>NC_045602.1:101449313-106449313 GCF_009762305.2 Zalophus californianus | reverse complement strand
TATCTTAGGCTTGTGGGCCACATGGTCTCAGTCACAGCTTCTCAACTCTACCACTGTAGCATGAAAGTAGTTCTAGATAATAGGTAATGAATGAACATGGTTGTGTTCCAATAAAACTTCACTTATAAAAACAGGTGGCCTGCCCCCACGCTATAGTTTGCGGATCCCTGACACACAGTATCACTTTCAGGCTTAGATAATCTTTGACCTATAGGGAGATTCTGACAATGGGAAAATAAGATGAAGTAAAACCACATAAACCCTTTCAGCTTTAATAAAGGAATCCATCACTGATCCAAGAAAATATGACACAGGTCTTTGTTCAATTTATGCCCTTCTACACAGGGACACAATTCTACTGGGGACTCCACATGAGAGCAGTTGTGTGGCTTAAGAAGAAAAGTGACATTATAAAAGTATTTGTAAGTGTTTACTTTCCTATTGTTTAGAAGCTACATTTTTACTCTTTAAAAACCTCTCTGCAAAGATAATCACAAAAAAGTATATTTAAGATTACTCACCCATATCTTGCCAGAGATGCTAAAAAGACCAGCCATTCCAGACATCCTAAAAGAAAAATGAATAATTGAAGAGAAGGAGAACCACTGGTGATGTATACTATGAAAAAACAAGGGGGGCCTGGGCGGCTCAGTTGGTTAAGCATCTGGCTCTTGATCTCAAGCTCTGTGTTGGGCTCCATGCTGGGCGTGAAGCCTACTTTAAAACAAAACAAAACACCTCAGGTCACAGGGATCTGCCCTTCCACTTTTTGCAGTATGTTGTCCTCTCTCCTGGATTCACTTCCATTCACATAAAGCTTAGATTCCATAGTCTTCATTTCAATTCTTCTGTTATAAACACATTCAAACCCCTGGGCCTTTCTCCCTCCATTGTACATACCTGGCAAAAACCTCTACCCTGGGTAGCTGCATGTCTCCAGGGAAAACCACATGACCAGCTGATTGCTCTCCCTTCCCAGTCGCAAACCTCAGGGAGCACTCAATACTGCACTGTTTTAGGCTCTACTCAAGATGATAGCTCATGTCTTTTCCCTCTCTTCAGACCTTCCACACCCTCCCCTTCCCATGCATGCTCAGCTAACAAATACTCCTTGTACGTCACTGCAAAATCAGAAGCCATTATGTGATCACTCTTATCTTCCCACCACCAAATCTGAGCCTGCTGTACACCTGATCCACCTCCTGTTATGACAGAGAGAGTAGATCTGCCCTACCATAGCCGAATTCCTCCACTTGTGCCATGGATCCCATCCCTTTGGTCTTGTTAATGACTTGGTTCTTTCTGCCATCCCTCTTCCTGCATTAGCAATTTCTCCCTTTCTGTGGGATCATTTTCTTCTGCATGAAAACATGTTCTACCCTCTCTTATCTTTTAAAAAGTGCATTCTTGGACTTCACAGGGCTCTCCAGCTTCACAAACTTCTCCAAAGAGTAGTCTATGCTTACTATTTCTTCTTCCTCACCGTACCTTTAACCATTCAAATCTGGCCTCTGTCCTCACTACTGTGCTAGCACTATTTGTGATAAGGCCATGATGACCTTGCATTGCTTCATCCAACAGCCATGTCTCAGACTCAATCTTCCTTCACCCCTTGGTAACATGGGACACAAGTGACTACTTCCCTTTCTTGAGTACCCTTTGCTTAGCTTCCAGGAAACTGCATACCCCTGATGGTCCTCCTGCCTCACTGGTACCCATTTTCAGTTTCCTTTTGTTGAGTCCTTCCCTACCCATCTTCTAAATTTTGGGGTGTCTCTTGTCTCAGTCCCAAACACTTTCCACTTTTTCCCTCTCTCTAGGTGATTCCTTCCCTTCTAAGGTTTAAATACCATCTACGTGCTTTGTATTTGTGTTCCTGAATTCTCCATGGAGACCCATCTCCATATATCCAACCTGACAGCTCTAGAAGGAAGTTTGCATCTCAAACTCACCATGTCCAACACTGAGCCCTTGCTTTTCCGTTGTTCAAATCTGTAACTGACACCAAGACCCACCAAGTACTTAAAACAGAAACCCAGGAGATTTTCTGTGAATCTTCCCTCTCCTGCATGTGAGCCAAATCGACCTTCAAAGCATATTTCAAATTCTCTCAATGCCCACTTCTGCCACCCTGTTAGGCACTACTGCCACCCTTAGGCTGGACACTGCAACAGACTGCTGTCTCACCTCATCCATCACCTCTCCAACCTCTCCTCCTAAGAGCCATTGTCTTTTTTTTTTTTTTTAAGATTTTATTTATTTATTTGACAGAGATAGAGACAGAGTACAAGTAGGCAGAGAGGCAGGCAGAGGGAGAGGGAGAAGCAGGCTCTCCGCTGAGCAGGGAGCCTGATGTGGGGCTCGATCCCAGGATTCTGGGATCATGACCTGAGCCGAAGGCAGCCGCTTAACCGACTGAGCCACCCAGGCACCCTAAGAGCCATCTTCTAATTGTACGCACTGATACATCCAAGTTCCAAACCGAGGCTGCA
Source organism: Zalophus californianus (assembly GCF_009762305.2). NCBI lineage: Eukaryota > Metazoa > Chordata > Mammalia > Carnivora > Otariidae > Zalophus > Zalophus californianus. The sequence continues at coordinate 106,446,821 of NC_045602.1, read as the reverse complement.
GACCTGTATGATCTGGCTCCTCCCTGCCTCTCTTTCTTAGTGTATACCGCTCCCCCTCCCTTTCTCTGTGCTCAACCTTGGCCATCTTTCTGCTCCTCAGTACCATGAGCTCTTTCCAGATGGTGGGCTATGGTCGTGCTGTACCCATTGTTGGGAATACTCTCTCCATGCTCTTTACCCAGCTAGGTCATTCTATCCTTCGGCTCTCTCTGCCGCTCTACCTCTCATCCGATGGAGGCCCATGCCCCCCCAGTTAGTCCTGTCTTAGTAAATATTTGTTTGTTTTTAAAGGTAGCTATCCAGATCAAGATTCTTTATATCCTTAGTTTTTTTTTTTTTTTTCTTAATCTGTCTTACTTTAAGTTACCTAAAGACAGCAGCTCTGCCTTGCTCACTGTTTAATATCTAGCACCTAGAACAGCATCTGGCATAAAATCAGTGCTCAAATATTTGTAAAATGAAACGCCAGAGGTGAGGGGCTTTTATTTTTTTAAGATTTTATTTATTTGAGAGAGAGAGCACAAGTGGGGTGAGGGGCAGAGGGAGAAGAAGCCGACTCCCTGCTGAGCATGGAGCCCAAGGCGGGGTTCGATCCAGGACTCCGGAATCATGACATGAGCCGAAGGCAGAAGTTTAACCGACTGAGCCACCCAGGCACCCCAGTGAACTGCTTTTAGAGCAAGCTCTGTATTTCCTAGGTAGTATATAAATGCTACTGGATGATTTATTCCTGAAATATTGCATAATTTGATTCTATTTCAACAGGGATATTCCTTATTCTTATATATACTAACATAAACTTAACTACAATTATGACAATTCATTCAAAGGTAAAACAACTGTGGAAAAAGTTAGGGCCTTAATTTACTTCACCAAGAATTATACAGTTTGACATTATGGACAAAAGTTACCCCCATCTGTGTTCCACTAGGCAGCTAAAGACACCATAGGTTTTATTTTCCACATAGATACAATAGCAATTCCTTCATAAACTATAATTCAAGAAAGTGTTAACTCTTCTATCTTATCAATAAACAGAAGAAAGAACAGCAAATGATATTCAATATCATATTTTGTAAAGAGAAAATAGTTGATATGGCTCAGTGCAACAGTCAGAGGAAAGGCTTTCGTAACCCACGTGAATTTGCAATACTTAATTCCCAGTATGCTAACAACTGGTTGAAACATGTGGGTCATAAAACTAGAAACACAACATTGGCCAAGTATGGTCATGTGTAGTCAGGGTAATCAGAACTGAATATGAAGAAAAATGTAGACTTGCAGGGTTTATGGGCTGTTTAACTTAATACCTCCTGCTTCATAAATAACACCTTGATATAAGAAAAATAACAAGTTACGTCAGAGAAGCTGGAGATTTCCAGCCAGTCAGAGGCTCCACTGATTGCCATTTTTTCTCTAAGATATAATTCTGCAGGTCTTCATAGACTCCTGGGCCACGGTAACGGCGGAATATCCCATCCTTTGCACTATAAATTAGAAAAACAAACAGAAAATAAAGCTCTTAAAATAACAAGTGTTACAGATAATAAAAATCAAAATAAATACTGGTTTTACATTTGAACTCCACTTTGAATTTTAACTTGACTCAAATGAAGAAAAAAATTATAGTTAGGCATAAATATTAATTACAGATTAGAAATTCCAAAACAGCAAGCATTACACATTCTATTTTATTGCTGCACAATTTGGGACCATAAGCAAAGTTCTTGGCAGTGTCTAATCTACCAAGTTATTTTTATCATTTTTGCTACCAATTATTTCAATTTTTTCTCTTACAATGGCAAAATAGGAATTGTTATCAAGCTTTAAAAACTTGTATCCAGCTTTCCAAACTTATGTCATTCAACCCCCGCTCCCCCCCCAACAAAAAAATTAACAAACAGAGGCCCCTCAGTCTTTCTCTGACTTTCTTGCCACAGTCCCCTTCCTGAGGGAAGAGTCTGCACTGGCCATTTTCTCCCCATGTATTACTCATTCAGCACTCATGTGATTGGTGGTTCTGCTTCCACAACTCCATAGAAATTGCTCCTATTGTGGGTCTCCAATGACTCTTCAATGCCATATGCATAGAGCACTTTTCTGTCATTTTTCCCTGTCTGTCATCGGCACTGTCCACTACTGACCATCCCTTGCTTCCTCCTTTCCATTGGCTTTTATGACATGAGCTTCCTTGGCTTTTTTTTTACTACTCTGGCCACCCCTGTTCAGTTCCTCACTCCCTGTCCTCCCTTGCAGATGTCCTAATGTTGGTCAACCCCAGGCTCTATCCTTGAACTACTTCTCGTCCCATTGTGTATGTTCTCCCCCAAGACACATTGCAATGTTTGTCTACCTCAATGCTGAGGAATCTCCAATACATGTCTCCAGTCTAGATCTTTCTTCTGAGCTTTAGATCCTGAAATCAAACTATTACCTGAACTTCTCCATTTGGAATTAACAGGCATTTCACACTGTCTTCTCCATTCTGGCCTCTATCTTCCAAACTTCATCTTATTCTAATGGCTCCTCAAAAGCTTTTATGAGTTCTACATGGCCCATTGGCAGTCCTCACAGGCTCTTCCTTCCTTATCGCTAACTAGTCACCATGTCCCAATGATCCCACCTCCTAAGCAACTTCCCCTTTCCCTTCCCCTATCACTACCTGAGCCTCTCTAGCCTTATCACCCAAGATGATCCAACTGCACCCTATGGGTCAGAACCAGTTACAGTCCTCAGAAGGTATCTCACTTTCTCCCAGGCTTTCCATGATATCTCCTGTATCTGGAAAGGCCTTCTCCACCTTGTCTGCTTAACCCAATTCCTACCTTTCATATTATCAGAGAAATCTTCTTTGACACCGCCCACCCCCTCCTACTCACTGTCTGACATTAGGTGCCTTTCCCCTGCTGTAGTCTGAGCACCCCTCTCTTCTACCAGCTATCATTCAATGCACACCAGTCTTTCCCTCTTCAAACATTAAGGTGAATAAGCAATGGTTATGGAAAACAACTTAGAATTCCTGATACACATGTACTGCTTTTGAATCTTTTCTAATGTTTCTAAGTTCTAATCAGAAAATTATTTAAACTTACTGAAAAAATGCTGGGAGAGTAGTGACAAAGAAGCGGCCACTCAAACCTATAAGAGGCATAAACAAAAAAGTTACAAGTCAAACTCAAACTACCCCAAGCACCTGACTTACGTTGTAAGAACTAGCAGCCTTGAGCTTGTTTTCATAGCCACATTATTAAAATTGTTCCAACTATTTAATCACATTTACCTTTTTTCTTTTTACTTAAAGAAATCATATTTTTATCCATTTTTATTTACCTACCACTTTCTGGTCAGTGACATACAATTTGCTTACCTTTGATGTATTACACTAAAGTTTTCTGGCTTATGCATTGCTTGGAATAGTATGGTGGCTGAAAGGACAGGTTGTAGAGTCATGCAACCTGGGTTAAATACTAAATTCTCCAGTTACTAGCTTTGTGACCTTAAATAAATTACTTAACCTTTCTGTAAAATGGGTATATTAAAGCCTGACTGAATTGTTCTGAAGTGAGATTAGATTGGTGTATTAAGTGCTTAGCACATACTAAGGACTCAGTAAATTATAGATATCATTATATGTTATAGGTTTAAAAAGAATAAAGAATATGAAATAAGATCATGTATAATCTTTTCACATTTATAAAATTTGTAATTTCTGTCAAGGAAGTCTATGTACTTTAAACAGATTTTTTTTTTTCAATTTGTCTCAGCAAACATTTACTGAACAATAACCACATATCAAGTGCTATGCTAGGTACATGTGAGGATAAAGATAAATAAAACCCTTAGTCACTCATCAAATATTTACTAAGCAACGTCTTTGTTCCAGGGACTGTGATAATGGCTCAAGACACATAGATGAGCAAAAACACACAATCTTTGTTTTCACAGAAGTTACAATCTAGTGGCAGAGGGAGAGAATTTAATCAAATAATCATGACCAGAAACAGAGATGGATGACATCAAGGAAAACGGCATGCAACAAAAACCTGCATGACGCTAGGAGTAAAGAACAGATCCCTGCTCTTTATTATTAACTAAATAATATATATGTGGGCACCAAGAGTGAGTAAAGCCAGTTCTGGCAAAGAAAAGGAAAGCTAAAGGATCCTCCTGGCCTGCCTGATATCATTTTCACATTTCTCATCATTTCTGCCTTTCCCACTGAAGAACAATCTGGACAAAATCAAATCCCTAGTTAAATAAAGTGGCTCAAATTTTACATCTCTGTGATGACTTGCAGTTTGAAATACTGAAGGTGTATTTTTAATAACAAGGGATATTTGCTTCTACTCATTTTATAAACTAAATCCATACTCAGCAAAATAATTTATTGACTAATGATGATGAGTCTTCCCAAAGAAGACTCATATCCAAGCAAGTAACTCTAAAACACCCATATGGCACTTAAAAGCAAACACAGTATTCTGAAGGCAGTAAAAGTCAATGTTACAAAAAGAAACATAAACTTCATACATTTATGATTGTACATTTTTTTAAAGGTTGTACTGACAGGAACAGAAACAAAAGTGACCTGAGAAGTCAGCTGAGGATTGGAATAAGCATCTCTGTCTACAGGACATTCTAACCTCTAACAGGCTTGGAACTCCACTCTACCAAGGAACAAAGACATATTTTAGTAGAGTTCCAAGTCCAAACAGCCAAGGGAAAAAGTACTGGTAATCTTAAAGGCTTGAAAATTATTATATGTTTTGCTTATTACAAAGTTTCATATCTCACTTCTTTCCTAGCTACAGATTTTTATGACTACCTCAAATCTTATATAAGGACAGTCACAGTGTTAGGGAATTATGCTTTATTTACATGGTCTTTTAAAATGGAATGCACAGGGGTGCCTGGGTGGCACAGTCAGTTAAGCATCTGACTCTTGGTTTTGGCTTAGGTTGTGATCTCAGGGTTGTGAGATTGAGCCCCATGTCTGGCTATGCACTCAGTGTGGAGTCTGCTGGATTTTCTCCCTCTCCCTTTGCCCCTCTCCCCAGTCAAGCTCTCAAATAAATAATAAAATATTTTTAAAAAAATTAAAAATCCTTCGTATGTTCTTGGTCATCACTGGCCATGGCAATAGATTAAAAAGTAAATAAATATAAAAAATATTTCATAAAACATATGAACTTACACAGTATATATAACAAGATTTCCAGATTCACAGGCCAGCTTCCCTGAAGTCAAACCCCACTTCTGCATCTTATTAGTTTTTAATCTGGGACAGTAAATTTAAACCATCGGTTTTCTCATAAATGGGCATCATAATATCTATCTCAGTATTTTTCAGTATTAAGTGATTTTATATTTATAAAGCACATAGAATATAGTATTTGACATAGAATAAGTACTAAATACATGCTAGCAAATATGTTCTATATTTAAATCTCTGATTCAAAGTTAGAATAAAGTAAGATGCAATAAACTAATTTAGTGTTACGTGCTTTGGAAATCATACATTATTTTGGATAATGTATCTTTACAAATAAATGTGCCCATGAAAAAAAAATGAATACAGAGGAAATAAGGAAAACAACACAGTGATAGATGAGTTTCTGAGAGTTTTCTTTACCTTTCTGGTTCAGACTAAAAGGACGCTCATCCCCAAAACTGTTAGAATAAAGGGTAGGAGAACTTTATGGCTCTTGATATGAATTGCTGTGCTTTTTTCCATAACTATTGTACCAATTTACAAGACCACCAATTAAAGTTCATTTAAAATAAAGATTAGTAATAAATTGTAACACCTCAAAACTGCTGACATTTATGTTTGTCAGTATTTCTTCAAATGACAACCCATGCAGGATACTAATAATAAGATCACAGCATCTAACACAGATATGAGTTCAGTTTGATGTCTGGAATAATACACTGTCACTGAGAATGTCTTCAGGACAATTAACAACAAAATCAAAACAACCAAAGTAGCCCTTAGATCATGACACACTACTAAGTCCTTGAAGATATGACACCACAGGAAACTTACCTCAATTAAATGTCATTTCTGAGAGGCTAACAAATGTCAGAAAGCTTTGGGTTTCATGTCATTGCTCCAAAAATGTCTTCTAACCTTTAATACTGATGCTATCAAATATCAAGGGAGCCTCTCATTACCTGAAAAGTTAAAACATGACCAACTTGGAACAGATAAGCTTCATCTGAGGTTGTGGGCTTCAAGGTCTAAAAACAAGGCAAGCGTGATCTTAACAAAGGATTACAACAGCAGGGCAGCAACTCATTACAAAGGTTGGCATCATGATTCACTGCAAGAAACCTCAGAAAGTGTAGAAGAAACAAGTGCACTCTTAAATTTTAACTGAAAGAGATAAAGTTTGACCACAAGGTCTCCCAACATTTCTGCATGTCTTTTTTACTTTATGGGGAACTTTACTTTAAAATGAAGACTGCAACATTAAAAAGGGCAAAATGCAGGACAAAATTTAATTTCTTATTATTAAGCTTATCTTAAACATGTATATCAAAAGAAAGAAAAGAATTAAAAGATTAGAGAAAGAAAAAATTATACCAGGGAACTATATTTTGATATGCAAAAACACAATAGAAATGATTAAGTTCAATACCTAAAAAATGGGGATAGCCATTAGCTTTGGTTCTACCATTATTAGTTGTGTCACTTTGGGCATGTTACTTAACCTCTCTGAGCCTCAGTTTTCTGAGTAATATAGAGATAAACAGTTCTTCCTAAGGTTGAATGAAGCTAAAATGTATGTAAGTGCCTAACACAACTATAGGCTGAAGTAAATGCTTAACTAAATGTTAGTCATTATCACCAAAACAGTAGCAGAAGGAAAGCAATGAAAAGAAAAAAAAGTAGAACTAACCTTACCTTTGAGACTGAAAGAAAGTTGTCAGTATAATACAAAAGACTAATTTTTACAATTATAAAATTAAAATATGAACACTAACTGAAGCACAGTAAACTAAGTTGGCTTTTGCAACTAATTAGTGGTTTAAACACAATGCTTATTCTTGGCTGTGGTAGGAGTCTGGTTTACCTCTAGTCTAGTGAACTAGCCATCACCCATGGGTACTCTATGAGCAGCTGCTGTTTTCTTGTCCTTGACAACTAAGCTCATCTGCATGGAACAGAAGGTTCAAGTGCATGCTCATTGCATTTAATTTCCCAAAGAACATGCAACTGATACATCACATGGCCTATGCAGTATTAAGCAGGCAATGCCATGTAATAGAATCTAAGGCCTTTCCTTTCCTTGACTTCTACATCTCAGCTGTAAAATACAATGTATAATCCCTAATCTTTATAATTCTGAAAACTTATTTTCTGTTCAAAATACCTAAGAAAATCTCTTGTGGAAGAGTTACAGGCATAACGAAAGATTATGCAGAAGCACTTCAAAAACTCTTGCTTTCACTTCTTTTTTAAATTTTACTTGCAGGGAAAAGAAATGAAATTATGCCTCATTAGCACTCCTGGCAAGGCAGCCCTAATGAAAGAATATATGAATGGAGATCTGTAACCAAATATAAATCTGTACACAGAAATATCCAGTATCCAGTAAAATACTCAATTTGAGGAAAAGTAGTATTATTTCAATTATTTCCCACTGCTCATTCAGGCTGTTAGATTTTGTAAAAGTGCAGTAAATACCTAAAGAGCTTTCAAGAATAGGGACAAGCCGCCCCGGAGGCTTGCCAGGGAGTTAGTACCATATTGTTCATTTGGCTTCCAGGACCCTTAGCCCTCCACCTCCTTCCTACCTCACCTGCTTCTCTCTTCCCTCTGTTGGAACCAAATCTTTCCCTCGGAATGTTAGAGTGCTCCGGTTTTCGATCCTCAAAACACTTCTCTGGCACACCCTCCCTAGGTGATCTCAATTCCTCCCCTCCTTTCAAATACCATCTACAGGTACGATCCTCAGATGTACATCTCCAGCTCGGCTCTATTTGGTTTCCTACTGAACATCTTGAACTTCAACTTTGTTCCAGATGTGCTCTTCCTTCGGTCTTCTCCACCTTCTTTCTTTCCATCAAATGCTACAGCCAATCTATCAGGAAATCCTTTTGGATATTCCAGCCAAATGCAATATCTCAAATCCAGTCCCTCAGCACTGCTGCTACCAGTCCGAGCCACCATAGCCTCCATGCAGGACTACTGCATTAACCTCTTTTCTTGCTTGCACTTCCGACCTCCTACAGATAAGCTTTCACGTAGCAGTCAAAGCAATCCTTTTAGAATATAAGCCGTATCATGTCACTCCCTTGCTCAAAACCTTCCAGTAGCTCCCTTCCTATTACACTAAAATCCAAATTCTTTGTCATGGCCAATCAGACCCCCATGGTGTGGTTCCTAGCGGACTCTCTCGCTCTGTTGCTCTTGAGTACCCCACTGGCTGTCACACAGCTCCTCAAATCAGCCGAGTATACCCCTGCCTGCACATGCCGCTTGCTCTGCCTGGACTGTTCCTACAGCCTCTGGGAATTCACTCTCTCAGTTTGTCAAGGCATCTAGTCGAACAGTCGTCCCCTGGACATCCTATTGAAAATAGTGGCTCCCACCATTTTCTACATTTTTGTCCTGCTTTCTTCTTCTTCTTCATAGTCCTTACGGCCACCAGACAGTGTTTTCCATTTTACTCTTGTCACTATTTCTCTCCTTCACTAAAATGTAAGCTCAATGGGGAGCCAGGTCTTTATCTTCCTTACTCGCTTGTATCATTTATCTCTATCACTGCTATCTAGAACAAGACCTGGTACATGGTAGAACCGCAAACGTTTGTTGAATAAGTACATTATTCTAAAATCCTTTTAAAAGATTGACAGCATCAGATTTATAATTTGAAATAAAGTATAAAATAAAATAGTATAATCTGAAGTGAAATATTCTTTAGGCCACTCAGTCGTGTGTGTGGAATTTTGTCTCATAATTTGTATTTATGAATTACAGTTTTTAAATTTTTATTATTTAAGACTTCTAGAACTTATACTTTAAAAATTATTCTAATACATAAAACAATCATTTTTCCTTTTTTGTACTTTGTTTCTTCACTATTCCTAAAAAATACTGGACCAAAGACTTTTTTTCCTTCTTTTTTGATAAAAGTTTCAAATATGTATAGTTTACATTTGCATAAATAGCATGAGTCAATGATAAATCTGTTTTTAAAATATTTCATTATAATAAATTTCTCTCTACATTATCAAAAAAAGCACTCAATCCATTAACAATGGAAAAAATAGCTGTAAATCTACATTTTAGATGGAAAGACTGTATTCAGTTAGCCTCCAGATCTGTGAATCCATCACAAAGCTAATTGTTTAATTCTTTTCATTCAAATCGTGCTGTGAATTCATGGCAGGTATACCAAATGACTAAAATGTGAATAGGCCAGTTGCATTTCTAAGAAACTCATCATAAAATGTGCTTGGTGCTCACTAATTAGCAAGGCTTACACCTGATTTTGTTGGACTCGAACTACTAAAAGACAAAAACAAGTTTACAGCAAAAATATAATTGAAATGACTTGATGTCCAAACAGAATAACTCATTCTAACAGCCCAAACCACAAACTAATAAGTATAATTGTCCTTCTCTAAATAGCAGATGGGCAGAAGTGGCTTTGATTCAAATGATTAGAAAGGCAGAAACTTGAGGACTAATGGCTTTAACAGAAATCTCTCTCCAGGGTTTGTCAACACATCCATCTTAACAGACACCATCCATTTTGTTGTCCAAGTAATTGGTAATGCATTACTTTGTGTTTTTGCACTCACAGTTATTACAGAAAAGTAACAGGTACACCTCCATGCCTTTCTTTTTCTCTTGTAAAGGGATACAGTAGATAGAAATTGAATGTAGACAGGAAAAAAAATAACAAAGTTTCAAAACAGTCAAGTTTGAAATTTGAATCATAAAAGCCCAACTTTTCTTCTCATTTTATATATAATACACAGTTTTTTTTTTAAGATTTTATTTATTTATTTGTTAGAGAGAGAGAAAAAAAGAGAGAGAGAGAAAGCACAAGCAGGGAGAGCGGCAGGCAGAGGGAGAAGCAGGCTCGCCGCTGAGCAAGGAGCCTGACGCGGGGCTCGATCCCAGGATGCTGGGATCATGAGCCGAAAGCAGATGCTTAACCTACTAAACCACCCAGGCATCCCTACACAGTACACAGTTATTTTAAAACTACAAATACAAATTGTATCTTTTCTGAATTTAAAAGTTTCCTTTATTTTCCTCTTTCTTTTGAAAAATTACATCATTAACAGCTAATAAATGTAGATGGAACAACAGAATTAGAAATTCACCATCTTGGAAACCACTATGAAATATTTGATTCAGGTAAGATCATCATGGATCTTAAATCCCCAAAATATCACCGCACAGATTATCTCCTAATCACAAATGGGGTCTTTTCTTTATAAATAGAGATGTTTATCGTCATCACCTTAACCAAGTGCTTAAACTCAACAGCATTAATGGTGATAATATGTGTCTTCTGTTGGAATACAATTTAAGTCACAGGATCACCTATAAAGTACTCTTGCCATAAACATTTAACTTGAATCATGCTTCTAGACCAAAATTCAAGTTACAAGAATAAATTAAATGTTACCATAAAGAAACACCTAGGCAAATCCCTGGCCTGTTCTCTTCGGAGTGTCAATGTCATGAAAAACACAGGGGGACTATCTTCTAGGTCAAGGGAAACTAAAAGTTGTAACTACTAAATTCAGTTGGTGAACCTTGATTAGATCCTGGTTCAAAAAACTATAAAAAACATGGGAAATAATTAGAAAGATTTTAATATGCTGAAGTATTGATGGGTAAGTATAATGGGGTCTATGACTGACTTTCAAATGATTCAGCAAATTAAAAATAACAACATAAATATATATATACATATATATGTAAACACAAACATACATAGACATTCCCAGATACGCTAAAATGTTATCTGTTGATTCTAGGTGGTCAGTTCATGGGTACTCAATATCCTAGTCTTTCAACTTTTCTATATGCTTGAAAAAACTCAAAATAAAAAGTAACAAACTTTTGCATTTAATGTTCAACATGTACAGTACCTGGTTCTTGAATGACATCCACCTTTCCCACACTGATCTGAAGTATTTCACCATTCTTTGCAAATGTCTCCCATTCTGAGTCAGTCTGCTGGCAGGATGGACACCAAGGAGCGTAACTGTAAAAGAAAAAGAGCTAGTCAATGTAAACATATGAAAAAAATGTATAAAACAAACTAGAAAAATAGAGCATTTAAATTTAAAAAATAAATTCTTAACTAAAGGGAAAAACAAAAGCAAGCTTTTCCAAAGTTGCTTGATATAGAAAAACAGAAGCAGATTCCCCCCCTCCTAGAATTTAATGTATGAATATCAATTCCCTGGGGAAAAAATAGCTAAAGTTTAAGAAGATTTTCACAAATTATTGTAATATATAAAGTATCTTATTTCAGTGTTATTCTTACAATGGGCTCAAATTTTACTACTGTCCAGATAGCTTTTGATTTTTGAGGGTGGAAAGGCTTTGAGTGTCCCATGAAAGATGGATGATTTTTACAAGGGTGCCTTTAAACTAGTCAAACTAGTTTCAGATTCATCAAAGTGAGATCTGATGCGTAGAGACCAGAAGATGTATTGCTATTGGGTCCCCCAAAATGCAAGTCATTTCCAAAGATATGTGGCAGGTCTGACCCACTTGAAGAAAGTAGAAGCTATAGGCTAAGCCTGCTCCACAGACACTTAAATAGAAGAGGGGTTAGAAATAAATACTTGGGCCTTCAACCAGAACTCTGCTGTTTTAGATTGTTTTTTTCATTCAATAAACATGATCTAAGCACCATGCTAAAAACTGAGGCTACCCCTGTGAACAAGACAGACATGGTCTTGTTCTCCTGGTTGATTCTATCATCTACAGATGCAAAGAGGTAAGCCCGGGGGGGTAATGACAATCCATGTGGCAAATGCCATGACTGGGAATGTGGAACATATGCTATGGGACACTCAGAAGCTGGATGATCTCAGAAGGGCCCACAGAGAAAGGAGCATCTGTGGTAAGATCTAAAGTAAGAGTAACAGCCAGAGAGGGGTCAAGGAATGTTCTAACCCAAGCAGAGAGAACAGGAAGTGTGAAGACAGAGTACTGACAGGACAGGATGAAAACATCATTCACAGCCTTTAAAAATGTTGTATAAGGAGTTAGGACTTTATTCCAAGCTCCATGACTGATGCCTTAAAAAAAGTTAAGAATCATGATCAGATTTACATTTTTGGAAAAGTCATCTGGCAGCTCTGTGGATAATGGATCAGGGAAGGATAAGACGGAAGCAAACCGAAAGGCTGTACTGTCCTCCTGGCAGTATGCTAATGGCCTCACTTTGCCTCCCATGATGCTAGAAAACATCATAAATGGGCCATAAAGCTTTAATGTGCTCCAGGATTTCACATGCAGATGTTAAAATAGGAATCCAGAGAAAACTGCTGTTTAGAAAGTATAGTGGATTGAACAGCATCTCTCAAAGAGTCTTAACCCCTCATACCTGTGCATATGATCTTATTTGGAATAAGGGTCTTTACACATATAATTAAAGTAAGGATCTTGATGTGAGATTATCCTGGATTTAGAGTAGGTTCTCATAAAAGAAAGAAGAGCAAAGTGTGACACAGAGACACAGGAGGAAGGCCATGTGAAGACGCAGTCAGAGATGGGTGGTCTGTAGCTACAGGCCAAGGAATGCCAAGAACTGCTGGAAAGGCACGGAACAGACACGCTCCTAGAGCCTCCAGAGAGAGCCAACCTTGCCAACATGGTGATTTTGGAAGTTGGGTCTCCAGAATTGTAAGAGAATAAATTGCCACTGTTTTAAGCTACTAAGTTTGTGGTAATTTGCAGCAGTCCAAGGAAACGAAGGCAGAAAGGAAGATATCATTTGAAATTGGGAGAAATTGAGATCAAATATGCCTTATGGAGACTTAAATATGCCTTATGGAGAACTATGCTTAACATATAACAAATACTGTGAACAAACAATAATATACACTGGAAATCGATTTTAAAATACTAACAGAGGACACAATTAAAAGGAAAATTAACATTTACACAACGTCACAAAAATACATGAATACAAATGGAGAGACATTCTGTTTTGCTTAATAATACCCACAAGAAAAAAAAGCAGTAAATAAAATTAATCAATGCTCACAAAATAGGATAGGATACTCCAGGAAAAAAACATCACCAGACACTTTGAATAATACTTCGGATGCCATCAACTGGACATGATTATTTTAAAGATCTGCTTAAATCTGTTTAAATTATATTTTAACAAAACCCTCAACTCAAGTCAAAATGCTGAGGAAATAAATGTAATAGATACTTTTAAAAGACTTGATACCACTGAATGGTCTATGTACAACGGGTGAATTTTATAGTGTGAAAATTACGCCACCCACGGGTAGAGGGCAGGAGACATGGATGAACCACGATTGGCAATACGTTGATACAACTACTGAATCCGGACGATGGATGATGGGAGTTCATTATACTACCATTTTTGTTTATGTTTGAAATTTTCCGAATAGTTTTTTTTTTATTGAGGTATAACTGACATATAATATTACATAAGTTTTAGGTACAACATAATGATCAAATATGTTTTTCTTAAAGATTTGATTAAATGGAAAGACCCAAGAAGTTCTGGATGGGCAAGCTCAGCACTGTGAAAATGTTGATTCCCCCCAATTTATTTTCCATTTTTTTTCCATTCCTGAATTATTTTTACAAAATGTGGCATCTATTATTTCTACATTAAGAGAAGAAAGGGGTGGGGAGAAAAAGAGGTAGGAAAGAATGTCTGCCAAAAGAGTAAAACAAACACACACAGGAAAAAATGTCTTAGGAAAGGAAATAAAGGGGAAAAATGTTAAATGATCGAATTCTATAAAAAGATTTATAGAAAATAGAAAAAGCTCAAAGGTGCTGTCAGGTCGTCACTTACGAACCCTTTTATCTTGACCTGATCAGAAGCATGTGTGTAAGCGCCATGCAATACTCAAGGCAATGATGCATACAAACCAACTTTCCTGAAAGCCAACAATAACAAACATTTCTGAAATAGGGCAATATTTTGATCTTTCACATTATGAAAGGGTATGGGGGGGTTAAAAAGTCAACATGATGGGGAGGTTGCATGTACTTCGAGACAAATATTGAGATTGGGCACAGCCGAGGAGAGAAAGGACTACCCAAAGCAAGGCATGCATTTCTCTCTCCAGCCAGGCCCCAGTAGCAGCCAGACTTAAGCACATTTGTTCATCCTAATGATTGTTCATCCATCTCTAAAAGGGTCTGGTATAGCCAATTCCAAGATAAGTCTAAAAAAAGTCATTAATCTTTTCATTACAGCTCACTATCTAATCCCTGAGACACCAGAGATATGGACCAGGAACAATCTGCTGACATCTTTGACCATGGCTGATTTAAACATCTGTATCTCTACATTTCCAGGGCAAAGTATATACCTGGTACAGTAAGTGCTCAATAAATACGTGCTGAATAAGTAAATGAACAAACTTTAAAGAAAATTATAGTCTTTGAGAAAAGTCATTTTTTATATATTTTACAAATATCCGTATGGCAGATGATACTGGGACAAGCTGTTGGTAAACTTTAGGGAAAAAGAGAACATTTTATTATTTAGTACTTCAATGGGCATTTCAGTGTATTAGATAAGAGTTCTGCCAAAGAATTCAACAAGACCAACCACAAATTAACCATGTGACTTTGGGCAGGTTAGTAATCGCTCCATGCCTCAGCTTCCTCAACTGCAAAATGGGACAGTAACAGCAGCTACCTTAGAAGGTTATTGGGAGATTAGATGACTTATATAAAGCAGGCACAAATTAAGAACAATACCAATTACATTTGTAATATACTGCTTGGTTTCCAAGACACTTTTATGATGCATTAGAGCTCATCTGAACCTTACAACCTCACTGTCAAACAGACAAGGCAGGTTTAAAGGACCTTGCTTAAGGTCACCTAAGACCACACAGCACAAGAACCCAGATGGAGGTATTCATGTGATAAAACCTCCAAGGAAAGTAAGACCCAACACTGAAAGAGAGAACCACAGAAGGCAGAAATTACCAAAAATAAGGATGAAAACTTGCAGTACAATTAAACAAATTCTAGATCCTTTTTGCTGTTTCCCTAGGCCAAGGCCTTTGCATTTAACTCAAGGACATATTTACTACATCAGTAATTATTAAATCATGCACATTTCATCTTTTATTTTTTTAAATCCCAGTCCCTAATCTCTAGACAGGCTATTATATAAATTGGGATTTTGGTGACATTGATCTCAAGATATAAAAATGCCACTGAGGTCACTTTAGATATTCCATTTTTTTTATGTAGCTGCCACCCAGTGGAAACTATGAATGCTATCATTTCTGAGATTTATTCAGAGCTATTTGTGTTGGAGTGCACAAACATCATTCACTAACTTAGGGTGTTCTTTTGGTGGTAGAAATAAGATCTGAGTCTCTGGTGTGGGAAATGGTCCACTGTTGTTTCAGTTTTTTAAATTATTAGTATTCTTTTAGACCCAAATGACTGTGATTTAGACAGTAATTTAGAACCTACTAAAGGAAAATACCTTCAGGGGCTAAAGGAATACAAACAAGGAAACCCATAACTTTCATGTACTCATACACACTCTGTCTCTCTCTGTGTATGTATGTAGATATAATTTTTATGCACGCATGCATGACAAAAATCAGCAGGAAGGACTGAATATGATCTTCATTTATATTATTTAAGACTAGTTCATAATGTCAGTCTTCTAAGAACTCTAAAAGAGTTGATCTGCCATAACTTTGTCTTTTACATTCAAATTAATCCTTCTTTCATTTAAGAGCCTCCAAGAGGAATTAGAACCTTTATAGTCATGGAAACTATACAATAGTATCTTTTCTATTTAAGTTTTTCCCAGGCAGCAGTGGTATATAAAGTTAGTAAGCTTCATAAAGACATTTGAAATACATTCCAGGTAGCTAAAACACTGTTAAATTACATCAACTTGGTATCAGTCCAATGTTTTAACCACTTCTGGGAAACAAAATTCAAAAGCATTTTTTTGTCATCCATGTCCATATTTATGCATATATTGTACTTAGCTTCTGCTATATGCAAGGTGGTTGAAAGCCCTTGATTACTTTGCATAAACCAACTGAATTTGGTGTGAGATTTCATTAAGTGTACAAGAAAGGAGTTACTTAAAAACATTTCCTAGAAATAAAATTTTACTAAAAATACATTTTTATTCCCCAATAATGGACAATTTTTCTTCTTCTATCTTGGCTCAAATTTCACACACTCTCTTCAAGGGGAGAGTGCACACTCCTGTACATTCTCTTTTCTTATCCTTGCAGAACAGAAATGGACAATGACTGATACGGTCGATTTTCACTTAGAACTTACTTTGACCAAAGTGCTCAAAAGAATATGTGACAATGAGGATGAAAGAGGTATCACCTTTCTATGACTTAATACATGAAACTAAATCAAAAGGTCAACAGATGATCTACATCAAGTGCTATTCCTCTCTCTGGAAAATAAGGAAAAACTCTTAATGATCCAAGAGTTGGAAGGCTTATGTTTGATTTTATTTCTTTAGAAGATCACGTCTAGGACATTGTCATAAAATGTAGAGGAAAGGGGCGCCTGGGTGGCTCAGTTGGTTAAGCGACTGCCTTGGGCTCAGGTCATGATCCTGGAGTCCCAGGATCGAGTCCCACATCGGGCTCCCTGCTCAGCAGGGAGTCTGCTTCTCCCTCTGACCCTCTTCCCTCTCGTGCTCTCTATCTCTCATTCTCTCTCAAATAAATAAATAAAATCTTTAAAAAAATGTAAAGGAAAAATAAAACTTGATAACTCCACAAAAACCATGATACCTGCTAGAGAAAATGGAATTCACTACTTTCTTTAGAATGAAGACTCCCATGAAGGCAGTGACCAGTGCATCACTTGTACCTAACTAGAACAGAGCCTGGCAGGTCCTAGGCCACGGTAAATATTTATTACATTAATGAACAAACGGGAGATGACAGTGACTATCCTTAGTACCTATGAAAATATATACAGATACATGTTTCCTTCAGTGATGTACATGAGGAAGCTCTTCATTAAAGGAACAACTGGTCATTCATTCACTTAGTCAAAGTATTTATTGAACACTTAGTACTTGTTATCAGGGCTCTGGAGATAAATAGAAAGAAGAAAGACTTTCATCCTCTACTGAAAAGCTGATAGTCTAGAAGAAGAATTAGACAAAAACCTAGTGTAGAAGCATAAAAATTAATTTATAATTACAAGTTGTGATAAGGGCCATGATAGATACAGACAAGACAAAGTGAGAATTTTCCTGGGTGGTTTGTGTGCATAGAAGGCAGAGCACCTGTTTGAGTGAAGAGTGTCAGGAATGAGGATATAGCAATAATGCTCTTCATTTGGAGATTCTACAGATGATAAAACTATGGGTGGGCCTCTGAATTCCACAGGCTTCAAAGAAAAGGCTTTCTTTCAGGTGGCTCATGGTGCTGGCCAGCTGACAGCCTAAGCATAAATAAGCCAGGCTCCCCCACTACCCAACTATTCTAGGCTTGCATCAGGAACTGCAAAGCTCAGGCCTGCATTCTAGTTCTGGCCTTGACAACCACTTACTACTGGCCTTGGCCAAAGCTTTAACCTCTTCCAGTTTTAATCTCCTCTAGGAAATGAGAATGAGAATGAAAGTTCTGCACCTGATTGCTGGGATGATCAAATAAGAGAGCATTGATGAAGAAGAGGACTTGTTATATAAACAATGTAACGGTTTCCTGTGACTGAGATGATGAGGATCATGGAGGTGATGTGGATAGCCCTTGTGAAAACAATCTGAAATCAAATACTTATATGTTCACTTATGAGCTATTCTTTTGTATGTTTTTACATACCCGTAACAGTACCCAGGGCAGTGGTTTTCAATCAGACACATTTGGAAATATGCATAAGGGATGGAGATTGCTAAATTTTTTTGGTGTCACATGAATACCAGAATGGGCAGGGGCAGCAATACTTAAGGTTCAGCAATGGGCAGGCCATCCCCACATATCAAAGAACTGTCCAAACCAAGATGCCAGTAGTGCCTGATGAGAACCACTGCTGAATGCCTGAAAGAGAAGAAGCATTCAGTAAACATTTGCTAAATAAATGAATGTTATATCTGCTACTTATTTCCTTCAGAGCACAGAAGACTGACAGTCCCTAGAAAGCAAAGAATTTAGCTCCTTCATTTTCATCTTCCCAGATCCCTAACTCTAAACTTGAAACATAATAAGCATTTAATGACTACCTCTTAAACATTCAATCAGCACATCAGCACATCAAAATAATCTGTTAAACTGCAAAAAAATGATATTTGACAGGGACAAGCTAAGGCGATGATGTTGAAGATGTTCTCTTCAGGAATAAGAAGGATTTGGGGGAAAAAAGTACTAAAACCTAGAGGTCCTAGGGAAATAAATGAGACTTCCTTCTATCACTGTGACTGTTTTCAATTTTGAAACATGATCGCCCAAGAACAAAGTCAGAAAAGGTAGTGTTTTACAAAGATCTATACGCTTTACAAAGGTAAATTAACCTAAAGACATACTTTGCCTCTGGATATCAGTTTAAAAGTAGGCAGGTCAAAATTAAGCTGCTTGGATAGCTACTTTTTCCTCTGGGGGAAAAAAAAAAAAACACCAGAAAAGTATATAGAATGCATGCTGTTGTTTGTCAAAAGAACAAAAGTAGTATTCTCAAGGACGGATACAATGGGAACCAAAAAAGTTTAAAATAGCAAAAGGTTACAAAGTAATGGAATGAAGGATAGTACAAAACAATGAAAATAGAGAAAAGAAAACATCAGAAGATATTTTAAAGATTATATAATCTTTTCTAACCCTGAAAAAGGAGAAACTTTTCATCAGAGGTTAAGATGAGAAAAGCACAGTAAGCCAATTTTAGAGACATGGCAGAAATAGGCATAAAATTATAAATGTTAAATGTATAAAAGCAAACAAGAAGAGAAAAACTGAATATACAATAAGCATTAATGAAAATGTAAATAGTAATGGGATAATTTTTCAGATTTTTAAAAAGGTTCAGAATTGAAATGGTGAATTACTACAAATATATTTTTAACTGATATTTCTCCTTAACAGAGAAGTGCTTTTTTAAAACTGAAAATTCAGGGGCACTTCGGTGGCTCAGTTGGTTGAATGACTGACTCTTGGTTCGGGCTCAGGTCATGATCTCAGGGTGCTGAGATCAAGCCAGGAATTGGGCTCCACACTCAGTGGGGGAGTCTGCTCAAATATTCTCTCCCTCTGCCCCTCCCCCACATGCACACACTCTCTCCCTCTCTATCTCTAAAATAAATAAATAAATCTTTTTAAAAAAACTAAAAATTCAATTGCAAGTTGCCAAAAAAATTGACTGTTTTAAAGACAAAGAAAATATAACAAATTAGGTTTTACAATAGGAGCAGAAAACACTGCTAGGTCCTTAAAAATAAGTTAAACTATCAATCCCAATATGACCAGGAATTGTACTATAGGAGCTTTGTATGAAGTGGGATATGAAAGAAAAAATTCCCTGAAGAGAAGTTGCATATAAGCAAATGAACAAATAAAGAACTGTCATTCAAAGTAATGGTCAAAATTTTAATACTGTCAGAAAGCCTCCTAAGTTGCTTCTGTAGGAAAGTTAAACGCATCATCTGTGGACCCCTAACAATCTGTTCATTACGATCAGTTCACTTGAAAAAGGGGTTGACCTGGTAGGAGTATTAACACATTTGGCTTTTCTCTGTTATATACACCAAGAAAAAAATCTGATAAATTATTGGCTATTTGAGTGAATTCTTGGAAATTTATAGGCCTATCATGGTAGAGAATGTAATGAACTTTATATTTTTTAAGTGTTGGATTTCTGTCAAAGGGAGGAGACGGAGTATTACAAACAGACAAGAGCTACAATATTTCTTCAGGACTTCGGTTCTGGTATATAGAAAAAAGTTGGATATAATGGCTTAAATCTTCTTTCCTTTACAGCCTCCCTTCATATTGAACTATCCTGAAGTGTACTCGATGGAAAGGGAACTTCTACTAAAATGATCTCAAGGGCAGCTTACTTCTGGGTTACAAATCTCATCTTGTATCACAGCCCAAACATATTCCATGCAATGGACGCATGGCAAGTTTAAAGCAATTGGTTACCACGTCTGGACTTGTACATTCATGAGGAGTATAATTTGAACAGTCGACATGTCCAAACACAGGAATCGTTGGCTGTTGCTGTTTACGAGCTTAATGTGGCTTACACTCACCTTTAGTTTGCTTAGCTCTTTTACTTAAAAAAAAAAAAAAAAAAAAGCTATTCCAAAAAGGAGCTATAAAGGTGTTGAGGCCTTCTGCCTTGACCTTCATCATGTACATACACAAAGTCAGATTTATTCAGAAAATTGACATCTAGGAAGGTCCACTGCGTAAGCATCTATTTTAAAAAAGAACTTTCTGTAGTACTAGCTGACAAAATGCAGTCTAAAATTCCTACAATTATTACAAACATAACAGTCCTGAATAAGTCTCCACTTACTTAAAAGTTCCTCTCTTAAATGGAAAATGACCTCCTCATCATCATCCAAAGTGGTTGAGTAGTTTAATAAGTCTTTCATGTCTACAGATTTCTTTAATCATTTCATTTGCTCATTATGATACCAAAGGCATTTTACCTAGAGGTCTAAAAAATCCCCTTCTTTGTGACCAAAAGGTATATGCATGTTTGAAGGGGTAATGATTTTCTGAACAATGTAATCTGCTAAGAGAGTTGTCACTTTTGGCCCTGATCTCACAAGTGAGGTTTTCACTGCATAGGCATCTGCAATTTGCGATCTAAACTGAAAGAATCAAAATTTGGTCTTGGACAAAGAAAGGAAAGATCCAATTCTGTGTGTCTGTGTCCTCAAGGTAAGATTAATCAGCAAATAGTAGTGATCAAGTATGTATATGACCTGAAACTACAGTCTAAAGAGATAAGGTCTCAGTGATCATTTTTCCAGAGGTTCTTCATTTTCCCCCGGCAAGCCCACCATGATGGTCTCTGAAGCCTGTTCAGACATCTGCCCATTGTCTACCTCAAGGCTTTTTTCCAAATGATCACTTTCTTCCTAGAAGTTATTTTAAGCTACTTCTCTGTTCCTAACTCAAAACTATATTGTTCCCTCTCCTTCAAGCAAAGGCACCACGCACAATTACCTTCTGTTGTTCAAAAGGGGCAATCTAGGAATGTCCTTTTCTTTATTACACTAGCACATTAAGATATCTATCCAGAAATCTCTACCTCTAAAAATGATAACAAATATCAACATTTGTTTGCAATCTTGTTCTAAAACTTCAAAAACACTCCCATCTTCCTGTTTTATTTTTCACAATGACATCCCGGGGTCTTCAAAATGAAAACCAAACTACTTTGCACAAACTGGTCTGCCCTTCACCGTGCTGGAATTACTCATTCAACAAATACCTTACCTAGCCCGTGCTACGTATTTGTACTATACGTAAATGTCATTCAATGGCAGCCCTTCTCTACGTATACGCCTATACCAAAAGCACGCGATTTTTTCACAGATTTTCTCCATTTACCCCTCCTTCCCTTGGTAAGCTGCTCACCCCACGCCTAAAACTCTTTCCCCAAAGCAGGGGGCTAACAAGGCAGGGGGATGGGGTGGGGGGGGTGGAGAGCGATGCTCGGCACCCGCAGCTGTCACCGCGGAGGGCCTGGCGCGCATGCGCAGCGTGAGCAGCCCGGCCCCGGCGCCTCAGGTCGCCCAGCGAGCACTGGTCGAGCCCAACGGGCAGTGCAGGATCCACACACGCCCGCGCGGCTCTGGGAGGGCGGCGCCCACAAGGGCTGTGTGGCGTGCGGGGCGGGCGGGCACACTCACAATTTCAGCATCCACTCGCCCTCCATCACCAGCGTCCAGTTGGAGGCGGTCATGGGCCGCACCCAGCTCCGCTCCTCCGGTAGCGCGGCCTGCTCGGGGCCGCCCTCCGCCGCCGCCGCGACTCGGGCGGCCAGGAGCGCCGTCAGCAGCGGACCCCAGTGCCCGCCCGCCATGTTGGGGCGCGGAGAGAGGCTCCTCGGCAGGGGGTGTGGGGACAGGAAGCGGCGGGCCCGGGGCCTCGCTAGCCCGCCAGCCCAGGCCTTCCCAGGTAGTCGGAGGTGGTGCCGGGCCGCCCCGCCTCCGGCCGGCCGCACGAACAGTCCCAGCTTCGGAGGCGGGTGGCCAGCGCCGCCTCTTATCCGCCCGGGCTCGCCGAAGCCACGCCCCCTCCCGCCTCGCCTCGCCGTTGCCCGGGGTGTCGGTTGCCTGGGCAACGGCCGCCCTTTCTTTCTGACGCCCTTCCTCCCCTTCCCTCCTCCCGAAAATAAACAGATGACCCAATGTTTCTTAAGTTAGAACTGGCACCTCGTGTGCCCAGGCTCCAGTACGGGGGTTGGCGCGCGTGGGAATTTCTAAAGAGAAACACGGCCACTAATTTAAAAATTCATCCCCTATTCAATGGTAGTGAAAGTAAAACGGACTGCAGAGTGAACCTATTTACAATGAGAAAACAGAAGGATGCTTGGCCATCTCTTCCTGAAAGGGAGAGGAAAATTTAAATACTCTCTGCGTGTGTATATTGAAGTATCACTGCCTAATTGGAGATAATAGTGAAACTAGATTCTGCAATTGTATTTTTTAATAATTGTAATTTTATAAAGAACTTCTAAAACATGAGTACTAACAAACGAGTCAGTGAATAAAAGAATATTGGCAGTTGCAATTAAATGGATCTCGCACTTCTCTTGGCTACAGTGTGTCAGATCTAAAATGAAAGTAGCCTAAATGATTTCCAAATCTCTCTCCAGATACACATTAGATGCTTCTGTACCTTGAGATAACCACACCCTGAGTTTGTATGGCTGAAATACAATTAGAAGGTGACTGAGCTTTTTCAAAGTGTGCTTTATAAAAATTTGTTAGCTGTGCAAAGCATAAGACTAGGTAATATGGTCAATACATGATGAAAAAGTGTGATTTCTGTCCGGGGCTTAAAACAAAGACAGCTATAAACCTAACAGTATTGCTGGGCACATGAGATCAATCTCTAATCCTGTAGGAGAGAAAGATTAATTTTGCCTCCAGAGAAGATCTTACTTGAGTTGGGTGTTAATTAGTAGTAGCTCCATGCTATGTGGAGCCAGCCCTTATAAAAATATAAGACTCACATTTACAGATTATTGTAAATTTGGAAAATGTCCTTGCAATAAGTGTTACTAAGAATCACTGTTACTGCATACAAATCAATCCTATAAACTCAATAGAAAACACTTTATTTTGCTTATAAAAAGAAATATCATACACAGGAATTCTATCATTCTTTTTGGTGCAGCTTTTGTATATGATATGTGATTGGTAGAAAAAAATTCTTTAAAACAGATTCTGCTATTAAGAAATAACTACGAATTTTGTTGGGGGTGTGATAATGGTCTTATAACTATATTTTTAAAAAGTCTTTATTGGTTACAGATAGTAAAATATTTATGTGTGAAATAATATGGTGTCTAGAATTCACTTGATAATACTCCAGAAATAAAATTTAGGGAGTGCAGAGAGGATGGATAAACGTAAGTGACACAACGTCAAGCAGTGCTGAAGCTAAGTTCATTTTTGCTTTTTTCTACTTTTGTGTATGCTGGAAAATTTGCAAAATGAAGAGTTAAAAAGAGAGAGTATCTGAGCCACAACGGAAACTCATTGCTGAAGCTCTTCCTCTTTCTAACACAAAACGTGTGTTCAAGGATTACATTTCCTGGCCTTCAGAGTAAGGTCAGTAGGAAGGACCATAGCAAGAATGTATGGGAGCAAATGAGTAGCATGATGGCACAGAGCCAGGTAAGGGGGCAATTGCTGTCCAATGATCAGTATCTGAGTCCTGACACTTCTTACCTATGTGACTTGGGGCTAAAACTAGTTCACACCAAGGTTCTGTTTAAATGCAGGTAATAATAGAACCAACTGCATAAGAGGGCTGTGAAGATTAAATGGGGTAAATATAATGCCTTATACATGGTATGATTAAAAATCTTATGTCTTATTATCTGGAGGCAACAACATGCTATAATGCTTCTAAGATTCTCTAATTTTCCTAGATTAAAGTCAAAGTTGCTTTTCTTGGTACGCAAAATCCTTCACAATACTGCTTCAGTTTTGCCAGCTTTCCACGCTGCCATTTCCACAATCCCCTATACTCCAGTAACTCTACTCCCGTTCCTCAAGTACATTAGGAACCCTGGTGAAGTCTTTGAGAGTGTGACTTAAGGTCAGGTTGACAATAGGTCTAGCCCTGCTTCCCCTTTCCCTCTCGGGTTGAAGAGGGAGTTAAAAGCCAAATGCCGTTTTTCCTCTATCCCCAGATCTGCATGTTTCTCACTGATACATCACATGCGGTAGATGTATACCCAGCGCCCTTCTCTTTCCCAGCCCACAAAGGAGTACACTTCTACATCCCCTATGAAGTTAGGCCAACAGTGTAAAAGGTCTGCAAGTAGAAAGGATGTGTATATACCACTTGAAGATTGGAACATTTAATCACTGATGTGAGACCCTCCAGTGGAAGCAGGAAGCAGGAAGCTCCTATGATGAAACTTTTGGAGAAAAGACATGATCTAGAATTACACAAGACCACAGAGAAGCTTAAGTTGCTAAGATGCTTCCTGGAGAACAGTTGCTCTAGATGGTCCCCTGGATTCTCAGGGGCTTTTACTTAGGCAAGAAATACATTTTCATTATGATAAACCTATTCAGGTTAGCTATTACTACATAACTACCACAATATCAAGTCTCATGGTTCTGGGGGCTGAGGGGTTTGGCTGGGCTGTTTTTGCTTGGATTCCTGCATATGGTGGAAGACACTTGTCACATCCACTACATTCTACTGGTTAAACAGATCACTAAAGGCCAGCCCAGATTAAAGAGAAGAGGAATTAGACTTTACCCCTTAACAAGAAACAGCCAGAATAAATTGTGGCCATCTTTCATCTATCAAAAAGTCACCCTGAAAATTTGGAATTGTTTGTCACTGAAGGATCATCTAACCCATTCTGATTAACCCAGTATTTTCTTTTTATGACTTTGTGAAGAATAGCTTAGGTGTTATTTTGCGGTGACATTTCCAGAAAGCAGCATGGGAACTACCTCTCCCCTTTTACCTTTTGTGAGTAGACTTGCCCTATTAGGTACTTGTTTGGGCAAAAAGTATTGGGAAAAATGGTTTTCAAACCTTTGGGAAGCTATATGCTTTGATGCCATAGTATTTAAGTACTCATGGGACTTCACAGGATTTTTGTTAAACTTATTCCAAAAAGACTCAAAAAAATGTGGTAAGATTTATATAAACATACTCATATGAGTAAGATATCTTTTGTACTCTGAACGCTTTTTACACATTGAATAATCAATTTAAGAAAACAATTTACCAAGTGAGATAACAACATATATTCCAATCCATATACTCTATAAATTTAGAAACTTTTAACACATAGTAACAAGCAAAGACCTTGCTAAAATTGATAACTCAGGACTTGATATTAAAAGGATAATCAAGGAGAGGTAAAGAGATTATATTCAGATTACAAAAAATGTAGTAAGAAAGTAAATAAACAATATGTAATAGTTTTCCTATTGAGGATGGTGAAACCAATACAGAAATGTTAAATAAGCTAGGTAGTGCTGTAAAATTAGTCCATAGAGTAATAATAGTACAGGAATTTAATTACACAAACAGATTTGCTAAATGCCTTACAGGAACAAGAGGTGGAGGGAGAATTTAAATAGGACACTTCCTAGAACAGATGGTAGGAGAAACCATGAAGAATGGAAATACACTGAATTTTCCCAGGCTAGTGACTAGAAACAAATTCAGAAGAAGGATTAAGTCTCTAAGAAATAGCAATCCCAGGACCCCCTTTAGGGGAAAGAGAATCAACCAATTATTTTCAAAACTAGGGATCTCAGGAAGGCTACATAAGAGAGAAATATACACACACCAATTCTCTTCCTATACACCAGTAAGAATAATTTTAAAATGTAATATGGACAAAGATCTTATTGAAGAGCAAAAAAACTTTCAGAAAAAAAAGCTGAAGAAAAAACATGCAAGACATATGTATAAAGCAGGATGGCCTCATATAGTGGAGATGTCAATTTTCCCAAATTAATCTGTAAATCTAATGGAATATGATGCAAAGTACAGCCAAGATCTTTTATACAGAGTTCTAAAAATCTGTCTTAAAAAGTTAATGCTTATGACTAGGCAAAGATTTTTTTAAAGTCTCAATGATGTAAATCTTGCCCCCTCAGGCATTAAAATATGATATAAAGTAAAAATATATATATGTGTGTGTGTATATATATATATATATATATGCTACAAAGTGACAATAAAATTGAAGAATTAGTATAAGGAGAAGCAAATAGGTAAATGAATCAGAGTGATGACTCAAGAAACAAAACTACATGTTTATGGATATGTATGTGAAAGGTGGTATATTAGTCAGGAAAAGGTAGACTTAGGCTGCAGTAACAAACAACCCCGCAAATATCAAAGGCTTAACTCAGAAAGCTCATGTCTCTACCATGCAAATTCCACCTTGGATCTAGGAGACTCTAAAGAAGCTGAAGCCTGGGCAGGGTCTACACAGTATAGGCTGCTTCAATCTTACGGCTCTTCCATCTCAACATGAGGCCTCCTCCATGATCATAGCAGAGAAAGAGAAAAACAAAAGGCTTCAAGAGCTTTTTTGGCTTCCTGGGGCTCCTGGCTGGTTTTGTTGGTAGAGCATGTGGTTCTTGACCTCGGAGTTTTAAGTTTAAGCCCTGAGTTGGTTGTAGAGATTACTTGAGAAGAAAATCTTTTTGTTTTATTTTATTTATTCATTTGAGATAGAGAGATACAGAGAGAGAGAGAGAGAGAGAGAGAGAGAGAGAGAGCCTGAGCAGGAGGAGCGGCAGAGGGAGAGGGAGAAGCAGACTCCCGCTGAACTGGGAGCCCGGTGTGGGGCTTGATCCCAGGGCCCTGGGATCATGACCTGAGCCAAAGGCAGTTGCTAACCGTCTGAACCACCCAGGGGCCCATTGAAAATAAAATCTTAATAGAAAAAAAAAAAAAAAAGAAGAAGGAGCTTTTTTGGCTTCCTTAGTCCAGAAGTAACACATACCAGTTCAGCTCATAGTCCATTGGCCAGAAGGAGTCTTAAGACAGCCCAATTTCTAGGAATGGTGGTTGTCCTTAGGAATTGAAGATTGATGTACACTTATAATGCCCAGTAGTGTTAGGACAATTTCCTCTTCATCAAGAAAAATATATATATCTCTACCTTAATCTATACACCAAATAGATTTCAAATGAAAAAAGCACAAAATAACAAATGTTCTTTAAAAAGTTTTGGGAGAATACTTTTATAATCTTCTGGTGGGCAAAGCTTTTTTAAGTAACACATGAAACACTGAGGCCATAAAAGGATTCTGGTAAGGTTGCCACACAGTGAAAATAAAATTAAGCCAAACCGGGCAAAATGACCTGAAATTTACATAATGCACAAAATTTTCATATCCGTAAAATTCAAGTTCTACTAATAATTAAGAAAAAGACATACAATCCAAAAGGAAAATAGAAAAGATTATAAATATCCATAGAAGAAGAAATACAAATGGCGGGTGAAAATGGAAATTTGCTTGAGTATAACACTGATCAGGAAAGTATATTTTATAGTTACTAATACAGTTTATGTGATGATTCCCTATGATTCCCCTTTGGGTTCAACCAACTGTGATTAGGATGAGCCACCCCAATTTCATAAAATCCTCACTGGACACTAAATACAATAGCTTTCCTTCTGTAACTACTTGCTCTCCTCACTTTTTTTTTTTTAAAGATTTTATTTATTTATTTATTTGAGAGAGAGAGAATGAGAGAGAGAGAGCACATGAGAGGGGGGAAGGTCAGAGGGAGAAGCAGACTCCCTGCCGAGCAGGGAGCCCGATGCGGGACTCGATCCAGGGACTCCAGGATCATGACCTGAGCCGAAGGCAGTCGCTTAACCAACTGAGCCACCCAGGCGCCCTCTCCTCACTTTTTGATTATACCTCTCTGATTAGAGGATATTCAGGAACCTGGCATATGTATGAAAATTTTAAAGTAGGATTAAATGAAAACTGGGAAAGAGGGAGGCATAAATTTTATTCTATAGCAATTGTGTGCCACAAATCTAGCAAATCATACACAAAGCGGGGAAAAAACCTTAATGAATCCAAGTATAAAAATTAACCTGTAACGCTTGGTGATCTCTAATAATCGCCAGGCCCTGGAGATTGAAGCATAGCAGCTGGTGTCTTCATTTCATTCAACAAATTTCATGGAGCGGATATTGTGTGCATGCCTTGTGCTAGATTCTGTGAGAGCAAGAGAGGCAGGAGTCTCTGTTCTTAATGTGCAAGGCATTGGCTGGTAACACATTGAATAATAAAATTTAAATAATGTTCAGAAAATACTAATCATTGGACGCTCTAGAGTATTTCAGACTAGGAAGGCTGAGAATACACCAAGGAAGACAATGAGCTTTAATGCTCCTCTGAAATGGACGTAGGAATAGAAAAGATGACAAAGAGGGGCAGATGGAGAAAATGACAACCTGAAAGTCTAAGAACCTCAAAGTTCAACTCTCAACCTTAAAAAATAAATCCAAACCATGTTTCTTATGAACAAATATCTGTCATCTTTTGGATTTGAAAGTTGGGAAATCAGGAACTGCATTTGTGTGCTTGACACATTAAGTCAGGGTTTATTTTTATAGTAGAGAAGAAACTGAAAGGAACAAAGATGTCCATTGAGTTTATCGCTCTGCTCTAAGGCAGCAAAACGTGTTAACTAACCTGTTAGCTCTTGTGTGTCCATACAAGAATTCAGTTTACAGATCTCATTTTAGTAAATATTTCTTGATATGTGAACCAAATATTTCCCATGGTACTTCAATCATGATCTTTAAAAAAAATTTTTGTTTTGTTTACTTTTTGGTGAAGGTGGAAAACAACTGTTCATCATTAATAAATTTAATTTTATACTCCTAATGTTTAATCTTTGTCCCTATTTCAAGCTCCTCTTCCTTTGTCATCATATAAAATTTTGAAATCCAAAAGTAGACAGGTAAGCATTATAATACTAGATAACTCAGGCAAAGAATTCAATATCTTACATCTTACCTAATAAAGTGCTTTGGAATAATTGTTAGGCAGTGATTTTTATGTTCCTGATAGGAACTGGAGAAAATAGTCAAGGTCTGTTCTGTAAGAGAAAACGTAATTAAAATGTAACTAAAACAAAAGTCTATAGTTCACAACATCACTAATACAATTTACTACTAACAGATAAACAGAATACTTCAAAATTATAAATATAGTAAGATTGAGTCTATGTAACATCCTTTTAGGCTAAGCTCAGTGGTGTGGTGGTAGATGTTTAAGAATCCACCTCCCTGAGGCTGGGAAGCCCTGATTTGTTGAGTTTGCTAATTTCTGTGTTCTACGTTCTGCCACCATGGCTGAATTCAGATTACCAAGTTGATGTCCACCAGCGGGTAAAATTTCTGAAAACTTATTATTTGGCTTGTAAAATCTGATACAAGATGACTCCTGGACCCCCCTGCAAACACTGATAAATAATACTGTCCTACCACTTAATAAAATGTGTCCCCTTAACTATATTCTAAATACTAAAGACACAAATTTAAAAACTCTAATATACTTTAAAATATATGATTATAAGTGCCTGTGTATGTGTTTTGCATATTTATGAACTTAAAATACTACACTTGATTTAATTCTGTGCTTTTAGGCACTTACTAAATTTCTTTTGTTTAAAGGTTTTTGTTTTTGTTTTTGTTTTAAATATAACCAAAGGACATATATGCTTTTAAGGGAATTGTTACATATAAGTGTAACTGCTGTTGAGTTACTGTTTGCTCCTGTTGCTGCATGCCCACGCACTCACGCACACCCTTGAGTTTTTAAATGTGTGGATTTAGTACAGGTGGTTGGGCTGTGGCAACAATCCTCTTTCCAACATAAGTAAATGACGTTTTTCATATGTTCCATGACAGATTTATGACACTGCCTAAACCCTAGTAAATTACAACATTAATTTTTTTTCTCAAAATGCACTTATATAAAAGACAACACGTACTTGAAAACATTTAATACAAAACATGCACTGTTGTCAAGTTTTCAGCTTCTTTTTTCACCTTTTTTTACCAATAAAAATTGGAAATAAATCTAAGTAACACTTAAAATTGCTTGTTTTTCCCGTACTAACAGGCCTGAAATAGTAAATTAATTTTATTTTTGGATGCTTAATTGGAAAGTATAAGACTTCCTCCATTGATCTTATTCTATGTAACACAAAAGAGAGAATTCAATCACGCCATTGAAGGTGATTAAAAGTCCTCTTCAGAATGTAAATTGATACAACCCCTGTGGAAAACTGTATGGAGGCTCCTCAAAAAGTTAAAAATAGAACTAACCTATGATCTAATAGTCGCTCTACTGGGTATTTACTAAGAAAAAATATGAAAACACTAATTCAGAAGGATACATGCATCCCTATATTTATAGCAGCATTATTTACCATAGCCAAACTATGGAAGCAGCTCAAGTGTCCATCCATTGATGAATGGGTAAAGAAGATGTGGTATATTTACACTGGAATATTATCCAACCACAAAAAAGAATGAAATCTTGCCATTTGCAACAACATGGATGGAGCTAAAGTATAGTGCTAAGTGAAATAAGTCTGTCAGAGAAAGACAAATACCATATGATTTCATTCATATGTGGAATTTAAGAAACAAATAAGCAAAGGGAAAAACAGAGCAAAGAACCAAGAATCATACTCTTGGCTATAGAGAACAAACTGATGGTTACCAAAGGGGAGGAGGGGATGTGTTAAACATGTGATGGGGATTATGGAGTGCACTTGTCACGATGAGCACAGGGTAGTGTATGGAACTGTTGAATCACCATATTGCAGATCTGAAACTAGTGTAACACTGTGTGTTAACTATACTGGAATTAAAAAAAAATAAAATAAATAAAAAGTCCTATTCTATGAACTATGGAATAAAGAAACAAAGAAATAAAAGCAACCTCAAATCCAGGATTTGGAAGGATGACAGAAAACACTCCTCCTAGGAGAAGGTGTAACAAACACCCCACCACTTTTCACTTAGGTTGAAAGGGGGCTGGTTCAAGTAAAAATTGTGTGGGTTATTATGAAGGAATAAACAAGCACTCTTCTGGTAGTGGAGATTTTTAAAAGAAAATTACTAGGATATAAAAAAAAAGAAAGAAAGAAAATTACTAGGATAGTGGTTGTCAATGGAGAATGGAGGTGATTTTGTCCCCTAGAGGGCAGTAGGCAGTGTCAGGAAACACTCCGGTTGTCACCACTTGGGGGGGGGGGGGGATGTTACTGGTACCTACCTAGTGGGCAAAGACCTGGAGTGCTGCTAAATATTCTACAATGCACAGGACAGCCTCCCACAATGAAGTCCCAAAATGTCGTAGAAGCCTTTCACTATACCCAAACATTTACACACATATGAAGGTGAAGAAATGGAACATTACCAGTATCTTCTTCAAACTTAATTTGTGAAAGAGAGTATATTCTGTTGATTTAAAACTTTCAGGGGCCCCTGGGTGGCTCAGTTGGTTAAGCGTCTGCCTTGGGCTCAGGTCATGATCTCAGGGTTCTGGGATCGAGCCCCACGTTGGGCTCTCTGATCAGTGGGGAGTTTGCTTCTTCCTCTCCCCTCTGCCCCTCGCACCCTCCTGCTCATGCTCTCTCTCTCCAATAAATAAAATCTTTAAACAAACAAACTTTCAGTCAAGATCCAAGAGAAAGAATTAATACAGTATAGTGTTTCATATACACTATATCTTGGACGATATGACAAACATAAGCTGAATTTAAATATTAATTGGCAAAAAGTTGTTAGTTAATGCTACATATATAGTAAATCTCAGCTTTTGCATTCATGATTTGCATAAAGTTATAAACCACATGGTTCAGGCAAGAGCACACTGCCATGCCCAAAAGTAATGTCAAAATAACCCTGTTCGTACTTCTCAAGTCTTATGAAAGGGAAACTTAAGACACATAATGCTTCTTAAAAACATAAAAATAAAAATAAAAATAAAATTTAATTTCTCCTCCCACCCAATTCCTCATACATCAAAGTTGCTCCCAAGTCTTTCTCTGGCACACACGTACCTGGAAGACATAACTTCCTTTCTTAGATTCAGCCCCTTACTCCTCTCTTCCTTCACAAGTGCTGGTAAAATTACAGACTCACTCCAGGATGGGAGAGAAAACAAGACTGGGGGAGACAAGTCCAACTTCACCTCAGCAGGCAAGGAGAGGGCTGGAACCTCACTGACAAGCCAAGGACTCTGTGGGCTTTCTCCTATACACTGACAAACACACCAGTCATAAACTTCAATTACAACATGCTAACGAGAGCACTTCCATGTACATATTTGTAATTATCACTTACATTTGTGAATATAATTACTTATATTTGAGGAGATCTTCCAGGAAAAAATTTTCCTATGTTCGACTTTTTCTTCCAATAATACACTTATATATTTATAGAATACTAAGTTTTTAAGAAATACAATTTTCACCACCGGTTTTTAAAGCATTGTTTAGTATTTAAATGTCTTCCTTATTCATTTCTTTCACATTGCCATCTTTGCATATGTCCTTGTGGAAAGCCTATTTAATGATAAATTTGGTAGATAATAGCTCAGCATAACCATAGAAAAGATATTCGGAAATCACGATCCTTAATTCCTTAAAAACCTTTATCACTTGTAGCCTTGTGAGTTTATATAAATAGTTTCAGCATCAGATGTATCATCCCATCATAGACCCTTCACATGCTCAGATATGTAAATGATCTAGTGATGTTTTAGTAAGAAGGCCACTGTAAAATGTGTTCCAGTTGATTCATTGTCAGAAATTAAAGTCATAGCTGGCCCTATATTTCTAATGGAAACTATTTTGCGATCTCTGAAATACAAAGTTTGTAATATACAGATAACACGTCCATTTGTTAAAATGGGATTTTATTCCAAAAAGGCTATGAATTCATGAACAAGTCAGGAGAGTATAAGTAGAGATGTAGGTGTTCAGAAGTGGGTTTGTTCATTTGGGGATAACTCATTGAGCCATGCACTCACAGTTTGTAGGCTTTTCCATATGTGTATGTTACTTGAAATAAAGCACTTGAAAATGCCTTATTCCTGAAATTTATTTAAGATAAATTAATGTTGATCATATTAGAAAATGTAATAAATAAGGTAGGTTATAAAATAGCACACATAGTAGGATATCATTTTAGAAAAATACGTGTGTGGTCATGCACACATACAAAAACCCCTTGAAATATATATACAACAATTTCCTAGCAGTCAATAAAGAAATGTTGCTGTCTGTGGCTGTCACAAATATAGTTTATAGATAACACTATAGCAGCGTATAAAGAGCTTCCTCATCTTTTTTTTTACAGCTTCAGTATTATGCAAATTTAATCAGTTTTCTGTTGATGGCATTTAGATTGTTTCTAAACTTACTTTCTTAAACTGTGTTGCCATGAATAATCTTGTACCCATAATGTACTGCATATATGCAAGTACATCTGTAGGGTAGTTCGCTAGGAGCAGAAATGCTGACTTAAAGGAAATATGTGTCTGTGACTTTGACAGCCGTGGCCCGAAGGTCGTTCACAGAGATTGTCTCAGCTTATGCTCCCCTAAGTGATGTATGAAAACACCTGTTTCCACCCACTCCTGTCAACACAGCTTGTGTTTACTCCACTCCCTTCCCCAAGACTTGCTTAATGCAGAAAATGTAAAAACCACACAACAAACAGATTTCGCTGCTATTATAAGTGATCCCCTCCCCTTTTGTCATTGTTTTTTGTTTCTTGTTTGTCTGTTGCTTGCTTTTCTTTGCGGGGGGGATTTTCAAATGAACAGAAAAACATCAAGTTACAGAACAGTATGTATCCTATACTACCAATGAAGTAAAAAAAATGTTAGAATAGAAGTGTGGAGGTTCCTCAAAAATTTAAAAATAGAGCTACCCTATGACCCAGCAATTGCACTTCTGGGTACTTACCCCAAAGACACAGATGTAGTGAAAAGAAGAGCCATATGCACCCCAATGTTCATAGCAGCAATGTCCGCAACAGCCAAACTGTGGAAAGAGCTGAGATGCCCTTCAACAGATGAATGGATAAAGAAGACGTGGTCCATATCTACAATGGACTATTACTCAGCCATCAGAAAGGATGAACACCCAACTTTTGCATCAACATGGATGGGACTGGAGGAGATTATGCTAAGTGAAATAAGTCAAGCAGAGAAAGTCAATTATCATATGGTTTCACTTATTTGTGGAACATAAGGAATAGTATGGAGGACATTAGGAGAAGGAAGGGAAAAATGAAGGGGGGGAAATCGGAGGGAGAGATAAACCATGAGAGACGATGGACTCTGAGAAACAAACTGAGGGTTCTAGAGGGGAGGGGGTGGGGGGATGGGTTAGCCCGGTGATGGGTATTAAGGAGGGCACATTCTGCGTGGAGCACTGGGTGTTATACGAAAACAATGGATCGTGGATCACCACGTCAAAAACTAATGATGTATTATATGGTGACTAATATAACATAATAAAATTAAAAAAAAGAATAGAAGTGTGTATTATATGTATGCACAGAAGTTCTTTAGAAGGTGAGGTAACCCAGAGATGGCCATGAATCACAGAGATATTTCTCAGCATCAAGCTTCATTAAGAATGGCAGGGGGCGGGAGGTGTCTGGATGGCTCAGCCAGTTAAGCATCTGACTCTCAATTTCAGCTCAGGTCGTGGGACCCAGCCCTGAGTCAGCCTCCGCACCCACTGAGGAATCTGCTTGGGATTCTCTCTCTCCCTCTGCACGCCCCCCCCCAACATGTGCTCTCTCTCTCTCTTTCTCTTTCTCTAAAATAAAAAATAATTTTTTTTAAAAAAAAGGGCCCACACAATCAAAATGCTCAGATGAAGCAGATAGAGGTGTGTGAAGTCATGGAGGCTGACACCCATCATCTAGAAATGCTCTCTCTATGTGTGGTTCACAGAATCACCTCCCACAGTGGGAGCATTTCATTATGAAACATCTCTACTTTATACCCAGGTATAGCTTACCTGACATTCTCCCAGGAGAGCCACCTCAGGGACTCAGGGCTCTGCTTCCCATAGGCTGTCCTTAGCCAGGGACTAGATGCTAAGAACCTTTTCTAGACAATGCCTCTTCCTCCTGAAGATATCAGTGGGTCTATTTACTTGCAGGTCCACCAAGTCCCCTGCCTTTTCCATGTCCGCTGTAAGGGACTAAGCAGATTTTGAGCAGTTAATTTAACTTCTTCCTCCCAGAAGGACCCACTACAGTGTCTTAGGGAAGTTAGATAGCTTGGAATGGAGTAAGATGGAGATTTTAAACTGAATGTCCTTTTGGCCCATATGAATGTATCACCCATTAAAAACGATTATATAAACACAAATAGCAAAAGTGATAAATGAGAAGTTGCAGTTTATAACTAGTACAATATAATATATCTGGATTCTTATTTTGTCCACATTCATAGAAAAATGCTTTTATGCTATACTTAAACATTGCCAGTTTAATTTTGGTAATGGACCATTTGGCACAGGGAAGATTGGGAGCCAGCGAGAGAGTATAACAAGATTAAAATCCTTTGGCTAGGAACAGTACAGATCCTTGTGTTTGGTTTTGGAGTTCTGCCTAATAACAGCCTATTTTCTTTTTCCTTCTGAGATGTATTAGTGGGTTTTATGTTCTTTCGGAATGTATTAATGACATTTCCATTTTTAAGTTCAACCATTGTATTTTACTGTGCTTTCTGGAGATGGCTAGGTTTCAGGACATTATCATACTAGGCCTGTCTTTGTCAATTTACTGCCTTTGCAAGACATAACTAATTTGTCTTCGATGCAGATGTAGTATGTTATAGACCTAGCATTTGGGCTGGACTTGGCCTGCCACTTGCTATTTACGTGACTTCAAAGTTGTTCCACTTCCCTGAGTTTTGCTAATATTATCCTCATTTGTAAAATGGGAATATCAATGCCAACCATTTCAGCCCAGATTCCCTAGAAAACAGAGCCTGAGGGCAGGATGAAAGCAATGATACTTAATTTGGGGGTAGTGAAAATCTAGAGCAGTAAGGGTAAGGGAAAGAAGGGACATGAGGTACAAGGAGGTACAGAACCACGGTAATCAGCAGATGTGTCTACCTGGCGTGGGATATCCTGGATTGCCAAAGAAAAGATATTCCATGCCTCAGACCAGTCCCTCAGAGGGAGGAAAAAAAGAGAATACATAGGCAGGGCTTCACACATCTCTTCCCCACTGTTAAAGTTTGCCTCAATGGAATATAACCCCCCATGCTGCCAAGTGGCATCATTTGGCTCTTTCAGCTGCCTCTTGGGATGCCATAATTCAAGTCCTGTGGTGTGATGTTTTATTGAAATCTTCAGGTGGCTGCAGGAGTCGGAACTCCTGATGAGCCTGCCTGGCTGCTTTATGGTGGCCATGGGGAAGGTTTCAACATTCTTGGGACAAGTGACTGTCGGCCCCAGGAAAGGGGCATGAACTGGAGCAGACTTGGATGGCATGGAAGGTGCCTGAGATTTCTGGAAGTGAAGCTCATACATCTGTTTTGTGCTGACAACAGGGTTCTTTTATTCTTGCACAGGCAGAGCAGACAACGACCCATGTGGTACCATGTAGGGACATTAAACAAGGTGTTTTAACCTAACAAGTGCCTGAAATTCTAACATTACTCACTTGTTTGGTCTTAAAGGGGCTTTGGTCTTCAAGGTACTCAAATTAAAATTCACATACTCCTATATGATGAACTATCTTGGGAATTACCAAAGAACACACACATATTTTTTTTATCACAATTTATTTTTATTGGAGATATGTATGCTCAATCTTGGGGCACTGAGTTAGGTAAGATATGGAATTCAACCTTTTATAAAATATTATTTGATTGTACCAAGAAACCCCTCTATAGTTTTACCATCGTAATTGTGGCCAATATCCATCCATTTCCCCATCACAGCTGTATTCTATAAAAACAATAAGCTATCAAATTAATAATGAAAATGTCTTCCAAATTTTTTCATGAGTCTTTGATGTAGTTCTTTCAATCATTCCTCTATTAACTTAATTATCTCTGAAGGACAAGAAAGGTCTGCTATGGTTCATTTTTAAATATTAAAATTATTTAAAAATAATAATTCCCAGAAATTCATAAATGCTTTGATATATTTGCAGATAACTACACATTTTCCTTATTTCTGTAAAATATATTCATCCCATTAGAATATTGAAAATGTTTTCTCTGTGTGTGTATAATATATATTATATTATATATAATATGTGTGTAAAATATATATTATATAATATGTGTGTTATATGTATGTGTGTTTGTGTATATAATATATATATACTCATATGACCCAGCAATTACACTCATGGGTATATACCCAAAAGAATTTAAAACAGGGGCTAAAACAGATACTTGTATGTGAATGTTCACAAAAACTTGATTCAAATAGCCAAAAAGGTGGAAACAACCCAACTCTCCATCAATAGATGAATGGATAAGTCCAATGTGGTACCTCCACATTTATTATTCAGCCATAAAAGGAATGAAGTTCTGATACATAGAACAACGTAGATGAACCTTAAAAACATTAACCTAAGTAAAATAAGCCAGACACAAAAGGACAAATATTCTAAGATCCCACTTTTATGAAATATGGACAAGAGGCAAATCTGTAGGGACAGAAAATGGATTAGAGATTTACCAGGGCTGGGGAGGGAGGGATGGATATTATTATTTAATGTGTAGAGTTTCTGGTTGGGGATGACGGAAAAATTTTGGCTAAAGATAATGGTGATGGTTGCACAGCCGTGTGGGTGTAATTAAGGCCACTGAGTCATGCATCTTAAAATGATTCAAAAGGGGAACTTTTGTTATGTCTCTCTTACAATTAAAAAATGAATGTTAAAAACAACAAACAAAAAAGCGCCCTCACTGAGATTTTAGAAATCGGTTTTAGGAAGCAGGAAGGAATCTGTGGGCTCTCTAAACTTTCTTGGGCTGTGAGGCTACTGGTGTTATCAAAAGGAGCACAGAGGGAGGAGAAGGAGGGCCTGTGGGAACTGTTCACTGGTTTCTGATGATGTTGAACATGAGAGAGTTAATACGATTCTGAACCACGGGGAAATGTGTTTGGAAATCATTAGCATTTAGCGGTAGCTGGAAAAGATGGCCTGATGAAAATTAAAACAAGACAATTTTAGGAAAATTTAAGTTCCTCTTCCCATCTAATAAATACAGCTGTATTATATTTACAACAAAACTGAACAGAAAATAGCTTCCTTCTTAAGAGTCATAATTCTTTTCTTAACTTTTCTTAAAATGGGAAAAATCAAAGAGTAAACATTGTTGTGCCCTTTCATAGCAACAACCTGATTTGATTTTCTTTTGCTGACTGCCAAAAATTTAATTAGATACCCAATCCAGGGTCATTAATAGTTTGTCTATTTATTCCAGGGGACTTGGAAGGGCTGGTTCTGAGAATCAGCTAACTTACTTATTTGCCTCTGTGTCTTCTGTGGGAGCATGGATCATTGCTAAGACCCCCTAGTTACGTGAATTTGGATATTACCAAACAAGATTAATGGGCTTTACCCTGGAATGACCTCACTGTGATAGCATCCCAAGCCAAGGTTCAAATGGGGCAATACATGGGAAAAGCTTGATATAGTTTAAAGCTCTATATAAATATTATTTATTATAATTGTTATGGTGAAATAAGGCTGAGTCAATGGATCAGCTTGCTTTATTAACGCAAACATGTTAAAACGGAAATTAGCTGTGTGGTGACGTGTGTGTGTGTGTGTGTGTGTGTGTGTGTGTGTGTGAGATACTAGGTACTAGCTGATTTAGGACTAGAGAACTCTGATACTGTTCTTTACCTAGTTCCTAAAAACAAACAAACAAGCCTGTGTCATTAGGGTATTCAACAATACTGACATTTTGGACCAGATAATCCTTTTTGTGGGGGGATGTCCTGTGCCTTGTAGGAAGCTTATCAACGTCCCTGGTCTCTTCCCACTAGATGTGGGTACCACCTCCTCAGTGCTAACGATCCAAATATTGTCAAATATTCCCTGGGGCGGGGCAGGGGATGGTGGACAAAATCGCCCAGGCTGAGAACCTCTTCGGGTAAATATGTAGGTATTTACATCTTGACTCTTTTATAACAAAGATAAATAGTATTCAAGAGCAGTGGTCTGACTGTCACCTAATTGGACTACTGCCCTCAGGAGATGCTAACTAAGTGAGAGATGCTTGATTATTTAGTCAAAGCACAATAGTAAGTATGAGCCAGAACCGAAGAGCACAGAGGGCTTTTGGAGCAGACAAGTGGAGCTCCCAAATAGGATGATTAGGTGAAGATGTCCCCCCCTTCCCCAGAGGCTTCTGTCCTCTCTTCAACTCTTATTGCACTCTCTCAGTCCCATCCCTCTCCCAACACAGCCCCTGGCACAACAACACCATCATCACAGGACGGAGACCTCCAGAGAAAGGCTGGAGTTCGCCCCACTCAGGGAGAGATGGGTAATATGTTTCATTACTTTTTAAATCAGTTTCAGAAAAATTGATAGAACATCAAGGCAGCCATAAAAACTCTAAACCATAACCTCCCTCTTCGTTCTCTGGTGTGGGCAGGAAAATAAACTACATGCTTCTGCATAATACATATTCGGAAGGTCTCGGCATTTTCTTGCTGTTGTTCTTCGAGTACAAATGTGGAGCTTAGCTTAAGGGGCATTAAAAAACTGAGGGGCCTTTTCCTTCCTGGTAAGTAGAAATAATAAGAGCTAACGCAAGTACATGATGAGAAAGAAGAGAGAGAAAACTAATGTTTGATGCGTACACATACTTGCATATACTTCTAAATACAAACTTTTTATTTTGAGATAATTTTAGATTTATAGAAAAATTATAAAAATAATACAGAGAGCTCTCATTTGCCCCTCATTCAGATTTTCCTAATGTTAACAGCTAAAATTACCAAAACGAGGTTAGGAATCTTGATACAGTATTATTAACTAAGCTCATTTGAAGTTGACCAGCGTTTCCACTAATGTCCATTTTTTTGTTGTTTCAAGATCTAATTCAAGGTCCTACATTGCATTTAACTGTCATGCCTGCTTGGTCCTCTTCAATCTGTAACAGTTCTTCAGTCTTTCCTTGTTTTCTATAACCTTGGCGGGTAGACTATTCCTTGATTTGAGCTGGTGCGATGTTTTCCCATGGTAAGACCGAGGTTCTGCATTTTTGGCAAGAACATCCCACAAGTGATGCCATGCCCTTCTCAGAGCATCCTGTATCAGGTGGTTTGTGATGAAAATATGTCCTGTGGTTAAGGTGATTTCTGCCAGATTTCTGCTCCATAAACTTACTGTTTTTCTGCTTACTATTAATTAATATCTTGGGGCGGACACTTTGAGACTGTGCAGAAACCCGCTTTTCAAACTTTTGCCTTCTGTTTCTAGCGTGTATCAGTGGGTCCTGCCTGCAGTAAGTATTTCTCTGGTGTCATGTCATGATTTTCTATTCCTTGTCATGATTTCTTGTTTGTCATGATTTTCTATTCCCTCATTTCTTCTACGTTTATTAAGTAGAATTTTCCTCTAGGTAGAGCTTTCCATTTTCCCTCATGATTCATTTATTCAACTATTTTTCTATCGGTGTGGAGATGTCATATTCTCTGGGTTATAATCCAGTACTGTAACTCTTCATTTATTTGCTCCAGTTGACCTAGCTTTGGTGGCTGGGAACCTCTTCAAGTTGGTGCCTGTGTCTCTACAACATGCCCACATCCTCCTTTGGGCATTTCCTTACTTTTTGGCACCACACAAGAGATGCCAGGCACATTTCATATTTTTAAAATAAATTCTTCTCTTTCTTCTCATTTAAAAATAGAAGATGAAAAGGATTTTTCATGCAGTTAATTAAAAAGGACTAGAATTTACAAGAGCCAAATAATTATCCTAAAGGAAAAAAGATTTAATCTCTTAAGATTGAAAAAGATTTTTCAGATTAAGATTCATCTTTTTAAAAGAGATTTAATCTCTTAAGGTAGATGGTAGATTTTGAGAAGAAAATATGAAAGGCACATGCAGAAGAGCAACAGAAGGGACACTTAAAGGGAACACGTGAGTTTGAGAAGAGAAACAAAGGAAGTGGGAGCAAAGAGTAAGACTTGCTTAATTTAAACGCCTCTAAAGCACAGTAAATGGAAAAATGAAAAGTCATGGAAAAAGAGAAGTGCAATGAAGATTTTAAACAAAGAGTAATTCACATTTGGGTTTACATGACATCTGGACACTTTATAATATTAAAATTAAATACTGCACTTGCACTATAAAATACTTATGAAAATTTGAGAAATATAAAAATGTCCAATCTTTTATTGCTTGGGTTCTTTGGGTTATAAAATTTGTTAAATTAGTAGACGGCTCCCTTCTCCAAAATAAAACATACTTTGATTACTTTATTTTTTTAATAATGGAAGAGACATATTGATCATAGGATTTCATAAGCCCTTTCTTTATCATTAATTGCAAGGCCAAGCATTAGTCAGCCTCCACTTATTCTGCTTTTGGTCCTCTCCCTAAAGGTAGTAATCTTAACTTCGAGTTTTGGGCTCCAGAGCTGGTGTTGATCCCCCAGTCATTGAGAACTGATGGCACAGGGGTGCGTTTTGCCTTCCTAGCTTTGGGTCTGCTGCCTCTCTGTTCTAGACAGACATTTCTCTCTATAGGGGTAGCAACTCTGGGCTCTAGGTGTAATACAATCCTGTATTCTTTCTGCATCACTTGGAATATAAAAGGACAAGTTCTTCTCTACTCTACTCAGAGAGAAAACAAATATAAAAAACGATCAAACTAATAAAGCCTGTTGGCCCCATCCCCCAACTCAAACCTGGGCATGGCAGAGAGCAAGACCAGGGAATTTGAAAACTGATCTCACATCTCAGAAATCTCTGAAATAAACAAAGTACATCAGTTGTCTTTTGGTGTGTAATAAACAACTGTTTAGTATTGCTTGTGAGTATGTGGTTAAGCTGGGAAATTCTGCAATCTTTTGCTGGTCAGCTGGGGTTGGCCTACCATTGCCTCATCTGACTACTGGTGTTGGCTATCCATGGAGGCAATGGGGTGAGATGGCCAAATGCTTCTCATCATCCAGCAGGCTTCTAAATTGATACATGGCTGGAAAAAATACAAAATGCCACAATTAGCACGAACAGAAAACTTGGCTAGAAAAAATAACCACTAAGAAATACTGAACATGCCCCATAGCTT
Organism: Zalophus californianus; assembly: GCF_009762305.2. NCBI lineage: Eukaryota > Metazoa > Chordata > Mammalia > Carnivora > Otariidae > Zalophus > Zalophus californianus. Next base: position 106,404,061 of record NC_045602.1, on the reverse strand, counting down.
TCAGATGAGTTGTATGCATTCTGAGTGAAGAGATAATCTCTTTCTTTAAAAAAAAAAAAAAAAGCTCAATATTTTTTAAATGTTCGTCTCCCCTAACTCACTCTAAAATCTCAAAGAAGTTCCAATCAAATCCCCATGCGCTATTTTAAGAAACTAAAAAACTTAGTCTTAAATTTACATTAGAAAATTGACACACACAAACAATTATGTAGATTTTGAAAAAGAAGAGATAAGAGGGAGAACATACTTAACTAGTTATGTGTCTGCAGCCTCAAAAGGGTCTCTGTTCTAGCTCCCATATGACCCAGCAATTGCACTACTGGGTATTTACCCCAAAGATACAAATGTAGGGATCCGAAGGGGTACGTGCACCCCAATGTTTATAGCAGCAATGTCCACAATAGCCAAACTATGGAAAGAGCCAAGATGTCCATCGACAGATGATTGGATAAAGAAGATGTGGCATATATATGTATATATACATATATATATATACACACATATATATAAAGGGATATTATGCAGCCATCAAAAAGAATGAAATCTTGCCATTTGCAACGACATGGATGGAACTAGAGGGTATTCCGCTGAGCGAAATAAGTCAATCAGAGGAAAACATGTATCATATGACCTCACTGATATGAGGAATTCTTAATCTCAGGAAACAAACTGAGGGTTGCTGGAGTGGTGGGGGGTGGGAGGGATGGGGTGGCTGGGTGACAGACATTGGGGAGGGTATGTGCTATGGTGAGCGCTGTGAATTGTGTAAGACTGTTGAATCACAGACCTGTACCTCTAAAACAAATAATACATTATATGTTAAAAAAAAAGAAGAAGGTAGTAGGAAGGGAAAAATGAAGGGGGGTGGAAATTGGAGGGGGAGACGAACCATAAGAGACTATGGACTCTGAGAAACAAACTGAGGGTTCTAGAGGGGAGGGGTGGGGGGATGGGTTAGCCTGATGATGGTATTAAAGAGGGCACGTATTGAATGGAGCACTGGGTGTTATACGCAAACAATGAATCATGGAACACTACATCAAAAACTAATGATGTAATGTATGGTGATTAACATAACATAATAAAATTTTTAAAAATGCCAAAAAAAAAAAAGGGTATCTGTTCTAGGCAAGAATTCTCCCGAGGGCAAGAACCCTAGGCTTTAGGTGAAATTCCATTTCACCGGAAATAAAGACATGCTATAAAGTCATAATAATAAGAACAATGTTCTGGAACCATATAGAAATCTCAAAAAACAGATTTGTGTATGTATGGGAATGTGGCATAGGATAGAGGTGGCACCTCAGATCAGTAGGGAAATGATGACTTGTTTACTAGAAGGTATAGTGTTAGGAAAAATGGATAAGCATGTGGAAATAAAGTTGGATCCCTTCTTTACGCTACATCTTCAACAAGTCTGGTGTAGGACATCATAGACAAAGTTTGGGAGGAATTTAAATGCCCTGTCAAAAATCTATAAGATATTAATATCAATAATATAAAAGGATAAAGGAAAGAGTGGACAATCAATAGAAAAATAGGCAAGATACATGAATAAGCCATGCATAGTCAAAACAGAACATCTAGCAGAAATATGAAGACATACTTTACCACACTAGAAATCAGATTAATGGCATACAACAATAATGACCCTACCCGGGGCACCTGGGTGGCTCAGATGGTTAAGCATCTGCCTTCAGCTCAGGTCATGATCCCAGGGTTCTGGGATCGAGCCCCACATTGGGCTCCTGGCTCAGCTGGGAGCCTGCTTCTCCCTCTCCCTCTGCCTCTCTCCCTGCTCATTCTCTCTCTCTCTCTCTCTCTCTCTCTGTGTCTCAAGTGAATAAATAAAAAATCTAAAAAAAAAAATAATGACCCTACCCTTTTGGCAAAAACAAAACAAAACAAAAACAAAAAAACAACATAACAAAACAGTGGTATATCACCTTTAGCAAGCCTCTGGGGAAATGGGAGCCTTCATGTACTCCAGATACAAGTTTGGACAGTGCAGTATTCAAAAGACAAATGATTCATCACAGTATGAAATTATATCTGTAAAATCCCTATAAATTACTCCTGAGAATATAAACCAAGGACAGGATGCCTGGGTGGCTCATTTGGTTAAGTATCTGCCTTCAGCTCTGGTCATTATCTCAGGGTCTTGGGATCAGGTCCCGCACAGAGAGCACAGCTCTCTCTTTCTCTGACAAATAAATAAATAAAATCTTAAAAAAAAAAAGGGTAATTTCTGCCTGAGGGTCACATGCAAGTGTGATGATCTAAGTGCTACTTGTATTACCAAGAGTAAGGGGCAATCTGGTGGTCTATCACTAGGAAAATATGGAAACCAAAAAGATGATGGATACCATGTAGTATTAGACACAAAGAACTAGAAGTATAAACAGCAAAGGGAGGGTCCTGAAGAGAGTTTGGAGTTAAAATAAGAAGTAGAAGGAGATCTAGAGCAAAATATTGGCCATGATGGGGATGGGGAAGGTGGATAAAGGAAGATGAAATAAGAGAGGGGCTTTGTACAAAATCATAAGTGTCCCCAGAATTGGGTACATGATTATTTTATTTCTGCATCCAGCTAAACCAAACCAAGCTAAACATTTCTGCATTTTTCTCCACGACAGATAGCCCACGTGTCTTATCTACCTACACTTGAGTCCAGTATTCACATAATAGATGAACATTAAGGCCAAGGCCAAAACAAGTTTATATCCTATACATCTTTTTGATACTCAGAAAAAAATTTAAGCAATTTTTGATTAAAATCATCAACAATATGTTTGTAATTTTAACTTAAGAAACCCAAGTATAAACATATTTATTCATTCATGTACATGGCCTTCCCCATAACATTGAGTTATAGGTCTTCCAGAGCTTAATTGGTGTGTCTTCTTCACATGATGTCAAAATAACCTTTAAAAAAATTTATTTCTCCTTTATTTTTCAGGTCAGTCGTTTTCACTGAATCTGATGATCATTCTTCTAATTGCTATCAAAATCAGGAAAACGACGCTTAGAAAAAACGTCCTGTATCTTCAAATCGTTTAAATAAAAGCCATTGATAATTTTCATATAAAAGAAAATATTGTAAACATTATTTCTGAAGCAACTAATAGCCTTCATGTGCTAAGAGGAAAATCAAGTTTTCCTGAAATGATAACTTAGTTTTTTTCACCATGTGAAACAATAGACACGGTGACATGATTTCCTTTCACTTTAAGGAATCCTTCAACGAACATTAACACCCCACACCACCCACTCTACTTCATACTGCCCACCAGAACAAAGAGAGAAAATCACATTCTGTGGCATTTGGTTCCTGAGAATGAATGAAGCTGAGGGCGCTCAGGGAGGTGGGGTTCTGAGACGGCTGTGCTCAATGGTTCAACTGATTTTTAAGATTTGTGCCACTAGATGGCGATAGAGATTATAACTACACAGTTGTAGGCTGTGGGATCTTTTCCGTGCTCCATGATTGATGCATTTAATTTATTTAAATTCTTTATTATATAAATATAATTATTGCTCAGATAACTGCCAGATAGTATGAGTTTATAGAGTCTTGTCTCTTTTTGTGTAACCCTTAATACCTGAGGTATTATAGATATATTAAATGATATATATCTAAAATAAATTATATACAATGTATAAATAAAAATACAGCACGTACTGCATGGAGCACTGGGTGTTATACGCAAACAGTGAATCATGGAACACTACATCGAAAACTAATGATGTAATGTATGGTGATTAACATAACATAATAATAAAAAAAAATCCATGACTTAAAAAAACATACAACATAAAGTGTTAAACAGCAACACATGCACCTTTTTTCGAAGTCTTATAGTTTGACCCCAGGAATTGCTGACCTTCACACATGAAGAAGCAATTTTTAGTTTATTCATTTAGTAGAGTCTGACAAACAGCAAGAACCTCATAAATATTTGTCAAATGAAGGGATGCAATCACTTGGCTCTTGTCTTCTCCATTCTACTTTAGCTAATAATCGTCATTTCAAAAATATCCTATTTTTTAAAAATCAGAATGAAATTACTTGAATTTGACCGTTGTAACAGTATCAAATTCAACTATTACACTGAAATGAAACTTTGTTGCATCTACTAAAAGAAGCATATTTTCCTACACTTATTTTGAAAGTTGTCCTGTCATAGTCATCAAACACACAGGGAGAAGAAAAGAAACTATAGTTCTTCAAGTGTCTAACATCAGATGAAATTGATTTGGAGCCGTGATTATAAATGAGAGGCAAAGTTAATTCCACATCTGCTTGGCTCTTGTGACTTCCTGTGTAACTTGGAAAAGTCACTCAACATTACTTAATAACCATATAACAAAAGAGGCTTTCTTAATTACGTGGCGGGGGGGGGGGAGCGGTGTATAGAATACTTCTATCAATGGCTATATATTTCCCATACTGTCCTCTCCTCCCCAGAGAGTCAGCCATTTCTTACCTGGTCTGGAATTTTGGAGTGAACTTTTAATACATGCCCAAATTCCTCTCACTCCAAGGGGCCCCCCAGAGACACCAACACCACCTGCTATGGTCCTCCTCAGAGGTCCGGATGCCAACTCCATCTGGCCAGCAGAGGGGGCTCTGTAGAGGTCTGAAGTTCACCACCACAGAATCCTTCTCTAAACTGCTCATTTTAATGAGTCCAACACTTTCCCTTTGTGCCCTTAGCCCCTGCTGGGCTGGTTGCTTCCTGCGATTGCTAATTCAATGATACTTTTTTTTTTTTACATATTATTTCTTTAGTGCTGGGGTTAGCAATTCTTTGTATTGAACTCTCACTGTCCACAAAACTGGCGTGTCTTCTCTCCTCTGAGTAGACACAGACTGATAAACCCTTCTGTTGGCTTAAGTGCTCTTAGAATCTTCTGTTAAAATCTTGGTAAGTTTCTCAGCCAGGAGAATAAGAAGTGAACTAAGACTTTGTAAACATTCATCGTTCTTCTGAAATTAAAAAGTAAGACAGATTCCTAGCAACAGGATAGAAAAACACAGAGGGAGATTGCACAAGCCTGCCAGTTATTTTGGCAAAGTATATACCTTGATTCTACAGTAAAGGCATATCGTTACAAATGTTATTGCTTAAACTGACTGGAAAAATACCATTCAACGACTTAGAAAATTGGGGGGGGGACACACTGACCTTAAAACTGGAAGCATCAGTATCCCATAAAATCGTGAAAGAAAACTGGATATGTTTAAGAAATTCTAGTATATTGTCCATAAAGTTAGCAAGAACTCATGTTTTATGGAAGTTCTTGATCTCAGAAAAGAAGGAAACCATTTGGACATTTCATTCTTGTGCAAAAGCATGACTTTCTCAAAGGGAAAGGTTTAATTGGGAAGGAGTTCTGTCAGAGGAAAATTAAATTAGCTGGGATTAAGATTCAAGGATTATGATTTCTTATCTATTTTGATAGCTGCTCTTTATCTGTAACATTTCCCAGATAATGGACTAGGATGGATGGCTCAGTTTTATTTTTTGTTTTGTTTAATGAGATGTCCTAGCTTGCTTTTCTTATTACAGAATATGTTACCATGGCTACTGTACTTTTGAGGTTTCAACTTTTTTCTCATGATGAACATACCTTTATTGAGTTTTCCCCCCCAGATTACAAATATAATACTTGCAAAAAAATGTGGGACTCCTCCAGTGGGCAGTCTTTGCTCCAGAACTTCCCATTGGGCTGGCCAAGATTTTGCCAGAGCTGAAGCCTGATCTATGGCTTGTTGCAACCTCTATTTGCCTCTCCCCTTTTATCTTTCACAGGTGCTAGTCACCCCCCTAAACTTCTTGCACTTTTAAGCCCACGTGAACATCTGCTTCCCAGAGGACCCATCTGAAACATCTACTTTCTCCAATTGACCTAATTATATAAAATGAACACATTAGAAGATTTAACATTTGTTCACTTTACAAAACTGTGATAATATCACATACAATTCCATTTGTTTTGCTTTTGTCACTTAACATAGTGTTGCTCTGGATCCCAGGCCACCTTAGAGATCTAACTTACTATTTTAATGGCTACTGATGTCCCTAGGTTTGTCAGTTTCCCCATGGATGAGAATATTTGATTTTAATCTTTTTGCTGCGGTAAACGATCTTGGGCTTACATTCTTATGTACTAGATGTTTTTATTTCAGTGGGATAGATTTTCAAAAGCAGGATTTCAGGAGCTAGTTTGAATTTGAATAAACATTGTCAGATTGCGTTCCAAAAGGCCCTAAACGGTATACATCCACATCAGCCAAGTGAGAGGACACCGTTTCTCCCCGCCCCTGCCAGTAGCAGGTGTAATCACACACATTTTTACAGTCTGAGAACTATAAAGTGGTGCCACTGTTACCTATATTTCAATTCCCTAACTGTTGGAAAAATTGAGCATTTATTTACTGTTTATTGTTTGTTTGTACTTGCTCTTCTATACATTACCTCTTTATATCACCAGTCTATTTTTCCTATAAATTGTTTATTAATTTGTAAGAGCTTTTTGAATATTATGTAGCATAATTACATAGATTTTAAATTTGTATATGGTCAAATATGTTTATCTTTTCTTCTATAGCTCCTTGGGTTTCCCATTTAAAATTTCTGCATTTAATCGAACTGGGATTGATTGGGCTACATGATGTTAGGTTGAAGTTTAGTCTGTCATTTCTCAGCTATATTAATAAATATCAAATGATGATTAAATAAAAGCACGTGTTCTCCCCTCCATTTTTTTCAGTATCACCTTTGTCATTTATCAAATTCTTAGATATATAGTGATATATTTGGGAGATTTCTAGTCTATTCTAGTCTACATGCTATTTTGATTATACTGGCTTTGGAGTAGGTTTTATTATTTGAAGAATCACATTCTGAATCACGGGGGGCTTTTTTTGTAGTTTCCTGTCTGGTGTTAATATTCATTCTGTCACATGAATTTATATCTTTCAATATGATTTTATAATTTTCTTCACACAGGCCTTTTACCTTTCTTTTCAAAAGTTTTTATAAGTATGTTATTGATTTCTGCCCCTAATATGCATGTAGCATTTTCCTCACTTCTATTTCTAGTTGGTTATTTCTATTGATTATCATAAATTTATCTTCTAATTAGCTCTCTAATTTCTTTAGTAATCCTGTTAATTTCTTTTTTTAAAAAAGATTTTATTTATTTATTTGACAGAGAGAGACACAGCGAGAACAGGAACACAAGCAGGGGGAATGGGAGAGGGAGAAGCAGGCTTCCCGCCGAGCAGGGATCCGGATGCGGGGCTCGATCCCAGGACCCCGGGATCATGACCTGAGCTGAAGGCAGATGCTTAACGACTGAGCCACTCAGGCGCCCAATCCTTAATTTCTGATAAGATCTCTTTTGCTTTGTAGATAAGAAGAAATAATTGTGCATATTTTTTTAAGGTTTTATTTATTTATTTGAGAGAGAGAGAGCAAACGAGAGAGAGAGCGCGCAGACGCGCGCGTGCGCCAGTGGGAGGAGGGGCAGAGGCAGAGGGAGAAGCTCCCTTAGCAGGAGGCCTGACACGGGACTTGATCCCAGGACCCTGAGATCACCACCCGAGCTGAGGGCAGATGCTTAACCGACTGAGTCACCCAAACGCCCCTCATTGTACATATTTTTTAAAATAACATCTTAGTTTATTGCTCTTTTGAATTAACTGGAATTCTCAAGCAATGGTGAATAACGACAGTGCAGGCATCTCTGTCTTATTATTTTAATAGTGATGGATTTAGTGCTTCATTAATCAGAATGATGGTCATTAGTTTTTGAAGTTTGAGAGTATTAGCTTCTTTTACTATGGTGTTTAAAGTTTTTATTGTCAGTGGCTGCTGAATTTTCTCAAATCTCTTTTTAATATTCATGTGATATGTTTGTGCTTTCTCTTTAATTTGTTGACTTAATATAATAAATGGAGAGATTTTTCTGATACTGTACTGTCCAAGTATTCCTGAAACCCACCCTATTTTTTGTTAGTGTCTTATTTTTGATGTCCTAACTCCATATAATGAAAAGGGGTAGCTTTTCAAGTTTCTTCCTTTATTAAGGAGTTAACGTTAAGATTATTCTGAAAATCATAGTGCTCATTTAGTTTTGGTATTATTTTCATGTTTTTTTAAAAATAATTTATTTTCATGGGTTTTTAAATTTTTTTATTTTCATTTTTTTTAAGAATTTATTTATTTATTCATGAGAGACACACAGAGAGAGAGAGAGAGAGGCAGAGGGAGAAGCAGGTTCCCAAGAAGCAGGGAGCCCGATGTGGGACTTGATCCCGGGACTCTGGGATCATGACCTGAGCCAAAGGCAGACGCTTAACCATCTGAGCCACCCAGGTGCCCTATTTTCATGTTTTTTAAAGAGCAATTTTGCTTTCAATCTCTTCTTAGGCCACGAATCTCTTCATATGTTTTACACACTTGGGGAATCAATGTCAGTAATTTTTATTTTTCTAAGAAAGCATGCATTTTCTATAAATTTTCAAATTTTATCACAGAATTACATATGATCATTTCTTTACATTTACTTCATCTCATTACACCTACAAATCTTCTTTATCATAGTTATTGCTAAATATTTTTTACCTCTTTTTTATCTACTAATCATATTTATTTTACATATTTTCGGTATTTTATAGGCATTAAAATTTGAAAGTACATGTATATTTTCAATACTTTAGGTCTACAATTTGTTTATTCGTTCTGTTATATTCTTTATTTTCTTTTTTTTTAAATTTCACTTTATATCTTTTTTCATCCCCTCTTTTCATTTTCACTGATGTCTGTGTTCTTCCAAATTCTTTTTTTTTATTATTTTAATTCCAGTGTAGTAAACACACAGTGTTATATTAGTTTCAGGTGTACATATAGTGATTCAACAGTTCCATACACCCGATGCTCATCATGACAGGTGCATTCTTCATCCCCATCACCTATTTCCCCCAACCCCCCACCTGCCTCCCCTCTGGTAACCATCAGTTTGTTCTCTACAGTTAAGAGCCTGTTTTTTGGTTTGTCTCTTTTTTACTTTGTTTATCTTGTTTCTCAAAGTCCACACATAAGTGAAATCACATGGTATTTATTTTTCTCTGACTGATTTATTTCACTTGCCATTCTACCCTCTAGATCCATCCATGGTGTTGCAAATGGCAAGATTTCATTCTTTTTGATGGCTGAGTTATGTGTTCTTCCAACCTCTTAAGATGAGTTTAACATAGTGGGTAAGAGTGTATATTGGAACCAGACTTCACTGGTTTTAAAGACTGGTGTCACCACTTGCTAGCTGTGTGTATATTCGTCAAGCTGTTTAACCATTCTGTGCCTCGGTTTCCTCATCTAAAGAATAGAGATAATAATATTTACCTCATAAAATTTTTGTGAGAATTAAGTAATTTAATATACATAAAGAACATAGAACATTATCTAGCATACACTAAGTATTCTGAAGTACAGAATTTTTTTCTTTATTCTCTTCATCTTTTGATAATAAAGGCCTTTCAGAATATATGTTTTCTTCTGCTCATACTTTAGTTATGTCTCAACCATGTGAAGTATTCTTTTTATGGCCCTTTATAAGTCAATTTTCACATTAACTTTATTTTCCTAATAACTCAAAGTTCATTTGGTATTATGTTTAATAATTTTAATTATTCAGTTTTTGGATTTTTTTATGTTTAGAGATTCAGAAGATGTGGCTTATAAAATTGATCTTTTCAGTTTTGCATGGTCAACTATATGATTAATTTTTTTGTCTGAACTCAGGACCCTGCGATCAAGACCCAAACTGAGATCAAGAGTCAGACACTAAACTTATTGAGCCACCCCGTCTCCCCAATATGATTAATTTTTATAAATGTCCCATGCATATGAAAAAATTATACATGCACTACCTGTAAATATTTTCTATATCATGAAATTAATTTTTTTTCATGAAATAAGTTTTTGATTGTGTTACTCACTTCCCGCTCAAGGACTTACTGATTCTTAAAGTAGTATTTATAATATCTCACCATAGTTCTACTTTTTATTACAATCTTCTTGCATTTCTAATTGTTTTTGTTTTTCATAGTCACCTGCCATATTCACTGGCTTATAATCTTCATTTATTTATTTTTAAGATTTATTTATTCATTTGACAGAGAGAGAGAGAGAGAGAGAGAGCGCGCACACAAGCAGACAGAGTAGCAGGTAGAAGGAGAGGGAGAAGCAGGCTCCCCACTGAGCAAGGAGCCCGATGTGGGGCTCGATCCCAGGACCCTGGGATCACGACTGGAGCCGAAGGCAGTCACTTAACTGACTGAGCCACCCAGGCACCCCGGCTTATAATCTTTATATCTTCCTCAGTAATTGTGCCTTTTATCTTACATAATGTTCCTTTATCCTGTTAGTGCTTTGAATCTTAAATTCTTCTTTACTTTGATATTGTAAAACTATGTTCCTTATATTTTTGTTTGCCTTGGAGCTACAGTGCCAAAATGAATATCTCTCCTTTTCTTAAAAGAGTATTTTCTTGGGGCTCCTGCGTGGCTCAGTTGGTTGGGCATCCGGCTTTTGGTTTCAGCTCAGGTCATGATCTCAGGATCTTGGGATCAAACCCCTTGACGGGCACCACACTGGGCTCACTGGGTGGGGAATCTGCTTGAGGATTTCTCTCCCTCTCCCTCTGCCCCTCCACTCCGCCCATGTGCTCTCTCTCAAATAAATAAATAAATCCTTATTTTAAAAAAAGAATATTTTCTTCCTTTCTTAAGTCTTATATGAATTGCTATTTATTTTTGAAGTCAGGAATTTTACCAGGGTATATACCAGGTGTCATTTCATCAGCTCTGTGAGGAACCCATTCAGTTCTTCAACTATAAAGACTTTCTCTTTCTTCCACTTGCAGTGAATTTCTTTCATTATTTAATTATTACCTCTCTTCGGTCTGTTTCTTTATCTCTATTTGAAGTTCTTACTAATGGCATATTAGAATATGTGGAGTTGTACTCCAAATTGGTTTTGGTTTGCCTCGTGATTTCAAAATTTTTGTAATTTTGTTTTGTGTTTAACAGTGTTGATTACTCCGGGTCTTCCTGCCTAATGTATCAGGGCTTAACCTCATCTACTGTCCATTATTACCAATATCTCTCCTGAGTCATAAAATTTGAAAATTATTTGTTTTTGTTCCCCAAAGATTATTATGTCTTATAATTGAATCCTTCTATATCCCTTTATTTATTTATTTATTTATTTAGTTAGTTAGTTAGTTAGTTAAAGTTACCATCTGTTTCCTGCAATAGTTTTTTTTTTTTTTTTTTTTGGCTAGAAGACAGAGATTTGGTAAGAACCCTCACCCTCTCTCTGACTTCTGGGTTCATCTCACTTTATTGTTATTGACCATTTACTCATGAATGACTTATCCTTAAGACTCGGTCTTAAATAGATCTTTGGTATCTACCAGAAACTTCCAGCAAAAATCATATTCATTGGTAAAATGTAAGAGGAATTCCTATGAAAGTCTTAAGCAATGCAAGGTGGCTGCTATCCTGGTCATGGTGTAATGTAATAAAACATGGCCAATGTAATAAAACAAGAAAGAAATTAAATGAAAAGAAAGGACAAAACTGGCATTATTTGCAGATGATATCATCTGCCCAGAAAATCTAAGAGTATAAATTAAAATATTATTAGAACTCATAAGGGAATTTATCATAGTTAGATGTAAGATTAACCTACAAATCTCAAATACTTTTCATAAGTAGTAACAAGTGCTCTAAAATGTCTAGAAACAAGCCAACCAAGAGATAAGTGTAATATATATAAGAAAACTCTACAAAAAGGAAAATAATGCATGAGCATATAAAGAAACAGTCAGAACTCTTAGATGAGAGAATTCAATATTGTAAATATTTCAATTCTCCACAGATTATTTCTTAAATTCAATGCAATAATAAATAAAATCCACATTTGAATTTTTATATGAACTCAAGAAAATATATTTAAATTTCACCTTGAAGAGGAAAAGCAAAGAAATATATAAACAGAAGAATAGCAAGTATACTTTTTATTTAAAAAATAATCATGAACAACTTGCTTAGCCTGATAACAGAATTTATTCTAAATCTACAGAGTTAAAGAGTGTGTAGATAATTTCAGAATATATAATTGAGAAGTCAGGTAGGCTGAATAGACCAGAAACAGACCTTTGTTCAATGGAAAAGTCAGTATACGATAAAGGTGACATTTTAAATTGAAAGGATTAATTGTTCAGTAAAAGGTACTGAGATTGTGAATTCTGCACTTGGCAGAAAAATAGATTCCAGTTAACTACTTCAAATTTGTTGCAAATCAGGTTCCCCAGGAAACAGTTTTTGAGACAGAGATTGGTTGACAGGAAGTTCACTGGGGAGTTTTCAGTAGATCAACACCCGAGGAGGATGTGAAGCAAGTATCAATGGGCAGAGGGACAAGTTGAGTTGCAATCTAGTCTCAGTGGCCTCAGCCAGTCCGAAGGGGAACTCTGAAGCTGGGCTATCCTTTAGAGCTGTCAGCCTTGTGGTCAGGGAGCTAGTATGTTCTAGTCCCACATGGATCAGTCATTGGATGTGGGCTGCCCCTGGGGAAAGAGATGTGACCCTGAGCGAGGCAGCTCTTCCCAGCCGAGGGCAATTTTCCAGAGAGGCTTGACACCACCACTATATTCACAAAATGAATTCCAGATGCATCTAAAAACCAGTTGTAGGAAATTAAAATATGAGATGTGAGTTTAAAAGGCAGTGAACATATTTATAATCTTAGGATAAGAAGGCCCTTCTAATAATAGATGAATCTGAAGACTTAGAGTTGAGAAGGTCTACAAACATTGTAACATAAAGAAAGTCAAACATAGTATAGCATAAAGAAAGCCAAGACAGGAAAAAATATCTGCTATGTGTTTTAACCAACCCTTGCTGTTTGGAACACAATGAAAAGTAACTTTACTGACCTTCTACAAATTATTTAAGTGGGAGAAGCTTCAATAGGCCCCATGGCTTATCTGTGCTAAGTTCATGTTAAGTCAAAAACATACCCTCATTTCAGTCCAAGATATTAATCAACATTTCAAACTTCATTCTAAGATAAGATTTCTCCTCCTCCTCTCCAATTCTGTGCTGCATTTTGTGGGCCCCTAACCTTTAGGGAAGGGGATCTGGTTGGCTTTCATCATTCTTTATCTCTTCTCACCTCATACTAGCTAATTTTGGTTTTAGACTCTGCTCGGCGATTAAAGGTGGGGAGAAAGAAGGAGAGGTAAAGGGATAAAGCAGGAAGATTCCTGCTTAGCTGGGGGTGGCCTTTGTCACACCTGACTTCTTGTCCTCTGGGCCTGGCTAATGTTTGAAGGTGACCTTCATGAAAAATTCAGTAGGGTCTTTAGAGACCTAGATGATCCGTCTCAACCCCGGCCATAGCATCCATACCTCTTTGGGATGTGCTTCTGGTAACAGGTGAGCCACTCCTCAGGCTTTCATTGTTAGAGTTCCCACATCTTCCTAGATGGTTTGAGGGCACAGTTGTAAAGACACCCATATTCCTGGACCCACTGTGAGTAAGAAGATAGTTACTTCCCAAATGCAACCTTTTATCCTCTCTCACTAGTCTGTCACCTTCTCTACATCTTAAGCAAGAGACAATCAGCAGCCCACATTTCCCCACCCTCATGGAGCACATTGCTCACTAGGTGTGAGAGAGGGGAGGAGCACTTCAGTTCACCTGGGACAGTGATGGGGCAGGGGTGGTACCCACACTGGGTAGAGGCTCTCTTCAAAAATCCCTTACAAATCCCTGCCCCTCTTCTCTACCCCTTGTGGAGAAGATTTTTCATTTGGGGTTTTTTTTAGGTTCAAATATATCTTTTTTGAAAACATCGCATCACAATATATAACAAAAAAGATGAATATCTAGAACGTTTAAAGAACTTCTACAAATCAATACATTCAATTCACAGGAAACAAATATGAAAGGATAATTAAACAAAGTTTGATACTCAAACTCATTGATAATCACCACAATAGACTTTAACTCAAGTGACATTGGGATGATGGTAAACAAAGAGGTTCGAAGCATCTAGTTTGGCAAAGATGTGGGGAGGTGATGTTCTCATTCATTGCAAGTGGGAGTGTGAATTGGTAATTTAACAAAGACTATTAAAGTGTTGGAGGGTAATTCGGCTATATAATTAAAATTTTAAACCCTTACACTTTTCAATCCAGCAATTCTACCAGAAGTAACTATATTAAGTTTTCCAGTGATGAATGAAAATGGATCATCAGCGACCAGGAAAATATGCACAGTGGTAAAATAGAGATTTATTTTTGTACACATCTGATTTGTGACCATCAAAGTTATATCTGCAGGATATGCCTTACTGGAATTTTTACAAGAATATATTCCTATTTTTACAAGAATATATTGTCCACTTCAAATATTTTTAAGAGATCATTCCAGTTTACTATTGTTTTGCAATAACTTAGTTCCACAAATACATTTTTTCATAAGACATGAAATGATGTCACCAATACACTCTCTTTTGTCCTTTTCCAGGTTACTAAGCTTCAGGGAAGATAAGCAACGCTTTCTAAACAACCATTTTATTGCAAGGGAAATGATTAAAAATTGGCAGAATTAGAAGGGCAAGAGAATTCTTTCCAGCCCCGGTTTCCCAATTTCACCAGGTCATCTCTTCAGATTATAAACATCAGATAAGATTCTAATTTTCACGATTAAAATTGTTTCCACGGCCCTGAAATTAAAATAATTCTATATCCACAGTCAATCTATACTAAAATTGTCTTTCAATTAAGGAGTCTGCAGTGCCCATTTTCCCTCTCTTAGGGCTGTTTTATCTAAGAGATGGGGGCGCTTCTCAATAACCTTCTTTCTACTACAGAACTCTGTTCAACTTGTTTCTGAAGCTGATAGGATCTGAGTGTCCACAGGACCCCTGATCAGGTCAGACTATCACTCCCTGGTATTTAGTGGTGAGATTGAGAGACATGAAAGCATCTGGGCTGGTTGCTTGTTCAGAGAACGGTGGAAATGCGAGAGAGACAAGACAGCAATGTTAGACAGGTGCATTCAGAAGGAGGGCAAACCATGCTGCAAAGTCAGGTAGAGGGGCAGATTAAAGCAGACACGCAGAGAGAAGCTGAGAGGGAGACAGGGGCAGGCAGTTGTTTCGGTTCATAACGGTTTTTCTTGTGTTGGAAATAATCGCTATGAGTAATAACACTTATTGAGCATTCCCAACCACTTTACATATGATATACTATTTCTTTCAATCCCTATAACAGTCAGATGACTAAATACTCCTAGTGACCCTAAATATGGAGAGTTTAACTACCTATGGTCTCAGACCTAGTGATGAGAAGAGCAAAAATTCGAACCCAGGCGAGATGACTCCAGAGCTTAATTTTGCTCGCTCCCTCTCCCTCTCTTTTAATTTTTATTTTAACTTTGTTTCTTTTCTTTTCCAACAAGTTTTTATTTTGAGATGTCTCTCTTTGTCCCTAATATTTTCTTTAGAGTTATTTTTGGCTTCAAGGATGCAATCTAGATCATGGATTGCCCTTCGTTGTCAGGTTTCGTTAGTCTCCTTTATTCTAAAGTAAGTCCCTGATTTTTGTTGCTGTTGTTTGTCTTGGTGTGGTTTGGTTCTTGGCTTTTTGCCCCATGCCAGTTCACAGCATCTACTGTTGCCTAGCAAACTACCTGACACCTTAGTGACTTAATGCCATTAAGCAACGGCGATTTTATTATGATCCCAGATACTGTACGTCAGAAAGAAATGGACAGAACACAGTGTGTTTGCTCCATGATGCCTGATGCCTCAGAACTTAAATGGCTGGGGGCTGGAATCACCTGAAGGCTTCTTCATGCTCATATCCGTTGCCTAAGCTGGGATGACTCTGAGGGCGGACTCAGCTGTGACTGTCCACAGGAGCACCTATCCATGGCCATCCCATGTAACGTAGGCTTCCTCACAACATGGCAACCTCAAGCTCCATGACCAAGTGTTCACTACATGATAGAAGCTGCAAGGCCTTTACTGACCTTGCCTCAGAAGTCACACAGTGTCACTTCGGTTCAACTATACAGATCAAAGCAGTCACAGAAGAGGGGACACAGACCACCCACCTTTTAATGGGAATAGGTCAAAGAATTTACACCATGTTTTAAAACCACCAGATTATCATTGATCTCTTTGGAGAATCCCCAGGCCAGTTAAATACATTTCTCATCATCATGTCATTTTGTGGCTTTGATGAGTTAGCCTGTTAGATTTATAAATTGTTTCCCTGACTCTAGTTTGAAGGAGATTTCTGTTAGTTAAAACGAAAACACCTTTAAACAGTAAGGAAATATTTCAAAAATCTTAACTATATTGAATTACGTTGTGTTGGTAACAAGCAGGTGGGTCTTCAACAAAAATGTCCCTTATTGTTGCAGAAAAAGGCTATGACCTTCACTTCCTCTTATATTGCCCAGTCAAAGCAACATGTAACACCTGTAACTCAGAAGGAACACTGGGCCATAGAACCTCATAGCAGAAATTGCAGTGTATTTCAGGAAGAAAAATGAGAATGGTATGTCTGTTCTTTTAACAGAATTTAGAAGGAAGTGTCATTTTCACCAAAAACAATTTTTAAAATAAAGTTTATTGATGTATGGTTTACATACAGTAAAATTCACCCTCTTTTGGTATGCCATCCTATGAGTTTTGACAAAATAGAGCCTATAGTTATAGAAATGTAACGTCCATCACAATTAAGATAGAGAACAATTCTGTTATTTTAAGTAATTCCCACTATGTCTTTAGAGTCAATTCTCTTCACCCGTTTCCAGCCTTTGGCAACTACTGATCTCATTTTGTCCCTATAGTTTAAAATTTCCCCGATCACGTACATAGAATCATACAATGTACAACTCTATCATTTGCAATGCATCTGAGATTCATCCATGTTGCTTCATTACTAGTAGCTCATATTTTATTGCTCACTGAACAAGAAGAAAGTAAACATGACATGATATCCTTGCTTCTAACTCCCTTATTTTCTCTCTGAATTTTATCAGTTGGATAATTCCAGATGTTACATTCTGCTTCAATATTTTCTGTATCTCTCTCCCTTTCTCTTTCAATATCTGCCTATAGGTAAAAGCAAGATCTGCATAACTGTACCTCTTGAGATAGTTTTGTTTTGCCCTTAACAGTTGAATGGATTTTGTCAATCAGCTGGATATGCTGTTTAAGTTTTTACAATATATTGCTAAGTAAAATTGACATTCCAATCGCCTCACTTCCCTTTACAAAAACATATATATATATATATATATTCTATAATTTTTTTTAATCCATTCACCCAGTGTGGGAAATTTGGGTTGATTTCAACACACAACATTTTTAAAATAGCAGAAAAGGGTAAAAATGAATCTTGCCACCAAATCTTGAACTTCATATTTTCAGATCATCTTGCATGTCTTACTAGCAAAAGTTAGAAATCATCATTCTGATGGGAATCATACAATTTGGGAGGAGAGCAATGGTCACTTCATAATCAATCATTTTCCCACTGAATTCTTTCTGATTTGATGCAATTGCCCCTGTTTCTCAACCAGTATGTTTATGGAGAGAGTTCAAGTGGATTAAGTTCCAATGGGAAACATCTGGCCTCATAGCAATGGGATGACAAAAGGATTATCCAAGTGTATACTTATGAAAATTGGGCCAGGAGGTGGGTTAGAGGATAGAACACCCTCTTTGGATGACTTTTAGGGTTCATCTCCTCAATGGTGCTGTCCATTAAGCAATCATGGGTTTCTTGCAGAATAGAGAGTGAAAAGGCCAGGACAGTGGGAGGCTCCAAGGAGAATGAACTTGGATATTTCTGCTTTTTCCATTATCTAGCTCCTTCTCAGCAATAACTCAGAGTGAGTCATTTCACATGCTGTGCAAGATTTCAATAGGTTAGAAACTAATTTTAAATCCATTAAAAATGACCCCATATCAGTATTGTTCTCCATGACCCCTTGCCTTTAAAACAACTGAGAACAATGCTGCCTCACTGATTTTCTCATGCTATTGTATCATTTGCATAAAACAGGTGTGCCAGCAAAATGTTTCACTGCCAACTCAACATAATGCACCCGCACCATTCTCTAATTTCACTGTCAATGCAGTAATCTTTTCTCCTTTGTTAAGAAGCTCTCAACATCACTGTAAGTAATGCCAATGCATACTGAATTTAAGTCAAATAATGCATTTGCTCCCCCCACCCCCCCCACCCCCGCTAACTTTGAATCCTAAAAAAGCAAGATCAGAAAGGAGATGGGTCCTGGAGTGAGTCGCTGAGTTCTAAATTTCACTGGTTTTGTGACAACCAGTATGTCTAAAAAAGAAGAAAAATAATAGGGAAAGAAAAGTTCTCCATCATGCTTGAAGCCTCAACTTACATGTTTTTGTTATTTACTTCCAGTCCCTTTCGTTTTATAGTAGTCTTTTCCTTTGAGGAGTTTCCATTGAAAAAAGAAAATGAATATCAACTTAGATTTACATGCCAGCCATCTGTCTTCCTTTTTCCCCTCCCAGCTAGCTCCCCACTGGTGCTGCTTCCTTAGTAACCAGTGTCCTGGTTATATACGACTAGACACCTACAGAGTTATGTACAGATACTTCAGCCAGGATCATGAAATACACAGTTACTTTTCTACACTGTTCATTTGTGCACAGTAACTGGGAATGAAAACAGATTCCATTATTTTCATCACCTGTTAAGCTGGTAGGTATAAATAAATGCATACATTAATGTATACAAATAATTATATAAATAAATATCTATACTTATGAAATGTATATCTAATAAATACGCACATATAGACAGACGTGTATATACCATGCATGTATAACCTTTTTTAAAATGAAAGCAGGCTCATGGACTTCCCACGATTGAAGCCCAGCGGCGTCCCACCCATTGCTCCTCTGAGTACCTCCCTTACTCTTCTTCACTTGCCTTCCCTTCTCACTCCAACCCCACAGGCCTCTTAGTTTCTTAAACACACAAAGGAATTCTTGCATCTTGGTCTTTGTCTCGGATGTTCTCTTGGCCCCAGGAAGTTCTTCCGCTGACACAAGCAGTCCTGAGAAGCTCTTACCTTGCACACCACAGACCCAGAACGGCCTTTGTTGGCCCATTTAGCGTTGCTACCCAAGCCCTTCCAATTCTCTTATGTTCTTTGCTTCTTCTTTGCCAGTTAGGCAACTGGCGTACTGTCTCTCCTCCTGCAGCAGAGGGTGGGTGTCTCTCTAATCGTCCCTCTTTCCCCCGCCCCTCTCGGGTGGGTGGCTCCCACTCTAAGCACACAATCCTGTCTGCCTGTGGGTTTCCTCTGGCCACAGGAACCCACTCAGCCTGCACGAGTGAGGAGGCCAAAGCACAAGTGAGCTCATGTCCCAGGAACAGCCTTCCAGCAATGATGGCTGAAAGTTGGTGAACCCTCTGGTAGGATAACCCTGAGATGTACTTTGTAAATATCCCAGCAATCCAGAGCAGCACTGAGCCCCCACTGCCCTTAACACTAACAGCTCTTTAACACACTTGTACAATCTTCCCTCTCTTCCCTACTTCCTTTCCCCTCTCCACTCTCCCCATCATCTTCCAAGTAAACCATTTGTGCCCATATACTTGTTTCTGAAAGAATCCAATCTCGGACATTTTCTCAGCTAGAACATAAGCTCCACTAAAAGCAGGAAACATCTGACCTATTCATCCTTATATACGCTTCCTGCTAGTGCTGGGCACATGCTAAGCACATAATAGGTACTTGTTGACTGAGCAATGTAGGCATATATATGTGGGAGGATATAATTTGGATATCTTAAGAGGTCCTGCCCTTGACCCTAAGACCTGCCCATCTCCCAGGATAGGAAAACTCTTTATTGCCTTGGGGTCCAAGTATCAAAGTGATAGCACAAAATCATACAGAGGAAGTGAAAAGAGGATTTGGGACTTTGGGGCTTTTATTTTATTTTTTAAAGATTTTATTTACTTGTCAGAAAGAAGAGAGATCGAGTAACAGCAGGCAGAGGGAGAAGCAGGCCCCCACTTGAGCAAGAAGCCCAATGCGGGGCTCGATTCTTTGGGGGTTTTAAGTTGTTGTGTAAAACTGTGTCTTAAAGTTGAGGATTTAATCTTTGAAAGGATTTTTTGAGAAAGAAGAGACCATCCAGACCTTCAAGTTGTGAGAGGAGGCTCACGTTAAATTAAGTAGGGGGTCCGCAGACCCTCCCACCTGGCAGTTGTGTGGCCCCTTTTGCAACGTAGCAGAAAAGGGGACAATGAGATGTCCCGGAGATTGCGGGTGGCTTTCATAAAGTCATATGTCAACATCATCCAATCAAAAATAGCTGTCATATGCCTTGTCTATATTTCTAAGAATTCTTTAAGCATTGAGATAATTGCCAGAAACTAGACAGTACAAAACCCCTGCCGGGACAGAGCTTGTGTTTGAGTGGACAGAGGCAGTTCAATGAGTGAATTTTAAAAATGGCACATATAAGAATATCAGTGGCGAAAATAAAGATAAGGGGACGGAGAGAAATGCTGCCCTTTTAGAGGTGGAGGTGAGGGTGGGCCTCTCTGATGAGATGACATTTGAGCAGAGGCAGAAAGGAATCGGCAAGCTCGGCGGATTATCTCTGGAGGGAGAGCATTGGAAGCCGAAGAGATGGTTCAGGGGAGAAATACAAGGCGGGAGCGTGCTGGGCACGTTTGAGCAGCTGCAGGGAGACTGAGGCTGAGCGAGGTGAGGGAGGGACCAGAGACAGGGCAAGGACCCTCTCTAGTGAGCAATTTGAATTCTCCGTATTTCCAAATCATCCTTATGTGACTTTTAGTCAATTACTCCTACAGTCGCTCCTTACCTGAGGAGCCGCTGTGTGACGGAGTTGCTTCGCGGTCACAGGATGTAGGCAAAATAGCAAGCGTTTACCTAAATGGAAAATTTCTATTGAAGAATAACGTGCTGGGCGCCTGGAGGGCTCAGTTGGTTAGGCGGCTGCCTTTGGCTCAGGTCAGGATCCCAGGGTCCTGGGTTCGAGCCCCGCATCGGGCTCCCTGCTCCGCGGAGAGCCTGCTTCTCCCTCTCCCTCTGCTGTTCCCCCGCCCCGCTTGTGCTCTCTCGCTCTCTCTGTGTCAAATAAATAAATAAAATCTTAAAAAAAAAAAAAAAGAATAACGTTCATGTTAAAAAGTACAAAAATCGTTAAGTGTGCAGCTTGATGCATTTTCACAAATTGAGCACATCCATGCAACTAACATCCAGATCAGGAAATCAAACATTACTCAGCTTCCCAGGGGGACCCATTATTCTAACTTCTACCACCATACAGCGTTTGCTTCTTTTTGAACTCTACATTAAAAAAATCAAATAGTAGGTATCCTTCAGCATCTTTTGCTCAATGTCATGATGGCAAGACACAATTGTGTTGCATGTAGTTGTATTTTGCTTATTCTCTTTACTGCGTGTGAATTATTTTAGGTGAATATACTACAATTTATTTATCCATTCTGATATTGGTCGGCATTAGGATTTTTCAGGTTGAACTACAAATAGTGCTGTTATGAACGTCCTTGTCCTGTCTTTTGGTGCACAATTTTTGAGGGCATTTAACTAGGAGTCAATTGCCGGCTTAAAGAATATATATCTTTTTAGCTTTAGTAGATTCTGCCAAACAGCTTTTCAGAGTGACTGACCAATTTTTCCTCCTTTCAGCAGTGTGTTAAAACTTCATTTGGTCCATTTCAGACAACCAGTATTGTCTGTCTTTTTCACTGTAGCCATTCTAAGTAGAAATATTGGATTGTAGTTTTAATTTATATTCCCTTGATAATTAATGAAGTTTAGCTCTTTATATTTTTGTTAGGAATTAAATGTTTATATTTTAAAAGTAGCTTATAAGTCATTTCAAAAGTAGTTTTGGAAATTATAAAAGAAGATAATAATAGTATCCACATCACAGGGTGGGAAATAATTGAATGAAAGGATCTATGTACAAACACTCAATAGGACGCCTGGCAGAGAGTAAAAGCACAATTAAAATTAGGTACTATTATCATTATTATTTTGTGTGATAAATAAAGACAGCCTAAAAATGTGATGATCTTTGCTACTAAATATTCCATTTGAAGACAAAATCCAGTGGTACTGCTGAGTGAAAATGAAGAAAAGATGAATCACTTTCACAGAGCGAATAGAAAAAAAAGGGCCCTGGGATAGAAATAAACTAATCAAAGTAACTTCAGAGGCTGCACTATTTTCATTTCAATGATAAATACAGTCAAACATCAAAGTGAGGGTCAAAATAATGACATTAAAAGGCTTCATCTTTAACAGCTTGTATGTATTTTAGGTTTGATTCTTGACACATTTCATTGAGCTAGGTATTTTCATCTTTGGCCTGAGAATTAATATTCTTTGAAGATCTACAAAATGCATTTGGTTATAGTCAGAACAAATCATCCGAGGCTTATTTTCACAATTGTCACCCTTAAGTATCAGTTGAGTCATTAAGGGGAGTCTGGACTGAATTAGGGGCCAACCTAATGCATAAGTTGAAGAAATAGAAATCAACGTGGTGGAATATGAATATCGAACTAGCATCTGATCTCAACCTTAAAGGTTGAGTAGGGTTTGTTGGAGTTGAAGGCAAGAAGGACATGTCAAACCATTAAAATAAAAACAATGAAAGAACTGACAAAATATTGTACCTGCAATGTTCAGAGGATCACGAGGTCTGGAGACCCAGATATGCAATTCATCAGCAAAGAAGTGTATGGAACATAGATTATGATAGATCTTGACAATCATGCTGGATTTGGTTCTGCAAGCTTTAGGGACTTGTGAGATGACTCTGAATTGAGAAATGACATGCCTGTGCTCTGGAAACATAATCTAAGAAGTTTGCAAAGAATGAATGAAGTGACATTAGGTTTGGGAGGAACCAAAACCTAACGACTTTTGCAGAAAAGTGTTCATATATGAGGAGAGACTGACCATAGGTGATAACAGAGAAAAGGCAAAAGAGGGGATTCATTTGGATTACATTTAAAAAAAAAAAAAAACTGAGTTCTTTTTTTTTAAGATTTTATTTATTTATTTGATAGAGAGAGACATAACGGGAGAGGGAACACAAGCAGGGGGAGTGGGAGAGGGAGAAGCAGGCTTCCCGCTGAACCGGGAGCCTGATGCAGGGCTTGATCCCAGGACCCTGGGATCATGACCTGAGCCGAAGGCAGAGACTTAAGGACTGAGCCATCCAGGCGCCCCTGAAATACATTCTTGAAACAAGCTCTATTAAACTTGATGACCTACTGGATGAAGAAGATTGGAGAGAGTGGTCTAAGGTGACACTGAGAAAACTGGGTAATTACTAGTACTTTCTAACTCTATAAAGCCTTCACAGGACCGGACAGAGGCCAAATTTGGAAAGAAAATACTGAGTTTAGTTTGGGAATTGTGATGCTGATCATTTAATTCCTTTGTATTTGTTAGTGTAATGGAAATAGTATTAAACTCATGGAAAATCAACGATGGAAGCATTTGTGGGGGAT
The DNA here is from genome assembly GCF_009762305.2 of Zalophus californianus. Lineage (NCBI taxonomy): Eukaryota > Metazoa > Chordata > Mammalia > Carnivora > Otariidae > Zalophus > Zalophus californianus. The sequence goes on along the minus strand of NC_045602.1, from coordinate 106,380,387 downwards.
AGGAAATTAAAGGAGGCAGAAGAAGGGAAAATAAGTAACATCTACGGAGTCAATTTATGAAACAAACAAGTTTGGACAATGAAATGAAATGATAAACAAATTCTTCTATAAAGATGACATGATTTATGATAGAAGTCTAAAACAACAGATTTTTCTAGAATACATAGAATCTCATTCTTGATATCTTCACTCCAACCTAATCCGAATTGGGAGTCATCAGTACCATAATGAGAGTCATTAAGAGAAATCACAGTAATTAGCATCCATGTTTTTCATACTCTTAATATTGGAGAAGAGATCTTCCAAATGTGTTGTCTATTTAAATTATTCTTCTTCCAATCCTTTGTATTGATATAATTCACTTATTCAAAGTATTTTTAAAAGATTTCTTACTATATTTCAAACATAAACACTGGGATATTAACAGCAAATGAAATTAACCCAAAATCTTGGTCTTCTAGAAATTTTTAATGGTTACCCAGAAAGTAATCCCCCCCCACCAATTCACAACAACTTCTGTATTAATTTACTCTCATCCTCCCCCCATCAAAAGCAATAACATCCAAACATACCCATGATTGTAATATACAACCTGCATTAGACTTGGCAGTTACATTGGGCCTAGTGACATCTGCCTAATAAAGATAAGTGGATATCATAGTTTCAGCACAACTATGCTTACTATAAAATGCCAAATAAACATTTAATGTGCTCCTGTAATTCAGTAAGTGAAGCCACTATTTTATGAATAGATATTAATCCATGTTCATAACCGTTCTAATTTTTCATATCATGAGAGCTTTTGACATTACACAGTTCATTTTCCCATAAAGGACAGTGAGTCCTTAAAATAATTATTTAACTAACCTCTGAGTGAACTAGCTCTGCTGTCACTGTGAAAATTTGGATGTACTCATTATATTAATAGGCTTTGGCTCATTTCTGCTTTTTTACTTCCATCCTCTAAGAATGGATCTTGTTCTCAGTGGTCTGCATTGTGAAAAGATAAAAGGCATATTTTAAATAAACCCTACTGTTGCTTTTAACTATTATTCCCCTTAGAATTTGATTCTGGAATCCCACATAGTTAAATCATAAAATAGAAGGCATTGGGGCACTTCATCATTGTGAGAAACTCTCTTATATAATGTTGGCTCACACTGTTAAAACTGGCTGATATTTTATCTTAGTCCCAGAAAAGTTCCCAGGATTTAAAAGTAAATATACGCTTTTCCCCAGTTGTTATTAAAAATCAAAATGTTTGTTACAGACATGTTAGTAAACAGTTATTTAAAATCATATTTGGACATGTTTTATCCTATTTGAACTATGGCCTCTGTGTATTTTATGAAAAAAATTTTTTTAAAGATTTTATTTATTCATTTGAGACACAGAGATACAGAGAGAGAGAGAGAGAGAAAGCATGAGCAGGAAGAGAGGCAAAGGGAGAGGGAGAAGCAGGCTCCTCACTGAGCCAGGAGCCCGATGTGGGGCTTGATCCCAGGACCCTGGGATCATGATCTGAGCTGAAGGCAGATACTTAACCATCTGAGCCACCCAGATGCCCATGGCCTCTGTGTATTTTAAATCTTGCCTTCGAAAATTCATTGTTATTATTACTTATTTTTTGCTGCTTCGATTAACACAATTCAAGACTTAACAGATGTACAAATTGCCTGAAATACTAAAATTTCACTGGAATGAAGCAAAACACTTCAAAATAACCATCTGGGAGAAACCCAGAATTTAGGAAGATATTCTCACCTTGAATGAACATCATTTTTATTCAATAAGGTTCTGTTCCATTGTATTTATAGATGTTACAGATGCCTCGAAATATGTATTTTTCTTCTAAGAGAATATGAAGAAATCTAAATATCTACAGGAATTCCTGAGAAAGTATGTTTTAAATAAAACTATGCAAAGGGGGGAGGAATGAATAGATTTTTATTTTTCCCAACACTGAGTAGTTTCTCTTGAAAAGTTTCCAGTAGGGGAAATCATAAAATAAAATTATAAATAAGGTAGCTTGCTAAAATTATTATGCATGAAAAACTTCCTCTGTAGTGTGTTCTAAGATGAAAGGAATTTATTTCTACATTTCAGTGTTAGTCATACATTCACTACATAATCTGTTCCATTTCATTATGTACTCGACAATCTTCAGATTAGCTCTTGAATCATTTTATACACTATACCTCCAAGATTTTATTTGAAGTATTGGCTTAATTTTTCAAAACACATGATTTGGTTTGTATGCACTTTTATTTTTAACACCATACCATACATATCTTTATAGGCTTACCATGTCTGTATGTGGTAGTTGCATGAAAAAGGTTGCATGGTCTTGATTAAAGCAATGACATGCAGAAGTTCTCTCTTACGCTACTGAAGTTCAAAGTTATTTCTCACTTTGCTGGAGTTCTGAATTTACTTCTCACTTTACTGAAGACTGCAAGATATAAACAAATCTTTTTATTTTTATTTTTTTAAAGATTTTATTTATTTATTTGACAGAGAGAGAGCATATAAGCAGGGGGAGCAGGAGAGGGAGAAGCAGGCTCCCCATTGAGCTGGGAGCCTGATGCGGGGCTCAATCCCAGGACCCTGGGATCATGACCTGAGCTGGAGGCAGATGCTTAACCCACTGAGCCAACCAGGTGCACCTAAACAAATCTTTTTAAAAATAAACCATGAAGAGTGCCATGAAGATGAGCACCAATGTGGTATTTCTCTGAGTGAGTCAATCATATGACTAGAACCTCCAAGTCTGTAAAAACAACTTGATTGTATGTGTTATTTAAAGTATGTGAAAAATAAGGGCGCCTGGGTGGCTCAGTAGTTAAGTGTCTGCCTTCAGCTCAGGTCGTGAACCCAGGATTGAGCCCCGCATCGGGCTCCCTGCTCTGTGGGAAGCCTGCTTCTCCCTCTCCCACTCCTCCTGCTTGTGTTCCCTCTCTCGCTGTCTCTCTGTCAGTCAAATGAATAAATAAAATCTTTAAATAAAAAAGTATCTGAAAAATATTGAGGCATGTACTCTTTGACCTTGCCTTTGGATTTTAAGAGTGAGCTAAAACCATCCTGGTCATGTAAACAATTGCATTGTTTGACTAAAGCTGCTGGGAAGGTGTTCCATAATTTATGGCTCCTGCAAGGCCACCATATTTCAAGGCTGCAAGACATAGGTCAGTAATAATCCAGTTACTTGTTTCCACAAGGAGAAAACCACAGGTTTTCAGCTGGGCATGAGATGTGGGTGGGTGGGGAAGTCTTTTTTCACTTCTGAAAGCTATAATGTCGCATTTTCAACTGTATCACAATAGATAGAAACTTTCAGGATTGCTTTTTACCGGAGTATGGAAACTGAAGCAAGAAAGCCATAAAATGATATCGTAACTAAATAAAATGACTTTGGAGTGAAAGATTTTCTTCGATTGTGGTGTAAAATTTAAGAACAAATAAATTTAAGTATAAAAGACAACATTTTCAGTTTTTAGCTGGCTAAGTAAACAGGTAAAATTCAGCCAGTGGTTGAGATGCATTATTTTGGAAACTTTTTTTTTTTAATAAAGATTTTACATTTTATTTGAGAGAGAGAAAGAGAGAGAGCATGAGTGGAGGAGCAGCGGAGCAAGGAGCCTGGCATGGGGCTCAATCCCAGGGTTCCTGGATCATGACTTGAGCCGAAAGCAGATGCCTAACCCACTAAGCCACCCAGGAGCCCCTAGAAGTTTTAAATAAATAATGCATAGCTCAAAAATGTATTTGTGCGTTCTTAATTTTTGAAAACACTTTTATTTTTCATAGAAAAATTTATAGTGCTGCCATTTATTGTTCATTTTATATTGGTTCCCTTCTTATTTTATAAGCACTCCGACTCATAAAAATTAAGGACAAGTAAATCTGTAATCATTATATGTTAAACTTGAGGAATCAACTATTTCCTTTATTTGCAGTCAGATAAGCAAAATGTTTTTGGATTTCTACTAAGTGCTAGATACTGGGATGTAAAAGTTTTTATCAAAATGTGAAAAAAACGGGGGCACCTGGGTGGTTCAGTCAGTTAAGCATCTGCCTTCAGCTCAGGTCATGATCCCAGGGTCCTGGGATTGAACCCCAAGTGGAAGTCTTCTCCCTCTCCCTCTGTCCTTCCACCCCCTGCTCATGCTTGCTTTCTCTTTCTCTCTCTCTCTGTCAGATAAATAAAATCTTTTTTAAAATGTGAAAAAATGGGTGCATAAATATAGAAATAATTTTACAAAATGTGACCGGGACATGGTTATTGCAAACAACTGGTAGGGGCAATAAATACTAGGTGACTTTAAAGGAGATAGATTTCTTGAGATCAGGCAGTCAAGGAAGGTATTATGGGAAGGTAGAAAAAGAAAACAAATAATTAAGAAAAGTCGTGATAGAGGTACATGTAAGAGTTTTGGTATCACTAATCAGAAAAGTCTTGCAGGATTAAATTTTTAGTGAATCACATTACTTCTCACTTGTACTTATTCTAGGTCATCATAAGACACAACTGTTTGGATTGTAGAATGGGTACCCTGTCTATACCTGTTAGGTCTTACCATTTCTGAGTCTACTGGTCTACTTTCAACTGCAAGTTATATGTATCACTGTGCTGGAGAGCTTTCTCTGAAGCTGCTGATGTCCTTTCTACTCACTGCCATGCACATGGCAGGCTGGAAGTGACAGGGAATTACCCTTTGGGAGCAGCCCTCAGCCAGTGACTGAGAAAACTGGTATATATAGAGATAACTCTCAGGTGTGTGTTCTGCATGATCTTCCAGAGCCTCCCAACAAGACTGATCTCCAAAAATCTCACAGTAGTGACTTACCATTTTGCTAGCTCACATTTTATTGGCTTCTTGCTCTTCCTTGTCTCACTTCCCACTCCCCTACTGATACTTTCTGGATCACCTCCCAAATAAGTTTCTCATACTCAAATCTTTGAGAGCCTGCTGATGTAGGAACACAAATGAAGATAGCTGGGATATGTTTAATTGATTTAGCGTTAGTCAATGGAGTCACATTTGAGTAGCACTGAAAACAATGTTGTGTGTATACATAAGTGGTAGGAATGACTAGAGAACAGCCTACTAACATGCTAAAGCCTTGTTGAGTCATACTTTTATCAATTTTCTCTCTTATGATGCTTAGGGCTCTGTTTTATCTTTACGCATATAGCAGAATAATGTTATAATTTATGGTCACTGATACTCCATTTTAGCTCACTCTCATAAAATCCAAGCCCACTAAGAGTGATTTTTAAATGTAGAGAGATGTATTCTGAAAAAACACAATTTACTTTGTATTGCTTTTGTGCAGGCATTTCGTCTAGGCATTACCAAGCTGAGGGTAGGTTATGGTGGCTGAAGGAGATCTACTCAGTAATTGGTGATGAGGGATGCCTGGGTGGCTCAGTCTGTTGAGCATCCAACTCTTGATTTTGGCTCAGGTCATGATCTGAGGAGATCCAAGCCCCGCATTGGGCTCCATGCTGAGCATGGAGTATGATTCCTGTCCTCAAAGGAAGGAGTAAAATGATGATCCATAAAGAGTGCAATGACTTCCTTCCTACCCCAGGAATGTCAAGAGTACTCCTGTCAAAAATTGGATTAGTGTCTTCCTTAGCTGTAAAATGTAAATGCCTACACCAAATCAAATTATGAGAACAATTTGCAAATATTAGTAATTAATATATATAGCATAACCTAATAAAATGTGACCTAAGATCAGGTCATTTGTAAAAGGGATTGGGAGCATGAACTGCCGCACTCACAGGCTGCTGCAAGTCTTTTGAACAGAGAAGAAACCAGTCTTAATTTCATTAGATTATTCATAATTTATGTACCATTCTCAAATTTATGAAAAGAATAAAAATTCAAAACAGATATTTTTATCAGCCTTTGACATTGTAAGAAGCATTTTTACTTCACTTGTCATATCTTTGTTCTGTGGCCAGTTTTATATGTTTAGTGGGAAACACAAACAAGTGAGGACAATCTCATCCCAGAAACGTCCTGCTCAGTTCTTTTTCAACCTTTCATTACTTCAGGTCAATTCTGGAAAGCGAAATGTCATCTGATCATATGGGAGTTTTTACATCAATGCATCGACTCTGATAATATCGAACGAGTCATCAAAAGGGACTAATGATGTAATGTACGGTGATTAACATAATATAATAATAAAAAAATAACTACAAAAAAGGGACAGTAGCTCATACTTTTATTTAGTTTTATTCTTCTTTAGCCATTGTTTACTGGGCTTATCTTTGAAAGATAAGTAAGTGGGAAGAAACATAAGGCATGAATGCATTGCAAATCTTTCAGTGATATTCGTCCCTGTAAAGAGCAATAGACTATAGTCACGTTGTACCACATCTACTGATTAAACTATAACAAAATTTTAATAAATTCAGGTAACTTTGTCTAGTAGTAGCTAGATAGTCACCAAAGAGTGAAAAGTTTTCAAGTTTTTAAAATAGAAATGATTTCATAGGCTTTCTCTCGTGTACCATTTTTTTCCCCTAGTGACAGGAAGACCAGTCACGAAGGTCCTCGTATTTCTGCCCTGATCAAGAAAACATCTTAGAGGGATGCCTGAGTGGCTCCGTAGGTTAAGTGTCTGCCTTTGGCTCAGGTCATGATCCCAGGGTCCTGGGATCAAGTCTTGCATCAGGCTTCTTGCTCAGCGGGGAGCCTGCCTCTCCCTCTGCCTGATGCTCCCCCTGCTTGCACGCTCTCTCTCTCCCTCTCTCTCTGACAAATAAATAAAAATCTTAAAAAAAAAAAATACATCTCAGATTAAGCCATGGTATCAACAAATGACAGAGGGCCAAAAATCTGGGACTGGTTCTGAATCCCCTTAGTTAACAACACTTGACATATTACATCTTATCTTAGTTTGTCTTCTCCAGAAGCATCCCTAAGACCAGTGTACATAGCAAAGGTTGAGTAAGTGAGCATTTCCAGGGGAAACTAGTAAGACAGTGGTAGAAACAGAATAAAGAAGGGAAGAAAGCTAAGCAATGGTATGATTCCAGGTGAAGTCTTATCCTTGGCCTGATCCCATGAGAAGCCCTAGAGTGAGTCACACATTAGAATGTCTTCCCTGCTCAAGACAAAGGGAATGGTCTTTATACTCCCGTGCCCGTTAGCCACTGGCTAGAGATTGCCTCTAGGGAAACATGAAAACCCAATTACTTTGGACTCTCCAAGAACCCAGTGAAATAGCCTAGCAGTGGTCCTCTGAGGAAAGTTACAGGTGTGATTTGTTGGAACAAAACACAAAATCAGAGGCATGGACACCCAGAAGCAGTACAGGTGATCTGAGGGTTTAGAGGTGGGGACAGCAACAGCTCTTATTATACATTCTAGTGTGTAATTCTAGCATGTTGGACATGATAATACTCCTCTCTCTGTCCATTCACATTTGGGGTTAGTTGTGATATGTTGACCAGCTGTCTTGGTTAAATACGAAACCCAATCTGACTATCTGGATTTGGACCATGCTCCCTGATGAAGATAAATGGCATAAAATAAACTTTCTGTACAAGTGTGCTGCAGTCAATACTGAACATCAGGATTTTCTGCCTAAGTTGAAGCAAAGCAAATGGACAATTTTATCCTCTTTGCTGGGTGCCCCCATGGCACCAGAAGTAGAAATTCCTAAAGGTCAAAGGAACCCTTTTATTTTTTTCTGAAGTTTTCTGTTCCCATTAACTCTGCATTTCCGTGTACTCTCTTTCTTTCCCCTATTGTTAACTTTTATTTATTTTATTTTTTTATTATGTTATGTTAATCACCATACATTACATCATTAGTTTTTGATGTAGTGTTCCATGATTCATTGTTTGTGCATAACACCCAGTGCTCCACGCAGAACGTGCCCTCTTTAATACCCATCACCAGGCTAATCTATCCCCCCCACCCTCTTCCCCTCTAGAACCCTCAGTTTGTTTCTCAGAGTCCATAGTCTCTCATGGTTCATCTCCCCCTCCGATTTCCCCCCCTTCATTTTTCCCTTCCTGCTATCTTCTTCTTCTTCTTCTTCTTTTTTTAAACATATAATGTATTATTTGTTTCAGAGGTACAGGTCTGTGATTCAACAGTCTTACACAATTCACAGCAATCACCATAGCACATACCCTTCCCAATGTCTATCGCCCAGCCACCTATCCCTCCCAGCCCCCACCACTCCAGCAACCTTCTGTTTCCTGAGATTAAGAATTCCTCATATCAGTGAGATCATATGATACATGTCTTTCTCTGATTGACTTATTTTGCTCAGCATAATACCCTCCAGTTCCAACCACGTCATTGCAAATGACAAGATCTCATTCCTTTTGATGGCTGCATAATATTCCATTGTATATATACCACATCTTCTTTATCCATTCATCTGTCAATGGACATCTTGGCTCTTTCCATAGTTTGGCTATTGTGGACATTCCTGCTATAAACATTGGGGTGCACATACCCCTTCGGATCCCTACATTTGTATCTTTGGGGTAAATACCCAGTAGTGCAGTTGCTGGGTCGTATGGTAGCTCTATTTTCAACTTTTTGAGGAACCTCCATACTGTTTTCCAGAGTGGCTGCACCAGCTTGCATTCCCAACTACAGTGTAGGAGGGCTTCCCTTTCTCTGCATCCCTGCCAACATCTGTCGTTTCCAGACTTGTTATTTTAGCCATTCTGACTGGTGTGAGGTGGTATCTCACTGAGGTTTTGATTTGGATTTCCCTGATGCGGAGCGATGTTGAGCACTTTTTCACGTGTCTGTTGGCCATTTGGATGTCTTCTTTGGAAAAATGTCTGTTCATGTCTTCTGCCCATTTCTTGACTGGATCGTTTGTTCTTTGGGTGTTGAGTTTGATAAATTCTTCATAGATTTTGGATACTAGCCCTTTACCTGATATGTCATTTGCAAATATTTTCTCCCATTCTGTCGGTTGTCTTTTGGTTTTGTTGACTGTATTTTTGCTGTGCAAAAGCTTTTTATCTTGATGAGGTCCCAATAGTTCATTTTTGCCCTTGCTTCCCTTGCCTTTGGCAATGTTTCTAGGAAGAAGTTGCTGTGGCTGAGGTCGAAGAGGTTGCTGCCTGTGTTCTCCTTTAGGATTTTGATGGACTCCTGTCTCACATTTAGATATTTCAACCATTTTGAGTCTATTTTTGTGTGTGGTGTAAGGAAATGGTCCAGTTTCATTCTTCTGCATGTGGCTGTCCAATTTTCCCAACACCATTTGTTGAAAAGACTGTCTTTTTTCCATTGGATATTCTTTCCTGCTTTGTTGAAGACTAGGTGACCATAGAGTTGAGGGTCCATTTCTGGGCTCTCGATTCTGTTCCATTGATCTATGTGTCTGTTTTTGTGCCAGTGCCAGACTGTCTTGATGATTACAGCTTTGTAATAGAGCTTGAAGTCTGGAATTGTGATGCCGCCAGCTTTGCTTTTCTTTTTCAATATTCCTCTGGCTATTCGGGGTCTTTTCTGGTTCCATACACATTTTAGGATTATTTGTTCCATTTCCCAGTGAACGCAAGCTTTCCCTGTACTCGCAACAGGACACTTTTAAGGAGAAAGAAAGTTTTGGAGTCAAACTGGACAGGGAAACAGGATTAAATACACATTTCCACTGCCGGACTTTTTCGCACTGTTAATGTATGTTGTAAATCCCCAAAATGGGTGATACTAAATATGAAATTATCATACTGAAGAGATTGTGTAAACTTTATTGGTATGGGGCATCTTTAAAGACTAATATCCCTGGGCACTTTTTGGTCAATTCGGTTATGAATGTTTAATATAGAAAATGTACAGACCCATTTGGCTCATGATTATAGATAGATGCAAATATCCTAAGCAAAATGTATGCAAATTGAAGAAGTGTATAAAAAATGATAATATGCCATGACAAGATGAATGTAAGCTATAACAATACCATCACATTAAGAGGAAAAATATACAATCATTTTGATAGAACCAAAAACAACTAGATCAAACACCATTCACAAACATGTGAATACCCTCTTTAAAATTAAATTAAATAATTTTAATTATAATTAAATTATAAAAAATATAATTAAAATTATACACATCTTTACTATCATTACTTTTACATGAATTGTAATGGCCAATGCAGTAAGAAAACAAAACTCTTTTTTAGGAAGAAATTCTCAATAATTATGACAGATTATTTTCTTAATCATGTTTGCTTACTGTATTCTTAGAAAGCACTTTCATGTTGTATTTTATATTAAAATAAATTGTGTTGAAACTTAAAAAGAAAAACTATAGGTATATATCTTTTGGATACTGGGTCAGGCAGAGGAAACCAAGGGAAATTATGAACATAGTATTCAGGATATTGCTTATCTACAGTGAGGAGAGGTAGAGTGGGATGGGAAGGGGTCATATTTAGATAGGTTATCAAAATTTTGGCTTTTGTTTTGGCTAGGTAGCTGATGAGTACATGACATATTTTTTAAATAAATAATATAGCTTAAAAAGTAGGTTACCCATGAGAGTGTCACAATCCAATTCAGTACAACTAAGGTCCTAATACAAAAAATAATAATAAATATATTTTCTGTTTTTAATACATTTATGCTTTACAATTCAGAATATATGAGCAAAAGATACATTGTAAACAATAGTTAATCTCATGGACTTTAGAGTCAGGGAGACATGGGTTTACATCCTGATTTTACCCCTTAAATCTAATGAGCCCTGTGCAAATTTGATAACAGTTTTCAAGTCTCAGTTTCCTCCTCTGTAAAAAGAGTAACAACACTTTGAGTTAATTTGAGATTTTTAGATAAAGAACATGAAATCGTCAATGCCAGTGATTCACAAATATTTCACAAACATTTTCCAAATAGAAGAGGAGAGTGAATAGGTATTTCTGGGCAGAAGAAAAAGCAATCTTCCACAAGCATGAACTTTCTCTGGACGCTGGTCTATTGTCTCTAACATTTCATGCTAATTTTGACAATTTTTAGGTTCTCTTTATAATATGTTTCAAATCACTTATTATTATTAAGAAAGGGGAAAAATCAAACTGTTGACAGAAGACCCAGGGAGAATTCAGTTTGTGTGTGAGAGAGAGAGAGACAGAGGGGGAGAGAGAGAGAGAGAGTGTGGTGTGTGTGTGTGTGTGTGTGTGTGTGTGTGTGTGTGTGGTAGCAAGATGATCCCACCCTTGGCTCTGGGCATGAAGAGCCAAAAGCTGAGATGGGGAAATGTGAATTATCAAGAATGAGTGAACCTTCTGGAAAGATGGACAAGTCTTTAGCATATCTAAAGTCAGGCTTTATCAAATAATGCTTTGATATTTGATGGGAATATCATAACTTTCAGAGGGCCTAAAAAGGGAGAGTGGTATCAGTTTTCCTTGTCTCTCCATAACAGATAGGGGAAACTGTTTTGGAATTTCTTTTTTTTTTTTTAAAGATTTATTGATTTATTTGAGAGAGAGCAGGGAGAGGGGCAGAGGGAGAGTGGAGCCTGACACAGGGCTCGATCTCATGACCCTGAGATCACAATATGAGCCAAAATCAAGAGTCCATCATTAGCCAACTGAGCCACCCAGGTGCCCCTGTTCTGGAATTTCTAAGAAGAAGCGGGTGCAGGCAGCTAATCACTTCTGCAGTGACAAGACCTTTGGGGAGAAGGACTGGCTGTTATGGGTTGAATCCTTGGAAGCCTAAGCTAAGGGATCCTGTAGTCCATTTGAGCATGGAAAGAGATAGGCCTTTGTAGGGCCAAGGGAATCCCAACCCAGCATGGCTTAGCAGAATCAGCAAGAAAAGAGATCTCACAAATGTGTGCATTTTTTCATCAAGGAGAAGCAGTAGGAAGAGCCAAATGAGAGTTTAAGACATTAAGATGTTTGCCCATGAAGGAGTGCAAGTCTGAAGACATTAAGATGTTTGCCCATGAAGGAGTGCAAGTCTGAGATCTACTGGTCTGAAACACTCATAGGTGGGGGGCAGCATGAAGCCACAAGAATTTGACACTGGCTCTCCGTTAGAGAAGGCCTAAACAAATTCCAATTTAATTTTAGCAATAAGTTACAGTGATACTCCTTGCACCCCCATTTTCATGGAACAATTCTTATCTGTTTCTGCCAAGTTAATAGGAGAGATTATGTTGAATCAGTATTTTCATACCAGAAAATTGGGCCAAACTGAAGAGATTTGATACCTTACACAGGCAATGTCTCTTTTCCATTTTTGCAACCCAATATTGTGAGAACCCAGACTTACCTAAATAGAGGATTGGAATCAATTATAAATATATTTATTTTAAAGATACAATTCAGAGTGGTAACAAAAACTACTAGGTACCTAGTAATAAATTTGAAAAAAAGCTGTGTAAGCCATTTTTGGAGAAAATTTGTTTTAAGAAATGATTAAAGAACCAAAAGAAAGACATGATTAGATGATGAGATATATCATATTCTGGATGAAAGAATTCAATATAAAAAAGTATTTGTTCTCTCCTTTCTAGCCATACCAGAGAATACAGTCAATTCCAATAAAATAGTAGACAAAATTTATCAAAGAATTTGACAAACTCATTCTAAAACTTGCATAGAAGAGGAAAAGCATAAGAATGAATGACCAAGACCATTTTTTAAAAGAAGAATGATGACCTGCCTGTTTATTATCAAGATTCATAATAAAGCTGTAACGATTAAAGGAATGTTTTTTTAAATAGTGTAGTAATGGTGCCTCAATAAATAGACCAATAGAGTAAAAAAAAGAAAATAAAAGCATGCATGAAGCATTGGTACAAGAAAATAAAAAGGATTTGAAATTTGTGAGGGAAGGATGATATTGGGATATTTGGTTTTCTATATGGAAAAAAGTAATCCATAATTCACATAATAAAATACAACAAAACTAGGTAAAGACTAGCTTTAAAAAATAGTAAAACTATCAAGTAAAAGTATAGCCTTTACTACCTCGGAATATAGAATTTTTTTTTAATAAAGAGATAAAGAAAAATGTAAAACCATAAACAGATGTTGTTACCAAAAGTAATGATCCACACATTGAATTGAACCATAATTAAAAGCTTAAAACAACCACCATTGTTATTTCTTATGGGTGTATGGCTCACCTTAGTGGTTCTGCTGATCTTGCTCAGGCTTATCTCTGTGTCTGCTGTCAAATTATGGGTTCACTGGGAGCCACATGATGTAGCATGGCTCCAGTGGGACAATTCAGATTCAGTCCACACACCTCATGCTTCCACAGGCTCATCCAAATACATTCTTGTGATAGTGGCAGGGACCCAGGAAAGAAAGTGAAAAAACCCAAGTGCTTTTTCAAAGCTCTGCTGGGGTCAAAAACCACCTGTGCACCTGTGCACAGCCAGAATCAGGGTAAGAAAGCATTCCCAAAGTGTGTGCCTGCCAGGAAGTATGAAAAATTGGGGACATTAACGGAACTCATCTACCATACATGCTTATAAACAGTCATAGTTTTTCTTGTAGCTCTTTTGATGAAATTTACTAACCTGGTCAATTTCAAAAAAAAAAACCTATATTATTATTAAATTGGTAACACCATATTATTTGTGGTACAAACTACATTTTTCAGTCAGTCCTCAGACTATTATATTTTATTCCCTACTTGTCAATAATGGAAGTTCTGAAGGTGACTTTACTCCCCTTCACAGCTCTGGTCCACTCCATTAGAGACCAGAAATCTGTGAGTGCTCATACCTATAGAACAGAGAGCCGTCCAGCGCACTTGGCCTTGCAGTGTTGGAGGCGGGCTGGCTGCCAGTAGAGGTTGCTATCTCCTCATTGTGAAGCAACATGGGTGGGAGGGTGACACCTTGACTGGTCCTAGATTTTGCTCAAGGTAGAACTGACCTCGGGAGGGAGAGTTGGTGTTCCCCTAGCCTCTCACCCAAACCCTCTTTTCCAGGTGCCATTAGCCCCAGAGCAATGGAGAGACAGATGTGCTATTGGCTGATCTTGGATGGATATTGAGATTGCCATGGAACAGAGTTTCTAGGGTCCACTATGGCTTCCATTGATAGTCTCTGCAGAAGGATGTTCTGTAGGCAAGTGAGATCTATCCACTGGTGAAAGGGTCCTTGCTGGTTGGGGAGAAACCTGCTGAGGAGAGACCCCTGTTCTGCTGCTAATCAAAGCCATAGCTGAGAACATTCTTGGCTTGACCGGATCAGTTGAGAAGAGACAAATTCTGGCTATTATAAATTCTCAGTGACTAGCCTTTTAGTTTTTGCATAGTGGCTTCTTCTGGCTTGAAGAAGACACAATTCCGTTCTTTAAAATAACTTAGCCCAGAATCATAGACTCCCCCACCAATCTCCTGCTAAACTCTAATGTTGGAGCTGAACTTTGAACCCGTTTCTCTGCAGGCTTGTAGCTTTCAACTTTTCTGTAGCCCTTCCTTGCTACAGTTGCTAAGTGGTTGTCACTGTGGTTCAGATTTGTGAATGAATCTCTCTAATTTTGGACATCAAAATGGTTGGATTCCTTCCCCCCAGAGTTACAGGGCTCCTTATACAAATTGGTTTACCTCCTCCATCTGTGACTGGCTCTGACAACCAAGCAATTCCCTTCTTGCAGCACCTTCCTTTGACTGAGCATGAAAAATTTGCCAATGATCAGTATTTAAGACATGCCTTTAAAAAACTCGTTGTTATCAACCCAGGCATTGGACTGGCAGAGAAAAGCCAGTAGCAGGCTCAATGAAGTTTAGGTGTGTAACCTGCAGATGGCTGAAAGGGTTTGATTCAGGTTGCAGAGTGAGCCCCATTGTAGATGTGGTCCCACATTTCCACCCATAAATCTGAGTTTCTCCTACATTCATTAAAAAACAGACATGGCACATAATAATACATACACACGCATACATATGAATAATGCATGGTCAAGATTAATGCATTCATGAACAGTCCTTTGCTCAGTGCCAAGTACTGGGGACAGGAAGACAAACATGACAGGACTGTTGTTCTTGACCTCCTGTACAATTTTAGGCAGGAAAGGCTGTGGAATAAAAATGTGAATTCTGTCATGAGTATATTGTTTCTAATTTTACACAAATATAAACACACATTGTTCATTATCGTAGCTCAGAGTAAGAACATGGGTAATTTGTGTGCAATTCACAAAGCTAACACAGTTAGTAGACCTGCAGGGATTTTTTTCAATAAAAGTTTCAGAACAGGATTTATCAGAAGCAGGCCTATTGCATACTTGGAAGAGATAACCAAGGTTAGTCAGTTCCTGGCTTTTTCTTTTGATATAACTCAGATGACTGTGATTTTGCCAAAGTTATAAATAGCTGCCAGGCCTTGAAACACATTTTCTTTATCATGAAGTGTAAGTGTTTTATCTTCTACTTTGGTAAACTTTATAAATGCCAACTAGAAGCAGCCATTTTGGAGAAAAGGCATTTCCCCAAGTTTAGCAGAGATGCCTGCCTCTGAGTCCTCACTGATTGTGCCTTCTCTAAGTTATATTTCTGGAAATTCTCCATACACATAATTATTAATTAATGTAATGTCCTTTCAACTGATGTCTACATTCAGAACTAAAATGATTATTATATAATCTCTCCCCCTTTTGTCCCCTTAATGATTTTACTTTGAGCCAAGCTTGGCAACTATAGAAAAATTAGGCATTAGCACATAATTTCACTTTCAATAATTTCAAACATAGGGTGATATCAATTTCTATAATTCATACTCAGACCTAAAGTAAAAAAGACAGAGGCAGAGTAAGAGAGAGAGAAATTGAGAGAGAGAGAGAGAGAGAGAGAGAGAGAGAGAAGGAACAAACGAATATCCTACCTAGATTCCAAAGGTAACAAAAGACTTAATTCTTTGACGATATTATTAGGAAAGAACTTTTATTCCCACACACTAAAGTGGTCCTTGATATGTGGAAAGAATCCATTATCTTATTTTAAAGGACTGAAGCACAACAGTATATTTAAAAGCATATACTTGGGGGGCGGAGCAAGATGGCGGAGGAGTAGGAGACCTAGATTTTGTCTGGTCTCAGGAATACAGCTGAATAGGGATCAAACCATTCTGAACACCTACGAACTCAACAGGAGATCGAACAGGAGAGTAGCAACAACTCTCTGAACAGAGAAGCGACCACTTACTGGAAGGTAGGACGTGCGGAGAAGTGAATCCGAGGCGATATTCGGGAGGATAGACGGCGGGGGAGGGGCCTCCGTCGGCCGCTTCTGGCAAGTGCTAGAGCCGCGGAGCACAAAATCGGACCTTTTAAAAGTTGGCTCGGCGGAGGGACGTCGCTGCAGTGGCTAAGCGGGGGGTGGAATCCTCCCGGGACAGTGTGGTCTCAGGACCCTCGGGGTCACAGAGAGACCGGGGGTGCCTGAGTGCGGCAGAGCTCCCAGGTATCAGAGCAGGGAAGCCGGCTGCAGAGACGGAGCAGAGTCGCGGGCTCTCAGCTCGGGGTTGCCACAAACTGTGATCTGCGGCCCAGTCGGGGCACGGCTCCCCCAGCAGGGACCCAACAAGCAGCAGATCCGGGGAGACTCCCCTTCCTTCCCGGGGAGGAGCGGTGCGGGAACACACTGCAGGGATCTGCTGGGTTTGGAGACTCCGAGCGGGGTCGGGTGCCAGAGATAGAAACGCTCGGTCACAGGCCAGGTGAGCACGGAGTGCGGCCAGAGACCGGGGACACGGGAGTGACTGCTTTTCTCTGGGTGCGCACTGAGGAGTGGGGCCCCGAGTTCTCGGCTCCTCCGGGCAGAGACTGGGAGGCCGCCATTTTCGCCCTGGTCCTCCAAAGCTGTACCGAGAGCTTGCAGGGAACAAAAGCTCCTGAGAGCAAACTGGAGCAGCTTCCTTAGCCCGGACGGACAAGGGCGGGGCAATTCCGCCTCCGGCAAAGGCATTTGGAAACCACAGCAACAGGCCCCTCCCCCAGAAGATCAGCACAAACAGCCAGCAAGCCAAGACCAAGTTGATCGATCAAGGAGAATAGGAGAACTCCAGCGCTAGGGGAATACTGCACATAGATTCATGCCTTCTTTTTTTTTTTTTTTTTTTTTTTTTTACCATGATTCATTATTTCATCAAAGTTAATTTTTGTTGACTTTTTTTATTTTTCTTTTTCCCTTTTTCAACCAACATCTTATAAATCCCTTTTTTTAAAAAAAAAAAACATTTTTTATTTTTTTTTCATTTTTAGAGTCATATTTTATCCCTTCATAGTAGTTATCCTTGTTTTTGGCATATATATATAAGTTGTTCTCTCTTTAAAATTTTGAGGTACAGTTTCTTCTAACAGATCAAAATATACCCTAAACCACTAGTGTATGGCTTTGTTCTAGTCTCCTGCCTGATCACATTCTCTCCCTTTTTCCTTTTTTTTTTCCTTAAATCTTCTTTCTTTTTTCAAACAACTTATCTTACCAAGTCCTTTTATAAAATCTTTTATAATTTTCATCTTTACAGTCATCTTCCATCCCTTCATTGTATCAACCCTTATTTTGTACATATATGTCTTTCTTCCTTTAAAATTTTAGGAGGCACTTTTTCTAACAGACCAAAATACGCCCAAAATCTAGTGTGTGGCACTGATCTATGCACTAGCCTGATCATATTTGATCATATTCTGCCTTTTTTGAATTGTTTTGTTTTTGTTTTTATCTTTTTTTTCTTTTTTTTTTCTTTTTCTCTTTCTTTTTTCTTTCTTTCCCTTTCTTTTCCCCTGGTTTCAGGTCTTTTCTGATTTGCATACAGTATATTTGCTGGGGACGTTGTAAACCTGTTAGCCTTTTGTTCTCTCATTCATCTATTCTCCTCTGGACAAAATGACAAGACGAAAGAAATCACCTCAGCAAAAAGAACAAGAGGTAGTACCGTCAGCCAGGGACCTACTCAATACGGACATTAGTACGATGTCGGACCTAGAGTTCAGAATCATGACTTTAAAGATACTAGCTGGGCTTGAAAAAAGCGTGGAAGTTATTAGAGAAACCCTTTCTGGAGAAATAAAAGAACTAAAATCTAACCAAATCGAAATCAAAAAGGCTATTGATGAGGTGCAATCAAAAATGGGGGCACTAAATGCTAGGATAAATGAGGCAGAAGAGAGAATCAGTGATATAGAAGACCAAATGATGGAAAATAAAGAGGCTGAGAAAAAGAGAGAGAAACAACTACAGGATCACGAGGGCAGAATTCGAGAGATAAGTGATACGATAAGACGAAACAACATTAAAATAATTGGGATCCCAGAAGAAGAAGAGAGAGAGAGAGGGGCAGAAGGTATATTGGAGCAAATTATAGCAGAGAACTTCCCTAATGTGAGGAAGGAAACAGGCATTAAAATCCAGGAGGCACAGAGAACCCCTCTCAAAATCAATAAAAATAGGTCAACACCCCGACATCTAATAGTAAAACTTACGAGTCTCAGAGACAAAGAGAAAATCCTGAAAGCAGCTCGGGAGAAGAGATATGTAACCTACAATGGTAGAAACATTAGATTGGCAACAGACCTATCCACAGAGACCTGGCAGGCCAGAAAGGACTGGCAAGATATCTTCAGAGCACTAAACGAGAAAAATATGCAGCCAAGAATACTATATCCAGCTAGGCTATCATTGAAAATAGAAGGAGAGATAAAAAGCTTCCAGAACAAACAAAAACTAAAGGAATTTGCAAACACGAAACCAGCCCTCCAAGAAATATTGAGAGGGGTCCTCTAAGCAAAGAGAGAACCTAAAAGCAGCAAAGAACAGAAACGAACACAGACAACAGACAGTTAACAGTCACCTTACAGGTAATACAATGGCACTAAATTCGTACCTTTCAATAGTTACCCTGAATGTAAATGGGCTAAATGCCCCAATCAAAAGACACAGGCTATCAGATTGGATTAAAAAACAAGACCCATCAATATGCTGTCTACAAGAGACTCATTTTACACCCAAAGACACCCCCAGATTGAAAGTGAGGGGGTGGAAGACCATTTACCATGCTAATGGACACCAAAAGAAAGCTGGGGTGGCAATCCTTATATCAGACAAACTAGATTTTAAAACAAAGACTGTAATAAGAGATGAGGAAGGACACTATATCCTACTTAAAGGGTCTATCCAACAAGAAGATCTAACAATTGTAAATATCTATGCCCCGAACATGGGAGCGGCCAATTATATAAGGCAATTAATAACAAAAGCAAAGAAACACATTGACAACAATACAATAATAGTGGGGGACTTTAACACCCCCCTGACTGAAATGGACAGATCATCTAAGCAAAAGATCAACAAGGAAATAAAGACTTTAAATGACACACTGGACCAAATGGACTTCACAGACATAATCAGAACATTCCATCCCAAAGCAAAGGAATACACATTCTTTTCTAGTGCCCATGGAACATTCTCCAGAATTGATCACATCCTAGGTCACAAATCAGGTCTCAATCGGTACCAAAAGATTGGGATCATTCCCTGCATATTTTCAGACCACAATGCTTTGAAACTAGAACTCAACCACAAGAGGAAAGTCGGAAAGAACTCAAATACATGGAGGCTAAAGAGCATCCTACTAAAGAATGAATGGGTCAACCAAGAAATTAAAGAAGAATTAAAAAAATTCATGGAAACCAATGAAAATGAAAACACAACTGTTCAAAATCTTTGGGATACAGCAAAAGCAGTCCTGAGAGGAAAGTATATAGCAATACAAGCCTTTCTCAAGAAACAAGAAAGGTCTCAAATACACAACCTAACCCTACACCTAAAGGAGCTGGAGAAAGAACAGCAAAGAAAGCCTAAACCCAGCAGGAGAAGAGAAATCATAAAGATCAGAGCAGAAATCAATGAACTAGAAAGCAAAAGAACAGTAGAACAGATCAACGAAACTAGGAGCTGGTTCTTTGAAAGAATTAACAAGATTGATAAACCCCTGGCCAGACTGATCAAAAAGAAAAGAGAAATGACCCAAATCAACAAAATCATGAATGAAAGAGGAGAGATCACAAGCAACACCAAAGAAATACAAACAATTATAAGAACATATTATGAGCAACTCTATGCCAGCAAATTAGATAACCTGGAAGAAATGGGTGCATTCCTAGAGATGTATCAACTACCAAAATTGAACCAGGAAGAAATAGAAAACCTGAACAGACCTATAACCACTAAGGAAATTGAAACAGTCATCAAAAATCTCCCAAGAAACAAAAGCCCAGGGCCAGATGGCTTCCCAGGGGAATTCTATCAGACATTTAAAGAAGAATTAATACCTATTCTTCTGAAATTGTTCCAAAAAATAGAAATGGAAGGGAAACTTCCAAACTCATTTTATGAGGCCAGCATTACCTTGATCCCAAAACCAGACAAAGACCCCATCAAAAAAGAGAATTACAGACCAATATCCTTGATGAACATGGATGCCAAAATTCTCACCAAAATACTAGCCAATAGGATCCAACAGTACATTAAAAGGATTATTCACCACGACCAAGTGGGATTTATCCCTGGGCTGCAAGGCTGGTTCAACATCCGCAAATCAATCAACGTGATACAATACATTAACAAAAGAAAGAACAAGAATCATATGATCCTCTCAATAGATGCAGAAAAAGCATTTGACAAAGTACAACATCCTTTCTTGATCAAAACTCTTCAGAGTATAGGGATAGAGGGTACATACCTCAATATCATAAAAGCCATCTATGAAAAACCTACAGCGAATATCATTCTCAATGGGGAAAGGCTGAGAGCTTTTCCCCTAAGGTCAGGAACGCGGCAGGGATGTCCACTCTCACCACTGCTATTCAACATAGTATTAGAAGTCCTAGCCACAGCAATCAGACAACAAAAAGAAATCAAAGGCATCCAAATCGGCAAAGAGGAAGTCAAACTCTCACTCTTTGCAGATGATATGATACTGTATGTGGAAAACCCAAAAGACTCCACCCCAAAACTGCTAGAACTCATACAGGAATTCAGTAAAGTAGCAGGATATAAAATCAATGCACAGAAATCAGTGGTATTCCTATACACCAACAACAAGACAGAAGAGAGACAAATCAAGGAGTCGATCCCATTTACAATTGCACCCAAAACCATTAGATACCTAGGAATAAATCTAACCAAAGAGGCAAAGGATCTGTACACAGAAAACTATAAAATACTCAGGAAAGAAATTGAAGAAGACACAAAGAAATGGAAAAACGTTCCATGCTCATGGATTGGGAGAATCAACATTGTGAAGATGTCAATGCTACCTAGAGCAATCTACACATTCAATGCAATCCCCATCAAAATACCATCCACTTTTTTCAAAGAAATGGAACAAATAATCCTAAAATTTGTATGGAACCAGAAGAGACCCAGAATAGCCAGAGGAATACTGAAAAAGAAAAGCAAAGCTGGCGGCATCACCATTCCGGACTTCCAGCTCTATTACAAAGCTGTCATCATCAAGACAGTATGGTACTGGCACAAAAACAGACACATAGATCAATGGAACAGAATCGAGAGCCCAGAAATGGACCCTCAACTCTATGGTCAACTTATTTTTGACAAAGCAGGAAAGAATGTCCAATGGCAAAAAGACAGTCTCTTCAACAAATGGTGTTGGGAAAATTGGACAGCCACATGCAGAAGAATGAAACTGGACCATTTCCTTACACCACACACAAAAATAGACTCCAAATGGTTGAAAGACCTAAACGTGAGACAGGAGTCCATCCAAATCCTAAAGGAGAACACAGGTAGCAACCTTTTCGACCTTAGCCGCAGCAACTTCTTCCTAGAAACATCGCCAAAGGCACGGGAAGCCAGGGCAAAAATGAACTATTGGGATTTCATCAAGATAAAAAGCTTCTGCACAGCAAAAGAAACAGTCCACAAAACCAAAAGACAACCGACAGAATGGGAGAAAATATTTGCAAATGACATATCAGATAAAGGGCTAGTATCCAAAATTTATAAAGAACTTATCAAACTCAACACCCAAAGAACAAATAATCCAATCAAGAAATGGGCAGAAGACATGAACAGACATTTCTCCAAAGACGACATCCAAATGGCCAACAGGCACATGAAAAAGTGCTCAACATCGCTTGGCATCAGGGAAATCCAAATCAAAACCTCAATGAGATACCACCTCACACCCGTCAGAATGGCTAAAATTAACAAGTCAGGGAACGACAGATGTTGGCGGGGATGTGGAGAAAGGGGAACCCTCCTACACTGTTGGTGGGAATGCAAGCTGGTGCAACCCCTCTGGAAAACAGTATGGAGGTTCCTCAAACAGTTGAAATTAGAGCTACCGTTCGATCCAGCAATTGCACTACTGGGTATTTACCACAAAGATACAAATGTAGGGACCCGAAGGGGTACGTGTACCCCAATGTTTATAGCAGCAATGTCCACCATAGCCAAACTGTGGAAAGAGCCAAGATGCCCATCGACAGATGAATGGATAAAGAAGATGTGGTATATATACACAATGGAATATTATGCAGCCATCAAAAGGAATGAGATCTTGCCATTTGCAACGACGTGGATGGAACTGGAGGGTGTTATGCTGAGTGAAATAAGTCAATCAGAGAAAGACATGTATCACATGACCTCACTGATATGAGGAATTCTTAATCTCAGGAAAGAAACTGAGTGTTACTGGAGTGGTTGGGGGTGGGAGGGATGGGGTGGCTGGGTGATAGACATTGGGGAGGGTATGTGCTACGGTGAGCGCTGTGAATTGTGCAAGACTGTTGAATCACAGATCTGTACTTCTGAAACAAATAACGCAACATATTTTCAGAAAAAAGAAAAAGAAGATAACAGGAGAGGAAGAAAAGGGGAGTATGTCAGAGGGGGAAACGAACCATGAGAGATGATGGACTCTGAAAAACAAACTGAGGGTTCTAGAGGGGAGGGGGGTGGGGGGATGGGTTAGCCTGGTGATGGGTATTGAGGAGGGCACGTTCTGCATGGAGCACTGGGTGTTATGAACAAACAATGAATCATGGAACACTGCACCAAAAACTAATGATGTAATATATGGTGATTAACATAACAATAAAAAAATTAAAAAAAAAAAAATAAAAGCATATACTTAACACATTTAGAGCATATGAGACATTACAAAAGAATGCAAGTCCTAAAACAATATTTAAGGAATAGATTTCAAACATCTAAGGAATTGGGAACTGGTATTAATCAGTTCCCAACAATTGATAATGCACTTGGCAAAAAAATGATTAAAACAAAACAAAACAAGGCTGAGGTTACCCAACCATGGGCAACTACGCATGGTCAGGAGGAACAGTAATTTTTAGGATGCTAAATAGTAGGTCTGGCCTACATTTTTAGAGGGCCTTTGAATACATGGTTTGATATTTCATGCAAAAGTCTTTAAAAATGCATATGATAATTTTCCAGGATGAAAATAAAGGTTATCACTGATTGTTTTTATGTTTATCCTAGCAAGCAATAAGATTACTGGGAATTAAGTCATTACCCAGGATAAATTTTTGTCATCGAAAGATATTCCTCTGTTATACAAAGGTGTAAAAATAGACGTTCAACTGAAAAAATGGCACTCTAGGTCCATTTTTGAAAATTGTCAATTTTCTAGTTAATTACCAGGCCGTGTGTGTTCTGCCGGAAGACATTGGTGATGAACTCCTTCTGACTCTCACAGAAGTCAAGCTGCTGCATTCCTGTGTCTGTCCAGCCCCAGGAGACCACTGACGGAAGTCAGAATCGAGAACGGAGAGTTATCAGCAGCCTTAAACACTGGGGGGAGAAAAAAATCTGATGTCATGAGCATACATATCTTTCCTGCTTTCTGGAAATGCCTGTCTGATCTCCCATGGGCAGAGCCTGGGAGGAAAATGAGCAATAAGGATTTTTAAATTTGTTTAGTAGAAGTAACACTTCCAATTAATTTAGTCATTTATAGTCTCTCATGGCTTTAAAATTAATTTAATTTTATTAATTTTTATTATATGGACTAATACATGGATTCTATTGCCAAATTTTGTGATTGAAATAGCAAATAAAACAGAAGCACTTTTGAATGGAGTATTGGAAAAAACTCCTCAGTTTTCCCTTCTATATGTCTCCTGTATTTTTATACAGCTGACTCTTCGCTTCTGACACTTCCGGTCACAAGTACATGGGGGGGTCTTTCCACATACCGAGCAATTCTCCACAACGTCAGCTAGGTGTCCTACAATTTAACTAAATCAAGACACTATCTCCCTAGAGATAAGGGCTCAATCCCCCAAGACTGCTTTCACCCACCTCCAGATGCCAATCATACGTAGTAGGTCCCCAGGTTACCCACATTCTGGCTGATTTGGCTACAAATAGGAGGTTCTCAAGACCTTCCACCCCCCTCATCGGGTTTGATTAATTTGCTAGAGTGGCTTACAGAACTCAGGGAAACACTTATGTCTACAATATCCTTTATTAAAGGATATGATAAAGGATACAGATGAACACCCAGGTGAAGAGATACATAAAGCAAGGTCTGGGGGGAACCTGAGCTCAGGAGCTCTCTGAACACCATACTATTGGGATTTCAAGGAAGCATCCTCATGGAGGCATAATCTATTATTAACTCCATTTCCAGCCCTTGTCCCTTCTCAAGAGAATGGAAGGTAGGACTGAAAATTCCAAGCTTCTAAGCACGGCATTTTCTTTCTGGTGAGCGTCTCTTATCCAGGACCATCCCGGAGCCCACCCAGAGCTGTCTCATTAAAACAAAAGGCTTTCCTATTACCTAGGAACTCACGAGGATTTTAGGAGCCCTGAGTCAGGAACTGGGGTCAAAGGCCAAATATTCAAATAAAAAATTCTCCTAATGCTCTTATCACTTAGGAATTTACAAGGGTTTTAGGAGCTCTGTGTCAGAAACTGAGGGCAGAGACCAATATAAATATTACATACATACATACATAGTATATATATTTTTGTTATTATTATAAATCACAATATCACAAATAGCCACCAATCCCAGCCCCTTCACAGTATATCCTGACATCTCTTTTTCTTTGTGTATATATGGGTGCATGAGTGTGTGTGGATATATGAAAGTAGAGGTAACGAGTGCAGTTTAACATATTTTCATATAGTTATTGGCTTTTAGCTTTTCCTCTTCTCTAAATTTCCTATCTAAGAACTTATAGAAATATAGAATCGGAAATATATGGGGATCTTCGGTATAAGAAAGGTTTCATATAGTTGTATTACTACTGTATGGGTCACATAGAAATGTTTTAGAGATCTTTCCTTGTCAGGACATACAGAACTACTAATTTCTTTTTTACTACCATATACAGTTATTCCATAGGAGAGATTCAACCGGTTTTATTTAACCATTCCTTTTATGTGCCTCTCTGCACAGCTGTCATGTTTTTTTCAGCAATAACCAGAAGCAGAATTTTTCAGTTAAAGGGGATACAAATTTTAATTTTTAGGAATCCCTGCCAAATTCTCCTCCAAAATGGCTGTGCTAAATTATTCTCACCAGTCATGCATGAAAGTTAACGTATCTCCCACCCTTGCCAACACTTGGGGTTAACAAACATTTCAATTTTTGCCAAGTCGATACAAATCATTGCATCAAATTTGTTCGAATTTTCAGTGCCCTGGGTAATGAGTGCAGTTGAACATATTTTCCATATAGTTATTGGTCAGTTCTACTTCCTGCCTTTGAATTTTATGTTTATGAAAGAAGAAATGTAGTGATTTTGTTGAAGTTTATTACAGTGTTTACTTTTTAGCTACATATTATAAAAGTGTTTTCTTGCTGAATTTAAAAAGTTATTTATATATCCTGTATATCTATTGAATTTGTGTTATAAGTGGTTTCCTCTACTTTATTACTTGTTTTTTAACTTTAATAAGGATATATTTTATAATTATTTTAATAATTAACTTTAAAATTCTATGACTAAAATTTATCAATTTTTTTCTCTGTAACATTTTCAGGACTTTCCCAAAGTCATAAACATATTCCCTCATTTCTGTTTATATATTTAGATTTTAATCCATCTGGAATTAATTTTTGTGAGTGGTGGGTGGGAGATAGGGTTTGAACTTTATTTTTTCTGGTGGGAAAATCTATTGTCATAATGTCCTTTAGTGAATGTTTCATTTCCTCACTGATAAGAGATGCCACGTAATTTATATATGGAATTCTCATAGATTTACATAATATGAGTTCTTGTCTCTCTAGTTTGCCACATCTAAATTAAAAAAAAGCAACAATTAGGCCACTTAGAGTGGTGCCTGGATGGCTCAGTCAGAAAAGCATGCAACTCTTCATCTTGGGCTTATAAATTCGAGCCCCACATTGACTGTGGGGATTTAGAGATTACTAAAAACAAACAAACAAACAAAAAAAAAACTTAAAAAAAGTAAAAGTAGGGGTGCCTGGGTGGCTCAGTCAGTTAAACGGCCAACTCTTGGTTTTGGCTCAGGTCGTGATCTCAGGGTCCTGGGATCAAGCCAGGCCTGTGTCCCGTTCTGCACTCAGCAGGGAGTCTGCTTGCGGAGTCTCCCTCTCCCTTTGCCTCTGCCCCTCCCCCTGCTGGTGCCCTCTTTCTCTCCCTCCCTCTCGAATAAATAAGTAAATAAATAAATCTTTGAAAGAAGTAAAAATAATAAAAATAAAAATTATGTCACTTATAAATATCAAGAATTATTGGCAACAATGAATTATGATCTTTGTTTTTCTAACAACGTTTATTGAGGACTGATAATGTGCCAGTCATACTATTCTAGGCCCTAGGAGAAAGCAGTGAACCAAACAGTGTAATTCCCTGCACTCGTGGTTATTCTGTTCCGTGTTGGGCACAGGATTGAGGTGGGCCCTGGAGAACACCACACGACCACTGATACAGCTGATCTGAAGGTGTCAAGCTTAAAAATATTTGACCTTCTCTTACGTCGTGTTAAAGAATATAGAGCCTTATTAGCTACATAGGCATTGTTTTGTTTTGTGTATTTATTTTCACTGACCCATTTCTAAACTTTGCATCAAACACCGTCAACTTGTGAAACCCTGAAACCACAGAAAAAAATGTAGAAGTTTTTTTCCCCTCAAAAAAATTTCAAGTATATGTCGGGAAACGAGACATAAACAATCAAAAAGATACGATATAAATAGTCAAGAACAATAATCAACGAGAGGCTTTGGGATAGTACAGTATTAACTTTCAAATTAATAGGATAAGCCATAAAAACCATGGCAGTTTGAGGGACCGTGATGTGAAAAGATTGAGCGAGACTCTGATGCGACTATGGGGATGCAAATAAGGAGACGCCAAGGGAAGGGCATTCTTGATAGGGGAGTTTCTCATTTCCTTAGGTCAGTTTTACTGAAATGGAAAAAAGGAGCTTGGGTCATTGCAGAATAGACTAAAAAAGCACTATAGAGAGAGCTCTGAGAGGGCTTTAAATAACTAAAAAGTTTTGATTTTATATATGTGGGGTCTCCCGATCGGACAGCAGGGGCCACCAAATATGGGGCAACCCCATCCGGTGGAGGGTGGTGGTGCGGGAGGTGGTGAAAGGATTCCCCCCGGGGCAGAACAGAGGAGATAGAAGTTTATGGAATACACTGCAAGGGAGTGGTAGGCAGGACAGCAAAGCACAGACTGTCTGCCATGAGGCTGAGGTGGGGGGGGGGCTGTAGTTAAAGGGTGAGGTGAGGCGGTATGGGAATATATGGACTTTCCTTTTTTTGGTACCTGTGTCCGGATGTAAGTAGCCCATTGGTCAGCTAGCGCTTATGGATGTTTAGAGGTGGGTCACCTCATGGGCCTGTTGTATTCAGCCAGGGGGTTGGGGGTCACCGTGGCCCCTTCTACCTTACTCAGGTTTCCACTGTTCAAGTTCGTTGCCTAAAAGCCACCTCTACATTATATGCATCGATGGAAAGCAAATGGAAACTTTTAAGCAAGAGAAGGACATGGTCAACGTGTGGTTTCAAAAAACTGATGCTCCTGACAAAACAAAAACAAAAAAACCCAAAAAACCCGGATGCTCCTGGAAACCCCAAAGGCAGGACTGCCCTAGACGAAAATCTGTCTTCTTTACCTCAATGTTCCTTGTGGAGTCCCCTTTTCTCCCCAAGTACTCAGTGTCGTTGTGTTGACCTTTTCTCTTGTGCTAATGCCCTTTTGTATTCTGGATCCCTCAGAGATACTAAATATCCTTCTCTACTTTTCAACCCCCAAAGAAAAATTAAATAGCCTTTACCACATGTGCATCGAATCTAAAGATGATTTCTATTCCTAGATTCTCACGGCTGCTCCGGAACATAACTCTCCTGTGAAATACATTTGCATTTAACATAATTTGCTGGAGGGGATCAGGAGACGGAACACACTTTACTAGAAAGTATGTGGAAATTTAAGATTCTGGGGCAATGTAGAAAAAACTATGCTTTGTCTCAGGAAGTTTCAGGTTCATGTTCTAGCCTCTAAAATAGCTCCCAGCACCTGGGTGGCTCAGATGGTTAAGCGTCTGCTTTCCCCTGGGGTTGTGATCCCAGGGTCCTGGGATCGAGCCCCACATTGGGCTCCCAGCTCAGTGCAGTCTGCTTCTGCCTCTGCCCCTTCTTGTGCTCTCTCTGCCACTCTCTCAAATGAATAAATTTAAAAAAAATCTTTAAAATGGCTCCTAATGGTCTCCTCCCCCTCTAGATTTTCACCCTATTCTTGAGTGTAGGCTGGACTTAATGACTTGCTTCCAGAAAACAGGATATGACAAAGGTGTTGGGATATTACTTCCAAGATTAAGTTACAAAAGACTGGCTTTCCTCTTGCTTGTTCTCTCTGACTCTCTTTTGCTCACTTTAATGCAAGCCAATGCCACTATACTGCCCTATAGAGAGGTCACATGACAAAGAACTCAAGGAGACTTCTTAGTCCAGCAGCCTGTGAGGAACTGAATCTTGTCCAGAATCACTCTCAACTCTCACCCAGTGGAGTCTTGAGTTGACTCCAGCCTAACACCATCACAGCAGCTTTGGGAGAAACCTTGAGACAGAAGACCCCAGGTAAGTCACACCCAGTTTCCTGATCTACAGAATCTGTGAGGTCATTATGTTGGTTGTTTCAAGCCACTAATTTGGGGTAATTTGCTATGTCACATAGATAACTAATATAGGCCACCTCGCAACAGAACGTGCTGTGGGTATTATAAGGAATCTCAGAATCTTAGAATTGGGAGAGATCTGACAATCAACTAGCTCCATGTTCCATAGATGTTTGAGACCCTCATAATATTCCTGCTAGTGATAGTCAAGTCAAATTTGAACACCTCCCATATCCTCAACATTTTAATACAGCTCTTTTTCAGTTGGGTTTGGAAATTCCTCCCATAAGAGTCATTTGAGAATGATGAATTTTCATGTTTCTGTGACATGTTTCATGTATCATTAATACCGATTTCTCATTTGGGATAAGGAAAATAATGTTATTGGTTAAGACCGATTAAAAAAAGAAAAAGCATGTTATCTAGGAAAAGGCCACGTGTTTGGTCCGATGAGGCTTTCTGTAGTCAAGTTCCCTGTATGAAGCCTGTCATCTCAGAAAATTTCAATGGGAAATGGGCAGGTGCACAATAGTGCTCAGGAACTGTAACTAAGGGTGAAAAATAAGTTATCACCAGAATTGTACTAAATACCCAAGGACTATTTTTTTTTAAGATAAAACACATGACAAATTGCATAAACATGTCAATGATTTGGTTTCTTTAGGAAGGAAATCTGTACAATGATAATCCACCTCACAAAATACTTTATGACCTTCTCTTCATGAATAACAAGGTTGGCACAGTGGCAGGGCAGTTTGAGTCTCGCAGCATTTCCCAACGACATCACTAGCAAATTGAAGTCATATGCCTCAAAGTGGTGAAGCAATGCATTCAATCGTAGCTGTGACAGACTCTAAAGATAATTTAACTGGCAATGAAAATCAAAAAAAGGGCTGCATTCCTGCATGATTTTTGCAACCGTAGCTATTGAGAGCCTGCTCTTATCCCCTTGGGACTCACCCCTGCACCTTGAAGGCTGCTTATTGTAAACATCTGCTGCTCTCTGCCAGTGAGCTTGAATTCTGACCCATGCCCAGGGCAAACCGAAAATGCCAGAGGGAGGAAAATGTTCTGGATGCAAACTCCAACTGATTATCGGAGCAGAGGCTGACCCACAGAGACACAACCTTTCTTGCCACTCTGTTGGCATAACTTTAATGTATGATCTACATCGTCCCCCAGAGTTCGCCAGCTGAATTTAAGCAGCAGATGGACCATACTGATAACTTGCTTGATAATGTAACCTGTAGGGTCTGATTTCTCTTTCTTAAGTTAGTTTCCTACTCCACCACTAGTGTTTCCTGAGATCACTTTTTTTTTAAATTCAATTAATTAACATATGGTGTATTATTATTTTCAGAGGTAGAGTTCAGTGATGCATCAGTCTTATACCCAGTGCTCATTACATTACCCATTTACCCTGTCCCCCCAAACCCCCCTCCCCTCCAGCAACCCTCAGTTTGTTTCCTATGATTAAGAGTCTCTTATGGTTTGTCTCCTTCTCTGATTTTGTCTTGTTTTATTTTTCGCTCCCTTCCCCTATGCTTCTGTTTTGTTTCTTAAATTCCACATATGAGTGAGATCATATGATAATTGTCTTTTTCTGATTGACTTATTTCGCTTAGCATAATACCCTCTAGTTCTATCCACATCATTGCAAATGGCAAGATTTCATTTTTTTGATGGTTGAATAATATTCAATTGTATTTATATACCACATCTTCTTTATCCATTCATCTGTTGATGGACATCTGGGCTCTTTCCATAGTTTGGCTGTTGTGGACATTGCTGCTATAAACATTGGGGTGCAGATACTCCTTCAGATCACTACATTTGTATCTTTGGGATAAATCCTGAGATCATTTCTAACAACAACTAGTGCCTTGGGGGTCATCCAGAGTATCTGGACCTGAATCCATGTCTCAGTTTAGTCGCTAGTTGTGTTCAAATCATGTCTGAGAAATCCAATCTCAGACAACTTATTTGGCAGTTGCACGTCTAAATTAGGTTTTACACTCTGAAAGAATTTGGGGGAGTTTTATACCCACTGAAACGCTTAACAGTAGAACACACAAAAGCCAGTAATATTTTCTAGATTTAGGAATCAAAACCAGACCTGGGGCATCATCTTAATGTTTCTTATTTCTGTTGTCACATTTTCTCTTCCCTTGAGGTTATGCCAGAAGTCTATCTACATTTCTTACAGCAGAGATTTCCAACACGTTCTCCAAACTTTCATGAAATAGAAGGTAAAATATAGTATTCCTCAACCCAAGAAAAGACTATGGATTCATAAAGAAAGATTCACAATATAACAATAATCATAACTTATCGAGTACTTAGTATGGGTCAGGAAATGTGTTCTATGTTCAAAATAACCTTAAAATATAAGTATTGTTTTCATTGTAATTTTTTCTTTTTTAACAACTTGATTATTGACATAAAAACTGCACATATTTATAGTATTCTTTTTATAAATCTGGACCTAGGTATACACCCATGAAACCATTACCTCAATCCAAAGAGCGAATATGTCCATGACCTCCAGAAGTTTCCTCATGATTTTTTATAATCCTTCTCCATTCCTTACCTCTTCTCCCATTGACTTCCTCAGGAAACTGTCGCTATAGATGAGTTTGCTTTTCCTAGAATCTGAAATAATACGTTTACTCTTTTATTGTCTGTTTTTTTTCACTCATAATTATTTTGAGCTACACCCATATTGTTGTGTACATCTATAATTCATTCCCTTTTACTGGTAACTTTATTCCATTGTATGGACATTCTACAATTTGTTTATCCATTCATCTGTTGAAAGACATTTGTGTTCTTTCCAGCTTTTGACTACTACAAATGTGAACATTCATATACAATATCTTGTATGAACATATGCTTTCATTTCTCTTGGGTAAATACTTAGGAGTGGAATGACTGGATTCCACTCTTAAATATTTGTCAACAAGTGTATGTCACATTTTAAGAAAAGGCTATTGTACCACTTAAAGTCCACCAGCAATGTATGAGAATTCACTTTTCCATATCTTTACCAGCACTTGGTACAATTAGGCTTTTTATTTTTAGCAATTCTTACAAGTGTGGTGTTGTAGCTTTTAAAAAAAAATATTGTTCTTAATTTATTTGTCAGAGACAGAGAGAGAGAGGACAAGCAGGGGGAGTGGCAGACAGAAAGAAGCAGCTCCCTGCTGAGCAAGGAGCCCAATGTAGGACTCAATCCCAGGACCCTGGGGATCATGACCTGAGCTGAAGGCAGACACTTAACCGACTGAGCCACCCAGGCATCCTTGTGGCGCTGGAGTTTTAATTTGCATTTCTCTAATGACTAATGATATTGAGCATCTTTTCATGTGCTTATTTGCCCTCTGTATATCTTCTCTGGTGAAGGGTCTGTTCAAATAATTTGCCCATTTTTACTTGGTTTGCTGTTTCCTTTTTGAGTTGAGAGTTATTTACTTATTCTGGATACAAATCCTTTATCAGATATATGTGATTGGCAAAGATTTTCTGACAGTCTGTGGTTCATCTTTTCATTCCCTTAATACTGTCTTTTGAACAAAATAATTCTTAATTTTGATGAAGTCTAATTTATCAATGTTTTCTTTTATGAATTATGCTTTAGGCATTTTATGTAAAAACTCTTTGCCTAATCTAAAGTCACAAAGATTTTCTCCTAGAAGTTGTAAGACTTTAAGTTTACCATTGACGTCTACAGTTCATTTTGTGTTCATGTTCATATATGGTAAGAGAATGCATCAAAGTTTATTTTTTGTTTGTATATCTAATTGAACGAGCACCATTTGTTAAAAAGACTAACCTTTCTCCACTGATTTGTGTTTGCACTTGTTCCTAAAATCAGTTGTCGTTATATGTGTGAGTCTATTTAAGTTGGGTGATTGGGTTGTTCAAATCTTCTCTATTGCTTTTGGCTTTCTGTCCTCTTGTTCTATCATTGTCTGAGCGAGATAGTGAAAAATTTGACTATAATTGTGGACCTGTCATTTTTTTCCTACAGTTCTATCAGTTTTCACTCATGTATGTATATTCAAACTCTTGTTATTGGGTGCATGAAC
Source organism: Zalophus californianus (assembly GCF_009762305.2). Taxonomy (NCBI): domain Eukaryota; kingdom Metazoa; phylum Chordata; class Mammalia; order Carnivora; family Otariidae; genus Zalophus; species Zalophus californianus. The sequence goes on along the minus strand of NC_045602.1, from coordinate 106,347,171 downwards.
AATTAAGGTTATTATGTCCTCTTGATGGATTGACACCTTTATTATTAAAAGATGATCTTTATATCTGCAGTATTATTTACTCTAACATCTCCTTTGTCTGATATTAATATAGACTCTCCAATTTTATTTTGCTTAGAATTGGCATAGCATATTCCTTGTCATCCTTCTACTTTAAACTTGTTATTTCATATTAAATTATATTTTGTTTCCTGTATACAACATATAGTTGAGTCTTGACTTTTTCAATCTAATGCTCTTTGCCTTTACACTGGAGTTTTTTAATAATTTGCATTTAATGTAATGACTGGTATGCGTCATTATGCGACTATCATCTCGTTATTTGTTTTCCGTTTGTCTCTTCTGTTCTTTGTTCTCTTTTTTTCCCCTTTGTTTGGATAAATTGAGCATTTTTTTTTTACTGTGTTTTATCTACTTTGTTGGCTTATCATTTATAACTTTTTGTTTTGTTTGCTTAGTAATCTCTTTCTGGTTTATAGCATGAATCTTCAAAGTGTCTCATTCTGCTATCAATTGTTCTTATGCCACTTAGAGAGTTTAAGAATCCTAAAATAGTATGTTTTCATTTCTCCACTCACAGATTTTATGATTGTTGCCATACTTGTTTACTATACATATGTTGTAAACCTTACATTACATCGTAATTATTTTTGTCTACACAGTAAATGACCTTTTAAAGAAATTTCAATAATAAAAAAAATGATCCCTATCTACTTACACATGTAGTTACTATTTCTAGTGCTCTTTGTTCCTTTGTGTAGATCTATATTTCTGTCTGGTATCATTTTTCATTTGTCGAAAGGAATTCCATTAAGATTTCTAATGGTGTGGGTCTGTTGGAGGTGAGTTCTTTCGGCTTTTGTATATCTAGAAAAATAGGGAGCGTCTTTATCAGTTTGTCTTCTGTATATATAAAAGTATGTTCTGAACTAGTCTATATATTTCCCAATCCACAAAAGGCCGATAAATGCAGAAGTGACATCTTACAATCTTTTCCAGCTCTATGATTTTATCTAATGAATTCTAACCATTTCTCATGGATTACAGCAGCTGGCAGGTAATACTCTACTTTTGGCAGCTGAGAAAATAGTGTTTATTGCAAACCTTGAAGTGGGAAAAAAATACTGAAATAGTTCCCCTTCTGCCTCCATATCTCCCTCTATGCTGCTGGAGAGCCTGGCCTAGTGCCTGGGAGTAGGTGCCTAATAAATTGGCACCTTGTTTCTATGAATGAAAACTTTTTGGGGATAAAAATATTATTGAGGGAGAGAATAATGTGGAATTTGAGAGAAAGGAAAAGAAAGAACAAGGGAGGACGGTGTGGCAGGGCACTCAGAGTAATGCTCATCCACTCAGGAATAGGAGGATAGGTAGAAGGTTTAGATAAAACAATGAAGAACATAAGCAATCACATTTTCTTTCAGATCAAGGTCAAGTTAACAACTTATCCAAAGGCTCTAAAAGTGACAAAGTGCTTATTAAGCACAGCTTACCATCATTTCAATTGACACACTGGAACAACCTTTACTTTCAAGGAGGGTTTTGAGGCTACTGAATCAAGAAAAGAAATACAGATCTGAAAGTCTCAACAGGATTGGGGGATAAAGAAGAGGGGAAACATGTGTTAAAGGTAAATATTTGAAGGTAAATAAGTCAGGCTTGGAAAACAAATGCCTCTCTCACTATAATGTTTCCTAATCTTTGGTAATTCCATGCTGACTCTAGTGGCTTTATTCTAATTTGCTTACTAATGCTCCAAACTTTAAAAAAAATAATTTTGCCGGGGCATCTGGGTGGCTCAGTTGGTTAAGGGGCTGCCTTCGGCTCAGGTCATGACCCTAGGGTCCTGGGTGGGAGCTCCACATCGGGCCCCCTGCTAAGCAGAGAGTCTGCTTCTCCCTCTGCCCCCTGCCACCTCCCCTTCCACTCTCCCCATGCTTGCTCACATGCTCTCTTTCTCTGAAATAAACAAATAAAATCTTTAAAAAAATATTTTCCCTATGTAATGTCATTAAAACAGGAATTGAGTCTATAAAAAGTTACAAATACTCATGAACTATTCACATGCTTAATCAGATAATTTTATATAGTGAATATAAACCTCCTATTACTTTATTCTTCTAAAAAAAATCCACCTTCCAATATCCCATATACCCACCTCTCATGAAATTATTCAGTTAAGATGTGCTCTCTTCTTTTGCAACTTATTAGTTTTGTGTCCAAGCCCACCACAATGCATTGATTTTCACTCATTTCTGTAGTTCCCTTGTGTTTTTTTCCCCACTTTTCAGACAATAGACATGATTATTGCAGGCGATGGGTTGTTATCTGCAACTCCCAGAAGACACGGTTCTTTAGACATTTTTCATATTTCATCACAGGCCACAGCAATGTACATTTAGGAATGACATGGAAATAATTGAGTGTCCACTTGTGCAGGCTATTTCTGTGGTTGCAAAAATTATTCTGGAGAAATTACGTTTTTCCACCTCCTTCTTATCATTTAATAGCATGCTTTGAAGTGCATATACCTTCAGGGGAGATATGCTATCTCTCCAATGCGGTTGCTGACCCTTTTCATCAAACCCTCATGGACCCTTTCTCAGGACCCATTTTTTTATACATGTATTTAGCTCTGAATTGGAAAATAAATGGTATCCAAGGCTGAGTGACTTAGCAAACAAATGATGCGTGGAAATTGCATAGCCATCTACTCTCTTGAATTGTCTTACAAAATTGGTTTAATGAGATGGAGAGGACAATTAACTTTTCCCAATGATCATTTCTCTGATTCAACATTCAGTTGCTGAGTGTCAAAGAGAGCTCTACAAATCATCCAGGGGTCAACAATTAAATGCCGTGACCAGGGTTTTAATGATCTCACTTTCTCTTTTTAAAATGAATCTCAATGTTCATTTAACATGCTCTCTTCCATTTCAAAATATCCGCCTGTGGGAAGTGCCTCTCCTTTGCTACGAAAACACAGGGGAAAATCTCTTTTCAAAATCTGAGGGCCTCAGTGAACTTCTTTATCTTTATCTAGACCAAGAAAACCAGAGCCGAAGAACATGGCGTTGGGATCAAGAGAAACTGGATCTGAATTTCGGTTCTTCCCTACCTAACTGTGGAATATTAGGCAGATTTCATAATCTCTGGTCCTTTCCTGTAAAAGGGGAATAATATTAGCCTTTTTTTTTCTTTACAGAATGGGAAAGAGGGTCAAATGGATTAACATATGTAAACTGCCTGACAGTAAGTATCAATTCCTTGTTTTCATGTGAAACAGAATACTGTGAGTTTGAATCTTGCTAACAGCTAGAGGTAGAGGAATCAGGGAAGTGTCAAAATTCATCCACCAGGAATCCTGGCTTGCAGTGATATGTGGGCCAATTTAATAGTATAAGTAATCATGTTCTCTCTCAGCACATTTTTTCCCCAAGAAACTTGCATAATTCATCTTAGTATTTCTCAACCTATCACAGTCTAAAGGCGACTAACTGCTGTGAGACATGTAGGGAAACTTAATGGCTTATCCAGAGCCCAGCAGATACTTTGACTCTGCCAGCCTACTCTAGAGGCATGTTCTGATTCAACTCTTCTTTAGTTTGCGGATGGCCTGAAGCAACACTTTCTCCTCCAGATCTGTAATATCCAACATTGTGTTCCCCAAGTGCTCATCAGTAAAAATGATTATGCATACCATCTTTAAAGTACACTGACAAATGATATGTATGCACTTCTATATGAATGCAGTTCACACATTTTAAAACACAGTTGAAAACAAATGGAAACACAAGTTCTAATATCGTCTTGCCATGTTCCAAAAGATCATCTTGTACATGGCATGGTGTGCATTCCCTTTGAGACTGGATGTCTTTCCTGTTGGAACTTGTGTGATGGTAGGGAAGGAAGGAGGCAGAGCAGTTGACCCTAGAGACGAGCATTGCTTTGTGTTGGCCATATTTGTGGTGTGACAGATTCTCCTGATCTCATTTTACAGACAGCTGAGTCAGGTTCCTTTACTTTGCCAAAAAGGACTGAGGAAACTGGACTCTTGGCTAAATGCCAGCCAACACTTTTGCTGGCTTAATGCTTTCATAACCAAACATTACATTGTGTCCTTTGAGATTTACAAAATTGGCTTGAATCCCTACCCTGAGTCCTGTGCAAATTTTCTTGCCCTCTCCAAGATTTCCACAAGTTCCAGGGAGGGTTTACATGCCATAGTTACCTCTCCTTCCACTTGGTTATTCTTGTAAAATTCACCATCTTGTTTATTCTTGCCATCCTGCAGGGGTTCTCTCTTCTCCACTGGCGCCCACCCAAGGGAAGGACATGGAGCACTAGCTTGGTGTTGATAATTACAACAGCTAAGGAGAGTTGTTACATCACAGCACAGAAGAACAGATATTTACAATGAAATATTACTACCCTGTGACCTTTATTCTTACAGCCCCCAGTCTTTATCTGTCTCTATGCTCAATTTCCTTTTAGATGTTCCTGAGCTTCCACTATGGTGATATGTCAGTCTCTCTCAAGATTATGTACCTATCTATCACCCACTATCTTGGGCAATTTTTTCAAAGAGGTGAATTCCAGGACAAGGGAGGCCAACACCAGACCTATGTGATAGTACTCCATAAAACAGTTGTTGATCCTTGTGCCACTACATTGATCATTGATGTGTCACAAGCAATTTTAAAGAGTGAGGCAAGTAATTTTTTTTACTATCATACTGTGAATAATATTTATTACTAATGGAGAATAGATTTAAGTTTACTCCCATAATAATCATTCTTACTTCTTTGAGCTGTAATATAAATTCTAGAGTAGGAGAGGAAGGGGTAGAGTTGGAACACGTGTGCTGGGAAATGTGCCTAAAAATTGGTACATCCATGAGAGCATGCACCAAACAGGAACATCAACCATTATGTTCCCTTCAGCAGGGAAATCTTGTGTCTCACTTATATAGACCAGTCAATCTCCAATGTGGGGTCCATACCAGAAGGAATGAGCAAGATGAGCCAGTGGGGCAAAAAAAATATTGCAACTTATGTTGATGTTTATTTTGATCTCATGTTTTCAATATATCTCTTGCGGTGTGTAATGTGCTCCTGCAGAATTTTAAAACATAGCCATAAGTTCTTTGACACTTCTTTCATGAAGAGGTAGGTCCTTGTCCCCTTCTTTTCAACTTGAATCATGGCAGAAAGAAAACTATCTGACTTCCCAGGCTAGGTCATAAAAGGCCATATAACCTTCACCTTGTTTGCTGAAACAGTCGCCCTTAAAACCCGGAGCCCCCATATAGGAAGTCCAAATACATGGAGTCCACCATGCTGTGAGGGAGCCCAACCTACAAGACGCCATGATCCTTCAAAAGTCCCAGTTGAGCCCAGCCTTGTCATCAGACAGGTGAGTAAAGAAGCCTTCTGATTCCAGATCTCCGCATGTGTTTACACTGCAGATGCTTCTATGATGTTCATATCTTGTTTTTGCCATTTTAGTGGACTTATTTCCAAGCCTATTTTTTCCTCATCTAGAAAACATCGAAACACCTGAAGTTGTAAACACCACACCACACAAAGTTATTGGAAAAGTGGAAAATAGGCACAAATTCCCTCACAGTGACCAACACATGGCAAGTTAGAACTTTCAAAAGATCTTCTCTATTTCTAATCTTATCAACTTGATAATGTTTTGAGTTATTCTCTGTGAAATTATCTTCAACAATTAGCTGGGACAAGTTATATAATATTTGATAGAGTATTATGTGTATCTTTTAAATCTTGTGTGGTTTTAGTTGTAACCTCATAAACTAATTACAGAATTAAAAACGTATTAGCTCAAATAACTAGTTATGTCTGTCCTGCTTGCCTTTCGTATTCTAGGCAGCAACTTAACTTCGGGGAAAAGACATGCTTTTTTAATAGACAGCCTTTTTGATAATTCAAGTGCTTCCATTTCATTAGAGCAGGTGCTCATCAACTGCTGTCACAGTCATGTTTTAGATAGTACACATTACCCATGAATGGTTTTTTTGGATTTCTTTGTAAGAGATTCTACTTTTGGGACACCTGGGTGGCTCAGTCATTAAGCATCTGCCTTTGGCTCAGGTCATGATCCCAGGGTCCTGGGATCAAGCCCCATATCAGGCTCCCTGCTCTGTGGGAAGCCTGCTTCTCCCTCCCCCACTCCCCCTGCTTGTGTTCCCTCTTGCTGTGTCTCTCTCTGTCAAATAAATAAATAAAATCTTTTAAAAAACAACAAAAAAAAAGAGATTCTACTTTTTTTAAAGTTTCTCTGGGAATGAGAATGAGATAACCACCATTTAAAATTTTTGTTAATTTCTTATAAAAGTAAATTGTACATATAAAAACAAAAGTTCAGTGCTGTGAATTGTGTAAGACTGATGAATCACAGACCTGTACCCCTGAAACAAATAATACATTATGTGTTAATAAAAAAAAGTTCAAATAAAATAGAACAGTACAAATGAAAAGCAATTGCCTCCTTCCTTCTGATGCCCCAATTCTCAAGGAGAATCATATTTTTACCAATTTAACTCTTCTACTAGTTACTTCTATAATTCTAAATACTATGTTAATTCTTCTATTTCTCTTTGCAAACTTTAAACTGTCCATTGGCATTGATTATGAAAAGTAATTTACCTCATTTTTACCCCTGCCCTATTTAAGTCCTTCCTTTTTCTTTTTTTTTTTTAAGATTTTTATTTATTTATTTGACAGAGAGAGACACAGTGAGAGAGGAACATAAGCAGGGGGAGTGGGGGAGGGAGATTCAGGCTTCCCACGGAACAGGGATCCTGATGTGGGGGGCTCAATCCCAGGACCCTGGGATCATGACCTGAGCCGAAGGTAGACGCTTAACGACTGAGCCACCCAACCGCCCTTATCTCCTTCCCTTTTGAACTTCTGTTACCTTTATTTTAATTTTTTGTTAGTTCACTTGTTATCTTTGTAATTTCAAATAATACACTTACTCCTAGTTATTATTTTCTTGCTCAATGTCCTCAATGTTTTTGAATTTTCTCTGTATTTAGCTGAGGGACATTCTCAAGTAGGATTTTTGGAAAATCTATTTGAATCTTTTCATGTCAGCAAACATCTTTATTTATCCCTTACACCCACTTGATTGATAATTGGAATGAGTATGGAATTTTTAGTTCAAAATAATGTTCTCTCTAAACTTGGAAGGTATTGCTATATCATCTTCTGACATCTATTGTTACTGATGAGAAGTCTGATGTCACTCTCATTCTAATTTCTTAGATAATCACCTTATTGGTGTTTTCCTCTCTGAAAGCCTCTAGGCTCTCTTTTTTTAAATTGATTTCAGATATGGATCTTTTTTCCTTTCCAAATCTCAGTGAGCCTTTTGGGCAACAGACTTGCATTTTAATTTGGCAATGGGAAATTTTTTGCTATGGTGTCTGTAATTATTTCCACCAATCCCCAACTCCCCACCCCCAGTTTCTATTTCTCTTTCTGACACATCTATTATATGGATGTTATCCCTCCTAGACAGGCCCTTGATGAGCTTCAACTGTTCTTTAAAATAATTTTCCTCCTTTTTTCTTCATATTTGTGTTTTTAGTCTTGGAGTTTCATATTTTTTTTCCCAGCCCAGAGTGTGCCGAGTTTAACATAAGTTAGATCATGACATTCTTACTCAAACCCTAGAGTGGCTCCCCATTTTTCTGAGAGTAAAACCATGTCCATGAAATAGCCAATAAAATCATACCTGATCTGCTCCTGGTACTTCTCTGGCTTCATCTTCCACTATGCTCACCCTTACTCATTCCAATACAGCCACACAGGCACTCTGCTCTATCTCTACCACCTGGGCACATTCTTGCCTTAGAGAGTCTGTGTAAACTGTTCCTTCTCCCTGGAGCTCGCTTCCCAGATACTCTCTTGACCCACTCTCTCATCGGTATCAATCTTTGCATATATCATAATTTAAGAGGAAAAAGCTGGCCCTGATCGTCCCATTTAAATTGCAAAACCTGCTCCCTCCAGTATGCTTGATGTCTGTTTCCATGTCCACTCACTTGTTGTCTAATACTCTGATTTTTCAGCCATTTATTATGCTTGTATTTATTGTCTGTCCACAGCAGCTAGAAGGTCAGCTCTGAATGATAGGAGTCTGTGTCTGTTTCTACTAGTATAACCTAAGCACTTAGTAGTACATACTATCAGAATCAGGCACATAGTAGGTATTTAATTAAGATTCAGTGATTGAATAACCTTATGTCCTGGAAAATTAAATGATTGGTTTTCTTCCACTTTTCAATTAAACATTTTATTCAGTAAGTCTATTTCAAATTTACATGAATCCTTTCTTTTTCTCAAATTGTTTCTTGATCATAGCTTCCTGCTTTTGTTGTACAGTTGTAAAGTCATCTCATATTGTTCTGTGATTAGTAATTAGTATATTTCTAAGTTATTTTTTTCTCGAATTTTCTTAAGAGAAAAGGTGAATCCTAATTTCTAATTCATTCAGTCATTTTCATTTTTAGTTACATGGCAATATGAAATAATCAAGATTTGATTGTCAGTGCAGATATTAAATCAAATTAGCTTAAGCAAAGAAAGGATTTCTTTTTATTTCTGCTGATGTAATTAAAAAGTTCATGGGTGTATCTGTCTTAATTCATGGCTGAATCATTGATCTCTCCATCTTTTGGATAAGCTCTCTCCTCGTGGTAGACAAGATGTCCGTTTTCAGTTTACCAACCCTAGTGATACACGGGAGTATCTCCAAGTAGTTGCAACACAATAGTTTCAGTGAAGATTCTGATTGGTCTGCCTTGGGTCACATGACTAATCTTAAGTCAAATTTTGTGGCCAGGTGTTTGGAATTTTCAGATTTTTCAGACCTGGGTGTCCTGTTCCTAAGATGAGAAGAGGTAAAAAATGAGCAGCCTCACTTAAACTATGTAAATAAAGATCCCCAAAACAAAGAACAAGATTTTTATTGCTGTGAGAAGGTTAGAGAAAAATTGTGCACCAGGCATAATCCCGGCACATTTTGAAGAAAACAATTGATTCTTATGTTTTGATCAATAGCTTCAGCTAGAAGGTTAGATAAAGATATAGAAGATCATTTATCTTCAAAGAAAGCCACCTGAGTACAACCAATAAACTATTTTATTAATTGCTTTTTAAAAATTTTATTATGTTATGTTAATCACCATGCATTACATCATTAGTTTTTGATGTAGTGTTCCATGATTCATTGTTTGCCTATAACACCCAGTGCTCCATTCAGTATGTGCCCTCCTTAATACCCATCACCAGGTTAACCCATCCCCCCAACCCCCCCCAGAACCCTCAGTTTGTTTCTCAGAGTCCATAGTCTCTCATGGTTTGTCTCCCCCTCCGATTCCCCCCCCCCTTTTAAACTAGTTGAAGCAGTATCTTCCAACTCATATCTGGGCAGTTATTTACAGCTGAATAGAATCATCAGGATTCCATTGTCTTTATGATTTAATTATTATAGTCTACCCATAAATATCACTTGCTAAATATAAGATTAAATTCATAAGATTAGATGTTCAAGATATTTATTCTTATTTCTTCAAATTCATGCTAAGCAAAATTTTTCCTGGAGAGAAGTAATGCCCAAGTTTCTGATAATGCCAGAGAGGAACAAACACTATAATTAATTTACTTTAAAAGAGTAAGGATTAAAGCAGATAATATAATAAAGTAACAATAACATTATAGTAATACTTCTAATAATAACTTTATAACTTTACTGTTGAATATTCTTAAGTATTTCAAAACTTTTCACCTATGTCATTGAATCGTTTTTTCATCTCATGAAATCAGCAGGATGGATATCATTGTGCTCATTTACCAAATGAGAAAACTGAAGGTCACTGTAGGCAAACATAGCATCTATATAAATCACCACATAGGTTTTATCATATTGTATTAGTGATCTTTGTTTATGTCTCTACCTCATCTATTAGGATTATGAGCTACATGAGGGTGGATATCTTGAATTATATATTTTTGTATTCCAGGTCCTAGCCAGTGCCTGGCATATATCAGATGACAAAAAAAAAAAAGTTTTCAAAATAGAATTTAATTGCCTGTGGTCACAAAGCTAAGTCACATATGGCAGGGATGAAAACCAAGCCTTGTGCTTTCAATACAGCATGTAGACTGCTCATTAAAATGCAATCAATGTGTCACATGTGTTTTTAAATAAATGAACAGAATAACCTTGAGTGGGTCCAATGAGATGCTATCCAACAAAGTATGAGTCAGGGGTCCCAGCAGGAAGCAGATGACACCCTCTGGGTAATTGAGGAAGGTTAATAAAAGGACTATTATAAAGGTTAAGGAAGAAAACAAGGGATGGTGCTGGACCCTGGTACTAGTAATAACCACAGGGAGCCATTATTACCACTCCTAGACCTAAAGAGGTAAGGAGAAGTAGTTCCCAGAATCCATGTAGAGAGCTGTAAGGGCAACTTGATAGGAACTGTTGTCTTCAGTAGATGAAACCAGCTAACTTAACCAGTAGGCGGGGAGCCAGGATAATAAAAACCCTGACTTTATCTTCCTTCTTTCCCTCTGTGTCAAAATAGTGCACCCCATGACTAAAGCCAGCCAGAAGACAGATAGCAAGATACTCCTATTAATATATCCATCCAGGTTAGCATCCCAGGGGCAAGGGCAGAGAGCAAAATGTAAAAGGATGGAGAGTGGATCTGGAGGGGTCAACGGAATACAACCAACATGGTGAGTTTGTTATCCCAAGCCTTAAGTGACAGAAGTGAAAACTCACTTGAGTACTTAGCCTACGCTTGACTGGAGACTGAGGAAGCTAATGTACTTGAAAGGACATGGTGTGCTAATGGGGTTGCTGCCAATCTTTGGAAGAGTAACTTGTTCTTGTCAAGAAGCATAAACAGATGGGGTCCGTGGTTTAACTCACCACTTTCACTGCATGCAGCTGTCAGTTGTGGCTATCGTCCTGGGTTCCAGAGGGCTGCAGGCTGTAATTTGTTTCCAAATTCCTCCAGAGAACAACTGGCATACTCTCTGCACAGTAAGTACAGACTCAATCCATCCACACTGCTAGTATCAAAGGATATTCTTCATTAATTGAATGTGACAGCTCCCTTACCCCTCCTTTTCTTAGAGAACAAAATACTGATTCAAAGATTGTTCTATGAACCCCAAACAACACACACAGCAGAAACCAGTGAATCAGTTTGGTCTATTTCTTCATGAATAGATCCTTCTGTGTGGTGTGTCTGAGAGAGTTCTAACTTGCAAAGTCTCCACATGGCTTACCCAATACTAGTATGACTTGGCATGCTTTTCCTCTAGGGCCATGATGATCTCAGCTGTGTTGGTGTGCAACTGGTAACATGCAGAATATTAAGGAAATGACCTGAATAAATCTCTTTCAAGCAAAGGGTCAGACTCAGGTTTCTGGTTTTGGTGTCTAAAAACTGGGAGAAACCACATCTGGTTCCATCATTGTATGACCCTGGTGAACTCATTACCCTTTCTAAACTCTAGTATTTCCATCTATGGAAAGAGATGTTTAAATTCCCTTCCTGCATCGTCTGGGTTTTGAAATCCCTGACGGGCTACCTAATTATAAGTTATTATAACCACATAATATACAGTTATCGAACATAAATATTAATAAGAAATATTTGAAAGGTTTACATTTGCCTTTCCTTCCTGCAGAATAGTTCATGGGGCTCATGAAGTAGCATGTCTTAATTAGATAGAAGAAAGGTACATTTATTTCAATGTATCATAAAAAACTGCATGAAAATGGAAAAGTCACTCATTGGTTTTTAAGGTTCAGATTTCCTATGTGAGAAATGAGGATGATAAGAACATTTACCTCCTGAATTGTCTCTGGAAATATAAGAATATAGAAGAATACACATTTAAAAAAATCAAGTGTCATAAAAATGAAAGTTATTCCTTAGTTTAGCATAGATGATGAGTCATAACATTTAATACGTCAATTTATTTTCATGTTACATAAATAGTATTTTGTTACTCCTGACTAATACTAGAGTCAGAATTCTAGTCTGTGAAAATGGAATTTTTTTAGAATTTCTAAAAAGAACATAAGAAAGTCATGACTTGAATGATTTTGGTCAAGTGGAAGCAAACTCTGGATTTGCAAAGAAAGAGAATACTAAAGAATGGATTTTTACAAAGTCTATTATGAGTTTTGTAAGATTCTAGACTAATAGCTAGAGATATCCACACTCATATCATTTATCTCTTCCTGCAACAATGCTGTTATAAGCCACCCCCAAACCTAGTGGATTGAGACAGCAGACATTTTTACTGCTTGTGAGTATGTGGGTCAGCTGGACAGATCTCTGGTCTTAGCTGGATACAACCATACATTTGCAATCAGTTATGGATGACGGGGCAGCTCTGTTGACCTTGGCTGGGCTCTCTCACATATTTGGGGCGAGGCTGGCTCTAAGTTGGTCTAGGATGAGTTCAGCCGAGATGAGTAAGTTCTTCATTGGTTTCTCACATCCAGGGCTTATCTCCTGGTGGCTGGGCATGATCAAGGCTTGGGCTCAAGCCGGCATAGTGTACTTCTGTACCATTTTTGGGGGCACACTAAGTCACAACACCAGCCCAGATTTGAGGAGTAGGGAAAGACTCCACCGCTAGATGGGAGAAGCTGCAAAAGGACATTGCAGAAAGTATAGACCCAGGGAGAGGTAGACAATTAAAACCTTTTCTGCGGAGTGCCTGGGTGGCTCAGTCGTTAAGCGTCTGCCTTCGGCTCAGGTCATGATCCCAGGGTCCTGGGATCGGGCTCCCCGCTCCGCGGGAAGCCTGCTTCTGCCTTTCCCGCTCCCCCTGCTTGTGTTCCCTGTCTCTCTGTCAAATAAATAAATATTAAAAAAAAAAAAAAAAAAAAAAAACCTTTTTTGCTTTCAGTCTACCACACCACTCTCCTTGAATTTTCTTAGGATCAATAGTTAAAGGCTTATAAACATCTATGAAGCTTAAAAACTAAAGGAATGTTTACACCAGCATGCTACGACAACAAGCAGCTTGCATAGAGAAAGCTCTATTTGTACTTAGAGGGATCTGTAAGATACGCCAACTATTTTTATAAATATAGGAGTTTGGCCGGCATGTATTTTCTAAAATCTGAAACATTCCGTTTGTGCTACTTGAGCAAACAAATCAGATACATTAAATGGTGGTGTTATACCCTTCTCAGCCACCCTTCTAACAGGATAATTCTTAAACAGCTATTTATTTTACATAGTGGATTTAATTTACAGAAACAATGTATATCATTTTCTGAAGTTTTTCATCTCGCTTGTATTTTTAGAGGGAGGAAAGCTATCTTTACTTAATCATATTTGAAAATTGGGGCCCTAATAGAAAGAACAATTATATAACATATTTACTCATATCTTTAAATACCAGAAGGTATGTGTGTGGCAGAGTGGAAAGAGAAGGTTACAATTCTTTGCTTCTGTAGGCTACTTCTTCATTTATTTTTCTTTATATATTTTTAAGATTTTATTTATTTGAGAGAGAGAGAGCACACATGCAGGGAGAACAGCAGAGGGAGAGGGAGAAGCAGGCTCACCACTGAGCAGGGAGCCTGTTGCAGGGCTTGGTCCCAGGATCCTGGGATCATGACCTAAGTGGAAGGCAGCTGCTTAACTGACTGAGCCACCCAGGTGTCCCTAGACTACTTCCTCATTTAAACATAGAGCTTCAAAGAGGAATTTAGATTAATGAGAATAACATTTTTTGCTTGGCCTTTGTTAAAAACAGAAGTTTTTTGCTTGTATCAATATTGAATATGGAGGGGCTCCTGGGTGGCACAGTCGATTCAGCATCCAATTCTTGGTTTCGGTCAAGTCATGATCTCATGGTCTTAAGATCCAGCCCCGTGTTGGGCTCTGTGCTGAGTGTGGAGCCTGCTTGAGATCTTCTCTCCCTCTCCCTCTGCCCCTCCCCACCCCTCTCTCTCTCAAATAAATAAATACATCTTTTAAAAAAATGTATTGGATATGGAGAAAATAAAATTAAGTGTGTTACTGGGAAAGTAAAACCAGATAATTGCAATGAAATCACTTAAATCACTACAGAAAATGTAAAATAATACAGTTAAGGAATCAGTGGGGGGAGGGCAAAACGCATGAATGTGGTCAAAAGGTACAAACTTCCAGTTATAAAACAAATCAGTTATGTAATCTATAGCATGGTGACTATAGTTAATAATACTGTATTGAATATTTGAAAATTTTCATCCTAAGAAAAAATTTGTAACTATGTGTGGTGATAGATGTGAACCCAACTTGTGATCGTTTTGTAATATATACCAATATCAAATCATTGTGTTGTACATTTGAAACTGATATGTTATATGTCAATTGTATCTCAACAAAGAAAAAATAAAACGGTGACTATAGCCCCAATGACGGTTTTAGATATTTCCAAATACAGCAGAAGCAGCTACCTAGCCCCGGTTACCCCTCAGAAAGTGTTTGAAATCACAAGTTAGAGTAATGAATTCAGAGTAGGCAACAGCTTTTTAAGTAGTCACGAAGTAGAAAAATAATCCTTCCTGCAATGTTTTCACCAGACTTTAAAATGTCAGTTAACAGAGAGAGTGAGAGTTATATAAGAGAAACCTACGGCTACTCCGGTGGTTTGCTGTCCGAAGTTCTAATATGAATTCTTGTTTCAAGTTTTCATTCTCTGCAGCCAGTTGAACTGTTTTTGAACCCATGGGCCTGTGCCAATCTACATGGTAATTGTGGAGATGAAAGTCTTATGCCGCCCTTTGGTTTCAGAGTTTTGCTTGGCTTATATTTACCCAACATTACTGATTACCTATTATAACTTCTTGTTCATGGAATTCATATATTTATTTAACTGAGGCATTTATTTATTTATTTATTTTTTAAAGATTTTTATTTATTTGACAGAGAGAGAGATAGCGGGAGCAGGAGCACAAGCAGGGGGAGTGAGAGAGGGGGAAGCAGATTGCCTGCTTAGCAGGGACCCCGATGTGGGGCTTGATCCCAGGACCCTGGGATGGTGACCCGAGCCGAAGGCAGACGCTTAACCACTGAGCCACCCGGGCGTACCTTAACTGAGACATTTATAATATTCTGAAATCGCATTGTTAAACCTATGTTGGAGAAAGCTGTTTTGGATTCAAATCCTAGATCCTACATTATTCACTACATGACATTGATAAGGAGGTAATCCATTTCCCTAAACCTCATTCCCTCACCTTTAAGTTGCAGATAATAATGTCACTTATCTCCTATGATTATTATAGTTACACAGTTATACACAGTCATGTGCATAGAGTAAATATTTCCTAAGCTTTTTCTAAATAACAATAGCGAGAAGTCACACTTATTTTTAAATATGCTGATATCCTAACCCGTGGGAGAATCTTTGCTGGGAAACCTGACAAATATGAGAGAAAAGACTAGATATATTGATTTGAAGTTACCCAAGGAAACAGCCCAGGCTGATCATTTTACAGTATGAGCCACACTTTGTAAGCTCTGCCTACGTATTTAGAGCTTTCAGTCAGCTTTTTTCCTTGCTCCACTCCTTAAAATAAACTAGCAACCAAAGGTCACCACATATCTGTGGGAGGTGTCTGATATGAAAAACAGAGGCAAAGCAAGCAGGAGAAAGCAAACAGGTGAGAACAAAGACTAGCCATTAGAAGGAAATTTTAAAAATAAAGTAAACTAACATTATGAAGAGAATTGGAAATGAGCCAGAGACGCTATAAAAATGATCATTCAGAGAACAAAAACGAGCTCTTCAAAATTAAAAACATGATAGCAGGGAGGAAAACTGACACAGAAGGGTTGGAAATGTAACTGAGGAGATATCTGGCACAGAAAGTAGAGGAAAAAGACAAAAGACATGAGGACAGGAAAGAACAGATAAGAAAATGAGAGGAATGTTCTAGAAGGCCCAACATCCAAAACAGGAGAGAGACTTTCAGAAGGAGAAGTAATCAATGAAATAATTTTAGAACACTTCCCAGAATTTGCGAGAATTTCCCACAAATTTCGAAATTAAAAGACCCCAATGAATGCCATTATAGTGAATGAAAATAACCCATAGTTCAAAATGCATGTAAATTTAGACCACTGGGGACAAAAAGAAGATTCAACAAATTTCCAGAGAGAAAATAAATAAATGTTTTTATATGGAAGATCAAGACAGGAAGTCAGATTTCTCTAAAGCAATACTGAAAGCAAAAAGACTATGGAAAAAAGCCCCCTAAATTCTAAGAGAAAACGATTTCCAAACTAGAATGTTTCCATTGAGCCAAAATGTTAATTCGTTGTGAAGGGCAGAGAAAAAACATTTTTATACATGTCGACTCTCAAGTAATTTACGACCCTAGCACACTGACAGGAAGCTACATAATGATAAAATCCTTGAAACCAAAAGGGTTAAGCAAAAATGAGGAGAACAAGTATTGAGAGTTCCAACTTAGTGATGAGACAAAGGGAATTCTCAGGCTGAGGAAGGGAAAGCTCCAGAAGATGGTGGTCTAGAACTTGAAGGACGGAGACTCCAGATTGGAGAGCATCAGAAGTCCCGGAGGAGGAGAGGAAGAATGAAGGGGAGTAAGTCAGAGGGGGAGACGAACCAGGAGAGATGATGGACTCTGAAAAACAAACTGAAGTTTCTGGAGGGGAGGAGGGTGGGGGGATGGGTTAGCCTGGTGATGGGTATTGAGGAGGGCACATTCTGCATGGAGCACTGGGTGTTATGAACAAACAATGAATCATGGAACAGTACACCAAAACAAATTATGTAATATATGGTGATTAACATAACAATAAAAAATTTAAATAAAAAAAAGAATACAGGAAAAAAAAAAAAGAAGTCCCGGAGGAGGACTTCTTCAAAGACAAAGAGATTGAGAGACTATTCAGTGTGCTTGCGCATATCACAGAAGTTTCGAACGACTGAGGCTCTATCTGTTGGAATTAGTGGTAACTACAAAACAAGCTGATCAAATGATAAAACAAGGTATTGAGAATAAAAATGTGCAGGAAAGAAGGTAACAGCTGCATGACTTAGCTACGAATAGTGTATATATACACACACACATGTACATACGTATACATATGTATATACATACATACACACAATGTAAATATATGCATTATTACTGTACATGCGTGCCATTATTTCTACACGTATATATGTATCCATATACATATATGTGTGATGTATACATATATATATATATATGAATAACAATGTAAATACAAAATAAGAGCTAACCAAAATGAAGATAAATCTACATCCGTGGTGTGATTAGGAGGGCAGGAGAAAGATGGGGAAAAGATGTTGACAAAGAGCAAATTCCTCATCTTCCGTACTGAGAAATTAACAGATAGTGAACAGAATGAATCATTAAGTAGTAAGCTAAATATATCATTTAATGACATGCAACTGAATGCCAGAATAATCAGGTAAAATAACTGAAAAGTACTTATATATCTGGAGAAAGGGAAGTTGAATAGGGTTGGGACAGGAGGCTGCTTCTCTTTATAAGAAGCTTGTAGATTTATTTGGCACTTAAATACTAAGTGTTTGTATAACTGGATGAGTATAAAACCTAAATGTATCTATGACATTGCTCTTATTGGTTCAATGTGCTGAAAAATATAGACAAATATTTACCCAATAAACAGTTTGGGGGGAGCTTTTAAACATGGGCACGCATGCACATGTGCACGCACACACACACACACGTGCCTGCACACACTTATGTCATCACTATCAGCAAGCAACTATTTTCTCGATGGGAAACATATTTTTCCTGTGTGAGTACTACAGCTATTTCTCTAATTTTAATCTGTAGATTTAAACCCAAACCTGTCAAGCAACTTTCAGCTAAGGCTGAACAGCCAGAAAGAAGTGACCAACTGTCACCTTCTGCCCCTTCTTCTGGAATAAAAAACAAATATACAGATGTAGGATATACTTTATTACTACAACTATATGCATCCCAAAAGGGGTCAGAATTTATAAAAGTCTTTGACTAAATGAGGGATTAAAAATTAAACATATTCATAGGAGATAAGAAATTATGTGACTAGATGATCTCAATATTTAAAAATTCAAGTATCAAGTATGAGCAACTTTGAATCATGTAGTGCCCTTTTTCTGAGTAGCACTGGTCATTGTATAATGAGGACAGAAATCAATTCTCCCAACATTCAGGGATAAGAAAGAGGAAAGGCATAAAGACAAATGAATTTTCTGGGTATAGACATTAAGTAGCATATTAGCTTTCTCACGTGGTTTCCACCAGAGCACACAGAAGCATATCCTAACGTGGGTAACTGGCTGACTAGTATGTTACCCGTGGAGAGGAGAGTCAACATGGATTTTTTTGCCCAACTTCGATAATCCATCAAAACTTAGCATGTTACTCCATCATACAGAGTTGGCTTCAGCTATTCTTGGGAAGAATATACATCTCAGGAGATGAGGCTTATGATATATGTTTGGAAGGCACTACGATTATTTTATAAACTAAAAGAGTTGGACTATCCTCAATGCCAAGATATTCTTTGATAAGAAATTAGTCCTAAGGAAGTTGGAGCCAGGACTCCAGGCCATTGAGAAGCGCTTACTTGACTGTGGTTCTAATACACTACATAGGTGCTTTCTAACTCCAGTGTGTGCACTTCTCCCTTGGATTTTTGACTAATGCACCCTCTGATACAGCAGATCTGAGATGGGACCCAAGATTCTGTATCTCTAACAAGGACCCCAGGGATGTTCATCCTGATGGTCTGGGGACTACAGAGTGAGTAGCAAGGTGATAAATGATACCATAAACCTCTCATTTGCAAATTCCTAGATTTCATAGATTGGCATAAAAGAGAGAAAACTAATTGTATAGTTTAAAAGATTGTCTATCACATGGTAGGAACTCAATTAGCATCTTTTGAGTGAATATGCTCTCCTTGGACAAGTATGGAGTTGAAAAGGAACCCCAGAGAACATATCTTAGCCATATTTAATGAGAGTTAGCCTATTATTTATATATGATTGGTGCAGTTTTATATTTCATTTATACAAGAAATGCTAATGAGAAATGCTATTTTAATAACTGCATTTCTCACATGGAAAGATTAATTTGAATAGTTATGTATTAGATACACCAAACATTATCTTATGGGGAACATGTATTTTGCAAGATGATTTCCTTAGATTTTTCTTTATTGTGAATTTTGCTATTGCCAGGCTGTTTTTGTGGCTACTGGGTTGTTATGTGCCCAAATTTTATATTCACTTACATTTATCTAGACAGACAGTTGCTTGACTTCATATATAAAACATCCTGCTTCAAATCTGTTGTATCATGCAGGCTTACTCTTTACAGCATACTCGCAGAATTAAAGCTATGCACCCCATGCCACAGAGAAATAAAGAAATGATACACTTATGAGGCAATAAATGCTCGTTACTTACTTTCTTTCTTTCTTTTAAGTAGGCTCCACACCCAGGGCGGAGCCCAGTGCAAGGCTTGAACTCACAACCCTGAGATCAAGACCTGAGCTGAGATCAAGACCTGAGCTGAGATCAAGAGTCTGATGCTTAACCAGCTGAGCTACCCAGGTGCCCTTTTGCTCATTTACTTTAAAAGAGAGTTTCAAGAAATCTGGAGCTTACTTCTTCCTGTATAACAGGAGTTCGCAAACTGCAACCTATGGGCCAAATCCAGGCTGCCACTTGCTTTTGTAAATAAAGTCTTATTGGGGGCACCTGGGTGGCCCAGTTGGTTAAGCGCCTGGCTCTTTGTTCAGGTCATGATCTCTGGGTTGTGAGATCCAGCCCTGCCTCAGACTCCACACTCAGCAGGGAGTCTGCTTGAGATTCTTTCCCTCTGCCTACCCTGGCCCCCACCGCCCTCCCCCCACTCCCTGCAGGTGCCCATGTGCTCTCTCTCAAATAAATAAATAAATAAATAAATAAATCTTAAAAAAAGTAAAGTTTTACTGGAATATAGGCACACTCTTTCATTTACATACCGTCTATGGCTGTTTTCAGTCTGCAATGATGGGGTTGAGTACCTGTGATAGAGGATCATATGACCAGTGAAACCTAAATTATTTACTCTCTGACCTTTACTTTAAAGGGAGGCCCATTCCTGACCTACAACTAAAGATGATATTCTTACTAATAAATTATTTTGAATAGGTAACAAGAGAGATGATTATCGTCACTGGGTAAAATTAGAATTAGAATGTAGGATGGTTGCAAATTTTACAGTGTTTCAGCCTTTGGAAGAATCAGTGGCAACATGGCTTAAATAACAGAATATAATTTGTTCAAGCGGGGGAGGTTCTCTCCATTGTGTTTATTTGCAACTTAATTTTTCTTTTTTAACTACTCCCCAAAACAAATGGGACAACTTGTTTTTTAAAGCATTTTCATTTTTTTCTTTGTAATCAAGAAGGGGGGTGTTTCTGCATCTTCATCTTGAAAATTTTTTTGCTACAATTATAAGTAAACCATTTTCCAAGTTATTTTTCTTTTTTAATTTGTAACATAATCACGGCCATCTGTTGCTTGGCTTAGCTGTTCTCTGCTCTTTGTACATATTTGTATATGGGAGTCTGATATTTAATATGTACCAATGGAGGTAATATACAGTAGGGAAATGCATATATATTTATAAAATACCTGTATCTACCCAACATATGCATGTACAAATTGATTCAATTTTTTACCTGCCTTGAGGTGCGAACCTGGCACTCTTTTGTGAATGCAAAATCCTAGCTCCACATTATTCTTTATCTATATGATTCAGTTTGGTATTACAAAGTCTGGTCAACAATGATGTGGGATTATTTATTTATTTCAGTCTTTAAAATTGGAAGGGAACTGGAGTGTATTTCTTTCCTTTGAGTCATGCTATTTAGTTCGATGAAGAATGAAATTGTCAAACCCTTGTTCTGTCAGTTCCCTAGAATATTATAATGTCAACATTAATGTAAAAGATGGTTTTCAAGTGAGAAAAAGCAAAACCTCACAGTCTCTGTAAATCATTGTAGCTTGACTTACATGGTGACATCTATCTCTAATTATGTAGCTGCTACCATAGCATTGAGACTTATTTTTAATAAAATGCATCACTATGCTACTCATTACTTACCCTCACAAATACTTTGAGTACAATTCTTTTCTATGAAAACCAGTGTTTCTGTACTGATCCTGAACTGGTGGAATGACTGAGAACCAGCAATTTCTTCAGGAACAAAAACCCTGGAGAAATACATGGAAAAAAACAAAGACATTTTTCCCAGCTGCTAGCGCAGAGCACTGAAAGGCATTTGAAGAGTGATGTGTAGCAAAACAGCAACACTAGAAGCCACCAGAGTGTTTGGTGTTTGCTTCTCTATCAGTTAGGGTCAGCTGTGGCTGCCTAGGCTGAAAACCCCCAAATTATAAGGACTTAAACAAGATAGAGAATTTTTTTTTCCCTCATTTAAAATCTAGATGGTCCAGGGTGATGTGATGGTTAGGAGATCCAAGAACTTCTCTCTGTTCTACCTGTCTAGCTCCTGGCTTCCATTCTCAAGATCAGCTTCTGGCTGGCTCTTCAACCATCAAGTGGGCATTCCATGGAGCAAGAAGGAGGAAGGAGGGAGGGTGAACAAAGCACATTTCTATTCCAAGTTAAATTGAGGTCTGTTGGAGGAGGTCATCAAGAGGATGTGACCATGGATTGACCCATGGGCTGGGCCCAGGCAATCAGAATCTCCTCACTCCCTCCCCTGTTCCAGAATGTATGTTCTACCAACCATTCCCACAGTGGGAGCCATTTTCAAAGATGCAGCCTGGAGAGGTAGGGTGTTGTCGAGGCCACCTGGACCATATATGTGACTGAACCAAGGCAAGGCCTGTCTATAACCTTTTAAGGTTCTGGTGGATATCCTTGTCTTGCTGCCTCTAAGACAACCTTGTATAAGTTCCTTTGCTTTTTTTAAACCAACCACGTACCCATCTATCTACCTCTTTCTTTGGTCTCTCTTAGTCCCCACCCTCTCCCCCCCCACCTCAGCGCTGTGTAAGGGGGCCAGTTTCAAATTTCCCCTTAGGGAACGGTGTAAAGGGGCCAGTTTCAAATTTCCCCTTAGGGAACTCTGGAGGTTCCAATCAACAGAGTCCTACTGCTAATAGGCTCTGAGAGATTGGATACTGGATGGACAACTTGAGCCTCACTGCCTTTGTATGTTTTAAGTAATAATATGAGGGGTGCCTGGGTGGCTCAGTCGTTAAGCATCTGCCTTCGGCTCAGATCATGATCCGGGGGTCCTGGGATCGAGCATCGGGCTCCCTGCTCCACGGGAAGCCTGCTTCTCCCTCTCCCACTCCCCCTGCTTGTGTTCCCTCTCTCACTGTGTCTCTCTCTGTCAAATAAATAAATAAAATCTTTAAAGAAATAAATAATGATATGAATAGCTATAACCAAAGAGTTTGCTCTTAGATTGCTAAGGTGGAGCAATGGCAGTGAAATGAGAGAATGCTAGACAAGAAAACTGGGAACAAAGAAATGTTGTTTGCTAAAAGCCACCATTTATCAGTAAATGGTGACTGAAATCTTTGTATAAGAAGAAGAGGTACAACATTGTAGAATTTAATTCTACTTTAATCAGGAAGGGGATTATTATCTGAAACCAGTCAACAGGACAAAAGTTTTTTTTTTTTTTTTTCAAAGTGTGAACCCACTCATTGTGTTCAAAAGCTCAAAAGTAAAAAGAAATTTCCTTTAAACTCTGTTGAGATATCAGTAGAGACTCAAAGCGTGGTGGTTATATTTGAAGTGAGAGAGGATTATGGGTGTGCTGACGTTTATTTTTATAGAACAGTGCAGATACTTGTCTGGAAGATAAACTGGCTCTTGAAGATTTGTATCTTGACACTCCGGAGGGTCTGGCAATGGCGGGAGGGTCGAAGGGTGAAGGGGAAGAGGTCTTTCTTCAATGCTTCCAATCTGTCCTGAAGCATCGCTTCTGTGGTCCTCACTCCCTAATGCCTGCATTTTCTGTGAAAGCCAGATTCTGCTGAGAGTGTCTCTCTTTAAACATTTTTGGAGCTGCACTTCCAAATTCTTCTTCTTTTTTTTTTTAATGGTGTTTAAGGCGATCAGCCAGATTTCAATGAAAGCTTTTGCTTTACATGAATGATAAAATGGAGCTTAAATGAACATCAGGTTATTTTTCTTGTTTTTCCAAAAGAAAAAAATCTCACCATTTTTGTAACATAACTAAATCAATCTGAAAGCTTTTTCTCTTTTGTGTGATAGAATGTAGACAAAATGCATTGTGCTGTTAAGAAAGGATTGAAATAAGAGCCTCCAGGGAAAAAAAAGTATAGGTTTTTTTTTTTTTTTTCCATGTGCTGGTGATAATTTTAAGTTTCTTCTTTTGAGCCTCTGCTTATCTCAGTGTTTTACTTGATAACAGATCTCACTGAGTCAGAACTTGGCAATTTCATCATGATGCATGTTCCTATTTATCATCCAAGATGTATAAACCTTATCTCTTATATTGATGTGAAATGTAAATATGATACTAATGATATTAATGATATTTACTTCTTAACTTATGTACTCTGAAAGTGTATTTCTTGTTCACATAAGTGTATTGGGCAGGTGAGCAAGTGATCAAGGTGACCTTCACCTTGCCGCTATCCAGGGACCCAGGCTAACAGAGGCTCTGCTTTCTCCAACACATGGCTCCCAAGGTCACCATGGGGGTTGTCTTCATTCCAGACAGCCAGGCAGGGAAGGGGTATGGAGCAGCACACATGGAGGGTTTTATGTGCCAAAGACTATTTAATGTAACTCAGATGTAGTTATGTTAAAGCTGGTTCTGGGAAGTTTTCCTTCATATCTCTGTTATTTCAGAAAGGGTAGAGTTAGAGGAATCTGATGCTTACATGCAATTAAAACTCATTTATTCAAAATGGAAAAGAGCTTTTGAATTCTAGCAGGTTAGAGATAAAAATGGGTATGATTAAAGTTTAGAGAATCAGTGCAGGCAAAAAGAAGTTGACTAGATCACAGACCCCAAAATTAGGTTGCTGTCTTTGAATACTGTTCATAAAAAGTTATTCTAAGGCACATTAAGGCAATAGAGTACCCTTTTGGAATAATTATAAATGCATTAACTACCACTGATTAACACTATGTGATAGAGGCTTACACACATGATTTCATAGCATACATAGGGTGGTGATTGCTTGTACTGGCTCTAGGGCCAAAGCGTCCAGGTTTGAATTCTGGTTCTTCCAACTTACTAGCTGAAAAATCGTGGACTAACATTTAACCCTTGCCTGACTCAGTTTCCTCCACTATAAAATGGAGGTAAGAATAGTAATCCAGGTGATGGGGTTCATGTGAGGATTAATGAATTAAAAGTGTAAAGCCCTTACAACAGTGCCTGGCACACACTAAGTTTTGATCACCATAATTCTTTACCCATTACCCATTAGGCTATTGTATGGAAATACAATATTAGAAATATTCCACTGGGTAAGAGACTTTCCCAGGGTCCCACAGCTAGCAATTGGTAGAACTGGTTGCTAGAAAGTAAGTCTGTTCAAATTAAAACACCAGTTCTTCCCACGATGGCAGGCCATAAGTGAATTATAAGAGACTGGGCTATATACCGTAGTTTTCTAGGGAAATTGGGAATATTTATATCATACTGTGGTTGAAAGGAGGGAGAAATTGCTCAGGTCTAAGTTGTAGGTTCTAGAAGTGACTAGCATAGTGGTGAAGAGGCAAGTTCTAAAGTCAGTGTTCTTTGGTCTCAATCTCACTTCTAATCTGTGTGAGCTTGAGCAGGTTAATTCATCCCTCCAAGTCTCAACTTTGTAATTAGTAAAATGGGAGATAATAATATTGTCCACCAGATCAGCTGGGAGTAACAATATGGCTCACGCAATAAAGACACTTATCAGGAAATCTAGAAATGGTCAAAGAGTTAACAATCTCATGAAGGGCCATATTTGCATATTTCTATTTGGCCATTCTTTTTACACAGCAATGTGCTGCGGAGAGAGAGAGAGGGTCGGGGGAGAGAAATGCTTCCCTGAAGCCCTACCTTTCTAATTCATTGGCCAGATTTGGATCTCTTCACCACCTCCTAAACCAATCAAAGACTAAGGAGAATAGGATTCTATAACTGGTTTAGACCAATAGACCAATAATTGTTCATTCCTTGGGAAAAGGAAGGGGCCACCTTCCCCAAGCATCTGAATCAAATCAAGGTGTCCTTACAAGAAAAAGAGGGTGGGAGGGTGCTGTTGAATAGTAAGCATTATGTTATTGAGTGTCTGGGAGGTGCTTAGCTTAGCGCTCTGGCCTATAGTGAATACTCAGTAAAGATTAGCTTTGCCAACTCCCTGAGGCTGACATTCTGGAGGGCAAATCTGTGCTCTCACAAAAAAACAGAAACACAAACAAAAACAAAACCCCAAACACAGAACTTTCTATTGTTTTAAAAACAGAACAGAACACTGAACTTGATGGATCATAGGCCTGGCTCACACAATTTTGGATGTCCCTACAGGTCCCTTTTCCTGACAAAAATCCCCACACTTTAAAAGTATTTCTGCCTTGTATCCTTACCCAGAGGTGTGGAAAATGAGGGGGTTGAACCAACCTGCCTCAAGCCTCATCAAACATGTTGAAGAGATTTATCCCATAGCCTTCCTGGATCAAACTGCATCCTCTTGCTGGCACAGGAAGTTCTGGGAGCCCATGTTTGTCTTGAAAGACCAACACTCTTCAGAATTCTACAGCTCTATTCTCCTTATACGCACATTCACAGAAACAGCTGGGAAGGAACAAGAATACTATACAAACGACTCAATCAGCTATCGCTACCATGATGGTATCTAACAAATGACCCTCTCAGTAACATTCAACAATGAGCATCTATTGTCATGTTCACAAGTCTGCAGGATGACTGGGTTTTGGCAAATCTAGGATGGGTTCTATTGGATCGTCCTCTAACCTGGAGATTAGGCCTTGGTCTGCCTCATATGGCTCCCTGAAATATGTTTATCTCATGGCAATGGCAAGAAACCCAAGGGGGCAAGCCCAACCTCACAAGCATATTTTAAGCTTTTGCTCATATCACATCTCCTAACATCCCATTGGCCAAAGCAAGCGCTACAGCCCCACATCAATGGGGTGGATAATTCACAGGCATCTAGTTGAAAACTGCAAGGTCACATGGCAAAATGTGTGGATACAGAAAGGGGCAAGGAAAAGAACATGGAAGGCACCACGAAGAAGCTAGGTCTACCTTTTCATTTGGTTACAGCCCATCTCTAATCCTCCAAATTCCTCTTCTAGAGGGCACAACTCTTGTCTGTCTTGCCTTCCTTAGCCACTCTGGTGGGTAAAACCTATTTGACCAAGAATCCTTCCTGTAGATCATGGAGAGATTGCAAGGGGAAAGAAAAGACAAATAAAGAGAAAAGACAGAATAGGAAAGCGAAAAGAACCACTCTGGTAGGATCCATTGTAAGGACAATTGAGAACCCTGGAGGCAGTCTTGTTGCATCCTCTAAAGTAAGGAAAAGCAACATGGGATCGTGACTGGTGACTTCTGCAAGGTAACTGGCAAACCAGGGCTGCCAGGCTGAGTTTTACTCAGGTTTTAGTTTAGGGACATGTGATCCAGATGAAACAAGTCAGTCTTTACAGGGATTCTTTCTAGCAAGTGGCTTCCAAGGACAAGGTGAGCCCCCCCCCCCCCCCCCCCCCCCCCCCCCGCCAAGAGAGCACGAGTCAGGGGTCATGTTCACCAGGTTAACCCTGGTGATTCTTATAGTGTGTAGTATATAGCTGGTGATCAACACATATTTTTTGAATGCACTGAACTATTTGATAAGAAAATTTCCCCATTGAAGTTTTGGTAATGTTTTAACTTAGTTTATAAACACTGGGCCTGGAAAATCCTAGGGGCCGAGGATAGAGAGAACAAATGCTTAAGAGAAAGGAAGATTTCTCTCATTTTTTTCTTTGTTCATATACTGTTTCTTCTTTTTAAAAATCAGTTTCATTGAGATAAATTTTATTTTATTATTTTTTTAAATATTTTATTTATTCAACAGAGAGAGAGACAGTGAGAGAGGGAACACAAGCAGGGGGAGTGGGAGAGGGAGAAGCAGGCTTCTCATGGAGCAGGGAGCCCAATGCGGGGCTTGATCCCAGGACCCTGGGATCATGACCTGAGCTGAAGGCAGACACTTAACGACTGAGCTACCCAGGTGCCCCTAGATAAATTTTATTTATGATAAAATGTAATCATTTTAGTTCTATGAGTTTTGACAAATGTGTACCTGCGTGATATAGAACGTTTCCAACACCCCCAAAAGCTCCCTGGTGCCCCTTCTCTGTCAATCCCTGCCTATTCCTGGCCACAAGTGACTAATAACCTGCTTTCTGCCAATATAGGCTAATTTGCCTATTCCAGAATTCCTCCAGTTGTTTGTTTACCCATTAAACCTGTTGATTGGCATATGTAGTTTCCAGTTTGGACTATGATGAAGAAATCCATGAACACTGTTACATAAGTCTGTGTGAACATACATTTTCATTTCTCTTGGGAAGTCCTGGGTTTTAGGATAAGTAAACGTTTAACTTTTTGTAAGAAACTGCTCCAAAATGGCTTTACCATTTTATACTCTCTCCAGCAATGGATGAGAATTCCAGTTGCTCTATATGCTCTCAAACACTGGTATTATCAATCTTAAATTTTGCGTATTCTGATGGGGGTCCTCTCTTTTCTACGAAACGAGAAATGTTTGTTGAAAGAGGACAAACATTCTTAGATTCATGTTACTAAATGAGCAAGTTTCTATCCATAAGACACCTCTCTCTCCTTTGTCTCTCCTCTCCCTCTGTCTGTCTGTTTCTCTCTCTCTCTCACACACACACACACACACACACCACCACCACCACCACCACCACCACCACCACCACCACCACCACCACCACCACCACCACCACCACCACCACCACCACGTGGAGAGGGGGCCTTCTGTCTCCGTGGGAAACAAAACCATTGTTTCTCTTAGGATGGACTTTCTTTCTCAAAGGCACGACTTAACCGCATGCCCCTGCTTCAAGACCAGCGCGCTGCAAACTCTCAGGCGCCGCAAGGTTTCCCCAAAGAGCTCTCACGCCGCCTCTCAACTGCTCTCCTCTCTACCAATAAATAAAAATTGTCCTTGCAAAGAGCTGGGTTGTGGCTGCGCTGGAGAGCTCCAGCTAGGGGCTGCCTCTCTGAGGCTGCCTCTCTGATCCCTCCCGAACTCTCCCTTTTCCCACCCAGTTTGGATCCGAAGACATTCCAGGCTTCGGCGCAAGTTCCCCGGAAAGCCCCAGGGAACGCGCGGCTCGCGGGCACCCCGGGCACCCCTGCAACCGGGGCATGGGGCATGCTCAGAGGGCGCGCGGGCGGCGCAGGCGTTGGCTGCAGTGGGGCCCAGGAGCCGGGAGGTGCCGCTGCGTCCCCGCTTCCCGGCGCCTGACCCAGCGCGCAAAGTTGGGCTGGAAGCCGCCGGGGGAAGGAGGGACCGAGCCAGCGAGGGTGGCGGGGAAGCGGGGCGGGAGGAGGAGGGAGGAGGGGAAGGAGCGGGTGGGGGGGGGCGCCGAGCGTGTGTCACTCGCGCTCTCCCTCTGTGTATAGAGGATGTGCTGAATGGTGCGCTTCGAGGCGGCGGCGGAGGAGGAGCAGTACCCGGCGGCAGCTGGCAGCCTCGGCAGCCCGGCTCGGCTTCCCTTCGCCCTCCGAGGCTCCGCAGCCACCGCGGGCGCCCGACCCCGCGTCCCGCCCGGGGCATGGCCCGGCGCCTGGCCCCCGCGCGCCCCGCTTGCTGAGCCGCGCCGTAGGAGGTGCGGAGGCCGGGAGGCCGGGGGAGGCCGGTGGGAGAACAGAGTCGAGAGCCTCGCGAGCCGAGAAAGGAGCCCGCGCCCCGCGCCCCGTCCCTGCCGCGCTCGCCCGGGCCGCCCGGAGCCCCGATGAGCCCAGATGGCCGGGGCTCAGCCCGGAGTGCATGCTTTGCAACTCAAGCCCGTGTGCGTGTCCGACAGCCTCAAGAAGGGCACCAAATTCGTCAAGTGGGATGATGTAAGTCGGGGGCGGCGGGCTGGGGGCGCCAGCGGGGGCGCGGGGCACGGGGCCCGGCGCGGGGCGGGCGGCGTGGGGGTGGGGCGAGGGGCGCGTTATGCAATGGGCGCCCCGGATCGGGCCGGGGCGGCCTCGGGGCGCGCGGGGTGGCCACTGCCGAGGCGGCTGGCAGAGATCAGCGGCTTCGCGCGCGCTCTTGGGCTCCACGGGTTCAGGAGTTGCCATCCTTGCTCGGTCTGGCAGGCGCCCCCTGAGGGTCTTCTCTCTTTGGGGCCAGTGGAGCAGGAGGGGCAGGCTTTGCCAGGGACAGTCCTGAGAGTTTGGAAAGTGTGAAGTTGGGACCAGCTGGAGAGCGCTGGGGTGTGACCAAGACGCGCCCCTCTCCGCCCGCAGACGCACCCCCCCATTACCTCTTTTGCCCCCTCTCCAGAAGGAACGGCCTTGAAGTCCGAAACTGTTCAGTAACTGCTAACCCCCCTGGCGCTCTTATGGGAGCCCACGCGGCAAGAGAACACAGCGATCCAGCCGACAGGTGGTCGCTGATGCCAAACTTCAGCGCCTGGCTCGGGAGTGAGGGGCCTTGTGAAGGGCCGGTGAGGGCACAACTGAGGAGGACTACAGGGCAGAAGCGGGAGCATTGAGGGGTCTAGGAGTCCTCAGTGGGCCTGCGGGCAAATGAGGAGGGCTAGTTTTTTGGGGGGAACTGAGCTGGATGGAGTCCTCAGCTCGAAACAGACCCGGCAAGGCATTCCCCCACCATTTAATGTACCTCTTTTGCCAAGTGGGGCAGAGCTTAGCCCAGACCCGGATCTCCAGGATTTCACATGAGCCCTGGACCCCCGGACTTCAAGTGACACCCACCCCCCACCATTGCCTTCACACACTTTTATAATAATCTTGCTGAAAACATGGGAATCTTCAGATGGAGGACATTTTCGTACCAATTTGTGTGTCCTGGGTGTCATTCAAAAGGTTTGATAAGAACAACCCACTGGGATCAACCTGAGCTGTCAGGATCTAGAGAAATTTAGGTCCAAATGAGGAAGACATCTCTTAAACAGGAGGAATTATCAGAGAATAAGGTGTTCTTGCTGAAAAGATTTTCCACCTAGTAAATTATAGCCTGTTATCCTCCAGGGTATTTTTCTTTAATCTTCTTAAGCCATTTTCCAGTGTCTGAAAACAATTTAAATATTCCAGGTAGCGAATCCAATTACTTAGCTGAGTGAGTCTGTGTCTATATTTTGTCCAGTTGGAAGTGTAAACGAAACTTGGGAGTATGAGCCACAGCTTCCTTGAAAGCTAATGCTAATTATCAAATGCTGTAGGCAAGGTTGTAAACCTACATCCTTTTACTGAGGACTTTACACTTCTCTTCTTCCGTCCCACTGTAATGACCGGATGTTTTTGTAAATGGAATAGAATCTAAACAATAAGTTCAGACACAGATTAAACGCTTTGTTTGTGTGAAGGGAAAACAACAACAACGAAAGAGAAAATGCAATTCAGCAACGAATGAAACAGTCTTACTCATCTTGAGGTCTCGAATAGAGAGCGGATGTGTTGAGCAAGAGGGTAAGGGCGGAAGGACGAGAGAGAGAGAGAAGGACTTTACAGGATATAAAAGGGTATTCCACCATAAGCTCTGGATTTATTCACAGTGATGATTTTAAACAATGGTCCAGAATGTCGTATTTGGAAGAAGATAAGCAGCATCACTTTAAAAATGAGGCTCTTCTACGGAACACATTTTGATACATCTTGGTAGATGATTTTTATTATGTGCATTCATGGCATGTGTATTTCCTCCTTACCTACTAATGCCAGGCCCTATCCTAGCTCACGAGGTGGTGATGAATGTAGACAGAATCTCTGCTGTTACAGACCTTACATGATAGGTGGAGGAGACAGAAAATGACCGAGAACACCCATCATATAGAGATGAGGAGTGATGCGATGAGAGTAATGGAGAGGCCACCAGTCAGACACCACCTGAAGAAGGTGAGAAGCGCTCCTTCTGAGCACAGCAAGAGTGAGTTTACTGGGAAACCCTACAGGAAGGATGTAGGCACTAAAGAGCGGGAGCCTCGAGAATCTCAGATCTTCTATAGGGAAGAACCTAGACTGCACCCAGGAGTCACGTTATCAGGAATATGATGAACTCTCCTGCAAGTTCCTTGGCGGGCTGTCTCCACGGTGATCTTGAACGAAGAGGAGACCAGACGAAGAGGAGACCAGACTTTCTCAGGTCCCCTGTATTCTCCTCAGGTGGATACAGGTGACCTAAGTTCACATTTGAACCTGGGTTCCAGTTCATATTTGCCCTTCCCAAATCAAGCCAGGTTAGGTGATCTGGCTCATTATATTGCATCTTAGTGATACTTTATGAGGAAGACAGAAGAGAACTAGATTTTGAGTCCAAAGGCTTGAGTTTACCTGCTGATTCTCTTGCCAATCAGCTGTGTGACTTGAGGTTAATCACTTAACTTTTCTGAATCTTTGCTGCCTCTTGTGCAAGACTTTGAGAATGCTACATTTTTTTAAACCTGTTTTACATATAGTGGTTGGGAGTAGCCAGTAGGATAAAGCGGCACTTCTCACAATTGGGCATGCATCAGAATCATAAGAGGGGGCTTGGTAACTCTCAGATCGCTGGGTCCCACCCTCGATTTCTGATTCAGAAGGCCTGACAATCAGCAGTTTTCATAAGGTCTTGAGTGCTGCTGAGGCTGCCAGTCTGGGGAACCACACTTGGAAACCACTGAGATACGGTTGTGAAGTAACTTAAAAAGTGTGATAGATAGCTCCCGTGATCTTGTCAGCCTGTGTCAGTTTTTGCGAGTTTGTGATTTTAATTTTATCTCTATGTTTGTCTGTTGAGAAATTCATCCAATTGTTATCTTTCTAAGAGGTAGAAGGACCTCAATGATGGAATCATGGACCATCTTTTTAGATCTTATGGCATATTTTGTGAAGTGTCTCTGATGCCTAGGCTGGCTTAATTCACATCCATACGTGTCTTTTGAATTTCCTTTATGCAATGAAAAATTTTCAACATTGTCGCCTGCTTCTGGTGGGACTGTTAGGAAGGGAAAGAGAAGCTAGAGGATTTTTGAGAGGCCTTCTTGTCTGTCTTTGAGCAGGGGAGACTGCTGTGTTTCTCCTTTTGGCTCTGACTTTGGGAAATACTTGCATCCCCCCTGCCCCAGGGGTGCATCCCCACCTGCTTGTCTAGAGGAAACGTAAGTGCTGGAAATATTTTTAAAATCTCTCAAATATCTGATCTCCCTTAAAAACTGTAGAACCCTGCTCTCTGGTCCTTAAGAAGAAAGATGGGCAAACTCAGAAAACAGATTCTCAATAGCCCCTTAGAAAGCATAATAATACATTTGAAAATGATGAGTGTGGGGTGATTTAAAGTTGTGGTGAGATTATCTCTTGTTCCTTGAGTGGTTAAAACACCATAATCACCCATCCTCTTTTTCTGCCCACCATATGGAATGGAAGATGTCACCTAGCAGGTGCACTTGCCCTGCATAATCTGTTGGCTGCCTACTGGCTTCATGGCTGTGGCTTCATGGCTGTGGATGCTCGGAGGGTGGTAGTCAAAAGCTTTGATGTAGGCACTAACCAATCACAACAGACAGTAGGTGGGCGATGGAGTGGAAGCAGGGTCTCAGAGAACTCCCTCTTGCACCAGGACCAGGCACTGGCCTTTCTTTGACTTGATCCTGAGGAGGGCTGGGGGTCCCCAGGTCTGTGGGGCATGTAGAATTATTTCAAAGTTTGAACAACTAGTAGTAGCGTGTATAGTCAGAACATCAAGGCCAGCAGATCCAGGACTGACCTATCTTGGTGATCTGTTTTACCAATGGTATCAAAGGATGCAACTTTGTCCTTGCTTTTATTTTGCGTTTGTATATTCTGAGCCCCTGTAGTGGAGGGGGGCGGTGTAAAGGGCTGTGGGTGTTGTGGGAGAGTTCTGGTGAGATGGAGGGGGGTGGGGGTTCCTTTCTGCATCTGTTAGGGAGCTTGAGAGATTGTGAGTCTGGCCCCCTTCTCTCCTGGTGGTTGGCCTTGCTCTGTACTGGAAAGTATGTGGAGGAAAAGAGAAAGGCTAGAAACCCTACAGTAGGCCCTCCCAGCCCCTGATTTGTGCCTGTGTAAGCTCCCAGGACCTTGTCTCCTTGTTCTACAACCTCTAGGGCATGGAAGACTTCTCATTTGTTTGTTCTTTCTTTTTCTCTACTCTTGCCCTCCAAATTCCAAGCTCACTGTAAGTTACTTAATGCACCTCAACCTCAGGTTCCTCATTTGTGATGTGAGGATTGTAATATTTCCTGCTGCATGGAATAGCTGTTAAGGTTAAGTGAGGGGAGGCACATGCATTGTTTTGCATAGTGTCCAACACACAGGAAACCCTTAATAAAACACAGTTTTAAAAATTATTGTCCCCCGGGCGCCTGGGTGGCTCAGTTGGTTAAGCGACTGCCTTCGGCTCAGGTCATGATCCTGGAGTCCCGGGATCGAGTCCCGCATCGGGCTCCCTGCTCAGCGGGGGGTCTGCTTCTCCCTCTGACCCTCTTCCCTCTGGTGCTCTCTGTCTCTCATTCTCTCTCTCTCAAATAAATAAATAAAATCTTAAAAAAAAAAAAAAAAATTATTGTCCCCCCAGTAGAGGGCCATGAATTTTGTCATAGTGGCCAGTGTATGTTAGATGACTCTTTTATTCTATAAGTGGGAAGATCCAGACCTTTAATGTATTTTGTTGCCTTTAATGTGGGCTTTGATTTTCATATTTTATAATTAGAAAGAGAAAAAAAATCACATTTTTATCCTTTTTAAAAAAATTCAGGTGTTTCAGAGAAAGTGAATCTATATAAAAAGCAGGACACATTTTCTTTAAAGCAAGTCAGTTTAAAAAGCATCCAAAAGCTTTATCTCTACTTAAATTCTTAAAATACATACATGTATATATGGAAGGAGGAAGCAATTAAACAAAACTCTTGTAATTTAGTAAGAATATATATATATTTAAAATAAATATATATAAAAATAATCTCTGTACATTCTGTCTCGCAAGCAGTCTAACTCAAAAGTTGTAATTGTGCCTGGCTAAGTTGTTTGAGGAGAAAGCTGAGGAAGCTCAAAGGTTTGGATTTGCATTAATGCCCCATGGATTTTAAACAAGTAGCACCCTCCTCCCTCTCTACCTCTCCTCCCCCCACAAACAAAATCTCTGCAGTTAAAACAGGTAATGGGGAAGGTGCAGTATACTACCCAGCAACATACACAAAAGCTTAGTTAGAATATTTGCATTATGTAGAATTTGCAGTTAGATTCCCAAATGATGACAGCAGATGATGGATGACCTGGACAAGATTTATGAAGGGAGCAGAGAGGAAGGGTTCACAAGATGGGCATTCGGCAGCACTCACTTCGGAAAGGTTATGGGAAACAGGAAAGAAACAGCTCTTGCTGGTAGGTGGTGGATCTGGTTGGGGCCCCCACCGAGCGAAAGGCAGATTGTAGACTGGTAAGCTGACAGGGGCCCTCTAAAAGGCCACTTCAATATGCCCAGATATATCCATTTTTGACGTCCAAAGAGCTTTTGTGAATTTCTACTGATAGTAATTACTTTAAGTGTAAAAGTATTAACTTTTCCAAAAAGCTAGTCAAATAAAGCTATTTTAAGCTTTTTATCAGAGTGTAACATGCATGCAGTAAAAGACAAAAATCGGGAACAGCACTGATGGCCCCAGGTGCTCCCTTCCCCTCGCTACATCTCCTCCCAGGGCTAACCATAATCTGACTTAGAACTCTGTAGATTTGTTTTGCCTGTTTTTGATCTAAAAAAAAAAAAAAACCTCTTTTTTAATTTCCAGTGAAAACAAAACAAACCCTCTTCAGCCTAAAGCATATTTTTATTACTGCTGAATGAACCCTCTCGAACAATAACAGCAAAAATGACTTACCTTCTGTTTAGATGGCACTTGATTAGGTCCTTATCTGTCCTAAGGTGAAGTCTGGGAAGGGAAGCAAGGTGTAAATGCCCCAAAGGAGGAAACAGTTTAACAAAACTCTAGTGATTTATAAGGAAATGTAATGTCTACAGGCTGTTATTGGCATAGGAAAGCCGACTAGCAGAATGCTGTTTGTGGGCTATCTTTTTCTCTTCTACATTTTCTCTCTTATGTTGCCTGACTTTGATATTCCTGCCTGTGGTGCATTAGGATAATTTGCTCTGGCTATTAGCATATTTTGAATACTTCCCTTGAAAGTTCAGCCTATCAATAAATAGCTTCAAATTATATTTACCTGCAATGATGTTTAAATGGGACAGGAACATTTTTCTTTTTTTATGTCGAACTTGGGAACTTGGTAACCCATGATTAAATGTTTCTTTATCAGGATCGATTCATGTTATCATGAACAAGGAGTGCCAGCAGAAAATGGAATGGGATTGATTGTGAATTGTTGACTAATGCTATGGATCTCACCTAAATAACACATTCTTGGTGACTGAAAATGTTGGCTTTCCTGTTACCCAAGCTGATGTTAGGTTCATGCAGCCTTTTCAAATCATGTCATAAATTCCATCTGCTCAGGCAGATTTCATAATGCTTCCCTTTCTCCATCTATGTCATGTCCGATGCCCCAGTCTAAGCCATGTACTCCTGTGTATCAGTAGGGAAAGGGATTGGAGACATATTTCTGAGCTCAGTTACACATGAGATTTTAAGGAAGCCATCAATTTCTGGAACAAGCTAACTGAAATATCATGTAAAGTGATTTTCTTATCTTCTTCACAGGTTAATTTCAATTTTTGGAAATTTTAACTTTAATTCGCATTCTGAAAAAAAATGTTTGGGTCTGTGTCTTAATTGATGTTGACTAAATCTGTACATTTATCAAGAAACTAAATTATTGTAAATGGGGAAAGAGACTATTATATAAAATCAGAAAAAAATAGTATTAAAACAACAAAAGCATCCCACATTTGTTTTTCATTTCAGGGGCTCTTTTAGTTCATGATATTTGCTTTATGTTTTGTTTCTTTTTATGACATTAAAGTTTTAAGAAGCAGGTTCAGGGAAAATGGATTAGTTAGCAAAGAAAACACTTTTACCCAAACTCATCACGATGGGTGTGGGCCTATAACATTGATACCTAAAAGATTAAGAGATTATTTTGCTGTTAAAAAGTCAAATTTTATTTGGAACTTGTTTATAAGTTAGGTAAGAGAAAGTTAATTTTTTTAATTTTATTTATTTATTTGACAGAGAGAGACACAGTGAGAGCAGGAACACAAGCAGGGGGAGTGGGAGAGGGAGAAACAGTCTTCCCGCGGAGCAGGGAGCCCGATGTGGGACTTGATCCCAGGACCCTGGGACCATGACCTGAGCCGAAGGCAGACGCTTAACGACTGAGCCACCCAGGCGCCCGAGAAAGTTAATTTGATTCATTTTATAGAAGAGGCCATATGAACTCAAAAAGAGATGGAAGACCACAGAACAAGGCAGCAAATGAGCTAATAGATTTAAAAAAATGAAGGACGCTAAGCATGAAGCTTTCTCAGGTTTTGTCTCAGGTATGGTTGAGTCTCAGGTAGCATCAATTTTCACATCCTCTTAGTGGGACTTTTTAGAATGCAGAGTCTGGAAATCTAAAGCTACATTTACCTTTGGAGGCATCTGATATTCTGGCTGTAAATTAAGTTCTACCAGTATGAGATGCACTCATAGGAGATGGGGAAAGCGGAGGTATGAGTAAAACCACCTTTCTGCATTCTTGGGCTTGTTTCCATAGATAAGTGAGATGCTGAAGGAAGAAACATGACCTTCTCTAATTGTTCTTCAGTGGCTTGTTTCCGGGGCCATGGGTCTAAAGAGGCAATGGCAAGAGGGTGCTCTCTGTTCTCAGGTTACTCTTCCTTTGTCTTCAGCTAAGCTGGTGTGTTCTTGACTCCAGGAGTTCCTTCTGGATTTCTTACCTTTCTGAATGTGCTGGAGGCAATCAATAGCTCTCCTCAGGGGGCAGTGCTGTGGTGTTCTGGGGTCATTCATGGAGGCCCAACCTGACGCCCCCCTTCCCCAATCCTTGTGATTCTGTCAAATGCTTAATTGCTTGTCATTAAATCCTTTTATGTTCCAAAATTTCCAGAGAGATTTCTGTTTTCTTCACTAAGCCCTGCTTGATAGGCCTTTTATGGTTCTAGGATTTCATGATTTTCAGTCCTTATGTGCAAGCACCGTGTGCATCCCATGTAGTTTTCTCCTTCGATATTACATTTGTGTAACATAGAGTTTTGCTTTAACGCTGCCTCTGGAGTTCAATATCGAGAGTGAGTTCTAATAACAGGCGCTTATAAAGCACTATTATTTATTTATACACTCCCATTCAGTCATCAAGACCACCTTGAGTGGTAGGAAAAGGCAAGCGTTATTCCCATTTTATACAGAAGCAAACTGAGGCTAGTGAGTTGTGACTTGTTCAAGGACATACAACTGGTTAGTTAAATTTAAAATTAAGTCTGGTTACATTCTGGGCTCTTTCCAGGCTACCGTGGTATCTCCAAACAGAATCCTTTTGGTAATAAAAGACTTTAAATAGAATCCAGATCAATATTAGTTGAAAAAATTCTTCTCCAAAGAATCTCCCCGATTTTAGGATTCATACAAAGGGGATTTAGATCCCTACATACTTACACCTTTTGGCTATTGTCTTCAAAAACAGTTATTTTTATGGTGTATATGCAAAGTCCATTTTTGTCTACATCGTGTTACATGGGAACATAGGAAAGCTTCATTGCTACTCTGAGGCATAGGGTATATTCTACTCTACAAAGGTTCTGTATCAGTCATTCAATATAGACACGTGGTATGTGTGGATATTCAGGAAGGGTGTTAAAGGCCATTTTTTCATGCCTACTAAGTAACGCCTTGTGTCTAGCAAGACTCATTGCATGTGCTTCTCCACCTTTTTCTCTTTCCAACATACTTGCAAAATGTTGTATTTTGTTGGTTTCCCGTAAAGACGGGTCCTGTGGCTTCTTATGGAAATCATTCATCTTGGGAACCTTGGTAGGCATGAAGGAAATGTAGACGGTGGCCTTAAGCAGGATGCAGAATGGCTCGAATTCAAGGTAGTGTCAGTCAAGAGGCCAGCTCTAGATTACCAGTGCAGGAAGGTGCATACCAGGAGGTGGATATGCCTTGTCTGTATTATAACTGGACCAAGGCACCTGGAGGTCTATAGCTTTATGTTACTTATCTTCTTTCTTTCCCTAGGGCAGAGCATAGGCTTGGTACTCAGTTGGTGCTGAGGGAATGTTTGTGGAATGAAGGAAGTGTCTGGTGTGTGTCTGCACTGCGTTCACACAGGGAAGGCAGACCTGGAGGGTGGTCCGGTTCTGGAGAGACCTTCATGACATACTGCCCGTAACATTGGTTGGAAATCCCTGCCTTACATCCTTACATTCTATCTGAAATCTCCCAGAGTCCTAAGGGACTCTGTGGCCTTCCTAGATAGGGTTTCTGGATGAGAGTTGGAGAAGCAAAATGTTTATTGTCAATACAGGGCTGACTGTGGTTACAGGACCGATTTCCTGTAAGGTATAAATATGGCTTAAGGTTGAGTGTGTACTCAATTGCAATTTAATATTGGTTGAAAATTATGATGCTCAATGTATTTGTATCCCATATTCTGAATGTTACCAGTGGCTTCTGTTTTTTGAAAAAGATGCTCGCACCACTACCCAAGTATTGCTGTGAAAATTACCCTTAAAGCAATTCAGACACGTTAGGAGGGATAGAACAAAAGACTGATGGTTGTGAAAACATTCTCTTTATTATGCTAATGATTCACAAAGACTTCCTTCCTTCCCCACTCCTCCTTTAATTAAGGGGGCCACCTACATTCTCCCACCTTACCTCTGGTCCCCGGGAAAGCATACCTTTCTAGGTTCTGGAGCCCAAGATTCCTGGTTTCTCTGGATCCTGACTTTATTATTATCTCCCCTTTGATAGTATCTGTTAAAGTTTTCCCTCCTCTGAAGCTCCTCCAAGAACATATCAATATACCTTTTAGTCATAAAAATCCCAAGGTGGAATTCTGCACAATGTTCTCCAGCCTTCCTCCTGTAGTTACTGCCCCCTCCGTCATTTTCCCTGCCATGACTGAAGTGTTGCTTATACCCATCATCCCCCTTTCCTGACATCCCAGCTACTCCTTGTCAACCCCGACCGATAACTTTCCAGAACTTGTCTTTGCTTCCTTGCTTCTCTACCTGCTGTGGCTTTTTATCCACCCATGCAGTATTCATGATGAAAATATGGATTGATGCCTCTTAAAACTAGACATTTTGTTAGTGTTGTGATGATAAAATGTTTGGTTCCTGACCTTGGGGAATTTGTATTCTATTGATAAGGAGATAGATGCTAAAAAAATAGAAGTATAATTATTTCATTATAATGCCGGTAAGTGCTACAGAAAAAGGTATGGAAGTACATGTGAGCAAAAGAAATGTGGAAGGGTCCCCTGGAGGCATTCTGCTTATGGAAAGACTTGGGTTCTAAGTGGGACTTAGGCCATCAAGAGGAGGGGAGAGTGTGTCAGGCCAATGGAATCGCACATGAGGGCATTCCAAGGATCAAAGGATGTCCTTTGGAGGACAGAGCTGAATAAGCAGGTGGGGAACTTGTGGTTCAGGCAATGCTGGCAGGATGGCAAGTGGCCTGCTGAGACCACTGCAAGGTTTTATCATAAAGTCAATGGGAAGCCATTAAAGCCGTGTTTTCCAACCTCAGTGCTATTGACATTTGGGGTTAGATAATTCTCTGTTGTAGGGGGCCTCTGCATTATAGGATGTTTTGTGCCATCTCTGGCCTCTACTCACTAGATGTCAGTAGCAAAAACCCCAGTGTGACAAACCAAATTTTCTCTGGACATTGCAAAATTGCCACAGTTCAGAACCACTGATTAAATTAAACCACTGATTTAAATCTTAACTGATTTTAAAAAGTATTGGGTTAATGCATGTGCATGCACGTGCGCGCACACACATGCACACACATACAGCACATGAGAAATTGCTCAACATCATTAGTCATTAGTCATAGGGAAATGCAAACTCAAACCACGGTGAGATGCCCCATTATACCCACCAGAGCTATATCTTACTAAAAAATGGTCCCTTTCCTCAGCTGATGCCCCCATTAAGCAAAAGCACCTTGGATGACTGGGGATCTGGGCTCTTGTTTGAATTTGGAGTACAGTGTCTGAAGTAATCTGTGTGGTATTTGAGGAAATATATTTCCAACTTTTCTCTGTATTGTGTTAAGAGAGATTTTTATACCTATCAGTAAAATGTGAATATTGAAATGGTGCTTCTCACCACTGTTTTGCATCTTCTCTTCTGGACCTGGTAACAGACCTCTGCTTTCCTTTATTTGGGGGAAATTTCAGACTGGATAGACCTGTGGAAGAAAATTCTCATCAGTGCTGATGTATGTGGAAGTCTGACCTCACTGATCCTTAGCCAATATGGTAGCATCCTTTATTGTTTTATTTTTGTTTTTTGTTTGCATAGTTAGGGTTGCATTGCCAGTGTTTGATGGGATCACATTTGCTTTTCTGTGTGACCCTTAGAATTCTTTTTCCCTGTTTATACAGCTGTTTTCCCTGCAATATATATATTTGCCATCTTTGGCTCTCCTTTCTCCTGATGCAGGTCTTGGGCAGTCTCTCTGGAACATTGTTATTTTTCCTTGTTGACTCTGTAATATTGATTAATTTAGAAGTACCTGTCTTTATTCATATGTGTTCTCTCGTAACAGCATAAAAACATCAAATCACTGTGGAGTTAGGATTGTGGTCGACATTGACCAATAGACCTTCTGATAATGGTACTAAGGAATATGCTGTGGGTCTATGGACTGGTCCTTCACATTAGCTGTAAGGTTTAGGGTTATTCTTTGCACTAGTTTGCTAGAGCGGCCTCCACAAAGTACCACAGACTGGGGGGCTTAAACAACAGAAATTGATTTGCTCACAGTTTTGGAGGCTAGAAATCTGAGATCAAGGTGTTGGCGGAGCTGGTTCCTTCCTTGTGGGCCATGAGGGAAGAATCTGTTTAGGCCCATGACCTGGCCTGGTGGATGGACGGCTTTTCCCTGTGTCTCCACATTGTCTTCTCTGTTTCTGTGTCCAAATTTCCTCTTCTGTAAGGACACCAGCCTCATTCGATTTGGGCCCACCCTTGTGACCTCCTTTCAACGTAATCACCTGTGTACAGACTCCAAGTATGGTGACATTTATTTGAGGTACTGGGGTTAGGACAAAAAAACATACATTTTTTGTGGGGGCCACAATTCTTCCCACAACATACCTCGACCTGGCAGAGTATATAGCTCCGAGGGTGGCAACCTGCTGGCCCTATTCAGATATTTGAAGCATCGATGCTTAG
The DNA here is from genome assembly GCF_009762305.2 of Zalophus californianus. Classification (NCBI taxonomy): domain Eukaryota; kingdom Metazoa; phylum Chordata; class Mammalia; order Carnivora; family Otariidae; genus Zalophus; species Zalophus californianus. The sequence continues at coordinate 106,305,448 of NC_045602.1, read as the reverse complement.
GGAAGCAACTAGATTTATTTTGCACTACTTAGATGTTAAAACTGGATGGTAACTGTGTAAATGGAAAAATAACCCAAATTTGCTAGGTGGGGGGAATTATCTGACCAAGTTTGCTTTGTGAAAAACATTTCCCTACTAATGAGACACCTTATTTCTCCATAAGTTCGAGAGCTACACTACCTAGGAGAAAATAGAATGTAAGCCACTTAGGAAATTTAACATTTTCTAGAAGTCATATTAGAAGAGGTAAAAAGAGGGGCGCCTGGGTGGCTCAGTCATTAAGCATCCGCCTTGGGCTCAGGTCATGATCCCAGGGTCCTGGGATCGAGCTCTGTGTCGGGCTCCCTGCTCAGCAGGGAGCCTGCTTCTCCCTCTCCCACTCCCCCTGCTTGTGTTCCCTCTCTCGCTGTGTCTCTCTCTGTCAAATAAATAAATAAAATCTTTAAAAAAAATAAATAAAAAAGAGGTAAAAAAGGTAGAATGAATTCTAACGATAGAGTTTATTTAACCCAATATGTTTATTTCAATATATAATCAATATCAGCAATTATTAATGAGCTATTTTATATTCTTGTTTTCATTCCCTGTCTTTGAAGTTGTATAGCACATCTCCGTTGAACTAGCCACATTGTAAGTGTTCAGTAGCCACAGGTGGCTAGTGAGCCCATCTTGGAAATGCAGGCACAGAGCGTGCATTCTCAACTGGGGCCACATCACCTCCAAAAACATGAAGGGACAAAAAAATCTTTTTTTGAGGGACAAAAAAAAAATCTTTTTTTATTTTGTATACAGATATACGTACGACATATAAATAGATAGAGTATGTGATATTAAAATTTCATTGAGGATGATTAGGAAAATAAATGTCTAAAAGGGCTCCTTAGTGGGACAATAATGAAAAAAAAATAAGTTGCAAAGCAGCAGCTTCTTACATCATTATATTAGTTTCACTATGGATGTGTTGATGAGATAAGGATTCAAGTAAACCAGTTTCTATCAAATAAAGAGAAGTAAATGGAAATTTACCGTGCATCATCCACCATTACTTAAGACAAGTATGTTACCAGTGTTCTCTCTTTCAAGGCAGATGTTTATTGGGGGAGAAAAAACCCTTATAACTTGCAACAGGCAAGTTAAAGTTGAATTCTTAGAGGCAATATACTTACAAGACACAGGTTTGTCTACATTTTCAGCTCGCTGGTTCTCCTTGGGACTTTATATCACTGTGTTCCTGACCCAAACCCTTGCTTGTTGTAGGCCTATGTCAGCGGTTCTCAAAGTGTGGTCCCTGGACCACCACCAGCAGCAGGACTGAGGGCTTATTAGAAATGCGTATTTTCAGACTCCAACCAAAACATATTGAATGAGAAACTCTGGGGAAAGGGCCCAGCAATCTGTGTTTTAACAAGTCCTTTTAGTAAATCTGCTGCACCCAGAAGTTTGAAAACCGCCGTCTTAATTGGAATCCATGTCTTATGGTTATAGATGGAGAGAAATAAGAAATAGACCTTTGGAGAGTTGTCTCCATTTTTCTGCAGTAAAATGCAGCAAGAGTTACAGTCTGTCTGCAGTTGCCTTGGAAATGAAGGATGACCATATATTTCAAACTTCAAACTAGAGCATATGTTCTGACAATTAGGAATACTTGTGATCTGGGTTGAGTGGCTACTTTGGTACGGGGAGAATATAGGCACTTGCAGCTATGTGGGAGGTGGGAAAAAAGCAGGTGGAATTGAAAATGGATATTCATGTATTTCTGGGTCAAATCCTGCCTTGGATGGCAAGAATGCCAAGTTCCAGCTGATCTTGGAATGTTAGAGGTGATTATAGAGGAAGCAGGCAGGTAGCCGAGATAAATGATAGTTTAACAGAGTGACTGTGGCTGGAAGAGTGGGGTCAAGAAAATATTGAACAAAGGAGCTGTAATTTTGAAGGAGGAGAAGGAATAAGCTAGAAATAGCAGTATCGGAAGCAAACGAGGCAGCCTAGTACAGTGTTCTAAAATATAAATTTGAGCAGGTTTACCCTGCTGAGTTTAAATATTTGATTGTCTGGGATCCTTGCAGTCAATTATCACCAAGATCCCGATTAGAATCTTGTCAGATGCTCTCGTCAGACACTCTGATAAGAAAAGGAACCGATCTGAGACTATGTTAAAACTGCAGGTTAATTCCAGATTCACCGGAATGTGGGGATGTGTGCTGCGTGAACCTGTCAGAAAGTTTCATTTTGCCTGACTCTAGAGATGATGGGTGATAAAACAGACCTGAAAATACTTCTGTGATTTATTGCAAATATTGCTGTGAACTTTTATGTACATAATCTCATGGAAGAAGCTTAAACTACTTTAAAAATGTTCTTTCATTATCATATTAAATTTGTTTTCAAATGTCTTTTTTTTACATTTGGAAGTAATTTTGAAATCTTAAAATTTCAGCCGAATTTCCATGTAAAAGCACAATACTTGTGAAAGATATTTTCCAAACTGCACGTTAAGAATACACCTTGAGAGGGTGCCTGGGTGGCTCAGTTGGCTAAGCGACTGCCTTCGGCTCAGGTCATGATCCTGGAGTCCTGGGATCAAGTCCCACATCAGGCTTCCGGCTTGGCGGGAAGTCTGCTTCTACCTCTGACCCTCTCCCCTCTCATGCTGTTTCTCTCTCTCTCTCTCTCTCAGCTAAATAAATAAATAAATAAAATCTTAAAAAAAAAAAAAAGAATACACCTTAAGAATATCGGGATAAAACAGAATGGCAGTACTCAAAAACTTAAACACAGGACTATTGAATGATCCAGTTATTCCACTGCTGGGTATAAAACAGTTGAAGGCAGGGACTCAGATATTTGTGAACCTGTGTTCACAGTGGCAGTATTCGCAATAGCCAAAAGGTGGAAACAACCCAAATGTCCGTTGACGGCTGGGTGGATAAACAAAATATGATATGTGCATACAATAGAATATTATTCAGCCTTACAGAGGAAGGAAATTCTGACACCTGCTACAACATGGATGACCCTTTAACACATGATGCCAGTCACAAAATAAACCACTCACAAAAAGATAAATATTGCATGATTCTATTTATATGAGGTATCAAGACTACTCAAATTCATAGAGACAGAAAAGTAGGTGGTGATTTCCAGGGCCTTGAGGGAGGGGGGAACGGGGAGTTAGTGTTTAATGAGTGTGGAATTCCAGTTGGGAAGGTGAAAAAGTTCTGGAAATGGGTGGTGGTGATGACTGCACAATAGTGTGAATATACTTAATGCCACTGAACTTTATACTTAAAAATGGTATCGGTATTAACCTATTTATGTTATAGGTATGAACCACGATAAAAAAGAATGCCATGATAAACTTTCATTTACTATTTTAATAAATCAGTTTTATGCATAATCCACTAATAATAAATAATTTTATGAGCCAAGTATTTGGTCCAAGTGTTTTACCCAAATTATCCTCTTTAATTCTCACTGAGACCCTCTGAGGTAGGTATTATTATTACTTTTTTTCAGTTGTAGTTGTGTAAGATGAGACACTCAGAGGGGACAGGCATCCCCAAGGGGATGGCTTTCAGAACCTAGCTTTATGATAAGACTCACCATGTAGACTAAAACCATTGATCTGTTCTTCCCATCGGGAAAACAATCCTCAATTCCAAAATTATTTCTGCAAGTTCTAATTTTCATTATAAGTCTTTTTAATCAGGTAGAGGATATGCCATACCTTGGTTATAATGTGTATGAAAAAGTTCAAATAAACTGATAATTTATGTCTCTTTTAAAAATGTAATTCCTGCAAAGGCCCAAGTATTTCAGTATAAAAATCCATATCCAGTGACATGTGTTTTCTTGTGCAGATGGTATGCCTTTCTGAAAATTGCCAAAAGAAAAGAACACATATTTTAGAAATGTTTAATATTATAATTACAGTGCATGCCGTTTTTGCTTTATAATGTGCATGCTTTAAACTCTGAAGACTATTTGCCTGTGATGTTTTATTTTATCTTATGAAATTTAAATTTGTAACAATTTCGTGTATATCTTTCTGAAAATGTAGATCATGGCCTTATTTACTGTTACCTTGGAAACAGCAATGCCCAAATAGTATGTTTACTCTCTTTAGTACTATTAAAGATCATTTTATAGCACAAATGTAATTTAAAATATTACATTCAAGCATGGATTTTAATTAATTTTACTTATATAAAATAGGTAATGGTGTTTAATCTTAAAATTATTTGGAAAACTAGATAGCACTTTTTAATAGAAAACATGTCAATTTGTCTTAATAAATATATGCATTGCTGGGCTTTTTCTTTACAAGTAATGCACAGACATTCTAATTATTAGTAAAGAAGCTTAGTTATGTGTTAATAATGCTGTGAAGTTAGGATGCCTTGTCTATTTTTTTGAAATTTTTGCTAATCATTGATGACCTTGGAGAAACTCTACAATTATTATTTGTTAAGCGACTCCTGGGTAGGACTTTCTACAGTGATATATGTTGATATTTGTGTTTTTTCTTATATTTCTAGGACTCCGCTATTGTGACTCCAATTATTTTGAGGACTGACCCTCAGGGATTTTTCTTTTACTGGACCGATCAAAATAAGGTAAAAAGTGAGATATGTCTTTCTTACATTTTCCAGTTGGTTGCTGATTTGCCAAGTGTTTAAGTTACCTACAAGTATATCCTTGTACCTACAAGTTACTTAAGTATATCCGTTTCATGGGTGACCCTTTGTAATTTATTTAGATTCTACTTAGAATCTCTTAGGTGGAAATGTCTTAGGATTTTCCAAGGATTCTAGTCCAAAGTATTAGATATGCTAAATCTTAGAACAATTGGTATTTTTTTAAGGACAAGAATATGGAAATGTGAATTACATTTGTTGTAGAAGAAAATTAGCCAGCATTAGGGACTTAAGTCCCCCCTCCAGGTCTACTCTTCAAGAATAAAGAAAAATGATAAGAAAATCACTTTTGACCCAAATGACTATGAGTTGGCTTTCCTTTCCTCTTCCTTCTCCCCTTTGCTGCTTATTAAACGGTTCTCCCAGTCTTGGGGGGACTTGGGTCCTGATCGTTTGTACACATTAGAAAATTAAGAATAAGATCCCTTTAGCTCATACCTTCAGTTTTTCAGGATTTTTCTTTTCATTTGAGCTTCCTGTCTACCATATCATGAATTTAGGATCTCATTTACTATGAAACCAATTGAGATGATTCCATATTGAATTATTAAGAAGTAGAATGTCTGCAGATCGCAAGATTTATTTGGAGTTTAATGGGCAGAAAAAAAATATTCACAGAAAGTAGTTATTATTTCAAGAGACAATGCCATAGTTCTTCTGTTCCTGAACACTTGAGGCCACAGAACACAGAATATTTTGACTCTGTAAGTTCTGTTATTTGGAGAGATGGGTAAGCTTTATTGAGTGTGCTAAATACATATTAAAACCAATAAAACACCTGGTACCACCTTGTGAAGGACTGTTAGTCTTTTCACATCCCTGACTTAGGTCCCTATAGCCAAAGTTATTGGAATTTGTCAGCCTTTCCTTCTGCCTTCAGGGCAACCTCGACTTCATCTGTGAGCAGTGGTCTGGAACTGATCCTTTGCAATGCACGTTTGGGGTCAGGGTGGAGCCTGGGGGAAACTCTCAGGGTAATGGACAGTACTCTCTGGCTCCTAGAGCCAGTCCTGTACGTGCTTGTTTACACTCATCCAAAAGGCGAATTTTAACCTTGTAGCCCTGAGGTTAATTTCTGAATACGGGTGCACTGGAATCATCTCTGGCCCTACGTAGATGCAGGGCTAAACCATAGACTCCACGCTAATGTAAAAAAAAAAAAATGTTTTTGAGTAAGATTTCCTACTTAATGTTCATGTTTATTACTGGGTGTGTTAATCACTTTGGCTTTGACATTCTTTTTGGTTTCCTGCTGTTATGTATAAAACAATGGCTTGAAAGAGCTTTTTTTTTCCTCCTAAAGGCTATTTTTAGAACTGTTGAAGCTATATTCATGAAAGATATATTTATAATGCCTTGGGCATTTTTAAAGGTTGGGTATTTGTACAAGGGACTAAACTGTCAGTTTGATTTTTCAGCTGGTAAATCAAGCTTCTATAAAAGCAACAGAAGGTATTTTGGTTTTTTTAAATTATTCATGGCAACTCAGTTAAGCTCCCTTCTAAGACCAGTCATAAATATTTCTTTGCTTAAGAAAGAGAAATGGTTTAGGACCAAAGGTTCTTTGATGCATCTCCATTGTTCTGCGAACCCAGGATTTTGACTAATGCCTATTTACAGATGTAGGAAAATTTCTTTCAATTTTTTACAGCAACCATTTTCTCTTGGTTGTAAAGCTGTTTATGACCAATTGAAACAAATAATGTGGTAGCAGTTCCTTGTATCTGTTTATTATTGTCCCTCCCATGGATATTAATCTTACAGTTCTGCTAAGAGATGGTAAATTTCATTTCTCACTTTTTAAATACCTAAGTCATCCCTCAGTCATATGTCAGAGTTAGGAAGTTTATTTTCTAGTCAATGATCATGTATCAGTATACAAAAGATGAAAGGATTTAAGAAAAAAAATTAAACTTTCCATTCTTCCAAGTTTGTCATTTTCTTCTGGCTTTAAGCCCGGTCTTGGAGCCAGAAGGAGTGATACATTCACTTCTAGGAGATGGATGGGTGTAAGTGATATATTAGAGGATATGTATGCTAGAAGATGATGCTCTCAAATGAGGGATGGCAAGCCTAGCTTTCAGTCCATGTTTTTGCATAAGATCATCGATGGTACCAGGCCGCATGGTGCAATCATGATGTTACTTAGAGGCCCATTTTTTTAAAAATATTTTTTCTAGCCATGACTCTTAGTGATGTGAATCTATCACATGTATTATAGAGATCGTGTCTCAGAGGAAAAACAATAAACTTTTAAGTTTATTCATCGATTTTACACACTGTGTTTTCCATGGGTTTGGAAACTTGCATTGGTATTTATGGTAAGGTGCTTCTCGGCTACCTTTGGGCTTCTTCCCACCTTGTTTCTCCTTTGTCCATCAGACCCGTGCCAGATCGACTCCTGGTCTGCTCAGAGGCAAGCTGAGTGGCTTTAAGAAGCTCTTAGTAAAGAAGCCCTTGTAATGAGATCTTTCTTTTTATAGCCCTAGAGGAAAATTCTCACATTTTACGCAATGTCTTAGCTGTGTCCTCTCTCCTGTAGCAGCTACATGATACTATACTCCATGATACATTATACCATCCTATACATGATACTATAGACCAGAGCCACCGATTTCACCCTTTATGGACGATGACATGCTCCCTTCCTCTAACTCCCCCTTTGATTTTTCATCATAGAAATGACAGGTGGCAAAGAAGACGGGCAGCATAGGAGATAGATTTAGGAATTAAAAGCTGGAGCTAGTAGCAAGTAATTTTTAGGTAGCAAACATGTGCTTTGGTGAACCATTGAAAGACTATTTGGGGCTGGTGGAAGCAGATAAATATGAACACGATCTTAAGGGATAAATGTTCATACGTTGTACCAGCTCTGAACTTATTTTAATCACTTTCTTCTTTACCATTGGCTCTGTACATCTCAGTGACTGTAAGTAGCAACAAGTTTCTGAATAGGACTGTTTGAAGCATGGTGGCTTTTCTTATGTTGGTGTATATTATAAAGAGAATGAGCCTATTTGTAATCGTGGGTGAGAAGGGCCTCCTGCACAGCCTGAGTATTTAAGAAGTTGCCAGTGTTAAGCTAAGCCTTTCCTTTGGTCCCATACTGGGACGAGGACCCAACACAGAAAGTGTCAGCCATGAAAATCATTAACTACAAGAAGCATCTGCATCACAGTTTTGGAGGAGAAGCCAAAAAGAAAAGAGAAGTCAATGTTAAAGAGCTAAGACAAACCTATCTTCCCAGAAGATGAAACAAAGTAGACCTTTGCCTTGCAACTTGATGCCCTGTTTCTATGCCAAGGTTGGTGTAAAAATAAAACTAGTTACTGCTAGTTCAGATCCAAGACGTTCAGTGTAGCTCAGAGGACTCTTCTTGCATCCTTAAAAGAGGAGCTTGGAGGGAGATGGAAGAAGAGCACATACTTACATTAAGTTGAAAAGGAATAGGAGGAAGAATATACATTTATAAATGAAGGACTCCTACTACTTTTTCTTTTTTTATTACAGATTTTATTTTGAATTTTGTGAATAATACACAAATACATTCTTTGCATAAAAGAGTGAAGCAGTATAAATGTTCTTAACCACTCTCCATCTCTAACCCCAGTCTTAGTCTTCTCTTTAGAAGGCAACCCTGGTAACAGCTTCATGGTATATTTCCAGGTCTCCTTTGAAGGAATTTTACATGCATAACTATGGAAATATTTCGTTGTTTTTTTTTTTTTATGTCTGTTTGTATCCTAAATACCATCATATTATTTTTACTGTTCCGTGAACCCGTGTTTTACGTTATAATTTGTCTTAGAGAACTTTTCATGTAAGTACCTGTGTATCTATCTCATACTTTAAATTGCTGTATCAAATTCCATAGAATGGATTACTAAATTTTATTGAATGATAATCTCTCACTGATGGACTATTTGGTGTTTGTTTCTGGGACTACAGAAAACAGTCCTGCAATAGTCAGCCTGTGTATCCTGCTCGGGGTATATGGGTCAGGGTTTCCCTGAGGTAAATGATCAGAACTACAATTGGTGATTGAAAGCTATACATATCTTAAATTTTAGTTAATAGTTGCATCATTTTATAACCCTGCCAGGCTTGTGTGAGAGGAACTGTTTCCTCAGGCCTCACCAACACTATTAAGAAACATTTTATTTTTGCCAATCTGATGCAACTGTTGTATCTCTTTGTTTTAATTTGCCAGTGTCCGACTTGCTGGTAAACTGTGCATATTTTTATACATTTATAGACTGTTCCTGTTTTCTGTTACATAAATCTTATATCCCTTGCCTTGTGTTGAGAGTTTTCTATGTATTCTAGATGTTAATCCTTTAGCTGTTATAGATGTTGCAAATACTTTCTTCCTGTTTGTGGTTTGTCTTTAAATTTCTTAACTTTTAACTTATGCATGGCAAAAGATGACTTGTCATTTTCTTTTTTTTTTTTTTTTTTTTAAAGATTTTATTTATTTATTTGAGAGAGAGAGAATGAGAGATAGAGAGCGCGAGAGGGAAGAGGGTCAGAGGGAGAAGCAGACTCCCTGCCGAGCAGGGAGCCCGATGCGGGACTCGATCCCGGGACTCCAGGATCATGACCTGAGCCGAAGGCAGCCGCTTAACCGACTGAGCCACCCAGGCGCCCTGACTTGTCATTTTCAATTTTGATGTATTCACATTTCATTCTCTCTCTCTCTCTCTTTTTTTACTTTTTGCTTTACTTAAGGACTTTCTTATTCCTCATCCTTATGGCCATCATTATTATTAATTTAAGTTTCTAATCTTAGTCTGTTCAAGCTGCTTTCACAAAATACCATAGACTGGGTAGTTTATGCACAACAGGAATTTATTTCTCCCAGTTCTGGAGGCTGGAGTCCAAGGCCAGGGCCCTCTTCCAGGTTGCAGACTTCTCCTTGTATCTTCACATGGTGAAAGGGGCTGGGGAGATCTCCGGAGCCTCTTTTATAAATGTACTAATCGCATGTATCATGTGACCTCACTGATATGAGGAATTCTTTTTTTTTTTTTTTTTAAAGATTTATTTATTTATTTGAGAGAGCGAGAATGAGAGAGAGAGAGAGAGAACATGAGAGGGGGGAGGGTCAGAGGGAGAAGCAGGCTCCAGGGAGCCTGATGTGGGACTCGATCCCAGGACTCCGGGATCATGACCTGAGCCGAAGGCAGTCGCTTAACCAACTGAGCCACCCAGGCGCCCTATGAGGAATTCTTAATCTCAGGAAACAAACTGAGGGTTGCTGGAGCGGTGGGGGGTGGGAGGGATGGGGTGGCTGGGTGATAGACATTGGGGAGGGTATGTGCTATGGAGAGCGCTGTGAATTGTGCAAGACTGTTGAATCACAGATCTGTACTTCTGAAACAAATAATGCAATATATGTTAAGAAAAAGAAAAGAAGGAGAAGATAGCAGGAGGGGAAGAATGAAGGGGAGTAAGTCGGAGGGGGAGACGAACCATGAGAGACGATGGACTCTGAAAAACAAACTGAGGGTTCTAGAGGGGAGAGGGCTGGGGGGATGGGTTAGCCTGGTGGTGGGTATTAAAGAGGGCACGTTCTGCGGGGAGCACTGGGTGTTATGCACAAACAATGAATCATGGAACACTACATCAAAAACTAATGATGTAATGTATGGTGATTAACATAATAAAAAAATTAAAAAAAAATAAATGCACTCATCGCATCCTTGAGGACTCTGCTCTCAAGACCTAAGCACCTCCTAAAGACCCCACCTCCTAATCCCATTTTTGGGCATTAGGTTTTTAAGGTATGAATTTGGGCCAGGGGCTGGGGAGGACACAAACATTCAGACCATAGCATAGTCATGCAATGTGTTTTGAGGACTATTGTGAGGTAGGCTCTAAATTTAATTTCTTTAAATGGGTAGCCCTATGTATTAGTGTTCTCTGTTCTTTTTGGTTGGAGCCAGCTATGATGGCACCCTTTCTCCTGTGGCTTTCGAGTAGTTCAGGGTGCTGAGGGCGTGGAGGTGGGAACTGAGGTGTCAGGTTGACCTGAGTTGATGGTCTTATTGTGCTCCTAGTACCGACACCTCCCCCACCACAGTGGCCCATAGGTCTGCTCCTATAAGTTTTAATGCCTGTGGTCTTCAGGGATGTCATTTCCCACTTCATTTTTTTCCATTTATCTTCTGCCTTTCATACTTTCTGACTTAATAAGTACAACCCCCTTTCTGTTTACCCATGACCGTAGTTCATAGACATAAATTTATACCTGCATATTGAGTCATTTTGAGGGACTTAGGACAGGAGGGATAGGCTCTACCATCTGCTCCATCTGCTGTTTTCTTCTGGTCTGTGATTTGCATGAGACGCCATTTGGGATCCTTGTACAGAGCGATGATTAAGTTTCTATTAATGAGAACTATAGACTGTCTTCTCTTACGGTAATCTTAAATTTCTATACAGAGTTCAAAAGCAAAATTTAAAAATTAAATACTTACGTAAGCCTCAATGACATTTTTTTTTCAATATGAGAGTCCAGGGTTCACAAATATTATAAATGATGAATCACAGATCTCCACAAGAAATTCTAGGAATATCCTATTAAAAACTTAGTCTGGCCTCCATAAAGAACTGCCAGGTACCACACATTTCATGAACCGTCATTTAGCAATGGTGTTTCTTCTTGGGGGCACAGTTCTCTGGTATATTCCAGAAACATCAATTTTGACCTTTCTTGTGTATGGTAAATGGGGTAGGATACTCAACAGTCTATTGAGTACAATGATGTGGTTATAAATTTAAAAAGATGAACTCTATTCATTTTTATTTGATAGCTTTCCCCAAAGTCTGAAACAGTAACTTAAATTACCTTAGAAAACAGCAAAATGCATGGGAGGATTGCTTTCTGAGGGCTGGGATCATTCTTTGGCCTGGAACAGTGCACCAATCATTGCTAACTAACCAGCAGCATCTAGGGACTGAATCTTTTTCTTCACTTTCTCTGAATTGCTTCACCATTACTGAAGAAATTGATAGTGTAGATGCAGCACGAAATCTATACCCAAGTCCTTACTACTCCACAAGCCCCAAGTTGGCCCCTAGTGGCCAGCACTTGCATTCTTTTGCTGTTTCTGGTCACTAGTGCTCAATTTGCCACCCGTGATGCTGCCTGGAAGACCCTAAGAATTAACAACCACTCCAACCCAAGGAGTCTGATAGGTAAATACCACGGTTCCCTCCCCTCTTGGGTGGGATAACTCAGAGGTGCCAGCTTTATGTTTTTTTCCAAGCATTCTTTGGTGGGATTAAGCCCATTTATGCACAGTGGTAACTGGCATGCAAACACACCCGTTATATCCTTCCTTCCCTTCCTGTCTCAATTCCTCACTCCTGATGTGTCCTGGAACCACTTCTAAAATAAGCTAATTTTACTAGAATCCGTCTCTAGGAACGGCTTAATATAGATGCTTAATGCTTGACATCTTAATATAGATGCCCCCTAATTAAGGGCATTAAGAGGATTTCTTAGTAAGAGGCCCTGGAATCTATTAGAAGAATACTTTTGTTTTAAGCCAAGCAGTTTTCTTAAAACATCCATAATTTGGGAGGCTGGAAGCTGGTTAAGAAAACCAGCTCTGAAGTCAGACAGATGTGGGTTTGAGCTCTTGCTCAACCTTATTTAAATGAGTGACCTTGGGTGAATTTCTTCACATTCTATGCCTGAGATTTCTTCATCTGTAAGATGGGGTATTGCTTTCTTAGGATTGTTGTTAAATGTATTACGTGAAGTGACTAACGCAATGCCTGGCACTTTGTAAACTTTCGATCCTTTGTGGGGGCTTTTTTTTTTAATTTAATTTTTTAAATTTAATTTTAGTTTTAAAAATTTCAGCTTTATTAAGGTATAATTATTAATTTATTGACAGACAGAATTGTAGAATATTTAAAGTGTATATCGTGGGGATTTAATATACATATACATTGTGAAAGTATCCCTGTGGAATTAACATATCCATCACCTCGCAGATTTATTTATTTTTTCATTTGTGTGAAAACATTTAAGTTCTACTTTCAGCAAATTTCAATTATATACTACAGCATTTTCAACTATAGTCACCATGTTTTACATTAGATCCTCAGACCTTATTAATCTTCTAGCTGAAAGTTTGTACCCTATCACCAATCTCTCCTTATTTCCTCCACCCTGCCCCCACCCCAGGCCCCAGCATTCACCTCTGTAGTGTCTCTATGAGTTCAGAGTTTGACTTTTTTTTTTAAGATACCACGGATACATGCTACCATGCAGTATTTGTCTTTCCATGACTTATTTCACTTAGTATAGCACCCTCAAGGTTATTTGTGGTGACTTTTTATTATTGGGATATAATAACTAGTTTCTGATTAAACAATTAGTGTCTCTAACTAATTATTAGGGACCACAAATGTGCTGTTTTGAAAACCAGGTGATCATCTATTTATGTATATTTTTAAATATATATATATTTTTCTCCTTCAAGGTAATAATGACATGTGTTCTGTTTAGACTCAGCTGTGGTCTTTTGATCAAAAGCATTGCAAGCTTAGGTCTGTTTGGGCACACAAGATGTTTATTTATGTATTTCATAATGTTTTGGGAACAGAGCCATGGAAGGCAAAAGAAGGGATTTATTGTTTAGAAGAATTTTCCTCTGAGGATAATTCACTAATAAATACTCCATCATAGGTGAAAGTTTCTTGGACCCTCGGGAATCTGAAGCATCTTATGGAATAAACTTTAAGATGATTTAAAAGTCTTGGATAGGAGGAAAAAGTATTATTCACAAGAAGAATCGGATGCCACCATGGTTGTTTGTGTCTTTTTTCCTAAGATAAATCACTTTAGGATTATCACAGATACATTGACATCAGGCAGTTCCTCCTACGTACTGATCAGATCCTTAGAGATTAAATCTAAATTAAAGCATAATTTAGATAGTCATTGGTCTCTTTGATTGCTGAGGAATGAATCTCTCCTCATCAAAACCACTTTCTAGATTAAGCTCCATTTATTCTCAACACTACCTTCTTTTTCACTGCCATGAGCCCCAGAGTTTTTTCCTCAATGAACTCTAGCTAGTATACTATAACCAAATGTTATGATTGCTCGGGTTATGTAGACACAACATAAGAAGAAACGTTATTATGATGGAATCTCTCACAAATTCTTCTGGGAGATTGTGTTTCGTGGATTTTTGGTAGAATTTCTAACTGAAATGTAACCTCTTCAAATGTCTTTTAAAATCAGGCTGGTTATTATGATACAGCAGCATTGCAGTTTCTTTGGGATTGTTTGTAAGGTATAAGTGCATTGATAGGATTTTCATGTCACCTTCACTGCACTTCATCATGCCAATAACAATAGTGACGCCTGTTCAAATACATTGTGGTCAGAGTTGAGAAATATAAAACACCCTGGCTTTAATGCAAAACACTTTACTCTTAATATAATTTAATTAAAAATTATGCCTCAGTTTTATGAGTTGCTTATATTTCGTTCTTCCCAGTCTTATAAGGAAAAATTAAATTGGGTGCTTCCCATGCTATGAAGCTACTATAGTGGGATAGTTGTACCGTTTGATACCAACATTAGTTTGGGGCACTGGTTTGAAGGGATGTGTGGAAGAGATACGTTTGGTAGATTGTTCATAGTTTTACTTCCTGTTATGTGGAAAATGTGTTTGCCTTTGTTATGAGTAGAATTCCCAGATACCTGTTTTGCTCCTTTGTTTGAATTACAGATGTTGTAGATAGAGTGAGTGTTTTTGATTGTTCTCTGGTTCCTTTTCCTGCCAATCCAAGATGGTTTGATCCTACAGATGGGGTCCTTGTCAAGCCTTTTCTGTACTTAATCAGCAAGACAAGTCTCCCGCCCCGCCCTTTCCGGTAAAATAAATTTAGATGGACAGTTGAGTCCTTTAAGCACTTACCACAGTAAAAGTAGACTAAAATAAAGAGTATAATTAGTTATTTCTCCTCCATTTTTTTCCTATTTTATCATCATTTATTTTGTTTAACTAATTTAAAAAGGAAAAGGCACGAAACTTGAACAATCATTTTATTAGGAAGTTGGTGTTCAAATATTATACATAAGGTTTTTTTTTTAACATGCACGAATCCAATCTGCACATACCTTTTAATTATTGTTGTTATTATCATGGCTACCACTGTCACCAATAATAACAAACACGTATGTCATGTTTTCCACAAGCCACTCTTCTAATACACACACATGTACACAGACACACTCATTTAATCTTTTCCAAAAGGCTATGAGGATAGTGCCATTATTATCCCCATTTACAGGTACAGACACTGGCACGCACACAGAGGTTAAGTAATGACCTCTGGTCATATGGTTGGTTACTAGCAGAGGCAGGATTAGAACCCAGGTAGTCTGGTATATGCCTTGGCTCTTAACTGTTTGTTTTTTAAAGAACCTGTTTAATGTGCAAAATTAGTTTTTCCTATAAGATTTGTCTAAAGAGAAACCTCCGTAGGCTTCTTACATTCGTGAGAAGAAGCGAACAGTATGGGGTGATTCTTAACTTGGGCTGCACATTGAAGTCACCTGGGGAGCTTCAAAAATGCTGATTCCTGGGCCCTGCCCCCAGAGAGCCTGACTTAATTGCTCTGGGGTGTGGTCAGGACGTTGGACTTTTTTTGGAAAGCTCTTCATTTGATTCTAATGTGCAGCCAAGGTGAACACTGATAGAAAGCAAGCTGACATCACAAATTAAGTCAGTAAACTTCCTGAGAGGATGTGCTCACTCTACCTTTCCTGTCCGTGGCCTAATTTCTGTCAGCAGTAATACTCAGCTTGAGCACCCAGAGGCCCTACAAGATTTTGAATTATTTGTCTACGATTGAATAATATTCCCTCTACTGTACTTAAGAAGGCAGGAAATTACTAGCATTTTTTAGAAAGATTCTTAGTATCCCAGTTAGAATCAAAATAGATTTTTTTATATTCAGTTGATTAAAATTCATTTTATTTTACATTCTCCGAATGTTCCAGGTATGAGCTGTTTTATCCTTACCAAACATGTCCTCCTATCCCAAGCCTGTGAACCTTTATGTTTATGTTTTTCTCAACCCTCTGTTAGACCAAGTTGCTGTTTGAATTCTATATTCAATTAAATTCACTCCACTCTTGAGTAAGCAAATGTGATTGTAAAAATGATTTTGTGTAGTTATGTCATTTTATAACTTAAATTTGTATTATGGATACAGAAACAGATATCATCTTGTTAAATTATAACATCATGCCATTTCTTATTAATTTGTAGGAATCTTCCTTTATTGACACACAATCCCACCAGGGAAACCAGAGAGAGCCAGATCATTTGCAGGTGTGACAGGAAGCATGTGATTTAATCACCTCCACATAATGCGTTTGAGAGTGGTAACATTCATGTGTCTCCCAATAGAATTTGTGTTTTTTAATTCTGTCTTCTATAGGGAACATGGATTGTGATGAGAATGATTTTGCATGAGATTTCTCTTTGGCATGTGCAAAACTCCCCACTTACTTAGGCACTGTGGTCTGGAAATTATATTGTGGCATGGCAGACTGCACCTGTTTGAAGTGAATGCCTCCATGAAAAGTTTTATGGGGCAGAACTAGTTGCTATGCTAAGAAACTAACAACTGTGCTGGTATACATAATGGATTCTATTTTTAGATGAACATTTGTTCCTATAGCATAGCATCATTATGCAAGAGGGCAGCAGTTTCAGCACCGTATTGTGAATATTGAATTATCAGAATACCAGAGTGGAGGCCACTTTAGACTATGTTGTGAATTTTTCATATATTTTAGCCCTGGACATATTTCATTACTGGGGAGGGGGAGAAGAAAAACAAAACCAACCAAGCAAAATAAAAACAAGTGAAATACTAAAGCAATTTCAGGTTTCTGGTGTTTGTAGGTTGAGATCTTCCAGCAGCTGACCCCAAGACAAGGATCTGAGTTCACGTAGTTTATCTGGAAGGTGACCCCTGAAAGGGGCAGGGCGGTAGGGGAGAGAGACAGACGGAGGGAGACAGGCAAATGAAGGCAGCCAATAAAGTTTGAGTTATCAGATCGTTTCCACTCTGGGTATGGGAAGGTCCATGCCACTGAGGAACTCTGGGAGACAGTGCAGAACATACCTTGGAATTATCCTAGCTGAGGGGCCAGGAAGCTGTGGGATTTACCCACCAATTTCCACCTGTCAGTGACCGAAGGCCTCTCTCCTCTGGGTTCTTAGGGCCTTAACATTTCTGCCAGCCCCTCTTGATGGCCAAGGGGGCTCAGACCAGTGGGCCCCAGGCTTCGAGAGGGCTCTTAGACATAGTTGCTTTTGGAAGCTGTCACTTGGCATGCGTCGGAACACATGGGTGTCTCTAGCAGCAACTACTCTGAAGGCTTTACATTAAAGCAGGTCGGACTTTATAAATCTCTACCACAGGGTGCAAACTCCAGATTAAACCCATTCACAGATCTTGTTTGGCTTGCATAAGTCATTCAAAGTGTAAACACGAGAGGCCAGCATTGAAACATCTGGGGAGTTCTTAGACATACCTGGATTTCTCATCTGAAGGTATGGCAGGGCTGGCTGACACACCCCCATGGCCACACTTGGCTGGAGCAGAGTGGTGGCTGCCTGCTTTAGACACAGCATGTGGTAGCCACTCAGTCCCCACCAGGCCAACCTACTTTGTTTATATTACCCCTTAGGCTCGTTGAGACTTCTGAGTGTAAAATATAAGACCTCCATGGTAACATTCTTTCTTGGAAGCAGCAATAAGCCAATGATTACAAAGCTTCATGTAGAATGAAGTTAATTCTGTCACAGTGGGCTTATTGGAGTGTTGTCCCATGAAGACCGAATCCTACGGTGGAAAAATGGCTGAACGTCAGCATACCCAGGCCCTGCTCAGAACTGCCATAACCAAAGCAATTGATGCTTCAAGCCCATTCCTTCTCTGTGAAATATGGATCTAAAGTGTGCAAGCCCTGAGGTCGCTCTCAGCTTTAAAAGGCTATTATTCGAAAGTGACTTTCATGTGGCATTGTCCCAGGTAAGATCTATAAATATGACTTCCCGGCAAAGGATTTCACGTTGAATTGGGCCATTAATCTCTGGGAAATAAAAATGGTGGGCTCCGGGACACCACACAGAATGACTTCCCTTTGTGGAATGAATGGGATTTACTTTATCCCCAGCTCATGGCAGGGTGGGCACTGGGTTAGTCAATCAGTGTAATCCACCCTTCTCTCACTGCACAGCTGTGCTGTTCAACACAGGAGCCTCTAGACACATTGTGCTTTTTACATTTAAATTTTAATTAATCAAAATAAAATGAAAAAGCAGTTTCTCAGCGGACACTAGCCATATTTTGAGTGCTCAGTGGCTACCTGTAAACAGGTGCAGTTAGAGAACCTGTCCATCATTGCAGAAAGGTCTGTTGGAGGTCACTCCATAGGGATTGGCTCCAGAATGGTCTATTCAGAACCAGTTCAAAGTAAGGGGAAGATTTCTTGAACTTGTGGGTAAAGAACTTTCCTCTCTTTTGCTGGATCGTGTGCTGCAAGGATATTGGATGGATCTGAATTTGTTATTTTGTTCTCATGAATAAACATATTGGGATAGTTTGGTTAACACCTTGGGAGCCTAAAGGGTAAGCTGACCCTGCAGAGGACAAGCCAGTGAAGAAACAAATCCTTTTGATGTCATCTGAGATACCAGATCAGGCCATTTTTATTTCATGAGCTAATCACTCCCTTCATTGTCTAAGCCAGTTTAAGATGGCCTATCGTCAAGATTGCTAACTGATACATTGATCACTCATTTTTTTTTTAAAGGAAGGCAAGGACTCAGGTATCTAGGATCCAGCTGCATCTGGCTCATAAACACGAAAGAGAAATAAATGAAGAAATAGAACTTGTGAAATTTTTATACCCCAGTGTCTCCAATTCCCTATGTAAGACATTATTGTTAGTTGTTTTGTATGTTTTTCTAAGTTGGGGTTTTGCTATCAAGGATCATTTTAATAGCTTCTAGCCATCATTAGGGAAGAATATGTTTTGAGAAACATGGGGAGAATTGAAAATTTTTGCAGAAAATGGAAGTTTGTGACAACTCTGTAGATTAGCCTAATAGTCTCAATTGTACTGGAAGGATTTCTAGGGAAGGAAAGTAGAACTTATCGATAATTGTTTTGCTGTAGACATATGCCAACGTGCCTTATGTTGACTGTCTTATTAATTAATCAGTTGATTGATTTTCCTCATTGTGCATTCAGGAAACTGAGGCTATGGCTAGAATGGTTCTTTCTTGGAGGGTCATCTCTAAAACTGCCAGTCTAGAATGGACCCCCTTCTTCTGTGCTCTTGGGATACCTTGTGTTTTCCTTCACGTTAGCCCTTTTAATGTTGTGTTAATTTTGTCTGACTCATTTTTCTTACCCAATAGAGGATGGAGTCTTTGAATTCAAGGACTTTAATCTGATTTTTTTTTTTTTTGGCATTCCTAGTACAATGCTAGTTTATAGTATTTGCTCAGTCATTGTTGGTCAAATGTAACATTTAGCAGGTGGTGCCACATGTCTAAGGTTATAGGCTACTAAGTGGTGGATCCCAGGTCTGTCGGGCTCCAGAGCTAATGACTTGTCCTGCTGTTACTCATTCACTAGAACCTTCTCCTTGTTTGAATCGCTAGCTGCCTCCCTCCTAGTAGTTTATGTGACCTCCTACCTCCTGGAGGAAAGAGGACGCCCTGGAGGACGTCTCTACTTCCTTGCTGCCACCAACTCCAGAAGCCTGCCTTGGTCTTAAGCTCTCTCTCTCCTCCTGTTTCCCTCCTCCTCTCCCAGGCCATTCCTCCCTCACTGGCCCTGGACCCTGACTTCTCAATGATTGGACGCTAACATTTAACGCTTCTCTTTCTTGTGTTGTCCGTATTTCCCTTTAACCAGGTCTAGACAATCAATATTAAACACGATGGGCCTCTCCCCCCTTTAAAGAAAACCATATGCCCTCTCTTGACCCTAACTGACTGCTATCCTTTCTTTTTCCTTTTCATTCATCGAGAACGTCTTTAAAGACTTTACCTGTACTCTCTGCCTCTGTTCACTGTTCTCACCTCTCACTGGCTCCTCAGTCCATATCAGCCTGGATTCTGTCCCCATCACTCCTCCAGACTTTTTTCTAAAGCCACCGATGACCTTCATATTGTAAAACCTAGCAGCCATTTTAGCTCTGTCTGTGCTTGATCTTTTATTAGATTTTAGATTTTGATTGCCCCATTTTCTTGACTTCGTTGCTCACAGACTTCTCCCCACCTCCTTGACCACTCAGTTTCCTTTGCTGGCTCTGACTCGCAGTCCTCCACTCAGCAGACTCTCATCCGCATGTAGAGCTGCATTTACTGCCTTCACACAGTGGCCCTGTTTTACCACACTATCCTAACCCCCAGCCCCCAAGATACCTGAACCCCCATTATAAGACTGGCTTCATTCTCTTCCTCCCTGCACCCCTGACCTGGTCCTGCTACCTTATGAAAGGCACCCCCCCTTCACAGGGTTGCCCAGTCTGAACCCTGGAAGTCTTTCTTAACACCTCCTTCTCCACCTTCCTTTCAATCTCTCGGCCCCTCGCTTTCTGTTCTCCAGCCACACTGACCACACTGGCCTTCCTCCATTTCCTCAGACACAGCACATTCCTTTCTGCATGAAATCTTCACAGCACTTTCCCTCTGCTTGGAGTAGGTGTTGTCTCCTCAGGCATTACCCTCTCCCTTGCTTCACCACACTTCTCGACTGTACTAAAATATTTCAGACTTAACTCATGTAATGTCTAGCTCCCCTTTTAGGATGTCGACTCAATGGGTGAAGAGTCCAGGGTTGTCCTGGTTAATGTTGCACAACTGGCTGTCCTGGTGGGAACACTGATTTGTAGCAATTGCTGATGTCCATGGTTTAAATATTCCTGCCGCATCTGATTCCAAGCTACCAACACATCGTCACTGAACATATTTGGGAGGAGAAGGACACAGTTGGCTCTCGCGAGCTTAGAAGAAAACTCCAACACACCACTGGGGCATGTCTGTCCTCTTCAGTGCTCCATCCTCATGACTGGGAGTGGTGCTGGGCATGTTGAAGATAATGACACAGTTGGAGGGTTGAATGAAGTGTTCTTATTCCCTCATAGAAATGTAGTGATAAAAAATATGCTAGTGTCTCAAACAAAAAAAAAAAGTCATTAAATCCTTTATTTTAGAATTGGACTAGGACTTAAATGTTTTCACAGCCAATCCCTTCATTTTTCTCTCCTATAATTGAGGGTCAGGGAGCGGGATCTGCCACAGTGACCCAGCTTCCAGAAGATCCCAAGTTAAAATGCACATCTGTTAATTACCAACCAATACTCGTTCCACTATATCACACCATCATTTCAAAAAAAAAAAAAAGTAGTGTTAAAATACTAGTGATTTAATTCAAGTTGTATTGTTCTACAGTGGTGGAGTTGAACGTATCCTAAATCTATCTACTTGACAAAAGAAAAGGCAACATTTGCTTATTCCTAACAAATTTTAAGTTGTGTGTGGAGAGGGATTTCCCGTATCATGTTTTCCCCTTACTTATCTGCTGTAGCTATTTATAGAACAAATATGTTAGCCAACTTTTGCTGTATAGCAAACCACCCCAAAACTTAGTGCCTTGAAACAGCAACTATACACTCCCATATGGGTTGATAAATTGGTGTGGGCTCAGGTAGATCATTTTTCTGGCTCAGCTGACCCCTCTGGTATCCGCAGTTGGCTGTGGGGTGGCTGTGTGGCTCTGCTGAGCAGGGCTGCCCTCTCACATGTGAGGCTGCAGCTGGGATGGCTAGCCTGACGTGAATCTGGCCCACGTGGTCCCTCATCCTCCCACAGGCTAGTCCAGCTTTGTGCATTGGCCAAGTTCTGAGAGAGGATGGAAGTTGCCAGGCCTTAGAATCTAAATGGCCATATTGGCCCTTCTGCTACATTTTAGATGCCCAATCAAATCATTCATAGGGTGGGGAGATAGATGCCAATTCTTAATGACAAGGTCTGCAAAGTCACATTGTGAAGAGGCACAGGTATGCATAAGGGAATGACTTGTGGTTGCTTTTGCAATTAAATACAGAAAAAGAATTGTTTCCTCAAAGTCTGGAAGGTTCTGTCTGTAATAGTGAAGTGTCTCCATGGGGCAGAACTGACCAATGGCTTCCTCACCTTCTGAAGTATTGAGGCAATGTTAAATATCTTAGCCAGGCAGTTGTGTTAATTGTGTTAACACAGCACTGAGATGGGGGGGTGTCTCTCTCCTTCCCCTAGATTTGGGGTCCTCAATTGATGTTCCGAGAGGAAAAGATCCCTGTGAGGTGTTGGGGAGAGTAGAGCCACATTCCAACCCAGGATGCACTTGGGCAGCACTCTCGTAGCAATGGCTCTTAGGACCAAAATGTGTTGAGGATGAGGCTGGCTTAGGGCAATTGGAACTCTTCATCTTCAAGGCTAGAGTCTGCTGGTATCACGCTCTCACTTTTTGTGTTTTTTGCTTTTTCTCTTCCTAAATACTGTTGAAGTGATTTTTCTGTGCCTGATATAGTCTGTTTTTCTTTTTCTTTCTTTTCTTTTTTCTTTTTTTTTTTTTCAGTAGTCCTATGTTGGGAACATGGAAATAATTCAAAATCTGTAAGAACACAGGGAAAGTGGAAATTAAGCCTCAGAATTCTTCACTGTAGGAAAATGATCATGGGGAATTTTCCATAGTAGAGAGGTGGAAATCACTGCAGATCTCTTCTTCTAGCCTGGGCCACAACGTGCATTTTTCTGGGATGAGAAACACATGAGTTTGACCGAGGGAGAGTTCGGTAGGTTTTGTCAATGAAGCATGGGAAGGGATCAGTTCTTACTCTGAGCTCATCTTTTTTTAAGCTGAGTGTGCTCTGGGAAGATGCAGGCATCAGCGTATTTATATCCGACTGAGCCAACAGAGCATGCAGTGAAAGGGAAGGAAGGCCATTATCTGGTGAATGTATATTGGATGGGGAGTCACTGAAGTTAAAATGTTCAGTTCATTGCCATCTCTTTACTTACTTTGTAGAATTAGTGCGTGACCTCCATAATTGTTCTTTTGTGAGATACCCTGTGTAAGATCATGGACTCTGAACTCCAGCTCCCTGGGTCTGAAACCTGGCTCAAACACTGTATGTGTCCCTGAGGAAGCCATGTATCCACACTGAGCTTTTGTTTCTTCTTCTGCTAACTGGGAATAATACATCTACTTCTTAAGAATCTTGTGGGCATCAAATGAGATCACACATGTGACACACGGGGCACAGCATAGATAATAAGTGCCCCATGCCTGCTAGCTATTTTTAATAGAATTTAGTAAATTTGAATGCATATATATAGTGAGAATTGTTGAAGTATGAGAGGTGTTCAGGTAATTCTGGTTCATGTTTTAAATCTTTCTATGCCCAATTTGATTGAAAAGTTGGGGTACCCAAGGAATGCCAGTGTCTCAGATTGCAGATGCATTCCTGAGTAAGGATAGATTGGGGGGCTATCAAATAATTAGTATATCCACTGGACTCTAAGAGCTCTGGAGTACAGATCTAGATGCCAGAACTCAGCAAGGACATGGGGCCTGTGACCCATGTCAGTGAACCTTAGGAACGGGAAGGCTGAGAGGGAGAAAACAGTTGGTCACCCCAACCAAGGTTCTGGACAATCTTGTTGGGCCTGCCTGCCTGGTTGGCCCTGGAAAATGAGGTTAAATTCTCTACTTTTGAAAACAGGAGCCATATCTGATTTTTCTTAATGTCTCCAGCACCTTTCCGCAAGGCTTCTTTTATTCAAACAATGGCAGTAAGGTCTCTATCAAGATGCCCTGAGCAATCCATTAGAGGGACACTGATTTAGTCACTCTATAAGTCAGTGTTGGCCAATGTTCCACCCAGATTTCCCAGGATCCCTATGCACCCATCCCTTTGGAGTGCCTACAACGTGTTCGTCTTTACTGTATCTGAGAATTCTAGCTGGTGGGGAGGCCTGCTCAAATTAATAAATGATTCTATCTTCCTTAAGGACAGATAGAAAATCTTACTGACCCTGGGGAAAAATAGCATTTTTTTTTTTTTCCAGAGAAGATCTCAGTGCCTAATGTAGCTACACTTGGACATTTACAGAACACATGTGATAAACTCTATTTAAAAACAGAGGTAAGAAGGGGGAAGCATATGAAAATATAACTTTGGAGTAAATCACAGTTTCATTCAAAGTAAGTGGGAAAATTGGAATAGGAAATAATGCCATTTGCAGATTTATTTTAAATCCTTTTTAAGTCTTTAGTCTTGCAAAGTCTGGGTGGAAAAAAAAGAGTGTAACTGCTTAGGACTTCTTAGGAAAACAAATCAATACATCAGTAGGAAATAGGTTATGCAGTGGGCATTATTCTGGTTTCTGATTTCCGACCTGGAAGAAGCATATTATATCAAAAGGGTATGCTAGGTACATAGAATCAAGGTGACCTTTAATCTCTGACTTTATATAAACATGAAAACCATGAATAAAAAGGACTTCAGAAAAAGGGGGAAAAAAAGGAGGCCTGGATCCGTTAGGCTGAACCGTGTGAAATTGCCATAATTGTAGGTCAAAAACGGTCAAGCAGGGCAGTTTCACATAGCTTCAACTATACAGTCTTTTGGAAAGAGTAAGTGTTACTTTTGCTAAATTGGCCTTCTCATAATGACAGTGTAGAACCTGACAATGACACGGCAAATACGTGTTACCTTCCTCCATTGTTCGTGGATATGATTTTATCCTAATACGCTTGTTAATGGATATGATTTTATTTTACGTTGGTATATGGTACAACACTTCATCAATAACAGGGGAGAATGTGCTACCTTTAAAAATCTGTACAGGCTTCTTCTATTGAATGGTATGCATTTAATTGAGTGCAAGTATAACTTTTGCTTGAGAGGTCAGCTTCCAATCCAAATTTGGAAAAAACAAATTTGGAATGAATTTCCCATATATTTATCATTTTATTTGCTCATGAGTTATGTTCTTTTTTTTTTTTTTCTTGTGGAGGAGACAAACCAATTTAGGTCGTTTCTTTTACGATGTAGGGTGGTGGTGAAAAGTACAGACTCTGAAACTCACCTGCCTGGGTTTGAATCCCAGCCCTATAACTTGTGAGCTATGTGACTGTGAGCAAGTGTTTTAACCTCTATGTACAGCAATTTACACATATCTAAAGAGGCAATGATAATTGCATTTCCTTGAAAGGTTTTTGTGGAGAGTACATGAATTAATAGAATATGTTTTGACTAGCGCTTATCATGTTGGAAGCACTATGTGTTTATCATTATTATTTTTCATTGTAGTCTTCTTTATGTAATTTGTGTACATGGATTGTCTGGAGAATGACAACTTGTCCTTCAAAGTGAGAAGCTGTGCTAATTCTCCTAGTGTGCTAGAAATTTGTCTCTGCGGAGTGCCACTTTGTCAATATGAAGTCCATACAAGCCAGGTGGGCCTGCAGGGTGGGGCTTCCTTAAGCAGTTTACATTCAGTGAGGATTACTCGGTGGGAATAAACTGCCTCCCAGTGTTCACTTGGCTGGGAACTATTCCACCTGCTGTTGACTTTTGTAGGTTCTAGTGCACTTTCTTTCCGGGTGATTTCTTTCCTGCAACAGAACCATTCTAAACCCCATAAGCGACAGGTGGGTCACTGTACATGAATGTGCATCCTGTTATTAATTCATTCATTCAGCACAGTTTTACTGAGCACCTACTAAATGGCAGGCATTCCTCTAGACAACACACAACCTCCTTGATGCATAGTAAGTAAGTAAAAGGGTGGCAGTGATGATGTAAGTACTCAGGGAAGGCATCTTTGAAAAGCTGGCATTTTAAGCAGAGATTTAAAGGAGCTGGGGGACCAGCCATGTGGCTATCAGGAGGAAGAATATTCTAGGCAAATGAATGAATGAGTGTGAAGGTGTGTAATTTCTGGAATTGTTCGATGAGCAGGAAAGTAGTCATTTGACTGGAGCAGAGTAAATGGAGGGGCTGGGGCAAAAATAGGAGACGAGGTCAGAGAGGTCACCGTAATGCAAAGGCAAATTACGTTGGGTTTTCTAGACCATTTCAAGGTCTTTGGCTTTTCTCTGAATGAAATCTGAAGGCACTATAAGGTTTTAAACAAAGGAACGATGTAAGTAACTTGAGTTTCAAAAAAAGGATCATTCAGAGTTATGATCCGGACAAGAGGGCATAGATTTGTTTCTCTCTGCTCCTCCACGCTAAGTACAACTATAAATCCTGCAAGTAATGCAAGCAGTGAATAGCGCAGACCTCTGAAAGTGGCTAAGAGAAAGGCAAACTAATTTGTCGTCAGGACGAGAGGAACAGAGCAGCGGCAGGGTGTCTTATGTTGCCCCCCAAACAACAAACAACCCAGGCTCAGCATTCCATGACCTTTGGCCTAGAAACAGAAGGTGGCCTTCCTTTCATGGATCTAATGGAGGCCCTTCCACCATCACCAGGACAGCCCGGCTCCACTGGCAAGGGGGATCAGCTAACAATAAGTGGCCAGGAAAAGTGCTCTCCTTCCTCATCAGGCCTGAAACCTCCCACCACCAAGAGACAAAATGTGGGGACGGCTGGGTGGCCCTGGCAAAGGGGAACCTACCCCAAGCAGCCTGGTCCCAGAAACCGTTGGTCCCCATGAGCCTGAGACTTCCCTCCCTGGCCCAGAGACACTGGGGCCCGGGAATGAAGAAACCCCATCTGTTCCCTCAGGTACAAGGACCTGTGGGAGTCCCAGCAGTATCAGATGTAGTAAACAGACCCAAATAACACAGTAAGGGCTCTGAAAATTAAACTATCATTGGAACCAAAGCCCGCAAAAGGACACCAGGACCCATATGACAAACTAAGCAGGGTGATTGCTTGCTAACATACAAGACCTAAACAGGATTCAGAATCTTCTAAAATAGTAGACAAAACGTCCAGGAAACAATTAAAAATTGCCCATCATCCCAAGAACCAGGGAAATCACAGTTTGAGTGAGAAAAGACAATCTATTGATGCCAACATTGAGATAAATCAGACGTTGGAATTACCTGATAAGGATTTTAAAGTAACCATCATAAAAATAACTTCAGTAATCAAGTGAAAATGCTTTTGAAACAAGTGCAAAAATAGAAAACCTCAGCAAAGAAATAAAAGTTAAAAAAAAAAGAACCAAATGGAAATGATAAAAGTGATAAAATGCAATGGGCAAAAAAATACATATTTTAATAATAGTCACATACATATATTGTAATAGCCTGAGCAACCATTATGAAAACTATACAGACACCCACTTAAAGTAAAGGTGGAATCCTAAAGTGGAAAGTAACCACCAAGAAGGCAAGGAAAGGAAAATAAAGAAGGAACCAGAGTAAACAAACAGAAAACAAGTAATAAGATGGCAGAGTCAAGCTCTAACATAGGAATAATTGCCTTAAAGATAATAGAACAGACCCATATAAATATGCCCAACTGATTTTTGACAAAGGTGCAAAGTCAGTTTAATGGGGGGAAAGATAATTTTTTAACAAATGATGCTGGAGAAATTGGACATTATTGGCAATAAATAAATAAATAAATAAATAAATAAATAAATAAAATAAAATGAAACTCTACCTAAACCTCACACTTTATTAAAAAAATGAACATAAATGGGTTATGGACATAAATGTAAAACACAAAACTATACAACTTTTAGAAAAAATAAAAACACAGGAAAATCTTCTGATCTAGGACCAGGCAAAGAGTTTTTCTACTTGACACCAAAACATAATACATAAAAAGAAAAGTTGAGTCTCATTGGAATTAAAATCCTGTACTCTGTGGAAAACTCTGAGAAGAGGATGAGAAGACAAGCTATATAGACTGGGAGAAAGTATTTGCATACCACATATGTGACAGAGGACTTATATTTAGAATACACAAAGAACTTTAAACTCACTAGTTGAAAAACAAAACTAAGTAATCCAATTAGAAAATGGGCAAAAGACATATGCAGACAATTCACCAAAGAGGTTATACAGATGGCACATAAGCATATGAAAAGATGTTCAACATCATTGGCCATTAGGGAATTGCAAATTAAAATCCCAGTAAGATAACACTGCATACCTATCAGAATGGCTAAGATTGAAAATAGTGACATTACCAAATGCTAGCAAGGATGTGGAATCTGGATCCCTCCTGGATCACTGGGAATGTAAAATGGTACAGAACTCTGGAATAGAGTTGGGCAGTTTCTCATAAAACTTACCATGTAGCTGTTCACGTAATATGGCAATGTCTTGAGCATTTATTCCAGAAAAATGAAAGTATAGGCTCACACAAAAATCCTGTACACAAATGTCCAGCTTTATTCACAGTAGCCAAAAAACTGAAAATGACCCAGATGTCCTTCAGAGGGTAAAGGATTAAAAAAATGGTGGTATATCCATATGATGGAATGATACTCAGCAATAAAAAAGAATGAACTATTGGTACACTCAACAACCTAGATAATCTACAGTATGCCAAGTAAAAAAAGCCAATCCTAAAGGATTATATACTGCATAATTCCATTTATATAAGCGTTTTGAAATGATAAAATTATAGAAATGGGTAACATTTGTGTTTGTAGGTATTTGTCGTGGGTATAGGGAGAGAGGGAGTTTAGTGTGGTTATAAAAGGGTAACATAAGGAATCTTTGTGGTGATGATATTGTTCTGTGTCTTCACTGTGGTGGTGGATACATGAATCTACACATGATAAAATTGTATAGAATTAAATGCACACACACATACACACCTACCTGTATACATACATAAATGGATACAAGTAAAATTGGGGAAAGCTGAATGAGACCCCTGGATAGTATCAATGTCGATATCCTGGTTGTGATACTTGTACTATATTTTGCAAGATATTACCATCTGAGGAAACTAGGATCTCTCTGTATTATTTCTATAATTATCTCAATAAAAATTTCAATGAAATAACAGGACCACCCAAATTAGCACCTGAGGATTCTTAGTAATATCCTTGATCCCAGGATATTACTAATATCTCTAAACAAAAATGATAGAGTGAAGTCTCCCTTTAATAGAAGGTTTTTCATAATGTGATATTATCACTATTCCATTCTCAATAATCAGTATCATGTTCATATGAAAATAACTCATGGTATATCAATAAGTGTTAGTTGTTAAATTAAAATAATTTTGCACGAATGTGCAAATGACAGATTTAACTCTTTGGGGGGGATGTTTACATTTTAGAAAAAGAATGATGCTGGGGTGCCTGGGTGACACAGTCGGTTGAGCGCCTGACTCTCGGTTTCAGCTTAGGTTGTGATCTCAGGGTCCTGAGGTCCAGCTCTGCGCTGCTCTGAGTTCAGTGTGGAGTCTTCTTGAGACTTTGTTTCCCGTTCCCTCTGCCCCTCCCCCATGTGTACGTGTGCTTTCTCTATCTCTCATAAATAAATATTTAATAAAGAAAAAGAAAAAGAATGATGTTAATCCAAATAAATATGATTGCTATGAGAGATGATTCTGTACAGTATGGTTTTATGGTTTGTGTTCCTACTCTGGGCTGCTACACACTTCTATAAAATATGAGGGCAGAAATTAGCGACGCCAACCTCTGCTTGTGAAGAGTGCCATGCAGTGCCCATGTATTGCTATTATTATCTTTTTTATGATTATGAGTTTATTTTATCCCTAATAAGAAGATGAGTTCAGGATAAAATTTTGGGCAAGTACAAAGTGCTATGTATATACATATTCCCAGGACAATATCAGAAACTATGTGGTTTGGTTGAATTTGGAAATAGAGGTTATGTATTAGGCCCAAAGTGAGAAATACAGGGGTGTATGATATACTTTCTAAAATCCAAAGTCCAGCTTGTTAAAAAAAACAGTTTATTTATCAATTCTCCTCTTTTTTGCAAATGAAGTAGCTCATTGAGGTAGCTCACAGAATATATGGTATCCAGGAAAACAATAAATGAGGCTGTAAGTCTTTTGGCTGGTGATATGGGATTGATTGAATCATGGTACTTGCAAGCATTGTAGCACCAAAACTCGTGCCATGGGTGAAACCTCAGTGCCATAGAAAACTGTCTATGATAAATTAAATTTGAAAAAAGGACATTAATTTTGCATTTTGTATACATACCAATAATATGTAAGTGTGTGTGTGTATAAAAACAAAAAAAAGAAAAGACTAGAAGAAACTCGTCAGTTTGGGCTGCTCTAACAAGAATCCCATAGGCTTAGACACAAGCATTTTTTTTTCTTACAGTTCTGGATGCTGGGAGTCTGAAATCAGGGTGCTAGCATGGTTGGGTTATTGGTAAATGCTCTCTTCCTTGGTTTATGGCTGTCTTCTTGTGTCCTTATATGGCAGAGAAGAAAGGGAAATAAGCTAGCTCTCTCCTGTCTCTTCTTATAAGGCTCCACCCTCATGACCTAATTACCCTCCAAAGGCCCCGTTTCCAAATACCATCCTATTAGTGATTAAGGTTTCCATATGTGAATTTGGGGGGAGTGGACACAATCAGTCCATAACAGTATATCAGAAGGTTAGCAGTGCTTTGCTCTGGGTGCTGGTAGGAACATGGGTGAAATTTATTTTCTTTCTTATGCCATTCTGTATATTCAGATTTTCTTGTCATGACTTTATATTATTCTTGTAGCCAGAAAATAAATGTAATTTTCATTAGTAAATGTTCATTTTTAAGGAAGAAATAAGTTAGAGCAAAGGGAAAATGAGGCTATGAGAAAAAAGATGGAACCAGAGGTAGAGCATTGAAAGGCTTGCCTAATTATTCAAACAGAGTTACAGTTTGGCTCTGAGTTTCCTATCAGCACATGTGAAGATTCTCAGTGTTGATTAGAGAAAACAGACCAGCTGTTCAGAAGTCTCCTGGCTACCATAGCTCCTAATATAGCTGCCACTGATACTGACACTTAAGAGATTTCTCCAATGTGTCCTTAGTGTCCCTGTATAGAAGACCATGCCATCTCTTCTTTTAGCGAGTGGTGACCACACTGACATCTTGATAAGACATAAAAGCAATAGCATTCACAGAGTTTGTCTCATACTATTCTGAACCATAGGTCAAAAGCTGTAGAGTACTAGCAATTCTGGGGGAAATAAACCATGTGAACCTGGTGTGCAGTAGATATACTGTTGCATGTCTGGTGTGGAGACCTAGTGGCCTCAGGTTTTTGCTTCCTGCTGTCTACGCCTCTTTGTAATTTCACTCTGTGGATCTTCCCATCAGAAGGTGGAGACTGTTACCTTACCCTTCGGGTTCGGGCTGACATTGTGACTTTCTTTGTCCAATAGGATGTTATAAGTGATGATGTATGTTACCTGAGCCTAGACCCGAAGAGGTCTTTTGTGCTTCTGCTTCATCCTCTGTCAAGAGAACAAGCTTAAGCTAGCCTGATAGGAGATGAAAGACCACATGGAGCAGAGATGAGTCATGCTAGACCATGCCGCTTTCCCTTGATTTGACAGTTGACCAGATGTGCATGAAGGAGAAAAGCCCAGTTCAGCAGAGGCTGGTCCAGATCAGCAGATCCATTGATCAGGACCATATGCTCATCAGCAAAGTTAAATATTTAGTACATGCCATTGAAGTTTTGTAGTTGTTTGTTACACAGCATTATTGTGGTGACAGATAACAAATATATCTCACTTCATCCATTGTAGAGAAGGATATGAACTATACGGCCTTTAGGGTTCCAATCCTCATTCTTCATTAAACTAGATATGTGACTTTTAGTAAATATTTTAAGCCTCCCTGAGCAGCATATGTAAAATGGAAAAAAAACAGAACAAAACACAAATGATTTTTTTGTCTAACTCAAAATTGCTAGATAGAAATGAAATATTTCTAAAAGCATTTAGTAGCTGTGAAGTACAATTCAAGTTCAGGTTATTTAAAACTCTCCTCTCTACAATAATATACCATGTTTAAATTTTTTCCAATCCAATCGAACCTTTAGGTACTACATAAAACAAACATATAAAGAACATTTTCAGGCCATGCCAGTCAGTGTTAAATTAATCCAGGCATGTTTTGACAGCCCAATATCAAAGTTGAAATTAACTACAGAAGAGAACTTTTTAGTTTTTGTGAACATGACTTACAGACGGGGCCTTTAAACAAAATAAAGCAAAACAAGCTTTGACTTATTCAAAGCAACTCTTTAATGCAGAATGTCAGATATGACTGTCAGTTGCCAGGCACATCAGGGTGTGAACCCATAGCACCCTTGAAGTAAAATTTGCATGCTTTAATCGGGTAATGGTATGTGCAATGAGGTAATTAATTTTAAATTGGCCCTATTTAAATACATTTGCACCTTTTGTTTCACAGCCCACAGATCCTTGTATGATTTTAAAATATAGGAAAGAATTTCTCAAATTAAGTCTCATCAACATTCAGAGTTGTTTTATTTGCAGCCACAGAGATAAAATTTGACTCTTGATATCTTTAACTAGTTTATTATTAGAATAACCCCAGATAATACTCTTTTGTCTTTATCTTTCCAAGAAAGGAAAACAGTTTTCTTGGTTTGACTGTAAATTGTATTCTTTGCATATATTATCTTTTTTTTTTAAAAGATTTCATTTTTTTTAATTGTTTATTTGGATAGAGAGCAAGAGTGAGAGAGAGAGAAAGAGCACAAGCAGGGGGAGAGGCTGAGGGAGAGGAGAAGGCTCTCCACTGAGCAGGGAGCCCGATGCAGGCTTCATCCCAGGACCCTGGGATCATGACCTGAGCTGAAGGCAGGCACTTAACCGACTGAGCTCCTAGGCACCTCTGCATATATTATCTTGAAAATTCTGAATATTTCTAGTTTTAAAATAATGTCTTTCTTTGTAATAATGATACATAATCATTATAGAATTTGAGGTAATAAAGAGATTATAAATGAATAAAATTAAAATTATCCAAATACTTTCACCCAGAAACACACACTGTTAACTTTTAAATAAGACTATAATTTCAGATACCAGTCTATGCATCTGTCCATATAGAAAGATAATGCATAAATAGGAATACTTTTGGAACAACTGTAACATATCATGCATACTAATTCAGTGAACATTTTAGATTTAATTTTACTTGAAATTAAGCATAAAAAAATAAACTGAATATATTCTGAAAGGCTGAACTCCAGATAACAGTTTCACTACAGGATATGTTGCTAAAGGATCCCTCTAAAGTTAAGAAAAAAATAGTGATTATAAAAAATTTGAAGTTCAAGTCATTAATTATGTAACTAAAATTTTGCCCTTTAACCATATTTAATTCTTGCTCTGAAAGATGAAGAATTTAGATTATGCATGCTTTTTTCTCACTTTACTATCTCATCCCCTAAATGCATTAGTTATAATATTATTTTTGTGTTTTTAAGGTTTCTACCATGCCATGATACTCTGTGGTAATAATTCCTGAAATTCTTTAAAACTAATTCCATCAGAAAATCAACAATCCAACTAAAATGGGAAATGTAGTGTGCTTAGTTATAAAAAGGGAAACCCAAACCCAGTTATGATAGTAGAAATGCATATTATAACCACACTGAGTTTCCATTTATTACCTATCGGTTTGTCAAGCATCTTTAAGTCTGCCAACATCTTCTAAAGGTGAGGTTGTGGGGAAATAGGCCTTATCAGGCATTGCTGGGAAAAGGGCAATTAAGCATCACTCTTATGGAGGGCTATTTAGTAATATCTACCAGAACTATAAGTGCATTTTATCTTTTGACACAGTAATTTCTCTTCTGGGTGTTTATCTTTTTATGTACATCTGTACATGCACAAAATGATATATGTACAAGGTTATTTATTTCAGAGCTGCTTGTAAAAGCCTACCTTGGAAACAACTTGAATATCCATCAATAGGGGACTGGTTGAATAAATTACAGGACATTGCCACAATGAAATATTTTGCAGCTAAGCTGAAGCAGGGGGAAAGGAGGGGAAGGAAGAATACATCTTTCTATTGATGTAGAAAGATCTTTAAGATATGCTAATCAGTAAAATATTTATGTCCAGAAAATGTATAATAAAGGAAATTAGTAAGAATATCCTTGTTTGTATTTGCATATAGACAAATATATATGACTTTAATGAAAATGTTTGTCTGGTATAGCTGGAAGAGAGGGGACGCTAGCAGACTCTAGCTCTTTGAATTATTTTATTAATCAGTGACCATTACTTATTACAAAAAAATAATTAAAGCATTAATTAAATGGATTCCATTTTCAACAGTACTTCTTTGTCTCAGACTCTCCATTTGTGACTTCTTTAATTTGATTCACTTTTTGGTTATTTGGTTAGCTGGGTTTTGTCCTCCAGCTAATTTAAAAGGAAGATTTGCAAGTATTCTAAGTCCTAAATTGCTGCATGAATGAGAATATCTGTCAATCACAATTTTGTCTGTGAATCCTTACTTGAAAAACCTTTAAAATCCTTTTGTCTCATTTCGTTCTGCCCTAACGTGTCATTCCACTTTCTTCTAGAATAGGATTATGACATTTGCATTAAAATGAAGGTTTTTTTTCTACCCTCTACTTTTCTTTTTTGTTGTTGTAGTTTTAGTGATATTTTTTAACATGCAGGTGGTGGCTTTCAGAGATGAGCAGGCTCAGCCTTCACTGCATCCTTCCAAGGCTTATACTGGGCCTCTTACTTTGTATTTGTGTATTTGTTCTTGGATGACCTCATCTGCTCCTAGCATGTGGACTATCACCTAGTCTCAGTCTATAGTCCTGATCATGCCAAGCCTATTTCCCGGTTGCCTGCTGTACATCTCCACTTCGCTGCCCTGCAGACTTTCCAAACTCAACAACCCACAATCAACTCATGATTCTTCATGATCTGTCCTTCCTTTATGATCCATGACACTCATCCCTCGCTTAGTTTACCACACTATTTTCCTTCTCCTTCCCAAGTTAAAATCTTTGGAGTCATATATCCCTTTAACTCCCCTTCACCCCAAACATCCAACTAGCCATCATGTCCTTTGCATGTATCTAAAATGCCAGACTCTGGTCCTTCCTTTCTAATTGGGTCCACATATTCCTCTTCATAATTAATAGATTTAATTAAATTAATTATTTAATTTGATTCATTTTTTGGTTAGCTGGATTTTATCATCCAGCTAATTTTAAAGGAGGGTTCATGAGTGTTCCATTTCCTAAAATGATCAGAGTGGAATGGATGGGGCCTGCCACTCTTATTTTCTAGAAAAGGTCAAAATCTGTAATGATGGATGCAACCAGAGTAGTGGCAATTTTTCTATCTCTTCTTGTCACATTGGTGCTATGAATGATAATATTTTATGATGGGAAAGTTCCAGAGACTAGAGCCAGCAATGCCTAATGCCCATACAGTAATACAGAAAGTATCAAAAGTAGGTAACTCAATCAGTAAATGTATAGGACTGTTACACATTTTATAGTGGTGGTGGTGTATGTGTGTGTGTACATACAGATATGATAAAGGCTTACATAATTGACCACTGCTTCAGTAAGTTATTTTTGTAACAAACCACCATAGAATCTCTGTGGCAGAAAGCAGTGATCAACACTTCCACACGTCTTGCCGTGTATTCACTGTGGTTTGGCTGATTTAGGCTTGGCTCAGGCTGGTTTTACTTCAAGCTTTGTTCTAAACCTTGCCTGTTTCTGTGGATTGGGCTCTAGTCTTCTCAACATGTGTTCATTCTGTGTCCCAGCCTTAGGAGCCAACAGCCATTTAGAAGAGGCTCTTTTGAGGGGGATGGCAAAGGTGCTAGAAAGCAAGACCAACCACACAAGTACCTTTGAAGTCTTTGCTTATGTCATGTTTACTAATATTCCTCTGGCCAGAACAAGATACATGGCTAAGCCCAACATCAAAGGGTCTAGTGGGAGGAACTGCAAAAGGAAGTAGACACAGGGAGGGGTGAAGTCCTGGGAACAATGATGCAATCTAACACAATTGTAATGATTGCTTTCCATAAAAAGAAAACAAATATAAAAATACCTGGGCCCTCTTTTGTATGAATGCCTTTCAAACTGTATGGTTAATCTCATTAGGAGGGGAGATGCATTTTCCTGCTAATATTAAATTGGAAACTAACAGAAGGGTAATGTGAATTTCTAAACAAAAGGAGATTTATGGCATTATTGCATGCTAATCTTCTGATAAGAGTAGCCACCCACTTATAAATAACTTTCACAGTTCTTTTGGAAGCTTCCTGGGAATTGTCCATTTTCATTCACATTTGTAATCTCTGACCTATTCCAAGAGTGCAGTAGAGTGTGATGTATTTTATTTTTAGAACTAGTCTTAACCCTGTTAGTATCTTATAAAATGAGCTGGTCAAACATTAACCCATAAATGTTAAATATATCAGGAAAAGGATACCCAGAGGTGAATTTGTAATTCTTAAGTATTGTGTAGTTGACTGCTAAAATTAGTATAGTTTGTGCTATTGTGATTGGTAATTAAAATATCTTCTAAATGTTTCAGAGGAGAACTGTGTAAAGCAAATGATTTAAAAAATTAAAATAAGTGTCCCAGTATGTGAGTAGTTGTAATATTTAAAAATAATGTTACCTAAATGAACAAGATGTATTTTTTAATCAGTATTAAGAGAATTACAATTGCCTATGTAGATGCAAGACATTTCTATTTTAATTTTACATAGAAGCGAAGATATGGAAATATAAAGAAAAGCAAAGATAAAGGAAAGACAAGGAAAATGGGTCTCTCTTACTTCTATATCAGAAACATCGGCAGGCATACTTATCCAATCATAGGAAATAACAATGAACTTGTGGTTGAATGTGCTAGAAAGTTTTATCAAATTGTAAAATTTGTCAAAACTGCAATGCAGTATCATCGATATCTTCTTAAGAAACATGGATATGATAATGAATTCAATTTTCAGTCACTCAAATTTTCTACAGTTGTATTATTCATGGTGAAATTCATTCAACAAATTTATCTGTTTCAACTTGGTAGGATTCAGGAACTGACAACTTCCCACCTCTTTGATATTTGTCATCCTCACATTCCCTTAGAAACCTCAATACTCAACCATTTACCATGCTTTAAGGGAATGTTTCACTAGGAAAAAAAAAACTTGCATAAGTGTGGAAAAGAAGAAAAATAGAATTTTTACAGAATATCAAAGAAAAGGTCATGATGTGAAAACTGCATAGTATGCTCCTAGCGTATCTTGAATTAATAGTGAACATGTGGTTTCACTGATTTTCTTTCCCGCATATACTGATATATAAATATATGAGAAATTCGGATTCCATATCAAGCACTAAAGTCAGAGTTCTTATGTAACATACCATCTTTGAAAAACTGAATTCTAAATGGCAGGTGGCTCCAATACCCACCTGTTATTAAGTGTGGTCTGTGTTCCCCATTTTGTTCTAGCATACATTCCTAATCCCCTTTTTGTGAAACTTGATTAATCATTAAACAGGTCAGAGTGTACACCTGAAATTCTCAGATAAGTAGTTTCTTAACATCTGTTTTTGTTATTTGCTCTTAAAAAAAGTTAGCATTATTTTCCTCAATTATGTGAAATTGCTGCCTTTGCACATTCTTTTGAAACAAATCGTTTCTCAGTACCAATACTGTGATTTTGAAGTTTGAAACATCTTAAACTTTCCCATCATGGACAAGTTATGTTTTGTAGTTGGTGAGCTCAATACCCGCATGCAGCTCCGTGTTTATGGTGGCACAACAAAGTGAAGATTTCAGATAATTATCTTGGCGGTCAGGCCTCCAGGTCTGCTGGCTGTTGTGTTTATAGGGCAAAGCAAGCTGGACGCTGGGCTGTCTACTGGCAGCCTGTTAAGTACATAATGCTCCCATTGCCTTCTATTCTCAGCACCCAAGTCACTTGCTGGGTGTAAGTTGGGTATTTAAGGGTGAGCATTAACTCTCGTGGGTCACCAGGGAACCATTTAATAAGTAACTAATGGCCCGGAGATGTTCATGTATTTCTGTAAATGCCCCAGTTTTGTTACGGGTGCAGTTCATTGAAGGTCACTCCACAGTTTCAAATATTTAATGTCCTTTCCCAAGTGAGTGACCCAGGTCTGGTAGACAAGAGGGCTGATAGATAGGTTATTTGTAGCTAGCCGGTCCATAGTAAGCTAATCAAGTTCATAATGATTATATTCTGGCAAGGAAAAGCTAATTGGCAGATATAATAGGGGTTCAGAGGCTAAAATAAATCTGAGAGATGATAAAAACAACCTCATTAGACAAGAGTGTATATATGTGTAGTTTTGTGGATATTTCTTTGGTAACGTTTTATTTTGATATATTTTAAACTTACAGAAAATTTTCAAGATTAAAACAAGGTACAGCTTTCCATCCTTTACACATATTTCCTGATTATTTATCATTTTCCCCACTTCTTTCATCTTTCTGTGTATCTACCAAGCTATTGATACACATAAAATGTTTTTTCCTGAACCATTTGGGGGTAAGGTGCAGTCATGATGCCCCTTGACCCCTAAATAATTCAATGTATCTATTCAAAGAACAAGGACTTTTTAAAACATAAACACAGGGCATAATCATCGAAATCGGGACATTTAATAATGATACATACATTACTATAATAATGATACATACATACTATTACATGACTATGGATATTTTCTTTTTCTTTTCTTTTTTGATAAATTATGTGGAGAGAAACAAGAAAATGAAAATGAATGACTTCAGTTCCAAAATATCAGCACATTAGTTGCTCTGGGGTAGATTGTTATGCTAAATTCCAGTTATAAAGTTGCTAGATGATCCAAACACCAATTAGATGAGGGTCACTTATTCAATAACTCCTGTACGTATTTTAGTCACTTCAAAGTTTTCTTTTTTTTTTTTCCCCAGTGACTTACCAAGGAGATGATTATGGGCTTTTATTCAAACCCAACTTTCACATTGCATTTGTAAAGCACATTTGAATTAAAAATGCCAGGAAGGTCGACTTTGACCTTAATATTTAGCCATAACTCCCTCTCTTTGGAGATGAATAATCAGGTGAACTTCATTGCTCCTTGAACTTGATCACCTTCATATTGGATTTCCAGTTTTAAGTATAGAATTTAGTACAAATATAATTAAGATACAATACAAGGCAGATAAAATCCATCTAAAATAAAGAGAACTGTTAATTTAACAACATACCTTGCGGGAGAGTCAGTGTAATGATATAAATAATACGAACAGGCATGCTATTTGGATGTCAGATTTCTTTTTAAAGTCATCAATTTGTTCAGATGTTCTAATGTAGCACTGTTATAGTAATAATTAAGAAGGTTAAATCCTTCTTCGTGAAGATCTTAGAGAGATGCCTGTCTATTAGAATCATCTGTTCACACCTGACTACCTCATGTTCATTTTTACAGTCTTTGTTTCAAGAAATTATATTAAGCCAGATGGACTTCTAATGCCTTTGAAGCCAAATCAAAGAACATAAGGCTGAACTGTAGACTGGTAAGTTGTGAGGTGAAAGTGAACACTGAAGAATAACATAAAGGGCAGGTGGAGCCAGTTGGATCACTTGGTAGGTCAGACATATGGGAGAAGAGCCCTCCTTCAGCTAAGTGTCTTGAGGATTGTAACATCTAAGCCTCTTGGATGGCATCGGGAGCTTTTTAAAAAATAAATACAATGTCACTTGCACCATCAAGTCAGTTACGGAGCCCTAAGCCTGAAGCCAAGGTGGAGGCAGGACTATACTTCTGTAATTTACAGCAGTGGTACCAGTGTAGGCACCTAAGGATTCAGAAGATGAGGAGAGTATCTTTTAGACAAATACAGAAGACATAGGAGGAACTGGATATGCATAAAGGTGGAAAGAGAACATTCTAAGAAACGGTATAAATGAAATTATACAACTACAAAGAAACAGGTAACTGCTGAGTTGTGGCCAAATGCATTGGGACCTGGGGGCTACTGTGTGTGAGAAGGGTCTCCAGTTTGCTGCCAGTTCTCATGAAAATAGGATGTATGCTAAGGAAATGGTGTCTAACATCCCGTTAGTAGAGCAAGCTGTCCCTGATAGGTGGATGCCTTTCAAATATTCAATTACATCTATAACTGTGTAAGACCTTTGATCATGTACTTCTTCCAATAATGAAGTCCAGTCTGGAAATTTCTGCCTTTGCATATAGAATTTATGGCATAAATAATAGGACACAATGAGAGGCTGACAAAGAACCTCCAGAATAAAGAAGACTGTTTATGTGACACACATTTTGCAAGAGAGACTCTGGGAAAACAGGCATGTTCACATGCTGCTGGGAGCGGTGTAAATGATTCTGACAGCCATGGAGAGCAACTTGGCCATTTCTATCAAAATTACAAATTTGCCCTTTGTCCTGCAGCCCAGCTTCTATATTTTTTTCTTACAGAGTCACTTATGCACAATGCAGAAGAATTTATGTGCATTGTTTGTTAACAGAAAAAGATCAAAACCCAAATCAAATGTTTGAAAATGGAAACCAATCAAATAAACCCTGGTAGATCCAGCCATGGACTACTATGCAGCTGTATAAGAAAAATAAAAAAGAAGAAGAATGAAGATATGCCCTGTGTACTGATTTGGAGATAAGTCCTGAAAGGAAAACAAGGATAATCTCATTTGCATGTGTTTGCATGAAGAAACTAGAAGGAGATACAAAAAAAAAAAAAAAAAAAGGAATAAAAATGTTTTATGGTGGGTGGAAACCGGCAGATGGAGTCAGGGGTGGATACAAGTCTTCACCGTGTAAACCTTTTTATACTTAAAAAATGTTTTGATCTGTGTTCTTGTACTAGTTAGTGAAAGAAATTAAAAAGAGAATTATTGCATTCATATATGCAGAGACGGCTAATTTTTCACCCCAACACCTATCCTAATTGTTTTGATTTTAAACTGAAACACTGTCCTCTAGGCTTTAAATAATTTTTTCCTGCTTCCCTTGCAGCTAGGTGTGGCTCTAAGACCAGTGAGATAGTGTGAGATATCTTGGTACTTATACATGAATCTATTCAGGTATGAGGGCCTTTCTACCCTGCTTTCTTCTTCCTAAATATTGAGTTGATGTCCAGAGCCCCAGTAGACATCTCGGCCAATGAAATGACCTTGATAATTGAAAATCATTTATAAGACAGCAGAGGAGAAAGATAGAAACATGAATTCCTGAACACTATGGAGCCAACATATAGGTTTCTTCTTGGCTTCTCTTATGTGAAAAGCAAGCAAACAAACAAAGCTCTTAGCTTGTGTGCACCACCTTTACTTTGATTTTTATGTTGTTAATTATACTTTGGAATCAAATCTAGTATTTACCCCCAGTGTAGGAAAATTGTGTCTTCCTTATTTAAGACCATTTCCTTTGTGAATTTTGCTAGGGCATTCTAAGCCTCTGACCTTATTTCAAATCTAGTCCCTCTTTGGGTTGATACAACATGGCTGTGATAAGTATTTCTGAAGAATTATGAGATATGAGTGTTAT
Organism: Zalophus californianus; assembly: GCF_009762305.2. Lineage (NCBI taxonomy): Eukaryota > Metazoa > Chordata > Mammalia > Carnivora > Otariidae > Zalophus > Zalophus californianus. The sequence goes on along the minus strand of NC_045602.1, from coordinate 106,264,105 downwards.
CTGTCACTGTGTTTTGCAGTCCTAAGTGCCAATGTTGGAAAGATTCCTGTATGTGCATCATGTCACTTTTCTTTTTAATGTAGATATACAGCTAAATTTTTAATATTTAATAAGCAGTTGAAATAATCATACTTGCCATGTCAAAATAAATATTCAGATTTTCAATCACCGACTTAAGGATGTGAAAATACATCGAACTTAAGAAAGATGCATGTCTGTTTCATTGCTACACCTATAATTCAGGCAAAAAAAGTGTGATGAGAAAGGGAAAAGGAGATGGAGACATGGATACATTTATTTTTTAGATTCATGGGATATTTGCTGAAGTGGGAAAGGCTGATGTATTTTCAGCCAAGACATCTGTTAATGTGACTGTAATAAATAAACTATATCCACTATGTAAATATTAACCTTTTTTTTTCAAAAGGATTTGATAGCGGGGTGCCTGGCTGGCTCAGTTGGTAGCACTTGCAGCCTTTGAACCTGGGGTTGTGAGTTCAAGCCCCACACTGGGGAGATTACTTAAAATGAAAACAAAAGAAAACAACTTCCCAAAAGATTTGATAGCAAAAAGATATTGTTATCTCATTGCTAGAAGACTCACATTTTTTCATATTAGAAGGGGAAGGGAATTTCATCAGTGGTCACATGATATTATCTGTCTAAACCAACTCTCGCTCACTGAAGTAATGTACTAACCCCACTAAAGAGCAGAGTTAATAGAGAGAAGAAACAGAAAATTTCAACTGGTGTTTCATAATATCTAATTGTTTTTAGACCTGGGATGGCTTCTTCAGGGTACCTTATACTGAATCTAATTTGCATACCCAATTTAGCAGCCTCTTTCTCTGCTTTAAGTAGAAAAAATATTCTAAAATACATTTTACATAATTATTCTACTTATGGAGATGGGCTTTCCCACATGCTATTAAGTAGAAAATCTTTCAGGAAAGCAAAGAAGAAACTATGCAAAAAGAAAAAATTTTTGGAAAGAAGCTTGGAAGATATGGCAATAATTTATCTTTGTGTTATTCAAGGTAAAGCTCCTTCTCTTCATAACACAACAATTTATACAGATAGAGGTGATATGGCCTTTATACTAAGTACAGTCTTTATTCATTCATTTCTGTATTCATCATGCTGAAAATATTTATTGATCATCTATTTTGTACCACATGTCATAGAGCTTTGTAAAGGAGTCTTACAATCAATGAATTCTTCAGTAAATGTTGGTGACTATCAATTGAGATAGATCAATTATCAGTTGAGCTATGGAGGGGGGAGTAGGCCATTCTGCCAGAGTATATGACAAAGGGGGCACCTGAGTGGCTCAGTTGGTTAAGTGTCTGCCTTTGGCTCAGGTCCATGATCCCATGGTTCTGGGATCGAGCCCTGCATCGGGCTCCCTGCTCCACATGAAGCCTGCTTCTCCGTCTCCCACTCCCCCTGCTTGTGTTCCCTCTCCCGCTGTCTCTCTCTCTCTCTGTGAAATAAATAAATAAAATCTTTAAAAAAAAGTATATGACAGGGCGCCTGGGTGGCTCAGATGGTTAAGCGTCTGCCTTCGGCTCAGGTCATGATCCCAGGGTCCTGGGATCGAGTCCCACATCGGGCTCCCTGCTCCTTGGGAGCCTGCTTCTCCCTCTGCCTCTCTCTCTCTCTGTCTCTCATGAATAAATAAATAAAATCTTTAAAAAAAAAATAAAAAAAAATAAAAAAAATAAAAAAAGTATATGACAAAGGAATATGCCTGAAGCTGTGGCCTTGGAGTACACAGAGCTAGTGGGGGCTGAGGTCTAGGTAAAGTGTGGGTGCAGGTGGGGTGTGTACCTCATGTTCTAGGTGAGTCCTGTAGAGTTTTGCAACATGGAGGAGCTTTATCTCTGTCACCTGTAGAACTTTACAAGGTGAGGCCAATGCAGGGGAGCTTGGATAGCTAAAGGAGGAAACAGGTGAGATAAATGGACTTAAGGCCATTGAAGGCCTTAAGGATGTCTTTATTCTGCAGTCAATGGGAATCCATGGAAAGATTTTGGAGAGACATCAAGTAGGAGAGAGAAAGGTCACAACAGAGTGGATGCCAAAAACTAGTAGAGGGAATAGACATAGGCGGGAGGGTCGGGGTGGTGGTGAATTAAGGTGGTGGCAGAGGAGAGGGAATAAAACTACATATTTGAGAAAAAAGTAGGAGAATAAAACTGATGGGAACAGATCACGTATATTTTGGTCATTAGCAGATTGGAAAACTATATTAACCTTTTTTTTGAAATAATTTAGATCTATGTAAAAGTTGCAAAATAGTACAGAGTGTTCCCGTATACATCTCATTCAACTTCCCCTATTTTTAACAAGACATCGACTATTTTTTTTTTTTTTTTAGAGAGAGAATGTGTGTCAGTGAGGGGAGAAGCAGAGGGAGAGGGAGAGACAGAATCTTAAGCAGGCTCCAAAGCAGGCTCCATGCCCAGTGTAGAGTCTGCCTGTGGCTCTATCTCATGACCCTGAGATCTTGATCTGAGCTGAAATCGAGTCAGATGCTTAACTGACTGAGCCACCCAGGTGCCCCAGGACATCAACTATCTTTTTCGTTCTAATAATTTTTCTGAAGATTCTCTTGGATTTTCCATGTAGAAAAGTAATAAATAGGTAATATGTACATAATTACATTTTTCTTTCCAAATACTTTTATCATTATTTAATTTATTACTCATTCAATTCTTTCATTCATTTATCTTCTTGAATCACCTAGGGCCTCTGGTACAATACGGAATAAATTTTCCCTGATCTTAAAGGGCTGAGTATTTTCCCTGATCTTAAAGGGCTGCTTCTTATGTTCTACTCTTGCGTATGATGTCTGTCTCAAATATGGAGAAGATACTCCTTTAATAAGTTAAGTTCTCTTCTAGATCTGATTTATTAAGGGCTTTAGAACAGTCATAAATAGGTGTTAAGTTTTGTCAAATGACTTCTCTGCATATACTGAAATGAGCTTTTCTCTTCTCATATGTTAGGATAAACCCTACTAGCTCATTGCAGCAATCTGCTTGCTAGTATTTTATTTTGCTTCTATCTTCACATGTGAGACAGATCTAGGATTATCTTTTCTTGGATTTTCCATGTTCAGTATCAAGATAATATAGCTTCATAAAATAAGTTGGAGTAATTGTCTTGTTTTTTATTAGTTATTTAATTTTTTTATGTTCTCAAATCTTCTGTTATTTACTTTTGTTCCTTTCTTATGTGTTATTAAGAAAAGGGTTCTTTCATGAGAGACTATGGACTCTGAGAAACAAACTGAGGGTTCTAGAGTGGAGGGGGTGGGGGGATGGGTTAGCCCACTGATGGGTATTAAAGAGGGCACGTATTGAATGGAGCACTGGGTGTTACACGCAAACAGTGAATCATGGAACACTACATCAAAAACTAATGATGTAATGCATGGTGATTAACATAACATAATAAAATTTAATTAAAAAATAAAAGATAAAAAAGAAAAGGGTTCTTTGTCAACATTATAAAAATAGTCACCTACTTCTTTCTTATATTTTAGATACTGTATTTTATTCTGTTAGCCTTTAAATCTTGAATAGATAACTTAGGGTTTGCTCCTCCATATATGTGACCAACATAGGGTTATGCAATTCTTATTTTAAAACCAGAGAAAAATTTCCAAAGCTGTTTTTAGCAGGAGCTTCAAATATATTCTTCATGGTACCAGCTGGGATGCCCAAGAGAATTGCTATAGGTTTCAGGCTTAAAATAAATCCAGTATCTACCTAATTCAACAATGATTCTGTGCTTAATGCAGAAGTAAGCCTTAATCTCAAAATATAACTAGAGAAGAAAATTTAATTCAGGAATCTATCCAATTCATATAGACTATTACTCAGCCAGAGCTGAAGATTTACTTTAGCAAGGAGTTGGAATTCCTAAGCATACAGAAGCAAGATGAATATCTGGAAAAAAATGTGATGTTCTGCACCTGTGGAGCAAAATTTGACATTTTCAGTCAATGACATGATTTTAGATTAATGCCGAATGAACTTAAAGGAAAATAACTTTAAAAAAAATGAGCAGATACATGAAGAATACAGTTTACCTACAGTATGAATGAAGAAGTGTACAGTTTTTACCTATGATGGGTGTTGTAGGTCCTTGATTCTTGACTATATTTAGTACTTGCATTAGAATGAGTTTCCAATATGGCTAATTTTAATAGTAATTTTTTCCCTCAGCCACTATATTCAGGAAGTCAGTATTTTCAGATGTTGTTGCTGGCTTCTTGGCATTTGCCTACTTTTTTTTATGGTTGTTAATGTCAATATTATACTTTTAGGAGCTTCAGCCATTGTATGTATTGTGTTTGCATGCATGTGCTTACCCTTAGTACACAGTCTGTGTGTATGATATCTATGTCTGTGGGTATTTATAACAGATATGCAGACATTCAAATGCTGAAGCCATTCAAATATTTGTTGGGCTAGATAATTCTGATATCATACATGGGAGGTTGCTTGTTTCTCTGCTTAATTCACTGACATGTATTGACAGTACCTTGTGTACTAAGCAATACATTGTGTTCTGGGTTTTCAAACACAATGAAAATGTCATAACAGAAAAGGGACTGTTTACAATGATCACATCAGATAATATCATGATTGATATTCTATATCATGAATAAGGTGCTGAGAGAGCACAGGGGAGGAATTAATCTGTCTTGCAGAGGTTTGGGGTGGATGTGGGAACAGAGATGAGGGACACACAGAGAAAGTAGAATTTGGTCTAGTCCTTGAAGGGAGGTTTATTTCAGGTAGAAGGGGGCCAAAGCACTGAATCAAGGGTGCACTTTGCTTCTTTTGAGAATGGCAAATAACATAGGATGTGTGTGGCGCAGTGAATGTGACTATGGAGCAGGAAAGGTTACACTGGATGGGGATATCTATTATAAGCTTATATAGATTCATCTGACAGTTGTATGGAGAATCATTCGCAATCTGGAGAAAGTAAATAAAGATCACTACAGAGTTGAGAATGCACTTTGGAGTCTGAACAATGGTAGTGGTGATAGGAATATAGAAGAAACATGACAGAGATAAACTGGGTGAAAAATTCACTGTGGAGAAGGAGGAGAAAGAAGCAAAGATGATGGGGAGGAGGGGGGCGGAGCAAGATGGCGAAGGAGTAGGAGACCTAGATTTTGTCTGGTCTCAGGAATTCAGCTGAATAGGGATCAAACCATTCTGAACACCTACGAACTCAACAGGAGATCGAAGAGGAGAGTAGCAACAACTCTCTGAACAGAGAAGCGACCACTTACTGGAAGGTAGGATGTGCGGAGAAGTCAATCTGAGGCGATATTCGGGAGGATAGACGGCGGGGAGGGGGCCTCCGTCGGCCACTGCTGGCAAGTGATAGAGCCGCGGAGCACAAAATCGGACCTTTTAGAAGTCGGCTTCACGGAGGGATGTCGCTCCAGTGGCTAAGCGGGGGGGTGGAACCCTCGCGGGACAGTGTGGTCTCGGGACCCTTGGGGTCACAGAAAGACCGGGGCTGCCTGAGTGCGGCAGAGCTCCCAGGTATCGGAGCGGGGAAGCCGGCTGCAGAGACGGAGCCGAGGCGCGGGCTCTCAGCTTGCGGTTGCCATAAACTTTGATCCGCGGCCCAGTCGGGCCACTGCTCCTCCAGCAGGGACCCAACAAGCGGCAGAGCTGGGGAGACTCCCCTTTCTACCCTGGGAGGAGCGGCGCGGGAGCGCACCGCAGGGATCTGCTGGGTTTGGAGACTCCACACGGGGTCGGGTGCCAGAGACAGAAACGCTCGGTCACAGGCCCGGTGAGCACAGAGTGCGGCCGGAGACCAGGGAGACGGGAGTGACTGCTTTTCTCTGGGGGTGCACTGAGGAGCGGGGCCCCGAGTTCTCAGCTCCTCCGGGTGGAGATTGGGAGGCCACCATTTTCACCCTGGTCCTCCACAACGCAGAGTACTAACCACTATAAGATCACGGCCACCCTGGTCCTCCAAAGCTGTACCGAGAGCTTGCAGGGAACAAAAGCTCCTCAGAGCAAACCCGAGCAGCTTGCTTAGCCCAGACCAACAAGGGCGGGGCAATTCCGCCTCTGGCAAAGACATTTGGAAACCACGGCAACAGGCCCCTCCCCCAGAAGATCAACACGAACAGCCAGCAAGCCAAGACCAAGTTTACTGATCCAGGAGAACGGGAGAACTCTAGCGCTAGGGGAACACTGCACATAGAATTCATGGCTTTTTTTTTTTTTACCATGATTCATTAGTTCATCAAAGTTAATTTTTTTAACTGTTTTTTTTAATTTTTCTTTTTCCCTTTTTCAACCAACATCTTATCAATCCCTTTTTTAAAAAAAACATTTTTTATTTTTCATTTTTAGAGTCATATTTTATCCCTTCATAGTAGTTACCCTTATTTTTGGCATATATATATAAGTTGTTCTCTCTTTAAAATTTTGAGATACAGTTTCTTCTAACAGATCAAAATATACCCTAGATCACTAGTGTATGGCTTTGTTCTAGTCTCCTGCCTGATCACATTCTCTCCCTTTTTTCTTTATTTTTTTTAAATCTTCTTTCTTTTTTTAAACAACTTATCAATTCCTTTTATAAAATCTTTTATAATTTTCATCTTTACAGTCATCTTCCATCCCTTCATTGTATCAACCCTTATTTTGTACATATATATCTTTCTTCCTTTAAAATTTTAGGAGGCACTTTTTTCTAACAGACCAAAATACGCCCAAAATCTAGTGTGTGGCACTGATCTATGCACTAGCCTGATCATATTTGATCATATTCTGCTTTTTTTGTATTGTTCTGTTTTTGTTATCTTTTTTTTCTTTTTTTTCTCTTTCTTTTTTCTTTCTTTCCCTTTCTATTCCCCTGGTTTCAGGTCTTTTCTGATTTGTATACCGTATATTTGCTGGGGACGTTGTTAACCTGTTAGCATTTTGTTCTCTCATTCGTCTATTCTCCTCTGGACAAAATGACAAGACGAAAAAAGTCACCTCAGCAAAAAGAACAAGAGGTACTACCGTCAGCCAGGGACCTACTCAATACGGACAATAGTACGATGTCGGACCTAGAGTTCAGAATCATGACTTTAAAGATACTAGCTGGGCTTGAAAAAAGCATGGAAGTTATTAGAGAAACCCTTTCTGGAGAAATAAAAGAACTAAAATCTAACCAAGTCGAAATCAAAAAGGCTATTGATGAGGTGCAATAAAAAATGGGGGCACTAACTGCTAGGATAAATGAGGCAGAAGAGAGAATCAGCGATATAGAAGACCAAATGATGGAAAATAAAGAGGCTGAGAAAGAGAGAGAGAAACAACTACAGGATCACGAGGGCAGAATTCGAGAGATATGCGATACGATAAGACGAAACAACATTAGAATAATTGGGATCCAAGAAGAAGAAGAAAGAGAGAGAGGGGCAGAAGGTATATTGGAGCAAATAACAACAGAGAACTTCCCTAATGTGAGGAAGGAAACAGGCATCAAAATGCAGGAGGCACAGAGAACCCCTCTCAGAATCAATAAAAATAGTTCAATACCCTACATCTAATAGTGAAACTTACGAGTCTCAGAGACAAAGAGAAAATCCTGAAAGCAGCTCGGGAGAAAGATATGTAACCTACAATGGTAGAAATATTAGATTGGCAACAGACCTATCCAAAGAGACCTGGCAGGCCAGAAAGGACTGGCAAGATATCTTCAGAGCACTAAATGAGAAAAATATGCAGCCAAGAATACTATATCCAGCTCGGCTGTCATTGAAAATAGGAGAGATAGAAAGCTTCCAGGACAAACAAAAATAAAGGAATTTGCAAACACGAAAGCAGCCCTCCAAGAAATATTGAAAGGGGTCCTCTAAGCAAAGAGAGAGCCTAAAAGCAGCATAGATCAGAAAGGAACACAGAGAATATACAGTAACAGTCACCTTACAGGCAATACAATGGCACTAAACTCATACCTTTCAATAGTTACCCTGAATGTAAATGGGCTGAATGCCCCAATCAAAAGACACAGGCTATCAGATTGGATTAAAAAACAAGACCCATCAATATGCTGTCTGCAAGAGACTCATTTGAGACCCAAAGACACCCCCAGATTGAAAGTGAGGGGATGGAAAACCATTTACCATGCTAATGGACGCCAAAAGAAAGCTGGGGTGGCGATCCTTATATCAGGCAAATTAGATTTTAAAACAAAGACTGTAATAAGAGATGAGGAAGGACACTATATCCTACTTAAAGGATCTATCCAACAAGAATATCTAACAATTGTAAATATCTATGCCCCTAACATGGGAGCAACCAATTATATGAAGCAATTAATAACAAAAGCAAAGAAACACATTGACAACAATACAATAATAGTGGGGGACTTTAACACCCCCCTGACTGAAATGGACAGATCATCTAAGCAAAAGATCAACAAGGAAATAAAGACTTTAAAGGACACAGTGGACCAAATGGACTTCACAGACATATTCAGAACATTCCATCTCAAAGCAACGGAATACACATTCTTCTCTAGTGCCCATGGAACATTCTCTAGAATTGATCACATCCTAGGTCACAAATCAGGTCTCAACTGGTACCAAAAGATTGGGATCATTCCTTGCATGTTTTCAGACCACAATGCTTTGAAACTAGAACTCAGTCACAAGAGGAAAGTCGGAAAGAACTCAAATACATGGAGGCTAAGGAGCATCCTACTAAAGAATGAATGGGTCAACCAGGAAATTAAAGAAGAATTAAAATTCATGGAAACCAATGAAAATGAAAACACAACTGTTCAAAATCTTTGGGATACAGCAAAGGCAGTCCTGAGAGGAAAGTATATAGCAATACAAGCGTTTCTCAAGAAACAAGAAAGGTCTCAAATACACGACTTAACCCTACACCTAAAGAAGCTGGAGAAAGAACAGCAAATAAAGCCTAAACCCAGCAGAAGAGAAATAATAAAGATCAGAGCAGAAATCAATGAACTAGAAACCAAAAGAACAGTAGAACAGATCAACGAAACTAGGAGGTTGTTCTTCAAAAGAATTTACAAGATTGATAAACCCCTGGCCAGACTTATCAAAAAGAAAAGAGAAATGACCCAAATCAACAAAATCATGATTGAAAGAGGAGAGATCACAACCAACACCAAAGAAAGACAAACAATTATAAGAACATATTATGAGCAACTCTATGCCAGCAAATTAGATAACCTGGAAGAAATGGGTGCATTCCTAGAGATGTATCAACTACCAAAATTGAACCAAGAAGAAATAGAAAACCTGAACAGACCTATAGCCACTAAGGAAATTGAAGCAGTCATCCAAAATCTCCCAAGAAACAAAAGCCCAGGGCCAGATGGCTTCCCAGGGGAATTCTATCAGACATTTAAAGAAGAATTAATACCTATTCTCCTGAAACTGTTCCAAAAAATAGAAATGGAAGGAAAACTTCCAAACTCATTTTATGAGGCCAGCAATACCTTGATCCCAAAACCAAAGACCCCATCAAAAAGGAGAATTACAGACCAATATCCCTGATGAACATGGATGCAAAAATTCTCACCAAAATACTAGCAATAGGATCCAACAGTACATTAAAAGGATTATTCAGCACGACGAAGTGGGATTTATCCCTGGGCTGCATGGATGGTTCAACATCTGCAAATCAATCAACGTGATACAATACATTAACAAAAGAAAGAACAAGAATCATATGATCCTCTCAATCGATGCAGGAAAAGCATTTGACAAAGTACAGCATCCTTTCTTGATCAAAACTCTTCAGAGTATAGGGATAGAGGGTACATACCTCAATATCATAAAAGCCATCTATGAAAAACCTACAGCAAATATCATTCTCAATGGGGAAAAGCTATGAGCTTTTCCCCTAAGGTCAGGAACGCGGCAGGGATGTCCACTATCACCACTGCTATTCAACATAGTTTTAGAAGTCCCAGCCACAACAATCAGACAACAAAAAGAAATCAAAGGCATCCAAATCGGCAAAGAGGAAGTCAAACTCTCACTCTTTGCAGATGATATGATACTGTATGTGGAAAACCCAAAAGACTCCACCCCAAAACTGCTAGAACTCATACAGGAATTCAGTAAAGTAGCAGGATAGAAAATCAATGCACAGAAATCAGTGGCATTCCTATACACCAAAAACAAGACAGAAGAGAGACAAATCAAGGAATTGATCCCATTTATAATTGCACCCAAAACCATAAGATACCTAGGAATCAATTTAACCAAAGAGGCAAAGGATCTGTACTCAGAAAACTATAAAATACTCATGAAAGAAATTGAAGAAGACACAAGGAAATGGAAAAACGTTCCATGCTCATGGATTGGAAGAACAAACATTGTGAAGATGTCAATGCTACCTAGAGCAATCTACACATTCAATGCAATCCCCATCAAAATACCATCCACTTTTTTCAAAGAAATGGAACAAATAATCCTAAAATTTGTATGGAACCAGAAGAGACCCCGAATAGCCAGAGGAATCTTGAAAAAGAAAAGCAAAGCTGGCGGCATCACAATTCCAGTCTTCCAGCTCTATTACAAAGCTGTCATCATCAAGACAGTATGGTACTGGCACAAAAACAGACACATCGATCAATGGAACAGAATCGAGAGCCCAGAAATGGACCCTCAACTCTATGGTCAACTCATCTTTGACAAAGCAGGAAAGAAGGTCCAATGGAAAAAAGACAGTCTCTTCAACAAATGGTGTTGGGAAAATTGGACAGCCACATGCAGAAGAATGAAACTGGACCATTTCCTTACACCACACACAAAAATAGACTCAAAATGGTTGAACGACCTAAACGTGAGACAGGAGTCCATCAAAATCCTAAAGGAGAACACAGGTAACAACCTTTTCGACCTTAGCCGCAGCAACTTCTTCCTAGAAACATCGCCAAAGGCACGGGAAGCCAGGGCAAAAATGAACTATTGGGATTTCATCAAGATAAAAAGCTTTTGCACAGCAAAAGAAACAGTCCACAAAACCAAAAGACAATCGACAGAATGGGAGAAAATATTTTCAAATGACATATCAGATAAAGGGCTAGTATCCAAAATCTATAAAGAACTTATCAAACTCAACACCCAAAGAACAAATGATCCAATCAAGAAATGGGCAGAAGACATGAACAGACATTTTTCCAAAGAAGACATCCAAATGGCCAACAGACACATGAAAAAGTGCTCAACATCGCTCGGCATGAGGGAAATCCAAATCAAAACCTCAATGAGATACCACCTCACACCCGTCAGAATTGCTAAAATTAACAAGTCAGGAAACAACAGATGTTGGCGGGGATGGGGAGAAAGGGGAACCCTCCTATACTGTTGGTGGGAATGCAAGCTGGTGCAACCCCTCTGGAAAACAGTATGGAGGTTCCTCAAACAGTTGAAAATAGAGCTACCATATGATCCAGCAATTGCACTACTGGTATTTACCCCAAAGATATAAATGTAGGGATCTGAAGGGGTACGTGCACCCTAATGTGTATAGTAGCAATGTCCACAATAGCCAAACTGTGGAAAGAGCCAAGATGTCCATTGAGAGATGAATGGATAAAGAAGCTGTTGTATATATATACACAATGGAATATTCTGCAGCCATGAAAAGGAATGAGATCTTGCCATTTGCAATGACATGGATGGAACTGGAGGGTGTTATGCTGAGTGAAATAAGTCAATCAGAGAAAGACATGTATTATATGACCTCACTGATATGAAGAATTCTTAATCTCAGGAAACAAACGGAGTGTTGCTGGAGTGGTGGGGGGTGGGAGGAATGGGGTGGCTGGGTGATAGACATTGGGTAGGGTATGTGCTATGGTGAGCACTGTGAATTGTGCAAGACTGTTGAATCACAGACCTGTACTTCTGCAACAAATAATGCAACTTATGTTAAGAAAAAAGAAAAAGAAGAAGATAGCAGGAGGGGAAGAATGAAGGGGAGTAAGTCAGAGGGGGAGACGAACCATGAGAGACGATGGACTCTGAAAAACAAACTGAGGGTTCTAGAGGGGAGGAGGGTAGGCGGATGGGTTAGCCTGGTGATGGGTATTAAAGAGGGCACATTCTGCATGGAGCACTGGGTGTTATGCACAAACAATGAGTCATGGAACACTACATCAGAATCTAATGATGTAATGTATGGTGATTAACATAACAATAAAAAATTATTAAAAAACTAATGATGTAATATATGGTGATTAACATAACAATAAAAAATTTAAAAGAAAGATGATGGGGAGTGGTCACCTTTGAGTTTCCAGGAAGAAGGTGATGTCCTAAATGGCATGGGGAATTAGGAAGGAAAAATTGTTTTGTTTTATTTTAATGTAAAATTATTTCCAGTGTGGTGATGAAAAGAAAAAGACTGAATTTTGTTTTGAACTTACGGGGCTCAGGGGCCTGCCTAACTACTTAGGTGGAGATGTCAGCATGCAATGAGGAAGATGAGTCTGCTCCTTGGAAATAGTGAGAAGTGTGTATCACCAGGATATTGGTGATAGGTGATGATTGTAGAGAAGGAAGTGAATGGGCATGTCCAGAGAGAGATGCAGCCCTTGCTGAAGGACAGTTAGTGAGATATGGGATTAAGTTAGAGAATATTATCTTGAAAACTGAAGGGCAAATGTTTCTAAAAGGAATAGCCAATAAGATCATAGATGGGAGTTGTTTAATAAATTCCCTAACTTCATTGTGTTTCCATTGGTATGACCTCGAAGCAAGTTCCACACAGTCTTCGAGAACTCCCTTGCAGGAGTCAGCCCCAGTTTCCACAGTGGGTAACTTGCTCATTAAAACACCCCTGATTGCCTGTTGTCTTCCTGTCTCCCTTCTCAACTCCCCTCCCTGGGGTCCCCTCAGGACAAACTACTCACAATCCCATTCCTGAATCAGGGTCCACTTCTGGGAGGAAAAAACCTGAGACAAAATGGAAGTTTGCTTCATTCTTTGTAAAAAAATGAAAGCCTGGAATGGATTAGAAGGAAAATAAACTGAGGAAAGAGAGCTTGGTTGAGATAGGTTAGGGAAGCAATTGAGTGAGTAGTAGTCAGAAGAACTGAGGAGGATGAGAGGTTCTCTATCCCCTGAGCCATGAGGGAAGAGATTGGAATGAGTAAAGTTTGAGGTGTGATCATTTTTATCATTCATCTTATCATTTCCCACAGAAGGAGACAGTGTTGTTTATTGAGCACAGCTCTGGGATAGTCTGTTCATTCCAACTCTGTTCATTCAACAAATATTTATAAAGCACATACTCTCCTATATGTCACACACTTGTGATTTTCTGTCTTAAAACATAAGGTTCCCTTCCATCACTTTTTTCCTTTCCTTTCTCACTTATTTGACAACACTGGTTGTTTCTACTTTGTTGACGTTGACCTCAGTTAATCTTACTCTGCTTTGCCATCTATTGTAATAAGTTATTCTAGAAATATGTTTTGAATTTAAATTGACCAGCTATACTGAAGTTGCCTTAAATTCTTTGTAGTAAAATCCATTGATTACAATAATCAGGAAAGACAAGGTAAAAAATTATTTAAAATAGTCAATTTAATAATGTTGCCATGAAATATAGCAGGATTATAGAAGGTAATTAATTTTCTAAAATGCGCTGAAATAGAGCAAAATGATTTTTTTTCTTGTCTCTTATCTGACAATCATGTTCTTTTCTGGCTTTAACTTAATTAGCATGCACATAATACATTTATATATTTAAAAGTCTTATTGATATACTATCTATGAAATAGTCTTGCCAAAACAAATCCCCAAATTTGACATTTATTTGTTTTTTTAAGATTTATTTATTTATTTTAGAGGTGGGGGAGAGGGAGAAGGAGGAATCGGACTCCCCACTGAGCGCAGAGCCCCACTGGGGGGGCAGGAGGAGCGGGGGTGGGGGTCGCAGTCTCATGACCCAGAGATCATGACCTGAGCTGAAAGCAAGAATGGGTGCCCCAAAACCTGACATTTACGAAGCACCTAAGTCCAGCTAGGGATTTATTGGAAATACTTAGAAGAGAAATAGGTGACTAGTTTATGGGAAATTAAAAAAAGAAGAAGAAAAAGTTTCTCATTTATGAGAAACTTTGAACTTTGAATATTTGATATTATATAGGAAACACTTCTAATTTTAAGGTGTTTTGTTATATTCAAAGAAAGAATCCATACCTTTAGAGATGCATTCTGAATTATTTACAGATACAATTATATGATATTAGGACTTAATTAAAATAGAATAGAGGAGTGGGGGAAGAGGGTGGGCTATGGGTAGGGCGGATGGTTTGCGAGGGTGGTTTATGGCTCTGGGGTGTTTTTTATACTAGTCTGTTTACTTTCATATATGTTTAAAATTATCCATGATAAAAACATCAAAATTAAATTAATAATATATGGTATAATATAAAATATAATTATAAATTATATATAAATTAATGATACATTTAATGTGTGAACAGAACATGGTTTATGTTTATGTTTATGTTTCTATTAAAATGTTTTAGTATATAATACTGTGAATTCTTAAATTCATCTATTTAATAGTATAAGGTCAAGCAAGTTCAAGAATCAATTAAAATCATCCTGTAATAACTTTCATTGCAAATCCAGCTCTGAAACTTTGACCTTTGCTCATGGAAGAAAAGAATATGAAAAGGACACATTTGTCCATGTCCTCTCCCTTACTCGTGATTTGTACAGATGTTAACACAGTAGGGTTTTTTCTTAAAGCTAAGATTCTTCCAGTGTTACTTACCTTTTTTCCATTTTCCTTTTATCCTTCTTTATATTTTAGTCATTAATATATATTGACAGAATTTTGAATATGATGTCTGTGCCTTACATAGTGTTCCTCCGTTAAATTTGCTTAGTTTCAGGACTGTAGGATTCAGTAAAATGAGGCAGGGATGATGGGTCGTTTAATAATAGAGTATGAAGGAATTGTCACCATTGTTACATTTTTAAAGGAAATGTCCTTAGTCTGACTTGGAAATCATTAAAGTCTCTTGTATAAGATTTGGTAAAATTAATAAAGTTCATTTTTGGTATTACATGTAGATTTTGCTTCTTCCTGAAATAATACAAACTACACAATAAATAATACTTTGTACTGTATCTTAGCTAACAACTGAGTTTTTAATTATTTTCATTCCTAAGAATGGTAAATCTTAAAGTGATTTAAATTACCCATTTAACATAAATGGTAAATCTTTAAAAAAAAGAATTATCAGAATTGTTATGCTGCATCATATAAATATATCCCAAGAAAATATTTCAAAAGAAGAAAAAAAGTAAACATGCACAACAATGGTCACTGTAGTATTTTCTTTTCTTGTTCTTCTTTTTTTTAAAGTAGGCTCCACACCCAGCACGGAGCCCAATATGGGGCTTGAACTCAGGACCCCGAGATCAAGACCTGAGCTGAGAACAAGAATTGGACGCTTAACCAACTGTGCCACCAAGGCGCCCCACTGTAGTATTTGCAAGGCTAAAAGTATTAGACACGAATTGAATGATAACAAGTTGCAAAAAGTAAAAGTAAATAATGGTATTTCAGCAAAATGAATTGTTGAACTACCATAAGAAATATTTTTAAAATGAAGCAATATGGAAATATTTAGATATAAAATTAGGAAACTAGAAGCAGAATAAAAAATTATGCTTTCACTCTGGTAATAAATATATAAAATATGTTAGTTTATAGATAAAGACTGAAAGACGATAGTAAAAAATGAAGCCAGCTGTTGCATTATAATGGTGATATTCGTGGTGATCTATTTTAAAATTCCCTTCTGTTGTTTTAATGATATTTATAAAATAGAAAATAATGCAGAAAAAATTATTTCTGCTATAGAAGGCGCTAATTATATTGAAAATAAAGTCCTAAAGGGAAGAAAATGGAAGATTAATTTCAAGTTAACCCTAAGAAATGCAGTGAATACATTGTAATGAACTGCCACATTTTTTAAAGTCTCATTTGTATTATAAGAGATAATGCAGGGCATCTCATGGCTCTGTCCTTCTTAAGCAGACAAAAATGGCACAGTAAATCCTGCATCCTAATGAATCATTGCATCACTAAGAAGATGGAGTTGATCCATTTTGCTCTCAGTGATGACCTGGTGTCCAGCACGGTGCCTGGCCCTAGGTAGGCACTTAAGAAACACTACTGGATTGATGGAAGGGACGCTGTTGTGTCCCTTTAGCTCATAATCAGTGCTTCCCAGAAGCAGTATTTTCTTTGACACTTTATTTCTCTTTAATAGAGTTCCTTTTTCAACAACTCCCTCCCTCCCCCAACTTTAGAATTATAGATAAATGTTTTCTTGTGCTAACACTAAGTTGTGATTTTCCTATATTCTTTTTAAAAATTTTTAATTCCAGGATATTTAACATAGAGCATTGCAGGAGTACATTATAATGATGCAGCAATTCCATACATTACCCAGTGCTGCTCATGACAAGTGTCCTTTCAATTCCCATCACCTATTTTCCCCATCCTCCCTCCCACCTCCCTTCTGGTAACCATCCATTGGTTCTCTGTATTTAAGAGTTTGTTTCTTGTTTTGCTTCCCTCTCTCATTTTTCTCCTTTTCTCCTTTGTTTCGTGTCTTAAATTCCACATACAAGTGAAATCATGTGGTATTTGTCTTTCTCTGACTGACCTATTTAACTTAGCATGATACTCTCTAGCTCCATCCACGTTGTTGCAAATGGCAAGATTTCATTCTCTTTTTATAGCTGAATAATATTCCACATCTTCTTTGTTGTAATTTTCCTATATTCTTTTTTTAAAGATTTTATTTTTGGGGACGCCTGTGTGGCTTATTGGTTTAGCGTCTGCTTTCAGCTCAGGTTATGATCCCAGGGTCCTGGGATTGAGCCCCATGGCTGGCTTGGTGCTCAGCGGGTTGTCTGCTTCTCCCTCTCCTTTTGCCCCTCCCTCTGCTCATGCTCTCTCTCAAACAAATAAAATCTTAAAAAAAAAATTTATTTTTAAGTAATCTCTACATCCAACATGGAGCTTGAAGTCACAACCCCAAGATCAAGAGTCACGTGCTCCCCCAACTGAGCCAGGCAGGAACCCCAAATTTTCCTATATTCTTGAGGGGTATTTGCATGCTGGTAGAAGGAGGAGGTGTGGGAGGGAGTTGGCTTTTTTGTTAGGGGTTATTGTACTGGGAGAGAGTTTGGAACGTATGGATGTTTGTTTCCCATTGTTAGTATCCCAAAGCGGAGACAGGTATTGAACCAAACTGTAGGTCACTGTTTTCGTTTTCTCTTTTTTTCAGATACACTGATACTAATGATTTATTCCATAGACTTACTTAAAGAAGTTCTTGGAACGTGAGATCAGAAGGCAAGATCATGTAACTGGATGAGGTGCTTCTTTAGCTAATTCCTTTTTACTCCACAGTTAAAATTAGATACTCTGGAAAACTGGCTGCTTTTTTTTTTTTTAATTTTTTATTGTTATGTTAATCACCATATATTACATAATTTGTTTTGGTGTACTGTTCCATGATTCATTGTTTGTTCATAACACCCAGTGCTCCATGCAGAACGTGCCCTCCTCAATACCCATCACCAGGCTTAACCCATCCCCCCACCCTCCTCCCCTCCAGAAACCTCAGTTTGTTTTTCAGAGTCCATCATCTCTCCTGGTTCGTCTCCCCCTCTGACTTACTCCGCTTCATTCTTCCTCTCCTGCTATCTTCTTCTTTTTCTTTTTTCTTAACATATGTTGCGTTATTTGTTTCAGAAGTACAGATCTGTGATTCAACAGTCTTACACAATTCACAGCGCTCACCGTAGCACATACCCTCCCCAATGTCCATCACCCAGCCACCCCATCCCTCCCACCCCCGACCACTCCAGCAACCCTCAGTTTGTTCCTGAGATTAAGAATTCCTCATATCAGTGAGGTCATATGATACATGTCTTTCTCTGATTGACTTATTTCACTCAGCATAACACCCTCCAGTTCCATCCACGTCATTGCAAATGGCAAGATCTCATTCCTTTTGATGGCTGCATAATATTCCATTGTGTATATATATACCACATCTTCTTTATCCATTCATCTGTCAATGGACATCTTGGCTCTTTCCACAGTTTGGCTATTGTGGACATTGCTGCTATAAACATTGGGGTGCACGTACCCCTTCGGGTCCCTACATTTGTATCTTTGGGTAAATACCCAGTAGTGCAATTGCTGGATCGAATGGTAGCTCTAATTTCAACTGTTTGAGGAACCTCCATACTGTTTTCCAGAGGGGTTGCACCAGCTTGCATTCCCACCAACAGTGTAGGAGGGTTCCCCTTTCTCCACATCCCCGCCAACATCTGTCGTTCCCTGACTTGTTAATTTTAGCCATTCTGACGGGTGTGAGGTGGTATCTCATTGAGGTTTTGATTTGGATTTCCCTGATGCCGAGCGATGTTGAGCACTTTTTCATGTGAACTGGCTGCTTTTTAAAAGGAGACCATGGATATAATCTTTGATAAGCACAGGCAATGGAAGAGAAAGGGAAGAGGGGTCATTTTTTTGTATATTTGGTGCTTAGTTCATTCTATCACTGGGATGTTGCTGTATTACCCTCAACCTTGTTTATGTAGTGCATTTCTTTCCGTGCTAATTCAAAGGTTTAACAGGCATTATCTTACTAAACACACAGAAGTTTTAATAAAATATTGACCTCTGATTTTGTATATAGATGTCATGTGGAACGCACTTGGAATATAAAAACAGGGTCCATGTTCCAAGGAGTTTATATGTACCTCTTGATACCCATCTTGTACAGATACCAAATAGGAGGAAATTTGGAAATCAAATGAGAAGTGAGGACTAACACACTGCTTTTCGTTTATTTCAAGAGATTATTGAAAATAATGTAATAAACTATGAGAATACTGTTTCAGAGAAGCGAGTATGCAAAACATGCGTTTTATTGACGAATTTAATTCGTTTACCCCAAACCACAGATCAAGTAGTGAAGGGAAATAGAGAATTTGGGTCTTGAATGATATTAAAATTTTCCTTGGTTTTTGTCTTGGCATTTTTAGTGAAGATTATGAGAAGGTAGTTAAGATTAAATTAATATGTTTGTTTCTAAAAATGTTTTTCTGGCAGTTGTCTTTGGAGAGGAGGATTAACAGTGGTAGAGATGATAAAGAAAAACTGGTTCTACTGACTATCCAGATGGTCTTTGAGGGGTGGCCACCTTGACCAGAGGGACGCGGATTGCTATTTTAATTAAACTTGAGGCCAGAAGAAAAGGGCCTTTTTTGGGGGGGAAGTAAATATTCAGGTGATACAATGTGTTTAACCTTGAAATTATCAACAGTTGTGGAATAAAATGAAGAGTTTACAGGAACAAACCAGTATGCAGTTTTTCAGTTCAGCAACCAAATGACTTTTCCATTGTAAGTGAAAGTAGGAAATAACTTGTGTTGGCAAATATAACATTTGTTCTCAGAGGAGTTAGTTATTGTCTCAAAACAATGGGTACATGTAAAATGTAATTTAACAAAAGAAAAGGAGTGTATAATCTTATGGTGATTTCACTGTGGTGTGTTATATTGTTTTACTTCTCCGAACTTAAAAAACATGTTTTTGTCATGTTTTTAAATGACAAAAGTGGACTTGTTAATTGGAAGTAGGTTTTGATTTTCAAATTCCGAGGTCATAATTCCTGTCGGAGAAGAAAAATCAAATATAATCTGGATTTGAAGTACGGGGACCTAAAAAGTATTGTTTGCTCTTGATTTTCTGTCCTACCCAGAGGCCATCATTATGATCGGTTGGATGTGTTGCTATATTGAGTATTTTATTCTAAAAATAGCATTTTATTCGAAGAGGAAAACATGCATGTATATGTAGTCATCATATCTAACATTCATGAGTATTTATCCCAGCCCTGCCTATTTTTAAGTGCCTTCACACACATTCGCCATTGATTTTACAACCCTCTATATTATAGGTGTTATTATCAACCTCCTTTTATAGATGAGGAAATGAGACAGAGAGAACTTAAAAGTAATTTGTGTGAGCTCACACAGTAAAAGGCTGAGTTGGGATTCGAACCCAAGAGCATGTCCTCTGAGCCAATATGCCTAATTACTACACATAACCCTAAATAAATAAACTGAATATTTATGTATGTCCAGATGTATATAATTTTTGTTCATAAAATTAGGGCCATTCTGGGCATCTTCTGCGTTTTCCTTTTAGGTTTGTTTAACAATAAATCAGGCCCATCTTTCCATGTCTATGTATATAGCTCTATCTTATTGTTGTTTTTTTTAAAGATTTTATTTATTCATTTGCGAGAGAGACAGAGAGAGAACAAGCAAGGGGAGAGGCAGAGGGAGAGGGAGAAGCAGGCTCCCTGTGGAGCAAGGAGCCCAATGCCCGACTCGATCCCAGGACTCTGGGATCATGACCTGAGCCGAAGGCAGACGCTTAACCATCTGAGCCACCCAGGTGCCCAGCTCTATCTTATTGTTATTAAGTTTTATGACTTTTAATAATTCCATGGTTTGTATATACCATCGTTTGTTTTAGAGATCTTTCCTTTATTGTAGGCATTTAGATCGTTTCTCTTTTAGCCCTATGCAAACAGTGGTGGACATTTTTTCACATACATCTTGGTGCTCATGTAGCAGTATTGCTGTAGTGTATTTTCTTAGAATTATTTGGCCAAAAACCGTGTTAATTAGAAATTGTGAAAAGTACTGCTTAAATACTCTACCAATTTACATTCCCACTGAAAGGACAGTGTGTAACAGGAGGATCTGAGAGTAATATAATAATTTATGAAAGAAGTAATTGAGTTGTATGCTGGGCATTCAGGAGTACTATCAGAAAAGAACAAAATATGATCTTTTTCTACTGGCAGCTTCCAATTCATTTATGTCGGAGGGAAATATGCAAAATGACACAGGCAATTTGTGCAGAAAAGCAAGTCCACAGTTAATGATGTTTCACGGTCTCTTCACGTGGATCTACTTCTCCTAAGGTCACAGTTCGTGGGTAGCAGAGATTTGAATCTCCCTTAGGCTATTATTTTAGAACCACGGTGACCAAATGTTTTAATTAATTTTGAGGATCTATGTATCCCTTCAGAAATGTCTAAGTTAACATAATACATCTTTTAATCTGAAGTTCAGATAGCTACAAAAGATGTAAAGTCTAGCTATATTATTAATATGAACATCAAAAAGAAACTCTTTCATCACCCTTAACGTATCTGAAGAAATTCAAACACCATTGCCATTTCATGCCAACAATATCCAAATAGAAAACATATGTTTTCTTTTTAAAAGAGATTTATGATTGATTTTGCTTTAACTTGTAGTTCTACACAACTTCTATCATAGAATTTAAATCTAACATATTTGTGCCTGAAATTCTTGGACTGATTATTTTATCATATGTTTCTGCAACAAAAACGTGTGTGTGTGTGTGTGTGTATTTATATGGAAATTAGAAAAGAATTTTTGTGACCGTTCTCTAAGCATTGAAAATATTATTCTGGATGGAATATATCAATTACTATTCGTTACAATTTAGAGAAACAAGTGTTTCCTGATAAATAATTATTAACTATCCTGTAATTTATATATTATAATACCTTTAATATAAATAGTAAAACGTTATTGGAAGTTTATCTCTTAATGAAATGAAGAAGGCTATGTTTTAAAAATTCATGTGTCTGCTGTGAAAATTAGGATTTCTAAAATGAAATGTTTCAACATAAGTAGTATTGCTTTTATTAACATACATGCAGAGAAGTAGGCTCACATAAATAAGTGGATGATAATGGAAGCATTTTTTATAGCAGTGCCCCTCAAGTCTTTGAAATCCTGAGTTATATCCCAAAAAATATCATCACTCATGTATCACCAAAAGTCATTTTATCAGTCTATTAGCTGACAAGTTAATTAGGTTTTCCTTCAGTTTTATTAAGTTTATAGAATTGGAGATAACCTGACTCATGAAAAGGGTTTGTTTACCATTACTGAGATCTTTTACTTTCTCAGTTTCTGGGAAAGACATCAAGAAATCATTCTCTATACCAGGGAGTTCACACAGGCAGCATGTGGAACTTAGAAAGATTTCAGGAAATCAGAATATTAGGAATTTCAGTACACTTTGACCATGTAATATATCCTGTTGAGAAAAACTGTAATCATAATTTTATGTCCCGCTGAACCTTGGAGCTACAGTTTTAACTCATTCACTTTATGGGAAATGTTCATCATATAACTAGTTGGGAAACCCACCCCTATTGTCAGAAAAAGTCTAATCTCACTTTTCAATCCAGATAAATATGTTAATAACATGCCATGATCTTCATTTTATTTTGTTATTTTGAATGTGAGACACAAGAAGCACAAAGCTTTGCCAGGCGTTTTTGCCTCGGTGAAGGAATACTCTGCTTCTGTCAAGATATCTTACCACTTTGTTTCCATTTGTTTTTATGGAACTCTCCCTCAGGATGGATGCACTCATTCTTACTAGCAGGGGATGGAAGAGGCCAGTGTGTTAAATGACAGTCATTCACCCTCCCGCTGCCTTACTCTGCAATATATGTGGATTCAGAACATACTTATGACGGATGCAGGGAAGATCCAGAGTGCCATAGGAACTGATGATGCCTGCCTGGGATGAAGGAGGTTACTCTACCCCTTTGTTTGGTGCCACAGAGGATCTTATTCCTCTGGGATAATGCCCCTTCCTAGGGTTCTGGTGGGATGAGGGGCACGGCTTTGTTTGCCGTGTAAGGAATGAGAGGGTGCCAAGGAGAAGAAGGGGGCTGCCTTACTACAGGTAACTTAGACTGATTGGATTTAGAACATTGGTAATTTGCTACAATCTCATTCCCTTAAAACTACCTCCATGCCCATGTTTCTCTTGGAAAATGTTGGTGGACCCTCATATCTCTGTTAGACTAATAGTATTCTAGATCACTGAAGTACAAGAATTAGTTGGTTACTATGAGAAAAATACCAGTGATGAGCATTAGCAAATATTACTGATTTGAACTTTTAGATTCTCTACACATAGTTATATTCGAATGAAATTGTCGGGGTTGTGGATTGGTCTATAAAAGTCTTCAAAAAAAAAAAGGAAAGATGAAGAACTATGGACATTAAGGATGAAGTAAAATAGGAAAATATTAACCATGTTGGTTTTAGTTGCTAAAATTCTTTAAGGAAATTTGTGTTTTATAGTGGAAGACATGTTTATTCTAATTTCTATTTAAATGTATTGCAATTCTTCCTTGAATTGTGATTGGAAAAGATTGCAAAATCTCTTGGTGTATCAATTTTCCTAAAATAAATTATTCGAAGCAGTTCATTATCTATAATTCTATCCTGAGTTAAAATAAAAATCTGCTTTCTAGGTCAATCTTCATTAAGCTATTAATATCCTTTTCGTATTATAAGACTTCTTAATTTCCTTTATTAGCAACTGCAAGCAGCTGAAATATGAATGCCATTGCTTTGAGTATTAATTGATATTTGAATTATCTTCAGTGGTTTTGCTCCATTGTCAGCAACCTTCATTCTAGTACACAAAGGGACAAGATCTACATTTACTGAATCGTATTTATGTCTTCATTTTATGTCTGGTGATAGATGCACCTTTTCTCTCTCACTTGCATGGCAACAAATTTCAAGAATTATCACAAGGGCACTCAGTTATTGGTGGATTTGGAAAAGCTGGAATTTTATTCTGTTTTCTTTTCAAGAACGTAAAAATGCCTTGAGCATAAATAAATGAGAAGTCAACTTACAAAGTTCAGAAGATTGTCTGACTTTTTGGTTCACAATATTAGTTGATGATATGTAGTTTTTTCCAAAACAGTGTTTAAACATTTTATATACATTATTCTAAATCAAACTCACATCAAGGAAGTATGTAATTGGTGGAAAGAGCTTTGGAGTAGGAGTCAGCAACAGACTTTTCCTTTTTGCTCTGTGACCTTTGCCAAATAAACCTATCTCTGAGTCTCTTTATTCTAATTTATGAGATGAAATGAAATGAAATGATTGAATCACAGTGATTATTCTTATTCCAGGCTCTGTATTTTAGGACCTCATGGCATAGGAATTTTCATTGTCATTGTGTTTTAGGTTTATAAAAGTAATATAAAAGAAAAACATAGACATACATAACACAAAGGGCAAAAATCTCTTTTGTAATTTGAAACCTTGGTTAAAGGCACTGTTCATTGTTTGCTGATGGCTGCATGATATGCCCTTGCAGGAGTATACCATTATTTATTTACCTATTAAAGGACATTTGGAGCACTTTCAAATTTCAGGTAGAGCCCCCATGCAGACTCTCAAAGAACATTTTTACATATATTTTAGAGTTTTTATGCAAAAAATGCTTCCTCAAAGCATGTGAAAATTTAAATTTTCACCTGTATTACCATAAAATCTGTAACAAAAATGGATGTTATGTATTTTTAAGATTTCTTTGCAAATTTGGAATTTGGAAAACAAGGTCTCTCCCTTCTTGTCTCTTCCTCCACTCATTAAAGCCTCCCAGTTGCCTTTTGGATTATCCACCATGTTTCCTGCTGGTAGTGGAGGACTGTATCATCTCAAAGCTTGATGGTGATAAAAAGTGTATTCACTGATTCACCCAAGAATTTATTAGGCCCAGGATTACACTGGAAGCTGAGGTTATAGTAGTGAATGAAAGCAGTATCTTCCATAGTTGCTTTTATGGAGTTACAGTCCAGGTGGTCAAGAGGAAGATGTTATTTAGATAATTACAGGAATGCATGTGAATTTCCCATCTGAGGAAGGGAGACCTGTGAATACAGAAGGACCTGCACAGTCTGATGGTGGCAGGTGGCAGGGAGAGAGGGCCTTTACAGAAGGGCCCACTGGGAAGTGATTCTAGTTCTGAACATAAGTAAAAGCTGACTGCCCAGTGTGGTGGGGGTAGCAAGTGGGCTGGGAAGAAGAGCTTTTTAATCAGAGGAGACTGAACATGCAAAGGCCCTGTGGTAAGAGGTAGCAAAGCCAGTTTGAGGAACTGAATGGAAGCCACGTGGCTGAGCCCAGAACACACAGTGAAGTTTGGTGAAAAGTAGAGCCAGAACATGGGCTAGAATCAAGCCTGCCCTGTTGGTCAGATCTGATTACTTAAGGGATGAAAAATTTAAGCAAAGGTGGAATAGGTGGTGATGGGGTGTGTGTGTCCACAGGCAAGCAACACAGTTAGCTTTCCATTAACATAAATTGCAGCAAAATATGAAAAGAATGTTTAAATTTTTATTTTTATTTATTTATTTTTAAAGATTTTATTTATTTATTTGACAGAGAGAGACAGCGAGAGAGGGAACACAAGCAGGGGGAGTGGGAGAGGGAGAAGCAGGCTTCCCGCTGAGCAGGGAGCCCGATGCGGGGCTCGATCCCAGGACCCTGGGATCATGACCTGAGCCGAAGGCAGACGCTTAATGACTGAGCCACCCAGGTGCCCCAGAATGTTTAAAATTTTTAAAAAGCTGTGATTTTTGCTTACTTTGTACCAGTCATCCACATAAACAGTTCATAATTCTTTTGGAGATGATTCTCTTCAACAATGCAGTTATTTTCTGGAGTTCTGGAAGGAAATACTAATAAAGTCATTTTCTTCTTGAGCAGAGAGTCCCAGTCCAATTTAGCATCCACAACTAACAATTTCCATACAATTTAATCTTTAACTACTCAACCAAAGGAAGGACAATAGCCCATGTGTTTTAAAGATTTTCCCTATTAAAGCTGCTAAAAGAGCAAAAGTTAAAGGTGGTTGAAGTAAAGGGCAGGTTTAGATGCAGTGTTTCAGTTTTAGGGATGATGAACAAATAATGACTTAGTGGAAATGGGTTCGGTATGTGCTGATGAATGTGGCTGTGTCTTCCTTTATTAGAAGGCTACTGAAACATACCATGGACCGCATTTCACAGCCTTGCTTTTCCCCCAATTGGGACTAATGTCTTGTTTCAAGGACTGATGTAGCCTCATTCTTTCTTAATGTGCCTGTATCCTCTGATGTGGCCAAGAGTTGCTCCTTAAGCAATCATGGGGTTTGGGATGGTGGTTTTGGTAATGTGCTATTTAACTTTCTTTTTCTCCTCTCAGATACAGGAGGGGCCCAGGCACCACTTCTAAATTTGGGGGAGGGTGCTGTTTGCACTTTCTTGCTTGAGGATTGTGTCTGTAGGGCTGCTAAGACTATAAGAAAAGCCAAGCTGACTTGAAAATGGGGTGCTTATTGCTGAAATATGTCTCCTACCATCTAATTCCTCTGTGTTACTACTGGCTAAGAAAGTCTTTTTCTTTTTCAGCCCCACCTCAGTTTCTTCAGGACTGAGATGAATTTGCTAAGCTAGGCCTAACGCAAAAGCTGTGTGTCCACCATGTGAATTTGAGGCCACTTAGAATATTATTTTATTTTTCTGATGTCTTGATGTCCTGAAAGCTCCCATGAGCCCTTTCTCCTCTCACCCTATCACCACACTATAAATAAAAGGGAACCCATAACCATCCCGCCGGTCATGTACACTTCTTTGTTAATCTCCGAAAGCCATAAAAACCTGCACACTTAAATAGCTAACAGTGGGGGAAAAAAAAGTTAAACCAATTCCTGGATGACTTTGAAGCTATGATGTTTGGGGAACATCTTTGCTATTTGTTGACAGATTAGAAGTGGCAAAGTCATGTCACTGAGCAGGACATAGGATTGTTCTGAATTATAGCCAATCAGGAGCTACAGTCTGGCTTTTTTTTAAGATGGTGAAGGCTAAGTTTTTTGTTTTTGTTTTTTCCCCTACCAATAGCTAATAATTCACTGCTTCCTCTCCCCGCCCCCTTTGGAGCACTCCAGCCACGGATTACGCAATCCATTTGGAATTCTCCTTCAGCAGTCCAGTTTGAGGCTGAGGCTGGGATGTGAACATTGGGAGCTTTTGGTCTCTCTTGACAAACTTGACTTCACTGGATGCTCTGTGACTGTCAGCGGCATTGTTTTGGTTATCCAGACCAAAGGCTCTGGGCTCAGATCCAAACCTTGCACAAAATGACCCTGAAAGGCAGCCTGAAGATCTTTGAAGAGTACTTACATGGGACAAAATATGAATCTACCACATTTAAATTGTTATATGTATATATATTTTACATGTGTAATTTACAGAGGGGAGCACTACACACACCATAAATAAGAGAGATATTTGTTTTATGCAGAATTAATTTGATGATACCCTAGCCACTTAATAATTCAGTGCTGAGCTTTCTTTACTTTTTTTATTCTTTTTATTTTAAAAAGCTATTTATGTGATTTTGAGGAGTTTGTTAAAATTAGCTGATATTTTAAGATCCTTGTGACATTTTACATGATGATAGGACATGGGGACATAAGTTCAGAAAAACTGGAAGGCTCTCACCGTTGGAGAACTGCCATATTTGGGAGTTCTTGGCAGAGTTTTATGTAAACTGTATGTTTTTCACTTAGGAAGTCTTTATAATGGGATTAAAAGCCCCCACCATACTTTGTGCATGTACTTGTAGTCACAGAATGAATTTAGCAAAGCCATTGAGCAATATAGAATTTGAAGTTAGAAAAAGAATACAGAGCACAAATACAGCTTGAAAAGCTTTGTGGATCTCAGATTGATCACCAGTCTGCAAGATTCATTCCTGAAACTTGAGACAAATAGGAATCAGGGACGGTGGCTGGAGTTGTAAAGTTCTCTTCCAAGGAGCCAAAGCAGAGTTTGTTGTGTTCTGCTTTGGCCTCCACAGTTTGAGAGGATCTTGTGAAACAGAGACAGAATGCAGAAATAAATTCGAGCTTAAAAATGCAATTGTGAGTAAAGATAGAAAGTAGGTATATTTAAGTGGAAACATCTGATCAAGATACCTGGTGTCCACCCAGCTCAAGGCAGCTTCCTGGGAAGTAGAAGATCCTTGCCCTCAAAGAGGTGGGAGAAAGGGTCTCACAAATGCTTATATTTAAACATAAATAACAGAACCACGCGCAAAATGATATAGCGTAAGAGAAATTCAGACTGTTTCCCTCACGGTATGTGAACACAAAAATACTGGCCATCTACTATGGCTGTATAGAAACCAAAGTTGCTTAGGGCTCTAAGTTTACTGATGGAACATTCAGAAGTCTGTACAAACCAAAATGATAATGTCAACCAGTTTCCTTGACATGACACAATTA
Organism: Zalophus californianus; assembly: GCF_009762305.2. Classification (NCBI taxonomy): domain Eukaryota; kingdom Metazoa; phylum Chordata; class Mammalia; order Carnivora; family Otariidae; genus Zalophus; species Zalophus californianus. Next base: position 106,235,801 of record NC_045602.1, on the reverse strand, counting down.
GTACCATAGGCCACTGTTCTCCTGCCTCCTCAGAGTCACTCTCCCAAAGGTGCCCTCTGTGTATGACTCACTGCTGAGGTGCTTTGACTTATTCCCTTTCTCCATATACTTTCAGTCTACTTGAAGGTGAGTGGCTACAGTGAAGCCTTGATCTACCTCTCCCAAATCCTGATTGATTATATTATATTATATTAATTTTATTATTTCATTTTTGTTGTACTAATATTCATGTATTTATTCATGCAACAAACATTCATTGTAGGCCTATAGTATGAGGCTATGTGATGTAGCTGTGAGATACATTTTTTTTTCCCACTGAGGTATAGTTGATACACAATGCTATGTTCCAAAGCTTTATTTTAATCCACTTGACCAAAGGTGACATTATTCCCAGTCATTCCCAGAACATATCCCTTATCCACATCTTCATTTTAAGGCAGCTGGAGCCTTGACACAGAAGCCAAAGTATGTTATGTAATTCCTAGCAGCTCTGAGGGGTCTAGGGTTAGTGTTAGGATAGGGCCTCCAAAACAGGTGGGGATGAAGAGACAGGGGCAGAGTGTTAGAAGATGGTAGAGTTGAAGAGAAGATAAGCTGATCGATTAGTTGACAAGAAAGAAAGCTCAGAGGAGACAAAGGACTGAGTCAAGAAGAGAGAAAAATGGCAGGAGATAAAGCACCCCATCTCTCCCCGAGGATTGAAGGAGAGCAGATAGAAGGATGGTTCAGAGAAACTTCCAGGTGGAGAGATGGGTGGACCTGTGTAATAGCCTGAAGGAGATAGGAAGGAATTTGTGGGAATTTGATATCAATGACCTTAAACTTCTTACCAAAATAAGAAATGAAGTCATCTGCTGGTAGCACGATGCATAGAGCTGAAAGTCTGGAAGAGAATTGGAAAGGGTTGGGCTAATTATTGAAGTGAATTTTTAATTCGCATCCATCATTTAACAATATTTAGGTTGCTCTGCATTATAAGCCCTAGGCTCTTGTAGCACAGGGGTCATCCTTGTTTTCATCAGTGGGGAATCTAGTGTGTTACCTTGCTATTCCACGTCTAATGCATAGATGAGTAGCATCTGCCTCCCTTAGGAGAATGTGAGAGGTGAGCATCTCTATGTACATTAAAAGTGAGAAGCATCGGTATAGGGTAGAGTGCTGATTCTAGAGCCATACTACCTGTGTTTGGATCCCAGTGAATTCTTACTAGCTCTGTGATTGGGGGCAAGTTTTTAAAATCTCTGTTTGCTCTTATATAAACTGGGAGTAAAATAATAATACTTACTTCATGGAGTTGTTTTGAACATTAAATAAGTTAATATTTAGGGGCACCTGGGTAGCTCAGTCAGTAGGGCATCTGCCTGTGGCTTGGGTCATGATCCCGGAGTCTGGGGTTCAAGCCCTGTGTGGGGCTCCCTGCTCAACAGGAAGTCTGCTTTTCCCTCTCCCTTTGCCCCTCCCCCATGCTCATGCTCTCTCTCTCTCCCTCTCGAAAATAAATAAATAAAATCTTTAAAAAAATAAGTTAATATTTATGAAATGTCTGGGCACATGGTAAAGTATTGATAAATAAAAGTAGACTGTTAGAGAAAATCCAGAATATAATAGACAACACGGAGCATGAACCAGAGTGTCTCAAGGGGATAATACCATTCCATGGAATCTGTTTTAGAAGTTTGTGGGGAATTGGTTGGGGAATATGGTGGGAATGGGCTAGCACATCCTGCACAAGTTTCAAATCTCCTAGCAGACATTTGTGTAGGGGAAAATAACACCCAGTTTATAATGTTCTGAAGCTACTTATACAACCCCATTGTATATGTACTTGCAGGAGGTAGATATTTCAGAGTTTTAGTATACACTGAATTTTCCAGGACTGCAACTGCCTTGTAAATTGAGGGATGATTGTACTTTGTTTTGTTCAGAACGTTACCAAGAATTATTCACCGTTTCAGCATGCCACTAATGCACACCAATCCCAGCATACGAGTCCCGATGCAAAGTACCTCCGTCAGTGTGTGGCACTCACTGTGGTTCTTCCTTATTTGTACAAGAATCCAGAGACTTCCCATATCTTCCAGTGAAGCTGTGGCCAAGCACTGATATATTGAAATGCATGCACTTTTAGAGTAACTCACTTTGCTTTTATTTCTTTGTATTACAATTAGGGCAGTATGTTGTTTTTTAAAGACATTATATCACAGGATGGGTAAGTTATGTGATGGGAGGATTTTATTTTATTACAAATATTTGTTTGACAGTGGCAGAATTGGGACCGATATGGGTGGGAACCACAGGTACAAGCAAATGCCCTGGGACAAGTGTCAGTCAGAGGTGTGGAGCGGGGTGGTTGTTGGGGGTTCGACAGTGGCTGCCGTCCATGAGGAAAGTAGACACAAACTGTCACATGAGGGATTGAATGTAGTTTTAGCTCGCCAAGCTCTTTTTAGGTATTGACAATTTTCTTTCAACCTTTATAAACAAGGTAGAAGCTCATGTCTTTCTGATGGAACGTTGTCACTGCACATAGTCTAGCTTCTAATTTAGGTCCAAGCCCATTTAAATACTCAACACTCTTCTGGAGTTAAGCTCGTTTGCTACCATAAGAGTGTTTATTTCTTGATCCCTTCCATCTGCACACAAGAGTGACATTATTGGTGGGATAGATGAGAATTTGAATTAAGTTATATACTAAAAACTTACTCTTTTACAAGTTTGATGAATTGTTATTACTAGTAAGTATATACAGCCAGTTTAAACCATCTGAGAGTTTCACAAGTGATTTTTTTCTTCTAGTTTGCAAACTATTGGCAGACATGGAATCAATTTTGAATATCGTTGTGCCCCTGATAACTAAAATAGTGCTTGGCATAGAACAAGAATGCAATGCGTCTTTGATGAATGGGTGAACTTTTGTGGGGGGGGCTGGTGGATTTGGGAAAGTAAACTGAGTTGAAGTCATCCATTCTAGTTTTCACTTCCACATCTGTCATCGAACTGAGTTTTGAACTTGGATAAGTGACTTAAAATCTTGGTGTCATCATCCAGAAACTGAGGTTAATAATGCTTGCCCGGATTATATATAAAGTTGTTCTTCTTTTAAAGATTTTATTTTATTTTTTTTTTAAGTAATCTCTTAAGTACCCAGCGTGGAACTTGAACTCACAATCCCAAGATCAAGAGTTGCATGCTCTACAGACTGAGCCAGCCCGGTGTCCTTGTATAAAGCTGTTCTTAACATCAAAAGATAGGGGCGCCTGGGTGGCTTGGTAGGTTAAGCATCCGACTCTTGATTTTGACTCAGGTCATGATCATAGATCATGGTCCTGAGATAGAGTGAGCCCCACATTGGGCTCTGCACTGGGCATGAAACCTGTTTAAGATTCTCTCTCTCCCTCTCCCTCTGTCCGTCCTCCTACGCCACCCCCCCAACTTGTGTTCTTGCTCTCAAAAAAAAAAAAAAAAGATCAAAAGAGAGAAGTCAGAACCACAAAGCCCTAATCAAGTGCAAGCTTTAATAATTCCCACAAAGACTATGGAGTCAGATTTTGGTTTATTCATAGAGGAATAATGATCCATGAAAGATGTGGTGGGCTGAATAGTGTCCAAAAATCCACACCTACCTAGAAGCTCAGAATGTAACCTTATTTAGAAATATGTTTTTTTGCAATGTAATTCGCTAAGATGAGGTCATACTGGATTAGGATGGGCCCGAAATCCAAAGACTGGTGTCCTTATATAAAGAGGAGAGGACACACGGAGAAGAAGCTCAGGTAAAGATGGAGGCAGAGATTGGCTTTATATAGTCGCAAGTCAAGGAATGCCGAGGACTGCCAGGGGCCACCAGAAGCTAGGAGGAAGCTAGGAGTGATTCTTCCTTAGTGCCTTTACACCTTGGTTTTGCATCAGTAGCTTCCAGAACTGGGAGAGAATAAACTGCTGCTGCTTAAAGCTACCCAGTATATGGTACTTTGTTATAAACAGCCCTAATAAACTCTTACAAAAGGTAATTGTGTTTTCCTCTTGTGAAGAAGGAGATGAGATTGGAAATGAAATAATGCTTCTGGAAATTTGCCTGGGTGTCCTGGCATCATTACTACTGGCCATACCTTCTTTATGGAAAGAGAGGCAAGTAGCATAAGGTTTAAAAGCATGGGCTTTTGAGACAGACATAGATGGTGTCCTCGTTCCACTATTGGCAACACTGGGAACTTGAGCACACCCCACCTCCCAGCTGTAAAGACCAGGTGATCATAGCTGTATCCTCCTTATTTATTTGAAAATTACACAAGGTAGTGTATGTAACGTGGCATATATGTGTACATTTAACTTGGAATAATACCTTCTAAAGGTCACTGGTTATGACTATAGACTGTATAGGCTAGGTAACTTGAGGCAACCATGGTCCAATTCCAAACAGTTTTCTTTTCCACCTATAAATGGTTCAGGATTCTCGACCACATCTTCCTGAAAGCATCTGAATTCACCCTTGTCATGATGACAATTACCAGAACTGGTCGGTTAACTCCTTTTGGCTGGCTTCCATTCTAGCTGTAGACATCTTTTCCTATTTTTTTTAAATAACTACAGCACTTTGCCACTATTTAATAAGAACCCAGAAATGGAAAGTTATGAAGAGTTTAAAAAAGTTCTTGAGCCTCACAACTGCTTTGTAGACTCAGTTTGTGTTTCAATAAAAAGGCAAGTTAAATGTTAGTTATCATGAGAAGGTTCTAGATGGCTCTTTGCCGGTGCATTTGATTGAAGGATGAGCAATCCATACCATCCTCACACAGGGTTGCTGTCTTCTGTGAGCTCAGGCTGGGCTCTCCTGTCCCTGATCAATGAACGGTCCTTCCTTTGGTCTAAAATCTCAAATAGCTACCCAGTTGTGTTAACAAAATAAGTATTAGGAGAAACTTTTAGAGAACTTCGAGGTCAAAGTTAAAATTTACAGTTTCAATATTTATTTATTTATTTATTTATTTATTTATTATTATTATTTTAAAATATTTTATTATTTTGAGGGAAAGAGAGAGAGCACGAGTGGGGGAGGGGAGGGGCAATGGGAGAGGGAGAATCAGACTCCCCGCTGAGCAGGGAGCCCCATGTGGGTCTCGATCTCAGGACCCAAGCCTAAGGCAGACATATAACCGACTGAGCCACCCAGGTGCCCCAAGATTTTCGATATTTAAAGAGACCTGAAAAAATCCATATTGCCTAAGCTTGTGTATTTAATTATACTTTCTGAATGTCTGCTTGCATATTTTGTTAGACTGAACTGAAGCAGAAAGACCAAATATCTGGAAATTTAGGCTTTTAGCTTTCTGTTATTTTTCCAAGAGCTTATTATGAAAATTTTCAAATGAGCATTACTGCTGTACCAGATCATACAGAAAGCATGCAACCACATAGGCCCATTTACCTCATTCTTGGCTCCATAGTAGTTGTATGTTAATATGTTTACATACATTATGAACTCTACAAGGCAGTGTCGTTATTTTTCTTTCAACAATAGTATACATTTTTAAGAAATTAAGAAGAAAACTTTTAAAAAATTACCCCCATATTACCACTTCCAGGGCTCGGTATTCATTCCTGAAGTTTTGAACTTCTGTCTTGTGTAATTTCCCTTCAGCCTGAAGATTTTCCTTAAGGATTGCTGTAGAATAGGACTGCTGGAGACAAAACCTCTCAGCTTTAGGCTTTGAAAATGACTCTATTTTACCTTCATTGTTGAATGATATTTTTTTCTAGATATAGAATTCTAGGGTGACATATTTGTTTCCTTGTAACACTTTAAAGATGTTTACTTCTTGTCCCCACAGTGGTCGTTCAAATCACTGTTCATCTGGAGGGAATATCTTGTATCCTAGCAGCTTTCAAGATTTTTCTTTATCTCTGGTTTTTAACATTTATACAAGATGAGCCCAGATTTTCTTTGTTTTTCTTTGTATTTATTCTATTTGAGTTCTGCTGAGCGTCTTCAATCTGTAAATTAATATCTTTCACCAAATTTGGCAAAAATTTGACCATTAACCTTTAAATGTCTTCTGCCCCACTTTCTTCTCTCCTAGGGACTCCAATTATATGTGTGTTAAGTTTTTTAAATGTTGCCCAAATTTATATTATTTTTAAAAATTTATTTCAACATGCATCTTTAGTGTTGTAATCAGATACAGATAAATATGAAGAAATCCAATCCTTTCTTTATATTCTCTACCTGCGGGTTATTATTTGTTTGTTTAAAGAAATACTGTCCAACTATCCAGCAAGTATGTATGGCCAGGCCTTTATGTAAATCTATTATGGCTATTCTGTTTGATTAGTTAAATCACCATTTTACTCATGAGTGATGTACATACCTCAGTATTTATTAACTATTCCAAATCAAGCAATTTTATACCATTACAATGATCAAGCTTCCACTGATAGGTAAATATTCCAAACTTATTGTAGTTCTGAGCAGTGTCTCTTTTAAATGGAATTCTCTTCTGTTCCATCATCATTAGGCTTCCTTGTTTATGACCCATACAAGGACTTGGTTCCATTTCTATCATAGAAGCCATAGTACAGTTCTAAGGAGTCCTGCCCTTTTAGGGAATTTGTTCTTCAAATAAATTGCCTAAGCCCAGGCCTTCTTTGAACATTTATATTGTCTCAAAGCTCTATTTAAAACAGGCTGTAAGACCTCTAGGTCCTAAGCAAGACTTAAAGATTCATTCTTACCATCACATTGGCAAATACCCTGGAACCTAGCCATTTGGAGGAACCCAAATTGAACAGTCAAGCCTGAAGTCTTGGTAGAGTCCCAACACTGACTTTTTACTCTCTCTCTCTTTCTTTTTTTCTTTTCTTTTTCTTAAGAAAATCGAAGAATGACTGCTTACTGTTGATTGTAATGTGTATCAAAGTTTGAAATTCAGCAGTTGAACATTAAACTTGTTTTACTGTGCGGATTTGCTTTTGTTGAATTAAGTCCAGGTCTCTTTATTTCCCAGGGCATAAAATCTTGGTTAAATTCCATGGGAAAGGATTATGTTCTGGGTATATAAACATTCAGCCAAATACTTGTACAATCTAGAAAGATCATACATTCTTAACAGTGACTCAATTCAGACCCATGTGTAGATTAAACCTCTTTTTAAGAAATTATTATGGTAATAGTTTTGAAAATGACTTTTCCCAGCCTGATTCAAAGAGCTCCCGTTCTTCAGGTTGAAATATGCCTGAAGTTTAGGTAGAAGAATTAGCATCATCCCTAACGTACTTGCTTGGAGAGAGGAAAAAAACAAACTTTAGAAAGCACAAGAGGAATAGAATCAGTAGGTGAATTAGTAAGATTTGGCATGTGTGAGATTAATGGAATCTTTTTAAAGTAAACTGTTATTTACAATTTCAAATTATTTTCCTTTTGAGTTATTTTGGTTAACAACAGAAATCAGAATTTAAACAAACAGGCTGCTTCATGTAAAATAAACATGTAACTTAGTTTGCACATGTGTTGGATGCTTGTTTGGAAATCATCATGGTGAAATGGAAATAGCACATAGGCTTTTGAGCTGGGTAGGTGTGGATTTGAATTCTGGCTGATTAGGTCTGTGGCTTTGGGAAAGTCACTTAACTCCTTGAACCGCAAATTTCTTTTCCATAAATTAGAAATGATATCTATCTTTTAGGGTGGGTTAGATTAGAGATTCAATCAGCACCTAGTATGTCTTCAGTAAATGCTATTATTATTAAGAATAGACAAGACCAGAAAATGAAAGCGTTTTGTTTATGACTAATAATTTCTAAGCTACATTATTTTCATAGTGTTGTTGCTGGGTTGAGACAATTGAGATACATTTTAAGATCATTTTATTGTTAAATATAAAGCACACATACAAGGCATAAGCCATAAATGTATAAGTTAGTGAATTTCATAGAATATCACTCAATAGATCAGCTTTAAAAAAACTTAATATATGCAAACAATGAATCATGGAACACTACATCAAAAACTAATGATGTAATGTATGGTGATTAACATAACATAATAAAATTAAAAAAAACAAACCTAAATATAAAAAAAAAACAAACTTAAAAAATAGTTTTTTAATGGAGTTGTTCTTATAGAAGAATATACAGATAATAAGTATGTAATTCAAAATAATTTTCACAAACTGAACAAACCCTTGTAACAATTGTCCAGATCAAGAAATAGGACACACCAAGCACCATCCAAAACATGCACGTGTTCCTTCTATTCATTATCTGTCTTCACCAAAGGTAACCACACTACTGACTTCTCATACATTAGATTAGTTTTGCCTATTTTTTTTAACTTTATAATCATGGAATTATGTAGTGTGCACTCCCTTATGTTGGTTTTTTCAGCTCAGCATCACTTCTGTGAGATTCATTTTAAAAAATTTATTTATTGTGGAAAATTTCAAACCCACACAAAGGAAGAGAAAGTACAACGAAGGTATAGAACATGTCTGTCACCTGTAATGATGTAAATGATGTAAAATGATGTAATGACGTAGAGCCATCCTAATTCATAAATACTTTCATTAACATACTCACCTAATTCCCTGCTGCCTCTGAAGCAGTGGATGATTTTCCCCAAACATTATGTCATTTCACCAATAAATATTTTGGTATGTATCTTGACAAGAAAAGGATTCTTTTTGTCACAACTAAATATTTTTTTAAAGATTTATTTAATTATTTTAGAGAGAGAGAGCGAGTGTGTGTGAATGGGGGAGACGCAGAGGGAGAGGGAGAGAAAATCTCAAGCAACAAGCCACGGAGAAGCCTAACGCAGGGCTCGATCCCATGACCCTGAGTTCATGACTTCAACTGAAATCAAGAGTTGGATGCTCACCCATCTGAGCCACCCAGGTGCCCCTGTCACAACTAAATATTAAAGTAAATATGTAATATCAATATCCTGTCAGGAATCAACATTTCCCTATTGTCTCAGAAGTGATTTCTTTTTCCAGTTGGATTGTTCACAAGAGAGTCTGAATAAAGTATGCACAACCTTCTTTTAAATGACCAGTTGTAAGGTTGGGAACCATGTGCTATTTACATTTTTTGGATATTTGAGTGGGAGTGCCATTCTTTATAACACCTAGGAAGAAAGAAAAATTCTGCATGTTTTCAAATTAGATCTGTCGGTGGCATTTACAGTACCTTAGAATCCTAAAAATTGGGATAGTCTTTTAATTTCCTGACATCTTGTGTCTTGGCATTCTTCCAATCCCTTTTGTGCCTTGTAGGTGAACTTCTAGCTTAATCTGTCTTTTTTGCTGTTTTACCTCTTTGATCGACCTGCAAAATGACAAGCACAATGGGCCATCTTAGCTCAGCTTGTGTGAAGAAGTTCATCACTAAGACCTGAGAATGTTCCTGGAAAGAAGCTGTATAGAGAAAGCCAAAGTGTTCTCACCCTCAAATTCTCACTTCTGCCAGTGGGGCTGGAGAGTGACTACAAATATAACAATAAAGGTGACACAAATCAGGTGTTTGTTCAAATGATGTTTCTTTTCTATTTTATGTATTTTCCAGCTGCTAATATTCTGACCACAGAGAATGTTTAATGTTTCCATTTTTAAAAAGATTTATTTATTATTTAAGAGAGAGAGGGAGAGCAGGGGGAGGGGCAGAGGGAGAGGAAAAGAGAGAATCCCAAGCCGACTCCCTGCTGAGCATGGAGTCCAATATGCGGCTCCATCTCACGACCCATGAGATCATGTCCTGAGCCGAAATCACGAGTTGGACACTCAACCAGCTGAGCCACCTTGGCATTCCATGTTTCCATTTAAATATCTCTCAGTCTTTGGGGTGCCTGGGTGGCTCAGTTGGTCAGGTCATGATCTCATGGGTCTTGAGATCGAGCCCCACATTGGGCTCCATGCTCAGTGGGGAGTCTGCTTGGAATTCTCTCCCTCTGTCCTTCCCCCGACTCATGCTCTATCTCTCTCTCTCTCTGAAATAAATAATCTTAAAAAAAAATATCTCTCAGTCTTTTCCAGATTAAAGCTTCACGTGACTATTGGTCTTCATGAGTTTCTGCTTCCTTATCTGACCTGGGCAAGAGTTTTGCTCTTTGGCCTTTCCATCACAGGATGGGACCTGGGTGCACAGGAAAGCATCTTGTCCGTGCAATGGTCGCTGGTTGATTGTGGACTCTGATACTGTGTGATGTCAAGCCGCATCTTCTGCAGTCACTGAGAATTGTGTGTCTTTTGGAGGTTCTCCTGGCACTCCCCTGTTGATGACCACTGTTGCCTCTGGTTACAAGCTCACCTTTCACTCAGACCTTCTTCTGTCCACTCATCCTGTAGCTTTCTCCTGGTTGCTTTCTTTTCACTCTGTATAGTTTGCCAGATGTCATGAGGCCACCCTTAGGCCTAGCATCTCCCTCAGCTTTGTCACTGTATTGTTCCTGGGTCAGACTGAGCATGCCATTGCTGTGATGGCTGAGCTTACACCACACCCGTGCAGAGAAGTAGGGGACCAGTTGCAGTGGTTTTGAAATCCTTGAGCCATAGTTGAGTGCTTTTCCCATATTGTCTGGGTTTTGTCTGGAGGAGTTACCAGGACTCTGAGTTCTTTTGTCTCTATCTTTACATCATAACCTCCTACTTCTTTCTCTGTGGCTTGTTACAAAAATATGCTTTTCAATCTTCCAGGATTGATTCAGTGCCTTCCTTTAAATTACATAGGTAAGGTTGAGTGTTCCTGTTGCTATATTCTGGAAAAATAAAAAGAAATAAGGAAAATTAATTAAAAATATTTTTATTTAACTCCATACATCCAAAATAGTATCATTTCAACATATAATCAGTATAAAATTTTTTGAGATATCTTACTTTTTTCTTTTTTTGGCATAGATTCTTTGAATCCTGGTGTGTGTGTTTAACACTTAACAATACCTCTCAATTTGGACCAGCCACATTTCAGGACTAGTGGCTGCCACATTGTGCAATGCAGGTCTAGGCAATCCAAGATCCTATTTGGGAAAGCCTCCAGATAATTTTAAAATTAAGAAAAAGAAAATAATAAATAAATTAAACTCATAGAATGGCACACTTTTGGCTGCCTACCTTAGCTCTTATTCTTAGTGAGAACATTTTAGTGATCTGACAGCACATTCCCAATTCTGCCTTCCCTCTGCCCCAACACACACAGTTTCAAATTGCTTTTTAGTTTAAGGTTGATATAGCCACACTTTAAGAACATCACATCATTATGCAGGGTTTGGAAGTCAAGAAAGAAAACCGGAAGCTGTAAGATAAACATGAAAATGTAGGACTCAAATGAAGTGGGCACCAAAGATTTTGGAAGGAGAGTCAGAAATGGGCACTGACTTTTAACACCCACAAAAATTAAAATTAAATATATGAAATTAGCAACCTTCTTGGAACAACTCATTCAAAAAGATGACTTACCAATAGAAGGATGAGGCTAGTGTTGCTCCAAATCTTATTTAAAAATATGTCTGATGATCTCTGACAGTGCTATATAAAAGTGATAATTCTAATTAAGTTATTTTAATAAGTTGAATAAATCTAACTAAGTCTTCTCCATCTCTTATGAGTGAAGTGTCATTCTAAAGATAAACTGTCAGAGACTTAGAAATATGAAAAATAAGAGCAAAGGTGAGTGACAATTGGCCTGTATTTCTGTTCCAGCAACCAGATGTCGGGTTTAATGACCAGCGTGAATTACTGATGTGAGCACACACACATCCACTCTGCCGCCAGATCTTGTGGATTTCGTCCGTTACTTCCTCCCTGCCTCCACAGTCCGCCTGCATTGCTGGCATGGTCTCCTAGCACATCTCATTGCCTTCTGCTTGTATCCCTACCTTCCCATTCGTCCTCCAGGCAGTGCTTCACAAATTCTCAGTGGAGAAGACCCATTTTCCCCTCAATTCATCGTAGGTCAATATTTTTATAAAATGTAATACAAATGAATTGTTAGAAAAAATAAATGAAGAAAAGACATGCAAAATAGGAATCCATTTTTTAAAATTATGAGGTTAAATAGACTTAATCGCCCTTTCAACTTGTTATAAAATTTCTATATTTTTACTCTCACTTCTGTATTGACTTCCTTGTGGACTAGTAAAACAACTTGACATACTTTGGGTCGCAGTGCTCTAGATCCACATAATGCAGTGTATAACCACTAGCCCATGTAGCTTTTTAAATTAAAATTAAAATTAATTGAAATTAAAGTAATTAAAAAAATTACTTCCTCATGGTGCCTGGGTGGCTCAGTTGGTTAAGGATCTGACTTTGGTTCAGGTCATGATCCCAGGGTTCTGGGATGTAGTCCCGCTTAGGGCTTCCTGCTCAGTGGGGAACCTGCTTTGCCCTCTGCCCCTGCCCCCTGAGCTCTCTCTCTCTCTCTCTTTTCCCCAAATAAATAAATAAAATCTTTTAAAAAGACCACTTCCTCAGTTGCATTAGCCACATTTCAGATGGTCAGTTGCCACTTGTGGCTAGTGTTCACTGCATGGACAGTGCAGATATGGAACATTTCCAGCATCATGGCAAGTTCTATTTGACTACGTTGCTATAGATCCTTGCTACTGAAAGAGTGGTCCATGGACCAGCAGTACTGTTCTCACATGGGAGCTCGTAAGAAATGTTGAATCTGAGGCTCAAACCTTCTGAAACAGAACCTGCATTTTAGTAAGTTTAGTAAGATTCCCAGATGAATCATATGTCCTTTAAACTTAGATGGAGCTCCTGGGTGGCTCAGTCGGTTAAGCATGGGACTCTTGATTTCGGTTCAGGTCATGAGCTCAGGGTCGTGGAATCGAATCTCATATGGCACTCAGTACTCAGTTGGGAGTTTGCTTGAGACTCTCTGTCTCCCATTCCCTCTTTCCCTCCTAAAACAACTAAATAAATCTTAAAAACAAACTAACAAAAAACTACCATTTAAAAAAACACTTAGAAGCCATATCCAGGATGTTTCCAGGGCCATCTAAAGTCTAAATCTGACCAGCCTCCTCTCTCGTCTCTCCATAGATGTCTAGATTTACTCTCTCCAAAATGGTAACCACTGACTACACGTTGCTATTTAAATTTAAATTAATTAAAATCAAATAAAATAGAAAAATTATTTCCTCAGTCTCACTAGCCGCATGTCAAGTACTCAATAGTCACATGAGGCTAGTGGCTACCATATTGGTAAGTGAGGATATAGAACATTTTTTTCACTGAAAAAAGTTTGATTGGACAATGCTGATCTAGACTCTGAGTTAGCATCCATTGTTCAGCATCCTCTAGCCCCTCCCTGCCTCTCAAACTTCAAATCCCATAGTGACCCAGGTTAACCCTTCTCTCTAATGAATGATCATGTAGTTATTTCCTATGTTCCTCCACACCTGCTATTCCTTTGTCTTGAACACAGTTTGTTCCCTTCCCTTCTCCCTACCTACCTCCCCATATTCTTCAACTCATATCTGTGTCAAAATTCATCTTATGGGTCAGCTGCTCCAGAAAGCTTTTTATAAAACCATTCGTACACCACACACACACACACACACACACACACACACACACACACACACACACACACAATTTGGATTGTCCTCTTTCATTACTTAGATAGAAGCCTATATGTGCATGCACTGCACTCTTTGTCATTGTTGATTTATTCTCTCCCTTTAGATCATTTCTGAACTTCAGCACTCTTAACATTTGGGGCCAGGTAACTCTTTGTTGGGGAAGTAGGGAGCTGTTCTGTGCATTGTAGGATATTAGGCAGCATTCCTGACCTCTCCTCACTGGATGCCAGTCACACACCCAGTTGGGACCATCAAATATGTCTCAGACTGTGTTGAATGGGGAGCAAAATCCCCAGTGGTTGAGAACCACTACTTTAGATCTTCACACTCTACAAGGGGAGCCTCTTAAGGTCTATAAAAAACACTGAATCCATAGCACTACAAACAGGTTGTGTACACAAATGGCACTGTGTTGGCACAAATGGTGAATGAATGTTTGTCTGGAAAATCTGTCATCATCAGATGTTTCCGTTCCTTGCTTCCTTCTTTTGTTCTTTTTTCCTTTCTTACATTCTGTTTCTTTGCACACTAAGCAACATGTTCTTATATCAGATTTCACTTGCTGCATGAATCCACTGACCAGGAGGGAGGGCCCAGCAGAAAGGACAATCACTGCATCTACTGTGGCCAGTTAACTTGGTTGGCTGATCCATAGCAGATGGACTGACAAAGTCATCAGACTCCCAAGATGAAGACTGTCTGGGAGTGAATCCGAGATGACATTGTCCCTGTGATGCTCAGTTTGATTATTTTCACCAAGAGCCAGAGTTTTTCCAAATCTATCATGGTTTCAACTAGCTGTCAGCAAAGGATTTTAGAATTTGTAGGAAACCTAAATGATTCTGCATTCCAGCCTCCCCAGTGTCTCTACATGTGGGTGCTCTTGTTAGGTTCTGCTCCAGTCTTTATTAGTGTCCTAGAAAAACACACAGTTTTGAGGGTCCATTAATTATAGCCATCATATGCTTTGTGTTATGGGACGGTGACCCAGGTTGGCTCTGTGGTACTCACCAGCGAAGTACAAAGGACCCAGGAGTTATACGGCAGGTCTGCAGCAGCTTTGGAGTCTGCTTTTCTGCTTCGCTCTTCTTTCTTCATCTTCTCTGCTTCACTTTTTTCTTCTTCGCTCTTTCATCCTCTCAGACAAATGAGTCCCCCACTCCACATTCTGAAAATCTGTACCTCTTAACATTTGTCCTTCACACTGGGAATCATTTCTACCCAGAGGTTCTCCACGTGTGTCTTTATGCCAGGCTCTAATTCTCAAGAACTATGCCTTCATGCCATCTCTTATTTTGGACTGGCAGTAAAATGGTTCAGTCCTCATTCCATCTTGGTTCAACACTTTTGCCGTGGCCTTCCTAGAACCTCACCCACCTTTGATGTGCAGTCTGATGACCTTCTAGCAGCTTATGCTGGCATTTCTCTGACACTGCCATGATGCTATGGTCTGCTGTAAATAGAAATGTGTATATATTTCTTTGTGTGTGTGTGTGTGTGTGTGTGTGTGTGTGTGTGTGTGTGTGTGTATGGTAAGATACACATAACATAAAATTTACTCTCTTTACTGTAAGTTCAGTGGTATTAAGTACATTCATACTGTTGTGCAACCATCACCACCATCTATCTCTAGAATTCTTTTCATCTTGCAAAATGGAAATTCTGTACCCATTAATAATAACTCACCGAGACCCCCTCCACCCAGGCCCTGGCGCGCATCATTCTACTTCCTTTCCTTTAATCTCTGCTTTTCTTCCACCCTCCAGGCCTCTGGTAACCATCATTCTACTCCTCTGTCTCTATGAGTTGGCTTTTTTTTTGAAGATTCTACATATAAGTGAGATCATCCAATATTTGTCTTTCTGTGTCTAACTTATTTCACTTAGCATAATGCATCCCAGTTTCATCTGTGTTTTTGCAGATGGCAGGATTTCTTTCTTTTTGAAGACCAAATAATATTTCTGTGTGTGTGTTTGTGTGTGTGTGTGTGTGTGTGTGTAACATTTCCTTTATCCATTCATCTCTCAGTGGACATTTGAGTTGTTTACATACCTTGGTTTTTGTGAAGAATGCTACAGTGAACATGGGAGTATTTTAAGGAAACGTGTATACATTTCTTCGCCACAAAATATGAACTCTCTCTCCCACTCCAGGAGATGCCTGCCTCAGCCTTAGCACATTCTCTGCCTGGGCAGTTTTTATTAGCTTCTTTGGTAACTCAAGCACATGGTCTGTTAGATGGACTCAGAGAATGACCACCAAGTCGCCCCGGACACTGCTAGTCAGAGAGTCATGGAGCTTTGTGACAGACTTTTATTCAATCACATCAAATATTTATCAAGTACCCACTCTGTTCTAGCCTCTGTGGATACAATTAAGATGTTGTCCTGTGCTTCATGCTGCTGGTCATCTAGTGGAAACGGAAATGAAGCAAAAACATGATTACAGTACAGTGGGGGAATGAATATACAAAGTGATATGGTAACACACATAACGGGGGAGTCGGAGAATGATGATGAAAATAAATACTCTTTTGTAAGGGTGTGCTTGATGTCAGGCACCACATGGGTCATTTTTTAATACAGTTTACACTTGTATTTAAAGTCTCACCACCATGTGGTTAGGTGAACAAGTATCTGTGATAGGGGAAACCCCTTCCAGAAATTGATGCCTGGCTGAGATTTTTTCTTTCGTTTTCCTTTACTTTTTAACTTTCTATTATATTGCAATAGAAAAGCACATAGCTCCTGAGTGTATACCTCAGTGAATTTTCACAACTGGAGCATGTCCATATAACTATCACTCTGATACTCAGATTAAGAAAAAGGACAATTTCAGCATCCCAGAGGTCCTCACTTTCCCCCCAACTTTAGCCTTGACCTCCCGCCCTGCTCTCTTCCACGTGTTATGGCCCTTCCCGGCCTGCAAGGATGATCTCTTCACTTTTAACAGCATAGATTAGCTGTTTTGTACTTTGTATCAGTGGAAACAGGCAGCATGCTTTCTTTGGTTTCTGGATTCTTTCTCTCCATACAGTGTTTGTAAGACTCATCCATATTGTCACATGCAGTTGCATTCTTGGTGCTATGTAATATTCCATTGTGTGAATATTCCTACACGTATTTATCCATTGTACTGTAATGGGCATTGGGATGGTTTCCAATTTGTATCTATTATTGATGGTGTTGGTATGGATTTTCTGGTGTATATCTATGTTGCACGTATGAAAGTATGTCTGCTGGGCATGTACCTCATGGTGGAATTGCTGAGTTAAAAGCAGTCATGAGCTTGAAGACCGAGTAGAGAAGAGATGTGTACAATCAGCTAAAGAGCTCATAGCCAGCTTTGACATACCACTGGTTACAGGCAGTGGGTATGGCCAGCTTTCATAGGTACTGCCAAACAGCTTTCCAATGTGGTTTATTTTACGCAGGGCTGAGATTTAAGGAGCAAATGAGAGTGAGCCGGAAGGTTGATAGCACCAAGAAAGCAGCAGGAAAGAGCGTTCCAGAAATGTGCAGTGTATGATTGTCAAAGTTGGTTGTTACTGGTTTAGCCACATGCATGTATTTGAAACCCTGCCATGGGTTCGCCTTGCTTATTCTTGCCTGAAATTTCCAGTCACTAATGGAATGTAACACTTTACCCCTTTTGAACTTCTTCCTTTTCACCGCAGTACCACTTTAAAGGTCAACTGTAAAATTTCCACATCCTATTAAATACCATTCCTAGAACCGGATATGATACTTCAAAATGCTACCCCTGTTCAAAGACATACACTTAACTTGTTGTCATGGGAAGATCTAGTGAACATGAATTTTTTATTTGTTTGAAAATCCAGATTTTCTGGGGGGCCTCAGTTGTCTTTGCTTCAGCTTTGTGGATCTGGCAACAATTGATAAATTGTTTTGGAGTAGAAGATTACTAGATTGAAAACAGTATTTTACTAAAAATAGATCTCTTGGCTGATTACCAGTGTCTCAAGAGACAACGTGAGTGAGTGTCTGTTTCTATTTACCACGATGTTAAGTATCATCCAGAGCATAATGCTGACTGGCTTAACCCTTCTTGTTTTTGATATTATGGTTAGAATTCATTTTTCCTTTTTGTTAGACTATACTTTTGGTGTTCAAAATCACATAATGAATGTGCGTGATGAGTAGGGATTTCTGAGTTAGTCATTTAGGAAGGTCATTTTCCGTAAAAGGTAGCAAAGGAGTGCCATTTTGCCCAGCTGAATTCATGTAACTCCTTTTTGAGTTAAGGGTTAATTTATTAGACATTTCTGAATATTTGCTTTTTATGTGACTTTCTTGAAAAGTATTACCTAAGATAATTTTGTAGCCTTTGTTTCAACCATATAGAAATATATGTGGAATTTTGAGAAAATGAAAATATTACATGCATTATTTCCTGCTAATTCATGTAATATATTCCATTTATAAACCACTCTACAAAATTATTCTATTGGATAAATAAGATTGAAAGTGTCTATAGATAAAATCTAGTAGTATAATAAAAATACAATGTAATAAAGTAGAGATTGATCCTGAAATGTAAGAATATTGTAATATTATAGAACATATCCATTTAATCACTATCTCAACACATAAAGGAGGAAAACTGCATGATCATATTGATAAAGAGACAAAAGACATGAGATAAAATTCAGCATCTGTTCCTAATAATTTTTAAAGGATCTTGTGAATTAAGAACAGTAGCATACTATCTCAAACTGACAACCAACATCATCATATACAATAGTAACGCTCTGTGGGCATTCCCATTAAATTGAGAAGGAGCCACGATTTTTTTCAATGTTATTTGTATTGGTGAACACTGTTTAATAAAATTAAATGAGCACTATAAATATCAGGAAAAAGAAGCCATTTTATAATTTACATGTGACATGGTCATCTACTCTAAAAACATAGGATCAGCTAAAAAAATTAATCCTAATGGAGGGTTCAATAAGTGGAGTATTTCCAAAATAAATTTATGAAAGAAGTTTCCTTATGTTCGGTAATTACAAGTTTGCAAGGATGACATTCAAAACAGCAACCCCAAATACAAAATACCTACATTTTTAAAAACCTAGTGGAGTGTATACAATCCATGTATTTTTAAAAATCTCAAGGGAATCAAAAATAGTTTTAAATAAATAGAGATACCATATTTCTAGATAGAATAATAATATTTTAAAGATATACATTATTACCAAATTAAATTAATGCAAATTCAAAATTAGAAAGTTATTTTTAAATTTGGGAAATAACTCAAATTAACATGAATTTTCTTGGAGAAACTACTTGAGAAACACTAAGAGAGAATTTTGCCAATCAAATTTGAAAAATAGTATAAAATAATTAATACAGCATTTTACTGACATGGAAACTGACACATCAGTAAAACAGAACCGAAAGTTCATAAACAGATCTAACTGCTATTTTTTTTTTTTTTAAAAGGGAACACATAATAAAGGTACTAAATCAGTTGGGTAAGAGAAGATTTTTCTAAAAGAGGCAGAATCTAAAAAAGGAGAGTAAAAATAAATTTGACAGCATTATTAAAAAAGACTTCCACAAAAGGTAATTCACAAATTAAAAGACAAAATGTAAAGGCAAAACAAAACAAAGAAAACTAGGAATAATTTTTGCAAACTAGGTGATATTTAGAAGCTTTAAATCCTTATTCCATTACTAGAATGTAAGAGAAACAGAAAAATGGCCAAAGAATATGAAAGGACCATTAACGAAAACAGACAAACAAACAAACAAAACAAAGAAACAAAGAAAAGAAATACAAGCACAGAGAAGTATAAGAAAATTATCAACTTCACTACTAACCAAAGAAATACAAATTAAGAAAATAATTATTTTCACTCATAAAGTTTCCTTTTTCCCCAAACTAAGAGATCCAGTGGTTGGTAGTGGTGAGGGTAAGCACCACTGTAAGCTATTTTGAGGAGAATTTAATTGGTTCCATTTTTCTGGGTAGCTTGAGGCATATTTATCAAAAGCATAAAAGTTCTCAAGTCCTTTGATCCAACAGTTTCACTTTTAATGCATTATTCTAAAAAAATTATCATGAAAGTGGGCAGAAATTACAAAGAATTTCGTTGATACTGATCAACAGTATAACAAATTGGAAAATAAACTAACTATTCAACAATAGGAAATGAGTTAAATAATTATGATATATGTTTATAATGGAACCTCAAGCAGGCATTGAAAATGATGTTGCCAAATGAAATCATACACAAAAATGTTCATGTTCTGCTGTCAAGAGAACTATGTGGACTACAAAGGAAAATGAACAAAAAGATCTTATTTTTTTGAGAAAAGGAAAATGCCTAGAAGCTATATGGATAAGCACCAAAATAACAGTGGTTTTCTCTGGCTGGTAGGATTATGAATGATTTTAATTTGCTTTTTTGTACCTGTCTCACATTTGTGATTTTTCTACAGTGACCATACATAACTTGCATAATTTATCACAATAAAATCATATTATGTTTTATTTTATAAGAGATTTGTTTTGGTTTTTAAAAACAGAAATCAGAAATTGACTGAGTAAAATATTTTGTTAATTCAGAATTTGAAAGAGGAATCTCTATTCACTGCTTTCTCTATTACTACTTAATTGGATAATCTAGCTTTTTCATTAACTCCAATGTAGACACAAATAGAATCCACAGCATAATCTAAGCACCAAGCATGGAATTAATTAGCTAACTCAATTAGATCCCAGATTCAACAATCACACCTATGCAAAAAAGGTCTTTTTCTTTACAAAACCAACGAAGTACCAACTTTTAAAATTGATCCTGTTAACTTGTAAAAAGCTTGTGTAATGTCTCGAGAAAAAATTTAGAATATACAAGTTAAAGATGACCGTTGAAAGATAGACAGCTTTGAGTTCAGTATTGACCTCAGGAGCTGGCAGGTGACCCAGGTGACAGTATCCAGCAGGCGTTTGGGAATATGGAATTGACCCTTGAATCAGACCCATCAGGGGTGACGATACTGATGTGGAGTCGGTTGGCGGAAGTGACTGCTGTGAAAGCGTGCATTCCAGGTGAGTTCAGATCCCCCTGGTTGCACAGCTCCAATCCAGGGAATGTTCTCCTCATTCTATTCCTGGAGTTATACAACTCATATAAGTGACATTAAGAACAACCTCCCTTCCATCCCTTCGTCATGCATGGTGGCATATACCTAAGATGAGTTCTCTCAGCGGAGCAAGACAGAAGAGGTACAAAGATTCCCATTTCCATGGGCGGGGTGAGAAACCCTGCAGGAGCTGTACAAGACTCCCATTTACACATAACCAGGAAAAGGAGGAAACAGGAGTCTGTGAACTGGGAAAAAGAGGAAGAAATGATATGAGGCAACATTTCAGGGAATATATGTCCCATGATGCCACATGTTCTAGATGGACCTAAGCCGGTGAGAACTGAGCCAGGCCACTGGGCCTACAATTGTGAAGAAACTGATATCTTGGAGATGGTGGAGTCCACTGAGTAAAAGAGAGGAAGAACTCAAGGCATCTGGAAGCAGAAATCAGGGCCTGGGGAAGAATGGAAGATCCTGGGTTCAGCGTGTGTTATCATTGATGGAAAGACTTTTACATCTGTTTGGGGAAACTTGAGCAGGTTGCTAAGTGGAGCAAAAGGAATCAGGGCAAAGGGGGGGGTGGGGGGGGCGGAAATCAGAGGTACAAGAGGTATAAGAGGGGAGAGTTAATTACACAGAGTCCTGAGGAGGGCAGGCCAGGATTGGATCCATATGCCAAGGCCAAGAGTGGCCCCAGGAAGAGAAGGAATGCCAGTTTCTCAGCATGAGACTGAAGTAGACAAGGAACTAACTCCTTCCAGAAGAGAAATGAGTGAAGTCCTCGACTTCAACTTAAAATCTCGTTGGAATGTGAAATAAAGGGAGAGGCCTCACATCATTAAGAAGCCCTCTGGTGAGCTTTCATAGTCATTAATTATCCTGTGGTAGATACAGAAATCATTTTCAGCCATCTTATTCAAGTAGCAGTACTAATAATATGCTTTAATAAAGTCACCATCCGTTTGTAAGGAATAGGGGACCAACTTAGAGATTTTGACCAATAGGCCAGTGATTGCTGTGGATAAATTGGAGATAGTGCTAAATGCAGTCTGCAAAAATGTTGAGTTTTGCCTCTAGTAAATTCTATTTAGTTTTACCAAATAGTGCTTCTGTGTTTTCTATAACTGTTTCCTCTTTCTAATACTTGGGGAGAAAAGATAAAGGCATCCAAGTATACTCTGAGAGAAGTTTTGAGAATAGAATATTGAATGGGCTACTGGGGTTGCTGGTTAACATTTTAGAAAGATACGATGCCATATAGCAGATCCTTTTATTAAGCACAAAGAATAGCATTTTATTCTGTGCCTTGGAATTCTGTGATAGAATTGGCCCTGACAGTATACTTTGAGCTCTTTCAGTTCAAAAGAGCCCCAGGACTGTAGCCACTTACCCCTCTAAAACAGGTTCATTGTTGGTGCTTACTTGGAGACTGTTAAATATCTTGCCCACAGCTCTAAGGATTTGGCTACAAACCTACAAAGCCATTTCACATTTATGTTACTTCCTTCTGAGATGACAGGTAATTCCCAATCATTTGCTTATAAAACAGATATGATTTTACAAAATAGTAGGTTAAGGGATATTAGTAGACTAAAGGACATTAGTTACATTTAGATATGAGTTAAGATATTAGATATGTTAAGATTTCCAAATAATAAACTCTCCATACTTTTCCAGTAAACATAAAACTGAGAGAGGACTTAGAGATTTTCTAGACTATGACTCTGATTTTTAAAAAAACACTACATCAAAAGCTAATGATGTAATGTATGGTGATTAACATAAGATAATAAAAAATTAATTGTAATTGCAAATGTAATCTGTTAGTACCTTCTTGGTGTAAAAACTGAAAACGATACAAATGAAATCAGTGTCTCCTTTGACACATCTTGTTCTCCCAAACAAGCGCATAGGTTAATTGTGTTACCTATTTGCTATGGAACCTTCTAAACTTTTCATGAGCATTCGCATACAACTATATGTTATCTGTAGAAAATATGCAATATTGTTTAGTGTATGTTCAATAAATAGCACCACAGTTTAGGTAACTTGCTTTTTATCTTAAATGATACATGCTAGAGACTTTTGCGTACTACTAGACATCAAGCTACTCCACACTTTTCATCTGAGGTAGAGTATTTCATCCTATGGATGGTCCATCTTTTGTTTCATCTCATTCCCTTCGGATGACGGATGGAAGTTTGGTTTGTTCAAAAATTTCCCTATTGTAAATAATGCTAGAATGTACATACTTCCTTGTGCAGGCTTTCTTTAGGATAGACAGAGAAGGGAAATGCTGGACCAGAGTGTGTATGCATTTTAAATTTTAATAAGCATTGCCAAATTACCCTCCAATGTGATTATACTAATGTACTAATTTTCTTTCCCACCAGTAACCTTTCAATTTTAGGAATGAGGAAAATGGGGCATAGAGATTATATAGCTTGCCAAATAGCATAAAAATCTAAGGAATGGAAATCAGATATCCTGTCTCCCTGATAGATTTCTAATGCCCACACCAAATTTTCTCCAAATTTAGAGAAGAAATGAATATATATGAGACTAGCTGACTTGAAACTTTGCCTTGAATTTTTCCTATCCTTTACCACCTTTGCAAAACCAGTTCTAATTGGTCATTTAAATCAATGGGTTGAAGAATAACAGAAGTATAGTTCTTGATTTAGGGCTTATGGGAAATGATTATAAACACAGATTCTTTACTTGTCTGTTTTAAGTTATTTTTCCAGGTTGTGTGATCTTGTACTCTTACATCTGCTAAAATTTTCATGGTTCGGGTGTTTCCTAATATAATTGAAATTCTCCTGGTTAGGAAATTTCATTTTCATGAACTTATCAACAGAATATATCTTTATTTCTTCACTTGATGTATTTCCAAATGTAAGAAAATATGCAGAGTAAATTGAAGAAAAAAAAAACCACAAGTATTATTTGAAAAATGGAGTCTTTACTTTCTAGAAAAAGTAATTTTAATGGAGTTTAGGTTCACTCTCCAAGGGCCCTTCCATAGCCTGGGGTCAGGTCAGGTTGTAAACAGGTCCATTATCCAGGCTAGGCATTCAGTTAACTTCATTTGGGTCCTGTTTGCCTCTTGAACTAGAAAAACACATCACTTGAACTCTCTCATATCTGAAGATAATTGGGCCCACATCAAGGTATTTCTGGATAACTGTTTATATCTTCGTAGCCAGCTAGTATCAGCTTGACAGTGAAGCAAATTTATGTAGGAATAACAAACATACAGTGATGAATGGATACAAGAAATGAATGAAATACAAAGTTCTGTAGAAATAAAAAAAATACAAGAATGTGATAAAATATTCAGCTGAACAGAGGCTAGGAACTGGGTTAGGCATTTTCATGTATGTTATCTAGTGTAGAATCACCAAAATTCATGTTGTAAATTATATTTTACTCGATTTTCCTATGAGGAAAGGGGGGCTGAGAGAGGGGAGGGTTATATAACCAGTTAGTACTGAGGCTCCCAAGCCTCTTTCTTTCCATCACCCTGCCTCCCATCTTGGCAGAAATCAGTGAAAGCTGGAGCAAAAAGAGCCTCTTGGACGAAGTAGAGCCTGAGTTAACTCCAAAAAGGTGGCCAAGAATTATATAAAAGGGAGGGGGATATTGTTTAAAGAGGGAAGGAGATTCTGTACAAGAAGAGAGGCATGGTGCTCCAATGCAGTTTATTCAGATTTATTTACAAGGAACAGAGCCCTGTCCAACTGGCTTGGGAAGGTGTAATTTTGGAGGATAAAGCCTTTGGCAAGAAACTCACTGGGACCTCATGAAAAACAGCAACCAGAACTTAGGAGTCAGGAGCTCAGATGACTCCCCATGTGTCTGTAGAGAACTTTGTGTCTCTTCCCTAGTTCCCTTGACTTTACTGCTACATACATTTTTGTTTGTCTGCAAAATGGCTTGATTTCTTTGCCCAGTGTGTGGCCACCCTACCACAGCAGAGATGCATTAGCATCACTGAGCCTCAATGCCAGATTCCAAGGGCCAGATGTCCATCCCTGGACCCATCAGCTGTGATGAAGGGAATGACTTTGAATGCTCGCTTACCTTGGCCCGGGAGCAGGGTTTTTGATTTTTTTGATCGTTTGGCCTAGGCAGCTTCTCTAAGAAGGAAATGATTGGCATTGGAATCACAAGGAGTATTTGGGAGGTCCATATGGTCAGACTAACTATGGAGTACTTGAGGGCCCAGTAGAAACTCATGAACTTGATGCTTTAATTGAGAGGAGAAGGGTTGCAAGGTGAAGGGGTTGGCGTGGGGTGAGTTGAAAGGGTGGGGAGACCGAGGCCCAGAGGTGAGCTATGGCATAGTGACACAGGGCAAAATAACTGGACTTTGAGATTCGGGAGAGAAATGGTGATTTGGGAGGAGACAGGAAATACTTAGAAGGAAGGACAAGGAGGAATCATGGGTCATAAAGAGATGGGAGCTTTCAGCCCCAGGGATAGGGATGAGATTGTGTGCCTTTGGGAGATAAAGAAAGGAGAGGGAGAAGGAATCTGATTGTCAGGACAGAGATGACACATCTGTTAGGGGAAATGTCTCAGATTCAACCATTCAATGGTGGTATGTAAATATTGACCATAAGGCCACAAGTGAGGTGTGCAAAGTGAGTTGACTAAGACATGAAGCCATATTAGCTTAAAGTTAGGGAGATGCGACGGGGGGTGAGCTTTGGAGGAAAATGGGGGAGTCGATGGCTGACAGCTTACCATCCAAATTTCTTTCACTGTGGGACATGCCATCTCTGAGTTTGTGACAGGATTTTCCTGAACTTCCAGATGGATAGGTCAAATCCTGAAGTGGTGAATCAAGACCGAAACACCGGAAAAAATATCATGACTTAATATCTTGTGGAAGTATAGTGATAATGCCTAAGTTCCCTCCAGTAGGGAAGACTCTAGAAGCAAGTCCAATGTTTACTGTGGACAAGGCTAACCTGCTTTAGAGCCTGTGCTTGGCTCATGGCCAGTGATTCCCAAAGTGTGCCTTAGACCACAAAGGCAAACGGGAAAAGGTTAATTTTCAAACGCGGCATAAATATTTCTTCCTCTTGTACTAATGGGACTTAGCCGTTCCCAAATGCAGACAGCACTGGTCTGAAAGAATGGCTGTGTTTTGGCCAAGCCACGAACTCCTTTTTGAGACTCTGCCAGTTCCTGGTGGAAGCCAGGAAATATATTTTTAGACCTCTATAACTCGGGCTAAGGGAACTATGTACTGCCTAATGGTTGTCATCCAAAGGATATAAATAGAACCTTTAAGGAGACAAGCCATATGCTTTGTAGTGGTTACTTAATTTAACTTCAGATCTGATTTACAATCACTTTAATTCCTAAAAACCACTCTTTTATTCATTAAGAATATGCATTGCCCATACGAATGCTGTGTAACTTGGCTGTGGAATCAGAAACCAAGAAAACTGTCCTCTCCAAAACCTGTAATAAGATCAAATACTAAAAGCTTATAATAATTGTTTTTAGCTGTTCTCTTAAAATTGAAAACAAATGGTATCTAATATCCCCAAAGTATGTATTGTTAATAATGTATTTGTATGCTATAATTTTGATTTCCTCATTATTTTTATGCTTTACCTCAAAATTAAATGTGGCAAATGCTGTAGTTGCCTAATTTTTGAAGAACTAAAAGAACCGGTTTCTACTAACTGTGATCAGATTTCTACTGCTTTGTATCAGAGAATTTTTATGGTGAAATTAATATAACAAACTTATAATGATAAATACTGTGCTGCATGCCCACCAGAATGATGAAAATTGGGAAAACTGACAATATAAGTTTTGGCAAAGATGTGCATAACTAGAACTCTCATTATTGCTGGTGGGAGTGTGAATTGGTTGCCACCACTTCGGAAAACTGTTTATTAGTATTAATTAAAGCAACACGCATGCTGCCGTATGAGTCTAAGAGAAATGAGCACATATGCTCTTCAGAAGACAGGGGAATGTTCAGAGTATTTTTATTTGTAATTGTCCCAAACTGAAAACATCCCAATAGTCTACCAGCAAGAGGATGGATAAACACGTTACAAGAATGACCTCTTTATACATGCTGCAATGTGGATGGAATCTCCTAAGCGTCATGTTGAATGAAAGAAGCCATACACAACAGATAAATGTGGTTCCTCTTGTATGAAATTCAAGAAAAGTGATCGATGGTGATAGAGGTCAGAGTAGTAAACCACTTTCCTGCCGAGGGTAATGTTGGAAAGTGGCACCTGAGAATTTTGGGGTCCTGTGGAAGTGTTCTAGATTTTGGTCCAAATGAGCGGCGATGGATGTAAACATTCACTCAGTTGTGCACTTGAGGTTAGAGTACTTAACTATGTGTACATTATACTTCAGTATACGTACGCATATGCATTTTATGCCTCAAAATGATTCACAACAGATTACTTTTGTTCTTTCTGATTCCTCAGAAAAGGGAGAGGTTAAGTCTAATGCAAAAAGTTGATCCTGGGCCAAGCTGGGGAGGAGAGGATGCAATTTAAGTATTGAGAAAAATACAAAGGGGCTCTAACTTGCCTGTATTTATTGCAAAGAGGTGAATTTGTTCTACTGTGAAGGTATTAAAATGATGTGGCTTAGCAGAGGTCCTATTTTTTTTGGCCTGTGGAACAAGTAATCATATTTTTATCTTTTATACCACATTATATCAGTTAAGTTGAAAAAGAGAATTCAATTTTAAGCACTTTTTTCTAAAAAAATTTTTATATCTGTATATATAACCATTCCTATAAATAAGATCATATGGATGCTTATGGGTTTTTTTATGGCAGATTTTTTTGAAGGATGATTTTTCAGTTTCTTCTCCCTATTTTGCTTCCCCTCTTATTGACAACCCATTGTGTGCCCTACATAATTTTCTTTAAACTCATATAATAAGGCATGATTATTATATATACCTAGAGAGGTATGTGTATGGATACACACACACACACACACACACACACACACACACACACACACCCATAGATAAGTGCAGATTTGTCTTTGTGCTACAAAAATGGTATATCATACACATTTCCCTGCATCTTGCTTTTATCCTCGCAACAAAATTCCATGGAAATCCCTGCAAGTCAAGTCTTACTTCATGGTGGCCTAGTCCATAGTCCATGGTGTTGATATACCATAATTTCTTCAACCAAACCTTTGTGTGTGAGTTTTGGTTGGGCGTGGTCTTTTAGTGACCTTCAGTGAGAGAGTTTTAGACTCAGAAACATCAACCAGGGTTATGTCATTTAAATTGTCTGAGCCCAGGTCTTTTCATCCATCAAAGGGGGATAAATTTATACCTCCCCCTCCCATTATCAAAAAGATGGTGTATAAGAGTATATATGTTTGTTATGATGGGAAGATTTTTGGCATTGTTAAACATCACAGATTTACTGTATGGCAGACACTGTTCTAAGAATTTTTAGCATATTCATTTAATTCTCACCAAGTGAGATTCTATGAATTATTTTTTCCATTTTTCAAATGAGAAAAATTGAGGTAACTTACACAAAGTCAGCAGGAGAGCTGAGATTCAAATCCTGCATAGCCCACTTGAGAGCCTGTGATGTTTATCTTTCATGCAATATTGTCTCTCAAATATGTTCACTGGATACTTTATTTTATACGTCAGTAACATGGATAATATAAATTATAATGGCTTCTCAAGAAAATTAGGTAATTACATTGTAAATCATGAGCAATATTAAAATCTAAAAACAAAAGAAAGGATGTGTATCAGATAACTATTTATGTGTAAGAAACCATTCTAAGTTGTGGCTTAAAACAATAACCATGTATGTAAATCATGATTCTGTGAGTCAGCAATCTGGGCTGGGCTCAGCTAGGTAGTTCTTCTGGTTGCATCTGGGCTCACTCAGGCATCTGTGGTTAGGTGCTTGGTCAGTTGGGCAAAGCTGCTTTGGAGATCAATGGACTTTAAACTAGGATATTGGAGGCAATTGGACCATGAAGTTCTCATTTTCCAGCAGGCTTCCCAAGCTCATGCAAATAGTAGTGGTTTGGTTTCAAGAAGGAAAGTGAAAACATAAGAATTCTGGAGGCCTACACTTAGAACTGGCACACCATGGCTTCTACCACCTTCTGTAAGTCAAAGCAAGTCACAAGGCTAACCCAGATTCAGCCACGTCCATGGTTTCTTTGCCTCTCTGCCAAGTCACATGGCAGAGAGGCAAAGATACAGGGTGATGAATAATTGCAGCTATCCCATTCAGTGTGGGAACAAAAGAAAACAATACTTACTAGTTTAACTCATCCCATAGAGCTCTAATACCAATTTCTTATGAGTACTGTGTGTGTGTATGTGTATGTGTATTTTCTGCTGAGAATATCTTTTATATATTTACCTTTTAGTTTGCCAACAGCTGGTGGTTTGGGGGGGTATTTCTTTCTGAGGTAGTGGCCTGCTTGCTCTGAATATTTAAGCTGAACCAAATCTCCCCACACTTTACAGCTATTCTCACATTCTTGAAGTCCTTCTGTACTGACTGATTTTAATCTCTATTTCCTGGGCATTGTGTTGTGGTTTTTCCAGGAAGGAGGACTGTGTGGCTACATAATCCATGTATCAAAACCAAGTTCTCTAACTCGGTTGGCTGATAATGTGTGTAAGTTGTACATTTCCTGAAGAGCATCTCATGTTTTTTTCCAGGAAGGGTACCCTTCCTATGCCTTCAGCATTCTACAACATCATACTCCAGTTCTCAGCATCCTTGCCCCATTGTGCTAAAGAAGGATAACCATTTAGTAGGTGAGTCAACTGAGGCACAGGAAAGTATCATGTTTCATAAAGGGTTCATGGACTAAGATACAAGAGTTTCTCATTTCTTGGCCCTTGATCATGTACATCATCTAATCTGATTTTCAGGTTGTTTCTGGTTTTTCTAGGAACCAACTCTTTTAATTTTTTTGAAGGCTTAACGTGATATATTCGTTAACTCATCCTTTCAACATAACATTTCTTCTAGGAGACCTGTCCGCATAGAATTGGTGGTGCCTTTGCATAAGGAGCCTTAGAAAACCATGTTAAATTAGGTGTTTAGTGAATGTTCCTTTTTCATTGGTTTGTAGTCACACGGCACAGTAAATGAAAGCATGGATTCAGGAATTGGCCAGACTGGGATTCCTATTACAGCTCCACTACTTAAAGGATGTATGGCCTTAGGCAATTTAATATAACACACACACACACACACACACACACACACACACACGAGTAGGTTGGCACATTGTAGTAAATGCTCAATAAATATTCATTATTATTACTCTTGAAAGCAAGAGGGCAGAATGGGAAAATGACTTTCTTAGAACAGAAGTGGTGACTGTAGGACAGAAGATCACTTGTGTAGACTTCCTGGTGTTTCTCCACCTTAGCTTTCAAGATTCTTGTAAAGTGTCCAGATTGATATGATAGATATATTAACCACCCTTGGGTAATATCCCATGAGATAATACATGTGAAGTGCCTAGTGCAGGGTCTGGAAAGAGTCAACAGTCTGTAAATATTAGCTTTCTTCTTATTGCTCTCCCTCTCCTCCTGGTGACTGAACAGCTCTTAGACCAGCGCTCTGTCTTAGTCTGGGTTCCCCAGAAGCAGACCCTGAGAAGTGGGTTGTATCAAATGAGTTTTAGGGAAGGGTCCCAGGAGAGAATGGCAAAGGAGTGGTGGGATCAGGCCAGGGACGAGGAAGAAGCCAAAAATAAAGGCTCCATTTCAGGGGAGACCCAATATCAGCATAAATCTCTTGGGGCGCTCTAGAGCATAACCCTACATCACAATATATTCTGCCTTGACTCAAGGGAGCTTTCCTTTCATAATCCTGCACCTGTCATTGGCTAGGGGCTGTCCTGGTGGGGTGTAACTTCCCAGGCATTTTAGCTCTCCATACTCATATGGCAGCTCCAGGAGACCAAGGAGAATCTCCACAGAAGGCTGCAGGTATAAGCTGTTGGGAATAAAGCATGTAGAAGCTAGGGGTGGGTACATGGAACCTACAGAAGGGACGGAGGTGGCAGATCTAGGCAGGAAACAGTATCTTTTGCACCCTCTCAGAGTTTATAATGATCAGATAAACAAATCTCCTGTTAAGTGGTGGCCTTCTTGAGGGAAAGGCAAGGCTAACATTTAGGTCAAAGTTGTGCATTATGTTTGTGAGCAGCTATTAAAGCAGTATCCGCCAAAGAAACAAGTCTATCTGTGAAGATCAAACACCCAGGAAATCTGTGTCAAGCTTCAGTCCCTCCAGTTAATCTTCTGCCAGACATGAGGTGAAGGTGGCTAGGGGTATTTGATTAGAGCATTAGGGATGACAGAGGACCCTGTTCAAGAATCAGCTTTACTATCATCCCTTTTAGAAGGAAACAACTGGTGATTAATTTTCAGGCCATATAAGACTATCCTTCTAAAAGAATGGCTAAATAGTGATTTACATCTCAAAGGGTACAATTTTTTTTAAAGATTTTATTTATTTATTTGAGAGAGAATGAGAGCACGGAGGGAGAGTGTGAGGGAGAAGCAGGCTCCCCACTGAGCAGGGAGCCTGATGCCGGGCTCGATCCCAAGACCCCAAGATCATGACCTGAGCCGAAGGCAGATGCCTAACCAACTGAGCCACCCAGGCGCCCCATAAGGGCACAGTCTTTTTGTTTTAACTACAGTTTTTAGGGATGAGGAGCTTAGGGGAAAAAAAAAAAGCAGAGAGAGTTTTAGGAAATTTTCAGAATTCAGAAGGAATTTTGAAATTCCTCTTTTGAGAAATATTAAGAGTTTTATGGGTATTTGTCAAAATCAAAATAAAGTATTCTGGTGGCATAAATCTTTAGGTACAGTCTTTTCGTTGAGGAAATGTAATATTCAAAAAAATTCTGAGGGTTTAATTCAAATAAGAAATAATTATTAGAAAGAGCAAATTTCCAAAGAGCTGTCCCTGGTCTTTGGCATACTAAAAAGGCATTTATATTTGTGAAAAACTGAACTAATGTTCCTCATTTTGGGAGCTCCTGAGAAATTAGAAATGACTGATAAGAAATTTTTAAGACTTTGGAGGTAAATTAATAAAACACTTTATCTGTGATGTGTGGCTTGTCATCCTTCTTCCATTCTTGTCTGGGTTAAGGACCTTTTCATCAGTGGAAGCAATTGGAAAGAAAATTTTGCCTGAAGCTGCATGAGACTGGAAACCAGAATCATAAATGGTGAATGGTGGCAAGATGCCAAAATTAATTATGAAGGCTATTGAAATGATATGGCGTCTTTTGATTGACAGGAAGTATCACAAAACGGAGAGCTCATTTCTCCCTTTGCTGTGTGCTTCTCTGTGATTTGGGGTCACATCCACTCCGAAATCTGTGCCTCCACTGAAGCCATGTCTTCATGTTTGTCAGTATGAAGTGGCAAAGACAGTCTGTATGTATGTGACTCCATTGAGTCCCGTAACCAGAAGGCCTTGAGCCCCAGTGTGTTTCTTTTGAATATTGGCAGGTTGCTGTCTGTGCCATCTCTCTGATGCCACTGTTTGAGCATATTAGCTATGCCTTCCCCTAATTATTCATGCTTCTAGTGTTACCCATTTGAAATTTATGACCATAAGGACAGTGGATTAGAAGTCCAAGGAACTGAGGCTCAGATCTGTGCCATAGATTTACTGTCATTGTTTTAGGTACAAAGTATTAACGGGGAAGCCAAGTCACTTCAATCTTGGGCTTAGTGCATTGAGTGTAGAATTAACCGAGAATGTGTGCATTTTCTCCAACACAGCTGGAAAATTAAACACACAGGGAGGTTTTGAAAACTGGGATTTAAACTTAAGCCTATCATTCAATATCTGATGGGCATCACCCTGTATCTGTGAAAATCTGCCACTGGAGATGCGCAATGCAGCCTTAGAAGGATGCTTTTGAGGTGGGTGTCAGAGGTGGTCTTTACTCCTTTAGTGTTCCCCATTTAATTATTTGCAATTTTTCATTAGTTGATTAAAGAGAAAATCATGTACTAATCATGTGGCATAGATTGCCCCTATAAATACCTCGTCTTCTATGTTACAATATCTCATTTATTTTTCTCTATTATTTGTGATCTGTTGGCTTTGTGACCTTGTGCTTCACATGAGTTTGCATCTGTGAGGTAATTGGTAATTAGATACTCATTATCATATCTTTTGTCATCTTTGAATGGCCTTTTTAACTTTTTTTTTTAAATCCCTTAATCTACAGTCTAATCAAAGTGGGAAAAACTACCAGTAACATATATTTACAGAAGTTCCATTTTAAGCTTTTAGCCAACTGATGCATCTCATCTTTATATTTCTGTCAGTCAACACACATGTATTGACCCCAACAGTATACTAGGGCTGCTGGGTTGGGTGGGGCCAAGGGCACTGAGGCATTTCAACTTGCTTGGAGGCTGTCAG
This sequence comes from Zalophus californianus, assembly GCF_009762305.2. Classification (NCBI taxonomy): domain Eukaryota; kingdom Metazoa; phylum Chordata; class Mammalia; order Carnivora; family Otariidae; genus Zalophus; species Zalophus californianus. The sequence continues at coordinate 106,202,628 of NC_045602.1, read as the reverse complement.
CCCACAGATATTTACTGAGCCTGAACAATATGTCAGGGATTTTGCTACCTGCTGGGATTCAGAGCTGGAAAGACATAGCTCCTTTTATTCACAGAATTTATAGAAGAGACACAAACAGAAGCAATGTGGTAGATATAAGATGCATACTCTGATGAAGGGCTAGGCTGAGAGAGTAAGGAAGGACGCCTTGGAGTTGAAGCTCGCTGCACATAGAGGAGTTTGCCCGATGGATAAGAGCTTGGGGATCTTGATGATACGGTCAAAAGCACAAAGGCTTGTCAGGCTCCCAGGATCTACCAGTGACTCCAAGGAATGGCTGCAGCTGAGAGGCCTGGTTGGGTGGAGGTGAGATCACAAAAAGCTGTGTCTACTGTTCAAAGTGGGTCGTATCTTACTTGCCTCCCAGTTGTTGGAAGGGCATGTGCCCTTCTAGGAGTCATCTGTTACCGCCAAGAGCACAGGAAAGAGAATTTTCCAACAACACAGATTACATACTTGTAAGTGAGACTCAAACTCAGATTTTCCTGCCCCTAAAATGTTCACAGTTGGGACAGACCTTATGATGAAGTTTGAGATGATGTGATTTGTTTGTTGCAGTAAAGATGATTGTAATTGAGAATGTCCATGAATGAAAGATTTCTATTGCCCTTGACTTAGGAATGTAGGTATGAATATTTTCAATGTTAGGTCAACACTGACAACATGCCCTTAGCAAATGCTTGGAAAAGGCAGGAAGTTCTGAAGGACCTCTATGATGTTACCTGAAGACTCAGTTTGCAGCTCCAGATATTCCAGACCAGAAAACAGGTAGTAAGGAAATATGGATAAAGAGAGAGTGAGGATACAGTGGTACATCCATCATAGAGTGGAAAGGAAAGAAACTCTGAGGGGAACTTGGGGGCTCCAGATACAGCTGCCCCAGAGGCATGGATGTATTGTCTTTGGCCAAGCTTGATTCCCAAGGGGCATCTCAGGGCATCAGGCAGGGCTGGTCTTAGTGCCCAGTGGGAGCGTAGCTCTTCCTGTCTGTAATGGACACTTATCCAGGTCTCTCAGATGGTGTGAAACTGCTGGCTTCACTTGACAAAAATATGTCTACATTTTAGTGAAGTTTTACAGGGTCACTCATACCAAGAAAGTCTTATATGACACCTATTTCTATAATGCCTGCACAGCGCTGGGACAGAGGAAGAAAAGATGAAAAGCAGGTCCTTTAAATGGGCAATGGCTAATTCTGATCCAGTGATGGTACATAACATTAGAATAAATGTGAACTTTGTTTTGAGGAAGGTTTCAGTTTTATTCAATGGCTGTTTCATGCATAAACAATACAGTTGTGGACTATATTCTTCCTAAGGTTGCTTTTAATAATAGCTCATTAGCACACCAAGGCAAATGGAACCCTCACTTGAATAACCATCCCACTATCCTTCATTTACCTCTGTGATATAGAGCACTGAGTGTAGAAATTCACTGGCCAGTCCACGTACTCTTTGAAGGAGAAGTGCATGGAGGGTACAGCCTTTATCTATACCATGTCTTCCTCTCATGGCTAAAATTAGTATCAGTTCGATAGGCTTGAGGTAAAACAGTTACCTATGGTCACATTATAGTTTTGTTCTGCCTTGTTATATTTAGGTGACTGTATATCCAGATTTACCTGGGCAGCCCTGTTTAGTGACTTTATATGTGCGGGTCTGTTTCTGACTCTCTTTGGATCCACTGGCTATCCTTCTACCAATACTAGACTGCCATAATTAGTCCCAGGTGACTATCATTTGCCATCATGTTTGAGCATCAGCAATTTAAACAAATCATGATTCATTGCCTGGGGCTGAATGCATTGCTGATCTAAATAAAATTGGGATTATATTCACAAAGAAGAGATGAGGATTGAGTTGACAGAAAACAGTTTCTGTTACATATGTATTTGAATCATATGTTATATAAAGCAATGTTTTTTTTTTTAATGATTAATGCTTTTATCTTACTCATTTTATAGAAATTTTACCCCCAAATCTTCAAATGACTTTTGGGCACATTGCCTTTGTTACCACTGGAACATCTTTGGGAGTCATCTAATAGAGTTTTCCAGAACAAATGTTATCCACTGCTTCTTATATAGTTTGAGATTTTGCAATCTTAGAAACCCTATATGATACAATCATAAGGAAATTTTAGCCCCCAAGCTGTTAAATATCATTTGCATAAAATAGGATAGGATTTTTTTTTTTGCCATTAATCTTGTATATATTGGGGGGATCTGTGAAACCACTTATTATATTGATTTTTAAAGTGACCCTGAAAAGGCCCTTTTAATTTGTACAAAGGATTTGCAATTGTGAGGTCATTCCTTCCTGGGAATAATTCCTAAATCTATGTTAATAAAATAATATTTTTTTAACTTTTTATTATACTAGTTCTGTTTAAGCAAAGAATTTCTAAAGGTGTCCAAACTTAGACTAATTGAGGTAATTTCAAGCTAAGGTATCTTATTGTTTTGTTGTTCAAAAAAAGTAATCAAGAAAATACCGGTAACATGAGTGACTTGCTAGAACTTGTTAGGACTTGACTATAAATACAACCCCTCTTTTCTGAGGCACTCTTATTTATCAAGGAAAAAAAAGTCTCCACTTACATGTAGGTTTATTGAAAACTGCAATCTAACCCAGTTAACTTATTTTATATAACTATGAGAAGCTTTTTGGTTCAAATAATGTGTACCTTTTCCAGAAGATCCCTGCATATCACACATTCAAAACTAACCAAATTACCATGACATGGGAAAATGGTGTGATGTGTCTTACTTGCTGAAGGTTCGCTTTATCTTGAATAATAAAATTACAGATCTACCTAGAATTGAACTTAATTGTAAAACATTGTGTTTCCTTTGCCAATTAACCCAATGGAGGTTTGAGGTAATAAATACGAAAAATGCTTTGTAATCTCAAAAGCACTAGGTAGTTGTTAATCGTTGTCATTGCTATATTGGAAAAACTACCCGTGGCCACCAAGAACGAAGAAAAAGTCTTAACTCTGAGCAAAGAACACCTCAACCCTTAGGCAAGTACTTTATCATTGAAACATTTTCCAATGATTGTGATTCATAGCAGATGAAAACTAACTCATAAACCAGTGTTTTTAAAAACTAGAGGTCTTGACCCATGAGTAGGTTGTGAAATCAGTTTTTTGGTTGGAGACCAGCATTAAAGAAAAATAAGCAGAATAGAATGTACCAGAATATACTAGAAAATATTAGATATGGTAAGGATAAATATTGTTTGAGATGATTTGCAGGTATACATATTTATAAATATGCATACATTTACACATATATTGGATGGAAATATAAAATGTTTTGCAAATCACTGCTCAAAAACAAAACAAATTAATCCAATAACAAGGAATTCCATTGCCCTAACCCTTGTTCAAAAATTTTAGGAACATGTTGCTGTCCTTTGACTTGCCAATTATTATATTAAATTTTGATAAAAAAATGTTAAGGATTTTATATATCTTATGCTAATTGTTCTTCAATCCAGACAGAGCCTAAAGTTTTTTCAATTAATATTCTTCTCATAAAACACTGAGTTATTAAAGACAGTGAGATATACAGTTCAATTCAACACATTTATTGAGATTTAGGAATATATAAAAATATATCAAGGGAAATAAATTAAGATATTGTTATACTTCATGTTAAATGACCATTTAGTTTCTTCTGTGGGATATGAATATTTTGTAACTAGTTGATGTTTAAAAGCCTGCTAAAAACTTCAAAATATTGCTTGAATTATTTTTACTATGTTTCGCATAACAGAGATGTATCAGTTAGCTATTGCTGTGTAACAAACCATTCTAAAACATAGTGACTTAAACAGCAGCCATTTATTGAGTGCCAAATCTGTGGATCAGTAATTTAAGGTGGGCTATCCTGGGTTGTTCTGGCCATGGTTGGCTCCCTTGTATATATGGTCAGCCATTAATCTGCTAAGCCGCTCTGGTTTGAAGGGTTGGTTGGCTATTGGCTGGGGTATTTCAGCTCAGCCCTACCCTAATCATTTCTCATCCTAAACTGACTAGCCTATTCAGGGAGCAGAGGCAGGGCACTGAGTGATACACACAGAGAGAGGGAGAGGGAGAGGGAAAGGAAGGGAGAGTGAGAGAGAGAAAGAAAGTATGGAAGGCATGTAGGTATGTTGAGGCCTATATTGAAACTAAGACAGTGTCGCTTTGGCAGCATTCTGCTGGCCAAAGCAAGTCGTAGGTCAGCCAGATTTAAGTGGAGGAGAAATAGACACTCTCTCTTGATAGGAGAGATGGCAAAGTAGTCACAGGGCAAAACACAGAGCTACAAGGAGGCCATTAATTGGGACCATCCATGCAATCAACCTAACAGTTGCTTTTTCTCCTCCATCCTTTTCTGTGGAGCGATATAACGGAATCTTTCAGACAAATATCCATAATGACTCTCTTTCCTGCTTCTGTCTGAGTTTCTAGTGAAAAGAAAATTAATGTGGAAATTAATCTAATCCATGCATTAATAAATAGAACATTTATTTAAACTGGTAAATTTTTCTCTCAATTTGATTATAATAAATATGATGCTTTTAAAAGTCTATTATTGCTAACAGAAGGATTGTGTTTGCTCTGAGAACATTATGAAGCATGCCTTACTGAATAAATGCTTTCCTAAAAGGTGTGGATAGAAAGAATTGAAACCAGATTTTGTATATTGAGCCTAAAATTTAAAGACAGCCATTCATTCTCTTTCCAGATGTCTCTAAAAGTCCTAGTTTTTAGATGGAGCATTCCCCAAAGTGACCTTCACCTGTGGAAAATAATTGCTATCTTTAGCCCAAAACGTGAGCCAGAACGGCTAACATGTCATTTAAAACTTGCAGATAAAATGAATGTAATCTGCTGAGAATAGTTTCATCAACTAAGTCTAGAAATAACCAGGTACTCAAGTGATTTTTTACATAATAGTTTGTTTCATTTAGAAAAAATTAGAAAGGATAGTACCAACTATGTACTCATATAGTAGTCATTTCATAAGAATTGAGCAAAATATGGCATTTGTGTATATCTACCTTGCCTGTGAATATTGTCATTTAATATAATTAGTGGGATGATATTATAAAGTAGTTAGTATAACGGACTTCAAAGACAGACTGCTCAGATTTGAATTTAAACTCCATCATGTATTAACTGTGCATCCCACGTTACTTAAACTTTATAACCTCCCAGTACAATGGGGATGATAATGGTACCTACTTCATAAGTTGATGTGAAGATTCAGTAAGACTGCATGCGTGGGACACCCAGGGCAATGAGCATGCGTAGTAAACACTCAATAAATGTTAACTCTCACTATCGATACTTACGGTTTGTTTTTATTTCAACCTTCATGCATTTTCACTGATTCATTCCACACTTGTTTGATCTCATGTGTTGTGTGCCTGTGTGAGGGGCCTGGGAGACAGAGACAAAAGATAAAATATGGCCCCGATGTAGCTAGAAATATTGGATGAATATCCCCCTACCACACACACACGCAGATGCATACAGGGTGATGCCACCCATAAAGGGTAACCAAGCTTGAAGGTCATTCAGAATGTCCACCAGACTTAGTTCTTTTTGGAAAAAAAAAAAAAGAGAGAGAGATTTTATGTATACAATTCTCTGAACCAAGGTACATACTTCTAGCTGTTAACTAAAGTATATTGAATTAGTTGGATTTACTCAAGTTTATACCCAATCTCTGTATTTCTCAGAAATATATAGATATTATATTGGTAAATATTATATTATTGAATATATCAACTTATTATACAGAAATTTCCCAATATTATGTAAGGCATGTTTTTTATATAGAGTATGTTAAGCCTTAGAAAAGTGTCACATTCTTCATTCTTGCAGTATTTAAGCATTTTAATCTTCATTTGGTGGTTTCTCATTGTCCCCTGAAAATGACCCCTCTTTGCTATTGACTGGACTCTGCCACAAAGCAAAGGAAGTGACCATAATTCTCTTCATAGATTCTTGGACCCCATGCAAAGCATTGATCAGTGGAGCTTCCCTGGAAAACAGGCTGTCTCAATACCGTAAAAGCTTTACTACTGACTTGGCTACTCTTGATCTGATTCTATCCCTTTCCCTGCCATGAATTTACATTTACTTTGGAACTGGTGAGCTATATGGTAGGAAAAAGTGTGATATATTCATTTCACTCACTCATTGAAGAAGTGGTCTTCAATTCAAACTTTTCCTGTCAAGTGCCAGGTCCTTTGTCAATCCCAGAAATGTAGAGTCAATAAAGATTTTCCATAAGAAAGAAATCAGGAAAGGATGGGCTCAGTTTGGTTTTCACCTGCTCCTGGGTCATTAGAACAGGTCTAAGATAAAACGTCTGAGCGGCTTCCTTATAAAAGAATCATTGAGACCTATTAAAACAGGTAGTTAGTTGGATTGATTTTTTTTTTTTTGGAGAGCTGCTTAAAGTGGCTTTTCAATAAATTAACAATCTGATCTGTTTGAACTGGGATTATTTATAAGGAGGACTTTATCATAGATTAAAATTAATTTCTTGAGGAGAAAATATTTTGAAATTTCTGTTTGACTTCAGGATTCTGATGCTTGCAAATTAAAAATGGGCAGGAATTTTAAAGGTGATCAATAAATATATTATGTTTTTTATCTTAATATTATTTTGGTTTATGTAGCAATAGTTTTATTACTAAGCCATGCGTTATTTTTTTAAATTTAAGTATAATTTGCACACAGTAAAATTTACCTTTGTAAATCCACAGTTCTGTAAGTTTTAACAAATGTATGTAGCCTTGTAACCATCACCACAATCAACGTATTGAACAATTTTATCACCCTTCAAATTCCCATATAGCCTTTTGCAGCTCTTTCCCTCAGTACCTGGTAATCACTGATTTGATTTCTTTTCCTATAATTTTGTCTTTTCCAAAATTCCATATAAATGGCATCATATAATATGTAGCCTTTTGGATCTGGCTCCTTTCATGTAGCATAATGCATTTGAGATTTATCCCTGTTGTTGCACTGGTCAGTAGTTCATCCCTTTTTATCACTAAGTAGTATTCCATTGTATGGCTACACCATGGTCCGTTTATCCATTCCCCAGTTGAGGGACATTTGTTTCTAATTTTTGGTAATTACAAGTATAATCAATTTTTGTTCTTATTTGTTTTGGAAAAGGCCCAATAAAATGGTGTGAAAGAAGTACTTTTTATGTATGTAGGGGGAGTCAGGGAGGGAAGTCTTAGTCCAAAGGTGTTACTAGAGTAAGTATCTGCTGTCAGCTAGTATAATCAGACACATCAGTAGTTCTTAAACTATGTTACCAACCATCAACACTGTTCTGTTTTTGTTTAAATCCAAGATTTGCCAGGGTTTCTTTCTTTCTTTCTTTCTTTCTCCTTTCTTTCCTTTCTTTCCTTTCTTTCTTTCTTTCTTTCTTTCTTTCTTTCTTTCTTTCTTTCTTTCTTTCTTTCTTTCTTTCTTTCTTTCTTTCTTTCTTTCTTTCTTTCTTTCTTTCTTTCTTTCTTTCTTTTTTCCTTCCTTCCTTCCTTCCTTCCTTCCTTCCTTCCTTCCTTCTTCCTTCTTCTTCTCTTTCTTTCTTTCTTTCTTTCTTTCTTTCTTTCTTTCTTTCTTTTTCAAATTTTCACCATTGATGCATTGCGTTTTCCAAATCTTAAGTTTTTCTAATAAACTGAAACACTTTGGTATCTCACAGAGCAGAAAGTGGTACCTGGTTTAGCACAGAATCATTACACTGATATTCCTGAAGTTTAATCTAGTAATTTAGGGGTGTGCCACATAATCATGTAACCTCCAGCTGCTCCATCCCTCAAAAAGAGTACTTTATGTGGAAAGTATTCTAAATTAACCTCTCAGGAAATTGCAATGAACTCTTGTGCCAGTTTTGGCCAAGGCATGAAGACAATGGCTGCTGCTTTTCTCCTTGAAGATCACCAAGCACAGCTAGAGAGACTAGAGAGGTTGAGAAAGTGGAGAGTAGAGCCTGATGAAGGACCCTTGGAGAGTCATCAAGGGTTTGACTGATCCCCATCATACACCTCTAGTGTAGTAAAGCAGGGTCTAATCGGACCATGGGGGCTACTTATATCCTTTTCAAGGGCCCACCAGGCGGCGTGAGCAGAGTCTAGCAGAGAAAAGGTAGGATATCTATGCTTAATGCTGAGGAAAGAATAAAAGATGAGCTACAGGAAAATGGCAGCATGCCCATCAAAAGAGCTGCAGGCAGAACAGCTCTAGTCATGGGAGTGGGGTTAGCAGATCCTGTTAGTGCTCTGTTTATGTCTTCTTTACCTGAAGAGGTGCATCCAATCCTCGAGCTGTGAGCTAGCAACTCACAGCTGCCCCCATTATCTGGAAGACTGCCCTTGGCAGACAGGAGCCCCCTTGGCCAGATGTGCCTTGTAGTTCATGTCTCCCACCAACCTGGAGGCTGCCATGGCCAATGACTAAAAAATGCAGAGGTATAAAAGCTCAACCCCCTTGCCTCAAGGCCTGACAACCTTTGTGTTGCAGTGCATGTTCCAGAGGTCTCCATGGGATCAGGCTGAGACTAAACTTCAGCCGAAACAACATTTTTGCCGAGCTCCTTCTCCTGTCCCAGCTTGCTTCTCACAGTCTCTCTGAAGTTTCTTCAAAGGATCTCCCTCCAAAATTATTTGCACAAGAATCACTGTCTCAGGCTCCATATCTAGGGCACCTGACCCAAGATAGAGGTCTCTGAAGAATTCTCAAAAGCATGAGAGAAAAATGGAAATGAGACAGAGCTAGAGACAAGAGACAGGGACCTCAGATGTTTAAAATACAGAGTTTAATTTCAGTTTTCTACTACAGCAACCAGGGTAGAATTTCTCTGCCTCCCCTTATCTCTTCACTAAGTTTAAGTTTCAGAAACTGTGCTAGGAGCCAAGGAAGGGGATGTCTGTCTTGGGGAAGAGAGCATACGTCAATCATACCCCTTTCCTTCCGCTAAGATTCCAGCTCTGTTCTTGGCCTTGAGCCTTGCGAAGAGAAGCGTTAACATAAAACAATATGACTTTTCCATGATACAAGACATTAATTAAGTGGGGAGCTGGGAGAGTGTAACCAGAACAGTCATGGAGCCTGCCTGGGTTCTCATGTAGGAGCCAGAGAATAATTAACCCACCCAATCGATTTAAGGAGCTAGTGGGGAAAAGTGCTTGGTGAGGCTTGCTGGTAGGTTACTTGATACCCTACAATAATTAAAAGGACAAAAATATACTAAAATGCTGGGTTCTCACAAATGAAAACAGAAAACTTGCTTTCCTTCTTATGCAGACGGTATGAATATTCTAATTAGTATTGAGATTCATTAGTAATCAGTAATTGAGATTAATCAGTACTACACATTATATTAAATATATAAATCTCTAAGTGGCAACCCCACAGATATCTCTGACTGGGAAATCTTAGTTTTTCTAACTTTATTGAGGACAGATAATTGACATAGTTATATATATTTGAAGTGTACAACATGATGATTTAATTTCTATATACATTGTAAATAATTACCAAGATCAAGATTACAAACACATCCATCACCTCTCATTGTTAACTCCCCCTTTTTTTGTGGTGAGAATGCTTAAGATCTACTCTGAGCAACTTTCAAGTATACAAAGCTGTATTATTAACTAGAATCATTGACAGAGCACTAGTAATTGCTTTCTTCTTGATAGCAGCTGGGTCTTCTTCCTTCTCTTCTTGGCACAAGAAATACCCAGATGCCTGGAGGAAAGGGAAATTTATAATCCATGGAGTCTTTCTTTTATGAAAACTCCAGTGAGTGAAGAGAAGCAGCTTAGAGCATGGGACTGAGCAGAAAAGAATCAAATTTAGAATTGCCTTCAGTCATTGGAAAGCCTTCAGTGTGACTGACTCTTCCAGGTACTTAGGTGCCTACTTCCATTTTTTTGAAATGCCCAAATGCAGTAGAGAGGTAGTAGAGTCAGCATTTTGAACTGACTCCCTAGGTGACGTTGAACAAGTTACTTAATCTCTCTAAGCCTCAATTTCCTCATCTGTGAAATGGGAACAAATTAGTTCGTGTCTACAGCACCTAAAAATGTGCCTGATAGTAAATATTCAATAACTTAATCAATAGCTTAGACCCTGGAGTAATTGAGAGATCAAAATTATTTTATTAGTAAGGAGATATTGAGTATTATGTTATCAACAAAATTTTTAATTGGTCTAATATTTTGAATTGTGACATTAAATAGTCTTTTATTGCAAATGCTGAGGTTATTTCCTCTAATATGACAGCATCAGTTGACTCAATTAATTTCAGTAGAAATTTGGGTGTGTATGTTGTATAAAGCAAAAGTTGAGAATTCAATTCTTGATATATATATATATATTGGGTAGCTATATATATATATTTTTTTTCTTCTCATGTGTGATAAGGATTCTTCATTAATTTGATATAGAATGTCAGTATTTATTGGCATCAAAGGGTGTTTTCACCTTAGTAAGAGACAGGTATAAAACTTCCACAAATTTTTGGTGCTTTTTTCCTATTGCTCTGGGGAAATAAAGCAATTCCATGTAAGTGTCCAACATGTGTGGTTGGGGATGGGTCATCAGGGGAAGGGGATGATGAGGGAGGAAGTTGTAAGATCTGGACCCTGATTCTCCAGCACTTAGAGAGGAAATTCTTCTTAAGTCCAGGACCTGTCCACATTGAGAATAACTTGGCATTTGTCTGACACTGTATGTAATTCTAACTGTTTAAGAGCATAGGCTTTGACTGCAAGAACACTTGGGTTCAATCTTAGCTCTACCAATTACACCAGTCATTAGCTGTTTGATTTTGGACAGTCTCAGTTTTCTCACCCATACAATGAGAATAAAAATATCTATCCCATATGACAGTTGTGAGGATTTAAACACTCAGTCCTGAATCTGACAGATGATACTACTAGGGTAGTTCTTACTGCTGGATTTGCTTAACTCAAAAAAATTTTCCTTCTACAAAGGAATGACAAAGTACCATTTAAGACATGCCAAAGGGTGGGGGAGCTATTTAATATCCAAATAATGATATCACTGATAATTTCTAAGTTGAGGTCATTTCACATTTTTAGCTAGAAGGGAATTTTGATGGAATGTGCTAGACTTTCATAAGCATTTTCATTGTTTCACTTATGCTTTTAAAAAATGTTTTCGGAGCACTACTGTTCGCTGGGGATATCCCAAGTGTATATCTTACCGGTGTCTTATGCTTAACCTTGCTTCTGATTCTATACTGTACCAACTTAAGTCATTTCTAAAATAGAGAATTTTGGAGCATAAATGCATGTCTCCATTTCCAGTCACATTTGCTAGGTTATCGCAATATTATTAACGAAATCATAACCTGCTCACTGGCTTTAGTTATTTAACAATAAGAGCATGTGCCAAGATGACAAGAACAGGATTTAGTGATTTCTGAGCCATTATTTTATAGTTTTTATTTTTTTGTGTACAATCACAATTAAGAAATCATACGAGTGTCATGGTAGAAATATATCATTGGAGTAGGGTGGAAAATTACTTTTTTTTATTGTTAAATGAACCATATTGACCTGAATATTTATGCAGAATCTATGTAAGATTGCCTAACTTTTTGAGTCCCTTACTTTCTTTATCAAACACTGTGTTAATGTGCTGCTGAGCCTCTGGATTCTTCTTGCTCGGTTATTGCCAATGCTGAAGCTTTTTGTGTTGGCAACTTTGAATTGTGTATCAGTTGACTATCACCACAATAATGCTGTGTAACAAGCCACTCCCAAACGTCATGGCTTAAAACCACCACTTACTATTTTTGTTGCAATACAGTTGTGGTGACTCTGCTGGTCTGAACACGTCTCGTCAGGGCTCATCCATGCATCTGCAGTCAGCTCTGGGTTAGCTAGGTGGTGTCCTTGAACCTGGCTGGGCTCTCACATGGCTCCTGCGTGGTGACCAGCCTAGTCATATTCTCATTTCAACCACATAGCAGCAAAAGGGAAGCAGAAATGCTCAGGTCCCTAGCTCTGCCACTTACTGGTTCTGAGAACTTAGATCATTCAACTTGACTTTCAATATCTTCATATGCAAAATGGGAATAATGCTTCCTATTGTGAGAGATCATGTTGAGAATTAAATGAAATGTGACAAGGCATATCAAAGGGCTTTGTTTAGGGGCTACAGAGCTGTTATTTTTATTTGTTGAATGACTGTAATATAGAGCAGTGGAGTAATAAAGAAAAATGATTTTCTGCTTACTACTTTTTTTCAAAAATGATTTTGTTGCTTACTGTTTTTTTTTTCAAACTGATTTTGTTGCTTACTATTTCTATAATTTAGTCAAAATTGAAATGTGTTTTGTATCTCTATTTAAAGGATATGAAGACAGATTTTTGGCTTTCATCACATCAGCTCAGTAACATCAAGGAATGTTCACTTCATTTTAACATTATATTTTGACTTCCTCTTCTGAATGCTACTTTAGGCATATGGCAAAATAAACTTTCAAAATTAGTAAGCTTTGAGGCATAAATAATGATGTAAACATTCTTTGTGAAATTTAGATAATTTTCTGAAAAAATCCGACTGGTTTAATTCTGCTGAACTATAAAATTCTTGGATCTTATAATTGTAGATTCAAGTTGAAAATGACACTTGTTTGTGGTAAAAATTTTTTTAAAAAGTAGTAAAATTTACCTGTATTTTGGGTCAGTCCAGGCTCAAATGAAAAGTAATGCTCTTTAGGGTCATGGCCAAATTGATGACTAACCAACCTCCACCAAAATAACCATTTAATGAAAATCAAACGCTGCCGGGGAATTTGCAAAGAACCGTGAACCAGATTCACACACTCAGGCTCAGAATGCCAGTGTGTGCAAACAGATTTTTCTCTTGAAATCACCTTTCTAATCACATTGTCCTGACTTTTTCACTCCTTTCTTTTTCTGCTCCTCTACTTGCTGAAATATATACTCGATTTCCTTAAAGAATTTTTTTGTTGTTGTTGGAAATATTTTCTTCAGGAATTTGAAAAAGCCAGGAAAATGGACACATGCTAGCACACTTGCATTTCAGTGAAGGTTGACACCGATTATGATGTAATAAGTGGGTGTGTAGTAAATGGGAATGAAAATTTCCAAGATTGCCGATACTGCCAATGTTTGGAGAACTTTGGACACAGATGTTCACATATGTTACTGAATCCTCCTTTAATGAGGGAACGATGTGTTTAAACAGACTGATCAACCAGCAGATTGATTAATCTGAGGAAAAATTCGAGGAAGGAATTCTGCAAAGAAAACCTAGTGATGGGAATTCTTAAGATTAAGATTCTTAAATTCCTGTTTCCTTGACGTTTGCCCTCTGGTGTGCGCTAATCCTGCTGCCTGGGATTAAAGTCCAACTTTTGCTTTTCTACTCTTTCAAAGTGAAAATAGGTGGAAGACTCTTGCTTATTTCTGTCGAAAACATTTGGAATAAGTGATCTATCTTTTGATTAAGTGCCTCAGTCCTACAGCAGCGTTTAAAAAATCCTAGAGCTGCTGCCTCAATCAGATGTTGTACCGCTTCTGCTGATAGAGCAAAACAAACCTACACAAATATGGAAGAAATTATCCACAACAGATACCAACCCCCGTGTCACACAGTAGAATGCATTGTTGTACCTAAACTCAAGATGAAAATACTGAACATTCCTTTAACCAGGGCTGTGTGCTTGTTGCCATGCCATTGTGCTTTGTTTGCTGTTTTAAAATTTTTCTTTTACACTAAGTTTCACTGAAAGTGGTAAGCATCATTCGCTTTCACAAGTTTGGTTTGCCTTGAATAAATGGAAAAATAAAAGAGATTGGGAAGATTAGCCTCTGGCTTCTTCCCGTGTTCCTCCTCCCCCCTCCCCCCCCCACCGAGGTTTGGTCTCTTCTCTTCATCTTTTTTGGGTTGATTTTATCATATTAGCATTTAAGGCACTCGATAGTAGGTTCTATGACTGAAACTGCTGGCCATCTGACTAATCCCTTTGGGCATTCATGAAATTTTGGTCCACACCCTTCCCCAGTATAATCACAAAATCCCATTATTTCCTTTTCACCCTTGATAGAATTAAAAGCCCATGTTCTAAAATTAATGAAAACCTTAAAATCAGAGTAAATTTAGTTTAAGGAAAAATATTATATTGTTTTAAATTTACAGGGTTTTTTTGTTTCCTACATTATTATTAACTTTCTGACTCTCTTTTGATCTAAAGTAGGAAGATTTCTGCATAAGATCATCATCCAAGACATATAGCATATATGATAGTTGGGGCAAAAGGGAGTTTGACTTGTAAATTGTTTGATTAATAGAGAAAAGAGGAGAGGCAGAGTGTCTTGTATTCAAAGATAAAGTTGTCCTAAAAAGTGTAAAATTAGAGCTTGAATATCTTGGAATCAAACTAGACAGAAATAAAATTAATATTTATGTAGGCGTATGGGCTCAAGCGTCCTACAACCCAATTACATAACAGGGACAAAATAAGGTAACCCTGGTATAACATCTTGTAAAAGAAGTAAAGTTATATAATTAGACTGCATTTATCAACTAGCACATTCCACCTACACAGGCTCTGAAGAAAGAGGGAGGAGGTGGGCAGGCAAAGATTTCTAAGGAATAATGACTAAGAACAGTTTGATATGTGCATTGGTATCATTCTTTCAAACTTTTTTTTTAAATCATGCACAATCTAACTTAGGTGCTTATGACCTTACAGTTTTATTTTTTAAAAGCCTTGGTCAAGCCAGTCTTTGGGGCAAAACTAGGAGCGCAGCTATTTGGGAAACAGCCAATGCTTGCCCTTTAAGAACACAGTCTGAAGAAAGAGGGCAAGAACCAATAACTAAGAACATGTTTATTTGGATAGATTGTTTTCAGTATTGGGGAAACAGAGTTCTTAGGTGTATAGAGAGCACATCTTGGACTTTGTATGTTTTGTTACCAACAATGTCATGGGAAGATACAAAAGAGAGAAAGAAAAGAAAGATGGCAACAAGGGGAAATGGATGGTTCTGATAGGGGCAATCGATGTAGCAGAATAATTCCAACTGCTGTGCTTACAGTTGTTTTTGTTTCTCATTCGACAACAGTCTTGATAAGACTACTCACTCTTGTGCTATTAAATCTGAAACAACAGTAATTCCTGATGAAGAAGTGTATTTTTTTAACTTTCCTTGAGTACACCCAAATTGGAAAATTAAATTTTGAACCAGTTTCCCAGATTGTTTTCTACTATTTTCCCCAAGGTTGGAGTTTGTTGCCAGTGGTGAACCAGCTAGGAACATGTCCACATATGAATTCTGTCAGGGACCAAAAGTTTAGTGCCTTTTGCTTGTCTAAAATTTAAGGTGACAACCTTTAGTTCAAGAAGTTAAAAAAAAATTAAAGTCCCTGCTAAATTAAATGTAATTGCTGAAACTGCCAACATTATAATCAACATGAGGTACACTGCCACCATTTGCATTTGTGCTCCTTCTGAGTGCCAAACATGTGGCGATGAAGATATAGTGTATGTGGAACTTCCCTGTTTTCAAGGTCATTATTCACTTAGGGATTGAATTTTGAAACTCAGAAGAGAACAAGCAAGAGGTAAGCAGTGACGATAGACACGTAGGAACAGTTCCTGAAACATGGGCTGATCCCAGTTAAAGACGTAGCCATAGATGGAAAAAACAGATTGCCTAACAGATGAGAAAAAATTGCCTCCAATTCTGCCCTGTAGAAGTTACCATCATTAATGTTGGACGAACTAAATCTTAACAAGGGAGGATGCCCAAGTCCATATTTAAAGACATTTGGTGGGTAATTTAATCATTTCATAGTATTTGTCTCTCATTTCATGACTTGGCTTTTTATTTCATTAATATTAACCAACAACTACTTACTTTTTGGCTCAGATGGGCTTAAATCTAAATGGCTCAAAATTGAAATTGGCAACACTGGAAACCTTTTAAACTCATTTATGATTGTTAATTTTACTTGTTTTAAGGTAGAGACTATACATGTCATTTGGGCAACAGTAAACTTTTACATTGGAAAATAAATCACCAATTGGGTGGTAATCTAGGCAGGCACTAAATCAGTGAAATGCTACTGCTTTGCTGCTTCAAAGCATTCAGGCTGAGAATGTTCTTAAGCAGGCAGCTTTCCCAGTGTCTCAACCAAGGTGAAGAATTCTGTCCCATATCCTCCATTAGATAGGGATTTTTTTCAAAGCTCCTTCAAAATACTGGATTTTAGGGATGGTAATGATTTTCATTTATTTCAAGAAGTTGATTCCCAGTAGACTTCAGAGATACGACTTTTCTACATGGATTAGTTTTTAAAAATGAAGTATGAAAATTGTTCCTAAAATGTTAGGGTGTAAATACCATAGGCACTGGTGTGAGACGGATCTGGGTTCTGATCTCACCTCTTCCGCATAAGGTGTACTTGGGCAGTTGTTTCCTGATCTGTTATGTTCAGATAACAATAGTTCATTGAGGAATAACCTAGAGGATGCAAACATATCTCCATACATAAACACTGTTGAAAGCAATAGAAAGGGAAATACAGGAAAAAAAACCCCATCATATTGATATTAGTAATATTATAGATATCATCAGTGAGGGTAAGAAAAGTTGATTGGGACTTTCAGTTTAGGAACTTATTTGAAATGATGAATAATCAGTATCAGCAAGTTTCCATATCTGCTTTCAGTCTTATTTTCAGACGGTTTTTGTAACACACACACTTAAGTATGTATGCATTGTTTATATGTCAGATAATAAAAAAATACAAAAATCAAGGTTTTTAAAAAATGTCATCTGAAATGCTACCACCCCGAAGAAACGATCATTAACATTTGGTTAATGTCGTTCCAAATATACTCCTAAGAATATATGCAGATATAAATATAGGTGGAAGGATTAAAACATAGTTTTATAAAAATAGGATCATTCTGCAGATATTATTTTAAGATGAAGCCTTAGATTTTCTATTAATTGCCTCCCTATGAACACAAGAATATTCACGTCCTAGTATGTCACTCCCTCTCCACTTGTCTCCATGTCTTAATTTTTATTATTTGTGTTTACATTGTGAGTGCCTAACACACTCACATTGTCCTAGAAATGTAATTTCCATATTTGATTGGTATTAGCACTATATTTCAATGAAATCAATACGATCCATCCACTATTTACCATGGCATTGCTTTCCCAAAGTGTTTATCTTGCTTCTTCTCCAAATTGGCTGTATTTCATTGTCACGGTTCTATTTAAAAAGATATTTTTAGGAAGAGATTGATAGATGCATGTGTTTCATGAGGTCTTCCATTTTTGTCTGTGTTACACTTTAACCATGAACGTGAACCTTTAGTTCAATGCAGTATTCTTAGGTCACATTTGTAGCCCCCACTCCATGGTCTTCTAGCACTGAGTGTTGCTGTACAGAAGTCTAAGGAGAACTTAATCTTTCCCTGAAATGGGTTATTTGTCTTTATGCCTGGCTGCTTTAAATGTTATTTCCTTCATTTTCCTCTAGATTTGGATATTTTGCATGGTTGCTTCGCCCTTTCTTTCATCTTGCCTGAATGGCCTTTTCAAACATCCTGGTTTCTCTAATAAAGTAGTGGTGACTTCCTGACTTTCTTCCTTTTTCTGAGACTAGAGTGTTTTCCCTTCACAAGTGATAGTTTGAGACCTGAATATTTTGAGTTTTTTCTGGAGGGAGTATTGATATATACATTGCATTCTTTTTTAAAATACCAGGGTCTATTTTCTCTTATGACATTTTGCTAAATGTCCTGTACCAGGTTTACCAGCTGTATATCACTGTCTGTGTGCGTGTGCATGTGTAAGGGCGAAGGGGTACGTCCCACTCCCATAGGGAGGCATCCTTAGACTTCAGTCAGCTTTCTCAATTCATACGAAGCATTGATGGATTCCTCCCTGACTTCAAAGAGAATCCATTTTCCTCCCTCAGAGTCATTTCTGCTATTCCTCAGATAAGGACACCTCTTCAGTTTGTTTCTCTCTCTCACTTCGTGGCTGTGGATGAGAATTCTTAGTAAGTTTGTACTCAACCGTTGGCTTGGGGGATTGGTGTTTGAAGTCTGTGAGTCACAGTACCTCTCTGCCCCAAAAACTTCTGTTATTTTATTAGCTGGCAGAGTTATTGCATTGGGTCAAACTTCATTTTTTGTTTGTTTGTTTTTTTTTTTGTCTCTCTAATTTCGTGTTTAACTCTTTTTGCTCTTTTTAAAATGTACTCTGCAAGGCGGTTTCATCCTCCATCTTAACCTGAAAGTCAGTGCAGGATTTTGACCGAAGCCCCGAAAGTTGCTCTTATGGCCTTTGAAGATGGTGTATTGTCCCTGTGGGGAAGATTTCCAGAGGAGTAGAGCTGCCTGTGTGAGCTAAGCTTCTGAGAAGGATATTTAGCTGAACATGCTGGCTCTTATTTTCTTACTCTTAGCTTCTGCCAGTGTCAAGGGTCCTGTGTTTTCTCCAAGCTTTTTGTTGTTGTTGTTGTTCCTGTTGTTACCACTTACAAGTCAAATAAGAAGTTTCACACCTCACTGACTTTCTTGTTGGAAATTCTTATTTCCCTCTTGATTTAACTTGCTCTGAGAAGATTTACAAATTGGAAGGAAGAGGGGAACATTCAGATAAAAATCACTATCAAGATTGTTTTTAAAACTCCTGCATCTTTAATGTTTTGAAAGAAAAAACTTAAACAAACAAAAAAAAACCCAGTAGATTTAAATAAAATGTGCTTGAGATTGGAAGGTCTTTTCCTTTCCAATATGTGTTTCTGAAGGAATGCTCACTGATTTGAAAGGTAGAATTGCATCGGATTAACATCTCCAGATGAAGAGCTAGCTTTCTGTGTTTTACTTTGAAATGCTATTAGTTGAAAATATTGAAAATATTTTTTCTGAGCATACATGGTATTCGTGTGTGAAAATAACAGAGTGTAACTAGATTTTCCTGCTGTATTCTTCACTGTGTGTGGAGTGCTACTTGAGAAACCTGCCTCATACTGAGGTTGTGAGGATTAAATGAACCAATATAGGGAAAGCACTTGGTAAATGCTTAGTATGCATTACCTACAGGGACAATGGTTGTTAGTTACGTCATCCAATGGGAATTTCCTCATTTGGCTTTGCTCTTACTGGACATTCTTTTTGAGGTCATTTATGCCTTAAATGAGATTTTAGCATAGTATTTTAAACATAAACTCTGTTAATTTTCCATTTGAATTTTTGTCTGGGAGTCTTGGTTTCATTGGTCAAAACTTGAAGTAAGTGAAGTCTCTGGACTTTGATGAAGACAGGCCTTAAATGTGCCTTTATAACAGTTCAGTTCTCTGAGTCTGTGTCTGGAGGCCCAGGGCATTAGGGAGCTCATATATGCAAGAGCGCATCCATAGCTTTTCCATAAGCTTCTGTGTAGCTCATTATGCATTATGTTGCATTTGTCTGAGAGTTTTATTCCCTTTGCACACATGAAAATTATATGTTGAGTCCTTTTTACATGACGATGCCACGTCTCGAGCCACCCACAGTAGAGAAGGTATTTTGAGCATATCATCCTAAATCTGGATTATTTTCAGTAAACAATTATTTTACTTGATGATTCACTTTGAATTTTCGCTTTAAGTTGCTGTGAATGTTTCATACCATCCATGCTACTCAAGAATATTCCTTGGACCTGCATCTTTGCCACCATCTGAGTGTTTGTTATAAATGCAGAATCTCAGGCCTCAGCCCAGACCTAGTGAATTAGAATTTGAATTTTACCAAGGTCCCCCAGAAATTCACATGCACATTAATGTTTCATGTCACTGTACTGTTGTAGCTGGGACCTCCTTTGATAAGGGAAGAAGCCATGCCACTCAAAAGAAACATGGACATAATTCTCTTAATGGATTGGTAAAAATGCAAAAGGATGGCAATATGCTTGTGGGCTGTAGAAACTGGCACTGGTATTGCTGGGAATTGGGGATTGGTGGGAAGAGAACAAGACGCAGAAAAATGATTACGATATTTATTATCTCTTGTGTGAACAAAGGAAGCAAACCAAAAATAAACATTTGAATTAACCTGTATGGGCATTAAAAAAAATACAAAACAAACAACTCTGCAAACACATAAGCCACAAATTAGGTACTTGCAATACAGGTAACTGTTGAAGAGTTTGCCAGGGCATATACATAACTCCTAAAACTCTGTAAGAAATTGACAGATGATGCACTGGTGAAAAAATGGACAAGATTATTGAACGGGCTGTTCATTATTGATATAGGCTGTTCATATAAGAGGATATCAAATAGCCAATAAATGTATGAAAAACTGTGTAACCTCATTAATAATAATGAAAATTCAAGCCAAGAGAAGCTATCACTCTCCACCTACCAGATGGCCAAAATAAAAAATCTTCACAGCAGCAAGTTCCCAGGAATCAGATATGTGCTGGTGCAGTGTAAATTGGTGTAAGCCCTTTGAAAAACTATTTGACATTTTCTACTAAAATTGAGCATGCACATTCCTATGAGCAATCACAGTTCCAGGTATATACCCGATGGAAATGTATTCTTACAGGTGCAAGCATTATTTGCAATAGCTCCAGGCTGGAAACATCCCAAACACCAACAACAGTCAAATAAACATGGCTCTTACTTAAAAAACAAAACACAAAATAATAAGCAGAGGAAAGGATATGGAGAAATTGAAACCTTTGTGCACTGATGGTGAAAATGTAAAAGGGTGCAGCATCTGTAGAAAACAGTGTGGCAGTTCCTCAAAAAGTTAAACATAAAATTATCATATCATCCCTCAATTCCACTCCTAGCTATACCCACAAAAGGATTGAAAGCAGAGATTTTAATAGGTCCTTGTATGCCCATGTTCATAGCATTATTCACAATAGCCCAAAGGTGGAAACAACCCAAGGGTGCACACAGATGAATGTATAAGCAAAGTGTGGTGTATCCATATAATGGAATATTATTCAACCTTAAATATAAATAAAGTGCCGGCACATCCAAGCTACAATGTGGATGAACCTTGAAAACATACTAAACATGCTAAATGAAAAAGCCAGTCACAAAAGGACAAATATTGTATGATTCCACTCACATGAGTTATCTAGGAGAGGCAAATTGGTAGACACAGAAAGAAGAATAGAGGTTACCAGGGCCTGGGGCAAAGGGAGGATGGGGAGCTATTGCTTAATGAGTACAGAATTTCTGTTTGGGATAATGAAAAACTTCTGTAAATAGTAGGGATGGTTGCAACACTGTGAATGTACTTAATGTCACTGGATTGTACACATTAAAGGGTTAAAGAGTAAATTTTATGTTATGTATGTTTTTCCATAATGAAAAACTAAAATAAATTATAGTCTATTCAGTAGAAAAGAATATCATATAGTGATGAAGACATGCTACAGTACACTCAACATGATGAATCTGTCAAATATAATGATGAAAGCTATAACCAATATAATGCATACCATTAAGCGTATGTAAGTTCATATATATCAATGACCAAATAGGTGAAACCAAACTATAGAGTGTAGGGATGAGAGCAAAGCGACTCAAGTAAAAAGAAAAGCACTGGAGCAATTGCCATAGAAGGCAGATGGTGAGGGTGGGTACAGATCAGGAGGGCAAATGAGGGGTCTCCTCGGATGCTCACAGTGTTCCATTTCTTTATCTAGGTATTCACTGTATGATTCTTTGTTTAGGCATACAGTTTTTAAAGATTTATTTATTTATTTTAGAGAGGGAGAGAGAGAGAGAGAGAGAGAGAGTGCGAGAGCCCAACCCGGGGAAGGAGCAGAGGGAGAGGGAGAGAATCCTGAGCAGGCTCCACATCCAGCACGGAACCCAAGGCAGTGCTTGATCTCATGATCCCGAGATCACATCTTGACCAGAGCCAAAAATCAAGAGCCCACCGCCCAACTGACTGAGCCACCTAGGCGCCCGTGTTTAAGTTATACATTTTAAATGCATTTTGCTATAGGTGTTACGTTTCACAATAAAATGTTCAAAAAAATACGAAAAGTGGTTAGGTCATGAGTATGTTAGTGGAAGAACTGAAAGTAGTGGGCCTGATTATCTTAACTTTATGCCATTTCAATTTAATATTTTCACCATGAGGTTATTACATTTATTTTTTTTTAATTTGAAATACTATCCTAGTAAGCTATCAAATGACCTGGATTAGATAACTGGAAAAAAATGATTTTACATATTTAATTTATATAGCCTTCCAGAAAATGTAAAGACTTGCTTTGTGTAAATAAAAACAAATATCTCTTAAATACAAATGTTAAATTTGATTTATCTCCAAAATCCAACCTAGGTCATGAAACATCAGACCTTTAAATATTACAAATAAAAAGAAAAATATGAAGGAAGATGGATTCATTTGTTCCTTTTTGAGACTGAATGCTGCTTGGCCAAGGCTTGAATCAGAGTAGCATTTCTTCCCAGAGAGAAGTCTCACAGCAAGCCAAACTAACTTCCTTCTTTGGATCATGCATTAAATTTCTGAATAAAGATGTTTCCCCACAAAGATTCAGGAAGCATTTGTGGGCAAGAAGATTAAGCTTCCGGGTGCCTGGGTGGCTCAGTTGGTTGAGCGACTGCCTTCGGCTCAGGTCATGATCCTGGAGTCCTGGAATCGAGTCCCGCATCAGGCTCCCTGCTCGGCAGGGAGTCTGCTTCTCCCTCTGACCTTCTTTCCTCTCATGCTCTCTCTCTACCATTCTCTCTCTCTCTCTCAATAAATAAATAAATAAAAATTAAAAAAAAAAAGAAGATTAAGCTTCCTCCGTGAGAATATCACCTGTTACCCTTGGCTCATTAGGTGGCTATTTCTTCCCTGGTCTGTGGGTTTTGTTCAGGTGTCTCTCTTCATGACTGCACAAAAAATTAATAACCCATCCTAAGAGTAGAAATCTTATTTTGGGGTAACATGGCATTGAAAATTGAATAAGAATCACGATAGAAAGTATCAGCCTAGGGGTGCCTGGGTGGCTCAGCCATTAAGCGTCTGCCTTCGGCTCAGGTCATGATCCCAGGGTCCTGGGATTGAGCCCCGCATCGGGCTCCCTGCTCCGCGGGAAGCCTGCTTCTCCCTCTCCCACACCTCCTGCTTGTGTTCCCTCTCTTGCTGTCTCCCTCTGTCAAATAAATAAATAAATAAAAATCTTAAAAAGTATCAGTCTATTTCTTTCTTTTTTTTTTTCAGCCTATTTCTTTAGAAACTTCTCATTTAACTATCAAAGCAGTACGATGTTGGGAATCTGTGGGAGAGCCTATCAAGCATAGTCAGATTAGGAAAAGATAGGTTTTGGGGCACTCATCGTTTATATCCCGGCATCCATTTTCACTTAAAATCACTGGGACTTTTTATTTGTATTAAAAAAAGAAGTTATGTAAGTGAACCTAATATTCTTTCTAAAAATTTTTTTCCTGTGCTGTTTGTTCGATTATTTTTCAAAACCTTATTGTAGAAACCCTGAATTCTCCTCAGTAAATAATTCAGCAGCAAAGAACAGATTTTTAAAGGTGCATAGAGATGAAGATGTTCGTTCGCTAGATCTATTTAAACTTTTAGACCCATTTTACCAATAAATCTTTACACACCAGAAAACAGAGATCTGCAGAGATAGTTCAATAAGGTAACTCTTCTGAATTCATTTCCAAATTGACTTTGTGACTTTGGCTTAAAAAAATTCTCAAAAGCGTGGGTAGAGTTTATATGAAGATGTTTCATAGTGTTACTTTTTCGGTACGGCTGTGTTTTAACTTTTGCCTTGTACTTTTTTCCTAATTTACTTCAAAATTAACAGATAACAACTGATATGCTTATCATGCAAAAAATACGTGTTTCTTTTTAGAAGTTTGCCTTTCTTTTATCTTTTAGAATTCTATTTGAGAAGATACAGCATACCTTCCACAAGAACAGGCACTATTCTAAATGCTGTCTGCCTAGGAACCCAGAAATTTAGGAATGTTCGATTGTTCACTTTATTGTTGTGTCTTCCTAGTATAACTAGTATATTTTGCAGCTACTTATTATTTCATTAAAAGGAAAACTTTGGATAAACTATCATAGGAAAATCTAACCTGGCATATTTCAAAAACATTAAAATTTTTTTTTCTAAATATATGTAATATATATTACATATATCACATATATACATATATATACATTATATATGTACACATCTATACATATATATACAATATATTCATTATATGTTATATATAATGTTAAATTCATATATACATACATACATATACAATATATACAATACAATATATATATTGCGTAATGTATATACATATATACAATATATACAATATATAGTATATATAATGTACATACATATATACATATATACAATATATATATGATATATATATTGTATATATAATGTTAAAACACTCAACACTCAATATGTCATTTCATATTTCATACCTTGTAACTCTTATATACGTTGATTTGTGTCTACTACGGGTCAGTGTGATCTCCTACTAGAATGTACTATTTCTATGTAGTGCAATTTCTCTGACAGCACAGATAATACCCACTATGGGGATCAGCTGTATGTCAAACATTAATATTCTACTTCCTGCTGGCTTTAATTTTTAATAAAAAGGGGAAGGGTATAAAGATGAAACAGAAACAATCTAAAGTGCATACATTGTGCTTTCTATCTTTACGATCTCAGTTTTGGGGCGCCTGGGTGGCTCAGTTGGTTAAGTGACTGCCTTCGGCTCAGGTCATGATCCTGAAGTCCCGGGATCGAGTCCCACATCGGGCTCCCTGCTCAGCAGGGAGTCTGCTTCTCCCTCTGACCCTCTTCCCTCTCGTGCTATCTCTCATTCTCTCTCTCTCTCAAATAAATAAATAAAATCTTCAGATCTCAGTCTTGACTTTTATTGCCTCATTGAGGAACAAGGTTATATATACCCACACTATTAAACCTGGGTTAGGTTGGCTGGCCATGTTGGGTGAAAGACAGCTCTTTGGCTCTCTGCTTTTAAGTCATCTGGTGTTTTGAATTTGCATTGGAAAGCAATGAAGGGATATAATCAACATTCTCTCTTCCTCTAGATCTTCGGAAGGAAGCTGGTTTAAGATTTCTGGTAAATAACAAAATAATTTTCATTTTGTGTGATATCCGGTGGGGGAGAAAAATGACAGTAGCAATTAGAGGCAGGATTTTATCGATTTCATTGCCTTAAATCCACTTGTTTAAAAAAACAGCAAAATAAGGGAAATAATCAATCACAAGGGTTCATTAGTGGTTCATTTTATTTTGTTTTGTTTTTGACTGTGTATGCCCCAGTGAGGTCTTAGCCCAACTGCTTGCTTGCTTTCTTTCTTTTCTTTTTCAACTGCTTTTAATTAAACCTCCATTTCTCCTTTTTTTTATACTATTTTCTCCCATGAAATAATAAGGGATCAAGGTAGAAATTTTGGAAGGTACGCATGTTAGAATATCAGTCTAGCTGCTGTAACAAAGATCCAAGTGTCTTATGATTACAGTTTATTTCTATCCCACATTACATACTGTGCAGTAAATAGTCAGGAGCTGATGTGGTGTGGTATGGTGTCCAGGACCTGGACTCTTTCCATGTTACCATGCTGCCATTCTCAAATATTGCTTGCACCTCACGGTCTGAGAGGCTGCTTCATCTCCAGCCTTGCAGCAAGAAGTAGAAAAGAGAAAAGAGTATTCTGGACATTCCCAGAAGTCTTGTACATCACTTCCATGTAAATTCCATTATTCTGTGCTCAGCCACACAAGAGAAACTGGAAAATTTAGGCTTGATTTCATATAGTCATGTGCTCAGGTCAAATTAGTGGTTCTATTAGTATAGGAAGAAAAGAAGATTGAATATTGGGGAATAGGTGGCAATCGTAGCCACGATACATAAAAATATAAGGAAGAAAAAAAGTATCATCCATAAACTCAACACCTAAAGATAATCTTATTTTTAAATTTTGGCATATTTCCTTCCATTACTTTATTTTTTAATTTCTTAATTGTTATATTAATCACCATACATTACATCATTAGTTTTTGATGTAGGCTTCCATAATTCATTGTTTGCGTATAACACCCAGTGCTCCACGCAGAACGTGCCCTCTTTAATACCCATCACCAGGCTAACCCATCCCCGCACCCTCCTCCCCTCTAGAACCCTCAGTTTGCCCTTCAGAGGCCATCGTCTCTCATGGTTCATCTCCCCCACCGACTTACTCCCCTCATTCTTCCCCTCCTGCTATCTTCTTCTTTTTCTTTTTTCTTAACATATGTTGCATTATTTGTTTCAGAAGTTCAGATCTGTGATTCAACAGTATTGCACAATTCACAGCGCTCACCATAGCACATACTCTCCCCAATGTCTAATACCCAGCCACCCCATCCCTCCTACCCCCCTTCACTCCAGCAACCCTCAGTTTGTTTCATGAGATTAAGAATTCCTCATATCAGTGAGGTCATATGATACATGTCTTTCTCTGATAGACTTATTTCACTCAGCATAACGCCCTCCAGTTCCATCCACGTCATTGCAAATGGCAAGATCTCATTCCTTTTGATGGCTGCATTCCATTGTGTATATATACCACATCTTCTTTATCCAATCATCTGTCGATGGACAACTTGGCTCTTTCCACAGTTTGGCTATTGTGGACATTGCTGCTAAAAACATTGGGGTGCACGTACCCCTTCGGGTCCCTACATTTGTATCTTTGGGGTAAATACCCAGTAGTGCAATTGCTGGATCGTATGGTAGCTCTATTTTCAACTGTTTGAGGAACCTCCATACTATTCTCCAGAGTGGCTGCACCAGCTTGCATTCCCACCAACAGTGTAGGAGGGTTCCCCTTTCTCTGCATCCCCGCCAACATCTGTTGTTTCCTGACTTCTTAATTTTAGCCATTCTGACTGGTGTGAGGTGGTATCTCATTGAGGTTTTGATTTGGACTTCCCTGATGCCGAGCGATGTTGAGCACTTTTTCATGTGTCTGTTGGCCGTTTGGATGTCTTCTTTGGAAAAATGTCCGTTCATGTCTTCTGCCCATTTCTTGATTGGATTATTTGTTCTTTGGGTGTTGAGTTTGTTAAGTTCATATAGATTTTGGATACTAGCCCTTTATCTGATCTGTCATTTGCAAATATTTTCTCCCATTCTGTCGGTTGTCTTTTGGTTTTGTGGACTGTTTCTTTTGCTGTGCAAAGGTTTTTTATCTTGATGAGGTCCCAATAGTTCATTTTTGCCCTTGCTTCCCTTGCCTTTGGTGATGTTTCTAGGAAGAAGTTGCTGCGGCTGAGGTCGAAGAGGTTGCTACCTGTGTTCTCCTTTAGGATTTTGATGGACTCCTGTCTCACGTTTAGGTCTTTCAACCATTTGGAGTCTGTTTTTGTGTGTGGTGTAAGGAAATGGTCCAGTTTCATTCTTCTGCATGTGGCTGTCCAATTTTCCCAACACCATTTGTTGAAGAGACTGTCTTTTTGCCATTGGACATTCTTTCCTGCTTTGTCAAAGATGAGTTGACCATAGAGTTGAGGGTCCATTTCTGGGCTCTCGATTCTGTTCCATTGATCTATGTGTCTGTTTTTGTGCCAGTACCATACTGTCTTGATGATGACAGCTTTGTAATAGAGCTGGAAGTGCGGAATTGTGATGCCGCCAGCTTTGCTTTTCTTTTTCAAGATTCCTCTGGCTATTCGGGGTCTCTTCTGGTTCCATACAAATTTTAGGATTATTAGTTCCATTTCTTTGAAAAAAGTGGATGGTATTTTGATGGGGATTGCATTGAATGTGTAGATTGCTCTAGGTAGCATTGACATCTTCACAATGTTTGTTCTTCCAATCCATGAGCATGGAACATTTTTCCATTTCCTTGTGTCTTCTTCAATTTCTTTCATGAGTATTTTATAGTTTTCTGAGTACAGATCCTTTGCCTCTTTGGTTAAATTGATTCCTAGGTATCTTATGGTTTTGGGTGCAATTGTAAATGGGATTGACTCCTTGATTTGTCTCTCTTCTGTCTTGTTGTTGGTGTATAGGAATGCCACTGATTTCTGTGCATTGATTTTCTATCCTGCTAGTTTACTGAATTCCTGTATGAGTTGTAGCAGTTTTGGGGTGGAGCCTTTTCGGTTTTCCACATACAGTATCATATCATCTGCAAAGACTGAGAGTTTGACTTCCTCTTTGCCGATTTGGATGCCTTTGATTTCTTTTTGTTGTCTGATTGCTGTGGCTAGGACTTCTAAGACTATGTTGAATAGCAGTGGTGATAGTGGACATCCCTGCCGCGTTCCTGACCTTAGGGGAAAAGCTCTCAGCTTTTCCCCATTGAGAATGATATTCCCTGTAGGTTTTTCATAGATGGCTTTTATGATATTGAGGTATGTACCCACCATCCCTATGCTCTGAAGAGTTTTGATCAAGAAAGGATGCTGTACTTTGTCAAATGCTTTTTCTGCATCTATTGAGAGGACCATATGATTCTTGTTCTTTCTTTTGTTATTGTATTGTATCACGTTTATTGATTTGCGGATGTTGAACCAACCTTGCAGCCCAGGGATAAATCCGACTTGGTCATGGTGAATAATCCTTTTAATGTACTGTTGGATCCTATTGGCTAGTATTTTGGTGAGAATTTTTGCATCCATGTTCATCAAGGATATTGGTCTGTAATTCTCCTTTTTGATGGGATCTTTGTCTGGTTTTGGGATCAAGGTAATCGTGGCCTCATAAAATGAGTTTGGAAGTTTTCCTTCCATTTCTATTTTTTGGAACAGTTTCAGGAGAATAGGTATTAATTCTTCTTTAAATGTCTGATAGAATTCCCCTGGGAAGCCATCTGGCCCTGGGCTTTTGTTTGTTGGGAGATTTTGGATGACTGCTTCAGTTTCCTTAGTGGTTATAGGGTGTTCAGGTTTTCTATTTCTTCCTGGTTCAATTTTGGTAGTTGATACATCTCTAGAAATGCACCCATTTCTTCCAGGTTATCTAATTTGCTGACATAAATTTGCTCATAATATGTTCTTATAATTGTTTGTCTTTCTTTGGTGTTGGTTGTGATCTCTCCTCTTTCAATCATGATTTTGTTGATTTGGGTCATTTCTCTTTTCTTTTTGATAAGTCTGGCCGGGGGGTTTATCAATCTTGTTAATTCTTTCAAAGAAACAGCTCCTAGTTTTGTTGAGTTGTTCTACTGTTCTTTTGGTTTCTATTTCATTGATTTCTGCTCTGATCTTTATTATTTCTCTTCTTCTGCTGGGTTTAGGCTTTATTTGCTCTTCTTTCTCCAGCTCCTTTAGGTGTAGGGTTAAGTCGTGTATTTGAGACCTTTCTTGTTTCTTGAGAAACGCTTGTATTGCTATATACTTTCCTCTCAGGACTGCCTTTGCTGTATCCCAAAGATTTTGAACTGTTGTGTTTTCATTTTCATTGGTTTCCATGATTTTTTTTAATTCTTCTTTAATTTCCTGGTTGACCCATTCATTCTTTAGTAGGATGCTCTTTAGCCTCCATGTATTTGAGTTCTTTCCGACTTTCCTCTTGTGACTGAGTTCTAGTTTCAAAGCATTGTGGTCTGAAAACATGCAGGGAATGATCCCAATCTTTTGGTACCGGTTGAGACCTGATTTGTGACCTAGGATGTGATCAATTCTAGAGAATGTTCCATGGGCACTAGAGAAGAATGTGTATTCCGTTGCTTTGGGATGGAATGTTCTGAATATGTCTGTGAAGTCCATTTGGTCCAGTGTGTCCTTTAAAGTCTTTATTTCCTTGTTGATCTTTTGCTTAGATGATCTGTCTATTTCAGTCAGGGGGCTCTTAAAGTCCCCCACTATTATTGTATTGTTGTCAATGTGTTTCTTTGCTTTTGTTATTAATTGCCTTATATAATTGGCTGCTCCCATGTTAGCGGCATAGATATTTACAATTGTTAGATCTTCTTGTTGGATAGACCCTTTAAGTAGGATGTAGTGTCCTTCTTCATCTCTTATTACAGTCTTTGTTTTAAAATCTAATTTGTCTGATATAAGGATTGCCACCCCAGCTTTCCTTTGGTGTCCATTAGCATGGTAAATGGTTTCCACCCCCTCACTTTCAATCTGGGGGTGTCTTTGGGTCTCAAATGAGTCTCTTGCAGACAGCATATTGATGGGTCTTGTTTTTTAATCCAATCTGAAGCCTGTGTCTTTTGATTGGGGCATTCAGCCCATTTACATTCAGGGTAACTATTGAAAGGTATGAATTTAGTGCCATTGTATTGCCTGTAAGGTGACTGTTACTGTATATTCTCTGTGTTCCTTTCTGATCTATGCTACTTTTAGGCTCTCTCTTTGCTTAGAGGACCGCTTTCAATATTTCTTGTAGGGCTGGTTTCGTGTTTGCAAATTCCTTTAGTTTTTGTTTGTCCTGGAAGCTTTTTATCTCTCCTTCTATTTTCAATGACAGCCTAGCTGGATATAGTATTCTTGGCTGCATATTTTTCTCGTTTAGTGCTCTGAAGATAACCTGCCAGTCCTTTCTGGCCTGCCAGGTCTCTGTGGAGAGGTCTGTTGCCAATCTAGTATTTCCACCATTGTAGGTTACATATCTCTTCTCCTGAGCTGCTTTCCGGATTTTCTCTTTGTGTCTGAGACTCGTAAGTTTTACTATTAGATGTCAGGGTGTTGACCTATTTTTATTGATTTTGAGAGGGGTTCTCTGTGCCTCCTGAATTTTGATGCCTGTTTCCTTCCTCACATTAGATAAGTTCTCTGCTATTATTTGCTCCAGTATACCTTCTGCCCCTCTCTCTCTTTCTTCCTCTTCTGGGATCCCAATTATTCTAATGTTGTTTCATCTTATCGTATCGCTTATCTCTCGAATTCTCTCCTCTTGATCCTGTAGTTGTTTTTCTCTCTTTTTCTCAGCCTCTTTATTTTCCATCATTTGGTCTTCTATATCGCTGATTCTCTCTTCTGCCTCATTTATCCTAGCAGTTAGTGCCCCTATTTTTGATTGCACCTCATTAATAGCCTTTTTGATTTCGACTTGGTTAGATTTTAGTTCTTTTAGTTCTCCAGAAAGCATTTCTCTAATAACTTCCACACTTTTTTCAAGCCAGCTAGTATCTTTAAAGTCATGATTCTGAACTCTAGGTCTAACATCACACTAATGTCCGTATTGAGTAGGTCCCTGGCTGATGGTACTACCTCTTGTTCTTTTTGCTGAGGTGATTTTTTTCGTCTTGTCATTTTGTCCAGAGGAGAATAGATGAATGAGAGAACAAAATGCTAACAGGTTAACAATGTCCCCAGCAAATATACTCTATACAAATCAGAAAAGACCTGAAACCAGGGGAAAAGAAAGGGAAAGAAAGAAAAAAGAAAGAGAAAAAAACAAAAAACAAAAAGATAAAAACAAAAACAGAACAATACAAAAAAACAGAATATGATCAAATATGTTCAGGGTAGTGCATAGATCAGTGCCACACACTAGATTTTGGGCATATTTTGGTCTTAGAAAAAAGTGCCTCCTAAAATTTTAAAGGAAGAAAGACTTATATATACAAAATAAGGGTTGATACAGTGAAGGGATGGAAGATGACTGTTAAGATGAAAATTAAAAAAGATTTTATAACAGGGATTGATAAGATAAGAGGTTGTTTGAAAAAAGAAGGAAGAAGATTTAAAAAAAAAAGGAGAGAATGTGATCAGGCAGGAGACTAGAACAAAGCCATACACTAGTGATTTAGGGTATCTTTTGATCTGTTAGAAGAAACTGTATCTCAAAATTTTAAAGAGAGAACAACTTATATATATATATATATATATGCCAAAAATAAGGGTAACTACTATGAAGGGATAAAATATGACCCTAAGAATGAAAAATAAAAAATGTTTTTTTTTTTAAAAAGGGATTGATAAGATGTTGGTTGAAAAAGGGAAAAGAAAAATAAAAAAAAGAAACAGTTAAAAAAATTAACTTTGAAAATCTCATGAGTCATGGTAAAAAAAAGCCATGAATTCTATGTGCAGTATTCCCCTAGCGCTGGAGTTCTCCCGTTCTCCTTGATCGGTAAACTTGGTTTGCCTTGCTGCCTGTTCGTGCTGATCTTCTTGGGGGGAGGGGCCTGTTGCCGTGGTTCCCCAGTGTCTTTGCCAGAGGCAGAATTGCCCCGCCCTTGTCGGTCCGGGCTAAGCCAGCTGCTGGTGTTTGCTCTCAGGAGCTTTTGTTCCCTGCAAGCTCTCGGTACAGCTTTGGAGGACCAGGGCGAAAATGGTGGCCTCCCAATCTCCCCCCACAGGAGCTGAGAACTTGGGGCCCCGCTCCTCAGTGTGCCCCCAGAGAAAAGCAGTCACTCCCTTCTCCCCGGTCTCCTGCCGCACTCCGTGCTCACCCGGCCTGTGACCGCGCATTTCTATCTCTGGCACCCGTCCCCGTGTGGAGTCTCCAAACCCAGCAGATCCCTGCGGTGCGCTCCCGCGCCGCTCCTCCCAGGGGACGAAGGGGAGTCTCCCTGGATCTGCCTCTTGTTGGGTCCCTTCTGGAGGAGCAGTGGCCCGACTGGGCCGCGGATCACAGGTTATGGCAACCCCGAGCTGAGAGCCCGCGCCTCGGCTCCGTCTCTGCAGCCGGCTTCCCCGCTCCGATACCTGGGAGCTCTGCCGCACTCAGGCACCCCCGGTCTTTCTGTGACCCCAAGGGTCCTGAGACTACACTGTCCCGCGAGGGTTCCACCCCCAGCTTAGCCACTGGAGCGACGTCTCTCCGCGGAGCCGACTTCTAAAAGTTCCGATTTTGTGCTCCGGCTCTATCACCAGAAGCGGCCGATGGAGGCCCCCTCCCCCGCCGTCTATCCTCCCGAATATCGCCTCGGATTCACTTCTCCGCATGTCCTACCTTCCAGTAAGTGGTCGCTTCTCTGTTCAGAGAGTTGTTGCTACTCTTCTCTTCGATCTCCTGTTGAGTTCGTAGGTGTTCAGAATGGTTTGATCCCTATTCAGCTGAATTCCTGAGACCAGACGAAATCCAGGTCTCCTACTCCTCTGCCATCTTGCTCCGCCCCTCCTTCCATTACTTTAATGCGTTTGATATTGTAAAACAGAATCACGCTATATGTTTAAATATGCTGGTTTTGTTTACTGTTATAACCCACCCTGAATATTTCCCCCAACATTTAACAACCTTCAAAACATTATTTTAATGGCTGAATTGTATTACATACTATGTACATATCATAATGTAATTATCTGAATTCATACTTCTGAATATTTAGAATTTTTTCTAAAGACACTAGTATTTATAAATATTTTTTGTGGCTAAGATCCTTAACTTAGAGATACAATGAATATTTTAATTTTATTAATAATTTTAGAACGGTGATAAAAAATTATACTCCTGCAGTTAAGTCTAAGAATACTTACTGCACCAAATTTTCCCCACGACTACTAAATAGTAGACTTTTTAAGACTTCAGAGTTAACAAGTGTTCTTTTATTATTGTTTTAATTTCAACTTCTTTGCTAGTGAATAACATTGAAACCTTAAATAATTTTTATTGATAATTCGGGCATTTAGTTTAATTTCCTCCAAGTGATCTTTTTCTACTTGTTAATTTGTGAAAGCTCTTTGTATGATACAGATATAATAGTTTATTTACAGATATTATAATTTATATTTCTTTAAATATGCTTAAATATTTTCCCAATTTTGAGTTACTCTTCTCTTTCAATAAGTATTTGTATTCTTGAAAATTTGTTCTGTTACCATAATTACTACAAAGATTTTATTTATATTTAGTCAGTGATCACTAAATGTTCATTTAATGAGAAAGTCAAGAAGTAAACAATTAAGACTTATTCCCACATTTTACTGTACTTAATATTTCCTGCTATTTTTTTCTTCTTTAATCAGGACTCCCCCATTCTGAAACTTTATTTTGATTTGTATCTTTGTTGACTAGATTAGATACTTTAATGATACTTTTGAGAAAGATTGCATACATGTTATATTTGAGGTGCTCAAGCATATCAAAATATCTTTCTATTGCCTTTACCCAAGTAGTTGGGTGATTGTATAGAATCCTTCATTACAGCTGCTTTCTTTCACAACTCTCTTGACCCTTCCTGTCACCTTCTGGTATGTGATAGGAGAGGTGAGGGTATCCTGATTTTTATTTCTGTGTAAGATATTGTTGCTGTTTTTGTTTTATCTTTCCAAAAGCTTTAAGGATTTTTTTCCTGAAATACTAAAAAAAAAAAAAAAAAGAAAGAAATGAAATCAGCTCATTATAACATGTGCAGACATTAATAATATTTCATAAATTTCTCCTGGAATTTCAGGAGTTAGATTTGGAAAAATTCCCTTCCTTTCTGTTCTTACTTCTTATTTTTCTTGGGTCTGTCTGGCCTCATTCTTTGGAGTATCACCATTTGGGTTTACCTTTGCTTTTATATGTATTATCTTCTTTCCCATTGTCTTTATCTCTTTTTTCCTCCCCATTCTGGGAGTTTGAAAGGCTTGTTCCTGCGCCAGTGGTTCGATTTTTCTGCCCTGACAATTATGTGTCCTATTTCTTACAAAGATTTTAATTTTGCCATGGTATTTTTCTTTCTGGACATTGTATTTCTAGCTTATCCAACTCTTGTTTTGTTTCTGCCTATGTCTTAGCTCCTGTTTTTTCTCATTCTCTGGCCTTATCTTCTCATTGTTTATATAGTTCTTATTTCCAGGAATTTTATTAATCTTATAAGGCAGATGCTTCACTTGTTTTGCTCTAGTAAATGTTTCCCCACATGTATGCTCCTTCTCCTTGTTTGTTTTTTTGTCTTTTTTTTATATCTTTGGGGCTCAAGCTTTTAAAATTTCTTATTCATTTTAATATTTATTCATTCTTGAATAAAGAATCATCTCTGATGTAGACCTGACCATTGCCCATGAGCATGAAATAATGATGGTTGGATCTTTTTGTATGTCTATATTTAAAAATTTTGTTTGTTTGTTTGTTTGTTTGTTTGTTTTAGAAATCCTTCCCTGGATGTTGTATTAATATATTTATATTGCGAGTTCAGTGACCTAGCTGCTTGAAGGGCATGGTGGCTTTCTGTATTTAATTTTCTTGTTAGCCTATCCTCCTTACCAAGTACATAGTGTGAGCACGTAGGACCTTCTTCTACTTGCTACATCATCAAAATACACTCCAGGTCAGAAAGATGATCAAAAGTTTGCTTGAATAGCCTCTTCATAAGACTCTCCACTGGGGCATGCTACTGCCATGGCCTGCTCACCTATACACCAACTGGGGGAGGCAGAGTTCCCAGGATCCTGCAAGGATTGCTTCCAATCATGTTGTGTTTATTTCTCAAGATGGAGGCATGAAAGATAGCCCTTAGTGTATCCCTTCCCATTTATATGTAACAGAAGTGCGATATTGAATATTGCTGGTATTGTGTCAGGGCTGATGTAGTATATACCCTCTACTTGTAGTCTATTTTGTAGTCCATCGGCCATTTTAGAATGTATCTGAGAGGCTTAGCACTAAATGGTAAGATAGGTTTTTTCAGGCTGCCATCTTATGTGTAAGTGCCAAGTTTATATGAATACCATTAACTTAGACTATAGATACTTTTGTAATCCCCGTAGTATATAATGATCTGATTTTCATATTATTTGATGTTCTGGCAAAACATTATTTTAATGATATCCTCCCAGCCCATGGAAGTATCATACATTATTTTTCTACTTCCTCTTGTTGTCTGGCTCCCTCCCACTCATGAGAGTCAGTGATTTGCTGAGGTTGGCCCCAGGGGAGACTTGTAGGTTCCCAGGTGAGGTGACTCCCATTTGGAGGAAGACAATATTTAGAAGGGACAACTATGAGCTGTTAGCAGCCAATATTCCCAGGAGCTAGAGAGTGGGGACCATCACTCACAGCTTCCCATGTAGGAATTCTGTACATTTGCTTCCGGGTGAATTGTATATGTGTGCTCTTTACCCATTTCCCCCTTTGTCAATTATTAATTAATTGCTAATTTTTTAGCAAATAGTTATTGAATGCCTATTACATGTTAGAGCTTTTGATTATTTCTAAAAGATTTCTTTTAATGAAATTCCAGAGATTCATTTCTCAGAGATCTTAATATTAAGGACAGGGTCTCTCTATAATTAGGCCATTATCTTTTTGTCTATTGCATGTGTAATAAAATAGTTTCCTAGTTTTCTGTTTTCTTTTTAACTATGTATGACGGTTTTGGTCCGAAGAAGTTGAAAAATCTTGTGTTGTTGAAATTACTGGTAAGGTTTTCTGTATTTCTTCCATTTGTTTTATGTACCAAAAAAAAAAAAATCATTGAAGTCATCCATAAAGCTTATAGATGCTCAGACCCATACTTTTTATCTCTTATTTTAGTATTTACTTTTTTTTAATCCAAGAATTTAGTTTGATTTTTTGATAGGTGAGACTCAAATGAATATACTTTTCCTTCTTCTTTCTTCAGAAATCACCAGCCAATTTTTACAGTGCTGCTTATTAAATATTTCTTACATGTTCATGTATGAATTTCTTTACCCTATACCCCAAAAGATCATACTTCAATATTATATTTTTACATATGTAATATTTATTTCCATTTATGTATACATATGTTTGTACAATTCTTCATAATTGCTGTTATGTATTATTTATATCTTATTTGATATGTGAATACAAATTTATGTATTTTTATATATGTATTTAGCACAGTTTTTCAAGTGTCAGGAACGTTTAAAAATATAGAGTTTGTGATTAGAATAAAGAAGGAGACAAGATGTCATCAGCGTATTGATGAGAACTGCCACCCCAAACACTTCATTGTGTCCCTAGGAGGCTTGCTGGGCATGAGGGGGAGGGACGGAGAGCCAGATGGTGCCTGTGGTTCTATGTCGATGATTCCTACAGGGATGGAAAGCAATTACTCAGTACCAGTCTCCTGGGACGCTGCTGACAAGGCAAGCATGTTCCTTGCATTCATCTCTACAAGGTGTAATAATTAAGCCAACAGAATCATAGCATCCTCCTGATGAATGTACAAAGAATCAGCATGGACCCTCCTGGCTTGTTCGTCACCTCGATGTCACCTACACAGACTAGTAATTGCTCAAGGAATTTATGGCATTTACATGTGACAATGATCTTTGCTTCATTACTGCCCCAGAAACCAGTGGGCTGTTAAAAACCTATTTATAACCAGTGAAGCTTAAGCAGTGAGTGTTTAGGTAGCTTCTACTTATGTCACCATTAAGAAAGATCTTAGATGTTTTCATTGAGAAAAGGAAGAAGGTTTGTGGTGGATTTGGCCATTTTGATGCTCATGGTTGGTTGCAGCTCATTAAGTGCACAATAACTAGAAGACTTCTTTATTCAAGATGTAACTGTCAACCATGTGTCTCTCCATGATTCGCGCTAGCGCCAGCTAGACAGCAAAAGACCCTCCCCACCAGTACGTAGGGAACTTTCAGCAGATCTTGACATCTGTGTTTTAGGTCTGTTCTTTTCCACTCTTGTATTCCCATCAGTAGGCCAACATAAATGGGAAAGGGGGCTTTTGCTACCCTCTTCCTTACCTGGAGAGCCCAGAGGCTACATACAAGGAAATGGGAAGTGGCTACCCATTTAGATAGCTAGAACTCTGGCCCTGGGACGCTGGCAGGGAAAGAAAATTCACGGGAGAGAAAATTTACTGTCTTATGTCAGATTCTCTAGAAGCAGAGCCAGAGATAGGGGTTCTCAGGTAAGTGATTTATGGAGGGAATGCTCTCAGGAGAAACAGTGAGGAAATGAGAATAGGGGAGGGATAGAAGGTGAGTAAAGGTGGAGTAGGAGAGGTCTGGCTTTAGCCTGGTCCCATAGGAAGTTCTGGAGTATGAGTTGCAATGAAGGTCATTGGCCACCAGCACCTTTCCCAACCCAGGGGCGGGTGCATCACCTTCTAGCCGCCTCCAGCCAAAGTGGTACTCCTCAGCCAAGGGCAAGTCTCCTGAGATCACAGATGGGAGCTGTTAGGGAGGACCTGCGGCATCTGTGGAATGGGGTTCCCTGTCCAGTGCAGGGGACCTGACTGGGGCACTGAAGCATCAACTCCAGTTACCAACCTGACCTTCCTGTCCCTGCCCTCTGCAGTCATTCTTTCTAGTAGTCCGTTTTATATAATCATAGCGCTTATCACTAGCTGGAAATTCCTGATATATTTATGTGTTTACTGCTTATTATCAGTTTCTTCTCCACTGAGTTTCATAAGCCCTATCAATACTGTATCACCAACAGTGCCTGGCACATAGCAGGTACTCAGGACATAATTTGTTGAATGCATGAGTGAGTGAGGGGTGGTACGGTGAGGTAGGATGGCAGAGAGGCCCATTTGGGACTATCTGTGTAGTGCCCAATGTAATGGACACTTTCAGTGACTCACCCAGATGGCCTTAGATCCCTGCTTCTTGGTCCTGGGTTCTCAACCCCCAGCTTTGCAAGCTTCAGTCCTAATCTCTGCTCCTTTCTTTAGGAGACCGTCCTTGGGCTACCCTTCCAAGGTGCATGGAGTGCCTGGGAATTTCCTCATGGGGAAGTCTTTAGCCAGTGAGTGACTGGGGTGCGATAATGAATGTTCAGGTCCTTTGCCGCAAGGCTGGAAATACTGACATCTCTTAAGCTATGGAGTTCCCTACAGGATCAGGCTGAGACCAGGGCTTTGCCTGAGATCGTAACTTGCTTGTCTTCTTTCTCTTCCCTATCCCATGTGGTTTCCATCTCTCCATTATATGATTCTCTTTGGAACGCTGTGTTAATAGGTCACATGCTTATCTGCCTTTCCCTCAAGAACATGCTTCTGGGACATCGGATCACTGACACCATGTAATAAACCCACAAGAAAGACATGAATCAACTAACTATGAAAAAGAATGCAAAAGTATGACTGTGGCTTGTCCCATGAAAGAATAGTGTTACAGAAGTACTTACCTTATCCTTGGAGATTACTAAAGACTGTCCTAGGGGAAGTGTCTCATTAACTGAGATAATAATAGCTAAAATTGATCAGACATTTCCAGCCTGTCAAGGTCTGCTCTAAGCACTTGACGTGTGTTAAGTCAGTGTTTCTCAGGCTTTAATGTGCACACACA
This sequence comes from Zalophus californianus, assembly GCF_009762305.2. NCBI lineage: Eukaryota > Metazoa > Chordata > Mammalia > Carnivora > Otariidae > Zalophus > Zalophus californianus. Next base: position 106,163,341 of record NC_045602.1, on the reverse strand, counting down.
TCTGCCGAGGATCTTGTTAAAATGCAGACTCTGATACAGTGAGTCTGGCACAGGGCCCGAGAAACTGCATTTCTATACAACTTCCTGGTCCCCTGCTCCACTGGGGTACTGCTGTTGCGTGTCTCCAGTGCAGCTCCAGAGAGTAGCAAAGGGGTAATTCATCAATCCTCATAGCAGCTCCCCAATGTAGATTCTTTTTTTTAAGATTATTTATTTATTTATTTATTTTAGAGAGAGCGAGAAGGAGGTGGGGAAAGGGAGAGGGACAAGAAGAGTATGCATGGAGCCCAGAGCCCCACATGGGGCTTGATCTCACAAACCCCGAGATCATGACCTGAGCTGAAATCAAGAGTCGGACGCTCAACCGAGTGAGCCACCCCGGCACCCCTCCCCGATGTAGATTCTACTACTATTTCCATTTTTACAAGTGAGGAGAGTGAGGCACAGAGAGGTTAAGTCATTTACTCAATGTCATAGCTGGTTAGAGGTGGAACTAGGTTTTGAACCCAGGAAGAAGGCTCCCAAATATGGCACTTAAATGCTCTAAAGGAAGATCTCTGCTGGAAAGTGAAGTGATAAATGAAGCTGATCAGGCCAAAAAATGAAGACAGGCATCACTGTGGTTGATCTCGAGACAAACAAAGCCTAAATGCTGCCCAGTGCACTTGGTCATTGAGCGCACATGACTCAACGCCTGTTCCACCTTCAGCTTCTCTTCCAGTCTCCCAGGACTTTGAACCATGAGCCTTGCTGTGTTCTAACATTGTTTCCCAACTGCTTAAAAGTAACTAATGGGTGGGTGCCAGTGCCTAATAGAGGAGAATGCCAACAGTTATAATTTCTCAAAGATCATTTGATTTGTCTTTTGTGATATTTCAACATGTAATGTAAAACAGCAAGCAACTGGAGATTTATAACCTGATTCACTCTAATTGATTTCTTGGCTTCCTTGGGTCCAATTAATTTTTCCTGTGTACCCTAAAATGGTGCACTAGGCTTCTTAAAAGCTGTCAGAAGGCAGCTGTATAACAGTTTATGAAAAATTGAGACTTGCCTTTTATGTGGTAGGTAAATAGAAATTGATTTTGCTGTTGAGGTCCATACAGGAGGAAAATTGACTCTAAAACTCAACAGAGCACCCTGGATTACCCTGTCTTGATTTGAGCTCCTCCAGGAGGAGACTCTGAGACAAGGGTTTCTGTGCAAGTAGCTTTCTGGAAAGTGGTGCCAGAAAACCCATATAAGGAATGGGAAGAGAGCCAGGGAACGAAGAGTCCACAACACACACAGTGTATTATCAAGCTAGCAACTGCTGGGACAGCTCTTCTCTGGGGTTCTCTGGGAGACACCGTAGATCTTGCACTTCAGAATGATTCCAACTAAGGAACAAGTCAGCTGGGATATATATTCACCCCTCCCGTCAGTCATTAGTGGAGGGCTGCTCCCTGAGGGATAGGGCATTAATCCCAGCACTTCTGGACATAGGCCTGGCAGGCAGTGGCAGCCAGAGAAAGCCCTCGATCAAAGAGAAAGAAGTGCTTTTGCACTTGTAGCTGTAGGGTTGTGCCTACATGGGATAGTCGATGCCAAGGGGATGTGGCAGGGACCCTACAGCATCTAATAAAATATCCATCTATAAATTGTGTTGCTTTGATCTTCTTTTTTGTACCAGCAACTACCCCCCCCAACCAGTTCCCAGTCTCTTGCCCCTGACCTTACATGGAGCCCATCATCTGGAAAACATATGCCCTTGACTTGAAGACATTTAACAAAGGCAGTTATCCATCTTACACTTTATTTATTTTTAAAGATTTTATTTATTTATTTGTCAGATAGACAGCACAAGCAGGGGGAATGACAGGTAGAGAGAAAAATAGGCAGAGGGAGAAGCAGGGTCCCACTGAGCAGGGCGCCCGATGCAGGACTTTATCCCAGGACCCTGGGATCATGACCTGAGCCGAAGGCAGACGCTTAACTGACTGAACCACCCAGGCGTTCCCCATCTCACATCTTATAATACAATACTGTATCTTAATTTAGAAGAATATAAATTAAACTAGAACCATGGGTGAGATTACGCAGATTATAAAGACTATAAAGCAACTTACAGTGCTTTGGGATTTTGTTCATCAATTTTTTCAGAGTGCCCATCGTGATGGTGACTTGGCTTTGAGTGGACCCTCAGTAACCTTTTTTTTGGTGTTGTTGGAAGGAGAAAAAAATGCTCAGCCAAACTGAAAATTGAATAGAAGCTTCTGTGTCATTTTAATGGGTTTAAACATTAATCTTGAAAATGCAACATTTATGTTTCACACTGTCAGGGGCGAAGGAGAAATAGCAAAGTGCATTCCAGGCCCAAGAGAAATAAATCCGTCTCCTTCCCAGAACCTGCTGTCTGTGGCGTCATTACCTAGACCTTCTGACTGGCACCACAGAGGTTGTCTTGCCACCTTCCCAGCCCCGCTGCTGTTTGCCCACCTGTGTATCTTCTTCTAGCCTGTGGGAAGGAAAACAGAACAAAAGCAGTGTGGTCACTGACACCAGGCTCCAGGTTCAAGAAAAGCTTTCCCCTTTGGTTCTCTTCTCCTCCACTGTGAAGCTACTCATAGAAGCCCAGCCCAGGAACCACCTGTATTCCTCAACTGATTCCTTAGGAATAATGGGACTTTATAGACACTGCAGACCAGGAGAACCTACCAAAACCCATCTCTGATTTACTCTTTGGTATTTGGAGATGTACATCTATCTCTGTGTGCTTCGTGATATAACTCAATGACACATTTCCGTTTTATTTTAATTAACAGAAGCGTAGTGTTCACCATATGCTGGGCAATATCCTAAGCCCTGGCCAAATTAAGCTTATTTAGTCTTTGTCAGTTGGCCACGAGGTAGGTGCTGTTTTTATCCCCATTGTAGAGATGTGAAAATCAAAGCACCTAGAGTGTCCTGATGGTACGCTCATGAAAATCGCATTAAGATTGATGAAATGTATATGTTAACTAATTTTGACTCCTAGACGAATCCTTCTGCTTCTGCCCGCTCCCACTCCAGATGGCTCTAGGAATGTTTTTCAGTACATATTAGAGGGTTTATCTGTGGTCTCTCTGGATTCTTATAAGAAAAATGTTACCCTGGTTTTGTGATATTAAGGAATAGGTTGTACGCTCAGTACCTAAAGGGAAAAAAATGCCACAGGGCCAGTTAGCCCTGAAAATGCTTTCAGACACCTCCAGATTTCCACACTGTGCTGTGGTTTTCCTGTGTACAATCCTCTGGGGTAATTCTAAAGATGCTGAAGTTCTAGAACAACAGAAATCGACTGAAGAAAGGAACAAAAAGATAGTCTAGACAGATGTTTGGGCTTTCTAATCAGCAATTCTTAAGATAGCCCTCAAATCCCCAGGGATAAATGAGGATCAGATGAATGAACCAAAAAAGTTTCAATTGCCTGTAAGGTTGATTTCTTTCTATTTCACATCAAGCTTCTAAAATCTTAATACCCGGTAATTGGTTTATTTGTTACCTTTGAGAATAAGAACTCATGCACAGTTGTGCTTTGTGAAGAAGTATAGCCTAATAAGTTGAGAAAAGGGTCTCAAGGAACAGGAGGCCCGAGTCTGACTCCCATCCTCTTCTTAGATATTTAACACTGATAAATTATATAAAATATGTGGACCTACAGTTTCCTCATCTGTAGAAGGGGCACATAATCTGTACTTGCTTTATAAGATTAGTATGAGGATTAATTCCCACACAGTTCTTTAAAGGGTACCAGGTACTTAGTTAGGATGCTCTGAGTGTCAGATAATATTATTGTTACAGAGTTAGGGGGTAATTTAAAGCATATTTGATGACATTCAACTGTATCATATTGCCACGATGCATAACACTACTATGATGAATGGACTTAAAAAGTGCTTGTTTCCATTACTTACGAGTTTGTGGTTTAATCAAGTCACTCAACCTCCCTATGACTCAATTTTCTCAACTGTAAAATGAGATTATGAATATTCTCATAACTTTGTTATGGGCATTAAGTTAGTTAATATATGCAGAACTTCTCAGACAGTGTCTGGGATTTTTATCTAGTTGTTATCACTACTCTGTCCCAGAACCCAGTACAGAGTAGATGCTCAATATTTGATGGTGAAATGGGTGAACGGACTTAGTTGGGGATGGACTCAATAGCCATAGTAAGGAAGAATTTTTCACATTAAAGTGTCATCTTTCCTTGATACTGTAGTTTCAAAGACATATTGTTTGGTCTTAGCATGAAGTGATTTCATATGTGGTCACATTCATTTATGTTATCATTTATCAGAAACGTCTGTAAGTATTGACAAGCTGTCAAGCTCGTGGTCGTGGATACAGGTTTTCAAAAATTTGAATTTTACCATGGAGGCTTGAATTTTATCATTGGCAACAGATATTGTTAGTTATTTATTTTGAAGTGACAGACTCATTTCATTCATTTTGAAGAAAATATCTGCTGTGTACCCAACTCTGAATAACCCTAGTTTGCCTGTCACTCATTCTTTTAAGTAAAAATCATGTTACATGGGAAGAATCACTCCTTTAGTTCAAAACTCGGACAATCCAATAAGTGCTTCAGTATACTACACAAGTAATATTTCTGCCTGCTTTCTGTTTTGCTATATAGAATATTAAAAAGCATGCTCTTAAGAGTTAAGATTTAAGGGGTGCCTAGACAGCTCAGTCAAAGTATCTGCCCTCGGCTCAGGTCCCAGGATCGAACGCCACGTTGGGCTCCCTGCTCTGTGGGGAATCTGCTTCTCCCTCTTCCTCTGTGCTCTCTCTCTCAAATAAATAAATAAAATCTTCAAAAAAGAGTTAATATTTAATAAAATTGATAATTTTTACAGCTTCAAGAAGAACATTCTTAAGTGTATTTTTTCTAACAGTCAGTGTGTGGGAATGAAAAATCCAACAACTGACTTCTGGAACACTCGAACTCTGGTGCCGTTGTCTTGATTCATGTGAAGCTACCAGCAGTTTTATCTGCCATTACTTTTGTACAAAGTGCAAATGTCAACATAGTGAAAAGAGGAATAACCCCAGACAGGGTCTGAAAGGGTCTTAGAGAAACCCAGTGATCTGTGGAACACATTTTGAGAATTACTGAGCTGTAGAAACATTCAGTAGGCAAAGCTGACGGGAAGCTGTTGTTCATGAATGAAGGCAGAGTCAAGGATGACTTAGTTTTCCGTTCTAAGAATGTGGGTGGGCACAGATGCCACTGCAGAGAAGGCTAGAGGGAGGATAGGTTTGGGGTAGAAAAAATTATTTCTATTTTAGGGCATGAGACAGCTAGAGGATATCCTATTTGAATTGCTTATCTTAGGATATCTTGTGCAATTTTTCATTCTAGAAAAAATTTATAGAGCACCCACTGTGTGCCTGAGACGACAAGAATGTATTTCATTCCAAACTTTTTTCATGCAAAAAGTCATTTTCCTCGTGAAATTGCAAGCTTCCTTAGAGGATGACCTAAATCATATATTCAGAAAAGATTTTCTTTATGAGCCTATCACAGTGCAAGGCAATGAAAAGTGAACCCAGTTTGCCAAAGGTGACATTTGCCTTCCTGCCCCCACAATAACATATTGTTTTTCACCCACCCTTTATTCCTGGCCCAATTGATATACACATCATTAATCAGGGAAATGCAAATTAATATCACAGTGAAATGTTCTATGTTCAAGGGTGCCTGGGTGGCTCAGATAAGGTTGGACGTCTGCCTTCGACTCGGGTCATGATCCCAGGGTCCTGGGATCGAGTCCCACATCGGGCTCAGTGGGGAGCCTGCTTCTCCTTCTGCCTCTCTCTCTGTCTTTTATGAATAATTAAATAAAATCTTTAAAAAAATGTTCTATGTTCAATAGATTGGTGAACATTTAAAAGTTGGATGAAATCAAGGGTTGAGGATGAGGTGCATTATGAAGACTGCTTATTGTCTCCTGGTTGGAAGATTAAATTGGTACTGCCATTCTGAAAACAATTTCATACTATTTTGTGAAATTCAACATTACATTCCCTACAATCCAGAAAATTCACTTTTAGGGATGTATTCCACCCAAAGTCTAGTACAGCACCCCAAGATAACTCTATAAGAAAATGAATAATAGCATATTCATAACAGCAAAAAAAAGTTGGGTGGAACATTCTAAATGACCATCAGTTGGATAATAAATTGTGGTATTCCTACACTGGAATACTATACTACAATGAAAATGAGCGAACTGCTACATGCAATAATATCTGGAAATCTTACTTACTTACTTACTAATATCTTGAAATACAAGCTTGAAAGAAGAAAGAAAACTCCAAAAGACTGCATACTGGATGATATACTTTTTATAAAGTTCATAACAAAAACAATTTAAAATATTATTTATAGATATATGTCTATTTGATAAAACTATTAGGCCTGCAATCAACCCAGAATTTTAAGGAAGTGTTTTATTCTGGCAGCTATATAGTTAGAAAGATGTGATATGGGAGGGATATATAGGTCATGCAGTGGTATTAGTAACCTTCTACGTTTTCAATTGGAGAGGTGGGTAAATGGGTGTATTTTTTATTATAATGATTTAGAATATACACATGTGTATGATATATAGTGTATATTATATTTGTAAAAAATGATATTAAAATATGATAGAAGGAAATGTCTCTTTGCTAAGGTTCTGCCTCAATATTATTTTTTGTATTTTACAATTGTATTATGAGTTTCTCTCCATGTTTTCTGATAGTTATGAGAGCTTCCAGGGCAAAGACCTTATTTTAGCTATGTTTCTATCCTGCCTTAAAAAAAAAAAAGAATTCCTAGGATATATTATGCATCAAATCTATCTTGGCTTACCAAAAAGAATGAATGAATGAAAGAAAGAAAGAAAGAGAAAGAAAGAGAAAGAAAGAGAAGAAAGAAAGAAAGAAAGAGAAAAAAGAAAGAAAGAAAGAAGAAAGAAAGAAAGAAAGAAAGAAAGAAAAGAAAAGAAAGAAAAGAAAGAAAGAAAGAGAAAGAAAGAAAGAAAGAAAGAAAGAAAGAAAGAAAGAAAGAAAGAAAGAAAGAAAGAAAGAAAGAAAGAAAGAAAGAAAGAGAAAGAAAGAAAGAAAAAGAAAAATCTATCTATCTTCTGGATTGATCTGTAACCAAAAAATTTACTGATTATTTTCAAAATCACTGATTATTTTCAATTATGTTTTGATGTGAAGACATTAGCTATCATTTGGCCATTAGTCAGGATATACATAAAATCCTCAATTGTTTTTTCTATATAGGCTTTTAGGTTAAATATTCTGAGGATTAGAGTTTACACACATTCACACAAAACCAGAAGGAATGTCTTTTTGTGTTTGGTTTGATACATTCAACCTAATAAGACAATGAATACATTTTATTTTATTTTTTTCCTAATCGGAAAAAGTTTACTGAACTGATTTTGATTAAGTTTACTGAGTGAATTCGCCTCAACCAAATAATACGGGGAATTGAAATATATGCTAAGATAGTTACCATGAGTATTTTCATGTGAAGACCAGCTGTCAGAACAATACTGCATTTAAAAACCAAATATGTAGTATTCTGTCAGTAACTAGCCACTGAATTTGTTAATTTAATTACATCAGTTGAGCCCTGCTGTAGCTTGATATGAGCAACTTACATGTTTATTTAGTGCAATGTTGTATCTTCAATGATGTGTGTGTGCATGTGTTTAGAGCGTATCTGTCTATCCTGCGAAATTATCTGTAGTCATTTCCCGTAGCCCATCAGTGTTGTTTAGGGAATCATATGGATTATCATTCTCCTCACTTCCTTATTGTGTCCTGCCCTCTTAAACCTTCATATAATCATGACGATGGAGAAGTAGAACAGGTACATGCTCACCAAGAACTGGGAGCTCTCTCCATCTTGTCCAGCTGAGGTAATCACACAAGGTTATTGGCCTAGAAAACCTCCTTTCAGTCCTATTTCCCATGAACTTTGTAGTTGTAAACGATTGTCTGGAGGCTATAAGGAAAGATGATTTGAGGAAAACAAGCAAAGAAAGGGAGGGACCATGTGCATAGTCATTTTCTTTTGAATTATGACTCCTTGTTTTGTGTTTCTTCTTCTGGGTGTTCTGTCAAGTCAGCCAAGGCCTCCCCAACCTTTATTGATCCTGTTCTCTCACCAGCATATCATGAAACAGGTAGAAGAACTCTGGAGTAATTGAGGAATCTTCATAAAGTGTAAGGCAGAGACAGAGGAAGGTAATAAAGGGGCACAATTGCTTTGCATTTGCCGTAGCTTCATCCAGACATTATTTATATAGGATGAAGCAACCATATGTTTGAGTAGCCATTTATATGGAAAATGAGATTTTAAAAGTTTATTTTTTGATATAAAATAATTTCTACCCAGAGACAGCTTGTGCTATATTAGTGTATCATTTTTCCCTTGTTTTGAAAGGATGTGGGTAACAGTGAGTTTAAATATATATTTCTTCTGTATATATGTAAATGTATATTATATATGTATATATATGTATATATAAAATCAAGAATTAGATGGCCCTGTTTTTTTTCCTATATTGAAAAATATTAGCCTTTCCTTTTTCTGCAAGAAAGATAAATTTAACCTCAGAAAAGGTGATTAGTCATATTAGTGGGTAATAATGTTCAATATTCAGAGATGAGTGTACTGATGACTGTAATAGTCAATATCAAAGTAGTATAGGAAAAAGCCACTAAATAATATGTTCTCTTTGTTTATTGATAAAAATTCCAAAGGGGAATGGGAGAAAATGGGGAAGGGCAATTTGATGCCAAGTAATAGCAATTAGAGCCATTGAGGGATGGTTGAGAGTGGATGCTGTTGCCTGGCAAAAGAAAGCTTTCTTGGGATCCTGAGGACGTTCCTGTCATGAGTGCACAACCATTGTGAAGGTTTTTAAAAGGTGAGGTATAGACACTGCTGTTAGAAGTAAAAGCAAGACATGTTTCAGGAACGTTCATGGCAGTCTGGTTGGTCAAGCACCCCCGAGGGGTCACCTTCAATCCTAAGCTTCCACGGAAGTTCATTTGCTGTCTTACTGGCTTAGGAGCTCTCTCTTTGGTTTTGTTACCAAGAGCTGCCCTGTGTTATTTTGCAGACTCATATGCTCTTCTCTTGCCATTTTGAATCACGGCACCACCAAATGCCTGTTCTTTCTAATAAGATGAAGTAAGAATTGGAATCAAGTTATAAAGCTCAAAACCTAGGAGAGTCATTGCTAGAGTTTACATTCTCATTTCAAGAACACTTGCAACCCAGGGTCCCTGGGTGGCTCAGGCGTTAAGTGTCTGCCTTCAGCTCAGGTCATGATCCCAGGGTCCTGGGATCGAGCCCTGCATCGGGCTCCCTGCTCCGTGGGAGGCCTGCTTCTCCCTCTCCCATTCCCCCTGCTTGTGTTCCCTCTGTTGCTGTGTCTCTCTCTGTCAAATAAATAAATAAAATCTTAAGAAAAGAAAAAAAAAGAACCCTTGCAACCCACAGGCGCAGAGGGAAAAAAATCCAATACATTTTGTATTCCTGTTTCTCAAACCACTCATTATTTTAAGAACTATTACCTTGGCTCTATTTCTAATATTTATTTTTCAACTGATATACTTTAGAATAAATGTACCGAAAAAGTCTTTGTTTATTGACTGAACAAAGAAGTTCTGTTTAGAAGTGTGTAATCTGGACTTTTTTTTTTTTTTTTTTGGCCTTACCATGAAATGAGCCCATGTAAAATGCTGATTCTTTTATTCGTTTGAATATTGGAATCTTGTTTTGCTTTTGTTTTTTGTTTGCATGTGTTATTTATTGATTGCTCAGAAAGATAAATCATTGTGTGTAAAAACTATCTATTCTTTAATTTCACTCTTTATTCAGCATTTCTTGTATCCAAACTCTGATGGTATTATGTAACACATGGGGGTTAAATGCTGTTGAGTCTCCAAAACAACCAAGCAGATGCATGGGGCATATGTTATGCTAATAGAAGAGATATCTAAAGTACCACTCTAACTCTAAACATATTTCATTAAATTAGAGAGAAAGAGAGAGAGAGAGATAGGGACTACAGTTACTTATTTATTTTTTTATCGAAAAAGTAGCGAAAGAGAGACGGTAAAACTTCCTAAAGTCCTCTTCAGGCAAAGTCTGACTCTGGTAGCAGCTGTTCGTTCCATGCTTTATCCCACAACTACTGCTTTCTAGACCTCGTTTCTCCCAGGAGTGTCTCCCTGTTGTTTCCGACGGACTCTCTTCTTAGATGAGTCTCCTTTTTAGACTATCCTGCCATTACCCTGAATTAGAGCATTAGGAGCCAAGCCACCCCATAACAGTGTTTTTCAATTATTTGCTTCTGTTTCTGATGAAGTCTCAATTGAACCTACTTGTTACCATGTACCTCAGTGTACAGATAAACATCACACACGTGCACACTCACACTCACACTACTTTTAGGCTCAGGTCCTCTCCCGTTCCCAGTCATCCTTCTTGCTCAAGATCATGTCATTCAATCTCATGGATGGAAATACACTTGTTGTTCACTCCCAAACTCCTATGACCATTTCTTCCATGCGCTGCTTTTGATTTTAAGGCTCTCTGATATTGTCACTTACGTGTCTCCCGCACACCCTGATTCCTCATCTACAAGTGAACTCTCCGTTTTTATACACCCCAAACCTGCCCCTCCTCCATCCTTCCTTTTCGATAAATTCCATAGCTATCTACTTAGTTGCCCAAACTGGACACCTAAGGGTCATCCTAGGGTACCTCTTAGACCCTTGTCTCCCTCTATCTAATCTATCACAGTGTCCTGTCAATTTTATATCCTATATACATCTAAAATCCACTCACTTCTCTCTACCTTGACTTATTCCCAGGACTCAAGGATTTCCCTTGTTTTAGTTGGATGCTTCTTCCCCAGGGCACCGCTTTAATGTTGCCTTATGCATCGGTTATCTCTTGCCACAGTAATGCTGTGTAACAACCATAAAACGTCACGGGCCTAGAGTGCAAAGGTAGACATTTGTTGTTCACACTTTGGTAAGGTGGAGTTCACCTTGATGACTCTGCTGGTCTTGGAGGAGCTCACTCACATGACTGGTGCTCAGCAGTCTGCTGGCTGATTCAGGATGGCTTCTGCTAGGAAGACTGGAAAGACTCAGGTCTGCTCCAGATGTCATCCTCTAGCACTCTAGCTGGATAATATTCTCATGGGGGAGGCAGAGGCAGAAGAGCATAAGTGGAGACACCAAGTGTTTTTTCAGTGCTCTGGTATGTCATGCCTCCTAACATCCTATTGGCTGAAGCAAATCACATTTCTGAACTTGGGGTAAAGGGACAGGTTTTTATACTTTGCTTACTAAGTGGAGATCTGCCCTGGGCTTATCTGCAGGTAGGGATAAGGACTTGAGATTAATGAAATCAGCCCATCCACCACAAGGCCCCTGATCTCCTGAGCCTTTTTAAAAAAATTTATTTATTTATTTATTATTTTTTTTATCATGTTATGTTAATCACCATACATGACATCATTAGTTTTTGATGTAGTGTTCCATGATTCATTGTTTGTGCATAACACCCAGTGCTCCACGCAGAACGTGCCCTCTTTAATACCCATCACCAGGCTAACCCATCCCCCCACCCCCTCCCCTCTAGAACCCTCAGTTTGTTTTTCAGAGTCCATCGTCTCTCATGGTTCGTCTCCCCCTCCGATTCCCACCCCTTCATTCTTCCCCTCCTGCTATCTTCTTCTTTTTCTTTTTTCTTAACATATTTTGCATTATTTGTTTCAGAAGTACAGATCTGTGATTCAACAGTCTTGCACAATTGACAGCGCTCACCATAGCACATACCCTCCCCAATGTCTATCACCCAGCCACCCCATCCCTACCACCCCCCACCTGAGCCTTTTGAGAGATGTCCCAGTTCCTGATACCGTGACCATGATGTACTTCTCTCCCTGGATCAGAGTTCGGGGCAGGAGTCAGTGCCATAACACTGTATTCAGAAGAACCTTCCTTGCCTGTTTCTGCTTGTTAGATTCCTGCCTGGAATCATAGGGACCAGTCAAAGGAGTAAGAGAATCCCTAAAGGCTTCCTGGAAATTCAACTCTCCTTCAAAGAATGTAACCTAAGGCAACATCTATCCCACTAATGGCATGTTCAATGGTATCATCTTCCATCCAAAGGGCAGCACTATTGTTAGTAAAGCTTTCCTGCAGTTCAAAGAAAGTAGACCCCTTTCAAAGAGTTTTGTTTGGTAACTCACAATTTAATAGTGAAATCGTTTGCTGTCTATTGTAAAAAAGTTTCAGGATAATTCATTAAGAATAGGAAACACTGAAGATCCATGCTACTTTTTTACTTTCTACCAAATAACAAATGCAAGCTTTATCAATAAGATTGGGTACAATTGCAAGGATTCAAGGGGAATCTAAATCCTTTGAGAAAAATAAAAGCATTCAGAATGATGGTAAGAAGCATCCACTGCTCTACCCAGACCTGCCGTTATGCATTCCTTCCTGTTCTCCACACACCAGACAAATGGAGCTCCTGCTGCTGCTGGATCATGATGCCCATCCATCCTGCTGCTCATGCTGTTTCCACCATCTGGAATACCCTCCTGTACCTTCCCTGCCAGTCGAGTCTACTCAAAGTCTGGGTGTCAGGTATGATCAAAATTTAAAATGGGCATACCTTTGACCCAGTACATTTGTTTGGAGTGATTTATTCTAAGGATATAATTGGAGCTGTGCTTTGAGATTGCATGGCACTACTCCAGAACATTAGCAGTATTAATGTCATCTCCAGAAGTCGGAATTTGGAGGTCAAGACTGTGGCATTGTCATCAGATTACCTAGATCCAATTCCTGGCTCCACCATTGGCTGACTCTATGATCTTGGCTAAATCACTTATAACCCTTTTGCCCCAACTGTCACATACATAAAAATGGAGTTAATATTAGCAACTACCTACTAAGCGTGTTGGGAAGATGAAAAGTGTCAGTAGAGTGTGAAGTACCTTGAACAGTGCTTAGGACCCAATAAGAACTCAGTGCATGTAAGCGCCTAGTGTTTTCAGATGTGTTTTCATTCTCTGTGGATTTTTCTTCTTTTTTCTTGTGCAGTTGCTGCTAATACCAGAGTTAGACTCTCTTCTTTGTATTCTCTGCTACCTTTTACCTGTCCTGTGCTTTAGCTAGCGTAGATGTTCAATGAACAATTGGTAACTTTGTCAGGAAAGGAATGTAGGCTCTTAAACTAATTTCTTTCCGGGGAACCCCTGCCAATTCTTTAGTTTGGGGAGCTACTCCTCTTTCATGATAGCATCTGCGAATGTCGTGACGGTTATTCAAGACCCTGGCAACTTGATAATATGACTCAGATATGTGGCCACCTAAATTAGCTATGAGTACAGTTGTTTAAATAGACTCAGTTGGGTCAGAATTAACCTTTTAATTGTATTTTATCTAATGTCAGGAGCCAGTGTTGTGCTTTAGGTATTTAAAACTTTGGCTTTCATTTAGAAATTTAATAACAATGCATTGCATTTTCTCATTGTGTGTTCCCAGTGCAACTATCTGGCTTTTCTCTCCCTTTGTTTAGAGTATTCTAATCACTGCTGCTGATGGAAGTTGCTTGGTGCATGTTCTAATGCTGCTTTCCACTTTTAACTTTTTAAATCTATTTTTTAGTATGTCTCTTTATCTATATACAAACTGTGTCAGAAGACCAATTGTTTCTGTCTTGTCAATTAAATTAACTGAGGTATTATTTTCTTTCCCCTGAAGAACAGTTTCATTTACTGAATATCCTAATGTGTCATTAATATAGCATCTGGACATTGGCATGGTGACTTGCAGATGGTGGAAGACAGTCATGTAAACAGACAAATAGAATTCTAAAAAAATCACATTGGTTATACTGCTATGTTGTGAGGTAGGGAATCTATTCCAGAGCTTGGTGCCCTTGGAGAGGGTTGGTGGTCTCTACTAGGAGAAGAAGTAGAGGTGAGGAATAACCTTTTCTGGAAAGAGGATTGACTCCATCTTAATATCCTGTGTGCATCCCTGAAATAGAAGGTCTGTTCCCATGCACAGCTCCTGAAAACATAAGAAGAGCATTCTAGGCTGAAAGGTGTCCTGTTCCCTCTTTGTCACATTACTCTTTATATAGATCTGGGGTTTCAGAGTCAAAGTCATGATTTTATCTCTTCAGTTGTTTTGTCTCTGGGCCCCTTTTGCCTTTACGGCAAGGGGAGCTGCTAGTTCTCGACACTAACGAAAGACCTGTACTTTCCCTCCTGAGCAGATGGAAGCTAGAAGAATGCCACAAAGGCAGATAAAGATTTTAAAAAGAGGTTGGGAGAGAGAGACAAGAGAAATTTGTGGGGGATAAATCATTAACTTTTTACTATCCTTCTTGTACATGGTTCATTGCTTCTTTTATAAAAGGACCAGAGAAGCACAATATGAGGAGGGTACTTTTTAAATCTCCAGTGAAAATACTAATTTTTTTTCCTTCACATTGACCTTTTATGTCCAGTCCTAGGTAGATTTTTTTTTTCCTGGCAAAATCAGCAGGAACTTCCAGGTGGCTGAAATCCACCCTGTGCATTGTTGCCGAGAACATTTATAGCACATTGTTCAGAACAGAATAGCTGAGAACGACAGGGGGCTCTTCAAATGTGCCTCATCGAGCCCCAAATTGGAGACATGTTTTTGTCATTTCAAAGTTTTGACAGTAGGGTCTAGGATTCAAAGCAAATACAAGCTCCTGCTGAACACAAGCCTTAATTAATTTCCAGCAGGAGATGAGTGATTGCCAATAAGCCATGAATTAAAATGGAACAGTGCACCGAAGGCCAGGTTCTCATCTCAAATGAATAGTGTTTCTTGCTGTTTTCTTGAAAGATCATCTCAGACTGAGAGGTGAGCAAGCTCCTGAGCCAGCTCTGAGAGTAAGGGGTGGATGGTATGAGCAAAACACAAGGCAGTAAGTTCTGGCCCAGTGGAAAATGGGGACTAAGTCTGATGGCTTTTTTTGTGTCCCCAGCAGTAGTAAAGCTATAATAAATATGGAGCGCCTGTTGACATGGCTACATTATTTCCCTATCCCTATTTCCCTGATAGGGAAATGGACTTCTGTCTTGGGGGTTGGGGTTCATGAAGGTTGGCTGTTTCCATCACTCAGTCAATGTTTGTAGGGGCCATTTGTGCCAAAGTTGTGTCCAAGTGCCGCTTGAACTCCCCCGGGACCAGAAACTCCCTCCCTTCAGGAGCATCCTGTTTCATCTCTAAGCAACTCAGCCAGTTTCCTTTTTTTTTTTTTCCTTAAAATTGAGCCAAAACAAATCCCCTGCTGCTTTGATCCATTGAGGCTGATTTATCCCTGAGGACCTAACACAATGAATCAAAAACCTTCTTGTGCTTGATAGCTTTTTAATAAAAGGGAAAACAGGTCTCAAACTCCCCCTGAGGGGCCTCTTATATGGGCAAAACATCTCTGCACCTTTCAAACATGCTTCATCGGGCATGATTTGTGTTATATATGTATGTCTAGATGGTCTGGTGCAAATGATACTAATAACTGTAATAATCATAAATAGTCAGTACTTATAGAGTGCTCACCGTGAGCCAGGCAGTGTTCTCAGTGCCCATGGAATCCTCACAAGGGTATGAACTGGGTGCTAGGATTATATCACATTTTACAGATGAGGAAAAGTGATGCGTAGAGAGGTTAAGTAACTTGCTCACTGGGATTGGAATCCAGAATTCACAGTCCTAACCACAACATTTTAATGCCTCTCATGTCCTCATTTGTCTATTTCAACCATTCCTGTGCCGAAGACAGGAGCCATTTTCAGTTTTCTGTGGGAAATTGGCATTTCTAACATCCACTCCACACTGGATATGTGCTAGCTCCTTTAGATGTGTTGTCCTGATCCATCCTCCCAACACGCAGTACACATCAGCCCTGTTTTTCTGGTGAGAAATGGACTCAAAGTGGTTAAAGAGAACAGAACGCAGCAGAATCAGGATCGGAACTGAGTCACTTCTGGATCAAAAGCATGGAGTTTCCATTCTACCAACCTGCCTTAAGGACCATACCCAGGTGAGGTTTGCTCTAGCGGCCCACCACCTGTGGTGAATGAATGAGAGCTTCCTGCAAAGCCTAGCTTTGCCGTCCACGACTAGTGCCCTCTAGTGGTATGAGGAAGGGGTTCAGTTGAGTTCTGACTGGTTTCGTGTCAGGCCTTCAGAGGCAAAATCACCAGAGCTGGTTTCCCAACCCCCGTAAACCCTGATGTTTATCTCTCCCTCAATTCTGAGGCCTTCTCCTTACGTCTGGTACAATACTGATTCAGCCTTTACAAGTAATAAAATTGTGTATTGAAACATTCATTTCTGAGCCCATGCGGTGGTTAGCTTTGGTTTTTATAGAGCTGCATGCAAAGAAGAGAGGGTCTCTGAGTAGGAAGCCTGATTTGTGGGCTGCTAAAGTAAATTTTAATGATAGGGAGGCAGAAGCGGAGAGTGGGCAGGCATGCTACCTGGCACCAGCCCCAGGAGCAAAAGTGAGGGCCTGTTCTTTTGCAGCTACCCCCAATGGGATGTTAAGGATTTATGGAGATGAATGCATTCCTCTTTTGAAGTTTAAACACTCTCAGAGGAGGTGAAGCTGGTGGATAGTTCTCATTATAGAATGAATTGCTTTATTGGGTTGCCATTTGCAAAGATTGCCTGCAGGGAATGAGTGATTTGTTGGAAAAGCAGGAACAAAATAGGGTAGAAAGATCAAAGATGCAACATCTTAGGCACGTCTTCTCTTGGCTTTCTCCAGGTCTTTCCTCTCCATCTTAATTATGAATTCATTATGACAGGAGGTCCCAGTTGGATTCCTGGGGACATGTAGAAGGAGTGTACCAGAAATACCAGCTGCAGTTCATTGGTCATGTCCAAATGTGGACTCTTTTTTTTTTTGAGTTTTTATTTAAATTCCAGTTAGTTTTCATAAGTGTAATATTAGTTTCTGGTTTCTAGTGATTCAGCACTTCCATACCTCGAGTGTGGAATCTTCTACACAGACAAGTATTACATTATTGTAAACTTGTTACTTTGGGGTCACGTTTCCTTAAGTTTTAGGTTGAATCCTGTGTCATCTTCTTGCTCTGGGCAAATTCCTTGATGTCTGCAATCCTCAGGATTTTCCTGTGAGAGTGAAGCTAGTCATACTTACTTTTTGAGACTGTCTTAGGAATTCAGTGTGCTCATGCCTCACATGACTCGTCAACAGATGAGTGCTGACACATAATAGATGCTCAATAAAATGGGATATTATTAAAAGTGTTGTGGTTTTAATATTAGTTTGTGGATTTATGGAACAGTGAATAAAGCACCCTCCTCGTATGCAATCTTCTCTTCCATTTTTTATGGAATTGTTTTTAATACTTGATTTGGAAACAGAATCTTTAAAAGTTTTACTGTGAAGTGTTACCATCAGCAGAGAGTTGCCATTGTATTTTACAAGTATTAACCAAATCCCCAAGAATTAAACTAGAACTGAGAGCATTCTTCATGAGGCAGTTTGGAATTTTCAGACACATCTTTTTTTTTTTTTTCTTCAGCTCATTTGCAAATACTTATCTCTGATTTAAATCATTCAAATGACTTCAGAAACACAATGGAAGCAGAGCAGAACTAAGCGTTTCCAACTGTCAGGTCTGGTGAGGAATGATGTAAAATGGGACATTTTGCTGGCATCTTGCTTTGTCTCTAAATAGAACTACAAAAGCATCCACATTTCAGTAGTTAAAAATACTGTTTATTTTAGACACAGCATGCTTGGAGATTTAGGGGTGGGTGTGGGTGCTGGTGGGTAGAGGTGCGTGTGCTCGCAGGCAGGGGCATTCCGGACAGTCAGTTAAAAGGTCTTGTCTCTGGATTCAATTTTAATTGGATCCATAAAAATGAAGTAAAAATGGCCTTCCTTGTCTCTCTGGTGTCCTCTTCAAATGAATTCGGGATAAATCTATAGAGGTAAAATGAGCTAAAGAATTGAACAACCCATTGACTTCTTTTTTTTTTAATTTTTTTATTGTTATGTTAATCACCATTGACTTCTTATAGGTTATCTATTGCAAGAGTCAGCCCAAGACCTGACTGCTCTCTTTAAGCCTTCAAAGAGTATTTCAATGTTAATAAGTTTTTTTTGGCTCTTTTTTTTTTTTTTGGGTCTTGTTTTTTGTTTTGGTCCAGCAGTTCCCCTACACTACCCTATTAATCATTAATTATATTGTTAGTTAAGAACATGTGTACTTGACTCATGGTGGTTTATTTCTTCTCTACAAATTACACAGTAGAGCTATTTATTGTCTGCATTAAGGGAGCTTTAAATATCAAAGTGGTAAATCCACTTTTAACATGGGTTAAACCATCAAGATGCATTACTGTTTTATGTACAAGAACTTCTCGTGAGGGGACAGCTTTTCATAGCCAGCAATTCGAAATCATACATGACTGGAAAACCATACACAAATTCTTTCTGAACAAAACACTTCCCCTTAATTTATTATTAAATACACGCATATATAACACTTCCATCTGCCAGGTAATTTGTACTCTTTGCAAACATTAATTAATTTAATTCCCATAATGACTCTCCCATTTTATAGATGAGAAAACAGAAACATAGTGAGGTCGAGTAACGTGCCCAAGATTGTGTAGCTAGGAAGTAGAAGAGGTGGGATTTGAACCCAGGCAGTGTCTGTAAGCTTAATCATACTCTATCAGTACTTTTGGTCTACTTCTTAATTAAGAATAATAAAAAAATAAACTAACAATAATGAAGCCTGCCAACACTAGCACTGTACCTCTTTTGTCTTTATGGTGCTGTTCTTCTGGGTTTGAATCCCAGATAGGAACGTTCATATTCTCTCTTTTTAATGTTAAAACAAAATCTCAATTTGGTGATTTAAAATTAAAATCCAAACAAATTTTAAAAATTGTGGACCTAGAACCAAATGTTATTAGGAGGAAAAATGAGTGTGGTCCTTGGGATCATCAGCTGTTAGGGCTAGGAGGCTCAGGATTTTCTTATCCCTTTATTTTTGGAGATGAAGAATATGAGTTGGGGAAGGGCGAGAGGCTGGATCAGTTCTCACTGGTGACGGTGTTCCATCTGCACACACGGTTCCCAGTCCGGCCTTTCTGCTGAGCCATCTTCCTGAAATGCCTTCACGTATCACAGCCCAGAAGACAGGCCAAGGACATACTGAAATCTGAATCTTTTCTGATCTTTGGTCTTTTCTCCATTTCCCAAGCAGCTTCAGTGTTTGTTCACAGGACCTAGAGCATGGTGGGTGCAAGGACTATCTGATTCTTTGGCAGAAAGGAGCCATTTGTCTTTTTAAAAGATGGATGGTTGATGGGTATCACGTCAACCTGTCATATATAATTGATGATACAGCTCAACTGTGGCAAATGTATACGTAGCCATCATGATCCAGACCAAAACAGGAACATTTTCATCATGCTAGAAAGTTTCCCCATTCTCTTCCCCATCAACCCTACGTACCTTAGAGGCAACCACTATTGGTTTCTATCTGTATAGATAGTTTTGAACTTCATATAATGGAACCATACTATAGATACTGTTTTGTGTATAGCTTCTTTCCCTCTTTCTAAAGTTTTTGAGTTTAATCATGTTATTGTACACATCAGTTTTTTGTTTCTATTACTGCATAACTGAATAAAGTTCTTAAGTATATAATTATATACATACAGGGGAAACTATTTTGAAATGCAGTTGTCAGCATATTTCTAGAAAACATCTATTGGATAGGTTAGTATGTGTGCCCCTTTATTAATGCATTAATAGCAAGCTCTTGCAGTTGATCTCATACTACTGTAGTTTGGAAGTAGCAATGAGCGTACATGAGGAATGTCTGTTACATCTGTAAAGTCATATAAAAACATCTGTCATTTTTCGTTGGTGGCAAAATAACAAATATTACCAATATTGATGTGGTTTATTATTTACATCCTTAATTAAAGAAAATGCTTAGTTAGTGGTTAATGAAAATAGAGGTATTTTTGTCATTCTGGCTCACAGACCCCCTGAATTCTGTGGACACTCTGTGGTAAACTCTGGTAATATACAGTAGTTTCATGGGATGGTTCTCCTGACTGCATGGTTCCTTGGCTTCTCCCTCACTATTTTTGGCCTTTGAAATCTCTAACGCAGTCTTTGGGGACTGGACAACTGGCTCCATCCACCTCCTCTTTTACACGTAAATGGGAACTTATGGCCAAAAGATCTTAAGTTTTTGGTTTCATATAACAGTTAAGTAGCCTGTGGCTCCCTCTCTGAGTGGACTAGTAGAGGCACTTGGTACAAGACTTCTGTGAACAAGGGAGTATGCTTTTCTAAGGGTACTTTGATTAGTCTTTGGAAATATCCCTCCATGAGACACTAAGAGTGAAATTCTCTCTGCCCCCAGAAGAATGCCCAAGACCTTTCTCAACCACGAGGTTCATGCAAATAGAACCAAGGCCAAGAGTATTCCTGTGCTCACGTAACAGCTGACATAGAAAAGCATTTATTTTATTGTTTGAAAAAGAAAATGTAATATTTTGAGGATTTCTACAAATATATTCCTAATAACTGGAAATAGTAGTTAAACTATGTCATACTTTGACATCTGTATTCTGAATGACTGAGAGTTTTGTTAGTGGGGGCTAAAATTGAGAAATAGAGGCCCCGTGATGATCTAGTCCATTGAAGTGTCAAGTTTAAGTCTCCTGGTTCAGAGTTAAAGGGAGCCATAGGGTGAGGAGCAATCTGTGTCCATAATCCTGTTGACAGCACTTTTCTTCAGGCTCTGATTCATAGCTCATCTGCTCCCTCTGATTGCCCTGAGCTCAGCAATGCCATGCCAGTTTCCATGGTGCTGATTTGCATACCAAACCAGGACTCATATTTTTGTGTTTGCCTCACACATTTCCAGTGCTAAGTGTTCTTCTAAGAAAGGGATTAGCATGCTAGCCAATTAAAAGCGTTTGCCAGAAATAAAGCACCCAGGGAATTATTCTTCAGGTTATTTGCTGCTCTTATGCCCAAGGACTGACAATATGGCTGATTGGTTTTGTTAGACCAGCCCTGAGTCTTAAATATAAAATGTCTACAGTAATATTCAGTAATAATCTCTTTTTCTTACTGTATCTTTTAGGCAGTTTACAAACGATGAGGAGAAATTTTTCTGTGTGTGTATGTGGTTTTATTGTGGGGTCGGAATGGATTTCTAGGAGTTTAGCTTTGGAGATATTGTTTGTTTTTATGGCTGTGAGTCTCTCTGTTGGAAAATTTTGCCTCATTCACTAAAAAATATTTTCTTAAAAGGCATCATTTTTT
Organism: Zalophus californianus; assembly: GCF_009762305.2. Taxonomy (NCBI): domain Eukaryota; kingdom Metazoa; phylum Chordata; class Mammalia; order Carnivora; family Otariidae; genus Zalophus; species Zalophus californianus. Next base: position 106,141,890 of record NC_045602.1, on the reverse strand, counting down.
TAAAAAAAGAAATTAGCCATTATCTAAATCAGCATTTTAAATCAACTTTAATTATCAGAACAAAAGCTTGGAAAATGTTTGGTTCTAAAACTTCTCCATTGAATAATACTGAGCAATATATGGCAATGAAGGACTGGTACAACCATAGGATGAATCAAATACATGATGCTGAGTGAAAGAAGCTATTTACCAAAGAGTATATACTGTTTGATTCTACTTGATGAATTTCTGGAATAAGGAAAATAAATCTATGGTGATAAAAAGAGATCAGTGCTTGCCTCTCGATGTTGGGAGCAAGGGTTGGGGTGATGAAAATGCTCCATATCTTGATGGGGTCTGAGTGATGTGTGTGTGTGTGCATTAAAACTCATGAATGTATACTTAAGATTTGTGCATTTCACCCTATATAAATTTTACCTCAGAAGAGTAAAAAATAAAGTTCCCCACTGTAAAATTTGGAGTTATTATATAAGAGATTTAGAAAAACTAGACACTGACAAAAAGTGGTGTGATTAGTGACAGTTCAGTCAGCAGTATTGGAAATTATGTGTGGATATGTCTACTCTGTTACCTCAAACATTTACCGGAATCTCCAGATCCCTGTGGAAAGGGGTCTGCTTCCAGAAAGCACTGTCTTGATTTCTGGTTTTGTGTGGTCAGCAATTATTTGATTGAGTTGGAAAGTGGGTCATTTGGACTTCATTTTGATCCATTTTCCTTTTTAGAAATGAGAGGAAAGGCCTTTGTGATTGTGCTTTTGATTAGGTGGCATCTGATAATACTGTTCTTCAGGGCAGGGAAAGTTTAATTTTTGTCTCTGTTAAATGCATCAGTTCTCAGACATTGGCATGTCTGATGATTCAGAAAGTCTTGACTTTCTGAAATGCTACCATAACTCCAGAGTGACATTTGCGCTTATCAATGCCTTGAATTTTTTAAGTTGCCACTTGAAGTTGGCTAGGAAGCTGAGGAGGTAGTGCCCGAGTCACCTTGTAGAATGTGGCTCTGAATCCCGGTCCTGAAGTCATGATTGGTCCCTATTACACGGTTGGCAGAAACATGCATGTACAGATGTAAGCTTAGAATGTGAGCAATGGAGTCAACCTTAAATAATGTCCATGCAGAAAGAGAGTGAGTCCTTCATCTGCACCTGCTTTGTGGATGTTCTTCTCTGTTGATGTCCTCTCTCTTCTCTCATCACTAAACCTCCGAGTCCATGTTGCTGTGTCTACAACAGTCAGTTGTAGAAGGTACTGTAGGCTGCCCACCCAGAGCCTTTTACAGATCCCAGTTTCTGTGAAGAATGGCTTCTCAGGCTCACAGCTGCCTCCTTCTCAAAGAATTATCCTTGACTGGTGGAAGCTGTCTAGTTGGGGAGGTTACAGATCCATCCCCCAACATAGACGCACATCATGCTCCCCTCTGCCCCCAGCCAACCAGACCTGTTCTGTTGCCACAAATAGGGACAACTCTGTAGGGTGATTTATGCTCCAGAGCTCTCTGTGGGATCAGACCAAAAAGTCTGTACTCAAACACTTGTCTTCCTGTTTATCTTCCCCAAGAAAATGATGAAGATCCTCAGCAGAACTTAAAAGGGACCAATGCGGGCCCACCTTAGGAGAGCAACAATGACTGCCTCTAAGATGACATTACATGTGGGTACATGTAATTAGGTATTGGCTATTTTCATGTTTCTCCTGCCCCGAAACCAGCTGCATGCTGTGTTTGTGGAGTACAACTCTTCTTGTATGAAATAGAACCAAGTGTAATTACCCTCCCACATATTAATACAGGAGAGAAAAATAGGAAAAAGCATGTTTTTAATATTTTTCTCCTCTTGCTTCCTTACCCCATCAGGGCATAATTTATACTCATTCCATCTGTAGAATTTTCAACAGGAGGGACACGTACAGAAGAAATAGAAACCCTAACCTTGAGTCATTAGAATATGCCAGAGACTTTGTAGCTCCTGGGAGCCAGGAGCCTCCATGTTTTCTCTCTGGGGGAAAAATGGTTTCAGCCTTCAGTAGGCTCTCCTGTGTTTGCAGGTGGCGCCATGTCTTGCAGAGCAAGTGTTCTCTTCCAAATATTTGGGATTATAGAGTCACAAAAAAGTGTAACTATTTACACTGCTTATTTACTTACATTGAAAATGAGGTTTATGTGTTTTTGTTTTTTAATTAAATGTGAGAGGAAGGGAAAACCATTTCTTACTTTTTAGAGTAAAATTTTGGTGCCATGGAGGGCTTGTCAGCCTGCCTGCAGCATAAATTTTATTTAAAGCAGAAAACACCAGCAGTTGTTTTTGTTTTTGTTTTTTAAATAAAGGGAAGTGACAAAAAAAGAAATGTATTGGTAATCTATTTGCAAAATAGTGCTGTGTAACAAACCTCCTCAACTTCAGGTGGTTTAATTAGTTCAGGAGTCTGTGGTTCATCAACAGAGACTGAATTTACTTGGCGGTTCTTCGGGTCCTGGCTGGTTTCACTCCTGTGCCTGATAGTCACCCGGTTATTGTTTGGGGCAATGGGGACAAGTGAGTCGCTTCTCTCTCATTCTCCAGCAGCCTAACCTTAACATGTTCCCGTGATGGTGGCAGGAAAGCAAGGATGAGAGTAAGCAACTTCACTTACCCACTTTTCAAGTCACAGCTTGTACCATACTTCCTAAGATTCCATTAGCTAAAGCATCTCTTATAGTCAAGCCAAGGGTCACTGCAGGAAAATACTACAAGATTAATAGTCAAAGGTATGAATACCAGGAGAGACAAGTATTGGAGACATCTACTTTACACAACCGTATATATATATATATATATATATATATATATATAAAATTTTATATAGATAAAATTATATATAAATTATAAGTAATTTATATTACAGATAAAATTATATATAAATAATATGTATATTATATTATTATATTATTTATTATACTCATTATATTATACTTATATTGTTATATATAATTTTATCAAGGGAAATATGAATCTCCCAGCTAGATCCCTAAAGCTCCAATTGTCACTTCATATTTTCTCTTTGTCTTTTCCTTTCCAGATCCCAGATCCCTGTCCCGACTTTTTTACCTTTTTCATTCATCATCAGAAATTTTGCATACTTCATTCTCCTTATTGGAATATCTTTTATTCTTTTCCCTTTATCTATCCAAAGCCTAAATATTTCCCAAAACCCAGCCCAAATTCAGTTTTCTGGAAACCTAATGTTTGTGTCATTGTTCAACACTTACAGACTATTAATGGTTATTTTTATGTGTACAAATGTTTTGTTACTCTGATACAGCATAATTTCCTTAAAGTCAGGGACTATGTCATAATTATTTGTATCCTCCAAATGGGCTTATTACATAGTAAGAGCTGAATAAATATGGATTTATATGGATTGATGGGTGGTCTGGTTTCCACATTCTATGCTGATCTCATCCTTGTCTCTACCAGCATTATCCATTTTCATCTGAGTTAGCATCTTGAGTTCCATGTTCAGTCAGTTAGTAACAGCTGCCTTAGAGTACTGTGTTGAGAACACCTCTGCAGCCGTAACTAGGAAGAGTTGGAATGAGTGCCATCATAGATTAGTAATGTCTGCCTTGGATGCAAGAAAGGGACAAGCCATTCAAATTTGGTCCCACAGTAGTTCTTAATTCTTCTTTGAGTGGCATTACATCCTCTAAGCTCTGGACCAAAGTAGTAGCGATATTCATTAAGGGAAACCATGGTGATACTAAAATATTATAAGGTATGTAAGAAATCATACATTTAAGCAAAATCTCTTTATAAGAGGCAGTATAGTGTGAAGATTGGGGCCTTCTGTCAACCAACCTGACTTTAAATTCTGGTTCTGCTGATTTCTGACTCCGTGCCTTTGGGAAAGCTATATAACCTTCATTTGCCTGAGTTTCCCCATATGCTAAAAAAATTAAAAATTAAAAAAAAAAGCTACTACATGACACAAAATGCTTAAAATTGGTCTTGGGTTCATTTAGTAAACACTCAATAAATACTACCTACTATTGTATTATTCAAATATTATTAAGCAGTAGGACAAACTACAAATAATTAAAACAACTTTAAAATGAAAATAAAATATAACTCCTGGATTTGGAAATCTTAGATGATGATGATAGTTGATGAGAAGGCTGGAAGGTTAGTGACCCTGGATCTAACAGTGGGTGAGGCCATTCCCCAAATACCAGGAAACATTTTGAGCAAAGATTCTATCAGCTACAGGGACCTAGTTTCAGTCAAGTTCTGTGTGAGATGGAGAACCATGAATGATTTGTTACAGGGATTTGACTGTATGCAATTGTGGGAGATACTGAACAGTCCCTGTAAGTCTGCTGTTTTCACATCTGAGGCTGGAGCTTGAAGTCTGCAGGGAAGGGAGGGTGGGCATAAGGTGAGGGAGAGCAAGGACAAGCTGGAACTCCGCAGCATGAACTGGACCCCACTAATACAGATTGGACTCATGTCAATTCTTACTCCGACCTTGGCAAAGCAAGTGTCCTGCAGGAGAAGCTTCACCATGGAGTGGAACACAGGACTGAACAAGGAAGTGGAGAACATGAGAGAGCAGGAAAAGGTGGAGCAGTGGCATGCTCAATAAGGGAGTCATCAAATAAGTGGACATGAACTACAAAGCACTGTGTGACCTTGTGAGAGTGAAGAATAGTATGGCTGCCTCTTCACTTCCTTCTTCCGACTCTCCTTGGTACCGTCTCTTGTGGCCCACCCTAGTCAGAAACATTCAAGCAAGGCAGCTGGGAAATTTTGTTCAGTCCAGCTAATTCCACACATTGCAGAGTCACCACACACCTCTGGCGACAGAAACAGAGCTGGCCTTCACATCCGAAGATCTGGCTGTGTGACTTTGGGCAAAACCACTTAACCTTTCTCTCTGGGTTTTATGTCTTAATATTCTCATTCTAATATAAAAGGGAATGCAGGGTGGACTTCTTCATCCTTAAGGTCCTTTCCAGCTTGAAGTGAATACATTAGTCATTCTACTTCCCACCTCATTAAGTTTCCTGTGCCTGCCAGTCTTACTTACGCATTTCCTGTGATTCTGTCCCTAGGCAGTCAGCGAAGGCAGAAGGAGGGTCTCGGCAAGTAAAAGGAGCCGTGAGTGTTCGCCTAAGCTCCCAGAGCCGCCAAAGTCAAATGCTAGGGGCAAAGGGCAGTCGTAAGTGATGGAATTAAATATTTACTGAGTTAACTATGACCACTCGTGGATTTCAGAGAAAACAGACCATATTGACTGAAATGTTTTGCTCCAGTTTTTCTAATGATACGCAATCTTGACTAAATTTGCCAGCTCTCAGGGGGCTGAATGCTATTCAGCAACATTAATTTCTTTGCCTACTTCCAGTTACAAGCAATTATAATCTTGGCAGTTTTACTCTTCTTGAATGAGCATTTGTACACTTTTATTGATATCTGGCAGGGCTGATTCCCTCCATGCAAAGACTCACTTACGGTTTTGATGCTAACTCTACAAAGTGCTTGAGCCACAGATCAACATTGCTGGGCATTCTGGGGGAAGATGTTATCATGGGATACTCTGGAACAGGAGATTCCAAGAAAGATGAAGGGCGTTAATTTTTTGTGTTCTTGCCCATATCTTTGCCCTCCCCCTACACTTGGTGAATCAGTCAGTGCTGGTAAGGTACTACGTACAGCTTCACTATCTCTTCTTGACAATCCACTCTCTGGGAATTGACATTGCCTACGAAAGCTAGCTTGTCCGTAGTCATGCCCCCTCGGGCAGTACACATCCAATATAGTGTTGATTCCAGTATGTAAGACCCAGGCTCCTCATCCCCAATTCAGGAAAACTCTGTAGGACCGTCTCAATGCAGAACTCCACCAGGGTTGGCTGAGACTTCTTTGGCAACTGTATCAGAGCCTAACTTCTGCCCTAGCCTTTCCCTTCCCTCCCCATTCATTCGCTTCAATAGCTACTGATCCCATAAACATCCACTTACCCCTCTGCTTGTATAAAAATCTCTGTCTCAGTGACTACTTTCCAGGTAACCAAAAGTGCAGCTGCAATGACATGGAGGGAGGTCATAGGGCTGGGAGGCAGAAACATTTGAGGTGCCAGCTACCTGGGAAATTGAGTTTCTTTTCCCATTTATAAAGTGGATATTGAGGGGTAGATTAAAGGAAGCTCAGTTGGTAGAGATGTCCATGCCCTGCTGTAGTCATAAATGCTCTCTTTGTATTCCCAATGGCATTTATCACCTTCTATCTTATATACTTTGCTCATTGATTATGTTTTATGTTTTTTGGCTTACTTTCTGTCCATCCTCTGTCTTGCCCACACACCCACAAACAAGAATGTAAACCCTACCAATGCAAAGATCTTTGTTTTGTCCACTAATGTATTAAAACACATAGTAGGTGTCAATAAATACCAAATGAATGAATGAACAAGTGAGTGAAAAGACGAGTGCAGGTAGGGTGGCCATTCAGGAGGTAGTGATCACAACAAAGGTGAGTGGCAATAGAGGCTGAGTGACGTGACAGAATGAAATTGAGAAGGATTTGGGACAAGGAGACTACACTGAAGTGCTTTTTAAAAAACCAGAAAGTTCTCAAACTTGAGATTACATCAGATCTCTTGGTGGAGTTAAGACACAGATTCCTGGACCCCACCTGCAGAGTGTCTGATTCTGGAGGTCTGGGGTGGAGCCTCATGCTTTGCATTTCTTTCTTTCTTTTTTTAAATTTTTTTAAAGATTTAAAGAAATTTTATTATGTTATGTTAATCACCATACATTACGTCATTAGTTTTTGATGTAGTGTTCCATGATTCATTGTTTGCGTACAACACCCAGTGCTCCATGCGGTGCATGCCCTCTTTAATACCCATCACTGGGCTCATGCATCCCCCCACCCCCCTCCCCTCTACAACCCTCAGCCCGTTTCTCCGAGTCCATAGTCTCTCATGGTTCGTCTCCCCCTCCGATTCGCCCCCTTCATTTCTTTGCATTTCTGATACATTCCTAGAAGATGTTGCTGTGCTCATTTGAGGTTCACACTGGCTTAGAAGTTGCCTCTGGTTTTCCCCCCAGGTTTTCAGTCTTATCCTCTGTCATCATCCCCCATGCCCACCCTGCTACCTTCACCAGTGTCTCTTTCCAGTTCCTCAGATTCGTCAAGATTCTCTCTGAATTAGGCAGTTGGCAAGAGCAATTTCTCCTTATCTTCTGGCTTTGAGATTTTTACACCCTAGAGATCTCAACTCACTTGGGAAGACTTTGGGGAAGTCTTCCCGTGCCTCCCAGACTCGAAAAAGACCCACTGTGTGTCGCTGCAACAGGCCTTCTGTAATCAGAGCCTCATTTGGGTAATCCTGTCCTTAAGGAATGTCCGTCATCCTCGATTGTGAGCTCCAAGGTGTCGGGGGCTGCCTCACTGTTATCACAAACACTATCCCCTTTCACCCACTGGAGTGCTTGGCACAAGTGAATACTCTGCAAATAGTTGTTGAATGAGTAATTTATGCCCCACCCCATTAAGTCCATGGAAATGTGTGAAACTAGGGAACTTGCAGATTCTTAGTATCATAAAATGAACATGCAAATCCTAAGGTGTTCCTATCTCTCAATAGTGACCAGATTTGATTTGTATAGATGAGCTCAACACCAAACCCAGATTATTGTTAAAGCCTCTTTTGGTACCTGCTATTCATTACTCACCCATCTTGGTTCTGTTTAATAAGGTTTTGGTGTTTTTTGTTTTCATTGTAGAAATAAAGGGTAAAATGTTAGTATTCACCTTGTAACACAACTCTGTAGATTTGAAGGCAGTTATTAAATAGCCTGTTCAGGGGCACCTGGGTGGCTCAGTCAGTTAAGCATCTGCCTTCAGCTCAGGTCATGATCCCAGGGTCCTGGGATCGACTCCCGCGTCGGGCTCCCTGCTCTTCGGGAAATGCTTCTCCCTTTCCTTTTCCCTCGGCCTGCCGCTCCCCCTCCTTGTGCTCTCTCTCTCACTGTCAAATAAATAAATAAAATTTTTAAAAATAAATAAACAAATAACCTGTTCATCTGTCCCTTTGTCTTTTGTGTGCAATTCTCATTATTTCTTCTTATTTTCCCAGGAGCGCTATTGGCTCCACTTATTTTTCTTCCATTGAGAATACATTAAGAATATTTCTTTTCTTTTCTTCTTTTTTTTTTTTAAATTGAGCATCTCAACTTCTCTATTGGGATGCAGAGACCAACACTAAGTTTGGAATTCATAAATAAAATGGGAGTTATAACCAGACATTTTTTCTCTAAAGTCTTATCTCTGCAGTACACCCTAACATTCCTACTAGGTCTTTAATTAAAAAAAATTTTTTTTGGTAAATTTTTATAAAGTTTATGTGACCTCCAGGATTAAAGAAATTCTTTAGCCACATTGGAGATACGCATTTGCATTTTTTTCTGACCTTACAGTATTTCAAGTTCATTAAGTCCTTGTTTGATTGGGGGGGCATTTAATGAATATAAAGCATCTGAATTAAGATCATTATGACCACTCAAATGCAGATCTTCTAGGTCTTCTGACCCTTTCATTTCAGAACATTCTTAATGTACTAAACTAAATGTTATTTTATAGAAACTGCCCTTTTTCTAAAAAAAAAAAAAAAAATCTTCCATGGTGCTAAAGCCTCACCTTTTTGTTTTCCTTATTATGACTCCATGGTGGTGATGCATTACTCTGGTGAAATAAAGACCCTACTCACTCAAAACCAAGGCACTGAATGAGCCACATGCATGGTATCACTGTGCCAAGCTATGGTGGAAGTAGCAGTGTCCTTGAAAGTGTTAGCATCGGGGTGCCTGGGGGGCTCAGTCCATTAAGGGTCTGACTTTGGCTCAGGTCATGATCTTGGGGTCCTGGGATCCAGCCCAGGGTTGGCCTCTGCGCTCAGTGGGGATTCTGCTTCTCCCTCTCTCTCTGTCCCTCCCCCCACTCATGCTCTCTCTCGCTCATTCTCTCTCTCAAGTAAATAAATGAAATCTTAAGAAAAAAGTGTTAGGATCAGGTTTTCAGCAACAAGGGCGAGATGTGTGACACAGTATTTGGGCTGCCAGTATATAGCCGGGTTTAGCGTGATGCATGCAGCCTTTTCAATAACTCTATGATGCATGAATATATGTCCTTATTTTGTTGTAATGAATAAAGTAGGTGCGTTTTCAGAGTAACATAGACACACAGACATAAGAAATTGAAGACTGTGGGAAGCAAATACAAAACATGTGGCAGCTCCTGGAACTGCAGTTAATATGTACCAGGTGTGTGTTATATGCAGACTCTGTTCCAGGGGGATCACTTCCATTAGCACATTTGATTTTTCTTAGGTAGGCATCAGGCATCATGCACACCCCCATTTCTCAGATGAGGAAATTCAGGTTCATCGAGGTGGTCTCGCTCCACATTATGCAGCTCACAAATGACAAGGAGATTGGCCGTCAGGCAGGACTGCTCCTGGCCCAGAGCCCTAAACACCATGTCTTTGCCCCTGCTGCCTAAGTTAGGACTTCCATATGTGGTCAGTCTTGCTACTCTGGCTGTCTTCCTTCAAGCCGGCTCTCAGGGAAACTAAACCGTGACTTGCGTATCATTCCATGGGTGTTTTTCATGCCACTCTGGCTTTGTCCTGACACCTAAATAATAAGACTTTCCTTTGCCATCCACGTGTCCGTTATCAAGGAATGCAAAACCGTTTTGATGAAAAGTAGGTTTTTTTTTTTCCCCCAGCTTTACTGAGGTATGCTGCACAAATAAAAGTTGAATATATGTACAGCGTACATATATATATATATATATATATATACACATGATGTTTTGATATATGTTTACACTGTGAAATGGGTGCCACAGTCAGCAAATCCATCACCTCACAGTTACTTTTTTTAAAATGGTGAAAACACCTGAGCTCTACACTTGTAGCAGATGTCAGGTCTACATCATCGCTGACCGTAGTCACCATGCTATACGTCTGGGTTCCAGCACTCACTCGTCTATGACTGAGAGTTTATACCCACCTCCTAGCCTCTGGTCACCACCACTCGAAAGAAAGAAGGAAAGGAAATGGAGAATAAAGGAAAGAAGGGAAGAATAAAAGGAAAGGAGACGAAGAGCAGAAGGGAGGAAGGGAGACGGAAAGAACAAGAAAGGAAAGGGAAAAAAGCAAGCATAGTGGATTGCTGGGTTTTTCTCTCCTGCTCACTTTTTTGGTGCCTCCACTTACCCCTATGCACTCCTCTGTTAGCACACATTACTGAAATAAATTATTTAGGTAGTAAGTTAAATTTTCAGAGGAGATAGTACACAATTCCAGCAACTGGTGAAAGTATTCTCCTTGGTGTTTTTTATTTGTATGGATGTGTACTGTTCTCTCTCTTTTTTAAAGATTTTATTTATTTATTTGAGAGAGAGAGAGAGAGCACAGAGGGAGAGGGAGAGGGAGAAGCAGACTCCCCACTGAGTGGAGAACCCAACGCAGGGTTCAATCCCAGAACCCCGAGATCATGGCCTGAGCTGAAGGCAGACCCTTAACCAACTGAGCCATCCAGGCGCCCCCTTGTACTCTTTTATAGCAAAATGTAAACCCACGTGAGAAGAATTCTGATTCGAAGCAGATTTTAAACCAGGTGGCCTTTTTCCTGCTCCCAGTTGCTATTCATCAAACCCCTTATGCTCGCCCCCCCCACCGGAGCACTTCATAAATGGACTTTTCAGTCCTGTGTTTTCTCATATAAACTTCCATGTTCTGCTGCCTATGGGTTTGATGTATGGTAATGAAAACTGACTTCTAAAATAAACATTTTTGCTGCCCTAGAGTTTAGGAGAGACTTTGAAACAACTGGAGGGGTGGTGATACAGGTCCTGGGATGGGAACAGTAGGCTTCTGATAACAGGCCAAAGAGGGCAAGGGGTCCGTTAAATATTTTATTAATACTCCATAGTTCTCAAAAATCACATTTAAAAAACCCCATTGGTACAGGGTCCCCAACGACATTAGACTGGCTTTGATAATAATACAAATTCTAAAACTCTGTCACCAAGTCACTAAGATGTATCCAAATAAGTAAAAATCCCCAAATAAAGACCCCACCCCAATGTATCTGCTCTACCCCAGCACGGAGTCGGGGAGAGACCCCCGCCTTGTATCTGCTCCGCCCCAGCAGGGTGTTGGGGAGAACTTGAGCAACGACAGCAGACCTGTCAGCGCCCCGTCCATGCTCCCTTGGCATCTGGGCTATGCTCCCAGTTTCTTGCTGCAAGTACTTGTGACTTTCTGTCTTTGAGATCACTCTGGCCTCTGCAAAGCTCTCAGCCATGTGCTGGGCAGACTGGAAGTGTCAGAAAGTTAAAGCCCCTGGAAACAGCCCTCCACCAATTACAGATGGCCTTTGGTAGCAAAGGACCCCAAGCCCCTGGGCTTTCAGGTGGGACAGATCTGAGGTATGCTCTCCCCAGCAGGACTGGGCCTCCTTACTGGCCACAGTTTTCTGTCTCATTAGACACTCTCTTCTGGCTTCCTTCACCTTCCTGCCTTGCATCGGCATTCACCTATCATTGCTTCCTGGGATCACTCGCTCAGATAAACATCCTGCACTCCAGCCTTTATCTCAGATGTGTTTCTGGGGGAACCCTACTGAAGACGTCTACCATAATATTCCAAAAATTAGATTACTGAAGCTGTCCTAATTATTTTATTAAAGTTTTCTTCCTGTTGTGGGGCACCTGGGTGGCTTGTCAGGTATGGGACATCCAACTCTTGATCCCAGCTCAGGTCCTGATCTCAAGGTTGTGAGTTCAAGCCTCATGTTTGGCTCTGTGCTGGGCGTGAAGCCTACCTAAAAATTTTTTTTTCTTTCTGTATTTTTCTTTCCTCTGTCAAGCCTTTCCTATTTCTCCGTCCCCCCCCCCCCTGAATTCTAAGGTTATATAGTCCCATCCTACAAAGCAAAGTTCCTTGCAATAATGTATAAGGAACACCACGAGCTAAGGAATAACATATAAAATAGGGTAGGTAGATAGAATACAGCCCTGTAGAGTATAATACCGGAATCATAATTCTTGTGGATGGTACCTTTAAAAACCCATTAAATTTCAAGATAGAAGATGCTTATGAATATAGAATAAAAAGATACTCTACAAGCATTTTGTAAATCAGTTTTCAAAGAGACGTACATCATCAGACAGTAAAACAAACAGACAGACAAACCAAACCACTTATCTAAATCAACACAAGGTATTTCTCAGAAAGCAGAAGAGCCCCCAAACTTACATCCAGTGTTTTGAATTTAAAATGACAGACAAAGGCATACATCTGGAAAAGCTTCCTTAAAATTCTTTGCTTGGTAGTGTGGGCAGCCTCCATCGTCTGTCAGAGGAAGGGAAGTAGCTCTTACTGACCAAGCATGTGTTGAATTGTTTGGGGCTGTACCACATGTCAAGGTTTGACAGAACTGACATAAAAAATATACCTCACATTGTGTTGGAATTGAAAGGAACAGCTCTTGTTCATTAGAAAGGTGAAGTTTTAAAAAAAAAAAAGAACCGTCTGCTCCAGTCAGATCTCCATCCCACAGAGTGAGAAGGGTTGCCAATCAAACCCAGCTCACTGACTGGGTATTCCCAAGAGGGCTCTGACACCAAAATGAACTTTGTTACACACACCTTTGCAGAAGTTGGCCATTCTTTTCTTTCTGACAGGTTTTATATCTCTTCTACAATATAATCATGGATACTCTCAGTTATAGATAAGGTTTTTGTGGGCAAATATATTTACAAAATACTTAACGGTCCAGTTATCCTTCAATGTGTAACTTATCACCCCAAACTTGCTCTTGTAAAACAGCACAATCATTTGCTACTCTCCTGTATTCTGGTTCTGGGCATCAAGTAGGTCAGCGAAGGAAGGATCACTGAGGTCTGGGCTCCTGAGGCTCCTGTGCTTGCGTCTCTGTGTCTCTCTCCTCTCCCCATGTGATCTCTCCAGCATGGCGGATTCAAGATGTCTGGGCTTCTCACCTGGTGCCTCAGTGCTCCAAAGAGGCATGTCTCAAGAGAGAGAGAACCAAGGTAACAGCTGTGTTGCCCTTTGAGACCCAGGCTTCTGTAAGTTAGCAGGGAATCACTAAGGTAGCTTATGTTTTGAGAAGAGACATAGATTCTACTTCTTGCTGGAGGGATTGTGAAGGAATTTGCAGGCTTTTTTAAACCACCATATTTAATAATGGTTCCCTTTCATCATTACAGGGCCTTATCCGTATTTGTAAGCCCAGTTGCGTCTGACCTATAGCATTCTCATTCATGGCTAAAAAAAAAATTGGTTAAGTTAATATGTCAAAATTATAATAAAGCAACACATTTGCTGATTTTCATATGTTGTCCAGCTGTTCTTTTAAACAAATTTATCAAGAGGGATGGATTAAGTGAGAGAGAACTGGAGATTCAGAAGGAAGATGTTGACTTCTAAATCAAGAAGAAATATGTACTACTGCTTTTGTCGTCGAATTCAACTGACACCTCCAGTGATTTCTATAAGCATAACACTGTGCAAGGCTGCTGTGATTAATACAGCTAGGTATAGGAAGCTTTAAAATTATGCACAGAACCTAGTCGTAGGTTTTTCAGGAGCTCACAGCTCCGAAAGAGCTTGCGTGCTTGTGTGTGTGTGTGTGTGTGTGTGTGTGTGTGTGTGTGTGTGTGTGTGTGTGTGTGTGTTTGCGCGCGCACGTGCACGTTCACAGGCAAAATTCATTGTCAAGGATTATTTACCCACCATAACAGAGGTCGCCCTAATGAAATATCACTGGAAGACATGTATTTAGTTTTCATGTTCTGCAGAAGTGTCAGGTAACAGTTCCCAACATTCTCCCATTTCTATACTCCATCCAAATCACCTGAAAACCACAGGCTCTCTCTGGAGTAAAAAAAGGCATTGATCACATCAGGTAATAATGACCTGGTTGATGTTTTTTCTGTGCTTCAAATTATTGTTATGTGTCATAAATATCACACAAAGGTTTGTTGAATGAATGATGAGACTTTACATAGTGTCACTGGGCAAAACCTGACATCAACAGGTCTTCTATCTAGGGACTGGAGACTTCCCCTGAACTATTTTGAGGTAGAAGTGTTGAAGGAGAGTAAGAACGTTCATTTCCTCTCACTTTGTTTCATTAAAGTGTAATCGATGCTAAGAGGCAATTTCTCATTGGCCTTCAGTGTTATTTTTGCTCTCATGAATGCACACACATCAGCATCCCAACCTATTTACAGAATTACTTCCTCACACAGGCTGTGCGTGCTTGTTTGGATCTTTCCTGTAATTATTAAGCCATTTTACTGTCTTGAGTTTGCACATGGACATAGGATTAGCTAGGTGTAGCAAATGCTGTCAGTACTCCATACATATCCTTCACAGCTATCACTGTGGTCCAGCCCAGCCATTATCGGCAGAGTGTGTCGGAATGCTTCTCGTTTTATTTTTTCTTAAAACTCTAAAGTCTGTTCTCCTAGAGTGTGTGGCAACCCACATGCCACAGAATGTTTATAGCCATAAGACAGTCCTCAAACAATGACTTTTGTGAATCAGTGTATAAATGCCTTGGCTCCCTCCTGCCTTGGACATGAACGCATGATCTCCCTGAGGGTGTACCGAGCCGCATTTCGGGATGTCACACTCTCATGGGTTTTCTTTCCCATTCTCCCTCACTTTTCCCCTGCTATGCCAGAATTTTCTGAGGTTACCTTCCAAAAAGAATTCCTGTGCTCACATCCTTGTCACAACTGCTACTTCTTGGGAAACCCAAATTAAGGACCTGTGACAGCAGTGCTGGTATTTACCAGGTGCTCTCATGGACTTTCCACTTGGGGAGAATTTCTAAATAATTTTCAAAGGATGAAAATGGTCAGTGAAAGTTTTTGATAATATTAGATGCCGGCACAGTAAAGATACAGATTTTTAGGTACTTTCCTTGTGAAATGTTGTATTTAAACAGATGTTTGCTTCTTGTGACAATTACAATACAAACAATTAGAAGACACCAGCTATTCACAGGAGCGATGTCCTGGGAATTAATAGGTGACACTGAAAAGAAGGGACATTTCAGATAGTCTCTGTAATGAAGAAATGACTCAAAAGTACAACATAAATTTTCTTGGTTAGGTAAATGGCGTATTCTGAAAAGCAGTGCTTTCTATTTCAAGTGCCAGGTTTTCAAAGGAAGGACTAATATTCTGAGCTAAATTGTTGTTTTTTGAACTAATATTCTGGAATCATCTCTGGTAAGCCCTTGAGATAGTCTTGTTGTGTTGTGACCACCCCAGTGTTTTATGAAGTTATGTTTCCATTGTAAAGTTTCAAATATTTTAACAAGCAACACTTGCTTTATAAGATTCACACCATTCTTGAAATGGTCCACCATTTGTTCAAGTAAGTTTTAATTAGGCACCTATGGGGTCAGGAACTGACTTAAAACACTTCTGTGGCATTTTTTGTGTGCCAGGCACAGGTATGAGAAATTTGTCATGTATTAATACATTTACCATATATTAATTCATTTAATTCTCAGAAACTCATTTAAGAGAAAATTTTGTATATTGTATGGATAAGGCTCAGGAAGGTAGAGTAACATGCATTCATGATTTGGGCTAGGGTTTGAACCCAGCCTGTCTCTCAAGTTTACGTTCTTGAACATATGTGAGGCTCTACCTAAGGATATTCTCAGGGAATTCTAGTTAAGTGGAAAGCAGAAAGGACAAACAAATGCTTATAAGATTAAGCAGAGTAGTAGAATGTTCAGGAAGTGCTAGAAAGCAGAAAGTATGAAAGGCTTGACTTTGCCTGGGGCATTTGAAAGCTCCGCAGAGGACAGCACCCTTGACCTGAATTGGAAAGGACAGAGCACATTGGACAAGCTGTTGTTTGCAGGGAGAAAATATTTTAGAATATTTCTAAAATCTGAATGAAGCTACTTTTACCCACTTATGTAATCTAATGAAGAGTTATTAAAAGTTTATTCTTTTAAAAGAGATTTACCCTTTAGGGTTGTCTAAGTAAATATTTTGCTCTCTGTTAAGTGTTCCTACTTGGAAGTGTAAATACCTGCTGATGTGTTTACATGTGTCTCTCCAACATCAGAAACATTCCTAACCTATTTTCTTCCAGCTCTTGATACTAAGTATTAATTCTCCAGGAAATTATGGAGTGCTATATTGACCTCTACAGAATAGATTTTTAATACAAAATGGATTTTTTAATACGATTCTGGAGCTACAATATTTGCATTTCAGTCCAGCTCCTATGGCATAGCAGAACAATCCTGAAGGCCAGAGTAGGCAATTTGCAATTGTTTTAAAGCTTTCTAGGAATGATAGGTTTTGCTTTTCCTTGGCATATGATTTAACCAGTCTTCAAAAAGACATTTCTTTCTCTTGAGTCAGAAAATTGTTCTTGGTGCAGATTATTTACTTCTTCAAACTTTGGCTAGTGACTCAGTTTAACTATTAACCCATGAAATTTTGAAGCTACAAAATACCTGTCACGAATCATATCTTCTGTCAAAGCATTTGCTAATGTCCTTTTTAAGAAGAAAACTTTTAAAATATCACAGCCAGGTTGTATCTTGTTTTTTGTTTTGCTTCTGTGAACTTCCTGAAGTTTCTCAAAGGTATACCTGGTTATCAAGAGTGAAACACAACTCCGAAACAAAACTGATATTTGCCACAATGATATTTTCACGGTAGCCAAACAAAAGATCTAAACAGATGTAAGGTTTATTTCTTTGCAAGTTAACATCTGAACCAGTGGGCAGTTTACCCTACTCTATGTGGTTATCCAGGTATCTTGGTTTCTTTTATCTTGTTCTACCATATGTATGCCAGAGTATTCATATGGCTGAATATGGGTTACAGCACCATGTCCTCATTCCAGCTGTGGGAAGGTAGAAGAATGTGGATGGTGAGCAGTTTCCTTTTAAAGACGTGATGTAGAGTGCTCCTACATCATTGATGCTCATGTCCACTTGGCCAGAACTTAGTCACATGACTATGCTTAGTTGAAAGGAAAAATGACGAATGTAGTCTCTGGCTCAGTGGCCAAGAGTCTGACCAACACTTAAAGGTTGCTCTTACCAAAAGGGAAGAAATGTGACTTGGATATTAGAGAACAGTTAGCAGTCCCTGCCATAGAGGGCTTGCTTATCATAGTTTAGTTTGGCAGACATAAGTCTCTAACTAATTTTACTTTATGCACTATTTTAGGTTCCACCTTTTTTTTTTTTTAAAGATTTTATTTATTTATTTGTCAGAGAGAGAGAGAGAGAGAGAGAGAGCAAGAGCCCAAGCAGGGGGAGCGGCAGGCAGAGAGAGAGAAGCAGGCTCCCCGCTGAGCAGGGAGCCTGATGCCGGTCTTGATTCCAGGACCCTGGGATCATGACCTGAGCTGAAAGTAGCTGCTTAACTGACTGAGCCCCCAAGCGCCTAGGGTTCCAGCTTTCTAATGAACTTGTGGTTTACTTAGACCCCAGATATTTTTCTGAGGCTTTTCTGGCTGGTAAATTATTTCACACATAGTTGAAAAATTATATTGTCTTCTAGTTGTCCTCATATAAAACTGATTATCTTTTCATTCATTTCACTAACTGCAAATACGTATTGTGTATATATATCTACGCAGTTGATATACACAGAGTGTTATATATACACATACACGTATATAGTAATACACCTACATGTACACACACACATACACCAAAATGACTAGGGGTTATGTTTCTTATATTGTTCACCCAGTCTTTTTACTTTCATTCCTCTTGTGGAGCTCCTTGGTCATAGCTTAAATGTGAATTCTGCTGCTTCTGCAGAGTGCTCAAAATGGAAAGAGGAGGTAGATGCAGGAATGTTGGCATCTGCAGCCAGCTTCTCTTGTCACTGTGTTGGCTCTTCTTAGCTTCATTTTTAAGCATATGACCAGTGTCTTTTGGGAGCATTGCCTGACAGTGGTCCTAACCATTCTATTTTAATTTTAATTTTTCTTGCTCTGCATTATTTCAGCTGGTATGTTTTGTTATTTCTTCATCTTGAAATGTGTTTAAATGTATCTTTTAGGTATTATTGTATAGGAATGACATAATTTTATAAATTAAATACGTATATATGTATGTAAAACAATAGCTTACTGCTACTCTATTACTTTGCAACTTTGGGCATATTCCAGTTGATGCTGTTTTGAGTTTTGATATGCTCTGAGACGGAGGCACCCAAATACAATGTCTCCAAGAGTTCTTGCTGCTCTCGGGTTTCTAGACAACTCCCTAGGGGAGGGGTTGGGGACATGGCTCAGCGAGGAAAATGAACCATAAGTGTAATACTGTGTTCTGGCCAGGTAATCATGGACACCTAGATATGCCTAAGACACAGTGCTGGGTGCAAAATCAAGGAAAAGCTGCCAACCTTGAACAACCCCTTTTGTTTTCAAAATCCAGTGTCAAGTCCGAATGCAAGATCCAAGCGATGATCTGACTCATTGCTATAACTCAATCAGTTAGCTTTGGGAGGTCTTAAGCGACAACATTTAATTCTGTATTCCTGCATTTATATCCAATATTCTATAAAAGGAAAAGTTCGATGAAGCTCTTTGGCATAGGTCCCCATTCACCCTCGCCTCTTTCAGACAAGACTTCTAAAACGTTGACTTGCTTTCTACCAAATTTGTTTGGAAATGATCTAAAGCCTTTCAACCCGAGCCACCAGGTCATTGAGTACAGTCAGTATTTTGTCCTGCCAGCCTGAAATAGAGACTTGTTTTTATCTGCCACATTTGCAACTATTCTCTCCTTTTCATCCCTGCATGCAGGCAACTGGAACATTTCCTCCTTTCAGCTGCCAGAAATGTCAGTGATCCAGGGTCCTCTCCGAAGCTACCATGTTGTGTCCCATGTGCAATAATAGTACCACTAATGACAATGACATCTTCCTCTGCTAGATTTACATTAAGAGTGTTCAGCATTGTTCCCTTATTAAAATCATCATTTGGTTTGGGCTGTGGTTCCCTTATAGAGTCCACGTGTGCCATACTCAGAGCTGTGCCCCAGCATGTTCTTAAATTAGAATTCAATCTCTTTAACCCTGCACTGGCCCACCACAGGGCGACTTCATGAGGACCCTGCCTTATGAATTTCCTGAAATCTCCTATGCAGCAGAAATGCACATTGAAATAAGTACTATTTAAATGCTTGTAAAGGAGCTATGTTTCAGGTTTCCTTCTTGTCATTAAATGCTGACATATTTTGCCCTTGAAAATAGGAAAATAGGCAGGTGACAAGCAGGTCTCCAGGAATAATTGTTTTCTCAGGCAAAAATCACTTAGTCAAAGATCTCCCTCCCTTTTTCCTGGTAAAAAATGTAGGATACAACTATGGGACCTTAAAATGAATGGACACAATGGTATCGAATCGATAATAATAGCTATTACTTATTAATTGCTTATCATGTGCTGGGCCTGTTAGCACTTTACACTGTATTAACTCAATTATTGTAGCAATTTTAGGGGACAGATAGTTCCCTCATTTTCATTTTTAGATGGGAAGCTGGAGCACAGAGAGGTTGAATACTTGTATCAAATCTCACAGGTATAGCTATAAAGCTGAGATTTAGCTGATTCTAGAGCCTATGTGCTTAACTGTTGTAAGAAGGACGTGGTTTTTCCAAGTGTTGCATGTAGATGTTCCAGAAGCTGCAATCTGTAGCCATTGAAGAGTCATACTGTATTACTACTGAGTGTTGCTTAGAAGGCTCTCAAATGATACTTTAGCTTACTGGATCGTCTGCCCCCTTCTGCTGGTTCAGCTGAAGGTTCAGCTGTTGGTTCAGTGCTCATGTCTTATATCCAGTGGCCAGCTCTCAGTTCTGTAATTCTGAGGAACATATGTCACTCCACGGAGCTTGCTTGTTTCTGCAGAAAAGACGAGTTCAGGGTTTCTATTTTCTTGATAGCATTCAGGGTTTCCTGCAAAGTCAGCAGAGTGTTCTGCAAGTCTATTTTGGGGACAAAGTCATTGGCACGTAACAGATTCTGAAAGACCGTTTCTGGGCGTTTGGATGGCATTTGTTACTGGCTGAGTGGAAGGAATATAATCTGGGTCTGTGATAACAGCATCTGGGTCCTTTGCTGTATCATATAGGATTGGGTGTAAAACAGAATGAACTAAGAAGGAGAGAAATAGGAAGTATGATGTCATATTCTCTTAAGGCATAAAATATGTTTTCAGTATGTTGCGTTTTTAATATTTTTAGACGTTTCTTGAATATATGAGGATGAACCTTATGAACTAGGCATTTTTGTAGGTCAGAAACAGTCAGCTAGCAGAAGTTTCATCTACATTCATGCACAGATATACAGGCTCATATGTACATATGTATCTGAAGATATTTATGCTGCCAACTCCGTCAGTAAAACAAATAAAGCTCAGAATTACCCAGTGGAATTTTACTTGACTTCCAGGCGATATTAAAATCTTGCAAAACTGAAATTAAAAGGCTGTTCTAAGAACCCATTCTTAGGTTTTTATAATAAAGGAATGTTTCCGAGACAGACTTGTTTTTGGCATATTGTGCCCACCATCACATTCTCAAAGCAAAATTTACACCCTGAAAGAATAAGATTCAATCCATGTGAAAAATCAGTAGAAACGTGTTACCCAAAGCTGACATTTTGAGTTTTTTTTACACTAGTCTGCTGAAGGCAAAACCTCTTCTCTCGGAAGGCTGATGCTCTTCAGAGGGGCTTGTCATTGGGGGGATGTCTTTTCTGCACTAATATGAGTGGGTTTTCATGCCCCATCTTTTTGACAGAAATTACTGAGTTGTGGTGTCCGTGTGCACCAAACCATTACTTCTTCAGTTATTACGCACTCAACTGAAAGAGGGGCTTTGGATTATTTTGATCAATAACAAAGAACTTGTTGTTAAAGTGATCAGTTTTTGTTTCTCCTTTCTTTCTCCCTTTCTTATTAAAGAAATAAGGGGCTCACAGAAGGTGGGACTCACCTTCAGGTTGGGGGAAATTGCTCTTCAATTCGAAGAGGTGTTTATGTATGGGAAAAACTGGCAGCTTCCAGAAATAGACTCTGTAAACTTTTGTGTTTTGCCTCATGGGGCAATATCACTGCACTCTGCAGAATTAGGGAGTATAAAATAACACACATATGGAGGCAACACAGGTACGACAAGAATGAACAAGACATGGTGCGGGTATTCACGTCGTCTCCTCTTTAACCACCAACTTTGCAGTGCATTTGTCTCCTCATCTATATAAGAAGACGATTTGATACCATGAAATGGACAGTGAGGTTGGGTGCTGTGTTTCTATTCTTGGCTCTAGAGTTTCTGACAGCTACCCTGGCAGAAGAACACACGAAACATTTGACCTTGCTTCCATCTTTCATAATGCTCTGTGCTGCCCTTGGTGTTTAAATGAATAAGATTCTCCTGACTTGCTGTCAGCAGGGCTTGCACTCTGGGCTGCTTTCCAGCATTGGGTATGGATTTACATGGAATCATCGACACTTGCTTTCCCAGATGCCTCTTCTTCCAGTTTCTACTGTAGAACTGAGCAAATCTGCCAAAGTCAATGAGAATCGATTTGGTCTTTGTAAACAGCTTAACGTGGAGAAACCTAAATCAACCCCCAAATAGATAGAACTTAAGTGCCATGTGTATTAGCAAGAAAATTCTGTAAACTTGTAGATCATGTGTTAGTTGTTTCTTGTGGTGTATCAATAACTAAAATTTATTGGACATTGTTTTAAGTACTTTCCATGTATCATCTCGTTTAAACTTTATACCACTCTATAGTAGGGTAACTATGATTGTCCCAAGATGTGAAAATGTAGGCTCTGAGGGCTTGTTTAAGGTCACATACAACTACTCGGTGGCAAAGCCCAAGACTTGACCCAATCAGATTCCAGAGACGGTGCTTATAACATTGTCCCTCTCTTTGGCTAATGGCACTCTCTACTCTGATGAGTATGTGTCACCTGCCTTCTTAGGTAAGAACTCTCAAGAGTGAGAGACTGCAGTTCCAGCCCTAAGATATCAATCCCGAGTTAAAGGAAGTATCCGTGTCCAACTTTACCATGTATAACATGGGAAGATCTCTCTCTCTCTCTCTCTCACACACACACACACACACACACACACACACACACACACACACACGGAATTATATTTGCCTATGTTGCAAGGTTCTTATCAGGTTGAAATATTTATGTACCTGCTTTGAAATGTACAGAACAGATGGCTAGAAAAAACACTAAAATTATATACATTTCTTTCATAGTGTAGGGTTATTGCTCAAAAAGTCTTCCCAGTGAAGGACTACCAATAAAGTGTAAAAAAAGTGATGCGTGACGCTTGCAGGCTGATGTGGTCCAGAGAGGAAGTGTTCTCCTCACCATCTTTTTCCCACCCCCTTGGCTGAATGGAGGAAATTCCAGCCATGGGCTGAAGGTGGTGGAGCCAAAGATGTAAGCAGCCTGGGTTCCTGAATGATCACCTGGAGGCACACCTACATTGCATTGTAACATGAGAAAGGAATAATCTTGCAATGAATTAAGGCACTGAGATTTTATCTGTTATAGCAGCTGGAGTCACTTAGCCTAACTACTACTAAAAACAAAGTACAAACTGTTGTGGCTTCAGTCTAGGTCCAGAGTAAAGAACTGGAGATCCTATTAATGTCCGGCCTTTAAATTGCTGAGTAAGTCATTGAATTTAGCCATGCCTTTTGTTAAGCTTCAATAAGGAAAATACTTCTTTCATGACCTCAGAGCAATGTTTCTCAAATGGGAGTGATTTTACCCTACTTCCTGCTGGGGGCCTTTGGCAATGTCTGGAGACATTTTTGGGTTGTCACAATTTGAGGGATGGAGCTATTGGCCTCTAGTGGGTAGAGGCCAGGGATACTGTTCAACATCCTACAGTGTAGGTGACAGCTCCTTACAACAAGAGAAAAATCATCTGGGCCAAAATGTCAGTAATGCTGAGGTTGAGAAACCCTGCCTTAGAAGCATATCTGGAACGACAGATATGAACACTTACAGTGTTCTTGTGACATTTCCTACATAAGAAACTTGTAGAGATACTGTCCAGCCCCTAGTCTATTGGGGTCCTTTTTACAGGGTACCCCATTCAGTCTCAACAACAAGACTTTCAGTCCTAAGTAGCATGTTGCGGTGGAATAAACACTGGGTGGAGTAGAAAAATTTGGCTTTAAAGCTAGAGCTTTCTTGTTAATAGATGTTATGAGCTTGGGCAAATTAGCAAATCTCCTTAAGCTTCACTTCTTTCATCTATAAAAGAGAATAATATCACAAGTTTGTGACTACCTACCTACCTCATTGGTTTATAAGCTTTAAATAGGATGATACACATTAAAGTATTTGTTATAATCCCTGACATATAACAAGCACTCAATATAAATATTGTTTTCCTTCCCAAGACTTCATAAATGTGACAAAAATAACTTGCTAACAAGATCTTAAATCATACAGTGGAATAAATCAGAAATAATTTACTGAGTGACAGAATGTGCTCACTCATGTATTTATAGATTGTCAGTTTATTGGTTTCCCCAAAACAGCTAAACTAAAGTTAATATTCAACCCCAGCTCATACAGTTCCAGTTTTAATTCTAGTCCCTCCACGACAAAGAACTGGTAAAACTCTGTTTTAGTGACTTTAGTGACTTAGAGAATTGTGATTATCCTGATGCAGTCCAAGTTATTTCTTTTGTGGCCATTCTGGTTCTATGTGGACTTTTCTTCTTTTGCTCTTTTTTCACAGCCTAAGCTATGTCCCACACTTACCTCTAGATCATGCTTTTCCATGCATATCTGCTTGTGTCCTTGTATCAAGGTTGATATGCTTTTGCAGAACATTCTCATGTGCTCTTTGCAATAGCTCAATGTTTAGACATTGAGTTAGAGTATTCACCAACTTTCCTATAACCATAGCTATTTCTGTACCAAATGGTATCAGCGCAGATTAATGCAGTGCTAAGCCTAAATGAATGGGGATGTGCCCATCAATGCTTGCCCGAGAAATGTCTTTGTCTTTGGCCTAGAAGATGCTGTATTTGCTCCACTGCTGTGATCTATGTTTTCGAAACAGCCTTGGGAGTTGACAGAAAAGGAGTATCTTGTCTACCAGTGTTTCCAAATACATATACATATTTTTTTGTGGGAGCAGTGGCACAACATACATAGGACAGATATAATGTGTTTGCAGGCTCGTTGGTGCTGGATGTGGCCAGCTGAGGTCTGGTGCTGGCCAGGCCTCACCCAATTGTGCCAAGAGGTAGACTCGTTATACCCATCATGACACACTAACTTGTTGGGGAACTCTGTCCTAGACTGAACATAAAACAAAAATTAACACAAAGTTCTACCTACTCTCTTTTTACCATCAATCCCCTATAGAGTTCCCATTAAAGTTTTGTCTTCTTATTTTCCGTTATTGTATCAATTGTCATCTTATCTGTAGGAGCTCAATTGAAGGTTCGCATACTATTGGCTACACTGAATGTCTTTACATGCACATGAATAGATCTGTCCCCCACCATTCCTTGTTCTCCTCCTGTTGGGAATTACCTGGTGCCCCTGCACTGTCATCCTTCAAACACCATACACATGATGGCTCTTCTTTTGCTTCAGAAGTGAATATTGACTTCTGTGCAATTAACACCATTGCAGGGCTCTTCCTAGCATTTCCAATACATTCGGGACATCTCGGCAGAAAAGCTCTATAATAATTTATGTGACCTAAGAACTAATTTCTTCCATGACTTTGCAAATGACATTTTAAAATTGAGAAGTTTTTTGCCAAGAAGAAAACACTCCTGGAGATCAAATGATTGCTTTTACTAATGGCAGTCAGAGAGAGCTGGGTTCTGGCACCTGCTTCTAGAAGACCTGTTGATAGCATGAAGGGACCCAGAAGGGTGAGGTAAGGGTGGTAGAATAGCAGGAGCCAGTGTGAACATTTGGAGCCTTTAGCCTGGAGAAAAAAGATCCAAGGGGAGGCTAGAAGCTGCTTTTAGCTCTCCGAGGAAGAATTAATAAAACTGATCTTGAATTCTCTAGGTGATCAAACTAAGACTCAAGGGTACAAAAGGAGGCACCGTAAGAAATTCCAACAGCACATTTTAAGGTAGCTTACTAGTGTCAGCAATTAGATGTTACCTTCCAGAAGTTTTTCTATGTAAACCTAAATCGAAGTCTAGACACATGCACATATATATGTATTTGGTACCACTGATAAATTTAAGCGTTTTGAAAATAAGATCATGGCCTATATATTTTTCTTAAACTTGGACTCCGTATAATAAAGACATGTTAGGAATTGGGAATATCTCATAGTGGGCCAGCAGCATCATGAGTAGTGAGTTTGCCACGAACACAAGTAATTAAAATAGTGTGGGCCAGCATGTCTCCATATTTAATATGCATGCGGGTCCCCTGGGGATCTTGTTAAAATGCAGGTTATGATTCATTAGGTCTGGGGTGGGGTGTGGGATTCTACATTTCTAACAAACTCCCAGGTAATGCTAGTCTTTGAGAAGCAAGGGTCTAACTGAGCATCTCCAGGGACACTTAGAACAAATACCTGTCTTGGGTTGGGGTAAAATACTTCTAAGTTCCCTTATAACTTGAATGATTTATTTTATCTTTCTTACATATACATTTATGGAAAAAATGTTGATTATATATAAACATCTTCATTTGCTGTCTCACCATTACCCATCAGTTTGTTCTTTCCTCTTTCTTTTTGCTAGTACAATCTGTAACACCTATGATAATAACTGTGATTATAAGGTCTCCCATTTTAACATTCAGAGCAAACATTGTAGCCCTTAATTTCCACTGGTTCCTTGTATCTTTATTTTGAAAATTATGTATCTATAAATTTTAGGATCATTTCTATGTGTCTAAGTTCCCATAGTAATAGAAGCATTGTATTTAATGATGTCCCTAATAATTCTAATAGAAGGAACCAGAATTTTTTTAAAAAGTAACAAATAAAAATGGCTAAGAACAATTGACCACAGCTTACATGCTAAACACTGGTTTAAGGATTTTATATGCATCCTATGATTTAATCTAAAACACAGACCTATGAAATAGTAATTATCATTATCCCATTTTATAGAAAAAGAAAGTGAGATACAGGGAAATTCAGTAATTTGCCCACGGTCTCCCAGCTAGTGAACGGCAGAATTTGAACCCAGGCTCCTGAGTTGGTAATCTCAATTAGTTAATAGTCGCATTGGGAAAATTAATTAGGATGATGTGAAATAAGATTGTAACTTAAACTTACATCAAAGTGTGGGTTCCTGTTTTATTACCATCAGAGTACCTCCTTTGGTGATAACTTAGTCTTATATATTTCTTAGCCTTTGAGAGCACCATGCTGCATTTTATAAATTCTAACTTATTTGTGGAATTGTCTAAGACACACGGAATCTACTGGAATAACCAATTTCATGAAATAAAACTTAAAATAGCATTTGTAAAATGCATATGAGACTCTTTAGGATTCATAATTATAATTTTGTGTTATTTGCTAAAACTAAAGCATACCTGAGTTTCAGTACTGGTTTGACTAATTAAAAAAATTTTTTTTGGCAAAATTACACATAATACCTGAAGTATTCCACACCATTCTTAAGAGGGAAATTAATTTAGATATGCAATTTATTTTCTAAAGAGGCTTATTTTCTCAGTGAATAAACTATGCTTAAGACTTAGTATTCACTCCTTAATATTTTTTTTTCTGTCAGCAAGATGAAAAGAGTAATTACATGAATAAGAGTGAGTTCCTGCATCTCAAACCATGCAGTAGTCCAGAGTGAGGAGATCCGCCCATTTTGGCACATTGTGCCTATTACTGCTTAGTAACAGAGAAAGGGGAGCAGAGAAGTAAGGACAGCCAATGTCCAGCCCGTGACTAAGACTCCGGTACCCAAGAAGGTAGAGACTCCAGAGTGTCAGTGATGCGGGGTGGGGGGGGGGACCGGGGGACAGTGGTGGTCCTTCCGGGTCAATTCATAGTTCCAAGAATTATCAGGGGCTGTTTGCTTCTATTTCCCAGATACTTAATTTTATTAAATTTTATTAGTAGATAATACATTCACAGGATTCAAAAATATGAAAGGCAGGATTTTAACAATGACAGTTAATTATTCATGGAACTTGGCACATTCATAAGGAAAGTTCATGTACTGTCTGTCCTGTTTCTCCGTGGGAGTATATCTTGCTCATTCTAATTATTTTGTTAATGTTAATGGCAAGCATGCCTTTTGATCAATATCCCTTTGCAAGGAAAAAGCAATAAAATGCCCAGTACCAGGATGATTGTTGATTCGAGTGCAGCTGTGGTGCAGGTTCTCCGTTGTGTGGATTCCCTTTGCATTTGGTGATGTATAGTGATGGTCAAGAGCCCGATTAGCAGAGATGGGAAGAGGATGATAAACTTGAAAGCCACCGGCAATGAGGTTTTCTTTCTTTTTCTTTTAATTTTATTTACTTATTAGAGAGAGAGAGAGAGAACAAGCAGCAGAGAGGGAGAGGGAGAAGCAGACTTCCTGCTGAGCAGGGAGCCCCACACGGGACTTGATCCCAGGACCCTGGAATCACGACCTGAGCCAAAGGCAGACGCCCAACCGACTGAGCCACCCAGCCGCCCCAGCAATGAGGTTTTCTTTACCCAGCTGTCAGAACAAGGGCGATTTGTAATATTTTTATATTGTATGCTAAAGGTTCTTCTTTGAGACATAATTTATATGGGGTGAAAAACACAAATCTCAAATATATCCCTCAGTGAATTTCTTCAAGTGTATACACCTATGTAGGCAGAGAGTAGATCAAGATAGAATATTATCATGGCCCCAGAAAATTCTCTTTTGCCCTCTTCCAGGCGCTACCTCTCCTTGCTAGCCCTGCAGACACATGAATACACAGAGACAACTGTTATCCTGTCATCCAGCTTAGCATTACCTATTCTTGTCCTTCATCTAAGTGGTATTATATAGCATATTTTTGTGTATCTGGCGTCTTTGACTCAGCATAATGGTTTTGATATCGATCCGTGTTGCTCTTGTTTATTGCTGTGTAATATTCCTTCAGATGATTTTTATCACGTGTCCATTTTCTAGTTGATGGATTGTTTCCAGTTGTGAGCTGTTATGAATAGAGTTATCTTTTTTTTAAATGAATAGAGTTATCACGAACAGTCTTGTCTGGGTCTTCTTGTGGACATACATTTCCATCTCTCCTGGGTAATGACCTAGGAGTGGGCTTGTTGAGTCTACTAGGGTGGATGTCTAACTTTATAAGAACCTCCCTAACAATTTTTCAAAGTGTTTGTGTCACTTTCCATTCTCACCAGTAGTGTATGAATGAACATAGATGCTCCTGATTACAGTGATAAGCTGCCGCCCGCTCCGTATGTGGGCAGTTCCTCAATCTTAAATATCACCGAGCTGGAGAGAGTAGGAGAGAGTAGCAGGCTGGGGAGGGGAGGCAATGGAATTAGAGAACCAGTGCACTGGAGAGGTAATTCATCTTTCCCCTGCCAGTAGGCCAAGACTTATTTGCTCCCAGAATGACTCCTCAGCCCCGTGGTGTCTGCCAACCTTCCATTAAGAGTTCTACCATCAGCAGACCAGCTGTGCTACAGAATTAACTCCCAGGCTGGCTTTCAGCCCACCCACACCTTGACCTCATCTCTGCTTTTTCTCCCTCTACACATACACTGCATTCATCCAGCTCTACACACTCTGCCCTTCTGTTTTTGGCAATTACTTGGTTGGTCCTGTTATCACAGAAGGCTTGTCAACATGAGTGCTCCCACTTAATAACAGGTGTGTAACTTTGGGCAAATTACCTAACATCTTCGAGCTTCTGTTTCCTTGTCTGTAAAATGGGGTTAAGAATGCTGTTGAGTGTTAAAAAGTTAATGCAGCTGTGAATGCCTAGAAAGGGTTCTGCATGGGTCCTGGCGCACATAGCATATGCTCAGAAGGTGCTGACTATTCTATTCCCAGCACAGGCCCTCCTGCTGTATTTCTTACATGTGGTTGTCTCTCCACAGCCCTGGTCTCCTGAATGGATGATTCTGGCAAAAGGCCCTCTTTGGAACTGCCCTAGGCATTCTTATTGAGGTCTCCCCCACTCCAAGTCTCAGCCACAAACTGTAACTATGAGAAACAGTTAATATGACACAGGAGAGTTAGCAATTAAGTAGTTAATATGACCATTTCCACTGCAGACTTTAAAGTTCCTGCCAGCTTGATCTGGATTTCCTATCCCATATTTCCAAGATGAAGATGAAATTTTAAGGATTATCTGCTCAATGGAGATCTCCATTATGCATTTTCAAGGGTTTTAACAGATCATTCAACTCTAATTTTGACACATAAAGAGCATTTTCCTTTAAAAATTGTGAGCACATGTGGAGTATCTGGACACTATTATTCTTCATTCCGAATGCTCCTAGGATCTTGGGTGCCTTTCTTATTCACAGCAGAAAGGACTTAGTGAGTCCTGGGAACAGGAAGGTCATGGTTTTTTATTTTAACTGTGTCATCCGATAGCTGCTCACTTTCTTGCAAGCTCTTCATTGACTGGTATTCAGGCAGGACGCCCCCCTGAGCCAGTCTAGCTCTTCATGCTCATTCCCTGCTACCTTGTGCCAGCATTATGCTTGGGGCCCCTCAGCCAGCATGGGGACCTCTCTCCTTCTCCTGTCCCCTTGGGATCCCCCACCCCCAGTACGTATATCCCATGCTTCTCTTCTCCGTACCTTTACACACAGCCCCCATGTAGCTGGTGAGGACTTACTTTCACCAACTCGAAAGCACTGCCAGGCACTCTTCCCCTGACTTTGCTGCTCCCCTTCACAGCAAAACTCTTTCAGAGAGTGGTCTGTGCACAGGATCTACACACACACACACACACACACACACACACACACACACACACTGCGGCAAAGTTCTTATCGCTGTTACCAAAGTCCAACATCTTATCATCTGTTTTTATCTTACTTGGCCCCTTAAGCATCACTTGATGTGGCCGATGGGTCTCCTTCTTCCCTGAAATTTATCCTGAAGTTTCCAGGGCACCATCTTTGCTGCTTTTTTTTTTTTTTTTTTTTTGCTGAAATTCTCTTCTTCCAGATTGTCATGGATGCCCCTCCTCCACATGGATTGCACCTGTTTTTGGAGGTCTTCCTGGTTCCAGATTGTCCTAACCCAAGTAGCTACTTTTACCTCTTTGCTTCACTTTGTACTTAAAAACAAGAACAGTGCTATGGTGATTGCTGTGAATTGTGTAAGACTGTTGAATCACAGACCTGTACCTCTGAAACAAATAATACATTATATGTTAAAATAAAAGAAAAAGAAGAAGAAGATAGCAGGAAGGGAAGAATGAAGAGGGGGAAATCGGAGGGGGAGACGAACCATGAGAGACGATGGACTCTGAGAAACAAACTGAGGGTTCTAGAGGGGAGAGGGGTGGGGGGATGGGTTGGCCTGGTGATGGGTATTAAAGAGGGCACGTTCTGCATGGAGCACTGGGTGTTATACAGAAACAATGGATCATGGAACACTACATCAAAAACTAATGGTGTAATGTATGGTGATTAACATAACATAATAATAATAAAAAAAAGAACAACACTTATCCATTCCTGACATTCTCATTTATTTATATACGTGTCACTATTTCATAGGGGAGTTTGTAACTCTCCAATCGCTCGTTTGGCAAAAAATGATAGCTGACATTTATTGATGACCTGCCACTTGCAAGTTAGCTCAT
Source organism: Zalophus californianus (assembly GCF_009762305.2). Lineage (NCBI taxonomy): Eukaryota > Metazoa > Chordata > Mammalia > Carnivora > Otariidae > Zalophus > Zalophus californianus. The sequence goes on along the minus strand of NC_045602.1, from coordinate 106,110,978 downwards.
TACTCACTTAAAATACAAAGTAGGAATTATGCTCCTCCTTATACATATGTGCAAACTGAGGGACAGAGAAGTTCAATAACTTGCACTTGGCCTCAGAGCTGTAGGTTCCAGAGTGAGAATTCAGACATGGCCCTTCTGATGCCAGGACTCATGATAAAAATTACTGAGATGAAAAACTTTGGGTTATGCTGCTTCCTCATGCTTTCTGAGAGTACACTGAGAAATTTGGTGGAACAGAACATCTTCAAAGGACACCACTGGAGAGAACTAATATTTTATGTTTCCTCTGGAGCCCTGAGAATTTCAAGGTTTGGCTTTGTGACGACTCAGGAAGTAATAGATCATACACAACAAAGTATCCATCTCAATTTTCATTGAGTGTGGCAAGGGTTTATTAAATGATAAAGTGCATCGTAAGTCTTGTGTAAGTCTTAGAATAAGGATATAAATTTCTAAAACTTGTATTTTATAAATAGCAAGATATATGCTGGTTTACTCACTAATGAATCGTTAATCTAAGACAAACCAGAATGAGTTCCCAATTAAAACAAAATAAGAAAGATGAGCTGGTTTATATTTTCTTTCCTTTGACTCTTAATCATTAAAGCCAAGGCCTTCATGGATTGTTGGCAAGGGAAAGCAGGTTTTAACGCATTTTGCAGCTAGCGAGAGCAGGTGTTTCCCACCTGTTTGGTTTCGACTCCCAGGTTGAACTTTGCCTCCTTTACACAAATCCACAGCACACTCTGTGAGCTCGTTAGCGCTCCCTGTAAACTGTTGATTTGTTGCTGCCAAGCCTGCATAGCCCTGAGCCAGAGCCAGCCCTCCCAGAAACCATAATGTAGGTCTAACCTGTTTCCAGTAAATCCCATCACTGCCTCTTGAGTAACTCCCTAAGGCATCCTCATCTCCCACCTGCTGCTTCTTCCCCCAAAAAGAGACCAACAATTCTTTGGAAGCCTTTCATTAAAGACTTCATGCACAGCCCCTCCCAGAAATGTTTGCATTTCGGGAAGAGGACAATTAGAGAGGCAGATGTGGAGCCACACAGGGTGAAAAGTTTTTATTTTTCAGCTACTGTAAACTCTGGGGACCTCAGATCCAACAGGCCAGTAACCCAGTCCGTGTGCATATCTGAGGGGTAGTTTTATACAACTAGGTTACCAGTAAAGTCTTAGAGCTGTTCATTAATCTTCCCAAAAAGTTCTTCTAGTCTGCACTTCCTCCCCATCCCCACAGAGACTCCCTCTTTGAGGATCTTATTTGTCCAGCTTTTCAGACTGAAATGTACCCACTATGTACCTGGGCTTTGGATAGCACACAGATTCTGACTCAGCAGGTCTGGGGTGGGGCCTGAGAGTCTGCATTTCTAACCAGCTCTGGGAAGGTGGCGTTGTGTTGATGCTGCTGGTCTACCAGATCACTCTTTGCAGAGCAAGTTCCTAGGTCAGCCCTTCTTAAACCTGAGCATGCATCAAAATGTCCTAGGGCTTGCTAAAAACACAGATTTCCGGGCCCTGCTACGAGACATTCTGATTTAGTAGATCTTGGATGGAGCCCAGGAATTTGCATTTCTAACGAAGTTCCCCAGCGATGCTGATACTGCTGGTCTGGGACCCACACTTTGAGAACCACTGTTCTAGATCATTGTAGGAGCCCCTGACTTGTCTTTCTGTGCCCTCTACTTTGTTATTTCCCTACCACCAGAATTACCCTTAAAATTCTTAAGATGATAATTTTGTATATTTTCTTCTTGTTTACAAAACTGTGTAGTGACTGGCAATGGGCCATTTAATACACTTCTAGACTCTGATGTATTGTGACACATGGTTAGAAATAAGCATCCCTTAGACAATTTTTCAGGGACCTGTCTCTGTAATGGCTATGAGATATAGGCTACCTAGCGCACTTTTATCTGTATTTACCAGCGCCTTAAGTGGTTCTTTATTTCAGGGACTTATGCAGACCACAAAAACTTTTGTTGAGAAGGAATAAACATCCATTACAGAATGGCGTTACCAGCGTTTTAGCGATCCATAACTAAGACATAATATCAACCTGGAACCCATCATGCTATACAGCAGAATCCCGCCATCAACCGTCATGTGCAATGTCTTGAGAAACTCGCCAGTGTCAGCAAGAGAAGCTGCCCTATTCTGTTCTGACCTGTACCTGTCCTTGCTCTGCTATAGTTTTGCTTATTGTTTGCTGGGAGACCCATGCCATTTCCTTTCTGGGCTGCTAGATGCAAGGGTTATTTGTTGCTTCTGCTGTTTGTTTTGTTGCGGGGATTTGGATCCTAATTCTTTTTCTTTGCATTTGTAAATACTCCAAGTGCTGTCCATAAAGAGGCTTGACTGGCCTCCAGGACACATTGCCAAATGCTGGCTTCCAGTTTTGCTAACTGATCCGGGAGATGGATTCTGTGGGTGTGTTTGGTCTCACAGTTTGTGCCAAGTGGGCACGATGTCCTTAGCCCACCTTTTTTTGCACACAAGTACCGAAGGCAACCTATTACCCCTCTCCCTTGGTTGGGAACAGTCACATTTTTTATGGAGTCTGAGCTAAAATTTGATTTCCTCATTGCACTGTGCTCTGGCTTTACTGTGTAAACCCACTTCCATTGCTGTTTTGCCATTTCATGCCCAGGTTCTTCTAAGCCCCTTGTGGCCTCGGTCTTCCTTTCCAGCCTCAGCTCCTGGCACTGTGGTGCTTCTAGTCCAGCCACTCCCCAAGAAGTCAGAAACTTGTGTGCCTCTCTATTTCTCCTTACTTAGTTCCCTTCCCAAAATGTCCTCTCTGCGGTGTCTCCTCTCCTGGTCCCCATTCCCACCCGGTTACGCCCACACAGGCAGTCTTACCCAGGTCTTGAACTGAATCTTGTTGAGCCCAGTGAAAATCAGGTGGTGGGTCCCCAAAAGGCAATGGACTGCTCTAACTTGTCTCGGTGTTTTGTTTTTTTGTTTTTTGTTTTTTGTTTTTGTCTGGTTTTCAGAGGAATGTGTGTGAGGGAGGAAGGAGGTATTTGCTGCAGGCAAATGTTTGAACTTTCAGGCCGACTTAGGGGGAGAAGCATATGAGGGTTGGTAAATGCAGGCACAGTCGATGCAGAGTTGGCATGCTGAAAGGAATGTTTGCCCCTAATGATCTCTGCTTGCTTTTTGTAAGTAAGACCTGAAGCCATTAAAAGTAGAAAACTACTCTAACCAAACTGACATTTATTTATTTTTTTTTTTAGTATACTTGGTACATAGTATACTCACTCTCCATATTTTTAGAGTTTTTGAAAAGTCGATTCAAAACTGTCAGAGTCAGCTCTGCCTTCACTGTTCACTACCCTTCAGTAGAAAAAAGGAAGAGCTGGGCTGTTTGTCTTGGGTTTTTATGCATTGAGAAGGATTTGAAATGGATTACGGTTTGAAACTTTAGTTCCTTTTACTTTTTCTTATCTGTTAGGTTTTCACCCATAGGTATCCTTGAGAGATATTATCTGTCATTTGTGTCAGGGGACAAGGCACCATTTAAAACCGTGATGTTCTCAGCGATCACTGCTGAATGTCCGTACACCTAAAAGGGAGCTAAAAATTCATCAAGCCTGATGTGTAAAAATAACTGATTCTTAATTATGAGCCTATTCATGAACGGCAGCTTCCCTCTTCAGGACTATGAAATCCAGAGTCTTGAGGAGCAATGATGTCAGTCACCTGACCAGACCACCTTTGGGGTCAGGGTACCCCACCCCTGCTGTGACAGGTGCTGGCACGGGTCCTGGGTATTGGAGGATGTTCAGCAGCACCCCTGCCCTCCACCCGCTAGATGCCAGTAACACCCCATCAAAGTGATGACCAAAATGTCTCCCGACTCTGCCAAATGCCCAAGGCTGGAGGGAAAAGCTCTGGCAGCAAAATGGCTCCCTACAAAGAACCACTGGTCTATTGAGAAAGTGGGATGGGCGAAAGCCAGGACTCTCACTGAAACTTGTCCAAGCACAAAGGAGCGTAGAAGTATTCTACAGAATAGAGACTGCATTCTTTTCATGATATCACCCCCCCCAATTTCAGCCAAACTTTTATAGTGAAGAGTTCCTCAAGCATCTAAAATGGCAAAAGAGAAGATGCCATGGTTTCATTTTGGAAGAGTTCAGTGAGGTTAAGAGTGATCCTCTTATAAAGCAGGGAGGCCGAGGACATGCATGTTTTACATCAGACTGTGGCAAGATACAAAATTTTAAAGCAGGTTTAATGGTGTTCAAGGCTTCTGTTATCTGTTCAAAAGAAAATTATTTATTTATTTTTAAAGATTTTATTTATTTATTTGAAGAGGAACGAGAGAGAGAGAGAGAGAGAGCACGAGCTGGGGGAGCGGCAGGCAGAGGGAGAGGGAGAAGCAGGCTCCCCACGGAGCAGGGAGCTTGATGCGGGGCTCGATCCCAGGACCCTGGGATCATGACCTAAGCTGAAGGCAGACGCTTAACTGTCTGAGCCACCCAGGCACCCCAGAAAGTAATTTATTTAATATAACTTCCTGGTATTATAAAGATGGAAATAGGAACACTATTCACAACGTTACCCCCAAACATAGCCCTGACTAGACTAATTTTAACTTTTTCCTACTGACAAATTTCACCCTTCCAGTGTTCTTCCTCAATTTTGCCTGCCTGTGCAGCTCACTCCTTCATATTTGTCCGTGATAGAAGGCCTAAGATAAAGATAATTAAACCAATCTGATTTTCAAGGTTTGAATAATTAATAACTATGATTTTGGCATTTTAAGAATGTTATGCTGACCTCGTTCTTTGCTCAGTGATGAAAATTAAATGCAAGAGATGTGCATCAGAGCAAGACCCTTAGCCAGATAAAGACTTCATTTATAATGTTTCCTAACGTTCTCTTCTTTTTAGTTCGTACAGCCCACATTGAGCCTTTTCCCAAAGTAATCATTAGTTATTATTTGAACTATTAAATACACACCTCCTTAAGCAGGTATTGGGTTGTTACATTAATCAAGGTAGTGACAAGCACGATTTAGTCCCGGAACTTTTAATCTGCCTTAAAGTAAAACTAATGTTCACTTTTAAATGAGCTGTTAAACAAATCCACTGACTTTTGGGGGTGAAAACATTCTCTTGTCCCAGGAGCTCAAATTGCGTTCTACAGTTACCTGTGACTCGCACTTAGAGGTGTGCTCCTTCTCCCCAAGAGAAGAGCAACAGTAGTAGTCATGCCCCTGAAGGCTTCTTCAGTTCCAAAAGGCAATATCCTTCCTCTCCAGAAGAAATCAGAGATAGGACAGGCATCTTCTGGACCAGAACTCGAGAAGAAAATGCTCAGCTAAGCTAGGTAGAGAGCTAGCTAGCTAGAGAAATAGAAGAAAGATACAGAATTGCAGGAAAAAAAGGAATTTTAAAGTGTTTGTGGGGTGGAGGAGAGATGACTGTAAACAAAGCCAAGAACTAAATATAGAAACTATGGAAATAAATAGCCCATGCTCCCTGGATAGCCTAAGCTTTGATGCTAAGCAGAAAAGCAGCTCCAAAAGGGTTCCCTGTAAAGCTATAAACAGGAAAGAATTAAGAATATGCTGATTGACGAGAAACAAATATGGTTTACCTCTGGATTTTGCTATTTATGGAATAAAAGGCAAGAATGTCAGAGCAAGCATTTTGTATAATTAAAATTCTGGAGTGTAGGGAGGGAAAAAGGCATGGAGTCCACTGTCTCGAAATGTCTACTACATAATTCGCTGCCACCTTTAAAAGGGCAGGTACCTTATACTAATCATGCTTGCTAATTAGTAAAGAAACCTTGGACATGAGCTCTGATGAAGCAGGACTGAAATCAAACCAGAAGGCTGATGAGAGCATGAAGGGAGAATCTAATTGGAGCTAGATGATATGTCTAAAGTACACTTTCATGTGTGTTTTTCTTTTTCATTTTCTTGGATCAGTATTCATGGAAATTTCCATGAATCAGGTGACACTGGGCACGTAATGGACAGAGGTCTTAGTTTATTTGCTGTCAACTTGAGAATGTGGCTATATTAGGGGAGTTGAAATGGTCCAAAAATGTGAGTGGAGTGGTCCATCAAAATATTGTTCTACCTCCTGTTTCTTTTAGAAATGCTTACTATGTTACTATTAGAATGGATGGATTTAGACCTTAAAGTTAAGAGAAAACACAAGAATGATGAATTGTTAAAGTTAAGTTTCAATTTAATTCTATGAAGAGACATCTATGAAATATCAGGTTTGCTATAATTTCAAGTAGTTGGAAGACAAAAAGGACCCGGCTCTTGAAGAAGCTCAGTGGTAAGATGGTAAATCACTCCACAGGAGAAAAAAGATGGGGAGGCTCTTGGGAGGAGATGTGGCTGTAGACACTGTAAGTTTCTGTTGAAGGAGAGATGTGTGTCGTTGTGACTGAGCGATAATGTTCTGAAGCAGACCACAAAGCATTCCCAAAGAGAGGGAGAATTATTAGTACTCCACTGCCTTTCAGCAAATGCTCATCTGATTACTATTGAACGTAGAAGTCCTGGTGATACACACTTACACGGAAAGAATGTTCTTCCTCTAGATGGAGGAAGCCTGCTAGCAATTGATCTAGTATCTGGTCTCCCTGTACACTTCCCAGCTTCCCTTTCAGCTAGGTGTGTCTGGAAGACTAAATTCTAGCCAAGAGGTGGAAACAGAAATCCGTGAGGCTTCCCGAACATTTTCTTAGAGGGAAGGGCATGCGTGTCTTCAATCTTCCTTCTCTTCTATCATCAATATGAACTGTATTTGAACAGCCATCTCTACCATGAGGGAGAAACCACATGCTGAGGATTGAGAAACTGCCCCATGAGTAAATGGTTGGACCCAATCAGCCTTGTCATGCAGCCCTGCCCAGCCTGGACTCCTACCTCTGGGTTTTTTGTTTTGTTTTGTTTTGTTTTAATCTGAGAGAGAAATAAGTCTTCATCCTGTCTAAACTACTGTTATTGTGGCCTTTTTTTCTTTTTTTTACTTATACCTGAATATAAATTGTTACTGATGCACATTGACTATGGTTATAAGTAGGATTAAAAGATATTGAATTAATATTTAGAAAGTTATATGATTTTCCCAGTCTGTGCTAAAATGATGGCAATGTCTTTGCTTAAAAACAGATATCAATCAGCCAAATGTATTTGAATGTGTATGGATTGCAAAGAAGCATGAAATGGAATTTTGAGCCTCAAGTGATTTTCTGTAAAGTGAAAAACTAAGACATTAAAAAATGTGCATACACACACACATTCACATACATGCATTTATATACACACATACATACATGCAAAACAATGTAGAACATTCCACTGTGTAGCAGTTCAATCCAATAGAACCAGTGGAGCAAGGAGCAAAAGATTAACACACACAATAAAATCCTCAGCAGCTCAGCGGATGCTGCTCAAAGAGACTGGGGAGCCTTGGCAGAGAATTAGGTTTTGAAGATGAGAATGAAAGATTAGACAGGTGACAAGAAGGGGAAATGGGATACAGTGAATATATTGTCAACAAAATGGAAGAATTTTAGTTTATCTCAATATGACATATTTACAGTCAAAATTCTGGTGAAAGGATCTTTTGCTAATGCTCATTTCTCTCAGTTGGTCTTGATGGAATTCATGAGCTGCCATGAGAGACCACACTGTTCCTCTGGTGGCATTTTCAGGAAAACTGTGCAATTAGGATCTGATTTTTTTCTATGAAGAATCCTTATTGTGTCTATATCAACTTGCAATTCTGTGGTCAAGAGATGAGGGAATGATTGCAGTGTGGTGACTGTGTCTGGGAAGGAAGAAACTCGACAGAACGCTTTGGTTATTGTTGGAACACTTTGGTTATTGTCAGCTGCCTTGCTGGTGGAAGTTGGAAAGTTAGAGCATTCAAGAAGGTGAGGTGAGAGGACCTAAGATAAGAGGGAGAAATGTGACAAGGAGGTTTAGTAGAACCAGGTGGAAGATCAGTACTCTGGGGAAAAAAGATGGAGGTTGCAATGGGCTGTGGGAGAAGTACCAAACACTCTCCAGTTGACGAGGAAGAGAATCAGTGAATCAAAAAGAAACATATGAAACCTAGAAATAAAATTGTCTTTATCTCATGATGACAAGACACGTTGTGTTGGAAACCCCAAAGAATCTACCAAAAAAATCCTGTCTAGAGCAAATAAATCTCCAGAGAGATTGTAGGATATAATGTCAATGTATAAAAGTCAATTGCCTTTCTATATTCCAGCAATGCTCAACTGGAACTTGACACTTAAAAAAGAAACACCATTCATAATCATACCAACATTGAAATGCTTAAGATTAAGTCTAACAAAATATGTCGAGGATCTTGCACATAAACAACCACAAAACACTGATGAAACAAAGTCAGAGAAGATCTAATGATGATCTTTCTGATGAAAAAGTCAAATAAATTGGGAGATATTTTCTGCTCATGGATGGAAAGGTTCAGTATGGTAAAGATGTCAGTTCTTCCCAAATGAACTATAGATTCAGTGCAGTCCCAATTAAAATCTTAGAAAACTTAAAAAAAATCAACACACTTAAAAAAATTATGTGGAAATGCAAAGAACTGAGAATAGCCAACACAATACTGAAAAGGAAGAACAAAGTTGGAGAACTTCCACTATCTGATTTTGAGACTTAGTATAAAGCCACAGTAATCAACACACTTGTATTCGTGAATGCTTGCTGTAACTTTAATTATATTCTAAGTCAGAGAACTGGGTTAAGCCAGGTGTGTTGAGATATCACCATCCACAGTCATTTAGGGTTTCAGTTTTACCATCTACAAAATGGAGATAAAATTAATTCTCACAGTTTTTCCCCTTTTTAAACTTTCCATGTATGTATTTTTAGGGTTATCTAGAGAAACAGAACTATTTGTCTATCTTACAAAGAATTGGCTCACGTACTTATGGAGGCTGAGAAATCCCAGAGTCTACTCTCCAGTCCAAAGTCCTGAGAACCAAGGGAGCTGATGGTATAAGACACAGTCTGAGACCAGGAGATTGTTGTCCTAACTCAAAGAGTCAGGCAGAGAATGAATTTTTCCTTTCTCTGCCTTTTTGTTTGATTCAGGCTCTCAATGGATTGGATAATGAACACCCACATTGGGGAGAACAATCTGCTTTTCTCAGACAATGGATTCAAATGCCAATCTCATTCAGAAATACCCTCACAGACATACTCAAGAAATAATGTTTGGCCAAATATCTGGATACCCTGTGGCCTGGTCAAGTTGACACATAAAAATATGCATCACGAGTGAAATAAGTCAATCAGAGAAAGACATGTATCATATGACCTCACTGATATGAGGAATTCTTAATCTCAGGAAACAAACTGAGGGTTGCTGGAGTGGTGGGGGGTGGGAGGGATGGGGTGGCTGGGTGATAGACAGTGGGGAGGGTATGTGCTATGGTGAGCGCTGTGAATTGTGTAAGACTGTTGAGTCACAGATCTGTACCTCTGAAACAAATAATGCAATATATGTTAAGAAAAAAAAAGAAGAAGAAGAAGATAGCAGAAGGGGAAGAATGAAGGGGAGTAAATCGGAGGGGGAGATGAACCATGAGAGACGATGGACTCTGAAAAACAAACTGAGGGTTCTAGAGGGGAGGGGGGTGGGGGGATGGGTTAGCCTGGTGATGGGTATTAAAGAGGGCACGTTCTGCATGGAACACTGGGTGTTATGCACAAACAATGACTCATGGAACACTACATCAAAAACTAATGATGTGATGTATGGTGATTAACATAACAATAAAAAATTTAAAGAACTCAAAAAAAAGCATGCATCACAATGTGCCTGTGATGTTTTATGTTCTGAGACAGTGGAATTTGGCCTTTAAAAAAAAAGCCCTATATTAACTGGCGTATACTGTTATAAAACATAAACTCCAGAATTTCAATGTCTTAACACAGGTAATATGGAACTGTTGGGGTTCAGAGAGGATGGTCAAAAAAGAATTCATGAGATGTCTTCAGTGCAAAAAGGTGGTTTTATTAAAGCATAGGGACAGGCAGGACCCGTGGGCAGAAAGGGCTTCACTGGGGTTGTGAAGAGTGGCAGATAATATACTCTCAAGTTGAGAGGGGGATAGCATAAGTCTCTAAGGAATTTGGACACAAGGACTCCAGGACCTTGAGGGGCTACCTGTCATTAGGAAAAGGTCATTTACTACTGTCTTGTAAAACTTAGTCATGAGACCCTTCAGATATCTATTGGTGGGCCATCTGCTTGGAGGATGAATACTAACATAGATTTTGGGGGATAGAGATAAAGGAAGTTTCCACAGGAATTTTTATAAGTTAAAGTAGACTTACAGGATCCTGGAGGTTGGGATATGTTAAGCTGATTGCCTTTAGGCCTTAGCAAAGTTTTAACAAAGGTTAGCAAAGTATTAACATCGAGGCAGTTGATTTCCTAAAGGAAGGTCACTCTGCTGGTCTCCAGGACTTGTCAATGGGCTGTAAGTTGTAAGGAAGGGTAATTTTTTCCTTTGCCTTTGTTCCCCAAATCAACAAGTATTTCTCATTCCCGTAAGAGTCCAGTGTGTGTGTTGCTGGTCTAAAGATGGCTTTCTTTTACATGGTAATTCAGGGACCTACGCTTTGTCCAATATAGTGGTTCCAATATTTCTTAGGGTCTCTTTGAGCACTATGTAAAGGAAGAAGGGGAGAGAAAAAGACTTGGAAATGACCCTCATCTCTTCCATTTACATTCCATTTGTGAGAACTAGTCATAGGACCCTTTATATGAAAGGGGTGCTGTGCGTTGTGATTCATGATTAGGTGGTGATTTTCTGCCGTTCTCTACGCTGTAAGGCAAAGTGCAAAATTTGGTGGAGTTAGCCACCTCTGCTAAGGTCTGCAGCCTGTTAATGCTGACGTGCACAAACCCACTCACCTGTGTAGAGAAAAGAGTACCATTGTAATACAGTCCTCCTTGGTGATCACTAAGTGTAATGATGACATTGGCCCCTTAGGTTTGTATGCCCTTTAAATGGTTTAATAATAATTTCATCAGAAAATGTTTTTAAAGCACTTGGGAATGCTTATATATTATCAAAATAATATTAAGAAAATCACCAGTTACATACAGTCACAGGATTCAATGCTCTCTCATGTAACAAAAAACCTCTTAATGCTCTATTTTTCTTTTTAACTTTAAAAATAGAATTGCAAAATAGATAGGAGATAAAGTGAGAGCCATCATGTCTGTAATTAATTTTTCCTTGTATTTGCGCTGGTATATTCTCTTTCCTCTTCTTTTCTCCCTTAGTCTCTTAATTTTCCATAATTAACATATTTTCTTTAAAAATAGCATCTGATAGTCATAAAAATCAAAAAAATTTTTAAATAGGAAGATATACTCCTTCTGGGGGCATTAATGTAAATCTGACTGTTTACAAGTTAAGGGAACTATTTAGAACCAGAAAGCCTGGTATTTCTTTCCAAATGCTCTTTGTTATGAATCTCTAAGTGTCCATTCCTGTGGTCCTCAAACTTCAGAGTATATCAGAATCACCTGGAGAGTTTATGACAACAGACATTGCTAGGTTGCCCCTCCAGAATTTCCAACTCAGTAAGTCTGGGATGGGGCCCAGGAATTTGTGTTTCTAACAAGTTCCCAGGTGATGCTGCTGCTCTTCTAGAGATCCTACTTTGAGAACCACTGATGATTCTATCAAGTAATACCAATGATAAAGGTATTACATCCAGGCAGTTTCTCAAAGGTTGGACTATTTGATGTGTCCCAGCTTTTATACTAAAAAAAAAAAAAAATAATAATGCCGAAAGACATAAAGTGCTTAAGACTCAAGTTAATTTAATTCCATAATCATAAGGCAGAATAATAGCAACTTTAGTACGTGGAGACTTCTGTACTTAATTTTGACTGACCCACATAGAGCAAGTGTGATTCATTTGACTCAAAATTGAAAAACCCAAATAACCTAGGTTGTGAAACACAGTAGGTGTTTATAATGGCGCCTAAAGGGAAACAGATTGCTTATTTGAGTGGTAGGAGGGATTAGGCCAAAGGTATACAGGGAATAAGTTGCTCAGACATTGAGGAAAGAAGCAAGACAATTACAAAAACTTCACGGACAAACAAGGTAGAATATTTTCACTAAGTGTGTATCCAGGATCTGAGCTATACAGATTTAAGAATTTTGTCCTAAGTATTTACCTACTTACAGAGGAAGTAATTCTGAGGCAGATTTATTTTTGGGGTTTACTTTTATCTAAGTGGGAAGAAATATATTGTGCAATAATGAACAAACGGTCTGTCCCTTGAATGTTCAATGCTTATGTTAAGGATTCACGAGTCATTTATTTGGAAAGATTATATACCCAGGGAGAGTGAATCTCATCAAAATTGAGGCTTCATAGGAGATTATGAAATTCAGTTGTTCTAGACTCTAGAGAATAAAGTAATTTATCATAGGGGCGCCTGAGTGGCTCAGTCAGTTAAGCGTCTGCCTTTGGCTCAGTTCATGATCCCAGGGTCCTGGGATTGAGCCCTGCATCGGGCTCCCTGCTCAGCAGGAAGCCTGCTTCTCCCTCTTCCTCTGCCTGCTGTTCCCACTGCTTGTGCTCTCTCTCTCTTTGTCAAATAAATAAATAAAGTCTTTAAAAAATAAAGTAATTTATCATAAAATGAATGTTGTGGATTGAAAGAACAAAAGTTACAGTGGATTCCATTTTGAAAGTATGAAGCCTCCCTGGAATGAGTACACAGGACTCACTTCAAAAGACAAATATTGGTGTTGATCGATAATGTGATTCTTTGAGGAGATGACCTGGAATGAGACGCCTCCTACACCGGGAAGGTAATACTCAAGCAGCAGAGGAAGCTAATGATATTTCGTCTATTTTGCTCTTGATGAAGAATTCTAATACGATTATTTTTTTTTCTGAACTCCATTTACAGAGGAGGCATTAAATATGAGAATGTCTTTTTTTTAAAAGACTTTATATATTTTGAAGGGGAGAGAGCAAGAGAGAGCAAGAGTGCAAGAGCATGGAGAGGGAGAAGCAGACTCCCCACTGAGCAGGGAGCCAGGCCTGGGGCTCCATCCCAGGGCTGTGGGATCATGACCTGAACCGAAGGCAGACGCTTAACCAACTGAGCCACCCAGGCGTCCCCAAACGTGAGAATATCTTGATTTGAAGGAAGAAGAAGACACAAAGAAATTCTGCCCAGCATTTTGCCAAAGACAGTTTTATTTGAGAGCAGTTCCACTCTGAATTGCTCCTTATTTGATTGCCCAACTTAATATTTCAGAAAAGTTTTCCAAGAACTGGCTTTTGTGGTTGTCTCTCTTGGCACCATTCTATTGGCTTCTGTGTTTTTTTCAGCGTTCTGCCTTGAGAAGGTGAAGTTCATGTGTAAGCATGCGCAGAAACCCATGGTCAGCGTCCTCAGTTTTTCAGGGAATCATGTCACAACTGCCACCATCATCAAGCAGCAGCCTCAGCAGCAACCCCCAGGAGGTAGAAGGAAGGGAGGTGGCCCAGGGGCCCTTCTGTTTCTTTCCCTCCTTCCGCATTTACCCTGTCTGGGCTCCTCCTTCCTGCCCTAACTGCATCCAGGAATGGCCAGCCTATGAGATGACCCCAGTGTATCAGCTTTCCTTGTGCTCTAGGGCCGTAAGCTTGCTAGCTAGGAGAGATGGCATGCCCTTTGTTCCCTCTTTACCCACCTTGCTCTTGTTCTTTTCCCTCCCTCGCCCTACCCTCCCTTCCTCCCTAGCTTTCTTTCCAGAAATATTTTTGATATCTACTAGAAAAGTATACACTATTACAGAAAAACATATCTTCCAACTGTTTTTGCTTTAGTTGTTTGCATTAACTGAGAAACTGCTTAATTCATGTACTTTTGTTTTCAGGCTGCTGTGTTATTCAATTTATACTTTGGTCTCTTTGTCGCCAGCACTAACGTTCTCTTTCCTTAACTCTGTCTTTGCTTATTCTCGTTTCCAATTTCTAGTCACTGAATTTTTGAAAGATTCTATACTTCCCACCAGTGGATAGAAATAAGCTGCACTGTGTTGCCACTTTGCAACCTTTTTAATGAAGGTAGTAAGTGGTTGATTTTCTCAGGGAATTTCTTGTGAAAGTCAGGACAAAGATGTGTTGGAAGGAGGTAAATGTCTTTTATTAGTTAGCCTTCTTTGTTCGGTTTCTGCCTACTGTTCTGAAGCTGAAATTGGAGTAAACAAAAGGCCTTGTAAAAGCGTTTTTACAGGATATTTTCTTTCTCATTGTTATGTAGTGTGAATTTGAAACATATAGCTATATTGCTTCACTGTTCCCATTTTGGTTCCAAGCTCAAGAATTCCAACAAGATCATTTATTCAGACTTCCACTTGACAAGTAGCCCACTGCCCATCTCCCAGATCTGTCCAGATCTTAATCTGGTAACTTAAAATCTTGCACTCTCTCTTTAAAACATTTCACTTTTTAATGAATGTATAGAAAGGTCATATTAACTACCAAAGTCTTATTTCTGTACCTACAATTTTAAGTCGCAATTTCATCTCTCTCTTCTAAATCTGTGCGAACTCTGAGTTATCCCAAGATTCCTGGTGAGTAAGCCTTCTGTAGTCACTTGTTCTTGAATTTTAGCCTTGCAGTAAATGTTAGTTTGATCTCTTAATGATTACCAGGTCTTTTCTTCCCTTCTTTCTACAGGTCTCTCCTCTCAAGAACTGTGACTCCTCAGTTTTACAGTCTTCCCATGTGTTGTTTTTCTTTCTTTCTTTCTTTTTTAAAAGTTTTATTTCTTTTAGAGAGAGAGTGAGCGAACAAGGGAGTGCGGGGAGGGGCAGAGGGAGAGGGAGAGATAAACTTTAGCAGACTCCTTGCTGAGTTTGGAGCCCAACGCAGGGCTTGATCTCACGACGCTGAGATCCTGACCTGAACCGAAACCAAGAGTCAGACACCCAGGTGCCCCAGCCCATGCGTTGTCTTTCAGATCTGCCCTATCCCACTCTGGATCTGACCCCGATTGCCTTTCACTTACTCCCTTCCATTCACAGAGAGATGGTAATACTAAATTAATGCTGTTTGTGAAAATGCCTAGAAGAGTGATGTTATTTCTATAAAATCTTCGTAAAGAGTCATCTTTATTCATTTTTAAGTAAAGTTTTGATGAACTTATGAAATTAATCCTTTTTATTCATCTTTGGAGTAAAGTTTGTATGTTCCCTTAGGGATAGATTTAAAAAAATAAGCTGGAGTAATAGGTGGTTGAAACTGGAATAAATCTTAACCAAAAAGAAAGTGACCTAAAATATAGAGGATAAGAACATATTTCTTTTTAGCTCTGAATATGACAAAAATGAACTCTGGTTTGGGAATTAGGTAAGCTGATGCTTTTTATAGTTTTTCTTCATTTTTTTTTCAGGAAGAAATATTTCTTCTTTAGAATCAGGCACTGCCTCTTGATTATGATGTGATGTGACAAAGCTTTTGAGAAAATTATTTGCACATTAGGTTAGATGGTATATACTCATGCATGCCTGTTTCCCAGGAAATGGTTAAAGTATTTTAAAACCTGATTAATAATAATGCAGGATAAAATACAGTGTACAGTGACTGAGAACTCTCTGGAAGAACGCTCATTTAGTGCATTGATCATAATGATTATGACTATTTTCACAGAAAATTTAAGAATGCCAGAAATCTCCAGAAATCTATCAAAAGCCAAAGAAAAGGATTTAGATAAAAATGTGATTTTTAAAAATAGTTTGTATGGGATTCAGAATATTTTTCGGATTACCATGATTTTCCAAGTTGATTATTTGCAAATGATAGCTGTCTTGGGTCACATTCTCCAAACAGACCCAAAGACAAGTGGTTGTTTGCAAGAGCTTTATTAAGGAGGAGCTCCTAGGACACAAGTGTCAGAGAATGAGGGAAACAGGACAGTCAAGAGGAAGAAGCCAACCAATAGTGAGGTTTGAGGTGAAGTCCCTGCCTCAACACGGCAGGTTGCTCTGCTCCAAGGCAAGGTTGATGGGCTCTTATGCTCCTGCACCCTAGGCATGATCTGTGAGCATTCTGTGGAGAAATAGTCTCTCAGACACCTCCTGCTCTCTCTGCATCTGGGTAAGTGACTCCATGAGGCCAAAGGTAGTCAAAGGCCATACCTGTCCCTTGTTAGGAGGGAAGCCTGCAAACATGGGGGGATGGATATTTAGCCAATAAAGGGGACCAACAAGGATCTAGGTGGGCATCAGTAGAACTGCTATAGGAGCTTTATGAAAATTTTCTGAGGATCTAGAAAATGAGCCTGGACTTAGTGAACTGTTTCAGTCATTTGTAGTTCTTGATAGGAACAGCTAGCCTTATTTATGTACTTGCATTAGTGTTGAGGTTGATCAACAGTTGAATGGAAAGGAGTTTACTTCTGATGAATTTATAGCACATTAGGCAGGACATTGGGGACGATTTGTTGATCATCTCAGTGAATGGTCTTCTTCTGGGGAAAACACTCCCCATTAGACACATCCAGTCTTTATCCCTACGATTTAGCATGCGAAAGAGCTCAGTTGGATTTCTTTGACTTACCAGAAAACCAAAAGTGATCTGAAGAAGAAAGTCTTCTTTGAAATGAAAAAAAAGTGACATATTATTGCATACTTGTCAACTTAAAATATCTCATTTTGGAAGGTAGATTAACTCCTTGCATATTCAGGATGTCATGTGAGATTAAAAGGTCGTCAAAATCTGTGGTTGCTACTTTTGCTGCATCTCATAAGTTCTGGTATATTGTGTTTTCATCTTCATTTGTCTCAAGATATTTTCTAATTTCCCCTTGATTTCTTCTTTGATCCATTAGTTTTTCAAGAGTGTGCTTTTTAATTTCCATGAATCACAGTTTTTTTAAGCCTTAGACTGTCCTTGATGAAGCAGTAAAAATTCTATTAAATCTTAAAAAAAAAAAAAAAGTCCTGTGGTTAACAGAACATGGGGAGAGGCTTAGCACGATAAAATGCAAACCTTTAGGCAGAAAAATTAATGACATATGTTTGAATAAGAGCTGAAGGAGAGAAGTGAGACTATCTGGGTGGATTTTACAAAATGGCTACCAAGAAAGGCAAGGATGAATGTCATTTTTACATACATCAGAAAATTTGGAAGTCACTAGGCATGCCGTAATAGTATGATTAAAGAGAAAAGAAAATACATTATTTATCAGCCCAGGTATGTCATGCATAGGGTTGAATCAGAATATCTGGAAATAGGCCAAGCATCTTTAGAGCCTCCCCTTGACTTTGTCTAGTTTCTAGGGCCCAATGTGGAAATGACTGCTTCAATCTATAGTGAAATTGATGGTATTGACGGACACAGTGGTCTGAAGAAGACTTTCCTCAATTTTATTATCAGTTCTATAGTTGCTTATATGACTCTGATGTAAAAATTTCTTAAATGGATCTAGGCAGCTTGTCCATTGTCCAGAATGCCCTGCAACAAGCTCTAGCTCTGGTTAATTTGCCTTCTCTATGGGCAGTTGTTGTCTCCATTTAATATCTAGGACAGAATTTCTCAAATGCCACATTGCATCTGCATCACCCCAAAGCTTAATTAAAATACAGATTGTGGGCCCCACCTCAGAGGTTCTGATTCAGCCAGTCTATGGTGGGACCTGAGAATTTGTGTTTTTCATATATTCCAAGGTGATGTTGATGCTGAAAGTATTGTTCCAGGGACCACGCTTTAAGAACCATTGGTCTAGGGAAATGAAAGAATTTAACTCATAAAGCAGATAGGTGGTATGCTCAAATATTACATTTAGTTGAGGTTAAGGGATCAAAAGTGGCTTTCATTACCAGATAACAAAGCTTAGCTGGCGTCGCTCTTCAACCATAGTGAAATCGGTGTAGACCAGAGATAACATTTTAGATGATTTAAAGGGAAAATCTGGCTACAGTTACATCATCTGGACTTTTCAAGCGGAAACAGCTTGTGTGCCTGATTAATCTATATCATTTCCATATTTCTTTCCAAGTGACTTTTTATGGAGATCAGATTTTATGCTCCCACAAAATATCCACAAAGATAGTTTTAAGTATTTATGAAACTATTTGCCAAATGATGGCTGCTCTTTCTAGTTAATCTGATTAGCCTGAAATGAGGACTTTTGCTGAGCACAGGCATAATAGAAAGCTGTGACAATACAGTCTTTATCATTGTAGTCACAATTAAAAAAATACTCTGAGTCTTTAACAAATGCGATATCATATTTAAACCATAAAAATGTAGTGAATCCCTCTATGCCTGTTAATAAATAAGAACTAGGAAAATAAAATATATCGTTTATAAATACCCAATACACTCCTGCTTTTATTCATCTTTAGAACATACACAGATTTTCCATGGTGATTTTGGAGACTTTTTTCTGTTTTTTATAGTGTCAAACAAATAAGGTTAAAATAAAGCCAGTAAATATTGTTTTAAATTTTACCAGCCTTCATTTAGAATATACTAATGCTCCAGAACCTAGGAATCATGTGTGGCATTTTTCTGCACCCCACCCCCACCCTGACCTCCCTCCTTCCACCTGCCTAGTCATAGATGCATTAGGTTATAAATGCATCAAGTTATAAACATAAATGCTATTAGAATTGTTTTATTAATTTTATGTCCTAAAACAGCTTTGGTGCTATGGGTATAATTATATGTTTACCTGCATTAGCTTTCAACTTACACAACTTTCTGTTATTACATGAACATATAAAAGTTTCCTAGGGAGCTAAAGAAGGAAGGAAGAAGGAAGAAATTTGGCTCTTGCATAACCAGGGGCTTAACTACCTTCCTGGTGATCTACAGAAAAAATTAACTAGATATTTGCCAACATATTTCATGCTGCCTCATGGGGACACAGCTTGTGAAAATCAATGTAACATTCTATTTTATCAAAATATTTTTTTCTTGTACATGAGCAAAAATGTGTTCTTTTTAAAATTTATATCACTCAGTTAATGTTCCTGCTATTTTGTGAATACTGAAAAATAATTCTGTAGAGGAATAATTAGGTCTGGGGGCATGTAGATTCTTTTTCCATTCTTTACTCATTCTCAGTGATACCAGGTAATTGATATGTTTTCTCTTGGACTCAGTTTTCTAACCTGCAATCTGTCCCAACTCCTTAAGTCTGCAATTCCATTAGAGTAATTGTTTCCTGTTGGACATATTCAAAAAAGATGACAGTATTGCAGTCATGTTTATGCTGGGTAGAGTGCCAAGATATGTAACTTCATTTACATCCCTTTTTATAAAGTTCATTAAAATATGGAAACAGTGGGGGGGCAATGTATTTGTTATCTGTTGCTGTAAAGCAAATTACCACGAACTTAGAGGCTGGAAACAACAAACATTTATTATCTCCCAGTTTCATTGGGTCAGCGTCTCACCTGCTTTGCGTCTTACAGGCTGCATTAAAGGTGTCTTCTGGGCTGTGTTCTCATCTGGAGCTGGAGTTCCTCTTCCAAGCTCTTTCAGGTTGTTGCCACAATTCTGTTCTTTGTCACAGTAAGACTGAGGCCCTCACCTCTTAGAGGTCTTCCCTTTTCATAGGCAACACACAACACAGCAGGCAGGTGAGCATCTGCTGCTTCACGTCTCTCACTTCTAGACCCTCTTTTGAGAGGCTCAGCCAGGATACCTCTGTTTGGGTTAAGTTTAAGTCACCTGATTGAAGACTTTAACGACACCCACAAAATCCCTTCACATTTGCCAGGTAAAATAACATCAAGATGGCAGTGATAGTCGATCACAACATTCTGTTGTTAGAAGCAAGTCTGGGGAGCTGACCACACTCAAAGGGTGCGGATCGGACAAGGTCTGGGCACAAGAGTCATGGTGGCCATCTAGCAATCCTGCTTACAACAGGTAGGCAAGATGCTGAGATTTGTGATGCCATTGTACAAATGACCAACAGTTGTCACTCAGCTTTTCCATTAGTTCTCTTGTTTGCACAGTGGAGGCCATAAGACTCATGTCACAGTGGTGTTGTAGGTGATATATGATGAGGTGATATATGCAAATAGTATCTCTTACAATTCCTGCCACCTTGTTGGTTCTCCATTGTGAATGGCCATGATTACTATTGCCGTTGTTATTATGAATTATATTACTTGACTTTGCCTCCTTCCAGGCAGGAAACTTTAATTGAATTGCTATAATTTTTCAGTTTTTATTTATTTGTTGGCTCAAACTATGTCGATAATTATTATACTTCCCATAACACATGAGCTATCTCATTGCCTTTTCTTGATTTCAGATGTTAATCTAATTTTGCATTTAACTGTGACACATAAAAGTGACAATCAGTTTTCTCTAGAAGTGGTCTTTCTTATTTTGGTTTCAAGGTTTTATGAAATGTCTCGAGAGTTTAAGATTTTCAGATGCTTTTCCTTTTGTTCATTTGCATTCCGTGTTCTTCTTCTACATGCGTTACCTGTCCATTTTTGGCTTTTCTACTAGTATCTTTTGCCTTTCACTTGGAATGGGAAATGTTGCAAGCATATGACTTGATATTTGTGCATTAGTCCCTGCTCACTAAGTGGAGATCTTAGTTTGATTTAACAGCAGCCCAGTGAGGAAGGTGCTGTTGGCATCTATTTCTCTATTTGACAGACAAGAATACAAGGCACAGACTTCTGTAGTGATTGGTTTGATGATGCATAGATTACAAATGATAATTCCCAGAAACAAGTTTTCTGCCCCCTAGATTTATGAAATTTTCTCCATTTTAAACTTTGGGTGGTTTAAATAAAGAAATCCAGACGTATCACCTTTCTCTTTTCTCTGCTGTAGTTGGTATTGATGACCCGTGTGCCTCATCTCCATTGGAGTTTCCTACACTAAGCCTCTATTATAGACTTTTGGGGAAGAAGACAAAATTGAAGGCTAGGGAACAAAGGAAACGAGAGTGAGAGAGACTGCAGGGATTTTTTTTTTTTTTTTGAGAGGTACACTAAGCAGTTTTCAGTCCTTCAGAAGTGGGATAAAGTAAAGGAACAAAGAATTGAATCTACTTAATCTGCTTCTCTTTAAATTAAAACCCTTCAGTAAAGGATTCTAAAATAGTTTTTTTCTTTAACATTGGGCATTTTAGGGAGGTTTGACAGTCATATTACAACACATTAATGTCTTCCACTTTTGGTAAATCGAGGTTGAACAACTTAATGAATACACCATATGTGGAGGTGTCCACAATCACCCCACCACCACCCCCCACACACACCCAGCCGTTAATATCTTCCCTGTGAAGTGTTTGTAATTGCTGCTCTGATTATATATTGTGTGAACTCAAAGTACGTTATTATATTGGATGACTAATGGAATTTGGTAACAATGCACAGAAATTGGTATTCTGGAAAAGAGTTGGTTTTTAAATTGTATTCTTTCCTCAGTTTGCAGTGCATTTCATGGCTCATCTACCTCACAGTGGGTTTGTGGCTGATGGATTGAAATCTTTCTGCTGAATAGTAAACATCAGAGATAATTTGGTCTTCCCTTAGCTTTTCTCATCACTCATTCAAAATATCAAAAATAAATCCTTGATTACTGTTAATTCACTTTCATCCATACTGACAAAGGGAGAAGGCACATCCTTCAACACTTCAGTGGATAAATGGGGAAGGGTTCCTGGGAGTGTGGTCTCCAAGCTTTGCAGGGGGGATTGTGTGCCTTGGAAATAAAGGGGGTCTATTAGTTCATTCTTCTTTTACTGGTCAAGGTAGCCTGCAGGCCTTTGGGCACTCCAACCCTCTTTCCATTTTTGGATGGGTTTAGAGGTGAGAGAGAACCAGTTTCCTTCTTTCGTTTTTCTAAGGATGTCTCTAATGTTATTAAGTGTAAAATAAAGGTTATCTAGTATAACATTTTCAGCAAACATAAACTAATGTCAGTGATTGCTTAAATTTGTGAACAGAGATATTTGCTTGTGTAGGGTGAAATTTAATGCTAAGAACACTTATTAGAATCGGTGTTGATGCCATCTGTCATTCAGTGGTTTTTCTTCAATTAAACTGAACTGAAGCCTAGATTATTCACCACTAGGCATGCTTTTGCATTCAGTAGGTAAATATTTTTATTTGACACTTTCCCGTATAAAGAAATGACAGTTGTAGATTCTTCCTAGAACGTATTATAACATATAAGTAATGTATAATTTTATCAATCATATTCACCTAAAAAACCTTATAATACTAACCGCATGAATGAGTGTATATTAGTGCTTGTCAAAGTGTGTTCTATGGACCAGCAGCACCCACATCACCTGAGAGCTTATGAGAGATGCAGAGTCCCAGGCCTATCCCAGTTCTGCTGAACCAGAAACAGATGGATGGCACCCAGCCAGTCTGTGTTTTAAGTTTTCCAGGTGACTCTAATGCAGGCTAAGGTTTGAGAGCCACTGATATAGAAAGTGTTATCATACTCATTTTATAGATGATACAGTTGATGCTTGGTATGGGACCATGATTGGTTGAATATATGATCAGTTAATTTTAGGGCCCTTCCTCGAACCCATGGGGGGCCCTTCCTACTTAAACATCATGTGACCTCCCTCTCTTAAAGAAATGAGTAAAGGAATAGTGAATTCCATAAAGCCGGAAATCAGTATCTCTTCAATGAACCGAGAAAGGGACCATTTCACTGCTTTCTAGTAATGAGAGTGAGTTGTTCAAACTATTTACTTGAGAAAATTAACCTAGAAAAAGTTTTAATGACACAAACAATGTTTTTGTGGTCCTGTGCATTGGGTTCCGCATTTTCTTTTTATTGGAGGAGACAAAATGGGCTATCGTTAAACCCCAGAGGGGAGGCTATTGCATGTTAATAGAAGTGGGAGATACTATTTTAATCATTGCTTTCTACTCCAGTGAGTCCACGGACAGCTTTTCCACCTGGGTCTTTCCCATGCCACATTACCCACGTTGATAGTGCCCTGCGGTGGTTTTTCTGCAAACACAATTTTACACGCAGGCAAAAGAAGTTTCTTAGTCGCTGTGGTATAGGAATGAATCCCCAGGGCAGCTGCCATTAAGTACCCCTCTGTGACTTGGGGAATGAATGTTTCCTCTTGAGTTGAGAGTAGAAAACAGTGTTCATTATCTGTAATGTAAAAGTCTATATAATGACTCCTGCTAAGATCTAGTTCTTTGTGAACTCAATTTGGGTTTTATGTGTATAAACAAATAAGTGAAGTTTAAGTCTGTTGTTTGCTCAACTGGGAGGAACTTCTTTGAAAAGGAAACGTGGCTATAAAATTAGGTGCATGTATTATGTGTGTGTGTGTCTGATTTCTATCCTGCATATATGTAAACATCATGTGACATATATGGAAAAGTATACTACACATAAATGTCAGTGTTTTATGGATAATTATAAAGAGGACACACATGTAATGTCTACCGCGTCCAGAAGTGTTTGTGATAACTCTCCATGCACCCCTGTTGTGTATCTTGAGTGACTTGCAGTTTCCTGCACACAATTCCTGCCTCTGTGCATTTGCACCTACTGTTTCCTCTTCCTGTAACCCTCCTCCCCCCTCAAAACCACAGAATTGTAAGGCTGGCAAACTGTTTCTCATCCTTGTGTATTAGCTGAAAAGATGTCATAGCCCACATCTGCAGTGTACT
The DNA here is from genome assembly GCF_009762305.2 of Zalophus californianus. Classification (NCBI taxonomy): domain Eukaryota; kingdom Metazoa; phylum Chordata; class Mammalia; order Carnivora; family Otariidae; genus Zalophus; species Zalophus californianus. The sequence goes on along the minus strand of NC_045602.1, from coordinate 106,087,282 downwards.
TTGAAATGTCTCCTTTAGAGTATAATAATTGGCTTTGTGAAGGAGCTGCTCAAAACAGTTGTCTGTTTTCTGTATTTTTGGTGTCATTCCTCAGTACCAAGTGTGCACCTGACATGTTGCAGCATTTGATAAATAATACTCCAGGGAATTGATGACTGGCATTTCCACTTGGATAAACCCCTCAAACCAACATCTCCAAAATGCATCATCATTTTGTCCAAACTTCCAAGTCCCAGTTTGGAATATGGAAACCCTAGGGCTATCCATGTCTTCTGTCTTCCCTTTAGGCAATTCTCCCTCCATATTATGGCTCTCATCTTTCTTCCAGTTACCTACCTAATGAAGGTAGCATCATTTGGTCTCCTGTCTCTCAAATGCCCACTTGCTTCTGGTTTTCTGGATGAAGCTTCTTCAAGCCTGGTTCTCTTCTTGTGTCTGTCCTTCCAACACAAGTTTTGATAGTCTTACTGTAGAGATAAGAAACCCAGACCAGATGTTCCATCTCCTCAAGTCTGAGGACTTTATTGTGCATTTCCCTAAGTGAGGCATTGAGCCCTGCGCTGATGCCATTCTTTTCCAGCGCTCATGAGGTGACCTTCAGTATTGTGGATGGTATGGCCTTAGGGGAACTTTGGCACCAGTTGTTCTGTCCTGCAAGATCTTTGCTGGGTGGCTCCCTGTCACACCCCAGAGTTTGGGAGGATTTCCAGAGTCACACTTGGCAAGAAATGGGTCAAGAGATCCTATAAAATGGGGAAAAGCAAACTTAGATGGCCAGGGCGAGCAAAAGAAAAGAAGGCACTGTTTCTTGACCTGCCTTCACAGAGAAGGTATGCAAGAGCCAGGTGTTGTTGGACCTGCTGTGTGATTGTTGTGCATCCCAGCAGACAGACTCTACCTTCCCCGTGACTGTTATATTGTACTCATGAGATCAACCTTAGGTGGAAGAAATGAACCAGACCATTTTGCATAGAGCATTTGGAACTGGTGGCAGCTGTTTGAAGGAATTGTCTGGGAACCCCAGCTACGAGAACTTGGGGACATTAAGACCTATAAGAAATTACACCCACTCCTGTCCAGAGAGTCTGAGTAGCTGAATAATGATGTAGTGCCTCTTACAAGGAGAAGGGGATTGGATGGCTGCATCCAACTCTCTTGCTGTCAGCATGGGTTGGATGGATGGCTGGAGTCACTTTAAGATAACTGTTCATTGCAGTACAGTTCCATCTCGCTGGTGTAGGGTCTACTGTATAACTCGGTGATGTGGGTGTCACAAACCTCATGGCTCAGTGTTCTAAGAGGGACTCTCAGGGTTTCCATCCTTTTACCTATATCGCCTTCTGGTATCATCTCCCATGACTTTTCTTCATATGTTCTGTGCCCCAGGAATGGAACATTGAATGTTGCCCATGAGAATCCCTTCCCACAGTGCCATTACATCTTCCCTGTGCTCTTTCTTTCTCCTGGATGCCCCTCTATCCCTGTCCTCCTCCCCACCCTTTCTCCCCCGCAATGTTTTCCATCTCTGAACATCTAAAGGCCGTGAATACCTCAAGGTTCTGCCCAAACCTCTAGTCCTTTCTCATCTGGATATTTGCCAATGTTATGCCTTCCAACTCCTCTTCTCCACGCTCAATGACTCTTCCATGGATTTTCTCTGGGACCCTGGGGGAACAACTTTCTTTTCTCTTTTGACCCCCCTAGCAGCTAACTTTAGTTGGCATGAGCACATTCTCCCTTGTCTTATGTATATACATTTCTTTACTCCCCTGTGTGATGGCAGGTCCATCCAGAGGTGCTATCATATTGTATGTATCTTGTATCCTAGAGTAACTTGCATTTTATAGGTGTTCAGTAATATATAATGAATAAATGAAAAGAACCGGGCATAAGATAGGTGTGCTAAAGGCTGGGGAGGGGGCAGGTAGGTGAGGCAGATTTATCTCTTTCCCTTGGCCAGGTGAGCTGATGGGAGCCTCTTCCACCCCCCCTTCCCCAAAACCCCATGCCATTCACATATCCTCACACTAAGACCGACTCTCAGGATTATTTTTTCAACTACAGGACAGGAAGGCCCAGTTCATCATGACTTAGGAATGGCTCATAGTATAGACTGGGGCCCCTAACCATGCCCATTATACTTTCAAAATGTCTTAGAACATATAGTAAACCGAACAGTTAGCAGTTAGCTATCTTGCTGTTTCCATTCCAATTCCATTGGTAAATGATGTGAGAGAAAAAAATATCCTAACTGCAGAGAAATCTCCAGGCAGTTCTCAAGAGAACATTATTTTTTAAAAAGTGATGTCAATGATATAAAACAAAGAAAAGAGATCTGTGTGGATGCTTAACAATTTCACATTTTGCTTTCCAGGAGACGGAGCTGTTAGATCTCAGCCTTGTCAAGGATGCCAGATGTGGGAAGCATGCCAAAGCTCCCAAGGTAGGAAGTGGAGCCTTGTGCCCACACCAGATGCTGCTTTGATTGTTTAGCTGTGTCATGGTATCAATTAATTGCCCCAACTAAAAGTTTCTCTGTTGTTGATGTTGTAAAACACAATAAAACAGCCAGTCCTTCCAGAAGGACTCTATGCCCTAAACATTCCCACTTTTGTTAAAAGAAGGTAACAGGGAGTAAATATATAGGCAGCTGGACATGGGGGCTTGCTGTCTGTCCTCTAATTTTAGTTTTGTTTGAAAAATATATCACAATGCTAGAGTTGCTGGGTAATTCTCAATAGTTAAGATGTGCTTGAAATTACTTGAAACCTTCCTTGAACCTCCTATGCATGCATGAACTAACCTTTAGACATGATGAATAATTATAGTATAATTAGAATAATTAGAATTGTAGTTCTAATACTTTGCAACTGCCATCATTCCATCCATGAAGCCAAAGGCTCTGAAGTCCTTCTATAAATGTCACTAGTGAAGATCTGCAGAACTTTGGGATCGCATCAGTTGTGTGGCCCGTCAATTCGTTTTCGCTTGAAAAACTTACTGCAGACATATTCAAAGCAGTGTTTGCAGTTTATTTATTTTTTGAAGATTGTTTAAAAATGTTGAATAAAGAACATACATACTTTTTTTTTAACTTAGATTCTCTGGTGGAGTCTAGTAACAGAGTGTGTTGACTTGTCATGAAAGTGGGAAACTACTCCTTATTGTATTTAAATCTTAGTATTCTAAATACTTCCTTTCTAGCAGAGATAATATTGTCAAATAGGGAAATACAGGTGCCATTCGGGAACTCCTGCCTCTTACCATAATTGATATAAAACTAGCGATTTTCTATTTGAGTATCTGCCTGCAACTTTTGTTTTATTCTTTAAAAATCAAAATACCTTCCTTGACATTAAAAATGATCTGTTGCTGTGGAGAGGCAGAAAGAGAAAAAAAAATCACCTAGAATGATTTTTCTTCAGATATGTAACAGTGCAATAGTTGTTGGCAAATTCTGCCGTGGAAAAACACCCAAATACTGCCTTTACTGCTGTAGGAATTAAGCCCATCTATAGGAAAATGTGAAAAATAAAAAGACAAAAATCGGAATTACTTTCGCGAAGGTTTCTCTAAGTGTTTTCATGGGCAAACAGTCTCTTATTTGCCTTCACCTCTTAGTAATATAATAGAATTGCAGTTGTTTGGTCTTTTAATTTTGCAGCAAGCTTGTCATTATTAATGCTTCGCTGGTGATTCAGAATTGTTCAGTTTTAGTGTGGGAAAGAAATTTTCTACTTCCCCCCAAAGCGTTCCAGCCAAGTTTCGTGGAAGCCTATTAGTTCCAAGAACTTTTTTGATAACATAGTTATAAAGTTTGCCTTTGAATGCAGGTGTATTGGCCTAACTTGAAATTTCATGATCAATATTGGTTAAGACTGCTGCCTACACGCTGTCAGACCCCCTGTGTCTGCAAGGATCAGAGGCCAAGTCAGCTCTGGGGCTTCTGTCTCTCTCCTTCATTGCAGGACCCAGCCTGCTTATCAGTTCAGTGTTTCATTTATGGATGCCGTGGGATATATATCTATTGAATGATGATAAAGGAACAGAACCAGCGTCTGTTCTGTGCTCAGCTGATAAACCACTATTAGATCCTAAAATACTTTTCTTAAGGACAGAGGTGGGCACTCAGAATACTCTGGCTTTTACTGTTTTGTTTTGTTTTTTCCACCAAAGATTGCTTTCTCTGTGGATTATCCATGTTCTTGGCTTCTTTCCCTTCCGTTCCTTCCTGGTGTTCAAGAACTTCTGTTGACGTTAGTATTTTAAAACCCGGGTTCTGTTGCATCAGGTGTCCTCATGGGCGACATGGTGATCATAATAATGACAACGATAACAGTAATTATAATAGTAATAATAATAATAATAATAAATGGGCACTTCATATCATTGCCATAAGGACTGAATGAAAATTCATTAGCAAATCTTTAGTAGAGGAGTTCTCAAATTTGACTGCTTGTGGAATCACCTGGAGAGCTTTAAAAACCGATGATGCCTGTTTCCTACCCCCAAAGATTCTGGTGTTCCAAGTGTAGTGTGGATTTTTGAAAAGGGCTTTTGAAAAGAAGATTTGCAGCAAAATCTGAGCACCGCTGCCTTATCACTGCTATTTAATAAGCACTCGTTAAATATTAGGCACTGTTGTTGGTGTTATTGTTCTTTTTGTATTTATTATTATTAAAAATTTTCATCAGATTCGCAGGAAGTCAGTTTTTAGTTCACTTAACGTGGAAAAGTTTACGTTGTAAAGAGAGATTGGGGGAGGGGCTGGCCGAAAGGGGCTTTGTGGGTTGACATGCACAAAAGAAGGTGATATTACTATCAGTTTAAAAGTCTTTCAGTTGCAAAAGAAAACCCCGGCTCAAACTGGATAAATAAAAAAAATAGAAATGATTGGAATGCATTGAAAATGCCAATGGAAGTGGGGTGTCCAGGTGAAGGCTCACACACCTGCTCAAAAACTGTCACCAGGAAATACGTATTTCTCTCTCTTGCCAGTCAGTCTGGCTTCCAAGGTACTGGAAGCGATTTTTCTTCCATCCTCAGGATCCCATTGGTGGCCATGCTCTGCTTCCAGCTCCAGGCTTCCCCGAGTAGCAGCAGTTGAATAGGGGAATCAAAAGAGAGACCAGCTTCCTGAATATAACCACCTTGTAGAAGGAGGCCAATGGCCCCGGGGGTGGGGGTGGGGTGGGGGTGGGGGATTTTAAATAAAATAAAAGCAGCAGGACCCAAAGCTTTAGATGAAAAAGTGTCAAGGTAATCAGTATGGAGTGAGAGAAGCATGGAAACTCCGGATGGGTGGGCAATGTAACATGAAGACAGATTGAGTGGAAGACATTCTGGGGGCTTTATAGACCGTAAAGGAAGGAAGAACATGTGTGGAGCAGATATTATTTATCAAAATACTCAGGCACCCTGCAAATATTTTTCTGTGTATTGGTATTATTTTTGTTTTTCACAGCATCTCATTACATAAAAATTCACGATCTAGCTGAAGATGAACTGTTTCCTATGCCTGCTGTGATTGGAAATAACATTTATAAGAAATGGAAAAGCTTCTATGTGTTGCCCCATTAACGAATTTTAAATGTCGACTCCCAACACAGTATACGAAATTCCAGATTGGCTTTTCTGTATGCGGCCTTTGTTCTAGTTATCAGTTTCAAAATTTCTCACTGGAGAGAAATTGGGAGATATTTATCCATATGTAAAAAATAAAAGAGAAAAAAATATCTTATCCTTTGAAATCTAAAAGGTGTTTATGTTTCCTTCTTCGCTCTCTCTCTGCCTCTCTCCCAGGCTTATGAAGGGTACTTAGAGGCAAAGTGCTATGGGATAAGCATCTTGCATGTGCTAAGTACACATATTCTCTGGGTCTTCATTTCAAAATGAGCTTTACTTTTAAAAAGAGAGTTTATCGGGGCGCCTGGGTGGCTCAGTCGTTAAGCGTCTGCTTTTGGCTCTTGTCATGATCCAGAGTCCTGGGATCAAGCCCCGCATCGGGCTCCCTGCTCTGCGGAAAGTCTGCTTCTCCCTCTCCCAGTCCCCCTGCTGTGTTCCCTCTCTTGCTGTGTCTCTCTCTGTCAAAAACTAAATAGAATCTTAAAAAAAAAGAGGGTTTATCACTGTGGTTTCTGATCTATTAGTGGTGGTTCCTCACCCAGGCAGATCAATTTCGTGGCTCATGTACAGCATTAATAAAATGAAATTGATCTGACTAGAATGAAAAATATCAGCATCTTATGCAGAGCAAGTTGTTCTGTGAAACTTCTTTCGTGCATGTGAATGTATGTTCTGGATCCCAACATGAAGTGTATTTTTTTTACTATGGGCCACATCAGAAAGTTTTCAAAAAATGCTACTGAAAAGATAGTTTTTCAAATAATACATTATATGTTAAAAAAAAAAAAGAAGATAGTAGGAAGGGAAAAGTGAAGGTGGGGAAATCGGAGGGAGAGACGAACCATGAGAGACTATGGACTCTGAGAAACAAATTGAGGGTTCTAGAGGGGAGGGGGTGGTGGAGGGGTTAGCCTGGTGATGGGTATTAATTAAAGAGGGCATGTACTGCATGGAGCACTGGGTGTTATACACAAACAATGCATCATGGAGCACTACATCAAAAACTAATGATGTAATGTATGGTGATTAACATAATAAAATAAAAAAAAGAATAAACACACACACACACACACAAAGATAGTTTCTTTATCCTCAGGATTCTTAGGGTGTATGCCATCTGTACGTGTACTGAAAAGTAGATGGAAATGTGGGTTTGGATGCCAGTTCTGCCAGTAAAACGGTTTTGTCTGTCCCTCTACTTTCTCATCTATGAAATGGGGCTGGGGGGGGGCGCACAGGATTTTAGGTGTGTGAGTTGGGTTAACCCTTGATTCCAATTTTTAAAATGAGAAGTTGTGGCGCCTCGGTGGCTCAGTCAGTTAAGCATCCGACTCTTGGTTTCGGCTCAGGTCACTATCTCAGGGTCCTGGGATCCTGCCCCATGTTGGACTCTGTTCTCAGTGGGGAAGTCTGCTGGAGATTCTCTCCCTCTGCCCCTCCCTGACTTGTGCTCTCTATCGCTCTCAAATAAATAAATAAATAACTCTTAAAAAAAAAAAAAGGGAAGTTAATCAAGCCAAGGCACACCATCTTACAGATTATAAAGCTAATGTTGAGAAATTTACATGCCCTAAAACTTCTTACCTTGGTTGTAGAAAATCAGATGAACTTAGTAAAAAAAATCAGGTCACATTCTAACCAAGGTAAGGTGCAATGCAAACAGAAATAAAAGAAAAGAAGAAAGATTTATGTGAAATTTTGCACATGGCTTCTTGAAAGCAATTGTAGCATTGTTTTGGGCTCCATAGAGACCCTGTGATTACAGAAGCTGTCCCAGGTTTCCAACATGAAACTGTTGCTGACATTCACTCTCAATAATACTTGTAGCAATACCACTGAAAAGTATTTCTATCGTCTTATTTTCAAATTGTGTGTCGTCCAAAGAAAACTGCTCCATGTACTTAGATGACAATTAACCAACTCATTCTATTGATAAAGCACAGTTTATTTCAGATGTGGAATGTTAATTGGAATACAGGTTCCTTGTATATATCTAGAGTGCAGTAATTCTGTGTGGCTTATAATATCATTAGAATCATGTGAGATAGATTACAGTAAAATGAAATTTTAAAAATTGATCAGCTTTTGTTTTCCTAATCCCTAAATAAAAATGATGGCTTCTAAAGTTATTAAAAGCGGATTTGTAAAGCAATATACACCACAGTGTCTAGCCCTACAAGCAGACTCCAGCATCTCACTGGGTGGGGGAAACAGGTAACAGATAAATCCCACTGAGACACCCAAAGCAGGACAGAGACCATTGACCATGAGTGGTAGAGACCATTGACCATGAGTGGTAAAGACCATTGACCATGAGTGGTAGAGTACTTGCTGCTTTTCAGAGTCATAATGGAGTAAGTTCTATTGACAAGTTGAGGTGATATGAATGGAGACATTAATTAAGAAAAGGAGCAGCATTCCGGGCAGAGGGCAGAGCAAGAGCAAAGGCCCTGAAGGAGGAACATGCTTGATATATTTGAGGAGTAGCGAGGAGGCCAGTTGGTTACAGTAGAGTGCAAGACAGAAAAGATGATAAAGTCCGGGAAGTAGCCAGGGGCATATTATTCTGGCCTTGTAAACCATGCTAATGACTGTGGTTTTTTCTTCTGAGAGACCTAAGAAGGGATCTGAAAGTTCTGAGCAGAGTAGTGATAAGATCTGATTTTGCTTTTAAAAACATCACTGACCACTCACTGCGTGGAGCGTAGACCATAGAAAAGAAAGGAAGAAAAAGGAAGAAGAAGGGACACCAACCAAATGGCTATTGCAAATATCTGGGGCAGTGTTGATGGTGATTTTGAGTGAGAGGTGTAGAGCTAATGGGGAAAAAAAGTCGGAATCTGAATTGGAAGGTGACACCACAGAATTTGTGAATGCATTGGATGTGAAGGATGAAAAAAAGAATGAAGAACAATGGTTAGTGTTTTGACCTGGGAAAGTGGAAGAATTGAGTTGCCGTGTCCTCAGTTGGGAAGGAAAAAACACATTTAATCAGAAAAACTCAGAGTTGGGTTTTTTGGATAGTAAAAGTTTGAGGTGCCTATTAGATTTCTATTTGATAATGGCCTATTTGGATATACTGGTGTTCAGGGGCAAGGCTGGCCATGGAGCTGGAAGTGAATATTTGAATCTCAAAGCTAAGTGAGGTCTCTTATGGGATATAGGTATATAGAAGGAAAAGAACTGATAACCTGAGCCCTGGGACCTCCAGGATTTAAACTTCAAAAAGATGAAAAAGAGCCAGGAAAGAGATTGAGAATGGTATATACCCAAGAGAATTGAAAGCAGAGGCTTCAAACAGATATTTGTACACCGGTGTTCACAGTGACATTATTCAAAATAGCCAAAAGGTGAAGACAACCCACATATCCATCGCTAGATGAATGGATATACAAAATGTGGTACACATAAACACAAACATACACATGCCACACACCACACACACACACACACACGATGGATAATTATTCACCCTTAAAAAGGAATGAAATTCTGACACAGGCTCTAACATGGATAAACTTTGAAGACATTATGGTAAGTGAAATAAGCCAGAAACAAAAGGACACATATTATAGGATTCCACTTATATGAGGTAACTAGAGTAGGCAAATCCATACAGCCAGAAAGTAGAATGGCAGTTTCCAGGGACTGCGAGGAGAGAAGAGGAGAATGGAAAGTTATTTAATGGGTACAGAGTTTCAGTTTGACAAAATTAAAAAGTTCTGGAGATGAATGGTGGTTGATGGTTGCATAACACAACAATAAATATTACCTAATGTCAGTAACCTATACACTTGAAAATCATTAAGATGGTAAATTTTTTTTAAGATTTTATTTATTTATTTGACAGAGAGACAGCGAGAGAGGGAACACAAGCAGGCAGAGTGGGAGAGGGAGAAGTAGGCTGATGCGGGGCTTGATCCCAGGACCCTGAGATCATGACCTGAGATCATGACCTGAGCGGAAGGCAGACGCTTAACGACTGAGCCACCCAGGCGCCCCTGATGGTCAATTTGATGGCATGCACATTTTACCACAATAAAAAAAAAAAAAGGAAAAGACAGAAGGCGCAACCAGTGAGGAGGGAGAAGAATCAGAAGGGAGTATTTTCTGGATATTAAAAAAGTATTTCAAGAAGAAGGGAGTAGTCATCTAGGTAAAATGGTGGAATTTCCTTCTAGCTTTTCTCACTTTTGTACACTTTTAATTTTATTCAAGATACCATTTTATATATGCTTTAATTTTTCCCCTATATCCACAGGATTTCCTGCTAATATCCAAAATAGGCTATTTATTTAAGGGTTATCAAATCCCAAATAGCTCATCATAGGATCTGGATGCCAATATATAAATCTCATAATGAGCTGTTATTTGGATGTTCTACAACAGTGGTTTCAATGAATCATCCATGAGGCCGGGAGTTGAAATGAGTGTTTTATTTATTGTCCCCCTTTGCTGATTATAAGCTATTTCCCTGACTTTGTAAAGATTCCACCATTGTGTGAAGCCACAGTCATAAAAATGTGATGCAGATATTTGAAGTTGAGGGAAGAAGAAAACCCTTTATACAACAAAATAAGGGTTTCTCTCTTTTTCTCTCAGTCGCCAGGGAGCTCTACCTTTGACCCATGTTCTTGGTTCCACCTATTTCTTAATTTACCTGACATGTTGCAAGAGTTTTTGTTTGTTTGTTGTCATCCTGTTTCCATAAAAGTATTTATTTACATCTTTACTAAATGGAGAAAAGTAGAGCTTAAAATTTCACAGAATTATCTCTGTGTGTGTAATGGTTTTGACAGCGAGTCACATTTACCTCCAGATGTAAATTATATGGCATGGTTCCTTTCTTATGTTCATTAAATTCCATAGATGTCAGTGGTTTGGTTTCCTTGGAAACAAAAACCTTTATATAACTAGTCAGAGATTTGGTAGCAGAAATATCAGGATGCTGAGGGGGGTATAGGTATCTATTTGCATTAAAACACTTCTGCCTCTTCCATCTGCCCCTCATCTTCATGGTCATTCAATAGTGAACAAGGGAAGATTTTAAAAAGCTACCATTAAAGTATAGAATATCTTCTCTAATGGTTAAAAGCTTTTTACTTTTTTTCAAGCAATCACAGAGAGGTTAAGTCTTTTCTGGGATGTTGGTGTAAATTCCCAAATTTGAGAAGAGTATGTCTCTTATCAAGAATTGAATTTGAGCAGTATATATGTATATCCATCTGTGATGGACAGCTAACTGAACGTGTGTAGCTGAATAAAGATCCTATATTTTTTTATAATAGCAAGTGTCTGTCTTAGTACCCTGCTGCTGAAGAGTTCATGAGGTCCCTGAAGGGTTATGGAGAGGGAATGGGGAACCACAGTTCTGCCCAGAGGTAATAGCAGGCCAAGGGCATGGCAGCCATGAACATTCTCATTTGGCTTAGAGAGGACCCCTTGTTGAAGACAGGATTAGTAACATGAGTTATGTAAACCTCAGGTCTTTTCAGAAGGCTGTGACTCATTTTGCCATTGCTCCTATCTGGTATAATTTCAATTTAAACCCAGTTTGTTCTACATGTGATGGTATAGAGTTGCATTTTGAAAAGGTTTCTCAATTTTAGTTCTTACAAATGCAATGACACGCCATCTTGTGGATATATCTGATATTTATTTCATAAATTAATTCTGCATTGTGAACCGCCCTCTAAAGGGTTTTTAATCTTGGGTTCTAATGTAGAGATATGAGTAGTACTTGGGGAGCTTTTAAAATCTTGATGTGCTGGCCACACCCGGATCAATTAAATCAAAATGTCTGGTGTGGGACTCGAGCACCAATGTTTTCTTTAGAGTTCCCCAGAGATTCCTGTGTTTAGCAAAGTTTTGAGAACCATTACTCCAAGGGAAAAGCACCAGTTTAAATGGGTAGTTTCTTTTTTTTTTTAAATAGGGATTTTGTGCAGTAAGGTATTGAGAATTTTCCTATAGTATTTGCTTGTCAAAAAGACAGGTTTTTAGTACAGTGTCCCTTAAACTTGATTGGGTTTAGTTAACATAAAGTGCATCGTGGTGTTTGTATTAATCTCCTCCCACTGCCATAACAAAGTACCACAGACTAGGTGGCTTAAAATAACAGAAATTTATTTCCTCACAGTTCTGGAGGCTAGAACGGATCAAGGTAACAGCAAGGTTATTTTCTTCTGTGGTCTGTCATCTTGGCTTCTGGATAACTGTCTTCCTTCTTTGTCCTCACATGGTCTTCTGTCTGTACTGATCAATGTCCTAATTTACTCTTGATTTAAGGACACCAGTGGTATTGGATCAGGGCCCATCCTCACAGCTTCATTTTAACTTAATTACCTCTTTAAAGACCTTAGCCCCCTGAATAGAGTCACATTCTGAAATACTGGAGATTAGGACTTCAACATATGAATTTTGTGGGGACACAATTCAGTTTCTGATACTATTTCCTTATTACATTATAAAACCAAGTTTATGATTTCCTTCTTTATAGGGAGTGGTACTGTAGGATTATTTCAAAAGTGATCTAATATAAATAGATTTTTTTCTTTATAATCATAAGATTGTCAAAGTGGATAAAATGGGTAGTGGGAATCATTTCAGAAATAGGCTTTATGGCTTTTAAAAAGTGCCTTTATTTCAGAATATGTTGTTTTGTCTTATTTACTAGCACGTTTATGCTCATTTTTTCATACATCAGACCACCCAACAAGTGTCCTTGTCATTGTGAATGCTTAATAACTTGTAGTCATTAAGTGCACAAGCCCTGAGGTCAGTTGGCCAAGACTCAAAGCCAATAACTAGCTGTAACACAGCTAGTTCTTCTGCATCTCTGAGACTTAGTTTCCCCACCTGAATTTATGGAAATAATCTCCATGTTTAGCTTATCTGGTTGCTGCAAGGACTCAGTGATAAAATGCATATAAAACAATACAACTTTCACATCTGTTGTATACCTCGCATACATTTTAGCCATCATCAGAATGAATTTTAGTAAGAAATAAAATGTATCACTGAGGCTCATGTGATATATTTTAGTAGCAAAAGCAAGACAGAGTTACCAATTTAGAGCGAAATTCCATCTCTACTGTGGATCGCTTCAGAATGAGAGATTTATACTTTGTAGTTCTGGTATTTATACTTACCCATGAAAATCTATTTTTTATATATTAACTGTACAAAAATGAAGTTGAAGCATATTTATCCTTGCAGCCAAACACCTGCCCACAGAGGGCCATCGGTAATCCATTGCACTAAGACTTACTGTTCTTTTTTTAAAACTATCTGGATTTGCAAGCAGTTAAATAGATTTTCCCAACCATCAAAATAATTTTAGAGCAATTTGCTTTCAGTTAAGAATGTGTTGACATATTTCTCTGCCTTACGAAGCCATGGCAGCAAAATCTGAAATAGTATTTTGAAATGGAAGAACAAGGTTTGGGGTCAAAGGGACCCAGATTCAAATCCCAGTGCACATATTAACTGAGAGATCCCAGGAAGGTTTCTTAGTTTCTTTGTGCAATGATAATTCCTGCTGGCTAGGGTTGTCTCGTGAGTTGGATTATGGTTTGTAACTAGACACAAATTTTAATGTTGGACACTTTGGGAGGTCACTCACGGCTACTTAACTATCTGCCTTTGGTTCACTTTTCAATTTCTTCTTCTTAGCACTCAGTGAGTCTGATAGATGATTAAGCATTTATATAATTTAAATTGTTTTCTCTTTGAAGATCAGGTTCTAAAGTAAGTTGGCACACAATTTGACACCTGGTCCAACAGGAGAAAAAACTGGAATGCAATTTGACACATGATGTAACAGGAGAAAAATTCTGGGGAAGGGGAGGTAATATTTATGGAGTTATTGACACAATTAAGAAACATACATACCTGATATATATACAATGGAATATTATGCAGCCATCAAAAGGAATGAGATTTTTTTTTTTTTGCCATTTGCAACAACGTGGATGGAACTGGAGGGTGTTATGCTGAGTGAAATAAGTCAATCAGAGAAAGACATGTATCATATGACCTCACTGATATGAGGAATTCTTAATCTCAGGAAACAAACTGAGGGCTGCTGGAGTGGGGGTGAGGTGGGAGGGATGGGGTGGCTTGGTGATACCCCATCATACCCATTGGGGAGGGTATGTGCTATGGTGGGCGCTGTGACTTGTGCAAGACTGTTGAATCACAGATCTGTACCTCTGAAACAAATAATGCAATATATGTTAAGAAAAAAAAAAAGAAGATAGCAGGAGGAGAAGAATGAAGGGGGGTAAATCGGACGGGGAGATGAACCATGAGAGATGATGGACTCTGAAAAACAAACAGGGTTCTAGAGGGGAGGGGGGTGGGGGGATGGGTTAGCCCGGTGATGGGTACTGAAGAGGGCACATTCTGCGTGGAGCACTGGGTGTTGTGCACAAACGGTGAATCGTGGAACACTACATCACAAACTAATGATGTAATGCATGGTGATTAACATAACAATAAAAAATTTGAAGAATAAAAAGAAACATACATACCTGAAATGGCTTTCTCAGCCATGAAGTGTGATATCATGATATTAATTTGTGAGGCCACTCAGTAGAGTGGAAGGAACTTAAGAGTATGTGTTAGTTTCTTCTGAGAATTTTGTTTTTATCATCTTTGAATGGGAAATGGCTGAAAATTATTACATTTATTCGGTTTACCATAAAAACATGAAATCCTACATGGCAGACTTTGGGAATGATATCTGACACAAAGTGGGTATGTTCAGGGATGAAAGAATACTCTCGCCATAGTTTTTTTTTTTTTTTCTGTTTTCTGAATCTGAGCACAACATTCTTAGCAGTCTAAATTGTGAAATTTCAAGTACCTGAAGAAATAGTGTTGATCTTACCTAAAAAGTGGCAATTCAAAGGCAAAATAACGTAGTAAAATATTTGCTACTTCACCCATATTTTTTAATGACAGAAATGAAATTTTCTAAGACTGCTGAGATTAATGTCTATAGCGATTTCGAGGCGATGCGTTAAGCAAACTAAGCAGAACTATTTGTTCGTGTTTAGTTGTGAAACAGGATCATTAGTTCTCACAGATCAGAATTCACCTTTCAGCTTCACTCACCAAGATATTTTCTCTGTGCCTCTTGGTCCTTCATCATCCAGTGTTTCTTGACATTTTAATTTGTATCCAGGAATTACTGATTTCGGGTCAGGACCAGTGGCGCTGGATGAATTTGTTGATCACTGTTAACCATAAATGGGTGTAACCCCATGACGAGTCACTTTATTTCCTCTCAGGGACAGAGAATACTTCTAAAAACAGTAACTCAGCATTTCTCCAAGTGAATTCCTTGGAATACTAACAGGTGTAATGAGATAAAAGTGTTGTCTGGTCAAATATGTTTGGAAGATGCTAGTTTTATTGTTGTTGTTGTTAACAGAACTTCTGAGACTGATGTGTTGGACATGGATTAGGGCCATTTTTCATTCTTTTTTTTGACAATGGACCTCTTTGTCAAGCATCTCACAGGATTAATGTTCTGCTGAATCTCTCTGGTAAATGTTTCTATAGTCAGTTCTCATGAAGTCTATCACACTCCATATTGGGACTGGAACACCAGCTTAAGAGCGATGCTTAATCCCACAATAGTGCCAATACCTAATTAAAGATGTTTAAAGACCAAGTTCTTGGGTGATCTAAACCAGAAAGGTCTTTCTTTACGTGAAAATCCCTTGATAATATACGGCTGAGTTTTATCTTGTGCTCCATCGTGGATTGTTATTAATTTTAAACTGTATTAGTGTTGGCCTTACTTTGTCTTTTCTTCCTAATTTATACATTGGTTTTGACAAAAAGCCATCAGCACTGGCAATATATCATTCAAAACATGAGAATTTAATTTGTTTCTACAGTAGCTGGAACGTAGTTTGGCATTTAGGCCAGCTTAATGCATGGTGCACCACTACCGTGGAATTCCAAGTCTACTGATAATTCTTTCAGGAGACCAGTTTCCTATCGCTTTACCTGTTTGCACTTGTGTAAAATTGGTGCCACTTGGCTCTCTTGAAAGAATCGTAAGTTAAGATATAGCTTCAGTTGAGGTTAAATTAAAGGTGGTTAGAAGTTAGTTGGGGAGCAATAATTTTCAAAAGCCATAGGTTCTTCCTGGTTCCCTGTAGAGAAGCGTTCCCATGAGTTGACTTAATACCTTGGAAGTGAAGGCTTTAGCTCTGTCGCCTCAATGTGGAAGCGACAGCAGTGGTTAAGAGGCTCTACCAATGTTATCTGTGTGGCTACAGTCAGTCACTTCACTTCCTCATGTCTTGATGGCCTCATCCATACAATGAAGTTCAGAATACTATTTCTTAGCGTTTTTCCGAGGATAAAAGACCATAATGTTTCATAGTCCTGGCTCTGTGTGTGGTAGCTATTGTTATTTCTGAATCTAGAAGTCATGAATTCCTACCTTTAATACACTTGCAGGTGGGGTCATTATCTGACAAATTAGACGCATTGCTACATCAGCCATAATCATAATTTTTTCTCTTATATTATGTAGGCTTCTCACTCTCTAGCTAAATTTTCATTTTCAATTATATCTTGAATGGCATTTTTTTTAAAAAAAGCTTTGCTCATCATTCATATTTCAAAAATACTAAGATGATGTTTAAATTTTACATTAAACATTTCCTTACTAGGATTTGTAATATCTGCTTAAAAATTACTTGCCAGACATAATTTTTCTTTTTCAAATGTTAATTAAAAATTAAATTTCACTCTCTTTACTTGAAGTTAAATAAATAAGTCATTTGGTATCTGTATATGAATTACATTCGCTTTCATTTTTATGGTACATTAAGGTGAATTTAATAAGAGTTAAAAAAGAAGTTTTATGTGTTGGGACACATGCAGATGATTTGGGAAATTAACTATTGACTTGATTACTTTGCCATAGGTAAATCTCTGCTATTGAAACTAGAGGTTAGTGAGAGAGATTTATTTTATTTTGGGGGACTCTGAAAATATAGTTCTATAATAATCAATTCCATTCATGCAATTTGTTTGAATATTAAAGATTATTAAAAGGCATTAGCTACATATTTTTATTTACATATGTGAATACCAAATGAAAATCTAAATAAAATTAATTTAAGATCTTATATTAGTTCTGTCCCACATAGAGCTAGGAATGTGGAATAGCTGAATAATGCAAATAAAATTTGTGTTTACGCAGTTTTAAAGTCAATGCTTCAAATAAATTAGTGCATAATATTGAAAAAGAGTAGATCTTAGAACGTCTAAAATAAAAAGAGATACTTTATATGAGGTAGTAGTTGATAAAACCTTCAGAAAGTATATTGAATAAATTGTATAAGTAACAGCAACTGGACTTGATGTTTAATTTTATGGCTAGCTGCTCAAAATTTCATGGTTCCAGTTGATAAATCGTAAGTCAAATAATTTACTTGAAGGATACTGTGGAGCATTTGAAATACTGTAGAAATGTGACTACAGCCCTTATTTTTACCATTTTTTTTCAAAAACAAAGTAAATTATTATTCTAGTGTGTAAATTACAAAAAAAAAAAGTCATCATAGATCGATTCTCTGCTCCGTCAATATTTTCCCCCTGATACTTAACTGTTGTATTACATTGTTCACATTCTTTAAGTAAATTCTTAGAAATGTTCCAAGAAACTAGAAACTCACCAAGCTTCTTTTAATCATGCCCTTAAATGTTCTGCTTTTAATTTACCAATATTCATGCTTAATTCAAGATGAATTGAGAAACCATGAAGTTGTAAAAGAAAATTAATATATGGAGCTGAATCATGCCTTGCCTTTGTGAGCTGAGCTAGTTTCTCTGGCAACAAGATGTTAGACAATAAATCATGCATCTAAAACCATATAGTTGCTGAGGCAGAGGGGAGCAAGAAGTTCAGGAGTGTCATCTGACTGTGTTGATGGCATCTTTGCCACAATTAATAAGGTGTGGTGTGGTTAATTCAAGGGCAGAAATTCAGACTGTGGTGAATCCCAGCCCATTCAAAATATTTCTTTTTAATCCTGACAAAACATATTGCTTTAATAGCATTAGTTGGTATTAGTTGCATGCGGCAAAAATTTCACACACTATTAATTCTAGCACTACATTGGATCACTAGAATTATGCGTCTTTGGCTCCAAATAAATCCTTTTGGCTGTGTGACTGAGAAGAGGAAACCAGTTATTTGGGGGGCCAGTCTTGAATTAAGCCTTCATAAAGGCTCGGTCACCAAAAAGGGGAGGGTGACACAGAACAGTTTAAGAACAAGGTGGAGAGAGTGATGGAAAGGTATTCTGTCATTAATGTTGGCAACATCTGACATTACTATAAAAAAAGTTTTTGAAAAAATTGGAGACTAAATAAATTGCCTTAGAGCTTGGATAATTCCAAATATATAAAAGAAAAATCCCAGCCATGTGTTTATCTCCGAAAAGATCAGTGTTCATCGGTGCATTTGCATACATGTCATATTAAAGTTCAAATGCTATCTTAAGTATGGCCATGATGTTAAATATTTTTCATATTTATCAGTTTATTTTTTTAAGATTTTATTTATTTATTCATGAGACAGAGAGAGAGAGAGAGAGAGAGAGAGAGGCAGAGGGAGAAGCAGGCTCCCAAGGAGCAGGGAGCCCAGGACCCTGGGATCATGACCTGAGCTGAAGGCAGACGCTTAACCATCTGAGCCACCCAGGTGCCCCATATTTATCAGTTTATGGCAGAGGAATAATCCATTGATATGAAATTATATTAACTATTTACCATCCATTTACTGTAGAATAGTGACACAATTCCCACTTTATGTTTGCTATTGTAAGGAACCCTGAAGCAAATATCTGTCTTCATTTACCAGTTTTTTCTTTGTTGTTATTTCCTTAAATTATAGTCCTACTGTGGTATTACCTGTCCAAATACATTCGATTTAATCCATTGTTACAGGGTTCTTCTTCATTTTCTCTTCTTCCATGTAGCTATTTCTTTTTTCTCATAGTGGCAATTCTGTTTCCTTACTACATTAATACATGTACTGCTTTGTTACAGCCTACACAAAATAATTCCAAAATAAAAATACTAGTGTCACTAATAACCCTCAACCTAGTGAAAACACAACCTTTCTTTGCAGGTCTCTTTATTTCTTAGAACATTTCTCAATCAGAATATAGGTTCCAAATGTATTAAAATTATTTTCTGTAGAGCTATACGAATTTGCTATACAATCGGATTCTCTTATTTATAGCTATGTTCAGTTTTAGAGATTACTGTTCTTCATCTTTTTTATGAAATTTACTTTTTAAAAAAGATTTTATATATTTATTTGAGAGGGAGAGACAGAGACAGCGAATGAGATAGCGAGAGACAGCACAAGCAAGGAGGAGAGGGAGAAGCAGGCTCCCCGCTGAGCAGGGGGCCCGATGCGGGGCTCGATCCCAGGACCCCGCGATCATGACCTGAGCCAAAGGCATAACTGACTGAGCCACCCAGGTGCCCCTTAAACTTACATTTTGGGAAAATGTAAAATATTTATGTAGTTCAAAATCCAAGATTATATATGTAAGAATACTCAGAGAAGGCTCATTCCCATCCATACCCCTTTCACCCGTTCCTACCCACTTTCTAGTTATTTCCTTTCTGTGTTTCTGTTTGCAAAAATAAGGACACACACACACACACACACACACACACACACACACACACAGCTATCCAGTCCCCTCATCTCATCTTTTCCCAGTGATCTGAGATGCCACTTTTTCAAAATATATATCAAACATCCCTATCTTTCTTACACAAAATGTAGCATTCTGTCTCTATGCACTTATAGCTTGCCTTTTTCACTTAGCATAACCTCAAAACCACTCCATATTGGTCCTGAGGATCTTTTTCATTCTTCTATACAGCGGCCCATTATTCCCCTGCATGGGGTACTGTACTTTGTTCAGTCAGTTTCTTATGGACAGTAAGCATGTAGGTGGTTTCCAATATTTTGCTGTTTCGTATGAGGCTGAATTTAAAAAAACAAAACTTTATGCAAGCCTTGCCTACGGTGCAGAGGTCCAATTTTAGGGCGTGCTCTGGGGATTGTTTATTTTGCTAATTTCTCTTTTGTTGTGATCATTTTCTATGCCCCCTGCAATATATAAGATGATATTGGCCCCCACACCCCCAGCCTCACCATATAGTGGATTGTCAAGTTTTATTTTTGTCAATTTGGTAAGAAATGCTATTAATATAGTTTTAATGTTCATTTCTCTTACTATGCATGAAATTAAGCATCCTTTCATAGTTTAAGAGAATATATATATTCTCTTTATATAATATATGTATATATTATATAATTTTTTTCTACAACTTTCTACTCTTGTATTTTGCATCTTTTTCTATCTAGTATTTGGTCTTTTTTCCCCCTTAACTTTTTTAGAGGTTTTTAGGAAAATTAGTTCTTTATCTGTCACTGAGGTGCAAAAATGTTCTCCTGGTTTGTTTTTTGCCTTTTGAATTTCCTTAAGTGCTCTTTGCCATGGAAGCTTTTGTTTGTATTTTTAAGTAGTCAACGTATTAATATTTTCTCTTATTGCTTTTGGATTTTGAGTCACAGAAAGCCTTTTTTCCATATCTAGTTTATCAAGAAATTCCCCCACAGTTTTTCTCAAGTATGGTTTTATGATCATCTGGGATTTTTTATGTTGTGTGTTGTGAGGTATGGATCTCATTTTATCTTTTTCTTACTTGAAAGCCTTTTGTTACAACACTATTTTTTTGAAGTCCGTCTTTTGTCCTATTCTGGTATCGAGGTGTTCCAATATCATTTATTTAAAAATCCAATTGCACACGTTTTCAACGTGCTGCTATCCAGTTGTGCCAACACCATTTATTTAAAAAGTCTGTCTATTGCACAATTTATTTAAAAGTCCAGGTTTTGTCCTGGTGGGTTGAGATACCACCTTTTTCATATACAATCTTTCCCTATGTACCTAGGTCTATTTCTGGACTATTTATTCTATTTCATTGTTCAGTCTGACTACTAACATCTATTAGAATACTTTAAATTCAAGTTTTATTAGGAAAAATGAATTTCTATTCCAGAATAACAGAAAAAAACCCAGAAATTATAATTTGTTATTAACCCATTAGCTCTACCAAATGTTTATCTCAATACTATTCTTTCTTTTCCTCTTAATAACCATCCCCCATGGAAAAATTTATTTTTTTCCAAGGCAGTTTTTGGTGTGCCATTTTCTGATTTTATAAAAGTGTAATTTTTTAAAATTTCATTTTTAAAAAATCCTAGAAAATAGTAAACAGAATCATTATCAGTTAAGCAACTGACATTATCCTATAAATTTAATCACAAGGCTCAGGAAATAAAAATAAGAGAACACTTGTGGTTACTCTATCTTATAAATTTGATTCTTAGAAATCTGTGCCATCATCGAGTTGTTCATTCTGTAATTTCTGAGCACATTTCATGTAAAAATAACTCCTGTGCATTATTCATGTTAACAGACCCTTTAAATAACCGTAAAACACATGGGAGCAGATTAATGTAAAACACGTGGGAGCAGATTAATGTAAAACACGTGGGAGCAGATTAATGCTGCATCTGCCCTGTGCTTTTTAAGTCTATCAGTTTCACGGGATAGAAATCTTGCATAATGTCAGAAGTTTTCTTACATCCTCAGCTGTTTGCGGTGGCAGGGAAGCAGCTTAGCTGTATTATGTGGGTGAAAATGTTACATTTTCTGATTGGATTTTTATCTAAGGAAGGTGAGGGCTGTCAGTTTTACTTCCTAACTGTTGGAATGATGTTCCAAGTTGAGTAAGTTTTTCTTTTAAATGAATGTCAGGAGTAGCAACTGTCTGTGACCTGTCTGTACTCCTCTTTGAGATGGAAATTTTCTTGACAGTGATTACCAGGAACATAATCATTTTTGTTGTTTTATGACCTTTGGGATGTGAAAATTCAAATGATATTAGCTATTTGGGTAGCAGTGGAATTGGGCTGGTTTAATGTATTTAAATTGTTTTTATTTTTTGAAAAAAAAAGGAATTCATACATCTGCTAAAAAAATAAATTCTGGGGCGCCTGGGTGGCTCAGTCGTTAAGCTTCTGCCTTCGGCTCAGGTCATGATCCTGGGGTCCTGGGATCGAGCGCCGCATCGGGCTCCCTGCTCCGCGGGAAGCCTGCTTCTCCCTCTCCCACTCCCCCTGCTTGTGTTCCCTCTCTCGCTGTGTCTCTCTCTGTCAAATAAATAAAATCTTTAAAATAAATAAATAAATAAATAAAATAAATTCTGACAGTGTTAAAGGTTATCATTAAGAAGTGTACCCTCCCGAAAGGGGAACCCTCCTACACTGTTGGTGGGAATGCAAGCTGGTGCAACCACTCTGGAAAACAGTATGGAGGTTCCTCAAGCAGTTGAAATTAGAGCTACCGTTCGATCCAGCAATTGCACTACTGGGTATTTACCACAAAGATACAAATGTAGGGACCCGAAGGGGTACGTGTACCCCAATGTTTATAGCAGCAATGTCCACAATAGCCAAACTGTGGAAAGAGCCAAGATGCCCATCGACAGATGAATGGATAAAGAAGAGGTGGTATATATACACAATGGAATATTATGCAGCCATCAAAAGGAATGAGATCTTGCCATTTGCAATGACGTGGATGGAACTGGAGGGTGTTATGCTGAGTGAAATAAGTCAATCAGAGAAAGACATGTATCACATGACCTCACTGATATGAGGAATTCTTAATCTCAGGAAACAAACTGAGTGTTACTGGAGTGGTTGGGGGTGGGAGGGATGGGGTGGCTGGGTGATGGACATTGGGGAGGCTATGTGCTATGGTGAGCGCTGTGAATTGTGTAAGACTGTTGAATCACAGATCTGTACTTCTGAAACAAATAACGCAACATATTTTAAGAAAAAAGAAAAAGAAGAAGATAACAGGAGAGGAAGAATGAAGGGGAGTAAGTCAGAGGGGGAGACGAACCATGAGAGATGATGGACTCTGAAAAACAAACTGAGGGTTCTAGAGGGGAGGGGGGTAGGGGGATGGGTTAGCCTGGTGATGGGCATTGAGGAGGGCACGTTCTGCATGGAGCACTGGGTGTTATGAACAAACAATGAATCATGGAACACTGCACCAAAAACTAATGATGTAATATATGGTGATTAACATAACAATAAAAAAATTAAAAAAAAAAGAAGTGTACCCTCCCACTCCCATTTTTTCTGTTCCATTCCCAGAGGCAGCAATCCATAGTCCTATTCTTATTCCTATTCCATATTCCTATTTTTATTTCCCATAAAACCTGTGCACATACTAGCCCATTGAATTTTTTTTAATTCTATGTAAATGATGGCATACTATCAAATGCTATTTAATCAGTGATATGACTGAAATTGTACTGTATTAGTACACATATATCCATTTCCTTCTCTTTCAGAGACTGTAGACTATTTTTTTAAAGATTTTATTTATTTATTTGACGCAGAGAGAGAGACAGCAAGAGAGGGAACACAGCAGGGGAAGTGGAAGAGGGAGAAGCAGGCTTCCCGCGCGGGCTCGATCCCAGGACCCGGGGATCATGACCTGAGCCGAAGGCAGACGCTCAACGACTGAGCCACCCAGGCGCCCCGAGACTGTAGACTATTCGATTTTATAGATGCACCAACATTTATTTATTGAGCTGCCTCTTAACAAATATTTTATTGTTTCCAGTTTTGCTGCTCCAAACAATGCTTCAATATATATTTACTAAACGTATCTTTGGGCATAATATGGCTACATTTGAATTTCCTACAACTGAAATTTCTGCATCCAAATGCATGTGCATTTTAAATTATGGAATATATCACCAAACAGCTCTACAGAGGTTGTATCAATTTACACTTCCAGCAGTAGCATTCAAAATCACCTATTTGTTCCACTCTTGCCAACATCATGTTTCATTAACCAGTTTTTGAATGTTGTAAATGTGATGGATGAAAAATAGGGAGCTCTTTATTATTTAAATTTGTATTTCTTCAGTTATGAGTTGAGAGGAGCATTTTCTCCTGAGCAATATATTTGCATTTCCAACCATATCCATTGCCCATTTTCCAATGAATTATTGTACTTTTTCTTATTGCTTTGTAAGACACTTCGATATATTAAAACCTGTGCCTCATGTGTCAGCTCCAGGTTTTTAGTTTTATTTGACTTCGTGAAATATTTGCTTTACAGAGTTTTTTGTAGTCAAATTTATTAATCCTTTTCTTTATGAGTTTTTAATTTGGAGTGCTGCTTAAAAGACCTAACCATTCTAAAATAATAAAGATAATTTTGTGATTTCTTCCAGTGGTTTTATGTTTTAATTTTTATAATTGTATGGATTATATGACAGTAACAAAGGGATCTTTATTAGTCAGGATAGGCTAAGGTAGTCCGTGATGACAAAAAAAAAAAAAAAAAAACCTCAATGTCAGTGGAATAACACATCAAAAGTTTTTTTCTGAAGGTTTGAAAAAAGTTCCAAGCTACCCTCAGCAATATAGGCTGTTTCTAATGTGGGCTGTGCCATCCTAATGAGAGACCTTTGCATTTCCTCTGGTAGGAGAAGAGAGCAAGCAACTGGACAACTAACAGGGATTTTTCAGTGCATCAGCCCGGAAACAATACATATTTCTTCTGTTCACATTTCATTGGCCAGATCTAGTCACATCGCCCAGTCTAATTGCAAGGGGGCTGGGAAATAGAGTCTTCACTATACCCAGGGAAGAAAGGGGGAACCAAAGATTAGTGCGCTAGTAATGTCTACTACAATATTAGTTTTATTTGACTCTAGATGGTGGCCCAGCTGTCAACATTAATTATGGCATAATCTATCTTTTTCCTCACTGATTTGAAATGCTATCTTGATTATATACTGGAAGTTCATCTATATTTCTATTCTCATTGACCTTTCTATATATTTTTAAACTAGTTAAAATAGGCTTGTTATAAATATAATATAAATATATATTTAAATATAATATATAATATATAATTAAATATAATAATACTATTATAAATCTATGTTTATAATATATATTATTATTTGGTAGAGATAGTCTTACTTCTTAGTTTTTCTTTTCGTTTATTTATATTTTATGTGAATTTGAGAGTCAATTTATATGATTTTATAATATATTTATATTATTTTTCTAAAAATTCTTTTAATTTTTTTATTGGCATTACTCTACATGTTCAGATTAACATAGTGACAGTTTATATGTTTAGCATACAAGATGGTATTTCCATCCAAGTAGAGAGTACGTCTTTATATGTATCCGTCTTTATATGTATCTTAACATTTTACAATTTTCATTGTGTAGATCTTACATATTTAAAGTTAAGTTTTCGTGGGTGTTCCATCACTTTGATGCAGTTCTAGGCAAATATTTCATTTATTTTTAAATGCCTTGTATTTAATAAAGGAAAACTAATTTTTTATTTATTATTATATATTCAGGAACTTCACTGAATCTCTTTGTAATATTTTCAAGTTGATTCTCTTCATTCTAACAAGCTTAAAACCATACCTTGTGTAACAAATGATAATGATGTCTCCTTGTCTCTAAATTTTATATCTGTTTTCTCTTTATCTTTGAACTGAAGTTTATGTATTTTGGTGAGTTGGTAGAATTCTCATTCCTTAGTGGTTGGGCACAACATTAATCAGTATTGTATATGATGTGTGAGCTCTTTGTGAATTAGAACTACTTAATTCTACAAAAATATTGAACATCTTACACAGGAAAATTCCTGTGTTTTGTCCCAGATGATGTAAAAAGAAATAAAAGGAATCCTTGCTTTCATAGTTCTTATACTTGAAATAGGGAAGCAACAGAAAGTATGCAAATGTCTATAATTCACAGTCAGACGTGGCAAATGATACAATCGGGATGCCAAGGAAATATATTTGCTTGGGAATAACAAGATTTTATTTATTTCTTAAAAGATTTTTTTTTTATTTATTTGAGAGAGATTGAGCAGGAGTGGTGGGGAGGGGCAGAGGGAGCGGAAGAAGCAAACTCCCCACTGAGCAGGGAGCCCCTAAATGGGGCTCGATCCCAGGACCCCAAGATCATGGCCTGAGCCAAAGGCAGATGCTTAACCGACTGAGCCACCCAGGCGCCCTGGGAATAACAAGATTTTAATTTTGCTCAGTGGTCTGGGAGCTGGGATGGTCAGAATGGGCCAGACTTCATAGCAAAGGTCGCATGTAAATGAAATCTTGATAGATATTCAGAAATGAGACAGAAGTATATTGCTCAGGTGACTGTTCTTGATGCCAGGAGCCAATCTAAGCTTATTTTTGAAGCTTACTTTATTTAGCACCTAGAATAATTATGCCCATGGACATCCAATATTATTTGGAGACTGGGACTGGGGCACTAGTAACTCATTTATACATATTTTATTTTTATTTATGTATTTATTTTTAAGATTTTATTTATTCATTTGAGAGGAAGAGAGAGAGAGAGAGCACAAGAGTAGGGGAAGGGAGAAGCAGGCTCCCCACTGAGCAGGGAGCCCAGCGCGGGGCTCGATCCCAGGACTCTGGGACCTGTGCCAAAGGCAGACGCTTAACCAACTGAGCCCACCCAAGCGCCCCATACATGTTTTAACATGATATTTCAGTGTCCATTCTATTGGAAATTAGGATCATTTCTTTCTCATTAATTGTGAACAGTGGGGCTGTCTATAATTTCATTTATTCAAAATCTATTCCTAGGTTCCTTTTGTCCTGAGACTGGTTTTAACCAATCCCAATTTTGCCTGGTCTGCCAAATGGTTTGCTCTTTTCTGCGTAAAGCACATCTCCTGGTGCTGATTTAAAAATAAAACAAAAACAAAAATAAAAGTACCTAGCATAGAGGATAGAAGGGACAATTCCCAAGCTTATTTTGCATTTCCTTTCTTCCTTTCTTTTCCCATTAATCCTCTTAGAAACAGGATATCAAGCTCCTTGGGAGACTCTAAAGTTCTGTAACATAAGGTTCTAGTCTCTCTTAGGTTGATTCTGTGATTCTAAACTTTCCCCACAGCACCTGTTTCTCTTGGTGATAAAACCTCCTCACTTTTGTTCTTGGCTAGAAAGCTACTTTGTGTTTCCCCAGAAAGATGCCTTAACAAGACTGCCAATAAGAATCCACAAAGATTCAACTACGGAAAGGACCATGGGTATTCCAGGATTTTGCCTTAAGATACTTGAATTTCTTTCCAATCACACTCTTTATTTTAAAACTTAGGCCATCTAATCTTCTTCCTTGAGATAAATTAAAATTCCTGGTCACTTATTTTGCTCTCCTTGGGAATACTCCTCAGGGTGAGCAACTGTATATCCCATGAGTAAGATCATATTAGTTATACTCTTTAAAATACTTATTGCATTAAAAAAGTATGGTTGAAATATTTTCCTGGCTGTTATATCATTTTTACGACTACGGAGGGAAATGATACATTTCAAGACAGTGAAGCCATTTGATTCCATACTTGGCAATCTTACATGGTGGCTAGGGTAGCATTCTGTGATTTGAAGATTCTAAATTTAAAAATATAAAGATCCTTTTAATTATCCAGACATATTAGTATTTACCAGTGGTGTATTTTATAAAAGCAAGTCTTCATTCTTCCAAGATATATTCACAAGTACTGAATCCATAAAACCTATTAAGAATATTTTGGAACTCTGATTCTGATATTTAAAATAGCAGAATTCTTGCTGACTAGAACTAGAGTTTGGGATCTAAGCCATCTCCAGACGACAATTCTTGAAAGACACATGCATCCAGATTAGCAAAAACAGCAGTATCTCCTCCTCAACCCTTAATTTTTACCTGACAGCATGATTTCCTCTGATATTTTCAGGAGCTCTTTCCTTGCTTCCAGCAAATGTTCAAATGTTGATGACTTTGGCTTCAGTCTCAGTACGGAAGGCAGAAATCAGCTTTACTCTCAAGCTCTACCAAACCTCCCCAAACACAAGGTCATAAAACAGTAAGCGTCTGTTATTGCTAATGAACGTGCAGATCAGCTCTGGGGTTCTTCTGTTTAGGCTGGGTTCTCTTATGTGTCTGTGGTCAGCCGTGGGTTGGTGAAATGGCTCTGCTGATTTTGACTGGGCTCTCTCACATGCTTTGGCCCCCCTTGGCTCTGATCTGGTCTAACCCAGCCTTTTCTGTGTATTTTGCATATCACTCCCTCAAAGTCAGTCTAGCCAGGGAATGTTCTCTTGCTGGAGCCAAGGGTGCAAGAGCAGGAGACTGGGAGTATTCTCAAGGTGAAAGCAGAAGGGTAAGGGAGAGAGACTGTTTAGCACACAAGTACTCTGGAGGTCCAGATTCTCAACAGGCATCTTGTCAGTTATGCCCCATTCTTCCAATTTTAGTATATGTGCTGCTGAAGCGAGCACAGTTATGCCCCATTCTTTAGCCCACAGCAAGTCTTATAGTCAGCTGAGATTTAAGGCTGGGGAAATACACTATCTCCCAGTAGAAGGAGCTGCAATATCATATTGCAAAATAGTGTGGATACAGGGAGGGTGGAGAATTTGGGCCATTGTTGCCATCCATGTATTCTCACTTTCCCAGAAGCTGATTGCTTCCACCAAAATCAAGGCCGTTTGAAACCTGGCAATAAAATAACCAAAGCTTTCTCTGTAGGTGTTAGTATTTTTGAGCTGGGTTTTACTAGCTTACACCAGTTGTTAAACACAACTATTAAATTACATAAACTGAAAAGTAAATACATCTCATTGAATAAAAGATAACATTACTAAAACCCATCACTTCCTGGTTATTTTTATTATTATCTGCATTCTCAAGGTTATTTACAATTATTATATCTGAATGGCAGAAATGCTGTATAATGATGTACTGCAGCAGATCTCTGCCCAAATCTCTGCTCAGTGGGATATCACGTTGATAGCTTGAATTTTGGCCATGGGAGTTTGTACACCACTGAAATTGGCAAACACTATGAATCAGGGCCCTTTTTTCTTTTTCTCATGGCTGCTTGTAAACAGTTACCAACACATCACTACCTGTAAGTGTGATGGAGGATTTAGAGGTTCAAATCAAGTCATTCCTGCACTCTGTAGCCTGAGTTACAGGTTTACCTTATTTATTTTTTTATTAAAGTATAATGGACATACACCATTATATCAATTTCAAGTGTACGATGTAAGAATTTAGTATTTGTATATGTTGTGAAATGATCACCACAATAAGTCTAGTTAACATCCATCACCATACACAGTTACAGAATTTTTTTTCTTGTGATAAGAACTTTTAAGATCTACTCTCTTAGCAACTTCCAAATATGCAATACAATGTTATTAACTATAGTCACCATCCTGCACATTATACCCAGGACTTCTTTATGACTGGAGGTTTATACCTTTTGACTCCCTTCACCCATTTCACCCGCTCTTCCTCTATCTCCCTCTTCCCGGCAACCACCAATTTGTTCTCTGTATCTATGAGCTTGTGTTTTTGGTTTCGTGTTTGTTTTTTTAAGATTCCACATGTAAGTGAGATTGTAAGGTATTGGTCTTTGTCTGACTTATTTCACTTTGCATAATGCTCTCAAGGTCCCTCCCTGTTGTTGCAAATTCACCTGATTTATTTTTATATGTTCTATTGCTTTAAGAAGGAAAAATATGGAGTAATTGCAAAACCTAAAATTCCTAAATGTGCAGTTTTAAATCAATGACGAACATGGTGGTAAAATCTGCCTCCATCTTTCTTTAGTAAAGTCAAATGCTTTTAAATGAAAACATAAATTCATTCTACTTCCCTAGTGGTAAGGTACTGGCCTAGCCTTAAAATCTGGGGAGACAAGGCAGATAATATTTTAAATGACAGCCACAGTCATAAAACAGTGTGCATACATTCAAGGAAAAAATGCCTTATTAATATTAAGTGTTTTCAACACAATAATTTCAGGATGAGATTTATGTCTTGAGAAGCAAGCAAGCAAGGCACTGCGTTCTATCTCCTTGTGAGTGGAGAACAGGGCTTAGTTATTTTTCTGAGTTAGACGATTTGATGTTTGCCTTCTGGTATTCCAGCTTAGCAAAAGGTCATTCAGTCTACCCAAGAACCTGCCAGGCTGTGAGTCTTTTCAGAAAGAAAACTCACCAAGGAAGCACTAGAAAGTAGATAACATGCTGAGCAAGGCTGCTCAAATTCAGTTCTTCGCTTGTACCAACTTCACAGTCCATCCCCAGAAAAAGTAAGAGTTGTAGTGGTTTTGTGTGAGGGATCAACTTGGCCAGGCTGTTCCTTATTTTATTTTCAAATCCACTTTTTAGTGATGGTTTGATGAATTGTTGGAATATGGTGTTGCATGGTAGGAACTTAGGATAGATGATGTGCGATGTCAGAGTGGGAAAAATTATACTGTACCCACATAAAGAATCAGGATTCTATTTCTAAGCCTCTATAGCTCTAATAAAGTCATTTTCTTAACATTCAGTCCATAGTCTCCTGATCTTTTATTTGCTATAGATAATCAAGGAGTAAAAACTAGGATGAGTCATGTGATGCTAAATGAGACATCAGTGTGAACCGCTGTTAGCTATAGATGCAGATGGAGTAATTGAGAAATAATTATAGATATGTATGTATACACAGGTTAGTATACACACATATATTTTCAGCTTGTCCACTAACAGAACCTAGACGCAGCAACACCCCCGCCCCGAAGCAATAAACGTACCCAGTGCCCAGATCTTGATTTCTAATACCATTCTCCAGTAAAAGGAACCAGGGCTTCTTGGAGGAATGGCTGAGTCTACAGATGTGGTAGGAGGTTTACAAGGTGAGCCTGGACAATTCCGTAGTTCCCAACAGTAAAGAGGTACTCAAAAAAACATAAAAATGAGAGTATGTCGAAAGTATACCAGAACCAACTGAAAGAGCTTTCAGTGGCTCTGCTGGAACCATTTGAGCAACAAAATAAATAATATAATATTTGTATTATAGTCCAGAGTATTAAATAAATATCCATAAACCCACACTGATATAATTAAATGATTGAATAAATTTTAAAAATGAGAGGGAATAGACAAATCTCCCATCAGAATTCCAAATAATTTATGTAGATAATGCCCCCTCAGTCGGGTAGAACATAACTCCAGCCTTTAACTATGGGCTTCACATGGTGACTCCCTTCCAAAGAGAACATTATGGAAAGGGAAGAGTAACTTTACCGTGGGAAAATTTGATAACCACTACCTCAATCAGGTGATCAAGGTCAGCCTGTCAGGATGAAGTCATGATGATGGTATGTAATCTTTATATGATATCATGAAGATGACGTTTTAGCTTGTGGTTTTCCTACCCCAAATTGATGATTCCAGTCTAGTCATGAGATTATCATCAAGCAAACCCAAATTAAGGGATATTTTACAAAATGCCTGAATAGTACTTCTCTAAACTGTCAAGGTCATAAAATACAAGGTAAGTGTTAACAAACACTCATAGAATAAAGTACACTAAGGAGACATGAAGACTAAATGTAATGTAGTATCCTAGATGGGATCTTGGAACATAAAAGGGGATCAGGTTAAAACTGAGTAAATATTAATAAAGTATGGACATTACTTCAGAATAATAGATCCATATTGGTTCCTTAATTGAAAGAAGTGTGTCATACTCATGCAAGATAATAACAGCAGAGGAACTGGATATGGGGAGTAGGAGAATTCTTCCTCCTATTTTTGCATTTTTTCGTGAATTTATTGACAGAAAGCTAAAATAGTTGCTGTGAAAACATTCCAAATTAGAAATTTATTTATTTTATTTTTTAATTTTTATTGGGATATGGCTGACCTATTATATTAGTTCCAGCTCTACGGCATCATGATTTGATATTTGTATATATTGTGAAGGAAATTTATCTTCTTTTAAAGATTACAATGACATAAGTATTAGAGTTCTCTTACCAATTTTTCTTATAATTTATGGAAGGTGCTTGGATGTATTATGGTGTTTGGTTTTAAAGTTAAGTGTCTGTTGTATAAATCTGTAGGTAGTACATTGCAATACAGACTTAGTACAATAATTCTTAATTTTGGAAAACTTTACACCCTTAAGCATATTAGCATTTTTATCTAAGTAGCTGAAATCACACTGTAAAGAAGTCAACTGTCTTAGGGTCTATTTCTAGCTACATTATTACCCAGTGTGGCAACAGAAACAAATTACTACATCCCCACTCATCAGCTTTTCTGCCCATGCCACACACGTATCTCTACTTGTTCAGGACGCTTGAAAGCCATATATTTCTAGTAATAGTAATAATATTTTCTGTTGCTAATAACCATGTGATTTCATTACCAGTACTAATGTTCTGTTTGAATAAGTGCTCCAGAATCCAAAGTACAGTTGATTCTCTATCAAATCTAATTTTCAGTATTTTATATAGTGTTGAGCTTTGAAACTTAAAAAATTCAGAAACGAGTAGACTGCTAGTGGGTTTTAGATCAATTGGGAGAGATCACACCTGCATCTAGTCACTATGGGGTTCCAACTACCTGAGCTGACATGTTGAAAACCCAGTGGATGTGAAGCTGGAACTGGGGGAGAAGAAAGGCATATTGGTGGGGTTTTAACATGGTAGAACTTTTCCTCTGAGGGTGTGCAGCTGCCCATCGCATTCTTTGCATGAGAAAGATCCTGGCAGAATTAAAGACCATGACTGGAACTTGTGCTACAAGCCTATGGTCATGTGACTTACATCTAGAAAAACTTACATTAACAATCAGAGAGGCCTACAATTATTGTACCCTTGAACCAAACTTGACATCTGTGAGGACAGACAAGGATAGTACTCATATGGAAATTTTATTCTATTAAGATTAGGGCTTGACAAGAGGTGACAATAGTTAAGTGAACAAATGAATAAGGTCAATTAAGACAGTGACATGAACTATGAAGACAAATAGAACACAGTAATGGGACAGGAAGGATGAAGGAGGGGATCCACCCCTCGAGTCTGACTTTATACACTTTGATTAGTAAAAACTATAATTTTATATAAATAAATTTATACTGTTAAACTTTTTCGAATCTGGCTTTTTTTTTTGCACTCAACATTGAGTTCAGATGATCTATTCTGTTCTCTATAAAATAAGCACCTACTATCTGAGGCTCCTCTTCCACAACAGTGACAGGAAGTCAAAAGGATGAGCACAATCCTCCCTGACTCTTAACACCTTGAGTCCTGCCTGGAACACTCCTACTTCCATCAAATTCTGTTGGTGCAAACCAGTCACTTGACCAACCCCAAAGTCAGGGTCCCAGTTGGGAGGGAATGAAGAATTGAGAACAATAATTCCCTCTACTGCACAAGAAAACCCTGTTTTCCTCTTCTAACTGACTGTCCTTTCAATATTAGGTTTACAGTGATTGACTGTGGGGCATGTGATCAAATTGTGCAGTAGGTGGGAAGTGGGAAGTCAGATGAATGAAGAGGCAGGACTTGGCTTACTAGATTTTTTTTTAATTATAATTTTAGTATAGTTAAAGTACAGTGTTATATTAATTTCAGGTTCTATATACTATTCAGTGCTCCTCACGACAAATGCCCTCCTTAACCCCCATCACCTACATCACCCATCCCCCCACCCACCTCCCCTCTGGTAACCATCAGTTTGTTCTCTATAGTTGAGTCTGTTTTTTGGTTTGTCTCTTTTTTCCTTTGTTCCTTGCCTTAGAGGATTTTATTTTTTTTTAAGATTTTATTTATTTATTTGACAGAGAGAGACACAGTGAGGGAGGAACACGAGCAGGGGGAGTGGGAGAGGGAGAAACAGGCTTCCCGCCGAGTGGGGAGCCTGATGCGGGACTCGATCCCAGAATCCCGGGATCATGACCTGAGCCAAAGGCAGATGCTTAACGACTGAGCCACCCAGGCGTCCCTCCTTAGAGGATTTTATAGTCTAACAGAGAATACTTTGTAGTCTAATAGACAATATTTAATACCTTTTGCTTTCTTGTGTGTAAAACAGAGATAACACTGTTGCTTGTCTTATGAGGTCATCACAAAGATTGATGAGGTAACGCATATGAAGGGCACAGCACCGGACACCTAAAGATTATAAAGATTATAGCTGTTGTCTGTATCTGTCTGTCTAGTTGTCTATTAGTTTTTCAGGGGGACCTTAATTTTTTTAAAATGAAATACATCTATATTTATTTGTATTTTGCCAGGAAAAACAACACAGAGGGAAGGAACATATTAGCATGTTAATGGTACCTTTGGGTCTTGGCATAATGAAGGATTTTTTTCTTCCCATGCATTTTGGTAGCTTTTAAAATTTCTACAGTGATCATCTGTGACTTAAAAAAAAAAAACCCATAAATACTTTAAAAGGTAATTTACTCAGCGTATTAAATTAAATTGAGAAATTCCAGCTCCAACATTTGTTTGTTTGCAAAAGACTCTCACCAAATTATGTAGATAATTATGCAAATGTTAGATTTTATTTTGTTTTCATAGCTCTCACTTGGAATTTTCTAGAAATGTTTGTTTATATATTTATGAATTTGATTTCTAATAATTGATACAAATTTTACTTTAGCATTACCTCTGTTTAAACTCTGTAACCAACAAAATCCTCCATTTCTTTCTTGTGCTACCCTACTGTTGTTTAAAATATCAAGTATTACTTGATTTCCTCTCATGGCCAGAGACAGGGTATACTGCCACAATGAACCCTCATTATTACATGGAGGGTCTTCCAGGGTCCTTTGAATTGTTGAAACTTGTACTTAACAACAAGAGCATGGAATGGGTGAGCACTGTGAGCTTTTCTTTTTTCAAGTTGTCAGTATAGATAAGTAAAGGCATTTTAAAATATGAGGCTCTGCTTCCACTAGCAGTCTTGATAAGGAACGTGCAGAAGATTTATCAAATATTTGAAATAGGCTGAGTATTCTGCTAAATTTGGTACAGATCTTAGAGGTGAGTCAATCACGAATTGTTACTTTTCAGAGACCCCTCCAAAGCACTCTAGCTTAATATCCAAGGTACTCTAGCTTAATACCAAAGGACTAACATCAGAGGACTCCCATCACTGCTATTTGACCATGAAGGTAAGGGACACCCAGTAGACAGCTCTGTTCTTAGGTCCTCCTGTATTTGCAGTAGCAAAAGCATTATAACATGTTCTGAATCTTTTTATTTTTTGCAATGTTCCGCATCTTAAATTAGATTTTAAAACTCAAGAGCTAGAAGATTGAATTGGTGCCATTTCCAGCACCTCCCATAGAAGTGTTGCCTACAGTGTATTCTGTCATCAACCGTATTTTCCTAAACTGAATTGCATTTAATTATAATCCATTAATTCATGCTGCATTTGAACTTCGGATGTATCTTTATTTTTCCAGAAAGGTTGTTATCAAATAGCTAATCCCAACTTCCTGCGATTCTAACAGATTAATTGAGACATAAACAAATATATTTTTGAAGTATTTTTAGCTATTAGAAAGGTAAATTTCTATGTGAGTCAATAAAAAGTATCATTTTTATGAAAACATAGATTGGAAGAGTGCTATCAGGTCAAAAACCAGAATTCTTTTATTGGAAGTGCCCTGTTTTCTCAATCTTGATACTTAAGAGGATGAGGGATTTCTGCACATATTTTTAGTTTGGTTAATAAAATTGATAGAGATTATTGCTATAGTTAGTATCCTAAGAGGACATTTGAGCCATATCAAACTTAATGTATTTGCCCCAGATTGTCTATCATTTACCAAATCTACAAAACAACAACAAAACAAACAAACAAACAAACAAACAAACAACCCCCCCCACACACACACACAAAAAGACAGGCTAGAAATAAAGGTAGGGCGCCTGAGTGGCTCAGTTGGTTAAGCGACTGCCTTTGGCTCAGGTCATGATCCTGGAGTCCCGGGATCGAGTCCCGCATCGGGCTCCCTGCTCAGCAGGGAGTCTGCTTCTCCCTGTAACCCTCCCTCCTCTCATGTGCTCATTCTCTCTCTCAAATAAATAAATAAAATCTTTAAAAAAAAAAAGAAATAAAGGTAGTTATGGAGGGTACATTGTCTTGATGGCCTATGGCTTTTTAACCAACTCTATTAGAAGAAATGTATCCACAAGATGCCTTCGAGGACCCCATTTCAGAATCCTTATGAAAATGTAAAAGAAAAAACTCCACCCACATGGTGCTGGGTATTGCGCGGGAGTGGGGAATGGGGAATATAGGAAGGAAAGATTAAAAGAGTGAAAATCAAAGAACAGTAAAATATCTGAGAACACTTCTCCAGTGTTGAAAGCCATTCTATTCAATAAAAGTTTTTGCATTGCCAGAAATGTTCTACATAGCTATGGAGCGCCTGAAGCCTGACTAGGATGACTGAGGCAACTGGATTTATCATTTTAAATGTAATAGCCACAGGTGGCTAGTGGTTGCCTATGGGACCGCCCAGGTTCACAGCTTTCCCACTGAAAATGTGGTCCTTGCACCAGCAGCAGCATCTGGGAGCTTATTAGAAATGTAGAATCTTGGCTCCCACCCAGACCTACTGACTCAGAATATGCATTTTAACAACATCCCCAGGCAAGTGGTATACGTTTGAGAGGCCCTGCCCTAGAGCAATTTTCATTTGCTAATTAATCACCCATTGAGAAGAGCTGGGAATTCTCTATTTTTATCATGGGCTAATGAACATTAGCAACATACTCATTTTGTCCACAGAAGAGTTTTTGAGGCAGTAAGAGTGAGTTGCAATAGTGTTTGAATTGCTTACATTAAATCTTTTCCAAATGTGAACGAACGTGCCCCATTGATCCAATGATTCATCCATTCATGAAAGAAACAGTCCCTACATGGCTCATGCTGCCTGCGGTTT
This sequence comes from Zalophus californianus, assembly GCF_009762305.2. NCBI lineage: Eukaryota > Metazoa > Chordata > Mammalia > Carnivora > Otariidae > Zalophus > Zalophus californianus. The sequence continues at coordinate 106,050,696 of NC_045602.1, read as the reverse complement.
ATTGAGCATCTCTAGTTAAATTTGGGTATGTGCTTTATTTCTCTGCAGTGAAGGGAAAAGGAAGGAAATAAACAGATTACTGAATTGAGTCTTGGGGCTGGGATTTAAAAATTATCATTCAAAATTTGTTAAAGCAAGGAAACATCATGAAAGCTAGAATTGGAGAATGGTGTTGATGAAACAGTAATTGCATTCTGCTTCTTACCATATGCCTTACTTCGGATTCCCCCAGCATTGACCCTAAGACCAGAATTTGGGTACAAGAAGTCTATTAGGCAGTGATCTCAAGAAGCAGAGTGCATGGAGTAGGGAGAGTGAAACAGAATGAGAAGGTCAATAAAGGGGACGTTGGTGAGTGTGTCAAAGAGGTAGGCAGCTGGGACCCAATCCTCCTTGGGAACCATCTGAGAGTCTTCGGGTGTTTGAGGGAAGAAGACGCCAGCATGTATGGGAACTGTCCACCTAAGCTTCAGTTGACCACCTAAATGGTGCCTCTGATATGGAGCACCAGTAGGGTCTTCTACACCATAATAGAAATTTTTTATGTAAGAGGATACCACCCTGCAGAAAGATATCAATGGCTGTTGGGAGTGAGAACTAAGAACCAGGGCTCCTGAATCTGACGTAGGTCTCCTACTGCTTAATTATTTGGCTTAGGTAAATTGTTCAGGGCGACAGGGTACATTGGAGGTGCTGGACTTTATAATCAGAGAGATTATTCCATCAATATTCTTCTACACCCTTTTTCACCCTTTTTCTGTATCTTTATTTTTCTGAAACTTGCCTTTTCCCTCTCTTTCATTATTCCTTGAGAGAACACTAAAAATACCCTGCAAGCTAATGAATCTCCAAAAAACAGGTATGATTTGTTGGAAGTTCCCTTTGGCCCATGTGTGTGTTTAGCTACTTCTGCATTCAAGGTATTCTGAGTATTTGAATTATATTTCAAAAACCAAGAGAATGAGAATGCATGGTGTGACAAAGGAGATTTTCTGTTCTTTTTATGCATTTATTTATGTTTACCTCAAAAATGATTGAAAACAACTTACATAGGTCTATAGTACAATAAGTTCTGGGTGGACAGAAAATAAGGCCAAGTATTTATAGGAAAGATCTTTTAGATGTAAAAATATTACTAAATCAGCTTTAGTTATATGTTATCAGGTTGCCTTTCCTACATAAAACAAAATTCCAAAAGCTCAACAAAAAATTTAAGGCACATGGTCTCACAAACTGTGGAGGATGCAAAGATAATGTTCACTTACTTTAAACCACTTAGTGTCCCTCTGGAAGGTGACCTATATCCCCAAGAACAGGTAAAATAAGCTTATAAGGGAGAACATTTTATGTATAGTCCCTTGAGTAGGATGGAAGGAGATTTTTGGGTATTTGGAAGAATGCGTGGAGGAGAAGAGGACACAGTGCTGTCATTTAGCATGGTCAGTAAGGACTCTTGTGCAGATGAGAGCATTTGAACCAAGTCTTGAAGAATTAAAGATAGGTATAAGGACTTCCAGGAAGTTATGCAAATCATGTTGGGCATGATTGTGTTGGGTTTACGGACCATGTGTACACAGTCTGACGAAGAAGAATTTGTCAGATAAGAGATGATGCAGTTGGAAAAGCCAGGAGGAATAGAACTTTAGGGGCTTAATTCTTGCTGTCTCTTCTCTCTCTCTCTCTCTCTCTTTCTTCCTTGAATTGATCATGGCTATAGGACTTAATCGCCCCAGCAGTTCATTGTATTTTCAGTTCCACATCAGAACAGCCTTTGGGTTTATTCATTAATGAATTCATATATTTGTTATCTTTTGGTGAGTGCCTCGTATTAGAACCACAACATTGAGCAGGACATGCTCTCTCTTGTAGAAGAGCTCACCCTACATTTAGACAAATGGTTATTATTCAATGCAATAAATCTTAATAGATGTGCCCATGAAATTATATACAGTCTAATCAGATTCTCTAACCAATTTGTTATTTAATTCCGATTTTCAATGGAGTCCCATATACTTTGTAAGAAGACAGAATGAGTGGAAAATCTTATGAGAGAAAATCTAATTTCTCAAATATGAGAAGCCCATTTTTTGTTTGTGAATAATAGTTCAGTTTAGTAGGATGTCCCGATGCATACTCTAACGGGCCCACAGACCCGTGTCTAGGAAAACCAGGCCACTCATAGGCCTCATACACAGGGTGTCACTGATCTACATCATCTGGCTGGATTGGGGCTGTAACCTGCAGTACTTGAGCTCTGGCTGGATCTTTTCCATCAGGCCTAAGGCCAAAGTTTGTGGGCAGCTCCCTGGTGAAGGCTGCCAGTGGCTTCTTCAGGTCAATGGCAATGTCAAGGCTGGAGGTGGTGAGAGCAGACTTATGTGTCTGTTTGCCCTCACTCTCCCCCATGTCATGTTCAACTTTCTTTCCCAGCTGTCAGTCCTGACCTACAGTAACGTGGGTCCCACCTGGGGATGCAATGGTACCAATCTTCCATAGACTTCTTCATTAGCTCCCACAGTGTTGTGAGATGGACTCGCTCTAGTAAACTCTGATTCCTTGTCACTCTGCGCGGCTCTGCCCCCCTGATCATGTGACAGCTGCATTTGCTCCTGTTTGCTCTGTCCCGACCATCATGTCGCTGCCCAACATCAAGCACTATGTGGTGCAAATTGGTGATTGAATGATCTTTGGAGCATGCGGATCATGGCTTTTTTTCACCTGCCCCAAAAAGGCCTGAGAAATGAACACACAATTATATGTAAATTCTCACTTCATTAAAATCTGTAGTGAGTAATGAATGGCAGTCTCTTCTCTATTAATGGAGCACTTTCTAAAAGCTCTCTTTGTTCTCTCTGTCGTTTTTCCAAAGATGATCTTTGGGTTTTGCAAAAAGTATGTTATAATGAAAAAATCAAAATCTTTACATTTTTAGAAAACGGGTAACTACATTGCCTGTGAGTTTTTTTTTTTATCTAATTATGGTCTAATTTTCATACAATTACTCAGTACCCTAGGGGCATGGGTTGGCTCAAACACAGTTTGTTTATCGTGTGACCAACCATCCTGGAGAGAGCTAGATGAAATGATACCCTTTCTCCAGTGCCTGGACAGGGACGGTGGGGGGACAGCATGGAGCTTCTCAGAGTCCCAAAAGAAACTTTAAAAAATAAAAAAATCAGTCTGTAGGGGCTCCTGGGTGGCTCAGTAGGTTGAGTCCAACTCTTGATTTTGGCTCAGGTTATGACCTCAGGGTCATGGAATTGAGCCCCCTGTTGGGCTCCATACTGGGCATGGATTCATAAGATTCTGTCTCTCTCTGTCCCTCTATCCCTCTCCCCTCCCCACCCCACCCCCCCCTTAAAGAAACAAAAAGCAAAAAACAAAAAAAAACCAAAAAAACCCGAAAAAAGAACCCTCAGTCTGTATAAAATACCTCTTGTATGTTTCCATTACCTCCTTAATGTAATTTTCATACGATCATTGCAGATAAGCTCATTAATGTAATTTGCCGTGATTATTGCAGCTAGTGATTATGTAAGCAACCCTGATCATGTGGGAAATTAAAGATGTTAAATTAAAATATTGACACTGATATAGTAAGTAATGGTTGTTTATAAGATGTCTGTGTTTTGAAAACTTTTTACTTAATCTTTTAAGAATCAAAAGCAACATGTCTTTGATGTATAAAGTTAAACAATGTAACACATTTTTGAACCTTAAACAGTGCTTAACAACATTTTATAATACTTTTATGTTGCTCCTGCATTTGCCATGGGGAAGGTCTTTTTACTGAATCAGCTTATATTTTCTGAAATGTGGCATGGGCTTGGCCTTTAAAAAGCATCCAAGCTATTAGTGATTACTGGGATAATTTTATATGGAGCCAATAGTGGGAAATGGGACCATTTGTTCAGAAGTATAGTTTATTTGTATCTCAGATGTTTATGTATCCAATTCATTGACACTGCTTGAAAATTTTAAGGTAACTATATTAGTTGTCTTAGGATTGTGGTAGGTTTATCACCGTCCTTGATTTGTTGGCCTCAAATATCTATATGAACAGCAGTTTATATCTGAAATTATTATAAATGAATTGGCATATTAGAAATGAGCCTGTGAAAGTTCCATTATTAAATAAGGTCACAGCAGTAATTCTGATTAATGGAGCTGATTCTTGACAGCTCTGAGGACACTTCCAAGACATTTATAAATATACGCTTTCATAACAGAAAATGCCCTTAATTTCGTTACCTATAAAGTATGGATAATAATATCTGCCCTATGGATTGTAATGAATCTGAGGGAAGTTCCTAAATTAGCTAAATGAGAACAACCAAGCAGAGCTGAGATCCAGATGGCTGGGTGGTCAGCTAGCCACTCACTTATCTAAGCAAGCTGCTCCTGTCTATGCTTCTTGCAGAGGACAGGACTCAAATTTGTCATTTTTAATTTTTCTGTGAATGCTCGGGTTTGTTCAGGATTATATGAAACCGTAAATATTTAAAGCTAAGAGTGACAAGCCTCTAGTGAAAGCTAGAGTGGCATTTTTAAATGTTATCTTTTTCAGTAAATACAATTTTGAAAGCTTCGGCTCTGTGCATTATTAGATCAATGCACCTAACTAGCTAAGACAAGGATGTCATTCCACAAATGCAAGACTATAAGACTATACTTCAAAAATTCCAAGTGCATCTGTAACAGAAAGATCCAAACCAGAAAGAAAAATTTTCCATCACCATTCAGAATTTCTTAGGCTTACTGGCACTGCGTATTTTTACAGTCTGTTTTTGTTTTAGATACCTTGATGCAATAGACCAGTTTGACATTCTGAAAAGGAAATTTAAAGACTTAGCTGTTGGACAAATATCATGTCCCTAGCAAGAGACAGACTGAGGGAAGGATATAAGTTAGAGAAATAAAGCATAGGGCCAGCTTTCCCCGGGAAGCTAGTGTGAGCAATAAACAGCACTGTTACAATGTAGAAAAAATAAATAACTCCTATAACCTTATTGTTATTTATGAAACCCCTTGATGTAATCAATTTGCTCACATAGTTTTTATGATACACAGTTTTATATATACCCAGGTTTCCTTGTTTTTAGCCAGTAAATTGTCAATAATGTATAAACTTGGCCTTCTGGCTCTGAACGTGTGTAGAACCTGTCATTTCAGAAAAATAGAAACAAAAATAAGGAGTGAGAAACAATGGAAAGTTTTTTGGTTTGTTTTTCTTTTTTTCCTCCAAGATAATCAAACTCTCAATCAAGGGAGCGCCTTTGAAAATTGCAAAAATTCAGGTTCAGAAAGGTTCTACAATGTCTTCTCACCCTGGTGAACAGGTAACAGACCCATCAAATGCTCTGCAAAGAAAGTGTTCCATGATCTAATAAACTCAGGGAATCCTCATATAACATAGTGCTTTTTTGGAGAGTAACAGTTCACATTAGCATGTTAAAGGTTTTGATAAGTCCTGTATTAAAGAAATCATTTTAAGTTTAACCCAGTGACTCCCAAACTGATTTGACCAGAGATCCTTTTTATACCCTAAAGCCTTTCAAACTGGTAAATGTTAATTGAATCTAAACTTGCATTGGTCCCTAGTACTCAGTCTGTGGTCCTTGGACTAGCAGTGTCAGCATCACCCAACTTGTTAGAAATGCAGACCTGCTGGATCAGAATTTGCATCTTAACAAGATCCTCAGGTGGCTCATAGTCCTGTTTAAATTTGAGAAGCACAGGAAGAGTATTCATTCTAATTTACCACCTTCGCTTCAGTGAGGTTAGGGACCTGCTGAGAAAATATTTCATGCACAGAACTTAAATAATTTGGGAACTGCAGGGAAGTTGAACCCATGTAATGTCTGCCCGTGTCTTCTGTAATTTCTATGATGTTGGGAGATGTTTTCAGAGGTCTCAGTGAGCCTTTCCAACCTGCTCCGTTTGTTTGCTGGGTCATGAGTGATGAACCTCTAGATTACAAATAGCAGACAAACGGGCCTACGCCTTTGCCCAGGCACAGTGTCAGCTGGTGGAGTTTTTAGAACTAGATGTATTTAACAGAAATCAGAGCATGACTAACACTTCAAGAAGAAGATTTGCATATGCACAAAAAGGGCAGGGAAGTACAGAATTGGAGCTTGCTGTTGAAAATTGCAACTGATATTACAACTTTCAAAGATGATTATTGGTTTGTTCTGACAGGTGAAACATTTATGAAAAATCAAAACACTGCTCATTATGCAAAATGTCTGCAGAACTGTCTCTACAAGAAGCAACTAAAACATATACAAGTGACCTAGAAGGGGCAGAAAGACCTTTTTAGGGTGATAGAAATGGTCTGTTCTAGAGGTTACATGAGTATATGCCTTTGTCAGATTCAGTGCACTGTTCACATAAGATCTGTATATTTTACCTTATATTAATTATACTTCAGTAAAAATGTAAAATGTTTTGTCTTATAAAATTTGAGTACAATTGATATTAGATGCAGAAGATGGGCTGGTAACAATACTTGGGAAATGCCCTTCACTTGGTATATGGAGAGTATTGTATTGGAGGGCGTAGTCATGTACATTGCATAAGCTAGTTTGCACAGACCTCTGGGGCAGGCCGATCAGGGATGCCGGCTCATCAGAGAAGCTATGCATAGGGGGATGCAGCATGGGCTCTGGATAAACACTGTCAGGGTTCAAACCTGGCTTTTGTCCCCTGCAATCTAAGGCATGTAACTTGACCTTTCTGTGCCTTGGCTTCCTAATCTGTAAAATGGGAATGATAAAAAAATATGTTCTTTGGGAAGGGGCTGGGAAGACTGAATGACTTCATATTTGTAAAGAACTTAGACTAGTACTTGCACATAGCAAATACAACATGCGCATTATTGGATAAGTCAAGTGGCTCTAATAAAGAAGCTGCATTTTTACTATCATTTCAGCCAGTTTTGTTTCCTTAAGAGCACTTATCACTATTTCAAATGATCCTGCTGTAAATTACTTTTTTTGCATTTTTATTGTCAGTTACCCACCCACCTACTTCAAGAGCCCCAAGACATAAGTAAGGAGCTGATCTGTTTTATTCTCCAATGTAACTTGCCCCCTCAGGCTCTAGAACAGTGCCTGACACATAGTAAATGACCAGTAACCTATTGAATGGATGAATAAATGAATAAAGTTGAAGAAAATCAGTTATTTTTTTTAAGATTTTATTTATTCATTTGAGACACAGAGATAGAGAGAGCACGAGCAGGGGGAGAGGCAGAGGGAGAGGGAGAAGCAGGCTCCCTGCTGAGCCAGGAGCCCGGCATGGGGCTTGATCCTAGGACCCTGGGATCATGACCCGAGCCAAAGGTAGACGCTTAACATCTAAGCCACCCAGGTCCCCCCAAAATCAGTTCTTAAAGAAGTGAATCCTGAGATGTAATTTCATTTTCTTAAGTATCGAATACATTATTGAGCACCTATCATGTGCACTTAGTGATAAGTAAACAGCTTAGGGGCTGAGGTGCCTGGTTTGGTAGGATCAAAGAAGTCTCTTAAATAATGAGAAAGAGCCAGTAATTGGCAAAGCCAAGACATGAGCATTGCAGGTAGAGGAAACTGCCGGTGCAAAGCCCAGACTGTTGAATGATTGTAGCATGTCCCAGATTCTGAAGAAGGTACATGTATCATTATTTGGACTAAGATTTTAATTTGTCTCTAGAGAAATAAAAATTTCTGTTTTTAAGAATACTTAGAAGCTTCGCTAAGACATTTATTATACCATCTAATTATGCTAGATTTACCTTTTTTTTTCCCATTAAGACAGTGCATCCACTAAGATTAAGCAATTTATATTATGATTGAGAATAAGGTCAAACTCACAACAGAAAAGTTTGACCTTCAAATTTGGCAAATGCTCTATGTCCATTAACCCCTGCACCTGGCTGCAAACTCTGTGTGGTAGGGACCTAATTGGGCTCATCTATGTATCTCAGAAGTTTCCCAGAGTGCCTTGCACTTAATAAACACAAGTGATATAGAATCAAGTTAAATGAATTGAATTCTAGAGTGTAGAATACAGGTACAAGTGCTTGAGATCCAGGATTTAAAGAAAGGATTAAGCAATTGCAGTACTGGGTGTTTACCCCAAAGATACAAATGTAGGGATCCAAAAGGGTACATGTACCCCGATGTTTATAGCAGCAATGTCCACAATAGCCAAACTGTGGAAAGAGCCAAGATGTCCATCGACAGATGGATGGCTAAAGAAGATGTGGTCTATAGACACAATGGAATATTATGCAGCCATCAAAAGGAATGAAATCTTGCCATTTGTAACGACATGGATGGAACTGGAGGGTATTATGCTGAGCAAAATAAGTCAATCAGAGAAAGACATGTATCAAAGATCTCACTGATATGATGAATTCTTAATCCCAGGAAACAAACTGAGGGTTGCTGGAGTGGTGGGGGGTGGGAGGCATGGGGTGGCTGGGTGATAGACATTGGGGAGGGTATGTGCTATGGTGAGCGCTGTGAATTGTGTAAGACTGCTGAATCACAGATCTGTGCCTCTGAAGCAAATAATACAGTATATGTTTTAAAAAAGAAGAAGTAGTAGGAAGGGAAAAATGAAGGGGGGGGAATCAGAGGGGGAGACGAACCATGAGAGACGATGGACTCTGAGAAACAAACTGAGGGTTCTAGAGGGGAGGGGCGTGGGGGGATGGGTTAGCCTGGTGATGGGTATTAAAGAGGGCATGTTCTGCATGGAGCACTGGGTGTTACGCACAAACAGTGAATCATGGAACACTACATCAAAAACTAATGAGGTAATGTATGGTGATTAACATAACATAATAAAATAAAAAAAAGGAAAAAAGAAAAAAAATAAAGTGTAAGATGCACTGGAAATAAAATACATAAAAAAAAATAAAGGGTTGGCGTTTTGCTAAGACTTTGCCTGCTAGAAAGACAGGGGGATCACCCACAGAATCCGGAAGTTGGACCCACTCTGAATATCTCACAATTTTCTTTTTTCTTTTTTTTTCCAATCCCAGTATAGTTAACATACAGTGTTATATTAGTTTCAGGCGTACAATATAGTGATTCAACAGTTCCACACATTACTCAGCGCTCATCAAGATAGGTGAACTCTTCATCCCCTTCACTTATTTCACCCAGCCCCCCACCCACCTCCCCTCTGGTAGCCATCAGTTTGTTTTCTTAGTTGAGTCTGGTTTTTGATTGTCTCCTTTTTGTTTTTTTCCCCTTGTTTGTTTTGTTTCTTAAATTCCACATATGAGTAAAATCATATGGTATTTATCTTTCTCTGATTGGTTTTATTTCGCTTAGCATTATACTCTCTAGCTCCATCCATGTTTTTGTAAATGGCAAGATTTCATTCTTTTTTATGGCTGAGTAATACTCCAGTGTGTGTGTGTGTGTGTACCACATACATATATCATATGTGTGTAAATACATATATATATACACACACCACATCTTCTTTATCCATTCATCTTTTGTTGGATACTTGGGTTGCTTCCATAGTTTCGTTATTGTAAATAATGCTGCAGTAACACGATTTTCTTATTGACCTTGTTAAGCCAGGTTGCAGTTTATCCCCACAAAAAAAAATTAAATTAAATAAACTTAAAATTAAAAAATGAAAAACAAAAAAAAACATTAAAATGTAGTGAAGAACAATGGATACACTTGGAGTACCATGAGTTGTAAGATATGTTGCCTGAGGCAAGAGTTTACAAAGCTCCACAATATATTGTGGTGAGGATTCATATTTGAGTCAGAGGACAGGAATTCAAATGTTTATTTCTAAGGGGCTCAGATAACACACATTTACATTTGAAAGACAACAAGGTATTTGTTCAATAACACATTAAGTATTTACTATTTCCCTGGGACAAACCTACTGTCTCTGAGTCCCACCATGCAGCACTGTTTTAATATAAAGGAGCTCATTTTAGTCTTCAGGAACTTTTTAATGGAAAAATATTTGATGCAAGACTAAATGGGTGTTTCCTTCTTTCAACTATCTCCAGTGACCTACCCTTCTGAATTTGTTCTAACATAAGGATACATTAGGCCTCTGGGCTGTCTTCTGCCTTCCGCAGCATCATTTCCAGTGCCTGAACTGAGCAAAGATGGTCTAGCATTCCCCAGAAAGGTTTCACCTCAACACTGACCTGTGCTCAGCAAGACTAATCAAAGCATTTAGGACAGTGCTTCTCAAACTATGGTGCCTGCCTGTGTGTCCAGATCCCCTGGGGAAGCTTTTAAAAGGCCAATTCTTGATTGTGATTCAGTAGGTCTGGGTGGGGCTTGAGATTTTCTATCTCTAACAAGGTCCCAGGTGATGCCATGGATCACCCTCTAAATAGCAAAAGTCTAGAGGAATATTTGTCATTCTTCTGGATACATATCTTTTTTTATTTTATAATAAATCTTATTCTCATCCTTAAAACATAATTGCATTCTCTTTGCCTCTGAAGTGGGTGGATGTAAACCTCCCAGGCAATGAGTGCAGAGCAAACTATTAGTATCCACCACCAGCAGCAATGTGCGCTATAGTTGAGGCCTTAATTTCTGGATTTTCCCTTGCAGTGAGCTGGCATGTTATGTCTATACTGCGTTTTAGGGGAAAAAAAAGTTTTTGAAACTTTCTTCATCAGAGAGCACTTCTGTGCTCTTTTTAAAACTTCCTTCTCATGTTTCTGGTATCTTCCAGCAGGCAGTAGGGAAACCTGCTTAAGCTCATCCCTCTTTCACTTTGAACTTCATGGTGACACTTTCCTGGCATTATCCTTAGCAGATCCTGCTTTTATGTAGAGTTAAAAAGACCATGGGAAGAATTGTTTCATTTCTGTCTGGAAAAGCTGGAACTACAGAAAATGCCATTTCTTTCCCTGAAACATGGAAGTATGATTGGCAAAAAAGGAAACATAACTCAGTAATCATTCTTCATTGGGGACCAAGTTCATGAGCAATGTGGTACTTTAACTCTTGTAGTTACTGGACAGGCCTAAAATAAATCATAAACCTAAAGAAAGAAGAGTTCTATTTCTTTCCAGTGGTATTTGAAAAAATAGAAATCTCATTCCAATTTGATTTTCACTTCATGGAAAACCAAACAAACTAACTAGTTCTGTTTGTTTGCACACACATGTGCATACATATGCACACACATACACACACAAATTTGAAGCTCAAAATAGAATCTTGATGAGCAAAATGGAATTTAAATTTAAGCCCTTCTTTCTCAGTCTAAGCTCTAGACCTTCAAAACTACAGGCTGAGACGTTTACAACATGAAGGGTAAAAACAAAATGGAAATGAGAAAATGCCAAAAGCAGAAGAAGATGATTACAACAGGACGATTTTATGATAATGAAGAATGGGAATCTGGACACACCCAGATTTGTAGACTCTTGGAAGATGAAAGTCCAGTTTGTTCTCCCATCTAGAAAGTCTATAAAGAAACCCAGCTTCTGAGATTGGAAGATTTAAACCTTGAATTTTGATTCTTTAGCAACAGCTGGTCTTAGCTGGGTTGAAAAATACAAGGGTCAAATGGAACCTAAATGGGGGTAGGCCTGCACCTGGAGGGTCTGTTCGGGGAGACAGGTAAAAAGACTGCCTTTAATTAAACCGAGGGAGGAGGATGAAACCAAAAAATGGGCCAGGTGATTCAGGAGAACCTCAGCTAGAGCTTCCATGGCCTGAGCCTCAAAAAATAAATCTGAGGTCAATTCTAAGGGTTTTTATGGCAATAGTTAGAGAAAAGAAAAGACAATTGCACCAGAAAAAAAAAATGTGCAGTGTCAATAGAACGGGCACGTTTATTCACTCCAGGTTTGTATTCTCCATCTCCAAAAAAACACCATTCAAGTGCAAAGGCATACCAAGCTTCATGGAGAAGAAAATGTGGTAGGTTAAATATGAAAACACCTCATTGTTTTAGATGAATTCAAAAATCTCAGGGAAGCAGGTGACTTCAGACACAGGAGGTCCAGACTGCTTTTGAGAAATGATGGAGAACAGAAGTGTCAGTAGTTAGGAGCTTCTATGTTTTCCATCTAGAATTTTGCTTGGCATCTTTGTCAGATACTTCTCTGATACATTAGAGTTAAAAAGGGGGGGAAAATTTTGCATTTTATCCCGTGGCAATTAGTAGAGGTTATTATTGTTTGTGGATTAGTTTGTGACTCGGGTGCCGTTGGTGGTTCCTGAAATAGATGGGTCTCTTAAAAGCCCTCAGGAAATCAATAGTATGCCCAGAAAGAGAAGAGGAGATTCCCAGTGTCTTCACAAGCAGTGTCTGTGGATCCCTTTTCTCACTTGTTTCTTATCCTCTCTGTCCTGGGAACATGCTTCCAGTCAAAAAAATGCAGCCACACCTTGGGGCCAGTCTTGAACATTTTAGGCATGGGTTGGGAACACCAAAGTGGCCACCGTAAGTACCTATGCATTTGATTTTGATTTCCAGAGTAGTAACAACAGACTTGGATTTTTTTTTTTTAATTTCTTTATCTCTTTAAAACTAAAGGAAATAACTCATGGGGGGAAGACAAGAGGACTTCCTGCTTGACCTTTTAGACTAGAGCTCATAGATTTCACTGCCGTCAGTGGCTGAGGTGATACAATGACGTTATCTATCACTGTGTTACAGGTCATGACCCATTTGTGGGTTGTGAATTTAATTTTGTGGATTGGGAACTACCAATTTAAAAAAAATGAAATAAAATATAACAGAGTCAAGTACAATACAATAGAAAATGTCAGAGTGGCTCACAGCCAATGAGGTTAAATGCTGGTTTGTGAAACGCGATGTTTCAGTAACATGTATACATATATGTATGAGTGTTCTGAGTGATGATGTAGAGTGCATTTCAACTGGGGACCATGATCAGAATAATGTAAAATCACTGATTAACCAACATCAGTGTATTTCTGTTAGATTTGAAAAATGAAGCTCTTTATGGTAAAAGGAAGAATGCTAAAAACTTTTGTTTTTTAATCCTTTCAACCTTCGCTTGAAGTAGGCGTTACGTTTTACTGGGTTTATGGATGAACCCTCAATGGTCTAAAATGTGAATGAACTTTCAGTGGCTTTAAAACATGAATTAACTTGAGTCTTCCCAGTTGCTTGTAAGTGTCAGAGCCTGAATTTGAACATGGATCTGCATTAGTCACACCAAGTACATATGTTTGTCAGAGTTCGAGGTCAGGCAACAGAGCAGACAGCGAAACCGGAAGCATATTCCAGATACATGCGTGCTGCATGAGGAAGGCTGAGAGCCTGAACCCTGGTATAAAGCTGGGGGGCATTTGCTTTGCGGTTGGACACCTAAGAGGGTGAATCTGAAGATAGGTCTGAAAATAAAAGCTGAGTCTGGGAGAGAAATAGGAATGTGTGCTGTAAGTTTGAGTTACATTTGATTATGATCAAAGCCGAGTCCAAGATGGAAGAATTTCTCCTTAAAGTAGAGAGGGTTTGGTGACTGGAGAAAGGCCGTATTTTGAAGCAAGAAGAACAGGCCTGAATTATGGTCATGATCTGAATAGCTAAATTATATTAGAAGAATGGTTACCTGGATGGAAATACCACCCTTTTTACTTTTTGGGAAAACAAAAACCAAAAAGCAGAGGAGAGGCAGAAGGAGAAGGAAGAGAAGAATCCCTTCTAACAAAATACAATGAATGCATGAGTCCACATGTGATTTTTAAATACTATAAATTTTTTCACATCCTTTCTCAATAAGTTTTGCCACCAAATGGGTTTGCTGCAAACTCGTGGCCAGAATTGTGGTCTTTAGAGGCTTTAGCGTTTCCAAATTATGGGTTAGGGATTATAGTCCTGTATTTGGTATGTGCAGTGTTGGGGGACTTCAGCATTCATTCCAATGGCCCACGTCTCAGGGTTTCTGTACTTGTAAGTGCATTCTATACAATGGTGTAAAGTTCTCCAAATAATTTAGTGCCAACAAAGATTATTTTGCAGTCTTGAATTTTCATGTGAGGGTCTTGGAAAGAAGAAAATATTAGCTGAAATTTAATTTAAAAATTTGATTTGAAAGGGCTTGTATATTGTATCAGTTTGCTTAGGCCGCCGTAACAAAATACCACAGACTGGGTGGTTTAAACCACAAAAATTTCTTTCTCACAGTCCTGAAGGCTGGGAAGTCCAAGGTCAAGGTGTCAGAGAGGTAGGTTTCATTTTGAGGCCTCTTCTCTTGGCTTGTAGACAGCGGCCATCTCTTTGTGTGCTCAGATGACCTCTTCTTTGTGTGCACCAGGTAAGAAAGAAAGAAAGAAGCAAAGAGAAAGAGAGAGAGAGAGAGCTCTCTGGTGCTTCTTCTTATAAGCACTAATCTTGTCATGTCAGGCCTCTCCTCTTATGACCTCATTTGATTTTAATTTCCTCTTTCTAAGTCCCATCTCCAGTCACATTGTGGGTAAGGACTTCACCATATGAACTGGGGGAGACACAAGTCAGTCTGTAGCAGATGCTGAAACTCAGAACTGACTTTGACTGCTTGATCAGCTCATTATGTGCCGTAGATTGTGGCATTTTTGTTAAACCAACTTTCTGTCAATTCCATGTTTGTTTGTTTCTTCGTAAGAAATTCTTTCCCATGTGATCAAAGTTATAGGAACTACAAGTGGCATTTGAGGTTGCCAACATTAAACCTTTGATCGATCGAGCCTAGTTGCTGGCAGAATAAGGACAGAAATCGCTCCTCCATAGACAATCACAACTGAGAGGTACAGAAGTCTAGCTGGCATGAAAAACATTTCCTGTCCTGAGTTAAATTTAACAATGAACCCACCACGCCTGGATGATCTCTCCCAGCTGTACCCATGGGGGAAGGACAGTGTGACACCTCTCTGGTTCTGCTGTCTGTCGGTTTCTCCATTACACATGGGATCCATTCACCAGCTCCGGCTAGAACCAGTTTCCCAGAGTGAACACATTCAGCATTATGGACATGATCAGCGGAGGTTAACCAAACTTCTAATTAGACCCAGGATGGTTAATTAATACAATTAGGTTTATGAAAGACAGTTACAACAGGAAACAAATTCTTTGTAGCATTCTGTCCTTTTTTTGTACATGTTAGTTGACCAACAGGGAAAGCCTCAGACCTCAGAATCAGGAGTATGATTGTAAACATCTGGGAATGTACCATTTTAATAACTGTAAAACTTTAACTGTGAACTTTCTAATAACTATAAAGGAAAATTTAACTAATAGCTATAGAGCAAGAATGGATTCTAGAAAAATCTCTGGGACATTGTTAATGAAGTGCGGAAGGTTTTTTTAAGTTTGGGAAGAGTATGGTTATTTTGATTTGCAACATTGGAGCCATTCGTGCCCATGCTTTCTGTAAGTCTCCCATAAAAAGGAGACCTATGAAGTGCAGGCTGTGGAGTGAAATTGCTGGTGTCATATTCTATCTGTTTGATCTTTGATAAGTTTCCTAATCTCCTGTGCCTCAGTGTCCTGAGCTGTACATGAGGGGAATAAAAGTAACTGCCTCACAGTGTTGTTGCAAGGATTAGATGAGAAAATGTATAAAGAGCACAAAAGAGGAGCTGGCACCAAGTGGTTTTTCAGTAAATGAATAGGTTTTATCATCACCATGACCATCATCATCATCATCATCGATGGGTTTTATCCGACGATCGTGGTTGCATCTATCTGATAATGTTCCACTGCTAATTGCCTTGGGAGTGGTGTGAATGAAGACTGTACGTACATGCTGAAAGTATTTGATTCTAACAGTATGACATCTAGAATTGTCGTGGGTAGCACCAGGGGATAAGCTGTTTCTCCAGAAGAATGGTACACTTCTTCCTACTGAAAAATACAAATCAATCAACCCATCATATTCTTGTTTTTGCCCTTACTATCAGAAAATTACAAGATGATTTTTCAATCACAGTAACTATTAGTTTTATGTTTATTTCTTGCTCCTTCTTATGAATTTGATATGCTATTCTGAAGCTTAAAAGCACATTAGGTACATTTGTAGGGATCACTTTTTAGAATGAGGCAGGAAGTTAGATGACAATTGATTAACTCCTATATTCATTCCAGTTAGTTTGTGTCTGCACTTCCTTCTGGAATTTAAACATTTTTGAAAGCATGGTCTCTATCTTGTTATTTTTCATGTTTTCATTCATTTAAACTTTACCGAATGCCTACATATGTCCAGCATATCAAACCCTAAAGTTTCACAGATAAATAAGACCTGGTTTCTATATTTAATGATGTCAGAGTATGGCAAAGGACATAATTATAAAATAATAATAATGATATCTGCTATGTATAGTGGAACATGTAAGAAGATGAACTTGTGAGATCAGGAGAATGAGAATTCCTTTTCCATTCACTGTTTTATCTCTATTCCTAAAACAGTGCCTGGAACAAATTAGATGCTCAATGAATATTTCTTCAATAAATTACTGGGCCAGGCAGTATATATATATTATATATATATATTATATATATATATAAAATATTAGTACTAATACTTATTGAGCAATTGATTTTAATTTGATTTTAATTTCCTCTTTCTAAGTCCCATCCCTATATGCTAAGCATTGTACTGAACACTTCAGCAATACCAGAAACCAGAAACCATTATTAACATTATGAAACAGAAGTGAACATTGAGGTCTAGAGGTTATATAAATTGCTCATGGTCACACAACTAAGAGCCAGGCAGAGATCTGCCTGGCTCCAGAATCCATGCCCTTAACCAATACCTTCATCTACTACACTGTCTTATCCTAATATTGCAGAGGTGGAGGGATAGTTTCCCCCACTTCATGGGTAATAAAACAGATTTCCTAAAGCAGTACCTCCTACGTTCAAACTGACACTCTCAGGACTCCAAAGTGTACATTCTTTCAATCTGTCACCAAGTCTTTCATGCACATAGACAGTTAGGCATGTAAATGTTCTAATGGAGGTGTACACATTGCACTGAGACTTTGTCAAGTAGCCACAGTCCATGATTCTGAGGCTTATAACTTTCCGGTGGTGGAATACCTGCTAAATGAATTGAACTACAAAGTTACCCCTTGGGGATAAAATTGGGCATGATACTTACAAGCTACTCAGTGATTTGAATTCATCACTCTTTGCTTTATTGCTTAGTTCTTGTGCAGATATACTATAAAACATTAAGGCAGAGTTTATCCTGACCATACAAAATTATGGAACGCAGATGTGGTACACAGAATTCTGAGACGGCCATGATCCCCACCCTGGTGTCCACACCTTCCGTAATCCTCTCCCATCAAGTAGGGGCAGAATCTAAGACTTCTAGCTGAAGGAGTAAGACGAAGACGATGGGATTTTGCAGATATGATTAAAGCCTCAAGTCCACTGATTTTGAGCGAGTCCAAGGAGAGGTCATCCTGAGTTGGCCTGACTTAATTAGGTGGAAGTCCTTAAGAAAGAGACTTTGTCCTTCCTGAGGTGATACATTGTCCTCACAGACTTGATAAAGTTAGCGTCCATGTTGGAGGAACCTACATGGTGAAGAAATACTAAGAACTGCAAGCAGCCTCTAGTATCTAATGCAGCCAAAAAAAAAAAAAAAAAAGCTAGGGCTTTCAGTCATACAGTTCAAGAAATTAAATTTAGCCAACAACCTGAATAATCTTGGAAGAAGATTATTCCCCAATCAAGTCTGCAGATGGTAACACAGCCTGGCTGCCACCTTAATTGCAGCCTTATGAGTCACTGACAGAGTACTCAGGGAAGCTCTGCTCAAATTTCTGACCTATTGAAACTGAGATAATGTGTATTGTCAGCTGCTAGATTTCTGGTAATTTACATACAACAGTGGAAATCTAATATCTCTGCCTTAGGGATGCATCAGTTGTAATCTCAAGAGGTAAGCCAGTGCCCCCATTTTGTCACTATTCTTATTCCTGTGGCTCCATTTCTCAAGGCAAGTTTTTGTATTTAATTAAATGATAACAGCTCATTTCCCCGTATTAGATATACTAAAAAGGCAAGTAGTTTTCCAAGGAAGTTGTGACTAGTATAAGTACTTTTTGAAATACCATAATTGTGGCTGACTAACCTCCAGGTGGAAAGACGAACTATAATGAGATTCCAAGCACCTCTAAGGATAAGTTAGGCGATCCCTAGATGAGATGTGCTAAATTTCCTTTCCACATGAGGAAGACAATGCTATGTTCTCTGTTTCGTTGGAAAGTTCCATCATTAAGAATATGGAATATAATATATGTGTGCATACATCAATTTTTTTGAGCAATGACTATTTCTGCTTCAGTAAGTATAGAAATCTTACTTTGTCTTCAGAAAAACAAACAGGCAAATAAACACTTCAAGGTGATGTGTTTACACTGTCACTACAAGGAAAGAGATTTTTAATGTAAGAAATCTGTTATTACTTAACAATGCTCCTGTTCCTTCCTCTCTTCTCCCCCATCCCCCCATCATTTAATGGAATTTAGTATCTGTTAGCTCCCCACTCCATGTAAACCACCCTGAACCCCAGCTGTAGTCTTACATTCTTCTAGCTCCAAATCCAAGAAAGATCCCTGGTTCCATTTACTCCAGCAAAACCCCTGGTATAACTTTCACTGGACCAATTTACACAGTGGGCCAACATTTGACCTAGTCATTGTGGCCATGGGCTTTGTTGATCAGGTGGCCCAGGTCTGGAATTTGTGCCCATCTCAATAGCCAGGAGCAAAGTTCATCTACCAGAACTATGTGGACTGGAGTTCTATTTTCAAAAAAAAGTGGGAGGTGGAAATGGATGAAAAGTTTCTTTACTCAGAAGACCTCCAAAAAGAGGAAGTTCTCCTGGGCGTCGAAGTTGGGAAACAAATTTAGAATCATCCCCAAAGTAGAGAGAGTTTGGACTAGAAGAGAGAATATTTTAAAGCACCTATATACTAAAATATCATACACTAGAACAGGAATAGACAACCAGATTAGGTGAGAGAAGAAATTAGAAACTGTTCAAATAGGCATAATTTATTTAGAATGGCTTCATGAAATGCTATTTCATTATAGTGCTATTGTTTTAGAAATGTTTTTATTAAACTATGTGTAAACACATGAACACAAATTTTATAGTCCTGAGTGATGCAGCTAATGTGCATTTTTTAAATAACCAGTCATCTAGTTATGGTAGAGTGACAGCCTATTGTTTTCAACATCGGTTTGTTCTCTCTGGTGTGGTGTCTACCTCTACCAGTGTTTTTTTATTATCATGAACATTTCTGAACCAAGATGGCTGCCAAAAACGTGCCTATGTTAGCTCTGGCAGGGTCCACAAGAATTGCAAAGAAAAATACCCTATTTGATGTTAACATGCCACTTTTACTGGGCTTTGAGAGCTCTCTGGACAGTGTCAGGGAATGTTCAGTAAGATTACCAGTTACATAGTTATTAGGTATTAGGGGGAATCTTTGAAAACTTGGTGGGTCTCATAAACATCACTGCAGCCTTAGAAGATTGAATAGCTGGAGGAAAAGAAAAAGAATTTACCAGTAAATGATACTGAGAATACATCTTCTTAGAGACAATACCATGATGAGGCATCGTTTCCTCAAACATAAGTATATACATGAATATATTTTATACATTTTATATATTTATAAATATATTTTGTTTCTTATATTTATTTTATATATTTATATACTTATTTTATATATTCTATGTCTTTATATTATCTATCTCATCTTTTTTTATATGTTTTTATATTTGTTTTATATGTTTATACATAAGTTAATATATCTTTATTGTTGGTAATAAGCATCAGGTATAAATGACATTTAATAAAATTCCAATTAATCAGGAAATGGTGTCCACTGTAAGGGTATTGGGACAATGGATATTCATAAGTAATGTAAGTAATTTTGGCCTCTTATACCACACCACATAAACAAATAAGTTCTAGATGGAATAAGTATCTAAAATAGTGAGGGAGCAGCGCCTGGGTGGCTCGGCCGTTAAGCATCTGCCTTAGGCTCAGGGCTTGATCCCAGGGATCAAGCCCTGCATTGGGCTCCCTGCTCAGCGGGAAGCCTGCTTCTCCCTCTCACACTTCCCTTGCTTGTGTTCCCTCTCTCACTGTCTCTCTCTCTGTCAAATAAATAAATAAAATCTTAAAAAAAAATAAAACATTGAGGGAAATCCAAAATTACCAGACTATGTGAAAAATACTTTTTGTAACTGTGGAGTGGGAGAATACATTTCTAGACATGATACAAAACCCAGAAAGTAGAAAGGAAAACACAGACAGATTGTCTACTTAGCACTGTTAAATGTCTGATTGGCAAAAGACAAAGGTAAAAGACAAGTTACAGGTTGGAAGAAAACAGAAGATATGTCAGAAAGAAACTAAATACATGTCATCCCTAACATACAAGTGGCTCTTACAGATCAATGAGAAAATGAGGTTCTCAGGCAACTTTGGATGCAAGCCTCACTTGTCTCCTAGCCACAAAGTCTAGCGTGCTTCAGAAATCAATGACTATATCCTCTGGCCAGGTGCTCTGGAGTCTGCTGGATAGTGTGCCTCTCTATGGCTTCTGTACAGCAATCAGACAGGTGAAGCTCCTTTGCCAGAGGTTTCTTGGGACCCAGCTCTTTGCCCTTCTTCTGGACACAGCCACAAAATCTTCAGTCTTTACCCCAAACCAGAAGGAGAAGCTCTGCTTAATAACTGGCCACTGGCTATCTCAGCTGACCCCACAATGAGGGAAGCTACAACAGTTGCTCTTCTTTGGCCATTTGGAGCACACCTGGCCTTGTATGTGACCTTCAGGCACTGCCGATTTGCTCTTTTGTTGTTGACTTTACTCTGGAAAGTGAATTGGGAAGAAAGGAGTGTCAGGAACATGCTCTCAGAAGGCTGTCTTCTCAAAATCCTCCTCTTTGCAGTTATTTTTAAGCATCTCTCGAGAGACATCTACACTGTAGGATTCCCTTAATCTATTTTTATACACCAGTGCTTTGTGCAAAGTAGGCATTCAGTAAATATTTTGGCAAGAGTGAACAAATGATTTAACAGTCAACAGAGCAAATTGCTGATTCCTTCTATATTTTCCATCCATAGGGTTCAGGGTCAGTGGCTGAAGTAGTTGTAGTAAAGATGCCAAACTGTGAGGCATCTAGTAGGCATTAGCACACTGAAGTGTTTCTTATAACTAAGGAATTCTTTTATTGGCCCTTTTCAAACAATACCTTAAAAAGAAACTTCTTTTAAAGGCTTCAAATGATGACAAGATGTATTTTTTCTCTAAAATTGATAAATACAATACAATAAAAACAATACTGTTACTATGTCATGAGAAAAACTGAGTTACAGAAATACTCAGCTACTTAACCAAAGGAGCTAGATTTTTGTGAAATTTTTTTGAAGACTTGTATAGCTTGTACCATTCAGACAACATTGGACATTCATCACTCTTTAAAGTTGTGTGTGGTATTTGGATATTTAGATATATGACATTTAAGTATTTAGATGGATGATATTTGGGTGATATGTGGATAGCAGATCTGTAAATAAAACTCTAATATTATGCCTCATCTACTATATTTTCTAAATTCTGCCTTATATTTGATTTAAATCTTTTTTTCTTCCTTCTTTTGTTTGGTTAGCTTTAAATGTTTTTCTAGATTATTGATCTTTTTACAGGCATAGAAAACTCCTCTTATCATGTGCCAAAGTTCTTAAATTTTAAAAAAATTTCCTTTGACTAAAATCATCCCATGTCCTTTTTTGGAAATTATTATGATCTCTACATTCTATTTTATTTCAATTAACAACATCTTATAGATTTGCAGGCTTATTTGTGGGTGCATACATATTATCTTGTGTAGTGCATAGTAGTGAGTCATTCAAGAGATTATGTTAATTTCAAAGATTCCTTTAGTTTTAAAGGAATGATAAGAATCCTAAGTAATAGAATTTCAAATATTCAGAACTTCTTTCATAAGAGCATTGAAATGTTAAGGTCACCATAAATGGGATGATTTAAAATAGTTGGGTTTGAACAGAAATAAAATACCTTGTAGCTTGAAAGCCAGCAACCAACCAGTGGCTGGAAAACATATCTCTAAGGCTGGAAAATCATTTTAATGTTAACCAATATTCTGATAGCAAAAAAAGATTTAAACATTTGTGAATCCCATAGCTAATATTGATATGGGTGATGGGAAATAAGAATGTATTCTTTTTATTATTCTGCTTTTATTCTTCAAAAACCTTTCAACTTTTTTATTCACATTTTTATCATCTAATAAAACTGCTTAGCATTTATAGCTGGAAAACTGAAAGGAGAAGGAAAACACAGAACAAAGGGTGATTCCTTATGTTTTCTGGACTTTCTGCAGGAATTGATTATTATGTGTTATTCCATCACACACCTTTAAACCAGTAAAATACTTATCTCTTCAGGACTTACTCATATTTCCATATATCTGGAATGGTTGTGTATTACAGCTAGCACAGAGCTAAGAAATTAACCCAGCCTCACTATTTTACAGTAGAGAGACTTGTACAATGAATTCAAGAAACCTTATTGCTGTCATTCAAGAGAATAGTATTTTCCAAAAAAAATATCATCATAAGAAATCTGGTTATGTCCCTGAAAATAAGTAGCTACATTTCTTAACAGTGTTCCGACTATTACTATTATATACAATTAAAGTTAAATCATTGTTTCTAACTCACGATATTTCAATTAAAGCAGTGTCATTTCTTCACTGGCATCAAGCATCTATGGTTAGCTATATGGAATTTGAGTGAGCATTTTACCTGTGTGATTCTCTTTAATAAAAAAATAAATCAAGAATTACATGGTTACAGTTAAAGTTAAAATCAATTTTCAAACTTGCAGATCATAATAAGATACTTATAGGAGAACCTGATAACACACGCCATCAGCCAAAGGCTCCTCAACATGATATGAATTTCAAAGGTAGAGTGATTTGCTGTAAGAAAGAATTTCTTTGAATGCATTTTCCAACCAAGGCTTGGATAAGTGCAGTATTTTAGTTACAAGACAATGTGATCACAGAATAAGAAATTCAATCATTGTAATTCCAACTCACATCAACAAAAAATAATAAACATTACTTATTCTGGAAGTTTGCTGAATGACAATATTTATCTAAATACAGATGGTTTTGCATGAACACTGTAGACAATGAAACACTGTTTGCTTACCATTGACCCAGGCAGATATGGAACATGAGCATTCCCTGACCACAACAGAAGGTGTCTCTAAAGTTATTCATGCTTCCTGTGGGAAGATGAGGGAAGGGGGAGGAGACAGGATCTTCTTCAAACTGTCTTTAGGAAGGATGACCATCCAGCTGCTTGCTCAACTGTGGAGCTTTTTATTGGAAAATTTCTTTAAACCAGTCTAAATATCAGTAAAGGAGGGTTAACTGAGCAATAACAATAGAGCACCTTACCATGGAACTGTTATATAGTTAATATAAAGAAGCATTGTATCAAGATAAATGAATAAAGTACACTTTGTTCTAGTTCTGATTTCACGTTAAGGAAAACAGGAGAAGACATGTTGAATATACTTGAATCTAGAATATTTGTGGAAAAAAAATAACCAAATACATTCAGTTTGTGTGCAGGTGTGTGTATAAGATGTTTTAGTGATTCTGTGGTCATTTCTTATTTTTATTTTGAGAATCTTCTAGAAAATCTATGTGTTTTAAGTACTTCATTTTATCTCTTTATCTGTAAAAGAATTTTCCTGATTTTTTAAAAATATAAAGTTCAGTTCACCGAACATTTACATTAAAATTTAGTGAAGGCATCAGACCAAAATTATCTTTTTTGCAAGTAATTCAGATGGATTTTTCATGACATACCTTGTCAAGATTTACGATACCATCTATTCAGTTCTTCTTAATTTTATTGATGAAATCAAAGAGATTGATGTACCTTGGCCATGCTGCAGAAACCAGTGAAACAGCCAAGCATGAAAACCAACCATGCTGGGATAATACTATTTAATTATAAAATTACTACTGAGTCATTGTTATTCTCCTGAACACTAGTACAAACCAGAAAGACTCAGTAAAGCCCAGTTTTCTGGAGAGTGGAAAAAATTGCATTTGACATTTTGGTTACAAAAGTATATTGTGAAGTTTAATGCAAATGACACTTGACTATGGGGCCTGGCCTTGGGCTGTATTTTTCTTTAAAAAGTCATTGATTGGTATGGAAGAGGCCACTTCTTCCATCTTGATGGGACAAGACCCCTGATTTTTATATGGCAATGGACGAGTATACCATTCGATAACAATTTAAAAATAACATTTACCAATGGGGAAAAGAATTTGGCAAAAAGCCCATTGACCATTAGCCAAGCTGGAGAAGGAATGTATCTTTATTTTTCTCTATTTGCAGCCCCCCACCCCATGTCACTTCCACCCCTCTCCAGTTTCCACCTTTGTCCTATCTGCTCCTTGCCCTGGGGAAGGTAACCCTCATGGACAGTTGGAGCTTGACTAATGGTAGGCACTGTCAGGCGATTGGAGTGCAGGGGGAAAGAGATGTGGGGTGTTTATCTTCCACCCCTTCTCCTTTAGCACCCCACATTTCTGGCAATGGCCCCCAACAGGCAGCCCCTCTTTTATGGCTCCAGCTGTCACCAGTTACAGTAATTCTATTCCCATTACACTCCTACCTTCCACTTCACCCCATCTCCCCAGGCCCAGGGGTAATGCTAGCTCCCAGTGGCTAATCCTGGGTGCACCAGCTTCCCTTGTTGTTTCTCCTAACCTGCCTAACCCTCTGAGTTCCCCTTTCACTAAGGTCTCTTTGCTTAATTTATGTGATTTGAGTTTTGGAGAGGATGGATGGGGGCTGGGACCTTGACTGAGACAGGATTTTTAAGTCCTTGATTTGGGAGCACTTGGATGAGAACAAAGTGAGCAACAGCAGTTTGCATGAGTAGATCATTCAAAGAGACCTTAATGATCTGGAGTCCTGGATATCCAGAGTTGGAGTTTTATTAAAATTGCATACAAATCACAATATGCATGTAGAAATGTACATACACTGAGTGAATTTC
Source organism: Zalophus californianus (assembly GCF_009762305.2). NCBI lineage: Eukaryota > Metazoa > Chordata > Mammalia > Carnivora > Otariidae > Zalophus > Zalophus californianus. The sequence goes on along the minus strand of NC_045602.1, from coordinate 106,025,590 downwards.
TTTGATCATAAATTTAGTGGGAGGCAACATTGTGATCTGGCTCCTTAGAAATATTAGACATCATTAAAAGGATCAAAGACCAACTATACTCTGTGCCAGTCGGACCTCATCCTGGGCCATGTTTCCATTTGGGGGCACTACCATGAAGAGGTAAACAAACAGGAGAGCCATGTGGCAAGGGGTTCCCAGCACAGGGTTTTGAGGGCTGAATTTTAGTGGCCTGGATTTTACTCTCAGCTCCTTACTAGCTATGAAATTTGAACCAGCAGCCTACCTCATGTTCCTCATCTCTGAAGTGAGGATATCCTTGAGAGTGTTCATTGAGAGAATGTACATAAAGCCATGCCCAGCACATTTCAAATACTGTACAAATAATACCTTGAATACTAGTAACCAGGGGGTGACTGGTCTGGAAAACAAGTTATGTGACTAACAGTCCAGGGAACCGGGGACAATTTAGTTGTGGGAAAGATCTGTGAGAAATAGGGTAGGCTTCTTTAGAAATGTGAAAGTTGGCCCATTAGTAAAGAGAATTGCCCTAGGAAATCAGAAGGAGACTCTCAGTGGATATTACAGGGAAATAGAATTTGGCCCAATATCAGAAATACCTTTCTAGTTTCTAGATGTCTAACAAGGAAACAAGCTAATGAGCAATGTCTTTTTGAGTCATTTGTCAACAAAAGCTGGATAATCGTTATGTGGAATACGATTTTAGTAGGAACTCCTGCAAGAAGTTGCTGGAGTGGGGAAGGGGCAGGAAGAGGGAAAAGGTGACAAAATGACCTTTAATTTCCCTTTGGTAGTCTATGTGTATGTTGGACAGAATATCCGGAAAATGGCTGCAACCTTTGTTTGTGTTCATGTTGCCCTTTTTCAAATCAGCCCTTTGGCAGTAGCCCTGAGACATGTTGTCCCAAGTGGATATTGACAATCACACCTATATTTCCCTGTTCAGATAGTTTTGCTTGCCAGAGACATTTTAGGTGGCACACAATGGCTTCTGTGTCACCAGACTTGCAGATTTCTTCAAGAAACTCTATTTTGGGGTTAGGAGCTTACTAACTGGCCAAAATTTCCTTTAAGAGGGATTCCTTTTCTTGACCAGAATGAAAATATGTCTTGCACAGGGGAAGAAACCTCACAGTGTTTGTGTTTTTCTTCTGGCTCTGCCAGGTATTCTTACCTTAATTGAGTAGGTTCTGGAAATCTTAAGCACACATCAGTCTTGTGCCTACTTCTGATTGTACCACTGGTAGCTGATAATTATAGCTTTTCAAAGATACTCAGAACATGCTGTGTTTTTGGTGGGAGCAGAGCCTTTGTGTGGAAAAGTGGCTGACATACTTCTAAGTAAATCTGTAGATGTGTTATGTTTAGAAGGCAGCGGAAGAAGTCTGAGCTGGCAGAGAAATTGCTATGTTAGGACACCACTGAAGACAAATAGTGTGCCCAAGACTGTGAAAACCCTGTCTTATAAAAACTTGTTTCAACATCACGGCTCCTACTGGGATGGAAATAGCAATGTCTACCATTTCTGAGCAAATTTGGAGAAAATGTCAACATAATTGCTCAGGGATAATTCATTTTTGAAAAATGAATGTCCTTTCTCCCCCAACCACTTCTTTTTGGGGGGATGGTTTTAGCTTTTCCTCCCCTGTCTGGATTTTAGCTGTCTGTATGAGTGGTGATGACAACAATGTAAAGAAACGATCTCACACAAATCAGACTCAATTGTTTGAGGTCAACAGGTGGCTTCTAGTCAAGAAATAAAAGTGCAGAAACAAAATCCACTGAAAGGCATGGCACAGCCGAATGAATGGGACAAACTTGGAGGCCCCTCCCAGTCCTGACATTTTCTGATTCCTTGGGCACAGCAGTCCCAGTGCATGTGACATCTCACAATGCATCAGTTGGCTATTCCAAATGCCAGCTAAAGTGAGAAGGGCAATAGAATATTCTTAAATGAAAATTCAGTGAAAAGGCTAACAGAAACTGTATATATTTCTTTGGTTTGGTGAGCACTGCCAGCAGTAAAAAAGATGTTTAAAAATATTTACTTAGGAAAATGAAAACAATTTGTTTTTATTGAATGATGATTATAGACCAGCTTCTTTATCAGGCGTGTTATATGCATTATATCTATTATTCTCACCATTTTATAGATGAGGAAACAGAGGATTGTGGATAATCTGAAGTCATGACATGAAGCTGACACTGACAAATGCACTCCCAGCTACTATATCATCCTGCTTCTCTAGAACAGACACGAGTGATTCACCACATAGGGCATCCCCTTGGCCCACTAGATTTCAGAGCATTGGCCATAGACAGTTCATTGCAGATGCCAGCACCTCATTTCAAGTGCATGTGGGAGAGAAATCAGGAGACCATTCAGTGGGCAAAAGTAACATAAAATACAGGGAAGTTAACATCCTCAAGGGACAGGTCTCGGTGGAATGATGGGGGGTGGTTTCTGGACAAACACATTTCTGGGCAGCCTCATTTTTCCCAGAACTGTTCTGAGACACAGTTCCTCACAGTGCCCCCAGCAAGAATTGGCCCTCATTCAATGCAAAGTAGTAACAAACTCATTTCTGCATTCTTTATTAATAACTCTTCCTTCCCTAACTCATTGTCCATACTCCCCTTTTCTCCTTCTGGGATCAGCTCCCAAATAAACTTCCTGCACTCACGTCCTTATCTAAGGTGCTATTTTGAGGGGAAGCCAAATTAAGACACTCCCTAGGAATATGTAACTGTTATATTTGTTATGGGCACAATCCCACTAATGGACTAGGATGTCCCTCGCACCAGGGGGTTGGCTATCACAAAACCCAAGTTTATTGGGAAATTATTTCTGTGGCATAAATCTCTAATTATATAATGGAAGTTAATGATAATATATTGAAATTTGCTCTTTGGAATTCAATTATTCAATAAAAGAGAATCTCCACCACACATTATTACCATGACTTCGAAGTCTTCAAAAAGCCTAATGATTTCACATGAATATTTCAAGATCATTTTTCTAAGGCTTCCTCCCATCCCACTCCTGGAAGTGTCTGCTATTAATTTCCTTTTGTGGTCTTAGATGAGTCAGAGATTGTAGATGAAATGATTATGTTCTTATTCCTTTTGAAAACTTCACGCCAAATCTCTTCCCGTCTACTCCAAACCTAATATTTAGCTCTAATGAATTAAACCAGCTACATTGATTTGGGGAAGAGTTTTATTGAATGCAGTGAACAAAGTCATCACATTCATTTTTCTTTCAATTTCTTGTCAATCTCTGAAAATAAGGACAGGTAGAAGCATCCATTAGGTGGGGATCATTCTTAGGTGGTGTTTCACGTGTGAAAACAGTACAATTCTGGACTCATAGGCTTGCACACAATTGTCACATTAGAATTCTTCCAGTGTACTACTCTTTTCTTTTCTGTCTCTGCTTTCTTCAGTCCCTGCTACTCAGGTACTTGGATGGCTTTTCTTCATGCTTCACGCAGAGTACCAGAATTGTATGCCTTTTTTCCTTAGCCTTATGGAAAGCAAGATCTTTCTTAAGGACTCTGTCTTCAGCAGAGCACCCACCAGAAATCCCGCACTTTGTACCAACAACCAAACTAGCTGGAGGATTTTATTTGAAGAAGTCTACCATTCTCCATTATGACATAGGACCAACTGAATAAAATCAGTCTAAAAATAAGAACTAGTTCCTGGAAGCTAATGCTATGTTGGATAGTTAACAAAAATCTTGTGAAAAGACTGTGGTGTTAGAACAAACACCAACTTGGAGATGTCTCCACACTAGACCTCACCACCTTGCAGCTAAGTTGTAGAGTAGACCTGTATCTGATTAAAACATTTGACAAATTTTTATGCAATACCAGTAAGAGATCTGTGCGTGATAAACCAATTTGGAATAGTAACCCTGCTTCTGGCACAGCAGCCTTCTTAGGGTGCTCCTTCCTATAGCTCCCCTTCAGCTCCAGTCCTTGGGCAGGAAGCCCCCTGCCTCTGAGTCCCAATTGTTTCCCTTACCAAACCACCACAGAGCGCTGTAGGTTGTGACAGAAGCTGAACAATAGTAGTGGCTCCTATAGCCCCCTCATGGGGTCGTTGTGAAGAAAAGAGATGAGAATATATGGAAACTATGTTCACTTTGGAGGTAAACAGACTTGGATTTAAATTCTGATTTTATTTGAGGAAGCCAAGTCAAATTAACTTCTCATCTGTGTGATGGGGCAGATAGTACCTACTAAGTAGAGTTGCTCTGGGAATTTCCATACAACAGATATGAACTCTTGCTCTATTCTAGGGCCTGGGGATACAGCACAGAACAAAGTCCCTGCCTCCTGGGATTCAGAGAGGAAACAAGCAAATGGTTACATAATGTAATATTAAGTAGGGATTGGAGGCTGGAAAAAGAAAAACAAAGAATAAAGGGAGAGAGTTAGAGAAACAGAGTGAGGACAGTAATATTGTTGGGGATGGTCAAGGAAGGCCTCATACCTGCGTGAAGTGAAGGAGCAAACCATGCAGAAATCTGGAAGAGGAGCATTTTAGGCAGAGAAAAATAGCAAGTGCAAAGATTCTATTACAGACTGAACTGTGCCCCCCCAAATTCATGTGTTGAAGCCATAAACCTTCAATGGGACTGTATTTGGAGATAAGGCCTTTGGGAGGAAATTAATATATAAGTGAAGTCAGAAAAATGGGATTCTAATGCAATGGACTGCTGTCCTTATAAGAAGGGGAAGAGACACCAGAGATCTCTCTCTCTCTCTTTCTGTGCATGTGCACAAAGGAAAGGCCATGGGAGGATATAATGAGGAAGCAGCCATCTGCGTGCCATGAAGAAAGGTCTCACCAGAAACCAACGCTGATGGCACCTCGATCTTGGACTTCCAGGCTCCAGAACTGTGAAGAAAGAAGATTCTCTGATTAAGCCCCTCCGCCTGTGGGATTTTGTTCTGGCAGCCCAAGCAAACTATTAGAGGTTTGAGGCTGAAATGACCTTGGCACCTTGGCACAGGGATGCAGCCGAGGAAGTGATGGACGAGAGATCTGGGAAGTCAGGTGGAGAAGAGTGGAGATACAGGACACCTTTGCCAGGATGAAGAGTCAGGATTTAATGCCAAAGGTGATGGATGTCCTTGCAAGATGTGCTTCAAGAAGTGAAATGATGTGACATGTTTTCAAAAGATCAATCTGGCTGCTATGTGGAAAATAGACTCTAGAGTAAAGATGAGTGAGTCTAGAGAGATGGTGGGAAGTGGTTGGGATCAAGTGTGGAGATGAAGCTGACAGAATTTGGTGATGGATTGGATGTGAAGTGGGAAGGAACAAATCAGGATGACTCACAGGTCATGAGACTGAGCAGCCGGGTGAATGATGGGGCTTTTGTGGAGATTGCTGTTCTTCTCGTGTCATTGTTCTCCAGACTCTGGCACAGCTCACTCTCCCCGCCTGTATGTCTTTACTCAGATGCCACCTTCGCATCCAGGCCTTCCTCGACCAGCTTAAAACCACACTGCTTCTCCATTTCCCTTCATGCTGTACTTTTCTCTATAGGACTTATCCCCATCTAGCATAGTCTAATTTTGCTTAGACAATAAATTCCCTTTATTGTCTTCTAGAATGGACACATTATGGGGGCATCTATTTTTGTCTGTTTGTTCACTGGTTTTTGGTTCCTTGTGCCTAAAACACTGTCTGGCACATAATAGGTGATCAATAAACATTTGCTGCATAAGTGAACAAATGAATGGGTGAATGAATGGGAGAATCTTGGGGAAAGGGACTGAAAAGTTCTATCAGGAAGCCTACTAAACAGCCGAGTGGAAACCTCTAGTAGGCCATTGCCTGTATGACTAAATGAGATAAGACATATACAGTGGTTAATATCTTGCTTACCGCTTGGTAATGATTAGAGTGTAAGTATTATTATTCTGTTTCTAAGCCCACTGCATCCACTTCTTACTACACTTCATTGGATGTCCTCTAAGACCATGATTCTTAGTTCTGTGGCTCTGCAGGTATGTGGTTGGGGAGAAGGTGGTGAGGGAAGTGGCTGTAGCCCAACTCTACCCTTCCAGAGCTGCTCAGTCACCACTGTCACACAAATGGACACTTATGCAGATTTCCTGCTTCCTTGATAGGCTCTCATTTTTGTGTTGAGTATTAATTCCCATCTGTGTTCAAGAACCGTAATCAAGCAGGGGCAGTAATCAGAATGATGTGTACAGCAAAATCAAAGCTTTTTACATCAAAAATCAAAGCCACACAGTAAATTATAGGAATATGTGTGAGGGTTTAATCAATGACTCTGATCTTGCTCTTGTGATTGATGCAGAGAGAATCAAAGATTTGTTTTATAAGTGGCCAAGAGGAACATGTTATGAATTTAGCTCACAAAACGTAGTATGTTATGACTTATTTTTTAAGTAATGAGATTTTGCTTTGGGTCTCACCACATGACTGTTCTCTTTAGGCACAAGCAGACCAAAAAAAAAAAAAAAAAAGGCTCTTATGTTTATGTTATGTTTATGCAGTGCCTTACAGAATGATCTGCCCTCCGAAAAATTCTTCACAGGTGTGATGATGTAGGCATGGGAAAATAGCTAATGTGTCCAGAGTGATGATTTCCTAAGTAGACTCACCACATGATTTTCCTACCATCCATCCATTTTCTATGCTGCTGCTAGAGTAACATTTCAAAAATCCAATTTTGGGGCACCTGGATGGCTCAGTCGGTTAAGTGGCTGTCTTTGGCTCAGGTCATGATCCCAGGGTCCTGGGATCGAGCCCCGCCCTGGGCTCCCTGCTCAGCAGAAAGCCTGTTTCTCCCTCTTCCTCTGCTTGCCGCTCTGCCTACTTGTGTGCTCTCTCTCTATTTCTCTGTCAAACAAATAAATAAAATCTTTTTTAAAAATCCAAGTTAAATTCTATTACTCTCTTATTAAACTTTTATTTTATTGCCCGTAAGTGGAGGATAAATTTACAGACTTGCAAGTTTGTCATTTAATGCTCTTTGTGATCTTCTTGGCCTCTTTATTCAAATTCACCTCATGCTTACAGTCTGAAGTACACACACGTGTATACACACACACACACATCCTGCCCTCCAGGCACACTCACACATATCTACCATGTGCCATCCTATGTATAATTCTCAGTGCCTTTCCTCTTTGTGAAGTCTTTCTTTCCATCCTTTTACTGGATCACTCTATAAAGTTGTTTTTAATATATGCTCTTGGAAATAAATGAAGACCACACAAATGAGATTAAACGAGGTTATGTATTTAGAGTTTGCAAGGGAGTCAGCTACCATCATTTGCATTTGGCAAAGACTCAAACACAGGCAGAGGAGTAAGATTTATAATAAAACAAAGGGAAAATTTCAGGTGTGCTCTGATTGACAGTTGTTGGCATGGGGAACCTGGAGTTAAGTAGAAATGGTTATCTGATGTGATTGGTTTGAGAAGCATATTTAGCTTTCTCTGGTTGGTCCTGAGTGGGAAGGGGGTGTGGGGGGCAAAAATAGGGATAAACTGCATTGACAGACTTATGAATATTTGGGGCCGATTGCTGCAGAGGTTATGGGTTTGCTTCCTAGTCTGGTGGCTGGAGAGGTTGTGGTTTGGTTTCTGGCTGGTTACTGCACGGGTTGTGGTCAGAGTTATATTGTCACATATGATCTTGCCATTGTCCATTTGTATATTCAGTTACTCATGACCAATCAATATTTATTGAATGAGTAAATGAACATTTCGTCTTAGTAAGTATTCATTCCTTCCTCTTCTACCTTAATGATAAAGTTCTAATGTCCCAGCTTCTTTCTCTCTCAACATATTATATGTTCCTTTAGGCAGCTTCCACACAGGTCTCGAAGTGCTGATTTCAAGAGAAAGCAGATTTCCTTGCCCAGAGAAATTTCCCAAGGCTTTACCCTTAACCACTACGCTATACCACCATCCTTAGATGAAACAGGAACTTGTATTCCCTGATTTTCCACAGCCTATTTCTATTACATACTCAATTTGGTCTGTTTACCTTATTTACGTTACATGCTTGGGATGAAAAATATTCAAGGTTGTAAATTCTGGACTCTTATGAAGTTCTTCCTTTACAGGTAAGGAAGCTGACCTTCAAAGCTACTTTTTCCCACTTAAGAAACAGTAACAACAGGCCATTCACTCCAGGAAGGAGCTCATGCAGATGAATGAAATAATAAAATAATGTGCCAACATTATTTGGTAGCTTGAAACTCTACCAAATATTCTAATAACATGGTGTCTACTCTGTGAAATGTTTAGATTCTATTTCAACAGAATTAAAAGCCAATGTAGAATAAAATGTGAATTGCTTGTCATGCTTTTACATGAAGGCATAAGGCTACATTGATGCCGTTAGCTTAAAAGCTGTGTCTGAAGAATGTGATTGGTTTGGAGGGAGGAGGTGATGGTGGTATTTATTCATATCCAGCTTTGTAGAAAGACAGTGGGCTACAATATGAACCAAAAAACACTAAATCACAGAAATCTGTCTTCTCATCTCCGAGGGGAAGTTTTGGCTAAGCAAGTTAATTTTGTCTTTAGGCATTTGCATAGTGCTTGTACTAGATCTGAATGTGCATCTGCATAAAAATCATTTTTTTCCCTTCAATCATCTTCTCTGCCAAGGGATTAATATAGTTCCTAAAGAATCAATATGTAATAAATTATTGATGCTGAATGCTTAATTACTTTTCTGATTTGGTTTTTTATAACTTGATGACTGAGACCCTAGTTTGCAATGTGTTGCTGCTGCCTTTACCAGATAATTGCCAGATAATGGCCGCTTGAGTTTAATGTATAACCTAAATTTTAATTTAGGTAATGATGATTGCCTCATGTAGTGTAGGGCTTCAAATATTATTAGAGAATGATAATTAAATACATTTGATATAAAAGAAGCATGCTATGTTTAGACTAACATTTTTAATGCGATGGTTGTGATGCTCATGAAAAAGTATGACTATGTAAATTATCTAATGGAGTTGTTCCAGGAATCTCAGATGACCTCAAATTATTGAAATCATTGCTTGCCACGATCGGCGGTGGAAGGCATGGTCTTCTTCATTTCCCCACTGTATTTAAGGTCATTTCACGAATTGCCATCTTGCATGGCACAACCATCAAGATTTCTAGAATTATCTGGGAGTGATGAATGTTCACCAGTAGGTTTTCTCAGATCTAGTGGGAGGGGAGTAATCAAGTTATTGTGCAATATCTTCACCCAAAATTATGAATGTCTGTATGTGACAGCTGAATATTTGTTCATGTTACACCAATTTTGGTGGCAAGTTTAAGTTCCAGAATTGCTTGTGAGCTAAAGTTTTGTCTTCCTGAACTCCTTTGGTCTCTGTGGATGAAAAAGATTTATTTGTGCAGATCTGAGAACTTGTTCTTCTCCATTAATGGAAAATGGTAGAAATGATTCTACCAAACTTAAGATTAGAAGGAGGCTATGACAGAGATATTAAGGGTGAGTTCTGTTTTCTGGTACTTTCCCAAATCCTTCTTAGTAATTCATAGCATTTTTCTAGACCTCTTGGCTACAGTTACATATTGACATCGTCCAGTATCAATTGAAAGGAACTCCAGAACTACTTTCCTGGCATTTGCCTAAGAGCCAGGAAGTCATCCTCTTATACATGGTTTAGAATATCATTTTCAGATATATACCATATATGGTATATCTGCCTTAAGTGCATCCCACTCAGAGCTTTGTGAACTCCTCTTGTAGATTACACCACCTGCTTAAGTTTCACTGGAAATACTCTCTCTCCCCAAACATTTATCCAAACACGGAGTGCATGTATTATGAGCATTAATCACTGGGCAGAATTCTCTGTCCAAAGAAGTGTATACTTTAACATATGCACAGTCTCTCTCTCTCTGTGTTTTGCCTGCCATACAGGTCATCCATACTCTATAACCATTATCTTCATTATTGACCCTATCTTCATTATTGGCCATATTGACTTATAAAAATAGTGTTTATTCTGAATGTAAATTTCCCCATATTCTGCTGAATTCTCCTTATTGTTGCCCTCACCCACTTGCCAGCTCACATATTTTACTGATTTTGAGTGTTTTGGGAAAGCTCTTGAAGCTTTTCTTTAAAGCACCCCATTTAAGATTTCAATGTGCATATGGATCACTGGGGGCTCTTGTCATTGGTTTGATTTAATAGGTCTATGTTGGTGTCTGAGTCTTCATTTCTAACTAGCTCCCAGGTAATGAGGATGCTGCTGAAAGCACACATTGAGTACAAAGGCTCTAGAACAGTGCTCTTTGATAGAACTTTCTGCAGTGGTGGAAGTGTTCCTTATCTGCCCGTTCCAAAGCACTGGCCACTTACCAAATGTGGCTACTGAGCAGTTGAAATGTGGCTAGTATAAATGAGCAACTGAAATTAAATTTCATTGAATTTTAATTAATTCAAATTTAAATACATTATTTGACTATGCCAGAGGATTTAATGTAAGGTCTTTATAGTTCATTGGCTTTCCCCAGATTCAAGAAAGGTGATCTCAAGGTCGAGGGCTTCTTCTTACTTTTATCTGAACTTCCAAAATTTTGCGTATGACCAAGAACATTATGTGTGCATAGTAAGTGGCATTTCGATTAAGAAAAGAAAAAAAAGACAGTCTACAGGTATGGGAGCTGATTCATTTAATTCTCATATAATAAAAAGTTTTGACTTTAAATCTACAAGACTTGGTGGGTAGGTAATTCTGCCTCCACCAATTACAGGATAAGTTCTGAGAAATCACTTAATCCCACTAAGCATCAATTTTGTCATCTCAAAATAGCCATCATTATTATGGTAATATCTACTGTATAGGGTCACTGTGTTGTTCACATGAAATTTTTGGCCAAATCATTTTTTCAAGTGCTTTTGTCCTGTAAATGGTAGTTTTTATTATAATGTCAGCATGTGTTCTTTCCCTCCTAAATATTTCTATTTGGGGTGAAACAATATAGAAAGATACCTTATGTGGACGCGATTGTAGTCAATTGAGAGGTTAAATGACACAAAACCACGTGCAGCTTTGTATCTTTCCTCATATGGAGAAAACAGTTTTGATGGTCAAGGAGGAAGACTTTAACAAGTTTCTTTTATTTCATTGCATTGCATTCTACTGTGGAAATAAACATAATATTTTTGGTCTGGGATTTTGTATTGTTTGATTGAATTCCCTCATAAAAATGTGCCACACATGTTTTGCTAAGTGGGATTGGAATTGTATAAATTTACCTCATCTTAGAAATAACCCATTTCAACTGGCTAAATACCAAATTTCCCCCTTTTCTGTAGTGATAAGACACATAGAGGACATACTCTCTTTGTTTTTCTTGAACAGATTTGCTTTGAAGTAGATTTTTTGGTTTTTTTTCATATCTTCTTTATATATATAAAGTTAATATGTATTAATAAAGTTAATATATACATATATTAATCACAAGCATTGTCTGCTTCATGGACATAAGAAAAATCACAATAGCTGACATTTAGTAAGTATGCACAGTACTATTCTAAACATGTTATGTGTATAAACTCACCGAATTGCCATTGAGACTGAGTTAACCTTTAAGCTCTTTTAATGTTTGCTGATGGTTGAGTTCTGAAAATATATTGATAGTTTTCTTATTACTGGTGATGGCAGGGGGCAGCCAGCCAATGACCTTTGTACAATCATGATTTATAAATGGGTTGAACTGGGAACTTCACCAGAATGATTTAAGAATGATTGATTAAGACAAATCAAGGCATTTCTGAAAAAGGACAGATTGATTTGATGTTTCTCAGTTAAAGTGTTTATAGCTTGTAATGCAGCTGCCTGCTTTTATATATTCTTAAACTCCATAGATCTTATGAAATAACTTAAACGTTTTGTTTAAAACTTCATGTTGCTGTGACTTCAGCTTCCTATTTGCATTCGTCAATGTTTCTTTATAGACATTTTACTTCATTCTAGGTTCCATTTCGAAGAAAATCAACCAATATGGATAAATATAAAAGCCAATGTGATATGTGAAGTGTTAACAGTCTTTCCAGGTTGAATCAATGCTGTGTTGATTCTGAGTTTGTATGGCAGGACAATAGCTCAGAATTTAGACTGACTCTCTTACCTCCTCTACTCCATGCTTTCTCGCTCACCTCCATCCCCAGTAAGGTTTGGTTGCAAAGCACTTGATCTTCCTAATCACCTCTCAGGTGATAGATCATATGACCCAGCGCTGGACAATAAACAGAAAACGAGGGAGAATCCTTCCGTGGATAAAGAGGCAAAGGAGGAGAAGCCTTTCTGTTATTCCAACCTTGAATAAATGAGAACTGGAAGTGTAGTAGCCATCTTGTGACCAAGAGTCAAAATCCCCGGGTGAAAATATCAGAGCAGAAAGACGTGAAGAGCCCAGAATCCTAACAGCCATAACAGCATATCTGCAGACATGTTGTTAAGAAGGGGGGAGAAAAAACCGTATGTGTATTGTTAGTCAGGCTTAATGTTATTTGAGCCAAACATCTATAACTAATAGTTTCATGATTGAAGAAGAAACCAGAGAATTGGAGACAAATGTAGAAATATGTTGTAAAAAATGACCACATTCGTATAAAGCATAATAAAAAATGTAAAAAAAAAAGTGTTATGGACAGTCTTTGAAAACTTGATGTCCTTAAAGCAAGAGAGATGTTTCCATGAAGTGTAAAGTGACCCAAATGGAAGTTTTTGTAATATCTAAGGATTGTGTTCTGAAAGTTATCTCATACCCGAATCCTCCTAGGAAGCTCAACTGTGTCCCTCTGGAAAGACTTGACCCCCTTCCAAGTTGTCAAATTTAATTTTTGGGCTGTGTCTGAGAAAGAGGGCAAAAATGTCTTCCCTTTAATGAACTTGAGTCTGTCTGTCCCCATAAATTGCCATCATTGGGACTAACTTTTCCATTTGATCCATCTAACCAGTTGGCCCTGTAAAAAGGCATCCAAATATTTGAAGGCCATTATCCTGAAGCACTTTGACTTCTCCATTCTCCGATGAAAAATTGCACTTTGTTCATTTATTTCTTACATGCTCTGATTTCTAGGCACCTCGCTATCCTGAGGATTTTTTCAGATTGTGTGCCTTTGTCTGTTTGAAGTGGGGTTTCCACAAATGAATGCATTTTTCTAGGAATAATCTGACGTGGCACAGAGCAGCATAGTAGCGTGTGTGTGTGTGTGTGTGTGCGCGCGCGCGCGTGCCCACACATGCGTGTTTGTGGGTGTGAGTGTGTGTGTGCACGTGTGTGTGTGGGTGTGAGTGTGTGTGGATGTACTTTTAATTGTGTATTGAACATATACTAAAATGTTCATGATATAAACAAAAGCTGCAAAGAATGACAATAAAATGCACATGCATATAAGCCTGCCCTACCTTAGAAACCCTCTGTGCACCCCATCCTGATCTCCTCCTTTTCTTCCCCACCAAAATAATCACTTTTCTGAATTTCGTGCTTATTTTTCCCATCCTTCTCTTTATAATTGTACTACATACCAAACCACTCTAAAAATGTAGTATTTAATTTTACATGCTTGAGAATTCTTTAGAAAGAATCATAGTGAATATAAATGAAATCATGTTATATGCATTCTTGTGAAATTTGTTTTTTCATTCAATAACACTACTTGAAATTTATTTATGTTGGTGTAATTAGCTATAGTCATTCATGTTTCATTGCTCTATGTTTATCTCAGTATTTACAGGTTTATTTTTTTTCCTTTTTCCCTGTTGAACTAATTTAAAATTACATACTGTACACTTTTTTTCGAATTCTTGGTTATCCCAGAAATTTTAACATGAATGCTTAATTTTTATTCAACCAAAATTATTATCTTCCCTTGAATAACAGAAATATGTTAAACATTTAAGCTTCAGCTATTATTGTCCAGTATTTAATTGTATCTTCCTTAACCACACAAAGTAGACATTTTTAATACTTTAAAACTTTTATTTTTACTGTTAATCATTTGAGTTCATTCTCATATTTACCAGTTTCTTGGTTTACCTTTCCTTATATCTTCGGCTTTGCATTTGGGATTATTTTCCTTCTGCCTGTAAGTGCATTCTGTAAGATTTCCTTTAGTGAGGATCTGTTGTTAAACATTTCCCATTTTTTTGGTCTGAGTAAAAATGGCCTTCTTTCATAGTAAAAGATTCACTGGGTTTTAGTTCCAGGTTGACACCTGGTGTTTCTCGGCACATTGGCAAGAGTATCCCACAGTTTGATCCTCACTGTTGTTGTTGACAAGCCAGCTGTCAGTCCTGCCGTTCTTCCTTTTACATTATGTTTTCCTCTGGCTCCTTTCAATATTTTCATGTTGTCTTTGGTGTTCTGTAATTTAACTGCAAAGTCTTCAGGTATGGATTTCTTTTTAAGTATCCCACTCAGGAATTGTTTGACTTCCTAATTTGGTAACCAGTTCTCATACATCTCCAACTGTCAATCCTTCATTGCCTCTCTCCCATTTTATTTGTCCTGGGTATATATCAAGGAGTGGAGATCCCAGGTCATACGGTATCTCTGTGTTTGAAATTTAAGGAAGGTTCGGACCGTTCTCCTATGGAATTGGACCATTTTACATTCCTACCTGCAGTGTATGACTATTCCAATTTCTCCGAATCCCTACCAACACTTGTCATTGTCTTTTTGTTTATAGCCATTACAGTGGGTGTGAAGTGGTATCTCACTGTGGCTTTGATTAGTATTTACCTAATCTTAGTGACGTTGAGCGTCTTTCCTGCCATTTGTATATTTCCCCTAGAGAAATGTTTATTCAGATCCTTTGCTCATTTTTTAAATTGGGTTATTTGTCTTTGTATAACAAAGTTGTAAAAATTAAATCACATTTTTGTATGTTTGTTTTGTTTTATTAACCCTTTGCTATTGGTTAGAGTGAGTAATTACTGAAATGGCCACAGTGAAACAAAAAAGGGAGGCTTGAAAAAACAGGAAAGAGTCAAGTAGTGTGGAATCCTTACAAACATGATAACTAAGTTTTGCAGATTCTGAACAGGTTAAAGTTTGGTTTACTAGTATAAGGGAGGAAAGAATTTTCTTCCATCCTTTTAGGGCCCCTGGCCAGATCTGAAAATCAGAGTGACAGAGAGGGATTAAAAGGAGAAAAGCATACAAGTTTATTTAATATCAGTTTTACATGACATGAGCCTTCATATGAAAATGAACACTTAAAAGAACAGTTAAGCTTGAGTATTTTTAGGCTAGATTTGATGATGAGTGGACAGTCTTGGAGAAATATAAGTCAACGAGCCCCTGCTAAGTGTAATAAATGGGGAAATTTGGCAAGTCCTGTTTGTTACAATTCTTTTGAGCATCCCTTTGTCTCCAGACATAAGGATGCTCCTTTTTTTCAAGTATAGGGAGGGCATCTCTCACATGAGAGTTTTATGACCTGCTTCAGGGGAAAAGAGCAAGGGGAAGGTCAGAGTAACCTTTCTGTTTCTTGTTTTCTCAAACTCCTTCAGTTTAAAATGTTCAATGCTAAGCTGTAATACTTTGGGGTAGGGTGTCCTGAACCCCATCATTAGTTAGAAGGATATCATGTGCAACCTACATATTGGTTTTAATATAGCAATTAATTCATATCTTCTAGGCCATATTTAATATAAATATTTCCCAAACTGTTCCACTGAATATTAATAGGTGATATACCAAAGGGCTTTCTGTATGGCTTAATAGGTTTGGGGAACCTCATACTCAGCAAATGGAATGTAGTATCTTAAATAAAGGGCTTCCTTGAACATTTAATATGAAATGAATGCTGTAAGTGTTCAGGAGGGGGGCCAGGCATGAATATGAAACCCTTTTTCTTTCCCCAGTACTCTTCCTTTGAGAATTGTGTTCTACAGAACACACTCCAGAAGCATGGCTTTAAAAACATTAATTTCCCTAAAGGAAAGGGGATTGCCATAGAGAGTGCTCATGTGACAATAGGACAGGGATGAAGGCTGGATGAAGAAGTAGCAATTAATAAGTTGCCTGTTACATAGAATTAATATTGGAAGGAGCCTGACATTTTACCAAATGAAAATTAATATTAATTAAACAAAAAGAGGAAAAACCTGAGAAGATTTGAGACAGATAGTTTGTGATTCCTCGTAGCAAACTGGCATGTTTATTTTTTTCACTAGAGTTCCAAATGACCCCCTCCTCCTCCATGAATGGGATTTTGCAGGCTTGCTTTGTTATGTTATTTCAAAGAACTCTAAATTGAACACAGGCCACTCTTCAAGGTGCAAGCTTGGAAAGCCTTCCATCTATGGGCTTTATGGACTGTGTTCTAGCTGGTTTCTCTATCTCTGCTAAATTAGAACAAGAACTTCTTCAATGCAGCCATTTTAATTCTGGGGAATCTTCTCATTTACGTAGTATTTTGGTAAATCTGATGTTTTCTGATAAATTTCTAGGGAATGGAGCTATTTGTGGAAATAGGAATTGAGAGCTTAGTTGTTTTTGGCTCTCTCACTGCCCTCTCCAGAACTGCAGAAAATAGCCTTTGTCAGTTCCCACTGCTTCAGGTTGAAGATAGAAAAGATTTTTACGTTATTCTATGTTCATAATAAATGCAAAACGGATCATTTAAACATTTTCCCCCTAAGGATACTAACAATGTGTTCATTATGAAATTGAGCTCTCATTTTTTTGTTTTATTTTGGCAAAGTAGTTGAACTTTTGTTTCAAGGCAAAATTAAGAGTAGATAACTTGATTGTGAAGATATTATTGTTTGCAGACCTTTGTGGAATTTATTTGGGACCAAATTAAATCACTACATATAACTCAAAAGGATGTTCTTTTTCTTTTGTTGTTATTTCATTTCATTTTACTTATTTTATTTATGTACTTTATTATTCATTTAATTTACTTATTTATATTTTTGGCCCATGGCACCAGTGATGGTGATTACTTAGTTTTATTGTTAAGCTGAGGCAGATGATGATGTATAAGCCGACCCCTGGTATAACAGTTAAAGCCATCTAAACCAGCTACACTGATGTGATAAAACGTACGTAATATGAACCCCAGGCATAACTTCACTTCATAGTACGACTCTCTCTGGAACATAAAATTCTCTTTATCATTGAGATCGTGTAGGGATCACTCAGATATTTTGGATAATTGAAGAATGACGGATCAAAGTGCTAGATTATAAAGACATGATGTAAGAGGGGAACCAGGAGGGAGGCCATTACCCTCTTTGGAGCTAGAAACTATAAAAGATAAACCCCCAAATCTCAGTACCTTCATACTATAGAAGTTTGTTTTGTTGTTTATAAAATGCCCCTGATGGTGGACTGTTCTTCTTTAAGTCATAATTTACAGTCTTAGAATCCTAACACTTTGTAAGCCCATCATTTTAAAATAAAGACTTCTAATTTATCCTGCTAGGCTGCAGCAAGCCAAAAGGGAAAGAGCATTGAGTGTCATCAGTGGAAGGTTTTTTTGAGCATACACTTTAGTTCTTACTCCAATGGCGAGAAGTCACTGGCATATCTTATCTTTGGGACATGTAGTCTAACCACGTGCCTAAAAGAAGAAATGGGTTTTTTGAATATGCAACCCTCTCTGCCACAACTATCTCCAGATATTTGCCTTTTTATATTTATGATGTTGAAATTAACTTGAGTAATGGAATGGAGTTGATTGTCTCCAAAGGAAACAAAATGACATATGCACGTTAATTATGCATTTAAATCCCAGACTAATAATTAATATTTCCACATTTTAAGTAATTTCCTTAATAACTTCTCTTCAGATTAGTTCAAAGATGTTTGGGGCATTCCTGGAAGGCAAATTTTATTGAGCCAAGGATCTGTTCTTAATTACAAAACAAATAACCAGCTCACATTTATATATCTCCTGAATCTCCTTACAACGTCAGACTGAGTAACTAAGCATCACACATAGCTAGAAAATGGACTTTGACAGCCCAGCCTTGTTAGTTATCATTTCAACAGGTACCATTAGCACGAAGATCAAGCTGCCTGCCATAGCTCTGGTACACTAATGGGAAGTAAATATCCATCCACACATCTCAGCCTCCTTTTCAAAATAGAAAATGACATCATGTAATTGGTTTTGTCTGAACTGTTCAGTGGGTGAAAATGTGATTCAGATGAGTTAAAGGCATGATGTCATTATTCCCCAAGAAGAGGCTGGGCACTCAGCAGCCTGATTTTTTGAGCCAGTAGCAGTACATAAACCTGGGGTAGAACTTTCATCTCATTTGTACAGTGGAGTGACTTTCTTCTCAAATGGAAACATGGCAGGGTTATTTTTAAAAACGAGTAATGATCATGTGCTCCAGAATACCACTGGTGCCTCTAGGAGAACTTGTTGAATTAAAGAATTGTCTGCTATGGTCTTGAGTCTTGTCAGTCTCTCCTCTTGGCTGCACTATAGACGAGGCAGGAATATCCTTAACTACCTTTGCTCATTCTCAGTCCCAAGGGGCAAAGAGGGGCAGGACTTGGAGATGGTGTTTAGTTATTTATTTATCAAATACTGAGCACATGCTATGGGCCTGGGAGTGACCTAGGTGCTGGAGACATAGCCATGAATAAAATAAGATTCCTCTTCTCATAGATAATAAGCAAGTAAAGATATAATCTAATGCCAGGTAGAGCTAAATGCCATAAAGGAAGATAAAGCTGGGTGGAGTGCTAGAGAGGGATGGGATAATGGCATGTCATGGAAAGAGTGGTCTGAGAACATGACCTTTAAGCAGAGACCTAAGGAAGCGAGGGGGAAAATCGTGTAGAAATTTGGGGGAAGAAGATTACAGGTGAAGGGAACACCAAGGACAGAGGCCCTGGGTGAGGAGTGTGCTTGACAGATTTATGGACAGCAAAAGTGAACGAGAGGGAGAGGGTAGGGAATATGGGCCAGGAGGGGCGGGGCTGTCAAAACTTGCAGGGTATTGGCCTCTCAAGGGACTGTCTATAGAACCATAACGGCTTCTTATTTGAGGTTTCCCTTTCATGCAAAGCACCAGACAGATGATGCTTCATGGTCATTGGACTCTGCATTTGGGCTGGGGCCTGCAGTTGGCCATTTCTGGGCCTTCAGGGATTGGTGAAGGTAGGGCGGTCCCAGGTTCAGGCAACGAGGAGGTATGTTGTCCAGAAAGAATGTTAAAACAATTATAAGTGTGACCAAAATTGCTCTACTTCTTATTATAATACTGAAACAATTTCAGTGATAGAATACTCTTTCTCATAGGGCCAGACCACCCTCATCCTCCCTCGGTACACCACTGCTTTGGCCTGTGCCAGGCAATCAAATAGTGACTAAAACAAAAGCCTGTAGATATCTAGTAACTATATATAGTTGTTTAAAAAAAAAGACTATATATACAGTCTCTATTTATATTTTATTATATATAACACTATATAGTATATGCAGAAGACTATATACATGATATACATACATATACATCCATATGTATCTTTAATATATTTAATAAGGATAAATCATTGAGTATTTGAATTTAAAATGGAATGATATATTGGGAATCAAAAGAACCTACATGGAAAATGTTAAACTGTTAAGACAGAGAAACAGATATTTATGCAGTACCTATGATGTGCCAGGAAGGTTTTTTCCCATACATTTTATTCATTTGTTCAAAAACCATTTTGTGGGACTTATCTGGGCTACTGAAGATATAAAGAAGAGCAAAAGAGGTGTACTTGCAACAAACCCCAAAGTGTGGCATGACCATTCCAATTTTACAAACAAGAAAACTGAGCCTTAGGGAAGCTCAACTGTGTTCAATCTACACAGCTGGGAAGAAGGAACTGGAACACAAGTGCAACTTTTTCTCCATCTTATCCCATGTTTGAAAAAACAAAGTTTGAATACTTGCACAATTTCTAATTTTTTGCAAAAGTTGGCATACATCAAGTATTTCCATCCACATGGATTGAGTTAGGTTAGGTGTACAGCATCTAAGGAAATATAATTTATATCTTGTTTGGCAGCAATGTTTGCATGAAGTCAGAAAACAATTAAGATGATAATCCAATATAAGTTAGAAACTGGTAACAGAATGAAGTAGCACTGGGATAACTGGTAGAGAATATCTGATTTTTTTTCTTTAAGAACAAGTCTCCCACCCGCAGTACCTTATGTGAATAATTCCATGACTTACCATCATGCGTATCGCTACTTCTCCATACTGCTAGAGGGGCAATATCTAACATAATGTCATATACCACTGCTTCTCAAATTTTAAGATGCATATGAATCTCCTGGGGATCTCGTTAAACTGCAGATTCTAATTCATAGGTCTGAGCTGGGGCCTGATTCTGCATTTCTAACAAGTTCCCAGGGGACGCAGACACTGCTGGTCTGTGGGCCACACTTGGAATTTAAGGCTCTTAACGGTCATTGCTGGCACCAGTCAAAAAGCTCTACCTTGACCCCCGTCCCTGCTATTGGTTACTTTTGTAACAGTCTTTGCTGGGCAGACCTTCCCAGTAAAGCAGCGTTCAGGATTTAGCAGCGTTCAGGATTTAGCAGTGTTCAGGATTTAAGGAAAGTATAAAGTGATGGTAGAAGGGAAAAAAGGGAAGAAATAAACATGTCACAATGAATTCTGCACCTCTTTCCTAGAGAAACCACAAGCGAATCGTTTGCTCCTTGTTAAGAGGGTCAGCCTGATTGAGCACAGCTGATCTGAAAACAGAGACCCTCCTACAGCAAAGCTGTTGACCCCCTTGAGAAATTAGTATTTTGTTCTTCAGTGTAACCTCAGTTTTATCTTGCTGAAACAAAACAAAAAGAATCCAATCGTGAATTCCTTCCTACCGACCGTTCTGGCTGGACACTAATGTTAATTTTCTTAAGTGCTTTGGCCACTATATTAAAATTATCTCTTTGAGGGCGCCTGGGTGGCTCAGATGGTTAAGCATCTGCCTTCGGCTCAGGTCATGATCCCAGGGTCCTGGGATCGAGTCCCGCATCGGGCCTCCTGCTCCTTGGGAGCCTGCTTCTCTCTCTCTCTCTCCCTCTCTCTCTCATGAATAAATAAAGAAAATCTTTAAAAAAAAAAAAAAAATTATCTCTTTGATCAAATGGTTTAGTGTGAATCTTTTGAAGATGTTCAAGAGAATTTCTACATTAGAGCATTGCCTCTGAAATTTTAATGAGCACACAAATCACCTTAGAATCTTATTAAAATATAAATTTTGATTCAGTGGGTCTGAGATGGGGACTGAAATTTGGCATTTCTTAATAGCTCCTAGGTGAGTCTGATATAGTGGATCCTTGGGCTACTCTGAGTACAGGAGCCTGGGACCATTTGATTTTGCTTTGCATTAAGATGGTACTCTGTGTGTGTGTGTGTGAGAGAGAGAGAGAGAGAGAGAGAGAGATTCAAAGTAGTGAAGAAGTTTTATATTGACAAGTAGTTTGAAATGATGAAAACGAGGCATTTGCCTTAACACACAAACCAGTAGATTCCATAATCACATTTCCTTACCACTCAACACCAGCTGTATTAAAAAGGATTTTTTTTTTTGTAGATGATCTGTTTCAGTTTTTCTGAAATCAGGCTCTATTCTGAATCACTCAGCAGGTTCTCAGAGCATAAAGGATAAATGTTCAGGGCCCACCTCAGACCAAGTCAATCCGAACCTCTGGGCGTGAATCTAATGAGTAATCTCTAGACCAGCAGCCTCAGCAGCACCCGTCAGCTTATTAGGCATCTAGATTCTCAGGTCCCATCCGGATCTATGGAATCTAAATCTACGGTTTAAAAAGATCCCCAAGCATTGCCAATGCACGTTCAAATTTCTAAAGACACTGTTAAGTAGGAGGCAAACCTAGATAGTTGCCATAGCAACGTAATTGTGAGTATTGAACGCCTCCTTTCCTCTCTAGTAGTTTGGGCCTCTGCCTGATATTAGGACCAAAAGAAGACAGCCATAACGGGCCCCCGCAAAGCCTTGTCTGTTGACTGACCCCAATGCGTCTGGGAAGGTGTAAAATAACAGGGAGAAGACACAGAAAACAGCCCCAGTTCCAGGTTACTAGTACTTCACATCAGCCTTCCCATCTATCTTTAGCTCCTCTTCAGCATGGCTTTTCCTCGCCTTTTTTCCCAGAAAGTCTCATCACTTGCTTCCAGCTATAAGTCTCTTGAGTCAAAGTTTACCTGAAGGAAACTGAATCAAGAATTCAAGTCTGGGGGCGCCTGGGTGGCTCAGTCGGTTGAGGGTCTGACTCTTGATTTGGGCTCAGGTCATAATCTCAGGGTCGAGAGATCAAGCCCCGCTTCAGATTCCACACTGGGTATAGAGCCTGCTTAAGATCCTCTTTTTCCCTCTCCCTCTGCCCCTCCCCTCTCCCCTCCCATCTCTAAAAGGAAAAAAAAAAATGAAATTCAGGTCTGGAATTGCTTGGCCATGAGACAGTGGTGCTGATCTTCCTACTCTGCAGTGATGTATCCCTCATCACTGGTCTAAAACTCAAACAAAGGAACAAACAAGCATTTACTGAGGGATCACCTTGTGCCTAACATCATGCTAAAGATGATAGTGGCACATGTAAAGGGTTAGTTGCTCAAAACTTGTGGAAGGTGTATGTATTGAGCTCGCAAATAATATGCAAACAGTACATTATAAAATTTGAAAGTAGTGAAAAAGCATAATAGTCTGAGCAAAAAAAAAAAAAATAGTAATTAGAGAAGAAAGATGTCAGTTTGAGGTGAGGCTTCACAGGACCAATGGAACATGACTAGATATAAGATGTGAGACATTCCATTAATAGGCAAAAAAAAAAAAAATCAATTGGCACAAAAATGACAGTGAACAAATAATACGAAAGCTTGCTCTTATACATGTAATGCTAATTTATATCTTACATATTTAATTTCGGTCATAGAATTTTACATATGTTGGGAAAATTGTAGCAGTTTTTCTAATTCTTACTAAGGGAGGGAGGTAGTTCTGAAAATAAACATATTTTAAATAGTTGTAATTTTCATTATTTTTTCCTCAAGGGTACGGATTATGGTGTTTCCTGGTAATTCTCACTACGTTCAAAATGGAAAGCATAAAGTTTTTATGAAATATTAATTCTGAAAAGAATGTTTACCTGCTAGTAATGATCCAAAAATTGCAAACTGTTAATTTGAGCAGATTCTTACTATAAGTTAAAAATGCTCAAATTTGCTTGGATGTTATCTGCCTTTTTTTCATGAACTTTATTCCATTCTACTTGTAAAATCTTCACTATATTTATAGAGCTAATTTTGCGGTCGGGCAGTTGTGGCTAATTCTTTAAGTGAATATTATTTGGAATTTCTGTTGTCATTAACTCTTCAATGTGGAAAACAAGATTTATAATTCCTATTCTCTGTTTTGGGGTAATAATGTTAATATGTTAAGAAGTGCATATATTCAAAATAGTGCAGAACGATACACTCAATAAATTCACATTATTTGCTTAATATCTTGACTTTTTATTGTCCACTCTGTTTACTTATTTTATCTTATTTGCTTTTGAATGCTCATTGACAACAAATTACATCATTATAGAATATATGTAGGCCATCAAATTATACATTTATATGTGAACATTTTTTACGATTTTTAGAAAATTTAGATATTTAGATTATAGATAAATGCAGTGTACTCTCAATAAGATAGCATCAAAACATATCACAGAAGATACAATATTTCTAAAACTCAGAAGAACTTGCAAAACACTAGCTTACATGAAGAAATTTCCATGCTATATATGTTTTGATATTATAAAATCTATGGCTATTAACTGACCCTGGAAAGTTGTAGAAGGAAATGGTGTGTGCTGTAATCTCGGTTTCCACTAATATAAAACAGTAGAGATACACAAATCTTATTAGACAGTAGATTCTTTTACAACATAGACGTATATTATTCATTTTCATATCCTGAGCACCCACATAGATAGTGTTAATGTGTTCACAGTTCCTTTATTCCCCATCTTTGCTACAGTTGAATGTGGGTGGAGTAAACAGTGTTAGACCCAACAATAGTCCAGATCCTGCAGATGGCAGTCCATTGCCACAAAGCACCTTCCCTGCTGTCATGTATTCTTTCTGGGGTTTCTGGGGACAGGTGTCCCCTGAGCTGAGCTCTAGCATATGATGGTGTGGGTGAACTATCTAGACATTGGTTTCTAGAGGTTTTCTGAGTAGTGGGTTTTCTGAGTAGCCAAGAAATAGAGGAGAAACTGGGTAGACCAATAGCCTTCCCCATCTCTAGGGTGTCTAGGTGGTAATTCAAAGAAGCTCAGAGATACAAAGAGGCAACCTTAGGACCTGGCTTATGAAGCCAGCTGGGTCAAGCCCTACCAAAAGATTCTATAAACATGACTTGGGGCATGAGTGGGTGGAGAGCCAGGGTCCTGTCCCATGTCCAAGCTGCATAGAGGATAAAATCAAGAGTGAGATTCAACTCATGTCCAGCAATACAAAGTAAACAGAAAAATATCCACACAAGGCTGGTTGACAGTTGCAAGTTCAAGGAATGAAGAGGATAGGAAGCAAACTAGAAGCATGGGAAAAACATCAATCCTGTAACTGGGAGGGAGGCGGGAGTGGGGAGCAGTTGTTCTAAAGGAGATTACCAAGAAAGGATATTTCTCCTTGAAAAGGTGCTCTTGGATCTGCCAGCAATTTTTAGGTACTTTTGGTGTGAACAGATTATAGCCTTTGGGTGTGACCTGTGTTGCAAAAGGGAAGGCTTCCATTTTACGTTTTATTTGCAGATGATTATTTGTGTATTATTTGTCCTGCATTTATAAAGTAGGGCATTAATTAGTCTATGTGCCACTAGTCCGTGGTTACATTTAGTTTTACCAAACTGAATGCTTAATAAACATCTCATATTTGTTCTTCCTTAGCTGTATGCCTAATTTAGTCCATTTAGTTAATTTTGTCAAAACTAATCATAAACTAGTTCATGTATAATAGCCCTTAGTCACCATTTTGGAGGGGAACTATTTTTATATACAAGTTGTTTTTTCCCCACTAGATTGTGTGTGCCTTCTTTATTCTTTTCTATCCTTCACCTTGATAATATTACACTGAATGTTATTTAGTAGGCACTTAAACAAATAAATAATTTGAATTGGTTCTTTGATCCTAAATTCACAGATAATGAAAGCAACTGAAAGTCAATGCTTTCTGTGAATAATGATTTTTTTTTCTGTGAATAATGCTTTCTGTGAATAATGATTTTACCAAGTTGGAGTTGGCATCTACTTAAATATTCCTTCCTCTTTGTGAAAGAACTATTAAATATCAGGAAAACTTGCAGGTTTAGAATTAAAAATTACTTAATAGTGATGTGAATCTTCACGAACATCCGCAGCTTAAAAAATTCAGTACATCACCTACTCGTAGTTTAATAAAATCTGTTTTTCTGTAGCTCAATTTATTTTCTGCTTAAAGGACATTATTTTAAATCTGTATTCTGTGAGCCCAGGATGAAATTTGTGTCTTTTGTCCAGCTTCACAAAGTGGCATACCCATTAACCTATAGCATTAAATAAAAAGAATATTTCTTGGGGCTCCTGGGTGGCGCAGTTGGTTGAGTGTCTGACTCTTGGTTTCAGCTCAGGTCCTGATCTCAGGGTCGTGGGATCGAGTCCCACGTCAGGCTGTGTGCTCAGCACAGAGTCAGCTTGTGACTCTCTCTCCCTCTCTCTGTGCCCTTCCTCCCCGCTCTCTCTCACGCTCTCTCTCTAAAAAAAATAAGTAAATAAATCTTAAAAAAAAAAGAATATTTCTCAAAAAACATTTGTGTAACATAATATCCCCCTTATTGAAAGTAGTAAGAACAATATTTTCAAAACTATTTAACTATCCACTCAACCCCATACAGTCTCAGATATAGGAATATGTGTTCCATTTTTGAGAATGCTGCTTGCATTTCTCATTTTCACTCAGAAAAATAAAAAGCCATTTAATTACAAAGGACTCAATTTTATATATTGGAAAAAATACATAAATGCGGACTGCTTGCCAAGTGAGACTGCACGTAATAAAGTGGGTTTTGAAAACTTATGCTCAGAACATAATCAGAAAGTCACAGAATGTGAAGCGTGAAGCACAGTGTAATGGCCAAGGGATGTGTGACAGGTGTACGCAGAGCAGGCAGCCCTTTCTTTTTGCCTCTTTTTCTAAAGATCTCTGCTGAACTGATGGGGAGCTATTTGGGGGTGGGGAAATGGTGGTGGGAAAAAATGTGGGAGGAATTTTCTCTCCACTCATCTGAAATCTTTACTATGGTTCTATGTCACCTATGGAAACCAAGAAACGAGGTGGGTTAAGAGAGCCTTCGCTAATTAACTGGGCCAGTATTATTTGAATGCACAATTCTCTATACCAGCCCCTTTTCCTATCTAATAAGCATTAAATTCAAATAGATAAAAACATATTTCTTCTCTTCCCAATTCTATTCTGAGCTTCTTGAGACAAAACCTCATACAGTATTCCATCCAGAGAGAACCTTCCATATATGTTTTCTGCTGAGTTTACTGATCCAATTCTTCCTAAATGTGTGACCCCTGACATTTATTTAACTCTTGTTTCCTACCTCGGTCTTTCCAGTCATACCCTGAGGATAATTCCACCTGCAGTTAATATTGTTGCTAGTGGGTGCAAAGTACCTGGCATAGAATAGGACTCCATAAGTGATGGACCGTCCGTCTTTAGCATACAATTTCCTGATTATTTCATCCTTTCCCATGGCTAATCTGTTCTACCCCATAATGTGGCACTCATATGTACATTATAAATGCACATAGATTTGCATACTTTCATCAATCACATGCCACATGCTAACATACCAGCTTCACATTGTTTTATCAGATCATTACAGTTAACATTAGTCATACGAAGTTGGTCCTCAAAAGTCAATGTACAGAACACGTTTTTGTTTGTTTGTTTGTTTACAGTGACTTACTGTTCAGTAACATCCTCCTAAATGTCAGCCAAGTAACTTGCCTGGTTAGCCTTTCCCTGCCTCAAATCGAGTATATGAACAAACAGGTCTTCTTTGGGGTCCTTCTAATTAAAAGCTTTGAGTCAATACCTTAAAATTATAAGCAACTTTAGGGCATTTGATTTGAATTCAGATTAGAATACTGTTGAAGAGAAATATAAAGCTAGCCACATATACAATTTTAAATGTTCTAGGTAAGCGCTGTTGCAGAATGCTATCACACTTCAGGTGAAGAACTGTATCTTGCTAAACCATTTAATTCTTTTGACTGTCTTGCTTCATTCCATAAAGGATCAGAGACAAGTAAGGCAAAGTATATACAATATAATAATGGTAAAAAAGAATTGGAACCAAATAAATTAGGAAACCAAGAGCAAGGAAAACAAAATACACATGCACAGACCCAACAACCATGAGGGCTTGCATCTTGGGGCCACACATGTGCTTTTCCCTTTTCTGAGAACAGACACTTTCCCAGGTCTTTTGATGGCTTTTTTCTTGTCACATGTGTCTCTTTTGAGATAGCATTTTCACTGAGTTGCTCTCATTGACCCCCAGGTCTGAAATGGCTTTCTAGTCATCTTTGTCAGCTCCCTTTGCTTTATTTTCATCCAAGCCTTTATCAAAATCAAAGTTTCTTGTTCACTTCTGTATTTATGTTTTGTTACCTCTCTTCCCCAATTCAAATCCCACCTCCAGGAGAGCAAGAGTCTTGTTGAATTTGCTCACTGCTGCCTCCTCCAGGTTTGAAAATGGTGCCTGGTGCAAGAGGACACTTCGGAAATAGTTTCAAGTGAATAAACGTTCTTATGATTGTGTTACATGGCCCTGAGCTTTCTGGAAGTCAAAACAAAGAGAGAGGAATTTGAGAGAAGGATGCTTACTAGTACTTCACAGGGAAGAAGACTTTTGAAAACAAGCACTTAATTCTGTCAGATTGCTATTGCACAGGAGCCTGTTCAATGGGTACTGGCTGATGTGATGTGCAAGGCCTCACATACTCCTCCAGCAAACTTGAGAACACAAGTCTCCCAGCAAATGAAAGACATAGTTGTCAAATAGAACATTGTATAGGAAACAAAGGCACATGGTCCACATCTGGAGCTTTCTGTTAGGCTGGATTCATCCAAACACAGAACTTGCATAAAAGGAATAAATTTAATTGTGTATTTCTCAATCAGTCCAACCCAAATCTCATTTCTTTTTATTGGGTTTTTGATAGGAACTGCAAGGGGGCAGGGAGAAGCTTTTCAATAAAGTGATTTTTTTTAAAAGTTTCCCTTTGTTCTTCTGTTCTTGATTGGTTTTAACTTATCATATAAATTGTAAGCTGCTTAAGGGCAGAAAGTGTAGCATACTTTAATATTTCTTATTCCTAGGATCTAAGATAATCACTGGGCATACCAGGTGTTTACTAAGAATCAGGGTTTAGTGATGATAATGGCATTATATGGATTCATTAGTCACACAGAAATCCATTATACAAGTTTTATTGTCTCAGGCTCTTTCAAGGTAAGTTGGGAAAGACATTAGCCAGAGTGTGGCACAGGTCAGAGCCATAGGGCCTCATCAGGTGAAATTGGGCCTGAATGAGCACAGCTAATTAGTGGCAGAGCCTACTTATTCCACTATACCAGTCATTCTCCAATGTTGGGGTGCATCTCAATCACAAACAAAAGTATTAAAAATGTAGATGTCTTGTCTCTACTCCAAATTCACAGATTCATAACCTACAAAGGTGTTATTTAAACCCTGCCTTGACCTTGGAGTAAGACATTGAAGAGGAAAGAGCTCACATGTGAGGTATCATGGGGTAGTAGAAAAACCAAGATGCAGGTATTCAGTTATCTATGGCAGATACTAAACTACTCTAAAACTTAGTCTTAAAATAACCATTTTATCACTATTATCATCATGGCCATGGACAATGGTCAGTAAGACTTGTCTTGGCTGCACAATGTTTGTTCCATACTGAGCCAGGGACTGGGAGGAGCTAGAGCTGGTCAAGCATCTCTCTGCTTCCCCGGTCTCAGACCTCCTGTAGGAGTCTCTTACATGACCTTTCTAAGCATGGTGACCTCTGGGTAGTCAGGGTAGTGGGACTTCCTGTGGTTCAAAAGTCATTCTGGAAGACTGGAAAAGGAAGCTGTTAATGTCCTAAGACCTGGGCCCAGAAACTGGTGCAGCCTCACTTCTGCTAAATTTGGTTGGTCAGAGCACTCACAGAGCCCACCCAGAGTCAAGAGGAGGAGACATAAACCCCTTCTTTCCACTGGAAGTGTGTCAAGGAATTTGTGCCATCTTTAATCCACCGTTGGGATATTAAATCAGTGAGGCCTTAGGAAATGCAGATTTGATTTAACTTTAGCAGTTCTTTTTTTCCAGCACCAAATCAAGAGGAAGAATTGCAAAGTTTTCTTACAATCCAAAATATTGATTATATGCCATAAACCCTAGAACATGTGGAATGGTTTGGAAATGCTTTTAAAATCAGTCTTAGAAAAGTTTGCTTAAAAACAGTATTTGTAAATATATATTAAATAGGATTGGTAGGATGAGTTAGTCCTATGTTAACTTATAGATTTATTTTTATTTGAATTTGTAGCAGAGAAAGAAACTTTTTAATGACGGATAACATGATGTTTCAATGTTCTGTTAGCAAATGGAAATTTTGTTAAAGGTGTTATTTTAGGAAGTTTTCTGTTGTTATTAACCCTCTCGCCCTCAATGTTACACTGTAATGAGGAACGAAAATATAGAAATCAAACTTTACTGAATTGAATGCAAAGGTCAACACGTTCAATGTTTATACTATACATGTCAAGTGGAAAAAAACTGGGTGGAGTTAGAAAAATTATTTTTAGTGTAGGCATAAAATTATCTGGAGTATCTTATACTGAAAATAAAATGCCTCAAGCATTTCCAGGCCAGTGGGAATGCTATTGTTGCTGGTATTTGTTTTCTGTCCCACCCAGTTACAGAAGTATATCTTAAACCTAAATTCTCAGAGCTTTCACAGGCTTGAATAATAGACCTATTGTAATCATGCAGGGTACTTCTAACTCAACAAAGGGTTCCATTAGGGGTGGTTAAAATGCCAGTGCATTGTAACTAATTGAAAATTAGTCTACTCCTTCACACTTTAATCTCTTATCAGATTAGTCATCTATAATGGAGAGGTTTTTGTTTTGATTTTTGTAGTTGATATTTCAATTTTTTCATTAAGAACATAATTTAGAGCACTCTTGAATTTCCAGTTAAGTGCTTGACTCACCACTTTTATACCTTTTCTCTCTTTAACTTTAGATGCCTTGTATGGTGTATTGTTTTGTTTTACGTTGAATAATAACGGTTTTGTAACTGGCAGAAGCTTGCTGTGTGGTTTTGAGATTAAAAACCAGATAGGAAGCATTGAAGTGGATAAGACCCAAACCATTGTGTCCCCTGGAAATACAATCAATGGGAAGCTTACATAAGAAGTTTCTATGTACTGTTATTTATTTCTTAAAAGTAGCTGTTATGAGTGCTATTTTCAAATTTCCACCATTTGGAAATAAATGACATTGTGCTGTTTTGTAATGCAGGTGACTTTTTAAATGAGGACATATGACTTAAGAAACATCGATGTGTACTGACTCGCTATGGAGTACAGTAAGATCTTGATTGTTCAAGCTTGAATTATTGCTATTATCTATAATAAATCCATCTTCTCTAACTGGCTTCCCCATATTACCCAAAATCTTTTATATTACCCAAAATCTTTTATATTACTGCCTTCTCCATCAGTTACTTTGTAACAGGAGAGGGAGCCTCATGTGGGACTCGATCCCAGGACCCCGGGATCATGACCTGAGTCGAAGGCAGATGCCCAACCGACTGGGCCACCTAGGCGCCCTGCCTAACTTCTTCCCTACCTGTCCTTCTTCACTCACTCACTTACAAGTTTCTCCTGGGAGCTCTCCACCAGAAATCACAAGCTTAAGAATCTTCATCTCAGGCTCTGATTCTAGGAAACGCAACCAAGATAAAATGGCTATAATGGAAGCATCAGATATCTGATTACAGCTGGGGCTGCCGCTCAACTGAAAGGCTCATGCTTGAAATGACCTAAACAAACTAGAATAATCTACCTTAGTTTTTTTGACTAGTTGAAATTTCTCTAAGGAAACTTTAATTCACTTATGGTTAGCATTTACATACTGAAACCCACCCAGATCATTTAAAATGTGATTGCTCTGTAGGTAACAAACAGGCATTTTTAGAATTTTTCTGTCTTCTCATCATAACATAGGATCAAAATTTATTGAACTGCATTTGGTAAGTATATTTTTGCTACACGATTTTACACACTAAAACCCCATATAGCGGAATTCAGTAAATCTATATAAATTTGTTAGACTTAATGACTCTATCCCAGACAGTGTTTCTTAGAGATCAACATTTAATTGATAGTTTATATTGTGAAAAATATACATGTGGAATGTTCATAGTCCTGTTTAATCTCAGCAGTGTCATGTTAGGAAGACAAATGGAGATTTGGAAACATTTTCCTAAATAAAATACCTCATTTTATGAGGTGCTGATAAGCAGTGTTTATAACATTAGATAATTTAGTCCTCATACATTTAATGAATATCTTAAAAGTATGTGTAACTCTGCTAAGGCCTGGAAACCCAGAGTAGTGGAATATGGATTTTGATCCCAAGAGGATACCACAATCTATTGTGGGGAAAGGACAGGGTTTGAGGGTGAATGCAGATCTGTAAATAACTTATAAGTAAACATCTGTGCACTAGACCTGCCTATAGCATAAGAGGACACAGGGTACAACTTTAGCAGTGAAATGAGCCATGTATGAAGGGAATTCAGAGGAAAGCTCTGCTGGGAGCCGAATAAATATTACTATTCTCATTAAACATGAGTATTACGTAGCTACAATATTTCAGCTGAATTACCTGGAGAGATAAAGCAGATAGAAGAAATGTAAATGGCTTCATATCTATATAACTGCTCTTTTTGTAAAAAGCATAACTTGGCTCCACACCTTTCCTTTTTTTTTCCTTCCTCCACGAAATTCTTGGAGTCTGAAAGGTATCTTTGAGTTAGAGGATTTTTCAAAATGTTTGTGTTGTAGCAAGTTCTGGTTTTGGTCAAGCAAGTGATGAAAACTAACTGCTTCCAGAAGTCAGGTGTGTCCAAGCCATGGAAACAGCACAGGGCTTGGCAAGGCCCTGGTGGTCTCAGGTCATCCAGAGAACAGAAGCAAGGCAGCCAACTGTAGTGCCAGGATAGTTCTGAAAAGCTCTCACTTTTTGGAAGTACTGCTTTGAAAGAGAGTTTTTTAGCCTGATCATGTTCACCCTTGGAGTCTTCCATATCTGAATCTGAAGGGGAGCTGTGTCCTCTCTGCAGATTTGGGATTCTCTGTTGAGTTCCAAAGCCATAGTGGTCCCATTGGATGAGATCCTTGGCTTATTTAATGAAGACCCCCACTTCCTTATGGCATCTGAGGGTGCATTCACAGTGATCCAGTCATCTCTAGGGGCAAGAAAGAAGTTATCCAGGTAACACACATATAAAATGTCTTGAACCCGGCAAGAGAGGACTCTAGTACTGTGGTAGGTTGTAACATTGTCAAAATATTCCCTTCCCATCTGTCTTTTCTTAATGAGCCCCTTCCTTCAAAAGGATCATCCTTCTTCCCCCATTGCTGTAAGGCTGGAACATGTGTCTTGTTTTGAACAAGGAAATGTAAGAGAGACAATGTAATCCATTTCCCAGTAAAATTTTTAAGAGCCTGAGTGCTTCTGCCAGGCCATCTCCTAGGTCATTTAGCCCGAGTTTGGGGTTTTAGAAACATTTTATCAATTTCTACAAAGAATTTGGGATTTTAATTGAGACTGTGTTGAATACATGGATGAATTTGGAGAAAATGTACGCTTTAAAAAATATTGAACATAACATATCTTTCCATTTATTTAATTCTTTAGAACATAGCGTATCTTTCCATTTATTTAATTCTTTAAATTTTTCAGTGATATTTTGTAGTTTTCAGTGTACAAGTCTTTGACATCTTTTTTTAGATTTTATCCATAAATATTCCTTTTTTTCACTACTGCTTTTTCACGTCAATTTCCAGTTATCTGTTGCCAGTTCATAGAAATAAAATTGATGTATTGATCTTGAATCCTACAATTTTGCTAAATTTGTTTATTTGTTATAATAGCTTTTTATATATTCCTCTGGATTTTCTAGAAAGATAATCACAGTATTCTTCCTTTTTAATCTAATGCATTATTGCACAGTCTAGAACTTCCAGGGCCATGTTGAAAAGTAGGGGCAAGAACAGCCAAATTTGTCTTGTTCCTGATCTTAAAGGGAAAGCATTTAGATTTTTCAAGATTACACATGATATTGGCTATAGGCTTTTCATAGTTGCCCTTTATCTAATTGAGAAAGTTCCTATTTTGCTGAGAGTTTTTATCAAGAATGTATGTTCGATTTTGTCAATTTTTTTTCTGCATCCCCTGAGATGATCATATGATTTTTTTTTAGTTTGTTATTATGGTGAATTACACTGATTAATTTTCAAAAGATCAAACCCCACTTGCGTTCCTGGAATCAAATTCTCACTTGGTCATGCAATATTGTTCTTTGTATATATTATTGGAATCAGTCCAAATTGGCATCTGTATTGGTGAGGGATATTGATCTGTAGTTTTCTTTTCTCAAGATTTTGTCTGATTTTGTTGTTGGGGTAAAGCTGTCTTCATAAAATGAGTTAGGACATTCAATTTTCTTTTAATTTTCCATAAGAGTTTATAATGAATTAGTATTATTTCCTTGGATGTTTGGTAGAATTCACCAGTGAAGCCATCTGGGCTTGAAGTGTTCCTTGTGGGAAGATTTTTCATCTCATATATTGTAATTTTTATTTCTAGAAGTTTGATTGGGTCTTTTTTTTTATATCACCATGTCTCTACTTAACTTTTTGTACATATGTAATATAGTCATGAAAACTGTTTTAATGTCCTTGTATGCTAATTCTAACATTTGTATCCGTTCTGGGTCAGTTTCAATTCCTTGATTTTTCTCCTCATTATGTTCTGTATTTTCCTAAATCTGGTAATTTTTGATGGAATGCCAAACATTGTAAATATTATATTGTTGGATGGTGGATATTTCTCTACGCCAATATTTTTGACTTTGTTCTGGACACAGTAAAGTAACTAAAAAACTGTTTAGTTCTTGGGGTCTTGCTATTAAGATAATTCTTTTAGACCACAGTGGTGTTCAGCCTACTGTTGATTATTTCCCATTACTAAGACAACACCTTTGTTTACTATCCCCAATATCCCATGAGTGAGCTTTTTCATTCTGACTAGTGGGACTAAGTACTCTTCCGGCCTTGAGTGAGTGCTGGTCATCATTACCTTTAATCCTCATGAGTTGTTCTTTCCACAGCCTTGGCAGGATTCCTTACACGCATGGTCTGATCAGTACTCAGGTGAATACTCAGAAGGGGCCCTGTGCAGATCTTCAGAGTTCTTTCTGCAGCTCTTTTCTCTAGTACTCCTGTGTGAGTCTGCCTAGATTCTCAGCTCCATTTCCTCAACTCAGGGAGTCTCTATAACCCCTTCTTGCTGCACCATGGATTGCCAACACTCTTGAGACAATATAGGCATAACTCAGAGATACTGCAAGTTGGGTTCCAGACCACCAGGATAAAGTGAATATTGCAATAAAGCAAGTCAAAAGAATTGTTTGGTTTCACAGTGCCTATAGTGTATGTTTATACTCTACTGTAGTCTATCAAGTTGCAATAACATTATGACTAAAAAAAACCCCAATATACATGCTTTAATTTAAAAAAAATACTTTATTGTTAAAAAGTCCTAAACATCATCTGAGTCATAATCATTAATCGCTGATCACCATAACAAATGTAATAATAATGACAAAGTTTGAAATATTGCAAGAATTACCAAAGGGCGACTTGGAGACATGAAGTGAGCAAATGTTGTTGGAAAAATGGTGGCCATAAATTTGCTCAAGAGAGGGTTGCCAGAAACTTTTAATCTGTAAAAAACAAAACAAACAAATAACAATGCAGTATCTATGAAGAGCAACAAAGCAAGACACAATAAAACCCGTGTGCCTGGATTTGGGTTATACATAGGATGCATCTCATTTGCTTCCATCATCCAGAGTTCACTATATCTTGAAAAATGGTTGTTACAGGGCATCTAGGTAGCTCAGGCGGTTAAGCATCTGCCTTCAGCTCAGGTCATGATCCCACGGTCCTGGGATCGAGTCCTGCATCGGCCTTCTTGCGCAGCAGGGAGGCTGCTTCTCCCTCTGCCTGCTTCTCCCTCTGCTTGTGCGCACTCTCTCTTTCTGACAAATAAATAAATAAATAAAGTCTTAAAAAAAAAAAAAGAAAGGAAATGTTTGTTTCATGTATCTTGGCTGTTGTTGTTTCAGGTAGGAGGGTAATTCTGATTCCCATTACTCCTTTATGAGTAGAAGCAGAAATAACTAATTTGATCCAGAAATGAGTACATATTCTTGGTTCAAGGTGTGGTGGGCTAAAGAAGTTGTCTCCAAATTGTACTATTTATCTTGGCTACATCCTTTACTTAGCAAACCTGCTCATTTTTAATGAATGGTTGCTTTGCCAACCATTTTTTTCCAACCTGCCCCTCTGTTAAAAAAAACAAATACCACCTCCTCCGCCCCTCCAAAAAAATCATTGCCCACTTCCTATTCACTTACATAGTGTTCTATTATGTAGGCTCCTGGCCCCTCTGATGTGTAAAGAACGTATTTGTATGAGTGAATCACTCCCTTTTATGTAGTTTGAATGGTTAACTGCATCTTCCAAGTGGAATTGTGGTGATGTTGATAAACTGTTCATATGAGTCTTTTGTAAGATTGCATCAAAGAAAGTTTTATGTAAATGTTTGGCATAATTAAGTGTCTTTTCTTGCCTTTTAAAAAATAACATGGCAGAATGCTAAATAATTTAAGTAGGAAATGTTTGTTTTTGTTGAGTCAGATTTCTTCCTGTATCTATGTTGGGAAATAATTTATTGGCTTATAGTTTCAGTGTGATAAAACGGGGGAAAATGATGCATTTCCTCTGTGCACAAGTGATTTTTGTAGACATTAAGTCAGGAACTAAGAATGTCTCCCTTGGAATATATAATAGGATTAAACCTAAATGCAAATATTCCCAGAGGTAGGTTTTTCATATAATGACTTAATCTTGAATTTGGAAGTTTGTTTTCATGCCTCAAACACAAAGGGTATTTTATATCTACTCATTTTTTTGTTGCTTATTTCTTGAAAATTTTCAATCACATAAGTGTATGAATAATAATAGCATTCTCATTGTAAAGAAGTCTAACAATTCAGCTAAAATAAAACTCCCCTGATATCACCTTCTCTATCTCCAATCTCTCTCCCAGGAGGTAGTCGTTGAAATGAGTTTGATGGGAGTACCTCCCACTGAGGGCTCCAAGATCCCCTTCAGCACCTCATACCCGACACCTGAGGTTTGAATACTCATGGGCAGCTCTCTGCTTTTGTAAAAGTCTACCCCTGCACTCTGATTTTCTGTTTCCATCAATCCTGTATCACTCATCTTTTGTTGATTTCTCAGTTTCTGGTCATCAAAGACAGAATTACTTGTTCTATCATTTGAATGAGAAAGTGGTAGAAAATGGATACTGACTTCACTTTATTTCAGAAACAATTTCTGAATTTAGAACCAAAGTAAATATCTCCATGTTTAAATCTTCTTGTCTAGGTTGGACAATGAATTCAATTTTCATCTAATTCTAGGACTGTGACTATACATCACTGGATTTTTAACTAATTGATTTTATGGCAGTTTCCAAAGGTAATAATACCCTTTAGTGTAGATGAAAGGCTCTGGTTTGCTTTGGGTGTCTAGAAAAGTTATTAAATCTTCATATAATTTTTAAAACCTAGCAAATAAGAAGATTATGATGCTTCATTTCTCATAAAGTTTTCAGTGTGCTGCATGCTTTATTGAGCATGATACAGAGGTGAACCCCAGATAGTCCTTCCCTTGGCATAGAAGAGTCTGCATTCATACCCTAGAAGATTCTGAAAAGGAATTAATAATAATATCTTGAGCATTTGATAAACTGGAAGATTATAAGAAAACATTTGGTCATATTGTTTTCCTTCTGCTTTTTAAAAGTTTATATTTCTTTTTCTCAGATTTTTCTGTAGATGTTCAGAGGTATTTTAGATTGAATTATGTGTTTAAGGAATTCTAAGACAAAAATTACCAGGAAATTAACTCAAATTACATAAGAATGTATTCTAGACAAGATAGGTGGTATATTGTTGTAGTGGGGGAAATGCCGGGATCCATCATAATATTTTAAAATTGATAATGTATTTTAAATACTTGAACATTTTCTTTCACTTCTGAAGCTAGCATGATCTTTAGTCAGAAAGCCAGCTGCCAGATTGAATGAAGTACTTTAGGATCTAAAAAAGGAGAGAAAATAGGCTTTTCTCAGTCTGTAATTCTGGGTGCTCTTTAAATGTGTCAAAATGCTTTCCTTGTCAGCTTTCTGTGTAAATTTCTACTTCTTTCCTCATTGCTCAAAAAGTTCTAGAATTCTTTTCCTTCCAACAAAATTATTTGTACTCCTCCCTCCTTCCTTCCTTCTCCGTTACCTGTGGGACATACTAGCTCTATCATTGGATTCTTTTGGACCGTGGATGATAATTTTTGACCTTCAATCTCCTGTTCTATAAATGGTACTTATCCATTTCACAGGGTTTTTTTATGATAATGATTGAGCCATTATATGTGAAAAGCCCAAACAGCATGCCTAGGACCTTAAAACTCAATAAATATTCTTTTTATTTGTTTGTTTTCCTCTTTTTATTGTTTTACTCTGAGATTTTTTTCCCTACTATTCTGAGATTTAGTTCAAAATTATTTAAAAAAAAAATCTTATGGAGAAGAGGAAGGGACATGAATACATGAGCAGGAGGGAAAAAATACCACCACCACCAATAAACTGATAGATAGTACCAATGTTTATTGAGCACTTGCTATGACTAGTTGCCATTTTAAGCCCTTCATTTGCATAAATTCATTTAATCTTATTACAATTTTATGAAATAAGTGCTATCATTATGTCTGTTTTACACTTAATGAAGCAGAGTCTTAGAGGGATTAAGCCAAGATTGCACAGTCAGCATGTAATGGGGTGAAAATGTAGACTTCAACATTTTGGCTTCAGACCCTGCACTCATAGCTTGGTTGGTATTTGAAGCAGGATTGATAGCCATAAAATTTAAAACTGGCTGTCTCTGACTTGATCTTACCTGCTTTTCTTACCAATCATGTCACTGAACTTCTTTGCTTTTTCAGAATACTTCCCACATAGGATATTATCATCTATAGTTACCAAGTTTTATTCTTTGTTTTCTGTCTGCCCCCAAAGAAGGTAAGTTGTAATAAAAAATGAATGTTGCCTTTTTATTGCTGCTTTATCTTCAATGCCTAGTATGATTCCTGGCACATAATAAATGTTCAGTGTGAATGACTGAATGAGAGTCTTGTATTTTATAGTGTGGTAAAGGTATGGCCCACATTTATAACATCTAAAGTGAATTATTCTCTAAAAATGTGGAGTAATTCATATGCATCGCA
This sequence comes from Zalophus californianus, assembly GCF_009762305.2. Classification (NCBI taxonomy): domain Eukaryota; kingdom Metazoa; phylum Chordata; class Mammalia; order Carnivora; family Otariidae; genus Zalophus; species Zalophus californianus. The sequence goes on along the minus strand of NC_045602.1, from coordinate 105,986,782 downwards.
ACTTTGTAATGATTAATAACTAGCTATTTTTGGTGGTTGGAGCAAGATGGCGGAGGAGTAGGAGACCTAGATTACGTCTGGTCTCAGGAATTCAGCTGAATAGGGATCAAACCATTCTGAACACCTACGAACTCAACAGGAGACCGAAGATAAGAATAGTAACAACACTCTGAACAGAAAAGCGACCACTTTCTGGAAGGTAGGACGTGCGGAGAAGTGAATCCGAGGCGATATTCGGGAGGATAGACGGCGGGGGAGGGGGCCTCCGTCGGCTGCTTCTGGCAAGTGCTAGAGCCGCGGAGCACAAAATCGAACCTTTTAGAAGTCAGCTCCGCTGAGGGACGTCACTGCAGTGGCTAAGCGGGGGGGTGGGGGGTGGGGGGGGTGGAATCCTCCCGGGAAAGTGTGGTCACAGGACCCTCGGGGTCACAGAAAGACCGGTGGTGCCTGAGTGCGGCAGAGCTCCCAGGGATCGGAGCAGGGAAGCCGGCTGCAGAGACGGAGCTGAGGCGAGGGCTCTCAGCTCGGGATTGCCATAAACTGTGATCCGCGGCCCAGTCGGGCCACTGCTCCTCCAGCAGGGACCCAACAAGCGGCAGAGCCGGGGAGACTCCTCTTTCTCCCCCGGGAGGAGCGGCGTGGGAATGCACCGCAAGGATCTGCTGGGTTTGGAGACTCCACATGGGGTCGGGTGCCAGAGATAGAAACGCTCAGTCACAGGCCGGGTGAGCACGGAGTGCGGCCGGAGACCAGGGAGACGGGAGTCACTGCTTTTCTCTCAGGGCGCACTGAGGAGCGGGGCCCCGAGTTCTCAGCTCCTCCGGGCAGAGATTGGGAGGCCACCATTTTCACCCTGGTCCTCCAAAGCTGTACCAAGAGCTTGCAGGGAACAAAAGCTCCTGAGAGCAAACCCGAGCAGCTTGCTTAGCCCAGACCGACAAGGGCAGGGCAATTCCGCCTGCGGCAAAGACATTGGGAAACCACAGCAACAGGCCCCTCCCCCAGAAGATCAGCACGAACAGCCAGCAAGCCAAGACCAAGTCTACCGATCAGGGAGAACGGGAGAACTCCAGCGCTAGGGGAATACTGCACATAGAATTCATGGCTTTTTTTTACCATGATTCATTAGTTCATCAAAGTTAATTTTTATAACTGTTTTTTTTTAATTTTTCTTTTTCCTTTTTTCAACCAACATCTTATCAATCCCTTTTTTAAAAAAAAAATTTTATTTTTCATTTTTAGACTCATATTTTATCCCTTCATAGTAGTTACCCTTAATTTTGGCATATATATATATATAAGTTGTTCTCTCTTTAAAATTTTGAGATACAGTTTCTTCTAACAGATCAAAATATACCCTAAATCACTAGTGTATGGCTTTGTTCTAGTCTCCTGCCTGATCACATTCTCTCCCTTTTTTCTTTCTTTTTTTTTAAATCTTCTTCTTTCTTTTTTCAAACAACTTCTTATCTTATCAATTCCTTTTCTAAAATCTTTTATAATTTTCATCTTTACAATCACCTTCCATCCCTTCATTGTATCAACCCTTATTGTGTACATATATGTCTTTCTTCCTTTAAAATTTTAGGAGACACTTTTTTCTAACAGACCAAAATACGCCCAAAATCTAGTGTGTGGCACTGATCTATGCACTAGCCTGATCATATTTGATCATATTCTGCTTTTTTTGTATTGTTCTGTTTTTGTTTTTATCTTTTTTTTTCTCTTTCTTTTTCTTTCTTTCCCTTTATTTTCCCCTGGTTTCAGGTCTTTTCTGATTTGTATACAATATATTTGCTGGGGACATTGTTAACCTGTTAGCATTTTGTTCTCTCATTCATCTATTCTCCTCTGGACAAAATGACAAGACGAAAAAAATCACCTCAGCAAAAAGAACAAGAGATAGTACCATCAACCAGGGACCTACTCAATACGGACATTAGTATGATGTCGGACCTAGAGTTCAGAATTATGACTTTAAAGATACTAGCTGGGCTTGAAAAAAGCATGGAAGTTATTAGAGAAACCCTTTCTGGAGAAATAAAAGAACTAAAATCTAACCAAGTCGAAATCAAAAAGGCTAATGATGAGGTGCAATCAAAAATGGGGGCACTAACTGCTAGGATAAATGAGGCAGAAGAGAGAATCAGTGATATAGAAGACCAAATGATAGAAAATAAAGAGGCTGAGAAAAAGAGAGAGAAACAGCTACAGGATCATGAGGGCAGAATTCGAGAGATAAGTGATACGATAAGACGAAACAACATTAGAATAATTGGGATCCCAGAAGAAGAAGAAAGAGAGAGGGGGGCAGAAGGTATATTGGAGCAAATAATAGCAGAGAACTTCCCTAATGTGAGGAAGGAAACAGGCATCAAAATCCAGGAGGCACAGAGAACCCCTCTCAAAATCAATAAAAATAGGTCAACACCCCGACGTCTAGTAGTAAAACTTACGAGTCTCAGAGACAAAGAGAAAATCCTGAAAGCAGCTCGGGAGAAAGATATGTAACCTACAATGGTAGAAATATTAGATTGGCAACAGACCTATCCACAGAGACCAGGCAGGCCAGAAAGGACTGGCAAGATATCTTCAGAGCACTAAATGAGAAAAATATGCAGCCAAGAATACTATATCCAGCTCGGCTGTCATTGAAAATAGAAGGAGAGATAAAAAGCTTCCAGGACAAACAAAAACTAAAGGAATTTGCAAACATGAAACCAGCCCTCCAAGAAATATTGAAAGGGGTCCTCTAAGCAAAGAGAGAGCCTAAAAGCAGCATAGATCAGAAAGGAACACAGACAATATACAGTAACATTCACCTTACAGGCAATAAAATGGCACTAAATTCATACCTTTCAATAGTTACCCTGAATGTAAATGGGCTGAATGCCCCAATCAAAAGACACAGGCTATCAGATTGGATTAAAAAACAAGACCCATCAATATGCTGTCTGCAAGAGACTCATTTTAGACCCAAAGACACCCCCAGATTGAAAGTGAGGGGGTGGAAAACCATTTACCATGCTAATGGACACCAAAAGAAAGCTGGGGTGGCAATCCTTATATCAGATAAACTAGATTTTAAAACAAAGACTGTAATAAGAGATGAGGAAGGACACTATATCCTACTTAAAGGGTCTATCCAACAAGAAGATCTAACAATTGTAAATATCTATACCCCGAACATGGGAGCAGCCAATTATATAAGGCAATTAATAACAAAAGCGAAGAAACACATTGACAACAATACAATAATAGTGGGGGACCTTAACACCCCCCTGACAGAAATGGACAGATCATCGAAGCAAAAGATCAACAAGGAAATAAAGACTTTAAAGGACACAGTGGACCAAATGGACTTCACAGACATATTCAGAACATTCCATCCCAAAGCAACAGAATACACATTCTTCTCTAGTGCCCATGGAACATTCTCCAGAATTGATCACATCCTAGGTCACAAATCAGGTCTCAACCGGTACCAAAAGATTGGGATCATTCCCTGCATATTTTCAGACCACAATGCTTTGAAACTAGAACTCAGTCACAAGAGGAAAGTCGGAAAGAACTCAAATACATGGGGGCTAAAGAGCATCCTACTAAAGAATGAATGGGTCAACCAGGAAATTAAAGAAGAATTAAGAAAAGTCATGGAAACCAATGAAAATGAAAACACAACTGTTCAAAATCTTTGCGATACAGCAAAGGCAGTCCTAAGAGGAAAGTATATAGCAATACAAGCCTTTCTCAAGAAACAAGAAAGGTCTCAAATACACAACCTAACCCTACACCTAAAGGAGCTGGAGAAAGAACAGCAAATAAAGTCTAAACCCAGCGGGAGAAGAGAAATAATAAAGATCAGAGCAGAAATCAATGAACTAGAAACCAAAAGAACAGTAGAACAGATCAATGAAACTAGGAGCTGGTTCTTCAAAAGAATTAACAAGATTGATAAACCCCTGGCCAGACTGATCAAAAAGAAAAGAGAAGTGACCCAAATCAACAAAATCATGAATGAAAGAGGAGAGATCACAACCAACAGCAAAGAACGACAAACAATTATAAGAACATATTATGAGCACCTCTGTGCCAACAATTTAGATAACCTGGAGGTGCATTCCTAGAGATGTATCAACTACCAAAATTGAACCAGGAAGAAATAGAAAACCTGAAGAGACCTATAGCCACTTAGGAAATTGAAGCAGTCATCAAAAATCTTCCAAGAAACAAAAGCCCAGGGCCAGATGGCTTCCCAAGGGAATTCTATCAGACATTTAAAGAAGAATTAATACTTATTCTACTGAAACTGTTCCAAAAAATAGAAATGGAAGGAAACTTCTGAACTCATTTTATGAGGCCAGCATTACCTTGATCCCAAAACCAGACAAAGACCCTATCAAAAAGGAGAATTACAGACCAATATCCTTGATGAACATGGATGCAAAAATTCTCACCAAAATACTAGCCAATAGGATCCAACAGTACATTAAAAGGATTATTCACCACGACCAAGTGGGATTTATCCCTGGGCTGCAAGGCTGGTTCAACATCTGCAAATCAATCAATGTGATACAATACATTAACAAAAGAAAGAACAAGAATCATATGGTCCTCTCAATAGATGCAGAAAAAGCATTTGACAAAGTACAGCATCCTTTCTTGATCAAAACTCTTCAGAGGATAGGGATAGAGGGTACATACCTCAATATCATAAAAAACATCTATGAAAAACATACAGCGAATATCATTCTCAATGGAGAAAAGCTGGGAGCTTTTTCCCCTAAGGTCAGGAACGCGGCAGGGATGTCCCTATCACCACTGCTATTCAACATAGTATTAGAAGTCCTAGCCACAGCAATCAGACAACAAAAAGAAGTCAAAGGCATCCAAATCGGCAAAGAAGTCAAACTCTCACTCTTTGCAGATGATATGATACTGTATGTGGAAAACCCAAAAGACTCCACCCCAAAACAGCTAGAACTCAGACAGGAATTCAGTAAAGTAGCAGGATAGAAAATCAATGCACAGAAATCAGTGGCATTCCTATACACCAAAAACAAGACAGAAGAGAGACAAATCAAGGAGTCGATCCCATTTACAATTGCACCCAAAACCATAAGATACCTAGGAATAAATTTAACCAAAGAGGCAAAGGATCTGTACTCAGAAAACTATAAAATACTCAGGAAAGAAATTGAAGAAGACACAAAGAAATGGAAAAACGTTCCATGCTCATGGATTGGGAGAACCAACATTGTGAAGATGTCAATGCTACCTAGAGCAATCTACATATTCAATGCAATCCCCATCAAAATACCATCCACTTTTTTCAAAGAAATGGAACAAATAATCCGAAAATTTGTATGGAACCAGAAGAGACCCCGAATAGCCAGAGGAATCTTGAAAAAGAAAAGCAAAGCTGGCGGCATCACAATTCCGCACTTCCAGCGCTATTACAAAGCTGTCATCATCAAGACAGTATGGTACTGGCACAAAAACAGACACATAGATCAATGGAACAGGATTGAGAGCCCAGAAATGGACCCTCAACTCTATGGTCAACTTATCTTTGACAAAGCAGGAAAGAATGTCCAATTGTAAAAAGGCAGTCTCTTCAACAAATGGTGTTTCGAAAATTGGATAGCCATTGGACGCAGAAGAATGAAACTGGACCATTTCCTTACACCGCACACAAAAATAGACTCCAAAAGGTTGAAAGACCTAAACGTGAGACAGGAGTCCATCAAAATCCTAAAGGAGAACACAGGCAGCAACCTCTTCGACCTCAGCCGCAGCAACTTCTTCCTAGAAACATCGCCAAAGGCAAGGGAAGCAAGGGCAAAAATGAACTATTGGGATTTCATCAAGATAAAAAGCTTTTGCACAGCAAAAGAAACAGTCCACAAAACCAAAAGACAACCGACAGAATGGGAGAAAATATTTGCAAATGACCTATCAGATAAAGGGCTAGTATCCAAAATCTATGAAGAACTTATCAAACTCAACACCCAAAGAACGAATAATCCAATCAAGAAATGGGCAGAAGACATGAACAGACATTTTTCCAAAGAAGACATCCAAATGGCCAACAGACACATGAAAAAGTGCTCAACATCGATCGGCATCAGGGAAATCCAAATGAAAACCTCAATGAGATACCACCTCACACCAGTCAGAATGGCTAAAATGAACAAGTCAGGAAACGACAGATGTTGGCGGGGATGTGGAAAAAGGGGAACCCTCCTACACTGTTGGTGGGAATGCAAGCTGGTGCAACCCCTCTGGAAAACAGTATGGAGGTTCCTCAAACAGTTGAAAATAGAGCTACCATACGATCCAACAATTGCACTGCTGGATATTTACCACAAAGATACAAATGTAGGGATCCGAAGGGGTACGTGCACCCCAATGTTTATAGCAGCAATGTCCATAATAGCCAAACTGTGGAAAGAGCCAAGATGTCCATCGACAGATGAATGGATAAAGAAGATGTGGTATATAGACACAATGGAATATTATGCAGCCATCAAAAGGAATGAGATCTTGCCATTTGCAACGATGTGGATGGAACTGGAGGGTGTTATGCTGAGTGAAATAAGTCAATCAGAGAAAGACATGTATCATATGACCTCACTGATACGAGGAATTCTTAATCTCAGGAAACATACTGAGTGTTGCTGGAGTGGTGAGGGGTGGGAGGGATGGGGTGGCTGGGTGATAGACATTGGGTAGGGTATGTGCTATGGTGAGCGCTGTGAATTGTGCAAGACTGTTGAATCACAGATCTGTACTTCTGAAACAAATAATGCAACATATGTTAAGAAAAAAGAAAAAGAAGAAGATAGCAGAAGGGGAAGAATGAAGGGGAGTAAGTCAGAGGGGGAGATGAACCATGAGAGACAATGGACTCTGAAAACAAACTGAGGGGTCTAGAGGGGAGGAGGGTAGGGGTATGGGTTAGCCTGGTGATGGGTATTAAAGAGGGCACATTCTGCATGGAGCACTGTGTGTTATGCACAGACAATGAATCATGGAACACTACATCAAAAACTAATGATGTATTATATGGTGATTAACATAACAATAAAAAAATAAAAAAAAATAACTAGCTATTTTCTTAGTTCTCTCTTTCTTGTGGGCCTTTTAAGGAAATTTTGATGGACAGGTCAATAGACCACACCTTAAAACCATTTATGGAGGTATATTTTCTTCTCAGGATTCTTTTTGGCATGGGATTGGCTGAGGGCATTCTTAAATGCTATCTACCATTGGTGTGACTTTGAAATTGGTCAGAGAAAGTCTGTGTAGAGGGACCCTAAGTCAATGCATGAATCAAGTTGGCCAGTATTCCACAAAACATTGTCTTTTGTTTAGTAGTATATCTAGAACCAAACCTTTAAATTCCTATCAATAGTTTAAAAATTAGATATCATGCTCACTTTTTGTAATACAGCTGATGGTTAAGGAAAAGATGATACCCTCATTTTATAGATGGAAGAACTGAATCAAAGAAATAGAAAACTTTCATAAGCAAAAACTAGCCTATATAGGGTCTCTGTGTACTAAGTTTGAACTACTTTGAAGATATTAAAAGCCTACTTGACAGTAAATTTTGAAGGACTACTATGATTACAGTGAATGTTATAGATAACATATATCTGATGAATCTGATAAATATTTATACTTTACATATGCTAATGAATTTAATTATTTGGAGATGAAAGAAAAATCTACAAAATTTTTACTTAGGTACATGCATCTTATGTAGAAAAAGCATTGATATTTGGAAGTAAACAGCAATCTGCATCTTATTTGATGTATAACTACTGCCTATATATTAATAGCAAATATTTAAATTTTATTGATTCACGGGCCCTGGGTGGCTCAGATGGTTAAACATCTGCCTTCAGCTCAGGTCATGATCCCGGGGTCCTGGGATCGAGTCCCGCGTCAGGCTCCCTGCTCCTTGGGAGCCTGCTTCTCCCTCTGCTTCTCTCCCTCTCTCTCTCTCCCTCTGTCTCTCATGAATAAATAAATAAAATCGTTAAAAAATATATTAAAAAAATAAAAAATAAAAAAATAAATTTTATTGATTTACTAAATGCATTGTTGAATATTTGAAATACTCATCTGATATTTGTTACTGAACTTTAAAATAATATATGAGGATTTAGGTAAATACCGTCTGTTTAAAAGTAATTTTGGAAAGTAATTCAGAAGATAATATTTTGAAAACAATTCTGCCAGCTATTATTAAATATGTTTTGAGAAGAAAATTACTATCCAAATTACCCATCTTATCCTTGGCATTTTCTGAAAAACAAGACAATTTTTTTTAAGTTTTTGAAGGCTGCTCACAGCAGTTACAAGCCAATTAATTATAAAAGATTTAACCATGCACTGGACCATAAAATGGATCAGTTGTGGCTGTTGGATTGTAGTTTTAGATGATTTTATGTAAATTCAAGCATTACTTTAACTTATTGATAATTATAATGATTAGTTGTGTGGATGATCAAAAAAAGTAAGATTAATAATATATTTTTCTTGACAAAGGTACAGACTGTGTTTTGAATATAGTATGGAAAATATTTGAACTTGTTATGAATTTTTAAAGTCAGTTAATAAAGAGTAAATAGTCAAGAAGCTCATTAACTACAGAAATTTAGCCTTATTTATTATTTGAATCACTGCATTCATTTGCTTGTCTAGTGCATAATATTCTTCACAAGTACTTATGATCTGCCTTTGTCTTTTTATATGATAATGACTTCCTGAATAGCTTTTTATTTCTTCGTCACTGCTTATCTTGTAGGAAGATAACATAGCCAAGAACAACAAAAATCTATCCCTATAATAAATTAAATGCCAAGAATTGAACTATTCACTTTATAGACCTTCAAAATAATTCTGTGAAATAGATTCATTTATTCAATCCACAAATAACTTTCTGAGCAACTGATAAGAGCTTAGGATACATGCTAAAATAAGGTTGTCAAAGGTCCCTTCCCTCATAGAGATTACATCCAATAAAGAAGACAGTTACTATTTGTGATGCATTGTAAAGGACATATGATGCTGTAATAGTGACTAACCCATTGGCAATAGCTTAGCTTTTGCTCTAACAGAAACTATCCCAAAATTTAGTGGCCAAAGCCAGCTCTTTTTGTAGGCTCATGTTTTAGCTGTTTGTGATTTGGGCTAGGCTGAGCTGTGTGGTTCTGCTGATCTGATCTCTGTTGGAGAACCTTATAGGAGGGCTGTCGGCTTTCACATCAGTTGGAGGCTGGTCAAGTGTGTCCTCAACGGAAAAGGCTTGTGTCTTCTTCCCTTAGTCTCTCATGTTCTAGCAATTGAGCCCAGATTTTTCACATGGTGCTGGTGGCAGGCGTTCCAAGTGCAGCAGGGGTCATTGGAAAGCAAACATCCTGGCCTTTGTTTCAATCTTCCCAGTACATACCATATAAACATTGACCAGATTATCCATAAATCTTCTTGTATCATTTGTCAGGGTTGAACCCATGAGAAAAATAAAATTCATATGGCTGATGGCATGATATTAGGGAGTTTTTGGAGTCAACCCTTGTGCCAAGATGTATGTTTATCTCATTTTGAACCAGTATGTCATTTTCATTCAGAAGAAAGTATTTTACTATGACTTCCCTAAAGAATAAGAACTATAATAGCTTAGGAACATATGGGATATTTTAGGTAAGGGCAAAAGAGAAAATAATAATTCTGAGAAAAATATAAGCATTGATTTTTTTTCATGGTATTCTCCTGTCTCCAAATTCTTTTGCACTGGTCATGGTGAGATGCCTTCTCATCTATCCACCTGGCCTGTTGAACACTAACACAATACGAAGGCAAAATTTTGAGCAGAAGTTGCATTAGGGGAAGTCAAACAACTACGCAATTTGTTTTGTTTTGTTTTGTCATTAGGAGGCCAAAAGCATATACAGAATCAGTGCCAAGTATTTTGCGTCCCATGTTCATTGAAGAGACGATAAAAAGGTCTTGCAGCAGAGAAATATATTTCTATACTTTGGTTCACAAAATGTAGGGTATTTTTGGTTGTCATTTAAATTCATATACTCTTGTATTCTTGGTATGGGTGCCACTCTCCCCTTCAGAATCTACTACAGTATTTCAAAAGATGTATTTAACTCTCCTACATTTGTAGTAAGAGAATAGAAACGTTAATTTGCTGTGTTTTGAATAAAAATCAAAACACACATAAAGGTAAATGTTTATGGAGATTTCTAAGTGATTCACAAAAAGTTTTTCTCTTTAGTGAGATTTTTCATTAATTCACTCAACAAATATATATTTAAAGTTTATATGTGCTAAGCACTGTTCTGGGTGCTAGGGACACATTTATGTCCTTGCTCCCCTTGAGCTTACCTTCTATTAGATGCTAGGTGGAAACTCAAGTCTTTCTACTTTTGTTTTTGGCATTTTTTTTCTTTTTCTTTTTCTTTTTTTTTTTTTTGCTTTTTTATTTTATTTTATTATGTTATATTAATCACCATACATTACATCATTAGTTTTTGGTGTAGTGTTCCATGATTCATTGTTTGCATATAACACCCAGTGCTCCATTCAGTATGTTCCCTCTTTAATACCCATCACCAGGCTAAACCATCCCCCCACACCCCTCTCCTCTAGAACCCTCAGTTTGTTTCTCAGAGTCCATAGTCTCTCATGGTTCGTCTCCCCCTGCAATTTCTACCCCCCTTCATTTTTCCCTTCCTACTATCTTCTTCATTTTTTTAACGTATAATGTATTATTTGTTTCAGAGGTACAGGGCTATGATTCAACAGTTTTACACAATTCACAGCACTTACCATAGCACATACCCTCCCCAATGTCTAGCACCCAGCCACCCCATGCCTCCCACTCTCCACCACTCCAGCAACCCTCAGTTTGTTTCCTAAGATTCAGAATTCCTCATATCAGTGAGATCTTTGATACATGTCTTTCTCTGATTGACTTATTTCGCTCAACATAATACCCTCTTGTTCCATCCATGTCGTTGCAAATGGTAAGGTTTCATTCCTTTTGACGGCTGTGTAATATTCCATTGTATGTGTATATATATATATATATATATATATATATATATATATATATACCACATCTTTATCCATTCATCTGTCGGTGGACATCTTGGCTCTTTCCATAGTTTGGTTATTGTGGACATTGCTGCTATAAACATCGGGGTACACGTACCCCTTTGGATCCCTACATTTGTATCTTTGGGGTAAATACCCAGTAGTGCAATTGCCATCTTTCTACTTTTTGAAAACAACCTGCTGATATTTTTTTTTCTTAATGAAAATCAAAATGTAAGAAATTTACTAAAGGAATTCAGAAAAGATTGCATGACACAGCTGAGCTGGATCCAGTATTCTGGTGATTATTTTAGCAGTTTATTAATTTAGGAAAAGGTCATTTTGATTGGAAACATCTATAAAATCATCCCATGAGGTATAAAGAATCTAGAGAAAGGAGCAAAGTCTAAGGAAGTACACAGAATATTTTAGATGCCTTTAAATTCTCTTTCTTACCATATAAATTGTTCTCTTGAGAATTCAAATATTTTATGGCCAATACAACAAATTTTTTGGTTTGGGTTCTATATGCTCTTCTTGTATCTCGAATTGTAAAGATACTTAAGACACATGAGAAACCAGTTGTGCTTAAAATGCTGACAACATTGCTATAGTCTAGATCTTAGCAAGATCCCGTGTGGTGTGAGCAATGATGGTAGGAATCACAGAATGAGAAGAATCACAGAAGTCATCCCTGAGAGGTTACTTTGGGCACAAATGATTCACAGTCTACAAGCATTGCTTTTTCTGCAGTTTAGGAAAGTAAACTTTTACCAGATCTTTGGTTCTCATCTTTATCATACATCCCTTATGAGTGATGACAAGCTGATGCTCAGATGTCATCGGCTGAATCCAAGTCTTGGAGTCACTCTTTACAGTCTTAGGCAAGTGAGTCAACTTTCAGCAGACTTAGTTTCCTCCTCCATAACATGGAATTTATGAAGCAATTCCTAACTTCCTAGTAGGTTTAAATGAGATCATGCTTGAAAGAGTTCACAGCAGTGCCTGGAGCATCACAAGCATTCCCAAAATTTGGGCTGTTGGTATTCCTGTGCTTATTTGTGTTATATTTGCATTGGCATTATTAAATAGAAATAAATTGCACTACGGTTTCCTCATGTAGCCTGAAAGAAGGGTTTCCTCTCTGTTTCTTGCCCTAAGTTCAGCCCTGGCCCGTCATCCACAATGTGTATTCTCTTTTTTAAGATTTCTGAGAAATCTTGACTGTTCACATCCAGACACTCCCTTTGGTACACCTGAGACTGATCCCCAGTCACCCTCCCTTCTCCTCACACTGCCACCAGAGAAACCTGGGGTGATAACATGGACCAACCAGATAGAGGCTGTGTTCCATTCCCGGCCTGGGACAGATAATGCCTTCTCGACAACAAAGAGCAACATTGGCCAAACCAAAACCACTTGGCACAATTTCTAACTCCAAATTCATTTCTTCACCTCTGTGCTTGGTAACTCCTTCCTCCATGGTCAGACCAGACTGAGGGAGACTCTGTTGGACAGCATCTTGCACACCAGCATTCCTCAGGTGCCTATCACCCCGCTGCATGGCAGGCACTCCGTGTGTGCCTGTTGAAAAAGCTAAGACCCAGAAGTGCCCCCTGCACTGGAAGCAGTGGGCCGGATACAGGTCTCCTCCAGTGTGTCTTCCTATGAGGGCATGCTGAACTCTGCCCCACTTCTTGTTGGCTACCCTGGAGAGAAGTCTTTCCACCCTAAGCCACCAGACAGCAATCCTGAGCTTACTAGATTTTCAGGTTGGATGAAGGGAAATATCAATCTGTGATTAATTCCATGCAACAGATCGTAGGAAACATCCTCATGCCATGATTCTGGCCTGCTGCGTAACTCTCCAGTGAAGTGGAGTTAACCCTAATTTTTTTTTTAAAGGCTAGATTAATATGTGAGTCCCAGAATCAAACAATTTCCAAGTTGGAAAGGGCCTTACAAATAAATGAAGGGCTCCTGGAGTGGGAGTCTTAGTTAGATGAGTTCAGTGACTGTCCAAGACTAAAGAGAGCGCTAGGCCAAGGCAGTTCTGAGGTTACTGAGGCAAGGTCACAGCCATTCCAATCAGGAAGTGAGTGATCACAGCAGGAGAGCACTTTCAACTCCCTCACCATAGACATTCTACAGTCCTGGAAGCTGTTGCTTTCCTGGTTTTACAGAGGAGAAAACTGGGGCTTTGAGAGTGGCTTCTGCTTTGCAGTGTACAATTTTAAGGTCTTAATAAGAATTTACAAATAGTCTCCTTTTTGAAAGATATTAAGAAGAGAAGCACTATATATCATATACCACCATTTTTGGAAAAAAATATCTATACACATATTTTGGATTTTTATTTTTAGAGGGAGAGGGAGGGAGAGAATCTTAAGGAAGCTCCATGCCCAGCTTGGAGCCTGATGCAGAGCCCAAATTGGGGCTCACTAGGGGTTGACATGGGGCTCGATCTCACAACCCTGAGATCATGACCTGAGCTGAAATCAAGAGTCCAACGCTTAACCGACTGAGCCTCCCACACACCCCTTTTCTTGCTTCTATTATGCCTGCTTTTTATTTTACCTAAGGTTGGCACTTACTTTTAAGGTAGGAGGAATTCAGTTCTAAAAAAACAAGTAATCAGCGGCACCTGGATGGCTCAGTCGGTTAAGCGTCTGCCTTTGGCTCAGGTCATGATCCCAGGGTCCTGGGATTGAGCCCTACGTTGGGCGCCCTGTTCAGTGGGGAGTCTGCTTCTCAGTATAATGGACAAGTAAGATCTTTAAAAAAAAAAATGAAATAAAAAACAAGTAGTCAACAATTAAAAAATACAATTTACCCATCATAATTAAATGGAGCACTGGGTGTTATATGCAAACAATGAATCATGGAACACTACATCAAAAACTAATGATGTAATGTATGGTGATTAACATAACATAATAAAATTAAATTAAATTAAAAAAATACAATTTATAGTTAATGGCTTTGCTTCATTTGTTAAATGTATTTATATATCTTCTTTATAACTAAAGTTATTTTCCATTTTTAAGGTATATAGGGACTACTGCATGAAAAATGCTGTTATATAAACTTAAAACTAAAATTTAAAGTGCCTCATGGGTAGGGTCTAAAGATAGTATAACTATTAAAAATGCATATTCTTAAAGTATTCCAGAAAGAAAATTATGTGACATGAACTATTCTGACATTTAAAGCTTTTCTTATTCTTGCCAGTCCTGTCACAGTCAATGACAAAGGTGGTATTAATAGCCATACATTTTTCTGTAAATTAATTTTCTAACATCTTTCAATTGACAAGGCAGATGGACATGTTTCCAGTTTAAATTTTTTTATTGTATTATTTGCATAGATATTAATATACATATGTCCTTGTTTGGAGGAAATAAAATGCTTATTTATTTTCTGGCACATGGATTTGCATTTAATTAAATACAGTTTTTTTCATACCTAAGTGCATTTACCCATTGAACATTTTCAAGTTCTAGTTATTCTTTGAACAACTGCATTCACACAGATAAGGAAATTTCCCAAGGTTTGCTGATTGGTAAATAGTAAGTCCACTGTTGATTGCAAGTAATTTTCCAAGGGCTAGTCTGTAACCCTGGCAGGAAATATTTTGTTCGGCATGCATCTTTGCAGAGGTCTTAGAAAATCTGCCGGTAGAATAGCTGTACAAAACTCCAATCCCAGATAACACATTTGGCATTTTGCTGATAATTCCTAGAGAGAATAGATTTGCAACATCACTATAATTTTAGTCTATTCCTGTGCCTCATGTTTTCCCATCTCCTTTCCCCAAGTCATAGAAAATTCTTAAGCCATGGGTCATTTACTCTCTTCTACTGTATCCTAGCTAGTCATCTGTTTTTTGCAATCATAGGCAGCGGTGGAGAGAAGGAGGGAATATGTATTCTTTCCACTGTCCAGCTATGTGCAGTGACATCTTGGCTCCTGAGTTGACCACCATCTGGACAATGACAGAATGGGACCCACCTAAGAGGTTAATATGAAGATCCAAGTCGTTTATAAAGGGGAAGGCACTTGGTTAGTGGACCACAAAGTCTGCCCATAGTAGTAGAGTACTAGGAAGCAATCTTTATAATCATCAATCTGATCAAGCCTCTCCTTCAACACACCTCTAACAATACAATGTGTCCAAACTCATTGGAATGACACCAGGTCTCTAAAGAGGGCTGGTGGCTGCTTGGAGTAGCTATTTCTTCTGTTTCTTAGAGACTCTACACATGAACTTTCTTTTCCCTGAGCTTCCTGGCAAGGTGCTTCCTGTGTTCCTCCTACACAGGATTCCACATCATTGCCACCTTGACATTGCCTCTTCCCTCCAACTGCTTTTACATCTCTCTTACCTAAAGGCTTGGCAGACACCCTCCTTTCTGCAACATGAATGTACATGAACTGCACTTCACAGAATAAATCTTCAAAAAATATCAGCTGTTGTCTCTTCTCCTTTCTTTCCTATTGAACCCTATACAGTCCCATGAACAATTTAATGAATGTTATGGAGAGAAAAGAAAGTTACTTTATTTCTTTTTTTTTTAATTTTTTTTAAAGATTTTATTTATTTGACAGAGAGAGACACAGCGAGAGAGGGAACACAGCAAGGGGGAGTGGGAGAGGAAGCAGGTTTCCCGCTGAGCAGGGAGCCCGATGCAGGGCTCAATCCCAGGACCCTGGGATCATGACCCGAGCTGAAGGCAGACGCTTAACGACTGAGCCACGCAGGCGCCCCAGAAAGTTACTTTATTTCTTATCTCACAAACTTATAATCAGCTTCTATTGATTAATTTTCCCTTTCCCTGATAAATTGCAATGATTGGATTATCACATATTTATAAAATAGTCTCCTTTAAAAAATATTTAAAAGCATGACAGTGTATATAGTAGCTACCATTAAAATAAGAGTTATATATTTGTATTACTTGTACATTCATCTAAAAATCTCTGGAAGCATGAATAGGTATAATAAAAAACTGCTTAGGAATCAGAGATTAGGGTTTGGCTTATAGGGCCAGAAGTCAGAGAGACACTTTTTACCATATACTTTGTTTTTACTTTTAAATTTTTGAATCACAGTTGTATTTTCCTCATTTAAATATTAAATAAATAAGCACTTTGTATACAGTTTTAAAAGTCTAGGAAAGTCATTCACTCAACTAATTTGTAAGTTGTCATAGGCTTGAGGAGAATGACACTGGCTTTGTCACTATTTCCATCCCTTCTCTTAATATTTTTCCTACATTACTCAGTATGATGCTTCTGACATCTCTTTGGATGGAGCAGGGATAGGGAGAAAACTCAAATGACATAATGAGTTCACAGGAAAGGCCTAATTTTTTTTTAATTTTTATTGTTATGTTAATCACCATATATTACATCATTTGTTTTGGTGTAGTGTTCCATGATTCATTGTTTGTTCATAACACCCAGTGCCCCACGCAGAACATGCCCTCTTTAATACCCATCACCAGGTTAACCCATCCCCCAACCCTCCTCCCCTCTAGAAACCTCAGTTTGTTTTTCAGAGTCCATCATCTCTCGTGGTTCGTCTCCCCCTCTGACTTACTCCCCTTCATTCTTCCTCTCCTGCTATCTTCTTCTTTTTCTTTTTTCTTAAAATATGTTGCGTTATTTGTTTCAGAAGTACAGATCTGTGATTCAACAATCTTACACAATTCACAGCGCTCACCGTAGCACATACCCTCCCCAATGTCTATCACCCAGCCACCCCATCCCTCCCACCCCCGACCACTCCAGCAACACTCAGTTTGTTTCCTGAGATTAAGAATTCCTCATATCAGTGAGGTCATATGATACATGTCTTTCTCTGATTGACTTATTTCACTAAGCATAACACCCTCCAGTTCCATCCACGTCATTGCAAATGGCAAGATCTCATTCCTTTTGATGGCTGCATAATATTCCATTGTGTATATATACCACATCTTCTTTATCCATTCATCTGTCGATGCACATCTTGGCTCTTTCCACAGTTTGGCTTGTTAATTTTAGCCATTCTGACGGGTGTGAGGTGGTATCTCATTGAGGTTTTGATTTGGATTTCCCTGATGCCGAGCGATGTTGAGCATTTTTTCATGTGCCTGTTGGCCATTTGGATGTCTTCTTTGGAAAAATGTCTGTTCATGTCTTCTGCCCATTTCTTGATTGGATTATTCGTTCTTTGGGTGTTGAGTTTGATAAGTTCTTTATAGATTTTGGATACTAGCCCTTTATCTGATCTGTCATTTGCAAATATTTTCTCCCATTCTGTCGGTTGTCTTTTGGTTTTGTGGACTGTTTCTTTTGCTGTGCAAAAGCTTTTTATCTTGATGAAATCCCAATAGTTCATTTTTGCCCTGGCTTCCCGTGCCTTTGGTGATGTTTCTAGGAAGAAGTTGCTGTGGCTGAGGTTGAAGAGGTTGCTACCTGTGTTCTCCTTTAGGATTTTGATGGACTCCTGTAGGAAACGCCTAATTTTAATCAGGTATTGACAGCAGAGCTTAACAGGAAAAGTGTATCTCTCAGTCCAGCTCCCTTGCAGTGAGTTCCATTGTAGACAGGCAAGGGCTATGCCCCGTATCACCTTCACTCCAAGGTTCCCGTGATGGGACAGCCACAATTTGTTGCATTGCCATTTGCTGTGGCAGATGGAAAGGGCATGTGACAAATCATTGTACTGGCTTTTAAAGTGTCCACCCAGAAGTGACACAAGCCCCTTTAAGTGACATCCCCTTGGTCAAAACAAAGCACATGGCCACACCTAACTTCAAAGTAAACGGAGGCAATGCCCACATGTATCCAGAAACCTCAAAAATCATAGCAAATAGCACTAGTAAATGTTTTCTGAGAAAAAACAGTCAAGAGTAGAACTCTTTAAATTTTGATTTAGTTGTAATCTGAGCCACAAGATGTTTTTGGGTTACATATGAATTTCATAGAATTCAGCTGCACCCCAAATTTCCTCTTTTCTTGTTTCCTTCTTCTCCTGTTTCTCTTATGTTTTCCTCTGATCTCCCTTGAAAAACACAGTTTAACTCATAAGTCACCAGAAAAACAAAATAAAACCACCTGCATGCCCTCTGAAATATCCAGTTCCTAAGAAATATTGACAGGAAGATACCACTGAATTGTCTAATATTGCCAGGGTGGCATTGAGAAGTGGGCAGTTGTGTTCTTTTGTAGCTTTTCTCTTAAGAAAGAAGACATGGGGATGTTCTTACTGTCACAAGGAAATATCAAGCCTTTTCTCAAGGAGGACCGATGGTCGTTCTTTTCGCTCTGTGCTTCCAGCGATGTTTCTACCAGGACTATTGCCATGTCTTCAATCTGTTGCCTCCTTTCTGAGCAAGCAGAGAGCACTCTTGAGACTCAGCAGCTTGCTCCAAGTCAACCCACTGTGCCTAACAGGGAAACATCTGCAGGGATGTAGGGAATGGATATTGGTTTGATTACCCCATCAGAGACATTTTGAGTTAATCCAATTGGTGAGTAAAGCAGCAATCAAATGTTTATGTCCTTCTCCAGTTATCGGAGGAAAGGGGTAGAAAGAAAAGAGAAATATAGCCTACTCATCTGTTTGGTGTTCATTTCAAATATAAATATAAATGTCTTTAAAATATTTGCAGTGACAGATTTCTCATTATGGTGTTATCAAGTGAAATGTTCCATAAACTATATCTTGTTTTGCTAGACGGGATGGAGACAATTTTCTGAAATTGTCCAATTGCTCAATGAGATTAACTTTTCTCCAAGAGACCACTGGAAATTTTAACATCTAAAAGAGATAGAAGGAAAAATACAGTTGGCTCCATAGAGAAGCAATCCTTTGGAGCTGGTAATTATGTCACATCTGTTTGGAGAAACAAGTTGGCATTTAAGAAAGTGAATGGGGTACCAATTTAATTAAAGACGGGTTAGATTACATGCAAATTACTTGCTATTATTATTGGAGGAATCTGTCAAAATGGACAACTGGGAAAGCACTGTTTTCCATTTTTCTTCAGGGAATAACACAGCACAGCAGGAGAACTTAACTTGCTGTTTTGGGTGTAAGTTTTAACTCTGGTGTGCGATGGAGATCATTGTCCTGGGTCTGTGCACTTCCCTGGTTTCTCTGTCTTCCTTTCTTACTCAGGTGCTCGTCATTCGTAACTTGGTTTAACGTAACACTCAAGCTAACACAGCTTATCTGGTTTTTGGTTGCCTTCTTCGGTTTGCAAGAATTTTAGAAACAATAATTTGCCTTTAAGAAAAATAAAAAGGTTGATTTTAAAAAATCATTTGTCTAGTAGTACCTGGTTAATAATTCTAACTTAGTATTTTTAGCTCTATGGACTTGAACCTAATTCAATTGAACTTCCTTATCTAATGATAAATCTGTTTATCTCTCCAATATTGTCTTTGAGATACTAGAATATTTTATTTATTTTAAGATTTTATTTATTTATTTTTAAGAAAGAGAGAACACATGAGCAGGGAGGTTGGGCAGAGGGACAGGGAGAAGCAAACTCCCCACTGAGCAGGGAGCCTGATGCAGGACTCGATCCCAGGACCCTGAGATCATGACCTGAACCAAAGGCAGATGCTTAACCGATTGAGCCACCCAGGCACCCTGATACTAGATTTTATAAACAACTCGTTCTTTCTCAATGTGAAATTATCTTTATCAGCCTTTTTTGATGGTGTTTTCTATATTGAACATGGAAATTCCATCTTTTAACATGCCAAACAACTAGCAGAGAATGAATAATGAACTTGAAAATTATACATTTTAATAATCCAAAGCACATGTCAGGAAAAATCAGAGCTTTAATGGAGCTACAATTGTAGATGTGTTTAAAAGGTCACTAAGACATTGTAAATGAATTTCCAGGTGTTGACTGGTTATTTATGGGGTGAATTGCCAAAGAAGATAGAGTTCAAATAATCAGTTCATCTAACTAACCACAACTAATCTAAAACTACTTTCTATAGGCTCCAAAAAATGATGAAAAGAGAGTCGCTTTACCCCACTTTATCTGATATAATCTCAGGTGACATCTGTTGTCCAGTTTGTCATTTGTCCCAGATTTTAAATTTTTAATAGGATATTATTCTTGGAATTTCATCTTAAAAATAGTTTTAATAGAACTATTATTTAGGTATATTACTATAATAAAACCATTTTTTTGTTCAAAAATGTTTCAGTCTCACAAGTGTCATGGTTTCAACAACAAATTGTGAAGGTCACATTGGTCACACTAGGTAGAAATTTGTTGATTTCAGTAAATTGGAGGTCACTTCATGACTATGAAGAGCTGAGAAACAGTAACTGAGAAGTAACAGTTGCCAAAGATCAGAGTAAGTAATAATTGGCAAACAATTTTAGGAGAGTGAAAATTTTAAGAAGTAAGTTTTTCCCAGGTGCAATAGCAAAGATCAAAGTCAAGGTAGAAGGGAAATATCAGAGATCAGTCCATCAGCTTAAGACTCAAGCCACACAGCAAGACTTAATGGATATCAGAGAAATAGCAGATTTGGAATGAAGACAATGAAAATTTGTCACAAGTAAGTGGTAAGCTTGAGCTTCCTCATGGGGGTAGGCATAGGGGTATTTGTATGTTTCCTATCTAGGAAGGGATTGTAGAGTATCAGAAAGTTAGGTAGAGGAGTTAGGCACTTATAAAGAGGTTAAGAATGCAGTTCTCAAATATAAAAGTTTTAATAATAGGCATTGATAAATATAATACAAAAGGAATGGATTAATAAAAATACATTATTATCAAATACTCTTTGCTGAGAACTGGAATTTTATGTATCTCCTTTTCTAAAGCCATGATTTTGCAGTTTATTTTTATTTGTAATTTTGAGGTCTGTGTATTCAAAGTAGACTCCTGCAGCATCTAACAGCTGCACCCTATGGCTGCCATTCTAGCCTCTGTATTACTTTGTGGACAACTCATTTCAGAAGGAAAGGTTTATAGATATGTCAGACATCTTTGATAGCTGTGGCCTGTGGTGTCCAAGATACTTTTTAAGTTTCTAAATTAATTGATTTAAAAAAACCTCAGAAGAGAGAAGTAATTTAGAAAATTATAGAATTAACCACAACAAAAAATGTCTTTACATAATTCAAAGACATGTCAAATGATTGAGTACTTGCGTTTCAAGCCCCTTTAGAAAATAGTCCATTCTATCACCAGGGCTAGCATAGATTTATGGAGACTACCTTACCAAATAATAGGATGATTTTGAGTGTGTTGTAAGTAAAACAATATGTGGATTTAAGTTCAAATAGCAACCTGAAATACAACAAATACAGTCATATAAGAACTAAAATTTGACTTACCCAACAAATATATAACACCCCAAAGTTCACACTTTCTTTTACTGTTTTAAATTTGAAATACAGATAAAATACCAAGTGGTCACATCAGATGACAAATTTGAAGTGACTCAAGTTCTATTTCTTCATCCTTAGCAGTCCTTGCTTATTTCCAATCTACTACTTAAACTCTGGTATATGTAATACCACAGAGGCCAGAGACAAGGCCTTTAACCAAACTGAGTGAATTCAAACCAAAATGTTACTTACTTCTTGTCTTGAAAACAAATGTGTGGTGTTGAGTCTGTATATGTCAAATGTGTGTCAGGGATCAACTATAAGTAGTTCTCCAAAAAAACTTCCACATAGAATGCAATGGCTATTAAAAAATAAGTAATAAAAATGCACTCACTTAAGACATATATGTATAAGCATACATATAGAGTATATATTTTGTGTATATATTTAATTTAAATAAATAGATGAATATATTTTTAAATGTATATATGTTTAACATGTATAAATATGTAATATAATATAAATTCATAAATTATATGTACATATAATTAAAATATATATTTATATATAAATGCATTTTATAGATAAAGCTGTAATTGAGATATATACATATGTATGTTCATGTATATATGTATGGTTACATAAATGTGTATATATGTACATGTCTACATATGTGTGTATATATGTGCACATATATATGTTTATATATATACAATGAAAATTCAACAGCAACCCTAGCAATTGTTTAAAAGTGTATATACATGTTTAAAAGTGTATATATATATATTTGTATACATGTGTATATATATGTTCATATATATAAAATGAGCAATTGTTTAAAAGTATATATATATTTTTAAAGTGTATATATATTTTTAAAAGTGTGTGTGTATATATATATATATATATATACACACACACATATAAAATGAAAACTCAACAGTAACCCTAGCAATTGTTTAAAAGTAAAACCAAAAAAGGTTTTTTTGGGGGGAGGTGGGAGAATTTTATTACAGACTTTATTAAGAATTGCCAGGGAAGGGGCGCCTGGATGGCTCATTAGGATAAGCAACTGACCGACTCTTGGTTTCATCTCAGGTCGTGATCTCAGGGTCATGAGATCGAGCCCCATGTCAGGCTTCCAGCTTAGCTCAGAGTCTGCTTGGGACTCTCTCCCTCTCCTTCAGCCCCTCCCCACTTCTCTCTCTCTCCCCCTCTCAAAAATAAATAAATAAATAAATAAATAAATAAATAAATAAATAAATCTTAAAAAAAAAAAAAGAATTGCCATGGAAGGCTGATAATAAAAAACAACCATCTTTTAGTTATCATATTTGAAATTCTTTCAGATAATATATTCCCTTGTTACCCGCACCTGGTGCAGACAACTCCCTCTGCTCCACCCTTGTATACATTACTGCCTATTTTATTATATAATCATATTTTAATTATATTTTTCCTTTACTGTTGATGAAAAAACACTATAATCCTTTGGCTATCAAAGCCTAACCTTTTTGCAGTAGTAACAGTTCAATGTTAAAACTTCACTGATACCCAGTAATATTTTAGGTCTTTGCATTGTCCTGCTGCAGAAAGAAATCACACAAGTCCTCCCCGTGTGTCTGGTTAGACAATAGAAATGTTACCTTCATTCAAAGTGCTTCCAAAACACATTTCACATGAGAGAGCACTAATCCTTGTAAGACAACTTAGAAATGAAGTCATCATTTTTAGCCGAAGCAAGGGAGATTATATTTTCTGTGCTTTTGAAATAAACACAAATTCAAATGAAAAATTCCTCGGTGAGATCTAATCAACTGGGTAGAAAGCAAATCAGTCAATGTTTACCATTCTGTTTGGGTTCTGAAAGAAAGCTAGTTATTCATCAGAACTATATGATTCTTGGGGCACCTGGATGGCCCATTCGGTTGAACATCTGACTCTTGGTTTCCACTCAGTACTGATCTCTCAGGGTCCTGAGGTCAAGCCCCTCCTGGGCTCTGCAGTGAAGCTCAGAGTCTGTTTGGGATTCCCTCCCCTTGTGACCCCTACCCCCACTTGTGCTCATGCTCTCTCTCTCTTTATAAAATAAATAAATAAGAATTTTTTTAAAAAAACCTAAATGATTCTTTATGCTTATAAAATTCAAAGAAGAGAAAGTAAAGAAACTGTGAATATAACAGTAAGTTAACCTAACACTGTTTTAGTGTTTAGACAGTGGCACCCTCTAGTAAGGACGTTGGCATGAGAAAAGCCATTAGAGATGAGAAGTCAGTAAAAAATTATTTTGGCAGTATTAAAA
Source organism: Zalophus californianus (assembly GCF_009762305.2). Lineage (NCBI taxonomy): Eukaryota > Metazoa > Chordata > Mammalia > Carnivora > Otariidae > Zalophus > Zalophus californianus. The sequence goes on along the minus strand of NC_045602.1, from coordinate 105,963,005 downwards.
GACTGTTGAGGTGACTTCAATCTAGGCATCCTTCTGAAGATGCAGAAATAATTGTCCGTTTTACAAGTGACTGCTTGAAATGATAATGTTCCATTAGGCCATTTAAGGACTGGCGTGGGCACAAAAAAAACATTGCCATCTGCTTTGTTTGTTGTATCCTTGGTTATATTTCTGCTTTCTTTTGGGGGACTGACTTATGGAACACTTATTCGCCGTCATTTCTGGCAGTGATTATAATTTCTGACCCACAGTGGAGGACAGTGTAATATCTTGATTGATGGACTGATAAATGTCAATTTTGTGGAAAACAAGGGGCAAAGAGACTAAGAAGATTTTCTAGGAATGTAAAACCATCATTTTGTCTACTGTGTATGAGACCCAACGATCATTGTACTGATAAATGTAGAGTGAGTCAAGTATCAAATATAATGAGGAGCTTGTTTATTCTATCAACCAAATGATTTCAGAACTGGAGACAGGTTGTTTCCATGTTAGAAATTTTCTACTAACCCAGTCCAATCCTCTATATTCATAGTGAAATGTCTGAGTTTTTTTTGGGTGGAGGCTATTACTGGTCTTTTATAAACTGTAATTTAAAAGTTTACTGTTCTCACAGAAGTGAAATGATTTGTAATTATTGTTCTGCAGAAGCTAATTAAACTTCAACTGGACTATTTCTAAAGAAGAGGTTTCTTACTGTGTACTCACCTGAACTCTTTCAGATAGGACAGCCATTACTTTAAACAGAAGCAGGAAAAAAGCTTTGTATCCCAAAGTTTCAGCCCATAGGATTGAAATAGTTATTGAATTTGAGATTAAATGATAAGATCTTTTGAAATTAAGACACTGATGAAGTTTTAATCAGAAATCTATAAAGTCAAGTGCACAATCATTACTTTCAGTACATTTCTTATTTTTTTTTTATTTTTTTATTGTTATGTTAATCACCATATATTACATCATTAGTTTTTGATGTAGTGTTCCATGATTCATTGTTTGTTCATAACACCCAGTGCTCCATGCAGAATGTGCCCTCTTTAATACCCACCACCAGGCTAACCCATCCCCCCACCCTCCTCCCCTCTAGAACCCTCAGTTTGTTTTTCAGAGTCCATCATCTCTCGTGGTTCGTCTCCCGCTCTGACTTACTCCCCTTCATTCTTCCTCTCCTGTTATCTTCTTCTTTTTCTTTTTTCTTAAAATATGTTGTGTTATTTGTTTCAGAAGTACAGATCTGTGATTCAACAGTCTCGCACAATTCACAGCGCTCACCATAGCACATACCCTCCCCAATGTCTATCACCCAGCCACCCCATCCCTCCCACCCCCAACCACTCCAGTAACACTCAGTTTGTTTCCTGAGATTAAGAATTCCTCATATCAGTGAGGTCATATGATACATGTCTTTCTCTGATTGACTTATTTCACTCAGCATAACACCCTCCAGTTCCATCCATGCCGTTGCAAATGGCAAGATCTCATTCCTTTTGATGGCTGCATAATATTCCATTGTGTCTGTATACCACATCTTCTTTAGCCATTCATCTGTCGATGGACATCTTGGCTCTTTCCACAGTTTGGCTATTGTGGACATTGCTGCTATAAACATTGGGGTGCACGTACCCCTTCGGGTCCCTACATTTGTATCTTTGGGGTAAATACCCAGTAGTGCAATTGCTGGATCGAATGGTAGCTCTAATTTCAACTGTTTGAGGAACCTCCATACTGTTTTCCAGAGTGGTTGCACCAGCTTGCATTCCCACCAACAGTGTAGGCGGGTTCCCCTTTCTCCACATCCCCGCCAACATCTGTCGTTTCCGGACTTGTTCATTGTAGCCATTCTGACGGGTGTGAGGTGGTATCTCATTGAGGTTTTGATTTGGATTTCCCTGATACCGAGCGATGTTGAGCACTTTTTCATGTGCCTGTTGGCCATTTGGATGTCTTCTTTGGAAAAATGTCTGTTCATGTCTTCTGCCCATTTCTTGATTGGATTATTCATTCTTTGGGTGTTGAGTTGGATAAGTTCTTTATAGATTTTGGATACTAGCCCTTTATCTGATCTGTCATTTGCAAATATTTTCTCCCATTCTGTTGGTTGTCTTTTGGTTTTGTGGACTGTTTCTTTTGCTGTGCAAAAGCTTTTTATCTTGATGAGGTCCCAATAGTTCATTTTTGCCCTGGCTTCCCGTGTCTTTGGCGATGTTTCTAGGAAGAAGTTGCTGAGGCTGAGGTTCAAGAGGTTGCTGCCTGTGTTCTCCTTTAGGATTTTGATAGACTCCTGTCTCACGTTTAGGTCTTTCAACCATTTGGAGTCTATTTTTGTGTGTGGTGTAAGGAAATGGTCCAGTTTCATTCTTGTGCATGTGGCTGTCCAATTTTCCCAACACCATTTGTTGAAGAGACTGTCTTTTTGCCACTGGACATTCTTTCCTGCTTTATCAAAGATAAGTTGACCATAGAGTTGAGGGTCCATTTCTGGGCTCTCGATTCTGTTCCATTGATCTATGTGTCTGTTTTTGTGCCAGTACCATACTGTCTTGATGATGACAGCTTTGTAATAGAGCTGGAAGTGCGGAATTGTGATGCCGCCAGCTTTGCTTTTCTTTTTCAAGATTCCTCTGGCTATTCGGGGTCTCTTCTGGTTCTATACAAATTTTAGGATTATTTGTTCCATTTCTTTGAAAAAAGTGGATGGTATTTTGATGGGGATTGCATTGAATGTGTAGATTGCTCTAGGTAGCATTGACATCTTCACAATGTTGATTCTCCCAATCCATGAGCATGGAACGTTTTTCCATTTCTTTGTGTCTTCTTCAATTTCTTTCCTGAGTATTTTATAGTTTTCTGAGTACAGATCCTTTGCCTCTTTCGTTAAATTTATTCCTAGGTATCTAATGGTTTTGGGTGCAATTGTAAATGGGATCGACTCCTTGATTTGTCTCTCTTCTGTCTTGTTGTTGGTGTATAGGAATGCCACTGATTTCTGTGCATTGATTTTCTATCCTGCTACTTGACTGAATTCCTGTATGAGTTCTAGCAGTTTTGGGGTGGAGTCTTTTGGGTTTTCCACATACAGTATCATATCATCTGCAAAGAGGGAGAGTTTGACTTCCTCTTTGCCAATTTGGATGCCTTTGATTTCTTTTTGTTGTCTGATGGATGTGGCTAGGACTTCTAATACAATGTTGAATAGCAGTGGTGAGAGTGGACATCCCTGCCGCGTTCCTGACCTTAGGGGAAAAGCTCTCAGCCTTTCCCCATTGAGAATGATATTCGCTGTAGGTTTTTCATAGATGGCTTTTATGATATTGAGGTATGTACTCTCTAACCCTATACTCTGAAGAGTTATGATCAAGAAAGATGCTGTACTTTGTCAAATGCTTTTTCTGCATCTATTGAGAGGACCATATGATTCTTGTTCTTTCTTTTGTTAATGTATTGTATCACGTTGATTGATTTGTGGATGTTGAACCCGCCTTGCAGCCCAGGGATAAATCCCACTTGGTCGTGGTGAATAATCCTTTTAATGTACTGTTGGATCCTATTGGCTAGTATTTTGGTGAGAATTTTTGCATCCATGTTCATCAAGGATATTGGTCTGTCATTCTCCTTTTTGATGGGGTCTTTGTCTGGTTTTGGGATCAAGGTAATGGTGGCCTCATAAAATGAATTTGGAAGTTTTCCTTCCATTTCTATTTTTTGGAACAGTTTCAGGAGAATAGGTATTAATTCTTCTTTAAATGTCTGATAGAATTCCCCTGGGAAGCCATCTGGCCCTGGGCTTTTGTTTCTTGGGAGATTTTTGATGACTGCTTCAATTTCCTTAGTGGTTATAGGTCTGTTCAGGTTTTCTATTTCTTCCTGGTTCAGTTTTGGTAGTTGATACATCTCTAGGAATGCACCCATTTCTTCCAGGTTATCTAATTTGCTGGCAAAGAGTTGCTCATAATATGTTCTTATAATTGCTTGTATTTCTTTGGTGTTGGTTGTGATCTCTCCTCTTTCATTCATGATTTTGTTGATTTGGGTCATTTCTCTTTTCTTTTTGATCAGTCTGGCCAGGGGTTTATCAATCTTGTTAATTCTTTCAGAGAACCAGCTCCTAGTTTCGTTGATCTGTTCTACTGTTCTTTTGGTTTCTATTTCATTGATTTCTGCTCTGATCTTTATTATTTCTCTTCTCCTGCTGGGTTTAGGCTTTATTTGCTGTTCTTTCTCCAGCTCCTTTAGGTGTAGGGTTAGGTTGTGTATTTGAGACCTTCCTTGTTTCTTCAGAAAGGCTTGTATTGCTATATACTTTCCTCTCAGGACTGCCTTTGCTGTATCCCAAAGATTTGGAACAGTTGTGTTTTCATTTTCATTGGTTTCCATGAATTTTTTTAATTCTTCTTTAATTTCTTGGTTGACCCATTCATTCTTTAGTAGGATGCTCTTTAGCCTCCATGTAATTGAGTTCTTCCAACTTTCCTCTTGTGATTGAGTTCTAGTTTCAAAGCATTGTGGTCTGAAAATATGCAGGGAATGATCCCAATCTTTTGGAACCGGTTGAGACCTGATTTGTGACCTAGGATGTGATCAATTCTGGAGAATGTTCCATGGGCACTAGTGAAGAATGTGTATTCCGTTGCCTTGGGATGGAATGTTCTGAATATGTCTGTGAAGTCCATTTGGTCCAGTGTGTCATTTAAAGTCTTTATTTCCTTTTGATCTTTTGCTTAGATGATCTGTCCATTTCAGTAGGGGCGGTGTTAAAGTCCCCCACTATTATTGTATTGTTGTCAATGTGTTTCTTTGCTTTTGTTATTAATTGCCTTATATAATTGGCTGCTCCCATGTTCGGGGCATACATATTTACAATTGTTAGATCTTCTTGTTGGATAGACCCTTTAAGTAGGATATAGTGTCCTTCCTCATCTCTTATTACAGTCTTTGTTTTAAAATCTAGTTTATCTGATATAAGGATCGCCACCCCAGCTTTCTTTTGGTGTCCATTAGCATGGTAAATGGTTTTCCACCCCCTCACTTTCAATCTGGGGGTGTCTTTGGGTCTAAAATGAGTCTCTTGCAGACAGCATATTGATGGGTCTTGTTTTTTAATCCAATCTGATAGCCTGTGTCTTTTGATTGGGGCATTTAACCCATTTATATTCAGGGTAACTATTGAAAGGTATGAATTTAGTGCCATTGTATTGCCTGTAAGGTGACTGTTAACTGTATGTTGTCTGTGTTCCTTTCTGATCTATGCTGCTTTTAGGCTCTCTCTTTGCTTAGAGGACCCCTTTCAATATTTCTTGGAGGGCTGGTTTCATGTTTGCAAATTCCTTTAGTTTTTGTTTGTCCTGGAAGCTTTTTATCTCTCCTTCTATTTTCAATGACAGCCGAGCTGGATATAGTATTCTTGGCTGCATATTTTTCTCGTTTAGTGCTCTGAAGATATCTTGCCAGTCCTTTCTTGCCTGCCAGGTCTCTGTGGATAGGTCTGTTGCCAATCTAATGTTTCTACCATTGTAGGTTACATATCTCTTCTCCCGAGCTGCTTTCAGGATTTTCTCTTTGTCTCTGAGACTCGTAAGTTTTACAATTAGATGTCGGGGTGTTGACCTATTATTATTGATTTTGAGAGGGGTTCTCTGTGCCTCCTGGATTTTGATGCATGTTTCCTTCCTCACATTAGGGAAGTTCTCTGCTATTATTTGCTCCAATATACCTTCTGCCCCTCTCTCTCTCTCCTTCTTCTGGGATCCCAATTATTCTGATGTTGTTTCGTCTTATCGTATCACTTATCTCTCGAATTCTGCCCTCGTGATCCTGTAGTTGTTTCTCTCTCTTTTTCTCAGCCTCTTTATTTTCCATCATTTGGTCTTCTATATCACTGATTCTCTCTTCTGCCTTATTTATCCTAGCATTTAGTGCCCCCATTTTTGATTGCACCTCATCAATAGCCTTTTTGATTTCGACTTGGTTAGATTTTAGTTCTTTTATAATCTCCAGAAAGCGTTTCTCTAATAACTTCCACGCTTTTTTCAAGCCCAGCTAGTATCTTTAAAGTCATGATTCTGAACTCTAGGTCCGACCTCGTACTAATGTCCGTATTGAGTAGGTCCCTGGCTGACGGTACTACCTCTTGTTCTTTTTGCTGAGGTGATTTTTTCGTCTTGTCATTTTGTCCAGAGGAGAATAGATGAATGAGAGAACAAAATGCTAATATGTTTACAACGTCCCCAGCAAATATACTGTATACAAATCAGAAAAGACCTGAAACCAGGGGAAAAGAAAGGGAAAGAAAGAAAAAAGAAAGAGAAAAAAAAAAGAAAAAAAAGATAACAACAAAAAACAGAACAATAGAAAAAAGCAGAATATGATCAAATATGATCAGGCTAGTGCATAGATTAGTGCCACACACTAGATTTTGGGGGTATTTTGGTCTGTTAGAAAAAGTGCCTCCTAAAATTTTAAAGGAAGAGAGACATATATGTACACAATAAGGGTTGATACAATGAAGGGATGGAAGATGACTGTAAAGATGAAAATTATAATAGATTTTATAAAAGGACTTGATAAGATAAGAAGTTGTTTGAAAAAAGAAAGAAGATTTAAGAAAAAAAAAAGAAAAAGGGAGAGAATGTGATCAGGCAGGAGACTAGAACAAAGCCATACACTAGTGATTTAGGGTATATTTTGATCTGTTAGATGAAACTGTATCTCAAAATTTTAAAGAGAGAACAACTTATATATATATGCCAAAAATAAGGGTAAGTACTATGAAGGGATAAAATATGACTCTAAAAATGAAAAAAAAAATTTTTTTTAAAAAAAAGCGATTGATAAGATGGTTGAAAAAGGGAAAAAGAAAAATAAAAAAAAACAGTTAACAAAAATTAACTTTGATGAACTAATGAATCATGGTAAAAAAAAAGCCATGAATTCTATGTGCAGTATTCCCCTAGCGCTGGAGTTCTCCCGTTCTCCTTGATCGGTAAACTTGGTCTTGGCTTGCTGGCTGTTCGTGCTGATCTTCTGGGGGAGGGGCCTGTTGCTGTGGTTTCCAAATTTCTTTGCGGAGGCTGAATTGCCCCGCCCTTGTCGGTCCGGGCTAAGGAAGCTGCTCAGGTTTTCTCTCAGGAGCTTTTGTTCCCTGCAAGCTCTCGGTACAGCCTTGGAGGACCAGAGTGAAAATGGTGGCCTCCCAATCTCCACCCGGAAGAGCCGAGAACTCGGGGCCCCGCTCCTCAGTGTGCCCCCAGAGAAAAGCAGTCACTCCCGTCTCCCCGGTCTCCGGCCGCACTCCGTGCTCACCCGGCCTGTGACGGAGCGTTGCTATCTCTGGCACCCGTCCCCGTGTGGAGTCTCCAAACCCAGCAGATCCCTGCGGTGCGTTCCCGCGCCGCTCCTCCCGGGGGACGAAGGGGAGTCTCCCCGGCTCTGCCGCTTGTTGGGTCCCTGCTGGAGGAGCAGTGGCCCGACTGGGCCGCGGATCACCGTTTATGGCAACCCCGAGCTGAGAGCCCGCACCTCGGCTCCGTCTCTGCAGCCGGCTTCCCTGCTCCGATACCTGGGAGCTCTGCCGCACTCAGGCACCCCCGGTCTTTCTGTGACCCCAAGGGTCCTGAGACCACACTGTCCCGGGAGGATTCCACCCCCTGCTTAGCCACTGCAGCGACGTCCCTCAGCCGAGCCAACTTCTAAACGTTCCGATTTTGTGCTCCGCGGCTCTAGCACTTGCCAGAAGCGGCCGATGGAGGCCCCCTCCCCCGCTGTCTATTCTCCCGAATATCGCCTCAGATTCACTTCTCCGCACGTCCTACCTTCCAGTAAGTGGTCGCTTCTCTGTTCAGAGAGTTGTTGCTACTCTCCTCTTCGATCTCCTATTGAGTTCGTAGGTGTTCAGAATGGTTTGATCCCTATTCAGCTGAATTCCTGAGACCAGACGAAATCTAGGTCTCCTACTCCTCCGCCATCTTGCTCCGCCTCACTTTCAGTACATTTCTGACTCATTGAAATGATATGAGAATTTATGGGGGAAAGTATGTAAATTAGCTGTAAATAAGTCAGTATTTCAATATCAAAAAATAAAAATTTAGACTTAGGTGCTGTATTTTACAATTCTTATGTTCTTTTAACATATTTCATATATTTTTAACTAGTATTACTCTATAGTTTAATATCCTTTTTCTCTGTAGTTGTGTGTGAGGGAGGTATTAAAGCTTTGTAAATATAAACCTATTAAAACTTCTCCAAATTATTTTTTTAATCAAGCATTTTAAATTTTTGGAGAACTTTCATGATGTCTACTTTACTCTCCTTTTATTTTATTTTATTTTTTACACTGTGGTTTCTTTCTTTTTTTCCTTCTTTAATGTTCAAACAAACAATTTCAATAGATAAGTCCAGAAACAAATGAATGCATACTGTTATTGTGCATATATGACATACAAGAACAGGAAATATTAATCAAAGAGAAGAGACAAGAAGAAACCTGAAGAAGCCTTTGGAGACAGGGCACATACTCCTTAATCTCAGAGAAGGTCACACAGGGGTATAGCTGTGAACAAATTCATTAAGCTATGTCCTCAGTATTAGAGCCCCTGGTGTTCAGTAATGAAGGACACAATATATACTCATTCATTTACACCCACAGGAAAGATAATCTATTAGGTAACACAAGGGCACAAAATGATCAGTTTTCATGGTAACTTGCAGTAAAACAAATTACATTTGCTCACAGTGTAAATAGTTTCCCTCATTTAAATGCACCAAGTGTGTTGGAATTCATTGGACAATTCAAAATGAAGACGTATACAATATATACAACGGGTGCTGAAGCCCAAAGCCTTATATCCCCATTAAAGTGTTGTTAGAATTCTATTCCCTTTCTGTCAGTTGCTATCATTAAATATTCCCTGAAATAAGATTGTGTTCCCTAATACCTACTAGATAAGGATAAGGCCAAAAATACTTTCCAAGGAAATGGCAAAGAGCTACCAGAGCGGAAGAAACAAAAGCATTCTAAACTTTGTCATTAAGAAGAAAGACTATCCTAATAAGGCAAGAAATCCTATCCCCAAGCAAAATTGTGTCCCAGAGAGTAAAGCCCTTTTTTTCATTTATAGTGTTGTTTCTGCCCTAACAAAGAAAATCCCGGCTAAAAGTGAAAACAATATATCTTAGTTAGCTTCATCATATATTCCATTTAGTATGTATGAAAGAATATTCTAACACCATTGTCTTGCTTTATATGTAAATAGTTCCTTAGAAAGGATACCTTAGAGCAGTGCTTCTCAAACTTCAATAGTCAAACTGATCACCTGAGGATCTTGCTAAAACTGAGATTCTATAGTAGTGGAGGGGTGGGCTGGGATCCTGGCGTTCTAACAAATACCCAGGTGATTCTAAAGCTGCTGGTCCATCCACTGCATTAGGAGTAATAGGACTTTAATTCAGTTATACGGAAATGCCTTCAGGTTTTTACTGTAGAATTTTGGATATTAGATTATAATTCATCTTCTTTATCATATAAAGGAACTATTTTTTAGAGCAGTGTTCTGCATATTTTAGTATGCATATGAAGTACCTCTGCATCTTGCTAAAATCAGATTTTGATTCTGCAATTCTGGGTTGGGACCTGAGATTTGGCATTTCTTTCCTTTTCTTTTTTTTTTCTAAAGATTTTATTTATTTATTTGAGAGACAGAGAAAGGGGGGGAGGGAGCACAAGCAAGGGAGGGGGAGAGGGAGAAGCAGACTCCCTGCTGAGCAGGGAACCCAGGGCAATGAGGGGCTAGATCGCAGGACCCAGGGATCATGACCTGAGCCAAAGGCAGATACTTAACGGCCTGAGCCACCCAGGCGCCCCAAGATTTGACATTTCTAACAACTCTCAGGGGTGCTGCCACTGCTGGCCCACAGACTACACTTTGAGTAACAAGATCTTAGATTTTAAAACATTTAGACTCACTGACATTAATTAACTCAAAAAAGTCAAGGAGGGGGAGAATGGAAGGCAAAATACTAATCAAAACTCAAAGTAATGTTATATAGAACATGGTAGAAGGTTCAATATATTCAGCCCTGGATATAAAGCCCCCCACTTTAAAAGTGCCACTTATTTACTGTTCCTATTTTAAAGTGACTACAGTAGTAGCTAAATGTTCAGTGAGAGAGCTGTTTCAGTAATGGCATCTGCTTTATTAGAGCGGTGGCTTTATTAAACTAATAACTGTTAGCATGAAGATACCATGAGTGTAAATTACATTTGTAATTATGGCATGAAATATACTCAGGTTATATACAATTAATAGATATTTTCCCCTAATTATTTACCTCTCCAGCAACTTTCCTTCTATCACATGCACTCTGAATTTGTGTCTGTGTATGAAAGCTTTCATATAGCTCTTCTCTTGTATCCCATATAGTCATTCAAACTGATACGTGGTCTATCCAAAAACTTGTGTTACCGGCTATCTAATTAGAACTTCCTTCTCAATCTCTACTTCTCAGGGGCTGGATCAATTTAATGTTCAGTGCCTTAATCAGAAATAATCTGCAGTCTAGTTGGGCATGGCTTTGAGAGAGGTACAATGTAAAGGAGAGTTCTTATAAGAACTGTGCACATTAAATGGTGAGGCATCACAAACACTCCAAAGTAAAGTGGCTTAAACCAAAAACCATTATTACCACTCCTGCCAGGTCAGCTGGAGGTGCTCAGCTGGGTGTATTGGGTGAAACTGTTCCGCTCCCCGTATGTCTCATGCACCTCCTCTGAGCCCATGTTCTCGTCCTGCGATGGCCCAAGCATTCTAGTGCTTCCATGGCTGAATGAGCCCATTCAAGCACATTTCAAGCCTCCACTGAATTACATCTGCTAATTACATTGGTTATAGCCAGTCAGACCATTGAGCCCAGTGTGTACCCACTTTGCTCATGGTGAGGCTAAAGCAAGTCAACTTAAATGGATCAGAGAAGAGTTACCCTCCCACAGAAGTGAAAGGGAATGAGTAATTATTTCACAATAAAACCTCATCTATCAGAGCCAGTTTCCCCTTTTATACATATAAGTACAAGTAGTATCTAAAGTCTGTGAACTGTTTATTTTTGTAACATGCCAAATAGCCGTAGCTATATTCAGTCAAATTAGAAATATTGGTATTGCTTTGTTTCTTTAAGAATCTCAGGTTTTTATAGAAAGTGAAAAAAATATGGTCCTAACATCCACTTATGCAGTATTTTTTGTTTGGTTCTATGTGCTGCTAGTCACATGTGAGGGTTTTAAATTCTAAAAAGTCTGGTGAATAAAGTCTTAGGCAAGATAGGTGTAGTAGCTGAGTCATGGTTAAGATGGCGAGGTGTTCATTCAACAAAAAAGCCATTCCTCAAATATTTTCCATGTGCCCTTCAGTATTGCCATGGAGATGAATCCAAGCCAGTTCCAGGCTTTACAATTCTTACGATGTTTACAGACAAATGAAGTTCTGTGTACTAGGTGTATGTTGCTTCTCTTAGGGAGTTAAGTTTAGCCACTTTACAGAAGATAGGGTGCTAAACCGGAATACTGAAATATGAGGAAAAACTCACCAGGAGGATAGAGTTGGACATCCTGTTTAGAGAGATGACATCATGCCCCATTCAGGTGTTGTTTCTGTCTGATACATTCTCCCTGACATGCTTCGCCTAGGGTAGTGGACCCTCAAGGGGCCTGTGTGGTGGGTGGGCTTAGACCCTGGTCAAGATACAGACACAAGACAGGATTTACTACCTCACATAAAGATAGGAAACAGTAGATGCTCTGAGAGGCATTGTCTATGTTTGAAACTGGAACCAGTGCTCAATGGATGATATAGCAGTCATCAGTCAGTCACTTGAGTCTGACAACCAGTGAAAGCCTGCATTTCTTTGAGTGGTATTAATTTGACTCAGGTTGGAGGGAAATGAGGAAAGAGGAGCCAGTGATCTCTGTGTTGCAGAAATAGCTCCAGCAGCTTCAGCAACATTCATATACTTTCATTTTCTTCCTGGGCATACAATAGATTACATTTCCAAGCTGCACTGCAGTTAGGAGTTGGGGAAGGGGCACCATAACTAAGCTCTGTAGTCACCAGAATGTGAGGGGAAGTGGTGGGGCCCACCTCGAGCTCCAGCCCATTTAGAGAAGAGCAGAGGAGCAAGATGGACAGAGTCTGGATTCTTGAATGACTCTGTGGTGAAGAAAACTACCTCTTTCTCAACCCACTTGGACTTTTATGTGAGCTCCGAAGTGAACTTTCATTGTGTCACTTGAATTGGGAAGTTGTTTCTTAGCATTGTTAGCCTATACTGACTTATAAAATCAGAAATGTTAATTTGATTCTTATCACCTTCTCTCTTCCAGCTTCAGGAATACTACTGTGTTTATGGATAAAGAACTTGCTCATAGCTCACAAAGGATCCTCTCAAAGAGTTGGGAGGTGAGATAGGACTGAAGAAAGAAAACCCAGTTGCGGAAAAACAGCAGGTGGAGACTGGGTATCATGGGATGGCATCTCCACTCTTCTCTAAGGGAAATTAATGTTCTCCTCACAGTTTAAGTTCAGAACCTTGTCAGTTTTGGAGGGAGGTTTCATTAATTCATTGGTTATTTTTAAATTTATTCATCCAATAAATACTTACTGAGTACCTACTACAATGTGCCAGGCAGTCTGCCTGGAATTGAGGTTACAAAGTGAGCAATAAAAGGACACAATCCCTGTCTTCTTGGTAGCTTATAGTTTGTAGAACAAGAAAGATATTACAACTGTGTTGTGTACTACACAGGAGAAATAGACAACAAGTGAGTGCATTTAGTATGGTGGGGCAGAAACCTATAGGAGGGAAAGATAAGGAAAAGCTTCTCTGATGAAAGGACTTCAAGCTGAGAGCTGAAAAAAGATTAAAAGTAAGCTAGATGAACCAGGATGAGAAAGAGGGAGTGGGAGGTACAGAATACAACACAAAACAAAAGATAAAATGTCATCAATAGTGACAAAGCCCTCTTCATCCTTTGCAACTCCTTTCCCACCCAATGATACCGTGATTAAACATTTGGGAAAGGAAGTTACTTTTAGGGGTCTAAATATTTGTATAATGCTTCTATTTTTTGTAATTGCCTAGTTTTACTAGAGCCAGTAAGACAGAAGACACACTAGTAGCCAAACATAGAACTCCAGAACCCCAGAAACACCTACTAAAATGATACACAAATATTACTATACTGATGTCTTGCTTTTATCCCAAAAAACCCCAAGTGAAAATTAATTTTCTATGTCTGTACTCTCGGTTAGCTCAGTAATTTTAAGGCACCATTTGGGCATCATTCACTAAATCCTGCAGAATGTCTAGCTCTCAGATTTTTGCTGGATATTTCCTGACCCATAATGTTAACAAGGACGTGATATTTGGCCAGAAAGAACACTTGATACATCTCTCTATCATAAGACAACCTGACTCAACTATTTAATATATAGTTTCCTTCTTAAATCATGAGTGCTTTGGAGTTCATGATTTCATCAGCAGGGAATTCAGGTTTTCTCAAACCTGGCAGACACAAAGTAATACTACTTCAAAAATCACACTTAGGTGACAGAGTGATAAAACAAGTCCCTATGGGGGTTATTAGCACTTTGCTTGAAGAAGAACTATTGGTGGATCTTCTTAACTTTTTAGCATGGGGAGGCAATGCTGTTGACAAGTTCTTGGTGAGACCAAGACTTCGTGAATGAGGAGTTTATTTTGGAATCTTGTTTCAGGAATTTTGGTGTATCGTGCTGATTAATTTAAAGTTAGCATTCAGGGGCACTTGGCTGGCTCCATCAGTGGAGTATGAGACTCTTAATCTCGGGGTTGTAAGTTCAAGTCCCACGTTGGGTGGAAAGATTCCTTAAAAAATAAAATCTTAAAAAAATAAAGTTAACATTTGGTTTGAAAAGATAACAGATTGTCTTTGCAATTCTCACCATAATCAATATCTAAAATTCATAGTAGATTGTGTGGCAAAGACCAGAGGTTGGATAAATCACATAAGCATGCAACACTTTTATCTAGTTACTCTTTCAGTTTTCCATATCCAATTATTTTTTTTCCTGTGTTAACCTCCTCCCTAAGTGTGATCCAGGATCTGAGTAACAATCTATGAATTCTACACCTTAATAATACTTTATTAAGATATAATTTATTTTTGGTAAAATGCACAAACATTAAGCGTTCAGTTCAAAGAACTTTGCCATATGTGCAAACCCATATAAAAATTACCCAGATCAAGATATAGAACACCACCCCCATAAGTCCAGCTAACCAACTTACCACCTCCAAAGGCAATTACTATCCAATTTGTGTGACCATACGTTACTTCTGTCTATTTTTGAACTTCATATCATTAGAATCATACAGTATGTAGTCTTTGGAGTTTGGCTTCTTTTATTCAAAATCTGTGCATTTTAAGAATTTCTGCGGTGTTGAGGATAGGCCAGAGCTTCTGTAAACATTGTATGGGTATGCAACTCATCTGTCTAAACCCTGTTCTTAACCTGAAAATTTCTGATTACCTTGAAGTGTTACTCTAGGAAGGGACTGTGTTAGTTTAACTATACACTACAGAAGAAAACTACCCTGAAACAAATTAAAAATAGAAATACAATTTCAGGCAATCGAAGATCTGCTTAACCTTCTGATAAACGAGCTCATTTTAAGGACTTCTCAAGTGCAAGAAGAAAAGTCTAATTATAAATTATTCTTATCCATTTATTAAGGCGGCTCCCTTAAGGGTCAATTCTTAGGCAATGCTTCATTAACCTTATCAGTCACTTCAAAAATTCATTTTTCAATAATTTTCATTAATCAGAACTTTTTGTTAATTCAGTCAGGCCCTCCTCATGTATACAAATTAGGAGGTGCCAATCAAAATGGTGAAGTTCTAGGAAGGTATCTTAAGACGTAAGGAAGGGAAGAAAGAGAAAAAGTAAATGTATTGAGATCGATAATGTGCTGGTGGTCCAGTGTGCTTTCTCCTATGTTAATAAAACTTTCAGTAAATTGTGATATGCAGAATGCCATACATCCTATCGAATATTAGTTCAAATACACCGGTACTTAAGCATGGGCCACATTCTACAAGTTCACCTGGCTGAAATGTGCAGGCCAAGCTGTCAAACGGAATGTTGGTCTTGGAGCATGGCTTATGGTCCTCAGTGGAATAGGCAGTTTGGGTTGAGATCACTATAGATTTTCACCATCCTCCACCAGAAGAAAATAGGTCCAGTGTGATATCCTGATGGACTTACTATCTGCGTAAAGAAGGTAAGCCTGATTGCCTTACTTGTGATCATTCACCCACCCATCCAAACAGCCCCTTACTTAGTGTTTATTGAGTTCCTGCTCTGTGCCAGATACTAAGCTAGACAATTGGCATATGGTAAGGAAGAGGGTGGACAAGGCCCAGGAGGCTTGTGATTTAGTGAGGATTCAGAAAAAAGATATGTCCATGGAACAATAATAGATTCAAGTGGAAGTTTTCTGAAGGATTCTAATACTACTAAATATATATACACCACTTAATAGATTAGATATAGGTATATCTATATCCAATCTAGGTATTTACAGATATATATCTAATCCTACTAAATATATATACATATATATACCACTTAATCCTCTAAATATAAATACAAATATACATATATATGTACATTTAAGGTAAAGCACATGATCATCAACAAATAGAATAGTATGACGATCTAATTGAATCTCTCAGGAAGGTGTGAGATAGAGCGAATGTTTAGCTACAGTGATGGTATCAGTGAACATCATTCGAGTTATTAAACCTCAGTTTTAGATCCACTAAAAAGGCACAAGTGGAATTTACTCAACATCTAGCGGATCAAGATGGCTCTCAGATCAATGTGGAGGGGGAGGAAAGGAGACGCTTGTGCATTATTAGAGTTTGTGAGAGGCGCCTGAGAGGTGCGCAGTGGTACAGAAGAAGCTGCTCGAAGGGGGCTGAAAACTATGCTTGTGGCTTTTCGTGCCCAAAGGCTAGCATGCAGAGCACACGTTCTAGGGAATAAGACAGGGAGGGCAGTGTTAGTACTCAAGATTTCACAATAGTTAATTAATTCATTGTTCAACTTATTAATTTTAAAATACAAAAAAAAAAAAACCTTCCAACATTCATCTCAGTGTTTGGTGTAAAGTTGAAAAATATAAATGACAACAACAACAAAAACAAAAATATAAAAGACCAAAAAAATCCCAATTCGTTTCAAAGGCAGGTATTAAAAGCCTCCGTATCCAAAAAAGCGGGATGTTGTAGTCATACTTTCATCACAACTTGTAATATTCTATAAACTAATATTAGGGAAGATATTAAAGAAAAATATTTAAATACATTTCTGTGACTTTGGCAATCTAGCAGATTCAATAAGTCATGAGAAAATTTAATCTCTCTGGCGTTTTCTGAGAAAGATGGAAACACTGGTTTTTAAAAAAGTTTCCCCATGCTACCTAAGCCTAGATCAATCTTTTTTAATAACTCAATTTTGCTAGTCAGTCGTGGTGCTTGTTTCCCCTCTCAAACGGAAATTGGGATGAAAGTAACATTGTCAGTGTGTCTTCATCTTCTCAAGGTCATGTTTGGCCAAGAGTATCAGCCAGGGTTTTCTCCTTCCTTTTTAAGCCAGCAGTGATGATCTGATTAAATATTTATAAGTCTGGTTGGGTAAAGTTAAATGGAACAGAAGGTGCAATTAAGAAGTGAAACCAAGTGTCATCCTGCAGGGTCTCCTCAAATGATACAAAACATTGGAATCCTAAGACTTTTCTTGGGCACTATTTATCAGCTAGAGTTGGGTTGTTTGGTATTAAGTGAACAGTGCTAAGATGTATTAAGCGATGTTCAGAAGTCATCTAAAAATACATTCTGAGTAACTCATGCCTCTGCACTCTGTCCAGAAATAGTTTTACTTTGCCATTCCCCAACAGGGATGGGATGTGGGAGAGGAAGGTGGTGGCTGCCACAGCTAGGCTAGGAACATCAGCAGCATCCTCTTCTGGGACGTCATCACACACACACACCTTTGGGGCCTGGGAAGATTATTTGGAGAGGTGTGGCCAGGGGTTAAATGTTTGATCGCTTGCTTTCAGAAAAATAGATAAATAAATAGATGAATTAATTAATCAATCAATTAAAAGAAAATCCTGATCAGCAACCGACATCCTTTCCGTTGCTTTTATAAAATCTTCTAGTGTCTTCCAGGAAGCTGCTGGCGATGTCATTTATGGAAAAGGGAGAAAAAATAGTAAGTTTTTCAGTCTCAGATTGAAGACTGGTGGATGGAGAAGGGAACAGAAATTTATTATAAAATATCCTCTCAACCCATCCATAAGACAGGAAAAACAGGAGCTAGCTGCAGACCAATTACGGAAGAGGCTTAACCTTGGCAGAAATGCATGGTCTTCAATTAGTATTATGTATTCAAAAGCATTTTCAAGGTTTGCAATTATTTTTAAGGGTTGAAATGTCATAAATATTTGTCTGCATGGTAATATTCTAGTTAATTGGATTGTGATGTTGATAAGGCCAAGTTCAGGTGGCAATTAGGCTGGTTAGTTTCACACTAAAACACACTACCTAGAGGACATGACTCACTGCCTCTCTACTGGTCGTGTTGTGCCTTTGGGCACCAGGAGATCTTGAAAAGCAGACCTTAGGGAAATCACTTCACACAGACACTGGAAAAACTAAATTTAATTTTCATGTCTTACCAACAGTCATTTGTGTTGCTGTCATTTAGATAAAGAAGAACTTCAAAGAAAATCAACGCTGTGTTATCCATTACTATACTAACACCTGAATTAAATAAAGTGAAATTCAGAAAAATCAATAACAAATGTGGAGAAATGAAATTTTCTTTTTGCTTGGGGGCTGGAGGGAGATGTCGAATTTTCTTTCAGTAGCTCTACTTGTTAAATTGTTATGACACTTGTTCAACTCAAATGCAAATAGGATTAGGTAGCAATTTTCATTATTTTTTTCCTAAAGCATCTTATATTTATTTGAAGTTCTGCAATCCTTTGACTGATTCTCCTTAAGGTGAAAGTTAGAATCGTGGTTACTTTTGGAGCATGGTAGTAACAAGAATGGGGCATGTAGGTGGCTCTTGGGACACAGTAAGTATTCTATATTGATCTGGGTAAAAGTTACCCGATGTGCTCACTTTGTGAAACTACCTTAACTTGTGCACTTATGCTTTATGCACTTGTGATATTACCTCTATCATATCCCAAAAGTTTTTAAAGGAATTTATAAAACACCACTTGGGTTCCTATATTCATTTAAGTACTGGCTCCATTAGTTTCTTTGATGATGGCATGTTTCCTGGATGCATGCCTTTTTAACAAGTGTATTCTACCATCTTTCTTTGTTTCTTTTTACTGGGACCTGTTTCCTTAATGCAAAAACTTATTTGTAATTTCTAATATATTATACAAATTAATATCTTTTTCCAGTTGGGATTAGAAAAATCACTTGGGTTAAAAGGTGCCTGGTGCTTCCATCTGCCTTCAGATAGAAGCCCTGGCTTTGATTTACCTTTCTCTGCTCCTCTCCTAGGCAGTGAGCTTCCTCATTACCCTCCAATATGGTAAAATGTTCAGTGTGAGTCATCTTTACTCACGGTATACTTTGTGAATCCATGCTGTTTTTCCATCATTAGCTACTCTGTTCATTATATTCTATATAATTTTGTATAGTGATGTCTTGGGGGTAATAATTGCATTTTAATGAAAAAATGGCCCCGATCGGCAGAAATATGACCAGATGTGGGCTGCAATGTTAATATACACCTACTGTTTCAATTTTCCAGTAAAGCTTATAATGACTGAAGAAAATGGGTGATTGAGAAAATCATGCCTGGCAATTGCATCTCTCAAGTTGACTTTTGATCCTTCACTTCTAGCAGCTTGCCTTTAGCTTTTATTAAAGAGTCAAGAAAAGCAGGACCAGTACAATCATCCTCTGATACTTGTTTAGATCTTCTCTCTGGTGATGGAGCATTTGCAAATTCTAAAGGACTGGTTTCTAGTAATAGTTTAAAGCATGAGATGTGAATATGCATTCTTGCTGAGGTACATACTATCCTTACAAGACTGGGCAAGCTAATTTCAAAACGTAGACTCATATTTATTATCCAGAAAGTGGGAATAGTTTATCTTATTAGGTGATTGAGAAGATGAAGTGAAATTGTGGATGTAAATTCCTTAGGTAGGAGCTGATGTGCCTTCCTGAGCTCAACAAATGTTGATCATTATTTTTATTAAATATGTGATAACTCATTCTCATCAATATCAAAAATTAAGATTGTACTCAAAATAAAAACTATATTTGGTCTCTCAAGTCATGCATATGAGAGTAAGTAAATATAAACTGTATGATTTAATTTATATGAAGTTTAAACAGAAGCACAATCATTTTATGGGATCAATATCTGAACAGTAGGACCTTCTGTGAGGTGTGGAATAGTCTTGAGAGAGGCATGAGGGTTTCTGTGGGGCTGAAGATGTCCTGTTTCTTCATCTAGGCCATAGCTAGTGAATTTTACATGTGTAAAAATTCATCGAGCCGTACACTTAAGATTTCAGTAAAATAAAACTCAATAAAAAAGAAAAAAGGGGTTTAAAAGCAATATTTCTCAAAGATATTAAAGAAATACAAACTACTACGGGCTTTTGGGAAATTGAGAAATCATAGCAATACTCAGTAACTCTGCCCCTATGATTTCAGGTAAATATTCTAATAGTGGAAATATTCCAGTAACAGATAAAGTCATTTGCATAAAGTATTCATTTTCACATTTCCTATTTTAAAAAAAGCAAGATTGAAAGCAATATAAATTAAATTTCCAGTAATCTAAAAAAATTACATAATTGATGATGCATCCCTTCCAGATTTATGCAGTCATCAAAAATAACTATGCAAAGTGGTATAGCCATTTTAGAGGGCTCCTTGGCAGTGTTTTATAAAGCTAAACATACATTGGCCCTATGATGCAGCAATTCTACTTCTGAATTTTTATGCAATACAAATGGAGACATATGGGTCCACACAAAGACTTATATGTTCATGGCAGCCTTATTCATATAGCCCCAAACTGGAAACAATTCAAACATACATCAGTAGGAGAATGGATAAACGAATGGTGGTATATTCATATAATGTACTATTAGTCAGCAATTACTACAACATGAATGAATTGCCAAAAGAACATGTTGAATGAAAGAAACCAGACACAAAAGATTCTGTACTGTATGATTTCATATATATGAACTTCCGGAGGAGGCAAAATTAGTCCATGATGGAGGACACCAAAACAGTGGTTGCCTCTACTATAAAAAGTTGGGGAATGCCTAGTGATGGAGAGAGTCCTTGTCTTGTTTGACAGCATCGGCAGCAGCCATCTTGTGACCTTGAGGATCTGCCCAGTACAACTACAAAGGTACTAGTCCTAAAATTGTTGAGCTGGTGAACCAATTCCAGGGTCCATATATTTCCATACTTCTTATGTAAAAGAAGGCAAAGTCCTATTTGTTCAACCACTGTAGGTGAGAACATCCCATTAAGAGAAGATTGAAAGAAATGCTGCTCCAATCTGTATCAGTGTAGAAAGGAGTTGTGTCAGTGGAGAAAGCAGCAAGAATTCCAGAAGGCTTCTGTCACTTACTGTGGCATTATAGAATGACAGGCTTGGAAGGGACATTAGCATTTATAGAAAATGATACTAAAGCCCAGCAAGGTTATGTGTCTTGCCAAGGACACAAACGGCCAAGATTAGATCATATACATCCAATTCTTCATCTCCTTAATGAAAAAAGAGACGTTAAAAGGACTACGGTAGATCCCAGAGCAACTGAGAGGATATTTTCTATACGGTGCTCCAAGAGCACAACATATGAGATGAGAAAGCTTAAGTACAAGCTGCCGAGGAGATGATGCTTCACCAGTGAAAATACAGTTCTACACAGGAGGCTCCTAATGATTTCTCAGTGTGCACGTTAGGTGGTTTGTACTCCCAGTCCCTTTAATATCAGATGTTTATCATATCTACAACACTCACACTTGACGTTTTTACTTTTACTGAATTTTCTTTTTACTTGTTTCTTCTTGTTCTATTTCAGGAAGTGCTGATAATAAATTTTGAATTGTGTTCTCATCGAGAAATTTATGAAAGACTTTAGTCCTTACATGATTGCATTTAATTATGCATCCGTTTGTCATCTTCCAAAAGATTAAAATGGACACCAGAAGGCCCCTCTGGATCTTCAGGTCGTTATTAAGTTCCATATAGCTCTGAGTAAAAGATTATGTTAATTTTCTCCTGTGTTATGTTAAATATATTTCACTCCTCCTTCTCCAGGAGAGTGGGAACAACAGTGCTTTCCCCACAGCTTCCGACATATGCCCAAGGAACATTGGTAGGGGTTTTAATTACTTCTTGCAATATGTTTTTACAAATAAGGAAAGTTCCAGCTTTTTTAAAAATTTTTTATTGTTATGTTAATCACCATATATTACATCATTTGTTTTGGTGTAGTGTTCCATGATTCATTGTTTGTTCATAACACCCAGTGCTCCATGCAGAATGTGCCCTCTTTAATACCCATCACCAGGCTAACCCATCCCCCTACCCTCCTCCCCTCTAGAAACCTCAGTTTGTTTTTCAGAGTCCATCATCTCTCGTGGTTCGTCTTCCCCTCTGACTTACTCCCCTTCATTCTTCCTCTCCTGCTATCTTCTTCTTTTTTTTTCTTAAAATATGTTGCGTTATTTGTTTCAGAAGTACAGATCTGTGATTCAACAGTCTCACACAATTCACAGCGCTCACCGTAGCACATACCCTCCCCAATGTCTATCACCCAGCCACCCCATCCCTCCCACCCCCGACCACTCCAGCAACCCTCAGTTTGTTCCTGAGATTAAGAATTCCTCATATCAGTGAGGTCATATGATACATGTCTTTCTCTGATTGACTTATTTCATTCAGCATAACACCCTCCAGTTCCATCCACATCGTTGCAAATGGCAAGATCTCATTCCTTTTGATGGCTGCATAATATTCCATTGTGTATATATACCACATCTTCTTTATCCATTCATCTGTCGATGGACATCTTGGCTCTTTCCACAGTTTGGCTATTGTGGACATTGCTGCTATAAACATTGGGGTGCACGTACCCCTTCGGGTCCCTGCATTTGTATCTTTGGGGTAAATACCCAGTAGTGCAATTGCTGGATCGAATGGTAGCTCTAATTTCAACTGTTTGAGGAACTTCCATACTGTTTTCCAGGGGGGTTGCACGAGCTTGCATTCCCACCAACAGTGTAGGAGGGTTCCCCTTTCTCCACATCCCCGCCAACATCTGTTGTTCCCTGACTTGTTAATTTTAGCCATTCTGACGGGTGTGAGGTGGTATCTCATTGAGGTTTTGATTTGGATTTCCCTGATGCCGAGCGATGTTGAGCACTTTTTCATGTGCCTGTTGGCCATTTGGATGTCTTCTTTGGAAAAATGTCTGTTCGTGTCTTCTGCCCATTTCTTGATTGGATTATTTGTTCTTTGGCTGTTGAGTTGGATAAGTTCTTTATAGATTTTGGATACTAGCCCTTTATCTGATCTGTCATTTGCAAATATTTTCTCCCATTCTGTTGGTTGTCTTTTGGTTTTGTGGACTGTTTCTTTTGCTCTGCAAAAGCTTTTTATCTTGATGAAATCCCAATAGTTCATTTTTGCCCTGGCTTCCCGTGCCTTTGGTGATGTTTCTAGGAAGAAGTTGCTGTGGCTGAGGTCGAAGAGGTTGCTGCCTGTGTTCTCCTTTAGGATTTTGATGGACTCCTGTCTCACGTTTAGGTCTTTCAACCATTTGGAGTCTATTTTTGTGTGTGGTGTAAGGAAATGGTCCAGTTTCATTCTTCTGCATGTGGCTGTCCAATTTTCCCAACACCATTTGTTGAAGAGACTGTCTTCTTTCCATTGGACATTCTTTCCTGCTTTGTCAAAGACAAGTTGACCATAGAGTTGAGGGTCCATTTCTGGGCTCTCGATTCTGTTCCATTGATCTATGTGTCTGTTTTTGTGCCAGTACCATACTGTCTTGATGATGACAGCTTTGTAATAGAGCTGGAAGTGCGGAATTGTGATGCCGCCAGCTTTGCTTTTCTTTGTCAAGATTCCTCTGGCTATTCGGGGTCTCTTCTGGTTCCATACAGATTTTCGGATTATTTGTTCCATTTCTTTGAAAAAAGTGGATGGTATTTTGATGGGGATTGCATTGAATGTGTAGATTGCTCTAGGTAGCATTGACATCTTCACAATGTTGGTTCTCCCAATCCATGAGCATGGAACGTTTTTCCATTTCTTTGTGTCTTCTTCAATTTCTTTCCTGAGTATTTTATAGTTTTCTGAGTACAGATCCTTTGTAACTTTGGTTAAATTTATTCCTAGGTATCTTATGGTTTTGGGTGCAATTGTAAATGGGATCGACTCCTTGATTTGTCTCTCTTCTGTCTTGTTGTTGGTGTATAGGAATGCCACTGATTTCTGTGCATTGATTTTATATCCTGCTACTTTACTGAATTCCTGTATGAGTTCTAGCAGTTTTGGGGTGGAGTCTTTTGGGTTTTCCACATACAGTATCATATCATCTACAAAGAGTGAGAGTTTGACTTCCTCTTTGCCAATTTGGATGCCTTTGATTTCTTTTTGTTGTCTGATTGCTGTGGCTAGGACTTCTAATACTATGTTGAATAGCAGTGGTGAGAGTGGACATCCCTGCCGCGTTCCTGACCTTAGGGGAAAAGCTCTCAGCCTTTCCCAATTGAGAATGATATTCACTGTAGGTTTTTCGTAGATGGCTTTTATGATATTGAGGTATGTACCCTCTATCCCTATACTCTGAAGAGTTTTGATCAAGAAAGGATGCTGTACTTTGTCAAATGCTTTTTCTGCATCTATTGAGAGGATCATATGATTCTTGTTCTTTCTTTTGTTAATGTATTGTATCACGTTGATTGATTTGCGGATGTTGAACCAGCCTTGCAGCCCAGGGATAAATCCCACTTGGTCGTGGTGAATAATCCTTTTAATGTACTGTTGGATCCTATTGGCTAGTATTTTGGTGAGAATTTTTGCATCCATGTTCATCAAGGATATTGGTCTGTAATTCTCCTTTTTGATGGGATCTTTGTCTGGTTTTGGGATCAAGGTAATGGTGGCCTCATAAAATGAATTTGGAAGTTTTCCTTCCATTTCTATTTTTTGGAACAGTTTCAGGAGAATAGGTACTAATTCTTCTTTAAATGTCTGATAGAATTCCCCTGGGAAGCCATCTGGCCCTGGGCTTTTGTTTCTTGGGAGATTTTTGATGACTGCTTCAATTTCCTTAGTGGTTTATAGGTCTGTTCAGGTTTTCTGTTTCTTCCTGGTTCAGTTTTGGTAGTTGATACATCTCTAGGAATGCACCCATTTCTTCCAGGTTATCTAATTTGCTGGCATAGAGTTGCTCATAATATGTTCTTATAATTGTTTGTATTTCTTTGGTGTTGGTTGTGATCTCTCCCCTTTATTCATGATTTTGTTGATTTGGGTCATTTTTCTTTTGGATAAGTCTGGCCAGAGGTTTATCAATCTTGTTAATTCTTTTGAAGAACCAGCTCCTAGTTTCGTTGATCTGTTCTACTGTTCTTTTGGTTTCTAGTTCATTGATTTCTGCTCTGATCCTTATTATTTCTCTTCTCCTGCTGGGTTTAGGCTTTATTTGCTGTTCTTTCTCCAGCTCCTTTAGGTGTAGGGTTAGGTTGTGTATTTGAGACCTTTCTTGTTTCTTGAGAAAGGCTCGTATTGCTATATACTTTCCTCTCAGGACTGCCTTTGCTGTATCCCAAAGATTTGGAACAGTTGTGTTTTCATTTTCATTGGTTTCCATGAATTTTCTTAATTCTTCTTTAATTTCCTGGTTGACCCATTCATTCTTTAGTAGGATGCTCTTTAGCCTCCATGTATTTGAGTTCTTTCCGACTTTCCTCTTGTGACTGAGTTCTAGTTTCAAAGCATTGTGGTCTGAAAATATGCAGGGAATGATCCCAATCTTTTGGTACCGGTTGAGACCTGATTTGTGACCTAGGATGTGATCAATTCTGGAGAATGTTCCATGGGCACTAGAGAAGAATGTGTATTCCGTTGCTTTGGGATGGAATGTTCTGAATATGTCTGTGAAGTCCATTTGGTCCAGTGTGTCATTTAAAGTCTTTATTTCCTTTTGATCTTTTGCTTAGATGATCTGTCTATTTCAGTAGGGGGGGTGTTAAAGTACCCACTATTATTGTATTGTTGTCAATGTGTTTCTTTGCTTTTGTTATTAATTGCCTTATATAATTGGCTGCTCCCATGTTCGGGGCATAGATATTTACAATTGTTAGATCTTCTTGTTGGATAGACCCTTTAAGTAGGATATAGTGTCCTTCCTCATCTCTTATTACAGTCTTTGTTTAAAATCTAGTTTATCTGATATAAGGATTGCCACCCCAGCTTTCTTTTGGTGTCTATTAGCATGGTAAATGGTTTTCCACCCCCTCACTTTCAATCTGGGGCTGTCTTTGGGTCTAAAATGAGTCTCTTGCAGACAGCATATTGATGGGTCTTGTTTTTTAATCCAATCTGATAGCCTGTGTCTTTTGATTGGGGCTTTTAGCCCATTTACATTCAAGGTAACTATTGAAAGGTATGAATTTAGTGCCATTGTATTGCCTGTAAGGTGACTGTTACTGTATGTTGTCTGTGTTCCTTTCTGATCTTTGCTGCTTTTAGGCTCTCTCTTTGCTTAGAGGACCCCTTTCAATATTTTTGGAGGGCTGGTTTCGTGTTTGCAAATTCCTTTAGTTTTTGTTTATTCTGGAAGCTTTTTATCTCTCCTTCTATTTTCAATGACAGCCGAGCTGGATATAGTATTCTTGGCTGCATATTTTTCTCGTTTAGTGCTCTGAAGATATCTTGCCAGTCCTTTCTGGCCTACCAGGTCTCTGTGGATAGGTCTGTTGCCAATCTAATATTTTTACCATTGTAGGTTACATATCTCTTCTCCCGAGCTGCTTTCAGGATTTTCTCTTTGTCTCTGAGACTCGTAAGTTTTACTATTAGATGTCGGGGTGTTGACCTATTATTATTGATTTTGAGAGGGGTTCTCTGTGCCTCCTGGATGAAAGTTCCAGCTTTTAAGGAAGTGCCATTTCCATAGCATTGGCTAGTCATTGACATTTTTGGTTCACTCTTGACAGAGTCCTGATGAATTAGAACCAAGTGGTTGTGTTGTTGATTGTTTTAACATTAGTTATGTTTATTTTTATCAATAATTAATATAAGCATTGCATTGCAGTCACAAAATTCAAAGGCAATACATCAATGATGAATGATAAAAACCAGTCTCCCTCCTACCCTTCTCCAGCTATCCTGTTCCCTTCCCCAAAAGTAATATTTACATATGGTTCAACATAGAAAATGTATGAAATGATAAATACTGAAAATCCCCCTCTTGTCCATGTCTCCCATTTACCCTGTTTACTTCCCCTCAAACAATAATCCTAATTTGTATACACTTTAAAATATATTATTTTGAACTTATATACATTTTTAAATATATATTCTTCATCTTATTTTTATACAAATATTGACAGATTATACATAATGTTTTAAACATTTTTTTCACTTAAGAACATCTTTGTCTTTATCTATCCATCCATAAAGAGCTTCAACAGTCTTTTGTATAGCTTCATTGCATTCCATTGCATGGATAAACCATAACTTATCCAACTAATCCCTTAGTGATAGGATTTAGAATAACATTTAGAATGTTTCCAATATTTATTATTGCAAAGAGTGTTGCAATGAATAACCTTAGATGTACATTATTAGTGGGGTTATTTTTATAGTATTCATTCTTATAAGGGTATATGCTTTGGCAATTTTACTAGGTATTGTCAACTTGCTCTCTCTGAAGCTATTCTGTGATACCAAAGGATGTCACCAGAACCCTAGACACTAGGCCCCTCCAAACACCCATCCCTGACACTCTTCTCATCTCAAACAGAAGTAAGCACTGTACTGAATTTTTATTTATGATCCTCGTTTCTCTTTTATGGCTCTTACCACCTCTCTTTATGTATAGACTCCTAAATAGCAAATTATTTTTTAGTCATATGTAAATGGAGCCATACAGTATAAATTCTTCTGTGATTTGTTTCTTCCTCAGAACGTTATGTTCTGAGATCATCCAGGGTGATGCATACAACAGTAGTTCTTCCATTTTTCACTTGTGTGATGTACATCTGTAGGAACACACTGTAATTCATTCATCTATTTTACTGATAGACATTTTTGTACTGACTCATTCTTTTATTTATTTCAAAAATGTTGCTATGAATATTCTTGACAATGTCTCCCTATGTACATGTTTTCAAAAGTTCTCTGACTCCTGGAGTATACCTAGGAGTGGAATTTCTGTATTCTGTGCTATGGGTATTTTCAGCCACGTTATGTAATTATTAACTTTTTCCAGACAAGTAGCCTTACAATTAGGAGTGGGAGAGATGTTCTTGCACCACATCCTTGCTAATACCTAGTCAAGTTTTTCAATCAATTGAGTGTGAAATCGTATCTCACTGTGGTTAAAATGTGCATGTTCTGGATACTAATAAAATTGATCATCTTTTCAGATGTTTATTTCAGGTTTTCACTTAAGTGAATTATCTCAATTATTCTGCCCGTTTCTTTTTTTTTTCCTATTGACCCATAAAATGTTCCCTATACACTTTGGATCAAAGCATTTGTTGTCAGTTACATTTTTTAAATCCCTGAATAAGATGCAGTACTCCCTAATTTCAAACCTTATTCTCTAATGTAAATATTTAAGACTATTTAATTTTTTAAGTATTATTTTAACCTAATCTTACAAAATTTTATACATCATGTGTGTACTGTAATTCAGTTCTTAAAATAGTCTAATTTCCATTACTCTTTCCATATCGACCCATGAATTGTTTAGAAGTATGTTTTATATTTATAGAAAAGATGGGGTATTTCTTATAATTTTTTATTTAAATTAAATTGCACTGTGGTCAAAGAATGTGTTCAGTGTGATATCAATACCTTGAAATTTGATCCCATTAGCTTTATTGCTAAGATGTGGTCAGGTTTTATAACTACCCACATGGGCTTGAACATAATATATATTCTCCTAAATCAAAACTGTAGATTGTTCTTTTCAACTATTCTTTGTCTTTACTGTTTAATCCATCAATTATGAGAGGGTCTTATTTGTCTGTTATTAATATAACTAATGCTTTCAGGTTTTGTAATCAAACATTCAGTTTATTCAGGATTCATTTTGATGTAAAGTGTAGGTAGGGACCCAACTTTTTTTTTCCAATCTTAGTTGTAACAATAGCTTTTATTGAATAATTCATCTTTCTCACTACCTATTTCTTAAGCCACCTTTATTATGTACAAAATTATTGTAATTTTGGTTTAGTTGTGGATTTCTATCTTATTCCATTGATCTATATTCATGTAAGGATGGGACTTTTTGATTAGATAATAATCAGCATTGAAAACTGGAACAATCTTTCATGTAATGATATACTGAAGGGCTCAAGTCAAAAAAGTGAAGCAGAGACTTTGGAAGAATGGATAAGGTCATGGTCTTTTTGCCTAAAAAAGAATGTACAAGAATGAATGAAAATGCAAGTTTCAACATAGGGAAGTACACATTGTTAGCAATTATTTAAACCCAGGCAACAAAAATCACTGTAATTCTTTGCTGTATAAAAAGCATCATATATTATGGAGATAAACATCACACTAAATTATACTTGCAGTACTTATTCATCTCTCCAGAGAAATGGGTGAATATAGTTAATGTGTGTTTTATGGTGTTTTACTCTGGTCTAAACCAAGTAGAAAAAGAAATTTACTTTTTGAACAAAAATGACAAGACCTAATGGTTGCAACTGGCATGTGATATTAAAGTTAATATATGCATCCCTTATACCTGCAACATTCCCTGCAAATTCCCTATAAATTAAGCCAATGTTCTATGTTTGTATTTATAATCTATTCTCCAGGATACGGGGACTTCATACAATTGGTGCTCACTTATAGAATTTTAGCAAGGCTTATTCCACCTTTAGATTTCCCCTCTTTATGTATTCAAAATTTAATCTTGACCACCCCAGGAAGTTGTGGGTAGAAGAGAAAGAGAATAGGAAAAACAGTTCACCACGAATTGACAAATTCTTCTAGATTAAAAAATATATATCTTGGAAATATTGTGATAATGTTATATCAAAAAACAAAATTTGTTACCACTCATCCAACATTTTAGGACATACATTTTTTAAAAGGGTAAGTCATTTTGTTTCATAACTTTTAGTTTAATTTCGCTTGGCTATGTTTTTACTAGAAGTGAAAATAATATATATAGCAATGTAGAAATAATTGTGAGTTTAATGGTGAAATCTGATGTTCTGGGCTCTGCTTAACTTAATGCCCAAAGTCCAAGTAATAAGGAATTTGGGGTATGGAGAGGTCTATACACAAACTTCTTTGGGACAGTATTTTGTTTCCTACCTTAGTCTAGAAAACCTTATTTGTCAATCTAATATTTTATGAACCACTTGTATGTTGTTTGCATTTTGAGAGTATTTTTATTTAAATAAAACAAATCAAACTCAACACCCAAAAAACAAATAATCAAGTCAAAAAATGGGCAGAAGATATGAAAAGACATTTCTCTGAAGAAGACATACAAATGGCTAACAGACACATGAAAAAATGTTCATCATCATTAGCCATCAGGGAAATTCAAATCAAAACCACATTGAGAAACCACCGTACACCAGTTAGAATGGCAAAAATGGGCAGGGAAAGAAACAACAAATGTTGGAGAGGTTGTGGAGAAAGAGGAACCCGTTTACACTGTTGGTGGGAATGCAACTTGGTGCAGCCACTTTGGAAAACAGTGTGGAGGTTCCTCAAAAATTTAAAAATAGAGCTACCCTATAACCCAGCAATTGCACTCCTGGATATTTACCCAAAGACACAGATGTAGTGAAAAGAAGGGCCATATGCACCCCAATGTTCATAGCAGCAACGTCTGCAACAGCCAAACTGTGGAAAGAGCCGAGATGTCCTTCAACAAATGAATGGATAAAGAAGATGTGGTCCATATATACAATGGAATATTACTCAGCCATTAGAAAGGATGAATACCCAACTTTTACATCAACATAGATGGGACTGGAGGAGATTACGCTAAGTGAAATAAGTCAAGCAGAGAAAGTCAATTATCATATGGTTTCACTTATTTGTGGAACATAAGGAATAACATGGAGGACATTAGGAGAAGGGAGGGAAATCGGAGGGAGAGATGAACCATGAGAGACTATGGACTCTGAGAAACAAACAGGGTTTTAGAGGGGAGGGGGAGGGGGGATGGGTTAGCCCCATGATGGGTATTAAGGAGGGCATGTACTGCTTGGAGCACTGGGTGTTATACGAAAACAATGGATCGTGGATCACCACATCAAAAACTAATGATGTATTGTATGGTGACTAACATAACATAATAAAATTAAAAAAAAAAACATTTAAATCAGAAACCTATTGGATTCTTCTGAGCTATTGGTAATAGCAGATCCTTCAGGCAGACATTGTTTTGTCAGTTACTAAGTACACACGCACTGCGTAATGTTGTCCATTAAAAGCCAGGTCAGGTACACATTGTGGTTGCTAAGCATCTGTTGGGGAAGCAGTCCTTCCAGACCTGTGGCTCATGCCACCTGTATTTCACACCAACCTCCCCAAATTTCCCAGGTTCTTATGTTTCTTTCTTTGTTTTTCATTTTCCTGTCATGAGTACATCCGTTCTGTGTTAACTTTTAATCAGGGACATTTACAGGAGCTAAATATGGTACTAACTGATGCTGAAGATTCACATTAAACAGAAGTAGGGCAAAGCCATAAAGCCATTTTTAGAATTTGAGAGTATGGAGGAGAATGTTTTAAGATTAAGAGACAATTCATATTTGGGGTGCCTGGCTGGCTCAGTCTGTAGAGCATGTGACTCTTGATCTCAGGGTCACAAATTTGAGCCCCACATTGGGAGTAGTTTGCTAACAAAAAAAATGAAAATGAAAAATAAAACTTTTTTTCTGATTTTATTTTTTTTATTATGTTCAGTTAGCATATAGTACATCATTAGTTTTTGATGTAGTGTTCAACGATTCTTTAGTTGTGTGTGACACCGGGTGATAGGTATTAAGGAGGGCAGGTGTTGTGAAAAATAAAACTTTGAAAAAGAGAGACTCTAATCTGTATTATACTTCCATTTTCATGAAATTGGGGGAAAAAACTTTAAAGGAAGAAGAAAAAGTGGGAGAAAGAGGGAGGAAGATAGGGACTCAAGGAGAGAAGGAAGAAAGGAGGAAAAAGGGAAAGGAAGAAGGAAGCGGGAAGAGAAGGAAGGAAGGACTGATGAAAGGAGGAATTGCACTATTTTATAGCCTTGAGAAATGTTACATGTGAATGTGAACTGTCGTGGAATATTCCTTATGTAACAGACTTTTTAAGCTCATTGGCTACCTCTACTATGTCAATTCCTTCAGCAGGGACAAACCCAACCCTTCTAGTGGTTTAGAGCTTTGGCATCATACCCTGAAGGAGGCAGTCCTGTAGGAGAGGCTTGTGGACTCCTTAAAAGCAAAGCCTGTTGGGGTTGCCATCCGGAAGAGATCTGTTCTACACCTTAAACATTGTAGGACTGAAGTAAAACAGAAGGCAGTGTTTTCAACCATCTGGGAAAGAGGGTGGAGAACCTTCCCTCAAAGACAGGGGATGTTCACACTGTTCACAGCAGGCAATAGAGAGAACAAAAAGTCACTTTTCTAGATTCTATTCATGAGACAAAACAACTGATATCTTTGTTTATCTTTAGGGGTGTGGATAATGGGGTTTTTGTAGTGATGACAAGGAGAAAAGAGAGCGGTGGTTAATTAGCCATCCTGACAGGTGTAGACACAAGCTGGGAAGTCTGGTCTGTCTTCTCTATTCACTAAACATAACCAGAGCAGGAAGCCTACAGTTTTCCGATCCCTGCAAGTCCATTATGTTGAAACTGCTTTACCATTTGCTTTCAGAATTCAAATATAGACTTTCCCTGTGAAGGGCTAAACTAGGCAGATGGTAAGAAAAACAATGAACCAGAATGATATCTTCAAGTCCCTTCTCATGGTTAGTGGAAATAGAGCAATTCTTTTTCAAAATATAATTTTTAGAATTTTAAAGTAAACAAAAAAAAAGTAAAAAAAAGAGTCAATCTCGAATTTCTTTGGTGACCATTCTATAGGAAGGTAGATTCTCAGCCAATAATTACAGTTTATTAGCAAAATAAATGGTTTTAATTATAATATCCTAAGTTATTATATACTTTAAATATATTATTTTGTTATAATTAATTATAATAATTAATTATAATAAATATATCTACATCTATAGTAAAATGTGTTGCCCTATATTTCAGATAACTATAAGCCTTTAGGGGAAAGAAATTTGGCAAAAGCCACATCAATACCATTCTCTTTAACATAATTCCATTTCTAAGAGTCTTAAGGGGGAAAAATTAAGAATTGAATAAAATCATATTTATGAAAATATTTTTCAATTAATAATGATAAAAAAGAAATTGATGTAAGTAACCAGAGTAGGGGATTTATTAGGGCAGTCTCGTAATCCATAGGACAGTCCCTCACAACAAAGAATTATTCAGCATAAAATGTCAGTAGCGCCAAGGTTCAAAAATCCTATATGAGGGCAATTAGGGTATTCTGACTCAATACAAAAATATGAAATCTTTAAAGTTCATATATAAAGGCTAGGTTTCAACATGAAAAATTATTTCGATATAACAAAAGAAAATAAAAGTTGCAAATTTATATGTACTTTATGGCCAACAGTATTTTATAATGAAGCTATTGAAACTTAAGTTGTAGGGCCTCTCACCTACAAAGCTTTTCGAAGTCTCTTAGGCTGTGGCCATATCTTTCATACAGTTACAGATTTTTGTAAAAAAAATTTTTTAAAGATTATTTAAATTTTGTCTTGAGTAAGATTTTTCTTCTCCCCCCGTCCCAATAGGTGCAAGCTTCAGGCACCATAGAGCCAGGTCTGTCTTTGGTTACAATTTTAGTGAAGTGAAACATGATGCATATAATCAAGAAAAAAAAATCTGATGGGAAATTACCAAACAGCTAACTTCAATGATGTAAGGATGGTGAGCTTAGGGGGAATGTTTTTCTCTTCTCTAGTTCTCAACTGTTTTTGTAAAGCTGTCATGTTAGTTTATAATGAAAGAAATTATTTGTAAGAAAAAAAAATTCATTGATCCACAAGAAGAAAAAAATGTGGAAAATACCCACTGTGTTAAGCCCCTTTATGAGTTTTTGTGTGGTTTGAATCTTGATGTTCTTATGCTATCCTTTCTGGCTTGGTAGTTCACCCTGGTCTCACAGCTCTCATTTGTTGTGGTATTCAACTATTTCACTAAGAGAGCATGTGTTCCAGGCGCCTATTGCTTCTTTTTTTTTTTTTTTTTTTTTTTTTTTATTGTTTTTTTTTATTTTTTTTTATTTTTTTTTATTTTTTTTTTTATTTTTTTATTTTTTTTTATTTTTATTTTTTTAATTTTTATTGTTATGTTAATCACCATATATTACATCATTAGTTTTTGGTGCAGTGTTCCATGATTCATTGTTTGTTCATAACACCCAGTGCTCCATGCAGAACGTGCCCTCCTCAATACCCATCACCAGGCTAACCCATCCCCCTACCCCCCTCCCCTCTAGAACCCTCAGTTTCTTTTTCAGAGTCCATCATCTCTCATGGTTCGTCTCCCCCTCTGACATACTCCCCTTTTCTTCCTCTTCTGTTATCTTCTTCTTTTTCTTTTTTCTTAAAATATGTTGCGTTATTTGTTTCAGAAGTACAGATCTGTGATTCAACAGTCTTGCACAATTCACAGCGCTCACCGTAGCACATACCCTCCCCAATATCTATCACCCAGCCACCCCATCCCTCCCACCCCCGACCACTCCAGTAACACTCAGTTTGTTTCCTGAGATTAAGAATTCCTCATATCAGTGAGGTCATGTGATACATGTCTTTCTCTGATTGACTTATTTCACTCAGCATAACACCCTCCAGTTCCATCCACGTCGTTGCAAATGGCAAGATCTCATTCCTTTTGATGGCTGCATAATATTCCATTGTGTATATATACCACATCTTCTTTATCCATTCATCTGTCGATGGGCATCTTGGCTCTTTCCACAGTTTGGCTATGGTGGACATTGCTGCTATAAACATTGGGGTACACGTACCCCTTCGGGTCCCTACATTTGTATCTTTGTGGTAAATACCCAGTAGTGCTATTGCTGGATCGAACGGTAGCTCTAATTTCAACTGTTTGAGGAACCTCCATACTGTTTTCCAGAGGGGTCGCACCAGCTTGCATTCCCACCAACAGTGTAGGAGGGTTCCCCTTTCTCCACATCCCCGCCAACATCTGTCGTTCCCTGACTTGTTAATTTTAGCCATTCTGACGGGTGTGAGGTGGTATCTCATGGAGGTTTTGATTTGGATTTCCCTGATGCCAAGCGATGTTGAGCACTTTTTCATGTGCCTGTTGGCCATTTGGATGTCTTCTTTGGAGAAATGTCTGTTCATGTCTTCTGCCCATTTCTTGATTGGATTATTTGTTCTTTGGGTGTTGAGTTTGATAAGTTCTTTATAGATTTTGGATACTAGCCCTTTATCTGATATGTCATTTGCAAATATTTTCTCCCATTCTGTCGGTTGTCTTTTGGTTTTGTGGACTGTTTCTTTTGCTGTGCAGAAGCTTTTTATCTTGATGAAATCCCAATAGTTCATTTTTGCCCTGGCTTCCCGTGCCTTTGGCGATGTTTCTAGGAAGAAGTTGCTGCGGCTAAGGTCGAAAAGGTTGCTACCTGTGTTCTCCTTTAGGATTTGGATGGACTCCTGTCTCACGTTTAGGTCTTTCAACCATTTGGAGTCTATTTTTGTGTGTGGTGTAAGGAAATGGTCCAGTTTCATTCTTCTGCATGTGGCTGTCCAATTTTCCCAACACCATTTGTTGAAGAGACTGTCTTTTTGCCATTGGACATTCTTTCCTGCTTTGTCAAAAATAAGTTGACCATAGAGTTGAGGGTCCATTTCTGGGCTCTCAATTCTGTTCCATTGATCTATGTGTCTGTTTTTGTGCCAGTACCATACTGTCTTGATGATGACAGCTTTGTAATAGAGCTGGAAGTCCGGAATTGTGATGCCGCCAGCTTTGCTTTTCTTTTTCAGTATTCCTCTGGCTATTCTGGGTCTCTTCTGGTTCCATACAAATTTTAGGATTATTTGTTCCATTTCTTTGAAAAAAGTGGATGGTATTTTGATGGGGATTGCATTGAATGTGTAGATTGCTCTAGGTAGCATTGACATCTTCACAATGTTGATTCTCCCAATCCATGAGCATGGAACGTTTTTCCATTTCTTTGTGTCTTCTTCAATTTCTTTCCTCAGTATTTTATAGTTTTCTGAGTACAGATCCTTTGCCTCTTTGGTTAGATTTATTCCTAGGTATCTAATGGTTTTGGGTGCAATTGTAAATGGGATCGACTCCTTGATTTGTCTCTCTTCTGTCTTGTTGTTGGTGTATAGGAATGCCACTGATTTCTGTGCATTGATTTTATATCCTGCTACTTTACTGAATTCCTGTATGAGTTCTAGCAGTTTTGGGGTGGAGTCTTTTGGGTTTTCCACATACAGTATCATATCATCTGCAAAGAGTGAGAGTTTGACTTCCTCTTTGCCGATTTGGATGCCTTTGATTTCTTTTTGTTGTCTGATTGCTGTGGCTAGGACTTCTAATACTATGTTGAATAGCAGTGGTGAGAGTGGACATCCCTGCCGCGTTCCTGACCTTAGGGGAAAAGCTCTCAGCCTTTCCCCATTGAGAATGATATTCGCTGTAGGTTTTTCGTAGATGGCTTTTATGATATTGAGGTATGTACCCTCTATCCCTATACTCTGAAGAGTTTTGATCAAGAAAGGATGTTGTACTTTGTCAAATGCTTTTTCTGCATCTATTGAGAGGATCATATGATTCTTGTTCTTTCTTTTGTTAATGTATTGTATCACGTTGATTGATTTGCGGATGTTGAACCAGCCTTGCAGCCCAGGGATAAATCCCACTTGGTCGTGGTGAATAATCCTTTTAATGTACTGTTGGATCCTATTGGCTAGTATTTTGGTGAGAATTTTTGCATCCATGTTCATCAAGGATATTGGTCTGTAATTCTCTTTTTTGATGGGGTCTTTGTCTGGTTTTGGGATCAAGGTAATGCTGGCCTCATAAAATGAGTTTGGAAGTTTCCCTTCCATTTCTATTTTTTGGAACAGTTTCAGGAGAATAGGTATTAATTCTTCTTGAAATGTCTGATAGAATTCCCCTGGGAAGCCATCTGGCCCTGGGCTTTTGTTTCTGGGAGATTTTTTATGACTGTTTCAATTTCCTTAGTGGTTATAGGTCTGTTCAGGTTTTCTATTTCTTCCTGGTTCAATTTTGGTAGTTGATACTTCTCTAGGAATGCACCCATTTCTTCCAGGTTATCTAATTTGCTGGCATAGAGTTGCTCATAATATGTTCTTATAATTGTTTGTATTTCTTTGGTGTTGCTTGTGATCTCTCCTCTTTCATTCATGATTTTGTTGATTTGGGTCATTTCTCTTTTCTTTTTGATCAGTCTGGCCAGGGGTTTATCAATCTTGTTAATTCTTTCAAAGAACCAGCTCCTAGTTTCGTTGATCTGTTCTACTGTTCTTTTGGTTTCTAGTTCATTGATTTCTGCTCTGATCTTTATGATTTCTCTTCTCCTGCTGGGTTTAGGCTTTCTTTGTTGTTCTTTCTCCAGCTCCTTTAGGTGTAGGGTTAGGTTGTGTATTTGAGACCTTTCTTGTTTCTTGAGAAAGGCTTGTATTGCTACATACTTTCCTCTCAGGACTGCCTTTGCTGTATCCCAAAGATTTTGAACAGTTGTGTTTTCATTTTCATTGGTTTCCATGAATTTTTTTAATTCTTCTTTAATTTCTTGGTTGACCCATTCATTCTTTAGTAGGATGCTCTTTAGCCTCCATGTATTTGAGTTCTTTCCGACTTTCCTCTTGTGGTTGAGTTCTAGTTTCAAAGCATTGTGGTCTGAAAATATGCAGGGAATGATCCCAATCTTTTGGTACCGATTGAGACCTGATTTGTGACCTAGGATGTGATCAATTCTGGAGAATGTTCCATGGGCACTAGAGAAGAATGTGTATTCCGTTGCTTTGGGATGGAATGTTCTGAATATGTCTGTGAAGTCCATTTGGTCCAGTGTGTCATTTAAAGTCTTTATTTCCTTGTTGATCTTTTGCTTAGATGATCTGTCCATTTCAGTCAGGGGGGTGTTAAAGTCCCCCACTATTATTGTATTGTTGTCAATGTGTTTCTTTGCTTTTGTTATTAATTGCCTTATATAATTGGCTGCTCCCATGTTAGGGGCATAGATATTTACAATTGTTAGATCTTCTTGTTGGATAGACCCTTTAAGTAGGATATAGTGTCCTTCCTCATCTCTTATTACAGTCTTTGTTTTAAAATCTAGTTTGTCTGATATAAGGATTGCCACCCCAGCTTTCTTTTGGTGTCCATTAGCATGGTAAATGGTTTTCCACCCCCTCACTTTCAATCTGGGGGTGTCTTTGGGTGTAAAATGAGTCTCTTGCAGACAGCATATGGATGGGTCTTGTTTTTTAATCCAATCTGATAGCCTGTGTCTTTTGATTGGGGCATTGAGCCCATTTACATTCAGGTAACTATTGAAAGGTATGAATTTAGTGCCATTGTATTACCTGTAAGGTGACTGTTAACTGTCTGTTGTCTGTGTTCGTTTCTGCTCTTTGCTGCTTTTAGGTTCTCTCTTTGCTTAGAGGACCCCTCTCAATATTTCTTGGAGGGCTGGTTTCGTGTTTGCAAATTCCTTTAGTTTTTGTTTGTTCTGGAAGCTTTTTATCTCTCCTTCTATTTTCAATGATAGCCTAGCTGGATATAGTATTCTTGGCTGCATATTTTTCTCGTTTAGTGCTCTGAAGATATCTTGCCAGTCCTTTCTGGCCTGCCAGGTCTCTGTGGATAGGTCTGTTGCCAATCTAATGTTTCTACCATTGTAGGTTACATATCTCTTCTCCCGAGCTGCTTTCAGGATTTTCTCTTTGTCTCTGAGACTCGTAAGTTTTACTATTAGATGTCGGGGTGTTGACCTATTTTTATTGATTTTGAGAGGGGTTCTCTGTGCCTCCTGGATTTTGATGCCTGTTTCCTTCCTCACATTAGGGAAGTTCTCTGCTATAATTTGCTCCAATATACCTTCTGCCCCTCTCTCCTCTCTTCTTCTTCTGGGATCCCAATTATTCTAATGTTGTTTCGTCTTATCGTATCACTTATCTCTCGAATTCTGCCCTCGTGATCCTGTAGTTGTTTCTCTCTCTTTTTCTCAGCCTCTTTATTTTCCATCATTTGGTCTTCTATATCGCTGATTCTCTCTTCTGCCTCATTTATCCTAGCATTCAGTGCCCCCATTTTTGATTGCACCTCATCAATAGCCTTTTTGATTTCGATTTGGTTAGATTTTAGTTCTTTTATTTCTCCAGAAAGGGTTTCTCTAATAACTTCCACGCTTTTTTCAAGCCCAGCTAGTATCTTTAAAGTCATGATTCTGAACTCTAGGTCTGACATCGTACTAATGTCCGTATTGAGTAGGTCCCTGGCAGACGGTACTACCTCTTGTTCTTTTTGCTGAGGTGATTTCTTTCGTCTTGTCATTTTGTCCAGAGGAGAATAGATGAATGAGAGAACAAAAGGCTAACAGGTTTACAACGTCCCCAGCAAATATACTGTATACAAATCAGAAAAGACCTGAAACCAGGGGAAAGGAAAGGGAAAGAAAGAAAAAAGAAAGAGAAAAAGAAAAAAAAAGAAAAAAAGATAAAAACAAAAACAAAACAATTCAAAAAAGGCAGAATATGATCAAATATGATCAGGCTAGTGCATAGATCAGTGCCACACACTAGATTTTGGGCGTATTTTGGTCTGTTAGAAAAAAGTGCCTCCTAAAATTTTAAAGGAAGAAAGACATATATGTACAAAATAAGGGTTGATACAATGAAGGGATGGAAGATGACTGTAAAGATGAAAATTATAAAAGATTTTATAAAAGGACTTGGTAAGATAAGTTGTTTGAAAAAGAAGATTTAAGGAAAAAAAAAAAAAGGAAAAAGGGAGAGAATGTGATCAGGCAGGAGACTAGAACAAAGCCATACACTAGTGGTTTAGGGTATATTTTGATCTGTTAGAAGAAACTGTACCTCAAAATTTTAAAGAGAGAACAACTTATATATATATGCCAAAAACAAGGATAACTACTATGAAGGGATAAAATATGACTCTAAAAATGAAAAAAAAAATAAAAAATGTTTTTTTTTTTTAAAAAAAGGGATTTATAAGATGTTGGTTGAAAAAGGGAAAAAGAAAAATAAAAAAAGTCAACAAAAATTAACTTTGATGAAATAATGAATCATGGTAAAAAAAAAAAAAAAAAAAAAAGAAGCCATGAACCTATGTGCAGTATTCCCCTAGCGCTGGAGTTCTCCTATTCTCCTTGATCGATCAACTTGGTCTTGGCTTGCTGGCTGTTTGTGCTGATCTTCTGGGGGAGGGGCCTGTTGCTGTGGTTTCCAAATGTCTTTGCCGGAGGCGGAATTGCCCCGCCCTTGTCGGTCCGGGCTAAGGAAGCTGCTCCAGTTTGCTCTCAGGAGCTTTTGTTCCCTGCAAGCTCTCGGTACAGTTTTGGAGGACCAGGGCGAAAATGGCGGCCTCCCAGTCTCCGCCCGGAGGAGCCGAGAACTCGGGGCCCCACTCCTCAGTGCGCCCCCAGAGAAAAGCAGTCACTCCCGTGTCCCCGGTCTCTGGCCGCACTCCGTGCTCACCCGGCCTGTGATCAAGCGTTGCTATCTCTGGCACCCGACCCCGCTCGGAGTCTCCAAACCCAGCAGATCCCTGCAGTGCGTTCCCGCACCGCTCCTCCCCGGGAAGGAAGGGGAGTCTCCCCGGATCTGCTGCTTGTTGGGTCCGTGCTGGGGGAGCCGTGCCCCGACTGGGCCGCAGATCACAGTTTGTGGCAACCCAGAGCTGAGAGCCCGCGACTCTGCTCCGTCTCTGCAGCCGGCTTCCCCGCTCCGATACCTGGGAGCTCTGCCGCACTCAGGCACCCCCGGTCTCTCTGTGACCCCAAGGGTCCTGAGACCACACTGTCCCGGGAGGATTCCACCCCCCGCTTAGCCACTGCAGCGACGTCCCTCCGCCGAGCCAACTTCTAAAAGGTCCGATTTTGTGCTCCGCGGCTCTAGCACTTGCCAGAAGCGGCCGGCGGAGGCCCCTCCCCCGCCGTCTATCCTCCCGAATATCGCCTCGGATTCACTTCTCCGCACGCCCTACCTTCCAGTAAGTGGTCGCTTCTCTGTTCAGAGAGTTGTTGCTACTCTCCTGTTCGATCTCCTGTTGAGTTCGTAGATGTTCAGAATGGTTTGATCCCTATTCAGCTGAATTCCTGAGACCAGACAAAATCTAGGTCTCCTACTCCTCCGCCATCTTGCTCCGCCCCCGCGCCTATTGCTTCTAACAAACAACCTCACAACCTAAAATGTTGACTGAGCTTTGCTGGGTGATTATTTGGGACTTTTCACATGATTTCGATAAGATGGCGATTGGAACTGAAACCATCTGAAGGCTCCTAGATGACTGTCACATACATGTCTGGTGTCTCAGTGCTCCTGCCTGTGGTCTCTCAGCAGGGTAGCCTGGCCTCCATACATGACAATTTAGTACTCCAGA
Source organism: Zalophus californianus (assembly GCF_009762305.2). Classification (NCBI taxonomy): domain Eukaryota; kingdom Metazoa; phylum Chordata; class Mammalia; order Carnivora; family Otariidae; genus Zalophus; species Zalophus californianus. The sequence continues at coordinate 105,921,914 of NC_045602.1, read as the reverse complement.
GGTAAGAGGCCGAAAGTGCCAGTCCCCTTAACAATTAGACCCAGAACTGGGAGCACATCACCTTGACCCCTTTCTGTGGTTCAGCATAGTCACAAGGCATTCCAGACCGAAGGGGGTAGAAGGTGGAAGAATAGACAGCTTCTCTCCATGGGGGGACTGCCATGCACATACAAGGAAAGACTTGATGGTGGGCATCTTTAGGCAGAAGCTACCAAAGCAAGAGACATTTGGTTTCTGGAACTACCATAAGGTAGGGTGGGGTCAACAAAGAAAAACAGACACCTTCCCTACAAATACGATGTGATAAAAATGCCTACCATATGGCCATATCCATATGCCCATGAACTAGGAGTGTATGAAGTTCAAAACTTGTTTTCTTTAAGTTTAGGGACATTTCTGAAGAAAAACACTCAGGATTGGGAATAACCTCCATAGATGTCAGACTTCGACATTCTTATTTCTCAGTAAATTTACATGATCTGCATTCTGAAATATCACTTGTCTTAGCATCCTGTACACACCAAGTTCTCCTTTCTCAAAATAAGGCCCTTTTTGTTAGTAAATGACTTCCATAGCTGGTCAAAATTTACCCTTCTACTCATGCCCTTCATATTGATTCTGTTCTTAAGCCTGTGTTATACTTTCATTGCGCACAAAAAAAAAAATCTTTAAAAGTTAATGGATCTATTAGAAAGAAAGATGAGAGAGTCTTACACAAGAATTTATAATTAGCTTTTTCCCCGTGTTTACCAACATAACGGCATGAGGAATTTTGACTAAAGGGTTTTGCAGATTCACCTGTGAATGTGGAGTGAATGATTATGTGTGGAATTGAATTGTACTCCCCCCCAAAACAGTATCAAAACGTATCCATACCTATGACATGTAGAACATCTGGATAAGGAATGAACATTTCTGACAGGTGCTATAGAAAGTAAAAGCTCTTAAGTAGCACTTTGCCAGTTAGAATGCTCTTAAAAAAGGACCTTCCTAAAATCCTCCAGTAGAATTTTCTATCATGGAAATCAATCAATCAATAGCTGAAATTTTCAGATACTTATTAAAAATATCATTTTTTCTGTATTTTTTAAATGGACAGTAACTAATGTTTGCATTAGAAACTTCTTAAAAAGAAAAGATACAAACTACTTTCTAGTGAAGAGGCATGTCTTAAGGAAACTGCTTTCCATGACGGTAGAGTGCTTAGTAGAGCAACTAAGAAGTGAATGAAGTAGAACTCATTATAAAGCCTCCTGAATCAGCATTAAATTAATCAGAATCGTTGACTAGTGTACCTCTTTGCTGTATAAAGGAATTCTTATTCTGTTTCTAAATGTATTAGTAAATGACTGGGACTGTTACTTGCACCAGAGGATTGATATTTCTTGGATTCAGTCTGAGCAAAGAGTCAAGATAATTAAAAAATATGTATATATAATGAATAAAGAGATATTTGCAAATATCAACACAGAAAGATTCAATCCACTTATTAGAAGCATGCTAGTCTGCCACAAATTAACCAACACCAGCTATTATTTTACCTCACTTTTATCTGACCTGTTACATGCTACATCTGACATTCTATGTCAAGGCTATCAAACAATCTATTTCTTGATATCAAAATACAATGCCTAATTCTGTGACTAGAAAATGAGATAATAAATTATGACCATCTTACACTTTCCAGTCCCCATTTAATTTTTACAACTAATTTCTTAAGCACCTCTCCATAAAAAATGTCATCACATATTCACACCATATTTTTAATTCCCATTTTTAGTTTACCACAGCTGTAGCAGAAATACCATTTAGGATTAATAAAGAACAGTGTCTTCATCCACTTATATAGCAAACAGAGCCATTTGTAAGAGTGCTAGGACCTGATGTCATGAAGACGCTACAGTAAAGAAATTCTTTAGGGAAATAATTTAAAACCATTTGTATTTGATTTTGGATGCATTTTAAATGAACTTGTGTAATATGTTTCCCCAGCCTGTAACATACTCATTCATATTCACTTACCGAAATCATTCATCAAATCAGCCACCTAATTCACATCTATTGACTATTCTAGGTGCAATGCTGATACTAGGAAAATAGAATTAAAGATGATTAAGAAGTTATGATCTCCCCCTTAGAAGACAGGGAAGAACTCACCTGTCTTGTTTGCTGTTAGATAGTTATAACCCTGGTGCCTAAGGTTATGGTTGGCACAGAGTAGATAGAATTCTTCTTCAATTCATCCTTCCTTCTCATCTTTCTTTCATCTGTCTGTCTTTCTTTTTCTGTTATTTAAATGGGTGACATTTTAAAAAACACAAACTCTGATAGAAATAAATAGAAGTAAGAACATAAAAAGCTTAGCAGACTGGGATTTGACCAGATGGTCTTCCATATCATAGCAGTGCTCAGAGGGCTAGAGGTTATGTCAGTGTTCTTCCCCCACTGAACCTCCAGCCTCCAATGACATGACAAAAGAAGTAATCAATTAATAATTGATATCAAAATAGGGCAACATAGCCATTGAAGCTCATAGGGATGATAGCAATTTGTCACGAAAATGTTAAATGATCCTCTTTATACTCCACTCAAGAAAACAAGGTTCACAGCTCTCTCTCTTTTTTTTTTCATTTATCTGAAAAATTCATTTATAAAGAAGTCCTCCCATCCAAGTACTAACCAGGCCCGACCCAGTCCTCATGTAGCTTTGGGCCAGATGAATGAGCTATTACTTGATATTCTCTTGCTTAATCAAGAACCATCTCATCTAGAAAGCAGGGTGGGACCTCCCATTTCTCTAGCTTCCTTGATGTGGTAAAGGTTCTTTCAAAACGTGGTCTCTCACTAATAGCACACTACACAGTTCGCAGCGACCCACAGGTGGATGAAACCTAACCCAGTTGTAAATCACAACATGGAAAAAGTCTCGCATATTTCAGAAGACAGAAAAGAAAATAACTTGTCAGCCAGCAATCAGAAGCACATTATATCTCAGAGAGCCTGCCCCTTGTACCTGTCAGGCTGAACGGTCCTTTCACACAAATTTTTCCAATTCATTTGGAGCCTCCAGACAACTCCCTCCCTCCCATCTTTCAAATTACTCCACAAATCTTAGTTTTCCTTTGAAACGTTTCCAAACCACTGGAGCACACCTCATCATAGACCCCCATTGATGAAATGTAAGATGGAGGTTGTGTCAGATATAACTAATGACTAAAATGATTCCCACCTTCCCCATGTTGTTGACAGACAGTGAATAAAGGCAACATTGTTACACCTACAATTGATCTATTGAAGTTAGGACTTGTTTTTGACTCATGAAAATACAACTTCTTCCAGGCTTGTTCTAAACCAATGATTTAGAGCCCTGATTCGCTATATTTATTTTTTTAAAGAATTCTCCCACTGCTCACGCAATGAGGCATATTATTATTATTACAGCCGCCTGGCCCTGCACAGTGTGCATGTGTCATATGCACAAATACATGGAGAGAAAAGACATACAGATCTTGCATTAAAGTTGAGAAGGGAAAGACGTCAAAATTGTTTTCTACTGTCTCTTCCACTGTAAATTGTGGGGATCTTACCTCGGTTAAACATATCAGGATTACGCATAGATTGTATGAGAGGTTATAGGAATAGAAATTAGGAATGGAGCCTTTAGAGAAAACCACATCTGTGTTGGTATTTGGGCCCCACCATTTAGTAGCACGGTGACTGCCAGCAAACCACTCCCCCTGCCTTCAATCACTGAAGAAGGTTCTAGAGACATCTAGACTTTAGTCCACTGGCAGAAGACAGGCTTGGAAGGTCGTGGAACAGAGGAGTAACATGGTAGGGAAAAAGCTTGAGGTTAACTCCCAAAGGGGAGGTATAGATGGCAAGGTGTCACTAAGGTCCACCCTCCTTCTGGACACACAGAAGTACTCTGTGGCTGGCAGTCGAGTCTCCTACTCTTATAAAGAGTGCTGTAAATGACGGATGATTGACTGATTGGTGGGCAAACCCAGGTCAGGAAAGAAAGATGATGAAATGGGTACATGTTGACTGACTGATGAGAGTTTGGGAATGGTGAATAATCTGCTTCTCTTTTGCATAATTTATATTCATTTTTGAGCATTAGCAGAGTAAAATACATAATTTGCCCCATGCCTCACATAACAGTTTAATAATCACATATTGAATCAACATTAACCTTGGAACAATGTCTCAAGCCCAGGAGCCCCAAGAAATTCTGAGATGTAACTTTCCTTTCAAACTTCCCTCCCTTTTGCATTTGCATAAGATTTTGAAATAGCAGCACAATTTAGATCAGATCAAGAGGAATGAGGTGGCTTCAGCTAGCTGCAGAACACAGATGCCACTTCATTACCCAGCTGTGAATAATTTTCCTCCCAATCGGAGGTAGGATTTTGAATAGACCAAAAGCACGTTTTGTATAGAGCAGGAGCACTGTGCCCAGGATGCTCTGTCACTGTAGGCGCTCATTTATGTAACTCATGTAGTGGCCTCAGACAGACACCCTTCCTCTTTCTCTGCAGTGCTCTGCTCTCTCTGAATGGCCAGGTAAACGATCCAGAAGTGAATGGTCCCCAGGCTCCTGCTTTTCCATGACCTGTCCTCTCATAGATGTGAACCTGGCCATGGGACATTCTGCCCTAGGTACTCCCTTAGTCTTTGTCTGGCAGAACATCTTGAACCCTGACACATGAAATGTGAAAGCAGGGGTGAGTGGGAAGATTGGCAATGGGCCGGTGAAACTGGCATCCACCTTTGATCATTTTAAGCAATATGAGTGTTCCCCCCACATTTTCCGCATTAATGGCTCACCCCTGTCAAAAGTATCACTGGGTATTAGGTCTATTTGCATAAGATTCCTTGTGGCTGTGAATAGGTCTGAGACCTTTCTTTCATTTTTTATGATCCTCAGCAGACAGCTAATTTTAGTATCTTACGCTGGAAGCCCCTGACTAGAAATTGTTGAGAGCAGAGAGAAAAAAAGAGCTACTGTGTGGCAGGCACTACCTAGGCACTGGGAATATGGTGGTAAACAAAACAGACCAAGTCTCTGCCCTTACAGGGTGACAAATACCCAGTTCCTTGCTAGTCACAATGTGTCCACAGTGTCTAGGAGTTAGATCGAAAGGCAGCATCTCGGGGCCCACCTCAGACCTACTGAATCAGAATATCCTTTTAAAATATCCTCTGGGGTTACCTATGCATATTGAAGTTGAGAAGACATAGAAAAAATAATTTAAAGAAGGGGCATAGGAAGGGTTCAGAGACAATATCGAGAAATGAGGAAAGAGAGACATGCTGAGGCAGAGTCCCCAGGGTTCTGTGGACCATTTGAAGGATATGGGCTTTTGTTCTGTGTGGGCAAGGAAGCCTAGAGAGGACTCTGAGCAAAGGTATGGCCTAATATGACTCAAATACAAATTATATGTAGCACAGCTTTACATGTTAGGCAGACAGAGAACAGATTAGTAATGGCCTGGCAGTGGGAGATGGGCTACAAAGAGGCACAGAGAACTTCTGAGGGTGATAGAAATATTCCATATCTTGACTGAGGGCAATACATCAATGTACCTATTTGTCAAAACTCATCTAATGGTACACTTAGAATGAATTTATTCTATTATATGCAAATTATCTCCAAAAGTTATAAAGAAAAAAATGTTAGGCACAACAAAACAGAATATAACTTTAATTATGTAAGAGAAAAAAAAAGCAGGTGAGAGAAAAGCTGTGACAAAGGGCAACAGTTGAAACCAAACTTCTCTACAAACTAGAGGACAGATGGAGATGTGTCTGTCATGTACAAGATTGTATGCTGCAAAAGATTATTTTAGGACCTCAGAAAAGCTTGGGAGTTGGCAGAATAAAAGAGTGGAGAGTCTAAAACAATTAACAAAACTAAAAGAAAACCTATTGAATGGGAGAAGATATTTGCAAATGACATATCTGATAAAGGGTTAGTATCCAAAAACATAAAGAACTTATATAACTCAACACCAAAAAACCAAATAATCTAATTAAAAATGGGAAGAAGACATGAACAAATATTTCTTCAAAGAGGACATACAGATGGCCAACAGACACATGAAAAGATGGTCAACATCACTTATCATCAGGGAAATGCAAATCAAAACTACCATGAGCTATCACCTCACACCTGTCAGAATGGTTAAAATCAAAACTCAAGAAACAAGAAATGTTGATGACGATGTGGAAAAAAAGAAACCTTTGCCCACTATTGGTGGGAATGCAAACTGGTGCAGCCACTGTGGAAAACAGTTTGGAGATGCCTGAAAAAAATTAAAAATAGAATTACCCTATGATTCCAGTAGTGGATGTACTCATCCACTACTGGACATTTACCCAAAGAATATGAAAGTATGAATTCAAAAAGATATATGCACCCCTATGTTAATCCCAGCATTATAGCCAAAATATAGAAGCAACCCAATCATCCATTGATAGATGAATGGATAAAGATAGATGAATGGATAAAGAACATACACACACACACACACACACACACACACACACACATATATATATAATGGAATATTACCCAGCCTTAAAAAATAATGAAATCTTGTCATGTGCAACAACATAGATGGATCTGGATGGTAGAATGCTAAGTGAAATAAGTCAGAGAGAGACAAAAATACCATGATTTCACTCCTATGTGGAATTTAAGAAACAAATGAACAAAGAAAAAAGAGACAAACCCACAGACCCTTAGCTACAGAGAACTGAAGGTTACCAGAGGGGAGGGGGTGGGGGATGGGTGAAATAGGAGACGGCGATTAAAGAGTACACGTATCATGATGAGCACTGAGTAATGTAGAGAACTATTGCATAATTATATTGTATACCTGAAATTAATATAATGATGTATGTTAACTATATGGGAATTAAATTTTTTAAAAAGCAAAAAAAAAAGAGAGAGAGAGAGAGTGGAGAGTCCAAAGTGATATGATCAGCATCTTAAAGATTCTATTGTTGCTTCAACTTCTATTACTTCCTAGCTTTGTGACCTTGGGCAAGTCACTTCTTCTTGGGAAGACAATTTTCTTCTCTTCCAGGTAGTGATTAGAGCACTTTTCCCCACTCTGCTGTTTAAGGGTCAGGGGCTAGGAAAGTGCTTTGAAAATTAGAAGGCACTGTAAAAATGTTAAGTGGTTGCTAAACTTCCTTTTTGAGTTGCATTCATATCAATGAGACCAAGAAGCTGGAAAGGACTCCAGGTATCAGGCATTACTGACACTGCTACAATTTCAGTATATAGTCAACTTTTGCTGATGTCCATGCCAAATTCTGTTTATTACAGGTGCTGACGTGTCCCCAAAACAGGTCCAGTACATGCACTTCTAAGATATCTTGGGTAGAGGCTTCTTGATAAGAGACAAAATGATGAAAGACAAAAATGCGTTTTGTAAAGAGACAGCATATGTAACAAAATTGCAAGTCCCAAAACAGATCTGATAGAGATTTTCACATTCATGTATCCAATAACATCTTGAGCATCCAGCACTGGGGAAGGTTTGCAAAGATAATACAAAGATGACTAAAACAGTCTTCGCTGTCAAGTAGATGATAATCTAGAAGGATGGATACTATAGGTCTAAGGTTAACTTGAATGCAAAAGCATATATGGAAAACATTATAAGAAAAATCAAGTACAGTGGAATTGGAAAAAGGGATAAACACTTGTCTCTTAGAGGCTTCATGAGAGAGGTGGTGCTTGAAGTGAGCAGTAAGGAGCGAGGGGGAATCCACTGAGAACAGGAAAGGCATTCCAGGCGGAAGAATAGATTGAGCCAAGTCATGGAATCAGGAAAATACAAAGCATTTCTGAAATGCTGTGACAGCCAGTTTGGCAGGGGGAAAACTAATGTTTGGGGCACTCGTTTGGAAGATCAGACTGAAGAAGGTGAAGTGAGGACAAGACCACGGAAGGCTTTATGTGCCAGTCTTTCTTGGCTAGAAATGAAAAACCACTGGAGGTTTCTGAGCAGAACTGTGGTATGACTCAAAGTATGTTAATGGAAAATGAATTCTGGCAGCTGTATGTACTCATGTTGAGAGACACCAATATTAGGGAGGCCAATTAGAAAACAAATGTAACGATCAAAGGGAGAGAATATGAGGATTTGAATGGGTATAACAGGTATAAGGGAAGAAAGGTTAGTACAAATAGAAATAACAGTATTAAAAAATTGTTTGGACTTTAAAACCTATTGGATGTGGGAGGTAATAAAGAAGGAAGTATCAAAGAAGACTCTCAGGTTTCCAGCCAAAATGAAAAATCTTGCAAGACTGCATTGGGTGAAAGACAGTAGACTTACTTTTAAGAGTAGTTAGTGCTAGTGGTACTGCTTATATTATTGAATACCTTCTCAACACTACACATTCACATATATTATCCTATTTAATCTTCAAAATGTAAGATCATACTAGTTTTATAGATAGAGAAATTAAAGCCCAAGAAGTAAATCAGCCTGCCTAAGTGGCAAAATTGTCATTCAAGAAGAAATCTAAATATTGCATTCTTGGTATATCACCATTGCAAAAAATCTAGCAGACAGATGGCCATGGAATGCACATAGTGGTTTTACCTAAAGTTATTGAGAAAATAAAGTTCTTCCCTTCCCTGACATATTGAAGAGCACTATAAAAATCTATTCAGTATGTTTGTATACTCTACAAACTCGAAAAGCAGGGCTGATCTCCTGGTCCAATGATCATTTCTAATGGATACCAATAAATCAATCCAGTGAATGTTTCAATAGCATTTTGCTAACATATGATACATTCACAAATTCATTCTGAACTGTGTTTTGGGAATATATGATGATCCAGAAATGTTCTTATATTGCCAAAAATACCACTCATTCTGCATGGAAGCTCATACCATACACTTAAGATCTGGAGGAGAGGTAATGTCATGTAAACTGTGTTTCAAAACTCAAATCACCTCCTGAGCAGACCTTGCTGCAAAAATAAGTATATTCAGAGCATGGCTGACAAATCTCAGATCTGTGGATGATATTATAATAAACACCACTACCATTGTTGTGTACTGGCTGTTCTTATTCAAGTTATGTGTTTGTAGGAAATGACTAGTATCATAAACCTCCCCGACAAAAATCATTTCTTTTTTCCAAATAAGAGGGTTTTTTATGGCATAATAAATGAGTTCTTTTGAATTCAGCTATATTTTTCTGAATAGAATTTTCTGGCAATGGCTTTGTCTTACCCCTATTCTGCTGTTTCCAGATAGTATATTTTGCTATATGTATCTGTAGATGTATAATTGCACCTTCTAGTTGGAAACCAAAGTTTGGCATTAATTAACAGTTACTGGTGAAATGGCCCACTGATAAAAACAAACACAAACATTTCTAGAATAATAACTTCAATTCTTCTCTTAAAGAATCTGAAGCGGCAGGCTGTCATTTCACAGAACTTTCTCATTTCCCCAAACTTATAATAAAGCCAGCTCATTGTTTCTTCGGGCTACCAAGCATCAAGCAATTTGTTTTCTGTGCTCATTCTGTCTGCTCATGGTTCACTCTTGTGTGCACTGAACCCCTACGGCTGACTCTAGTATCATTTTTTTTTAAATAAACAATTATGGTAACTTCAAATAGAATGTTATCAAAGGAAGGATCTAATTCCATCACAGATTTGGACCATGAAGTTATTCTTCATGAAACCTAAGGTTAAATCTCAGGAAATTAATCCTGCATGGGAACACATGTCAAATGTATTATAAAAACATCACCTCCTTGGCTTAAACGGTGTCACCTCCATCCATTCAACCAGTTTTGTAATCTAGGAACTTAGGAGTCATCCTTTATCCTTTCTTCTTCTTCCAACCCATCTCCAACCCATCCTCTGTTCTTCAGTGGTACTTTTGGAATCCATGCTAGATGTCCTGGATATACCTTCACAACTGCTCCCACCTGGTTGGTTTGCCTCCATGTTTTGCAGTAGTCTCCTAACTAGTCTCCACAACCCCTCACTTGTGCTTCTCTCAGTATTTTCTGCACACTTTACAAAAGTGTTATTTTCAGATTAACTAGTATATCAAGTGAGCCACAGGTTTAAACCCCTTCGATGGTTTTCCTTTCTCTGAATATCAAGACCAAAGTCCTTATCATGACCTTGAAGACCCTGCATGTTCTTACTTCTCCAGATCTTTTGTTATCATTCTCCTCTTCTCTGGGAGGAAGAGATCCACTCTATCAAGACTGCTTCCTCTCCCAAATCTCTTCTTTATATTTATATTTCAAGTCAAGTGCCACTTCCTCAGAGAGGTCTTCCTAACCACCCCACACAACTACCTCCAGGACCAATCTTTATCTGTCTGTCTACCTATCTATATTTCTATGTACATATTCAACAGGACTGAATCTTTGTACTTCAGGACACTTATTTCCATTTATAAATTTATATTTATTTGTGTCCACAGTCTTTACCATTAGACTATAAACTCCATGAGAATAGTGGTTATTTGTGGTATTGCTTACACCTAATTCAATGCCAGGTACAGGTGGGTTCTCAATAAATACTAGGACAATAAATTGAAGTGTTCTGTTTGAGCTCTGAATGTTGATCAAGAAGCAGTAACCACTGGAAAAATATTAGATTCCAAGAAAATGAGATATTTTAATATTTCTTATCGAATGGTTTTCACTGAAGCAGAGAGGAAAGGGAAGACAATTCTTGAAGACCAAAAGAAATTAAAAATGGAATAAAGAGGCCAATGAAGCACATAAAATGAACCCCTTCTCTCAACAACGGTTATCTTCTATTAGAAACAGATAAAGTGGAATTAAAGAAGACTGTCTAGGCCCATGATCCAGTTCTTGCTTTTAAGTATTTTAATTTTTTTAGGTAATTAAATAGCCAAGGACCAGTTTAGGGCCCATTGGAAAATCCAGATGGCCAAGGGACTGTATAACATTTGATTTTCATTACTGAAGCAAGCCCTAGCTCAGGTACATCCCCAAATCTCCTTTCATTCTCTGGGCTATCACAAAGCCTTGAATATGTTTTTAGAATCAAACTTTAACCCAGTGCTTTGCTTTAAAGTTTTTCCCATGGTTTCTTGTGCACCTTACAATTCATTGCGTATGAGGAATTAAAAGAACAACTCTCTGTAGTTAAGAGGTTAGAGAATCCTAGCTGATGGCTCATTCACTGTCTTCCTCTATCTGTCTGTCTACCTATGTATGTATGTATGTATGTATCTATCTATCTATCTAGTTTCTATAGATTCTATAACAAGGAATGACAAGTAGAGCAAAGAATAAACATTAAGACATTGTATCAAATAAGGTCTGAGGCTAATTGTCCTCTGTTCCCATGGCCCTTCTCACTGATTAACAAGAATAATCGAATTGAGTATAACATCATAAAATATTAGTGACTGCATTTCGCCAAAAAGCACTTATAAATTCCTCTCTTGCTGAATTGTGGGTTTTCAATTTAATATAACTGAAGGGTAGGAATTTTACCTTAAGGTTGGTTATAACCAAAAATATGGAGCCAAAAATCTTTCTCTTGAAAGATATCTTTCCATTGGAAGATCAAAGTAGTACAGGTTGGTTTGAAGAAAGAAATATCCTCAGACTTTTATTCTAATCTATAAGAAGTGGTTTTTGTGTTTATGGATACTTATTCTCCTTCTTGGCTTTAGGTAAAATATATACTCAGCTCTCCTTTTTAATGCTTATCATTAGGCACGCCCACTGTTTTCTAGCTGTAACTGGACCTCCTTAGCCTGAGACTTTCAATGTCTTTTGGGTGCTGGGGAGTGAACACTTCCAGAAGTAGTCTTCGGACAATGATCTATGGGAGTTGGTGGATAATACCCAGCTCCTTATCTCCTAGCTGGCTAACTACCCCATTCCCAGAGGGCCCCTGAATGATTAAACCCCAGTTGCCCACAGTGGTAAGTGCTCTGCCGTACAACCTTCACTGACTCCTTCCCTTTCTCATTTCTTTCCCCTACCCGTATTTTCTGAAATCACCTCCCATATAAACTACTTATGCAAGCACCCTTGTCTCAGGCTTTAGATTTTTCTGTAAAAGGAAATGACTTTGAATTTCTGTAAAAGGGTCTGCTTCTGGAGGGGGAACCCAAACTAAGAAAGAGGGCCTTAGTATTCATGAAAAGCTGTAAGTAAAATGAGATTTGAGGCTTAATGTCAGGCTTATAAGACTGTTATGTCTAACCAACTATTAAAATATTGAAATGCTTTTATTCCAGTTAGTGAAGAGCTGCTTCCCCAAAGTCTGTAGATGGTATGACCACTGCCCTGGTCAACAGTACTTCCCCATGATTGAGCAACTAAGGGTTAATACTGACCATAATGGGGAGCTTCCAAGACACCCATCAGGTATTATAAGCACTAATTGTCCCAAATGATCAGTGTACCTACCATATGGGTTATCAAATGTTTTAATATTCCTTGTTGTTAATTTGGCACCTGGTAGGACCAGACTTAAAGTAGAGCTTGTCCTTTGATTACTGTGTAGAGAAGACCTTGAAATTCTTCTTGAAGACCCACTAACTCAGTCTTATTATTTCTCTGTGTAGACATCCTTTGGCTCTTGTCCAACTAACACATTCTAGCTTTTTAGGGAATAGACGAAAGAGACAAGAGAATGAAGAATGTAGAAAACAATCAATACCTGATGATCTTCTGGGAAATTTATCAGCATTTCAGCTTGAGCTGACCCTATAAACAGAGGATTTCCTGCCTGGTAGCCCCACTGTACTTGCAATGGGATGCCGAGCAGAGTACAATGGACTGGACTTCCCTGAGATTATACTTACGTTCCTGCCTCTGCATTTTTTTAGATTCAAAAAGTTCATGTGCAAAGAAATGTAAGACCAAGGATCTCACACACACACACACACACATACACAAAATTTCATCATGGACATTTGCAGTTTAGCCAGATATGTGTGGTGGATTAAATTCCAAAGCCAGATGCCAGAACTCGTACCCACATTGCCACCCTCAGGCATCAGACATTTAACATCTGGTCCTGCACTCCCAGCCTCCTTTCCAAGTTGTAAGTTTTATAACTGGAAAAGCATTTTCACGCCGATTTCATGGTGATTACGTGTTAATCACCTCAGGGAGTTATTAAGAATTCAGGATAAACTTGGGTTGTTGAGCAGAAGCATGTATCCAAATGACAGCTATTCCTGAGTTGCATCCTTCATAGATTTGATGATCCCTGAAAACAGTTTTATCTTCATCCATTCCTTCATTCTAGAGCAGGGCTGAAGCTTCAGAAGCTGAGTTTTGTTGCAAATACCCAGAGATAAATCAGATATCAGAATCAGAGTGATTTTATAACGTGCATGCATTTTATAGGTTCTTGTGACACAGTAATCACAAAATTCAAAAGGCAAACTCTTACAAGTGTGAAAAAGGCAATTTCAGGGTTCTTTTCGGTTTCTGCTGTTGCAAGGCAGGATTTAGATATAGTTTCTCACTATTTAAATTTGCTATTGAAATTTTAGTGGACTGCCAGAATTTTCCATTAGTGAGTGTTGGTAAATGATGTCGCCAATTTCCAAGTTCAAGGTGAAATTATTTCTTGAAATAAAGCAAGAATTTGGTGCCCAGAAATCTTCTTTTAAGATCTACAAATTTCTCAGCCTTTGAAGGCTTTTTATTTTTAAAAAATAGATTCTTATATATGTAAACAGTATACAACTTTTCTCCTATGTGGTCTTCCAGATACTTATACTCATATATAGTGAAATTCTTTTTAAATATTTCATTGTCATCTGTAACTGCTGATAGCACTTGGGGTGTGATAATGTTTTAAAAATCAGAAAGTCAAGTGAAGCAAAACTCAAACAAGTAAATTAGAAAAAAATTGGAGCTTTAATAAAATAGTTTATTAACCCACAAAAATCTATTCTACAACCATATACTCACTAAAATGGCTAAAATAATAAAAAAAAAAACTAACAAGACCAAGTGTTAATAAGAATGTAGAATAACTAAACTCTTATGCAGTGGTGATACAAAATAATACAACTACTTTGGAAAACTTTTTGGCAGTTTCTAATAAAACTTAATATATACCTATCTACCCTTTGACCCAGAAATTCCATTCCTAGGTATTTACACAAAAGAGAGAAAACATATATTCACATAATGACCTGTAAAATGTTCATAACACTTTTATTCATAATAACCCCAAACTGTCAACAACCCAACAACTGGTGAATTAATAAACAAAATTTTGGTATATAATATAATGGAATACTACTTAGCTCTCTTACAAGGGAGTTGAAGAGATACAAAAAAGAACACAAGCCATGAATCCATTTATATTAAGCTCAAAGATAGGCAACATACTTTATAGTGATAAAAACCAAAATAGAATGGTTGACTCTGCAATGCAGGGGGATTCATTGGAAAAGAACATGAGAATCTTCTAGAGAAATGTAGTGTCTTATATCTTGGTCTGGGTGATGATTACATATCATATACAATTGCCAAATTACATGGATCTGTTTGCTAAAGATTTACATTATCTGTACATAAATTATACCTCAATAAGCTCTATAACACTAACAAAAGCTATTGCCCAGCTTCCAAGTTCCTGTTTGACAATATTGATATTATCTGTTGTTTTTCTACATTAGCTTGGAAGCTAAATTCAAATTCAGCATATGGCAGGATGTAATTTGAGTGAAATTACTGGGACATGTACTGTTCCATTTAAGGAAACTCTCCAGAAAATCAAAACTTCCCCCTTCAAGTACCAAGCCTTAAAAAAAAAATTAACCAGTTTTGCGGCATCTCCAGGGACTGCTTTTTTCTTTTGGTAGGGTCTCATACTGGTCATCTTCTCAGACGGCATTGACAAAAAAATTTTCTAACATATTTAATATTCTTTCAGAACAGCCAGATGAGTATTTTCTATTCACTAGGATATTTCGTACCTTAGAAAGATTTTCACTGTGTGGAATGTACCACAATTCTCTTGTGCCTTTCTCTAGTCCTGTTGCTTAGTATCAACTAATAGATACAATTTGGAGGAATTTGAGAAAAGCAAAATGATTAAACTCAGGGAGAAGAAATGAATGTGAGCACAGGGTCATGTTGATGAAGGCTGAGGGACACCCAAGTGATCAGACCTACTAGCTCTGAATTTTCTAATTTCAACATTAACCTCGATGTTTTTCTTATTACTAGATAGGTCTTTAATCATGCAAAGATGGGCTGCCCAGCATATCAACATACATTCATGGTCATTTATTGAATTTCTCTTCATTTAAAAGTCATTCTTGTGACTCACTATCTCTTTCATGTAATTTTAGTTAGGTCTAGAAATGATTTTTAAAATTCTTTCTGAAAATAATATGCTTATTTTGATGGAACAGAGAAAATTGGCTCCATCTTTATTGGTAAGAATTGTCTAAGTTGTCAGTGATGGATTATTTGGGGTAGACATGGAAATTATAGTCTATTCCCCTCCAACGTTAGTGATTTTCTGATGCTTTTGATGAAGGCCTGTCAAGCAAATAGCTCCTGTAACACTTATGATAAGAGCACATGCCATATTATACCCTGACATACACACTGGGCCCTACCTTATCATTAAAACAAAATGTTTCCACTTGTTTTTATTTGTCACATTTAGAAGAAACACTTAAGAATGGAGAGAAAGCCAGAGATTTATAGAAAATGCAAATGTATGATCTTTCCAGAGAAGGCTTAAAACCAACCAGGAGAAAGAAAGTATGCCTTCAGAGGTGCTTAAATCATAAAACCTGCCTCTAGAAGCTCAAGCCAAGAGCCCCTGTTGAGTGAGGTGCAGCATTGTAGGTGGTGGTAGATGGTCTTAGTCTGTGAGTTGGTGTTTTCCTCATGCTTCTGGAATATATAAGTGTGGGAGGGAGGGGGAGAAGAGAGAGAATGTGTCACCAGATTGTTTCAGAACTGTTTCTCACTTCAAAGCTCATACCACTGGCTGGGCATTATGATCCTTTTCCTGCCTTGCTGCTTGAATTCCATTCAATCCTACTAAGGATACAGGGTTAAGGGTGTGAGGTTTGGTGGTGAGCTCAGCAAAAATGGCAGTTGGGAGCTGCAAGGGTCCATCCCTCCAGAGAAACACCAATGAAACAAGCAAAAACTGTTATAATCAACTTTATCAGAACTCTGGAATTTAGCTAAAGGCTTAAAGCAACCAAGCAAATGCTAAATTGAGAAAAAGTCCACTTAAACACTATGAAAAAGCTTTGTGGCATTTTAACATAGCCTTGCCACACACTTCCCTCAGCATGGCAGCAGTGATGAAGATGGCAGCCCATGTTCCCAATATGGTCACCTGGTTCTATAAGGAACAGAGTGAATCTTGTTATCAAGGAATTGTGTTTGTTTTGATGTGTCTCAGGGTTCCCTGAAGGAATGACACAAGGTGCTTGCCTTTCTTTTGTCTAACTCAGAGGTCCATCACAGCAGAGAAGAAGCTATGCAGAAGGTGTCCCTCAAAACTTTTGAAAGGCAAATAAATAAGCTGCTGCCATCAGGGACAAAAGGTTACAGTTGGGACAAACAATAGATACACTTAAAGCCTAGGAGGAAAAGCTGGAGAGAGAGTTACTTTGGAAAATAATGGTTTTGAAAACATCCCAATATAAAGGAATCTAAAAAGCCATGCATATGCCCAAAGTAGGACCCATGCCCAGAAAAGATTTGAGAAGACCTATAACTTTTACCTTCAGCTAATCCTTAGGCTCCACACTAGCAGGAAGTAATGACTAAGATAGAGTTATAAACAGCCTATCTAAGCATTACAAAGAATGCCCCAACATAAAGCCAATCTATAAAGTCCAAAATAGTTACTGTTTGTTCTGTTTTGTTTTTATTTTTCTCTAGGCATTCAAACAAAATAGCTAACCACAAGCTAAAGGAACAGAGATTCAGAGACAACATATAGCCAATAATACAGTCTTTCGAAAATAGTTTAGAAAAACGAGCAAAGAAATTCAATAGAAATTTCTCCAAAGAAGATATACAAATGGGCAATAAGCACATAAAAAAGATGCTCAACATCATTAATCATTAGGGAAATGCAATTCAAAATGACAGTGGGATACCACTTCATACCCATTAGGATGACTACTAAAAAAAAAAAAAAAAGGAAAATAATAAGTGTTGGTGAGGGTGTGGAGAAATGGAAACCTTTGTGCACTGCTGGTAGGAATGTAAAATATTGCAATCACTGTTCATAATTACCATATGATCCAACAATTCAAATTCTCAGTATGATTCATTGCTGGTCGGCTTGCTGTACAAAAAGGGATTCTTTCTGGATAAAATGAAAGGATACTAGACCGTAACCTGAAGCCATACAAACTAAAAATAACATTAGTAAATGTAACTACATAGGTAAATATAAAAACTCATTATAATTTTGGTTTGTAACTCTTTTTTTTCTATCTGATTTAAAAGAAAAATTATAAAATAATAATTATAAATATATGTTAATAGGCACACAATGAATAAACATGTAATCTGTGACAATAGCAATATAAAGGAAGAGGGATGGAGGAGTAAAGGAGCAGAATGTTTGTATACTATTGAAGTGAAGTTGGTATTAATTCAAACCAGATTATCACAAATTTAAAATGTTAATTGCAATCCCCAGGATAAGCACTAAAAAATAACTTAAAAAAAGAAAAATACAGAAAAAGAAATGAGAAGGGAATCAAAAGGATACATTTCAAAACCAATTAAGAACAAAAGGAAATAATGGAGGAATTGAGGAACAAAAAATATATAAGATAATAGAAAACATTTTGTTCATCCTTCTTCATCCATAATTACTTTAAATGTAAATGAATTAAACTCCCCAATTAAAAGGCAGAGACTGACAGAATGGATATTTTAAAAAGAAAAAAAGATCCCACTATATGCTATCTACAATAGACTCACTTTAGATCCAAAGACACAAATAGGTTGAAAGTGAAAGAACAGAAAAATATATTCTATGCGAATTCCAAAAGATAGCTGGAGTGGTTATGTGAATATCAGACAAAATCGACTGCAAGTCACAAATTGTTGTAAGTGACCAAAAAATGACATCAAATATTGATAAAAGGGTAAATTCATTACAAATATAAAACAATTGCAAACATATACTGACCTAAGAGTATAAGATTTTGGAAACGGGGATGAGCCTAGGTCTTGTAAGGGGATTCACTGTATTACTGGATTTCATTGTTTATAACGCTGCAAATCTGTTTTATAAAACATCTTGAGGCTTGTCTCTTTACAGCAGTTGTTTTCAACCTTGACTGCATATTGGAATCAACTGAGGCACCTTAAAAATTCTAGTTGCCAGTTCCTACTCTAAGATTTTGATGTTTTTGGGCTGGGATGCCCTCCAGGCACTGGGAATTTGAAAAGCTGCCCAGCAATCTAAATGTGTGGCCACATTTGAGAGCTGCTGCTTTACAGGAAACAGTGTTATACCTTTTGCCTGGGGACTTTGGGAAAGAAAAGATGGTTGTCTCAATAAGAACAAAAAGCAAGCTAAGTGTTTGTTCCTTGCTCATCAAAATATTTCTCTGTCTTGTTGCATGTTAAGTAGTATCTGTGCCAACGCAATCGTGTTTGCTCTGGCCACATGCTAATAATATTTATATGAAGATCAGCCTGCCTAACAGAATGGTGTGCAGTCTTTTTGCCAAATAGTACATGGACTCCTCTGTGGCCTGGAAATGGCTCTTTAAAAAAGAAAAAAATGGGTGGCATTTTTAATAAGCATAACCCCAATTTAAATATAACCAACTGAAATTCTAAGCAATTAGGCAATGTGGTTTCACTTGAAGATAATATTAACATTAATAACACCTGAAATGAAGTAATTTCTAGAATATTTCTAGTCTCAAATTACTACTTTGGTAACATTTTGCTCAATACACCATTTTTACTAATAGGATAAATTCTAAACCAGGAAAAGTACATACTCGAGGGCTAGCATTTTGAAATAGTCTCTCATCTTTATGAGATATATACTGCTAACCAATCTGTGGGCCATTAATAACATCATTTCTACCACTTGCATGAAAATATCTTCTTGTTAGCTTACAGAGTATAAACCAAAGTGACTTATGAGACTGACAGCCAATCAAGCAATCAACCAACCAATAAGGGAGTGTACATATTATCTTAAGTCACAGGGTAGGAAGATAGCCAATTGGTAAATAATTCTCAATTGGAACAGTCCTTGTGTGAACTGGCCAGTAAGACTTGTATCCATACAACAAATTGCAAAGTTTGCTTAAGAATTAACAAGCAAGTAGTTGATTTTCTTAAAATGGTGTGATGGTAGTAGGATAGCTCTATCGAAAACAAATCAAGTTAAAAAGTCATATTTGCACAAATAATTTAGTTTCCATCTACAGGGGTTCTGGTCTTAGCTAGAGCAGAGAGAATAAAACCCTCATCATTTCCCTCTTCCTACTTTTCAATATCCTGTTAGTGTGCCTTGTGGTCCAAACTCAAAAGGAAGCCAGAGTAAGGCTGGCTAATGCTCTTCACAGAAGTCTGTCCCCTGGGGCACAGAACAGGGTGGGGAAGGCTGGAAAGTGCATCTGAATGGGCAATCAGAAGATATAAAGTATATTTGCTCAACCAATATCCTTTCCGTCTGTTTCCTTCTGTAACATACCCCATTTTTATTCATGGTGGCAATGTAATCAGCTAAAAAGACTGGGTTTGGCCATGTGCCTAATTTCTATCCAATGTGCTGTAAGTAAAAATTGGAAAGTCAAACTTTAAAGAAGGTTTTTCAAGTGGGTGTAGACAGCTGGGGCTTGCTTTTTATCCTGCTTTCCTTTCTCCTTCCTAATGCTTGTAATGCAGAGGTGAAGATTGAAACTTCAGTTGCAGCTGCCATTTTGGATGAAGCAACCTTGCACTTGAAAGTCATTGCTAAGGATGATTGATAGAGCAGAAACTTACAAGGGGCTTTGGTCCCTAGTGATTGAACCCACTACATCAGCCCCAGATCCCTACTCTGAGCTTGTTCCATAAGAATGAAAGTCAATCCTTATGTCTTAAAAAAATTTAATACTTCAAATGTTTCATTATTTATTTGATATTAATTATACAATTAAAATATGATGTAGGTATTTTTAAATAATTACTTTTTAATTTTTAAAATTACTCTTAATCCCCCAATCAGCTTATAGCTTTACAGAGGATATCTGCTTAATGTGTCAAGTGAATGGAAGAACAGAATACCCTAACTTGTATTGGTTTTTCAGCATATGAACCAATTGCACATTTCATCAAAAAGTTGCTTGTTTCCAATAAATAAATATTATTAATTTATTATATTATATACATTATATTATTATTATTATTTCCAATAATATGACAACAGATACCCTAGCACCCAGTCAAAGAAGGCTGGGAAATGATGCATAACTTATCTTTGGAAATATGAAAGACATCATTTCTTAGGAATCACATGAATATGAATGAGATGATGAACATTACTTAAATATCACCAAATGAACATAACATATCCGTTAGACACCTTTTAAGTAGTTAGATTTTCCATGGAATATATTTTAGCTTTGTTTTTGCTTGGTTGGTAATCACAGTGCTAAATTTAATAAGTAGACATTATTGAATTTTCTTGGAATGCTCCTGCTGATGCAACATAAATTTAGTGTGCAATTGGCTATGCTACATGACTATTTGTCTATAGTACTTAAGGGTGGTGAAGTGAGTCTTGGGTTTTCTGGACCTCAATTACCTAGCTTGAACTATCTTGAAAATATAAGTCACCTCTGATTTTTAAAAACCACCCATTCAGGAAATATAGCATCTCTAGAGAAGACTCCTTCAGTGTTCCTACCAGCAAAAGGATATGTTGATAATACAATTTTGCCAGTGTCATTTGTACCTGGGGATTCCCTAGATTGGTATGTAATAAGTAATTAACTTAGAATTGTTATCACAAAAGTTGCAATTCTGGCCCTGTGCTAGCTAGATGGGTAACTTGTCAGACCACATTTAGTTTTTCTCAATGAGAATACTATTGGCATTTTGGGTCACCATGTGATACTGACCTGGGAATACGTCTCATAAACATTGGAAAGGCATAGCACTTTCAGCCAAGGGTTCCTAGGGTAGCCTCTTGATTTGTGTGTTCTTAACCTTGAGCCCCAGGGAAGGTGGGCCATGTCTGGTAGTATTAGAGCTTATGAAATGTACTGTAGTTAAAGTAAAAATAGGAGGATTGCTACCATGGTGACTCTGATATGATTTCCTTTTCCTTTTTTTCTTTCTTTTCTTCTTTTTTTTCTTTCTTTCCTTTTTTTTTTTCATTCTTTCATTTTTTTCTTTCTTCTTTCTTTCTTCTTTCTCTTTTCTTTTTCTTTCTTTTTCTTTCTTTCTTTCTTTCTGAGTAATTTAATTCTGTCTCCCTTCTTTCATGAACCTTTTCTCAATTACATTAACTCAGTTACATTAACAATTTTTACCCTAAATTATCCAGAGACCCAAATCTCTACTTAATTTTGCCCTTATAAATAGCCTGACCTTTGAGGACATGAAGCTCATAAATTGAATATTCTACAATAACATCAAGATTTTGATGGAAGATCTAAATTGGGATGGCAAAATCTTCCTTCAAATTCCATATATTTTGAATGAACATTGTGATGTACAAAACTGTAGCTTTCACATCAGAAACATTTTATGCTACTTTAATTTAAAATAGATTAAGCAA
This sequence comes from Zalophus californianus, assembly GCF_009762305.2. NCBI lineage: Eukaryota > Metazoa > Chordata > Mammalia > Carnivora > Otariidae > Zalophus > Zalophus californianus. The sequence goes on along the minus strand of NC_045602.1, from coordinate 105,900,101 downwards.
TAATCATTATTAGTAGGTGGTGTACACTCCCACTCTGCTTAAAAGCAACCAGTGTTGAAATGCCCATTTGAAGTTTTTAAACAATTTTTTTAAAGATTTTATTTATTTATTTGAGAGAGAGAGAGAGCGCGCACACAAGGGGTGGCAGGAACAGAGGGGTAGGGAGAGGGACAAGCAGAACTGCTCAGAGCGAGGAGCGTGAGATGGGGCTTGATTTCAGGACCCTGAGATCACAACCTAAGCAGAAATTGGATGCTTAACCACCTGAGCCACCCGGACGGCCCTGAAGTTGTTAAAATTTTTAAAAACATTATTTAGAAGTTGTGACTTAGCAATCAAAGCTGTAGCTTTGAAGTAAATTTCTAGTTTAAGGGGAATTTATCATCAGTTGAGTTTCAGATCTCATACCCAAATTGGGAATCTGAAGAAATTAGAAGTTCTAAAATGCAATGTGTGGAAAGGACATGCATGTATAGCTATGGTATTGTCTCAGCAATGAACTTGCTTTTGAAAGAAGAATCTCTTGTTACATTATCAGTCTTTAAAGCAGGGGTTCATATATGCTTGGAAAACAGGCTATTCATGCAATCTGTCAAACACCATCTAAACTCCAAGTGAACTTCAAACAGCCCCAACAAAATATATGTTGGATAAAGCATATTGTGGTTGTTGGAAAACTTTAAAATAGGAAAAGTTCCCATTACTCTTGGAATTTTACCTCTGAGAATTTTCTAGCCAAAGTTCTATTTGAACTGAGGTCAAAAATCAGTACTGTGTGGGCTTTTCCTAAGGGATAAATTCAATGAAAGGCCTAGTTATTGCAACATATTCTGCCTTCATTTCAAAAGATTTCCTTAAAGCATGATGATTAAAGCCTAGGGAGAAAGAAATTTGTACTTTTCAAAAGGTCTAAGAAGTACCCCACAGAAAAAAAACTACAATGTGAAGCCACATATATGACGAATAAATACTCCTTTTGGTTTAAAAGTCATTGCAAATCATTAGTTATTTTTGCTCCTTTTTCTTGAAAGTCTTTTAAGAATTTTAAAAGGTTGGTGTACAATGTACAAAGTACTTCTGTTTATTTCCAAAGGAAAGTGAACTGCTTTGTTTTGATTTCCTTTTTCTTTCTTTTTCTTTCTTTCTTTCTTTCTTTCTTTCTTTCTTTCTTTCTTTCTTTCTTTCTTTCTTTCTTTCTTTCTTTCTTTTTTTTTTTTTTTCTTTTTCTTCTTTCTTTTTCTTTCTTTCTTTCTTTCTTTCTTTCCTTTCTTTTCTTTCTTTCTTTCTTTCTTTCTTTCTTTCCTTCTTCTTTCCTTTTTTCTTTCTTTCTTTCTTTCTTTCTTTCTTTCCTTCTTTCTTTCTTTCTTTCCTTCTTTCTTCTTTCTTTCCTTCTTTCTTTCTTCTTTTTTTCTTTCTTCTTTCTTCTTTCTTCTTTCTTTCTTTCCTTCTTTCTTTCTTTCTTTCTTTCTTTCTTTCTTCTTTCTTTCTTTCTTTTCTTTCTTTCTTCTTTCTTTCTTCTTTCTTTCTTTCTTTCTTCTTTCTTTCTTTCTTCTTCCTTCCTTCCTTCCTTCCTTCCTTCCTTCCTTCCTCCTTCCTTCCTTCCTTCCTCCTCCCTCCTCCTCCCTCCTCCCTCCCTCCCTCCCTCCCTCCCTCCCTCCCTCCCTCCCTCCCTCCTTTCTTTCTTTCTTTCTTTCTTTCTTCTTTCTTTCTTCTTTCTTTTCTTTTCTTTCTTTCTTTCTTTCTTTCTTTCTTTCTTTCTTTCTTTCTTTCTTCTTTCTTTCTTCTTCTTTCTTTCTTTCTTTCTTTCTTTCTTTCTTTCTTCTTTCTTTGTTTCTTTCTTTCTTTCTTTCTTTCTTTCTTTCTTTTTCTTTCTTTCTTTCTTTTTCTTTTTCTTTCCTTTTTTTCCTTGCACTGAATAGGGAAGATTTCAAATGTTCAGTATTTTTTTATTTTTTATTGTTATGTTAATCACCATACATTACATCATTAGTTTTCGATGTAGTGTTCCATGATTCATTGTTTGCGTATAATACTCAGTGCTCCATGCAGAACCGTGCCCTCTTTAATACCCATCACCAGGCTAACCCATCCTCCCACCCCCCTCCCCTCTAGAACCCTCAGTTTGTTTTTCAGAGTCCAGTTAAGTATTTTTTAAAGCCTAAGTTATTACACTATAGTAAATCTTGGTATGATGGGTGTCTTAAGTTGGATTACCTAGAGACAGAGCTTGAGAGAAGGTTTTAGGTACAGAATTTATTTGAAAGGTGATGTCAACAATATAGGAATGGGAGTGATAAATGGAAATAAAGTCAAGCAGTATAATGCAACTCATCAGGTGAATTACTGCTGTGGACAACTAGAACTGAACCCCACTGGAGCGTTCTGAGTGAGAATGTAAAGCATAAACCTTATTATTATCCCACATGAGAAGCAAGGGAGCTGGCGGTATTTATAGATCAAACTCCTATCAGTCCTTGATTGACCAAGGCTTCTGGTTTCAAGGAGATCAAGGTTTCAATTTGATTCAACAACTTCCTACTCCTCCTCCCATACTTGGACCTAATGGGCATCACCAATAAAGCCCTTAGGCAGAGAACTTTAGCTCTTTGCTGTGAAAATCATTGGTCTGAGGACATGGGAATGATGCGAACCCAGAAGTAATTGAGAGGACATTGACCACATTTGCCCCAATGAGTCTGAAAAGCTGAATATATGTTCCAACTACAAAGTGATAAATATTTCCCCAAAGAATAAATATCAACTGTAAAATGCATATCAGAAATTATCCAAGCCCTCTAGTAATCAGAGAAATACAAATTAAGACATAACATGAAATCAATTATTGTGTATTTAGTTGTCAAATGTTTGTAAAAAGTAAAATTATGGTAAAGTCTAATAGAGTCAGGTGGTATTAAAAATATTAAAATCATTTTAATAAGAAATTTGGCATTGCTTCTCAATAGTTAAAGAAATTTCCATACACTTTGACCTTCAACCAAATTTCTGGGAAATAAGCATTAAAGAAATTAATCAAAACATAGTAGAGTGATATATATCCAAAAAATAGAGCTATTAAGTAAGTTATAGTGTAGGCAATGATATTTATATCACCAATGAGGTTATGGTTGTGAAGATTTTCATGAAAATAAATGCTTTTACTGTAACAATAAATGGAAAAAATTTGTAAAAATAGTATTCACGCATTTTGGTCCTAGCTATCTTATCTTTCAACAGCATCAAAAATTTATTAAAGAACGTACACCCAAAATGCTCACAGAGATTAGAATTTAGCATCAGTGTCAACTACAACGTTTTATTTACAAGTAACAGAAAATCCAGCTCATACTAGCTTTAGCAATGAAAGTTATTGCCTGTGTAACTGGGAACCCAGCAACTGAGCTTCAGGTTTTGTCCGGCAGCTCAGCCAGGTCATTAAGACCAGTTAGTTTCCTTCCCTTCACTCTGCCTTCTGTGATGTCTGTATCATGGTCAAGCAGGCTCTCCTCTTGGATGTCACTTTGACATCAGCAGAAACTGGAACTAGTTGCTGTAAGGGTCAAAATAAGGGCTTCCCTTCTGCAAACATTGAACAAAATCCCAAAGTTTTGAATTATATGCTTATCACTGAACCAAAAAAATATGGCCAGAGGATAAGATTGGCTTTAAGCCAATTTGGGCACCCCTGTGCAACTGTGGGTAGTTCAATTCCACTCTACATCCATGGCTGCTATACAGTGAGGGAGACATAGCATGAGTGCTGAGGAAGCAATGCCAATATCTACTATGATATATATATATATATATATGTATATATATATATGATATATATATGATATATATGTGTTTGTACGTGTGGGTATATGTACTCACAGATACATACATGCATACATACACACCCATCTACAGAGAAAACACAACTGAACTATCAAGCTGACTCATTTATTCATTTCCTCATTCAGGCAATACGTATTTACTCAGCACCTGTTTTGTTCCAGATACTATTCTAGGCACTGCAGACACAAATTTAGTGAGACAGATAAGGTGCCTGATCTCAGTGAGAGAAGACAAGCAATAAACAAATAAATGAATAAACAAACAAAAAAGGTATGTGAAGGAATTAAAGCAAGATGCCTATTGGAGTAATAAGATGGATTTTTTTTTTTTTGGAGTGTTTTGGAAAGGGCTTTTTGAGGAGGAAATATTTAAGCTGAGATGTATATGAAAAGAAGAGCCACCCAGGCAGAGATCAGAGTATAGAGCACACAAAGAAGAAGGCCCATTGCTACAAAAGGCCTAAAGGTACAAGCAATCCTGAGATTTCTGGAGAAAACACAGGAAGTCCTGTGAGGCAGAGATATGGGTATGAAATAGATTCAGCTGAGGAGGGTTTGGAGAGGTACATAGATAATCAGGCCATGTAGAACTTCAGAAACCACTGTAGACATTTGAGTTTCATTCAAAGAACAATGAGACACATTGGAGTATCTTTAGTAGAGAAAAATAAATATCTGTTTATGCCTTTAAAAGATCTCTTTATGGGCTGCTTATAAGTGGATCATGGAGAGATGACAAGGAATGCATTTAGGAAATATCTCTACTAGTTCAGGAAAGAGATGGTGGTGCTTTGAATGAAGAGGTGATAGTAGATGGAGAGGAGTGGACAGCCTGTGATGTACTTTGTAGAGGTAATGCTATATGTCATACTGATGGAGAAAATAGAGTAATGGCTACTGAATTTTTTTTTTTCACTTAAGCAACTGGTGGATTAATGAGCTGTTACTAAGCTGAGAAAGACTAGTGAAGATTTGGAAAGGAAAGAAATAGGAGAATTAAGAATACTTTATGAAAATTTGAAGCCTGAGATGTCTATTCATCATTCATGAATATATATTTACAGGCCCAATGTAAAAATGAAAACAAGGTCTGTTCATTCAAAAAGTGGGGGGGGGGGGGAAATGCCATTATGGGTACTAAAGTATAAAGCTTTTTTTTTCTTCTATGGTCTCTCTCTTGACTTGTCATGGATTTTTAAATTTGCTGTTTAATATCATTCTAAATTTTAAAGAATGAGATTGTACATTATTGTCATGAATTTTGTTATTCATCTTTATATTATGCAATGTTTTTTAAGAGCAAACATAAGAACCTTTAACTCATGTACAGAATCACCCAAATCATGCAATTCATATTGCATAGTTCATATACACGTATATATTTTGGCTGCCCTTCCTTTCCCCTATTGACACAAATAAGGTAGGACTCCTTGGTCATCCATATTTCTTAAAACATTGCTGCCTTTTTTTTTTTTTTGAATTTGAAGCAAGTCTTGATTCTAATGGAAAACATGGTTTCTCATGGCTTTCAGTGCCTCTAGATATAACTTACCTTGTGCTTACATTGAGTCTCATTGAATTCTCATGCATTGTGGATCCACAGGAATTGTGTGCTTGTCTGCATTGCAAATGCTATATGTGATTGGTGCAACAAGGAATAGTGGATGCATATTACCCATATCTCCTCTACTCATGTGCCGTCTTCATTATCCCATTGGACTTCAGTTACAAAACACATGTTCAAAGATAAAGTGATTAAGAATTTCAGGATTGCAAAACCCATAAGAAGATAATATTTAAAGTAGAGGAGCATGGTCACCTATATTGAAAGCTGCTGCGCAGCTAGGCAAGATGAGAACAGAAATGTCATCATTGGATTTGGCAACATGGAGGTCATCAATGATCTTGCTGGAAGCAATCTCTTTGGTGTAGTAGAGATAACTGTTAAACTAAACCTTGGGGAAACCAAAAAAAAAAAAAACAAAACTTCAGGAGTACATATGTGCCATGAGAAAAGAGACAGAAATGAAGACAGCTTTTTCAAGAATTTTTGCCAGGAAAAGGGACAGAGAAATGGGGCTATGTTTGCAAAAAGATGGGGTATCAAGGAAGTGATATTGATGCGTACGGTTGCAGTTCATTTTAATGCTGTAGTTATTCCATTCTATGAACCCATTGTAAGTTTTATATGTCCTTTCCAAGTTATTGGACATTTCGACTGTTTCTAAATATATTTTGTATTTTAAAACAATACTTCATGAATGTTCATATATATGTCTGTTTTCCAAAGTGGTTGTATGAATTTACACTTCCATCAACAGAGAAAAGAGTTCCCAATTCATGAGTGTGAGAACTGACCAAATGATCCTTCAGATCTCTCTAGAAAGACCCATCTTCTAAATGATCTCACTTTGAGTTTCACTTTGAACTCTGCTAATCAAGTTTTACTCTAAGCTCCCCAAGGCATAAAGGCCTTTTTAAATTTTTGTTTCTTGTTTCTCTCTGAGCTGGACTCTGGGTTATCAATGGGTGATTACAGCAATAGTTTCTTTTATGGCTTTCAGGCCATGATCAAATGAAAACAAAACAAAAAGCCAAGAATTCCATGCCTCTTTAAGCCTGTTATTTCAGGGTAATTGAGCATTTACATTTTGCAGTCTGTAGTTATTGAACATCATTTCATGGGCGAAAGAGGAGTAAGATAAATGTAGATCTTTTTAGAATTTCCTCTAAGACTTTGTTTTTAAAGTCTGATTAACGTTTGAAGCATATAGATTAGATCTCAAAAGTTTCCAGCAGTATACACAGGAAAAGAGAAGGAAACAAGAGCCAGAGAGTACTCTGGTTAAAAATGCTAGGGTTAAGACTAGGAAATCCTATGATCATAGAACTTTAGAGTCATTAGAAAAGATAGAAATAATAAATATTTATGATTCTTAATCATTTTCCATCACAAAACACTTAGTGGTGGGAAGTATCTTAATTTGAGTTGGTCAGATGTAGGTCCTAAGTCAAGGATTTGGATGAAAGTAGTTTATTTTGAAGAAGTTCTGAAGAAATAGCATTTGAGGTGTGGGGAAGTGAGACAGGGAAGGGATGTGGTCAACAAAAGATGTGTTATCAAGCCAGTTACCATTGTAGGCAATCAGAGACAATCCCACTAGAAACTGAGAGACAGTTTTTCCAGTTGAGCTGCAAAGAAGCTGGGGTATTTTTCCACCAACTCCTTTAGTCGTTGGTTGAGGATTGTTTCCAAGGAACATTATTTTGGTGGCACTTTCAGCCTGCTGGACACTAAGCAGGCTCCGGCCGAAAAGACCCTAAGGGTGACATGACAGTTGGAAGTCAAGTCTAAATGCAATAAAATGTTAAGGGGAGGACACAAAAGGGGCATCAACAAAGGGTTGGGTTGGCGGGACACAATAGTAGTTAAAACAGTGTTCCTCCAGTACTTGTTTCTGATACTACGCCAAACGGGGGACTCTCACAATCACTTTGGAAATCAGCTGTTGAGTCTAACCCATTGATTGACATATGAGGACGTGGAGGCTCAGTAATATTTTAAGTGACTTGCTCAAGGATGCACAAATACAACAGGGAAATCGGAGATCTTGATGTATTAATATATGAGTCTGATGAGCATCATCAATAAATTGTGTGTCTTCAAATATTTTGACAGAGATGAAGGAAGTAGCTGTCTTAGACATTCAACCAAAGCATTTCAAAATGGAAACTGCTTAACTTATACTTACCCCAACCAGACTCAGAAACAGACAAGGGTATTAGACTAGACAACATCCAGGATCCCAACAGGAGTTTTCCTTTTGCCATGGAAGATAACTATTGTGCCCACAGAATATATCTGTGGGTAGATAGGGTGTCTGTGACTGTAACAAGTTTTCTTTCTCAACTCAGATATAAATTTGGCAAAGGAGAGTCATGGGAAGTGGGCAAGACATTCCTTTTGTCCTTTGAACTAGACCAGGATCAAGCAATGTCCCTATGCTGGCACTTCAACTGGATTTAAATTCTCCTGTTCTGAGGTTTTGATCATCCCTTTGTTGGACAGGTTTGATTCACGGTTAAGTGGGAAAAATCCTGGCTGTTTTTCAACTCACCCAAGAGTGCTAGCGGAGGGATTCACATTGATCTGACCTGTTTAAGCAGTCAGGCTGGATCAGACTTCAAAGTGGAATTTGCATCTCTAATCACCTTGATTTGATTTCCCTTTGGCCCAACATAACATAAGAATTGATATCCACCTCACCTCCAGAGATTGTAGTCTATGTTATTTATTTGATCCCTTTATTTTATACCAGTAACAAGCTTAGAGATGTATATCAGTCACCATTTCAAACAGACTGACCCAACTGAAGAAGAAACAAGTACTCCTGTCTCGTGGAGGACATCCCATCTCAAACAGTTGCATATTAATTAAGTCATAAATACAATACACTAATTTATATAATACAATAAAAAACATCCCAGTTAAAATCACACCCAAGCCTGCATATTTTCAAGTGCACTAGAGTTTTTTAAAGTTGCTAAGAAAATATAATTGCTTCTTAATTTTACACTTCAGAGTTGGTCAAATTAATATTTGGAAAACATTTGATAATTGGTGGGCACTTCTGCCTAATCTTCATTAAAGGCCTATCCCCCCGCCCCGAAGCATTTAACCTGATTTCATATCTTAATAAAAGAATGCTGCTTAGCTGTTCAAAGGCTGTGCTATGCTTCAAAAGGGAATTCCTAAGAGCACATCTTTGTTATTGATGAAATTCCTCCAGTCTGGGATGAACAAAGTATAAAGCAATAAATAAGAGACCAAGGAGAATAAAGTAACGCTCTCTGACCAAACATTCCTAATTCTAAATATGGTTCAAGAATTTCTCTTTCCAAAAAAAAAAGAACTTCTCTTTTCAGTTTTAGCAGAAGGTTTGGAGATGACACTTAACATTAGCATACTTCTAGATATTTCCAGACAATAATTTAATGCATTATTTTACAGTTTTTAATATAAGTAGGGGTGTGTGTGTGTGTGTGTGTGTGTACTTAAATAATGGAAACTGATTCCAGAAATATTTGGAGAATATGTACCTATGAAGAATCAGAAAATACTTTATTATTCATTTCTCCTAATAGTATTTTTAAACATTCATTAGCTTTTTATTTTATCTAGCTAAACTGAAGTTAAATGTGGGGCAGTGTTTTCTGCTGGGTTTTTTTGTTTTAATTTTTTTAAAGTTGTAGCTATCAATGAATAACTAACTACATAAGAATTCATATATCATCTAAATTTCTACCTGGGAATTTAAAAGCTATGTGTGATGGTGAATAAGACATGTATTTAAGATGATGATTAAAGGGAGGTCACTGTAGGGGTGCCTGGGTGGCTTAGTTGGTTAGGCGTCTACCTTTGGCGCAGGTCATGATCTCAGGGTCCTGGGATCGAACCTCACATAGGGCTCTCTGCTCAGCAGGGAGTCTCCTTCTCCCTCTCACTCTCCCTGTGTGTGCTCTCTCTCTCAAATAAATGAATAAAATCTTTAAAAAGATAGGAAGTAAAAAAGTAACATTGCAGAATTGACCTAAATTCTATAGAGACAGATCATCAAAATGGAGCGCAGAACTCCAACAGAGGAGCTGGAGGGTGAAAGAATGAAAGTCAGCAATAAATACTATTAAAGAAATAAACCAACCATCAAATCATGTTTAGTCTGTAGGCATATCAGAGATAACTGCTTTTCAGTCTTGAAAACAGCCATGTTGTGTCCTAAGACAGTTTCACAGACTCTGATGACCTTCTAATGTAAGCAATATTAACCTGGCAAAAGAAAAAAAGTAAAAATCTCCTCAAGATATGGTATCTTTATCTTGTAATTTAGAAGACTTAGCATCTAATGGATCTGATGAAAGGTGACATTTAAAAAATTTTTTAAATAAATTTAAAAAGCTAAAGGTAGATGCATGGACACAATAAACCATGCTAACTGTCTTCTTTTAGCTAATTTATGCATTATAAATTAATTTTAGCCTTCCTCCCCATTTTCAAAGTTAAAATATCAAGGAGCTTATTACTATTTACTGCATTTGGTTGTCCTGCAAAAACCATTTATGGTTTTATGTATATCAGATTCTCATTATAGCTGGGTTTATGCAGCATGGACTGTGGGGCCTCTGCCTTTGTGAACATGTCTTTAAAAGTTGCCCCAGTAACTTATAAACCTGACCCCTTCAGCCCATAGGGATCTCTTTCATCTCTGTATTCTTATAAAACTTACTAACAATTAACTCATAATCTTAACCTTTGCTTGCCTTTGGAATTTATTTTTGGTAAATTCATTTCTTTGTCTTCACTGATTAATGGCTTAGTTAGAACAATGACAATGCAAACTTTGTGCGCATGTGTGTGTGTTTTCCGGACATCAACCCAGTGCTTGGCACGTAGTATATCTGCTATTAATACTTTTGTTGAATGAACCAACTTCCTTTGGATGGACATGAGAGAGCCGCTTCTGTGTGATACAGTCTTCATTCCATGGGGACTAAAACAGTATTTCAGTATGTGGAGATAATAAATGATCAGATCAAAAAAAAAAAAAAAAGGGGAGGTGTGCCTGGGTGGCTCAGTCGGTTATGCATCTGCCTTTGGCTCAGGTCATGATCCCAGTGTCAGGCTCCCTGCTGGGCAGGGGAGTCTGCCTCCCTCTTCCCCCCCCACTCTCTCTCTTCTCTCAAGTAAATAAATTAAAAAATAAAAAATAAATAAAAATAAATAATTGATAGGATCGGAACACTTCTTGATCTGTTGAATCATAGTGAGTGAAGGGAACAAAGCTGTTGAGCCATAAAAATTAATAATAAAAAATTACCTCTCCTAAATAAGAAATTGAATATAAAGGCTGTGTTGGTTCATTATAAGGGGCCATAATTAGAATTTATGATGGTGATGTCTCTGTTATTTGTAAGAGAAGTCAATATATTATAGATAGAAAGTTCTGTGCAAAGATTATTCCAACCAATATTGTTTAAAGGACTATCTAGATTACAGAAATTGGGTTAAATTCTGAGGGGAAGCAGCCCTTCCTTTTCCCCCGTTATTTCTCTGGATTTTTAAACACCGTATTTTTCTTCTGTGTCCATTACCACGCAAGGTCATCAAAAAGAAATCAACCATGACCTGAATTTCTGAGAAATAAATCACACTATCTCTTATCAATTTCCAGTATAACTTGAAGCAATGATTCAAATGCTTCTTTAAGCCTATCATATGTAATAACAAGTGAGTAAATCGATAACAAGATGGATATTCATATACAGACCTGAGGAAATTTCTTTTAGCAATCACAACTTGATATGAATAAATATTAGTTCAATGGAAATATTTTTAATAAATGTACATCTAGATTCTGAAGCATTATGACAGATGATAGAATACTAATCTGTTTTCAGAGCACCTATTTTCCTTTAGGTATTCTTACTGGTATTTACTTTGTTGGAAGATGGATTGCATGACTGACTCCAATTCTTCATCATCACCACTCCCCTGTAACCATGCCCTTGGACATGTAACTTTGTAATTGCTTTCTGCTCCGACTTTGGGCTCAGCAGTGTGACTCACACTGGCAAATGTGATGTTGGCAAATGTGACATTCACAGATGTATGAAAACCATTTGTGCAATCCGGCTTGTTCTTAGAGTTGCTCTCTGACACTGCCAGGAAATGGTTATACCTCAGCTTACCTGCCAGAGGAGAAAACACATGAAGCAGAACTGAGAGTTGTCCCAGCCAGGGCCATCCTAGGTCAGCCATCAGCACCTCTACCTGCATGCTCAGTCAAGACCAGCAGAACCACACAATCAACCCACGAAAGTGTAAGCTAAATAGCTGCCTATTGTTTTAAGCCATTGTATGTTGGGGCAGTATGTTAACATGGCATTAATATGACAGTACTTGAATGCTATACCTTGATTTTTCCATATTCAAATATGTAATCAATCATTGCTTATTATTTACAAATATAGAAGCATATGGACATAATAGTAATTCCTCAAATATGTCCATGCTTCTGTTCTACAGATATGGTATCAAATTAAATTTAAAATACGATGGATTTTTTCCTCCAAAATTCTGAGAAAGTTCAAACTATGGTCTCTTCATTTTTTTCAAAAAAATTTAGCAACTACGAAAGAATCCACCTGGCATGTATCTGGAATTTTCTAGAATTATATAAAATGTTTCCAACTGGTAAAATGACAATAGATTTTAGTAAAGCTCTAGAAGGCAGTCTGCTCAGTTGCATGGAATATAGAGTATTATTTTTTACTATTCTATGGGTTGACTAGGGAGATCTGGTCTGGGGTAGCTCAAAGCAGCTTAATAGCCAAGAATAGCCTCACTCACATGTCTTGGGCCTCAGCTAGGATAGCTGAGACTTCTCTCTAAAAAGTCTTTTATTCTATAGTAGGCCTGAGCTTATTCACATGGTAGCAGAAGAGTTCCCAGCAGCAAGAGAGGTAAGTCCCCTTGGGCAAAAACTTTTCAAACTTCTAGTATCACATGTATTGTTGTCCCATTGGTTAAAGCCAGAATCCGTATGGGGAAGGGTGAGGTGAGGATACTTGTAAGGGCATTGTTACAGAGAAAAGAACTATGGCAGCCATTTTGCAAACAGTCTTCCTCCTAATGTCACATTTATCTCTTCTTGATGGGGGACCAGAACCCTTACATGCCCATTCCTCTAAGCTAGCCAATGGAAGACAATTCCACCCCTGTTTTAAAATATAGATTTTATTATTATTCAGGTGTGGTAAGGCCAACAGATCAGAAGGCTGCCATTGAAAAGATAGTTTGCTATTCACAGTTCCCAAGAGAAGGGGGCACACTACAGTATAGGGAGCCATAGCAGGAAAGACCAGAATCAGTCAGGAGGCACAGGGAGTGAGGGGAAAATGTAAACAAGAGCCTTTCTTGGTTTCCACTGGAATGAATGGGCAAGATAGAGTAAGCAGGCTTAGAATTGGTTGGTTTGAATAACTTCAGGAGACTCTGGGGTGCAGGGGCTTGTCCTGGGCAATTAGGGCAGGGGAGTCTAAGAGCCTAATAGAAAAGTGAGGGGATGGATTTGGGATTGGTTTACATATAAGACTCTAGTTTGAATTGTTATTCTAGGAATTCCTAGCCCTGGGAGAGGCAGTCCTTTCAGGGTCAGCAGGCCTTAGATCTCAAAGCATCAGAAATACAGAAAATAGAAAAACATGATTAATTCAATCCCTACTTGAAATTAGCTTCCTTAAGCAATAATATTTTACTCTTCTAAGAAAAGAAGGTTTGGGGAGTCTGAACTTTATATCATAAAATCATGTAAATTGAACCTGCTGAGGATACAGTGACCATGACTTCCTTAAAATATTTTTTAAAGGATTTCTCAGTCCTGAGGTTTATAGCAGTAATTTCTTGCTATTCTCTCTCCTTTCTAGGATTTTCTTTCCAACGTTCGACAGTAATGTAGAACCATCTTAGCATTCTGCTGAGTGCCCACTTAAATGTGTGTGAAAAATGTATGCCATGCTCTCTGAATTTCTTCAGGGGTAGCAATTGGAAATAAATAGAAAGCAGTGTCAACTTAATGCACTTTAACAATGATTTATTGGGCACCTACTAGGTACCAGGCAACACAATAGGGACTAGAGGATTTTAACCAAGTGCCATTTATGCCCTCAAGGGGCCCATAGTTCAGTGAGCATGAATGAATTATATGAAAACAAATGATTGAGCTACAGTTAGAAATCAATTCTCTTGAACTGAGTCACAGACACCTTCCGAGAAGAGATCCTCCAGGTAGGACCTCATGGATGAGTTTGACACCTGGCTGTAGGTAGCATTTCAGGCAGAGGCACTGTGTATGCAAAGGCACAGAGGTCGAAATTAACATGTCATATGGAAGTGCAAATACTTCCTGTATGACCAGAACCTGGGATACCTGTGAAAAAGTGATGAGGGATGAGGTTAAGTAGGAAATAGTTCAAGATGAAGGAGAATCTTAAATACTGTACTAAGGAGTTGGGGTTTTACTCCACCAATAATAAGGAACAATTTATGAGCTTTAAGCAGAGAAATAATATGAACAACCTGAATTTTTAAAAGGTCATTTGGGCTCCACTATGGAGGACCATAAACTCTGAGGACAGGGATCCTATCTGTCTTTTTTCACTTCAATGCCTTAGCACATAATAAGAAGCCTGATTCATAGTAGGTATTCATGTGGCAGAGACCATCTTGCTAATTAAATGTTCCATATGCTTTCCTATCTTTCCCATTTCTCCTTGCAGTTAAATTGGAGCCTTAAGACTAGTTCTGGCCACTCTGAAAAACAAACTGAGGGTTCTAGAGGGGAGGGGGTGGGGGGATGGGTTAGCCTGGTGATGGGTATTAAAGAGGGCATGTTCCGCGTGGAGCACAGGGTGTTATGCACAAACAATGAATCATGGAACACTACATCAAAAACTAATGATGTAATGTATGGTGATTAATATAACAATAAAAAATTTAAAGAAAAAAAAAGACTAGTTCTGGCCGATGGCTATAGGCAGAAGTAAGTTGGTTACATTTTGGATATGGGATGTAAAGATGAGAGATGACTCTCAAAATCTAGGATGACTTAAAATCTTGCTTGAGTGGTTCAGAAATGGTTATAAAAAAGATAATTGGTTCAATTTTGAATATCCCACTTCTAGATATCAATAAGATGAAGTTTTAATTGGAATAGAGACAAATTCTACAATGTATGGTACAGGCAGGAATCACTATGGGCAATCAGAAAGAATAGGTGGTAAAACATGTAGCACTTTCTGGATCTGCTAGAGTGACCCACCGTGCAAGTTTTCCCATCCAGAATTTGAGGGGTTTCCTATGGTGCAGGAGGGACTTTTAGTGCCCAAACCAAGAGAGCTCCAGGCAAATCAGGATGGTTGGCCCCCCATGTCTGCTGTGTCATATAATCCGCAAAGAATAGCTATTGAGTTTTTCTCCTCTGACCTCAGAAATTTGGATTGGAGAGATCTGGACTCCTTTTCTCCAAACTTCTGTGTCTCAACTACCACTCAGTTTTGTTGACAATGAATCCTAACGAACCACAGTAGGCAAGAAAGTGTGGATACTGTAAGCCAGTATTGTGCTGAAGCCAACTTACACCAACTCTCAAGAGCTGATTGTGCTCATTTCTTCCCATTCCCGCATTTAGTGAGTCACACTAATAGATTGAAATTAGGCATGGTGGAAGAATTTACATGGTTCAAACCAACAATACTATAAATCAAGGCTTCTGTCCCTCACCCTCAATCCCAAGGGTGGTTTTAAAACATTTGCCAACACGACAGTGACATGAGCTGACTTGAAAAAGTTTGGCAGATACTGCATTGTGGGGAAAACCCAGTGTAGATGAAGTTGGTGCTCTATCCCATCCCTATACTTAGGCAGTGGATATATCTCCCAGATGCTATGTGTGTTGGCTGCTAACAATTCGTAGCCACCCCCTTTTGAGAATTGTCCTTACAGGACAATTGTCCTGAAAGTAGCTACGTTGCCTGGAAATGCCTGAGAAGTAGTATCCTACATCCACTGGTGGCCTCTAGCCAACAACTGACTAGAAGAGTGCTATCAAAGTTACCTTTGGTAAATTTTCTCTCATGTTGGGACAATACTGTGGTACCATGCATATTCCAGAACTGCCTTTAGGATCAGGCTGAGACTAGTCGCCAGCTGAACTCATCCTTGCCTACCTGCTTCCCCTTCCCTATTTTGCTTCCTTTATTCTCTTATATGTTTCCCCAGGAGCTTCTCTCAATAAATCACTGGCTTAAGAAGCACCATCTTAGACTTTACTTCTAGGGACCATGACCTAACATCCAGCCCAGGAGAATGTCTATGGCACAAACATACGATCTTTAGTATATCTCATGTACGAACTAACAAACCATTGAGAAAACATTATGATCTTCAGGCTTCCTTTGAGCAAAGAGCACCCCTGTGAATCTTGAGCTTGCTGGAATATCATGATGTAGTTCTCTCTCCATTACTTTCTGCATACCTAGTAGTAACCTCAAAATGCTTTCAAGGGGAGTTTTCAATTTTGCATTTTGAACTTTGGATATTCCTTTATTTAAGTAAGTTGTGAGAAGGAGAGATGAACTTCCAGTGTATTAGCATGACATTTAAGGTAGAGAAATTTAGTGGCAGTGGGCAATCATGTGAAGCAGCCATTTACAGCTGAATTATACCATTTGTGGCTACTTAACATTCTGAACCATTCCTCTCTGTCTGGAAAAATCATAAAAAGGGGTCCGTCAGCACTCTGAGTCACTGCTAAAAAGCTTATGCATCCTCACACCTGCATTTAAATGAGTGTTTCCGGGCCACAAATGCAAGAACCTTAGAGAAATGAAATGAAGCACTCTCCCAGAGAAAAACAATATTGGGTTCTATCTGCATTTGTAAATTGACTACAAGAACACTCTGGAATTAATTTATTAACAACAATCATTTTGAATAACTTTTTTATGTATGTCTTTTAAAATGAGGAGAGACCATATAAGAAGGATTATAACCAAGTCAAAATATGTGATGATATCTAAAGTGTGAGGAATAAGGGCACCTCATTCCCAGTTGGTTAAGCATCTGCCTTCGGCTCAGGTCATGATCCCAGGGTCCTGGGATGGACCCTGAGTGGGGCTCCCTGCGCAGCGGGGAGTCTGCTGCTCCCTCGCCCTCGCCCTCTGCCCCCCTCCCCGGCCGGTGCTCTCTCTTTCTCTCTCTCAAATAAATAAATTAAAATAAAATAAAAAGTGAAAGAATAGCAACTGGTATGTCTTGCACCAAGTAGGAATTCTATAAATGTGTGGTGAATACATAAATCATATCAACAATAGGGTTCAAAACCAAAATTGTGAATACCTCATCTGTAGTTTCTTCTTTCTTAAATTTTACTTTTTGTTAAGGTATAACTTACATTAGTACAGTGAGTAAATCATAGGTGTATGTCTTGATGAATTTATAGACACACACACACAGTCACCACCTGTATTGAAATAGAGCATTTCTAATACCTCAGAAAGCTTTTTCAATTACCTCCCAACCGAAAGGTAACCACCGTTCTGACTACACGGTAGATTTTCCTTGGTTTTCTTGTTTCTGTGGGAGAATGATTTCCCTAAATAGCAGCAGGAGTAATCCCGTCATAGTGCACCTTGCTGCCTATTTAGAGCATCTCTTTACCCCACTGTGATCCCAGAATTTGTTAGCCTTTTCCTATTATACTCAGAAAAGCTCATACTCTCATTGCCCCCACTGGGTACCTTTACCCATGCTATGGCCGTGTTCTCAGTGTGATCCTTGGCCCTTTGGCCTACTTTCTGGGTGCAAAATATTTACAAGGTCCACATGCATGTTTTAGGACCTGTATCTAGATCTTTTCAAATATCTCTCACCTTCCAGAGGTAAGACTCTGGGAATGTCCGATGCTGTAATATGAGTTGGGTCATCTGGCCAGGACAGATTCCATTGCCACATCTCCAGTCCACTGGGAACTCAGAAAATGTCACAGTTTCATTCATCCTTAGACCATCCTCTTGCAGAATTGTTTGAGTCGCGGTGGGGTTGGGGACAACTACAACTTCTTCGCATGGTGCCCTACACGTATTTTATTGCATTAATACTGAACACTTTCTTATGTTGGTTCATGTCTATCTGCCTTTCATCAAATTATTACCACTTTTTAGAACTGTCAAGTTTTTACCTGTCTTGACCTGGATCCTTTCTTTCTTCCCTCAAATCTAAGCTGAGTTATCACATCCAAGAATCCCAAGTTCAGTTAAGTCCCTCTCGCCTGAGTCCCATGCTAATGTGTTTCTTCTATTTCCACTGTTTCCTAAATTTGAGGTGGCCCCTGCTCCTTATTAGCTCCAAGTGTCCAAGTTCATTCATTCATTAGATTTAAATGTGGATACTGCCTCTATGAAATCTTTCCAGCTCCTCTCAAGTGTACTGCTTCCTCTCTATACAAATTTGAGTTTGCTAATACCTCTTCATGGTTTTCACACATCTTATCTTTCCTGGTAGATTGTGGGAAAGTCCTTGAGAAGAGGGACAGTGTCTTATTCAATATTGGATTACGGTCCACTCCAGCATCCAGCTGCACTAAGTGTTCACTGAATGCATGCAGGCAGACCTGAGTGAATAGGCAAGGCTCATGGATTAATCACATCAGTTAACGGGGTCAAAGACATTTTATTATATTGGTTCTATTACCTGACTTTTGGGAAGGCAATATGACCTACAAAGTTGACATGCCCTTGATATCACAAAGGCTGTGTGTATATGTCTCAAGAATCATCTTTCTGGATCACTTCACCCACTCTAGTCTTTGGCTTTTGTTCCAGGCACATTTTTCACAAAGAAATAAAATTGTTGTGTGGCAGTAGCAGATTTATTGTCAACACCATAAGGAGTACAGGCAAACAAATTTTCATTTGAAAGCAGGTGCTGGGCCAATGGCTAGGCCAGGCTTGCTAATTATCTCACTCCCTTAATGGACTTGTAAAGTCTGATATTCACATTGACAAACCCCAACCTGCCATAGACCTTAGTGATGACTCACAAAGAGGAAAAACTTGGAATATTAAATTTGCAAATTCAAAGGATCTCCTTTGCATATTTTCTGCAAAATTTGATTTGATAGAAATTAGGTTAAGGACAATTTGTTTCCCCTAGATGTATGCCATAATCTATAAACACTGTGCTGCTCCCAATCCGTCTACACCTGTATGTTTGGGCTCACAAATTTTGTTTTTAAAATCCAGAACTGTGGAATTAACTCAAAAGTCTGAGCTATAAAAGCTGGAGCCCCCCCTAGAAATACCTTGTGGAATCTTTGAGATATAGATTCCCAGCATCAGATGGGACATCTTCATTTAAGAGCACATAAAAGGGTAGAGCTTTTAGTATAAGTTATATAAGGATGATATTTTTATTAAATTTCCAGGTCTAAAAATATCTTTTACTAGATGAAAGTATTTTTACCTACCAGAAGTGTTATATAGTTTGCAAAATTGTGCCAAAATTTTAAGAACAAAACATGAGCTGCTTTCTTTGCTACTCGGGGACTTAATGCCAGATCTGTCAAATATAAAAACTGTTTAGAACTCAAAAGGGGGGATGATGTAGGATTTACTTAGCTTCCAGCAGTACCAATAAAGAATTCTCCCAAGGTTTATACTAAATGAGTTGGGTTATTATTAATTAGTAGGAATAAAACAATTATCAGATCGTGTACAGCCCCATTCTTAATGTGGCCTGCCTAGGGGCCGACTTAGGAGGGTACATGGCAAATTCACTCTTGGCTTTCTTATATAATAACATAATAGCCCAAGCAAGGGAGAATTCTAACAAGAGTATATACCAGCCCGTCCAAGAGAGACCTCTATGGCATTCCAAGGAGTTAAGGAAAAACAAGAAAGCAGATGTGAGAGCAGAGCCATTCCTTATGGAAGACATCCTGAGCCTTTTCTTATTTTCTAATTTTTCTTTCTATTTTCTAGGACATTTGCATTCATCTGCAAATTGCAAGGGGAAGAAATAGCATACTTGTATACTTGTCACCATCATGTCCCAACTTATAACACTCTTACCTGAGATTATCAAATTTTCAAAGTTCCTATTAGCTTTAATAGGAACTTTACTGTTATTGGTGTTTTTTGGTTTGGTTTTTTTTTTTTTTCTGGAAAATGGATATCTTTATAATTAATTGTACAAGGAATTTTGCAAAATTTATTATATTAGCTCAAAATTTATCAAGTTATTCTATAGACCAGGAATTGTGATGGGTTTTGCATTGCCTCTTGACAACCATTTTGGGAAGGTTCTATTATTATGAGTAAAGACAGGTTTACCCCAAAATGACACTACACTGTCTCCAAGGGGCAGACTTATGTTCAAGCCCAGTTCTGTGTTATCTCAGAATATTACCTTGTACCCTCCATTTAGTTTTCCAAATTTGACTGAAAATAAACCTCTCTTGAGCAACTTGTTTACTTCCTGAAAATGTGAACTAGGTAGTTTGGACTGAGACTCGGGAATCTCTCACTGTAACTTCTGTCTGTACCTGGTGTTCCAGGGACCTTCTATCATTCTACAGTATATTGCTTTAGGACAGAGCTTCTCAGACATTCATGAGCATAGAGTCACCTGGGGATCTTGTTAAAAATGCAGATCCTGGGCGCCTGGGTGGCTCAGTTGGTTAAGCGACTGCCTTCGGCTCAGGTCATGATCCTGGAGTCCCGGGATCGAGTCCCACATCGGGCTCCCTGCTGAGCAAGGAGTCTGCTTCTCCCTCTGACCCTCTTCCCTCTCATGCTCTCTATCTCTCATTCTCTCTTTCTCAAATAAATAAATGAAATCTTTATAAATGCAGATCCTGACTGAGTAGGTCAGGCCTGAGCCTGAGATTCTGCATGCCTGTTTAGATCCCAGGACATCCAGTGCTGCTGGTCCACAAATCACACTTTGAGTCACAATTTGGTGCCTGCTGACTACGTTAAGTTTTCCGAGAACACTGTTGACTCTACTGAGTGTCGTGTCCTTTTTGAACATTGACTTCTAAGAATCCCCTAGTATGGCTTTGAGGAAATAACAACAACAAAAAATAACACTTTTGAGACAATGACATTAGTGAGAGCGCAGTGCTTTAAATGAATTTGGAAACTAGAACAGCAAATACAGGACCTCTTTTAGAAATAAATCGTTTAACCTAGTGCATCTTGTATCGTTCAGACACTAAGGCCACATCCGATTCATTCTTAGAAAACAGAGCTCCTCACCCCAATCAAGTTCTTAAAAAGGTATTTTCATTTTTTATCTTAACTTTTTATTTGTCTTAAAAGTGGGTCTTACATTTTATATCCCATATTCTAGCACCTAGATACTTTTTTTAGGATGGGTCTATGAATTTTCATTCAAGAGTATATATTGAGGGCGCCTGGGTGGCTCAGTCGGTTAAGCGTCTGCCTTCGGCTCAGGTGATGATCTCAGGATCCCGGGATCCGAGTCCTGCATCGGACTCCCTGCTGAGCGGGGAGGCTGCTTTTCCCTTTCCCTCTGCCTTCAGCTCCCCCTGCTTGTGCTCTCTCTCTCTCTCTCTGTCAAATAAATAAAATCTTTAAAAAAAATGTATATCGACCTTTTAGGTTCAAATAAAGACACAGATTTTTTAAAAGGCAATTAATAGGCCTGTACAATACACAAGGAGAAAAAGAAGACTTCTAATGAGACTAAAACTAACCAGAACATACCAAACAAGTAAAGAGAAAAAAGAGTGGGATTTTAATTCACTTCCCAGACTTGTGATGCCCAATGTGAAGATGTTTACCACCACAGATTTTAAAATAATAATGGTAAAAACTGCAATATTTAAAAGAAAGAAAGAAAGGAAAGAAAGAAAAAGAAAGAAAGAAAGAAAGAAGAAAGAACGAACTTGACAGAAGTTAAAATGGCAAAAGCAGATTGTATTCAGGAACTACTCTGGTGGGGTAAGGAGACCTCAGGGTAGGACCGGGATCCACTGTGAACACAGCAAGGACAAGAGGGGACGTACAGCCAAGCAGCAGGTGCAGGTTAGTTGATGGAAAATTGCCAGGAGGAAGCCTCAGGGGTGAGGGGGAATGCTGGCTAATCTGAGCTGACAGGACTCTTGCTGAAGGCATGCCAGGACAATGGGATACCAAGTGTGGGGGATGAGGAATTTGATCAGATGTTGAGGGTGACCAGATATCAGCGGTGGGGAGTTTTCTCTGAACTGACTTAGCAAGACGCTTGCTACAACTGGGTAATGCCAGCCAGACAAGAGGTTGCCAAGGTCAAGGCCTACAGGGCTTGGATGAATTTGTCTGGTTAGGTCACGGAGGGCATCTTGTCAAAAACTGTGTTAAAAGCTAACATTTGCTGAGCACTTCCTTTGTACTAATATGTACTGAGGACTGCGCTGAGCAGTAAGACTCTGAGGTACGTGCGCTCTGACCCCTTGCACACATAAGGAAATGGACAAGTCCAACAATTACCCACACTTCCATGGCCAGTCCGTGGCAAAGCCAGACTCACCGGGTCATTCGTGCCTGAGCTAGAATACCTCTCAGCAAGTGTTCTATGGACCTGAGTCAAGTGGAGGAATTCACATTTATCCTAAAGTTTTCAGACATTTTGAAAGAGCCAACTTTGAATCATAAAATTCATCTAAACCTCCTGTTACCTGGTGGGATCTCCCCTTGCTTTGAGACAAGGCTTGTTGCGGAAGCGCAGAAGCTGTTGGTTTACCTCTCCCACCCTCCTGTCCTCTTCCGGACACCACCATGTCCACCGCCAGCGCCATTTCATCTCCTAGGAATGTACGAGTTCCAGACTTCAGGGGACCTGATGTTCATCTCATGTCACTTGACACGTTTTTACATGGGGCGCTACTTTTTCTAGCCTCGAATCAGATAACAATTAAATTTCTCTAATGAGACTAGTTTGAAAGCTGATGGTAAGAAATGCAAAGTATACTTTTCCAGCATCATTAAGAATGTTCTACACAAAGGACAGTGTTTGACACCAAGTTCTCTTTTTTTAATCAAACAAAGGCAAGGTGGACTCTTAGAAATCCCAGAAGAGGGGCTCTTTTAAGAGAACTTAAATTGCCTTAATTTAAAGCAGGCGTATAGAATACAAAATGGTGTTTAAAGAGGTGTAGAGATATTAATTAAAATGGACTTACCGAAATGCCAGGGATATCATCACTTCTGAAAATTAAATTAAACACTGAATGTCAAGGGCGAATTAACATGAATAGACTTATCTATCCCTGTCCAAATGCATTCTACCCGCAAAATGTGTAATACATGACAATTAACCAGAGGTTATGGATTCTAGCTGAAAGCCAATCACATTCTCCAGAATTCTAATAGATGAGTGCATTCAGGTCAAAGAATATTAACGTAAAAGCTTCCCTCGCTGAAAGGGCAAGCGGAGTTAGTTTTCAAAGAAGTGTTCAAAATTATGCTTAACTGTTCTCTTCTTGATCTATTGTTCTTGTGATTAGGAAAACCTGTGTGCTGCAGGTTAGACTACTTTAATTACAGTAGTGTCAAATATGTCGGCCTTTCTTTAAAAAAAAAAAGTTTAATTTCTGTGGCTCATGAAAGTCAGAGAAGCCAAAAGCACAGTTAAAAGCTGACAGCTCAGGTGAGAACTTTTCCCTGTTCTTCCCAAGCAATAGAATTTTTCTAAATGTTTGCCTGATGGGGAGCTGGGGCCCAAAAGCAGTGGGAGCTCCTCTGTTAGGCGACCAATATCCAGCATTTTTTTTTTTTTGTCCTCAGTACACCTTGCTTTCAAAAAAGTGCTGGCTATATAAAACTCATTGTTAAAGTCTTACCTTGTTGTATAGCAGGGCCATTCGCACTATACTATATTCAGGACGCCAAAACTCTAGAAAAATGAAGGAATTATCTGTGAGAAATAGAATAAATACTCTAGCAAAAATTAATTTGATCTTCATCCAAGGTTTAACCTCTTAGTGCATGTGTTACTTAAAGAAATGAAATGTTCCAGAATGCTTTGCTTTGCTTTTTTTCTTCTTTTTTTTTTCTTTTCCTACTCACTGACTTTAACATACTATGAATGGAAACTGTCACTAAAAATACATTTTTAGAAATCCAGTGCCCTCCTTTTGTATATATCCTCTAAATCTATGGCTAAGCCCAATGTTTAAGGTTTTCAAAGTGGCTCCAAGCCAAAGTTGGGTTAACATTTGCATTTTCCCTGAAGTATGGGACTCTGAGATGCAGTTCAAACAACCTTTTGGATAATCCTCACTCGTAGGTTTTAGCATCACCAGCTGGCTTCTAATGAGCCATTTACCCTCTCCTCAAAGAGGAAGGAGTCTTAAACATAGACTCAATGCTTGTCTGTTCAGCTGTTTCTGAATTCATAGGTCAGTGGTTATCAAAATGTGGTCCCTAGGCCAACAACATCAGCATCCTCTGGGAACTTGAGAGAAATGCAAATTATCAGGTCAATACCTCCGAGGTGGGGCTCAGCAATGTGTATTTTAACAAGCCCTACAGGTGAGTCAGATGCACAACGAGGTTTGAGAACACTGAGAATACACTAAATGCCACTGGATTCTTCACTCTAAAATATGGTTATTTTATGTAATGCGAATTTTACCACAAATTTTAAAAAGGTGTAATGTAGATGAAAGCACTTTGAAAATCAAATGCTTTAGATGTGCAAGTCTAAGACAATAAACCTATAGATTAACAAATTCCCCAACCCCTAATCATTCATATTTTGAGTATATCCTAATTTTTTCTAGACATATGATGATATGATATATTTTAATTACACAATTACTAAGGTTTCCCAAGTATACATGGAAAACAGAGTTGCCATAATTCTGCGATTTGAGTGCTAGTCATGGACAGTTTCTCTTTAGAATTTCTTGATGAGTCAAACAATAGATTCAACTACAAATAGAACAAGGAAGATCATTATTTGTTGCCTATCATTGTTAGAGTGAGGATTATAGAAAAAGCAGAAAGCATAGAAACCAGGCTTTTAAAATTATACTTCAGGGGAAATGTCTTATAGCACCCCACCCTCATGTTACATAAACTCAAGAAGGTCAGTTCATATTGTATTTCATAAGTAGTTTTATTCATAATAGAATATAATATAGAATATTTTATAGAAAACGTATTCTACAGGTAGAATGTATTTTATAACACGATCTGAGGGTACTCCCTGCAGTTGTGCAACACAAAGGTCTTTGGTATTGTCCTTTGTGGGGAAAGGATCTGTTTTATGTTTGACATTTTCTTTCATGGTATTGACTTTCTATCCCAATACTGTGT
This sequence comes from Zalophus californianus, assembly GCF_009762305.2. Taxonomy (NCBI): domain Eukaryota; kingdom Metazoa; phylum Chordata; class Mammalia; order Carnivora; family Otariidae; genus Zalophus; species Zalophus californianus. Next base: position 105,875,325 of record NC_045602.1, on the reverse strand, counting down.
TTTTTTAAAAAAAACCTGTGTGTTTCATCATCAAGGTCTTCTTGTTTACATTTAACTCTTTGAACATTATTACGATCTGTGAGATGGTAAAAAGATCTAAAATAATTTCTCCAAATCTTTAAAAAAATGTTTCACTGCCATTTATTGAACAATATAATCTTTTTTTTCACCGACCTGGAAAAAAGCTTATCAGCCTAGGTGTGTAAAGTAGAACAAGTTACCTCACTTCTGTGTACCTTAGTTTCCTCCTCTGAAAAAAATGAAGTTACAACACCTCCCTCAACTGGTTAATATATGGGAAACATTTAAAAAGTGTCTAACATAAAATAAACGCTTGGTCAGCTGTAGATCATTACTGCTCCTACTACTAGGATTTGCACTATTTAACTACCATTGCCCTCTTCAACTCAATATACTAGTACTTTTTTAGGATATTTATATTTATATTCATAAGTGAGACTATCTATGTTGCTTTATGCTTATGTTAACTTTGCCAGGCTTTGAATGAAGGACTTGCTAATTTCACACACACACACAAAGTTCTATATCTTTTTATTTTTACTTCATTAAGGGTAAAATTTATCTTTACCGATGCATTGACAAAATTTCTTTCAAACCTTTATAAGCCCTGAACCTTTCTGGAAAACAAGACTTTGAAAACTATTTCAGGGTTTGCTCTGATTTTTACCTGTAAAAAAAAAGTTCTCCTTCAGTTTGGATCAGTTTTGGTAAATGAGATTTCTCTAGAATGAATTGCTGAGAAGGCACCTGAAGATAGAAACCAGTAAGGAATTCTGGTTCTGTGATTTCTGTGATTCTGACAGTCTGGGCAGGAGATGATGATCCCCAATTTCAAATTCACCTCTTTCCCAGTAATCTCTGGCTCTATAAATGGCAATACCATCTTCCCCATTGGATGACTTGCTGGGAGTCTTCCTTAGTTCTTTCCTTTGCCCCAGTATCACCTACGACTATCTCCATATCCCGTGCCTCGACAAAGCCTATTGGCTCCAGGTCTAAATTGCATCCAGAATGCATGCACTTCCATCTCCATGACTTCCTCATTAGTCCAACCACCATGAAATAGACTGAAATAGCTTCCTAATTGGACCTGCTGCCTCAAAGTGAACCTCCAAAAATATAAATCAAGTTATGTCATTTCCCTGTGTTAAATCCCACCTCCTTTCTTCTGTTTCAAATAGAAATCCAAACTCCATCTCTCAAGAGCCCATGTGACTTGACTCAGCCCAACCGCATCTCATCACAGATCACTGTCCCCTCTCTTGCTGTGTTCCAGTGTCTCTGAGCTTTATGTTCCTTGAACAGTTTAACACATTCCCACCTTAGAGCATTGGCACTGCCTGGAACATTCTTCTCCAAATTTTTGTGTGACTCCTCTGTCTGTTTTCTGGGTTTTCTTCTATGGATCCCTCGCTAACCACTCCACCTAAAGGTGTTCCTTCTCCCAAAACATTCACTATTTCACCTTCTCCCATTTTATTTTCTTAATAGAAAATATGAAGAAATATGAATATTCTCATCACTTTCTGAAATTTTCTTGTTCATTAGAGTTGTTTGTTTATTGCTCTTCTACAATGTAAATATTATATGTGCAGTTCACATGCGCCTGACACAGGCTTACCTTCATTAAATATACACTGAATGATGAATGAATGCAGTCAGGATGATTTTTAAAATGTATGGATTTGAGGGACACCTGGGTGCCTCAGTTGGTTGAGCGTCCAGCTCTTGATTTCAGCTCAGGTAGTGATATCATGGGTCGTGGGAACAAGCCTTGCATTGGGCTCCATGCTCAGTGGCAGATTTACTTGAGATTCTTTCTCTCCCTCTGCCCCTTCCCCCACCCCACGCTCTCTCTCACTCTCTCTTTCTCAAATAAATAAAATAAATCTTTAAAAAATAAAAATTAAAAAGGCATGGATTTGAGAGATTGAAGAATGGGAATGAGAATTGAGGAATGAGAATTTTTAGAGTTAGATATAAAAATGATATATGTATATCAAGCCGTACAAGTAAAATTAATGCACTCTTTTCTCTTTAATACATGTATGTTATCCCTAGATAACAACTAGCTAGAGTGCAAAACTTAAATCATAGGCCTAACTCAGAAGCTTCCATTTTCACATAGTCTAAGGAGCTAATATCACATGCAAATTAAACATTTCTTTGAGAATGAGCTTTGGATTTTGTAAAGATTTTGGGCTCTACTGTGTGGTTGATAAACAAAATTGTTCTATTTATTCAAGGTAGTAAATGAACCTCAAAATGAGCTGATAATCATCTCTGGCTTAAAAGAAGGAGGTATGCCCACAGGGCAATCTTGTTGCAGCTCCAAAAACACTTTATCATGCTCACCTAAATTGTTTTTTTTAAAGATTTTATTTATTTGAGAGTCAGAGAAAGAGCACAAGCAGGGGAAAAGCAGAGGGAGAGAGAAGCAGACTCCCTGCTGAGCAGGAAGCCAGACAAGGGGCTCGATCCCAGGACCCCGGGATCATGACCTGAGCCGAAGGCAATCACTTAACCAACTGAGCCACCCAGATGCCCCCATGTTCACCTAAATTAGATAGATTTACCCTACCATGTGACATTTGTTAAATATCTGAATAAGAGATATTTTCTGTTATTTAGAAAATGATACTTAGATTTAAAGGGCGCTTCCTTGCATCAGACACTAATGCCTTTCATGAAACATTTCATAAATGCATTTTATAAAAACACGAATATGAGTCAGTTGGCATAGTGACATGCACAATGTAGAAACACAAATATTTTCTGAATAAATAAATGAATGAATGAGGAGAAAAACTATAAATATTCGAGGTAATTATTTAAGGTTCCAAGCCAAACTTTATTTTATTTCCAGATTTTAAATCAATTTTTACTTTATCATAATCAGAAGACTGTAACAATTATCGATGACTTGTACAGCAGTGATGGGCTGTGTAATTTAGTACTATTAGCTCCTAAAATGTTTGAGACATATAAATATAGATACCCTAATCTTTTAAGTGGACCCTGAAAAACTGGCCCCAGCATTTCTGGGGCTTCTGAGCGTACGGGAAGTTAAATACCTTTCTCCTAATCTCTGCCAAAATAAGAAAAACTTTACTGATCTGAAGGTATTCTTCTCCTCCCACTTTTTCCCCCACTCACCTTCACTCATTTGCACACCAGGGAGGTCAGTAGAGCAAAGATAATGTTGGCTACGGGGCATTAGGTTACTGGTTTTAGATGGACATCTGTTCTAACTGTGCATTTCCGAAAGAAGCTGTCTCAAGCGTTTGTATTTGTGGCTTAGAGCGTAAGAATGAGCCTAAAGTTTGGAAGCTCCCCAGCATTTGGAAGAAGTGGAACTCGTGAGTTAAAAATTAAAAGTTGTTGTGTTAAGCAAAATGTGTCCTTCAAAAGTTGTGCACATTATATATGCTGACTCCAACACATCTATCCTGTTCGCCTCGGCCATTTTAGGCATTTTCTTTCCCTTCAATTCGCCACGTATCATTAGGCCAGGAAAACTCAATCACCGACCAAGAGTAAAAAAATTTGAAGTTTTCTCCAAAAACACTGAAATCCATGATTCACCCGTGTCCTCTGTGGACATAGAACAGCTTCTTTCACAGCATGGTGAGGGTTCAAAAGTACTTCAGGGGGCAGATGGATGAACATCCATAGTCACACACCAGTGAATTAACCCTTCTAAAGTGGCTTGCAGTATATTTAGAATTATGCAACCATCATCACTATATAATTTTAGAATATTTTCATCACTCTAGAAAGAAATCCTGTACTCATTAAAAATCCCTCCCTGTCCCACCTCCCTCCAGACTCCGGTAACCATTCATCTACTTTTCGTCACTACAGATTTAACTATTCTAGACATTTCATGTATGTGGAATCATGCAATGTGTGGTATTTAGTCACTGGCTTCTTTCACTTAGTATAGCATTTGCAAATTCATTTATGCTATAGCATGTAAGATTACTTAATTGTTTTCATTACTATGTAGTAACCCATTGTAGAGATGTGCATAAACCTTGTCTATGGTTTCCAGGGTTTTAATTACCCTGAGTTAACCATGGTCCAGAGGCAGATGATCCTCCTTCTGATCTACAGATAGGTCGGTAGTAGCCTTACACTATGTCACAATGCCTATGTCATTCACCTCACTTTATCTCATCACGTAGGCATTTTATTATCTCACATCACAAGAAGATAGGTAAGGAATTACAGTAAGATATCTTGAGAGAGAGAAAGGCCACATTCACATAACTTTTATTGCAGCATATTGTTATAATTATTCTATTTTATTATTAGTTATCACTATTTATTTCTTACTGTGCTTGATTTATAAATTAAACTTTATCATAGATATGTGTGTATAGGAAAAAACATCGTATATATAACATTCGGTACTATCCACGGTTTCAGGGGTCCACTTGGAACACATGTCTTAGAACACACCCCTGCAAATAAAGGGGAACACTGTAATGTTTTGTTTATACATTCTCCAGTTGGGGGACATTTGGCTTGTTTCTACTTTTTGGCTGTTTTGAATGATAATCTTCTGAACTTCCACTTATAAGTTTTTGTTTGGATATCTTTCCATTTCTCTTGGGCATATAACTAGGAGTGGAAATGCTAAGCCTTATGGTGATTCCATGTTTAACAACTTAAGGAACTGAAAATTTTTCCAAAGTGGTTGTGCCATTTTACATTCCCATCAGCAGCATATCTAATTAGTCCCTTAATAGATAGAATTTGCAAATGTTTTCTCCCATTCTGTTGGCTGTCTTTTTACTTTCTTGATAGTGTCCTTTAAAGCACAAAGTTTTTGTAAAATTTTGATGAAACTTGATTTATCTATTTTTTCTTTTGTTGCACATGTCAGGTCATGATCCTGGGGTCCCGGGATCGAGTCCCACATCCGGCTCCCTGCTCGTTGGGGAGCTTGCTTCTCCCTCTCCTTACTCCCCCCTCCCCACTCATGGTCTCTCTCTCTCTCTCTCTCTCTCTCGCTCTCTCTCTCAAATAAATAAATAAAATCCTTTTTTAAAAAAAGGAAAAAAATTAAATAAATGTTAAACTATAAGCATCTGGGAAATGTGCCATAATTTTTTTTCAGGCTTTCTAGAAACACAAATCGAGGTTGCATATTACTAAGCAATTTTTCAATTAAATTTCTACTTTTGTTTAATTTATTTCAATTTATATAGGGTAAGAATGAAATGCAGACGTGGGATAGAGGTTGGCACCCATATAAGTATATGTGACAAGCTCTATGTGAATGTAAAAATTTATTTAAAAATAAAAGCCCATGTGTTTTCAAGGTGAAGAAAAGACATATGCTAAAAAACTGGCCCGTTGCGGTCTGTTTTCTTGATTTAGTTATAAAATACAGGAAAATACTTTGGATTTGATAAGGTTAAGGCTTAATGTTAAAAATACATAAGATTAAAGTTAAAAACACATCAGTGTCTTTAACAAAGAGATCACCAAGAAAGGTTTCCATTGTAGTCAATTTCTTTCACATTAAGTGACCTAGTTGTCAGCCTGTGCTGACTTAAAATGTTAAGAGACTCAATTAAGACTTTATTTTCATAATAAAAAAATTATGAATTCCTTAATCCCAGAAAATATGATTTTCATATGTGTTTTACTTCCAGAGCTTGTAGAAACAACTTCTTCAAGAGGGCTAGTAACATGGACTAGAAGAAATTTTATAGGCCAAATGCAGTTGATTAAGTTGTATTGACTGAGCACGCAGGCAGTATTTAAGGACTCTTTGGTCAACTGTCCTAATGTTCCTAATGGTATTTTGGGGACGTTTCCTTTGCACTATTCTTGTGTTTGCAAACTCTTAAAAGGTACCGCCATCTCAAAGTGTCCTCTATTGAGAAACCAACCAGCTGTATAGCTCACCCTTTTTAATTGCCTAACCACAACTTGGTGGCCTTATTCAGTGCTCCCAAGACACTTATCCCATTATACTCAAATGCTGTATGTATGTTTCTCCTCTAACAGATCCTTCGAACTTTGAGGGCAAAGATTATGCCTCATTTATAGACATCACCCTAGCATAGAGAATGGAAATAAAAGCGTAAAGTTTGATGAATGAATGAAAAAGAAAGATACAAATGAAAGAAGTATTTTTATGGTATTTAGAAAGTTTCTGGAATATTCATTTATGTATAGGTGAATCGATTCTTTTTCTTTTTTTTTTTTAGATTTTATTTATTTGACAGAGAGAGACACAGTGAGAGAGGGAACACAAGCAGGGGGAGTGGGAGAGGGAGAAGCAGACTCCCCGCTGAGCAGAGAGCCCCATGTGGGGCTCGATCCCAGGACCCTGGGATCATGACCTCAGCCGAAGGCAGACACTTAACGACTGAGCCACCCAGGTGCCCCAGGTGAATTGATTCTTGTACTAAAGTTCCCTTAAGGAAACATTCAGAGTTTTCCTGGGACTATATGATAGAAAGATCCAAAAGGCAGTTTTGAAGAAGGCAGCCCTTAAGATGTCATCTTTGCCATTCATTGGATAGACAAGCAAGGAAAGAGCGGTCTATAAATGAGAGCTGGTTGTCCCTTTTTGGGTCAGTGCCCTGTCGCATGTCCATCTCTCATGGCCTTATTTGTCTAACAGCCTCTTCTCTACCATAACCTAGTGGAATTCCAGAGGCTTCACCAGGAGGCCCCATTACCCTCTAGTTTAAACATCCGTGAGGCACTGTATGTCCTGTGTTCCTTCGGTGCACTGGGTTATCATGGACCCTCTAAACTCCACAGATCTGTAGGTTACCACAGACCCTTCTGCCCCAGTTACTGACTAAGCCACATGTTCCAGTTTATTTGGCTCCCCACAGCCTCTACTATGCCCTAAGGGACTTTAAGCTCCTTCCCCAACAGAGCTTGATTACACAAAAACAAAACAACCAACCTAATTAATAAAACACCACACTTCCCTTCTGTATGAAGGGCATTTTCTGAGACAGTCTAGAAAATGTTACTGTCTGTAATGACTTTCCAGGAAGAATTTTGGGTCCTAAATGGATGATCACATTTAAGTGTGTCAGGATATGGCTTAACATACATGTCAAGTAGGAATGGGTCTAGATGTGAAATCCATGGGGACAAGGCCATTCTTGTTGCTTTCTTTTTAACCATAAATCAATAGAGCTTGGAACTGTGAATGTTGGCTCTGCTGCAAATATTAAATGTCTAAATGTGCATCTCTTTATGTCTCTAAAAGAAAAAAAGAAAAGGGGCACCTGGGTGGCTCAGTTGGTTAAGCATCTGCCTTCAGCTCACGTCCTGATCCCAGGGTCCTGAGATCGAGCCCTGCATCTGGCTCCCTGCTCAGTGGGGAGCCTGCTTCTCCCTCTCCCTCTGCTGCTCCCCTGCTTGTGCTCTCTCTCTCAAATAAATAAATAAAATCTTTAAAACAAATAAAGTAAAAAGAAGACATTTAAAGGCTCTTCAAGGAGTGTCCAGTACTGTCCAACACTATGCTGAATTTGTAACTTTCCTACGCATTATAGAGCTGTGTGCCATGCACATAGCCAAAGCAGCAATCGTGTAAAGTGATATCAATGACCACCATTAATTATGGTATTTTTATTCAGGTGTTAGAATATGGCTATTGCAGAGCCAATTCAAGGTCTTCCAAGAGTAATAAATTACAATGCACGTTTGGATACTGACTTCAGGGACATTAGCTGTGCCCATTAAGCATACCTCTGAGTATTGTAATAATCTCACAAGGGAAATTCAGAACACGGGCTAGTGGCTGTCTCCTTTCTGTGCTGGTATGTAACCTTCAGTCAATAGAAGATTCTCTCATGACGTCGAGCATTTGTAAATCCTCATCTATAGACTGTAAAGAAACTATTAGCATTCCCATTATTTTTTAAAGTACTTTTTTATATTTATCTCAATATTATAACAGTGTATTAAGAGTGCATGGTCTTTATAACCATTTGCAAAAGTACATAAAGGATGAAGACAAAATATATTCTTATAAAAAAGGTATAAATACATTTTTCTAATGTCAGGATAAGGAAGACACTTTTATACATGACAATAAATCAGAAAAAATAATTTAAAATATTGATAGATTTGAATATCAAAAAATTTTAAATTTCCTGAGGGGGGGGAAATAACATCATGACAAACATTAAGGCATGGGATACATTTGGAGAAAATATTACAAGATATTTACTAGGCAAAGCATCAATAAAAACAAAGTGTTTTTATAAATCAATGAGCAGAAGAGAAATATCCTAATAGAATAGGGGGATGAACAAATAGTTTATACTATAAAAGACATGTGAATGCCAACAAACAAGAAGAGATGCTTACCACCACTAGTAATTTTTAAAACACAAATAAAAATAATAAAATATTACTTTTAATAGTCTGCCCAAGATGAAAAATTGTCAATAACTCATGTTTGTGCTCTTATATGCTATTTGTGGGGCTATAAACTAGCAAAGCCTCTTTAGTGAGTATCTGGCCATATGTACCACGTGTTACCTTTAACCCGGCAATCCCAAACCTAGGAATTTATCCGAAGTAGATCATCATGTCAAGTACATGAAGGTACGTGATAATACCCTCACAAAGATGTTTATTGAAGCATTGCTTATAATAGTAATATCTGTGCAATGATGAGAGGTGTATTAAATCTATAATGATGTGTTAAATAAATTCCTACAATGGAATACTGTAGAATCAATTAAAAGAGGAATGTGTGCCTGTGTTTATAAACATTTTGTCAAACTATTGATAAATGTGCAAGTTACAAATAAATACATGGTTTGAGCCCATTTATAAATAAAATTGTGTGTGTGGGTATAGAGACATGGTTAGAACTATACGATCTAAACACTAGAAACGTTTAGAACTTAACTCACCACTGACCTCATATAGCTATTTAAATTTAAATTTAGTAGATGAAAAATTCAGTTCCTCAGCTGCACTAGCCACATTTCAAATATTCAGTAGATGCATGTGGCTAATGGCTATCATACTGAACAGCACAGAGACTGAACAGTTCCATTACCATAGAAAGTTCTATTAGACAATGCCAGTCTGGAAAAACGGTCTCCAATGTGTTTTCAGTGGTTGCTTCTGGCTGGTGGAATTCAGGGTTAATTTCATTTCATTATACTTTTCTAAATTACTTGAATTTTTTAAAAGTATGTAGTATCTTCATATTCAGAAGTTTCTTTTATATGAAAAACAATCACCTATCATTCCACTACATAGGAACAAGCACTGCTAGTTTTATTTCTTTGAAGTCTTTGCTCTCTACACTTACAGTTTCACAGAATTAACACCACATGTACAAGGATTCAGTGTTGCTTTTACAGCTAATATTATACCATAGGCATTGTACCTTATTCTTTAAAATTCCTCGCAAACATCACTTTGAAAAGCTGCCTATACTATTTATTCCATTCTGTGTGCTTAAGTGATTTTCATTTTACATGTTGGCCTGAAAATGTTACTAAAATATTTGAGAATTTTGCAAATCACTTGGATTTGGGGAAGTTAAATTCACAAGGAAAGCAGTGATTCATAGTTCTTTTGTTATATGTAGAGAAACCTCTCATAGATCACAATTAGATGATGCATTTTTTTTCTAAATCACTATTCAAAACCACCCTCATAAAAGTGAGTACTTAGAAATCAATGCTTTTAGTAAAGTGCCTTTATAACCCAAGTGCCCCCTTCCACTCCTGATAACAATACACAGAAATCGGTGTTAATATCCGTCTTCTGTGGAAACTTATCCAAAATGTGTCACTTCTCGTTAAGTCCCTTCAAAGTCCCGCTGTTCTTTAAATGTACATACTTCATTTGGCTTCCTTTGGCTACACTTTGATAAATATAAAATGACTTTAACATGGAAATAAAAGAAAAGATATGTGAGGAATTAAAGAACAATGACCTGAAATTCATGGAAGAGGAGAAAGTGTAACAAATCTACTCGACATCTTGCTCTGCAGGTGGTTTTCGCTGTATTTTAGCATCCTATCCAGAATAAAACTGAAATCAGAGGCTTTGTTTTCTGTAGCCACTCCCAGGTAGATAAGACCTTTGCAATCAGATTTATGACCAACAAGTAGGAATAGTCTCAAAGACACCTCAGATTTAGTGGATTAAAAACCAAACTCATCATCATTTCATGTACTCCTCCTAAACCTGTCCCTCCTTCAGGCATCCCCATCTCTCCTGACTACAGCATCACCTCGGTTGTTCAGAATCTGGGAGTTATTGCTGATACCTCCATCTCTTCATGCCCAATACACGGTCCAGTAACACTTCAAGCTGACTTTACCTTTTCAACTCTGTCTAGCTGCACCACTATGCTACCAGCCCTTCCCTCCGGAAATGCTGCAGGTGCCTCCCTGCGAATCTTTCTCCACATTCTCAGAAATTCCATCCTATCCTTCCCCTGCTTTAAACCATTCCTCCCTCTTGCTCAAGGGTTTAGAACTCCTTAACAAGGACAGACCATATTTCCTAGTATAGTCTGGTCCCCTCTCTATCTCTCAGGTTCATTGGCCCCAGGCTCTCTTACCCGCTTTGCACTTTGCTGCTTTCTCCTACCACAGGGTATTTGAATGTGCTATTTCTCTGTCTGAAGTGCTTCTTACCCCCCCTTCCCGTGATTAAGACTCTTCCCCATTTTTCACATTTCAGTTCATGTAATACTTTTTTAGGGACGCCCCCCTTAATCCATTAATTATATTAGGTTCTCCTACTAAGCTCTCTTAACATTTATTTACAGACTCTATGATTAATGCTTTGTTTCCTCACCCGATTGTAGGCACCATGTGGGTTTATAGTATCTGTTTTGTTTATCGATGTAGCTTCACCCATCATCACAATGCCGGGTAAATAGTAGATGCTTAATAAACACTTGTTCACTGGATAAATAAAGAGCATGAGGCAGATGCCCACAAACACTGGGAAAACTCTGAACGGTTTTCCACGAAAGAGCCTCCGGACGAACATTAGTCACTAGCAGAGTGACCCTAGAGAAACAGATCCTCTAATGAGGAGAAAGCCATGCAAGCCATTATACTTTGGAGTGAAATGCCCTTATTACACTTCCCTTTGTGTTGGACTATCTTGTATTTAAAGGTGATAGTCCAGGACCCCACCCTATTGTTACAAAGGCCAGGAAGCTGAGATCTTCCCAATTCTTGGAATGCCTAGAGTGGGGACCTCTTCCACATCTCAGATCAGGCCTGAGGAGAGAGATCTGTGACAATAATAGCAATTGGGAAGCAAGTTTCTGCCAGGATGAAGAAAAACCGAAGGTACCTAAAATGGAAAAATTGATGCCTATAGAGATTTGGGGCCATGCTGTTCAAATTGACACCTTTTCCTTTTTCCCAGTAGTATACCAGTCTCTCTTCTAAGGTTTTTTTTTTTTTTAATCTTTTATTTACTTATTAGAGAGAGACAGAGTGCACACATGAGAGAGAGTGAGAAAGAGAGGGAAAGAGAGAGAGAGAACAGGAGCAGGGACAGGGAGAAAGGGAAAAGCAGATTCCCCACTGAGCAGGGAGCCCGACCCAAGACTCGATCCCAGGACCTGAGCCGAAGGCAGATGCTTAACTGACTGAGCCACCCAGGCGCCCCTCTCTTCTAAGTCTTAACTTTTACAGATCACCTCTGGACACAACCAGTGATGTGCTGGAGCCAGCTCCTACCAGCTCATGATAATCAATTGCTAAATTTTTGGCAATTATGGTAATGATTTTTGAACACAGCCATTATTATAAATCAAATAATATGAATTTACAACTAAAATTTTGAAACAAAGGCAATAAGTATTCAGAACTCCTCACTTTCTAGTTACGTTGTTGTATTTTACCACTATCTGTGATCTCGAGGCTATTTATACCTCTTGTATCTATAGAGTGAAATGCTATATGATAGCCTGCTACAGCACATCTCTTTTTACTTCCCAATTTAGTGATGTCATTTGAGTAGCTTGAAGTTGGCTACTGTGGGAGTATTTACACCATGAAAATCAGTAAATGCTACAGTTCAGGGCTATGGGGGTTTTTGTTCTTGTTAATTTGTTTCTTTGTGGTTTTGGTTTTTGTTGATTTTTTTTTTCTGTTGAAAACCTTAAATGTGTACCAGCAAACCATGAGATGCACCCTATTCAGGGTTCAATGCAGTCCATTTTTTGGGTACTTAATTGTTGAAATTACAAAGTTAGAGATTCTCTAGGTAGAAATGGAACTGTGAACCAATCTTCCAATATCTTCTAAGCTGTATTTCACAAGAAAAGTATTGAGTGGGAGTCACTAAAAAGAAAAAAGGAAAAGTGTATAAAATCCTCTTACTCCCACTTCATATACTGTTCTGTTTCTTGAGTACCTAAGACCGTGTTTGTTTTGATCATAAAGCAAATATTTGAAAGAATTAAAGAACTCAAGAAGTGGAATAATTTGTGTTAGTCCTTGATAATAACATGATTTGAGTTCTCGTGATAGGAAACTGGGAGATGTTACAATTCAACCTGAAACACTCCATGCATTAAATGTTGTCTTCGTAAGATGATATAAAAACATTTGATTTGCCAGGTTCCAAAGGATTTACAAAATCCCCTAGGGAAAACTTTGGTAGGGGAGAGAAAAGATGGCTGAGAAGAGTGAGAAGGGGGGAAACAGGTGAAAAGATGGTAAGTGATATTTGAGAGCAATGATAAAAACAATTGCCTAAAAATTAGTGTAGGTTGACAAGTGAAAATGCAAAGAAATGGCTAATGATGTCCTGGGAATACTTATGCATTTTTGCACAGTTTTTATAAAATTAAGAGCGCTTTGAACTCATTGAATTCCCTTTTCATTCCTGTTTAGAGTTACACTGACAAAAGATCTGTGATGGTGTTAATGGCATGGAGATCTAATTAGCCTGCCTAATTTTAACAAAATAGACCACATTTGTGTAACTCTCAAGGTAATTTTTTCTCATGGAAAATTGAGGTCTTAGGACAATTTTGGTCTTCCTGTATAATGTTGGATTATTTTGATGGATGGATAGTAAAGAATTTTAGAAGACATTTTCTTACTTCCAAAGAGAAGCTCAGACATAAAAAGGCATATTTAAAATGGGGCTTTTTAGATGCTACTAGTTATTTCTTATAAAGTAGACATGAGACCTCCTGCAGACTTTGAATTGTAAAGAGCTTTATATCCCTTTGTTTCTGAAGGAATAATTACACTATTGATCTTTGTGCATTATGGAATATAGTTAATTCGTTTATCTAGAGTCATGGAAAGGAAAAGAGATGTAAATAAAATAAGGAGATCAATCTCAAATATTTTATCTTGAAATATTTTTATTTCAATATATCTTTAGCAAACACATATTCACATCTGTATTCAGACACTTACAGATAAATTATCCATTTACTTCAGACTCTTTCAGTTATTTATAGCGAATTGAAAGGAAAATTTCTCTCCTTTAAACCCTACAGCACTTTATAATTGTAATAAGGAAAAGGTATATTGCTAATAATTTTTCACTGCTACTTTTCATGTCACACTTAAGTTAATCACATCAGTCACCACAAAATATAGGAGTTCTTTCTGTCCACGTGGCACACTACAGTTTGCAGATATTATTTGGGTCATCACTATAATGTTTTAAGGTGAGCAGGCAGGACTATCACCCATATTGTGTGGAAACTAATGTGAAGCAGCAAAAAACAAGTTGCCTAATTGTCAAAGCTAGTTAAATATAGGAGCCAGATACATAAAAGTTCTGGAAATGAGTTGTCTTCTATGCTCTTTGAATTATACTCCCCATGGAAGAGTAAATTAAAGAAAATAAAAAATTAAAATGCATGTGCTTAGAATGTAGTTCTTGTTATATACACAATCCATACATGTATAAATGTTAAATACAAATATATGTCTTGCTTGATAAGTCATAAAGTAAATAAATATATATGTAAATATATACAGTAAAATGTTCTAATGCCTATAAGAGATTAAATTATTCAGTAGGTACCCCTGTATTATCTTTCATTTTCAAGCTACTGATTTATTTTTCAGGTAGTCACAGCTAGTTATGTGCTGCCTTGAGCACTTAACATATAATTAGTCATTCCCATAACAAACTTTTTTTAAGAGGACACTATTAGGGCACCTGGATGGCTCAGTTGGTTAAGCGACTGCCTTCGGCTCAGGTCATGATCCTGGAGTCCCGGGATCAAGTCCCGCATGGGGCTCCCTGGGCGGGGCGGGGAGTCTGCTGCTCCCTCTGAGCCTCCCGCTTCTCTTGCTCTCTTTCTCTCCCATTCTCTCTCTCTCTCATATAAATAAAAATAAAATCTTTAAAAAAAAAAGAGGACACAACTAGTATCCTCATCTCACAGATGAATAAACTGAGGCATAAAAAGTTTAAGGAAACCTCAAGATGTCGCATTGCTTTTAATTGGCAGAACCAAAACTCAAAGTCAAACAGGCAGTTTATAATTTCTACTGTCTCCTTCCAAGTGTCAAAAGTCTTCAGGTTACACTTGGGTTTTCCAGAAACTGCAAAGGGAGCATTGTTTCCGTTTGTCCCTATTAAGGAATTTTTGGGCCTTCTTTTTCGTTATGCTTGATCTTAATTTATGTTCTGAGATTCCAGAAGCCCATTTGGTACCATCTAAGGGGTACCATATATCAAGTACCATGTGAGGAGGCAAACATCACAACAAAATCAGAAGAAAAAAAAAATCTCACCTATAAAGGAGGCACAGACCAGGGAGAACTTAGTAAATGTATCTGCATTCTTTTAACAATTAACCCTCTTTATTCTTCCAAAATTTTGGCACAGCGAAATTGAGACTTACCTAGAAGCACCAACTCCCTCCCTGAAAGTTGAAGGAAAATAAAACGTGTTTCACCATCTTAGCTGAGGGGGTTAAACAGAAAGGGACAGATGATGTCCAACAGGCTGCTTTGCATGCACCATGATCCCTCGGGGCACACGGATCTTTATGCACTGGAGTGGCAGTGACTGCGCATATGAATTTTGCTGGCGGTTAGGTGGGGGCATGTGTCAGAGAACACTGATAGTTTGAAACATGAGTGACAAGCTCTCTATACTTTAGAATTTTTAAGTTTGACAAATACTGACTAGATTTGGAGGAAAAAGCTAACTATTCCCACTGACTTTTTATTCAAAAAAAAGAAGAAAGAAAACTTCTATGTATTTCATGCACTTTAACTTTCAGTAAGGATGATTATACAAATGATGAATGAACTTGGCCGTTCAGCTTCCACTCTTTCCCAGGAAGACAAGTGGTATCATTCAGACTATTTCTTTCCTATTTTAATTTCGCATGTGGGGGCGCCTGGGTGGCTCAGTCGTTAAGCGACTGCCTTCGGCTCAAGTCATGATCCCAGGATCCTGAGATCGAGTCCCGCATCGGGCTCCCTGCTCGGCAGGAAGCCTGCTTCTCCCTCTCCCACTCCCCTGCTTGTATTCCCTCTCTCGCTGTCTCTTTCCCTCTCTCTGTCAAATAAATAAATAAAATCTTTAAAAAATTTTTTTTTCACATTTGGGTAATTTTGTATTTTTACGAACTGTCTAAAATAATCTCTACAGGAGATGACTGGATGCTGATTTACTGAGGTTTATTCTGCCACTTGAAATATTTGCACTATTTTTATATAAACTCCATCCAGTTGGCTACACTTTTTAACACGAGATGACATACAGAAAGCTGACACTTTACAATCAGATGTACTTGGAATCAAATCCCCCTTCCCCCCATTTTATAAAACTGGACAAATTACCCTCCTAAACCTCAGAGTTCTCATTTGCAAATTGGGGCAAAAAATAGCTACCTCTCAGTGTTAATTTGTTGATGAAATGAAGGGGGAAATATAGAACAGTGAGAGTGGTGCTTGACACATAACTAAGTTACTAATTAGATGAACCTATTGCCATTACATTTTTTTTTATTTTTTATTGTTATGTTAATTACCATACATTACATCATTAGTTTTTGATGTAGAGTTCCATGATTCATTGTTTGTGTATAACACCCAGTGCTCCATGCAGAACGTGCCCTCTTTAATACCCATCACCAGGCTAACACATCCTCCCAACCCCCTCCCCTCCAGAACCCTCAGTTTGTTTTTCAGAGTCCATCATCTCTCATGGTTCATCTCCCCCTCCGCTTTACCCCGCCTTCATTCTTCCCCTCCTGCTATCTTCTTCTTTTTTTTTAATTTTACCATATATTGTATTATTTGTTTCAGAGGTACGGATCTGTGATTCAACAGTCTTGCACAATTCACAGCGCTCACCATAGCACATACCCTCCCCAATGTCTATCACCCAGCCACCCCATCCCTCCCACCCCCCACCACTCCAGCAACCCTCAGTTTGTTTCCTGAGATTAAGAATTCCTCATATCAGTGAGGTCATATGATACATGTCTTTCTCTGATTGACTTATTTCGCTCAGCATAACACCCTCCGACAGTAGTCCATCAAAATCCTAAAGGAGAACACAGGCAGCAACCTCTTCGACCTCAGCCGCAGCAACTTCTTCTTAGAAACATCGCCAAAGGCAAGGGAAGCAAGGGCAAAAATGAACTATTGGGACCTCATCAAGATAAAAAGCTTTTGCACAGCAAAAGAAACAGTCAACAAAACCAAAAGACAACCGACAGAATGGGAGAAGATATTTGCAAATGACATATCAGCTAAAGGGCTAGTATCCAAAATCTATAAGGAACTTCTTAAACTCAACACCCAAAGAACAAATGATCCAATCAAGAAATGGGCAGAAGACATGAACAGACATTTTTCCAGAGAAGACATCCAAATGGCCAACAGACATGTGAAAAAGTGCTCAACATCACTGGGCATCAGGGAAATCCAAATCAAAACCTCAGTGAGATACATTTATTATTTTTATAGAGAACTGAATAGTTAGGAATTTGTCTATTTGCCTCGATGAGTTTCCTTCAAAAGCAGATCCCATAGAATACATGAAGATGAATCAATATCAGGATGAAATTTTCTTATTTCTTCCAGTCACTACTTCAACAGTGTAATAGACATTTTCAGGGCACTGCTATCCCACCCCCAGAGGTGGCCTGCAGTGTTCCCATATAGTCCTGAGAATGCTTTCTGGCCATAATGCAAGAGAGTTTGCACCCCAGGAGACACTCCCCACCAATGACAGATAGGATTTAACAGATCAGTGTTCCTTGGGGAACATTCTTAGGTGTGTTCTTCACAGTCTCTTGGAATGGCCCTGGATAGATTGAGCCTCAGTTGCTCAAAGTGGTAAACCTCCTATTAATACACTGTTTTTGGCTTTCTCTCCTCCCATCTCACTTTCCCACTCCATCATTGCCCTTCCTGTTATCACCTCCAAATTAACCCACTTGCCTCCAGATTGTTCACTCACGTCTGCTTCTGGAGCTTCAAGACAAACATCCTATTAGCCAAACAGTTGTTTTGCATCCGGCTCAGATAATGCAACTTCTTGAAACTGACAGCATTTGTCCAGCTCTGTCAAAGGTTCCTTGAACATCTCCACATTCTGGGACTAACTCATTTGTTCCCAGGCATCCGGGAAATTTATTTTAATTCCCTTTTTCCGCTACTTCTGGGAGTAGCGGAAAAAGGCACCTGCATGCCTCCAGGACCCTCTTTCTCTTTCTTTTATTTCTAGCTTTTTGAAAATACATGAAACCACACTCTGAGCTTGTTTATGGAGAGGAGAAAAACATCAAACAGTTGAATTTTTAATTAAGCACTAGAATGCTATTTGGACATTCTCTTCGAATTTTATCTCATCTCTGTGGCCATTCCCAAGGATAACCAAACTTTTAGCCCCATGGATATGTCCATATTGAAGGGGAATAATTTTGGGGATGGTTGCCTTTACATTTTTTTCAAACAATTTTTTTAATTTTAGATTCGAATAGCATGTTAATTTTAGCTCAATCAATTCATGCCTGGCATCTTTGAGCTACTGTATTTTCGATGGAGATGCATAGGCAAGCCAATTCTGTCTTTTTTCCATCAGTAGATTTATTTGTACACTGAGGCTCCCCATGAGTGGAGTGGAGGTTGTCTTTACACATTCATCACCACTCTCTCCAAAACAAACATAAATGATCTTGTTATGACAATATCACTGTGACATCTGAAGGACAGTACTCTATCTGCTCTCTTTTTTCTTTCTAGTATTTGCCCATAGTCACTTTCTTTGTCATAGTCAGTGTGTTTTCCTCTTGCTCCCTCCATCTAAAGGAATAGCTGAAAAATACTCAAGCCCCCCTCATCTTTCACTTAGAGGAAAAAAATGCCTAAACAACATCCTCCAAGTCTTCCTCTCTGCATAGGAGAATGTTCACAGCACCATATTTCAGAGTTGTGGTTCATGCAAAGGGATAGTGTTTTATGTAAAAGGCTTGCTGGCTGTGTCAGCTGCCTAAGCTACTGCTACATCCTGAAGAGAATGGCATTCCTCATCACATTCATTAAAAGGAGGAAAAAACTCTTATTTTTTTAAGCTTTTATTTAAATTCCAGGTAGTTAACATACAGTGTAATATTAGTTTCAGGTGTACAATATCGTGATTCAACAGTTCCATACACCACCCAGTGCTCATCATTCCAGGTGCCCTCCTTAATCCCCATCACTTATTTAAACCATCTGCCTCCCCGTCTCCCCTCTGGTAACCGTCAGTTTGTTCTCTATAGTTTAGAGTGTACTTCTTGGTTTGCCTCTCTCTTTTTCCCCTTTTGATCATTTGTTTTGTTTCTTAAATTCTACGTATGATTGAAATCATATGGTATTTGTCTTTTCCTAACTGACTTATTTCACTAAGCATTATACTCTCTAGCTCCATTCATGTCATTGTGAATGGCAAGATTTCATCCTTTTTTGTGGCCAAGTAATATTCCATTGTGTAGGTATATAACACACCTTCTTTATCCATTCATCAATTGATGGATGCTTGGGCTGTTTCCATAATTTGGCTATTGTAAATAATGCTGCTATAAACATTAGGATGCATGTATCCCTTTGAATTAGTATTTTTTTATTCTATATATAGATAGATAGATAGATATTTATACTATATATATATTATTTATTTATTTATTTATTTATACTGTACCTAGTAGTGCAATTGGTGGATCATAGGGTAGTTTTACTCTTAACTTTTTGAGGAACCTTCATACTGTTTTCGAGAGTGGCTGCACCAGTTTGCATTACCACCAGCAATGCAAAAGTGTTCCTTTTCTCCACATCCTCGGCAACACCAGTTGTTTCTTATGTTGTTGATTTTAGTCATTCTGACGAGTGTGAGGTGATATCATTGTAGTTTTGATTTACATTTCTGTGATGATGAGTGATATTGAGCATCTTTTCATGTGTCCATTGGCTATCTGTGTGTGTGTCTTCTTTGGAAAAATGTCTATTCATATCTTCCGTCCATTTTAATTGGATTATTCATTTGGATTATTCATTTGATCCAATAATCAGTTGCATTATTCATTCGTTTTATAAGTTCTTTATATATTTTGGATACTAACCCTTTATCAGACATGTCATTTGCAAATATCTAGGAGAGAGGAACTTTTAAAGTGAGAAGTGTAGGGATAACTATTGATACCAAGGGATTTTGTTAATCTATCTTTTTTTTTATTTTTTGAGAAGCAAATATTAATTTCAAGAGCTTGATGGAGAACCATCCTGGATATAAGTTAATATCTTTCCTTTAAAACAAAATTTGAATAAAGCATAAAAAGGGTTTGCCCTGCCTTCAAAGAAAAGGTAGCTTTATATCTAAAAAGTTTGGTCATTCTTTTCTAAGGTCACTTAAGTATAACAGGGAATCTGTCACTTTATTTCTGACTATTTTACTGAGTATTAAATGGAAAGACTTTCACACACCTGACCCATTATATGAAAGATGGATTAAAGTTACATCCATATATCTATAATTCAGGTTGAAAATATTGCATTAAATGCTGAGAATAAAATTAACCTAATATACAAAATTGTCCCATGAGCCTAAAACCCTTTAAAGTTATATTGCATGGGGATGAGTAAGGTATATTTTCTGCCTCAAAAATTTTCTGGTGTCAAAAATGAAATGTACAGGTCTTGAAAAGGTATTTTATCTTGTGGATATCAAACATACAAATAAAATAGCTTTTCTTTAAAAGTCATATTAAGGAATAAAGGTTAAAACTGGCTTTTTAACTCTTTGAAAAATCATCCTTTGGCTTGTGTTTATCCCTTCCATTAATTTCTAACATTTTAAATGATACAATTACAGTAATACATGCTGTAATGGAGCCCTTGTGTCTCAGGCATACAGTGGTCTTTGCTTTCTTCAGTAGTCTATTACCTGGAAATGAGAATTATTAACTTGAGCAACTTTCTTTGCAGCAGACATGAAGTAATTTAATCATGAATCCTGATGATTGAAAGAAAGTGAGCTTATTCCGTCTCTATTTTGTAACTCTTAGGGGAATGGAAGTGATCTAGGACTTAACTTGCACAGTGCAGTTAAATTATAGCTGCCAAAATTCGTAGCTGGTCTGGTTAATTCTCACCGTGGAGACATATCTAGGATATTCTCAGGAGAAAGCAGGCCTTGAGTGACAGCTTAGTGAAAATATGAAATTCCAAGTTCATCTCTCCTCTTATTTTTTTCTGAGCTATATTGTTTAGCGTTCTTCAATAGAAAAATTGAGCATTTTTACAGAATTGTAGAGATAGCTTGTTTTCTTTATAAAAATTTCAAGGGGGGGTGCCTGGGTGGTTCAGTTGTGAAGCATCTGCCTTTGGCTCAGGTCATGATCCCAGGGTTCTGGGATGGAGCCCCGCGTCGGGCTCCCTCCTCTCCTCAGCGGGGAGCCTGCTTCTCCCTCTCCCTCTGCCTGCTGCTCCCCCTGCTTGTGCTCTCTCTCTCTGTCAAATAAATAAATAAAACCCTTAAAAATTTTTCAAGGAATATATATTAATAGCAGCAACCAAGAAATGTGTTTGAGTCTGGTAGTAACCTGAGTAGGTAAATACTTCTCTGAAAACTGGTCAGAAGTTTCAATCAGTAAGAAAATCTCAGACAGGGGTGTCTGGGTGGCTCCTTCAGTTGAGCATCTGACTCTTAATTTCGGCTCAGGTCATGATCTCAGGGCCTGAGATCGAGCCCTGCTTAGGATTCTCTCTCACCCTCTGCCCCTCCCCCATTCACGCATATGTGTGTGTGTGCTCGCTCTCTCTGTCCCTCCCTCTCTTTCTAAGGAAGGAAGGAAGAAAGAAAGAAAGAAAGAAAAAGAAAGAATCTCAGACATAAAATCCTTAGTAGGATAAGTTTTTGGGAGAGGGTGGTTTTCATGCAAATTGTCTGTAGGCTTTTGTTATTGTTACTATTTTAATTTTATTCATTTCTTTTTGAAATGCAGCCACTCATATCTCCAGACCTGAGACTGATGTACCCCAGAAACAACCATTTTTTTAGACTTTTCCATTAAATTACTTCTACCTATAAATCCTCCAAACACTTTGGTGCCTTTGCTGTTTATCCTTCCAGATAATTCCCTCTTTGCTTATTCTCTGAGGGTCTCCTCTGCTGAAAACAACTGAGGGCAACTTTTGGTACTTGAAAGGACAAATATCTTTTTCACTATACCCTTCGTATGTCAACATGCTCAATAATGAGACAAAGGTTTGAAGCCACCCTGTCACCTTGGGATATTGAGTTCAAAATGAGAAAACTCAGAGTATAGGTAAAAAGAAAAGTAATTTCTTAAGGAAGAGAATGCTAACATAACCCAAGCTTGATGTTGATTAAAAAATAAAATATAAAGAAAAGGTATAGTTGTAAAAACAAACAAAATGACTAATGGTAAGAAAGACAGTAAAATATAGTTTAAAAATTGGTATGATTGGGGCGCCTGGGTGGCTCAGATGGTTGAGCATCTGCCTTTGGTTCAGGTCATGATCCTGGAGTCTTGGGATTGAGTCCCGCATCGGGCTCCCTGCTCAGCGGGAAGCCTGCGTCTCCCTCTCCCTCTGCCTGCCACTCCCCCTGCTTATGCTCATTCTCTGTCAAATAAGTCAAATCTTTAAAAAATAAATTGGTATGATCAATCACCAAAAAAGTACATTAGTAAGGAACTTGTTTATTATATACTTTAAGCAATTTCTCTATTTACTTCCAGAATTACATAATTTTAAAATGTTGTGGTTTCTATTGAAAGAATATTTCTCAAATCTTACTGTGCCTGCAGTTCATGCTCAATACTCTTTGTTATTATTTATTGTATAACCGTCTCAGATAAAGAGTGACTTACAGAATGGTTTCTCAGATACCTGCTACTCAGGTTCAATCATCAGCACCATCATTTTGCTAATCTGCCTTATCCTCCCAATCCCAGACATTACCTCCAAATACTGCATTCCACACTTCTAATTACATAAAAATCCATTGTTTTTAAAATTATATATAAACAGCCATTAGTGAGAAAACTTTTACAGAGATGCCACAAAGAATTGATCATCTCACAAATTCCTGTTGACCATACTTAACAATATTGTCTTTTTCCAGAATTATTTTCTTTTTTTTAATATTTTATTTATTTATTTATTTGAGAGAGACGGAGAGGGAGGGCATGAGCAGAGGCAGAGGGAGAGTCAGACTCCCCGCTGAGCAGGGAGCCCAATGAGGGGCTCAATCCCAGGACCCTGAGATCGTGACCTGAGCCGAAGACAGACGCTTAACCAAATGAACCACCCAAGCACCCCCAGAATTATTTTCTATTCTGGTACCTTCTCTAAGTGCTCTCTACTTGCCTTGCATTCCTATAGCTCAAGGACAACTCAAGTGAACCCCTTGACTCCCACCCCTAGTCCATACAGTTCTGAGAGATGGCACTCTTTAATCAATCACTATAAATAAGTGCACAAAAGTGGTTTTTTATTGTTATGTTAATCACCATACATTACATCATTTGTTTTTGATGTAGTGCTCCATGATTCATTGTTTGTGCATAACACCCAATGCTCCACACAGAACATGCCCTCTTTAATACCCATCACCAGGCTAACCCATCCTCCCACCCCTCCCCTCTAGAACCCTCAGTTTGTTTTTCAGAGTCCATCGTCTCTCATGGTTCGTCTCCCCCTCCGACTTACCCCCCTTCATTCTTCCCCTCCTGCTATCTTCTTCTTCTTCTTTTTTTTTTAACATATATTGCATTATTTGTTTCAGAAGTACAGATCTGTGATTCAACAGTCTTGCACAATTCACAGTGCTCACCATACCACATACCCTCCCCAATGTCTATCACCCAGCCACCCCATCCCTCCCACCCCCTACCACTCCACCAATGTCCACAATAGCCAAACTGTGAAAAGAGCCAAGATGTCCATCGACAGATGAATGGATAAAGAAGATGTGGTATATATATACACAATGGAATATTATGCAGCCATCAAAAGGAATGAGATCTTGCTATTTGCACAAAAGTGGTTTTAAAAGACATGAGAAGTCTTTTTTAGTCTCAGTAAAGTAATACAGACTGAACAGAAAATGTTCTGGTTTTAGGGACTGTGAGCCAGGAACTTCAGATGAAGACCAAATACATACGAAAAAATATATTTTGGTCATCTGAATGACCAAATTTATTTTTCTTATAAATCACAATATCGCAGATAGACTCTGTAATCATTGATTCAAAACTTGTGATTTATAAGTTTCAGATGGTTTCTGAGAATTACCTTTCTCTTCCAAGTATACAAAAAAAATATTAAAAGTACTGATCATTTTCTTTTCTAATCTTGCCTCAAACATGTTCAAAAACTGTGATGCAAACCAACAAAGCAAAAAAAAAAAAAAAGTGACAAAAAAACCAGACTCTTAAATCCAGAGAACAAGCTGGTAGTATCCAGCAGGGAGGTGGGTGGGGGGATGAGTGATATAGGTTAAGGGGGTTAAGTACAATTATAGTGATGAGCACTAAGAAATGTAGAGAATTGTTTCATCATTGTATTGTACACATGAAACTAACATAACACTGTATGTTAATTATACTTGAATTAAAAAATAAATAAAAATTTTTAAAAATCAGGATGCAATTAAACATATCACAGAACAGCTAGAATCATTCTTTATTAGCCTTCACAGAAAGTCCCTTCTTCCTGAACCTTTTCTTTTAATCTTTCATTAACGCTAGAATGCTAAAAATTTCCCTTTTTTGTTATTGTTTACTTTATGAAATTTTTCCTCTATTCCTCTCCTTTTCTAGGTCATGCAAATTGATGTTCTTGTGATAACATTTGATCTTTCTAGGAGGCTTGATGTACTTGATAAGTTCCCAACTTGTTAGTGGAGTTGAAGTTTTAGTTATATTGGGCACACCTTTGAGATGGATTTTTCTCTCTTCATAACTTACCTGAAAGTGTTCCTCTTTACACAGCCAAACAGGAGGAAGTTTTATTAACTAAGAATTAATGGCAGTAAAATAATGGCAATAAAAGAATTTAGCTGGGAAGGTTTTGTTTATTTTCTTTCTTGTTTTTTTAAGTCCACTTTTTCTTTGTAAGGATGCTGTGAATAAAAGCCTCAGAAAAGAGATCAGAATAATCAGGTCCCATTGGCCCAGCATTTAGCTAAATAAATAAGAATATAAATTTATTCCTTGCTCAGAAGCTGGCTGCAGATTGGATAACTGATTGATTTGATGTTAATTTTCTGCATGGACTTCTTATTTCCTATGAGGGGAAAATGAAGTCAGCCAAGGTGAATGAGTCCTCTTTTAGGTCTTACTTTCAATTTGGGAGGTTCGGAAACCTCCCAAATCTAGCAGGACTAGATCTCCAAGGGATCTTCACTTATGGTATCCCAAAGAATGGAACTTGCTCTGAAAAGACTGCAGAAGTTCTCTCTGTCCAAATCCCAGTATGTTCTGAGGATGGAATTGAAATGAACATATTCATGACAGGTGCTGCCATTTTGCCCAGTCTAACAGCCTATTTCTTTACAACGTAACTCCATGTTGGAGAAGGTCCAAACTTTGACTCTCAGCCATGTTTCTGCCTCAGCCCTAGATATCATTATCATGTTTTGATTCTACAAGAATCACCTTCTTCATCTTAATGTGTCATGAATTGAGGAGAGAGATGAGATTTTGTATTTCACTATGTGATTCATGGGATGATTGGAGGAAATAGAGGGAGAATTATGGCACATAAAAATATGCTACTAAAGGACATATGACAGAAAGAGCTATTGACTGAGGACCATAATTCTTATTTTTTCTGGGTTTATTGAGGTATAATTACCATATGACATTTTGTAAGTTTAAGATGTACAGCATGATGATTTGATGCATGCATATAATGCAAGATGATTGCCACCACAGCATTAGCCAACACCTCCATCACATAACATAATAACCATTTCTTTTTTGTAGTGAGAACGTTTAAGATCTACACTATTAGTATCTTTCCAGTATATAATACAATATTATTAACTTTAATCCTCATGCAATACATTAGGTCCTTAGAACTTATTCATCTTGTATCTGGAAGTTTGTACTCTTTGAACAAAGTCTCCTCATTTTCTCCACACCCCCTGCCCCTGGTATCCACCTCTCCACTCTCTTGTTTCTCTGAGTTCACCTTTTTTTTAAAATTCTACATGCAGCATTTGTCTTTCTCTGTCTCACTCATTTCACTTCATATAATGCCATAAGGACCATAAGACTTGAGTAAGAAATTCTCTCTCCATAACCTTTCAGCAAGTTACTTTACCTCTCTGGGCCATGATGGGGTTTGGGACTTCAATCATACTGTTTTTTTAGTAAGAATAAAAAGCAATTTTGTTCTGAAGCCTTTCTAGGTCTAATGCTTTTAAAACTATGCTACCATGTTGGAATTTCTAGGTATAGACTAACTTTTTTCAATGTTTATTACCCAGGACCCCAAATTACGTGAACTTTTGGATGTGGGGAACATCGGGCGCCTGGAGCATCGCATGATAACGGTGGTATATGGGCCTGACTTGGTTAACATCTCCCATTTGAATCTCGTGGCTTTCCAAGAAGAAGTGGCCAAGGTACAGTAGATAGAAACTTCTGACGTTTGTCACCTCACTCTGAATCCTTATGACATTGTACTGATGCCTGCAAAAGATTTTTTTGTCATATTTAATATGTGTTAAAATTACATCTGAAAATAAGTCAGCTGCCATGTAGAAATGTAATTCAAATGCTTCCAAATAATGGCATCTACTAAGAATTATGGAGATTTTTCATTAGGAATAAGGCATTTGATATAATTTCTTTGCAGAAGAAAATATAAGTGAAACCATTTTTTATTTCACCTAAACACCTTGTCCTCACACATTCTCTCTTAGCCTCATCCCAAACCACTTCTGACCCCATCTCCTTTCCAATCCTCTCCTTGAGAGCAGATATCCTTGACAACTTTTAACTTCTTTTACTCTGCGTAGCCCCTAGCCCACCACCATGCACATGGTAGCTGCTCAATGAATATGAGAAGAAATAAAACAATTCCAAAACAAAAATTTCAAATAATGACAATAAATAACATTTATTCAGTTACAGATTAGAATAGTAAATTAGGTCCTCTCCATTAAGGACTTGCTAATTTACTAGCATAGCAGGCCTTTCAGATACGTACAGAAATAACTAGAATACAGGCAAGATCTATCAAACAAGAAACCATTAATTTCTGGGAACCCTGGACTCCACTTTGATGTTTTCTCTAGAATAGTCCAATTGCCATGAAAATCAGAGCACTGAAATGAACATATCAAAAGAAGGGCTTTCTTTTTTCATGTTTACAGTTCACAGGATACTAATGATGATCCTTACCCTTCATACCTTCCCTTCAGGAATTAAGAATATGAATCAAAGAATACTTTTAAGTCTGTATGTCATATCTGTGCCATTATAGAACTTCTCGTGTCAAGGATCACAACTATGGGGTCATGTCAAGCCAGTCATCATTATGATTTATACATTTTTAACCCTTAGTGGTCTGACATTTCTTTGAGCTATACCAGAAGTAATGACCTGACCTCTAATTCTTTAGTGATTATGGTAGAGGCTTATTTCCAACATTTACATGACATCAACTTTACTTCTTACAAAGGAATGAATGAAATGCTAACCAGTTTTAACAGTGTGAGGTCTTTAGAAACTACTCTCCAAGACTGTGTTACAGACCTAGTCTACTTTCCCTCTGAAAGAACCAAGTCATTCATTTGCTTCTGTAGTATAACTTGCTTTGACGTTTGGAGAGACTTCAGTTTTATGGAACATTCAGCGTGACAGCGTTATATTTGCCTAGCAAGAATTCTTATTCTGGTGTACTGTTAGTAATCTGCGAGTTGTATATACTTCATTTCTTAGTATATGGATGGATGGTTGGATGGATAGATGAATGAACATGGATAAATAAATAGTAATGATTTGCAAAAATATTTTTAAAGTATCTTTCCCCAAATACAACCATATTCAGTTTAAAAAATAACCAATTCAGGAGATTCATTAACTCTCAGAAACATTCAATAAATGACAGTGACTTTCAGGGAGGCTTTTACTAAGAGTGAATATAGATTTTATATTAGAAACCAGTCTACATATCTTATACTGCATTAAACCTTTGTGCAGTTACGTTTAAAACATATTCAATTTCCTCCTCTGTGCACTCCTACCCACTGATTTTCTTTGGGGATTTTGATTTCTGAGCCCTATAATATTCCCCATCAGGACTGCATCTGTAGACATTTTTTCAGCAGCAACTTGATGTTCCTGGTATAATTAATGAGGCTACAGAATATGTTTTGCTTTTCCTGCCTTCCCGGTAGGGTATTTTTTCCCCACTGAAATTGCTCAGCCAGAAGGTTAAGATTTGCAAACACCACTTTACTCTGAAAACTTACTTTCCCTCCTTCTAATTGTCAGTATTGTCTCATAACATCACACCTTTTATTTAATCTCTGGGGCCCATTATGTACATGATGCTTTGTGTAGTGCCAACACCAAAGGAGACAGCCTCTCTCATTATGTACAATGCCTGACAGAAACCTGAGCTGCTTTGAAACTCGAATGTCTCCAGAAGAAATTATTTACAAAGGGATTCTGGCTCATTCATTCATTCAACACCTATTTGTCAGTTGCCTTCTCTATGCCAACCACAATTCCAATGTTAGGAATACAACATTCTAGAATGCTGAGAGCCAGCATTCTGGGAGAAATAAACAGATAAATCACAATTATGAAGGAAATATATTGGAAGTTAGATGGAGATCTGTGTGGAAGAATAAAGCAGGAGGAGAGGGCATGAGTAGGGGAGATGGGGAAATGCAGAGAAGGGAAAAAAATCTGAAGGAAGTTGCTCAATTACAACAATACCATAGATTTCTGAGAAATCCCTTGGATCAACTTTAAAAATTAATCAGAACTAGACCTTGAACTTTCCTAAATATATTATTCCAGATCTGCATGCTTTCTTTCTTACATAAATCACTTGAATTTGAACTTTTTATTTATTCTTTAAGACAAGTGACTCCTAAAAGATTGATAGGGGAGAACACCGTCTTTCAATTTTTCTCTCTGTAGTTGGACTAAAAATGTGGTATCTCTTGCAATTATACAACAGTCATAATTTTTGTTATGGAGCTTGACTTTCCAACCACTCTGTACCCTAAGAATTAGCTTTCCCTGCTCCCTGGAGGGGCACTCCTTTTAATGTGCCAGGGAAATAGATGATTTCATCTTTGCCCTCTGAGTCGCATACTTCTCCCTGCATCCTCAGCTCCGCTAGGGACCAATGGACATGTACACATTTATTACCCCCTGGAACTCCTGGACTTCTGTTCCCCTCCATGGGATGCCTGACCTCTCCCGGGGGCCATGGGGAGGAGGTGAATATCACCACCCTTCCTTTTACTCTTCTACCATTAACTTCCAATAGTTCTCTGCTGCCGGCTACATGACTTGTGTGAAGGTATCAGCAAAGGAAACTAGCCAAGGCAGCAGAAGTTGATCCTTGTGTTGTGATATGGGCTTCTGAAGGACTTTGACTTTTATTTTGAGGAAGATGGAAGCCATTGAGGGTTTTGAGCAGAGGATGGACATCACCTGACTTAACCCTTTAGTCAATAATAGACCGCCTGGGGAGAGGCAATAATGGAAGCAGGGAGACCAGTGAAACTACTAAAATATTTGAAGTGAGTTGTTAGTGACTTGGACCAATGTGGGGCTGCAGAGGAAATGAAAAGGAGTCTATATATATACATATTTGAAAGCAGAATTGAGAGCAGAGGCTTATGAATTGTATGTTGCATGCAAGAAAAAGAGAAGAATCAAGGATGGATACTAGAGTTTTGGCCCAAGAGAAATACCACTTACATCATTGGGAAAATCTAAAGTATAACACATTTGGGGGTATATAGTAAAGGTTCAGTTTTTCATGTTCAGATTGAAATCATTATTAGACACTCAAGTGGATATGTTGAGTTGGATATACGAGTCTGGAGCTGAGTGCCAAATATAATACATTAATTTGGAAGTCATCAGGTTATACATAATATTTAATGAGACTGGATGAGATCAGCCAGGAAGTGACTATAGATAGAGAAGATGTCCAAGACCTGAGTCATCGCTACTCCAACATGAAGAGATTGAGATAAGAAAGAATCAGAAAAGGAGGCCAGTGAGGAGGCAGTGAGGTAGTATGTGTCATTGGAAGCCAGGTGAAGGAAATATTTCAGGGAGAAAAAAGTGATCAATAATAGGGTCAAATGCTGCCCAAGATGAAGACCAAGAATGGACCATTGCATTTAATGACATAGAGGTCACTAGTGACTTTGATTAGAGTAACTTCAGTGGAGTGGTGAAGTCAAAACCTATTGGAATGGAGTCTGGGGAATATTGACAAGAGAGAAAAAAAGAAGCCAAAAAGATTGCTCTTTTTGGGGCGCCTGGGTGGCTCAGTCGTTAAGTGTCTGCCTTCGGCTCAGGTCATGCTCCCAGGGTCCTGGGATCGAGCCCCGCATCAGACTCCCTGCTCAGCAGGAAGCCTGCTTCTCCCTCTCCCGCTCCCCTTGCTTGTGTTCCCTCTCTTGCTGTCTCTCTCTGTCAGATAAATAAATAAAATTAAACAAAAAAAAAGATTGCTCTTTTTTAGAAGTTTTGATATGAAAGACAGCAGACAAATAGGAAGCAAGGTCCAGAAATGGTTTTTAAGATGTGAGAAGCAACAATATACATGTATGCTAATAGGAATGGTCCCATAGAGGGAAAACAATGTGCCGATGTAGGAGAGAAGAATTGCTAGAGCAAGTCCTTGAGTAGGAGATGCAGTAGGATCTCATGCAGAGCTCAGTAAACTACAGCCTAGGGGCTACATCTGGTCTACCACCTGTTTTTATACTTTTATTGGAACACAACAATGTCCATTTTCACATGGTGTCTATGGCTACTTTCTCTAGACAGAGATGAGTAGTTATGGCATAGACCATATGGGCCACAAAGCCTAAAATATTCACTATCCGGTCCTTTATTTAAAAAGTGTGTTGACCCTGGCCTAGTTCAGAGATAGAGTAGCTAAGCTCAGACAGGAGCAAGAGCATCTCATCAAGAAGAGAAGGAAGAGTGGAACATATTGGTAGAGATGACAGCAAGGGGTACACATAATGGAGAAAGTTGAAGACATTTTCTGATTGCCTTTACTTTCTCCGTGACAAAGGACACAGAAGTCAGCAGCTGAGAGTAAAGATGATCTGAACCCTCAAGTCTTTCTCAGCACCAGTTGGTGCATTTCTTTGAAGGTGAACAGGGACTGTGAAAGCAGATCATTCACATCAGCCCCCCAAATAGTGTTGTTTTGAGCATAGTAACCAGTTTATCGGATCAA
Organism: Zalophus californianus; assembly: GCF_009762305.2. Lineage (NCBI taxonomy): Eukaryota > Metazoa > Chordata > Mammalia > Carnivora > Otariidae > Zalophus > Zalophus californianus. The sequence continues at coordinate 105,844,342 of NC_045602.1, read as the reverse complement.
TACAGATTCTTCCATTGGTCAAGGAGCTTGAAGAAAAAAACAACTGTCTTCTACCTGCCCAATTCCAGACTCTCTTTTGAATATTCTGTTTTTCTTTGAGGTGAGGGGCTACTCAGAAAGAGACTTCTAGTTGTGAATACTACCCCGTGTAGTCATCCAGCTAAACAGCATTGCAGTCATGTCATAAAGAAGATTGCTCTGAGCCAGGGGCTGGGGTTTACAGGATTGCCTGGTGGCGTTTACCTTCAGGTTGCAGGTATTCAGTGTGTATATGTTGGGAGATCACTCGTCACTGAGAGAATCTCAGCAAGGAAGGAAATCTGTCTCATGGTTAACAAGGAGGATTCCCAGGGTGCAAAGACAGCATGTCTTCCCCCTGGGTTCTGCTTCCTTTCCATGGCTGGATCCCTAGGAGCTCATGCCCTCCCTCAACCTCCCCAACTCTTATCTCGTCTTTGTTCAATGCAATATATTAGCAGCATACCCTATCACCCTAAGAAAAAGGATTGGAGAGTTAGTCTCTGATATTCAGTCCTAAATAGTTTGACACTCTGATAGGCCCTCTGGATGGACATATTGTTGAACCACTGCCTAGTTTGGCAAATTTCCATCCAGGTGTTGCTCCAGTGTATGAAGATGCAGTGGACTGAAACAACAAGGATCCAGTGGGTTAAGAATGAGTTGCCTCATGACAGAATTCTGCAGGGGAGAGTTTGTGTTCATTTCTCTGCACAAGGTTTGGCAGATGCCATTGCTTTCCACCCTTAACTCTTTACACACTAAATTCTCTGGAACATGTATAAATAGGAAAAACATGCAACTTAGCGGGAACTTAGCCAGATTGTTTTTTAATTCTTCACTGAAAAGCACTGATTATGACTATTTTGAAGATTTTTTTAAAAGATTTTATTTATTTATTTGACAGAGAGAGACAAAGCGAGAGCAGGAACACAAGCAGGGGGAATGGGAGAGGGAGAAGCAGGCTTCCCGCTGAGCAGGGAGCCCAATGCGGGGCTCTATCCCAGGACTCTGGGATCATGACCTGAGCTGAAGGCAGACGCTTAAAGACTGAGCCACCCAGGCGCCCCAATATAACTTGATAGATTTTTGAAAAGACAACACACCCATGTAAATAGCACCCAGATCAAGAAATAGGGCATCACCAGCACTCCAGTGTCTACCCTACTAACATAACCATAATTTTTTTTTAGAGAGAGAGAGCATGAGCAGGGAGAGGGAGAAGCAGACACCCTGCTGATCAGGGAGCCCCATGTGGGACTTGTTCTCAGGACCCTGAGATCATAACCTGAGCCAAAGGCAGACGCTTAATGGACTGAGCCACCCAAGGGCCCCTAACACACCCCTATTTTGACTTAGAACTTTATAGATTTGTTTTACCTATTTTTATAATCTCTGTAAATGGAATCAAGAAACATGTTTTCTTTCTGGTCTGACAACATTATTATTATTATTCAACATTATATTTATGAAATCCTTCTGTATTTTTTACATGTGGTTATAATTTAGTTCATTCTCTTTGCTAAAGAGTATACTATAATTTATTTATCTATTCTAAGGTTGATGAACATTCAGGCAATTTCCAGTTTAGGACTATTATAAGTAGTGTTGCTATAAACATATGCCTTTCTGTGAGATATGTGTTGCTGATCATAGATCTTCATATGTTCAGCTTTCATAGATAATGGCACTTTACCAAACTGTTTGAGCCAATTGGTATTTTAAACACTAATTCAAACATGCAAAAATAATGTTTAATTACGGATGTCTGTATGTTAATTTATTACATTTTGACGTCATAGAATAATGAGCTTTCCAAAGATATGCTCTAGAAAGTGAACATCAGCCTTGAATGGCTGTTATTTTAGACTTTCCGGGGAACCTCTGCCATGTCTTCAGCTATGAATGTCATAGAAAATATAGTTCACTCATTTTGAGGGTATGACCTGGAATTCCCTGGAAATTTTCCTTGCTTGCTTACCCACCATGCAAATAACTTGCAAGGTCTCTGAATTTCCTAACTAACTCTCACATTTCTTTCCTTATCCCTCTTCCCCCTGCTATGTTGGTCAAATTCTTGACAGGTCTCACCTATAGGCAACTTCTACCTACTTTCTTAGAACCCTCTCTTTGCTCTCCAACTATATGTGCCCATCTGCATAAGAATGATCTTAAAAAAAAAAACCCTGAAACCTGATCATGCTTGAAATCTTTTTTATTGCTTATTACCTACAAAAGGAAGTTTTCTGTCTATTTCATTCATTCATTTAGTGAACAAATATTTACTGAAGGCCTAGTATGTAACAAGCATCTCGGTGGACACTGGGGATTGATTAGTGACCAAAACAAACAGCCCGTGCAGTTGCTGATAACTCACCACTTGGACCCTTGTACCATTCTGCTCCAGTAGCTCCTAACTACTTGTGATTCTTTCTGCCTTTATAATTTTAATTTTCGTGCCTTCTGAATTGTGTGCCTTGCTAGACTTCCCTTCTCCATTTTGTCCACTAGGAGAACTTCCAAGCTTCCTTAGGGACTCAGCTTAAATACAACTCATCCATCTCCCCCTCCATCCCATTATCTCCATGAATAATGGAGTTTCCTTCTATGCTCTTTGGTGAACCCCATGGATATTTTCTGTGTCATTTATCAAACTGTAATTATCTGTCAGTGTATCTGAACCCTACCTGGGATTTGTGAGCTACTTAAAGTCAGAAACAATAGCTTACTCATTTCTATGTTCCCAGGATCTAGCTTAGGTGTGTATAGTAAGTGCTCAGTACATGTGTGTTTGAGGAAACAAGAAAGGAAAGAGGGGAAGAGAAAGGGGAGAAGGGGATTTTGAGCCCTTGAAAACAATTGATAGATCATGAAAAATTTTAAGCCATGGGAACTTGGAACACATGTACTCTGATCTTCTCATTTTTTAGAGTTGAAGAAATTGAGGCCCCTTAGCTGGGGTTGCTCCAGGCCCTTTCTTCCCAGCACGGATCTCTCTCCACGGTTTGCCAGGGTTTTCAGTGGGAGTAAGGGATGGCACTAACCACAGTGGCTTCCATTCTGTTCATCTGTCCCAAATTCAACCTTGTTCCTGCTCATGGAGTCATGGTCCCTATCACCCTCCCACACCCACTAGTTACAATGGCTTTGAATAGCCAAATAATTGAGGCCTTTTAGGTGAAAGGTATGAGAGAAGGTGTTACGGGGGAGGGGTGCTTTTTTTTTTAAGAAAAAAGAAATCATTGTCTACAAAATGAAATTGGAAAAGAGAAGAGAAAGAGGAACCAGTGAAAGGATCTGCCACAGCCACCACTAGCTATTCCTGATCTAGAACTTGATGAACTTGATTCATCAAAAACTGGGACTTCTCTTAGACATTCCTCCAAATTAACAGTGTATTTAAAACTGACCTTAAGAAACATGAGGTTCATATATATATATATATATATATATATATATATATATATATGATATATAATTATATATATATATAATTCTGAGACATATACATTGAGATAAGAATTTTCAGACACTAATATATTCTGTACAAAATACGTAATTTATCCCTTTAACTAGGACCAGTTTATGGTGAGTGAGCAGTGGGTGTAGGTCTGATTTTCTTTAAACAAAAATGATTAAGAAGAATAGAATGAGGTATCATACATTGGTTTCAGCAGTGTATTTTGGAACATAATGGAAAATTGTGCAAGACCTCCTCGGGGGTAGAATATATATGCCAAAAGGATCGCCATTTACAAATGGATTATTGTGCTTTATGAGATCTTCATTCCCTGCTACTCCTCACCTCCTCATACCCGCAAAACATGCCTATGTCATCTTAGGATATTCCCCCACCTAACTGTAAATAAGGGCCAGTTTCTCACCAAGTCAATACACTGTACTATTGGTCTTGGAATTTTGTAGTCGTGGATGTCCTTTGTCTGCAAATGAGAATCATTCCACGTTCTGCATTTGTATTTTGGATGAGTGTGGAGCAGATGAAAGAAGCACATCCTAAACTTTTAAATTGTGAAAATGTCACCCATATGGAATGTCTGTACAAAAGTTTAAAAGTTCAAAAGTCAAAAGAGAGGCATTCATAATAAAAAGAGGAGGGAAAAGGCAACTTGGACATTAATCTTTTCCGAAGAACCAACAGTTGCTCTTCTAGTGACTGTGGCGGGAAGCGCCCCACCCTCCGCCTTTGGGTGTCTTTTCTGCATTCCTTAAGCAAGAGCTTCTTTTGAGTCAGGCTGTGTTCAAGGGATCCACACAGAGGGATGAATGACAAACTGCAGGGAAAATATATACTCTAGGGCACAGAAATGCTCGTGCTTTCAAAGTATGGGCTACTGTGAGTGCAAACCCACTTTTCCCCAGAAAGGAAAGTCAGAAAACTGCTTAAGCAGCAGTGTCTCCCCTTTCTTTCCAAACACTCCAGAACACAGAAATGACCTGCTGCCCCCTTGTTCCTATGCCTCCCTGCCTTCTGAGGCTCTCGGCTGATTAAGCCCCAGTTGTCTATCTGTGTGGATTGCCTTGAAGCAGGCACACAGATTAAAACAAACAAACAGGGACACCTGGGTGGCTCAGTCAGTTAAGTCTGCTGTCGGCTCAGGTCATGATCCCAGGGTCCTGGGATCCAGTCCCACATCGGAGCTCCCTGCTCAGTGGGGAGCCTGCTTCTCCCCCTGCCTGCCCTCCCCCTGTTTGTGCATGTGCATGCGCGCTCTCTCTCTCTGACAAATAAATAAAAAAAAATTAAAACAAACAAAAACCATAATATTTTTGGAAGGAAGAAGAGCTCTAAAAACATTTGGCTTCCTTGTTTAATTACTGGGGGAATATATCTGGCATCCTCTGAGAGTGGCATGTTGATCTGTGCCCTCTACTGCCTTAATATCAGTTGTCATTTTTAGGTTCCAAATGCATCAAATGGTCCCAATGAACAAGCTGTCCCTGAGAATTAAAAAAAGAAAAGTTAAATACATTGTCAATAATTTTCCTAATGGCTATATAATGATAGTCATTCATTCATTCATTCAACTAATACTCAATGGCCTGCTGTGTACCGGGCATGATTTTGAGCACCGGGGATAAGCTAAATAGACAAAAATGATTGTCTTCATGAAGCCTACATAATGGTGGGGGTGGGTTGACAATAAACACAATAAATAAGGCAATAAGGCGGTGCTGGGTGCTGGAGAGAAATAAAGTAGGGAATGGGAATAGAAAGAGCTAGAAGGGGGGGCATATTTCAATTTTAAATAAATTGGTCAGATAAGGTTACACTGAGGTGATGACTTTTCAAGAAAACCTTGAAGATGATGGAGTGGGTCAAGTGGTTCTCATGGAGGAGAGTAGACCCTGAGACAGGTGTGTACCCGACATGGGATGAGGAAAAAGAGAGCAGTGAGAGATGAGTCAGAGAGGTTGGGAGAGGGGTGACAGGTGACCCAGATAGTGGTGGGTGGCCACAGTAAGAATTTGGCTTCATTTCCAGTGACACGAGTAACTTGCATCACTTTGAGCAAAGGATTAATTTGGTGTAATATATTTTAACAGGATTGACCTGACTGCTCTGTTGAAAAGCCATAGTAGGGATATGGAACAGAAACAGGGGAGAGCAGAGTGCTTGGGGAGGAGGTAGTAAGAAATGGCTGGGTTCTGGATATACTTTGAGGGTAAAGCCAAAAAAACCCACAGAACAATACTGATGGATTGGACACATGGCATGAGAGAAAGAGGGAGCTAAGGATGATGTCAGTTTTGCTGGTATTGCACTTATTGAGATGGAGAGCCAATTGGAGAGGGAAAATCAGAAATTTGGTTTTGGACATAAGGTTTAAAATAGTACTAGTCCAAAGCAGTAGAATAAGCACAGGTGTGACCTGCTATCTCTCTTGAGATACTATGAAAATGATGGTAAAGGAATAGAAATACGCAGAGATGAAGAGAATGAGATAGGTCACTACGAGATGACATATTTCAATAAGTTTGCAGAAGAAAATGAGGAGAATGCACGATGGAACAGAGTCTAGGTTCCATAGAGAACCATAGCCAACAAGGTCACTGAACCACTCAGAATCAGTGGAGAGAGGCCCCAGACTTGAGAACTACCAGCCCAGCAGAATAGGGAATAGGACTTGGGAGTGGAAAGAAGAGCGAGGAATTAAAGGAATACGGACAAAACTATCAGCCCCTCCACCTGGTCCTCTTGCTCTGCATCTAGAATAATTGATAGCCAATTACTTCCCAGACCAAAGAGCTGAGGGCTTTTTTTTTTTGTGTGTGTGTGTGTGTGTGTGTGTGTAAGTAAACAAATTATTAGAAAAGAATCATGGTAGCCAACATTAGAGTCAAGTAGCCAGAGTAAAGCTCTTCTCATTCTAGAATTTATGGATATCATACCATAGTGGCTGGCACCCACATGCTTACCCAAAAAAGAGATCTACAAGCTGGTAGATCCCACTCACATACTCAGAGCTCCCAGTTGGCCCCTCTCTTGTCCCCAGTCTAAAATGTGAACTAGCAACAAAATGTCCACAAGCTATTGAGAAAGTCCACACTATTGACTGATGAAGGCGCTAAGGTGGACAAAATAAGAAATGATGATAGAAGATACAGGGATAGTTCAAGAAACAAATAAACAAAAAATTAAAACAGAAACTATCTTCAGAGAGAATTTTGAATATATCACATTCATAAGATAAGAATAAGATGCTCTGAAAAATAGGTAACAAAAATAAAGTGGCTTTTTTTGGAAATTAAAAATAAGATAATGGAACAAAAGCCAGATTCTGTCTACATAACTGTTGTAAGAAGAGATTGAAGGAAATCTCCCAGAATGGGGAATCAGGCAGAAAACAAAAAAGGAAACGTGAAAGACAAAAAGGTGACAATAAGAGAGAAAAGGTAAGGGACACCTGGCTGGCTCAGTAGGAGGAGCATGGGACTCTTGATATCGTGGTCATGAGTTTGAGCTCTACGTTGGGTGTAGAGATTACTAAAAAAGAGAAAGAGAAAAGGTAAGAGATACAGGCACAATCAAGCTAAAGAGTGCAGGAGAAAAGGAGAAAACAGAGGAGAGGAAAATACAAAAGACATAATACAAATATATATATATGAGCCAAAGACAGGTACTGTCTTGAAGTTTAAATAGCACATAGAGGAATGAACTAGGTTCAGGCAATACGAGTAGGAAACTGGAAGATATTAGATACATGTAAAAGGCTTAAATTTCTTCTCCCCAAAAGAAAAGATAAATGGAAAAGTATTATCCAAATATAAGCCATGCTAAAAGCACACAGGATTTTCAACAACTGAAGGAACAGCCCAAAAAGGATGTACGTTATCGTGGTATTGGGAATGTTTCCTTTTTTTTTTTTTTAAGATTTTATGTATTTATTCGTCAGAGAGAGGGAGAGAGAGACAGAGAGCAAGCGCAAACAGGGGGAGCAGAAGACAAAGGAAGAAGCAGGCTCCCTGCGTAGCGAGGAGCCTGATGCAGGACTTGATCCCAGGACCCTGGGATCATGACCTGAACCAAAGGCAGCAGCCGCTTAACCAACTGAGCCACTCAGGCGTCCCATGGGAATGTTCCCTTTTGAAAGCCACGTGGTTCGTGGTGTTGGAACTGTAACAAGTAGGATAATCAGAGTTTAATATATGAGCCTGCAGAAAATTATATTTGCATTTTTGTAATCATGTAAATTTTTATTTTATTGGTTTTGAAATTTTAGAATCAATTTATATGCACATAATTGAAGTCAATTGTGGATCCTGAAAAAGATAAAAACATTTCAACTTTGATCATTTTAAAAGTAAATTTAAGCTAACAGGAGGTGGAGGTAAAAGGATTGGCAGGTAAATGTCCTTTCTCACAGAGAAGTCAAGTGATGCTGTCTTTAATTGGTGGATTAAGAAATGGCTTAAGTTATGTTGCTTGAGCTTGTCAAGTGTCTGGGAAGAAAGACCAGTGGTGACAATTCTATCAGGAAGAAGGAGAAAGGGCAGATGGGAGATAGGATAGGAGATCAGAGCTGGATATTGATAGTTAAATTCTAAAATTGGTCAATCAAGAGAAAGCAGTATAAATAGATTAATCAGAAATATGGAATTAACTCCTAGGAATTTAAGAATAGAAATGCTGAGAACAGTTGTCAAGAAGCAGAACTAGGGTAAGAGTATCACAAGCAGTCATTGATTTTTCTTTATAGCCCCTCTGGACGATTTTTTTTGAAAATCTATGTATGTGTTTCTTTGATAAATAATACATTTTTAGATTGCTACCATTTACTAAGCATGTGTTGTGGCTGTTACCGATCTAAACATTTAATATGAGCTATCTCCCTTAATTTTCATAACAGCCTGTGAAGTAAGTCCTATGATTTCCTCCTTTTTATAAGGCAAATGAATATTGTACAGGTTAAAAAACTTGCCCAAGACAGTTCTATCAGGCAGGGGTTACATTTGGCCCTGAGTAATAGAAAACCAAACCAAACAGTAGCTTAGATAAATTAAGGATTTTTTATTTGTTTGCATCTTGTTTGCTTTTTTTTTTTTTTTCTTTCCTCATGCAGCAGGAAGCCTAAAGGTAAGGGTTTCTGGCATTGATTCAGTGACTCAAGGATATCAAGGCCTTGGTCTCAACCCTATAATTCCCACGGCCATTTCCTCATAGATCAAGAGGCTTCTGCAGCTCCAGCCATCGCATGTGTGGTCCCAATAGCAAAAAGAACAGAGCCTCTATATCAGAAACCACATTTTCCTCTCAGACTTCTGCTGACATGTGGTTCCTCATGTGTCACATTGCCACCTAAGTTGCTGGAGATGTTGAAAAATGCAGATTTTTCAATTATTATATATTGTTGGCCTGAATAATGTCAGGTTTCCGTGAGAAGAGAAGGGGAAAATGGATATTGGGGAGTACTGAGCAGTGGGTCCCACACTGACCACGGGGTCCCACAGCTAGAGAGTAGCAGAGAGGGGTCTGAAATCCAGTAAGATTTATTTTTAAATAAACTAGCAAAAGCATCAATAATATGAGGGTCAGCAAGAATCATTGCATAAACTAATGACAGAATTTTAATTTTAAAGTAGAAGAGAAGCACAAGTTATATTCAAGATTTGCCCTTCCATAGGCAGTGAGAAAATGAGCAAAAGGGAAGCAATTGGAGCCAAAAGCAAAGAGTAATTCTCCCAGTGGAGGAAGGACTAACAGGATAGAGTCCTTACCGAAGGCCACATACCCCTGCATCTAAAGGGAAAGAATCCAGCTTGTAAAACAATCTAACATAAAGATGGGGGATATAATTACAGTATTTAAAACAAATTGACTTCCAAATGAGAAAATTATATTTTAGTAGAATTCCATAGGTTAAGTTATGACTTAATGAGGAAGTACCTGTGTGTAGTTTACTAATCACATTTCAAGGAATGCACTTTTAATTTTGTCAGATTTCATTTAATGGATAAGCAGCACCACTTTACTCCCAGGAAATTACGATTGCTCCTTTTATTCCACTTGATATACATCTTACCAAAGAAATTAGCTGGACTTTTTTTTCTTTAAAAATTCCTTTTCACTTGACCTGCTCAAACGGAATTGCTTTTTAAACAATAAACAATGCTATCGATTATAATTACAGACCTGGCTTACATACACTTACTATCTATAGTGTGCAGCAGTCCAGCGGATTCAAACCAAAGTACTCATTAGCATTCAAACTGCTAGGCTTAGAAGACATAATAGCAAGCGTTTTCATGAAAGTGACATGGGGCTTTTGGAAAGAACCATTTCAAGACTGTGGCGGGTTGACATGAAAGCCATGAAAAGGAAGCTTTAGGGGTTTCATATGGGGGCACTCGATCAACATTTTCTCAGCTGTACAAATGAGCGATGACTCAGTCAACTAGCTGGAGGGGGAGGACCGTGTCCCTCAGCTGACGCTCAAAACACATCTGAGATTCCCAATGGTAGAGCTGCAAATCTCTCCTCTCGAGGACTTATTTAACTTGATTTCACCACATTAAATTTTTCCCATGGAGCAGGGGAAGGTCAAGAGGGGTTGGAAGAAGACTCACACTATTCTACACCTGTTACCTCCCAAAATGTGGATCCTTGCACTTCCACGTCTTGCAAATTGCACTTTTAAGGATGTGAACTTTTCCTTAGATCATCAGGGGACCGTGTACTACAGCAATGCTTCACTTATCTGGAAAAAGATAACGGCATGACAGTCCTTCCGAAGATAGCCCAAAGTGTAAAGCAAAGCATAAAGCATGTCTGTGAAGCCCACGTAAATGCCCTAAGCCCTAACCCTAAAACTTCTGTACTTTCCTAACTGGAGAGCCTCCTCAGCCCGATGTTGTACACGGTACTCTTGAGTCCTTACAGCCTATTCCAGCATAGTTCCAACTGCAATAAGAAATGTGTAAAGTGATTATCCAAAACCCTGTAGCCGAGAATGGTGATTGAATACTTATAACAATGAGGAAGACATAAAAATTAATTTCAAAAGGCATTAATTGTAAGGCACGGATATAACTCTCTTTCATTGACACATTCATTCATTCATGAAGTCAACTCAGGTCAAAAGTGTGGATTTATTACCCATTTTATAAAAAGAATGGGAGGTAGAACCATGAGGTCCCCCACAAAGTATGAACGCTCACATCCTTTTTTTCCACCGGCTCTTTTCCACGGTACTCCTGTGAATGGATATATATGTAGTGTTTTTATTCTCTTCTGTCCTTCTACTCACTGCTTCTCCCTCAGCCCCAGTGATTCGGTCTCCTGGGTACTGCTAGGTTCTTACTTGACTAGACTGTTCTAGAAGTAGACCAATCAGAGACCTTTGCCAGGATTTTTCATACTGGAAGTAAGGTCATCAGACTATCTCTGGTGGTGGGAGGGGCCATGTGTAACAACTTTTGGTGCAGTTGGTGGCCATGGGAACAAAGCTGATCAGTAGAGAAAAGAATGCCACCAGGTAGGGGAGAGCAATGGAAAAGCAATAAAAACAATCCCCTTGGCGCATTTAGGCCCCAGCTTCCTGATGTCTTGTATTATGCTTTTTTTTTTTTATTCCTGCAGTTTGCTCAATTTTTCCTTCAATTACAGGAAATCTCCAGTGTCCCTGAGAAATTCTCCTATTTCCCAGGCTAGTTTGAGTTGTGCTTTTGTCAATTGTAGCTTAAAGGCATTTGAATCACATAGTCTTTTGGAAATAATTATGCACCTTTCCTTGATATTACACCATTGAATAATATAATTTTCTAGTGTCCCGGTAGCGATAATACTGGGTCCTAATGTGCTTTCTGGTTTTTGTTTTGTTTTGGTAACTATATTTTACGTGACAACCATTTCTCTCTGAGTATGAGATGAACATTTTGACTATAAAATATAAGACCTTCACTGCCAACCAAAGCAGACACTGTACCAGAAATTTTACCAAAATTCTAAATGCTCTATGTAGTATCATAAATGCAGTGACTTCTCCAACAGTCCTTTCTGCTTTTAATGAAAGTCTTTATAACTCATAGACCATCTTTCACCATGAAAAGACTGGTGCTTTAAGACAAATGCTCAGTGAGATGAATTCTGATGCATGCCAGTAGGTGAGAGAAATGTGCTCAGCCAGGCAATGCAACTCTGAATGAGAAGCACAATGTTCCTTCTTACTCAAATCCCAAACCATTACCTGCTTATGGGCCTAGGTGATGGGAATGACACAGTTATCACTGATGGCAGTAGGGGTGTGCCAAAAAATGAAAAATAATTAGACAGTTATTTAAAATTATTAGGACCTTCATATGTCCCACAAATATTAACATATCTTGTATAAATTATTATTTATTCCAGAAACCTTTTGAAAATTAATTAATATAATAGATTGAGAAATTGAGGCTTCCAAATCAGGCACTCTGGAAACACGTGCTTTGAGATTATTAACACTTGTCGCTCCTTTACTTTATTAAGGTAGCATGGACTCATAATTTCTATATATATTCAGTATTCCTTTTAGAATGTTTTTCTTTCCCCGAGAACTCACTGCATGAGGACATGTTTTAGGGGACAGAGGCCACATTCTGCTTTTTCTCTGCGACTTCAGGTGCTTGGTCTCAGGTCACAGCCATGATCTGGGTGGGTGCCTTGCAAGCCACGATGCCCCAGGCACCATTTACAACACGAAGCCACTGTGTGGCACTTTGTTTCTCTCAATAGGAATGATACTGAACCACAGTCCTGTGCTGGAGCTCAAACCTCAAACAAAAACTCTCCCCTTCTTAAAGACAATAAGCACAAACACCCTAAAAGAAAAGTGTGTTAAGAATGTTAACAGGAGGGGGCGGAGCAAGATGGCGGAGGAGTAGGAGACCTAGATTTTGTCTGGTCTCAGGAATTCAGCTGAATAGGGATCAAACCATTCTGAACACCTACGAACTCAACAGGAGATCGAACAGGAGAGTAGCAACAACTCTCTGAACAGAGAAGTGACCACTTACTGGAAGGTAGGGCGTGCGGAGAAGTGAATCCGAGGCGATACTCGGGAGGATAGACGGCGGGGGAGGGGCCTCCGCCGGCCGCTTCTGGCAAGTGCTAGAGCCGCGGAGCACAAAATCGGACCTTTTAAAAGTTGGCTCGGTGGAGGGACGTCGCTGCAGTGGCTAAGCGGGGGGTGGAATCCTCCCGGGACAGTGTGGTCTCAGGACCCTTGGGGTCACAGAGAGACCGGGGGTGCCTGAGTGTGGCAGAGCTCCCAGGTATCAGAGCAGGGAAGCCGGCTGCAGAGACGGAGCAGAGTCGCGGGCTCTCAGCTCTGGGTTGCCACAAACTGTGATCTGCGGCCCAGTCGGGGCACGGCTCCCCCAGCAGGGACCCAACAAGCAGCAGATCCGGGGAGACTCCCCTTCCTTCCCGGGGAGGAGCGGTGCGGGAACACACTGCAGGGATCTGCTGGGTTTGGAGACTCCGAGCGGGGTCGGGTGCCAGAGATAGCAACGCTCGGTCACAGGCCGGGTGAGCACGGAGTGCGGCCAGAGACCGGGGACACGGGAGTGACTGCTTTTCTCTGGGGGCGCACTGAGGAGTGGGGCCCCGAGTTCTCGGCTCCTCCGGGCGGAGACTGGGAGGCCGCCATTTTCGCCCTGGTCCTCCAAAGCTGTACCGAGAGCTTGCAGGGAACAAAAGCTCCTGAGAGCAAACTGGAGCAGCTTCCTTAGCCCGGACCAACAAGGGCGGGGCAATTCCGCCTCCGGCAAAGACATTTGGAAACCACAGCAACAGGCCCCTCCCCCAGAAGATCAGCACAAACAGCCAGCAAGCCAAGACCAAGTTGATCGATCAAGGAGAATAGGAGAACTCCAGCGCTAGGGGAATACTGCACATAGATTCATGGCTTCTTTTTTTTTTTTTTTTTTTTTTACCATGATTCATTATTTCATCAAAGTTAATTTTTGTTGACTTTTTTTTATTTTTCTTTTTCCCTTTTTCAACCAACATCTTATAAATCCCTTTTTAAAAAAAAAAAAAAACATTTTTTATTTTTTTTTCATTTTTAGAGTCATATTTTATCCCTTCATAGTAGTTATCCTTGTTTTTGGCATATATATATAAGTTGTTCTCTCTTTAAAATTTTGAGGTACAGTTTCTTCTAACAGATCAAAATATACCCTAAACCACTAGTGTATGGCTTTGTTCTAGTCTCCTGCCTGATCACATTCTCTCCCTTTTTCCTTTTTTTTTTTTCCTTAAATCTTCTTTCTTTTTTCAAACAACTTATCTTACCAAGTCCTTTTATTAAATCTTTTATAATTTTCATCTTTACAGTCATCTTCCATCCCTTCATTGTATCAACCCTTATTTTGTACATATATGTCTTTCTTCCTTTAAAATTTTAGGAGGCACTTTTTTCTAACAGACCAAAATACGCCCAAAATCTAGTGTGTGGCACTGATCTATGCACTAGCCTGATCATATTTGATCATATTCTGCCTTTTTTGAATTGTTTTGTTTTTGTTTTTATCTTTTTTTCTTTTTTCTTTTTTTTCTTTTTCTCTTTCTTTTTTCTTTCTTTCCCTTTCCTTTCCCCTGGTTTCAGGTCTTTTCTGATTTGTATACAGTATATTTGCTGGGGACGTTGTAAACCTGTTAGCCTTTTGTTCTCTCATTCATCTATTCTCCTCTGGACAAAATGACAAGACGAAAGAAATCACCTCAGCAAAAAGAACAAGAGGTAGTACCGTCTGCCAGGGACCTACTCAATACGGACATTAGTACGATGTCAGACCTAGAGTTCAGAATCATGACTTTAAAGATACTAGCTGGGCTTGAAAAAAGCGTGGAAGTTATTAGAGAAACCCTTTCTGGAGAAATAAAAGAACTAAAATCTAACCAAATCGAAATCAAAAAGGCTATTGATGAGGTGCAATCAAAAATGGGGGCACTGAATGCTAGGATAAATGAGGCAGAAGAGAGAATCAGCGATATAGAAGACCAAATGATGGAAAATAAAGAGGCTGAGAAAAAGAGAGAGAAACAACTACAGGATCACGAGGGCAGAATTCGAGAGATAAGTGATACGATAAGACGAAACAACATTAGAATAATTGGGATCCCAGAAGAAGAAGAGAGAGAGAGAGGGGCAGAAGGTATATTGGAGCAAATTATAGCAGAGAACTTCCCTAATGTGAGGAAGGAAACAGGCATCAAAATCCAGGAGGCACAGAGAACCCCTCTCAAAATCAATAAAAATAGGTCAACACCCCGACATCTAATAGTAAAACTTATGAGTCTCAGAGACAAAGAGAAAATCCTGAAAGCAGCTCGGGAGAAGAGATATGTAACCTACAATGGTAGAAACATTAGATTGGCAACAGACCTATCCACAGAGACCTGGCAGGCCAGAAAGGACTGGCAAGATATCTTCAGAGCACTAAACGAGAAAAATATGCAGCCAAGAATACTATATCCAGCTAGGCTATCATTGAAAATAGAAGGAGAGATAAAAAGCTTCCAGAACAAACAAAAACTAAAGGAATTTGCAAACACGAAACCAGCCCTCCAAGAAATATTGAGAGGGGTCCTCTAAGCAAAGAGAGAACCTAAAAGCAGCAAAGAGCAGAAACGAACACAGACAACAGACAGTTAACAGTCACCTTACAGGTAATACAATGGCACTAAATTCATACCTTTCAATAGTTACCCTGAATGTAAATGGGCTCAATGCCCCAATCAAAAGACACAGGCTATCAGATTGGATTAAAAAACAAGACCCATCCATATGCTGTCTGCAAGAGACTCATTTTACACCCAAAGACACCCCCAGATTGAAAGTGAGGGGGTGGAAAACCATTTACCATGCTAATGGACACCAAAAGAAAGCTGGGGTGGCAATCCTTATATCAGACAAACTAGATTTTAAAACAAAGACTGTAATAAGAGATGAGGAAGGACACTATATCCTACTTAAAGGGTCTATCCAACAAGAAGATCTAACAATTGTAAATATCTATGCCCCTAACATGGGAGCAGCCAATTATATAAGGCAATTAATAACAAAAGCAAAGAAACACATTGACAACAATACAATAATAGTGGGGGACTTTAACACCCCCCTGACTGAAATGGACAGATCATCTAAGCAAAAGATCAACAAGGAAATAAAGACTTTAAATGACACACTGGACCAAATGGACTTCACAGACATATTCAGAACATTCCATCCCAAAGCAACGGAATACACATTCTTCTCTAGTGCCCATGGAACATTCTCCAGAATTGATCACATCCTAGGTCACAAATCAGGTCTCAACCGGTACCAAAAGATTGGGATCATTCCCTGCATATTTTCAGACCACAATGCTTTGAAACTAGAACTCAACCACAAGAGGAAAGTTGGAAAGAACTCAAATACATGGAGGCTAAAGAGCATCCTACTAAAGAATGAATGGGTCAACCAAGAAATTAAAGAAGAATTAAAAAAATTCATGGAAACCAATGAAAATGAAAACACAACTGTTCAAAATCTTTGGGATACAGCAAAGGCAGTCCTGAGAGGAAAGTATATAGCAATACAAGCCTTTCTCAAGAAACAAGAAAGGTCTCAAATACACAACCTAACCCTACACCTAAAGGAGCTGGAGAAAGAACAACAAAGAAAGCCTAAACCCAGCAGGAGAAGAGAAATCATAAAGATCAGAGCAGAAATCAATGAACTAGAAACCAAAAGAACAGTAGAACAGATCAACGAAACTAGGAGCTGGTTCTTTGAAAGAATTAACAAGATTGATAAACCCCTGGCCAGACTGATCAAAAAGAAAAGAGAAATGACCCAAATCAACAAAATCATGAATGAAAGAGGAGAGATCACAAGCAACACCAAAGAAATACAAACAATTATAAGAACATATTATGAGCAACTCTATGCCAGCAAATTAGATAACCTGGAAGAAATGGGTGCATTCCTAGAGAAGTATCAACTACCAAAATTGAACCAGGAAGAAATAGAAAACCTGAACAGACCTATAACCACTAAGGAAATTGAAACAGTCATAAAAAATCTCCCAAGAAACAAAAGCCCAGGGCCAGATGGCTTCCCAGGGGAATTCTATCAGACATTTCAAGAAGAATTAATACCTATTCTCCTGAAACTGTTCCAAAAAATAGAAATGGAAGGGAAACTTCCAAACTCATTTTATGAGGCCAGCATTACCTTGATCCCAAAACCAGACAAAGACCCCATCAAAAAAGAGAATTACAGACCAATATCCTTGATGAACATGGATGCAAAAATTCTCACCAAAATACTAGCCAATAGGATCCAACAGTACATTAAAAGGATTATTCACCACGACCAAGTGGGATTTATCCCTGGGCTGCAAGGCTGGTTCAACATCCGCAAATCAATCAACGTGATACAATACATTAACAAAAGAAAGAACAAGAATCATATGATCCTCTCAATAGATGCAGAAAAAGCATTTGACAAAGTGCAACATCCTTTCTTGATCAAAACTCTTCAGAGTATAGGGATAGAGGGTACATACCTCAATATCATAAAAGCCATCTACGAAAAACCTACAGCGAATATCATTCTCAATGGGGAAAGGCTGAGAGCTTTTCCCCTAAGGTCAGGAACGCGGCAGGGATGTCCACTCTCACCACTGCTATTCAACATAGTATTAGAAGTCCTAGCCACAGCAATCAGACAACAAAAAGAAATCAAAGGCATCCAAATCGGCAAAGAGGAAGTCAAACTCTCACTCTTTGCAGATGATATGATACTGTATGTGGAAAACCCAAAAGACTCCACCCCAAAACTGCTAGAACTCATACAGGAATTCAGTAAAGTAGCAGGATATAAAATCAATGCACAGAAATCAGTGGCATTCCTATACACCAACAACAAGACAGAAGAGAGACAAATCAAGGAGTCGATCCCATTTACAATTGCACCCAAAACCATTAGATACCTAGGAATAAATCTAACCAAAGAGGCAAAGGATCTGTACTCAGAAAACTATAAAATACTCAGGAAAGAAATTGAAGAAGACACAAAGAAATGGAAAAACGTTCCATGCTCATGGATTGGGAGAATCAACATTGTGAAGATGTCAATGCTACCTAGAGCAATCTACACATTCAATGCAATCCCCATCAAAATACCATCCACTTTTTTCAAAGAAATGGAACAAATAATCCTAAAATTTGTATGGAACCAGAAGAGACCCAGAATAGCCAGAGGAATACTGAAAAAGAAAAGCAAAGCTGGCGGCATCACAATTCCGGACTTCCAGCTCTATTACAAAGCTGTCATCATCAAGACAGTATGGTACTGGCACAAAAACAGACACATAGATCAATGGAACAGAATTGAGAGCCCAGAAATGGACCCTCAACTCTATGGTCAACTTATTTTTGACAAAGCAGGAAAGAATGTCCAATGGCAAAAAGACAGTCTCTTCAACAAATGGTGTTGGGAAAATTGGACAGCCACATGCAGAAGAATGAAACTGGACCATTTCCTTACACCACACACAAAAATAGACTCCAAATGGTTGAAAGACCTAAACGTGAGACAGGAGTCCATCCAAATCCTAAAGGAGAACACAGGTAGCAACCTTTTCGACCTTAGCCGCAGCAACTTCTTCCTAGAAACATCGCCAAAGGCACGGGAAGCCAGGGCAAAAATGAACTATTGGGATTTCATCAAGATAAAAAGCTTCTGCACAGCAAAAGAAACAGTCCACAAAACCAAAAGACAACCGACAGAATGGGAGAAAATATTTGCAAATGACATATCAGATAAAGGGCTGGTATCCAAAATCTATAAAGAACTTATCAAACTCAACACCCAAAGAACAAATAATCCAATCAAGAAATGGGCAGAAGACATGAACAGACATTTCTCCAAAGAAGACATCCAAATGGCCAACAGGCACATGAAAAAGTGCTCAACATCGCTTGGCATCAGGGAAATCCAAATCAAAACCTCAATGAGATACCACCTCACACCCGTCAGAATGGCTAAAATTAACAAGTCAGGGAACGACAGATGTTGGCGGGGATGTGGAGAAAGGGGAACCCTCCTACACTGTTGGTGGGAATGCAAGCTGGTGCAACCCCTCTGGAAAACAGTATGGAGGTTCCTCAAACAGTTGAAATTAGAGCTACCGTTCGATCCAGCAATTGCACTACTGGGTATTTACCACAAAGATACAAATGTAGGGACCCGAAGGGGTACGTGTACCCCAATGTTTATAGCAGCAATGTCCACCATAGCCAAACTGTGGAAAGAGCCAAGATGCCCATCGACAGATGAATGGATAAAGAAGATGTGGTATATATACACAATGGAATATTATGCAGCCATCAAAAGGAATGAGATCTTGCCATTTGCAACGACGTGGATGGAACTGGAGGGTGTTATGCTGAGTGAAATAAGTCAATCAGAGAAAGACATGTATCACATGACCTCACTGATATGAGGAATTCTTAATCTCAGGAAAGAAACTGAGTGTTACTGGAGTGGTTGGGGGTGGGAGGGATGGGGTGGCTGGGTGATAGATATTGGGGAGGGTATGTGCTACGGTGAGCGCTGTGAATTGTGCAAGACTGTTGAATCACAGATCTGTACTTCTGAAACAAATAACGCAACATATTTTAAGAAAAAAGAAAAGAAGATAATAGAAGAGGAAGAAAAGGGGAGTATGTCAGAGGGGGAGACGAACCATGAGAGATGATGGACTCTGAAAAACAAACTGAGGGTTCTAGAGGGGAGGGGGGTGGGGGGATGGGTTAGCCTGGTGATGGGTATTGAGGAGGGCACGTTCTGCATGGAGCACTGGGTGTTATGAACAAACAATGAATCATGGAACACTGCACCGAGAACTAGTGATGTAATATATGGTGATTAACATAACAATAAAAAATTAAAAAAAAAAAAAAAAAAAAAAAAAAAAGAATGTTAACAGGAAATTTGCAGAAAAGAAAAAGTGGAACAGGCCCAAGATATATAAAATGATGCTCAACTCCACTGGTAAGTCAGGGATGCCTATTAAGACCACTGCAAGATCCCACATTGCATCCATCAGATTTGTCAACATTTTCTGGAAGTCTGATAATGGCAAGTGTTTTTGAGAATATGGTAAAATGCAAGCTCTCCTACACTGCCAATGGGAACTTGGCTTCCTTCCCACTTTGATGAGCAAGTATCAGCATCGGGTACTGATGAAGATACATGGATTCTAAGAATTAATGATATTCACCCTAGAGAATCTCCCAGATGTGACTTAGGGCAACAGGAAATAGGTTTATGCAAACCAGGCTTCCTGGAGGAAGAAACCATAAATGTTCCTCAATAAAATAATGAATTAATAAACTACATTCCTATAGTGGAATAGCATAATAGTTAAAATTAATTAACTAGACCCACACGTAGAAACAAGGATACATTTAAAGGTATAATATTGGTTGCGAATAGCCATTGGCCAAAGATGCATACAGTATGATATGATTTATGTACTATTTTAAATATACAGGGGTCCATCCATACCAAGGACCAGTAAACTTTTTTCTGTAAAGGGCCAGATAGTAAATACTTTGCCCTTTTGGCTCTCTTGCACCCACTCAACTCTGCCATTATAGCCTGAAAGCAGCCACAGACAATATGTAAATGAACAAGCATAGCTGTATTTCAATAAAACTTCATTTACAGAAACAGGTGACGGGCTGGATTTAGCCCTCAAGCCTTAGTTTGCTGAATCCTGATCTATACCACATGAAAATAGATTTGGTATTGATATCTACCTTTTGAGATAGAACCTGCTCCTGGAGAAAGGGAGAAAAATGGGATCAGGGAGAAACATTCTATGCACAGCATAGAATTAATCTGCACTGCAACATCCTAAGGATATAATTTTTAAAAAGTACTAAAGTAAATATGGTGCAATGTGGACATTTATTACATTTTGATCTGTGTAAGTTACACTATTCTCTGTATTTCTATGTATAAGAGAAATACGTAATAGTGAAAGAAAAGAAAGGTAAAATAAAGACATTGAAATATTAAAGCAACATAAATGAGAACAATGGGAAGGAGAAATGTCTGCAAGAATTCTATTTCTTCCAGAAGACTCTGTCTCTGTCTGTACACCCTCTTACAGTGACAAGTTAAACCAAGAAGTTAAGAGGTGTGAATGCCAATGGGAGAAATTTCTCTCTGTTCTCAGAACTAGTCATCATGGTTGAACTGCTGCGTGATTGGCATTTGGATCTAGGGCAAGCGTCGAGCATGTTGTGATTGAATCTCTCTTTACATTGGTTAAGGCAAGTGTGAATAGAAATTGTGACCTACCTCTATCAAAGTTCCAAGACTTTAGACCTACATTTTGTGACTGACCTCACCCCCTCTCCATTTTATCTCCCCTAATGTCATCCTTACAACATGTTGTTAAGGTGTTTACTTCATAAACTCCATAGTTTGCTTCATCATCATAGTACAACGGTAAGGTGTATAGATCCCAGCAGCAAACGTCTTGGGTTCAAATCTCAGGTGTGCCTATAATGAGCTGTGTGACCCTATGCCAGTTAGTGAATGCCTCTGTTCCTCAGCTTTCTCGTTTATACAAATGGGGTGCTAACTACTGGGTATTTACCCCAAAGATACAAATGTAGGGATCCGAAGGGGTACGTGCACCCTGATGTTTATAGCAGCAATGTCCACAATAGCCAAACTGTGGAAAGAGCCAAGATGTCCAACGACAGATGAATGGACAAAGAAGATGTGGTATATATACCCAATGGAATATTATGCAGTCATAAAAAGAAATGAGATCTTGCCATTTGCAATGACATGGATGGAACTGGAGGGTGTTATGCTGAGTGAAATAAGTCAATCAGAGAAAGACATGTATCATATGACCTTGCTGATATGAGGAATTTTTAACCTCAGGAAACAAACTGAGGGTTGCTGGAGTGGTGGGGGGTGGGAGGGATGGGGTGGCTGGATGATAGACATTGGGGAGGGTATGTGCTATGATGAGCGCTGTGAATTGTGCAAGACTGTTGAATCACAGATCTGTACTTCTGAAACAAATAATGCAATATATGTTAAGAAAAAAAAAAGAAGAAGAAGATAGCAAGAGGGGAAGAATGAAGGGGAGTAAGTTGGAGGGGGAGACGAACCATGAAAGACGATGGACTCTGAAAAACAAACTGGGGTTTCTAGAGGGGAGGGGGATGGGGGGATGGGTTAGCCTGGTGATGGGTATTAAAGAGGGCACGTTCTGCGTGGAGCACTGGGTGTTATGCACAAACAATGAATCATGGAACACTACATCAAAAACTAATGATGTAATGTATGGTGATTAACATAACAATAAAAAATTTTTTTAAATAAGCAAATGGGGTGCTAATAACAGAATTTATCTCGTAGAGTAGTTGTGAGTATTCAACAAATACCTAGAACAATGACTAGCCCCTCATAAGTGCTGAGTCCATGTTTTATACAGAATACAGTGAGGTGGATTTACTTATCTTTTTTATCTTGTTGAACTGTATTAGCCTCCCTAAAATTTTCTAGAACAAAATGACAGAGTACACAGTATCTGAGAGTACAGGGTTTGGAGCCCAAGAAACCAGTGATTTAATCCCAAATTGTGAATTTTTTCAGCTCTGAGAATATAAATAAATCTTATAAGTGCTTTGAAACTTGGAATCCTCCTCTGTAAAATGAGGTTAATAACAGTACCTAATTCCTAGAGAATTGTTGTAAGAACTAATGAAGTGATCAGATGCAAAGGACTTAGGTCAGTGCAGAGTAAACACTCAATACCTCTGAGAGTAATTGACAATTGTGAAACAATTGTTGGCGGTATTAAGCAAACACATAAATCCTGTGCCAAGAATGGTGGAACTGAAATGGCTTTAGAAATAAAAGTGTGTTGACTTTTCAACCTGGTAGGAAAACTTGGGATCTATAATGGTGTCAAGCCCGGCATCTCAGTAAGTGTGCCCTCATCCATGTGGTGAGGGAATTGCACAAACGATCTTGCAGATGTTAAGGCACAAACATGTGCCCTTGAACTCCAGATGAAATTCCATGGAAGTTGACCTTCAGATATGTTTTCTCTCGTTCAGGTCCCTGTTATCCCCTGTGTGCAAAAAGATTGATCATAAAACAGAAAATGTCATTTAAGAAGCTTCAGGGTTGAAATAGTAAAAGCAGAGCCAAGCTTAGTGGTAATCATCAGAATCTTGTCTATCAAAGTAGAAAAACCAACCCTCCAGATTGAAATAAGAAGCTGTCCTTCCAGTGCCAAACTCACCAGGGCAGAGCATTGGATGTATGAGAATCCTGCCAGGATGGGATTGGTCTATCCTGCCGCAAAGCATATGCCATAATCTCTGGATGAGCCGAGGCTACTTTAAGAGGCTCTGGCCACAGTTTTTTAGCCATGTTGTTCTTAATGCAGCTGTGAGAGCCTATTTTCAAACAAATAACCAAAATAAGTTCTTTATTTACTTGGGGCTCAAGCAGACAAAGATTAGAATAATGTTTCCTAAACCAGGCCCTGGCACACCTTGCTACTCAAAATGCTGTTCCTGGCCCAGCAGCATGCTCAAACAAACGTTAATATGCAAAAAAAAAAAAAAAAAAAAACAAGGGTTTCCTGAAAAATACGTGGATTCTGAGTCCAAAGACCTGGTGTGGAGCTTAAAGTCCTTCATTTCTACCAAACTTTCCATCAGTGCTGCAAGTCTAGTCTAGATCCTTGCTGCTCCTAGCATGGTTCAGCAGAATTCACTTGGGATGCACATTCTCTGTCCCCTCTCTAGACTTCCTGAATCATCATCTGCATTTCAGCAAGACCCTCCAGGCCCTCCAGCCCCCAGCAGTTTCTATGTACATGAAAGATTCAGAAGCACTGCTCTAGAACATATGGGAATCCATTCCCTCAAGGCTTTGGTTGCACAATGTACCCAAAAGTCCTGAGATATATTATCCTGCTAAGGTCAACTCTAGAGGGCTCTGCCTGTGTCCCTTCCAGTCCTTTTCCACTTTCATACACAGTGCTTTCACTTCCAACAGCCAGGACCCTTGTCTCTTTGTTTTTTTGTTTTTTTTTTAAGATTTTATTTGTTTATTTGAGAGAGAGAGAGCACGAGAGGGAAGAGAGTCAGAGGGAGAAGCAGACTCCCCGCTGAGCAGGGAGCCCGATACGGGACTCGATCCCAGGACTCCAGGATCATGACCTGAGCCGAAGGCAGTCGCTTAACCAACTGAGCCACCCAGGCGTCCCCTTGTCTCTTTGTTGGCTGCTTCCTCTGGATCTGGAAACCCCTTTGCCTAGTACCAAGGAGACCAGGAAGTGCCTGGGGATTCCATCCCCTCCAGTAGCCCTTAACCAAGAATAACAGACACAGGCATTACCACACTACAGCTCCCTTGTTCTTCATCAAAAACTCAACTTTGACATGTGGTCTATATCAGGATGGAGAAAACCAAAGTTACCATCTGCCTTCTTCCTTCTTCCTTCAACCCTTCTACCCCCAATCCTGCTCAGTCCCATATAAAGTTGCCAGAAAACCCTTCATAAGAAACCCTTCTTCATAAATCCTTGTCTCAGGGTCTGCTTCTGGGGAAACCAAAGTAAGACACATGTTGTTTTAGCTCAGTGTGATATAGACTGAGACCAGTACCCAACCAAGAGTTGGGTGATTTCTAAAGTTCCCTTGATCATTGCATTAGTCCCTGAATCTTTGATGTAGCCTGGGTCAGATCTTTTGAACATCTCAAAAGGCTGCAGGAAGCCAGTGGATTCTAGGAATTCCACACTTGGAAATTTAGATGCTCACATTCTGAGAATGTGATGAAAATAAATTACACTTGACTTGCTGAATGAGCTAACTGTGGCTGTATGGTGAAGGTGGTGATGATGCTGTCCTTCAACTGGTTTGATAAAGGACCCATAAAAAGAGCTAAAGATCTAGAAGACCTGACCAAATGCTACAGCCACAGCCACCAGCTACCTGTGGCTGACTGAGTACCTGGAAGGTTGCCAATGCCAACTGAGATGGGCTGTTAAGTGTAAAACCCATACCTCACTTTAAGACTAGGCACATAAAAAGAATACAAAATATCTCAATTTTTTGTTGATTACATGATTAGTAATGTTTACAAAATATTAGCTAAAAATATATATATTAAAATTAGTTTCACCTGTTTACTTCTACTTTTTTAATGTGGCTACTAGGAAGTTTTAAATTATATATGTAGCTCACATGGTATTTCTATTGGGCTGGGTATAATAGAGACATTACCTTTTGACCTAAAAGGTCAGACCCAGTTTAAATTTCCCCAACTCTTCATAATGCCTTCACTGTACCTATTTCAGGTGTGGAATTGACCCCCAGTAAACATACAAAGTGGTAAAGTTCCCATCGAGGTAGGAATGTCTAAAGTTTGACCCTTAGCTAAGAAACTATTATACCAGAAACATATTATAAAAACCAGAGCTAGTAGTTACTCTTAGTTTAGAATGATCAGACTTGAGGAAATTTATTTTAAAGCTGTTAAAATGTTATTCCAATGCTTCTGTGCTTATACATAGTGTGGTGGTCAGTTCTTTTGCTTCACTCACAAGTACTCTGTGCTGTGATCTTCCAAGCCCTTCACCAATAGGGTATAGGGGTCAAAGCCCCCAAAATTCTCTCCTAAACTGGGACAGCTTCTTAACTGAGTTCCTTCTTTTTGGTTTCTCAGCTTCAACTCCATCCTCCAAATGGCCACCAGGCAATCTCCCTAACACACAATCTGGCCTCAGCTCTCCTCATCTCTCACCCTAAAAATGGGCCTTCAGTAATTTCACATTTCTTGCCAAGTTATCTCCGGATACCTCAACAGACTTAAATGCTCTCCATACTCTGCCCCCAACTCTACTTTTCTCATTGCAACTCACCTTCTTTTTTCCAATTCCTGTTAGACTCCTCCCCATTCCCTCTGAGTCCTACTATGTGTGCTTACCTCTGGTTTTTCTCCCAGTTTTCTTTGCTTAGAATTCCCTCTTCCCTCCTTCAGCACTCTATACCCCAAGTCCTACCTCAAATGTCACTGTGTTACATGATGGTATATTATCAGTGCCTTAAGTCAGGATGCAAAACACAGAAGGCCAACAAAACAACAGCAGAAATAATACAATGAGATGGAAAAGCTGTTGAATTAAAAAACATGGTTTCTTAGCTCTCATGTCTTCTCTTAAAGAATGGGGGGTGGGCAAGATGTTAATTTTGTGTTCAAAACCATCACTCAAAATGGAACTTCAACTTTCTGTGTGGATTTGCTCTTTTCCATTTTCTTGGAAGCCAAGTGAGATCACTGGTGAGTGGTTTGAGGTAGGGATTAAGATTAGGGGAGTAGTGAGCGACTGACATAATTGGGAGAGTGTGACATTGTGACTGCAAACGGTTTCAAGAACTTCTAGAACTGTAATTAACATTTAAAGATTCCCTGGTATAGCTGCTTTGGCTTGAGTAGTAAAGCAAGATTACATCTGCAGGTGTATTGAAAATATATTTGACTAAATTTTCAACTTTTCTATAACTCTTTATCTCTTTATAATCTAGGAAAGTAGTAAAAAATACTTGGTTACTGAAAGGCAATCTGCCAGGTCCCTATAAATAGGGATTTTTAAAAGCAGACAAAATTTTGTTTATGTGTAAAGAACATTTCCTTAGAAAGGAGCAGTAACTCGGGGACTTGAATTTAATCATGTCATTTTTACAAAAGAAAGAAAGAAAGATCGAGGGAGGGAAGGAAGAAAGGAAGGAAGGAAGGAATGGAGGGAAGGAGGGAGGGAAGGAGAGAAAGAGAGAAAGAGAGAAAGAGAGAAAGAGAGAAAGAAAGAGAGAAAGAAAGAAAGAAAGAAAGAAAGAAAGAAAGAAAGAAAGAAAGAAAGAAAGAAAGAAAGAAAAGAAAGAAGAAGAAAGAAAGAAAGAAAGAAAGAAAGAAAGAAAGAAAGAAAGAAAGAAAGAAAGAAAGAAAGAAAGAGAAAGAAAGAAAGAAAAAAAAAAAATCCTTTAGGCATACAGATTGAACTAATTTGCCCTTCCTGGTAGCCTAGCTAAAAACATGTGTCTAATGACTGGAGAGTATTTAAGCTAATGCAAGTGTGATTTACATCTTTCAGGAATGGACAAATGAGGTTTTCAGTTTGGCAACAAACCTGCTGGCCCAAAACATGTCAAGAGATGCATTTCTGGAAAAAGCGTAAGTAGCTCTAATTTTATTACTAAGGGTGTTGCTTCTTCTGAGTCAGTTTCCTTTCTCCTTTGTGAGTCTTTTGTTTATGCTGCACTGGCTTCGCACATTGATAAACATAAACTTCCCTTTGGGATTTGTTAGAGAACTGATACCTCCACTGTTTGGAATTGGAAAACTTCCAAGACAGATCGCTATTTTCCTCCGAGCTGCACATCCATGTTAGGCTGAGTTCCTCTGAATGTCAGTGTCTTTGACACGCTATAAGGAGACACGTCCAAATCCCAGCAGCTGTGCTCAGAACCAAAAATTATTAATTTCAGAGAGCCCTCTGCTTCTACATAGGCCTGTGTCATATCAATTATTAATCTGACAAAGGGAAAGAAGAACATACGGTACTCATTTCTCTCCAGTCTTAGATCTCTGATAGATGCTATAATAACTTCCCTGCCTACCTAAATCAATAGGCTGATGTCCCGATTCCTGCCCTTAGACCATCACAGAAAGTGTTAGTAAGAAAAGAGAAAAAGATGTGGAGGGAGGCACAGAGTGAAAAGGAGAAGGAAAGAGAAGCAAAACAGGATTACCCAATCACTCTGGAATTACACAGTCTTTCTAAAAATAATCTGACCAAGGAAAATAATGATTTTTGCCAGATGAGCAGCAAGGAGAGCTGTATGCGTTCACTTTGGAAGCTATGGATGACCAGGAGGTTTGGAAGCCTTGAAATCAAAACCACAAGTGGAAACATTACTAGTCCTCTATTTTATTACATTTCTCTTTTTCCTCTTCTTCTGTAAGACATACCCATCGTTCGAGACCTAAGACTCCAGCCTACATTTCTTTCTTACTCTTCTGTGAATTCCTTTTACTGTTAGTACTCCATAGGTCTTCACTTAAATGTTTTTTTCATGTGATCATCTCCTCTTTGGTTTGTCACCTTGAGGACCCTTCTAATGCCTCCCCCTACCCCCTTCCTTTCTTCTTTCTTTTTACTGACTTTGATCTTACCATCCTTCAACTAACAGACGTTTCTAGAACATCTGTTGTGTCAGATAATATTAGTGGAAGGGGACACAGAGATGAAGAAGACGTCTTATCTGAAACGTCTCATGTTATAGCCAGTAAACCTCTATTTGGCAAATCATTATTGATTGCAAATGTCCCTTTCCAACAGGTGTCTCCCTACAAATAGCTGCTATGGACATTCTAGAACATGCCTTTTGATGAATCCATTATAAGCCTTTCTGCTACCTATACATCTGGATGGGGGATTGATGGGTCATATGCAGTTTCCTAAAGTGGTAATCCCAATCCACACACCCATCAGCAGCGTTTGAAATTTCTGTTGCTCTGTCTCTCTATCCACATGTCCAAAAGCAGTCGAAGAGATAAATGCAGTAGTTATACTGACACAATCAAATACTTTGCAACGAGAGTGAATGATCCACAGCTATAAGCAAAAAATGAGGATGGATATCAAAAACATAATATGGAACGAAAGAAGCCAGACACAAAAGGATGTGATTCCGTTTATATAAAGTGCAAAACCGGCCAAAAAGAAATGTATGTTGTTTGAAGTCGGAGTAATGGCTCCCTTTGTGGGCCTGGCTCTGGAAAGGGGCATGAGAGAGGCTTTTGGGATGCTGCTAAAGGGAGAAGTTTCTATTTCTTGATTTGAGTGCTGACTGCAGAGACCTGGACAGTTTGTTGAGATTCAGCAACCAGTACATACGCATGAACCCTTTTCTATATATTTTATTCTTTAATAGACAGCTTTTTAAAGATTAAACACTTTCTTTTCTGCTTCTCCAACAGCTATACTAAGCTTAAGCTGCAAGTCACTCCAGAAGGGCGCATTCCTCTCAAAAAGTAAGCTACGGGAGCATTTCCCAGTCAGTGTTCATGTTCTTTTCTCAAAGATTTGACTCTGTGCCATGGCTGTGTTTTGTTTCTCCACTGGCCCAAGTGGGAGCCTGAGAATGCATGGTAACCCCGTTCTCCCTCCCCCGCCATGTTCACATCAATGCAGCTGGTTTCCCCATAAAGATTTTACTGTGGCATCATTTTCAAGAAACAACAAAGCAGGAAGAGGGGGGAAGGGGTGGGGGAAACTTACTGTTAAACCCAAAAGGCCTTTAAGATTCAGATCGGTTCGAGGAATGGCAATTGGGCGACCTCAGTGCCACTTTCTACCAAGATGATGCTAGCCTTGAAGGAGGGGCTGCAAACTCAAATGTCCACAGAAACCAGTCAGGGAATTTATGGGACGAAGCAAGCCAGGAGCCCGAAGAGCTGGAGTGAAACCCCATCTGGAGGAGACAATGACAATTCAACTCTACCATATTCCTTATGGGACTGGTGGGCTCTGGATGCTAGATTTTGTCATGTTTTGATAGAACCCATAAATTCAAATTCTTATATTCAATTCTATTTTTAATATAATACTTAAACTCTATTTGTCAATAAATTGACCACTTTTTCATTGAAGTATAGCTGATACACATAAATTTTCTTTTTTAGAATGCATCCTTAATCTTTACCCTTTGATCTACTAGCTACTCTTAGGCTCTTGTTCATTGCAATGTTAAATTATTATTAATAATAGTAGTAATTACTTGTTTCTTAATAATATTAATAATGTAAACCTTTAGAGCAATAGGTAGCAGCAAGGAGAGCGAGTTATCAAGGATGTATTTTAGGCTTACTCTTAGAGGCTATTTAGGACAATGTTTTTTAATTGGGTCATCACCTTTGCCTCAAGATGTTGATTTTATATTAACATCTTCATTTTAAAAAGCACATACATAGACCTTTTAGAACCTATATGCAGATGCATGGAGCGGTGGATATTTTGAATGACAAAAGTGTTTGATTCAATGGGATACTGTCGGTTGGTGTCATCTATAAACCTGTGATCCATAACTCACTGTTGTGATTTCACTTCACAGCATATACCGCTTGTTCTCAGCAGACCGGAAGCGAGTTGAAACTGCTTTAGAGGCTTGTAGTCTTCCATCTTCAAGGGTGAGCATGTTGCTTTTCTAAAATTAGCACTACTAAATAGCTGTGAATAATTATACTGAAATATAACTTGCCCCCATATTACCCAAACACTTTTTTAAATTAAGAAGACCATAGGATTCACTTGTTAATATTTACAATGTATGGGGCCACCATAATTATATTTTCTTTCATTCCCATAAACCCAATATGTTGATCTAGAAAGACCCTTGTTCTTTGTAAATAATGATTTTTAAGAACCATCTGATATAAAAAGGTATTGACCAAAATGTATTATTGTTAAGAATTTAAACTTCTCCTTAATAACAAATCCTTTGTTGATGTCCCTGGAGACGTTAGCTAATAATTGTGGATTGTGGTTAGGAAGATATTTGAAATATCCATTTCATCACATTCCATCCTTTTTAAATGTCTGGTTTTAAGAGGTATAAGTTAATATGCAATTAACATGGTAACACATGTTTAGACATAATTATATTGACATATTCTGCAGGGCTGTGCTCACAAAGTTTTTGCTGGGAGGAGTGCAGGTTCAGTTTGGAGACCCCCTAATTTGCTCATATGGTGGTAAAGTGGATGAGAGGAAAACCACGTATCATGCTTTTTTTTTAGGCCCAACACATTGGAGGCACCCATATATGTTGCCCACACAAATTAATTTGCCTTCATTTCAATGCATTTCTATATAACTGGCTCTAAAATTGTTTGTTACCATCGTTTCTAGGAGATCGGAGTCTGTTGTATAAAACATTTTTCTCAGGCTATATGCAGAACTCGTCTCTCTATTGCAAATTATTTTTATCCTAGTATCTAAGCAACAAGTAAGCTCTTTCCCAAGGATAACACTTACACTATAGGGAGAAACTTTGAGCCTCTTGGAACACTCTGGCAATGTTCAAGTTGCATTGAATGAAGTTAAGAAGCCATTGCTAAACTTATCATTAGGTTATGAAAAAGTATTGAGTGTTATTATTAAATTTGTCAGCCCATTCTTGTTGTGAATACTTTTCAGGAAAGTGAAGTTTATTAAGGACTTTGGTAGGTAATGGAAAGAAATGAAAGAGTGCTCCCCCACTCTGAGTTTCCTGTTATAGGTGGAAAAGGCTGGTGATGCTGCCAACACCGGACAGAGCCCCGGAGAGACTCCCCCAAACAATTTAACCTTCACTTTCATAAGCAAAATAAAATGACCAAACTTATTATTGCTCTTTCTTAGATGCTCTGGGGTAGGACAGATATGCCAGTTAAGGTCTATCATTTGCTCAACAAATATTTCTTGAACTCTTACTACCTGCCCTCAGGACTGAGAATGGGGTAGTGAACAAAATATAGTCCCAAGATTCAAGGACCACAGAGTTTCTGGGGGCTCTCCTTAAACATGTGGACCAACACAAGTGTAAGTGGGGGGGGGTGGGGAGTAGTGCCATGAGCAAAAGGAATAGAGGGCTGCCATTGCGAATAAGAGAGGATCATTCCAGAAAAAGAAAACAATGTGTGCAAAGCCCTGAGGCTGGAAAGAATTTACCGGTCTGAGTAACAAAAAAGACCTCTGAATTTAAGCATAAAAAGGAAGCTTGAGAGATGAATTTAGAAAGACATGAAAAGAATTTCTTTTCCTCTGCAATTGCTCCTGATTTTACCTTTACTGGATAACATCTTATGAATATAATGACCAAAAATTTTAACGTATTATAAATCTAGCTAGGGGAAGAAAGAATAGAAGATGAAGCTGACTAGAAAATCAAATCCATTAACCAATTCTCTGTAAATTGCAGTTTGCTAAACAATTGGATTCTGACAATTCAGTCAGTAAATATAAACTGAGTTTTTACAACCCACTGTGTCTATTATAGGTTCATGCTTTCAGACCAATATCAACTGGAGACATTCTTAAAAGAAAATAAGATTCAAATAACAGGAGTTATGTTTAAATTGAAAAAAAATATATCTTTAGTAAATTAGATGCTATGATAATTTTCTGAAAACAAATTGGAGATTTTTAAAAAAACAGAATCAACCTCCATCATGAAGTCTTGATAGATCATTATTTTTTTTTAAAGATTTTATTTATTTATTTGAGAGAGAGAGAATGAGAGAGAGAGAGCACGAGAGGGAAGAGGGTCAGAGGGAGAAGCAGATTCCCTGCTGAGCAGGGAGCCCGATGCGGGACTCGATCCCGGGACTCCAGGATCATGACCTGAGCCGAAGGCAGTCGCTTAACCAACTGAGCCACCCAGGCACCCGATAGATCATTATTCATAGTAAAGTATACTTTACTTGGAGGACTGACAACTTGTAGAATTAGGATGCTTTCTAAAGATCTAAAAACCAAAGATAATTTCAGAGCTAGGAAGTAAATGTTTCCCTAAACTGCCTATATTTTAAATCCTTGTTGTAATTTCAAATCTACAGAACAGAGGTTCTAGAAAATATCCACTAATTAGCAAAAAGATTCTGAATACACTGACAAGAGGTGTTTTAAACACTCCACAGAAGAAAAGGTTACATAAATGGTAGATAGCACTGTATATCTGGGAGCCTCATTTCATAGCCAGTGGTCGTTCAGACTAGATTGTATTGTGTTCTGTAAATAGATACATTACCAGAAACACTGGATATCCTGTTGAGATTTTTTAAACATTATCTTTGTGCACATTGTTAGGGATAATTAATGCACTTGAAGATGTATCCTGGCCAACACGATCTGCTGGAATAACACATTCCTTTAGAGGGTACTCCTTTAGAGATTACAGTTGCTTGCCAAAGTTACCTTAATTGTTAAAAAGTAGCACTGTATCTAAAAAGAGAGACAAAGCAATTACTGTCCTTCTATTAATAATCCAAACATATTTTCCAGGGAGACCTTCGGAGACCTTTCCATATTCAGAAAATTACCATTTTACCCACAAATTTTCTGAGAACTGAAAGTAGTTTACTTGTACCAAATTCCTTTTGATTTCAGGCTTATTAACTTGAAAATAGCTCAGTGACATTTGGAGTTGTATGATAGTCATTGCATAGCACTGGCACTTTAATGAACAAGATAGGAATAAATCCATGGACAGTTGTCCCCAGAACAACACAGATTTTTAAATCGCACAGGTCCACTTATATGTGGATTTTTTCAGGAAATACAGTACAGTACTGTAAATGTATTTTCTCTTCCTTATGATTTTCTTAATAACATTTTCTTTTCTCTAGGCTATGTTATTCTAAGAATACCATATAGAATATATATCATATACAAAATCTGTGTTAATTGACTACTGATGTTATCAGTAAGGCTCCCAGTCAACAGTAGGCTATTAGTAAAGTTTTTGAGGAATCAAAAGTTATACCTAGATTTTTAACTGTGTGGCAGAGGGTCAGCACCCCCAAACCTCTGCATTGTTCAAGGGTCAGGTGTATTTGCTTTAAATAATAAAGTTGTTATAGTTATGAACTTATATGTAATACCAAGGAAAACAGTGATTATTTTGGATTTAAAGAATACCATAGAGGGCACATAGATGGCTCAGTTGCTTAAACACCCAACTCTTGTTTTCTGCTCAGGTCATGATTTCAGGGTCGTGAGATCAAGCCCTGCATTGGGCCCAGCACTCAGCACAGTCTGCTTGAGATTCTCTCTCTCTCCCCCTCTGTCTCTCTCCCTGCTTATGCTCTCTCAAATAAATAAATAAATAAATAAATAAAATGTTTTAAAAAAAGAGTACCACAGATTTTACTGAAGAATACAATAAATAAAACGTAAAAAAACTTCTCCCAGGATGACTACAGTATGTTGCCTTTCTCCTATGCCATACACTCAGAATATAAATCAGAAATACAATCATTTATGTAACTGTGACTCCTAAAACCACTAATATCAAAATTCTATCTTTAAACCACACTAAGAATTTGGTGTATTATGAGTAATTTTACTTGTAATTATTTCATGTACTCTATGGCCAACTCATTTTTTGCCTTACAGATTTAGAACAAAAATACTGAGAATAAGTTGATGTGAACATTTAGTTTGTTGGATTATAGTGTGAGTTATGGAATCAAACAACATAGATTCAAAACCATAGCAGCTCCATACACAAATACTTGGGACCTTAGACAAGTTTTATAAGCTGCCATGTCCCTAATGTTTGCATCTGAAAAGGGTCACAACCACATAGAGTTGACATGGGATCAAATGAAAACATATAAACTCCGCATGTGTGGCACACAGTAAGTGCTCAGTAAATCTTAAACATTTTCCTCTGAGTATTTTTCATTTGCATATATGTGGGGTTTTTTTCTCTTTCTTATTTTTAATTTAGCATGTAGATATGTCATAACTAGGTCTGTGGAATCTGGAAATACAAATGCCATCAGTACTACCATCAAATTTTAAAAGAATCTTTTCCCTTTTGGGATTCTTTGTATCCAAGCATGGAATTGAAGCAACTTCATTTTTATTTTTTTATTTTTATTTTTTTTTAAGATTTTATTTATTCATTTGTGAGAGAGACGGAGAGAGAACAAGCAGGGGGAGAGGCAGAGGGAGAGGGAGAAGCAGACTCCCCACTGAGCAAGGAGACCAATGCAGAACTCGATCCCAGGACCCTGGGATCATGACCTGAGCCGAAGGCTGACGCTTAACCATCTGAGCCACCCAGACGCCCAGAAGCAACTTCATTTTTAAAGTTTGCCAATACTTTGTAGTTTCTGGAATAAATGGGCCCGATTCAGACTATAATACCCTTCTTAATTGTCCCTCCAAAAATTTCTGATAACAATAGCAACAAATAATCACTGATGATCTGTTTTGTATTGGAAGCATGATGTGGTGAGCCAAGTCTTAGAATACAAGACAAAAAACCTAAGATCAGGTCCCATGTCCTGGGTTCACCCGCAGATGTTGATTGGGTAACTATTATATGCCTGGCAGCATGTTTGGGACACAAAGGAATTAAAGAAGAGATAGTCACTTCACTCAAAAACTCACAGTCTAGAACCATGAGAGACGATGGACTCTGAAAAACAAACTGAAGGTTCTAGAGGGGAGGGGGGTGGGGGGATGGGTTAGCCTGGTGATGGGTATTAAAGAGGGCACGTTCTGCATGGAGCACTGGGTGTTATGCACAAATAATGAATCATGGAACACTACATCAAAAACTAATGATGTGATGTATGGTGATTAACATAACAATAAAAAATTTAAAGAAAAAAACCTCACAGCCTAGTAGAAAATCAGAAATATAAAAAATATGGGGGAAACTGTGTGATAGATATTATAATAAAAGTATATAAATGCCAATTCTGAACACAAAAGAAGACTGTGCCATCTTTAGCTAGTGTGGTCAGGAAGGATTACAGAAGAGTATCTGAACATTGAGTATGATCTTTAGAGTGTTGGATTGGGGGCTTCCTCCTGCTCAGATAGGATACAATGAATCTGTTCCATCCACTTCACCAAATCATGAGATCCAGGAAAAGAAAATATTTAAATGAGATTTGTGAATTTCAGCCTTGTTAAAAATGTAAGGAATTAGGACTTGTTAATAGATTTTCCACAAATACCTCCCCTATACTTTAAGTTCAGCTTTTAACGATGCTCATTTTAACTCATGTCTCCAAAAATATTTCTTCTCCTATTTTCCTACACTGACCCCAAAGGCTTTAGGATATCCTCATCAGTCAAGTTGGGCAAAGAAAAATGAGACAAAGAAAATCAGCTGTATTGAAGTGGTTTCTTTTCTATGTGCTAACATCTAACTGGCAATGAGAATAATATTGTGTTTATTTAGATTATCTCATTGATTTTTCCTCTTTAATAAGAAGTCCTAATTCACAGCTGGTAAATAACCAACAGAGTTTTAGGAAAGCATACTGTTCTATGAAATTATGTGTATGGAATCTTATATAAATGACTTCAGTTGAATCTGATATCCTATGGGAATTCTGTTCTATCAACTTCCACCTTTCTCATAAATTACATTTATTTATTTCTTAGATGTTTATTGTGGACTTACTGTACGTTACACACTGGAGATCTAGAAGTTAACAAGCAACACACAGGTCCTAGCTTGCGTAGTTCTGCGTGTTAGCAAGAAACAAACATACAACTGGGAGCACAATACAGTTAGAGTGTTGAAATACCACACCGGTGAAATGTAACAGTAGCTCAGAATGGAAGACAAAACCCAGTTCAGGAAGAAGAGGTTTTAAACTAACACAAGAAGAGAGAAAAAAATAAAAGCTCAGTAAGACCCATGTATAATGATCCTAAATTGGACCACTGCTATGTAATGGACCTTGCTATGTATAGTGCTACAGGTGTTGTTTGGTTATCTCAAAATTCTGTTTTTGCAAAATAGACTTTATTCCTGCTGTATAAATGGATTTAGTAAAGGAAATATTATTTTATTCATTCATTCCACAAATATGAGACTCCTGCTGTTTGCCAAGTGGTGAGTTAAGTTC
Source organism: Zalophus californianus (assembly GCF_009762305.2). NCBI lineage: Eukaryota > Metazoa > Chordata > Mammalia > Carnivora > Otariidae > Zalophus > Zalophus californianus. The sequence goes on along the minus strand of NC_045602.1, from coordinate 105,808,082 downwards.
TCTTATCTGTTAGCAGGCAGGGTACAATTTCAGAGAACAATTTTAGGTATTTCTATAAAAGTACCTTTCAAAACATATGCATATGGTAAAAGGAAGGGGTTTTTTTTTGTTGGGTTTTCTTTTTTTTTTGGTTTAAGGGCTTAAAAATAAAAATAATTATATAAACACATACCTGAAATAGGAAAACAGCATGGAGAATGTCTTTCCTGTTAACAAAGGCTTGAATACATGCTTCCGGTTTCCATGGCAGCCCGAATAAACAGAAAAATAAGTCACAGAAATGACTTTTTATATCAATGACTTGCTTCCCAAACAGTAAGACCAAGAGGAATCAGTGAGAAATAATGACTAGTGCTGTCCTACTTACAAAAACTGTTCTACAATTTATCAGATTACTTAAACCGGAAGGAACATTGTTTGGAGAAAAAAAAAGATACAAAATTGGAATTTATGTTTTCATTTTGAAAATGTCTATTTCCAGGTCCTTTGCTCTTTAAAAAAAAATCATTCAAACATCTGCTAAATAGCACATAAACAATGTGAAAATTCTTCGTGCCACTGTACACTGAAAAATGGTTAAAATGGTCATTTTTATGGTATGTGTATTTTATAATGATCATTTAAAAAGATTAAAACTAAAAAAGAGAAAAACAACCTAAAAGAAATCTGCTATACAGACCTTGGTTTTGCTAGGCCTAACTTACTTAGTAAATATACTTTAAAAATCACCTTAACATCCTTTTAGACGCAGAAAACTCTTAAGCTTAAATGATAATGAAAAAGCAACAGAAAGTACGGCTTTTGATTCCTCAAAGCCAGTGTCCAAATGAACTCTACAGCTGTCCTCATAGATATTTTCTGAATGTTTACCCTGACCTCTTGGAGAAAGAGGAAGGGAGAGAGAAACATGAAAAGAGTTGGGGGGAAGCTGTAAGCTAGGGAAAGAAAAAGACATTTCACTGACCCTGTTGCTTTATTTCCCAGAACGATTCAATACCTCAAGAAGATTTCACTCCAGAAGTGTACAGAGTTTTCCTGAACAACCTTTGCCCTCGACCTGAAATTGATAACATCTTTTCCGAATTGTAAGAGAACAACACAGCATTTTAACCCACTCTTTTTCAGCTTGCAGGGGTGCTCGGGGTGGCTCTAGCAGGATTTTGAGCAATAGAGGGAGACAGAACTCTTTGGGCACTGTGAATGACAACAATGCTTCTGTGTCATTTGTTGGAGACAATCAACATTCCTACCTGTGAAGTGCAACCACTGCTTTTAATGAGTGGATGTTTGCTATGATTTGTTGCTGGGTGTTGGTGTTTTAGTATCCCCTGGGGGCTCTGTGTGGTTTGAAGATTATGGCTAGAATAGAGCATCTTGGCTCCGTGGAGGTAGACTCATGATGCAGGAAGAACTCTGACCAGGGGACCAGTCAGGTTATGTCTCGGACACGCATTAGTGAAATGAAAACTCTGGATTGCTAAGAACCCTCCCAGCTGAAAGTCATTTGCTTTTATTTTAGAAAATATATAGACATTCCTTTGAAAAAAAGAATGAGAAAAAGAAAAGAAACAAACCAAAACACCAGGGCAAATGCAGGGCTGTAGCAATTCACCTTTCCTAGTTCACTGAAATCTACATGATAACAGAAAATCAATCTAAAATTTATCAACAAAATAAGGATTTTTTTATGTGGAAGACAGGTCAACAGTGCTAAGAATGACACTGGATATACCCACTTTGTGATGCTCATTGCTATCAACAATGTTTTGAGCATCAGCAGTAATTGTACCATTGAACTTGTCTTTGGGTTGTCAGGCTTGAAATGGGAAGCTTGGATCACGCTATGTTGAAGACTTATAGATTTTTGCTGAAGCATAACTTTAATGAAAAGAAAAATGTACCCAGGTTGTTTACTTTTTTTTTAGTAATGAGTAATAAATACATCTCTAAATGAGTAAGTGGGATGTGGGAATTTGATGACTAAACCAGAAGGTTAGTGTCATAATAAAAAACAACCTATACGTCTATGTTCAGTTGAGAGTGGTGCATCTTTACACACAAAATGCGAAGTTTCCCTACTGTAGATTCTCTTATGCATCTGGTATACTTCAAGGGCATTGGGATTTAGTGGCAGGGATTGCAAAAGATATTTGCATCCCATAGAATGCAGCAACTGTGATAGGGCAACACATGTTTTCAGGGTAAGATAGGAATGTCCAGATGTCTAGCATGCAATTACCAGGTAGGGCAATATTGTTTCTCTATAGTTAAATGCAAATATATGGATGAGACTTGGTGGACAAATATTCTAATTTCTGGTTTTTAATTGGTTTTAGTGGTGCCAAAAGCAAACCATACCTTACCGTCGATCAGATGATGGACTTTATCAACCTTAAGCAGCGAGATCCCCGGCTAAATGAAATACTTTACCCACCTTTAAAACAAGAACAAGTCCAAGTACTGATTGAGAAGTATGAACCCAACAATAGCCTTGCCAAAAAAGGTCAGTCCACTTTGCCCCACACTATAGGGAAGTTGTGGTTTCTAATTGTGAATGGGTAACCCCCTGGTAAGTATCGACATCAAGGATTGTTTAGGTCTGTTTCCCACATTTGTATGCCTGCTTTCCTTTCTGTCTTAAATCACTAGTGGTTCAATTAGACTTCGGCGTGTGATTTTGTTGTTGTTGTTGTTATGTGTATGTATGCATATAACATATTTTTTTAAATGTCTAATCATTTGTTTTCTCTTAAATTTACCCAATGACTGAATGCATATTTCTCATACAAGAAATTCCCTATCTTAAAGGTTGCCTTTTTGGGGGCACCTGGGTGGCTCAGTCAGTTAAGCGTCCAACTCTTGATTTTGGCTCAGGTCATGATCTCAGGGTTGTGGAATCGAGCCCCATGTTGGGCTCCATGCTGGGTATGGAGCCTGCTTGAGATTCTCTCTCTCTCTCAAAAAAAGGAACATGTAAAGTTTGCCTTTTTGTCTCTGTTTCTAGAAGTTCTGTAAAACCCACAGCTTTTTCTAAATCTCTAAAACTAAAGAGAATATTTAATCCATTAGACCCTTATTTTATTCTAGTTTACACTATTGATGAATTTTTCCACTTGGGAAAATATAAAATATAAAATTTGGCCTTTTATATGTAAAAAAAATCAGTGTTTCTAGAAAAAATTATTAGTCTAAAAATTAATATCAGAAAGACAGCTTTCAGTTGCCTGGAAGTTATTAGGAAATTTATGTTTTTGATTCTGGAGAAATGAATTGCTAAAATAAGATCATGATGATTTACTTGCTAGAAGTTTTCAATCATACATGGCATCACGTCCCTGAATTGGCTCTTCAGCTTCCTCTTTACTACTAAGACCATGTCTCACCTGGACTGAAATATCTTCATTGAGAAAACTGGTGTCTTATCACTGATGTTATTGTAAATTGCCTAGATATTACACAGGGAGGAAAATAAAGTGCAACTAACCAATCATTAAGAAAAAATAAATTGTGTGTTATTCTGGAACCAGTCGTCTAAATGAAAAAAAAAAGAATCTATTAAGTATAAAAGTAAAATATTACCATTGACTTTATCATACATGTTTTTAGTTGGAAACTTACAGATTAAATTTTTTGGATTTTATTCATTTTCATGGTCAAGGGCTTTGCCTTTGCTGTCAGCATCATCCTTATTGCTGCCGTAGAGGTGAGGTCAGTCAAAGGAAATGGACGACCCAATGGTGTGTGTTGCCATTGTCGGGCCCACCCCCCTGACACCCTTCCGTCCCCAGCGCCACGGACATGGTATTTCTTCTTAGCGTGATGCAGGGAGTAACTCCTTGCAGATTTCACTGGGGCAACTTGAAATCTGAACTTCACCAAAAATAACTAACACAGTGTTATAACAAATCCAACAAGACCTCTAAAAACAGCCCATGACACAAAGGAAACAAATAGCTTTTGTGAAACCAGTGAGGCACTTCAGAGCCTAAACTTTGCCCCTCCCTCCACTTTTCACGCCACACTGTGGACGGTCCATGCCTCAGCCTGCGTATAACACCTCTATCCATCATACTCTGACCACCTGAAGGCACTAGAGGATACAAAGAGAGAAATTTGTGACACATTATTGTAACCCTCTATAACCCTGGCAGAACCTATTTTGATTCTAATGGAAATTAAGATGATATCTCTTAGCATTTGCAAATTTATTTAATGCCATCTTACAGATATACTAGATATGAATTTCATAATCACAGCAGGCACACAAATTTCAGGTACATTTAGAATACCAATTTCAGGGGCGCCTGCGTGGCTCAGTCGGTTTAGCGTCTTCCTTCAGTTCAGGTCATGATCCCAGGGTCCTGAGGTTGAGTCCCGCATTGGGCTCCCTGCTCAGCAGGGAGTCTGCTTCTCCCTCTGCCTCTCGCTTTGGCTTATGCTCTCTCTCGCTCTCTCTCTCTCTCTCAAATAAATAAATATAATCTTTTAAAAAATTAAATAAATAAAATAAAATACCAATTTCATTTATTTTTCTACAACTTAATATGATACTGATGATAAGCCTCCATGTTGGCCCTGATGTGATTTTTTTTAAATCACAGATTTCATTTCTTAACCCAAAAACTCTTGAAAGAAAATGAACTTGAGAGTCATTTTGTTTGCTGCTTTGGGTCTGTTTATGTGAGCAAAGATACTAAAGAAAAGTGCTTTATTGTGTTGACTGTTATTTCATTGTCAAAAGGATAATGATTTTGAAATCTTCCTTTGTAGGACTAAGAAATTGCTGAGTTAAACCTCAATTCGCTAGTAATTATGAGTTTTAATAATTTTTTTATCCAAAGATGAAAATCAGTTTTTGAATTTGGTTTTGTTGTTCACATTTGATGTTTGACTTTAGGATTTTTTCAAAAACTCTCTTTTGTATCTTCTCTAATTATAATATAACTACAAGTAAAATCAAACAAAGTACAATTTAAGAAAGTATTCTTTAATTTCAATATGACAACTGGTATGGATTTGCAAGGAAATTAGCTTTCATTCATTATGTGACTTTCAAAATGTACATTATCATTTTGTAGAGAAGCAAACCAAAATTTCTTTTTTTTTCAAAACTGAAAACTGGTGGAATCTTTATTGGATGACTTTGCTTAGAACAAAGAGGTTACAAAGCTAGAATGAATACTTTGCATTTTATATTACACAAGACAGAAAGTACATGAGAAAATCCAAATCACTGACCTATGCCAATTACAGGAGCTTCTCATGGGTATAAAATACAGGTATTCCTGAAATATGCATCAATCTGTCAGGTTAATGAACACGTGGGTACCACTATGTTTAAGAAACTACTATGGAAATAAAAATAGAGGATTGATTATCTAAGCAAAACTTTCTTTGGCTCTTTTAAAGGATGTGTAGCCAGGCCCTGGGTTTCAATTTTTCAAGTTTAGTTTTAGCTACAATGGATCCCCTTTATGTGAAGAACATGTGATTCTCTCTAAACTTTGAAATAAATTTCAAAGATTTTTGTATCTCCTCCCAGATGACAGATTTGCTTAGGGTCCTGATTTGAAAGGGATCTCAGAGAGTATCATAGGAGTCCATCTTCCCATCTGATACAGAAATCTCTAGACACTTGACAGATGGCATCAAGCCGTGGTTTCCTGCTTCATGCTTCAAGAAGCAAACCAAAATTTTGAGGTCAAATGACTTACCTGAGGTCTCATACCAAGATGCTCTTTGAAAAAGCAGAGTTTTTAACTTTCAGCCAACTAGTTAATACATTTTGATTAATAAACACAAAAGGAAATAAGTAGGCTACTAGTAGGATATAATAAGTATATTACAGTGTAATATTCTTATATTAATAAGTATACTTAGAATAAATAAGAATAAGATAGAAATCAGTATATTACATAATTTTTTCTGTTACTTTCATTTTGACTAGTTCCTCAAGTGTGCACAAGCATTGGTTATATTGACCCACGAATTCAATTTCAGTTATCTGAAAAAGATACTTCCATATTGCCTCTATTTGTTATAAAATGCTAAGAATAAGATACATCCATATTGTACATATTTAATAATCTAACTAAATCCTCTGATATCAAGAAAGTTATTTTTTAAAGTAGGTGTTAAACAAACTACACAAAGTTGCCATATGCTAATGTTTAGTTTTCATATGCACTTTACATAATTTTTACATAGGAAGTAATCTAAAATTAAATGAAAATTTTTCAATATGGCCAAATGCCTAAATGCTTAAACTGACCATAGGTTAGTCAACTAAACATAGACGTGTGAAATGAAAATCCAGAAGGGATGATAGACTTTGATGCTTTGTGGGCCAGCTGTCATTGGCAGGTTGGCCACATTTCCATGCTGGAATTTCTGTTTCTGAAGCTGTATGTATTGGTTATAAATAATCACAGGGTTTCTGTGCAGTGTAAGGGCCAAATGTGCACATGTTTGGGCTCCACAAAGAAAAAGTTTGAATCTTGTTGCAGAAAATACTATTCTCAATGGAGTTTGGTTTTATTTTTATGATTGAAAAATCACACATTGCAAAATGCTTTGGTGCATCATGTTGTTTGCACTGGAAAAAAATGCGTAATGCTAAACCATGTTTAACACAGAAATACACGATGACCCCGGCCTCCTCCAAACCAAACGGTCCTGAACGTCAGTTTGAAGACTAATGTCTCCCAAACAGAGTTTGTTTGGTTTTTTTAATTACTTACACCTTTGAGAAGGAAGGCAATGAGTAAAATTAGCATGAAAAAGAATAAATTGATGCCTTAGGTAACAGACTACAGATTAGATTGAACTGTTCTGGCTGAAAAAGAAGGCCAAAATTCATTTTTAAAAAACCAAACCCAGAGAAAACATTTGAGTCTGATCATATTTTTATTTTTCTGTGAAGAGCAGGTGTTCATGAGGATTTGTTAAGCAATTGAATTAATATAGCAGATTATGATATTAGCAGATGTTTCAAGCTATGTTCCTTTTTTTCATCAGTCCTTCCTCTTAAATTTTTATGAGGTGTGTTGTACAAAAGCTTCCCCACTTTGTTGCAATTAAATCACCAAAATGAAACTATATCATCTCTTTTAGTATTTGATCAGTACTCACTGAATTAATAAATAGTTGAAATGAACTCAAAATACAATAGCAAATTGTTTTGGTTTTAAGCAAAGCAAATAGAAGTTGAGGTATAGCAAGCATTTTTGCTTCAAATAGACCTACGCTAATGATTACATCAGTAGAAAAAAACCTATCGCTTTTTCAAGATATATATTTTAAATACTTATACAATTGAAATATATTATACCATTATTGTCAATGGCAAGACACAGTGTGCTAAAGGAAGCACTGGACTTGAGAGTCTTGCCAACTGTACTATTAGGTGATACTCCTTCAGGAGAAAAATGACAGAAGCTTAATTCAAACTGAAGCACAGAAAGAAATTTATTGGTTGCTTATGAGCAAAAAGGGAGTGTTTTGTATTGGTCTCAGCTTATCAATAACCAATGTTGTTAGACCAACCCTTGTGGTTCTTATTATGATTGCAAGATGCCCTTCATCAACCACCATGTAACTTGGAAAAAAATAGATGTTTATTACTTATAAGACCTGGAAACTACTCAGCGCACCTGGAGTCACACAGCGAGGTCACTTGTAGAGAGAGAAAGAGAAAGGGAATATGCTCACAAGCCTAGGTTCTGTTTTTATAGGGTTTTGCGGGTGCGTGTTTAGGGTTTCATGGAATCACTCTTTATTGGTGAAACATAAAAACATAAGAGCAGGAAGAGAGAAGATGAGTGGCCCAAATGGCCAGTTATTGAAGTAAACCAAACTTTTTAAATCAAAAGAGTCTCAGTGTGGGGAGGAGGCCTGGCTCCCTATCTAGCCATGTGGCTAGCAATGGGTTTATTCAGGATAGTTGTCTTTGAAGTGGGTGCCTTTTTGGAATGGATGCCTCAGCAATCAGAGCTTAAGTCAGGCACTTCCATTACAAAAAATAAAATTTAAAAACAACAACACTGTCAGCGTTTATACTGCAAGGTATTAATGATTCCAGGCCTAACTATATCCAGGGGCTCAAATGATGTCATCAAGAATTGTCTTTCTTCATCTCCAATCATTTTCTCTGTACTGGGTGTAATATACTGGCTTGGACAGACTCTCCTAATGTAACAAGAAAGCCACCAGCAGCTCCAATACTGACATTATTTTTACTCATATTTCTATCAAAAATACCAGAGACCCAAGCCTGGCTTGAGTCACACAAGGCCACTGCTGAAAGACGATCGCTGTGGCCTGGAGAACAGAAGTAATAAGTGGACAGACTTAGGTCACATGACTCTCCCTAGAGCCAGTGAGGAGGCCCACTACCTAAACCATGTGGTTTAGACTGACAGTGGCAGGGAGATGGTCCCCTGAAATTCAGTTCGGATGTGCTTCCCAGAAGGAGCAACAATGGCCTCCCCAGGCAGATAAAAACAGTTGATCCCACTAAACCTGGGTCAGAAATCAACAATTCATCCCCACTGTTTACTTCACCTTAGGAAGCCATTTAACTTCTTTGACCTGTCCCACCCCTTCGTTTTCTCATTTTTTGAAAAAAAATTCCCTGAGAGAGTTGCTGGGAGAATTAAGTAAGTTGCTCATGATAGGAAGGTTGCATGTATTTATTGCTGCCCACAAAACCTTATTTCACATCATTTATGGAACTGGAAGTGTGATTCACGGCACTGGGCCAAGGCATTCCTGAATGTTGCTGTCTCTGGCTGAGAGGCTTATTTAACTTATTGCAATTAGTAGGAAATTAGAATCATTTGATGATGAAGACTGAAAATATATGGCCAGTCCTATGTGTGCACAAATGTTCGTTTCTGACTCAATCAATTCTTTTATAAATATTTTTATTCAAATGGAGTTATAGTTAAAAATGTGAAGATTTACACTGGAATTTTACTACTTAACTTCGTCATTTAATTTTCCCAGTAGATTTTTTAAAAAATCATTAATTTCCCAGCACCATTTCTGGTTAGGAGGTAGAAGTTATAAAAAAACACGATTATTTTTATTAATGTCTGCTTGTTTATCCTTAAGAAATCAAACATGCTATAATTAAAGGAAGAGGAAAAGTGTTAATGGTTAAGCCAGTTAACCTCAGGCAAATGACTTGCCTGAGCTTCAGATTCCTCATCTGTAAAATGGGATGATACCAAGACTAGCAGACCTAGGGGCTCTTCCCACGTTCCTTGGCACTCATTGTTCCAACACAGTCAACAGCTCCACTACAATCTAGGACTTTCCCTAGAGTTGCTCACAACTGTAACTTGCTAGATAATGTTCCCTTTACTAGGCACCTTTCCTTCCCTTCTCATTTCTGTATTCCTCTACTGTTATTTCCTGGGGTTGCCTCCCAAACATGTTACTGGCACTCAAATCCTTGTCTCAAAGCCTACTTCTAAAAGAACCCAAACTAAGATAAGCACTTTTCCTACATGGCCGTAACAGAATCAGAAGTGAGCATTGAGAGAAAAAACATGGAAAGAGGCAGTCCCATAGCTCATGGCCAGTGGCCTCAAATCATGGGCTCTCCTGTCTACAAGGCACCTAGCCATTTAGCCCAAACTCTCCGAAGAGGCAGCTAAGGAAGTGACAACATCAAAACTGGGACCATATTTTCTGTGCCCCAGTCTTCCCTCTTACTCCAGACCCCCACTTGGGGCCCTCCATCTGGACTTACTGAGAAAAGAGATACAAATCAATTCTTTAGAAGTTGACATTCACAAAAAGTCATTTTCAAACCTGTCCTTGATATCACCTATTTTATTTGTGTTTGTTTCCTCTAAGAAAGTCTCATTGGAAAGGCCAATGTGTAGGAAAAACCTTTCAAAGGACTCTTTTGGTTGAAGAGAGGGGGAGCCTGGCATGTAGCTGACTCCTTCTCCACCTCATTCTCTGCAGGCACTTTTGGCAAAACCCCAGGAGATTCAGGATGCTCACTTTAAAAAACACTCATCTGGAGGACATACTGACTGGTTTAAAGATCTGCTTCACAATTAAGATGCATCCATTTACATATTCTTATAGAGATTACCTGTGTAGCAGTACAAGAAGATAAAAGAATTGAAATGAATGTACAGAGGCAACTCAAACGAAATAGATTTTCTTCCCAAAAGACAAAGGCAGATGCAAACTGGATGACGTAGCCAGTTCTTTTCATGCCTTAATTAAGTTACTACACTGGGAAAGTGGCTGAAAAACCACTCTAGTATTTATTGATTAAGATCCCATATAAACTCCACCTATTGACTTTCCAGCCTCTGTGGAAGGTCAAAGAAGAATGACATTATCATCTGTGAGTATATTCCAAGCTCCACTTGACTCTGTTTCATATGTTCATAGACTTCTCTGTATTTCAGAGTGGCTAAAATGGGGGGAAAAAAATTGTTTCAAGATAGCCATTATGAGTCCATTGTTCATTAGTTGACTTGGTAACTTGCTTCCCTTTTCCCTTCTTTGATTGCATTTCCTCTTTTCCCAGAAGGCGAAAGCTTGAGGAGAGACATATGTCTGGCCCAGGAGGCCTGGGTTTTTTTTTCCTCCTCCAGACTTTCTTTCAGTGACCTCAGTATCTGCCAAGAAGCACAGCTCTAGCCAGAAAGTCACAGCCATGTCCATTCACAGCTGAAGTGGCCTTTGTTCAGAAAACAACCAGTCAGGAAAAATATAAATAGTAAAAGAATAAGTGGAATGCCAGTTCCAAGGTGTGGAGAAGTGAGCTTCATAGCTGAATCCACCCCAGACTGCTGAGTTTTGTTAAAACCTCTTTCCCTCAGCTGACTGTTCCTTCCCCAGGTGCTTTGCCATTTCATCTGAGAACTGTCGGGACAAAGCAGATAATGGCTACTTTCCCCAGATGTAACCTTCCATCAGAACATGACATCACCAGTTGCTGACTATGACACCTTTCCCCTTCTCAGCAGGGGACTATGTCTCAGTTAAAAGGAAAAGCCTGGGGGCGGCTGGGTGGCTCAGTCATTAAGCGTCTGCCTTCGGCTCAGGTCATGATCCCAGGGGTCCTGGGATCGAGCCCCACGTTGGGCTCTCTGCTCAGCGGGAAGCCTGCTTCTCCCTCTCCCACTCCCCCTGCTTGTGTTCCCTTTCTCGCTGTCTCTCTCTCTGTCAAATAAATAAAAATCTTTAAAAAAAAAAAAAGGAACACCCTGGCAGGTCCACTGTCCTGGAGAAAGGCCTCAATGTCTCACACACACACACACACACACACACACACACACACACACACACACAACATCTGCAATACCCATAGTCTGCTATGGTTAATAGTTGATCTTGCACCAAATCAGTGAGAGAGAAAGAGATCAAATGCAGAGTGAACCAACTCCAAGGAAAACAAACCGTGTCTACAAGGAACCCAGATGAGGTGAGATGCGGACCATTTACCCTAACACTTACCAGCTGAGTAATGTGCCACAGCCATAGGGAAATAATGTCAGGAAGCTGAGAATGGCCAATAATTTCATTAATTCATTATAGAGATTCCAGGAACTATCTCTTAACTCTGAAGCACCCTGGTCTCGAGGACTCCAGTGTGAAGGCAAAACAGAGTAGAGAGAACATTGTTTTAAGATGAAGCCTTAACTGAGGATGATAGACAAAATCAACCTTCTCACCTAACACTCTACCTTACATGTAGAAAATAAAAAAGATGCTTTTTACTAATGTCTCTATTTGTCTTTGCTTGGGTTCTCCCAGGAGCCAACTCTGGGAGAATTCAAGTACAAAGAGTTTGAGAGATGATCCAATAGAAAGTGAGAATAAGGAAGGGAAGGCAGCTAATAAGGTTGTGAAACAAGTGAGTTATCCATGTGTGTAACTGGAGCTCAGTCCGGGGGTGAATTCTAGAAGTTTCCCAACCATAGTCACTGCAGATGCTTTTAGGAAGCGTTAATCCTCAGGCACTTCCAGCCCCCTCCACATCTCAAAGGAGAACTCCTCCAAGGTACCTGATGCTCACTGAACTCTTTTCTTTATTCTAACACATACTTCACTTAATTGCATGGACATTTTAATCTAACAAGCATGTATTTCCCACCTGGCTTAAGAACTACAAAGAAATGGAACAAAATCAAGATAAAGTCTCCCTTAAGGAGACTATAACTTGGAGGGGAAATGAGATATACAAATAACTATAATACAAGATAGAAGGTAATATACTTCCATTCATTTACCCAGTATCTGTTAAGTGTCCTTTGTGTGCTAGGGAAACTTGGAGGGAAGGGAACCTTATTTATTTAGGTTCTAGGGAGCATTGGAAATTGCTTTAAGAAGGGAAGCCTTTTGAAGAGGAAAGTGACATTCGAGCTGTATTTCAGGACTGCTGAGACATTTAAAGCACTAAGAGATAATATCCTCCAAGGAGCTCATCAGAAACCATTAGCGAGCACATATTCTGGGTCTGCCTTTATGCTAGACACTGGAAGATATAAATGAAAGTAAGGTTTGGTCCTGGCACTTAGAAAGCCAATGTTGAGTCTGACCATGGAACATAACATTCTGGTTATGAATCCAGAACATTTTGTCTCCTTTGCCTTATGGTCAGGAACCATTGTAAAGGGTCTCCTCTGATGGAGCAATATGACAGTGCACTAATAAATGCAACAAACTGTTCCCATCCCTCTGAGAACCTCTAATCCTTAACAATATATCAGTACTTACACAACTCTGATGTAAAGACTCCAAGCCTGTGTTTAAGAGCTCAAGGTTCTAGTGTAAAGAAGATATATACAGTTGACCCTTGAAAAACACGGGTTTGAACTGTGTCGGTCCACTTGTTCGGGGATTTTTTTTTTCAATAATTACAGTACAGTTCTGTAAAACAAACAAACAAAAACAAACAAAGAGATTAAGATTCTTAGATGGATTCTGTCCTTACCTTGCCACATCCATTTTAAAGGACTGTTTAATCTCATTGGGAAGAGCTTGTTTGTTTATCTGTCATGTTAAATACTAAAACTTTGTCTTACTTACCAAACAGAACAGTGAGGAGTAAATAAACTCGCAGATGTGAGAACATTTTGATAAAGGAAAAGTGTTAACTCAAAGTTAGGTGTTATCATTAAGAACTTTCACACAAACCACACCAACAAGTTCAACTGAGTGCAAGGGAAACTTCAAGGACACAGAAAGCCATGACAGCTGGGTGAGAGGTTCATCTGCAGAGGCTTTTGAGACGAGCATGTGGTCATTCCGTGGACATTATCACACAATATTGTGGACTTGTATTTGTATATACTTATGGCAATAGAACAGATTTGCAATGGAGATGGAAGAAGAGTCTGTAACATGGACTCCAGGGTTGAAAAATAAACAGATAAAGAAATCGGCCAAGTTCACATACTCTACAAAAGCACAGTTAGTTGGCAAGTGTCATAGGAAAGTTTGTGCCCAAGTAAAGTTTCTTGAAAAGGGGACATCTCATAGATGACTTCTGAAAGCAGACAAATAGATTTCGGTGAGCCATGGGATGGTCAAGCCATCTGCACTTACTTTCTCTGAGCTGGCCTCGCAGAAGTCATGCGACATGAGCCAAGGGAATAGCTTTTCTGTGCTGTGCTTGGAAGTGATTTGGGAGGTGTTAAGCCATTGGACCAGTAGCATTCCAACATGCTCTGGTATCATGACATGAGGAGTGGGGATTGAATAATGAAGAATGGATTCTCAACCACCTAATCCCAGTGACATCCGAGCATTTGAGGGCCAGATCCTGCCTAATTGGCATTTGGCTCCACAGAATGAGGCTGGTGGCCATGCTAGCTGTCAGACATATTGTCCAGTTTGCCCATCTCCTCTATGCAATGACTTTGTGTGAATTTATAGGCCATCTGTCTTCCAAGACTGAATTTGTAGAAATTTCTCTGTGCCTGTGGGCTGTGAAAGATGTTATTTGCATGTGTTTGGCTATTTTTATTTTTTTTAAGCTAACCTGTATGTTATTTATTTATTTATTTATTTATTTATTTAATTTTTGCCTAACCCACAAAATAATGTCACATCTTCTGTTTAGTATTTCTCTGGTCCTCGCATTGGCTTCACAAGTTTCCTGCTGTATTTTATTTTTCTTCCTTAAAGTTAGACTCATGAATTGGAGAATAAAAATGCTAGAGGACACCTTTAAATCACTTGCAGAGATTGGAATGTAAATGAAGTCTGGAAAAGAATTTTAGACCTTGATAGACAAATCCGAATCAAAGAGCTAATCCTCCCACCTCTGCCACATGGGTCACTTGTCCTGCCTGAGCCCAGCTTCTTTTAACAGATTAAAGTCACACGTTTTAGAGAGATAAGTAAATCATGGAAGAAAAAAAAACACTCTTCCTTGGTCACATTCAGGGCTATTTATAGGACTAATCCAAGGGTGTCCAGATTAAAGCTAACTGCCACGGAGGCAAGACCCTCTCCTTTTCATCATCTGTGTCCCTCATCCAGGCCAGTGCTGGGAAAGTTATGTGGATAAACAACATCAGTCGTACTCACCACCATCTGTCTCTCTCCATTGCCCCACCATCGGCTCCAGATCCAGCACTCACGCTGTGTATCCCTGTGACCTCAAACAAGCTACTTACCTCTCTAAGCTTCAGTTTGTTCAACTGAAAATGGGATGGGATTTTTCTCATAGGATTTCTGTGTCTAGCACATGGTCAGTGCTCAAGTGAGGGTTGCTCCTTCTCCAATGATGATGCTGATAATGGTGATTATTATTGTCATTATTTACCTTCTCCCAGATTATGTATTGTGTCTTCTACAGCAGGATAGCATAGTTGTTAATAGCATGGAACGCAAAGCCTGACTACCTGGGTTCCAATCCCATTTTAACCACTTGTAAGCTGTGTGACATTAGGCAAGCTATGTGCCTCAGGTTTCTCATTGATAAATTAGGCATAAAAGTATTACCCACTTCATAGAGTTATCATGAGGATGAAATGAGTTAATATTTGCATACACTAAACAGTATAGAAAGTTTTGTGAAATAATATGCTGGAAATAGATTCAATTCAAGAAGCTCTTCAAAGGCTGGTTCTCTTTCTTCCTTCCATATCCTGCTTGCACTTATATAAAATATTTCCTTTCAAGTCAGAATCCATTAGTAAAAAAAAAAAAAAACTGTGTTTGTAAATACAGCCATTACATTTTCTTTCCTTGAAGCTCCATGGCATAATTTTGTTCTTGAGCCCTTTGCTGTCACCACCTTCCATCTGCTTTTAGGACTAGCTCAGGAAAAGTTCCATGGCAGTGCTTTGATGCCATGATGGGGTCATTGCCAAGGTAACCATCCTGGTAAAAAACACAAACTCAACAGAAAAGAGCCTGACAGTGGGACTTTCATGGCACCTTAGTAATGTGCCATGAATTCTATTTAGAGATCAGCTTTTGAGCATGCCCTGCTGTACTTTTTTCTTCCCCTGGTCATGCAGCTCCTAAAAAGTATCTTGAGAAAGTATGGGGCTGAGGACTCACCACCAGGCTCAGCTGTCTCGGTGCACAGAAGAACATTAGCTTGTGTTACCTGACCTTATCAAAAGTCCCTTTCATAAGCTTATAGGTAGAAGATGAGGGCCTATGAATTTATTTCAGATATACTTCTTTCTTGTGAATTTAAAAAGAAATTCTACCAGAGCTGAACAAAGAAGCTAAGAGAGGGTATTGACAGGGTGGGTAACTGGTCATTGCACTGTAACGACAATCACCTCTTCTATTGTTTTAAGAATTGATTTGCCCTCTTCTGAGTTATCCTAGTCTTCTCCTTCTGGTCTCTTGATGGCTTTAGACATTTAATGCTGTCTGATTAGTGCTTCTGCCAGGAGCTAGTCAGAGGGAAGGAATAAAAATAAAACTGTTCTGCCATTTCTGGCCACTGGGGAACATCAGAACTTGGAACTTTCTGGAACATCTCCAGGGAAAGGAGTCACAGCCTTCTCACTTCCAGACATCATACTTGTCTGAATATTCCCCTAGACTTGGGACAATGAAGTCTTAGGTGAAGAGTGCCCTCAGAACCAGGAAGAAAAGATGTCCTTTAGTTCTCCCTTCTCCGCCACCCCTCCCTTCCCTGAAGCAAAGTTAGAACATTTTGTTGCCATGTGTACTGGAGAAGGGTGAGAGGACTTGGAAAGGAAGAGAGGAAATCTCTCATCTGTTAAATACTCCCAACTACCCCAGAATTGAATGTGCAATTTATTTCAGCTGCCTTAGAATTTAGTTCCAGAAGTCTCCTTAAATATTTTTTTTTAGATTTAATCAGATAATTTCTCAGGTAGTGCTTTGAACTCAAATTGTAATTTTACATGAGAGACTTGGGAAATAGAATTACATTAAATCAAATTAAATCTGGATGTGTTTTCTTCTGACTGAATGAAATCATGAGGGACACATCCCAGGAGCACCGTAAGGGGAGTTGGACAATTCACCGGTACTCATAAAATGAAAGGCCAGCTTGTCTCTGTCATGACTGCCTTAGAAACGTGTGGACATTGACACCTACTTACACTCCCATACCTGTTCCACACCAGCAGCCTTGTGAGGTTGGCAAAAGAAACCAAGGGGACCAAGCACCTTTCCTGCTGGTATGTACCTGAGAGCTCAAACTGCTTCTGTGACTCTGACTATGCTCTACCTGGGAAAAACCTAGCCAACAAATGACCCATCTAGTGCTCTCTGTGATGAGATATTACTCACTGCTTACTCTTCACTAGAAAGACATAAATAAAAGAAAACCAAGGAGACCCATGAGAAGTCTCTGACCAGCCAAAGTAGGTCTATGACAGAAAACCTTCAGTTCTTCCCATCTGACTCAATTTTACCTAAAAATAATAGGACCAAGCGATAAATGTGAAATCTGAATTTTTAAACTTAAAAACTCTGCAGTCCGGTGTAGTAGAAAAATCATGGAATATCAGGAGAAATATGATGATCTGAATATATTCATCTAAATTAAATTCTCTTCAACTAAAATTGCATTAAAGGAAATATTTTTTAAGGGCATAATCTGGCAAGGGTGGAAACAACAGGTTAAGAGACAATAATTACACAATGTTGGCAGCTAGCCATATGCTTACAGCTATAACAGGTTTTTTTTTTGATGGTTTATTTATTTTTTATTGTTATGTTAATCACCATACATTACATCATTAATTTTTGATGTGGTGTTCCATGATTCATTGTTTGTGCATAACACCCAGTGCTCCATGCAGAACATGCCCTCTTTAATACCCATCACCAGGCTAACCCATCCCCCACCCCCCTCCCCTCTAGAAACCCCAGTTTGTTTTTCAGAGTCCATCATCTCTCATGGTTCGTCTCCCCCTCCGACTTACTCCCCTTCACTCTTCCCCTCCTGCTATCTTCTTCTTCTTTTTTTTTCTTAACATATATTGCATTATTTGTTTCAGAAGTACAGATCTGTGATTCAACAGTCTTGCACAATCCACAGTGCTCACCATAGCACATACCCTCCCCAATGTCTATCACCCAGCCACCCCATCCCTCCCACCCCCCACCACTCCAGCAACCCTCAGTTTGTTTCCTGAGGTTAAAAATTCCTCATATCAGCGAGGTCATATGATACATGTCTTTCTCTGATTGACTTATTTCACTCAGCATAACACCCTCCAGTTCCATCCATGTCGTTGCAAATGGCAAGATCTCATTCCTTTTGATGGCTGCATAATATTCCATTGTGTATATATACCACATCTTCTTTAGCCATTCATCTGTCGATGGACATCTTGGCTCTTTCCACAGTTTGGCTATTGTGGACATTGCTGCTATAAACATTGGGGTGCATGTACCCCTTCGGATCCCTACATTTGTATCTTTGGGGTAAATACCCAGTAGTGCAATTGTTGGATCGTATGGTTGCTCTATTTTCAACTGTTTGAGGAACCTCCATACTGTTTTCCAGAGGGGTTGCACCAGCTTGCATTCCCACCAACAGTGTAGGAGGGTTCCCCTTTCTCCCCATCCCCGCCAACATCTGTCGTTTCCTGACTTGTTAATTCTATAGCCATTCTGACTGGTGTGAGGTGGTATCTCATTGAGGTTTTGATTTGGATTTCCCTGATGCCGAGCGATGTTGAGCACTTTTTCATGTGTCTGTTGGCCATTTGGATGTCTTCTTTGGAAAAATGTCTTCCAGTAAGTGGCCGCTTCTCTGTTCAGAGAGTTGTTGCTACTCTCTTCTTCAATCTCCTGTTGAGTTCATAGGTGTTCAGAATGGTTTGATCCCTATTCAGCTGAATTACAGCTATAACAGTTTTAACAAAACTGATCATAGATCTGCCATGTGAAAAGCTGGGGACCAATGTGAGTTATTCCATGAACCCTTAAAAGTCTTAAAAATTTATGATCTTAGGTTCATCTGGAAGTGGGTTTAGAGGTACAGCCTAAAATAAGGAAAACTAATTGACTATTGTTTAAGGAATAGTCAGAACTCCCACCTGGATAAAGACTAAAGGTTTACTCTCTGGAGATAAGAATACAGAGGGTCTGAAGATGACACAGTCCCAAGTGAAGGCAGGGCTACCACACTGAAAGCAAGGAGATAAAGTTACATATTTTATGTATGCATAAACATACTGAGGGCTGAGTCCTCCATCCTTCTTACCCCATGTGCCCTCGAATGCTGGCCTATAGGCCTGCACTCTCCTGGCAAGTGATTAAATATATCTTCTCTCAGAACTCTGATCAGCCCAAGATGGAAGACCTAAATATACTGACATTAGGGGTTGCTCCAAAGAGACAAAAACTGATCCCTCTACAATGACAATTTATTTTCAGTTTATAGTCAGCTATCCAGATGCATTCAAAAATTCAATCAAACTTTTTAGTTTACCAGTTTGAAATATGAACAGAAAACTAAAAATTACTAGACATATGAGAAAAACTTTTTTTTTTTTTTTTTAGGTAGAAATAAGGAAGGGTACCTGGGTGGCTCAGTCAGTTAAGGCTCTGCCTTCAGCTCAGGTCATGATCCTGGAGTCCTGGGATTGAGCCCCATGCCCGGCTCCCTGCTCAGCGGGGAGTCTGCTTCTCCCTCTCCCACTGCCCCTCCCCCTGCTCCTTCTCCCTCTCTCTCTCTCGCTCACATTCTCTCTCTCTCTCAAATAAATAAGATCTTTTAAAAAAAAGTAGAAATAAAGAAAATATTAACTTTGGACAAAACAAAGATTATGTAGTGAGAAGAAAAACTTAGAAAGATAACAGAACATATTGCACTGTTGAAAAAGAACACAATGCTATTTTTTAAAGAAACGTCAGAGAACACAAACTGTCTCTTAGATATTGAAAAAAAGGCAGGAGAAACAAAACACTAAAAGAAGTGTTGGGAAAAAAGCTGAAGAAATCTCCCAGAAAGTAGAACAAAGAAATAAAATTAAAAATAGGAGAGAGGATATATCAAAATGCAAAATTTGCCCAAATAACGTTCCAGAGAGAAAAGAGGTAATTATCATTAAGATAATTCATGACATCCTTCAAATAAAAGGATAATAGCTTTCATACTAAAAGGGGTCAAAGAGTGCCCAGCACAGAAGAGAAAGATAAACCTATACCAAAGCACAGTGTTGCAAAATTTCAGGAAACTGGGACTTAATAAGAAACTAGAAATTTCCAGAAAGAGAAAATAAACAATTTTTTTTAAATAGGCCACATAACTGTTTTAAGGAGGATGAATCAGTAAGTCTTCAAACCTCTCAATAGCCACACTAGAAGCTAAAAGACAATGAAGCAAATTTTCCCACAGAAATTTAAAAGAAATTTTTTTCCAACCTAGAATATTATGCCCAGCTAAACTAGTAATCAAGTGTGCGTGTCATGAAGCCATTTTAGGCATACAAGCCTCAAAAAATTTCACACTCATGAACACTTTCTCAGGAATCTACTGACAAATGAGCTGCCACTAAAATGAAAAGGCTCAGCAGGGTCTTCTACCAGAAGACATGGTATACAAAAATAAGAGAACTTCAAGTCATAAGACTCCAAAAAAGACTAAACTGGGAGAACATGTGTTGTGTTTGAACATATTGCGAAGAGCTTTAGATAACTTGTGGAGCATTTGAAGTTGGATTCGAGATATGTGCAAAGAAATTAAGCAAATGACAAAACAAGACAATTATCAACTACAGGGAAAATTTTAAATTGTGCGTGGAAAGAAAAATAATTGTTGGTTTACTATGTGACTCAGCCCTGAATAGAATGCATAGTCATGATAATGTAAGCACTAAATACTGACCTAACTAAATTACAATGTAACTATCTCAGAAGGGTGAGAAGAATGTGTACATATGCCGTGGGGGGAGAGAAGAAAGAGCAATATCCTCATCTCCCGTGGTGGGAAGTGAAAAACTAGCACTACAAAACATATTATTTTGAGATATAGGGGTAAATACCAAAAGTATTAACTAAAAGATTTGGAAGCATTTGCTTATAATCAAGGGGAAATGAGGGAGCTTGTTTCTACTATCCATCATAGTAGAAGTGGTTCTGGACAGCAGCTATGAAAGAGATCTAAATTTAGAAAACAACCCTTGCCTATTGCTTGTGGACCATATTGTTTTCCCCTAGACATCTCCTGCATTAGTGTCTGTACATCAGAAGCAAATCGGTGGGGTGGCTTCTTAACTGCACCTTTGCCACTCCACCAACTGGCAACACTCAGCCTCTCCTTACTCCTGCCTTCCAAATTCAGTCCATCCGCAATTAAAATCAGCCAATTCTCCTCTATCTCCGGCCAGACCTGGGCAGCAAAATGGTAAAAGAGAAAATGGAGCAGAACTGGACCAAAATAAGTTGGACCAGAAGGTGCTTATGTTGCCAACATGAAATTAGTGAGTTTGTCTGCTAAATGAGACTCCAAATTCTTTAGCGACATGTACATTAGGACATGACCCTAACTGAATAGAAACCTGAACTGCACATCAAAGGGCATCAAAGAGGAATGGTACATGCTATGTTTTTTTAAGTCTTGAAGGTCAGGAGGCTGACACACAGAGTTGGGCCCTCACTAAAAATGTTTGTTGGGTGCCCCAACTTCAGGGGCAGGTTAAGGTCAAGATTTCTTGTTCTTCCTGGAGAGACTTGATCTGAAACATCTTTTCTCAGATGCCTGGAACAGGAGTTCAAGGGAGAAAGTTCTGTTGATCTAGCTTTCTAGAAGCCAGTAGATAAAGGGATCAGGACCTGAGAAGGTGAGAGAACCAGTCCACCAAGCTCTTGATAGACCATCCTTCTGTTCTAGTCTCCAGAGCTCCCTTTTGTGGACACAGATCTTCCTTGCTCTTAACTGTTCCCAAAAGCCATGGGATGGCCCCAGGTTTAGAGAAGGCATCAGAGTAGCTCGTACCTCGTGAATATACAAGAGCCTTTGCATGCACTTGTAAGCATGAGATAAATCCAGCTGAGGGTCACTGGACATACCACATGGTTTTAAAGCATCCCTGGAAGGTCTCATTTTGTCACAACAGGATTTCAAGACACTAGAAGAGTTTCAGTCATTGTCTGCCCCATGGGAGGGAGGGAAGCAGAAGGAGGCAGAGGTACCATTGCTGGCCATGGCATTTGTCAACTGCATGACGGTTTCTTTGCAGCAAAGATATTGCTGAAGAATTATGAGATATATGAATGGCCCTTGGGGACCATCGTTTTGTCATGCCACTTGCCTCTCTTATCTCTTTCAAGATCGTTTCTCCCCACTGAAGTCAGATCTTTCCACACTTACCTCCCCGGTTTCCTTTCTCGCCAGAACACCAGAACTTCTGAACAGAAAAGTGTCATAGAGCAGTGTTTTCCTACTCCTTAAGGGAGTTCTATTTTTCCTACTTTGGTAGGTGCCATTATATGAGTGACATGACCAATTGGAAACGTACCAGCCTTCTTTTAAGAAAATATGTAAGGGGCTTTATTTGTAGTCTTTGTAAGCTGGTCTTATCCTTCTGGACTTCTCTTCTTGATTTTATTCCAGATAATTGTAGCACTGCTTTTAGTTGTGGTTTGATGTTTCCTAATGTCATCCTAATATGGGACAGTTTGTTTTAATTTAGCTAGTAGTAATCATCCCTAATATATTAAACTACTTGAACTCACTGATGTTTAGAGGGAGAAGAGACTTAAGAGCCCATATAGTTTACCCAGCCTGTGGTTGAGGAATTTGTCCCTGATCAGTTACCGCTGACAGAAATGGAAGCTAGATTTCTTGCTCTGTTACTAATTTGTTTAGAAAAGCAATGCTTCCTATCTTAATTCTCAAGATTTTTCATTTTTCTTTTTTTTTTTAAGATTTTTCATTTTTCTATGCTCCTCGGTGGACCAGGAAAAAAAATGTAAGCAGTTTTGCAAAAACAGTACAGTGTTGATGGAGAAAGAAGGACTGATACATTTAAGTCAACAGCAATAGCAATAATCCAGCTGTAGGTTATATGCAACAAAGGAAAACTCTCTAAGAGTCTGCTTTCTGTCCCAAAGCCAGTCAGAACTATTTTTTAAGCCAATTCATTATGCCAAAAAAAAATCTGCATTTTTGCAAATGTACTCCTGACCCTCACGACTTACAAGCCTACTACTCCTTTTCCTTACTATTACATTGACTTTTCTTGACTTTGGTATATCTCTGCCTAGTCATTTATGCATCAAAAGCCTTGCATATTGGCTCCTTTATTAACAAAGCCAAGCTTTGGGGTTGAAAAGTTGCTCCCAGGTGGCTGCTCACCTGCAGCCTGCAATCATATTCTGAACTGTCCTCCAAACTCTTGCATTGTTCTTATTCAAAGTTAGGTAGATTCCTTCACTGGGGATTTTTTAATTAATTGATATAATTAATTATAAATAGTCCTCACAAATACTGACTCACTCAACTCTTACTATTTTTTTACTGATTTTAATCTAAACTAAAAAATTATGTTAAAATCAACTCCTATGAAATAATAAAGGTAGGAAGATAAACAAAGGTTATGTTTAATTGACCTATAGAACATTAACCAGCTTTATATTCAATTTAGCAATATTTTTATAGATTTGGGGGTTTTTGTTTGGATACTGTGCTGACACACAGATGTATGCCCTAGTGTCTCAGAGCCCTCTTTGAAATAGTTTTGTCATCTTCCTGGTTTTCTCATTAATGAATTAAATATAAGTGTGACACATGTTCTTTGGCATATTGTAAAGTATAACTTGACCTTAATTATAATATCCTCGTTTGAGAAAAACAAATACATAGCTTATGCACCCCCCACTTCCCTGTCCTGCACCCATAAAACACATCAAAATTAATCGTAAGTGTGGCTCCAAATTTTTCTCAATGTAAGTCCCCAGAAGGCACTAGACACAATAAACGAGCATTGATGCTGAAGTTAACATTAGTCATCCTCACCATATTGGCATGTTTTGTTCTAATTGCTCTCTAAAGTTGCTGATCGGACCAAAGGATATTTATTCCTGCAAGATAACAGACATGACAGCCTGAGAGTCACCAGCACTGTAAAAACAGTTGGTTTAGTCCCACAATATTTTATTGCTGTCGGTTCTGTGCCTTCAGAAGGAGCATACACTTGTGAGTTTTCCACACTCCACAGCTCCCTGATGTGCACATTATTCCATCAGTCACATTACTTTTTCTTTGCTGGCCTCTAAAGACACTTGTCTTTACTGCCTGACCTCTGAGAAATAACTGGAGTTAGAGAATGAGCTGGATGAAATTGTCATTTGCATAGGTTAAAAATGCCAAAATTAGCAATTTCATATGATTTGACCTGATCAGATCAAAGAATCAAAACGATGCTCTCCTTGGGATCTTCCAATTTGAAATGAATTTATTTCCTATTTTGAATCACTAATCAGCCAAAAAAAAAAAAAGAGGACTGATTTAACACCTACTGTGCACAAAGCACTGTGGTAGATTCCAGAGATGACAAAGATATAAATGTGCACCCTGCTTTGGAGGAGTTCACACCTGGTTTGCAAGGCATGAATGATCTTATTTTCTATGAGATTGTGAGCTGTGATTCACTGTACTTTATTTTTCTGTGGACTCATCACATGGCAGATGTTCAATGAACCTTTGTTAAACAAGACGGTAGCAAAGTGGAAGGTAATGAGAGACGCAAGAAGGAAAGAAGGAGGGAGGAATGGGCACTAGTTAGAGAAGCTGCTCAGATGGATGTGTCACAGAAGAAAGGAAGACTATGAAAAAATTAGTTTTTTTTATTTCTAATGAGTTGTATACTCCAAAATTGTTTTTGAAGCCATCTGTTGAAATACCTTTGACTCTAAGTGGCATTGATTTTGGTTTGTTTCCAAAATGAAACCAGTCTGACAGGATATATGCATTTCACCATAAATGAATTTTAAAACAAAGGCTTCAAGCTCAGTAACCAAAGTTCTCATCAATGGTAGTGTGTTCAGAACAATCACTTTGTTAGGTGATGGTGATTTATTTGGAGGTACAAACTATGGCATCTATTAAAAACTCACACAAACAGGGGCGCCTAGTGGTTTTGGTCACTGGGGCATGTGGCTCTTAATCTCGGGGGTATGAGTTTGAGCCCCACATTGGGTATACAGATTACTTAAAAATAAAATCTTTAAAAAAATTTCACACAAACATAGCAGTATGAGGACCTTTATGTCCCATTTCTTATTTCTAATGCATGAGACCTTCTTAACACTTTTTCCTTTTGTCATTATTGAAATTATCAAGGTATATGTTAGAGCTGACTTTTAAGAAGTTCACAGTCAAATTATTATTCTTATTTCCACTTGTTTAGGAAGATTTTTCTTTTTATAAAACCCAGCTCCACTCATCAAGACCCAGTGACCAAATTTATTTTTTTGGTTTACTCATTCCTGGAAAATATTAAAGGCAATTTAGCTCTAACATTTCCAGAATTGGGAAAAATATTCATCAGTTATTTTGAGAAATTTATTGGATGTGAAAAGATTTACAGCAGTGCCTGTGTGGCTCAGCCAATTGTGTCTGACTCTTGATTTCGGCTTGGGCTGTGATCTTGGGGTCCCAGGATCGAGCCCCACGTCATGCTCCACGCTCAGCAGAGAGTCTGCCTCTTCCTCTTCTTCTCACTCTGCCCCTCCCCTCACGCTCTCTCAAATAAATAAATAAAGATTTATACTGTGGTAAATAGTCAATACTAGCTTTGACACTTGCAGATGGCACACCTCTTATCATTCAAGAGTAATGTTCAATAAAAATTAGAATTATTATATCTCATGTTTTTACCTACAAGTTTGGTATAGAGGTGAAGAGAAGGAAAAAACATTGATGAAAGAGTAACTTGCTAGAACTTTAACAGAAAGCAAGTTGGTTGTATGTACTAAAAGCCTTAAAAATGTGCATAGTCTTTGAACCAGCTGTTTTATTCCTGGGAATTCATCCTAAGGAAATAACTAAGAGTTTGAACAAAGAATTTAACCAACACAGTATTCAACAACGTCATTTATACTAGTGAAAAACTAGAAACATCTTTAATGTCTAATGATAAGGGAATATTACTTAGTCTTGCTATGGTTACATATCTTATACATATAAAATACAAATATTATATCGGGGTACCTGGGTGGCTCAGTTGTTAAGCGTCTGCCTTTGGCTCAGGTCATGATCCCAGGGTCCTGGGATCGAGCCCCACATCGGGCTCCCTGCTCAGCGGGAAGCCTGCTTCTCCCTCTCCCACTCCCCCTGCTTGTGTTCGCTCTCTCGCTGTCTCTCTGTCAAATAAATATAAATAAAATCTTAAAAAATACAAATATTATAGATTACATCACAATTTTTATCATATATTGTTCCGCTAATACAAAGATTACTAATCTAATTAAGGTTAATCTAATAAAGTTACTAAATGATTGCACCTTCATAAAAAAAAATTACACACACACACCCATTTTTTTTTTTCCTGGAAGCATACACACCAAGATTGTGACAGCACCTAGGTCTGAAGAAAGAGTTAGGCATGTTTAGAAAAGTTTTAGTTTTCCTTTCTGTTCATCTCATTGCCTAATATTTTATCAGTGAACATATAAACTATTATGTTAATACAAAACTCTTTCAACAAGAAGAAAGAAATGCTACCCTCCAGGGTTTACAAGTAACATCTCCACTGCTCACAAATGTGCTGGGGTTTTTGAGGCTCTGATTGTTAAGGATGAAGAAACAAACTGTGGTAATGGATCAAAATAGTGAGGATGGCCTCTCTGGGCATTCCATAAAGATTACTGCGATAAAGATAAAGGATTATCTCAATATGTAGCATTAGTCACTTCAGAAAGGTTACAACAAAAGCAAAAATTCTAAATAGGACCCAAGTAAACCTAAAGTGTGAGTCATACTTCTTCCATTTGAAGTAAAGTCATTCTAAATAAGAAATTTAAAGACCTACTTGTTTATGAGCATTTGATTTTTTATTTCTAGGACAGACTCATTTGTGGTCATCTGTAGTTTCTGTTTCAGAGAAAAAGATCATTAACTGAAAACACTTCCGCTTGATTTTAAATAATAAAACCACTCATGAATAACTTTTTTGATTATAAAAGGAACATATAGGGGCGCCTGGGTGGCTCTGTCGGTTAAGAGTCTGACTTCGGCTCATGTCATGATCCCGGGGTCCTGGGATAGAGCCCCGCGTCGGGCTCCCTGCTCATCAGGGGTTCTGCTTCTTCCTCTCCCTCTGCACCTCACCCTCCTCCTGCTCATGCTCTCTCTTGCTGTCTCTCTCTGATAAAGATAGATTTTCCTAAAATCTTTAGGAAAAAAATAGTAATATATATACAAAACAGAAAATTTGGAAATTCACTCCTAATTGTATTACCCAGAGATAAGCACTAATAACATTTTGATGTCCATCCATAAAGTTGATAACCATTTTTAATTTAAAAACAAGAGATTGGTGTTAGGTATTTAAATCCTCTGAATGTCAGTGAGGTTCATGTAAATACAGTTTTCTCCAGTATCTGTGGCATTGGGAGATAATTGTGAAATAACGTAATCCTTGACTATTATTATCCATGTTAAAATGCAACTGTGGCTATGGTCTTCTACTTTGGATGCACCAGAGTTTTCTGGGAAAAAAAAGTTCAAGCAGCATGATACCAGCCACCCATAGAATGGACTCATTCACATTCTTCTTAACTCTTCATTTCCTCCAGGACAGATATCAGTGGATGGCTTTATGCGCTATCTGAGTGGAGAAGAAAATGGAGTCGTTTCGCCTGAGAAACTGGATTTAAATGAAGATATGTCTCAGCCCCTTTCTCACTATTTCATCAATTCCTCACACAACACCTACCTCACAGGTACGAATTCATAGTTCTCTGACAATGACTTTAGCCAGTCTCACCAAACTTCACCAACTTCTACTTTCTGTTGTTCAGAAGGGAAGGCGTGTTTTCTTTCATTTCCTATAAATGCCTCTGAGAACTGAGCTCTGGGACCAGAGGTTCTGCCTGTAAGAGGCAATATCACTTCTTCACAACATATCTCTTCCCCAGTTTTTAAGTCTTCTGAAATGTATCACATCTGGTATCTTTGGGCCAATGGACTTTTTGTGTAACTGAATTTCTTCAGTGAACTTCAAGCCGTTGGCAATACTACCTAGTTCTTTGGACTGTGTTTATATACAGGAAAGTACTAAAACATACATAACTTATGTTCAAGGCAAATAGCTAATTTTGTTCAAGGTGGAATGGGGCTTCAGATGTAAATAAATTTAACCCTTAATGACAACCTATACTTCGTTGTAAATACTATAATAATGGAGGGAAAAAAATACTATAATAATGGAGGAAAAAGCAACAGTGTGCTTCCAAATGTGATCCTAAATTGAGCATTGCCATGGTTTTTAGCAGATTATTAAATAAAAACGCAGGGGCGCCTGGGTGGCTCAGTCAGTTAAGCACCTGCCTTTGGCTCAGGTCATGATCCCAGGGTTCTCAGATGGAGCCCCCACGATGGGCTCCCTGATCAGAGGGGAGTATGCTTCTCCCTCTCCCTCTGCTCCTCCCCCTGCTTGTGCTCTATCGTTTGTGCTCTCTTGCTCACACTCTCTCTCTCTCTCAAATAAATAAAATCTTAAATAAATAAAAAAATAAATAGAAAAACATGAAAATCCATATATACATACATATCATCTCAACTTAGTTTAAAATTAACATTTTTAGTAAATACAGATTTTAATAAAGCTAAAAACGTTTTTATAATCAAAATACATTTCTTGCAGAATACTTTTATATGGCAGATTTCTAATTACCGGCCTTGAAAAGACCTGTAAAGAATCTACATTAAAAAAAAAAAAAAAAAGGACTTTTTAAAAAACCATGTCACTCTCCTACTTCCAACACTCCATTACCCAAATTAATATAAGATAGCCAGATTTGAAGGCCCACAATGCAACCAAAGTCTCATTTGGTATGTGTAAGTTGTAGATGCCCCCCATGCCTTGGGAGAGGCTTAGACGTGCCCATGGCTCCTTGCCTAGGGGCATGTGTTTTGTGTTGCAGGGTAGACCTGCAAAGCTAGGAACATAATGACAAGGGAGATCCAGGCACTGTATATTCAGGGGTGTCCAAGAGAATCTCACAGATTCGGTTATATGGCAGATAAGCAGTTCTTTCATCTAAATTCTTTAAGAAGATCCATTCATCCCAGTACAAAGGTATGTTTTATTGGTATCAAATCAGACATTGGCCTGGTATCCCACACTTGGTGAAAAAATAGCTTAGAATAAAAATGACCCTTTGACAGAGAAACCAAAGTAGCCTCCTGACAGCAAGAGTGGGCTGTCTCAGGATGCTTCCATATAATCTGAGAGCATCTAATCAGAACCACATAGTCTGAGTTCTGGTCAGTCAAAGTGCAACTTGTACATTCTTCATAAAAACTGGTGGCTCTCAGGCTACTCACAGCCCATTTTGTTTCAATTGACATTATCTACTGGGAGAGACGCATGCCAAAAACTAACTGGATTCATGTTTGGTTCATCCTAAACTCTATTCTTGTCACTTCTTGTTGCATAACAAATCACTCGAAATTCAGTGGCATAAAACCCCCCACCATATTATTTTGATCCATTTTCTGTATGTCAAGAATTCAGATAGGGCACAAGAGGAGATGGCTCGTCTCTCTTTCCTGGTGTCTTGCGCTTCAGCTGCCAAATAAGTGCCTGAGGGTAATACAGACACACTGGGTGCTGGAATCATCTGGATGCTCCTCCAACATGTCTGGAACTTGAGCTCAGTTAGGACTCCTGATCTTTTTGCCTATAAGAGGCCTCACCATGTAGCTTGGGCTTCCTTACAGCATGGCAGCCCTAGGGTAGGTAGACTTCTTACCTGGCAGGTCATGGCTACAACAACAAATGTCCCAAAGAACAAGGAGGAAGCTTAATTGCCTTGTTGTACTTCACCTCTAAAGTTCTGTATGGTCACTTCTTTATTTGTCAGTCACAAACCTACCTAGATTCAAAGGGAGAAAACACAGACCATCGCTCTCATTGGTAGGAGTGTCAAAATATTTTTAATTTTTTATCTTCTCGGGGCACCTGGGTGGCTCAGTCATTAAGCAGCTGCCTTCGGCTCAGGTCATGATCCCAGGGTCCTGGGATCAAGCCCCGCATCTGACTCCCTGCTAGGCTGGAAGCCTGCTTCTCCCTCTCCCACTCCCCCTGCTTGTATTCTGTCTCTCTCTGTCAAATAAATAAACAATAATAAAAAAAATTTATCTTCTCAGGGAAATCTTAATCTTATTTGGTATCATTGACCAATTTGGCATTCTGGTGAAATCTATGAACGCTTCTAAGAGTAGTGTTAAATGCATAAAATAAAATACATAGGATGAAAGAAGAGATAATTTCCAACAAAATATTTTTATCAAATATTAAAAAACAAATGTGTGATAAAATAATACGTATTTCTATGAGCACAATTTAAATACTAGCATAAAGAATATGATGTGACTCTTTGCAACAATGGAACATGATATGAAAATATCTGATTTCTCCTCATGTCAGAGTCACAGTTCTGCTTGTACTGTTGTGATTTGTGACCTGAATTTATAACTGAAGAGATTATTAAATTTTACATAGAGATTTAAATTAAAGACATAATCTTTTTTCTCATCCAAGTTTGAGGAGGTCGACAGAACCTCAATTAAGATCTTTCACTTGGCGCTGTGAATTGTGCCCAAGACTGTTGAATCACAGATCTGTACCTCTGAAACAAATAATACATTATATGGTTAAAAAAAAAAAAAAGAAGAAGAAGAAGAAGATAGCGGGGGGGGGAAGAATGAAGGGGGGGAAATCGGAGGGGGAGATGAACCATGAGAGACGATGGACTCTGAAAAACAAACTGAGGGTTCTAGAGGGGAGGGGGTGGGGGGATGGGTTAGCCTGGTGATGGGTATTAAAGAGGGCACGTTCTGCGTGGAGCACTGGGTGTTATACGCAAACAATGAATCATGGAACACTACATCAAAAACTAATGATGTAATGTATGGTGATTAACATAACATACAAAAAAGATCTTTCACTTGATAATGTCCTAAACAATATAACTGTAACGACTGGCAGATGATGGCATCTTGCATTTATCATATACTTAGGACCACAAGATTCTTAAAATACATAAATACATGTTCAGCTAAATTTTGGACATAGTATATGGTTTCATCTGCTTGGAAG
The DNA here is from genome assembly GCF_009762305.2 of Zalophus californianus. Classification (NCBI taxonomy): domain Eukaryota; kingdom Metazoa; phylum Chordata; class Mammalia; order Carnivora; family Otariidae; genus Zalophus; species Zalophus californianus. Next base: position 105,777,315 of record NC_045602.1, on the reverse strand, counting down.
TCATGGTATGCAGTAATTTTACCAATGGTCCTTTTTAACTCCAAAAATGCCTTCCAACTGATGTGTTTACATTCATTAGTATCTATATTATTTGTCATATAATAAGTGAGGCAATGGTAGCAAAATGATTGAATAATAAGACTGATTGGATACACAGTCTATTCATTTTACTTTCTCTCAGAATATAGTCTTTCTGCTTCTCTTTATGTATTTACGATTTTTAGATTTTATGTAGGTTCACCAACCACAGCCACTGTTCTCTTTTTGATACTCAAATTGTCTCAGCTTTGGTGTATGGGAACATTTTTTAGGCTGACTTCTATAGTCTCTTGACATGACCCATTGCTCTTTGAAAATGTCCTTGCTTTCTGGCACATAAAGATCTTCAGGCTCACGTTGTTCTTTTCTGCACCCCCATGGAATCAGACTTTTCCCCCAAATGATCTCTGGTTTCCCTCAGTGGAAAAAAAATTGTATGGGTAACAGCAATTTGAACCCCATACTATGGAACATTGTTTCTGGACCGTTTCATTGAACAAAGCAAGAAAAGATACATTTGTGTCTGAACTGTGCCAGTTCACAGAACTGTCTTCATTCCTATCTTCTAATTTATTTAAATTCCTGATTCTATAACTGTGCTTTCTTTATCAATCTTGATACCTATGAAATTATACATAATTAATTCATTTGCTTTACTAATAACACAATAATAGCTCCAAGAAAATTATTCGGTATCAGGAGGAACAGTAAAACTACAGAATACTGTTCAGTTTTTCTCTGCAATTCCTTTTTGTTGTTTTTAACTGCATTTCATTAAGAACTTTTAGTCCAATGAAATTCTTCCAGAGTCACTCATTCACCCTTCCTCTGAATAACTTGGTAAGCACAGATGTGTTTGAGGATTTGGCATCATTGTGTTGGCTTGGTTTTGGGGTGTTAGTATATTAATAGCTAATAGTTATCAGTAGTTGGAGCTTTCACCTACTAGGAAAGAGAAGAGTCTACTCTCTTTTTTGATGAAGAAAGAGCTCAAATAGCTGTCTCCAATTTCAGTACAAAGGTTTCATACCACCACCACCTGATTTCTGATTTCTGACCAAGTAAACCAATTCTCTCTCCAATTATTCAATTTCTCGTAGTATTAGAATCAAGTATTTTCAAATATTTACGTTTCAAACTCTGTTGTCTATGTAAACCATGTTCTGATCTTTATGGGCTTTTATTTTTTTTTAACTTGCTCACTTTTCTGAGCCATATATTATTTTACTGAGGTTTGATTATATAAATCCACACTTTCACAATACCACCTTATCCCAATACCAGTCAAAATTTTTAATTTTCCTACAGGGGATTAAAAAGAAGATTCCATATAGTTAACAAAAAAAATGTACATGTAAATTCTAATACAGGCTCTGGATGTTTTGTCTGAAATTCTCTTTTGACTTATTGGTAAAATGTGGTTTTACTTCATATGATATTATTAGTATCCTTGCTTTAATTATAGATAAACCTAATGTAGAACTCTAATGTAGAATTCTCCCAGAGGCCTTCGAGTAAAATATAAGCATTGGTGATATAGAAATTCAAACTTCCCAAAGCCAATTAAGGATATTATGAAATGAAGTTATAACCAATTTATAACCCAGTAGAATCCAATTAAGTGTTAAAATCAATACCTAGGAAATGAGATTTTATATTTTCTAGGCATTTCCAGAACAAGTAGAAACTTTTTTCTGTAGAAATGTTATTTCATATAAAGGGTATTTGATGGAAAAAGGAGTTTTCCTACTCAAATGAGTTTTTAAAATGCTAGGTACAAACAAAGGTTGGCATCTATTGCAGGATGTTTTGAATATAGGAAAAAAGCTTATAGATTCACAATCATTAAGGTTATGATCAACCCTCTTCCCCCACTGTCACCACCCTGCTTATTTTCCTGGAGCACATTATGAACTAGTATACCTGAGAAATGCTAGTCTGGATTCAAATAAGGAGGATTTTGGTATTTGGAATGTTGTCTTTCGAGCATTCAAAGGAACTATAAAAATTAAATGTACAGTATGAAAACTAATCAATTTAGCAATGTGTTATTATTATTATGTCTATTTCTTCACTCATTATTGCCCCTTTGTTGACCATCAAGATGCCCAAAAGGAAAAATAAATAGGATCATTGAGAGAAATGTATGCACAGAATGAGTTGATTTTTAATTATGATGGTCATTTTTCTAGGGTTTTGGATAGTCTTGGCAGTACATCAAGTAGTGATTATGTTTTAAATTATTGTTTTCCCTTGAGGAATCCACCCTTATGACTCAAAACAAAATTCTCTCAGGACAGAACAGTATGCACTCATTTCAACCTATACTTTTTCAGCTCTTCATAAATCTTCCCATACTCCAATCCATTTGGGAGATAATGGCTCCAAATTCATGGACAAAGCAAAGTAGTATATCTCTGAGTAATTAAAATCCTCATTCAGCTTAGGAAAAAAATAGATTTGAGGTTTTTGTTATCCTCTGATGAATTAAATGATCTGATTGAATATATCAAATAATTATTCAACTCCACTTCTCACATATATGCTCTGGACTGCAGAAAAGTTCTAGAAATAATTCAAGGCATAGTTTTACCCTTGTCTGTATCCTTGTACACCCAGACTGAGTGTCACTCTCTGTTTTCCCATCTCTCCTACCCTTTTAACCCTTGGCATATGTACCCTTTTATAACTTAGTTTTGGTTTAAAACACACACAAACCTATGAAAGTTAAGTGGTAGAGTAGAAAGAGATCACATTTAGCAAATAGACCACATTCAAATCTTCCTTCAAGTAAATTAACTCTTCTAAGCCTTAGTTTCTTCATTTGTAAAATGAAGATAAATTGAGACAGCCAGAATATTTTTGGCCGTAAGTAATAGGATATTGTTACTTAATGACTTAAATGTTAAGGAATTTATTACCAATCACAGCAAGAAGTCCAGAAGCAGAGTGGTTGAAGTTTGATTAAATCAAAATTCACTGATGTCATCAGAGACCCAGACTCTTTCTGTCTCTTTGCTCCCCTTATGGCTGCAAGATGCTTGGGCAACCTGAGCATTGCTTCCCTATGAAATAAGATCCACATGTGGCACAGGGCTAGTCCCTGTTTTGTGGCTCTTTGTACAAGTGAGGTGCCCCCCCATCCTGTAGCCTTCCCTTTATGCTCTATTAGATATAGCCCAGAGCTACACCACACAGCAATGCCCACATTAATCACTAATGTGGGCCACAGAACTCCTGTGCATGAGTAGGAAGAATTAAGATTTACCCCAGGACTGAGGAGGAGGGGATCCTGAAGCATATCAGAACCTTAATTAAATAGAATTATTTAATTAATTAAATAGAATTAAATAGAATCTAAATAGAATTCTATTGGTGAGGAGAAAGAGAAAGAAGAGAAAGAAAGGGAAAACAGAAGTGCAAGGTTGGGTGAGAGTTTAAACTCCCTGGCGCATGAGAGAATCTCCTTTATGTGTCCTCACCTACCTACCTAGATGGGTAAGGGTAAGGAATAGGTCTCATGTCATTTTTGCATCCCCAGGAACCAGTATTTTGCCTCCCACAGAGGACATGCTTGGGAATGTGCACAGGCCCTAGTGGTGAGGCTTCTATAATCAGTAAGGCATATGCTGAAAGTTGCTTCCCCACTTTCTCACCTAAACCACCTTATGGCAATTGGATCCATGTTGAAGACAACTTCATGGTCTCCCTGGGGTAGTTGGCAGATACTATGGAAGAGACATCAGGTCAAACTCATGCCCCTAGAAATGGTCAAGATGAATAACACATCCTTTATATTTTGGACAGTTTCCTCAACTGTAACTGTGGGATTAGGTGACCTGAATAGCTGACACAGCATTGAAAGCAAAGGAGAAATAGTGCCAATCTCCATTTATTGAAGGAGCTACTATTTATTGAAGAAGGCCACTGAATTAACAAATGCATCACGTTCTGGAAACTTTTTGCACGGAAGTTGAAAAGAAGACAATACATAATGATAACTGTAAATATAGACAATATCTCAGAAGCCTGTGTTAATAGAGGGGTTGTTACTTTCAATTTTCTGGTCTCTTCCATCCATGGATGCCTTGGGTAATCTTAGACAAAGACATTGGATGTAGCCAATTGACCAAAATGAATGCAGTCAAGTGAGCAGTTGCAGAGCTATGACTTGGGGCAGTATTATGAATTAATCTGAGATGGAGCTTTGGCTCCTAAATTCAATCATGGACTTGGAATGTATTCCAGAGCATATTCACAGCCAGGCAGAGGTGAGGTCAGATACTAGTTTCAGAAATAACAAGGGTTGAGGGACTCACAACATATCAATTAATCCCAACCCCAGGCAATTCCCTGGCCCCAAAAGCTATATTTATTGGAAGTAATCAAATGGAAATATAATGGGTGGGTGGGATATAATAATGAGGAGTTAGGAATGTTAGGGAAGAAAAATAAACTAAGTTTGAGGATTTATGCAGAAAAGGAGGAAATAATGGAGAATATTAATACCTATTTGGGGGAAAAAAATCTCCATAAATGAAGGAAAACACACAGGAAACCTAACATACATGCCAAGGAATAGGACAATTTTGGGTAAATTTGAGTTTTCTTAAAATATTCTTTCTTTGGGAGACTTCCATTTCTAATAAAGAGTATTCATTTTAAAATTGAACAACCATTGATTCTGGAAAGATTCTTTTGGGCTTAGGTGTTGGACAATAAACACAACATAGACACACATTCTCTCTCTCTCTCATCTTCCATTTTTTAGTGTTTTTTTTCTTCAAATTGCTTTGCATCTCATAAACCCAACCCCATGCCTTACCGTGTCTTTAAAAACATTAACTGATCAACATTCAAAAAGGACATCAAATTCCTCTTATTCTTTGAATGATTAAAAAAAAATTGCATGCAAATCCAAAGAAATTTTTTGAATCTTTTAAGACTGAAAACTCTAGGGTGGATTAGGCATTTATCTACTTCATTCTACCATTAAACTTTATGTAGCTTATAAATCCATGGCATCTTCCCTACTTAAGTTAGAAATGCTCAACCACCAATTAATGAAATAGACTCCAGAAATCTTGATGGTAGTGCAGTCAGTAATACACTTAAACAATTTTCTAGATAGTACACAAGAAAATCTGCTCTGCTCTTTAATAACGTACAATTTTCTGCAGGAGCTAGGATTTTTAATGAGTTAACCAAATATTATTTGAATCCTTCACTTCCTTTAGTTAAAGTAGCCCTCCCTTAAGCTTAAAAATCACATAAATTACTACCTTTTCTCCTCACTCTCACTGTCCCCTCCCCCTTTTCTACTGTAGGAGAAACCTTTATTACAACAAACTTTGAGGCAATTATAAATGGCAAATTGATTATCTAGCATCAGGAACTTTCTAGATTACTTTGTCAGCATTTCTTCTTTTGCAAACACATTTGTGTGTTTAAAATGCCCTATTTTTTCGGCAGAGACAAGTGATTATGAAAACCTACTTAATCAGCCTTTCATGCATTTACTAGAGCTCTGTAAAACTCAAGAATGTCATCCTTTTGTAATGCCAATGTTTGGGTGTTGTGACGTGCATATAAAAATAAAATTAAGCCAACAGGCTTAATCCCATTTTCTTTGTCCTGTATGTCTCCACCAGGCAGACCTTGTCTATTTCAAAGTCATTTTGACAGTTTTCATCAGTATGTCATTTTTTAAACTATTTAAAGAATGATGGAGACTTAATAGAGTAGAAATCAGAGAAAATCTTTAATGTGAAAAACCAAAAACTTCCATTTGTGTGTTGATGGTGGGCCTGTCTTGAAAGTTATTTATTATTAATCTTTAAAAAATAACTTATCAAGAAGTGAGTACCTTCCAATAACTACTTAAATGAAATAGGAATAGAGGAATAGTTTGGCTTCCATTCCTGCCCTCAGACTTCACAAGTGCCTTGATTATTACAATTCTTACCACTTTACTAGAGGATTTCAGTTCTGTTCACAAAGGTTTTAAATTTTGAGGAAGTATTTCTATATATTTTTTTCTCTGTTGCTTGTTTTTGGTGTCATATCTACAAAACCATTGCCTAATCCAGGTCACAAAGATTTACCCCTATGTTTTCTTCTAAGAGTTTCATAGTTTTATGTCTTATATTTGGGAGCTTAATCCATTTTGAGTTAACTTTTTTTGTTTATGATGTGAGATGGGGATCGAACTTCATTATTTTGCATGTGGCTATCCAGTTGTCCTAGCACCATTTGTTGAAAATATGATGCTTTCTGCAATGAATTGTCTTGGCACCTTTGTTGTAAGTCAACTGATGATAAATGTGAAGGTTTATTTCTGTACTCTCAGTTTTATTCCATTGATCTATATGTCTGTCCTTGTGCCAGTAACACACTGTCTTGTAGTTTTGTAGTTAAGTTTTGAAATCGGGAAATGTATGTCTTCCAACTTTGTTCTCATTTTTCAAGGTTGTTTTGGCCATTTGGGGTCCTTTACATTTCTGTAAGAATTTTAGAATCAGCTTGTTAATTTCCGTTAAAAAGCCAACTAGGAGCTCAATAGGAATTGAACTTGCAAATAAGTTTGGGCAGCAGTGCTATCTTAGCAATGTTGTCTTCTGTTCCATGAACATGGTTTGTCTTTCCATTTATTTAGGTCTTCTTTAATTTTTTTTAACCCTGCTTATATTTATTAGATAATATGTTTATCACTTTTTTTGTTCCATTTAAATTTATTCCTACAAATGTATTCCACTTTTGAAAAGAGAATGTTTAACTTTTCTAAGCATTTGTGCCTTGGACAAACATGACAGTATGGTTGATCTATAACAGAATAGCCTTAAAGACTCAGACTAAAAGACTGAGTTTTGAGTTATAATCCTGGAACTTCCACTTACCAGCTTTGGAAACTTGGGCACATGGAGCTGTTCTCTGCCATTTTCATTATCTGAAAATAAATATTTAAAAAATAAAGGTAGTTACACAAGAGAGGTTTTTACGAAGATTAAATGTAGTAATACATGTAAAGTTAGAAGAACTATAGTTGGCACAGGGTAAGCAGTTAGGAAACATAAGTTATTATTATTGTTACAATGCTCTTTTTCTTCTACTTTTCTCTTCCCTAAAACTACTGCTAGGCAGCCACAATTAGATTTGGGATTATGCCACTAACTTCTGGTATGTTGAGGCAGATGGTTGAGACCAACTACACAAATTCCTGAACTCTTTATTTTCCCATTGTTGAAAAGATTTTTTAGGAAGCCACCAATGTCTTCCTCGCTTTGTAGGATTCTAAGGATCATTTTGTTGGTGTTTTACAGCTGGCCAGTTGGCTGGAAACTCCTCTGTCGAGATGTATCGCCAAGTGCTCCTGTCTGGTTGTCGCTGTGTGGAGTTGGACTGCTGGAAGGGACGGACTGCTGAAGAGGAACCAGTCATCACCCATGGGTTCACCATGACAACCGAAATATCCTTCAAGGTAGAGTGAATGAATATTGCTAACAGAAGAAACCAGGGAGACCTGAACCCTTTTAGGTAAAGCCTCCTAAGGTAGAAAGTCCCAGTGGTTATAATTAAGTCCATAAGCTATTAATCATCTTTGCAATTTCAGAGGCTAAAATTTAGTAGTGTGTTTGTGGGTAATTAACATCATGTCGTAGGGAGCTGTGGTGTTTCAGGAAAAGTGCCTTAGAGAGGACTTACAGGATTTGGGCTTATATCAGGTGATTTGGGGGAGGGTTCAAGAAAGTAAGGTTTTGCTATAGATTGGGTACTATCAATAAGCAGAAATAATCCTGTGACTAGGTATCTTAATAAATCCTATCTAGGAGGTAAGATTAAAACTGTAATTGATAAGGAGCTTCAGTCATTCTTATTAGCCAGGAATGAGGATATGTTTGGTCATCTCCTTTCTCTTTCTACACAAGGCTCCATCCTACATCATAAAGGGCCTAACATTCATGCATATGGACACAGACGCCCAAATATCCAAGTTACGTTCACATCCCCTGAAAAGAGCCATCCCCAGGAGCTTGGAATCATTTGGGTGGGGGAAATCTGGGGCTCTAGGGACCCAGAAAAAATCTAGGAAGAGGATATATGGGCTATAGGGGCAATGTGTTTTTTACTGACTCAGGCTTCTCACCTGTCTGGAAGTAAACCAGAAAAGAAGGGCCAGAGGACAACCTCTAGAGCACAAATCCCAAGGCATGAGTCCCATTACCTGTGTCACCTGGGTCTCAGGACAGAACTGGCTCTGGGTCACTAACTCTTGCCCTAAGCAACCAAGGAAACAGTCCAAGTATGTGGATAGCTAAGGTAGAGGGAGGAGCAAGGCCATTGAAAATGGGGTGGTCAGAGTGCTGAGAGGCCAGAATGTTGGATGAATTATATATTAATGTCCTCAAGATTGTTGACAAAGCTTTGGATGAAGACAGTGAGGCACTTGCTAAAGTCCTTGCTGAATGAGGGGGAGCTCAGTAAATGGCACAAGAGAGGAAGTGGTAAAATCTGGTTGGAGGGCCTTATGAGAACTAGGAACTCAAAAATAGCATTGGGAAAAAAAAAAAACCCTCCCCAGTTTTTGGCCCCAAGGCACCTGGGATGTGAGAAAATAAACAGCTATCACTCGAGAGAGCATCAAAAGAGAAGCAAGATTGTCAAGGGACAGCCAGATTTCAGTTGAGATAAATGGATTTCCTGATCAAAGGTACCATATTTGACAGTAATAAAAATGCGTTCAGAATTGATATCATTAGCACCTTAAAATATGTTCACTATGTTGTGTCTAGGGAATTTGACTTTTCATGATTTCTTAAACTTAGGCTACAACACAGTAATTAGAGATATATAGCACCCTTCACTAAATTTTACAACAAAGTTTAATATGAAAGGTGACCTTAATCCCGATCAAACCCTTACATTTATATCTATTCCTGAAAGGGAGCACTCAAGTTCTTTTGGTTTTCTTTAATGGAAAAATCAATGGGTTTTTGTTTCATTTCCATAGTCCCCTACCCTCCCAGCTCCTGCCATTGTCCTTTGTCAGCTCTCTAAGATACCAACCCCTAACCTCGCTGGGCTCTTTAAGAAAAGGTAGGGCACAGATGACCCTGGTGTGGAGAGAGTGCAGTTTGGGCTCATCTGGCTGTTGATGGGTGGAGATAATCCTGGGAAAGGAGATACCACATCCTGATGGAGCATTACTGCACTAAGGGACTGAAGGCCTTGTGAATTGACCCAGTACCAGGAGGGCCCTCCCATCCCCTGCTCATGGTTCCCTCAGAGTCCATATGGGGAGCAATTATACATTCTTTTCTTTTTTAAGATTTTATTTATATATTTATTTGAGAGAGAGAGAGAGGGAACAAGTAGTGGGGAAGGGCAGAGGGAGAAAGAGAGAGAAGCAGACCCTCCACTGGGCGGGAAGCACCACACAGGGCTCAATCTCAGGACCCGGAGACCATGACCTGAGCCAAAGGCAGCCGCTTAACTGACTGGGCCACCCAGGCGTCCCGCAATTATATATTCTTGAAAATTCATAATCCTCAAGGTTCTTTGAGTTCTGGGGTGGGGCAAGGGAGGGGTAGGTGGAGAGATAAACACCAAGCGCATTCTAAGGCATACTTATTTTATGTGGAGCGTTGCCTTCTTGATCTCAGCCACCAACTCAGCTTAGAGTGACTCTCCCTGGACACTTGTCTATACAGTCGGTTCTTTAGTCACATCTGTGATCCCAGAGTCATAGGCTGATTGGACATCTCTTCCTGGGCTGGGGAAGCGTAACTTCACCACATCCACACATTTGTGGACAGATGTAGAAGCTAGAAGACTAAATCTAGCCCAGAATACTGCTTCCTTTCTCTGCCTGCCAGTGGAGGGTGGGGGGTGGCCAAAGGGAGCAGGAAACTCATCTCCCCAACGGTTGGTTTGTCCAGCCATGCTTCTTGCTAATGCGCATTTGCAGGATGGATTATTCTTGCAAAGATGTAGGTGGGTGGTGGTGGTGGTAGACTAGGATGGCTGTGGATAGTAGAAATGTCAACCTGTCTTGTGGACAAATACAGAGAGTAGGCATTCTCTGCATCAAGACTAGGACTGAGGTGAAGCTTAGTGCGGCACCTCACATGCAAAATTTAAGGAGGCACTTGCTCTTGGTGTCATGTACATGCAGAGTTGGTACCCAAGGATGAGTGTCTCTTTTTACACTTAGACCCCTCCCTTGCCTCACCACAGTCCCAGCTTGCTCTGCATGGTTATCAGCACAGAGTCTGCTTTTCCAGAAACCACTGTGTATATGAATTTGGAAGAAAGGGTAAGAAGAGAAATGGGGGACAAAATCTTGTGAAATCCACCCCTTGTTACCCCTTTCCCCCTCACTCACTTGGCTACAACTCCACTGGGCTCTGCTGTTCCTTTTTAAATTTTTTTAAATATTTTATTTATTTATTTGAGAGAGAGAGAGAGAGAAAGCATGAACTGTGGGGAGGGGCAGAGGGAAAGGAAGAAGCAGACTCCCTGCTGAGCAGGGAGCCTGATGTGGGGCTTGATCCCAGAACCCTGAGATCATGACCTGAGCCGAAGGCAGATGCTTAACCAACTGAGTCACCCAGGCACCCCAGCTCTGCTGTTCCTTGACCATGCTAGGCAGGTCCCACCTCATGGTCTTTGCACAGATTATGAGGCTCTGCCTGGAATGTTCTTCCCCCAGGTATCTGCATGGCTCACCTCTTAACTCTTTGAAGCCTTTCTCAAATGCCACCTTCTCAAGAAGGCCGCTGGGACCACGATTTAGTACCATAACAAGCCATCACACCCACTGGCACACTCCCACACTCCTGATACACTCCCTAGCACCACTTTATTTTTTCTGTTTACCAAATGGCACCTTATCACCTCCTGCCACTCTGTTAATTTACTTAATTATTATGTTTCTTGTTTATTGTCTCTCTCCTTCTATTCTTCTACTAGCATGTAAGCACCACAAAGATAGAGATCTTTGTTTTGTTCCCTGATCTGTCCCAAGCACTTCGAAAAGAATCTGGCATATAGTAGGTGCTCAATAAATGTGTGTGTGTATGTGTGTGTGTGTGTGTGTGTGTGTGTGTGTGTGTAAATGACTCTTCCCATCCCTAGGAAATAGACAAATTACAGCATAGCTTTTAATTTTAGTCTTTCTTGCCTCTGTCCATCAGATATATGAATTTTGTCTTTCTCCATTTTCATGTGTCAGCTTCCACGTATGATATATTGGTGGGCAGTGAAAATATTCTCTGAACGTTTGCCAGTTTGGACTATCCCGTATATTTGGACCTGACCTTCATGGTGCAATTAGGCTGTATTCTCTAGCCACTGCACATACTGCAACAGCAAAATAAACTGATTACAAAAGTTCATCATTTTTATGTCACACCGTTTATCTGCTCTCAATCTATGTAATCTGAAAAGCTTCTGTGCAACACATCCCCAAAAGTGAAAGCTCCTATTGGCATTTACTGCCTATTTATTATATGGGCCAAAATAAAAGGTTATGTTCTGAGAAAGGGGACATGCTGTAATTTGGTGTCTTTATGGAGGACTTTTTATTTTGCACTCTGGATTTATTTATTATTTATCTCATATATCTGCTGTTCTGTTTCTTTGCCTCATTGCTCTAGCCTTTCTGATGGTTATGACATAGTCATTCGCCACTTGGTTTTCATTCTCCTTCTTCCCCACACTGGACACCACCACCTCCAGCCCATTCCGCCCCAAATTGCTCTTTTTTCTCCCCTCAGGCAGCGCCTTTGTTACCGGCAATTGTATAAGATGGAAAAGTGGGTAATATGATAAAATCAATGATGAAAATATATTAAATTTGAGTGTGTGGTTAAATCGAGCATTTCTGAAAATAAAGCTCTAAGAAAAATAATAATTTAGGATGCAATTTAACAGCTACATAAATGGTCACATAAAATGGATATCCAAATACATCCTGCTGTTGTCTATCAGGGCTAAAGGATTTCAAGGGCAGTTTTTCCCACTGGAGGTCAGTAATTGAGCCATATGGATTATAGATTATTGAATCCAGTGTTAGGAGTCCCTGAAAAACAGTTTTGGCTTAATAAGGAGCAATTGAGCAGTAAGGTACTTTCGATACAGTCTCCACTAATGATAGCTCAGATGTAAGAAGCAAACTTAAAGCTTATAACAGGTTTTCTCATCCTCGATGATCATGCACACCATGCAAAGCATTCCAACGCCATTAAAAAATGAAAGTTCTCTAGAAAATCTTCTGAATTTTTCAGGTTGCTCCTGACTACAGTTACTAGATGAAACCTAGTAAGTGCTTTCTTAGGCTTTGAAGATTCAAAAAGGTTTCCTGTGCCAGTGACTGAAGTTATGGTGGGGGTGGGGAGAGATGGACAGTGGGAGGGGGGAGAGGATGGGAGGAAAAGAGAAAAGAGACTCTAGAAGTTAAGAATGCATTTCTGGAGCTGATGCTAGGGTTTTGATACCAGCTCTCCCATGGACTGCCTGCAGGAGCTTGGAGAAACTCCGTTACCAGACCTAGCCTCTTTCATAGGAGCACGATGGAAATGATAATAGTGTTTAACTTGTAGGGTTGTTGTAAGCATTCAGAGATCCTACTTAATACACAGACATTACTTGGAACAAGGTTTGGCATGCAGTGAATGCTCTGTACATGTTAGCTATTGATATGATATTGAAATTTTTAAAGCCACACTTTAGCTTTGTTTCTGTAGATGTAATGGTTGTGGTATTCCATATGCAAAGAATTGCTATGAAGTCAGGATGGGGCGGAGGGGTTTGAATTAAGTCAGTTGTAAGGCTGCCATGGTAGACGCTATAGAAGCCCTCTACACACAACCCCTGGGATCCACTTCTAGGAAGAAACCCGGAGCCCAAACTAAACATAGCCCAGCCTTGGTCAGAGGCCCAGTGGGAGCTGAGAAGGGTGTCCTAAGTCAAGTGCAGAAGACCAGAATGGAAGAGGGGAGAAGTAGGAGACCCAGCTAGGAAGGCTCAGGGATTCCAGAGCCGAGCTGCTCTTCAGGCTGCACCAGCATCCTAGCTGTGGGAAGAGAGAACCAGAGGCAGGGAGCTAGGAAGATGGAGGAAGGCACAAACTCCCTACGGGTCTGAGAGCAGTCCCAGAAAAACACTCACTTTTCATTTGCCAGAGATAAAGAGAGAGAGCCCTTTGGCTGGAGGCAAAACACCCACTTTCTAAGGGAGAGGGGTTAGGTTTCTCTCTCACTTTCAGGCCTGACTCTCATTGGCCCAAATGCTCATGGGGCAGGTCTACAGTCAACCTTCATTAATAAAGGCAGTTGTGGTACCTCTCAAATAGCCACAGACAACAATCAGCCTCAGAAAAGTTATCAAGTTTTATATACTTTTATGTTTGAAAGATTTTTTTCTTTAGGGGAGCCTGGTGTGTCGGTCGGTTGGGTGTCTGCCTTTCTTTTGGGTCATGATCCCGGGGTCCTGAAATCGAGCCCTGCGTCGGGCTCCTTGCTCAGCAGGGAGCCTGCTTCTCCCTCTCCCTCTGCCTGCCGCTCCCCCCTGCTTGTGCTCTGTCTCTCTCATGAGAATAAATAAAAGCTTAAAATTTTTTTTTTTAATTAAAAAAAAAGATATTTTCTTTAATGCAACACTCAAACTTGACTGGAAATTTTGGCCACGAAATTGCTAAAGTTAACTGGGTTATTGAGTATGGAACCAATATTTAAACTTCTTTAATGCAAAATAACATTTGCCTGTGGTTACAATTGAGTTTTAAGCTTTGCTTAAGCCACGGATCAAACTGGCCCAGGGGTTGACTGACTACCTTGCAGAGGCCTCATTCAGCCTGCCATCTGTTTTTATGAACTAAGTTTGGTTGGAACATAGGCACATCCACATGTTTACATATTATCTGTGGCTTCTTTGGGTCTACAAAAGCAAAGTCGAATAATTGCCATAAAAACCATATAGCCAGCAAAGCCTAAAATACCTACTCTCTGGCCCTTTGTGGAATGTGTGCTGACCTCTGAAATAATCAATAGAAGACTAAATTGGAATACAACTAGAATACAACTATAAAAATAAAGTTTCTCTTCTGTTAAGAATGTTGAATTCATTCATTTATTCGAAAATATTTAATCAGGGCTGGGGCGCCTGGGTGGCTCACTCGGTTAAGCATCTGTCTTCGGCTCAGGTCATGATATCAGGGTCCTGGGATCAAGCCCCACGTCAGGCTCCCTGCTCTGCGGGGAGCCTGCTTTTCCCTCTCCCTCTGCTGCTCCCCCCGCTTGTGCTCTCTCTCTCTCTCTTTCAAAAAAAATAAATAAAATCTTAAAAAAAAAGAAAATATTTAGTGAATGTCTAGAATATTCCTTAGCACTTCCAAAGCCCTAAGGACAGAGTCGTGGAGAAAACTGAGTGTTTATCTCCAAGAAGCTTATAGTCTAGAGGGGAAGAGGTAGACCAACATAAACATACACTATGCACATGGACACATGCCCTTTAAGGCAACACAAGTCAGTATTGAAGGAAAAGGGGGCTAAGGTATGCTCTTTTCAGTAGAGTGGTGGGAAAAAGACTTGGGTGACATGACATTTGAGCAGAGACCACCACCCGCAAAATTAAGGAAGTGAGTCTTGCTTTCAGATAAGAGAATTCCTAACAGAAGTAACAAAGATGAACGAAGAAATGAAAGAGATGAACAGAAATGAAATCGTTCTTAACGTATTTGAGGAAAAGCAAGAAAAGATCAATAGACTATATCTGGGTGAGCAATGGGAAAGGAAAAGATGATGAATTTAGAGATAACAGGTGCCAGATCTAATAAAGAATTTGGATTTCTGTGAAATGGAAGTCCAGTGAACAGTTTACTCTAAAGGAGTGAAATCATCTGACTCATGTTTAAGAGCAGTCACTCTGGCTGTGGTATGTAATATAGGGGGAAATGTAGAAGCCTCTGCTAGGTTTTGCTGCAGTAACAGGAGCTCCCCTAACCCCCCGAATTTCAGTGGTTTAGAGCCACAGAGGTTTATTTCTCATTCAGGCTATTGCTCTGATTGATACCGTCTATATGCCATATGGAAAGAACAGCCCAATCTGTGATATCACTGGGCTCACGGCAGAGGGGAGAGAGAAATGGCAGAATCACATGGTGGCTCTTTAAAGACTGTGTTCAGTATGTCATTTTCATACACATTTCAATGGCCAAAACAAAGGACATGGCCATGTCAGTTGTCAACATCTCACAGGAAGGGGTAGTGAATATGTGGGAATGATGATGAAATATACAAAAGCAGTTATTGCAGAGGTTTTTAGGTCAAGATGATAGAGGTAGATGTGCTGAGATGTGGTTATATTCTGGATAAATTTTAGAATGGATTGCTGACAATCAGATACCGGAGAAAGAGAAGTCAAGAATGGCTCTAATGTTTTGCATTTAGCTGATACAATAGGGCCAAATTTATGAAATCAACAAAATCTAGCTCCTTTTTATTCACACTTAACACCTACTTGCTTTATGATATCTATTTGCAGTTATTTTGAGGGCTTTGATCTTTGGTGGTTAAGGTCATTAGTTACATGAGAGTCACTGCCTTGGTTAAGAGCATAAACTCTGGATAGGTCAATTTTCCTGGGGTTTCTAAGATTCTCTTCTTTGTGACCTTGGGCAAATTGGTTGATATCTCTGAGCCTCCATTTTATAATCTGTGTTGGTGGATAAGTTTTTCTTAGAGAATGTCTATAGCATGAGTTAAAATATGTGTCTGGAATGCTCATTTAATGGTAGCTCTTGTTTTTATTAGTTAGAGTCTAAGAGGAAAGGTTTAATGTGAGTGAGGACAGAGGCACCTGCACTGTAAGAAACCTGAGTTGATTTAAGAATATATGCTCATCATGAGATGGTGGGATCCTTTGCCTTTTCTCCCTGGGTCCTCACAACAGGCTTGTGGAATGAGGCTTATCACCCTCACTTTACTTACCAGCAAGCCAATGCACAGAGGCTTTAAGTGATTTCTCCCAAGGTCACACAGTTTGTAAAGCTAAGAAGTTAGTATTCAAACACAAGCCTGTTTGAATCTGAAGCTTGTCCTCAAATAAACAAGAATTTAAAGTCTTGGTGTTGCTTGCTATTTATACTGCACTTCTTTTTGATGGCATCAACTATCGTAAAAGTTAAATGGATAATGTATGAAGGGCAATCTGTGACTTCACTTCTAAGAAACAGTGAGAGTGATTCTTTTGCTCAGTGCAGGCAAATCCTTCTCAGAGGATATATGCAAATGTAGTACAGAATTAGAAAGCCTTATTTATACTCTGGGGCCAGGGAAATAGCTTTCTCACATAGATATAAAGAAAGCAATGTATTGTTTAAGGAAGGGAGAGAAGATAGTGGTAAAGTCTCGGACATAAGGAATGAGAGTAGAAATTCCTACTTGAGAGGAGACTAGGAAAAAAAATAAATGCAACTAAAAAACAAACATATGAGTATACCAGTTCAATAAGAAAAACATATTGAAAAGCTGGGGCCCAAAGCTGGTTGGATATGCATTGAAATCTTGTCCTTCATACATTAGGCGATCAAAGATGAAAAATAATTTGGAGAAATTCAGGAGTCTATAAAAGTATTCATATTCTTTAATTCAGTAATTTGCTTTCTGAGAATTCATTCCCAGAAAGTAATTCAAAATACTAGGAAAAAATGGAGATGTTCTTTGTAGAACTATCTGAATGATAGCTCTTTAAATATGTCCGTCCAACAGTTGGGTAATGGTTAAATCAATTATAATACTACTGCTCCCTAGAATTTGATACAGCTATTAAATCTCATGACATACATATTCCTTAAAAATACAGACTGAGGAATGAAGTACTAATACACGTTACAACATGGATGAAACTCAAAATCATGCTAAATGAAAAGTGCCGGAACATAAAAGGCCACCTATTGTATGATTTCATTTATATGAAATGTTTGGGATAGGCAAATCTATGGAGACAGAAAGTAGATTAGTGGTTGCTTTGGGCAGGGTGCATGGGAATGAGGTGGGGAAAATAGGAAGTGACTGCTAATGGGTACATGGTTCTTCTGGGGGTGATAAAAATGTCCTAATTTAGATTGGGATGATTGTTGCACAACCTCTGTGAATATACTAAACACTGTCCAATTGTACACTTTAAATGGTTGCATTGTATTTCAATAAGGTTACATCTCAATAACAATGTTCAAAAAAATGCAATTGGAGTATTTACTATAAAGAAAACCAAGTTATACAAACAAATGAAAAAACAAACCAGAAGTAAATATAAACAAATACCAACAGTGGTTTGGTTCAAAGGGTGAATGTATGGGCGAAAATTGTTGCCTTTTCCCATTCAAAATTTGTATAATGTGATTAGATTTCTTCTTTCATTAAAAAATATACATATAAGTATACTTATAACAAGTATAAGTAATATATATATATATATAATTAGCAAATAGAAGAACGATTGTCTCCCCCTCCACCAAACCAGTGTTCTTTCTTTCTACTTTGTTAAGTCAAGAATCAAAAAATTCAGGGGCGTCTGGGTGGCACAGTTAAGCGACTGACTGTTGATTTCAGCTCAGGTCACAATCTCAGGTTTCTGGGATTTAGCCCCGCATTGGGCTCCATGCTCAGCGGGGAGTCTGCTTCTCTCTCTCCCCCTTTCGCTGCTCATGCTCTCTCTCTCTAAAATAAATAAATCTTACAAAAAAAAAAAAAGAAATGAATCAGAAAATGTATAGTCCAGCAGCTTGCACAACCCCTTCTAGCCACTTCAGGCCTTTCCATATAATTCTATGAAGGAAAAGGCAACCACGTTAATGGGCATAGTAACCCCAAAGGGAAAACATACATACACATTAGAATTCTGGCATATTGAATATATGCGTGTTCTCATTTTTAGGAAGTGATAGAAGCAATTGCTGAGTGTGCATTTAAGACGTCACCTTTTCCAATTCTGCTTTCATTTGAGAACCACGTAGATTCGTAAGTATTCCACACATTCACTGGGGAGTCTTTTTCCCAAAGAAGGCATGTTTAATAATTGTGCATCAGATTTAAGATTATTTGACATTATTAATGGTGTTCCTCAGTGATGTTATGTCTTAAGTATCATGTTTTCATTTGCATATGTTGGGATTCACTCGCTTAAACCTCATTAACATTACAATAATCCACTGGGCTTGGGGAATCTATTTTCAGGTCACAGGATTTTAAATTAAGGACTCCTCTTTTTGCAATGGTGTAGAATAATACCATGTCTCTCTTTTGGTGGGCCATTTTTATAATCCTCCTTCATTAGCTCCTTCTATTGCATGCACATTTATAGTCTGTTTTGCCACGCAAAAATGGCCAGTTCAAATGGCCAGTTCCGAACACTCTGGAGTTGGTGGAGAGAAAGCCGCAAATTCTCTTCCACTGCCTGAGCTTACACAGAACTCAGACCACCAGATGCTCCTCCTTCCTCTTCCCACTGGTTGCCCTTGTTCGTTAGTATTTGTAAGTGTAGTCCTATTTCAAAAATAGCCTGCCCTTATCACTGAGCCACACAAAGAAAAGATACTCTGACTTCACTATTTTATATTCATTTTATCACAAAATGCCAGAGTAAGACACGTTTCTATCTAAAATGTGGGCATTAGTTTACCCTATCTTTACCCAGTTTAAAATCCTTCAAAATGAGAGTTTTCTCTACTTTGAATCAAAATTCAAGAAACTAAAATTCTGGTCCATGGAATGAAAGGCTGAAGACTGTGTAGAAGTGCCCACCATTGCTCAAAAGAGTATTTGTGATGCCCTCTCTTTCAACGACCTGAGCCAGATTTCTCAACTAAAAGCCAAGAGCACCTGTCCTAATGTGGCTCATGGGTTCTTTTTTTACCCTTCTTCTTATTGAAAAGTCTTTCTCAAGCTACTGATTGATTCCCTTTGTCCAGCTAATTTGCAACACATGCTTCAATTTACGAATTCTTTAAGAATTCCCTAAAATCTTAAACAGTTTGGTCATGAACACATTTCAGCCTGAGGAATTTCCAAGTAAATGTGATCATTTGTTACTGTGATCATGGAGAAGGGCCTTGTTTTGAAGTAACCAATTTTATAATTATCTGTATTTCTAGTTTGCCCTCAGGAAATCCATATTACATTTACCAGCTCTTGGTTCTGTTGCACTGGGAAACAGTCAGCCAATGAATGATTTAATCATTTGGCAGATAGTTTTTCTAACACTTCTGAGGGGCAGTTGAAGAGAAAAGAATTGATTCTGTTTCACTGCTATCTCTCTTGGAACTAAAGGGAGCGCCTCTTGAGTTGCTGTATTTAATACTTCATTTTCTGTGACGACCCTGACTCGCGCATGAGCGTTTTCTCATCTCTGCCCATCCATTTTTAACTGGGCACTAACAGTCCTTTAGCACCTTTCTTTCAGGCACTGTGGTTCCCAGACTTGTAGATGTATTATGTCTCTTTTCGAGAAATATCTCCAAATCTAGCATATTTATGGTCTTCAAGAAATGTTTCTATATAAATTAGACAAGATGAAAAGCTCTAGTTCCACTCTTGATTCTCACACCTGCCCCATTGAACTTTCCTATAAGGGAGCCAGAGAGCTATCAACAACTACCTACCACCACAAACATAATAACAGCTAATGTTTATTGAGTTTATATTATCTGCCGAGCAGCCTTACAGGCGTAAGGTCATGTAACCCCTCCCCACAAACCCAGGGGCTCCTAAGAATAAATATTATTGTGATAATCCCTATTTTGTAGATGTTAAAACTGAGCCCCAAAGAGAGTGAGTAACTTACCCAAAGCCAGGCAGCTAAAAGGTGACAGGGCTGGGATTCAAATCTGGCTGGTCTGGCCTCAGAAATCACGTTTCATCAGCACTCTCCTCACACCTAAGCAGATGCATCTGGAGCCTTCAAAATATCAAATTAAGACAACCAGAGCATCGACAAGGCAACTGTCTATAAATGTTAACTTTTATGTGGCTTGTGATCCTTAACCACAGGACATTTTTTGTGGTTTTCAACACCAAACCCACAGAGAGCCAAAATAGGGTGTGAAAACCAAACCTCGCATTGCACACAAAAGCGAAAAGACAGTGTCATGATACTGTCCTTTCTGGTTTAAAAATGAGATATTTAGCTATTAAAAGTTTATTAGTAATTCA
Source organism: Zalophus californianus (assembly GCF_009762305.2). Classification (NCBI taxonomy): domain Eukaryota; kingdom Metazoa; phylum Chordata; class Mammalia; order Carnivora; family Otariidae; genus Zalophus; species Zalophus californianus. The sequence goes on along the minus strand of NC_045602.1, from coordinate 105,757,069 downwards.
TATGCCACAAAAGAAAACAGGATGCCATGATAGTTACCCCAAACCAGTGAGATACACTTAAGGCAGTGAAATACTAAGATACTGAATTCTGTGGTGGGGGAAAGCTGTTTGTTTCATGTTTCCATGATCCTGGAGCTTCACATGTCAAAATTGCTCAGCTTCAATCCTCTCCCGTGGGGATTATCACACACCCAAAAAAAAATTGGTAAGCTTTTCCCCTTTGCTAGTAAAACCCTGTGCTTGACATGTGGGCCACCTCACCTCAGTGCTGAACCCAGTGGCAGACATCATTTTTCACTTGCAGCCCTCTTTCCCACACCTAGAAATAAACCTCAGAATCCTTCGCAACACGGTGACCAAGAGACACCTCCCCACAAAAAACATCCGCCACCTATTATTTGCCATCTCTAGTGGACCATTTCATTTTCCGGTGTGCTGCATCTCCAAAATGTCAGATTCAGAACTGTGGTTCAGGCTTCTTTGAGCCACACCTCGAAAACAAACTCACCCCGGAAGAAAGGAAGAAATCGACTGGATTTTCTGGTTTTCCCTCCAAGTACTTGAAATTCCCTATCTACGAACAACAAAGGGAGGTCTGCCATTAGGTGCTGGCAACTCATCCTTCTCCCCCTGCCCCATCAGAATCCCATAAAATGCAGATTCCTGAACCGTACTCCCACACCCCATTTTGAATTTGTAGAAATGAGACTTGCTCTCTAGCTGCAATGTGAATGTCTTTTATTTCTGCAGTTTTGACCCACTAAGTTGCTTGGTTTTCCTCTGACTTTGTCTATTCACTCTCCTCTCTGCTCTGATTCGGTTCCTGTCAGGTGTGTGTGTGTGTGTGTGTGTGTGTGTGTGTGTGTGTGTGTGTGTGTGTGTGTGTGTGTAGAACAGCCTGATTACCAAGTAGCCCATTTTACTTTTTCTTGGAAAACTCCCTCTTGTTCTCTTCATCTCAGTTGATTTTGAGGCAAACTTGAAAACGTCAGATTTAGATCCTTGTTCTTCAGAGTGCCTGATCCGCAGACCAGCAGCATCTGCCTGATTGAGGAGCTTGGTAGAAATGCAGAGTCGGGGCACCTGACTGGCTCAGTCGATACAGCGTGAGACTCTTGACCTCAGGGTCGTGAGTTTGAGCCCCACGTTCTGGGTAGAGTTTACTTAAAAAAGAAAGAAAGAAAGAAAGAAAGAAAGAAAGAAAGAAAGAAAGAAAGAAAGAAAGAAAGAAAGAAAGAGAAGAGAAGAAAGAGAGAAAGAGAGAGAGAGAAAGAGAGAAGAGAGAAAGAGAGAGAAGAGAGAGAGAGAGAAAGAAAGAAAGAAAGAAGAAAGAAGAAAGAAAGAAAGAAAGAAAGAAGAAAGAAAGAAAGAAAGAAAAAAAGAAGGAAGGAAGAAAGAAAGAAAGAAAGAAAGAAGAAAGAAGAAAGAAAGAAGAAAGAAAGAAGAAGAAGGAAAGAAAGAAAGAAAGTAAGAAGGAAAGAAAGAAGGAAAGAAAGAAAGAAAGAAAGAAAGAAAGAAAGAAAGAAAGAAATGCAGAATCTCAGGCCCCACGCTGATGCTGCCTAGGAAGTGTCATTTTCTTAAGACCCCAGGTAATTTGGATGAAGTGTCAGAGCGTTAATTTAAACATTGTGGTCCACTAACTACCCGCATCAGAGCTGCCTGCACGCTTGTTACAAATACAGGTTTCAGGATTCCTCTCCCAATTCAGTGAATCAGGGCCTGGCCCTTGGCCCTACCACCTGCAGCATTAACAGCTCTGGTGATTCTTTAGTGGAATCAGGCAAGATTTTACTCCAGCAAAATCCTTCCTAGGGCCTGGTTTGGGGACAGCCTGACAAAGGACAGAGGACTCTGCCTGTCACCTGCTTAGAGACACCTGGAACATCACCTCAAAAATCCCTCCACTGGTGTGAATATGGCTCCCCTAAAAATCCTGAAAGCAGGGCATTAGGGTAAAACTCTCTCTTTTTACTCCAGGTCTCTGGTCAAAGGAACTTGAGGTTCCCAAGTTGCAACACTCAAGAAAAATGTCATCTCCTTCAGCACCTGCTGACTTATTTTAATCTATCACAACAGTTCTCAAATTTGAGCATGCATCAAAATCACCTAGAGGGTCTGTGAAGACCCCTGCACCCGGCTTCTCCAGAGAGTCTGACTCAGAATCTGCACTGGAGGCCTTGAATCTGCATTTCTGACCAGGTCTAAGTGTGTTATGTTGACGCTACTGGTCTGTGGACCACACCTGGAGTAGCAAAGCTCTGTGACACTGAGTAGTGTCATTCTGTGAAAGCAAAATGAAGGGTTTGGACAGTTTCTCCCGTGCAGCCTGGAACGCTTTGGCCGAGCACAGGTGGACTTGTCTCAGCTATGGACGCAGAGCTGTTTGGCTTGGTTGAGCCCCTGGGCTAGTTATCCTTTGAGCAACAGCATCTGAACAGAGGATACCCAGACTGCTCTGCCAAATCAGCCACCTCTCTGCTTGCTCCCCAACTTCTAGTGACTTGTCCTTAAACAACCACCCCCATGCTTTTCAGGATCAGTCCTCTGGGTGGCAAGTTTTCCCCTCTCCCTGATCCTGGTGAGGAATATTCTGAGGGCTGCGTAAGCCACGTAGTAAAATCGCCTATAGGTCAAGAAAGGACAACGGCGAGAAGCTAGGAGGTCATTCTGCAGGGCTTTGCAAATTCTTTGATTCTCTTCTTTGCCTCTCCCTGCAGTTCCAACAAAGCAGTGGCTTTGGACTTCCATTTGAACTCCAGAGAACTCACTTGACCCCAAAAACTATATGCTATATCCTTTAAAAAGGGATATAAAAGTGGTTTTCCCGTGCACCACTGCAATACGATTTGAATCCCCAGAGCACCCCCTTCCCAGGGGGAAAAAACAAAACAGTCCATGATCCAGGTTTAATAGTTACAGAAGAGAGAAAGAAAAGAAGAATCACATTTTATAATTGATTTGATTTATAGTAAAGAAGGCTTTTTTGATCACTTACTTATTATTACTACAATCCCAGTTCTGCTAAAATGTATTAACATTACAGCAGGCAGAGACAACTACTGGAAATCAAGTTTGACAGCCTGTAGATCAAACTCACAGTCCATAAAACCCAATGGAATTGGATACCTTTGTAATGATATTTAACGTTCTACAGAATAAGAAAAAAAAATGTTATTGCTTTTTCAAAGGTCAAAGGAAGCAGGAATATTGAAAGATGCGGGTGTTCCCTCACATCGACTGTTTCCGTCTTAGCAAGTGCACAAGTCGCCCAGCTGAGTGGAGGCTGCCTCCTAACCCTGGATCATCTTACATCTGCCCCACTCTTTGAACGGGTCAAAGGCATTTGCATCCGTTACTCCACTTCATCTTCTTGGCACCTTCTGTCCTTTTCCAAGAACAGTTATTATCCTCATTTTACAGATCCAGAGTGGTTGAGAGTCTGGAGCTCAGCTCAAGAAAGCCTACAGCTCCAGCCTTCGTCTATCAGACCAGATTCCTCCTGGCCCATAGTCAGGCTGACACCACCTCTGCTGCCCTATTATGCACATAAAGGGTGCAGACACCTTTCCCCAGTGTGCCTGCTTCTTTTACCTTTCCTCCAGGATCCCCTCCCAAGTGGACACACTTCTGCCTGACTGCCCTTCTATGTTTTAAGATTCTCTCTCTCTCTCTCTCTCCCCCCCCCTTTTCCTCCCTCTCCTTCTCTCTCACCTCCTTAAAAACACTCCTCCACAGGGGAAGAATGAAGGGGGGGAAATCGAATAGGGAGACAAACCCTGAGAGACGATGGACTCTGAAAAACAAACTGAGGGGGGTGGGGGGATGGGTCAGCCTGGTGATGGGTATTAAAGAGGGCACGTTCTGCGTGGAGCACTGGGTGTTATACGCAAACAATGAATCATGGAACACTCCATCAAAAACTAATGATGTGATGTATGGTGATGAACATAACAATAAAAAATTTAAAGACCAAAAAAAAAAAAAAAAACACTCCTCCACAGCCTAGCTCTCTGCAGGTTAGACAAATCTCAAGCAAGGATTCACCTGGACTCACGGATGAGTTCTGCCCCCAAGGTCTTGCATTTGACTTAGAATCAGGAAATTGAACAAAAGGAACTGAGCCCATAATTCTGAGACATTGAAGAATCCAGTGACTGGCAAATGACCTGCTATACTCTCCGTCTGTGTCTACGGAGGCCAGCCTTTAGGAATAGCTTTCACTGTCTACCTGCCATGTGGTATTCAAATTCACAGAAGTCAGGATAATAAACAAGGGGGTTAGAATGATAAATACTAATCCTGAAGGGTAAGAGAGGGAATCTCCTCTTTCTGTAATTAATAACGAGAAGTAATCCTGTCCAAACTCTTTAAATAAGCCTCCTTGTTTGCTTTCTTTCTCTCATTCCCCTTAGCCCAAAGCAGCAAGCCAAGATGGCGGAGTATTGCCGACTGATCTTTGGAGACGCTCTTCTCATGGAACCACTGGAAAAATACCCAGTAAGCAGTTTCAAGGTTTATCCCTGAAGGAATGCCCCTGGGGTTGGGTGGGGGTGCGGGGGACTTCCTTACATCCTTTCCGTGTTCCTCAGTAAGATTCGTTCGGTTGGTAATGAAGTCTGACCAGGAGGAAACCATCAGTGTGCCCTGCTGAGGGTGAAAGACATGCCTCTGTTCTCCTCCTGTACCCTCCATCTCCTCCTGTACCCTCCATCTCCTTCCCCCTCTGACAGATGTGACTGTCGGGACTACAGAATTCCACCCCCCACCCCCCCACCCCCGATCACAGTCAGCCGTGGAGACATTCTGGGCAGACGGGGCTCTGATCACCAACCAGGAACCTCATCACACCCTTTGAGAGATATGGTTCAGCAAAATGGGACGTGGCAGGTGGCACCATGACACCCCCTTCTGGCCTTGCGTCCACTCCTCACGTCCTTGCATGTGCCTGTTCAGGGAACTCAGGCCTCCTATTGCCCTGATAGCATCCCTGCTTTGGGAAGGAAAGCAATTGGAATATCTCAAAGTAGCCTCTCCCCTCTTGAACCCTTTTTCCTAGTCTCCGCACATTCGTACATGGCTTCATACCAATCCCCCGACTCCTTGCAAGCAAAGAATAAAGGACCAGTGTAGGAGAGTTCACTGAACTTTCTAAAAATAACCCATCTTGGGACTTGCACACATGCTCTCTGATAAAATATCTAACAACCCTCTCATGGGAAATTGATTTTTCTCATTAGCCATGCAAGCTTGAAACACAAGAAATAAGCCTTGCAAATAAGGGTGGCTGGAATCTCGGAGCTGCAAGGAAATGTGAAGCCACCAGTCCAGTCCTGCTGATGCCAAGGACATGTGCAGCTTAGCTCCCGAGTTCTGGATGGCGGGAGGGGGGAGAGGGAGTCTGCTCCTTTTAAACTGCATCTGAAAGATTGATTCTGTATGCTTGCCTGGAAGCTCCTGCTCATCTTTACCAACGCTTCCTGACAGATGCCACACTAACTGGTCTCCCTCCTTTGAAAATCCAAGGCAGGGCCTTCCTATCTGTCCTAAACCAAAATGGTTGGATTTACGGTCCACAGCAAACTCCTGAACCTTTGGATTAGCAAGTCCCCCAGTACATTCCAGTGGTCTTATTCATGGGGATTTCGTTATGAAAAAAAGAGTTCGGTAATTAAAATATGCCTTTCATATGAAAAAAGAAAGAACTGCAAAGCAGCAAGACACACTTAGAACAGTTTACTGGGCTCTACTGAAGGTAGTAATGAATAATCTAGAAGCTCTTGGTGTCCAACACCATCCTGGCACTTTGGGGAGGGAGGCTGAAAGAAGGGGGCACTATTTTTTTTTTTTAAGATTTTATTTGTAAGTTATCTCTACCCACAACGTGGGGCTCGAACTCACCACCCCGAGATCCTGAATCGCACCCTCTGCCGACTAGCTGGCCAGGGCGCCCCTAACGGTGTGATATTTTTACAGAAGGCGCTTTTCTTTTCCATTAGCTGGAATCTGGAGTTCCTCTTCCAAGCCCCATGGACTTAATGCACAAAATTTTGGTGAAAAATAAGAAGAAATCGCACAAGTCATCGGAAGGAAGTGGCAAAAAGAAGCTCTCAGAACAAGCTTCCAACACGTACAGCGACTCCTCCAGCGTGTTCGAGTCCTCATCTCCAGGAGCTGGTAAGGGGTTAGGGACGCTTGTTCCCTGTTCCACATGGGTTTCAGAAGTGCTGACTTAACGTAGAAGGACGTTGAACATTTCTATTTGGACACGCTTTAAAACCGGGCTGGTTTTTCTATTTCTGCTACCAACTGAGTGGCTTTGTTAAAACTATGCATATGTATTATCTCCAGTTCTGTAGGTAGGGAGGCCCACGTGGGTCTCCCGAGGCTAAACTCTAGGTGTCAGCAGGGCGGCTTTCCTTTCTGGAGGCCCTAGGGAATCCTATTCCTTGCTGGTTCCAGCTTCCAGAGGCCACCCACATTTGTTGATTTATGGCTCCTTCCTCCAGTGTCAAGCCAACGATGCCCCATCTCACTTCTGGCATTGTACCGCCCTCTGACCACAGCCAAGAAAGGTCCTTTGCTTTTAGGAACTCACACCATTACACTGGACTCTTTTGGATAATCCAAGATAATCTCCCCCATCTCCAGTTCCTTAATCTATCTGCAAAGACCCTCTCACTGTATATTCACAGGGCACAGGACATATTCCCAGGACGTGGTCATTTGGGAGAGCCATGCTGTCTAGCACATTGGCCAAATCATCTTCAAACTGACCCTGTGATTTTAAGCTTCTCAAGGACAGTGATCCCTTAACATTCACTCAGGTCTGGGCACCAGATGATCACCGGATATATTCTCATTGATGATATGCTGAAGAGTTCTGGGCAATTCCACTTACCCATATTTTATAGATCTTTTAAAATGTAAAAAAAAAAGTTACTTGAATTATCTGTCAAAGCTCCTAGGTGATGCTTAATATCATTAATTTTCCTTTTAGATTTAAATTGAAATAGATTTTTGTGGTTGATGAGAAAAGGATTCCAAGTGGTCACCCCATTTCCTTTGAATTGCTTGTCATTTAGTCTGATTTCTGTTCTAGCTTTAATCAGAATCTTGGCAATCTGAAAAGGGCATTAGGAAGCTCTCCTGATTGGAGGGTGAATAAGGGGAGGAAGCTTGAAGCTTGAATCTAGGAAGTTCTTCAACGAGAAGTTTAACTGACACTGGAACAATCACTTTGGAAAACTGGCAGTATTTACAAAAACTGAACATATGCACACCCTCTGCCCCAGGGAGTCCCCTTCTAGGCTTATACCAGACAGAAATGTGTATAGACGAGTCATCAAGACAGATGTAAGGAATTGCTTAACACAACGCTACTCACAACAGCTAAAAACTGGAAACCAACCAAATGTCATCAACAGATAAAGAGGTTGTAGTGTATTCACACTGTGGAATAATATGCAACAATACCAATCTATCTTTGCACACAAGAATAGGGCTACATCTCAGAAACATAATGTTGAGTAAAAGAAATCAAATACAAAAAAGTATCCGCCATATTGATTCCATTCATATAAAGTACAAAAACAGGCAGAATGAGCCTATGCAGTTAGAAGTCAGGAAATGGTGACCCTTGAAGAAGTGGCTGGAAGGGAATCCGAGGAGGCCTCTGGACACTGGTTTTATTTTGTTTCTTGATCTCAGTAACAGTTATTAAGGTCTGCGTAGTCAGTGAAAATTCAACACTCTATACACGTACAAGTATGTATACTTCTCTATATACCTATCATATGTCAATTAAAAGACTTCAGAATAATTTTTTAAATTAAAATATAAACTCTAGGGCAATGGGGGGTGGACCAAGACACTGATTTATCTTTTTTTTTTTAATTTTTCCATCTCAATGGCCAATATCTTTTAAGGGTTAGATAAAAATCCTTATCAGCAGATATTATACAATTCTTTGAAAGGTTTTGTGGGGGGATAGTTTTTGAATGTGTATTTCAAACACTATTACGCAATTCTGAATCTCTTCTCAAAAACAGTTGTGTTCTCAGTATGAATGTTCTTTTGAAGGTTTGGAGGAAATATTGTTATGAGGCTACCTAGCATAATTCTTGAAACTCTTGAATCCAGGGAGGAAAGCAGGTCTTCCTTTGCATGGAGAAACTTGTTTTCCTGTGTGCCATTCTCCCTATCAGTTCTGTTCCTCTTATTAACTGGATGCATAACACAAATAACGATTTTTACAGGCGGTGAACATTATTGCTTAATACAAAGAAAAAGTGCAATCCGGTAGTAATTCGGTAGATTTCCTAAGCCAGCCCCATGGTCTGTTGTGCAATCTTTCTTAGAATGGAAAATTTGGGACATTTAAATAGGTAGGTAGGTTCTTGAAAAATGAGCACTGCTAATTTACCATTTGGTTTGTAGATGGTCTCCGGTAATGGGAACTCAAGTAACTTGAAAAATATGCAATGGTTCTTATTTCAAAACTAATTTATTTATCATGGTCCCTGTTGGCCAGGTGACTTTTCCAGGATTCAGCCCTTTGTCAAGTACACTTGTCTTAAAGAACTAGAATAAAGTAGTTTTATTTATTTATTTTTTTTATGGTGCAAGGTTTTAGGATCCTAAGATGCTTCCAAGACCCCGCCAAAGACTTATAAGGGAAAAACCAGGGTCTGCTCATAAAGTCATGGAAGACAAGTTCTTTCTTTCCCCCCATACACCAAAGAATGACCTGATAGAGTTATTTGAAATGATTGGTGTATTGTTATGTCCTGTAAAGCATTGTGTAAATGGTTTTGCCAAAGAAACTTTTAAATTGCTCTATAAAAAGAATCCCCTAATTAAAAAGCAAAAACTGGTTAAAAGAACTTGGAGCAACACATTTGATTATTTAAAAAACTTGAGTGCCAACTTCCTAAAAGAACATGTCTCTATATAAATATGTTTTCTAACCAAAATATAATGGATTCATCTTATTAACTAACACAATATCAGCATCATAAAGTGGCTGTATGTGCTTTCTTTTAATAAACAAGCCATAAATAATGATTTGTTGGTCCCAGAAATCTTTTCCCTCTAAAGATATTTCATGAATACTTTGCCCACTGCTGTCATTGAGTAATTGATTGAACTTCGTCAGCCAAATGAAAATATGTATAAGCTTCTTTGAAGACATGCTGTGGACACTGTGTCACTTATATAGATTAAAGGGGCAGCTAACTTTCAGAAGGTTTGAGGGGGGAGGGCCCTGCACGTGCAAGTTGCCTCATCGTTGAGCCAATATTGCCATCTACTGGGCTCGTCCTATTATTGCCCCGTGTGAATGCCGCAAGATAGTAGTCAAATCAAATAATGCTTTCTGTAGTATTTTACTTGAAAGTCTTTTTACATAACTGAATCACTGGGTCTGACTGAGGCCCAGAGCTGTGGCAGAATTTAATACCTCATGCTGGTATGAATATTTAAACTAGCAGAATCAACCACAAAATCTTCAGAGAGGAAAAAGAATCCATTGAAATGACTGTGTATTGGCTAACGATGAGGCTGAATTATGTTTGACTGAAGTAGATTTCCATGCATCATTGTGTTAAGGGTTCATGCATTTTATCCTGCTCTTTAAAACGGGACGTAGCCATTTTCTAAGAGATGTGCATTGCTTAGAGGACAATGCATCCATTAGAGAAGCCTGCGGGCAAGTCATAGGATACAATAGTTAGCTTACAGTCTTTGTGTAGTTAGGTATGCTGCCACAGCCCCACCCTTTCTGTCCTAGCTCTTGTCCTTGGCCTTCACTGTGAGGTCCCCTATGGCCTCGGAAAAGTGGCCCCAAAGTCACTGAGCACTGACCAAACATCGCATGAAGAGTCAGGGCTCAGAAAAAGAGAGAAAAGTGGGAACAGGGTAGTTTATCCCTTTTAGGGTCATACAGATCCTGAAAGACAAGGTACACATCAATATAGGATGTGTGTACCATAGAAAGCTGACTGTAGATGATGCCATATTTTTTTTAAACATACAGATAAAAATGTTAAGCATTTTCCATAGAAGGTGGGCATTTCAAATGTATTCGCAAACGAAACTTGGAGGAAAAAAAAAAATCCATATTCAAAATCTCAGGATGATTCTCTATATAATTAATAAAATTTAAATATCCAAAAGAATAATTTTAAAACCATGAAAGGCCAATATCCAAGGAAATTTTTGGCAATGCGCCTGTTAGCCTGTGCTTCGAACCTTCAAACCTGTTACCTCATGATCTTTTATTCAAATCCGACAGGGGAAGCTGATACCGAGAGTGATGACGACGATGATGATGATGACTGTAAAAAATCTTCAATGGATGAGGTAGGTATCTAGGGACTGACTTCGGGTCACAGAGGCACTTCCCCTAATTTGCCCACCCAGAAGGCTCCATCTGGATACAGTTTGTGGTCCCCTTCTGCCATCTAGTGGTCAAAAGAGTCATAGTTCACTTTAAAACTTTCAGCTATCCTGTTGGAAAATGAAAATGCATGCTGGGGTCTCCTGGGTGATAGACATTGGGGAGGGTATGTGCTATGGTGAGCACTGTGAATTGTACAAGACTGATGAATCACGGATCTGTACTTCTGAAACAAATAATGCAATATATGTTAAGAAAAAAAAAGAAGAAGAAGATAGCAGGAGGGAAAGAATGAAGGGGAGTTAAGTCGGAGGGGGAGACGAACCATGAGAGACGATGGACTCTGAAAAACAAACTGAAGGTTCTAGAGGGGAGAGGGGTGGGGGGATGGGTTAGCCTGGTGATGGGTATTAAAGAGGGCACGTTCTGCATGGAGCACAGGGTGTTAGGCACAAACAATGAATCATGGAACACTACATCAAAAACTAATGGTGTAATGTATGGTGATTAACATAACAATAAAAAATTATTTTAAAAAACGCATGCTGGGGTCTCTAAAGGAGTTAGCATGGCATTGAGCAAAGCTCTCTATAATGAACAATGCTGCTGAGACTGCCTTCCATCGAATGGGGTATCTGGAGGGTGAATTCAAAAATTCAATTCGTGACATCCAACGACCTGCTTCAATTTTTGAGGCAATTGAATGGATTGTCAAATGGCCCCAAATCCAGAGAAGACATGGGATTTGGGAGAAATGTTCAGAAATGTGACATCCATTCCTTTATTGTAATTTTGGAACCACTAGAGATCCTTATTGATGTAAGCTCGAACATCCCAAAGAACCTCACCAGTTCAGTGAATCTGGGATAGGTCAATTGGAATTTTTAAAACTTTGTTGTAGCAAGAGTCTTGGTCCAAAAGTTTATACCGAATCTGCTTTCAAATATATTGGAAAGCATCTGTCTCAGGGATAAATAATGAATGATAAACTATTCTTACATGATGTTCTTGCTCTGGTACTTACTTCCTTTCATGTAGTCTAAAGTTTTGATTAACTATGTTCCTCCACTAAATTTCAAGTCAATGTCCAGGAGGAAAACGAAATATGCCTGGTAAAGTAGTTCTGCCTGATAATTACTTCAATTGCACATAACTTTTATCACTGATTCTTGATCATTTAAAATTGTCTTACTAATTGGATGGTCCATTTGCAAATGAATATTTCCCAATTAACATTTAACTTAAATATTGCTACAGGAATTTAAAAAAAAAATCATGTCTCCATGCCTTCTGTCTTCTGAGAATGGGAGAAAATATTAGATCAGTCTACAGAGGTCTGTCCATGTCAATACTGCATAAAAACTTGATTAAAGTGATATGTAATAGCTAATCATAGCTAAAGTAACATGAGGTTTTACTATGTGCCAGGTACTTTTCTGAGCTCTTTCACATCAACTAACTCATTTAATAATCCCCAAAACTCTAGATGCTATCGCGACTGGTTTTATTCTAATTTAATGGGTAAGAAAACTGAGGCACAGAGCAGTTAAGTAACTTGCCCAAGATTGCACAGCTTCTAAGTGGTGAGTTTGGGATTTGAAATTAGGCCATCTGGCTCCAGAACCTGAGCTACTGACCCCTACCCTGAACTGTACTGCTTGCCTACTAGGCACCCAGGAACCAAGAAGGCAGGGAGAGATGAATGTTTGTAAAGAAAAGCAATAGCTGTTCACCCACCCCAACCTATTTCCACAAGGCAACTTTTTTTAAAAAACTTTTTTTTTTGGTTCACTGGCAGTCACCTACATACTAATTTTCATATTGTACAGTGAATTCCTGATTTCTTGATGTATTAACCTTAGACATCAGCTAAGGAATTTATGCTATGGCAGGTGAAATAGGGCTCAGGGCTTCTCAGATTGTAATGTGCATTGAATCACCTTAGTAAAATGGAGATTCTTATTCCGGGGGCCAATGCCCTTGGGGGGGCACACTGGGACCTGTCCCTAAACCTCCCTCCTACCACCCCACACTTGCCTACCTTATGAGCGAATTTTCTCCTGTGATGAACTTTCTATTGGCAATAATTTTTGGAAGAGGAGGGATGATGTTCTCTCTCGTGGGTCCCTGCATCTTTGCCCTGGGGAAAATAACCCTTGGGAAGGTAATGCTGACTCTGGGAATGTTATTTTTAATTCTGCTTCCAGGGGACTGCGGGGAGCGAGGCCATGGCCACCGAAGAGATGTCTAACCTGGTGAACTATATTCAGCCGGTCAAGTTTGAGTCATTTGAAATTTCAAAAAGTAAGTTTTCCCTGGAGAAGAAGCCCTAATGTAGCCTAGAATGAGTATCCTTTCAATACAAGGTAGTTAGAACAAAGAATATTACCCTTAACAGAACTCCTCTGGAAAGTCTTGAATATATGCCTGGGCGGACGATCATAACCATGTGAGAAGGTGTTCCACGATGTTTCCCCAGAATTCTTAGTAGGGCTGCAAGCCACCCATGGTTATCTGAAAGATACGAGAACACAGCTAACTGAGAGTTCCACAATTGTTTTTGTTCAACAACATAATGCGCTCCTTCCATTAGATAAGGGACAGTATTGAAATAAACTATTTACCCATCCCCCAGCAGGGGAGCGGCCAGAGAAGTGGTTAGCCCTAATGACTAGAAATAGAACACAATCAGTCAGTTCACCCACGTTCTGTTTGTCCAGCCTGTTTGATAACATTAACTTCACAGCATTTTTTGTTCTCCCTTCATCCAACTACACACATCCAATACTGGAGGCAAAGAAAAAAATAGCATCTTTCCCCCACCTAAAGAAAAGAGCCCTTTTATGAAATTGCCCTTTTTTTGATGACATGTAAGATGCTATTGGGTGAAGAGAATCCTTGGGACATTTTAGCTGCTTTTATGAGTGTGCTCTTAAAGGCTGAATTTTTAAACATAGCAGGCTCTGACAAAGCATAGTTTTATAAATACATCAAAATCTAAGCTACGTAATACGCTTACGTATAAGTGTATAATTTTGTCCAAAGAGCCTTAACTTTGTAGTATATAGTATCTAGATCTCTACAATGAGGAATTTAACTTTCAATACAGTTTATATATAAATATTTCAACATTTTTTTATTTTTATAAGTACTGATGCATCTTACTGCAAGTTGTTCAGTTTGAAACGTCCTATTTTTATATTTCTATAACTTTCATTGGCTGTCAAATGAGTTTTCCTAATTCATGAGTCAAAAGTTCCTAGACAAGTAGCCAAGTTGAGAAGGAACTGATGCATTGATAATCCTTCAGAACCTGGTAAGAACAGCAGGGGCCCAAGATTGACAAACAAGTACTTTTCTCCTTGTGTTTCACTCAACATACATTACCAAAGCACCTACTAAATGGACTGAATTTTAATTGGCAGTCTTGCTTAAATAACTAGTCAGATGAAAAGAGGTTTCTGATGGACCAAAAGAAGAGAAGTAAGGGTTTCCTATAGAGTTGATTAAATTGGGGAAAGGTAAGGAGATGGATAAAAGAGTCTAGGAATGACTTAGGAAGAAAAATGAGGCTTTAATTATGGAAAGTGGGCATCAAAGAGGGGGAAATGACTCAAAGGTAATAACTCTGTTTAAAAACTGAGAGCTGGGGGCACCTGGGTGTCTCAGTAGGGGCCAAGTGTCTCCCTTGGGCTCAGGTCATGACCCCGGGGTCCTGGGATGGAGCCCCACGTCAGGCTGCCTCTCAGCGGGGCGTCTTGCTTCTCCCTCTCCCTCTTCTCCTCCCCCTGTTTGTGCTCTCTCTCTCCTGCTCGTTCTCTCTCTGAAAGAAAGAAATAAAATCTTTAAAAAAAATTTTTTAATACGTAAATAAAAACTGAGAACTGTCGAGGTGCCTTGCTGGCTCATTCAGTTGAGCATCAGACTCTTGGTTTCAGCTCAGGTCATGATCTCAGGGTCCTGGGATCGAGCCCCAAATCCAGCTTTACACTCAGCCCAGAGTCTGCTTGAGAGTCTCTCCCTCTGCTCCTCCCCCCATTTGCCCACACACTTTCTCTCTCTCTCAAATAAATAAAATCTTAAAACAAAACAAAAAAAAAACATAAATTTAAAAAAAAAAAAAAAACCCTGAGAGCTTTCTAACCACACTTGCCTCAGTACTGTGTGTGACACTTTGGTTTTTACCTGGGAGGAAGACAGAGAAGCTGTTGGACTCTTAGTCTTTACAGACTAAGATAACTTTGTTTTGTTTCTTCCATTCTAATGGGAAGTTTGGATTCCACTTTAAAAATGTTGCTCCTGTATTCTCCTGAGACCTCTAGCACATTCATCTCTCAGGCCTCTCTTATCTAATCTGAAAATGAGGCCATCAGGCTGGAAAATTTCCAAGGATTCTTCTGCTTTGAAATACCCTGATCTTAATGTCACATTAGTTATCTGAACCGAAGGGGCGCGTACAAACTGAGGGAATGACAATGCGAGAATCAAAGAGAGAGGCAGAGACACCAGTCTGAATGGATTTAGAACAAAAGATTCCCCCAGGGCTCCTTTTCTTTTTAACAAAACAGCTTTCATTTACCACATCTTAAAATTCATTTCCCCATCCTAATACAGGGCCATAAGCATAGCTGACTCAGGTGGTAAGAATTAGGAGAGACAGCTTCTTAGAAGATTCAACTTTGGGTACACGTAAATGGTTCACTGAAAGAAATACATTTATAAAGTTGCGATGGGGATTCATTGCCCTAACTTCACTGAACACGCGCCTACTTCTTACATGTTATAATTTATACCGTTACATTTTACTTCTCGCCCGTTTTTCTTGTCATGAACTCAGAAAGAAACAAAAGTTTTGAAATGTCTTCCTTCGTGGAAACCAAAGGCCTCGAGCAACTGACGAAGTCTCCAGTGGAATTTGTAGAGTATCCTTGATTTGACGATTGACCGCTGAAGTGACCCAATTGAAGCCACATACCATTTGTTTGATTTTTGTCTTGAATAAGGAGAAAGATGCATGATATGGCTTCCCACTGTCACGTGGGTGTGAGAAACAGTTTCAGGTTTCATAGGCGAGGCTGAGGGGGGTGGCCTCGCACTGGTCTCTCAGGAAAAGAAGCTAAAAATCAAGGTGATTTTCACACCATCAAGTCCTTTCTCATGTGGCAATTTGCTTAATCTTTCTGAA
This sequence comes from Zalophus californianus, assembly GCF_009762305.2. Taxonomy (NCBI): domain Eukaryota; kingdom Metazoa; phylum Chordata; class Mammalia; order Carnivora; family Otariidae; genus Zalophus; species Zalophus californianus. Next base: position 105,741,485 of record NC_045602.1, on the reverse strand, counting down.
TTTCCTCATCTGTAAAACAGAAACTGTGATATCAGCTTTATGGCTAACCTTTTGGGTTAGGGACAACATGAGTCAAGTGTGTGTATACATATGTATACATATGTAAGATAGGCTATATGTAAGACAGAATATTATATATGTAAATATAAACTTTCTTGGCATGTCACATCCTTACATGTAATAGGTGTCCAATCAGAAGATAGTTGGGATGATGATAAGAATATAAATTTTAGGACGCCTGGCTGGCTCAGTCAGAGGAGCATGTGACCCTTGATCTCGGGGTCATGAGTTCCAGCCCCACATCGGGTGTAGAGATTACAAAAAAATAAAAATCCTTAAAAAAGAAAAATATAAATACATATTACCAATAATGGCTTTGTTGATAGTCCTGACAACAAAACCTTACAATTTTTATCCATAGATCAAAAATGAAACAAGTCTTTAAATTTTTTTCATGAAAGTAATAAATAGTAAATGCCACAAGCAGCCCAATTTCATGAAGCAAGTCCCAGAATAAAAATAAAGTCACCCTTAGAACTCATCCACAACAGGAGAGGGAACAAATGTAAAACTCCACACACGAAGTCACACTCTTAAGTGTTGCCTCTTGGGTAGACCTTCCATTCGCTGTCTTATCTTTCTGAACCCTCACAATAGACCTAGAATGTAGGGATTGTTCAATCTATTAAGGAGGGAAACCAACTCACAGTGTGAGGTAACTTGTTCCCCTGCCCAAGCTCACAACTTTAGCTAACCTCTGCCAAATTTGGTAATAGGAAGAGTCGGCCAGCTTTTAAAGACATAGCATTGTTTAATCACTACGTAGTAGTTGAGAGCTAATGGTTCTCAGGATCGAAAACTGATGGCAGGAGGAACTCAAATACAAAACAAGGTCAGCACCTTCTACGCTCTATTTACCTTGTTATCCATCATGAAGTGTACCACAGTCTTGGCAAACAGCATTCTCAGAGAAGGTTAAAAAATGAGCAGAGAGCATTTCAAAAATAGCCATGCAGTTCACATTAACTTTCTGCCAAAGACAATATCACGCTCTCACATGCTTAGACACGCTTGAGCTTCCTCATGTGTCCTTCATCGTGAAGCCTGTCCTTAATAATCTCCGCAAAATCACACTGACTTTGACTCGGTCATTTTCGCTACCCCATTAGTTTTTACCCACAAGGCTCTGCAAAGGTGATAGTACATTTCTATTATAAAAGTCCATTTATTCCGTGTGTTCGGGAAGTTTTTGACCTTTTTCATCGACTAGCCCAATGAGATCATCAACAGCTAGTTCATTTTCCAATGGAAAAGGAAGAAGGTGGCCTCTCAGTTAATAGTATTGGTTAATTATTTTTATAATTGTATTCACTACTTAACATGATGGTCCAGATATAACAAAATGCAGCTTAGCAGAATATATCCAAAAGGAACCCGTGTGGATTCATCTAACTACATGCCTCAGCTCTTCTGGAATGCGGGTTGCCAAATGGTTGCACTTAATTTTCAAACTGTGGGTAAGTAACACAGTTAAAGTTCATTTCCGTTCTGTTATAAAGCCACATTTCCAGATGAAAAGAGAAGCAAATTTCAGTGAATTTCATACAGAAAAAAGGTAACCTTTGAAAACAGAGAAACTGTCTTTAATAGTTTATGAACAAGTCTTTGTTTCTAGTGGTTTTCCATTATTTTCAAAGAAAAATTTTTATGCTATTTAAAGCAATATGTAGAGGGGCACCTGGGTGGCTCAGCTGGTTAAGCGTCTGCCTTCAGGTCAGGTCATGGTCTCAGGGTCCTGGGATCAAACCCTGTGTAGGGCTCCCTGCTCAGCGGGGAGTCTTCTTCTCCTTCCCCCTGCTCTTGCATTCTTGCTCACTCTCTCTCTCCCTCTCAAATAAATAAATAAAATCTTTTAAAAAAATTAAAAAATTAATATATATATATTGTAGAAAATTTGGAAAATTCAGAAAAGTATAAAGAAAAAAATAAAACTGCCAGGAACACTACCATTCAGAAAGTCAACACAGTTATCTTTTTGGCTCTGTAATCTGTAAGGTTTTTTGGTTATGTATATACAGGCTTTTAAATTTAATTCCTTGTTTAAAAATGTATTAAAAAAAAAGAAGATAGTAGGAAGGGAAAAATGAAGGGGGGGAAATCGAAGGAGGAGACAAACCATGAGAGACGATGGACTCTGAGAAACAAACTGAGGGTTCTAGAGGGGAGGGGGGGTGGGGGGATGGGTTAGCCTGGTGATGGGTATTAAAGAGGGTACGTACTGCATGGAGCACTGGGTGTTATGCACAAACAATGAATCATGGAACACTACATCCAAAACTAATGATGTATGGTGATTAACAATAAAATTTAAAAAAAAGTATATATATGTATATATTTATATACATTTAAGTGCTATACAGAAACATGAATTTTAATAACTGTATATTAAGCACATTTCACAATTCACTCAAACCCATTTCCTATCATTGGACATTAGGGAATTTTTTTTCTACTATAATGCTCGGAGAACATCTTGAATATAAATTGTCAAGTCTATGTCCTAATGTTGGAAGAGTTCCTAAAATAGAATTACTCTGTTAAAAGATGTGAACATTTTAAAAACCTTCATGCAGTATGCCAAATTGTCCAACAAAAATGTTGGTTATTTACCTGAAAAATACAAAAACACTAATTCAAAGGGATACATGCAGCCCTCTGTTTATTGCAGCATTATTTACAGTAGCCAAATTATGGAAGCAGCCCGAGTATCCATCAACAGATGAAAAGATAAAGAAGATGTGATATATGTATATATATATATATATATACACAATGGAATATTATTCAACCATACAAAGAATGAAATCCTGCCATTTGCAACTACATGAATGGAGCTAGAGAGTATAATGCTAAGTGAAATAAATCAGTCAGAGAAAGACAAATGCCATATGATCTCACTCATATGTGGAATTTAAGAAACAAAACCAATGAGCAAAGAAAAAAGAGAGAGAGAGAGAGACAAACCAAGAAACAGACTCTTAATCATAGAGAGCAAACTGATGTCACCAGAGGGGAGACGTGTGGGGGGATGGGTGAAATAGGTTGATGGGAATTAAGAGGACACTTATCATGATGAAAAAAATTAAATGATTTGAAAAAATCTGTACTTTTAGCAAGTCAAAAAAGAAAAATGTTACACTGGATTTCTCCTCCATCAGCAATGTATGGTGTGAAGTATTCCCTCTCGTTTGAGATCTTGGTTAAGTATTACCATTAAATAATAGTAATAATAATATTCCAGACAAAATATTATCTCACTGTTGCTTTAATTTTATTTCTTTGATTATTATTGAGGTTGAACATTTTAAATATGGATTTTGATTTTTATATTTCTGCTTTTATGAAGTGCATATTTAAGACTATTGTCAATTTTCCTGTCCACTTATAACAGCACTTTTTATATAATGGGCATGTTGTCATATTTTGTGAAACAGATGAGATTGGGCTGATTAATGTTTTATTTTATGGAGTCTTGGTTTATTTTTATTATTACAGGCTCTCCATCCCAGGATTAGATCCATAATTACTTCTGTTTCTCTCATGGTTTCTTTTTTATCTGAATTTGACCCTTCCAACCACCCAAATTTAATTGTGATACATAATCTCAGGAAGAGATAAATCCTTTTTACACTAAACTGAAATTACAGCTTAATAGATGTAGTCTTTTTTGGTGTGGTTAATTTGGGTCCATTTTCTTCCAGTTATATTCTCCTCTATTAATAAATTTGTCTGCCTTCCTGGAGCCAATAGCTCAGTTATTATTATAATGTTTAATAATATGGTCTAATACCTGGAAGTGGAAATTCTCCTTCATGGCTATTAGTTTTTAGTCATTTCTTGCTACTGCCAGTGGGACTCCTATTCCAAATGAATTTAATTTACTTATTATTATTTCCGTCCCGCCCCTGAGAAAGAAATGGGATTTTCAATAAAATCACATTAAATTTACATTAGTTTAATTGTTATATTGTGTTTCCCTCTCCCCACTGGAAAAATTATTTTGTTTAAAATCACATTAAATTTATAATTTGAGGAAATTTGAAGAAAACCAACACCTTTTAATTTTTAGTTTTCTTATCACAGAAAGAATGTTTTTCCCTTTACCTTAAAAGTTCTTACATAATATCCTGCAGCAAAATCACACATTTTCATCTGTGGTCTAGTTTCTTTAGATGAAAACCTTTTTTTTTTTAAACATTATATTTTTAGCAAATTGTTCCTAGATATTGATATTTGTATATTTATTTTATGAACAAATGTTTCATAGTCATCCTCCAAGCTCTCATAATAGCCCATTTTGCCAGTAGCTTCTATTGGGTTTTTCAGGTAGACACACACAACAATTTAATCACATCTATGCTTTTTCCCTTCCTAGTGCTTTGGACTGACCATTCTAGAACAATATTAAATAATAGTATTAAGGGTGGGCAGCTTTCTCTTCATCCTGAGACTAAGGGGAATTTCACTGAGTAGATGTTGGCTGTGACTGAGACAGATACCCTTCCACACAGTAAAGGAGTACAATAGCCCTTCTCATCTGTGGCTTCACTTTCTGTGGTTTCAGTTACCCGTGGTCAACGGGGGTCTAGAAGCAGATGTTCTTCCTTCTGACTTATTGTCAGAAGGTCAAAAGTAGCCGAATGCTACGTCACAATGCCTATGTCATTTACTTCACTTCATTTCATCCCGTAGGCATTTCATCACCTCACATCATCACGAAAAGGATGAGTGCAGAGAGAGAGACCACATTCACAAAACCCTTATTACAGTATATTGTTATAATTGTTCTATTTGATTATTAGTTGTTGTCAATCTCTTATCATGCCTAATTTATAAGTTAAACTTTATCATAGCTATGTGTGTATAGGAAAAAAAACATGGTATATGTAGAGTTTGGTACTATCTGTTGTTTCAGACATCCACTGGGGGTCTTGGAACACATCTCCCATGGAGAAGTGGGGACTACTGTATGCACCTGTCCTAATTGACTAACAGTGCTTTAGGAATTTATGTTCATGTCATTAAATGTCTATTTGAAATCTGTTGGGATAAGCATATATTCATTTCTTCTTTTGTGAGTAAATAGATCTCCTAATATGTAATTGTCCTTTTTTTCCTGGAACAAACTCTACTTCCTTGTTGTGTGTTATTTTTTAGAACAAAAGATTTGCTATTGTAATTTTTTAGGCTTTTGGTGTCCATTTTTTCAAATCTGATAAGTTAGTCATTTTCTTATTTTAGTACTTTGTCCAATTGTGGTATCATAGTTACCATAGCTTAATAAATTGACAGATAAAATTTCACTTATTTTCCCTGCTCTAAAAATGATTGGTTACTTGGAACTGAAATAATTCTATGGTCACTTCGCTATTATCCACCTAAGCAGAGATGAGTCATGATTCAGAATCTAGAACAACCTAGAACAGCTTCCCAGATTCCCAATGACTTAAATTTTTTTTAAAAAAACCTTACCAATTGCAATTAGTGTGAACATCCATTTCATATGCTGACTAAGCCTTAGGAAAACTTTGGCAGTAAGTTTTGTCCATTAGAAAGGAGTCAATGTGTAATTAGATGCAGGTGGTAAGTAACAAAAGAAATGCAAATTTAAAAAAGGAAATCCTTTTCTCCTATAAATTAAAAAAAGAATTCTAGCGTTCAAGGTTGGTGAGGTGTGGGGAAGGCTCAGAAGCATGGATGAGAGGTTTAAAGTGGCATGAGGTTTCTGAAGGGCATTTTGGCAAGACTTATCAAAAAGTACACATCTTTTTCCTGGAACACATCTTTTGACCTAGAAATGTCACTCCTAATAATGCCATTAACGATGGCTTCAAAGATTTCATGACAATGGTATTCATCAAACCATTATAGGTAATGAAGAATTTGCACAGCTGTTAAAATTAAAGCAGATAAATATTTAGTGAAATGGATATACTACATGTTCAAAACATATTTGAAGGAGAAAAGCAGAATATACACCAACGAGTTGGCAGCGGTTTATCTCTAGATTTGGAGATTACAGCTCAACTTTTTTTTCTTGTCTGTGTTTCCTAAATTTCTACAATGAATAAATATTTATTAAATAAATATTTATTCAATGAATAATAATAATAATATTTATTTCTTTTTAAATAGGGGAGTAAAAATGGACTGTAATACAATCTTACTTTGTTGCTCTAAACACCAGTATTGTCACAATAAGGGTTGTGTTTTTAATATTCAGACCTGGCTATGCAAATAAATATGGGGATGTACGAATACAATGGGAAAAGTGGCTACAGATTAAAGCCAGAGTTCATGAGGAGACCTGACAAGCATTTTGATCCGTTCACCGAAGGCATCGTGGATGGGATAGTAGCCAATACTTTATCTGTCAAGGTACGTACCTCTCTATTACAAAACTGTCCCCAACAAAAGTCTCAAACAGTACCTATTTTGCGTAAAGAAGTAGTTTAGTCATCAAAAATTTAGAGCTAGCAATATCTCCACCTCCTTCGTGCATTTTTCCTTTAAGGACCAAATCTGAATTACAAGTTTCAGAAGCCATATGCATGAGATAAAGGAACTTAAGTCCTATTCTTTAATAGGATAAAAATTGGACCCTAAATCAATAAACCAACTTGAAGAGTCACCATGGTTGGTCTTTTCTTTTGGTACAAATATCAGTGACCTATGTTGGAGAAATCTTCTGGTCTTTTATTTCTCCATTAGTTCTTGAAAAATAGCCACCCTAAGCAAAACTAGAGAAAACAAGGTATTCTCTCAATAATATTCTCTCAATAAATTGTTAACTATTGAATAAAAGCTCCCAAGTTACTGTTTTGAAAATCTATCAGTATTCAGGGACTTAAAACACAGAGTAGTGATATTAAGTAAAAGAATCGCTTCATTAAACATACATCTGACCTTAAAATACTAATTCAAAATTATTTCTGCAGTCTTTGAAATTGATGTTACATCATATAATTTTTTTAGCTGTAAGAAAATATTTTGTGCTATGAATGAAAAATCATTTCATAGGAGCTTTTTATGTGAATTCTATAAGCTCTTGGTTGTTGTGGCTCTTTCATTTACTTTAAAGTTTCCTTTCTTGGGGTGCCTGGGTGGCTCAGTCATTAAGCGTCTGCCTTCGGCTCAGGTCATGGTCCCAGGGTCCTGGTATCGAGCCCCGCATCGGGCTCCTTGCTCCGCGGGAAGCCTGCTTCTCCCTCACCCACTCCCCCTGCCTGTGTTCCTGCTCTGTCTCTCTCTCTGTCAAATAAATAAATAAAATCTTTAAAATAAAATAAAATAAAATAAAGTTTCCTTTCTTTCCTGTTTAGTTGGGTAACTGTGGAACTAAGAAACGTTTTGTATTGGACATAAATGCAATTTTCAGACTGACCTTAAACCAAAGGCATATGAAAGACTGTAAAAAAAAAAAAAAGTAACAGTTTTGCTAATTTCTATCTACCCTAAGCTTGTTGAGCCCATTTTTACTTTAAAATTTGTCACTTGACACAAAAGATTAAAAATAAAATTTCAGTGAAGTGTCTCAAAATTATATCTTTTGAAATTATTTCATGCCATCTATCTGAAGAGTGGAGTTGGCAGAATTAGAGCTTCGAGATTATGTTTATTTTAGGAAATTCTTTTCAGCAAAGGATGTTTCATTCCTGCCGAGTTTGATTAAGATAAAGTCCTAAGCATCACACACTGACAAAATGTTATTTTTAGAACCCTTGTCAATTGTTGTTATAGTTGGATCAAACTAATAATTTTGTTCTTGTGTGCCAGTTCATCTTGTTTTGTGCATGTGTGCTTGCTTATTTATTTGTTTTTTTTTAAATTCCGGGCGCCTGGGTGGCTCAGTCATTTAAGCGTCTGACTCTGGGTTTCAGCTCAGGTCGTGATCTCAGGCCCCACGTTGGGCTCCGTGCTGAGCGGGGAGCCTGTGTGTTCCTTTTCCTCTGCTCCTCCCCACTCTCTCAATCTCTCAAATAAATAAATAAATAATGTTTAAAAAATATTTTTAAAAACTCTACCATGAAGGTAGAAGTAGTTAGAAGATGATGGCATAGAAACAGGAAAGTGAGTTGAGGGGAAACAGTTGAGACCCAAACAGGCATGAGGGGCTACCTGAGTCCAGAATGGAGACACGGCTGTTGGGTGGTCAGTGTCCTCAGAATAGACAGGCCAGGCTGCTGTCTCATCTTGCCTTTCACATGATGGCCAGAGCCAAGAGGCGGCTCATGTCCCTCCAGTGGTGCCTTTGTTTTGACCTTCTGACATAGACTTCCTAGTGTCAGAATGGACTTGGGTGCCCAAAAGGTGTTCCACCATCCTATTCTACTGATGGGAACATTGAAGGTCATTAATTTAGTTAAGAACCTCTGCTTTTTTTTTTTTTTAGATTTTATTTATTTATTTATTTGAGAGAGAGGGAGAGAGCTCAAGCACAAGCAGAGGGGAGAGGCAGAGGGAGAAGCAGAGGTAGAGAGAAAGGGAGAAGCAGACTCTCCGCAGGGCAGGGAGCCCAACACAGGGCTCCAACCCAGGCCCCTGGGATCCTGACCTGAGCTGAAGGCAGATGCTTAACTGACTGAGCCACCCAAGTGGTTCCCCAAGAACCTCTGCTTTAACCAAACACCTTAAGCACACAGAATCCTTGGTGCATCTGATTTCCCACTGTGACTCACAAGCTTGGAAGTTTCACACTTGTCTGCTAAGTTGTTCTCCCTTAGAACCTCAAATTAAATAGAGATCATTGTTGGCAGGTCCCAGGCACTCAGGCTAAAGAGAACATTCAGGAGAAATGAGCTATCCTGGCAAATTCAGACAGCCTATTCCTCGTTTTTCTCTCTAACTGGTTTGGAATTTCTGACCCCATCAGCAAATAGCTCACTGGCCTCGCTGAGCCCTTGAGGGCCATTCACAGGCTGACATCATGTCCCACTTCTGGCCCCGCCATAGTCTTGATAATTCTGTCCCCTTTCACAGACTTGAGCTCAGAAAGCTCCTAGCCATCAGGATATGTGATTTTAAACTCTTTGAACTCTACAATATCCATAAATTGTATAGCTAAGCAAGGAAACCCATAACTGTGTGGACAGCTAACAGGTTGGGGTTAGGAGTGATGATAAACTGGGCTTGATGGTTTAAAGTCGATATTTGGGTTTTGTTTTTATTATCATTGTAGCTTTTTATTTAAAGTATAACAACTCTGGGGGCACCTGGGTGGCTCAGTCGGTTCAGTGTCTGACTCTTGATCTCAGTTCAGGTCTTGATCTCAGGGTTGTGAGTTCAATGCCTTGTAGTCTACTTAAAACTATAAAAATAAAAAAAATAAAAATATAACAACTCTGAGAATTGAATAACATAGGGTTACAACCATTTCTTCAAGTTGAATTTTATGAACAAAAGGAAACTTTTTAAATGCTAAAGTTTCTACTTTGTTATGTTTTAAATTTGTGCTCTTACCCTTTTAACTTCATTTACAATCATGCTAAAATGAGAATTTTTTTCTCTTGTAACATCTTTAAGTAGAAAAACCTTTATATTCAGTTGGCTCTAAGATCAATTTTCAACATTTAACAGATGTATCTCAAGTACAAAAGGTATAATCTCATCAAACTTTTGGTATATTTTCATTTATTTCCTCCTATACAATTTTGTCTTATTAACTGACTCCTTCTGACTTCAGCATTTTCAATGTGCCTCTATCAATTCCTTAACCAAATTTGTCCTCTTGCCTCTATTTCATTTTGGTTATGATTCAACCAGCATTTGTACCTCCCTAAAGTATTCTCTTATATCACTTACTCATTTTCAAGAGTTCCTTTTTGATTATTTTCTAGATTATTTCAGGTCAGTTTCTTTCTGATAAGAAAGTCGGGACTTACGTGGAAGTGGATATGTTTGGTTTGCCTGTGGACACGAGGAGGAAGGCATTTAAGACCAAAACATCACAGGGAAATGCTGTAAATCCTGTCTGGGAAGAAGAGCCCATTGTCTTCAAAAAGGTAGGTCTCATATCCTTGATATGAGATGTAACTGCATATTCAAGGTGTTTCACTCTGAGAAAAAAAATTACAGGAAGAATTATTTGTTGCTAATTCGGGAATTTACACATTTATAAAGCAATAGCACTTTGGGGGCTATCTTAAAAACTGTTCAGGAACTCTGTGAATCACTTGTTTGGATTTTCAGAATTGCGTTGTGAATCACTTAATTCTAGTATACCTCGTTTGGAAGACCAGAAAAACATATAAATTAACTCGTATTCCCTCATGATACAAGTGGTAAATGATATATTTTCATCGTAACTGAAATGAAGTAAAGTGGAAAGTAGGGAATAACATGGTAGCAGAGAGAAGGAAGCCCATACATCCTAAAAAAGAATATTAATTAAACTTCCTATAACCTCTAGCCTCTGGCAGCCGATCATTCTATCTTGTCTGGATTCTGTCTGATAGAGTTAAAATCTTTCCATTTGAATGGGCCTCCTGTCTGCCTTCACCAAAAAAGCAAATGTTCTACACACATGCTTGTCACACAAAGGAAGATAATAGTCTAGTAGAAAGTGGAATAGACTATCTTACCATATCATTTGCTTTTATCTGGCCAAAAGATCTAGAAAGGTTGTCTTCTGCAAAGAGAATATCTGTGTTAAGGGTCTCTGTGCTCCCACTATCTTTAATATGTTAATCAGATTTAATAGTAGTGTCTATTTCAAAGAGTTATTAATAAGTATTCCCCAATACACTGAAAACATTTATGAAATGTCTGGCACTTTGAAAATAGTCAACAAATATTAGCTTGCTCTTGTTACCAAAATTAAGTCTTTAAGGATACAGTTAGCCTCATGTTCTCCACACATGTTTTACGTTGTGGGGGGGAAAATGAGCAATTACTTGTTGCTCATTTGGGAATTATTTATAAAGCAATCTCATTTTGAAAGCTGTCTGCAAGCTCTATTTTTGCATGTTTGCTTTTGCTTTGAAAGTATAAAAGTGATTTGCTTTGAAAATATAAGAGTAAGGGCACCTGGCTGGCGAGTCTGCTAAGCATCCAACTCTTGATTTCAGCTCAGGTCATGATCTTGGGGTCATGGGAATGAGCCCCACATGGAGCTCCATGCTGGGTATGGAGCCTCCTTCCTCTCTCCCTCTCCCTCTGCTCCTCCTCCCTCTCCCTTCCCTGCTCATGCTTGCCCACTCTCTCTCTCTCCCTCAAAGAAAAAGAAAAAAGAAAATGTAAGTGTAAAGGCTCAAATAGTGGTAAGACTAACTTTATCTCTTTTTTTTTTTAAAGATTTTATTTATTTATTTGAGAGAGAGAGAATGAGAGACAGAGAGCACAAGAGGAAAGAGGGTCAGAGGGAGAAGCAGACTCCCCACTGAGCAGGGAGCCTGATATGGGACTCGATCCTGGGACTCCAGGATCATGACCTGAGCCGAAGGCAGTCGCTTAACCAACTGAGCCACCCAGGCGCCCAAGACTACTAACTTTATATTTAAACGTTTGTCATTTCCATATTTAAAGATTACCTTTCTAATTCTTTCTTGGAGTCGCTCCTTCTTATAACCACTTGTATCCTGCATTTCCCTCTAGGTGGTTCTTCCTTCTCTGGCCTGTCTGAGGATAGCAGCTTATGAAGAAGGAGGTAAATTCATCGGTCACCGGATCTTGCCAGTACAGGCAATTCGGCCAGGTATGGACAGTGTGGTGAGAAACTATCAAAGCTGTCAAGAAAACCATCACTGCCTTACGTGATTGTTCAAGGGTGAATTAGGAAGCTGTCTGAAAACTCAGTGGTTTATAACAAGTGCTTTATCTTTATGCTCACAAGTCTGTGGGTTGGCAGGGTTTGGCTGGGCTCAGCTGTGTGGCTGTGCTTTAGGCTGAGGGCTGGAGTTAGGTCTGCTCCCCGTGAGCTCATTCAGACTTCCAGGAGGAAGGAGCAGTGGCACCCACAGTATGGACATTTATGGCCACCCCCTGGAATGCATATAAGGGCAAGCCCGACTCTGCAAGTGCATTTGAATCCTCTGTTTGCACCACAACCCTAACATCCAGTTGTCTAAAGCATAGCATATGGCTAAGCCCCAAGTCAAGAAATCACATACAGGGGAAGAATTTGGACCAAGAACTCAGTCTATGACATACAGTTTTAGATTCTCTTTTGTGGGGTAAAACGTGATTGAAAAGGAAAATAATCAGAATCAACATTGTTTTCCTGTCTGAAGAGAAAAATAATTTCACATAAAACCATGTGATGAAAATAAGAAGTGACCTGTTTGTCATCCAAAGTCACCTAAAACAAACACTTCCATCACATAGATGTTCCTGTGTTGTAACTAACATTGTGAAGGAAATATGTGATACACGGTATTAATGTCACCCTATAGGCTATCACTACATCTGTCTGAGGAATGAGAGGAACCAGCCTCTGATGCTCCCAGCTGTCTTTGTCTACATAGAGGTGAAAGACTATGTCCCAGATACATATGCAGGTAAACAACCTAAGTCAAGGGGATGTTTCTATCTGGGGCCATCCTTATTTTTGTGGTTTAGTGGAAGGAAAATTGGACCAAAAATAGGCAGGAAATTCTGGCCTCAGAATCACTTCTATTTATGTATGCATGTTGATTAAATTGCTCAAGACTTTGTGAATAGATTTTAATTTCATTGAAGTCTGAATAAAATATTGAGCATATTTATCTACTAGTGGTATTATTCTTATGGGTCCAGCAATTTCTAACCCATGCTACTTGGTACTAAAGCAGTGTATCTAGGTCTGTACAATGACTTTATCTTCAGCAAGTTTTAGAAGCCAGATCCTTTTCATGGGTGAAATCCTAAGTTTAGAGGAATTAACTTGTGACAATGTCAACCAGGAATCATAAATTTAAATACTCCTGGTGTTAAGTGGCCTGATTATAAGGTATTGGGGAGTGGTGGAGACTATGGCAAACTTGGAGCACATGCCCGTCCAAAGATGGCAGCCATAACTCACTCCAGCTAGACAGTATCATGTGTGAATGATACTCATATTGCCAAGTCTTTGGGTTGTTTCAACAGTCTGGAAAGGAGGCTTTTTATTTGAAATATTTTCCTTCATTTATGAAACACCATTTGGGCCAAATAGGACAAGTGTGTGGGCCATTGTTGGAATGGATGGGCCCCTCAAAATAAACTGAAAACTATGTAATATTGAGGTATCTTGGGTTGGAGCCTATCCAGTTTGGCTGTCAGAGCTGAATTCCCTTGAGTTCTGTCTTCCTGAGGTTGAAGCAAAGGGTCCTGACTTGTCCATTTCCAAAAATGTTGGATGGATGAGTGGATAGTTACATGGTAGATGGAAGAGTGGAAGATGGATGATGATTCGGTGGATGGGTGGGTGAGTAGATAGAGGATGAGTGAATGGATGGATGGATGAATGGATGGATGGATGAATGGTTAGTTGGTTGGATGGATGGATGGATGAATGGAGGATGGATAATCAATATATCCAGGACCTTTGATCTAAAATATCTCTTCCTTATCTAGATGTGATTGAAGCTTTGTCAAATCCAATACGATATGTGAATCTGATGGAACAAAGAGCTAAACAATTGGCTGCATTGACACTGGAAGATGAAGAAGAAGTAAAGAAAGAGGTGAGCGAGTGTTCTAATCTTATGTGGTATTAAGCATGATTTCCACACCCAGTGGCTGGCTTTGCCTATGTAACATCATACCTCATGAGAAGAAAATAATACATTGGAAAAACTCTTTGATGGAGCTCAGCATTGTCTTATAAAACATCTACATGATTGACTGAATTTTTCATATTTCATCCTCTTCTGGTGTTCCGTGCCCACACCAGCATCTTATTTTGTGCCTGCATCGAACAGTCCACATCTGGCCATTTCAGGTGAAAGTTTCTAACTGATTTCATATTAATTAAAGGTGACTAAAGCACTTAGAAAAGAAGATGATCATCACATATTTAGTATTTTCTTTTTTCTTTAATCGAAAGTGCAGGATTTTCAGAGTGCTTTTGTGACTTCTTAGAATACATAAAGTCATTAATACAAATACCTAGTGTGTAGTATGGGCCATGAAATGTTTACTACTATTATTACATTGTATACTTATATATTATAATACATATTCCCAAATAATTGGTATAGTTTTCTAAATAAGATGTCACAATGCAAAGAGTAATCAAGGAAGGGACTGGAAATATTAGAAGTGAAATTTAAAAATATAAAGCTTCTATGTAGACTGGCAGTCCTTTAGTTTTCAAAAAAGTGAAATATAGTTTAATGATTGGAGGTGACACCAACATTAAAAACAGTGAAAGAAATAAGCTATTTTCATACTTCATTGAATATTCTGAAGATCAATTCATGGAGAAAGATGAGAAAAATGGAGAACTATCAGAATGGGGGGAGAAATTTTGGAAAATTGTTTGGATAACTATAACTAATACCAAGTCCATAAAGGTTGATATAATTTATTTTTTTAAGAGTTATTTATTTATTTGAGAGAGAGAGTGAACATGCAAGCAGGGGGAGGGGCAGAGGGAGAGGGAGAGCAGAGCTCTCCCACTGAGTGTGGAGCCCAACACAGGGCCTGATCCCACGACCCCAAGATCATGAGCTGAGCCAAAACCAAGAGTCAGATGCTTAAGCAACTAAGCCACCCAGGCGCCCTAAGTTGATATAACTTATTAAATAACTTTTTTCTTGTGCCAAAAGAAACCTAGGTTTATCATGGAAAATTTTTAAACTAAATATAAGAAAAGAAAAGTCCCAAAGATACTACCTAGAATTCAAACCCCTAAGCCACTCAGACATAACACTGTAAATATGGAGTGTATACAAAGCTAGTCTTTTTATGCACAAGTATTACTTTTTTATAAAATGGGATAATATTCTCTATCTGTGTTTTAACCTTTTATTTTCACTTACTGCAAATATTTTCCATGTCATTAAATATTCTTCTGTGACATACCCTTTAATGACTTCATGCTTTTCTATCATATAGCCATACCATAGTTTATTTTTCCAATCCCCTATTATTGGATATTTGAAATACTCCACTCTTTTAAACAGATCTTCAGTGAACATATGTAAATACATTTTTGAGCACATCTATGATTATTTCCTTCTTTTCTTGCATAGAATTTTAGAAATTTTTGATATAAGATATGTTGAGCTAATTGAACATGAGAAAAAAATGAAAGGAGAGGAAAACATTCAACATAAGAGTAACATTTCCCAGGATCTTATTTACACTGCCAGCATCATGTCCCATAGGACCAGTAGAGAGTGAAATTTAAAGTTAGACTGGTAAGTTTCATAAATAATGCCTTTTGTGGTATGCAATAAATAGGGTTATAGGAAATTTTTACATTGCCAAAAAATTATGCCTAACAGCAGACATGAATATACTTCCAAAGTCATCTGTGCCTCTAACATCTATGCTTAGCATCTGCAGAGGGAAAAAAAACAAATGAGAAACACCTAGGCCCCCTGTGTGAATTTTGAGGGCTTAGTCCAAGTGCTCACTGCTTGTGTGGGGCTCACAGAAGGAGGGGTCTTCCCACGCTCCAAGCAGATGCTATTGGTGTCCTACCCAGACCTTCTTTATATTTATAATTTTTTTAAGATTTTATTTATTTATTTGAGAAAGAGAATGAGAGAGAGCATGAGCAGGGTGAGAGGCAGAGGGAGAAGCAAACTCCCCACTGAGCAGAGAGACCAACTCAGGGCTGGATCCCAGAACCCTGGGATCATGACCCGAGCCGAAGGCAGATGCTTAACCAACTGAGCCACCCAGGCGCCCTCAGACCTTCATTTTAGTGCTGCTTCACCCACGGCCACAGGACTACTGCAGGTGTGGGCTGCAGAAGGCTCACGGCTACAGACTTTTCCAGAGGACTGGCCTGAGCTGATAGGAGCTACTTTGCTGGAGATGTCTGGTAGATTATTCTCGGAAGGGGGTGACCCATGCTGAGCGACTGAAAGATCCAGGAGAATAAGAGCCCAGGTCCCTTGCTTCTGGGTGGGCAACTTCTGTATTATAATTCACACTCCTGAGCCCCCATGGGATCAGGCTGAGACCACATTTCAACTTAATCTTCTTTCCCGGTCTTACCTTGCTTTCCTCACCTTCCTGCAGTTTCTTCCTGTTCTCAGTAAATCACACACTCAACCACCGCCATGTTGAATTCTGCTTATAGGGAACATAAGGCTGAACAGTTGCTGTTTTATACTGAAAATCAAGAATAAATGCCCTTTCTGAATTTTTTGTCTGGGAACCAGAATTTGAATGTTTGAGCGCAGTTACATCTTTAATCCTGGTGGTTCTTTAGAGATCATAGTGCTTTTTCTTTCCAATGGCCTTCAAAAAGATTAAGAGGAGAAAATTCAGTGAATTTCTCATTTTGCTCATATAGACACCAATATGTAATTAGAGGCTCTCCTTAGAAATCTTACAGAAGCTTTGAAACTCTTTTCTCTTCTACCTGCTTTAGCTCACTAACATATGTAATAAAATATAATTCAAGGTAGAGATAGGTCATGTAGGTAGAAATAATCCTTAATAATATCTCTTTAATCAACTGGATGTATTTTATTTTCTAGGAAATAGAAGTTCAAAGAAAGCATTTTCAAGTGAAATTGCCTGTATTGTCACTATTTAGAAACAATACTTTTTCTATCATCCATTTCTACACATTCGTTAGCCAGGTTCTCCAGGGAGTGAGATGTTCTCTCAGTTGGAGAGAACATCCAAGACACCGCCAATTTCTGCTTATATAGTACAGCAATTGAGATAAAAATTCTCCTAATGGGGTATTTTACTCATGGTGCACCAGAGAGACCATTTTTCTCGAGATTGCAAAAAAAAATGTCACTCTAAGGAACGGGAGACCTAGGGCCTTCAAGATGTCAGGGATCCTGTCACACTACCGTCCGTTCAAAGCCTTATCCTTGCACCAAACATCACATATCAAAAATCTATTTAGAGAGAAAGCAACGCTAATGGATATAAAAATACAGAAGTAGCAATTTAGGTCAACTTTATTTTTGTTTCTCCTCTAGCAGTGGTGATCAGAAAGGATTTTCAGTAAATGCATAATATTCATTAAATTTAGAGGATATTTAGACATTTTCAGTTTTAGAAATCATTTTAGAGGCATTGAATCCCATAGATTCCAAATGGTCCAACAGAGAAAATATGATTTTTTTTTAAAGATTTTATTTATTTATTTGACAGAGAGGGAGAGACCAAGCACAAGCAGGGGGAATGGCAGGCAGGGGAGAAGCAGACTCCCTGCTGAGCAAGGAGCCCTATGTGGGGCTCAATCTCAGAAGCCTGGCATCATGACCTGAACTGAAGATAGCTGCTTAACCAAATGAGCCACCCAGGCTCCTGAAAATATGATTTTTTTTTTTTATTTTGAAATGTCAAAACCCTAAATGACCTCATTTTTGAAACTCAAGGAAAAAAAAAATCATTTGCCCTTACCATGTAACTCTAGGAAGGAAAAGTCATTCCACACTTTGAACACCAGTGTGTCCTTTATCTTGTCTTGTAATGATGTAAGTTTGTTTGAATGAGGCCACTGAAAATAAGTAGCTGTGGTTTTCTCAAAAGAAAATTCTATCTAGGACATGGCAGGCACTGGAGACGCTATTTTAGCAGCGAAGACTTTTTTAGTATAATCCTTTTAACTTGGTAGTTATAAAGGTCATTTCTATTTGAAAATTAAAGACTTCATTGGACTCCAAAATATCCTCATATTTTTAATACTTTAATAAATTATCTTCATAGAGTAATTTGCAAACCAAATAACTAGGCAAGTTGAAAATTCCCACATGCTTTGAACACTAGATGTTTGTTTCAGATCATGTGAAAAGATAGATAGATATCTATATATAAATTCAACATATTTACGTAAGTTAAAGAATAATAGAGATTTGAGTTGCTGGGTTTATTTTATGTCTTTTAAAGTTGTCATTCAGGACACTGGGTTAGTAAAATTGTAGAAAATTGCCTAATCTGAATTATAACAAAGGCTTTATAATATTTATAGCTATATCTTTATTTAAAAAAAGGTATATAAAAAATTTTTAAACATAATAAACCACACACACACAAAAAAGGCCCTCAGTAATCTTGGAGATACTGTTAACATTTTTGGTGTATGTCCTTCTAGCAAGTAGATGCATATATATTTTTCTTTTAAAAAATATTAATTTTTAAAATGATTTCACAATCCTAATATTTTCATGTGGTTATAGAAATGCCTAATGAGACATCAGTAACACTCCTGATTTTCTATTCTTAAAATACAACTGTAAAGAGAAAAAAGTAAATATCCAATGTATCGAATACAAAATAATATGTGACATCTTTAATGTCCACATGCAGTATTTGAACATGACTTGCTTTAGCATGTTGGGGAATGCAGAAGCATTTTACTGTGTGCTTACTATGTACCTGGCACCGTTCTGAGCCCTTTCATGTATTAACAAACTTGCATCTTAAAATATCTGTATGTTTTGGTTACTGGGATTATTCCCACTTAGCAGATGAGGAAACTGAGTACCAGGAGATTCGATTTCTCAGCCAGTGTCACACAACCAGTAAGGAGCAGAATTGGCATTGAAATTCAAGCCATCTAGCTCCAGGACTCATGTTCTACAACAGCATATCTAGAAGTCTGATGTGTAGACCAGGGCATCCTGAGTCAGCATGTCTGGGGTGGGGAGAGGCTCAGCATCTCTCACAAGCCCCAGGTGATGGGATAATGCCATTCCACGGAGCATACTTTGAGTAGCAAGGGTATACACTCTACCCCATTGTACTACCTCAATAACAAAACTGCAATTTTCTGGTAACCGTTAATAAGGACTATGCTTCATTCCTCTTTCTGTCCTCTATAGCACGTTGCCTGGATAACTAAGCACAGAATATTAAGACCTTTACTTTAAATGGTTGTAGCATCCTTTGAATTGAATTTTTTGTCGAATCAAATGTTAGGATTCCCCCCCCCTTTATATCACTGGATATTATATTGTTCTTCAATAGTAAGGTTTATATATGTGGGTTCCATTTGATTAGTTTGCATCCTGGCTTCTGGCCAAAATTCAGTTCCCCCAACTCAAAAACTTCTAAGGCCACATTAATTCACTAAGTGTTCATTTCTACCCTTGGAGAAAGTTATGATCTAAGACAGAGAACTTGATACCCCAAACCTTACTCAACCCTCAAGGCCAAAATTTCTGTTCTGAAGAGTTCCCTGTATCATCTGTGTGTGTATTACACAAGTGAAGGTGTGTTAGTGGTCTTCATATCACTTTGATGTTGAAAGGGAAAGCTGTTTAGTAATACCATAATTTCATTAATTCCAAGAGGCCTACTTTTTAAGTTGTCAGACTCTTGTGTTCTTATAAGTGAGCTGGAATGTATCAAAAATAATTTATTTCCTTATTCAGTGTATGGCACTGTAGGCATCTTTGATGGGATTTGATTATTTGAAAAGAAAAAAGGTTTATATGATCTAGTGTGGATTTCACCGGTAGGATAACAACAGCAAAAATTCAAGCTGGTACAACTCATAAGATTACTGTGTTTAACTTCAGAGAAAGCATTGGGTGTCGTTTAATCTATTTCTAAGACAGAAGCTTGATACTTCATCCATGGTTCAAGAACTTGGCGCTAAAATCAAAGATGAGTTTTCCTGGTCATTTTGGATTCTCTTTAAATGAAAATCTTGCTCCTCAAATAATAATTTAGCAAAATACCAACTTGTAGAAACAATGGTTTCTCACAATCCCTGAACTTTATAAGCATCCAATAAAGTAGGAAGAGAAAATTTGCCTTTTTGGAGATGGCCTTTAGATAATGACACTTATCCCTTTATTTCTATATACAGCTCTGGAGTTTACAAGGCATTTTATTGGGTGCCCGGGAAAAAACTGAGCCCTAACTAGACAACACATAATCCCCATTTTTATTTTGTTTCTTTAAAGATTTATTTATTTATTTGACAGAAAAAGACACAGCGAGAGAGGGAACACAAGCAGGGACAGACGGAGAAGCAGGCTTCCTGCTGAGCTGGGAGCCCGATGTGGGGCTGGATCCCAAGACCCTGGGATCATGACCTGAGCCAAAGGCAGACGCTTAACGACTGAGCCACCCAGGTGCCCATAATCCCCATTTTTAAAAGAGGGAACAGTTGCTTATCATGGTAGATTGACTTGCCTAATACCGGTAAGCAAAAAATGGAACTAGAGTCTTTTTAAATGAGTTCTCAAGAGAAGACCATATATGAATTTGAGTTGAAACTATTCAAGGATTGGTTCAGTCTCACTGCTTTTACAAATCTCCTCCATATCAATTTTTCAAATTTCAATGGATTCAAATAAGGAGCTTTGGGTTCATCTGCCCAAAACAGCGCTACATCCAGAAATTTGAATATTATAGTCCATGCCAGGCCCCTACCGTAGGGACTGTAAAAGTGTGAATCTCAATGACAGTTTTTCACTCTCTAGAGTAAGGCTTCTTAAATTTTACTGTGCATACAGATCACCTGGTGATCTTGTTACAACGCAGATTCAGATTTCATTGTTCTGAAGCAGAACACAAAATTCTGCATTTCAAAGGAGCTTCCAAGCAATGCTACAGCTACTGACCTGTAGGAACAGATTCTGAGTAGCAAGACCCTCAGATTTAAGCATCTATCAGAATCACCTGGATCACTTCTTAAAGCACAGATTGCTGGCGTCACCCTGAGAGTTTCTGACTGAGTAGGTCTGGGGTGAATTTGCATTTCTGATGAGTTTGTTAGTGATGTTGATGCTGCTCGTGAAGGGACCACACGTTGAGAACCAATGCTGTGGAGTCCTACATCTGTGTCTCACTTGGGGCTCTCCCCGTGTGGAATTAAAAAGCCATTATTCCATCAACTCTAAAATGTCAGCTTTATCACAGGACCCCAGTAGGGCTCCAAGAGAAACTCTTTTCTCAGGGAGTTGTCCAGAATCTGTTTTGTGAGTGATTGACCGCAGTCTCTGCCAAGTGATTTGGCTTAATTCAAAAGATATATTCCCACAAGATGAATGTTAAGGGTGGTTGGTCTAAAATCTTTTTCTTTTTCAAGTAAATGCTTTGTTTATTGATATTCCTTTTCATCTTTTTTTCAAATATGCATATTCATTTTTTTCTCATATGTGGTCACTTTATAGATAACATTTTCATTTGTAACATTATACGGTGAGTGATTTTCCCTTTTGCTTGTTTTGTAAAATCTCCCTTTCCATTATACAACATCCCTGCCTTTTCCTATTCTTAACAAGGAAAAAAAAAAAAAAAAAACCCAGTACTTGAAGATAGATATACAAGGATGTTTGTACAAACATTGTTTTCTGTAGGTGCAAAAAGTAGAAGGAAGATTAGCTGTCCATCCAGAGTACACAGTATTGCATCCATTCTGTGAAATGGTATGTGGCTTTTAAAACCGACTGTTGGCGTCTCTGATTTCCTGGCCCAGAGCAATGGCTTGAGTAGTGAAGTGTCCACACAATATTTTTTTTGCAAAAAGACATCACAAAAATTCCTTGTATGGTCTACATTCATTTTAAAAAGAAAAATTCATGATTTCTGCCCAACTATAAAGAGTTCATTTCTTCTGATTTCTTTGGCAACTGTATCAAATATTTCTAATAAATTACAATGGGCAGGAACGATAATATATGTAACATATATAAAATTGTGTCTCCCTTTAATCTCTTTCTAAATAAACTGCCATAATTCTGAATTACATGAAAATTCTCTGCAGACAAGAGCAGCATCTTCATTCACTCACCGATTCATTCATTCAAAAAAAATTGTTTTCTTATGGTAACATAAAGTGGTTCTTTAGTTTCAGGACCTTGTCATTGACAGTGTATTTAGTGATTATACGTGAGCGGAAAACAAAATGCAGATTTCTTCATTTATTCATTCAATTAAAAAATTTTTGAACACAACTTTGTCAGTCACCATGCTGGACATTATATACTATATATTATATATAATATATGTAACATGTTAATTATATATAATATATAACATATGTTATTAATAACATATTAATTATATATAATGATGAAAAAAATCAGATGCTCTCATACGCCTTACAATCTGGAGGACGAGACTAACATTAATAAAAATTCACACATATACATGTAAACAGCTGTTACAAATGTTTCAACGAAGATACCATGTGAATGCTGATGACTTTTTATGTGATCAAAACTGAAGTCAACAGATGAATTTATTCAGCTCCTTAAAGCTGTCTTCTGTTTCTAACTCACTCTGGTAGATTCTTCACAATATAGTTTTGCCATCATTTATTATAAAAATTTTCAAACATAGCCAAATGTTGAAAGAATTGTGTAATGAACATCTATGTATCAATCACCTGGATTCCACAATTTAAATTTTGATGCATTTGCTTTATCACATCTATATCTATCCATCCCTCTATCTATTCATTATTCTATCTTATTTTTTAATGCATTTCAAAGTAGGTTGCAAATATTAGTATACTTCATCCTGAAATGCTTCAGAGTACATACATCGGGAGGTTTTTAGAAATTTTTTTTAAAGATTGTATTTATTTGTTTGACAGAGAGAGACACAGCGAGAGAGGGAACACAAGCAGGGGGAGTGGGAGAGGGAGAAGCAGGCTTCCCGCCGAGCAGGGAGCCCGATGCGGAGCTCGATCCCAGGACCCTGGGTTCATGATGTGAGCTAAAGGCAGACGCTTAACGACTGAGCCACCCAGGCGCCCTAGAAATGTTTTTAATTCCTTAGAAATATGCAGTAGATACATTATTTAATTTCATCCAGGTAATATGAATTCAAGGTACCAATTTTATGTATGGTTGAGGAAGTTCTATCTTTTTTTTTAAGATTTTATTTACTTATTCATGAGAGACAGAGGGAAAGAGAGAGAGAGAGAGAGAAGCAGAGGGAGAAGCAGGCTCCCAAGGAGGAGGGAACCCGATGCGGGACTCGATCCCAGGACACTGGGATCATGACCTGAGCTGAAGGCAGACGCTTAATGACTGAGCCACCCAGGCGCCCCAAGTTCTATCTTGAGGGAAAAGCCCACATCTGTCCTAAGTGGACTGGATTTCTACATGATGACATTATAAGACTTGCTCTTGATATTCAGTAAAAGCTGATGACCCTGCCCCTTACTCACCTGGTATCTGAATCAAGATGCTGTCATCCTAACCACTACATGGAAGGGATTATACTTTTTATGTGATTCAGGCAGGACAGCATGACCCAACACCTCCAATAGTACAATAAATATTTGGTATTTGAAAGACCCGTTACTTACTATACTACCCTCGCAAATAAATTCCCCAAATCCTAGTTTTCTATTGCTTGATTGTCAGATCCAAATTTTCAATGCGCTGGATGGAAATCTTTTCAACTGGTGTACCAAATGGTATCACCTCCTTCTGCAAAACTTGTAAAAGAAAACGGCCTTCCCAGTAATCCTCTTACTGATCCACTTGTGTTATATTTTAAAGTCACTTCTGTTCATTTTGGAAAGTGGAAGGATATAAATTTTTTTTAAATAAAATCTTGGTTTTAACAAGTCCGTTATTCCGTTTTGAAGGAAAAATATTGTAATGCTTCTATTTGGCCACTAGAGGGCAGGCACCTACTACTGTAGTTCATTCTGCACAATTTTTCTCCACCTAAGCAAAATCTAGTGCAATTAACATACTATCTTCTGAACCTTCTTTCCTTGAAATTTATTTAATTGGATCGCAGGAAGCTCTCCATTAAATTGGGAAAACTGAAATTTCTTGTTCTTTTGTTTCTATCGCAATTTGCAGTAAAATATGAAAGTATTTCATGCTTATTTTATTTAAACTCAAAAAAGAATATTTGAGCAAAGGCTAGGCAGAAATAAAGCCACAGGGGTTGATCCCCACTGATTCTTTTGATCTGGACAAGGAATTTGGTTTTTGCATTTCAGCTCGCATATCTATAAAGGGGAATTATTCAACCTTTCAGTGATAATGTCAACACCTTTCTTCTAGTATTTTATTACTACTATAGGCATTTTTTGTTTTTCAGTTCTTGTGTTTAGCTGTTCTATTTAACTCATTTAGCTTTTTATTTATGAATGCCTTTTTAGTGTAACAGAGTAAACTCTTTGAGAATGATGTTCACATTTATACATCTCTAAATTTCAGCTGCAAATTAAGTTACCTTTGTGGTTCCTTAAAAAGTTGCTATTAGCATAGAATTCAGAGTGAAGTAGGGCAGCCGTGAAATTCAGACTTTAGATTCCAACACATATTCGAACGCCAATCCTGCTATTAACTGGGTGGCCTCTAGCAAGTTATATGACTTTTAATAAAGTCTTTAGTAAAGACCTTTTTTAAAGATTTATTTATCCATTTATTTGAGAGAGAGAGAAAAAGAGAGAGCACAGAGGGGCAGAGGGAGAAGCAGACTCCCCGCTGAGCAGGGACCCTGGGATCATGACCTGAGCCAAAGGCAGATGCTTAACCAACTAAGCCACCCAGGCGCCCCTAGTAAAGACCTTTAATAACACCTTGGATTTCTTTGCTTTATAGTGGAGTTGAGCAGGCAGCCGACGCAGGCTGCACTGAGGCTGGTGTGTCTAACACCATCTAGCACTCGCTGATCTACAGCTGCTTCTATAAGCACTCTCCATGAGGGAACAGTCGATTAGAATTTGTACCTACTGCCCTTGGTTAACATAGTATTTTAAATATCAGTCTGATATATTTGCCATCATAGATTCCCACTAAATTAATAAATAAAATTTGTTTCCGGAATATCATAAGAGACACCTGACAAGTATCAAGCAAAAAAAAAGAAAAAGAAAAAACTGTGGAGGAGCCCCCAGATTCCTTAGCCCAGCATTCAGCCCTCGTCACTCACCCTTTGTTCTCCACCTTTGTTGGGCCCCGGGGGCGAGGAGGTGGGGCATGGCGGGCTGCCGGTCATTTGGCCCACTGCATTTCCCAGCATGCCCCTCTCGCGCCACCATTGCTGTGGGTGCATTGCTCACGCTGATACAGTCTCCGAATTCTAAACAAACCCTGCTCCTCCGAGCAGAGCGTACAGATGGGCAGCTTCTGGGCCAAATGTGGTCCGAAGATGTGCTTTGTTTGGCCTCAGTGATTTAAAATTAGGAGCTTTCCCACATACACACACACAAAATTCGTTTTCCAGCTTTTCTTGAAGCCTGGGCAATAACAGGCTGAAGCTGAGTGGCAGCCGCCCCTTTCCAGGAGCTCCCACTCCAACTCTGGCCACGGCCCCACTTTGCCCTGTTGTGTTAAGTCTGGTCAGTTTGTTCATTTCCATCCTTTCCATTAACAGCCTATTCATGTACAGTCTGAGGGGCGCCTGGCTGGCTCAGTCGGTGGGGTGTGCGACTCTTGATCTCGGGGTTGTGGGTTCAAGCCCCACGCTGCGTACAGAGATACTTAAAAATAAAATCTTTAAAAGACTGTAGTGTGTGAATAGCGCCCCCTGGAGTTCTGCAGTGCAATCCACCTTCCTGGAGGCAGGAAGCTTACCTCAAAATCCAGCACCAAAACTTGGTGGTATCTTTATCCTCAGTTATAACTGTAACATGTTTGCCTGTATGTTTATTCAACATTTATCTGCCTTAAAAAAAAACTCTCTGAATTGATACATTATGTCAGTTTCTGGGATGTAGGGCTTTGTCTTGCATAACCTTGGTAAGCAGAGATTTATTTTTCCTTCAACCTGACTCAAGATGATTGAACCTGGCTTCCCAAGGGTGTACAAGTACAAGGAATGCCTGCAAACCTGATACAAGGCGAAAATAGGCTTGCTGGATTCATTTTGAACACACTTCCAGCCTGATACCCCCAAGACACTAAGTTTGGTTGCCAAAAAATCCACACACTATTGCCTTCTTGAAAGCTGGCCTGCCATCACCTCTTTTTTCCTCCGTCAGAATTTTCTTTTACCCTATCTTTCTGCAGAGGGCTAATTTTAGCCAGCTGTCACATTGAGAAAAAATGTGATTTATCTCCCACATGGTTCCAGAAATCTGCCTGGATATAGATGGGGAAGGTCGGATGCCAATGGAACAGGAGTACCCTCTTCTCGTGTCCCAGGCAGCTGAGTTTGGTGACCGCAGGCTGGGAGTCTGGGAGGCTGGGAAGGCTGGGAAGCTTTCTCTTACCTTACTTTAACCCAGAGGACCAGGCCCAGTTGATGACTCTGCTGATGTCCCAGGGCCCTTTCCCACATTCCCTTTACTTCAGTCCATCCTTTGCAACGTACATGCAACTCCTTTATGAATTTTGTGGCCAAATATCTATGATATTTCTTCTCAAGTGTCCCACAAACCCAAATGCCTGCAGGAGTGAGACAGGTAAAGCCTAAATGAGTAAAGAGGAAATCATCCTCAGAGGGATAGAAACCACTCCATTCAAGCCCAGCGTGGGGAATGCAGGTCCAGCATTGCCAATCTGATTTTTCAAGAAAAGCAAGAAATTCGTTTTATTAACATAAAATCTCTTTCATTAAAATCTTTGGCAACCTTGGGTGAGCCAAAGAAAACATTTCCGTGTGCTGTGTTTGGACCCCATGCCTCCAGTTTACAATTTTTTTTTAAGTTTTATTTATTTAAGTAACCTCTACCCCCAGTGTGGGGCTCGAACTCACAACCCGAGATCAAGAGTCACATGCTCCTCTGACTGAGCCAGCCAGGCACCTCCACTTTGCAATTTCTTGGTGAACAAAAAATATGGAATCCCTCCCTTTGGCATAATGCTTCTAGGGAGAATTTTCCTGAAGGATGTAACTTAAGAATGCAAGCAGAGTAGGACTTACCCATCCAAAGTCGCCATTTTTTTTCAAAAGGCAGTGTTCTACCATGGTGAGTTCCGTAGGCTGGCTCATTTCCCCCTTTAGGTTCCTGCCTTCCCCACTTCATTCCCAGCCACGTGTCCCAGGGCTCATCGCTTGCACTTCAATACCACTAGCCATGAGCAGGCCATGGTTGATAAGTAAGGGTGATTTGTTGAATTGAGATAAGTTCTGCCATCATGGGAAGCAGTTTTGGAACTCATGTTTTAACGATGCTTTTTGGGGACAGAGTCAAAGCCACTTGTGACGATCATTCTCATCTTACATTTCATAAAAATGTTTTCATATGACCTTCTGCTGTCTGTAATTACATGACAAAATATCACAAGGTTGGGCTCCAAATGACTTCTAGCTATTTCCTAATATATATTTTTTTATGTACTACCAAGTAGAACATTGGGATAGCCATT
Organism: Zalophus californianus; assembly: GCF_009762305.2. NCBI lineage: Eukaryota > Metazoa > Chordata > Mammalia > Carnivora > Otariidae > Zalophus > Zalophus californianus. Next base: position 105,714,081 of record NC_045602.1, on the reverse strand, counting down.
GTCAGTAATGTCTGCCATGAACCCGGATGGCAATTCTAAGAAAAGTGTTGCAGGGCATTTCAGAATTGAAATGCATCATTGCAATGGTATGTGATGACTACTGAGGCAATTATTTTATAAAGACCAATGCTTATTCAACAAACATTTACTAACATTTATTCTACATAGAACACAGTGGACTAGCTGCTGGAAGGAATGGAGTGGAGATTTCATAAATTCCAGTGCATTTATTATTATTATTCACTGGTAGTATTGTACAAACTTAAAAGCTTTATTTATTTTAGACATACCTATTCACTCTGTGCCAGGAATTTTCTAAGCATTTTATAACTATTAACTTATTTGATCCTTTAAACAACCTTACAGTGTACATAATATTATGACACCCAGTACAGACACATCTTCATCTATACATATGAGGAAATTGAGGCAGAGAGGTAAGTGACTTGCCCAATACTACACTGCTAACAAGTGGCAAGGCCAGGGGTGCCTGGGTATGCAGTCCATTGAGCATCTGACTCTTGGTTTTGGCTCGGATTGTGATCTCAAGGTTGTGAGATCGAGCCCCGCATTGAGCTCTGTGCTTAGCACAGAGTCTGCTTGGGATTTTTTTCTCCCTGTCCCTCTGTTCCTCCTGCTTATCCCCTGCCCTCTGTCTTATATAAGTAAATAAATCTTTAAGATAAGTGGCAAGGCCAGATTTTGACCCCAGGTAAGTTTGACTCCAAAATCTCTACTTGAAACCACTGTACCAGTTAGCTACTGCTGCATAACAAACAACTCCCAAATTCAGTGGCTTAACAACATCAACAGTGACTCACTATTTTTCATGAGTCATTTGGTTAGCTAGGTAGTTCCCTCATGTGTTTGTGGTCAGCTGGGCCTGACTGGCCTAAGAGATCCTTACCTAGATGACCCAGCTCTCCTCTATATGGTGTCTCATCCTCCACAGCTGTAGCAGGGGTCTGAGAAAGAGGGAAAATTCGCAAGTACTTTTTCAGTCTTCCACTTGCAGCAAATTTGCTGCTGTCTCATTTGACCAAAGCAAATCACATGGTTATATCCATGTGGGAGGGCACTACAAAGGGGCATGGGCATTGAAAGGTGTACAGATCGGGGCTTTTTAATATAATTAACCTACTGGGGTCATGGTTCAACACCATGCTATTTTTACCCTGCTTTCCAGACAGTTTCAATTTGGTATTTCAGACCCCAGATGAGTTGTGAAAATGCTAAATCAAATGTAGCCTTGTTGGCTTAGGAAGGTCATAAAAGAACAATAGAAAATGTGGAAAATGAAATGATGTTTATGATTCTAGACTGATCCTGGGGAAACACCGTCAGAAGTTCCAAGTGAAGCCAGGACAACTCCAGCAGAAAACGGAGTGAATCACACTACATCCCTGGCACCCAAACCACCGTCCCAGGCTCTCCACAGCCAACCAGCTCCAGGTAAACACTCTGAAAAGAGAGTTATGTGACATGACTAAGAGCCTCCAGTTTATTTGTGCCACTCAAAGAGATAGCATGAGCAAAGATGCAAGGACATAGGAGGAGCTCCAGAAATGTGGAATGAATGAATGAATGCCAAGAGAGATTCATGAGTGCTCATCTGGTTCTGATGATAATTTATGAAGCTACAACAAACCATCGCCCAGATCTCCATGTCTATTTAGTGATCAGTTATAATCCATGTGGGGACAGGGTTTGTGAAGGGTTCTTCATGCAACTTATAAAGAGCTATGCTTGACAAGCACGTTCTTAGCTCTACTTTACTCTTCCAGTCTCTGCCAAGAATTCCTTTCCATCTTTCTCCAACTGAGTTTTCAATGGCCTTAGGTGTCCACCATGTGCTGAGCACTCTTTTCAGCCCTTCAAGTGGATTGACTCATTTCACCCTCATGCCAGGGCTATGAGGGTAGCTTCTGTCATTGTCCCCATTGGGCAGAGGAAGAAAGTGGTTTTAAGATGAAGTACTTCCTGAAGGCCACATAGCTAGTGAAGAAGGAAGTCAGGATGGACACAGTTCCCTATGATCCCAGTTCTTGCTTTCAACTCTATTCCTACCAAAGGTCCACTCGTGTCTCACTCCTTAGAAAAATCCTTTCATTTCTGTGCAGCTAACTTTGACCTTTGATCTAAGACTGCTTTAGGCAATTCTCTCTCCTATGTATGTCCCCTTTCCCCAGTAGATGGTAGGCTCCCCAGGCTTCAGTTTCATGCTTCCTTTGCACAGACCTGAGGAATAGCGTGTCCTGGATCACTTTTTGTTGAATGTGTTAATATAAAGTAAAGAAAAGGGAGAAGAATTTCCTTCCATGAAGTTATGTCTTCCTTGTCTCCTTCCTTCCTCGTCCTACTACAGCATGGCAGTGACGAAATCCAGATTTTTTTTTTGTTTGGAAGGGAAAGGGCATTTCTCATGAGGGAGAGTAAGATTTTTAAAAGAACAAATCATTTTGAATTTGTATCAAGTGTGCATGAACTGGGGCCTGTGCTTTTAAGAAGGTTGTTGAGATCAATAACAGTAAGAAGATGATTTGATCATAAAGAGTGATATTTTCAAATGAAGAGTTTTGTATACCAAATACAAACATTTTGAGTGCTTCTGGAATATAAATAAGTCATTTAAATATGTGAGTAAATATAGTCTTGTGCTTTGAAGAGTAAAAGAAAATTTGGCATTTTAGCACTTGATTTTTTTAACTTGATGTTTTGAAATAATTTGACTTACAGAATCACTTTTAAAAATGGCACAGAATCGGGCGCCTGGGTGGCTCAGTTGGTTAGGCGACTGCCTTCGGCTCAGGTCATGATCCTGGAGTCCCAGGATCAAGTCCCACATTGGGCTCCCTGCTCGGCGGGGAGTCTGCTTCTCCCTCTGAGCCTCTTCCCTCTCGTGCTCTCTATCTCTCATTCTCTCTCTCTAATAAATAAATAAAATCTTTAAAAAAAATGGCACAGAATCACAAAACTCATCTCTTCTTCCCTAGTGTTAACATCTGTCAGAATCATTGTGCTGTTATCACACCAGGAAATTAACGTTGGCACGGTACTTGGAACCGAACTACAGACCTCATTTGAACTCCACCTGCTTTCTACTAATGTCTTTTTTTTTTTTTTAAGTAGGCTCCATGCCCAGCATGGAGCTCAATGTGGCGCTTGAACTCATGACCCTGAGATCAAGACCTGAGCTGAAATTAAGAGTCCAACACTTAACCAACTAAGCCACCCAGACGCCCATTTACTAATGTCTTCTTATTGCTCCAGGTTCCAACTTAGGATCCCACATTGTGTTTAATTGTCATGTCTCCTTAGTCTCCCTGAATCTATGACAGTCCTTCAGTCTGTCCTGTCTTTTATGACCTTGACACTTTTGAAGAGTACTGGTCAGTTCTTTTGTGCAATATCCCTCAGTTTGGGTTTGTCTGATGTTTTCTCACGATTAGAGTGAAGTTTTGCATTTTGGGTGAGAATATCACAGAGACAAAACTGTCCTTCTCACTGCATCATATCAGGGGTACCTGATGTTAGTATTTCTCATCATCGGCAATGTTGGAGCACTTGGTTGAGGTGGAGCCGGCCAGGTTTTTAAACTGGAAGTTCTCATTTCCCCTTTATAGATAATAGTGGTCTTGGGGGAGATGCTTTGAGACTATGAAAATATCCTTTTTTTCCTTCAACTTATCTGATAATTTTGGTATCGCCCAGTGGATCTTGCCTGCCTCAGTTATTACTGCCTGCAGGTCCCCGTTTGATTTTTTTAAAAGTCCACTTGCCATTCCTGATCTTGCCAAAAGGTGGCAGTAGCATTGTTAAAATGGAATTTGTTGACCGTTTTGATTCAAAGTGGAGGGACGTCCTTTCTGTCTGTAAATGGAGCATATAGACTTCCATTTAATTAGGTTTGCCTCCAAGTAACAAAATGAAGACATTGCTTCCAAGGGGGTTTTTTTGCGAATGATTTTCTCCTAGAATTTGTTATTTCTCCATAAAGAGACTTAGACTCAAGGGCCAAACTTCGTTGTTTTACGGGAAGAACACACTTTTTTTTAAGTTAAAGGAGGATATTTCTTTTGTCTCTTTATTTCAGGTTCTGTAAAGGCACCTGCCAAAACAGAAGATCTTATTCAGAGTGTTTTAACAGGTAAATGCCACCCTCTTCCCCCATGGAATTAGGCAGGTGAATATTAGACAGCATAAGTATTTAGAGAGAGATTTCCCCTCATCTCTGAAAAATAACATCATTAATATTTCTTTTCTGAAAACATGCACAGATAAATAATCCTAGTTCAAGCCACATTACACAATGTAATCATGTCATCACAGAGAAGTAACCATATTTGGTGGATAGGACTCTATTTGTATAAAAATAATATAATTTCATAAGATATCGATATTAGAATCAAAGGATAGTTTCATACTGGAAATATGACCCAGGGAACAGGAATACATACCTTCCCAAAGTGCCGATAATTAGCCGTATTTTAGAAATGCAGAATGTGAACCATTTGGGACCACAAAATACAGAATGTTTAAGAACTATGATCCCATTGGAAAATAATTTATACTTGGTTAATTCCTTAAACTAGTGGGACCAAAATTGGTACATGATTTCTTTAACACAACGAGCAGCATGTAGCAGAATCTTCGAAATGTTTACAATATTTGGCCCAATACATAGAAGAAAGGCAAACACATGTTCACCAAAAGCAGCACTCTTGGTGATAGCCAAAAACTATAAACAACCCAGATGTCTATAAACAGTAGTGTAGATAAATAAATTGTGGTGTAGTCACAGAATAAAATAGGGTACAGCTGTAGGGATAAATAAGCTATGATCATACACAACATGGATAAAATTCACATGCACAATGTGGGGGGAAAGAGGCCAGACACAAGAGAGCACATTCTTTGTAATTCCTGCTACGTACAGCTAAAAACAGGCAAAATGAATCTGTCTGTTAGAAACACGGATTCGGATTATACTTGGGAGGGGAGAGAGAATGCAAAACCCAAAAAGAGGATCTCCGGGGCACTGATAATATTCTGATCTTGATCTGAGTGGTGGTTACGAAAGTCTGTTCGCTCTGGGAAAATGTATAGGGGGGTGGATTTATGATTTATGTGCTTTTATGTGTGTATATTTCACCAATATGTAAAATCTGCATCAAATAATTACTTGAGGAATGTATTAAAACATGTTCTAAAAGATTTAATTCCATGGGCAACAATATAATGTTAACACATAAAACAGGAGACAGTCCAATGTTATTTTAAAATACATAAATGTGTAGGAAAAAGGCAGTGGATATGAACCAAAGTTATTAGCAGTGAGGATCTCTGGGTGGCTTGTTTATGAGTGATACTTGTTTCTTTATGTAAATGAACATTCCCTTTATGCTTAAGAGCCTATTCAAAGAATAGTCTTTTATCCCAGACTTTTAAAAAAAATAGTACTTTCTGTGGAATTTTTTTTTTTTTTAATTGTAGGTTGGAATATCTTGAACCCTCTTGCTAAACCTGCTGTTGCTGGAGTGCTCTATACCATTTTAATGAAGTGGGATTGAATCTGATACCCAAAATGCAGCAATTCTTTAGGCTTATAAATTCTTAGTATAAGTTATTATGCAACCATAATGAGTCCATTTAGGCCTGAGGGAAACCATTAGATAAATGTACCTGATTCTCTTCCTGGCCTCTTTCTCAAAAGGAATCGAATGTCAGGAGAATAGATACATTATAAAAAAGGGGAACATGTTTCAATTGCTTAACGACCTTAGCATTGAAGCACATGAATTATTATTCTGATTTCAGTGTTTATCCACTAGATTACTCATTTCTATTCAGGTCTGTTGTTGTTCATGGCATATATTATTTCTGAATCTCCTGACAGTTCTAAATATTTATGATAACATATTTTTGTTCCCAGAAGCAGAAAGTTCAAACAAAAGGATGGAAACATGTGAACTGTGACTTAAGTTAGGTCCAAACAAATGGTAATTCATTGAAGTTAAGACACCATCAGTTTGAAGGCACCCCACTATTCATGGATTGCTAAGAAAGAAAAGCACCAACAAGTTGTGATTGTACAAAGCATCTTAATTTCAGAAATGTTCACGTACTTTAAAATGCGTATTCTAGAATTGATGAACTATGTTGGTAAAATACAGAACGTTTTAGGGTCCAGGTCTGTCACATTACATGTTTTCTAAGCAAGGGATTAAATACCTCATAGTAATGGATGCTACCACTAACCCTGATGGTGCCTTTGGGCAAATCCCATCAAGGGGCCCGCGCCCCACTGCGGTGCTTTTTCCTGCAACACTGTTGTGATAAATCCAACCTACAAAGTCTATGGTGTGAAGAGTGCCCTTCGAGACAGTGCTGTATGTATGATCATTTGTTAAGCCTCAACAGGTACACTGCCAGAAAGTGTGTTCAGTACTTTGCATGATTCTTTCATTTCGTCATCACAACAACCCTAACAAGTAGTGGAAATATTGAGGTCCTTAAAGTGGATCCTGTTGGTGCCCATCCCTTTCCCATCTGGTGCACCCATGCCCCAGCTGTGGTTGAAAGTTGCTGCTAACAGCTCATAGCTTCCCTTTCTCTTGAAAATTGCCCTAAGCCCAGAGGAAGACCCCTCACCAGGGGGTTATGCCTTCCCTCCCTGACCTCCTCAATGTGCAAAAGGCTGGTCTTCTTGCCTCAAGGTGAGACCCACTCTGTCATCCTCCAGAGCTCCCACCCACAGGCAGAAGCCAGGCTCCTGCGGAGACCATACCATTGCTCAGCTCCTTCCCCTTCCTTGTCTGCTGCACTCTCTTCCTCCCCCTGAGCCCTTCTCAGTAAATCACATACACTAGAATCCCCCTCTCTCAGGCTCTGTTTCTAGGGAAGCCAAACTTTCCAAAAAAATTATGAGTTAAGAAACTGGGTCTTTGAGAAATTCAGTGACGGAATCACAGAAGTTAGCAAGTGCCAGCCTGGAACCAAGATACGTTTGACATCCAAGCTCTGCTCAGAAGCTCCAGTTGGCTGGGATCAAACAAATATTGCCTGAGAAGCAGGTTGCTACTCCTCTTTACATCTGTGTTTGCAGTCCTTCCACGTCTGTTAGCTCTTATACTCATTTGTTGCAGAAGTGGAAGCCCAGACCATCGAAGAGCTAAAGCAGCAGAAATCGTTTGTGAAACTTCAAAAGAAGCACTACAAAGAAATGAAAGACCTGGTTAAAAGACACCACAAGAAAACCACTGACCTAATCAAAGAACACACTACAAAGTATAATGAGATTCAGAATGACTACTTTAGAAGGAGGGCAGCTTTGGAAAAGACAGCCAAAAAGGACAGTAAGAAAAAGTAAGTTGAGTATTTCTGGTTTGTTTCATAGTATGAAGGAAAAGAGTCCTTTACGTGGATTTCTCGGTATTTTACACCATATTTTGGATCCAGGGCAAGAAGGAAGGCCACCTCAGCTCGGTTTTGCTTGTGGACTAAATTTCTTTATTTGCCTGCCTCCTAAGAATAGATATTGCAGGAAGTCCTACCCTTGGGTTCTGGCCTGTGGGCCCAATACCAGTTGGCTGACTTCCCATATTACAGCTGCCAACCCGGCAGGTATACAATTTTGCTGTGTTCTAGAACCTAGTTGAAGAGGTGACTTGTTATAAAAGAGCTGCCTTTGCTGAAACCCACAGAGGCTTGTACAGGTAACCCTTGTGTTTGGGTCTAGGAGTCCCCATAGCCCCATGTACCCGGACCTTGACAAGGAGAAGCGTCTCTCACACATTCATTCAACCAACATTTATTGAGTGCCTACTGTGTGCCCTGGGGACACAGCAGTGACCATGACCTTTGCAGTTATCACCCATAAGTAGCTAGCATGGCAATGCAGGGAACTACGTGATCATGCAAGCCACCTGCCAGCTGAGTCAGATAGGCTCTATTCCACCCTTTCTTTCACTTCCTTATGGAATAATCCTAGATTGATGCTAGGTTAGAGAGAGGTGTAAGAGGCAATTTCAGATCCACGTTGTGGCATACGATTGAATATGTGCTTAACTTAACGGCACAATCAAAACCCAGTAGTTGGGTTTTATAAAGATTTTATTTATTTATTTGAGAGAGAGAATGAGAGATAGAGAGCACGAGAGGGAAGAGGGTCAGAGGGAGAAGCAGACTCCCTGCCGAGCAGGGAGCCTGATGTGGGACTCGATCCCGGGACTCCAGGACCATGACCTGAGCCAAAGGCAGTCGCTTAACCAACTGAGCCACCCAGGCGCCCCAGTAGTTGGGTTTTAAAAAGCAACAGCATCACTATTTCTTAGAATTAGAATAGTCGTAGAAGCCATCGAGGTGAACTGCTGCCACTTCTTCAGGGAGGAAGCCAAAAGCTCAAGACATTTACACAATTACACAATTACAATTACATAGTTACACAATGGTTCAGGCAAAGCTTGGCCTAAAACTTCTAAATTTCTGTTGTAGTGATGTGTATGTGTTTGTTTATTCACATATTTGTTTACCTAGAGGTCATATCCTGAAAACTTCTAATAGAGTATGGAAGTAATTCATCGTAGAAGAGATATGTAAAAATCCTATGAAAATAGAAAAAGGGAAGCAACACACATACACACAATCTGAGTGGCTACCAGTTATCAAGACCCACTGTCCAATATGGGAGTCACTAGCCACATGTGGTTTTTGAGCCCTTGAGAAGTGGCTCATGGAAGTTGAAATGTGCTGTAAGTCTAAAACACATACTAAATTTTAAAGACTTCATTTAAAAAAAAAGAATATAAAATAACTCATATTTTATATTGACATATTGATTTTACTTTAATTACATGTTGAAATGATAATATTTTAGGTATACTAGGCTCTATACAATGTGTTATTAAAATTTGTTTCAGGGCGCCTGGGTGGCTCAGTTGGTTGGGCGACTGCCTTCGGCTCAGGTCATGGTCCTGGAGTCCCGGGATCGAGTCCCGCATCGGGCTCCCTGCTCAGCGGGGAGTCTGCTTCTCCCTCTGACCTTCTTCCCTCTCATGCTCTCTCTCTACCATTCTCTCTCTCTCTCAATGAATAAATAAAAATCTTTAAAAATATAAAATAAAATAAAATAAAATTTGTTTCACTCACTTCTTTTTACTTTTCAGGCTAGCCACTAAAAATTTTAAATCACATATGTGGAAAAAATCAAATACGTGGCCCATGTTATATTTCTACTGGACGGTATCAACCATTTAATGTAATTTCTGTCCTTGAACACTGAATTTTAGCTCTTAGTTTCTGAGAAAAGGGAATATGGGCTAGATATTTCTCCTTATCTGATTAAAGCAAACTTGCTTGTTTTTCTAAGAGAGACAAACATTTTCCTGGTATTAAATTACAGAAGAATTCATCTCATGGATCTTATACAGTCAGTAGTAGAAAACAGGGGATAATGTCTTCAACCCTGTTTTTACAGAAGATACAGAAATACTGTTCCCTTCGTTATTTTTTTATACTTTTCTTCAAAAAATAAATAAACAAAAATCCCTAAGCATCTAGTATCAAAAGAGGTACATCAAGAGAAACTTCTTTTTAAGAGGCAAAGCACTGAGGTCCGTCTCTCTCCCATCACCTTTGATACACATTAAAATCCTGAAAATACCTCAGAGTAATAAATGGAAATTATTGTCCATTAGGTTAGTTTCTTATTAAAATACCCACTGCCTCAATTGAGATTTCCACATCATGGAAAGAGCAGATCATTTAAAGATGGTTTCTGTCCAGACACGGGCATGCAGTGTTTGTGTTGTTTTTAACAACACAGCCTTTGCCTTACTCTAGATGTCTGTCCTTGGATGAGCTGCTCTGGGCTCCCCCATACTGTGTTCTTAGGCAGATTGTCTCACTGAACCTCAGTTTCCTCAAATGCAAACTGGAGATGGCCACACCTACTTGATGGGTTGCTGTGAAAACCAGAAGTAGAGAGTGCCTGGTAAATGTTGCATGGTCAATAACTGTTGACCTGTGGCCTCTGCTGTGGTGGTTGTGGTGGTTGTGGCTGATTAAAAGGATGCCTTTATGTTCTGGTTACACTGACTTCCTGCTACCAAAGACAATAAGTGTATCTCACGTTCATGCCAAGATGGAGGTCACCTTGCTGATGCTACTTATTGTGATATTGACAAATCATTTTGTATTCATGCCAGGATGGAGGGCCACCTCAATGCTGCCATGCCATTCTGATGTATCAGATGCCCTGAGCCTTGTAGAATGTTCATTCTCACTTAGCATTGCACATTAAAATGCAAATAGAAACTTTTGAGGGAATTCTGCATCCCTTATTTGCCACAATAGGATCCTAACACCAACTTCAACCAACTGCCTCTCCTGAGGTACCATCAATGCTGGCCTCAGTCAAAGTGAAAGCAACAGGAATTAGGGCCAGCTGATTCAAGAAACTTCCACCTGTTCCGCCTGGCCACAAGCGAAAAATATGGAGGCAGAATCTGATGTGCTAGATATCTTAGGTGGTTTAGTTTTCTTTCTGCAGAGGTTTCCATATGAATGAAGGAAACAGACCTGCTCTTAGTACCCCATTCCCAACACCATCTCCTTTTCTGTGTGCCCTAAAAAAAGTAAGAGCACAAAATCTGAAGGAATCACACTATATGTTTTAGCACAATAAGTTAGTGAGAATTGCTTTGATTTATTTCAAGATTACTCCTAAACTTCTCAAAATCTGCATAATTCTCTGTGAACAACTCAAAGAAAGTCACTGTGCACAGAGTAAGCACTCAATAAGTATTTTTCAATGAACTCACGCATCCTCCTTTCTCTTGTAACTTAACCCTTTGGAGGAAAGTGCCATTTTAGGTAGAGCTATCCATGAAGTTTGTACATCTCCCAAAGAAACATTTTAATAATGTATCTTTGCTATTAAAAGATGTCAAGAAACAGAACATGTCAGCTGGGGAGCGGGGGGGTCTGCACATGCTCTCTGTTTTCTATCCATATCACCCAGATGCAAAATTCAGCACCTCTTCAACTCTCCTGACAGAATCCAATCAATGTCGAGTGTACTGAAGTCGTTACAGGACATAAGTAGCCGAGAATTACATTATACATGTCTTGTTTAAAAATTAAAAGATAAAAGCCTTAAAAGATCCTTATTAGACATTGTTTTTCCTTAGACTGGGGTGGGAGGATTATCATTCTCTCCACCACTACCACAGGGTCCCCAGCCTCCTGGCTTTCTTTATTTGTCCCTACATGAAATCTCACAATGTCATCCACTCTGTGTTTGGAGACCCTCCACTGCTAAGCTTGTCCTTAGGGTATCAGCCTCTATCTCAAGTGGTTTGTTAAAACATTTATTTCCCAACACAGCACTCTATCTAGGAGGAACTGTGGTATGCAATGTTCCCTCCACCTTGTTATGACCCGCCTGTTTTGTGAGTCAAGCTCTGTGTCTCTGCAGATCAGATCCCAGCAGTCCTGACCATGGTTCATCAACGATTGAGCAAGATCTTGCTGCCCTAGATGCCGAAATGACCCAAAAGCTAATAGACTTGAAGGACAAACAACAGCAGCAGCTGCTTAATCTTCGACAAGAGCAGTATTATAGTGAAAAATACCAGAAGCGAGAACATATTAAACTGGTAAGCCCGAGAAATGCTGTTGTGTTTGTGTAGCTGGAACGCTCTTTTCTATGGAAAACTCTTGATGCTCTTGGATAACTTTAAAGAGAGACAGTGGGGACTCCTGGGTGGTTCAGTCGGTTGGGCGACTGCCTTCGGCTCAGGTCATGATCCTGGAGTCCTAAGATCGAGCCCCCAGTCAGGCTCCCTGCTCAGTGGGGAGTCTGCTTCTCCCCCTCCCCCTCGCCCTGCTCCTGTTCTCTCTCTCTTCACTCACTCTCTCTCAAATAAATAAATAAAATCTTAAAAAAAAAAAAAAAAATAGAGACAGTGGCGGGTCTGCCTGGCCCCTTCCCCTGGCTTCCTTAGCCAATAATCTTATCTTGATGCCAGGTTATAGAGAGAGGTAAGGTGCATTTCTCGGATCCATATTGTGGTGTGCTTTAATGCATGCTTAACTTAAAAGCACAATCAAAACCCAGTACCTGGGCTTTAAAAAGCAACAAAATAATTCCTTAGAACTTGAAATTGCATAAGGGCACCTAGTGTCTGCCACACTAACATTTTATAAGCTCCACTGTTCCAGCATCTTCACCAAGCTCCTCTCTGTTCCCCAATGATGCTATGTTTTATTGTTTTATTTTCACTAACTTATTTTGGGGTTATTATAGTTTTTGGGGGGGAGAGTCTTTGAACTCTCCCAAGGAATTAAAAAAAAAAAACAATGCTTATTTTGGTTCAAGAAAATTAACAACATGCTACAAATAAATATTCACTATTTTTGGTGTCCATGGGCCTTGCAGGCACTACACAATACTGTCTACTCTGCTACATTTAGAAGAGTGTCTGGTCAGTCTGGGATATCGTCTAGCCAATTGCTGAGGCCCCCTGTGGAAGGAAATACCGTAGTCCCTCTTAGTGATCAGTTTTGTCCTCCAAAAGGGTTTCTCCAAGGTTGTACCAACTGTTGTTGATGCCTTGAGGTCATGATAAATATTTGGTGACAGATTAAATGATCAAATGATAAAGTAGCTTTGAAAACAAGCCTGTGCCCCAAACAAAACAAATGAGTAAACTAATAGAAATTGAAGTTTTGTAGCCAGAGTTTGTATGTGTTTTTATGTTTCTGCTTTGGAGATGGGTGGGTGGTTTAGCCATTGGTGGGTGGTTTAGCCATCACAGCAAACTAGGTGATTCAGTGTCATGCTGTTGACTTAGTGCCAGTTCCCCAGGGATGATATGCAAATGAGTAGGCCAAAGTCATGTGAGGAGCTTATCAAACATCAGATTCCACTTGGCCGGTTATTTTCAACTTCAGCATGCATCAGAATCACTCGGAAGGCTGTTAAAACACAGATTGTTGGTCCTTGCTCCAAATTTCCAATTCACTGGGCCTCTTGTAGGGCTGGTGATTCTGATGCTTGAGGTCCCAGGACCACACTTTGAGGACTGCTGCCTGATTGCTAAATGTAAGGCTTGAGGATTTATTTCTAACAGTATCCACTTGATTTGGAGCGGTGGGGGGGGGGGGGGGCTGCCTTATATGTGAACCACTGAAATAAGATCTGAGCCATGAAGGAATGGTAGGTCTGAGATCAGGTTCAGTGTAAGGAAGGGATCGCCTGACAGGCCAGAGAAAGTCAAAGTAAATCTTAGAAATAATGGTTTTAAGACCTTGCTACCACGACCACCATCTGATTTTCTCCAGTACCTCATCCGTAGTACTCCAGAAAATAACAACAATAATAAAAATTAAAATAATAACCATGTATTAAGCATTCACCATAGGGGCCATACCTTGTGCTAAACCATTTACAGAAATTGTCTGGTTTTATCCTTACAACAACCGCCACTGGAGTTCAGTATTATTGTCAGCTTATTTTACAAATAAAAAACGGAGCAATTCACAACTAGAAAATGATGAAGCTGGGATTTGAACCTTGGTCCTCTGACTCTGGAGGCCCTCCTTTCTAACCATTGTGCAGATACCTCTGGCAAATCAGATTTCAAACCAAACTTATCATAATGACCTCATATCTACTCACACAGGACATGCACAGCCAACTCCTTCATTACAATCACTGGGATACTGTACTGTCTCTCTCTTTCTTCAACAGCTTTATTATATATGCCATGCAGTTCACTCCTTTAAGGTGTATAGTTCAGTGGTCTTTAGTATATTCTTGGATATGTACAACCATCAGCACAATTTTAGAACATTTTTATCACCTCAAAAATAAACCCTCATTCATGCATTCATTAAACAAATACTTATTAGATACCTACTCAGTAAATATTTTCAAATAGAAGAGGGAAAAAAATGACAACAATCCCAGCCTTTATGGAGATTACATTCTAGATGAGGAGTCAATTGGTAAGGGGCACCTGGGTGGCTCAGTCAGTTAAATGTCTGCCTTCAGCTCAGATTGTGATCTTGGGGTCCTGGGATCGAGCCCCGAGTCGGGCTCCCCGCTCATCAGGGAGTCTGCTTCTCCCTCTCCCTCTGCCCCCTCCTCCCATCGTTTGTTCTCTCTTTCTCTCAGATAAATAAAAGCTTTAAAAAAGTTGGTAAAATATATAGTATGTCAGGTGGTCCTAAGGGTTAGGAGAAAAATCAATGAGAAATGGGGAAATAGGGAGTGGGGATGGAGGAAAAGTTGAAGAGCATGCTTTGAAATTTTAAACTGAGTAACCAGGAAGGACTCACTAAGAGGCAGGAGCTGACTTAGGAGTGAAGGACTGACGTCTACACACACATGAGGCAGGATTGTGCTCCGCAGAAGGATTAGCAAAGGCAAAGACTCGGGGTCAGGGATGGGGCTGTCTGTTGAGGGACCAGCAAGCTGGCTCTGTCTGAGGCTGTCCGAGATGGGACTTCTGGGGCTAGGGACAGATCTCTTAGAGTTGTAGACCTCTGTGTTTCATTCAGAGTGAAGTTGACGCCGCTGGAAGGTTTTGCATGGAGGAGCGACATGACCTGAAGTAACCTTTACAAGGATCACTCTTCTAGTACAGGATGAAGAGTAGGGTGCCAGGAAAGGGCCATCCCAAAGCAGAGTTCAGATGAATGGTGGTCCATGGGGTTAGAAGTCCTAGGGTTCTCTGGCAGATGATTGCATTTGACAAATAGGGTGACTGTTACTTGGAGGACTAGGTAATCCATCCATAATCATCCTGAGTTGCCCCAGAGTTCCAGCCCCTGGCAAGATTCCCTTCCCCAAGGAGAGAAATGCAGTAATTCAGAATAAGAGGAAAACTCGATAGTCATGGGAGAGTCCCAAACCAAGAATTCAGAGTGTGGATGAAAACAGAAGCCCAGACATGCCAGAAAGGGCTTTAGGGGAGCAGGGGGCAATACAAATGGGTGCAGAAATCACAGGAAAGAGTTGCACAAGCTCAGCATCACGGGAGGAACACCTGAGCATGAGGTCCCACATCAAATCCCGCTGGAGGAGACCACAGAGAGTGGCTCAGCCGATTTTCTCCCAGAGGGGAAGGTGGGCTGGAAACTAGGGAAGACCAAGCTGAGCTTCTAAGTGGGAAATTACTTCCCTGCAGGGACACTGGAACTGGAGAGGTAGTGGAACTCCTCCTGGAGGTGGCAGTCCAACAACAGGGGCTTCTACTCGCTTCTCCCTAAGAAGAAACGAGCGTGTCCATAATAAAAGTTTTGGGGCCCCTGAGCGGCTCAGTCAGTCGGTTGAGCGTCTGCCTTCAGCTCAGGTCATGATCCCAGGGTCCTGAGATTGAGTCCTGCATCGGGCTCCCTGCTCAGCGGGGAGCCTGCTTCTCCCTCTCCCTCTGCCTCTCTGCTCTGCTCACACGTGCTCGCTTGCCCTCTCAAATGAATAAATAAAATCTTTAAAAAAAGCTTTGAAGGGACGCCTGGGTGGCGCAGTCGGTTAAGCGGCTGCTTTCGGCCCGGGTCATGATCCCGGGGTCCTAGGATCCAGTCCCACATCAGGCTCCTTGCTCAGCAGGGAGCCTGCTTCTCCCTCTCTCTCCCTCTGCTTGTGCTCTCTCTGTCAAATAAATAAAATCTTTAAAAAAAAAAAAAAAGCTTTGAAGAGTTTTTCAGAAAAAAATACACACATGTCTAAGCTGGTCTGGCCCTTTCAGGCCAAATATACTCAAAATACTCACCCTGTCACCTTTGTGATTGTGGATTTGGGTTTCAGATAAAGTCTTGATGCCTTTGAACACAGTTGTATTCTTTGGTTAAGAAGGTGAAGGCCTAAACACCTAGACTTTAGAACCACACAGAGTTTGTTTTATGGCCATTTGGAGGCATCCACTATTTCTACTACATGCCCTTAGCTGGCACATATCAGAACTTTCTCTCACTCCATTTGTAACAACGAGAAATTGTTCTGCCAGGAAATCTTTTGACCGAGAGCACCCAGAAGTGTTAGTTCTATCTTTGGTTGTGGATCCGAGTTATGAACAGCCCTCTCGGGCTAAATTAGACAAATGGAAGTGTAATTAAAAAGCAAGTAGGTCCCAGGTAAAAAGGAGTATTTGGGTGATGAGGAAAATTAAACAAGATATTTCATCTCCCAAATTTGCTTTGGGAATTAAATACAGATGTGTTTAGGCTAAGGTCTATACATTTCAAACGTTGGCATCCACAGTTCAAGGATCAAGAAAGAAAGCATTACATCAATAAACTCCCTACCAAACGTTCAATAAAAATTCAGTATTTGCGGGGCGCCTGGCTGGCTCAGTTGGTAGAGCACATGACTCTTGATCTTCGGGTTGTAAGTTCGAGTCCCACGTGGATGTAGAGATGGATTAAAAATAAAATCTTAAAAAAAAAAAAGCTAATATTTGCAAGACACTGGAGATGAAGATGAAGAAGTTGTGGTTACCACACACTCAGGGACCATGTACCCCAAAGCTATAATAGCATATGATAAATGAAATAATAAAGGTATCAGCAAATTAATACGAAAACCCGGATATGGGAACAATTTATGTAACTATAAATTGATAAATACCAACAGAATATTTTGGAGGTAATTGTTCATAGGAGGTGTAAAATGCATACCAAGTGTCATAGACTGTATAGCTTCAAACACATTTTTATACCTGTCTAAAGAACGATCTTTATCCTTAAAACCCTCTACCCAAATAGCTCTGCAGCCTGGTTATGCAAGTGTGGGTCCCAAATCACCTGGGAGCCTGCTAGACATTCAGTCTCCTGCCCCACCCCAGACCTGCTAGATCACAATTTGCATTTTAATAGGAGTCCCAGGTGACTTGTTACACATTCAAGTTAAAGAAGCACCGTTTGAGAGCCATCGATCCTTATCTTCGCTCAAAATGCCTTTTTTTTAAAAGATTTTATTCATTTATTTGACAGAGAGAGACACAGCAAGAGAAGGAACACAAGCAGGGAAAGTGGGAGAGGGAGAAGCAGGGCTCCCACTGAGCAGGGAGCCCGATGTGGGGCTCAATCCCAGGACCCTGGGATCATGACCTGAGCCGAAGGCAGACGCTTAATGACTGAGCCACCGAGGCGCCCCTCAAAATGCCTTTTGGAATAAGGCTAAAGTTACTTTTAGTTGAAATGGGAAATAGAGCATGTGCTCCATTATTCACAGCTTGATCAAGCTGGAGGGATACCTGTTGGTGCCAAAGGCACAGGGCCTGTGGCAATCACTCCTGTCATTGCCTGCCTATACTGGCATCAGAAGAAAACAGTTACTCTCAGTTAGAGGTGAGTGAAAATAAAGATATAAATTCCCCAACCCCATTCAAGTTCTGGCACTCCCTGAAATCTCTCCATAGATATTGTGAGGATCCAACCCCAGTTGGGGCCCCCTGTTCCAAGGATAGGGTTGGGGAATCTGCTCTGACTTAATCTGTTTTTCATCAACAGCCATAGGTTGCCCCTGAGTTTGGTCACACCATTAGGGTTAGGTTTTCATTTTAAAAGTGACTTTGGTATGGGGCGCCTGGGTGGCTAGGTTGGTTGAGTGTCTGACTCTTGCTTTTGGCTCAGGTCATGATCTCGGGGTCGTGAGCTGAGCCCCATGTTGGGATCCACACTCAACAGGGAGTTTGCTCAAGATTTTCTGTCCCTCTCCCTCCGCCCCTCTCCCCACCCCCTAAAATAAGTAAATAAATCTTTAAAAAATAATAAAAATAGAAAAAAAATAATAATAATAATAAAAATAGAAATGACTGGTAAGTTAGAGAAAATCATAGGGGGTCCCTCTGGGGGCTCTTGATGACTGTCAGTAATGAGCCCCAGCACCATATTCAAGCTTAAAGACCCATAGCATAGTGAGAGGGGACTCCATGGTGATGTTGCTGGGGTGAGTTCTCAACTGCGGCGGTCCCGCCATTTTGTCTTCTCTCTTTTTCTTCTTTTTCATGGCTTCAAGAAAAGATTTCCTCTTTTTTTCTCACAGTTGCCACACTGTTTATCCTCTGCAGAGGCTTGTTTTGTTTTCCTTTGCTCCCTATGTTTCCTCCTCCTTCTCATATTTTAAGTCCCCCACTTGTGCCAGTCCCATTCATTTCTCCCTTCCTTCACATCAGCGTTAATGGCTGCTGTTGTTTTTATACATCCCCCCACTGATCTCACTAGCAATCATTTTGGGGCCCTAAACCAACATTAGTATCCAGACCCGCTGAGTTCCCCAAGTCCCTGCCAATCCTGGGGATTGAAAGACGTGTTTCACAGTGAAAGCTCTGGGTGAATCCTGACCAGCTACTAATGGATGGCCCATCAGGATGTAAGTAGTGATGAGTGGGGCTCTAGAGTCAAATGTCATTTCTGGCCACTGCGCTTCCACTGAGTAACTGTGTGACCACCATTTCATTTTCTCATCTGTCCAGTGGTTGTAAGAATAATCCTCACTTCACAGAAGCATAAGGAGGAATAATGAGATAATGTTCACAAATCGTTGTTTTTAAGGAAGACTTTTTCTTTATTTTTTTTAAGATTTTATTTATTTTTTTGAGAAAGAGAGAATGAGAGACAGAGAGCGCAAGAAGGAAGAGGGTCAGAGGGAGAAGCAGACTCCCTGCTGAGCAGGGAGCCCGATGTGGGACTCGATCCTGGGACTCCAGGATCATGACCTGAGCTGAAGGCAGTCGCTTAACCAACTGAGCCACCCAGGCACCCAAGACTTTTTCTTTAACAATACATGAATTGACTAGGAAATCTTGACTTCAAATATAAATGTGTATTGCAGTCTTTGACATCCTGCTACAGCTTGATGGAGCTCATCGCCTTCCTTTTGATGATTTCTATGAGCACCATTTGCTGTTGCAGCCTGTAAAGAAGCCAACCTTGAATTTTCTCCCTTCTATGGTCAGCCAGCTGAAGTATATGGGCCAGGAGTAATTACAGTGTCAGGAAGTAACTCTACTGAGTAGTGGTAGTATTCTCTGTCTTCCTCCAATATTCTAGCTTTAACATGGGATTTTTTTTCTTGATAAATAAATGAGTTAACTTTCCTAAAAACTTTACATTCTCCACCAAATAAGAAATGACAAATAAATAAAAG
The DNA here is from genome assembly GCF_009762305.2 of Zalophus californianus. Classification (NCBI taxonomy): domain Eukaryota; kingdom Metazoa; phylum Chordata; class Mammalia; order Carnivora; family Otariidae; genus Zalophus; species Zalophus californianus. The sequence goes on along the minus strand of NC_045602.1, from coordinate 105,694,925 downwards.
ACTTTAGTAGTGAAATAAAGAATGAAAGAATTGTCAAAATGTGTTCCTATTTGTCAATTTTTCTGCTCACCATTGGGTAACCCTAATAGAGTGGATGTTGTTCTTTTCATATATATAAGGGGGGGCTCTGCTTTTGGAGATATACATATATATATATATATGGATAGATATTATTTTTATCTTAAATTCCATTGCTTCAATTATGAGCAGAAATAAGCATATTTCCATGTGTGTATTTGTATTCTTTTTTTCTTTTTTTTGGACAGGAAGTAGGATTTATTGGTGGGCATGAATAAGAAGAGGGCAGTGCCAAGGCTCTCTCGAGTGCACCATTTGTCCAGGTGTCCAATCCTGGTCACTGTGCCCTGGGACTTTCCAAAGGCACTCTGAATACCTGTCTAGAGCCTAGATTAAGGATAGTACCATCAAAAATGAATGTCCATTGGAAAGGGCTGTCTCCAGGGTCCCTTAGGGCAACTGCTACAAACAACGGACTGCATATACTACTGTTTGCAACCACTGCACACCAGGCCCCCAGGGGAGAGCATAGTCAGCTTAACTGGTTGCAGATTATAGTCTTTTTTTCTTTTTACAAACTGCCCATTCACATCCATCACCTACTTTTCTGTTGGATTGTCTCCTTTCCTTTTGACCCACAGAGTTCCTGTGGTATCTTTTCATTTATTATTTGGGGAGGTTGGGCAAGTTAGAGAGTGTGAAATACACTTATATAACCATTTATGCATCAAAAGTCATTGAAGTCCTCCTGTGGTCCTCATACTATACTGGTGGGGGAATTCCTGTGGACCAAGCCTAAACATAGGCCCTGCCCTCAGGGGCTTACAGTGGTTAAGAGTACACGCTGTGAAGTGAGACAGATCTACTCAGAGTGTGCCCATCTTTATCAGGTAGCTTTGTTGCATAACAAACACCTCAAAACTTATTGCCTTAAAATGACAGTTTGTTTAGCTCTTGATTCTGTGGGTAGCAATTTGAGCTTGACTCAACTGAATGGCTCCTCTAATCTTGGCTGGGCTCTTTCATGTGTCTTGGCTGGAGTCATTCATGTTTCTCTGGTTCAGCTGTCCATCACCTAAGGGCTTTGCTTCTGGAGGTTGGCTGAGTGTTGGCTGGGTCAAGACAGGTGACTGATCCACATCTCTCATCATCCAGCAGGCTACTCTGGGCTTGTTCATGTGGAAATTGAAAAGGATTCCACTTGAGAGCAGGAGGAAATGGACAAGGTGTTTTGAGGGGTCTTATAAACTTCTTCCTCCTTCTTTGGTCAAAGCAAATCATATTCACGGGATAGGGAAATAGATTCTATCTCTTGTTTAGGGGACCTGAAAGTCACATTACAAAAAGTGTGAATACAGGAAATGGTGGAGAATTAGGGCAATAATCTACACACAGCCCTCATAATTTGGATGTGAGATGCAATAAAATAATCCAGGGAAACTTAACATGGTGCCTAGAAGATAGTCATCATTCTTTACCAAAAGACTATTTGCACAGGATTTAAACTGAGAAGATATGACTTCCTTTTTTAGTTATATAACATTAGCTAAATCATTTCACCTCTTTTAGTGTCTGTATCCTCATTTTTAAGACAAAAAAGTTTGTTCAAGAATGCTTGTAAGGGCTCCCTCTGACAGTAATGCTAGTTTCCTTTAATTATAGAATCAGAGATGACCCAACTCTTGGGCCTATTAAAATAATAATGAGGGATTTCAGTTTAAAGCAATAAACTTTGGTTTTTCTTTTGTGTGTGTACACAATATATCTTAATGTACTTTTATGGGTTAATTGGTAACTAGGTAACACTAAGGAAAAAAGTCAGGAAACAGAACCATCCCCAAAGGCAAAGAAAATAATAGCTTTGACTTGCGTCAACTTAAAAAACTTAGGGAACAGAAGGGATTCTGCTGGAAGGAACATTCCAAAAAAGAACCCACAAGTCTGATGATTTCGTTTGTGCCCTCTGGAATTACAGGACTCAGTGCATTCCATTTGACAAGTCAGGGATGCTGAAATGATATATTTTGCATTAAGAAAAAAAGTAGCTGACATGCTGTGGTATTTGTCTTCACAGGCAACTCTTCTGAGTCTGGATTCCAAAGGGACTGTTGAAATATTAAGCCCATGATTTATTGCCCTATTTTAGTAACAAACCACAGGACAAATCACATATCTCTTAATCAGATCTCCTTTGCTAATTATTTGAAAACCTCCAGTTTAAGTATTATTGCTGCTTTCCCACATCTGAGTGGTAAACAATATTTATTTATTTTATTTATTCTGAATTAAATGGTCTTGACATATTTTAAAATTACGAAGCCTTACCCTAAAATTGTAGTGGTTTGGTGGTTGTTTTTTTAATTGATTTAATCAGATATGATAATATCAATTAGCTTGATGAAATGCAAACATTTTCTCATTGGCAAAACCCAAGCATCATTAGCATGCCTTAAGTAGAGCTCCCTTTATCAAATTTCTTGATTTTTTAAAAGTTTGAAAGTATTTCCAGTTGATAGACTCATAAAAGTATACCAGAAATATCATTCAAGGGAGTATGCTACATTGATCTATTTACATTTTCCTGAAAGCTCAAGAGCTGACATTTACCACGGCATAACTTAAAAGTGAAAAATAACTTTAAATGTTACAGCTTTAATGGGCCAGCTTATTGACATGGACCAGGAATCTTGGTCATATTCTCATTTTCATTTATTTTTTTTGCCCAGCAAGGAAAAAAATTTCCAAGTTTCCTTTAACATTTAGACTCAAATAAGCTGCTAGAAATTCTATGTAGCTATGCAAATTTAAAAAATAATTTCCTAAGAAAGAAAGAATATCTCAGACAATGATGGTTGCCCTTTGAGTCCAAGATTTTGTCCTCCTGAAAAGAAAAGAGAGCTAGTGGAAACTATCAGCCCCACGTGGACTGAGCCTGTCTGTCGGCTCACATTCGGACCATCAATACCAGCACAGTATCCAGCACACCATAGGTGCTCAGTTAATATTGGTTGGCTGGCTGAATGAATATTTCTCAATTCGAATGGCCAGGATACACCTTGCATTTAAATCGTCAGTAACATGTTTAGTCCATAGGTCATCACTTAGTTTAGGAGCATCATAAATTAATTCTTTGTAGAAGAAAAAAATACAAATTAGAGTGAAAATTCAGAGTGGATGCTTTGATGAGCAGAAAAAAAGGTGGTATCCTCTCTAGATATTACTGGAAGGGGGAAGGAGGATGCTTTGTGCCCGAAGTGTGAACGTTCTATACTTGACTTTTGCCCATTTTCCAAAATTGCCCTTCTTAAGAAGAGACTAAACAGGCCAACTTCTGTCCACATGTTGTTGTTGTTGTTGTTGGGTTTTTGTTTTGTTTTGTTTTTTATCCCTTTTGAGTTAGAGTCAAGGAATTATTCTCTTCCATGGAAACCATTCTCTCACCCTCAAACGCCTAAACCAAGTGAATTTCAGCATAGAGTTGAAAACAAGCACGAAATTATATTTCCCCAGGGCTTTTCTTTTTCACTCCTTAAAAGGTTTGGAACATTTAACTAGGAGAGTTGTCTGGAGTGGTAAACAAATAAGCCCAATAACTGAAATGTGTCTATTCCTTTGGCCAGAGAAAAGAATTGTACTCAAAGTTAAAATTAAATGTTTACTGCATTTCAGTTTAACTATGTACTTTCTTGGCATTTTTTTCCCTGGGAATTCTAAACTAATCTTTTCTTCTTTCCTATCTATCCTCAGTGAGTTTTGTGAGTAATGCATGATTGAATAGTTCTTTGAGTAGAGCCTGTCTGCTAATAAATACACCGAAAATGAGTGTATCCTTAAGTTGGTTAAAAAGCACTCCAGTTATTATGTGAAAAATCCCTCTTCTTGGTCCCATTTTCACATCTCATGCAATAGAAATCCTGGACTCGATACTCAGAGAGATTCCTTTTTCTTATTTGGGGTTTTCTATTTCTATTTTTTGTCAAGATTCTCTTGGTTGCAAGTGACAGAAATCCATGTTGAGCTAATATATATACTAGAAAAATGCACAGGGTAGATCACATAAGGGAAGATTGACTATCCACACCATGGAAGGGAAGGGATGGAGAAATGGATGCCAGAAATCACTGGCAACACTTTCTATGTCTGTCTGCCTGTCTGTCTACCTGTATCTCTCCCCTTTTCTCTCTGTTCCTTTCTCTTTCTCTCTCTCTGTCCTTCTCCCTCCCTCCCTCTTTTCCTTCCCCCCCCATTCCGCCAGTCTCCCTCTCTCCCTCCTGCTTTTCAATGTGTATTAGCACTATTATTTTCCAACCACTATTATTTTCCCGTCAGAAAATATAAGCACCAGCCCCATCTAAGTTACATTTTTATCTCCAGTAGCAGGTTGGAAAAATCTGGAGGAAAGCCTTATGAGGGTAATGTGATTGGCCAAACTTGCAACCTTAGGCCAATCACCTGTTGCTCAACTCAGGTTATGCCTGGTCCAGCTTGGATCAGTGTCTCCCCGGGGACCAGTTACCTTGGTCAAGGGATGGGGATAAAGAATACAGTAGCTCCCATGGGAGCCACGTTGGGCACAGAGCCAGTTCTCAGAAAGCAGAACTTCTTCCTGGAGAAGGAGTGTTGGGTAGAGAAAACCATAGGTGAGCCCCAACTCTCTTTTTAGTGTAGGAAAGGGATAAATTATTGATGCATATGTATATATGATCCCATTGCCAGTTTTATGGGAATCTGACAATAGTGGCATATTATTAACAAAGACATAATATTAATCATTCTACCTCCTGGACCTTAAGTTGAGGAAGAGTAAAAGAAAACAGCAAATATCGAAAAGGCAGAATTACAGTAAGAGTGACAGTCTTTTGGAAATAGCTGGAAAGGACAGAATGCTAGAGGGAGGGGTTTGTAGTATGGAAGAATGGGGGAGCCCAAGGTTAACTGAGCACAATGGAAAGACAGTCACATATCTGTGACATATTAAACATATTAAACACAGAGATGTTTTCCTTTTTAAAACATATCCTTTGTGATTTTACAGAAACAGTTTTCATCAGTTGCATGCAAAAACCATGTTTTTAAAAACATACCTGGATTTCACAATAAGGCATTTGTTTCAAAGAAACAAAACTTCACTTGTTAAGTACCCAAACCATATAGTTTTGAAAGTATTTCCAATAAGACAGCCCATGGCTTGGACATGATGCTTCATTGTTCTCACCAAGGTCAGGATCAGTATGGTTTTAAAACATAAAAGATTTCATTCACAACATTTTCTGAGCACCTATTTTGTGTAGAGTCTGGGGTTCCAAAAAAAATTATTAAGAAAAGGAGTTTGCAGTGGTGACATTCTTTTAGGGAGCAATAATAAAATAAGAACACACAAAGGTCAGTATCGATAATTGGCATCTTTTACAAAAGCCAGTTAAGGGGCCAAGCCTAGAGTTATCTGGGCAGTCAAAGGGGAGTATCCCCAAAGGCTGGTTTAGTTAGAAAAGAAAGGGGCATGGACAAGTGGATCCCTCCACAAGTACCCACTCCCTTGGTTAGAGCAGCCCAGCGTAATGGAACTTTCTGCACTCATGGGCATGTCCTATTTTGTGCTGTCTCCCATTCAAATGGAAATATCATCAAGGTGGAAGAATAACATGAGACAAAGTATAGAAGCAGGTGTGTGCCTGGACAGTTCAAAGAGCAGAATACTGCCTAGGTTATTGGGTATGATGAATGCTAGCCTAGAAAGGAAATTTGGAGCCGGAGCATAACATATTTGGGGATAGAGGGCCAGTTAAGGCTTTGGTACATACAAGAAGGAAAAATATTTGGGATGGAGTGGCAGGAGTAAGGAGAGACTGAGAGCAGGAAAGGTAGGAAAGGAATTCTCAGAATCCAGACCAGAGTTAGCAAAAATCTGCACCAGAATGCCATTAACACAAAGCCGTGAGATACAGGTAACAGGAGCAGTTCACAAATCTCCATGAAATGGTTGATCAGGTCCTGCCACAGGGTGGAGAAGACAGGATGGAAAACAAGGGCGAGAACCCTTCTCTTGGAAGGAAGGGTAAGGAAACCAAGGTAGGGACCTACAAAGTGGTCTTGTATATGTGATTTTCCTTTCAACTTTCACAACCACCTCAGGAGGGAGACGTTATCCCTATGTCAGATGTGAGGGAGCTGAGTTTGAGGTAATGAAGAGAATGTAGATAAAATGCCAAAGATCTTTTGAGACAGAAAAGAGGGAATTTGAGGGAATGTCTTAGTCTCTTACCATAGATTAAGTGGCTTAAACAACAAACACTTAATTTCTCACAGTTCTGAAGCCCAAAGTCCAAGATGTAGCCAACAGCTCCGATGTCTAGTGAAAGCCCACTTCCTGGTTCATAGATGGACATTTCCTCATGGTGTCCTCACACGGTTGAAGGGGCAGTAGAGCTCTGCAGGATCTCTTTTATAAGGGCACTGTTCCTATCACGAGGGCTCAAACTTCATGACCTAATCACCTCCCAAAGCCCCACCTCTTAATACCATCACATTAGGGGTTAGGATTTCAATATATACATTTGCGGGGGCGGGGGGGACACAAACATTCAGTCCATAACAGAGGGCTTCAAGATTGTCTCCATCTTTCTCAATAATCTAGACAGTGCCTCTCAAACTGTAACATGAACACAAATCTCCCGAAAATCCTATTTAAAATCAGATTTGGATTTAGTTGATCTGGGGTAGGGCCTGAGAATTTGCATTTCTGTTGTGTTCCCAGGCAATGCCAGTGCTGCTGGTGTGACATGGTTATGCTACACTTTGAGTAACAAGATCTAGAAAGCCAAGTCATTGGCTCGGAGTTTGTAGAATAGTGCCAGGTGTTTAAGGTACCTGAGACATATTTGTTGGATTGTGGCTAAATTGAGTAGTTTAGGTAAAGGTGTGTGTTCCGGAAGCAAAGGAAGTGGAAACTCTTCCCGAGAAAAGTAAAGAGCAAGTGCAGATGGTCTGAGGGAGGAGCAATGAGGAAGGCCAGGGGATGCAGCAGGCACGGAACCCCTGTGGAACTTTGAGGGAATGTAGTGCTGCCAATTGTACAGGGGGGTGACACCAAATCAAAATAAAAGTCAGAACTGGGTGGGGATAAGGGCTGTGGGAGCTCAAGCTCAGGGGTTTCCATGACTGGATGGTGAGGTGGCTGAGGATGAGGGCAGGAGGTGGAAGGAAAGCAAGAAATGTGAGTAGATGCTGGCGTAACCAATAAGAGAATATTCTGGAGTCAGGTGAATGATACAGATGACAAAGTAGAAACAGAAGTATGAGGGTTGTTGAATTCAGAAGCGTTGCTGGGAGAGTCAACAATGGTCTGTAGAATGAGGACAGGCCCACGCAGACCTCCAAGATAGGACAAAATACCCAAATCACCAGAAATTTTGAAAATACTGATTTCCAGGCCCTCCCCCTAGACCTTTGGAGTCCATAGGCCTAGGTGCTGGCCCTGGAATCTGCATTTTAGGAAGTTACCCAGGAGCGGTTCTGATGTTGCAGCCAGTGTTGGGGATAACACTGTTAACTCGTCGGAGTGAATGAGAGAGAAGAAAGATCTTGAGGGAAAGGAAAGGCGCTGGGTGCATACCCTCAGCTGGAATAGAGATTGCGGGAATCCTCAAGGAAATTTCCAGTGTTTGCACACCGACATTTTACGTCTAGACAGCTTGATAAATGGCACTACAAAGCTGTAATATTTCATGATTTCTTTAATTGTGATGGTCCCGATCAGGCAGTCTCTTTTGAATGATCAAATAGGTTTGCTGCTGACCCAAGTCCCAGTTCATATTTGCTCAGATTTAATCCACTTCACAGATGAATGCATCAAATTTCACATTAACGTTAATTTAATGTGCCCTCTTTATTATAGTTCTCTAAGAGAATTTCTCCCTTAAGTTTTCATTCTCTTAAGAAGGGTTTTATTATTTTTATTGTTTTATTTTATTTTTAAAGATTTTATTTATTTATTTGACAGAGAGAGACACAGTGAAAGAGGGAACACGAGCAGGGGGAGTGGGGGAGGGAGAAGCAGGCTTCCCGCTGAGCAGGGAGCCCGATGCGGGGCTCGATCCCAGGACCCTGGGATCATGACCTGAGCTGAAGGCAGACGCTTAACGACTGAGCCACCCAGGTGCCCCAAGAAAGGTTTTGTTTTTTTTTTTAAATAATTTCTAAAATCATGAAAAGAGCATGGGATAGTGGTGAAGGCCACAAGCCACAAAGCCTGATTTGCTGGGTTTATACCCAGCTATGCCACTTACCACCTCTGTGGCTGGGAGCCCAGAACTTGAACCACACATGTCAGTGTCTTCATATGTAAAACAAAGATAAAAGCACAACCTCACAGTGCAGCTCCTGGAATTGAATAGGAATTGAATACAATTAAAACTCTTCAAACTGTACGGGCCATATATAAATTAGCCATGAAAGTTTGCTGGGACTCTGATTAGATTGCCTTGTCCCTGTTGCAGCAACCACTTATGTTAAACTGGTCAGCTTACCCTGCGGTATCTGAGAATTCCCCTCACTGGCAAACAGCAGTGGGGGGCTTTCAGAGGAAGTCCACACCGTCTGCTTGGGGCTCCAATCAGAAGGATGGAGTCCAGTTACCACGGCTGCCTGAGTCATGACAGAAGGTTCTATAGGTTCTTCATGTGGAAAAGAGAAAAAGATGGGGCTGGAGGGCAAAATGACCCTCATGTAACTGATAAGCATTTACTGAGCACCGACTAAACACTAGGAATGGTGTGGAGGGCCGAGGATATGCAAACCCAGACACAGTTGCTGCCCTCTGGAAGCTTGGTTTGATAAGAAAATAGATGCAAAACAGTGAAAGAATTGCTTTCATGGCATGTATGAAAATTCAATGGTACCATACCATAGAAGAGAAGTTCTGATGGTCTTTGGAAGTTACCTACACAAGGACGCAAACATCGATTTCTATCTAAGGTGGGCAACTCATGGTCCTCGAAGCAATTAAACAATGAATTAGGTGGAAACCAAGAATTCCAATCCACGGTTGATTATAACTTACATTCGTACCATCCTCATATGATTTTGAGCTTCACTGTATGTCCAAGAGACAAAGGCATTGATCATCCCATTTATAACCAAGAACATGTAAGTTCAGAAAATGTAGCACTCTTGACCAAAATCATATTTTTGATGTCCTAGAGTGGGGACTGGAAACTGAACCTCCATGTTACTTGTCATTGCACCGAGCCAAGCTGCAGAAACCAGCACGATAATCTAAGGAATCCCTTTAATTAAAAAGGAGAGAAGAAGAAGACTTTGATATTAAAACCTAGATAATGTGATGGTTTTAAATCATGTCCCCCTTGCCTGTTAGATGCCTGGTAATTTTAACTATTGTTAAACATCAATCACAGTTTTTCTAACTCCAGATACTGCTGTCTGGGGGATCCAGGGGAGAGGGTGCTTTGTTTAAGATCATGTAAAACAGCAAACACATTTTCTTTCCCCAGCTTATTCAAAAATTGACGGATGTTGCTGAAGAATGTCAGAACAATCAGCTGAAGAAGCTCAAAGAAATCTGTGAGAAGTAAGCCTGCATTCTCTTTACAATGGGCTTGTGTCTGTAAACGTGTTGCACACAAACTGCCGTTTCATTTATCTTTTTTTTTTCCCTTTTACTTACATTTTGACTTCAGAGAGAAGAAGGAATTAAAGAAGAAAATGGACAAAAAAAGGCAGGAGAAGATAACAGAGGCTAAATCCAAAGACAAAAGTCAAATGGAAGAGTGAGGAGAAAGAACCCCTTCTCTCCCACCTGTCACCTGGGGATTATTTTATTCTGTTCAGGATAACAGCTTCTTAACCACATAAAGACCCATCTGTGAAATTTCTCCTCTAATTAACCTTTCAAAAGATCCCTTTTGTAAAGGTTTTAACATGGAAGTCAAAGAGCAGTTCAATAAATGACTAAGGCACACCCAGGGATCTTTCAGATAAAGATGGAGTAAAGAGTTGCCCTTAGGAAAAAACCCAGTCCTCAGTTCCCATACTGTCGGGCAACTTTCCCAGCATTTAGCTTGCTTGTCCTTGGGCAGACTGTACCTTTCTTGAAGCAGCAATGAGATTGTGGAAAGTTCTGTGAACTTTCACCTGAAAGTCTGAAATTCACCTATTTGTTAACGCAGGATGACTTCATATAATGATCTAGTTGTCATTTGCTCTTAGGGAAAAGACAGAGATGATCCGGTCATACATCCAAGAGGTGGTGCAGTACATCAAGAGGGTACGTCAGTTAATCTCTCTCTGTTTTGCAAACCATGTATGAATGTTTGGCAAGCACAGTGTGAGCCTCTGAAGGGAAATGCCATGCCTTGTATCCATTTATCACCAGCACCCAGAAGAGCTGCTTAAAGAGGAGGCGTTCTGTAATCAATGTTTCTGTAAGTTTAATTGCAAACCTATATATAAAAAGGCTCATCTAAACATTAACAAAAATGTAAAAAGAGCAGAATCTATAGATCACCCTACCCCCACCCTGTGCCCCATCACCGAGAACCAACACTTAACCAACAGTCTCCTACACTTGTAAGGGCAGTTTTTGATCAGGATATGAAATAATTCAATGTATGCCATAGATCTGAAAAGCTTTCAAGTTTTTCTGAAAACATTCCCTTGAATGTTCAGATGAAAATTACTTTCTTTGTAACTTTCTTATAGTTAGAAGAGGCCCAAAGTAAACGGCAAGAAAAACTTGTAGAGAAACACAAGGAGATACGTCAGCAGATCCTGGACGAAAAGCCCAAGGTAAACTGAACCGAATAATAATACACAATAACTTCATTTTCTTTCCATTCAATTAGAATAAGACCTCTGTAGGTCATGTACCTTGCACACAGTCTCAGATCCGTTCTGACAGGGTAAACTCCTCTATCTTCCTCAGCCATGGTGAACATCTTTCTAGCAATATTCAGTACATATTTATCATCAACTGGTGAGCTTTACACATTGCAAATGCTCGGAACCCAGCTCCTGACATCTTGGTTGCAGTTGGTGTGAGGTGTGGTTCAGGTATCTTTGAAGTACCTTCCCTCTCTCCCTGCCAGAATAGAGAGAATTAGAGGAATTGGCCAAGCCTCTTCTGCTCTAATAAAATATTGTAATGGTGGACTCTGTCCAGCAGGGGATGTCTTGTACCAAAATCACTCTGGTTTTTTATCCAAAAAATGTTCTCATAAACCAGAAAAAAAAAAAACAAATCTTCTTTCCCCCTGTAGTAATAGTTTATTGTAGCTCCTCTTTAAAATTACCTTATCCTTATCATTTGGTCAAAATCAACTGTTTCATGAATATTAACTTTAAGCACACTGATCATCTGTAAATCAAATACTTTTAGGTTGGCAAACAGCATCTTGATTTTAGATCATTACATACATTTTGATTCATCACTGAATATTTGTCTGTGAAAAGTGTGCTTTTCAGTTTTATTATTATTCTATGTGTGGTTTAAAATATCTACTCTAAAAGGTATTGCTATTCCATACAAGTACTCTATGAACCTGCAAAGCTTAAAAGTGTTATTTTCGTTTCATTGTATAGTCCATTCATCAATTTACTTCTTATAGAATTTTGGGGGGATAATTCTAAATATAGCTTTGTGGTTATTTCTGCTCTTCTCCTTTTGTATTTATTAGAGATTTATTTAATATTTTTAACTCCTATGTTGCCTGGCAATATGGATGAAGCAGTAATGAAAATCTGAGAATTAATAATTACTTAAGTATGCTGCTAATTTTTATGTTTTTCATGTAAACATGCAATTTGAATATTCTTAGCCATCATCTTGGGTTGATTATGCATTAGTAATAAGTTTTAAGATAATTTCAGAAATTGCTATATTTTCCATTTGGGATTGATCTTTCAGAATGTTTGGAGCAAAAGATTCAGTTCCAGCTGGAATTTAAGAAATACATTAACACCTTAATAATCAGTCCCAGGTGATATATTCAAATATATACATTTTCAATCCATGCTGTCTGAATTCACATGTCATTATTTTGTACACTGACATAATATACCCTGGTTATAATTGCTATCTCATTAACCAGTTTTTGTATTAAAAAAAAAATCTCTCTTGTGAGACATTGTTCTTCCTGCAGAGTTTTATTTTGCTTTGTTTTTGTTTTTGGTCTAAAAATGTCAGCTACTTGTCTTATAGATACAATGCAATCACAAATGTGTTTCAGTTATGTAACAGTATAAAAAAAACCCTAAAAAGATTCTGTTACTGTTCTAGGTCATCATGATTAAAATCAACTTTGGTAGGTGTTAAAGCACCTTTAAACTTCTGCGCTGGATATAACTATGCACTAGAAGAATAAGTGTTGGACAACTTATCAGTCAAGGTGCATTCTATAGCAATTTTACAGAAAACTCAGTTAAAACTGGCTTACACAATAATAAACTTAGTAAGTCCTATTATTGGAAGTTTAGACATGTCACAGTTTGAGGATGGGTTAATTTAACAGCTCAGCAACCTCATCAAGAATCCAGGTATTTTTAGAATTTCCACCATGCCATCTCACTTTGTTGCCTTTCATGCCTAAGCTGTAAACCTGTAGTCACAATATGGCTGCCATAGCTCCATGCATCACAACATTACATAAAACCATTCAAAGGCAAAAAAGGCAATGCCTTCATCTTATAGGATTAAGGAAAACCTTCCTAAATCTTCCTGATACCCTTCTCCCCATTGTCTAGTATTGTTCCATATACCCATTCCTAAAACCAATCACAGGCAGGAGAGTGTCATTTGCATGACTGGCTTAGTGCAATTAAGGCTCACTCAAAAGGGTGGAGGGGAGTCCAGCTTCTCCTCAGTGTCATAGTCAACAGGCACCTAAACAAAACTGATGTTTTCTTATCAAAGAAATAGAAATGGCAATTAGGTAGGTAATTAACCGTCTGTGCCACCACCATATTTATATAGCAATTTCCCATTTCTTCTTTTTTGGCCTCTTAGCAAGAGATTTGAAGTGTTTCTATAAATTTATAGTAGTTCTTTTAACTTCATTTTTGTTTTGTTTTGTTTGCAAAATTCTGAGCCTGTCTGCACATGATCAGTTTAGTCTGTCCAAATATAGCTAATAATCAGAATCAAATGGTACTATGGACTGAATTGTGTCCCCCTAAAATTCACATATTGAAGCTCTAACCCCCAAAATCATGGTATATGGAGAAAAGGCCTTTGGGAGGTATTATGTTTATTTATTCTATTTTTATTTTTTTCATTTTTATTGACATAGTTAATATACGGTGTTATATTAGTTTCAGGTGTACAATATAATGATTCAACAATTTATACATTACTTAGTGCTCATTATGATAAATGTACTCTTAATCCCCTTCCATCCCTCCACCCACCTCCCCTTTGGCAACTACCAGTTTGTTCTCTGTACTTAAAGTCTGGATTTTTTGCCTCTCTCTTTTTTTTTTATTTGTTTTGTTTCTTAAATTCTACATATGAGTGAAATCATATGGTATTTGTCTTCCTCTGTCTGACTTAATTACCTTAGCATAATACCCTCTAGCTCGATCCATGTTGTTGCAAATGGCAAGATCTCATTCTTTTTTTATGGCTGAGTCATATTCCAATGTATAAATATACCTAATTTTTTTTAATCCATTCATCTATGGATGGACACTCAGTTTGCTTCCATATCTTGGCTATTGTAAATAATGCTGCAGTAAACATAGGGGTGCATGTACTTTTTCAAGTTAGTGGTTTTGGTTTTTGGGGGGAGTAAATACCCAGTAGTGGATATACTGGAGCCTCCATACTATTTTCCACAGTGGCTGTACCAATTTGCATTCCCACCAACGGTGCATGGGGGTTCCTTTTTCTCCACAACCTCACCAGCATTTATTTCTGTTGCCTTCTTTATGATTGTAAATAGGAACCATAGTGATAGCTCTCTGCTTTTCATCCATGTTGCCCTTATGACCATCTTGTGTCCGGATTTGAAGGTTGCCTGGAGATTTTTGATTTCATGTCAAACGAAAGCATTTCTTAAGAGGTGTTCTTCAAGGCTTAAAAAATGTTGTGCTTGGGAACCATGACTTTAACAATAACATAAGAAATCATGACAGTTAATATTGTAGGACACAGTGGCTAATCAAAGGAAATGTCTGTGATATGAAGGAACAATAATAAACAGTGAAGTAAATAAGATCAACTATAGGTTATGTGGAGAAAGAACAAAGCACAGGGAAGCAAATATAGGCAAGTGAAAGTCCAGGCCCGAGTAGCATTCATCCATGCTCCTGGTAATTGTTGGCTGTGGACCAGAAATAGGATAGCACCGGCTTTGAAATAATCCCTCTTCACATCCAGTATCAGAATGGCCTTTGAAGCTCAACATAGACATGAGGGAAATTAACAAAAGCAGAAACAATACAGAAAGAATAGTAACTCAAGGGAATGAAACTGACCAGCAGTGTTTATAAAAGAGGTTAAGGGAGTCACTTGCATTCAGTCAGAAAGATGAGAAGGTGGAATGATTTTATGACATCTAGAAATTTATGAGCTGTTCCATCACTGAATGTTGGACAAAGTAATTGAGTTGACTCTACAGTAGGTAATATTAAAGATAATTGCAACCCTCCTAGGAAGAGGACACATGACAAACTTTTCCAGAGGTTACTGAGGGGAGTAGAGTTCCTTCTTCAAGTATTTTAAGATGCAATAAGCAGTTTTCTACCTTGAAACCAATAATAGCTAATCTTTTGCTTACAGCAAAAATATACACTACATGGCATCATATTTCTTCCTGTTTGTCAGTTTCTTTCACCAAAATGTCAAATATAATCACTTAGTTTCTCTTCGTCCACTTATTCTAACTAATGTAATAATGTGTTTAATGTTCCTAACCTCCTCCAAAACAGGGAGGAAGCTATTTTTACATGCCTATATTCTCCTAGTATTACTATTTTGAGCTGTTCTGAACCACAATCACAAGCTGCATAATTTTCCACACCTTCGATAACCAAACAACTCCTTTAAAATTGAACAAGTATTTTTTAACAAAAGAAATTTGAAAAGCCAATTGCTGAAAGACAACAGTTCTTCAATGGCAAGGAGTTCTGGCTGGATGTAGAGCAAGCTACATATGAAGATTAATTCAAAGTGTAACCTTCTAACCTTTTACTCAACCACGGGCTTATGATCTGTAAGTATCAACTCAAGTTCTTAAAATTGTTACCGTCCTCCAATAGAACAGTCAGAAGACAATGTGCCTCAGTCAAAACCATTTCATTTCCACACTTAGACCAAGAACCTCCATCCTACTGGCACATATTTGGTAGGGAACCAAATTTGGCCAGCCACAGTGTGAAAATTTACTTTAGAATGTCCAACTTTGTGACATGCACTAGGCCTTTTTCATATGTAGAGTCCATTTTTTCTCCACTAAAAAAGAGATCAACGAGTCTATTCCTTTTGTATGTAATTTTTGAGGGCATTGAGGAAAATGGAAGTAGGTGATTTCTAGAGGCAACTTATGCAATAGATAAATATTTTGGCCCTCAATTTGATGTAGAATTACACTGTGCATTCCTGTACATAAGTCCCTCTGAAATTTCTTAAGTTACAAACAACAGTAGACATCCTTGAAAGAGAATATTCAGTTCCTTTTCGGTAAAGTTCTAAATTCTGAAAAAATGTTCAGTTGCATGTATCCTAGCAGTGAAATATTTTATTCAGTCCCTGAGTGTATGCTATTTTCAGCTTTGTTCCAGGTGTGTCTTTTTATGAAATCTATAGCTACAGAGTTCTTAAGATGGATGCAATAAAGCCCACCAATTATATAAGTGACATAATTGGTTTCCTTGGAATTTCCATCCCTGGATTTGCCAAAGCCAATAGGAAAAGGTTATATATGTACAAAGGGTGATAGAAGCAACCCACAACCCAACCACCAGTAGAGAGAAACCATAACCTCTGTGGTCACATTCAACTCTAAACTGATCCATTATAAAAAGGACATTCTGCCTTTCTCCTGAACACTTCAAAAAGATTTATTTTAACATGCTGAGGCATCGTTAATCAGAGTTGCCCCGAATCTGCTGCAAATATTCCAATGTATATTGATCACTTTGCAGCTACTGGCTCTCATTACAAGAAGAATCATCTTTTAAGGGGTCTTTTTAATGAACCGTCTCCATAACCTCATAAAACAGTCAATAAATGTGGAATTTACTTTTTCTCTGACATTTAATTTGTCTTTGATGCTTCTAAAAACACAAGTTTACTGTTTTAAATTGAGCTCATCAATAAGAGAGAATTCCAGGAAGCTTTAGGGCATTTTAATTTATAAGCGAAAGAACATTTCATTATGTAGCCTACTGGCTCTTATTTTTTTTTTTTTTTCCCTCTACCAGGGGAATATAGACTGATTTTCCTCATTTCCCTGACATCTTTAGAATGAACAGGATGAGTGACTCATCCCTCTGGGTTAAGTTAGTTTTGTCAGACCTACCACTGGGCCCTGAGACAGAACTCTCAATGTTGTGATTTCAGTCTTGCCTTCCCAGTGTTCAGGGAGAAAAGACACTAGGGCATTTAAAGTAAAAGCTTCTTCCTTACATGATTCATTTGTGTGTTCCCTGATCCTTTGTGACTTGATGGGGAAATGTGGTTTCTCCCTGCCATCACCCATTGGACCGTCTCAATGAAGCTAGACCACAGAGTGCAAACTGGCTGCCCATTAACTATGTTTTGCTTGTTGTCAAGTCTTGGTAGACCCACCCAATAATTTAGGTTTGGGGGTTTTTTTTCTGTGAAAGAAACTTTTTTTTCATTTGATCAATGTGAATAATTACCTTTTTAAAAAGTGTAGCTATTCATTATTTTCTTGAATGTAAAGCTTGGATACATTGACTCTCCTTCTGGGCAATACTAGAACATTAGAACCGTTTGACTCTGCCTTTTCATGATATATTTTTAAAATTTATTAATAAATGTGTACATATTTCTAAACAAATAAGACTTTCTTATTCTATGTTATACAGTCAGTGTTCATTTAGACTTATCTACATATTCACAAGATTTTTTGTTCAGCATTCTATCTTGTGTCTTAGACCGTCCATTTGGGACCATTATCTTCTACAACCTTTAGAAGTTCTTTTATACAGTCTACTGATGGCAAACTCTGGGGTTTTTGGTTTTGTTTTCATTTTTGTCTGAATATGTCTTTATTTTACCTTCATTCTGGAAGGATACTTTCACTGTGTATAAAATTTCAGGTTGACAGTTATTTTCTTTTAGCACATTGAAGATAAAATTCCCCTGTCCTCTGGCTTCTCTTATTATTGAGAAGCTGTTAGTCTCAGTGTAATTCTTTTGGTAATAGCTTTCATTTTTCCTCCTTTTCTTGCATTTAGGATTTTTTTTGTTGTGTTCTGTGCCGTTTTTCTAAAATGTATCTAAATATGTGTTTGAGGTGACTGGATGGATAATTTTCCTCACTTCTGTAGAAACTCAGACATTGTGTCAGCAAAAATGGCTTCATTCACATTATTCACATATAAAATAAAATGGACCTTTTACTCCATCAACTCAGTCTTTTAACTTTTTTCATATTTTCCATCTTTTTGTTTCTCTGTGCTACCCTGTGGACAATTTTTCTCTGACCCTTTTTCTAATTTACCAATTCTTTGTTTACACTGCTCTTCTACTTTTCCACTGAGTTTTTAATTCTAGCTTTTGTGTTCTATTTGATTCCATAAGTGCTATTTGGTTTATTTTCTAATCTACAATCTGTATGTCTGGCTTATTGTAGGGAAAGTTTCCCCTGAGATTCCTCATTCTGTACAGGTCCCAGGCTTTGAGTTGTGGCTCCACCCTACCAGGCTTTCAAAAGATGAATTCAAAATTTTCAGCATTAGCAAAAGCCCATCAGGGCAAAAGTGGCTTCCCTGTCTACGTTTGAGGTTCTGCAGTTTGGGCCTGATCATTCTTTAAATTTTTGTGGTTCTTAGATTCTTTAAAGAAAATAGTTTCAATCCCAAATCCAGGTTTTTTAGTTGTTTTCTGTGAGAAGGATGGTCCAAGTCCTAACCAGAAATAAAAAATCTCCACATGGTGTTTCTAATACGTTTGAATTCATTAACATCTGTATTGGTTGGAGTTCACCTAGAGAAGCAGAACCTCCAAAAGACTGCGTCTTTATCACAGAGCTGAACACACACACACCTGGCCCAGCAGTAGGAACAACTAAAGACCCAAAGAGAAGGGAAAGTGATTCCAGACCCCATTCAACAGATCTGCAACAGCATGTGTGTGTTACAGATGCCTGCTGCCTCCCTCTTCAAGCCCTCCAACTCTCAGGAGAGTCTCCCCTATAACTCACCCTACCTGGAAAGGGAACTCTCGAAATGTAGTTCAGCCTAGGCAAGTCAGCACATTACAAAACCCTCATGCTATTATTTAATGCTTGGAAATTTTCTTTTTTTTTTTAATTTCTCTTTAAAAATTAGATTATATGGGGGCACTTGGCTGGCTCAGTCAGTGGAGCACGCGACTCTTGGTCTCAGGGCTGTGAGTTCAAGCCCCACATTGGGTGTAGAGATTACCTAAAAATAAAATCTTTTAAAAAATTAGATTATATGATTACAAAGAGCCAACATGTAAACAAATCTCTAGGACAGAGAAGAGGCTCGCCTTCGGCCTGTATGGCATTCCCCAGGTTGCCTCATGGGTTTCTGTTATCTATTAGCCCCTGTAAGGCAACTGGGTTTGAGATTTAAACAAAATTGGAAGAGAGATTCACGTGGTTGTCCTTGATTCCTCCCCCTTTTCTCTACCCCATTAGCTTTCTTTCCCCTTCCTTTGTCCTTACTGTCTTTCCTAAGGATAAGTAAATGTGGGAGTGCAGTGATGGGTATACAGTTTGGAGGGAAGGGGACCCAAAGAGAATACTCACCACCTGCTAGAGCAGAGAGAGTATACGTGTTGATGGGGTTCATAGTCTTCCCAGAAAGTACTAAGATTAACATCAGGAATTTGGATAAGATGGACTTTAATCCCATTGACTTTTATCTGCCCTTAAAAATGAGTTCACACAACCACGGATGGCCCACAAAACCTTTTGGGTTGACTTCTACTCTGTGTGCCTGCCATTGTGCATGATTTATGTGAATTTTGCCAGTAGTAATTAGATGTTTTATTCCAAATGTATCTCTAGTTTGTTTTTAAAGCCCTGCTTTGGTATAACCAGAATAATAAAAATATTCAAACACACACACCCTAAATACTGTTTAAGGCAAGGAATGTAAAGATTTCATTTCATTTCAAGGAACCACTACCTGATTTTACCGTGGTCCTCAACATTTTCACAGGAAGGATGGCAAATTCAAACCAAGAAAAATATGTACCTGTAGAATATCCAAAAAGGAAATGTCCTGGTGCTTTGAAACATTTGAGGAAGCAGCATGCAGAGACCAGAGGAAAAGTTATTGCAGAAGGAAAAATGCACAACCACTGAGCTGAAAAATGCTAAAGAAAATTTCAGTTCAAAATGGGAAAGCAGTTTCTAAAAGCAAGAGTCACATTCTCTGTTTCCCATGTATCCTGCCTAAGGCCAAATTAATGTAACAAACCTACCACTTGGAGTCCTGGTTATGCATTTTTTGTCAATAAATGTCAATTAATACAAGTCTTCTACATTTATTATAATCATTTGCTGCGGATAATCTTTGAATTTGACAAGGAGGTCTTTGACTTTGTAGTTGAAACCGAGGCTCAAGTAGTATTTCCATATTTCAAAGAGTTTTACATTTCAAAGAGTTTTATCAGTAGAGGTGGATTTAACTTTTGCTAATGTTTGTGATGGAATAATAAACAGTTCATGACGTTTCTGATAGTTTGCATGGATTCTCCACTGCATACCGTCCGTGACCATCACACATGCACACATGCACACGCACACACACGCACACGCACACACACACGCACACACTCACACAAACAACCTGATATAATCGGGGGAACTTAACATGTTTAACTATTTTGGCATCAAAATGGATTTTGCCCTCCCAAATTATGCTAGTATATGGGAAATCCTGTCTCAAATAGTAGCCAGCAGCATGTATATGGTTTTGTGACATGGAGAGAATAGGGAATATGTTGTCTTCTAGCTTTGGCTGGAAAGGATTTTCTTCTCTTTTTCCTTTGAATCTTACATATTTTTTTTTAATAGTTCTTAGATTTTAGGAACTATATAATGAGCTGTTGCAATTCTTTAATTGATTATTGGGACTTTGTTCTAGGTGGGATCACAAATACCGTAGGACTTGCAAAATATAAAAGAGTTAGGACATCTTTATAATTGTTAAGGTACCAATTGCAGTGCCATTACCCCAGTCAAAGCCACCCTCATTTCTCAACTGGATTTCTCAATAGCCTCCTAACTGGTCTTCCCACTTCAACACGTGCCCACTCACAATCTACTCCCAACAGGGCAGACAGAGTCATCTTTTAGAACGTAAATCAGCTCACTCCTCAGTTCAAGACTCTTTCATGGCTCCCATCTCTCTGAGAAATAAAAGTCTACAAGGTCTGACATGATCTGACTCCACTTTGCTGTATCCTCTCTTTGTTTCCTCATTGACCTGCCCTCTGCTCCAGCCAACCTGGCTTCCTTGCTGGGACCCAACAACCCAGGCCAATGCCACCTTGGACTGTTGTATGGACCTCTGCCCAGAATGTTCATCTCTCAAGGGTCTGCTTGGGCACCTCCCTCCTGTGGCTCAAGTCTTTGCTCAAAGCTTTCTTTTCAGAGAGGCCTTCCATGACCACTTTCTTTTCAAAGAGGCCTTCCATGACCACTTTACTTTCCCCTACTTCCCCATTCCTAGTATCTCCTCTTCCTTTTATTCTGCTCTACTTGCTGTGTTTCAGAGCATTTATCACCTTCTCTCATTAGGTCATTTACTTCTTTCTTAGGTGTGTCATTCAGTGTTGATCCCTCCCCAATGGAACACAAGCTGCATTTACATTGGAGGGCAGGGGTTTGGACTGTTTTGCTCACTGATGCTCTTGAGTTCTAGGCACCCAAGAACAATGCCTGGCGCATACTTGGTGCTTGATACATAACTTTTTAACAAACGAGTTATGCAGAGGGCTAACAAAACTAACTTCATGTATTTAAAAAATAGTTTTCTCTCTTTGAGAGAGAAAAGTATAGCCATTCAGCCCAGACTCATTGGGCTGCTTTGTTCAGTTGCTGTCAGGGATTCCATACAATCTCTTTTCAAGTTTCTTGACAGTAGTGGGATTTTGTAAAGAATTTCTTGAAACTACTAGTTGCAATCATATTTAACAACTAATTCCTACAGAGGGCAGGCAAGAACCAAGGAGAATTCAGTTGCCAATCCCATTGCATTTGTGGTTGGAAGTGTTGGAATAGACAAAGGATACGGAGATTTTAAATCTCCATTCTAGAAGGTACTCCAAGAGAGCTCCCAGACCAAGAATTTGAAACAACCGATGATTAGAAATCCATTTCAATGCCACAAAAATGACAGCCTCCCTTTTTTTCCCACACAGGGGGACGGTTCCTCCTCATTCTTGTCGGAAACTTGCCATGAGGATCCCTCTGTTTCCCCCAACTTTACTCCCCCCAACCCTCAAGCTCTCAAGTGGTGACCACCGTCCTTCCGGCCAGGTAGGACTGGATGGGAGGGGTCGCTTTTGAGAGAGGGGTGGCATGTGGCCATCAAGTTTACAGACATCTTGGACTCGCTCCTTTGTTTTTCACGCCACCCTCGTCCCCCGCCAGCCTTTCTCTACATTCCCATGCTTTTCCTGCCATAGTTTCTAGCTATACCCATGATGCACCTTCACCTTTACCTGTCTTTCCCTGGTATTTATTTTTTCATCATTGTTCTCTCTCTTCTTGGCATCAATTCCATTCTCCCCTTATTGTCTTCTTCCCCTTTCTTCATTTTATTTCTCTAGTTGCAAACTGGCTTCCTTTTAGAACTCGATCTTTCTCTCTTAAACTCACACTATTATTTCTGCTTTTGAGACATTTTTAAGTTCCTACTTCTTGCAGCACTGGTTGCCCACAGTCTTATTATCTTAAACTCCAGTGGGATTCAATGAACTCTCGGGGAGTCTTCCTGACCACTCCATTCAATTGACTACACCCGTCCTTTTAAAAATCCAGTAAAAGTCATTGTATTCCCACATGATGTTTTGAATTCAGGGATAGCTCAGGATTCTCTAAAATCAAGAGCTCTTGAAAAGACCTCACTCACAGGGACGCCTGGGCCAGGGGCTCCTGGTTGAAGCAAAATGAAGCTCAGATGTTAGAGAGGACTTTAACTTGCCAGAGGAAATGCATCATGAAATCTATCGTATTCCTCTTGCTAATAAGAAAACTGGCCAAAACCATTCCAGTGCGCGTGCATTTCAGGGAGAAAAGAGGTGTTATTGTGATTATAGAGAAAGCAGAATACATCTATTCTGATGTACTGAAAGCAGAGACCTACAGTGAGGCTTATGATGTTTTCATCTTCAAGCCCTCATTGATCTGTGAAGCAGAACATTTAGAAACATGTCGAAGAATTAGTGAAAACAACAACTTTACTGGGGAAAAAAAAAAAGCTGCAATTTCCTTCTTGTCCGCTACATCCATCAGCACATTCAGTAATGCTCTAGCTCAGCACTTTTCTAACTTCAATGAGTGTATGAATTATCTGGAGATCCTATGAAAACGCAGATACTGATTCCAGAGGTCTGGGTGGAACCTGAGATCTGCATTTCTCACCTGAGTCCAGGGGATGCCCTTACTGCCACATTTCCATGGACCACATTTGACAAGCAGGGATCTAGTACATTCCTACCCCTCCTGGTGGTGGCACCTGGAAGGAAAAGCTTTAAGCTGCTTTCCTGGAGGTTTATTGTATTTTAAGTTTTTGGCCTAATCACGAGCCTGAACCCTTTGAGCCTTTTTATTTTTTTACTACGGACTGTGACACTAGAGAAAGGGAGAGAATGCCATTTAGAGCAAAGCCTCAGCCTGGCTATGAATTCCTTCCCTGTCCTCCCCAAGGTGATGATCTTGTTCCTGTGGTGACCCCGTGATAAAGTCCACATGGAAAGGTGGGGCAGGGGAGGGGCGGGAAATATTGATTTCTCCAGGAAGGCATCAGCAAGACCTTGACAATGTCTTCTTCATTTGTCTATAAATGTTCAGGGCATGTTTTAAGTCATCAGCTATCAGCATCATTGGATTTTTGCTTGTTTGTTTTTGATGCACTTATTGTTACTCTCCTGGTATTTTTGAAAGTTATTGTGAAACATTTAATACCACAGATGGGATACTGAATTCTCTCCAAGGAGGTAAATGGCAATGAAGCTCAGAACACATGACTTGGGTTTTGTTTTTCGAAACAAATGCAAGAGAGACCTAAGTACCCCATTTTAGTTGCTGTTCTCCATCAGGCTTCTAAAGGCTGGTCCTCGACTTGTTTTTCCTTTAGAAGGTCAACTGAGCTTCCTGTGTAGCAAAAATATTTGTTTTCAAAAGAGATAGGTATTCCCACAATACCTGGACCTTAAGAAAATCTTTAATCACATCATGATTTGGTCCCTTCAGCTTTCTACATATAAAAAGCAATATAAAAATAAACCATTTCTCATGTTCTGTGGGAAAAGAGGTTTCATTGCTAAAACAGAACAAAAAAAATTGCACTGTTTTGTATCCGAAAAAGAACAAAAAGTCCTTTTCTACCAGTATATGAAAGGTACATTTTTTGGGCCACGTTTAATATTTCCCCCAAATGTTTCTCGCTCACCTCATAATATTTCCATTGATAGACTACGGCTGAACACAAAATGAATGAATAAAAAGTAATAGTAGATAAAGCCATCGTGCATTTGCTAGAAAAGAGTGATTTTTTTTTTCCTCTAAGATTGATCCCAAGAGTACCCTTCACATAAATACGTGAAATTTCACAGAAGGAGGATGCTTCACCGAAGGAGCCACCCAGGTGCCCCGGGGCTCCTCCAAATTTTGCTCTAGAGTTTGAGTGAAGGGAAGTCCCTTGAGGTAACTTACGAAACATTTAAGCAAGAAACAAAGAAAAGTTTCCTAGTGTAGGAACATCTAAATACCTAAATTCCCAAGGGTTATTGTGGGTCTCTTCGAAGATCTTTAAATGTGGCAACAAAGGGGCTATCTACAAGCGCAGCAACCTTTTCCTGACCTCCTTTGTGTCCAGAAAGAGTACGATTAATTAAACTCAGAAGTTTGCCGCTGAAATAATAGGTATGAGATCCAGAGAATTCAAGGTGTTGGAGGACTCATTAAATAGGGTTGCATAAATATCATGCTGAAAGATTTAATGAGTCCATAGGGTCACTTAAAGAGCAATGAAGCAGAGATGACCTAGAAAAAAATAAATTAGAATCGATATTGTGCTTCTGAATTAACAACTATAGATTGCTATATTAACACCTGAGATTAATTCTATAATTACATCTTAATGCATCTTCGTGTTTTCATCCCAGGAAAAATGAAAATTGCTTATTTTTAGCATTTTACTTGCCAATCATAAAAACACACTTATATAGATGTGTTTATTTCTGTGATCTCTAGGAACCATGAATGCTTTAAGGAGCTGCAACTAGGTAAATAGTGTTCGTTTTTTTCTTTTAATAATTCAATTAATACTGGATGCCTACTGCATAGCAGGCACTAGGCTAGATGCTGGGACAATAAAGCAATGCAAAAAGATGCAAAGCTTGCCCCCCCCACCTCAAATTGTTTGCAGTCCAGTGTAGCTCTGTCCTACAGAACTTTCTGCAGTGATGGAAATGTTCCACGTCTGAGAGCTCAATGCATTAGCCACCAGCCACAGGTGGTTATAAAGTATTCGAAGTGTGGCTAATGCAACTGAGGAATTGAATTTTAATTATATTGAAATGTTATTTAAATTTAAGGACAAAGAGCCACATGTGGCTAGTGGCTAACATACAGGCAGCACAGGTTCATGGTATGCTGAATCTTAATTTCTAACATGTAATCTACCTTTCTTTAAAAGATTTAAAGGTGGGGGCGCCTGGGTGGCTCAGTCAGTTAAGCAGCTAACTCTTGATTTTGGCTCAGGTTGTGATCTCAGGGTCCTCAGATGGAGTCCCACATCAGGTTCTGCACTCAGCAGGGAGTCGGCTTGATTATCTCTCCCTCTCCCTCTACCCCTCCCCTCATGTTCTCTCTCTCTCATCTCTCTTTCTTAAAATAAATAAATAACTTTAAAAAAGTAAAGGATTCAAAGGATTTGTGTTAGGACAAAAACACTATGATCATCATTATAATAGAGCTGTTTACAGGGGAGGAAGGCCTGATACATACTGGGGGAAACCAAAGAATGCTTCCCAGAGGTGGTAACCCTTGACCAATAAGATTAAGTAGAAGTTTGTCAAGCAGAGGAGCAGACAGGAAGAAATTCCTGGTGACCTCGCGACAGAGGCTAAGGTATGAGTATCATGTTAACTGCTACGGAATTGCATTATTTGCATGTTGTATTAGTCAGTTTGGGCAGCTGTAACAAAATAATCTCAGACAGGGTGGCCTAAACAACAGAAACTTATCTTCTCAGAGTTGTGCAGTGTGAGGTCCACGGTCAAGGTGCCGGCAGGGTTGGTTTCTGTGAGGCGTCTCTCCTCAGCTTGCGGATGGTGCCTTTTTGCTGTAACCTTCAATGGCCATTGACCTGCCCTTGTGCACAGAGCGCACTCTGGTGTCTCTTCCTCTTCTTACAAGGATGCCAGTCCTGTCAGATTAGGATCGCATCATTATGACCTCATTTAACTTAATTTTATCCCTAAGGATCCCATCTCCAAATAAGTCATCTATGTTGGGGCTTCAACATAAGAGTTTTGAAGAGACACCATTATATCCATAAAACATGTCATTCATTCAATAAGCAAATATCCTTTTTCTCCGGGTTCTTTTTTTTTTTTTTTCCCGAGGAGGAGAGACATACCTCACACTCAGCTCACACAAATTTATAGAAAACTATCATCTACTGATCTAGCATATGATAATTCTAATCACTGCTTTTGATTTACCTATTGATAGATACATAGAGTTCTAGAAAGTTAACAAGTACAGAAAACACCTAAATTAGGTGTGTACCTCTCAGAACTCAAGTGTAATTAAATATTGCTCAAGAAATATTAACATTAATTTTCCTTTATTCTCTGAAAACAAGCCAGTGGTGACTTGGAGTTGGTCAGACTAGCTCGCAAGAAGTTAATTTTTAAAATTTTCAGGGATTCTGTGAGCCAGTTGTTAAATGCAGCCGTTATAAAAATGTAAATTACATACACTTACAATTAAACAAATTATATTAAAAACAAAGGTAACAAATACCCAAAACTCAGCTCACAGGTGTATGCAGGGTTCCTATTGCCACCTACCACAGAAGCAAACATTATTACCCATCCGTTACAAACAAAACCAAACTTTCTGCTGAAATGTAATTTATTACCTTTTTAAAGCCTGTATTTCTTTGTTTCCTTCACCAGAAAGGGGCAGTGCTGCCTTGCTGACCCATGGACTCTCAGTCCCTGCATATACAATATTTTGGGGGCAACAGAAAATTCCCTTAAAACATAAACGTAGCATTGACAACATTTTTCTAACCCACCCAGCAATGTTTTCTACCAGATAATTGCCTCATCTGTAACATAAGATCCCTCCCACTGCTAATACTACCCTGCAGCTAATACTAAGCTTATACTTACTTGCCTCATTCATTTTAAAGGGGACACTTTTGTTCCTACGAAAGTTTTAAGTGACAATAAGTGAAATAGAATAGGAAACCTTTGGGGTAAATAGCGGTTTTCAGGTTAAGCTTTATATTTTGTAGGAAACATTTCTCCCCACTGTTGCTCTTTTTTTTTTTTTAAAGATTATATTTATTTATTTGAGGGCGAGAGCGAGATCGAGAGAGAGAGAGAGAGGGCACAAGCGAAGCGGTGGGGCAGAGAGAGAGGGACAAGCAGACTCCATGCTCGGCAGGGAGCCTGACACAGGGCTCCATCCCAGGTCCCCAAGATCACGACCTGAGCCAAAGTCAGACACTTAACCGACTGAGCCACCCAGGCACCCCTCTACTGTTGCCCTTTTATACCACTTCCAGACAAATAAGGAGGTGCTCATATTTTGAAAATGAAATGCCATTTGGCAGAATTCACATTTAATCATTGATTAACACTACAATTAAGTCATGCCTGTGGTCTCTCAAATCTGGAGCCCAGGAAGTGAAAGTACCTATCTAAGATTACAGAGCAAATAGGGACTCAGTTTCCTCCTCCAGGTAGACACATCAAATGGACACCACAATGTGTCTTGCTTTTTCATGAAAACCCTGTTCCTTTAGGATTTCTTTTGTCACCATAACACTGTATGAGACTCTTATGAAGGTGATTATAGAAGAAGAAATTCAAGCAGCAAAGATTAAGTGATTGGAAGTTTTCAACCTTTCTCTGAGTGTAACTTATATCCACAAAAATCTGAGAATGATGAATATAGAACAAATTCGAGCATAGAATGGCTAAAATCCTTGGCAAGAAAGGGAAAAGAGAAGGGATCCCAAGACTGAGGTCCAGATAACTCTTCATTTTAAGAGATCTGGTAGAGGAGATAGAACCTGAAAGAGACAGAAGAGGTACAACCTGTGAGAGCGGAGAAAGACCAAGACTGTCAGAGAAGCCAAGAGGAACAAAATGATGCACAGTGACTACAGCGACTGAGTGGTACAGAAAAGGTGTCCTTTGACTTTCATAACCAGGAGGCCCCTGGTGCCTTTGGTATTAGTGATGGGTCGGTAGGAAGGTGGGAGTGGGGACCAAATAAGTGTAGGATAAACAGGAAGCAAGGAATGAGGGACTGCTTATCTAACACTCTTCCAGAAGTCCAGACTTGAAGGGAAGCAGAAATCTGGAATAGTCATGGGGAATGTAGGGAATAAGGGAACATCCATTTGAGAAGAGATTAATCAGTACTTCTAACTTATGGTCCAGTCTAGTTTACCATGACTAAACTAAATGATTGCCAGGCAAGAATAGGGAAGAAGGGACTTCACCCATTTTACTGTTGTCAGGGTTGTGTTTTTCTGTGATGAATCAGAGTTCTTCAGTGGAAGAATGAGATCTTAATGAGCATGTGGCATAAACTATCAAGAACTATCAAGAACAGTAAAGGGTTTCCCTAGACACCAGTTAAATGTTGGGTCGTTTCTTTCCTCTTGCTATTTAGTACATTAATAATAATACTGATAGAGCTTGCTTCGTGATCCCCAGAGCTGATTCACAAGGGCACAAAACCTGCAATGGTGGCTACACAAAGTATAGGTAGATCAAGAGACTTCCACGTTTACTGTTCCGTAATTAGAGTTTACTCTGCCTTGTGTAGCGGTGAAACGACTTTGCCCATAATAAACGGATATATTTTCTTTTCTCTTTAAACATCCTCCTTCCCTCCCTATCCTTCCTGAATCATAGCTCCAGGAAAGAGAAGGACGGGGCTCCCTGAGGGAGAAGATTCTCATTAGCAGGGCAGAAATCCTGAAAGATAAGAGATGTCAAGAGAGGAAGGGATTTTCCCAAGTTCCTGTATCTTCTTTGAACACAGACAGCCTGAGGGGCTGTAGTCTTCCTATACACCCAGTGATGACAGGACTTCAGGGTGTGCCACAGAGGAGGAAAGTGTGTGCCCCTTCCAACCCTGAGAACTATGGGAAAAAGTAGGGTAAGAGAATAGAGCAACAGGTGAGATTTGTATGTACCTCTGTCCCTTCTCTCCGGCTGAAATTCTGGAAGGTTCCCATATCATGTGCATCTTAGAGGGAATAGGAAAGGTCCTGTGTGCCCTGGTGACAAAAAGTGGTGGTATTGAGGGGGCTGGCGGAAACCTAAGAACAAGAAAAAGATGCTCCCTCAGGCCAGTTGGCTCACACCATGGACTCAAGCAGTGACGACCAGTCAGTCACCCCAGAGGGCCAGCAGCCATTCGTCTGGAGAAATCTAGACCAGCCCCTTTACAGCAGAGGCCTTGTATGTCTGAGTCTGCTGAATCCTCTTCTCCCGCTCTGAAGGCAGTCTGAGTTCTGAAATAGACCTAGCCACCATTTTGAGGAGCTAAAAATCAGAAGGACATATATTTGAAAAGCTGAGCTTTACCCAAGGAGATTGATTCGTGCAAGAAACTCTTAAAACCAACTCTATAGGGAGTGGAATTTTGAAGCAACTCTAAGGAAATTGTCTTTTCTTTAATGCTTGGAAAAGCTTGGACAGCTTTCCTTTCTGTCATTAGAAGTGTGGCTCCTGCACCTCCAGGGAAAGTGGTTTGGGGACGTGTTTCCGCTGTGACTCAAATGACAACCGTTTCATGGGCAGACAGCTCAGGGGCTGTGGTAGGCCCTGCTGGACCCTCCAAGTCAATTGAAAGGGAATGGGTCTCCTGGGAGTTTGCTAACCTGATTGCAGGTTTCCTGGACACCGTGTCCCCTCCCAAACCAACATCTGCTGTGACAGAGAGATATTTGTAGTGAGGTGAATAACAAACAGTTTCATGAAGGTTGGGTCACAGGGCAACAAAAGGCACACTGGCCTAGGTGGAGCCAGCCTCTTCCTGTTTTCTCTTAGAGTCTTCTCTACCACATGGAACTCTTGTCAAAAGCTTCAGCAAGATTTTTAGTCAAAGCCTTTAAATTCACATGTTGAGAAGAAGTGTTTGCTATTTCGTGGCTGAAAATTATGCTCAGTCTTGCTGAGCTAGAACCAGAAATTTGTGTCTTTTTGAAATGGGTATTCCATCTGTAACTGCTCAGAACGTCTTTCTGTTAAGATCGGCTCTAAAATAAGATCTTCCTAACAGACAAATTAATTAGACTGACTCTTGACAGTCACTTTTTTGGTGATATTTCAATAGATTTAGCCTACAGATGTATTCCTAAGTGAATGTGTGCCCCTGCAAGGGCCCAGAGTTAGCAACGCTTTCCGTGTGACCGGTGAGTCTTCTCTCCATCCTGATGTGCCTGCCAGACTTGGGCTCAGCTGGGGGATTTTGAAATTGCTGTTTCCTTTTCTTTAAACCTTGTGCCTAAATATATTGTTTGGTGTTTTGGTCAGAGTTTTACCATAATCATTTATATTTCTACAATCCCTCTGTATGTAAGTCCTGCTTGCAAACTAAAACGTGAAAACAGCTATTATATGAGACCTTACAAGATTCCCAAGATGACAAGTGAAGATACCCAGGGGGCCATCAGCTGCACTGCACTTCTCATCGTTTTCACCAGGATTCTGGCCTCTAGGAATATTCTGTCTAAAGATTAACGCTATTTTAATTGGAAAACCTAGAGACTGCAGATTGAGAATGATTTTATCACCTAGATCTCTAATCTTGGAATTATAGTGCTCACTCGCTTATCAAAGTAGAATAGACAACAGGTGTTCTTTTTTAAAATCTCTTATCTCTTTAGGGGTTACCTGGGTGCCTCAGTCGGTTAATCACCTGACTCTTGATTTCAGCTCAGGTCATGATCTCAGGGTTGTGAGATTGAGCCCCGCGTTGGGCTCCGTGTTGAGCATGGAGCCTGCTTAGGATTCTCCCTCTCCCTCTGCCCTACCCACCCCTAAAAAAAGTCAGATCAAATCAAATCTTTTATCTCTTGAAATTGGAAGGCAATGTATTTGAAAGTAGCACTCCATCCCCATCTATACATGATACATACTGGCATGCATATATATATATATATGTTTGGTGTGCAGATACATATGTATATAAAATACATAATACATAAATATTCAATATGTAGACATATTAAAAGCCAGATTTACTCATTGTTTTGGTACATATCTCTAAACTAAAGAAGTCTGTGTTGGTACACAATAGCTTATTACCAGTAAAATTGTATTATGATACAATACTGGGAGGGGATGAGCACCCCTGAGTAATAGTCTCTTGTCCTGTTTGAATTTTGCACCATGCACATTACCTATCAAATGTGTTAATCCATTAACTTTTTTCAAAGCACATGCAAATATTATTATGCACATCCTTCTACCATGTCAGCAGCAAACGGATTCCAAAGCGAGCACACCTCACCGTGTCTTGCCACACAGCTATCTCTACACTAGCTATCCAGGTAGAATGTCCATTATTCTAGAAACCCAGTCCCCTTTGATTTCAGGTCACACGCTTCCCTTGCCTGTTGTGCGGATGTCCGGTAAATGTAATTTCTGCTCTAGCACATTGTTCCACTCTACTTTCCTCTGTGTTCCTTTTCAGCTGCTATCAATTTATGCACCATCAAAGGGAGAGGGAAGCATATTAATTGAAAAAAAATGGATTACATAACCTTGAGGGCTTTGCTTTCATTACCTCCAGTGTCCAGGAATGGCATTTCCCCAGATTTATCCTTTCTGACTTAACAGAGGATTTTTCCACTGGACTTGTGACAACATCTTGTGTTCAGACTCTAGTGCCATGCTCTGCTCTTTCCATTATTCACACAAAAATGTGTTGATGAGCATGGGCACATTGAATTTATCAGCATCCAAAGGTGGGGGAAAGTTACTGCTAAGCCTGAGAAGCCCAAGATGGAGAATTCCAGAAAATCACATGGACAGTAAGAAACGCAAAGGGTTTTGAAATAAGCTGGACTGATGCCTTCATTTAGCAGATGTGAAAAGGTGCCAAGAGAGGTCCACTTACAGACAGTGGTAGGACCAGGCCAGAAATCTAGTCTCCAGCTTCCTTATTTTGTTCCCCCAACCTCACTCCCTGCTCCTGTCTTCCCTCAGTCATATTCTGTATCAGTGAATTATAATGCAACACATACAAAAAAGAAATAAGACCTATACGAGCTTGAAGATTAAAAATTATCTGCTGATTACAAGACAATTAAAAACTTATAGAGAAAAAAAGAGAATTTCATTATGCACCAAATGCAATTTAAATTTTAAAAGTCAACAGATTTTCCTCTATAGCAGCAATACCATTTCTCCCTCTCTCTCTCATATATAGATAATATATATATACACATATAATTATGTATAATAATATAATTATGTATAATAGAAAACAACAGAAACTATAAAACAGGTAACACGTATTTATATAACCTATGGGTTGATATTCTTAAGGAGTCTTGTGTATTTCCACTGGACAGATTCCTTGAAGTGGTGTTTAAATGGTTTCTCCTAAGATGATAGTTAAGGGGAAAAAAAGTCCAAGAATACAAAACAGGTGATAATAGTATATAGGAGATCAATATATAATTAGAATGTAGAAGGCAAATGGAAGGAAGGTAACTGATTCTGCAGAAAGAGAAGGGAGAAGCTAAGTGCCCAGACAGGCCCCCAAATGAGAGGGGCACCAGAAAGAGAAAACTGAGGAAAGCAGATTATCAAAGAGATCAAATAAGAGACATTTTCACAACTGAAGAACATTAGTTACCAGACTGAAGAGCTAAGTGATTGCCCAATAACAAGAAAGAAAAGGTCCACAGTAAGGCCCAACACTGGGAAATTTTGGAACACCAAGAACAAAGAGAAATGCTTAAATATATCCAGAAAGGAAACTACCAGTCACAAATTAAAAGTCAGAATGGGATCAGGATTCTCTACAGAAATTCTGGAAGTTTGAAAAAAGGGAAGTCAGCTCTTCAAAATTATGAAAGGATTTAATGGAGGATTGATAATATCTATTAAGCAAGAGAGAACTCAAAACCATATTCAGACATGCAGAATACCAGATCTCCTATATATTTTTCTAAATTGCAAAACAAACTTGATGTCTGTGTATGTGCAGAGGTATGAATATGAATAAGAATAAATAGAAAGTTCTAGACTTATACGCATCGAACTTTTAAACCGTGGTTAAGTTGAGGGAGGAGGCTGGGATTGGGGAGGAGGTCAAGGGATGCTTTCTAGCTATCTGTATTGTATGTTTGCATGTGTTTCTGAAAATAATGTGTATATTATCTGGGTGATCACAAATATTCTGCATTTTAATGTAAAAGACTCTCTTACTGCTAAAAATTAGTTTTAAATGGGAGATTGTTTGAAATTTAAGCTTTTCTCTAACTGTTCATCTGGATGCACTTCTTCCAAGTACCCTCTTTCTTTCTATTTCTGGTTTAAAAAAAAAATCCAACTCAGGCTAAAAGAAGCCATTATGAGTCCTAGATATCATGGCATTTCTGTTAATGAGCCCTTCAAACTTGATTGGTTTTTAGTAAAATTACAGTGATTCTGAAGCAATCCTAAATTCACCTGTTTCCCTCAGCCATATAAAAATCAACATCTGTCGCTGATGATCTAAGCTATGAAAATATCAAAAAAGCAAACTGGAGAGACCTGGGTTTCCAATAAAAACTCTGCATAACTTTTAAAATATGTTTAAATGCATCTGTGAATGGGAAAGAAATTAAGGAATGCTCAAAGCACGAAGTCCAAGTAAAAGCAAGTACCCAGAGAGGCCAACAGCAGTAAAGCTGTTTTTCACCTTGAAAGTATCTGTCAAGTTGACATTGAGCTTAGAGTTTTTTTCCATGATGTGTAGGTAGTGGAAGAATAGGAAATGAAGACAAAATGAGGAGTCTAATAAGGGACCCACTCCATAAACCTGGGATTGCAGAGGACCACACTACCTCACAGTATGCATGAATAAAAAATGAACCCATCATCTCAAAGAATTGCAAGAAAATGGTTGGTCTTAAAACTTGATGTTGAATAGAGGAGGAAAAATTCTCCCTGAGAATTCATGATCACAAGCTACCCCTCGTGTGGGTTTGAAGCATGGATTCACCTCACCTGACACACTCAGGATTTAGTTTAAATATGTCCCACCCTGGAAATCTTCTGGGCTCCTGACATAATCAGTCAATTTGTCTGTAACGGAGCCTATCTACAAACCAGACCTTATCCAATATTACAGTTAAAGTTCCAAGAAATATCAGGGGTGGCTGGGTGGTTCGTTCAGTTAAGCATCCAGCTCTTGATTTTGGCTCAGTTCATGATCTCAGGGTCATGAGATCAAGCCCTGTGTCAGGCTCCATGCTGAGTGTGGAGCCTGCTTAAGATTCTCTCTCTCTCCCTCTCCCTCTGCCCTGCTGCCCCCTCTTCCCATGCACTCTCTCTAAAAAAAAAAAAAAAAAAAAAAAAAAAAAAATCCAAGATCAGTTCATCAAAGCAATTACAAAATGAATATAAAAAAAGTCCATGAATGAGAACCTACAGAAACAAAAGACAGCAGAATGACTTTATATTTTGGAATTATGACATTCAGAATGTTAAACAAGTGCTATTCTTATATTTGTTTATATTTATATTATTTTTATTATATATTATATTTATTATATTTATATAAGACTTTGTATTTTGGAATTATGACATTCAGAATGTTAAACAAGTGCTTTTATTATATTTATTTATATTTATGTTATTTTTATTATATATTTTACTATATTTATATAAGACTATATTTTGGAATTATGACATACAGAATGTTAAACAAGTGCTTTTAGAATTGACAATATGTGTCAAAAGCAATTGACTGAAAAAGGGGATGAAGTATATTTGAAAACAAATTGATTTTCTATAAATGAAATACATTTAAAATTCCAGCATTCCAGCAATAGAGAGAGACCTAGGAGATTTTAAGAGACCTATAATATTACTCAGAATATAACAGAGTGTCAACGAGATGAAAAATATGGTAGAGAGATAAAGAGCCAGGATAGATAACGTGAGAAGAGGGGAGCAAAAATGAGGAAAGGAAGGTGTTTGGAGACATTGTATTTTAGAAGTCATGACAAATACAAATTCATAGATTCAGGAATCCCAAGCAAGATACATTTTTTTAACAATTCCATATCTAGATACATCATACTGAAGTTTCAGAAGACCAAGGACAAAGCAAATATCTGAAAAAGAGCTAAGGAGAAATTATTTTTAGGGAAATGACAATTTCTGAGAAGGTTGGTTTCTTAGCAGTAACAATGGAAGCAAGAAGACAGTGGGGTAATATCTTCAATGTGCTGAAAGAAAATCTTTGCCAGTCTAGAGCTTTGTACTCAAAGAAAGCTATCACTTAAAAGTCACAGCAATAAAGACATTTTCAGCCTAGTTCAGGATGACAGGAGATGGGGGCTGGGGGTGAGGGCCAGGGAGGGCTGAGTATTTACCATCCGCAGACCTTCATTAAAGGAAATCATAAACCTTAATGCTAGTCAGAGGAAGAATTAATCCAGATGGAAAGTCTGAACAAAGACCAAAGAAATTATAAATAGGTAGATCATTCTACCTGAACATTGATTATATAGAATGTTGATAATGTCTTATGGGGTTAAATTAGAACTAACATATAAAACAATTCTGTATCATTCAAGAAGAGGTCATTGGTATTGAAGTCTCCTAAGTCTTTGTGTTGTTCAGCAAGAGGGTAAAGATATTGATGAACCCTTGACAGTGATAAATATTGAAATGTCTAGTATTACTAAGAGAATAAAAAGAGTACATAACTTCATATGTTTCAGATAGAAAAAAAAATTAGGCTGGAAAAAGTAATCCAAAAGAAAGCAAGAAAAAAATTACAAGCAATCCTGAAGTAAGAGGTATATACTTCCAGTTAAAAAATAATTAAGTCCCAGGGATGAAAAGTACAGCATAGAGAATATAGTCAATAAGACTGTAAAAAAAAGAAAAAGTATGAAATAAGATGAAAGAATATGAATCCATTAGTATCAATTATTGATATTAATGTCAACATATTTCAATAGGCTAGCCTCCAGTTGTCAGGAGCAACGGCCTAAAAAGTCAGAGTAAAATCAAGACCTGAGCAATTTGGATGCCAATTTACCAAAGAGGTAGGCGTGGGATTCTGGGCCTTTCTCTTAACTAATTCTATAGCAATGCCTACAGGCAGCATGTCGATTGAAGAATAAGAATATCAGTGGTAAGAAGAGCTTTAAGATGCAAAGCCAGTCATTGCACCAATGTCAGAGTTTCCACCAGAAAGCAAATTAAAAGGCAGCAAAACATGAGTTGCTGGATAGATTTCTTTTTTTTTAAATATTTTATTTATTTATTCATAAGAGACAGAGAGAGAGAGAGAGGCAGAGGGAGAAGCAGGCTCCCCACTGAGCAGGGAGCCCAATGTGGGACTCGATCCCAGGATCCTGGGATCATGACCTGAGCCGAAGGCAGACGCTTAACCATCTGAGCCATCCAGGCACCCGCTGGATAAATTTCTTAAACATGGTCCTACATCTTCCTCAGAAATGGCATTGAAAGCCCCCGTTGAGAAAACATTTCTGAATTCAAAGACTGATTAAAGGAACAATAGTTCTACCTTTGATCTGATGCAATAAAATTAAGACGTGAACTTGGGAGGACAGAGATGATATTATTCCTTAATACAGTATTATATTAGCATCCTAATCGATTAATATACACTTTATCCAGTTTTATATCATACTGAAATATTAATATTTGCTTTGACATGTCTGTGGCCAGTTTTGGACAAGGCCATTTAAAACCAATTATGTCTTGATGTGGGGGCACAGGCCCTAATTGCATCTTTGTTTCTATGGGATTGGGATGCTCTGATTCAGTTCGTAATCCTTTTGATTCATACCCTCTTTCAACAGAGAACAGGCTCAAAGCAGGAAGGCTTTTTCCACAGGGATGCATTTAATCTCTACCACCTCTTAGTTCAGAAGGCCCTTGAAGATTTCGTACATTCAAAATACCCTGGGACACTTCCGACCAAGTCATAAGGTCATCACAATTGTCTGCTGCTGACATTTTGTTCCGTAGGTGCCTAAATGTTCACTCCTGGTTCTCAAAGGCTTTTGTCAGCCCCTTACTGAGTTGGCAGTGACACCCACCACACACCTTATCACCCAGCCTTGGGGAGTCAGTTTAGCATCTTATCCCCTTGCTTGCTGGAACGGATGCATCCAGCATTCAGACTGTTCATGCTGCCGGTACCATAACCAAAAAAAAAAAAAAAAAAAAAAAAGCATTTTTTTTTTAACTCAAAGTCTCAATGCTTTTATTTAGTATTAAACCACAGATTGTTGGGCTTGTAAGTAGGTCACACTTTGTGTGGAATGACCCAGCTCTCTCCTTTGCCATCTGGCTACATAAATCAATGTCAGATGTATGCAAATATATCTCTGAGAGGAGACCCTGGAAAACAGTGTTGATAGACCAAGCACCAACCCCAGGACAGCTACCTGTCCTAGAAAAATCACCACAGCACAGGTTTAAATGTGATCGCACTGTCCATTATTTTCATTGGATGCTAGAGTCTAAATACGCTCTGCATCTGCTTCATTTATCTTAATTTTATTACATGCCCAGAAATTCAGGGGAGTTCAGGAACAGCATGGAGTGGGTGAGGAAGAGCATGTGATAGAAACTCTAAGGAGCACCAAGGGCAAAAAAATAATCATAGTGAGACAATGAGGTTTGTCTAGCTGTTTGTCCAGTAACCAACTGCCTGGTTGTCACAGAGCCACTGGGATTGGTTCTCAACTCTGGACTTCAGAGCTTTAACAGTACAATAAGGATTGGGGTTAATAATTATAATTACAAATGTTATTTATTTACTTTTTTATTTATTTAAAGGTAGCTTTGTTTGCAAGAAGACAGAACACAGCTGACAATAGTGCATGTAGAATAGAAAGAAAAAATCAGTGGAGAATAAATGGGGAAAATAAAAACAGAAAAGTGACTTGGAAGCAGGAAGGAGTAAGTTAGTAAACCACACACAGCACCCACTCCATAATAGCACGTATATTAGTTGGTGTTGAGCCACAGAGTCTGTGAGTCAAAACTAGCTATAGAGAAGAAGTATCCCTGGAGTAGCTTGGGCTTCATAGAAGGTTGGCATTGTATACTTTCCCATCCCTAGATGCCTCCATATACCTACACTATCCCCAGATCTTCACTGTTGTACACTTATCCATTCAAACATTTCTTGAATGCAGTTAATGGGTCAGCACCGTGCCAGGTTCTGGGGAAACCATGGTTTATGGAAAAACAAATGATCACATAAAGGAGTGTGGAGCTATAAGCTGAGATACCTTTTCTGAAGGAAAGGAACATGGTTCCAGGAAAATTTATTACAGAAAAATCCAGACTGGTCTGGATGGGGTAGGTATCAGGTAGGACTTCTTAAAGCAAGTAATTTTTTAATTGGAAGCTGAAGCTGAGTAGGAACTAAGTAAGTAAATGATGTGGGGTCCAGTGGAGTGAGGAGGGGTGTATGGATAGAGGGAAATCTTTCTAGAGCAAAAAAAGAGTGCATGCAAAGGCCCTGTGGTAGGAAGGACCATGGTATATTCAAGGAACTGAAAGGCCAAGGTAGATAGTGTACAGAAAGGAAAGAAGAAAATATAAAATGAGGAAAGAAAGGAAGACAGGGGTGAAACCCATACATTAGCAATTTTGGTTTTTATCCTAATAAGACTTAACCATGGGTGGGGGGGTAGTGACCTGAACCAATGTACATTTTGAAAAAAATACTATTGACTGAAGAGAACAAATTGAAGGAAAGAAAGGGCAAGCAGGAT
This sequence comes from Zalophus californianus, assembly GCF_009762305.2. NCBI lineage: Eukaryota > Metazoa > Chordata > Mammalia > Carnivora > Otariidae > Zalophus > Zalophus californianus. Next base: position 105,656,246 of record NC_045602.1, on the reverse strand, counting down.
GCGAAAGATTAGTTAGGGCTGTTATATTAGTGCATTCAAGAGAGCCTGTTAGTGTGGACTTGGTTTGTGACAATGGAGACAAAAAAAAGTGGAAGGATGTTAAGAGGTGGGATTTGGTGCTGGGTTGGTGGTAGAGTGTAGGGAAAGGCAGGGGTCACAGAACTACCTGGATATGGAGTTTGTGCAACTGGGCGGATATTGTCACCTATCATTGGCCTAGGGAATTTCAGAAGAGAGCCAAACTGAGAATGACGAGACAGAGCCATGAGGGTAGTCTTGGACATGGTGTGATCGAGATGTTTTAGAGGCATCCGAGAGAGAAGTCCTATAGATGGTGAGGTATACCGATTTGGAGTTGAGAGAAGTATTAGCTGGGAATAAAAGATTTGTGACTCGTATGCACATACAGATATACATATAAAGGTGGAAGGGAGGCGTGAGCATGAATGAGGTTCCCAAGGAACAGAACATAGCAAGAGAAAGAAAAAGCCTCAGATAGAGACTTGAAGCATTTTCAAGGAGCAGCTTGGCCTGGGGTTATTCTGAACACAGCATTAAGGTTGTAGGGGCAAGTCTTTTTTTTTTTTTTTTCCTTACACCATGAACTTATATTTCATCCCTATTATTTTGCTTTGTTTTGGTTGGATAGACAACTATCCCCCCGGTTTCTCACTTTTGGAATTTCCTTGGTTAACTCAATCACCCCTGCCAGTAATGATAGAAGTTTCACCATAAATGGTTTTAATCGAGATGAAGAATACTTTTTAAATGAGTTAGTTTTTAATGAATAGGACTTTATATGTGTGCTAAATGATGCTTGTTACCAAAACCATTTAAGTATTAGTGATTGCATGCTTTTTGTCTTTTACTGGTCAATTAATCTGGCCTTGTCCTGTGAGATTAGCATGAGGTGCTGCCCATAGATAGTCTGAGAATTTATTTGAGACTGCCTGGTATTCATGCATGGTCATTTACTTAGAAATGACCACCTTGTATATTTTAGAAGATGACATCCTTTGGGGTGAGTTTTGCAAGCTCATTATGGCAAGCTACATCTAACGGAAAGGACAGGATTTTGAAACAGATAATTGAGGAAACCAGCAGAAAAGTTTAAGTTCATGTGATTCAATAGTTTTCATTGTCCAATACTGTGTTTTCATAGTACACATTGAATAAGAGGGTAAGATCTTTATTGACAGGCACAGTTTTCTTTCGATGATTTTCTGTTCACTGAATTTGGTAGTGATGGCATTCCAATGAAAAGTTGCATTTTGTTCACGTGGGCACACGAATTTGCACATGCTATGTGTGTCTGCCCATGTTTACTGTGTAGTTAAAACCAAGACATCAGTTGTGATCTCCCCAGAAGGAGCAGTAACTGTATAACTTAAGCAGCAAGTAGAAGAATCTGGGTTTTTTTAATGTAGGCAAGAGATAAGAATGTCTTTTTCAAGTTCATATGAAAGTGGATGATGGAGCGGCACTGTCTAACATGGTAGCCACTAGCCACAAAGGGCAATCTGAGTTTAAATTAATTAAGATTAAATAATATTAAAAATTAAGTTCTTGTGTCACAACAGCCACATTTCAATGGTCCAGTGTAACTGGTGTCTACAGCGTTGAGCAGTGCGAATATACAACTTTTCCACCATCCCAGAAAGTTCTAGTGAAGGTTTCTGAACTAAAGCAGGAATCAAATCCAGGCTGCTGCCAGTTTTTGTATGGCCTGTTGAGCTAAGCATGATTCTCACATTTTGAAATGATGGAAACACAATCGAAAGAAGATGATATTTTAGAACACATGAAAATCATCCGAAATTCAAACTTTAGTGTTTCTAAGGTAAATTTTATTCAACCCAGCCGTGCCCACTCCTTTATGTATTGTCTATGACTCCTTTCTAATGAGAACTGCCGGATTGAGTACCTTGAGACCCGAGAGCCTGCAAAGTCTAAAATATTTACTCTCTGACTCTTTACAGAAAAGTTTGCCAGTGCTTGAGCTGAAGGAGGGAAGGTAGCAATGTCACAAGTCTCCTTGACAGAGAACGTTCCGTGTGGTTTTCGAAAAGGAAATCTGAGGAAGGAAAAATGTATTCAGAGCGCGTGCCCTGATTTACTTGCTGTAGGATGCCCTGCCTTTTAGGTCGACTGGGGTAAAGTCTCCAGAAATGCTGGAGGTAGTTTTTAACGTGAATCCGAAGGGCTTCATCGAAACCTCAGCTTTCTCAGTGTCTTTTTGTAACTTTTTAAAGATACCATCTAAAAGTTCGCTTCGCTCTATAACGCGCTCTCCTCCCCATTGTCAAAACGCAAATTAAGTTCTCTCAAAGGTTTGACAGTATGAAACAAGGAAATTCACTCACCCTCTTGACAGCAATGCCAATTATCTTCTTAACCTTCTCTTGGGCGGAATGGCTGAGACAACGAAAAATTATTTTGCAGTGGGACTTGAGCCAAGTCAGCCTCAATCTGTTCTCATTATTATCATGTCTCCTCATCTCTTGAGAACGGGCTCACTAATAAGAATATGGTACCTCTTATTGGGCCACGATTAAATACATGCAGGAACTTCGTTAAGCCATTCCCTGTCAGAAATGCCACAAGGCTATTGAGAATTCCTGCAGGACCCCAGGATTGTATCTTCTTTACCTGGGCATTGACCTGTGCCATGCAAAGCACCCTAAGGAGCTCAGCTGACCCATTTGATGATGTTGATGTACAAGATTGTATCTGGGAAAAAAAACCCTCAGGAAATGCATTTCTTGTTTAAGCCTCTAAATCCTCAGCATTAGCCTTAAGCCTAACTGACTTCAGAGGAGTAAATCATCAGGAAAATCTGTGACCAAAGGGATTGTCCATGGCTAAGTTCAGGTACAAATGCTAGTCCCCACCTCAGTAGTGTGTGCCTTTGACCCCCCCAGTGTCAGTTCCAATCACTGGCTGCTAGGGGGTATTTCAGGTTAATGCCATGATGTGGTAAAAGGAACAGGAGCTCATATACTTCCAGTCTCTAAGATTTCTGAGCCTACTTTGGTTTGTACCGTCTTTGTTTACGTCCTCCGGCAAACAGAGGTTTTCAGAGTGTTCTGTAGGGGGATTTGAGGACATCCAGTTGGTTCAGTATAGAATTCCATGTTGATGCATGCCTGGAAGGAGTCATTGGAACAGTAATTCCATAGTAAAAGGACCTGAAAATCAGCCATTTTGACATTTAGCTTTCTTATTGACATGCATCAGATTTATTTAATTTAATTTAATATTAATGAATGGGAAGGTAGAATAAAATGTTTGTGAATGTATACACCACTTGGTTTTTAAACAAAACAAAAAAAGATATTTGAGTAAAATTTTGCATTACTGAATGGGTTTTGAAGTTATGATTGAGATCCCTGAAGCACATAGCAGCAGTTTTGGGAGCAAAAAGTATTTTTTCACCCCATGGAGTATCTAATGCCAGATAGATGGTTTTGTCAGAAAATATCATGAAGCCCATCAGTCTTTGATAATTGCTTCAAATTGTCTACATGTATATATAATCCAAAGTCTCTTTTTTAAATGCTTGTACTGTGAGTGGTCTTTGATTTATAACCATTGGACTAACAAATCGTATTAGCTTCATCAGGCATCATTTCTCGAGGATGTGAGGTGTAAGACAATAACAGATGTGTGAGTAGGAGTGAGAACTCTAGAAGTTGCGAGAGGAGATTCCAGTCAGAGGGAACAGCAAGTGTGGCTGCCCAGAGGCAAGGGGACCATTGGAGGAAATGAAGGAAGTCTATTACAATAGAAAGAGATTGGGAAAAAAGAAGAAAAAGAAAAGAAACTGAAAAAAAAAAAAAAAAAGAAATGAGGCCAAGGAAGAAAATGGGGCCAGAACTGGCAGATCACTGCAAGAGGCAATAAAAGCTTAGAGCTTTGTTCCAAGGACAATAGCAGCCATTGAAGATGCATGGTCCAATTTGTGTTTTAGTAGAATTTCTCTGTGATGTGGGGACTGAGTTGGAAAGGGGAACGAGGAAACCAGTTAGAAGGCTATTCTATAAAATAGTGATATTCTGGACAGGTAAGGATCATCCAATGCTTGTTTGATAGATAAAAATATTCCCCATCCAATGGCTCAGGATGATAAAGAAAACAATTTAGGCCCACTAACCCATTATATGCATTTTTTTATGTATTGTATTAAGTACCCTGTCTAAATGAAACTCAACGTTATAGTTTTTTTTTAATAGTTAAGAGTCTCATGAGAAGCTACTGAATGTGAGTCTGCATGTATTAATTATTATCAAATCTATCCAAAGTGTGGCATCAGTATATCTAGGTAGAGCATATGTTCTAGCCCAGATTTCACACAGGTAACACTGGGAGTCCCAGACATAAACTTTAGAAGCAAATCTGTTTTCCGCAGGTGGAACCCTCCACTATGTTCAGAGTATATAACATATACTCACGTTCGGAGCAAACTGAATGGGAGGTGAGGGCAGTCCTGCTTTGTCACCAGCCCACAAAACTATCTGCCACATGATGGACAGTCACATCAGATTTCATTAGAGTGTTAACCACAAGTTCAGCAGTGACCTTTCTGTCTCTCAAGTCTCATTTAAAATTTCTGTGCTTTTGTTTCTTAACTGGATGATTTGGCCTTGGCTTCCAGTGCCTTAGAATCATCACTCTGAAAGTATGGTCATTATAAATGAGGGGGGTCATCCTAATGCCCTCAGGACATACCTTCAATATTAGGATGCTGAATAAATCCCACCAGTTCCTTCTGTTATAATATGCCTCTTTTTCTTGAAAGCAAAGCCCTAAATTAAAAAGTTTAAATGGCAACTTAGTTTTTGATAACTGAATTTTTATGAAATAAATTCAGACTTACGAATTCACCTAGTAGATATTGCTTGCCATTGGCATATGACCTTTGAATCGACATTTTATTGACCTAGGCTTGGAAGGACTGAGACTTCCAACAGCAAAAAAGAAACTATTACTGGCTGCAATAAAATTGTGTGGCCTTAAAATTCCAATTAGAGCACTTGTTTATCCTTACTCAGGGAAATGGAGAGTTACATAGGAGATTTAAATAAATTGTGGAACACTTGGTCCTGAATAGTGTCCATTATGATACTTTAAACAGATTAAATTTAATTAGAAGTCTCAAGTTTCCTGAGTGTCAGGAAAGGTGAAAATGCGGTCATAGGATGTAGAGACTGGCACGAGGAAAAACAGCCAGAAATTCTGAACTTGAATTTCTTTGCATGTCCTTGTGCTACATCATCACTTAAAAGTTGATCCTGATGACCACTGACATTTTATAAGCTCGAGTGCAAAGTGCACCGTATTCCTTTGCCATGGATTAAAGCACATGATAGCTCTTGAGCCAGATTATAAGAATCCCTATCATAAGATTATGAGAAACGAGAGGGAAGAATCAGGATTGAAAGCCTGACCCAGAGATGACTCTCTTGTTTAAAGAAAATGTTTGATCTTGCTTTCAATGCATGGCTTCCTGAGCAAAGATCTTTACTATAATAAGTAACTGTTTGCAACTTTACCACATGGATTAGTCTGAGTCCTTAGGGAAACACAAAAGGGCTTAGTTATCTGATTACAAAGACCCACATTCCTCAGAAAGCACCCCATGTTGGCAGCTGGACAACGCAATCAAGAACTGTCATTGTGGAATCAAAGCAAACTCCCAATTTTTTATCACAGCTCTAGTGGGTTGAATGGTGGTCCCCCAAAAGATAATATCCACATCCTAATTCCCTGAACCTATGAATATTACCTTATTTGGAGAAAGGGCCTTTGAGGATGTAATTGAGGTATGGATTTTGTGATGAGGAGATCATCCTGGATTTTCCAAGCGGGCCCTAATTCCAATGGCATGTGTCTTTATAAGAATGAAGCAGTGAGAGATTTGACACAGAGGAGGAGGGATCGTGAGCACAGAGGCAGAAACTGGAGGAGGGCAGACCAAGTCAAAGAATGCTGGCAGCCCCCACAGCTGGAAAAAGCAAGGAACCAGTTCTCCCCAGGAACCTTTGGAAGGAGTATGGCCCTGCCAACTCCTTGATTTCAGACTTCTGGCCTCCAAAACTGCAAGGGAATGGAGTTTTGTTCTTTTAAGCCAACCGATTTGTGGTGATTTGTTACAACAGCCACAGGAAACTAATACACCAACAGTGGATTCGGTTCCCTCCATTTATTGGTGACATCCTAAAGTCTGCACTTCTGGATGAGGTATCTTAAAAGTCTTTCCCCTTCCATGCTCCTGCACATCCTTTTGGAATATTCTCTGTGGCAATAGTACAAACCATTACAACCACATTTCTTACAGATTGTTTGTGTGAAATCTGCAGAGCTCAAAAAAATATTTGATCAAAAGTAACTCTTCAGTTAGTGAATTGCCTTCTTCTTGAGTTCATTCATTCCACAAATATTTGTCAAGCGTTCGCTATGTGCCAGGGCATTGTTTCTGAGTAACGGAGATCTGGTGCGGAAGAAAACTGGCAAGAAACCCCACTCCCGTAAAGTTTCATAGGCAAACAATAGGTAAAATAAAGAAATAAAATGTATAGCATGCTGGGAGGAAGTAAAACTACAGAGAAAATTAAAAGAAGAAGGAGGGATAGAGAGTGGAAGTTTTCTATTCTTTTTTAAAATTTTTTTTATTTAAATTCAACTTAATTAACATATACTTTATTATTAGTTTCAAAGGTAGAATTCAGCGATTCATCAGTTGTATACAACACCCAGTGCTCCTTACTTCAAGTGCCCTCCTCCATGCCCATCACCCAGTTACCCCAGCCCCCCACCCACCTCCCCTCTAGCAACCCTCAATTTGTTGCCTATAGCTAAGAGTCTCTTATGGTTTGCCTCCCTCTCTGTTTTCATCTTATTTTATTTTAGTTCTCCATTCTTAAAGGATGATCAGGAAAGGCTTTGTTGAGAAGGTGACCCTAAGGAGGTGGTTCTATAGAGAAATAGAACCAATAGGAGCTATTATTAGGAACCGGTTCACATGCCTACGGAGGCTGACAAATCCAAAATCTTCAGAGCAGATGTCGCAGTTCAAGTCCAAAACCAGAAGCTGCTGGAGAACCAGGAAAATAGCTCAGTTCAAAGGCTATTAGGAGAACTCTCCCTTACTAGGAGGGTCAGCCCTTTGTTCTATTCGACTAGTTGGACATCAAGCAGCTCCTGGGGTGGCTAGGTTTACTAGTATGTGTCATACACACACTCACCTAAAATTAAGAAAGAGCTCAAAAAGATAAATAACTAGTTTCACTGAGAAACTAAGCATCAAACATGATTATGGCAGACTCCAAAGCCTGCTTTCTTTTCATTTATTTATTAGATTTTTTTTTTTTAGTACTTCTAAAAAAAAGGTACTTGAGCTGTGGACTCCCAAGTATTCAGGGCTAATCTGTGTTTGTTTGTTTTTTAACTTATTTTCCCCAGTGTTCTGTTCACATCTCCTAGAGCCACTGAGAATTCCCCAGCATTTGCAGGACCGCTGTAAGGGCCCATAAGACTGAATTGAAGCAGCGATTGTGGGTCTCCTCCTATACAAGCTGAAACACAATCCTGTACCCCAATCGGCCTATCCAAGAATAGTGTGAGCTTTTAAAGATGAAAGGGACATGGTCCCTGCTTTAAGTTCTCCGGTAATCTCATTAGGGCGATATAACCAAGTGAAGTGATGACATAAGGGCTAGGATCTGTGACATTGACATAGGTAGACAAGAGCTCAAAAAAATAAAAAGAAGAAGAAGAGAAAAAAAATAGAGAGAAGAAAAAATAATACTTGGTTCTGTAGAAAGTACCCAGGGAAAGGACATTGTGAGTTGAGTGGAAGAAGATATGGCAAGGAGGTCTAGGGAAAGTGGAAAGTCTGTAAAGGGCCAGGCTCGAGCAAATTATCTCAGAGCAAAACATGGTCGCCCTCTTCAAAAGTTCCAAGATTTCATAACTCCCAATAACTTTGGCCAGTATGCTTTTTTTTTTTTTGGAGGCAATAAATTCATAAATGCTATAAGAGCAAATTCAACATGGAACCCTCCATTGATTTAATTTTCTTTTTAATTTTGTAGATACCACTTCATACTGAATCTCATCAAGAATAATATGACCTGATCCATCCATCATACCGAATGACTTCCCCCTTTTTAAATTTGAAATCAGTTTTTATTTTATATGCAGGCATAGCATCCCACAATAATTATAAGCAAAAAAAAAAAAAAAAAAACCCAAGCAACTAACTAATAAACCACTTTCCATCAGCATTTTCTATGATTGCAATCTATCTGCTGAAGTAGCCTGGTGTTATCTCACAAGGCAGCTTCCTTCAACTGTGTGAGTAACGGCTATTAAGTCCTTTTATGGAGTCATTTCTAAAACAATACACTTTGTCATGTTACCTTAATTACCTTTTTAGCTGCAGCTATATTTTAAAGAACAGACCCCCTTATCATGATTGTTATAAGACAAATTCTTTTTCCCCTTGTGGGAATCATGAGGCTGTGTTTGCCTTTTTCCTTCTAAAATAGATCCTTATTAAAAGATCAGCATAGTCAGAGTAATTGAGATCAACAGTTTTCTTCATTCTGTGTTCAGTTGACTCCTGAGCTTTTACTGACTTTCTAGCACTATCCTTCCATAAGACAAATCCTTCTTGGGGCAGGGGCTCTGTAGCAAGCGTGTTGGTGAGCATGTGCGTGCACCTCCCGATTTATAATCTCGGCTCTTATGCTTGTGCTAATTGATATTAAAATCAGAATTCCAGGGTAAATGCTAATAAACGAAATAAGTTCTGAACCACACAGGTCACAATTTCTGACAGTTGTATTCATGTGCGTGAAGCTATCAGGCTTTGCAGTTCCAAATTCAAATTCCCCACTGACTCTGAGCTCACGTCCTTGAATGTGTGACTCATACTTGGGGTAACTTCTCGGAGTCATTTTTTTAGGGATGTTGAACTTGTTTGGAGGGGCTTTAATTTGATTCTTTAGCTTTGTGCAAAGAGCTAGTTATCTGATGTGGTCTGAGGTTTGGAGTAAGAAGGGAGTAAATGTAAATAAGACATTAGCATTGTCCAGTTACTAGCAGAGTTAGAATTGATAGCTTTATCTGTAGTTCTGAAAATACCTTGGCTTATGTGGCCACTGTTGCAAACTGTAATAAAATTGAAACAAAACAAGGAAATGATGACATCGATGTAAAATAGAATGAATTTGACCATTGCAAATGCCATGCTTTACCATATTCTGAAAGCCTAGAGAGAATGGCAAGGGCCCGCTTACTCATGCACAGGGATAGGCAACTGATCAGTAAAAATGCTTACATAGTAAGTGAATAATGATATTTTTAATATGGATTTTTGACATTTGGATCAAATTTGGTGTTCTTTGTCAACTTTATATCAAATAGAGCTAATTATTGTTCATTTCTTGCTAATGACTATTGGCTTTGACTATTTGTCAATCTAGCCTTACAATTTATTCAGAAGTGGTTTTGAATCACATATTGTGCTTTGTGGCAATGCAAAATCTCCTATTGAAGTATTTTTTATTATCTCATATTGAATGAACTAAAGAGTATGTGGATTCAGTACCTAACAGTTTTGATTCATGGACTTGACAGTGAAATGATTTCAGAATAACAACAGGCCAAAATATGAAAGAGAAGAAATCACAAATTCTGAATATGTATTCTTTAATTGGTTAAATTGCACATTAAGGTTTTTTTAATATCAGAAAACACAAAATTTACTGAGATGAAACTATGAGTATTTGAATTTGGAGAATGACAATATTTCACCCTTTTGTGTTTTACCAAGTTGTGGCTAAATCATGACCTGATAGCGTCATCTAGACAAAAAGTTTGAGGAAATTCTACACTATGAATATAAAGAAACTCTGTTAGGCATTATTTCAAAATCAGGACATCCTGGCTTTGGAAATTTTCATTTTGTGAAAGTTAAAGTTAGACATTGGCAACCCAATGACTTTTACTTTCCTGCTGAAACAAAATTAAATATTAGGCCAGTAGTTGAGGGCCAACTTTTTTATTTCACGCCCCTAAAAATTGAACATTCACCCCACCTTAGGCATATTCATTTACTTATTTATTCATTGTAGACTAACGCATACCTTCATTATAAATGAATGTATACACAATATGTAAATATATTTTACAATTATAATGAAATACTAATGGAAAAGGATGAAATAAAGATGAAAATAGTATTTTATTTATTAATGATTCAAAACACCTCTCTGCTGTCAAAGTGAGAGCACGTGTGTTTGAATAGACTTCATGATTTTCAAATGTCTTGGTTTAACACTGTGATTCAGAAATTCAAAGCGCTGGCTCTGAGTTTAGGTATTTTTTTCAGTACTTGTTTTAATAACTGTCAGTGCTGGAAGAAAAGATTCCTTGCACAGATTTGAAGATTGAGATGGAAGAATGCATCTCAGCTGTGTTTATTGCATCACTACATCCCTTCTCATTCAATCCCATCCACCAGCTGTAGAGGTTTGACTTTATAATGGCTGCTTAATTTTTAAGTGTTCTGCTAATTATAGTGGCTTCACACATTCATTAACATGCTATAGTTACACACTTAGGGCAAGGTTTGCTGTTGGCTACAGAGAAGTAATCCATATTTCAAAGAGTCTTCTTAATAATACTATGTTTTAGACTGATCCTTTGGTAGTATCTGATTACTATTATCTCATGATGTAGGAAAAAGGGAAAGGTCAACTCTGCCAGTTTTTTATTGGTTAGCATTTGCATAATTGCTAATATGGTCCATCTTCATTTTTTTTTTTTTGCAAGGGTTTCATTCCTCTGATGAGGGTTTGTTTAGTTAAAATAGGCAGAGTAGCCTGTAAATCCATTTAACATGGCCACATGGGAACTGAACAGGTTACAGGATGCCAAAACTGAACACATAAGCAAGGGCACCACTGTTTAACACTTGAAGACATGGGACCCTCCTCTTTCCTCAGAAGGCCTTGAGCACCATGTGGCACCCATAACCATATGACAAACACTAATATGGTACCAGTGTCAAACTTTATAATAAGTATGAGTAAAGCTACATTTTCTTGCAAGTGGAAGCTCTAGTATTCTTTCCTCATATTCCAGTGGATCGTTTTTCTATGTATCCTCTGAGCATAAACATGCCTCCTTGGAGGGTACAGGTTTAGGGTACAGGAGGATACTAGATCATTTTGCTCCCCAAGAAAATAGATCATGAGTTCTTTTGGTGACTAGAGAGTTCTGGCATTTTGGAGGCAGGGAAGATACTTGAAGTGCCCATGTTGTAAGCATTATCTCTTCGAACGTATCTAAGCATATTAGATCTGTCCATTTTTGCTTTATATAGTTTGAAGATATAGTTATTAGGTGCATACATATTTACTGTTGCTATGTTCCCCTATTAAATTGATCCTTTTATCAATATGAAATGTTCCTCTTTAATTTTTCTAACCTTAAATTAATGCTCGCCAATATAGTAGCCACTAGCCTTGTGTGTCTATTTAATTTTAAATTAAAGATAGACAAATTAAAAAATGTAGTTCCTCAGTTGCACTGGTCACATTTCAAGTGTTTACGAGCCACATGGCTAGTGACTATTCTATGGGATAGCACAAAAAATATTTCCATTATCTCAGAAACTTCTATTGCACAGAGCTGGCTTAAAGCTACTTCATCTGATATTAAAACAACTACATTTTCTTTTAGTTAATGAATGCATGGAGAATTAGACAAGTCTACAATCATAGATGGAGATTTTAACACACCTTCAAAAAGCAGGAAAAAATCAATAAGGATATAGAGGATTTGAATAACACAACCAACATAATCTAATTCATACATTTAATACATTACCTCTAACAACAGTACAATACATATTCTTTTAAGCACATATTGGAAATTTAGCAACATAGGCTATGTGCTAGGTCATGAAGCAAGTCTCAAAACTTCAAATTATTAAAATCATACAGAGTATATTCTTTGTCAATGCTAGAATTAAGCTAGAAATCAATGACAGAAAGATAACTAGAAAATCCCCAAATATTTGGAAAATAATCAACATGCTTCTAAATAACCCAGGGGTCAAAGAAGAAATAAAAATTAAAATGAGAATGCCTGTATTTTGAACTGAACAATGATGAAAATACAACATATTAAAATATATGGAATGGGCGCCTGGGTGGCTCAGTTGGTTGAGCGACTGCCTTCGGCTCAGGTCATGATCCTGGAGTCCCGGGATCGAGTCCCACATCCAGCTCCCTGCTCGGCAGGGAGTCTGCTTCTCCCTCTGACCCTCTTCCCTCTCATACTCTCTATCTCTCATTCTCTCTCTCTCAAATAAATAAATAAAATCTTTAAAAAAAATAAAATAAAATATATGGAATGAAGCTTATGCAGTGTTTGGAAGGAAATGCCTAGCTTTCAGTGCATATATTAGAAAGGAAAATAGGGTGACAGTCAGTGTTCTAAACTTCCATCTCAAGAAAACCAGAAAAGAAACAGCACATTAAACCCAGAGAAAGAAGAAGGAAGCAAACACTAAAAAGAACAGAGGGGTGTCTGGGTAGCTGGGTCAGTTAAGTGTCTGACCATTGGTATCAGCTCAGGTCATGATCTCAAGAGTGTGAGATGGAGCCCCTCGGGCTCTGCACATGTGCTCTTTCTCTCTCAAAATAAAATAAAATAAAATAAAATAAAATAAAAACAAGAACAGCAATCAGTGAAATAGAAAATAGGCAATAATACAGAAAATCCAGAAGGCTAAAAGTTGGGTTTATTAGTTGAAAATTATTAATACAATTGATAAAACCCCCTGTAACACTGATTTCTCTCTAATGAATTTAATAGCATTCATTGCTCAATTAAGAAGCTTACTTTGAAACAGTAATTTGCTGAACTTCCATGCAGGTCCATTCTCTTTCCGTTATGCTGGGCTTTTTAAAAGCCTGCTTTTCATCATTAAGTTGAATCATAATAAGCATAATCAGGATAATAAAAGTGCTGAGGGAAGGGAGAACATTGAGAGAAAGCAAATCTGTGAACTCAAGGAGGTGACATTAAAATGAGTCTTTCAAGGGCTTCAGTGGACAGTGTAGAGAGGGAGGGACAATTAAGTCTTCATTTTTAAAAAGATGAAGAAAGACATCTCCTCTATTTCACCTTTCAGGAAGGTAGGAAAAAATGATTGACAAGCCACAAATAATTGATTTTAACAGTGGGGACAGAGCAAGTGGTAGGTCCACTTGATGCCAAGTCTCCCTGTAGGGGAGGCTTTGATTACTGAAGGCACACATCAGGGGTTATGTAACTCCATAATCGTGAAACCCAGAGGAACTGGGAAGACACCTAAGGTCTGGGTTTTGCTATCACCATAGTGGTGTAACTTGCTCATTAGTGATTCTCAAACTTGAATGTGCACGCAGATCGCCTCGGGATCCTGTGGAAAAGCAGGTTCTAAGTGAGGAGGGCTGGTGGACTTAATAACATGTCCACCTTCATCATCTGACTTTATAACAAGCTCCCAGGCGATGCTGATGCTGCTGGTCCCTGGACCGCACTGAGTAGGAGGATTCTAACTCAGAAGCCAGAGCTAACAGCCCAAACACTGCCTGGTGACAATGGCTGTCTCACCTGGCTTGTGTAGTGTTGGTGCACACGGTTCAGGATTACTTACTAACATTTATGAAGTGTGAAGTTTCACGTAAGCATGTGAAGCTTCCCTTGGCTAGAGTGGGCCTGTTTCCATGCATGGCAAGTCAGCTGGAGAGGAGGAAAGCCATGATTTACCTTCTGTCATAAGCCTCACCTCTATCACCCTGACCCCTTGCGCATAATCTATGGTACTTACTCATCAGCCTTCCTAATCTCAAGGGCTCTCAATCTTGCCTAAATATTGGAATCACTCGGAAAGCTTTCCGAGGTACTGATGGCTGGGTCCCATCTCCAAAGACCCTCATGTCTTTGGTTTGGGGTGAGGCTTGGACATTCTAAAAGCTCCCAAGTGGTTCTAATGTGAAGACAAGGTAGACAATTTCTGTTTAAATCAATTTAGTGAGGGGCACCTGGGTGGTTCCGTCAGTTAAGCAGCTGCCTTCAGGTCAGGTCATGATCTCAGGGCCCTGGGATTGAGCCTTGTGTCAGGCTCCCTGCTCAGTGGGAGTCCGCTTCACCTTCTCTCTCTACCCCTCCCCCTTGCTCATGTGCTCTCTCTCTTAAATAAATAAAATCTTTTTAAAAAATCAATTTAGTGACCACTGCAGCAAGATTTTTAGCCACCATCTTCAGAAATTCTGATTCAAAAAGTCAAGACCACCCATCCCCTAATATTGGCAGGACCAGAGAGGCAAAAGTAAAACCCTGTTTCTTCCCACCCTCACCTCACCCCTGTTCTTTCTTGTGCCATAAAGGATCATCTGTGCATAGGTGTGGATATCCAAGGTCTCTCCTTCCTCCCCTTCAAATGTCCACCCCAGGTGACCCCTTAGACTCAGGTATGTGCAAAATGACTGCAAGGTCACTCTCAAGAGGACTGGCCGTGGGAAGCAGACTGTGAGGGACTGGAAAGGCGGCTTGGGGCCAGTTAGAAGGGAATTCTGGTATTCCGGTGGAGTGTTTTCTGACACCAACCAATTTTCTGAACCCAGCTGGGGGTCCTACAATACAATTCAGTTCTGATGCTAACTACTGGGAGTTAGCACCCACTCTACAGCTGAAGTGTCCAGTCCCACAAGTCTGCCCTCCTTGAGATGCTAGGCTACCTGTACCTCTGAGCAGCCAGCTACAAATCAGGGGTTCCCACAACCCCCTCTTCAGGTTTGATCATTTGCTGGAATGTCTCACAGTACTAAGAAAGACACTTGTGCTTCCTGGTTTATTATGAAGGATGAAAATGAACAGCAGATGGAAAAGTACATGGGGCACGGGCTAGAAGGGTCTGGAAGGACAGAGCACAGGAGCTTCTGTCCCCACAAGTTGGGGTGTGCCACCTCCCAGCATGTGGATGCTTTCTGCAACCCAGAAATTCTCTCAGTGCTGTTCTTCAAGAGTTTTTATAACGCAGTCTCCAGCTACCCACCTTCCCTGGAGAGTGGTACCGGGGGCTGGAAGTTCCAATGCTCTAATCACTTGGTCCTTCTAGCCATCGGCCCATCCTGAGACTATCCAGGGGCCCTACCTAAGTCACCTCATTGGCAAAAACTCAGACGGGATGAAAGGGACTCCTTATCAATCACAAAAACAAACAAACAGACAAAAAACCCCCACTCCTATCACTTAGAAAATTCTAAGGGTTTTAGGAGCTCTGTGCCAGGAACCAGATACAAAGACCAAATCTTATGACACCCCATCTGGTACGCCAGCATTCCAGAGGCTGTGTTTCCAGAGGAGCTTGCCCTGTGAGGAGCGTGTGCGTGGAGGAGGTCAGAAGGGGGCTGTGAGGAGCCCTTTGTCCAGATCTAAGAGTGGTCTCCTAGGAGGTCTGGGGTGGGCCTGAGAGCCTCATCCACAGTCTCTCCCAGGAGATTCTGAAGCAGACGATCCACAGGGTCCATTGGGAAAGACAAACCCTGCAAGAGAATCAGAACCAAAGAGGAAAAGTTTCCTCTCTTCCCCCACACCCCCCGCCCTGCCCCCGGCCTCTGTTTAACCATTCTCAGTGCTAGTCAGATCCTGGAAACCTCACTTGGAGCGTCGAATGGGGAATTTGTCATGCTTTTGCAGATGCATCATGTTCGGGGAAGTTGGAAGCCAAATACTTGGAGTTTCCAAACGGTCTACCCCAGGAGAGAATGGCTGTAGGCTTCGAGAAATTTAGAGAGAGGGGCGCCTGGGTGGCTCAGTTGGTTAAACCGCTGCCTTCAGCTCAGGTCATGATCCCAGGGTCCTGGGATCGAGCCCCACATCGGGCTCCCTGCTCATGCAGGAAGCCTGCTTCTCCCTCTGCCTGTTGCTCCCCCTGCTTGTGCTCTCTCCCTCTCTCTCTCTCTCTCGCTCTCTCTGTGTGTCAAATAAGTAAATAAAATCTTTAAAAAAGAGAGAGAGAGAGAAAATTAGAGAGATTCAGGCTGGCTGCACCCTCTGCTTCTGGGAGCTCTTTCCGCTCGAATGCTATTGTCATATGTGGCCTGAGAAATAAAAGAGAAGCCAGACATTCAAGCGGGTACTGTCTGCATCCGGGTTTTCCCCCCAGAAAGTCGATCTAAGCCCTGGCTTCAGGATTTTGAGATAATGGGAGCTTATTTGATTGAGTTCTTTCTGGGTGTCCAAGCAGTGTCTGCGGGATTGACTCTATCACCTTGATGTTATGCAAGGAAACCGAGATAAGGCGACTGGCTAGGAGCCCAAGCTCATGCAACTCTCCACCAGCCAGAGTAGAGAAGTGAAGCAGGGCACCTGGCCCTAGACTCATGTTCTGGAAACCACTAGCCTACATGGTCTCTTTAAAACACACGTGTGTAAATGTCCCGCAACTTTCCATTGAAACTCCCAGCGGAGTCTTCTTTTGTTGAGTGCAAAGGAGAAGGGCTATGCTGTTAATGTTTGTCACAGCCTTAGGCCTTTGGCCTCAGGGCAAAGCAAACCACTAAAAAATACCCATGGGCGCATTTCCTACTTCCTCTTACAAAGCCAGGAAATGTACTCAGTGTTTAAGGGGCTGCTGTTGTACCAATAGTGCTCATGAATCATGGATATATAGGAACACCCAGGGGTCAGTATTCCGAAGAAACCAGACTGGACTCCCCTTACCTGGTCAGGAAAAGATAAAAGGCTAAATTATTCAGAGCAGTTAATCGGTGATTCTCATCCTAAATATCTGAAGAAGTTGGGAATAAGAATTCCCCAGCCTGCTCCCAGAGCCCTGTCTCTGGCAATTCTATTCCAAGCACATTCTATAAAGCAGAGCTTTACAAACTGGCAGCCAGGCTGAAATAACCAGCAGACACAATGTATTTGACTCACACGTTGTTATAGTGGGGTTTTTAATCTTTACTATTCTTTCTTTCTTTCTTTCTTTTTAAGTAGGCTCCATGCCCAGTGTGGAGCCCAGTGTGGGGCTTGAACTCAAGACCCTGAGATCATGACCCCGAGATGAAATCGAGAGTCAGATGCTTAACTGACTGAGCCACCCAGGTGCCCCTTTGTTATTCTTTTATTTTCTTTTTGAATTTGATCCCAACTTTTAAAAACCAGGAAATTTCCCATTTTAAAATGTTTCCTGGCTTCTTTTGAATATTGGAAGACCTGGCCATTTTGCGTCAAAGTTCCCACTTGGCAGTACTTCTCTGGAGCTGGGGAATGAGCTCCCCCTTTAGATGGTCGTATGCGCTCCCTTTAGCCCCCGTCACCACCACAGCCACATACCACCACCAACACTGCTTCCTCCTATAGGCAGTAGCATTAATAACTACTAACTTCCTGTTGTTCAAGGTCCCTTATAATTTATGATATGTGTATATGCTTGTACAAGCCCTGCCTCCACAGGTCATACCTAGGAGATGATTGTTGCTTGGGGATTTGTACCAGATTGCAAAATAACCCTGAGTGCCCACCCAACCTGCAGTCCCTGAGTGCCTTACCCCAATGGCATGGTTTGCTTTATGCATGCCAGTTCCAATGTATGGTGGTAGATGTCTGGGACTTTGATCAGGATTCCATGGCTATCTAGGCTCATCCTGAAAGACTGCCATGATTGATTAGTGATGTCTGCCACGGTCACTGCACCTGCTCCCATCAGCCCTATGCTTCCATCCCATTTCCCTTTTTCTTTATTTTGTAGTTCTTCTTTGCCTCTTAATTTTTCTGGCATTTCAGCCACGTCTGAGCTATGTGTTACTCCTAAGCTGTAGCTACCAACATTAGTATCTTCTTGTTATATCCTGCAAAAGACATGTTGATTGTTTTTCTAACCCCCAATTGGAGAACTTGAGAAAATTGCCCCATTACAGAGTATTTTTCTTCATGAACAATGAAGCTATCCTCCAGGACTGAGCCACGGAAACCCAACCCCCTCTCACCAGGCAAGAGTCTATTGTCTTGGGCTCTGCCCCTGGAAGGGAGAACAGCCACACTGCCCACGCTGTTCAACTACCTTATTCCCCTTGTTCTGGAAATGATGTCGGGGCCCATCCCAAGAAGTGGAGGGAATCCTCAATGTGCAGGACCCAGCTGACTGCATCCTGGTGTTCCCAGTGTTCTCAGTACGGACCTGGGTGTTCAGGAAACCCACCCTACTCACCTCTTCCTTACCTTCAAAAGTCATGGGAGCATAGGGTCAGTCCTAAACAAAAAGCAAACTGTGAGGAAAGAATCACCTACCTTTTCTGGGATTGATGGTTAAGTGTGGGCAGGGTCACTTCTACAGACTAAGATTGGAACATGCCAGAAGTCACCACAAACCTCCAAAAGCATTGTTTGCTCTCTGATTTCCCCTGCTCTTTCTTCCCTTGTAATGTTTATAGTTTTCTTATACTGTTCACCTGCCATTTCTACCTTCCCAGTGCTAGATCCTATAGGCAATGGGAACTTAGTACAACAGCATGATCACATCCCTGGATGCCCCCAGTGTCTGGAGGTGGGCTCTGATTTTCTCACTGCTCCTGGATAGTGGGCAGAAGTCTTTATAGTGCAACAGTCCTTATGACCAATGGGGGGACAAGGGCCTTGGAGGTAAGGTGAGCATCACACAGCTGCTGAGTGGAAGTATCCAACCTGTCACAGGGGTGCCTGGGGTGCCTGGTGGCTCAGCTAAGCATCTGACTCTTGATTTTGGCTCAGGTCATGATCTCAGGGTCATGAGATTGAGCCCTGGTCAGGCTCTACGCTCATGGGGGAGTCTGCTTGAGCTCCTCCCTCTGCCGCTCCCCCACGTTCTCTCTCTCTCAAAAATAAGTAAGTAAATCTTTAAAAAAAAACAACCTCTAACAACTGCATGAGTTTAAAGACAACACAAAAACACATATACATGTTGAAGTTTCTTAGAAGTGGCTTATCCAGGGAAAAAAAGAGCATTTATCAAAGGAATAGTAGGCAGTGAAATAGAATATTAGTCCATAGGTGAACACCTGAAGGGAAAAAATTAAATGCCCAAGTCGTAAGGGCATAGTTTGACAATTTCTTAAAAGGTTATAGTTACCACTTACATCAAGATACAGAATATTATCAACATCCCAGAAGCTTCCCTCATGCTCCAGTCCAATCAGTATCACCTTCATCCTGAAGTAACCACCATTCTAACTTCAGTCAATATTGAGATTAGTTTTTCTAGAAGTTTCAGAACTTTATATTAACAGAATCATACGGTCTGTAGTCTTCTGCATCTGGCTTCATTTTTTTTTTTTTTTTTTTTTGCTGTTGTATGTAGCCATAGTTGGTTTCTTTTTCATTGTTATACAGTATTTGAATACATTACAATTTATTTATCCATTCCATGGTTGATAGACACTTGGATTGTTTCCAGCGTATGACTATAATAAGTAGTGATGTTATGAACGCTTGTACTGCGGAGAGAAAGGTAAAGACTTAAGAATAACTGCCTCTGAAATAAAAATTCAATACAATCAAGGAAAAGAAAGCATTTCCCTAGAAAGATTCTCTTCTATATGAATTTCCTAAATGATGACACCCAGAATGGGATGCTTTCTGCCCCTCCAGCAGTCTCCTGCACTGAAACATTTTATATGGTTGAGTGGGCTCTGGCCAAAGTCTTCTACAAAGAAAATGCTTCCCCCAAGCTCTAAACTTTGACTTAGCACACAGCATTTCTAGTACTTTCTAGCATTTCACCACTAGAGGGCAAGAACGACTCCGTGATGCTTGGCTTTGCCAGACCTGGAGTCAAAATGATTAATCATGGCTAGGCAAAAACAAGAAGCCAGAGAGAAGGGGGGAAGAGCACAGGAAAGCAAAATAAACATCCATAAACTTAAACTGTTCTGGGTAGGGAGAGTATGAAAAATGTCACCCATGAGTCACTTTCTTTCTTTCCGTCTTTCCTTTCTCCTTCCAGTTCTTAAAAATGAGTTGCAGGGTCCTCACTTGTTGAAACCACCACTTAGCAAGGCGGGACTGGGTCAGACAGATCGCAAAGGATGTTTTTCAGCATAGCCTAGAGCCTTGATTAGGGAGGGAGGGAAGCTTATGAACTCTCAAAACCCAGGGTTTCTGAGCAAGCAACAGGGAATCCTGCCACCTCTTCTGCCCTACAAGTAATATTTCTTCCACTAAAACCACAGCGTTGACTAAAGTCAAGACACTGGTGGGTAAGCTGTGACACCTCTCGTCTCTCTCCCCCTCTCCCTCCATCCACCCCCTCTCACCTCCCACAGACTTACCCAAGATTACAGACTGAGATGTGTTGCTTTTGTTGGGGGGCGGGCAGAAAAGGGGGAAGGCAGGGTAGGGAAATTCATTATGAAGCCAGTTGCCTTCAGACTATTTATAATAAATTTCTACTAGAAAAGGACATTTGGCTGACAACCGTTTTCTTCTGCCTGGGCATGACCAAATACAGTAAGAATTCAAAATGAAAACTGAAAAGCAAGGAAGAAGAGCCTACAGCTGGAGCAGTCTGTTTTCACATCCCACGCTGGCGAATGACAAACTCAGAGAGGAGCCTCCTGTGTATTCCCTGTCCCCATTCTCTCCTTTTGCTTCTCTGAAGGGCTAAGAAGCCTTCAGTGTTAGCCAAGGCTCCTTCCTGCTGCAGCTTAATTTTCCTTGTGTAATTTTAAATACAGATCATGTCTACAGCGCAGCAATTAATGGATAGCCTAAAGACTTATTATTTCAAACTAATTGATATGTAGGAGAAGTTTAAATAACATAATAGGGAGAGGGGAAATCTTAATGATGTGTGCACAGTGAATTTGGAATTTCTTTTTGTTGTGATAGTAGCAAAAACATCTGATTAATAAGGGGATGTGACCAAAATGTAGAATTGATCTGGAAATCTTTCCCTCCTGACATTCTTGAGCATGTGATTTGGAAGGGAGGAAGATTCAGACATTTCAGAAATGGGGATGAGGTGGGGTTCAGGTCCTCCCCACCACCATCAGTTCTAGAGTATTGCTCATAAGAGAAGTGAAGGCTAGAATATATTTCAAGTTGTGCTCTTAGGTAAGCAATAAGAAATGGGGAAACGATGCTGGTATTTCTATTGTAATTTTGTGGCCAAATCCCTCTCTTGATTTAGACTTGGGAGGGAAGTCTATAAAGGCCAAGTTCACCCAGCTGTAACAGAACTTATTCCAAATCACCAGCTCTTCCTGACTCAGGACTCCCTCCAACTTCTAAGAAATACAAGAAATGTGTTGTAATTAATGACGTTTCTGGCAAAACAGGACAAGACAGAACAACTCACCTTTCTAATTTCTCCATTCTGCATTCTAGCAAGTTTAATAGGAAGGTTCAGAACCTCACTAAAGAAAGAATACTCTTCAAGTGGGGGAAAGCAAGAACATCTTATTTTAGGAAGCAAGTGAGTAATGTATGATTGGAGCCTATGATGGCAATGTTTTCAATGTCAGAACGAGGCATTTGTAAGGAAACAGAATTCATACCAAGCATAAAGAATAGAGGAGAAAATCCCCTACTTCTAAAATGTACTTTTTTCACACTGGATTCATACTATACACTTGATCTTAGCCAAAAGGCCGAGAAGCGATTCACCCTGGATTCATGTCATGAAAATATATGATTGACTTTGGCCAAGCCACTTACACTTTATGGTCTTCAGTCTTTTCAAATATAAAATTACCACATGGATTGGTGACTTTTTGGGACCCCTCGGTGCTAACCACATACTTTATTTTGGTAGCCCTAGACGTGTTTAGTTTAAGTAGACATCAGGTGTATGGAATTGAATAAATAATAATCCTTAGTTCGGGATACACCCTTCTCATGGGTCCACGCAAGATGATATTGGTCTATTTATAATATAATTAATACCAGTGAAATAATTATACAACACAAAAACAAGAACACTGGCTTCTCCCCGCTCTGGTATCCCTGCCTCTCTCTCCCCACCCTTTTATCCTCCAAGGTAAATCTCAATCTTGTATGTATAATTCTTGTACTTTTATATTTGCATAGGTATATGAATCCACATACATTATACATATATGCACATACATATATACATGTATATACATCATATGCACGTGTATTCCTATGATATTTTATTGACATTCCTGTGGTATTTTATTTTTTGGTTTTAGTTGTTCTTAACTTCATAAAATAGCATCAAATGAAGTTAAAAGTATCATACTGATCTATGAGAATATATGTAAATTTATCATAATCAAGTATTATACCGTATATAATCTTTTGAGACCTATGTTTTTCACTTAAAAATATATTGATAGATGAACAGAAAGTGCACATATATTCACCAAAAGATATGTACTAGAATGGTCATAGCTGCACCGTTTATAATAGCCCCAAACTGGAACTGGCCAAATGTCCATCAAGCATTACATCAATAAATACAACATAACATATTCACACAATTTAACTATACAGCAATGAAAATGGACACAATGGCATACAGAATAATGGATGGTTTCCACAAACAAAATATTATGTGAAAGAAGCCAGATACAAAAAAAGTATATGTGATTTATTACATGTATAAAGATAGGGTGGGGGACAGGGTGGCTAGTGATTGGAAGGTAGTAAGAAGGGAACTTCTGGAGTGTTGGTAATATTCTTTTCCCTGATCTGGGTGCTGGTTAAATGGATGTGGTCACTTTGCGGGGAAAAAAAAAAACAAAACAACTACCCATAAATCTATACATTTATTGTACCAGTTATTGTTGATACTATTTCCAAAACTCAGTGACCTAAAATAGTAAGTATACAATATTAGTCATAAGTTGGTGAGAATTCTTCTGTTCTTGATTGGACTCAAACATGTGTTATCTAAAAGCCAGGTATGCTGCTCTGCTGATCTTGGCCAGACTGTCTTTCAAGTTTGGGGGTCAGCTGGCTTTAGGCCAGTCTAAGATGGCCTCAGAACAACAAGATCTCTCCAAATGGTCTCTCATCTGCCAGTAGGCAAGCTCAGGCTTGTTCACATGTTGGTAGTAGGGTTCAAAAAGCAAGAGTGGAAGCACAGGAGGCATTTTAAAGAAATGGCACTGTGTCACTTTTGCCATATTATATTCACACACAAAAAGGGCACAAGTGAGGAGTGAGGAAATGCAGTCTTTTTAAAAACCGACCTACTACAATTATGATATATGCACTTTTCTCTATGTATATATACTAATATGTTTTTTAAAATAAAATTAAGGGGCGCCTGGGTGGCTCATTCGTTAAGCATCTGCCTTTGGCTCAGGTCATGATCCCAGGGTCCTGGGATCGAGCCCTTCATCGGGCTCTCTGCTCCACTGGAAGCCTGCTTCTCCCTCTCCCACTCCCCCTGCTTGTGTTCCCTCTCTCACTGTGTCACTGTCAAATAAATAAATAAAATCTTTAAAGAATAATAATAATAATAAAATAAAATATATGTCTATACAATTTATCTACATTGCTGGGTGTGGCCCCAGTTTGCTTTGACTTCTAACACTCTATTCCATGAATATATTACAGTTTGTGTATCCACTCTCCTGTTGATGGGCATTTTAGGGATTTCCAGGTTATCACTCTTATAAGCAGATCTGCTGTGAACATTCCTGCACATATCCCCTAGTATGCAAACTCTGTTCAAGATTTTTCTTGGCTGTATACCAAAGTGTGAAATTGCTATGTCATAGGGAATATGAATTTACAAAATGATACGAAATTGTCTTCCAAAGTAATTGTACCATTTTACATTTCCCGCGGTAGTATATGAGAGACCGTGTTGATCCAGACACTTGCCAACGGTTGATTCAAGTCAGTCTTCTTACTATTTCCCATAAATAGGTATAAGATGGTATAGCATTGAGGCCTTTTTTGCCTTTCTCTGATGAAGAGAATGAAGAAAATGATTGTTTCTTTTTGTTTGTTTGTTGTTGCTTTGGTTTTAGCCATATGTGTTTCTTAAGTAAAATACCTATTTGTATTTTTTACTTATTTTTTAAGCTAGGTTTTTTTTCTCATTGCTTTATAGCAATTTTTATATATCCTCGATCTTATGCTTTTCTCAGATGTTTGTGTTGTGAACATCTTTGTCAGTTCATAACTTGTTTCTCACTTTATTCGAGGTGTCATTGGATTAACAAATTTCTTAATTTAAAGCGTTTAATTTTTGCTTTAGTGTTAGTTATGGAGGCTTGGTTCAGCAACACTTAAATACCTCAAGGTCTGAAATATATTTATTTATACTTCTAAAAGTTTTAATGTTTTAGTTTTGGCTTTTAAATCTTTATTGGAATTTTATCTTTGCACGTAGTGTGTGGTGAGTATCAAATTTCATATTTATTTAAATAGATGGCCATCTTTTAAAACTTCATCTATTAAATAATTTCTTTTTTTCCCATTGGTCTGCCATGCCACCATGTTCATATATCAAAATTCCATACATCCATGGGTTAATTTCTGGGCTACCTATTCTATTCCGTTGGTGAACTCGTCTATTCTTGTGTCTGAACCAATCTCTTGATTACTGTAACTTCAAAACACAGCCTGTTTCTGGTAAGATGCCCCTCCCTATTCCTAACTGGCTCATGCACTTCTGAGGCCAGCAGTTAAGAAAAGTGAGCTCATTCTTGATTGGCTCAATAGCTTTAATTCATCTTAAAGAAGCACCAAATCTGGAACTTTTTTGGTCAATATCATCTGCTGACAAAGAGAAAATATTTTAAAATAACCCAGCCTGTACTTGTTCAGCTTTCTTTCCACATTATGAAAATCATAACAAATATCTCTAAGCCCATGATTCTCAAACTTTAATATACATGTGAATTACCTGGAGATCTTGTTAAAAATGCAAATTCTGATACAGTGGGTCTGTGGTGAATGGAGGCAATACCTCTGGTCCTAGGACCACACTTTGAGGATCGAGGCTTTATAAAGTGATTTTATCCCACACAGCTGAGTTGGAGAACTTTTTCTTCTAGAGATGGCCTTCTAGCTATCTTTTGAAAACATTTTGAATTTTTTACCTCAGTCTTCTGTTAAGTCAAAAACCTTTCTTGTTTCTTGTTGAGGTCTTTTTTTCCAGTATAGACTCAAGTTGAAGTCTATTAGACCAAGTAAAATATTTTCCTGCAAAGGTTATGGATTATTCAACTGAATAAATATCTACTTGAATGTGATGAGACCTGGATAACACAGTGGGAATAGGAGAGGAAAGAAAAAAAAACCATAATATCCTGTTCTCCAGTCTACCTACCATGATAATATATATCAATTTTCCCTTTGTTCCTCCTTTATTCTACAGAAAAGCTCCCACCAGCCTTTTATTCTAACAAGTCATTGAGGGAATACAAATATGTAGGCCTCTTGCTAGTGTTTGGTAGGAGAGGAGGTCATTATACGTAATTGGAGACTGTCATTTAAAGAATAACTGAGTTTAGGGGTGCCTGGGTGGCTCAGTCGTTAAGTGTCTGCCTTTGGCTCAGGTCATGATCCCAGGGTCCTGGAATCAAGCCCTGCATTGGGCTCCCTGCTATGCGGGAAGCCTGCTTCTCCCTCTCCCACTCCCTCTGCTTGTGTTCCCTCTCTCGCTGTGTCTCTCTCTATCAAATAAATGAATAAAATATTAAAAAAAAGAAAAAAAATAACTGAGTTTGAATTCCGACTTCATTATTTACCAGCTGTGTGACTAGCTGTGTCACTTTGCCATTAAATAATAATAGTATTTACTGCCTAGAATAATGGGAGACTTCAAAGAGGCAATTCACAAAGATAATCCATGCCAGTTACTTAACCTAGTACCCAGCATATAATAAATGTTCAATAAATATTCATAGTCATAGTCATTACAGAATAGTTACTAAAGGCCTGGGAGAAGAAAACCCTTGTGCTTAAAAGCATTGGCTGTTGGTTTGTTTTATGTGTGGTAACTGCAGACTTTGATTTCATGGATTAACTCAGAGTCAAGTCTCTGATTCACAATTCCCAAATCAATAATACTCACTGATTTGGCAATTCATCTTGCATGACTAGCTCATGTCATTATAGGATTTTGCCTTGGCTCAACAATTATATATTTTTTAAGTTTCTAACCCTTTAGAAACAACTTATATACTATTCAAGATTCCCCAAGCAACTCCCTAGAGCCAATTACATACATTAGTAGATGCTCAATAAATATTTATTCCTCAGTTCAGTGATTAGTTGAAGTAATCCACATACCTCCACAGGGACCCATGCTGGGTGAATCAGGAAAAGCATCTTAAGGCTTATTCTCTTCAAGAAATTGGTACATTATCAGTGTGTTCACATTTGTTTCTTGAACATGATTTTCTTGATGTCTTAAGAGAACTCGCAAGAAGAGTTCATATAGTGATAGGATAATCATCAATGAGTTTCCAAATTCAATTAGAAAATAAATAATTCCAATCAGTTGCTTGACTTCCAACACCTTATTTTGACCTTTTGGTAGACCTAACTTTCTTGAAAGAGTCCGTACCATCATGGTGTTCATGTTTGACTTGACAGACAAATCTGTAATTGTATTCTGTTATATGGTTTCCAAGTTGGTTACTAATTTATTAAATAAATATTAGACATAAAAATAAATATTTTAGGGGAGTAGGAGAAGAAGGTGAACAATACTTTGTGGATGAGTAAAGGGGAAAGAAAGCCAAATTGCCAGTTATTTTTCTAACTAAATTTTAATCCAAAAGACTATATTTTAAATCAGGTTTCATGTCTCAATCAGTGACATTTCTACTTGAAAATATTGATTGCATTTGGCTCACAAGTATGAAATGCAAACATACTTGCATAAAGCAAACAAGTTTAATTTGTGTATTTGTATTAATGACATTTGATCAAGGCACAGGAACTGTTAGTAAAGAATCATGCACTTACTCTGTTTGAGACATAAATGACGGAAAACAACATTAATTGTTGAGATGGGCCATTTTCTTTGAGACAGAGCATTTGATTAAAAGGCAGGCTAAAGAGAAGAAATGCCAATTAACTTTTTAGTTATTTGAAAAGCATTGAAAATGCATTTTGACAGTTAGATATTAAAAATTTATTTTAAAGCAAAAGCCTTTTCCTTTAAACATACATTAATTATATCTCTGGTGTTATTATTCAGTTATTATGCAAAAGCAATTTTCTTAAGGATATTGTTATATTTTTGTTATTAAATCCAGCGCAGTAACAGATTTGGAATACCCAGAAGACCCAGATTTGGGTCTTCTGATGGGATAAACTCTTTGAATATGCTCACTATACCACACATTATTTATTCATCTCAGTGTTCAGCATAATTTTTCTTGACAGCCTTTCTTTCGCTTGAAATGTTATGTAACAAAAACAGCAGAACCAATTGGCATTTGGGTTTATCCCACTGTTCCATATGCTGCTGGATGAAGAGGGAAATAAATGTGCATCATCACTATGCTGGGCACATTTCAGCCTTTCTTTTCTCCAGTACATCAATTTCTCTTCTCACAGAAATAATTTCACAGCAGTTTGAACTCCTGTTTATAAGCAAGTCAAATAATATCCACATGCATCAGACAGTGGGACACATCCATCCGAAAATCCCTGCAATTTGCACACACCTAAAATATGTCAGCTAATAAACTCAAACTAAGTTAATGTCTTGGTTTGGGTTCCCCCAGAAGCAGACCCTGGGACAGGGATGTGAGTACAAGGAGTGTTTCTGAGAAGTGAGGAATAGATCTCATTTGGGATCACTTCTCAGAAACATTCCTTGTACACACATCCTTGCCTCAGGGTCTGGTACATCTGAAATTAATATAACACTGTATGTTAACTATACTGGATTTAAATAACTAACTAAACAAATAAATAAATATCAAATAAAAATGCGTGCCTGAGAAGTGATCCCAGGAAACTAGTAGGGGGTAGGGAAGTGAAATAGGAAGGCGAAGGCAGCCAATAAAATGTGTGTTTGTTATCAAGTAAGTTACGACTGTGGGCAACTGGTGCTCAGTCCTAGTAGGGAACTCTGGAGGACTATTTAAAACATGCATCTTAGAGTTATTCCATCCAAGGGTTAGGGCCCTTGGGGTATACATATGCCAACTCCTGGGTGGCTCTTCTAGCCAGCTATGCTCTCCACTAGAGAAAACAGGCAGTTGGAAATAGGGCAGTCTGCATTGCAGTGGTCATTCTGCAGAGTTCTATGTTGGGCAGTGGTACTCACTGCTATAGTTAGCCTCCAGAATTGAGTGAAAAGTCCCCCAAGGTTATATTGTTATAGCCTTAATAATTCAACTTTTGATGGCATTGAGCCAATACCTTGTATCTGATATAAGTACCTTGACAATAGTCAAGTGTGTTTAGGCTTACAAAATATTTTTCTAAATCTGACACTAGTGTCTTGGCAAAACTTAATAATTAAATATATGAATGATTATCAATAATATGTGTATATAGGAGTCGCCTACAACTTATTTATGTTCTAAATCAGCGGTTCTCGAACTTTAGGATTCATCAGAAGCAGCCATGAATGATACCCACAGATGACTGAGTCCTCACACCCAAAGTTCCTAATTTCAGTATATTTGGTGTGGGCCTGAGAACTTGCATTTCTAACAAGATCCCAGGTGATGCTGATGTCCTGTGTAACCTCACACACTTTGCTTCTCCCTGCCCTAATCATTTCTGTGTTTATCATTATTACCAAAAGAAGTATGTTATATTCTTCAGATAAAAAATGTTGAAATACATTTTCAATCTAATTCTAACTGGAAGAGCTAAGCAGAGGAAGTTTTCCCCACCCCTGAAGAAGTCAGACAACTTAGGAGTGGAATCTGAAATATTCTACCCATGGCTGAAAATTCTATCATATCTTTTTGATTGACATGTATTGAAAGATGGTCATTCATAGTTAGGACTCATAGGTAAGGATTAGGTTGATAGGTTTTCTGAGTGGGATTTTGGATTGCACTATCAAAACTTATGCATGTAATCATGTTTTCCACTATTCCTAGGTCACTGATCTCTGCTGCATCATGGGATATTTTCAACTTTTAGGTGTTTTATTCTACTTGGCATACAATTAGATAAAATGGCTCTGTCTTTAAAACATAATTCAGAATTCTTATATTTTTCCTTTTTAAATGATTTTGTAATGTAATTGTATGTGCAACAGAGAGTAAGGGGAAAGTGACACAGGTCAGCCCTTGATAAAATTTCGTGGCAGTCACTTGGACAAGTATGCAAAAGGACTGGAGTTTAATGATGTCCGGTACTTAGAGTCTTAGGTAATTCTTACTCTGTGACACCAAGGACAGGGAAACTCTTTTGTGCTATTATTGCATGTTGCTTATAACTTGATCTTGGTACTTATCTCAGCATACCACATCATTGTTTTAGGCTTCATATCCTCCCACTGGTCTGGGGACTCCTTGAAACTAGAGCTATGTCTCATTCATATCTCTACACTTAGCATTAGTCACAGTGCCAGGTATATGGAAGAGTACTCACTACATTTTAGATAAATGAGTGAATAAATTAATGAATGTGTGAGAGAGTAAAGGCCAAAACATGAGTAAAGGTTGAGATTGAGCCATGATTCAGTGGCATTTGCTGTCCAGACCTGTACTGCAAGCATTGGGTTGTGTACCATGATCTGAGATTATGGTGGCTCTCTGGCTGGCAAGGCCAACCAAGAACCAGGACAGATGTGGTAGAGCCTACTAGACTTTCTGTCACCAGTAACTTTCCTTGAAGACATTTATTCCTGTGTAAGTAAGGATGCCGATGATCTGTCAGAAGGGCTTTTAGTCCTCTATACTGGACAATCTGAAGAAATCACCCAAGTTTTTGGAAGCAGCCTCAGGGTTGTGCATGCCAGGAGATTGTTAATTGATGAGAAGGTGGAAGCAGAAAGTAAGATTTAGCTGAGTAGCTCTGCCTTGTTGTCTAAGCAGAAGAAAAAGCAATCATATTTTGTCATTGATTTGCAATAGCACTTAATTGAAGTCACCCATGGCTGCCTTTATAAGAGTAACTTCATTATAGCCATACACTATAGGTTCTATAGACACTTTTAATCCAGTGATAACAAAAGAAGAAAAGGGGGATTTTTTTTCATGCCTGCATTTTCCTTGTAGAAGAGAAATAGATCAAAAATGGTGGAAAGTAATGCTCATGGGTTTCATAGCACTAGCTCTTTCTTTCTTATAGCTATAAAGTACTCAAGATTTATTGTTAGGATTATTCTCTCATGCTACTTTAAATTCATAATAATCAAATAAGCCCCTTTAAGAGGCCATCTTTATGGTATAAAAATTGGCTAAGAAAGATGAATCATTAATAGGAGAAACACTTATAATATCTACATGTATGTTCAGTATTCCCCTAAACTTAATGTAAATCACGCAACATAAATTATTTATGCAAGTATGTACTGGTTTGCGTAACATTAGCTGCTGTGACAAACAGTACCAAAATGTCACTTGCTTCATACAGTAGAATGTTATTTTTTTTTCCATGTAACAGAGTCCAGTGTGGATGTTTCTGGTTGGTGGATAGCATGCTTCCACATGCTAATTCAGACAACCAGGTTCTTTTCATAATGTGACTCCACCATCCTCTAGAGCCTTGCTTTCTGGAAAAGGGAAAGAAACAATAGAGATACCTCGCATGCCTCTAAAAAGTCCTGCCTTGACTTCTAGAGGCAAGAACTGGTCAAACGGTCAACCCCTGGGTGCAAAGATAGTGAGAAGGGCTTGGAAACATTGTCCCTGCCTAGGCAGTGCCATACAGGCACAGCAGACCCCATGGAAGGAAGAATGGATTGGGGGATAACTAGTCATTTTCTGCACTGTTGGCCAAGATAATGGAATTCAAATCTGCTATTCCTAGAATTACTCTAAATTGACTGCCCCTTGTATAAGACCCCAATGATAAAGTCAGTGGAGTAAACACTTTGTGTTCCAAATCACCTCTGCAGACCTCTTGGAAAAAAGGGATCCATCAGCAGAAGGATCTAGACTAGAAGACTTAAAAAAGACATTTCTATACAAACACCTTGCAGTTAGGTTTATCAGATTTCCCATCCCAAACCCTATGCATTTAGCACAGTCACATCACCACAAGTTGGCAAATGAGGAAATGGGAGAATAGGGAGACATCCCAAATTATTTAGCAACCGCTTTCCAGAGGAGCTAAGTGAAGTGTCTTCTCCTTCCCAGTCATTGGTGCCTTATCAAAGATTCAGGACACCAGGGCCATGTAGTCATGTTTCCATTTATTCAGCAAAGAGGATGGAGGCCAATCCCAGAGTGGAGAGACCTCAGGAGACTTTTAGATCAAGTTCAAAGACAGATTCATGGAATATACTACCCAGATATTTCGGAGGTTGTAAATTGACCTGCACAGTGTTTTGTTTTGTTTTGTTTTTTTAAGTTTATTTATTTATTTATTTTTTAGTGATCTCTACACCCAACATAGGGCTTGAACCCATTAGCCCAAGATAAGAGTCACAGGCTCCTGCAGCTGAGCCAGCCAAGCACCCCAGAACTGCACAGTGTTTTATACATTTCTAACTTAGGTGCCAACACTGACAAACCAGAAGATTTAACATGAAAATCCAGATTGCTAGCTTCTTTTGAAAAAATCAGATGTAGCAACCTCTGGCATGCACGTGGCAGCAATCTAGGTGGCAAGATTGGGTGGCTGCTCTTTGTAGCCTAGGAACGCCCTCTGTGGTCACCTCGTTCCAGCCCAGCCCCAGACACTCATTTACCTTTTTTACCCAGCCCTGTGTCAGTTTGTTCTCTGAGAAATTCCATCATAGTTTTCCAACTTCACCTTGGGTGGAGAATTCAGGAATGACAATCAGACTTCTCAAAACCCCTGAGGCTAGGAGAACAATTGTCTCGTTAATCTCAAATCAAGTTGGAATCAGCCAACATAAAACCACAGTGATTTAACTAGAAGACATAAATATTATATTTAGAAGGAGTGACTATATAATTAGGAAATACCCTCTCCCTAAGAATCAAAATCAGTTATCCTGATAAAACCCTAGGACTGCTAACCACTCTTGAATATACATTTATAAAAAGAAAAAAACAAAACTAATTTTAGGTGATCAGGAGAAGGGGGTTCTCCAGGGGCATGGCTGAGTTCATTCCAGGATCTTTGACATAGCCTGTGTCTTTTTTTTTTTTTTTTTTTTTTTTTTTTAATGCACAGGCTTTAAGTCGAGAGAGAGTGTTTTTAGCTAGGGCTCAAGGTGGATAATTACTGATGCTTTTGGTAAGACTTAAAAGGAGTTAAGACAAAGGTGTGTGCCTATGAGGAGACTCTGATCCAAAGGAGGACCCACACAGGGGCTGGACCCTCCGTGAGAAGAAGGTGTCAGTGACCACTTCTGGAATGTCTCAAAGGATCCCAGCCCAAGACATCCCCCAGAGAATGTTTTGCCGGAGCTCGCCCTTATCTGAGATGGCTATGGGCACCATCTGCTCTATAGACATTTGTTTCTAATGTGACTCAGTACAGGAATTGAATTCATAATGTAAATTCAATTCTTCCCTGCTGGTGGCATTCTACTTGATTGAAAAGAAATACACACTTCATCTAAAAATAATTAGCCTTTGAACGGCCTTTTATTTCAATTGACTTGAGGCTTTTCATTGATTCCTTTAGGGTTTATGTGGTAGAGAGAATAGGATTCTTCTGGTGTGGCCTTTCTTAGCTTCTTACCAATGGGCATAGATCATCCTTCACTGTCATACCCTTGCTCCTTATAGTGCAGCTAATCAGGAGCCACAAACGGGTGACCTGCAAACTAAACTGAGCCTTTTACTTGACTCTTGGTACATGTATACCTTTTTGAATTTGAGTGTTTAAACATGAAATACTATTCTAGTTGGCCACAGGTCTTGGTGCCTCTCGACTACCTTATACTAAATCTAATTCACAGATTTTTGTTGTTTCTTGGGCCCCATAGGTATGTGAATTTGGAGATTCCAAAATTAATGAACATGTATTAAACTAGTAAATACATGAAAAGTCCTGGGGCACCTGGGTGGCTCATCGGTTAAGCGTCTGCTTTTGGCTCAGGTCATGATCGCAGGGTCCTGGGATCGAGCCCCACATCAGGCTCCCTGCTCTGCGGGAAGCCTGCTTCTCCCTCTACTGCTCCCTCTGCTTGTGTCCTCTCTCTCTCTCACTCTCTCTCTCTGTCAAATAAATAAATAAAATCTTAAAAAAAAAAAGTCCTAAGAACAGTGCCTGCCACATAATAGGCACTCAGTAAATTATAATTAATCATCATTATTTTTATTGTTCTATATTTCATTATAGTTTACTAGCAATATTTACGAGATCAGTTCTACCCCAAGAGATTTTTTTTCTTGTAAACTGGGATGTTTTCCTTCCTCCAATTTTTCATTTGTTTGTTCCTTCTCGTAGTATATGGTTCTTTACAGAAATAATCTGATTAAATTAGACTGCACTTAATGGCAAACAGGAAAACAGCCAGCTGACCAAATAAACAGATCCTAAGCTGAAGAATTACATAGTGGGGGGTGAAAAGCCAGTGTCTTCTAAGCATGACAGATGCAAATAGAAAAACCCAGTGAAGGCTGAGAAATAGACCAGGCTAACTGCAGCTGGGTGAGAGTCCCTATTGTTTCCAAGAGCCTATATCCTGTTACTAAAAGGGCAGCATGTCAGTAAGACCCTATGCCATGGAACCCTGCCTTATCATCACTTTTCAGTAAAAGACACTTTCCAATTATTTTGTGAAAGCATTCTAAAATCCTAGACATGCCAGGAAAATACAGGAGAGTTATTTGTGATTCTACTCTCAACACACAGCAGAGCAGGTTACTGAGATCATCACAAATTCTGTTTTTACAGAATGGGAGTTGGCTAAGAATGGGGCGGGGAGGATGGAGCCCCGGATTAGGTGGCAAGAGTTTGCTGCTCAGATCTTGATTCTGCACTAAAACTCTGGAGTGGTAGGCTTCAGTTTCCTTGGTTAAGGAATGACAGTTAATAATGTGCTAAATGTGCATTCACTCAAAGTTATAAGTCTCTTAACTTCTTTGGCTCAGAGCACAGGTCTTCAGAGATTTAAAACATCTTTTGGTATTTTTAAGTACAGTGGTAACTTTCAGTTTGACAAGATGTCACTGGCCTGTGATTACTCATTTTTGGTAAAATAAAAATTTCTTTCCTCACTCACAATTATTTTTATTCCCAGCTCTGATAGACCCCAGCTGAGTCATCCTACAGAAAGCACTTCACTAAAAATAGAAAACTCTTAGGCCTTAATAGTAGGCACCTCTAAGGGGAGAATACTCCATGACAGACACAAAAATTTCAAGGCCCAGAGCACCGACATTCACTGAGATGAAGTGGCTTGCCCGGTAGCAAAATTATTGACTCCCATTATAGTATTATTTGCTTTTAGATGCTGAATGGTGGTGGTACATATACAAAGCAACAAGAGTATGGCTCCTGGGACAGGACAAACAATTCATCCCACGTCAAGGCACCAGAATTTCATGCACAATTTTGAAAGAAATTAGGGAGGTCATGGGGGACATGCTACAATAACACTGCCTAAAAACACAAAACTTCACTGGTGTGCAATTATAAATATTTATGTAGTTCATGAATTTGCAGAGTTCAGCCAATCTGCACTGAGTAGAGCTTAGCTGGGCTTGGTCATACATTTATGGTTAGGTATAGGTCAGGTAGGGGACTCTAATGATCTCAGCTGGACTTATTTCCATATCAGTGTACTGGCCACTTGCTGGTTAATCTTGGACGATTCAGACTGTGTGACTGGGATGACTGGGGTGACTCAGTTATGTTCGTCTACCAGACTAGACCAGGCATGTTCCCATGGCCATAGCAGAGTAACAGGAATGAAAGCTGAAATGCACAAGTGCTTTTTCAAGCCTCTCCTTGGGCCATGTCTGCTAACACCCTATTGGCCAAAATAAGTCACATGACCACCTCATACTCAAAAGGTAGAGAAGTAGCCTCTACCACTTTAGTAAGAGCAACTTAAGGTCAGAAGGCAAAGGCTGTGGATACAGAGAGAGAGAAAGGTGAGGCATTGAGGCCATTAATCCAGTCAGTTTACAAAAGAGAATCAACTAGGTTCTGGTCCTAGCTTTACTATTAGCAAGCTGTATCCTTGAGAAAGCCGCTTAACTTCTTTCAGCCACAGGTTTATACTAAGTTAAAGGAAAAGGTTTGACTATATAATATCTAAAATCCCTTTCCAATACTACTAAGTCTTAGAGAGGTTGACAATATAATTGCTAATGTCCCTTTCAAAGGTTTCTACAGTAATCTCTAGACACGTGTAAGAAGATTACAAAAGAAGTTCTGTAATACATCTTAAGAATCAAAGGAGGTATAAATTATGGGTTAAGCTAAGATACTGAAGCATTTCAAGAGAGGTATATTGGGGAAATGACAGTGAAGAAAGAATGGGGATGTAGCTAGGAAAAAAGTCACAGGAATCTGATTATGTTCTTTGCTGTATTAAGAGCAGATTTCCTCCATGGGCAATTTCATGGAGTATATGGGTGTGTAGAGGAGTTGACACATAAGACCTATGTCACAATGCGTTTGGCTTTTGACATGAAATAAAATTTTAAAATGCAAATGCATGTAGGGACTATGCTTGGTAAATCACATGATCTCTAGCTTCTATATTTCCTCTTTTTGATTCAGTATTTCGGATCTACTTAGCATTTAGTATTTGGATCCACTGCCTGCCTATCCTGGATCCTTCCATCTTTCATCTCTGCAGACTTAACCCTCATTCTGCCTTCACACAACAGCCTCCATCAAACACCTTGAATCCAAACCTGAACATTAGCAACCTCCAGAGGTGTGGAGAGATGAGATTTACAAAGAGAATCCTATTATATGAATCAAACCCCCCAAAAAATGTTGAGGAGGGATATACAAAAGGAGCACTTTGTAGGGAGCCCTTTGTCTAAAGTGGTGCTGTTCAGAAAATGGTCCTCAGACGAACAACAAGAACATCACCTGGGAGCTTGTTAGAGGTGCAGAATCTCAGGACCCGCTCCAGATCTACTGAATCAGAATCTGCACTTTAACAAAATCACCAGGTACTTTATGTCTACATTAACTTTCGAGAAGTGCTGATGTAAAGCTTTCCCATCTTTTCACTTTTAACATGCAACCATCTTTTAAAAAAGTGCTCTCAGTCACAGACTGTGAGGTCCCCTCAATTATAATCTGTGGTTAGTTATAGATGAAAGACATTGGTAATGATTTAATTGTTATGTATTAGAGCAGATTCAAAGATAAGTTCTTGTGCTATATACCATTAAAAAGCGCAAGGAAGAAGGAAGTTACAGCTAGAAAACTCCATCCCCTTAGTAAATATCATCTATTATATGTGCCATAGGTTGAAGGTTGAAAACCTCTGCCCCAGGATAATGATAATAACAAGGATATTGGCAGATCCTACAAGGCCCAGACTTTTTAAGTCCCATCTCCTCTACAAAGTATTTCCCATAACAAGGTATTTCCCAATACAACCCTCATTTTCAACATCCATAGTATATTTTGTCTTAGAACCCATTCAGCCCAACTTGTTATTTTCCACATAACTATCTCTTATCACCCTGGACAGATTCTAAATTTTTCATTCTTCACAGCACCAAACATGGGGCCTTGCACCAATCGAGTATTCAAAAATATTATTTGTTGATAAATGCTTCAAATCAACAACAGCCCAGAACATAGTCTAAAAGTGAGATCCAACACATGCCATAATTGCGCTGCGTTGACCCAATAATGACTTAAATGATATAACTAGAAAGAACAAAGACCACTTAGGGTTCCAGTTGTTCTCAGAGGCAAGTTATGTTTTTTCCTCTCCCTTTAGAAATGAAGTTATCCAGAATTAATAAGCAAGCACAATATGCTAATTACTTTAGCATATATAATCTCATTTAAACCTTGTAACAACAACCTGTGGAAGCTGTCATTATTATCTCCATTTTATATATGAGGAGATTTCAATTCCAAGATAGTAAATAAGCTGCCCAAGGTCATATCTGGAAGATGCAAGCACCTTTCATGGAAAGAGAATCTTATCTATCCCTCAATGAATTATCCAATTGTATAGACCGATGACAACAGTTTAATTTGTGATTGTCTTCCTAACCCTTTGTAATGGACTCTATTGCTAGTTGGTCTTTGTTCAAAAGATGAGACTTAATTTTAATATCATTTTCAGGCAAATATAATCGTTTAGGAAAAATCTGCCAAAAATACAGGCATGCAACATACTTCAGGACTTGATTAAAAGTGTCAGGAATTTATACCCCTTGTGAATTAATTGTATTCCTCCACATTGGCATGAGCTATCCAATTTACTTCTGTTTAGGTCTGGAGTGTTTTTCATTTTGGCCTAGAAATACACTCATCTCACCTTTTACTCATTTTCTTTAGACTTCAGTTGCCAATGGCAACCTGAAATTACAAGGTTAAACAAGTGCTGCATTTTACTTGAGTGGCTTGTAACTTTGAACTTTGAGTTCATGTTCAGTGGGAATTGTTCATCTATAAGGATCACGACCTCCTTGCATTGTGGCAAATCCAAACAGTCTGAATTTGCTGGGCCTCTGCAGGGACTTTATGGGTTGTATCCCTTTTTAAGTTTTGGCTTTAATTTATTGGAACTGGTTACCCATCTAAAAGGGTACTATGAATTTGGGGACTGCCCTCCCTCATGGTGCTGGTTTGGGTTCCTTATTCTTCCTGGTTGACATTTTTTCCTTCAATGGGCCCCACGAATTGCTGGCTTCTTCACCTTGTCCCTGATAGTCTGGATTGAGTTTTCCTGGTTGGCATTTCAAGTGTGGAAACCAGTGGCTTTCTGCAGAGACTATGATTTCACCATTTTAATACCCCCAGTTCTTAGGCCTTCTCTCCCATCTTCTTAGAACATTAAAAGCCCAGTTCTCTAAGACGGAGAATCTACTCTGCCACCGCGGACTGTTTGGCTTTGAGTTCCTTTGTTATTCCTGTGTCTTAAGGATTTCTTTTTCTACTATTAGAAACTCAGTTATCAGGGGCTCCTGGATGGTGCAGTGGGTTGAGCATCTGACTCTTGGTTTCAGCTTAAGTGGTGAATTCAGGGCGGTGAGATTGAGCCCCAGGTGGGGCTCTGCACTGAGCGTGGAATCTGCTTGAGATTCTCTCTTTCCTCTGCCCTGCCCTCTTATACTCTCTCTCTCTAAAATAAATAAATCGTTTTTTTAAAAAAAAACTCAGTTATCAATTTAAATTAAATGTATGTGTTCTATTTTACTCAGCATTTCCCTGTTTGGAGTAGAAGGAATCTCCACTCAGACATTTTGACTTGAAGTCCATTGCAATTTATTCTAAAGGAATATAGAGAAAAGCAAGTACACCAACACAATCTGTAATGGTTGGGATAGCTAATGTGGTCCCATTTTCCCACATGCGATTTTCCAACAATCCCCTGCTAACCTGACTGACCTCCCAAATGATCCTGTTATTTCTATTCTTGGTTGAAGTAAAACTTCATGAGATTATTCTAAAAATAAGATGAGTCTGCAAGGGGGCTCAGGCTGATTTTGAAACCACTCATTCTATGTGTGTATTTTAATGCTTTTCCCACTGTTTTCAGTAACCTCTTAGCTGATTAATTGATGATGTTGACGTTAAAATACTTTCATTAATTCTTCATAAAATTTTCCCGGTCACTCTATCCCATGCTCAGTGTTTAAACGCTTTTCTGTTTGTTTGTTTGTTTATTTGTTTGTTTAATATTTGCTTTTATTTTGGAATGCTATTTTCATGCTAAAAGTAAAATAATCACATTACCATAAAAATGAGAAATAGGAAATGTAAAAGTACTCAGTCCCAACAGAGTTTATATTTTAGCATTTTCTTTCAAAGTAATTCTATGTTCTTAGAAAATATTCTCATGGTTGTAATCACAGTACGTATAAAACTGTATGTAGATTTACTTCATTTATCACAGTAACAATTATGTTCCCTTATTTTCATAGCCATTTATTGTTTTACATTTATTGGCAGCATTTCGTTTCTTTAAGCAAAAGCCTTATGTTTTCCTTCACAGAAACTCTGTTTTATTGATGTTTTTGCTGGGTTTTTTTTTGGGGGGGGGTTGCTTGTTTTATTATTTTCCCTAATCTTTAGCAGTACATTTTAAAATATCTTGAGCAAGATAATTTCAGTACCATATTGCCACTTGCATTTCCCAAAGGCCAGAAATATTTTTAAAAAGGTTAAGAGACTGTGAGGAATTACATTTTTAAAAATACAACAGATGCTTCCAGAGAAAGAAAAAAAAAGTGAAATAATCTAAAATGTCTAATGA
Source organism: Zalophus californianus (assembly GCF_009762305.2). NCBI lineage: Eukaryota > Metazoa > Chordata > Mammalia > Carnivora > Otariidae > Zalophus > Zalophus californianus. The sequence continues at coordinate 105,616,735 of NC_045602.1, read as the reverse complement.
GAAAACAAACTGAAACAAATGGCTTTATGTGTATATAAAAAGTAACATAACGAGGAGCGCCTGGGTTAACTGATCCCAGGGTCCTGGGATTAAGCCCCAGATTGGGCTCCCTGTTCAGCAGAGTCTGCTTCTCCCTCTCTCTGAGGCTCCCCCCTGCTTGTGCGTGCACTCTCTTTCTCTCTCTCTCTCTCTGTCAGATAAATAAATAAAATCTTTAGAAAAAGTAATGTAACTATACAAAGAATATAATTAATTCAAGGGAATTTTTGCAGAGTAATATAATTTTGCATCCTTGGTGGGATATATTCTGTGAAAAACAGAACCTCAAGAATGTCTTACGCTTCACACGGTTATTTTATTGTTAGGTCACAATATCGAAACTATTTCCATATATTTGAAAATGTAAAGCAAGTAAGTAAATACGTTGTTACCAGAAAGCAAAATATACAAAATTAGTTACAAAATAAAAGAGATATAGACTCAGAAACAAACTGAGGCTTCTAGAGGGGAGGGGGATGGGGGATGGGTTAGCCTGGTGATGGGTATTAAAGAGGGCACGTTCTGCATGGAGCACTGGGTGTTATGCACAAACAATGAATCATGGAACACTACATCAAAAACTAATGATGTAATGTATGGTGATTAACATAACATAATAAAATAAAATTTAAAAAATGAAATATAGAAATATAAAAATCAAAGGAGTTAAGAAAAAATTCTATAATGTTACATTTAAATTTGAGATATCAATATGTACTAATGACTCTTCAAAAATATATGTCCTAATTTCCACTGCTGGCCTAAACATAATGACTAGACATCTGGTAGCAGTGAGCACTTTTAGCACCCAATGCCTTCTCCAATAAAGGCTCTTTGGAAAATTAGCTGATTCCAAGTCTGAGTCAGAGAAAGCACAAGAGGTGACTGAGTTACCTTATTTTACCTAGAAAAGCAAGCAAGTGCTCAAAAACCAATGAGGGCATGTCAAAAGGACCCAGGATCATGCCCTAAAAGGGCTTTTGCTGGCATTACATGTGACAATTTGAGCTCAAAAAAGAATGACTGCAACTGATTTAAACAAAGGGAATAAATGGAAATAAAACTATATTGTCTGCAATTGTTTTCAGAGAGAGAGAGAAGAAAAAGAAAACTCATTGGTTATCTTTTGAAATTATTATTGCCCCAACTCCTTACTCAGAATATTTGTGAATCAAAGGAAAAGAATTAAATGCTTACTCTGCCTTTTGAGGAGGAACTCTGGTTCATCTCCACCTGACAAGGGAAAGCTCTGCCTTACAGAAGAATACTAGCTAAATAAAAAAAGAGTTATAAAATTGCCATTTACCCCTAATAAGATAGGTGAGAATCATCCATTTCATGAAAAGGTGCTAAGGAAACTTTATATGGACCCAGAGCTTTACCCCACAGAATAATTGCCAATAGCCAAAAGAAAAAAATGTGTTGACAAAGTTCAAGTCTGATATTTACCACTTTTAGCCAAGTGATCAAATTTAGCATTGCTGATAATGCAACCACATGATAATAGAGCTCACTAATATGTTACGATATAGATAGAAAAGAGTACCTGTTGACTCTTCTCACCCAAACAAATGTTTGTTTAATCCCCATCTGATCAAGCTTACAGGCTTAATTTCTAGTTTACAGGAAAGGCAGGTCTTCCAGGACCAACTTAAATGACACCCCCAGGAAATAATCAGACAAATTCAAAATGTGGGCATTCTATAAGAAAATTGAGCAGGACTCTTCAAAAAATCCAAGTCATAAAAAAATTTAAAACAATAAATAACTCAACAGGGAAGAAAAAGGAAGATATCACAGTCGAATGCAATACAAGAACTTTGATTGAATTCTGGTCCAAAAAAAAGCTAGAAAAGTTGGGAGAGGTAATACTGGGAAAATCTGAACATGGATGGATGTTGGGTAACATTAAGAAATTATTATTAATTCCCTTGACATGATTAAGGTATTGCCATAATGTAGGAAAATGTCTTTATTTTTAAGGGGTATGGGGGTCAAGGTTTGTGATATCTGAAATTTATTTTCAAATGATTCACCAAAAAAAAAAAAAATAGAGTGATAAACAATAAGAATGCACATGCGGCAAAATATCAAGATTATTATTACAGTTGCTTTCAGGGTTTTTGTGGTTGTTGCTGTTATTTTGTTTTGGTTTTAGGGGTTTTGTTTTTTGTTGTTGTTGTTTGTGTTTTTGTTTTTTGGTGGTGGTGGTGGTGGTGGTGGTTTTTGGGTTTGCCTCTGCAAACAATGCTGCAGTAAGTTTGGTGATGTTTCCATCCTTATATGTTGGTGCTTTCATTTCCCTGGGCCAGGTTCCTTTTCCAAATGTGAAATTGCTAGGTGAAAAGCTATGTGCATTTTCCTTCTTATAAATATTATGGATACCATTTTATTGCCCAATGTTTGAAAATGTCCACTTCTCCCCAGATGTTACTGCTCCTTTGAACAAACCTTTTATTTTTCCTACCAATATGTCCCTTTAAAAAATGTGCTATTGAATCTCCCTTACTGTCTATGAGTGAGCGTTTTCTGAAATATATATTGGATATTTTCACTTCTATGAATTGCTTGAGGTTTGCCCATTTTTTCACCAAAAAATGATTATTTTCATTTAGATAGATACAGTGACCTTGAACAACATGGGTTTGAATAGGTCCACTTATACATGGATTTTTTTCGATACAGTACAGTACTGTAAATGTATTTTCTCTTCCTTATGATTTTCTTAGAAACATTTTTTCTCTAGCTTACTTTATTGTAGGAATATAATATATAATGCATATAACATAAAATACGTGTTAAAAATATGTGTTAATCAACTGTTTATGTTATTGGCAAGGCTTTTAGTCAGCAGTAGGCTATTAACAGTTTGGGGGAGTCAAAAGTTTGACTTGGATTTTTGGCTATGTAGGGGGGTGGCTCCCCTGCCCTCCCCACACTGTTTAAGGATCAACTACATACCTAATAAATTTTTTTCTTTATAGCTTACAGTTTTTCTATCTTGCTTGAGAAGGTCTCTATACCCTATGATTATGCAATTATTCACCCAGATTTTTTCCTAAGATTTTTTTTGCTTTGTGTTTTATTTTTTTTTTTAAAGATTTTATTTTTTTATTTGAGAGAGAGAGAGTGAGCACAGAGAGAGAGAGGAAGAAGCATGTTCCCTGCTGACCGGAGAGCCTGATGTGGGGCTCGATCCCACGACCCCGAGATCATCACCTGACCAAAGGCAGACGCGTAACCAACTGAGCCACCCAGGCACCCCGCTTTGTGTTCTATATTAAGGTCTTTAATATACTTCATTGGGCGAAATGACTTGAGTTGGACCTGAGCTCAAAGTGAAAATTCTCCTTAAGTATCTCTCTGTGCCTTCTCTGTAGCATTTTTTTTTTTTAAGTTTTAGCAGTTGTGTCTTTGTTATCCCACAGTAGCTTATTACACTCTGTTTTCAATTTGTTTCCTTAGAAAGTTGGTATTGATTACATCTCTTTACTAAGTCAGTACCTGTCTTATTTTATATTTATGCCACATTTACATTATACTGAGTATTTCCCACCTACTTTTAAACTAACCTTCGTAAGTAACTTTACTTTCTCCTTGGTCTTCGCTTACATTTATGAATCTAAAAACCTTGCATAACTAGATCAAATCTCTACCTTATTTTTTTAAGGCAGTTGAAAAACTGTCAGAAGCAGAATAAGTATCCTAAGTGCAGAAACCTTGGACATTATAATCAGGCAGAGCTAAAAACATTTGAACTTGACTGTATTGCTTTTTCCTGCTTAACTATCCAGAGTTCACAGAAGCTATGAGTAGGCAACATGTTTTGAAAAGTGAGTTAACAGAAAGTTAGAAATTGAGTCTGGCTAGTCAAATTGGAGAACTCAGCCTATAATAAAACAAACTCTGGCAATGCTCTTACTTATCAATATCTGAGTGTAATGTAACAATTTGCCTTAAAATTAGAGATTAAATTCGACCATGTCCTTCCCTCTTTTTGCCCATTTCCTAAAAATAGATCTTATAAATTTAAGATCAAGCAAGCTCATGTTTGCTAATGTTATAGAAAAGCTCCAAAGCATATTCTCCAAAATCAGATTTTTCGTGAAGATCTATCAGTCCTATGGTGATTGTCCCTCAAGAATGTGTTTTAAAATTATAGCGATGGAAAGACGGGGCCAGCTGAATTAAACTATGAGTGCTTCATGGAACCAGGCCATATATGACACTCCTTTGAATTCCCCTACTATATTAGGTGGTTATTGCCACCATACTGCTGCCTAACAAAAAAACCACAAAACTGAGCGGCATAACACATTAAGCATTTACTAAGCTCATGAGTCTATGAACTGGCTGGGCAGTTGTGGTCTGAGTCAGGCTCAGCTGGTCTCAGTAGCCTTACTCAAGCCTATGTTTAGCTGGTGGGTCAGCTGAGGGCTGGCTGTTTATAATAGCTTTACCCTCATGTCTGATAGTCATTCAAAGTGATGGAGAGGGGGGTAACTGGGTCGTGTGTCTCCTCCTGCAGCAGTCTAGCCTGAGCCTCTTCACGTAATGGCTCCGTGAGCTTCCAACAGTGAGAGCAGAACCACATGAAGCCTTTTGAGGTCTAGGCTCAGAACTGCACGCTGTCACTCTGACATTCTACTGGACAAAGCAGATCATAAGGCCTCCCTAGATTCAGGGAGATGAAAAGTACACTCTACTCTTTCATGGGAAACCCTGCCAAGGCCATGAGTACCAGGAGGGGTGAGACATTGGTATCATTTGTGCAATTAATCTACCATTCCCCTAGAACCTACAGCTTGAGTTACACAGAGTAGACACTCAATATTCAATGAGGATGTGAACCAGAATGTGAAAATGAGCTGGGATAGCACTGAACCCCAGCAGAAGGATGATCAAGAGCAAGTCCTGGTGTTCAGGGGAGAACCGTCTGAAGCTCAGGATGGTGGTGAGGCAAAATGAGGAGGGATCCAAACTGAAAGTCCATAGACCCAATCTCTCAAGTTTCCTGGTCTAAGCCAGATTTAAATCTGCTAGGACAGAAGTTAGAAACCCTCCACAAGCCCAGTAGAACTCACGAGTGTGGTTCAAATTGACTGCCAACAATAAAAAATCAGCTCCTCCATGAAAATTTAAATTTCTGACTTCTCCTGAAAAACAAAAGTCTTGCAAACATTAGCTAGAGCTGGGTTTCTGCCACCCCTTTAGACTGAGCATGTTCTCCCCACCACTCTCACTTATTTTCATGATTTGCCTGGCCCCCCTAAACATCTGAGTTTGTGACCCTTAGGCTGGAATAATTCTAGACTCCTGATGGGTGGGACTTTTTGGGAACAGAGCCAGACTTTGCCCTTCATACTTTCTTACAATGAACAAGTATTCCATGCATAAGAAGCAAAAATAAATAAAAGAAAAGCTCTAACTTGAAATGTAATAACAAATGCAAATTTGTAATTAATTTATTAATAGCTGAATGACTTTTTTAAAAGAGTGAAGCATGGCATATAATATAAATTAAATAAAATTTAGTTAATAAATTATTTTAGTTTATTAAAGTAGTTTAGAATACAATATAATCTACCACTAACCCATGATGAAAGAAGAGTCCACTGAAATTGTAATTTAGCCACAACTGGGTCAATAATTAAAAATTATTTTAAATAATTATTCAATTATTATTATTGTGATTTATAATAAGAAATATATATTTAGTCTTCATCCCAGTTCCTGGCACAGAGTTCCTAAAACCCTTGAAATTTCCTAAATGATGAGCAATAAAGGTGTCTTTTGTTATGTTAGTGAGGTGACTTTTCAGAAGCCCCTAGGTAACCTAAAGATGGGGGCTGATTGCCAGGGGAACCAACCTTGCAATTCCAAGGTTGGACCTCACAGTCCCAACCCCTAATCTCCAGGGACAGAAGAAGGGCAAGAGGCTGAATCAATAGCCAATGGCTAATGATGTAATCAACCATGCCTATGTAATGAAGCCCCCATGAAAACCTAAACGGTTGGGGTTTGAAGACCTTCGGAGTTGGAGAACATGTCGAAGGAGATGCAGGGGGAATCGGAGAACACGGTAGCTCCTCACCCTTTCCCCCATACTTTGCCGTGTGCATCTCTTCCACCTAGCTGTTCCTGAGTTACACCCTTTTATAACAAACCAGTAATCTAGTAAGTAAAATGTTTGAGTTCCTTGAGCCGCTCTAGCAAATTAATCAAACCCAATGGGGGGGGCAGATCATTGGAACCTCCAATCTATATCCAGTTAGAATCACAGGTGACAACCTGGATTTGCAACTGATATCTGACATGAGGTGGGGGTGGGGGACAGCCTTATAGGACTGAGCTCTTAGCTTGTAGGATCTGATGCTATCTCCAGGTAGATAATATCAGAATTGAGTTAAATTATGGGACATCCAGCTGGTGTCCTAGGGAATTGCTTTGTGGTATGAGGGGAAAAGATCTCACACATTCGAATTGGGTGCAGAAACATAATTATTAAAATAGATTATTTTAAAAATTGGATTATTAAAAATTATTCAAAAATGTTAAAGTATTTGATATTGTCTCACATTTCACATCCCTTTTTATATATAAATTTTAAAAAGAAACAGCACTATCAAGCACTCTGGGGTCTTGTCTACCACTGACCTAAGAGCATTTGACTACTGCGTCACATACAATGTATCTAAAGTTGAAGGTCCCCCACACTAACCTCAAGGAAAACAGAAATCTACTGTTTGCTGAACGCGAGGCCCCTTGCTTTTCTTCCTTTCCTCATATTCCTCGGAAACAAAACTTGAACAGCACGCTTTGCTGAATTAAAGTTGAGACAAATGAATGATGAGACCTGGATGGTAGTTACTGAGAACTGCCAAACACCAGGCTAAGATTTCACTCCTGTAAAAGCCCCACTCCCTTCTAACACCAGAGACTGGTTGCGATACCCGGGAAAGAATTGCCCATTGTCATCTTGTCTTTGATGCTCCAGTGGCTCACCTGTTCCCAATAGGGAGGGAGCAGCTGTGTGTGCAGGTGCCTTTGCTCCGTTGTAGTCATGTCAATCTCGGAGCCCCATGAGTGCCCTTCTCATAGCATGTTTTCTCCTTGGCTTATTAGAATTCATATGCTGGCACAACATCTTCATAAATACCCTACATTTTATATTTGGGAAGAATAGTTGACTTCCAATACTTAGTGCAAGTCATTTTTATCAGACACTTTTTTTAAAAAAAATATTTTATTTATTTATTTGAGAAAGAGAGAGTGAGAGAAAGCACGAGAGCGGGGTGAAGGGCAGAGGGAGAAGCAGACTCCCTACTGAGCAGGGAGCCCGATACGGGGCTCAATCCTGGGACTCCAGGAACATGACCTGAGCTGAAGGCAGATGCCTAACTGAATGAGCCACCCAGGCGCCCCTATCAGGCACTTTTTGATGTGTGTGTGTGGGGGGGGAAGGTTGTTCAAACAGATCCACAATCCATTATCTGAGACTCCTGGGATCATTGTTTTTTGGAATTCATAATTTTTCTGATTTTAGAAAGTGTTATATAATGCATATACTGTGAGCATAATACTCTAGAGGGGTGCTTGGTCATCCTCATAGTCATACAAATTAATGTATTTACAGTACCGTGCATGGATATGTGCATGATATGTGCATTCAGTGAAATATATAAGAATTATAAAAACCTTTTATCAATTAATGTCTATGTGTTTGCACCAAATTTACAAAAAAGTTCTGGATTTCAGAACTTTGGGGGTTTTAGAATGGCAGATAAAGGATTTTGGTCCTATATTATATAACTAAGTCTTGACAGAATTTCTCTAGCATAAAAGCAAGAGCAAAGGGGTTGAACTAAAAAGGGTATTCTCTTTATATTGCTGACACTGTCCAAAACGTGAGTAAGGAAAGGGGGTCACAACACCGAGAGACAGATGCCCGGAGCACTGTCTTTACCCTGGATGGTCCAGGGCTCAGGGCAAGCACCAGAGACTGCATGAAGCCTCAAATGGAGGACATACAGCTAGGATCAAGACAAAAAGTAGAACGGGGAGTTCAGAGTTGAACCAGGACAGGAAGTCAAGCAGGGTGTCCAAAGTGGACCGGCCTCATTGGCATCACCTGGGAGTCGCTAAGACATGCAGGACCTTGGACCCCACCCAGGCCTCCTGAATCTGAAGCAAAGTCGGGATCCCAGGTGATCTGTGTGAACCTTAAATGTTTGAGAAGCACACACACAAAAAATTCCATAAAGGTTTTAAGGACATGTCTCAAGAAAAGCTGCCTGGAGGCTAGTAAGAGCAGAAAGAAAAAGCATTAGTCTCACATGCTGTTTCTAAGACTAGACTCCCTACTTACCATTCAATAAAGAAAGAGAATTTCATTTAAAATTCTAGGTTTCAAGACACCTGGGCAGCTCAGATGGTTGAGTGTCTGCCTTCGGCTCAGGTCATGATCCCAGGGTCCTGGGATCGAGCCCCGGATCGGGCTCCCTGCTCAGCGGGGAGTCTGCTTCTCCCTCTCACTCTCCCTCTGTGCTCGTTCTCTCTCTTTCAAATGAATAAATAAAATCTTTATTAAAAAATAACATAGGGGCACCTGGGTGGCTCAGTTGTTAAGCGCCTGCCTTTGGCTCAGGTCATGATCCCAGGGTCCTGGGATTGAGCCCCGCGTAGGGCTCCCTGCTCAGCAGGAAGCCTGCTTCTCCCTCTCCCACTCCCCTGCTTGTGTTCCCTCTCTCTCTGTCTCTCTGTCAAATAAATAAATAAAATCTTTAAAAACTAAAATAAGAAAAGAAAAGAAAAGAAAATTCTGTGTTTCAATGGGGCTCAGCATAGCAGAGCTTTCCAGAGGAAGCACCCACCACCGGCCGCCCTTCATCCCAGCTACAGAAGATGCCCGGCCTTCACTGGTTTTATGATTATGGCTTCCATTTAAGTCTAAAGAAACGGTTCTGTGACTTTTAAAAGTCTGGGCATTCTCCAGAGCATTAAACAGATAAGTTAAAAGACAGTTTATAAGGTAGCTAAAGCAATTTACAAGGCAAATAAAATTAGAACAAAAAGAAAAAGAATCAAAGAGGTGATAAAAGAAGACAAAACAGAAGTTGAAGTCGGTTACAAGAGTATATTCAGTTCATAAAAATGCATTGAGGGGTGCCTGGGTGGTGAAGTCAGTTAAAGGTCTGACTCTTGGTTTTGGCTCAGGTCATGATGTCAGGGTGCTGAGATCAAGCCCCGCCTCAGGCTCCGCGCTCAGCGGGGAGCCTGCTGGAAATTCTCTCCCTTTGCCCCTCACCCACCCCCTCTCTTCCTCTAAAATAATAAATAAATAAATCTTTTTTAAAAAGTACATTGAGCTCCTCTCTAGAAGTACTCGGCGGCGCTTCATGAAGCCCACTCGCACCTCTCCGGTCCTCTCCAGCCACCTCTTCCCTCTCCCCAGCCTGAAACATGGCTGACCTTGGCACTCCCAGCTGTCAGTAGCTTCCAGTCCCTTCACGTAAGAACTTCAGATCACTGCATATTACTTCTGTAAACTTTTTCAAAAGATTCGCGCGCGTGCGCGCGTGTGTGTATGTGTGCATTTATTTATACTGTTGCAGGTCTTTAGCCCTATTATGCCACACATAATCTGAACTTCACTTTCAGCCATGGACAAGTGATGTGTCTGTTTTACATCTTCTCCATAGGTAACTGGTGGATGGTATTTACCTTAATTTATCCCCCCCCATCTTTGTACATCTCTTTCAAAGAGTTTCCACGTGGGTGGTTATAGAAAACTAAATGACCTAAAACCATCCTCCTCTCTTGATGTCTCCCAGCTGCAGATGGACCTGGAGCAAGAGTATCAAGACAAGTTCAAAAGACTGCCCCTGGAGATCTTGGAGTTTGTGCAGGAAGCCATGAAAGGGAAGATCAGCGAAGACAGCAATCACAGTTCTGCCCCTCCCTCCCTGGCCTCGGAGCCTGGAAAAATGAACCACAAGCCTCCCTCCAGTGAGGAGCTAGAAGGAGACAACCCAGGAAAAGAGTTTGATACTCCTCTGTGATTGTTCCTGCCAGGCCTTCAAAGCATGCATGGCCACTTCATCGGACTCTCTCTTACTACAAAAATCACTGCCCAGGAGCATCTTCCTGAGAAGTATCCCTTAGCCTAAAATCTGCACCAAAGGGAGAGTTCTAGAAGGATCCATGCAAACATCCTCATGCCCAGGCTCCATGCATTATGTGGACACTACTGCAGGTCTGCTTGCGGAGAGTGCATGTATGTGGGATTTTTGTTTTCTTTCCAATAGTAAATTCAAAGCAGGCAACTTCCAGGCTCCATGGGACATTTAATGAAGGACAGTGTCTTTTTTGAAGAAAATCAAGCTCATGTTTTTATTTGAAGCTCTGGTGTAAAGTATTTCAAAGTAATAGAAATAGTTTGAGAAACGCATAGCATTATTTAACACTATCAAACAGCCAACTTTGAGGATTCGTTTTCCTAACTGCCCCTCAACTACCATATCTTCAAGTTAATGTGCATATTAAATTGTTTTATCCTTTGCTTTGCAAGCACTGGTGGCTTGCAGTTTGCTAATTTATTTATCATAGAGGCATCAATGTATTTGTTGCTGACATGGCTTTATTAGATACCATAGTGATTCAACTAAGTTGGTTTTCTTTCTTGAAAAAAAGTCACTTGATTGTATCCTTGCCCAGTGAAGCTATCCCAAGACTTAGCCATATGGCTCATACATTTGGTTGCTTGAGCAAATTGGCCACACAGTTCCAGGCCCACTGTGCTTTCTGAGTTGACTATTTGCACTCAAAGTCTGGGTATTTATTGGTTGTTGGCCTGAAATTATTAAATAACTACGAAGAGTCTGTCTGGTTGAATAAAAATAGTTAAGCTGATGGATGTTGAGCAGAGATTCAATCAGAGTGAACAGGTTCCAGTGGTTATTTCGCTGTCTCACATTTTTTATGGTTCATTTATTTTTACTATAGAGATAAAGATTGAATATTTATCTAGAGAATACACAGACCCACATATAAATGATATATAGTATCCCCATGTATATATGTACACACACAGCCATGTAAGTGCATACACACTCACACACACACACACTCACATGCGCACATACAAGTGTAGATGTGTGTTTTTTAATTGGCAATGACCCAAGTCTCTTCCACAAGACTTAAAACCAAATTCAGGGATAAATGCCTAGAGAAGAAAATGGTCAAACATCTATCTATATTATGTGGCTATTAAATTATGTTGAAATTCTAAAAAACAGTTGATGGAACTTGATGCAAGTTGAAGTAGATTTAGAGCTTAGAATATGAATTTGATATATATTTTGCAGGATCAAAAACTGGATTTTAAGTATCAGATTTTAAGCTTGTTTTAATAGAATATACAAAAAATGTATAGGACAGCAATATGGAAATTTATTAGTATCTTTCATAATTTTTAAGTCTGACAGATTTCGATTTTATTCTAACATAAACATAAAAAATCTTTCATTATGTATTTACTATGTACATTTAATTCACTTAACTATGTCTTTTTGTTAAGTTTCTATGTTGGGTGGCATAAGAAAAACAAATTATATCATGGGAAAACTGATCAAAAATATTATTGAAAGAACTTAAGTAAGAGAGAATAATTATATAGAGGAAAATATAATTTAGAGAGTAACACAAAGAACACTGAAGTTAAAGAGCTGAAGAAAGATGCTCACAGCTTTATTTTCCTTTAAGATAAATCTGTCTGATTGTAGCTTAGCGAAACGTCTTAAAATGCAAAAACCAGTTGTGTCCTGAAAATTGTGTCTCAAGAATTTAATATTTTTATGGAAATTATTTTATTTAACTTTAAGCAATAACTAGGGATCACAATTAAGTTTTAATCAAAAAGAAGGCTTAGTTCAAACGTGAGGCAAGAGTGTTTGATTAAAAAAGAAAACACATCTAGCAAGACACAAGGGGAAAAAAATCCCATCCTCTTGGGAGATGATTATATTTTGATCTGAAGGATTTGGGGTAGTAATTAGACACTTAATAAAACTTATCTTCCACTGAAAGATAAATCTTTTGTAAATCATTCAACTTTTGCACTTTGAAAGAAAGGCATTAATCGTAAGGAAGCAAGAATGGGCACAATTGAATGCTGCAATTTTATAAATAAAATTACAGACTAACATTGCAGAAGAATGAACGAATAATAACATTCATAACCAAACGCAATGATGATTATTATAGAACACTGTCTCACATTTTAGTCCAGAGATAGACAGAAGTGGGAAAACCTTGACTTACACAAAACTGTTTTTGGTAGTTGGATTTCATTCTCTTAGTGACTCTAGTCATTTTGCAATACACTTGTATTTGGCCATTTACTGTAATCACATTTTTATATCTGTACAATGACACTTTTTGCAGTTGTGGGGTAGTGTGTTACACTGTCCATCTTGCATCATTGAACCTACTACAGCGATACTATCATTTAACAATATTAAGATTACTTGAAATAGAGTAAGATAAAGAAAAAGGGTCTATATGATGTGCAGTTTTGTGCCTTTATGTATTTGCCTTGTTCTGTGTTGAATGTGTGAAATTCTGTACTGTGGTTTTCCCTGTAATAGAGCGTTAGAGGTGTGTAGTAAATTAGACAGAGCCCCCCCCCCCCCATACCCTTACATTACTGAGAATAGCGTGGTTTTGGCCATGAACGCCAATTTTCAAAATTCTAATGACATGCCGTGTGTTTTTGGTTTTCAGCATTTCACTTGAACATTTCAACCTCACCATACATTAATTGATTAATGCTCCTGTAATAGATAAGCAGTCATTAAATAATTCTGAAAGAAAGGGCCGTTGCTTGCGTTACTTTGAATTTAATGTTGCGCTTGTGCACTGTATAAATATTGTTTGTGATGGATTGGACCTTGTGACTTTTGCCTTTTCAGAAGAAAAATAAAAGATAGGACAAAGTATTTGAAACTCTTAAAGTGTACATATTTTGGTTCTTCAATCTCAAATTATTTAAAATGCGTAATTCACATTTTTGTAATAATTCTATGCAATTTTGTGGCATGATGTTTCTTCCACTTGTAATTTTATGTGCTTTCATCACGAATCCAAAGGAAACAATAAAAATTTCTTAACTCAACCCAGTGTGTCATTTCTTGGTGTCAGAGCCAACCTTTCTTTTTTGACAGACCAGATGGTCCGAGTGGTGGGAGTACACTTTGTACCAGTCATTAGGGACAGAAGGCCCACCCTGATACAGCCCACCTGTGCCTGTACAGGGAATGGGATGTGCTGCAATGCATGTGCCAGAGGACACAGCTCTCATTACTCTATCACTCCACTATCCTGTGCAGGAATGATGGTACACCTGCCCATTACTTCCGTTTTAGAAACCCTCCCTCCCTTCCTTCACCAAAGCTAAGGAAAGCAAAACAGTCAAAGTTTGCTAACAAATAGTGGAGATGAACTGACAGAGTACTTGATGTAACTTTTTCTTATGAAACATAAAAAGAGTTTGCAATATTCTTTCTTTCTTTCTTTCTTTCTTTCTTTCTTTCTTTCTTTCTTTCTTTCTTTCTTTCTTTCTTTCTTTCTTTCTTTCTTTCTTTCCTTTCTTTCTTTTTAGGGGGGAGGGGCAGGAGGAAAGAGAGAATCTTAAGCAGGTTACTTGCCCAGCACAGGGCTTGATCTCACGACACTGAGATCATGACCTGAGCTGAAATGAAGGGTCGGATGCTTGACTCACAGAGCCTCGCAGGCCCCCTGAAACATTGTTTTTTTTAAAAAAAAGGAATATATGGCCCCGCATCCCCGCAGCAGGCTCCCTGCTCAGCGGGAAGCCTGCTTCTCCCTCCCTCCCTCCCTCACCCCCCCCCGTTTGTGTTCCCTCTCTCGCTATATCTCTCTCTGTCAAATGAATAAAATCTTTAAAAAAAAGGAATATACCTGTGAGTTATGAGAATGTCCCGTAGGCACTCTGTATATCCGTTACCTGCTGCTATATTACACATTAGTCCAAAACCCAGTGGCTTAAAACAATAAGAATTATCTCTTATCTCTCATAGTTTTGTAGCTCAAGAATTCAGAGAGGGCAAAGCAGAGATGATACGTCTCTACTCCGCAGTGTCCAGGACCTTGACTGGAAGATTAAAAGGCTGGGGGCTGGAATCCTCTGAAGACTAATTTATTCACATATCTGGTCAATGATGACATGTCAGCTGAGAGACCAGCTGGGCAGCTGGGCTGGACACCCACTTATGTCCTCCTCACATGGACTGGGCTTTCCCACAACATGGTGGCTGGATTCCAAAGGTGACCCAGGTAGGGGCTGTCTCCAAATTTTTATGACCAAGCCTCAAAGTTACATACTATCACTTATGCAGGACCCCCATTCATTGGTGCTTTCACAAGCCCCTTCCCAGAGGCAAGAGGAAGGAACAAACATGAGCCCCATCTCACTGTGGCGGTGGATCACACCCAAGAGCATGAGGAGCGAAACAAACATACAGGTGTGGCCTTCTTTGGAAAATACAATCTGCCTGATACAGTATGCCCCAACTGAATGTGTAGTTACACCCAAACCCACTCCACCTCCTTTGTGTTCTACATCAGTGAACAAAATCAGTATCAATTCAGTCACCCAAACCAAAACGTTGGCATCATCTTTGACAGCTCTTTCATCCCCCTTCCAGTGAATTGTGGGTTGGGTCAATTCTGACCCTGTGACAGCCCTCAGATTCATTCACTTTCTGTCCTTTCTGCTAGTCCCTAAATTCAGGCTACCACCTCCTCCCACCTGCCAAGGTTTTCCTAAACAGTCTCCATGCCGCTAGTCCCAAATTGTGCAGCTATACTATACTATACTAGACTGTACCATACTACTATACCATACTCTAGCTAGACTGATCATACAAAAGCAAAAATGGGATTAAAAGTCTTTATTGACCCCAACTGTCCTCAGGCTAAGGTCTAAACTCCTTAATAAATGTTTGCGATCTTACATGATTTGGTTCCTACTTGACTCTCTAACTTCATCTCTCTCGTTTTTTTTAAAGAGAGAAACACAAGTGAGGGAAGGGCCAGAGGGAGATGGAAAAAGAATCTTAAGCAGGCTCCTCACCCAGTGCAGAGCCCGACTCGGGGCTCAGTTTCACAAACCTGAGATCATGACCTGAGCTGAAACCAAGAGTTGGACACTTAACTGACCTAGCCACCCAGGCACCCCTCTAAATCTGTCTCTTAATACTCCTCTCCCACACCACGTTCCAGCCTTCTGGGCCATCTTGCTTCCTTGACTTTTTGAATATTATTCCTTCAACTACTTAGACCCTTTCTTTCTGTTTCTCTTTCCCTTGAACCCCTCTTCAAAACACACACACACCCTCAGATTCTCTCTTTTCCCTGGCTAACTCCTATTCATCTTTAGATTTATAGCATAAGTTTTACTTCCTCTAAAAAGCCTTCTTTCTTTCACCCAGGTTTTTGCCAGGCTTCATCATCTGTGCTCTCATAGCATCCTATATCAGTTATCTATCACTGCATAACAAATACCACCAAAACTTCGTGTCTTAAACAATCATTTTCATGAGAGACTATGGACTCCGAGAAACAAACTAAGGGTTTTAGCGGGGAGGGGGGTGGGGGGATGGGTGAGCCCGGTGATGGGTATTAAGGAGGGCATGCACTGCATGGTGCACTGGGCGTTATACACAAACAATGAATCATGGAACACTACATCAAAAACTAATGATGTACTACTGTATGGTGGCTAACATAACATAATAAAATTAAATTAAATTTAAAAAAACAGTCATTTTCTATTCTTTGTGAGTCTAGGGGAAGGTGGATGTTTCTGCAGATCTGGGCTGGGTTGACATGATCTGAGCTGGGCTCATGTGTACATCTGCATTCAGCCATGACTTGGCTAGTGGCTGATCTGACCTGGGCTCTTTCACATGTCTGGGACTGTGGCTCGAATGACTGGGCTGACGTGGCTCTGTCCTATATGATTTCTTACCCCCCAGCAGGCTAGCAATGGCTTTTTCACACGTCAGAGGCAGGATCTGGAGAATGAGTGTTCAGGCCTCATGCAGTCTAAACTCAGAACTGGCACACCATTACTTCTAGCACATTCTGTTGGTGAAAGTAAGTCATAAGACCAGTCCTGATAAAGAGTAGAAAGACACTGCAACATTATAGGGAAAAGGATATGGACACAGGGTGCTCTGTATGGTGCCCACTAATGCAATCAATCCACCAAACACCTTGTACTTTCTTCTACATGCTGACTCTAATGTAATGGCCCTTTTACTTAGATCCTTCACTACATTTATGGTACCAGGTGTCATGTCTCATTCACCAATGAATCCCTCATCAACCATGATGCAATCATTCAATAAGTATTGCATTTATGTTGAATAAATTGGTTTGCTCATCTACCTATTAATGCTCTTACTTGCTCATCTAGGTATTAGTTCTAAGGTAGAGAAAAATAAACAATTGATATAAACATAATAAGTGTCATTAACTCAAAACCACAGTCTTGTTTAAGGACCTCATGGGTCTGCAACTCTGTAACAGTAAGTGAGACCACACAGGATCGACACTCTTGACCTTTGACTTATGGCACCGACCCCAAAACATAAAACAGCGAGTGAGTGATTAAAGTAGGTCAATCACCAGATATTGGGTCCTGGGACACAGGTAGAGAAGACGAGGCTCACCGTGCATTCCATGGGTAACAACAGTCTATTTTGCCCACAAGAGAGAACTCAGGAGCCATTCTTTCTCCCTGGAATCCACACACAGTCCAGCTGTTACTTTGAACATTCTGCATATATATTTTTAATAACACTTTTATTGAGCTATAATTCACATACCACAAAGTTCATCCTCTTAAAGTACACATTTCAGTGATTTTTAATATAGTCAAAAGTTGTTCATCAATCACTACTCTCTAATTCCAGAACATTTTCGTCTTCCCAAAAAGAAACCCCATATTCATTAGCAGTCCTTCCCCATTCCCTCCCCAGTGCCCCACCTCCTCTCTCTTGCCCCTGGAAATCATTAATCTATTTTCTGTCTCTATAGATCTGTCTATTCTGAACATTTTATATGATTAGCCTTATACAATGTGTGGCCTTATGGGTCCGGCTTCTTTCACTTCACGTAAAATTTTCAAGGTCCATCCATGTTGTAGCATATATCAGTACTTCACTCCTTTTAATGGTTGAATAATACGTCATTGTGTACACGTTTTATTTATTCATTCATCACTTTATGAACATTTGGGTTGTTTCCACTTTTTGATGATTGTGAATAATACTGCTATAAATACTCATGCACAAGTTTTTGCTTGGATGTATATTTTCAATTCTCTTGGGTAAACACTAGGGACAGAATTGCTGGTTCACGTGGAATCTTCCCATTTAACTTTTTGAAGAACTACCAAATGGTTTTCTAAGGTGACTGCACCATTTTACATTCCCAGCAACGTCTGAGCATTCCCATTTCTCCAAATTCTTGCCAACACTTGTTTTTTGTTTTTCTGTGAGTAGGAAATAGTATGTCACTGTGGTCCTGATTTGCATTTCCCTAATGAATGATGTTGTGTATCTTGACCACATGTATATCTTCTCTGGAGAAATGTCTATTTTGATCCTTTGCACATTTTTTTAATTGGGTAAATATTTATTTTAAAATCTGGGCCCCCTTTCTTGCTTTTTGTCCTCCAGTCCCCTTTGTGCCTCCCTACCCCAAATCTCTGTCTTCGCAATTATCATTCTCCCCTGGGCCACTGAATATTTGGAGATTGTTTAGAAAGTGGTACTGGTTATTTTCTACGTGAATCCAAAAAGTCATTTGTTATTTTCTTTCTTTTTTCTTTTTTTTTTTTACTAAATGTCAAACATTTGTTTATTTTCCCAGATTTCTCTTTTCCTCCTAAAAACGGTGCAAAATAAGTCTCATAATGTAGGTTGAATTCACTGGAATCCAGTGTATTTTCTATGGAAGGAAACTTATTAAAGACAGTGAAATTTTGAATATTGCCATGGAAAATATTCATCACATAGCCTTTAAAAGTTGAAGTGAATTTCAGAACATGTTATTGAACCTAGGCTGTCAAAAAGTTTAACGTGCAAAAAAAGGAATGTATCAGTAAGAAAGGAAAAAGTTCTTGCCAAGTAAACGATGACTCCTCATCAAACATAAAGGTGCATCCTGATTTCAGACAGACTAAATGTAAATCTTACAGTCAATGAAATATCATAATTTCCCTTTTTTAATTTCAAAGATATATCTCTTTCATGAGATCTAAAGTTATAGTTTCATTTATTTAAAACCAATAGAAAGCCCAATCTCCAGGAAGCATTGACACCAGTTCAAGACCAAAAAAGTAGTTGAAAATGAGAGATAAATTTGTACAGAAATCTCTATAAAATGTACCAAAATAGGATTTGATTCATAACATATTACAAAGTCTGTTAAAACTGCTTTTTCCCTCTCTTTCTCTCTGTATGTGATTGTCACAGATAAGGGCACCTCCCTCCCAATATCCCTCAAATCCCAATCCGTACAGACTCTTGCCTTCTCTTCCCCTCATCTTCACTTCTGGATGTATTCTATTTTCTTTAAATTCTTTAACTTTTCCAAAGTAAAACATTCTATCCTTACTGAATGCTCTAGTATTGCCCAACTCACCCCCCAAATGGCTCACAAGCTAAGTAGGCAAAACAGAATTATTCTTTTACTGGTAGAGGCTATAAATATTCCCTTGTGAACATCATTCCAGTAATACATTCAGTCAACACATGTTTAATAAATACTTACTCTGTTCCAAGCACTGGTTCTAGCACAGGCTCAATCAGTTTAGAAGTCCAGGTTTCTTGGTCATAACCACACCCAGATGGAATATGTCTTTCAGGCTACTCCCACAAAATGATTCATATTACATGTCTCTCCCCCAACACAGTTAAGAGGAAAGGTCTATTTCCCTTTTATCGCGACAACGCTAGCATGATACATGTGCACGCATGCGCACACACACGTAGCCCAGACGGGGTCTTCAGCATCAAAAGGCACACAACGCCTTTGTATCCTCTAAGAGTAGTCTCCCTAAGTGATTCTCCCCTTATCTGCAGCAAGGAGCAACCCCAACTTGTTGAACCTAATACACGGTCCATATGCCACTGAGAGAAAATCTGTAAGTCCAAGTAGTTTATTTGGGAGACAAACTTTGCTGAAATCTCTATTAAAAATGGCAAAGTGGTTTTTGATTCACAGTATAGTACAAAGTGTCTTAAAAATACTTTTCCCATTTTTTTTATCTCCCTGTATATGATTGTCACAGATAAAATATCTGCCTCCAAAACATCTCTCAATTCCCACTTGATTTATTCTATTTTCTTTCTTTCTTTATTCTATTTTTTTAAAGTGAGACAAGGATATGAGGAAAGCCAATGAGTTATTTTTGATAAGCAGGTAATCACTGTGAGCAACTGGGATCACTCCCCATCAGCATTGCTCAGAATTGACCCATTAAGCATGAACAATCTGAGATATTTACCCACAAATGCCCATCTCTTATTGGTTGAGGGTCTTTTGTGGGGCATTGGCTGTCTAGTACTTCCAGCTGTCTCATCTGTTGACCAAACATGCTCCTGTGGCCAGAAAGCATCTTCAGGGAGAGAGACAATTTCTTAGGTGGATAGAGAATGATCTCAGGTGATCTGGGGCAAGCTAACCACTACATCCTAACACCCAACACATCAAGACAGGCCCCATTCTATCTGTAAGTAACATACACAGAAGAGAAGGTAAACTGATTCCTATAAAGCTACCTATGAAGTCAGAATTATAACAGTTTTTAAATGGTAACTTTGAACTGCCCCCTCTCCATGTCTCAGACCTATAAGTGAACATAATATCAGCTTGGTCCACTCAGGGGGATGGACCCAGGAAAGAGGCCTGTGCTGGCCCGACAATTGTGCTTGAGGGTATTTGGGTCAGGAATTCTGAAATGCCAAGCTTGGCCAAAAAGGGGCTGTGGCCTCCAGTTTGGCAGGTGCCCTAGGCTCACCAAATGCCTTCTATGGTGGTGGGGGTGGGGGTGGGCAGGGCACAAACAGAAAAAGGCCACAGTGAAGCCCTCTAAATCATAGAGCACATAGCAGGGACTCTTTTTGGCAGGATCTAGGGCAGTACTGCTTTCAAACATAAGCAACTGGATAATTTTTTAAATATAAAATAATGTAGTCTTTCCCCCAGTACTTTCCCCAACTGCTGTTCCATTTATTTAAAAGTCTAAGCCTTTCTGTGTTCTATAAATCAAGGAAGGGGGGTAGCAAAATGGAAAGCTAGAAGTCTGTCATTCTGTTCTCCTAGGCTTTGTCATTCAAAAACCTGTACCCTCAGCAGAATGGAAACGATTTCAGTTATGGACAAACTTTTGGGAGAAATCATGAGACAAAGTAACTTTTCCTTGAGCTGGGAGAAATAAAGAGATATAGGAGATAATATATATTAAGAGTATAGATGTCAGAGAAATACTAAGGGAGGAATTTTGCCTCCTATGCAAAATACCAAAGAAATAACAAGACCCTGGAGGGAGCACAGTCAACCTTATCAAACTGCACTTTGAAAGCTTCAGGAAATTCCTATATCCTAGAGAAGCATAAAAACAACAAAAGAATTCCAGGACTCCCAAGGATGGAACAGATGAAGCAGAACCATTGGATATAAAAGGAGCACAAGAACAAAGCAAGACAACAGATGATTCAGAGGATGCCTGCATAGAAAGATGAACTGAAGATCAGGTGGGTCCTCCTTCTGGCATATCTTGGCACTATACAAGCTTTCTGGAACATAGCTGCAACTGAAAACAATTAACTGAGATTTTTTAGCAGATGGGTGCTCAAAAAAATGAACTAAGTTGAGTTATATAAAAATAATGCACACCCTACCAAAGGCTTCTGAAATAATGAAGATAATTCTTTATTTCCCAAAGGTCTAAGTTCATCTAAAATGTCCTTTAAGACCAGAGGACTACGCTAACTTTATGATATGCAAGGTAAAGGTTGTTCAACTGGCCAACCATGGTGAAGAAAGTGTTCGCTTAGAGATTCCTGTGTTCACCATCCATTCTGATCTCATTGCTTGAAACTTTGGTGATAATGTCTCCTTTAATCTCCAAATTTGCTCTTCTCTGCTTCTAAGACCAGCCATACCTGAATTTTCATTTGAATATGTTTGATGTCACACTCTGCCTCTTTTATTCCAATGGTTCATGGGGGTCTGTGGTTCAATATATTGGATTATTCTATCTTACCATGTATGGGGATTCTAATTCTGGGGATATAAAGCTGTCCTCTCTGCTGTTTATCTTACTTACTACTTGCCTAAGCCCCATATAACTCAAAGGGAGTTTGAAAGGCCACATGGCTAAAATCAGCTGTTTCAGCTGTCTATGTCCTCCCAAATCCCCTCTTTCTGAGATCCTTCATGTCCCATTAGGCACATTGGTCTTATTATAATGGCCTCTGAGAAAACTATCATTTTCAACTAACTTTATAATTTACAGTTTTTCTGGCCTATCTTCCAGTTCATTGATTCTCTCATCAGTTGGGTCTAATCTGCTGATAAATCTGTCTGTTGAGTTGTTTGTTTGTTATTCCAGCTATTTCATTTTTTATATCTAGATGTTTTATTTGGTACTCTTGTAAAACTGTTAAGGGCATTTTTTACAGTGTTTCTTCTCTGAAGATCATTTCTATTTGTCTTTTTTTCCCATACGTATAGTAAATGCTTTATATCTGTCACTTTCGGTTTTGTTTCTGCTGGTTCTTCTGTTGGTACTTCATTTTCTTGTGTACTTAATTAATTTTTACTTTATAATGCTTATTTTCCTTGAGAAAATTATTTATAGGAATTCTCAGAAACCTAGGAATGAGACACTTTCTGACAGAAAGAATTGGTGTTTGTTTCTGCATGGTACCTGGGAGAGTATCCAACTCAGACACGTTTAGTATTCTTTTTAATGTTTTGAACCACTAATGTATGTGATAGTCCACTTAAAGATGTAAATTCTTGTTAGGCTTATTTGAAGATATAACCTCTTTGGTATTTTATCTTCTAACCGAGATTCAAAGAAACTTTTCTTTGAGAATTTATAATAAATACAATATTAGCATTAGCTCTGGTTTTCCTTTATTCCAACATCAAACACACTGGGGCACCAGCCTGATGGGTGAAGGGTTTCCTGTCAGATTCTCTAATGAATAAATTCTTAGATTTTCATTTTTATCTGTCTCAATCTGTAAGGCCATCAGAATTGAAGTTCAAATTTGCCCAAATAGGTAAATATTCTCGGAATAAAATTGGCTTGAGTATTGTGCTTACTTCACTGGATTCCAGCTTTCCCTCAGATTTTGGCCCATTAATTACTTGTTATCTTGTCATCTCTTCATTACCTTTAAGAAAATATTTAGGTTTCTATTTCATCTACCATTTTAGTTGTTTTCTGCAGGACACTTACTCAATTTCTATTGGGTGGATTTTGAAATTTTTAAACTATTTTCCCAAAGAACACCTTTGATGCTTCCTAGACCAGGTCCTTCATCTAGATAGCATGAATATGTTACTGTCAATAACCTGTGAAAGTAGACAACCAAAGTCTAAAAATGAAGCAGTTCATTTGTTATTGGGGACATTGTACAGCCTCAATCATATATTTCAGTTGAAATAGCAACTAAATAGGAAAATGTCCGATAGAGACGTCAAGAACTCTCCCCATAATCTAAAGACCTTCAAGTTGTCAAATGTATGTATGATATCCTTGTAAGCTAAATTTAACATTTAGAGCTCCAATTTCTCTCTGAGATATGTAAAAACTCATCTAGCCTGACAGTTCCCTATTGGCTGCACCTCTGAGAAGTCAATTATTCTCACCAAAGCCAATTTTAATTTATGCACGCCAAATTACTTCTGAATTTCTTATGTGATTTTTTAACGGAACGTGTAATATCAAATTTAAGGACTAATGGCTTTCAGAACAATGATGTAAAACCTGATCCTAGAGTCACCAAATTGCCTGAGGAAACAGATGTTTTGGCTACATGATATTTTTCAAGAAATTTCAAGATAGTTCAAGAAATAAGTACAAGATTGATTCTTATTCCTTCATCCCCCAGAGCTTAGTGTAGTACTGAGCCAGGTGCAATGGGTGACAATCAACAGAGGTTGAATGAATTAACCCTTGGTTGATTGAAAAAATGGCACTAATTCTTCACAGCCTCTTTATATTTTTGTAATGTGACTTTGTAGATTCTTCCATCGAGAGGTCATGTCTCCTCCCCACCTTAAATCTGGACTGCTCTTATGATGGGTTTTGACCAAGAGAGTGAGATGACTCCATTATTCCAGTTCCCAGACCAAACTTCTATCTTTTGGAACCCTGACACCACCATAAAAACAGTTCTGTGCTAGCCTGCTGAAGGATGAGAAACCTCATGAAGCAAAGCAGACTTCATTTCCCCAACTGAAAACCAAATGTAAGATAGACCCCAATCAAGTTTAGCTAAGCCACCCAGCCAACCCGCAGCTGACCAGAGAGCATGAATGAGCCCAGGTGAGGTAGCAGGTTGTCCCAAAATCAACCTCCAAACTTGTAAGCATTGATGGATTGTTTTTGGTTTCAGCTACTCAATTTTCAGGTGGTTTATTACACAGCAGTAACTAACTTGTACAAAGTCTTTTTGCAAGTGTTTCCTGGCAGTGTTATAGAGGAGAGGATGCCAAGTTGGAAATATGTCCTCAGTCCCACTTAAGTCTCTGCTATGAGCTTGCTAGTCTTGCACAAAACACTTCACACTTTCTGCATCAGATTTGAGATTCCTTTAATTTCTAATCCTACAGGTTATGTGGAATCCCCCAAAATGATTTACTCTACATTTCTGACAAAAGTTTGTTCTTTTAAATAGTTGAGAATTTATCAAGTCTCCAGGGAACTTTCTTGTACATCAAGTATTAGAAATTATAGAAATTTAAGCTGAATGTGTCCTTAGTCTAAGCTATCCCTCAGAGTATATTTTTTTTTTTCCAGGAGCTTACTTTCTTTTTTTTCATTTTTAATTTTTGATTTTTTTAAATTTTATTTTATTTTATTATGTTATGTTAGTCACCATACAATACACCATTAGTTTTTGATGTAGTGATCCATGATTCATTGTCTTCGTATAACACCCATTGTTCCATGCAGTACATGCACTCCTTAATACCCATCACTGGGCTAGCCCATCCCCCCACCCTTCTCCCCTCTAAAACCCTCAGTTTGTTTCTCAGAGTCCATAGTCTCTCACGGTTCATCTCTCCCTCCGATTTCCCCCCTTCATTTTCCCTTCCTTCTCCTAATGTCCTCCCTGCTATTCCTTATGTTCCACAAATAAGTGAAACCATATGATAATTGACTTTCTCTGCTTGACTTATTTCACTTAGCATAATCTCCTCCAGTCTCATCCATGTTGATGTAAAAGTTGGGTATTCATCCTTTCTGATGGCTGAGTAATATTCCATTGTATATATGGACCACGTCTTCTTTATCGATTCATCTGTTGAAGGGCATCTGGGCTCTTTCCACAGTTTGGCTATTGCGGACATTGCTGCTATGAACGTTGGGGTGCATATGGCCCTTCTTTTCATTACATCTGTGTCTTTGGGGTAAATACCCAGTAGTGCAATTGCTGGGTCATAGGGTAGCTCTATTTTTAATTTTTTGAGGCACCTCTACACTGTTTTCCAAAGTGGCTGTACCAACTTCCATTCCCACCAACAGTGTAAGAGGGTTCCCCTTTCTCCACAACCTCTCCAACATTTGTTGTTTCTTGCCTTGTCAATTTTTGCCATTCTAACTGGTGTAAGGTGGTATATCAATGTGGTTTTGATTTGAATTTCCTTGATGGCTAATGATGATGAACATTTTTTCATGTGTCTGTTAGCCATTTGTATGTCTTCTTTGGAGAAGTGTCTGTTCATGTCTTCTGCCCATTTTTTTACTTGATTATTTTTGGGGGGGGCTGTTGCATTTGAGAAGTTCTTTATAGATCTTGCAAATCAGCACTTTGTCTGTAGTGTCATTTGCAAATATCTTCTCCCATTCTGTGGGTTGCCTCTTTGTTTTGTTGACTGTTTCCCTTGCTGTGCAGAAGCTTTTTATCTTGATGAAGTCCCAAAAGTTCATTTTTTCTTTTGCTTCACTAGCCTTTGGAGATGTATCTTGAAAGAAGTTGCTGTGGCCGATGTCGAAGAGGTTACTGCCTATATTCCCCTCTAGAATTTTGATGGATTCCTGTCTCACATTGAGGTATTTCATCCACTTTGAGTTTATCTTTGTGTATTGTGTTAGAGAATGGTTGAGTTTCATTCTTCTGTATATAGCTGTCCGATTTTCCCAGCACCATTTATTGAAGAGACTGTCTTTTTTTCCACTGAATATTTTTTCCTGCTTTGTCGAAGATTATTTGACCATAGAGTTGAGGGTCCATATCTGGGCTCTCTATCCTGTTCCATTGGTCTATATGTCTGTTTCTGTGCCAGTACCAGGCCGTCTTGGTGATCACTGCTTTGTAATATAGCTTGAAATCAGGCAACATGATGCCCCCAGCCTTGTTTTTCTTTTTCAACATTTCCTTGGCAATTTGGGGTCTTTTCTGATTCCATACAAGTTTTAGGATTGTTTTTTCCAACACTTTGAAAAATGTCATTGGAATTTTGATTGGGATGGCAATGAAGGTATGGATGCTCTGGGTAGCAGAGACATTTTAACAATGTTTATTCTTCTGATCCATGAGCATGGAATGTTTTTCCATCTTTTTGTGTCTTCTTCAATTTCTTTCACGAGTGTTCTGGTAGCTCCTAGAGTATAGATCCTTTACCTCTTTGGTTAGGTTTATTCCGAAGTATCTTATGGCTTTTGGTGTGCTATTGTAAATGGAATCATTTCTCTAATTTCTCTTTCTACAGTTGCATTGTTAGTGTATAAGAAAGCAACTGATTTCTGTGCATTGATTTTGTATCCTGCCACATTACTGAATTGCTGTATGAGTTCTAGTAATTTGGGGGTGAAGTCTTTTGAATTTTCCACATAAAGTATCATGTCATCTGTGAAGAGAGAGAGTTTGACTTCTTCTTTGCCAATTTGAATACATTTTATTTCTTTTTGTTGTCTGATTGCTGTGGCTAGGACTTCTAGTACTGTGTTGAACAATAGTGGCGAGAGTGGGCATTCTTGACGTGTCCCTGATCTTAAGGGAAAGGCTCTCATCTTTTCCCCACTGAAGATGATATTCTCTGTGGGTTTTTCATAGATGGATTTTATGAACTTGAGGAATGTTCCCTCTATCCCTATATTCTGAAGAGGTTTAATCAGGAAAGGATGCTGTATTTTGTCAAATGCTTTTTCTGCATCAATTGAGAGGACCATATGGTTCTTCTCTCTCCTCTTATTAATGTGTTTTATCACATTGATTGATTTGCGAATGTTGAACCACCCTTGCATCCCAGGGATAAATCCCACTTCGTTGTGGTGGTTGATCCTTTTAATGTATTGTTGCACCCTTTAAAACAATTTTTTATTGGAAACTTTCAATGATTTTCGTTTTCTTTTGTTTTTGCCATTCTATTCTCGAAGTAGAAGTCAAACAAACAAAATCTATTAAAATAAGTGTCCTTGTGGGCGCCTGGGTGGCTCAGTCGGTTAAGCGACTGCCTTCGTCTCAGGTCATGATCCTGGAGTCCCGGGATCGAGTCCACATCGGGCTCCCTGCTCAGTAAGGGAGCCTGCTTCTCCCTCTGACCCTCCCCCCCTCTCATGTACTCTCTCTCTCTCCAATACATAAATAAATCTTTAAAAAAAAATAAGGGTCCTTGTTAATCAGTGCTTTAGTGAAATTTGTACTTTTCCATCATCCCAAAAGAGGGACACAAAACAGATTTAACAAAAACAAAATAACATTTCAATATCCATCTAGCTTCTATTAACTGATTGATTTACTGGAGTAGAAAGATATACACCACTGGACCTCACAGTCCTCAATTCTGAAAAGTATATCAGACTTATATATACACAAATGGACTCAAACACACAGATTTGTGTTAATATAAGAAGTGGTGTGTCAGTCATTCTTGATATGTGGGGATTAGGAACCTCTTTGAAAATCTGATGAAAACTAGGAACCCATGGTTCAGAAAAGCACACATATATGCCACATTCACATAGTAGACTTTCTCATGCTTTTTGCCTTCTTAGCTCCTTATAAATGTTGTCCTTATGCTTGAGAATTTTTCCACTTTATTAATCTGCTTATCCCCAGAGTAGACACTAGAAATCACTTCCTATAATTGTAACTCTGACACAGACATGGCTTAGGACTGACCATTCAGGTACAAATGCACAAGACATTTGGGAGCAGGCACTGCACAGATCCCTTCTGGCTAGGTCAGAGCTGAAGACACCGGGATTTCAGAAGCTGGAGTGGTTGGATGAGTTGACACACTATGCCCTATTGCAACTGGGTGAGGTGCAGAGGCAGCAGTTCTTACCGGGAACTGTCCACAGTCTAACTTTAGAGTTGTGCCAAACTTGATTTCCAGACCCTTTCAGGGATGCTGTGAACTATCTAATGCCTTTAAATAAATTATTTAACCATATTTTCAACAGAAAATTCTGATTGATGCCTGCATAAAAAACTGATTTTACGTGCAATTTCTAGATTTTGTAAGACCATCTGAAGACCATTCATAGTTTAGCTCTCTTAGAATACATAGGCACTTACACATTAATAATATAATACATATAATGATATAATACAGGTGGAGAGGTTAAGAATGGGATGGAGCATGTAGACAGGGCTTCTTGGAACAGAAGAATAAATATTGGGTAAAGTAAGTAGACTTGGCTCTAGTTTTTGCTTTGCCACTACTTAGTCATTCAGTCCTGGGTGGTATCTGTGTCCCCTGCCCTTAATTTGGGCAGCATTGTGGCCAATAGAATGAGATGGTTGTAATGTTATGGGACTTCAAAGGTCAAGTCACTCAAGTAATATAGCTTCTGCCTTGTAACCTGGGATACCCTGAGCCACAACATAAGATGTCTAACTACCAGAGGCCACCATGTTGTGAGCAAACCCAGACCATATGGTGAGGCCATGTGAGGTGCTCCTGGGGTACTGAAAGCCAGTATCAACTTCCATAAAGGGCCCTGTCATTTTTTTTCATGCAAATTGATAAATCTGCCCAGGACAAGCATCAAACCAGGACTGTCCTGGGCAAAAGTGATGTATGATCACCCTATTGAGCATCTACTCTGGGCACCTGGTCCTTTCTTTACCTCTGTGGATTTCTTTAAAATAGGAAGAGAGTTGTTGACCTTGTAGATGTCACAAACCCCAGTGCTTAAGGATTAGGCAAGTGACAAAAACACAGAGACATCTGAAAGTGAGTAAAGAACATGGCAGACACCTCAGCAAACTGAAAGGCATACACTCAGTCTAGAGGGAACAGCTCAGCTCCCATATTTATTATCAGAAAGAAATGTGAGCTCAACATTTCCTGACATTCTGATTTTCTTCAAGAGAAGCTAGAAATCTGAAAATATGAGTTACTTTTTTTAACTTTAATTTAAATAAGTCAAAATCTTCGATTTAAGTTCAAAAGTTTGTAGACAATTTTTCAGGTAACCTCTATGGGCTAGAGGATTTCATTGAACTTTTCAGGTTTTGGGGTCAAAATTAACTTAAATACTGCCACCCTTAAGATATCTGTTAATTCTGGCTCTCCACAGGCTGACTTTGGGGGCAGCTGTCATCTTTGTTAGAGGTAGACCACTCCTTTCTCTTGTCTCTGAATTCCAGATTGAAGCTGATTAAAGCTCCCTTTCTATATTTTGTGTTAAAGGAATCTTAACTCTTATCATGTCGATTTACATAAATGTCCACCCAGGTGCTGAAAAAGCATACAAATCATTAACTCCATGTACTAGTCAACTATTGTTAAAATCATGCTGTGTAACAAATATTCAAGCAAGCTTATAATAAGAATCACAGATTAATATCATAATCACAATTCTGGGGGTTGGCCAATCTATGTTGGGCTCTGCTGGATCACTCTGCTTTGGGCTATGGGCCAGTTACACTGTGAATTGAATTCAGGTTTGCTCTTCCTAGGAGTGGCCGCTACCCAGAACTCACAACAGATCACCAGAGTGCAAGAACAAGACCAATGGCCAAAGTTCAGTTAAGGCTTCTGTCCACTTCATGTCTGCTAATATTTTATTGGCCAAAACAAGTCACATGGCCCAACCCCAAATCAAGAGGACCAGGAAGTATACTCTACTCACAATAGAAAGGTCAGAGAAGTGAAGACTTCCTGAAATAAAATCCAAACTCTCATACCCAAGATGTCTTTTTCAAAAAGCTAGTGTTCTTTCTAAACAATCCCCCAAACAACCTCTCTCCCAGGCCTTGCTGGCTCCCCATGGAGCTGACTGATTCTGGGACTTGACCACAAGTGGACTTTGCCCTGCTGCAAAGCACGTGGTGGGTGGCAGGAGATGCCGAAGACTTGGAACCTCTCAGTGCAAGTGCTCTAAATTAGGAACAAAGCATTCTTTGGGCTGTGTCAAACTTTAAAAATAAGCCTTTGCTCCATACACAGCTAATGACCTTGGTGAAGACATTCAAAATGCCTCATTTAAGATGTTCAAGTAATTACTTGGGTGCAGTTACCATAAGGTTTTTCCATCCCATCTGTGCCCTGCCTCTGAGGTCTCTCTTTCCCCTCATCTTACGTCCCTATTCCCATACAGGCTGGACTGCACAGAACACATTCCTCAGGCCAGTTCTGCTGTTGTAATCTGTGCAGGCAAACTTCTTGAGCACATGAACAGACACCAATCTAATGTAAGAAATCTGCAGTAGGTGGTGCCTTGGAGGGGGAGGGTTCCTTGCTATGAACACCGCTTATTGACTCTGCTGTCTTGATGCCTTCCTTGTAAGGATAAAAGCCAACCACTGTCATGGTGAGTTATTTCTTTAAGGCTGAGCCACAGGGGACCAGGGGATAGGGCACAAATTCTGTTAAAATATCCTTTTCTGAAGAAACCATGGAAGCAAGGTGAACCTGTTGCCAACTCAAGCCTGAGTAGAAGCGCATGCGTGCGCGCGCGCGCACACACACACACACACACACACAGACACACACACCAATGTTTGGTAGCAGACCCAAAAACCAAAGTGTATGAAAAACCTGGGAAGTAAATATTAGTCAGAAGTAACAGGAGAGACCTTCCTAGGGTCTCTGATTCCTTATTTATTGTAGAATCCAAAGATAACTGGGCCACTTCATGGCTGATCTTGGTATGTGGTCACATTCCAAAGGAATACAAATCCCTCATTAAAAAAAAAAAAAGTAGTTTAAATCTTCCAGGAAGACTCAGGGGTGCCTGGGAGGCTCAGTCAGTTAAGCATCAGACCCTTGATTTTGGCTCAGATCATGATCTCAGGGTGATGAGATCTAGCCCTGCATCAGGTTCCACATTCAGTGCAGAGTCCGCTTCAGATTCTCTCTCTTCCTCTCCCTCTGCCCCTCTCCCTGCTGTCTCCCTCAAATAAATAAATAAATAAATAAAATCTTTAAAGAAAATAAATAAATCTTCCAAGAAGACTCAAGAAGATGTTGGAAGTGGAGGTAAATTTTATGCATAACATGAAACACTCATCTTCTCCATCTATCTCCTCAGAGTCCTATCACACCAACTACTGAACCAAACTAATTCCTTCCAGTTCTTCCCTTCTGTTTCTCCAAAAATCACAAAGAGGACCTAGAACTGAAGCAGACAAACAAGGGATGTCCTGGAAGGTACATATGCAGTGGATACATACCAGGAGAATCTATGTCCTGTTCAACTTTCTTCAGTCAATTTCAATACCTGAGACAGGTGTTGGCTCATACACCGGATCTAGAGCTCTCCTGGTCAGGCATTATGTTCAAAGGCACACTGTGGGATTAAGAAAACAGAACTAAGGCCTAAAGACCTTGGTTCAAAACTCAGTCCCATCACTTAATTAGCTGTTTGAATGTGGAAAGCTACTTTATTTTTATGAACCTATTTTCTCAACTATCAAAAAGGAATAAAAAATCCAACTTCACAGTATTATTGTCAATATTAAATGACACAATGAATAAAATCTGGAAAGGAATGGGTACTCACATAGCCTGTGCCAATTCTGAAAGGCATCCAAGGTGAGAGAGGACTTGATCCCCTACAGGGGCCATTTTCCTCATTTATGTCTTGTCTCTTAGGAAAATATGAAAGCTTCCTGCCTCATATAGTGCCAGTCCATTCACTGAAGTGGTCTTTGGGAAATGGTACAGTTTCTACAGACAGGGCATCCAATATTGGAGATTTGCTTTCTGTGTACTACATGAGTACAAATAAGGGGGTGCTTGGGTGCTCAGTTGGTTAAGCATCTGCCTTGGACTCAGGTCATGATCTCAGGGTCCTGGAATTGAGCCTCACATCAGCAATCTGCTCGGCCGGGAGTCTACTTCTCCCTCTGACCCTTCCTTCCCTGCCCTGCTCCTGCATGCTCTCTCTCTCTCTTTCTTTCTCTCCCCATTTCCCTCTCTCACTCAAACAAATAAATAAAATCTTAAAAAATAAATAAAAAGATGGCAGAGGATGAGTTGGACTGCCCTACATCATCCTCTGTCAGGAAAGATTAACAAACCCCAAAGAACCAGGTACCTGCTCTTTGAGACACACCCTTCACCCCTCAGTCCCATTCAGAAGTTTGCTATGTTGGTGGTTGTTAGAAACTTAATTGAGCTTCAGTTATTCTCTGCCTAATTTTATTGACTATCTCAACAGTGCCGGAAATGTCTGGTCCCCTAAGAGCATTAACCAAGCTATCTGGAGTATGGAACAGATTGCCATTTATCCAACTTGGTGTAAAATCCAAGGGGAAGTCTTCTGAACTGAGGAAGATTCGGTACTGCTGCGTGGGCTTGTGCGGCATGCGGACCCCACCAAGGGGGTAATGGTGGATGAAATTAAGCCCTGAGTCATAGCACAGGGCTGTAGGTTGGCAGAAGGGATGTCGTGTTCATAACTTAACTGTGTGGGGGAGGTGAATTTTTTAATTCTCACGAAGTTTCTAAAGATATTGGCTACAGTCCTGGAGAGTTTGATGAACCTTCTGGCTATTAATCTGAGAATATTAGGGGGAGATTGAAACTTAGAACTCCTTAGAGGAAAGATGCTATTATATGGACAAGATCTTAATTGTTTTCAAGCCTTTCAAAGAAGCCATTGCCCGCCCAGGAGAAGACTAACGGCCAAGACCAAACTCACATATTGAGTAGAAGGCTTCAGAAAAAAAAGAAGTCAACATTTTAAAAATGCCAAAGTCAGTTGAAACACAGGAAATTCAATCTGGCGGGTTGTCAAAAATTGGTGGTTTCATTTCATTCACTTAAGCTATTTAACATAACAGGAATTCTGACTTTTTGCTGTCAGACAATCTCCTCTATTAAAAAAAAAAAAAAGTCATCTGTTGGAGTCATGTGCTTGCCAGGATCAGAATTCTTTCTCATTTTGCACTTGCATTGTTGAAAGTTTCAATAACAAGTTTGTAAACAGAAATGTCTTCTCAGGCTTGTTAATGAGTCAAGATTCTTCCTTCAATACAGAGAGAAAACTTCAGTAAACATATCTGTTGTAAAAGTTGCCACATCGCTTAGAAATTTATGTTTGTCCCTTGCAGTCGACTGTGAATCACCATCTCTCATCCCAGGG
The DNA here is from genome assembly GCF_009762305.2 of Zalophus californianus. Lineage (NCBI taxonomy): Eukaryota > Metazoa > Chordata > Mammalia > Carnivora > Otariidae > Zalophus > Zalophus californianus. The sequence continues at coordinate 105,583,815 of NC_045602.1, read as the reverse complement.
TAGGAACATTATCTTGTTTCTCTTCCAATGCCTGAGATACAACAGATACCCCCCAAATTTTTTTGTTGATTAAATGAATGAATGAACTAAAGTTAAGAAGTTACATAGTCTTTCTTTTCAAATCTCAATGTGAAATTTGTTCTGTGGTAGTCTAACAGGAATGTTTAAATGATATATTCTTGCTTGATGAAAATGTTTACATATACACTCATGCGTGTGTACTTCATGTAAATATACATGTATATAATGTATAATACATTATTTGTTATATACTTTATATATGTGTTTGGATTATATACATATACAATACAGAATATTTTCCATTTCTTTACCAGCATCCATAACAAATAAATAGATTTGTCTAGCTACCATTAAGGATTGGGAAATAGGTAGACTTTGTCATTGCTTCCAAATGATGAGCCAGAAGTTCCTAAATATCATCTTTCCTATCCAGGAAGATGTAAATCTACACCTTCAAACACAGTACAGGTATTTCTCTAGACCCTTTTTCCCCAAGTGTGGCCTGTGAATATCATCTGGGGGCTTGATAGAAATATAGAATGTTGTCTTTACCCCAAACCTACCTAATCAGAATCTGCATTTTAACAAGATTCTGGGCTGGAAGACCATGCTTAAACCAAAGTCCATAGCCTCCACGATGAATTATTTAACTATACCTGGTGAGGTGGCCAATGCTTGAGACAAGGAAGTTGGACTTCTAATGAAGAGGAGCCCCTCCCCGCCCCAGGCCCTCCCAGCTCCTGAATCTTTCTGCTTGAATTTGAAATAGATGGGAGGCAGTCCATTCCCAAACCCATCCTCTTCTCTCAAAACTTGACTGTGGCAAAATAAGTGCTTGGATAGAATGGGTAACACAAAATATTGACTCTTTGAAGTTGTGAAATTCTTTCATCCTGTGCTTTGTTTTCCGTGCCTAGTCCGCCTGGGCTGTCTTTCTTAGAATAAAGTAACTATGTAGCTTACTCTTCACTTGACCTTGCACAGAGCATTTATGAACATTCAGGGTTTTTTGTGTTTTCTAAAGATGATGACAATAATGATAGTGACAGCAATGGTAATGTTATGCTAAGAGCACTGCAAAAGCTCTCTTCTGATCGTGCTTCCCTGTCTGCTCAGAATTCTAACTGGTGATTCTCAAACCGAGTTCTGTGGAGTTGATAACACAGTGGGAGAGGAGGGTTGGGGGAGGCAGCTGAGTGACTTGGCATACCCACACAGGCTGAGGTTAATATCTAGAGGATGGGTGACACATACTTTTTAAAAAAGATTTTATTTATTTATTTATTTATTTGAGAGAGAAACACCATGAGCAGGGGGAGGGGCAGAGGGAGAGGGAGAAGCAGACTCTCCACTGAGCAGGGAGACCAAATGTGGGCTCGATCCCAGGACACTGAGATCATCACCTGAGCCAAAGTCAAATGCTTAACTGACAGCCACCCAGGTGCCCTGGGTAATGCATACTTAACCATCTTTACTTTGATTGCTTTTATGTATTACAGTTTGATGATATTTTTAACATAAATTTTCTTTGGACATAAGATTCATACGCAGCCCTGACCTAAATAATTGCTGAGGTCCTGCAGTTAGTAGATCTTGGAATATTTAGTATTAAAATTTTTCTGGAAAGGAAAGAGAAATATTTCAGAGAATGAAAAACTATATTTTGGTTTGAAGCATATTTTTCAGCCCATGGGGGTTGGTAGGACTTGTTTGCATTTTTCAGATTCAGACCTAGGTTTCAGCAATACCATGAAATGTTATGATGAGGGAAATACCAATACTGATGACATTTAAAATATTTTTTAAAATATTCAAAGATTCTGAATTCTTTGAAGAACCTAGAACATACAACCAAGAAATTTCACAGAAGAGTCTCCTTGTATGGGTACATTTTGGGCAGGGTGATTAAAAAAAAAAAAAACTCCTTTGGAGTGTGTTAAATTCAGTTTTGTCTGGAGTCAAAAATATGTGTTAGATACTCACGAGTGACCTGAATCACTACAGTAATTCTATGACTCTAAGTTTACTCTTTTATTCCTTGGGGAGAAAGCCATTTCTATTCAGAATCACAAACCTAGTAGGTTAAATTGCATTGATAATAAACCCAAATTTCCAATTGTTCCATTGTCCATTCCTTTTGTCCTCATTGAGGTTCATGATCTTGTCAATTCTTAGAAACACACTGAAATAAGAAGAAATAGGAACTGTATCCCTAGCTGCCATGCTGTGAGGACGTCCACACCATATGGGAAGACTACGTGCAGGTGTTCTAGCTGACCATCCCAGCTGAACTTCTGGCCAGCCACCAACATCAACTACCAGCCATGTGCCCGAGGAAACCTTCAACTGACTCCAGACCCACCACAGTCTGACAGCAGTGCTGTGAGACATCTCAACAAGCTAAGTCCAGTCAACCCTCCTAAAGCTAAGAAGATAATGCTTGTGGTTGTTTTGAGCCACTAATGTTGGGGTAATATATTAAATAGCAACAGATAAAATACTCAACACACTGTGTCAACTAGGACAGAAGACTCTGTGGTCCTGACTGATCAACTGAATTGTCTGCCCTAAATAATTAATTCATCATGAGAAGTCAATGCTATTAATTTTAGGCTATATTGTAATCGCTTTCATTTCCTAAGGGAGCAGTTGGGCCTTTTCTCATAAACCACACATGTCATTCTACCTTCGTAAACAATTTGACTAATTTCTCCATTTTCATCATGACTAACCATTCAGTTATCAAGGTCTTCTGATACTTTATATTTGCAAATGTCTTCTAAATTCCCTCTTGCTAAAATTCCTCTAACAACTTCAGCCCCTTACCCTTCTGCCTTCATATTCCTGGTTCTATAGGCTGCCACCAGATAGTGTTTTTAAAAAAATCACATTTATTCTGCTATTTTATTGCCCCCAAGTTCCACCCCTTCAACAGTCCCACTACTTATACTAAAGTTGCAAATGAATATGCTGATAGGGGCCAGTCCGGTCCTGTAAATGAGTAAATCAGGTCAGCTGTAACACAGCAGCGAGTGGTAAGAATTGTAGCAAATTTCATCTGCAGTTCTCTAACAGGTAAATGCACTCAAGTCCCAATTGTTGCTAAGCAGGCATGCAGGCCAATATTTCCACATCATATGATTTTTTTTCCTAGGGAAGATATTTTTCCAGATTTCTATCAAAATCACCAGTTTGATTTAAGTAGCTTAAAGCAACATTCTTTTACTAAGTTAACAGTTCTGTGAATCAGCAATTTGGGCTGCGTCCATCCAGGCAGTTTTTCTGATCTTAGCTGGGCTCCCTTTTGGATTTGCACTGTGTTGCCAGGTTGGATGGGGACCTAGTTTCTCTAGGATGGGATCAGCTAAGGGGCTCGCCTTTGCTCCATGTGTCTCTCATCTCCGGAAGGCTAGCCTGAGATTGCTCCCCACCATAGAGGCAGGGCTCCAAGGGTGAGTACTTGCAAGACCTTTGGAAGCCGAAGCTTGAAACTGGCACACAATCATTTCCTCTGTTTTCTGCTGTCCAAGCAAATCACAAGGTTAGCTCTGATTCAGAGTAAAGACACTGACTGCCTCTATTGATGGGAGGAAATACAACATTACACTCTAAAAGGCAATGGATAGAGAAAGGAGAAAAGAATTAGGGCCATTTCTGCATTCTACAAAAATATTTTTTTTAACTTTAAAATGTTGTTAGTGCTGGGCACCTGGGTGGCTCAGTTGGTTAAGCATCAGACTCTTGATTTTGGCTCAGGTCATGATCTTAGAGTCCTGAGAGAAGCTCCAAGTTGGACTCCATACTCAATGTGAAGTCTGCTTGAGATGTTCTTTCTCCTCCCTCTGTGCCCCCCCAGATAAAAAATTAATTAAAAAAAATAAAATGCTGTTCATACTAAAAAGAATGTGGGTCAAAACTCTATGTCTTCATTTGGCCACCTGTGCTTCCTTCTTCTGCCCTTACTCATGGAGCAACGCTTTTCTCTTATCTTCCCCTTTCTTCTTGCTCTTAACCCACTGGCCCCACACACAATTCCATTCAAGTCTTTCATTTGTCCCCCATACCTGTCCTCCTCCATCTTTTTGTTTTTGTCTTTTTTTTTTAATTTTATTTATTTGAGAGAGAGAGAGCGTGAGCACACACAGGGGGAAGGGCAGAGGGAGAAGGAGAGAGAGAATCTCAGGCAGACTCCGCGCTGAGTGCACAGCCTGACATGGAGCTCAATCTCACGACCCTGAGATCATGACCTGACCTGAAATCAAGAGTCCAATGCTTAACCCGCCAAGCCACCCAAGCGCCCCCTGCTCATGTTCATTTTTAAACATCCATCTGGAATGGCTTTCATCACCATTTCTGTACCTCATGCTCTCATTGCTTCCAAGGCTAACTAACTTACATTCCTGTATCTCCATGCAGCATGCTTTGAGTATGCCCAACTTATTCTCACCACACTCATGACATTAGTACTTGTTTCCTGAACTCTTCTTTATTTATACTTTGGCACCATTTCATACTGTTCTTTAGCATTTTCATTTGTGAATGCTTTGTTTGCCCACCAAAACTCTGTCTCTGGGGTACAGAAACATATTTTCTTGCCTAGGAATCACAAATTGGGGTGTATGTCACCATCAACTACTACTGCACAGTGCCCATCCCCAAATTAAGTGACTTAACAAGAACAATAACTTAACAATAGCATCGTGAATCATTTAATAATCCCCTAATTAGGTAATTGAATACATGGTAAAAAAAAAATAATAATCATCTATTTAGCTCACAGGTCTGTGGGCTGGCAGTTTAGGGTAGACATAGATGGATAATCTATCTGGTCCTGGCCCGACTCTCTCATTAGCTGGCTTTACTAATTTTGTTGTATTCTCTCATGTGTCTGGGGCCTCCAAAGGGATAAATAGAGAGATTTGTCCTTGCTCTAGGTGGTCCCTTGGTCCCTCTTCCTTCAGCTGGCTAGCCCAGGCTTGTTCACATGGTAGCTGGGAAGAATGGCAAGAGAATGAGGGAAAGCTCACAGGTCTTCTTGAGTGTAGGGTCAGAACTGTCACCCTGTTACTTCTTTGCATTCTACTTGGGTTAAGGAAATCACATCCTAAAGGAAATCCTTTAGGAAGTCATATGGCCAGCCTAGATCCAAGGACTGAGGATATAGACTCTATCTACTCCTAGGAGGAGCTACAGCATCACATTGCAAAGGGAAGCAGATACAGAGAAAATAGTTGCACCCATTGTTATAAAAACCCACCAAGCAATGCTGGCCTGGCTCCTAAGGATTCTTCCTGGACCACATGTGTTTATCCTTCTCATTGTGGGGAACTGCTCCTTCCTTAATCTGAGCTATGTCATTAGAATAGGAATTATATCTTCTTCCATAATCAATGCCTCCCCAAGCAAAGTAATTGGATAAAGGTTGAGTTCCTGATCCAAATGTGTGAATTGTAGTCACTTGTCTGCTACCTTCCCTCCCACATCCCCTGCCACTGACCGAGACTGGTCCAGAGATGGGCACAAAACCCAAGCTAATCAATAAGAATACTTCTCCAGGGTTTTTATGCATGGAACTGATGATAAAGAGCTACTTTTCTCCTTCCTTGTCCTTGCACTAAGGCCAGTCCTGCCACTGCCCACATGACTGGCCATGGCAAGAAGCCTGCCCTCTGTAGAGAAGGATGAAACCCAAATGCAGAGCAAAGCAGAGATGATACACCAAGGGAGTCCAGATGGTGTTCAGGTCCCTCCTTCAGCTTCCTTCCCACAGCTTAGTAATATGCACAACAAATCTCTTTTGTTTCACTTACTATAGTTCAATTTGTAGCTCAAGTTTCTCTTGCTTGCAAGCAGGGTCCTGACAAATACATTAGGCATATCCTTCAGAATCCAGCACAGGGCTAGGCCCACCACAGATTATGAAATAAATACATGATAAATTCAAACAGAACGCAATGTGATACCACACAACCCAAGACAATGACTAACATGACAAAAATGACAAAATTTTTACTCTAAATGTATACTCTAGGACCCAGCAATTCCAACTCTAAGTACAGTCACAGTAGAAATGCAAATATAGTTCAACAAAAGTTTAAGAGAACATTATTCACGGTAGTCCCAAGCTAAAAACAACTCAAGTGTCCAACAGTAGGATGGATAAGTTAAGTTGTAGTGTGTCCATATAATGAAATATTATACAGCAATGAGGAAGACTGAACTTCAGTTAATGTAACAACATAGATCTCAAAACATAAAGTTGAGCAAAACGAGTCAAATACAGAAGTGTACATATTGCATGATTTTATCTGAAAAACACAAAACATTGTTGGAAATCAGGGTAGTGATCACCTTTGTGGAGGAGCTGTGATTGGAGGGGGACACTGGGGCCTTCTGTATCAACTCCATGGTGTGTCAACTCATGGTTCATGCACACTTATATATTTTTATGAAAATGTCTTGAAAAGAAACTAGAGTAGAAATAGTTTTTTGGTCCTTTGGACAGTTGTCCGCCAGCCAGGTTTGTCGTCTCCCTCTGAGCACTACGCCTGGCACATCCTTTCTCTGTAGTAGAGGTGAGAACTGTGAGAAGCACAACTACCCCCATAAAGGAGCAAAGCCATCAAGAGAAAACACTTCTGTGACAAGGGAAAAACATGTTCCCCCACTTTTCCCATCTGTCATGCCATATGTAGCAGTTTCTATCAACACGCAATTTGCTGTGTGTGGTTGAGGACATTCCTTCCATGGAGGAGAATAACTTGCCCCAATTAGATCTTAAGATTAAAATGCTTTGAAGCCTGAAGCTCTGTGAGTCAAGTCATTACTGTGTGAGGCAGCCTCAACTCAACAGAATTTCATCCTGGACTTATCAAAACCCAAAACTCTACACCTAAAATCTTAAATTCCAATAACCCCATCTCCATGCACGATCTTTCAATGTTCCTTTCTTTCTCCTCATTTTTCTGAGTCTGCACTTCATTTAGACCATGACTCATAGGCCATTCTACTTCCAAGCTTTATATGAGCACCTTCTATGCATGGTGATTTCCCTAACCCATCTTCAGGGATCCAGCAATCTCAGTTAGTCTAATCATTAACTTTTATTCTTTTGCTTTTTTGATCTTCAATAACTTGCTTTGAAAAACCTCACCTCTACCATTCCAATTGCTTTAAGCCCTATAGCTAGTCTTTTGAGATCAAACAGTGAAAAATCACAATCATATTACTACAAATTCAGGGTCTCTGACCAATGCCCTGCCCAGTAATTCAAATTCGTGGTTAGTTCTCTCTACAATTCTCCTCAAGGACAGTTCCAAATTTCTCCCATTCTCTCATTTTAGCTACTCCAGTGCCTCCTCTTACTTCCAATTTTCATGAGAAAATCCATCTTGTGAGAGCTCCCTTCTGCAGGGCCAGTTTCATGGGTGTGTGCCCTGTTCAATCACACAGGGCCCAAAGCTTGGTTTAATGTTCTGCTGTCACTGTCTTGAAATTCTTAATAATTTGTAAACATGGGGCTCCACATTTTCATTTTACACCAGGCCCCAAAATCGTGTGGCTGTTACTCCCCTCCTGCAAAGTGGTAACATGTTATTTAAATTCCTTTTGGCATTTCTACCTTGGAGATTAAGAGTCTCTCCTTCTACTCAAGGAGCATTCCTTTTTTCTTTTCAAAATTTGTTTTAATTGTGATGTAATCCACATACCATAAAATTCACCTTTCTGAAATGTACAATTAAATGATTTTTAGTATTTTTATTGAACTGTGCAACCATCATCACGATCTATTTCTAAAAAACAAAGAAGAATCACCATTAGCAATCACCCCACATTCTCTCCTCCCACCAGCCTCCGATTAACCACTAATCTATTTTCTGTCTCTACGGATTTGCCTATTCCAGACATGTCATATAAATAGAACCATACACTATGTGGCCCTTTGGGTCTGGCTTCTTTCACCCAACATAAGATTTCAACGCCAGGGTGAATTCTTGAACCCCTTCTTTGGAAGGGAATCCTCCCTCCGCACACCCTTTGCCGCAGAGTTGATCCCATTGTTTGTGATTTCTTCTACAGGCTCCTCTCCATGAGTGATGTCTTTAAATCCCTCACAATCTTTACAATAAAACGCTTTCCTTCCATCAGTCAAACTTCGCCCACTGGTCCTTGCTTTCTTCCTCCCTTCCTGGCCAAGTTTCTTCATTCTATCTGCTTTCTCATCTCCCATTTATGCCTCGATCTTCTCTAGTCTGGCTTCCACCAGAAAAAAAGGAAATGCTCCTGCTAAGTCCCAGTAGGTTAGTTACCTGACCCACAACATCTCTGCCTTTGGCTTTCCTGACATCTCCGCAGGGTGGGACACGGAGGACCACTCCCTGATGATGTCTTCTTCTCCACTGGCCTCTTGGTTCCCCATCACCCCTTAGATATCTTTGGCTATCTTCTTTTTTTTTTTCTTCAGAATCTTCATATTTCCCTCAAACTCTAAATTCCAGCACTCCCCAGGACTCTCTGTTGGTTTTTTCTTATTCTCACTATAGATTTTCACTGGGTCCTTCACTGAAACCGAACTCTCACAAATATGTTAAGGATTCATATTTATGTTGCCTCCTGGGTTCCAGATCCAAATGCAAATGTCTACTGAACATCTCTCCACCTGTATATCCATGTGCTCCTCAACCTCCTTAAACATGTTTATAATTAAATTCGCAATGTTTTCCCAAACCTATTTAAGTGAATGAGATCTTTGCCTATCATCCAAGCTATTCCACACAGAACCTGGGACTCACCAGGGACTAGAAACTTCCTTCACCCACACACAAAGAATCTCCAAGTCCATTTTCTCTTCTCTATCAACATCACCTAAGCATTGCGTTTAGCTCCATTCTCTTCCTTCCCACTGCCAACACCACAGGTCAAGACGGCAGGCCCACTGCACATCCAACCAATCTGTCTAATAGTTCTTGTAGAATGAGCTTTCCGAAGCTCAAGTCTTATCATACCTTTATCTGCTTAAACTCTTAGTTTTGCTAGCAAAGCTCAAACTACCTCTGTGACTTCATCTCCCACTGCCCTAATCAAAACATGCGGTATCATTTCACTACTCTGTGTTTACATATCTATTATTTTTCTCTTCCAGAATTGCCTTCATCCCTCAACCCCACTTCTCAGACTAAAGAATGGTCTGTAACTCTGTAAAATGTTTTCCCAAGAGTTTACTCTTCCTAAAAGCCTTCCCTTAACCACGTGCTATAGTTTCAATTCTCCTTTTTGTACCCAGTATTTCTCTAATCTCTAATTGCACTTCTGTCTAATTGCATTCTGGGCGGTATCAGTGAATTTATTTGCCTTTTTCCCCTACCTGAGTGCAAGCTTCTTACCAACCATACTAGTTTATCATTCATACCTCAGTGCCTAGTTGTTATGCTCTGAATGTTTGTGTTCCTACCTCTCCAAATTCATATGTTGACATCTCATCCCCAGTGTGAGAGTATCCGGAAGTGGGGCCTTTGGGAGGTAATTAGATCATGAGTGTGGAGGCTTCATGAAAAGGCTTAGTGCTCTCAGAAGAAGAGGCCAGAGAGCCAGCTCGCTATCTTTCAGCCATGTGACTATAAAGTGAGAAGTAGTCAGTCTGTGACCCAGAAGATAGTTCTCACTAGATCCTGACCATGCTGGCATCTGACGTGAGACTTCCGCCTTCCAGAGCTGTGAGAAATAAATTTCTGTTGTTTGTAAGCCACTCAGTCTATGGTAGTTTGTTATAGCAGCCAAAACTGACTAAAACACTAGTATTGTGAATGGCACACAGTAGGTGTGCAATTAAAGCCTAATAGAGGGTCCTGGGTGGCTCAGATGATTGGGTAACTGATTCAATTTCAGCTCAGGTCTTGATCTCAGGGTCAGGAGTTCAAGCCCCAAATTGGGCTCTGTGCTGGGCATGGAGCTTACTTAAAAAAAAAAAAAATCCTAGTAAATTAATTCCATATGATTCTGTGGTTCTTAGTCAAAATTCTTAGGACGCAGCACAAGATACCCATGGGCTAGAGATTATATGGAAAGAAACAGCATCCTATGAAGTTAACTAGTTTGTGGTCACTGACCCTTTTAAGAACCTAATTAAATCTGGACTCTGTCCCTAGAAAAAAAGCTCAGACAAATCTGGAAGTTTGTATACAATTCTGTTAAGTCCCTAAAACTGATTCATAGACTCTGCTTGAGATCTTAGGTTTTAAAACTGAGTTCCACTTTCTCCTGTGCTCTCCCGAGCAGTCAAAACTCCCAAGAGAAAATTTCATCTTGGCACCAGAGCTGAACAGACTAGCTTGAGGGCATGAGGACTTGATGAAATGTATTAACATATCAAAAGGAAAGATGTGAAAAGCAGAAGAGAAGTAGCGGAGCCCTGGAAACACAGGAAGAAATAGCCACATAAGGATAAAAATTAACAGTGTCCACCTTAGCACCATTGGATCAACATGGTGATGAGCACAGGGGGTGGGGATTAAAAAATTTACTGTGTTTTAAATAACTTTATTTTTTTAAAGATTTTTATTTTAGAGAGGGAGGAGGGGCAGAGGGAGAGGAAGAGAGAGTTTTTTTTAAAAAAGATTTTATTTATTTATTTGAGAGAGAGAACGAGAGCTTGTGTACACTCGTGAGCAGGAGGAGGGGGAAGGGCAGAAGGGACAGAGCAGGGTGCTTAACAGCCTGAGCCACCCAGGCACCCCCTGTAAAGGAATAACTTTAAAAGGTGGTGAGGGGAGACTCCTGTATGCCCTGTGGTAGGAGATGAAAGGGAGGCATGGTTGAGATCCCAAAGAAAGACTGGTCCTGCCCCAGCGTGAAAGGAACTATAACACTCATTGCTGGAACAAATCTAAGGGTTCAAAGTCCTTGGCCTAAAAAACACCAGGTCCACCTCAAAGCTGGGCAACAGGGATTTAGGAGCCACTACCAGCGCTCCTGACCCAAAATTACAGATGGCTTTGCCAGCAAGGATGGGGCCAGCCCTCACTAGAGAAACTCACAAACGACCCACCCCCAACCCACCCCTCAAGTGGTTCCTAAACTCAGTGTCCCTCATCCATCCTAGCCTGTGAGGGAGTGAGCACCACATTCTTGCCCATCTCCCTAGTCCTGGGTTGAACCCAAGGAATTTTGGTCAGCTTGGCTGAGAGTTCCCTATGCTAAGTCATCGTCCCATCCCTTAGAGATGGGTCACACTCACCCTATAATAGTTCAGGGAGGACAACTTCTCCTCTGACAGCAGCTTCCCCCCCGCCCCCAGCGTAGCCTGGGTGCTGAGACGACATGAAGTAGGAAGGTATAATTTCCTAGAGCAGAGAGTTCAAAAGGGTCAAGACTAGGTCCTGCCACCAGGCAGAGAGGAGACTAGAGGTCTGGACCAGTCTAAGTTATCATATGATGTCGCTGCTGAACATGGGTCTCACACAGCCCCATGAACACCTGCCCACTGCTGTGGGATGAAGGTCTGAATCCTTTCGGCATTGGCACTGTGCACCTGGTTAGTCTCTGAAAATCACGTTTGGTGTTTAAAAGCAGGTGGTTTTGGGGGCACCTGGGTGGCTCAGTCGGCTACGCATCTGCCTTTGGCTCAGGTCATGATCCTGGGGTCCTGGGATCAGGCCCTCCGTCGGGCTCCCTGCTCAGAGAGGAATCTGCTTCTCCCTCTCCCTCTGACCCTCCACCCTGCTCATGCTCTCACTCACTCTGTCTCTCTCAAATGAATACATAAAAAAAAACTCTTTGAAAAATAAAAAGCAGGTGGCTTCTAACCTTTTGACCAAGACATTCAGAAGAAATACATTTTACAACATGATGTGTCAGTATTTGAATTTTAGACCCTTTGGGGAGAAGAGAGAAGCCTCAAGAGATTTCTTGCTCACTGGGACTATGGCAAAAGTGTATAATAACATGGATCCCCTCAGCTCGTTCACAAGGTTATGTGAGCTACAAATGGTTTTCTTAAAGACGTTTGTAAGGAGAACCCAGAATCCTCAAGATTGTGTCAGAGAACGTCTTGTTCCCCTAATAAAAGTCCTTCCAGAGCCAGGTGGCAGCAGGGAAGTCTACACTTAAGAAACTCAGAAAGGGGGTGCCTGGGTGGCTCAGTTGGTGAAGCATCTACTTTCAGTTCAGGTCATGATCCCAGAGTCCTGGGATTGAGCCCCACATCAGGCTCTCTGCTCGCTGGGGAGCCTGTTTCCCATCTGCCTGCCATTCCCCCCTGCTTGTGTTCTCTATCAAATAAATAAATAAAATATTTAAAAAATAAAATATTAAAAAAAGAAATTCAGAAAGTTTACAGGTAGAAATAGATTAATGACACAGTGACTACGTGTTGGGGGTGCTGTCTGTAGCATGTGACACTTGCTGTTTTTAATAACCTAAAGTTTTCTGCTCTTAATTCTGTACTGGGACCAAGAGTAAATATGTTCATTTTGGGTGTTCTATTGGCAAATCCAACATACTACGGGTATTAGGAGCAGCACTGCTTGTGAGAGCCTAGGCTCTTGTCCAAAACAACTATGAAGAAGCCTGATATTCAATGGAATAAGGAAATGGAGTAGGGAAACCATTGCCTCAACTAACTTTTTTTTTATTATGTTATGTTAATCACCATACATTACATCATCAGTTTTTGACGTAGTGTTCCATGATTCATTGTTTGCGAACAACACCCAGTGCTCCATGCAATATGTGCCCTCCTTAATACCCATCACCGGCTACGCTGTTGGTGGGAATGCAAGCTGGTGCAGCCACTCTGGAAAATAGGATGGAGGTTCCTCAAAAAGTTGAAAACAGAGCTACCCTACGACCCAGGAATTGCACTAGTGGGTATTTACCTCGATTAGCTTTATAGAAACTGTAGGAGGAAGTAAAGTGGAGGAGGCTTTGTCGGTGTATTTTCAAATCCCCGTCATGTTTAAGAATGGCCTCCACCTTATCTGCCCTAGGTCCCCTAGATAATCACATGAGTCTTGCAGGACCAGGTGCCACTTGAAAAAATCCCTCTTGGTGGTTTTAAAACATGACCTCAAATTTTGGGAGACTCCTCTCGTCAAAAAGTGGGTTCTGTGTCCTCTCCACTTGTATCTGAGCTAATCTTGGTGACTTGTTGTAGCTGCTAGAATACCGCAGAAGTGATGCTGCTTCCAAAGCTAGGTCACAGAAGAAAAAGGCCATGCAGAAAGCCCATGTGACTTGCGCTGCTTCCGTTGGGATGCTTGTTCTGGAGAAGCCAGTTATCATTTAAGAAACTCAACTACCCTGAGACCACCATGCTGGAAAGGCCTTGGGAAGGGCTTCCATCAGCAGCCTACATGATGAGCTCCTAGCTGACAGCCTGCATTCACTGTCAGCCATGTGACCCAGTCAAGCCCCCTGATGACGGTAGCCTAGCAGAGGTTTGCTGTCCGCCATATAAGAGAGCCCTTCCGACATTTCTGACCCACAAATTTGGGAGCAAAAGTTTTAAGTAGCAGTTTTAGGTTGTTACATTTTGTGGTCATTTGTTACTGAGGTATTAAGACAAAACAAAGGAATTATTGTTCATGAGTTGCTAGTAATAGTAACAACCATTGTACAACACGCAAACGGCCCTGTCAGACCATAATCTCTGCCAGGGCAAAACCACACCCACTGTATTCCCTCTTATATCCCCAGGGTCAGGCCCATAGCAGGTGCCCACCGAGTCATAAGAAAATGATGCCCCATAAGAAATTTGAAAAATACTGTATTGCTCTTAATACTTTCAAATAAATTATCTTTAATTATTTAAAAAAAACCTCAGAAATAAATAAATTTTTACTAATATTCCCTGACTGGCTTCAAGGGGTGATGTTTTGGGTTAAAGTGAAAACCAGCACCACAAATTAGAGCTTTTTCTAACGACAGAGACCTCAGAACATAAAAATATATGAGTAAACCATGACTAATTTCCTAAAAACAGGAACTATGCTTGCTTAGCCAGTCCACTGATTAGAGTCCTCTTTACACTTCTGCTTTCAGCTACAGTCATTTGCTTGTTCAGACAGCAGATCCCCGTTGTTCTAGATTTTAGGACCACAGTCAGTTTGTGACTCCTCACATCTCACATTGAGAAACACACACCCCCCTCAAGTTTGCATCAACACTCACAAAGTGGCCTGGGGCCATTTGCAAAATGAAACAAATGGTCAAATAGCACAATTAGAAGGGCAGAAGCCACTTAATGGGAGCAAAGGGTGACATGTCTAGATGCAAGAGACAGACTAATTACCACCATTGGGCAAGGACTTGGTCCTGAGGTTACTGGCAGTTAAGACAAAAAGGAAAACAAACTCTTCCATCTTGACATTTGTAGATTAGACAAAGTCTCCAGCCATACCTTTGGACAAGACATAGAAATACATAGTTCCGATGAATCGTTCTTGCTCAGTCATTTATTTTTCTTAAGGTTTTATTTATTTATTTGAGAGAGGAGGGAGGGGCAGAGGGAAGGGAGAGGAAGAGAATCTTGGACTCTCTACTGAGCTTGGAGCCTCACACCGGGCTCAATCCCAGGACCATGCGATCATGACCTGAGCCGAAACCAAGAGTTGGAGGCTCAACCGACTGAGCCACCCAGGTGCCCTACTCAGTCATTTAGAATGGTGGAGAATATAGTCAGTGATCCAGACACCCAGGGAATTGGGGCACAGGGTTGGGCAGGGGCGACACATCTTAATTGGCACTGGTGCATTCCTGCTCTGATGTGTCAGGTTTCCAAATGTTGACTTCTGGAGGGGTGCCTATTAAGATGTTCCAAGGGCACAGTTGTCTGATAGGAAGAAGCTCTCTGTTCCAAGGCATCTCATCAGCATTCCTCCATCACTTCATCTCCAGCCCCCAAGGGAATACTTCCTAGCCTCCTGCACATGTTGTCCATCTGCCTCCCTGGAGATTGGGCTCCAGATCAGGCTCTACTATGCCACTGGCCTACCCAGAAAGTCAAGAACCGTCCCTGCCCCCATAGCGAAAGTGGGACTGTTCCAACCCCCCACCCCCACCCCGGCCACCCCGCTATCTCTCACCCATTACTTTAACTTGTTCCAAAGGTCCAGTGAGCAGAATGACAAATGCACAGGGCAGTCAGGCACAGAGAGTGACCCTACTGTCTTCCCAGTAACCAGGCTTGTGAGCCCTTCTCACCTGGCTGGGGGTGAAGGGAGAAGGCCCCCTTCCCATTTCCCACAGGAAGGAAGGACTTTCCACCTGGAAACTCAATCTCAGACTCTCCAACAAATTCCACTAAATCCTTTTATATGGGCTGGCAGGGGGAGAATAAGATGCTTGGAGGAGCAAAGCTGCTCCCGTCCCCTCTGAAAGGTGTCTGGCAACACTTTCGTTCGCTGTATTTATCTGCTATTGTCCATCACTCAAATACAACAGAAAAATTCTCGTATAACATTCTGCTTATTGCATGGGTCCCAAGTACTCTGCGTATTGGTCTAGTTCTCTGCCTCCTCTCTAGACTGTGACCTTCTTGAAAACAGACACTGTGTCTTACCATCTAGCAACTAACATGTCCTGAAATATTTCAGCGAACAATTTAAGATTAAATTCATTTACCTTGAAATCTTCACTGCCACTTTTCATTTGAGCCGGGTTTTTATGATGCAGGTTCTAAGAAGAGCTAATTACGTAGGGATTTCCGAACTTGCAAAAAGTCGAGTCAGAAGAAACGTGTTCTTAGGAAAATCAAAGGCTGGTTGTGTGGCACTAATAGAATCAGACAAGGCAGCCTTACCTGGCCACTTCCAAAGTAGTGGGTCAGGAAAGAGGGTTTGATTCCTGGAGCCTGTGGGAAGGAGATCATTTCCTAACAGTAGGTCTTCTGTTGTTGTTGTAAAAATGGGATCAGTAACACCCTCAGAGTGAGCAGGCATGAGTCTGTCTGCCTCGGGGGAGGTGGGTGTCATTGATCCCATGGCAACTCCATAGGTCATCCACACAGCTTGGAGCAGCCCGAGGTGGACCAGGAGAGTACGAAGCAGCTGTGGTCCTTGTAGAGGCGGGCTCAACAAATGTTCAGTATTCATGGAAGTGTCAATTTAGAGGTGTTTCTAGAGTAGAATTTGACAACTGTCACTAAGAGCTGAAAAACAGACACTTTAGATCTAGCAATGCCACTTCTAGGAATCATTCCTAAAGACATGAGCAGGAATGGGACACATATGTGTGTGAAAGGATGCTCATCTATTAAGTTACTATATTAATTATTACAATGGGATACTATGTAGATGTGAGAAGTCACAATGCAGTTAATAAAGCATGAGAACATTCATGATACATTAAGTGAAAAGAGCCAGTACAAACTAGAACTGTGGTATGATCTCATATGAAGGAATGTGTGGAAGGAGATAGGGAAAAAATGTAAACAGTGCTTATCTCTGGGAAGCAGAGAGATTATGGGTGGTTTTACTTTATTTTCTATACTTTTCTGTTTTCCTGATTTTTTTCAGTAAATGTATACTACTTTTGCAATAAGAAGGAAATAATAAATGATATGTTAAAGTAGAAATAAAATCCAAATGAACAATTAATTTATCATTTATGGCTGAAGATGCTAAGATGGAGGGGGATTGGCACAGAAGAGATTTGTAGGGGGAGAGAAGGATTAGCAGAAGGGATTACTTTGTTTTGATGATAAGAACATTCTTTGGGTTGTAATCTGGTGGTAGGTTAAGTAATACTCCAATTGTGTGTATGTGTGTATGTATTCGCGTGCACGCGTACGTGCATACATGCGTGCATAGTACGCATGCACAACGGAGAGCTATCGAGAAAACAAGCATGCACAACGGAGAGCTATCGAGAAAACAAGAAGACGATGAATTTACCAGGATTTAACATGGCAATGATATTGATAGATGAGGTTCCAGGTTGACTTTGTGTTTACTTTAAGTTATACACATCAGTCAATATCTATCCATCTATCGCTGAGGTCAAGAGCTTGGGCTCTTAATTGAGTTCAAATTGAGTTCAAATTGCAGCACTTTTACTCACCAGTCATGTGGCTTTGTCAAATTATTTAATCTCTCTCAGTTGCCACCTCATTAAAATACCAATGATGGTGATGATAAAAATAGTAACACCCAACCACATGTAGTTGCTTTGAAGACTGACTGAATTTGTACATGTAAAGCACTGAGAACACAGTCTAGCATATAATAAAAGCCCAATGAAAGTTACCTATGACTGTTATTGTTAGTACAAATAAGTTTTTGTAGCACACTGCAGTGGAAGATCCCAGCCTGGGAGTCAGAAAGCCTGAGCCAGAGGACAACACCCCACTTTATAGGACTGGGACTTGGGCCAAGTGCTTATCACATCTGTCTTCCTGTCTTCACAACACCATTGTGGGAATCCAATGAGGTACAATTATCAAAAATTTTGACCATAGAAATAAGCTGGAGGGCACCTGCCCTCTCTTCACATGGATATAGATTTTCAAGACTCCCCTGTGCAGAGGATTATAGCTTAGTATGGTTAGAATGAGTTGAGGCTCTGGGGTAATAACCAGGAGTCTGTTATAATAGCTTCCTTAACTCTGTCACCTGCATGGTTGAAAATATCTGATACAGTTACAGTCGTGTATCAGCAAGAATCTGTTGTGGAAATATGAGACGCAGCATTTTCTCCTTGGTTTATAATCATGACAAACCAGGAAACATCTAGTTTCTCAACAAAAAGATTTCATTAAGTGAATTTCTGTCCATACATGCAATGGGATGTTTTGTTAGGACTAAAAATAGCATTTTAAATGTAAACATAATAGAAAGGGAAATTTTTCATTATATGTTAAATCAACAAAGCATACACATCAAGACACATCTTTCTAAATTACATGGTGGAGTATATAAAGAAAAAAGATAGGTTAAGTTTTAAACAGGAAGTTATATGTATTGAAGTCCTACTGTATGGAAAGGAATTTTATGGGAAGGCTATACACCAAGGCCACTCACCCATAGACCTCAAGGCTATTAGGAAAATTAGTGTAAGAAAAACTTTATACTGAAACTCCGAACAGGTAGAAGGTAAATACTCTTTTAGCAAATAGGACCAGAGCAATTTGCTTACTAAAAAAACAGTCACAGATATATTTCTAGGATTATGAATACCACAGGCAGACAACATGAAAATTTCAGAAGGAAATCAGCTTTGTAATATGGGGAATGTTTTCTTTCAGATATTCTGGGGGAGAACAGGGGTCCCAAGAGAAGTTCCTCACTGCCTCTCCCACCATACCATGACTTCTGAGCTCATCTAATCCTGTATTCATCCTCAGAGTCAGTATAATGAACATAAATTAGGAAGTGAAGCTCCACGGGAACACCCAGGCCATGCCTACCACACCTGGAGACCATACTAGAAGGACTTTGGCAGGTGTGCAAGATCGCTATACTGATGGACATTTTTTGCCCATTCCTCTGAATATAGAAATGTTAAACTTTATTTGGAGACCAGAAGGTGACTTTCCTTTCACTGGGGGAGAAGGGAAGTTGAGCTAGACCTCGTTAATCTACGAATTGTGGACATTTGGGCAGTAAGGGACCATCCCTGGCTAGAAAGCAGGCCTTTCTCCACTGAGAGGTAGCCATTCACCATTTTCCTTTCCAGAAGGTAGCTAGAGATTCATCCTATGGGACGGATTTCTAAGTGAATTCTGTTTCAATATGCCCAAATGTACCTCAGACTGAACTAAAATTTATTGATTAGTGTGGAAGACTGAGTGTGTTAATGGCCCAATTATTTTACCTCTATTTCTATGTTCCTTGCCACTTGACTTTGGATTTCTTTCACAAAGAAAGACAGTCAATTCCCTCAGTCCTTAAATCTGGGCTAGGCTATGTGATTTTCTTCAGTTAACAGAATGCAGGAGAAGTGATGGTGTGCTACTTCTGAGACTTGCCTTTAGAGAATTTATGTGCTTCCATTGCTCTCTTGTGCCTCTGTTATCACCATGACAACATTTTCAGGCTAACCTGCTAGGGGATGAGACATAGATGGAACAGAGCTGAATCACCCAGCCATCCCAGCCAAGGCCAGCCTAGATCAGCTGACAGCCAGCCTAACCCCAGATACACAAAAAAGTCCAGTCAAGATCAGCAGAGCTGCTCAGCTGAAGCCCAAGCTGACCTCAGATGTGCGAGCGATCAATCTATTACTGTATGCCCCCGTGGTTCAGTGGTTGTCCCTTACACTGTTGTGTATTGTTGCAACCACAGAAAACTGACTTAATTACCTACCTTCTTAGTGCTCAATTCATCATCAGCTAAACTTCCCAATCATCTGTAAGAGATGTCATTATTTTCACTCTGCAGATGGGGAAAGTGAGACATAGTGAGATTAAGTAATTTACCCAAAGTCACAAATAGAGCAAATCAAGAAGATTTCATATTCCAAGTCATATTCTTTGACGGGAAGAAAAAGGAGGATTTGGGGTTAGACAAAACATCTTGATCAGAAACATGCAAGAAGAAGGATTTTTCTTCTCAGAATTTCTAGCTAAACTCTTCCATTTGGGGTTAGGATTCAGAGAGTGGTACTCGAAAGGGATCTGGGATCTCAAAACAAAGGGAAACAGCACCCTATGACTTCAATACTTCTTTTCTAGAGGATTCATTTGGGGGAAGACATGGGAAAATCTCCATGCCCTGAGAATAACATGACAAAATCAGTAGAATGAAAGGGTATAACTTCTGCTATAGCAGACATCTCTGAGGACCTATGTCAACAGGCTGATCAAGGACAAGATTCCTACCCTGCCCCCAATATCTCAGAAATGCATTCTAGAACTCTGGCATAAATTCTGGGAAAGGAATACCTTAGGGACTCCAAATAAATCATCTTGCTGTACTAGAAGGATAGAGCTTTAAAATGCAAATTGTTTCAAGTTACAGGAAATAAAATCATATATTTTTGCAACCCACTTTTGAAGCCTTAGAGTTATGTACTTTACTCAAAATCCAACAAGTGTTAGTTGTTGTAGTAATCATCTCTTATAAAATAAGGTAAAATGTGAATAGCCAACATTTTCTGTAGTTGACGGTTAGTTCTCCAACAAAATGTGTGTTCCCTGCACTGTGATAGGGTATTTACCGGAAAGCAGCTGCCCAGCAGGAGATTACATTTCCCAGAACCCCTTGCATTAGGTAGACCCATGTGATCAGTTCCCATCCAATGAATGGAGGTGATGCGTGTCCTTTCTGGACCTAAGTATCTTCTCTCTATTTTTTCTTCCCTCATTTGCTATCTAAATCACAAAAGACACCGAGGCCCTGGTGAGGCAGAAACACAAAATGAAAGGAAAGTGAACTCCTGAATGTCACCTGGAAGGCCATCTCTGACCGGGAAGACCAGCATTAGACCATTATGAGAGCAACAAATAAATGTGTCTTGTGTTGAACCACTGATGTTTGTAACCACTGTTACATCACTTAATATTACCTCAATTAATACAAGATCATCCCCACAAAAAAAAAAAAAAAAAAAAAAACTGAGCCAAGCAAGATAGAGTGTCTAGGTTTTAAGAAACCTAG
Source organism: Zalophus californianus (assembly GCF_009762305.2). Lineage (NCBI taxonomy): Eukaryota > Metazoa > Chordata > Mammalia > Carnivora > Otariidae > Zalophus > Zalophus californianus. The sequence continues at coordinate 105,563,203 of NC_045602.1, read as the reverse complement.
ACGCTGAAAAAAAGAATTTCTGTTGTGGCAACATGTAGAGTTGATGCTGGATTAATTAGAGGTTCTGGGGTAGAAATCTCCCTAAAATAGCATTGCAGAAAGGTGTGTGTTAAGGAATCTAAGTAGAGAGAATCTTTAGGTTTAACAGAAAATCCCCAAGTTTTATACAGAAGAAGAATCACCTAGTTAGATAGGGATCTAAGTAGTAACCAGATGTCATAGCCTGTTTCTGCCCCAAACCCTCCTTGATGCTAGAAGATCTCCTTTGTTTTCTACCCTTAGCTTTGCTGTTGGAAAGTGTTAATGAGCTTGCTTTTCTCAAACAGGTGTGAATTGCATGGATTCTATTTCCTAATGAGTCTAATGTCACTTGGTATTTTCACATAAAAAGAGTTGTGGGTGGCTTCTGAAGCTGACATGAACTTATCCTTCACAAGCCTACAAAAACTGCAAACTGTCATTAGAAATTTGATTTGGCTGTTCCTGTGAAAGAAAACCTCCTGAGCACAATGATGTCCTAGACTCAACATTTTCCTTGCCATAAACTTACCTTCATCAGGAACCAGACATTTTTTAGAGCCACATCCCAAAGGATAGAGCCCCAAAGGACTTCAACCACTCACTTGAAGTCATTAACATGGTTTAGAGACAACTTTACTTTTCTTTTTGCCATTAAAAAGCTCATCAGAGATAATGCTTGCAGTTTAGAGAGTCTCCATAGAGGAAGATGACAGTGAGACCATATTCCAAAAAGCTACCACATTGGACGCTCAAGATCTTCAGTGGACTGATTCCAGTGATAGCTGCAAATTCTTCATTAAGTTGAATAAAATATTATTGAGACCATCAGTAGATGAATGAATAAGTAAATCTATGATATATTGGCACAATGGAATGTTATACTGCAATGAGAATGGACAAACGCCAATTACATCTGACCGCATGTACAAATTTCACAAATATAATATTGAGCAAAAGCCACCAGAACAAAACAATACATACAAACGATACTTTTAAAAAGTTTATTTTTTTAAAGATTTTATTTATTTATTTGACAGAGAGAGACACAGCGAGAGAGGGAACACAAGCAGGGGGAGTGGGAGAGGGAGAAGCAGGCTTCCCGCAGAGCAGGGAGCCTGATGCGGGGCTCGATCCCAGGACCCTGGGATCATGACCTGAGCCGAAGGCAGACGCTTAACAACTGAGCCACCCAGGCGCCCCAATACTTTTGCCAAATTAATCTATTGTGTTAGAAGTTAAAATGATGGTTACCTTTGAAGTTTGCATTGTGACTAGATGTGGGTACAAGGGCATTCCTGGAGAAATAGTAATGTTCCATTTTCAGACCTGGACTCTCATTCCCCAGGTCAGCTTGTAAAAAATTCACTGAACTGTTCTTAGTGCACTTTTCTGTGTGTGTGTGTGTGTGTGTGTGTGTGTGTGTGTGTGTAATACTTCAATAAAACATTTATTTATAAATCAAACAGAACACTTAAGGACCCCTGTAGCGATCCCTCAAAGTGTAGAGATCCCATTACCTTACTCTCCTTACTCTCCTTACACGTGTGAAAAAGATTCCATCTTGGGTTTTGTCATAGGCAGCCAATTAAAGCCAACCAGATTAAAAGAGTTTTATAGGGGCGCCTGGGTGGCTCAGTCATTAAGCGTCTGCCTTTGGCTCAGGTCATGATCCCAAGATCCTGGGATCGAGCCCCACATCAGGCTCCCTGCTCCGCGGGATGCCCACTTCTCCCTCTCCCACTCCCCCTGCTTGTGTTCCCTCTCTTGCTGTGTCTCTCTCTGTCAAATAAATAAACAAACAAATAAACAAATAAATAAATAAATAAAAATAAAACAGTTTTATAAATGTGAGGTTTGGATAGAGGTATTTCTAACTAGACACTTCTTTCCTTTCTGAGTTTTTTCAGTTTTTTAGCATAAGCAAATATACACACTTTAAAGCATGGGCTAAGTTTCAGATGCAGTCTGTCCTTCATAGATAATATACGGAAGTGAAAGCAGACCTTGCCTGATGCTGTTAGGCAGTCATGATTGTTACTTGCTCAAAAGAATCACTATTGCAATTAAAACCTCATCTTCAACACAACGGGAATGGGAGTTAACCAAGGCTTGGACCTCAACCCATGGTCTCCACTGTGTCTCCTGCTTGACTTTGTCCTAGTGACACAAAGAAGTCACAGTCAATATGTGTAAACCTAACATTTTAAAGTTGTGCCTTGTCACCACCAGCAGCATCTCTACCAACCACCCTGGTCTGCAGTCACATCCCCTTGCTCTTGTGACTACAGGTTCCAGTTATGATTGCTGGTAGTGTTGCTATATAACAAATTACCCCAGAACACAGCAGCTTCCATTTATTTATTTATATATTTATTTTTTGCTCTTGGTTTTCTGGGTCAGAAATTTGGGAATGGCCCAGCTGGACAGTTATCTCTGGGGGTCTCTCATGCAGTCGCAATCACATGTTGGCTGGGCTGCAGTCACCAGGAGGCTCAACTGGGCTGGACATCCAAGTTGGTTCACCAGGTATGGCTGGCAGGTAGTGCGGACTATCAGCTGGACTCAGCTGGCGCTGATGACTGGAAGCACTGACTCGTGCTTCCCCGGCATGGTGATCTCAGGGTTGTTGGTTTTCTGACCGGTAAGGTGCCTGACTTCTAGCTTCCCCATAGTGAGCGTTCCCTGAGAACGCAGGAGACTGGCTACTATTGCCTTGGAAGTCACGTAGCACGGCTTCTGTTGCATTCTATTTGCTATACGGGACACACAAGCCCACCCAGATTTGAGGAAAGGGGATTAGACCCCACCTTTCAATGGAAGGAATAGCAAAGATATTTCAACTGTTTTCTAAAACTGCCACACTCTGTGACCGATGTAATAACCAAATTAAGTGTGATCGCCTTCCTTATACTGATGTTCTCTGGGGTCTTCACCTATAATGTTACAAGTAGTCATAGACATGCAAATCTACTAATCAAATGGCTTTGCTAGATTTATTATCACAGAAGCCTCAAGAAGCTCCCATCTAATGAAAACAGATTTCTGGGACGCCTGGGTGGCTCAGTCGGTTAAGCGTTTGCCTTTGGCTCAGGTCATGATCCCAGGGTCCTGGGATTGAGCTGCACATAGGGCTCCCTGCTCAAGCAGGGAGGCTGCTTCTCCCTCTCCCTGTGCCCTTCCCCCCCACCCGCTCTCTCTCTCTGTCAAATAAATAAATAAAATCTTTAAAAAAAAAAAAACAGATTTCTGTGCATCTTGACCCTCTAATTTTGTAGGAGAAACATTGTTTTTCCACCTGCTCCACGTGAAGACACTGAAAGCTAGCAGGACTTGCAGTCACTTAGCTGTGTGACTTGCAGGGCTAAACATTGAACATTCGTTCTCTGACTCTAAGTCTGATATTTGCAGCTATGACTCAGAGGTGAAAGCCTAAATGAACTTCAGTCATGTCAGTGATATACTCTGCATCAAGTACCTGGACCGTTGGAGATGAGTATATGTTACATCCTAAAATTGTATCCTGAGATGTTCTGACCCACTTGTTTAGGTTGAGCATTGTACCAGTGCCAACTGAAGGGAGTATTTGCTGCTCTTTTGGGCAAAGAAAATGGAATCAACCATCTTTAGATTCCTAGAACTGCAGCAAAACCATGCACCAGAAGGGAAGGAAATTTTATTCTGGGGATAGCATGTTTTTATCAATCGCCTGGCTGAAGGAATTGAGGATTAATAAGGATTTCAATGGCAAGCAAAATGAAACTAGATGGAGTTCCTAAGGGCTCAAGGGACCAGACTAGAATTCAGTCTGATCCTCAGCAAATTAAAAAGGCAGCTTGTTAGAAAGGAGATAAAACATGGGGGAGGGGGGCACAAACATAGGATGGCTCATCCCAGTGAAAATCCACATGTCTAGACAGGTAAGTAAGACTGGCTGGACCACAGCGAGAGGAGACACTCATACCCAAGCCGGTGAGCATCATGTCAGCGATGTTTATTCCAGCTAGGGAGCTCATGAGCACGACTACAAAGTATTACCTCAGTACGTAGCAGCTATCTCGGACCCTTCCCCATCAAGATCACCTCTCCTTGTAATGCACGCTCAAATTTCCTTTGTCTTTTTTTTAGTGGCCTTTATCACTATGGCAATTTTTAAAATTTTGGTGTGATTATTTGACAAATATCATCCTCCTACAAATGGTCAGTTCCATGAAAGCAAGTTCTGGATCTGGTTCTACTATACATGTCATGCTTGTCACAACACCTCATTTATAGCTACTGTCCTCTCGATGTGTATTGAATGAATAAAATAATACTAGGATGAGTATAATGTAAACCATGGGTCAGCAAACTATGGCCCACTGGCCAAATGTGGCCTGCTACTTGTTTCTGTATGGTCTGTGAGCTAAGAATGGTTTTCACTTTTTTTAATGGTTAAAAATATACCAAAAGAAGAATAGGATCTGGTGACCTGAAGATTATATGAAATTCAAGTTTCAGTGTCCACAAAGAAAGTTGCCTTGGAACACAACCATGCTCATTCACTTACATAGTGTCTGTGTAATAATGTAACTTTTGTGCTTTGGTGATTTCATGCTAAAATGATAACACTGAGTACATAACAGGGACCAAATGGTCCACAAAGTCTAAAATATTCACTACCTGGCCCTTTACAGAAAAAGTTTGCTGACCTCCTTGATAAAATCTGGCTTTTATCATTCCTGGGCTTCCATACATGGGGGACATATTCCTAAGCTTTGGCTGAAACCCAATGGGAAAAGTGATTTTTGTGGACCCTACATTGAAACATATAAAATAGTGATTCTATTTTCTAATAGGATGAAGGCTATAAAAAAGGAACTGCTCTGTTCTCCAGAATTAGGGGAACAATGATTGACTGAATCAATAAATATTAAGATAAGAGTCATGTAGAGCAGGGTTTGGCAAGCCTATGAGTTTTAGAGTCATGTAGAGCTGGGTTCCCATCCTTTAGACATGAAATCTAAGGCAATATAATCCTCTAAGCTTCAACTAACCTTCCTGTAAAATGAGAATAAAATTTTCTTCCTTGGAGGATGTTGGGATTAAATTAGCTATGATAGACACCTTTTGGGTGTGTTTGTCCATCCAGAAATCCTTTCTCTGAGACCCGTTCCCCCAACTGCAGGGGCAACCTGTGCAGGTCTGTCCACAGACCTGGCCTCCCCTCCTCTGGCCACAACTGACTGGACAAAGCAGGGACACCTGATGCAAAGTCTGTTGTGGGCCAACTGGATCTTCCCCCCTGAAATATTGAAAATGGAACAAGGAAACTCTAGTTAGCGCATGCAAGTCCCTTGGATTTGAGCCACCTGTTTGGACCACAAGCAAAGGTGGGAGAAACTGGTTTGCAGACTGAGGATAATGAACACATGGCAAGATATTTTATGTGGAGAGAGTGAAAGCGATCCCGCTCTGTTGGTACAGAGCCCTCCTGGACCTATTCTTCATGGCAGCCAGCATTCCCCGCTCACGAGTACAGGTCTAAAGTCCTGCCCACGGAGTCACGCCCCCCTGCTTCCAAGCTGCATACACGCCCCAGTCCCTCAAACATCTACACCCCCTAATGGATAAGTCACAGAGGCAGGGGAGATAAAGGATCCCTTGTCTTCCACTGTATGGGCTAAGCAATCGCTGCAGATTCCTTTTCTTTGGAATCCTCCAGCATCAGAGGATGAGACTGGGAAAGAAAACAATCACACACAGGATGGGCAGCCCCATTCCTGCTAAACCGGAACTTTGGAACTTGAACATCAGGACCAGCAAGTCTCAGGATGTGTTGTTGGGAACATATTGTTAAAAATGGAGCTTCAGCTCGAAGTTGATCTAACAACTCCCTGGCTGTGTATCAGACACTCGGGTCTTTCTGGCGGCTTCGCAAGAGTGGGATATGGGCAGGAATATAGACGATAGAAAAGAAACGAGGGCCCCAAGGTTTCTTCTGCTACAGATTTGTAGAGAAACACATGACAGCTTAGGAAAGTCCCTAATGCCAACAACTTTCCATTTCCAAGTTTCATTTCCTTGGGTTCAACCTCACTACCTTTGTGCCCTTCATTCAGGGAGATAATCCTGCTTTTTAAAACTAGTTCCAATGGACTTCAGTCTCTTGTCACAAACATGCCCTAACTGAAACAAAATGTAAATAAAGTTCCTGGCGCCTAATTGTTGTTTAACAATGTAATGGTTGCTGTTACTATTACTTTAAAAATTAGTATGAATTGGCACTATTGCTGTGGTAGCCAATGGTAATAGTTTTTATCGATGCATGCTGCAGTACGTAGGCATGAAATGACATTTCTGGGATTTGCTTTAGAATAGTTTCACAATAAAACTATTTTTAAGAAGAAAAAATAGGGATGCCTGGGTGCCTCAGTCATTAAGCGTCTGCCCAGGTCATGATCCCAGGGTCCTGGGATCGAGCCCCACATCGGGCTCCCTGCTCTGCAGGAAGCCTGCTTCTCCCTCTCCCACTCTCCCTGCTTGGGTTCCCTCTCTTGCTGTGTCTCTCTCTGTCAAATAAATAAATAAATCTTAAAAAAAAAGAAGAAAAAATAAATAGATAAAGCAAGTGTGGCAAAATCTTGGTAATTGTTGAATCTGGGGATGGGTATATGGGAGTTGATTGATTCATGCTACCTTGTATATTTTAGAAAACTTCATAAGAAGAAGATGATGTGAAAATTATTTTTCAGAATATTTCAAAATAATTTCAAAATAATTAGGTTTTAACCATGTTAAATTGCTTAGACAAAGGCTCTAAAACACCAGTTCATCATGCATGCTCTAAAGAAAGTGTCCGGACGCTTGATTCTTTGAAAGCTGAAAGGAGACCTATCTTGGATGATGTGGAAAGGCCCAGAGACAGGGAAATGGACCAAATGACACTGTAAGATCCATCCCCGCCCCCCACAACACACATGTACACACTTCTCAGCTGTAGTATACTATATTGGAAATTGAAGGGTTTCCTCAAAACAAAAGGCAAGGGATTCTCCTTTCTAGGGGTACTTAGGAAGCCATTGATAATCCAGAAAGCGTCAAAGAACTGCAGTACTTTCTTAGCTCCCAAAATGGGAGACGGAATCACATTACTGATTTCTTCTGTATCCGTACAGGATGCTAATGGAAATGAGGGATACAGCATCTGTGTTTTTGAGTATTCTGTCCTGTGGCGGATAAATCGGGCCCTGGAAACTCTCTGTGCTGCCCTGGTTGCCTTCCTCCCTCAAGTACAACCAACTCCCTCTGAGCCGTGGTTAATGAAGTCCGGCCGCTCAATGAGCTGGGGTTTTCCCAGTTTGGAAAAGTGCCAGAAACGAAGGCCAGATATGGCCCAGCCTAAGCGCGAGTAGCACTTTTCAGCAGTAGATTTGGGGCCAAGAAAGGAAAACGTGGAAAGAAGGAGGCAGAGAACAGAGGTGAAGCAAACAGAGGACAAAAACCCTCTCCAGGGGATTCTGTTCCCTTTACTGAAAGTCATTCTAAAGAAAGGGGAAGGGCAGGAGGTTGGCAAGAATCTGGCCTATGGGAGGTTCCCCACAAATTCTTTCATTCATTAGAAAAGACCTTAGGAAAAAATGCTGAGTTGGTGTTTACTATGAGCTCCGCGCTGAGAAATCCAGCTCTGAATGAAATGGACAGAAGGTCCTTGACCTCCTGTAACATAGGGTCTGTTGGGATGCCTGCAGATGAAAGTACAATTGTTAAGTGATAGATAAGCAGAACAGCATTGATCTAGAGGAGTTCTGGGCTTCTTTAAGCGTCTTGTGCCCAGAGGCACCCCATGGCAGGTGAGCATGGTAACTAGGAATTCAGGCTCTAGACAGAGACTCTTTGTGTTCAAATCCTGGGTCTACCCCTCCCTACCCGGGTGACCCTAGGCTGGTTATGTAACCTCTCTGTTGCTCTGTGCAGTGATGATAACGATAAAGTGAGTCTGAGATCCAGCCTGGCCCAGCCCCATGCCCCAGGAAGCTGATCTCTGATGACTATACCACTCCCTTCTCTTGCCTCTGGCTTCCAATTGGATTTGACCGATGGGAAGCACATCCAGGAGATTGGAAGTCCCAAAGGTTTGGCAGTTGCCAGCTTCTCCTCCCTGGCGGCCCTCCTAGAACCCTCACAAGCTATAACACCCCACCTCCTTCAGGCCAGTCAGCAGTAAGGCTGTTTCTAGCAGAACAACTTCCACTGTTTTCTCCCCCCCGCCCCAAATAATCCCTTCACTAAACATCCTTCAACTACCCATTTTGAATATACCATGTGCCTTGACCGGAGCACCTTAAAACAATGCCTGGCCCTAAATAAGCAGATGTGATCCAAGTAAGACTTTGGTTTTGATTTGTGCCATTTCACAGAAAATATCTATGACCCCCTCCCGCAAGCTGAAAACATATTGGTGTGGGGAGTAGCCCAACTTTCCCCAAACGTTTTAAGAACACATCAAAAGAGGATAAGAAAGTTAGGACTCTGCAAAATGCTAATGTAAAGTGGCCATATGTGTGTGAAGCAATCATAATTTTGATCCCTGGTGGCCTTTGCCTTGTGTCCAAAGGTCACAGTGTCATCGTAAGAAATAATAATGCTATAGGCCCTTTGATGATGATGAGAAAAGGGAGATTTTCCAGCAAGAGAGGCCCTGCCAAATTTGAGGTCATTTTTTACCCACTTAAGACAGAAACTATCCTCTCTGGGTTCCTCGTGATCTAATCCTTTAAGCCTTCTGCTGGCACCGGGAACAATGTTAAGCTTCAGGATCAGGCCCTTTGGTTTTTATAATCCATGGGAATTTGAAGATGATAAATCTGTGGAGAGCCTGAAAGTTCCTAACATGTAATTGGAACCCAAGGGGGAAATAATTAAGATAAAGTCATGTAACTCCATCAACTCTTCTCCAAGCCCCTGAATTACATAAGTCCCTAGCTGTAGCATCCCGTCTGCCCCATTCTGCCGTGAAACAAGAGAAAAGGCAGAGACAATGAAAGACAGTGACAAGAAAGATCTGTCCAATGTGACTACTCATTAGCACCTGCTATGAGAGGTTGGTGCGGAAAGAAGTCCAAACACAAGCAAGAGGCAGGAATCAGCCTTCGACCGAACTTACGCAGTCCTCCCCAGCCACCCCCCCTTCCCGCCCCAACTTCGCCACACTTGCCAAAGATAACTGACAGCTTCATATAACAAAGAGCACATCTGATCTATTCTTATTAATAAGATTGGTGGGGACAGTTTAGTTCTAACTTACGATGGCCAAGGCTTCATATCCAAAGTAAGATGAACCAGAAGTTGCTTTCATTTCAGCTCTCACTGTCCCCGCAAGTAGGAGCATCCCCATGAAATGGGGTGCTCCAGCCGCAGCAATGAAAGGTTTAGCAAAACCTCAGAAAATGAATTCGTATTTCTCTAGTTGTCAGAGGTGCTAACCTCAATTTGCCATCAAACCCGTGCCAGGAAGAGAGTCTGTGAAGAGCGGGGTGGGCACCGAAGCACAAGCCGGGAGCACCCCTACGGGGTGGGTGGCAGGGAGTGTCGGCTGGTCTCAGAAACGGGGGACATTCCCTCCACCTTGGCCCGCACTTGCATTCTGCTTCATCTCCTCTTCCTTCGCCTACAGTCTGATGAGACATTATCTGACTCACTTTCATTCCTACAGATTTGGTAGGAGCCTACAGTAAGCCAGAAAGGAAAGATCATTGAGAACCACCCCTGACTTTCAAGCCCAAATAGCTTTGAATAATATCTGGCATAGAGTGTGTGCTTAAAAAAAAATGTTTGCTGGATGTGAAGCCAGTGTGCAAGTTTTTGTTATGAAGCCAACCAACGCGCTGCTGGTGTAGCAGCTGGTTTTCCTTAACGAGCTGATCAGTATCCCTGTGGGCTTTTAAGCCATGACAATATCAGACTCAGCTATAAGCAGAGATGAAATGTAAATTCAGCTATATAGCACAATCTGAAGAACTATTGGGGCTGCCCTATTTCCAAGCCCTTGAAATTCCATGATTAGCAAATTAGTTTGGGGGAAAATACTGCTTTCCCAAAAGGACTCCTCTGGGGAGCAGATCCCATAAGATCTCGTATTCCTACAGCACCCTCTGGACTGTTCTGTTTGTCTTTTAATCCTTTGACTTACTTAACTTTCAGAATTGTTCTTTGAGCCAGATACAATCTTTATTGGTAACCACTGTACAGATTAGGAAATTAAGGCCATGCCATCTGACTTTGAGGAAAGTGCCTTTTTAGAAATTTGGCTCAGGCGGGTGCCTCGGTGGCTCAGTCAGTTAAGCATCTGCCTTTGGCTCAGGTCATGATCCCCGGGTCCTAGGATCGAGCCCTGAGTTGGGCTCCCTGCTCAGCGGAGAGCCTGCTTCTTCCTCTCCCTCTGCCCCTCCCCTGCTCATGCTCTCTCTCTCTCTCTCTCTCTCTCTCTCAAATAAATAAGATCTTTTAAACAAAAAAAGAAGAAGAAAAGAAATTTGACTCAGGCATTCCAGCACAGGTAACATTCAGAGTGTGGACTTATTTTGCAGAGCAGCTTCCTTCCTAACTGGAGAGGTTAGAGTGTGGGACACCCCAGGCCGCCTGGATTGGGAGCCAGAAGTGGAGTCCATACAAGGACTCCAAAAGAACTTTTGCACTTCTGTCTATGGGGTGTCGTGAATAATTTAGTACATTATTCTTTTTTTTTTTTTTTTAAGATTCTATTTATTTGACAGAGAGAGAGAGGGAGAGCACAAGCAGGGGGAGTGAGAGAGGGAGAAGAAGACTCCCCGCTGAGCAGGAAGCCTTACTCAGGGCTTGATCCCAGGACCCTGAGATCATAATCTAAGCTGAAGGCAGTTGCTTAACCAACTGAGCCACCCAGGACCACCTAGTAAATTATTCTTAAGTGAAAAACAGAACCTGGTCCTGGAGACCTAATACACAGTACAGTGATTAGATAACAAATTATGTCTTTAAACATTGAACTAGATTTAAGTTGTTCCCAATGCTGGAAGAAATGATAATTTATGTGATCCTACAAGGTGTTAGCTAACATTATATGGCAATCATATTGCAACAAAAATGATCAAATCAGTGTTGTACACCTTGAACTTATGCAGTGTTGCACGTCAGATATAACACAGTAAAGAAAACAAAGGAGCCCAGACCCTGCAATGATAAAAAACGGATCTTAAGAGCATCTCACTTGGCAATGTCTGTGCATTCTGACGGAAGTTCTACAAACACAGCTTTCTTTCCAACCAGTTGGCAGCAGGTTTCTGGGCTTGCGGTCTCATCGGGGAGACCAATATTTGTGCTTTCCGCTACCCTGCCACCTTGCAGACTGACTTGATCAACTGGCTTGATTGAATGTTCTGATCGAAAAGTTTCTGTGCAGGGCGCCTGGGTGGCTCAGTTGGTTAAGCGACTGCCTTCGGCTCGGGTCATGATCCTGGAGTCCCGGGATCGAGTCCCACATCGGGCTCCCTGCTCAGCAGGGAGTCTGCTTCTCCCTCTGACCCTCCCTCCTCTCATGTGCTCTCTCTCTCTCTCTCATTCTCGCTCTCTCAAATAAATAAATAAAATCTTAAAAAAAAAAAAAGAAAAGTTTCTGTGCAGAGCATGTGGCTATAATCTCACTTCCAAAACAGTTATCTACACTCGGGCAGAAACCAGAGGTCTAAGAAGGAAGAATTGAAAGAATTATGGTCAAGTGTAGGTTCTTGAAGTAATCTGTTAATCGACTTTAAGAGGACTGCATGGCTGGAGGAGGCATATGCGCAACAGGCATTCCCTGGCTACCTTCCACTCAATAAGGGTTCATCTTTGGGTCTGTGCCTTCAAGTATCCTCACTACATTCCACCCCTCGGCTTCTGGTCTGGCTTGACCTGGGCTAGTCATTAGCTTCCTCTGTTGAAACCACACCTTCAGCTTCCTCCACTTAGGGCTCCTTCCCCATTGCCTTCTTTCTAACACTTGCCTCACTCCAGCAACGACATTTCAGGGAAGTGCTACATCCCATCTGACCCAGCTGTAGCCCACTGTTCTCTTCACCTGGGGGCCAAGAAACAGTTCTCTAAAAGTATCTCTGAATTCAGTTGATGGATAACAGTCCCTGCTTCAGTGATGAATAGATAGGAATGTCATGATGGGTGCCCTGTGGAACCCATTTCATTGACTCAATATCCCGTAATGTGTTTACTCCATCCTAACATGTATTTAGGGGTGGGGGTGGGGGTGGAAGATGCTTCCAGCTGTGCCTCCCCCTGCAGAGACCTTCATTTTGCTTCTTTGCTCCTTCCAGGCAGAGGGGCACCAGGGAAAGAGAGGAGGACCAGGGGGACGAATACCAACATTTTGGGTTTTTATTTTTTTTTTTTTTTTGACCTTTCAATTCTTTTTCTCTTTCCCTCAGGACTTGAGATAGACTCTGCGGGTGGTAGAAAATAAAGCTTCAATGTTAACTCATTTGAAACCCTGGGTATAAGAATATTTGCCCAAGTTACTTCCATTCTGGGTCTAGTCAAATAATTATCACAGCAGCTGTTTGCCCCCTCCCACGTACCCTCAGCCCAACACTGAGTCATCTGCAGCTGCAGTGGGGACCGTTCCTGACGCTCCATCAGCTCCCCACCTGAAGCAGGTGCATCTCTCTTTCGAACTGTTTGAGGGCTTTCTTCAGTGCCTCAGAAAGTTGCTCAGCTCACCTACAACGCAGCCAGGAAGTTGGGGATTTAATGGCCCCAGGAGTAGCCCTCAACCAATGAGAATCTGAAATCAGTAGATAAACACCTCAGCTTCTTCATTTCCTAAGGTATATTCATCAGAGTTCTCCAGAGAAACAGAACCAATAGGAGATACAGGTATAGATATGTTTTTATGTTTATATATATGTTTATGTTTATATATATATGTATATGTTTATTATAAGGAACTGACTCGTGCAATCATGGAAGCTAAGAAGTCCCACAATCTGCTGTCTGCATGCTAGAGAGCCAGGAGAGTCAGTGGTTTAATTCCTGTTTGAGTCTGAAGGCTTGAGAATAAGTCTCGGTCGAGAGCAGAAGACTGCCTGCCATCCCAGCTCACAGTCAGGCAAAGAAAACAAATTCTCCCTTCCTCCGCTTGTTGGTTCTATTCAGGTATGGATGGATGGGTAAGGCCCAACCACAACGGGCTGGGCAGTCTGCTTCACTTGGTCTACTGATTCAAGCGCTAATCCCTTCCAGAAGCCCCCTCAGAGACACACCAGTAATCATGTTTAACCAAAAATCTGGGCATCCTGTGGTCTAGTCACGTTGATACATGAAATTGACCTTCACAGGGAACAAATCTGAAGCATGCTCTCTGTACCTGGGGCCAATGGTAGAAATCAATTACTAGCTTTAAGTTTTGCTAAATGGATACTGATGAACTCTAGATAGGAAACCAGCTTAACAACTGAAGTCAAGTTTAATTCTACCAACCCACCATGTAGCATACAATTCTCAGTGTACAACAGATTTTTAATACTATTTTTCTTTACTTAGAAAAATTACTTATGTATAAAAAGTCAGGTTTCTCTCGTGATAATGCTCCATAACAAACATGTCCAAAATTTTAGTGGTTCAAAACAACAAACATTGATTTTACTATCACAGGTCTGCTGATTGGTTGTGGTTTGGCCATTTTCAGCTGGGCTGAGCTGAGCTAGACTGGACCCTAATTTGTGAATCAGCTTTAGATCTGCTCTTCTCCTCCTCCTCCTCTTTTCTTCTTCTTCTTCTTCTTCTTCTTCTTCTTCTTCTTCTTCTTCTTTCTTCTTCTTCTTCTTCTTCTTCTTCTTCTTCTTCTTCTTCTTCTTCTTCTTCTTCTTCTTCTTCTTCTTTCTTCTTCTTCTTCAGATGTTATTTCTTTACTTGAGAGAGAGAGAGAATACAGGGGAAGAGGGAGCAGCAGACCCCCTGCAGAGCAGAGACCCCCCACCACAGGATCCCAGGACCCCAAGACCATAACCCAAACCAAAGGCAGACGCTTCACCAATGGAACCACCCAGGCACCCCTGTACATTCTTCTTTACAGGACTTATGGCTGAAGGCACAACAGCTAACAGGGCACCCTCTTCTCATGACAGATGGTGAGAATATAAGAGGCCAAGGCAAACCATGCAAAAATTGCAAGTACATTTAAAGGCCCTGCTCAGACATCCATGTCAAGTCTGCTCACATGCCATCGGCCAAAGAATGTCCTTGGGCTGAGTGCAATATCTGAGGAGAAGGGACATGTACTATGCCAGGCAGAGTGGGAGGCACTGCACAATAGCCAAGGGCAAGCATACGTAATCCTGTTACTTAAAAGGAATGAAGAATTGGAAATCTACCACAATATGGAAAATTTTAAACATAACCAAAAGGAGACAGAATATCATAATAATCCTTATCACGCAGAAACAACAGTCATCTCACTACTAATCTTATTCACTCCCCCTCACTCCTTCATTATTTTGAAGCAAATCCTGGATGAGTGTCTTTTAAGGGAAGAAAGTAAATCTATATTTTTGCAGGGTGTGGGACATTACTTAGATCTCAAAGAATTTACAAAACAATGAAAGGGATTAACTAGTAAGTTAACTTGATATGAAGTAAAGCATAAGAACATATTCAACAACATTGAGAGTTAATTCCAAGATGCTGTCACGGGCACTTTACACTGAATATTGATGTATTTTATATTTAACTGCCTGGTCTAGCTAAAATAATGAATACCACCAAACTCTAAAAGTAAATGCCTACTCTTTAACTAGTTCATGAATCCTAGCAACAGATGAGGAGGAAGAAGAAAAGAAAATTTGAAATAACAGCATTTTGAGATGCAAACCAGTTACTTTATCTGTGCATGAGGATTGTATCACTTTGGCCAAAGCCTGGCTTCCTTGAGCTACTTTATTTCATCTATTGGAACGTTTCATAATATGAGGCTATTACAAAAATAAACTTCAAGTGAGTTACAAATGTCAAAGAAGCACAAAACTTCAATGAGTACAAAAATAAAATTTCAGAGTGTGTTTAATAAAAAGAAACATCACATCAATTTATCAAACTATCACTTTTAACCCATATTTAAAATAACATCTTGGGGCGCCTGGGTGGCTCAGTTGGTTAAGCATCCAACTCTTGATTTTGGCTCAGGTCATGATCTCAGGGTGGTGAGATTGAGCGCCATGGCAGGCTCCACACTGGGCATGTAGCCTGCTTAAAATTCTCTATACCTGGGCGCCTGGGTGGCTCAGTTGGTTAAGCAACTGCCTTCGGCTCAGGTCATGATCCTGGAGTCCCTGGATTGAGTCCCGCATCGGGCTCCCTGCTCCGCAGGGAGTCTGCTTCTCCCTCTGACCCTCCCCCCTCTCATGTGCTCTCTCTCTCAAATAAATAAATAAAATCTTTAAAAAAAAAAGTTTCTCTATACCTTTCCCTCTGCCCCTTCCCCTACCCTCAAATAAATAAATAAATAAATAAATAAATAAATAAATAAATAAAATAATATCTCAATTTCTGAAGCGGCCAATGGAAATATATTTTTAAAGTCCTATGGGGTTACTCCACTGGTCAGCAGTGTGTTGTAGCCGGCCCTGTCATCCTGTGCCCCGTTATCTACATCCTTCACCTCTGCTGTGTGATACCATTTGGGCCAGAGCATTTTATATGAGGTGGGTCCCTTGAACATTGAAAAGGCCTTAGGAGAAGGGAAGTACCTGGAGGTGATGGTCTCTGTGATCAGAGGGAATCTGGAGACAGCGTCCAGTGCCCGAGTGAGCATTGCTGTGACTGGGGAACCTGGCAACGGCATGTCCTCCTTCATCAATGCACTGTGGGGAATTAGACATGAGGAGGAGGCCTCGGCTTCCACTGGGGTGGTGAGGACCACCCAGATTCACACTTGCTATTCCTTCTCCCACTTTCCCAATGTGTGGGACAACCTGCCCCCAGCACAAGGGCTGCTGCCCAAACCCTAGAGAACTATTTGGAGGAAATGCCATTTAGCCAGTATGCCTCTTCATCATCATTGCAGACACACATTCAGCATGAATCTCATGAAGCTTGCCAAAACCATCCAGGGCCTGGGAAAGAGGTTCTACATTGTCTGGACCAAGGTGGACAAGGGCCACAGCACAAGTGCCCTCTGGGCAGAACAAGTCCTGCAGAATATCCAGAGAATATCCCAGAAACTCTCCAGAAGAAGTGGGTGTATGAACATATCATATTCCTGGTCTCTAGCTTTGACCCCTTATTGCATAACTTCCCAGAGCTTAAGGACACCTTGCACAGCGACGTCTCTGATATCAGGTGCCATGTCCCCTAGAAAACCTATCCCACACCTGTGAGATGATCATTAAAGACAAGGCTACCTCCCTGCAGAAGAGAATAGTTTTAGTGTTTTCAGGACACCCTTGGTGTCCAGGGTGAAGATGATGTGAAGCCGTGTCTGAACGCTACTTCTCGCTCTTTGTTATGGATGATGATTCTCTCTAACAGGTGGCCCAGATTATGGGGGATGCCCATGGAGGAGTACAGGGCTGTCATGAAGTACTTGGATCTGTATGCTCTCCCTAAAGTGAATGGGAGAATGACTTGTTCAGTCATGAAGCATTTCTTAGCCTTCCTAGCTACATCAAATCCTTGAGTGACTATGTCATTCTCTGTTTTAAGGGAATGTAGCAATGATGCTTCTTTGAGTTAGATACCAGGGAAAAGAAGATGATCCTGAGAAATCCTTCCCACCAATGAAAACTGGCTTGGGAATTGGTCCAATAATAGGTCCAATAGGCTCATTCTCCAGTGGAAGTCGGGCTGCCTGGGGTCCTCTTCCCAGTAGGATACCTCGTTTCTCCACTAGAAATGAAGAGATTTAACCAAATACTTTCTTCTATTTCTAAAAGGGTTAGTTCCTTAAAAGGAATTTTAAAGAAAATCCCCTATCTTCCTAGCCCCAGTCATAATGCACTGTTCCTTCAAAGAATAAATATTTATTAAAATCATTAAATAAGCTTTCTGGGTTCAGGAAAAGAAAAAAAAGTCATGTGCATGATGACTATTAGTTTGCTAGAGCTGCCATAACAAAGTACCTCAGGTTGGGTGACTTCAACGACAGAAATGTATTTCCTCACAATTCTGGAGGCTAGAAGTCCAAGATTAAGGTGTCAGCAGGTTTGGTTTATCTTGAGACCTCTCTGTTTGACTTGTAGATTGCTACCTCCTCACTACATCTTCACATGGCCTTTTCAAAGTGCACCCACATCCCTGGTGTCTCTTCCTCCTAATAAGGACTCCAATCATATTGCACTAGGATCCCACCCTTGTGACATCATTTAACCTTAATTACCTCTTTAAAGGCCCTATCTCTGTGTACAGTCACATTGGGGGGTTAAGTCTTCAACATATGCATATGGGGGGAGGGATATAATTCAGTCCATAACAATTACATCAGTCAGTCTTATGAAAACCATTTAGAACCAATACCACTAGTAAAGAATGGTAAATTAGCTAATAATATAACAATAGGAATAGTTAATGGGTAGTAAGAGAGCACTCATTATGTGCCAAGAGCTCTTCTGTACACTTTACACATATTAACTTATTTTTTAAAATTCCTGCTATGCAGGTACTATCATGTCCCCCACTTTACAGATGAGAAAATTGAGGCACAGAGAGGTTAAATTAAAAAAGTAGAGGTAGGGTGGCCAGTTAAATGTAGGAATGCCCAGTTAAATTTGAATTTCAGATCCACACCAAGTAACTTTTTAGTGCCTGTATGTTCCAAATACTGCATATGACATGCTTGCATAAAAAGAAATCCATGTTGTCGATCTGAAATTCAAATTTAACTGGGCATCCTATATTTTTATTTACTAAATTTTGTAACCCTAATCACAGGCAAGATGTGTCTTCTCCTATACTGAAGCAGTAGATTTTAAATTCCATTCAAGAGTTCCTGGAACTTTCTGGAAATACAATACGAGGTTGCCGAGAGGCCAAAAGAAAAGATGAAGGGTCAGATCCCCCCTTTCAAATACAGTAACTCATTTTTAATCTCTTTTTTTATACTGAAATTTTCTATAAATGTTCACTGAGGAAAAAAATATATTCCCTTGATTTATTTATTTATTTTATTTTTGAAGATTTTATATTTGACAGAGGGAGACACAGCGAGAGAAGGAACACAAGGAAGGGGAGAGGGAGAGGGAGAAGCAGGTTTCCCGCTGAGCAGGGAGCCTGATGCGGGACTCGATCCCAGGACCCTGGGATCATGACCTGAGCGGAAGGCAGATGCTTAACGACTGAGCCACCCAGGCGCCCCTATTCCCTTGATTTAAAATGTAAGTTTGCAAAGTCACTGTTTTTCTGGTAAAGCCAGCATAACTTTTGACATTTTGAGGGTTTTGTTGTTGTTGTTGTTGTTTGGTTGGTTTGGCTTTGGGGCTTCGTTTTTTTTTTTTTTTTTTGTCCAAAAACTTCTACCTTTGTCTTTTCCAACCTTGATATTCTCTAATTCTTTCTGCCTACAAAGAACCCACCAAGACTGGTCGTTTGCCTGGAGGACTCTGAAAGAAATGTTAGCAGCTTACAGCTGAGGCTGCCCCAGTTTAGGTCAAGTTAAATTTGAGCACAACATCATCCACACTTTTATATAATATTCACAGCTGCTTTGGGGCCACAAAGGTAGAGCTGAAGAGCTGAGACAGAGGCCATATGGTCCAGAAAGACAAAAATATTTACTATCAAGCCCTTTACAAAAAAACCTTTGCCAATCCCTAGTCAGTAAGAATCTGCTTCTGATGGCTCCTGGCATGGTTTAGAAGCAAGCAGTCCTGAAGATTTTTCTGAGTTTAAAGAGGTAAGAGTAACTGGGCAGATTGATTTTCTGTAATAATTTTTAATTACTTTATGTCACTGGGAAAAATTGTCTCAGAAAATAGCATAGCTTTCAGACCAAGTGTTTCTGTTGAAAATGTGATCACATGGATTGTTGCTGGCAATGACCTGTAATTCTAGATAGATGAAATAGGAAAGTAAGCTTTTACTGGGACAAAGTCTATCAATATTTTCCACACTGTTTATGGCTCTTTTCAAAAATGAACTGTGAAGCAGAAACCTGATAATTTTTTAAAATTTTTTATTGAGGCATAACTGACCGACAACCTTATATTAATTTCAGGCGTATAACATAATGATTCAGTATTTGAATTCATTACAAAATGATCACCACAGTAAGTCTAGTTAACACCCATCACCATATATAGTCACAGAATTTTTTTTTCTTGTGATGACAAATTTTAAGATTTACTCTCTTGGCAACTTTTAAATATACAATATGGTATTGTTAACTATGGTCACCATGTGCACAGGATAGCCTCATGACTTACTTATTTTATGACTAGACACTTGTACCCTTTAACTCCCTTTATCCATTTCAGCCACCACCCACGACCCATCTCTGGCAACCATGTATCTGTTCTTTGTATGGATGAGCTTGGTTGTCCTGTTTGTTTTTAAGATTCCAAAGATAAGTGAGATCATATGATATTTGTCTTTCTCTGTCTGACTTACTTCCTGCAACATAATACCTCTAAGATCCATGCATGTTGTCACAAATGGCAGGATTTCATTCTTTTTTTTAATAGCTAAATAATGTTTCATTGTGTGTATATATATTATACCATATTTTATATACTCCTTAATGTTTTCCAAGTGGTTGCACCAATTTACATTCCCATCAACAGTGTACAGGGGCTCCTTTTTCTCCACATCCTTGCCAGCATTTGTTATCTCTTGTCTTTAGGATTTTAGCCATTCTAACAGATGTGAAGCGATATCTCATTGTGGTTTTAATTTGCATTTCCCTGATGATAAATGATGTTGATCATCTTTTCATTTGTATGTCTGTTGGCCATTTGTATGTCTTCTGTGGAAAAATGTCTATTCTGATCCTCTGCCCATTTTTAATTCAGATTGTTTGGGGTTTTTTTGCTATTGAGTTGTATGAGTTCTTCATACATTTTGAATAGTAAGTCCTTATCAGGTATATGATTTGCTGATATTTTCTCCCATTTAGTAGGCTGCCTTTTCATTTTGTTGATGATTCCCTTTGCTGCACAGAAGTTTTTTATATTAAGGTTGATGAAGGCCACTTGTTTATTTTTGCTTTTGTTGCCTTTGCTTTTGGTAACAAATCCAAAAAGCTCATTGCCAAGACCAATGTCAAGGAGCTTACCACCTATGTTTTCTTTTAGTTTTATAGTTGCAGGTTTTACATGCAAGTCTTTAATCCATTTTGAGTTAGTCTTGGCATACGGTGTGAGATAGTGGTCCAGAGAAAGCTGATAATTTTTTCTCTGATTCCAGATCACTCTGTGTCAGTTCTCCAACAAATCACAATAGTCAGCAACATTAAAATTCCAGACAAGGCGTTCAAGGCCACTGGATGCTTACAATAATCTAAAAGGGTTTAGGTTGATAATCCCAGGATTAGCGTTGGAAATTTTAATAGAGTTGCGTGTCTTTGAAGTCACATCTTAGCAACACCCCAGTCTTCTTTCATGGAAAGTTTTCCATAAACACATTATCCACCACTTGACCCTGGAGAACACAGTTCATCATTTGCTGCTTTATTTAGCATTTTAAACAGTTATTTTCTGTAGCTTCCCAGATTCGTCCTGCATAATCAATAGCCATAGTTATTCTAGGGCCATGAGGAACTCAGGGAGAGTAAAACCTCCTAGAAAAATATTCTTCTCTGGAGTTGAGCTCTATACTCAATACTATAAAAATCAGATGTCTGATCTAGCTGGTATATTTATCAATGATATTACCTTTTCTTGCCTTTTACTTATATACACTTTCTTGTCATGTGGATTATTTGTGATTAAAAGAAGTTAGAGTGTCCAAACAAATTAAGAAAACATTCTAAAAGAAGGATGTCATTTTTAATTTAAAAACTATATAAAAAGATAGATATCTTGTAGAGTCATAGAAACATCCATTTTTTTTCTATTCCTCCTAACTTTCCAAAGCGTATATTTTAATAGCATGATTTATGTGGTATTTCACTGGATAGATAAACTACAGTTTATATAATCAATTGCACTACCATTTTTATATCATTCTTTTTTTTTAATTTTATTTTACTATGTTATGTTAATCACCATACATTACGTCATTAGTTTTTGATGTAGTGTTCCATGATTCATTATTTGTGTGTAACACCCAGTGCTCCATTCAATATGTGACCTCTTTAATACTCATCCCCCCGCCCCCCTCCCCTCTAGAACCCTCAGTTTCTTTCTCAGAGTCCATAGTCTCTCAGAAACATCCATTTTTGTACCATTACTATGGTTTGGATTTCCCTCCCTTTGAAACTTGAAAAGAGCTACATTTATTTATATTTATTATAAATGAGAAGACAATCCCTTTACATCATTTATGTGTCCACAGAAATAGGTTAGATATTATCTCCCTAGGAATGAGACTTTCCATGATCCAAACAAGGATCAGTCATTTTAGAGATTTTCTGAGTGTGTAAAAAAAAAAAAAGATTTAAATAGGGCAGTTAGGGAGGCCGATGTGCGCCATCTTGTTTGATTGGTGTTACTTACAGTAACCTCAGTTGTGTCTGTCTTGGTGATTCATTTGGGATTGGTGTTGGTCCAAAGGTGCCTTCTCAAGATGAGGCAGATTGATCTGTGTTCAGAGCTTAAAGAATAATTTCCCCCAAAAGCCACAGTAAGATGCAGATAGATTTCCAGATAGAAGTTGAGAAGGAATTGCCCCAGGAGACACACCAAGAGGCTGGGTGTTTTCCAGACAGAATGAGCTTCCACTTTCTTCCTCTAATAGACATGGCAAGAAATAATCAACTTGTGAGAATCAACACTGAAAGTAGGCAGATGGGGACATCCAAACACCCAGACACAGCCCTAGTCAAGCCAGTAAACCACACTAAAGATAGAAGAGAAAGGCTCAAAATTATCCTAAGATTCGAGTTCTCAGAGCAGTTGCATACAGTTGTGTACTGCACAATGGCACCCAGGCAAGGGAGTGGGTGCGGCCTGGATTATAATATGAGCTGCTGTCTGCCCAGAAGGACAGACATACTGTTTTACATACTATTTCAGAGATTCCCCAGCCCTCTGAAACCTATTCAGAAACCCTCATTTGAGAATCCTTCATTGGGACTCTGGTATTATAACTATGTGTACCAGAGTAATCTTTTCTTATTAAATGTTTTTTTTTTTCATTCTGTTCATTGTGAAAGAACAATTCAGTCATTCATTAAGCAAGATGTGGATACCAAGGGCTGGGGATACCATATTGGGGTAGATAGATTATATTAGTGATCTCAATACTACACCCTCCCCTATGTCCTTGTTTATTGCTATATAACTTTCTACTGCCCATCTGCTCTGTCCCTGGGCTTTGTCAGAGTGACTTGCTTTGGCTAATGGGATATTAGCAACGATGACATAATGAGAAGCTTGTAAAATACTTGCTCACTGGGGCCTGTTCTCACTGTTGCACACTTACCACTGCGTTATGAGCAAGCCAAGCTAGTCCAGTTATTCAAACCATCCCAATTGACAGGCAGCTAAAGGCCAGATGTGTAAGCCCAACCAAGGCCAGAAGAAATGCACCACCAAGAGTAGCCTAAATGGCTAACATGCAAATAAATGCATGAAAAGAAAAATAAATGCTATTTGTTTAACGCAAGTTTTTTTGGGCTATTTGTCATACAACTTTATTGTGGCAATAGATCATAGATACACATAATGAACATGACAGAGAAGGTCTCTGCTCCCCTGGGCTTACATTCCAGTGGAGGAAAGAGACAATGAATGAATGAACAAATGGACTAAAAAAAAATAGCTGGTCGTAAGTGATATCAGAGAATTATTTTAAAAGCAGGGTGGGGAGATAGGATTAGTTAGGGTCTGCACAGCTGCTTGATTTTGACCTTTTTCTGGGGGTACATTTAGGTTAAGGTCTGAATGAATAGAGTCAGCCAGCCAAAGACCAGGAAAAACAGCATTCTGGACAGAGGGACTAGCTAGTGCCAGAGTCGTAAAGGGGGAGTAAACTTGGAGGGTTCAAGGAACAGAGAAAGGCTGCAGGACTTGGAGTATGAGGAATGAGGGAAAGACAAGCACAAGATAAGACCAGAAAGGAGACAGGCCAAATTACAAGAGGCTTTGTAAGCCAAACAAAAAGATGAGCTTTCACTCAAACGCCATGGGAATTCTTTCATTTTCATCTTAAAAAATAATAAATCACTCTGGTTTCCTTAAGGAGTGTGAATTCTGAGAAACAAGACTGGAAATAGGCAGACCAGTTAGGGGGGTTATGTTAGTCATCAGGTGAGAGATGATGGCAGCTTGTTACAGACCAGAGAAAGGTTCACATATAAGATATAAACTGTGAAGATGGAGTAGGTAGAACATGGGGGTGGGTTAGGGATTGTTGGAAGAGAAAGGCACAAGAGAAAAAAAAAAACTCAAACCTAGATTTTTTTCATGTGAATAACTGGGTAAATGGTAATACCTTTTATTTTGAAGAATGGGGGAAGAACCAGTTTGAGAGGAAAATCAAAAAATTCTAGTCTGGCAATGTTAAGTTTCAGATACCTATTATAAATCCAAGTAGACATGTAAAAAAAAAAAAAAAACCTTGTGTGGGATATGTGAGTTCAGAGGTCCAGAAAACAGAGTAGGCTGTAGATATGGAGGCAGTTTAGAAATATGGGAATGAATGGGGACATCTAAGAAGAATGTTTTGAAGGAGAGGGATGGGGACTGATAATGATCTCTAGGGATTTCAACCTATAGAAGTGAAGAAGAAGAGATGCCAGAGGCACTTGCCTGGCTCAGTCAGAAGAGCATGCAATACTTGATCTCTGGGTTGGGGGTTTGAGCCCCATGTTGGGTGTAAAGATTACTTAAATTAAAAGAAAAAAACAAAAAACAGAAGACGAGATGCCAGCAAAGGAGGCTGGGAAGTAGAGGCAAAGATGGGAAGCAAGGATCAAGAGAGTGCTATGCATGGGAGACCAGAGAAACTAGTTATCAAAATTGCAGTAGTACTGAGAGGTCAAGTTCAAGATCAGTGGAGTGACAGTTGGATTTGGCAACCTGGAGTCATTGGTGGCCTTGACAGGAGCAATATCCATGGAGTGCAGGGCAAGCGTGGATTGTGTGAGAAGGTTAAGTGAGTTCAATGAGGGGATCCAGTGAACCACTCTTCCACAAAAGGGAGACACTGTCGAAACATTGTACAATAGCTAGAGGAAGGTAGGTGATTATTTGGGGGTGAATTGTGCCCTCTAAAAAGTCATGTTGAAGTCTTAACTCCTGATTCCTGTGTATGTGAACTTATTTGGAAATGGAATTTTGCAGATGTAATTAGTTAAGATGAGATCATATTGGAGTAAGGTGAGCTCTTAATCCAGTATGACTACTGTCTTTAAGAAAAGGGTAAGAACAGGGGCGCCTGGGTGTCTCAGATGCTTAAGCGTCTGCCTTCGGCTCAGGTCATAATCTCCAGGTCCTGGGATTGAGTCCCATGTCAGGCTCCCAGTTCAGCGGGGAGTCTGCTTCTCCCTCTCCCTCTGCCTCTGTCTCTCCCTCTCCTCCTGCTTGTGCTCTCTCTGTCTCTCTCTCTCTGTCTCTATCTCAAATGAATAAAAAAAAAAAGGGGGTAAGAACAGGGGCTCCTGGGTGGCTCAATCTGTTAAGCATCCAACTCCTGATTTCAGCTCAGGTCATGATCGTGGGATTGTGAGATCAAGCCTCACGTTGAGCTCTGTGCTCAGCGCAGAAGCTGTTTGAGCTTCTCTCTCTTCCTCTCCCTCTGCCCCTCCCCAAATTGTGCATGCTCTCTCCCTAAGTAAATAAATAAATAAATAAATAAATACATAAATAAGTAAATAAAATCTTAAAAAAAAAGGAAGAACAATCAACAAAACAAACACCAACACCAAACACAACCTACTGAATGAAAGAAGACATTTGCAAATGATATATCTGATAAGGGGTTAGTATCCAAAACATGTAAAGAACTTACACAACTCAACATCAAAGAAAAACAAATAATCCAGTTTAAAAATGGGTAGAAGGTATGTATATGCATTTCTCGAAAGAAGACATACAGATGGCCAGCAGACATGTGAAAAGATGCTCAACATCAATAATTATCAGGGAAATGCAAATTGAAACCACAATGAGATATCACCTCACACCTGTCAAAATGGCTAAAATCAAAAACAAGAAACAAGTGTTGGTGAGGATGTGGAGAAAAAGAACCCTTGTGCACTATTGGAAAAGAGTCTGGAGGTTTCTCAAAAAATTAAAAATAGAATTACCATCTGATCCAGTAATTCCACTATTGGATATTTACCCAAAGAATATGAAAACACAAATTCAAAAAGATACATGCACCCCAGTGTATACAGCAGCATTATTTACAATAGACAAATTATGGAAGTAACCCAAGTGTCCATTGATAGATGAATGGCTAAAGAAGATGTGGTATACACACACACACACACACACACACACACACACACACACACACACACACACAGGAATATTACCCAGCCATCAAAAAGAATGAAATCTTGCCATTTGCAACAACACGGATGGAGCTAGAGTATAATGCTAAGTGAAATAAGTTAGAGAAAGACAAACACCATTTGATTTCACTCATATGTGGAATTCAAAAGACCAAAAAAAAAAAAAACCAACAGAGAAAAAAAAGACAAACCAAAAAACAGAGTCTTAACTCTAGGGAACAATAGAGGGGATGTGAGGGGGGAAGGGGTTGGGTGAAATAGTTGAAGGAGATGAAGAGCACACTTAATCCTGATGAGCCCTGAGTAATGTATAGAATTGTTGAATCCCTGTGTTGTCCACCTGAAATTAATATAATACTGTATATTAATTATACTGGAATTAAAATTTTTTTAAAAAATCATAAGAAAAGGAGAAGAGACAAGGACAGGCACACCCTAGGGGAGAAAGCCACGTGACAACAGAGGCAGAGATTGGAGTTATGTTACCACAAGCCCAGGAACACCTGGGGCTGCCAGAAGCTGGAAGACGCAAGGAAGTAGCCTCCCCTAGAAACTCTGGAGGGAGTGCAGGCTTCCCAACACTTTGATTTCAGACTTTTAGCCTCTAGCACTGTGAGAGAATAAATTTCTGTTATTCGAAGCCACCCCATTTGTGGTACTTTGTTATTACAACTCTGGGAAGCAACATGTCTGTTAAGATACAGTGTGCTGAAGGGGCGCCTGGGCGGCTCAATCGTTAAGCGTTTGCCTTCGGCTCAGGTCATGATTCCCAGAGTCCCGGGATCGAGCTCCGCATCGGGCTCCCTGCTCAGCGGGGACTCTGCTTCTCCCTCTCCCCCACCTCTGTTCCCTCTCTTGCTGTGTCTCTCTCTGTCAAATAAATAAATAAAATCTTAAAAAAAAAAAAGATACAGTGTGCTAAAGAGACTAGACCTCTAAAGAAGGAGAAATTGGTGATATAGGAGGAGAAAAGACTCAATTTCAGGAGTCAAGTTTTTAAGAAAAGGAAGCGGACAAGAGATCCAGAAGATGTCGGATCTCCTCGGTAGGAGGCGAGGAGGCCGAGGGAGTGGGTGCCAGTGCCTTGCAAATTTGGAAATAGCAAGATGTGAGAGTTGTGGTTGGCTGCTTCCTGTTCCTCACAGGAATCTGAAGCAGGTTATCGGCTGAGGGGGTGGAGATGGATGGTGTGTGGCGCTGGGGAGGGAATTGGGGAGGAAGTTTGAGGAGAGAGAAAAAGATCCGGAGGAGTTGTTTTGGAAATCAGGAAACTGAACACTCTTGGAAAGTATTAAAGGATTCCAGACCCATTTGAGTTTTGTGGCCTTCACTTTGAAGTAAGACCAGTCAGCATGGTTGTGCATTTTCCTCACGAAACATTCCATGGGTCTGGTGCTGGTGGGGATTGGGCAGGTATTTAGCTTAAAGGGAGGTTTTGTGTTATTTCCTCTTTTTCTTTCCCCCAGGTAGTATGAAGAGGAGGAATTAAAATAGCTCACAAGGGAGTGACTTAAATAACTCACCAAAGTGAACAATTTATTGTGGACTGGAGATTTTTCTGAAAGGTCAAAGAGCAGCTGAAGTGAAGTCCTGGGGTACTATTTCCAGAAGTACCCATCAGAGATGGCCTTGTATTTCTTTTTCTCAGGCCCCAGCCAGGCTATAGAGAAGCTGCTGAAAGAAAACAATTTCATTCCCGGCTTTTATAAAAGGAAGAGGAGGGGACACAGAGGCAGACTCTTGGGGCTGGGAGAATGGGAACGAGGGGAAGAGGGAGGAGACTCCCTTAGACTGGACAACAAGTGGAGGTCTGGAGGCCCCCACTATTGAGGATCCAAGATGGAGCCTTGAGGTGGGGCAGAACCTCCAGGCAACAGCTGTGAGGACACCTAGGAGGCCTTCTCTAGGCACGGAGGCCCTGGGCCTCAGCAGAGGGCCCTCATCTCAGAACTGTAGGGCTCCCAGTGCTCTTAGGTTCCAAGCACTCGGCAGGCTCAGACAATGGGCCAACCAACGTGGAAAGAGGAAGGGAGGGCCCTCACCAAAGCCTTCTGTCCCCCTCCCCACTTCAGATTTGCCTTGACCTTATAGCTAAGGCTGGGCGAGAGGGCCCTTACACTGACAGATGAGTGTCCAGCAGCCCAATGTCACAGGGGCTCAAGGTCAGGCAATTGGATGTCTAAGACAATTAAGAAAGGTGCCATCTGAAACTCAAAAACACTACATTGTAGGACAGAAGTCAGACATTTACATGAAGTTCACAAACAAGGAAATCTAATCTATAGTGGTAGAGATGAGAACAGAGATTTTCTCTGGGGGTTGAGGTGGAAAGCAAGTGACTAAAAAGGGGCGGGAGGGGACGTTCTGGGGTGATAGAAATGTTCTTCTCTGGATTCAGGTGGCAATCCACCCAAGGTTTGTCTATTCACTGTATGTAATTATGTCTCAATAAAGTAGTGACTTGGAGCTCCCATAGTATCCTAAGAAGAAAAGAAGGAAAAATGAGAGGAAGAGAGGAAGAAAAGAAGGCAAAGGTGAGACCAGTTACCTCAGGCTGCCGTAGCTGATTCATACTCACTGCACATTTGCCACCCATTTGTTCCACAAACTTTTACTGAGCACCTAATCTGTGCCAAGTGGCCAGAGAGCAGAAGAGTGGAAGCAAAAGGTTCAATACACAGAGCTCAGACCTGGGCAGCAGTCATTCTGCCTGGAGGGAAGGAGCTGTGCTCGTGGGAAAGGTCCGAAGAGGCAACACAGGGGCACGTGGGCTGGAGAGACCAGGAATGCTGAGACCTGAATCCACCTATGCTTACACTTCTCTTTCTCCTTAAAAATCTGAACACAAAAACCACAGTCTTGAAGCCCAGGACTTCCTGCCACAATCACCATGAAAGGTGCTTGTGACTAATGCTGTTGTAATGCTAAGCTTGGGAAGCCATTCTCAGGGAAACGGGCTGCTCTGGTTGCCAACAGGCAGCACTCCCACCCCGGGGGGCCGTTCTGACAGATTTCTGCAGAGGTTACTGAGTTTCCCAGTTGTCACTGGAGAACCCGAGCAGAGAGGGAAGGAAACCTCCTCAGGCACACTGTTCCTTTCCGGAAACAAGGGACAGAGTGCTGCCCTGAGGAGACTTGGGAAAGTGACATTTCCTCAGGCTGAATGACATCATGAGGTGATTTTTCCAAAACACTTGAGTTAAATTGGGCCTGATTGTTTATCCTCTTCGGCTCTCTGCAGGAACAAAACATGCTCCAGCTCTTGACACCAAATAAAGAGAGCATTTGAGACCATGATAAACATTGATAGATATTTCTTTGAGAGAACAGAAAACAGCAACACCACACATTTAAAATGGCGACACCCACAACATTCCGTATAGCCATTTCTCGGCCCATATACTTAGAGGCCAAATAATGTCAACTCTGCTGCTCAGCACTTTGCTCTGGAGAAAGAACACAGGACCCATCACTTCCTCTGCATTCAATTTATTTTTAAGATTTTATTTATTTATTTGAGAGAGAGGGAGAGTGAGAGAGAGACCACGAAGTGGGGGAGCGTCAGAGGGAGAAGCAGACTCCCGGCTGAGCAGGGAGCCTGATGTGGGACTCGATTCTGGGACTCTGGATCATGACCTGAGCTGAAGGCAGTCGCTTAACCCACTGAGCCACCCAGGAGCCCCTCATCAAGAGTTCAGAAGTAAAATTTAAACGTGTTTTATAAGACAGTATTTCACTGACACTCTATAATCCAGATCGTGACATCATTTTGCAAGAGGCAAAGGATTCTTTCCCTCTATCCAAATAGGTTAGAGGTGTGCTGAGACAGTGGTTCTCAAAGTGTGTTCCTTGGGCCAGCAGCATCAGCATCATCTGGGAATTTGTTAGAAATGCAGATTATCTAACACTACTCAAGACCTACATAATTAGAAACTCTGGGGGTGCAACCGGGATTCTGTGTTTTCTCTGACACAGGCTGAAGTTTGAGAAATACTATTTTGAGGAAATCAGAAGCTAGGCTTTCTCTGATAGCAGTTCAAAATTAAATTCATCTCCTATTTAAAGACTTTCAAAATAATAGTGACTTAAACAAGGTGGAAGTTCATTTTTCCAACATACAAAAGAAGTTCAGAAGTGGATGTGCATGGCTAGTATGAAGGCTCTATGTTGTCAGATGAAACCCAGGTTCTTTCTACTTTCCTGCTTTGCCATCTTTAGTGTATGGTTTCCAATCTCAAGATGTCTTCATGGTTCAAAATGGCTGCTGGAGCTCCAGATATTACACGTCTGTTCCAGGTAAGAAGCAGGAAGAAGGGGAATAGAAGGTAGGGTCTACTCTAGCTGTTTGTATCCTTCTAAAGGAATTTTTCCAGAAGTCCCACCTACCAGTTCCCACTTACATTTTTTGGCCACTCATAGTTAAGAGAGGTTTAGGAATACAGTCTTCTGCTTGGATTAAAATTAGTTATTGAGAGGCAACTTACTTTCTCTGCCATCACAATCCCAGAATTTCTTCCATATAAATGCACACAAATCCAAATATAAAGCAGGGTCAAACTCTTATATCCCAAAGAAAGGTCAAATATGATCATGAGTGCATTTTTTTATCAATTTTATGAAACAATTTTAAATAATATGATTGGAGCCTCATAGATTATTTGATTCAAGCTTTTCATTTCACAGATGAACTAACTAGGGCCCCCAGAGGTGGATTTTCATGTCTATGCAGGACAGAGCTGACTAGGAGCAAACCAGGGGTACTCCAACCTGGGGGAGGTTGTAATCAATCTGTGATGGTTCATTTTATGTGTCAACTTGATGTGGTCATGGGGTGTCCAGATATAAGGTTCCACATTATTCTGGTGTTTCTGCATGAGGTTAACATTTGAACTGGTCGACTGAGTAAAGAAGACTGCTCTCCCAAGGTGGGTGGGCCTGAATAGACTATAAGGCTGAGGAGGATGCCTGACCGTCATCAAGCTGGGACGATGGTCTTCTCCTGCCTTCAGACTTGCGCTCACAATGGGACCACTGGCTCTCCGGGGTGCCAGGCCCTCACACTCAGACTGGAGCTGTACCACCAGCTTTCCTGGAGCTCTAGTTTGCCAGCTGGAGATCTTGGACTTCTCAGCCAACATAATTGTATGAGCCAATTCCATATAGTATCATCATCTATCTATCATCTATCTATCATCTATCTATCTGTCTCCCACTGGTTCTGTTTCTATGGAGAACCCAGACTGATTCAAAATCCTAGGCTTCCCAAAATACATTCTGAAGCAGTAATCATGAGAGACCCCATGGGAAAAGAACTCTCCGACCAAATGTTATTAGTTATTAGTCAACATAGCAGAGAACTTAGAACTCCCTATGATTTTTTTTTTAAAGGCTGTTCTTCCCAGAAAGGACATCTGCATACTACATACATAACAAACATACTATTTATCACTTAGAGTTCGTTCTTGGAACAATAAAAAAATAAAATTTTTGCATTGGGAGTAAATTTTACTGTAAATTCTCAGGAATTATTTCTGAATTTCTCAGTTCTGCTTAGACCAGTTCAGGTTCCACTCGTGGAGCGTAACCCACAAGTCATGGCACCTGCCTTCTCTGCCTGGGGAGTGGAAAGGGTACTGGGGGGTGGGGAATGGGATGGGACAGAAGTGAACGAGTGAAGAGAAGTACTATGTCTGCCTCTAGATAATTTTGATATAAGAACGCTAATTATGGTTTGCATTCCTGAAGCCATTGCCAGATTTTGCACAGTCTGAAAGAAGGCCACCTTCCCCAACTCCCAGTCACTCAAGGTGATTACAGGATGATTGCGATCTCAGTGTCTAAAGGCCACTTGAAACTCAAGGGTGCCTTCCTGCATGGTAGCAGCAGTGACTATGCTCACTAGATGTCAGGTCACTCCCTTCCTCAACCTGGACCCTTGCCAAGGCAGCTGCAGCTGGCAGCTGTTTAAATAATCAGCTAGAAAGATAAGGCCAGGGCTGCTCTTTTGTTATTTCCTTGGGCCTCTGTGCTCAGGAAAAAGCTCCCCTGGACTGATGGGTGTGGCCAGGGCAGGACTACACAGAAATCAAAAGTGGGAAGGAAAGGAGCCACCCCAGGAACTTCACCTGAATGAGATGACAAAGGGGTGAGGCATTGGGTGGGAATCACCAGGGGCCTTTGGGAATTTTGTTTTCAAGAGCAGAAAGCAGTGGCTGTCCAGAGTGGTCATGCCCAGCAACCGTTCACAAGAGAAAATGACAGCGATGTGTATTCAATCAAACAGGATGCACTCTCTAAGTGAAAGCACGATGTGATGGGAAGGTCAATGTTAGATACCGTCATGGATAGTAGGCTGTGGTGGCCTACCCAGATCTCTAGACGGGGCTGCCCTGAGGATTTGCTGCTAACAAAGAAGGTCCCTTTCTCCAGAAAACTGCCCTGGTATGAACAGACGCCAGGCTGCCCAGATGCACCAATGACTGCCTGACACTGGGAAACAAAATGCCAGTGCTCTTGCTTCAAGTGAGGTAACTGGGGTATGATTCATGCTCCAGAGCTTCCTGTGAATCAAGCCAAGGCTGGGCTTTCCCTAAGGCCACATCCTTGCTCAGCTCCCAGCCCTGCCCTGCTTCCCTCAATCCCTGTCTCCTGAGAGGACTCCTCAATAAATCAGATACACCCAAACCTTTGTCTCAGGTTCTGCTTGGAGGGAACTCATCCTAAGACTGCCACTGAGTCCAGGAATCTTTCCTGGAGCTATCCTAAATCCCTCCCGCTTTAGGTGAAGACCTTACATAAATTTCTTATTTCTATTCTGTAGTCAGGACCCAGAGTGAAGAATCCAAAGAAAGGTCTTCTCTTCTAATCATATTTCTGCCTCGTTGTGTTTATCTGAATAATTGGAGACTAAAATGGCCAGTGGTTTCCCTATGGAATCACAAACTTCCTGAATCATTTTACATCTGCTTTTTAGTCTACAGGGTGCACAAGATTCTGGGAGATACAAAGCCATGGGGAGTAAAAATCCACTGCACCTTCCTGGAAGCCTCAGTTCCATTCAGAGATTTGGGAGGTAAAAAACAAACAATTTTATGTTAAGGTTAACACCAATATACCAGGAAATAGAGTGCAAAATTCATATGAATTTCTAAGATGAAATATGAGACTTTAAAGAAATCATGGGCTTTCTATGAGCTACATTTGGTTTTGTCCAGAAAAGCCCTGCAGTATCCAAAGAGATCTAAGACCTGTTGTTGCTTTTTTTCCCCAAATGATGACAGTAAGAGAACTGCAAGGGAGGGAGACATAAACCTACATGTTTGAGACAAGAGAGGAAGAGATCCTAAGGCACTATTTCTTAAAGTTCAGCTTCTGAAATTTTAATGTGCATAGAAATTACCCGAGGGTCCTGATTCAGCAGAACTGGGGTAGGTTCCAGGTTTCTGCATTTCAGACAAGCTCCCCAGTGACACCTAAGTTGCTGATCCCAGACCACTTTTTGAATAGCAAGGCTGTAGAGCCCAGCCTCCCACCTGGGCTTCCATGGGATTCCAAAATATGGATTTTTCCCAGCCTGTAGGAAGGGGAGGAGAATGGAAGGGAGATGAGCAACCTGTTCCAGAGTATCTGTCCTAATGGCATCAGGGCCTGGTGGCTGCCACGTAAGAGGCTGGTGGGGTCACTTGTGCTAGCCCCACCCACTTTGGACCGTGGAGCTGGAAGGAGGGATTGTTCTTGGACAAAGATCTCACTGGGCAGACACAGAGGTCAGTCTCCCAATCATCCCCTGTGGGCAGAGCTGATGCTTAGCCAGTATAGCTCAGAAAGGCTATCCAGTCGTCAAGATCTTAAAACACCTCCCTATCAGATGGTGAACCCACAGAGGGGCCCTTCATGGCCCCAGCTTCCTAAGCCTCTATGATCCAGCCATAGATGTCCTGCCTCTCTGGCCTGTTCCAGACCTTCTCTCCAGTACCAGATAATAGTTAGAATAGCATCCCTGCCTACAGGAAAAGAGAAGGACATTACCACCTGACTAATACATACTTTAATACATGCTTTTTTAAAAAAATGGACAGAAAAATCACATAACATAAAATTAACCATTAAACAGTTCAAAGTCTACTATTCAGGGGCATTTAGTACATTTACAGTATTACATACCCCCACTTCTATCGAGTTCCAAGACATTTTCCTTGCCCCCAAAAGGAAACCCCACATCCATTAAGCCATCATTCCCCATTCCCACCTCTGCCCACCCTCTGGCAACCATTAATCTGCTTTCTTTCTCTATGGATTTATCTCTTTTGGATGTGTCAAGTAAAGAGAATCATACAGTGTGTGGCCTTGTGTGTCTGATGGCTTTCACTTAACAGTTTCAAAGTTCATCCATGTTTGTAGCACGTACCAGTATTCTTTTTGGGGGGCTGAATAATATTTCGTCATATGGCTAGACAACATTTGTTTATCCATTCATCACTTGAGGGACATTCAGATGGTCTCCACCTCATGGTTCTTGTGAATTGGATAACACATTCTTGGAATCCCCTCCTTTGGAAATTTGATCAATGGGAGGAAAGAGAGTTCTGTCACCTACCTGAATCAATCTTATATTGATGGGTTAACTTTTGGCAATTTAAAACAATTCCATTAATGCTCACTCAGCACATGAACATTTCTGGAGATCTGAATCCAATATTCCGTGGACACTGAAGGCAGTTCAAAAAGAAGAGCTCCAAAAATCTCTGAGCAATGGCAGAGAGAGTGGAACAAGGAGCCGGCCTCCCAGTGGATCTGCTTGGCCTTGGGCGTGTTACACGACGGGTCCCTCTGCTGTGGATCATGTTTAAAGATCTGCTATATCCATACCTCATGCATGCATGCCCAAGTGAAGATGGCCCTGAGTTAGACCCTGAGACAAGTACATGAGTGCCACAAGCTTATTTGGGGGATGATTTCAACAAGCACAAGTGAGGGGGCCAATGGAGTGAGACAGGGAATGAAGGCAAGGTAATAAAGAGTGTAGCGCTGAGCAGGTGACCACTTGCACACCTGAGGCTCAATCCTTCTGGGAGTACACCCCCCAGAATAATACCACTGAATGATGAAGAAAACGTGGTATTTATCCACTAACAGCTG
Source organism: Zalophus californianus (assembly GCF_009762305.2). Classification (NCBI taxonomy): domain Eukaryota; kingdom Metazoa; phylum Chordata; class Mammalia; order Carnivora; family Otariidae; genus Zalophus; species Zalophus californianus. The sequence goes on along the minus strand of NC_045602.1, from coordinate 105,528,432 downwards.
CCCATCATTGGTTGTAGATTGTCTCTGGCTCATCGAATCCCTGGCTCATCCAGGCTGAACACAGCCACGCTGAACACCCTTCTCCGGCCAAGGAAACACTTTAGACCAACGGTGTAGCGGGTCCTTCAGATGAGAAGCTGTCTGCATGAATAGAAAGTGTCCCCCAGTTGGGCAAAATGCGTGAAGGGGATTGGGAGGTACAGGCTTCCAGTTATGAGATGAATAAATTATAGGAACAAAAGGCACAGCATAGGGAATAGAGTCATTGGTACTGTAATGGCTGGCATTGCATGGTGATAGATGTTAGCTACCATTGGACAACGTATAAACTTGTCGCATCACTGCCTTGTACACCTGACACTAATGTAACATTGTGTGTCAACTGTACTCAAGTTTTCCAAAAAAGTGTCCCCCAAAGCTGTAGTGGAGCCCAGGCAGGGCCCCCACTGTGCCTGTGGTGATGCTGAACTCTGGGGTCCCCATGAGCAGTGAGGGAGGAGGGGAGGGCACCGTTCACACCATGGCAGGCTGGACCTGGTCATCAGAGAATCTTCGTGGAAAAGGTGAGGCCCATGCTGGGAAGGGGGAGCCTTCCAGGGAGAGAGATCTGAAGCGAAGACACCACAAAAACAACCATTTGTCCTTCAGTTCTCAACATCAGTCATCCTACGCAACAGGCAACAAAAGACAGCTCTTTGTGGGCAAAGATGATGGTTCCACGAAAGGAGCAAGGAGCGGAAGGGGAATTGTTTGCATGCATGACAGAGGTGTCTTCCTTGGGTGGGGGGGAGCGGAGGGGAGAGGGGAGCAGAAAATGAAAGCAAGTTGCTGCTACTGTTTCCTGCTCTGGAATTTCCCAAGAGCAGGGACTTCATTGGGAAAATGGAAGGAAGATGTGATACCCCAGAATAAGGAGCAAAGGATCAAATGTTGACCTCCAAGCTCCTTGTTTTGTTACTATAGTCCTCTGAAAGTGACCCAGAAAATTTTTCCCTGATATTCACATTCCATCCTGGCAGTTCCGTATAGCTTTATTTCATGAACTAAATTTAGTTCCTTAAACTCACAATACTTAGCCGTTGCTTTTTTTTTTTTTTTTTTTCATTCAAATCAGAAGCTCTCTGCATATTTATCAAGAACCAGATTCTAAACTTTGTGCTTGTGTTGACGGACCCATGAGCAGCCTGGGGAAGCCTACAAGTCCTTTCTCTGAATACTGTTTTTTTAAACACTTTGAGATATAATTTCCATACCATAAATTTCATACATTGTGTAAATTCAACAGTTTTTAGTATAATTGTAAAGTTGTACAACCATCACAGGAATCTAATGTTAGAACATTTTTCTTCACCCTAAAAAGAAACTCTGTATCCATTTAGTAGCTACTACCTAGCTCCCGGTCCCCCAGCCCCTGGCCACCACTAATCTGCTTTCTGTCTCTACAGATTTGCCTCTTCTGGAATTTTCATAGAAATGGAATCACTCAATATGTAGTCCTCTAAGATTGGGTACTTTCATTTAACATAATGCTGTCGCAGGGGCACGTGGGCAGCTCAGTTGATTAGGAGTCCGACTCTTGATTTCGGCTCAGGTTATGATCTCAGGGTCCTGGTCTCAGGGTCGTGTGATCGAGTCACACATCGGGCTCCCAGCTGAGCATGGAGCCTGCTTAAGATTGTCTCTCCCTCGGGCCGCCTGGGTGGCTCGTCTTGGGTCATGATCCCAGGGTCCTGGGATGGAGCCCCTTGTTGGGCTCCCTGCTCAGCGGGGAGCCGGCTTCTCCCTCTCCTGCTTCCTCTGCTTGTGTTCCCTCTCTCACTGTATCTCTCTGTCAAATAAATAAATAAAATCTTAAAAAAGAAAACATTCTCCCTCTCCCTCTGCCCCTCCCCCTGCCCTCCCCATGTGCACATACCTGTGCACTCTCTCTCTCTCTCTCTATCTCTCAAAAAAATAATAATGCTGTAACATGTATCAGTAGTTCATTCAGAATGATGTTTTAAATGCATAAAATTTTAAAAAACATGCATTACCAAAAAACCCGATTTATTGAAAGAGTGAAAAATTGCTTAACCAATTTATGATTTATATTTTATGAATGCTTTATTTTTTTTAAAGATTTTATTTACTTATTTGACAGGGATACAGCGGGAGGGGGAACACAGCGGGGGCAGTGGGGGAGGGGGAAGCAGGCTTCCCCCGGCGCAGGGAGCCCCAATGTGGGGCTCGACCCCAGGACTCTGGGATCAATGACCTGAGCCGAAAGCAGGCGCTGAACGGCTGAGCCATCCAGGCTCCCCTTTATGAATGCTTTAAACAACAACGTGTAGTGGTAGGTGTAATAACTACTGTGATTACCAGAGAGTGAAGAATGTAAACAATATTTCAAGAAAGCAGCCACAGCTCTCACGCCCTAAGAAAATGCGATGTCCGCTAGCAACAACGCAGATGCTATGAACACCGTGGCGGTCTGCTGCCCGCATTCACAATCGAAGCAAGTGCTACAATTCGGCTAAAAATGACCAAAAGACGGGATGTTTTTCCCATCCCTATATAAGGATCCCCCTGAATTCTATTCTTGGGCTCAGGGTGGTGTGGATGCCAGGTGAGAAAGTCCTAGTAAGATTAAGGGTTGGACTTGGGGGGAGGGGAGCGCCTGGCTGGCTCAGTCAGTGGAGCCTGCGACTCTTGATCTCGGGGTTGTGGGTTCAAGCCCACATTGGGTGTAGAGGTTACTTAAAAATAAAATCTTTAATAAATAAGTAAGTAAGTAAGTAAGTAAGTAAGTAAATAAATAAATAAATAAATAAATAAAAAGAGCTGGACTTGGAAGCCTCCAAGGGTGCTGCCAGTGGTCGGAAAACCTGCTTTAGCCATCGTCTCCCAGCTCTGTGGCCTCAGGCAAGTTACTTAACCTCCCTGTGCTCCATGACTCCTTTGCAAAATAAGGACAATAAAATGCTTGAGAAAGTTAAATGAGGTAGTGTACCCATCTTGGAACAGTATGCATTTTGTAGTAAGGGCTCAGTGAGTATTCTCGATCCTCATTATTATTTGAGTATCTATACTCTAAGCTGATCTTTGCCCTGAAGAAGCTCACTGTATATTTGTAGAGGGAGGCACGTAGAGAAGGGAAATCTCCAGGCGCCGCCTTGCAAACTGTGGTGTGACTGGAGGGTTCTCGGAGTGCCTACTATTCGAAATGTCTCCTGAAGGCTAAGAGTTCACGCGGCAGAAAAGACCAGAAAAGAATTTCCAGCCACAGAATGCATGTCCAGAGACACTGCTGTTTGGGAGAACGTGCACCGATAAAAATTCTGAGTACAGGATTCAGTTTTAAAATGTTAAACAGAAAAGGCTATACTTCTATGTACACATTTCTTTGGGTGTCTATTTTGGAAAACCCACATGGGCTGCAACAAGTGGGGATCCCAGGGTGCTGTGGGCCCAGGTACGTGTTGTGATCCATATAAAACTACAGAGCCCTCAGGATACAGTCACTGGTCCTTCTCATTGGGAGCCATTGTTTTCACTGTGATTTAAAAAATGATCCTCTAACTTTTAAACTAAGATACCTTTGTCCCAAATAGACCATAACTTCACAGAGCAAGACTGGGTTCGGTTCATGGCTATGTCCCCAGTACTGAGAACAGTGATGCATCCAGTAGGTGCTCAATAAATGGCGGAGGAGATATAAAGGATCCCTTTCTGGTCTGCTTAGATGCCAGGGAGGGACTGGTTTCCAGGACCTATTTGAGAAAAAAAATGGAGCCCACAGAGGCAGAATAATAGGAGCCCCTTGGATGGAGCCCCTTGGCCTCAAAGTGTGAAAGCCTCGAACAACCAAACATTGCCAGCTTTGCTGAAGGGAAACTGCCCATTAAATGAGCAAACATGACCACCTTCTGACGTCTGCACTCTCTCCTCTAAAAGCCACCTTTCCTTGGTGGCCTTGGCCCAGATGCTGCCATCAGAATGGTGATGGGGGTATCCAGTACTTTGTGCTGTCTCTATGATATCCTAATCCCTTTTGCCCTGAAAATTCCACGATAAAATGAGTACTTACCATACGTTGTTGTAGCCACAGAAGCGGTATGACTAATGCGAGGCAAAACATCTGAGTTTTGTTTCCCTATACTCAGAACCTGAGACATGGATGCAGGAGAATGTGATTTATTGAGGGAGTGTTCTCAGGGGAAGGGGGACGAGGGTCGTGGTATCGGGGAGAGGGGCGAGCTGAGCAAGGATATGGACACTGGAGTTCAGCTTCGGCCTGATCCCACAGGAGCTCTGGAGCATGCGGAGCATCACAGAGTTGGTCCGCGTTGGGCCAGGAGGCTGGCCTCATGGCTCCGGTTGTCAGTTAGGCACTGTGGGCAGGCTGCCGGAGGTGGGAGGGCTGAAGCCCAAAGCCACTCCCTAGAGAAGGGGCAGCTGTGAGTCATGGCAGGTGAACTGTCACAGCAGTCGGGCTTTGGTAACGGAGATAAAAGCAGAGCACCAACAGTACCCAGCAGTGAGCTTTTCAAGCTTTGCTAGAGTGAGACTGCCAAGGAGATGAGCTAATAGGACCACCCTTCCTCATCTCTGAACTTCATCTTCTTTCTATATAATACAGACATATAGGTAGAGATACCATAGTGACCGAAACAGTGGCCATCTATGTGTCAGTTAGGGATCTTTGGTTACGAGCTACAGAAACCAACTCTTTATGACTCAAGAACGAATCATTTGTTTGAGTGATATAGGGAAGCTCACAAATGGCGCCGGACTCGGCAGAACTAGCCTGAAACACAGGGCAGGAAAATGGCGCCATGAGGCATCCAAGCAGCAAAAACTATGCCATTCGCTGATATGGTTACTCTCAGTGGAATAAGCGTGGGGTTATGTTGTGGTGGTACCTGTTGGGTTTTTGTTTACTATTTCAGATTCCCACTTTCCTTCACCAATTCGATCTCTACTCTGAGCCGCACAGGTTCTGAGAATATGTTTGGGGACATTATGTTAGTCAACCTCTGCTACGATTAGTCTGTGTGACAAGCATTCCAAAATCTCAGGGGCCTTCAGAAGCAAACCTGTATTTCTCATTCATGGGTTTGCAGTCTGACCATAGAGGGTGTGCTTGAGGCTAAAAGTGCTCCATCTGTCTGCCCTTCCAGGCTGTAGGAGCACTGACTGTTTGGAGCTCATTTTTCCCACAACGGAGGCTGGGAGTACAAGAGGCCAAGCCATCTTGATGATGGAAGGTCCTTTTGAATGGGAAGGATGTCCTGTCTCTTTCATTGGCCAAAGCAAGTCACAAAGATGAGTCCCTCATCAATGGGGTGGTAAAATATAGTCTCCTATGGAAGGGGTAAAGGAAAGGGAGTATTTTCTGAACAATAATGCAACAGAATATGCAGGACTCTTCAGGGGCGAAATAGAGGTCAAGGCTCTAGCTCCCACATAGACTTCAACCGAAGCAGTTTTACTTTGATCCGTTTTCTATCCTGGGCTTGAGTAATATTTTGAGAGAAATATTCCATTGTTTCAAAAAAGAGTAGTTGAGAATTTGGAAGCTGATTCCAAGTCTCTTATTTTGCTAATGAAGAATCTGGTGTCAGAGGGTAAATGCCTTGTTGATTTGTATCTGTGTCAGCACTCAAACTGTGGGATTGGAAGTCAACCAGATCTGGATTTGTAATCTCAGGTCTAGCATTTCCTAGCAGAGGCACCTTGGATGTCCTTCCTTCATCACAGGCAAGGGTCCAGCCAGCGCCCTGAGTCCTAAAGCTCCCCCACTGCTAAGCACACCGAGGGGATGAAATGCGTGCCCAGGCCTCCACCTGGAGTTGTCTGCTCTCGGGTGGGGAAGGCTGTCTGTGCTCAACTATGTCCCTGGGATGAGATGGAAAAGTGCACTGTTCCTGATGCTGATGTTCCTGGTTGTAATATCGCTAAACCATTGGGTTTCCCACCTTGCCCTTATCTCCCTCTTTTCCTTGGGGAAGTCAAGGGATTTGTGTGTCCGAGTGGAGCACAGACTGTTTGAGGGTAAGGGTTACTCTTGTGCCCACAGCTCATGGGTCTTTTCTACTCCATAGCACAATGATCCTACCTTCCCACATCAGGGACTCTGTAAATGGTTGTACATTAAATAATGCTTTTTCTTCTCATGACACAGAGGCAGCTTCTTGGAGAGGACATAATTTCAGGAATGATTTCCCAGAAATGTTGACGGTCCTTAAAACCAGAGGGAAAGTCTTGTGCTATCTGCGAAGTCTCATCTGCAGAAACTGGCCCGGCCCAAAAGTACAGAAACAAACCCGTACAGCTGGTCAAAACCATTAGGGCCTTTGGCTCTGATTTCAAACAAGCAAAATAAACAAACTCCAGTCCAAGTAGGAACTGGTTCTGCTGTCCTCTTCTTTTAAGCTACAATGTTTGAATGTTTCAGAAGTTTCCTTCTAATGGATTTCCTTTTATTGTATGTTCCAGATGGCCAATGGATCCTAGGATAGTAAATAGACAGGCCCATTTTAAATTTGGACTTAATTTGTTTAGCATTTTCTGTCACTGCGTGTGCATGTTCCAAGGAAAGAAGTGTGACCATTACATTGTTCTATAATAAATGCAGCTGTGTTTTACCTATATTGTTATTCTAAATGTTGTGACATCTGATTATAGACAGATCGACAACAAGGGTAGTTGGTGTATACATACACATATCTTCTCCACCCAACACTCCTGGTAAGTAACCAAATCCATCCTCCACCCTGAAATTCAACAGCCTTGTGGTTAAAATGGATGCTTTGAGACACAAGGAAAGATTCATGCCAACCATTCTCATTCTTAGAATTCATGGGCTCAGATACACTCAATTTCACTTTTTCATACCTAGTTCTCTTCTTGTATCTGCTTTTCTAAGACCAGAATAGTTGGTGAAACTACCTAATTATTAAAGAGCTTTTCCCACCCTACACATTTAAATTTCACAATGCAAGCAAGAGAGAGATCAAATCACCAGTCTTCTTCAACTCCTGTAACTTTTCTCTCCACTGCTAATGTAGGGATTACTCAGATCACCTGCTCACAATGGTCCTAAACTGTACAACAGTGATGCCCTCCAAGAGGGCCTCATGGCTGAAGATACTTACTGCTTCTAAGAAGTCAAGGAGTGAATTTCAAATACGACAGCAATCAGGAAAGCAGAACACATATGCATACCCATAACTTAGTACTTAAAAGCTAAGACAGCTTATTCAGGAGAGCCCTGAATAACTGAACTCACTGCTCCTGCAGAGAAGGAAGTTTACCTCTTGGTTCTCCTTACAGATTCAAGATGGTGGACTGACAGCTGATCTTACAAGAAGATCTTAGAAAAGTGTTTCACCTCCAAACTTAACCTTCAACTTCCAGCTCAGATGTCCCTTTCTTTCTGAAGACTTTTTCATCCTACGCTCTGCGGACATGGTTAATTATTTCCTTTTATGTTATACCTATGAACCTTGTATGTACTTCCACTGCAGCATTAATCACATGGGATCATCACTTTTATTTATTTTCTTTTGAGAGAGAGAGCAGGGGGTGGGGAAGGGCAGAGGAAGAAAGAGAGAATCCTAAGCGGACTGCACTGAGCACAGAGCCCAGTAGGGGGCTCAATCCCATGACCCCAAGGTCATGACCTGAGCCGAAACCAAGAGTTGGATGCTTAACCAGCTAAGCCACCCGGGCAACTCTGGAACTGTCATTTTTAAATTATACCTGTATCTCTTCTAGCTTCTGATCTCCTCAAGGATAAGGATGGTGCCATCCTACCCAAAGAATTTAGTACCATGCCTGTTCTTTGATAGAAAATCATGGACTTTCAAGGAACTCACATCATCTAGGGTTAGTAGATTATTCTTTCCTTCTGCAACAGTGAAAATCAGGAATCAGCACTTACAACCTTTTCCGAGAGTTTAGAATCAAGAAAAAATGGACAAAATTTATCAATGGCCGATTCTGTGGAATGAAGTATTACTTTTCTTGTTTCTTCTTACATTAGCCTGACTTCACCATTCCCTGATCTCATTTTTAGCCATAGATTTTTAGCAGGTTCCTGTTACTATGGGTACCATAAGTCCCCACCCCTCACTGACCACAGCTCATTGGACTAGCATGGTCATTTAACCACAAGATGGGGGAAAATGGATTATATGAATGAAGATTTTGAATGAAGAAGACTAGAAGTTGAAAATCTCTTGGTAATAATCCCTATATCTAAGGTCCTGTAGACTCAAGATGAAGCAAACATCTACTATTTTATGAGAACATAAAGTGAAGAATGATTACCCAGAGAAGCAAGATAATGAAGCAGACACACAAAGAGAAGCAGAAAACCATCTATTTCATGTGTCTCCAGAGAGACAGACAGATAAATAGAGAGATACATATAAAGAGAGTGAGTGTCTATGGTTTTGTTTTTCCCAGTTCTTGTCCCATGGGAAGTCTGCTATTCTCCTGATTTTGAATTCCATGTCCCAGCCCTTTACCATATATTCAATATTTATTTTAGCTAACTTGTGTGGGTCTTAGTTTCTCATACATAATGAGGCATCCTGCAAGACAATTCAATTTTGACCTAATATATCCATTATTGGTACATACCCATTAACGGGTTTCATTAATTATTTTCAGAGAAGTAAAATCTTTCACAGGCTCACCCAGGAACACAACCTTAACAACTAAATATCATTTATTCTGTATCATACTCTTTGTCATGTAAAGGTCACCGATTTTTTAATCGAATTAATCTGTGTTCTAATCCCAGAACTGCTCATCTAATAACTAAGTTAATGTAAAGAAGTATGTAACCTTATTCTCCTTTGTAAAAAGAAAAAAAAATGTTACTTCTATAGAAACTTTCAAACATACCCAAAAGGAGAGAGAACAATATAATTAAAACCTAGGTATATATGTCACCCAGCTTCAATAATTATCACATAAACTCAATCTGATCATGAGGAAACATCAGGCAAACCTAAATTGAAAACATTCTACAAAATAACTCATCAGTACTCTTCCCAAGTGTCAAGGGCATGAAAGACAGGACAGACTGAGGGATGCTTGAGCTTCAAGGAGACATGACAATTAAATGCACCGGGGGACTCGGGGTTGAAACCTGAAGTAGAAAAGGAACATGAGTTGGCAGAGTGTGGGAGGAAGAGGAGAGATTGTAATAAAATCTCTGTGTCAGTTACTAGTGTTCTATCAATATTAATTTCCAGGTTTGATCATGGTGCCATGGTTATAGACGATATAAACATTAGCAGAAGCCAGGCCATATGCAGTCAGGCCCCCGGTGCTAAAAATAGTCCAACTTTTCAATAAATCTAAAATTGTCTCCAAAAAAGTTCTAAAACATAATATGTACCACATTCCCTCATTCTAATTTCTTCTATTCCTCCCCCAACCCACCTCCACTTTTTCCCACTTTTTTTTCCCTGCTGTAATATTTTAAAGCAAATCCAGACAGGATATAATTTCACCAGTTAGTCTCCAACTGATAAGAACTCTGTTTTATAACATAATTGCATTAACATTACCACACCTCACAAAAGCAGTAACAATTCGTTAATATATAATCAGTCATGATCTGTTTTACCGAATGTCTCAAAAATGCTGTTAACGGGAGGTTTTTTGGTTAAATCAGGCCCCAGGCAAGATCCTGATACTGCATTTGCTTGGTATGTCTCTCCAGTCTCTTCTCATCTGAGACAGTTCCTGCCCCTCCTCCTTTTTGTATGCCATTTATTTTTTAAGAAACTGGGTCATTTTTTCTTGTAGAATTTCCCACATTTTGCTTTGGATGATTTTAAGCTAGTGATTCAGTTTCTTATTATTATAAAATGGGGACAATAACATTCACCTCAGAGGGGTTTTATAAGGCTTAAATGAGAAAACTATATGAAAAAAACCCAGAACAGAGGAAATGTTTGTCCCCAACCCCTATTCACTGCTTCCTCCTCCATTCCTTTCTGAAGGTTTATAATTTATAGGGTTTTAAATGGGCACCATTTATTTAACATTAAGTCTTCATTAGACTCACTCTCAGCACTCACGTGGGCTAACAAATCAGTTTTCACAAATGCTGCATAATAAAGATCTGACCCTAGAAAAAGATAAACTAGAAAATTCTATCCTACCTCTAAAAGCAGCCATGCGATCATTACTCTAAGTGTAGTCTGGGGACCACCAGCAGCAGCACATCTTCTGGGAGCTTATTAGAAATGCAGAATCTCAGCCCCCACCTGGACCAGCTGAATCAGAATCTACCTTTTGACAAAATCTCCAGGGTATTTTGTGTGCACACTACAGACAGAGAAGTGCCGGTATTTGGAGCTCTAAAAGGTTGTTCTTGGTGTGGAAATTGGGGATTCCCTTTCTTCATGCTGACACAGAAAGTTCTAGACTTCCCTCAAACCGTGGAGGTCTTATCTCACTTCCCTCAATTCCTGTCTCTCTTTAAATTTTAACACAGAGCTGGGGAGTTAGAGGACTTCTATGGGCAGAGGCCAGCAGGAGGTGAGCCCTTTCCTTTCTTCTGAGTACTCTTTGGAAGAAGTATCAAGAGGGAGATGGGGTTTCTTAGGGAGCTGCAGGGAGCACCTATGGAAATGAGCTGTGAATTCACACATTTCCTTGGCTTTTCAAAAATCCTTGAAAATAGCAGTTATTTTGCCCCTGGGTTTTGCTCACTTCAGAGCTTCTAACCCCAAGGACTATAAGATAGAGACGTCCTTGCTTTGGTTTGAAGAGATGCCTCCATGTTGGACATGTCAGATGACCTTGGAGGGTTTTGAAGGAGCATGACCCACCATGACTGTCTGTTCCTAGAGGAGGAGTGGAATGTTTCAACTCTACCTGAGCTAATCAGTCTGCATACACTCTGATTTTAGAGAAATTTGGTTTTGTTTTAACACGGAGTCATCCTAAATATATATGAGGAATTTTAATCCTGCCAGAGGAGAACTGATATCTGCCCTTACAGCCAGACCAAATTAATGGCTCTGAGTATTACAGCTTTTATTAAAAACATGCCTTTAATTAAATAAATAGTATATGAATTCATCGGGATATCATATCTCTTCACCCTTGATTAAGCATGAATCTCTAACACACCAGATATTTTCTTAACATAATCTAAATAATAGTTTCATATCAAAAAGAATTCACAATAGTCCTTGATATCATCTTATATCTGTTCATGTTCAATTTCCCCAGGGCTCTCAATGTTGGTTTTTTGGGTTTGTTTTTTTTTTTTTTCTTCTTACAGCTAGTTCATGAATCAGGATGCTGCCAAGGCCCCACAGGTTGTCCCTTAAGTCCCTCTCTGTAATCCTCTCCTACCTGTTGTGGCGGTTGTGGTGGTGGAGGTTTAATATCATTTATTTGCTGAGGAAGGAGGGCCTTTTGCCCTATCAGATTTCTCCAATCCTGGATAAGGCTGATGGTTTCTTTGTGATATCTTGTAACATATTTCTCTCCCTCTCTCTGTATTCCTTGTGAGTGGCTAGTTAGCTATTATGTGATTTTCAGTTACTATCAGGCAATGCAAAATTATAGTACTCAGGGGCTGCCTTGACAGGATGTGAGGAAGTGACCTGGACTTCGAAGCTCAGCAGAACCTGCTCTGCTCAGGATCTGTGAACTTGAGCCTGTCCCTTGAAGCCTGTCATGCCATGACTTCTCACAGTACGCTCCTATGTCTCAGAATGAATAATGAGTGTGCAAGGGGTTACCATGAAGATTAGATATTGCCAAGCACTGACTGACATACAGCGGGTGCCCTATAATTGTTTATTTCTCCTTTCCTCTCTGAGCCTAACACGTCTCAACAGTCAACTGAGATGACTGGACTGTGTATGACTTCAGTTTCCTCCCCAGCTATGAAATTCCATGACCTCTGTTACACGTTAGTATCAGAGATTGGGTCAGTTCAATTGGCATGAAACAGAATCCACTGTTTACTTATGCTCTCCTTCTGATATAAACTGCTTAAAATTAATTTTTTATCTTCTTTTTCACTCAATAAATATCAATTTGTCACTGACTGTGTCCAGAGACACTCCTCTGGGGAATAGGAAGATAAGTTCTTCTGCATAGGCAGCTCACAGCCTGGGAGCTGGGGAGGGGCTAAACAAACAAGGTGACGAAGTTATACTAGAAGTCTGAGGTGGTGCTTCCTTTAGAAAGGCAACAAGGATGGCATCAACCCTCAACTTGTGTTTAAGGAGCCTTCCATCACAGGGGGTGAGTTTGGGCTGGTGGAGCAACTCTCCTTATGACCTAGGACAAGCTAGCTGTGATTTACTGAGGAAAAGTCAACAGAAAGAAGGGAGTAAGAACTAAGGGCGTTGTGTTTGTGGGGAAGCCTGAGTCTTGTCATCTCCAACCAGGGGATAAGAATGCTACCCTGAAGGCAGGATTTGTAGGAGATGCCACCAAAACCGTTGAGAAGGAACACTTGGGATTGGAGGCAACCAACAACACCTTGGGGGGTGAGCCAAAGAGAAAATCCAGTGAAGAATAAAATGTAAAAGAAAAGAAGGAATCTGCTTCCAAAAGTTAAAAAGCCGACAGAATAAAGAATGGTTCCTTTTTACATAATCAGCATTTTCTAAGCAGCACGAAGATAACAAGGTCAATAGAAACAAGTTCATTTCCATCAAGGAATATTTGACCTTGACAGGCGATTTCCTGCTTCAAGGTCCCACCCTCAATTTTGTTCGTAGATTATTGTTTCTTCCACACTGTATTATAGGCACATACCTTAATACACCTGCACCATAGGGTTTACACACACTCTCACACACACGTATCTAGTAAGGCTACTTAGTATTTTATTACATGTTATAATCCCAATAATGATAGATAGATAGATAGATAGATTATACATTAGAGCCATATGTCTGTGATATATAAGTAATACATAATATTTACTATAAGGAAGACAGGGACCCTAAGATTTTTTTTTTTATTTCTTAAGTGTTTTCAACGGTTCTTCAATCCTCTCAAGCACAGCATTCACAAACTCTTATAGACAACTGGAGACAAACGCAAGTGCACAAAGGCGTTATAATGGAATTCTATCCCTAACTGTCCCTGAATCAGAAAAGAAAAATTAGAATATAAAAATGCCATCAAATAACAGGATGATCATCTTAGTGACAAACGGTAGTCCTCAAAATAGCCGCCTGCCATCCTTCCACATGAGCAGCCCCAAAGAACCCAGCCGAAAGTATTTCTTGTACTAAGTAGAAAATATGAGCAGTGTCCAAATATTAGGAAAGCTTTTAAGAAAGAGAAAGAGAATTGCCTATTCCAAAGTCCATTCCAACATTTAATACATTTTTTAGTCATTTAAGGAGATAGAGTTGGATTTGAGAGAATTTTATCAGAACAGTAAGTTTAACCAAGACCCCTCTGTGACAACCATCTAGGGTAAAAAAGAACCTAGATTTATTCACTGGGACATACATCCTCCCCCTCAACCAGGTTGGTGCCCAAGTAGCTGAAACAGAAATTAAATCACTTGCATTATGTCATCTCCAGAAAATTATCAGAATAACTGCTACAACCCTCATCAACATGAAGGGAGAACTTAAGTCTACAGTCAAAAAAAACCAGGACTGAAACCTGAGGCAACTTAAACATGCATTTAAATATTTGGAAGCTCTCTCTCTCTCTCTCTCTCTCTCTTTTTAAGATTTTATTTATTTATTTGAGAGAGACAGACAGCCAAAGGGGGAACACAAGCAAGAGGAGTGGGAGAGGGAGAAGCAGGCTTCCCGTGGAGCAGGGAGACTGATGTGGGGCTTGATCCCAGGACCCTGGGATCATGACCTGAGCTGAAGGCAGACGCTTAATGACTGAGCCACCCAGGCGCCCCTGGAAGCTCTCTTAAGAGACATTCCACGTACCTGCAACTCCTGTATTAGAGGTCAACAAATATTTCATGTAAAAAGCAGATCAATATTTTCAATTTTGCAGGCCATAGAGTCTCAGTTGGTTGCAACTACTCAAGTTGGCTATTGTACTATGAAAGCAGAAAGTAAATATGTAAATAAATGAGTTTAAGGGCACCTGGGTGGCTCTGTCAGTTAAGTGTCTGCCTTTGGCTTGGGTCATGATCCCAGGGTCCTGGGATCGAGTCCAGCATCGGGCTTCCTGCTCAGTGGGGAGTCTGCTTCTCCCTCTCCCTCTGCCTGCTGTTGTTTGTGCTTGTTCTCTCTCAGATAAAAAATAAATACATAAGTAAATAAGCTTAAGTGTGTTCCAATACAATTTTATTTAGAAAACAGAAACTGGCTGGATTTGGCCCACAGGCTCTCTACTGCTCTATATAATTTCCTCTATTTTTCTGCCTAATTGAAACAAAATTTCTTCTTTAATATGCATGCCCCCCCCCACACAAAAATAAAACAAAAAGGACAAGCAAAACTCAATCATATAAATTTGTATGGTTTGGAATAAGCAAGTAACTTGCTCATTACTTTTATATTCTTTTATTTGGAGGAATGATAGAAACATAATTTCAAGTAGACCCTAGTCTATGAGATTTACACACATGTTGACACTGGAAGTTAGTGTAATGTCCATTATTCTTGATGTATTTTGGTGGGGAGCATTTCTGCTCTGAACATTTGCGTTCTATTCTCAACTTTGGATTTACAGTGCCAAATAGATTTTCTTCTGAGTTAATGGAATCAAAGTGTGTAGTTTCATTGTATGCATTTGATAGAATCAGTGCATGAGATGAACTTTTCTTGGATGTTTGATTCTGAAATAGCAGCCATCTGCCTGGTGGATTTGATCCTAAAATCAAGCTGATAAAATTTGGGGACGCAGATTTCCGACTTTACTTTCCAATGTGATTGTGAACAAATCTCACAAGGCTAAGAACCATTACTCACACTGATAATATAAGATGTAATGTAAAGGATCTGCCTACTTTGCATTTCATGCTTGTTTGAAAAGCCTGGTGAAGGAGGATCTGGTTTTGAGTTGATCAAGGAAGACCCACACATGCTGGGACTAAGAGGTATTTGGTGTGGAAGAGTGGTTCTCAACCAGGGATAATTCTGTCCTCTGGAGACATTTGGCCACATCTGTCAGAAACTGTCTGGAGACATTTTTGGTGGCACAGAGGGGGTGCTACTGGCATCTAGTGGGTACAAGCTGGGGAGGCTGCCACATACCCTACAATGCCTCCCCCCACCAAAGAATTATATGGCCACCAATATCAATGTGAGAAGGTTGAGAAGGTCTATCTAGAGCCACTTTTAGACTTGGTCAACCCAGACCTCTGCCCAGGTCCCCCGCTTCAGAGGTCTGCTCTCCTCTTCCTCTAGTTGTTCTGTTCCTCATGAAGCAAGAAGTCTAAGCCAAGAGGACAGATCCACCCAGAGCCCCCATCTCCTCTTTTAGACCACATCCTGCACACTCAGGAGCCCAGAAATGTCTACACCAGACCAGTGTGGGCCTCTTTCTGCCTCCCTATGGCAGATCTCTCTGGTAGTGCATATACCCCTAGGCCCAATAGGGTACATGCCAGCTGAGGCAGGCATGCATGCACACAAAGCTCTTCACAGTGGTGGGAAAATTTGGGGGCCGGGGATGGGGTCAAACTCCATTTTGTGGAGTTTGTGGATATTTGTGATCTTGGCCTCACCATGCAATGATTCGAAGTGGGTCTGACTGATTTATCCCATGGAGGGCCTACAGCACTATCTCATATGCCCATAGGCTTTGGGGGTCCAAATGTCCAAGTGCTTCCATGACATGTGTGTGTATGCATGTATGTGGTAAGCAAAGACAGGATTAGCAGGGCATGCCAGTCCAAATTTTGTCTCAGGCCAAACTGGACCAATAGCAACCCAATGGGCAAGACTCGGAGCATGGCAGAAATCCCTAGATAGACAAAAGCCACAAGGGATTTCCAAAGCATCCTGGACCCAACTGATCTGAGATAGTTCTAGGGATCCTGGAACCAGCCTAAATTCCAGGACAGAGATTTGCAGAAAGGAATCTGAAGACTTAGCGTCAATAGGCTACAGGCCCAATTCCCAAGGCCAATGTTCTGTTTTGGCCCTAGTCTACAAACCACTAAAAGTCAACATTCTTTATCTTTATGATGGATGGGCAGTGGGCCACTGTTTATTACTTGCTAGTTGACATTCAAGCATGCACTTGCCAGTTATGAATGGGTTAGCCTACAGGCATGCCTTGCTGAAAGCAAGAGAAATGTTCTAAAAACATGACTTGCAATGGATTGTTGTCACTGGAATCTTATTTAGGTGCAAACTGGGAGATTAATATTTCAAGTAAGTTACTGAATAGCTTCAAAATGATCTCCTGGTTAATTTATCCAGTCTAGATAGTTATATCATATAATACTTGTTTAAAGCTTGATACAACAGATTGGCGTTAAGGATATTTTAAAAATAAATTTGTATATCCCTTAACTGAATCCACCTCAAAGATATTTATTTTTCTTAAAGAAAAGGTGTTAAATACACACAATCACAATACAGGTAGGTACATGCCTTCTATCCTGAGGTTTTGTGCATCCTAAGGTAACACTTTCAATCTGGAAATGCCTTTTGAGATCACTCTGGACTACTTTGTAAACTCTAAGATATTATCAAAATAATCTCTGAGATTGATAGGAAATTCATTCTGTTTGGAAATCATCATCTATCTGTTCAGGTCAAATGAATTTCTTTTTTTTTTTAAAGATTTAACTTATTTATTTGACAGAGAGAGTGAGAGCACACAAGCAGGGGGAGCAGCAGAGGGAGAGGCGGAAGCAGGGTCCCCGCTGAGCAGGGAGCCCGATGAGGGACTCGATCCCAGGACCCTGGGATCATGACCTGAGCCAAAGACAACCACTTAACTGACTGAGCCACCCAAGAGCCCTGTCAAATGAATTTCTAAAACACAATTTGAAGTATGCTCTGCCCCATATTGTATCCTGTGTGATCCTACATGATGTCAGCCATGGCCTATAGACCAGTATCTTTTGCACACCTGCAACCCATTAAAACCATCTGGTTGGGACGCTCTGATCCAGGAGAGTCTTGAGAGTGCAACCCAATTACCCAAAGCGTTTGTTAAAAGACAGATTGTGAGCCCCACCCTCAGATACTTTTATTCCTTACATTAGGGATGGGGCTGGAGAATTTGCATTCTATTACCTTTCTAGATGATGCAGAATCTGTTGGTCTGGGATCACCCTTTCTGAAATAATGTTTTGGCTTTTAGCAGGGGTCAGCAAAAGTTTTCCATAATGGACCAGATAATAATATCTTGGCTTGGCAGGCCGTATGGTCTCTGTCACCACTACTCAACTCTGCCGTCCACTGTGTCCTGAAAGCAGCCACAGACAATATGTAAATAAATGGGGATAGCTGTATTCCAGTAAGCCTTTACAAAAGAAAGAAGAAGAAGAAGAAGAAGAAGAAGAAGAAGAAGAAGAAGAAGAAGAAGAAGAAGAAGAAAAGAAAAGAGAAGGAAAAAAGAAAAAAAGAAAGAAAGAGAGAGAGGAAGATAAAAGATAGGGCAGGTTTTAGCTAGTCGACTATAGTTTGCCAACCCCTGGCCTATGGGAGAAAGATTCTTCAGGTAGGATCTTTAACCTCATTTTCCATTATCATTCTATACTGGGTTGTAACCACAACAGAGTCCATGAACTACTCAATTGGCCCATGTCTTTCACCAGGGTGTGTGTGTTTGTGTGTACACGAACATGGTCAACATAGTATCATATAGCAGGTATGGAAGAGAGAAGAACTTAGTGGGAAATGAAGAAAGGAAATTATCAAGAAAGAAAGCATTTTAACTAAGCAGAGTGAGTCCCCAACTAAAAAGATTTGAAAAACATCTTCTACATGATCCCCTGTCATCCAGCTCTTTCCCCTGCTCTTAATTCACTGATCACTCACCCTCTGTAGGAGAGCAGTTTTGAGGGTTTGGTGCCTGAATACCTACCTAAAGCTTCAGTTCTCAAACCTCATGGAAAAGCTTATTCTAACATATATGCTGCTGCTGTAACAGGAAGAAAAGCGCTCCAAAAATAAGAACATTTAATGGGAAATAAAGAGAGGCTGTGGAGTTTCTGTTATTGATGTTTTCTCTGTAGTGCATCTGAAACCCTTCAATGTTTCTGAGTTTCATCTCCCAATCTCTAAAAAAAAGGTAATTTTAGTTCCTCCCTTTTTTTATCCCTCCATTCAAACAGACAAACCAAAAATATTTTACAGATGACTTGTATTTTAGTTCACTCAAAGGTGCTAAATCTACCGGATAGAAGTTACATTGCAGTTTCTGTAATTGCATTACATTCGTAAAGGGAAGGACGGGAATGAGGTAATCACATGAATTATTCATTTATGTGACCACGGTCATTTACTTGAGTGTACTCTCTCCACATGCAAGGGGCACGTAAAAAAATGTTAAATTGTTGTGAATGGTTTCACTGTTTTCCATCTAAATCGAGAATACAAAAATACCTATTTTTTCTTCCTAATGGAGAGCCAACTTCATTCAAAACAATGAAAGAAAGGGTAAAAAAGATTAACAGGAACACCTCCAGCTAAATACAACTTCGTAATTTCCTTTTTGTGACAACATCTCATGTTAAATTACACATTCTAAAAACATATGTTATACAGCATCTTCCTATGGCTTCAATCCAAAATGAATAATAATGTTCCAGAGAAGTGGCTGTGAATAACAGTTTCCTTCCCTCCTTTAATCTGGAATGCTGTGCAAATTATTATTTCCAATTCCCTGAGTCTGACAGACACTTTGATAATTCAGTTGCTGACTTTAGTACCAGCAACTGAAACAAATTCTGAGGCACTCAGTGAAGAGCTTTGAGTAACCAGTATCATTTTAAGACAAAGCAGAAATGTCCTGAAATCAGACAATTATGAGGCAATTATTATAATGTAGAAGGTACGGTGGGCTGAGGGGTAGGATAGAAATCATTAAAATGTGCCAACATCACCTGTGTCTGAAAAATTACTTTGGAGCTCCTTTCTAATACATTACTTACACAAAACACAGAACAAATAAGGAAATTCCACACTTGAAGGCTGATAGAATAAATGTAACTTACCTGTTCCCCTCAACTGCAGCAATCCCTGCTTCCGGGTCCATTCACCTGTAGGAGTTCAGAGATTAAATATCACCGACAGTTCTTTGTCTTCCTTACCCATTTGGTTTCATGTTTGTCTTGTCTTTCATTTTGTTCTGAAAATCAGAATTCTTAAAGGGAAAATCCTTTTGTACATTGTTCCTCAATGGCATTGCAACAATAGAGCTTTGGCTCAACTGGAAATAATCAATGGTAAAGCTCAGGGACCTGGACTGCTATATATAAATGTAGCTTACCTTCTGTGTTTTGGATCTTGGAACATTTTTTTAATAAGTAATATCCTTTTTCTTCATCATAACTAGGATTTTAGTTCTAAAGGGAAATCATATAAAAAGTAGGTTACCATATATCATAGTTCGTGCGAACTGTATAGAATCACCAATCTTATTCTCTAAGTATGCAAGCAAATATTTTTTTATTTTAGTATCCAAAGGAATCATTTTCTTGATGCAGTTTTAATTTTATATATTACCTTAAGTTTTATTTCCAGATGTGTGGCTTCTCAGGATAAGTTATTGAGATAATTGATCTGCCAAACGTGTTAAAATCCGTATGGTCTGTGTTTCAGGATAGACCATTGATTCCTAACCACACCTCTGTGGCACCACAGGATTGACCTCAATTATGTCAGGGAGTGTCTCAAAGCCCTAAGTTCATTATTTTCTCCTAATTGAACTATATATATACCCATATGGTACAGAGCACTTTGAAGGCAAAAGGATGAAGGAGTTTTGCAAAATTCAAGCCACAGACTGCCTTAATCTGACATCGCTATTATGTCTACAGATTTGCAGTACAACCCATTCTGAGATCAGCTACTTTAAAAACTATTTATTTTTGTCAGCAGATTACCTAAAAAATTGGCCTGTATTCTTCAAAAATATCACTGTCATGAGAGACAAAAAAAGAAAAAAAAAGCTGATGATCTTTTCCAGATTAAAGGAGACTAAAAAGATATAACAATTATATAAAATGCCTGATCCTATAATAGATTCTGGATGGGGACAAATATTGCTGTTAAAGACATTAAGGCACTTAGCAAAATTTGAATATGTGTTCTATATTGGATAATAACATTGTGTCAATGTTCAATTTCCTGATTTTTATCATTGTACTGTGGTTATGTAAGAAAATAGACTTGTCTGTGCAGATGCATGCAGAGATATTTAGGAATAAAGGTGATGTCAGCATCTTACCCTCAAACCGTTCATCAAATCTACATGTGTATGTATTCATACATCCATTCAGACATACATCCGGAGAGAAAAGGGAGATAGAGAAACGAGACAGAGAAGGGAAGCAAATGTGGCAAAATGTTAATTGGTGGATTTAAATAGTACAAGTTCACTGTACTATTTTTTGAGTATTTGAATTTTTTCAAAATAAAAAACTTTTTTAAACATCAGCACAACTGACAATTAATTTTGATGCTAGAGAAATGTTACTAAGCTGTTTTTACGTATATCTCGGCTGATTTTAAACTATTCTTCCCTTCACCGTGATTATAATAAATGTGCTGCCTTTTTCCAGAGGATGAGCTAAGCTCAAAAGAAAAGCCAGCCATGCAAAATCAGGACCCACATCTTGGTGTTCCGCAAGAAACACAGACTAATGCTATGACTTCTACCTGGAAAATGCTCAGTGACTGCTCTGGCCATGGATGGTTTTTGTGAATGTCGTTGAGGACAGGGAAGATTTTTGTCATCACTGTGGCTGATTCCCCAATTGCAAACAGAAAGTTACATAAGCATGTATTCAATATGGAGAACTTTGCCCTTCTTCCTAGTTCAGCTACCAAATGGTGGGAGAAGAGAAGACAGTCTTCAGGGAATATTAGCAGCCCAGGAGAAACAACCCAAAGACACCATCACAGGGAGTTTCCCAAAGAAACATCCAGACTCCCTGCCAGCTGCCCCTGCCTGTGGGTTGAGTGATACCATCTTGCTAGAAGGCTGAGCAGCATCAAACAAGGCTCCAAAGTGGAAAGCTAGATATAACTATGTCCAATGCAATGATGTCAGCAAGATGACGGAGCTCACACAGAACTACCCCCAACAGCTGCAGCTGGAGTCAGAGTTGAGACAAGGGACCGTGATGTGGGAAACCAAAATGTCTTCCATGGGTCACTTTCAGGAGAGGACTTCTGCCAACACTTCGCTTCTCACCACTCCCTCTCACTCTATCACTAGTGGGCTAACTTACTATGTCTCAAAAACCTCATCTGTATTTTCTCTCTTTAACCAACCTGGTTAAACTCAACTGCAACTTGCCTTCCTGCCTCAGCTAAGTCATGACTGGCACCAGGCTTTCTGTCTCTGTGTGGCAGGGATACCAGACAGAATCTATCTGAGGATACTTGCGTGCTCTCCTTCCATTCTGGCTTCTTGCCCTGTGACAGGTAAGGTTAGCCAGGTAGATCTGCACGTCAGGTGAAGAGGTCATTAATTTAACGGGAGGGAGCAGAATCCCAGATCTTTGGGTTTAATGAACAAAGCAGCATGAGAGGTCATCAGAATAAAAAACTCTGAAAAACAAACTGAGGTTTCTGGAGGGGAGGAGGGTGGGGGGATGGGTTAGCCTGGTGATGGGTATTGAGGAGGGCACGTTCTGCATGGAGCACTGGGTGTTATGAACAAACAATGAATCATGGAACAGTACACCAAAACAAATTATGTAATATATGGTGATTAACATAACAATAAAAAAAATTTTAAAAAAAAAGAATAAAACCTACAAAAAGAGCACATGTTTACATTAATATATGAAATAAATTTGTTTAATATGATTATTTTTAAAAATCCAAAAGGATACTGAAATAATGACAAAGGAACAGGAGATGATTAATGTTCATCAGGCAGATTTGAAAAATAATCTGAGATCTAATGAATAGATTAAACAGCAGATTAGATACAGCTGAAGAGTCAGATCTGAAGAAATTGTATAAAATGCAACTCACAGAGCAAAAGATGAAAATTATAAAAGAGAGGCTAAGGGTTGGGGATGGTAGAGTGAGACGTTCCAATACACATACAATCAGGTTCAGAAGGAGAAAACCAAGTGATGGGGAGACACAATATGTGAGAGATAATAGGTATAATTTTCCAAAATTGATTAAATCTTATGAAGTGCAATAAGTTCCTAACACCAAGATGTATTTTAGTAAGTACAGATGAAAAGATCTTAAAAGCAGCCAGAAAGGAAAAACACATTACCTACAAAGGAACAAAATTTAGAGAGTCAATTTCTTCTAAACAATAATGGAAGTGTGATACCTTCAGAGTGAGAAAATATATCTTGATAAGCCCTGAGTGATATATGAAATTGTTGACTCACTAGGCTGTACACCTGAAATTAATATAATGCTGTATTTTAACTACACTGGGATTTTTTTTTAAAGTGAGAAGATATTGGTCAGTCTAGAATTCTATACTCAATAAAAAAAAACTTTTCAACAACAAGGGCAAAATATAGACATTTTCAGACAAACAGAAACTGGGCAATGAGATGTCACCTCACACCTGTCAGAATGGCTAGAATCAACAACTTAAGAAACAACAGGTATTGATGAGGATGTGGAGAAAAAGGGAACCCTCCTGCACTGTTGGTAGGAATGCAAACTAGTGAAGCCGATCTGGAAAACAGTATGAAGTTTCCTCAAAAAGTTAAAAATAGAATCATCCTATGACCCAGTAATACCTAGTTATACACCCAAAGAATACAAAAATACTAATTCAAAGGGATATGTGCACCCCAATTTTATAGCAGCATTATCTACAATAGCCAAATTATGGAAACAACCCAAGTGTCCATCAACTGATGACTGGATAAAGAAGATGTGGTATATATACAATGGAATATTACTCACCATAAAAAAGAATGAAATCTTGCCATTTGCAATAACATGGATGGAGCTAGAGAGTATTATGCTGAGTGAAATAAGTCAGTTGGGACAAGACAAATACCGTATAATTTCACTCATATGTGGGATTTAAGAAACAAAACAAATGAGCAAAGGGGACAAAAGAGAGAGAGAGAGAGAGAGACAAAGAAACAGACTCTTAACTATAGAGAACAAACTGATAGTTACCAGGAGGGAAGTGGATGAGGGATGGGTGAAATAGGCAATGGGGATTAGGAGGGCACTTGTTGCGATGAGCACGGAGTGTTGTATGGAAGTGTTGAATCACTATATTGTATACCTGAAACTAATATTACACTGTATGTTAACTTCACTGGAATTTAAATGAAAGCTTAAAAAAAGAGAAACTGGGAAAGCTTAAACTGGGTGGGCGTTAGTTTTGATATTATACTTTAAACTACACATACTCATTATATACTCTCTTGTCATATTTCGAGACAGAGAGACAGACACAAGTGATTCCTCTCTAAAGAGCTTCTAAAGAATGTGCTTTAGACGGAGCGCCTGGGTGGCTCAGCCATTAAGCGTCTGCCTTTGGCTCAAGTCATGATCCCAGGGTCCTGAGATAGAGCCCCACGTCGGGCTCCCTGCTCAGCAGGAAGCCTGCTTCTGCCTCTCCCTCTGCTTGTGCTCTTTCTCTCTCTCTCTCTCTCTCCATCAAATAAATGAATAAAAATCTTAAAAAAAAAGAATGTGCTTTAGGAAGAAAACAAATGATTCTAGAAAGATAGATTTGAGATGCAAGAAAGGATTGTGAGCCAAGAAAATGGATACAATATGCAAAAAGCCAGACAAATATTCAAACTGTAAGCAAAATAAAATACAAAATTCAAGATAGATCCGAAATACTGGACATTACATATAACTTGGGTAGGTCATTAGATTTAAAGTAACTTAAAATGATTGTGTTGTTCAGGAGGCTGGTGAATATAATGATACTCATTTTAGGCTATTATTTGATTAAGCAGTTGCTATTACATTCTCCAGGATATTTTCTTTTTTTTTTTTTTTTTAAGATTTATTTATTTGAGAGAGAGAGAGTAGGGAGAGGGGCAGAGGGAGAAAGAGTCCCAAGCAGGCTGGAGTGCAGAGCCCAACGCAGGGCTCATTCCCAGGACCCTGAGACCACCGAAACCAAGAGCTGGATGTCCAATCGACTGAGCCACCCAGGCGCCCCCAGGGTATTTTCTAAAAGAAATGAATATTAATTATTTTTTAGTAGAGAGAAAAAGTTAGAATTCGGTGAAAACCAATTCAAAACAAAATAAGAAAGGAGAACAGAGAGCTGTACTTTTAAAAATAGGTCAAGTAGAAAGAGCAAAATGAAATGGAATAAATGAGTTCAAATATATCAGGAATGACAGTAAAGGTAATGAGCTAACTCTGCAAGTAATCAACAAATATTATCAGGACTATCCACATTTTAAAAGATTACTAAATTTTTAAATTAAGTATTCCAGTTGGTCACATGTGACTTTGCTTGGGACAAAGAGAAGAAATATGGAATTTGAAATCCTACCAAAAAAGGTGTGGTAAAGTCAGATCCTGCAAATTATTTTCTATTAAGACATTGGCTATATTTTGAACTTTAGAAAGCCCACTTGAAACAATTTGTCTCAACCTCAGTGTTTTGTTCTGTGCAGTGTGGCTTCTATGAAACTCAAATATTCAAATAGCTCCAAGTTGACCCGTTTGAGATAAGCACATTAGTGTGGCTTATATTTGTTTATTTATTCACCCACAGTGAATTTGTTTATTCATTCCCCCTACAAGTGGTCTTCCACGCAAAGCCAGTGTGCATAGTCAATAATGTCAGTATTATTAATTGTTTGGCTTAATTCCTGTGTTAGTCACATGTTATTGGACTGACATGTCTTTTTAAAAGAATTATTTATTTGAGAGAGAGAGAGGGAGCACACATGCACGAGCGCTGGGGCAGGGGGAAAGGGCAGAGGGAGAGGGAGAGAATCTTAAGCAGGCTCCACGCTGGGTGGGGCTCGATCTCAGGACCCTGCGATCATGACCTAGCCAAAATCAAGAGTTGGCTGCTTAACCAACTGAGCCACCCAGGAGCCCATAGACTGACATATTTTAAGAAAAAAACACCTTGAGGCTTTGGGGCATGTCAGCCCTGGAGTTTAGATACCACAGTAAGAAGGAGTAAACATATTAATTTCTTCTCACCCTCCCAGCTGCCCCCATTACCACCTCTGTACCTAATCACATCTCCTAATGTGTACGTGAACCAGTGTGACCAGGAAGAAAGCCATTCAAATTCTGTCTAGATTGAAACTTCACAACTGAGAATATGCAAATATTTGAGAGTCTTACAGAGAGGAAAACGTGGAGCTGGTGTGCAGGATGAATGGGGCTGGGAGGCGTGCTGCAGGAATAGGAAAACATTAAATCAGGTTCAGCCTGGGCTTGCTGAGGGCTGCGGGGCCCGAGAACTTGATCTTTCATTCTATTGCTGGAACCTTAAATACTTGAGGATGAGCTGATGTTTTGTCCCAGGTACTACACCTGGTACACGTTCTCCAGAAAAAACAGGTGGAGTGACCAAAGGAGAAATGCAGGAAGATACCAAAATGCCCAATGGGAGAGCAAAGGTCAAGTGCTGACCTTGGTGGAGCCCTCCATAATGGGGATCAGAGAGGCAGCTGATGATATCCGGATTGGGGAATTTGGGAATTTTGGAAGTCTGCATCTTCCATTAGGAGTTCACTGGGCATTTCTCCTGTCTTGTGTCACTATCTCCATGGGGTTCCATATGATTTACTCTAAAGAAATAACTGAGCTTGTTGGTAGCTTTCCATAAACCACACTGCATTCTACCACCATAACATCTACAAGGCAGATTGAGAGGAGTTTCCCTAATTGAGGAAGAGTCTGAGACTATAGTCTACACTCAGCAAGTCCCGAATATAGAAAAAAGGGGCCTAGGTTTAGTGGTTACGTAAATAGGAAACAAGGAAAGCTAGGAGCCTCTGTACTTCACGTCATTATCTATAAAGTGGAAATAATAATCTCCAACTCTTAGACCAAACATATTAATTCAATATAAAGCATGGTGACCAGTGAGAATTCACTGTGTTTCCTAATAATAATTGCTGTTGTTACATGAGCATGCACTTGAACTGGTGCCCCTGGGGTACTCGTATATGCACACAAAAGGAGAAAGCTGTATGATAAAAATGAAATAACCATTTGGTTTGAGGAGCAAACATCTCTGCTATAGGGCCTTAGTCTCAGAAGAGAAGGAGTTTAGGGGGCGCCCGGGTGGCTCAGTCTGTTAGGCGTCTGCCTTCAGCTCGGGTTGTGATCTCAGGGCCCTGGGATGGAGTGCCCACATCAGGCTCCCTGCTCAGCAGAGAGTCTGGGGGAGTTTGCTTCTCCCTCTCCCCCAAGCCCTCCCCCCATCTCCTGCTTATTCTCGCTCTCTCTCAAATAAATAAATAAAAATAAAAAATAAAAAAAGCGAAGGACTTTAGGAAAAAGTGTGTCCTAACTGACCACAGAGAGACACGAGCACAGGAGATTGAGGGGTACATGAGATAAAGAAAAGCAGGATCTCCAAGGAAAGGAAATCAAGAAATGATCAAGGGGCCAAGGGAAGAGGAGCACCACCACAGTGGCTCAGGCTGAGCACTGGTTAGATTGGGTTAAAGCGAAGGTTTCAAGCTCTGGCAAAGCTGGTAATGTCACTATGAGCAGAAAAACAAAGTATCAGGCAATGACTTCTGTGTTACATAAAACCGTCCTTCTCTTTGGAGATTAGCATAGAGAGTGGGCTGTGTGTCTAACAAACTGTTGAATTCATGTTACCTAGAATTAGATGGGAATACTTAGATGGAGTGCGTATTTTATAAATAGATGTGTGATTACATTAAAGAATAGAAAATAATTTTCTGAATAGTGCTGATAAGAACCTCTCCATTCTCCATTCAATTATCAGGATAAACCAGAGTGTTCGGTTCCTTCTGATCAAGGCATGAGCGGCAAATGTAAAAAGCATTTGCTCTTATCTAGGAAAGAGGAAGTAATTTTTTTCTATTATCACTCGTTCCCTGTTGGTAGAGGGTCAGGTTCACAGACTCCCAGGGATTCGTCGGAGATCTTTTGTGAGTTCTGATTGATAATTGTTAGCTGGACGAATGAGTTCACTGTAAAGTCTCAGACTTTTATTGTTGGGTACTAAAGATTTCAGGCTTCTTTGCTGTAACTCTTCCAAATTCTCATCTTTTTTTGATCATTTAATAGAAAGTTGGGAAGGAAGGGTAGGGAACTGGATGGTTAGCCAAGTGAATGTCCTGTAGAAGCACTTGAAATGTCTCGGGCAATTGGAAGCGTCTCTCATCCCATCGGAGGATCCTTCCCCTGTGGTAGTGATTACTTACTCTCTGGCTATATCTAAATGCATTGTAGTAAAAGATTTTGAAAATTACTGCAAAAGTCACTTCAGCTTACGGTGATAACCACAGCCCTTCCACCGGGCAATGAGACTAAGGTGATCATGCACAATATTTGATTGAGGCAGTGTCAACACGAGTGGTTCCTGAAATATCATCTCTGATCAACAGCAGCAGCATCACCTGGGAACTTCTCAGAAATGCACATTCCTGGGCCCCACAGCAGGCCTATTCATTCAGAATCTCTTGGGATGGGGTTCAGAGATTTGTGTTCGCTGAGCGCTGCACATGATTCTGATGCACACTAACTTTTAAGGGACTCCGATCTATGAAGACCAATCCATTTTAACTGTTTTAACTGAATTGACCTGCCAAGTTAGCTGGAAAAAAATAGCATTTGCATATCAAAAAGTCCTGAATTATTGAAAAGTTTACCAACTGTAAAGTAAGTTTCCCAGGGAACCGAATTCTCTTCTATATACCCACATCCCGGAGCTGGAAATAGAGCCCTAGACCATTGGCAAAAAATAAAAACTAAAAATAAAGAACAAACACTGATGTCAAGTCCCACTCCCAGAAATTCTGATGTAATTGGTTTGGTGTACTGCCTAGGCATCAGCTATCATCCCCAGTTGATTTGAAAGTGCAGCTGTAATGGGCTAATTGCCAAAGATGGCCACAAATCATGCCCCTCCTAGTGGCCATAACCTTAGGCACAGTGTCTTTGTCATTCCTCCCACTGAGAGGATTCTGTTTCTCCAGTCCTTTGAATATGACCCTGGCACAGGTAGCAAACATGACATAAGCAGAGACGTGGAAAGTGTTGACGCATTGGGGTTCATTCATTTGTTGCTTTTGGAACCTGAGACACCATGTAAACAAGCTTAGAGGATGAACCAATGAGCAACCATGTAGAGAGAGGCCCCAGTTGACATAGCTTTAACAACCATGAACATCAAAAACACAGCCAGTCCCAACCCACTTGCTGACCATAAAAGCATGAGCAAACCCAACCAAGATAAGCTAAACCTGAACCAAGAACTGACCTGCCATACAATGAGTTGAATAAATAGTGGTTGTTTTTAACCACCAAGTTTTAGGGAAGTTTGTTAAGCAATCATGGGCAGATGGAAAATAATGCTTCCAGTCACTGAAATGGTGACTCCTGAAAGGAGAATCATCAAGCCAAGGAGATCGTTGCAGACACCCCAGGCGTTGCTTGGCTCAGCTCACCAGGATGCTCTGAGCTTCCTCCTTCTCTCTTTTCAGGCAAGAATGCCCAGTTCCCAGTGCCTTCCAACAGCTTCTTGATTCACTCAGCTACCATTAAAGGCTTAAGGAGAACTGGACCATGAAAGCATAAAGAGTTTGGAGAACTTCAAAGAAGATATAGCACAGATTTGAGTCCAAACCATGTTTTTAATGGAGAGCATTGACTAGAATATTTATTGTTAAGCATCTGAGACAAAGCTTGGTTTCTGGATTACATCCAGCACAGATTAAGGAAAGCTTATGAGATTTGTATATTAAATCATCACAAAATTTTTTTCAGTATATGTAAGAAGATGAATTTCTTTTTTTAAAAAAGGAGACCAGTAGAAAATCATGATTGAACATAATCTCTTGTCTATAATATATAATAGTTCTAATACCCTTCTGCCAGTTGGCATAAAATAAGCAAAGATGCTATTTTTAACAGGGGGGTAGGAGGGGGTAGGTTTACTTTGACTAACGTCTTGTCTTTATGTGACTAACATCTTGTCCTTAGTTATCTTTCTATATTTATTTGGCTTTACTGCTCTCCCCACTTGTAATTTTACTGTCTTGTTGCTCTTGTTTCTAGTTGTTGCTTTGGTCCGCTTAACCGTTACCTAACTCCTTTTCATTTTCAAGTTTTGTCTTGGATTTCACTATTCT
This sequence comes from Zalophus californianus, assembly GCF_009762305.2. Classification (NCBI taxonomy): domain Eukaryota; kingdom Metazoa; phylum Chordata; class Mammalia; order Carnivora; family Otariidae; genus Zalophus; species Zalophus californianus. The sequence continues at coordinate 105,499,004 of NC_045602.1, read as the reverse complement.
AAAAGTCCATCCTAGACTATGTTAGTGGTACCTTTTCTGTTTATATCCTTCCTGTATTTACCTTCATGATAATGCTTTTCACCTCTACTGAGGTGACTCTAGAATATAAGCAGCTTCAGAGTGGGAGTATCTAATCTACTGTTGCACGTTGAACGTTAGGAAAGCATCTGACTGCAAGAATAGCTCCTGACTAGCAGAGCCTTCATAAATAAAGGTTTATTCCCAGCCCCCTCAGAATAAAAGGGAATCTGGAGGAAGGCACTTGGGGGCTTTGATTCCTATCATTTAATTGTCAATAGGAATTCTGGCTCTTTCTGTCTTCCTGCTTTAACATGCTTAGCTCATGATTAATTTCGTTTCACCCTTATCATTATTATTTTCATGGAGGCAAGATAGCTGCTGTGCTTCCAGATATCATGTCTACAGTTCAGTCAGGAAAAGGAAAAAGGAAATACTAGCCACTAGGTTTATACTTTTTTTTTTCCATGAAAGCAAAAGTCTTTCCAGAAGTTACACAGCAAAAGTCTGTTTAGGTCTCATAATTTAGAAATGTGAGTTGTGGACACCCCTTGCTGCAAGAATGCAGGGTAGCAGAGTGCTTGTTATGAGGGCTGCATGCATCGTTGTTGGATGCATATCAAGAGGACTGCATTTCACATTAAAAAAAGATAATAAATACTGAACTTTCCCCTTTAAGAATCCTTGATTCTCACATTATGAACATTGCAGTTATTTAGAAGATTGTCACACCTGACTTATTTGTGGCAATCCTAATAAAGTCCATGAATTCATGAGTTTAACTTTCTACACGGTCAGCCGTGTAAGAGGTATAAGTTATGGAATCCAACCATTCTGTGGTCTAATTAAAGGGCTATGTATAAAGCTTGGACCTGAGAACATTATCTCAACTTTTGGAGAACTTCTAAGGAAAATTCGTGTGGGGATTTAAGGAAGATAACGTTTAGCACCCACATTTTTATCTGCCCAAATTTGGAGCCAACTGATAGATGCAGGCATCCGTTGGATAGAAATCAAAATATAGTCTTACGAATGAAAAAAAATGCTACTTTGAGAAAGTGCCTTCTATCTGCTGTCTAGTAGAGCTTCTTTGACTAGAACTTACATATGAATTACAGGTACCTACGGAAGCACCAGCCTCCCCCATGCAGGCATGCTCCTAAAAAACATACATTTTGGAAGAGAGAAGAATGAATGTTCTTTGCTGGTAGGACTTGAGCCCTGGAGTTGAGTCTTTGCTCCTGCTCAGCGTAGAAATTGGTAAGAAGTTGGAGAGAGGCCAGAGTGTTACTCTAGTAGAAATCCTCACCTCCCCAGTAGACCAGAATATGAAAAAGCGCTCTCTTACCCCCTTGTCTAGGTACACGAATCAGCTGCCTTCCTCTAACATCTGCTGCTAAATTAGCCAGGCGTAAGGGATTCGTACCTTAGAGAACTCCATGGTAACAAGGATAGAGACCTCTGTGGCAGATGGAATATATTTATCCAGAGAGAGTGTTTGCTAGTGGCACCTTACAAAAAGTAAATAATTGGTGATGGTGGTGATGGTGGAAATATTAGTAACAATTCTACCCTGGAAGTTATTCCGGAAATGAGGAGAGATGGATTTTATTTTCAATGAAAATGGAAAATAGAAACCAGAAGTGTTAAAGGATATAAATTAAGAGAAAAATAAACAGTGTGAGAGGTTATGATGAAAAAATTATTGACCATGACGATGTGGTTTTGACCTCTGCTTACAGCAGTATTTCTCAACTTTTTTTTATTATTACTTTCCCTAAGGAGACATTTTAGGCTTTTTAAAGAATATTAATCTCACCTCCCATCCCCCATGAAAATTCTAACAAAACAGATATACTCGATATCTGTTTGTGTATTGCAGCTTTCTGGAGGACAACAAGTTATTGTAACATCTAGTATTTTTTTTCACTACCCACCCCAAGAACCAGTTTCCTCCCTTTCGGGGCAATACTGCCCAAATTGAGAATTCATGCTTATGATAATAACACAGATTCTACTCTATATCCTGGGTCCATTCCTTCAGACTTCTGCATTCCATGGAATGTATTTTCTTCCAGGCAGAAATTAAGAGTTGTTTTAGTGAAATTGCCAGATATTTTTTAAATAATCCACTGCCATCTATCAATATATTAATAGCCAGATAGGTTTTATGTTTAATGATATTCTGCCAATTGACATTGCTCTAGCAATCAAAACTTTTCATATTTTCACTTTATATCGAAGTACATCATCAACCATCAGTCAGGCAAGCAGTCTTGAAACTGAAAAAAAAAAAAAAAATTCGTAGCTTTGTTCGGAAGCCAAATTCCAGACTCACCATCCTCTGAAACAATTGTGCAGTTGGTGGAAATGGTGGTTTGTCTATGTCAAACCTATGCTTACCAGCTCCTAAAATAAGACATCATATCAGTTAGTTACTGCTGCATAACAAGCTACCTCAAAATTCAATATCTTTTTTTTAAAGATTTATTTACTTGTTTTAGAGACAGAGAGAGCATGATCAGGAGGGGCAGAGGGAGAGAGACTCTGAAGCAGACTCACTGCTGAGCGTGGAGCCCGATGTGGGGCTCAATCTCATGACCCTGAGATCAGACCCGAGCCGAAACCAAGAGTCGGCTGCTTAAACGATTGCACCACCCAGGTGCCCCAAATTCAGGATCTTAAGGTGATAAATATTTATGATTTATTATGATTTATTATGTCTCCAGGTCAGCTGGGTGTACTTGTAGTTTGGCAGGACTCACTCATGCTTCTATAGGCTGTTATAGATCAAGGAGGCAGTTGTGTTGATCTTGGCTGGGATGTCTCCCAAATTTGGGGGCTGCGTGGCTGCAGGCTGGTGTAGGATGGCCTCAGCAGGTAAAAGGAGACTATCTTCCATGTTCTTCTAGTAAGCTGGCCTGGGCTTGTGGACATACTGGTGTTGGGGTCCATGAGAGATAGCACACTGCAATAAGTACATAGAGTAGTTCTTCTGATCATAAAACAAATTAGCAAACAGCAAATTAGAAGTAAACAAAACAAATGAAATGGTCCCGTGAGCATTAATTTCTCTATGAAAAGAGAAACAGAGTGGCATGGTAGGACATTATATGAAGCATCAGGGACTGGATTTCTCATGTTACCTTTTCTAGGATGTGACTTTGGAAAAATAACTCATAGTCTCTCAGTCTCAGTTTCTCCACCTGTAAAGTAGAAATAATATTTTTTCTTTCCATTCCCTAAGCTTGTTGTGATAAGTGAATGAGCTGATTTTAAACCATGAAGCTGGGGCGCCTGGGTGGCTCAGTCATTAAGCGTCTGCCTTCGGCTCAGGTCATGATCCCAGGGTCCTGGGATGGAGCCCTACATTGGGCTCCCTGCTCAGCGGGGAGCCTGCTTCTCCCTCTCCCACTCCCCTGCTTGTGTTCCCTCTCTCGCTGTGTCTCTCCCTGTAGAATAAATAAATAAAATCTTTAAAAATAAATAAATAAATAAATAAATAAAATAAACTATGAAGCTTTATGCAGAAATGACATATTGTCCCTTCCTCCTATATATTTGCTACCCAAACTCCTTTTCCTAATTGTTATGAATGAATGAGTAGGGATTTTCTGTTACCTGAGTAAAAGAAGAAACTGCTCTGCTGGGAGATGAGGACACTTAGCTTTAATTTGTAGCTTTGTCAGTAAAAAGTCAGGTGACCTTTGGAAACCTACATGAACTTGGGAAAGCCTTGTGTGCTCTAGCCCTTACATTTTTCTAAGGTAAAATCACTGAACTAGATTTGAATTCCTAAGATTTCTTCTATCACTCAGGTTCTAAATAAACTGGTCTTTTTTTACAAGTTAAAAATCCACTATTTATGTTGGTAAAGTTAAAAAAGAATTATAACTGACCGGTTATAAATTATAACTGACCCAGGCATTCTGGGGGATTAAGGGAATGCAAGGAATTGTGAACCTTTGAAGAGAGAGGTGGGAGGGGTGGGCAAGGGGGGGAAACAGCGTTGGAAAGGACCCTAAGGAGGGAGAGAACTGAAGAACAAGGGTGACAAGAAATAAACACAGGATTAGCAGCTTTATCCACAGGTACTAAATTGTTCTGCTTGAGGACACCCAGAATGGTTTTGCGAAGTCAACACTGTGCTTAATTTTTTTTTTTTTTAATGGAATGCCTTTAATTGGGGCAAACATTCTCCATCTGGCCACAGTACCTAACTCCCAACCCAAATCACACCTTCATGTTACCTGTTTGGCTCCTTTTAGGAATCTGAGTTTGCAATTCCCCCAGCACCCTCCCCATCAACCACTCAGGCTGTAGACTCCCAATAGCCTCAGCCATATACCCGATGAGCAAGTTACTTAACTGCTCTCTGTTAACATTGCCTCTAAATTATAAGTGGTAACATCCAACTATGGGGGAGGGCCTTGGAAGGGTTTGTAAGAATGAATGGGGTTAGCAGGTTGGAAGTGCCTAGTGAAGTGGTTGGCACATAGAAGGTACAATCAATCTTGGTTCTGTTTCTGCTTTTCTTCATATTTGCCCACGCTTCTCTCCTGCCTCAGCCTCAAGGGGCTCACACTTCAGGGACCTGGGAGCTCAGCTCCTCTCCTTAGAAAGGCTGTTCCCTCCTCCAGGATTAGAATTAGCCTCTGCCTCCACCCCCACCTGCTGCAGAGTTCACTGAAGTGGAAAGTGCAAGTGGAAAAAGAGGGGCTCTCTTTTATGGACGTGGGGCTTCTAGAATCATTTCAATATCTGGGGACAAATGTTCCATTATGAAAGCAGTATTCCTATTACCAAGCAGTAGAGAACAAAAAGTGATTTGAAAAACATTTCTGCTTAAGGAGATAAAAATGTCCAGCAGCTGCACCCACGTCCCCACAATATCAAGGGAAGTTATTTTAATTACTTTGCTCTTTCTTCTTTCAGCTGAAATTGCTTGATATAGCCAATACCGATATATAAATGCAAAAGCACCTAGGATTTTTGTTTTTAAGTGGTGATTTTCTTAAATAATCCTGCACTCGAAGCCAGTTGAATTGTTTCATTTATTTCTTGATGGAGCTGCTCTTTATGTAAAGTTAATGGTGTGAAGTGCATTAAAGAACTACAGCTTGGATTTCTTTTAACAGTTTCCAAAACAATCTAGGAAAGATTAACCATTAATGAGACTCCTTTTAATTTTTTGTTTAACGGTTTCTCTCTCCTCTCTACATGGGATTCTTCTGAGTAATTGATTACGTGATCCTCATTCCACTTTATGGCTGTGAAATTTATGCTTGTTCACACCATTTGGAAACCATGTTTGTCTATGTCATTTCCCCTTTATCATTTAAGATGTGCATGTGTGCTCTTCTTAGAGAGGAAATTTGAAGTTTGTGCACCATGTGACATGCTGAGATGTCCTCCCAACACACCCAAGTGGCCTTGGAAGGACAAACTGACTCTGATACCCTCAGGGGCTAGCACCTTGCTACCCAGGTTTGCGATTCCAGCATGAAGCTCTGCATCGAAGTACTAAGAAAGTGAAAAATGGCCCTCCTGCACACCAGGCCACGATGTTCCTCACTGAGCATGAACAATGCTCACAGCAAATAAACAGGACAGATGGGAGGCCACTTGGCACCTACAACAAACGATGAACCACGGCCCCCTCCTGACTACCAACAATACATCTAGCCCTGCCTTAACCTTCCCACCTCCGGGAGAAACATTATTCAGATACCCCAGCCTGGACAACATCCACCCAGAACTGGCTGTCTCCTTACACCTGCCTTAGGACCGTCCATCGTAACCCCAAACCCTATATGAAGCCCATCCCGCTGCCTCTTACCCAGAGGCCTCACCATCCCTCAGGGGGTGTTCGCTTTTGTGGCAGCAAGCTAAATAAATCTCCCTTTATTTGACTCTAGGTGCGTGCCAGAGGGGCTTTGGATAGTGAGCTTTGACAGTGGGTTCTTCATAATTCTTGCTTAATGAATTTTCTTTAAAAAAAAAAATCAGCTCATTTTTAATGAGCGCAAGGATCCTTCCTTTTCAAACTCCCTCTAACTTAATGTCTACTGGGCCATTCTCTCCTGACCTTCTCACCCCCTCAATTCCTTCTCTGACGCCTTTTGTGTGCCTTTTCCTAAATCTGCCCATTACAGGTACCCACCTTGAATGCTGTTCATTTCTCTTTCCTGAGTCACATTTCTGCCATAAAATGAATATACATTAATATATACACTATGGTAGGAACTGCTAGTTTCCTGCCAATGCTCGTTCTTTCTACCTTCCATAAAAATTGATTAAAGTTGGGGTGCCCAGGTGGCTCTTGGTTTCAGCTTGGGTCGTGGGATTGGGGTCATGGGATCGAGCCCCTGCATCAGGCTCTGCTCTCAGTACAGAGTCTGCTTCGGATTCTCTCTCCCTCACCCTCTGCCTCACTCTCTCTTTTATTTATTCAAGTGAATAAATAAAATCTTTAAAAAATTGATTAAAGTTTTTTAATATTCAAAGTTTTAAATATGTACTGTGGGGCGACCCCATCAGGTGGAAGCCAGTGGTGCCGGAGGTGGAAGGATTCACCCAAGGCAGAACAAAGGAGATGGAAGTTTATTGAATACCTGCAAGGGGTGGTGGGGGCAGGGCAACAAAGGAGAGACTGTCTGCCAGGAGGCAGTGATGCGGCGGGAGGGGGGGGGTGCTGTAGTTAAGGGGAGAAGGAGAAGGTGAGGAGTATGGAAATGTATGGAAGCTTCCTTTTTTGGTAGCTGTGCCCAGTTGTAAGTAGCCCATTGGTCAGCTAGGGCATACGGATGTTTTGAGGTAGGTCACCTATGGGCCTGTTTTATTCAGTCTGGAGGTCACTGTGGAAACTTCTACCTCACTCAGGTCTCCACATTGCCTAAAAGTGGCCTCTGTATGTGCTAAAAAAATAGGAATTAGTATAACAACCCCTAGGTACCTATCACCCAGTATTAAGAATTACCAACTCATGACAGATCTGGTTGCATCCCTCATCCCAACCCCACCATCTTATTTTGAAGCCAAGCTCAGAAAGACCATCTATTATGTCATTTTAGTCATAAATATAACCATATGTATTTCTAAAAGATAAGGACTTTTGTCTAATATATCACATTTAAAAAGTAATCATAGTTATATCTTCTAATACTCCCGTCAGTGTTTGACTATCCCTCCGTGCTTCCTACCTTTGTTTAAATCAAGATCTAGGCAAGGTTTATACCTTGTCTTTGGTTGACAGAATCTACTCCTTGATTTTTTTTTTAATCCTTGACATTTTTAATTGAATAAACCAGGTCTTTTGTCCTGTTTGGTTTCCCACAGTCTTGATTTTGATGAGCCATATCAACTAGGTTTGCTGAACATGCTCCTTTGTTCCCTGTATTTCCTATGAACTGGTAGCTAGATCTAAAGTCTAAATAAAAATAGGTTTGAGTTTTTTAAAAGAATACTTCACAGGGGTGGTGTGTACCTCAAAGAATAAGCACATAATACTTTGCTTTTCTTTATGATGTTAGCAAGTCTTGATGATCATTGCCTAGATCAGTATGTCTGTCGTTTTTAGGGATTACAGAATGGCAGTATTCTGATTCTACTATTTCTTCTTGAGTTGTTAGCTAGAATATGTTAGCGAGAATACATCTAAAAAGAGAAACTTCCTGGGGTGTCTGTGCCTGGGTGGCTCAGTCGGTTAAACATCTGCCTTTGGCTCAGGTCATGATCTCAGGATCCTGGGGTGGAGCCCTGAGTCTAGCCCCCTGCTCAGAGGGGAGTCTGCTTCTCCTTCTCCCTCTGCCCCCCCATCCCGTGGTTTGTGCCCTCTCCTGCTCTCTCTAGCTCTCTCTCTCAAATAAATGAATTAAGTAATAGATAAACATTAAAAATAAATAAATAAAAATAAAAAAATTCCTTAAATCAACTGTTTGGTGACCCTGAAATTGAGTTCATATAACTTGTTATCAAAATAATAATTTGTTCCCTAGTGTCCTCCAAAAGTGACCCAAAGAGGTGGTTTTGATTCTGTTGTTATTTGGTTTTAGAGTTTGAACTAATTGATGTGTTTTGATACATTACAGTTATTAATGTTATTAGCGGGCTGAATTTCCCATTTTTGGTCAGTGACTTTTGAGTTCACTCCTGAGACCTTTTGACATGCAGTTAGTAGCTTTGATAATTTCCTTGTTCCAGGCACATCAAGGACATTTCCTGCCCTTGACCCAGAACCAGCTTTTCCTGGTCCCTTTAAATGCAAAGGCATTTAGAGATAAGACTCTGGCACAAGGGAGGTTCATGTTACTGAGTTTGTCACCATACCCAGAACTTTTCAGTGGAGAGATCTAGAAAACATGTATGTGCATGTGTGTGTGCATCTATTTTTTAAAAAGAAACTATGTCATAAATTCATAATGAAAAATTACTCTGTATCTCCTTTAAGCCAATACTGTTTTTTGGCCTCAACCACACATGGCTAAAACTATGTTCTAACAAATGCCTTTAACTTACAGGGTTGTTATAAGTACCAACTAAAACGATGCAGGTAGCCTGCCTAGTAAAGGAAGGATATGTCCTTAGGCCACCTCATCTGACTCAGTGGTTTTTCTCTCTTGTTCGCCAGCTGACAATTCCTAAAGCTCAATCATCAACCTAAACATTTCCAGGTCTGTATGTCCAATTCCTTAGTAACACCTCTACCGCAGACAAAAAGTATCCACAGCTGAACCTCTCTCCCCTAGTCCTCCTTTATTTGTATCTGTGGGGAACAATTCCCATAGACTCAGTTGCCCAAGGCAGTAACCTAAAGCCACTCTATAGGTCTTTATCTCTTTCGCCTCCTACACCCAGTTTCCCTGTCTCATTATTCTTCTTAAAAGACTCGTGCATCCATCCTCTCCTCTACCCCATTTAGCTTTCTCTTTTTTATCCATTGGTTTAGTTCAGACCTATGGCATTTCTCTCTTTGACTCTTGCAATGGACACCTATGTAATTTCCTTGCTTCATTCTCAACCGTTATCATAGTAAAGTGCTTCTTGTCCTTGTCAACATGACTGTTTTCCAACTAGATTGGAAGAGATTTGAGTACAGTAACATTGTTTTCCTTCTTTACTTCTTTGTATACCTAGTACTTGGCAGTCACTGGCACACAGTCATTACTCGTTAATTAATATGAATCCGGAACACTCACCACCAGGTATCAGGCACAAAGTCTGAGAATTTTATGTGTATTAACTTAATTCACCCTCACTATACCCTGTGACGTAAGTACCATTATTATCCCCACTTTGCGGAAGAGGAAACTGAAACATACAGTGGTTATTTCATTACCAAATTTATTCACTAGGAAGGGATGAAATGAAGAATGAATCCCAGGAATTCATTGAATAAATGAAAGAGTAATTGGATGAAAGGATGAATGGACCAATGAAGAAAGATTGTTCTCTATTATATGAATATCTAGCAAACCTCTTCATCTGGGCTGATTTGCAAAACCTGCTCTTCCATAATGCCAGAGAGGTTTCTGGAAAAACCCATCGGGCCCCAAAATGGGTCCTCTATCTTCTCACTACTGCTAGAGTTTTCACCATCAGAAATTGCTCTATTTTGAAACTTTGTTCTCTTATGTCACCAAGGCCCTTTGGAAGAGAAACACTGTCATTTGTCCTTTCCTGGGGATGAGTGAAGGAAGTCTATTTTCGGAGGGGTTGGGGGGAGGTAGGACTGTGGGGGTGGTGCTCTTCTGAGGTGGGTGGAAAAGAAGAAAGACTTTAGAATATAATGACCAGCAACAATAGATGCTAATTTCCTTTATGTCTGGATTCTTTATGAGCTTTTGTTGCTCAATGTTTATTGGCTTTTATGTTTGTTTTGATTTCTTTTTAATAAAAAGGCTTGGATTGCCAGTATTGGAAATGAAAGGTGATAGCATGGAAATCTACTGTGTCCATAAACTCGTGAGGGATGGAGGAAATCTCCCAACGCCAGAATTTATGAGACTAGACAAGGCCTGGCTACCCACCAGGAACTTTTCATCCTCCTGCCTGGATGACAAATTACACCATCATTTTCAGGGACCATTTGCTATAGAAAAGCAAATTAACCCACTAATTTTTAAATTATCCCTCTGAGGTTTCATGAAGACACATCCAGTCAGGTTATGTTTCGGTCCCGAGGCCTCAGCTTCCTGATTCTTCTCTGATTGTACTAACTCGAGTTGTTATTTGATTCTGAAGGAAGTTCCATTATTTTTACAGGCTTGAAGCCTTGAAAGCTAGGAATTATGAAGGTCTTAACCACTTCTTGATTTTTTCATGACTTTGTGCTCTACCTGTCAATATGGAGTTCCCTTAAACTAAAGTGATCCTAAAACTTGTATGCATTTTAAGGGTTTGGGATATTTCATTTTATTGCCTACATTGTATTCATTCCATGTGGAAGAGAAACTATAGCTTCTATGATTCTTCTTCTATGCTGTTGATAATGTTGCATTTGAATCAATACTATATGGTTTTTTAATTAATGTTTCTTTTCAACTTTATTAAGGTGTAATTGACACGTAAAACTGTAAGATATTTAAAGTGTACATCATGGTGATTTGATATACATATGCATTACGAAAAGACTTTCCCCATCTAGTTAATTAACACATCCCTCATGTCACAGATTTACCTTTGGGGCCGGTGGGGGGGAAGAACATCAAGCAATGTTCTCTCTCTCTTAGCAAACTTCAATTATACAATAGTGTTGCAACGGCAGTTACCATGTTTTACATTAGAGTCTCAGACCTTATTCATCTTATAAGTCAGAGTCAGTACTCTTTTACCAACCTCTCCCTATTTCTCCCCACACCCCCAACCTCTGGTAACCACTTCTCTACTCTCTCTTTCTGTGAATTTGACTTCTGTCCCCCCCGCCCCCAGATTCCACATATAAGTGATGCCATGCACTATGTGTCTGTCATTCTCTGTCTTGCTTATTTCACTTAGCATAATGCCCCCAAGTTTCTACCATATTGTCACAAATAGCAGAATTTCCTTTTTCTCATGACTGAGTGATATTCCATTGTTTATGTATGCCACATTTTCTTTATCCATTCATCCATGGGTGGACACTTAGTTTGTGTTCCTGTTTTAGCCATTGTGAATAATGCAGCAGGGAACATGGGGGTGCAGATACCTCTTCAATATCCTGTTTTCATTTTCTTTGGATATGTACCTGGAAGGGAGACTGCCGGGTCATGTAATAGTTCTATTTTTAATTTTTATATTTTTTTGAGGAAATTCCATATTCATTAATGCTTTTTAAAATATGAAAGTGCTAAAATATTCCTTGACTCCTCAGCTTAGCTAGGCATTCTTTCCATGTAGTGAGATGGGGGAAAGCAAATTTTCTCTCTGCAGGTCTTTTTCTTCTTCTTTCCCGAGTCATCACTTACTCATGCGCCATCCCTTCATTCATGTATGTCTCAGATCCTGTACCAGGGGATACAGAAAAATGGCGGACAAGAGAGACCCTGTCAAACCTCATGCTTGGGTGTGTTTTGCAGAAAGGGTACAGGCAGGGGCCCAAGTGTCTGAGAGGAAGTACAGCATGCTTTGGAGAATGCAGTGGCACCTCGTAACCCAACCAAGCTTAGTAGGTGCCATGGGTTCTCTCTCCCGCCCCTTCCCCTTCTCTTTTCCTCTTCTTTCTCTCTCTCTCCTGTCTTGTGCTCTCCTCTTCCCCACCCCACAAGTGCTTCCCCCCATCTGTGTGTCAGCATCATTTTTACCTTTGGCCAGATATGCTTCCTCAATGTGGCCACCTACCGCCCCATATGCATATTCTCCCAGCTTGGCAACCCAAGCAGAAAGAAAATGTCTTTTCCTCTGTGTTATGTGTGAGTTCCAGAAAGCATTCTAATGGGCCCTTCTTAAATCAGATGTCAATTTCTTGAACCTATCACTACTGCCAGTGCAATGGGTACTATTTGTGGCCTGGCCTGAGCTACATTATTTTCCATGTGAGGGTGGGTGTCAATTCCAGAGAACCACCTGGAATGTGGAATATCCATCACAAAGTTCACCATAGCCCTGACTCGCTTCTGAGTTCTTATCATAACTCGTAAAAACCTTGTTATGTCTTGGTTATCTGTTAAATGCCAATTCCTCTCGAGACTAACATCCATGAGAGTAAGACAGTGGAAAATACTCTGATACAGATGCATGCACCCAGAAATATATATACTTATTCTGCTTGGATCTTATTTGTATATCCTTGTATCCTTGGTGCCTGGCACACAGTAGGTATTTAATACATATTTGTTGAATGAATGAATGAATGAATGAATGAATAATCAATACTATGGATTTACTCTATTCCCCTGGAATGGTTCTGCTTTTTATCCCTAAATTTTCTGTTTTAATTCTGCTGGAAACTTCGTATCTTTTGGGACTAAGGTACTAGGAGGACCGCAGATAAAGGAAAGGGATGTGGATTCAGGCAGATGTGAGTTTGGATCTGAGTTCTGTCACTTCCCAGCTGAGCGTCTGATACTTCCCCTGGACTAGGAAGATAATGTCTACTGTGCATCGATAACTTGTTACTTAAATAAAGGAACTATGAAGAGTGCTTATGATTGTGCCTATGGTGGTTTTAAAACATGTCTGCAAATCCTTTTCACCCTTCCTGTCATGAGATGGAGACTTGTTTTCCTCCCCTGGAGAAGGGCTCACCTCTGAGACTCACTTCTAGTTAACAGAATGTGGCAGAAGTGACCTGCATGACTTTCAAGGCTCTCTCGGGTCACACATCTTTGGGGTCTTGAACCACATCTAAGAAGTCTGGCTACCTCAAACTGTCATGCTTGGAGAGACCACACCAAGATAAAGAGACACAGAACTCCACCTACTCTGGCCCTATTTGTACCCTTCTAGCCTGGGCATCAGGCATGTGAGTGAAGAACTTTTGCGGTTAGCTCCAGACATGGCATCAGACTCCCTATCTAGCTAGCCACCATCTGGCTGCCATTGCAGGAGAGGCTGCAATCAAGAACCACCCTGCTGAGCCTGGTCAACTCCCAGAACCAGGAGAGATCATGGCAAAAACACTTGTGACTTCATGACACAAAGGTTGAGTGGGTGGAATACAAAGCAATTTACAGATCATCAGAATAGTGACTGACACAGAAGGTGGTCAGTAAATGGCCATTTTAAAAGCATAAATCTCACACCTCACACTGCTATCTCAGAACATAGCATAAATTATGTACAAAACAGATGAGGCAAATGATACTAGACTTACCTCTCGGGAGCAACCTGCAATTGTTGTAAAGAAACTAGATTTGACTTAATACTATGCATATTTGATTTAAAATATAGTTGGGAGACAATGTACCCCAGTGTTAGTGCTCTAGATTTTTTTTTTTTTTTGAGACAGACCAACCACTTGGTTTCAAAACTATGTTATTTCGTAAGTGCAAGGCCTTAGACAAGCTGCTTGTCCTCTGTAATACTCTGTTTTCCCATAAAACAGGGATTCTGAAAGTACCTTTGTAATAAGCATAAAATTGGAAAATTCTCAATGATGCAGCGCACTGCTTGAGAAATAATGGCCCATAAGTGTTAACTGTTATGACCCTGGGAATCCACAGCCAAGCAAATGAAAGCTACTGGACTTCTGACCCATGAGACCCATTCATTTAATTAATTAATTTATTATTTATACTTATAAATATATATACATTTATTTCTATACCTTTATTATTTATTATTCATTAATTTAAATCAGAGAGCCTTACATGGAGACCATGGTCCACAGATAAAATGTGCCCTTGATAAAATGGCCTGTGGATGCCGAAGTTATCCGAAGGTCATAATTAATATCCTATAACATGTTCTCATTATGCTTTTTGTTAGATAATACTGTTGTTGCCCAAGCTGCCACTCTCATTGTATCCCCTTCTTCTAGCAGCAGCTCTTCTTCCTGCACCTCATAAGGTCTTGGAGAATGGCATTAAAATGTTCATTTTCCTGGCACAATGCCAGGAATGCCTGTGGTGAAATTCTTTCACTTAAATTAGTGAAATCAGAGCCACAGAACTTTAGTTTTTGGAACCCTGTCCTGTAAGAATAGATTATCAAGCCTTCTCTACTCGAGCAATGCTTAAGATTTTGAGTGGTCTTCTGGTCTGTCTTGCTCAGAAGTGTTCCTCTGCATCCACAGGAGAATGGAGGAATGCAGGAATATTGACCGTACACCCCTTGAGTATTCGTTCGGTGCTTTGGTCCTGGGCTATACACAGATATTGGGTAAGGTTATAGGTTCATATCTCCAAGTGGAATCCATTTTCAAGTGATTTTTCTCCATTTTCAAGGCTTGCTTCTTATTTTTTTGGCTGAAGTTCTGTTCCACTTGTACAGACAAAAATAATACCACTATTGAAAACTGACAAAATAGATGAACAAAGGAAGTGATAACCAAGGGAAGCCCTAGGAGCTCTCCTCCCCTTCCCATCTCTGCCTCCAATTCTTTCTGTGAGTTTGAAAAAATAACCCTCTGTCCCTGTTGTGCCTGCCCTTGTTTCCTTAGCGTATCATATGGGAACAATGACATTTCTACGGCAAGTAGATTAATGTTGCTACCCCGGGATGAAAGCTTTCGGAAAGGTAGAATTTATGGGCACGGCACATGTCATGTTCCTCAAGGCAGGAATTACATTTCATCTATGACTGGACATAGGAGAGAGGTTATTTTATAACATCCTATATCAGGAGACAGTTTTTTTTTTTTTTTTAATGCTTGTCAATGGGCAACATGTAAGACATGAATAAAAGTTTGAAAACAAAACTACAGAGGTCTCTAAGTTTTTAAGGGTAGGAATACATAGGGAAATTTTGAAGATGGATATTTTTGATGTATGAACCATCTCCAACCTCCTTGTATGAATATCAAGCCAAAAAGAGTGCAGGGGAAATGTCTTACACATAGACAACATGCATTAAGTAGACACCACGGGTGTGCAAAACACTCTCTTTAAACTTTGTCCAGCATAATAATAACAGGCCTTATTCCCAGCATACTGGACTCAGACAAGACATTTGTTCATTTGAGGATATGAGACAAAAAATGTCCTCTTTCTTCAGAGCCCACAGTGCTCTGAACAATGACAATGACAGTGGACACCATGTCAAGTTTGAATCTTAAATTATATCAAATCATGAGATTCTTTTCAGTACAAATGGGAGGGTTAGGGAGGGTCTAGATTTTATGGTTACAGAAAATTAAGGAAAAAATGCCTTTGGTATATAGGAACTATACAGATGATCATAAATTTGATTTCAGAGCCTGTGTTTTTATCTTGCAACTGATACAGAATAAAATAGATAAAGAAAATTAATGTCTCTATTTAGACAACTGGTTTCTCCAAATATATTCAATTGTCTTTTTAGTAACTAAGTTGTTTTACAAGTAATAGTAAGTATAGCAGCGTGCACTTATGCAGTGCTTACTATGTGCCAGGAACTGTTCTAATTCCTGCACACATATAAATCGATTAACCTTAAAACAACCTTCCATTGATGAGATAATGAGATGTGAAGCATTTACATAAATTTTCCAAGGTCTCACAGAACTGTGGTTTGAGCCCCAGCACTCTGGTTCCCGCGTTTGTTCTCTTAACCTCTATAGATATATTGACCGTTTTAATTATAAATCTGTGAAGCAGATTAGTCAAATATGAACTGCTACATTCAGCAGATTATTCAGTAGATGTTTTTTGGGTGGATGGCTGAACATAGTGACCAGAGTATAAAAAGTCCAAATGAAACCTCCTAATACTATAAGAATTCATTTATGTGATAATTAAATCCTTATTTAACAACTGTGCTAAGCCCTGAAGATGCCATAGCAAACAAGACTTCCTTCCAACTCAAAGGAGCTCAGTCTCCCAGGGAGGACAGATAGATAGATAAACTAAGGATTAAAACAGAGTTTTAAGTGGGGGGTGGGAGGTGGGGGGGCATTACCCGAGCACAAAGGAGAGGCTCTTTTATATATTTTTAAAAATATTTTATTTATTTATTGGACAGAGAGAGAGAAAGAGCACAAGCAGGGGGAGCGGCAGGCAGAGGGAGAGGGAGAAGCAGGCTCCCTGCCCTCGATCCCAGGACCCTGGGATCATGACCTGAGCCGAAGGCAGATGCTTAACCAACTGAGCCACCCAGGTGCCCCAAAAGGAGAGGCTCTTGATTTGGACTTTTGGGTAGAAGGAAATCAGGGAAGACTTCTTGAAGGAGGTGACCTCCAATCAGAGATCCTGGGAAGATAAGACTTCAACTCATGGAAGAAAAGCTGAGGGGTGGCAAGTTATAGAGAAGTAAAAAAAAAGTCTAGATTAAAAAAACAGCACATGAATCAGGCATTTCCCTTCATGTATAAAAAAGGAGTTAAAATTTTTTGAACATTTTGAATATGTGTGTCCATCACTTTAAACTGGATTCAGTAAAGTTAACAACTATTACCTTCTTATGTTGGAGGAACATAGGAATAGTAAAGATTATGGAATGGCAATGACTTTTTTCCTACCTATTTTTATTTTATTTTATTTTTCAAAATTTTTTAGAATAGGCTCCACACTGGGCTTGAACTCAGGATCCTGAAATAAACACCTTAGCTGAGATCAAGAGCTGGACCCTCAACCGACTGAGCCACCCATGGGCTCCCTCCCCGTTTTTAGACTATAGCACTTTAAGATGTGAAATAGATCTGTGTGTGTGTGTGTGTGTGTGTGTGTGTGTGTGTGTGACTACAAGTGAATTATTCCAGATCTATGGTAATTTTAACACCATTCCAAACCATACTAGCCTATGAGACCAAAACCCATATATATAAATATAAATACATATTTATATTTATATAATAATATAATATATAATTATATAATACATAATATATAATTATAAAATATGTAGTATAATAAATATAAATATACATAATAAATATAAATATATATACTTATTTATTAAAGGTATTCTTCCCCAACATAACTCATATACATATTCTTTTTTACATTATGAAAGGAACATCCATCATGTCTCTATGCAACCTTGTTTAAAGACACAATTTTGCTTGTCATTGAACAGTCACATACCAACACTGAACAAAAAAAATGCCAGTAATGTGTTTTTTCATTTGTTTCAGTTATATAAGTAGATTTGCAATAAACAGAAAACTGCATTGATAGAAAACCTGCAGAGAACATTTTGTAAATGTTTAAAGAATGCTTTTAGAAGTTTTAGCCGAGGCTATCCAAAGCAACCTTATCTCCCTGTTCTATTGCAAAAAGTTCTTGCACCGGCAAGAACTAAAACACATTTGAGTCTGTGCTGGTCACCAGAGGTGAATTCTGTTTTTGTATGAGGTCAGTGGTGCCGAGACACTAACTGGAAACCCCACGACCTGCACTTCATAGGTGCCAAAGTACGGGTTCTCTCGCCCATGATAGGGCAGGTGTTCATTTAACCTGACAGCAATGTACCTCAAATGAACATGACTCTGAAAATAATGTTATTCCTTTTGACACTGGCATTTAAAGGAGCCGTCTTAACTTCCTGAAGCCACTAAGAAGTCACTGGGTTTTTTTTACTGCTTGATCATTTAAACCTAATGCACCAAGCCGTGCAGGTATTGAATAACATTCATACAATTATATATTTTAATGTACCCATGGCATTTCTCCATTCTGAAGGACATTTTGGACCTCTTGTTTTAGTATCTCCATCCAGCTTTCTACTCAGCAGGGCATCATGTTATGTAATTTTGTGGCCGTCTACACAATTCATTTAAAAAAGCGCAAAAAATTTAAGAACATGACAGGAAATCATGACCAGTAGCCGGGAAGTGCTTTCCATAAGCTAAATTCCACTGCAGTTGGTATGAAGATGAAAAATCGTGATTTTGTTTAGTACTTATTATTATGAATAATAAAGCTGTGAGTCAAAGCACAAAGGTGTGAAGAGAAAGTGGGAAACCAAATTTTACATTGTGGAAATACTGTTAGGATGAAAGGGAACCTTTTCTGAAGAGAGGTACAGCTGTGTTTATGTAACACTGAAAGGTAGTCTGAAATGTTAACATGACTGTTTTCATTTTCTGCCGAGATTCCTGCCTCAAAATAAAGTTCCAGGTACACCACAACTGGTCAGGCTAAATCCTGTTACAGCAGAACTCTGGGTCTATGACTTCAGCGTTATCCACAGAGCATTATTCACCATTTAACTGAATGGAATAGTGCCTCATTTATTCCTCATCTCTGGATAAATTAAATCTTTAAATAATGAAATCTTCCCTTCAACTACAATTTTTTTTTCTTCTTTACCCATGTTACTCTACCACCTAGAAATTCAGTGGCTCTACCTTACTTTGAAGTAAAAAAGCCAAATTCTTTATACGGCCTGTAACAATCCCCCTCACTGCCTTTCTAGCATCTCCTCTACCATCCTTTAAAATCTATGCCTCACCCACACAATTAAGTGTTTCGTGACACTGTGTCTTTACTCATCCTGGCCCCTCTCCCTGAAATGTGCCCCCTCTTCACTTCTTTCAGTAAAGCCTATAGGATCCTAAGACCTCTCTCTGCCTGTTCAGTCCTATGTTTGTTTGTTTTCTCCCGTCCTTCCTCTTGTCGTCACTTTGGCTCTTTGCTTCCTCTGGGACAGTGGAAGCAACATTAGCACTTGCCTCAGAATTGCCTGGAGGACTTGTTGAACTACAGAAAGCTGGTGCCACCCCCAGAATTTCTAATCGAGTAGGTAAGGGCTAGACAGGAGCTTTGCATTTTGCTGATGCTGCTGGTCCCAGAATCAGACTTTGAGAACCACTGCTCCAGAAAATCACTTTCCCCTTATAATGGCTCTTTCAAATTTCCAGAAGACTTTAAAACCAGATAACTGATCTTATTAGAGCAAAAAGAAACGTCCACTAAAAGAGGGTCTGAGATTTTTTGGAAGACAGGTGAGTTTTGGTTTATGAACTTTGTGACAACCATTTTGGTTTCTCAGAGATCCTTTTCTACCTCTGGTTCCAGGTTCTGTTCTGGGCAGTTCAAGTTAGATAATAAATGACCTCTAGAGAAGTGAGCTCTTATTCTACCTTGAGTTATAGTGTTTCTGGACTGTCAGCTTCCAATTTTTGCAGTTTTCTACTATGCAAAACTCACCACAGAACATCTTTGAGCAAATGTTCTCAAACTTTCACGTGTGTAAAAATTTTCTAGGGAATCTTGTTAAAGATGCAAATTCTGGAACATCAGCCAGGAACTCAACAGTGGGGAAATAGGGAGATGTCCTAGGTGGATTGTTGGCCTAACAATGCAGTCCCTGTTCGGCAGTTGCTTCCTCAAGAGAAAGCTTGGCCAAGTGTGGTCATTTTATGGGGGTTTCCTTTCCAGTTACCTTTCCATAGCTTCTCCTTCTCCAAGTTCGTGCTTTCCCAGGAAATCAAAGAGCCCTTCAGTCTTAACAGATAACAAACATCTCATTTTCTTGGCACCACCCCAAGAACACACAAATACCAGACTTCTAGACTTTTTATAAATGAAAGACTCCAAAACCTAGAATATCCTTTCCAGGGCTGAAGAAAAAAAATTAAAAAAGGAAAGAAAGAAAGAAAGAAACTTTTTCAATTATATTTTTTTAATCCCAGTGCCTATGCATTTTGAAGTTAATTGCATTTACTTTCGATATCACATGTTTCTGGTCTTAAGCAAACTTTTGTAAAAATAAAGGCAAATTTATTTTTAAATGTCCCACACAATAGGCCATGTTTGTCCTCAGGATACACATTTTGAAAGTCTCTTTTTGTGTTAAAATTGTGTAATGGTTTCTAGTCTTAAAATGTAAGTACCTTGGGGAACAAACACAATGTATTCAATCTATTCACCACCTTAAAATTACATTTAAGAAAAAAAAGCAAAACTTTATTAGTAAGGAGTGAAACGTTGTCTAGACAGCTTCCTTCGGGCAGAATAAATAGTGGCCAGCCCTAGCTGGATGTTTTGCCCTTTGGGAAATGGGTAGTGATAGACAGCTGAGGGCTCTGGGAGGAAGGGAGGTGGCTGGGGAGAATCTCCACATCTTGACACAGCAGTAGAGTAAGACCCAGATCACCATGCTTCTCTAGGTCCCATAAGGTGGGCAATCAATACCTTCTGGTCCAATGACAGACTCCTGTTACTCTGGAGCTAAAAGGTTCAGAGAGCACTTTCATTCTTCATTCTGGATTTGGACACAACAGATGCCAAAGGGACTTCTGGTCTATGCTCCAACCGGCCTGGTCTATGGTCTTGCCCAGCTCAGTAAACAGCCACTCCTTTCATCTGGTTGCTCAGGCCAAAATAATTTCAGTCATCTTTGCTTCATCTCTTCCTCTTAGAGCCCATGGCCAATCCATTAGCTAATGCTGTTGGCATCACCTCTAAAACCAGAATTTGATCATTTATACCACCTCCACTGCTGCTGTGTTCCAAGCCACCACCAACTCTTGCCTGGATCTTTGGAATCTCTCTCCTTACATGGTCCTTCAACATCTTCCACATCTTCCCTTGGCTGACAGCACTCTTAACAGGGCAGCCAGAGTGATCCTTTGACAACAAATCAGATCATGTCACAGTTCTCCATTCAAAAGCCTCCAGCAATTCCCATCAGTTGCTTTTTGTTTTTGTTTTTGTTTTTGTTTTTTAATTCTCATCAGTCTTTAAAAAATTTACCAGGTTTTGCAGGGACTACCTCCTATCCCCCACCTTTCCCATATACACATTACTCTTTTAACCTCCTTACTTATGCTCTTTCCACTTGTTCTCTCCTGCAACAAAGCCACCCTGGCTTCTAAAGTTTCTGGAGCATTCCAGGCATGATCTCACCTTGGAGCCTTTGCGTAGAATGTGCGGGCCCAGATATCTACATAGCTAGCTTCTAGCCTCAGTAAGTCCTTACTCAAATGTCACCTTCTTATTGCCCTATCTCCCTATTTAAATAACAACTCCCCCCCGATCCAGCCCTCACACTCCTTATCCTTCTCCTGATTTATTTTTCTCCCTCAAGTCTTACCACCATCCAACATACTAAAAATTTTATTCCTATCTTCATTGTGTATTTTTCCCAGGAGAATGTAAGCACCATGAGAACAGCGATTCATGTCTGTTGGGTTCACACATTGGTGCCCAGACCTCGCACAGTAACTGGCACGTTTGTGGCCCAATGAATATATAAAAGAATCTTGCCACCTGCCAGTCAGCCGGTCACTGTGCTGGGCCCTGAGGGTTTGATGAATCAGCAAGGCAGACATGGCCGCTGCTTTTATGGGGTTTATAATTTAGAGTTGAACTGTCTAATATGATAGTCACTAGTCACATGTGGCCACTTAAATTAGTTAAAATTAACTAAAACTGAAGATTCAGCTTTTCAGTCACACTAGCCATCCTTCAAGTGCTCAAGAGTCCCATGTGGCTTCCATGTTGGACAAACCAGATGGAGAGCATTTTCCATGATCATAGAAAGTTCCATTGGATAGTGCCAATAGAGATGTTCTGTCTTGATAAATAATTTAGTGTTCATCTACTTCAATTCCCCCATTTACAGGTGAGGAAACCAAGGCTCAGGGAAACAGGGACCTGACCAAGACCACACAGCTCATTCATAAGAAATCCAGTACTAAACCCATTCTTCTGATGTCCCGACCAATATGTGGATTAAACATGCTATTAATGCACTACCTACTTCTCTTGACAAATCAAAATACGAAACAAACAAAACAAAAAACCTCCTTTTTGCCCTTTGATGTGAATATATTCAACTACAAAGACAGAAAGAAAGGATTATTTAGTCTCTTTTTCTCTGCTATTGTCTGAACCCTTTTCCTGTTTGGGAGGTATTTCCTCCTGCAAGAGGCTTGGTGAAATGTAGAACTTTTTAGAAGCTGGATAAAAGCCAGATGGATTTTTTTCCCCTCCTTTATCTAGTGGTTGGGTGGTAGATCTGCGAGCAGGTTGGGTTAATCAGATGCTCCTCCCCAGGGCTTTTCATGGGGGCTACAGAGACAGAAATGTAGCAGTTGCTTTCATTCCCTCGGGCCCCAGCAACCGTAATATGGTGGAACAGTCCTCAACTTGGACTCACCTTGTTTCCTGTCCCTTTTTGAATCCCACTTATTTATCCTTCTTCCCATTTGTGTGCAATACCTAATATTCCTGATTTGGGGAACTCAAATCATCCAGAGTTCATTTCTGTTGCTTGTAGCTAAAATCTCTGATTAATAAAATGCACCATTCACATTAAAATCCACTTGGTTTTAAATGACTGTTTCCTGCATTTCTGTTTACATGGAACCTTGAACATCGGGCCATCCCCTGGCTTACATGGAAGCTATAGCTCATAGCTGAACAGTAGTTGTGGTGACAGACTACTCAGACCCTTCAGCTTTCTCATTCCTTTAGAGGAATTAGCTGATTCCATAGACTGTGTGTTCCATAATGAAGAAGAGCAAAATGTAACCATTTCCAGATTCCTGGGTCACTCTAGCTTTGGAAAGCCCTCCAGGGAAATCCTTGGAAAGCTGAGGCTTGAAGGGCTCTGTTGCTTCAGAAGTTGTGAGGATAAATACTTCTTTGTGATTTGTGTAAAGCTGGCCATCAGTGACTGTCAGTCCTTCTCATCCACTCAGGGATCTAGTCTGGAGGGAAAAGGCAGGGAGCAACGTTGAGTTGTTAAAGAACTTTCTAAGTTTGAATATCCAGAGTAAAATTGTTCATAAGGATTTAGGAATAAAATTGTCTTCTATATGAATTTACCATATTTAATTTCCATTCCTCAAATGATTGGGCATTTAATTTTTTTCTAAAACAAGAGTCTATATCAACCACATTGACCTAATTGATATTCATAACCATCTTACCCAATAACTGCTAAATACCCATTCTTTTCAAGTACAAGCAGTAGATTCATCAAGATAAGCCAAATGCTAGGACATGAAAAAAAGTTGTCTATAAATTTCAAGAGCTTGAAATCCTACAGAGTATGTTCTTTGGCCATGATGGAATTAGATTAATAACTTAAGATATCAGAAAACCTTCAGATATTTGGAAATTAAATAACATACTTACAAATACCCCTTAGGTCAAAGGAGAGTCATGGTAGATATCAGAAAATTTCAAACTGAATGATAAAAGTGAAATCTAAACGAATTCAAGTGGAAGAATATTTTCATATCATACTTGAAGACGACAGCAATAATTAAAACCTATCTCAAGTTTGTATGGCACTCTACAGTTTACACATATCCTGACATTTCATCTGATAAGAAACATGTGAAAGCCAGATCAGTACAAAGCAATATATAATGAAATTCTGAGCTAGATTAAGTTAGCTTCCAACTTGTATTCCATGAGAAATATGTGCAGGAGGCAAAATAAATAACAACGACAACAAAAAGTATTTGCAGCTGTATTAACGTTAAGCATTATCCTAGATTATCCACAGAGGCCCCAAATGCAATCACAAGTATCATTATAAGTGGGAGGCAGAGAGAGATTACCCCCACCCAGAGGAGAAGGCAGTGTGAAGACAGAGCAGAGAGAGACGTGAAGATGCTGGTCTTGAAGCCTGGAGTGATGTGGCCACACACCAAAGAGCAGCCACCAGAAGGATGAAGATGCAAGGAACAGATTCTCTTCTAGAGCCTTCAGAGGGAGTACAGCCCTGCCAACACGCTGATTTTGAGCCAGTGATACTGACTAAAGCCACAGGAAACTAATATAAGGCAGTAAAAAAAATTAAAAATTAAAGGTGGTTTTTTTTTTCAGTTATTAGGGAAGGATTCAGGCAAGAGGTAGACTTTGAACTTGACCTTGAGGTAATTGGTAGATTTTGTTAGTTTGGATGTTGAATGGCATTCCAAGGCAGGGATAGATTGCTTTTACATTAGCAAAAGTTTAAAATTCTGAAGGAGAATAATAAGGGTATAAATTACAGTCATCTTGGTTGCTATAACAAACAAACCCAACATTCCAGTGGCTTAACACTGTAAAAATGTATTTCTCTTTCATAAAACCCAAAGTCCGTGGTCAGTAGGTGGTAGGTGCTTCATGCAGTCAGTCATAGGCTCATACTGATGGAGGTGCTGCCATTTTCAATAGGTGGCTCTGAGGGGTGCCCAGCATATTAACTTCCACGTAATATACACACAAAACAGCACAGAGAATCACACATGAGAAATCTTCATCTTCTAAGCCTGAAAATTTTTGTGAACATTTTATTGTCTACTATTATACACAGAATGTTTGTGTCCCCCTAAATTCATATGTTGAAACCTAACCCCCATGGGATAGTATTTGGAGGTGGGGCCTTTGGGAGGGCTCTGCCCTCATGAATGGGATTAGTGCCCTTATAAGAAGAGGCCAGAGGGCTAGCTCGCTCTCCTTCTGCCACATGAGGACATGAGAGAAGTCAGCAGTCTATAACCTGGAAGAGGGTTTGCACCAGAATCCAACCACGCCGACACTCTGATCTCAGACTTCCAGCCTCCAGGATGGTGAGAAATAAATATCTGCTGTTTATAAGCTGCAGACTATGGTACTTGGTTACAGCAGCCCAAACTAAGACAATTACATTCCAGTCATATGGCCCCACCTTACTTCAAAGGAGCCTGGGAAATGCAGGCTATCAGTGAGCCCAGGGGAAAAAAAAAAAAAGGAAACGGATTGGTGAACTCACAGTTCATTCCTTTTGGTTCTCAAATATTGTCTATTTTTCTTCCCACACAAGAACATCTCTCCCCAATGGAGACAACTCAAAGCTCCGTCCATGCCCTACACCTAGCCCAATTCTAGGATCATGGGTGATGGCAGAGACCACTCCATCCAGATGTGGCTCCTGATAGCCCCATGACCTATGATCTGAAAAGACAAATTATCTGCAAACTGCCACAACACACACTACACTATGATCCAGCAGAGACCAAATAAACCTTCTGTTCATAAAAGGAAATAATGGGAGACACGCATGTAGCAATTTTGAGATCCTGCTAAGCGGGCACTGTGAACTCCCTTCCCCCACAAGTACCCTAAGGCAGCAGGCAGTATCTTGATACAACCTGATTCTGCTCTCTGGGAGTCACCCCCTTGTCCCTGTTCCCAAGTCCCCAGATCTGCTCTCAAGCTGTCTCTGTCTTGTCCATAAGCCTCCATGGCCATATCCGGGGTGCACAGCGAGTATATTTTCCTTGCGGGCACATAGCATTCATAACCAGATTCTAGCTGGTGCAACTTTCAGTTCTCTGAAGGTTGTACTGTTTTCTTTCGTTTTTCCCAGCACGTATTTACTAAGCTTATACTTTGTATGAGGCCCTACGAGGCAGTGAGAACTTGGGCATGATAATTTAAAGACACAGGCAAAAAAGGTCCCTCTTTTCATGTATTTTACAATCTAGTGAAGGAGACAGACTGAAGGTTATTTTAAAGTTCAAACAAGCCAAACTTTCTCAGTCCTGGCTCACAGTTTCTTTGGCAATGCGATGGCTTCAAAAATTTAGTACGCTCACGTCATTACATAGTTCTGATCCTAAACATAGATCTCAAATCTGGTTTTTGTTAGTTTGTGCCCTAGCCCCCGTGTCATTCTCTTTAGCTAATGGCAGCTACTTTGAGGACATGTGAAGCAATGGGCGGAGATGGGAGGAAGGTAAAGCCACTATGGGATCCTTCTCTCTGGCTGATTCACGTTGTTCAATCACGAAGTCTTCCTGGAACATTCTCAGTTGAAGGCTTTTCAATTCTATCCATTACTATTTGAGGGCCCAACCCTGGAACAAAGACTCTTTTGATTTCCTTTGATGTTTGCTTTGAAGCCAGCCATTTCTTGTCTAAGTCTAGGGTGATCTTCTGATATCTAGCTAAAATCCATCTACAGTTGCCAACACACAAACATGGTGACTCTTCCATCCATTTTCCGTAGGGCAGTGGTTCTCAGAATTTGGTCCTGAGAACAACAGCATCAGCATCACCTGGAAAGCTGTGAGAAATGCAAATTCTCAGCCCAGCTCTACTAAACCAAATGCTCGAAATGTGGTGCCCAGGAATCCATGTTTTCATGCACCCTCCAGGTGAGTGTGAAGCACACTAAATCTGAGTGCCTCTGCTCTACAGCTACAGGGATGGGACCTCCATGTTAATGACAGGTGAAAACTTAGCTGCCTGGAATAGGGAACACACGTTGCTGGTAGAATAACACAAAATCAGACAGACAAAGAAGAGCAATCAACTATTATGTTAAGATGATTATTTTCAGATATGGAGAAATTCAACACAGTTTTTTTGACCAAAATTTTTAACTAAGAATTACAGATTCTTTGGGAAGCCTGGGTGGCTCAATTGGTTTAGCGTCTGCCTTCGGCTCAGTCATGATTTCAGGGTCCTGGGATCAAGCCCCGCATCCGGCTTCCTGCTCATTGGGGAGTCTGCTTCTCCCTCTCCCTTTGCCCCTCCACCCCCACTCGTGCTGTCTTTCTCTCTCTCTCAAATAAATAAATAAAATCTTAAAAAAAAAAAGAATTACAGACTTTTGAAGATAATTCTATTCTTCTGCAGTCATTGGGCTTGCAGTTGGCATTAATGGTTTCCCTTTAGATGATGTCATTGTAGAGTGTTCCTGTTCCATTTAGGGATCAGTTCCTTGCCCACTCTGTGTGGTCTTAAGGGCACTGTCAATCATGGAATTCCAGGGTTACAAAAGAAGGTTTATAACTCAGGCACAGCTTTATCTGGTAAACTCTCCATGTGTCATTAGTAATTATTATATGACTCCAGCAGTCAGTCAGTTAGAATCTAATCAGATCCAATAACTAACTAATATTTGGCACTGAAGGCCACAGTTGTCTGCTCACCTGTTCACAAGACTAAGTACAAAGCCAGTCCAGTTCTTTATAGTACCCTGTATTCGTTAAAGCAAGAAATACTGGCTATTGTAATATACAAACCCCCAAATGTCAGTGCCTTAACACAAATTGATTTCTCGCTCATGCAAGAGCCAGGGTGAATGTTTCTGGACATCAGGCAGCCTTCTACACAGTCATTCAGGGACCTAGGCTCCTTCTGTCTTGGGCCTTCATCATCCCCTTGGACTCAGAGTTTGCGGCCCAGGCTCCTCCATCTGGCTAGCGCATAGGCAAAGAGAGGGTGTATAAATGACTGGGTGGGAGGTGTTCATAGGCAAAACCTAGAAATGATACCCATCACCTCCTTCCACATTCTATTATTCAGAGCATAGTCAGATGGCCACATCATCTGCAAAGAAGGCTGGGAAAGGAAGCCTGGCTATGTGCCAGGATGTAAATGAGAAAGACATTTATGAATCCATAGCAGTCTGTGCCACATGTCTCACCCGCAGTGATTGGTCTGAGTGGTGGACATGTGACCTGAGGCAGCCAATCAGAGTTCTTCCTTGGGATTTGCATATACTCAAATGTAGTGTAAGAAGTCTCATTTTAGTTCTAAGGTCATTAGCCAGGATAAGCCTAAAGTTGTCTCTCCAACACTGTTCCCTTTCACCCCATCCACAGAGTAAGAACAAGAGCCCAATGCACAGAGAAAATCTGTGTCAAAGTATTAAGTGAATCTTGAGTTTGTTTGGAGCCTTCCATCAGTCACCTTACAGGTCAGCTCCAAACTCAACCTTTCTAGTAACCAGAGTCAACAGGGTCTCTCTTCTCAAGCAAGTTTGAATCGAGCCTTGATATATACAGCCTTGGTGAAATGCTTGACTGCTCTCCTGATGTAGCTTATCACCAAGTCCTATAAATTCATCTATAATATCTCCACTAGAGCAAAAAGGGAGAGAAAAGGCAGCTTTAGTTCAGTTTGAAGCAAGTAAGTCTTTTCCGCTCTTTTTTTCCTTACATTACTTTATAGCTTTAAAACACACGCATTTGTTGTATAGATAAATAAAAGCAGAATACGTAAACACAAAAAGCTCATTAAAAAAAAAGTAGCCGATAGGCCACTAAGTCTTATCAAAATTCTTGTGCTAAAAATGATTTTGGTGCCCCCCCCCGATGCCCAACTGGTGCAAGTGTTAGCTGCTCACAGTTCACAGATGCACGCTTGGCCCTGGCCTGTGGGAGCTACTTTACCAGGAGTAGCCTAGGAAGCTGTGCCTTTTGCTGGAGGGAGCCCCTAGTCAGTTCCTGAGAAGGTGGGATTAAAGTCCAGACCCTGTGCTTTTTTTTGTTTTCTTTTCTTTCTTTC
This sequence comes from Zalophus californianus, assembly GCF_009762305.2. Taxonomy (NCBI): domain Eukaryota; kingdom Metazoa; phylum Chordata; class Mammalia; order Carnivora; family Otariidae; genus Zalophus; species Zalophus californianus. The sequence continues at coordinate 105,470,706 of NC_045602.1, read as the reverse complement.
TTTCTTTTTTTGGGGGGGGCGGGGAGAGAGAACACATGGGTGGGGCAGGGGAGGGGCAGAGGATGAGAGAGAAATTTTTTTTTTAAGATTTTTATTTATTTATTTGACAGAGATAGAGAGTGAGCACAAGTAGGCAAAGTGGCAGGCAGAGGGAGAGGAAGAAGCAGGCTCTCCGCTGAGCAGAGAGCCAGATGTGGGGCTCGATCCCAGGACCCCGGGATCATGACCTGAGCCGAAGGCAGCCGCTTAACCGGCTGAGCCACCCAGGCACCCCGAAACTCTTTTTTTATAAAGATTTTATTTATTTATTTGACAGAGAGAGACACAGTGAGAGAGGGAACACAAGCAGGGGGAGTGGGAGAGGGAGAAGCAGGCCTCCTGCAGAGAAGGGAACCCGATGCGGGGCTCGATCCTAGGACCCTGGGATAATGACCTGAGCCAAAGGCAGACACTTAACGACTGAGCCACCTAGGCTCCCCAGAGAGAGAGACTCTTAAGCAGGCTCCACACTCAGCACAGAGCTCAAGATGGGGCCTTGATCTCATGACCCTGAGATCATGACCTGAGCCAAAATCAAGAGTCAGATGCTTAATGGACTGAGCCACCCAGGTGCCCCAGACCCCGTGTTTTCAGGAAGAACCACCTCCATGGTGGCTTTCATGCCCCCAGAGCTCCCCATAAGATCAGGCGGAGTCCAGACTTTCAGTGAAGCTAATCTTATCTGGCTCCTTCCCTGGTGCTATCCTGAAGGTTTCTCCTGAGAACATCTCAGATTCTGCTTCTAGGAAATCTGACCTAATCTTTAGCCCCTTCATATTTCATATCCACCTCTTCCTTTTTATTTCAATTGAAACTACCTTCATCCTACCTCTCAAGGTGTACAACTCAAGTCTTTCATGGACAGAAAAGGATTTTACTATATAGAAAGATGGGATCCAAGTCTTCTCCTGTGTTAATCAAGTGGCAGGAACATGGTGGCAGTAAGTGGCTTTGCTGGTGTACTCACTAGATGGACAGAAAGTACTCAGGCCCTGGTCAGGGTCAGGTTCTAGGAGAAAGCAACCATAGTCTCAAGGCTGATGAGGTCAACTGGGGACAGCAGGTATGGGCATGGCTCCTGCCTTATTTCCCCATGGGTTTTCAGGGTATAGTATAAAGGAAGAGACAACTATCCATGAGAGGATGTCATCCTAGGTTGGGACTCATAAAAAGAAGAATATGTCATTAGGGTATATAACTGTGACTTGTGTCTGGACTTCCCCATGCCTCGTCAACCAGGGACAAGAGGCAAGCCAAAGAGACCTCTGGAAGGTCTCCCCAAAATTCCCAGTAGTAATGAATCAGGGCACTGGTATTTGGAGATATGAGCTGGACAATTTGGTATCACTTTTTGAAACATTATCTTAACCTGGAGGTCTAATATTTCTTCACAGGTATGCTTTTGATTTTAAGACACTTTGTTTCATTATTTTATGTGCCTTCAAGGGGAAAAAGTGCTAACAGGGAGGTTTTAACATGTCATTGGTTATTAGTTGCATTCTGACTTCAGAGAAAATAAAATGTAAAAAGATATATACCCTACAACCAACATAATGCAGGAATATCTAGACTTTGGTTCAGAGCTGACCTTGGAAGACATGATTGGTGGAAGGAATAGCATCAGCAACATAGCAGAATAAGACATCCTTCAATTGTGTCCCAACCCCAACAACAAAGATTTGACATCCATCCATGGACAAAAGTGCCTTTATGGGAGATGTGGAATCCAGCCCAGTATGCCAACATGGGGAGGAATCTCACCCACCTGTGCATCGGGTAGTAGGCAGAGATACGTTGCTCTCAGCTGTGTACCTTACAGTGACCTATGAACCAGCTCCAGCCCCTCTTGGCCATGGTACAGGAGCCCTTGTCCCAGAAAATCACCCACAGATGAGAGTCTTTGTGGAAATCCAAGTTTCCAGTGGAGAAGTTCCAGCACACTGTTGAAGGGAAAAAAAAAAAAAAAAAAAAAAACGGGATCAGATGCATGGGAGAGGGTAAAAGGAATATCTTCCCTTTACCTGCATCGGCCCCCTGCCCCAAGGTGGCACAGCTCAGGATCAAGAGACATCTTCTCAGCCTGTGATTTCTCCCATGGGGGGAAAGTGAGAGCATGTGAGTGAGTGCCCAGCTTCCCCAGTTATGCAGGACGCAGCCAAAGAAGCTCATTTCTATGTCACCTCATAAGGAGTACTGAATCATGACTGGGGGGCAGGGAGTGGCTGGGAGAGCAGCAGATAAGACTCTCAGAGGGCACTAAAGGGACACAAATTCTACTAACTGCATCACAGACTCCATCAAGAAGCCCACCCATGAGCTCCTTGAAGCACTTCACCCTTAGATCCGTTCAACTGGCCCATGGCCCCAGCACTCCATCTGTCTCACTCATATCAACCCCCACCCTATGTCTAGCTCCCTGGGCTCACTCCCAATGGCAGCAGTGAAAGAGAGAGCTTTGGCAGATAGCCAGTGAGCATGTGCAGAAAGCCAGCCCAAATTTGTGGGAAATGGGGAGATGTTGATGAAAGGATACAAACTTGCAGTTATAAAATGAATAAGATCTTGGGTTTAATGTGCAGAATGATGACTATGGTTAACAATATTGTATTATATACTTGAAAGTTGGTAAGAGAGTAGATGTTAAGTGTTCTCGCCACAGGAAAAAAATAGTAATTATGTGAAGCAGTGGAGGTGTTTAACCCCATTGTGATAATCATTGCACAATATATAAATGTATCAAACCATCATGTTGTACACCTCAAATTTATACAATTTTATATGTCAATAAAGCTGGAAAAAATTTTTAAGTAGAAATCGTTGTTCACCAACCAAAAAAAAGAACTCTGGCTTTGGAAGCTAATATTGATTCAGGGTTTAAATTTTGGTTCTGCCATTTGTTAGTTGAGTGATATTGGAGAATTTACTTCAACTTGCAGAATAAAATCTAAAATTTGAGGCTAATAACAGTTTATAAATCACAGAGTCATTGAGACTATGTAATGAGTTGGTATAAGCAAGCTGCCACACAGTAAGAAATGGTGACAGACATTTTGAGTGCCTACCCAACAGCCTTGCTTCCCTTTCTCCCTCATTAACAGAACCCCAGTTTTATTTACCTACCCCAGGGGGGCATGTCCATTAAAAGACCAGGATTCTCTTAAGTCCAAGGGGTGGTTGAATCATAATTTGCCTAAGTTATTTTGACTTATTTCCCTCTTATCAAGCAATTGATTTAGGCATAGATATATGATATAATGCTGGCTAATGGGAGGTGAGGGGAAGTGTTTTGTAGGAACTTTAACCATGGGATGCATGGGAGGGAGGTTTTGGAAGTTGTCATCCGCTTGTGAAGCCTGGGATTGCTGTAGCCATCTTGGTTATAACTGATGAACAATATCCACATGCCGAGAATAGTAAGACAGAAACAAAGAGGCCCCTGGGTCTTTGATGATACTGATGAACCACTGAATTAATCAAACGTAGAGTCCCCTATCTCTGGATTTTTTGCCCAATAATTAATGGCATCATGAAGTGAGTTCACTTCAGGTTTCTATTATTTGTAGTAGAAAAGTTTCAAAATTGATGTCATGCCTGATAATTATGAACTCATCTTTATTTTTGTTTCTGTTGTTACTACTGTACTTGACCTCCGTGCCCCTAAGGTTCCTCATTTATCAAGTGAAGGATAAAAAGACATTGACTTTTGAGATTTGTCAATAGGATGGATGAGATAACGCGCGAGAGTGCTTAGTCCATTGGCTAGGCAAAGAAAGCATTCAACAAAGGGTTTATCTTCCTCCTCTTCTTTGTCCTTCTCCTTCCCTTCCTCCTGATATTGTTTTATTGTTATTACTATATAGGCCAGTGTTGTAGATTGTATTGTTTTTCCACAATTCTATCTTTGCTCTGGGGTCAAGCCTTGGCTGATTATAAGGAGGGAATACTACTCTACACCTTACTGACTTTGAGCTTGACTTTGGCCAACAGAATATGAGCAGATATAATCTCTACCAAGTCTGTTCAAAGGTTTTGAATGTGCTCCTCTCGTTTAACTCACTTTCTTTCCCTCCTGTCATTTGTCATGAGAACAACATGCCTTGAGTCCTCTCCATTCCTTCAGTCTGGGTTCTAGAACAACAGACACATGCAGGAGATCCAAATCCATTCTGCAGTCTGAAGCTGGTCTGGCAAGCTCTAGAGGAGAAATCTGACTGCAAAGTGTGTATTTGTCTAAGCCCCTGAGATTTGGAGACTGTTTATTATTCAGCATTATTGCAGAAAAAGAAAACTAATAGAATTAAAAGCAAAACAAAACAAATAGAACCTCAGGGTCTTCCCCAAATTTGTTTCATGGTCCAGGAAGACCCATGGCAATTGGCATAGACCCTAAAACAGTGGAAGATGCTGATTGGACCAGTGGATTTGGGATTCTGCAGTTGATTGTCTTCTAAGTAGGGAAAGGCCTATGCTGTTAGACAGACCTCCTCTTCACATTTTTTTTAACTGCTGGGCATGGTGCAGGTTCTTCACACAGCAAGTTTCTTCTGAAAGCCCAGTGATAGTAATTGAGACAAAGTATGCTAAGTTTGACTTGGGAGGAGGAAAATGGTTTGGACACTATCCGAGACATCTCTTCGTTACTCAGTGTGCAACATAAATTACTACAAGGGAAGCAAGTCTGAGAAGCTGGAAGGAGCACCACATGTGGAGCATAGAGGGAAGTCAGCTGGTGAGGAACAGGAATGGGAGACCAGAACAAGAATTGAAAGTGCAGAGCCAAGGAAGCTCAGTCAGAAGAGCAACGAGATGCTCCAAGACCACACACTGGAAAAAAATCCAGTTGAGATGCACGTGGAGGTCAGTCTTGGAGAATGGCTGAGGCCTGGAGTATGTGGTAAAGGAGACAAGTTAAGTATTTCTCAGGTCAAAGCCACAGTCCACTTGTTCTAAAACCCTTTGGGCTGAAGACCACCTGCTTTTGAGTGAGCACTGGAGCCAAGAAATTGAGAGGATGTATCACTAAGTTCCCCGGTGCTACAAGGACTCTGGTTTCCTGGCTGTGACTTCAGAATTTTTCTGGCATGTGACTTCAGAATGTTTCACCCTGGTCCTCTGAAACCCTGAACCTGTCTTAAACCCTAAAGCCTCATGGGAGTCTGTGTTCCCTGGCAGTGCTGTCTCCTTGTCTGGATGTCCAAATGTTGCCTGTTGCCAGATTCCCCTCCTGTCTTCCAAGAGCCCCATTGGTGTTGCCTTGCTGGGCCTCTCCTATTCTGATGCTTAGAGGAGCTGGACCACTGACTTCCACCTGCCAATGAACCTTCCCATCCCATGCTCCACCTTCCAGTTTATCCTCCGTTACCCAGGAACATCCACAATGTCCTGCTTGTCCTCAGCTCCTGGCTCCTCCTCCCAGACCTTGCTGTGCTCCACTCTTCAGGATTTCACACATGTAGGTTGAAGAAATGCCTACAGCCTCCTTGAGTGACCTCTTCTACTTCACTTTTTGATCCCTGAAATTATATTTTTATAGATGTGGTCCTCTAGTTCACATTAAAATATAAATTCTCCATGGAAGAGACCCTATTAAGCCTTGCAGGGAATTGCTAATTTACATCTTAATGTGAATGAGGTTATTGGATTTTTCCCCCTTAAAGCAATCTTTGATGGGGGTCGGGGAAAAGTAGAGAAAGCATGATCACCAGTTGGAATAAGAGGGTCAGAAAGATGGCCATGGAGACAGGGAAAGGACACAGGGGGCAAATTTTGGTTCACAGTTTTGCCTGGAGCATTTAGGGTAAATAATGATTCCAGGTGCTTTTTTTAACCTTGGTGGGGGTTTTTATTTGTTTGTTTTGCTTTGCTGTTTGAGATTTAGCTCTTACTGAGTTATTTCTGTGATAGAGTGATACAAAACATTTGGAAAGCAAAAGAATTAATGGTAAATGTGGATGCATCTTTATGATGAAAATCAGTCAGCATGTGAAGGACACCGAGCACACAGGATGATGGATATAAATGAATCATAAAACTGGCGATTGTGTTCCCTGTAATTATCACAGCTCAAGAGAGTGGGTTTCTCTAGGAAAGTTGACCCCTTTGCTTGATAGTACAGTGAGTGTCATTTCATTCCAGGGCCTGGTCCTAAGTGTATATTTTCAGAAACTCAGCCTCAATGGACTGAGTCATAGGTCTCAGACTCACAAAAGTATGATGAAAGGTAGACCTTTCTAATGTGCATAATGTTTTATGCACTGTCAGCACACGTGCTTCCTAGAATCAGAATCATCAGGAAGTCAAATCAGTAGGAAGGTGGTAGCCTGGCAGAAATGTGTGGTGAAGAAACGTTTATCTTCACAGCTATGATTGAGTTCTCATGAGTGCCAGGGACCATACTGAGTACTTTATTTTTCATTTAATTCTCAAAACAGAGACACCTGGGTTAAGCATCTGCCTTCAGCTCAGGTCATGATCCCAGGGTCCTGGGATTGAGTCCCGCATGGGCTTCCTTGCTCAGGGGAGGAGCCTACTTCTCTGCCTGACACTCCTCCTGCTTGTGATCTCTCGCTCTATCTCTCTGACAAATAAGTAAGTAAAATCTTTTAAAAGAATTCTCAAAACAATCCACAAATAAGGTGCTTTCATTATACCCTTGTAACAGTTAAGTAAGTTATCAAGAATTGAAGTGTTTCTTCAGGTCAGTGTACCAGAAAGAGCCTGAGCCAAATTCAAACTCAGGTAAGTAAGTCTGTAAAACCAAACCAATAAGTGGCCCATGCCAGTGGTCTCTGGCTGCATGGGAGACCTGAAGATGAATCTAGACATGTGAGGATGGGCAAGACGTGAGTGGACAAAAGGAAGGGAAGGCAGCCCAAACACATGTCCAGGAGTAGACCAGATGCTCAAGTGTGGATCTCAAGGCTGGGGTGACTGTAGAAATTTGGTAGGTTAGGAAATGCTTTTGATCTGCACTGATGTCAAAAGGACCAAATTTCATTTTACTTATACATGTCTATGTGTGTTGTGTTCTGCCTATGACCAGAAAATTAGTTGGATGAGTTGGAAAAATAAGTAATAAAAATAATAATGATATTAGCAAAAGAAAAAGAAAGAACCAAGGAAACAAAGAAAGGCTCTCCGAACACCCATGCCCTGTTCCACTTCACAAACTTAAAACAAATAGGAAAGAGAAGTCAATTTTGGATTCTCTAGAAATGAATCTCTACTCTCAAACTCTTAATGTTGGGATTTTTGTTGTTACTTTTATTTATTTGGAGAATTTTAAAGTAAACTTCATAAAATGTATTAAGAACTATAAAAAATATAATTTTAATCTAACAGATCCATAAGAGAAGTAAAATGGAATAATCAAGAATTTAATTATCATGAGGGCGCCTGGGTGGCTTAGTCAGTTAAGCATCTGCCTTTGGCTCAGGTCATGATCCCAGGGTTGTGGGATTGAGCCCCGCATCAGGCTTCCTGCTCCGCGGGAAGCCTGCTTCTCCCTCTCCCACTCCCCCTGCTTGTGTTCCCTCTCTCGCTGTGTCTCTCTCTGTCAAATAAATAAATAAAATCTAAAAAAAAAAAAAAAAAAGAACTGAATTATCATGGTATTCTTTTATGTCTAAGAATATTTTAGATTTGGGGGGAATATTTCTCTCTCTCTCACACACACACACACACACACACACACACACACAAACCATTAATATGGTATGTGTCAATCACATGAAAGAAGGCATCCAAATACAGTACACACCAAATATCCTTATTATTGAAAAATCTTTCCCATTCTACCTATTTTATTCACTAAGATGACATGAAAATTCTATATTAATAGGGGAACCAAATTCATAGAATTGTTCAAGCAGAACAATATGTCCAATAATTTAGTGAGACATTTTAAGCTAAGTTGATTCTGACTAATTCAGCAATAACTTAAAAAACTGGCTAAAAAAGGGAAAAATCAAGAGGTGACCGTGCCTAATACAACTTAAGACAAATGAGGACACTCTTAGGGGTTGTGATGTGATCATTCTTCTGCTATAATTGAACTTATAATAATTTTTTTCCTAACTAAATTTTAGGAATAATTTTTAGAATTCAAGGCATATCGTCAAAATATAGATATAGCATCAAAAGGTGCACAAGTGCATATGTTTTATCTTCATTAGAAGCATTCTTGCCATTTACTACTACACTCTCTTAGAATTTTCAATGAGCTTTTCTAGTTTAAATACAGAAGGGCTCTGGAAAAATGGTATCTGAAAGAACTGACTGAGATAACAAAATGTTCTATATCCACACGGTGTCCAGTGTAGGAACCACCATCTACATATGGCCGCTGAAAGTTTGAAATGTAGCTAGCGCAACTAAGGAACTAAATTTTAATTTGTATTTGCTTTTTTTTTTTAAGATTTTATTTATTTGACAGAGAGACACAGCGAGAGAGGGAACACAAACAGGGGGAGTGAGAGAGGGAGAAGCAGGCTTCCCGCGGAGCAGGGAGCCCGATGTGGGGCTTGATCCCAGGACCCGGGATCATGACCTGAGCCGAAGGCAGACGTCCAACGACTGAGCCAGCCAGGCGCCCCTGTATTTGCTTTTAATAAACAATTTAAATAGTTCTATGTAGCTAGTGACTATGGTATTGGACAGAGTAGCTATATAACATTGACATAGGCCTGCTTAAAGAAAAGCAAAATGGAAAGAGGTTTTTTTTTTGAAATCTTGGTCATACAACATCCATGACTCTTAGGTATTATTGTTCCCATTTTTCAGATGAGAAACGTGTTCAGGGAGAACCGTTTTGCCCAAGGTTTTATGGCTGGGAAGTGAATCCAGGTCAGAAACATCAAAAGCCTAGCTTTTTCAGAGTCCATACTGTTCTAGCTGCATGAAACCATGTTTCTATGGTCGGACATTTATGTTGATCACAGTTTTTGTTTTTCTTCCAGAAATCATTATTCACTGAAATGAGTATTTTAGTATATAAGTCATTGTCCTCAGAACTAATGATATATTTTGAAGAGGCTACTATTGGTGAACTTAGAGTGACAAAATATAAAAGTATTGCAAATTATTGTCAGGAATATGTATACTCCCACCAGACAGGTTAGAGTATTTCATTTGCATTCAGTATGGTCATTTGGATTGTTTTGGGGGGACCAGGGAAAAAGAGAAGAGAACATGAACGGTGGAGCAGGCACGGGAGGGGCAGAGGGAGAGGGAAAGAGAGAATCTCAAGCAGGCTCCATGCCCAGTGCAGAGCTCAACTTGGGGCTCAATTTCACAATCCCAAGATCGTGACCTGAGCCAAAATCAAGAGTTGGACACTTAACTGAGCCACCCAGGCGCCCCTCAGTATGGTCATTTGAGAATGTCTCAATGATTGAAAGATACTATCTTGTTTTAAATTTATATATATATATATATTTTAAGGATTTTATTTATTTATTAGAGAGAGAGAGAGCAAAAGCAGGGAGGGGGCAGAGAGAGAGGGAGAAGCAGAGTCCCCACTGAGCAGGGAGCCTGATGCAAGGCTCGATCCTATGACCCTGGGATCATGACCTGAGCTGAAGGCAGATGCTTAACTGACTAAGCCACCCAGGTGCCCCAATTTTTATATTTATTTAATAACCACAAGTGAGGCTGAACATTTTCCCCTTACTTATGTCTTCTGTAAATTGTCTCTGTCCTTTTTTTTTGAAACTATAACATTTGCTTTTCATGAGGCTTTCTAGGTTGTACATCTTTCAAGGCTACAAACAACTGGAAAAATGTATTCAAGAGAAGCCATCCCTTTAGAGAAGCTTTTTTTCTCTTTTGAATTCAGAGGCATACTTTTAAAAAAGAGACTGCTTTCGATACTTGAATGTGTAACGGCCCAAATCTTTAGGGACTCCCCCCCGTTTTTCCTGTTCCTGGGTTCTTAAGTACTAGGAGGTTTTTAAGAAGTTTGTGGGCATACAAAAATGAAAACTAAAACTAATAATAATTAATTAATCAGCAGTGATCAGTGATTGCATTACATAGATGAATTATCCTAGTATATTTAAATGTTTATTTAGATCCTTAAACTTTTTGTAGATTAACCAATGGCCAGAGAAATTTATTAGCTTAAAAGATGCTACTGCTTGAAGATTATTAGTAAAAGAAGAAAAACAGCTATAGAACATAAATAAATATAATTTGTCAGTAAAAAATTCACATTTTATAAAACTTCAGCACTATACCACTGAGTAAAGAGAGTTACACTTATGGGTTGAAATCCCGTAATGAAGATTGGGGCTAATTTTGCGCTGAGGTTCATGACATATTATTGAATCACAAATGATAATTACCTATAAAATGAAAAGTAATGACAAAAAGGAAAATCAGCCTTTCTCCACTTGTTTTTTTAATCATCTCAACATAGAGTAATATGTTGGGCCTATAGGCCATCCCCTTGTTCAAACCAAGATTCCTGAAGAGAGATAGTTCATTTTGTAACTAATTAAAAGGCTGATATTTGGCAATATGTTGACTGATTTATTTGCAAAGAAACTTGACTCTGTGGGGCACCTGGGTGGCTCAGTTGTTTGGGCGTCCGATTCTTGATTTTGGCTCAGATCATGATCTCAGGGTCATGGGATCGGGCCCTGCACTGGGCTTAGTGTTGGGTATGGAGCCTGCTTGGGATTCTCTCACTCTCTCTTGCCCTCTGCCCTGATCCCCTGCCCATTCTCCGTCTCAAAAAAAAAAAAAAAAAAAGAAAAGAAAAGAAAAGAAAGGAAGGAAGAAAAGAAAAGTCACTTGACTCTGTTTGAGTCCCAATTTTCACAAGGAACAAATTCCTTTTGTTCTTCAGCACCACTGTATGTCTTAAACATTATGTAACACATCTGAATGTTCATTTTTATAGTTTTTCCTCCAGTTACCTTAAAAATATATACATGTAACTAAACAGTCTCAGAGTACAAACATGAAATTATTTTCATTTTTCCCAGTTGCCACTTCAACTGTTCCAGGCTGATTTACTACCCCTACTCCTAGTGGAATCCTGGAAATACTCAAAAACTTACTGGCCATTTTCTGGTTAGTAAAGAATAGGCTTAGTTAGGCCAAAGTGATAAATTAACCTTAAAATTTCAGTAGTTTGGGGCTCCTGGGTGGCTCATTCGTTAAGCATCTGCCTTCGGCTCAGGTCACGATCCCAGGGTCCTGGGATTAAGTCCCTCATCGGGGTCCCTGCTCAGCAGGGAGCCTGCTTCTCCCTCTCCGACTCCCCCTGCTTGTATTCCCTCTCTTGCTGTCTCTCTCTCTGTCAAATAAATAAATAAAATCTTAAAAAAAAAAAATCTCAGTAGTTTAGCACGTCAAGGATATATCTTTTACTCATGCAAACTGTGTTACAAATCTGGTGGCTCTCCAAGGCAGCAGAGGTCCAAATTGGTAATTCAGGACCGTAGCTTCTCAACAGATGGCTTCCAACAGTGGGGAGAGGCTTGCCTTTGCCCAACTCCCAGAATGAGTGCTTTGCTGACTTCACCCTGATCTCAATCCATGCATTCTGCCTTAATTTAAAATTGTGATGTTTTATCATTGGTTTCTTTACATTAATTTTTATTTTAAAAATATTTTTAAAATGTAAAATACTTTAAATTTTAAATGTTAAATTTTAATAATAAAATATTGATTTTATGTATTTTTTAAAAATGTTTTAAAACAGTCACTGAGTTTTTTTGGCAGCCCTCTAAGTTTGGTGTCTGAGGCAAGTACCTCACTTGCCTCACCTTAGCCCCAGCCCTTCCCCAGGTGGAGAATGTTCTTTGATCGGCAACACGTCCATGAAATCTGTGGTCATGAGCTCTGACTTCTAAAGCTTTGTATTATTCCAGCATCCTTTTCTGCCACATTTGAGGTTGGCATTCAAGAAGACTCTCCTTAGGGGCTCAAAGGTTGCTTTATATCTGAAACAGTCAAAGATTTATGTTTTCTTGACGGTATATTCCTTTCAAAAACCTAGCAGGCTTAAGATCTATTTCCTGCAATCAGTTCCACGTGACTGAAGACCACAATGGAGGTTTTCTCAGTCATGATTCCCAAACCTACTTCACTTCACTGACTCAATGCCAAGCCTCATGCTCAACTTAACAGGGGCCTACCTTGAGGGTATAGGGTTTCAGTAAGAAGGCTACCTACTTACCCTTATCTTTGCCTTCAGTCATTTTAACCAACTGAAAAGTTCTATTGGTACCATACTCTTAGTATTTTCTCTACTCTGAGGTCTTTTATTTTTTATGTTTTTAAATGTTTATTTGAGAGAGAAAGAAAGAGAGCAGGAGCACGAGTGGGGAGAGGGGCAGAGGAAGAGAATCTCAAGGAGACTCCCCATTGAACATGGAGCCCGACACCATGCTGCATCTCATGACCCATGAGATCATGACCTGAGCCAAAATCAAATGCTTAACTGACTGAGCTACCCAGGTACCCCTGCCTTGAAGACTTTTAATCAACTGGAGGCTTAGCCTGATATTTTGTTGCATAAAATCTTTTTCTTAGATCCCATCTTTTTCTTTGGGGACTGGAAGCAGAAGCCTTTTGCAAATCTTCAAAGCCCTGAATTTTTGGAATCAATTTTCTCTCATTTCTATTTGCAAATTGGCAATTGTTTTCTGAGCTCTTGTCTTTCTTGTAACATCTTTGCCAAATGCAACCAATAGCAATCAACTCGTAGGGTTCTATTTTCCAATCATTACCCCTGGAGCACAAGTTCATTAGGTTCATATGCCACTTGGGATAGGCAGACTAATGACTCCAAAAGACATCCACATTCTAATTTCAGGCAACTGTGAATATGTTATTTTACATGGCAAAGCGAAATCAAGGTTGCAGATGGAATAAAATTGTTAATCCTGGACCTTAAATTAGGGAAATTATCCTGTATTCTCTAGTGGTCCCAATCTAATCACATGAGCTCTTAAAGGGGGAAGAGAGAGGCAGAAGAGTGAGTCAGAGAGATTCAGCATGAGGATTTTACCTACCCTTGCTGGCTTTGGTGATAGATGGAGGGAGGAGGCCACAAGTCAAGAAAGTGTAGGGGCCTCTAGATGCTGAGAACAGCTCTTAGTTCCCAGCCAGCAAGGAAATGTAAAACTCTATCTCACAAGTACAAAGAACTGGGTTCTGCCAACAACCCACCATGCAAGGAAATGGATTCTCCCCTAGAGCCTCCAGATACCGTTTTGACTATAACCTGGTGAGATCTGTGTAGGACTTTTGATCTATAGAACTTTGAAATAATAAACTTGAGTTATTTTAAGCCTAAATTTGTGGTCATTTGTTATAGCAATAATAGAAATCTAATAGATCTCCCAAGTTATCCCTGACAAATGTTTTAACAAATACTTTGCTCCTACATACATGCTTCACTGTCTTCCCAGACTCTAATACACATTACCTTATTGTCCACACTTGACTAATAAGCCTTTACCAAATATTTTAAGTTTTTGTTATGGTGGCACCACATTTCCAGCATCAATTTCTACTTGAGTCAAAATAGGTTGTTATCCTGTAGTTACAAATTGACCAGGAATCCCAGTGACTCCAACAAAGGTTTATCTCTTGTTCGTGGAAAATCTGCTGTAAGCCCAGAACCCATATCCTCCTTCCAGCCTGCTTACAGTTTAGGACTTTTTAATCTAATATGTATGTTTCAGGGGGCCACAGCCCAGGAAAAAAATATTAGAGGGGCTCCAAGGATTTTCACTTTCTCAGAATGGAAACAATACTTATAACTCTTGCTTGTAATCCATTGTCCAAATTAAAACATGGGTCTGCATAACTCCTGGATGAATGAGAAATGTAGTTTTATTATGTACTCAGAAAGAGAAAACTCATTATTAGTGGTCCACTAGTGATATCTTATTATACTTTATTATTTAAAAATAAATCAGGGGTGCCTGGGTAGCTCAGTTGGTTGGGCATCTGACTTCGACTCAGGTCATGATCTCCAGGTCCTGGGGTTGAGCCCTGCATTGGGCTCTGTGCTCAGCACAGAGTCCGCTTGAGATTCTCTCTCCCTCTCCCTCTGTCCACCCCACTCATGCTCTCTCTCTCAAATACATAAATGAATCTTTAAAAAAAATAATTCAGATTGATCTGATGTAAATCTCCATTTTATTTATTTTGGGTTTTTTAAAGATTTTATTTATGTATTTGAGAGAGAGAGAAAGAGCATGAGCAAGAGAGAGCACAAGCATGGGGAGGGGGAGAGGGAGAAGCAGACTCCTTGCTGAGCAAGGAGTCCAAGGTGGGACCCGATCACAGGATCTCAGGATCATGACCTGAGCTGAAGGCAGACACTTAACCAACTGAGCCACCCAGGTGCCCCTGGGGCTCCATTTTAATTTGGTTTTAATTTAAACCTGGTTTACAGAGTATTTTCTTACTTTCTGATTTGGAGACTTGGAGAGAGAGAAGAATCACGGTAAGGTTTTTTTTTTTTTTCTCCTCCAACACTAGTACCCTGAAGTGGAGGAAAGGAAATAAGTAGTCTTGGTTGGGGGTGGGGGATGTTTCCTTCCCCTCCTTCTAGGTTCCAAATCCTTCATTTCATAGGGAAGATGAGGAAACAGGAGAAACGGAGCACAGACCTGGCTATCTTGGTGTTGGGATGTGGCACAGTCTTACTCAGGTTGGGTATGCTGCTGACAGTCTACCCCGAGGGGATCTCCACTAGGGTGGTAGTGTGTTGTTTGTTGGGGTGATATTCAGCATCCTTCTGTCTCTGGCCCACTGAGGACTCTTTGGAGAGCAGCAAGTCTCCCTCTGTTCCTAGCTACTTCACGCAGTTGGACACTGCAAAACTTAGAGCAACTGCATGCTTGGCTTCCTTTTCTATCCATGCTTCTTCATGTAGAGCCCTGGGTATCACTGAAGCCCTCTAAGAGTCTCAGGCAACGGGATATGCTGAAGATTGCTCCATTTTCTTATCTCTGTATTACACCACAGTCCCTTCCTACCTGGTACTCTTCCCACGCACCCCAAGTCCTTGTCACTGATATCTATCTCCATGTGAGAAGCAAGAAATACACTTAATGTCCATTTAGTCTCCCAAACTCTGGGGCTACAGCTCAAGCTCTCCCACAAACTTCCTCCCCAAGCCCCACTTAACTGTAAAAATTGAAAGTGAGCCTACAGATTTTATAGCCCAGCCACCCAACTAGATGTTCAGTCCTCTTTCTAATGGTCAAACCCAAATATTCCTAATGGTTTGTTCAGAGCATCTTCTTTTCCTGGGTTTGATGTGGAACAAGATCCCCTCTTTATTCTCTCATGGGCAGGGAAGGAAAAGCCCCAGTTCTCCTTACTCATTCACTGAAGATGCCGATGATTTCTTTATTTTTTTCCTCCCCAACATGTCTGGGAAAATAAAATGGACATAAACAGTCAATAAAACGTATTACAGTGCTCTATGTGCTATATGGCGTCATTCCTTTATAGTATTACCACTAAAACATTATAGAGGAAGAAATGCCTCTGAGCGAGAAAGAGATCAGGAGAACTAGTAGTCCAAAAGGCTTCTGAGTTAGCATTTATTGATTTCTTATGGGTGCCAGGTACTATGCTAAGCCCTTACAATGACTAATTTTATGTGTCCACTTGACTGGGCCATGGAACAGCCAGACATTTGGCCAAACATTATTCTGGGTGTTCCTGTGAGGGTGTTTCTGGATAAGATTAACATTTGAATGGTTTATATAGACCAAATATGGCAGATTGCCCTCCTTAATATGGGTGGGACTCATCCAGTCACTTGAAGACTTGAATAGAACAAAAAGGCTGGGTAAGAGGGAGCTCCTCCAGCTTGATCCCTAGAGCTGGGTGTTTTCTGACCTTCAGGCTCAGACTGAAGCATTAGCTTGGGTCTCAAGCCTGCTGGCTTTCTGACTGGCACTCATCCCATCAGGCCTTGTAAATCAGACTGAAACTACACATCGGCCCTCCTGGGTCTCCATCTTGCTGCAGATCATGGGACTTCTCAGTCTCTATAGTCAGGTGAGTTAATTTCTTATAACAAATATCTTCACCTATCTAGATCTATCTCCCTCTCTCTTTGTATATCTTCTGTTTCTCTGGACAACCCTAACGAAAACAGCATGTTATCTCATGTAAACCTCAAAGCAACCCAGTAAGTAAGGTGATTTCATTATCCCCCTTTTACAGATGAGCAAACTGTGATTCAGGTCACCCAGCTGGAAAGAGGTCCGGGTGAGCTTGATTCTAGCACCAACCAGCCAGCAGCCTCTGGTTGTATGGAAGAAGAAAGACCTAGAAGAATGTGAAAGGGCAGTTAGGAGGGGAACGGGCATTTCCTTAAAGGCCCCTCAGCAGAACAGGGTGGGGATAAACCCCATGAGTCAAGAATTCCAGGAGACTGTCCTGCCTGAGGCCAGGGAGGTGTGTGAGCGGGTACTCTTTTTTAAATGCAAAAGAGACTCTGTGGTTTTCTGCAGATTACAAATAATAATAATAATAATTATAATAAATCAAGCAACATTGCTGAGGCATGCTCTGCACTGCCTCCATAGAGCTCAGCACCATTCTGAACATGATAAGGAACCAATATTTTTCCTGATACCAACAAAATTATAGAGTACACCTGAAACTAATATAACACTGTATGTTCACTATACTGGAATTAAAATTTAAAAAACAACACAATTAACAAAAATAATGCTTTATAAACATAATTTATGCTTATATGTTTTTCTAGAAAAATGACTGGAAGATGATACATCAAAGGGTGCTTTTATTCTTGTAAAAAATATTTATTTAGCCAATAAATATTATTTATTGAGTCTTGTTCTGGTGCTCAGGGAGACAAATCCTCTGTCTTCATGGACTTTATGTTCAATTGAGATAGTGAGACAATAAGTAGTAGTCATCATCATAGTAATGATATAACAGGACTATGAACAAAATATGAGGCAGGTAAGACTATTAAAGCATGTTGGAGAAGGGATAGTGGTTATCTCAAGATGGCAGGATTACAGATGATTTGTGTTGTTTTTCTTTGTATTTTTCTCTATTTTCCAAATTATCTACAATAATCATGCATTCCTTCTGTAATTAGAAAAAAATAAAAGTAGGGCCTGGGTGGCTCAGTCAGTTAAGCTGCTGCCTTCAGCTCAGTTCATGATCCCAGGGTACTGGGATGGAGTCCTGCATGGGGCTCCGTGCTCAGTGGGGAGCCTGCTTCTCCATCTGCCTGCCGCTCCCCCTGCTTGTTCTCTCTCTCTCTGACAAATAAATCAATAAAATATTTTTAAAAAAGGAAAAAATAAAAGTGATTTGGAGAAGTGTTCTATTCAAAAAGTAACAGAGAAACTGGAATGGGAGAAGCTACCTTGACGGTCATTACCTAAATTCACCAAAAGGGCGCCTGGAAAACTCCATCGCACTAGTGAGTCCCTTGTCTGTACCTACTTGAATCTACTTAACTCATTTCTGCTTCCATTTATTCTAATTTTTCTAAATGTAGCCCACAGGCTGAATCAACTCAGCTTTAATGTTCATAATCAGTTGGGTCTGGCTCACTGAAAAAGTGTTGTTGTGCCCTCATGGAAATGACATTAAAGTAGGCAAAAGAAAAAAATGTGCCCAAAGCTGTTCAGGCCATTCAACAGATGAGACTAGAGTCCTGCTTCCTTAAAAAACAGGAGTGTAGTATTGAAAATAGCGAGGAGCAATGGGCAATTAGATGTGATCTATCCCGTGTATCACTGCCAAGCTTCTACGTCTGCATTCTGGAGCAAGCGGGCCACCTTAAGAAGGCATGTGCTGTGATGGGCACTGGGTGTTATACTTAACTAATGAATCATTGAACACTTCATTATGTACTATACAGTGGCTAACTAAACATAATAATTTTTTAAAAAGCAGCACAAAAGCTACTAACATTTCAAATAGAATTCAAACAAAAACCTTTCGCGCATGCTACAAGCCATTTCAAAGGAATGATTTGCCTTGGGATTTTCCATAATCTATACAATGATTCTAGGAAATATTCTTCATTCTCTTTTTTAGAATAATGAATTTATTTATTTCAATAACAGGTCAGAGTTAATCTAAGTTGTAATCAGTTTACCTCTTGAAATATATTTTACAGCTAGATACTAGATGTTTTCCTTTGCACAATTTCTGAAGGTCACTTCTGTTAATATTTCTGTACAGTCTCTGTATCAAAAGTTTCCCATATGTTTCAACTTATTTCTGAAGATAAATTCAGATGTCAAAATTTAAGTTTAGAAATGCCTCTTTTCATCATCATAAATTTGAAGTGTTTCCTTATTTAGTCTCAAGGTTTATTGTTTATCATTTTCTTTTTTACATCTATCTGCCTTTCTAGCTACTAAATGGTATATTTTAATTTATATTTCATATTTATATTTAAACTATACTGTTTTCTTCTTAAGCTTAATTTTATATTTATATCTGACCTCTTTATACTATTTATTGTTGGCAACAAATACATCTAAGAAATGCTTTAATAGACTTTTCAAATAATATGTTTTAAATCATATGCTTTATTTCTCCTAAAAACAAGATTAATCAGGTATCTATTTGTTTATATGAATCACAATGTAATTTTCAGCCTCATTCAGAAGAGCACAAGATTTTCACTTATCTCACAGATAGGCCAGGTGCTTGAACACTGTGAAAATTTAAAGCCTTGCGAATATCAAATAGATCCTCACTATTACAGTATAGAATTACATTTGCCTAAGAAGGTAACTTACTTTTTCCTTCACTCCCTTTCTTCCTCTGTGGTAGGCAGAATAATGCCCTCCCCCACAAAAGATGCCCCCGTCTTAATCCTTAGCACCTATGAATATGTTTCTTTACATGGCAAAAGGGACTTCGCAGATGTGATTAAATTAAGGATTTTGAGATATGGGCGATTATTCTAGATTATCTAAGTGGGCCCAATGTAATCACACATTTCCTTATAAGTGGAAGAGGGAGAAAGGAAAGGAAGTCATAGTGATGCCCTGTGTTAAGTGCTTCTCCTAGGCTTTGCGGATAGAGGAAGGGGGCCGTGAGCCCAGGAATGTGGGCTGCCTCTGGGAGCTGGAAGGGGCAAGGGAATGGATCTCCCCCAGAGCCTCTGGAGGTTAACACAGCCTTCCTGGTCCCTGGATTTTAGCCCAGTGAGACCCATTCCAGACTTCTAACCTATGGAACTGTGAGATAATAAATGTATGTTGTTTTAAACCACTACATTTATAAGTTGTAACAACAGCAATAAAAAACTAATCTGGGCACCCGGGTGGCTCAGTTAGTTAAGCGACTGCCTTCGGCTCAGGTCATGATCCTGGAGTCCTGGGATTGAGTCCCACGGCGGCGGCGGGCTCCCTGCTCAGCAGGGAGTCTGCTTCTCCCTCTGACCCTCCCCCCTCTCATGTGCTCTCTCTCTCAAATAAATAAATAAATAAATCTTTAAAAAACAAAACAAACAAAAAAAACTAATCTACCTCTCTCCCTTCTTCTCCTTCCCCTTCTTCTTCTTCTTCAAGTATTTATTAAGTACATACCATAATAGACCCTGGAAACTAAAAGAAAAATGAGTTAGAAGATTGGAAGTGTTACTGGGGGTGGATTGTGGAATTCCTCAGTTCTCGTCTTCTGAAGGAAAGAATTCCATCCAGAGACCCGAAAGTGAGTTAAAGGAGCAAAGGCTTTTCATTTAGCAAAAAGCCGCAGAACACTCCAGAGACAGAGGAGCAGGCTGACCCGAGGATTGGTGGCAGCACCATGAGTTTCACACTGTCATTTTAGGAGGGTTTATTTGGTCTCCTCCTTCCCGCCCTTGGATCCAGCTGGTAGTGAGAGCTTCCCCAGGCCACATCTGTTACCAGACAGTTGGGGCTGATAAGATTCACACAGACACAACACATTTGTAGGAAGCAGTCTATTAGAGCAGAAGAGAGGAACGGAGAGACCCTACCTTAGGGAGTAGCCCGGGACCTGCCTTTTTGTGGGCTGGAAAGGGGAAAATGTAAACCTCTTTCACAAAGAGCTCAGAGAAGATATCAGGAGACCTAACAAGGAGATCAAATAAGAGAAAAAAGTAAAAGAGAACAAAAACAGAAGATGGGATTAAGAAACAGTGAGCAGAAAAGAATATAAAAGAACAAAGAATTAAAAAGGATAAGAAATGATAAATGGAAGACCAAACAAGGCAATTTGATGTATATATAACTCATCTCTAAAACAGAGAACTGAAATCATAGAACATAAAATATTTAAAGGTATAATTGAAGAAAATGTTGCAGACATAATAACTTTGAATCTAAAACTTGAAAAGATATGCTAGCTCTCATCATTAAATCTAACCAGTGGTGCAAGAATATTCTGGTAAGATCATTTTATTTCAAAGATAAAGATTCCTTTGGGAATATGGGTACATAAATTAGCCAGCTGTAAGGGGGGCAACATCAAGCTGATCTCAGACTTCCTCACAGAAACATTAGATGCTAGGAGCAAGGCCTACAGAGTCTCAAGAAAAGACAAACCAATAATTTTATACAAAGCCAAACAATCATTTAAGTATGCAGTGAACAAATAGCTATCTTGACATGCAATCATTAGGGAATATGGATCCCATAATCCCTTTAAAAAGAAATTCTTCCAGGCCAAATATCAGCAAACTAACTTGTGAAAGGAGAAAATGGAGCAAATAGACGACCAGTGAGTCCATTTTCTCTAAGGCTAAGACTAAATCAAATGCCAATTGAACCCTGAAAATGTGGGAATAATGTAAGTAACAATCAGGAATGGAAGGAGGAGAGAATGTGGAAAGGGGTGTAAGTATACTGTTAACTTTTACAGCCAGATGTCAAAGATACTATCAGATACCAAATAAAGCAAACAATAGAAGTGAAGATATATTTGAAGCTGTAAACATAAAACACTACAAAAATAACGTAAACAACTAAAATTTTGGATGGTAAAGAGGAGGAAGGAAGTGGAAATTTGTTACTTTCATTATTGCTCATAGCAAGGAGTAGTAATTAATCCTACAGGTACAATAAATTTGGGCACATCCGTACAATGAAACGATATGAAGCTCTTAAGAAGATTAAGGCTGCTTTACACGTGTAGATATTATTTCTAAAGTAGATTAAGTTTAAAAAGCAGAGTAGTGTGTGAATAACGGAACAGACGTGTGTTGTAAATTGGTATGGCAAAGACTCACAGGGAGAAAAAATAAGGCACGGGAATAGAATGAGTTCCTCTCTGTACTTGAAAGCTTGGGGGTGGGAGGCAGTCCTTGCTTTTCACTACATTTCCTTTTTATGCCTTTTGAATTTTGAATCTTGTGCGTGTACCACCTATTTTCAAATATATACGGTTATTTCTTTGGCAAGAAAAAAAATGAGTTCGAATTTTGATTTCGCCCTCCAGAGTTTGACACTTCTTTCAGGTGAAACAGACAAACGGAGAACTCTAAAACAATGAGGCAAGTGCTATAAAATAGAAATGTACAAGGTGCTTTGGGGAAACATAAGAGGCTTAATTTTCTCCTGGAGGGTTTAGTCTTTAGTCCTGAGTCTTGAATGGAAAGAGGAATGATTTAAGAGATATTTTTAAAGCAGAGTCAATCAATAGTACTTACTGACTGCTCCAGGTGTAATGTGAGGCTGCTGAAGAAGTAAAAAATGACTCACTGGTTCTGGTTTCAGCCACTCACTGGACTGCAGGGCCCTTCATTTTTAGCTCAGAGAAACATTTGTTACTACCTCACTGTGTTCCAAGCACCAGGTTGAGCCCTGCGGATTGGAAGTTAAATTGGAAATGGTCCCTGCCCTTAGAGAATGGGAAGTTGGATAAGGCAGGGTGGTGGATGGTAGTGATGGCCTCAATTATTTACCTCGTCCCTTTGCTGCACCTTTCCACCATGTGCAGGTCACCCTGCCCCGGCCCTAAACGCTGGGCTTAAGCCAGTGGCTTGCTCAGGGCAGTGAGATGTTAGCAGCCATGACGGCGAGCAGAAGTGAAATGGGCCTGGGCTTTGGCACCTGCTCTGTCTGATACTCTGTCATCACCATGAAGTTGAGACGGAATAAAGCCCTACGTGGACACACTCATTTCTGGTTGCATTGACAGCATCTTGAAATAGGATGGAGGCAGGAGGAAGCACAAATATCACACAGATCTCTTGCTGTTAATTATTTGTCTGCAAATGGGCTTGAATTGGCAGAATATTATATATGTAAGAGGAATCTGGCTGCTGCATGTGCCCTATAGGGTCTAACCTAAGCCATGAACTTCCACAAATTAGAAAAATGTATCCTTTCTCTGAGGGTAGAGACAGCTCAGTGACAGGGAGAAGGCTTGAAAAAGGGTGCACCTCAGCCTCACACTTGCCCTCCTGCCCCTGCGTCCTTGTGCAGTGGACAACCAGCCCTACTGTGCTAGCCCTGCCTGAATCTTAGGTAGGACTTTCTTTAGTATCAGAAGCTCATGTGGGTGCCAGAAAGTCGAGTCTCCTCATTAATTCAGTGCTAGTGCATTTGTCAGCTCGTTTTAGAAATGAGCTGTAAGGGGGGAAACACACTACTTAATGAGGGTGTGTTAAAGAAGGGTATGTTAAAGAAATGTTTCCTCAAAGAAGGGTAACTTCTTTGGAGGAAAATATAAGGAGAAAAAAAAAACTTGTCCAAGAGGTAAATTCTAGGCTTTACAGATTTCTGTCAATATTCAATTAAAACATGTCTTTGTTCAGTGGCTGGATTTTATTGAACTGATATGCCTACAAGGTCTGGAATGGAAGTTGGGGTCCGAACATGCCACCAGCTGGTCATTCAACCTGAGCGAGCCACACAGCCTCTCATGTTCATCAGTTAGTTGGAGTGATTGGATCACATGATCCTCTAAGGCACTTCTAGGTGGGACTCAGAAGAATCCATTATTTTTGTCTTAACCAGCATGAATCACAATGGCAAAAATGACTGAAAAAGCCAAAAAAATTCACGTTTGTGCGTGTGGATGAAAATTTGGGGCTTCCTGAGACATAGAGGAACAATACATTTAACTGAACTGTACTTTTGTTGTGATTCCAACCACATGGAGTCAGTGAAGGAAAGAAAAGAACATTGAGTCTTGCTGAATGTGCAACTGATATTTATATTGTAAATTAATATATTTTTCTAATCTTGTTGCAGCCTAACAGAGATGGTAGGAACAAATCATTATATTTACAAAACTGATCTGTTCACATTTAAAGAGTGTAGAGAAATACAAAACCATGCAATTAGGCCAGCAGTTTAGCAGCCTCATTAAGTAGTGTGTATATTTTCCATATGCTCTCATTTCATTTTATGTAATCTTGCCATAAACATCAGGTAAGTAGGAACAGTGTTCTCATTTGTAAATCATATCCTGTAGGTTAAATGCTGACATCCATGTTTGAGGCTTTCTAATTCACATCTAATAGCACGTATTCATCACACTTCAAGGAAGTGATTACAAATGTTTTGGCATCAGAAAAAAATAATTTGCCTTTTGAATTATTTGGGGAAAAATCCCTTAATTTTTTTATCCGGTAATATGACATAATTTTACTGTGCTTTTTGCATAAAACACTTAGGAATTTACCATGACAAAGAATCACCTTTATTTTCACAAAATAACCCGTTAACAGAAGTATCGAGTACTTAATATACTTAAGTACTTAATATACTATACTGTATTAGTAATAAGGAATACAAATAAGTAGTATGGGAATATAGGACCAATTTTCAAGGACCCTGGAGTGCAATTTTAAAACCCACAAAATTTTACCATCACATTAGATCCGATGAATACATTTGGATATATTCACATGATGATATAATTTGCAACAATCTAAAAGTACAAACACTAGACACAAACTGCAGTAGGAGGAATCTCACACACATAATAATGAATGAAAGTAACCAGACAAAAAGAGTACATTCTACCTGATTCCATTTATATGAAGTTCAAAAACAGGTAAAACAATTCTATGGTCTTAGAATAGTGATTACTGGTGGTGGTGGTGGTGGTGGTGTGTGTGTGGTACTGCCTGGGAAGGAACGTGAGGGAACTTTCCGGAATGTTGAAAATATTTTGATCCAGGTGGTGATCACATAGGAATTTCTGGAAGTGAAAATTCCTTGAGCTCCCACTTAGGATTTTCATGTTTTATTGCATATATGCTATACTGTCATAATAACAATCCTCACCATCACACAGCACTTTGGACTTTGGCAATTTACTCATATTCTAAGCCTGGCTCACATGTAGAAAATTCCATTCTTAAGCTAAATTGTTTGGAATGGAATTAAACTCTCCTCTTTATTTTGCTTTTCTTTCTATTCCCTTTAGATTCCAATCAACAACTGATTTAACAGAAAGTTTAGTGGGTCTTTTTGAGACTGTCATTGTATTCTACATAAACCCAATCCTTGGGCGATTTTGTTCATTATCATTCTTTTTGGTTCTCAGTGCCTCTAACAAATTGTTTCTTCCTTCAGCACACTGTGGAATAAGACACAGGTTAAGGAGGAGATACCCTGGGGCCAAGACAGCCCATGTCAGGCTGATCCTTGTGCTGCCCACTTTTCAAAGCTATATGTCCCTAATTAAGGCAAACTGGGCAAATGGGCCGGTGGTGAACTTTTCATTTACAAAGAATAGCATGTAAAAAGCTAGGTGGAAGCAGGGATTAATGTATCGCTTTAAATCAGGACAAGAGATGCACTGCCCTTTCTCTAAAAAGAATACAATGTGATCTTTTGCAAACAGCTGTGGCTATTAACCTGAAGGTCCTGATTGTCTCCTGTCCTCCTTTCCTATAAAGCTATAATAACAAGTAAGACTTTATAAAAATGTAAGGACCTGGTTGCATTGACGGTTTGCTTTGGCCTTTCTTGGGGTGAATGTTAATTCCCATAATAAGATGTTGCCCTACAACTGATATGTAGAACCTGCAGCTGAGTGGTGCCTGGGTGGCTCAGTCGTTAAGTGTCTGCCTTTGACTTGGGTCATGATCCCAGGGTCCTGGGATTGAACCCCGAGTTGGGCTCCCTGCTCCGCTGGGAGTCTGCTTCTCCCTCTCCCACTCCCCCCGCTGTGTTCCCTCCTTCTCTTGCTGGCTGTCTCTCTCTCTCTGTCAAATAAATAAATAAAATCTTAAAAAAAAAAAAAAGAACCTGCAGTTGAGTACAAAGAGGTATCCAGGCACTCATATTCTAGGGAAAGCCCCCATAATTAGATTTAGGTATCCTTCTCATGGCAGAAACAACTCTATCTTAGTCCCTCCTTCCCTACCAACCTTTTAACCTGGCTCCCAAGGGCTATTTTCTCTAGTACTTCCAGTGGGCACTGTGGAAGGCTGCTGGGCTTAGCTTTCTTGTGGGTGGCCCACCCAGTAGGGTGCCTGCCTGGCATGTGAGCCCCAGCAGTAAGATGCACTGGCTAGGCCACCCTGGAGAGCATTGAGGGCTTGGAATAAAAGGAGCAGTGCTGGGAGGGTGGGAGTCCAGAAATACCCTCCAAGGGCCTTACTTATGTCCTTTATGGCAGAGAACAGGCAATGGGACACCTGCCACAGTGTCACTGGTGTTTTGGACAGAGAAGCAGCCACAGTGAACTGAGAGAAGACCACAATGGCCACAAGTCAAGAGTGAATACATTCATTCATTTCCTCCTTCTTCCTTCCTACCCAACATGCTGGACCAGCTGGACCTTGAAGGGCAGGTGGCATGAAGGTGTTTAAGGACCAGATCCTGTGTCACCAGTCTTCTACTCCAAGGAGCAATGGATCCAGCTGGACCCGGCAAGGGGACAGAGAGAAGATGGGATTTAAATTGAGTCTAAAGTTGAAGATGTAACATAGTCTGAGTTTTAAGGCTGAAAATGATAAACTCAGCCCAAGCGGAACCACTGCTGTGTCCTTTTACTGGGCTCCCTTTTAGATCTCTTGCCTTTATAGGTGATCTCAATGTGAGCTCACTAAACCACTGATAGGATCATGTTCTGACCCTTCTCAACAACTTCCCACAGGTTCATACCATACTTGGCCTGAAGCCCAAAGTCCTTTCTGTGCCCTCACATGGCCTGGCCCCCTGCTGCCTCTGTGACACCAATTCCACTCATTCTATGCCTTGCTCTGCCAGTCTGGACTCCTTTCTGTTTCCTGACTGTACCAATCTCACTCTCATCTCAGGGCTTTTGCTGTTCCCTCTGCTGAAAACACTGTTCCCCAGATATTTACATCTCTTTCTTCATTTAGGTCTCCACTCAATGCCGCATCCTCAGAGAGGTTGTCTCTGAACCCTATCTAAAATAGCGGCCCCTCCTATCTGCCTCATGAAGCTTTTGCTTTTCCTTTCCATCCTGGCTTTCAACATTGCTTGGTGTTATATCCTTTTCATATGATATGCCTTTTATTGTCTATCTCCTCTGATAGTATCTAAGCTTCATAGGGGAAATGACTTTGCCTCTTGTGTTGACCTTGGTATCTTGGGCAAAGCATAGTGCCTGGCACATTTAAAAAGTTTCAAAATAGGGGGCACCTGGGTGGCTTAGTCGGTTAAGCGTCTGACTCTTCATTTTGGCTCAGGTCATGATCTCACAGTTGTGAGATGGAGCCCTGTGTTGGGCTCCACGCTAGGCAGGGTGTCTGCTTGAGATTCTCCCTCTCCCTCTCCCTCAGCCCCTAGTGCACGTGCACACACACTCTCTCTCAAAATAAATAAATCTTTAAAAAAAAGTCTCAAAAATGTTTGTTGGGTGAATGACTATCTAAGAGGCATTAAAGGGAGGGAAAGGGAGCTTCAACAGAACTGAATTGAATTTAGTACTTTGAAAAACATTTTAAACATTTAATGTTTATACCCCACTGAGCTAAGATTCCTTAATAAACGCACTATTAGATTGACAGCCTAACAATAAATGATTGCTATGGTTGGGTTTACCAATATGTACAAGTTAAAGATAGGCTTGATCTATAAAACTTTGAGTGAATTCTAGGGCCAAAGGGCTTGTTTTATGGAAGCTGGTGCGGTAGATTGGAAAAATAAACAAGCCCTACTTTGTATCCCCTTCCATCAGAAAGTGAAGTTTATTATTTTTTTCCATGCTTTGCATCTGGACAGAGCCATGCGGCTTTCTTTGGTCAATAGGACATCAGCAAAAGGAAGTATGAAATGCTATTTTAAATTGGGGCTTTCCTTCCCTTGCTGCTGAAAGCCAGAAGCTCACCATAGGAAGAAGCCATAGAGAGAGAACATCCTTTCATCCCAGCCATCGGATGAGGCTCCAAGCTTCACACATCTGCAACAGCGTGAGTGCATCCAGCAGAAAACAACAGAACTGCTCTGTTGATTCCAGCCCAAACAGCTGATTCACAGAATTGTTGTTTTACACGCCAAAATGTAGTGGCTTTATACAGCAGAGGCTAACTGATACTGTAGGTGTAGGTGTACTATATACTAAATTAAATTCCACTGTGGAAATGGTCCAGACACACAGATGACAGCTTCTGGCTCATCTGTCTATGGGTGATAGCTGGGGAATACAGGAACACGAACACAGATCTCCTGGAGTACTGGGTTTGAAACTAGCTACACTACTTATTGGCTGTGTGACCCGGGGCAAATTGCTTTGCCTTTCTAAACCTTAGTTTTCATAAATATAGAGAACAGGCCTAAAACACTGCCCTCACCTTTTGCTACTCAGAGTCTGATCTTACTTAAACCAGCAACACTAGCGTGACCCGGTAGATCTTAAAAATGCAGAATCTCAGGTCCCACCCCAGAACTGCTGAATCAAAATCTGCCCTTTAAAAAGATCCCCTGAGGATTTGTGCGCACATCACAGTTTGAGAAAGAGCTGCTGGAGTACACTGGCATTACTCAACATCACCCCATCTCGAAGACCCCTGAACAGTGAAGAGCTACCCAGCTTTTCCCTGGGATCTGTCTTTCCTTCCTTTCCAATCTGGCTGGGAAACTTGGTTTAGGCTATTTTTCTTGGCTTCCGCACAAGCAGAACAGGCTCAGCTAACTGAGGAGCTAGTTTAAGGGCTCAGCTAAAATTACAGCTTAGCAATTCAGCTGGGGAGTTGTCTGTGGGCGCTCAGCCCCCTCCCACTTAAGGATGCCCAGCTGGTAAACTTTTGATCACCCCCCCCTTCCCACCGCCTTTTAGCCCTGCCTGGAAAAGGCCAGGACGTGCCAGAGGAACGAGACTTTGGTATCTACAACTGCTTCTGCCCATCAAGAGCCTGGACATCACCCCTCCAATCCCCACACTGCACCGGCGGCCAGACTCACTCTTTCCTCCTGGCCAGCCGGACCTGCTTAGGCGGCTGAGCATGCCCAGTTTAGCTGCGAGCGTGGCCCCAGTCCCCAATGCGCAGGTGCCACGTCTCCGGGTTTTGGTGGCCGCCGGCCGGGAGGAGGAGGCGGAGTGGCCTGCGGGAGGAGGAAGCCCTCCCGGGAGTTCTGGAACAGCTCGTTGAGGGTCCACACAAAGAGTGATGCTAAGAGTCTGCACCGTTAGGGTCTGAGTGCAAGGGGACTCGGATTCACTGGGGGCCGTTGTAAGGCAGGGGCGAGCCAGGAACTGGCTGGAGCAGCTCCCCAGCGTTCCAGGGACGAAAGTCTGGGGGTTTTGTGTTTCTGAGGTTGCACTTGGGGGAGGACTTTTTGGAACCACTTAATCTCTCTGTGGCTCAGTTTAAGCCTCGAGAAAAAAAAGATAATAGTAGTACTTGCTTTGGAAGATTGTTTTAAGGATTACATGAATAAAAAGCGTTTAGAATAGTGCTCGAAGCACCGTAAGCGCTTTATGTGTTTATAAAACAAAATGTAATCAAATAAACACCTCCCCCACCCCCGCCAGCCGCTTTGGGGTACCAGTTCTCGCCAGTCCTGGACCCCTCCACTCCCCCCCCCGCCCCTCCCGCCCCAGGGCCCGCGGCGGGCTGCTGGTCTCCCAGCAGAGCAGGGTGCCACTCCCCCTACCCCAAAGGTTCTGCGCCCCGCGCCACCCTGCGCGCGCCCGGACCCCAGACACTGGGCACGTGCCGCGGCGCTGGGGCTGCGGTGGGCGGCCGGGGAGACCCTAGAGGAGGGCGCAGCAAGGCGGCTTCCCCGGACGCCCCACCCACCGCTTCCCGGCGCTGCCCGCGACCCTCCAGGGCCGCCCGCCCCCGGCCGCGAGGCTGCGCCCCGGGCCCGCCCTGCGCCCCCTCCCCGCCAGCCGCCTCGCGGCAGCCGGGCGGCCGGCCCTGCCCCTGCCCACCCCCAGCCCAGCCCGGGCGCGCCGCACTGGGCATGCTCCGTAGCCTGGGCAGGTTGGGGCTGCGAGGCGACAGCTTGGGCTCTGGAGCCGGGAGGCGAACGGGGAGGGAGACTCGGGGTTGGGGCGGAGGGAGCGGCCGGCCACGAAGGGGGCAGCGGGACCCGGGGCCGGGGACACGCCGAGCCCCGCGGGCGGGCGGAGCGGGCCGGCGCTGCTCCGTGTCTTCGGCGAGGAGCGCCCGCGGAGACCCCCCGCCCTCGGCAGAGGTGAGGATCGCGCGCGGGGAGGCGAGGGGCGGGCGGGGGCCGGCGGGAGGGCGGGACCGGACGCGCCGGGAGGGGGCTCGGCGGCCGACTCTCGGGGGGTGGGGAGGGGGCTGGTGGCGCGGGGAGCAGTAAGTGAGCCGCACCGCAAACAACATCTCACACACACACATGCACACACACACACGCGCGCACACACGCGCGCGCACACATTGGGTCTCCAGGCGGCGGCCGTGGCCGCATCCCCGGCAGCAGCTCTGGGCAAAGTGACAGGTAGGAGAAGGCATTTCGGGTCCCGCCCGAGGATGCTCCCGCCCGCCCCGGCCCGCGGGGTTTGTTTGCTCCCGGCGGGTGCGTCCCGGACGCGTGCGCGCGCACCCGGATTCCCTGCCGGGGAGCCGGTGCAGGTGCGGGGTGCGAGGCGCCGCGCGCGCGGGAGGCGGGGGTCCACGCGCCCACCCTCTCCCCTATAATCGTCGCCCACTGGGTTTCCTCAGACTCTGTCCAGACGTTCACCGCTTCTGGCTAGAAATAGCTCGGCTCGACGTGTATATGATTATTTTGGTTGGAAATAGTTGGCACCGTGCAAAGCATGTAAATGTGTATGCATGTGGATCTTCTTATCTCTTCTGGGGAGGTAATAGAAACGATTGACCATTTCCACTTAACACTGACAGGCCAGCACTCGGTGGGGGGCAGTGTTTGGGCCTCCTAAAGGCATATAAATGATGGAGATTAAATTGTCTTATTTTCAGAATTTTGAAGTTGCCTTTTCCTTAACTAATTAGACCCTGTCTATATAGTACAGTACTTCTGGCTGTAGACTTTGTAGGCAGTACCGAAGTATGGAAATATGGAAGTCACCAATTTCCAGTTTCTAAGTGCACCTTTATCTAGAATCATAAAACTCTCATAAAGCAGCATTTTTCTAGAGAAAATACAAATGCCCATTATATTTTCAAACTTACGCATGTATTTGAGAGATAACTTCCTACTCTTTGTTTTAACTCTTGTAGCGAGTCTATTGTTATAAACACAGGTGTTTAACATTTAATTTCGGTCAAAGCATTAATGGAAGGTCGCCTTTTTTTTTTAACCATAAATGTGATACAGGGTGATCTATAAGTTATGAGTGTGGGAGATAGCTGTTTAATAATTCTGTTTGGTTGGCAATAATGTCATTCAAACATAGGCAGCCCTGTAATATCTAAAATTGAATTGAGTTTCCTTTTTAAAGGGAAATCAGATTCATAAAGTAAACATGACCAGGAAAAGCAACTGGTGACTTCACCTGGGCCATCTATGAGGAGGTTAAAAAAAGTGTCTAAGGAACTCTGTTCCTTGGGAAAAACTGTGTGTTTATGTGTGTGTGTGTAAAATTTAACTTTATCTTTTAGTTTTTTCAGGACTCTTGGTTTCAAAAATATGTGGTTGAACTGAGAACCTAATGTTGTTCACTCTTCATACTTCAGTGGCCTAAGTTATAGAACCATGCAAAAGCACAGAAATCTAGCTGGGTAGGGGTATGTAGTTTAATCTGCCATTGTCCATGTTATGTAATCTAGAATGCTGTTTTTCATAGGACAGTCTTGCATAGTTTTAGCTGGTGGTTTAATCTATTATGTCATCTTTCTTTTGAACTGTAGAAGTTTAATAAATGATTGCCATCTTGGGAGAACACCTGTTTTCATAGAAATTCACTTCTTAAATGGAAGAGCATTTTTTATTGGCATTTTTATTTCAGGAGACTTTTGCTGCCACAGCTAGTAACCCATTGCGTGTAACATATTATGGCATAGCTAAAGGTACCCTCTAGTAGATTACCAATTACACATCCCTCCAACTGTGATTACTCAACCATCTGAATTTCGTTTTGATTTAGCTTTGATGATATCACCACCCAGCTTTGAATTAATGGCTGTTGAAAATGCTATTCTAGAAGTAACTGTCAAAACAGAATTTCTAAGACTCCATTTGATCACTGGATACACATTTCTATCTGTTGGAATAATGCTACCTTTATTTTACGAATGCACACCCACACAGAAGCGCTTTGTTCTCAAATACTGTCTTCGGAGTTTTATATTTGTGTGCCTGAAAATGTGAATGATATTAAACTACTTCTGTTCCCCAGAATCTTGAGGTAGTGTATTTTCGCCTATGAGGGAGCGAAATACGGAAGTTTAAAAAGTGGTAAGGGTTCCCGAAAAGCTTTTGCAGAAAAGGACTTTAAAAATCTTTATCACTTTGAGCGATTTCATCTCCAGCAGAGACCTAGCCAGTGCCTTTCGCCCTGCTATTTTATGTTTCCAACTGTCTTTGCCTTAATGTGCACTGCTGATTTTGGCATCAGGGGCCAGTTATATTTATTAGGAATTGAAGTGTGTTTGCCTAGTAATCCCTAACCCACCTTCAAAGTTAAAATTAAGGTAAAATTGCCTTTCAGTGCTGCTCTGTTGTTTTCCTTGAAGGGATCACACTGGCATGCTAATTTGTGAACGGATGTGATATAAGGGAGGCCAG
The DNA here is from genome assembly GCF_009762305.2 of Zalophus californianus. NCBI lineage: Eukaryota > Metazoa > Chordata > Mammalia > Carnivora > Otariidae > Zalophus > Zalophus californianus. The sequence goes on along the minus strand of NC_045602.1, from coordinate 105,438,559 downwards.
CTTCTGGATGTTGTGTTGCGTTTCCATCCTCAAACTTTCAGATGTAGCCAGCAGACTCGAATATTACAATTAACTAATAACTTTTGTGGATTATTATTTTTTAAAATACGTTAGTCATTAGCTGCTGTTTATTTGATTTTTAAAATTTTAAAGTTTTATATTGAGGATAAATTTTACCTTTTTGTGTCACAGCACTTAATATAGTCATAGGAGAGAAAGTCTATGTATTTCTCCTCTTCTCCACAAGTGCCCCCCAAATATTTTGGGGGAAGCAAAAATATCCTTTGAAACTTAAAATTATTTCGCAGATTGTGACCAAATTATCATCGTTTGTAAGGACCCCTTGTAAAGTAAGGATGAAACAGCATGTTTATTAGCACTCGTGACCCAGGTTTTTAATAAACTGGCTATCACAGTAAGTCTTGTAAAACCAAGAACTTATGCGTTTTATATGCAGAATGAGGTCAAGGACTAATGGAGCCGCTTTAATGATCACACTTGGTATTTCATGTCCAGACTGAAGTTTCTAAAATAGATGCTTTTCACCTCGTAATGTGAACTTGTAGGCCACATTAGTGTCTTCCAAAAAGACTCATCCGCCTCTCGAGAAATAAATACAGCTTTTCATTGCCAATGGTGGGCAGCAGCGACTTTCTTTGGTTTTGCTGGTGGTGTTCAGATGTTCACCATGTCTGCAAGGACACTGCTTAGTTCTCAGTACTGTCCATTCTGTATTTTCCTACTCCCCTGCAATCGTCAGGAAATATAATAGCTTTGTGTAGGTCTTTCCTCCATTCCTTAGTATTTGTTTTTCTGTGTAATAGTTTCTCTTTTGATAAAGCCTTCCCCCTTAAAGTAGAAATACTTCCTCAAGGTATAGTTTTGTTTATCTAGTTATACCTTAGAATGATATGAAGGTCTAGCACATTCAAGAGGCTGTGATTCTTCAGCTAACCAAATAGAAAAATGGGTGGTTTACTTTACCCCAGTGGAAATAGAGAGGGGTGATAACGCATCACCGAGTAGATGAGTGAGAAGTCTGCATTGCCCTCATCAGAATTAAGCCTGCTTTAAAAAAAAAAATCACCCAGAGTCACTTTTATTCTCAAGGCCGATTTCACTCAGTTGCAACAACCACCCCCAAATCCCACTTTGTAAAAGTCTGGCTGGAAGCTCATGCCTTTGGATGCTTTTCATATGCTCAAGGTGTAACCCAAGTTCATAGAGGAGGTGAAGGCACTAAAGCCCTACCTTCCAGATCCCAGCTGGGAGATCCTTCTGTGCAAGAGGATGGATGGTCAGCAGTTTTTATTTTTCTCTGCATGAACTCCATCTTCTTTTTCTTTTTCTTTGAGGAATCAAAATAGTTGAAAGAGACGGAAATCAGAAGAAAGTGTTTCTCTGAACACCTCTCTAGCCTACCACCTATAAAACCTTCTTTGAGAAGGTCACATACAGTGTGAAGGCTCGGTAGCATTATCTTATCCCCTTGACTGGGAGTCTCCTTCACAGCTCTTCTCCCGTGATCCTTTGGCGTGCTGAGGGTTGGGAAATTCTACCTCTAGTGACCATGCTACCCTTGGGCCAGGCAAGTCATTGCTTTAAGATACATTGCCCTCAAAGCGTTCTTTTGCTCCTGAACAATTAAAGGGTGTTTTTAGCTCCCTGACACGACTGAAGTAGCCACCTCTTTAGAACAAGAGGAAGAAAGTAACTTGAAGTCATTCGTTATAAGCAGCTCATACAGAGAAAAGAGACAACAGACCATTAGATTTATACTTGACATCTCATGCTCTCCTCTAGAACAAGAGTCCTTCATCTCGGGTCCACCCTATAATGGTCTGAGGATGGGATTTGGTGGGTCCATGAATATAGCTGGCAATTGAATTATGTCTTTATTTGCATTTACTTCCAAATAACAATTAGGCTAAGATTGTCACTCTAGATCTTGGCATTTAATGGCTTGAAAAATAAACACATGCATTACTAGGTATGTCCAGATTTAAAAAAAATTATTTTGATAAGTATATTCAAATATAATTGGTTTCCTTTGTGCTTAACTTCATACATTTAAAAATATTACCCTCATAAGGGTCTGTGTGTTTCACCAGATTTAGCGGAGGGTGGGGTCTGTGACCCACTGAAGGTAAAGGACAACTGCTCTAGAAACACTGTCTTAGAGGCAGCTGGGGCCTAAGTGGGAGGTTGCATCGTGGGTTTGCTTTCAGCAGGTGCAAAGTTGCTAAGACCCTCAGATGTTGGAATCAGGCAGACCTGAGTTTGAATCTCATCTATGTCATGTGTTACCTGTGTGACCCTGGGCATCTACCCAGTTGCCCATCTGTAAAATGAGGAAAATAACCCCATAGGGCAAAAGTGCACAGCACACTGTACTGTGCCTGATGCTGGATATTGTGTTTCTATTGCTGTTGCTACAGCTGCTCTTAGTCCTTCTCCTACTACTGCTAGTATTACTGCTCACCCTCTCCTTCTCTGTAGGGGCAGATGCCATTGACCTATCCATACAAAGTAGGCTGAGTCACTTCCTATAAAACTTGTAACAGGGGGCCCCTGGGTGGCTCAGTCAGTTAAGCCTCTGCCTTCAGCTCAGGTCATGATCTCAGGGTCCTGGGATCAAGCCCTGCAACAGGCTCCCTGCTCAGCAGGGAGTCTGCTTCTGCCTCTCCCTTTACCGCTCCCCCCCACCTGCTCATTCCCACGTACTCTCTTTCTTTCTCTCAAATAAATATTTTTTTTAAAAAAATTTGTAACAAGGGATACTGCCTCTGCCCCCCTGCAAGTACAGAAAGTTCTGGTCACCTTTTAGGGCTGCTGTGAAGTTCCAGATCATCCCCTGGACTTGCTTAACTCTGTGACTGCAGTTGGACCAAGGAATCTAACATTAACTCAGCTGGAACTGCCTCAAATTCTGAGACTGCGGGACTGCAAACTGTGCTCAGTGAGCCAGATGCTATCCCCAGGGTATCTGTGTCTCCCACCAGGCTATCTATCTATCTATCTATCTATCTATCTATCTATCTATCTATCTATCTGTTTGACAGAGAGAGACACAGTGAGAGAGGGGACACTAGCAGGGGGATTGGGGGAGGGAGAAGCAGGCTCCCTGTGGAGCAGGAAGCCTGATGCGGGGCTTGATCCCAGGACCCTGGGATCATGACCTGAGCTGAAGGCAGATACCTAACAACTGAGCCACCCAGGCACCCTCCCACCAGGCTTTTTAAAAAAGACCACAGTGGTGCCTGGGTGGCTCAGTCGTTAAGCGCCTGCCTTGGGCTCAGGTCATGTTCCCAGGGTCTTGGGATATAGTCCCACATTGGGCTACCTGCTACGTGGGGAGCCTGCTTCTCCCTCTCCCTGCTGCTCCCCCTGCTTGTGCGCTCTCTCTCTTTCTCAAATAAATAAAATCTTAAAAACAAAAATATCATAAGCCACGTAGGCCTGGGAGGAGCGGGGCGTCCGCTGGAATGATTTGGAGATCTCCGGTGTTTCTGAGGCTTGGTGGTTCCTGCCTTCCTGCAGCGGGCTTCAGTGGCTGCACATCACAAAGGAAGAGAACCTCAGTCACAACACCACACACGTTTGTTGAGGGAAAGAAATGTGCCCTTGGTGGTTACTTATAGGCTCTCCACTTTACACCTGGGGAAACAGTCTGGGAAAGGGAGTTAAATTTAGCGAGGGATGGTGGACGGACGCCAGAACAACTTCTCACCACTGCCCTGCATTACCTGCTGCCGAGGTACAGGCTGCTGAAAGGTTTGCTGCCGTAAAAAGTCTTGTGACCCTTATTTCAAATGATTGGGCTGAGGTCTGACAGAGAAGGTTCTGGCAACCCTGCTGGGAACGGGCAACTGAAGTAGGAAGTTGAGCATGGAGCCACATGTCCTCATCTAATCCTGCACGCCTTTGTTTCTGCAGGTGCATGGGCCAGAAGTCTGAGAGAGGGAGATTGCTAAGGGCTACTTTGGGGTAGCCTAAAAAGGAATCTTAGTGTTCTGCAGGGCCGGCTTTTACCCGGTGAGGTGCCTCCTGGGTTCCCTCAGGGTGTGGCACACTCTGATTTTTCTGAGGGCCAGGTAAGCAACGAGCGGCTGCCCAGGTGTTAAGAGACCTGAGGGAGTGGCGGGGGGTGGTGCAGGGCTGACACATGTCCGCCGGGCAGGCATTGGGCACAGGGTCGCCAGCGCCTCTACAGTTTTAAGGGAAGCCTGAAATCTGGATTTATTTTTAAGTGTGAGATCTCATTTGAAAATGGTTTAGAAATCAATTAAAATAAAAACAAACATGCCAGCCCCTCGGCTGGCCGAACAAAACCCGTGTGTGGAAGGAATTTGGCCCCTCAGCTCCCATTTTGAGCCTTTTGTCAACTGTGCTCGGAAATACTATGTACTAGAAATTGCCAGAACTGTAGCTTCATCTTGAAGGAAGCACAGCATCATTTTTATTCAGGCGTGGGTTTTTTTTTTTTTTTTTCCTGTTAAATTTCTTAGAAAGGCTGCTTTGGTCATTTATTTCCAGTGGACATAGACTTTAGGTTCTGAATTTCTGCCTGTTTTTCTTCTCCCTCATTTTTCTAAGATGTTAGCAAATATACAGAGTTGAGGGAGGCAAGACATGCTTTTCTCCCCTATTTCATGGTGCTCCTTTAAATAAGAACACCTAAGTATGGAGAAATGGGTGACTTCATTTATGGGGATATGCAGGTTCTTTTGTGTACATCACTGTCTTGAACTCTAACCAGTCCAAAATATTCTCCCTGTTACATGGTAGTTGCCATATTTGTCCTGGACATACAGAATGTAGATCTGTTTCTGCAGGTTGGTGTTTCAAGGTGCAGTCTACTTAACAGTCCTCATTTTCCTTTTGGCTCTTAAATGAGTGATCACAAGTGATCAAATGAGAGTGAAGTCCCTTTGAGGTGGGTTTCTCTCATATCTGCTGATGCACTGTCATTGGACAAATCACCAAACCCCCTCTAGAACTCCTTTTTGTTTTTTAAGGATTTTTATTTATTTATTTGACAGAGAGAGAGAGAGAAAGCAAGAGAGAGAGAGCGAGAGCACGAGAGAGCACAAACAGGGGGAGTGGAAGGCAAAGGGAGAAGCAGGCTTCCCACTGAGCAGGTAGCCCGAAGCCGGACTCGATCCCAGGACCCTGAGGTCATGACCTGAGCCGAACGCAAACGTTTAACTGACTGAGCCACAGGCGCCCCTAGAATTTGTGTTAATTTTTTTGTTTTCATTGGTTTTTAAGATGTTGTATATGATACATCCAAATGATAATACAGAAATATAGAAACAAAATGTAAAATAGTCTTATCCTCCTGCACCCATCCCCAAATATGACCATTGGCAACAGCTTAGAGTGCCTCTTTCCACTCCCTTTTTTGTGCATTTACATGTATAAGTATATATACGTGTCTTTTTCTTATTAGATAACAGGATTATTCTGTATATATTTTTCTTTGATTTGCTTTTGTTTACTTAAGGTATGTCATCAAGCTCTTTCCATATCAGTGCGCTGGTTATCTTTTTCTTTCTAACATTATAGAAACTTTGGTACTATGGGTACTATATTTTATTTCTTTTTTAAAAAAATTTTTATTGTTAATCACCATACATTACATCATTAGTTTTGGATGTAGTGTTCCATGATTCATTGTTTGTGCATAACACCCAGTGCTCCATGCAGAACGTGCCCTCTTTAATACCCATCACCAGGCCAACCCATCCCCCCACCCCCCTCCCCTCTAGAACCCTCAGTTTGTTTTTCAGAGTCCATCGTCTCTCATGGTTGGTCTCCCCCTCAGATTTCCCCCCCTTCATTCTTCCCCTCCTATCTTCTTCTTTTTTTTTCTTAACATATATTGCATTATTTGTTTCAGAGGTACAGATCTGTGATTCAACAGTCTTGCACAGTGGGTACTATATTTTATTTAACCATTCACCTATTTTCACTCTTGCACCCTGAAAGATTAGAGATCTTTGTACATAGGTCTTTGTGCACCTGTGTGAGATTTTCTTGTAGCTAAATTCCTAGAAATAGAAATAATTGGTCAAAAGGGTATGCACATTTTCCATTTTGAGAGAGCACTGCCAAATTGCCATTAAGAAAGGCCTCCAAGGAATTTCTATCTCGTGGAACCTCAAATTATGAACATATCCTCTAATTGAAGCATGCCCCACATTGTTACATTGTTTCACTAATTCAGTTGGATTTCAGTTATATACAGTGCACCAGGAAATGATTGAGAAATAGTCTATGTCCTTAATTTTCTTTTTAAGATTTTATTTATTTATTTGACAGAGAGAGACAGCGAGAGAGGGAACACAAGCAGGGGGAGTGGGAGAGGGAGAAGCAGGCTTCCCGCGGTGCAGGGAGCCCGATGCGGGGCTCGATCCCAGGACCCTGGGATCATGACCTGAGCCGAAGGCAGACGCATAACCAACTGAGTCACCCAGGCGGCCCTGTCCTTAAATTTCTTAAAAATACAACACTTAGGGGCACCTGGGTGGCTCAGTTGTTATGCGTCTGCCTTTGGCTCAGGTCATGATCCCAGGGTCCTGGGATCGAGCCCCGCATCGGGCTCCCTGCTCCGCGGGAAGCCTGCTTCTCCCTCTCCCACTCCCCCTGCTTGTGTTCCTCCCTCACTGTGTCTCTCTCTGTCAAATAAATAAATAAAATCTTTAAAAAAAAATACAACGCTTAATCAAAAGGAATTTCTCAGTTAAGAGGCCAGTTTAAAAACTCTTTAGTAAAAAGATACCTTGCAGACTCAGAACTGAAAATCTGTATTCTGATCAGTTTGGTTAGCTGTGAAATTCTAGCTCACAGCAGGGACATGTCATAAGCACCCTCGAATATATGGTCAAAGAAGTAAGGGACTGCACAGCCAACAGAGGTTGATTTTGATCTGGGAAAATTAAGTTAATTTCATTGCTAAAATTTCTGTCCGGGTGTATTTATAGCTTTCAACTTTCAAATACTTACTTAAGAATCTCATTTACTTTCTACTTAGAGAATTATAAGGTTCAGAGATAATGCTATTTTATTGAGTTTTACTATTTAATAGATACCTGAAGGTCATTTCCATAATATTTAGAAATGATATGTAGACAAAGGGCTATATACATTAGAAACTCCTCTTAATTTTCATTTTGAGAGATATTGGGAAAAATACAGAAAATCTAGGTCACCGACTCCCAACTTTTTCCAGAAGTCACAACTTCAATAACTGTAGTTGTTACCAATAATATGAAATGAATTATTAGTACTTTTTAGAATTTTGTGCCATCCCTTGAAAGACTTGGAATCACCTTAAAGTGTCACAGTATCAGGTTTAATAATCTTGATATGGATAAAGAGTAGGAAAATGAAATGTTTCTGTTTTCAAAGATGGATATGGTTCTTTCATGTTCCTCCAGATCCCTGTTTCTGAGAAGAATTCTGGTTAGGTTTGGCAATGACATTCAGATTCTGATTGTATGCCTTCTGCATGTTTATTTTTACAGCACGCTAAATTGTAGAAATATGGTAGGATTCAGTTCTATTTCTTTGGCATCGAAACCTTGCTATTCAAGAAAATGTGTACTAGGTTTTTGCTCGTGGAAATGTTACAACGATTTACAGTTTACAGACAATTTCCTTCGATAGTGTCTGGGAGAGCCACAGTGGAGGGCCTCACCTGGTCACTCTTTAACCCTGTGTCATTCAGGGCCTACCAAGAAACATATGGCATGTGGAAACTAAGTCCTCTGTGGAAGGTTTAATAAAGGGACCCTTTGGAAGGTTTGGGCAGCTGTAGGGAACACAACCAGGTGGGTGCTGCAGAAAGACTTAGCATCGATGGGGAGCTGTTCTTGCTCTGAGTGGAGGGGCAAGAAGGCTATCTGGCAAGAGCTGTGTCCTTTTGTGGGGGGGATACAGTCAACTTGTTATGTGACTGCAGGGAGACAGTGAGGGAATAAATATGCCTACCTCACTCTTCCCGTGCCCCCTGAACTTCTGGCTGGTATTGTCCATTAGCTGAATCCATACAGAAGCCAAAGGGCTTAGGAAAGGAGGCAAGGCTGGAGAAGCATGGCAGATGGGTTTGGGGAGGCAAATGACAGACGCTACCCACCTGCCATCTAGAGCAGAGGTGTCAGAGGTCAGGCCAGTGTGGAAAGCCTGGTTTGGGGGACAAAGAAGAAAAAATAGCTACAGTGATAATTAGACCATTAAATTCAAATTGAAGGCAGGAATGTTCTAGAACACCACATGGCTGGTATCAGTATGATTTGTGGGGGGCCCATAGAGAAACTTTTTTTTTCAAAGAAAAAATTGTTCATTTGAAATCAATTGTGTTTCTTGGGATATGCATAGAATGGGAAAATTGATGAGTTTATCTGAAGATCCCAAAGTGTAGGCCCTAGACAGCTGAAATAGAAGGGATTCATAAAGTCTGTCAATAGGGAGTTTGATACCTAAGATATAATTCCTTTGCTTTTAATATTTTATGAAAATATTTTATTTAAAATGTCAGGTACCTAGGGGAAGAGACTAGGAGGAAATTAAGGTTATTAGCAGTAATTTTCCTTCAAAGAAGTCAATTTAACAGAATCATTAGCATCACTGAATGGAAATGAACAAGCTTTATTTTCCTATTTGTTCAACATGGCAGGAAGACTCGGAGATTTTGGGCTCCTTTATTTTCTCATTTTCGTGGCCCTGTTGTTTGAAAAGATGAAAAGACTGCTCTGTTTGGTTTGTGTACTTGTTCTGAATGAACAAGCAGTGAAACTTGATTAGAATCATAAAAATCATACTGCTGAAAGGAATATCAGAATTCATCTCTTCTTACCTCCAAGTGTTACGGGTGTAAGAAACTAAGGCATTAGCTCTTAGTGTTTGCTGCTGTGCAAATTCCGAGTTGGTGACTCTGAGGAGGTCACATCACTTTGCCAACCTGAAGGAATTGCACTAGATTAGCTCATTTTTGCTATTCCCTTACAGACTCCGGAAGTACCTGTTTGCAAGGGCTTGTTTGCCCAACCTATACGGTTTTCATATATGAGAGGCAGAGCTGTGACATCTGGTCTACCACCCAGACCTTAAAATGGTATTCTCTGGAGGTCTCTACATTGCTCATGACTCATTTCACTCTATGTACTTTCTGTACAAGATAACTCTTCCACTTCTCCCATTTTTATGACCTATTTACTGATGACTCCTATATCCCTGACCTCTTGTCTGAGCTCCACTTACATCCTTTTGTCTGCTGGGTAGCCTTACATTCAAGTCCTATGGATACTCTCAGAGTGGGGTGTCCAAAAGAGAAGTCCTCAACTTCACTCCAAATCCATGTCTCATCCTGGGTTCTAAATCTTCGTGAAACAAGCCACTGATCTGTTGAGTCTACCAGATGAATATCTTGCATTTCTGTCTGCTCCTGTCCCTTCCTGTAGCCACCGCCTAAGAGTTGTTCACAACATTCTGTGCCTTGATTTTTCCTCTAATGTTTCAATCAGCTTCCCTGTTGTTCTCATTCATTCCTCATTTATGTGTTCTACTGGCTCTTAAGTGAGTATCATGGTACTGTAACAGTAAGTGAGTTGCAGCTCTTGCCCTCAGGGGTTTACAGTTTACTGGAGGAGGTAGATAAACGGCTACTTTATAAATTTACATCCCAGGGCACCTGGTGACTCTTGGTTTCAGCTCCGGTCGTGATCTCAGGGTTGTGGGATCGAGCCCTGAGTCCTGCTCAGTACTCAGTGTTGAGTCTGCTTGACCCCTCGCCCTGCTTGCTTGTATGCACTCTCTCTAAATAAATAAAATCTTAAAAAAAATGAATTTACATCTCTGCCGCTTTACTCCATTCTCCTTACTCAGCTGAAGTAATTTGCACAAAACAAATCTTTTTATAGCATTACCTCTAAAATGCTTCAGCAACTCTCTGTTGCTTTCAGGACTTAATTCTCTTTCCCTCATTTGCCAAATACAAGCCATTCCACGGCTGGACCGCAACAGTGAAGTTTTAAGACTTTTATCTGCGTCACCTATTTTAAGCTATATTGAAGTTCCAAGAACATGAGGTCGGTGGCCTCAGTGCCTTTGCTGACTTCGCACCCAACCTCCTTCTGCACCTGGCTGTATCCTACAGGCCTTTACACGTCCCCCACAGCTGTCGTCTTCCCTGCAAAGCCCGCCTAGATTCCAACTCCAGGTTGGATGCCCCACCTCAGTCCTCTTGTTGCATGGTTTGCACATTTTAGCCACAGCATGACTTCCTTGGGGAAGGGAAGAATGTGGTGCATATAAGAAGACTAAATCACTGTCTCTTAAACGATTGAATAACTAAATGCCATGATCACAGAGTCTGCAGATTGGGCAAATTAGGGAAGCAATCTGATGAATAAGCAGAAGAGGTGCCATGCTAAATAAATTGAAACCATCTGCAGACTTACTACAGCGAGAAGTATTTCATGATTATTTACACTGGCCTCTGAGAAGTAGCACAGTGATCAATTTGGAAAGATGAGCAGTAATCTGAAAACTCTACGTTCATTAATTTTGCTGACAGAAGTTCTGATATGAATTAATAGTATACCAGAACCAGAGGAGACATTTCCCTGAAGATGGTTTATCATTTATTTCTGCTGGGCACACTCTCACGTTGTTTTTTCTACATTACGAGTTAGATTTTAATCAAGTCATGCTTATTTTTCTTACAGTGTGTTAGATCTCCAAATCAGAGAAGCTTTTGGTAAATTTCAAACTTGGCTAGAAATTCACAGGAAAACATTCATTTAATCAGATTACTTTTATTAAGTGGGACTCTAGGTAATCTAAAATGCTTTGTATTTATTTTCTTGTAGCATTTTCTTTTCAAAATGGCTTGTGCATATTATCAGTGCCAGAGAGAGAGAGAGAGAGAGAGACAGGGAGGGTGAGCAGGAGAGCTATTAATTAATTGAAGGAAAATATTCTGCTGAATGTTGTTTTTAAGAGAGCATCTTTTGTAGTTTCCAAATCAGGAGTTCCCAAGTTATTCGTGATGTCAGTTTGAATCATATGAAAATAGTGGCTCTGACGTTCTTAACCGTGCCGCTCTCCCCACCAAGTTTGGTGTGCTAGTTGTCTTTGGAGGTTTCTTCTTTATCATTGGCATCTTTTTGATTTAGCAAATTTCTTTAATTTTGTGTTGAAAAAGTGCTGGTTAAGTATGTTAATTATTAGATATGTCACCATTCACATTTGAATGGGGACAGCAGGATTGCTGTATAGTTATTTGCAGCTGCTGAGAAAAGATTTCACAACAGCACTTTGAAAATACAGAGAGGGAATATTTCCTTTTATTTAGCCTTTTTGGACCTGTGAGGCCATCTGAGAACCTTAAGACTGGCCTCATTCTGTCCATTTTTCATTCCCTTTGAAAGAATTTCAAAGTAAGTTAAAAGTTCCTCTCCCGTCTGTCGGAAGTAACATACAGAGATTTCTTGCACAGCTACCAGAGAGAAAGGAGGGACTTTGAAAGTGCAGATGATTTGGGTATTAATACCTCTCACGAAAGCAACTGAGCTTGAAGCAGCTCTTACGCACCCTTCTTTTACATGGTAATTTTCATTTTCTCAGCTTGAATTGATAGATGTGGTAGCCCACCAGGTTTTACATCAAGGAGGAATCCACTCCTCGATTAAGAGCAACAAACACGGTTTAAAAACCTTCTGGAAATGTTGCACTTTTTACCGAACCCGGGCTCTCCCGGCTTTGTTGGAGAGGTGAAGGCATGCGTTACCTGAACGACATACCTCACAGCTGAACAGGGACTGTGATTTAGAATGTCTCAGGAAGAATTGCTGAAAGAAGCTGTTTGATTGCAGAAGGGGTACGATACAAGGAACAGGGTGCTAGTGAATCAGTGGTTCCTACCCTCCCATAAGGTGTAAGACAATTAGAAGCAGCGTGCACACACACACACACGCACAGTTAGACTCTAGGCTCTCAGGCCATGCCGTGGACCGGGATATGTCAGAAGGCCCCCTGTAAAGAAATGGAGTCACTTCTTTGATAGTTTTGAGTCATTACCAGGTGGCTCTGTGATACTCAGAATGTTGTGATTTCCCAGGACACTTTAAGCCTGGGCCCCAACTCCAGTGTGCTTTAGGCTTAGGCAGTGTGCCCTGGGCCTGACAAATGAATGCAACCCCATTTAATTCTCTCAGTGATTCTGCAGCTTAGGTGTAATTACCACCTCTGAGAACTGAGTGATTAAAGCATTTGCTCAAGGTCACGTGGTGGATCAGTGGTCCAGACAGGCCTCCAACTGAAGGCGACCTGCACCCATACAGCGACATCTGTGGTCAGCCAGCTGTGGGGGACACAGTTCTCCCCTGCTTCCCATCTGATGGAACTGTGATTCTGGCTCAGGGTAGCAATGTGCCCACTCAAAAATACCGCCCTCCTTGGCCTCCTCTGTAGCCAGGACTGCTTACCCAGTTCTGGCCAGCAAGACATGGATGCACATCTTTGGGTGGGCTCTTCCTTCCTGATGTCTTCCTTTCCTTCCTGGAACCTGGACGTGATGCTTAGACTTGCAGATGCCATCTTGTGGCTGTGACAGTGAGAGCACACACTGAAGGTGGCAAAACAGGAAGCAGAGGGTGTCTCCTTTCTCGATGACTTATTTGAATGGCTTTAGCAGCTCTAAGCAACGTACCTATGAGTTTCTTGTTAACTGAGAAGGAGAAGTGACTGATTAAGTCGCTTTGATGGGTGTTATAGACCGAATTGTGTCCCCCCAAAATTCATACACGGAAGCCCAAATCCCCGCTAACTCAGAATGTGACTATATTTGGAGACAAGGCCTTTGAAGAGGTAAGTTTAAAATGAGGCTATTCGGTTGGGACTTAATCCAATCTGACCGGTGTCCATATAAGAAGAGGCTATCAGGACGCGGGAGAGAAACCAGGGATGTGTGCGCACAGAGGAAAGGCTGTGTGAGGACACAGAGAAGTGTGGACATCTTCATGCTGAGGAGACTTTCCAGAAAACAGCCCCGTCGGCACCTTGATTTTAGACTCGCAGCCTCCAGAACGAGAAGAAACATGTCTTGTTAAAGCCACCCAGTCTGTGGTAGTTTCTGTGGCGGCCTGGCAGACTAGAACAGAGGGGTTCCCTTTACGTGTAGCTGTTTGCAGTCCGACTGACAGAACAAAATAATTTCAATGATATATTAGTTCTACTATTTTTTTATGAATGTTGTCCCCACAGCACTTGTGACATTGTGCTTTGTTTACTTTCACTGTCCTGCCCCTACACACACACACATGCACACTCGTGCACACACACACACACACACACACACTCTGAGCTTCAGGAGGCTGAGGTTGCCAATTTCTGTTTCCGCCTTCATAGCATAAGATTTGCACATAGCAGGCATTTTATATTTGTTTGTAGAATAAATTGAAAAGAAGGTACAGTTGACCCTTGAGCAACACAGGGGTTAGAAGTGCCAACTGCCTGAGCAGTCAAAAATGTGCATATAATTTTGGCTCCCCAGAAACTTTACTAATAGCCCATTGTTGACCAGAAGACTTACTGATAACACTGATAGTTGATGACATATTTTGTATGTTAGCATTATATAGTGTATTCTTACACGAAAGTAAGCTAGAGAAAACACTATGTTATTAAGGAAATCATAAGGAAGAGAAAATACATTTACAGTCCTATACTGTATCTATTGAAAAAAATCCACACATAAGTGGACCTGTGCAGTTTAAACCTTTATTGTTCAAGGGTCAGCTAACTGTACTTGACAATATTTAGGAAAACAGAATGCTTAGAGTAATGATAAAAACCCTGTATGCTTTTTTTCATTGCAAAATAATAATTTTGGGATTTGAGCATATATTCCTAATTTCAGAAGGTGCTTTTGGCTTAAATTGGTTTAGTTTGCGGGGGATTTGTTTTCCCTGAATTTTCACATCAATTTGTTTATAGGCAGGGATTTAGGTAAATCCTATATTGCCTCTAGTCAGTTCCTCTATTTTTTCTGTATGAGTTTAACATTCTTTTTTAGGAGTCTTAGAGTTGAAACATTTCATGTTAAATGAGCTTAAATCATTTCCCATAATTAGGAACTTGAATCACTGCCTAATTTACAATTTGATAAGTAATGTGTACTTACTGAATTTCACTGCTATCAATCTAAGTCCTGGGATAAGTATTTTTTAAAACAAAATAGAAATGGTTTTGGTCCTCCTTTTTTTGCTTTTTAACTTCTAACTGACCTTTTAAGTAGTCAAGGAAATACTTTAATTTCTTTTAAGGTAGTTGGTGCTTTTCTAATATTCTTTTGTGTGAAGAATAAATTGTGTGGCCTTTCATGAGGTACAGTGTAGTGTTGTGCTTGATTTGGTGCTTTTTAGACAGTATAGTGCTATATTCTTAGTTAAACCAGAAAGAAATTTGACAGCTGAGTTATGATGTATTTTCTTTAGAACATTTTACCCAGAACCTGACATAGGCACAATATTGAATGGGGTCAACGTAATAACATGTCTTGACTCCTTTTTGTATGTGCATGAAATTTCAGTGACTACATGAACGCATCTGAATGTATTTGAACACACTAATTTTGAGCCCTTTGGCTCTTTCAAGCAATCGTAACTCATTCGCACTATTTATTTTTTTATTTTTATTTTTATTTTTATTTAAAGATTTTATTTATTCATTTGACAGAGAGAGACAAAGTGAGAGAAGGAACACAAGCAGGGGGAGTGAGAGAGGGAAAAGCAGGCTTCCCGCTGAGGAGGGAGCCCAACGCGGGGCTCAATCCCAGGACCCTGGGATCATGACCTGGGCCTAAGGCAGCCACTTAACGGCTGAGCCACCCAGGCACCCTTCATTCGCACTTTTTAAATTAGATTTGTGCAGTGGCTAACACACAGTAGGCTCTTTTTCAAAGATTTTATTTATTTATTTGACAGAGAGAGACAGTGAGAGAGGGAACACAAGCAGGGGGAGTGGGAGAGGGGGAAGCAGTTTCCCACTGAGCAGGGAGCCCGATGTGGGGCTCGATCCCAGGACCCTGGGATCATGACCCGAGCCGAAGGCAGACGCTTAATGACTGAGCCACCCGGGTGCCCTAACACACAGTAGGCTCTTAAATGTGTCCTAAAATGAATTTGTAAAATCGGGACAATGATCATATGCTGTTATAATACTTCTCTTTCTTATTTCATGGTTTTGTATGTCCTATTTTGGATTTGTATGCTCTCTGCTGTTTCTAAAATTGGTAGCTAAGCAATGCATTTTTTAACATTAATTATCAAGTTTTGTCTTACTCTTAAATTTCTTGTGGTTATATGAGGCAGCACAGTGAGCATCTATCTACCTTGCAGACACCCACTTTTCTGTTGGGTTGAAAATATATTGACCTTGACTATAACCTTGACATTTAGGAGCATTGACTAGACTCTGAATACAGAAAGCCCAGTGTGATGGTAAATGCCTGTTCTTATAATGTTCTCAATTACACAACAAAAAGAATCCAGAAAAGTTGTCAGGATACTTGAACATTTTATGTAGGTATTGGCCTTGTACAGCACAGACTTATCCACAAGAAAGAGTTCATTTTCTAAAGAATCTTTTACCAAACTGAAGGTTAGGATTATGATCTTGACGCTATGACTCTTTGGTTGTTATAGTCACATCTGGAGGAATGTCTCTTTCTTCCTATGAACAAAATGATATGTTTACACTTTTTTGGGGAGGGATGTTACAAAATGTGTCTATTGTATGACTCATTTTATAGTATAAGAGGTGATTTGAATTAAATTATCATTGAAATTTTTACCCTGTCTGCGTTACTCACTTAGACCATATAACTTTATGAAGAGTCAGGCAAAGCCAACAGAAGAAAAAGTGATTATCTGAAACTCATTTTGTCTCAATTGAAAAGGATAGATTTTAGAGCTGAGGATTCTACACAGAAAAATACCTTTCCAAAGTTGTTCTCTCTACAAAGTGTAGCATCAACGTATGGGAAGAAAACCAACATTTTTCACATGCCTAGTAAAGGTCAGGCATTCCACCCATTACTTCCATTTGGAAATAACTCATCAGGGGAGATAGTTGAACAACATGGTGTGTGTGTGTGTGTGTGTGTGTGTGTGTGTGTGTGTGTGTGTGTGTGTGTGTGTCTGTCTGTCTGTCTGTCTGTCTTGTGGGGCTCTAGCTTTGTCATTGACCAGCTGAGTATCATTCAGGCATGTTACTGAGATAGGTGGTGATCTCCCCATTCTGTAGATAAGGAAACTGAGGCCCGTTTAAGTAAATTTCTTCAGGGCCACACAACTAGTGAGGTGCAGTGCTTGAATCTAGAGCCAAACCCTGCTCATGATCCAACTTCCTGTTTCTCATTCCAAGCGGTCCCCTTTCCCAGGCTGTGTTTTTGCATACCTACTGAGTTGATGGTTTCAACCAAGTAGGCTGGTTGCTTTCATGTTGAAGGAGCTCAGATTAGAGGTATGGTTATAAGAAGAAGGCTCGGAAAAGGAAATTGGGAGAAGGGACTTGTAGCTGGTCATTCCCCTAGCTAAGTGTCCTTGAGCAAGTCACCTGTCTCACTTTCCTTATCTCATAAATGAAGGACTTAGGCTTCTAGAACTTTCAGATTTACCCTTTGATCATCGTGAAGTATTCCTCCTTGTCTCTAGTAAGACTTCTTGTGTTATAGTCTATTTGTTTTAATACAGCCAGTTCAGCTGTCTTTTCTTACTGTTTGAACTCATGGTGTTAACTTTTTCCCTTCTTCTGACCTATTTGTGTGTTTCTATTTAAAGTGTTTCTCTTTGTTGGGCAAGTATGGTTGATTATTGCTTTATTATTATCATTATTATTACTATTTTTATTCATTCTGACAGTCTGCCATTTGACTGGAGTGTTAGTCCGTTCCATTTAAAGGAGCTGTCAATATGGTTATATCCTGGAGGTAAAGTTTGAAGAGGTATATTACATTTGTATTTTGATTTTCTGTATCTTCTCAGTTTTCTAATTTAACTTCATGAAAAAAAATTTTATATAGTTTGGATACTTATTAGTGTAACTGGTTTGTTGAGTGGGTCACACTTAGTAAGACACAAACAGAAACTAGTTTTATTCTTTTCCCACCTGGACGTTGGATGATATTTTGGCAGATTCCATAGCTGTTGAGTCATTATAAAGTATCAAAACAACCTAAGTTTTGAATATTAGAGAAAAATGTATTACAATATGAATCAGAACTTCCATTTTCCCATCCAGTGTAGAGCTTCTCCCCTTTTCCATCCTCAGGTCTGACCAGTGGCTTTAGTGGTCATCAGTGAGAAAGAAAGGTCATTTCTGGTTTAATTCTCCTCTTTGTTCTTCCTTACACCAAGGGGGGATTGGTCTCTGGCTCCTCCAGAGTTGGCAGGGGGCAGAAAGGGGGGTTAAGACAGTTTTACTTGGCTGGTGTTTCTTTTCATGGCCAGTTCATCCTCATACACAGCCTGATGTGGGTTTTTTTTGGAGATTCCGTGCAGGTTGATTGACACCATGCCATTACTGGATGTGGGCAGTGTAACTTCTGTGTAATCATTTGTGATCTTGGGCTCCTGTCTTCCAGTGGTATATCACTGGCATGTCCCTGAGCCCTTGTCCAGGCAGCCTACTTGGGTGGAGATCTTTTAGGATCACTCAAATCTCACTACCCTCTGTGGTATCCATTTGGTCTATAGGAAAACTCACATGTCAGCACCATCAAACTCTGAAGTGTAGCCCATTTCCTCTTTTACTGAGCTTCTGTTGCCTCACTGTGCTACTGAAGGTAGCATCGGCCAGGCTCCAGTGCTCCAGCCTCACACAGTCCCCTCAGAACAGGCTGTGTGTTTCTGCAAAGAGGCAAACTTCCAGCCAGGGGATAGGATCTCAGCCTCCATCCTTGCAGGTAGCCTCAATGTATGAGGGGTTGTTGTAGGCAGTTGGTATGAGCTGATAGGGAAGGAAAGGCAACCACTCTGTGTTCCTGAGAATTCTCTCTGAAGACGTCTTCTGCAAGTTCCTCTCACATGTAGACTTGGGGGTTCGACCTCAGGACTGGTTTAGCACATCCTGTGGTCACGTGCAGGGAACTGATCACTTATTGTCTTTAGCACTGAGACTCTAGCTGAAAATCTGAAAAGTGAGAGACTTCCTCTTCTACTTCTGTTTAAAAGAATTTAGAAATGATTGGCTCTGTAGCAAAATGCGCAGATAAGTGTTATGCTTTCAGCTACATTTATAACTTGTGAACTACCACACTTTATAATCTTCTCCCTTCACAGTAATGAGAAATACTAAGTATAAAATAAATGCTTAATAAATTTACTCATGATGATTGCAGGGTATTGGTCTCTGGGGAAAGTAAGGATGACCAATATGATAAGAGGAATGAGGTTTCTAATCTGTAACACTATTTGCTAATTTGGCTAAACAGTTGGTCCCTTAAGTGGAACAAATATAATTCAAAACTATTGTTACCTTTTGGTTTTGTTGATGGTTTCCTTTGCTGTGCAAAAGCTTTTTATTTTGGTGTAGTCCCAATGGTTTATTTTTGCTTTTGTTCTCCTGGCCTGAGGGGACATATCCATAAATACGTTGCTAAGGGTGATGTTTAACAGATTATTGCCTATGTTTGCTTTAAGGAGTTTTATGGTTTCAGGTCTCATATTTAAGTCTTTTAATCCATTTTGAGTTTATTTTTTGGTATGGTTAAGAACGTGGTCCAGTTTTATTCTTTTGCTTGTAGCTGTCCAGTTTTCTCAACACCATTTATTGAAAAGACTTTTTCCCTATTGTATATTCCTACCTCCTTTGTCATAGATTAATTAACCATATATGTGTGGGTTTATTTCTGGGCTATTTTGTTCCATTGATCAATGTGTTTGTTTTTGTGCCAGTACCATCCTATTTTGATTACTAAGGCTTTGTACTACATCATGAAACCTGGGATTGTGACACCTCCAACTTTGTTCTTCTTTCTGAAGATTGTTTTGGCTGTTTGACAGGCCTTCTGTGGTTCCATACAAATTTTAGATGAGTTTTGCGAAAAATGCTATTGGTATTTTAATAGGAGTTGCATTGAATCTGTAGATTGCTTTGGGTAGTATGGATATTTTGATGATATTAATTCTTCCAGTCTATGAGCATGGTATACCTTTCTATTTGTTTGTGTCATCCTCAGTTCCTTTCATTAGTGTCTTATAGTTAGTTGGTCAGGTTGACCAAGGCAGATGAAACCTGAAACTGAGTAGACAGGCACCTCTGGTGGAAATCTCTAAACAGTTTAGATCATATATATATTTAAACATTTTATATATACTATTATAAGCATATTAGATATATGTATATGTAATATGTGTATATGTATATAAGTCTATATGTATAGGTGAATATGTTTATTTAATGAATATGTGTATACACATAAATATATGTATTATTTATACTCCTGATATAGCTGTCAAAGAAAGCAATGACATATGATGGCGTTACCTCAAATATATTTTAAGAGTTGGCAAAGAATAAAGAGCATAGATAAAGGAGAAGGATTTGGAACAAGATACAGGTGATTTTCCTAATTTTTAGAGCAGATACAAATGGATATAAAATGTATTTGTCAGTTTACTGATTAGCTTATCTTAAAGTAGAAAATAATCTTAAAACATTTAATATGCTTTTGTACTAGACTCTATAGGTGACGATATGATAAGCAGTTATCTTAAAGGTATAGATTTAATATTGACTGGAATTAACTACCCATATATTTTAAAAATATATTAAAATCTATCATTTATTATACAATAGTGGTTTATCTGAATATCAAGGTCTAAAAAGGTGTAGTGTCTAATGCTTTAAAAATAACCTTGGAGCTTACAAAAGTAATACATGATCATGCTAAAAATAGAGAATAACTGAAAAGCACAAAGAAGGCAGCAGAGTGCTCTTAATCTCATCATAAACAGATAACGATTATAGGCCAGAAGGAGAAACACCAGATTGCTTTTTGTTTATTGATACTTTTTTTCCCACAAGTTATAAAAAATTGGTCCTTTCATGGTAGAACTTCCTTTGATCTATATTTAATCAGCTCACTTAACTTTTTCTGTTAAAGACTAATAAGAATTCCCTTTCATGGCAAGACTTTATATGTGGGAAGCTTTACCAAGACTGTGTCCAATATAATCAGAAATCTGCTAAATATAACTTTCAAACTTTATTTGTAGAGTACATTTTGATGTAATTTTCTGAGCCTTAGTCAGTTGTTAAGAATTACTTTAAGATGCAGAAAAAGAAATAAGGAAAGTGAGCTGGTGCATAAGAAAAGTATTTTAACACTTACGCCTGTTTTTAGTTCTAGCATTGGAACTGCTTATGGCAGTTAATCTAAGGTGGACCTCAATATTTCATTTTGTAAATGGGGCAGTGTCTGATTGTGGGGTCAAATGCAAGGGGGAATATAAATGCTTTTGGCCTATTTTTGGGGGGTATACTTTAAATAAAAACATTCATGAAGGAATCCTAATTTGATAGAAAGCTTGGAGTTTTAGCCAGATATTTAAAAGAAGTTGTGTACAGAGTTCTACTTTAATTATTACCAGACACTGTCTTTGTAAGCATACTTCATTATCCTGTTTCTTTCATTGTGAAGCTTGTCTTTAAAATCATTAGCCTTTGATGATGAGTGAATACTTTAAAAAATAACTTTACAGAAGAAAAACTGTGAGTGCTATGGAGTTATTTAATTGAGAATACTGTTTTTTTTTTTTTCTGTATCAGGGGAAAGAATTAAAAGGAGGTAGCTTAAAAAAAAGTGTGTTTATCTTTTTAAAGATGATTCAGCCATTATTTGGAAAAAGATTCAGTGTCTTTATACTAAGTCATGATTTTTTTCCCCAAAGATCTCTATATGGAAAAAATTTAAAATATAAATAACTAATCTATAGTTATAGCAAGGGGGAGGAAGAAATGGAAAGGTGCTTTATCACATAATAACTATCTCAATTCAAGTTTTTTTTAAAATGGGTATTGGCTAGCTGTCCTGATAGAAATCATGACTTGCAAAATACTCCATATTGTTTAAAAATCAGTGGAAATGTTAAGCTGAAATGGCAGAACAAAGAAGCTTATGTTTAGGCTAATACACTGTGGTTCACTTTTCCATCAAGCACATACATCATAGACTGCACATATTGTGTAAAAATAATTGCCAAATGTTTCGGGGGTGGTGAGTCTATTTCTTCTCCATCAGAATTTATGAAGTTGTTAAATTGGAGTCATAACAGTTTATTTCATTAAGATGTTTACTGGATAAATATTTTCAGTAAGTTTTCATCAACTTCAAGGAGGAATTATTTTTTTCAATGAAGTGTTAGGAGGCTATCACAAAAGGCACCTTTTTTTTTTTAATTCTTTCTGCAGTAGAGTTTTTTCCCCTTTTTTCAAGTGAGTCTTTTATTTTAACTGCTTCGATGGATCTGATATGTTGTATGCATAGAAACAGTAGGTTTTATTTGTAAGCCCACCTGCCAACCAGTCTCTAAGCTCTTGGGGCTGTGCAATCCATAAACGGGGCATGGAAAGTATGGTGCACGTGTGTAACCTATGTGGGGTGGGTGCAGAGCTGTTGATTTCTGAAACTGGAGCCATAGACTCATGGATTTATTTCGCATCATTTCTAGGTCATATAAGTACATAGTGGCTTGCTTTTAACATGCTGTAGGTATGTAGACATTCTGTTACTCCCTACAGCTCTAAGATGAGCTAGATAAGGTCACTATCTGTGTCATGCCAAACCACGTCTGATTTCTGACATGGACAAGAAGTAATTGTGCTTGAGGTTACTGTGAACCCTCACTCTGCAGATTGTTTTCGAGGCCATAAAACGAAAGGTTCTTGTGACTGTTACCTCCACTAATGTGTACAAGTTATAAACAATATTTTAGTAAATACCAAAGAGAACAAGCAGCATGATCTAGCAGAAAAGCGAGAGCTGACCTTTTTGGGTTTTGAATACCAACTGTGCCTTTTATTAGATATGTGACCTTACTTGAGCTCCTTAGGTCCCTCTGAATTTGTCCCCATCTAAAAGGGAAGTAACTAACTGTGTGTGTGTGTGTGTGTGTGAAGATTATGAAATACTGCATGCAGAGTGCCTAACACATCGCCTGGCTTATAAGAGCTACTTCTTAAGTGTAGGCCATTGACGATTTCTCTAGAAATTTGACATTTCTCTAGACATTTGACAAATATGTCATGTTGGGTCAGTTGAACAGTACATACAACTCATTGTAGAAATGATGCTTACAGATTTTTTTTAATAAGGATTGCATACTTTTCATAAACTTGGAAAAGTGATCTGTATGTTGTTTTGCTCATTCATTCACTCAGCATTTGTCAGTACTTGTTACATGTCAGCTTTCCTCAGCTCTAGGAATTTATGTTTTTTCAGGAGAGATCAATATGTAAGAGAGAAATGAGTAGAATTTTAAATTCCACAGAAGGTACATTGCAAAGGCCCTGTGGAAGCACAGAGTAGGGTCATCTGAACCAGGACATGGGATATCCCTTAAGCCCTCAAGATGTATCCTCCTATTCTTGTTTTCTGTTTTTTAGAGATGTTTCATTTCTGGCATTGAATTTAGCCATACTTATAAATATTTCCTTTTCTTTGTTGAGACCTACAGATTTTGAAGTTAGTCTTAAGGTGGAAGATTTTCCATTTCTTGATCACTGGAATAGATTGCTCTCTTTTTTGGCAGCATTGTCTTTTGTATTCCTAACATGGGAGTGTGGTGGTCCATAGGAGGGCACCATGTGGCTTGGTAGAATGACATGGCCTGTTGTTTGCTGATGGCTTTCCTCATGACTGCTCACCCTCAAGCTCGTTGGCCTTTTAGTGGGAGGCATGCTCTTGATGAGTGGAAACTGTTGATGAGTCAGCGAGAGTTATGTGACTGTGTTATCGGATAGTTGTGTGGAACATCAGTCAGTGGAAATAGGAGCAGCTTTAAGAACACAGCCGGGTTGGGGAGGTAAATCAGATCTGGTGTTAGTATGTTTTTGGTTGTGAATTATAGAAAACAGGAACTTGAACGAGCAGAGGTTTGTCACTCCTAACATGAACCTAAGCAATTTTGGGGTGGGGGGGTATGTAGCATCTCAGCAATGCCACCAGAGAACCAGATTCTTTCTTTCTTTCTACTCTTTTTTTGTCTGCCTTTTGTTCTCATGGTTGTGAGATGGCTCTACACCTCCCAGTAGCTTTTCCCAAGAAAGAGCGGAAGGACTGTGTTCATATAATGAGAACACACTTTCTCAGAGCCCGCTCTCTTGCATCTCATTGGTCTGAATTGCATCCCATGGCTTACCTCTAGCTGCAAGGGAGTCTGGGGAACAAACCATTTTAGCCTGGTTTATTGCCACCTACAAGCAAATCAAGGTTATGTGCGTTGGTTAGACAAACAGCCATGACTCGTCTATCTGAGGATTTTACTTTATTTTAATTTATTTTATTTTTGTCATTTCTAATGAACTTAGGTCATGATTTGGTGAGCATTAATTGCCATCTCGTTAAAGCATTTATTTATTTATTTATTCATTTTAAAGATTTTATCCATTTATTTGACAGAGACACAGTGAGAGAGGGAACACAAGCCGGAGGAGTGGGAGAGGGAGAAGCAGGCTTCCCACAGAGCAGGGAGCCCGATGTGGGGTTCGATCCCAGGACCCTGGGATCATGACCTGAGCTGAAGGCAGACGCTTAACGACTGAGCCACCCAGGTGCCCCTCGTTAATGCATTTATTTGACAAATATTTATTAAATGCACAATTAAATGCCATTCCTAATTTAATAAAATATGAAAAATATCTGAGTATGGATGTAAGCTAATGGCAGTTTCTCTTAGGTTATGTAGTAAACCACTGGAACTGGGATTTTCAATTCTTTTTAATTTTTTTTAAGATTTTATTTTTATTTATTTGACAGAGAGAGAGAAAGTACAAGCAGGGAGGGCAGCAGGCAGAGGGAGAGGGAGAAGCAGGCTCCCCGCTGAGCAAGGAACCCGATGTGGGGCTTGATCCCAGGACTCTGGGATCATGACCTGAGCTGAAGGCAGTTGCTTAACAAACTGAGCCACCCAGGTGCCCCTGGAATTGTGATTTTCAAATTGAAAACAAGTGAATTTGTTTAGCTGACCTCCATCATGCAACTCGTTCATAATTATTAGCCACATACTCCCTTCTCTAACCCTTGATCCTTTTGCCGATATATTTGGAAAGCTGCCTTTAAGTCCGAGTTGTTCGGTTTTCCCATAATACTCCCTTTTCCAGCTTTTATATGCTTATCCATTAAGTCAGACAAATTTCCTTTTCAGAATTTGGCATTGTTTCTTTATTGGAAAGGAAACATTGTTTTAGGCCAGGAAAACTTGAAAAAGAAAACCATCAGCTACTGTAAAAAAAAGATCAAATCTCATGTTAGGATTTAATGTTGGTCTTGTGCTGTTCTATTCAGAGGGAACCAAGGTTGGTTCTTGCCCCTGGTTTATCTTTGAAGAAGTCTTGGCAAAGCTTTACCCATGCTCTTTCCCCAAACCATCATAAATCTCGCTTTTTAATTTATGTCCAGTGTCAGATTTCCAATAGTGGTGTCTGGCAGGGTTAGTAAGTCAAATTCTGAGGCTGTGAGGATGATTTTACTTGGTATGTGACTTTCCCTGCTTATTGTGAAAGCTGGGCACTAGCCTCGTATGACCCCTCCCAGTCTCTTTCAAATTCTAGCCAAATTAGTGGTATTATCTAGAGTGCCCATCTTTTGGCTGTCCCGCAGTGACAGATCACTCTGCTATGTAAGTGGGTTGCAGATCTGATAGTTTATATCTGTGATCCCAAAGTTTGCACCAATAAAGTCTCTCTCTCTCTCTTTTTAAATATTTATTTAGGGGCGCCTGGGTGGCTCAGTCGTTAAGCGTCTGCCTTCGGCTCAGGTCATGATCCCAGGGTCCTGGGATCGAGCCCCGCATCGGGCTCCCTGCTCCGCGGGAAGCCTGCTTCTCCCTCGCCCACTCCCCCTGCTTGTGTTCCCTCTCTCGCTGTGTCTCTGTCAAATAAGTAAATAAAATCTTTAAAAAAAAAATAAATATTATTTATTTATTTATTTTTAGAGAGAGAGAGTGCAGGGGGGAGGAGCAGAGGGAGTGGGAGAGAGAGAAACTCAAGCTGACTTTGCGCTGAGCGCTCCATGTGGGGTTCAATCTCACAACCCTGAGACCACGACCTGAGCTGAAACCAAGAGTGGGATGCTTAACCGCCCGAGACACCCAGGTGCTCCCCCGCCCTTTTAATGATCCCCTCTTGGATCTCTTATTTAGAAAGATTTTAATTCAGGGAATAGATCACATTGATATTAATTCTAAGTCATCCATTTCCCTACTTTTAGGAATCAAAGGCATATTTAACGACCAACAATATCTGACAGTCATGAGAAAAGCAGTGTTTCTTTTTTCTATCACTTAATTTAAAGCAGACATACTTGGAATAATGAAAAAAATGAGGAAGGTAGGTATTCGGCATTTGAAATATTGAAAAGAGCTTCAAGGCCATTATCACTTCCTTTATAAAACTGTAACTGTAGGCTGTTCATTTTTTCTAGTGTGATGTTTAAATTTTTTTGCTAACATTTCCCTAGTTATTTCTCCTTTGTGTTGAAGGGTGTTTGGAAAACGGGAAGGTTGTGATATTTATGATCTGTGCATTTTTCTCTCTCTCTTTTTCACACATAACTTTCATTGAATGACCATCTTTTAAGTTTTTGTTATGGAAAAATTTAAATACAACCGAAAAGTAGAGCAGACACTATAATGAACTTTCATGCATCCTTCATTACAACAGATTCACTGACACTTGTTCCATCTGTTACCTCTCCTCGTCTACAACCCTGACTGGATTGTTTCAAAGCAAATTCTAGATATTATTTCTGGATGGCCCGTTATAAACTGAAGATCTATGAAGAGCTCCATACCTGTTGTTAGAGGGCGATTGGTTATGATTTGGCTCAGTGTGTGCATGTTGAACTGTGTTTCTGAATCAGCCATCAGTTTGTCTTGGCTTTTTGGTCATTGTTAGCCGAATTTACCAGCACCTGTAATTTCAGAAAATAGAATGGACCACTGTTACCCTAACTGTAGGGTGTTGGCCATAAGAGAGCCAAAGTCATGCATGCTGGCTCTGAAGTGAAGAGAAGCAAGAGAGACAAGGCCCCTGATGCTGGCTGACTTTGGGGAGTCCATGCAGGGAATTGGTGTTGCTTTGAAGGAGAGAAGTTCTGGAGCTAAGTGTGACCAAGATGGTTGTACTCAGGAAGGGGCTGTGCAGGTGTGGCTGGGGTTGCAAGATTCACGTGCCTTTCAATAAGGTGCTGGGAGAATTTCTTCCTTTACATTTCCTTTGGGGTTAAAGAGGGGTTTTACTGTCAGAAAAGAAGGTGACAGCTGTAGGAAGCACAAACTAATCTAGGGAGTCCCCATCTGGTGTGTGTGTGTGTGTGTGTGTGTGTGTGTGTGTGTGTGTGTGATTCCATTGTGTGTGTGTGTGTGTGTGTGATTCCATTGTGTGTGTGTGTGTGTGTGATTCCATTGTGTGTATGTGTGTGTGTGTGTGTGTGATTCCATTTATTCCGGAGTGGGATCTCCATGAATTAATGCATTGGTAGTCATTTCAAATTCTTGGAGCTCTTTCGAGTTAGAAATTGTGGCCCTTGTTTTTCAGTCTACACATCATTATCCCCACTGGAAGTTAAATTACTGTACACATGGAATCTAACATAACAGGGTCAGAGTCACGATTACAGTCTTTTTTTTTTTTTAAGATTTTATTTATTTATTTGACAGGGAGAGATAGTGAGAGAGGGAACACAAGCAGGGGGAGTGGAAGAGGGAGAAGCAGGCTTCCCTGTTGAGCAGGGAGCCTGATGTGGGGCTCGATCCCAGGACCCTGGGATCATGACCTGAGCCGAAGGCAGACGCTTAATGACTGAGCCACCCAGGCGCCCCCACAATTACAGTCTTGTGGACAGTATTCCATGGGCTGTTTTAATTAGATTTGGTAGAAACAGTTTATAGGAGTCGATGATTAACTTATATTAAACTATAAACCACTTACTTCCTTATTTGGGCTTGAGTATATAAAGTTAAAATATTAGAATAATTTAATGTATGCCAACAAGTAATTTTGAAAGGAAAAATCACATTTAGTATTTATTAGGGACTAGCAGATTTCTATGCCAATTATTTATTGAAAACAATAAATGTGAAATAAAATCAGAGATCTTATTTTGATTTATTTTCCTTTATATAATTTTCTTGATCCAAAAGTCTTAGCCAAGAAAAATCGAGCCCATAAATATGACTTATTAGCTAGGACAATAAAAAATATACAATAGGAGTTAACAGCTGCTTGTAGTTTGTTACCTTCTGTTACCTACACAGGCTCTTACAACTTCTTCACCTCATTTCCCCCCTGGAAAAATAGAAACAGGAGTGAAATTTTATTCATTTACTTCATGGAATGAAAATATTGAGTATATGTCATTGGGATAAGTAAATGCTTCAATTCTAATTTTGAGAAATTCCTATTTATTTTGATCTGTTTGCATTTGATTTTGTTTATTTGCTCCTTATAAATCAAATCATTGGAATCAAAATCTTTACTGAGATGGAAACAAATATTTTAAGTCTAACTTCAGAAATTTCTATTTGTTTGATATTATAAATGAAGCCATACCATGAGAAAATTAGAGCGCTATGGTCTTCAAAGCTCACCTTTGCTACTTTCTGTTATTAGTTGGATAATCTTTCTTCTTTTCCACGCCTACAGGAAAAGACGGTTACTCTACATTACGGAATCCTGAAACGTGATCTTTCTTTAAAAGGTAGGCGTATGTGCTTTTTAAAATTGATTTGTGATGTTTTAAAAAATTTTATCTTGAGTAAATTACAACCCGAGACTACTTAATCAAGAAGCAATTTTTATGCTGCTAATGCATGCCATTGTGCATTGAATTAAAACCTGATTCAGCTTCCTAAATTCAATACTGAATTTCCCACTCTTTTTAAAGCATATCTATTTTGAGCGAATTGTTGATGTCTTTAGCAGTCAGTGCATGTGAAGTGTAATAAGTGAATGTCTCTCATTTTAAAAATTGAAAGAGATTAATTTCCGCCTATCTTGGCTAAATATATTCCTCTTTTTTCAGTGGGTGACTTCGTTCTAGAAAGCCCAGGGAGCTTAGAAGAATAAAATGGTCTATGGCTCAAGTTGTGCTATCTCATGTTTTTTTCTATGAGATTTCTTTTTCAGAGTGTGGACTGTGGTTTGCGTGATACTTTGTTAGACCTTGCTCTTTGAAGCTAGAATGATAATTGGGCTTAACTGCAGCATAAATAATTTACATTATACATCTTGATACTTTGCAGCTGTAACCAAGTTGTGGGCATTCTTAGGTTTATGGAGCTTCCTGTAATCTCTAGAGTCTCTGAGAGGCTTCTAGATTTCATGAACTGAGCTCTGAGCCTAGTGGTTGCTGTTGTTTTCATCCAATACCTTTTACTCTCTAATGTGGACCAACATCGGCCGGCCCTCCTGTTCTAAAAGGTGTGCTTGGGGACTTTGATTCTGAGGAGAGCGGTGGGTCCCAAGAGGTCCTTGGACACACGAGTGTTATGGTGGGGCCTGATGGGGCTGTCACCCCAAACCACAGGATCTCCTCAGAGATTTTAGGATATTTCAAGATCACAGAGGTCAAATCTGACATTGCCATTCTATTTTCCCTTCAGTTCCCTCCCAAATTATAAGATTTTAGCTGTTCAGTCATTTCTGGGCAGAGAGGTTATGGTGTAGAAACATTTTCCCCATTTTATAATCAAGATTTTATTTATTTGAGAGAGAGAGAGAGAGAGAGCGTGCACAAGCAGGGGGTAGAGGTAGACGGAGAGGGAGAACAGACTCCCTGTTGAGCAGGGAGCCCGATGCGGGGCTCGATCCCAGGACTCTGGGATCATGACCTGAGCTGAAGGCAGACGCTTAACTGACTGAGCCACCCAGGTGCCCCTATAATCAAGATTTTTAATATTGATGGGGTCTTTCTTCATTCTTCCATACATTTCACAAAAGTGACTTTTCACCTCCAGCTTAAAATGAACTTGTCCAGAACATGGCCAGCTCCAGCCTGGGAACCGCTCAGTAAACACTTGCTTTAATTTTTTTCCCTCACATTATTTCTTCAGATTTTGGCTTTCAAGTTGACACAGAGAAACAAGTTAATCACAGGGAGTGAGCATACTTTCTGACAAAGTGATGATAGGAAGAGAGCTGATGAACATCATATACCTGTTGAGTTATAACAGTACACTTTTAGGAAATCCAGATTGTTGGACCTTGATCTTCTTTGAAGTTAGTATGATAATTGGGCTTAACTACAGCATAAATAATCTATATTATACATCTGCTACCAGATATACATTGAAAAAATTAGACTTCCAAGCATTGGGAAAGTTGCTTTTTCTCATTTCTTCAATACCAATCCAAAGCCCTTCTTGTGAACCAAGACCCTCATTTGTGTAACATATCATCACAGATCTGCTGGCTACTTAGGATGATGCATCTTTAGAAGAGGGCTCCTAACCTGTGTGGGTCATAGAGCCCAGGAGGCTGGGGGATATTGTAAGACATGCTGGAATCCATGGTAATATCAAGGATTGCTCACATATTAAATCGATACTCTCTCCCCTATTTATGTATATTTGACAACTCTATATAGCTGCTACTGTTATGAGGAAATATGCATGAATGTAAAGTATTACTGACTTAAGAGAAGCTTTTTACTATAATGGATTTTCTTAATAGGAGTTCAGGTGCCACTACTATAAATGGTTAATAACTTGTTTTGACATTAAAATGAGTCACCATAATCAGAGACATTGAGAACTGTTGTTTTAGAACATAGTGAAGGTATCTAAATTAGGTTAGGATTGAGCCCAGGATTTAACCACAAATGTTCTTCAATAGTTATGGGAAAGAAATATCCACTTTTTTTTTTTATATTCGATCAGGTTATTTGGGGAAATGGATTGGTTAGACACCACCAGAAAGGCTAGTCTCGCATTTTCCATGCCACAGCCAGAAGCCACATGTTGCTATTTAAATGTAAATTTTAATTGAGAAAATTAAAAATTGAGTTCATCATTCACAGTAGCCATGGTTTAGGTGCTTAATGACCACATGTGGCAAGAGGCTATATCCTGGATAGCACATAGATAGAACATTTCCATCATCACAGAAAGTTTTTTAGACTCTGCTGGATATGATTGTCTATACTTTTAGTAGCTTTGCCCCTGAGGTCCTGGCATTGGATGGAGAAGACAGAGCCTGGTTTGCCTCATAGAATCGTGGAGAACTTTATGGACACGAATTACCTCGTGCATGAGTGGAAACGAAAATTGTTTTCCCCCTGATCTTCTTCCAGTTCTCTCTCTCATGACAGCCCCCATCCCGTGACTGGTGGCAGGAGTCTGTGTGCATTTGATTTGTTAATGTTTTATTGTGTCTTTGTAGACCTTTGTCACCATTTGGGCTGCCTGCCATCTGAATCCTTTTCCTAAATTTGGGGGAATCCATCATTGTATGAAGGTGGGTGGGTTGAGAGTGCCCTGTTCCTCTTCATTTCCCAAAGAGAACGCCCACATTTGTGTTTTTCCTGACTTGTGCCAGCTAGCAGGAGCACTTAAGGTCTGGCAAGTGTGGCACCGTGCCTTGGGAGTGATAACTCAGAGGGGCAGAAGGTGCTTTAGAATTCCGCCCATCACTGGTGCAGGCAGTGGCTTTGGTGGCTGTGGACAGAGCCAGCTGGAGTGACCGGGACCTGTAGCTTTGGTGGTGTGTGGTTTGGCTGTGGTGAACGAAAGAGAAATACTAAGGAAAACAGCTTTTCTGCATATGTAAGTAGCTGAGAGTAGCTTCACCTTTTCCAACTGACATCCTCCTCTACGTGGAATCATAACAACAGGATAACAAAAGAACATCAGGAGAACCAGAAATCAGCGATTCCTTAAATTAGCCATAACACAGGGAAGATATTCTGATACTCTTTTATGGAAAGAAACACTTTCATCATTGGTAAGTGGAAGGCTGCATATTTAAGAATTATGGACACCCTCTTTTGGATTAGTAAAGGAACAACTCTTTTTCTTTTTTTATTTTTTGGTAGAGATTGGTGTTTATAATTCTGTTTCGTACTGAGAACCTACTCGAAACCATTGCCTGTGAACAATCATAACAGTTTTGATTCTTGCCCCCTAGGTCGACTGGCCTGTTTTATTTGTTTTCCGGAATAAGTAGGCTGTGGCACGTTGTTGTACCTTGTGCTTGAGCATGTAGTCTGTTCTTCTGGTGCTGCTTCCCCACTTTCATGCACACAGCATCTGTGCGACCATCTCTGTCATCCTGGGCAAGGCTTCTAAGAAACCCCGTGCTCTGTCTTCCTTCTTCCTCTGCTTGGATCTAGATGACCATGAACCATAGTAGATGTTGGGGAGACAGGATTGAAAAAACTGGGTCTACATGGCCACCTGAAGGAGGGCTCTTCCCCAACCAGGAAGACCCACATATTCTTCAATAGAACATCTTTTTTTTTTTGTAAGTTTTTATTTATTTAAGTTATCTGTATATCCAGTGTGGGGCTCAAACTCACGACCCCGGGATCAAGAGTTGCGTGCTCTTCCAACTGAGCCAGCCAGGTGTCCCTTGAATAGAACATCAATGGCAATATTTGCAGTCTTTCTCAGTAATAACTATGCAATAGAAGAGGGAGCATAAATTACATGAACATGAGGGAGAGAGAGAGAGAAAGAGGGAGAGAGAAAATTAAACTTCTATTGTGTTGAGCCTTTATGTATTTTTGGATCTATTTGTTACAAAAGCTGATATTACTCATAGTACACCCTCATTCAGCACATAAATCTCATCAGTTATTACCTGACATTCCGTTTTTAGTTACCCTTTATCTGGAACCTACCTCTCCACTGTTAGCATGGGTTCTATATGTAGTCACAATGAGGCTGTGGAAGAAGCTAGGCACATATTTCCCTATATTGCCTCATCCTCAGGTAGGACCTCAGATAGACCTCAGAGCTAGAGGGGAACTTGATGCTTCCTTGGAGAAACAGTTTGCCAGTTTTATAAAATGTAGATGCAGCATTTTGAATGACTTCTTAGCCGTGAAGTTTGTGGTGCATGAGTGTCCAAGTTCAGTGACTAAGTTTAGGTTCATAAATGTGTGGAAAATCTTTGACAGTCTTATTAGAAAGCATTTTCCAGGCTGAAGGGTTTCATGTAGGCTGTAGAGGCAGACAGTGAAGGTGGAAAGGATGCTATGAAATTATCTTAGATTAAAACAGCAGAAAAAGCATGTGATGTTCATTCAAAAGTCTCAAAATGGTGGTTCAAGAGCTTATCCATTTTATGTTTGGCATCATGTGTGAATGATTGGTTGTCAGAGGTGAGGTATAAGGGGCTTAATGTTTCTGCTTTGTAGTTTACTGTGTATGAGCTAATAATATTTTCCTCTTCTAAAATGTGGAAATAGCAACTGTGTACTTGTGAGGTTATTAATAGAGGTTTTATTCATGCTAATATATTTGAAATGTTTTGAGTCCTTTGGGGGAAAAGTGCTTAATAAACACAAATAACTTCTTATGTTAACAGTTCATTTTGTTGACTTAGTACATGGCCATTTTTTTTTTCTCTGAATAATGTCAGAGCATTAGAAGTGGTATGTCATAGCTTGAACAAAATAAAAGACATTTTTAGTCTCAGCACTGTGTAACCTGTGACAGATTATTTAATCTCTCCTGCTATATTCTTTACTGTTTAAAGGCATTATTCAGCAAGGTTGTGATGAATAAAGAAAAAAGTTTGCACAAAAGAGCCACGTGGCTGTCATTTCTACCTCAGTTATGAAGGTGACAATATTTAAATCTAAGACTGTTCTTGTAGGAACCCCACAAACTCAGCTGTATTGCTTCTACTCTTTCTTAAAGTGTGCTTCCCCACCCACTGTAATTTTTAATACAGCAGTGCATACTCCATACCATAGTATGGAGTGTATCTCGAACTTCTTGGTCTTAGACCCCTTTATACTCTTAAAAATTGAGAGGGTCTTGAATCCCTTAACTTTATGTGGCTTATATAATAGATATTTGCCATATGAGGAAGGGAAATGGGGACACTTAAAAATATCTATGTATTAATTCATTTCAAGTGAGTAATAAACCCATTCCATGTTAACATAAAAAACTGCTTTAAAATGAAAAATGACTATGTTTTTCTAAAACAAGATAAGTTTGGTAAGGAGTGGCACCATTTGATATTTTTGCAAATCTCTAACTTCTGGCTTTGTAGAAGATATCTGGATTCTCTTATTTGCTTCTGCAGTCAGTCGACTGAGATTTCAAACATGATAAAGCCCCTGTAAATCTCCAGCTTGTGAGGGAATGAGAGTGAAAGAAGGCAAATCATGTCTTACTATCATTATGAAAATAGTTTGGATCTCCTGGCCCCCCCTGAAATGCCACTAGGCACCATACTTTGAGAATGCCTGCTCTGTACCAAAGCCCTAAAGCCTGTCTTTAGAGTATCTCCAGTTTTGTCACCTACTTTGTACCAGAAACACCCCCATCCAGTGAATGTGGTTATAGTAAGAAAGCAAAGATGAGAAAAAAATTGCATGACTTATTAAAAATATTCTTCTTTGGTTTCATGTACAGAAAGCTGAATCATCTAATGACCCAAATGGAAGCATCTGAAATATCAATACGTGTCTCTACCTTTCTCTTCCAATGGAGAGTCATGCCTAACTGTTGGTAATTAGATCTTTTACATTTGTGATGAGATAGTGGGCTGTTCTCAAATGTTAGTGAATGGATTCGCCAGACACAGTGGCTTCTCATAAGATATCAGTGGCATACCACAAGCAGTAATTGTTTATTTACTTATTGCAGTGACTTATTATTTATATTATGTTGTTTATTACAATAAGTGTTTTTTGCCTGTGTGACTGTAGGTTGGCTGGGATTTGAATGACCTAGGCTAGGCTCCCCTGGGCTGAGCTCCAAGCTGTGGGTTGGGTTCAGTGTTGCTCCCGAGTCTCCCTCCTGAGACTTGCACGGGCCATGTTCTTCTGTTGTGGTGGAAGTGTAAAGACCATGCAGAAACTTGTAGTGTCTCTAAAGGCCCATACTTGGAGCTGACCCACCATCACTTCAAGCTCACATACTATTGATAAAGCAAACTGCATGGCCAAGCTTAATATCAATGTGGCAGGAAAGTATATTCTTCCAGTGGAGATGGTGGGGGTAGGTAGGGAGAGGAAAGAGCTAACTGTTGGCTTTAACATATTTTAATTCACCACAATGTGCAATTCTAAAATATTAGTAAATAACCCTTTCTACCCAGCTAATTCTTAGTCAGAAAAATAACTCAGGGGCCAAATTTTAATTTTAATTTTAGGCTGCCATTGTCCCATTGTGTCTTCAAAGTAGCACTGGGATCTGGCGCTTACCCCCTTCTCACGGTCACTTTTCCAGTTGTTCTTCATGCTATTGATCTGAACTGTCATGAGAGCCTCTAAATTGGTCTCTGTCCTAGTTACTGTTGCTATGCAACCAATCACCCAAAACTAAGTGCCTAAAACAACAGCAACCTTGAATCTGCTGTTAGGGTGGAGTTCCACAGAGAAGGCCTTGCTCTGCTCCTTGCGGCATCTGCTGGGGTATTTTGCCAGGTGCTGGGGGATCCACTTTTGCAGTGATTCACTCACATGCCTGGGAAGTGGAGCTAGCTGGGAACTAAGGACCAGAAACCTCAGATTATCTCCATGTGGGGTTTCCATGGACTACTTGGGCTTCCTTATAGCATGGTGGCTAAGTTGCCAGTGTGAGTGTCCCAAGAGATAGGATGTGAAAAGTGTCATTTTCCTTTTTTTTTTTTTTTTGGTAAGTTTTTATTTAAGTTCTAGTTAGTTAACATACAGTGCAATATTAATTTCAGGTGTACCATATAGTGATTCAGCACTTCCACACAACACATCACAAGTGTACTCATCACAAGTGCCCTCCTTAATCCCAGTCACCTATTTCCCCTATCCCTTCACCCATTTCCCCTCTGGTAACCATCAGTTTGTTCTCTATAGTTAAGAATCATTTTCTTGGTTTGCCTCTCTCTCTCTCTCTCTCTCTTTTTTACCCCCTTTGCTTATTTCTTTTAAAATCCACATATGAGTGAAATCATATGGGATTTGTCTTTCTCTGACTGACATTTCACATGGCATAATACTCTCTAGCTCCATCCATATCATGGCAAATGGCAAGAATTTGTTCTTTTTTATAGCTGAGTAATATTCCAGTGTGTGTGTATGTGTGTGTGTGGTGTGTCCATTCATCAGTTGGTGAACATCTGGGCTGTTTCCATAATTTGGCTATTGTTGATAATGCTGCTATAAACATAAGGATGCATGTGCCCCTTGGAATTAGTATTTTTCTTTTTTTTTTAAGATTTTATTTATTTATTGATGAGAGACAGAGAGAAAGAGAGAGAGGCAGAGGGAGAAGCAGGATCCCCTCTGAGCAGGGAGCCTGATGCAGGACCCGATCCCAGGACCCTGGGATCATGACCCGAGCCGAAGGCAGACGCTCAACCATCTGAGCCACCCAGGCTCCCGGAATTAGTATTTTTCTATCTTTCAGGTAAATACCTAGTAGTGTAATTGCTGGGTCATAGGGTAGTTCTATTTGTAACTTTTTTAGGAATCTCCACGCTGTTTTCCAGAGTGGCTGTACCAGTTTGCATTTCCACCAATAGTGCATGAGGGTCCTCCAGAAAGGTGTCAGTTTATTAAGGTTTGGGCTTGAGAACTGGCCCAGTGTAACTTCTGTTGGATTTTATCAGTCAAGCAGTTACAAAGTACACTTTCAAGGGGAGGGGACGTAGACCCCCACCTCTCAAGGAGAGGCTTGTCAAAGAATTTTGGGCCCATGTTTTAAAACCACCATACTCTCTCTGCCTCAGTTCTTCTCACCCCCGAGTTGCCCCATGTTTGCATCCTGCCTCCAGATGCATCTTCCTAAGGCATAGCTCTGTTCATGCCATAGCTCACCATTGTCTACCAAATAAGAAGTAATTAATCTTGCATTCAGAATGATCCATTTATCACCCTTTACCATTCCCTGTGTTCCAGCCAGACTTTGGGCTTTTTCTCCTTTTGCCTTTGATCATATGCTTTTTTTTTTTTTTTTAAATCTTTCTAGAGTATTATCCCTCTGATCTTTTCACATCCTGACATTCTGTGCTTAAAATAAATGCTACCTTCTCACAAAGATTTCCTTGAGCTCTCCATTATTCTGCAGTGTGTCCTTGTGCATTCTCCCATAGTAATTTTAACTGTACCTTTTTAGAGACCCTTCAGTTGCTATCTTACACAAGAATATATGCATGTGTATGTGTTTTATATACTCCAGTAGATTTTATGTTCCTCAGAGGGGCTTCATAATTTTATGTAATATTAATCTTTAGTTGTACCAGAATTTTGAGATCTATGTCACAGTGCTTGCTTTTTTTTATTTTTAAATGAATGAATTGAGAGTATGAATGGAATTACCAAGTATGTTTAGACTCATGTGAAAACCTAATAGAAGCGCTATGATTGTAGATTAAAGTTGCTGGTTGGCTACAAAATAAGTAAAAATAGGTTGATGATTTCATTATAACATGATTGTTAGGAAGAATTATTGAAAGAAGGATTTCACTTATAATTACAATGTTCCTGTACGGAAGTAGGAAGCAACTTTCCTAGACATCTGAGGGACTAAGTGAAGAAAGCTAGAAAATTCAATTGTAGGACATAAAATACATTTCAAGTAAGTGGAGAGGGATAGTTTGTTCTTGGAAAGTAAGAGTCAGTACAATTATGTACAATTATCATTTTTGCTTATTAAAACACAGACATGATACAATCCCTATCAAAACTGGGGAACCCCAAAATGATTCTGAATTTGATCTGGAAGAATGAACCTATAAAACCCTCCCAGAATTATAAGAAATATTTATCAGGGGTACTTGACATCTCAAATATTAAAGAATAATATGAGTTAATGATGATTGAACAGAGGTATTGGTACAAGAATATATCAATGAATAAAATATAGTCTATAGGTAAGTATATATATAGTAGGTGATAGGGTTGGCATTTCAGATTGGAAGGAAAAAGATAAATTAGTCAGTAAAAGGTGTTGGGAAACCTACCTAGTCATCTGGAAAAATGAAGCAGAATCCCTACCAGACAACTCATGCGAAAATATTTCTAGAGGATAAAAATTATAAATGTAACAAGGTAAGCTATAAATGTACATGCATAATATATGAGTCGATATTTTTATAATCTTGTGGTGGGAAGGACATCTCTAAGTAGAAAATATGAAGGGAAGTTTCAAAAGAAGAAACTACATACATTTTTAAATCTTTATTATTTTATTTTAGTATAGTGGAAAACCATCTGAACTTGTTTGGGAGTTTGAAACTTGTTTGCATAATATAGGATCAACAAAGAGCTGATGTCCTTAATGTACAAAGTGCTCTTACAATAAGCTCTTACAATTTCATCAATAAGATGAACATCTTAATAGAATTGTGGGGGAAAATATAAACAGGTAATTCATAAAATAATGAGAGTACAGGGCCAGCAAACATATGAAAAGCTGTGCAGAACTGCTAGCTATCAAAAATGCAAATTAAGTCAACAGTGGTATATCTCTGTAACCGAAATGATAAAAATAAAACAAAAACAAACAAAACATGTCTACAATTGGAGATGGTGTGGGGAAGCAAGTACTATAAGGTCATTTTTTCTCAAACTGAGGTGAAGCACCATATTCCCCAGTCTGTTTTTGGCTGATGATACATTTGTAAAATACAGTAAAAATAAATAGCCAGAAAAAGACAATGAAAAATATACAAAATAAAATCTCAAATATATTTCTATGTATTTCTATAAAATGTTCATCAGATACAAAATTATTGTGTCAGATTCCCATGAAAGTTTCTAAATGTTTACTCCCAGTTTCTGAACCAGTCTCTTGGTGGACCAGGAACGAACCATTTGCAGTCTGGCACCATTCTGTGGGCCGTGCCTTGAGAAGTGCTTTCATGCACTAATGGGAGCGTATTTTGGTTCACAATTTCTGAAGGGAAGGTTGGCATTCTTTCTGAGATTTTAAATGTTCAAAGTCTTCTATTTCTTGGAATTTATTTTAAGGCCACCATCAGATAGTTGTGTAAGATTATTCTG
The DNA here is from genome assembly GCF_009762305.2 of Zalophus californianus. NCBI lineage: Eukaryota > Metazoa > Chordata > Mammalia > Carnivora > Otariidae > Zalophus > Zalophus californianus. The sequence continues at coordinate 105,400,107 of NC_045602.1, read as the reverse complement.
TTACACAGAAAAAGATGGAACCCCACTATTCTTCAGTAACAGTAATGGTTAACTAGTTATGGTACAATCAGACTGTGGAATACTGTATAGAAATTATAAATAATTAGGTGAATGTTTTGTATTTTTTATGGTAGAAAATTCAAATATATGAAGGAAGAATAGTATAAAGAATCCCCATACAACCATCACCCAGCTTCAGCCAGTACCCACTCATGGCCAAATTTGTCCCTAGCCCTTCGTATTAGATATGCATTTATTTATGTGGAAAGATGATCATGACCTTTTGTAAATAAAAAATAATAAGTTATAGAGGAGCATTTATTCACCCATTTAACAATTTACTGATTGCATTCCTACCTCAGGAATGGCATTATTCTAGGAACTGGGGCTTCACAAGCAGATAAAAAAAATAAAAACTCAGCTAGATGCTTCCATTCTCATAGGGAAGACAGGAAAATAAACTACCAAAATTATAGTATATAGTTACCTATCACTATTCATAGAGAAAGATCAAGCAGTGCAGGGGAATAGGGAGCATCGGGGTGCTGTAGTTTTAGGAAGGATGGACAGAGAACGCCTCCCCAAGGAGGTGGTCTTTGAGTCAAGACCCTAAGTTGCTAAGATGGAAGCATGCAGCTGTTTTTGGGGAGACCTTCCCAGGCTGTTGGGGGTGGGGGTGGCAAATACAAACACCCTAAGGCAGAAGTGAGCCTCATGTGTGTGAGGAAGAGCAAGGAGGCGCCTGTGACTGGATTGAGCCAGAGTATGGGGACACCAGGGCAAAAGTGGTAGGAGACACTGTGAAGGGTCTTAGGGATCCCTATGAAGACTTTGGCTCCTACTCTGAGTGAAAGGGGGAGCCACTGGAGGGATTTGAATCTAAGAGTGATATGAGGTTGCTTATATTTTCAAACACTCACTTTGGCTGCTGAATTGAGAATAGACCATTAAGGGAGTAGGTCTAGAAGGAGGAAGATCAGATGACAGGTTATTGTGAGAGCCAGGGAGGACTTGGATGATCCTAATTTGGACAAGGGTGGGAAGGGAAGTGGTTTGAAGGGTCAGATTTTGATCTTTTTTTTTTTTTTAAAGATTTTATTTATTTTTGAGAGAGAGAGAGTGAACATGAGCACAAGCAGGGGCGGGGAGGGGTAGAGGGAGAAGCAGACTCCCCACTGAGCAGGGAGCCTGACCTGGGACTCGATCCCAGGACCCCGGGATCATGACCTGAGCTGAAGGCAGATGCTTAACCAACTGAGCCACCCAGGCATCCTAGATTTTGATCTATTTTGAAGGGAGAATCAGTAGAATCTGCTCATGGATCCCGTGTAGGATGTGAGAAAGGGAGAGGTGATAAGGGTGGTTCTAAGGTTTGGGGCCTGGGCACCTGGAAAGATGGAGTTGCTGCTTACTAGAAGGGAGAAGACTCTATCACCAGAGGTTCAAATGGGGAAGATCATGAGTTGGTTTGGGATGCATTAAATTTGACAGTCCATTGGACATCCAAGGGAAGATGTCCCGTAGACCGTTGGATCCAAGGGTCTGGAAGTCAGGAAGAGGTCTGGGCTGAAGATGTGTAAACGTGGGAGGTGTGAGTCTGGGTGAGGTCACCGAAGACATGAGTGCATGTGGAAAGGTAAGAGGTCTGAGGACCGAGCCCAGGGCCATTCACCCTTAAAGGCAGGGAGAGGAGGAGGAATCAACATTAGCAATCAGGGAGAGAGCCAGTGCAGTAGGAGGAAAACCCAGGGGGTGGGGCTATCTTGGAAGCCCACCGACAAGTGTTGCAAGGCGGGAGGAGTAATCAGAGGGCTGTCAAGGAAGAGGCTGTAGATTTGCCCAAACAGAGAGCTCGGATGAAAATCTGACCAACGGGATCCGCCAGCTTGGATTCCTTACTGGCATGTGAATTGTGAAGCATGAAGATGATGAGGAGGAAGCTACTAATTATTGTCATTTTAAGAATTCAGAAGGAGGGAGGGGGGTGGGGGGATGTGTTATCCTGGTGATGGGTATTAAAGAGGGCACGTTCTGCGTGGAGCACTGGGTGTTATGCACAAACAATGAATCATGGAACACTACATCAAAAACTAATGATGCAATGTATGGTGATTAACATAACAATAAAAAATAAAAGAAAAAGAATTCAGAAGGAACACATCTTCTTATTTCTTTGTCAGGAATGTCAAATATATACCCTGCCATTAAAATTGAATATAGCAGCCAAAAAGGAAAGGAAGAAAAAGAAACTAAAAAGACAGTTTTTCTATGTCCTGTCAGAGAGTGTAAATTAATTATAAAGCTGGTTGATGCAGATGCAGCTGGCCAGAGTTGGATTACACTTTGGCAGGGAACATCCATGGGGAAAGGCCCGGTGAGAACGTGAAGTCAACTGATAGAGAGAGAAAGAGCAAAGGAGGGAGAGGGAGAGTGGAGGGGGAGAGAGAATAGGAGAAACATGGAAAACCCAAGAGAATCCCTAGTGCTTGAAGCAGATAAAGTTTGTTGAGTCTCCAGGAATAAAGTACCAGAAACATGGTAGCTGCTTTGAACAGTAGCTTTAGCCCGAATAGACTTGAAAATGTATACATTCTTTATAGAGGAATAGTTTTCCTGACACTTAAGACAGCACACCGTGATCCCCTTCGAGGCAGAGGGGTGAGTTCGCATCTCTGAGGCCCGAATACCGTAAATGTTCCTGAGATGCCTCCCTGAAAGAGTCAAGGTAGTTGTGCCACATTTCTTCCCGGGGCGTTGATTTGATAAAAAGCTATTACATTTTTGGTAACTTTCCCTAGAAAATATTGCTACAAATGTTAAAATAAAACTTTGTAATTTTACTAGTTTCCCTATTTAGAAAGGAAAAAATCTCACCATTTTCACTTGCAGGGAGTTCATGTGGGGTCTGAATGCATAAGTTTGGGAAATAAAATGAGTTTTCTTTTTTTTTTTTTTGCGGTGGGCTAAAATGATTGCTGTTTGAATAAACATTTTGACCCCCTCCACCCCCCAAAACACACACACAGTACACATATTCTAGTGCTTATCAAATTACGAAAGCTAAGTTCAGATAAAATAACAGGAGTTTTTTTCCTGGCATTAGCCAAGAGTTATTTGGAAAACAGGCAGAACAAGTTAAAGTGTAAGCCTAATATAGCGAAGGGAAAGATTTGTGTGCCAGGCACAGATGGAATAAGTTCATTCTCACATAAATATTATCTCTTTGTTCTTGCCAGGGCCGAGATGCAGTCATTGTCTTAATTAACTCAGGGAATTTTCAGTTAACGGCTCCAAAACTTTAGTCTACTGGAAACTGTCATCCAGCTAACTAGCAGTGACCTTCAGTGGGCTACGTATCCAAATTAGGTCTCAGATTCACCTCTTCCTTCCAGTTTTTATGTTCTGGGCATCCATTATTCAAGTTTATGGGCAAGTTCAACAGAGAAGCTTAGCAGCTTTTCTATTATTAATAAATGGACATTTTACTCACTAGAACTCAGCTCTTTTTGCAGTATGTTAATTTGTGGAACATTCTGAAACCCAGCACAGAAGATGAAGGTGCTGTCAAGGATCACATACAGTCTTTAAACTATTTTGTTTGGAATTGTATTTTTTCCCCTTGATTTGCATAAAAATTACAGTCGGAAATAGAGAAAACATACATCCGACCCCAAAGAACATTTATACCAATTAGCATTTATTTCAACAAAACTTGGATCTTTAAAACATAGGATTTAAACATCCTTCCATTCATACAGGCGTTGTGGTCTCAGAGACATAGAAATAGCTCTCAAGCGACGATTTCTCTTCTATTTACACTATCTTTTGTGGGGGAAAATAAAGAGACTGAACAGTGTTTAGATTATCTCTACACATTTAAAATTTCTTGCCAAGCCTGCATGTGATGGTTGGCATCTGAGAGAATAAACAGGAAATTAGAGAGGCAGAGGTTCTCCTTCATCTTTCGCCAGGGCTGGACTCCTTGCTTCATTTATTTTCATAGGACACCCGAAATCTGAGAACGGTATTTAAGCTTGACCACATTTCTTTTATAGCTGGTCTACACGTGGCAATCCACAGATTGCCAGACCTTTCGCCTTTTCTCCAAGTGAGTGTATTGACATTTGAAGTACCAAATGCACTTTTGGTCAATAAATAGTTTAAAATAAAGAAAGTTGGACAGTTGAACACTTTCATCATCCTAAAGCTATGCCTTTTTTTTCAAATGATGAAAGTAATATATGTGTGTGTTGTAGAAAATTCAGAAAATTATTATAATCTGAAATCCTACAACCCATAGACTCCCCGCTGTTGGTATTTGACCATGATTGTCTTAAAATCTACCTGTATTCCTTAAGTTACTGGTTTAACACAGTTTCCAAGAGGAGCGGGTAAGAACGTTAATGGGTGTTCTGGGGAGGAAAAAAAAAAGCTTTCCATGGTCACATATGTTTGGTGAACGCCAGGTTGAGTAATGGTAGACTTTGTCATGGATGCCCTCTTCAGGGCTGGACCTCCTCAGGACTCCGCTCCACCTGGGAGGGATGTTTCTGCTCTAACCCTGCAGGTACAGACCTCCTTGGCGGCATGCCTTCTAACATTGCACAGGGGCGTCCTAGAGACAGCAAATGCAGATTGCATTTTGTTTTGGTTAGTTTTGTAAAATCGAATTCTCGTGCGTTTGCAACCCATGTATTCCACTTAACAACTTATGAACGTTTTGCCCTTTAAAAAAAAATATGTTTCCAAAAATCACTTTCCCTCTTTGTTATTTTTCAAAATGGTCCGTTTATAAAAGTGCTGTGTATTCAGCTGGGGCCTGACCCAGGGGACAGATGATTTCAGCCCTTGGTGATCATCTTGAATGATTCTGAGGTATGAAATGTTTACATTCACTTCCTTTCTGCCTTTTCCCCTCCTGTTCCAATAGACCTTTAATTTTGGACAATTGCTGAAGTTTGTGGATTCACAATCGCTGAAGTCACTGCTAACTGCTGGCTTTGGAAAGGTCTGACAAAAATAGGCTGCTTCTATCGCAAATGGCTAATTTTCTCCTGTTGGTGGGCAATTCATTTAGGAGTAGAGTGTTTTATTTATTGTATTGTAAAAATAGCCTCTTCGAGAAGAATAGCCTACTCAAGGAACTCCTACATACTGGATTTTTTTTCATACAGCAATGATTACGTTGATCTAGAATATTTATTGCCTTCCCAGAGTATTTTTTCCACTATGAAGTAGAAATGTGCATTTAGTGTTTCTTAAAGCCTGCGAATGGGAAGTATTATTGGCATCCTTCCTTCATGGTTGATCATCTAAAATATTTTTGTACAGTTAAAGGCAGACGTATATTTGCCTAGAATTGAGATCAAATTAAAAACAGTTCTTCATTTTGGATGTTCCCTTCATCTATTTTTTATTTCCTTTATCACGAAAATATTCTTCCATCTGAGCACTCAGTAATCAGTTTTTATGACCATTTTTTATCAGCTAGTTGGAAATTTAAGGAGAAATACATCTTTCAAAATGTGTTTATCTTATGAACAAGGGTTTTGTTAAGTTTTGGAGACCCGTTGAAACAGATGCCTTACTCTTTATTGGTTGTCTTAGCCTGATTGATAACCATTGGTTCGTTCGGGATGGAGAGCACACCTTTTAAATATTATAAACTGCGTCCTAAAGCCCTTTTATAAACAGCATATCTGGACCAGGCCTGGAACACATTCATGGACTCTTTCCCTATGCAATTCCTGGACAAGTGCTTCGCTTTTAAAGACTGAAGCTGAAAAGCATTATGTGTACTTTTGGCATGGGGACTCCTTATAGAGAGTATGCAAATTTCCCCAAGGAAAACGGAATTTGTATGCAAAAGCTCTCGCTATAATTATAACAATTTCCTCCTCCTTTTTTTTTTTTTTTAATTCAGCCTCTCAGTGTGCTAAGTATAAGGTTTTCCCCTTCTCACCAAGACAAGCCTTGCCAAAGGGATTGACTGCTGAAAACCCTCCTGCCAGTCCCCTCAAGCAGCTAACGTGAGACACCGTAAGGTTTGAGAGGCAGTGATGTGGGGGGCGGGCAGCGGTGGTCCTGTGTGCCTTGCACATCATTTATGTGAGTGTCAAGGTGCTATCCGACAGCTTATGCTTAGAAGAAAAATTGATGGACTCATTAAAGGGGAAAAAAATTTGATGATCACTTCGTCTTTTTTCTAAGGGCTGTGCTCAACATAGTTTAAATTGTAACAAAAATTAAAATGCCTGAAATGTTTCAGAGTTGCAGTCCTCTGCTGCTTTAGCTCATGGGCACCTCCCAAAATGTTTCCTCAGATAGCAACACAAAACACTGGCAACCCCCCAAGAGAACATTCTTTGAGGACCTCATGGTGGCCGTGAAAGGGAACTTCACGTTCTGGTCGTGCAGGCGGATGTGGTCTCCATTCTAAGGTTGCTTTCTGTCTTCCATGTAAAGTGTATACTTTTATTTTTCTTTTTTAGATGTGTAATAGGTGGAACGTTTCCATAAACAGCTTTATCTTGGTCAGGAAATGGAAGGAATGGGTGTACTGGGAGAAGGTCACATATTACTAGTGACCCTTCTGTGGATTATTAGTTTTCTAATAAACCAAACTTAAAATACTAAATTTTGTTTTCTCATAACTGAAGCTGCTAAATTGCTAAATAATCTAATACACCAAGTTGCTAAAATAATACCAGACATGATTAAACTTCCATCTGATTCTGAACATTTGATTCAGCGTCCCCGGGTCATTACCAGTATTTGTATTCATGTGACAGTCTAGTTATGGGGTGTCCCTGTTAATAGAAGGGCAAACAGATTGAGTCGGGTATATATACCGAGCATCGTGTGGCCTGCAGCAGGGTAGAAGGGCAGGACCTGAATCAAGCTCACGGCCTGACGTCTGCTGAAGATGTGTTGTCTGATCTGGAGGGGCACACTCCTGTTGGAGGCACAGATTTCTAGCAAGATAATTTGGCTTGACACAGTACCGTGCTGAAAAATGCATTCAGGTGGGTCTTGCTTATGTGAGGAGCAAAGAAGAAAAAGGAGAACCCCTATGGCTGAGCTTTGAGCTAAGCAGTGGCTGATTTGTGTAGCATTTGAAGGAAAAGTTAGAAAGTGAAAGTAGCAGCCCAGGAGAGGGTTAGAGGTGAGGATGAGTATTGAGTGCTTTAGGAGGGTGGTGATAGCTCATTTCAGCTCACCACACTAAGAGTTAAGTGCTAAATACAAAAAAAAAACAAACAAACACAAAAACAAAACTGAAGCTTGTTCCCAGCTCAAAGCCTTCCCCCTTCTCTTTGTCTTCAGCAAGGAAGTGAGCGATGAGACTCTAGAGATTGGTGAGGGGAGGAAGAATATCAAGTTCTGTTTGTGCATCACGGGGAGAAGCCGCTTACAGCGGTGGCCAGTGAGATATTCACAGCCCCCGGGGGGCCAAGGCCTCTCCAGGGGCAGGGTCTTTGCCTTATGTCACTGGGAGTCCTCCAAGCTTGTTTTAACCACCTGCTTCCCCAGTTAAAGGCGGCCTTCTGGAACCGTTGTGTGGCACCCAGGGAGAATTAACATAGCTTCTAAGATGCCTGAATAATGACATTTCTTCCTGTCCCAGCACACTGCTGTCAAAGGACACGCTTCCTTCTGATTGTCTTGACCACCCTCCCATTTAAGGGCCTGTGCACACTGAATTCTGTTGCCTGGAGGAGGGGAGCTGTGACACCAGCCTGGGGTTGCTGGTGATCGCCATGAATCCACCCCGTGACGGAAGTTCACCCAGTAACTGGCATACTGTCTCTCCCTTACTCTTGTCTCTCTGAGGCATTTGTTCTGCAAATAGTCTCCTTTGTGGACCTCTTTTGCTGGACCAAAGGGGAAGGACTTTTTCTACTTTTCTCCTCTAGTTACTTCCTTATTTTCAGTAGTGAACCTCATTCTGAGGGTTGGTTCCTACTCAAGACAATGCACCTGCAGACTGTTTTAAAATTTCTATAAATCTCATTTTATCCATGTTTTAAGTCCTGAAGTAACAATTTGAAACCACAGCAGTGTTGATGGTTCTCAACAAAATCGAAGTGAAATATGAACTTTTTTTTTATTGAGGTAAATAAGGTATGTCCAGGTATAATACATATACGACTCTCCCCAAATTCTGTCTTATTTAATAATAATAATGCTTCTACACTGTAGTGCTCTACTAATAATAGACTTAAAAAATCTCCTATACTATAAAGTGTAAATTTAGTATAATTAACATGAATTTATTCAGTTGATTTATTGATAGGCTGGCCTCTCTTTAATCCTAGTGAATACTTGCAGGTAGCATGTTGCTGTTCAGCATTGATAAAGTTTATCCTAAATGACACATTGTAAGTAGAATTGTGGGCTCTAAACTCAGTCTTTTTCTGATTTGTGATATGTTTTCTTTACTAAATATTAAATACCACTTTTAAAGAAATGTAACAGGAGGTTGGAACATAATAACCAGAATCATTTGGGGGTATTTTCAGTCCCCCATATGGACCCCATATAGAGTTAAAAATGAGGATATATCAACAATTTTGTATCATTCTTCACTTATAAAATTAGCATTTCTGATGTTGTGCTCCACTAGTGTATATGTGTTTACGTATGGCTGTAAATCTTTTATGAAAGAGAATTGAAAATTCTGAGTATGTTAGAGCCCTAATCCCCTCACTATACTGTTTTTCTCATTCCCAAGGAGTAGGTCCTCTCCTTAGGCTGCTATTTTTCTTTTCTATTTATATTTTATATTCTTGTTTCATGTATGTGTCCTTTATACATGTGTCTATATACGCATTCACACACATGCACACATTTACTACGTACACAAATGTGTGTATACATCCATGCACATATACACACAGGCATGCATACACATATATTTACATACACACATATGCACACATATACACATACGTAGCGTGTATATGTATAATTGTAATCCTTATAAATGTGTGTGTACACACACAAACCCACAAAATGTTGTGTATCCTAACACTCTACATGGCTGGAACCATTTTGGCTGCCCACTTCTACTTCACTAGTTTTATTTCATCTGTTATTAAGTCAGTCCCACATTGCAAAGACTAGGGTGCAGCAGGTGGGGTGCTCAGAACACAGAATTTATGGGGTGTTTGCTCTTAGGCGCTGAGAATCTCTCTTGCGTCGCCCTGGCCTTAGCCCCTGGCTACGGCTTCAGAGCAACTTTTGGTATTTGATAGGTCAAAATCTTGGCTATTCTTGGCCCCTGTACTTAAGACATGAGTTTAAAGAAAAGGCTTGTCAAGTTCCCTGAGGAATCCCAAAGGAATTTTGACTTGAATTACATGGAATTTGTTGGTTCAATGGGCCTAACCTTTCCACCAGGACTTCTCTACTCTGGCCCCCCCTTTCTGCCTGCTAACCTCCTCTGCCATGTTCCTCCTGCGCCCCAGCCACACTGGTCTTCTTGCTGTTGTTCAAACTTGCATACCTCATCTCCCCTCAGTTCACCACATGCCCCCTGACCTGCCTACACACACCCTAGATTTTTGTATGAGTACCTGTTCTTACCATTAATGTTTCCTGCTCAGATTTCACCTCCCCAGAGAAGACTTCCCAGGCCACCCTACCTAAAATTTTCCATTTTGGTCGCTCTTGTCTTCTTGCCCTGCCTTATTTTCTTCACACACTATTCATTGTCTGAAATGACATAATATTGTTTCCTACTTAGTCCTTTGTTTACCATGGGCTACTTTTACTAAAATGTCCGGTCCTTGAAAACAAGGCTTCGTCTCAAGTCTTGGTTGTCGGTCATACACTAAATTTTCTAGTAGCATATTAAAAAAGCAAAATGAGAAAGGCCAAATTAATAAGGCTTTTTAACCCACTGTATCTAAACTAGTATGATTTCCACATGGAATCAACATAAAAATTATTGAGATATTTTGTTTTTGTTTTGTTTTCAGATTAAGCCTTGAAAATTTGGTGTGTCATTGACACATAAGCCCCTATTAGTTTGGAGTAGCCACGTTTCAGGTTCTCATAAACCACATGTGGCTGCTAGCTACCGTGTGGCATAGTGGAGGGCTGGAAAAATGCCTGACATAAGAAGAAATCAATAAATAGTTGCTGAATGGATGAACGAGTGAATGAATGAATGAATTTAACTTTCGTGTGTCTAGGCAATGAAAGGCTGAGTCCAGTGAAGGGTGAAATCAAGTTCCCATGAAAGGTGATTTATTGTTAGGGAAAAGCACACAGGTAGCACCGGTCCTTTCTCAAAATGCTATGGTGGCATCCGAATGGTTTCAGTTAGGTGTCCCCTTTCTCAAGGCCTTCGTGTGCTAAGCATCCATACCGGGCACTAAGAACATGAGAAAAGTAAGATAAAGTCTACAAGATGTCTGACGTCTGGTGAGTTGGTAAGAACTTGTTGCCTCACTGTGCTGTAGGTCACGCATGTTACTGAAACAGCTCTGTGCATTGTGGATCCCATTTGCCCCATCTGTTACTAATATTTAAAAACTTAGACTACTAGTTGCAGATGTAATTGCTAACCATCCAGTCACTTTTGATCAAACACATTTTATGGGCACTTAGTATTATGTGAAGGTGCTGAGGGGAGTAGATAGTTGCTCTCACACTGGTTTTAATATGTATTTCCCCAGATTAGATTCTTAACTTGCCTGAACTATATCCTTTAAGCATGATTCTTAAGGATTTCAGGTATATTTTCGGTGCGTTGAGATTCTAAATGTATATCCAATATGGTCTTTCCTTCTTTTTCAACTTATAATTGGCAAGTTCCCATAGGAAAAAATCATTATTGGTGCTATAAAAGCACTTCTTATCTGTCACATTTGGGAAATGAAAGTTTTGTAAAGGTCAAAAGAAAGTGTGCCCCCAATTATGATGATGACTTGTACATCACAAATAGTTTAATAGCTTGGAACCTATCTTGGTCTCCCTTACAGAGGAGAAAGAGAAAAGGGGGGAAAAAAACCACAAAACCCTTGTCACTCAATAGCTGTTTTACCATTTAGATTTAAGAAGGAAGAAAAGGAGCCTATTTAAAAGCTTTTATCAAGATTTATTCATATACATTCTCTGTGATTTGGAACTACTCAAATTATGTAAGCCCACAAGTTTATTAGTTCACCTTTATTAATTTGTCAAGGTTAATGTCTGCATAATGAGTTGAAGATAATTAAAGATTCGTTGGCATCCATCTGCTAGTGTTTACTCAGTGTGGTATATTTTATAGCTCATCTTGTAGTGTTTCCTGAGGAGGTTTCTTTGCCACCCAACCAGTTTTTATAACACAAACCACGGTGCTGCCTTAGGCAATGTAAGGATTCTTTTTCTTAATCCTTCAGCACATGACAGCCTGTCAGGGAGATCAGATGATGCACCTCTAAGAAGCCCTGGGTGTGTTCGCAGATAGCGGAGAGAGGACGGTGAGGCTTGCCAGGCAGACACACGGCCTGGCAGCTGCCCTTGCCCCCGGAGGCAGCCTTCCCCTGCTGGGAAAGCTGACGTGCATCACGGGAGCCAGGGAGCTGACTGAGGGCCTACTGTGTGCAGCCTCCGTGATGGATCCCCAGCGGAGCCAGCCACCTCGGAGTTTAAAAAAAGGGGGGGAGGATTTTTGGGGGGGAATCAAAGCCCTCCGTGCATATCTTATTCACAGTTCATTTCATCTGAACTGCCTTGATCTTCCCAGTTTCTAAACCTCTCTCTCTCCCAGCACCCAGTGCCGTTTCTTTCTCTCTCCCTCCTCATTGCCAGTAATGGTCGGTTGCTCTGCATCGCAGTTTGGAAATCTCTCTCAGTTCCCTCCTCTCAGCTCCGTTTTCAGGGTCAATATTCCTCCTTACCTGCAGAGTTTCATTTGCCTCCTGACTGGGTTCCTGCATTCTCCTGCCCCCAACCTTGTCCCAAGCTCACCTGCGCTCACCTGTCTTCTCTGGGCTCGGGTCTGGTCTCCCAGCCCTCTGCTGACTGTCTCCTCTGATTTCCCACTGTCCGGGGAATAAAGTCAGACTTCCTTGACGATCAGTCACACTCTTGTATGCTTGGCTGCCTCTACCTCCCTCAGTGGCCTTCACTGCCTTCCTCATATGGTGCGGCCCCTAAGCAAAACCAGCTGGCCTCTTACTGTGTGCTCCCCGCACACCTGCGCGTCCCCCCTCACCTGAGCCTCACTTGTATGAACCTATCACGCTCCAGCTCCAGCACTGCTTCCCTGGAGCCTTGCTCACACCCAGCCCCAGCCCACCTCACCCCACGATCTCGCCTGTCTTGATGGTCTTCTGGCTCTTTGGAATTCCCTGGAAGTCCTCCAAGCTTTTCCATCCACCATCATTGGAGACCCTGCCAGTCAATTTCTAGAAGGCAGTGTGGCACCAGCCTGCTTTTGTGTCCTCCACAGTTCCAGCGAGCCCTCGAGCACTTGCCACTCTCTCAACAAATGGACAGATGCTTCTTCAACTTCCATAGTCCCTGGCTTGGCACATTTCCAGCTCTCTACTTTTTCCCCTTCTTTCTTTAACTGCCCTTTGCTGTTTTGTTTTGTTCTGTTTTGTTTTTTTCCTCTCTCCTTTTTTTTTTTTCTCTCAGTAACCAGCATTCACAATTATCAGGCTGTTCTCTCCTGGCTTCTGGCTTCTCCGCAGGACTCTGGGCTCCTCTAATGTGTTGCTCCACCTGCTCCCTATTTTTTGCCCTAGTTTCTCATCACTTCTGTGAAAGGTTTCTCTGAGCCACTGGTTCTCTTCCCCTTAGCTTTAAACAGTGTTGGTCAGGATGTTAGTTTCCAAGGCCTGGACAAGCTTCTGTCTGGTCTAAACATAGGAACTGGCCTGTTTGTAATTTCTTAAGTCAAGTAGGCCAGTTATTGAACACCCTGTTGTAAAGTGTGCTGCTAGAATATTCTTTTAGGGAGAGTTGTTTGCTTTTCCTGTGAAAGGCAAAGATCAGTCTTCAGTGGAAACGGCACTTTAATGCAGTTTTGAATAAAATGTGTCCAAAACAGGCAGCCCTGACAAATATGGGTAAGGGACATCAGTCTTAGAAAAGCCATGCTTGTAATTACATTATTGCTGTTTTTTTCCCCAGCATTTATATTAAGTGGGCCCCCTCTAAGGTTTATTTCTGACACTGGGTTTGTTTGTTAGGTCTAACACATGAAAATAATAGTTAGAACATATTACCGTTTCCAATTTTAATGCTTACCTTGTTTTTCCCAGGACTTTGCATAGAAATGTTATTTATTTAAATATTTCTCTTGTTTTGGCAAGTGTTTGCACTGAAAGATACAATTAATCACGGAGTATGTTTTTGGGTCTCCCGAATTGTGGAGAGACTAATCTTGAGTGGTAATTTTTGGTGTATATATATATATGCCAACAGGAATAAAGACAAAGGAACATTATCTCTAATTGTAAAAATGATACTTACTGGAGATAACTTGGAACGTCCAAGAAAGCATAAAAATGAAAATCACTGTTGTTCTACCACCCATGCACACACACAAAAGTCACTATCATGTAATGTTTTCTATATCACATAGGACATAGATCGTATTTTTTTTAAATGAGGATTATATTGGCATACAATTTTTATCCTTTTTATTTCTTAACACTCTACTGTGATGACTTCCTACATAATTTTGTTTTAAATGTGGCTTTTAATGTTTGCATACTTTTAAAATTTTTGAAAAATTTTTAAAAAGATTTTATTTATTTATTTGTCAGAGAGAGAGAGCGCACAAACGGGGTGGAGCGGCAGGCAGAGGGAGAAGCAGGCTCCCTGCTGAACAAGGAGTCCGATGCGGGACTCGATCCCACGACCCTGAGATCATGACTCAAGCTGAAGGCAGATGCTTAACCAACTGAGCCACCCAGGCTCCCCTGGTTGCGTACTTTTAAATGATGAAGAACTATAACATTTCAGGAATGTTCTATTACTGGATATTCAGGTGTTTTCACTCTGTTGCTTTAAAATCATTTCTGCCTCTCTTCAAGATGTGGATACTTAGAAATTGTCGTATTACAGTGTATTTCATAAGAAAACATAAAATTAATTAGGTGTGTACTCTTGACTTCAGTATGCAGTATTTCAGACATCAGAAATAGGAAGATTAATTTTAAGTAATGTTATATCATCCAGGCATTTAAAATCAAGTGCAGTTAAGGAAAGGCCCAGTTTTGCTTGCCTTAATGTTGGCTCAAGTTTGGAGACTAAGCATTTACAGACCATTAGCTATAATACTTCACTCTTGAGACCACTTGTCGTAATGAGCTGTCAATTATTGTGCATCTAAGTGTAGCTAAAGGGGCCATTGGGCTTGCAGTTTAAAAGCCAGCATTTATAAATGTGCAGGAATTGAATTATAAATGTGGTGGTTCATTGAGACTGTACCGCATCATGCCCCTGTCTGGATGCCCTGTCTGGTCTCTGGAAGATTTTTAGTGTCCACTTAAAAATAAGAAACAGTAAAAGTGTGCACTTGAGCATATGGCTTCACAATTTTTATGTTCCTTATGATATATTTTGGGAAAAATGCTTTTTTTTCAACCAAGAGTTATGACCAGTATTTCTTTATTAAGCATGGAATGAATTAATTTCAACCGATACTTTGGAGTGAGAAGGATGGAAATTGGAGCTATTGAAATATACTTGTCTTTATAGGTGACTCAGGAAGCTACAATCTCTCAGAATGTATATTTTGTATGACCTGTTTATCATTAGTTTCTGAACAATATTTGGCTTTTCAAAATCTGTGTAGTTTTAAAATACTTTGCTATGGCTTTTCTTTTTGTCAATATGACATAACTGGGCACCATTTCACATTTTTTCGTGGTTAAAGATGCACTTTGCACCAATTCTAAATGATCATGCTGTTAAGAAACTCTAGGAAATCAATTTTTTTTTTTTTTGACATTTCAACTCTTTAATTTTATGTTGTTCTGAGAGGCCAGTATTCGGTGTGTGGAAAGGTCTCCTTGAATTTTATTTATTTTTTAAATTGTGTAATACAAAAGGAGTAGCTGCTTGCAGGAGTAAAATTACATAAGTGAGTAAAAAGTTAACATTTAATTTAATTTCATCCTCTCTTGTTAGTCTTCCATTCTGCCTCAGAGGTAACATTGTTAGCAGTTTGGTAAGGGCGCCTGGGTGGCTCAGTTAAGCGTCTGCCTTCGTTAAGCGTCTCTGCCTTCGGCTCAGGTCATGATCCCAGCGTCCTGGGATCGAGTCCCACAGCGGGCTCCCTGCTTGGTGGGAGGCCTGCTTCTCCCTCTTCCACTCCCCCGGCTTGTGTTCCTGCTCTCGCGTGCGCTCTCTCTCTCTGTCAAATAAATAAATAAAATCTTTAAAAAAAAAAAAGTACTCTTCCAGATCTTTCATCCTAGCTTGTACAAAAATAGGTGGGTGAGTAAGTAGGTAGGTGGATGATAATCCAGAGATGATATATAGATTTTCCTATGCAAATTACCTCATATCTTATCTAATAGGATACATAGAGCAGTATAACCCAGGAATCTACAATCTATGTTATATGTTGCTGTCATGTAAATTAGAGCAGGAGTTGGCAACATTTTCCCGAAACACACCAGAAAGTATTTCTGACTTTACAGGCTCTGTACTTTCTATTGCCACCGTTCAGGGTTGTAGCTCCAAAGACAGCCACAGGCAGTGCCTTAATGAACGGACGTGGCTGTGTTCCAAGAAAACTGTTCATGAACACCGAGATTTGAATTCATATGATTACCCTGCGTTATGAAATAATATTCTTTTGTTTTTTTTTAACCATTTAAATATGTAAAACCAATCTTAGCTCATGGGTGCTATAAAAACGGATGACTGGGGACACCTGGGTGGCGCAGTAGGTTAAGCCTCTGCCTTCAGCTCAGGTCAAGATCCCAGGATCCTGGGATCCAGTCCCACACTGTGGTCCCTGCTCAGCGGGGAGCCTGCTTCTCCCTGTGCCTGCCTCTCCCCCTGCTTGTGGTGTCTCTCTCTCTCTCTCTCTGACACATAAATAAAATCTCAAAAAAAAAAATGGATGGCAAGCTGGATTTGGCCCTTGGGTTAGAGTTTGCTAATCTCTTAGTTGTAGTTTGCCAACCTCTTGTCTGGAGTTAAAAAAAAAATACAAAATTAAATTATACTTTTTTCAGTGTTAAACTCACAGTGTGATGAATTAAGGCAAACAATAAAAACGTAGAATAGTCCTCTGACACTTTACCAGGTGAAAGAAGATATTCAGGAAGCAAGCCAAGGTAAGAGAGAAAAGGCTGAGAGTGAGCTCGTGGGGGGTCTCAAGGACCGAAGGGCCAAAGGGGTTTTCCGTGTCTTGATGAATTCACAAACTCCCTTAACACTTCCCTAGGGAGAAGTATTCCTGAGCCCATTTTGCCAACACAGCATTAATGTACATTCTGCTTCACATGGAGACCTGTATTTGCATGTGTCATCCTTTTAAAATGGACTTTTGTTTTGCAGTCAGTTCACAGATAGTATCATCTTTATAACTGACAATTTTTTATATACCCTGAATTGGATTTTTAAAAGTTTATTAAGTACGAAGTTTTATATTACTTATTAGAATATAAAAGAGAAATGTTGAAGATTGCCTAGGAAATCTGTTCATTACATGTTAAACCTCCCTGAGTAGGTACTTTATAATGTTAAGGCTGGCCTGTTTAACTTATTTCAAGGGATGCTGCCTGAATGCTTCTGATGCTCTTGATTTTATTCATTTGCCAGGTGTGTGTCTCTTGATGGCAATTCTCCTTTCGGACCAGTGAGAACACTGTGATCCAGTTTTACTGCCTTCTGGAGCAATTGCTAGTTTTACTATAATAAAAATAAAACAATAGGACACCTATTGTGAGACCTATGAAATTGTCATTTTCCACCATACTTGCAAAAACAACATAATTTTCTAAAACTAAAAAACTTATTTTTTATTAAATAGGAACACATTATTAGGAATTATTGTATCTGACTATATGCATGGTATGTGACTTAATGAAAGTGTGTGTGGTAAGAAGCAAGAATGGGTTCATGGTGTTGGTTTTTTTAAACCACTTGTCCCATATCTCATTTTATTCACCTGAAGTGGAGAGTTAGGGTTTCATTTTTTTTTCCCCATTGTATAACTTGGCAATTTGGGGAATAAAGGATATCCTTATGAGGTAACCAAATATAAGTGCGAAAATATACACACATACAAAATATACACACATACACATATATGCACACATGCACCCGTGCAAATAAGAAAAGGGGTTTTGTGGCACCTGGGTGGCTCAGTTGGTTAGGCAACTGCCTTTGGCTCGGGTCATGATCCCGGAGTCCTGGGATCGAGCCCTGTGTTGGGCTCCCAGCTCAGCAGGGAGCCTGCTTCTCCCTCTGATCCTCTCCCCTCTCATGCTGTTTCTCTCTCGCTCACTCTCTAATAAATAAATAAATAAAAATCTTTAAAAAAAAAGAAAAGGGGTTATATATATACACACACACACACACACACACACATATATGTATTTAGAAGAAGTTCATGGCATAAAACGTAGAAACAATAGATCAGCATAAAGAAGAAAATAAAAGCATGTGTATTTTCACCACCTAGCCATAATACTGTTAATAATTTTGGGAATATCTTAAATTGTTTTGTGTCTGTTTTTCTGTGCCCAAGTGCATATGCTTATATTCAGTCCTTCATTTATTTCTCAGTTCATATTTGTTGCTAATCTACTTGCCAGCCATCTTGTGAGGCACTAGGGGCACAGAAGTGAACAGGACATTCCCCTTTTGCCTGAAGTTTACGTTGTTTTAGTTGGGGGGAGATAAGCAGTAACCAACAGGTCACTGTCTGATGGTGGTGAGCGCTGTGAAGAAAATTTAGAACAGGAAAGAGGACAAAGGTCTGGGGGTGTGAGTGTGTCTGGTCATTAAAGGTACTTCTTAAAAAGCATTCTGAATGGCATGCTCTACTTTTATATAAGTGAAAGGTTTATTTAACTAGTCCAATATCATAAACTAATTTTCTTTTTAAAACAATCACTGTTAGAAGCAAGGCTATGGGGAATATTCTTCACTGAAGATAAGCATTTTTGCCCATCCTAGGAACAGAATTGCTGGAGCGAAGAATAATCATGTATATGTCAAGGCTTTTGATATGTGCCTTTAAGAATCAAAATGTTATATGGCTAATTCATAGCTCAGTCTGTTTTCTTTTCCCCATACCCCTTCTTCCTTCCCTCCATATTTTCAAAGTTTCGAATCCAAACCAAAGTAGATAGTATTCCCCAAATTTAAAGAACTCTATTGTGATAGCATATTACTTTAGTGGTGAATTTTATTTTTCGTTTCTGAGATCAGATTCTTTTTGTGGATGAGAAGGCTAATGCACTTAAAATTGCATCATTGCACAAGCTAACAAAGTCCTATTTGTTGCTTACAAAGAAGAAAAAAAAAAGACATTAAGCACAACAAACCAGCAGCCTTGGAAATGCAGGAGGGTCAGTGCAAGTTTCAACATGTCGTTTCATTTACTTTTTTTTTCAGGTCTGAAAAAAGTCTAAGAATATTGAACTGTATTACAAAAGAAGCATTCAGTCTGTGGAGAAAACCATTTTACTCTTTTCAGCTTGCCTTAGGATAAGTTTTTCTATTCGAGCGAAAGAAAATTGAATTTATTATTTTGGATGAAAATTTTCTAATTTGCTGTCCCCTTCCATGGGTTTCCTTCTGGGGGACATTATATGTCATATGAATGCTAGCAGTATTGGTCCACATTTACCTATCATCTACTCTGTGCCAGATCCTGGATTACCTCATTTGAAAGCTAGTTAGGTTGTTTTCTGCAAGAGGAGGTGGAAATTTTAACACCAAGGCCTAGAGGCTTAGCAGCTCTGGCGCTTTTCAGAAATCCTAAGTAGAAGGAGAAGGTCTGTGTTAGAGCAGTGCTTCTGAAACTCCACAGCACACCCGAATCACCTGCATTTTAACCCAAACGTGAAAATGCAGATTCTGAGTTAGCAGGTGTAGGGTGGGGCCCCGAGACCCTGTATTTCTGACAAGCTCCCAGGGAACGCAGATGCTGCTGGGCCATTGACCTTGAGGAGTAAGGTGTTCAGAGACATTGGCACAGAGTCTGCTGTTTACCAGTGGGGAGAGTGGGATCCAGAGGAGTCAGCAGCCCAGCTCTGCCAGCCTCAGGAGCCCACTGGCGGCGGAAGTTGGGAACTCTCTGATTTCCACATCTGTCCTTTCTGCATATCATTCTCCATGCTGCACATCCTCAGAGAGCCACCCCTGTGATCAGATTATAGATGACTTAGATTTTCTTCCTTTTACCTATCTGCTAGGTTTGTTTTTTTTTAAGATTTTACTTATTTATTTGACAGAGAGAGAGCGCACAAGCAGGGGGAGTGGCAGGCGGAGGGAGAGGGAGAAGCAGGCTCCCCACTGAGCAGGGAGCCCAACGAGGGGCTCGATTCCAGGACCCTGGGATCACCACCTAAGCTGAAGGCAGACACTTAACCAACTCAGACACCCAGGTGCCCCAATCCCTATCTGCTAAGTTTTTAACCGTGATCATATATAATCAGAAAAAAGTGAATACATTAATTTTTTATCTAGGATAGTCTTCCTCCCCAAATCTCTATCGATGGTTGTCTTCTTTGGGCATCGTTTGCTTTATCAAATCCCTATCACAGTGGGTGGGTTTCGAGTACCTATCTTTGAGGTAGGTTTTTGAGTGGTTATTAGAATAAATGTACTTTGGGGCTCTACCTATATCACCCTGGGCACTTACCTTTTTGAAAAAAAATTGTAAAATACACATAAGATGAAATTTACCATTTAACCATTTTTAATGTGCAGTTCAGGGGCATTAAGTATATTCACGTATGGTGCAACCATCCCCACCATTCGTTTCCAGAACTTTTTTTAAAAAAAGATTTATTTATTTATTTGGGGGCAGGGTTAGAGGGAGAGGGAGAGAGAATCCCAAGCAGACTCCCTGCCAAGCGGGGCGCCTGCCGCAGAGCTCAGTCTCATGACCCTGAGATCATGACCTGAGCCGAAATCAAGAGTTGGACGCTCATCCGACTGAGCCACCCAGGCGTCCCTCGTTTCCAGAACTTTTACATTTGTAAAACTGAAACTCTATACCCATTAAACAGTAACTTTCTATTCCTCCCTCATCCCGGTCCCCTGGCAACCACCATTCTATTTCCTGTCTTTATAAAGTTGATTACTCTGGGTTCCTTAGGTAAGTGGAATTATACAGTATCTGTCCTTTTGTGGCTGACTTTTTTCTCTTGGCGTAATGCCCTCAAGGTTCATCCACACTGCAGTCTGTCAGAATTTCCTTTCTTACGGCTGCATAGTATTCCAGTGTGTGATACCACGTTTGGTTTATCCATTCATGCAGCGATGGACATGTAGGTTGAGAAGGAATCCATGTACAAGTACCCCAGCTCCCTTGCCTCCTGAATGAGATAACTGAGAATGTGTCTCTGCCTTCTCCCAGAGTTCCCCAGTGGGGATCCCAGTTGCCTATGATGATAACTTGTTTGATATCACACCCTGCATTGGCTTTCCTTTCTCATTTCTCCACTCTACTGCTGGCTTCCTGTGATCACCTCCCCAAATAAACTACTGGTTCTCAAATCCTTGACTTAGGGTATGCCTCAGAAGGAACCCAAACTAAAGTGTTGAGAAGGCACCCTGTGACTACCTCTCTATACCTAGGAATATTTTAGAGGTGGAAAGCTACCCAGATTTGGATATTTGAGGTAAATTCTTAGTTGTGTATGGTTTGCCTTTTTACCCCTTCCGGCTGGATGTTCCAGAAGAAAATCAAACCTGTTCATGTCAGCACTTGAACCTTGCCTTTGTAACATCTTAAACATGAAACATACTTTCAAAGGTCCCTTTTTGCCTCTACTATCTTAACCGCAGTCTCCTAATTTAATTACCACTCCTGGAGCTAGATCCCAAAGAAAGAAGAAAAACAGTTCTACAAGCAAGTAGATTTCTTGTTGGTTAAGACGTCCTTTTCTATATATAGATGCTTGTTTCTTTGCTTTTGCTACCATGTTTAGCCTCTGGGACTCTTTATCGAGTTTGTTGTTTTTGGCTCATTTTGACATTCTGTGTATTGTATTTTTAATATAAAATTATGTATTTAGCAACAAGCTTATAAAAACAGATTATGCTTTGTGTACCAGAAATCGCTGCTCAAAATGACAGTGCATCCAGGGGTCTAAGTCAGAGCTTTGCCTCAGTGTCTTTAGGGAGGGAGCCTGACTTCCAGTGAGGTGTGAACTGTTCACTAATGTTTGGGAGCTGTTAAGGTTGTATGTACCACATTAGAGCCTTCACGGACCAACCCCACTTAAGGCAGGCTGCTGCAAAATCACAGACAGAAGTCCTAGACTATGGAAGACAAAGGGGGAACAAAAGTGTGCATTTCTGAACACTGCAGCTAACCAGCACCACCTCCAACCAACAATAAATCTTTAACTGTCTGTGTGACAAGCCAGTAGATTTGGTGGGAAGAAGATACATGTATCCTTCAGAACGTCTGCTTCCATCTTCCTATTTCCAGTTTCAAAGATAAATTACTTTAATTGATGTGTCGTCTAGCCAGTTTATAGCAAATGAATAACTTTCAAAGTAGAAAGCAGTTTCAGCGACAGAAAATAGACAGTAATGTCACTACAAGTGTTTCCTCCTTACAGTGGTGGAAAGAGTACCACAGCAGATGTTTTCTGTGTTTGAATTGTTTTCCTATGAAACCGTGAATGATATTTGCACGTGATAGTTTAGTTCTCTAGGTCAGGAGCAGACTTAGCTGCTCTCAAGTGCTGGAGGTCAGAAATCTTTGTTGACTTTGCACAGTGGCCACTATCTGGAAAGAAATAATCGTATTCTCAGTAGGATCAATTGCACTTGTGAGCAGGTCAGCGAGAAATTAACATAAAACCAAGCAAAGCAAGCTTAGTCCTGATTTCTCTGTGTTAACACAGAACATCATATTCATTATGCCTGTGGAAATACAGGAGGGCTAATTTAGACTGAAAAATAAAGTCATCTCTTCTTTGTGAAAAGACTCTCTGAGGAATTCCTGGGAAGGAAACTCACCCTTTCTAAGCCTCTTGCTTTTCCTTCAACTGTGGGCCTCCTGACCGGCATGCAGCATTGTGTGGGATTACATTAAATTAGAGGGCATTCGGGTGCTAGTAGGAGCAAGCCTTGATATTTTTTCATGGCTCAAAGAGCAATCAGTAACATTATCTACTGTGAGCCAGATCTGCCTTGTGCTGGAGATACCTGAAAGTGACCAGTTCTTTCTACTTACCTTTTTTTTTTTTAAGATTTTATTTATTTGTTTGTCAGAGAGAGAGAGAGAGAGGGAGTGAGCACAAGCAGGGGGAGTGGCAGGCAGAGGGAGACGCAGGCTCCCCGCTGAGCAGGGAGCCGGATGCAGAACTTGATCCCAGGACCCTGGGATCATGACCTGAGCCAAAGGCAGACGCTTAACCGATTGAGCCACCCACACGTCCCTCTACTTAGCTATTAATCTTCCTATCTGTCTATTGACCAGTCATTTGATTTATACGCCAATCAACTAACACTAACTGATGTATGAATATTTTTCTCTCCTCCCGCCCTTTCTGTCCTCTCTCATTCCAAATAAAAATCCAAACTAAAGTAAGAGGCAGCATCCTGGAACTTGAGCTCTGATTCTCATCTTACTTCGGGTCCTCTGTAATAAGATACTGCCTAATCTCTGTGACCTGTAACTTCCTTACCTATTGAATGAAGGGATTAGATGGCTCCTTATGGTGCAGTCACTGGTTAAAGGCATACCTCAGTCTCTGGATCAGAGTGCCTCTATTTAGATCCCTGCTGTACCACTTCCTATCTCTGTGACCTTAGGTAACTTACCTAACCGCACTATGCTTCAGTTCCCTCATCTGTGAAATTAGGATCATAATTGTACCTACTGGCTGTTGGGAAGATCAGATGAGACGATATATATAAATTGCCTAGAACAATGTTTGGTGGATATTAAATGCTCAATAAATGTTAACATTGTTATTACTATCACATCATCTATCTTGTCTGCACACAATAGATGCTTGGTCTCCTTTCCTCCAGCCCAGTTACCTTCCCTGCCCATCTTCACAAAGCTCACGGTCTAGTATTGAGACAAGGATGATTACCTGGCAAAGATAGAGGAAGAAGATGGCACGTCACTGAGTATCAAAGGACAAGAGGGGTTTGCCAGGGAGAAAAGACAGAAGGGCCATTGTAAGCAGAGGAAACTGTGTTGGGAGGCAGCAAAGAGCTCTGTATGCTTGGTGCACAGCAGTTAATTTGTTGTGGCTTGTGCATAGAATGCCTCTGGGGTGATGGGGTGACATGGTGTGATCCTGCTCCTCTGTTCTGGGCCAGCCAGCTGAGTGACACACAGTCCCACCAGCGACACTGGCTCCCCACCATGGTGACTCTGCTCCATGTGGGGTGAGGCAACAGTGATTGCCCAGGAGATAGGATCTGAATCTAGGCCAGGAGGGACTCCTGGATGCACTGTAAATTCCTCACCATTCCCTGCTAGGGATACATGCTTCTGCCTTCGTGCTGATGTACAATCTCACGGCTCACTTAGCCGCTGGCCAAACTTTGGGGGATAACGTGCCCCAGTTTTTAGACTTAGGATGAATAGCTAAAGCAGCTCAGCACAGCTCATAGAGCCCCATCCAGGTTGGATATTGTGTGGTTTCAGGCCTGGGTTTGCTTCTAACCAATGAGGGGACCATCAAAGGCTACTTTCCTTTTCTAGTTCATGTTTCTTTGTCTGTGGAATGGGAGAAGTGCTTCAGAGTTCTTATGGACCTTTTTGGCAGTCTGGTGAAGACTCTGTGAACCCATTCTCTAAATAACAATAATAATTATTTATTTATTTATTTATTTATTTAAGATTTTATTTGTTTGTCAGAGAGAGAGAACACAAGCTGGGGGAGCTGCAGGCAGAGGGAGGAGCAGGCTCCCTGCTGAGCAAGGAGCCCAATGCAGGACTCGATCCCAGGACCCTGGGATCATGACCTGAGCCAAAGGCAGATGCTTAACTGACTGAGCCACTCAGGCATCCCTAAATAATTTTTTAAATGCATAAAATAAAATATACAGAACTGCAAAGGAAACCATTATATTAAAATCAGATATAAAAATAGTAAATTTGTGGCACAATGATATATGTACACCTTATTAACATTAGATGGTATAACTATTGTAATTTCAAATTATTGGTGAGTACAAGTGATATTTTGCAATATCTACAATAATTCTAATATGATAAACTATCTGGAATTTCCATCAAAAACCAAGTCATAGGTGCAATCAGTACTATTGTGGTTTGTGATTTATATTTTTAATTAGAGGAAATGCCACACTTCAGTTAGAGCTTAGCAAAAATAACCATGTAATTGTTTTTCCCATCCCAGTTTATGGAACAGATTGGTTATATCTGTGAACTTCTTTGGTGGTCATGGAAGTCAGGTTAGTAGCTCTTGGACTAGATAACTTCTAGGATGGTTCCTTTGCTGTCCTATATTTAGTAAATTAGGAAACAGTCCTCATAATACTAAAAGATTTCCCCCAAAATGAAACATTTTAAAATCCCCGGACATTGGTAAAGCTCATGTCATCGGTTATGAGAAAAAACAAGGTGCTGAAAGGGGTACCAGGAGGCACTTTCATTAAGGTATTTCCTGATGTCTGGTTCAGGGGTCCTAGTGCCTAGTTTTTAAGGCCCTCAGTCACAACGAACTAAAGCGTTTTAAGTTATGTACAGTTGATCTCATTGTTTCCAGTAGTTATGTCCCACACAGTCTCCATGAACACTGAATTAGTGAACATTGAGTCGTTGCTTCTAGTGGAAATACAAGGATAGATTCCTGTGAGCCTCTGGTCACAACATTTTCATCAACTCATCCATATATAACCTTGTTTCATGTGTGTGTGTGTGTGTGTGTGTTTAAACAGCTTGTTTAATACGTATTGTTGATTCACTCCCGTTGAACTCATGGCCAACAGTGTTATGACTCATGCCTGAATGATGCTTAGCTAACACATGTATTTTCCCTGCAAGTCACATCACAGCCTTGTGCTTAGGAACGCTACACTTAAGCAGACGAGCACTTCATCACTCTGCTGGGGGGGGGGCTTATTTTAAACAATGAAATAACCAATAAAAACCACAAATTTGCAATATAACGTGGCACTGAAAAGATTGTGAAAATGACACTTGTTTACAGTGTGAGAGCTGACACCAGAAGGCAGAGCAGAGCCTTGTGTGACATCAGGATCCTGTGCATTAGTAACCCCGATTTTTTGCCTCTCTGTACATGTCCAGCGAAGACCACCAAAGTGCTACCTATATTGATTTTGTGGTTACAGATAAATTTTGGTGACTAAGTGAATTTGCAAATGTTGAGGACTGTATATGCCAGTATTTCCCTCTGTACTTGAAATCTGGTTGTGACACTGCCATTCTTTGTGTCTGGCCTTGGTTGAGTTGTTTTCTTGTTCATAGAACAAGGATGTTGGGATAGATCAGTAGCAGTCCATTTTTTTTTTTTTTTTAAATAGCAGAAGTGACTTTTCATGTGAAAGGCCAAGGTATAAGGCACTAGTTGGCTCTCTACTTCCTCCTCATCTCCTGTCCTCCCTCTGTTTTACCAAGAACCTATGGAAAACCATTGAGCTAGTCTCCAAGGCCATTTTCCCAGTAGGTTATGTTTTAATTCATTTGACAAATATTTATTGAGCCAAACAGAATTCTAGATGCTGTTCTTGTACCAGATTCACCAGAAATATTGATTAGAACTGTTTGAAAATGGTCTTTAAGTACTTTTTAAAATAATTTTTATTAAAAATTTTCTGCTAGTTCTGCATCTTCTGAACTCTCTTTTAAGATTGAGTGGCCCAAATTAATCTTTCAAACTTACTGTTGTTTCCTACATGTCACATTCATTTAGGAGCTCACCCAGGCTTAGATCGCCCTGATCTGGGCATTCTTCATTTATGTTATTGGAACCAGGAAGGACCTCCTCATTGGTCATGTCTGAAGGCAGCCACCCATAAGATAAACCCACTCAGATGGATACTCAGTATTTTCCCAGACATCCCTGCCACTCTGGGGGTTATGTCTACTGCTCTGTAGTAGGATTGTCATAATGGAGATGACTTTTCCCACTAGAGAATGCAGTTTCATAATTCATGTATATAAAAATAGTAAAATAATAAATAGTATGCATGTTTAAAACAATCTCGAAGTGAACTTCTACTCATTCAACTAAAGCATAACTTTTCTTAATCTTCAATGCATGAAAACTTAAAGCACAATGTGTTAGGATTGTACTTCGTTATTCAAAGGAGGTTCGTTCACCAAAGAAGAAAATTGGGAAGAAAGGAGTTGACGGTAGATTTGGATCAGTTTGTTTTAATTCGGTGAGTTTATTTTCATCATGAAATCTTTAAATGTATCCAAACAATAGTATCTATCTCTAGTGAGGGAATCTTTCATCATTGGTATTTCTATCCTTTAGGGAAAAATAGGATTTGTTTTCTGAAATGCCTTTACCATTAGGAAATATGAGATTGAATTGTTTCTACTTCTGTACTAAGAGCTAGCCTAAGGAAGGCGCGAAGGTGTGCGGTAGCTTTAGTTGTATTTGGTATGGATTGTTTCATATCTGTAATCTCTGGGTTTTAATCTTTTGATGTTTCGTTCAAAAAGTCAGGGTAAAAGGACATGGTCTATAAGAAAACCCTGTTCCAACTGTGATAGACTATTATCTTGGTGGCCCCTGTGAATGCTGCCTCCCAGCACTCATACCCTCGTGTATTCTCCTCTTTATTGACTCTAGACTTGGCCATAATTACTGACTCTGGACTGGGCCATAGTGCTTGGTCAATGGGATATTAGCAAGCATGTTGTAAGCAGAGGCTTGATAAGCGTATTAGGGCTTGTCCTCTGGGATTGCTCCTTCTTAGGAGCCGGCCTTGGTTCTTTATAAAAGCTTAGACTGTACTGTTAAATGATCAGCCATGTGGAGAAAGACCCAAAGGATGAGAAGCCATCTTGAATGTTCCAGCCCCAGTCAGGCTCCCAGCTGAATGTACCTTATTGGACCTTAGCTACACCATGTGGAATAGAGCTGCCCAGCTGAGCCCAGCCAACCCAGTGAATTGTGAGAGATAATAAATGATTGTTGTTTTTCTCGCCAAGTTTTATAGTGGCTAGTTACACAGCAATAGATAACTAAAACCATGCTTTACTTCAAAAGGTCTATGTAAAAAGGAATGTTCTGCAAAGACACCCTTGTGCATGTTTTGGTTCATGGAAAATGAAATTTTATATTGCCATAATAATTGAAAGCACAATGAGCAAGGGTGGAAGAGAGTGTGTGTGCATGTGTGCACATTGTGGGATCATTGCTTCTACCTTTGCAACTGTGTGTCATACATGCAATATGTTATTTTCACAGAGGAATTACCTAAGGATGGTATCTTGAAAAGTAATTGCTCTTTTATAAATTGTTTAGATTGTGGAAGATACTGAAAAATACCAAGGAAAGAGCAGTGAACCAGAATCCCACCACCTAGAGGCCAACTTTGGGAAGTTTTTATATTGTAAAGGTAGCGTAATAAAAAACTTTACTTGATTCTTCTTTGAAAGCCTAATGTCTAAATTAGTAAATTAGAGCTAATTGTTGAGTGTAGACTCTCTGATGCCTTGTGAAAGTGGTTAAAGGCATGAGCACAGATATGCAGGTTCTTGTTCTGGATGGATGGTCTGTAATGTCTCACCACGCCACTGCATGTCCCATGCTGCTATCGGATTCTGACTTAGTTCTGCCTGCTCAACAGGTCTAGATGGCCTCCAGGACAGTGGTTCTCAAGAAGGGTGACTTTTCTCCCAAGGAATATTTTGGCAATGTCTGGGGGCGTTACTGCCTGTACTGGGGGTGGGGGTGAGGTGCTACTGTTGTCTAGTGAACAGAAACCAAGGATGCTGCCAAACATCCCACAATGCACAGATGAACCCCCACCATCAGGAAGTATCCAGCACAGAATGTCAGTAAGTGCCGCTGTGGAGAAACCCAGCTCCGGGGTAAGGCCCAAACTCCTAGCTGTTCTCCCCTTTCCTACCTCACATTTCTGACCTCAGACCTCATCCCTTGAATGCGTTTTTCATATGCGGTATGAGACGGCTCTCTGTTTTCATCCTGTCTCATCTTTGTGGCTCTTATGCAAAATTTCTGTAACCTGGAAAACCCTTTGCTGATACAAAATTTCCTTAGCCTGGGAAACCCTTTCCCCAGAAGTAATTATTCTCTGTATATTTTTTCACTGTGCCTGTACCTACTTCCACTTTTCTAATTACACCGAGTGGCAGTTACTTCTTTTTTTTTTTTTTTTTTTTTTTTTAAAGATTTTATTTATTTATTTGACAGAGAGAGAGACAGCGAGAGCAGGAACACAAACAGGGGGAGTGGGAGAGGGAGAAGCAGGCTCCCCGCAGAGCAGGGAGCCCGATGCGGGACTCGATCCCAGGACCCTGGGATCATGACCTGAGCCGAAGGCAGACGCTTAACGACTGAGCCACCCAGGCGCCCTGGCAGTTACTTCTTAAGATCTGTTTTCCCTATAAGCTGTGAGTTTGGGGTGAACTTAGGACAAGCCACCTGGCTAGTAAATGTGAGTGAACAAGTGAATGGTTGAATAAGACCAGGGAAAAGGAGGCCTAAGCTGCCTGTTTTGATAGCATTGCTTGGCCTACCCTTGGTGAGTTTTCTCTGCCAGTGGATGATTCTTAACTGCAAAGGCACTGTGGATACCGTTTCTCTCTGAAGCACACAGTTTTAATGTCACTGTACTTCCTGGTGTTGTCTCTTAAGCCCCATACCTGGCATCGATGTCCAATTCCAGGTAGGCTTGAAGGACTAGGGAGGCAACCTGAGGCAGGTGAGGAGTGGGGAGGTGAAACTTTGTGCCCCAGACGTCTACCTGTAAGGACCAGGTCAGGGAGGGTTTTGAGAAGTGAGGCACTAGTTCAAGACATCATCCTTTGCCTCAAGCCACATTAACATTGACTTAGCATGAAGTAGGCCACTTGATCTTGAACTGTTGTGCGTATCACTGTCACCCGGGTACCTTCAAAACCACTGTTGTTGGCTGTCCAGCCCCTGGTGATGCTGATGTAAATAGCCTTGGGTATGTCCTGGGCTTGAGAAGTTTTAAAAATTTCCCAGGTAATTCTGTTATGCACCCAACTTTGAAAACCACCAATGAAGACAATTAGGTCCTATAATGCTAACATTTCCAAAGTCATCTAATATTTTCCTCCTTGGTAATTTAATCTTTCTTAACAATTTTGTCATTTTAGTACAAATAATAAATGAGCATTTATAACTTTGTTGAAATTTATAACTGCTATAAGATAATTTAATAGCTGACTTTTTGTGACATTGCATAATCTCGTTTTCTTCTTTTTTTCCTCCCTCTTGACCTTGAAACTCAGATGAAATATCATAGAGAAGCAGTTGACCATTCTTCATGTTGGAGGAAATTGGAGGGAAACCATTTTTTTGATAGTTTGCCCACAAAGATACAAAATTAGAACTTTCCTCTTGGTTCCAGTCCTGCTTCTCCTGTTTGCTTGTCATACATTTCCAAATAGGTCTGAGACAAGGTCTTGGCCACCTGTCAGAACAGCCTTACTCATGACTGGTGGTTGGAATGATTTTTGCCATTATTTGAAATATGAGGGCTAGAAACATGGGCCTCATTCATTCCATGGCACTGCATACCCAGCACTGAAGTGTGTGTGTGTGTGTGTGTGTGTGCGTGTGTGTGTGTGTTTAAGAATCAGTTAATGAAATTTCAGGATCCGGTGACTTCTGCCTCTGAATAGGTAAGGTCTGCTCTGGGATGGCCATGCTGGGCAGGGGCAGTGGCTCTCAGAGCGATACAGTCATTTGGAGCTACAGAATTTAAGGTCACTACATTCTGTTTCATTTCAAGAGGGAAGGTAGGGATAGGAAGAGATTGTCAAGATGATATAGATAGCATGACCTTCCCATTTCTCTTCTTCTCCTTAATAAAACTAAAGCTCAAGGCATTCTTCAGTTTTATCAGTTGATTATTATGTATGGAATGCCCTAGGCCCAGCTCTGTTGGAGGTGCTGCTGGCTGTGGGGGATGAGGAAGTGAAATAATTTGCCCAAGGAGACAAATGAAGTTATAGCAGAAGTAGGTCTACAAAGCCCATCTCTGTTTTCTGAGGTATTACTTTATTTACTTATTTTTTTTAAAGATTTTATTTGAGAGAGGAGAGAGAGAGCATAAGTGGTGGGGGGAAGGGCGGAGGGAGAGGGAGAAGCAGACTCCCCCCTAAGCAGGGAGTCTGACGTGGGGCTTGATCCCAGGGTCCTGGGATCATGACCTGAGCCGAAGGCAGATGCTTAACCGATTGAGCCACGCAGCCAGTCTTGATGTTTTTATAAATGTATCCTGTAATAGATTAAGGGGGCACTCAGTAGATGTTTATACAAGATTTACGAGTTTTGAAATAATTGATTGTATGTATGCTGTCAAATCAAGGAAATTTGATTTAAAATAATATCTAATAGCCATTTGGTTAATAGGTTAAATTCTTAATTTCTGTAAGTTATTTTCTTTATGATGATACAAAAGTGTTTTTTTGCCTTTTGTGAATTCCTAAGTGTAAGAAAATACTCCAAAAAATGGAATTTCGTGTCTGTTCAAGGACTGGGCCTCATGATTTATGTCCCTTTCACTGCTGAAAATCTTGACCAAACTTGAGAGTTGGACAAGAAACTTTGAGGTCTTTATTGGAGTTCATTTGACAGATGAGGAAATGGAGGCCCCTGGGAGATTGTTATTTCTGAGCTTTCCAGAGCAAGTTCAAAACCAGGTTGGAGCCTTAGAAGTCACATTTTTTACTTTAAGTTCCATATATTTTTACTCTGGTGCCGAGAAAAGCAGAGAGGGTTGGTATCACACACACGCACATGCACATATCTCTTACACATTCTTCGTGATGGGTCCATTCTCAGAGGCGTGGGTTATTCACTCATGCATTGTCTGAGGTTGGCTTCTCCTGACACTGGCCTAAGACAAGGGTTGGAGTACGAGTAGCCAACTCTGGAGGTCGCCCCTGGAAGCACCAGGGGTGGGTGTGGGGCAGTGAGATAAGAAAGGAAATGCAGCCAATGTTGGGTGTGCTGACAAGCTGACTCCACTAAGGGCCACTAAAGCTCCTTTTCTGCCAGAGCACTGTCTTTTGGAGACCGAGGAATATGCTTCACAGTAGTCCCCCGGAGCGGGGAGGAGCCGGGCTATTTATTTACTCACCCTTATGTTGCAGTTGGAGGGTTCTTCCTGGAGGTCTTACTCCTGGGCACTGTCTTCAGTAAGGCCTCTTCCGTGTGGTTGGGGATGGAGCACAGAGCAAATGTGGAGAGGTGACTCCTACGTGCTCAGAAAGAAATGGAAATGGATGTACGTGGAATGTTCCTGCACACTCTGTGATTCCATTTAATACCACGTCTTGGCTCTTTCTTCTTCTTTCCATCTGTACTAAAATTCTGTTGTATGGGAAGGAGGGGGCTCAGAAATAAGTACCCATGATGATTCTGTTGGTGTTGGCTCTTCTCTGTTTGCCCCTCCAGATCCACTCTTCACTCTTCCCAGCCTGCCCTTGTCCTGCAGGGGAGGGCTGTCACACTCTGCCTTGTTGGGCTTCCCTGCTCTCTGGCTTCTGATTGCATGCACGGAGCAGGGTTTTGGAGGGAGGAGGACCATGAGGTCAGCCTATTCATCCCTCTAGGTCTTTTTTTACCACCTGGCTGACGGTGGTCTCTGTGGCTCTCCTGGAAGCCAAGTTGGTCAGGCGGCCCTCTTGTATAGCTAACTGTACTTTTTCTGGGTCTCCATAGCTTTGTCCTCCTGCCCCTTCAGGCCTAGGGCATTTCACATTCCCTGGTTGTCTTCCCTAAACCCCGCCGTGGCTGGTAAATAATCCCCTTATTGAACACCATCCGTTGTCTCCTATGAGTGTTCCATCTGTTTCCCACTAGGACCCTGACTGAGACACCATCTTTGAAGACTTTGCTCTTGAGACAGAATTGGATGCGATGAAGCAGCTAGAGACATTATGAAGATATAAGATAATGAAGTGTAAATTGTACTTGAGCCCTAAGGACACTCAGCATGTAGGATACGTTAACAAAGGAAAGGGTACTCATTAAAGAAGACATTTTTGGAGGGGAGCCTTAGGTTGTAATTAATCATCTTTTTTTTTTTTTTTGGTCTATTATGGTTAGCTCTGTTTGAATAGTGAATTGAAAATTAGAAGTACTACCTTATTATGACTATGTATGCAGTTAATTATAATGTATTTGACTCTACAAGATGGAATAATACGTAATTCACAGAAACAGAAGGGTGAAATGGATCTATCCATCTGGAAATTTCAGAGATTTCTTTCATGTATTCTAATTTTAGGTAAGTACATCTTTTCCTCTTAATTCCTTATATTTCTCATCCCTCTAATGGGTTATAATCCATTTTTTGAGAGTTAAAAAAATGTGTGAAAGGCATTTCAGGCTGCTTAGAATAAGGCACTCTAGTGACAGAAAGCATTCACTCTGTACGTATTTACAGAGGGCCCCTTGTGATTCAGGCACTTTGCTAAGCACCATGGAGTTAATAATGAATACTATTTGATCACTGCTTTCAAGGAAATCACAATGTAGTTGGGAAAATAGAAGTTCAAACAAATAATTATGATAAATATTTCAAATATTAGAGGTATATACAGAGTATTGTGTGAACTAAATGGGGGGTGTAGTTAAATCTGTTGAGAAAATGCAGAGAGGCTGGTGAGTGTCAGATAATGCTTCATAGAGCAAGTGACATTGAGCTGGGTCTTGAAGGATGATAGTGAGCTTACCAGGGAAAGAAGGGGAGGAATGGTATGAAGGGAGGTGTGGAATTTCCTGGTGGGTTGGACAGTCAGTGAGGCATATGATTATTTGGCCAAATGCTGGTGGCCTTTGGAGAGGTGCCTGGACTTGAGGCCAAGGGATAGAATAGTCATCTAATCCTTAAAACTCATCACAACACATACACTCTAAATCATAGCACATATACTCTAAAAATATTAGGAGTGAAGACAAAACAAAACAAAGATAATGGCTTTAAGAATCTTAACAAATTCCTAGACCTCAAGGAGCACACATTCTAAAATCTGAGCAATACGTGTTTTTAATTCATGAACATCTCAAAATAGGGAGCTAGATCCATTGGTATCTTCTATCAGTGCATGCCTTTACTTAAGATTTGTGTGCACTTACACCAAATTTATCACTGTGAAATTACCTGGCATCATGTTAGAGTAACCTAAATTATGGAAATATGATGGGTTACTTGGAAATATTGTGGATTGCCTTTTCAGTTACTAATGATTATATTAGCACCTGTATTCCACAGTCACCTGTTTGGTAGAATGTGTCTGACTCCTTTACCATAAGAGACACTTGAGCCTTATTCCTTCCAATTATTCTGGTCTCTAAAATTTTAAGGATCAGTAATCTTGATGGCCCAAGGCAGATAATTGGTAAAGACTTATCAATACTACATAAGGAATTTCTGAGTGGCATTTATTAAGTTGGACACAATAAACAAGAATTCTTTTGGAGAGGCAGGAGCAGAATGGTGACTAAAATACCTGAGTATTAAAAACCTTTGTGGACAAAAAGGCTTTCAGCTGGTCCTGTTAAAGGTCATTTTATTGTCAAGAAACTGAGTTTCATGGGGCGCCTGGGTGGCTCAGTCATTAAGCGTCTGCCTTGGGCTCAGGTCGTGATCCCAGGGTCCTGGGATTGAGCCCCGCATTGGGCTCCCTGCTCCGTGGGAAGCCTGCTTCTCCCTCTCCCACTCCCCCTGCTTGTATTCCCTCTCTCTGTGTGTATCTCTCTGTCAAATAAATAAATAAAATCTTAAAAAAAAAAAACTGAGGTTCGTGAATTACAGAGAGAGGAACAGAGTCCTCCACTCAGGTGGGAAGGTCCAGAATTGAGCTTGAACTCTCTGTCATGCAGGGGCTGCATCTCTGCTTTTCTTTGTATAGCTGCTTGATTCTTTCCTAATCTTATTTGCTACCTTGCTCTATTTCTGTTATCTCTTGCTTTGGAACAACTAC
The DNA here is from genome assembly GCF_009762305.2 of Zalophus californianus. Classification (NCBI taxonomy): domain Eukaryota; kingdom Metazoa; phylum Chordata; class Mammalia; order Carnivora; family Otariidae; genus Zalophus; species Zalophus californianus. The sequence goes on along the minus strand of NC_045602.1, from coordinate 105,365,771 downwards.
CCCTGAATTTATTGGCTTCGGACACCAACCCCTGTGTGTGATCACTTGGAAGCTTGGGTTGGGTAGGGCTCTGCCGAGCAGTTCTTTTGCCGTGCATGCTGTTGGCTGGGGCTGCACTTACCTGGGGGCTCCTATGAGCTGGAACACTTGAGGTGACTCTTTCACAGGGCTGTAGAATGGGAGTTCAGCCAATACACCCACTGGAACACCTTACTTCTCTTCCATGTAGCCGCTGCCCCTGAAGCCTGGGGACTGGCCTTCAAGAGGGAGCTTGGCAAATGTGCAGAAGTGGCCTTTGCCAGTGCTCTTTAGGCCAGGCCTCAGAAATCCCCGACGACTGCTCCCATTGCATACTGTTGGTCAGTATGGGCCAGTTGGTCACAGGGCCAGCTTCCCCAGAGAGGGGAAGACACTTGACCTATAAATGGGAAGGGTGATGATTTACACTTAAAAAATTTTTTTTATTTTTCACATGGCTCAACATGATCAACATGTCCCTCAGCCTTTCCTGTTCATGGAAACGTTTTAGTTCCATGTTCATCACCAGTTGGCTGTAGCATCGTCTGTGTCTTAAGAGCTCCCAAGTTCAAAGGCTCCAAAGTTCAGAGGCTCCCAAGAAACACTCACATTGTTTGCTAGAGGTGCAGTCATCTGTGTTGGAGAGGGCCAAGCTGTACGCTAGTAGGGATTCTCTTCGAGGGACTGAGGTGGGACGGGTTTTCACGAAGGAACTGTGGTTAGAGTAGGCAGTGGCAGATGAGCAGAGAACATTTGGACACAAGGAATTGAAGGAACTCTCAAGGTCTGCCCGTTTCTCTGAGGCTAGAGATTTCTTTCCATGTTCCACAAAGTTCTGCTTGACCTACCTTCCTCCTTCTAACTTCTTGAGCCATTCTCTCCCTGCTTTGCCTTTTTCTTGAAAGTTATTCCAGGACAACACTCTCTCTCCTGCCCCTGTGTCCTTCCGTGTCCCTGTGACAAGAACTCTTTCTTTTTGACTACCATCTGCCTCATTTAACTTCTAGCTTACTCTTCAGATCTCAGCTCAAGTATCACTTCCTCAGGGGAGCATGGAACCCTTTGGATTAAGTCTCATCCCGTTCCATCTCTGTTTCCTTCATTGCACTAATCGTAGTTTGTGATTTTATGCCTGTGTGGCTCCTTGACCACCATCTGCCTCCCACTGTAGACTCCAGAAGGCAAAGGAGTGTGTCTGTCTTCCTCAGGGCGTCAGTGGCTGTGTATGGCTCACGTTAGGCTCTGGCAAATAATTAAAGTTTGTGTGAATTAAAAATGGGAGGTGGTGACCTTGAAGAAGTAAGGATTAAAGGGAGAGAATCTTTATCTTGGTGAGAGAACGTGAGAGTAGCCTGTTTTGGGGTCTATAAGGATGCTCCCCTGTAGTGGTGATTTATGAGTCAGTGAAGTCCTATCATTAAGAACATACCGGTGGGGGCTACATGGTAGTGTCCAAGATGGAGCAGGAATTCCTTCCCAGAAATAGACCCAAAGGGCCTGATTACATGCCAACTTCATTTTCTTTTTGCTTCTCCCACCATGTGGCCCTAGTTCTGTACCCAGAGATCTCGGCGATGGCCGGACTTTGTGACTGGGCCCAGAACTGCTCATTCCATTCCTGTTTACTCTCCCACGAAGCCAGGATCTTGTTTGATTATAAGTCAAAGACTGGGTAGATTACAACTTGGGAGATGATGTGCCTGTGAGCATAATAATCTCCATGAGATAATCCCAGCCATAACTTCTTGTCCGGTTCTTCTGTGGCACACTGTCTAAGAACAAGTTAGTGGAAGGATCAAAATGGCAGAAGAGAAACAGAGAGTGAGAGAGTAAGAAATAACAGACTCTTTTATTCAAAGATTCTGTACCCTTTGAATTCTAGGGGTTTTCAGTTCCTCACTTTCAGAGATTGAGATAAATATAAGGGAAATATTGTCTCAGTTAATATATTTCACTGAAATAATTTAATTCAGTAAGTATGTATTGAACACTATGTGAATCATGGGAGGTGTAAAAAGAAATATAAGGTGGTGTATGACCTTGCCGTTTACCCCTACCAAGGAGATAGGGCATGTATCTGAGACATGAGGTCCTAATGAAAGAGCTATAATAGGACTTGGATAGGGGCTGGAGTCGTTAGGGGTATTTTTAGAGAGGGGGCAGAATTTGAGCTAGTCTCCATGGATGAGAAGATTTGAGAAAGGTTGCACAGAAAAGGGGCAACATAGGCTGGGAAAGCCACACGTGTAAAAGTGAAAGTGAGAGAATGAGCAAGAAGGTCCTGTCATACTCCAGAGGTAGTGAATGCTTGCGGGGTAGGCACAAGAGGTCAGAGAACCGGGGCCCATGGAAGAGATCCCCAGTTGTTGGGAGAGACCCTCTGAGGCAGGGGAAGTCACATCATAACACCCGTAGTTTCAGAATGTTATTTTGATGACAGTTGGCGAGGTGGTGTTGATGAGAGAGAGGTTGGAGCCAGCAAGGCAGCCTGGGAGATCGTAGGGGTCGGCACCAGAGAGGGGGCAATAGGAGCTAAGAGGGAGGGAGATGCACAAAATAGGGTCAGAGGAAGCACTGGTAGTTTCATATCTGGACTCACAGTGGGGAAAAAAATGGTGGACGAAACAAAGGGACATTGGCCCTGGGTGAGTGGAAGGTCAGTTTCATGATCACCAATACCGAGGCTGGGAATAGATGGTCTTGCTGAGGGTGAGTGGACCAGAGCAATGAAGTATCCTAGAAGCAGTGGCAGGTAACTATGGGTCAGTGGAAAGATAAAGGCTACAGATATAAATTAGTGCATCATCAGAACCTGTTGGGAGTACCTAAACACAGTGAACACAAATTTGGAGTTTGGGCATTTTAATTCAGAGAATAAAAAAAACTTTTACCTTCACATACCGAAATCCATCAATAAATTCTGTTCTGGATTCAAAGACCTATCCCAAATTCAATCAGTTTGTGTTACCTCCATCACTACTGCTGGCGCAATCATCGTCCTCCTTCACCTGGATTGTGCTATAGACTTCAAGCTGGTCTCCTTGCTTATGTCCTTGCTCACCTACAGTCTATTCTCAAGAAAGCAGCCCGGGTGATCCCCCCGCCTTTTTTTTTTTTTTTTAAGATTTATTTATTTATTTTTGAGAGAAAAAGAGTGAGTGAGTGAGTCGGGAGGGGTCGGGGGAGGGGGAGGGAGAGAGAATCCTCAAGCAGACTCCCTGCTGAGCGCAGAGCCAGACATGGGGCTGCATCTCAAGACCCTGAGATCCATGACCTGAGCCAAAACCAAGAGTTAGATGCTTAACCAACTGAGCCACTCAGGCACCCCAAGTGATCCTCTTAATAGAAGCCAGGTCATGTTGGTCTGCCTCTAGCCTCCAATGGCTCCCCCACCTCATTAGAAGCATTAGCTGCAGCCCTTACCAGGACCTTCGAGGGCTCTCACGATCCTTTCCTTTTTATCTCTGACGTCACCTGTTACTACACTACCTTGTTCCCTCCGTGCTGGTCACTGTTGTCAGCTGCTGTTCCCCCCCCCCCAAACACACGTGTGCGTGCACTAGATGCATCTCCCCCAGGGCCTTTGTATGTCCTCCCTTGACTTGGGAAGCTCTTCTCAGTTTCTGTAGGACTTATTCCCTTACCTCCTTCAAATCTTTTGCTGACTGGGACCTTCCTTACCCTCCTGTTTAATGTTGCCATCCCCTGTGACTTACACTCCTGTCCCCCTTCCCCACTTTTGCCTCTTTCCTCTTTAGCCTTTGGTATCTCCTGATGTCCAGTCTATGTACTTATTTGGGGGTGGTCAGTCTACCCCCACAGAATGGAAGTTGCATGAGAGTAGGGATTTCTGTCCCATATTGTTCACCAGGCATCCTCAGAGCCTGGAACAGTGCCAGGTACTCACTAATCATTTGTTAGGCGAATGAACAAATTCTGTTAGCAGCTTCTGTGTTTGAATAGAATTGTGACTTTCTTGAGATCGATTGTCAAGAACTTTCGTCTTTATATCCAGGGATAGTCAGCGCTCAATAACAGCTGGAAAAGTACATAGAACCTGAAATACGAAATCCTAACATTTTGCACACTCTAGCTCCAGAAATTTCTCCTGCTAGATGGGGTATTTGAAAAGCAAAGGGAGGGGAGTGGTGTAGAAGAACAGTTTTGCTTCATTTAGCTGAGCTTCCACTTTGGGCTTTAGAATTCACATAGCAGTTTGGCATTTCTTTCATTATTACTACAATTATTAATTGGATGCTATTTAAAAATTTGGCCCTTCAACTCTCTGCTGATGTTTTAGGAGATTATGCTATACAGGGCGCAGAAATTCCTGGGGCTGACCGTACTCATGGCCAATTAAGGAACAACACTGGCAAGCGACTCGGGGTGGATTCAGTTGGGCCTTGTGGGAGTCCTGGTGGTGATGGTGCATGGTCTCTGAGAAGCAGCTGTCTGGTCTCCCGTCTGCGAAAAGGGATCCCGATTTGGTTACCTGGTGGATACTTTTTATTAAAAAAAAAAAAAAAAAGAGAGAGAAAGCATAAACAGCCTTCAGCAATTTAACTGTAGGGGGGGTTAAAGAGAGAAAGGGAAGAACAAAGTGAAGAAATTACTCCTTATTTGGGAGCCTTTGCTTGAAAAGCCCCTCTGAAGTTCACTTTTTGTTTTATTTGGTATCACTCTCATCTCTTACCAGGGGATGCAGATGTCTTTTGAAAGAATGCATGCGGAAAAACATGCTGGAGGAGGCAGAAATGAATTCTCGAAAGCTCAACAGGCTGCTGAAGGACAGAGCTGCCCCAAGAAACTGGGCTGTTCCCACATCTTTCAGGTTAAGATTTGGAGAGCCAACGATGGTGTTCCTTCCTGCCGCCCTTGATGCAGTGTGGGACTGAACTAAATGACCAGGCTCTTATTTACATGTAAGGGAGTTCAGACAGTAGGGAAATAGAGCGCGGAGGAACCTGAGAAACAGCCGCAGAAGATTATGGCTTTGTTTTAACGTTAAGGTTCAAACAATCCATGGAAAGTTGTTTTGGATTTCTCTAGTGCGTGACAATATTGTACATCCCTTGTTTTCAAATATAGTGTCTATAAGGAGTCAAAAGAAAGTTCAAATAAGATTAAAGCCCAGAGAACAAGGCTATATAAACACACAGCCCAAGCAAGATCATCCCTGTGGCGTTCCCTGAGACCACGGCACGGTGTCAGTTGGCAGGACAAATCAATGGCAGAGCTATTTTCCAAGCTTTGCCTGAAAGTGCCAGAGGCTTAGTGGGTGTTTGGTCTGGAGTCCAAAGCCATGTGAGAAGAAACATCAGAGACAAGGCTTTTTTGGGGGGTTTCAAAGTGTCTTATCTGTGTTTGCACTCATTTCTGCCCCCATTAAAGAGGACACTCATGGGGTAACAAAGATAGGTCACGTACTTGGTGTCCAAGGTGAAAGTGAACGAGAAACAAAATATTTCAAGGGTGTTTTGTGATGGGAAGCAGGAGATCTGACCCCATGGAACTCTAAAGAAAGCTCTTCCTGCTACATCGGAGAGGTCACATTCATCATACAGCACAACACTTGTAGTGAATCCTTCACTTTCGACAAATGAACTAAACTGTTTAGCTCCAAAAAATAAAAGTCGTGCCTTCAGATTGTCTCTGATTAGGAAGAGAAAGACACTATTACACCCTCTTTTTTTCTGATTATCTTTTGTATTTTTGACAGTTGCCTTCGCTTCAAAAAATGGGGGTCTACATTGATTCTGAATTCATAATGGTCACTCTTATCCAGCTGATAATGGTTTTCAAGGTTCTTTTTATCTTCTTTCCTCAGCCATAGCCTAGTGTTTGTAATGATCTTTCCTTGATGTTGGGCAGAGGAGAGGATGAGAGAATATACAGTGAAAATCAGTCTTTTGTATTCAGTGGCCCAACCTGCTTGTTTATTTCTCCATTCACCCGTCCACACGTGAGCCCATCCGATATTCAGTGATTATCTATGAACCAGGCTTTGTATTGGGCTCTGGATTGAAGATGGAATAAGCTAGGATCTTTCCCATGAAGGAGTCTAGACCAAATGATAGGCATTTATATAGAATCAGGTAAATTATATTATGGGACGGTCTTGCAATCTGTTCTTGGGGGCTTCAGGGAAAGTTTCTAGGCAGAAGTACTGTTTCCACTGATGCATGAAGGATGAATTAAAGTTAGCCAGATGAACTCTGTGTGTTTGGACTTGGGTGTAATGAAGAGGTAAGGAGAGTTTCCAGCAGAAGAAACTCCATGTTCTAGAGGTTACATTTTATGTGAAGGTTGTGTTTCTGAAGTCTGCAAATTCAGAACTCTCATAGTTAAGTAATAATTCTGACAAAAAATGGTGGGTATTGCCATTCACTAGCAAATGTGGCGCCGCCCTGTGGCCACTCCGTAAACAGAATTTAGTGTTCCCTAGGTCCAGCTGGCTTCCAAGGGACAACTCTCCAAGAAAATTAATGTTATGCGTGGATTTAACATTGATTGAAATTAATGTGAGACCATATTATTGCTATTATATTATTTCAGAGTTGCATAGTTCAAGTTCACATCAAATAGCACCAAACTCTGGAGACTTTCAGAGCACTAGCTCATGGCCTGTGAAATGGAACTGAAAGTAGTTCATGGGTAGTATGTACACCCAAGAGTAGGGATCAGAAAGGAAGAAGACAGAGGGGAGCAAGAGTAGTGGAAGAGGAAATTAGGACCCTGATTATCACAGGCTTGTGAGCCATGGTAGGAAGATGGCAATGGAGAGCCTCTGAAGAATGTTCGATGGCAAGCCAGCCTGAAGCTTTTGTTAGTTTTTATCATGGGAAAGTTGATCTTAGACCAAGGCTGCATATGGGTTTCAGATATTTTTGGAACATTCCTTTTCATTTCTCATTAGACTTTGGATATAAACAATGAAAGCTTTCCTGATTTCAAAGTACCTGTAGGTTTTTATCTTGTCTTGTTTTTGAAATGTTCATTAACTGTCTTGGAAGAGACAATAAAATACATGGCCTAACTAGCAAGAGGGTACGATAGAAGCTCAACCTAGACGTGGGATCTAAGATTGGGGGAGAATTTTTTTAGCACATTGTACTTGGGGGTCTGTAGTCAAATATGTTGGGGGAAACATGAATTCGACAAAGTTAAATATGTTTATTACTGTGGGACTTCTTAGAGCCTTAAAAGCATTAATGTGTGTTGTGAACCTTTAATATAAAGTTAAGGTATGCAGTGTATCCCAGACTCGTTTTACCACTAAAGAACCTTTGTGTTCTGGAAATAGTCGTTATGGTCTGGCTGGTATTCCAAGGACTGTGCATCTGTTATCTACTGACATAATAACAATAATGCTGTGTAACAAGGAACTACAAAATACAAAACCTCAGCAGAACACAATAATAAAAACGTATTTAGCTTACAGGTTGAGGGGTTCAGTTGATCTCACTCACATGTCTGGGCAGCTCTGAGTTGAGCAAGAAGCCCCTCTGATCTTAGCTGGGTTTGCTCCCATGTCTGGGGCTCAGCCAGCTGTTGGCTGGTCTAGGATGGCTTTAGGAAGACTGGGGTGACTCATCTCTGCTACATCCGTCTCTCATCCTCAAGCACACTTGACCTAGCGTGTTCTGGCCATGACAAAGGAGCAGGAATGAGAACAAGCCCCGTTGTGCATGCACTTTTCAAGCATTTGCTTGTATGATATTTGTTAATATCTCGTTGACCAAAAAAAGACTGGTCTCAGAGTGGGAGGGCACTACAGGGGTAAATGGCAGAAGGTGTAGATACAGGGAGGGAGAATAATCAGGCTCTTTTTGCAATCAGACCACCCAAGAACCCAACTTGAGAATTGCTGGGTGAGATCACAGTCAACTGAGAGCAAGGAATGAGGTCAGATTTTTTTCTCTATGCCATGGCCACAGATTGTACTTTTAATTTTGATAAGCAATCTCACCAGCAGATGTCCAGGCCATGTCAAGTGAGAGAGAGTTCATCTGGTTCTGCACAGGACTTTTATTATCTTTCTGTGGACTCATTTCAGGGCTGAGAGGATTGTGGACATTAGCTAGTTCTGGTAGCGTCATGTTGGAAATGAGGAAACAGGCCCAGAGAGGTTAATTGACCAGCCTAAATCCACATAGCTTCCTAGAAGCAAAGCTGAGTCTCAAACCCAGATCTTCTCTCAAGCTATTTGGTTTTTAATTCTGTCAAAGTAGCTTTGTTTGGGGGAGGGGAGGGTGAGGCAGAATGGGGTTGGAGGGAACTGAAATATATTCACAATCTTGATAGATGAACAAATCACATTTCTTTTGGAGGGACTAGAATATAAATAACTTTTTTTTTAAAGATTTTATTTATTTATTCGAGAGAGAGAGAATGAGAGATAGCACGAGAGGGAAGAGGGTCAGAGGGAGAAGCAGACTCCCCGCCGAGCAGGGACCCCCCGATGTGGGACTCGACCCCGGGACTCCACGATCATGACCTGAGCCGAAGGCAGTCGCTTAACCAACTGAGCCACCCAGGCGCCCCTATAAATAACTTTTAAAATAGATGTTAGAGGTCTTTGGAAAGGCAAAGTGGATAAACACTGAGTGGTTGCTGAATATTGTCACTGGGGACCCCTTTTTTTTTTTTGGAGGAAAAGTTGGGGATAGAGGAAAAGTTTGAAGTGGAAAGGGGCCCTCAATTGGATAAGGCATTTCACTAATCAGAGCCTTTGTTTTCCCACCTGAGAACATTAGAAAAAGAAAAGCAAATTATGGAAGGCTTCATGAATTTGCACAGGGACCATGCTAATCTTTGTATCACTCCAATGTTAGTATCTGTGCTGCTGAAGATTCTTGGAGATTCTGGGTAATGTGTTTTCATTTGCAGAGTTTTTCTCCCCTCTGCCCCCTCCCTTCCCCTGAGAATTTCTGTTGCATCAGAGAAGTCAGCAGAGGACTTGTGAGAAGAGAGGAAAGAATTTGTGTTCTAGCTCCTGCTTTGTCAAACAGCAGATAAAATCGTAAAGGCGTATGTAGCCTTCCAGAATAGGAGCTACATTAACACCTAATTTAGCTCACAGTGGCGGGGAACAATTTGTTCTACATAAGTAAAATCTTGATCCTGAAATTCTGTCCGTTTAAGCACTGTCCAATAAATTTGCTACTTTTATGATGGAAATACTTTCAGAATATTACATATATCTCCCCGACTTACTAAACGGAATCATTGAAACTTCTCCGCCTCATTCCTTCAGACCACAGTGATTGAACTGGGCAATAAGAAAGCGTTGTGTATTGTAAAGGGCCCTGCCCGTGGGTCATGGTTGCGGCCCTTGTTTCCTTGGCGGCTGCTGAGGATGTAGGACGACTTGCCCATTAAGCTAGGTTTTGACAGATCTGCTTTAATTCCTGTATTTTACTTCCAGAGCGTTTCTCTGTGCTTCCTCATGGCCAGTTGATCAGCAGTATCTTCGGGCTGCTCACGCACAGACTCACTCTGAGATCCACTCCTGGGCCATCTCCATCTGGTTCTGCTCCATGTTGGAGGGAACGGTGCTTCCTGGGCTCCCTGGTTCTCTGGCTGGTGGCCCAGGGGAGGCAGGAGGGTATCACTCCCTGTGTCTCTGTATTTCTTTGGTAACTCTAGAAACAGCTGTGTGTCTTTCATGGACTTCTGCCTTCACCAGACCTCCCTCCAATTCTTCCACAGCAGCCAATGCTGCTGTGTGGGGCTCAACAAGTGGGCCCCAGTTTCTGGGCTCTAAAAACCCCACTTCCTTCCCTTATCCCTCCGGCCCTGACAAGCTCCTGACTCTCCATGGTTGCTGGTGTCCGGGCTGTCTCCCTGGTCCCTCCGTGGCCTCTCATCCATTCCCTCACTCTGTAACCCAGCCCTTGGTTTGAAAGATGTAGTTGCTGGTTGTCTTTTGTAAGTTTCTTGAACTTGCCTTCTCCCGCAACTGTCTCTCATTCTGATTGGCTTTTTGCAGTCTGCTGTGAGGATAGCAGCCAACCCGACCAGCTTACTTGATGGGACCTAAAAGTGCAAACTCGAATGAGCTGTAGAGCAGGGTGATTTAGAGCCCAGGCTCTGGCATCAGAATGCTTGGGTTCCAATCCCAGCCTTGTGGTCATTGGTTGTGCGACTGTGGGCAAGCTTCTCAACCTCTCTGAGACTCACTGTGTTCATCTGAAGACTGAAAGTAATTGCAGACCCTATGCTGTCTCTTAAGACCTACACCTAAGGAGGGGAAAGGGGGAACTTGGGATTGGGCTGAGGGAGAAGTTGGGGTACAAAGCCATCTTAACAGAAGTCTTAGCCCCACAGGGAGCTCTAAAGCAGATTGGGCCTTTATTGACTGATACCAGCAACTGAAGGCAGCTGCAGGGTGGCTGCTTGACCTCGGGTAGACAGCTTTCTTCAGCTGAGGGCCGGTGTCTGCGTTCTGCCTGCAGGATTGGCAGAGCTGGGAAATCGGTTCTTTAGTCCTAAAGCGGGGTCTCCTTATCACAGTGTCTCCGGCTCGTCTCTTGGTGTGTCATTGTGAAAGATCGTTACTCCATGAGAAGTGGGTTGCTGGGTGCCCAGGACCTGGGAAATGCTCAACAATATTTATCATTATTAATAGGTTAAATATAACCAGTAAATGGATTGTATGCTGTCTAGTTTAGCTATTCGGAGGTTTTTTTGTTTTGTTTTAGATTTATTTGTTTGAGAGAGAGAGAAAGCAAGAGCAGTGGGGAGGGGCAGGGGGAAGAGGGAGAAGCCGATTCCCTGCTGAGTGTGGGGCTCGATCCCAGAACCCTGGGATTATGACCTGAGCCAAAGGCAGATGCTTAACTGCCTGAGCCACCCAAGCAGCCTTAGCTGTTCAGAGTTTTTACTGACTTCCTTGTTGCAACTCTGTCCTGGAGGGTCCAGGAAAAGCTGTGTAAATGGTCTGTGGATAAAGTGTTCTCTGGCTTCTACACATATACTGTTACCACAGGTATAATTTTATATTAATGTTCATACAGTATCTTTAAATATGGCTTATTCCTAGGTCCTTATATCTTTATTCCCCAAGTGATTCAAGGCATTTAGCATCACATATGGTAAGAAAGAAGACAGCTCTCATTTTTGGAACATTCATTATGTAGCCACCATGCTAAGCATGTCCTTTTTTTTTGTAAGATTTTATTTATTTATTTGACAGAGAGAAGGAGAGACAGAGAGGGAACACAAGCAGGGGGAGGGGCAGAGGGAGAAGCAGCCTCCCCACGGAGTAGGGAGCCTGACGCGGGGCTCAATTCCAGGACCCTGGGATCATGACCTGAGCCGAGGAAGGCAGACACCTAACCAACAGAGCCACTCAGGTGCCCCCACACTAAGCATGTCTTATCAGTTCCCTGGACGACTCTCTAGCATGCTCGGATTCCTGCGGAGTACCTGAGCTCAGCGAGATTAAGGCACCTGCCCTGGGTCACTCAGCCAGGAAGTGGCAGCCAAGTTCCCCCATTGGGGCTGCAGCCCCAGACTCATGCGAACCTACGCTTTTAACTAAACATTGCAAGGATTTAAACAGCAGTAGGGGAAACCTTCTCCTCTGAAAATAACTCTAGCGAAGTGTAGGTGTTGTTTTGGTAGAAACATTTCAGCTGCTGCCATAAAAATCTTCTCCCAAATGGCTTTGTGAGAGCAGGGCTGTTCAGCCTCTGCTTGTGTTTATGATGTGAGCCTTATGGCTCAGCCACAACACAAATGATTTGTTTTCCTGGCCTTGTTGGCGAAGCAGCGATTTCAGTTTGGGATTTCCCTGAGGAATAAGCCTAAACAAATAAATTTCTGTATAATTGGCTGTTTAAAGAGGGGCCACGAGGAAGAGTCAAGATGGAAAGCCAGGTATGTTTTCCTTCGCCAAGTGATGCGGTAAGGGAAGCACAGGTGCATGGGTGGGAGTCATCCAGCCGTTTCACTTTCTAGTACCTGGTTCCCCGCTCTTTATTAGGAAATGATTAATATAGTCAACTAAAGCCAAAGTGGGTGTTTAGGTAAATGGGTGTTCATCATTGTTGGGGCATAGCAAATTAGGTCACTATTTCTTTATATCTAAATTAAAGCAATGCCTCCTTTATAAAAGATAGTTTTTCAAAACAGGGTAAATGGTCCTGAGAAATCTGGGAACCTGTAAGGTCAGGGATTCCTAAGAATGTGCTCCCAGGAGCCCTATTTGTTCGATGTATCAGTTAGGATTAGTTTAGACTGTTTATAACAGGAAAATGTAAAATAGCAGTGACTTAAAGATTTTATTTATTTATTTGAGAGAGAGAGAGAGAGAGAGAGAGAGAATGAACACGCTAGTTGGTGCAGAGGGAGAGGGAGAAGCAGACTCCTCGCTGAGCAGAGAGCCCAATGTGGGGCTCGATCCTGGGACCCTGAGATCATGACCAGAGCCGAAGGCAGATGCTTAACCCACTGAGCCACCCAGATGCCCCTAAAATAGCAGTGACTTCAGATGGAAAATTCATGGCAGAGAAATTCAGTTAGGCACTCCATGATTTCCTGCTATGATCAGGAGCCCAGACTCCTGTCTTTCTGTCCCACCGTCCTGGTCATGTGACTTCCCTTATCAAGGTCACTCGGGGCCAGTTTAAGTGTGTCCGCAGCCCACATGTGCAACAGAAGGGAATTAGAAGGAAGGCGCCTTCTCAGTTGAGAGGTGACCCCCTCCGTTTCTACAGCCTTCCTGGAAGTTCTAGGGGGCACTTGGTCACGGTCACACCTAGCTACGAGAGAGCCCGAAACTGGAGTCTTCAGCTGAGCACACTTGAGGCTGTCTGACTGATGGAGCAGAGAATGGATGGGGAGTAATGACAAGCAGTCATGCCACATTTGGGATGGTAATATGAATGCCTTGGCCCAAACTTTAGACATGTTGGCGTAAAGCACGTACAGGTGAATTTTGTCGGTGTGCTGTCCTCATAATCCAGAGAGTCTTCAGGGGGCTGATGGTCATCAGAATAGAGAGTTCCTGAATGTGCTTTGCTCTGGCCCCCTTTCCTAGGGGAAATAATGCTCAGTCAGCATGCTAACTTCATGTCATTCAAGTATCGATCGACTGCCATGTGCCACGTACTACTCCAGATCTTAGCAGGACACAGGAGCTAGAACCACATTTCCCACATTTATTTGAGCACCCAGACTTTGGTGTAGGGGGCTCTATGGCATCACTTGCTGTTCTTTGGGACAGAAGTATTGCTACATTTCCTGTGTGCTCTCTAGCTGAACTGTCAGGGAATAAGATACATTACGTAAATGTAACCCTTTTCAACAGTCCTGTGAGGTAAGGTGCTCTTATCCCATTCATAGGTGATGTCACTAAGGCACAAAAGGGTTAAGTAACATGCCCAGGTTTCACAGACCTGAGGTTTGCACCCACGTGCCTGGCCCCATGGTCCCGTCTCCAAGTCAGGCTGAAGAGCTACCTTGGGGGTGTGAGTACATAGTCGTTTAAAAAAATGAAAGAAGGAAAGGTCAAATTTTGACAGAATTGAGAGGGATGGGAACAATGACTTCGATTTAAAAAAAATTAACTTTGGATTCTTCTACTGAGCCTGCCCTGGAAATTTACATAGCTATTTCTTGCAGGTACATTTGACATTTAGAAGCAATCAGATTGTATTATCTGTTCTTGGAGGGATTACTTGGCTCTGTGCATCTTGAAGGTTACATTTGCAATCATCATTAATTTCATTGTTAACTATTTTCCTTCACATTAGATACAGGGTTGTTTCTTCTTTTCTAGTTGGATTCTAGCAGAGATAATAATTTGTGGGATTTGATGGGACGATTAAAGTTTATTGTTCAGGAAGCCATATTAGGCACAGAGCGTGAACTCGCCTTCAGGAGCGTGGCTGAACCATGTGGATCGCTAAGCCAATATCACTGAGCAGTATTCTCTGTCCTTCTTCATTTCAGTCCAAAGGGCCCATTAAGCTGGATTGGGATGAAGAAGGTATATGACGTTGATAGGGAGTGACTTCCCCAGTCCGTTCTATGATTCATTCAAGGGGGTCACACTAAACTACATGAATGATAGGAGGAATTCCCCTGGAGCCAAGGAGAGAGAAAAATCATATGAAGAGAAAGATAAATAAGTGATGCCCATTTGCTTCTATGTTTTCATCTATTGGGGCTATAACAAAATAGCACAGACTTATGGCTTATAAACCATAAGTGTGGCTTATAAACAGCGGACATTTACTTCTCACAGTTCTGGAGGCTGAAAGCCTGAATGGTGGGGTGAGGGCCCTCTTCTGGATTGCAGACATCTGACTGTGTCCTCCCATGGGAGAAGGGGCTGGAGAGCTCTCTGGAGCTTCTTTTATAAGGACACTAATAGCATCCGTGAGGGCTCTGGCCTCATGACCTTAGGTACCTCCCAAAGCCCCCCCCCCCAATCTCATCATATTTGGGGGTTAGGATTTTATGAGTACTGGGGGGACAAAAACATTCAGACCATAGCAATGTTCAAGTAGATTTTTAAAAAGCCATTGCACGTAAGGTGGCCATAATTTAGACAAAAAGTCATTTACTGGAGTAATATCAAGAAAACAGCAATTTTTGAGATGCCAAAAATCAGGCAGAATGTGAAAATGTTGGAGGAACCACATGCCTGGTTGTAAATACATTTTAGTTGGTGTCATATGGAGAAGGAATGGCAGCCTCAATTTAAACTCTTAGTAATTAAAACACTGGGATTTTTTTTCAGTAGAGAGGAAAGGAAATTATAATGGAATTCAAGATAGTGCACTTGATTTTCTGGCTTCCAGAGGATCACATGGGTTTAAAATACTCTTCAATTGGTGGCATTTTTAATTCAAAAAACAAAACAAAAGAGAAGGGGCTTTTTTTTTTTTTAACCTGAACAGTAGCCCATGAAGAAGTCTCTTTTCCTTGTAATTCGCAGGCCAGAGGGTCAAATTTGAATATTCATTATTTACCTAGATATTTTTATAAAATACTGTAATACCTCATTTATATGGAATTCTTGCTTTATGCCAGGTAACAAATTAGTGCTTTACCTCTAATAACCCCTTTATCCTCATGATAACCCTTTGAAGTAGGTACTAGCATTACTTCTCTTTTACAGATGAGGAAACCAAGGCACAGAGATCTCAAGTACATTGCCTAAAGTCACACAGCAGAGTTACTTGTGAAGCTCTATTCAAACTCAGACCATCTTAATCCATACACTACAGTGTTTCCCAACTATCATTCATGCCTTGTGCCATGATTGTATTCCACCTCTATTATTTCATGTTTTTTACTTTTTTGGCCACAAATAAACGTATTTAAAAAGAAAACATTAAATTGCTACCTTAAATGGAAAACTCTGATGTGCCACAAATAGTAGAGAAATCCAATAAAAGTTAAAAAATGAAAACCAAATAGTGTCCTTCAATCCTAAGTAGATGCCAATGCCTGGCAAAACCCCTGAGTCAGAGGCCTGCCCTGGCTTTATTGAGAGAGAGAGAAGGAAAGAGAGAGAGAGAGGTCAAAGAGATGGGGGACCATAGCTCACTTTATTGAGAGACAGGGAGAGAGAAAGAGAAGGGAAGGGAGAAGTATCCACCTTTCCTGCTGGGGGGGTTCTGTGTTATTCCAGGCTCAATCTGTATATCACCTAAAATTATCTTGCAGTTCACCATTGGCAGGGGCTCCTACACTCTGGGAATCACTTATCAAAAATCTGAAGCTGTTGGGGTGCCTGGCTGGCTCAGTCGGTACAGCATGTGACTCTTGATCTTAAGAGTTCTGAGTTCAAGCCCCGTGTTGGGTATAAAGCTCAGTTAAAAAAAGAACAAAAACATTAAAACAGGAAGATGTTGTACCATCTTCAGAATTATCTTGGGGAAAATGAAGCGGGGGAATGTTGAAATGAATTCAGGTGTGTATCAGTTCAGCCAGTCCAAGTCAAGCTATTGTCTGAATTATTAACCCTGAAGTATTCATTTGGCTCCTAGAAGAACTTTCAGATTGCTTTGTAGAAAGTCCAATGGGTAATTTTTACCTAAGTTGTTATCTATAGAAGAAGGTGTGGTTACCCCTGGATTTTAAACCAGACTACTTAGAAAATGGCCCTAAACTGAGCCTTGCTTCATCCTGGAGATGTACTTCTTGGGTTGAAATATCAGAGGGCTTTGGGCTTCTTTCAAATACCTGTTGGAAGATCATTGGAAATAATATCCCCTCCTCTGTTACCAAGATGACATTCCCTTTACACATGCACTCTCCATGATTAATACAGGATTATTATATTTGGTGATGGTGAGAAAAGTAAAAGGTATCTTTTCATCTCCCAGTTTAATATAAATGAGGAGGCTTAGCGTGTTTT
The DNA here is from genome assembly GCF_009762305.2 of Zalophus californianus. Classification (NCBI taxonomy): domain Eukaryota; kingdom Metazoa; phylum Chordata; class Mammalia; order Carnivora; family Otariidae; genus Zalophus; species Zalophus californianus. Next base: position 105,349,375 of record NC_045602.1, on the reverse strand, counting down.
CATGTAATGAAGAGGGATCTTCCTTTTGTTCACAGGTTTCTGTAAAAGCAATTCATAGACACAATTAGACTCATCAATGTGAACAATAAATTAATCTGCATCTGAAGGTTTTACTGATTATCTGTTCATATAATTTCCATATATTTTGATTACGTTTTTCTGATGCTCTTTACATTATATGAATTCTTAATCAAGAGGATCCTATTAGTAGCACTTCTATATACGACGAGCCTTGTAATGGACAGAGCTCAGCTTGACAAAAGTTTTAAGACTGGAAGATGGGGAAAAATTTGATTTCCTCTTGCCCAGCTCCCCTGTTTTCTATTTTATCTTATTTTTATTTTTACTTTTTAAAAGATTTTATTTATTTGTTTATTTGAGAGAGAGAGAAGGAGGAGAGAGTGAGCAGGGGGAGAGGCAGAGGGGGTGGGACAGAATCCTCAAGCAGATTCTGAGCTGAGCACATGGGGCTTCATCTCATGACCTGAGCCAAAACTAAGGGTTGGAGGCTTCATCGACTGAGCCACCTAGGCGCCCCCTATTTTAAAATATTATAGTTAAGGGGCGCCTGGGTGGCTCAGTCGGTTAAACGACTGCCTTCGGCTCAGGTCATGATCTTGGAGTCCTGGGATCGAGTCCCGCATCGGGCTCCCCGCTCAGCGAGGAGCCTGCTTCTCCCTCTAACCCTCCCCCCTCTCATGTACTCTCTCTCTCTCTCATTCTCACTCTCTCAAAATAAATAAATAAATCTTTAAAATATTATAGTTAAATATTAAAGTTAAGTGTTATAGTTGCAGATAGGCATCAAGATACTAAATGTGGCTTATGTGGCTGGTGAAATGTTCCCACTGTTTGCCGTTCAGTGTTCTGGTGAATTTCGGAAAGCTTCTGATAGCTTTTAGCCTATTTAGATGCTCATGGTCAGGGGGAAGAGGTGGGCGGATTGTGGGAACATCTTTTCACACTAACGTTGCTGTGGGATCTGTGTCTCCAAGGGGCCGCCACTCCATTCCCACCAGGACCACACGGTGGGAAGGATTGGCCACTGTTTGGTGGTCTAGTAGAGACCTTTTCATCGGGTGGTGCCCCGATGCGTGTCATGAGTAGATTGTGGCCAGAGCTGATCTCTAAGAGTTTTGCTGTGGCTTATTTAGATGCAGCCTGTAGTTGTCCTACTCTGCCCTGGGTTCTGGTGGTGTGGCCTGGTTCTACGAATATTAGTGAAGATCAGGATAGTTAAATCCTCAAGGGTGGGGGTCATGTCTGTTGCGCACTAGTATATACTTGGCATGGGACATGGCGCTAGGCACATGGCAGGCACTCAGGAAATAATGTGGCCAATCAATGAGGGAACAGAGTTAAACTGGCCAACTGATGTTTATGGCATCATATCATTTTTTACTTGGTGACAGGAAACCACAGCAAAACTGTGGGAGGTAGGGTGTGAATGTGTGTGTGTGTGTGTGTGTGTGTTTGTGTGTGTGTGTGTGTGTGTGTGTGTTTTATAGTTTCCTTAAGAAATAGAATCAATTTTAGCGTTTGGAACTCAAAGAGAATACAGAGAGTTAGCTTGGAGTGAGTGGCTGCTTTCCCACAATAAGTTTCCCTGATTGAAAAAGATAGTTACAGTTTCTTTAGGGACAGAGAAGAAGATGGGCAGGACTTCTGTTCCTTCCCTTTTTGTATTTGTGCAAGAAAAAAGAGCCTGAGAGGATTTAGAATAGAGACAAGCCATGTGGAAAACAGATAGTTTTCCTCCAGACTTAGGTCTTGAGGATTAGTAGAACATACTAGGAAATAAGGTTCTTTCTCTTGGGAAATAACTAATGCTGGCAGCTTGAAATAGCATGAAAAAGACTTTTGGTAGAGGCAGGCCTTCAGATAGTTTGCTGGAGAGGGAAAAAGCGCCCAAGTTGAGTGAAAGAAAGAAAGCCAGAATTATATTAGCAAGTAATTAAAAGTGCAGTTGGAGGCAGAAAGACAGCTGACATGTTCTTAGCACCTACTGTGTGTCAAGCCATGGGATATACTTATAAATAATTAGTTTTGAGACAACTGCTAATTTGAGATGTCTTAAATTTTATAGATACTATTATCCCCATTTTACAAATAAGGAAATTGAAGTTTATAAGGAGGTCTGTAATTAATCCAAAGCTGCATTAACAGCTGGTATGTGCAGTGCATTTAGAGCTTGAACCCAGGCCTGTCTGATTCAAAAACCCAAGTTCTGCCCCCGGGTTAAGCAGTCCCTTTCCTTTCTTATAATTAATTGTATTCTATATTTAGCAGGTATCCTGAGTGGTTCATTGCTTTTCCCATTTTTAAAGAAAGAGTTCGGTTTTTACAGGGACGGTGATATTGGATTGTGGATTCAGTGTTCTGCATTTTCGCTAGCTGTGCTTGGGTGTGCATGCGTATTTGTGTGGAGTGCGTAAGTGGTGGTGGGGAATATCCAGGTGGGCCAAATCCTTACTACTCAAAGTGTGGTCTCTGGACCAGCTTCATCGGCATCACCTGGGAGCTCGCTGGAACTATAGAGTCTCAGGCCCTTAGGGCAAACCTCCCGAATCACAGTCTGCATCTTTAAGAAAATCCTAGGTGCTTTGTGTGCACGTGAAAGTTTGAGAAGCTCTGGCCTAAACCACTGTATATTCAAGGCAGCTGAGTGGTTGGCATATTGTGCAAAATCAGTAACTACTAGGTAGTGACAGTGAGGAGTTGTTATCCCAGTGTACGGAGTGCTTCCTAGGTACCAGATGATACGCTAAGTGTTTGATGTAGATTTTCTTATTTTAAAATTGTCAGTGACCCTGTGAGGTGGGTATTTCTCTTCCTGTTTTAGAGACGAGAAAGCAGAGCTGTAGAGAGGTTAAATAACGTGTCCAGGGTCAAAGAGCTCTGATGTCAACCCAGGTGTATCCAATTCCAGCCTGATGCTCTGAATTACCATCTCATGCTCTCCAGCTTACCTTAAAAGCCAGCAGCTCTGGGTTCCCAACCTCAGATACGTGATGGCAGGGAGGTCTGACTTGCAACGTCCAGCTCTACCTGTTCGTAAGTTCCGTTCCATGAGATGAATTGTATTTTCTTGACTCTAAATAGTGAGACAAAAATGAAGTTCTCTCTCGAATAGTATCTGGCGGTGCTTATATCATGCTCTGTGTATTTTTTTTCCTTGGAGTAGGATAAAATGTATAGACAAAAGAACGTAGGAAGCATTTTTGTGAATTCTAACTTTAAACAACTATTCTATTTGTTACAATAATATGATTCAGTAAAACTGATACTAATGATAGAGTACCTTTAGAGGGATAACCAGTGATACAGTGAAAGATGTTGAATGAAGAATTAGAAGAATGTTGGTGAGTATGTAAGTTCGCATGATATTTGATTCCCTCAAAGAGTGTTCTTGTTTCTGTCCGATCTTTTTGTTTCATGGTTCACTCGGTGGTTGATCTAGCCAGACGGAATTGGCAGTGTTTGTTACAATGTTCTCACCATGCTTTTTTAAAATAATCATGCCTGCTAATTTGTCCTTTGTTCCCTAGAACAATGAGTTGACTTTACCTTGAGTATACTGAGGCGTTGGCTTTGAATTCAATCTTGAGCAAGGTCGAAAGATCAAGGGCGCTACTATATAATTGTCTTTTTAATCAATATGCTTTTGAGGAGAAGTAAAAAGCATGATTTGTGTGTGTGTTGGGATTTGGGGGGAGAGGAAAGAGAAAGGAAAGAGGCAGATTTGCCCGAACTTAAAAGTTTTCTTGTTTATCACGTCCCAGGAAATGAATATGCTGATACTTCTGTAAATTCAAAAAAAAAAAAGCCTTAATGTACAGCTTAGAGCTACTACGGGGAAAAATGCTATTTAAATATACTAAAGGGAGTTGGAAAGGATGCCATTTACCCCGGAAACAGCCTTCATTCGTGTTCACTGGTTTTATTGTATTATAGTCATACTGTTCTGTCTTGCTGAGGCTCCTTATCTGGCCTTGTCAAGTAGGTAAACTGTCTTTATCAACTAATTAAGAAAGCCCAAACAGAAGCCTTGTCTTGTTCTCATTACACACTTTTATGTTCTTGCTTTACACACAGTTCTAAAAAAGCTTTTTTCTTCCCCCCAGGCCTTTCTGGTGGTGTGCTGGTCAACACTTAACACCTGGCTCTGGGGAGGGCGGGGAGGGGAGTGGAGCTTGGTTTGGGCAGTCTGTGGACAGGGCCTGCTGGGGTGGAGGTGCCCCCATCCAACTGGACACAGGAGGAGAGGCCCAAGATTGTGTCTTGCTAGCAGCACAGCCTGGCTCAGCACACCGCTGATTTTTTTTTGGCACCAAGAGATTAGAAGGGGAAGAGGTGGTTAGCGGGAGGCCGTGGAGAGGCAGAAAAACAGAAGAATGGAGAAAGTTAATTAGAAACTGGGAGCAAGTTGGGAGGTGGGGGTTTCTGGTAAAGGACGCTGAGTGAAAGGTTCTCTTCTCTTCCCTGGAACTGTGGAGATGAAACCCTTTATGGAAAATTGGGGGCAAGAATCTTCCCTGAAAGTGGGAAAGGGCTGACCCCCAAATGTTAAGGCTCTCTGAAGCATGTCTGCCAAAGTTGGTGATGTTAGGAGCAAATCCAAGGAAATCCAGGCATAACTCTCCTAAAGTCCCGGCTGGTGCAGGCTCTTCGAAGCCAAGGCAGAAAGCCGGTCCTTGGAATGAGAGGTTGAAGGCACAGGTGGGTCTCCTGAGAAGCCGTGCTTGCTCCACTTAGAGGTTTGCTTTTTGTCTTGGCTTAGGCAGTATCCTCCGTGTTTCCTTTTTTTTTTTTTTCCTGTAATTTAGGTGTATAAAATTCTTTTCCTTTTTTGTGGTAATTATTGCAATTCTGAGTAATAAAAAATCTTACGTTCATTGATTTAGTAACTTTATACAGTTTCTATTGACTCCTAGGTATGAAAACTAAAAAAAAAGTCCTTCCTCTCTTTTCATCCAATCTCTTTGATTATATTATTTTTATATGAAGATTGTTTTTTTATAGTTACTATACCTATATTGATTTTCAGCTTTAATGAGATATAAGGGACACATAACTTTCTGTAAGTTTAAAGTGTACACATTTAACATTCAAAGCATACCCCTTTTGTTTCCTCTTCAACGTTTTTGTTACTACACTGGCTAATTGAATGTAAAAGGGGAAAGTGGAGAGGTTAAAGGTGTTGGGGGAGATTATTGAAACTAGAGGACCCTGATCTTATACATTTCACATATGTATTCGTAATTTTTTATGGCTATATTTGCTTAGTAGGGCTGTATTTATTTTCCAGCTTTATTGAGTCCTAATTGACGTATACCATTGTGTGAATTGAAGGGCCACGTGATGATCTAAGTATCTATTGCAGAATGACTACCACAGTAATTGCAGTTAACACCTTCATCACCTCACATAGTTACTGTGTGTGTGTTGGGGTGAGACGACTTATTTTCATTACATTCTGCGTACTATGATTGGCTTCTCTCTCATGTTTAAATTATGTTGCAAAAAAAAAGGCAAAAGATCTTGTCAAACCAGGAAGCTTAAAAAAATAGAATTCAGATCACCTGGCTACTAGAAACCCTAATTTAGATGGGATAAACTCATTTGTTAGAAGGAAACTATATTTTGAATTTGAGTCCTCTAAAAGTGATTATAGGCAAATGTACACTAAAACTCTGCAGTGGTTGTAATTAATATGAAAGAGGGAGTTTTTACTTTTAATTTTATGACTTCTGTGGTCTGAACTTTTAAAGTCTGCATTACTTTCACAATTGTTAGGACATCTCAGCCTATATCCATTTATGATGAGACACAGATGGGTGTTTTTCATGGTAAACAGTGTTTACTGTTTAGCTCCTGGTTTTTGATACAGTAAATAGTGGCTGAAGGAACATCTTGAGATACCACAATAGATATGTATCTTGCATTTGCCCAGAGCTTTGGAGTTTGTATTTTTCTCTTGTGATTCTCATGCAGCCTTGTGACATTATTTTACAAGTGAGTTTTATTGCTTTTTTTTTTTTTTCCCACAGATGAAGAAAAGGTTCAGGGACATTAAGCTGCTTGCTCAACATCATACCATCCTATATCTCTTGAATCATTTTTTAAGTAAAATTTTTTTCCAATGTGTAGTGGCCTCTTCAATAGAATGTTATGATTCTGTTGAGTAGGATCTATATGAATTAAGGCAATCATTAAATATCTTACTGGAAGGATTGGAGGAGTGTAAACTTGTAGGAAGATTTGTCTTTAAAGTGACACGATTGGGAAGAATTGATTGGAGTGACAGCGGTTCAGGCTTGACTTAATTATCTCGGTGGAGCAGCTGTGGACCACCAGTCTATTTTGGTTCTATCCTGAAAGCTTCCTTTTTCCTACAAATGAGTGATAGACTGTGGGTATGTGTGGGGATTGCAGGACTCTAGGATTTGAGGTAAATGGAAGCGTTTGAGGTGGAAGTCGGGTGTTTACACATGGTTTGCTGAAGGCACATGATTCAGTTTCTTCCTCTCGAGTCTATGTGCTAAAGAGGTTGAAATATGCACATTTGGATGCAGTTGGTATTGCATCTGTGTGGTGTTTTTAATGGTTACTCCTGGCTTGGTGTCCATGTTTTGGCTGGGGTGCTCTAAGATTTATTGGCTGAATATTAATCTTTGGGGTCTGACACAGAACTTTTGAGGGCAAATGGGTAACCATGGTGCGCCTGCATGACCACCATCGTGACTGCAGAGGTCTAAAACAAAAGGTCCAGCCTCTTGAGGATAGACACTATCCTTTGCCTTTTTTCCTGCATAATTCGAAGAATATAGATGTCTCTCAAATACACATATAGGATGCCTACCTTTCACATGCTTTCATTTGGAAAGCAGGCTTAGCCTTATGATAATGAGTATGGTAGAAATGAATCGCGTTGTAATTTCAGAGCTATAGTGCGAGTTGAGCTAGATGGGAAGCCTAAGAATTGAATAGCTTTTGTAAGTGCTTTGGAAACTAATCACAGTGTCAGGTTTGTTGCTTAAAAACTGGCAAGTGGAATCTAGTTATTAGCATTTCCCCAATCTGTCTCACGAGATACAGTTCTCTCTGAATGGCCCCTCAAAGGGTTTCGTGATTAAATAAGTTTGGGAAACCATGCACAAAATTTAATAGATTGAATATGAACCTATTAAAAACTCAGAGAAATCCTGCAGTATAGGATTGTGGCAATGTTCACGTTGGTTGACCATCCTAAAACTTAACCCTGGAACCTTGTTAAACATTTTATATTCTCTGGCACATTCTGGCAAAAGCTGATTTTTTTTTTTTAAGTGCCACTCATGGATGGGTAAATCTTGTATGCATGTGTTAGCGTCTTAATTTGACATATAATTAAAATCCTCTTGATCTTTTTAGAGGACAAAAGTCTATGTCATTATCTCTGCAAGGGAGATCATCTCCAGATCTCACTTTAGATATTCTTACTGATTTGTCTTTATGCCAGCATTACTAGTAACGTGAAAGTTTAAAAAGTTTTATTTCCTTTCTTGAGCCCTGAAGGGTTTATAAAGGAGGTAAATAGGCAAAAGGGGCAGCCAGATGGGGAATTGGAAACAAAGATTCTCAGGAGCATGTAAGTTACTACATCTCCTGAATTGTGGGCAATTCTGCTTTCCTTTACGTTTATATCTTGAATTTTTTGTGGCCCTTGTTTTAAGGAAGAGCTCAGGTGTAGGTTTCAAATTTAACTCTTCTGTTGATAAACCCCAACCTCTGATCCGGTGGTACTTGCTGTATGCAGGACCTCTTACTCATTCCTGGGCAGTTACTTGGCAAGACGCCTGTAAAAAGCATTTGCTTGTATTTATTGTTCTGCTTAGAATGGTGAAAAGGGTCTCTGTGGGCTGCTCCGTCTGGATATTTTGTTGTGGCTGTGGGCACTGTTGGCCCAACCTCTCACTTTGTGGCCAAGGGGTGGGGCTCTGCCTAAAGGACCAGTCTTATTATGTTCCCGGCTGCGTGATCTTGCTCACCCCCAGTCTTTTGCCGCCTCCTCCCCTTCGGGAAAGAGTGAGCTTATCCAAGAACTGTGGTTGTCCCTGCAATTCTCAGCCTGCATCAGGCATGCTCTCAAGAGCCTGCTTCTGACTGGGTGAAGTTTAAATCCTACTCACTCCTTTTCAGGTAAGAGAACATACTTTCAGCTTTATGAGTGGCAGTTAAGATTTACAAAGGGGAGTAGTTTTGGTAAGTTTGGTGTTTGTTTTTCTTTTTTTTTTTAATTGCTTGGAGAAGGGCTGTCACAATTTTCCTTGTGTGGTTTCTGAAGGGGTAGTGGTAGAAAAGAAAATACTTCTGCCTTAAAATTTCTTTGACAACTTTATGAAGATTGTTTTATTCATTATCGATGTTTTAAAAAGATTTTCTAGTAAAGGAGAAACCTGAGACAAAATTAAGCAAAGTATATTAGACACTATTTTGTGGTAATTCTGGCATTAATGTCTCTTTTAAAATCTCCCTAAACCTCACTGTAACTCAAATAGATTTTTTAATAAGGCATTTATCAGTATGAGTTTATTGGCTGGTAGGGTGTGTGTGTGTGTGTGTGTGTGTGACTTAGGTCATTTTTTTTTTCCCAAAGATTGATTTTATTTGACAGAGAGCACAAGTAGGCAGAGTGGCAGGGAGAGGGAGAAGCAGGCTCTCCACTGAGCAGGGAGCCCGATGCGGGGCTCGATCCCAGGACCCCGGGATCATGACCTGAGCTGTAGGCAGCCGCTTAACCAACTGAGCCACCCAGGCGCCCCGAGATTTAGGTCATTTTTAAGAGAGATTTGCAAAATGTTATGTGGGAGCAAGGGGCATATGAGAAGTCTATACCTTTCGTCTAACTTTGTTATGAACCTAAAATTAAAAAATAAAGTCTAGCAAAAAATTTAACCAGTCTCTTGAGTATTTTCTGTGAATAGCTCCATATGCAATACAGCAGGTGAAACATCTTTTCTGTCATGCATACATTGTTACCAAACCGATTCATTTTCATTTTTTTGTAATTAGCAATAAAAGTATAGGACCTGTTTCAATATTATTGATTGCCACTTTTTTTGGTTCACCCGTATTAAGATAGGCAAAATGATGATTAAAGTTTTTCTAAAAGCATGAAAATAAACTTTGTACTTATTGGAAATGTACTTATTCATGGTCTTGGAAAGTTAATCAGACACTGTAAAATTCCTTCCTGAAATAATGGAATGGAAATTAATAATTCAAGATTTGGTTTGTGCGTTTGGGAATGGTCTTTTTAAAAAGAATACGTGTGATTACATGTGTTCCTAGACAAAGAAGTGATGCTAGGGTATGAAACTTAGTTAGCATAGAAGAATTGGCTTCGAATAGTTTTAGAAAAATTTCATGTTTGCGTTCTTTATTTTGTCAGGAATTTGAGTATCTTTAAAGACCCGTCATTATGGAAAAAAAGGTAAAACCTTTTAGCTTTGTGTGAATCATGACTAGCCACAGGTAGTAGAGCATAAAACAGTCTATTAAAATGACTGAAGTAAACAAGACAGCATTAAAATAAACTTTAGATGTGTACCTGAATAAAATGCGACATTCTGTGGCTATTTTTAAGGGGATTGAACTTTCACAGCTGTCTCACTGTTAAAACAAGATGGTGGCAGAGAGGTCTTTTGATAGTTACCCGTTGGAGAAAACATTTTATACACTTTTTATATTAAGTAGCGATTACATGCAAAAGTGATCCACTCTCCAGAGATACCCAGAATATTCCTAGACCTATTGAAGAGGAGACTTTCCCAGATGTTCGAAAGGAGCTCAACCATGTTTTATTTGGAGAGACTCCGGGGGCCTCCGGGTTGGGGGCGGCTCTCCTGCACAGGTGGAGGCTAGGACTGGAAGGGCGCGAGGAGGTACCAGTGGGCAGGGAAGGTGTTTACAGGAGATAGGTGTCCAGGGCTTACTATTGCTTACCTGTTAGCCTGCGACTGTCCTCTGTCTGAAGTTAAAGCCGCTGCCGAGAAGAGCTCAGTTACTGAGGCTTGGTCTACAGGCATGTAAGGTCCCTCCCTGCTTCTCGCACTTTAATGTGAATCCTCTGTGATTGGGTTAAACGGTAAATGCTGACGCAGCAGGTGTGGGATGAGGCCCCAGCTGCTGCATTTCTGACAAGCCCTCAGGGGCTGCTGGTGCCCCTGGTTCAGAGACCACACCGTGACCAGTGAGCAGCTACGCTGTGTCAAATACCTGCTCAGGTGGTTATTAACTGAATGGACGCTGTCTAGTCAATATCAAGCAATCAATTTGCGAAGCAAGTAACTGAGACTGTAATTGAGGTGCACTGATGAGCTGGAGACACTGGCCCCTTCATAGATGAGGTAACTGATGAGTGACCTGCTGTTTGCTCTGGAAGGAACCGGTGGCAGTGTAACCTTTGATGAGCTGCCCTAGCCTTTCTTGCCTGGGACTTGTCGCAGGCGGCCCGGCGCCTTGCCTCTTCTTTCTCTGCCACCTCCACAAAGACCTCATCTCCTTTGGTAGCTGTCACTTCCCACCCGTCCGGAGCTTTTATTGCATTGGGTTGGACTCATGTTTGCACCAGAGTCTTCTGACAGCGTGTCCTGCCCAACTTCAGCTCACTGATTTTATTATATTTTTAATTTTTTTTTTTTTTTTTTTTTTTTTTTTTGGTAATCCCTACACCCAAGGAGGGTGCGAACTGACCACCCTGGGATCAGGAGTCGCACGTTTCCCCAGCTGAGCCAGCCAGGTGCCCTTCACTGATTCTAAATATAAAAACTATCTGTGGGGAGCTACTTCTCTCTTTCACTTAAAACACCATTTTCCCATGTAATCAACCAGTTTCAGGCAGGTGTATGTTTGTATTTAAAGATTTTGAGAGCACAAGGAGGGTGGGTAAAGCAGAGGGAGAGGGACAAGCAGACTCCCCTCTGAGCAGAGCCTCAGACTCGATCCCAGAACCCTGAGATCGTTACTCAAGCCGAAGTCAGATGCTTAACTGACTGAGCCACCCAGGTGCCCAGTCGGTCTCTGTGCGTGTTTAAAAACACCTTCTGTGTCTCAGCTTTGGAGTTTCAACTTAAATATTCCTGTGTCCTAGATACCATGTAAACTCTTGAAGAAAGTGGGCAGTGGGGTGGCAGTGTGTTACTTTGTGTTCTTCAGTGATTCCTTTCCATTATATTTTCTTCAGCGTTTTTAATGAAAACTTCACACATTTGGTGATTCGAGTTTTACAATGAACAACTCTGTTCACCACCTAGATTTTACCATTAATGCTTCACATCCTCACATACCCATCCACCTTTCCCTTTCCTATCTTATTTTTGATGCATTTAAAAATAAAACCACAGGTGGGTGCCTGGGTGGCTCAGTTGGTTAAGCGACTGCCTTTGGCTCAGGTAATGATGCCGGAGTCCTGGGATCGAGTCCCACATCAGGCTCCCAGCTCAGCGGGGGGAGCCTGCTTCTCCCTCTGACCATCTCCCCTCTCATGCTGTTTCTCTTTCTCAAATAAAAATCTTTTAAAAATAAACCACAGGCATCACTTTGCATATTTCAACATGCTTATTTTAACTCGAGTTCAGTATTGAGTTTTTTATATGAAACTTAAATATGATGAACCATCATATATAGCATCCTTAATTATATGTAAGTTGAGCTTTGACAAGTGGATACACCTGTGTAAATCCCTGGCAAGATACAGAACATTACCATCACCGGAGAAAGTTCCCTCGTGGCCCCTTCTCAGCTTTTATGTGCTTTTGTGAATCCTTACCTGCAAAAGAATTCACTGATCACAAATGAGTGATTTGTGGTCAGTTTATTTCTTCAGACTTCACTCATCAATTTTATTTCATACAGGTTAATCTCATACTTTGAAATAGAGATTGTACAACACTTTCTATTTCTAGCAAGTTAATATTTAGTTTGGATTAACTCCTGGTGTTATTTCTGTCAAAAATTAAAGTTTTAACATAGACTATCTGGTTTCTGGCACAGATTACTTGCCAATGACTTCGTTGATTCTTCTAACATTTTACAAGATGGTTGGTGAGATCATATAAATTGAGACATGGAGATCTGGAGGTAACCATATTCTAAGAGGTTCTTTGGGCCAACACAGCTGGTTTCTCTGGCCAGCTATTTGCTGTGAAGATTTTACTTGAATATACTCACTTCATGATTTTGCCTGATATGTATGTTGGTTCACACTTTTAAAAAAAAATCTAGATGCATTTTTATTTTAAATAGTATAGTTGACACAATGTTACATTAGTTTTAAGTGTACAACATAATGATTCAACATCTCTATACATTATGCTATGCTTGCCATGAGTTCAGCTACCATTTGTCACCATACAAAGCTGTTACAGTATCACTGGCTATACCCCTTGTGGTGTGTCTGTGTTCCCCATGACTTAGCCATTCCAGAATTGAAAGCTTGTATCTGGAACACAAAGCTCTGTACCCAAGATCATCTTACTTCCTTATGTTCCACGTCTGTGTGCAGCAGTTTGTGCTTGCTTTACCCTTGATACTTCACGAAGTATGGGGCTGATTTGGATCCCCCTTAGTGTGGGTACACAGAGCTGTGTAAAACCTCCACTATCCAGAGAGCAGCTTGCTGCAAATGCCAGGTTCTCAGAATGACCTGTAACTAGAGAACAAACAATGCCCCACAATGTCTTTGGTCACAAAGAGACAGTGTTTTAATATCAGGAAAGTAGCTTAGCCGAAAGGGTAGAGTCAAAAGGAGTGAGTTCATAAAGTTGTCCAGGGTCTATAAAGTACTCCAATTGAGTTCTTTCAGAGTGCCTTAAAACTCCCACTTCTTTTCGTTCACATGAGTCACTTTAACACACTTGAACATGTGACTCGTGTTCCGAAAGGCCATGTAGCTCCTTCAACTGTTACTTACATTTGGGAATATCTTTTTCAGCAAATACTGAGCTATAAGCAGTGGGTTTATTCAGCTACTTTTAGCAGTAAATACCCAGAGTATAACTTAGAGTTATAGACATTATACAGTAGGTGCTCACTTTTTTTTTTAAGTGTTGCCCCAGAATACTCAGTAGAAATTTATAGTGATTTTTTTTTAAAGATTTTATTTACTTATTTGACAGAGACAGGGAACACAAGCAGGGGGAGAGGGAGAAGCAGGCTTCCCGCCGAGCAGGGAGCCTGATGCGGAACTCGATCCCAAGACCCTGAGATCATGACCTGAGCCGAAGGCAGACGCTTAACCGACTGAGCCACCCAGGCACCCTTTTATAGTAATTTTTAAAGGTACATCATTTTATTTATTCTTAAAGATTTTATTTATTTGACAGCGAGAGAGCACAAATAGAGGGAGTAGGAGAGGGAGAGGCAGGCTCTCTGCTGAGCAGGGAGCCCGATGTGGGTCTCGATCCCAGGACCCTGACCTGAGCTGAAGGCACATGCTTAACCATCTGAGCCCTGCAAGTGCCCCAAAGGTACATCATTTAATAGGAAGTTTATTTTCTTGCTTGCAAAGGAATGCAAGAAAATATCCCAGCAGTTTTTAAAAGCACAGTGTATGACCCTTAGAACCAACTGAACAAATACTCAACAGTTATCTATTTAAAAATGTAAACCAGAGAATGGCTGTTCATCATTGGGGAAAATGTATAATAAAGTTAACTACCAATAGGCCAGAAGAAACAATCCCTTCGTGTGTATTTACTGTTTTCGTTTTCCAAACTAAACTTATCATTGCTTCTCTCTGAGATGACAGGAGTAATTTTTGCAAACACTTGAAGTCAGTTCTGTTAAAATAACTCAGAACCACGTTTTAAGAAAAATTCAGGTTATAAATCTAAGCAGCTTTCTGCTGGGTTACGACAGTATGGGACTTCTACTTAGACATTGTATGATGTAATTGGAGGCACCAGAGACTTTGTGTGTGTGTGTGTGTGTGTGTGTGTGTGTGTGTGTGTATCCTCTGCATTTATTTGTACAAACCGTGTAATAAAGTAGAGTATTGTGGGAGATGGTGGGAGAAATTTCCCCTTCTAATAATACCAAGCCCTCATGGAATAGAAGGAAATCTGTTATCTTTTCTCCAATCCTTCAGAGCTCTTATATTTATTATATGTTCATATTAGGAGAGAAGGCTGCCATTTGTACAGGTTTTTGTTATATTTTCAGCTTCAATTAAAAATTTAAGATTCTAGGACGGGAGAGAAGTCCCCAAACCCACTTCGGTTGAGTGGGATAGCTTACCCTTTTTCAACGTGCATTTACTTCCTTTTTGACGGGTGGTTCAGCAGGAAGCTTTTCTCCCATCAAACGCTTGCCTGTTCCTCCCTTTCTTGAGTACCTCTTGTATTGACTTGCAAACCTCGTGGCATCATTCTTCAGGGCAGACTGTTAATTACTCTCTATTTTATATATTAGCCTTGTCTTCCCAGTGACATTATAAATTCCTCTGTGCAAGAACCCTCTTATATTTCTTTTACACTTTCTACCTTTTTTTGTTTTAGTGTTTTGGAGAGCCTTCACTCAATAAATACTGTTGGCTGATTGTCTGAATATTAAGAGAGGCCACTTGTCTCTATGAATGTGATTAGCTTCATTTTTCCGCTTTTCTACCAACTTAGAATTAATGGATGACTTCGAGGCAGAATCCTTTGGCATTTTGTTTCTTTTTATCTTCATTTATGAGTTATTACCATGGAGCTGACCATATTTCAGTAATAGTCCCAACATCTACCCCTTTAATAACTCCTTTCATCTGTGAAGAGCAAGTTGTTTTTCAAAAATAATTTTCCAGAATGACTCCTTAGAGCAGGTAGGCTGCACTGATTATCTAGAATGTAAGAAAAATCTAAACTCTGAAGTTCAGCTTCTGAATGACTTGTGAGCAGAAAATGGACTATACTTTGCATTGTGTATTCCGGTCAGAAATAGAGGGGACCTCAGTTGGTTAAGTGTCTGACTCTTGATTTCGGCTCCGGTCATAGTCTCAAGGTCGTGTGACTGAGCCCCGCATTGGGCTCCATGCCGAGTGTGGAGCCTGCTGAAGATTCTTTTCCTCAGCCCCTCCCTTCCAGCTCATGCATGAGCCCTCTCTAGAGGGGTTCTATTAACAGCTGAGCTCTTTGCCTGGGCAAGGTTTGATGTGGTCAAGGTCTGGAGTGGAGCACTGAGCCAGAAAAGACTGTTGCATTGGTTTATCCATCCTTCATCTAGCTGTGTCACATGATTGGATATATCCAATAAAAAGTCAATGTTGAGGTCATACTTTGTCCTGCACGGTGTTACTAGTTGCTAACTTTACACCAACAAATTTCCATGTGTCCTAACAAGTTGGGGAACCTGGCAAAACTGGGACTTGTGCGCGCTCTGTTAGAAGAGGCATGTGCTCTCCAGGTCAACACAGCCTCCCCGAGATTTTTGTATTAGTTTCTTGTTGCTGCTGTAACAAATTGCCATGAATTAGTGGCTTAAAACAGCACAAATGTCTCAGAGTTCTGGAGATTAGAAGTCTAAAATAGGTCTGCAGGGCTCTGTTGTTTCTCGAGACTCGAGGGGAGGATCTTTTCATTACCTAGTCTAGCTTCTGGAGGCTGCTCACATTCCATAGTTCCTGATTGGGTCACTCTGACCTCTGCTTGCATTGTCCTCTCTCCTTTGATTCTACTGCTTCTGTTTACCATTTGTAAGAACCCTTTGGGGGGCGCCTGGGTGGCTCAGTCTGTTAAGGGTCTGCTTTCAGCTCAGGTCATGATCCCAGGGTCCTGGGATCGAGTCCTGCATCGGGCTCTCTGCTCAGTGGGGAGTCTGCTTCTCCCTCTCTCTCTGCCTCTCCCCCTGTTTGTTCTCTCTTGCTCTCTCTCTCTCTCTCTCTCTCTCTCTCTAATAAAATATTAAAAAAAGAGAACCCTTTGTGATGACATTGGGCCCACCCATCTCAAGATACTTAACATAATCCCGTCCCCAAAGTCCTTACTGCCATGTAGGTAACATATTCACAGGTTCCAGGAATTAGGATGTGGGCATCTTCAGGGAGGCATGGTTCTGCCTACCACACCCCAGGTCTACCCCCTCCCCCCAGTGACACAGCTGACCCCCTCAGATTGTCCCCTCCAACATGAACAACTGCAATCAATTTCCATTAACCTGGAGTTGGATATTTATCCACCAGATAAGATGGAAATATTTCCAAAATTGATCTTTTCCTCTCTCTTCACAAATCACTGATACTGGTTTATCTTCTGTATACTTCTATTGGTATATTTTCTAAATGTTCAGTAATTAAAAAATAGCTCTTTTCTCCTGGCTTGACTTTTCTTCTGTGTTTATTTCTCCTGACATTGAATTTCAAGTGCTTCTTACACTGTGGTTTTCTTCTCATCTATAGAGTAAACCTCCCACTCACAAAGCAGTTTCTCCCCTTCCTGGTCCCTTGACTATGAATTTCTCAAACTCTAGTCTTTTTCCTGAGAATTTCTGGTTCTGTTGTGACTTGTGTTTTTCCTGGTTTCTCCACCTTTTCATGGAGTTTCTTTTCACCCTCTGGTCCCTCCCTCACAATTCTTGTATCTTTTGTCTTTTTCATCTGACAATAGGAAATGATGTACATTTTGAACTTGCAACATTGCAATTTATCAGCAGAACCTAGTATAATATCCGCTCTTGCTGATAAGAGAGTGGCAAAATTAATGTCAGAAATAAGCTGCTTAGTAACCTAAGAATTGAGGGAAAAACTCATCCATATACAAAGGTATCTGAAGCAGGAACAATTTGTCCCATGTTTTCCAAGAATTGTGAGATTTTTCCTTTTTGACCTTTCTTACTGTTGTTAGGGCTGATAGTGCAGCTAGTGAAATAGGCTTCTTTTTACTTAATTCATGGGTAAGGCTGTTAAAGAATCTTACAAAGGCACTGGTCCAAAAGACCAGAGCATATAGCAGTGGTTTTCAAAATGTGGTTCCCAGGCCAGCAGCATTAGAATTACTTAGGAACTTGCTAGAAATGAAAATGACCAGGCTCCACTCTGGACCTACTGGATCAGAAGCTCCTTGGAGTGGGGCCTAGAAGTCTATGTTCTAACAAGCTCTCCAAGAGATTCTGATACAAAATCAAGATGAAGATCTCTTAGTATATTGTATTGTCAGCCTAAGGGGCGGGGAGAAGGATGAACTCTTCTTGGTCTCTTTTTCTAGATCATTTTATTCACTAGTCCCAGTCTCCAGGGATATCACTTCCAATAAACTATGCTCACCAAAAATATTTGCAATTCCGGTAGACTGTCCAAAGTCCCTTTATTTCACCTCAAATAGTAATCTGTGGATTGGCATCCAGAAGAAATAGTTCTTACCTGGAGAGTCTACCCACAGGGCTTAAAGCTTAGGTTGTACCAAAGTAAACACAAATCTCATTCTTGGAACCCACTAACTTGTTCATCTCAGGCCCACTTCCCATCTTTAAATATAGCAGGTTCCATAAGCATTGATGTTTCAACTCCCTGAAACCTTGAAAATGAAACACCAAGTTACTCCTTATCTGCCCCTACAAAGTCATTCAAAATAAATTTTATATCTACCACATAAGGCTGTGTCCATGGCAAATCGGGTCATCCATAACACTCTCCAAATTTGGTGAAAGATCCATGGGGCCACTTAATTTTATTGAACTATAATTTACATGCAATAACATGCATCCATTGTTAGCATCCACTATGCATTTCAGTGCGTCTTGGCAAATGTGTATACCAGTGTGACCATTACCACAGCCATTATATAGAACCTTCTGTTACCCCCAAAACTTGTTCGAGCCCTTTTGCAATCCATCCCTCCCACCTCCTTGGCTCCAGGCAATCACTAGTCTGCTTTCTGTCACTATAGATTCTTTTTGCTTTTTCTAGGATTTCTTACAAAAGGAATCCTATTCTTCTCATCTAGCTTTTTTTTTTTTTCCTGGTGTAATGTTTTTGAGATTCTGCTGTGTTACATGTACAAGTAGTTTTTTCTTTTTTTTTAAAGATTTTAATTTATTTATTTATTTGAGAAAGAGAATGAGAGAGAGCACGAGAGGGAAGAGGGTCAGAGGGAGAGGCAGACTCCCTGCTCAGCAGGGAGCCTGATGCGGGACTCGATCCCGGGACTCCAGGATCATGACCTGAACCGAAGGCAAGTCACTTAACCAACTGAGCCACCCACGCGCCCACAAGTAGTTTCTTTTATTTGCTGGATTTTAATTGTGTGTATATATCCTAGTTTATTCACCTGTTGATGGAGATGGGTATTTTTCCAGTTTCAGGCTATTAAAGTTGCTCTGAACATTCATGTACAAGTCTTTGTGTGGACATGCTTTTCTTTTGGGTAAATATCTAAGGATGGAATGGCTAGGTCCTATGCATGTTCAGCTGCATGAGAAACTGTCTTCCCAAATGATTGGGATCCTATTTTGCATGCCCACCAGCAATACCTGCGAGTTTCCCCTGGGCCAGTTTCACATGCTGTGATGTCAGACAAATAGAAATGTAATTTTGTGTTGCTATCAAAAGTGTGTATATTTACCTTACACACGTGTATAAGTGAGTGTGTGCACGTGTATGTGCACATAGAAATGTTTCAGATGAACATCAATTTTGCTAGTAAATATTTTATATGGAATATAAAATTTTAACCCATGAGCTTACATACACAAACCCTTAAACGACATGTAAGTCATTGATTTCTGTTTTTCCTTAGTATTTATTTACTTCTATTTGCTGGCTATTACTATTGACTGTTAAGTGGCAAGCTTTAGAAAAATAATAGCAACCTTAACACAAGAAGATGGTCATTCTTTTTTCCTCTGACTTGGGAAAAGGTAACTGTCCTAGGAGGTTGGTGTTAGCTTACGTTGGGGTAGCTGAGACCTCCAGGACTGCATGGTGCAGGGTACAAGGACCTATGAGATAAACAGTAGGTATGGGGGTGCAGATGAAGGAAACTGAGGAAGAATCCTACAAGGAATAGGAAGAATGGACGGGCAGCGAGGAAAGAGATTTTCAAGGAGGGGTGGTCAGGACCCAGGGATCAAATGAGGATGGGAACCAATGGATGCGGCCACTGTGGAGACAGGGAAATCAGATTTACACGTGTATCATCATGACACCAAGCAGAATGTGAAGAATATCTAATAGAAGTAAAAGCAGCATGCTGTCAAGGAAGAGAGTGACTCTTGTAACTGAGTTGGGGAGGGGAAAATTGAGGAAAGCTTCTGGAATAGCAGTTAGTAGTGGAGCAAAAACAATAGAATAATAAAAATAATTCCATCTGTATATAGGAAATGCTGGAGTTATTGAATAGTGTTCCTAGAGTATGGGAATAAAATCTCTTGTTGGTTCGGACAGAATTTTATCCTAAAGGTATGATGACTAGTTAAGCCGCTGCTGTTAATTTATGTCCCACAGCGAGCAGAGTCCCTGGGACTGGCCCGAGCCAGGGGTAAGGTGCTCCTGTAAATTTCAGTGACTCATCTCTATGTCTTAAAATAGCAGCAGGCGAGGGGTCAAAGTGTAGTCAAGGAAGGAAGTCTTTTTGACATATGTTCCTCTCGAAAGCAGACTTAACCAACATATGTAATTGAGTTGCTCAAGCAGGTGTACAAGAATAAAGGTGGGTGATTGAACATGAGCCTCCATCCAACCATGAAAGATGCTGTGTTCTAGGCAGAGGCATTTTTATTTTTTCTGTAGGTCAGCCATTTTCCAAAGGACTTTAGCCATACCATTGGCCATAAATGAAGATATTCCAATGGGGTACATTGAAGGGCTCAGACTTTTAAGGGAATAGCTGTCCAGGTTTTCAGCTTTATACATCCTCTTTCCTAAAATTGATCCACCAGAGAATGCGTTTGCTTTCCTTTCTCCCTTTTTACTGAAGGAAGGCATTCCTCTCATCTTCTCAGAATTTCAGTATGGTACGTTGTCCTGTGATATGAAACATCCCAAAGGCTAAACCTGGGGTCACTTTTCTTATGACAGAATCAAAGACCTATTTGGATCATCTGTTGATGGGTAATTAAAAATAAATTTAATGATGGATCACGGTCTTTGGCTTGACCCAAAGGAGTTAAGGGATTTAAGTGCTGTTAAACTCCTACACTCCTCTGCTTATTTAGGCTAAAAGGATTTATCAGCATTTGTGTATAGAAATATGAAAAGTTGGAGTAAGATTGACACCAAACTTTTGTTTTAGCATTGAGGAATATTCATGAATACGTGGGTTAATTTTTTAAAAAGCTCTATTGTATCAAGAGGTACATTTCAAATAAAGTTTAGTAAATGTATAATTCAGGAGAAATTATTTCATCCTTAGGGGCTAAATTCAAAGTAAACTAAAAGCTCTACATGATATGCCTATTTTTGGTGTGTGTAGGGATGTATGATAGTTACGCGAATAAAATACTTGGAATCCTAAAGATCTCATTAGGATAAAACTTGCAGGGGGAGCAAAATGGAAATGTGAAAAGGGAATGATAAAAAATGAATGTTAAGAGCTTTTATTTTTTTAAGATTTATTTATTTGAGAGCGAGAGAGCTTGTGTGCACACAGAGGGAGAGGGAGAAGCCGACTCCCTGCTGACCAGGGAGCCTGATGTGGGGCTCATTCCCAAGACCCTGGGACTCTGAGCCGAGCCGAAGGCAGATGCTTAGCTGACTGAGAGAAGAGCTTATTTTTAAATGGGAACTCATGAGTATCAATTCACTATTGGATTTAGATTCTTATGGCTTTGAGTGATAACAGCTGTTAGACTTAAAAATGTCAAATTGACAGCATGCCAGAAATTACATCGTTAACAACTCTTTTGAACGTATGGTGAAAAAAATGAAGATACTAACTTAAAATTGACTTTTGGTTACACAGTTATTTTTAGATTGTTCTAGAGGGATAGACGTACAGATTTTTGAGAACCAACGTTATAGGTAATGGGACATCACAGAAACATTTTGAATAGGGGAATGCCTTACAGGATTGATGGCTTTGAAGAGGAGGTGCTCTGCTTCCAGGTGGAAGATGGGGAGGGTGCAGTGCAAACGTCGGAAGTAATGAGAGACTAGGAGCAAGTAAAACCATGAGTAGAATATCAGAGTCACTTTAATGAGGGATGTACCTTTTAGGATGTTTTTAACAAGAGGAAACTTTAGTTTGGCTTAATAACAAAATAATTATGTCCCCCAACAAGAAATCTCAAGGTAGGATGACTGTGTTGATGAACTCAGTGAATTAAGGTCTGTATGTTATCCTCTTATCCAGTGGCAAAGGGCTTATGGGCTACCATGACTGGTCTAGACCAATCAAAACTTACCCTCTGAACCTGGGGCTGGAGCACACCTTGCCTGAAAGCACATGGCCTTTAGAAGGACAGTGTAGATAAAACTGGAAAAAAAAAAATGAGGCTGTGGCAGAAGAAGGAAAAGAGGTAAAGAATTCAGGGAGACCCCAGTCCTAGGCACCATGGGACATTACATGACACAGTTAGGATTTGGAGTCCATGGGATTTAGTCACTAACTGGATGTGGAGTATAAACAGGTGGGATTAACTTAGGCATGTCTCCCCGGTTTCTGACCTGGTCACCAGATAGATTGTGGGGCCACTTAATGATGTGAGAGTCAGAAGGGTGGGCAGATGTGGTAGGTAGAATAATGCCTCCCCCACACCAAGATGTCTAAGTCTTAATTTCTAGAATTTATAAGTTTTACCTTACGTGGCAAAAAGGATGTTGTGGATGTGATTAAGGTTAAGGACCGTGAGAGGGCTAGATTAGTCTAGATAATCCAGATGGGCACAATCTAATCATTCGTCCATAAAAGTGGAGAACCTTTACTGTTGTCAGAGCGAGAGGAGAGCGCTAACTGGAACATTAGAAGACCTGGCAGGAGAAATCCAAAGTATGAAAGAGCTTGGGACTTAGTGTTGCAGGCTTTGAAGATGTAGGAAGGGAGTCAGGAGCCAAGGAATGTGCCTGGTCTGTAGGAGCTGGGTATAGCAAGAAAACCAGTTTTTCCCCTGGACCCTGTGGCAAGGAGCACAACCCTGTGGGCACCTTGATTTTAGCTCTCGGAGACTTGTGTGACACTTCTGACCTACAGAACTTTAAGATAATGAGTTTGTGTTTTAAGCCACTAGGATTGTGGGTTTTATTATGGGAGCAATAAGAAACGAATGCAGCTGGTTTGCCCAGGGTTTTCACTGAGGAATGCATATTTCTTCACGAGATATTGAATTAGAGGTGCCAATGGTTAGCAGTCTAAGGCTGTGGGCATTCTGTCCTCTTTGAGTACATGCTTGCTTAACAAATGAGAGAACATAGTTATGAAGGAGCACTTTATTTGAAGCTTACTTGTCCTCAGTTTTCTATGCTTCATTGTCCTTTTCCTCAAAATTAGGGTTTGGAATAGAGGACCTCAGGTGCCCTTCAGCTTGAAAATTCTGAAGTTATTTGCCTTCCATGAAATAGAATATATCCCTACCCAGGACAGTCTCCTCTCTGGTGAGGATGAAGAAAATAGAAGCACGTGCAAGAATTGTTAGTGAACACAGGAACATAGCATTCACTATAAAATGTGAGCATGGGCTTCCAGTGCCTTGTTTAGAAATGCAGCATTCCTAAATGTTAGCCATCAGTCAACATGTGCTCTGCTGAAATCACTCATTTTGCATCAAGGTCAGTGAACTAGAAGGTTCTGAACAGAAGCATGTGTTGTCCTAACTAGCTTGGGGGCTAGACACCCACTGTCATAAAGATCTCTGTGTTCTGGCATCCCTGTGGATTATTAATCCACATAATAACATAATCTGGGGAGGTGTTGAAAGCATTCCTATCATGAGCCATGGTGCTCCTTTGTTCAGAGATTATAAATCTCAGGAGGAGCTTTTGCCGCTTGATGGAAAACTGTTGTGTTACAAAGCTGGTGCTATAGTCTGGATTGTGCAAGAGGGCAGTTTGTTAGGTATAGGCTTTCTGTATGGGGTAGGGATGTATAGGAGAGCAGTGGGGGAGGGGAGAATGCATGCGAAAGTCAGTCTTTTAGGGCCACCTCTTGTCTTACCCCAGTTTAGCATGAGTACTGCTCTGACCAAAAATCCCCTTCTGCACAGGGGAAGAAGTATAATTTCTAATATAACTGCTGTCTTGAACACAGAGACGGGCCCTCTTCCTAAGCTGAGGGGTGGACTGTAGTCACCGGGGTCATGTGGGCTATACTTCAGTGTTGTCAGCTCGCCTGGCTGAAGATCACCTTCATACCTATCCTCACCCATTCAGGGACTCCCAAAGGCAGACTCTGCAGAAAAAAAGGCCCTAGATTTCCTAACAGTTATCTCATTGACAGGGAGTTTGAAATGTGATTCCATCTGGATCAGCTTTTGCTTTTCTACCCTGAAAAACTTTAATAATTATTTAAGCACTTGAGCAATAATTGAACAAATGCCCTTGAACTCGTTGTCCAGACCTGGGCTTGCCTCATGTTGTGGTGAGACTTGAAATGGTTAAGTCTGCCGTGAATGAGCCCCTTAAGCTCCAGGGCCTATATGTTTTGTCTGATTGTGTTGCTGGGGAATACTCTTTGGAAATTATGACCTTGACCAAACTTTGAATATCTGAACAAAATGTAGGCACGGGAGAATGATCCACTTAATGTCTGCAGACAGACTGCCAGTGTCATGGGACAGCTGTTTAGGGGACTAGGTGATAAGCATGGTCTGCTCTCGCTGTATCCATCACCATTCAAGACATATCTTAGAATAAGTCTCCACAACGTACAACAATCACAAGCATTTCCTTGAGGACTATTTGCTAAGTGTTTTCCCCTGCACTTTCTGGGTCTCCGTTTTAGTCCTTTCTGGCTGTTTTAACAAGATACTGGAGTTTGGGTGGCTTAAACAGCACACATTTATTTCTCACAGTTCTGGAGGCAGGGAAGTCCCAAGACTCAGGTGCGGGCAGATTCAGTGTCTGCTAAGGCTCCTCCTCCTCCTGCTTTGCAGGGAGACCTCTCTCCGTGTCTTCATATGGCCTTTCCTTGGTGCATGCACGTGGAGAGGAACAGATCTTGTGTCTCTTCTTCACGAGGTCACTAATCCCACTAAGAGGCCCTATCCTAAAGACCAAATCTAACCCTGATTGTTTCCCCAAAGGCCCATCTCCTGATACCATCACCTCAGGGATTAAGGCTTCAGCATATGAATTCTAGGGAACATAAACCTTCAGTCCAGAATAGTCTCACTAGGACAAGAAAATGAGACAAATTGATCTGTAGAGTTTTTTAGTATAACACTAATACAGTATCCCAAAAAGATACCCATTCTTTGGGGTTGTTTTGTTTTTGTCGCTATAGGAAGGAGATGAAGATTGTTAATAGTGGGACTTGGGAATTACTTTCAGATCTTGGGCTCACGTCCTGAAGTGATTTTGAGGAGAAGGGGTAGAATAAGGAACTGAGTTTCAGAACAGCCGTGAAGACGGTGGGGATGGGGTGGAGGGGGTTGTCTGTTTTGTTCTTTTTCCATAGCATCTCATAGCCCGGCCCAGGGTAATTATTCAACAAGTACATTTTGTTCAAATGAATTGATCATGAGTTGAAATGGTTTACAGCAATAACTAACTTGTTGAAGAGCTGTTTTTTGTCTTTTTGTTAAAGATTTTATTTATTTGAGAGAGTGTGTGTGTGAGTGGGGGAGAGAGAAAGATAGGGAGAGAGCACAAGCCAGGGGGAGAGGCAGAGGGGGAAGCAGGCTCTCCACTGAGCAGGGACCCCAATGTGAGGCTCGATCCCAGGACCCTGGGATCATGACCTGAGCTGAAGGCAGATGCTTAACTGACTGAGCCACCCAGGAGCCCCTATTTCTTATCTTTAAATGCCTGTCAGCTTTGGGTGCCATGCTTGGAGCCCACTTCATGCAAGTAATGGGTTAAAGGTTGTTTCTCACCCTTATGATATCAATCACTTGGGACTCTTTAGAGTTGGCTGGTCTGCAAACTACATTAAGCCAGGCAGAAGTACTTAAGGGAGGCTTGTTTTTCCTTTTTTGTCCAAAAGTGAAGGCTGGTGGGAATTTACCCAGTCATCCATCTGTGAGTCTAATCTCAAATTGTGCCTCTGCACCCCGTGGGTTGTTAACAAAAGATGCATTTGTGGTATTTATTGAGTACATACGTGGACAGTTTACTGGCTTGACTAATAACCAGTGACAGGAGTCTTCTGGCAGAGGTTGAGATTAAGAGAAAATGGAGCTCACCTGTCATAGCCCAGGAAGTGAGCCTGGGATGGAGAGGCTCCTGGGCCTGGGATTTTCAGTTTTCAGTGCAGGACCAGTTGGTCACCTAGGGCTGAAATACCTGTCCCTCTGCTGTTTGGGCCATAAGCGGCCTGACCTGT
This sequence comes from Zalophus californianus, assembly GCF_009762305.2. Lineage (NCBI taxonomy): Eukaryota > Metazoa > Chordata > Mammalia > Carnivora > Otariidae > Zalophus > Zalophus californianus. The sequence goes on along the minus strand of NC_045602.1, from coordinate 105,323,942 downwards.
GTAGATTTTCTGGCTCCTCTGTCTCACCTGAGTCCTGTGTTCCGAGGCGTCATGGGGGGAAGAGTTCGGGGGTACATGGGAAGGGAAAGTAAAATACCACTCAGTCGGAGTCACATTTAATGGCTCACCTCAAATTGTATTTAGAAGGAAGAATATGTTTACTGGGACCTGAAGCTTTCACTCAGTGGGGACTTCAGAACCCAGCACCTCTTTCTTAGGGGGGGGCCGGGGAGTCAAAGTGCTCTCCTCACAGCAAAACCAGGAAGAATCTGTGTGTGTTAATTAAACTGCAGGGAGAATAAGGTTCAAAACCCCTCCTGCCCCTGGAGGATATTGTCCAAACACAGGTGGTCTCTACTCTCCAATCCAGGTGTGTCTTACAGTCCAGTAGGGCTGGGGGCTCACCCATCCCATGAAAATATGCTGTCGTTTGTGCCCTGAGATGCCCCTGAGTGTAACAGGGTGACCGTAGATCGGCTCACTGAGCCCATCTCTGATGATGCATTTCTCTCCTTCAGTTAGGGCTGTGGGGGATAAAGTCAAGAAGGGAGTGGTGGGGTTCCTGCAGAAGAAGATAGGGGAGGCAACTCTGAAACAAGGTAGGGCAGGTCACAGGAGCTGTGATACTCCAGAAGTAGATACTCTTTCCTGTGACCACAGGTAGGGGAGAAGAAAGATCTGCTGGATTTTCAAAGTTAAGTTTTGTAGCAGCATCAAAAAGGACCATCGGACCCGAGATATTTATTTAGATAAGAATGCGGGTCTAATCTAAATTATTTTTAAGTTTTTCTTGTTTGTGATTGCAATCAGAGTGAATGCTATTTGAAGTGTTTTTTATGGTTTTGGGAAATACTGTATGCAGATGTTTAAAGTTGAATGGAAATCAAATTAGGGAAAATGGAATCTCACTTCCTTGTTCATGGGTGCTTTGGAGAAACGTCTTGATTTTTGAATTGGACATTCTGAGAGATCACTGGTGAGTCTTAGGCTGAGCTGCATGAAATTGATGGTTTTTGTTGGTCAAAATGATAGTCATAATTTCACATGGTTCATCCTAATATATTTATATCCTTGGTCTTTTATCTAGACACAAGTAGATTAATCTATAAAGCTATTAACTCTGTAGTGAATATATTAATAAACTGAAGAATCTACTTCAACAAGAACTATCCTTTCTGCTCTGTCATTTTTGCAACTTCAAATTTTCTTTTCCTGGGTTTCCTTTAAAAGAGGGAAAATTAATTTCAAATCTCTAAAGCATCTGGAATGTACTAGAAGATGAGAACTTTCAAAGAAGGGATGAAATTGAAGGTAGAAGGCATCCTGTTCCATGCAATGACTCTAAAAGTCCTAGCACCTATTGCAGTGATTTTTGAGGGCAATCCTTGGTCAAAAATGGTCATACCAATATTATGGGAATGGGGGGAGGGGAGAGGGATCAACACTCCTTATCTTCTTTCTTGACTTCATTTCAGTTCAGTTTTTCCTATTTGAGTACATTGCCTTATTTGGCTCAGAATGAGCTCAAGGCGGGTTTTTGTGAAATGTTTTCTTCATTGTAAGAAGTACTTCCTTTGCAGCCCCAGGTGCAGGTGAAACGTGCCGGTGTGGCGGATACCATGTCGTGATGTCCTTGAATGTGCTGTGTTTGGGAAGCCATCCATAGTTGTAGTTGTAGAAATAATTCAGATCAATGACATGACTAGGACCGTGGGTTTTATGTTGTTTTGAAATTTAGCATCAAAAGAAAGCATTTGAGGGTCATAGTCGAGTATCCTATTTCCAAAAAAAAAAACCAGATTCTTTTTTTTATGATTAGGAAACATTTTTATGCAACTAGTTGACTTTTAAATGAAACCTTGCATTCTGGACTGAATCATGGGCTGTAAGGTACTTTTATGGATGGCTATGTACACATGACATAACTCTGCGTGTGTGCTTTTATGAACAGAACCAGGACCTTGGCGGTCACACGGGTTAATTTATGTAATGCTTACTCTACTATAGACCACTCTGGTTTTTCTGTCGGAACAGAGTCACAGGTAGGTGCAGCTTGCGGACCATAAACTTGCTTTGACTACGCACTTCCTGGACTGGAATCCTCTATTCAATAAATAGCAGGTGCTAAATGGAAACCTGGTGTTCGAATGAGAATCTTTCCTAGAGCTTTTTGGGGTATTTCTGCTGAAATTTAACAAGGGCGTGTTGCACAGTTTTGTTCCTAGAATCGTCCTTGACGCCTGCCTTTCCCACATCCGCACATAGTCTGTTGGTAAATCCTGACTGTTCTACCTTCAGAAGGTACCCACCTTCTGTTTCACCTCTTGTACTCTGCCACCGTGGTATAGGCCTTGTTCTTCTTCACCTGGATGACTGGTCTCTTTTCTCCCAGGCTTGTTTCCTGCACCCCCACTCCTGTTAGGGTTCTGTTTAGCCAGTTGCTCTAACCCAGCTCCTCCCTTCCTAGCTTCCTCCAGCGGGTCTTCCCCTCACTCCCAGTACCAGTCGGGATCTCCACCATGCGCTCCCGGGCCTGTGTGATCTTAGCCTCTTGTTACCTCCATCACATCCTCCCAAGCTCCCTCAGCTCAGCCACAGTGGCGTTGGGCAGTTCCTTGCACACACAGGCTTGCTGTACTCGGAGGATCTTTGCCTCGCTGCTTCCTCTGTCACGAATGCACTCCCCCCCCGCCCCCATCTCCCTGGCTGATTCCTGTACTTCCTTCAAGTCTGTGTACCTTTTGTTTTTTGTTTTTGTTTTTGTTTTTTAAAGATTTTATTTGACAGACACAGCGAGAGAGGGAACACAAGCAAGGGGAGTGGGAGACGGAGAAGCAGGCTTCCCACTGAGCAGGGAGCCCGATGCTAGGCTTGATCCCAGGACCCTCGGATCATGACCTGAGCCAAAGGCAGATGCTTAACGACTGAGCCACCCAGGTGCCCCAAGTCTGCGTACCTTTTGTTTGACCCCCGTCCTGTTCTCTACCTTTGTCCTTCCAGGGCACTGACCATTTTTCAGCTTCTGTAACTTAGCAACTTATTGGGTTTAGTGTTGACTTTCTCTCCCTCTTCTCTAGCATGTGTGTGTCCCTCTGGGTCAGGTTTGCTGCTTTTTTGCTGAAGTGGCCCAAGCACCTTCCTGGTGCCTGACTCCCAGTGGAGGCTCTGAATACCTGTTACATAAATGAAGGCTCGTTCAAGGTGATGGTTGGGCCTGTATCGCCCCTTGACAAGTCCTCCTTTTTAGAAATCAGCTTTAAGTCTTAAAGCCATTTCCTATTGTTTCGGCTTCAGACTTCCTCTTATTACATATCCACTAATGAGATGAGTCAAAAGAAAGTTTAAAAAGAATAGTATTTGTTACAACCCATTCTTGATGATTCTGTTAATGAGAGATTAGGTTCTGCCAACACAATCTAGAAACTTCCATTTGGTTTGCAGAGGTTTCAGAGGATCAGGGTGAGGCCCTTCTCAGGAAGGGGCTGTTCTAACATCCGTGGAAAATAATCCCGTACCCTTGATTCCACTTCTCTGAAACCACCTGATAAACTGAATGGGAACATTGGGCATTGTAATATTCTAAAATGGCTTGAATAGTCCTGAGGTCATGGCGTTGCTTGAACGCCCTTTCTCGCCTTCCTGTCTATTCGTGTGCCTTGTGGGTGTGGGAAAGATCGGGCAGTTTTACAGCTGCTTCTCCCCTGCTTCCTTTGGGATGGTCCGGGCCCTCTCTGCACACACTGGCTGTCTTCTCTCTCTGCCAGGTTCCTCCTCATCTGTCTAGCTAAGATTATTTCGTTATCCTCTACTTCCCTTCCCGACCTGATTATCTAGGTCGCTTCCTTTCCTTCCAGCCATGCTGCCTCCCAGGAAAGTACAGGGAAACCCAGGAAATGAACCCAGCCCAGCTGCCTCTGAGCATGGTCTTCTAGCCATCTGCCAGTCCTTCCCAAATGAGTGGGAGCCCTTTGTCCCAGGCACTCAGCCCTCTGTGCACTGGCCTCATGGACCCTTTACTTGCTTCCTGCCACTTCCTTACAGGTGGCCTGTGGTTCCGACCAAATGGGAAGACTCACCACTTCCAGAACACAGGCCTGCTCTCCCTGTGCTCACTCTCCAGGAAACACCAGGGCCACCTCCCCCTCCCCACCTTCCTTGTCCGCCCCTCTTGTAACACTGAAACTAGTCAGCTTACTGTTGGTCATGGTGTGCTTCAGGTCAGCCATCTTTACAACCATCTTTACTTCCATGCCAGACTGTAAACGCTCTGAGGGCAAGGACTATGTGTTATTTATAATGTCTGGCCCTACGAGTAATGCCTAGCTGTGTATGGTAAGCATTTCATAGAATCATGGAATGTTGCTGATTGGAGGTATTCTGAGCATAGAAACTTTGGTTAGTCTGGGATTTCTGGAACTGTCCGGATTTTTAAAATTCTCTATCCGTTTATCTTCCATAAATACAATTGTATTTTTCCAACAACACACACTGATGGTTAGTTTGGAAAATGACACTTGCCATAGACATCAACTAGTTTAATCCTTCATATCTATGAATTGTGATTGAAGGAAGTTTCAAGGGTAGATGGGCTTGGCTCCCATTATTACCCTCCATGCATTTGTCATGATAGCATTAAGGGGTCCATTTGGGAATTATTTTTAAAGTTCTGTTTTGATACAAAACAAGTTATGAATATGGCCTCAGTGATAAGTTGAAATACATATTTTCCCCACTCAGACTAGAAACTTTCTCCCAGCCACAATGTAGTACCTCTACAGGGTAATAGCCATACATTCACTCATTCATTTTAGCAAATATTTATTGAGTGCCTGCTATGTGCCACGTACGTAATACGGATAAATCAGTCAAAAGTTCCCACCTTATGAAGCTTGCATTCCAGGAAGTAGAAGAAGACAAAGTACAATGACAGGTGTGCTGGAAGGTCCGTGCTCTGGAGAAAAGGGGGAGAATGGTGCTGAGCAGGATGGGAGGGGAGCTGCAACTTAAAACGAGATGATTGGCAGAGACCTGAAGGCAGCAAAATGATGAGCCCTGAGGATATCTATAGGAAGAACATTCTAGGCCAAGAGAACAGTGGCTGTGTGTGGGAGTGGCTTGTCCTATGCAGGAACAGCAGGGGCACGGCTCTGCAGCAGGGAGCATGGGGGAAGAGGACTCGACGTGTTGGAGGAGGTGGGAGGCGTTCAGACCACTTCAGTCCCTCAAACAAGCATTTCTCCACTTCGCTACTGACATTGTGGGCTGGATAATTCTTTGCTGTGGGCACTGTACCACCATGCATTGTAGGCTGTTTAACGGCACCCCTGGACTCTACCTACGAGGTGCAAGTAGCAGCCCCTGCCTTCCATGGGTGACAACTAAAAATGTCTCAGGACGTTGCCAAATGTCCTCTGAGGTGCAAAGTCACACCGGAGTTTAGAACCAACGTTTTAGACCAAAGTAAGGACTTTGTTACTTGGGGTAGTTCTTTCGTTTTAACAAGACTCCTCTGGCTGCCATGTTGAGAATAAATTGAATAGGGACACAGGCGGGAGAAGGAAGCCCGGGAGGGATTTGGCAAAAGATCAGGAGGGACATGAGTGCACCTAGAACCAAGACTGGAGTGGGCTGCGGTTGGTGAGGGGTGATCAGGTTTGGGGTATTTTGAGTGAAGAGCCGCGAGGATTTGTGACAGACTGGATGTTGGGTGTCAAAGCATAATCAACATTAGCTACAAGGACGTGGGTCCGAGCACAGAGCTTGCAGGTGAGACACCGGTTTTAGGGGGAGGTCTAGAGTTTGGTTTGAACATCTGGCATTTAAGAACATTGATAGGGGCGCCTGGGTGGCTCAGTTGGTTAAGCGACTGCCTTCGGCTCAGGTCATGATCCTGGAGTCCCGGGATCGAGTCCCGCATCGGGCTCCCTGCTCGGCGGGGAGTCTGCTTCTCCCTCTGACCCTCCTCGCTCTCATGTACTCTTTCTCTCTCTCTCTCTCTCTCTCTCTCTCTCTCTCCTTCTCACTCTCTCAAAATAAATCTTAAAAAAAAATTGGTAATCCTCTGATTCCTCCCTCACAGTACCCCTGGGAAGTGGGTATGCTCTCCCTTTACAATAAAGGACACTGAAGCCCATGAAGGTTAGTTGACTGTACCAAGTCACACAATCTCTACAGAACGGGAACAGAATTTTAATCCTGAAATGTCTGCCTACTAATCCCCAACTCCTCGATACTCTTGAAAGTGCTTTTGTGTGGTACCAGAAGTTCCCAACATGAGGCCATTTGTATCGTATGCCCTACAGGAGTTCATTCAGCAATTATTCATGAAGTGAAGTTCAGCTAAATGCTGACGTTTTAAATGGAGACAGTCATTCCTTTTGCATCTTGTACAAGACTGAAAACAAACTTTAGAAATGATTGTGTATAGTAAAGCCACTTGGCATATCAGGAAATCAGGTTTGTGGTTACTTAGGTATAAGTAACCTTTTCTCAAAGTCTGTCCTGAGCCCTATCAGTTGCCTGGCTCATCAAGGGTTCTGTGTCAGTTGTGTTTGGAAGCCTGTCCTGGGTCCTCCTCTTGGGGATCCACAGTGCATATTAGCAGATTGCTTCTGTTCCTCCCTTAAAATGTATTAAGTATCTTGTAGGCACGGGTGCTGTTATACCATTTTCCCATCTTGGATATGTTTCTATAGGTCTGCCCTAGTCACGGCTGTGTCCTGGTACCCCCTTGATCTGCACATTCTCTCAATTATACGTGTCCCTGAAGCCTAGGTATGACATTAACAGGCTGTTTTGTACCCCTTTCATTTTTCTAGCAGACCCTTCTGACCTTTTAGCTATGCGGCCATCAGACCCCGAGTGATGAACGGGAATGGATTTTCTTGAACTAGATCCTGAGATCTTTTGCATCCTCTATCTAAAAGCAGGTTTTCTTTCTCTTTGGTTATATAATCTGTTCATTTAAACTGTGGGACTCAACAGGGTAATTGCAACCCAGGAGCTGCCAGCAGTTTGAACCACGGAGCAGGCAGCGGGGAGCTGTGCGCCATGATTGATTCCTTGGGCATTTGTGAAGTCCGAAGGTGATGTGAACTGAACTGCCCTGAAGAGCTGCCCACAGGCCTCTCTGCTGTTACGAGTTGGGTAGTCTTGCTGTGGTTTAAGCTAAAACAGACCGCTGCTCTTTCTCCTTTCTCTGAGAACCATCGGTGCTAAGGGAGCAGTCTTAGGAGGTCTCCAAGGGTTTATCCTTCATGAATCCTTGGCAGGGCCGGTTTCATGGGCATGTGACCTGTGCAGTTACAGAGCCCAGACTCAGAAGGGCTCTGTGTTTGGTTTAATGCTCTGTTGTCACGGTCTTGAAATTCTTAACAAAGGGCCCCATGTTTTCCTTTGGGAGTGGATCCTGCAAATTATGTAGCTAGTCCTGATTCTAAGAGCTGGCCTCTGTCCTTGACTTCCTAGCTTCCAGGGGGAGGACACAAAGGAGTAAGGATTTTGCATCTGGAGGGCATTTAAGAACGACCTACAATGTTAATCTCATGTTTTACATGCTACAGTTTAGGGTTTGAGAATTGGAGTATCCATTGACTTTAGAGAACAACATTTTTTTTTTAAGATTTTATTTATTCATTTGAGACAGAGAGCATGAGGAGGGGAGAGGTAGAGGGAGAAGCAGGCTCCCCGCCGAGCCAGGAGCCAGACGTGAGGCTCGATCCCAGGACCCTGGGATCATGACCTGAGCCGAAGGCAGATGCTTAACCATCTGAGCCACCCAGGTGCCCCAAGAAAGAACATGTTTCTTGATGGTGGACCCCATTCAGTAGAGGAATGGGTGTCATAAATAGCACTGAGTTGTTGCTAAGGAAGTGATGTAGGATCCTAAGCCCTTCTCAGAGTCTTTGTTCTAGCTGAAACAAGGGCTGATCATCTGTATATAAAATAAGCTTTTAGATAGGATACAGGATACTTCTTGATTGGCAGCATCACCAAGGTGAAGATTAATTATGACAGTTCATTCATTCAGATACTTACTAAGCACCTGCCATGTGCTGGGTACTGTGCTAGGAGGAGGGGGTGGGTAGGATCTTGAATTTGAGTTCCCCCAAAGCTGTTCCTGTGACAGAAGATTTGGGTGCAAGTGATTTATTGGGGAAGTGATCCCTGGAAATACTGGCAGGAGAGTAAGGAAGTGAAACATAGACATGAAGGAATCCAGTAAAGGGTAGATTACCTCTCGGGGCAACCAACTCGCAATCCCACAGGGGACCACTGGAATACAGTATAGAACAGGCCCTGGAATTGTCCCATAGAAGGACTTGGAGGTTGGTTATTTACCCACTAACCATCACCCACTAACCATCACCCACTAACCATCACCCGTCTCTGGCTGAGGGCCACCCCTTGGGCATTTTTGGCCTGCCCCTCTGTGCAAGGATGAATACAGCTCTTAGCCAAAGAGAGGTTTTAGGCAAAGAATCACAAGCACTTGGAGGAGGAGGCTGTGGGTGAGTGTAAGATGGGTGGGTTCCAGGGGTAAGGGGATAACAGAGGTGAGGCTGCCATTTTGGATGGGTTTGTAGAGGGAGGCCTTCCTGAAGAGGTGACATTTGAGCAGAAACATCAATGAAGTTTAGAGTCCTGTGGATATCCCAGGCAGAAGGAACAGCGAGTGGGAGGACCCTACACAGCACATGAGGGGCTTTGAGGAAGAGCACAGAGGCTATTTTGGGTGGAGTGGGATAATCAAAGGAAAGAAGGCTAGGAAGTAAGATAAATAGGGTACCCAGGGACCAGGGTAAGGATTTGGGGTTGTATTCAGAGTGTATTGGGAATCTATTGGGAATTCTGAACAGAGGAATGACACGATCAGATTTAAATTTTTAGAAAGAATCGTCTGTCCTTCTGGGTGGAGAACAGACTGGGGCCAGGGGCGATAGGGAGAAGCAGGGGAGATGCTGCTGCTTGATCAGAATTCAGAGTTCAAGGGTCTAGAGTTTCTCAAAAGGACAAGCTGACTGTGCTCTATTAGGACAACAGTGTATACACCCAGCCCAAGCAGCTGCATCCAGACTTGCTTCCATGTTCTTGCTTTAGACCACAGCTCTTGATTTTTGTTGGCTCTGAGGGGCCCTGCCGCTCAGCCCCTCCCTGATCATGGGACCCCTTCTCCCTTCTTAGGGCCACCAACAGCCTTAGTTCTTCCCATCGCTCCTGCCCTTCAGTGCTTCCCTGACACTCTGGCTCTCGCCGTGCCCTGACAGATGGTTACTGCGAGATCCAAAGATTTCACTGGAACATTTATGTGAGCCCTGCTCTTCTCACTTTTATCTTTCAGTGTATTGTAGCTGAGCTTTGGGGGTTTTTTGTTTGTGGCAAAAGGATTCACACAACCAGATTCCTCATCCTCTTGTCACTGAAGGTTGGCTCCATTGGTTCGCTCCATCACAGACTATGGAGGCTGTGAGTCACTGACATCTGACTTAGAAGCAGCATCAGACAGACACTGCCATGGCTTTCCCAGTCCACCAGCCTTGTCCTCTCTTGAGGACTTGGGCTGGGAAAGAGGCGGAGCAGTGTTCCTGCTGAGGCTGCAGAGGAGCCAATGGGCCATGGTAGAGTGGAGATGTAGGAGATGCCATGGGGGGAAGGCCTGGGATGTTCCATAAACAGATAGGGTGTGAGTTGCCATGCCAGGCACTGGGATTCCACAGGGTAGTCCCTGTCTTTGTGTTCACACTCTGGACACCCTTCTTTGCTGAGGCTCACCGAGCCAACTTTTAGATCTATAAGGACCCCGTGGGTCCATCATTCTGTTTCCTCTCCCCATGGAGAGAGAAAGGAAGGGCCAGGGGCCGATTGACCTGCTCATAGCAGTCATAACTGAGGCACTTTCCACTCTGTTGTTTATCCAGTGTGATAAAATGGCAGCTGCTGGAAATGAGGTGGTGGCTTTCAACCGGAAACTCAGACCAAAGAGGGAGTAGAATCAGAATATGTTTTGGATTTTTGGCTTTGTGCAGGTTTTGTTTTGTTTTGTTTTGAAATGGAATGAGGAATGTCTTTTTTTTTCTTTAAGAATGAGAGGCGCCCATCGAGGAAAAGTAGAATGCTAGGACCATAAAGAATACCTAATAGACAAAAGGTGAAAATACATTGTGATCTTTGGGAGTTTGGTTTTCTGAAAACTTTGTAACTTTGAGATAGTATTTGGTCATTTGATTGCTGGGGTTCTTGATGATTTTTTCTTAAAATACTATGGCATCTTTCATCTATATTCTAGGTTTTTTCAGTCATAGACAATCAGAATATTAAAATTTTCAAAAGCAAATCATTTTTTCTTTAAAGTATGGGGAAAGTATCCTTAAACAGGAATTACTTTTAAAATATGGAAGCTTTATATTACTTTATATGTGTTCACTGTTAACTTGGTATTTCTTTGTGTTTTTGAACACATAATAAGTGAAAAATGTAACTGCCACAACTGTGAAGTAAAATATAAATTTAAATTTACACATTATTTACATAAGTGTAAATTTTCACATTAGAAAAAATGATTCTTATTCGAACAACATGGTGAAAAGTGTTCACAGTAAAACTTATGATAAAATGTCTCAAATTAATTTGTCTAGAAACCATATAGGCATTATTATTAAAATACATTTTATAAATGTACCTCTACTGCAAGGGCACTGAAGGGTGAACTCAGGAAGGTTTAGCTGCATTTTTCTGTAAAACGTAGTTTCATATAGCTTAAAATCCTCATGTTTTCTCAAATTGATAGTTATTTAATAAAACTGTATCTCATAAGTCCTTCTAATAGAATTTGCAGTGTTCACAAAAGGAAAACGTGTAGGGCTAGTTAGTGATGAGACTATGCTTGTTTATTTGGCACTTATTCCATGCATTGTCCTCAAGTTTCATTTGCAAAAATCTTTAGTCTTTAGTGTCTCTCTGTGTACATATGGGGTCACAGAGTATAAACTTTCACTTCAATAAAGGAAGAGATGGAAGGATTCTAGGACCACATGAAGAAAGTTGGTTTTTCTCTGGGAACTTTTATTTTCAGTCCAGTTTTAGGTTAGGAAAAACAGGCTAAAAACAAAACCCAACAATTCCTAGCATAATGGAAATTAAGTGAACAATTGTATTTTGCATCAACTGGCTAGTTATTTATAAAACCATAAGTCAGATTCTTTTCAACTGTGTCTTGGACCGGGCTTCTTACACTTTGATGTGGATACGTATTGCCTGGCACTGTTAAAATGCAGAATCTGCATTTCTTACAAGCTTCCGGATGGTGCTGATGCTGCTGGTCCGTGGGCATCGGTAGAGGAGCACAGTTGGAGACAACTTGCTTTGGGACCCATCTTGCTTGACTGTGGGGCCAGGCTATACCTGGGGGAGGGACTGACTGCTTCGGAAAAAAGATTTTAGAGGTAAGTCAGCCTGAAAATTTTTCGGATGCAGAAAACCCTTCTTATACATATATGATGGTTGAGCACCTGTCTTCCCAGGAGTAGGTGAAATGGAGAGATGTGGTAAAGGGGGATGTGCTTGATTTTTTTTCTTTCTCCAGGGAGGGAGGGTTCCTTAAAGCTTGGAGGCCCCTGAAGAAACTGATTTGCATTCGTCGTAGAGGGCATCCATTGTTTATGACCTCATATAGAAGCTGCTAGGCGTTGCTCAGGAACACAAAACCGGAGGTTACACTTTTGAGCAGTATGGGGCCATTGATGTTACGGAAGGGACTGGTGGAGATTACAAAATTTCCGGTGATAATTACAAGGACAGCGCTCTCTTCTCCTTAGCAACCATCCAAGCAAAGGGAGCAGAAGCTTGGAATAGCAGCGGTCCCTACAGAGAAATGTGTGTGCAGACAGAGTCAAAAGCAATTGAAGTAAGTTTGCACTAATGACTTTGGGGACCAGAGTGCCCCGAGAATGGAAGAGGAGGGCCCTTATTATCAGGGGTGACCTCAGATTTGCAATTAAAATGACTGTCGGGCATATAAATGGACACCTGGGTGGGAGGATTGTGTAGTGTAGGTGGTACTCAGTGAATTTCTTTATCTTGGACTTTGGATGGAGAAAAGTTTTTCCTCTGCTGCTTGTGAGCTCAGTAATGACAGATGGTTCTTATTTTCTTGCTGCTTTCTGTTCCCAGAGGAATAAAGTAGGAATTGTGTTCAGAATTCAAGCCTATACAAAGATGCTTGCTTTGGCGTGGGCAATTTAGGAATACAAGGACATTGGCTGTGATAATTAAATCAAGGCAAAGAAGGACTGTAGAAGGTTATGCACTTGAGGACTAGACAGAACTCGTCCTGTGACCTTGGTCAGGTTATTATCCTTCTAGTGTTGGTTTACTATAGTGAGGGCAATAATGCCTCCCTTCCGTAGGTTGGAGATGATTTTCATGAAGTGTCTAGGAGATTGTTTGATATATAGCTTTTCAGTAGGTAGAAGAGTTACCTTAGGTTTTCTGAGCTATAGCTCATGATTACATTTCAAGATGAGAGCTGGAGTTCTGAATTGAATGTATATTTGAATTTCATCAGTTGAGTAGCAACAGAAATAACAGAGGTCGTAGAGAATACCTGATGTCAAGAAAGCAAGATGCCCGAGAGTAGGAGGACAACAGTAAATTAATAGCTTTTGCAAATGTGACGAATTAATTTTTGAGCCCTTTGCACATTGGGGTTGCCAGTGAAATGTCTGGAGCTATAAGGATCAGAGGAGAGTTAAGTTCTGATTATTCTAAGAACTTACAGAATTCCTAAGTGCTTCTGAGCCAAGGACGATGTGAGGCTTCCCAGTTCTTTCTCTTCCAGTCACCTTGTAACAGTGACTGTGATTGCCACTCAAAACCCATTGACTACCCAGTAGTCAACTCCAGATTCTCTCTAGGACCCGCACTAGCATTCGTGCCATCTAATATGGGAGCCCACTCAGTGCGCATGGCTTTGAGCACTCAACATGTGGCCAGTTCAAGTTGAGATGTGCTTGCGAGTGCAAAATACACACTGGATTTCAAAAGATTTAGTATGAAAAGTCAAGTATACCAATAATTTTTGTACAAAAATATTTGTTAAAGTGATATTTTGGGCTTAAAATATCAAAATTAATTTGACCTGTTTTTACCTTTTTTTAAAAAAAAAATATTTGATAGACACAGCGAAAGAGGGAACACAAGCAGAGGGAGTGGGAGAGGAAGAGGGAGAAGCAGGCTTCCCGCTGAGCAGGGAGCCCGATGCGGGGCTTGATCCCAGGACCCTGGGATCATGACCCGAGCCGAAGGCAGATGCTTAACGACTGAGCCACCCAGGCGTCCCTGTTTTTTACCTTTTTAACATGGCAACTAGAACATTTAAAATTCTACATGTGGCTCGCGTTTTATTTCTATTGATTAGTGCTGGTCTAGACTGCGCTAAAAGAGACCCATCGAGGCATTAACTGGAGAGGTTTAAATCCTCAAACTCCCCTGTCTCAAAACAGGAACAAACAAAACTTTGTGGTGGCTTAGAGGAGCTTCCTGACCTGAGTTCTGGTGTCCTTTCTCAGCAAAAGGAACACTCTGTGCAAGTTAATGATATTTTTATGGCAAATACATTGTCTTTCCAGATACAGTCTCAAAGTGTTTACATCATTTACATTCAGATTTTTCTTAACGTGGTTCTAAGTCAGCATTTGACAACTATTATCTAAGAGGCAGTGTTTCATTGAAGGGTGTCTGTTTCTGAAATACACAAACAAATGCAGTAAGTGAATATTGAAACAAAAGAAAAGTTACTCGGTGCACTTTTGCTTAATATTGATCTTACTGTAAAAAGAAAAGGCAATTTTGCATCAGTTAAATGGTGTCACAGTTATTGGTTCTCTTTCTTCATGGAATACAGGGAGTCAGCAAAGTAAATTGAATCTTTCAGCTTCTAAGTTGTCAAGGGAGTTCTTGAAAGCGAACTGCAATCCGATATCTGCAGCAGAACTGAGATGAGGAGAGGGGGCAAGATGATTTAGCAGCTTCTTCAGGCTCCTGCCGGATCGCTCAGAAGATGCAGATAAATGGAGGGCTTTGTGCAATTAAGTAGAGTTATGGTTCTGAACTTGAAATGAATACTGTGATGTGGCTTGAGTAGTCCTATTAATGGAATATTTTTGGTCATTCGTTTGTCCTTAGATTATCTCAGTTCCGGAGATGGGAATGATGATCATTGCACTTCCATCGTGGGGAGAAGGAGGGATGGCGGGTCGATTAATTGGGATTGAAGAATGGCCCATGAGTTCTTTCACCAGCAGATCCCTGTGTCCCCGGATTTTGATTTAACACGCCATTTCTCTTTCTTGAAGGCCATCTATGGAAATAGTAGAGGGACTTTTTTCAACCTCATTCAACCTTCGGTGAATCCTCAGAGTTGGCAGGAACATCCCGAGACTGGTAATTTCATGGGAGAGGTTTTAGCATTTCCAGGGTGCTTAGGTGTAGTTGGGCTATGCTGTTTGTGGTGTAGGTGGTGAGGACATGGATTACCAGGGAGACTCTACTCATATTTGGCAGTAAATGTTCTTTTCGTGTTTTTTTTTTTAATTTATTTAAATTCTAGTTAGTTAACATACAGTATAATATTAGTTTTAGGTGTACAATTTAGTGATTTTTAAGTGTCACTAAATGTTGAAGTACTTTAACTCAAGAAATTCCAAAGTAGGGCGCCTGGGTGGCTCAGATGGTTAAGCATCTGCCTTCGGCTCAGGTCATGATCCCAGGGTCCTGGGATCGAGTCCCACATCGGGCTCCCTGCTCCTTGGGAGCCTGCTTCTCCCTGTGCCTCTCTCTCTCTCTCTCATGAATAAATAAAATCTTAAAAAAAAAAATTCCAAAGTAGTTTCTACTCTTTTTTTCTTTTCTTTCCTTTTTAATGCTGTAGATTTTTGGGTTATAACACCAAGTCGCCTTGACAAATACCCAGAATCCTAACTTTAGGGAAGTACATTGGGCCTGCCTTGGAGAAGGATTATAAAGTGGAGGGGTTTACTTTCCTCCTCTGCCAGATGTGTTAGTCACTATCCTAAGGTTTTCCCAGGGTCACGGTGGTAAAGTTTCATTCATGCAGTAAGCATTTATTAAACACTGTGAGGTGTGGAAACACTGTGTAAAGGAAGGAGAATAACCGTAGAGGACAGTATGATGAGGACTTGGCTCCACATTGGCTTTTTCAGTGTCCCCTGCCTCTGGTGGAGTCCTGAGGACCATGTTATTAGCACAGCACTGACTGCTTCTCACTTGTGGATCTCAGATGGTAGGGACAGTGAAGTCTAAGGGAAAGTTGTTCAATGCCATTTATAATTTCAGCCTCTCTACTTCTTCAAAACCATCTTGAATTTCTTTAAAATCATTACTCTGTTTTAAGCATTCGGTTATCTTTATTTCAAATGGTTTTAATCTTTTTTTTTTTTTTTTTTAAAGATTTTATTTCAGAGAGCATGTGTGGAGAGGGGCAGAGGGGCAGGGAGAGAATCTCCAAGCAGACTTCCTGCTGAGCATGGAGGTGGGGCTTGGTCTCGGGACCCTAAGATCGTGACCTGAGCAGAAACCAAGAGTCAGATGCTTAACTCACAGAGCCCAACAAATGGTTTTATCTTAACAGTATCCTTCAGTTTCTGAGAGAAATGAAAAAAAAAGTTGTATTCTAAACTCGAGATTGTCCAGATTTCTGTTAATTCAGTTAACTGATAGTGTATGAAACTTCTGGAATTATAATTTACTATTTTGAATTTTATCTCTGCCTGCATGTTGGTTCACCGCACTCCACTGCATTAATCTTCATCAATTTACATTTCAATCGTCTTGTTTATCTGTTAATCTGTTCATCTGCATAATTCTGCCAAACTCGGCTACAGTAGCTGATATGGAATATATTACACAAGACTCATTGAGGGCAGAAGAGAAAGAATGGCATTCTGATTTTGAGCTTTATTTGAAATTCTCAATGACTCTCCTGCAGTGACTGATGACAGCAGGTGTTCCAAAAGTTAGCTGTTGGAAATGACAGTTTTTTATCTTCACTCCTGGCTCTCAAAAATTGGATGCCAGCTAGTCAGTACAGTTACTGTGTGTGTTTCTTAAAGATCCTTGTTGAAATGAAACTCTTCATTGTTTTCAGACTAAATGATTCTGTTTAACATTGTTTTTTTTTACAGATTTATTTATTTTTAGAGAGAGTGCGTGTGTGCACAAGTGTGCGAGCACAAGCCGGGGGAGGGATAGAGGGAGAGGGAGAGAATCCTCAAGCAGACTCCCCGCGGAGCACAGAGCCCAACAGAGGGCTCAATCCCAGGACCCTGAGATCATGACCTGGGCTGAAATCAAGAACTAGGCGCTCAACTGACTGAGCCACCCAGGTACCCCTCATTTAACATTTCAGTGCTAATTTTCAACTTCCAAGTCGTTTCCTTTTTTTTACGCTCCACATGTAACCCAGCAGCCAATCCTATTGCCTCTGCATTCAAAATATTACCGAATTGACTGCTTTTCTCAGTGTCATCTGTCATCAGCATTGACCAAGCCACTGTCCTCACTCCTCTGGGCTCTTGTAGCAGCCTGTTAATTGGTTTCTCTGCTTCACCCTTGGGCTACTACAGTCTTCCAAATAGCGAGGCATGCATCCTTTAAAACTGTAGTTCAGGCTACCTAAGTTTGCTGCTTAAACTCTCTAGTTGCTTTCCATTTAACTGAGTATCAGATTCAATGTCTTTGCATGATCTGGCTCCCCTTTTTGACTTCATCTCCCTCTAGTGTCCCCTTGCGTACTCTGTTGTGCTCCAGCCGCATGGATCACATCGACCTTGTAAAACACTCCCCTCAGGGCCTTTGCACCTGCTGTCTCTTACTGGAATCTCCTTCTTCCACATCTTTGAAAGGCTTACTCTATCATTCTCTCAGGTATTTGCTTATATGCCACTTCATTAGAGTCCCTCCTGAAGTCCCTATCTAAAATAGAACTGCCCCCCCCCACTTGCTAGGAATGCAATAAATAGTTGTTGAATGGGTGAAGTAACTATTTTTCACTGGAAGACATTTAATTTCCTGTTTCATCTATGGGAATAGATAATGCGTAATATCTTTAGCAGAATATGACACAAATATTACAATAGAGTGGTAAAAATAAGACATGGTAAAACTTCTAAACCATGTATTTAGTTAATTTAAAGGTGCAAACAGTAACAGGACAAAGACTCACATTTTTTAAAAATAGAGCTCTTCCTTGGAACAGCTAACATTTGTAATCAGATCACTAATTTATGCAAATGTGTAGTATCATTGGTATCCTTTTTCTAAAAATTAGATACTCCTTTTGTGATCAAATTTAAATTATCAATGTACTTGACAGACTATTCTTTATAATAAAATGTATCTGTGTGTATGGTATATATGCAATTATATATAACACATGTTCAATTGTCCATAATTCATGATTTTTTTTTTACACTAATGAAAGTTATGGATTAGAGAGTTATCTCCTCTTGTTAATTGGCAGTCTTATTTTAATTTTTACATTGTAAGTAATCTTTACAGCCCAGTGTGGGGCTCAAACTCATAACCCCAAGATTAAGAGTTGCATGCTCTACCAACTGAGCCCAGGCACCCTGGGAATCTGTTTTTATTGATGTATTATTATTTGTAGGTATTAGATACACGTATGCAAACTTGTGGAAGGAACATTTCTTCTACAAGAAAGTCCTCTTCATGTTGTGACTTCGTGAATTCACTTAATTGTTTGCGCTTGTTGCTTTATCTCCAAAAGGAATATAATAATACATTATTGACTTAAAGGTAGAAATATATGGTACTGTGAAATCTGCTAGATCTCAAATTCATAATTTTAAAATCACAATAAGATATCACTACACTCCCGTTAGAATGGCTGAAGTAATAATAAAAAAGATTAGTTCCAAGTGGGTGAGGATGCAGAGCAACTGGACTTTTCATACATTCAGTTCTGGTGGGGATACAGAATCATTCATCCACTTCAGGAGAAAAATTGGCGGTTTCTATTCTGTTAAACATACACTTAAATATGACCCAGCAGTCCCACTCCTGGATATTTACCCAAGTGAAATGAAAACTTTGTTCACACCAAAATCTGTATGCTATATTTATAGTAGCTTTATTTATAATTGTCAGAAACTAGAAACAGCCCAGATGTCCTCCAGCTGGAATGAAAATCAGGCTGGTACATCCATACAATGAAATTCGACTCAGCAGTTAAAAGGAACAAACTATTGATGAAAACATCAACATTGATGATCACAGAATGTATTATGCTAAGTGAAAAGAGACTCAAAAGGCTACAGGATGTATGATTCCATACACTAAGGGTAACATAAGAACAGAAGACAGATCAGTGGTTTGGGTGGGATTGAGAGGAGGGGCTGACTACAAGGGGGCAGCAGGAGAGATTTTTGGGAATGGTTTTATGTCTTGATTATAGGGTGGTTACATGACTATATGCATTTGTCAAAACTCATAGAACTATATACCAGAATGAATTTTAATGTATGTGAATAAAGAATTTTTAAGTTTTTTTCTTGAGGTATAATTGACATACAACATTAGTTTCAGGTGTACAACGATAGTTGATATTTGTATATATTGCAAAAGGATCACAGTTAAGTCAACCTGTGCTACATAAGTTCTTTCTTGTGATGAGAACTTAGAAGATTTACTCTTTGCAGCTTTCAAATATGCAATACAGTGTTAACTATGGTCTCCATGCTGTACGTTATATTCCTATGGCTTATTTATTTTATAATTGGAAGTTTGTACTTTTTGACTTCTACACCCATTTCATGTATCCTTTACCCCTACCTCTGGTAACCACCCATCTGTATCCATGAATTCTGTTTTTTTATTTTTAGATTCCACATATAAGTGAAATCATAGGGTATTTGTCTTTCCTCTGACTTATTTCATGTAGCATAATGCCTTCAAGGTCCATCCGTGTTGTTGCAAATGGCGAGGTTTCATTCTTTGTGATGGCTAAATATTCTATTTTATATACATAACACATTACCACATTTTCTTTATCCAGTCATTCCTCCAAGGGACACTTAAATTGTTTCTATAGCTTGGCTAATAAAAATAGTGTTGCTATTAACATGGGAGTGCATGTATCTTTTCAAGTTAGTGTTTTTATTTTCTTCAGATAAATACCAAGCAGTGGGATTGCTGGATCATATGGTAGTTCTATTTTTAATTTTTTGAGGAGCCTCCATACTGCTTTCCCGAGTGGCTCTCTTAATTTACATTCCCACCAACAGAGAATGTAGTCTTAGATTTAGTAGGATGTTAGCTGTGGGTGTGTCACATATGTCCTTTATTCTGGGATATACTTCCTCTATACCTACTTTGTTGAGAGTTTTTATCCTACATGGAAGTTTGTATTTTGTCAAATGCTTTTTCTGCATCTATTTGAGATTATCATGTGATCTTTATCCTTCATTTTGTTAATGTGGTGTATCACGTTGATTGGATTGTGGATGCTGAACCATCCTTGCATACTTGGAATAAATCCTACTTGATTATGGGTTTGATCTCTTATTTATTGCTGAGCTCAGTTTGCTAATATGTTGAGGATTTTGAGTCTGTGTTCATCAAGGATGTTGGTCATTATCTGTTCTTACGGTGTCTGTGTGTTGTAATGCTGGGCTCGTAAAAAGTTTGGAAGTGTTCCCTCTCCCCGCCCCCCCTTTTTTTTTTTTTTTTTTTTTTGGAAGACTTTGAGAAGCATTGGTATTCTTCTTTGGATGTCAGGTAAATTCACCAGTGAAGCTGTCTGGTCCCGAACGTTTGCGTGTAGGGAGCTTTAGAATGACTAATTCAATTTCCTTACTAGTAATTGATCTGTTCAGATTTTCTCTTTTATCCTGATTCACTCTTGATAGGTTGTAGGCTTCTAGGAATGTATCCATTTCTTCCAGGTTGTCAGTTTGTTGGTATATAATTGTTTGTAGTAGGCTTTTCTGATCTTTGTATTTCTATGGTATTAGTTGTGTCTCCATTTTCATTTCTGATTTTACTTATTTGAGCACTGTTTTTTTTTTTTTTCTTGGAGAGTCTAGCTAAAGGCTTATCAATTTTATCTTTCAAAGAACCAGCTCTTGATTTTAGTGATCTTTTCTATTGTCCTTTTAGCCTCTGTTTCATTTATTTCTGTGTTGATTTTTTAAAAATTTCCTTCTGATTTTAAGTTTCTTATTTTTCTAGTTCCTTCACGTTACAGTTAGGCTGTTTGAGATTTTTTTTGTGCTTCCTGAGGAGAGCATTTATTGCTATGAACTTCACTCTTAGCACTGCTTTTGCTGTATCCCATGAGCTTTGGTATGTTGTACTTTGATCTTTTTTTTTTTTTTTTTTTGTCTCAAGGTATTTTTTTTATTTCACTTTGATTTCTTTGTTGACCCATTGGTTGTTCAGGAGCATGTTGTTTCAGTCTCCATGTATTTGTGAATTTTTCAGTTTCCTTGTAATTGATTTCTAGTTTCATATAATTGTGGTGAGAAAGATGCTTGATGTGATTGTGGTCTTTTTAAATTATTACCTGTTTTGTAGTCTAACAAATGATCCAGCTTGGAGAACGTTCCTTGTACACATGAGAAGAATATGTATTCTGTTGCTTTTGGATGGAATACCCTGTGTGTATCTGTTAAGGCTATCTGATCTGACAGGTCATGTAAAGTTGATGTTTCCTTATTGATTTTCTGTTTGGATGATTTGTCCATTGATATGTATGGTGTGTTAAAGTCTCCTATTATCTTATTGCTGTCTTTTTCTTTGTCTCTTAATATTTATATATATAGTGCTTCTGTGTTGGGTACATAAATATTTACAAATGTTATAACCTCTTGGATTGACCTCTTTATCATTATGTAATGCCCTTCTTTGTCTCTTATTACAGTCTTTGTTTTAAAATCTATTTTGTCTAATAAATATGGTTATCCCCCAGCTTTCTTTTGGTTTCCATTTGCATGGAATACCTTCATTTTCATTCTGTGTGTGTCCTTATATCTAAAGTGAGTCTCTTGTAGGCAGCAGATAGATTTTTTTTAAGTATTAGAGAGCATGAGAGGGGGGTAAGGTCAGAGGAGAAGCAGACTCCCTTCTGAGCAGGGAGCCTGATACAGGGCTCAATCCTGGGACTCCAGGATCATGACCTGAGCCGAAGACAGTCACTTAACCAACTGAGCCACCCACATGCCCCGATGGGTCTTGTTTTTTATCAGTTCAGTCACTGTCTTTTGATTGGAGAATTTAGTCCATTTACATTTAAGGTAATTATTGATAGGTACACTTATTACAATTTTGTTAATTGTTTTCTGGCTGTTTTGTAGTTCCTGTGTCCATAGGTCTTCTTTTGCTCTCTTCATTCATGGTTTGATGACTTTTTTAGTGGTGTGCATAGATTCCTTTCTCATTTTTGTGTATCTACTATAGGTTTTGCTTGGTGGTTTTGCTTGAGGCTTACATGTAACAACTTACAATAGTCTGTTTTAAGTTCATAACACATTCTAAAATTCTACATTTTTTACTCTCCCCAGTCATGTTTGTTTTTGATACCACATTTTACATTTCTTTATCTTGTGTATCCCTCAACTCATTATTGTAGTTGTAATATTTACTACTTTTGTCTTTTAACTTCCATGCTACCTTTATAAGTGTTAATCCATTGCCTTTACTATATATTTACCTTTACCTGTGAGATTTACATTTTCCTATATTTTTGTTACAATTAGTATGTCCTCTTTCCAACTTGAAGAATTCCACTTAGCAATATTTTCTTGTAATGCTGATTTAGTGGTGAAGAACTCCTTTAATTTATGCTTGTCTTGAAAACTCTTTATGTGTCCTTCAATTCTGAATGATAACTTTGCTGGGTAGTATATGCTTGGTGGAAATTTTTTTCTTTCAGCACTTTGAATATATTACCACTCTCGTCTGTCCTGCAACATTTCTACAGAAAATTTGCTGATGAACTTATGGGGTTTCCCTTGTACATAACAAGTTGTTTTCTTCTTGCTGCTTTTAAGATTCTGTCTTTGTCTTTGACATTTTCCTTATAATATGCCTTGGTGTTGGTCTCTTTGGCTATATCATATTTTGAATCTGTGGGCTTTCTGGATCTGGTTATGTCTTCTTACCAAAGTTGAGAAGTTTTCAGTCATTTCTTCAAATAGGGTTTCTGCCCCTTTCTATCTCCTCTGAGACCCCTTTAATGCAAATGTTAGCGCATTTGATATTTTCCTATAAATCCCTTAAACTGTAAGTCAGCTTTTTTTTTTCCTGTTCACATTGGGTGAATTCCCTCTTCCCTGTTTTACTGATCCTTCTGTGTTATCTGATCTATTGAACTCCTCTAGTGTGTTTTGCAGTTTAGTTGTTGTATTCTTCAGTTCTGTGGCTTGTGTTTAGAACTTTCTCATATTTTCTGTCTCTCTGTGATGCTATCAGTGTGTTCATCTCTTTCTCTCCAGCTTGGTGCAACTTCTTTAAGATGTTACTTTGAACTCTTTATCAGGTAAATTACTTATTTCCACTTAATTGAGTTTTTTCCTGAGGTTTTATGATCTTTTATTTGGATTATGGTACCCTCCTTCCTCATTTTGCTGACACTCTCTGTTGGTCTCTAAACCTCTCCCAATCTGGAAGGGTTGACCTTGTGTAGGAGATGAACCTTATTGCTTCAATTTTTCTTTAGGTCTGGGTTGTCTCTCAAACCTCTGTGATTGTCCAAGGAACCTATTTTATTTTTAAGAGCTCTTGAAGGTGTGCCAAGATCAGTAGTGGTGTCCCGAAGGAGAGAATGTCAGTCAGCAACTGAATGAAGCCAGACCCTCAGGCCACAGCTTTTAAAGACTGCAAATATATACAGTCCTGTGAAGCTGTCAGCATAGGTCCTACTGGCCCCCCAAGCAGGCAATTTGAAGGTGTATCCTGGGCATCAGCTGCAAAATCAGTGTTCCAGATCCCATGTATGAGCTCCCTTTCTGGAGATACCAGGAAGCTGTATTGAGGTGGAGGAAGAGCATAAGGATCCGCGTCCCCCTAGCCTGTGTTACCTGAGAGCAGTCTGTAGCCTCTAGATGTATGCCAAACTCGAATCCTGCCTCTAAGGCTGGAGCTCCAAGACTAGCAAGTAGGCCCCTTTCACAGAAAGTCAGGGTATGGTTCAGTCTGTGTTCTATGTGGTGCCTTGTGGGTGGTAGCCTGCCAAGAACTCTCTCTCTCATTACAGTCCTGGGGAACCCAGGAATCTAAGCCCCTCTGGCTACCAGAGCTAGGTGACCAAGGGGTATCCCCTGGGCACTGGCTGTAAAAAACCAATGCACCCACTGTAAAAACCGGGGTACCAGATATATAGTGTAAAACAGCTCCCTTCCTAGAGATGCTTGTGCTCTGGAGGATGGCAAAGAGAAAGTACAAAGATAGTGCCTTCCTTCCAAAACCTGAGGAAATATTCTGGTCAGCTCTTAGATTCCTGTTTAACTAGAAGCCTATGGTAAGGGTGGTGGGATGGTAAACTAATGGTCCTCTTTCACAGAAACACTGAGCTCCTCAATCTCTTATCCCTTGCTGGGCCCTGGGTGTGGTAGCTGTTGAAGAACTCATTCTTGGGTTACAGTCCTGTGGGACCCATGAATAGAAGCCTGCTGGTCACCAGAGCCAGGTGATAGAGGTGTTCCCTGGTAGCAGCTGCAAAAATCAGGGCTCCAGACAAAGATATAAGCTCCTTTCTAGAATATACCAGTGAACTGTGGAAGCAAGGTAGAGAGAAACTACACAGGTGGCATCCCACCAGCCTGTTCCCTGGGAGCTCCTCTGTAGGCTCTTCTAAGTGCACCAAACCAGAAGCCTGACCCTCGAGCCAGAGCTCCAGGATGAGCAAATAGGCCTCTTTCCCAGAAAGGCTGGGGTGTGTTTCAATCTGCTGTCGTGCAGCACCCTAGGAGGAGGAGTCTGCCAAGAACTGTTTTTCTGATTGTTACATTCCCATGGGATTCCATAAGTGTAAGCACCCCCACCCCCGCCACTGGCCTCCAGCGCCAAGCAATCAAGGGTGTCCCTTGGGCAGCAGTTGCAAAAACCAGGTCACCAGACTTAGAAAACCGGGGGCACCAGACATGTGTGGAAGCTCCCCTCTGGGAGCTACTGGCACTCTGGTGTGTAGCAGAGGGAGTGTGTGAAGATGACACGGGCTCGAGTGAGGACAAGGGGGATTGTAAAAAGATGGCACCTGACAAAAAGGGGGGAAACAAGGAAAAAGGACCCCCCAACCCCAATCTCCTCCCTGGAGAGAGAGAGGAGAGAGGGAGCGCTTACAAATGGCGCCTATCTGCTGGAGCAAAAAAAGACATGCTGGAAAGGAAACGAAACCAAACATGATGGTATGGTGCCTGTTGGCTTTAGCAGAGCAGAGGGAGAGTAGAAAGATGGCTCCCACCAACCTTTGACCCCAGAAATTATTTCAGTGCAGTTCCCTACCCCTCAGACCAATGCTTTCAACTTAAGAAATGAGTCTCTTTCACATGAAGTCTGGGCAATTTCCCATGGGCTGCTTCTGTGCTGGCCCCTGATGGGTGAGTCAGGTGTCTGCCCACAGGCCCTTTAAGAGTGTTCCTTGGTTTACCATCCCCTTGGGGTTCTTATGAGCATGAGCCTTATTCTCAAAGCCCAGATGTTTTGGGAGCTCATTTCTCAGGTGCTGGTCTTTAAAGTTGGGTTACTCAAGGTGGGGTATGAACCCCTTTCTCCTCAGAAGCTCCAGATTCTGAGTTCCCTCCTGATTGTAGGTTGCCACATCGGGGGTGGGATGTATGGCAAGATGGTGTTTCAGCCTGTCCTACCTACTTCAGCGTGGTTTTCCTCCCATTTGCCCAATGTGAAGGGATCACTCTGCCAGTTTTTAGGTTTTTTTTTTCCCCCCAGAGGAAATTGTTCCATATATAGCTGTGACTTAGTGTGTCTGTGGGAGGAAGTGAGTTCAAGATCTTTCTATGTCAACATCTTGAATTTGGAGCTGGGGAAATTTTGATTGTTAAAACAGTTATGCCTCTGAATCCAGGCATTGATGAAGCCTGAATGTCTTAGATGGGTGAGACACCGAAGTTTTAGTTTCTCGTTTCATTTTACTTCAGTTACTGTGGTTTTCTAGAGAGACTGTCCTGCTTCACATGGTATTTGTAGCATGATGGACTTTGACTCCAATGTCAGAAAGAGCAATGGCAGAAAATGTCCCCATATCTCTTAGAAGCTGTTTCATATCTTCACTTCTAGCAGTAGTGATGATGCTGATAAAATCTGGGATCTTGTCCCACATATTAGAGTTGTAGATAAATTGTTTTAGTTCCTTCATAAAACCAAAGAGACGTGAACAGGAAACAGAATGACAGCAGGCTGTTGTCCATACAAATCACTCCCAAGTTGTGCATGCACTCCCTTCTATTCAGTATGGTACCCATCCGAGGGCTCTGATATTGGCAGCTGTGTTCTGGGTCTTGAAGAGTTTGCAGAGTTTAGTTGTATCAATAAAAACCAAGTTACTCTTGGCATCCCTGTATTCTGGGCACCAGTGGACCAGCTCACAATGTGATTTCTCTTGGAACAGATGGGCGGTCAGTTGTCTGTGGCCAAAAACTATCTGACAAACATAAATACCAGTCTGAGTTCTATAATTTGTAACAAGAGAACTTCAGGCATTGAGTGGTTCTTCTAAGCAGTGCCATATTCTTTTTTCTATTCTCACTTGCTGACTGGAAGATGCACTGTATGTTTGTGAAGAATGTGAATATATAAAAGTTCTTGAGGTCTTGATTCTCTGATGAAACTGGCCCAGTTTCCATTTTTTAGATAATATTGGGGCTTCTGCCTTAGGCATACCTGCGCCTGTACTGCTGTCTCAGGAGTGCTACAAACCTGGCTTGATTGTGAAACCAGCTTCCTACTAACAGAAGTGAATCACAATAGATTAAAATGACATTTTTCTCCTTGGCATTACTCTAGAGCAATAGTTCTTGAGTTTCTGAGGTTACTATTGGTTTCCTTTGCACAGATCATTTTCTCTCCATGGGTGGTTCCTTGAGTATAGAAGTGAATGGGAAAGGACAGTAATTGAACACCCGCTTGGGATTGCAGGAATGTGATAGGCATTTCTCGTGTGTTATTCCATTTAACTTCACAACAATGACTGAAGGAGATAATTTTGCTGCTTTATAAAACCAGGAAACTAGGTCCAAGAGAGGTTAATTGTCTTGTATTCTCAAAGATTGGCCTCTCTCATTCCATAACCCACTCTCTTTATACTCTTGAAGGTTCCGTTTGGGAATAGTGATTTCTCACTGCTTTCCCACTTTCCTTGGTGGATGGAGATGGCACTGGTCTTTTGAGATTGAGCCCTGAGCTTTTTGTCAGACCTGGTTGACCAGGTCTGCTCGTTGTTTTACTTTACAGAATCCCAAGAGATTTGGCCTAATTTTATGTATTTTTTTCAAAGCTGCCATTACACACTTGTTTCTTTCTCCTCCATGACTACCCATAAAAGAAGATGGAGTCTCACAGTTTCATGGCTCCAAAGAATAAACCCACAAGACCTTCTCATTTTAAGAAGTTTAATTACCAAGGAGAAGTAGGAAAGCAGAGAGAACTACAGAAAAAAAATCACAAAGGTTCAAAAATAGTTAAAAATCTTAATTCTTGAAGGGCACCTGGGGGTCTCAGTCGGTTAAACATCTGACTCTCCGATCTCAGCTCAGGTCTTGATCTCAGAGTTGTGTACTATAGCTCTTGAAACTCTTCTTAGGCATTATTTCATAGAAGCTACTAGATGTCTCTCTTATAGGGATTATTTTTGTCAGGAAACTGTGGTCCAAAACAGATTGAGGTTGGTACCACTGATGAAATTTTCTCTACCAGTCAGATCATATTTTTCACTGATTGTTCAAGCTCTAAGGGTTTCATTATGAACCTGCTCTGTGAGAGACTTCCACAAAGTAACGATGTTTTATGTTAGAATGTGCCACTTGACAGGACTGGGAAATGGATATTAGGTTTAGTTTAAGGTATTTTTTGGTGCCCAATACTGGGACTCACAGCCCACATGTGGCCATAGAACACATGGAAATGTAGCTAGTTTGAACTGAAATGTGCTGTTGAGGTAAACTATGCACTGGATTCCAGAGACTTAGAATAAAAAGAAGTAAAATATCTCAATTTTTATATCGATTACACGTACATCAATTATGTGAGAATTCTGCAGTACAGGGTTAAATATATTATTACAGTTCACTTTTTTAACTTTTAATTTTGAACTTATTGTATATTCATATGTATTTGTAAAATATAATACAGAGAGATCCCCCAGACCCTTCACCCTGTTTTCCCTACTGGTATCATCTTTGAAAACTATAGTATAATATCACAACCGTGAAATTGACATTGATCCAATCCACTAACCTTATTCAGATTTTATCAGTTTCATGTACGTGTGTGTGTGCGCATGCATGTAACTGGATAAATCTGTGCAGTTTAATCACCCATATAGATGCATATGACCACCACACAGTCCAAAATACAGAATTCCATCGCATGGATTCCCTGTGCTAAGCTTCCATAGCTGTAGCTACCTGCTTCCCTCTCTCCCTCCCTCTCCCCTAACTCCTGGGAATCACTAATCTGTTCTCCATCTGTATACTTTTGTCATTTCGCAAATGCCATATAAAGGGAGTCTCCTATAGTATGTAACCTTTTGAGATCAGCTTTTTTCACTGAGCAAATTCTCTTGAGATCCATTCAAGCTGTTATCAGTTCTTTTACTGCTGAGTAGTAGTCTTTGTTTCTTTTTTTTTTTTTTAAGATTTTATTTATTAGGGAGCTTGCACCGGTGGGAGCATGCACCGGTGGGAGCACGAGTGGGGGTAGGGGCAGAGGGAGAAGCAGACTCCCCACTGAGCAGGGAGTCCAACTCCAGCTAGATCCCAGGACCCGCCCTGGGATCATGACCTGAGCCCAAGTCAGCCTCTTAACCGACTGAGCCATGCAGGCGCGCCCCGTTTCTGACTTTTTAAACATGGCTACTAGAAAGTTGAAAATTACATGTGTGACTCACCTTCATGGCTTTCACTGTATTTCTGTTGGAGAGCACTGCCTAAGTTCATGTTTGTTGGAAGTAATCAGAAAGCACATTTCTGTTGCATTTTCATTGAGTTTTAGGCATTCCTGTGTCAAATGGTGTATTTTGTTCTGCTGACTCTTAAGTCAGCTTATTTGGAAATGAACGACGGAACAGTGCCTTTTAAAATTATTTCAGGAGAGTAAAATCCTCTCGGGGTCTCTCACATTCCCCTCCTCACATTTTTTTTTTTTTAAGTCAGTTTTTCAGTAGGACACCCTTTGTATTTCTTTCTATAAAAGAGACTTTTCATGAGGGTAGGCAGCAAGGAAGGCTGTCTTGCTGCTGGCTCCCGCCAACACTATTCAGTACCCTGGTTTGCAACTAATTAAATGGCTCGTATTTATCTGATATTTTCCCCCTAGAGAGATTCAGAAACTTTTTTTTTTCTTTCAACTTAAGCTTCAAAAAGAAACCAGCTCCGTTAGCTTATAATGGAAGGAAGAAGAGGACACAGGGACACTTCAGAGCAGATGAGAACTGAGGTGACGGATAATACCATTTTCAGTTAAATTGCCTGGGGAAATTAGGTAGGCCGAGAGTAATTACCTGGGTTGGCATACATCCAGGTTTCTGAAACTAAGACCCTGCTTGAATGTTCTGAGGCTCACTGATGACCACAGGCAGCCAGGGGACCGTAAGGGTTGTGTTCCATCCTGAACATATTTAAGTATTCTGGCTTCAGTGCATGGCAAGTTTAAGGCAAATTATGTAGCATGAGAAATTCTAACAAATAAAACCATGTGAAGACCAAGACCCACAACAAGCAACACTGCAAAGCATCATCCCAAAGGGAGGCTTCTCTGACAAAGCTTGTATTTATATATAAGATAAAAAATACATATCTAAAAGTATTAAATATATTACAAATACAGAGAATATAAAACATTTTAAATACATAAAATATAGTTATAATTAAATTTATATTTCTGTGATTTCTGCTCTGTGACTGCCCCCAGGACCTTCACTGGAGCTCAGGTGAGGATCATAGGCGAACCATTGAGGGGATTGAGTGAAGTATAGTTCTAGTCTCTGACTCCTTGCACGGAGGGCCCTGGCAAGGTGACAGTCCTTGGTCATGCCTTGCAAGTACCAGGGAAGAACTCTGAGTAAATGCCACTGAACTTGTGGGTTTGTGCAACCTAGTTGTGGAAATGAATCTTGAATGCAAATGCATCTTCTATGCAAATGTGTTCCCCATCCTAGCTCCACCTCCGGTGACCCCATTACTACAACTGCTAAGCCTGGGTTTCGTGGGGTCTGTGCTGCTGGTGGCTCGGTGGAAGTTAATGGAAAAGGTATGAGGTTGTTCAACTATAGACCTCTTTCCTTTCTCGTGACCTAGAGGAAAGCTCACTTTCCTTTTGACGAAAGAAAGGGAGCCAGTGGTTTTTCTTTGCTTCTAGTGTTAGCTTTCCCTTTGTTCCTATCTTTTCATAATCTCTGAATTTTCAGAATTCAGGGCAATGGAAAAGGGTGGGTTTGGAAGGAGTAAAAAAGGGATCGATTATACTTTTCCTGCCCCCCCCCCCCCCCGCCTCCCACCTATCAAATAAAGATCTTGGGGGTAGCAGAATGTTTGGGTTATTTCATAGCTTTCCTTGGATAAGGCTGCTACTGGTACATAGGGTGTCTTTATGCAAATGATAGAAACACACCCCTTGGCAGGGTGGCGGTGCCCATTTGCCCCTTGGCCATGGCCATGAGCCAGATCTATCTGAATACAGTGCATATGCACTTAGCCACCACCTGTGTGGTATAGAAGGTGCAGAAAGCGCCCCTGTCTCACAACGCTGGAAGCCCAGATGGGTGCACAGGCAGATGCAACACTTAAAAGGAAGTGCGTTAGAGCCAGATCATTGGGGGTTTAAAGTCCTGCTCCTTTGCTCACTTGCCATGTGCCTCTGGATAAGTGCTATAATGCTCTATGCCTTTGTGTCCTCTTCAGTAAGAAGTTTCTACCTATAGAGTTTGGTGAGATTTGATGAGTTCATACACGTAAAGCAATACCTGGACGTAGTAATTTCTCATTAACTGGTAATTATTACTACTATTATTACTGTTTTGCTCTCTAACCTAATGTGTTTTCAAAGGGAGATTTCTTAGTTTCCTTTTCGTCTGTTAAAAAAAAAAAAAAAAACTAACATGTCTTGTACTTGTAGATGTATGAAGTAGGCTTTCAATCCTTTTCCTTTAGGTATCAGTAAGGTTTTGTATAGGTTGCCTCTATGCAACTTACAAATAAGTCAGCTGATTGAAAAAGCAGTTAAATTGGTTGACACCATGTAGAAAACGTAATTTAAAAAAATTTCAGCCCATGGCATTATTTTTTTGGTCACTTGTGTTAAAAACTTTTTTTTTTGTCCCCCTAGGTACTAAGTATGTGCTTGTTTTTATCTTTGTTTCTTCCTCCTCCTCTTTCTAGAATGTCAATATTCTAGAGATTTAGTTTCATAATGGTTCAATTTAAGTGAAGGGGAGAAACCTCTGCTGTAGATTTGGAATTTGGCGAGTCCGTGTATTCTTGGGGTAAAATAGTGGAATCCTAAGAACATTAACAGCTCTAGTGATGAACGCAGAGTTGTTAAAAAAAAAAAAATATATACTCTTTGGTTTTAACTTGCACAGATTTTCTCTGCTGGCTGGTTAGCTTCTCTTGTGACATGACCTCAGCTCTCAGCCTGAGAAAAAAACCACATGCAGAGACAAATGCATGCTCACGATTACTAGGTGTAGTAAGCAGAATTCCAAGATGGCCCCATGGCACCCACCCACTGGTGCGTGCACCCTGTCTTATCCCCAGGACTGGGGCCATGTCCTCCTGTGGTTAGGTTATGTTGCATTGCACAGTTGGCTTGAAGAGTGAGAGCTTATCCTTGGTGGGCCTGCCCTAATCAGTTAAGCCCCTATAAAGAACTGAAGAAAGATTCAAAGAGATTCTCCACCTCCAGCTTTGAAGATGGTGGGGGCCATGTGGCGAGGAGTGGGGGTGGCATCTAGGACCTGACAGTGGCCTCCAGCTGATAGCAAGGAAATGAGTCCACAGTGCTGTGACCACAAGGAAATAAAATTGGCCAACAACCTGCCTGAGCTCAGAAACCAGTTATTCCTCAGCCTTGGGAAAGGAAGCCTCGAAGGCACCTTGATTTTAGCCTTGTGAGACGCTGAACAGGGAACCCAGCAACCATGCCAGACTTCTGGCCTACAGGACTAAGAGCTAATAAATATGTGTTGTTTTAAGCACCGGAGTTTGTGGCAGTTTGTTATGCAGGCCTAGAAAACCAGTACACAGGGGAAACCAGCCAAAAGAATGTAGGTGGGTAATTACAAATGGTTATCATTACTTAGGGAAAAAAATCCAAAAATAAACTCCTAATAAGTTCCTATAAGAGCCCCCAGTTATAGATTTTAAAGCTGATTAGCCACAGTAAATGACAGGTATAGGAGCTGTTAACTTTTCTGGACAGAGTTTAGAATGGTTTCTCAAACTGGCAGTTATAGACTCAGTGGGATGCTAAATTGCTCTCTTGCGGGACATTTATTGCATGATGGTGAAAAGAATATGCAGAACAGGGAGATGGAAGCCCCTTCCTTCCATGCTTATCAATGTTACTGACTGTGTCTTTAATTTAAGGCTCACAAACTCGGAGGAGAAGGGGAGCAGGAGAACATAGGGAAGGGAGGTTGTCTGGGTGGAAGAGGTGGCGTGGGGGGAGAAAGTGTGCGGGAACTAGAACCCGGACCTTCTTAGAAGGGACAGATGCCTCTCAGCTGCAGCTGCCTTACCTGCAGCGCTCTGGGTCTATGATGTCAAATCTTCCAGATTTCCAAGAGAAGCTGAGGCTCCAGAGATGTATATGAAATCACCGATTTTTAAATGTTGGCAGCCAGCTCAAATCTTACAGGTTCCCAAGGTGATCGTTTAAACATGTAGGTAGTGAGATCAGGCTGATTAGCAGCCTTCCTGGTACAGCCCGGAGGAGTGAGGATATGTTGGGGAGATAGAGAATGGGAGGGTGTGAGCTCAGTGAGGACCTGGAGTTTTTTGTTCACCGTCCTGTCCTCAGAGCTAGGAGCAGGGTCTGGCACACAGTGGGTGCTCAATAAATGTCAATTTGCAAAAAAAATATCAAATGTGATTGCATTGGTGACATATCATGTTTCTAAAATCCACTTTTAGTGTTGTGACAAGGTACCACTCTGGGCTAACGCAATGTCCTTTTGGCCTGCCCATTTACGTTTCTTAACCTGCAGTTCCGTTCAAAGACTTGGAAGTCATTAACCACGAAAGAAGACAAAGCCAGTATTGGGCCCTTCTACCTGGCTGGTACCCTCCTAGGTACCTGATGTATGTCTCCTCTCCTTTCACCCTGACCCAGATTTCTAAGGTGGGTCCCAATATGACCTGCATTTCACAGAGGAGGAGATGGTTTCAGAGGTGAGGTCAGTTGCTGGAGACCACACAGCTAGTAAAGGCTGCCCTCCGCTTTATCTGATGGTCAGGCCTCTGCCCTTCTACTTGCTTGCTACTCTGAGCGTGTTTGCGAACCGGCAGCATCCGCTTGTTAGAGTTGCAAAGTCTCTGGTCCCACCTCAGACCTATCCCAGACAGAATCTGTGTTTCATCCACATACCTTGGTGATTTGTATATGTATTAAAGTTTGGGAAGCATTGTCCTTCCCGACAGGGTGCTAAACTTGGGTTATTCATGAGCCACTTTTATGGATTTGGCCAAATCTCTCACCTCAACTTATTACTCATTTTTTCCATGTCCATATATTTGCTTAAAAAGAAAATGTAACAGGTCAAAAAAAACAAAAAGCAACTGTATGGCACTATGGTAACATGACTGTAGTAAATAGCTATGAAACTCTATTTATAGTGATATACTTAACTCCAATAAAAAAATGACACTATTTTCCATGAAGAGAAGACAAGTGCTAATAAACACGCACCGCACCTTATCTCCACATGTACCATTGTAAGTTACCTGTATTTTACATGTAAGCTGCACCATTAATAATAAACTAATGAAATTGTAAAACATTTCTCCATGGACCAGTAACGGCAGTGTGTTCCGTGTTGGGGCACGATGCTGTGGCAGATTGTAAAAATGGCCACGAAGTCTTCCCGTCCCTGCCTCCACGCCCGAAAGGGTGCACTGGCCCAGCAAGGGGTGAGCCTGTTTCTACATCCTTTAAGTGTGGGCTTGACCACGTGACTAGCTTTGCCTAAAGCTATGTTAACAAATCGGACACGGCAGAGGCTTGGAAGGTGCTCCTACATTGGGTCCTGACCTCTTGCCGTTCTTGTGAACTTGAGATCACAATGTGAACCAAGAGAGATATTGATTGAAGCAATAAAGTTTTGAGGTGGTTTGTCAGGCTGCTCAAACTCACTGACATGACTCTTCTCAAACATTGTTTACAAAACAATCATTTCCATGTTCAATAGCAGATCAGGGTGAAATGATGCTGTTTTGATTCAGTCTTGCCCAGCCATTCTTCATTTGAAAACAGAAATCTCAATACCGAATATCTCGGGGAGGGTATTAAATGCCAGTCCTTTTTGTGTTCAGTTTGTAGATTTACCAAAACTGGCCTCAAAGATTTGTAAATTTCTTCTCCCTCTACCGGGAAATAGAAGCTTCACCCTGGGCTCCAGCGACCCCGTTGCTTTGAAATAAGACCATATCACAAACACTGAGGCATCTCTCATTACTGGTGGTTTGTGGTGAGCTGTGAGTCCTTTGTTATGGCTTGGAAGCGGTGCCATGCATGTGTTCCTCTTTAGTGAGGGTGAAATACGATCATGTGTATTTCCCATCACAAGGAATCCCGTGGAGAATTTCGACAGCAAATCTTTTAGAAGTGTATATATTCACCACTTACTGGGTTCCCTTGAAGATTGTGAATAAGTGCATTGTCATTTTTGAAAGAAGCCAGCTAATATTCACAGGCGGACTCACTGAAATGCAGCCTTTTAAAAAACCACTTTAATGAAATAGTTTACCTACCATAAAGATGATCCACTTAAAATGTATGATTTCGGTGGGTTTTGGTGCAACCATTACCATGGTTTAACCTTAGAACACTTCCATCACTCACAACCACGAGCAGTGCTTCCCTGTCTTCCCTGCCCCTTCAGTCCTACACACCAGCTAATCTGCTCTGTATCTCTGTGGTTTTGCCTAGAATGGGCATTTCATGTACACAGAATCCTAGCACATGTGGTCTTCTGTGACCGGCTTCTTTCCTTTAGTAGTATACTTTCTAAAGTTTATCCATAATGTCACACATCTCCATGTCACATTCTTTTATTGCTGACTAAAATTCCGTCGTCTTTATCTGCATTTTGTGTATCCATTCATCACTTGATGGACATTGGGATTGTTCCTACTTTTTGGCTATCATGAATAATGCCGCTGTGAAAAAGCATGTAATTTTTAAAAAATTTTATCTTATTATATTAGTCACCACACAAGTATATCATTAGTTTTTGATGTAGTGTTCCATGATTCATTGTTTGCATATAACACCCAGTGCTCCATGCAGAACGTGCCCTCCTTAATACCCATCACCAGGCTAACCCATCCCCCCACACCCCAGCATGTAATTTTTTTATATGGACATATGCTTTTATTAGTCTTGGGTGTATGCCTAAGAATGGAGTTAGTGAGCCATGTGGTAATTTTGTTTAACCATTTGAGGAACGGCTAGACTGCTTTCAAAGTGTCTGCACCATTTTATTTCCACAAGCAATGTATGAGCGTTCTGATGTCTGAATTCTCACTAATGCTTGTTGTAATCTGTCTTTTGATTATAATTATCCTAGTGGGTGTGAAGTAGTAGCTTATTGTGGTTTTAACTTGCATTTCTCTGATGATTGAGCATCTCTTTGTGTATTTGTATATCTTTTTTGAGAAATATCTATTTAGATCATTTATCCATTTTTAAAATTGGGTTTTCTTTTTGTTGTTGAGTTGCAATAGTTCTGAACATACTCTGGATACAAGTCCCTTATTAGATAAATGATTTGTAAAATCTTTTCCCATTGTGTGGGTTGTCTTTTCTCTTTTTTGATAGTGACCTTTGAAACAAAAAGTTTTTAATTTGAAGTCAAATAATTTCTTTCATTGTGTGTGCTTTTGGTGCCATATCTATGAAACCATTACCTAACCCAAGGTCACAAAGATTTACTTATGTAAATTTACTTATGTAAATATTTACTCCTACAAGTTTTATAGTATTAGCTCTTATATTTATATGTGTGATCCATTTTGAACTAATTTTTGTGTATGGTGTGAGGTAGGAGTCCACCTTCATTCCTTTGCATGTGGCTATCTAGTTATCCTGAAACATTTGTTGAGTAGATTCCTTACACATTGAATAGTCTTGGCACCCTTGTTGAATGAAAACCAGCTTTTGTTTATCAGCACCAAAAGGATTCTAGGATTTGGGTTTTTGTCTATTTGTTAGGTTTCTATGTTATAGAAAAATATTCCACTTTGAAAGACCAAAAGCATCCACAAAGATACACATAAACACAGACATCCAGAGACTTACACAGACTCACTTGCATGCACAGTCTCTCCTTTACCAAGGACCCATTTGTATCCTTTAACACCTAGAGTAATAATAATATTAGAAGAAGGAAGTAAGTTGAAGCCTTGGGATTCATATATGATTGCAACACTAAGTCAGTTATAGTAGTTCATCTAATGTATGCCAATAGCTAAATAGTTTACGACAAACTGTTTATACCATTTCACTTCTTGATGGGTAAGTACGTCGTCATTGGGTTTCTCAAATGTTGCAGTTTCCTACTCATGCACAGTATTAGAAAGGTTTATGGAATGATGCATCACTTTTATGTTGGATAGTTACTAGGGGATTAGAGAAGGAAAAGGAAAACATGTCCAGTCTTTCAAGTCTTTTGTTACAGGAGGACTTGTGTGGCAAGTGGTTTCGGCAAATGAGGAGCATGGAATGGTAGGGTCATTGATCAATGGGTGTTTTTAGAACTCAGCTTGTTTCATAGTCTCAGGAGGCAGAAAGTAGTTATGTAGTTTAATTTCCCAGCTGTGGGCGGTCCACCTAATTATTCACTTGTTCGATGAAGATTTACTGAGCACACTACATGCTAGGCATTGTGCTAGGTGCTGGGGTTATCCTTGATTGTTTTCAGTACTTTCTATGATACTTCATTACAATATAAATGTAATATGAAAAAAGGCTAAGTGCCAGAGGGAAGGTAGTACCATGGTTGCTAAACATGGGTCAAGGTGTCTGGGTTTGAATGTCAGCTCTGTGTGGTTTCTGAAGAGTCACTTCTCAGCTTTCTATAAAATGGGACTAATCACAGTATATACATTTTAGAGTTCTTATGTGGATTAAACATGATACAATCCATGCTTAGAACCTGGGTCATAGTAAATATTCACTAAATCAGTAAATGTACATGGTACTGGATATTCTCTAATTCTGTATATTTAAAATGGATTTTTTTCCTCTAGAGAGGGATGAATTGGATTCTTTTCTCTTTCAGTTTAAATTGTAAAAGGAATAGGTCTCATGGTAAAAGATTACATAATGGTGAAATGTTAGATTAAAATGCAAAGGTCCTTTCCTTTCTTTCTTTCCTTTTTTTTTTTTCTTTTTAAAGATTTTGAGAGGGAGTGCACAGGGTTGTGAGGGGGCAGGGAAGGGGAGGAGCAGAGGGGAGAGAGAGGGACAAGCAGACTCAGCACTGAGCATAGCCTGATGCTGGGGCTCAGAGGACCCTGAGATCATGACCTGAGCCTAAACCAAGAGTCTGAGGCTTAAACAACTGAGCTGCCCAGGTGCCCTCTTGTTTTTCTTTTTTA
This sequence comes from Zalophus californianus, assembly GCF_009762305.2. NCBI lineage: Eukaryota > Metazoa > Chordata > Mammalia > Carnivora > Otariidae > Zalophus > Zalophus californianus. Next base: position 105,286,857 of record NC_045602.1, on the reverse strand, counting down.
CCTCCCTTCAGTACCAATTCTCCAGAGGCAACCAAACTCAAGTTTCTTGTTATCCCTCCAAATATATTCTCTGCATCTAACAGTGTTTATACATAGACTGTGAGGTTTGTTTTAACACAGTGGTGTCATGGTACACATACTACTCTACTAGAGTTTTAAAAAATTAATACTATGACCTGATTTTTTTCTATATCTGTCCACATAAATCCGTGTTCACTTCTTTTTTTTTTTAAAGATTTACTTACTTATTAGAGTGAGAGCTCAAGCATGAGTGGGGGAAGGGGCAGAGGGAGAGAAACCCAAACAGACTCCCCGCTGAGCGTGGAGCCCTACGCAGGGCTTGATCTGAGGACCCTAAGATCATGATCTGAGCCAAAACTGAGAGATGCTTAAGTGACTGTGCCTCCCAGGCACCCCTATTCCACATATTTAACTGGACATACTTACAGTAAAAAAAAACAAAGAATTTTCTTTGAAGTGAAATATTTTCAGGACAGTTAGAAAAATCAGCCAAAATAAAAAAAAAAAATTCATTGTTTATCTGAAATTCACATTTAACTGGGAACCCTGTTTTTTAATTTCCTAAATCTGGTGATGTTAGCCACACACACTGTCTAGCCTGGCTTCAAGAAACTTACCAAGCAAGAATCCTTTAGCTTTTTGTCATTCCATTTAGAAAAATAGTGCATACATTACATTGTATAACCAAGAATCTAAAGTGATATGTCATTTAAAAAAAATCAACTTATGATTCTGCTATTCCAGTCAATCAAATGTTTAGATTTCTCATGTTCCCATTTAGATCTATTCTGTGGCCATACATAATTTCAGTATAGACATAATCATACTGTAGAACTTGTCATATCCTGTTTTTTCAATTAAATTGCATCATAAACATTTTCTACTTTGCTAAGTAGTTTTCATATTTTTAAACCTAATACCTCAATGTTTATTTAAATTTATTTTTAATTTATTTTTAATCTTTTTAAATTAACATATATATTTGTTTCAGGGGTATAGGTCTGTGATTCATCAGTCTTGCACAATTCACAGCGCTCACCATAGCACATACCTTCCCCAGTGTCTATCACCAGCTACCCCATCCCTCCCACTCCCCTCCACTCCAGCAACCCTCAGTTTGTTTCCTGAGATTAAGAGTCTCTAATGGTTTGTCTCCCTCTCTGGTTTTGTCTTGTTTCATTTTTCCCTCCCTTCCCCTATGATCCTCTGTCTTGTTCTCAAATTCCACATATCAGTGAGATCATTTGATAGTTGTCTTTCTCTGACTTATTTCGCTTAGCATAATACCCTCTAGTTCCATCCACATCGTTGCAAATGGCAAGATTTCATTTTTTGATGGCTGCATAATATTCCATTATATGTGTACACACACACACACACACACACACACACACACACACACACACACACACAGCACATCTTCTTTATCCATTCATCTGTTGATGGACATCTAGGCTCTTTCCATAGTTTGGCTATGCGCTTCTTTCTTTTTAATGGCCTAGTCTTGCATTGTGGATGTACCAGCCGACGTAGGACCCTACTGTAGAAATCTCTACACATTGATGATGATGTTCATGATATCCCAATTTAAATTTTACAGACATCATTTTCCCATGTCTCAGTTGTCAAATTTTCTGCCTCTGCCCTTCTTCCCAAATGCAAATGGTCTTCCTCTTAACTTTTGTATACTTCTGATACTACCTGGAACCGCCCCTGCACCCCGTGCCACCAACCCCATCTTGGAAGGATCTCAAAATCTAAATTTTCACCAAACCAAAATTTCAATGTCCAATCTAGACTCTACATAAACAACTTGTTAACAAAGACAACAAAAAACACGCAGCAAAAATATTTTTTTTGTAGATAGATGCAAATCTTTCGTGTTCAGCACTGCTCTTTGTTGAAAGAGCAAATTTTTTCTTAAAATTACAGTTCATCTAAGGATGTTTTCCTGTTAATCAGGAAAAGATCATTATATTCTAAAAGATTTTAGATGGCCTTGTTCGGTTGCTCTAATTATCTTGACAAAAGGTTGAATAGATCAGCATAGTAAAAAGGGTGTATAAACCCTGTAGGCTGGCATAGCAGTAATATTTCTGATTTGATGACTGTGTAACTTTGTTGTTCATTTGGAAATTGTCACTATCGTGCCTTTCTAATGTGTTTTTCTTAATATTATAGATTCTGATTTTGAAGTGCAAAAAAGCTATTTCTTTACATGAGAATCTTAAAGGTCCTTTATATTGATTTTTCTCTGGTCTGTGTCTGCTTGCTTCACAGAGGACGGCGCTGTGGGTTTAACTGAGTGGACATCACTCGCAGTCCATCCAGAGCTGCCTGGTGAGTATTCTGCACCTCGTGGTAGAGTTTCTACTTGTGGGGTTCTAGAACTTTCTATACAGTGAATCCTCCTTGATTTATACTGATGTACTATCTGAGATGCCTCTCAAAACTGATTCATAGACCCTTTCCTTCATGCAGTGGAGCATTAATGCCCTGGCATTTTCCAAATTCTAGTTCGTTCATTCCACTTCACCCTTTACAAGATTTTCTACTTGCTGTCTATGGTAATATTGCCTGCATTTGGTGAGCAGTTAGGTATTATTTAAGTAACTGTTCTCTGCAGTTCTTTCTGCAGAGAAGTGCATGACTTGTGTTCAGTCCTATGTAAGTATTGTTTAAGGAGATTCCCACAGATGTGAAAAAAATCACAACTATGTTCATTGTCAGCTAGAATCTACTGTCCATTTTGTGGGAAGCTACCTATGGAGATGATATAAATAAATTCTCCCAGTGCCCCTCTAGAGTTCCATTTTATAAATCTTTAAAGGAATTCTGAAATGGGAGCCAGAAATATCTTTATATGGCCAATTCTTTTAATTTATAAACTATAACTTACCAGTGCTACATTCTAGAGCCGGGATCCTGGTGGATAGGAGAGATGGTTCTTTTCTGACCTCTTAATCAAATTCCTATTTTCTAATTGCTGTCCAAGGGAAACACTTGGGGAAAAAAAAATACATATATATATATATATATATATATATATATATATATATATCGTTTCTTACTTCAACAGACAAGAAGTCATTTTATAGTGAACACATGAAAAAGATAACCAACTTGACTGTTCATCCTGATAGGTGAACTCCAGGTTCTGGGTATTCGAAGACAATGGTATTTTTTTCCCCACCACATTGCAAGTCCTTTGGCACACTCTGTTATCGTCCAGTGGGGCCTGTGGCTGATTTTCTTCCAGCCTTTCTATGTGGGAAGAGAAGAATCACATTTCTCTAAGTGATCAGTATTTAATGGTGACCCAAGAATATCAGGAAAGTAGATTTATTATTGAATGTCCCTACCTATTTTTAGTCAAGGGCACTGTTATTTTACTGCTTCCCATGGATGACTCATAAACCATGTCTTACTTAGCAGGCAAACCAGTGTTGGAGTAGGGGGTTGCTAAATAATTCTCCAGGGACTTTAAATTAGTGCAGACATGACATCTGCTTTTTAGCTTTTATTACATTTTTCTGCACTGCTTGTTGTCTCTGCATAATAGTTGTTATTCTTAAGAAATAGATCATTTTCACCGGCGTATTATACATGAAGAATTATGTGCTTAGCAAAAATCAACACTTGATGCAAAAGTTTAAAAAAAAAAAAGGTTGTTAAATATTTTAAGTTCCAAGAAGAAATTTCTCTATATGAAGTGGTGTAAATGCCATGTGCTTGATTTTACAAAGGTTCTGGATGGACTCGGGTCCTAAAACAGCTAATATAGTATGTGGGCTCTTTTTCCATTCCCACCTCAAAATAGGATCCGATTGGAATCGGGGCCCCACATGTCACCAGGGGGTGGTTATCCGTACCTTAGTTTTGCCCTCTTTCCAAAGAGAATTTCTTCTTCTTTCCCTCTGTCCTTTATTAAAAAATTTAAAAAGTTCAACTCTAGGAACATTTGGTTGTTGGGTATCTTGTATTAAGAGACAGCTTTTTTTGTGTTTTTTGCACTGAATTGAAATCTTATTCTTTTATAATCCCTTCCCATGTTAAAAATTGGAAACATCTAGACCTGGGAGCTGGAACTTCTCTGGTTTTATCTTGAACACCTGCTTTATTTCTCCATGATTCTCATCATGACTACCTTTGACTGTACATTAGTTCAGAACATTTGTTTTAGGCCTATTGCATGCATAGTAGGCATTCAGAATATGTTTTAATTCCTGTAATGGCATAAAGGTGAATATATTATCTATGTCTCATTCAACTTGGCTTTTTATCAGTCATCAACTCCTAAAATAGAAAATACTTAGAGACCAGATGAACTACTTTTGGATTATTTACCCTCGCCATTGTATTTCTAGCTTCAGGGTGACTCTTGGTAAAGAGGAATTTATAAGTCTGGTCAAACCATTGGTGGTCTTCAAATTTTATGGAAAGAAAGAAAACAACCTTCAATACCTTCTTTCCTGCAGTATTGCAGTTTGGAAGATTTACCTGAATTTGGGGCTGCTTGCTTTCTGAATGATTTTAAATTGTTTTTATTAAATATTGATTACATACAGAATTTATAACATCAGGTATGAAGCTCACTAAAGTTTAGTGTTGACTTCTTTTTCTTTCTACCTCTACTTTGGAGCCTTACATGCTGTTCTAACTTCTCTCACATCTGGAGATACAGAGCTAGATATATAGTGACACACACACACACACACACACACACAGAGCTAGATATATAGTGACACACACACACACACACACCTATTAGCATCTTTTTTAAGACCTAAGACCTGTGTTCTAGCATTGCTGCAGTGCTCTTTAGAATCAAAGTTGATTCTTATTACAATGTGGATAGTGTAGTTATTTTTAACTCTTAAGTATTATATATAGAAGCTCTTATTCCTGGTACAACAACAAGAATCTGGTTTTATGTTTTCTTAGAGCCCGTTCATGCATGACAAGAGTATTGGGCTGAGCTCCCCAGAAGCAGCCTCGAGATGAGGGATTTTTGTGCAAGTGTCTTATTAAGGCAGTGCTCCCAGGAGAAACAAGTGAGTTGGAGAGAGAGAGAGAGGGAAGAAGCAAGCAGGGGGATAATTCGAGCCAAGTCCCTGCCTCAGCCTTCATCCTGGAGGAAAGCTCTGGAGCATAATGGCTTCTGAGAAACTCTTCCTTCTGCCTCAGGACAAGGGGTTGGGCTTTCCTATCCCTGCATCAGCCTTAGGCTGTGGACTGATGGGAGGGGGGCTGTGAACTTGGGAGCATTTTGGTTCTTTGCATCCTGCTACAAAGCAGCTCCAATAGGTTAAGGGGTGTTCCTCTGAAGAAATTTGCAAGTGCCATCTCTCGGAAGCAAAGCACATATAAGCCAGGAGATTGGCACATGGGACAGTGAAAAGGGACCCGTGGTATCTGGACAGGACCCTGGATTGTCTGTTCTCCCTAGCAGCATGCCAGGTCATCTCTTACTCCTACAGACCCATTTTCTATCCCTTAGGCTTTCAACCATTTCCCGGGACAAGTCTTTTGCACTTTCAGAAGCACTTTAATTATTTTTTTAAGATTTTATTTGTCAGAGAGAGAGAGAGAGCACAGGCGGGGGAAACGGGAACCAGAACAGCAGGCAGAGGGAGAGGGAGAAGCAGACTACCTGCTGAGCAGGGAGCCTGACTGGGGCTCGATCCCAGGACCCTGGGATCATGACCTGAACTAAAGGCAGAGGCTTAGCCGACTGAGCCCCTCAGGCATCCCCAGAAGCACTTTAAATGCACTTTCTTCCCTAGAGAAGGTAATAAGCTAGTGCTTCAAATATCCAAGTCCTAAAGAGATTGCAGTGTGGAGAGATACCTAGGTAATTTTCAGTGAATAAAATTTCTACATATATTAGAATAAAAAAAAATAAAATATGAAATTTTTCAAAGGCTTTCCTTAGATGAATGTCATCTTGAATAATGGTTTTAGTGCCCTGAAAAAGGAGACAAGGATATTGTGTGATTTTATGATGGACAATTATTCTTGCTAGTGGCGTTTTTGAGCATACATACTAAGTCTGTTATTATTCATTCTCTTTTTTTAACCATCCTTTTTATTCCCTGATATTTGACCTTTGTCTTTAAGAGTATTTTCTCCCACAAACTTTTTAGGGGAATATAGATGGTGTTTCCTTGGGCGCCTTCAATTCGGTAGAGCACAAAATTGCAATCCAATAGAAATTTCACGTGAGCAACACATGCAATTCCAGTTTTTCTTATAGCCTCATTAAAAAAGTAGAAAGGAATAGATTATAGCAGCCTGAGCTGGAGGCTGGGAAGTCCAAGATCACAGTTGAAATTAATTTTAATCTATTAAGCCTAGCACATCCTAATTATCATCTTAACATTTAATTAATATAAACATTATTAATGAGATTTTACATTTCTTTCATCTGGTGTGTATTTTATACTTAAATCTCAGTTCAGACCAACCATATTTCAAGCCCTCAAAAGCCACATTTGGCTAGTGGAACCGTGCAACTTCAGAATGTTAAAGAAAAACTCTGGTAAGAGGCTTACTTCCTTTGAGATAAGACTTTGTTAGCACTCTGGAATCTCCCAGCTTGGTAACTCTGTTCATTAAAGACATGAGGCAGCACTGTTTTCCAAAGAAAGTGAGCTGATTTGTCTTGGAGGAGCCAGTACTATTTGCATTTGTTAACTTACTGCCCTGTAGTCACAGATGATGATGAAAATGATTGGGTTTGGGGACGCCTGGGTGGCTCAGTTGGTTAAGCATCTGACTCTTGATTTCGGCTCAGGTCATGATCTCAGGGTCGTGAGACAGCTCTGTGCTGGGCATGGAGCCTGCTTAAGATTCTCTCTTTCTCCCCCCCCCCCCCCCCGCCTTCACCCCTCCCACCCCAATCTCTTTCTCCCTCTAAAATAAATAAAATGATTGGGTTTGGCAGCTGAGATGTCACTGATAACCTTCAAGAATGCAGAATCCTAGGGTCACTTTTTGGAGGAAGATGGATCATGAATGAAGGGTAGTATATAGAAAGATTTCAAAGAGGAAGGGCATCTTAGGTAATGGAAAAGTGTGTGTATATGTATATAATGTGTGTTAGAAGGTTCTCAAAAAGTTTGGGTACTTGCATGTAGACTGATAAGGCTGGAGTACTAAATATACAGTAAGAAAGGCAGGTCATGGCTAGATTGATACCAAGTTAAAAACCCTGGATTTTCTAATGCACGGAGTAAGGTATCCTCATGATCCAGTTTATATGCTGGGGTCTGTTTTAATTATTTATCATTGTATAAGAAATCACTTCAGAATATAGTGGCTTGAAACAACAGTGGTCACCTTTTCACTTCTCCCTTCTTCTGTGGGTCCAGGGTTTGGGTAGCGCTCCATTGTGCCCTTCTGGCTTGGGGTCACTCTAGTGATGGCTTCTGAAGCTGAAAGAGCAAGAGGCTGGAGCAGCTGATGACTGATTTGCCCCTTTCTCTCTCAACCTAGACTCAGGATTTCTTCCTGGGCAACTGTGGGCCTCCTCACAGCATGGTGGCTTCCAGGCATCCCAACTGCTTACCTGGGCTCCGGTGTGATGGTTCCAGCAGACAAGGTGGCAGCAGCATTACTTTATGACTTGACCATGGAAGTCTTGCTGCATCATTTCCATCACATTATTTGGTTATAGGTGAATGAGAAACCTGCCCAGTTTTAAGGGAAGGAGATTTAAAGCCCACCTCTCAGTTGGAAGGAGTGTTAGCTCACATTGTGTGAAGACAACGTTGGAGATACCATCTGCCACAGGGACCCTCTCCAGTGTCACTGCTAGATCCATCTTGGCCCCTTTGGATGCTCTGGGAATGGTCTAGCCTGAACAGACCATTCCTTCCTGGGCATACTTCTGCACAGTGGCTCTCTCTCCTTCCCTTTCCTGGTCAGCCGGACTGGGCTGCCCTAAAGACAAATCTAAAGTCTTCTGCTTAGGTAATCAGTGGCCAACTCTGGCCTTCCATTCATTTTTCATTATCTTCACTTAGTCTTTACTGTTAGAGGCATTCCAAGTGGTGGGCATACCCCAGCCTCAAATGTTTTCCTCCCTTTTCTGATTTGTGGGGGAATTGAAAGGTGAGAGAGAAAAGAGCAAAAACGAAGGAAAAATTATAACCCTTTCTAACCCTTTACTCCTCTTACCACCCATGGATGTCCTCCTCAGAAGAGAGAATTCTCCACCTTGGCCAACAACAGGGGTTTTCTCACCATCTTTCTTTCCATTTCTGGGATGGCTGTCTGTTGCCTGTTTCTTGGGTCTTCATGGCCAACTGGGCTTCTTTTCACAAGGTGATTGGAGGCAGGGAAGATCGGTGTGGGGCCAACACCATGACTTTGGGAAGATAACTTACTAACAGTTGCGGAGGTCAGCATTCTGTACTTCCTGGTTCTTCCTCGGTTTCATAGGAAGATCACTATTCCTTGCCACAATCTCAAATTTATCTCAGCTGCGACCCTGAAACTAGGTACAATGAACTTTGACTTCTTTTCCCTCCTTCCTCTTCTGAAGTCACAACCTTCAAGTAGAAAAGATTAAAATGCCAGCCATCTAAGGGTTTAGAGGTGAAGTGTATTGAATTCTGCAACTTACTGTGAAATACATCTTTTAAAAAAGAGCTGATGGATGGATGGATAAAAAGCCAGCTATTCAAAAAAGCTAGGTCATGGGAATACAGTTGTTCACTGTAAAACAAAAAACAGCTTGCAGCTTTTCTTTATTTTTTAAAATGTTAGAGTCAACTATACTTCAATACAAATATGGTAGAGAAGAAAATATTAACCATAAAATTATAGTGGGATACATTTGACAAAAGTCAGTTTTCTACTCTAGTAAGTGCTTAAGGTTTGTCCTGTTCTTCAAACCCCCCCAAAAAAAAGTTTTGATGCAAGCTTCTAAAAGTTTGTGGTATTAGCAAAGGTGTTTATTCCAGCTGATTTCCCAAAAGATTGGAAGAAACAAAATGCCTAACAGTCCTAGACAGAAAGTTTTAGCTCTTGCCCTTCTATTTCTCATTTTCTTTGGGCTTTTCACACTTAGCTTGTGAGAAGATACTGTTGAAGTCATTATGCTAATACAGTTGCTTCTGTGTGTCATTTCCCAAGGGCCCGCGTGTGGTCGCAACACCAAGAACTTCTCCCTTCAGTGTTGCAGGCTCCCATTTTGAGTTGAGCATCTGAAATCTTTTACAGGCCTGAAATACAGATTCCCCCCCTGCCAAATGGAAATATTCGCAAATGTTTCTATAAAAGGGAGGAGAAAAAAAATTCTAGCGCTCTCTGTAATTTTTTGTGACATTAACAACAAAATGGCAAAAGCCTGGTGGAAATGGTTGCATTTGAAAAGTCCTTACGTACTTTTCTGCAATGAAAAGAGGAGCAGGCATCCTGGCTGCTCGCCTCAGGTGGGAAAGGGCAACTGACTGAGGCCTGAGGACTAAAATAAACCCTCCTGGGAGAGGAACCAGCCTGTGACCTTGGGCCGTTAACCACCTCCCTGATCAGCTGCTTCCTTTCTTGCCATATTTTGTGGCCCCTGGGGGGAATCCATGTCACGAAGGCAGGAGGAGGGCAGTTGGAGGTGGACTCAGCGGCTCTGTTGGGGAGAGTGCTGACCCGTCCCGTTTAGCCAGACGACGTGTGGCTTCACTGCGAGCCTTCAGGTTGCTGGGAGGAAAGCAGCAGGAAGCTCATGAGACGGTAGTGCTTTTTATACTCTTGAGTAATAATACAGTGGTCCTGAATTTGGGGAGGTGCAGTACACCTTCTCATTGGAGATCTCTCAGAGGGTCTGTGTGGAACTGATGGGAAAATAGAAGTCAACCCCACATCCCCAAGCAATTAGAGGTTTATTTTAAAGCCGGATGATGCTCTTGGTGACTTCTCTAATTTCTCACCTGGCTGGGTGCCTTACGGTGTGGGAGTCAGAATGGGAGCTCTGAAGCCCGGGGCCTTGGTTTTCCCATCTGGGAAATGCAAGAGATGCTTTTGTAAGCTGTTCCTGAGAACGAGATGGTGCATATATGGGACCTGTCTTATACCCAGTATGTTCCTTCACGTTTTCCTTTCCCGTGGATGTTGCTGAGGCTCCGAACTACTTGCTACTTAATTGGCTGGCCTCTTCTCCTCTGTCGCCCCATGCTCATTCTTCCATAAGAAAGTAAAGGCATAAACAGTCTGGAAAGGACCAGCCTTGAAGAGCTCCAGGTACCATGTTGTCCTCATGTTAAGGACCTTCTCCTACCTAGGGTTGCCCTGCCCTCTGGGACTCTACAAAGTGAGGTTTCTATGGATTCCAGACCGTGTACAGATGCTGCTCTTCAATTAGGAAGACCATCTCTGTATTGACCATTTCCTTTTCATGGTTTTACAGTATTTCTACTTCTTCTCTCCATCCACATTTGCCGGCACCACTGCCCCTGCTGGTGCTCATTTCTGCCATTCTCAGGGGCTTCAGTCTTAAAGACCTGGGCTGCTTTGCCTGCCTTGTCTTGTCTTCTTCCTTCAGCTTTCTTTTTTTAATTGAAATGAAATTTGCAAAACCAAAAGTAACCATTTTATTTTTTTGTTTTTTTATGGTTTTAATTAATTTTTAGAGGGGGGAGAGGGAGAGAGAATCCTAAGCAGATTTCACACTCAGCGTGGAGCCCAGTGTGGGGCTCGATCTCACAACCTTGAGACTATGACCTGAGCCAAACAAAGAGTTGGATGCTTAACTGACTGGGCCACCCAGGCTCTCTGTAACCATTTTAAAGGGAACAATCCAGTGTCATTTAGTGCATTCACAATCTTGTACAACTACTACCTTTCTCTAGTACCAAAATATTTTCATCACCCCAAAGAAGATTTCAGTTATTAAAGAGTTGCTCCCCACTTTCTCCTTCCCCAGCCCCTGCCAACCACCAATCTGCTTTCTGTCTCTGGATATTTCATATAAATGGAATGATACAATACAGGACCTTTTGTGGCTGGCTTTTTTTTTTTTTTTTTTCCACTAGGCGCAATGTTTTTAAAATTCATCTGTGTTATGTTACCTAGGGTCAGTACTCCATTCTTTGTTAATAGCTGCGTAATAATGTCTCGTATGTATAGGCCCCAGTTGGTTCATGCACCTATTAATGGACATTTGGGCTGTTTCCATCTTTGGCTCTTGTGAATAGTGCTGATTTGAACATGTGCATACATGTGTCCGAGTCCTTCTTTTTAGTTGCTTTGGGTATATACCCAAGAATGGAATTTCTGGGTCCCATCGTAATTCTCTGTTTAACTTTTTGAAGAATTGCAACTCTCTTCTCCACAGTAGCTGCACCATTTTTCATTCCTACCAGCAATGCATGAGAGTTCCAGTTTTTCCACATGATTACCAACACTTACTTTCTTTTTATTATAGCCATCTTCATGGGTGTGAAATTGTACCACATGTGGTTTTGATTTGCATTCTCTGATAGGTAATGATGTTGTGCATCTTTCATGTGGCTGTTGGCCATTTGTGTATCTTCTTTGGGGATATGTCTGTTCAATTCCTTGACCCATTTTTTAAAAATTTTATTTATTTATTCATGAGAGTCAGAGGGAGGGAGGGGGGGGCAGAGGGAGAAGCAGGCTCCCCGCCTAGCAGGGAGCCTGATGCGGGACTCGATCCCAGGACTCTGAGATCATTACCTGAGCCAAAGGCAGGTGCTTAACCATCTGAGCCACTCAGGCACCCCTCCTTGACCCATTTTTTAAGTGGGTCGATTGCCTTTTGATAAAAGTTCTTTATTCTGAATACTTGATCCGTATCAGGTATATGGCTCGCAGATACTTTCTCCCATCCTATAGGTTTTCTTTTGACCTTCTTGATAATGTCTTTTGATGCACACGATTTCTGTTAATTTTGATGAAGTTGTGTTAACTTTGTTGTTCTTTCTCTCATTGTCTTCTATAAGAATCTACTGCCAAACCCAAGGTCATGAAGGTTTACCCCTATGTTTTCTTCAAAGAGTTTTGTGGTTAAAGGCTATTATATCTATGTCATTGATCTATTTTCACTTAATTTTTTATTTTTTTTAAAGATTTTATTTATTTGTTTGACAGACACAGTGAGAGAGGGAACATAAGCAGGGGGAGTGGGAGAGAGAAGCAGGCTTCCTGCCAAGCAGAGAGCCCGATGAGGGGCTCGATCCCAGGACCCTGGGATCATGACCTGAGCAAAGGCAGACGCTTAACGACTCAGCCACCCAGGCGCCCACTTAACTTAATTTTTTAAATATAATGTTAGTCGGGGTCCAACTTCATTCTTTTGACATATGGATATCTACTTGTCCTAGCACCGCTTATTGAAGAAACAGTTCTTGGCATTCTTTATTTTTTAAATTTTCATTCCAGTGTAGTTAACATACAGTGTTATATTAGTTTCAGGTGTACAGTAATGATTCATCAATTCTCTGCAATAATCACTGCTCATCATGATGTGTACTCTTCTTTAAGAATTTCATTTATTTGAGAGGAGAGAGAGAGAACGTGTGCATGAGGATGAGACTGGGGAGGGGCAGAGGGAGAAGCAGCCTTCCCGCTGAGCAAGGAGCCCAATGCCGACGCTGACTGAGCCACCCAGGTGCCCCACGATAAATGAACTCTTAATCCCCATCACCTGTTTCACCTGTCCTCCCACCCCCACCCCTCTGGTAACCATCCGTTTGTTCTCTGTAGTTAAGTGTCTGTTGTTTGGCTTGTCTCTTTTTTTCTTTGTTCATTTGTTTCTTAAATTCCACATGTGAGTGGAAATCCTATGGCATTCCTGACAGTCTGTTGACCATGATGTATGAGCCTATTTCTTGAGCCTCAGTTCTATCCTATTGTTCTATATGCCCATCCTTATGCTGGTGCCACATTGGTTGGATTTTCTGTGTCTTTGTAGTAAGTTTTGAAATCAAAAAGGAGGGGTCTTTCAACCTTGTTTTTTTCCCCCCAATATTTTTGTTATTTGGGGCTCGTCGTCCTCTTTTATTATTGTTTTGTCCTATAGTGATTCTTGAAGTGGGGTAGGACAAAGCAGCAACCCAGTGAATAGTCATGTACTCCCATGGGGGTTTATTACAGGCATGGTAGAACCCAAAGGCTTTTTTTGCTTAAGGTCATTCCCTAGGAACTGTGACAAGACCTGCATTGGTGGTATTGAAAGCAAACCCAGGGCACAAGCTGTTGGGTTAAAGCTGCTCATTAGAATTCCAAGGCAGCCTTTTGGGGGGGGGGGAAGCAAATGCCCAGCCTCCTCTTTGCTATGATAACTAGATATTGTTTTCTAGTTTGTGCATATGTTCAGTTGTATTAGTCATGATCCTCAATTATATAAACATTTTTTTAAAAACTCCCTCTCCTATAAAGGAAAGCTCTGACCTAGGCATCAAAATCAGAAAACAGTCAAAAGGTAGAAAGACAGAGTGGGGGGGTGGGGAGGGTGATTTTGCCAGGATCGGTTGCTGGGATGACTCACATTGGTTTCCAGCATGTTTTGACCTCTGGTCCATTCCTTTGAGAATATGTAGGATTTTCCTTTTGGAAATAACTCTGATCTGTGAATCCTCGGCAACTGCTTTTTAAGCATTTCCAGATGGCCCTTAAAGTCCTCATCTAATAGAAGCTGAGAGATTGCTCCTGGGGGGGCGGGGGTGGGGTGGGAGAAAGCTGCTTTAACCCCTAGATACTCCACAATGGGAAGGTAAGAGATACAGGCATGCGTTTCCTGCTTGCCCCCCATTAGACTAAATTAGAAGCAGCTACATGTGTGTTTATGTGTATACATGTATATGTATTAATGAACTCTCATTTAGGGCACTGAGTGGAAAAACCCAAATAACTATCCAGGGACAAGTATTAGACAAATGAAACAAAGGTAGCAAGAAATGGATTTTGGGTGAAAGATGCAGGGCCCTCCGGGAGAGTGTCAGAGGTAACATCCTTTTCCCAAAAAGTGAGCTTATTTTTCGTACTTTATTTGGTAGCTTTAGTATACATTAAAACACATTTTTGCAACAAATATGGATTCTTTGTGTTTAGGATGGTCTTTGAAGAAGCTTAAGAAAGGAATCAGAGTGATTGTAAGCGGAAAGTACTGGAAAACTTCGTATTTTCCCCGTCACAGGCCGTATGTGTTCATAGTGTAGTTCTCTAGAGCGGCCATAGAAAAAATGTCACCTACTGGGTGGCTTAAACAACAGCAATTTATTTTCTCACCATTGTAGAGGCTAGAAGGTGTCATCAGGAGTGGTTTCTCCTGAGACTTTTGTCCTTGGCTTGCAAACGCCACTGTCTTGCTGTATCTTCATGTAGACTTGTCTCTGTACATGCACAGCCCTGGTGTCTGTGTGTCTAAAGTTCCCCTTCTTTATAAGGGCACCAGCCAGATTGGATTAGTGCTTACCCTAATGACCTCATTCGAATTTAATCACCTCTTTAAAGGCCCTGTCTCCAAATACAATCACATTCTTAGGTAGCTGGGAGTTGAAGCTTCACCATAAGAATTTTTGAGGAGACACAGTTCAGCCCGTCAGGCAGCATTAGGTATGTCGAGGAAGGCACAGATGAAGTAGAACCAGGAAAGTAGATAAAAGGTCAGGGCCATGAGGGAAGCTATTTCCCTAGTGATCAATGTGTCACTTAGCTTTGGCTGTATAACAGACTATGCCCCCCTCTCCCCAGCCCCCAGTCAATGTAGTGGCTTAAACCAATGACCGTTTATTTAGCTCACAATTCAGTGGGCTGGCAAGGTGGACTGGCCTTGGCTGGGAAGTTCTTCTGCTCTCTGTTGGGTTCACTTAAGTATCTGTGGTCAGCGCTGGGTATATTGAGGACTGGCTGGTCTAGGATGGCCCCAGAGGGAATGGCTCATTTCTCTTCCTCTGGCCTCTTGCCTTCTCGCAGGCTGGCTTGGGCATGTTCACATGGCAGGAGCCAAGTACAAGGAAGGCAAGAGCAAGGGGGAGAGAGTGAGTGTGTACAAAACACACCCATCATTTCTGCCACATTCTGTTCACCAAGGCAAGTCTCAGGCTAGCCCAGATTCAAGAGGTGGGGAAGTGTAGACCCTTTCAGGTAAATGGCTTTGAGAGGAGGATTACTTGACTGTCAAAGTTCTGTGGCCCATTTTCTTTTATACTCGTAATAGACTTTGCTTGTACTCATGAATCAGAAAACATTCTGGAAAGGAATTGCAAGTGCATTTATTTATGAGTGAGTGGTGGTTCTTTGTTCCCAAATTGGGATGAATAATTTAATCAGAACATTTATGTCAGCCACGGGTGTCTGTCATTCTTGCATGGCTTGGTCTAGACAAATCACTGGGACAGATCCTAGTTGGGAGAATGCTAAGGGAGAGCTCAGTTTTCTTCCCTTATGCTACTTAGAATACTAAATACCCCGGAAATAAGATCATCTAGTGGAAACCTTCAGCTCTTATCTGATGGTGACAGGCCTCATAAAGCTGAGGCAGGAGAAACGGGATATCTGAGGTATTCTCTAGGGAAGATATTGAGCAAATTCAATTCTGACACCTTATATGGTAGAATATGCTTCGTAACCCTCTTAGCAGAGAATTACCTCCTTCATACCAGATTTACTAGTTGTACCTACATGGGGGTCCGTTAAGGGAATCTGTCCTCGGAGCACCTGGGTGGCTCAGTCGTTAAGCTTCTGCTTTTGGCTCAGGTCATGATCCCAGAATCCTGAGATTGAGCCCCACATCGGGCTCCCTGCTCCGCGGGAGGCCTGCTTCTCCCTCTCCCACTCCTCCTGCTTGTTTCCTCTCTCGCTGTGTCTCTCTGTCAAATAAATAAATAAAAAATCTTTAAAAATATTATTTAAAAGGAATCTGTCCTCTAATTAGTTCAGTATCTCATATTCAAACAAACAAACAAAAAACAAGACAAAATGCTGTGTGTAGCAGCTGTTCCTTGGCCCCATGTTGGATGATTCCAGTAGACTGAATTTCCGTAGAGACTGAGAAGAACATGCATCTTTTGGAGCAGAGAAAGGCAACTGGTGTGTAGAGTCTGAAAATTCCAGTATTAAAGTTGAAAGCAACAATAAACCTATTTTTAGTGCATTTCCATAGAAGAATCATTTGGCAGATTCTTAGAAAGTTATACATACACTTAAAAAACAAAAGGTTATACATACACTTACACTATGAGTCCAGCAATTTCTCTCCTAAGTTTTCTTTCCAAAGGAACGAAAACACTTGTCAGTGAATGTTCGTAGCAGCTTTTGTCATAATAGCAAAAATTGGAAACAACCAAATATCCACCAACAGGTGATGGATAAACAAATTATGATGTGTGCGTGCAATGGAATACTGCTTACCAGTGAAAAAGGAACAAATTACTGGTACAGACAACAACTGGGGTGAACCTCAAAAACATCCTGTTGAGTGAAAGTAAATGATACGTAAAGTACATGTGTTATTTATAGCATGTTCTAGAACAGGAAAATCTAATCTGCAGTGACAGAAAGCAGATCAGTGTTAGCTTGTGGCTAGTGTGTGTATAGGGTAGGGTGTGGGGTTGAGGATGGCAAGGGGCCTGAGGAACTTCTGGGTTGATGGAAAAGCTTCCAGTATCTTGGTTGTGGTACTAGTTACATGGGCGCATTTTATTTTATATAACATATACCTCAATAGATTTTGCTCTTTTGGGCAAATTGCTCATAAAATAGACATACATTAGGGCAATGTAAGATTTTTAGGATCATCAAGAACATAGATTTGAAAAGATTAAAGGTGTCTAGACACTCTAGAAGCTACCGTTAGATGAAGCTTATTTGTTAGACTTATTTGTCTCTAAATTGTCCATTGTTGGAAACAGTGGGCAAGAACAAGCAAGTAAATGTTTATAGTGTCTCATCATAAGCCAACATCTTTTTAATTAAAACCAAATTTGGAAAATTCTTTAACAAAATTGGGTGCACATCACTTCTATAGCTGAATTATGGGAGTGACAGCTGGGTAAAGTTAACAGACCATTTTCAGTATTTGATGCAGTGCAAAGGAGAGTAAAGATCAAGTTTATGGTTCATAGATCATAAAATCACGTCAGTCAAATCCTGTTCTTTGAAAACTGCAGTTTTTAAAAGTGGGTAAATTTTCTGTGTCTACTGTCCTGGAGGGGACAAAAGTAAATAAGAACAGGGGGAAAAAGAGTCCCTTAAAATTATTTGAAAGTGTCCAATCCAGTCATGCAGAACCTGCTGCTAGGAGCCTCTTTTGGTCTGTTTGCTCTCTGATTGTTTAAAAGATAAAGCTGTGAGAAAAATGTTTGTCACGTTCATTTAGATTCAGTACTTGGATGTAACCTAGTAAGAGCAACTTTTTTTTCTCTTAGCATCAAAGGGTTTATTAATTTGCAGATGTCATTCATGCCCCAGAGTGCTAGAGACAGTGATTTATGTTGTCAAACACTGGTGGTGCTAAAATGAAAGCAGATTTTGTTTTGCTTCTTAGCCAAATTACAGTCTGCTCGGAGTGACTAAAATATATCTCATTTTAGTTTTGTTTGGGTAATCCAGAAATGAGTTTCAGATTTTATCTTTTTAATGTTTTAATATTGAATGATAATGATGCTGACTCAGAGAAACTATAGTTTCTTCATTAGTGTTTTCTAAATGGTCATTTCTTTTTTTCGTATTTTGTGTCTTACTCATTCAGCAAATATTTATCTAGTGTCTGCAGTGTACCAGCCCTGAGCACTTGGAAGAAAGCAGTGAGACCTGTCCCTGATCTTATAGAGGGTGGTTTTCTAGTAGAGGGAAGTAGATAATGAAGTGTTAAATGGAAGGACAAGAGAATTTCGTATAGTTATAAGCATTAAGAAAATAAAATGAGATTGAATGATTAGAGGCTGACTAGGGTGGGGTAGATGATTCAATTGGATTTATAGATGAGGAATCATTTGGGTCTATGATACGAAATTTACTGATACGGAAAAGACTAGAGAAACAATACAGATTTTATTTTGAAAAATCAAGTGTTCTGCTTTACACTTTAATATGCCTTGTGTTTGGGTAGAAATGTCAAATAAGTCATCCGATATAGGAGTCTGGAGCACTTGGATGTATGAGGGCTAGAGATGGAAAGGTGAGCAATGGACAGAAATTTAGAGCATCAGGAATCCATGAGATCACCTAGGAAGAGAGCATATAGAGAGAAGAGCCCTAGGTCACCGACATGTGTGAAGGTTAGCAAAGCAAAAGAGGTCGTGATTGAGGACTAATGGCTGGTGAAAACAAGAATAAGTAGGGGGGTATGGAATTGCTGTCACCAGGAGAAGAGACTGTTTCAAGGAGAGAGTGGTTAATCGGGTCAAAGCTGGTGAAATGGTTGATGGGGACAGAAAGCTGACCATTGAATTTCTCAATAGGGAGGTCACTGAGGATGTTGACAGGAGGGGAGAATTCTCAGCGGAGTGGCCTGGGGAAAGAGAGAGGTGAGGAACTGAAGTCTGTTTATGTTGACACGTTTAAGAAGTTGGGTTTGAGTCAACATCATTGAAAAGGGGCACGGGGAGGGGAGACTCGAGGTTTTGAGGAGAGCGTGTTTTCAGAGAGTAGAAGAGTAAACATACTAAAGAGGGACTATTGGACAGTCTTGGGGTGTTCATTTCAGTCGTGGTCTTCAGTTGAAAGTGAAGTGAACTTCAGTCTGGCTGTGGGGTTTTCTCCAGCCTCGTTCACCTCCATGACCACAGCTGCTTAGCAGATAGAGAAGGAGCTGTAGCCATGTTGGGAGACTGGCCAAGGGAGTATGAGGGAGGGAGAAGCTGGAGGTGGGGGGCGGAGGAAGAGTGGTTGTCAGGTGTGATGGGCAGCGGGTTTGGAATGGCTAAGAGGGAAGGGGGGCCTGAGGGCTGTGATAGGTAACAAAAGAGTGATACAGTCCTTGAGTCACAGGTCTCCGTGAGATTGGGAATTGTTGGGCTTGGGAGTTCTAACCATAGAGGAGATACTGGGCAGGGAAGGGATACTTGCCCGAGGTTTTTAAAGGCATAATTTCAGGGTGAAGCAAAGGCCCACGAGCATGCGTGACTGAAGTTGGGTGGTCGAAGATACCATTGGAGGTTAATAAGTCAAGCATCTTTGCTTCTGTTAGGCCATGAATGTTAAATTCTATTGATCCCAATTTTATAGAAAAATACATAATTGTGTCCAAGACCCCCCGCCCCTTGACTGCAAATGATGTAAAGGTGTCCTCTACTTATATAGACCACACTTCTTCTCCCATTAGTAGAAAACATGACTTCCGACAGCCCACAAACTAGACATGTCATAGCCTCAGGCATCCAGAAAGACAAAGCACTTTTCCAATCCTGTTTTGAAAAATCCCTGGGAAGACGATGAATGGCCTAACACTGATCCCGAGGCTTTTGCAGAACCAGCCATCCATGCTGGCCAAATTCCCAGCTGTAGAGGCCGGTTGGTGGGCGGATAATCCCATAAATGCCTCCTACAAACACCAGTTGTTTTACATCGTTCAGTGGGGAAGAAAGGCTCAGGCTAGACACTTCATGGACAAACTCTTATTGAAGAATGAATATAATTTAGGTCCCACAGTCACTGTTGTTGGCATCTTTCACGAGGAATCTGGATCTTGTTATTAACTTACCTTTCCAGTTTAGTTCAGCAGGAAACAGCAGGCTGTAATTGCCTTTATCTATTCTAGGCCGGGGGCACCTGAGTGACTCAGTCTTTAAGCGTCTGCCTTCGGCTCAGGTCATGATCCCAGGGCCCTGGGATCGAGCCCCGCATCCGGCTCCCTCCTCGGCAGGAAGCCTGCTTCTCCCTCTCCCACTCCCCCTGCTTGTGTTCCTTCTCTCACTGTGTCTCTCTCTGTCAAATAAGATTTTTTTTTTTTTAATCTATTCCAGGCCAGATCTCTCCGATGCCTCATTTTCTGTTACTTATTTAGTTATAAAATCTTTTTATTGAAGTGTAACTAACATACAATTAGGAAAGCGCACAAATCTAGGTGTACAACTCATTTTTTTTGTTTTTATTAAAGATTATTTTAGAGAAAGCATGAGTGGGAGAGGGAGAGAGAGTCTGGAGCAGACCCTGCACTGAGTGTGGAGCCCGACGCAGGGCTGGACCTCACAACCCCGAAATCAGGGCCTGGGCCAAAACCAAGAGTGGGACGCTTAGCCAACTGCACCATCCAGGTGCCCCACTTCGTTGGATTTGAATAAAGTGAATGCACCCAGGTAACCTACTGCAGAAATAAGATACTCCAATATCCCAGGAGCCCCTCTCCCCTCCATGACCTCTCCCAGGCACTATCCCTTCCCAAAGAGTAACATCTTTCCTGACTTCTTACACGACAGATTAATTTTGTCTCTTGATGTCTTGATGTTTGCACCAGAGAACCTGGTTATCTGAGCAGGTACGCTAGAGAAAACTAAATGTTTAAATGACCTCCCTTCCAAGCCCGAAAATTCTTGCTGCTCCTCCCCTCGCTTTCCCACAGCAAGAAAGAATAACCTTCCAGCATAAAGCCATTACCCTCAAAGTCTGTTGGTAATTATGTAATGATATAAATTGATAGGACACAGGGTTCCTTTTGTAGTATCCAGGCTTTTTCCTTTTGGTTTTGCTTTTGGTTTATTTATTTATTTATTTTTCAAATATGAACCTCGGGAACGTTTTTTACGAGACTCCTGCAGGGAACAACCTATTTAGACCAAGGCTAATTGGACAAGGCAGTGTTTAATCTTTCATTTTGTGTGTCCGTAATGGAGACGGCCCTTCTGATAAGGATAGCAGATGCTGACTTAAGTGCTCTTCTGTTCTTCTGCAACAGAGCAGAGCTGGGAGATGGCAGGCGCCAAGGCAGGGCTTTCCTGGACTCATTTTGAATTGATGGGAGAGGGACTTAGTCCAGACAAGCAGGAGCATTCTCCAGGAGTTTCTATGGAAACCAGCAACGTCTGATGAGATCAAATGCTGCATGCGGTTTCCTCCAAAGGTGGCTTAGGTGATATGATTTTGGATAAAACTTGGCCCGGAAGAAACAATAAGTTCTTTCATGGGAAAGGACAACTGAGATACTTCTATTTACCCACCAGCGTACAGATAGCTCTTGTAATATATTACCCCCCATATGCAGTCATGATACCTATGTGATAATTTTGCCTCTAGTTACTTCCCCTAAATAAACGTTTGCTGATATTATTACTGTGTCACAAATATACAGATTATGGAACAAGACCCACAGGTCTTGAGAGAATAGATGGAAAAAGACAAAATAAGAACTTTAAAACATGGTCTTTTCTGTCTTCTATACTTTATTTTTCCTCACTTTTCTTCACTGGTTTTATTTATTGGAGTATAATTTATGCACTGGGAGATATCTGTCTTAGTTCATGACTTTATGCGGGTATATACACCCGCAGATCAAGAGGCGTGTGTATATTTGAATGACCTGTATGTACACACACACAACCCATAGCCTTTATTACCTCTGTGTGTTTTGGGATCATTTTCTCATATTTCTAACCTGTGCCACCATGTGTAGCTGCCCCTGTTGTGCAATAAACAACCTACAAAACCATTTAGGGCAGCCTAATGTCTAAGCCCTAATTTCTAAGAGATGCTTAGTGGATTTTCACTGACTTTAGCAGAGTTCATTTAACCAGAGGGGGTTTGCCCACCCATCTTGCCATTTGGGGTTAATAAGGGTTTCCCCTAATTCAGATCAGCTGCTTTTGCTAGCCATGCATTCATTTACTTATCAAGTGCTTTTTGAGCCCTGAGAGTCTACAAAGCATTCTGCCAGATATTATCTATGAACATAAGTCAGACAAGAGACTATGCCTTCCTGCAGCTTCTAGACTACAGTAGAAGTTAAGCAATGCAACTAAGCAATGACAGATCAGGATAGGATGTTCTAAACTATGTAAAGAAGGACAAGCCAAGCCCACCAAGCATCTGTCTGTTCTAGACCTTGAAGATAGAAGCGTTTGAACAGAGGGAGGTCATGGAGTCAGGTAAGGACGGTTAGGATGTAGGACAAAGAAGGTTTCTTTGGGCTAGAGCATATGATAAGGAAAGGGAGGTGATGGGAGAAAAGGAAGGTGAAAAGGGACTTGATTAAAATAAGAAGGAACTGGAATATTGTGCTAAGGAGTTTGGATTTTTCCTAGAGAAATTTGTCACTCGTGGTATTGTTAAGGGGCCAGGAGCATCATGCTGAATCCGGTGCCTCCACTGGTACATGCCTCAGAGTCGTTGGGGTAAACCTCAACAATCTGGGTTTCTTCACAAGCCTTCCAGGGGGTCCTTATGCACACTCAGGTTTGAGAAGCACCGCACCACACCCATAGCCCCTGAGTTCACAAACCCATAGTGTTGCCAAAGTTTGCTCAACAAAAGAGGAATTCCAAGTCGTGTTAATAATTGTTTTGTGCAGAAGTGAAATGCTGAATTGAACAAATGAGATGCTTTTCTTTACCATGGGATTCCCATAACCCAAGGTATTTTAATGTAAATTGTGAATCTCCCCAGGGGAGTTATGGTATGTAGTGTTTTGCAAATTGTTTTTCCATGGAATCCTTTTCTTCTCTTTTTTAGCATTTTTTTTTTTTTTATAAGAACTGATGGGGGCATTAGTATTGCTCCTTACACTCTTGGGGACCTCCTGCGGTGTGCAATGATGAGCCAAAGAAAGTTTATCATCAGAAAAGGAATGGAATAGCCTGAAGGGAACAAGATTCTGTGAATAATCATGTAGAAGTCTATTGTGGGTTTAGACAGTTGGGTTGGTTGGGGGGCTGGAAGCAGGGGCTGGGGGTTTGGGAAGAAGGAAATGATGATCTTGCCCTGCCATGAAGAGGCTCCTGGAGTGGTCCAGGTGGGAGCTAGCATTGGAATCATGGCGGTGTGGGATTGGGCAGGGTGGGGAGGCAGTCCAGATACTGCAGGATGGATGGACTTAGTCTGTGATACAGCACCAGCCTATACTGTTTTCACATTCAACTCTGGACATGTTCTGCTGTTACTTCACCACAAGCAAAACCCCTGATGGCCCATAGAGGTGGTTTCAGAAAATGGACGTAGTTCTGGATTGACAGCCTGAGGGACTGCCCGGCTGGTGAATACAGGCTGCTGGGCCTGCGCTGTGGAGGATGTCCATTCCTGGGTAGGCATAGTTGTCCTTCAGCCCAGAGCCCGAGAGCTGGGGAGCAGCCCAGCCTTTGATTTCCAGATCTGGTCTTAACCATTCCAGGCCTTTCGACAGTGACACTGTCTCCCGGCAACACCACATTTCTGGGTGGCTGCTCCCACAATACCTGTCTCTGTGATTTTCCTGGGGCATAAAAGGAAAATGCAATTGTCAGCAGTTCCTCGTGACTGAGGAGGCTCTTGGTGCCGTTTTCCTGGCTGTAATGGTGATGCTCAAAGGTCGTATTTGAGGGACTTCCTGACTTACCTCAATAGGTGCCCTCCTGGTGCCTCTGGATTAACAACTGGGTCGTCTGTTGAATTATTCGGTAGGGAGAGTGGAACATTTAAATTTCATTTTTCATAAGAGTAATATATCCATATGTAAAAAAATAAACACAGCGAAGAAAGACAAAATAGATCGATTCCTCCACCACCACCCCCCAGTGCTTTTTTGCAAGCAATCACTGGAACCATCTGTTTTTAAATCTTCTGTTGGTTATAGCTATAACCTAAATTATATTCTCATCCTCCAGCATTTAGTCACTTTTGAACATTAGCTGTTGACTTAATAAATAAGGATTTAACTCCTCCTATAAATGACATCCTTGATTTTTTTTTTTTTTAATACATTACTGCATGTCTTCCTTCTGTTACTGGCCTGTGTTAGTTTATGTAGCATTCTTGAACCTCTGTTTCTTTTTCCTCCACCATTTGAAAGTCTCTTGACTTGCCCACCAGGTAAGGTGGTGGTGTTTGATTCCACTCTCCTTTTCCTGGAACTTTCTGTCATTTCCACTTGTCTGAATAGTCCTCTTTTTATTGTCAAATATTAGAGAATTTCCTTTGTTCTTTTTTCACACCTTAGATCATGATCACTTTCCCATGCCATTATATCTTCACTTCAAACTTGATTTTAATGGAGGCATATAGTATGGAGTGTTAAGTATGTCTTTTTATTTCCTTAACCATGTTGTTTCCCTTCTGCCCACTTTTCTCTTCCCTTCTCTCTGCTTTACCAGTTCGTTATAAATAACTTTGTATCTTCAGCCTTTTAGCATTTGCTTTTAATGCAACCATTTTTGAGTCTTCTGTGCTAAGCTTGATTTCTTCCTCTTAGCCTCTGCTTCAGCCAACCCCAAACCATGCCTACTGCAACCCTGTCCTGCCATATTCTGGGCTACACCTTTCCCTGCTCTGATCTCAGCACACTTTTGCCTTCTTTTTTGTCTCTACCTTCTAATCCTGTTAAATCTGGACACTTTCTCTTCGTTGGTTATCAGTCCGTGGTGGTCTTTATTCCTTTGCTTTCACTGGGGGTGGGGGGCGCTTGGGAGAATCTCTCTGGGAAAGGAGAAAGGGAGGGAGGGGAGACAAACACGTGAGTTCAGCAGCCCTAGCCACTTGTGTTATACTTTTCTTGTCTGCTCTGATGGCCCGTGGCTTGCACCAGAACTTTGTTACCGTGTTTCCCCGTGGTAGTGAAGAATTATTTGAGTCACAGAATTGTTAAGCCCATTGAATCAGTTACATTGCTTCCTCCATATCCTTTCTTTTCTTAAGGTTATGGCATTGAAAGATAATGCCAGTGGAAGAACTGTTTAGGCATAGTTTTCTTTGAAATAGAAGCAAAATAGTAAATGACAAGTAGGAAAAATTTGCAGGGGAATTAGTTTTATTTGACTACAAAAGAACTATTCACTTGAATGGGGAAGGCTTCTCTGATTTCTTTGATATAAGTAAAAATTTTATGGGTGGGGTAAATACTGTTCCCTCTCTCCCCCCTTCCCTGTTTCTCTTGCCCATTTGTACATCTCTTTTGTGTTTCTTGGTGTCTGAGAAGCAGGGATTGGTGAATCAGTCTGTCAGTCATTCTTATTTCTTTCGTGGCAAAACGCCAACAGCATGCATACATGTACATGAGTGCACACGCACACATGTGTCCTCAAAACTCCATAAGAAGAACGAGTAAGCCAAAAGCAGAATGGGAAACAAAATTGGTCAAGCATAAAAGAAATAGAAATGAAAGAACTGTGATTCGTACTGACCAACCCTGAATAAGATTGTCCAGTTCAAGATAGATAGTTGTGTGTTGAATCAGCCGATACATTCAAGGACTATATACCCAGGGTACCAAAGGAAAGGGGAGGCTTTAAGCCAAGGGCGTAACCTGAAGAGGCCAAAATGAGGACAGCTCCTTCCCTAGAGAGCAAGTCTTAGTAGGAGCCAGGCGGGGAGGAATTTTGACAGAATCCTCAGAATCAGAGTTGAGGCATGACGAGACTATCAGACACTTCACCAACTTCCCATGGCCATGATAATGCTGCATAATCATCACCCTGGAACCTCCGTTTACAACAATAACAAATTTATTAACTTGTTATTACTAACAATAAATTGTTTTTGGTCACAAATTCATGGCCAGCTGGGCATTTTAGCTAGTTTGAGCTTGGCGCCTTTGGGCTTTCTCTTGTATTTGTGGTCAGCTAGTGGGTCAGTTAGGGGCTGGCTAATCTTATGTGACTTCAGTTGGGATGCCTTACCTCTGTTTAGTATGGTCTCTCATGCTCTGTCTGGTTAGCCTGGCCTTATTCCTTGTGGCTGAGCGAGGTTCCAGGAGAAGCAGCAGAAGCACGCAAGGCCTCTTGAAGGGCTAGACTCAGAGTCAGCATGTCATTTCTGCTTCATTCTGTTGGCCAGAACAAGTCCCAAGTCCAACTTCAGAGCCAGAATTCAGAGAGTTCTGAGCTACAGGAAAATGGAAAAGGATACAGACTGTTAATTTAAGGCATCAAAGGAATCTGCCTCAGGCTCTTCTACCAAATATTGTGCCTGGGGGACTGGGCAGTTACCTGGTCAGACTCCTGGGTCTTGGAGATTGACGGGGGCTCATAGGTTGGAGAAAGGTCAGAGAATAAAACAAATAGTTATTATGAAGAGAGATGCTTTTAAGGAGGGAAATTAGGCTGGAGCTCTCTCCAGGCTCTTCCCTGGGGGCTAAGGACAGCTTCTCTTAGGGGCAGATGAAAACAAAGGGATGGCTCCATTGGTTCCTTGACAAGCTTGCCTCAGACAATAAATCATTTGAACCTTAAGGAGGTTCTTTCCATCTGGGGGAATCTAATCCAAGGTGAACAGTGGCTGGATCTTCTTCAGTCCGACATTTTCTGGTTTCCTAGAAATGTTGAGGGAAGGGGACTTGAATGCTTATAGTGCATAGATGAGACTCCCATCCATGTTCTCCTCTGAGGTTGTGCAGTTTAGCTGAGGCTTTTATAGACTTGGGCGTGCTCCGTCCCCCTATTCTACCTAATTTGGGGAATTAAGAGTACTGGTTCTCCAAGTGTGGTCCTTAGACCAGCGGCATCCTGTGTTTTACCTGTCTTATGTTTTCTGTGGCAACTCTAAAAAGAGGCCTAGAAAAATTGTAGGGGGTTCAAAGAACAGCAATCAAGATCATTAGCAGGATGGAAATTCTAGAAAGAAAAGGTTAAAGAAGTCGATTTGGTAAGCCCAGAGAGCAGGACACTGGTGGGATTATGAATTTGGAGGATTTTACTTAAAGGGAATGCTGCTGAGCTGTTCTATACGGCTGCTCAAATTAACCCAGAAGAAATTTCTAGAAAGAGGCAGGACTTCCTGTCAATGAATGACTGCAGTGGGGGTTCCTTAGTGATTTTGTGATTCTCAGTGGTAGTCAGATGCATTTGGAAATTTCACATGATTGTGATGCAGCCTCTGACCTGTGTTTGTGAAGGAGCAGTTTAGAGAACCATTTGCCAACAGGGGGCTGGAGCATGTTACCTCTCAAGGTCCCTTTGTGACTTCTCTTCAGATCATTTGAATTTGCCATTTTGCATCCTTTTTAAAAAAATTTGTCTCTGGGGTGTTCAAGAGTTCTAGGGGTTCCTGGGTGGCTCAGTCGCTAAGCATCTGCCTTCGGCTCAGGTCATGATCCCAGGGTCCTGGGATCGAGCCCTGCATCGAGCTCCCTGCTCCGCAGGAAGCCTGCTTCTCCCTCTCCCACTCCCCCTGCTTGTGTTCCCTCTCTCACTGTGTCTCTCTCTGTCAAATAAATAAAACTAAAAAAAAAATTGTCTCTTCATTGTCTTTGTTTTGTTAAACTCTTAAGAGTTTATCTGGAAGTTTGGTTTTTCAGAACATGGACATGAAGGAAAGATAATAAGACTGTTGTTAAGAGGATGCTTTAGAACCAGACGACGTGGGTTCAAATCCCAACTCTGCCACTTCTTAGCTGTGTGAATTTATGGTAGTTACTTTGTGCCTCAGCTTTCTTACCTGTAAAATGGGAATGATTATTAGTTAATGTCTCATGGGTTGTTGTGCAGCTTAGTTGAGCTTATTTATGTAAAACGCAAGAGCTGTGCGTGGAAAATGGTGAGCCTTCATTCAGTGTTATTTTACATTATTAAGGACTTGGATGTCTCTGTGCTGGGTATTCAGAGGCTGTTTTAGCCAAATGCTGGCATTGAATGGTCAGTTCATTGTTGTGTATGAGAGAGGAGTTGTCCTTTGTGAGCAGTGATGTCTTGCCCCTCTCTGTGACCCCTAATCTTGAAGTGTCGACTTCAACTCTCAGGGATGGTATTCGGCAACATCCCTGCCTCTAGGTCCCAAATCATTTCTCCTTCTTTCCCACATCTTCCAGAAGCCCCTCAAGAGAGTTAGGTTTCATTTCCCATTACAAATGGAATTCAATTAAAAATCTGTGAAAGAATGCCATATAATGTCACAGAGAACATAATGACATTTCCAAAATATTTTTGAGAAACTTGAACTCTAAATCAGTTCAATTCTGCTAGGAAGGACACAGATTTAGTCATGGAAAATTTTTAACCTGAATGCTAGCTTGTATCAGAATTACAGATCCAACTGAGATTAGTTGTGTTTGGCAACTGAATTTTGAAGGTGAAAATCAACCGATCTTCTTTCTGAACTCCTAAAGAGAAAAAAAAAAATCAGTAATATCATTCGCATACCTGGTGTGATTTCAGTTTGCACACGACTGAAGCGTCTCATGGCCTTGTTAGAAAATAGGTTTGTCAGTCTATTCAGGACTCAGCTATATTTCCTTGGTCAGTAAAATGAGTGTTTAGGTAAAGTTAAACTCTTATGTTGTTTTGTTGAAAAGTTTAAACATGTTCTTTAAATGAAGCTCCCTTTTGAATTTACCAAATAACAAGCACTTAGTATTGCAGGGCTCAAATTCTGATAATAAGTGGTCGTGGTTCTCTTTCTTTCAAAACAAACTGCACTGTGGTGTCTATGTCAGTAGATTAAAACATTAAGCATTTATTATTCCTGAGTCTTGGTGCACCGGGCCGTTCTGAGTAAGTGGATGTGGTTTGATTGATCTCCACTGGCCTTGCTCTCGTGTCTGCCTCAGCTGATGTGTTTGTTATCTGGTAGCTGTCTGGTCAAGGATGGCCTCCCTCAGACCTCTGGGCGTTTGCCAGCTAGAAGGATGTGGTGGCTAGACCACATGCCTCTCATCATCCAGAATAGGCTAGCCCAGGTCTGCTCACATGGTGAGGCAAGTTTTTTGGCCTGCTGATACGTAATGCAGATTAAGTCTAGTTTAACATTTCCTTGTTATTGGCAGAAACTGGAAGTGGGTAAGGTCTCTGGAGACCTAGGCTAGGAATTGGCACAAGATCATTTCTGCTGTGTTCTCTTGGCCAAAGCAAGTCCTAGGGTCAGTTCAGATTTAGGGATGAAGCAACTGACTCCACCTCTTGATGGGAGGAGCCACAGAATCACATGATAAAGGGCCTTGTGTTTAGCCACAAAATGACCCCAGAAGTCCATGTTAAATCCCTGAAAATTGTGAATGTTACCCTTATGTAGCAGAATGCAAAGTGTATGATTAAATTAAGGATTTTGAGAGGAAGTGTTTATCTGGGATTTTTATCCAAATGGGCTCTGAATACAATCACATGCATCTTTATAAGAGACAGGCAAAGTTTTCAGGAGATCCCCCCGCCAACCCCCTGGGGAGAGAAGGTGATGTAAAGACAGAGGCAGAGATTGGGGTGATGGGGCCTCAAGCCAACGAATGCCTCAACCAACAGAAGTGGGAATTGACAAGAAATGGAATATTTCCTAGAGCCTCTGTAGGAAATGTGGCCCTGCCCACACCTTGATTTCAGACTTCTGACCAGAACTATGAGAGAATAAATTTCTGTTGTTTTGAGTTACTTAGTTTTGTTCATTTGTCATGACACACACTGGGAACAACAGAGGCATGGATATAGGGAGGGAGAAAGAATTGAAGACATTTTTGTGATAATCTCCTACATTATAATTTTTTATAGTACTTTTTCACTTAACATGACAAAACATTTTCCCATGTTACAGAGCTGTTGAAAACATTTTAAATAGCATGGTCCAATATGCATATATATATATATGTGCATAATACAATACATAAGTAATTGCATGATAATATGTGATGTATATTAAGTTAGTCTGACTAAACATTTCCTTGTTATTGACAACTAAATTCTTTGGGCTTTTCAGATGAAGCCATGTGTGCCAGGCAACACTGATAGCCTTGTACCCTGAATCGCCATTCCAGTTTCTCTCTTGCCACTCTGCTCCATCAGGCCCATGGTATCTCTTGTTGGAGTTACGATAGTCCTCCCCCCATTGTGTCAACCTCCCTCCAGCCCACTGTACAGACTGCTCTCCCAGATTAGTTTTCTAAAGAAAAATCTCCACTTAAGTCACCTCAGGCTAAACACTCTCAGCGAAGTTCAGTTGCAAATGTTCTTTAATCCAACAGTCAATACCCTTGTAGAAAAAGTTTTCTGATCTGTGTCATTTCTTCGAGGCTTTGGGCTCCTTGAGGACAGTGTTACCTTCCCTATCATCTGTGGGATTTTGAAGGTATCTAGTGTCTGCTGCATGAGTGAATACATGGGTTAAAAAGGAAAATACTTCTAATTGCCTTGTCTTTTCATATAGGATCCCATTCAGTTTGCCTGAATTTGAAAGTGATTGGGTGAATTGAGTGGTCGTTCTAGCTCAGGGAAGTCTTAATATGGCTGTGTCATGAACCCATTTGGCATTTGGGGAAGCCTGTAGATCCTTGACAGAATAATTCTTATGATTAATGCATAAAATAAAATAAACTAGGATTACCAAAAATCAGTTCTATTGCACTATAGCTGTGAATTGTGATATTATAATAGGTATTCATTTTTAATGAGTAGAATAATACTTCATAGTCGGCCTATTAGCTACTATAATTTCAAGGCAGTGATGAGAGTACACAGAATTTCAAGATACTTGACACAACCATAATGTGATATGTAAATATCTGTGGTTCTATTGGTGACAGAATTACAAAGTCAGCTAAGACTGTTGTGGTTTGTTGCCTATGTCGATAATTGAAGAAAACTCTAGATTTTAATGAGAAGCCAGTGTAAATAAAGATGAAACTTTGTTCCTTAGTTGATGGAAACCACCCCCACCCCTTGAATTCTCCAGGTCCCAGGTTAAGGGCCTGCAAAGCTTGTTTTAGAAATAGCTCTAAAACCAGTCTCTGTGTAGCTTAATTGTCATGTCACTCAGAGCCTGTGCTAAATGTTTTGAGGTACTTTGTGGGGTTATAGGTCAGCAGGAAATTTAAGAACATTTGCATGTATACTGGGGGCACTTAAGATCTTATAGGCACGGTGTAAAACCTTTTTCAATAATAACACAGCCTTCTTCAAGGGCAGATGGAAGAGAACTCTTGTACATCCCCTCCCGTAGGGTGGGAACTGAGGCCTTTCAAATAGCTATAATTTGTGGCCAATGCTCCCACTTGGACACATTTCTGTTTCTAAATCTCCGGGGAAGTTACTTAGTTGAATTGAGTTGTTTAGTTGACTGTCTCCCTAATGGTACTGCATTAACCAGTGGCTTGCATATAGTGTGTTCTAAGCATAAGTACTTTGATATTTATGGAAGCTTGTTTTTCTACTTCCAAAGAGGCTTGGGGTAGCTTGTCATCTGAAACTGCAGAGTGGAGTGATTGTGGTAGAACACGGCCTGGGCCTCCCGCAGTTGCCGAGGACGCAGATGCTCCAGACCTTACATGATTGGATTGCCCCTCCCAGACATTGCCCTGTCGTCCGAGTTCTGTGGGCTTATGTAAACTGGGAAGCGTGTTGTGAATGCAGCTTCCATTCCCTCTCGACAGAAATTCTATGAAAACATTTTTTATTCATTCCTTAAAAGAAGCCCATTAAAAAAAAACTCATGATACATTCCTTCATTGTACGAAGCACTGGTTTCTAGCACCACGGTATTTATCTGTGGAGTCAAATTGGATCAGTGCAGGGAATCCTTTGACACTGAAAACTGCAGTGTTGTGGATGATGTTTCTCATTGTATCAGTCACCTGTGAGCTGTGTTAATTATGAATATAAGATGAATGCCTATATGATATATATCACATATCTCTATGTCTATCTGTTACTGTGTCCATATGTATATATACATAATATACACACAACGTATAATCACACAGAACATCTGCATGTAGGTATGTATACGCACACATACACAATGATGAAAACTCACATAGAATGGTGTTTACCTGAGTACTGGCAATTCTTTATGGGATGCGCATTTACATTTTTCTCTCAAGCCATCTAAATCCTCTTGACTTTGAGACTAATACCAAATTTGGAAACCTTTTAATACACCGCATTAACTTGAATAGTTTGTTGATATGGGTGGGAGAAAGAGATAGTTTGTAAGATTAGGCATAAATGTGGTAATCCCTTGAAGTTCTCAGAGGAGTACCTAGTTCTTTGTTAACTTGGGCATCTCTTGTACATATCACTAGAGTGAAAGAGGGGCTGCTTTTTATATGAGATTTAGTAAAAATGGCACAAAGGGTTTGTGTTATTTTTGTTTGTCTCATTGGATGAAAAGCCTTCCAAACATCAAGAGCTATATATTTATTTTAAATTTGAGTATCATAGCTATGTATTCACATTTCTTGAGGCCCCGGGGCGCCTGAGCCTTAGTCAGTTAAGCGTCCGACTCTTGATTTCAGCTCAGGCCGTGATCTCAGGGTCCTGGGATCGAGTCCAATTTTGGGATCCGCACTTAGCGGGGAGTCAGTTGAGGATTCTCTCTCTCCCTCTGCCTCTCCCCCTCTTCTCTTTCTCTCTCCAATCAATCAATCTTTTTAAAAAATCCCTTAAGGCCCAACTTAATGTTGCTTCCTTCCTAA
Source organism: Zalophus californianus (assembly GCF_009762305.2). Taxonomy (NCBI): domain Eukaryota; kingdom Metazoa; phylum Chordata; class Mammalia; order Carnivora; family Otariidae; genus Zalophus; species Zalophus californianus. Next base: position 105,254,366 of record NC_045602.1, on the reverse strand, counting down.
CTTTTGCTCTGATCCCCTATATTAATTTCTCATTGCTATTGTAGAAAATTGCAACAGTTAGTGGCTTAAAGCAGCATTGATTTATTATAGGTCTGGAGGTCAGAAATCCAAAGTGGGTTTCACTGGGTTAAAACCAAGGTGTTGACAGGGCTGCATTCCTATCTGAAGGCTCTAGGGGATGATCTGCTTCCTTGTTGCCTGTTGCAGTTTGTAGAGGCCACCTTGGCTTGTGGTCCCTTCTGTCTCTAAAACCATCAGTGGCCTATGGGGTCTTTCTTGCAATGTCCTCTCCTGCTTCTTACTCTGCCTCTTTCTTCCCCTTTGAAGGACCTTTGTGATGACATTCTGTCCCCCTGGAGGATCCATGATCATCTTTGTTTTAAGGTCAGCAGATGAGCAGGTTTGTTTTTTTTTTTTCCTAAGATTTTATTTTATTTTTTTTTAATGTTCTTATTTATTCATAAGAGTCAGAGAGAGAGGCAGAGGCAGAGAGAGAAGCAGGCTCTCCGCCTAGCAGGGAGCCCAATGCGGGACTTGATCCCAGGACCCTGGGATCATGACCTGAGCCGAAGGCAGACGCCCCTTTCCTAAGATTTTATTTATTTGTCAGAGCACAAGCAGGGTGAGCGGCAGGCAGAGGGAGAAGCAGACTCCTTGCTGAGCAAGGAGCCCGATGCGGGACTCAATCCCAGGACCCTGGGATCATGACCTGAGCCAAAGGCAGACACTTAACTGAATGAGCCACCCAGGCGTCCCAGGAGATTAGCAATCTTAATACCATCTGCAATTTTAATTCTCCTTTGATGTGTAGCACAACATAGTCACAGGTCTGGGCACTAGGAAGGGCATCTTTAGGGAGTTATTATTCTGCCTAGTGTGGTCCCTAAACCAGAAATGATTCGTGTGCTTTTCACACGGTTTTAGTGACCTCTGTTTCAACTTGCTATTATTCACATACATCCTTTCTACCTATTTTTTTTTTTTTTGTCTTTTAACCTATGGACAAGACATGACCATGTCTACATGATGTTTGTGCCCTCTATAGTATATTGTGACACTGAAAGAACCAGGTGAACATATTTAGAACAAATGCATGATTCCATATAAAGTTTATTCAAAGATGAATAAGTTAGAAGGGAGGAGAGTCAATGACAGAAGTATAGAAAATGGAAGCAGGCAAAAAATCAGTATTACCCCCAGGAGAATAGTTGCATGTGTGTCATGGTGTCTAAGCAAAATAGTCGCTGGTGAAAGCCTATCATCCACTTGATGGAGTTATTACAGTTTTTCTCATTATATATTAATATTTTGGCATTAAAAAAATCCTTCTGCATCTTGGCTTTTTCACCATGCATCAGTTCTTCAAAGCCTTCTGAATTCTGGGCAGCCTACCCTCTCAAGTCTGAATCTGCAGACGTTGGAAAGTGATGGCCACGCGAGGGGGTGGACACCCTGTGGGGAGACCAGCTGAGTAGCTCACCCACCCTTGCCAAGTGGTACCCACAAGCTGTCCTCAAACTCAGAGCTTTTGGCTTTCAAGCACTTCTAAATACATGAAGTTTTTCTGGATGTACACTTAAGAGCAGAAGGAGGTGAATGGTTCCCCCAAGAGGTTCAGAAAGCCAAGAGTTTCTCCCAGATGTTATCTTTAGACTGCATGTGAGTTATTCTGCTCCCTGATGTATTTGTGTAGTTCTAAATAGATCTTGAAAAAGTTTCAGCTCTCTTCCAAATGCAAGCAGTGTCATTTTGAGAAGTGTGAGCACGTATTATTTTTACCATAGTTGGGTGATGTGGGCAGGTGTTCTTTTCCTCTCTTATGGGTGAGGAATTCGGCTCCCAGAGTGTAAGTGCCTTGTCCATCACACAGTATATGATGTGTGCAACACAGTAAGTAATTTGAATCTAGATTACTTCACCCCAAGCTCTGTGGTTCTTAAACAGTTGAGTACTACACAGACTGCATTTTCTTGGCCTTCATGCTTTCTACTAATTCATGATCTAAATAACACAGCATTTTAGAAAATGTGTTCCATGCCACATTAATCCAGTGATATTCCCTGTGAAAAGAAAGTATTTTGTTACCAAGTCTGTAATTAACAATACTTTAAAAATTAAAGCAAGTACTAGCTTAGTAGTGATTATGCATGCAAAATCAAGTAGTAGGGAAATGTTTTAGATTTTTACCCCAGCATCTTCCAAATTCATAAGACCACAGAACCCTTGCCTTCTGCCCTCTTGCTCCCGTAATAGCTGGTTGTTTTGGGAAGGGACAGATTCCTAGGTCCTGGATTCCCAGTTGGTCAGTCATGGTCAGGCTACCAGCCACAGTGTGCAAGTAGAGGAGCTAATGGGCAGAGGTTGGCTTTGCCCACTGTGTCCACTAGGAATGTTTTCAGCAGCAACTAAAGAACCTAAGTGATTTTGGTTGGAATCCTTGGGAATGAAAGTATGGTGCTTATATCAGCTCCGTAGATAGCACCTGGAAACTTGTTAGAAATTCAGAATTTCAGGCCCCACCCTAGATTTGCTGAAAGGGAATCTGCTTTGTAACAAGATCCCCAGGTAATTCCTATGCATGGTGACATTTAAGAAGCATTGATTTGAATCATTAGGACATTAATTTTTCATGTGACAGAAAATTCAGAGGTAGAAGATCCTATTTTGATTGGAACTCTAAGGGGCATCTAGAACTTGGGGTCTTGTTTCTTCATGGTGGCAAAATGGCTGCCAAAGTTCTCTGTGTTCTGTCTTCTAACTGCATTTAAATACAGCTGGAAGGAGGTGGGTGCAAAGGGCTTTTTTCTTTTGTGGCTCTCTCTCTTTATTAAGGGATACTTTCCTTCTCAGAAGGCCTCTTGCAGACTTCCCCTTAGTTCCCATCACCTTAGTGTGGGTCACATGGACCAACTAACCAATTAGACCACCCGTTAAACCAATACTAGCAACATGTAATAGGAAAGCCTCAATTGCTTTTAGTCTTGACCAGTACTGTCTAAAAGAAATATGCTAGCCTCATATACAATTTAAAATTTTCTAGTAGCCATATTTTAAAAAAACAACAGCTGAAGTTAATTTTAATAGTATGGTTTATGTAACCCAATCTATCTAGACTATTACCCTTTTAATATGTAACCAACATACAAAAATTGCCAATGAGATGTTTTATATTCTTGGTTTCATACTAAGTCTTTGAAATCAAGTCTTTATGCTTATACCACATCTCAACTCGGACACTAAATTTTTATCAGAGATACTTGGTCTGTTATTTGGGTCTCACAAAAGTCACAATTTATTTTAAAGATTTTATTTATTTATTTGAAAGAGAGAGTGAGAGGGGAGGGGGAGAAGGAGAGGGAGAAGCAGACTCCCCTGCTGAGCAGGGAGCCTGAGACATGGGGCTTGATCCCAGGACCCTGGGATCACGACCTGAGCTGAATGCAGACACCTAATGGACTGAGCCACCCAGGCGCCCCGCAAAAGTGACAATTGAAATAGTATTCACATGCCCAAATTGCTTCATGTATCATTTTCCAATTCCAGCAGGTTTGAGATTTTAAATTTCAAGTAAAAATCTGGTTCTTCAGTCCCACCGGTCACATTTCAAGTGCTCAGCAATGGCACACGGCCAGTTGCCATCACACTGGACAGTGCAGGACTAGGCCCTCACTACTCAGAGTATGGTCCAAGGGCTAGCAGTAACAGCATCATCTGAGAACTTGTTAGCGCAACTGAATTTGGAGTCCCACCCTAGATCTAGTCAAGAAATATATTTTAATTTAATGCACACAGAGTTTGAACAGCATTAGTCTATGACGTTCCCAACTTTGGCTATGAATTAGAATGAATGTGGGGACTTCAGGAAATACTGATGCTTACACCCAACCCCAGAACCTTAGAATCAGACTCTCTGTGGTGGGGTCCAGGCATCAGGATTCGTTATTCCAATATGCAGCCAAGTTTGAGAAGCACTGATCTAGGATTCTCCCCCCTAAGATTCAGACACAGAGCAACCCGAGTAATACCATAGTAGAAGTACTAGGGTCAGTCACCAACAGTGGTTCCATACTTGATTCCCTCTGTTCTCTGGATATTTCCAGCAGGGAGAGGACTCTGGCCTGGATCTGCTACACCTGCTTAGGTTACACTTTCTTAGTCTCCTTTCTGTATTCAATGACTGGCTAACTCTTCTCTGTTTCCCTGTCAACACTTTCACCATTGATTATCTTCTTTGTTCTCCTGGGTAGGGCTTTAGGGTTCTTGCTTGGTGCTAATCCATACTCAAAGCCAATCTGGAAGGCCATCAGTGACTACCATCTTGTTCTGCCTCCTCATCCCTGCTCTAGTCCCGGTGAAAACGCATCTCGCTGCTTTGGTGTCTTGTTGTTACTTATTAACTCTGCATCCGTGTTTCATACTCAATGACCTTTTCTTAGTTCTAGTACTTCCCCAATGGCATGTCCAGAATTAATTTCCTTCAGGTGCTCATGATTCTGCCTTTGTTTTGCATATTGTGTTTTTACCCCTTCTCTGATGAGAAGGTCAGATGAGGTGGGCAATGAAGTCTGCTCACTTAAAGCAGCTCTGAACCTATGAGCTCAAACTGAGATGTGAGCTTTATGATTGTATTTGGGTGCTTTGTAAGCTGCCCATGAGCACTCCTTGGGGCTCCTGGAGATTCAGAACGTGCACATACCTCAGAGCATGGCCTTGCACATTTTCGTGCCTCTGTTGCAAAGTTTCTCTTCTGAGGAGGGGACTTTAACAGGACATACTTGGGGAAAAATGGATGCTCCCTTACTAGGAATCTTCACCTGGGAGGTTCTCACCATTGTGAACAGAGCCATGTTAAAACCAAAGTGTTGAGTTTGCCCAGCTGGAAAAGATGCTGTCTATGGTCCCTTGGACTCGAGAACAAAGGGACTGATCTGACAACCTTTTGAAAGCTAACCTGTTCCTTGGTAGAGCAGTTTCTGTGCAGGATACAGTTCCACGATGAGTAATTGCTGTCAAATCTAATAAAAAGACTTCTCTAAGATTTAGGCTGCATGACATTTAGGCTGTGTAATAAGTAAAACAACTACGTATTAGCTTGTATTTATTAGAAGAGAACTAGATTTTAAGTGAAGTCTGTCAGTTTCTAGAAATCATTAACGTATAAATGTTTTTAGTCTATGTTGTATAAACAAGTATGTGACGACTGAGCATTTAGAAAAATACAGGAGCCAACAAAATCCATTTTTCATCTTACCTCTAAAAATTAAGTCAGTATTTTAACTGTATAGATTCTATGATTTAAAAAGAGTCTTAGATTAGAAAATTCTTATTTTTGACATTTAAAGTTGTAATGGGGGGGCCACCTGCCTGGCTTAGTTGATAGAACATGCAACTCTTGATGTCAGGGTTGTAAGTTCGAGCCCCACATTGGGTGTCGAGATGACTTAAAGATAAAATCTTTAAAAAAAAAAAGTTGTGGGATTAAAAATGTCTCATTTTAAAATCTATCACATTTACATAGTTTGTCTAATACTTCTGTTGCCATAAAAATGAATATGGTCAAGTTCCCATGAAATTTTTAGGTATTTGTTGGAGGTGGTCCAATGGCTATTCAGTGAAGCTCCCTGAAAAATATGGTCCACATGACTCAAATTATGTGTAAAATAGCAGAATGTTTAAAGTATAATATCAACTGCCTAGAATTTAGAATTAAGAAATAGTAAACACCTACCATTGTGGAGAGTCGGAGAAATTTTGACTCTTCTGCAATCGAACACTATCCAGTAAAAGGGGAAAAGCTAATAATTAAAGGCACATTATAGCTAGTAAAATATGTATTTATGCCTGCATATAGAATGAAGTAGATCTCATTCATGCAACAATATACCTAACAGATGGGTGTGTTGTGCCTTGCCATATTCATAGTGCTATCAGAAATAATCTCACCATCCTCTGTGCCTGAGGCAGAGTAGGTAACATTTTGGTCCCATTTGACGGATTTGAAGAGAGACCCAGAAAAGAGCAACGTATACCCCAAGTTAGCAGAATGTAGAATTAGAAATCATTCTTCTTACTCATCACCTGGTGTTTTCTTCACTGCAGAATGCTGTCTCTATTTCTTAGAGCCCTCGGGCACCATCCTGGGCTTTTAGACATGAAAGAACTAGCCAGTGAGTTGGAACACCCCACGTGGGTTAGACCAGCCTGATGAACTGCTCCTGTTTCCTCTGGACTATAGAAACGTGGTCCCTTTTTCTGTAATTCTAAAAATATAGCTTTGAAAACTTAATGTTCCTATAAATTTGGCAGAAACTTCGTAGCAAGATTGTCTGAACCAACAGAAGGATTTGTGTAATCTTTATCGCACTTAGAGTGAATAGCCATAGATTTCACTGCATAAATACGGATGTATTTGGGATCAGCAAACCTTTTCTATTTTAGTGGACCATACTGTCTTTGTGGTAATGACTCAACTGCACCATTGTAGCTAGCACAAAAGCAGTCAAAGACAATATGTATTTGAAGGAATCACTATCTTCCAATAAAACTTTATTTACAGACACCGGTAGCAGGCCGACTTGGGCCTCTGGCCATCATTTGTCAACCGCTGGACTAAATGCATAGATCTGTTGCGGCTAATGCATAATGTATGATATATGCACCATGTTACCTTTCTGGGAATTTGAAACATATCAGACCTCAAGCGTTTTTGGTAAGGAATCATGGGCCTGTATCTAAAATTTTTAGGAATTTTTGTAGAAGAGAAAGTCCTCTCCATTTTAGTCAAGCATTAAGACCTTGTATACAGATGATGGGAGAAATAAAATTCAGGTATTGCCAGTGCATTTGTCAGGAATGAGTTCTGTAATTCAGAAAGTATTTAAACACATAGGTTCATGTTTTTCCCATATAACAAGAAGTTCAATGGTAGGTAGTTCAGTGCTGGTTTGGAAGCTAAGTCATTCCCTCAGGGATCCTGCCTCTGTCCAGATTCATTCTCCACCATCCTTAGTTGATAAGCTTTCTTCCCGAAGCTCATTACCTCATGGTTACAAGATGTATGCTGTGCCTCCAGGTGTCACATGCATACTCCCAGCAGAAAGCAAAAGAAGCAAGCAGGGAGCAACTGTGTCTATGTTAGAAAAGCAGAAGCCTACCACCCGCAAATCTCAACATACCTTTCATTGGATTAAAAGGGGTCACAAGGCTACCACTCATTTTAAGAAGCCTCAGGAAGCAGGTATTTTTAATTGGATTCATTTTCATCACCCACTGAAATCAGGAGAAAGGATGTTGGGAGGTCAAGCTGGACCATCTGCTGAGGCATCTGGTCTTGTTTGGTGGCTGTTACATTTCATTACAGATATTTAACATTGTATAGTCGTCTTCCCTGGGCAGCATATCCTTTTAAGTATCCCCAGCCTTAGCAATATTTTCCATCTGAGTTGGGAAATTAAATCTCATTATTCACATTCTTATGTAAATGTTATGTAACATGCATGTGTAATCACTTCAGAAAGAACTTCTTCAGAAAAATATTTTACTTGATTTCAGTTTTGGAGGACTTTGTTTGGATATGGCCCTTGGTGAGTGGGTTAGCAAGGTTGAGGAAAGAGTGAAGATTAAATCGGCGGAAGGCAGCTCGCACATTCAGCTTTGTAAGCACATCTTTGTTCTGATGGGGGATGAGCGCACATTAGAGCAAGGTTTCATGGCAGGGTGCTGGGGAGCTCCAAGCACCTGCAGAGAGAATACAGTAACTTTCTTACGAGATGACTCTGATACAAGTTTGAGAGAAAAGCAATTAAATAAGCTCCCAGAGACCATTTTAATTTTTACTTGCATATCTTGGGATTCTCATCTTCCCCTCTGAAGTGGTGTTTATTCTCTTCCCCATTGAGCACTTACTTGTTCTTTATTTGGCATAGAGTACCATAATAATAATAAATAGATAGAGGTACCTACACAATTTTAATGTCTTTTTGCTTTAGTGGGGCATCCTAAAATGGTACACATGGGAATAGTATGAAATGAATAGATTCATTTATTAATTTGTTTAGACTTCAAGTGAAATTTTTTTCAACTAATTTCTATGATACTGAATTCTAGAATCTGTTTTAATGTAACCATTATGGCTAAGGTATAATCATGAGCCTTCATCTGTCAGATAAAGCCCAACCCCCAAATAATGCCCATTAGACCCTCACTGGCCATACTCTTAAGAAGAAAACGCGGTTTTTAATCTAAATGGTTTATGGTTCTTAGGGGTGTGCCAGGATGAAAGGGTCACCAAAAACTATTTCACAGGTGGCCAGAAATGGAATGGTCACGTTTTGGTGACAGTGTAATTGTTGGGGGAAAAGTTGGGACGCAGAAAAGAGAAAAGGGAACTGGAGGGACCCTAACCTCTCATTTTACAGAGAGGGGGAGAGAAGACTGCCTCATTTGGTGAATTAAAGAGAGGTTTAAAATCATTTAAAAATAAATGATCACTTTTCCACTTCCAGCCATAATGGAGTTACAGAAGCTAGTTTACTCCTCCCTAAATAAAGAGAAAACCAGATAGAAGGAAAAAAAAGGGAGGGTTTAAATACAGGGGTCTAAAGGTCAATTGAGAAATGAATTACTGAAACAATGGTAGCAGTGATGGAGTGAAGGAAAAAGAGAGAAAAAGGCATACCATGGAGTCAAATGATAAGTTTTAGGTTGACAAAGAAATAGGGGTTTGAGGGTATCATCTAAAGGTGCATTCTCCGATCCAGTAGCTACTGGCTAAGTGGGGTTATTGAGCCGCTGGCTTGTGTAAATTGAGATGTGCTATAAGTGTAAATATATATACATAAGATAGCAAACACTTAGTGTAAAATAAGAATGTAAAATAGCACCATAATTTTTGTAATAATTATATGTTGAACTGATAATTTTGGATATATTTGGTGAAATATGTATTGCTAAAATTTTACCATAATTTTTTAATGTTTTTAAGTAGGCTCCATGCCCAAGGTGGGGCTTGAACTCAGGACCCTGAGACTGAGTCGCATGTTCTACCATCTGAGAGTGAGCCAGCCAGGCACCCCCAATTTTACCTTTTTTTTTTTTTTTACTCTTCAGTGAGATTACTAGAACATTTTAAATTACAAATGTGGCTTACACTCTACTTCTGCTGAACAGCCCCTGCTTCGGAGATATGGGAGGTACACTAGAGAAATTGAAATCAGAAATGATCAATTTATTTATACACATTGCAGGAATGGCCTGGGTGCAATGGGAAACGGAGGCTTTTGTTTTATACTTGTATGTATTTTAGAAAATTGTTTTTACTAGATACTGAGCAGTTTCAAAAGGATATTTGTAAAACCTATGAAAAGCATGAGGAATAACAAGATAACTCTTTTGATCACCACCCAATTTAAGGAAAAAAAAACAAAACAACTCCCTGTTTACTTTGAATGCACTCTTCCCTCCCCACTCCAGGCTATTGTTTTAATTTTTTTATTACTTCATACAATTAAAAATTTTTTAAAAGATTTTATTTATTTGACAGACACAGTGAGAAAGGGAACACAAGCAGGGGGAGTGGGAGAGGGAGAAGAAGGCTTCCTGCTGAGCAGGGAGCCTGATGCGAGGCTGGATCCCAGGACCCTGGGATCACGGCCTGAGCCGAAGGCAGACACAATAACTGTGCCACCTAGGCGCCCCTACTTCATACTATTAAAATAATCACAATCACTCTTATGTTTTTATTTTTAAAGATTTTATTTGAGAAGGAGAGAGAGAGAGAGAGAGCACGTGCATGAGCAGGGGGAGGGGCAGATGGAGAGGGAGAGGCAGACTCCCCCTCCTGAGCAGGGAGCCTGATGTAGGACTCAATCCCAGGATTCTGGGATCATGACCTGAGCCTAAGGCAGACACTTAACTGACTGAGCCACTCAGGTGCCCCCACAATCACTTTTAAAGATTTTTTAAGTGGGAGATACCTCCTATCATTTTGTTTGTATAATCTGGCAGTATTGAATTTTAAAATGTGTCTGACATTCGATTCAGAGATTCCCTTTATGAAATGTGTTCTGTGTGTTCTTAAAAATGCACACTACAAAGATAGCAGGAGAGGAAGAATGAAGGGGAGTAAGTCAGAGGGGGAGACGAACCAGGAGAGATGATAGACTCTGAAAAAGAAACTGAGGTTTCTAGAGGGGAGGAGGGTAGGGGGATGGGTTAGCCTGGTGATGGGTATTAAAGAGGGCACATTCTGCATGGAGCACTGGGTGTTATGAACAAACAATGAATCATGGAACACTACACCAAAACAAATGATGTAATATATGGTGATTAACATAACAGTAAAAAAATTTAAAAAAATGCACACTACAAAGAACTATCTAAAGCTGATGTCAGGTTTTTAAAAGCAAATATTTTCATCTATTTTATAATTATGCCTGTGCATAAATGTGCTGCCATATGTATGCACATGATGTTTGTATGCATATGAACAGGTGTATATGGAACTACTGGTTACATTGCCTATCTCAGAAGTTGGACTGCCAGACAAAAGGAGAGGGTTTCATACTCTTGTTTGATAAATTTTCAAAGAAAGGTGATCATGGAATGATATTATATACTTAGCTTTGATCATTTTCTGTATTTTCCAAACAAAAATATTAAACAAAGAATTTTTTTGCAGGTTAAAGTCTGAGAAGCACTGCTCTGGATAAAGATATTAAGACCATAATGTCAGCTTGCTCTTGCCTTCATAATATTAATGACATACCTTTCAGTAATCTCTTCCACCCATACACCTGTAGTCAAATCCAGAAAAAATATTTGTTTGCTCTTTTTTCAATTTAATAGTTATTAGCTATTGTTGTCATTGTTTTTTTTGTTTTGTTTTTTTACCTATTTGAGGCTTTTCAGCCATTCTTCCCATTCTTTGTTGAGGAAAATTACAATTTTACTTTTTTCTTCCCTTTTTTTGGGGGGGCCTCTTTTAAAACTACCATCTCCATCTGAATTCCTATACTACTTGAAAACGTTTAACTTATTTTTTCTGGCATTTGGACTAATTCTTTAAAATAGTTGGAAAAAAATAGGCTCAGAATATTGGTGGGTTGTTTGGGGTTTTTTGTTTTGTTTTGATTCATTGCTATGTATGTATCAGTCCCAATAAAAGGCTAAATTAGAAGAATTTCCTTTTAAAAGGGAAAAATTCATTAAAGGATCCGTTCATTCCAGCAGTGGAACTTTCTACACTAACAGTAGAGAAGAACTAGCCCTGTGCAGTGGCCTCCTCAGGGTAGGCCTGAGCAATTGAGGATTTCACAATCAGAGCAAGGCAAATTTAGCCTGAAATAGTTGGAAACAGAACACAGCATACTGTGTGCATATTCTTATGTAGCAATTAAAAAAAAATCTTTGTAATCATTTCAACTATTGGTTACTCCGGTCATAGTTCCTAGGTTCCCAAGACCTATTTTTAGCCTTCTCAAAAAATAGCTGTGTTCTGAAAAATTTTACTGGCCTAAAACAGATGAAAACGAGAATATTAAAATGATGAAGTGCTTCATTAAATATCTTCCAAATAAGGTAGTTCATGAACTCTTTAATCAACTATGATATTGTTGCAACTTGTAACTTAAATCATCCTCATGTACTTATATGTAACTACATAAACTACACTTGCTATGGGTGCCCATTTAGTATGTTTGATATGATTTGGGAGGGTGCCTTTGGGGGAGAAAAAAAAGCATTCCTAGAGCTATAAAGATCTTAAAGCCCTGGCCTTCCGTGGTTAATTTTTTTCCTTTTTTTTTCTCTCCTGTGGTTAGTCCATATCTACCTTTTCTATTTAGAGGTAGAAGTTGGTCAAGTTTTTCTTTTTACTTGTAAAAATAAGAGTGTGCCACAAAAGGACAATTTTTCATCAAGTTTTGAAGTATTCTCTTTAGAAAAGAGGTTCCTGAGGTTTTGAGGGATTATAACTCATTGGATCATCTCATGAAAGCCAAAGAACCTCTGCTCTGGACACATGAAACTATGAAAAGATATACATTTTGGGCTGAAGGATAATGTTTCAGTAAAGATTCTTTTGATAATTTATTTTGTTTATTTTTATTAACTAGTATGTTGACTTTAGGAGTGTTAGTAAGAAAAAGGTAACTTTTTGGTTCATATAGCTTGAAAACGTTCCAGGGTCTCTCGTGGCATGATTGTACTTCTGTCTCTGTGACATGCCTTCTGCTCTGTTTGGATGCCTCTGTGGCTTCACATGTCCATCACTGACAGCTCTGGACTGATATCCCGTAGCATCGTGCAGAAGACAGACTCTACTTTCCAGGTATCTCAAATAAAGTCTCAGAATTGAGCTTGTTAATTCTGGCTGGTCAGATGCAAGTGTTCTGTCTGTCCCTGAGCTAAGAACCTTCCATCCCTAGTTAGGAGAGGTCACATCCCCGGTCACAGACTTCCCTCCTGGAGTCCATATTACTGGAACCTCAGGAACTGAGAGGAAGAGAGAACATCGGGCAATCTTATCAGTAGAAAGTGGGGGGAGGAGGTGTTAAGGGGCAAAGAACCAAAATCCACTGCCCATGAGGAACCTCTGCTCTAGAAATGCATCTAATTAGCTCAAGCCAAACTTATTTTACTCCCACAGAGCCCAAAATACCCATCTCAATTCATTCCTTTAATAAAAAATGTACTGTGCACCTTCTGTGCAAGGCATTTTCAACCATGCATCCGTGGCACTTAACCTCACTAATACATTTCTCTTCTGAACCTTGTCACATGCTTGTTCTAGTGTTTGAGCAAGGTGGGTGGGCATATTGAATTTGCTCAGGTATCTTCCCTAGAGTGTAACAGCGTAGGTAGCTCAGTCCCTTGGCATCTAAAAACGTGGCTTATTCCTAAAGCCTCAGGCTATGTTTGCCAAGTCTCATGAGGAGTTTTTCTTTAAACAAGTCTGTAGCACTTACTTTAGGCTTAACCAGTGTGTTTAGTTGTTAACAGAGAAGGAAAGATGCATTTAAACTCCCCAAGTAATGAACAACAGAAAACCTATGAAGAACAGGCTAACAGTTGATCAGTAGATGAAAGGTTTGTGTTTTGGCTTCCTTTGTCAGTAATGGTAGTGACCTGGGCTATCACCTCTCAAAGCTAGGGATGGAATGGTTTAGGAATTGACAGACTACCTAGATCTGACCGACCAGAATTAACAAGCTCAATTTGAGACTTTGAGATACCTGTAAAGTAGTCTTTTTCTGCTAGGTTTGATTGACACTGTGGATTATCAGCCTGGAGCTGTCGCCAATAAGCAGATTTGTTAAATGTCATCATTCCAACATAGTCAGCAAGCACCGAGTGCTACTGAAAAATCTAGACAGAAGGTAGCTGCACTTTGGCCATGGATTGCTGAATTTAAATCGAATTTTTCTGGAACTTCCAAATAATCCTATCTTTAGGGATCATGACTTGGGGCCATTTTATAAATCAAATTTATATCAACAGGGATCATGGCAGGGGAAAAAAAAAAACATGCTAGGTGTTTCAAGCAGAAAAAGATTTAGTGCGGGGAGATTAGGTGCTTACCGAATGACTTGCACAGCTAGAGGCTGAGGAATAGTGTGGCCACCTCTGGACTTTTCAGTATAAGGGCATGCCCTTTTTGGCATTGCAGGGGCCACCCTAAGACCTCTTTCAAACCTTGCCCACCAGGAGCACCAGCAGCAGGAAGATGGTCACTGCCCTTCAGATATTCAAGTGTTTCAAATTGGTTCCATTCTAATTGGAACCCAGCTGCAAAGGAGTCTTGGACATTTAGCGTTTAGCTGGCCTACTAAGGAAGGGTAGAATAGAAGTATACGGAGACCATCCACAGTGTATACTGCAGTTTTAAGAAATGCAGTTCTCCTCCTTAAAAAATTAAAAATAGACCTGCCATATGATTCCACAATCCTACTCCTGGGTATATATCCAAAGGAAATAAAATCAGTATCTCTGTTATCAACTCCTATGTTCATTGCCATCTTATTCAGAATGGCCAAGATGTGGGAAAAACCTGTGTCTGTCAGTGGATGAATGGATAAAGGAAAACATGCATATGTATGTATTTGTGTACACACACACAAATATTCAGCCTTGAAGGAAATCATGTCATTTGTGGCAACATGGAATGATACACTACATGACCTCACTTATATGTGGAATCCAAAAAAGCCAAACTCCTAAAGCAGGGAGTAGAATGGTGGTTGCCGGGGCCTAGGGGAGATGGAGAGATACTGGTCAAAGGAGTACAATGTTTCTGTTATGTAGGATGAACAAATTGTGGTGACTTAATGTTCTGCATGGCAAATATCGTTAATAACACTATCATATACTTGAAAGTTGCCCAGAGTAGATCTTAAGTGTTCTCACCGCACACAAGAAATGTTAACTATGTGATATGATAATGGTAATTAGCTTGCTTGTGGTAATCGTTTCATGATACATACCTATATCCAAACATCATGTTGTGTACCTTAAATTTATACAATTTTTGTTAAACCAATGAAAGGTGAAGGAAGAAGTAGGTTCTCCTGGGATTTTATGAATGAAGTACCTTTTAATCAAGAGAAACCCACCTCTCTGGTAAGTTTAAAATAGTGTTAAGATTAAACCTAAGTAAAAAGCATATTTTCTTTTTAAAAAATTATGCTTAAATTTACAGATAGTAAAATTTATATTTTTGGTATAAGTTATAGGAGTTTTGACAAATGCATGGAGTGCTTAACCACTGACCTAATTAGGGTGCACACCAGTTCTGACATTCCAAAAAACTCTGCTGCCCGTTGGTAGTCTATCCCTTTCCTAAACCCCTGGCAACCACTGATCTTTTCTCCATCATTAATAGCTTTGCCTTTTCCCCAGTGACCAGAGTAAAATCATACAGTGTGTATTGAGTCTGACATTTGCACAATGCATGTGAGTTTTGCCTGTCTTGTCTCTTGTATAGATAATCCCTTTCTTTTTATTGCTGAGTAGTATTCCACTGTACGCGTAGGCTATTCATGACTTTTGAGAATATCACATTTCCCTTTGTTCAGAATCTCTGTATTTTTAAAAATAGCATGGATATTATGAATCTCCTTTTGCCTCTTAATCACAATAAAGAAAGGAAGAAGGCAAATGTCTTCCCTTTTCTGGGTGATCTCAAACTAAGTGTTCTTTACTGACAATCAGGTTATGTAGTTAATTATGATTCGAATAGGAGATTAGACAAATCTCAAGAAATGGAACTTTTTCCATTCTTTCCATTCTGATATTTAGACCAAGTACCTACAATGTAGCAAGTGCCTATTCATACCACCTCAATCAGTTTCCCAAAAGATGAAATACTTTTTAAATGAATTATCTCGATTGGTGCCAGATTAGAACAGAAAGGCCACCAAGGCCACCTAAATTTCCATCTCAAAAAAGGGGAAATATTTTTGGCTCTATTCAAGGGAGCCTTTCCTCTAGACAGATTTCAGCATATTTTGATGATTCATTGTAGAAATTGGTTTATCATTTGCAGCAGGAGAAAGCACTGTTAGCCAACAGCTCAGAAAAAGAGAAAAAAGGTTGCATCATCCAGTATCAGGTTCCCAGTAGACTTAATGGGCAGAATGCAGTAAATGAGCTTTGGATTCTCCTAGTTTGAGGCCTTCTCCTCCTCCTTCTTCCTGAAGGGTTCTGTGATCATTCGTTATGTCAAGTCTCTTGGTTGTCCATTTTATATCTTATTTGAACCCTGACAGCTCTGTACTTTCTTAGGCTTAGCTGAGCAGATAGGGGTGAAGAAACCAAGAAGTTTGCTTATGCTTACTATACTCCAGACATCCCGTGTATTCTGTTCACTGCCTCATAACCTTATCAGGGAGGTAGTAGTTCTATCAACATTTAACAAGTTAAAAAGCTGAGGTTGACAGAAGTTAGGTACTTCCCCAAAATTTACGTAGCTCATCAAGAACTTGAACCCAGGGCTGCCTGGTAACAGAGTCCATGCTTTTCACCTCTGAGTTTTGGCTTTACCTTTGCATGTAAGCTTGATGTCATTTAGAAGACATTAACATTGTCAGCACTATTTTGTATACATATAATTATATGTATCTATAATTAAGATACCTGCTTATCCAGATGACTTCCATAAATCATTTCTGAACAATGTGAGGTATGAGTAACTAATACATCCTGCATAAAATGTTTGTGGACCAGTGAGTTGGCTAATTAGAAACTGAGCTTCTTCCAAGAAGGGTTGTCCAAATGCAAACAGTGGAACTTCTTTACAGCACCTGTGCCTGGAGTCAGAAGATGCATTTAATGTCCAGGCTTTCTCCATCAGTTGAGGCTTTTAGAGTGGGTGTTTATTAGATTTAAGAGGGACGTCTTTTGACCTCCTGATATACAAAAATCTTCTAAACAGAACTTTGTTGCAATCAGGTTTTGCTATATCATTTGAAAATAATTTGACCAGGGGGGGTGGGCTCGGTGGCTCAGTCCTTAAGCATCCGCCTTCAGCTCAGGTCATGATCCCAGCGTCCTGGGATCAAGCCCCGCATCAGGCTCCCTGCTCAAAGGGAGGCCTGCTTCTCCCTCTCCCACTCCCCCTGCTGTGTTCCCTCTCTTGCTGTGTCTCTCTCTGTCAAACAAATAAAATCTTAAAAAAATAATAATTTGATGGAACTAAGATCAGGGCCTTGTACCCTAAACTTTGTAGGTGCTTTAGTACTTTAAAAAAATGCTCTGCTAATGAGGATGCATCTGATTGGCGGTCAGAAATCCAAGATGAAGTGTTACGCTTTATACATTGCTGTAATTATTAAAGTGCTTATAAAGTGCTAAGTTGCCAACCTAGGCTATCAGTCCCCCCCCCCCCCCACATTAAATGTTATTCTGGACAACATTGTTTCAGCACTTTCTAAGTACATTTCATTGTGGCAGATTGTCTATTTCCTAGGTGGCTCTTTGCAAAGCAAATAAACTATAGGAGCTCAGCTCTGGGGGCTGTTAATAACACTGTTTTGGGATACTGTGGTCCCAGAGGGTGAGTAGGTGTGATACATTTTATGGTGAACATGCCCTTAAAATCCCAGAGAAGGTCTTGCTTCATATTAGGCAAGGTCTTTGTTCTAATGAAAAAGGTAGGTCATTGGTGGGAATGCAAGCTGGTGCAACCACTCTGGAAAACAGTATGGAGGTTCCTCAAAAAGTTGAAAATAGAGCTACCATATGATCCAGCAATTGCACTACTGGGTATTTACCCCAAAGATACAAATGTAGGGATCCGAAGGGGTACGTGCATCCCGATGTTTATAGCAGCAATGTCCACAATAGCCAAACTGTGGAAAGAGCCAAGATGTCCATTGACGGATGAATGGATAAAGAAGAAGTGGTGTATATATATATACAATGGAATATTCAGCCATCAAAAGGAATGAGATCTTGCCATTTGCAGCAACGTGGATGGAACTGGAGGGTGTTATGCTGAGGGAAATAAGTCAATCAGAGAGAGACATGTATCATATGACCTCACTGTTAAGAGGAATTCTTAATCTCAGGAAACAAACTGAGGGTTGCTGGAGTGATGGGGGGTGGGAGGGATGGGGTGGGTGGGTGGGTGATAGACATTGGGGAGGGTATGTGCTATGGTGAGCGCTGTGAATTGTGCAAGTTGTTGAATCACAGATCTGTACCTCTGAAACAAATAATGCAATATATGTTAAGGAAAAAACAGGAGGGGAAGAATGAAGGGGGGTAAATCGGAGGGGGAGACCAACCATGAGAGATGATGGACTCTGAAAAACAAACTGAGGGTTCAGGAGGGGAGGGGGTTGGGAGGATGGGTTAGCCCGGTGATGGGTATTAAAGAGGGCACGTTCTGCGTGGAGCACTGGGTGTTATGCACAAACAATGAATCATGGAACACTACATCAAAAACTAATGATGTAATGTATGGTGATTAACATAACAATAAAAAATTTAAAGGAAAAAAGTCTAGGCAATAGAATGAAAAGAAAAAAAAAGTCATCCCAGCTTATTTACCAGCAGCAATGAACTTCTGGTTACAAGAATCGTTTTTCTCTTTTCATTTTGCCTCTTTTGGTGTACCTAGTACAGTGTCTGATACACAGCAGGTACTTTTTTTTTTAATTTATCTGAGCGCATGTGAGTGGGGCACAAGTGGTGGGGGGAGGGGCAGAGGGAGAGAATCTTCTGGCAGACTCTGTGCTGAGCATGGAGCCTGACTTGATCTCACAACCCTGACATCATAACCTGAGCTGAAACCAAGAGGCAGATGCTTAACCGACTGAGCCACCCAGGTGCCCCAACAGCAGGTGCTTCTATAATTATTTTTTTGAAAAAGATTTTAAAGTTGCATGGGAGGAAATCTACACATGTAACTCAGAGGAGGCTGAAAACTCTTCCAGAAGATGGAAATCTTTGATTGGTTTAAATCCTTAGTGAATGTTTATTAAGGAATAATGTATTACGGGGTACCTGGATGGCTCAGTCGGTTAAGCATCTGCCATCAGCTCAGGTCATGATCCCAGGGTTCTGGAATCGAGCCTTGCATCAGGCTCCCTGCTTTGTGGGGAGCTTGCTTCTCCCTCTCCCTCTGCCTGCTTGCATTCTCTCTCTCTCTCTCTCTCTCTCAGATAAATAAAATCTTTAAAAAAAATAATGTATTCAATGTTTGACATGGGTCAAGTACGATGGAGGAGGGATGATGATAGATCTATTTTTGCAAAGCATGTAATCAACGGTGAAAGACCTATATATAGATGGAGCATAGGATGATTCTGCTACCACTTTTATGATTACTTCTGCCTAACATTTATTGAGCAATAATTAGATGTCAGGCCCTCTTCTAAGCTATTTCTGTATGACCTCCTTTAATCCTCAAAATGGCCCTATTGAGGTAGGCACCGTGATTGTCTCCATTTTACAAATGAGGAAACTGAGGCACAGAGAGGTTAAGTAACCTCCTGAAGATTACACAACTATAAGAAGTATAGCTGGGATTTGAATGCAGGCAGTCTGACCCCAGCGCCCATAGTTTTAAGTACTGAAGTCTGCTGTTAAGGTAGGAGAAACAGAAGTGGAGGGGGGATCTCCAATGGGGGCCTCCCCCTGAGTTGTGGGTTAAAGTAGGCTTCCCAGAGTCAGTGGTATCTGTGTTCAGTCTTAGATGATGGGTAGAATTAGCCAAGTGAAGAAGGAGGAAGTGGAGGCTCTGTTCGGATGGTACACCATATACAGCATTGGTCACTGTAGTTGGGGAATGTGTGTGCAAGTTTGGGGTGGGTGATACAGGTATGATGTGAGAGCCAGATTATATAAGTCTTTGTTAAGGCATATTAAATGAATTTTCATTTTATAGATGGTGGAGAGCCATTGAAGGGTCTTAATCAGGTGATATAATTAAACTTGAATTTTTAGAATAGCGAGTTAGACTCCTACATAGGGAATAGTGGGAAGGGCAAGTTAGAAGACTGCATGCAGAGAATAACGAGGAGACCTCGCTGCAGCCCAGAGAAGGAGTGATGGACGCTCAGACTGGGGTATGAAAAGGGGGCGGATTCGAGGGAGATCCAAAGGTTAGGATCAGTGGGACGGACTTCCTATCTGATTGGGGGGACAACAGAGAGCACTGAGAGGACAGAGTTGCATTTTAAAGCTTAAAGTGTGAATTTCACAGTTTCTGTTCCAGGTCAGCATTTGCTTGTTCTCACAGTTCATTTCCCTTTAGAAAGAGAAAGGCAAGTTCAGTGTCAGAGGAACGATGTGCATAGTTCTCCATGTACTGCTGGCCCTTTTGGCTTTCCTGTAGAAATCTGTAGTTTCTTCAGTTCATATTACTCATGGCACATTCTTTCAGTAAACTTTGTATGTATGCAGTCTCTAAAGAATAGCAGTGCTGATCTAATTTGCCATCAGAAAGAGAGTAAAATCCACCAGCAGGGTGAAAGGGATTCTGTGAAGCTTCTCCCTTATCATGGGTGCTATACTCCTTAGGAGTTAAGACTCAACATGTCTTTACCTCCAAATAATCAGATTTGGACTTTATTCTATTTCTACACATGTAAACACGTTTGAAATTGCGTGCGTATATGAACCTTCACGTGTATGGGAACAACAAAGTTATTTCCAGCAACCTTGGGCAATGCACTTTTATAATGGAAAATGCTATCCTTAAACATACCATAGCGTTAAAGAGAAACATATCATTTGTCCTGTGAAAGCCATGCCTTATTTTGCTCTATGCTTTGTTTCTGGAACACTCAGACAACAGAAGCTGTTTCTTTAGAGGGTTTCTCTCCTGGCTGATAGGTTTTATCTGTTGCTCCAGTATGAAAATAAATGTATCACATAAATGTCCCTCACTAGCTGACAATCCTGCTTTTTCTGTACAATCCAGATTTGCAAATGGTGAATTCCCTGCCTGTGTAAAATTTTAAAAATCTGTACTAATTACCTAGTCCTTTTCCTCCTTCCCCCTTTTAGCTTTGTAATGTTTGTTCATTCAGGTGTGAGAAATATATAACCATGCTCACTATGCTTGAAAAATTTTTCAAGCTTGGAACTCTTTGAATGTAATGGAGGCTCTTTTAGAATTGTACCATATTGTGGATGATACTGATGTCAACCACACGGACAATGATTTATGATATTCCTTACATATGACACAGGGCAGGGGGGAGGAAGCAGGTGGCTTATTATCAAATGGGACCCTATTCATATGAGAATAAAAAAAGGACAGAAGAATAGAAGAACAGAAGAAAGACCACTATTTATGGAGTGCTTTACTTGGTCAAGTAAAGTGCTAACTGCTTTATGCGCATTATCTTATGTGACCTTCCCAAGAGGTGAGCAGTGAGATGATTATTGGAGGGGAGGGCTGAAGAAAATGAGGTTGGGAAATTTATCTAGCCTTCCTTGTCCAATTCTGTTACAAGGAAAGAATGGAAATGATTTTGGACCTAATGTTTCCATTTCAAAGTTGATGCTTTTAACCAATACATATAATTTAGGATATGTATGGGACTAGTGGAGGGGAGAGCACAGTAGGGAGGCAGGGAAGAGGAAGAAGGGAAGGAAAAAGATTGGAAAGGTATTTCATAGGTGGGCTAGCTGCTTTTAACAAGGGCGGCCACAAATAGATGATGGCTCACGTGTGTGTTGCTCATCTAGCAGTATGAGGCAGGTGAAGTGGTTGGCGGGGCTGCTGTGTGTTTTCAGTTATTCGGGGATGAAGCTGATGAGAGCTCTGACATCTTTCATATCTACCTTCCAAGTTCCCCCAGGGGATAATGGCCACCTAGAAGAGGCAGATTGCATAGAGGGATGAATGCATGTGGGAGGATGTTATGAGCATGCGTAGGTCTGGTACCAATCACTGCGACTCTCCTTTCATAGACAAGAACCATCACACAGCTCTACCTAACTGCAAGGGAGGCAGGTAAATGGGGCTGTGTGTGGGCCCCGGAAGGTCAGGAATGCATGGATTTGGCTGATCTGTCAGTAGTAGGTCATAAGCCCCTATTAGAATCATGCGTCTGATATGTGGTGATTAACATAACAATAAAAAAATTAAAAAAAAAAGAATCATGCGTCCGTATACATATTTTTTTTTTAAAGATTTTATTTATTTGACAGAGACAACAGTGAGAGAAGGAAAACAAGCAGGGGGAGTGGGAGAGGGAGAAGCAGGCTTCCCACCGAGCAGGGAGCCCGATGTGGGGCTTGATCCCAGGACCCTGGGATCATGACCCGAGCCGAAGGCAGGCGCTTAATGACTGAGCCACCCAGGCGCCCCAACATATTCTTTCTTCCCATCTTACCACACACATTATTACCACGAGCTCACTGGCCACAGTCGAAGTCCTTGGATAAGGAGCAATTCCAGAAAATAAGATCCAAATCCCAATCCTGGGCTGCTCAAAATATGGTCCATGGACCCGTAGCATGGAGATCACCAGGACGCTTGTTAGAAATGTGCGTTTTAGTCCTCACCCCCAGACTTGCTGAGCAGGACTGGTCATTTTTAACAGGCTCATGGTCTGGATGTAGGGTAAAGCCTGAGAAGCCATGGACCCGGTTCCTGTAATCCAACTTCTCAACCAGATTCGAACGTGTGACTGGCCTCTTTCTTCCATACATGAGAAGAGGTAGATTCACTCTGTTAGTCACGGGCTATAACCAGTTGAGTGAAATTTCAGCCTTTATGCGGCATAAACATGTTTAACCTAGAAAGGACTACCTAGCAACATAATATTGAATGACCGCTCAGGCCAGTTTTTGAAAAGCCTGCGCTGTTTCCATAGATAAAGCCAAACAGGCCTGAACAAAACAGAAGAAAAGAGAACTTTGCTGTTTGGGTTTGTTAACAACAATTTGATTTTTCTAAAGAGAGCTCCTTTGTTTCTTTTCCTGAGAACATGAGAATCCTGAGTTCCGAGTCTCAGACCAAGCAGTTCCCCTGCTACAGTTTATCGTTAGGGCAAAAACAGATGAAAGATGCACACTATGAAACCATCTGTCCTCCGATTCCAAATTTCCCACAGCGGTCCAATTACTGGGGTTTCAACTGTTAACCCTGTGCTACAGTTACAAAAAGGCCACTGCAGGTTAGATCGTTGATAGCTGATGAGTGTCAGGAAGGGTCTTTCCTGTGGTGAGAACAGTTCTCTTAGGAGTCTTACGGTACTCCTTTCCTTTAGGGCACCATTCACTGCAGAGAATGAAGGAAGGGGGATGTCTCCTGTCCAGGGCCCCAAATGCCATGACAGATGACTGTGACTTTGGGTTTTCATTGACAACTACCTGTATAGGAGAAATGGGGCCTAAAGTCCATGGTTTAATTGGTGCGTAGGCCAGACACTGCTGTTTTTAAACCATAAAGTAAAACCATTTTTCAACAGTTCTTTTCTCATGATAATTTTCCTCTGTGTATGTGCTTTCTTCCTTAAAATAAATCAGGAACAGTACCCCTGTTCTAGCACAGGACCGCATGATTGCCTTAGAAGGTAACTTTATGCTATTTTTATTCAATTAAATCTCACAAGCCACTCAGAGCAAATGTTTCCATCTTATTTTCTTGGAGCTCTGGACACTGAGAACAGAAACTTGCTTAAGGTCAGGGCGAGCAGAATTACAGTTGTGTGGAATCTCCTGGTTACAACAGTACTTCTCAACTGCCGGTGGGTGGGAGGGGTGGCTTGCGAACCGTAAGACTTGAATACTTGGCAGTGCCCTTCTCCTGTCTACTGAAATATTCTGTAAATCAGGGAAGGTGTTTGCCATTTCCAGGCCAGTGTATTTTGTTGCAGTCAAATTGAAAACGAGTTGGTATTGATGTTCCATTGGCAAGATTTCCGAGCAGGATTGGATTTCTAAGAACAGTATGGTGCGTGAGGGTGTACATTGCTTACGCAGGACACCCAGAAACTCAGTTATTCTAAGTTTGCAAGTGCTTTTACTCAAGACAAGCACAGTAACTCTCCTTATAAAATTCCAAAATGGCATGCTGGGAAATCTTTGAGCAAAGGTGTTTGCTTACTGATTCATCCACGGTTATTCCAACAGGTGCTCCCAATAACAATAAGAGCTTCCTTTCCTGTCATGCTTCACTTGTTACTGGGCACTGTGCTCAGTCCTCTGCGTGCCCTTACCTAATACCACAGTAACAGGGACTTAGTAGGTAGATACTGTTGCCTGCAGCATGCCTCTTGAGGGAGCTGCATAGGATCTCACAGCTCGCAGAGATGAGAGTGGGGGTTCCAGTGGCATCTAACATGGTCATTGCTATAGGTTTTCATTGACAACTGACATGAAAATGAACATTATCCATACGTGCACGACTGTCGTGGGTCATCTCAGGCAAGGACTGTTCGTTCCCTCAATTCATTCGTTTAACCAGCACATATTAAGAAATTACCATGTTCCAGGAGAACACAAAAATGAGAAAGATTCACAGGCTCTGCCCTATGGAGTTCCCCATCTAGTTACAAGTTTTATTGTATTTCCTTCCTTTGGTGGGTTGCATGTATAATGCCGATATGTTGGATGCTGGTCAGCTTCAGTTAAGCAAGATGGCTGATAACTCTGTGTGATTGTGGGCACCAAAATTTGGGGTTTGGCACCTGGCTAGAGACTAGGAAGATCTCTAAGGACAGATTATAGAATAAAACCTAAAACTAAATACTTTGCTTACTAATTTATTCTTTTTCCTGTTTATTTCATCTCTGTTCCTTTATCTGCAAGTATTGATTGCTTCCTGTGTGTGAGGCTTTGTGTGGGGTATACAAAGATGAATTCAGTTTCCTATGTGTCTAAAATTTCTCTCAGGCTTCAACATGAGCTTGAAATGATTCTAGCACTAGATGGAAAGGTTCATTGCCTGGGAGGGGTGTGTAAAAGGGTTGTGGGTTCAAGGGAAGAGAGAACGTGAGAGCATCTGGAGGAGCATGAACCAGACTTCAAAGAACAGACTGGATTGTAAGATGGGAAGCTAGATGGACGGGGGTTCACTTAAGGCAGAGACAACAATGGGGAAGAAAGTCCGGGGAAGAAAGTCCAGGGAAGCGTGAGTAGTGAGAAATTAAGCTGAACTGTGAGATATGAAAACAATGTCAGGGGTATCAACAGTTGTCTTACTCGGCAGCTTCCAAGAGCTCGTCATCATGTTGATAATCTCTTACGGAGATTGGAGTATTTTTTAAAAATCTAAGATACGATCATTTAAAAATTTAGTGCATTATAAAAAGAAAAAAACTTGGCAAGAAACCTTCACCCAAATGAAACCCCCGGCTAACACTTGAGTATTTTCCTTCAAGTCTTTTGCATTTTGTTTGTGTGCATCTTTTTGAATAGTTGGAATCATGTATTACATTCTACAGTTTAAAATACCAGCATGTACCCATGTTATGAAAAGCTCTTTGAAACCGTCACCTTTAATGGCCTTGTACTGTTCCATCGTGGGGCTTTGTCACACTTTACCTCACCCTATTGTTGGAGGTTTAGGGTGTTCCAAGTTTTCCACTATAAACAGACTGGCTGTTGTCCAGGTAGCCCCTTTTGTATTTTGCAGATGGTAAAGCCAAGATACCGAAGCTGAGATGGGGACTGACTTGTTTGGTTGCTAGGAGCCAAAAGGAACCAAGAGACTCATGTACACAAAAAATCAGCCCTCTGACTAGAGGAGGGAGCTGTGGAGTTTCTGGGGGTAAAGATTAATTCCCTATCAGGGCATGTACCCTGAGAAGTTTGATCTGAGTTTGTCCCCAGGAATGAGATTCATTGACTTTCAGACCCAAGGGCCATTTGGTTACTCCCATTTCCCAGGGAAGTTGGGGCCAAAACATTGGCTCTTCATATTGGATTCCCAAGTTGGGATGAGGAGGCAGGAAGGCCTATCAAAGGGCAAGTATGTTCTGCTCCCTTCTTTGACCTGAAAGATGGAGTGCCCTGGTGTGATGGGGAGGGCAGGGAGGGAGGTGAGATGCTGTCCTAATGTCAGTAGATTTCTCATCCCATTAGCTGGAGTCAGCAACCAGGAAAGCATTCTCCTCAGGAAGAAAAATGAGAAGAAAAGTCATGCTTGCCTTGCTTGGATTTTTAATGTCATCGAATACCTGTGTTTGTGCCTTGTTTTTGCTGTGAGTCTGACCTGCTCTTCATTGGCTCTTAACTTTGGCCCCAACTTTCCTTCATGAAAGTTCACTCTAAGAGAAGATCATTGAACTGGAGGGAGACACAAATCCTCACCAAGCATGCTTCAGTAAATCCAGCTATTAAATCCATAGATAAATCCCAGCACAGAAGTGTGGTTCTGTATGCTGGGTGCATGTTCATAATAACAGCGCCTGAAGGCCTGCTCATCTTATGGTTCAGCAAAGGAAGGAGACAGGAAGGAAACTATTAGCTTAAGGCAAAAAACATCTGCTCCATGAGACACCCCCCCCCCCAAAAAAAAGCTATACCACATTTTACATAATAGATTCTGCTTTGAAGGTTTCTTTGGAATTTCCCCTATTAAATCATGCTCCAAACTTTCTTGGAAACTTCACTTTTCAAAAGAACTATTTTATTAATTTTTTTTAAGAGAAAGTGGAATTCTCCACTGAGATGAGGTGGGCTTCATTCAGATATTGGCCCCATCATATAATAGCTTTGTGACTTCTGGCAAATGACTTAATTGCCCCAGACCTTAATTTCCCTATCTGTAAAACAGACACAATAATAGCACCTATCATACAGAGTATTGATACAGGTTAGATGTGAGAAAACATTTTAGAACACAATGGGTGGCTCAGTCGTTAAGCATCTGCCTTTGGCTCAGGTCATGGTCCCGGGGTCCTGGGATCGAGGCCCGCGTTGGGCTCCCTGCTCCTCAGGAGGCCTGCTGCTTCCCTCTCCCGCTCCCCCTGCTTGTGTTCCCTCTCTCACTGTCAAATAAAATCTTAAAACAAAAAACAAAACAAAACAAAAAAAAAACAGACAATGGGAAATAAAGTTAAATACTTGAAAATGTGACTACTAATAATCTGTGAATTATCCAAGTGATATTCTGCATGTAAAAGAAAAATTTGAAACTCTACTTATCTGGCTGAGTCAGGTCCATAGGCTAAGCATATAAGCACATTCAAAACAGTTCATGGTATATTAGGTTGAAATTATAGAATGAAAACACTCTAGCCTGGGGCAAAGCCAGTCAACTGAATGGTGAAGCTAAATAGATCTCTAAATTCTAAAATGTTTTACTTTTATGTTTATCACATATATTACCTAAATTTGCTCACAAAGTGTAGGTTCTTATATTTAAAAATGATAATCTGTGTTTAGTTGGAAATGTGGAGCTGAATGATTTTGTAAAGTTAGGTTGAGAATGAATTAAATTTAGGGTCCCCGGGAAAACTCTATCATTAGATGGCTAATATTTCTTATTTAGCTTAATTAGAAAAAAAGTATTGAAGCATTAAACACTCAAAAATTTCAATAAATATTACATAACTACATTATTTGTCTGGATACCAGTTTACAAATATCAGCCATCGGGGTGAAACAGAAAGTAAAACATCCAGAAGTAAAAAAGTGCAGCTAAATATTGTAAATGGCTATTTTACAGTCCCTGCTGTAAAATGCTATTATAAAACCCAAATGCCCTAATGTGGAGCCTTCATGATTGTTACTTATCACACAATCTTTGCCTTACTTATTCCTATGAACAGAATGGGAGCCATAAATAAGAACAATTTGGGAGAACACAAAGCCTGACATCAAAGGAATGTGGAGTAAAGTGTAGACTTAACACTTTGTTACCGCATTGCATAACAGAGTCATTTCTTTCCTCATTCGACTATTCCATCCTCCTCTAAGAGTCTCTAATTGCCTCATAAAATACCAGTCACTCTGCTCCGTACAGAGTTGGGAGAAGCAGGTGGGGGAGATTCAAAGACAGGTAAGATACAAACCTTTCTATGTCAAATTGTTCACAGTCAAGTGGACAGATTTGTGCTCCTAATAATTACTGTCTTCCAGAAAACTGATGTTGCAGTTTTAAATCCTGGCTTGAAATAGTCACAGGTAGCTGACTTTGGTTTTCTTATTCTCCCATATGCACAGCCTGGATTGCTTTGCTAATTTCTAACTGTTCCTTTTTTTTTTTTTCCCCTGGATTCTCTTCATTCTTCCCTGCATCATCTTCATCCTTTTTAACAGCAGTGTTTACGTAACATAACCGGACTGTGCGCTGACCTGTAGAAACCTCTCAACCTACCCATCCTTGTTCAGCAGGTGTAGCAGTTAGCATTCGCCACGTAACAAACCACCCCAGAATTTTATGGATTTAAAAAAAAAAAAAAAGTTGTGTTATTTTTCACAGTTTTGCATATTCATTTGGAGGCTTTATTAGTTTTATTAGTCTGGAGTGGCTCAGCTAGGACTGGATGATCTAAGATGGCCTGAATCCCCGTATTTGACCCCGTATTTGGGGTCTCAGCCAGGATAACTGGCTTGTTGGAGGCTTCTCTCCATGTGGCCTCTCTTTCCAGCAGGCTTCCTCAGTCTTTTAACATAGTGGTCTCAGAGTTCCAAAAAGAAACAAGAAAGAAAGCCCCAATGTACAAGGGCTGTACATGCTTTTCATGTGTCTGATCTGCAACAAAGCCAAGTCACAATGCCAAACCCAGATCCAAGATCCATGTGGAGAAATCATCTTCACTTCTTGAACGGAGAAGCTGCAGGGTCACGTTGCCAGGGGGCATGATACGGGGAGGGGAAGTCTTTGTAGCTATTTTTGCGAACTGTCTATAGTGCCTGGAGAAGGAGCAGTATGTTTTAGCCCAAAAGGATCATGCCTCATCTTTAGTCAAAGCCCCTTGGCTGGACCTAGTCATGTGGCGCCGTACTGAAGATGGAGGCAAAGGAGGATGGAAAGTAATAACTTTTTTTTTAAAGATTTTATTTATTTATTTGACAGAGAGATAGAGCAGGAACACAAGCAGGGGGTGCGGCAGGGAGAGGGAGAAGCAGGGTTCCTGCTGAGCAGGGAGCCCGATTCGGGGCTCAATCCCAGGACCCTGGGATCATGACCTGAGCTGAAGGCAGACGCTTAACGACTGAGGCAACCAGGCGCCCTGAAAGTAAAACCTTTTATGCAATTAGGTGTTAACACTGTCTGAAATGATAGTTATAACTCGCTTATTTACTCAACAAAAATCCATTCAGGCCTTTGAGAGTCAGTTGTATGCAGAGACACCAGGAATTT
The DNA here is from genome assembly GCF_009762305.2 of Zalophus californianus. NCBI lineage: Eukaryota > Metazoa > Chordata > Mammalia > Carnivora > Otariidae > Zalophus > Zalophus californianus. The sequence goes on along the minus strand of NC_045602.1, from coordinate 105,225,592 downwards.
CCATCTTCAGGCTTTCAGAAGTTGGAGGTGAGTCTTGTAATGATATGGATTTGAGAGAGGGCAGAGGGTTGTATGAAGTGGTTTGTGCTTTTAGAAGCAAAATGATGGTAGAGGTCACCTCTCTTATCTCTAAATTCCTGTAAAATATTTTACTGCTTGTGTTGAATTATCTACTACCTCTTCTTCCCTGCTGGATTGGGTTTCTAAGTGTGGGGCCTGTGCCCTCCCTACTATCAAATTCTAGATAGTGTCCTAGTCGAGCAGGGACACAGTGAAATAACTAACAGATAATCCCTTGGGGGGAGAGGCAGAAGGCTATATTTAACCCTAGTGCCCTCATTTATTCCTTTTGCATTGGAAACGTTAATGTCCCATTTAATTGTTTACTCTCCCCGAGTCACAACGTAGAGTCACCAACATAATCGGGCCACTGAAGGTTTGGATCCCTCTGTTAATTCCTTCATTGCGGAAAAGTCAAAAGAGGGAGGCATTTATTCATTCTATACAAGTATATATTGAACATCAACTTGGTGTCACACATATTTTATGACAAATGCAGCAGAAAAGAAAATACGTAAAGTTTCTACTCTGCTGGAGTGATATAGAAAATAGAATATATAAAATAATAGATATCAGATGTTGATGTGTCTTATGTAGAAAAAATAGAACAGGCAAGGGGAGAACTCCTGGTGGTGGGAGGGGTAGGATAAGCTATTTGATAAATGAGTGGCCGGGAGGGGCCTCTCAAGTATGGTGACATGAGGACAGTGATCTGCCTGTACAGAGCCAGGCAGATAGTCATGCAGGGAAGATCTGCATATGCAAAGGATAGAGAACCAAAGGCTTTGAGATTTACTTGGGCTTGGGGAGAGAAATGGAAAAGGGGGACATTGTGCATCTCTATCCTATGGTCTTTTTTCTCCCTCTCCTCCAACATTAAACAGGTTTTTCACCTTAATCCCTCTGAAAAATCTACTTTCAAGATTGACTCTGTGCTAGCAAATCATCAATACCTACGAAAATATATATCATGATATTTGGACATGTGTAGAAATAGTTCCTTCTACCAGAAACAGGTCAAGGACAAATAGACGTTATCTTTTGCTGTTAATTCTAGTCGTTTTACGAGATCTGATCCTCCCAAAAATGAGTCCCATATTTATGTATTGCCTTTATTACATTTTAGGTTCTCAAAAAGATAGTTTTTTTTTTTGACCAAGCCTAGATAGCTCTACTTCAGTAGTTTTAGTAAAACCCAACTAACTGTATGTTATAAGTAAAAATAAGCAATTATTTACCTTAAAATGACCTTCCTGTCATATGGCTGCACATGGGACAATCCAGAGGGGTGAGCATTGACTTTCTGCATGAAAAAACAACCAGCATGAAGATATTTTTTCTTTCTTTTTTAAAGATTTTATTTATTCATGAAAGAGGCAGAGGGAGAAGCAGGCTCCCTGCAGAGCAAGGATCCCCATGAGGGATTCGATCCCAGGACCCTGAGATCATGACCTGAACCGAAGGCAGACACTTAACTGCTTAACCGACTGAGCCACCCGGCTGTCCCAATATTTTCTTTTTCACAAACTCATCTTCTATAAAGAAAAATCATCAAGCACAAAGAGCTATCTGTTTAAGTGTGGTAGGAATATATTTTTTAATTTGTTACAAAAATAACAAATATAAACAATGTAGACATTTTTAGACTTTTTAGAAATACAGTCAATTCCTAACAGTATTTTTTTTAACCAAGCCAAACAAGTCTTGTTGTGAACATATTCATTTCTTTCCAGGGTAATTTGGTTATAAGTGAGTTATTGGTTTCATGTGACTAATTTGGGCATCTTCAAAGAAAAAATTGAATTATTTTTGCTTGCAGTGGCCCTTAGTATGTAAAGCCTGATCCTTGTCCCCTTGGCACAACATAGTCCTCCTAGTCCTGGAATTCATAGAAAATCTAGGGGTTGGCAGAGGCTAGAATGCTCTGTGGCTGCTAAGAGAATCAGTGTCTATTAAGAAATAATTCCTTAAATAATGTATAGAGAGCTGGATTGTTCCAAGAGCCTTCTGCATACGTCATCTCTTCTCCCTTGGCAAACCCCTTCAAAATGAGATGATAAACATGTCCGTCTTCAATCGAGGAAACTCCTTGAAGAGTGATTTGTGGGGTTCTCCTTTGGTTTCATGGTAATTGGTTGAATCAGGTCTTAAAATTAGCCCTTTCCACTCTGAATGCAGTCCTGTCCACTAGATTGAGCCCATGTGCCTCATGTAATTGTGAGCTGTCTTATGCAGTTGTGTATATTGATGCAAATTTGAGAATAGGCTGGGGTTTAGGGTTTGGGGTTCCCCCCCACTTACTATGTATTTCTTGGATGCAGATGCCTTCAGTTGGACTTAATAATCAAGTAGGCTGAAAATATAACTCACCTATAAACCTATGTGGTGTGTTTCTCCCTCACATTTTTAAAAACTTTTGCAGAGGTGAGTCCTTATTTAGCATACTGGAAGGCTGTTACAGGTTATGATGGAAGAGGCTGGAGATTAGTGTTTTAGGGGAGATTCTTTGGCTTCTGGTTTTGCATCCCTAGCATCCATTTCTTCAGGCTTTTAAAGCCTTTGTGTTCAATGCCTAAGAGTAGTTGAGAACCAACATTTCATTCTTTTGACCAAGAAAGGAAATGCCAGGTCTGCAGCCAATCATTTAAGCTTTGGAATCTGATATACTACTTTGCAGAACTAGGAAGGTACCTTGAGGTACTACATCTACTTTAAAACACAGCCACAAAATGCAGTGGGAGTCCCAATCTTTAAGACCCACTCCAAGGAGGTCAGCATGAGTCATGACCTTACAGAGAGAGGATTTGAACCGACTGTTAAAATCTGCAGGAAACAAAATAACAGAAGGGGAGGGCCTGAGGTCGAGAGGGTATTTTCATGAGCCATCAGCATCTCTGTTAGACCCTCCGTCCCTAGAATCTGTACAATCATGTACTCAGGAATGTTTCCAGGGCATCTTCCTGGGCACAGAGCTGTGGGCCAAGTGATGTCTTCAGTCTTTGGCCTGTGAGTCAAAGAATGACACTACTTACGGGGTATCTGGTGAAGTGGGTGCTCTGTAAATTTCAGATAGTGCTTTTCACTCATCAGGGAGCATCGTCATTTTCCAACATGTTTGTTGTCAATGAAGATTTTATTTTTAAAAAGCCCTGACAGTAATTTCCCACACTGCCAAAGATCAGGGTTCCATGGTCTGATTATGTTAGATCAACCTTATGCCTTCCCTGAAATACAGGAGTCTGAGAATGTAGGAGAGCAGACTCACCTGACCCAGGTACAGACGCACCAGACTTGTCTCTGTTTAATGATCATGCACTCATACATGAGAATATCAGGAGACAGAAGGGGTTGCATAGTTATTGGCACTTGAATTAGAATTTGTCTTAAAAATACCAGTTGACTTCAGTAAATGCTAAAACAGACCTTACCTGGGTGGGTGGCTGATTCCTTTGTGAAATGACCAGGCCAGCGTGCAATGAACTGTTTAGATAAGCCGCCTCAAAGTTTTAGAATATATTTAAAGTTAATCTTTAAGAACTAATATGGAATGATGCTATTTTCTTGATTTTATTTTTATGCACCGCAGTTTTATATCACACTGTTTATCTGATTTGAAATGGTTGTAATGTTTGGAGAACGTTAATATTGAACCCTGCCAAAACCTTAATAAACTTAGTCTTGAACTAATATTGCAGGCTCATGTGGGATTTCTGTATGCTAAAATAGTTTTTAATATTACAGAAATGCAATAGCGACCTTTCCATAAAATCTTAATAAAATTACTTCGTGATATAAACTGCAAAAGAGATGGGAACTTTCTGGAACGAGAGTATGCACGACTTCTCTGCATTTGATGGTTTATCTTATATCTCATGTCTTCTGATCTCTTGTGTTTTTCTTTCCCTTAAGCCAAATAGTAATTTGAATAATTTAAACTAGAGAACAGACAGAATTTTCAAAGGCCTGTTTTCTCTTTACACCAGTGTCATTTAAATATGCTGACGTGCCGGGTTTTTTTGATAATTCTAATAGTCTCCATGCTGTTCAAAACAAGTTAACGGGTTAGAAAATCTCACCCATAAGTTTCAGGTATTTAATATCGAAAATACTGTTTGGGGATGACACGTAGCAGCTGCTTAGCAGCAAAGCAGTATACAATGGCTATGACAAATGTTGAGTAAGAATACCATATCCAGTTTATAACATTAAAGTGATGGATGTTTGGCAAACAAACTGCAACTTCCCAAAATTTAAATGTTGGCTGGTATCCTGAAATTGAAATTCTCTGTTTCCCAGAGACTGGCATATGAATGTCCAAAAATGACCAAAATCTGAAGCCCATAACTTTGAGTTTATAATATGGTTTGTTCTAGTTTAGGGTGGAAAAAATCTTAAGTGTAGTCAGCATGAATCATTGTTTTCTAAACTGCTTTCTGTGGTCTTTTTGATGGCTTGACTCTTGCAAGACTCTTCCAAGTTCACAAATCAAAGGCAAGATGGTGGCTGTGGAGGAGTAGAAAGTTGTGCTTTTTATTCCAAGACTATTTGCAAACACAAAACCGGTCAAGTGTTTCCCAAACAGTCAATCATCCTGTATCTGTTTATCACTTGAATTTTTTTTTGAAGATTTTATTTTTTAAGCAATCTCTACACCCAAGGTGGGGCTTGAACTCACAACCCTGGGATCAAGAGTCATATGCTACAAAAGAAAAAAAAAAACTCCACCATCATATGCTCCCCCAACTGAGCCAACCAGGAACCCCGAATTTTAATTAATATTCTTATACAGAATAAACATCAAAAAGCATTTCACTGCATACTTGCAGTTGAGAGAATGTTTAGACTACTTTGGGTCAGAGGAATCTGGAAAGCGGCCGACAAGATCTAGAGATGGACTAACCCTCCTTTATTTTCTGAAAAGTCATTAGAGGGCCATTTATTCCCATCTCACCCATGCAACAATCTTTTTATAACTTCCGAGAACAGAGGGACATCTCCAACCTTAGGTGATGAGAAGCATCAACTCTGAAATCTGAAAATTCACAATTTTCATTTTTAAATAATTTTCCTGATGTTTAGAGTCTACATTCCAAAGACCACTAGTCTTTGGTACATGGTTTTTCCTCTGAATGAACACATGTCTATATTACTCCCTCTTCCATGTGAGTGAGTTTCAGTACAGGCCATCTGTCAGAATAGGGATAGCATGGGTATTGGACCAGCAGTTCAAGGATATGGTTCTTTCCCAGCTCCTTCAGTAGGGCTGTGGGACTCAGCCCATTCACCTCTTCTTGCCTTCTGTTCCCACCCAGTTATAGGAAGAGCTCAGATTAACTCTGAAATCGCTTAGAAACATCTTTTATTAATTGTTGTTTAAATGGTATGGCTTCCTTCACCAGCTCTCTGTTTTGTTGATGTGCTTCTTAAAATTGGGGCACAGAGTTTACAAAATACTATAAAGCAGTGGTGGGATCTGAAAGTTTGCTGAGATGGTTCTGTCTCTTCTTTGATCTCTTGTGTTCCCCAAGACTGCACTAGGATGTAAACAATGACCTCTTTACCATTAGCTCATGAAGGTTGTATTTCACTGAAAGTTCAGATGGTTTTTGTATAAAAATGCCAGTTTTTAAAAGTGTTTATTTTAATTGCAGTTATTTAACATACAATATTATGTTAGTTTCAGGTGTATGATATAGTGACTCCGTAATTCCCCATATCACTCACGACGAGTGCCCTCCTTCATCCCCATCACCTATTTCCTCCGTCCCACGGCCCCCCTCCCCTCTGGTAACCATCAGTTTGTTCTCTGTAGTTAAGAGTCTGTTTCTTGGTTTGTCTTTTTCCCTTTGCTCATTTGTTTTGTTTCTTAAATTCCACAGATGATTGAAATCATGTGGTATTTGTCTTTCTCTGACTGACTTATTTTGCTTAGCATAATGCTCTCTAGCTCCATCCATATCACTGCAAAAGGCAAGATTCCATTCTTTTATTGTGACTGAGTAGTATTCCATTGTATATATACACCACATCTTCTTTATGTACTCATCAATGGATAGACACTTGAGCTGCTTCCCTGTCTTGGCTATTATAAATAATGCTGCTATAAACATAGGGGTGCATGTATCCTTTTGAATTAGTGTTTTTATCTTCTTTGGGTAAATACCCAGTAGTGCAATTACTGGATTGCAGGGTAGTTCTTTTTTTAACTGTTTTCCACAGGGACTTTGCCAATTTGTATTCCCACCAACCGTGAATGAGGGTTCCTTTCTCTCCACATCCTCACGAACACCTGTTGTTTCTTAAGCCAATATTTTTTAATCTGGTCTTGTAGTTCCTTTTTTTTTTTAATCTCCATGAAAATCTTTGTGTTGATTACTTTTACATGGATCTGGATAGTTTGACCCATTCTTCCAAACAGTTGTTTTGTAGCAGTGACCTCAGACCTCAGCTGGGACATATCTGGACATCTGAAGTGTTGGGAGCATGGGTGGGGAGATGTCTTAGGGAGGCAGCTGAACATGAGGAGTGGAATTCTGGAGAGGAGAAATGAATGGTGATACCACAGGTTTGCCACAGGAGGGAGAATGAGAGCAAACAAAGATGGAGGACAAAAAGGGTGAACAGGCACATGTGGAAAAAGGATCAGTTGAGTATAGGGTGAAGATAGGAGTTAAATTCTGGAGAGGTTTAGAAGCATCAGGACCAATATGAGCATATTGAGTTTAAAGACTTACAGGCCCAGCTTTCAAAAAGTCATTTTGAACAGAATATTTGAGTTAGATTTCATATTTTAAAACATTTACGGCAAAGTGATAGGATATGGTGATATGGAGCACAACTTATTTTTATTATTTAAAGAAAATTGGCCATGGGAGCGTGTGATGTAGATGGCCAAAATATGCCTTAATGATAGCGTTCCTGTCTTTAAAACTTCAGTAGATGTTTTGTACACAAAACCCAATTTAACTCATTCATGCAATGGCCGTAATTAGATCCTGTCTCCTTTCCTGGTTTACCTTCAGGGTTGGTTTCAGTTAGGGCAGAAGAAAAATAAAAGCATATATCATGGCTTACCCTTGTGATTTCATCTGAGTTAAATATACGCAACCACATTAATTTTGTTAAAATGCCCACCACAAATATTCCAAAATAGCATTGTAGGCCAATGAATGTCACGGACTAAGCGGTTAGATCCTGATGTTTTGATAAAACTGAGTTTTCTCTATCACATTTAGAAAACTCTAAGAACAGAACTAAGAATTAAAGATACAATGATCCTTTTAAAGTGAAAATTATGAAAGCATTTAAAAATAAATAAACTTGAATTGAGTTTTCTTTTGACTAATATAAAATAGCTCCTGATTTGGAAGCTGGGGTAACCAGGATCTCTGTCAGGTGAGTTTCAAGTGAGAAAGTGAATATTGATAGTAATGTAGGCATCTCCTTTATGAAGGCAGTCCTTATTTGTGGTTGAACTACCTTTTAGTAAAACAGCTTGAACACAATCCCAAGAAAAGACCAATTTCCCTCATTGTCATTGGAGGCCATATCTTTAAACTGTTTTACTGAATTTAAGGAACTTTCATCATGAGGACTGAGGTCAGACAGTGAGAGTTTAAAATCCAAAGGCTTTAAGTGCTAGTTCTTACCATAGTTTGAGGGAGTCTAAGCTTTCCGAGCCCTGCTTTCCACATTTTGCAGCTGAGTTATGGCTTCCAACTTAGAGTTTGTGAAAATATTGGGTAAAATGTAACTATCACATAAATGTCAGGTGCCCTTATTGGGAGAGCTGTATGCCCCTTGGCATTAGCCCCCAGCACCTGCATTCAGAGCTGAGTAGTAACAGGAGCCACGTTCATTCCTCAGTTATTTCAGGAAGTACCCTTCTCTCGCCTAATGAGCATGTCATTCTCCTAGTCCCCGGGTCAGGCCATTGACTTCTTCCTGATGTCTTTGAAACTTGCCTGCAATCTTGTAGCATTTTAAAATATGCTGGGTCAAACTTTACCCCTGAAGAAACAAAATAATTGATTGCAGACACAAGGACCCAAGTGATTTTCAGCAATTTTCTTGTTAGTGATGACACTGGCGGGGGGGAGGGGGATCCAAGGGTTTATCCAACAAAGGGGCAGGGAATTTCATTCAAGAATCTCTGATTTTGCTCTTTTTTCCCAGCCTGCTGATATGGCTTGAATTAGAAGCTGAAGACATTTGCTAAAATAAAATACGACCATGAACCCTTGGGAATTGCTTCACATCCGACTTCTCTGACCTCCGATATCCTTCCCATTGCCTCCAGGCTTTGTGAGAGTGAGGGATGTTTTTCAGTTTCTATATAAGCAATGGAAGCAAACACGTTTTAAAATAATCCAGTAAAAGCACACATCATATGAAAGGAACAATTATTTGAGGGCTGTTGACCTTACCAGAAATGGGCAAGCATTTGGCATCTTGAAAGTCCGCTTTGCTACTGAAGAGCTGTTCTAGAAATGTCACCGTGTCATTACCTTGTCAGCTGCTCTTCAATACACAATAGTAATGCATTGTTTTTAATCTCACTTGGAGCCATCTGAATGTGGCTTTAATTTTAGGACATAAAATCTATTTCAGGAAGGGCACATAGGGTTTTTAAATAACATCTACATTTATTTGAAGCCCAAATAATTTTTAATCAAACCAACTGGAGCTAGACGGGATCCGAAAAATGACTGCTTCAGCCTCTGATTTTTACAGACAAGGAAACTTAAGGCTCCCAGAGCTTAAGGCTCTTTCTCCAGAAACCACAGCAAGTTGGGACAGAGCTGGGACTGGAGTCTAGTTCATCCATTCTGACGCCCCCCCCCTTCCATTCCAGCAGGCTGTACAAGTCCTATTAGTTTAATATTAATTGTGGAAACATAATTGTGGAATTATGCAGTCATAATTAAAGTCAGACCTATTGTTTTTAGGGCATGGCCAAATTACTTAACCATAAAATTTGGATCGTTGCAATTCACTTTTCTAATGTCCATTGTAAGACCTATTTCAAAGGGCGTGAACGCTGGTGCTGGTATTTCTTAAGGCAAATGATGGTGAAACATGAAGTGTTCGGTCTCCTGATGGTCTATCAAAGTCAAAGACAGTGTATATTCTAATATGTACACCTAGTTTGTTTAGTAAGCTCTGCGCTCATCGTAGGGCTTAAACTCATGACCCTGAGATCAAGAGTGGCATGCTCTACTGACTGAGCCCCCCAGGGGCCCCGTAGTATGTACACCTAGTGTTATGTACCCTCTCACGTAAGCCAACACACAGTAAATTCCCTGCCTCATTGGAAATCATGATCCATTATGATGCCACATCTGGAAAAAATTAAAAAAAGAAACCCTGAAAAGATAACATTTCTTCCACCAATGAACTGAGGTTAAAGATTTTGCTGCTTTTTCCTTTCAGACTAATTGTATAAAAATTGCATAAAAAACAAGGGAGAAAAGTTTGTGGATTTTTCACAGCATTTGCACAAATAGAAAAAAAAATATCTTGTAGAACCTCAAATTCCAGGTCCTTTTTTCCTCCCTATCTTGATGAGTTCCATCTCTGTCCTTAGTTTAGGCATTTCAAGAACAGAGGTGAAGCAATTTTGAACATGTAAGAAAATCATTAAATTTGTGTGAGACTTGAATTTATAGAGATTACATCTCTTTGCCCACAGGTTATTTTCGGGTTGTGGTGTACATCTGTGTGTATGAACATAGAAAAACAAATTTGGGGGCACCTGCATGGCCTGGTCATTAAGCGTCTGCCTTCAGCTCTGTTCATGATCCCAGCGGCTTGGGATTGAGCCCCTCATTGGGCTTCCTGCTCAGCGGGAAGCCTGCTTTCCCACTCCCTCTGCTGTGTTCCCTCTCTCACTGTGTCTGTCGGTCAAATAAATAAATAAAATCTTAAAAAAAAAAAAAAACTTAAATTTGGATACCTTTTAGCTCAAAACCTAAGGAAAAATATTTTCTCCTTTTATGGTCTGGACTCAGTTCCAATACACCGCCTTATACTTTATCCTCTTATGATTCCTGTGTAATAATAGCAAAGGCCTATTTATAAATTTGCTTGGAGAACACTTAAATATCAGGAATCTTGATTAAATTTAAGAGCCCGTTGTCTGTATGTTTATTTTAATAAGAAAATAGTTTTTAAAATAAAGGATTTCTCAAGCCCTTGAATTTGTGCCTGTTTCTAGTCCCAGGCAGTTTCCCTGTTTTTGTGAAGTCCTGTCTTGCAGTCATCAAACTTATCCCATACACATGCCTGAGGCACCATTCAGATAGATTATTCAAGCAAAGATAAAATAAAAATCTTTCCTTTGAAATATTCAGATAATTAAGGCTAAATCAAGCCTGTAAAGAGAGCTTTCTCGACATGTATGATTCATGTTGGTGATGTTTTGCCTAATTGTGGTAGAGCCAGTCCAAGGGCAAATGAAGGGCAAAGTGTGGAGGGCTGGGCACAAGAGAGGAGGACCTTATGAGCAGTCCGGTGGGTCTAAAGAGGCAGTCTCTATGGAAAAGAAAACCACACACCTCATGAGGACATGTCTAGGATGTGTTCCCACCTTTGAGGACCCAGGTGCCTATCTGACTCATCCTCAAGGGGTTTCAGTGCTCAGAGGTCCAAGCTCAAGGGTGGGACACAGCAGAGGTGGGGATTGGGATGTACAGTCAGTGAAGAAGTGATGCATAGGACCAACCAGCTGCAGAACCATGTGAGGAGTGGAAACATTCCACAGGCTGAGTTCCAGCCAGGTGCCAAGGGGGGTCTGGGGGGTGGGGGGCTGCAGGGTATGAGTTGGAAACAGGAGCCTGGAAACAGCATTTCAGGATCTTGGAGAAAAGGGTGGGTGTATACAAAAATGGGACTGACCTGCACATTTGGGTAATGGGGGAAGAGCTTATTGTCCCTGGCTGCTTTTAGTCTTGGTTGGGAGCTCTTCCATAGAACATTCATTCATTCATTCATCCTATATTTACTGAGTGCCCTCACTATGCAGATGGTCTCCAACTTAGGATGGTTCAGCTTAGGATTTTTCTACTTTATGGCGCTGTGAAGATGATACACATTTAGCAGGAACTGTACTGCAAAATTTGAATTTTGCTCTTTTCCCCGGGCTAGTGCTATGCAATATAATGCTCTCTTGTGCTGCTGGGCGGTGGCGTGAGCCATAGCTCCTAGGCAACCACACCATCACGGGGGTAAACAACCGATACACTCAGAACCATTCTGTACTCATACAGCCCTTCTGGTTTTCACTTTTAGTACAGTGCTCAATAAATCACATGAGATATTCAATGCTTTATTATCAGATAGGCTTTATGTTAGCTGATTCTGCCCAACTGCAAGCTCATGTTAACTGTTCTGAGCAGATTAAGGTAGGCCAGACTAAGCTGTGATGTTCAGTAGGTTGAGTATATTAACTGCATTTTCCACGTAAGATATTTTCAACTTAGGGTGGGTTTATAGGGATATAACCCCATCATAAGTCAGGGAAGTTTTGGCCCACACCCCAGAGTTTCTGATTCAGAAGGTCTGGGTGTGAGGCCTGAAATTTTGCATGTGTAATCAGTTCCCAGATGATATTTACTGATTGGGTACCACACTCTGAGAACCACTGATCTAGGCAAGGCCACGGGACTTAAGCCTACTCAGGTCTTTTCCCCGTGCTCCTGCCTGGAGTCTCCACCTTGGCTATCCAGGTATTATTGTCAGTAGTTCAGAGAATGTTCTAGTTGAGAAACTAAGAGTGAGAGATCAGTCCAAGCCCCCATTTTCATAGTCCCCACCCTGGAATCCCTGGGCTCTCCCAAGAACAAAACTACAGACTACTATCTTAGCTGCACAATCAAGAACACCCTGAAACAAGATCCAAGAGAGACCATGATTTGTATAATTTATGTTTGAGCTCCATCGAAATGTACTTAATGTACTTACGCTGTCAGTACAGTTTTTGCAGTTTTGTTTTCTATTCCTCAGACCTTATCAGAGTCCTCCTTATGGGAATGAGAAGGGCTGAACTCTTTTCAGACGTTGTGGTGTGTGACTAATACCTGCTACTAAGGGAGAAGTTGTTTTTGTGCTGGTAAACTAGACGCACCGCTGAATATTCTGTTAGTTCTGGTCTTGAAAATAGTGACAATTCTTCCACTTGGGAGAGAGGGAGGAAAAAAAAAAGCCCTGTCCTTGCTTACAGGTATTTCAGGTTTGCCTAATTGTTTTCTCAGGACTGTTATAATTCTCGGGGCTGATGGTTTAACTCAGTTTATCTTACATACTCAGTAGTAATAAAACAATTTTTGCTGTTTTGTTGTAACCCTTAGTAAAAATAGGTACTCTATTTCAGAGACACAAAAGAAATAAAATGTTTTTACTTCGTAGAATTTTTATATACAAAGAAAAAGTCCCCCTAAAACAAATTTGTTGTTACATGAAGTTAATTTATGTAACCCTTTCCCCAGGTTCCTCCCTCACACTATATATTTTCAAATTCTAAAAGTCGATTTATCTTGCATCCTAGTAAACTATTTTTAGAAGTCGTGTCTATAATTTACTACTGTAAAAATCATTAATATGCAAATTATATCTTTTGTTTCTGGAAGATCAAAATACTGGTAAGCCAGGGACTCACTAAACATTTAGGAGTCGGAAACGTCAGAGGACATCATAAGCAGATAGGCCCCCACTGCTGTCAGCCTCATCCACCAATATCACTCCCTAAAGCTGGGTGCCTGCTGATCCGTTTAGTGGGAATTAACTGTGAGGCAAGAGGCAAGTAGCAAGGCATCATCAGGTCAGAGAATCCCAGTCACAGACAACTTCATTTATTCATTCAAAGATTTTATTTATTTATTAGAACATGGGTGGGGGAAAGGGAGAAACAGACTCCCCACTGAGCATGGAGCTGGACATGGGGCTCCTTCCCAGGACCCTGGGATCATGACCTGAACCAAAGGCAGACACTTAACTGACTGAGCCACCCAGGCACCCCATAGACAACTACTTTTTTATTATGTTAATCACAATACATTATATCATTACTTTTTGATGTAGTGTTCCATGATTCACTGTTTGCGTATAACACCCGGTGCTCCATGCAGAATGTGCCCTCCTTAATACCCATCACCAGGCTAACCCATCCCCCCACCCCCCCTCCCCTCTAGAACCCTCAGTTTGTTTTACAGAGTCCATAGTGTCTCATGGTTCGTCTCTCCCTCCAATTTCACCCTTTCATTCTTCCCCTCCTGCTAGCTTCCCTTTTTTTTTTTTTAACATATATTGTATTATTTGTTTCAGAGGTACAGATCTGTGATTCAACAGTCTTGCACAATTCACAGTGCTCACCATAGCACATACCCTCCCCAATGTCTATCACCCAGCCACCCCATCCCTCCCACCCCCCACCACTCCAGCAACCCTCAAGTTTGTTTCCTGAGATTAAGAATTCCTCATATCAGTGAGGTCATATGATACATGTCTTTCTCTGATTGACTTATTTTGCTCAGCATAACACCCTCCAGTTCCATCCACATTGTTGCAAATGGCAAGATTTCATTCTTTTTGATGGTTGTGTAATATTCCAGTGTGTGTGTGTGTGTGTGTGTGTGTGTGTGTGTGTGTGTGTGTGTGTGTGTGTGTATACATACATATACCACTTCTTTATCCATTCATCTGTCGATGGACATCTTGGCTCTTTACACAGTTTGGCTATTGTGGACATTGCTGCTATAAACATCGGGGTGCACGTACCCCTTCGGATCCCTACATTTTTATCTTTGGGGTAAATACCCAGTAGTGCAATTGCTGGATCGTAGGGTAGCTCTATTTTCAACTTTTTGAAGAACCTCCATACTGTTTTCCAGCTGCACCAGCTTGCTTTCCCACCAACAGTGTAGGAGGGTTCCCCTTTCTCCACATCCCCACCAACATCTGTCATTTCCTGACTTGTTAATTTTAGTCATTCTGACTGGTGTGAGGTGATATCTCATTGAGGTTTTAATATAGATTTCTCTGATGCCGAGCGACATTGAGCACATTTTCATGTGTCTGTTGGCCGTTTGGATGTCTTCTTTGGAAAAAATGTCTGTTCATGTCTTCTGCCTATTTCTTGATTGGATCATTTGTTCTTTGGGTGTTGAGTTTAAGAAGTTCTTTATAGATTTTGGATACTAGCCCTTTATCTGATATGTCATTTGCAAATATCTTCTCCCATTCTGTCGGTTGTCTTTTGGTTTTGTGGACTGTTTCTTTTGCTGAGCAAAAGTTTTTTATCTTGATGAGGTCCCAATAGTTCATTTTTGCCCTTGCTTCCCTTGCCTTTGGTGATGTTTCTAGGAAGAAGTTGCTATGGCTGAGGTCGAAGAAGTTGCTGCCTGTGTTCTCCTTTAGGATGTTGATGGACTCCTGTGTCACATTTAGGTCTTTGAACCATTTTGAGTCCCTTTTTGTGTGTGGTGTAAGGAAATGGTCCAGTTTCATTCTTCTGCATGTGGCTGTCCAATTTTCCCAACACCATTTGTTGAAGAGACTGTCTTTTTTCCATTGGACATTCTTTCCTGCTTTTGGACAACTACTTTTAATACAGTTTCAGCCCTCACTGTATTTAAGAGGCTCTTGAAGGGTTGACACATGAACTTAGATGTCCTTTTCAAGGGAATTATTGTAGGCAGACAACCAATATCCAAACAATCTTCTGAAACAAACCAGTTCTTTCCTTGGAAAACTGTATACTTTGTCATATTCTGATTTCTTTGCAAATTGGTCATTACAGACTGAATTATATGTTAGCAATTATTCATTATATTCAAATTAAGCTGGTACTAAATAGTCCCGATAACAAAACATCTTCTAGATGTTTTATAAAATTCTTATGTAATAAAGCCAATAATATGATCATAGGTATCCCCTAATGAATTTATAAAGGTAAATTCATAGTATTTTTATTCATCTCTTTCTATAATTATTAAATTTTAAGAAACACCTGCCTCTTGCTAATGTTGAGGGAAGATAGAGACAAAGAGCAGATGTTTGCCATTCTCATTTTATTTCTATTCAGTGTGTGTGTTTTATAAATGCCAGGAAATTATTTTAAACCAGGTGGTGCTTTATTGATAAAATATTTATTACATATTTATGGTAAATTTTATAGATTTATCATGGCAGAGGCTTTAGGTTTCTTTGTAGTTCAGAGTTTATTAAAGACTAAATCAAGCACGACCATAATCTGTTTTGCTCCCAAGGATAAGTACAGTAGAGGCTTTGGAGTTAATACCCAAATTTTAATCAGTATTATTATTTTTTAAAGATTTTATTTATTTGACAGAAAGAGAGAAAGGCACAAGCAGGGTGAATGGGAGAGGGAGAAGCAGGCTCCCCACTGAGCAGGGAGCCTGATGTGGGGCTTGATCCCAGGACCCTGAGATCATGACCCCAGCTGAAGGCAGTTGCCTAACAGACTGAGCTACACAGATGCCCCATTAATCAGTATTATTAAGTAGCTCTTCCTAGGAACCAGTCATAATCGGTGTGTGTGAGGGCTCCCAATGTACAGTCAAGATTTTAAATCTTGAAAAGGAGAACATTTTTTATAGTTTTATTAGTTTCTTCCTGCTCTTTGTTCTTGCTGGGATTTCTGTTGGAAAACATGGACATTATTTATATTAAATTAAGATTTTTAATGTCATCTTCTCTTTAGAGAACATATTTTCCTGAATATAAAAATTATAGTCACTGTTGGGGCACCTGGGTGGCTCAGATGGTTAAGCATCTGCCTTCGGCTCAGGTCATGATCCCAGGGTCCTGGGATCGAGCCCCGCATCGGGTTCCCTGCTTGGCGGGAAGCCCGCTTCTCCCTCTCCCACTCTCCCTGCTTGTGTTCCCTCTCTTGCTGTGTCTCTCTGTCAAATAAATAAAATCTTTAAAAAGAACATAGTCACTGTAAGTATTTTAAAACACACAGAAAATCTATTAAAATATCACCTAAAATTCTATCACTGAGATATACTACTTGTATATCTTGTGTTTTGGTATATGTTTTGCTAATCTTTTTCTGTTGTAAAAAATGTGCATGTATGGATGTTTCAAGGCTATAGAAATGGATTGCAAAATTCCTTTTCTCCAAACTGTACAAGAATGCACTTACCCCCAACCTTCAACAGCATTGCCTATTAATAGTCATTTTCATAATCTTGCACTCTTTATGTGCTTTTGGAAAAGGCTACTTAATGGCTTGATGAAAAAGGAAGTATTTTTAGCAAAAGGGGGAAATTGTCATTAATGATGCAATATATCAGTGTCAAATTAGGTCCCTTGAAGGGAAGCCATTTATTCAAAGCTCTGGGCGATCCAATGTAGATGTTTTTAGGAATATAAGGGTATCTTATTTAAAGATTGAAGAGCAAGACATTGAAATGTGTTTGATAATCAACTAATTCATGTTAAATCGGTGGAAATTTTATCCCAGCCCTCTGTGTTCTGGAAGACAACCTTAGTTGTTCTCATCATGGGATCACCTCAGGCCATGGGTTATTTAGTTTAATGGGATTTGTATGGTTGGATAGAAAGGGATTAATTTTTTTCTGGAACATTTTTGTCATAAGGTTGAAGGTAGAAGACAAAAGTTACACTAAAGGAAATTCAAATGTGAGCCACAGTGCATTTTTGTTTGCTTCAAAACTATATGTTATCATGTGGAAGCAAGTGATTTTTCCAATGGATTTGTTCACAAATAGAAACAAAAAATGGAGACTGTCTTGGTTGATTTGGGGGAATCTGCAAGGTATATTTAAAGTTTATATTTATTGTGGAGGTGCAAAATTGTTAAAAGACATTTGGATCCTGGGAAAGTTATACTGTAGAAATATCTTTACTCCTTTCCTCCAGCTGTTAAAAAAAAAAAAAATTACCACAAACTTGTGGCTGAAAACAACAGAAATTTATTCTCTCACAGTTCTAGAGGCCAGAAGTTTGAAATGAAGGTGTTTGTGGGGCCATCTCCATCCAGGCGAGAGGGGAGAATCTGTCCCTTGACTCTTTCAACTCTTTGTGGCTGCCAACACTCCTTGGCTTGTGGTGGCATCTCTCCAGTCTCTGCCTCTGTGGTCACATTGCTTCAGCTTCTTCTGTCTGTGTCAAATCTCCCTCTGCCTCCCTTTTATGAGGACACTTAATGATGATTGCATTTAGGGCCCACTTGGATAATCCAAGATAATCTCCCCATCCTGAGACCCTTAACTTAATCACATCTACAGAGTTCTTTTTTGCCATGTAAGGTAACACTCAGATTTCAAAGATTCGAATGTGGGTATCTTTAGGTAGGGGGACATTATCCAGCCTACCAGGACCTTAAATATACCTGATTTCACATACTTCTCCCTGTTCACTCTCTACCAGAACATGAGGCATGTGTCCAGAATCAAAAAATTCTTCCCCAAAGTTTTGACCCAACTGTCTGGGGAGGTGGTGTGGGATGGGCAGAGTTGACTTCAGAATTGATCCAGCATATCTAGGATAGGTGGTCTTGTAAGTCTGTAGGTCTTGAGAATAGGTCCAGCCAGGGAGACAAGACAGCAGATTTAAAGATGCAGGGCAGAGTGGCCAACAAATAAAGAACTGTTCTTCCCCAGTTCTCCTCACCTGAGCGGATGAATGAATGGAAGGCCATCGTCATGCATAATGTGCATGTCTTACTTGAAAATTTGGTAATTGGTCCCCAGTAGCCTGCCTGAGCTCCCCTGTTGACCTTTACTAACACTTTCAGTTTCTCATCATCTTCTTTAGAAGGAGCTTTTTGCCACTTGTTATGAAGCAAGGCCTTCTAGGGCTCCCCTCCTGTCTTGTCCCCTCTCTGCCAAGCTCTGCAGTCCAGGGAGCTTTTCCTCTGCAGCCAGTGCAATAGCTAATCTGTTCCAGTTGCATAAGAATTGAGAAACAATGAGACTATTTAAAAGCCCACTGGCATCCTTCCAGTAGCTGCTCACTCCAGTGTTTACTCTGGAAAAGGTGCCAAGTTACATATCCATTCTTTGTGTAAATTCTCCTTCACTTCCTGTGTCCCTCGAGGAGGAGGAGGACCCTTTCCTGTGGGCTCTATAGGGAGAGGTGGTGCTCTAGGGAAGTGGGGGAGGCAATTGAACCTTGAAGTATCCTGTGTAAGTGAGGCCTTAGAAGGCCAACCAGAGAATTTGAGAAGAGGAGGCTTTGGCATGGCACAGGGAAAGCATTTTTTTTTTTTCTTTTAAACAGCTGGTAGGTGGAGCTTTGAGATGATTGCAAAAATGACATAGTCATAGAGTGGCCATTACCGCCCTCTCTGCCTTTTTTAAAATAAGGAACGGTCTCTTTAATTTTCTCTGGAGTCAGTTGGACTACGACATGGTCCTTCATTTGTTACCATTTTAAAATCAATTACCTGGATCAAACTGCTGTGAAGGCTGGGCTGACGTTTTTGAGTCTGTAGGTCATAGTTATACCATCTACATAAACTAAGCCACCGCTGCTCCTGATGCTGGACCCAAGAACGTATTTCTGGGGCAATGCAAAGAACAGCCCCCACACACCGATTCAAAGTTGAGGAGATTCAGGATACTCCGGTGTCATTTTGTGAAAATGCCACTTATATTGTTCAGAACCCCAAAGCTCTGAAAAAGTAAGCCGTGAAATGAGCTACCATCTCCACTGCAGATCTCTTTAGAGATTGAGGTCAAGAGTACCCTCTTTCCATTAGCCCCCACCTAAGTTCTTCCCATAATGAGACCACTGTGATGAAATTTGTACCCAAGGTAGAGATGAATATTTTAGTGGTAAAGATAATAGTGAAATCTAAGAAACATTGTGTACTGGGGACCGTGTTGTGTCCTTTTGCTGAAAAGATCCTGGGAGAACCAGTTAAACCAGTGAAAGATGATGCAAGTCGATAGAAGCTTTCTTTTCATTTTTGATATAAACATTTCATATCAGAAGCCTGTCATTGCTGTTTTCTTTAAAATAAAATCAAAGGGAAATATTAAAAGGGGTGGTTGAGGAGTGAAAAATCATAGAACACAAAGTTCCACGAAGGAGAGGTGTTTTGCCCACTGATTTCTGAAGTCTGGACAACCGGGGAGGCCACCGTTTAGCTCTCTCATCTGTCTTCACTGCTATCACTTTGCTCTCTGTAGTTGGTTATTCTCATTACAGATCACTGAATAACACATCCATGAGAGCCTGACAGGTCTGTTTTGCTCTGCAGATCTGTTTTATGGCATAGAAAGCGTGAATGCACAGCATTGTACCAGAAGCTCGCTTCTAACCCACCTTGGGTGAACGGGCTGTGTGTAGGTGTCTGTCTCTCCAGTATAGACACCAAGAAAAAGACCTGGAAAGACACAGAGAAAGACGAACTGATAGGAATGGAGAGAATTAGGAAGAGAGACCCAACGACAGTCAGGATTGGGGATACAGACATGTGGACTGGGATGAAACACCTCTCCCTTCTCAAACTCTCTGCCGCCTGGCTCATCTTGGCTTTCCATGGGAAGCCTTGGTGCTGATGAACCTCAGCCGGGCTGGTTAGGACGCCCTTCCTGCTTTCACCTGCCTTTAGCCTGGTCAGTAGTGAGTAATGGAGTAGTTCCTCCTTCAAACAGCAATGGTTGCCGTTGTGAGGAAGCTGCCCTGAAACATGACTTAATACATTCTTCTGCTGTTTTAAATTGGGACTAAAGAATAACACATCTGCTTATCTGTAGGATTTAAACTTTTTTTTTCTCTTTGAAATTTGCATCCTTTTTTTTATTATGTTAATCACCATACATTACAGCATTAGTTTTGGATGTAGTGGTCCATGATTCATTGTTTGCGCATAACACCCAGTGCTCCATGCAGAACGTGCCCTCTTTAATACCCATCACCAGGCTAACCCGTCCCCCCACCCCCCTCCCCTCTAGAACCCGCAGTTTGTTTCTCAGAGTCCATCGTCTCTCATGGTTCGTCTCCCCCTCCGATTCCCCCCCTTCATTCTTCCCCTCCTGCTATCTTCTTCTTTTTTTTTTTTTTTTAACATATAATGTATTATTTGTTTCAGGGGTACAGGTGTCTGATTCAACAGTCTTGCACAATTCACAGCGCTCACCATAGCACATACCCTCCCCAATGTCTATCACCCAGCCACCCCATCCCTCCCACCCCCCACCACTCCAGCAACCTTCAGTTGTTTCCTGAGGTTAAGAATTCCTCACAGCACATACATGCAAGAATACATTCCTATAATAAAAATGTGCATCACAAAGATAACATTAAGATACCTTGATTTTCAGCCTCAATCTTTATTTCTTCCCCAGAAGTAGATAGGGTTATAAACTCCTTTTTTTGGCGGGGGGGGGCACAAGTGTGAGAGAATGTGAGTGGGGGGAGGGGCAGAGGGAGAGAGAGAGAATCCCAAGCAGGCTCCATGCTCAGCAGTATGGAGCCCAACACTGGACTCAATATCACAACCCTGAGATCATGACCTGAGCAAAAACCCAGAGTCTGATGCTTAATAACCAACTGAGCCACCCATGTGCCCCATAAATTTCCAAATGTTTTAATAATTTATATACACATTTATGTACCTAAAGAAATATATAGGTTTTTCTCATGTCTGTGTGTTTACATAGGTGGTATTACATTGCTCTTATTCTGTAGCTGTGTATGTAGGTAAATGGTATCACACTGTTCATATATCATTCTGTGGCTTCCTATTTTTATTTAATAGTATGTGTTAGAGACCTTTCACATTTAGGTTGAGTTCATCTTCTTTTAGCAACTTTCTGGTATAGATTTGCTCATATTTTAGCTAGAATTTTTTCTCTGTGAGAATTGAACTCTGACATTGGTTGGTGTTTTGTTCACCTACCTTATGGTGTCCTTGTCAGGACCCAATGATGGGACTTGTGGAATAAGTCAGGTAGTAACTTATTTTTTCTTATGTCCTGGAAAAATGTTAGGTGTGTAGGATTTGCCTTTTCTTTGAAAATTTGTTAGAACTCACCTATAAACCTATGTTGGGTCTAATCTTTTATTATTATTATTTTTTAAGATTTTTATTTATTTGACAGAGAGAGACACAGTGAGAGCAGGAACACAAGCAGGGGGAGTGGGAGAGGGAGAAGCAGGCTTCCAGCCGAGCAGGGAGCCCAATGCGGGGCTCGATCCCAGGACCCTGGGATCATGACCTGAGCCGAAGGCAGATGCTTAACAACTGAGCCACCCAGGCTCCCCCTTTTATTATTTTTTTTCAATTTCTTCCAAAGTCACTGTTCAATTTAAGTATTCTCTTTTTTTTTTTTTTTTGAGTCAAATTTATTTTAACTTTGAAAAACCCATCCACTTTATTTAGGTGTTTAGATATTTTGGTTAAAATTAAACATAGTATTCTGTCCTGTGTTTTTCTTCTGTGTGTAATTATACCTCCTTGTCATCATGCACATTGTGAGTTTATACATCTTCCTTCTCCTTCCCCATCCTTCTCTCTCCCCAGCACTTGCCAAATGCTTATCTCATGTAAATATTTAGAAAGCAATTAACTTTTACTGATCATTTTTAAACAATTTTTGGCTATATATTACATACCTAGGTTTTGATGCACAGTGCTCCCAC
Source organism: Zalophus californianus (assembly GCF_009762305.2). Lineage (NCBI taxonomy): Eukaryota > Metazoa > Chordata > Mammalia > Carnivora > Otariidae > Zalophus > Zalophus californianus. The sequence continues at coordinate 105,203,893 of NC_045602.1, read as the reverse complement.
CTTTCATTTCTAAGAAACTTATAATTTTTGCTTTGACTATTTTGCTTTACTGAAGAATTATTTAGAAGTCTGTGTATGTTTATATTGAACTTGTATGCATATAGATTTTATGTGCTCTCATTAATTTGTAAGTTGGCCTAGTTGGGGCCAATGAGCATGGCCATCTTAATTTCTGCCTTTTGAAAAATGCTGAGGCTTTTCTCTATGTCCCAATTATGATTAGATTCTGAGATTATTATATGTGTGTATGGGGTACCCGGAATACAAAGAGGGAGTGAAGAAAACATAATAATATATTATCTATTATACTCAGGATTCAATATTATATATGTATATATTTTATATATGTATATATGTAAAGAAAGAGGCAGGGGCATGTCTAAATTCAGTAATGTGTTTAAGTCATCTAAACTGTTTTGATTAAACTAGTCAGTGTGATATTCACATCCTCAATATCCTTACATTTTTGTCTCATTTCATTTCTGAGAATCATTCATTGTCTCCTAATATGTTTGTGACTTTGCCAGATTTCTTTGTAATTTACCAGTTTTTCAGTATATGTTCTGATGCTGTGTGCTCACATGCTTTAATATTAATGACTGCTAAATAATTGTGATCATCCCTTTTCCTAATATGATTTGTCACTGTCTCTCGCTGTTTTCCCTGCATCTGTTTTGTCTGCTCCATTACTGTGGACCCCTGTTCGCTTTTCTTCCTAGCATGTGTCTATTACGTTGTTGTTGTTGTTTTTCATCCCTTCATTTTTGAACTTCCTGTATCATTTTTTTATAAATATTTCTGGTAAACAACTATAATGTTACCTAATGTCAAAGCCTCTGTCTTTTCTTTTTATAAGTGAATTTAGCCAATTCGTATGTATTATAGCTAGGGATATGTTGTCATTTTATTTGGTGTTTTCCATTTATAGTGTGTTCTTTTTTCCCCTCGCTCCCCTCATCTGTTTTCTTTTTAAAGGGGACTCATGTTTCTTTGTTCTGTTTTCCCCCTCTAACAGTGTGCAGGTTTTACTTTCCATTTTTAATTTCCTATAGGAAAATTCTTAAATTCTTAAACTTCTATTTTTTTAACATTTTATTTATTTATTAGAGCGCGTGAGAGAGAGATCACAAGCAGGGGGGTAGGGGTAGAGGGAGAAGCAGGCTCCCCACTGAGCAGGAAGCCCAGATGCGAGGCTCGATCCCAGGACCCCAGGATCATGACCTGAGTCGAAGGCAGTCGCTTAACCAACTGAGCCACCCAGATGCCCCTTAAACTTCTATTTTTCTGCCAGTGTCTAGAGTCTCAAATACCGATATTCCACTCCCAAAATGATTGACATCCCTTTGGTCCGTACTACCTTTCCTCTCACCACGTCAGTTGCCACAACCTCTGTATTGATATAATCAGCAAATTAGGAGCAAGATTATTATAATTTCTTTGTCTTTTTTTTTTTTTTGTATAGTAAGTAAAACTTAAGAGCAGACTTTTTTTTCTTCTTTCTTCTCTCACTGTGTCCGCATTACTTCCTCTATCCCTTTTCTACATTTTTCTTCATGACAGAGCATGTAACACCTTAAATCTTTCAGAGTAGGTCATTAAATCTTTCTTATAACTTGCAAGTCCATAAATACCTCTATTTTCTCCTAAACATTAAGCTATTAGTTGATCGGACACAATTTCAAGTCCAAAATTATTGCCCCTCAGACTTTTGAGGTTGCAGTATTGCGGACAGTATGCCTGATTTCTGTCTGCTTGTCATTCACCTCTGAATTGTCTTCTTTCTGTGCATCTCTGAGGAATTTTTAACTTCCCTTAATATCTTTTGTCTCAGTGTCCCCCGAAGGTATGTTTAGGTGTGTGTATCTCCCCTCTCCCCATTTATACTGCTTGCATTAGTGTATTTTTTTCAAATGAGGACTCAGATATTCATGCTGAGGACTCAAATCTGAATATGCAAATATCCAGATTTCAGAAGTGTTCTTCCACCGTTGCTTTGATTAGTCCTTCCACTGGCTCTGTTTTCTTGCCTTCTAATAGAAGAAGCTGTTCTGTTGGGTCATCGTTGAACCCTCGGCTTCTGTTTCCCACCTCTCTAAATTTTTCCATTGTGCTTTCTTTTTGTGTTGCATTTCTCTGAGAATCCCTTGGCTCAGCCCTTCAGCTGAGTTCTGTTTATAATTCAGCTTACCTGTTAAGAGTTTGATTTCAACAATCACTTTTAAATTTCTAGTTAATTATATTTTTGGAACTGAATGCACTGTTTCCTCCCACACTTATTAGCCACACATAAGCCAAAGTCAGGTTCTTTTTTTGTTTGTTTTTTAAAATTTTATTTATTTATTTGACAGAAAGAGACATAGTGAGAGCAGGAACACAAGCAGTGGGAGTGGGAGAGGGAGAAGCAGGCTTCCCACAGAGCAGGCAGCCCGATGTGGGACTCGATCCCAGGACCCTGGGATCATGACCTGAGCCGAAGGCAGACACTTAACAACTGAGCCACCCAGGTGCCCCCAAAGTCAGGTTCTATCGGTCCTGTTAACTCTGTTTTCTCAGGTGTCAGTTCTACTTACTGGGTTTGGTGTCCATCTTCCATGTTCTTGGCATCACTTAAATACTTGGTAATTCTTTGTTGGATGCTGACCTTTTCATTGAAAATGTCCTGCTTGCAACTACTACAGGTACACCATGGTGCGTAATGCTAAGAAGTGTGGGTAGAAGGAGTGCTGACTTCTTCCTAAGTGCAGGCAGCCACTCTGAAGAATGCCCATGCTCTCTTTCAGTGTCATATGCTGCCCATGCTAGAAAGCAGACCTTTTGCAGTTCCCTGAGGGGCCCATGTGAGGAAGGGGTGAGAGAGCTTTTGAGAGAACCAAGAGCAATAAAAAAATTCCAGTTACTTCTATTTGATTCTGCAACCCAACAATCAGTGGACTCCACTGCCTATGCATCCACCTTTAGGCTCACAGTGTAGGCTTGTAGAACCACCCACCCTTTGCAGCAGGCCTCTCCTGTAAAGAGGGTCAGGTTTGTGGATTCCTTTTTCTGTTGCCATCAGATTAAAATATATATCTTATTATCTTATATTATTCAAAGAGGGGAGGGGAAGCTTCCCAAATGATCACCTCTGGTTGATCACCTCGCTGTGGATATTACAGTTGACCCTTGAACAATGCGGGAGTTATAGGAGCTCTAACTTTCCACGTGATCAAAAATTCACATATAACTTTCGACTCCACCAGAACTTAACTACTAATAGCTTACTGTTGGGGACCAGAAGCCTTACCAATAACATAAAACAGTTGGTTACACATATTTTGTACATTATATGTAGTATATTACTGTATTTCTACAATAAAGTGAGCTTGAGAAAAGAAAATGTTAAGAAAATCCTAAGAGAAAATACATTTAAGTACTGTCCTATATTTATTTAAAAAAAAAAAAAATCCCCCTATAAGTGGACCCGTGTCAAACCCGTGTTGTTCAAGGGCCAACTGTGTTTCCCTAGGTTTAGAGACAAGGGGAAGGAAAGTTAGAATCGGATGAAGGAAAGAAGAAGAAAGAGACAATTCATGGGCTTATTCTACGCATCTGAAGAAGAGCTTTTGCAAACGCATAAATATAAAGCGATTAACTTTTGGTCTTTGCTTGTTTTTGAATTTTGCACACTAATGAGATGTTCTTTTTCGTTTTTTAGGTCTTGAGTGTAATCATGGCCAAACCTTATGAATTTAACTGGCAGAAGGAAGTTCCTTCCTTTTTGCAAGAAGGAGCCATTTTTGACAGATATGAAGAGGTAAAGAAGTGTTACTAATCTTTTCTCTCAAAACATTCTTATAATTATTTCATTTTAATTACAGTATTGAGTAAATAGTCTTTGACATAAGTAAGAACATCTTTGAGATTTATAAGTTGGAATAGTTGGAAAGAGGCAAGTTATGAGATATAATAATGATAATGATACTGTAATTTATTGAGCGCTCACCGTGTGCCAGATATAATCATGATAATGATGCTATAAATTATTGAGTGCTCACTGAGTGCCAGACAGTTTTCTAAGCACTTGTGTGTATTATTTGTTTAATTCTTCACAACAACCTTATAAGGTTGTTGCTATTATTACCGTGGTTTTACAGATGGGTTTCATGTAGTAACAGTTTTTGCCTAACGAAGTGCTTTTGGCAGGCTTTCTACATAAAACTTTGTATTTGTTATAAATGGAATAGTGATTGGACTTTGTGCTAGTTGTTTGCTTTGCTGGTTTCATTCGTACAGAACAGTTGGGTGAAAGCTTTGCATGGCCGGGCTTTCTATCATTTATTATTTGTGCCCTTTGCAAGGCGCTGTTGGCTCCAGACTTTCGATAGAGCAGGGGCTTGGGGCCACCAATCTATTGGGAAAGTTTAGGTCAGTGAGTTGAAGCCTCATCAGCATTGTAAATGTATCGTATTTCTTGGATTATATTTGAGTTTGAAGTGGATTGGGCAAGGGAGGGTGAGGAGACGCTGAGGCAAAGTGAAATGTACAACTTGCTAAGACTTCCATCTCCAGTCAGAATCGGTTCCCCTCGAAATCACTGGAATGTATGTGGTGGCTGATGGTGGTGGCCCACTCAGAGGTTTGGATTGTCGGGCCTTTTCATGAGGTCTGTGGGCTGACGTGACTCAGTACTTGTCGACTTGGTTTTTCCAAAATGTGTATCCTAATACCCTCTAGATTTATACTGTAATTGCTTTGTAAGTAAATAAAATTGAGAAAGGCAAAGGATGGGCCCCAGTGTGGTCACTATTCCTTGTACTGAATTAAAATATTGAAGTGACAGCTGTTTATAGGACAAGCTTGGCTCCTTCCCTGAAGGAACAGCTAGGCTCGCTCTGCTATGAGAAGACTCAGAAAATATTTCGCCTGCTGGAGGCAACCACTATTAATTCTTTGGCAGTTTTCTTTCAATCTTTTTTTGTTTGTTCTTTTTTTCTCTCTTCCCAAGTTGTGATTGTAATCTTTTGAAAATCTAAATCAGGACTTGCTTTTCTCTATTTCAAAGGATTCCATGACTCCGTATTGTGGGATAAAGTGAAATACAAGGCCTTCCTTGATTTGGCTCCTGCCTAATAGTGCAACCTCATTTCCCACCAGTTTCCTACACACACTCTCTGCTTTAGCCAAAAAAATTCCCTGGCAGTTCCCCCAAGATACTATTCTGTTACATGCTTTGTGCATGCTGCTCTCTTTTCCTAAAATGCACTTGTTCCTCCTAATTTGACTGATGAACTCCTACTCATCCTTCAAAGCCCAGATGAGAAATCTCTACCTCTTTGATAACCATCCTTGAACCATTCAATAAGAATTGATAACCTCTTTGTGCCACCACTCACCAACCCTTGCACATACTACACTGCATTCGCATTTTATTTATTGTTTTTGTGTCTTCTACTGTATTCTGAGTTTCTTGAGATCAAAGACCATCTTTTACGTATCTTTCTCTGGGGACTAGCAGGATGTCTGAAACTGCCAAACTCACTGTAGAGGTAGATTACAGAGTATTTTAGGTAGAAATGTTTCCAACTTGGTCTGGTTCTATTGCTTGTTCCTTTTCTTGATAAGTGAAATGGTGCGAGTACTTGATAATCTTCAAGATCTGTATGGGGATCTGAACCTCAATAGATTCAAAATATTAGGGTAAATCGTGTGACAGTTTTCATCTTTTAAATAAAAAATGACCAATATCAACAATTTGATATAGTTCAAGTTTAATACAAAGTAAGTTATTGCAGTTGGCTGATTTTATCCACTTTACCCAGAAGGCCAAGGACTGGCTTAGAAGCACTTACAAGTGTTTTTCCCAGGTAAGCCAGGTCCAGGTTGGGTACTAGAGTCACTAAGGTAGTGACCACTGACCCTTGGTCATGAGCTGGTGGGACATCATTTCCTGGATCTACTAGAGTGTCCTAAAGTTTGGCAGTTTCCTCAGGCAGCATCCCAAGCTCCGGAAATCTACAGGATTACTTAAAAATAAATACTACATGGCTCCTAATGATTCAGAGAAGGTCATTTTGAAGAGATTAAATATAATCACTGGCTGAGTATCTTGACTACTGTCATATAAGCAGAAACACATTAGAGGAAAAAAGTACTGTTTTTATGCTTTATCAAGTGAACTGTGATTTGATGAACAAGAGGTTATTATTTTTATTTCTCAGGATGAGTTTCTTTAGCTATTAATCATCACAACTCGCTCATATTTAGAAAACACTGATTTGCGTGGGCTTCTAAGGGCAATTGCTTTTCACCCAGGTTCCTCTGAAAATGAGGTAGAGGTCAAAATCTTGAACAAGGATTGACTACAACCCAGCTCAGCTTTCAACTTTAAGTGATATCAGGATTTAAGCAAAACAAGTTTTCACTTAATAAAGTAGATGTCTCTCTTCATAACAACATATCAAACAAGAAAGTCACAGTATTAGAAACTGGACCGTGGCCACTGTTATTACCGTTTCCCAGTCCCGTAAGATTCAGTTCTTTGGAGCCATGGCTGCTAAAATATTAAAGGCAACAAAATGCAAGCAGAAAAGGTTTGTTTCTACGGTGTGTGTGAACAGCAGTGGGAAATGACAGCTGATGGCAAGCGGGGGGGGGACAGAAATTTGAGAAAACACAGCCTGAGCATCCCAAAAGTGTCATAGCAAAGGGACCACTTACAAAGGAGCATAAATGCCTTCAGCACCATGTGACAACATTATCATGAGGGCCTTAGGGATCAGCCAAATATTAAATTATGTTCCACATACGTGTTTAAAGAAGGCAAGGAAGGGTGTCAGGCTATGGGTGAGCATGCACAGGTCAGAAAAGTGTTTACTAGTCGCTATTTTTTTTTTTTAAGATTTTGTTTATCTTAAACAGAGTTTGAGAGAGAGAGAGAGAGAGTGCACAAGCCAGGGGAGGGGCCCCAGGGAGAGGGAGAAGCAGACTCCCTGCTGAGCAGGGAGCCCGATGTGGGTCTCGATCCCTGGACCCTGAGATCATGACCTGAGTGGAAGGCAGATGCTCAACTGACTGAGCCACCCAGGTGCCCCTACTAGTCATTATTTTAAAAGTATATGTTATTTTGCCAATAACTGTAATCAGTGCAACTGCGTGTAAGCATTATTTTATTATTTCTGTATTGCTTTTGAGGTAGGCCTCATTTTTAGAGACTTTAACATAGCAGCTTGCATTGTAGCCCCTGATTATATTCCCATGCCACTTGCAAGTCTGCTTTTTACCTAACTCTACTTGATTTATAAGTTACTTAAATGCAAAATGTACTTCGTTTCCTAAGGGATGCTTGTTATTCAGTCTTTAAAGCAGAGATTTTTCTATTGCAGAGGCGAAAAATAGCAGTACTTTTTTAAAACACTTGCAACCCAAATGTCTCCAGCTCAGTCTCCTGACTTTCTTTTGAAAACATTAAAAGGCTGAAGATCTTATGCCCTGGCTACACTGGGCCTTCCCCGGTCTTTCCTAGAATTCCTACCTGCTGACACTCTCTTGGTGATGACTCACATCCTCAGTGCCTTCTTAACCTCTCCGTTCCCAGGACTGTTCCCTGCTCTGGTTTGTTTCGCTCTCTGAGTCCTTTGTATATATCATCAAATCCCCAGAACAAGACTGTTGTATGAAATAGACATTCACGTAAGATTTGGTGGTAGCAGAGGAGGATTGGAGCACACAAGAGGACTCACTTCAAAATTAAACATCCGAGATGGTGCTGAACAAATTTCCTTTGCCAGGCTGGCCAGGGAGTGGCTCTCATTGTCTTCTTTCTCCCTCTCTCACACTGAGATGCACGTGCCGGCTTCTCTTCTTCTCTTCTTTTTGTAATCTGCCCCTCAGCGTCCTTTTCCGATTTACCTATTACCCATGTCCCCTTTTCCACATGTCTCTTCTCCAAGTTAAAAAAAAAAAAAAAAAAAAAAAATTTTTTTTCCTTTCTCTCAAGCAAAACAGAAAATTTTAGTCCCTCTTCATCCTGAGTATTTTGGAAGCGAGTGTTTGAAGTAAAAAGGGAGCCAGACTTTCCTGAGACCTTTGCTTTTGCATAAGCTTGTATAATCCTCTCAGATAAGTGGTCACCAGTGGAGCTCTGCCTAATGAAGATGGTCTGTATCTGTGCTGCCCATTAATCACATGTGGCCGGCCGGCGCTTGAAATGTGCCTGGTGGGCTTGAGGGAACTGGGTTTTTCACTCTAATTAATTTTAATTTAAATTTATCTAGCTCCACGTGGCCAGTGCCTATCTTACTGGGCAGCACCGTTCTCGACAGCAAGCTCAAACTACAACCAGATTTCTCTTTTTTTTTTTTTTTAAAGATTTTATTTATTTATTTGAGAGAGAGAGAATGAGAGAGAGCACGAGAGGGAAGAGGGTCAGAGGGAGAAGCAGACTCCCCGCCGAGCAGGGAGCCCAATGCAGGACTCAATCCCGGGGAGTCCGGGATCATGACCTGAGCCAAAGGCAGTCGCTCAACCAACTGAGCCATCCAGGCGCTCTACAACCAGATTTCTCAACACACAGCGTTCTCAGTTGGTGGGAATCTACAGTTTGCTTCAGCCATTTCTTCTTGGTGGCAGCCAGAGCAGAGATTCAAGTATTATTGTGTAGATGACTCACCTCCGGCCCCGGTCCTTCCCACGTCCCAGATCCCCAGGTGGGGGCCACCCCTTGTTGTCACCCATGGGACTTTATTGTAACTGAGGCAAGCCGCCTGGGTAGAGCCCCCTATTCTGGCAAAGCCTTGGTCTTTCTCCTAGCCCCTTCTACCCTCTACCCCCAACCCCCTCCCCCAAGACACACTTGGGTGGAATCCTTAGGTGCTTCCAGCTGGTGCCAGGACAAGGGAAACAATTAATGCCATCACCAGACCCAGTGGAATATCAAAGTGCAGGATCAGGACCAGCCTAAAGTAGGGCTGAGTGGGACAGGCTGATGTTGCCTCTTTCCAGGGCAGCTCTGAAATCGAACGGAGGGCCGTGCAGCGAAGCTCTGAAAGGCCCGGACAGCCTACACACCCCAGGCTGTTCATCAGCGAAGTGAAGAATTTTCTAAATATAATTTTCAAAAAAAAAAAAAAAAAAAACAACTGAAAACACAACCCTCATAGAAAGTATTTTGGCTTCAAGATTTATTTAACCCCTCCGTGAGGACACTGGCAGGATGGTAAAGCTAGTACTAAGAGCTTTGGAGGGAGAGAGTTGGACAGTTGACCTTTGAACAACTCAGGGGGCGGGGCCCTGACCTCCACGCAGTGAAAAATCCACGTATCACTTTTGACCCCCCCCCAAAACTTAGCCGCTAATAGCCCACTGTTGACCAGAAGCCTTACTGATAACCAAAACGTTTGAGTAACACATATTTTGTATGTTATATATATTATCTACTGTATTCTTATAATCCAGTAAGCTACGGAAAAGAAAATCTTATTAGGAAAAGCCTAAGGAAAATCCATCTACAGTACTGTACTGCATGTATCAAAACAACAACAACAACAACGGAAACAAAACCCTCCACATCTAAGTGGACCCATGCTGTTTAAGGGTCAAATATGTATAGTCAAGAGAGGAAAGCTGATGCAAATTTTTGACAAAATTTGCTACAAAGCTGGTTTGTTGTCCTGTAGGGCAATAAAACTGTAACTCCTGGTTGTCTTTTCTACCAGCTATGAATCACATGCATCTCTGCAGACACAAAACATTTGCAACGTATCTAGCTAACTGCAAAGAATCTGGGCCCTAAAAAATAGTAACTAGTTTTGGTCAACCAAAAGTACTTTCTTCTATAGAGATAAATCCTCCTTGGGTAGGCCTCTTAGACAGTGGTCCCTTAGAATGTCAAGAGGATATATTGCCTTTTTTTTTTTTTTTAGATCTTCCCAAATTTTGGATCATTTAAACTGACTTGTACCGACAGGGTCTGGATATTAGGCTCAAAGAGTAGAGAAGAATTTTGCCTATTACTTGTATTTGCAGGGAAGGATGCTTACAGATTCACCCTGATGGTAATAATCGTCATAATATTTATTAGTCTTTCAACTTTTTTTTTTTAAAGATTTTATTTATTTGAAAGGGGGGGAGAATGCTCACTCATGAGAGAGCAAGCACATATGGTGGGGAGGGGCAGAAGGAGAGGGAGAAGCAGACTCCCCACTGAGCAGGGATTCCTGACGTGTAGCTGGATCCCAGGACCCCGAGATCATGACCTGAACCGAAGGCAGAGGCTTAACTCATTGAGCCACCCAGGTGCCCCTAGTCTTTCAGCTTATCTAAAAGGTGGACAAAACATTTAATGTAGTGACAAAACCGAATGAAAAATTAATTTTACCCATGCACAGTAGGAGTGCAGGGAAGAGTTGGAAAGTAGAAATGGTTGGAGAATTAGAGGGAAGACCAGAAGGTTAATATTCTCGGAGATATTGCTGATGTTTAGTTGATGGTACATGGAATAGAGGCTCATACATCTATTATTTAAAGCCTAAAATTGCCAATCACAAAGCCAAAAATAACATAATTTCAAATTTGGACTGGGGGAGTGGAGAAAAAGTAGGGAAATTAGTTCAGTGGAGTTTAATTTTGGTATTTTTATCCTAGGAACCTATTACTACATGTGCCTGGGGGATATTAGTTCAGGAATTGCTTGTCTTGCCACAAATCTCACTTTCTTCAAACTTCAGTCCTCACTGGAATTGGACATTTAAAGCAAAACCAAAAATATGTTGAGATCACTTCGTTATCCAACAAATTAAGTTCAGATGTCTCATTTTGAAACTCAGCATGTGGCCTAGACGCCCTGCCACCCTCACCCCTCTGTTTTCCCCCAGTGTCAGGTTGTGACGAGGCAGGTGGTGGGTCGGTCGGATTCCTTGTGGTATGAGAGGCTGGAAGGGGTGTCGGGTGCAAGAAGCTGACGGGGGATGCCTAAGAGAGCAGGCCCCCTTCAGGCTGAGTCTTGACGGAATAGTCAACCAGCTGATCAAAGCGTAGCTGAGATGCGGGTGGAGCCCACTTGCTCGAGAGCATGGGTGTGGAATGGGGTGGGGTGCGTGGGGGGAGAGGCTTGTCCAGCTGGGGCAGAGGGGAGGGCGCTAGAGGGTAAGAGTTGAAGTTACACATGGACAGTGTCCACACCATGGGGGCAAGTAAGGGGACAGGCTGGGTATAGGAATGAATCAGAGTAGAAAAGTGAAGGAAGATAAGGACTGTAAGGTGAGGTGGGGATTTCTGGCACCAGAAGCTAGGGTGGGCTCTGATGCAGGCACAGAGAACACCAGAGAAGGGCTACGTTTATGGATGCGCTTCGGTGGTTTCTCTTCCTGAAATCAGAATGGCACTTACCATCCTATCTTCCATAGTACCTAAGAAACATTTTTCTTATAATAGAAATCGCCTAAGTTTTAGCTAAAAATAAACTAAGCAGAAAGGGAATTGAGAAGCCTAACTATCCAAGAGGATGAACAAATGGATGCACACTCAAGTATGAGAATAAAGGGCGTGGAACCAGGACGAGGAGCTTGGATTTCTTTCTGGTTGTTATGGGAAGTGGAGAATGACATGCTCTGATAGACATTTTGGAGACAGTTAACTTTTGGTAGCTATGTGGAAAGTTGTTTGGGAGGAGGGGACAGGCAAAGTGCGGGTAGGAGATCTGAGTGCATGGTTAGAGAACACCAGGAATTTAATTTAAGGAAGGTGAACTAGAGTCTTACTCCTTCCTCCTCCTGGCTATATCTCCATAGCCAATTTTCTTACCATCCCTGTGCCTCAGTAGAGATGATAAGGTGCGTGGGTCCAAGGATTTTGCAGTTCTATATCTGCCTGCCTTCAAGTACCCTTCTTGTCATCTCAGCCGTGTGACTTCTTCCTCACAGGATAGGGAAGTTATGGCCAGGTTCCTGGGCACTTAATCAGTTGGGCTGAACATGGAAACAACCCAAAACTGCACCACCTAGCATCAGCCAGGTTTTTGCAAAAACACCCAGGCCTGTTCCTTCCTCTAGATCAGATTTAAAATTTTTTTTAATTTATTTATTCTTTTTAAGTTGGTTCCATGCCCAACATGGGGCTTGAACTCAAGACCCTGAGAACCAGAGTCACATGCTCTACCAACGGAGCCAGCCAGGTGCCCCTAGACCAGATTTCAAAACAACAGTTCTGATAATACTACCTGTGCTTTCAAATTCCCAAAGCTTAGAGCTCATTGGCATCCAAACCTGAAGCATTTGATGAAAAGTCTGTATGGTTTGGAAAATCCCAGAAAGTAAGTGGACATGAAGGCAAAAAGACTCTGGTTTGAGCCTTGACCCAGATATTTGCAAGTTACGACCTCGAGCAAGTCCTTTCACCTGTCTGAGTGAGCATCTGTCTTGCCTCAAGTGCGTTGGGATATCGGTGCCAGAGATTCCTAGTAGGAGTCTACGAGTCACCCGTGTGTGTGGATGGGATGTGTCTTCGGAGCAAAGGCTCTACCATGGTTGAGGCCATGTCCGTTTTGTTGTGTCCCAGTGCTTGTCTAGAGTAAAATGTTCAGCCAGTAACTCAAAAGATAGCAGTGCAAACTCTTGGCATAAATAATCAGACTTCTAATGTTTCTGCCAATAAATGGCTTGAACCTCTCCCCTCTTTGATTTTCTACCTTAGCTTAAGAGTGAGGGATTGATTAACAGAAGCCCAGGATAATCCCAGGTTTTCACTGCATAGATCCCTGGTGCACATTTGCTCCTTTACTTGTGGGTAAGGTTAGAGGAGCAATTTTAAATCACAGAGTTTGCGGACCCGCCCTCTGTCACTCTCTGCCTCTGAGTGTGTAAGCTGCAGGAAGGAACCGCTGCCCTTGGTAAAAAGGAGGTGTGCCTTGATGAGAGCAATGAAAACATGTGTGTTAAATGAGAGGTTTTTCCAGAGCGCTAAGTACAGACCTATCCAAGGATTTGGAGACGAAGAAGTCTAAAAGTATTAGAATTGTAAGAGACAGTTGCCCCAAGGAGAAATAACCAGAGGTCAGGCTTGACTGACCACCAGGTAAAGTTATAGCAAGGAGAACAAGTGTGAGCCTGATTTGAAGTCCCACTAGGAGATATGACATCAGATCTGGAAGGAGCTTTGAAGCCTGAAAGGGAAGAAAGGCATGAGTTAGGAGAGTGAAGAGACAAGGGTATAAAAGGATCAGTGATTGGTCAATAATTGTATCAACTTTTGCTGTGATGTTACAACACAGCACGCCAAAGCTTAAAGACATAGCAGGGCCAAGCTTTCCTCTGCCCTCTTAGGTTCAGTGGCTGGGGCTAGCAAATTAAGCTGACAAAAGCCAGATGGACAGGAGAAAAGGCATACAAATTTTATTGATGTTACTATTTTTACAGGCACAGGGGCTTCACAGGAAAGTGAAAACCCAAAGAAATGGGTAGACTCAGAAGCTTACATACCATCTTAACAAAAGATGATAAATTGTGGAGAAGCGACCAGATAAAGGGAAAGGGGATTTGGGCTTCTAGGGGCAATAAATTGTGGGAAGGCAGATATATATATATAGGGAAACTAATGGAAGATAGAGGTTATTTTAATAAGGTTTGTTTGTGCAGACTCACCTTGGTGCCGGCTGTCTTCATGCCCATAAAACTCCCTGGAGAGGGAATTTATGGCCACCTTCATTTCTCAAAAGTTTCTGCTTTTAATCAGATAAGGGAAGCTTCGAGGGGGCCTCTTTCTGCATCTGTTGATTCTCAGTTATTTTCAGTTCACTATAATCCATATGCCCAAGTGGCATATTTGGGAGTGCTGTATTCCAATCCCAAAGTTTAAGATAGCAACCATTTATATAGTCTGTGATTCTGTGGGTCAGCCATCCGGTGGGGCTCAGCTGGGCTCACTCAGGTGTCTGCTGGGCTGACTTGGGGCTGGCTGATTTCAGGTGGCCTTATTAGTGAGACCTTCTCCGGTCCACCTGATCTGTCATCCTTCTGCCAGCAGGTGAGGCTTGCTGTCTCTTGAGGTCAGCCGTGTTTCTGCTGCATTCTTTAGACCAAAGCAATCACAAGATCAATCCAGACTCAAGGAGTGGGGACATACACTCCACCTCTTGATGGGAGAAGCTATAAGTCACATTGCAAGGGGTGTGGATGCAGGGAGGCATGAAGGTTTGGGCTGTTTTTGTGATCAATCACAGTTCTCTTAGTTGCTCTTTATGTAGTCGGTCATCCCATGGTGAAAGGCTTAGGACAGCAGTCAACATACTTTTCCTGCAAGGGACTAGATACTTTATCAGGCTAGATAAGCCATAAAGTCTCTGTTACAAATACTCAACTTTGTGGCACAGAAGCAGTCACAGAACATAGACAATCCATAATTGAATGAATGGGCTATGTTCCGATGAAATTTTATTTTTAAAAATGGGGGGCATGCTGGATTTGACCCACAAGCTGTAGTTTGCAGACACCTTGCTCAGAAGACAAATAATGTTAAACAGAAATGAATAACACGTTAGTTTGGGTGGTAAGGACACTTTCAGGTTCAGGTAGTTACTTGGAGCTCATCATTTGCCCTTACAACTGTCTTATTTTATTTTTAGGTTAGTCATTCTCCACTTCTTTTCCTTTTTCTCTATCAACCACTTTGGTCTTTCTTCTCTATAAGATGCTCCAGTTTGGTTTGTTTTTCCTTATTACACTTTTCAATTTTATGTTTTTCCTCTCCATGAAGTTTCCTTGGGTTTGCTTTTCTTCATTTCTTCACAAGGATAGAAGATAACTATTCCCCTGGAGGAATAGAAGCATCTCACCCATGAAATAGCATCTGAGCCAGTCTCATGGAAAAGTCTATGACTTGAGATGCATGCTATTCAAGGGTGCAGGAAGGTCTGCTTATTCCTGGAAGACATGAGACGCATCCACTAGGAAACTAGAGAAAGAAATCTGGGGTGGCATAGATTTACGAGGAGCATGTGGAAACACAACAAAACAATATACGAGGAAAGTGTATAAATAATGAGCCAATAAAATTAAAAAACAGGGGCTAAGAAGACACTTAGGTACTAGTTCCTTGTTGCTTCTATTCAAGCTGAAGTGTAAATAGGAAAATGCTCAGTATTAGTTCCTTCTAGCCGTGTCTGTGACTGTAGGTGAGCAGGTGAACAGTGGCGAAGGCAGGCATTTCATTCGGGTGGATGAGTGCAGCCTTGTGGATCTCCAGGCTGATGGTGAAGAGGCCCAAAGGATGCATTCCCTTGGTGCATTCTCTTTGGGAGTGCGCTCTGTTAATGCGTGTGGTCTAGCCAATGAATTAATAGAGTTCATTGAAGGGTGAACAAATGAACAGTCAAGTGAAATATACAGCATGTGTTAAAGTAAATCATCTTCAAGTCTCTTCTTGAGTAATACAATTACGTTTCTTGACCAGCTGCATTAGCAGCACCTGGAGCACTTGTTAGAAATGCAAATTCTCAGGCCCCACCCTAGACCTGCCGAATGAGAAACTCTGGGGGCAAGCTCCAGCAATCCCTGTTTTAAGGGAGAGCCTCCGGGGTGATTCTGATGATGCAGCTTAAGTTGGAGAACCACGAGGCACAGAGCAAGTCAGGGAGTTTTGGATTTCCTTAGAGGGGAAAAAAATTTAAATACATTTCAGTTCTTTACAGCTGATCTCCCCCAAACAAGCAAGGCAGATAAAGGGGAGGGGACTGTTGAATAAAAGAAACTTTCCTTTTTCCAGAGGAGTTGAGCGTATCAGATTTTATTTTGCTCTTCAGCACGCTAAGCCCTTGACATCAGTCATCTTCTTTTAAACCCTCAGATGGTGTTAAGGATTAAATGAGATTATTTTCCACATTATACAGAGGAAAGAGAAGCCTAAATCAATTAAGGAATTGCCTACTATTCAACCTGTAGTGATCGATGGAGACTGTCTCCAGAACTGACGTATTGACAAAGAGAACACACATGAATCGCAGCTACCTGCATTATGACTTGGGACCTTGAAATGGCTGCCATTTGCAAATGATGAAGTTCAAAATATGGCACCTTGGAATGTTGAATATTTTAAGTGAAAGGACTTTGAAGGTCATTCTGAATCATCCCTCCTCCTCCCCCACTCCCAAAAGCAGGGCACCACATGTGAGAGGTGCCCTCCCTATACCTACAAGAAAGAAGCATCCATATCTCCAGTGACAAAGGTACTCCAAGAAGAATTTGAACAAACAGGCCTTCCTAAGACACACCCCCCCCAATTTACTACACTTAACCTCGTACTCCTTGACCTATCCTATTTCTAAATGACTGTCCACGCTTCATCAAACCTAACACAAAAATACTCAGGTTTAGCCATTTTTTCTGGTGTTCATTTTCTTATGCAGACTCCCATGTCACATGTTAAAAAAACAAAATTCATCCAAGTAAATGTGAAGATCAAATTGGCTTTATTAAGCAATTCACAAATTGGGTAGCATCCCAGCAATCCATCCAGCAAATAGAAAGAAGCTCTGTTGAGCTGCAGGAAGGGAAAGGTTTTTAAAAGCAGAGAGGAAATGGAAAAAGGGGAATTATTAGCAAAGAACGCATTGTTTTAGGCAAAGTTGCCTTCCTAAGGGGAACGGAAGGGGCCTTTCAGTGGGCTGCCTCTTAGTGCTGACCCTGAAACTCCAGGTTGGCTGGTTACAGGCCACCTTACTTTCGGGGTTGAAACTGCAGTTAGTTTAGGTATTAAGTCTTGGTTTGCTGACAAGGGCCTTACCATAAGTGACTTCATTTGGGGCCTGTGGTTCTTTTTATTATACATATAACTTACAGTAAATAAATTTGCATGCTTTTCTGTTGCTGATCTGTCTTTGTCAGTTTAATTCTCAGACCTAGTCAGGGACCTTGAGAGGATTAAGGAAAACTTTTTTCTTTTTAAGATTTTATTTATTTGAGAGAGAGAGCATGAGCCAGGTGGAGGGGCAGAGGGAGAAGCAGACTCCCCATTGAGTGAGGAGCCCGATGTGGGGCTTGATCCCAGCACCCTGGGATCATGACCTGAGCTGAAGGTGCCCCAAAATGTTTTCTTCTCCTACAGTTCTTTGAAGATATGTAAGGTGTTTAAAAATTATTTATGTATACACACATACACATAGTAATGGAAGCTACTTAACTTTATTAGTAACCTATTTGCTTTATCTATTTCAGACCATAAATACTGTATTACTATATCCAGGAGTTCTTATTTTGATTCTTTTAAGGAAATGAGGATGGAAAGAAATTTATTTATTTATTTAATTTATTTATTACAATTTTATTTACTTGAGAGAGAATGAGCGAGAAAGAGAGAAGGAGTAAGGGGAGGGGGAGAGGGAGTAGCAGATTCCCCACTGAGCAGGGAGCCTGACATGGGGCTTGCTCCCATGGGATCATGGTTTCATGACCTGGGCCAAAGGCAGACACTTACCCACTGAGCCACCCAGGTGCCCCAAGAATTTATTTTTCATATATTTGCCCCTCACATCAAATAAGTGCCCCTCAGAACACTAATACCTCTACCTTATAATCAATGAAGATCAGTCTTTAAGGATAGACAAATATTAACCAGGACTTTTTTAGTCTCCAATTTTTTGTGTGGGTGCGGGGAAACTAGGTAAAATGTACTGTATGGAAGGAACATGATATTTTCTTTCAATCAATGAAAGTAGACATAAAATATCCTCAGTGGGGAAGCCCGTCTTTTAATACTTAATATGGATAGATTCCTAAACACATGTTTTTAAACTCCTTACTCTTGAAGCCATAAATAGTAAGCAGTTACCTCTGAAATGGTACCTTGTCAGAAACATGTGATGCGTGTGTTGGCTGAGCCAGTATGGTTTCCCAGGTCTCGAGGTCGCCATGATCTTTCTGCTCAGGAGCTCCCCTGAGGACAGTTTTGCTGGCACCCCTACTGCTCTCCTGCTGTGGCTTCTCTTCTCCCAGGTACCTAAAAAGGCAGATGATCCTAACTGGTGAAATGCAAAAAGGAGCCTAGTGTTTGGATCCTCACCAAAGTCAAGCTGCCAGGGTACTATTTGCGAACGAAGAAAGGGTTTGTACTAGGTGGTATTTAGGGTAAAAACCTCAGCTGGAGAGCTCTTTCTTGAAGAGTTTGAAATACACATAGTTGGTTAAGGGCATGGGTTGGGAGTTAAACAGAAATCGCTTTAACTTTGGCTTGCACCTCAAGAAATGGGACTGTAAACCAGTCTTAAACCCACTGAGCACTAAGCCATAGCTTCCTTGCCTGAAAAAATGCGGGTGATGGTACCTACATCACAGAGCCATTATGAGAAATAATTAAGATGGGTATTTTTAGAATGTGAGTTAGATATACCTCTCTTCTGGTTTAAACCTTCAGGGGCTTTCCAGCTTATTTCAAATAATTTCCAAATTCCTTCCTATGGCCTATAATCCCTCTACATGACCCGTCACCCTCCTGTCCCATTGATGTTCCCTGCAAACACTGGGCACACTTCAGCCTCAGGGCCTTTGCACTTGCAGTTCTCTCTCTGGACTGCTCTTCCCCCTATTTTATCAGCACACCCACCCCCTCCCCCCAAAAAAATCACACATCACCCGTACCCTTTTAGATTTTTTTACCTTCACATTTATCAATTTCCTGATATACTATTTTTTGTTCATTATCCAAATTCCCCCTAGAATATAAGCCATGAGAGCAGATCCTTTGTTTTTATTTAGTGCTATATTCCCAGCAGGGAAATCATTCGTCACCCAACAGTTGCTAATAAGCACCCACAGTGATCCAGCAATTCCTTAGCTACATATCTGGGACTCAAATTTTTTTTGTTATTTAAATGGTTCCTAATTTTTAAGGAATTTTAAGTGTACCAAGGAACTGGAACTGGAGGTCCTTTTCGGGGGTGGGGATCTGGAGAAGGGTTAGCAAGAGATCTGCCTGTGGCAGTCATGGAAGTACGCCACTGACCTCTCCTTCCATTGGACCCCGCCACGAGCCGTGTGGTCAGTAGACAGCCTCCAGCTGCCACAGCTTTGGCACCCTTACAGCGTTCATAATGAGGTTCCTAGCCAGTGAGTGACATGGCAGAGATTCTGGAGCTGGCCCCTGTCTGCCCGGGATGAGGCTGGTGGGCAGTCCTTGCTTCGGGAATTCCATCCGCCTGGTGGAGACGTTGTCAGAGCCATAGTGCAGTCAGAGACCCTTCCTCTCTCCTCTCTTCTCACAGGTTTTAGTCTTGCCCCATGGCTCTCCCTGCCTGCCCCTGCTTCCTTTCCCCTTCCCCCAAGCAGCAGCCCGCCTTTGGTGTAGAACAGTCATATGCTAAATCTTCAGATCTGCAATTTTCTACAGCTCTGTGCTCACTGCAGAATTCTCGAGGTGATAGCAGTAGCCCTTGTGTGCATGTTCCAGTAATTTCTGCGCTTCTTTGAGACAATAAAAAGTGATAGAGCCAGGATGGGCCCTAAGCTCCTGTGGGACTGTATCTTTGAGGCCCAAATGGAAGCTATTTCAGAAGACAAAGTGGAAGGGAGTGACCTCTCATGCAGTTAGTGTAAAGATAGGCATTTTTTAAAAATTTTTTTATTGTTAATGTTAATCACCATATATTACATCATTAGTTTTTGATGTAGTGTTCCATGATTCATTGTTTGTGCATAACACCCAGTGCTCCATGCAGAATGTGCCCTCTTTAATACCCATCACCAGGCTAACCCATCCCCCACCCTCCTCCCCTCTAGAACCCTCAGTTTGTTTTTCAGAGTCCATCGTCTCTCATGGTTCGTCTCCCCCTCTGACTTACTCCCTTTCATTCTTCCCCTCCTGCTATCTTCTTCTTTTTCTTTTTTCTTAACATATGTTGCATTATTTGTTTCAGAAGTACGGATCTGTGATTCAACAGTCTTACACAATTCACAGTGCTCACCATAGCACATACCCTACCCAATGTCTAGATAGGCATTTTTTTAAAAAGCTGAATTATTTAAGTAGAAAATGCATACATTTAGAGGGCAATTTCATGGATGTCTGTTGAGATTCCTTTCAATGACTCTGTTCAACTTGGACTGACATCTCCAGGTAGCAATAGCTGAAAACATTCTTTCCCTGACCTGCTTCTTCAGATATATGTCTTCTCCGTCACTGTATTTCTTTCTTTCTTTTTTATTTTTTTTAAGAGAGCGCAAGTGAGTGTGAGCAGGGTGGAGGGGAGGTGCAAAGGGAGGAGAGAGAGAATCTTAAGAAGGCTCCATGCCCAGTGCAGAGCCCAAAACGGGGCTTGATCTCACGACCCTGAGATCATAACCGAAGTGGAAACCAGGACTCAGACACTTAACCGACTGAGCCACCCAGGTGCCCCCTGTGTCGTATTTTCTGATCATTTGCTCAGTGCAGTTTATTTTTCTGGAACAAATTGTGGTTTAATTAGAAGTGCTTTACTGAAAAGGATTTTCCAGCTTGTGGTCATGCTTCAAGCCCATCTGCAAAGCACATTTCCTGTTGTTTTTACAATTATTGGAGGGGGGTGTCGTTAAAAAAAAAGTTATTCCTGACACTTGTTAAAGAATGAATGGGCAGACTGTGTTCAAGAGACTACTACAGTGGGGGGTATACAGTACTTGGGGAGAGGTTGAGTTCAACTCTGAATACAAGGAGGAAAGGGGGGTTTATAGCCAAAGAGCAGGTGGAGGTTACCTGGAGATGGTGGAGGTTGAGGCACCTGATTAGATATCAAAGGTGCTCGGATATTGAGGGTGGGAGATTCTGGCTAAAGCAACTTAGCAGGATTCCTGATAAAATCGATCACTGCAAAGACAGACATGGAAGTCCCAAAGTGGATGTCTAGTTGGGAATAAGATTCAGAGGAGCCTGACTGTGGTTTATTCAAGAGAGAGAATCTCTGGGGGTTGGGGGAGGAGATGGGAAGAAGGGCACATTTTTTATTTTAATATTTGTTGTAAATATCTATTACAAAAACAATTATTTTCCTCTCTGGCTCTGTATAAATTGGTCTTCTTTAATTTCTCCTTATTTTAGTTGCTAAGGCTACTAAGTTGCTAAGTTTTGACTAACATGACAGTTTTCCTGTCCAAGTGAGTTACTTTCAGTTACCACCCACTCCTCCTGAAAGCTTGTTTTGTTGACTTTGTTCTTCCTTCTGCAAGCTGAGAAGTTGTTCACTGAATATCCCGGGAATAATTGTTTCAGGTATCCCATGGCAAGAATCAGGGAGCCTGGCCCATTGTCCTGCCACAACACAACACAAGAGCTATCTCCGAGTGTGAACATCCCAGATTTGGCTTCAGAATCCCCACATCGGAGATGCTTCAGGGAGGGAGAGGGACAGAGACAGACACAAAGAGTTTAGAATCTCAAACTGACAGACCTTAAAAAATGAGTCCCAGGGATTTAACATCTTTATCTGGAAGTAAAAGGGAAAGTGGGAATTCATGACTACTCGTGGCCATACTGTAAGCAGTCAGAAACGAGGTTGACTCTCGGGTGGCTCATCCATGCACGTCGTCCCTCCCTTCCTCCCAAATCCAAACCCTCCTTGAGCTGACCACAAATCCTCACAGCCAAGGAGATGTCAGAGATCTTGTTAATAAGTATCATGGGCCAAATTTCAAGGTTTTTAAAAATACAGAACATAAAAGATCAGGAAAGGTATGTTTTCCCCTTGCTGCTTTTCAGTATCCTTCATCGACTCTTCCACACCCAGGTCACTTGGGAAGTTGGTGATATTCTTTATTTCTGGAGAAAGAAAAAGATGAAATGAATGGATTAAAACTTTCCACTTGATACCAGGATAAGGGTTCACTTTATCATTGAAATGAGCAAGTTAGGTGCTCACGGTTGGTTATGGAGGGAGAGAAATTTTCATTTTTGTGTCTATGGAATTCAGAAGCCAGGATAGACAGCAGGTCTCTAGCACCTTGTGAAGTTTGCCAAATAATTCCCCGGATTGCCCTCTCATCATCTGAGAGTGTGATCTGCCATGTCAGGGAGGTTCAGGGCGGGGGGCGCCCAAGCCCCACATTATCTCCTTTAGTCACTACTCCCCAACATGGCCCATGAAGAGGGTAGAAGCTAAAACTGTGTTCTGAAGACGGACCCTCTGTGCCTGATGTAGCCTGAGGCTGGCTCGGGCAGAGAAGAAGCACAACCTGACCTCCTTGGGCGAAAACAGAAACTTTACTGAGTCTAGGGCAATAGTAATGTACAAACTCTGGGTTTCCGCCATGCTTAAACCCCCAGATGTGCATTCTGGATCAGTGGAAGTGAGCACACCATGGTACCAATGCTCATAAGGATCCACATAACAGAAATGCTCTTCCTGTCACAATGGGGACGTAACTTGCTGCTTATTATCTGTGTCCTCTTGGGCAACTTGCTAATGTCAGTTAGGATCAGTTTACTCATCCATATGGGAGTGGTGGTGGTATTTACCTCCTTTGTTCTTGGATGATGAATCGTAATTGATACTGCCAGCATTATAATAATTGCTATTACTGTGTTATTAATAATCAGTGGTAATTTACTGGGTTCAGATTATGCATCAAGCACTTGAGTGCCCAAAGGTAACCTGTGAAATGGGCAATTATTTTTGGTTATCTGTGCTTTTGGGGATGAAGAAATGGAGCTCAAATAAGCTTATAGGTGTCCAGCCATAGTCGGATCTGGTCTATCTGACCCTAAAACCAATGTAAAATGCCCAGTAGTTTCTGGTGTTCTTTTTTTTTTTTTTTAAGATTTTATTTATATACTTGACGGAGAGAGCATGAGCAGGGGGTGGGAGGCAGAGGAAGTGGGAGAAACAGACTTGCTGCTGAGCAGGGAGCCCAATGTGGGACTTGATCCCAGGACCCTGAGATCATGACCTGAGCCAAAGGCAGACCCTTAACACCAAGGCGCCCCTCTGGTGTTCTTGAAGTGGTTTTTATGCTTATTTATACACATTTCTTCCCTATTCCAAAGTAAGCTGTCATGCAGAAATATGTACAACTAGATAAATTGAATGGAACTGGGATTTAGGCTGAAGGGGGGGGGAGCCATGTGAAGGACATCAAATTAGAGGCAAAATTAGCAAGCAGCCACTCTATGGGCAGCAAAAAACGTTCCATAATGTTGGAATAAGTGACTGCAGAGTGGCTACTTGTGATCCTGGTGGCCAGAGGAAATGCAGTCATAGGGCTCGCCGTGTCCACTAGATTGCAAGGGAAGCAACAGACCAGGACAGACCATTTTCCTTGGTACTAGGATCCTAGAACACGCTCGGACTCGATGCGAGACGGTGGAAAACACCCCTCCATCACAACCCTGTAATAAATTACGGCTGGGGCGGGGGGGCTGGGCATCACAGGGAGGCCTCAAGAAACGTGGTAATTAAACCTAAGAAGCTTCCAGCGCCCTCTAACCCTAGTGATGGCTGCCGGCATTCAGCGACAAGAACAGTGGGGCCTCCAGATGTGACTGCTGAGTAGTCACCTGCCCCCCGCACCCCCCAACAGTGTCACTCTCACTTACCGGCCTTGATGCAGGTGTGATTCAGGTGTGTGCTTCCGTGGAGCCAAGGATCCCAGCTCTGCCCCAGCAGCTATACCATCCTGGGCAAGACGCTTCCTTCGCCTCGACAGCCTTCTCTCTAAAACAGGAATAAGTGTAGTAGCTCCCTTGTAGGAGTGTGAGGAGGTGAGTAGGTTAATGTGTACGAAATGCAGGGAGCATCACCCGGTGGGTGCTCAGTAAGCACTGCACATCTCCGCTAGGGGCAGGTGGCGCCATGGCACAGAAGCAGAACTTTGGGCAGTAGGTGCCACAGACAAGTCTTGGGTGCTTTTTACAACACCAAAACTGTATACCCCTCTTGGTTTCTGGCTGAGCATCAGAGAGAGGAGCAAATGTCTATATTAAATTTGAACAGTGTAACCCAGGACGGACATTCTGTCCAAAGGATCCAAGGCGGTGGCAGGGAACACAAAAGCTGCAAATGGTCTTATGTTATCTGACAGATCTCTTCACAAGGTGATAGCACAACACAAGGGTCCGTGGTGGGGCAGCCATAACCAGTGTTCTCCTGCTCCCCTGTGGAATGTGAGCTGAGAAGCCCAGAGCCCCATCATCTCAAGGGGTCTATAAATTAGAAGGAAGATTAACAAGTGAAATGAACATTCTGGATCCTTCCAAGGGGAAACTAGACCCATGAGGGTAAAAACTTGAGAACCCATCTGCTACAGCAGTCTATAAATCATTCTGATGACAGAATGTCATCACCAAGGGCTTTAGTTCTAACTTGAAAAAGAAAAAAAAAAAATTGTGATTCTATCTGAGAGAGGAAGTGTTTGTGCAGAATCAGAGAAGATCTGTTACAGCTAGCGCCAGAGCTTAGCCAATTGCTCTGGAATGAAGAACTGAAATAAATAGGCCATGTAGCCTCCCTTGGGCTCTGAGATTCCAGGATCTGATTAAAAGCAGGAGCTCTTGGTGAACTACCCCAGACTCCACCTGAGTCCCCAGCCTGAGGCCCCTCCCAAGCTCATGTGTTTTCGTGGTAGTGGTTTATAATATTATCAATGTTTGATAAGACCCTCTAGTGGCTTTTCCCTAACTTAGATGTCCCTTGTCTTTCTCCAACCTTAATAAAGTCATTTTTTTCTTCCCATCAGTTCTTAACAAACCAGGAAACAAGGATAGTGAGCCCCATGCGTCTCCAGAGGTGGAGCCTACAAAAGCAGTATTGATTTACTGACCATCCAGTAAGCCATTGGTGATAGGCAGAGGGGGACCTGTTTGGTCAGTGCTGACGAAGTAGAATAGGCGTGGGCTCTGGAATCCAAGAAACCAGTTTGCGTCCCTGGTCTGTTACTTATCAACTGTGGCTTTAAAGAATTTACTCTTTGGGGCGCCTGGGTGGCTCAGTCATTAAGCGTCTGCCTTCGGCTCAGGTCATGATCCCAGGGTCTGGGGATCGAGCCCCGCATCAGGCTCCCTGCTCCGCGGGAAGCCTGCTTCTCCCTCTCCCACTCCCCCTGCTTGTGTTCCCTCTCTCGCTGTGTCTCTCTCTGTCAAATAAATAAAATCTGTAAAAAAAAAAAAAAAATTGACTCTTTGCTGAAAAATTTTCCTCTTCTACAACTGTGTTGTCCAATATGGTAACCACTAACCACCTGTGGCTATTTAAATAAAAAATTAAAATTAAAAATTTACCTTTGCTGCACTAGCTACATTTAAAGTGTTTCATGGCCCCATGTGGCTCTCCTGGCTACCATGTTGGGCTGTCATCGCCAGCGTTTGCATCAGGGAAAATCTATTGGGCAGTGTTGATCTAGTCTAAAACCTTGCGGAGTTGGCAGATTTAAATGAGATCGTATTTGTGAAATGTCTCGCACCGTAGCCCCAAATTAAATAGTATGCTGTTTTCTAATAACTCCTACAATTTATTCAGCATTTGCCTTGTCCCAGGCACTTCAGCTTTCTCAATTTTGAGAGCCCTGGGAGGTTGGTATCCATGTTCTCAATTTACAGGTGGGGAAAGTGGAGCTTGGTGAGGTTGGGCAGCACCACCATCAAGATTCTCCAGCAGATGCCTGCTGGGGAGGCTGGCTTTGGAGCCAAGCACAGCCTCCTTTTTTTTTTTTCCTTTTAAAGATTTTTATTTATTTATTTGTCAGAGAGCACAAGCAGGGGGAGCGGCAGGCAGAGGGAGAAGCAGACTCCCTGCTGAGCAAGTAACCCGATGTGGGACTAGATCCCAGGACCCTGGAATGATGACCTGAGCTGAAAAGACTTTTCAACTTGAAATAAAGGAAAAGTATTTTAATCTGTGTCATATTTTTAAAGATTTTATTTATTTGAGAGAGAGAGCACAAGTGGGTAGAGGGACAGAGAGGGAGGGAGAAGTAGACTTGCTGTTGAGCAGGGAGCCCGACGGGGCGTTCAATCCCAGGACCCTGAGATCATGACCTGAGCCAAAGGCAAACGCTTAACCAAGTCACCCATGAGCCCCTAATCTTGAAAGTGACTTGAATCTTTGAAAGATAGGTCGTGATATTGAATAATGTTGCAGTGGCATGCGTTAAGTGGGAAAAATAGGCTAAAAATAATGTTGAGACACACAGCTTTTAAATAGACTCTATCTTTGATGAAATGAGGGAAGTGCCTTGGGAAGCCCATCATGGCACAAGCCTCTCAGAGCAGGGATCCTTGAGGCAGAGAAAGTTTCTAGCTATAGTGATTCTAGCAAAAGTGATCCTTCTTGCCTCTCAAACAGCATGTCTCACCCTGGTCCCCAGCTTGTCCAGAGTCTCACAAAAGGAGTTGCTGTGCCTTTCATCCTGTTTCTTCCAGTGGCTTGAGGAAAGAGTGAGCTTGGCTGGAGGAGTTAACCAGTCCTTGAGCTCTAAAGTGTGACTGTGGTGAATCTTAACAGAGTCCTGTGAGAACTGAAATTCTGAGCTCCCTGGAGGAAGTTCTGTTCTGGTTTGTTTCCTTACTAGAGAATCCCATTAGCATTTGCTAACTGCATAATGAACAGATTTGCAAAAGGAGAAAGAAGCCAGCTTCCTTTGATGACCTTCCCCGCCATGCCCAAGTCTGGAGGGAAGATTTCCCTGAGAAGGGGACTGAGGATATTATTGCCCCAGTCAGGTCACGGGGCCATGACCCAAGTTGTGGTCAGTATGTATCCGTGTGAAATTTAACACTGCTGGTAGAGAAAAAAGAGTAGAGATTGTGTGTGTTACTCACCCTGAGGGTCAGGTCCTTCTACGTGTTCCTGGGAGTGGAGAGAAACAGAGAGATTGTGTTTCCATTCCTTTCAGCGGATTGCCACATACTGCTCAGATTTGTTCTCTGATTGTTATGGGTAGTTTGAACACGTTTAGTCTGCGGATGTTGTAGCCGGAGTGGACAACATTACTGTGGGCTTCATTGGGAGCCTTGTCTGACCAAGCATTGGTCAGAGCTTCTTGGAGCTCCCACAGAGAATTTCTCTTCTGGCAACCGTCTCTCCTAACAACCAATGTGTTTTTAATCTGTGAACTGTATGGGTTACTGGTCAATGATATTTTTTCTCTTTTTGCTTTTGTTGCTAGGGAGCCCAGAGCCGAACTGGTATCCTCTTTTAACTGTTTAGGATCTTATGACAAGTCTTTCTGGAGCTCTCTTTAATTTTGAGCTCATTTTACTTTTCTATCTTACTTGTCTTCTCCTTGCCTGCATTTCTTGTCCTGTTTTGAAAATGAGTTCTTTGAGGGGCACTCAAATAGTGCTCCTGGTCCAATTGGGGTTCCCAGGAGGTGCCTCAAAGTCAAATGGATATATATGAAGTATGAAGGAGACTCGTTAATGGAAGTGAGAGGGGAAAGTCAAGGATGACTCAGTTTCCATAAATCAGTAGATACAGGTGACATTTATTGAACAAAGTCTTAATGCTAGAAAGGCTTGGAGAGAGGGTAGTGAGTAAAGCATGCAGTTATGGGCATGTTAATTTACGGACATCTGAGTGGAGATGTCAAGGAGAGAGTAAAGTTTGGAACTCAGAGAGGACTGGGCTGCTATTATAAATTTGGGAGTCATCAAGACATAGATGGTATTGAAACCAGGGGGTTAAAGGAGATCTAGGAACATCATGGCCATGAGAATCCTCAGAACCAAGTCCTGGAAAGCAAGTAGAAGTTGAGTATAGAAGGAAAAGAGACTAAAGGAATGGTATGCAACCAAGTTTGGAGAGTGTTCAAGAAGGAGGGAATAGTCTACCATTCAGAGATCAAATTGGATGAGAAAAAGAAGATGTATGCCTCATTTTGCTGTTTGAAAGCCACGGTAAACCTGGCCAAAGAAATTACAGAGGGAGACAGGAACAGAAGGCAGATGGAATTGGTCAAAGATAGTATGGAAGAGTGGTAGTAGAGGCAGTGAATGTGGACAAACTTTTCAAGATATACTCTAAAGGGGATCACAGACATAAGGCAGTACATGAAGGAGGCAGTGGGAAGGGCTAGAACATGTGTGTGCTTCCAGGAATGATCTAGTAGAGAAAAGAAAAGCTGGTGTCTGTTGGGTGGTGATGAACGGAAGACTGCAGTCCTTGTGTGAGTGAAAGAGGATTGCATCCCGAGCAGAAATGGCAGAGGGCGGATGGATCTCTGTTGGGAGAAAGTATGCTTTATGGGGACAGAAGAAGGAGAGCGGTTCTCATTGGATGGGTTTTCTTTACTCAGTGAAGCACGGTAATTGCTGGGACTCAAGGTGTTTGAGAAGAAGCCATGAAATAGTCCTTTCACAGGGTCGGGAACCTTTTAAGAAAGAATAAGTCTGGAAGTCATTGTTGACTCTTCCTGTGACGTTTGTGATCTCGAATGTCACCTAAAGCCCATCAATCCAGTTCTGTGATTTTTTTCATCAAATTCAGTGATAAAATATAGATAAAGTGGACTTGGTTCATCAAAAGGAAGGAGATCTTGCCATTTGCAACGACATGGATGGAACTAGAGGGTGTTATGCTGAGCGAAATAAGTCAATCAGAGAAAGACATGTATCATATGACCTCACTGATATGAGGAATTCTTAATCTCAGGAAACAAACTGAGTGTTGCTGGAGTGGTGGGGGGGGAGGGATGGGGTGGCTGGGCGATGGACATTGGGGAGGGTATGTGCTATGGTGAGTGCTGTGAATTGTGCAAGACTGTTGAATCACAGACCTGTACCTCTGAAACAAATAATACAATATATGTTTAAAAAAAAAGAAGCAGATAGCAGGAGGGGAAGAATGAAGGGGAGTAAGTCGGAGGGGGAGACGAACCATGAGAGACGATGGACTCTGAAAAACAAACTGAGGGTTCTAGAGGGGAGAGGGGTGGGGGGATGGGTTAGCCTGGTGATGGGTATTAAAGAGGGCACGTTCTGCATGGAGCACTGGGTGTTATGCACAGACAATGAATCATGGAACACTACATCAAAAACTAATGATGTAATGTATGGTGATTAACATAATAAAAAATTACCAAAAAATGGACTTGGCTCTGTGGCTAAGAAAACAGAAATGAGGCCTGGGGATTGAGGGTGTCTATGAGGGAGTGATTGCACCATGGAAATAAGCTAGACAAGGGCAGAAGTAAAAGGAGGGAGAGAGAAGTCTGGTGGACCGTGAGTGATTGGTAAGGTTAATGAATAGGAAGTTGTAAGGTCAAGTGGATGTAGGAGAATGGGTGCTGTCGAGGTAGGGACTAGAGAGATCAGGTGACGTCGTCCAAGAATGGGACGTTAGGAATTGAAATTTCAAGGTGGTGGTGATCAGCTCTGGGGGTACTTTGTAACTGACAGAGAAAGAAAGAAAAATCATTACAGTTAAAGAGGCCAAGGAACTGAAAGTTCCACCTCAAAATAAGTTATAAAACCATTCTTATTTATCATGTAGATTTCATGGATCATTTCAAATCCTTATTTGGAAAAGGAGAGGGTGCACGTAAATAATAACAATGGTAGCTGATTCATTGCAGGTCTGCTCTGTAAATACCCTTTTAGGAGAGACTTTTGAATGTTATGCACCAGAATTCTGTACTGCCATTAAGATACTGCTTGGAAAATATTCTAAAATGTGTTAATTCTCATATTTTAATTGTTAGTGATTCTTATTTCTCTATCAGTAATAATAACAAGACTCCCTGTGGCCTTTTGGTCAAGTTTAATATCTTTTGCATGGCGTACAACACCCTTCTGTTCTAGCCCTAATTATGGGTCCAGTCTCATCTGCTGCTATTCCATTGAGATGTTCTAACCACACCAACTCCTCAGAAGTTCCCAGTATCAGGTCAGGTATACATGTCCTTGCAAATGCTGTTTCCTCTGCTCAGCATGCTGCTTCACCTGGATAACTCCTACCCATCTAGAGTGTAAGCTCCTGGGTCAAGCCTTTTCAAAAAAGTTGAACCATCCCAAAGTGCCATCTTTGTGGGTCAAATATTGGCAATGTCATGTTTTTAGTAATTTGTTATCACAAATGTAAGTTTGAGGCATACATTACTGATAGTAGCTACCACTTGCTGAATTGTAACTGTGTGCCAAGCACTTTACATTTATCAACTCACTTAATTGCTACAAGCCTGAAAGGTATGTGTAAATACCTCTATTTATTAGATAAGGATTATGAGACTTTCTAGAAAGGGCCTTTCTAGGAGATGATAAAAAATAAATGGCAGAACTGAGTTTTGATTCCAAAGGCAAAGGTCATACCATGCCCCCATTCTTTCTATTTTTCATTGCTATGTCTGCAGTGCTTAGCATGTGTCTGGTACACAGTTGAAATATGTATGATATTCTTCACCTATCAGAAGACTACCCAAACAAATTTGAAGGCTGGCTTTGTTCAAGGCCCCTGGGACTCTAAATTCTGACACCTTATGGTGGCCCAGTCTCTTGACATTGGCTTTACCTTGATGAGTGGTGCTGCTTCCCTGAAATTTAGAAAGATATGTTTTGATGGGTGAAATTCAGAGTATGAACTACCCTTAAAGTCTTAATCCTATAATTACTCTGTTTTAAGTCACTGCCCTGATCCACATGTGGCAGACAGGTTCCCTGTTGGCCCTGTAATTATCGAGGAGGACAACTTCTTTACATCATGAGAAGGACATGTGGTGCCAAGGCTTGGTGCAATACAGACAGAGGGCAAAGGGTATCTGGGTTCATTTCCTGAATACTCTTTTTCTTTCACTGATACAAAATAAGCACAATGGTACTTTCTTTCTAAAGACCAGAAATCTTTGGGCAAGTACAGCATAGCTGTCCTGAACCCCTGCATGTGGAGCCTAAAATTCCTTCTTGATTCAAATTTTGATTCTCTGAGTTTCAACAGAGTTTCTTGTGTCCAAGGCCACTGCAGTGGTTCTCAAACTTTAGCGTGCATTGGAATCACCTGGAGGGGTTGTTGGAACGCAGATTTCTGGGCCCTGCTCCTAGAGACTCTGGTTCGGTCCATCTGGGCTGGAGCCTTAGACTCTGCAATTCAGTCAAGCTCCCAGATGATGTTGATGCTGCTGGTCCAAGGACTACACTTTGCCTAGGTCAAAGTCCTGCTCAAGTCCTGGTTTAGAGGATACCACATGAAGTTGTATGTAAAAGCAAAAATCTCAGAAATTTTCTGAGTAAACATCTGAATGCTGAATGATGTAGACAAAAAAAATGATTTAAAAAATTTCAATGATTTAAAAAAAATATCTCCTGATTTTTTACATTATATTAAATACAGACAACAATTGCTCTTTTGTGGAGGGAGACTAGTTGGCTGGAATCTGGGAGTCCTTCTTCCTTCCCTGAGCTCATCTCAGGTCTTAGAGAAACTTTCTTCTCTATGACCTACAGAACATCAGTGTGTTTTGTTCTTAAAGCTATTCTAGAGGGAGCTGCTGCATAAAGTTGATCACTCTTTCAATACAAAAGTGAATGCAAAGAGTTCAAGATGAAAATATTCCATAATATAATAGAAAATATGGTCATTAGATTTAGGATGCAAAGGGGTGATTTCTCATTTTCCCTCGTTTAGAGGCTTAAAAGATATTTGCGTTTTTATTGGATTCAAAATGGGGCTGAGTCATACAGATCAACACATTTCTTTTTAACAGGAATCCTTTGTGTTTGAACCCAACTGCCTCTTCAAAGTGGATGAATTTGGCTTCTTTCTGACCTGGAGGAGTGAAGGCAAGGTAGGGCACAGGAACTGCAAGTTGTTCTTTCCTGCTCTCTGATTTAAACCATTACATTTCTCAACAAGTAGGCAGACGGCCTCTTAAGGGCTTACTTATTTATTCAAGATTTTAAAAACGTTCTTCCATATGGCAAGCATTGGGGATACTACCCTAGACCTCATAGATTCCAGTCTAGGAGAAAAGCAGACATAAAAAAAAAAAAAAAAAGGTACAAGTCATTGAGTGTTGTGAAAGAGAAGGTCGGGTTGTTATAAGAGTTTAAAACAGGCAGATCTGATTTAATCTTGGGAATTAGGAAGGTTTTCTAGAAGAAGAAGAGAGTTTCAAGCTGAGTCTCAGAGGTGCATTAAGAGCATGTTCATCTTGTTACACCGCGGGACTTCACTCAATAAACAGCACAGCGCACACATTAAATGAATCTTTAAACTGAATTTAAGGAAGTAGAATTGGAATTCTGTAAAAGTATTGTACCCACTTAAAATTACATGTACACACACATGTTTAATGCTATACATACTCCAGTAACAGTATTATATGCATAAAGATAACAATACTTTGTAAACATAAATAATTATTCAGACCTGCATCCGTATAGACAAGTATATTTGAAATGGAAAGTATGGGGTCTTCACTATTTCTGATTGTTGGGTATTTCGATGACTGTCTTTTGTTTTTCACTCCCTCTCTACCTTACTATCATTGGCATTGCCTTCAAAATCACGTAACTCGTCTGTGCCATAGGTCTGGCAAGATTTCAGCTCACTGCTGTATTATATTCTCTCTTTTCAGGAAGGACAAGTGCTAGAATGCTCCCTCATCAACAGTATTCGATTGGGAGCCACCCCCAAGGTACCTGTGATTGCTGTTGGCTTTTCTTCTAAACACAGATTTACTTAAGTTGGAAAAGGGTTCCGGAATGTTATTTAACCTTTTATTGCCCCAAACGCCATCAGCTGGGAATGAAGGGCACATGGTTTAGAAATCTTTTCATCTATATCCATTGGGTGGTTTGGGTTGCATTGCGTTTAGTTATATTAGAAGCGTTATTCACCTTTCAAAGAGAAGGTGCTTGCATGATACCTCCATCAAAGAAACAGTTTCCTTAACTTAGAAATTAATTCATCAAGGCCCCCCCCCCCTTCTGCCATTTTTTTAAAGCAGACCGTGAGTCACTTCTGGTCTGTGGTTGATGTGGAA
The DNA here is from genome assembly GCF_009762305.2 of Zalophus californianus. Classification (NCBI taxonomy): domain Eukaryota; kingdom Metazoa; phylum Chordata; class Mammalia; order Carnivora; family Otariidae; genus Zalophus; species Zalophus californianus. The sequence continues at coordinate 105,170,999 of NC_045602.1, read as the reverse complement.
ATTTAAATGGCATGGTTAATTCCGTATTTGTGCACCTGTGCACGCAGACAACAGCTCACCTTGGAGGCTTCGTTTGCCTCTGAGAGAAAAAGATGACAGAGCATATAAATCCATCTTCTTCACAGTGATTGACTTGTTTGAATAAGAAGCTGTTTGCATAGTGGTGCTAGGAATTTAGAAGCTGTCTTTTTTTCTAGAATATTAAAGCACAGTATTTATTCCCTTTTTCATAATAGCCCTGCAGGTTTTTAGATGTTGAAAAACAAAATTACGTGCCTCGTTTTGTTTCTGTGTGTCTTTTTCAAAGCTGTCCTCTTTTATGTTAGTTAAAATTTCTGTGTAACTGTGTTGGCATTTCCTCCTGAGTTCTTTCAGAGGACAAAGATGCTATTTTATGTGCTAATTAGGGTAGACTTACACTCTCTTCATTCCAAATGAAGATGCCATGGCTTCTAAGAGATGAACATACTCACTCTTTGTGTCCAGGCTACTTGACTCAATCTTATTTTTTAATAACCCTTGGTTGCTGGCTGTGGCAATGCCTGTGTTTATTTGCATGAGATGTCAGTGACTGTCCTCTGCTCAAAGACCCCTTTGATCTCTGTGGACCCAAGCAGGTCCCGGTCAGAGCCTTTCCATCATCCAGGTCCTCCGATAATTACAACCAAGAACCTAAAGAAAGACCCTCACACCACACCTAGTTTTCTCAATTAATGATAATAGAATACTTTTCCTACCAAATGAGTTCAAGTAGTGTGTAGTGTTACAAGTTTTACTTCTACACGTTTTAGAATAATGCTAGATATCAGGGCATTTTTAGATGGAGAACATTGGTCCTTCTGTGTATTTTTACATCAAATGAGCATGTTCTCTCCATGCTCTGTTATCCAACAATTTTTCCCTATTTGTATACTCCTCTACAGGATCCCAAAATCCTCGCTGCTCTTGAAGCTGTTGGAAAGTCAGAGAACGATCTGGAAGGGCGGATAGTTTGTGTCTGCAGTGGCACAGATCTGGTGAACATCAGTTTCACATATATGGTGGCTGAAAATCCAGAAGTAACTAAGGTAGCCTCAGTGAAAAAAACCTCCCTTCCCTTTCCCCCTGTATGTATATATGTGGTATGTATAATATGTTATATATATAATTTTGATTTCTATATTAAAGTTGTATAGTAATAATTTTAATTTAAAATTTAAAAAATATATATTGCTAGCTGTAATGTGGTGTAGAAAATTCAGCAAGCACAGTACTCTTTTAGTGTATCACTTAAGTATACCAAGAATCCAAGCACTTCTGTGGATATGTAGTAGGAGAAATTAGCCCAGCACCTGTCACACTAGAATGTGCACAGGAATCACCTGGGATTTTGTTAAAATGCACATTGTGATTCAATAGGTCTGAGACGAGGACAAAATTCTCCCTCATGGGTTCCTAGCTGATACCCATCCTGCTGGTCTGAGAACCACAGTTTGAATAGCAAGGGGCTAGATCAGCATTGCCCAGTAGAAATCTAAAGCCATAGATATCATTTAAATTTTTCTAGCAGGCACATTTAAAAAGTAAGAGGGAACAGGTGAAATTAATTTCAATAAAATAGTTTGTTCAGCACGATATACCCAAAATACTGTCATTTTAACTTAAAATCAATATAAAATTTATTAATGACATTTTACATTCTTTTTATTCCAAGTCTTCAAGATCTGATGTGTGTTTTCAATTCAGCCTAGCCATATCTGAAGTGCTCAATAGCTGCATATGGCTAATGGCTACTAAACTGGACAGCGCAGGTCTAGATGGTAAAGATATCCAAGCCCTGCCCCCACCCCTATAAGTTATTACAGTATTGGGTCATGATCTGTCTTTTAATACCATACCTAGCATACCATTGCCCTGGCAAGTGAGTCTCAAAGAGGTTTTGGCCAAAGCAGAAAGCCTCAAACATAAATCACTTTTCTGCAAGTCATTTGTTTTTGGGGTGATTTTACCTCTGAACAGAGCTCTCGGTATCTTTCTGTAATAGGTGTGGGGAGGCCTGAGCCTTGATTCTCCCATTGCAGAGACCTGGGTGTGGGGGCTATGGGAGCCATTTAATCCTACCAGAAGAAACTAAGTGTAGGGTTGAATGAGAAAGTCATCATTGCAGATGCCGGGTTTTAGAGCTAGGCAGGACCAACCGTACAGATAAGATCATCTGACAAAACTTGACCCTGGACCAGAGCTAACTGGTGGCAGAAGTGAATTCTTCAGACTCTGAGACCCTCTAGGCTCTTTACCCCACTCACAAAGTATGATCTACCTTCCAGCAGCACAGCCTCACCTCAGAGCTCCTTACACCTTAGAGTCTCAGGTCCACCCAGACCTACAGATCCAGAATCTTCATTATTTTAACAAGACCACTCCCGCTCCCTGCTACAGATGACGCAGTTGGGCAGTCAAGTCCAAGCAGCTCCTGGACTTAGGCTTTGGAGCCAGGAATGGATACTCCACGTTACAGGGGAGGCTTTGTTTTTGTCTCGTGGTGGTTTTATTGGTTTTATGCTCTTGTTCCAGGTTACCTCACTTTGGGAGAATAGAGATTGCAAAGCCTTCAAGTTCTTCTATTATTTTGCTTAGATCGATGCCAGTTTGAATGGTTCCTTGAACCCTGCTGATCTGAATGTGTATTATTCCTGCTTTTTGTACTTCACGCTTGCGTCTTTGCTACAGAGGTCTTTTTTAGTGGCTATTTGCCATAGCAACATTTCAATCCCAGAAGTCCATGCTGACCACTCGTAAAGAAAAGCCTTCATTAATCAGATACAGATGTTGAGCTGCCCCAAATTTTGCAAAAAGACTGTTCTGTAGACCTGTATCTCCTGGCTTTTGTCAGCTCGTCATATTACAAGCATGAGTCGGTATAGGCTTGGACTTTGGGACCAGGTTGCCTGGGCTCAAATCCTTGCTCTTCCATTAGCAGCTGTATGACTTAGACAACTTACCTCTCTGCGCCTCATTCCCTTCATCTGTGAAATGGGAATAATACCAAAGTATCTGCTGTTAGAAGTGTCATGAGGATTTGAGTTACCTACATAGAAAGTGCTTAATGCACTGTCACTCATTGGAAGCCTTGGATGAGTGTTAGCCCTGATGATCCTGGGGTCACAGAATATTAGGGCAAGAAATGGGAGTTTAGGAAGCACTTCCTACCACATCATTTTTCAGATGAGTATGAGGCCAAAGAGTTAAAAACAAAAACAAAAAACCTCACCTAAGACTACACAGCAGGCTAGACCAGAATCTGGCCTCACACTCAGGCTTTCTGATATCCCATGTGATACTCCTGCCCACCCCACCTGATGCCCTGAGCAAGTACAGTCCTGGAAAGATGGCTCAAACCAGTAAATCCCATAACATTTTTGCTTTCCTTGGTTTGATCGCTATCAGTCGTAGCCCATTTCATTTAAGAACCATGTTCTAATACCTTAACTCTGGTGTGTGTGTGCTTAAAGTTAAGATTTAGGGTTCTTTTCCTAGTAGCATTTCCACTGAAGCTTTGACTCGTGGAGAAGGAGATATTGAAAAAACTTGTTAATGGAGTATACATATATGTGGATAATTTTGCCTCCTTCCTGATTTAAAGACTTAACTGTGCTAATTCATATCCTAATACTCCCTCCAGCACTGACAATATTTTCTGTCACCACCATTTTATTCCTATTCCTCTGTATGTGTTCATATCCCCAGCAGAACACACAAGCCATCGAGGTGAGAGGATTTATACAGAATACACAGAGATACAGTGGCCTCGGGTCAGAATGATGGCAGAATTCGCAAATTACATCAGGTCTGGTGAGAAATGCAGAGACGACCCAGTGTCCCTGAAATGGCATTTGTGACTCTGTGGTACCACTCAAGCCTACGAGCCTAGAGTCATGGTACCACAGGACAAGCTAACTGCCCTTCTCTTCCTTCCCTGCGCTCTTGGTCCATTTATCACAAGAATCAGTTAAAGCAAATCATCAGTTTCTTAAATAATACATGCAGACCTTAAACACTTGATTTTAACTAGAAGCATATAAATGGGATTCAGGTGTTGGCCAGTCTTTTAAGGTCAGGGATGAAGTCTTTTCATGAAGTATGGGTCTGTGGTTTGGGGTCGAGGGAGTTTTTGCCTTTATCTGACCTGTGAGGCATTGTCGCAGATATCCAGTTTGGTTGCACTGAAGTGGAAGTGAGGCTTTTAAAGACACCCGTGGAGCAATGGGAGGGCGGAATCCTACAGTTGTAGGACTGCTTTCCCTAATCCCGAAGTTGTCTTGTTCACTAAGTTTGAAAAAAAACATGTGGTGCAACTTGCCTTTAAAGCTATCTTTCCAAAATATCCAACTTAGAGAAACAACAATCCTCTTTCTTTCCATGAACATATCTCATTGGTTCGTATAATTTTTATTTCTTTAAAGATTTATCTATTCGAGAGAGAGAGAGAGAGAGAGAGCACAAGTGGGGGAGGGGCAGAGGCAGAGGGAGACAGACTCCCCGTTGAGCAAGGAGCCTGATGTGGGGCTTCCAGGACCCTAAGATCATGACCTGAACAGAAATCCGGAGTCAGACACTTAACTAACCGAGCCACCCAGGCGCCCCGGTTCATATAATTTTTAAATTACAACAGACAAACAGGGTTGGTAACAAACACAAGTAACTCATAGTAAGCATGCAAAGTAAGAACAAAGGGTCCAACATATTGGACAGTAGCTTACTAACTGTGAGAGTTTAGCATTCCCTGTGCGGTCAGAGGGTTTTGCTTGTTTTATGACCATCTGACAAGTATTAGTCTGACCAGTGAGAGAGAAATTGAGAGAGTTTCTAGTATAGAACTTGCTTAGGAGTATTTATCCTATGAGATTCTTGAGTCTGTTCTTAATTCCTGGGCTCTTACGACACTTAGGACCTGCCCATTCTGGGAGAAAAAAAACAAAACAGAACACCACTTTACCAAACCTTTCATCCAGGCAAATGGGTCAACGTTCAGCTTTGTGTACTCTCCATGGAGAACCAGCTTTCACAGGGACTTTCCTGACTTTGAGCAAGCCATTTCATTTTCTTTGTTCTTCCTGTTCCCCATGGGGTTCTCCATTATTTTTTTCTTTTTGTTTCAAGTGGGTTTTTTAAGAGTCAATACAATTTTACGTAGCATCTGAGTTTCTCAGAGTTGAGGTTTCAAGTTAATAACAAAATATTGTCCAGTACACATGACTGCGAAAATAGAATTGTGCTTTTCTTCAATAAAAGAGGACACAGGTGTATCAAAAAAACATTTTTGTAGCTCAGCTTGAATTTTTCTCCAGCTGCCTTCTTTCTCTGCTTAAAGAGTTAAGAGCTTGCCTTGCGGCTGTACCTCTTTGGAAGATTTGATCTCAGTTCTGTGTTCGTTCTGCCCTACAAAATAAATGTCAAATGGTATTGTAAACTTAAGTCCAAATCTAGACCCTTCACCCACTATCCACACCAGCTGCTGAGACTATGGATGCCTTCCTTGTCTCCCGCATCGGCCCATTACAGACACACACCCTTGTCTCAAGAATCTAGCTACTTCTCATCACTGCTATCAGTACAGTGTGATCCAAGCCAGTATCCTGTCTTCCCTCGCTGGAGTCTCTGCCTTGGCCTTGCCCCTTTGAATCTATTCTAAAAATAGCAGCTGGAGGGATTCTTTTAAACTGTGATTCAGGTCGTGTCACTCCAAGACTTACAAGGCCCTGCAAGAAACCACCCGCACTTTCTTTCCCTTTCCCCCCTTTCCTCTTTTGGGTTTCCCTCCAGCTCCAGGGACTTCGCATTTGCTGTTCCTTCTACCTGGAACACACTCTTCCCCTAGTTACGTGCACTGCTTTCTCACTCAAGTTTCTCATGTCTCTGGAGAACTATCACCTCAGCTCCCTATCTTGCACCCCATGGCTCTCCCTCACTCCTTATCCTGCTGTATTGTCTTCATAGCATTGATCTCTGTTTATACACCATTTATTCATTTAGTCCCTTCCTCTGCTGACATGAGGGCAATGTCCTGTTCCCTGCTGCATCTCCAATGTCTAGACTGGTCAATGCCTAAACTTTAGTAGGTGCTCAGTAAATACCCACTTTACTGAGGTCTTTCTATTAACAGAATCGGTAAATTCTAACCCGGGTGATCAATATGTATAACCCCTCTTGCTATATGCCTCCAGTTTGTTTTTTTTTTTTTTTTCCTTTAAACACTACGCTTTTATTTGGATTCCCCTATAACAAGTATTTTTAATGCAAGGTATTTTTTTAGGGTTTTTTGTTTTTTTGGTTTTATTTTTTATTTTTATTATGTTCAGTTCCAGTTTTGTACAGTTTAGCTCTAAGAAAAGTTAGGAAAATGCTCTTTAGACCAGAAGGCTGAGAAAATGTGATGCATTGATAGTCCAAAGGTCTGGGATTCCACGGTGTTATTTTTAGAGTCACTTTGCAGGCTACAACAGGACTGTTGCTGAGAATCCATGACAAGACTGGAGGTTTTAACCTGGTGTCTTTCCTCTTTCCGACTTAGATCATTATTTTTATGCTTGCCTAAATCCTTCCTGTCATTCCAGTTACAAGATTTAGCTTTTTTTCCCCTCTCCTTAAAAAAACCCTCTGTTAAAAGGATTGGCCAACAAATCGTTGGCACTTCTTCCTCACACATATGTGCCTTTGGGTAATAGGTGAATCTGATATGCAGTTTAACATGCCTGTGAATAAAAGCAGTCACATGAAGAAGGTATTTTCCAATTTTTTTTTCTGAACTGTAATAATACTCCCCCCCCCTGCCCCCGGATCATCCTCATCTCTTTTCAAATAACATGGAACATTATAACTGTGTTCCTTAGTTAGAAAAGCACCTCACTTTCTCTACTGCATTTTTTCTCTCTCAGAATGCAACCAGCTTCTTGGGAAGATTTTGTGTCTGGCTTGTGGAAGGGAGTTCAGATGTCTTTCATTAAGTTACATCTGGCGCTGCATAGCAAGCTGAAATCAGAGTCACTGTACATAAGATGGAAATGCAGCCCTCATTTAAAATCCCCAAAAATAAGTGTGTTATTTTATACTAAGTTGAATTTTCCTTTGATTACAAAACTAAGCTGTTTTTATGAGGTTCAAAATGCAAAGATTTGGACTGAATTTAGACAATTTCCAGACTGCTCATTATACTTCATGCAGGTTGTAAATATTTGGCAAACTCTATAAATTATGCTTTGTAACCAAGTTCCTCAAATAAGCCCATGAATAAGTACTATAGAAATTAAGTTAGAAAAATATTATGTGTTCTCTTTTGTATATAAAAAAAGATAAAGTCAGGTAGTTTATTACAGGTAATAAAAATCTTATTTTAGTAGATTGGGTTGAAGGCTAAAACCACTTTGCTGAACTTGAATTATGTTGAGTGGAAGGCTAACTGCAAATTTGCGTGGGAAAGGCCCTGCAGAACCTCCCTCCCCTCACCGAGGTTTTCTCTTCCCCATTAAACACAGAGCTCCTAGGAGGGATCAGACCACTGGCCTCCCCTGGGAGCCCCTAAAAAATTCAAATTCCCCCAACCTGAGAAATTTGAAATTCTGGGGGCCGAGCCCGGTAATCTGATTTAAACTAAACCGCCAAGTGATTCTCACACAGGGTGAAGTCTGAGTCCCGTTGGCTTAGCATAAAAATGGACTTGGTCCAAAATTCACAATGACTGTGAAATTAAACAAGTTTTCATCAAATTGACCACAGCAAACAGGTTAATCTGTAGACCTATGGATTCCACTGGCCTAACCATTGATTAGAATTCACTAAGAACACCAAAAGCATCATTAAAATGAATTAGTGCCTGTGACTTTGGCAAGAGCTTTGGTTCCGAGCGCTCCCCAGCAAAATGCTGTTTCTTGACATGGAGTTTTAACTGTTTTGTCTATGTCAGTAGTTCTGAAAGCCTGGTCCCCAGGCGAGCAGCTCCAGCAGTACCTGGGAACTGAATTAGAGAGGCAGATTCTCGGGCCCTGCCCCAGCCCTACTGAATCAGTAACCTCGTGTTTTCACAAGCTTTTCACATGGTTCTGGGGCACAGTCAAGTGTGAGAAGCACTGCTCAATAAGGAGTGTTTAGATCCTGCTTCTCTTTTAGAAAACTTACACTGACTCCCTGGGCTCCTGCCCAGGCTCACCTGAGCCAATGCCTACTGAATGCTAAAGAAGCTAAATTGTAAATCTCAGCTTCCTATGCGAGCCCCGATCTACTGATTGATTAAATTGTTTCGCCCCATCGCCTCACTGTTTTTTGAGACTCAAGTCTGGGATGAGACATGTGTGCGTTTTCATGTTTCCAAAATGGAAAGTTGGCATTTTCTTGTTTTGTTTTTACTTTAAACCATGTTGAATTCATGTGAAGCGAAGCAGGGAGGGCCACTTAAAAAGCTTGCTTCAGGACAGAGCTGTGAATCAGCAAATGAATGGGTGGGTGTTGTAAGCTTAAAGTGCCCCATTCCACCTAGGTGTTTGCTTCTTGCAAATGAAGATAATGGGGTTCATTTGTCTTACTGCTGGGTTGAATTTAGAAACCGCCACTCTCTGCCTTCGGAGGGAGGGCTGAGATCGTTGGTTCATCTGTGGAGTGGGTGAAACTTGTCTCCTTGGGCCTCCCACGACCACCTTCCATCTCCCTGGCTCCTTTGGTTCTCATCCTGCTTTTAAAGACCGTCTGTCCCAGAACTCAGTACTTCTGTGTCTCCTCTATGGTGGCACTCTGTCAGCCCCGAACTTAGCAGTTTCTCTGCAGACCACCAAAAGCAGTAGTTCCTTTAGACCACAAGTTGTGATCCCAGGTGCCTATAGGAGCCAGGAAGATGATGTGAATAATGAAAAAGTGCCAGGCAAAGACAAATAAGGGATGGTATAGACAGTAGCGAGTTGGAGTGTCTATACACCCTCTAGGGGTGGGAGGCAGCATCTACCTGTCTCCAGCTAATTTTTTTTTTTTTTTTTAAGATTTTATCTATCTATTTGACACAAGAGAGACACAGCAAGAGAGGGAACATAAGCAGGGGGAGTGCGAGAGGGAGAAGCAGGCTTCCCGTGGAGCAGGGAGCCCGACACGGGGCTCGATCCCAGGACCCTGGGATCATGACCTGAGCCGAAGGCAGACGCTTAACAACTGAGCCACCGAGGCACCCCTGTCTCCAGCTAATTTTCCAACAATATAAGAATATGCATCTTGAGGTTGCTAGATGGTTGAAGATGGTGGTAGTTTTTCCATAAGATACTGGACATCTGGATTTATTTTTACATGAAATCTGATGTTAAAGTGTTGACAAATATATAATTTTTTAAACACCAGTCTGCCAAATGACAGACTGTCTGTGGCTCATTTAGAACCTTAGCTCTAGACATCAGTCAGCACGCAGCATGAAGGTGCTTACAGTAAGATAAATGCTAATGTTTACGTAATGTGTTCACTTCGTTGACATTTTAAATGAAGATGCCTGTTTTTTTTGTTTTTTTTCCTTTTTTACCTTCTTTTATCCAGCTACTCATCCAAGAATTACTTTTTGATGAATTCTAAGCTTGGATAAATCATTTCCACTACATGGGCTTTTTTATACTCACTGATAAAAGTAGGGAGTTGTACCAAGTGATCCTGGAAATTATTTTCTCCACATCTCTTTGCAAGAAAAAGTATACTAGATGCCAAGGAGGATATGGATTAGTTGCTTTGGAGGACACTCATATATAGGTAGAAGTCCCTAGCCTAATATGGGTTGCATCACCATCGCTAAAGCCAGTCCTCACACTGCTAGGATAGGAGGTTCTCTGGTTGGGGGGGGGGGGGGGGAAGTATTTTCATAAAGAGGTAGGACTTTGCTCCCGGAAGAGGGGTGCCTGCTGGTCCCGTTATGGTGATATCCACAGTGTGCAGTCTGTCAGAAGACAGAAGGCCATGCACATGGGGGTTAGGACGTGAGCAGAGATTCAGAAGCAGAAGAATGTTGTACCTGTAATGGTGGATCCAGGGTAGAGACTAGAGTGAACACTTTCGATTGGGAAATTGGAAACTCAGGCTAAGCCCATGGCCTGCTTTGAGTGCTAAGCGAGATGCTTGTCGAATCCATCCCGAAGATTCTAAGGAGGTAATGGAAGGTCATGCCTTGTGCTGTAGGAGGGATGCGACACAAATCTTTATATTTTAAGATCAACACATGGTAATAGTTTGTGGCTGAGAGCAGCACTCCTCAAAGTATGGTCTGGACCAGCAGCAACAGCATCACCCAGGAACTCATCAGAGGAGAATCTCAGGCCCTGTCCCAGACCTGATGAATCGGAATCAGCATTTGAATAAGGTCTGGTAGGTACTTGGCACCTTACAGTTTGAGAAGTACCGAGATAGAATTCAAGACATTCAGTTGTTCTTGGTTGCAACCAGTTACACATGGAGGAAGGCCTGAGAAACTTTTTTTTTTTAAGATTTTTATTTATTTATTTGAGAGAGAATGAGAGATAGAGAGCACGAGAGGGAAGAGGGTCAGAGGGAGAAGCAGACCCCCCCGCTGAGCAGGGAGCCTGATGTGGGACTCGATCCCGGAACTCCGGGATCATGACCTGAGCCAAAGGCAGTCGCTTAACCAACTGAGCCACCCAGGCGCCCCAGGCCTGAGAAACTTCTTAATATGGGATCACCAGGGTTTGTTCCTGGGTGAGGTCAGAGAAGCTAAGGTGGAGACTAGATTTTAAGTCTGATTAATTGGGAGTACAGTGATATGGTTACGAGAAAGTGAGGGCCTGGTTACTTTGGGACAGAGTGGGGAAGAGACAGTGAATTCGTTTAAAATACGTTCTCAGAGAATGTCTATGCAATGGGTCTGCTGTGGGTCCTACAATTCAGAGGAGCTCACTCGCTAGTTGGGGGCCCTTGGAACTCATCTGTGGATCAGCCTTGGCCTTGATGTCCCTGTGTTCTGCATCATTAGCCTCTTGGCATTCTAAGAATACCTATCTTTGGGGTGCCTGGGTGGCTCAGTTAAGCGTCCAGCTCTTGGTTTCAGCTCATGTCATGATGCCAGGGGTGGTGGGATCAAGCCCTGGGTGGGCCCCCCTGCTCAGTGGGGAATCTGCTTCCCCTCTCTTTCTCCCTCTGCCCCTCTCCTGCTCACACATGTGCATGCTCGCTCTCTCAAATTTTAAGAAAAATTAAAAACACCTATCTTGGTTTTCTTTTGAAATCCTCTAATTTCTTTACTATTCAAGGGTGGATTTTTACTGTCATTTTTCATAGCATCAAACTTACTGAAAAGTAAAGCTGCTTGTCAAGGTGTGTGTTCAGGAACCTGGACATGAGAGCTAAAGCAATTTCTCCTGTCCTTTTAGGGAGTTTTTTACCTGAATGGGTGAGATTTCCTTGGAGTAGAGGCAGGAGCCAAGTTGGGAAGAAGCTTTGAGCTGTAGCCTAGAGCCCTCGTCTGCAGCAACACTGAGCTTGCCGACAAAGTCATTTTAAACATTTGCATGGACCATGCATTTTTACACTGTTCACTGGTGTTTCCCGAATGCAGAAGGAGTATTGCTCATGGTAGAACGAATACTTCCACTATATTCTCGTAGAAAGTGCAGAAGAGTAAAAAGAAGAAAACACCCCCCCACCCGGAGTGCATTACCCCGTCTTCCGTGTCTTTTTTTTTTTTTTTAAGATTTTATTCATTTACTTGACAGAGAGAGACACAGCGAGAGAGGGAACACAAGCAGGGGGAGTGGGAGAGGGAGAAGCAGGCTTCACGTGGAGCAGGGAGCCCGATGCGGGGCTCGATCCCAGGACCCTGGGATCATGACCTGAGCTGAAGGCAGACGCTTAATGACTGAGCCACCCCGGCACCCCTCCGTGTCTTTTTTTAAACTGAAGTGAAATTCACATAATGTAAAATGAACCACTTTAAAGTGAGTGTGCAATTTAGTAGATCACAATGTTGTACAACGACCCCCCTGTCTAGTTCTAGAACGTATCCTCCTCCCCTCAAAGGAAACCCATTCCTGACTCTCTACAACCCCCACCCCAGCCACCCCAGTGTGTCTTTTTAATTCACACAGTTTTCTTCTACACACAGTTGGGCTCATACTGTTTATAGAGTTTAATGCACTGTATTTTATTTAAAATTTTTATCATATGCATTTTCTTGGTCTTTACAGTGTTTTTCTTGGGCTTTGTTGTAATTGTAAATCCCCATGATCTTGGAGGTGGATTTTCTTGGTGTTACCAGCTCTTCTTCAGAAAACTTCCAGCCCCCTGGGGGCTTCTGTGCAGAATGCGGGGGCTTTGCGGGGGACGGGTTTTCATCGCGGGGGGCCTCTCTCACTGCTGTGTGTCATGAACTTGACAGGTTTCCTAAGAAGAGACTCTGCTCTAGGCCTCACCCCCGAGCAGCTCATTTTGCCCTAATTGTGAGTGTTATCAAATGACTCCACCAAGGGAATGCAAACAAGTTCCTCTGATTGCTCCAGAAGTGTAATATGAAGTTTGGATTTCCCCTTTTGGCCCCTGGGAGAGGAAGCTGTCGCTAGCTTTAAACTGCTCCTCTACTTACCGCCCAGCCCCAGTTCTTGCTGGCAGAGACTGCCATTGTGAACATGCATTCGGATGTTTCAAGAATAGGATGCATGAGGAGATGGGTCAGAGACCTCACCTGACGTGAGATCTTGTCCCCTCTGAGTGATAAGCAGTATGATCTGGAGCGAACTTAATAGTCACAATGAGGGGCTGGCAAAGTGCAGCCCCGGGGCCAAACCCACCCCTCAGGCTGAGGTTGTATGGCTAATGAGCTCAGAATGGCTTTGACATTTTTAAAGGGTTGTTAACAAAACATCAGAACCGTACAACAGAGACTCATATGCGTCCTCCTTAAAGCCTAAACTACGTATTTGCTGGCCCTTTATAGAAATGCTGACCAGTGATCCCCAATAATTAATAATAGGAGCAGCAGGAATGGAAGTTTTTACTTTATATTGAATACCAGGGAGTGTTCAAAGTGCCTGACCATGTATTCTCTCATTTCATTCTCACAACAGTCCTCTAGGATGGGCATGGTTACCATTTTAGAGAGGAAGAAATAGGCCCAGAGAGGTTGAGTCACTTGCCCAAGGTCACACGGCCAGTAAGCAGCAGAGCTGGTGTCTTGAAGCCAGGCATGGGATTCACTCCAGATTCTGTATTCTGTCACCACGCAACAACTTCCACCTGAACCTTATAAGATTTTACTGTGCTTTTGAGGTAAAAGTTAATGTCCTCATCTGTGGGAGCTGAAATCATATAGCAGCCCTTCCCAAATTGGGGGTCTGCAAAATAACCTGCATTTCAAGGAGGCTCCCTGGTCAACGAAGCATGAGAAAGCCTTGTTGGGTTTCTTTACTGTAGCATTCAACGAAGCTCTATCATTCTGGTGTGAATCTTCACACAGGGGTACGGGAGGTTGGTATTCAGCTATTTATCAAACTTTTTTTAAATTTATTTTTGCCTATTGAAGGCACACAAATGAAAACTTTCCGGAACTACTGCTTTGCAGGAAAAAATCAACAAGCAGTGTCATAGAGGCATTCTCGGCCCAGGATTTTTCCAGAAGTATGAAAACAGTGTCATCTAGACATTCATTGATTCATCTTTACATACATATGCTTTTTATTCCATTTTCCTGCTGCCACATCCCCCCAACCCCGAAACACACACACACCTTTCTTGTTGCCTGGGAAGGTCAGGGGACTTGTCCGTAAAGGATAGAAAGGTAATGAAACTGAAACACACTGATTTAGATTCTTTTTTAGTATCTTGTATTGAAAGTCCTATCTAGCTTACGGGAGTACCTCTCGATTTGATGTGCCTGTGCTCTGTAGGTTGAGAACTCTAAGCCAGAGTTTACCGGAGATTCCCTGATTGATTATATTTATCACAGAGCCTCTGCATGGTGAGATAGCATTCATTTCTGTGTGGCTTAATTTGCCAACATCGTCCGCCGGTACATGTCATGAGGGATGTGACTTCAGGGATTATGAGTACAGGTATCAGCCAGAGAAACAACTTCATGAATACCTTTTTTTTTTTTTAAAGACTTTATTTATTTATTAGAGAGCACAAATGGAGGAGGGGAGGGGCAGAGGGAGAGGGGGAAGCAGACTCTGCTGAGCAGGGAGCTCGACACGGGGCTCGATCCGAGGACACTCAGATTATGACCCAATCCAAGGCAGAGAGGTAACTGAGCCACCCAGGCGCCCATATGAATACCTTTTAATTCACCAGCTCTTTATGCTTCTCTTACCACCAGGACTTTGCAGATTTGGCAGTTGAGCCCCCAAATGCATTTTCACAAAACTGGCTTCTGCCTGGCATAGGAGGATGCTCCTGGTTTTCTTAAAATCTTGAAATTCTTCATTTATTTGAGTTTTCCATGTGGATACCAAAAAATGTCACATAAAAGAAAGCCAGTATCTCATTTGGGTTTTGAATGAGTTCTGGAGTTTGTAGGAATGGAGCTGCTCTATTAACCTGAGTCAGAAAAGAACATCATGTATCATTTAAAGTCTGTAAGCACAAGTGGACATAAGGCCTTAATGTATTCTGAGTGTTTGGATGTACTTACATTTTCTTCAGCTGGGTCTATGAAATAAACTGACAAGAGACAAATTAACAGAAAAGACACACAGATTTATTCACTTTTAATTTATGTGCACAGAGCCTCACAGAAGGAAGTAAATACCCAAAGGAGCGGGGATATTTGGGAGTTTGTACATCCTCTGAGTAAAGGAAAGAAAGGAAGCAAAGGGCCACTTACAGGAGAGCAAATGATTTTTAGGAAAGATAAATGGGCCCTCACAAGAACAGATAGACATGAGAATTTTGTGACAATTTCTGAGTGTGGTGCCAATGTTTTGTCTTCCGGAAGGGAGGGTTAGAGCTGCTCCTGGATGGGGATTTATGACAGTGGGGTTCTTTCGGGTAAGGCCTGCTTTCAGTCAGATAAGGGATTTCAGGAATTCAGATGCCTTCAGCTCAAAATAATTTTTATACCAAAGTGTCATATTTTGGGGTGGCCTATCTTGATTCCCTTCAACAGTTTATTTATTGGAGTAGATACCTGGCATAAGATGTGATTATTTGAGACAAGTTTCTATAGATGCAATAGGACATTTTTACAGGATATCCATGAAAGCAGGCTTAGGTGATTCAAAAGTTGTCTCTTGGAATGATAATGAACAGAAACCCACTTGGTAGGGAAATTTGACACTTGAGCTTCTGAATAATGACCCAGAACAGTACAGTGTCCTCTAATTTCTTATGATTATTTAGAGGTTCTTTTCGACCTAACTACCCAGTGTTGTCAAGATAACCAGCCAGGCTGACAGACTGTTTTGACTGGCTGTGAGTGACTAAACGAATCTTGACTAGGAAAGCATAAATATTTTCCAGGCCCATCCAAATTTATCTTTTTTGGGGGGGTTGGGACAAATCTTTCTTTTTTTTTAAATTTTTTATTGTTATGTTAATCACCATACATTACATCATTAGTTTTTGATGTAGTGTTCCATGATTCATTGTTTGTGTATAACACCCAGTGCTCCACGCAGAATGTGCCCTCTTTAATACCCATCACCAGGCTAACCCATCCTCCCACCCCCTCCCCTCTAGAACCCTCAGTTTGTTTCTCAGAGTCCAAAGTCTCTCATGGTTCATCTCCCCCTCTGATTTCCCCCCTTCATTCTTCCCCTCCTGCTATCTTCTTTTTTCTTTCTTAACATATATTACATTATTTGTTTCAGAGGTACAGGTTTGTGATTCAACAGTCCTACACAATTCACAGCGCTCACCATAGCACATACCCTCCCCAATGTCTATCACCCAGCCACCCCATCCCTCCCACCCCCCACCACTCCAGCAACCCTCAGTTTGTTTCCTGAGATTAAGAATTCCTCATATCAGTGAGGTCATATGATACATGTCTTTCTCTGATTGACTTATTTCACGCAGCATAACACCCTTTAGTTCTATCCACGTCGTTGCAAATGGCAAGATCTCATTCCTTTTGATGGCTGCATAATATTCCATTGTGTCTATATACCACTTCTTTATCCATTCATCTGTCGATGGACATCTTGGCTCTTTCCACAGTTTGGCTATTGTGGACATTGCTGCTATAAACATCGGGGTGCATGTACCCCTTCGGATCCCTACATTTGTATCTTTGTGGTAAATACCCAGTAGTGCAATTGCTGGGTCGTATGGTAGCTCTATTTTCAACTGTTTGAGGAACCTCCATACTGTTTTCCAGAGTGGCTGCACCAGCTTGCATTCCCACCAACAGTGTAGGAGGGTTCCCCTTTCTCCACATCCCCGCCAACATCTGTCGTTTCCTGACTTGTTAATTTTAGCCATTCTGACTGGTGTGAGGTGGTCTCTCATTGAGGTTTTCATTGGATTTCACTGATGCCGAGCGATGTTGAGCACTTAGTCATGTGTCTGTTGGCCATATCATCCAAATTTATCTTTCACACACAGCCACACAGACCCATCTATGTTCCTGTCCAAATACTCATTCCCCATGCTCTGCAGGTGATTGAAGAATCAGGTGGCACTTAATACCTTCCTCTTTTCACCTTGATCAGCTTTTCCTCTGTGGACAGAGAACAGCAGATGAAAAACTTGTATTTTCTGGAAGACGCTTAGACCATGTCAAGAGAAAAGGGCCCCGGTTGCTCTTCCTTTTTTACTCTCTCCTGTCTTGGTTCTTTGAGATTTGAAAGTTGTATCAGAATTATTATTGACTTCCCAAGGGCCTTTGTGATTACCACTGAGTTGTCGCTCTACTGACCTTGGGTTTTGTTTTTTTGTCTTTGGTTTTGGTTTTTTTTTTTTTTTTTTTCTGAAAAATCCCCATGTGACTGTTTGGGCACCAGTTTCAGTAGGTCACTATTGGTCATTACAGGCTCCTTAATTTCCCCTTTCATCCTGGGCTTATCAACTGGATTGTATCTGGGATCGCAAGTTGAGCTTCTTTATTGTGCACGAGATTCTTCAGCCTCTCTGTTGTCTTGCACTCTGCTCTCTCTCTGGGTAGCAATTGGGGTGACTTTCAGGTTTCTCTGCCTGGTTTGTTCTTGCTGTCAGCGCTGTCATTGTCTGCCTGTTTGCCTTCTGTCCCCGGCCAGGAGAGAGTTTCCAACACTGTCACGAATATCTCCTGATGACTGCCACTCTGTACATTCTACTTGCCTTTCTCTCTCCTTAGGAGAACCCAGAGGAAGTCACTGACATGGAAGAGAAAATTGTTTTATTTTTTCTTCTTTTTTTAAAAAATTTTTTATTGTTATGTTAATCACCATATATTACATAATTTGTTTTGGTGTAGTGTTCCATGATTCATTGTTTGTTCATAACACCCAGTGCTCTATGCAGAATGTGCCCTCTTTAATACCCATCACCAGGCTAACCCATCCCCCTACGCTCCTCCCCTCTAGAAACCTCAGTTTGTTTTTCAGAGTCCATCATCTCTCCTGGTTCGTCTCCCCCTCTGACTTACTCCCCTTCATTCTTCCTCTCCTGCTATCTTCTTTTTCTTTTTTCTTAAAATATGTTGCGTTATTTGTTTCAGATCTGTGATTCAACAGTCTTACACAATTCACAGTGCTCACCATAGCACATACCCTCCCCAATGTCTATCACCCAGCCACCCCATCCCTCCCACCCCCCACCACTCCAGCAACCCTCAGTTTGTTCCTGAGATTAAGAATTCCTCATATAGAGATGAGGAAGGACACTATATCCTACTTAAAGGGTCTATCCAACAAGAAGATCTAACAATTGTAAATATCTATGCCCCGAACATGGGAGCAGCCAATTATATAAGGCAATTAATAACAAAAGCAAAGAAACACATTGACAACAATACAATAATAGTGGGGGACTTTAACACCCCCCTGACTGAAATGGACAGATCATCTAAGCAAAAGATCAACAAGGAAATAAAGACTTTAAATGACACACTGGACCAAATGGACTTCACAGACATATTCAGAACATTCCATCCCAAAGCAACGGAATATTTTTTCTTCTTAACATGATGTAGAAGTTGGTCTGTGATATACAAACATTGGTAGATCTGCTTCCATCTCATTTGAGAATGGATTCAGCATCTTAGATGAGCACATTTGAAGGGTAAAATGTGATTTTTTTTTTTTTTTTTTTTTTTTTTTTTTTTGTGAAGTCCTGCCTAAATCACCAACCTCTCTGCTCTCCTGCTTCTGGCTCTGGGGTTTGGCCATCCCTGGGCCAGGCCCTTGGCCTCTAGTACTCCTGCTGCTGTATTGGCTCTGGCCCTGGTACTGAGGCCTGATCACTGGCCCGGTGGGGGCGCAAGTGTCCTAGTTTGGGGAAACAGACCTGCATCTTGTTTCTGTACCAGTTATCTAGTAAGTGTTGTTGCCAAAGCCCAGGCTTCCAGACCTGGCCTGTTCAGATGCTGCGCTTGCCTCTGTCACAGTCCAGGGGAGCTGTTACTTCTAACTGGCTTCCATAGGGCCATCTCCTGCTGCCTAGTGAGATCCTGGAACATCACCAGCTACCGGCTTTGCTGTGGCTGGGGAACATCCATTGAGCCAACCTCCTTCTGGTCGCCTGCTCTGCTTTTGTTGTGCTCGTAACTTTCTTTAAAATACTTCAGCACGCACAGTGATGTGTGTGTGAATTTAATCCAAAACAGAGGAATGAAGATTTAAAATTCCACATGTTTTCCATTGGTGGTACTCGCCCTAAGGGTGCTTAGTTTGCATTTGAGAACTTTGAATCAACAGCTCATAGGCCATCCATTATATTTAAATTGTACCTCAATAAAATTGTTCAAAAAATGAAACCAGACAAGGCTGTCCTCCTGTGGCTACCTCCACAAGCTCTTCAATTGTCTTTATCCAAGATTAGTACCAGATGCTCTGACATTAGCACAATGTGATTGTTACTTTGGAGGCATCTGGAGGGCCTGTTAAGATGCAGGCTGCTGGGCCCCATCCCCAGCGTGGCTGAATCCATAGATTTTAGGTGGGGCCTGAGAGTTGGCATTTCTACTACACTCCTGTGGGATATGCTCAGAGGACCACTTGGGAAAATCTGGCATAACGGGGAATGGGACTGCTTTTTCATCAGTGGACTTCTTAGCAATGTACAAGATACGTGATTTTTCTAGAAATAATGTACAAACACTGCTACTCTTGTGTGAACAGGGCACAGAAGGTCAAACCAGCCCCCATGGCCTCTCTTGGACCATTGCAGGAAATGTAGACTCTTCAGCACAGACACTAGACCTATTGAATCCAAATCTGTACTTGAACAAAATTCCCAAGTGATCCAAACGCATGGTAAAATTGGGAAAATACTGACCTCAACCAATGTAGCACACATGGTCTGGTTCAGTGGTTCTCCACTGTAGATTCACATTAGAATTATCTACAGTCTCTAAAAGGTAGATTGACAGTCCAACTGGGCTCAGATTGTTAATGAGAATCTCCAGGAGAGGCATCCAGGCTTCTGAAATGTCTTATAAGCTCCCCAGGGGTTCTAAGGTACAACTAGGTCTGGGAGCTACTAGTCTGGTCTCTGAGTAATAGCCACATAGTATTCTTATAATAGTGTCCCAGCTGGAAAGGTCTTTTGCTTGGCCTGTCTTCGAAGTTCAGTACTGACAATTTAATGGCAACTAATACCTTATCCTAACAAAAATCATTTCATTTCCCTTACATGTATAGGCCCATAAGAGAAAATGTATAGAGTTCTACCTACAGTGTCTTTACAGTCTAATAAGCCTCTTTAAAGCTCAAATGCCTTCCTAAAATCAAGTTTCTGGTTGAATATAAAGATAGAGTTACTCCGCTCTGATTCTTCATCTGGAGATTGGTGAAATGAAGCAATTTTACATCCCAAGCACCTTAAAAAGAGTCTTATCTTGCTGCAACATTGGACCCTGTGGAAATCTTGGAAAGCTTCATAGTTTGCCTCTGGTGCATGGTTTTAGGGGAGGAAAAATGAATTTCCCTCTACCTTTCTGGGTTCCTGGCTGAGACACCCACCTCTAATAAGAGAGAGATTAACAGGAGAAAAAAATCTAATTACATGTGTCCAGGAACCCACAAGACACGAAAGGCTCTCTGATAATCAGGTAATTGAGGTGTGCATGCCATCCTGAGCTGAGGAGAAAGAGGCTAAGGGTCTGGGGCTTTAGAGGCAAGTAAGACAATTCACAGGAAGATGGGAAGGACAAATGTTTGGAAACAAATGATTATCATGCCCCGTGGTGAAGGACGTTCTTGTGTTTAAAAAAAAAAAAAGTTATTTTTGGTAATAGCTCTCTTCCTGGTACAGGTCTCTATCTAAATTCTTTTAGGCAGTTAAGAGAGAGGTAAAAAGCTCTTCTTGAGTTTACCGGTCCTTGATTATCTTCAGCTCAAAATAAGCCACATGCCAAAACGGCACACTCTGGGATGGCCTGCCCTGAACCCCATCAGTAAAATGAGTCTTATTACCGGAACTCACCATACAAAGGAATCAGCTCTGTATTTCACATTATATAAATTCCTGGCTTATGTTGTTTGAGCAAATGACAACTAATTAACTGTTAGAACAATTAAGTACCTTGAGAATAGTCAACTGAGATCTGCCTTGATTTTTTTTCTGATTCCCCATTTACTTAAAAAACCCAAACAAAAGCTCTGCATGGATCAGGTTTATGAGTGACAGGTAACAAGAAGGTCCCATATTTTAAACATCTCAGATGGCCCCATCCGCTGATTCTTTTCACAGCACGGACATCGAGAGGTGAAAGTCACTCCTTGCCTCCTTTTGTTTACACATGCAAGCGATTGAACCCACGTGTGTAGGTCACCATTTCCATGCTAGTGAATGCAAATTTGTTCAGCCCAGGTAGGGAGGGATAGGACAAAAACAAGGTAAATCAGGAACTGGAGGAGAGCTCTTTCCAGGGTCCTTGCTAGAAGACCAGATATCCCAGCCAAGGGCACTGTGGGAAACCATTGGCTCCCATAGGAAACCAGACCCAGATCTTTCTAGGTGGGCAATGGAAGTAGATACTTCAGGTGGGGAAGGACCCTTCTTCTAGATCTGTGCTTCTCAAACTGGGATGTGTACATGACTCACCTTGGGATCTTATTAAATGAAGATTCTGACCCAGTGAGTTTGGGTGGGATGAGACCTGAGAGTCTGTGGTTCTAACCAGCAACCCGGACATGTTGGTGCTATTGGTCTAGGAGCCAACCTCCTGACTGAGCGGCATGGGTTCAGAACAGTACCTTTATATGTGAATTTGCAAAAGAGCCGTTTGGAAAGCTCACTTCCACACAGGTTTCTCTTCCCCAGCCCTGGAGACAGATTTCATAGACAAGGCCTGCTGATTTGCCTTTTAACAATTCCCAGGTGATGCTGCTAGTCCCTGGACTATGCGTGACAAGTCTGTAGTTAACTTGGAACAGACTTAGTAAGATGACTCTGCCTCTTCTACCAGTAGCCTCCTCTTTGAGAGCAAAGAATCACACACCAAGAGATGAAGGAAGATGCCACTGAGTCTTCCCTTTGGAGAAAAAATGACGTAGCATACTCGGAGAGTATCACAGGGTCTGTGTTATTTTTTGCTTTGACAACATGCTGTTTTGACTGAAGACTGAAAAGGATGCTTCTGGAACAAAATCTAGAGACAAGATTGAGCTAAAAGTACAACAGCTCTACCTGGGGCTGTGCTGAGTGGCAAGTAATGGGACTAGTTATTTTAGGATGACAGAGCTATATGTGCATTAAAAAAAAAAAAAAAAGGCTAAGAGCTCAAATACCAAAATGTTGTCAGTGGCTAGCTCTTGATGTCAGCAGTGGGATTTGGGGTGATGTTCACTTATTGCTGTATACTTTTTTGCTTTACATTTTTCTGCAAAGGACATTTAAATACTTCCATAACTTTAAAAAACCCCCTACCAAATGTTTTTAAAGGGAAAAAGGGAGGTATACACCCTGTGTAAATTCAATTTTTTTGGTTTGGTTTTGTTATGTCTGTGACCTTCTGCTGCTTTTTTCAGTGGGAAAGGGATTGTTTTGTCCATGACAGTCCAGTGTCCCAGGGGCAAAGGAGACAGCTAAGGGCGAGGCTACGCCATTTGCCTGGAAAATGGACGCCCGCCTGCTTGGTGAGAACAAGGAGTCCCAGAGGAGAGGTTGTAAGTCCCTAGGAGAAAATTAGAGGCAGCTTGTCTTCTTCCCTCCTTTTCTCCTAAGCCCACAAGAGTCCCTGGAAGGACCTTTCTTGTCCTTCTCCTTAGAAGGGCTGAAATAAGCTTTAAGTTAGAATTGGAAAAGATTAAGAAATCAAGAGAACAACCTGCTGGGGAAGGGGAGAAACTACTGATTTGGACATCCGACTTCAATGGATCCTTTGGGCTGGTTTCCCTGCCTCCAGGTTGCATGGGCCTACTCAGCATGGCCGGACCAGAGGGAGGCACCCAGCGTAGTAAGAATCCTATCAGGAGCCTGTCAACATTGAGCTGATGAGTGTGCTCAACGTGCGTCAGGGAATGATCTTTCTAGAAACATGCAGCCCTGGGCTTGAAGATGCACCTTTTAGGGCATTATGTAGACTCTTAACATAATGTGCTTATTTTCAGCAATTCAAGGAAACATATTTAAGTCAC
This sequence comes from Zalophus californianus, assembly GCF_009762305.2. NCBI lineage: Eukaryota > Metazoa > Chordata > Mammalia > Carnivora > Otariidae > Zalophus > Zalophus californianus. The sequence goes on along the minus strand of NC_045602.1, from coordinate 105,148,284 downwards.
AGGTTTTTGTGTTTTTTTTTTCTTCTGTTAGTCTGGAAACATTCAACAAAGTTCATATGCATCTAGTTCACCCCCAGTACAACTTTTCAGCTAAACTCTAGGGCTCTACTGACACCTGCTGGCATTTCATCTACTTTGTTAAAAACTACAAAAGAAAACGCTCAACATATTTCCTAAAGTCTCTTGGTCTTAATATGCCAGGTGTCCATTACCTGGAAGACAATGGAGAGAAGGAAAGGCCTGTTGGGACTTGTCCACGTCATGGGGGGAGATGTGTGAACAAGCCTTAAGGAAGGGCAGACAACAGAGCCTGTCAGCCTTCTGCCATCTGATCTTGGGCAAGGCCCTTGACCCTCACTTTCATCATCACAAAGAGAAGCAGCAACAACCTCTCCCACCCCGGGGCCCTTTAGGGCCTGTGAGGATTCCAGTGGCATTTCCTACTAACTAAAACATGAGTACTGTCCCTCGAGTGCTGACCTCAGAGGTCACTCCCGGAGACCTTCCTGTCACAATAAACAAGGTTCTTCACCAGCATTATATTTTCAAAAGATGGATGAGTTGTTTAAGCCTCCTAAAAGTCTGGTATCTCTGTAGTTTATTTTTAGGAACAACTAAATCAGAATGCTCAGAAAAAGCCAGTGAACAGTCTCAGAAATTGCCCAGTTTTTTGCCCTAGGAAACCATGGACTCTGTTTTGTGTTTTGGAACACGTAACAAGCCTTCAGGTTGAGAAAATGTTGCCAGTGAATGCCAACCTAATTATTTATGTTTTTCTGTCTCCTCTTGGGAAACGCTGCGTGAGCCTGTGGTTTGTTAGGCCAACAACAGGATATTTGATGGTCCCCAGGGAATTATAGTCCCATATTTAGCCTGACAGAGGAAGTAAAGGCTGATGATGAAAATAATAAGGCATTTCTTTAATGCTACTAGTGCCTTCCTTCCTCCTCCCTCAGAATCCTGGTGTCACCATCAGGAGGCTTTCGATGCTATTTATGGTCCTCAGGAAATGGCCCTTTTTAGTTGTGGAAGGAAACTGACCTCTTCTGGCTCCTAAGTCCTCCTTCAGAAAACTGTTAGGTCTGACTGGAGCATAAAGAGGAAAGCCAAAACTGTCCATTAGACTCCTGTCCGTTGGGATGACTATTCTCAAAATGAAAACAAAGCAGGAAAAAAAAAAGTGTCGACAAGGACTTGAAGAAATTGGAACCCACGTGCACTGTTGGCGGGAATATAAAATGATACAGCTGTGTCACAGAATGGTGGTTTTCCTCAAAAAATGAAAAATAGAATTACTGTAGGATCCAGTAATTCTGCTTCAGAGTATATACCCCAAAGAATTGAAGGCAGGAACTTCAAGAGATACTGGTATACCCGTGTTCATAGAAGCATCAATCACAATAGCTGCCATTAATCAGAGTAGCAAGCCAGGTGTTCATCAACAGATGAAGGGAAGCCAAATGTGGTCTACACAGCGAATGGAGTATTATTCAGCCTTTAAAAAGAAGGAAATTCTGACACAGGCTGTGATCTGGCTGAGCCTTGAGGACATGCCAGTCAAATCAAAGGGCAAATACTGTATGATTTGTTTTTATAAAGAACTTAGGATAGGCAGATTCATAGAGACAGAAAGTAAAATGGTGGTTGCTAGGGTTGGACAGGGAGAAGAAACTGAGGAGTTGTGTAATGGGGACAGAGTTTCAGTTTTGCAAGAAGAAAAGAGTTCTGGAGATGGATGGTGGTGAAGGTTGCACACAACGTGAATGTTACTTAATGCCTTTGAACTGTTCGCTTAAAAATGGTTCCAATGATAAATTTAATGTTATTTGCATTTTATCACAATGAATTAAAACCACACACACTTTACAGAACTTAGTCTTTACCTCTGGCCCTTGCAATGACTAAATCACTAGCCCACGTTAAACCTGGTAATACTGTGCAGGGCTGTCTGATAGAACCTTCTGTGTCGACGGAGATGTTCTTCATCTGAGCTGTCCAATGTGGTAGGCACCAGCCCCGTGTCGGCTTTCGAGCACTTGATATGTGATGAGTGAAATGGAGGCACTGAATTTTACTTTTATTCAGTTTAAAGTTAAACAGCCACATGTGGCTAGTGGACAGTGTAGGTAGACTATCCATCTGTACTACTATCTGTGCCCAAATATTTTCCCTTCCTCAGCACAGAGGAGTTGGCCTTAATGCACAGGCCAGCCTTTTCTAGTTGAATGTCCTTACTAGACCCAAATTCCTTTACTGCCGTGTACAGTCTTCCTTCACTTTTCCTTGTAAATCCATGGAGTGATGTTATGAACTAAAACTGAGGTCCAAGTCCTTATACAGAAATTATGTAAGGGCTTCACTATTTGCACTGGATACCCCGGCAATCAGTGCATGCTTTACTTTTTAAGGCTCTGCTGGAAATCACAGACAGGTAAGATATGTAACAAATTCTTAGATTGAAATAGAATCACACGATAAAATTGATGAACCCCAAACACATTTGTCCTCTAAAATGGGAATAGCTAGATATGTCATCATGTACTGTATAACGTTGCTTAGAAATAATGAAGGTTGCCAGTGGCTGAAAAAGGATTTCTATTTAAACAGGCTGCAAATAGAAGGTTTAACAAGTCAATCAGTGGGCAGCGTTCCTTTGTGACAACCCAGTGTTTAATGATGCTCTAGATGTTACATTTATCTTCATGGAAAGAACGAAAGATGTTTATTAAAGAATAAAGTATGGCATGCAAAATGAAGATTGCTCTGTGGCAGGGAGGAGATAAAAGAAGAGTTTACATTATTCTTATACCAAATGAATATGGGCTGTTTAATAAAAACCACCATTTTCAGTTCCTGTGGTGTTGCTCACCAGGAATGCTTTTTCTTTCTCTTTCAGCAATGGGTAGAAGGACTGAGATCAATCATACACAACTTCAGGGCCAACAATGTCAGTCCAATGACCTGCCTCAAGAAACAGTGAGTTTTATTTACATCGCTCTTTGTTCTTGGCTGTGAAAAAGCAAAAGGTCAGATTAGGAGATGAAGCCTTCGTATATGGCCAGGCCACACTGTCCTTGCCTTCCCTTCCGTGCTCCCGACCCTGGAAAGGAAGTTCCCAACACACACCTGGACCCTTCATGCCACTTGGCAGGGCACGTGTGATCAACCCGTAGCCCAAACTGATAAGAAAGGAATGATTGATGGCAGGAAGATGCTGGAACTTCAGTATCCTCTGGGTCATTGGCCCCAGACAACAGTTCTCCATGCCTGGGGCCATAGTTGGGAGCTGTTGTAGTAACTGGAGGCTCTGTTGTGTGAGACAAAACTGGGGAGTGTGGCCAAGAGAAGCACTTATAAAAGCACCCATTTCTAGAGTCAAAAAGGAGCACTGGCCCCAGGGACTGTTCAGCACCCAGTCAGGGATCCAAATGTACTGGCCTTACCCCAGCTCACAGTATCCAAAATCCAGAGGGATGCCACCGTGGTAGATTTTTAACCCATCCCAAGTTATTCCATCAAGGTGATGTGACAGTTACTCAAGTAGAGAGCCTAGCCAAAGCCAAAGTCAGCCTGTTTAAAAAGCAGCAATTGGTGCAGGAAGGGGGCTGCCCGCCATCATGGGGCAATTGGCAGGCAATTGTAGGTGCAGAAGGGAACTACACTGAGAAATTACAGGAATAAGCCTGCACTCGCAACCAGCACCAAGGGTGTGATTCCTTGGACTGTCCAGCAGGAGGAAGAGAGGTCAGCCCTTTGGCTACTTTCACCCTTAGTTTTGGTCCCTTTGGCAGGTGCTTGACGAGTACAGGCTCTTGACTATAATCCCAGCTTAGCCACTTAGTTCTTGGGTGACCCTTGGCAAGTTCTTAGCCTCGTGCCTTACTGTTCTTAATCTGTGAATGGAGAAGGTGACCAGAATTTATTTTACAAGATTACCACACAGATGTAATGAGGTCCTGGAAAACGCCCAGCCCAGGTCCTCCTTCATTCAGTATTAGTGATTTTGATTATTATGCCAGCCCTCCGGTTTTCTTTCCATCGTCTTAGTAGGGGGTAGTTAATCTTGTAAATACCCATTTGTCGTGCAGCTGCTTCTTTTCCTCTGCAGTTGCTGTGGCATGTTTTCTTAGAAATAAAGAGCAACAATGGATATTTGACATTCCACTTTGGGCATTGATAGAATCCCGAAGGATCTGAGACTTTGAGAATGCCCACTTAGACCTGAGGGACCCCAGTATCTGTAGGTGGACACCAGGTCTTATCTGTCCTCATTGGCGTCCTGCTGGTATCCCTTTATGGAGCTGGTGTTCACCCATCCACCAGCTGCCATGAGGGTTAGCTCATCAAGAGGTCACACCTGCCCACTTCTGCAGAGAATGACCCTGTGCTGAAAGGGGAGTCACTGTGCCCAGGAGACTGCACTCCTCTCTTTTCCTGTGGGAAGCCCATGGCCCATAATGGGCTGGAACAGGATACAAAAGGCCAGCCCCCATGTCACCAAGTCTGGTGCACATCACGCTCCAGAGCTCCCCCTGGCGTCAGGCTAAAGCACCAGTGGAGACCACAACTTTGTGTGACTGTTCTGCTCCTTTCTGCTTCCCTCACACCCATTGTTTTGAAAACATTCTCTGAAAAGGAGTCACTTGGGCCTCTAGGAGATTGCCAGAAGACAGAAACTACCAGATTGTCCTATTATGCTCATTGTTAGAATATTATTGGCTGGAATCCATGAGAATGTGAGTTAATAGCTAAGAACAGTCCCAGCACCTACGAATGAATGTTCTGGGTCCCTGTGTGTCCAGAAAGCCTGGGGAAAGCAAGGAGTTGCTTACCATCAATGTGAGTTGATGAACTTCTCTTCCTCTTGGAAATTAAGGAAGGTGCCCATTCGATCTGTGCTTTGCTGCACTGGGAGCAGGGAGTGAGGGTCCCCATGGGTCCTCAGGACAAGGCTGGCTGGTGTCACCGTGCAGTTGCATTTCCACCTTAGTAAAGATTATTAAAGAGCAATAATCAAGGATGAGACCAATCACCAAAAATTACCTACAATTTGTTTTGCTCAGTGCAAGCACCCAAATTTCTAGTTCATCTAGGGTTGCTGGGAAAAATACAGAATTCCCAGTTAAATTTAAATTTCAGATAAGTAATAGTTTTTGAGTATAAGCATATTCTGTGCAGTATTTGGAACATACTTGTAAAAAAAATTGTTGTTTTTCTGAAATTCAAATTTAACCGAGAGTCCTGTATTTATATTTGCTAAACCTGACAACCATAAATTCATCTCACAGTATATTATTGTCTCTGGTTTTCAGAATAAATGTTTTGTTTGAATGAACTTTCTTTTAAAGTTGTTAACTGGACTGAAGTGTTCCTCCTAAGAAACATTAAAACAGTGTTGTTATGGTTGTTTTCCAGCTGGATGAAATTGGCATTTATGACCAACACAAATGGTAAAATTCCAGTTAGGAGGTAAGTCCATCGTTTCTGTCTATATTCCATATCCTAGGCTGACCCTTGTGATACCAGACCAAAGAGAGAGCCCATCACAAGTGCTTGTTAATTGCTTTCACTGAAGATATTTCTGGAAGCTTGGTTTAAATCACTCCATCAAATGCCGTGTTTAATTTGTAAAAATCATTTGTGGATGTAAAGTTGCATTTTTCTTCAGAACTAGTAGCATTAACTCTACTTCGATAAAGAACATCTGAAGATGTAGCAGATTTCTTTTTAATCTTCAAATACGTGGGTTTTTAGGATTTTAATGTCTTTCATCTTCTTACCCTGAGCAACCATTAGCTAAAATGAAAGAAGTTTGTACTGTGCACCTTCTGTGGAAGTGTATAGACTGTGTCTTCAGAAGAGTGGTACCTCTGGACAGTGCTTCTCATTCTGGGCCTTGCTGTTCCTTTGGTGGGTGGGGCAAATGGACGCCTTTGGCTTCTGGCCACTTGGTCTCTAGGTGTACTCTCCCTGACACCATGCACTTTTCAGAGCTGTCACTTTTTCCCCTTGCTCTGCCCAAGGTAACAGTGACAGTGAAAAAAAAAAATGGCAGTAAAGCCTGAATGGAATCAAGAATGAAAAGAACAGGGGCACCTGGGTGGCTCAGTCAGTTAAGCGTCCGACTCTTGATTTCAGCTCAAGCCATGATCTTAGGGAGATCAAGCCCCAAATGGGGCTCTGTGCTGAGCATGGAGCCTGCTTAAAATTCTCTCTCTCCCTCTGTCCCTCCCCCACCCCCACTTGAGTGCATTATCTTAGAGATAAAATTAATAAATAGATCTTAAGAAAGAAGAATGAAGAAAACATGAACTATATTTGTCTTCCACATGTTCTCTTTTAAAAAAAAAATTCTATTTAGAGAGAGAGCATGAGTGAATCGGGGGAGGGGCAGAGGGAGAGAGAGAATCCTGAAGCAGACTTCCCACTGAATGTGGAGCTGATGCGGAGCTCAAACCCAAGACCCTGAGATCATGACCTGAGCCAAAATCAAGAGTCAGTCACTTAACAGACTGAACCACCCAGGCGCCCCTCCAACATGTCCTCTTTAATACTTAAGCTAATATGTTTCATCCTCTGAGGATTCCCAATGCTTCCCTCTTTTCTGCCTCTCTATTCCATTTCTGGTGTTAGGATTTACTAATAGTCTGTGGGGACATTTTGAGATGGTAGTGATAGGGATTCTTTACCAAACACTCCTAGTATCTTTTTGGTTGGTGTTTGTGTAAGCACTTCATGGAAATTCCAGAAGCTGGAGTGGACTGCAGAGCATCAGCTGTCCACATGAAACCAGGAATGTGTTTGGATTCATGAGCCTAAGCCCACAGCTGAATTAATCATGGGTTCCCTAGATACCAACCCCGTCTTCTAGAATTCTCCAGACTTAGGTTCATGTTGACCTCCTGTCTGGACACCACTTTAGTGAAGAAGCCAACTGACAAACAACAACAAACAAAACCCAGAGCTACTGGGTAGAGTCTTGTCTTGGAACTGTTGTATCTGTCAGACACGAGGCAAGCAGGTCACCAACTGATAGCATTTGAGCAAATGCATTCAAGCAGTGGCATGCTGATCACACTTAGCCATTTTTGACTTTTCTACACCTCCCTCTCTGCCCAGCCACCTCATTCTGCCTTGAAGCTTCCATTCTGTATCCCTAGGAGATTATCTCCATACTCTCTCAAAATTATTCTTTTCACATTTAACAGAATCATCCTAGGGGCATCTGGGGGGCTTAGTCGGTTAAGCATCTGACTTTGGCTCAGGTCATGATCCTGGTGTCCTGGGATTGAGCCCCGGGGAGCCTGCCTCTCCCTCTCCCGCTCCCCCCTGCTTGTGCTCTCTCGTTCTCTCTCAAATCAATAAAATCTTAAACAGAATTGTCCTAGAGGCCATTATTTTAATTCTGTGCTCTATAACAACCTATGTGACAGAACTGGAATATCAATGAGAAAATTAAAAGCATACAAATCATAAGGAAGACCGTGGGCAGTATTTTTACTTAACCTTTTATTAAGGGCTTACCAAGTCGTAGACCTCATACATTGTTGTGGTCTTTATAGATCTACATGTAGGATTCTCCTTTTTATTAACTTACTAGCAAATCAATTTTATGTCTGAACATAAAGAAAGTAGAACCTTTTAAAAAAAAAATGCCCTGTTAGCACCTTTGACTGATAATTGTTGGCAAAGATACTTTACACTGATCCTTTTTTTTTTTTTTTAAATCCTTTGCTCTGTTGAGCAATAGCAGGACAATTATTTTAATATATCCCAGCATCCTACAGCTACTGCCCAATATATAGTACGTTTTTCTTTAAAATCTATATTGAATTAAGAAGTCCAAACTTAGTACAGACAGCAGTGTGGAGAACAGAAATTTATGTTGGATCTGCTTTTACATACTTTACCGTCCTGTTTTTTCTTCCAAGATAAGGTTCAGGAAATGGACAAAGTAGAAACACATAGATTGCAATCAAAGCACTTCTAACTAACAATTCTGGTTTATCCTCCTAATCAAGCCATTGTTAGACAAGCTTGGAAGTTTTTTTTATGGTTTCAAAGATCTTTATCGGTATGTTCACATACAAAATTATTACCATCCTTTTGTGATTTTCTTTAGCTCTCTTTGACATGAACACTTTGGTGCCTGCCAGTATTAACAGGTGTTTGACACAAGACATCTGTGATTTGGGGGCAGTTTGTTCAGAGTTGATGGAGAATTGACACCAAGCCAAAGAAAAGCGGATGAGTCCCCTGGTAGATGAGCTGCCAAGGGCTAGGTGGAAATTGTTCTGAATGTTTTAATGGATATGAAGAGTAAACACTTTTAAAATGTCATTTCATCACTATCATTCTGGAGTTCTTAAAATGGAAACTATTAGTATAGTGTGCATACTGTTAAAAGGGATCTGGCTTCATAGTTGTTCCATCACTTGGGAATGGCCCCCACTCTTGAGTATTAGCTGAAATTTAATATCCAGGAAGTTGCTGGAATGATTAATGAAGAAAGTCTTACTCTTTATCTCCCTCTTTTCTTTCCATGTGTATAATCTTATGCAATCTGCCTTTCTCTCAAACTTACAAATTCACACTCGGTTTATCTTCCCGCCCAGACCAAAGCTTTGAAAGTCACTCTTTTCTTTGCCATTTCCTATTCCTTGAAACCTGGAGTTGGAACCAGTGGCTAGAGAGTCAGGAAATGATAGCCAAACATTAATTGTGGGCTCTGGCTGGAAGTAGTCTTAAAGGAGACCGTTGTATCAAAGAAGGCTGAGAGCTTTGGCTATGGTCGTGGAAGCCCAGCTCCTGTGTAACCATCTCTGTCCCAAAGGCTTAGCTCATCTGTGAAGGGAATAGGACTCTACTGAGGCTTCACGGCATGAGTCCTCCCTGAGTGTTTCAAGAGATGGTGTTAAAACCATGGAGTAACAATGAATCATGGATCACTACATCAGAAACTAATGATGTAATGTATGGTGATTAACATAACAATAAAAATTAAAAATGCTAAAAAAACAAAAAAAAACCATGGAGTGGATTGTAGGCCCGTTGAGGGCAAGGAAAGAATGAGACTCCCTTGGTTTCTAGGATCATTGCTGTCTTAGTCACCTGTAAAGTCTGCTGGAACATGGAATTGAACCAGAACTCTAATAGGCCTGGGCACCACTCAAGGGTATTTGCTTTCGTAGCATTTCTTTTGGGGAAGATGGTTTATTTTGATTCAACAAAAAGTCATTGAGTACCTGTTAGCCATGAAGCGCTATCTTGTACTCTGTGGGCATGGGGCTGTATAAAAAGAGTTGAATCAGTCACAGTCCTTGATAAATACTCTCCCATGAAATGCCTATGACAGTATCTAAAATGTCCCCAGGCTTTGATAAGTGCATTTCTCTCAGGACCCCATTAAAGGGGCATTCTTTGGGCCTCTAATGTAACTGGAAACTCAAAGAATTCACCTTTGCGCCACAACCCTCTTTACCTCTGAGGGAATCCATTTTAAGGCCCAAGCTCTCGGATAGCTGTCTGAAGCAAGGACCATAAATGCACTTTATTAGATAGACCGGGGGAATGGCCTTACTCCTATTCAGCTTCCTTGCTCCTCTTTTCCATCCTGGGTTTGGTCTCCTTTAGAATGAAGTGGGCAAATCAGTGGTGATGTTGCCCAGCGCAAGCCCTCTCAGGAAAGGGGGGCCAGAGAAGGAGCCCCTCTAGGCCATAATGCCACCTCCTCACCTCTAGTTTTTGCACAGTCATGTTGTTAGGCTCTGCTTTGCCCTCACTAATACATTCCTACATGGATTTTCCTCTCTCCTGGCACCAGACACCCTATTTTTTTTTCTTTTTCTCTCAATCTCTTTATCTGCCCCCCCCCCAACCCCCAGTGCAAATGCTTGGATCTCCTCCTCCCATGAGACATTCTTGTTCTGCTTCCTATTTATTTCTTGGCACTTCAGCAAGCTCTAGCCAAAAAATTCTATTCCTGTGCCCTCTTCCCTTCCTCCCTGCCCTTCCCTCCCTCCACCCCTCACCCAGGTTCTGTTTCACCAGAAAGGCTCAGGCCCTGTGCCTGCTACAGGGTTCATGACCACGTCGATCAGTTCTCTTCTCATTGTTCATGCCTATCCAAACCTACCTGAAGTTCAAGTTCACTAAGATACCCCTGAGATTGGAGGCAAACCGTTTCCTTCTGCAGGCATCCCAAATGTGGGGATGCTGTTGCCTGTACCTCTCACATTAACACCTAATTTTTTTTTTAAGAACACTGAATAGCTACTTTCCCCTATTTTATAAAGGTCCAGTAAATTGCTTCTCAACCCAATTTAGTGTATACAAATTGCATGAACTCTAGGGAAGTGGGAAAATGTGGACATAACGCCGTCTACCCTAGAAACCAGTTTACTTGATGTCAAATACATACGCTCTACCATGTCTGTAGATGTGTTAAAGAGAATCCGTGGGCCGCTGTAGAGTTGAATGCAGCTGTGTCAAGCGCTCTTAAAAATGAACTTCTTGAAGTATTCTTGGACCAAGTATGAAACAATAAAGCTTTGAATGAACACATAACAATTCCTTTACCTAAAATTAGTTCTCCCCAATCTATTTTGAGAAGTTGTACTGTGCACTTGAAGAGGTGCTTTCTCCCACTCATCAAGAATAATTGGCTCTCAGTGCTTACATTTGGAGGTGGCTTCCACTTATCATGAATGGCGGAGTGCGTGACAGGGTTGGGCGTGGGGAGGTGCTGTTACAAAGCCCCTTGTGCTCACAGAGAAGGCATTCCAAAATCAAGCTTGCCAGATGAAATGGCTCTACCCTCACGTCAAGGCTAGACTTTTGATATTAGAGTTCCAGTTATTATGGTGACAGATTCCCTGGGCTTCCAGCCACAGCATGAATGAAGACTCCTTGGGTTGGCTAAGGCATGGCTCAGAGCCAAACATGAATTCTAGGGTACCCGCTCCCATCCTCAATAGGTCATTCTGAGTGTCGCCAATGTATTTATCAGAAGAGGAAACAGGCTCATTAAGGTGTTACTCATTTCACTAGCCTCGATGTACACCATACGTGATAAAGGGCAGCACCATTATTCAGAAATAGCATGTATCAGGGTAGTACCAAGATTCTACTGCAACACTGAAACAAGTGTTTCCCTGTCTCCCCTTCCCACCACACCTATCCCTTTCTCAGTAAACTTCCTAATCCTTGAGGCAGCTGGTATTCAGAGTAGCTCAAGGATGCTTACTTAGCTCAAAAAAAAAAGGGGGGGGGGCGCCTGGGTGGCTCAGATGGTTAAGTGTCTGCCTTCGGCTCAGGTCATGATCCCAGGGCCATGGGATCGAGCCCCGCATGGGGCTCCCTGCTCCACGGGAAGCCTGCTTCTCCCTCTCCCACTCCCCCTGCTTGTGTTCCCTCTCTTGCTGTCTCTGTCAAATAAGTAAATATAATCTTTAAAAAAAGAAATGTAAGGCCACCTGGGTGGCTCAGGTTAAGCGTCTGACCTAGGCTCAGATCATGATCTCAGGATCCTGGGATCGAGCCTTGTGGCAGGTTCCTGGCTCAGCACAGAGTCTGCTTCTCTCTCTGCCTCTGCCCCTCCCCACCCCCTGCTGGTGCTGCCCCCCCTTAAATAAATAAATAAGATCTTTAAAAAATTTTAAAAACATATCTGATAGTGCATCTCAGCTGTGGTAAGTTTGAAAGCAAGGTATAAGGGCCATCCCAGGGAGACGCTGAATTCTGTGGAGCCTATTTTTCTACCCCAAGCCTAGATAGTATCAACATGAGGTTTTATTCATCTGCCACATGCCTTTTTCCTGAGAAAGTTATTTGGTAGGATCAAAATTTATCATTGTTTTGGTCCACCAGTATGTATCTCCACAGCTTCTTGGGTTCATGAGCACCCAGGGGGACACCCATCTGAGAACAAGTTGCCTCACAAGTGTAACCAGAGGGATATTGCAGGAGCTAGTTAGGGAAGTGAAAAATACCTAAAAATGAAAACTAAGTGTATTTTCCTTCCCCTTCTCCCCCTGCCATCCTACAGTCCTGAGTATCGTTTGGATTTTTGCCTCAGAGAAAACAGAATTAACAAAACTTGACTTTTCTTTTTTTCCTTTCTTTTCTGCCCTAGTATTACTAGAACTTTTGCATCGGGGAAAACAGAAAAGGTGATCTTTCAAGCACTCAAGGAGTTAGGTCTTCCCAGTGGAAAGGTATTTATTCATTTAATCATGTGTTTCTAAAACGATTTTGTCTATTTATGTTCTCATATGAAATAAGCCAGCTTATTTATGTTCACCTGATGTCATTTAGATTCAGAACTGGTTTCAGTCACATAGAATACAAGTAACTTTCCCTTCTGCCTGCCTGCCTGCCTGCCTGCCTTTTGTTTTCTGGGCATTTTAAACTAAACGTTTTCAAATTCAAATAGTGTACTTCAAAATGTTTTTATCAACTTTATTAAGAAAAGGAAATGACAGCCAGGCTCTTTTACACAGCCTGTGGAAAGCTTATTTTATTTTATTTTTTGAGAGAGAGAGTGGGGAGGGGGGTGGCATGCAGAGGGGAAGAGAGAGAGAGAATCTCAAGCAGGCTTCACGCCCAGCACAATGCCAGATGCCGGGCTCGATCCCAAGACCCTGAGATCATGATCCGGGCCCAAGTCAAGAGTCAGGTGCCCAAGGCGCCTGGGTGGCTCAGATGGTTAAGCATCTGCCTTCGGCTCAGGTCATTATCTGCAGGTCCTGGGATCAAGCCCCACGTTGGGCTCCCAGCCCAGCAGGGGGTCTGCTTCTCCCTCGCCCTCTGCCTCTCCCCCTGCTTGTGTGCACTTTCTCTCTCTCTCTCATGAATAAATAAAATCTTAAAAAAAAAGAGTCGATGCCCAACCGACTGAGCCGCCCACACGCCCCCGGAAAGCTTATTAGAGAAGCCCATCCACATTGCCTTGACCAAGCACAATGTCAGCCTGAATAATTGACTAATTATGACTTGAAGAACTCTTCAAGATGGCTGTGGAGTATTTTATAAAGCACCCCTCCCTCACAAACCATTTGTGTTCCTGGCCCTTTGGATTTAGAATAATTGAAACTAATTTATTGACTGCAAGAAAGATTTTAGCCTGTTACTACTTTAACAAACCCAATTTGAAATACAAACTTCAGGATGAAAAGTAAAATTTTATATGGTTGTCCTGAGCCCCTTCATGTTGTCTTGTGAAAATTCATAAGATAAACATAAGTAAACACTCAGTTTGATTTATTCAGCATCCTTTAGGCAGGCACTTGCTTTTCTCCATCAAGGAGAGAAAGAGGAAATGTTTCTTTATATTTGTTTATGGGGTGTTTCCCAGAGCGAGCCCAGCTGTAGTCAGTTTTTGAACACACAAGTTATGGCTGCCCATGGTAACCAGAAACACCCATTTACACATGCCGGGTGCTGGCGGGACGGCCTGACCACAGCTGGGATTGGCTGTCTGGCTTCTCTCAGTAAGAATCAGAGATTGAGGCCCTGGGAATCCCAGGTGGTCATTGCTTTGCTTCATGATCCTATAGATAGATTCTTCCCCTCCAAGGAGAAAGATGTTGCATAAGTTATGACACTCTTTTGTTCTTTACAGAATGATGAAATTGAGCCTGCGGCATTTACTTATGAAAAGTTCTATGAACTGACACAAAAGATTTGTCCTCGGACAGATATAGAGGATCTTTTTAAAAAAATGTAAGTTCTACTTATGAAAAAATGTCACATTCTTGTCCCTTTAGATTTTTAAAACATTTTTTGTGGTAATGTTCTAATATAGTATGTTGAGAGTCTCTAGGATTATGTAGTTAGGTTTACATTTTCACCCCTTAGTTTATCACTGTAAAAGTTCACTCTGAGTTTTTGAGAAACTTTTACAAAAATTAATGGCAGCACCTGGAACGATTTTTCCCCCCTTGCATTGGCTTTACTAACTACCTACAATTTTAACCTGCTCCTTTAGGTATTAACCCATTATGTGAACTAACTAGATTTGGTTTGGAATGTTATTATGTTGTTGAAAAGTTCATTCATTCTAGTTACTTCAAATGGATGACTTACATGTTGTTTTTAAAATAAGGGTTTTCAATAATACTAAACAGAAGAATTGCAGACATTTTCTGTGAGCTAGTGGGAGTGTTTTCTTTCTCTTGTTGGGTTGTTGCTTTTTTTCTTTTTCTTTTTTCTTTTTCTTTTTCTTTCTTTTTTTTTTTTTTTTTTTGTCCTTACAACCAGTCTCTGGCCATTTTAAGAATGCACCACTACTTCAGGGTTAGAAATAAGTTTAGAATTATCATCAACAAATGTCAACATGTAAATCGTACCTACTGTAGCATCATATACAAAAACTTACTTTTTCTAATAAATTTCTTTTCAGCAATGGAGACAAAACTGATTATTTAACGGTAGACCAATTAGTGAGCTTTCTAAATGAAGTAAGCTTTTTCATACATTAACTCCATAAAGTCTGTGTGCAGTGGCTTGCCTCCTCCAATGTCCCCATTGCATGCCCGCATCATATGCCCTATTCGCTTTGCTTCTGACCTGCTGATCTTTCCATATGGCTTTCTTTACCAGGTGCAAAAATCAGCTGCTGCTTCTGGGTGTTCATGCACTTCCTACACGTTGGCTTTGCACACTGCTTTTTTTTGTTGGTTTTCTTGCTGTGATGTATAGCTCTGGTTCTGTGTGTGCGTGTGAATTTTATAATATATTCATTTAATTAAATGTGTCTGTTTTTGCAAGATGATACTTAAGGTACTTTTTTTTTCTCCTATTGATCTCATTAAATATAGAATGGATTGAAATTACCACACTATAGTTGGATTCTCCATTGCTAACTTTTTCTCATACCTTTGCATGGACTGGAAAGCTTTATTTTTGTCTTTTAAATGATTGCATGTAAGAACGATATGTAGGTTCAAAGAGATTATTTTGACAACGAGCACAACAGTGGAGTTCCTGGGTGAAAATATAGTACATATTAGGCCAATTAGATTGCAGGTCAAATTTTTAGATTTTATTTTTATAACACGCTTAGGGCTCATTTTAGAATATGATTCACTCAACAACCAACATTGGTTGACAACATTTGCTGAAGCACAAAAGAAAAATATTTTGGAACACGTAAAGATTGCAACTTTTGTTACAACTAAAATTAACTTTTTTTTTCTTTATAATGTACAAAAGAATATTCTGTTCAGTGAAACCCGTTGAAGCTCTTTCTCATCCAAAATGGAAAATATACTTTTTTTCCTAGCACATTAATGGAATGGACAATATATTTTTGTTTCAAAACAATTTTTAATATAATTTAACCATTATACCATATAAAGAGAAAATATTTGAAGAGAGAGTATCATGCCAGACGTGAAATATTGATCCAAAGAACAGGCAACAGGCAGACTGTGATTTGCCAGTTTGTGGAGACAAATCACATCTTTGCCTGTTAGGGCTCAGTGGCTCCCAGTTGGTAGGGTTGCCCCGACAGAACTATGATAACCAGAGCCTAAAAGCCCTTGTGCCAGGAAGAATAGCTACTCCATTTATCAGCACAGTTGCCTCCACTTTTAATAAGCCTTTCAGTGCAATACAGTATTTATTTTACTTGAAAACATTGCAAGTTTTTCCACCCCACTAGTTTTTGGTCATGCGAATACTATGTTTATAATCTTTACCCAGATATTATCCACATTCCTGTGCCACCGTTACTCAGAAGTTAAGTTGCCTTGCTTTGTTTCTTTTAACTCCTTCCCCCTCTTCTGCTTTATTTTTAAGATTTATTGTTTTATTTCCTTCAGCTTCTTCATGCACTTTGGGTCACTCCCACTCATCTTAAGTTTTGGTGAGATGGGCAGGAAAGTCTTGCTTTTTGTTAAAGAGGGAAGACCGTTGGGAGGCACGGAGAAAAGCTCTTATCATTGGTTTGCTACTTCCTAGAAACAAAGTCTCTTGTGCATTCTGAGATGAAGCTGGCGTCCAGGCATCTATGAAATATGACAGACACCTTACTCTGTGTGTCACCGTGACAATAAAGAAACAATTCTGAAGTCTTGAGGATAGTGCGGTATTCATGGGGGGCTCTTTATCTCACATCTTTCCTTGTATGGGTTGTTTTTGTAAGCCTACCCAGTCATCACTTGTCATTTTTATAAGTCTAAGACATAACATTTAATTTTTAAAAGGTATGATCACCCATGCTTTCTGGCTCTTTCTTCAAATAGTATTTGATAAACTTTTATATATCACTGTCACGGTGGCCAATAGCACTCATTTATTTTTGTATTTTCTTCTGCTTCGCTTCTCATTCGTGGTAAGGAAGCACCTTTTGAGGTGGGACACATGGAATCCGTGTGATTCTTGATTTCTTTAGATCATAGAGACTACAAGATGGTTCAGGAAAGTGTACAGCCTTTGTTTCTAATCAAAGTGCCCAAATCTCGTCCTTTTCTCTCATAGCAAACTGAACTGGAAAAACTAGATAGCAATCTGAATGTATCCTTGAAGAAGTTTGTCAAACTTAGAAAACATTCTGCCCGCTCCTTGTAACCTTCTTTTGAGTCCTATAGTGGCTCTTCTCCTCTCTCCAAAATTAGAAGCACCCTGTAGGCAGAACACCTTCAAAACCTATAATGAAAGGAGATAGCATTCATTCGAGAAGAAAGCAGGCATTGCAGTGTAAGAGTGTATGGCTCCAAAAGTTTAGATCTAAACGTTTTCAAAATGCCTTAGCTACATAGTGTCAACAAGCCAAAATTCAACACTGTGTTAGAAGCCCCAGATTATACAATAAGACAGGAAAAATAAAGAGTCTCATGAATACAAAAGGACAGAGTCCTACTCATCGTTTGAAGATGATGATTGAGTACCCCATCAAAAATTATCAGCTGAAAAACTCTTTAAATGAGAGTTCAGCAAAATAACCAGAGAAATGATTGACAAAGCAAAAAATCAGTAGACACATGTATACCAGCATTAACCAATTAGAATAAGTAATAGGGAAAAAAGTCATGCTGCCTCCCACCACTTTCCAGCTTGTAAATCCTTTTATTAGATGAAATTTTGTGTTCGGCGTACTCACGTCTATCTCCAGGAAGCTGGAATGAGAGGAGAGACTACTGGCCATTTACTATCTTGGTCACCATATAGGGGTTTGTACCACCTCCTCCCTATCCATGTCATCAACACTGACTAGCTTTTCACTAGTAGCTTTAGACCTGCTTCTCATCTGCTTCTCAGTCTCTCCTCAACGCGTGATCCATGGACCATCAGCAGTAGCATCCTGTGGGAGCTTGTTAGAAATACAGAATCTTGGGTCCCACCCCAGACCTACTGACTTGAAATCTGCATTTAACAACATCTGCAGGTGATTGGTCTGTACATTAAAGTTTGTGAAGCACTGTCCTAGTGGATTACTCCTGGATTCCTCCTTGGAAAGCTTAGTGTGGACGGGAATGCTTAGTGTGGATGAGAGTATCATATGTCTTCTGTTATTATCCATGATGGATTTAGTTATAGAAATCCACCACTCAGATCCTAAAATTTTGCCACAGCTATGCCTCTTGTTCCCATCAGTGGACCAAGAGAAACTTTTCTTCTTCCTGTTTTCTGAAAATAAACCAGAGTCCGGGAGAGCCAGTAGAGGTACTCACTGTGAGCTGCCATGTGGTTAGCTACTGCTTCCAACTCCGTTCTCTGTCTGTGGTGGGGCTAATTAATGTCCCTGGGCTTTAGTTAATTTCACCTATCTTTCCACACTTCCAATGAGAAGCCAAATTGATTTCAGTTTTACCTTTATTCTCTCACAAAGATTTAGATAACTGAGGGGGAGGGCCTACAGAATCAGGAGATGCGTGGAGGGCTGGAGAGAGAGATCAAGATGAGAAAAAGAGGGAAAAGGTCTTAGATGACCACAATTTTCCAGAATTAGCTTTATTTTCTTGTTGCCAGTGATCTCTCCACCTGCTTCACACACATTATATGATCACGTTAGGGCTAGACCTGTTTATTTTGCAGTTGTGTAGGAAAGGGCCTGTGATCGCTTTCCATTATAGTGTCTTTATTGTTTAATACGGAAAGAGAAGGACGTCTTTAGTCTTATGGGTAAGCCTTACTCTTGCAAATCATTCCTTTATCTTCTTTATATCTCTTCTGAATACTTTTTGTCAACATCTCTCTCTCTCAGTGCTGCTTGGGTTAAAACCAATTGCTACTTTTTCTCAGTAAGAGTTAGGACATAATAATGGAGCAATGACCACTGTCTCCTCATGCACAAGGGCACGGTTCTGTGACCTATTTTTGGAAGCTGGTTAGATCTCACTTTACAAAACTCTGGATGTCCAGAGGTGATTGTCATAGGCACATTGCTTCCTCAAATCCCCACGGAAAACCAGCGATCCCTCAGAGTTGTGAAACATTTGCCCCTCTGTGCTTACATCTGTGTAGGATTCTTCTGCAACCTTATTACGCTGGTCACCTGGAAGTGATCTTTTTCCTCTTTGTTGTTTCATATAAAAATTATAGTTTTGTGACTCTGATGCAAATCTTATTATCTGCTTCCTTGCCTTCGGACTATCCAGAGTGCACCATGCTTCCTTTCTGAAACATCAAAGTTTTAGTGAAGCAAAGGCTATGTTATCTGGTGGAGTGATGCAAAGGCAAATGCAGTTTCATACTGTCTGCTTTTAATGCTTATTTGCTGCACATGTACAATTAGGGGATTATGATGCATCCATTTTTGGGCTTGGTTTTCCTGGCTTTTGTTTCTGATAGGCAGGATGTTCTAGTAACTGTTGTGTCCTGGGACTAAATTTTAATGGGCTTTAATTAGGAGGACATCTCAAACATTTAGCATTCTGTCCTTCCAGGACTTAGGTTTTTAGGTTGATTTGTTTTTTATATAAGTGATAATACAAGTATGTTAAAATGCATACTTTTACATGTTAGAGCAGTGTTACTTAAACTTGAGTCACCTGGAAAGCTTTTCAAAACACAGATTCATGGGTTCCACCCCAGAGAATCAGATCTGATAGGTTTTTGGTGGGGCCTGAGAATCTGCATTTTAACTCCCAGGTGCAGGAGATGCTGTGCCTCCATCAACAGATCACATTATAAGTCACACCAGGCTCACATGCATAGGTATGCATATAAAGAGCACATAGGAGCGTCTGGGTTCCCCCTCCTTTACCTAATTTAATCTCTTCTCTCCCCTGCAGCTTAATCTCTTCTTTTTAATTCATATGGATTTACCCCATCATCTCCATGAGCCCAGAATTCTTAACAATGAGCATATCTTTAAATCAAAAAGCCTACTTTTAATAAGGAAGTGAAATATAGTGGCCAACTGTGAAAATAACTGCAATGGCGTCCAAAAAGGACCTTTTCCTCCTATATCCATCTTCTTCCGTGATAGTATTTTACGGAGACGGGGGAGGAAATGTGCCTAGAAAGAGTTTTCTGTTCATTGATTTGTTTTTAAAACGATGCCTTCTCACCAGAGGCGTGGTGCTTGTCATGCCCTTGAATAGCGGTCTCTAGGGTTGCATGATGCCCATCCATTTCATAAATAAGATTGTAGCATGCCTTCATGTGCCTGGCCTTCCATGGTCCACCTCACAGTTTCTCTCTGCATACCCCATGAGTTTTGTTTTTTATGGTTTCAAGGCCTGTTGTTAATATAACAGTTTCTGCTCTTGCACATGCATGGACGTGAGCTGTTGTGAGCTGTAAATTCTTAGATTACAACAGAAGCATGCTTCATTGGGATAAACTGACCAAAAGATACTGATTCCTTATGAGTTAACACTCTTACCTGGGCGAAGAGGTGGGAGGGCCAGAACAGGCTAGGCCACAAGTGCTTGAGGAAATTACATTGTGCGTGTTGCGTTGGCCAAAGGCATTCATTCTGTGTTACCCACTTCTCAAACTTTCATCTCAAAACAAATGGGGGAAGGGAAATCCATATGAACCTTTAACAGTTGTTTCTCAAACAACTTCTCACTGCTGTTTTTCGATGTCTGTGCATATATTTGGGTAAAGAGTTGCCGCCAAGGTTCTACCCATTGACCAGGTTTTGCTCACATCTGCTTCTCTGCCATGATTTCCATAGAAGTTATAGATTTGATGAATGACCAGGGTCCAATTCACGATGAACATTAAGGAAGTTTCATGGACCCACTCCCTCCAGATATAGACACACAGACACACACACACGCAGAGACACACACAACACACACACATACAGAAGATTGTAGCTGAGTCAGTAAATTGGAGTTTTTTTCACCACTGCTGTGAAGTTTGGATGACAGAACTGCAGAAATAGCATTGTTCCTGGTGCCTCCTGTAGTACCATGAGCATCCAGGTGCTGATTTTTAAAGACTGGCATCACCAGCTTCCTAAGTGCCTTAATCATTCATGGACTCCCCTTGCCCAGAGAATTTCCTCAGGGCACACCCAGTTCTAGTTCATAGTGAAAAAGACTTTCTGAACTACTGATAATTCAAATACAGATTTTCATATTGTCAGTAATTGATACATATCCTTGTGCCGATTAATTGTCATCATTATCATGGCGGATTTGATAAATATTTACTCGAGAAAGTGAAGTTTGCAGACTGCCCAAGAAATCTTTTCTTTATATAAAAAATATAAATGAAAATGAAATGATGTTTGCCTGTTTTAACCTCAGGGATTTTTGTTGTTGTTGTTGTTACTATTGTTTTTCTTTTTTGGCACCTAAGTTAGTATATTAACTATTTGAGTTATTTGGAGGGTTTTCCTTAGTTTTTGCTTTTGTTTTTCCTTTTTTTTTTCCCCAAAGATTTTTGACCTCACTTTTTATAGATATTTATGCCAAATCTCTCACCTGGGGTATGGGAACTAGAAGACAGTACAATTGACATGCACACCATTTTATGTATCCTTTAGCTTTTGAGGGAAAAAAAAAAATATATATATATATATATTCTGTATTCTCTTTCTAGTTCAGTGAGGGAAACCAAAGCATTCCCAAAGTTGGACTTTTTTGAAGTATATTTTAGGGAGAAAGACAGTAGGACAGTGAAATCCTATCTTTGTAACTGTAAATGTGATATTCTCAATATATCTTATTTTAGAAATTACGTACTTTAGTGATGTGTAATGCCCCAAGGGTGAGAAATGTCAACCTAAATGGGGTTATTTTCTCATCATAGCATCAGCGAGACCCTCGACTGAATGAAATTTTATTCCCATTTTATGATGCTAAAAGGGCAATGCAGATCATCGAGATGTATGAGCCTGATGAAGACTTGAAGAAAAAAGGTAATAAAAGTGAAAAAAGATAATTTTCTTTATTAAAGAGAAAGCAAGACTATGTGCAACTTTAAACATTCTTGGATTTTTAGTTAAAGACATCTTTAAATGCTTTGGAGCTCCCTAGAGCCAAGGATTTTTAATGGACTGATTTTTTTTTCCTGTTCTAAGTATAAATTTTACCTTACATCAGAATTTGCCCATGCTGCCTGAGGTATAATGTAAATTTACTACATTATTAAACACATGGTAGTGATATTTTCCCTGTTGTACTCTCTTATATTCGATCTTTAGTATTGCCTAATGCTCAAACTGCAAAAATGCCCATACAGTGTCTATTTGCAATCTTGGAAGGAATTTCACGTCTTATAAAAATTTATACCTTCTTTTTCTCCCTTTTGTTTTGCCAAGCCATGTAAATTTTAATACATGATTTGATGAGCCTTCCCATCATTAGACCTCTGTTATGTAATACAAATGCAACTGATAGGAAATTAAATGGTCAGGAATCAATTTAGCAAATTATTGGGGTTTCTGAACATTTCCTTCTTTCAATGAAACATTGGAAACAGTGTGCTGTCCATTCCAATATTTGACAAAGAAAAGGCATGGAGAGGAAACTGAAGATCAGTCTCATAGCAGTGGGAGGCTCCTGCAAAGGATGGGAGAGGTGATGCTACCATAATTGGACAGGAAGTCCTGAGACAAGAGCTACCTGACCTCCAGCCTCAGCCTTGTGGTCTCCGTGGAGAGTTGAAGGGAGATTCAGGTTCAAGTTCTATCTCTCCAGTGTGCCCCTGGGCATTAGGGCCTCCAGTTTCTGAGTTCTTTTTGCTTTCTATCTCAGTGAATGTGACTGAAAGGTTTATTTAATCTCTGGACCCACATAGAACCCGTGTATATGCATGCTGGCCCGCCAGAACACATGACCCACCCCTGATATTTTTCCAAGTCAAATAGACATACACTTACACTTCCTGCTAGGTCCCCGAATACCTCCTTTCAGCAAGAGTGCTTCCTTATTTACCTTTCTACCAACACTCTGAGTATTACTATTTATTCTCCGTTGCATGGGATTAAAGTGAAGGGAAGGGTGGCTTGATAGATAATATAGCACTTTGCAGTATTTGATTGGATTCTTGTTGCTCCCCTGTCACTGTGTGACCTTGATCAAGGGACTCTATTCCTGGGCCTCGGTTCCCCTGCTTATAACTTGGTAGAGACCTTACAGTCATTCAACTAGTATTTCGCTCCCCTACTTTCATTTCTTAAAGTTTATAGGGGGCTGACTGGGTGCCAAGCACTGTGCCAGATGTTGGGGATTCAAAAGCAAGTAAGGCAGTTGTGATCTGTTGAAGGACAAGGCTCAGCAGTTCCTTGGCAGTATGATAAATGTTAGGATAGAGGTGTCTCTCATTATTTCCAGAGTCCTTCCAGGTCCTAAAGTCTATGAAGTTACATTGACACATATAAAAATCATAGCTTCACCATTTCACAAATGACAGAAATTTTAAAGTCTGCCATTCTTAAGTATGGGTGAGAATGTGGTGCAAAAGGCATTATAAACTTCTGGGAAAAGCATAAATTGGTACAACCACCTTTTCTAATATTTTGGCAATAATTGGTAGAGTGGAAAATATGCCCTTCCTACAGCCCAGCCTTTCCACATCCAGGTGTGTAGGTAGCATCTCCCATCTCATTCCCAGCTCTGGATGTCAGAGGAAGTGCCCTCACCCAAGTCGGTGCTTTTACATTTCTTTCTACACACGACTTTCAAATTCTCCACTCCTACCCTCTAATTTCAACTATAGACCTGCGGTAGAATTCTCCATTTGGATACTGAATGGGCATTTCGAATGTATATGTACAACATGTTTTGATTTTCCCTGCCCGCAGGCCTGTCCCCTTCTCAGCCTGGAAAATGGTACCATGATTCACCCAGATTTTCAAGCCAAAACTCTTGGAATCTTCCTTGACTTGCTTTCGTTCTTTCACATCACTTCTGATCCATCAGCAAAACCTACCAGATCTATCGTCAGAATAAGTCCTGAATAAATCACTTCTCACCGTCTCTACATTCATCAGACTCGCCAGGCCTACATCATGTCTTCCTGGATGATGCCAGTTGACTTTTAACTAGTTGTCTTCTTTCTACTCAGTGCCCTATGGTTTATGCTCCACACAGCAGCCAGACTAAACCTTTAAAAACTAAATCTAATCATGTTATTCCACTCTTCGGAACCTCCAAAGGCTTCCCAACACATTGAGAGTAAAATCCACAGTATCTAGCAAAGACTTCAGTCTAACTGATGTAGCTTTTGGCTTCCTCTCCAGCCTCATTTCTAACTACCTTTCCCCTTAGTCACACACTCCTGCATCAAGGTCTTTGCACTTGCTGATCCTTCTACCTGGGATGATTCCCCAGATTGCATGTGGCTTGCTCCCTATTTGTGAATGTGACCTCCTCGGAAGGGCTTTTGCTGGCCACGTATCGAACACAGCATCCTGGTCATCCTTGATTGCCTTCATTCCCTGCTTTCTATTTCCTTCTAGCACTTGTGTGATATTACATTAGACTTATATTTATTTGCTAATTTATTTGTTCTCTTTCCCATAATACGTTTCGTGAAGGCTGGGTGTGTCTGTTTCTCCCATCACTCCATCTGTCCCGGTGCCTTAAAAAGTACTTGCTCTTAGAACGGATGTGTGTGCCCAAGGAGATAGGTACACAGATTTTTATTGTAGTATGTTTATTTAGAATTAGAAATTACCTAAATACCCGTCAACAGAATCATGGACAATAAATGAGTATATTCATACATGGATCTACTCTACATTCTACAGTCCTACGTACTACCACTACACATACTATTGTACATTATTCAGGGAAAAGTAAATGACCAAAAGCTATTTATACGAACTGAGTAAGTTCTAAGAAAATGTAAAAATAGCAAGTTGCATATGCAAATAGTGGAATATCTTTTATATAAGCTTTTAAATACAACTACCTATTTGATTAAAGGTGTATGTAGTAGAGTTACAAAGCTGTTTTGAGAATGTTCAGTACAAAAAGTTGGGAGTGGTTGTCTAAAAGGGAGTAGAAAGAGGGACTGCATGCAGCAGGATGGAGGGAGGGTGGGAGAACAGGGTGCTGCAAAGGCATCTGTAATTATGTATTCCTCTGAAAAATGTAAAATAAGGTAAAATGTTACAAAACTGTGGTGTGGGCCCGTAGTTATTTATTATGCTATCATCTGTACTTTTTTATAAGCTTGAAACCAGTTCATAACTTGCCAATGCTTAAATAAAAACAAAAAGCTGAGGTGGTCAATGGTTGACAGGGTAAGAGATGTAGAAATGTTGATCACTTCTGAGACCGCAGGGGACTTGCCCTATATCAGAAAGGACTGACCGAAATGAACAGTGACTCTTGGAGCCACATTTCAGTGATGACTGAATACTCTTCTCACCAGTCCCACACCCTGGTTCATAGATAAAAGAGGAGAAATGAATTGTTGAAACCCAGAGAGGCTGTT
The DNA here is from genome assembly GCF_009762305.2 of Zalophus californianus. Lineage (NCBI taxonomy): Eukaryota > Metazoa > Chordata > Mammalia > Carnivora > Otariidae > Zalophus > Zalophus californianus. Next base: position 105,123,432 of record NC_045602.1, on the reverse strand, counting down.
CCTCCCTTCTCTGATCCAGTGAGAACAGTAGTGCCCTACAGTTGTAGGTTTTCCACTTGAGCCCAACGTGGGGCTTGAACTCACAACCCTGAGATCAAGACCTGAGCTGAGATCAAGAATCAAACGCTTAACCAACTAAGCCACCCAGGCACCCCTGTTTTCCACTATTTTAAGAGCCCCTCTCGTATGTATTCTTCTTTACCATTCGTGACAGTCCTGGAAAGCAGATGTGGCCAGGATTTCCCCCCATTTGACATAAGAGGAGGTTGAGACCCAAGAACATAAGGAGTGAGTGGTAGAAATGGAACTGATGAAGGTCCCCTTGACCCCTGGTCACCACGGCTCCTGGGGCTGCACTTCTGAGCTCAGGGAATCGTGTGCTTCTGCCGTCCTACTTACAAAAGCAGAACACCACCTGTCTTTTGGAATGCATTAGGTTCCTTGTAATGTGCAGCTCTTATTTTGTTCAAGTTCTGAAGGATGAAGGTCCTTGGGAACGAGAATGAGAAGTTTTTACTCCTAATTAAGTTGCCTCAACTTTCAAGAAGAAAAATGTGAGAGGTGTGTCTTCTGAGCCACATGTCTACTAGCTGTTCTTTTTTTCCCCTAGGCCTCATATCAAGTGATGGGTTTTGCAGATATCTGATGTCAGATGAAAATGCCCCAGTCTTCCTGGATCGTTTAGAACTTTACCAAGAAATGGACCATCCTCTGGCCCACTACTTCATCAGTTCTTCCCATAATACCTATCTCACGGGCCGACAGTTTGGCGGGAAATCTTCAGTAGAAATGTACAGACAGGTTCTCCTGGCTGGTTGCAGGTCAGAAACTCAGGACAGCTTTTTTTTTTTTTTTTTTTTTAATGATGCCCTTCAATTTAATTGACTTTTCTCTAAAAAAAAAAAAAAATAGGACGCAGTATTCAGAATGAAAAGGACCTTTTTCTTTCTCTTTAATTGATTATCCTGGTCATATAACCTTGAAAAAGAACAGAAAATCTCTGCTCCAGAAAGTTCTAGAATCCTCCTTTGGGCCAAGAGACATTTTTTACTGTAAATTTTAATTATCCCCCCCTTTTGATCAAAATTGCAAAAAAAAATTTTTTTCAAGAAGTCATGCTAAATTTCTTATTGGTCTGAAACATTTGCAAATTTAGCTCTACTTAATGTTAAAAGTTCTAAAATGCCATTCTCTGAGAATAAAGATTATTGAAAATGGTTTTTCTTCTATGGAAATAGGCAAATACTTGAGGTTTAAAATATGGAAAAATGCTGAAAGTGAAAAATAAGAAATGTAGTTACATTATGATATTTTTTCTTGGTTATCAATAACCATACCTTTTTAATAACTCACTGTTTTTTGTGTATGGAGAGACACTAAGGAAATGACATCACTACTTCTGTCTCTGAATATTTGATACAATGAGAACATTTTCTTTTATGGCCAAAGTTACATCATTTCACCGAATAAAATTTTAAAAATTGTTCAACATCATCTAAAACCCAGCCCGTATTCAGATGTTCCCAGTTGTCCCCAGACTGTCCTTCATTGTGCCTTTGTCATATATATGGTGAGAGTATCATGAGTATATACTGAATTTCATCCAGAACTTCACTGGTGGTTGTATCTCCTAAGTCTGTCTTAATCTCTGACAGTTCCTTTTTGATGACACCAGCGTGATAAAGAATATAGTGTGATTTTGGCCTGCATACTCCATGAAATAATCATGTTATTTAACTCAGTCCATGTTCTACTTCTATAAGAAAACAACTTATTTTGATGTCTCTTCTTTTAATTTGCACACACATACTATTTTATTGTAAGGGTTCAATATTGTAATTGTGCCTAGATGTGTTGAACTTGACTGTTGGGACGGAAAAGGTGAAGACCAAGAACCAATAATAACTCATGGGAAAGCAATGTGTACAGATATCCTTTTTAAGGTAAGTTTCAAAATAGCCATAGTCTTTTCCAAACTATTGTAGAGATAGATGGAATGGAGAAAACAAATTATTCATTTTCTCAAGTGTTTTGCCTTCATATTCCTTTCCTCCAGTTTTGAAGAGAAAGTCAAGAAAACTGTTTTCTCCACTTCATCGCACCATCTTTTTCTAACTTTGCTGCTTTCAAATGGTGACAGCACCATATAATGAGGTTTCTCTGCCAGAGTCCCCAGACTCTAATTACTTTAAAAACAGTCTTCTGTTTTCTTGCTTACTTTACATTCTTTCTGAAGGACTTCAAATGGGCATAAAAAGATAAATAGAATACATAAAATCGATTATAAATAGTGCCTGTAAGAGCAAGAAGCTAAGTGAGTGAGGTGAGAGTTTATGAATCCTCCATAAGAAGTCCTATAAACTGCCAAGCCATGCCACAAATGGGCTCCAAACTTTCTAGAATTCAGTGCAAGGAGAGAAACATGATGATTCACAAGATTTGTAAACTAGAAACAGAGCCATTGGTCCAAAGAAGCATAGTTTTTCCTGGTCCAGATGCCAGAGATAAGACTCTTCCCCAAGGATCCTCAAAGAGAGGCATCTACAGTTTTACAAACAGGCCTTTCAGTAATGGCCTTTTGGTGATCTCTATGTACAGTTTGAAGGTTTCTTACAACACTCTTCAATATGCTCCAATGATAGCCTGCCAAAAGACAAGTCAAAAAATGAAATTCTGTGGTTGGCCAATATTCAGGTACATCTGTCTCTGTCAGTTTGGTGCAACTTGGAATAGTTATTGCAACATCTGGAGCAGTGGTTCTCAACCCTGCCTACATGTGGGAAATCACCAGAGGTATTTGTACAAACAGATGCCTAGGCCCTTTACCCATAACACTCCATGCACATACCATTTCTCTTAGCCAGATGTTGGTGAATTTTGAGCAGCAGTGAATTCAAGATTATGTTCCCTGAAAAGGAATTATACTCCCTGAGAAGTATCAAGAATATATTCAAGTGGGAAGCCATGAGTTTGCACAGCCAACCAAACTGACAGGAAGGGTTGTCCTCTTTAGAGAATTAAGGAGCCTAATAAGGAGGCTTAGCTGAAAAGAAGGCTATTTCTTCTCAGTTCAGAGGTGAGCAAAGGAGAACCCATGGGCAGAGCCAAAATTTTCCTCAAGGACTAATTTTTGATCAACTCAAGTGGACAATCAAGGTTACAGGAGTTTTCACCTGTGAAGAAGCTTTAAGCAAGAATAAACCATAAGGATGCTCACTAAAATACTCCAGGATTATCTAACCCAAGGCATTAGATGGGTTTCAAATGGACTTCCCTAGATTACTGTAAAATTTTTTCCAATTTAACTGAATTTTTCCTGTGGTTAACGATAAGCCAGTAAGAATTTGGGGATTTTTATCAAATATGATGCTGTGGTTGTAGAAACATTGGTTTGAAACCATGCTTTCTAAAGCTAAGCAGAGAGCAAGGCCAGCCATCTGTGGGAAGGACATGCTCAGCTCATTCAAAGGTTTCAAATGACTGAGCTTCCAGGTCAGAGAGAGGCATCCAGAACACCTCCTGTTTCACCTCACATGTTGCTTGATCAAGGAGAGCACCCTCCCTCGTCACCTCCTCCCCCCCCATTTTCATCAGGCTAATAAGAAACAAGGGATGTTGCAAATGTCACAGGACTCTTCATCGAATTAATGAAACGTAGCCAAAACCTCACCTGCTCTTCAGCAAGAAAGATGAGCTCTGAACCTGTCTTGTCAGGTAATTGAGCAAGGAACCAGCATGCCATTGAGATGAAATTTCTTGCCAGTTAATGGTGCCATAATGTTGGAGAAGCCACAGTTAGCTTTGAAATAAATTGTCGTTAACCATTAGTTGCACTTGGATCTAATCACAAGGAGACTCCACCTGTAAAGGTATCAAAGTGAATGGGTTCTCCAGGTCTTAATTGCCAGAACTGACTTTTGGAAGAGCTGAAATTAATAGTCTCTGAATGGTTTCAGGTACCTTAATTTATTTTTTTGCTTTTCTCTCTCATTAACACTTTTTATCTTTAAAGGATGTTATTCAAGCCATCAAGGAAACTGCATTTGTCACATCCGAATATCCTGTAATTCTCTCCTTTGAAAATCACTGCAGGTATAATGATGCTTTCTACTCAAAGTATCTACTACTCAATCCCCACTGCTGCTCTACATCTTTTTAAATAGCTGAATAGTTTTGGGAAGTGGTAAGGACACGGTCTTATGCAAAAAAAAAGAGGGAGAAAAAAAACCCCAAACCACTACCCCCACCACCACCTCCAAAAAAAATACAAAGGGAAAAAACAAGTCATCTTGATGTGTTTTAGAGATGCTTCCTCTAAAAGGTGAGAGATCAGGACACCTTGCTCAAAGTTCCACTGAGTTGGAAGATTTGGCAATGGATTTGAAAGCAGACTTGATGAACTTGAAAGCCATTTTTTATTCTGTTTGCCAGCTCTTATTTTGGGGGAGCCAAATCTACTTTTGAAACTATACAAGTTAAAGTCTGTGGTATGTAACCGAGCATCTCACTTAGCATCAAGAGGACAAGCGTGGATTTTGCAGAGTGGGAGTTTTTAATCACCTAGGAATGGATGTTTCTTATTCTTGGATGGTTAATGGATGTTTGAATTTATAAATGCCAGTGTTCTCTCTCTCCAGCAAATATCAACAGTACAAGATGTCCAAATATTGCGAAGATCTATTTGGGGATCTCCTGTTGAAACAAGCACTTGAATCACATCCAGTATGTATTTTTAGCAAACCATATTTCTAACCTGAATGGATTTGTTTTGAAATTCATTTCTAAAGGGTCAAGTAGTGCTAGAGGACTAAAGATCTTCATATTTACTTAAATTCATTGGTATGGAAAGCTTTTGCACTTCAGACAGATGTGTAGAGAGACATAAAATAAACATCTGGTTCAATTTAATTTAGAAGGTCTCGAGGTCTTTTATGGTTTTTGAGATTTCTGTTTTAAAGTTTTATAACATGCCCAGGGGCCAGGGGTCTATACTCAGCATTTGTTCTCAACTTGGTTGTATGATAGAATCATCTAGAAGGACTATTAAAAATACCTTTGCCAGGGCCCCACTCAGAGATTCTGAGTTAATTGATCTGGGTAAGGCCTGAGTGTGGTGTTTTTAAAAAACCCTCCAGGTGAATCCAATGCGCATGTAGGGTTCAGCACCCATGGGAGCCCATTGCTCTGAGAAGTCCCCTAAACTGAAGTCACAAGCGTCTGAAGTTCAAGCTCCCACCTCCAAAACAAATATTTGGGGGGGGTGTCTGGGTGGCTCAGTCGGTTGAGGGTCCGACTCTTGGTTTTGGCTCAGGTCATGATCTCGGGGTCATGAGATAGAGCCCCACGTTGGCCTCCACACTCAGCACAGAGTCTGCCTGAGAGCTTCCCCCGCTTCCCCTCTGCTCCTCCCCCGACTTGTATGTGCACCTGTATGCGTGCTGTCTCACTCTCCCTTTCAAAGAAATAAAATCTTTAAAAAAAAAAACAAACCAAATACTTGGAAAGTTATACATCCATTTTTTTGAGCTTAATTTTTACACCCACAAATTGCTTCATAAAGCAAAGAACTTTTAACCTGTCGCCCATAGATAGGCTTTGTGAGGTCTGTGACCTCATTCTAATTGCGTACAATTTTTTGGGGGGGGTATATAATTATTCCAGAGAGTTCATCACATTTTTGCAAGGATCCATAACCTCCAAGTGGTGAAGATCCACTGTGCCAAGATGTTATGAGTAGTAAAAGAACTAACGGGATTACGTATAAAGTACTTTGCGGTAGTAAAAAAAAAAAAAAAAAAACTGGAAAAAATCTAGGACACAGGGATATTTGCATCCTTTGCACCCACCTCCCAATTGTCTTCAGCCTATGGACGCCATGCTGCAGGCTCCCTGCCCCTGTCGGCGCAGCATCCCCTGTTTTCCCTGCACGCTGGCCTGACTTTCGGCTGCCAGTGCCTGCAGCTTTTCCTGTGAGGTGGGATGCCCTGGTCCCCGGAGCCTGCTCTGCCCATATGCGAAAGACAGGCCAGAAGTGCCAGAGAGCTCACACCCCTCCCCCTGGGCCCCCTCACTCGGCAGGAGGAACAGCTCCAGAACAGTCAGGCTCCACAGCAGGACCACATGCCTGCCCCCTCGGTGATAGCTTGTCTGGTAACACCCCCTTGGGGTTGGCTGCTTGCCACCTTTTTCTCACTTTCCCACCCCCTGTTGGACATTCCTGAGGCTGCCGCCCAAATAGACTATGGGACTATTCACATCCTTGTCTCAGAGACTGATTCTGAGGGAACCCAAACTAAGGAACAGCCCTGATTTTTTAATTTTAGTTTTACTTAGGCCCTCTGTTTACTTTTCCGATTGGGCTAAGGTGCTTGCTTCTGTGGAAAGACCACTGTATGTTTCGTAGAGTGATATGCACGTACATGATAAGTGTTGTGGGGAGCGTAGATGAATACACATGGGAGTTAGACCTCCCTGAAGTGGAAAGCTTTCAGTCATGAGGGGGCTGTGGGGGAGACACAGAACACACGGGTAAAACTATACAAAGGAAGATGGCCTGTGACCTGTGAATACTTACTGGAGATACCCAGGTTCAAGAGAGATCACTGGGGAATGAACCAGTGACAGCAGGCTTTGGACGGAAGCAGAATTTTGGCAAAGAGCTTTGTTTGAGGCAACACAGACATAGGAATGCACAGTGCTTTGCATGTAATAAGTAGTAAAGGATTACTTTTGGGAAAAAATGAATGGATGCATGGAAAAGATGGGTGGGTGGTTGGGTGGGTAGGTGCATACGTGGATGCATGGGAGAATGGGGAATGGGTGGCTAGATATAGCACAGTTGTATGGGTCAGAGGCATAGAAGAAAGGACTTCGCCTTTGCAGACAAATCCAAGCAAACGAAACCGCAGTAGAGGTCAGGTTTCAGTAATTGACCACTCCCTTCTTGATTCTCTTTTTGAACCTACAAAACCACAATCCCAAGTATTGGGGTTACATCAGCCTACTGAGTAAACAGGCTTCCTAATACAGCCTAACCCTTGGGGGGATCAGGGAGCCTTCGACTTCTGCCTAGGAAAGCAGTTCGGACCCCAGCTATCACAATGACCCCTTGTACTTTATCCGATATATAAAAGGAGCAAGGTGTGAGGTGGGATGCTCAACTCCTGAAGTTGAGCAGGAGCCCTCCCCCAGCAGCACCCCAGGTCAAACCCGGCTCCCTCTGGGGAAGGTGGAGTGGCTCTACATAGCTCTGGGAGACTGTGGATGTCAAGTTTGCAGTCTAAGACAGTTGCATTCAGTAGGCTGATTGGGGTTGGGGAATGAAAACATAAAACTGTGCGGACTGCCATCTAGTGGATGTTGGGCTGTATAACAGGCCTCCGTGCTCACTCTGGGCTGGGAATGAAACTGAAGAAGCACATCATTAATTCAGCCTTTTCTGTTTATCTCTAGCTTGAACCAGGCAGGCCCTTACCATCCCCCAATGACCTCAAAAGAAAAATACTCATCAAAAATAAACGGCTGAAACCTGAGGTTGAAAAAAGTAAGTCAAAGACACACACCAATGATGAAGCACACACTCATTGTGTGTTTGGACAATTCAGCTGTCTAAAATGAAATCTATTTTAAAACCACGGATTTGGGGGAGGACGGGAGCATAGCAGTGTTGCATATACTTTTCAGAGTGAAGTGGCCACATTGACATTTAAGTGTAGGTTCTTGCAGTGGGAAAAACATATTCATATATTCATAGGATACAGGATTTGGAATGATCCCAAGGCAAAATGAGAAGAAAGTGAAAGAGGCATTATAGAATTTATCAAGATAGAAGGAACCAGCGTTTTATCATTTAGTATGCTTTAAAGTCCTCTTAAAAGCTTTCCCTTTGCAGTTTGCCTCTGTGAGGTATACATATCTAGGGGTCCTAGGTGAATGTGTGAATGTGTATATGTGTGGAGAGAGAGAAATGATTTTATATTTCCCCTGTATTTTCCCTGGAGATTTTCTTTGAAAATATTTCCTTTCGGCCAATCTCTTAATTCAATGAATTGGTAGCATTAAATATTGGTATGATTACATTGTGTTTTTACCCTAGGTATTCTAAGTTTTATTTTTTTTAATTTAAATTCAATTAATTAACGTATAGTATATTATTAGTTTCAGAGGTAGAGTTCAGTGAGGCATCAGTCTTATATAACAACCGGTGCTCATCACATCACGCGCCCTCCTTAACGTCCATCACCCAGTTACCCCATCCCCCCACACCTCTCCCCTCCAGCAACCCTCAGTTTGTTTCCTATGATTAAGAGTCTCTTATGGTTTGCCTCCCTCTCTGATTTCGTCTTGTTCTATTTTTCCCTCCCTTCCCCTATACTCCTCTGTTATGTTTCTTAAATTCCACATATCGGTGAGATCATAGGATAATTACCCTTCTCTGACTGATTTCACTTAGCATAATACACTCTAGTTCCATGCACTCGCACATGGCAAGATTTCATCTGAGTAATATTCCATTGTGTGTGTGTGTATATGTGTATATGTATATACTGCATCTTTAAGTTTTAAATTATAGTAATTATTATTTATTACAGAAGCAATACCATAGGAAAATGAAAACAACAAAGAAAAATATAAGAAAATAATAAAATAGCACTGAGTTATATATTTTACACATAGATACATGTACTGTAGCTATATGTTTAGACATACATTTTTGATGAAACTGGGATCATGTTAAATATACTGATTTTTTTATTATCTTTAATTCAACCAATTGAATATACTTACATTCCTACTCTGGTTACTATTACTACATACTAACTTTTAATGTATGAAACACTGCAAAATTTATTATGTGGGATATGCTACCATTTAACCGGTGCCAAATTGATGGATTTTCATTTTACTGTAAAAACAGTGATAGACCTGTGTCAGTGTTCGTTTTATACATTTGCGCAGCTTCTCCTTGGAATCAGTTGGTGCAATTCAAGCTGGTTGGCCAAAGCATGTATACATTTTATATTGCGATGCATCTTGTTATACTGTCTTTCAGAAAAATTGTACCAATTTACACTCTCACCAAAATACAGGAGAATGCCTGTTTCCAGTGATATTCTTATTGCTGGCACTTGGCCATCTTGTATGTGTGTGTGTCCGACTGGTAGAAGGAAAACGAGACTGTAGTTTTTTGATAGTTATGTTTTTAGTAAGTAGTTCCTTGATATATCAGTATCGATAAAGTGCTTCTATATGTTTTTCCATTTTCAGAATTCTTTCGTCTATCTTACTGATGAATAAGAGCTTTCTATACATGAGGAGAATAACCTCGGGTCTATCAGTCACAGACATTTTTTTCCTGAAGTTGTGTCAGTCTCCGGTGTGCATGTCTCTTTTCCATCACTTTTATATCATTGGTCTCCAAACCATGGGCTTTTGTCGCCAAGCCTTAAATCCTTTTCAGTGACTGAGCCTTCCTCTCAAACTTAGGACCAGAATTTTGGGCATTTCACCCACACTCCCATAGTTCCTTCATCAAGTGTAGACAATGTGATGGTTGCACGTCCCGTGAGAAGTCCAGCCAGCAGGTCCGGGTGAGACAGTGGCCTTAGGAACATAGCCACTAGGAACTTAGACAATACATTCCCTTCTCAGTGTTGATCTTAGGATTCCGGCTTTGCAAGTCATCTAGCATCTGTCACCATCTCCCTCCTGTTTGTTTTGAATAACAGAACAGCTCGAGGCTTTGAAAAGCATGATGGAAGCTGGAGAATCTGCCGCCCCAGTTAGCATCCTCGAGGATGATAATGAAGAGGAGATAGAAAGTGGTGAGTTGGTTTTCTTTTAATTTATGTGTCACAAAAATACTTTTTAAAAAAAGTTTATTTTTAAGTACTCTCGACACCCAGTGTGGGGCTTGAACTCATGACCCTGAGATCAAGAGTCGCATGCTCTCCAACTGAGCCAGCCAGGCGCCCCACAAAAATATTTCTTAAAATAAGAAAAACATGAGTTTGTCTCCGTGGACTCTTTTATATAATGTGATGGCTTAATTCTTATTAGTCAAGTGTGTATTCATGCACCAAGCTTTAATCTTTTGGTATTTTTTGGTATTTTTTCCAAATGTTCCTTCCAGTTTACCTGGGTACTAGATTTTTGTGGCTTAATCATCTCCCTTCCTGTTGTGCATTCAGCTGCTCAGCAGAAATTCACAGCCAGAGAATCCTTGCTGTAGAAGGCAAGGGGTTGGAATAAAAAGAACGTCTTGTAATCCCTTCCTATAAACAAAAGCGTAAAACTTCAGGGTTGTTAATGACGATAGTAGTAAGGCAAGTTACAGGGAAAGGAACATGAGTAGGGACCCTCAGGTAAATGATGGGTTTGTGTGCACACATGAAATGAACTGGAAATTCAAAGCCAGTATTAAAATTTCAAGTTAAAATTCTTTCAAATAACTAACCAGAATTATCAATATAGGTAAATAATTTTAGCAAAGGTAGCCTTGCTTAAAATATTTGAATATTTGCTACTAGCTTCTATTTTTACTTGGGCCATATAGCCACAGCCATAATGTTTGGTTTTAAATGGGTCTTTTGAAAGATTTGGAATGTTTTAGAAAATTATTTCTCCACTATGTGGTGTGAAAATTGATTAGCAGAATGACTTGGCCTTACATTGTGTGTCTATTGGTTGGACAGTGCCTTGGATTTACATAGTGGTTTGGGGCTAAATAATGTAGAAACGCTAGCAGAAACTCTCTTCATTTATTATATGAACATCTGAAATATACGAGTAGACTTTAGGAAAGTTTGATACTCTAGGTGAAAACCTGAAAGCTATGAGAATTAATCTCAATAATAAAAATGGTTTAATAAAGATGACTCACTATGGAACAGACTTCACCATGATGGTGTGTGTTGCATGTCCAAACCAGGGGTTCAACTCCACTCCCAGAGAATAGGCTTACTGACTTATTTTCATATGTTGTATATGGCAGGGAGTGTCTAGGAGGGTGAAGATAGCTGGAATTATTTAATTGGTGACTGTTACAATGATCTATTACTGTGTAACCACCCCGAAATCTAGAGGCTTAAAAAGACACTTTATTACTTTCTCTCCTAGTTCTGTGGGGGCATCAGGACTCCCTCAAGTTTCTCATGCATTTGCAGGCAGGTGACATCCAGAGCTAGAGTCATGTGAAGTTTCAGTTGGGCCGATTGTCCCAGATGGCCCACTCCTGTGGTTGGCAGTTGCTGTGGGGAGGTCAGCTCTGAGGACCAGAGCACCTCCATGTGTCCTCTCCATGTGGTTTGGGCTTCTCACAGCATGGCGGCCAAGTTTCTAGATGGAGCACGCTGAGAGCCAGTGTTCCAAGAGGCAGAATGCGGAAGCTGCTGAACTACTTTAAGAACCATGCCCAGGGGCGCCTGGGTGGCTCAGTTGGTTAAGCCACTGCCTTCGGCTCAGGTCATGATCCCGGAGTCCCGGGATCGAGTCCCGCATCGGACTCCCCCTTCTCTGTGGGGAGCCTGCTTCTCCCTCTGCCTCTGCCTGCGACTCCCCCTGCTTGTGCTCACTCTGTCTCTCTCTCTCTATGTCAAATAAATAAATAAAATATTAAAAAAAAAAAAAAAAAGAACCATGCCCAGAACTGGCCTATCATCATTGCTTGTATATTTTGTTCATCAAAGCAAAATTAAGGCCCGCCCACGTTCGAGGGGGTGGGTAAGTGGCAAGATCACATTCTAGAAGAGCATGTAGGAGAGCGGATATCGGAGCTGTCTTTGGAAAATGCTATCAACCACGATGCCTATTATTTCACTTTTTTTTTTTTTCAAATAATGAACCTAAACACGATTTAAGACTACTATTTGAAAAGGTCAATAAAATACTTCTAAAATTTGAAAAGATGAATATTATAACATTTTAGACATTACTAGATCCTACAATCCAGTAAAACAAACTGCAGAATACTGGACTAAATTAACAAGGAAAATAATAATATGAATAGCAACCACCGTTGTTGTACTAACTGTGAACAAAGCAGTTTGCATCACCACCTTATCTAATCTTTATATGGCCCAATGAAATAGGTATCATTACACTCATTTCTGAGATAAGGAAGTTGAAGCTTAGAGAGGTAAACAGTCTGCACATGACCCCACAGCTGATGAACAATGGCACTAAGATTCAATCCCAGAATTGCCTGACTCCAGGTTCAAGACCTTTTTTAACCTTACAATACTGCCCTTCTAATATACAGGAATACGAAGAGAACACAAATACACAAAATTGTTAACATTTTTTTCTCAGAGAAAAAAATGTAACTGATGATAGTCAAAGATGTGAAATTTCTTAAACACACACTAATCAAAGATGAGGGTCAGTGTGATTCCACTTATCATCCTTAAGGGTACTTCCCACCTTTTATGCATATGTTCATTATTCCTACAAAATATTTGGCTCTGATGGTTCCCATGTTGTTCAGTGTGAACAGAAATAATCATGGGGGATAGCATACATGTAGAAAATTAGCTGAGAGGACAAAATCATCCACTTGAATTTCTGTTTAAGGGTATACAGGTTTCTGCTATACCAGTTATATATTCTTAGGTTCCCTCAGTGATGCCTGGCTTAATCCTGGTCAACCAGTTGCCTATAATTACCCCTGTGTCACAGTACGATCCTACTATACATGAATGACTACAGTCTCTAATTTAAATACTTCAACACAGCAGGCAAGAGGAAACCAAGCATAGCTCGAAAGGGTAGCCCTGCCTGGAGGCTGTAGAAAATAGAAAAGGCCCCTAGTCAATGAAAGCATGTGCCCATTCATTAGGCAGGATTTAGATTCAGAAGGACACGTGGCTTCCAGGACTACGTGACAAGCAGTGGGGAATGCCAAACCTGTGGTTGTGGGGTATGTCTTGTGTATCCTTGCACAATCAAGGGATGGCAACATTCATTCATACAACTCTTCTTCTTTTTAAAAGATTATTTATTTATTTATTTATTTGAGAGCACGCACACGTGCAAGAGAGGGAGGTGGGGAAGCAGAGGGAGAGGGACAAGCAGACTCCATGCTGAGCGTGGACCCCGATGCAGGGCTCGATCTCAGGACCCCGAGATCAGGACCTGAGCCAAAACCAATAGTCAGACACTTAAGTGACTAAGCCACCCAGGCACCCCTTTTCATATAACTTTTTTAAAGTCAAGTCTCTACCACTTGTGTGGGACACATTCCTTGACGTCTAGTAGTTTATATCTGGCTGGCCAGGTTAGACTAAGAGACATATGAACTGGAAATTTACTAATAATGTTGGGAAGTTTCAAAATCTTGGTTACAGACTGTAGGTCATGGAAGTCCAGTGGTCAGGGAAACTCAGTGTCATGTTAAGAGCCCTGTGCTAAGAATCCAGAGAAACCTAGGTCCATACTTTACTCGGTGACCTTGGATTTGTAAGTCATATCTCTGCATCTGTTTCCTCATCTGTAAAGTGGACACACTGGACTAGATTTTTTAAAGACCTACTTCAGCTCCTTAAACCCTTTTTTTCCTGCCAAAGGCCTATATGACCTTTTGTTTTTCTCTTTGTAATCATCTACCTCCACTCATCCATCCATCAAAATACCAGTTTCAAAACAGGAGGGTGTCTGTCTGTCTTGCCTCACTTTTTTTCCATGTCTGGAATAACACTTTGCCAAAAGCAGTCCCTCAGGAAATTCCAAATCTAAGACACCATCAGTTGAAAGACACCATTATTTTATAACTAAGGAAAGAAAATGCTTCCAAGTAATTGTAAAATAGCATCGATTAAAGAGCACATTACAACATCAGAAATACTATGTGAAAAAAATGCATCTTAGAACTGATGAAATAATTTTTCATTGATTCTTGTTCTTGAGTTCTTTGCACATTTTAAACATGCTTTAAAAAAAATTTCCAATTCTTACGTGTCTGCTTCCCCCTCTCAGGAGTCCATACTCAGAAATTATTTCACTGTTTTTTCCAGTAGGGATCACTCATGCCCTGTGTTGTGACAGTGTGAATTTGTGTTGGCCTTGTCCTGAGGCCTGTGGGTTTCTCCTGATCTTGACAAGTTTTTAGGCAAATTCCTAACCTGGGAGCTTTTTTGCAGAGTGGGGAATCATGGGAATCCAGATCTCACACCAGCATGTGGGTGATTCTTTGTCCCCTGACAGCCCTGGGATGATACCAGCCTTGGGAAGATACCAGAGTTCTTGTCACTTTCTGGACTGGTGGTCTGAGTCCTCCTGTGCCTCCTTTCACAGCCAGGGCCATGTTCCTGGGGCATCAGCTTTATTTAGCACTCACTTCCAGCCTCCCAATTAGCATGAGCCCTAGGAATGATTTTCATGTCTCTGAAACCCAAGCCAGGGTTGACAGCTGGTTTACAGGTGCGGTCCAGTCCTCCCAAGCTCTTTGTCTTTTATGTCACACCACTCCCGGCCACAAGTCACTGTGCGCGCAACATTCAAATATACATCTAGTCTCTTTTTTAGAATTATCAAGTGTATTTTCCTTTTCTCGTATCCTCCTTGTGTTTTCCCTAAGTCCCAGGGAAGCTCAAAACACCCTGTGCAAGTCACAGATATTCCTGAGTGCTTGAGGCTTTAATTTTTACAGTTAGTGCACTGGGATGGAAATCATCACTCACTTAAGAAGAACGCATTAAGCAACACGCACGTCAAACGTCATGCTAGACGCGAGAGAAATAACAGCTAACAAGATGTGCTCCTTGGCCTTGAGAGCTAGCAAGAGTTTTACTTGAAAAGTTTGCCTATTTAAATGTTCCCATCTTCATTTAGTTTCCTCGCCCTCTGAAGGAGTTTATGCTCCACCCAAGGTTCTGAAGAAGATCTGACTAATGGGCAGTAATTTGGCTTCATGGATTTTCCTTTTGTCTTTCACACAGCTGACCAAGAGGAGGAAGCTCACCCTGAATACAAATTCGGAAATGAACTTTCTGCTGATGACTTGGGTCACAAGGAGGCTGTTGCAAACAGTGTCAAGAAGGTCAGAGTCTCGGTGTCCCTCTTTTCATGATTGTCAAGAAGTAGTAGCTAGTAGTTAATGAATTTTAAAAATGTGACAACCACAAGAAAATAAAGTAGCCTATAATTCCCCTTCTATGTTCGGTGACCAGAATCAGTATCTTAATGCAAGCTATGCATAATAATAAGTTAGAAAGGACTTTTGAATTGCTCATTAGCCATGCCCAGTGTTGACCACCACCTATTTGTCCAGTATCCTTTAAGTAATATCATTTATTGCATTATTGTAGGTGAATAGGGAGATGACAGCAGCAACCTGGGAACAGAGGTTAGCCTGTTGACCCACCCGATTAT
Organism: Zalophus californianus; assembly: GCF_009762305.2. NCBI lineage: Eukaryota > Metazoa > Chordata > Mammalia > Carnivora > Otariidae > Zalophus > Zalophus californianus. Next base: position 105,108,066 of record NC_045602.1, on the reverse strand, counting down.
CTCAAGCAAGTCCTCATTAGAAAACCAGTCCCACCAGTTAGATATCTCCTCTCCCTCGTAATGTAGAATAAACATGGAAGTTTTTCCATCCATCCAACTGTTTAGCCAAGAAAAATGGCCATTATGTACCTACTGTGTGCAAGGCATAGTCTAGGCCATAACAACCCCAGAAAAGATCAAAACAGGCTGTTTCTGCTCTCATGGAGCTTATAGTCTGATGGCAGCTTATTGGAAGGGAATAGGAAACAGACAACAAACCATCAACTATATGATTACAATTTGTGAAAGTGCTAGTATGAAACTAAAAACGAGGGCTAGAATGGAAAATCATGAGGTTGAGGGAATAAGGACACCAGAACCCCAAAGGTCAAGAGGAGCCAGCCATGCACAGAAGTAGAGGAAGGGCCCAGCTATGAGATAACAGCAACAGAGACACTGAACAGAGTGGGCTGAGTGAGGGGCAGAGGGAAACAAGATGAGATTGTACCGGCAGGTAGGAACTAGATGATACAGGATTTGGGAAGCTACTAGGAGAAACTCAAATGTTAATTCAAGTGGAATCTGAAGCCACTGAAAATGTTTAAAGAAGGGAGCAATGCAGCCTGATAGGAGTTTTTAAAAACCACTCCGTGTGACCGTATGGAGACTGGTTAGAAGGGAGCAAGAGTGGACGCGGGAAAAGCAGTTAGGCCAGGCTGTTGCACTTAGCCAGACCCCCAAGGCTTAAACCGGACAGTAGAAACAGGACTGAGTGGGTTCAAGGTCTACTGAGGAAACAAAAATGATCCAACTTGCTGATGGACTGAAGGTGGGCAAGTGAGGAGGAAAGATAAAAATGAGATGACTCTCTGGGTCTGAGTCTGAGGAGCTGGGTGGACAGTGGGGAAGACTGGAAGAGAAAGAACTCAGTGTCTCAAGTGGGACAGGGTCTTTGAGGCCAGTGAGGTACTCCAGGGGCAGGCCGCCTAGGCACCTGTAGCCTTGACCCATGACACTGCTTTCATTTCCTACCTGTGTTACCTCAAGTAAGTCACTGAAGCTCCCAGTGCCTCGGTTTTCTCAGCTGCAAAATGAAGAGGATAACATCTATCCCGTTGGTCTGTTGTGAAGAGTCGATGGGTCTAGAATATGTAAAGAGCTCCCGGTGGTGCCTTGCACATGGTCATCCCCATTAAGGCATTCATTATTGCTGCTTTATTATCATTTTCATCTTCACCATTGTTGTGAGCATCATCATCGCCTGTATCTAGAATTAGAGGAGAGGTGGGGCTGGAGATGTAAACTGGGAATTCGGGAGATAGGATTTAAAGCCGTCGAAATAAGTGAGATGATCCATGGGAAGAGGCAGAGAAGGCAGGCCGGAAAAGAAGAGCAAGGTATGGCCCAAGAGGTAGGAGGGAAATAGATGAGATCAAGGAAGCCAAGAAACCAGGGGGGAGACGAAAAGAAAGGTGGTTTTTTTTTTTTTTTCCCCCTCCAGCTTAATTGAAATATAATTGACACATAACATTGTGTAAGTTGAAGATGTATGGGTGATGATTTGATAGATTATGAAATGATTATTTCAATAAGGTTAGTGAACATATCCATTGCCTCATAATTACCTCTGTGTGTGCGTGCGCGTGTGCATGTGGTGAGAACGTTTAAGATCTGCTCTCTGAGTAACTTTCAAGTATACAGTAGAATGTTAACTATAGACACCATGCTATTCGTTAGATCCCCAGAACGTACTACTCTTGTAACTAGATGTTTTGTCCCCTTTGACCAACACCTCCCCATTTCTCCCACCTCCTGGCCCCTGGCAAAGTGGTTGGTTTTTGACCACTGTTGATAAACTCACTAAGAAGACTCAAGAGTGTCCATTGCTGGCAACATGGAGGTCATTCGTAACCTTGTGAAGAGAAGTTTCAATGGTGTGGTGGGGGCCACTGAAACAGATGTGAATGAGTAGAGACTATACTTTTGAGAAGTTTTGCTATAAAGGGAAGCAAGAGTCAAGGGAGTGTTATTTTTAGAACGAATGAATCTGGAGTGTGTTTGCAAACTTTTGGAAATGGTGCTGTAGAGAGGGAGAGATGAGTCTTGCAAGAGAGAGAAGGGATAACTGCCTGTGAGTTCCTGGAGAAGGTCAGAGTGGATGGTATCCATGGTGATGTGAGGGTGTGGTCTTTGATGGGGGCAGGGATTCTTAATCATTGAAGACAGTGGATGAAGATGCCAGTAGCTGCATGCATTTGGTAGGAGTTGAGAATTGGAGAGTGTTTGAAAAGCAAAGCCTAGGGAACACTTTGATTACACCCTCCCTCTTCTGATAGAGAGTATTGCCACTACTTGGAGACTCTTGGATGCCTACTAAGACTCAGTGCCTACCTCGTTGCTATCTTACCACATAAAGCCTTTATCAGTACCCACACATGAGTGTTGAATCGAGTAACCGTTCATGCTTGCCTGCCCTTTTCAGATCAGGAGAGGTGGCCACATCAAATTATTTTCCAAGCCCCATGATGAAATAATTAAACTACTGTAAGGAAACATCTAAATAGGAAAGACCATCAACAAAGGAGGGGAGATAATATTAAGATTTCTTTCTCTGGTATGTAAGTCAGGCTGTTGTATCTTTCCAGTACTTATTTTGTTGATGGCTTTATGTCATCAATGATTTTCCACCTTCACAAATAAATACAATAATAAGCTTACATATATTTAAAAAAAAATATATATATATATATGGCTAGTAAAATTGGGATTTTGCCCTTTAGAGAAGTAAACAAATTATTATCTTCCTCTAATTTAGGCTTCAGATGACCTTGAACATGAAATCAACAAAAAGGTAAGAAAATCGTTACCTGGTACAATTTGTTTTCATTACAAAATACCATATGTGCCCCTCTAATATTGAACAGTTTGTATTAAATGATGTTACCTCTGTCTCCCCCTCCCACCTCACCCCATGGAATGTCAGGCTTACTGTTTATCATATTCACATGCTTAATGCATCTAATTACAGGAGTCTTCGAAAGAATTATTCACAGTGATGAAGTGATTAAATCCTGATAAAAATCACAAAACTAGGGCAGGTGAATAAGATGATTTTCCTTAAAAAAGTGTTTAGTGCAGTCAGGCCCTTAGTTGGCATTAGAGATTTCATTCCTATAATAGGAGTGCATAATCATCAACACATTGAATTTGAAAATAAAAATGACCTAATAGGTCATCAGATGTTCCAGCATACTAGAAAGGTGGTCTTGTTTCCAACTACACTGGCATTTTAAAAGATCATTAGTTAATTTCACACTGCAGGCATTCTAGGACTTTTATTTGCTGTTCTTAGATATTGACTTTATTACAAGTTGAGTTAAATTTTTAATTTCTTTTGTCCTCTTTGACATTCTTCATGATACCACAGTGGTTTTATAGAGTAAATGCAAATGGTTTATCATGGTGTTGAGACTGGTGGCCGTTGCAGGCAGAAATTTGCCTTGTAATTTGACTCCCATTCTTCAGAGCTTCAGAACATCATGTCTGGCTATCTGTGGGGCCCTGTCTTATTTGGAATGATACCCTATCTTCTTACTGTCTAAATAGTGAGTTTGGAATAGTTACGGGTAAGTCTGATCTCAATCCCTCCCATGATGTTCATGAACTGCTCTTCTAGAATTTCGGCAGCTATTGAGGTCAACAAAGCAGAGGTTGGTGTTTGGTCACTGCTATGTATTAGCTAAGTAGCTGTGGCCAAATTGCTTTAATCCTCAAGGCCCCAGTCTTCTCACATGGTCAGTGGGTGGGACTCTAATCCTTACTCCACATGATTACTAGCAGTAATGAAGTTGTGCATGCAGGAATTCAGCCCAGTGCCCAACACATGGTCCTGGTGTTACTTACCATCATTAAATACCCAAGAAAGCAGTCAGACATGGCCTCTGCCCTTGTTTAGGTGAACAGGACATATAAAGAAATGACTAAAAATAAAAACAAGTTACATTATTTGATTATCTCAGGTTTTTATTGGTGAAATCAGTTTGAGGATTTAGTCAGATTGTTAAATCATCAAATAAGACAGCCTGACCATTTTTTTAAACTAGTCCATTCCTGTAAATAGTTCATAGGAATGGACTAAGTGGTTCATCTACCTGTATCAATCTATGCAGGAAATTGTGGCACAAAGTGGAAAAACAACTTCAGTGTGTGTCAGAATCCCCTGGAGGGCCTGTTAAAACATACATTCTTGGACCTCATCCTCCAAGTTTTCCAATGAAGTAAGTCTTCATTGGGTTTTCAAAGTTAGCTCTCAACAAAATGTGGATCATTTTTGAAAGTATTATTTTTGTTGTTTATTTCGTTCCGGTTTACCAAGAAATAAATCAAAATAATTTGCCTCTATGTAAAATAATGCAATTTTGACATGTCCTCTGTAGTGGCTTATCAGATTATTTTCAGAATAAGCTTTTTTAAAAAGTACCATAAACTGCTTATGTATGTGGCTTAAATTCTAGACCAGTATTAAGCAAAGTATGGTCCCCAGACCGGCCCCATCATTAGCACTTAGGAGCTAGAGGAAAGGAAATACTTGGGCTTCCCCCCAGACTCACTTCATCGGAAACTCTGAGGATGAGGTCCAGGAACGTATGTTTTAACAAGCCCTCCAGGGGATTCTGATACACTCTGAAGTTGTTTTTCCATTTTGTGCCACAGTTTATGAAATTATAAATGATAATAGTTGCTATACATTTCCATAGATTGCTGTGAACCTCAGTTTACTTTCTTGACTATTTTAAAGTCCTTTGGCAATCTTAAAAAAATGTGAGAGAAGGCTTATATTTTGTTATTATCCCCTTTTATATTATTAGGGGCTATAATAGACATGAACTTTTTTTTTTTTTTTTTAAGTAGGCTCCGTGCACAATTTGTGGCTCGAACTTATAACCCTGAGATCAAGAGTCTCTTGCTCTACTACCTGAGCCAGGCAGGCACCCCTAGACAGGAACTTTTAAAATTATCCTAGTAGCAAAATTGAGGAAGAAAGGGTCTTTATCTTTCAATTTGTGTGTGCAAATCATCTTTAGTGAGGATGTCTGTAGCATGTACCTGTCCCACCGAAGTCCTCAACACGCATATTCCTTTCATTGTGCTTGTAGGGCCTGGTTACTGTGGAAGATGAACAGGCATGGATGGCATCTTATAAATACGTAGGTGCTACCACTAATATCCATCCATATTTGTCTACAATGATCAACTATGCACAGCCCGTAAAGTTCCAAGGTTTCCATGTGGCTGAAGGTAACACCAAAGGTTAAATTCTATTGCCTTTTTTTGTCTGCTTCTCTTTTATTATGCTGATGAGCTGTGGTCTGACTTGTCCCCATTTTTCTTTTCTGGGCACGGGCCCTGTTCCACCTCACCCTGTTTTGCATCACAGACTATGCATGTAGCCTCGTGTGTCCTTGTCATGCAGAGGCATTGCCTTGTCGTTCCCTACATCATCCACAGGGTGGCTCTGAAAGACTGGATTTCTTAGCACTAGGAGAGCTTAGTATCTCTTCTTGCATTCGATGTATTTTCCTAAGACCCCTTTTAATCAAAAGCGACCTCCAAAAATGGGTACGGTATTTTTAAACTTTCATGACCCTTTTTTGGGCTGGAGAAGCCACCATCGGTCATCATATATACATACCTCAGGGGTGGCTGTGTGGGACGTATATACATAATTTGTTCAATGACTCCAAATTTAATCCATCAATATTTAAGTCAGCTGTCTCTATCCACAGGACGTTAATGAAAGTAGGAGCTAGTAATATGATGACAGAACATCAGCCTCCAAAGCCTCGTGATTTGGGATGTAATTATATTTATTGCTTGTCTTTCCACAAGGTTGGATGGGAGCATTGCTGAGTGCATCTTTATTTTTCTTTCCAGAGCGCAATATCCATTATAACATGTCTTCTTTTAACGAGTCTGTCGGTCTGGGCTACTTGAAGACACACGCAATTGAATTTGTGAAGTATCCTTATGTAGTGAATGGAATGAACGGCTGGTGCACTTTGGGTTTGGCAGGAGTCTCTAAAATAGATAAATGGCTAATAGATAATTGTGGGTGTAGAGCTATTTAAATAATATGTGTGAAAGACCACAGCAACTGTGAAAATCTGCCCAAATGTGAGTTGTTTTTTATAGTCTACACAGTGAACTCTGGTTTTTCTCCTCGGCATCATTCATAAATGTGAAATTTGCTCTCTTTTATCTATGTGTTTCTCATTGTCGGTCTAGACCTTTGTTGTTTGTTTATTACTTCTGGAATACTCTTTCTTCTGCCATTCTCCTTAATAAGTTACACAGTTATAACAAACGGCAAATGAGCCGCATTTACCCCAAGGGAGGCCGGGTCGATTCCAGTAATTACATGCCTCAGATTTTCTGGAATGCTGGTTGCCAGATGGTTTCACTGAACTATCAAACCCCAGGTAGGAACTGATGTCCAGTGACCTCAAATTCCAGGAGAACACTTTGACAGGATGGTGCCAACAGTTGCCATCCAATGGCCGTGGGCATTTTTTTTAAAGGAAGCAGACATATGGCAAAACAATGTGATGTTGGATTTATGTAATGGTGAGATATGAAAAGCCAAAAATAAAAGCCATAAAAAGGGTGGAAGACAAAATATTTTGATTTAAATTGAATTTCCTCTCATAATTACCACAACTAATCTGCCAAACATTGTCCCCTTTTCCAAAATATTTCTAATTCTTCTTCTTTTTGGATCAAACTTATCTTCGTTTCCAGAGACGGAATTAAATGAGAAAAAAAATTTGAATATCTCTGTACAGTAACTATGACTCATTTCTCCTTTAGAAAGTACCCTTCCTCTGTTAACATTCAGTGGGTATCAGTAACACAGCACCTCATCATAAAAGTACAGAATATTCTAGAGTAGACTCCACTAAAACAGTATGTAAGGATTTATATATTCTTAGAGGCACTAATCCATAACTTGGTCCTCCAAAGTGTACTCAAAGGCAGGCTTCCAATATATGATCTTTTCCCCTCCCTGGAAGGAGAGGAGTAAGTTTTTAAAATGCATAAACGATTTTATTTTTAAGTTTTTAAAGTCTGTTTAAGAGCCGAGGATCACAATTTTAAGATTAGAGGTAGAAGAGTACTGGGCTCTAGTTATTTACCTAAAAGAGGTAAGAAATATGCCACAAAACCGATTCACGTTCTGTGGTTAATTCCATAGCCTGGTCCTTAAAATTGGCAAAACAAAGCAAAACAAAAACTTCTTGCTCAGTCCTTTGCTATATGAGGGGTGCCTCCCATGTTTCCTGATTTGGGAGGGCATTTTCCTTTTCTAGTCCAGCCACCATACTTTGAGAGTTTCTATCCACCTTGTTCCCTATTATCTGGACTGACTGAAGGGTCTTTTGACTTCCATCCCTTTGCCATAAAGGTGGCCTTGATCGTACTTCCCTCCCCTTGGGGGCTCCTTCTCAGGGACCAGAAGCTGGAGTCAAATGTCTGCACAGCATCCGCATCAGTCCTTGTTATACTGAACTTTGACCAGATATCAGTACAATCCCATAGTATTTCTAGCAGAAACCAAATAAAAGGGTACTGCTGATTTTACTTTAAAAAGGGGGGGGGGGGATGGGAGGTCAAGTTGTATTTTCAGTTGTCCATCCATTATATGGATTAAATGATCCTAAACCAGTTTATTCACTAGGTCAGCTTATGTTTTATTCTATAACATTAGGATCAACCACAACATGTTGAAGAAAGAAAAAAGAAAAATCTACCAGCTTGTTCTTTTTTTTTCTTTTGCTAATGAAAAAAGAGAAGATTGTATCCACTTGCAAGAGAAAAATCATAAACCATGCCATAAACCAAACCATAAACCATAAACCATAAACCAGTGTAGAATGCTCCCTAAGTCTAAAAGTAGGAACAAGCCACTAATTTTTCCATGATACTACCTAGTTTATTTTTTATTGTTTTATTTTTTTTATCAAGTTTGTACTCCTGTGACCCTACTGGATATCCCCAGCCTACCCTTCCTCTGTGAACATAAGGCTCATTCTCCCCAGTTGGACATCTATACTCTCAACACTAATTGAACAATCATTTGACTCATATGTTGAATCTAATTTTTAAAGCAATTCTAGCATGATCTTTATGAAAACACATTTTATGTTTGACTTCAACACGAGATGATTTCAACAGGGAAGAGAGTTGTGTGCTCTCAACAGACCCCATTAAAAAGGACCTTTCAGCCTAGGATCAGTATCTGATTCCCATTGTTTAAAATCACCCATAGCGGTCTTCCTTGTCCAGGGAGATGAGATGCTAAATTATTTTTGTCTCTTGACAGATTTAGCGATGCAATTGAATCAGGGAAAATTTGAGTATAATGGATCATGCGGGTGAGTAATATGATTTAAACTGTTGTCACCGTGTTCCTGAACTCCATACTACAGCTGTAATGAAACTGTGTCGTTTTTAATTAGGGGCTGCTCAGTTTAAGCTGAGTTTGAGGGATGGGAGAAGAAACAATTGAAATCCCTAGATAGATTATTTTTGCAAGTATACATTCTTTATCTACCCGGTTTGCCAAGCAGAATTTTCCAAAAAATAAAAAAATTATAAGTTAAGCAGTTTATCATGCACACTCTAGAGTTTAATTCTCTCACTTTAAATTCAAGGGTCTTTATAGCTACGACAGATAATGATCCCTGATCATTTGGACATTAATGGGAAACATAGATAATACATATATGTATTTTGCCTAAGACAAATAGAGGAATGAAGCTGATTTAGTATGTAATGAAGTTATGAGGGTCAATTTGAATGTAATACACCTAGGAAGAAAGCTTTGTCCTGTCATGATTCTTTTGCATGTCTTGTAAAGAGCAGTTATCAAAAAATAATGCTATGAATATTGTTCTAGTTTACTTAACTGGCATTCTTTAAAATCTGTGAACCAGGGAGTGAAGTAGGAAATGTTAATTTCCTAATTTCATAATGTGGAACATGGAAAGGTTAAGTGAAAATGTGAAGTTCTGTAGAGGAAAAACCGGTGTGGGTGTGGCCATTTTTTTCTCCATGCGTCTGTCCCCAAGCCTCTAAATTAATCCAGTGGAATGCCATCCCATCCATAATACTGTCAGGAAATTCTTGGCCTCCCTGGTTGAATACCTCATTTTTATCACTAAAAACAGCCAGTCAAAATAACATTTTTCAGCAGTCGTGGGTTCGGAGTGCGCGCTCACCCCCCCTTCCTCCTGCCGGATGGTCCTCTGCCCATGCACCTCCACCCATGAGTGACTCACTGCACATATAGCTGGCACATGTGTTATGTTTTCCTCTGCTGTGTGCTTTGAAAGAAATTAAAATCATACACCGTAAAGTAGTATGTTATATGTCAATTACAGAAAGAAGTAACAACTACGTAGTTCAAAAGAAAACCGCTAAATACACATTTTAGAATTTTTAAAAAGATTTTTATTTGAGAGAGATTGAGAGGGAGCAAGCATGCAAGCAGGGGGGAGGGGCAGAGGGAGAAGCAGACTCCCCGCTGAGCAGGGAGCCAGATGCAGGACCCTGGGATCATGACCTGAGCCGAAGGCAGACGCTCAGCCGACTGAGCCACCCGGGCACTCCCCATGTTTTAGAATTTTTTAAAGCTCTGTTGTTTAATGCACAGTGTTCATCACTAGGAGATGGTGCACATAAACTGATGGATGGGCCCCCCCGGGCAAGCTGAGGCAGCGAGGCTGCAGGGGACAGCGCTGGAGTGGGGATGAAAGCTCAAGGCTGAAGCCCAGCCTTCATGGTTCATACCAGACACACCAGCCCTGGTGGGGCTCCCTCCTCAGAGCCTTCTGTGTGGCCCAGTGACGCTAAAGTTTGCCTTCTTTGTCTCAGCTGTCCTGCAGCCAGTACTTCCACAGGGAGGGGGACTGTTTCCAGATCAAGAGGTCCCAACAGGAGTTGTATGCGTGCACTCCATTTCGCTGCAGGACTTTCTATTTCGCCCTGGTTCACACGATCAGTGTCTCCCTTTATGCACCATTGCTTATTTTAAAATATGTTCCCAGACAAGGACAGTGCTACCGGAGCCTGAATTCTGTGCTGAAGTGCTTGAGTGGTGTGACGGAAAACCTAAGTCCTGCCAGAGGGGCTAGAAAAATAGGATGATTCAGTGGGGCAGCCCGCCTTGAAGAGGCATTGACAGTCGTGTTCAGTCATGTGTCGCCAACCCCCCACCCTTCCCTTTTCCTCACCTGGAGGCAAAGTTCATCGCCCACGATGGAGTGGTCATAGCTGGTAGATACAGGGCTGGCCACGCAGGTGCATTTCCGTGGAGCAAGGGCATCTAGGATGCTCTGGCTTTCACTACATTGCCCTTGTTCACCCACCCACCTTCAGGGACTTGTTAGAAACTCCTTGTTGGCATGTCTGAGGGCTGGGCGTCTGTGAAGAGGCCTTCCGTGCCTTTTAGGCTTAGGGTGGCAAACAGTAGCTGTGGCATAGAGAACATCAGCGTTGCAAAGCACGTGGACACCCTCTGCACCCATCAATGCTAATAAAACATTGGGAACCTACATGGGAATCCCTGTCTGCTCTCTGGGCCGATCTTTTGGGAGGCCGTGCCATTGGGCTCAGTAAGTGTGATTTTTAGTAGGAAAGTGAGCAGTAGTTTATGGCAGACTCCTTTGTAATGGTATAAAAATGGGAGGCATGTCTATAATTCCTAATGAAACAAGATAGAGCAAGTTAATTTCTCAAGTCTGCATACTTTCAGAGGAAAGTGGGGTGGCTGATATCAACATAGTAGGATGATTTATGATTCAAAGACGCACACTTTTTGTAGAAATTTCTCGGGTTGCAATATGTCTCAAAATCCATGACCTTATAATTTTAATCAGCCATTTTGCTTTCCTGCTGGTAAAGAAGATAATGGAGTGTTGAACAATTGATGCCATCTTGGGTGTGATGAAATAGGTTGTCCTTCCTATTATGACCCCATCCTCTGACTCTTGTGGCTCCGGTCCACCCACCTAGCTGAAGGCCCTTCTTCTCTTCCTCTCTTGCCTTCCGAGATCCTACAAAGCCACAGAAAATCCTTGGATCCCTTCACTTTTCATTGGCTTTGGCCTCTGCCCACGTCCACCACACAGACCTGGATGCTGGGAATGCATTTCTTTTCTGTACCAAAAAACACCAGGCAGGACCAGCTACATAATTTGCAGGGCCCAGTGCAAAATGAAAATGAAGGCTTCCTTGTTCACAGATTTTTAAGCATTTCGAGACAGTGGCTGCAGAGCATTAAACCTGAAGGCTGCCTGCTTTGGAGAATTGGACTCCGGTTTCTTGCCCCTTTCCCCTGGTACTTCTTATTTTGGATCAGTTCACTTTCTCAAAGATAAGTTTTCTTCTAAGCAGATATGGAAGGAGGGAACATGGAAGAATGTTTTTGACACCAGGAAATCTTCAATATCACAATTTTGTATTTTTGGTGAGAAGGGTCCCTTCAGAAATGGCTGCCAGGAATGGAGAGTACGAATCTCCAAAAAAACCCTGCCCCTGCTGCTCTCAGGAGGCAGGATCCCTCATTCCACGCAACTGGAACCCAAATGCTCCCTCTCTTGTGACAGGCAGAACCATCATCCATTACCTCCGCTTGGAGCTAACGTCCCATACTTTGCCAATGCTGGTAGGCTTCACTTGAAGTAGTATGTGTAGTATTGTAGTTTCTCATCTACTTTCCAACCTAAGGCTTCGATTTTTGCTGTATCATCCTATTTTCCAGTGGCTAACACTAGCCACAAAAAAGGCCCAAATCTCTGTAAATATAGGAAACCATCTCTTTTGTGCAGTTAGAGAGATTTTAAATTATTATTTAGGGTTGCATTCTCTTGGAGACAGGAGAAATTTCAAAATCATCTTTAATATTTGAATGATTCTGAAAACTCTCTATATCCTTGATTTAAAAATCAGTGTTTTCCCTTGGAGGTTCTTTACTGATGATTACATCTAAGTTGAATGTGGGGTTATTTTCTTTAACACTTTTCTTGTTCAAACTTAGAAGATAGCAATGAATGACAAGTTTGTCAAAACCACAAAAATGTGACTTGGAATTTTTCTTTAAGGAGTAAAGTCATGCCCCAGAATTCTTTCTGGTTGGATTTTAAAAGATAATAAATTTTGACATCATCTAGAGCTAAAGTCAGTAAAAGTTCATGCTCCTAAAGAATAGGAAAGACTTACTTGATCCCTCTAATTTTGATTCTTTTACACTTAAAAGTAAACTCTGAGTTTTGGGGAAAGTGCTTTTATTGTCCCTTATCTGCTGCTCATATTAGTATGGAATTTTTCTATCTGTGATTATAGTCCTTTCTAACAAAAAAAATTCTTAGATGAAGTTGTCTGATACAAGTTCAGGGCAGTTATGGAATCTGACGGAGGTCTGATTATGTGACTGTAACCAAAGGGCATAAGGAGCAGACATTGTGTAGTTGGGTCAATTTCAAAACATTTTCCTTACCTCAAATAGAAGACTCATACCCTTTAGCTATCACCTCCCAGTATCCCCTGCTCCCTGTTCACAGCCGTAAGCAACCACCATCTATTCTTTGTCTCTCCGTCTTTGTATATTATACTGCACATTTTATAGAAATGGATTCATGTAGTATGTGGTCTTTTGTGACTGGCATCTTTCACTTAGCATTATGCTTTCAAAATTTATGTTGTAGCACATATCAGTACTTCATTTCTTTCTATTGAGTAAATTCCCATTGTGTGGGTATGCCACATATTATATATCCATTCATCTGTTGATAGACATTTGGATTGTTTCCATCTTTTGGTTATTCTGAATAATGCTGCTCTAACATTCACATGTAAGTTTTTGTGTAGGTATATTTTCATTTTTCTTCGATATATACTAAGAGTGGAATTGCTGGGTCACATGGCAACTCTGTTTAACTGAGGAACTGCCAGACTGTCTTCCAATGCACTGTGTCATTTCACATTCCCACCAACAATGTATGAGGGTTCCAATATTCCTACGTCCTTGTCGACCCTTACTGTTATCTGACTTTTTTACTCTAGCCATCCTAATGTGTGTGCAGTGACATCTCACTGTCATTTGGATTTGCATTTCTCTGATAACTAATGATACCAAGCATCTTTTCATGTCCTTATTGGCCATTTGTTTCTCTTATTTGGAGAAACGTGTATTTGCATCACTTGCCCATTTTTTAACTGGGTTGTTTTTTGGGTTTTTTTTATTTTTTATTGTTATGTTAATCACCATACATTATATCATTAGTTTTTGATGTAGTCTTCCATGATTCATTGTTTGTACATAACACCCAGTGCTCCACGCAGAACGTGCCCTCCTTAATACCCATCACCAGGCTAACCCATCCCCCCACACCCCTCCCCTCTAGAACCCTCAGTTTGTTTTTCAGAGTCCATCGTCTCTCATGGTTCGTCTCCCCCTCCGACTACTCCCCTTCATTCTTCCCTTCCTGCTATCTTCTTCTTTTTTTTTTCTTAACATATATTGCATTATTTGTTTCAGAAGTACAGATCTGTGATTTAACAGTCTTGCACAATTCACAGCGCTCACCATAGCACATACCCTCCCCAATGTCTGTCACCCGGCCACCCCATCCCTCCCACCCCCCACCACTCCAGCAACCCTCAGTTTGATTCCTGAAATTAAGAATTCCTCATATCAGTGAGGTCATATGATACATGTCTTTCTCTGATTGACTTATTTCACTCAGCATAACACCCTCCAGTTCCATCCACGTCGTTGCAAATGGCAAGATCTCATTCCTTTTGATGGCTGCAGAATATTCCATTGTGTCTATATACCACTTCTTCTTTATCCATTCATCTGTCGATGGACATCTTAGCTCTTTCCACAGTTTGGCTGTCGTGGACATTGCTGCTATAAACATTGGGGTACACGTACCCCTTCGGATCCCTACATTTGTATCTCTGTGGTAAATATCCAGTAGTGCAATTGCTGGATCGTATGGTAGCTCTATTTTCAACTGTTTGAGGAACCTCCATACTGTTTTCCAGAGTGGCTACACCAGCTCGCATTCCCACCAACAGTGTAGGAGGGTTCCCCTTTCTCCACATCCCTGCCAACATCTGTCGTTTCCTGACTTGTTAATTTTAGCCACTCTGACTGGTGTGAGGTGGTATCTCCTAGAGGTTTTGATTTGGATTTCCCTGATGCCGAGCGATGTTGAGCACTTTTTCATGTGTCTGTTGGCCATTTGGATGTCGTCTTTGGGAAAAATGTCTGTTCATGTCTTCTGCCCATTTCTTGATTGGATTATTTGTTCTTTGAGTGTTGAGTTTGATAAGTTCTTTATAGATTTTGGATACTAGCCCTTTATCTGATAGGTCATTTGCAAATATTTTCTCCCATTCTGTCGGTTGTCTTTTGGTTTTGTGGACTGTTTCTTTTGCTGTGCAAAAGCTTTTTATCTTGATGAAATCCCAATAGTTCATTTTTGCCCTTGCTTCCCTTGCCTTTGGCGATGTTTCTGGGAAGAAGTTCCTGCGGCTGAGGTCGAAGAGGTTGCCGCCTGTGTTCTCCTTTAGGATGTTGATGGACTCCTGTCTCACGTTTAGGTCTTTCAACCATTTGGAGTCTCTTTTTTGTGTGTGGTGTAAGGAAATGGTCCAGTTTCGTTCTTCTGCATGTGGCTGTCCAATTTTCCCAACACCATTTGTTGAAGAGACTGTCTTTTTTCCATTGGACATTCTTTCCTACTTTGTCAAAGATGAGTTGACCATAGAGTTGAGGGTCCATTTCTGGGCTCTCTGTTCTGTTCCATTGATCTATGTGCCTGTTTTTGTGCCAGTACCATACTGTCTTGATGATGACAGCTTTGTAATAGAGCTGGAAGTCCAGAATTGTGATGCCACCAGCTTTGCTTTTCTTTTTCAACATTCCTCTGGCTATTCGGGGTCTCTTCTGGTTCCATACAAATTTTAGGATTACTTGTTCCATTTCTTTGAAAAAAGTGGATGGTATTTTGATGGGGATTGCATTGAATGTGTAGATTGCTCTAGGTAGCACTGACATCTTCACAATGTTTGTTCTTCCAATCCATGAGCACGGAACGTTTTTCCATTTCTTTGTGTCTTCTTCAATTTCTTTCATGAGTATTTTATAGTTTTCTGAGTACAGATCCTTTGCCTCTTTGGTTAAATTTATTCCTAGATATCTTACGGTTTTGGGTGCAATTATAAATGGGATCGACTCCTTGATTTGTCGCTCTTCTGTCTTGTTGTTGGTGTACAGGAATGCCACTGATTTCTGTGCATTGATTTTATATCCTGCTACTTTACTGAATTCCTGTATGAGTTCTAGCAGTTTTGGGGTGGAGTCTTTTGGGTTTTCCACATACAGTATCGTATCATCTGCAAAGAGTGAGAGTTTGACTTCCTCTTTGCCGATTTGGATGCCTTTGATTTCTTTTTGTTGTCTGATTGCTGTGGCTAGGACTTCTCATACTATGTTGAAGAGCAGTGGTGAGAGTGGACATCCCTGCCGCGTTCCTGACCTTAGGGGAAAAGCTCTCAGCTTTTCCCCATTGAGAATGATATTCCCTGTAGGTTTTTCATGGATGGCTTTTATGATATTGAGGTATGTACCCCCTGTCCCTATATTCTGAAGAGTTTTGATCAAGAAAGGATGCTGTACTTTGTCAAATGCTTTTTCTGCATCTATTGAGAGGATCATATGATTCTTGTGCTTTCTTTTGTTAATGTATTGTATCACGTTGATTGATTTGCAGATGTTGAACCAACCTTGCAACCCAGGGATAAATCCCACTTGGTCGTGGTGAATAATTCTTTTAATGTACTGTTGGATCCTATTGGCTAGTATTTTGGTGAGAATTCTTGCATCCATGTTCATCAAGGATATTGGTCTGTAATTCTCCTTTTTGATGGGGTCTGTGTCTGGTTTGGGGATCAAGGTAATGGTGGCCTCATAAAATGGGTTTGGAAGTTTTCCTTCCATTTCTATTTTTTGGAACAGTTTCAGGAGAATAGGTATTAATTCTTCTTGAAATGTCTGATAGAATTCCCCTGGGAAGCCATCTGGCCCTGGGCTTTTGTTTGTTGGGAGATTTTGGATGACTGCTTCAATTTCCTTAGTGGTTATAGGTCTGTTCAGGTTTTCTATTTCTTCCTGGTTCAGTTTTGGTAGTTGATACATCTCTAGGAATGCACCCATTTCTTCCAGGTTATCTAATTTGCTGGCATAGAGTTGCTCATAATATGTTCTTATAATTGTTTGTATGTCTTTGGTGTTGGTTGTGATCTCTCCTCTTTCATTCATGATTTTGTTGATTTGGGTCATTTTTTTCTTTTTGGTAAGTCTGGCCAGGGGTTTATCAATCTTGTTAATTCTTTCAAAGAACCAGCTCCTAGTTTCGTTGATCTGTTCTACTGTTCTTTTGGTTTCTAGTTCATTGATTTCTGCTCTGATCTTTATTATTTCTCTTCTCCTGCTGGGTTTAGGCTTTATTTGCTGCTTTTTCTCTAGCTCCTTTAGGTGTAGGGTTAGATTGTGTATTTGAGACCTTTCTTGTTTCTTGAGAAAGGCTTGTATTGCTATACACTTGCCTCTTAGGACCGCCTTTGCTGTATCCCAAAGATTTTGAACAGCTGTATTTTCATTTTCATTGGTTTCCATGAATTTTTTTAATTCTTCTTTAATTTCCTGGTTGACCCATTCATTCTTTAGTAAGATGCTCTTTAGCGTCCATGTATTTGAGTTCTTTCCGACTTTCCTCTTGTGACTGACTTCTAGTTTCAAAGCGTTGTGGTCTGAAAATATGCAGGGAATGATCCCAATCTTTTGGTACCAGTTGAGACCTGATTTGTGACCTAGGATGTGATCAATTCTGGAGAATGTTCCATGGGCACTAGAGAAGAATGTGTATTCTGTTGCTTTGGGATGGAATATTCTGAATATGTCTGTGAAGTGCATTTGGTCCAGTGTTTCATTTAAAGTCTTTATTTCCTTGTTGATCTTTTGCTTAGATGATCTGTCCATTTCAGTCAGAGGGGTGTTAAAGTCCCCCACTATCATTGTATTGTTGTCAATGTGTTTCTTTGTTTTTGTTATTAATTGCCTTATATAATTGGCTGCTCCCATGTTCGGGGCATAGATATTTACAATTGTTAGATCTTCTTGTTGGATAAACCCTTTAAGTAGGATATAGTGTCCTTCTTCATCTCTTATTACAGTCTTTGTTTTAAAATCGAATTTGGCTGATACAAGGATTGCCACCCCAGCTTTCTTTTGGTGTCCATTAGCATGGTAAATGGTTTTCTACCCCCTCACTTTCAATCTGGGGGTGTCTTTGGGTCTAAAATGAGTCTCTTGCAGACAGAATATTGATGGGTCTTGTTTTTTAATCCAATCTGATAGCCTGTGTCTTTTGATTGGGGCATTGAGCCCATTTACATTCAGGGTAACTATTGAAAGATATGAATTTAGTGCCATTGTATTGCCCCAAGGTGACTTTTACTATATATTGTCTGTGTTCCTTTCTGGTTTATGTTGCTTTAGGCTCTCTCTTTGCTTAGAGGACCCCTTTCAATATTTCTTTTAGGGCTGGTTTTGTGTTTGCAAATCCCTTTAGTTTTTGTTTGTCCTGGAAGCTTTTTATCTCTCCCTCTATATTCAATGACAGCCTAGCTGGATATAGTATTCTTGGCTACATATTTTTCTCGTTTAGTGCTCTGAAGATATCATGCCAGTCCTTTCTGGCCTGCCAGGTCTCTGGATAGGTCTGTTGCCAATCTAATGTTTCTACCATTGTAGGTTACATATCTCTTCTCCCGAGCTGCTTTCAGCATTTTCTCTTTGTCTCTGAGACTCGTAAGTTTTACTATTAGATGTCGGGGTGTTGCCCTATTATTATTGATTTTGAGAGGGGTTCTCTGTGCCTCCTGGATTTTGATGCCTGTTTCCTTCCCCACATTAGGGAAGTTCTCTGCTATTATTTGCTCCAATATACCTTCTGCCCCTCTCTCTCTTTCTTCTTCTTCTGGGATCCCAATTATTCTAATGTTGTTTCGTCTTACAGTGTCGCTTATCTCTCGAATTCTGCCCTCGTGATCCAGTAGTTGTTTATCTCTCTTTCTCAGCCTCTTTATTTTCCATCATTTGGTCTTCTGTATCGCTGATTCTCTCTTCTGCCTCATTTATCCTAGCAGTTAGTGCCCCCATTTTGGATTGCACCTCATGAATAGCCTTTTTGATTTCGACTTGGTTAGATTTTAGTTCTTTTATTTCTCCAGGAAGCGTTTCTCTAATAACTTCCACGCTTTTTTCAAGCCCAGCTAGTATCTTTAAAGTCATGATTCTGAACTCTAGGTCCGACATCGTACTAATGTCTGTATTGAGTAGGTCCCTGGCAGACGGTACTACCTCTTGTTCTTTTTGCTGAGGTGATTTTTTTCATCTTGTCATTTTGTCCAGAGGAGAATAGATGAATGAGAGAACAAAATGCTAATAGGTTAACAACATCCCCAGCAAATATACTCTATACAAATCAGAAAGTACCTGAAACAAGGGGAAAAGAAAGGTAAAGAAAGAGAAAAGAAAGAAAAAAAACAACAAAAAGATAAAAACAAAAACAGAACAAAACAAAACAGAAAAAAACAGAGTATGATCAAATATGATAAGGCTAGTGCATAGATCAGTGCCACACACTAGATTTTGGGCGTATTTTGGTCTGTTAGAAGAAAGTGCCTCCTAAAATTTTAAAGGAAGAAAGACATATATGTACAAAATAAGGGTTGATACAGTGAAGGGATGGAAGATGACTGTAAAGATGAAAATTATAAAAGGTTTTATAAAAGGAATTGATAAGATAAGAAATTTGAAAAAAGAAAGAAGATTTAAAAAGAAAAAAAAGGGAGAGAATGTTATCACGCAGCAGACTAGAACAAAGCCATACACTAGTGATTTAGGGTGTATTTTGATCTGTTAGAAGAAACTGTATCTCAAAATTTTAAAGAGAGAACAACTTATGTATATGCCAAAAATAAGGGTAACTACTATGAAGGGATAAAATATGACTCTCAAAATGAAAAATAACAAATGTTTTTTTTTTAAAAAAGGGATGATAAGATGGTTGAAAAAGGGAAAAAGAAAAATTCAAAAAAAAAACAGTTAAAAAAATTAACTTTGAAAAACTAATGAATCATGGTAAAAAAGCCATGAATTCTATGTGGAGTATTCCTCTAGCCCTGGAGTTCTCCCGTTCTCCCTGATCGGTAAACTTGGTCTTGGCTTGCTGGGTGTTAATGCTGATCTTCTGGGGCAGGGGCCTGTTGCCATGGTCCCCACATGTCTTTGCTGGAGGCGGAATTGCCCTGTCCTTGTCGGTCCAGGCTAAGCAATCTGCTCCGGTTTGCTCTCAGCAGCTTTTGTTCCCTGCAAGCTCTCGGTACAGCTTTGGAGGACCAGAGTAAAAATGGTGGCCTCCCAATCTCTGCCCGGAGGAGCTGACAACTCGGGGCCCCGCTCCTCAGTGTGCCCCCAGAGAAAAGCAGTCACTCCCGTCTCTCTGGTCTCCGGCCGCACTCCGTGTTCACCCGGCCTGTGACCGAGCGTTTCTATGTCTGGCACCCGACCCCGTGTGGAGTCTCCAAACCCAGCAGATCCCTGCGGTGCACTCGCACGCCGCTCCTCCTGGGGGAGGAAGGGGAGTCTCCCTGGCTCTGCTGCTTGTTGGGTCCCTTCTGGAGGAGCAGTGGCCCAACTGGGCCGCGGATCACAGTTTATGGCAACCCCGAGCTGAGAGCCCGCGCCTCGGCTCCGTCTCTGCAGCCGGCTTCCCCGCTCCGATACCTGGGAGCTCTGCTTCACTCAGGCACCACCGGTCTTTCTGTGACCCCGAGGGTCCTGAGACCACAGTGTCCCGTGAGGGTTCCACCCCCCGCTTAGCCACTGGAGCCACGTCCCTCATCGGAGCCGGCTTCTAAAAGTTCCGATTTTGTGCCGCTATCACTTGCCAGAAGTGGCCAACGGCGGCCCCCTCCCCCGCCGTCTATCCTCCCGAATATCGCCTCAGATTCACTTCTCCGCACGTCCTACCTTCCAGTAAGTGGTCGCTTCTCTGTTCAGAGAGTTAGTTGTTGCTACTCTCTTCTTCGGTCTTCTGTTGAGTTCGTAGGTGTTCAGAATGGTTTGATCCCTATTCAGCTGAATTCCTGAGACCAGACGAAATCCAGGTCTCCTACTCCTCCGCCATCTTGCTCCGCCCCTGGGTTGTTTGTTTTTGACATATTCTAGACACAAACCTCTGAGCACATAGTATATGATTTGCAAATATTTTCTCCCATTCTGTGGCTTGTGTTTTCACTGTCTTGATAGTGTGCATTGAAGTGCAAAAGTGTTTATGATAAGGCCAGTATCTTTTTTTTTCTCTTGTTGCTTATGCTTTTGGTGTTATGTCTGAGACCCATTACCAAGTCATGAAGATTTATCCTTACTTTTTCTTCTAAGAATTCAATCATTTTGGCTCTTACATTTGAGTCTTTGGTCCATCTTGAGTTAATGTTTGTATATCAAGTGAAGGAAGGGACCAATTTTCTTCTTTTGCATGTGGCCATTACAGTTGTCCTAGCAACATTTGTTTAAAAGAATATTCTTTCCCTCTTTGAATAATCTTGGCATCCTTGTCAAAAACCGACTGAGCATAGATACATGAATTTATTTCTGGATTCCCAGTTGCTTTGTAGAAAGTTTTGAAATTGAGAATTATGAGACCTTAAACTTTGTTTTACTTGTTCAAGGGTGTTTTGGCTATTCTTGGTCCTTGAGTTTTAGGATCCACCTGTCCATTTCTAAAGAAGCCAGTTGGGCTCTGGATAGGGATTGAATCTGTATATCAGTTTGGTGAATAGTGCCCTCTTAACCATATTAAGTCTTCTGATCCATGAACAGAAGATGTCTTTCCATGTACTTAGATATTCTTTAATATTTTTCAACAGTGTCTTGTAGCTTTCAAAGTACATGCACTTATTTTGTTAAATGTATTCCTAAGTATTTTATTCTTTTTGGTGCTATGGTTAATGGAATCTTAATTTCATTTTTGGATTGTTCATTGCTGGTATTTAGAAATACAATTGATTTTTGTATATTGGTTTTGTATCCTGCAGCCTTGCTGAATTCATTTATTAGTTCTGATCAGTTTTTTTAAAGATTTATTCTTTAGATTTTAGAAGGATTTAGAAAGAGAGTGTGAGTGGGGGGAGGGGCAGAGAGAGTCTTCAAGCAGACTCCCCACTGAGCGTAGAGCCCAGTGTGAGTTCAGTCTCATGACCCGTGAGGTCATGACCTAAGCCAAAACCAAGAGTCAGACACTCAGCTGACTGAGCCACCCAGGCTCCCCTCTGATCATTTTTTAGTAGACTCCTTAGGTAGATTCCTTAAGTAGATTCTATATACAAGATCATGTCATCTCTGAAGAGACGTTTTACTTCTTTCTTTCCATCTAAATACCTCTTATTTCATTTTCTTGCCTAATTACACTGGCTAGAAATAGAGAAATAATTACATCTTTAAGTTCACCTCCCTCTAACTGATATTTCATGGTTCTTTTGACTGTGAACATAGACAACAATCCACAGTAATAGTAACAGTACCTGTGACCCTGACACCAATGTAAATCACAGATATTTTCATAGCATTATCTCACAAAATATTTTTATGCATATCAGTACTTTGAAATTATAGTTATCAACTTGGCATCATATCTCATAATTCAATGCAGTAATTAAAACACAATAAAGTAGAATATCATGTGCTCTCCATATTTTAACAACTAGAGCTCATGTAATTGGTTTTTCATTGTTATTCTTTGTATTTTATTTTGTACGTATCAGATTAAGTATCTAAAGAGGTCCATGGCATAAAAGAGTTCAAGAGAATGTAATAGTATCAGGCAGCTCTAGATGTCACTGAGCCTGGAATCCTAAAAACATTCCTTCTTTCCTGCTTCTCTTCAAGATTATCCATAGGAAAGGAATAGTTTCTTCAATCCTTAGGATGCTCTTCCTAAAAGCCTAGCTCCTAAATTAGAGATGGGGAAAAGGAAGTACTTAGTGTCCTGAAGCATGAGTGTTTTAGTCATTATAAACACAGCTGATAAACTCTTTCTATGCTTTTGTCCCACCAGATACCTCCTCAAACCAGATTTTATGAGACGGCCCGATCGAACATTCGATCCCTTCTCTGAAACTCCTGTCGATGGGGTTATTGCAGCCACTTGCTCAGTGCAGGTAAGGCCCCTGCTTGTCACAGAATTGTAAAAATGTGTGTGCAGATGGTCCTGGCGAAGCCTTAAGAAATCACATTAAAATATTTAATGTCAGGTTACAAGATCCATGTGTTACTCTCAACTTTGTGATTCCCCCTTTTTTTCTTAAGAGATACATTTTATTCACTAGCAGTACATAGTTTTAGCCACTAATAAATAGCTAATAGTTTTATTAGCTACTTTTAGCAAAAGACACCAGATCAAGAAAGTACTTGGAGCAATAGGAACTCTCATTCATTGCTGGTGGGAATGCAAAATGGTGCAGCCACTTCGGAAGCATGCTCTTATCCTGTAATTCAGCAATCGTGCTCCTTGGTATTTACCCAAATGAATAGAAGACTTACATCCACACAAAAACCTACACAGAGATGTTCGTAGCAGCTTTATTTGTAATTGCCAAAAATTGGACAACCAAGATGTCCTTCATTAGGTGACTATGGCACATCCAGAAAATGGGATATTATTCAGTGCTGACAAGAAATGAGCTAGCAAGTCATGAAAACACATAGAGGAAACTTACGTGCATATTATAAGTGAAAAAAGCAAATGAAAAGACTATATATTGTATGGTTCCAACTACATGACATTCTGGAAAAGTGAAAACTATGACAGTTTCACAGATGTGCACATATGTCAAAACTGACCTTATGTACACTCTAGAACATACAGTTTATTGTATGTCAAATTTTATCTCAAAAAACTTTCAAAATTATAATCTATTCAATAATACAGAAAAAAATCCCTGCTAAATGGCTATCGTCCTTTGGAAAGTACATGAAAAATAGTCTGTCCATGGCTTTGTAATAGATGGAATTTAATGGTCTTTACAAATATATATACCACTGACCATTGTCAATATTGGTAAAGGATACAGGCAACAGGCAATTTTTAGCATTACTTTTTTCTTCAGTAAGTCTCTTTCCAAGACTTATAAAAGAATTCAGTAAAGTATGGGAAGGCAGAATTTCAGAGCTCTGATGGGATCTTAGGACATATTTGAACCCATCACTTTGTTTCATAGATGTGGGCACTTAGGTGGAATTAAGTTGCTGTGGACATTATTTCTTTGTATAATAGGATTCATCTTTTTTTTTCTTTCTTTTTATAGACATTTCTCAACATCAGAACCTGTGTCTTGAGCAGTTTGGGTTTTTTTTTTTTTCTGCATAGGGTAGTTGCTCAATAATGTTTTACTTTAGTAAGGAATGAATACATTATTTCTATAGGTAATTAAAATTTCTAAAGATGAACAGAAGATTTCTTACTTCTGGATTATTCATTGCTCTTGATAATTATACAAACTTGACTTCTCTCTCACCCTGTTTCTGTGTTGCTGCAGGTCATATCAGGTCAGTTTTTATCAGATAAGAAAATTGGTACATACGTAGAAGTGGATATGTATGGGTTGCCCACCGACACCATACGTAAGGAATTCCGAACTCGCATGGTGATGAACAATGGACTCAATCCAGTTTACAATGAGGAATCATTTGTGTTTCGGAAGGTAGGGCACTTTCGGTGTGTGCTAACTTAGGGGCTACATTTTAGTGCTTAGATTACATAGATACTACATAATATAGGGGCAGTTATGCAACCCCAAATACCTTCTTTTTCTCTTCTTCCAATGGGAAGTTCTATAGATATCATATGATTGTTACTTCTGTCTGTTCTGATCCTTTTGGCTCTTCTTTCCTCTTCCAAGGAGCCCACCTTCTGTGTGGCAATGCTCAAGTTCCAGGTGGGCAGTCTCTTTAGAATGTGTCCTCACTGGTGGACATCATCATACACTGGAGAGTTCTTTTCTGCCTTGGCAGCAGCTGGTAACTTGCAATGCTCCCCTAGCCAAGAGGACAGGTAGGATCGTGCACCCAAAACTAAGGCCAATATATGTCCTTAAATAGGTCAATTGGGATTGTGGTACCTGTTGCCACCCCCACAGTCTGTGCTTCATGTGCTATTTTGGGTTTTTGGGGGGTTCCTACTATTGTATCTTGATCTCCAGACCAATCACAGTCATATGCTGTAATGATTCAGTGTTTAATCTTGTAATCATTTTTTCCCTTTCTCTTTTGTCAGTGTAAGATGTATTGAAAAATCCACGCATTGGTAGTGCTGTCTCCAAGAAGAGCTGTTTTTCTCTCTCACTTGCTCTGTTATCCGAACCAGAATAGTTTCTTGCTGCTTCTTTAGGCACCGGGTTTCCAGTGTTGCTGCTCCATGTGTATGTCCTGCAACACAGATCATTGGCTTCTTAGTTTAACAGAAGTGAGGATTAGCAGTTTCAGAATAGGCTAACTGATTTACAGAAACCAGATTACAGAAGATCAGTGGTTCAGTGAAACGAGCCATTGTGAGATTCAGGCTCTCCCTGTTATGTGAACACCATTATTTCCATGCAACCCCCACTGTGACTTTTTCTCCTACAGAGTGTGGTGTAAATTGCATACATAGCTGTCATGGGCTTTTTTCTTCCCCCAGGTTTTTTATAGTTTGTTATAGCTGGATCTGTTGTCAGTATGGCCAGTGTTCTTTGGCAGAATGAATAATCCCTAGACACATTTCTAAAAATTCAGAAAGTTGACTTCAAATGTTCTTTGTTTTTGATGAGTAAGGAGACATCAAAGTTGGTTTTTGCATACAGTATTACTGGCCCCAGAAACAAGATGCCAGTTCTGCATCCTTCACTGTTCTTCGGAAGTTAAATTGCTTTTCATTGGTACCAAGTTACTTTCACTTTTTATTCTCTCTTGTTTTTAATATTTTTGTTCTTTGCACTAATTCACAAGGCAAGCCCCCTTTTACCACATGAGAAACAATAGAGTAAATGAAATTGGATGAATTTTAACTTGATTTCTCTTCTTCATCATCACAAAATTGGATTAAATTATAATCTCTAGACATAGCTAGGCAACCGATCCATTGTCTAGCCTTAGATACAGTATTCAAATTAGCCAAGATGTCTTGGTTGTTCTTAGCCAATGAAAAGTCATTTCTGATTTAAAACATTGGATTTTCTTGTGTCCTGTTGCTATTTTATATCTGAATTAGGATTCTGTCTGAGCTCAGATTTTATGTCAATTTATTCCTTTTGAAGATGGCAAGGGTAGATGTCTTGGGTATAAGTTAATGTTTCTAGCTGCCCCATCTCACTGTATTTAATATCCCAAAAATAGATTAAAAACTGAAGAGTGCAAGGAAAAGGGAGAATCCAAATTTCTATATACATTTTCCTTTATACACAGAGCATTTCTCCAAAGATACTTTCCATATTCTTAAAAACAGGCCGAGCTAGATATCGGAAGCAGCCCAGGTATGAGGCAGACCACAGGCATCAAAGGCAAGAGCCCTGATTCCAGGCCCAGCTGTCCCAATCTCAGAGACTAAGGAAAGTCACTTGATCTCTCGGGGTCTCCTTTTGTTTGTCCATTATATGCATGGGGATGGGCAAAGATGACAAGGGTCGGACCAGTAATCTTTCACATCCCTTTCATCTAAAATTTTCAAGGAGATGATTTCCAGGAAGCCTGTTCGATTGCTTTCTCAATGGCTTGGACACTGCCGCTTGGACAGTGTACTTTAGGAATGCAAATCGATCATGGGCCTCTTTCACCATAAAGGCACATTGAAGAACGGTGTGGATATGGTTCAGATTCCCAGAATCAGGGCTCTTGGGAGCTGCTTTCCAAAATACCCATGAAAGGTACCATTCTTTGTTTGCAGGTAATCCTCCCTGACCTGGCAGTCTTGAGAATAGCAGTGTATGATGACAACAACAGGCTGATAGGCCAGAGGATTCTTCCGCTGGATGGCCTCCAGGCAGGCTATCGACACATTTCCCTTCGAAATGAGGGAAATAAACCATTATCACTGCCAACGATTTTCTGCAATATTGTTCTTAAAACATATGTGCCTGATGGATTTGGAGGTAAGTTAGACATCTGAGTACAAAAGTCCTAAATTATAGGATTATAAAATATTTCATCAGTGGTTTAAAAAAAAGCGGCCAAGCCTTGTAGCCTCGAAGAAATCAAGGATAGTTAGTAACTTCAGATTTCCTAGGAAGAAATGAAAGGGCAAGCCTGGATTATCTTTAAGGTTCTTTCTTATTTTAAAATACTGTAATTTTATATAGTTTATCAGTGTTTACAAATATGTTTGTGAAGGATTTCCTTACACCATCATCCAAAGGGAGAAAAGACGTAAGTAAAATGGAACCCATAGATATCTTTTGGTATCCCTAAAAATTTTATATTGAACTCAGATATCAACACGGCTGGATTTTCTTCCAAATCCACTAGCGAGTTCAATTTCACAAAGAAGTCCCAGTCATCCATCCACAGAAGACTACCTTTGGTTTTACTAAGGTAATCAATGGGACAAATCAAAACCTGGACCAAGTCATAGGATTTTGCTTATACCCAAACATATTAACTTTTTATAACCATCAGTTAAGCCAAGAAGATTAAAAGAAGATTAAGATCTTCTGTATTCTCAGTCTGTTGAACCCTAAGGAAACAGAGTGATTATGTCAAATTAACCAAGGATGCAAATTCTAACTCTCTACTCCTGCCTGGGTGACCGTGGGACAGTGACAACCTCTCAAACTTTTATTCCAAGGCCTAAAAAGTGAAGATGCTTCTACTACCTCCCTCATAGCATTCTTGTGAAGTACTCATGGTTACAGTATATGACATAGCAAGGCTCAGAAATGTGTGCACGCAAGTATGTGTACTATTGATACAGACATAATTTCTGTAGTATGCTGGGACACATCACAGTTTTGTTTGGGGAATTTGGGGTTATTTTGTGTTTGTTGTTTTGTTTTGTTTTTAATAATGCTTGCATCTCTGGAGGGCAGATGTTCTCTGATCCTCAGCTTTAACAACCCGATTGCAGATTCAAGAAGAGATGTGAACCATGAGGGTTTTTTCAGTTACCAAATCCAGAATAAAGACTCCTTCCTCCTCCTCCTCTTCTGCTTTTCATGTAAAAAGAAAGCCTATATTAGAAGCCAGAACATACTGTAGCTGATAGAAAAGCACAAAAAAAGAGGCTGGTGGGATGCAGTGGGGCTGGTTAAGTGGATAGGAATAGAGAGAGGAAAAACCTACAGTATGTCTTTAGGAGCATAAGCAGATGAATTCCACCATGTTCCACATACTTGAGCTTAGAAAGTAGGCAGTGTGTGGTTGTATAAACAAATAGGTGGAAGACTTACAGATTTTCTCTCTGCATGGGTTACTTTTCAGTATGGAACTCTCTAATTCATTCTAGGGTAGTGGGCAGTTGGAATAGAAAAAGGAAAGAAATAATTTGTCCAGTTCCTACTTTGTCTCAAGCACTCTCCTTAGAGTCTGAAAGTTGTGGAGAAGGACTGTGCGTGCATGTAGGTCTGTGCTGAAGAAATACCTGTGTTTATAGTGCAGTGCATTCCCAGTGTCAGTATTTGTGCATGTACTGATTCGGATTAGTCTCTTTAGAAATAGTCTCACATATTTTTTTTCCCTAACATGTCACCGTAGTCACTTACTTTTTATCAGAAGCCTTTAAAATTTCTGTACTGTGTTACCATGGGTGGGATTCCACAGTTTATGTTTTAACCTCCACTTGACATTCCAAGACTGTATATTCAGAATTTTCAGTCATTTCTTTTACGTGTGAAGAAACCGAGGGCAGGCACCATGAGCATTTACTTAAGGGACTTACCTGAGGAGAACAACATAAGAATATGAGAACTGTCTTTTTCTCACTTTCTGATTTTCTTTACAGCTTCTTGACTTACACAGTGTGTTGTTCTTATTTCATCTGCCTAACTAAGCTCCCACATTCAGCTCTGAACATGTATGTGCTGAGCCTGCAGAGTAGGAAATCTACAGAGTCCCTGTTCCCTAGAACATTGATAGTCTATGTTGATTCCATAGGAAAAAGTTCAAAATGAAACTCTGCAGCCTTGCATGCCAGCATTTTCTGGGGGGGGGGGGGGATAAAAAAGTAAATTGTTGATATAGCTCTCAGATTTTTATATGGCCAAAGAAAGATAATATGGATTTATTCATTCCACAAATATGTTTGGTAGGTTTTATTCTGTAAAAGGCAAAATAGGGGCACCTGCGTGGCTGAGTTGGTTAAGCATCCAAATCTTGGTTTAGGCTCAGGTCATGATCTCAGGGTCATGAGATGGAGCCCCAAGTTGGGCTCCACGCTCAGCATGGAGTCTGCTCGAGATTCTTTCTCCTCCCTCTCCCTCCCCCTCTGCTCCTCCCCCTGCTCATGTGCCCATGCGCTTGCTCTCTCAAGAAAATAAGTAAAATCTTTAATTTAAAAAAAGGCAAAATAGGTAGTATACGTATCAGAAAGAGATTCTTCCAGCCCAAAGAACAAAAGGGTCATCCATAAATCCACCACCCGGAGAGAGCTCTGTTGCTATGTTGGTCTCTTTACTTTCAATTTCATTTCTTCTGTTTTAATTAAATAGATCTTACTGTACATAGTCATTTGGACTCATTACTTCAGAGAGTTAATTTTTTTCCCACTTAATAGACAATATTTTTCCACGTCATGAAATATTTTTATAGCTGCAATCCATTTTATATGTTAGCCATACTTCAGTTATTGATAAACATGGAAGTCATTGCCATTTTTTTCTTATAAAAAATATTGTGCCTAGGAACCTTATATGTAAAGCTTTGGAAATACTCTTGATCACTTCCTGAAGATGAATTCTTTGAAGTGGAAAGAGTTGTATGTATATTTAAAGTTTTAGATACAGATTGCCAAATAACCGATCAGCAATCTATGAGATATAACTTTTGTTAACATTTACTAATTTAATCAGTTAAAACAATTTCTTAGTGTATTTAAAATATATTTCTCAAAGGAGAAGATGTAGTCATTACTATTTAGTACTTTATGGGTAAGAGAAAACAAAGTTGTAAAAATCATCTACACTTATCCTCAAGAATTTTCCAACCTTGTACACATATACATGTGCATATACATAAATAAGTGTAATTTATTATATCAGTGCCCACAGGGTAGTAAGCCAGAAGATGTTGGGAGCATTGAACTAAGAAGTGATTAATCAGAGTGGGGTTGAGGGGTCCTTCAGTGGCTGTTGGGACCTTGAAAGATGAAGTCCCTCAGGGCAGAGAGGTAAACTGATTTTTCTCTCCCAAAAGGGAAGCAGCCCAGGCCAAGGCCTTGATAAGAAGAGTGCTGGACTTATTTGTATATTCTGAGGAAGCTGAAACGTAGGGCATATGGGGCTAAAACTGAAAAGTTCTGGTCCATGTTTGATGATGTGTCCTAAAAAGCTGGTGTTACTTAGCAAGAGGAGTGTGCTCTTCTTGTTGAATAATTTTGGCACCCCAAGGGAAATATTCACATTTTCAGGACACTAAGTAATTTGGTGAATTATATTTTCTTAGCTTTTAGGTGGGTCAGTTTGTCCAAAATCACTTCACAAGTTTAGATTAATTATAGAAGTAAGATCTCTTATGCCTGACCAAGCTAGTGAAATCTCAACTTTTATAATTCACCAAATACTTAACCTAGGAATTATGTATTTCTTTAAGCAGATAGCTAAAAGCAAACAATTTTTTTTTTTAAATCCATGCTGTAATTTCATGAAGCATTATTTGTATAGAAAAGATCAGAAACAACCTAAATTCCATCAGTAGAGACCAATAAAATATGGAAGGCCATTCTGTAAGAGACCATGTATTTATTAAAAATAATGACTTGGGGGCGCCTGGGTTGCTCCAGTTGGTTAAGCGACTGCCTTCGGCTCAGGTCATGATCCTGGAGTCCCAGGATCGAGTCCCGCATCGGGCTCCCTGCTCAGCAGGGAGTCTGCTTCTCCCTCTGACCCTCTTCCCTCTCATGCTCTCTATCTCTCATTCTCTCTCTCTCAAATAAATAAATAAAATCTTTGAAAAAAAAATAATGACTTGGATCGCAGTGTTCAGAACAGAAAGGTGTGATTTATTAGTAAGAAAAAGTAAATTGCAAAATGATCCCATAATTACTTACAAAGACCCTTAGCTATCTGTTTATACATATACATAAAGTAGATAGAAAAAATTCTGGTCGGCTATACACCCAAGTTTAAGAGTAGTTATCTATTTGAGAATGGGGGTGAGGGTTTAGTGGAGCTGGCCCACTGCATTGGACAGCTTCTGGGAACATCACAGAGAACACACTATCCCATATGGCAGGACTCTACTTATTACTTCTGGATCATTTCAGTAAGCATATGTAACCTCTGTAAATTTTTAAAAATTTTATTTTGCCCTATTTTTCTATAACAGTGTAATATGAAAATAGCACAAAGGAGAGTTTATACATATATATGTATATAGAGAGAGAGAATTTAGAAAAAAATTAAAGCAATCTATTATCCTGCTACCTAGATAGTTCTTGATAACATTTTTTAAAATATTTATTTGTCAGGGAAAGAGAGAGAAAGAGAGAGCATAAGAAGGGGGAGTGGCAGACAGAGGGAGAAGCAGACTCCTTGCTGAACAAGGAGCCTGATGTGGGGACCTTGGGATCATTCCCTGAGCTGAAGGCAGATGCTTAACAGGTGCCCCCATTGGTAACATTTTTAAATAAAAGAAAGACATGAATGTCTTAAAACATCATAAGGTTATAAAACATAAAGCCTATCTGCATATGTAATAAATATGTATATGCATAAATGTACAGTCTGTGTATATGTGCATTATCACACATATATTTCCTTTTTAAATTAAACCCCAAAAGATAATATAATACATCCTGTTCTATGCTTTGCTTTGTTTACCTAATATATGTTGGAGAACATTCCTGCCAATGCAAATAAGACTTAAATTATTTTTAAAGGTTATATACTAATATACTATTCCATTATATGTATATACCACTATCTCTTTATGCAGCCCTTTGGTTGGATCAATGTGTACTCCCACCCATTATCTATGAGCCTGCCTATTCTCATTCACCGTCGCCAGTTCTAGAGTCTAAAAAATTATTTTTTTTCCAGTAATGGTAATAAAAATGGTATCTCATCATTTTAATTTGTGTATTTACAATTATGAGTCAGATTGAGTATATTTCATGTGTTTCTTGGTCATTTGTATTCCTTTTCCTGAAAAATACTCTCTAGTACCCTTTATGGGTTTTTTTGTTTTTTGTTTTTTGTGGGTTTTTCTCTTAATTGGGCTGTTTCTCATTTTTTAAGTAATTGTTTAAATCAAATTTTGTTGTACTCCCAAGTCCCCTCTCTCTCTCGTATAACTTCCAAAATGGTCTCAAATATATCGCAATGTCTAGATAAACTTCCATGAAGGTAATGGTTAGGGATTCAAACACTGTCTATTTTTCTTGGCCTGCCAGGATGCTGTTTCATTGAGGCCACTTAGCAGGTACGTGAGGACACTGGTTGGAGCGCCACAGCTTAGGAATAATACCTGACCACAGAAATCCTTCCATTAATTTTTTTTTATTTGTAACAAGCTCAAGAAAAATCCATTGGTTCTATTTTCTTCTCCCCAACTTTGTCCTTTACTTTGCCGCAGTAAACTGTCATAAGCAATTCATCATTGTAAGAAAAAGCTTTTAATTCGTGCCTACTACAAAGTTTCAGAATTCTGATGCATTAGTAATTTTCCCATGATTTTCTTTAAGCATCAGCAACACAATGTTCTACATGATTTTTAAATGTATTTTATTTATTTATTTATTTATTTTTAAAGATTTTATTCATTTATTTGACAGAGAGAGACACAGCGAGAGAGGGAACCCAAACAGGGGGAGTGGGAGAGGGAGAGGCAGGCTTCCGGCTGAGCAGGGAGCCCAACGCGGGGCTCGATCCCAGGACCCTGAGATCATGACTTGAGCCAAGGGCAGACGCTTAACGACTGAGCCACCCAGGTGCCCCTAAATGTATTTTAAATCTCAGTAACGTCAGGTGGGTGGCATCATCTTATAGAAACAAGAAAAATGTTCCTAAAAGGCTTTTCTAAGTTAAGACAATTCCTTAGGGAGGGCTTGGGCATTGGCAGGAGCTTTGGGTCCCTTATTTATTGGGGTTCTGTGCTGTGAGGTCACCAGAGGATGAGGAATTCGTCCTGATTGAGACAATTTCGTAGATTTTCAGTTGCCCCTAATTAGGCCTACCTTCTTGCATACAGTGATCTTTAGAAGCCTTGAACTCCGGGCTGCCCCAGTTCCCTCCCAACATGATTTGGGTCTAAATCCAGTATTTTCCACCCTGACCCTGCTCCTCTCCTGTCGGCTCCCTGTTTT
The DNA here is from genome assembly GCF_009762305.2 of Zalophus californianus. Taxonomy (NCBI): domain Eukaryota; kingdom Metazoa; phylum Chordata; class Mammalia; order Carnivora; family Otariidae; genus Zalophus; species Zalophus californianus. Next base: position 105,075,406 of record NC_045602.1, on the reverse strand, counting down.
CTTTCCTTGCCCTTTCAGGAGACAGAGATGGAATTTTAGTGCAATTGCTTCTCCTCATTGCTGTAAAAATAAAATCTCCCAACACACACACATGAAAACACAGAACAAAGATGGCTGCTCACCCTTCTGAGCTCTCTCCACAGATAGTTCTGTTCCTAAGCCATGTGGTGGTAAAATATCTCCGGGCCGAAGAAATGCTCTTACCTATCAGAAACTCAACTTCCACGTGAAAAAACAAATGGTGACATTTGGAGAGGGATGACTAAGAATGAATCAAAAAGACTTTAATTTCTTCAGTATTATTTTTCTACTGAACATCGAGTAAAACAGCCCTCTTGTTGACCCCCCCCCCCCACACACACACACTCCTATACGAAAGAAAAGTGCTAGGTTAGGTGCTAAGGCGACTTTTCCTTCATCAAATCCACTGAGCCTTGGAGTACTGGGGTTGTCTGTGCTGCCTTATCTGTAGGTGCAAATGCGGAGGACATCAGCGCTTACCCATTGCCGCGGCTTTATCACTGCGAGCCACTGCTGCTGGTGATGGGAAGCAGTTCCCAAGCAGATGGCAATTAAATGAGCGTTAGTCTTTCTCTTATCCCACCCACTGTTGCCTTTGATGGACTTGATCATTTGTATAGCTTTTATTATCACTGAGTGGTAAGGAGAACAAATGAGAGAGTCGATGCCCTGCTTCCCGAATCCAGGGCTCATCGGCATTATATGGCAATGTTGCTCTGAGCTGGGTTGCGTGAGCCACTGGGTACTCGTTCCTTGAGCAGTGCTCATTCCCTGCTTCTGTAGCTGGACATTTTGTTTTCTCTTCTGCACCTAGGCTGTCTTAATGCAAGCAAAGATGAAACGGCCCTTTGTTTATTTGCCAGCTCCTGTTTCTGCCTGCCTAGTGATTGAAGATACATCAGGGGAGCTGCGGGTGGGTGTTTCTTGTTCTCTATGCCCAGCATCTTCACAGGGTTGCTTTCCAAACCCTCTTCAAAGAGAGTGGGCTGTTCCTTACATGACATAGTCCCAGAGGAGGAACATTGTTAATTAAGATGCCGTTCCTGGGCTATGATCTCAGGATTTCCTGATACAATTTAAAGTCCTTCCATTTTGTCCTCTCCTTTGGGTACGCTAAAATGCTTTGTTCTATCAAATATTTGTTTAAAAAATTTGATTTGCTTTGCAGTGGTATACATTGTGATGGCTTTCTCTGAACTACAGAAAATGTTGGTAAGAACACCAAGAAGAAAAGCTCCAGAGAAGAGGGCAGGATGGATTATAGCGACATAACCTCAGGAGTTGCCCGGCTAGGTGAATTTAAGCAGGCTCCTGATTACATTCCTTGGGATCTGCTGTGGAGCCTGAGTAGAGGGGAAGACATAAGCATTTCCCAGTCTTATTTGACCACAGGATCTTTGACCCCACCACACCTCATGTATCTTTTCACATTCTAGAAATGCAGTTTGGGAAATGCTTACTCATTTGGTAGAAGCTAAAAGACCTCATCTAAAATCATACTTACGGGATTTGTTGATTTTTATTAGCGTCACTTTGCAGCCATTAGGGGAACATACATTTTTCTGCTGCCTTTACCTCCTGCTAAGATAGAAACAGTAGAGTGTAGAACAGGAGGGAACCTGAGCCAAGAGTGAGCACATGGAGCCAAGCCATCTAGGTGCCGCGGTTGGTGCTCACCACCAAGGCACCCAAATTAAATGCCTTGAAAAGCAACTGTTAAACAAATAAGCAAACAAAAGACAGAGATCCCTTGAAAAGCCAGCAAGTATCTGGAAGTCTGTACTGAGGATTTGCTATCTTCTTATCAGTTTGGGGGTATGCTTAGATTGATGCTTTCAACTCTGTATAGAAATGAGGAAGGATGGGTAGAGGGAAGGAGGAGAAAAAAACAAATATACGTGGAAAGTCTTCACCAGGAGCAACCAGACTTTTGGAAATGGGACAAAACGTAGAAATAGATGGTATTTTTTTTTTTTAAGTACAAATAAGTAAAACTTCTGTTAAGTCCAGAAGAAAGAAGCAAATGAAAAAAGGCAAACTGGTTCCTTTTTAAAAAGAAAGTTCCAGAGCCTGTGCCATGGCCTCCAGGCATCCAGGAGGTTTCGGCTCGCCCTGTGGGTTCTGCAGAATCAGAGGCTTGTGTGCACAGGTCTCTACCCTGTTAGAAGGTCAGTGTGTCCTATCCATAGACACGCCTAGCACACGAGTCAATGTTGACCAGCATCTGAACTTCACTCTTGCCACAGGGGGTTGTCCTGTGGAATGTAGACCTACGTGGGATATACCTAGCCACATTGTTCCTCCAATAAAAGGAAGGATCCCCATGCAGTGTCATATTGGCACCAAAGAAAGATAACAGGGTTACTTAAATATGCAAATCTTTGGCCAAGAATATGCCAGATTTATTTCCCCCCCCCCAACCTGGGCTGAGGCAAAGAAAAATAACATTTTCTAATAGAGGTATACAAGCACATAGAGGTATGAGAGATTGGAGGGACAGCTTCTCATTCTCGTTACACATTATTTTAAAATGTTATTAAAAATCAGTTTCCTTTTTTGATATGCAGCATATTTATATAACTGTATCAGATGTGCATGCATAATGTATGTGTATAAAGCATTCTTTAAAAGTCAGGTGTCTATGGCTCTGGTCAAAGGAGAAACCAAGTTCCTACAGAAAAATTACCTAAAAGAGGCCAAGAGCGGCCTTGACTCCGTCATCCTGAACCCTTTTGCTGAAAAATTTTGGTGGAGCTATCCCAGTTGCTGCCCTCTGCATTGATCTATTACTCTAGCTGCAGAACAAGCACCTGCCACCACACGGCAAAATCCTGTGTCCTAGAAGTATCTGATATATTATTCAAAAATGCCAGGAATGAAGTGCCTGTCTCAAGTAATCGGCTAACCTAAGCCTTGTTCCAGGCACTTCGTCATCTCCTTTTTGTCTCATGTGATTCAGTTTGAATAAGCCTTACTTATACTTTGTGTATTTTTGTTGCCATTTGATCAAAAACGCTATTATATTGAGTTATATACTAGAAAAAATTTAAAGGCATATATAACTATGAAAAAAGCATCTCATTTAAATTCAAGTAACAAGGCAAGATTTCAGGACCTGGGAACATAATTCTCCAATAGCTTCTAGAATTGTTAATATTGGTAATTGAAGATGGATTTAATTAATGATATTTATTCAACTAATGGATAAATCTACAGCATCTTATTTTGATGTATAATTTAGGCTCTATCTACATAATCCTACAGCAAATGGCTGGTAAGAACATCTTAGCCAGTTTGTCCGTGTAATACAAAACAATATATGATCTCGTTTGCATATTGTTTCATGACTATATGTTATAAAATATAACGCCTATGTTCTCAGTCAGAATTGCACAGAATCACCCCTCAAGGCTGGGGCCAAGACATTGCTGCAGGAAACAGGAAGAATACTCTGGGATTCGAGGTATTCTTTGATCAAACCATGATGGGTCCTTGAGAGGTCTCCAGGGACTGATGGATGCTCCCCGTTAACAATGAGAAAGCCTACTTTATTTGGAAGATACACCCAAGAATAGAAGATCCCTTCACTGCCATGATTTCAAGCTGACAGATGATCCTTTCTACTCAGGGAAATTCGTGTATGTTGTCTACCCTGGATTCAGTTGCCTCTGCCATTTGTAATTCCTACATATAAATTCCCAACCGACCAATGTTGACCTGTAGGTAGGGACATCTCTCCACTGCTCCTTCAGCAGGAAGAAGCTACTGGAGATGAGACCTCCACCCAAATGCCAAAGATTTGTTGTTGTCAATATGTCAAGAGGGAATATAGAGGCCCTTTTAGGCTTTTAGGCAACAGGCTTGAGCAATAGAGTCTTGAGCAAGGCAAAAGGGCCCAGAGTTGATGCAAACAGGCTCATTAAGCGACCTACCTCAAAAGAGCCATAGGCCCTAACTAACCAATGGGCTACTCCCAAGCAGGCACAGTTACCAAAAAGGGGGAAATTCCATATGTTCCCATACCTCTTCACTCTGCCCTATAACTGTGACCCCTCACCACCGCCTCATGGCAGACCGTCTCTCCTTTGCTGTCTGCAGCTCCCTTGCAGTGTAGTCACCAAACTTCTATCTCCTTTAAAATAAAAAACAAAAAAGTTTTTCTCAGAATTGAGAAAAATTGGTAATCAAATTTGCCACAAACTGGGAGACTTGAGACAACAGAAATTCATTCTCTGACAGTTCTGGAGCCTAGAAGTTTGAAATCCTAGAGTTGTCGGCTCTTGGAGAAATCCTTCCTTGCCTCTTCCTAGCTCCTGGGTGGTTCCTGGCAGTCCTCAGCATTCCTTGGCTTTTAGCTACATTATTCCATTCTCTCTGTCATCTCTTAGCCTTTTTCTCTTTGTCTCTGTGTGTCCTCTCCTCATCTTATAAGGGCACCAGTTATTGGATTTAGAGCCTACCCTAAAGATCACACCCAGTGTGATCTCAGTCTTTAATTATATATGCAAAGACCCTATTTGTAAATAAGCTCACGTCCGGAGGTCCCCAGTAGTCGTGAATTTTGAAGGGCATTATTCAACTTAATATACCCTCTTAATTCTGCTGTATTTTCTTTGTACTCATTCCTTCCATTAATTATTCTTAAATAACTATTTAAAGCTTATGAGGAACAAATTTTGTTAGTAATGCTCATCAAGTATATAAGTTGCTATCTTATGGATCTGAACTACAAATTCTCTGGTAAAAGGAAATGACCTCTTTCTGTATTAACATATTTCTTGCAAAGTCATCTTTTGTTAAAAAAAAAAAAAAACTGAAAGGCCATCTAAATATCTAGCAGTAGAGAATAGTTTGGTACATAAACTCAATGGAACATTATTCATTCAATAAAAGTAAGTTTTAAAACTATACAGGTATAACCTAATAATAAATGAAACAAGGAGATTATATAATTTTTTTAAATAAACCATATAAAATATGTATTCATGTGGAAAAAATGACACAAGAGTATACAAAAATGAAAATAGCTTGGTTTGTTTGGAAGGATTATGGGTCATTTCACACTTTAAGGTCTTGCTTTATTGGTTTTGTAATCAGCTGGAAGTGATGTAAGTGTTATCTGTGATTCCGACTGAAAGGACTACCAGTAACCACTGAAAAATGCCATATATACTCCAGGCCCTCGACCTGATTGTATATCACTGAAGAAATAAGCAAGTACTTGTTTCCTAACAAGCCAGCCATGTGGATCCTCCACTGAGATATGCCAGTGGGAAGTCAAGCAAAGTGTATGCAGTGTAGGAGTGTGCAGGGAGGCCAACGCCAGGTAGGTCTTCTCCACAGAGGGCGGGGGGGTTCAGTGGGCACAGTGTGAGTTTGTGGACAAGTGTAAGGAGGTGGCATCTGGGAGTCAGACACAGATGGATTAAAAGTCCTGAGCCAATCAGTGAGTTTAGCAGCAGGACAAGTGGGGCAATCAGGCTTTATCTTGTATGGGACCCATATGAAATTACCGTAACTCCTCTGGAGTCTTTATACAAAAGGGAAAGTCAAGCCTATATGACACAACAAGGAAGCATTGATATTCAGAATGTGGGACATTTTATGGGATACCTGATCTGTCTCCTCAACAAATCTATGCATTACGAAAAATAAATAGTAGCAGGAACTAGTCTAGATTAAGTTTAAGAGACTTAGTTATCAGGGACATAGTATGGGCTTTATATCTTGATTCAAACAAATTGTAAATAGGGGAAATAATAAGATGGGCCATTTATTATATTCATGGTAAGGAATTACTGCCAACTTTGTTGGATACAGTGCCGGTACGGTTGGTTCTGAAAGAAAATGCGTTTTAGAGATGCATAGAAAAGTAATTAGGAATGAAATGTTATAATGTCTGGAATTTGCCCCAAATGTGTCAGCAGAGAGAAGAGAGGGGGAAAAAGGGGGAAGGATGGCAGTAAAGTAGATGTAGTGGACTGTTTGTTACGGTTTCAGCAATATATGGGGAGTTATTTTACCTTTCTCTCTACTTCTGTGTATGCCTGAAAATGTTCATAATTTGGACTTAGTTGTAAATATATTCTTAGAACTTTAACTTCCAAAAAATGATTATCTGTCATTTTTCCTAAGCAAGATTTAACAGCTTATTTGGTTATTTTCCCCACTACGAGACAAAGAGTTCTTTGGGGACCTAAGTGATAACTAGATTCAAACCTTCTCATATACCCCTGGTAAGAGAAAATAAATTGATGCAACTTCTTTGGAGGTCAACTTGGCAATGCTGCTACCAAAAGGACAAATACCCTTACACATCATTCTAACCTCTAGGCATTTTTGCTGTGGACACTGCAAATGTCTGCTCTGAGATTTGAACATTCCAGGAACTTCACTGCAATACTCTTTATAATAGCAAAGAACTGGAAGTAATCTAAAAGTCTATCAATAAGGAACACTGTTAAAGAAATTATAGCCATTCTGAAAATGAAATATTTAAGCAGCCCTTAAAAGTAACATAGTAGATCTACATTACTGATAAAGAAGTATCTCCAAGATATGTGAAGTTTAAAATAAAAAATAGGTGCAGAAAACGTGAACCCGTTTGGAATTGTTTTGTTTTTAAATAAGGATACAAGAAATGGATAACAGTGTATATGAGGGGTCGGATTGGCAGGAGAGGAGATTTTTACATCTTATATGTTTGAATGTTTATCATGTACGTGTATTCTACTATAATAGGAAAAAGATTCAACTGAGAATAATTATCTAAAGACTGTAATCAGGAGGGTGATTTTACTGGAGAAAATTGATATACATAGAGTTTTTGAAAATTGTAAATTATGTACTGTTTTAAGGTAATGAGAATAAATATTACTTCTGTAGAACTGGTAAATAATGCAAAATTACATGAGATTCTCCTGGAAAGTACTTGGAACTCTTCAAATGACATTATATAAAACATGAAAATGTTACCGTTTTTAAGTGCAAGGTGTAGCTGAGAGGATGCTGGAGAAATACTTCATTTTAACTACCATGGAACCAAAATTGGCTTTAAATATGTATTGGCCTTCTTATCTAAAAATAAGACTGAGATACCAGTGGTGTCTACTATGTTCCAAGTACTATTTACATTTATCATCTCATTGAATACTCATCCTATCCCTTCAGAGTGGGTGGTATCAGCCCTAATTTTCAGATGAAGAAACTCAGCTGGGGACATGAATCAACCTGCTCAATGTCACATTAGGAAATGGTCAAGAACCCAAGGCAATTCACTTGGCTCACCCTGCCACCCTGTCATCTTTATTTGGGCAAAAAACAAAGAGAAAATAGGAGAAAGTCATCTGGCCTTTGATCCTTGCCCTCACTTATTTCTTGTTTTCTGTAACTGGCTGTGCTTTCCTAACTTTGTCTCGTGTCCTAGGAGAAGGAACTTCACAGAAGACATAACAGGGGTCCAGGATTATGAATTATTCACTAGCTGAATTTTCCTGGGTGTGTACGGTAAAACAGAGAATCAACAGCCGCCTGACTTTTTTTTTTTTTTTTTTTTTTTTTTTTTCAGATATTGTGGATGCTTTGTCAGATCCAAAGAAATTTCTTTCCATTACGGAAAAGAGAGCAGACCAAATGAGAGCTATGGGCATTGAAACTGTAAGTAGCAATGGTTGACTAAGGACAGCCAAGTTGGGGAAGTTTGGTGGTCAGTGATTTTAAGAGCAAGACAGAGTAATAAGTTCATGTAGCAAACTTGAAGAGCGTTTTTGAAATTGAATTTATCAATTCAACAAAATAGTTTCAAGGGTCTGTAAAAGTGTAGCATATTTAATAAATAAAATGGAAAACACATTTAATAAATGGAAATCCATAATGCTTTTAGGAATGTTTCAGATATAGGATGCTTTCATGATACACGAGAATACCAGCTAACCCAAGTCAGTGAGTTAGTGAAATTGACATTTTATGTGTCTTTGTTGCTTACCAGTCTTGCATCCAGCCTTCCTCCATTTCTGTGCACACTTGCCTTGTTTGTTCCTTTGTTTTTAAAGCTCTCTTTACCATACCCTGTTTGTAGAAGAGTGGCATCTTTTTTCCTCGGCTTCATCCTTTGCCTCAAGCCTGAGAAAACCATGTAATCTTTCTCCTGCCAGGCAATGATCCGTTAAGAGAGTTGTAGGGGAGATGCTGAGTGGTTCAAACTGGATTCAGTAAAATAGAGAAAGTGCCAGACAGTTGAATGCGAGATGGCATTCATGTAGGGTAATATAAACATTTCTGCTCCAGAGCGACATAGCAGATGTGCCCAGTGATACTTCTAAGAATGACAAGAAAGGAAAAGCCAACACTGCCAAAGCAAACGTGACCCCACAGAGCAGCTCGGAGCTTAGACCAACCACCACGGCGGCCCTGGGGTCTGGCGTGGAAACCAAGAAAGGTAAAGGGGAGGGGTTTGGGTTCCTTATCTGTTCTGGCAATTTTAGATTCTTTTCGAAGAGTCTTTTCTGAGGGTATTTAGAATTGCTAATTTTGCCAATTTTCATTGCCCCGTAAAACTCAAGAGCAGCATGTTTTCTTGTAGATTGGACAAACTGCTTAATTTCCCGGAGTGTTTAACAGGGAGTCAATATTTGTCTCATCTGCTAGATCCCCTGCAACTTAGGGCCCTGGGTACAATATCCATAGTTTTAGAAAATGTTTAAATTCAGGCTCCCTAATGAAAAGAACTTCCACGCAGTGAACTTCACTAAGTCATCCCCACACTCTCCTGGATACCCCCACGGGCACTCATCTGGACAGGAAGTGGGCTCATGAACCAACAGAGTCATCATTGTTCATATTTTCTAGATTCCCTTCTTGACCGATTGCCCCCATGAGTAGATATTTAGCATCCATGATTATTTGTAAAATTGTCAGATGGTCATTTGAAGGCCGATTCTGTATGGTTTCCTGTAAATGAAACAAGGTATCCTAAGAGGAGAGGTGTCACCACAAAGAATGATGTATCCCATGTGCTAACATTCAGCTGGTATGTGGCGCCACAACCAACTTGCTCATTTAAAATTGGCTTCCGTGCTTACTGGCCAGGCATTCATTCTGATTGGATGGTGCCCATCACACACTGGGAATTGAACATTTTGAGTATCCTCCTCAATCATGAATCATTTGCCAGACTCACTCTTCTTACTTCGATAAGAATTTCTTTTTTCTAATGGTTTTCTACTCAGTGGGTATATTTCCCATTTATATGTGAATGCAGTGCCCTCGATGTTAGCAAATCATGTTGTTTGTAACTTAAACACACACAGTGCTGCAGCTGAAGGTAAGAAATGACAGGCTTTTCCAAACCAAGACAGCATAGTAATTTAGCAGGATACTAAGTGTGCATGGAGGTTTGTGAAACAAATTAGTAAATGAGACTGCACAAAAGTAGCCCAAATTGTAGTTTGCCTGCAGCTGTTTTTCTGTTCCTCCCTGGAGACATGAGCAAGCTCATGATACAGGCTTTGGGCATTCCATTCCAGCACTGGTCATTAGTCGCTTTAGCCATTCAGAGATAGACAGTGGAAAATGGGAGAGTTTTTGTGTAAAGTTCTTGTTTAAAGTGTCACGCCCACTGGTACATAAAGACATTAGTAATTACAGTGAGTTAAGTGGCCTGAAAAATGGCAGTGTGACCAGCTTACAGAAGACAGAAGTGATCCTAGTTCAAGAAGGGAACATGTTTGTGTTTAGAACGGTCTCACCCTTGGTTCCAAATAAGGTTGCACTGCGGGGAGCCAAGAGGCTGTCGCTTCCAGTCCAATCTCCTTAACAGACACCCTAAGAGAGAGGGTCTACACACTGTTTCCTTTTGGCCTTTTATTCAGTAAAATTGGAAACCTACTCTAAGTGACAGTACCAAGTTCTATGAGAAATGCCTTTACATCTTCAGGGACCTCATGTGGCTAGAAGGGTAATGTAGGACAGACTCCCACACAACAGCCCAGCTGGTAGTGGTCAATGAGGGCTGAGCCCTAAGAAACAGGAGGGGAGAGGGCATCCCTTCCAGCAGGTGTCCCAGAGAAGACTTCTGGATGAGTTCCCAGTTGAGCTGGGCCTTGAAACATGGGTCTGACTTGAATAGGAAGGAATGAAATGGATTCTTCTCATGGATACTGAATCACCCTGTTGGATGCTTGGGAATGCCTCCATGGGAAAACCATGAGCCAGATGCTAAAGTTCATGGAGCAGATGAATGTACAATTTAGAAGGACACTTGTGGAGGTAACCAGGCTCAGCAGAACCTGGTCTAAGTGAGGGGCCTATTCTTTTGCATGGTAGCTTTTAGGAGAATAGCAGAGAAGTGCAAGAAGGAAGTTTGTAGGTGTTCTTCCCACTCCTGTCTATGAACAGGGGAGTCAGGGGTCAAGGGAGTCAGGAAATTACTCCAGTGGCCTTTGTGGGAAGAGGTGTCATTTGAGAAGGCAAACTTCTTTCTAGAGAACTGTCTTAATTTGGGTCATCCCAAAGCAGACCCTGAGACAAGGTTTCAAATGCAAGTAGTTTATTTGGGAGAGGGGGTACAGTGGCCACAGGCAGGGGCTTGGGGAAGGGACACAAGAAAAGGAGCCAGTAATCAGAGTGTTTCCAAGTTCCAGTGAGGCACCTGGAGCTCAGTGCTCCTGGGAACACCCTGAGTGCTGGTGTTGGGGACACATCTGAGGCAGAGGAACTTATACTTCAACTATAGTCAGTCTTTTGTTGAGAGCCCCTGGAGGAGGCATAAATTCTCCCCAGTGATTCTAGATGGACAGAAGGGTGGTAAAGCACGTTTTGGAGGGAGAGTCCTCAGGTAAGGAAATGCAGGTGCTGGCCATTGGAAGTCAGTAGAGTGGGCTGATGTAGAGAAAGCAAGGTGAATGTGTAGAGCTGGGCAGCATTTGCTGCCCACATCTGTGGAGGTGAGAAAGTTCTAAATGGTTTCTCTCGGACATGCAACCCAACACCAGTATCTGCACCAATGCTGCTTAATTTTCTTTTTAATTTTAAGAATAAGGAATTAAGAAAATGAAACTCCTCCGAATGATGGCTTGAGAGCAAACAAGTTCTTTTTGAGCGTTGTTGATAAGAACAAAACTTTTACGTAGTGAAACTTCAATTAGCTACAATCTTTGGAGCCCAAAGTGCCGTGCTTAACCCCCCCCTTAACCAGGGGAGCTTGTAGAACTGCACTGGCCAGTGGAGTAGCCACTAGCCACATGTGGCTATGTAAATTTCAATGTTAAAATTAACTCTTGAACTCTTGAGTTGTACTATTCACAGCTCAGTTGCCCAGAGCCATGCATAGCTGGTGGCTCTCCGTTGGACAGCTCCCACATAGAACATTACCACAGTCGCCAAAAGTTCTGTTAGACACACTTCTGTAGGCCCACAGAGGAAACTGAGCACATACCAATTCCTGTTCTGCAGAGCGTAGGTGTTCCCTAGCTACATCATTTATAGGAACTAAAATTTTTATAAGTTATTTCTGTCTCAAAAAATGTAAAACCAAGTTCATGTGTTCATAGGTTCCTGTTAATCAAGATGTACTTTAACCAAAACCAAAAGAGAAGTCTCATTGGACTAGATTAAGTCTTAATACCTATTAGCTCTCTGGGGGATCTCGCATGCACCATAGTCCTCTTTTCATTTTATAGATGAAGATTCACATCTCTGCCCCACAGTGCCCCTCATTCTTGCGTAAAGCAGGGAGTTGGCTTGTGACATCAGACTTGAGAGATGAGAGAACAGCCCCAGGTTCTCTGGACACCCCTATCATAAATGGTATAGATCACAAGGCTGATTTCTCTTAGCCCTGACTCCCTTTACCACCTCCCCACCCTCACACTGGCTGTGCACATCCTCTTAAAATGAACAGAACTGAAAAACAAGAGCCTGGGACTCTAGGCTTGTCTTTCCTGAATATCTCAACACCTAACTTTTGGGAGTCTAATGGAAGTCAGTTATAGCACAGAGCACACATTCATCCTGTTTGTCTAAGATGAAAATCTGCAGTCAAACAGAAAATGTTTGGGGATTCTCCTACAACTCTGGTTGCCATGACGACACCTGGCCTAGCATCACTCCAGTAGCAGGATAATTGAGTATGTGACTCCTGGTCCTCCTGACAGCATCCTGTTATACAACGGTTTGATTCCAGGATTTCCTGTATGTTGAAGGCATGGCTGTGCTCCATAGCCTATTGCTTAAAAATTACATTTGGTGAAAGCAGCTGAGAAAAAAAAAACGTTTTGTTCTTTGATGACGATGAAGAGGGAGGTGGTTGACTGGTATGCTATGCCCTGAAATACAAAGATAAAAGTAACGTTAACAGATACTGTGGTGCCTGATCAGATCTCCTTTGTGGGGTTGGCACCCCCCTTTGGCTGATCGCAAATCACAACTGCCACGTTCTCAGAGGATTGCCCCTCAGACTGTGGGAGTTCCCTTGCCTGGAAATGCCTGGGAGGTTTTGTACAACCTCTGAAGCCATCGGCTGACTATTCTGCAGTTACAAAAGCCCAGTCTCCTTAACTCTAGGTGGAGCAAGTTTTGGATGGCCATTTATGATAGAAAACTCCCTGCAGGGTCCGGGTGGATTTCGGCTAGAAATGCACCCTGCCTTCTTCCTCTGCCCTATTCTGTTTCTCTCACTCCCTACAGATTTCTCCTGAGAGCCTTCCCTCAGTAAGTCATGTGCACACACAACTCCACCTCAGGTTCTGCTTGTAAGGAACCTGACCTAAGACAATAAGCCTGCCAAATAAGTGTCTAGTTAATTGCTTTGTAATAAGAAATTAAGATGCTTATAGATACAACATTACACGTAAAGCTGCTTCAAAGTCTTTAGATGAGATTTCAAAATGGTGAATTTTGTATTATCCGCTATTCTAATTTTTAATACAGTGATTTAATATTTTTTAAGGTATCGAACTTATCCCTCAAGTGAGGATAGAAGATTTAAAGCAGATGAAGGTAAAATGGCTCAATCATTTTGCAAGCACTCTTAAATGACACATATTGGTGACACCAATATATTTTTATTTCTCACCAGATGTATTAATCGTGGCTACAAAACACTGATTTGGGACCCTCTTTGTTTCTTCCACAGGCTTACCTGAAGCATTTAAAGAAACAACAGAAGGAACTAAATTCTTTAAAGAAGAAACATGCAAAGGTATGGTGTGCTGAGTGTACTTACATAGATATGTGTGTGTGATTTTGTTTACTTGTTTGTTTTTCTACTTTTAGCTCTCTGATGAAAAGCTGTTATTCTGTGTAATGAACCAGTGGATTCTTCACAGGCAAAAACGTGGCTTAGAAACTGACACCAGCCAACTGGACAGTAGTACCTTCATTTTCACTTATTGGAAAATGACATTTAAAAACAGAACCCGTTTGGGATTGGCTGTCACTGATTTGTAATCTGCATTTCTAACAGTTCTTTCAAAAGATAACAAAGCCTCGCCCATTTAAAAATAGTTTAATTATCGGACTTTATCTAAAAATAAATAGGCCATAACCAGACTCTTGAAGACCAGCTTATAGAGGCACCTCCATCCCCTGGGTTACAAGTCCTTTACCACACACAGTGCAGGGAGGGAGGTACTAGCCAGCTCTGAACTTCTCACCCACCACTCCTGGAGAGAGGGCTCTTCTCACTTTCCCCATTATGTAAACTCTGCTTAGTGGCCTACTTCTGAAATAGAGTTGTTTTTCCTTTTCGCCCATAAGGAGAGGTTTTTTTTTTTGACAGTGATCATGAGAAATTATAAGAGCTGGTTGGCCTCAGGAGTTCTAGTGTGGGTTGGAAACTTCACCACACTCAGGCATCATCCTGCTTCCCATCGCTCCTCACAGGGAAAGGAGGAGAACATAATACCTCTTTTCTTCCCAAGATGGATCACAACACTCCCTGGGGCTGGAAGGGTAATGTGTGGGTTCATCCGTTTAGGGCAACAGGAGCAAGAGAAAATTTCTTAAAGGACTTCAGAGTTCTTTTAAACTAATCTTGCGTTCCACTTCTTTGTACTCTGACTCAGTCCTCAAACTAAAGCATGCGCTGCAGAGCCAGACTTGAGTGATGTATCTCTGAATCACTCCAGATATTAAAGTGCAGGGCTCACGGCCCCGATTTAACAATTTGTGCTCCTTTGAGAAACTCAGCCTAATCTTGGCCTAGTAATATTCCCTGTATTATTGAACTGATAGCTTGGTGGATTTGCGGATCTAGAGGTAACTCCACAGACTCTTTGCTCCTAAATTTCATGAATAAGTCCATTTAATGGAATTCCTTTTTATTGCCCATAGGGGACTCTTGCCACAGATTTTTAGAAGTGTGGGACTGTTGGAGAGAGGGCTGCTTAACGCAGTGCTTTCAATTTTGTTGGTCGCTGGCAACAACCTAGAATATGGAAAGGCAACAGAAAAGAGGGAGAAAAGGCAACTTACCTGACTTTGATTATAGGGATGGACTTGGTACCCACATGGCAAGACAGCGTCCCCCAGATCTTTCTTCCATTGAACTTGGATCTCTGTCACTGAGGCAGGCATCTCCAAGGCCTGTGGGCTCCATGGAAACTTCCAACTTTTGACCTTACCCTCATTAAGTATTTCTTTGAGGCACAACCAGGAAACATATACTGTGACCAATAATAAAAATAACAATGATAGCGGCTAGAATTTTTACCTGCTCAGTATTTTCCAGATGCTCAGCACTTCACATTTATCTGTCTCATTTAATACTCTCCACCCTAGAAAGCAAACTCTATTTAAAAGTCTCCATTTTGCATGTGAAATGAAGAAATTGATGATTAGGGAGGTTAAGTGGTTGAACTATTGTCTCCACACTGGAAAGCAGCAAAGCGAGAATTTGAACCCAAACCACCTGTGTCTAGCACCCATACCCTTACTGCATTATTCTGTGAAGGACATCAGATGCTTTGGTAAGTAGACAAGTTCGCCTTGTTACATCAAATGCAGTGGTAGCCCATGGGATGTTACGAAAATCCCCATCGAGTTTGGATGGTATCCATACACTTGTTATCTGTACAGCTGCTAAGGAATGGTCCTCGATTCTTCGGAACTTGACCTACATACTACAGAGCAGAGTTATCTGTTGATTTCTTTGTCTGAACCTGTGGTTCCAAGCTGACTCAGGTCAACAAACAGGACCATCTGCTTTATCAGAAAAGTGGCAAACAAAGATGGTGTCTTCATCAGCTTGGGCCACTGTAACAAACTGGCATAGACCAGGAGGCTTACACAACAAACATTTATTTCTTAGAGTCTGGAGGCTGGATGTCCGAAGGTCAAGGTGCAGCAGGTTCCATGCCTCATGAGAGCCCCCTTCCTGGATTTCAAAGAGCCTCCTTGCTATGTCCTCACATGGTGGAAAGAGCCATCATTTCTCTCATGTCCCCTCTTCTACAAGACTGATCCCATCCCTGAGGACCCTACTCATGACCTAGTCACCCCCCAAAAGCCCCACCTCCAAATTCCACCTCATTGGAAATGAGGGCTTCAACATAGGAATTTGGAGGGGGAACAGAAACATTCAGTCCTTTAATAGGTGGAAAATTACTTTTCTGTGACATAATTTAGAGCTGGCCTTGGTAGATCTTCCCCTGCACCTCAGACACCACTGCACTTCATTCAGCCAATCCCATTTCTTCGTGCATGTTGTTTAATAACCAGTAGATCCTGGATGGCTAAGAGAATCCATGTTGCTTTCCTTTGTAGAAAACAAACGAGCGTCTTGGAGCCCCACATGACAGTAGAACCAATACCTAAAAGGAGATTTTAAATCTCCCTAAATCCAACTATCTGCATTTGTGTGGACTCTCAGAACAGCTTTAGTGTGCCATTTTTGGAGGAAGTGTTTAAGATTCCTTAGGTCGAACAACCGAGAAAATTGCCCTAGTAAAATGTGCCGTGCTTGCCTGTTGCTTTTCAGAGAGCTTTTCAGGAGTATTTCTGAGTAGGGCAATGCCTTTCATAGCTGCTTTTTCAGAACCTCATGCACTGCAGAAGTTCCCATTACAACTGTGTGATTATGAGCTTACGAATGAATCCCTTCCTCCACATTAAATGCACAGGGACCCACTTTATTCAGATGGCTTTGGCAGTATAATTTATGAATTCGGAATTCTATAGTGTTTTTTTGTGGGGTTTTTTTTCCTGTTTTTTTTTTTTTTATTCAATTACTTTGCATCTAGTGTATTATTAGTTTCAGAGGTAGAGTTCAGTGATTCATCAGTTGCATACAACACCCAGTGCTCATTAGTCCAAGTGCCTTCCTTAATGCCCATCCCCCAGTTACTCCTTGCCCCCACCGACTTCCCATACAGCAACCCTCAGTTTGTTTCCTGTAGTTAAGAGTCTCTCAGGATTTGTCTCCCTCTCTGTTTTTGTCTTATTTTTCCCTCTCTTCCTCTATGATCCTCTGTTTTGTTTCTTAAATTCCACATGAGTGAAATCATATAATTGTCTTTCTCTGATTGACTTCTTTTGCTCAGCATAATACCCTCTAGTTCCACCCACATCATTGCAAATGTAAGATTTCATTTTTTTGATTGCTGAGTAATATTCCATTGTATGTATAGACCACGTCATCTTATCCATTCATTTCTCAATGGACATCTGAGCTCTTTCCATAATTCAGCTATTGTGGATGTTGCCGCTATAAACTTTGGGGTGCAGATGCGCCTTTGGATCACTATGTTTTCATTCTTTGGGTAAATACCTAGTAGTGCAATTTCTGGCTCATAGGGTAGCTCTATAGTGTTTCTATCATAAGACTATTAATAAGGTTAACATTTATTTAGTGCCAGTTTTGTGTTACATATTTTGGGGGGGGTAGCAGAGGTAGAGAGAAAGAGAATCTTAAGTAGGCTCAATCCCATGACCCTGAAATCATGACCTGAGCCGAAATCAAGAGTCAGATGCTAGGGCACCTGGGTGGCTCCGTTGGTTAAGCAACTGCCTTTGGCTCAGGTCATGATTCTGGGGTCCTGGGATCTAGTCCCGCATCGGGCTCCCCCTGCTCAGCAGGAAGCCTGCTTCTCCCTCTCCCTCTCCCTCTGCCTGCCGCTCCCCCTGCTTGTGCTCTCTCTGTCAAATAAATAAAAACCTTAAAAAAAAAAAAAAGATGCTTAACTGACTGAGCCACCCAGGCACCCTTGTGTTACACATTTTATGTACATTCTCAACTCCTCACAATATCCCTGAAGCCTAACACTGTCCACATTCTAGAAATGAATAAAATGGAAAAGAGGTGAGTCCCTTGCCTAGAGCTATGTAACTAACTAATGCTGGTAACGGGCCTCATATGCTTATGTCTAACACACACCTTTTACAACTCACCACATTATCACTGTTCATTAAAAATGCATTTCATCTATTTTAACTCCCCAAGGGTTTCCCAAATAATTTCAAATAATTAGAGCTTCTGTCTATATGCTTTCTGTAATTTTTCAGTCTGTAATATCTCCCTAATATTTTCCATGGTCTCATCTGAACTATCTTCTAAGATGAAGGATTTACCTGAATATTTTATTTACCAAATCCATACTGAGGCCTACTCTGCGAACACACTTGTCTTTCAAAACGAAAAAGGGAAAACCAGTGGAGCAGGGTGGAAGGATGTGTGTGTCTTCTAACATAGGACACTTAGTGCCTCACCGCCATGTGAACTTGTTTATCCTAACACTGATTTTTTTCTTCTAAATACTTTTAAAATGGTAAGACTAGCTAATATATATTGAGACTCACTAAGCACTCAGGTATTCTTGTAACAATTATATAAAAGAGCCCTACCATTATATTAACTTGTATCAGTTAAGAGTCCTATTTTTCTCAATAACAAACTACCCGCAAATGTAGTGACTTCAGACAGCAGCCCATTTATTAATTCACAATTTTGGGGGTCGCCAGTTTGGCCAGTAGTGGGCAGATGGGGGCGCTGGCTGATTTAGGAAGGCCTCTGCTGAGCCACTTCTTGCTGCTTTATGTGACCTCTCATCTTCAGGTGAGCTAGTTATTCATCTGGTAGGGTTTCGGAGACCAAGGAGAAGCAGTACCTGATCACTTCCGCCTCGTTTTCCTGGCGAAAGCAGACCATCAGGCTGATCCAGATTAAAGGGCTGAGGACTCTACTTCTTGACAAGAGGAGTCTCAAAGTCACATCAAAAAGTAGGGGGGATGGAGAGAGTGGATACAGAGAGAGAGAGAATTGCCATTTCTGCAAACCATCTACCAACCATTTGTCAGGTGAGATAATTTACACTTAAAAGAACACACCTTGACTAAATGGCAGAGTCAGGATGTGAATTAAATTCTAACTCCAGAACTCAAGGTTTTTTGTTTTTTTTTTTTAGTATAGTTGACATACAATGTTAAGTTAGTTCCGGGTGTGCAACGTAGGGATTTGACAAGTTTGTACACCGTGCTGTGCTTACCACAAGTGTGGTTGCATCTGACACCATATGATGCTGTTACAATACCATTGACTATATCCCTTATGCTGTACTTTTTCTTTTTAATTTTTTTATTGTTATGTTAATCACCATATATTACATCATTAATTTTTGATGTAGTGTTCCGTGATTCATTGTTTGTGCATAATACCCAGTGCTCCACGCAGAACGTGCCCTCTTTAATACCCATCACCAGGCTAACCCATCCCCCCACTCTCCTCCCCTCTAGAACCCTCTGTTTGTTTTTCAGAGTCCATCGTCTCTAATGGTTCGTCTCCCCCTCCGACTTACTCCCCTTCATTCTTCCCCTCCTGCTATCTTTTTTTTTTTTAACATATATTGCATTATTTGTTTCAGAAGTACAGATCCGTGATTCATCAGTCTTGTACAATTCACAGTGCTCACCATAGCACATACCCTCCCCAATGTCTATCACCCAGCCACCCAATCCCTCCCACCCCCCACCACTCCAGCAACCCTCAGTTTGTTTCCTGAGATTAAGAATTCCTCATATCAGTGAGGTCATATGATACGTGTCTTTCTCTGATTGACTTATTTCACTCAGCATAACACCCTCCAGTTCCAGCCACGTCGTTGCAAATGGCAAGATCTCATTCCTTTTGATGGCTGCATAATATTCCATTGTGTATATATACCACTTCTTCTTTATCCATTCATCTGTCGATGGGCATCTTGGCTCTTTCCACAGTTTGGCTATTGTGGACATTGCTGCTGTAAACATCGGGGTGCACGTACCCCTTCGGATCCCTACATTTGTACCTTTGTGGTAAATACCCAGTAGTGCAATTGCTGGACCGTATGATAGCTCTATTTTCAACTGTTTGAGGAACCTCCATACTGTTTTCCAGAGTTGCTGCACCAGCTCGCATTCCCACCAGCAGTGTAGGAGGGTTCCCCTTTCTCCACATCCCCGCCAACATCTGTCATTTCCTGACTTGTTAATTTTAGCCATTCTGACGGGTGTGAGGTGGTATCTCCTTGAGGTTTTGATTTGGATTTCCCTGATGCCGAGCGATGTTGAGCACTTTTTCATGTGTCTGTTGGCCATTTGGATGTCTTCTTTGGAAAAATGTCTGTTCATGTCTTCTGCCCGTTTCTTGATTGGATTATTTGTTTTCTGGGTGTTGAGTTTGGTAAGTTCTTTATAGATTTTGGATACTAGCCCTTTATCTGATAGGTCATTTGCAAATATTTTCTCCCATTCTGTCGGTTGTCTTTTGGTTTTGTGGACTGTTTCTTTTGCTGTGCAAAAGCTTTTTATCTTGATGAAATCCCAATAGTTCATTTTTGCCCTTGCTTCCCTTGCCTTTGGCGATGTTTCTAGGAAGAAGTTGCTATGGCTGAGGTGGAAGAGGTTGCCGCCTGTGTTCTCCTTTAGGATGTTGATGGACTCCTGTCTCACGTTTAGGTCTTTCAACCATTTGGAGTCTCTTTTTGTGTGTGGTGTAAGGAAATGGTCCAGTTTCGTTCTTCTGCATGTGGCTGTCCAATTTTCCCAACACCATTTGTTGAAGAGACTGTCTTTTTTCCATTGGACATTCTTTCCTGCTTTGTCAAAGATGAGTTGACCATAGAGTTGAGGGTCCATTTCTGGGCTCTCTATTCTGTTCCATTGATCTATTTCTTTGTGTCTTCTTCAATTTCTTTCATGAGTATTTTACAGTTTTCTGAGTACAGATCCTTTGCCTCTTTGGTTAAATTTATTCCTAGATATCTTACGGTTTTGGGTGCAATTATAAATGGGATCGACTCCTTGATTTGTCTCTCTTCTGTCTTGTTGTTGGTGTATAGGAATGCCACTGATTTCTGTGCATTGATTTTATATCCTGCTACTTTACTGAATTCCTGTATGAGTTCTAGCAGTTTGGGATGGAGTCTTTTGGGTTTTCCACATACAGTATCCTATCATCTGCAAAGAGTGAGAGTTTGACTTCCTCTTTGCCGATTTGGATGCCTTTGATTTCTTTTTGTTGTCTGATTGCTGTGGCTAGGACTTCTAATACTATGTTGAATAGCAGTGGTGAGAGTGGACATCCCTGCCGCGTTCCTGACCGTAGGGGAAAAGCTGAGCTTTTCCCCATTGAGAATGATATTCGCTGTAGCTTTTTCATGGATGGCTTTTATGATATTGAGGTATGTACCCTCTGTCCCTATACTCTGAAGAGTTTTGATCAAGAAAGGATGCTGTACTTTGTCAAATGCTTTTCCTGCATCTATTGAGAGGATCGTATGATTCTTGTTCTTTCTTTTGTTAATGTATTGTATCACGTTGATTGATTTGCAGATATTGAACCAACCTTGCAACCCAGGGATAAATCCCACTTGCTCATGGTGAATAATCCTTTTAATGTACTGTTGGATCCTATTGGCTAGTATTTTGGTGAGAATTCTTGCATCCATGTTCATCAAGGATATTGGTCTGTAATTCTCCTTTTTGATGGGGTCTGTGTCTGGTTTGGGGATCAAGGTAATGGTGGCCTCATAAAATCAGTTTGGAAGTTTTCCTTCCATTTCTATTTTTTGGAACAGTTTCAGGAGAATAGGTATTAATTCTTCTTGAAATGTCTGATAGAATTCCCCTGGGAAGCCTTCTGGCCCGGGCTTTTGTTTGTTGGGAGATTTTGGATGACTGCTTCAATTTCCTTAGTGGTTATAGGTCTGTTCAGGTTTTCTGTTTCTTCCTGGTTCAATTTTGGTAGTTGATACATCTCTAGGAATGCACCCATTTCTTCCAGGTTATCTAATTTGCTGGCATAGAGTTGTTCATAATATGTTCTTATAATTGTTTGTATGTCTTTGGTGTTGGTTGTGATCTCTCCTCTTTCATTCATGATTTTGTTGATTTGGGTCATTTTTTTTCTTTTTGGTAAGTCTGGCCAGGGGTTTAATCAATCTTGTTAATTCTTTCAAAGAACCAGCTCCTAGTTTTGTTGATCTGTTCTACTGTTCTTTTCATTTCTAGTTCATTGATTTCTGCTCTGATCTTTATTATTTCTCTTCTCCTGGGTTTAGGCTTTATTTGCTGTTCTTTCTCCAGCTCCTTTAGGTGTAGGGTTAGCTTGTATATTTGAGACCTTTCTTGTTTCTAGAGAAAGGCTTATATTGCTATATACTTTCCTCTCAGGACTGCCTTTGCTATATCCCAAAGATTTTGAATTCTTCTTTAATTTCCTGGTTGACCCATTCATTCTTTAGTAGGATGCTTTTTAGCCTCCATGTATTTGAGTTCTTTCCGACTTTCCTCTTGTGATTGAGTTCTAGTTGCAAAGCATTGTGGTCTGAAAATATGCAGGGAATGATCCCAATCTTTTGGTACCGGTTGAGACCTGATTTGTGACCTAGGATGTGATCTGTTCTGGAGAATGTTCCATGGGCACTAGAGAAGAATGTGTATTCCGTTGCTTTGGGATGGAATGTTCTGAATATGTCTGTGAAGTCCATTTGTTCCAGTGTGTCATTTAAAGTCTTTATTTCCTTGTTGATCTTTTGCTTAGATGATCTGTCCATTTCAGTCAGGGGGGTGTTAAAGTCCCCCACTATTATTGTATTGCTGTCAATGTGTTTCTTTGCTTTTGTTATTAATTGCCTTATATAATTGGCTGCTCCCATGTTCGGGGCATAGATATTTACAATTGTTAGATCTTCTTGTTGGATAGACCCTTTAAGTAGGATATAGTGTCCTTCTTCATCTCTTATTACAGTCTTGTTTTAAAATCTAATTTGGCTGATACAAGGATTGCCACCCCAGCTTTCTTTTGGTGTCCATTGGCATGGTAAATGGTTTTCCACCCCCTCACTTTCAATCTGGGGGTGTCTTTGGGTCTAAAATGGGTCTCTTGCAGACAGGATATTAATGGGTCTTGTTTTTTAATCCAATCTGATAGCCTGTGTCTTTTGATTGGGGGCATTGAGCCCATTTACATTCAGGGTAACTATTGAAAGTTATGAACTTAGTGCCATTGTATTGCCTGTAAGGTGACTGTTACTGTATATTGTCTGTGTTCCTTTCTGGTCTATGCTGCTTTTAGGCTCTCTCTTTGCTTAGAGGACCCCTTTCAATATTTCTTGGAGGGCTGGTTTCGTGTTTGTAAATTCCTTTAGTTTTTGTTTGTTCTGGAAGCTTTTTATCTCTCCTTCTATTTTCAACGACAGCCTAGCTGGATATAGTATTCTTGGCTGCATATTTTTCTCGTTTAGTGCTCTGAAGATATCATGCCAATCCTTTCTGGCCTGCCAGGTCTCTGTGGATAGGCCTGTTGCCAATTTAATATTTCTACCATTGTAGGTTGCATATCTCTTCTCCTGAGCTGCTTTCAGGATTTTCTCTTTGTCTCTGAGACTCGTAAGTTTTACTATTAGATGTCGGGGTGTTGACCTATTATTATTGATTTTGAGAGGGGTTCTCTGTGCCTCCTGGATTTTGATGCCTGTTTCCTTCCTCACATTAGGGAAGTTCTCTGATATTATTTGCTCCAATATACCTTCTGCCCCTCTCTCTCTTTCTTCTTCTTTTGGGATCCCAATTATTCTAATGTTGTTTTGTCTTACTGTATCGCTTATCTCGAATTCTGCCCTCATGATCCTGTAGTTGTTTATCTTTTTCTCAGCCTCTTTATTTTCCATCATTTGGTCTTCTATATTGCTGATTCTCTCTTCTGCCTCATTTATCCTAGCAGTTAGTGCCCCCATTTTGGATTGCACCTCATCAATTGCCTTTTTGATTTCGACTTGGTTAGATTTTAGTTCTTTTATTTCTCCAGAAAGGGTTTCTCTAATAACTTCCACGCTTTTTTCAAGCCCAGCTAGTATCTTTAAAGTCATGATTCTGAACTCTAGGTCCGACATTGTACTAATGTCCGTATTGAGTAGGTCCCTGGCTGACGGTACTACCTCTTGTTCTTTTTGCTGAGGTGATTTTTTTCATCTTGTCATTTTGTCCAGAGGAGAATAGATGAATGAGAGAACAAAATGCTAACAGGTTAACCACGTCCCCAGCAAATGGGATATGTATACATATCAGAAAAGACCTGAAACCAGGGGACAAGAAAGAAAAAGAAAGAGAAGAAAAAAAGATAAAAACAAAAACAGAACAATACAGAAAAGGCAGAATATGATCAAATATGATCAGGCTAGTGCATAGATCAGTGCCACACACTAGATTTTGGGCATATTTTGGTCTGTTAGAGAAAAGTGCCTCCTAAAATTTTAAAGGAAGAAAGACATATGTACAAAATAAGGATTGATACAATGAAGGGATAGAAGATGACTAAAGATGAAAATTATAAAAGATTTTATAAAAGGAATTGATAAGTTGTTTGAAAGGGAGAGAATGTGATCAGGCAGGAGACTAGAACAAAGCCATACACTAGTGATTTAGGGTATATTTTGATCTGTTAGATGAAACTGTATCTCAAAATTTTAAAGAGAGAACAACTTATATATATATATATATATATATATGCCAAAAATAAGGGTAACTACTATGAAGGGATAAAATATGACTCTAAAAATGAAAAATAAATTTTTTTTTAAAAAGGGATTGATAAGATGTTGGTTGAAAACGGGAAAAAGAAAAATTAAAAAAAAAACAGTTAAAGAAAATTAACTTTGATGAACTAATGAATCATGGTAAAAAAAAAGCCATGAATTCTATGTGCAGTATTCCCCTAGCGCTGGAGTTCTCCCGTTCTCCTTGATCGGTAAACTTGGTCTTGGCTTGCTGGCTGTTTGTGCTGATCTTCTGGGGGAGGGGCCTGTTGCCATGGTTTCCAAGTGTCTTTGCCGGAGGCGCAATTGCCCCGCCCTTGTGAGTCTGGGCTAAGCAAGCTGCTGGGGTTTGCTCTCAGGAGCTTTTGTTCCCTGCGAGCTTGCGGTACAGCTTTGGAGGATCAGGGCGAAAATGGTGGCCTCCCAATCTCCACCCGGAGGACCTGAGAACTCGGGGCTCCGCTCCTCAGTGCACCCCCAGAGAAAAGCAGTCACTCCTGTCTCCCCGGTCTCCGGCCGCACTCCGTGCTCACCCGGCCTGTGACCGAGCGTTTCTGTCTCTGGCACCCGACCCCGTGTGGAGTCTCCAAACCCAGCAGATCCCTGCGGTGCACTCCCACGCCGCTCCTCCCGGAGGAGGAAGGGGAGTCTCCCCAGCTCTGCCGTTTGTTGGGTCCCTGCTGGAGGAGCAGTGACCCGACTGGGCCGCGGATCACAGTTTATGGCAACCGCGAGCTGAGAGCCGGCGCCTCGCCTCCGTCTCTGCAGCCGGCTTCCCCGCTCCGATACCTGGGAGCTCTGCCGCACTCAGGCACCCCCGGTCTTTCTGTGACCCCGAGGGTCCTGAGACTGCACTGTCCTGCAAGGGTTCCACTCCCCGCTTAGCCACTGCAGCGACGTCCCTCAGCGGAGCCGACTTCTAAAAGGTCCGATTTTGTGCTCCGCGGCTCTATCACTTGCCAGAAGTGGCCGGCGGAGGCCCCCTCCCCCGCCATCTATCCTCCCGAATATCGCCTCGGATTCACTTCTCTGCACGTCCTACCTTCCCGTAAGTGGTCACTTCTCTGTTCAGAGAGTTGTTACTACTCTCCTCTTCGATCTCCTGTTGAGTTCGTAGGTGTTCAGAATGGTTTGATCCCTATTCAGCTGAATTCCTGAGACCAGATGAAATCTAGCTATGCTGTACTTTTTATTCCTGTGACCTGTTCATTCCACAACTGGAAGCCTGTATCTCCCAGTCACCTTCTCTCGTTTTGCCCACCCGCCAACTCCCTTCTCCTCTGGAACCATCAGTCTGTATTTATACATCTGATTCTGCTTTTTGTTTGTTTCTTCATGTGGCTTTGGTTTTTTTAGGTCCCACATATGAGTGGAATCATTTGGTATTTGTCTTTCTCTGAGTTACTTCACTTACCATAATACCCTCTGCATCCATCCATGTTGTTGCAAATGGGATGCTCTCATCCTTTTTTATGGCTGCATAATATTCCATTTTATATATGCGTGTGATTGTACATATACACACACCGCAACTTCCTATCCATATGTCTATCAGGGGACACCTGCGGTGCTTCCACATCTTGGCTGTTGTAACTACAAAGATCCATATATCTTTTGGAATTAGTGTTTTCTTTGGGTAAATATCCAGTAGTGAAATTCATGCTCCTAACCACTTGACTGCATTACCTCTGAGTTTTCCCACATTGATTTTTCTTTCTCACATCTTCTTGATGGTCTTAGTTAAAGGCTTTTAAAACCAGTCGTGATTCTATGAGAACACAGATATCTTGGCTTCCTTTGGGACTGTTTTTTCAACATAGGATCCTTGGACCAAGAGGTGGAGGCTTTGTAAAAAAAAAATGCATATTCTTTCATCTGAGACATAATGATAATCTTCAACAAGAGGTCTAGGAAATAAATTTAAGCACCTCTCCTGCACACATTACATTTTGAGAACTGTTTCTTTAGCAATATTACTTGGTACTCTATTACGTCCCTTGACCCTTTAGTGGAAGTCCCCGTAATTTCCTGCAAGCTGAGGCTGAGGCCTCCTTACAAAAACAGATTTTGACCTGTTGTCAAGCAATAATGAGAATAAATACCCCCAGCCTTTCTGTGAAACAACACCTTACAACCCTAGGATGGGGCTAAGATTTGCCACCCTAAGGCCTTCGGTTATAAAGTAACCTACTGAGAAGGAAACCTGGCCCATGCTGTATCCTCCCAACCACAGCATCCAAGCATCCACCTTGGCAGTTGGAAGCTGAGAGCAGAGACTCCTACTCAGTCCATATTATGATTGTAGGGCACTCACAGCTCTTACACATCAGCCTAGGTAAGTAATGCCACTGCTTAGACCTACAGGGAAGCAGAGAATCCAAGAGCTAAATCCCAGTGGCTTAAGACACAGATGTATTATGCCAAAGAAATCATCTTTTCAACCTTGGTTAGCTACAGGATGAGGAGGAATTGTGTACGAGGATCTGCCCTCTGCAAGAGGTACACAGAAATAGGTGTGTGAGCTGCTTTTAGGATACCAAGCAGAAAAGTCAGGGATAATGACCATGTCAGCCCCCAGTGAGACTGGGCTGTGAGTTAACATACCTAGAATTTGGCAGTTGGCAGTGGTCATTGGCCATTGCTTTTGACCCTGTGAGGGCAGCTGGCAATCAGACTCCTGTGTGTCTCTCACTTTCTAGAACCACCTCTCTAATCTGAAATGGAAACTAGGGGGAATGGCTTTCAAGTGTCCATTAGATGAGAGAGAGCAAAAGCAGAACTAAGCAACAGTAATCTCCCCTAATGCATGACTCATTGGAATCCAGAACTGGACTTTCATTCAGTAAGAAATGGGCATACTTTTCAATTGTCTGATGTGGTCAAATCCCTAGAGCAAATAAAACCCAAAGTTGGGTAAGTATCCCCAATAACATGTTAGAAGAACAGTTACAATTTAAATGCCTACAGGGACTAAATAAGTAAATGAAAGAAGTTGGTTAGAGAGAGCAGAAGAGCATTCATTCCCATCCAAAAGGCAAATCAGACTTAGCTTCCCACCACTGCTGCCTTGAGAGTCCATGGGCCAGCTTCATTCTCGAAAGGGGATTCATAAAATCTGAAATCTTATATGAACTTCCAGATCTTTAAATATTAGTCACTAGTTCAGTCTTCTCTCAAAACACCATGGAGAGGAGGGAGAAATCTTACATTTGTAGGCTGGATGCATCCCTGGGGCCACCGGTTTGCAGCATCACCATCAGATGAGTCCAGTGAAATGCCTGAGAAACTGACCAATATTTGGCATTTCAGTAAAGCTACTGATGGAAAATTTGTTCTTTGCTATGCAAACAATTTAGCTGATAACATCAAGACTGCTGTTAAACTCATCAATTATAATTAATAGTAAGACCTCAGTGCCAGACCCATAACTCTGTTAGGAAGAGAGACAGCAGCCACCCACAGAGGCAGCTTACTGGTGACCTCAGAGTTGCATGCTGAGCAAACGTGCCTTACTCCAATTTTTCAGCAATATCTGTGGTGCAGTCATTCACGCCCACATCATTCACGCCCACGCCACATCAGTCACAAGAATGAATTGCAGCAGAAGTCTGTCCCAAAAGAAGCTGAATTTACTCTTAACTCTAGTAAGAAACCTATAAATTCTGCTAAAGACTGTATATGTATTCTCCCCAAAAATATCCCAACTAAGATCGCCTTTTCGGTCAACACATCTAATTTTGGTACTCTTGACCTAAATGAATGAAAAAAAAGGTATGCCTCTTCAGTAGTGTCTCATGATTTAATTAAGGACCAAAGAATAGAACCAATGATAGGCTTTTTCTGAGTTAAAATGGACGGAGAGACCGTTTCCTGGCTCCTCTGTTTTATGCTCCAGGAAGCTGAGGCTTCACCACCATCACATAATTAGGAGCCCGTTCCTTCGTGAATGGAGAAGTGGTGTCTGGAAACCAAATTATCCTAAAACACTTCAGTGACCACTTCCTACCACACAGGAATCATTCTGAGCATGTAGAGAAACACAGAGATACTTTTTCAAGACCAACTTTGTTATTTGTATTAACAGTAATCATTTCGATTCAGTGTACTTCTAATTTTCCATATTTTTTTTAAAGATTTATTCATTTGAGAGAGAGCACAAGCAGGGAGAGGGGCAGAGGGAGAGGGAGAAGCACACTCCCCACTGAGCAGGGAGCCTGATGCAGGGCTCCATCCCAGGACCCCGGGATCATGACCTGAGCTGAAGGCAGATGCTTAACTGATGGAGCCACCTAGGTACCCCCTAATTTTCCATATTATTCCTGCATACGTTCAGTAACTTTGCAGCTCATAAACAACCCATGAATGAGGTTGGGCAAATGGATCTTGTTCAGTTTTCTAAGAAAGAAGGTGAGGGCTGGAAAGATTTATATAAGTTTCACAAGGCCCCACTTGGCTAATTATTGACTGAGCTAAGACCAGAATCCAAGTGCTCCTGCTGTTTTCCCTTGCTATTTTTTCATTTGTACAACAAATATTTAATGAGCACCTGCTCTGAACCAAGTTTTGCGTCATGTACCTCTGAACAAAGACTTGCCCTGCCTTCATAGAGAATATCTTACCTACTGGAATCTATTGTGAATGCCTTTCGTCACAAACAGCCTCATTCCTCATCTCTAATTGGGTTAATAAGATTCACCATAAGGTTTCCTTAAGAAATAGTCTGTCAGTGTACTTCCAAGCCTCAAATCCTCTCCTTTTCTTGTGCTGCACTAGGCTATTTAAAGAACAATCTTCTCCACCCTCCCTCCAATACTTGCAAGAAACAGGAAAGCAGAAAGATTACACAAGAAAGATTATTCTAATCTGTTTGAATCTGCACTTGCATAGAGTCCCTTATTTATTTGCCCAGGAAAATTAACACTTGGGCTGGGCAGGCGTGATGCCTTTAAATCTTGGAAGGAAGACTATTATTAGGACATTTTAGTAGGCTCGTTGTTGTCCACACAATACAAGAGTAGTTAAATCCATTCAAATAAGGAGATGTTAACGTGTTGATTCCTGAGGCAGTTGATTCAGTGTGGAGGGAAGGTTTATTGATTTAATCATTCTGCTTGCTCTCCCTTATCCCAAGTCACTCTCTGTATGTTATCATGGATATTGAATAATATGAACATGTTACTATATTTTGAATAAGGTGTAGCAGGCATTTGAAATATGATTATTATATTTACTTTTAGTCCTAACAACCTTGTGAACTAGGTATCGCTCTCCCAGTTACAAAGATGAACAGATTGAGAGGCTAGATGAGTTGCCCCAGGATTTAAGCCTAAAGAACCCATGCCTTTAACCCAATCTACCACATTGCAAAAGCCCTGGCTGAAATGTGTTTATAACACAAAGTGCACACATACTGGGAATGTGGCTAGACTTATGAGGCCTTCCAACCACAAATTAAGCAAGATACTGTTCCACATGATTCCCTGACCCCAAATCCACAGCCGTATAGCGTCACCTTGGACCACTCTGTTGTCCCCATTGTCGGTTTCCTGTCCTGAGAATCTCCCCACCCAGCACCACCCTGCTCCGCGACTTCTAAAGGCATGATGGGGATTTGAAGTCAGCTGACAGTGACAATCCCACTGGCAATTCTCACTGTTTAGCGATAGTATTTAAGACCTTCCAAAAACGTGCTGGGTGTTTAGAAACCATGTCACATGTGAATAGTTATACTTAGCATGTGAAAGAGGGAAACTATGGTAGCTGAACTTACCTAGTTGAGAACCACTGTGTGGTAGGGGCTGTGGAGTAATTAGTTGTCTCCAACAGAACAAAGACCAGTGGGTAGAAGTTCTGTGGAGAACATGTATGTGTAGAAGAGAGGACTTTGGGATGATCGGTGCTGCCCAGTAGTGTGCAGGGATGCCTTTTGAGGTGGGCATGTTCTTTAGGCTGAGGCTAGACACTCCCTTATTGGGGATACCCCTGTACAAGAAACTCTTGTGTTGGGCGGGAGATTGGAAGTCCTTCCACTTCTCAGAATTGGTTACTCCTCAATTTCCAAACCTTGGTTCTGGGAAAGCTGTTGAGAATCGTGCCAGCCAAACATAGGCAAAGTTTGTCAGCCACCCTGGAAGAGCCCAACTTGTGACGGCAGATTTTTCTCATTCAGGAGCACAGCACGATGCAGAAGTTGCACTGCACACAAGTTGACAAAATTGTGGCACAGTATGACAAAGAGAAGTCAACGCATGAGAAAATCCTAGAGAAGGCGATGAAGAAGAAGGGGTAATGGCTCTTTATTTCATTCTGAAAGCTTTTTGCCTTTTTATATTTTGTCTTCCCCCACAGTTCATTTAACTGCTTAGGTCAAGGCAGAACTTAGTCTTGACTGTGTTTTCATTCCATTAAAATTTTTTCCTGGAAAATAAGAGACTCATTCAACTGAAGGCAGGGACTGAAGTAGAAAAGAGGAGCTTTATTCCAGTTGGACAGCCATTGGTTGATGACACCGTAACTATGTCCCTCATGTGTTTTCCACTTGGGTATCTTTAAGGTGAATGGGGGGGTGGGGGAGAAGGAAGGACAAGCTAAAGTTGGGAACTTTTGAAATTACAGAAATCCTTTTTCATAGCCAGAAAATAAATAAGTTTGATGCACTCAGGAAAAAAAAATGCAATCTCGATTTTTAATATTTGAAGAATCTTTAGCTAATGCCAACAGATAAAACCGTTAAATAAACCCTATCAGTGCATTTACTATAAAAGATTTTTGTCTAGAATTAAGCCAGGGGGATGTTTCTGTGATGCCACAAGCTCTCCAAGTAACAGACTAAAGGGAGAGCATCCTCGGTGCCAGCGGTTGAGAAGTAATAAGATTTGATGAGAGTCAAATAGATTTGATGAGAGTCTAGCATTTTTAGAATAATGCTTTTCTCAGAGACGTTCTCAATAAGATAATGAAGCATTCTCACTTAGGCCATAATACATCAGAGCGTATATGCTGAAGACAGAAGCTCGGGACCTGTTCTGGTTTCAGCAATGCTACAGATATTCCAAAAGGGAAAAATTATCACTGAAATAAGCAGTAATGGTTGCTGGGAAATTGCCTCATATGTATTTCCTAGTCACAATGGAATAAGAAGCAAAAATTGCCCTGTGATGCCAAGAAATGTTATTTTCTGCCTTGCTGGCATGTGTAAAAGACAAAAATCTGGCTTTATAACCAGAAAGAATTTAAAAATTCACTTCCAAGCTGAGGACCTATTTTCTAGTTATTATCTCCAATAGTATTTTATTGAATAAATGAAAAATTAGCCTCAAGAAAAGCAGGAACCAAAATGGAAACTCTGACAACAGACCCTTCACAATGAAATCATTGTTAGATGTGAAGTGTCTCTTTGTGTAGTGGTTGAATTGAGTAATCACGATGTGGATGTTTTGTAAGGTGTACATCTATTACTAGAAATACTGATGTTGCCCAATGAGCCATGATGTCCCGTGTTTGATGAACAAATTGTCTTCATTAGAAAGCTTTGGAGCAAGGGCCCATGGGAATGGGAAGATATCTAACATCTGGCACATGTTTATGATTTTCCATTTTCAGGGGAAGTAATTGTCTCGAAATGAAAAAAGAAACCGAAATTAAAATTCAGACACTGACATCAGATCACAAATCTAAGGTAAGAAAATGCCTATTTTTACAGCAGGAACTTGCAGAAGATACTTTGTAATTTTTTAGATGCCTTACCTAACATAAATCAGAAATAACTAACCTGGGGCTGGTCTGGGAAGTCAAGAGATATCGTCATTCCCATTTGTTCCAGACTCACTGGCTTTGGGAAGGGCCATTTCCTGGAACATCTTTTCCTTCATCTGTAGAAATATGCATACAGTCTGTCTATGCTGCCTGCCTCCTGCCTCTGGGGCATCAAGTGAAACAGGACAAATACTATATAAAATACAGAACATGCTTCTCTAGAGAAGTAACATTAAACATAGAACAAAAACCCACCCAACCTGAGGGTTGTTAGTAACTCTTTGATACTTATTCCATTCTAACTTTGCTGTGGAAGTTTAGGATGGGGAAAAAAATCAAGAGCTGACATTCTAGGAGATGAGCCCAATTACTCATATTTCCCCCAAAACATAAGAAAATAGGAACTTGGGAGATTTATTAGTTTGTGGGCTTTTGGGGAACTGAGCACTAAGTTCTAGTCAATAATGCAAAGAATTCTTCTAGCAGTAATAGTTACAGAGGAGGGGTGGTACTCTTAAAACTCCCAACTCTAGCTTTTGGTCAAACCAGCCAGCCTCCCTGTGTCTCCACACAGTTCTGTCATCTGCCCCGTGGCCCTGCTGCCTACATGGGTGAGCCACATGGTTCAAATGGAGGTTCTCCTCGGTGCTATGTATTTTGTGTCCATCATGTGAAGTTACATAGGCAGGAAGCCATGTGTCTTTGAGAGTTGTTCTTCAGTCTCTCTCTTCTTAACTGGAATGTTTGAGAATTAATGTCTGTGCACCATGCCATGACTTCTAGAAGCTTTGCACAGATAGGAAAGTAGAAATCTTGGCCATGATATCAGTTTGCTGCACAGCACACCGGGTCAAAATCTAGTGACTTAAGACACCTCCCAGTTATTACCTTACAATTGAGTGGGTCAGAATTTGGGCTATACTCAGTTGGATAGTTCTTGGGATTGTGATTAGGGCTCACTCGTGTGTCTGCCATTAGCCGGGATCGATGGCTGTACTGAGATACCCCGGTCGGTGGCTGGCAGCTGATTGCTTTTTCCTGTATGACCTCTCATCCTCCAGCAGGCTAGCATAGGCTCTGTCCCAAGGCAGCCTTGGGATTCCAGACAGCAAGAGGGAGCAGTTTCCAAACTACTGCTTGCACCACATTTGCTACTGTCTCGTGGCTAAAACAAATCCCAAGGGTGGCCAGTTTTAAGGAGGTGGAGAAATGGACACTAGATCTTGATGAGGAAAGGTACAAAACCACATTGCAAAGAGCATGGATATAGGGAGGGAAGACTTTCTACCCCAACGTCTGGTACGGTTGACACAATGAGTCCTAATCCAGCGATAAAGAGAACCTAGGCCTTCTCCATTCAGACCTGCGGCCGTGTGGATGTGAAGCAGGAAAAGCATGAGGAGATTAGGAGAAGCTGAGAGAATCCATAAGGAGCCCAGAGTCCAGACAAAAGGAAACATGGACAAGTTAAGCAGTGGAATCATAGGGCATGGCTGAAAATTTATAACCAAAGCAATTGATTATTTTAAGAAGCTAGGACTTCCTGAGTCCCCTGGATTAGTACATATTTTTTGCAGTTGGAGTGTCTACTGATTCACCAGCTAAATTGGTGGGTGGGATTTTAAATGCACGACAGAGACTGTTTTCAGTTCAAACCTGATCTGTGAGAATTCCAAGTGGCACCATCCCATTTTCCCCTACACAGGTCAAAGAGATAGTGGCCCAGCACACAAAGGAGTGGTCAGAAATGATCAACACCCACAGTGCTGAGGAGCAAGAAATCCGGGACCTGCACCTCAGCCAGCAGTGTGAGCTCCTGAGAAAGCTACTGATCAATGCCCATGAGCAGCAAACCCAGCAGCTGAAACTGTCCCATGACAGGTAGGCAAGTGCACCTTCTCCAGAGAGAACTCCTAATTTTGTAATAACACTGAGCTGTTACGTGTATCACGTCATACGGTTGAGGTGAGCAACATGAACTATAAGCAATGGCCTCTGCCATCGAAGTGCTTTCAAGTGTTGGCAAGGTCTTAACACTCACATGAAAAATGAAGTTGAATTACAAATAGTATACGATGTATACCAAAAAGCACAGCCCGAAGGAACTCTGCTGTCTCTCTAGTAGCTTCACATGGAGGCTTCCAGGGAGTGTTAGGGCCAACGCTTGGCTTTGGAAAACGGCCTGGAGCCTCTTAGGAGAGAGGACACAGAAGGAGACAAAGACCAACCAGTTAAGCTCCTCGATCAGATTGGCTCTGATCACTCAGTGGCTAAATGTGGTGAGATCCTTCTTTACATGATTAGGACTTCTAGAAATTTTAGAAAGATAGGCCTAATCAAGAAACAGCAAAGAAGTATCGGTTGATGAATTGAATATTACATTTAAAATTCTGCAAATGATGAGCTAGACTCCCCTGCCCCCCCCCCCCCGCCCCCAGCAGAAGAGTGTCGATGTCAATTACATCCTTTTATCACAGCCTTTACAGCTTGCTCGCCATGCCTCGGATATGCCACTGTTACGGTCTATTGATATACACAAAAGAGTAGAAAATTGAAGCATTGTACAAACAAAGCAAACAAAAAAAGTGTTTAAATGCTAACTGCATAAATTATCTGGGCGCGTTCATGAATTCCCAGCCCGGTTTTGGAGTGATGGATCGATCCAGCTGTAAGAACGTGAAGCGTCTTGCCATTGTTGCCCAATTCTCATTCAAGGCAACGAAATGAGGTAGACCGTGCTAAGTTTGCTGGAGGTCAGTGGTCTGTACCCTGTCCATTCTAAAGTATTCTATGAAGTTGTATAGGATTAGGAGTGATCTTTTCTTTTTTGCCCTTCAAGATGCTCTTAATTCAGTACACAAAAAGGTCTGCTCACCACTCTGTCTTTGACCGCTACCGCAGTACCAGATTGTAATCATCCCTCCTTCCCCAAAGATACTTCACAGGACGAGGTGCTCCTCTCTCCTCTTTCTTGTCATTGAATAAAGAAAAAAGCCCTCAACAGTAAACATTGTTCAAAAGGAAAAAAAAAAAGTAAACTAATTCTTGCATTGCTTAGGAAGTTATCTGAAGAGAGCATAATCTAATTACTAGTTTAGCTTAAAAAATAAGTGCACGGCCAGGGCATTTTTCCAAGTAACAACAGCATTTGGGCTTTTTCTCAAGCACCCTGTGGTTGTGTGTCTGCCTCACGATAACAACCCTTGGTTAAAAAAAAATCTTGCCCTCTTAAGACTGGTCAGCCACATTCGGTCATTCAGCAGTGTTTGCGGAATGAATGAATGAAGTAATGGTCAGTTGACTAACACTAACTGAAGGAACAACTTGAGAGCCATTTTCTTGGGTCCAGGAGTTTCTATGCATATTCCTACCTCTGTGGGCTCAGTGTTGTCCATCTCTTTTGATATGGTGCAGATACCACTTAGAATATTAGTATACCTGACTCCTTGGTCACTCATTTCCAGGCAGGGTTTCAAGGAGACCTCTATAGGTTCCAGAAAAAATTCTTTGCTAATACTCATTTCAGTGCTCTAAAATGTATACCTTTAATGTACAAGTAAATAACCTATGAGTCTTTCTCATGAGCACACAGACATTCCAGCACACGCAGGGATCCAGGGGCCTAATGTAAACATTCCCTTTTTTCCCCTAAAACCCATGCTTATCTGAAACTACTCAGTTCCCTTCATTCCCATGAGCTGTCATAAAACGTGAAGGTCACTTGTGAGGGTCAGAACATCCTCTCTCTCTCTCCTCCAGGCCATCTGACCCCAAGAAATGTAGGGCAAAGCTGGAAGATCTTTATGTTTTTATGGACAAACGTAATGCCTCTTCATCCCAGTTCATCACGGTCACTTCCCTAGTAGGTGACCCACCTCTGCTTCTCATGGATTGGGGCTTTTTGCCTCCTTTTCGCAGGATACAAAATAACTCAATGAGCTCAATAGTGGGGGGAGAAAACCTACTTCTGTTATATGTAGAATTTATTTTTCCATTATAAATATCCATAACATAAAATTTGCCATTTTAACCACTTTTTAAAGATTTGACAGCGAGTGAGAGAGAGAGAAGGAGCAGCAGAGGGAGAAGGAGAAGCAGGCTCTCCGCTGAGCAGGGAGCCCGACGCAGGACTCGAGCCCAGGACCCTGGGATCATGACCTGAGCCTAAGGCAGACGCTTGACTGAGCCGCCCAGGCGCCCCCATTTTAACCATTTTTAAAAGTGTGTGGCTGTCAGTACACTCACACTGTTGTGTAGCCAGCACCACCATCCATCTCCAGGACGTTTTTTATCTTCCCCCATTGAAACTTTGTACCCACTAAACACTAACTCCCCATCCCCCCAACCCCCATTTGTTTACTTTTAATATTTAGGGAAAGCAAGGAAATGCGAGCACACCAGGCTAAGATTTCTATGGAAAACAGCAAAGCCATCAGCCAAGATAAATCTATCAAGAACAAAGCAGAACGGGAAAGGTAAGCCTGAGAGTGCTCACTGTGGGGATGGAGCATTGGCTGGGAGGCATAAACACCATGTTTCTGTGTGTATACACACACTACTCAAAATCCCTGTGAGTGTTGGCTATGAATTCTGCTGTTACCGCTATGAAGATTTATTGTTGTTGCTCTAGAACACTTGTCTTCTGATTGTTCACTACCACCAGTAAAATAAATGTACGTTCAGTATATGTGTGCTCATCCACAAACCAAATGGCACAAAATAGGGTAAAATATCCTTCCCACATTCCACTGGGTCATCCTGCAAGTATCTCACCTGCTCAGGTATGGGCCCATTCTGGATGGGATGGTTCTGACTAGTAGCCTGTAGGAAGGCAGTCCTCTTTCTTTGATTTGCTTGGTGCTGTCCCTGACCCCAGGGATCATCTCAAAAGTCCCCAGGTTTTTTGGTTTGACCTTTTCTTAGGTTGGGTTTTTAAGAAACGGAGACCAAGACAGGAACTTGGGTGCATGTGATTTACTGAGGAAGGGATCTTCAGAGAAGAGGAATAGGGGAAGCAGGAAGGGTTCAAGGCAGTGACTGAGCAAAGATTTATTGGTCTCAGCTACAGTCCCTCTTCAGCCTGATCGCAAGCTCTGGAGGATAAGCTGCACCACCGACCTCTTTGAACCAAGGGCATCTAGCTTTTGTACTTCTCTGTTGGTCAGCCATTTGCCACCTGGGGCTAGGGGAAGGTGTGTGTTATCTCCAGAGGAGGTTCCAGGTGCAAGCCCTTTAGGCAAAGGCGGTAAAGGGGATTTGAGAGGACATCAGGAGTCGTGTTACCCAAGAGAGGGAGTTGAGAGCACTTGATTCTCAGTGATCCTAAAATATATAGCCAAGTGAAGATTAGCTCTTGGGACTGAGACATGAGCGTGTTGAGGGCTTCAAGACACTCAGCTCTTGCTTACCTATAGGCTGAGCTGTTGGAGAACTTTGCAGATGCAAAGGAAAGCACCTGTGTTTCACGGTCTCCCTGTCTACGTGGTCTCTTATGGAAGCTTATTGGATACCTGATGTTGCCTCTTTGTTTTGAACATGGTGAGAACTGCCATCCAACTACCTCAATTTCACTGATTTTTTTTTTAAAGCACAACTCAATTATTAATAAAGATGTTAAACATGAAATATGATAAAATATGAAGGATAATACCATCCAGTGCATTTTCATGCAGAAGTGTTGTTGAATTAAGTACAGTTGGGAATGGGTCATCAATAGGATACGGAATTCCACAGTAATTGGACTTGGAAATGAATTGACTTTTTAAAATGTTGGCCAAGAAATTTCCCAGTCAACATGGAGCATCTAGGGAAATTATTACTCAATTGAATCAATACTTCTTTGCACCATCCTGTCGTGGCTCTTGTTTATTTATTCTCAAGGAACTGTGTTTAAAGGCCTTATATATGTGGAAATGACATTATCTTCTTTTGCTCACAAACGTAAAATATTCCAGCCATGATAAAACCTCATCAGTTTGAACTATTTTAGATTCCCTGAAGTAAAATACAGAATTCAGTAGGATAAATGTGTTAATCATTAAACAGCTCTTTATCATTTTTTTCAAGTATGTTACAAAGTGGACTTCAGCCCAGTTGAGGTCAAATTATCTTGAACTCTAAGTTACTGATAAAAACTTTGTTTTGTTTTGACTTTGTCTCCAGTGGTAGGTGGTTCTAAAA
Source organism: Zalophus californianus (assembly GCF_009762305.2). Taxonomy (NCBI): domain Eukaryota; kingdom Metazoa; phylum Chordata; class Mammalia; order Carnivora; family Otariidae; genus Zalophus; species Zalophus californianus. Next base: position 105,037,445 of record NC_045602.1, on the reverse strand, counting down.
CGTCTACAAATGGCTGGTTTTTAAAATAATTTCTGTGTGTAAAATGGTTACCTTCTAAACACATTGTGTATGTGTGTCCACTTAAAGTACCGAGAAATAAAATTTTAAAAGTTATAATCAGACAGCTTAGAAAGACATATAGAGGCTGACACTTTTATTCCCGAGTCAAAGAGGACATTTCAACAGAGATTATGCAATATTTAAAACAACCACCATGCAAGTACTGTCTATCCATGTATAGAAGGTAGTTCTATAGCAAATAGCATATAGCACATAGCAAAAGAAACAATCAGCAAAATGAAGAGGCAACCTACAGAATGGGAGAAAATATTTGTAAACCATTTATCAGGGATTAATAGCCAAATAAGTATAAGAAACTCATACAACTCAGTAACAACAAAACAATCTGATTTTAAAATGGGCAGAGGACCTAAGTAGACATTTTTCTGAAGAAAACATACAAATGGCCAACAGGCACATGAAAAATGTTCAAGATCCCTAATCATCAGGGAGATGCAAATCAAAACCACAATGAAATAAAACCTCATAACTGTTAGAATGGCTGTTTATCAAAAATACAAGAAATGGAACAAGTGTTGGTGAGGATGTAGAGAAAAGAGGACCTTGCTGCTTTGTTGGGGCCATGTAAATTGGTGCAGCCACTATAAAAAAACAATACGGAGGTTCCTTCAAAAATTAAAAATAGAAATACCATATAATCTTACAACCCCACTTCTGGGTATCTATCTGAAGGAAATGAAATCACTATACCAAAGCAATATCTGCACCCCCATGTTCATTGCAGCATTATTCAACTAACCAAGACATGGAAATAACCTTAGTGCCCATAAATGGATGAATGGATAAAGAAAATATCATTTTATGTCTGCATACACACACAGTGGAATATTATCCAGCCATTAAAAAAGGAAAGCTTGGCATCTATGACATCGATGGAACTTGAGGGCATAATGCTAAGTGAAATAAGCCAGAGAAAGACAAATAATGTATGATTTCATTTAGAAACAGAGTAAAATGGTGGGTTTCAGGAGTTAAGGGAGTGCAGAAAAGGGAAAATGTTAAAGGGGACAGACTTCCAGTTATAAGAGGACTAACTTCCAGAGATCTAATATTGAGAATGGTGACTATAGTTAACAGTACTATATTATATACTTGAAAGTTGCTAAGAGAGTAGATCTTAAATCTTAAATGTTTTCACCTTAAAAAAGTTTGTAATTCTCACCCTAAATATCACGTTAGCTACCTTCTTTTTTTTTTTTAGAGAGAGAGAGTGCAAGTGGGGTGTGGAGGGGCAGAGGGAGAGAGAGAATGTTAAGCAGGCTCCATGCCCAGTGTGGAGCCCAATGCAGGGCTCGATCTCACAACTTTGAGATCCTGACCTTAGCTGAAATTGAGAGTTGGACGCTCAACTGACTGAGCCACGCACGTGCCCCTAGGTGTATATACTTTTTAAAATGCAAACTACTGAGTTAAACACCCAAGAGAGTATAAAATTAGAAATACAGAGTGAACCCAAAGATCTCGGATGGGGAGAAATAAAAAAGCAAAAAGTTCTGAAGTAGAAAACAAAAAGCAATGGAGCATATCCACAAAAACAAAAGCTTATTATTTGAAAAAATAAAATCAGTGAACCTCCAGCAAGACTGCTCAAGAAGCAAAAGAACACAGGTTAGTAATATTAGGGATAAAAAGGAGAAATGACTGCAGATCTAATCAATATTTTTGAAAATGAAGACTACATAAAGAATACGACCAGTGAGTTTGAACACTTAAACGGAATGGACAATTGCCTAGAAAAATATTAATATCCAAAACTGAAAAGGAAGAAGAAAACCTGAATAGACCCATAGCTGTTAGAGAAATTCAATCAGTTAGAGGTCTATTCAGTCATGAAAAGCACTCCAGCCTCACTGGTAATGATGCCACTTCATAAAACTAATTGACACAAAAGTCAATGTCTTAGGGTACCAAGAGTGCACAAAGACCTGAAGAAAAGGTAGTGTTCAAACCCTGGTTGTGAATGCAAATAAGGACAAGTGCTTTGGAGTAAAGATGAAGCTGTTCATTCCCCACCAACCTGCAAATCTAGGCATATACCTTAGAGAAATCCTTGCTCGTGTGCACAAGAAGATATGCCCTACATTTATTGAGTCAGCAGATAGTGTGTCAAGCATTATGGGACCCTAAGCACTAGATCATTGGAGCATTGTTTGGAAACAACCTATCTGTCATTATTGGCAACTGGAAATATTGTATTCTCTTCATAAATGTTTGAAAAAATCCATACAACAGTTGAAAGTAATGGAAGAGTTTGAAACACAGTTGTAGCTCTAGAAACTAGGCTAAGTAATAAGTTATAGGAAGAAACCCAGAATAGGTTACCATTTAGGTAAATTTGGAAAACACACAGAGCAATAGAGACCAGCTGCATCACTTGGGCACTTGTTAGAAATGCAGAGTCTCATGCCCCACTCCAGACCCACTGAATCAGACCCTCTCGGGGTGGACCCAGCAATCTGTGTTTTTGACAGTATCTCCATTTGATTTGTAGGCACCTGGAAATTTGACAAGCATTTGTATATATTACAAATGGATACATCCATATGAAATAAAAATATTAAAACATGGATGGTAAGGTCCACACCCAACTCAAAATAGGGGTTATGTTTGGAGAGAAAGAAAGGAGGGGCGTGGAATCAGGAAAAATACAAAAGGGGCTTTCATTATATCTGTAACACTTTGTTTCCTTTAAAAATATGAGACAAGCAGGGCATAACATTAATACTGACTAATCTGAGTGATGGGTACAAAGAAGTTTGTATTTCTCTCTCTGTACATTATGTCTTTGAAAATTCCACAAAAATTAGGTAAAGTGATAATCCCATCCAGAGAATTAAATAGAATATAACGCTTTCTTATGTAATATTATGTTAATTCTATTCAATGTCATGCCAACTGTTACTTGTACCTATTACTTTTAGGCGAGTCAGGGAGTTAAATAGCAGCAACACCAAAAAGTTTCTGGAAGAAAGAAAAAGAGTAAGTATTTTGTAATTTTCTTGGCACTGTATACAATAACTCATGCTTCGATATCAGACCTCTTCTGGCTAATTTGCTTAATTTGATTTTTCTGTACATTAAACATTCTAGCTTCTCTTGTCTGCTCCCTGAGAGCTAATCTATCACTTAAATCTTAACGATATTAACTTGGCACCATTTTATATGGAAAAGGAAGCCAAGCTTTGATTGCGCATAAATACTCTATTATGTTCTGAGAAGATTTTCACAGGGAAGATCTTCCCAGTAATAATTATGGGTTTAAACTGTAAACTTAACAGCCGTACCTCATCCATAAGTTTTCAGATTACAACCCAAAGTTTATCAGAATTTTTCTTTTTTACAGCTTGCAATGAAGCAGTCCAAAGAAATGGATCAATTGAAAAAAGTCCAGCTTGAACACCTAGAGTTCCTAGAGAAACAGAATGAGCAGGTATCTTACCTAAAAGGCATGAAAAGACATAGCCAGCCCGCTTTGGGAGGCAGATGACCTGCCTGCAGTGATAGCCCAAGCAGTGGTGTGGAAAGGTGCTAGTAAAAATATGATTCCTTTTACTGTATTTTCCCCATTTCATCAAACAAGACAGAATTCTTTTTGTAAGTGGGAGAGGAATGTAGCCATGGGGCAGGGGGAGGGGGACCCAAAGTCATCATTTGAATAGATGGTGATGATTCTAAGAACGATGTCCCTGAGAAGAGAAAACGAAGGTTACAAATTATTTCTCCATTTTCATTTAGAGCTTTAGAATTTGCAACCTAGGGGCGAGCAACTTTAAACATTTGCTATGTTTAAAAGCAAATGAGAGAAACCATCTCTTTCAACCTCAGTCTAAAAGTGAAGTTACAAAACCATCTCAGGGCTTCCAAGCGGGACCCCCAGAAAGGAGCTGGCAAAACTCTACAAACCACTGAACACGAGTGGATACCATGCTCTTGGTGTTTTTTCCCAGCAAGACAAAACACTAAGAAGTCAACACCAATAGTTATCCAAAATCCACCTCTTGAGTTAGCCATCAGCTGTTACATAGCAACAGCAAGATCTCTGTATGTTTACCTGAAGGACAGTACAGGTGGGCTCTTTCCCAAATGGGCTACACAGTCCATTGGCCATCCAGTTATTTCAACTGCTGGCCATACCCCTAACTTACAAGGCAAAATGACCCTGCAGAGCAGGTTAAATTTCAGTCTGTCTCAAATCTCAGTTTTTAGGTATAGCTGGTTTAGAAGTTTTTATATCTAGATAATCTACTTCCATCTAGAAACTATGAAGAGGGTTTGATGAAATAGGTACTTGTACTACATTGTTCTTTCCTATTTCCTCTATCTATAAAGCAATCCTATCGAAGGTATATTTCTCAGAGTAAATGGCTTCTGTTGAAAAACACTTCAGTTGGAATTACACTAAAATGTATCTTTGAGAAAGTAAAACAGAACCATAAAATCTTCTTTTTTGTATTGCAGTTGGGTAACAAATCCAACTTCCGGTTTCAGATTTGTTACTTTTCAATAGACCAAAGTTTTATTCATCAGCATACTTCTGAGTTACGTTTCACATTTCCTTTTCAGCTAAATGCTTCTATTCATGAACAGTCCACAGATCCTCAAGGGGGACAATAAATGCTTATTGTCCTGTGGGTCCAATTCATTTGACCATCTCATAGATACATCACGTTCTGGTACAGGATACCTAGCTTATGTTTTTGCTCTTAAAGCACTTCCCAGAAAGTGTTCCCATGGGCATAATGGGAGTAGGAATAAAGGTAAAGCCACCGTCTCTAAAACATTAGGATCCACTTCAGTGATTCAGGGCTGGGTGGGGTAAGGATGCCTCTCAGAAGAAGGCACAGTGAAGGTAAGGCACAGTTATGTTTCAGTTAACTAAATTAAGAAACGACTTAGAAATTACTGTGTTGCTTGGCAACAAGTTTGGCTAAAGAATGTAAATGTGCTAAAAATTACTCATTACTACAATAGTTGTGAATATCAGAGCTAGAGAATACACTTACCTACTCTTTTTTTTTTATTTCGGAGCCCAAGTGCATAATAAAAAAATCACTTTGAGCTTTTATCCTAACACATGGAGAATTCAAACCACACCAGAGTTCTTCCATTAAAATATATTGGATTAGTGATAACTAGACTGATTGAGCATATTTGGGAGGATAGTGGCTTTTTGTTCCAAAAATTCATGTAATGCATTTCAATACATCATAAGCAACGTCCACCACCCACAGCTGATCCTTCAAGTTACAGAAGCTCAGGAAAGCACAGATCATGAGGAGGCTTGAGATTTGATGAAGATTTAATGAGATTCAATGAAAAGAAACTCACAATATCATATTGATGCTTCTGGCAGAGGTAGAATTTGGACTTGAATTTCTGTGTTAAGCCCTGCTTTACAAAAACATGGGCTGTTCAATAACAAATTCAGTCCCAGATCTTTCTAGTACGGTTTTGTTTTGTTTGGAACTTAGAGGTCAGAGAGCTGTGAGTTATGTGTGTCACGACACTGAAGCAGGCATAGGTGCAAAAGATAGAGTGACTCTATTTCTTCCGTCATCATAGGCAAGGTCTGGAATCAGGAAGGAGAGCTCCCTTCGTAACAAATTAAACATTTCACTGGCAGAAAAGTTTCCTATTTCCGGACAGTCCTAAATTTGTGTAACAGTTTCCCAAACCCTCGTTAAACCCAAAGACTATTCTGTTTCTAAGCCAAGATAATTTTAACATTCATCCATAATATCTCTTTAAGGCTTCCTACTGCTTCCTTGTGACCCTACTCCCAGAAGCTCAGCCCATCCCCCCAAGGAGCTACTTAATTAGCTAGACCAGCATTGAGGGGAACTAGCAGAAACAACTCAAGTTTTAATACAATTTGGCCCTGATTCTGGATCCTAACCTCATGTGCTCTTTTTTTAAGCCACCTACTGGTCTTGCCTACTTGGTCATTCAGTGCTTCATTTAAAACTCCAAAGGTTGGGGATCGGTTTTCTACTAAATTTTCCCATAGACCTCCCAGCCACAAGTATGTCATCTGTCCTGACATGTACCATTTCAACATTAACAGCTCCATTACTATCATACCCAAGCTTTAAAAGTTGATTTTTGTCCATCAATCCTATCATTTAATAAAGAGAAGTGAGGGTACTTGCTAAAGGGAGGGTTGCCTCCTCATCCCTGCAGGAGAACACAGTCTGGGCTCCTAGGCATTGGTTGCTTGCTTTGTTTCTTTTGTTTTTTGTTTTGGTTTTTTTCTGTTGAGATCAACCTGGTGGGGGAAGTTTGTCACTGATGGGCGTATACATGTTTTATTCTTAGCTTTTTGCTTTTCTCTATATGGTTTTGCATTCATTTTTCAAGTACTCATTTATTCAGTATTCATTTTCTTTGTTTTATATGTATGACTCAATTTTGACATTACTATTTTTGTACAAACAGCTATTGAAATCCTGCCATGCAGTGTCCCAAACACAAGGTAGGCCCGAAACTCTGATAAGCAAGACATTGCTTTCCTTCTCAGCTCTGTTAGTATGCTTGGTGCACTCTCCATTTATGATTCACATCTGGTCATAACTAATTAGTATCTCAAGGGTTTGGATTTGAAAGCTTGATTATTTCATGCTTGGATTTCTGAGGTAATATTCAAACAGAAATGCCCAAAATCTTTAGAGAATTATTTCTGAATTATTATGAGTCTTAGCCAACGGTTCCTATAGCAGACCTAGAAAACTCAAGTCATGCTAATGAAGATATACCCAGGCATCAAGAACAGTGATATATGACTGTCATTTGGACCGACCACAGCTAAGACTGGGTCACAAAGTCAGCTTTTTGACAAGCATTAATAGGACTGCAATTAATTGTTAAAGCACCCTACTAAAAGTTCATTGGTGCTTTTTAATGACAGTTATGGTCTGCGTGCAGAAACATTATGCAGTGTCATTATACAGTGACTCCTGTCATGCTTTCTGCTAGATCTGGTCTGCCAAGGACCCTTATCAACTCTCATAAGTAAGGTGACCATATAATTTATTATCTGAACCAGGATCGTTTTGAGAGTGAAAGGTTCATACTCGCCAGGACTACGGGCATAAACTGGAACTGTCCCTGGCAAATGGGAATGAATGGTCACCCTGCTCATCTGAGAACCTCGCTCTAATAGCAGCCCTGTAATGGCATATGTTCAATATGGTCTTTAAATGCTAAGTGGGGAGAAGCATAGGGTATCTTTTATTGCTATTTATGGAACATAAAAGTATTTAATTTCTGGCGCTGATACTGTTTCACTGTCATCTCTTATGAATACCGTTTGTGTCATAGTTTCATGTTTGTATATTTTTCTCCATTTCTCATTTCTCTCTCAGAGTATTAGTATATTTCAGGCATCGAAAACTAGGTAGAGGGAACCATCCATCCCATATTTGAGCAGAAAGATAAAATTCGTAGTTATTATTACACCCATCTTCACCAAAAGGGAATTTAAAGCCACAATATAAAAATAAGAGAATTACTGTATGTCCATGGGTCAAACTAGTTTTGGGGACATCTAGATGCTCGTAGGATGATCTTCGGATTTGACCCAACCCCCCTACTGACCTTCCATCGAGTTGGAATACCTAAACAGACATGAAGAAGAATATAAGAGCACTTCAGAGTCCTCCTCTCAGTATTATCTTTATATGCCCACATTTCCATTCTTAAATGGCCTTTATTTCAAAGTGGTAGGTCACAAAAAGAGGAAAGGGATGCTTTATTTTTCCTTCAAAAGATACATGCATTGGGTTGGGCCCAAGCATCCAGAAACCAGTTGGAAAGTAAATGTTGAAATAAGCGAGTTGATGTGTCACCAGAATCTTCCTCGCCCTCGATTCCTTTCTACCTCCCAAACCACCTGGTTGTCTTAGTGACAGTCTTAAGCCATGGTGAACTCAATTTCATGAAGCCTATAAAAAACTACCCCAAATAAGCGAGGGCCAGTAGGGAGAATTTTTGGACAATAGGATTCTAGGAACCCTACATATTCCTGTAATGTTCTATTTGCAAGGTACTCCAGCCAAACCAACGTGATCCGCTCCCACCTAAACTTCTCCATCAGTCAGATTCTTAGGGAATTAATTAAATTTCAGGCTATTAGGGGGAAAGTATTGTACCTAAGCAACACTTTGGCTAAAAGTTCCAATTATAGTCAAGGCAAAATGTCCATCTGTAGAAACCAAATGGTTTGACGTGACGTAGTCTAAATATTGAGCGACTGCCTTAGCCTCTTTTCAGATGGTTTTCCTGGCACGCTGTAGAACTAGTCCTCCACAGTCTTTAATGTGCATAAAAAATGTCTTTGGGATCTTGCGAAAATGCACATTCTGATCCCGTAGGTCTGGGGTAGAGTCCAAGATTGTGCATTTCTCACAGGGTCCCAGGCAGTACTGATGCAGATAGTCCCTGGACCTCACTTTGTAGAGCGAGGATAGAGTGATAGCATCAGATTTATGGAAGAAGAGAGTCTGCGGTGGCTACATGCCTTTAGGAGAGGATTTCAACATTGTAAGGCTTCATTTCTCATGTTGCAGGCGAAGGAGATGCAGCAGATGGGGAAGTTGGAAGCCGAGATGGACCGCAGACCAGCAACAGTAGTATGAATCTGCAAAATGCAAACTGAGGCAGCAACACCTCCCAGCATCAAAAGATCACCCCCAACCTTCCCAACCCAGATGTCATGCAAGACGGCCTGTTGCCTTTTGGGTTTCCTTTATGTACAGACAAGATGTTACACCTGAACCCACAGCAACTTATATATGTCTATGTAGCATTTTGAGTATTGGGTTTCTTTGGCCAACCAAAAGTAGCTCCGAATCCACCAAAATTACTGTCCCAGTGAGGCAGAGTTTAACCCTTGATATTACAACTTAAACATGTTTGCTATAAAATACCATCACAAGTGAATGAGCTTGGTGTAAACAACTCCTCTCTGTGATGCATTTAGGACATGTTTGAGCTGCAGCAAAAATAGTGCATTAGTGATTCAATAGCAAGTGCATGCACTAGGGGAAAAAAAAACAAACTCTGTCCACAAATTCATCAGAAGTGGCAATCTGCTAGACAAATAATTTTGCAGGATTTTTGTACATCTAAGTTACCTCATCAGTAAGTGCCATGTCTCTGCCATGCCATAAGAAGCTAATTTCCTGTAAAAGTTGTGGAAATTATTAGAGTAAAAAAAAAATTAGAACAGTGTACCTGTGCCAAAACTCATCAGTGCTCGAGGGAGAACTTTGTTAGGCACACGTGAGACAGTTTACATCTGATATTGCTTTATAGGAATTGCTTCTGCCGATTCCAGACATTCTAATACACTATTACACCATAAAGATTGTGAAGTGGTTATTGGCAAACGTTTGTAAATGTGACATGTATAAAGTATTTATACTCCTAATTCACACTGTTATAGAGCAAAATCATCTAAGTATTGCCACATGACAAGGTTAGTCAACAGGAATACTAGAACTATGTTTGCATGATACACAAGCACCCATTAGGACTAATCCGTACACACACAGTTAATCTAATGCCAAATAAACACTGGCTAAATAAATGTATGGCACAGAATATAATTTGACTATCAAGACTTTAAGCATAATGAAAAAGTCTATATATATGTGTATATGAATTATGTGGGCATTCTTGATACTTCAAGTTCTAGTTTCAAAAAAATACATAACTAATTTAATTTTACACAAAAATATTTATGCAGATTTTCAGAATTTCATATCAGGAAATAACCTTTTTACGTCTGTTCAATATCAAAACAATTTGCTACAGTGTTTATCTGCATGGTCTTTAAGCCCGCTGTAGTTGTGTTGCAGACAGTGCATGAAAAAGTACTCTGCGGGGAACCGAGCCATGCCACCAAAGCCGGGAAGAGCGCATGGAAACGGTAGTCTAGAGCTAATCAGATGACTGATTTTAGGACACAAAACACCAACTGAATTGTATATGCTTGTACAAATTGATTCTGTGTGTTCCTCTGAACAAAGCAGAGAAAATTATGTTACCGTCAATATTGAAATTAAACTTCCAACTTCTCTAATAAAAAATTAAAACACATTTAACACCTGTCCTCATGTATGCGTTCCAGCAGACTTTTTGCCTTCTTCATAAATGATCTCTTCATTATTTCCAGAGGAGGCTTCTTCATGCCCCAATACATTTTCCCCCCAAATGACACAAAACAGGCTGATTCTGGTTGACTCCCAAAGGTAGTATATTTGGTTTTTTTCCTCATATTTATCATTTGAACTGGTTTCTGTGAAATTTCTCTAGTTCCCTATTTGCTTATCTGCAAGACAATGGGGTTAGACTATGTATCTTTCAGCACTAACATCCCATGGAAAACTATGGCTATTAAAATAGCACCATACTGGGGTGCCTACGTGGCTCAATCGTTAAGCATCTCACTCTTGGTTTTTGCTCAGGTCATGATCTCAGGGTCAGAAGATTGAGCCCTACTTTGGGCTCCACTCAGTGTTGGTTCTGCTTGAGATTCTCTCTCTCCCTCGGCCCTTCCCCCAACTCAACTCGCTTGCTCTCTCTCAAAATAAAATCTTTAAAAAAATTTTTTCTTAAATAGTACCACATTGGGATGGCCCATTCTCAAGAATTTCGAATGGCTCATCAAATCAAAGGACTTCTAACAAGAGCTCAGCTCAACATTCTGTGGCACTACACTGAATTCATCAATTGCCTCCTTCTTCCTTTGCTTCTGAGAGGTACTCCCGGTTTTCCCATTGTTCTGATCTCTTCTCTGCCTCTTCATCCTTTTACACCTTTTACGCCACCATAAATATTCCAGTACTATATCCAGAGCCAGTTTTTTCTTTAACCCAGACTACTTCCAGTATTTAAGATATCCTACCCCCGCCCCAAAAGATTCCACTGTAGTGGGATTAAATGTACACACAGCTCAGATGTTCAACAAGATGATGTTTTACTTTCAATTTTAAGTTCAGATTGCACTCAAATTCTGCATTCTTGCTTATGAAGGAAACAAAAGCTTGCCAATTAAAATAATTCAGTCTTTTCCAGCTTAAAAATATGTTATTTCCGAGGCATTTTCAGTTACTGAAAAGTCAAATCCCCCCTTAGAGTCCCAGCCCCATTCAGGACTCCTTGCTTCTTTCTCCAGACAGCAGTGGGGAGGAGTATCTGGTCTCCCCACTGCTGGACAGTCCTAACTGCCCTGTGCTACAGCCCTGCAAATTGGGTCCTTCCATCCCAGTGGCTCAAGGTCTTTGCTCAGTCAAGTGTTCACCCTGGACTCAGTTTATTTTAGCATTCTTCTGGGAGATGCAGGAACTTCTGGATCTTCGTGGGCTGTGGGAGAACTAGAAGTGCTAACTCCAGTCCATTCATTTAAGTACCTCCTTTGCCCATTTGTCAGCTACTAGCTCCATGTTCCAACGTCATGAGGTTTCTCCAGGAGGCTTGCAGTTTGTTAGAGCAATGCCCCGAGAAGCAAAAAGCAAGCCTGTTTTATATGAGGCCCCAGGCCTATCTGGGTTTATACTACATCTTGCTTCTCCCACCCAGCAGCACTTTCTGTTCAACCTGGGAGTCAGGACGCTTGAGTCTCAATTCTTTCTCTTTCTCCTCAGCCCAGAAAGGTTATGGAACTGCCTATTCCTGCCTGACTGGAATGCCCATACAAGACTGTATTCCTTCTTCCTAAGCAGATTATTCTTCCCTTTTGGGAGGATAAAAAGCTTCATGGGGGGAAAAAGGTTGCCAAAATTGGGGAACCCATTGGGAAGTATCATAGTTCATCAGATCTAAGACACCATTGATTATAACATCACCATCATTTTATATACCACAAAGAAAACAGGCTGCCAATTAAACGAGGACACATCACCCTGTGATTGTAAGACACCTCAATTCCAGAGATGTTAAAATGTGAAAAATGTTTCTTGGAATCCGTGAAATAGTATTTCAAAAATATTGTACAAGCTAATCAAATCCCAAGACTTGAGGGTTGATGGGAGTTGGGGGAGGAAGGCAAGTATTAAAGACAGGATACAAGAGAAATATTATATCAGAAAACCTAAAGCAAAGAACACTTCTGCAATTGGGACTGTAATTTAGTAGTGAGCTTCCTTCAAAAGCAATTAAAAAGAAAAGAAATTGGACTTCCAGGGAAGACGGTAGAGTAGAAAGATCTTAAGCTTACCTCATCCCATGGATACAACTAGATAACACCCACATTAGTGTAAATAACCCAGAAAATGACCCAAAGATTGGCAGAAGAGACTATTCACAGTTAAACGCAGAGAAAAGTCCCCATCAAAGAGGGTTGGAAGAGCAGAGGTGCAGTCGGGAGCTAAAAAGACCCCCATGGGACAGTCCGTGAGAGGGAGGGATACCACAGGTGTAGAGAGGCAGACCCTATTACCCAGGCATGGGAGCCCTCAGAGAAGACAAATCCCCATAACATTTAACTTTTAAAACCAGAGGGGCCTAATGTCATGAGGTTTTTTTTATATAATTTTTATTGTTATGTTAATCACCATACATTACATCATTAGTTTTTTTTTTTAAGATTTTATTTATTTGAGAGAGAATGAGAGAGAAAGCACATGAGATGGGGGGAGGGTCAGAGGGAGAAGCAGACTCCCTGCCGAGCAGAGAGCCCGATGCGGGACTCGACCCAGGGACTCCAGGATCATGACCTGAGCCGAAGGCAGTCGCTTAACCAACTGAGCCACCCAGACACCCCTACATCATTAGTTTTTGATGTAGTGTTCCATGATTCATTGTTTGTGCATAACACCCCTAATGTCATGAGTTCTTATAATCAGTGGGGCTTAACACCTGGAACTTTAAAAATCAGAGGGCTCTGCTTTGGGAAACCCTGGAGGGTGAGAGGAAACTGAATTCCCACCATTAAAGAGACAGCACAGCAAATAGCCTGGCTGAGATATAGCATAGAAGCAGCAATTTGAAAAACACCTAGGGTATAAGAGAAGATTTGCTTACTCATCTTAGAGCATGTGCTGAAGGAGTAGGAATCTATAGGAGACTTATATAGGATAAAAGGAGCTGGCAGGCACCATTTCCCTCCCCCCACTTTCCCCCACCCCTGCATAAACACAAGGCCACCTGCAGGAATCAGCGCAGTACCAACACTCTATCTAGCTTGCTAACAGTGAGACTCCCCCTCATCATCTCCTACAGACATGCCCCCTCCAGCCAGGTTTTTGTCCCAGATCTCCACCCACAGGAGACCCCCAAAATAACTTGCTATCATGCACCCCACCCCACATTGTCTTGCAGACCCAACCCCTCCCATACACCCTTGGCCAGAGCCCATCCAAAGTGGTGCCACAGGTATAGCAGTGTGCAAGCACACCCAACAGGGGCCAGCACCACTCCGAAGTAACTCTTGCGCCAGGGAGAGGGGAAGATAACCACACGTAGCAGCAAGGGACTGGGGGCAGGCATCTGGTCTGACTGGAGACCCCACCTGCCAATAAAAGCTTCTCAAGGGACAACACAAAGAAAGTGCCCAGCAGTTCAGATCTACCATAGCTCTGGCAAATGCCTGGTCAGACTCAATTCAAGTCCAGGGCAGCCCCAGATGGGCCCACTAACAACACAGGGAATAAACCCTGCCCAAAACAGGCAATGAGAGCCACTGCAAATGACCAGACTGAAGGCAAAGGTGGCTCAGCCCCAACAGTAGGGTACACACAACACCCATAAGAGACACACCCAAAATGCTAGGTTCTGGTAAACAGGACATTGCACTGCAGGGCACCATGGAACCTCTTCTTCATCAGGCCACTACTCTCAAAAGAGACATAATTGACTTTCCTAACACAGAGAAAGAGACAGCTGGACAAATTGAGGACACAGAGTAAAGTCACACCAAAAGAACTAAACAAAACAGAGATAAGTAATATGGTCTGTAGAGAATGTAAAGCAGTGGTCATAAAGATACTCATGGGATTTGAAAAAAACAGTGGAGGACCTCAGTGAGACTCCCAACAAAGAGAAAGGAAACATAAAAGAAGAATCAATCTGAGATGAAGAACTTAATAACTGAAATTAAAAATTCACTAGAGGGAATGGATAATAGATTAGAGGATAGAGAACAGATTACCGACTTGAGGACAGAGTAATGGAATGCAATTAAGTTGTACAGGAGAAAGAGAAAAAATACTGTACTCAGTGACATCCAAAGTGGTGCCACAGGTATAGCAGTGTGCAAGCACTGCTATACCTGTGTAATAACATTCGTATTATAAGAATTCCACAAGAAGAGAGAGAAAAGGGGGCAGTGTAATAACATTCGTATTATAAGAACTCCACAAGAAGAGAGAGAAAAGGGGGCAGAAAATTTATTTGAAGAAATAACATCTGAAAACTTCACTAATCTGGGGAAGGAAACAAAAATCCAGACCCAGGAGGCACAGAAAGTCCCCAACAAAATCAACCCAAGCAGGTCCACACCAAGACACAGAGTAATTAAAATGGCCAAAATTAGGGATAAAGAGAATTTCAAAAGCAACAAGAGAAAAGAAAACATTACATACAAGAAAAGGAGGAAGAAGAGGAGGGGGAGGAGGGGAGGAGGGGGAGGAGAGGAAGCTTCCAAGTTCATTCTATGAGGCCACCATTACCCTGATACCAAAACCAGATAAAGACACCACCAAAAGAGAGAGAGAGAGATAAGAAATACAGGCCAACATCTCTGATGAACGTAGATGCAAAAATCCTCAACAAAATATTAGCAAACCAAATCCAACAATACATTAAAAAAATCATTCATCACCATCAAGTGAAATTTATTCCTGTGATGCCAGGGTCATTCAATATTCACAAATCAATCAACATGATACATCACAGCAATAAGAGAAAAGGTAAAAAGCATATTATCATTTCAATAGATGCACCAAAAGCATTTAACGAAGTACATCATCCACTCATGATAAAAACCATCAACAAAGTAGGTTTGGAGGGAAATATCTCAACACAGTAAAAGCCATATATGAAAAACCCCACAGCTAGCATAATTCTCAATGGTGAAAACCTGGGAGCTTTCCCCCTAAAATCAGGAATAAGATAAGAGGTCCATTCTCACCATTTTCACTCAACATAGTCCTGGAAGTCCTAGCCACAGCAGTCAGATAAGAAAGAAAAATGAAGATCAGCCAAATTAGCAAGGAGTAAGTAAAACTGTCACTATTTGCAGATAACATGATACCATATGCAGAAAACCCCAAAGACTCCACCAAAGAACTACTAGAAATGATAAATAAATTTAGTAAGGTTGTGGAATACAAAACCAATGCGCACACCCCAATAATGAAGCAGCAGAAAGAGAAATTAAGAAAACAATCCCATTTAAAATTGCATCAAAAATAATAAAATACCTCAACCAAGGAGACGAAAAACTTGTACTCTGAAAATCATAAAACACTGATGGAAGAAATTGCACACAACACAAATGGGAAGATATTCCATGCTCATGGATTGGAAGAACAGATATTGTTAAAATGTCCACACTACCCAAAGCAATCTACAGATTTAATGCAATCCCTATCAAAATACTAACAGCATCCTGCACAGAACCAGAACAAATAATTATAACATTTGTATGGAACCACAAAAGACCCTGAATAGCTAAAACAATCTGGAAAAAAAAAAACTGGAGGTATCGCAATTCCAGATTTCAAGTTACACTACAAAGTTGTAGTAATCAAAACAGTATGGGGCTGGCACAAAAAGAGTCACAGAGACCAACAGAACAGCTAAAAGAGACCCCAGAAATAAACCCATGACCATACAGTCAATCTTTGACAAAGGAGGCAAGAATATGCAATGAGAAAAGGGGTCTCTTCAACAAATTATGTTGGGAAAACTGGTCAACTACATGAAAAAGAATGAAACTGGACTACTTTCTTATATGTACACAAAATGAACTCAAAATGGATTAAAGACCTAAATGTGAGACCTGTAACCATAAAAATCCTAGAAGAGAACACAGGTAGTAATCTCTCTGACTTTGGCCACAGCAAAATTTTTCTAGATAGGTCTCCTGACATGTTTGGGAAACAAATCAAAATTAAGCTATTGTGACTACATCAAAATAAAAAGCTCCTGCACAGCAAAGGAAACAATCAACAAAACTAAAGTGGGAAAACATATTTGCAAATGACATATGCAATAAAGGGCTAGTATCCAAAATATATAAAGAACCTATACAACTCAACATACACACGAAAAAACAAATAATCCATTTAAAATGTGGGCAGAAGACATAAACAGACATTTCTCCAAAGACATATAGATGGCCAACAGACAAATGACAAGATGCTCAACAGCCCTCATAAATAGGGAATTACAAATCAAAACCACAATGAGATGTCACCTCACAGCTGTCAGAATGGCTAAAACCAAAAACACAAGAAACAAGTGTTGGCAAGGGTGTGGAGGAAAAGGAACCCTTGTGCACTGTTGGTAGTAAAGCAAACTGGTGCAGAAAAACAGTAGGCAGTTTCCTCAAAAGTTAAAAATAGAATTACCATATAATCCAGGAATTCCTCTCATGGGTATTTACACAAAGAATATGAGAACATGAATTCAAAAAGATATATGCACCCCTATGTTTATTGCAGCATTATTTACAACAGCCAAATTATGGAAGCAGCCCAAGTGTCCTCAATAGGTGAATGGATAAAGAAGATGTGATATATCTATCTATACACACACACATACATATACATATGATGGAACATTACTCAGCCATAAAAAGGAACGAAATCTTGTCATTTGCAACAACATGGATGGATCTAGAGGGTTTAATGCTAAATGAGGTAAGTCAGTCAGAGGAAGACGAATACCATACGATTTCACTCATATGTGAAATTTAAGAAACAAATGAACAAAAAAAAGAGACAAACCATAAAACAGACTCTTAACTGGAGAACAAACTGATGGTTACCAGAGGGGAGGTGGGTGGGGGGATGGGTGAAATAGTGGAAGGGGATGAAGAGTCCACTTATCGTGATGAGCGCTGAGTAATGTGCAGAATTTGTGATTCACTATATTATACACCTTAAACTAATATAACAATATAACACTGTACATTATACTGGAATTAAATAAAATATGTTATGTGTGTGTGTGTGTATGTGTATGTATGGTGTGTGTTTGTGTGTGCGTGTATACACATGGTGTGTATGAATATGGTCTATATATGTACTATATAGTATATGTAGTATAATGTACTATATAATATATATGTACTATATGGTATATGTATGTACTATATAATATGTATGGTATAAATATATCTGTGGTATATATATATTACTATTGTATAGTATGTAATATATAGATATAATTAATGCTTTATGAAACAAAGTAATTAAATTTAAGGAGGCAAAATTCTTTAGCCAAGTCATTTCTATTGGAGTAGATTTGACTCTGACAAAATATCTCCATTTAATTTTGTCAGCCTAAAACTAGAACTAAGAAGAAACAGGCCCAATAAGAATTCTCTGACATAGTTATGGTTAAGGATTCCTGCAATTACTCTATAGGTGAAGTGAAATATATTTGTTTTTGACCACACAAATGAAAATTACGTACACAAATATATAGTATTATGTTTTTTGAGATGTTTATACAAATGGGTTCATACTGTAGATATTGTTTTATAATTTACTTTTGGACTTTACACTGTATCTAGGAAATATTTCTATGTAAATAGACAGAGATCTACTCCCATTCTCTTTCCCTAATTATAAAGTTTGTAATGTAAAATTTAATAATCTAAAACATAGTATAACTTCAGAAATGAAAATGCATATGAAACCAACCCATCATTGCTTCAATATTAAAATATTACCAGCACCACCCCCAACAAAAAGGAAAGAAATATTTCACCGTCTATTCAGAAGATCTTGTTTATATGTATTTTCCCTTAGTTGTCTTATGGGATCATATGCCTTCAATTTCTACTTATCTGTATATAATCCTAAATCCATGACTTTAGCCTTTACCTTTCTTCTTCGAAGCACTGGCTCTTCCCCTTAGATTTTCAGAGTTAAAAAAAAAAAAATGGTCCACATGCTCATTGTGTGTAATTAATAAAAAGCAATGACCCTTCCTCTACCTACCCTCCCTATTTTAACAACCCATAACAGGTACTAATTCATGGGTCCATCTTGTTCTGCTCCATCTAATTTGTTCTCACATCCAATCTGTTGATAAAACCTATGAATTCTACCCTGTCTTGGAAGCTTCTCTCTCCTCCTTTAAAATTTCTCTTATTCCTTAACTTTAGTAACTTCCTATTGAATTTCTTTGGCCTTCAAATCCCTCTACACATGGACTAATCTCCCCCAATGACAGCTCTCTGCTCAAAAATGTTGAATTCCTATCCACTACCTAAAGAATAATGTTGAAATTACTGATGTCAGCAGCTTCTGGCCCCAACCTAACTATTCACCTAGTCAATCTGCATTTAGCCCTGTTCTCTGTTCGTACATACGTGGCACACATCTTTCCTAGCCACATCACATAATGATGCCCTCTCAATCCTTAAGAAGCCACCACCAAAAAGCCACTTCCAAAAGCTCTCTCATTCCCCCAAGAAAGAAATAATTTTCTGAATTTATCCATTCAGACTTTAAAAGCTTCTGAATTTATCCATTTATGCTTTAAAAGCTATTTAAACAGATAGCATTCCCAGACTAATTTCTTTTCAGGCTTTGTTTATTTCCATTGTGAAAAACAGGAAGTCAATAACTATAAAATGACTATTTAAATTATGTTCTGTGAGACAGAATGAAGGATTTGTAACTATCTTTGTGTGGTCTCTTAGGCAGCCAATGTCTTTGAAAACCAGAATGAAGGGCTAAAATAAGCTTTCTTGTGAGTTGTCTTCTCAATTTCAAGAAAACAATTTTCCTCAAGTCCTACTGTTGGCTTCCTTTCAAAACAGTATGACTATCACAAAGGCCAACAGGCGCTCAAAAGACACATCAACACTAAGTGAGATTATGGAAAGTGAAGAGGGAGCATCTCATGTTAGCCTCTCCTTTCCCATCATTTCTGTATATCTGAGAGAAGACCACACTTTTCTACAACTTGTTCTTTATGCTTAGCATTTAACAGAATCCCAAACACAAACTTTAATAATTGCATCTTTAATGTCATAATAAATCCTGGGTAGTGCCTCTGGGATGAATTTTTATGAGCCATTTCTTTAATAATATTTCATGAAAAGCGTTCTGCTCCATAGGCTAGAATAATGAAAAAATATTAGGGGAGGGAGCAGGGAGATGGTTAAAAATAGCATTTTTTTTCACATCAAAAAAAAAGAAAAGGTGGCTGTGCTCATCTCTGTAAGTGATACGGTTCCTTTTCTTCCCCTCTCCTCGAGCTACTTTCTTGGAAATACGGAGTGAGGAACAGTCCCAGAGCTACTTCATCCGGGAAACTGTTGAGACCCTTTCAAGTCTCCACCAAGATAAAATTTAGAAAAATTTTCCTAAGGAGGCCAATTTAATATTGTATACTTAATTACTCACACCATGACCAAAACTTTAGGTGAATCGGAATGTATCGAAAACAAAACAGAGGTTAAAAGATCTTTAGTTGTTTTTGAACTTTGATTTCATAAAATTGGAATGAAGAAATATTATACTAGTCCATCAAAATAATTACCATTTATCCCTTTCAAGCAATGTATGTATTTAATTTTCCCCAAATTCACACACATTTTACACTTTATCTTTTGATTTTCCTTAGAAAAAACTTGGTATATGTGTTCAATGTGGTGTGAATACAGCATATTAAACTCTACAGGCTATAACACTATATTATAAATTCATCTACGAACCTTGACTACCACATGAATAGTTATTTTGGCCACAACTTTGGCATTGGGCTAACTTTATTCATTGATCAAATATTTATTAGAATTTGGGGGAAGACAGTGGAGGAGGAGGATCCTAGGCTCACCTCATCCCACAGATACACCTAGAAAACACCCACATCAGTATAAGTAGCCCAGAAAATGATGTAAAGACTGGCAGAACAGACTATGCACAGCTAAATGTAGAGAAGAAGCCACATTAAAGGGTAGGAAGGGAAAATACACAGTGAGGAGCTAACTGGACCCAGGGGACTGTCTGTAAGAGGGGAAGACACTGCAGACACAAAGATGAGAGAGGAGCAAACTCTCATGCCGGGCACCTCAGGCACAGGGGGCCCACACTGGGAAGGTGAATCCTCATAACACTTGGCTTTGAAAACAAGAGGGAACTTCGACAGTTCTTAAAATCTGTGGGGCTTAACACCAGAAATGTTAAAAAAAATCAGTGGGCTCAGGTCTAGGAGAGCCAGAGGAAGAGAGAAAACTAATCTAACTAATTTACTAATCTCAGAGCATGTGCTGGAGGGGCAGGGATCTACGAAAGACTTCTCAAAGAACAAAAGAGCTGGTGGGTGCCATTTCCCTCCCCTGCCTCCAGCCTAGGTACACAGATACCTGGGGGATGAGAGCAGCAGGAACACACTCACCTAGCTTGCTAATGACTCCCATGAGCTCTTCTGGGGACCCACCCCCTCCATCCTGGCCTTGGCAATTTTCCCAGGGTTGCAGGTCCCCTCCTGCAGCCAAACAGTGTGGACCTTGCTAGCATTGCACACCCTGCCCCTTCCAACACACCTGTGGCAGGTGTCCAACCAAAGCAGTGCCACAAGTGTGGCTATGTGCAAGCAGCACCAACAGGGGCAAGCATCACCACAAAGTGACTCCTGCCCCAGGGAGAGAAGAAACCACACATACCAGTCTGACTACAGCCCCAGCAGTGGCTGGGGGCAGACATCTGGTCTACCTTCCGGCCCTACCCACCAACAAAAGTTTCTCTGGGGAGAACACAAGGAAAATGCCTTGCATTCTGGTGCTTCCTCAGCTCTGGCAAATGTCTGGTCTGACTTAACTCAAGGCCCCAGACTAGCCTACTAACAACACAGGAAACAAACCCTGTCCACAACATTCAAAGGGAGCCATTACAAATGACTGGACTGAAGGTAAACCCAGCTCAGCAACAAAAGTAACACACATAGGAGAACCAAGTTCTGATGAACAGGGGACATTGCACTGCAGGATCTATTCTTCATAGGACTGCTACTTGCAAGAGCAACACATAGAAACAGACACAAAGAGTTAGAGAAAATGAGGAGACACAGGAATATGTCCAGAATGAAAGAACAAGACAAAGTCACACCAAGAGAGCTAAACACAACAGAGATAAGTAATATGCTTGGTAGAGAATTTAAAGTAATGGTTATAAAGATACTCACTGCACTTGAAAAAACAGTGGAGGACCTCAGGGACGCTCCCAACAAAGGGAAAGAAAACAAAAAAGAACAGAGATGAAGAACGCAATAACTGAAAAGAAAATAAAATTGAGGGAATAAATAGTAGACTAGAAAAAGCAGAAGAATGGATCAGTGACCTGGAGGACATAGTAATGGAATGCATCAAGCTGAACAAGAGAAAGAAAAACAAATAATAAAATATGAAGATAGATTAAGAGAACTCAGTGACAACATCAAGTGTAATAAGTTTGCATTATAGGGATCCCAGAAGGAGAAGAGAGAGAAGAGGCAGCAGAAAATTTATTTGAAGAAATAATAGCTGAAAAATTCCTTAATCTGGGGAAGGAAACAGAAATCCTGATCCAGGAGGCACAAAAAATTCCCCAACAAAATCAACCCAAGCAGGTCCACACCAAGATACAGAGTAATTAAAATGGCCAAAAGTAGTGTTAAAGACAGAACTTTAAAAGCAACAAGAGAGAAGAAAACATCACATACAAGAGAAACACCATAAGGTTATCAGCTGATTTTTCAGCACAAAGTTTACAGGCCAGAGGGAGTGGCATAATATATTCAAAGTGCTGAAAGAAAAAAAACAGCAACCAAGAATATGCTATCCAGCAAGGTTATCATTCAGAATA
The DNA here is from genome assembly GCF_009762305.2 of Zalophus californianus. Taxonomy (NCBI): domain Eukaryota; kingdom Metazoa; phylum Chordata; class Mammalia; order Carnivora; family Otariidae; genus Zalophus; species Zalophus californianus. Next base: position 105,015,336 of record NC_045602.1, on the reverse strand, counting down.
GAAGGAGAAATAAAGAGTTTCCCAGAGAAATAAAACAAAGGAATTCATTACCAATAAACCAGCTTTTCAAGGCTGGTTAAAGGGGACTCCTTGAGTGGAAAGGAAAGACCATAAACAGAAGTAAGAAAAGAAGGAAGCACAAAGCACTAAAATTAAGTATATCTATAAAAATCAGTCAAGGGCTTCACAAAATAATAGGATATAAAATATGACACCATAAATCTATAATGTGGTGGTGGGGGGTTAAGGAATAAAAATTTAGTGCTTTCTGAATGGGTTCAAATTTAAGCGACCATCAAATTAATATAGACTGCTATATGCAGAAGATGTTATATATAAACCTAATGATAACCACAAATCAAAAACCAGTAATAAATACAGAAAAACAGGGACGAAGGAATTCAAGTATATCACTAAAGAAAGGAAGCAAACCATGAGAGAAGAGAGCAAGAAATAAACAGAAGAGAACTACAAAGACAACCATAAAAGAAAACAAAATGGCAATAAGTACATACCTATCAATAATTACTTTGAAAGTAAATGGACTAAACACTGTAATCAAAAGACATCGGGTGATGGAATGGATAAAAAAAAAAAAGACCCATCTATATGCTGCCTACAAGAGACAAAATTCAGACCTAAAGATACATGAAGATTGAAAGTGAAGGGATGGAAAAGCATTTATCATGCAAATGGAAGTGAACAGAAAGTAGGGGTAAAAATACTTATATCAGACAAAATAGGCTTTAAAACAAAGACTGTAACAAGAAACAAAGGACACTACATAATCATAAAGGGAACATTCCTTTTTTTTTTAAGATTTTATTTATTTATTTGACAGAGAGAGAGATAGCGAGAGCAGGAACACAAGCAGGGGGAGTGGGAGAGGGAGAAGGCGGCTTCCTGCCGAGCAGGAAGCCTGATGTGGGACTCGATCCCAGGACCCTGGGACCATGACCCAAGCCGAAGGCAGACGCTTAATGACTGAGCCACCCAGGTGCCCCCATAAAGGGAACATTCCAACAAGAAGATATAACAACTGTAAATATTGATGCGCCCAACACGGGAGCACACAAATACAAAAAGCAGCTAATAACAAACAAAAAAGAAGTAATCAACAGTAATACAATAATATCAGGGGACTTTAACACCCTACTTACATCAATGGATAGTTCATCCAAACAGAAAATCAATAAGGAAACAGTGGCTTTGAATGACACATTGACCAGGTGAGTCTAACAGACATATTCAGATCATTCCATCCTAAAAGAGTGGAACACATATTCTTTTCAAGTGCTCATGGAACATCTTCCAAAATAGATCACATCTTAGGCCACAAAACAAGTCTCAACAAATTCAATGAGTTTGAAGTCATACCATGCATCTTTCCCGAACACAACATTATGAAATGAGAAATCAACCACAAGAAAAAATCTGGAAAGAACACAAATACATGGAAGTTAAATAACATGCTACCAAACAATGAATGGGTCAACCAAGAGACTGAAGGGGAAAGCAAAAAATACATGGAGATAAATAAAAATGAAAACACAACAGTCCAAAGTCTTTGGGATAAAGCAAAAGTTGTTCTAAGTGGCAAGTTTATAGCAATGCAGGCTTATCTCAAGAAACAAGAAAAACCTCAAATAAACAACTTACCCTCACACGTAAAGGAGCAAGCAAAAGAAGAACAAACAAAACCCAAACCCAGTAGATGGAAGGAAATAATAAAGATTAGAGCAGAAATAAAGGCAACAGAAACTAAAAAAGACAACAGAGAGGAACCATCAGAGACTATGGACTCTGAGAAACAAACTGAGGGTTCTAGAGGGGAGGGGGTGGGGGGAGGGGCTAGATTCTTTACCAATTTGGATGCCTTTTACATCTTGTTCTTGTCTGATTGCTGCGGCTAGAACTTCCAGTACTCTGTAGAATAAAAATGGTAAGAATGGACAACCTTGTGTTCCTGACCTTAAGGGGAAAGCTTTCAGTTTTTCCCATTTGAGTATGATATTCACTGTGGGTTTTTCATAGATGGCCTTTATTATGTTGAGGTATGTTTCCCCTAAACTTACTTTATTGAGGGCTTTTATCAGGACTGGATGTTGTACTTTGTCAAATGCAAACTGAAGATGACACAAAGAAATGGAATGAGAGTCCATGCTCATGGATTGGAAGAAAAAATATTGTTAAAATGTCCTTATTATCCAAAGCAATTTACAGATTTAATGCAATCCCTATCAAAATACCAACAGCATTTTTCACAGAACTAAAACAGAAAAACACCTAAAATTATTTGAACCACAAAAGACTCTGAATAGCCAAAGCAATTTTGTAAAAGAAAAGGAAAGATGGAAGTATCACAATTATGGACTTCAAGTTATATTACAAAGCTGTAGTAATCAAAACAGCATGGTATTGGCACAAAAATAGACACATAGCTCAATGGAACAGAGTAGAAAACTCAGAAATAAACCCATGATTATGTGGTCAATTCACAAAGCAGGAAAGAATATCTAATGGGAAAAAGATAGCCCCTTTGACAAATGGTGTTGGGAAACTGGACAGCTATATGCAAAAGAATTAAACTGGACTTTATTTCATCATACACAAAAATAAATTCAAAATGAATTAAAGACCTAAATGTGAGACCTGAAGCCATAAAAATCCTAGAAGAGAACACAGGCAGTAATTTCTCTGACATTGACCATAGCAACATTTTTCGAGATATGTCTCCCGAGGCAAGGGAAATAAAAGCAAAAATAACCTGCAGGGACTACATCCAAATGAAAAGTCTCTGCACAGTAAAGGACTAATCAACAAAACAATAAAAGGTTTGGCCCCCTCTCATCTTTAGAGAAATTTCTATTCATGTCTTCTGTTGGTTAAGTGTCTGCCTTTGGCTGGGGTCATGATCCCAGGGTCCTGGGATGGAGCCCCCTGTCAGGCTCTCTGCTCAGGGGGAAGTCTTCCTCTCCCTCTCCCTGCTGCTCACCCTGCTTGTGCTCTCTGTCAAAAAAAATGAATAAAATCTTAAAAATAAAAGATGACATCCAGATGGCCAACAGACACATGAAAAGATGCTCAACATCACTCATCATCAGGGAAATGCAAAACTGCAATGAGCTATCACCTCATACCTGTCAGAATGGCTAAAACCAAAAACACAAGAAGCAAGTGTTGGCAAAGATGTAGAGAAAAAGGAACCCTCATTCAGAGTTGGGAATGCAAACTGGGGCAGCCACTGTGGAAAATAGTATGCAGGCTCCTCAAAAAGTTAAAAATAGAACTACTCTACAATCTAGTAATCACACTATTGGGTATTTACCCAAAAGTACAAAAACACTAATTCAAAGGGATACATGTACCCCTATGTTTATAGCAACATTATTTACAATTGCCAAATTACAGAATCCACCAAAAAAGAATGAAATCTTGCCACGTGCAACAACATGGATGGAGCTAGAGAGCATTATGCTAAGCAAAATAAGTCAGAGAAAGACAAATAACATATGAATTCAATCATATGTGGAATTTAAGAAACAAACAAAAAGATGAGCAAAGGAAAAAAGAGAGAGAGAGAAATCAACTAATAGACTCTTAACTATAGAGAACTAATGGTTACCAGAGAGGAGTTGGGGGGGTAGATGGCTGAAATAGATGATGATGGGGCTTAAGGAGTGCACTTGTGATGAGCATTAGGTGATGTATGGAAGCATTGAATCACTATATTGTACATCTGAAAATAATATAACACTGTATGTTAACTATACTGGAATTTATGAGAAAAGAAAAAGGAAAGAAATGGCTTAAAATTGTAATTGATTTTGTCTGTCCCAAAGTATTCATGGATAATTATTACAACAAATAGTTTAAATAAATAAAAAGGCTTATAGACAAACTTTGAATAGCTTCCAAAATCTTTAGTAACCCCAAACTTTGATGTTTTGCTAAGTTAAATGATAAATTAGGTTGAATTCATCAGATATCTAACTCTTCCAAATATGATAAAGTACTGAAACATCAATTACTATACATGGGTTTATCTGCTTTTGACTTATTAAAGAGAAACTAAAGATACTTGAGTCTGTAAGTAGACATGTTTTATGCCTTATTAGAAATTATACCATAAAAAAGACATTTCTAGAAATTATGAAATATATTCATAGATTTGTCATTCTAAAAAATTCTCAGGTAATAGATCACAATTAGTTACTTAGTTTTCACTGAAGACTAAAATTTCTAAGAGTTAAAATTTTGCCAAATATAATCGAGCCTGCTGAGAAATGATAAGGAAAGCAACTCTATAATTGTTTTTATCAGGTCTTTAATTATTAAAAAAACTAAAACCTCTCAATATGAAAGGAGCTAAGTTTTGCTAACAACTATACAACCTTCTGTAGAATCTCTTCTGGCCACCTTAGTTAAACAGACAATTAAGTTGTAAGTTTCTAATGATCTATAATGCTGTTTAGGCATGTGCTTTATAATCTTTGGGGGTTTTTTCACACACAAAAATAAACTCAAAATGGTTGAAAGACCTAAATGTGAGACAGGAGTCCATCAAAATCCTAAAGGAGAACACAGGCAGCAACCTCTTCGACCTCAGCCGCAGCAACTTCTTCCTAGAAACATTGCCAAAGGCAAGGGAAGCAAGGGCAAAAATGAACTATTGGGACTTCATCAAGATAAAAAGCTTTTGCACATCTGCTAATGTAGGGATCCGAAGGGGTACATGCACCCCAATGTTTATAGCAGCAATGTCCACAATGGCCAAACTGTGGAAAGAGCCAAGATGTCCATCAACAGATGAATGGATAAAGAAATGTGGTATATATATACAATGGAATACTATGCAGCCATCAAAAGGAATGAAATCTTGCCATTTGCAACGACGTGGATGGAACTAAAGGGTGTTATGCTGAGTGAAATAAGTCAATCAGAGAAAGACATGTATCATATGACCTCACTGATATGAGGAATTCTTAATCTCAGGAAACAAACTGAGGCCGGCTGGAGTGGTGGGGGGTGGGAGGGATGGGGTGGCTGGGTGATAGACATTGGGGAGGGTATGTGCTATGGTGAGTGCTGTGAATTGTGTAAGACTGTTGAATCACAGACCTGTACCTCTGAAACAAATAATACATTATATGTTAAAAAAAAAAAAAAGAAGAAGAAGAAGATAGCAGGAAGGGGAAAATGAAGGCAGGGAAATCAGAGGGAGAGACGAACCATGAGAGACTATGGACTCCAAGAAACAAACTGAGGGTTCTAGAGGGGAGGGGGGAAGGGAATGGGTTAGCCCAGTGATGGGTTTTAAGGAGGGCACCGTATTGCATGGAGCACTGGGTGTTATACGCAAACAATGAACCATGGAACACTACATCAAAAACTAATGATGTAATGTATGGTGATTAACATAATAAATTTAAAAAAAGAAAATGGGGAAGAAAAAGAATCTTCAGAGGTTTTTTAACAAACTTCTTCAAAATGCAAATTCTAGATGAAGTCTTTTTGACTGATTGGGCTTCTTTATTTGATATGTTGAGTTATAAGGGAAGCATTGTCAAACAAATGTTTTCAGAAAACTTCTTGGGTTCTATTATGTGGGTAAATGCTATAAGTGTTCCACAAATTATACACAATTCCTAAAATTTTAATACATTCTGGTATAATGTCATCACTTAAAATTCTAACTATTAATACATTGTGTGTCACAGAAACAACTGAATTCCCTTATCAATTGCATTATAATGAATTCTCATCAAGTCTTTAACCATGGCAATTTCTTTTAGTGTTTTGTCATTTATAGTTACTGTTCTGATGCTCTTGCAACATGTGTTTCAGCTTCAAGGAGATTCGTAGAAGGGACTTTTTTGACAAATATAGATTTCTGATACCCTTAAGATTCTAAAACTAAGAATTTCTGGAACTAGTAGGAAAACTGCATTCAAACAGAATAAGAATTAATAACGTGGGACTAAATAAAGTAAGTAAGATGATTATGGTTTTCCTGACTCTAGTTTGAAATGTGGCTGGTTCTCTAATGTTTGCTTTTCCAGATTTAAGGAAACTGTTTCTCTTAAGGTATCTATGACTTACAGAAGTATGATAAAGTAGTTCTTTATGAACAAATTGGAACATTAATGTTTCTCCTTATCTGAACTTCCCAGAATTCAGAAACTCTTCATGAGTATACTTCCTATCATGACAATTATAATTATTTGCATAGGTTCAATGAGAATCTGTTCTCCTTGTAACAGGACACTATTGGAAACATTCAATATATTACCAAGGCTCTGGCTGGAATGTCGTTTTTGAGATATACATACATAGACCAAGACCAGACAGCTTTAGATAACTAAAGTAGACTTTATAAAGCTAATAGAGTCCCTCGGTAATGTTGGCCTGATACTTTGCTTACAGTGTTCCCAGCAGCCCTACCAGGTGAGTAAAGAATGTTACTTCCTGGCAGGTGCAGGAACCTCAAGATGTTTTGAGGAATTTGAGGAGAGAGGAATTCACCCAAATCTACAGGTATTGTAGGCAAGTCTGATGGCAAATATTTGGCTTGGCTTCTGGCCTTAAAAAGCTGTTAAAGGTTCAATTGAAATTCCTTATAAAAAGTTCCAACAAAGCAGTTTTAAAAGAACCTCTATGGTCAATTGCTATTCTTGCTGTGCTTATGTAAATAAGTAGACCCAGTGTATTAAAACCAGACTTATTTTACAAATAAATTAGTCTTCATTTAGTTTTCTTTGACAGGAAATGGGGGTGATTTTAGAGAGAAATTAAATTTCAATGACACACATTTGTAGATGTTAGATTCTAGTTCTGATTGTCTTTGAGTGTTGGTCGGTTGCCTATAAAACATAGCTGGATCCTGAATTCTTCTGGTTTCCTCGAATATCCAGCTCTGAGTCTCCAAACTGAGGTTTCCCATCTTCTCCCATTCTCTTGTCTTAAAGTCATGAAGAACTCAAACTACCTTTTTCCCCCCTGAAGCCCTGCAAACTGAGGCTTGACAACTTGACATAAACTTCTGAGAAATTGCCACAAGAGCTTATATATAGACAATCTTAGTGCCTGTTGCCCTAGGAACCACTCAAAAGATCACCAGAGACATTTGAACTACAAACCAGAAAAATCCATCAGATTGCTGCTACCTGCTCCCACTCCAGCTGAGGATGCTTCCAGTCTGACATCTACAAATCTCCCTAGCAGCACTGGAGACTCAGACACTGGGTTTATGATCTGTTCCAAACATTAACCTGTGTTTTCCTTTTGTTTCCATAGACTTGCCTCTTATTAATTATGTAATTACTGCACAAGGCAGGGTCTATATGATGGCTAACACTACTTGCTACATTTATATTAACTCCCTCTGGGAATAAGAATCCAGATAGATAAAGACAGGCAGCAAGCCACTTGGCTACAAGAAGCCCTTGACCACCACACCCTCCTTTTCCAAGGTGGCTGGGACTGGTTTACTGATCTCTTCTCCTGGATACCCCTGGATATCAGATCAATGTGAGAGGGAATGCTAAAACTGAATTTGACTATATGGTTAGTATTCCTTAGAATATGCTGGGGATGAAATTAATGATGTTGTATCCTACTAAATATATAGGAAAATATCCAAGTTCTCAGATAAGGAACTATCTCTGCTACTCCTTCCATTAGAAAAAGAAACCAAAAGTCATATCCTGCACCATGTCAAATCCCCCTAATTCAACTTGAAGCAGTTACAGAAGACAGACCTCTGCCAATGTTCCAGAGAAATGGAATAAAGGGTTGATAATGGGAAATTATAACAGGAAAAATCTCAGCATGTCTGACTCCATGTTGCTTCTATTTCCCTTGCTGTTGTGACCTCAGGTTAAAAACCTCTGCTTAGCCCTGTGCATAGGCATGCTATAGCTAAGATACACAAAAACTGCTCTTTACCCAAAATCTACCTCACCCAAGGAAGTAAGGAAGTAGCCAGAGTGGTCATGATCCCAGTTCTTTGAGACTGAGGTATGATCATAACTCAGAGGGTAATTAAAACAGTGCCCCATAAGGTTAATGAAATTGAAACTAGCAAAAAAATTAAAGCTTGTTTTTCAGAGAACCATTCTCCCCAATCAGCTATGGTGTCTTTTCAGATGCCACTCACTAGCTGTCTCTGTATGAGCCTAGACTCAACGTCAACTGATATGGCTCCAGCCTATGAACAAGCAAGGCCCTGCATTCCTTACTTGAGTCAACAAGCCAAAGACACCATCCAGGTTCTACCAGCTCTTAAAGCATGCCCATACCTTCTGATGTCAGGGACTGAATTTAACCTTGTTCCAGTATTAAGTCTCCCTCCCAAAATGAACATGTGATATATGGTGCATCTATGCTTGCTCAATGCACCTGCTTCATCTTTCCTCATAAATAATCATAAATTTCCCTACCCTTTTATCAAGATGTATGTAAAGAATTCTTTGGATTTTTTTTCTCCTGAGTCTATTCCAACATCACATTGGTTCCGTCAATTTGTACTTACTGGAATTCTTTTACTGTCCATGTGTCTTTGTTATAAATGCTTCACCAAACGTAAAATCAGACAATCTAGGCCAAGCACACAAACTTGCTTGCTTGCCACTTGGACTCAATAGAGAACATATATAACTTTTAAGCTTCCTGACATTTATGTTACAGTAAGTTCCTCCCCAACGAGGAATCTTAGAATGGTATAAATATTCATACCTAGCAACAAGGGACTTGATGGACCCAGGGCAGATAAGCCAGTTACCTTGGCACTGAGAGACATAAAAAACAAAACATAGATCATCAATGCTCTCTGAGGAAAGATTTTTTTAAAAAAGATTTTATTTATTTATTTAGAGAGAGAGAGAGAGAAAGAGAGCGTGTGCTCAAGCAAGCGGGGGGAGAGAGAGAGACAAGCAGACTCTGCTGAGTATGGACCCGGATGCAGGGCTTGATCCCACATGATGGGAGCTGAAACCAAGAGTCTGAGGCTCAACTGACTAAGCCACCCAGGTGCCCCTGAGGAAAGATTATTGATCAAAATGGGGAAATGATATAAGAAGTTTTCAATTTTTAATATTTGTGGGCCCTGCTCCTAGGGCTTCCAAGAAAACTATACTTTAACTTGTACCAAGGTCAGAATGACTCAACCAAACTTCAAAGCATGGACTCTATTTCTGCCCCCAGGACATATTGTCCATCTGCTCCATTAGCAAATAACCTAAAAGAAACATTTCAAACTAAAGATAAGAGTAAAAAATCTAAGTTCCCATACCTCTGAAGCCTGCAACCTTACACATACTAGAAGCATAAGATAAAGTGTGTAATTTTCTGGAATGTCTTATGTCATGATGATTTGTAACACTTTATGTAAAAACATTTATAACCCTGTACCAAATGTTCCTTCCCCAGAGCACTCTCTGTGAGAGAGAGAGGGAGAAGGGGGGGGAGGGAGAGGGAGAAAGGGAGGGAGAGAGGGAGGGGGGGAGGGAGCGAGAGAGAGAGAGAGAGAGAGAGAGAGAGAGAGAGTGTGTGTGTGTGTGTGTGTGTGTGTGTGTGTGTGTGTGTGTGTGTGTGAAGATTGTGTATTCCAGGCAGCTGTCCTAACTTGGGTTCAAATAAAACTCCTTTCCTTTCTCTTAAAAAAAAAAGTGTTAATTTTGGATCGACAATTTGTAAATGACATATCTGATAAAGGGTTAGTGTCCAAAATATATAAAGAACTTATACAACTCAACACCAAAAAAACAAATAATCCATTTTAAAAATGGGCAGAAGACCTGAGAAAACATTTTCCCAAAGACATACAGATGGCCACCAGACACATGAAAAGATGCTCAACATCACTCATCATCAGGGAAATGCAAAGCAAAACCACAATGAGATATCACCTCACAGCTGTCAGAATGGGTAGAATCAAAAACACAAGAAACAAGTGTTGGTGAGGATGTGGAGAAAAAGAAACCCTAACACACTATTGGTGGGAATGCAAACAGGCGCAGCCACTGTGGAAAACTGTATGGAGGTTCCTCAAACAATTAAAAATAGAATTATCATATGACCCAGTAATTCCTGTCCTGGGTATTTACCCAAAGAATATGAAAACATGAATTCAAAAAAATATATGCACCTCATGTTTATAGCAGCATTATTTACAATAGCCAAATTATGGAAGCAGCCCAAGTGTCCATCATTAGATGAAAGAATAAAGATGATGTGGTGTATATACACACACACACACATATACATATGTGTGTGTGTGTGTGTGTGTGTGTGTGTGTGTATGATGGAACATTACTCAGTGATAAAAAGAAATGAAATCTTGCCATTTGCAAAACATGGATGGATCTAGAGAGTAGAATGCTATGTGAAATCAAAGACAAATACCATATGATTTCACTCATATGTGGAATTTAAGAAACAAAACAAATGAACAAAGGAAAAAGAGACAAACCAAAAAGCAGACTCTTACTTATAGAGAATAAGCTGCTGGTTACTGGGGTGGGGGATTAAGAGTACACTTTTTGTGATGAGTACTAAACCATGATATTGCACACCTGAAACTAATATAACACTGTATGTTAATTATACCGGAATTTATGTTAAAAAAATAAAAAGCAGAATTGGTATAAACATCCTAGAAGGGAAAAAATGTACATATTTATTAGAAGGCTACTATTGTGCTCTATCTACACTTTCAACTAGTTTACTAGTAACACACTCTTTTTATTTATTTATTTTTAATTTTTTTCTAAAATGTAAGCGTAGACTTTAGTCTCCAACTAGAGGAAAGAGACACCATTACTAAGTTGGTAGTTAACAAAGCTGCATTAAAGATTTGGAGAGGGTTGGGTTTAAGAAAATTATAGCATAGAATAAGAAATTCCTCTTTCTTCTTTTTTTCTTTTTAATGTGTTTAAGGCAGCCACTCTGAAAAACAGTATGGAGATTCCTCAAAAAGTTGAAAATAGAGCTACCCGTTGACCCAGCAATTGCACTACTGGATATTTACCCCAAAGATACAAATGTAGGGATCCGAAGGTATATGTGCACCCCGATGTTTATAGCAGCAATGTCCACAATAGCCAAACTGTGGAAAGAGCTGAGATGTCCATCAACAGATGAATGGATCAAGAAGAAGTGGTGTGTGTATATATATATATACACACATATATACATACAATGGAATATTATGCAGCCATCAAAAGGAATGAGATCTTGCTATTTGCAATGACGCGGCTGGAACTGGAGGGTATTATGCTAAGTGAAATAAGTCAGTCAGAGAAAGACAAGTATCATATGATCTCACTGATTTCTGGAATTTGAGAAACAAGGCAGAGGATCATAGGGGAAGAGAGAAAAAAATGAAACAAGATGAAAGCAGAGAGGGAGACAAACCATCAGAGACTCTTAATCTGGGTAATACACTCCTTCTAAAATGTATCTGTAACTATACTTTGAGGCCATGCCAGTATTAGATGGATTGCATTAATGGCCCCAATTTTTCATGATTTTCTGTGTCCACATCCTTTGGTAGCGTCCTCCTGCACCAGCTCTGGGCTTGGCAATGTCCTTTGCTTTTGGCCAATGGAACAGCAGCAAACTTGAAACAAGCAGAGACATTTTGTTTTTCCTTCTCTCAGATCTCTGCCACTGCCATGAGAAAAGGTAGAGGGTGGCCCCGATGGGCGGGAAAACATGTGGAATGTTGTCATCTCCTCCATCCCACCAGCTGACAGCTGCTGCATGAGCATGCATCCAAGACCCACCCAGCCAACCCATAAACTCATGAGAAATGGTAAATAAATGTTATTTTGAGTCATTGAGTTTTAGGATGGCCTGTTATGTAGCGCTAGCTAGCTGATCCGGCCTAAGCCTTGGGAACATGAAGATTAAGAAAAGGTGATGCTAATCTTGAAGGAGGAGGTCAGAAGAGTGGTCTCCTCGCTGGGAAGGGGAAAGGTCTCAGAGCAGACACCAAGGACCCCTTTGTGCACCAACGTGTCTCTAAGCACCTTTCAGAGGGACTCTGAGGTCTTCTTGTCCCAAGTCCATCTCTGTGGGAAGCCAGATTTTCTTCTTATACTTCAGTGAAAATGACATATCATAACAGACTGAAGAAAAAGATGCCAGAATTCTACAAAGTCAGACATTAAGGAGATTTGCAACAACGTAAAACAATGCCACTCTTCTCACCGGTTTTTAGAAAATATAGGTTTTTTTTTTTTTTTTAAAGAAAAGAGTGGAATTTAATCTTTATTTACAGGACACTGAAAATATAGGTATTTTTAATAAAAATACGCTATTTTAATAATATGCTAGTTATATGCTAATGTGATGGGTTTATCATTGTTAGTCATTGTTATTTTTATTGAATTGATCAACGTTTAGAAATTTGTTTCAGTTTCTAACATAGCAATACAGACCGAAAGAATTCACAGAAGCAAAACTCTTTGAGTTTCTTAACAATTTAAGTGTGTGAAAGGGCCCCGAGACCAAAGATTTTGAGAACTTCTGGTTTAAAACTATGAGCTAGGTGGTGATTATATGGGTGTTTACGTAGGTAAACTCTTAACACTTGTGTGCTTTGCTACATATATGTATCTCCATTAAAACCATGGTTTTTTTAAAAGATTTTATTCATTTGACAGAGAGAGAGAGCACAAGCCGGGGGAGCAGCAGAGAGAGGGAGAAGCAGGATCCCCGCTGAGCAGGGAGCCCAACGTGGGGCTTGATCCCAGGACCCTGAGATCATAACGCAAGCCGAAGGCAGATGCTTAACCAACTGAGCCCCCCAGGCGACCCTAAAACCATGTTTTAAAAAAATATAGGAAAGTAGATTATGCTCGTGGTATAAAGCAAGTTGGGAAAAATTAAAATATAAGTATGAAGAAAACCACGTGTATACATTCAGATCAGAAGGCCTTATGCCAAAACAACAAAACTTATCTCTGAAGCCTGTTGCTAAGCAGGAACCAGTTAAATGGCATCATTGTCTAAGAGAATTTTGAGTGTAAAATTAAATCAAAGGCCTTTCTCCACACCTCTCATAGAAGAAAGAACAGGAAAGTCTGTGCTGAGTGAGGAGAGAGGCAGAGTTTGATGCAGAATATGCCCTCTTCCTCCTCCCTTCTAGCTTTTTCCAGGCCAACTCTCCAAGTTAGCCACAGAAAATGATCTGAACAAATCCAAGAGTCACTAAGAGAAAAACTGACAAGGGACTGGGAAAGGCTACACCTAAGGAAAGGATTAAAAAGATCCACTCACAGGCAGCTGTCAAACTGAAAAGAAACTACAAGAGAAATCAACTGGACATAAATAGTCCCAAGGGATGTTACAGTAACGTTCAATAATAGTGTTGAGCAAACTGGAAATGGGTAAAACTACACTCAGCTAGAATAGACCCAACTTTCTACTTGTAGAAATCGGTGTGGCCAAGGACAGTCTGCTGTGGCATCACACTGACCAGGGGTTAAGTCCTAACTCCAGTATTTATTACCCACTGCTGACTTGGAGCACACTGCTTAATTAACCTCACTGAATTTGAGCCTCCATGTGTAGAAAGGGCGTAACACCACCTACCTCACAGGGCTGCTGTCAGAATTAAAGATTTTAAATGCTAAGAGCATACAGTTCTGGGCATAAGTGTTCAATGAGTGATATTTGTAAAGTGTTTATTGCCTTTTAGATTGAAAATTTTACTTCTCAGTAATACACAATATCTATAACCCCTTTTAGGAATGTTTAAATCCTATCACTTCATTATTTTTTGCGTGGTGTATGAAGACAATTTTAGATTTTTGAAAAAAATGTACTAGGTTGATATACTATTAATGATTTATTAAGAGTTTTTTTCAGTAAGATGTTTAATAATATTCATTAGATGCCTTAGATCAGAGAGGGAAATTATGATTTTTTAAATATACCAAACTTCAAAGGAAGATACTGTATTTGTCCATTTATCAGTTGACAGACATTTGAGTTGTTTCTGATTTGGGGCCCTTATGAATGATGCTGCTATGGACATTCAGGTCCACTTTTTGTGTGGACATATGTTTTCATTTCTCTTGGGTACATACATGGCAATAGAATAGCTGAGTCAGGTGGTAACTCTGTGTTTAGCCTTTGAGGAACTGCCAGACTGTTCCCCAAAGTGGCTGTATCCATTTACATTCCAACCAGTAATGCACGAGGGCCCCGGTCTCTTCACAGCTTTGTCAACACTTGCTATTATGTCCTTTTTTTTTTTTTTAAGAATAACGAAGTTCATTATTATCAGTCTTTTTGATTGTAGCCATCCTAGCATGTGTGTGGTAGTATCTCATTGTGATTTTGATTTGCATTTCCCTATTATTAAGTATACTTTCATGTGCTTATTTACCATTTGTATACCTTCTTTGAAGAAATATCTACGCAGAGGCTTTGCCCATTTTTAAATTGGGTTGTCTTTTTATTATCATTAGAATTTTTATGCATTTGTAATACAAATCCCTTATCAGATATATGATTTGCAAAACCACCTTGCCATTCTGAGTTGTCTTTCACATTTTTGATGGTGTCCTTGAAGTGCCAAAGTATTTGATTTTGATGAAATCCAGTTTATTTCTTTTGTTGTTTGTGCTTTCAGCATCATCTCAGAAGATACCACTGCTTAACCCAATGTCACTAAGATTTATGCCTCTTTTCTTCTAAGAGTTGTATAGTTTCAGCACTTAACATTTTATTCTTGATCCATTTTGAATTCATTTTTATATGTGATGTGAAATGTGGGTCTAACTCCATTCTTTTGTATATATATATTCAGTTATCCCAGCACCATTTGCAGAAAAGACTATTCTTTCTTGGTTGAATTATCTTGGCACTTTTGTTGAATATCAGTTCATCCTTACTGTTAAGGTAAACTCACTTTTGAAATGCCCATCATGCCCACTGACATTGCTCAAAACATGGATGACCTCCACCTAGCCAGATGGTCTGTTCTACATGCTCATCTGAAGCCTTCAGCAGTGCTTGACAGTCAGTGAGGCATTGCCTCATTCTTGAAACTCTCTCCTTTGTCTTTAGGGCCTCATACTATATGGAGGCAAAAAAAACTCCCGTGTTCCAGTCCCACATTCTCCAAAGAAACCCCTCCTCTTCTTCCTTTCATGCAGGGAAGACAGACCTCAGGAACCTTCCGTCCATGAAGCTCCCATCTCACCCCACCCTCCCTCATTCTGACCTTCTCAGAATGGGATACATAACCTATAACCCAGACCACATCATTTAGACTTTTATCTTACATGCTTTATTCTCATCGCCCCATTTAAACAGGAAGTTCACATTGTGTTAGTCTCTATTGCTGCATAACAAATTGCCACAAATTTATTGTAAACCCACTTATTATTTCACAGGGTTATAGGTCAGAAGTCCAGGCAGAGTGGCTGGGTTCTCTGCTCAGGTCTAACCTGGCTGAAATCAAGGGTCAGTTGGGCTATGCTCTCATCTGAAGCCCAGGAACCCCTTCTAAATTCAAGGGGTTGTTTACAGAATTCAGTTCCTTGCAGTTATAGGACTGAGATCCCCATTCCTGGCTGGCTGTTCTCAGCTCCTAGAAGCTGCCTAAAATTCCTTGCCACATGGCCTTATCTATAGGTCCTCTTTTTAACATGGCAGCTTACTTTTGCAAGGCCAGCAGCAGAAGATCTCTGTTGTATCTCGCCTCTTCCAGAAAGGGCCCAGTCCCTTTTAGGGACTCATCTGATTAGCTCAGGTAGCCTGGAATAATCTCTTTTCTGATGAATTCAAAGTCAACTGGTTTGGTACCTTAATTATATCTGCAAACTTCTTTCAACTTTCTAATGTAATATAACCTAATCAAGGAAGTGAAGTTCATCATATGCAGCCCTGCCCACACGTAAACATACATACCCTCCTAGCACAGACCCCAAATGTCAGAGTTAAATCTTCCATGATTATAGCATTTAACAATCTCTCTCATTTAATTCCCATGTTACAGACAGGTCAAGAACATTATCACCCCTGTACAGATGGAGAAATTATTGAATCCAAGGTCACAAAACTATACAGTAGGAGATCAAAGAATAAAATCCAAATTTCTCTTCTCTACAGAACCACCACCCTGTGAGAGATCATTATATCTAATACATATGAACCATGATCACAATACCCCCTGACATTTTACAATAACAATTGACAAAGCATCACCCTAGACACAATGTCATTTAATTGTCATGGCAACCCATTAGTGTGGGCTTTATCATTTCTTCTTCAAATGATGAAACAATGGAGTCCCACAGCACAGTAAAGAACAAATAATAAGCTCCCTGCTTTTGGTGCTATTATAAATAAATTTATGTAGACCACCACACAAGCTACTATAGGGAAAATGCAAAGGGATATTATCCTTGCCCTAGAAAAATTTAGTTGGTAATATGTCAGGAATTGATAGATTGAACACATTCCTAACATTAGATAGGATTTAAATAAAACTGATCAAAAAGGAGTTCAGCAGCATAATAAAACCTAAAGAGGACTTTGCTTTTGAAAGTCTAGCCCACAGATCAGCAAACTATGCCCCACCGGCCAAATCCTATCTGCCATCTGCTTTTGCATGGCCCATGAGCTAAGAATAGTTTTTACATTTCTAAGGGGTTAGAAAAAAATTTTAAAGAAAACCATTTTTTGACTCATAAAAATTATATAAAATTCATATTTCAGTGTCCATAAATAAAGTTGTATTGGAACACAGGCACACTCATCCATCTCCGTACGACCTGTTTGCTGTCATGTTACAACAGCAAGGGTTAAATGGTTGTGACAGAGACTGGATGGCCCACAAAGTCTAAAATATTTACTATCTTGCCCTTTACAGAGAGGGTTTGCCAGGCCCTTGATCTTTTAAGCTATAAGTGGACAAGAGGGAAGGGGATGGAGGTGCTCCCAGAGTTGAGGAGTAGAGTGGCAAGAACCCACCTTTGCAGCTTTTGGAGAGGAGAAGCCATAAGTGTTGTTGGAGCCCTCAAACACACCGGCTTTCAGAAACCCAGGGCCCACGCAGCAGCAGAACCTCAGATGGGAAGGCTACCCAACTGCTTCATAAGACTTTACAGAAGGAAGGGAGCTGCCAAGAGAGAAGGCTGCCTTAGACATGGAGCCCAGTCCATGCTGGTTGGGACAAGGAACAATGGCAGCACTGGCTGAGGAGTGGGCACCTCCCCCACGGCCCGGGCCTCACAGTGTCATTGCATCATTCTAAAGAAGGGCAAGAAGACAATCAAGTGACGCTTGATGTCTATGTGTGTGTTCTGCAAAAAGTAGGCCCTCAGACAAGTATTTTTGGGGAGCTAACACCAGAAAACATAATGAAGCATTGGGGTAAGGGTGTAGAACAATAAAGGTATAATTCTGGGGGCTGTTACTGCTAGGGACAACTGAGACTCAATCCCACAGGGGACTTTGTAAAGGAAATGCAGCACTAACCTCAGAATTGTCCCACCAGGGTTGAAGACAAGGGTATGTATCCTCCAACTTTCGCCTCTCACTGAATGAGAGTTCTTCATAAAAGTAGCAGCCTCAAGAGCACTTTCACCTGCCCCTTATGGGCTGAGCAAGCTCCTGGGGCTGGAGAAAGCCCGTGGTAAGAAGCTATAGGTGCTTGAGACACGAAGCATTAACAAGCTTCCCTGTGCTGCAGGGGAATCAGGGAGAACAAGCTTCCCCTGGCTGCAGGGGAACCATGCACATAGAAGGGCACGAAGAGTGTCTGCTACACTGGGCTTGTCCTCAGCCTTGGAGAGTTAATGGGACTGGGGAAGAGAATTCAAATTGGATTTATTTCAATTTAAAAAAATAAAGAAAACGTACTTCCAGTGGCCAGAGTGTGCTGGATGCCTGTGTATGTGTCTTAACTTCCCTGTTAGACAGCAAATTCCTTGATGTCATACAAAAAGATGAGTCTTGACTTCTGCTTATTGGATTAGTCAATCAGGAAAAAGTATTAAGGTTTTGCTCCCTCTTTCCTCATGCACTGCCTATTGGTGAGACACATAAACAACAAAAGCCATGAATATTCCATAATAAGTTACTTTTTTTAAAAGATTTTATTTATTTATTTGGCAGAGAGAGATATAGCGAGAGAGGGAACACAAGCAGGGGGAGTGGGAGAGGGAGAAGCAGGCTTCCCGCTGCGCTGGGAGCCCAAGGCAGGGCTCGATCCCAGGACCCTGGGATCATGACCTGAGCCAAAGGCAGATGCTTAACGACTGAGCCACCCAGGTGCCCCTTTTAATAAGTTACTCTTGAATGATCAGTTGATCACCAAAACCAGTGAGAGCTAATCAGCTTTGGATCTTTATTTCCCATCATGAATATTTTAACAAATAAGACAATATTTTAACAAATAGGTACACAGATGCTATAATATGCACTGTATTTTAATAACAAAACATCTAGAGATGTGAATATCGTAGGGTTTGGGGGAGGTGTTGTTTGGGTTTGTTTTATGATTTAAAAAAAAAAGACAAAGAATGGTAGCATTTCCAACTAAAATGAAATCCAGCCAGCCTTCCAGATTTCAAAGGGTTTATAATGGAAGAAACAGCCCATAAGTGGGTCATGAACAATCCTGTCCATTAATCACCCAGGCCCACTGCAGGGCCACACCAGGTACCAAGACAGTCCTGAGACTCTGTCTCAAGGACAATGTCCTTTTTTAAAATTTACCTCCCAATGTGAAAGTCTAATATTTGGGTTCACTAATATTTTGCACATGTATGAGAGGGTGAAACCTGAACCAAGGGCAGGGCAAAGCAATACAGCCCTACCTTGAAATAGCAGAAGGCTCCTTAGTCATCAGTCATACAGTTTATATGTTCAGCACTTCTTCCTTGTTGAGCCTCACCTAGAGCTGCCATTAGATTATAATAGGCCTTTTAAACTTACCTTACTCAAAACAGAATTCCTATTTTTTTTTTACCTGCTCTTCCACAATTTAGTGATTAATGATATTACTGTCTTCCCAGACTCAGGTTAAAAAATTCTAATAATAATCTTTCTTACTCTTTTTCTCTGGTCCCTTGGTCTAATCAATAAATATTATTAGCTCTTCCTCTAAAATATTTCTGGAATGGACCGCTTCTCAACCCTACTGGGTTAACTGCCCTGGACGTAGTCACTCTCACCCACCATCTGTCACTTTGACAACTGAGCAGCTTCCTGGTTTCATTTCCAACCATTCTTGAAGCCTTATAACCCTTTCTCCACATAGTAGCAGAGTAACCTTCTTGGAGTATAAATCAGGTCATGTAACTGATCTATTTAAAATCCTCCAATGCACTAAAATAAAAATAAAAATAAAAGCCAAACACCTTTCTCAAGCCTATAAATCTTTGCATCATCTGGACCCTGCTATTTGAGTTATCTACTCTTGCATAACAAACCATCTCAAAACTTTAGTGCTTGAAGCAACAATTTATTATATTTCATGAGGTTCAGCAAAAGAACAACTGGTCAGTTCTCTGCTCCATTTGGTATAGTCTGGGATCACTTGTATGGCTGCCTTTGTTTGGGAACTCATCTGGGGCTGAAATGTCCAACATGGCTTCCCCCATATGCCTGGTGCCTCAGCCAGGATGGCTGCCTGGGCCTCTCCTTCTCCACATGGTCCCTCAGCATTAGTGGGCAAGTTCAAGTGTCTTTTCCTGGCAGCTGAATCTCCAGAGGACAGAAAAGGAAGCTACCAGTATTCTTAAAGTCTAAGCCAAAATACATAACATCACTTCCAACACATTCCATTGGTCAAAGCAAGTCACAAGGGCAGCCCAGACTCAAGGGGAGGGAAGATAGACCTGCTTCTTGATTAGAGGAGTGACATAGTGTTCAAAGAATGGGAGGAATTTTTGGCAACCATCTCTAGAAATAATCTTCCACACCTACCTATCTCTCCAATCTAATTTCATACCACTTTGCCCAAGCCATACTAGGCATTTTTTTGTTTGGCTTTTGAGAGAGAGAGAGAGAGAGCACAAGCAGAGGGGAGGGGTAGAGGGAGAGAGAGAGAATCCATGCAAGGTGTGGAGCCAGATGTGGGGCTCAATCTCACGACCCTGCAATTAGGACCTGAGCTGAAATCAAGAGTTGGACGCTTAACAAACAAAGCCACCCAGATGCCCCATCTTTGTCTTTTTAATAGATGCTGAGATGGAGACTGCTAGCATTCCTCCCAATATCCTTCTGCTCATCTCCTTCAGGAATAGAACTTCTGAATTTCCACTAGGTTCATGGCTCCTCCGAATAAATACCATACTTCCCAGGCTCCCATGAAGCAAGGTATGACCATGTGATTACGTTCTGGGCAATGGAATGTCAGGGGAAGTGTACAGAGGAAGTTTTAGCAAACCTTCCTTAAAAGATATCAGTTGTCTCTCTTTTGACCCATTTTTTTCCTGTCCCTTTTGCTCCTTCATGCTGGTTGGACCATAAGGGGGTCTGAGCATGAAATCCTTTCCAGGTGGGAGAAACCTGAGGCTATGAGACCATAGAACAGCCTACCAGCCCTGCAGCCATGACCCCTGGACTTTTCTTTGACAGAAATACACTGCTATCTTGTCTAAGCCACAGTTATTTTCTTCCGTCTTTTACAGCCAAACTTCATCCTTTCTGATGAGCCTTTCCATCAGAGGAATCAGGAAGAGCAAAGGGCCTAAGGCAGGAGAATGTCCAGAATGTGAGCAGAGTGAGGAGACTGAGATATTATAGAAGAGGCAATAATGGCCATGTCATATGGAGCCTTATAAGCTTGTCTTTTTCATCTGAATGAAACAAGAATGAAACTCCACCACTGTGGAGTCACTCTTGAGTCCATGTAAAGAAAACTATGGCAGGGGCAAGATAGAAACAGGGGGCTACCTAGGAGGTTTTCATCTAGATAAGAGGTGATGGTGGCAGAGACTGGGGAGATAGCAATGAAAATGGTGAGAAGTGGTCAGATCGTAGATCTGGTTTGAAGGGAGAGATGGTAGGATTTGCTGATGAATTGGATGTGGTTGGTATCTGAGCAACTGGAGTTGCAGCTAACCATAGTGGGGAAGGTTGAGAGGAAGCAGGGATTGAGGGGGTGGGGGCAGGGGGGAAATTAGGAGTTTGGTTTTGGACACTGTATTAGTCCAGGGTCTCCAAAGAAACAGAACAAGTAGAGTGTGTATATATATAAAGAGGTTTATTTTAAAGAATTGTCTCATGAAATTGTGGATGCTGGCAAATCTGAAATCTGCAGGGCAGGTAGGCAGGCTGGAGATCCAAGGAAGAGTTGATTTTGCAGCTCAAGTCTGAAGGTAGTCTGGAAGCAGAACCCCTTCTTCCTTAGGGGGACCTCAGTCTTTTCTCTTATGGCCTTCAAGTGATTGAATAAAGCTCAGCCATACTATGAGAATAATCTGCTTTTTTCAAAGTCTAGTGATGTAAATGTTGATCGCATGTTGAAAACATATATTTACCACAATATCTAATCTGGTGTTTGGCCAAACATCTGGGCAGCATAGCCTAGCCAAGTTGACACATAAAATTAACTATCATGGACATGTTAGGTTGGAAATGCCTTTATATATCCGAGTGGAGATGCCTAGCAGGCATTTGACATAGTTGAGGTGAACATCTAGGTTCATCAACATACACATTTCATTTAAAGATACAAGATGGAATGATGAAGTGTAGGAAGAGAAGAGAATAAGTTTGAGGCATTCCAACCTTAAGAGTTAGGACAGATAGGAGCAACCACCAGAGGGAAGTGTGAAGAAGCCAGAGAGTCACCGGAAGAGGGCACTGCTCTGGAAGCCAATGAGTAAAATGCTTCCAAGAGGAAGAAATGATCACTGTGTCACATTTTGCTGATAGGTCAGGTACGACCCGAGAATTTTTGCCATTGGATTTGGCAACTTGGAAACCATGAATAACCTCATTTATCAGTTAAGATTCAACCAGAGAAGTGGAACTAGTAGAAGATATACATTAAGAGACCTGTTGCAAGGAATTGAATTATGCAGTTGTGGGGGCTGGCTAGGCAAGTCTGAATTCCATAGGACAGGTCATCAGGAAAGATAGGCTGGAACTCGCAAGCATGGGCTAAAGCTTGTGTCCACAGGCAGATTTATTTTCTTCAGGGAAGCCTTATGTCCTTCAACTGATTAGATGAGGCCCACCAGATAATCTAAAATATCTCCCTTACTTAACATCAACTGATCATGGACTTTACTCACACCTACAATATCTTCACAGCAACACCTTGATTGCTATTTGATTGAATAACCTAGCTTAACCTAGTTGACACATCAAAAGGCCATCACACCTCAACAAGACCAGCCTCTGTGGACTATGGAAATAAGAGCCCAACTCAAGTGCATTCAAGAGGATGGGAGGAGAGAATGTGGAGATAGCTAGTGCAGACAATTATTTCAAAGAGCTGTGCTATGAAGGGAAGCAGAGAAATGGAGCAGTGACTAGAAGGAAATTAGAATGTGGGTTAAGAGGCTGAGATAGGATATAAGGTAAGACCATTGGTGGCAAGGAGCTTGAGGAACTAGAGGCTGTGGTATTAGAAAGTCATCCTGATGGCACTGAAACCACCAAGAAGAAGTAGGAATGACAGAGAGTGACAGTCAGTAACTAACATATTCAGGGAACAAGACATGCCCCAGGTTTAGGTAGGGGGTAAGAGTACATGGTGGTCCAAGAAAGAGTAGTTGGAGTTACAACCTGATGACATCAAAGTCAAAGGTGGGGGAGTAGAGGGTTAGAGAAGAAGTGAATCGTCTGGGAAAACAGCAATGAGGAGCAAAGAGGACAAGCACCCTCCTTCGGACCCAGCACGGGGAGTTTGGGAAGTGACAACTCTCTCTTGAGAGGGATGCACAGAGAGAGGTGTCCTCAAATGAGATCCAGATCTGATTAGAGCAAGCAGGTGAGGGGAATTTTCAGAGAAACTGAGGATTTAGGGGAAATAATGATAACTGATAGTGAGTTTCAGAAGATGGGGTGGAGCGGGGAGATGACATCAGTAGGGGGTTTCAGAGCCGTATTAGAAGCAGCTAGGGGGCTAGTGCCCTGGGGTATCTGACATTGATAGTGAAAAAGATCACATGAGAATAGTCTTGGTGGCTTCCAGGCAGATGGTGATCATGAGGCTGTGAGGGTTGAGGAGTAGGTACGGACGGGAGTCTTGCCAAGAACATAAGTTCTGGGGTCCTGTTTTTACTCTTACTGCTGGGGATATCAAGGCTGGAAGCAGGGGAGCTGTAGCCCAGCACTTAATCCCCCTGGGTCTAGGTTTCCTCATTGGAACAATAATTTGGCTGCAAAAATTCTCTGCAGCACCCTCCAGCTATGCCAACCTGTGATTCTTTAAAACAGTTCCATACCTTGTGTTTGGCGTAAATATTTGATTCCCGGAACGTTCACTTTTTGCAATTTTTTGGCCGTTGTCAAAATCACTTTTAATGCCTTCTTGGCCTGTCCCATGACATGACTGAAAGAACAAATAAAGTTCATATCATCAGCATCAGGCTCCTCTCCAGATTTCAAACATTTAATACAAAAATACAAATTACATTTATATTTAATACAAAATGCAAAGTAGTTCATCACTATTTGTGATTGGTTAATGTTGAAATATTGATAATTCTAGATATATCCCTTTAAATCAAATCTGTTCTCAAAATTAATTCTACCCTTTTATTTTTTACTTTTAAAACATGGGGAGCACCTGGATGGCACAGTAGGTCAAGCATCTGACTCTTGGTTTTGGCTCAGGTCATGATCTCAGGGTGGTGGGATCAAGCTCCGCATTGGGTTCCACACTCAGCGTGGAGTCTGCTTAAGATTCTCTCTCTCTCTCTCCCTCTGCCCCTCCTGCTCTTGCTCTTCTCTCTTTCTGTCTCTAAAATAAATAAGTAAATCTTTTAAAAATAAAATAAAATAAAATGTGGATACCAGATTAAAAAACAGAGAGTAAAGGGGTGATTACCAGGGAAGATATTGTTTAGGGGTCCAAACTTTCAGCTAGTCAATAAACAAGTCCTTGAGATCTAGTACACAATATACAGATAACAATATTGTATCATAATCATTAAACTTGCTAAGGGACTAGATCTTAATTATTCCCACCACAAAAAAAAAGAAATGATAATTATATGAGGTGATGGAAGTGCTAACTATTGCTACAATTGCAGTCACATCATAATATATAAATGTATCAAATTAACATACTGTGCCCCTTAAATTTATACAAGGTTATATGTCAAATATATTTCAATAGAAAATAAAGAACAATTTTAGGAATAAAATGTGGCTATCAGAATATTTAAAATTACAATTGTAGTTTGCAGTATATTTCTATGGACAGTGCCACTGTTGATCAGAGCAGACCATTCATCTGGCACTGTGGTTCGAAGAGTGTGGTCCCCTCTGACCCGAAGCATCAGCATTACTTGGGGGCTTGTTAGATATGCAGTTGCTCGGCCCCTTCCCAATCCTACAGAATCACAGAATCAGCATCTCTGGGTGGAGCTCTGCCATCTGTGTCCTAACATAAGCCCTCCAGGTATTTTTATTCAGTAGCTGCCATGGTGAGCCACAGAGCTAGAAGCACAGTTGGCTAGTGTTTCTGGAAGTGGCAAAAATCAATCTTTGCAGAGGATCAGGTTTACTAAATGGCTAGGTGATTTAAAATATTAGTTTTCACATTTAAAATATTGAAAAATAGACATGAATATTGAAGCCAAGCCAAGCCGTTGTGCCCTGGAAGAGGACTGCTTGGGCAGGGGAGGGGAGAGGTAAATAAGTAGGCTGTCATTTGGCTTAAAATGAGAGATTGAGGAATGTGGCCTTATAAGCTAAGATTTATTGAATTTGATTCTAAACGCTTGGTTCTAAATCTGAACCACACCCTTTGTGGTGGGGCATTATTATCAACTCCATTTTACAGGTAAGGAAATTGAGGCACGGCAAGGTTAATTAGCTGGCTCAAGGCCACATCCGCTGGGACCAGAGTGAATCTGACTATAGAGCCTGGGGCGTTAACCACTGTACTCAGTCTTGCACAGGGTCCAGGCCAAATCTCAGCTAATCTGTAAAGGGGGTTATTTCTATACTAGTTCTTCCTGGCTATTAGAATCATCTGGGGACACTTATACCTGCATTCCTGCCAGGCTCCACCCACTAGAGATGTTCATTTCATTGGTCTGAAGTGGTTTCAGGGGTGCTGAAGAGTTCCCTGGGGACCTCCGAAAGCCCTCCCATTTGACAGAGGATGAAGATGAAGCTGGAAGACACAGGGCGGGATGAGTTAGCAGTAGTAAACTCAGACTCTATAAATTGGGCCAAGGCTTCTCCAACTGCAAGGTGCTCAAGTGCTCTAGGTGACCTGTTTAAATGCAGGTTCTGATGCAGTGGGGTGGGTGGGGCCTGAGCTTCTGCAGTATCCACGTGAGGGTGATGCTACTGGTCCACAGACCACACTTTAGCATTTGGACAGTGCACTACCTGGATGCCCTGACCCCCAGGGCACTTTCCTGGCCAGAAATTGGCCTTCGGAGTACCCACTTTCCCAGCAGGTGGGGAGTAGGCCAGGACACTTAACCCAAGTATGCTCCCAGAATGGCGATTCCTTCCGATGGCAGGCCTGATGCCCTGAGTGCCAAACAAGGCCCAGTCAGCCTGGGATGAACACCTGGAGCACAGTCGGTGTTCCAGTTCCTGAGACCTGGCGGAAATTCTGGGAAGCTGAAAGGAAAAAAACCCACAGTTATGGCTCTGAAGCAGGAATCCCAGTGACCCCCCCCTTCTGTTCAATTATCTTCCTCTCCCCTAAGCTAAGCCTGGAGTTCTCCCCGGGTTTCTCGCCCCTCCCACTCCTGTCTTGGCTAGAGGGTAGGACAGCCCGGATGCAAGCCTCTCAATGTGTCCTTTCCTCTCTACAACGCCCCCAGCCGCTACCCTGACTCAACACCCGGGTCCCGCCGTCTCCCTCCAAAGTTCCCAGTCCGAGGAGGCGAGAAGCGGACTTCAGAAGGACCCGGGATGAGGTTTTCCTCCCTCCCCCTCCCCCCCCCCCCCCCCCGCGGCTTGCACACCCCGGAAGAGTGCTTTCTGAGTCCCGTCCTCCCGCAGCCTCCCGCAGGAAGGGATGCCAACCGCGCGGTGCGGGCGGACGCCGAGGCCCCAGGAAGGAGGCGGCGCGGCGCCTGGAGCTCCGGAAAACCGCCACCGCACTCATCGTCACGCTGTCCTCGGGGACCGGGGACGCGGCGCCTGTGCCCAAAACAGAAAACGGAGGAAGGAATAACTTCGCGTTGGGGGCGGGGAGGGGGGCGGCATTCGAGCTTTTTCTGTAAGATCTGTGTATCTCACCCTCACTCCCCCAACCCAAATCCAGCGACCAGAACCTCCCACCCGGCCCACGGGGCCATCCGGCTGGGTCCCCACGCGCACCCCCTCCCCGCCCGCCCCGCCAGCCCAGGTTCCGGCCCATCAAGTCGGGAAATGAGACGATCCATCAGACGGCCCTGAGTGCGGGTCCGAGGCGTCCCCCATCTGCGCGCCTCACAGTCATCGGGGAATAACCGCGCAGCAGCAACCCCCCGAGGCTCCCATCCTCCGGGTGACAGAGGTGGCGAACGTTATTCTTGGTGGCTTTGGTGCTCTTGGCTCCAAGGCCCATTTGGCTTGGCTTGGGATTCCGGAGGCTGTGGGCGAGGTGGTGACTATAACCTCTATAGATCCGACTCTCTCTGACAACTGAAAGAAAGAAAAAATGGCCCGGGAGCATTAGAAACACAGAGAACGTCCCTTGGAGGACACAGATTTGGGCCGGGAGACGGCACTTGCGGGTGCCACCTGGGCTAATGGGTCGGGGGAGACCTCTGACAGCCAGACCTGGGGCGGTAGGAGGCCTGGGGGATTTCACAGGCAGAGGAAGCCTGGGACACGGGCAAATTTGCTTTTGAATTAAAAAATAACCATGGAGTCGCCATGGAGAAATATGTGAAGGTTAATGTTATTTTTAGTGTTATTACCCGGGATTTAATGTTATTTTTATTTTGAGGGGACTCTCAGGAGGGTCTCCACGGTGCTGTTCTGGATGGGGCCTCCCAGAGTTCTTAGCCGGCCCTGTCCACCTAACAGGAGAGAGGAGGGGACTGGCCACCCTCTGGAGCCACCAGAGAGCCAGTCCCACATCCCACCGGAAGCCTGGACCTGCACCCCAGGCGGGCTCCGCGGAAGGGGCGGTTGGTGCAGCTAGGGGCGCAGGGGTAGCATCTGGGCCCCAGACTTGCTGCTGAGAAACAGGCCCCTGGTTTGTCCCTGGGGACTCCCATTAAGGTAGAAGCCTGAGCTTTTCTTCCAGTTGCAACCCGGGGTGGAAGGCCCTCTGCTCCTACCCCCTTTCCCAAGCTGATTGATTTTTCTTTTCTTTCCTTTTTTCCTTTCTTTTTCTTTCTTTCTTTCTTTCTTTCTTTCTTTCTTTCTTTCTTTCTTTCTTTCTTTCTTTCTTTCTTTCTTTCTTTCTTTCTTTCTTCTTTCTTTCTTCTTCCTTCCTTCCTTCCTTTCTTTCTTTCTTTTCCTACTTTCTTCTTCTTTCTTTTTTTCTTCCTTCCTTCTTTCTTTCTTTCTTTCTTTCTTTCTTTCTTTCTTTCTTTCTTTCTTTCTTTCTTTCTTTCTTTCTTTCTTTCTTTCTTTCTTTCTTCCTTCTTCTTTCTTTTTTTCTTCCTTCCTCCCTTCCTTCCTTTCTTTCTCTTTTTCTTTCTTTCTTTCTTTTCTTTCTTTCTTTCTTTTTTGAAGCTAAACAATACCCTAACCTCACAACCCTGGGCCCTGTGAGTCAGTTCACAGTTCACCATCTCACCTTCGCCTTCCCGGTCTGGAACCTGCGGGTTCCAGGGCGGCCGCCAGCCGGGCCCGCAGAGGCCACTTCCCCCCACGGTGCGCGCCCCTCCGCTGCCTGCGCCCTTGGAGCCTTGTCTGCAGTCTCAGCTTCGATAGCCTCTCAGCAGAATCTGTTCTCCGTCTGGGAACCCTCGCGCGGGTCCCGGAGTTGTCCAAGGACCGAGCTGCGGCGTGGTACCCTGTGCACCCCTGGCCCTGGAGCGCGCATCCTCCCAACTTCTGCTCTGGAAGCCAGACGTCTGCGGCACTTCGGGGCCTTTCCCTCCGGTGTGGATACTGCGCTGGCGGTTTAGTAAGGAAGAAAAGAAGAGAAGCGATGCCTCCGTAACCTGGTCTCCTCTCTCCCCCAAATTCAGCATCCTACTCCCTCCTCTGCCGCCAAGTCTCCCGGCTTTTCTCGGGATGGGGGAGGGACCCGAGAGGCTCGAGGGTCGGGAAGCGCCGGGGTCTCACCGCCCACCCACCTCTCTCCAGCTCTGGGTTTGCCAAGACTTCCTGCGGCGTAGGAGCTCCGAGGAAGGTCATGGAGGAGCCAGGGACTTGCTAGGCACTTTCTTCCTCCTTTTTCGAGTCCTAACTATACTCTGGACGCCCAAACACAAAAGACCCCGCAGGTACTGTCGCCGTGGCCGAACTTGCTCAACCCCAGCACCCCTATAATTGATCCCCCTTTCCCCGCTTTAGAGCTGGTGTGGACCTCACCTTTGCAACTGGGCAGGGGGTTTCTGTCCCCTGTCTACACCAGGGGCGGCTGCGCCAATGGGTCAGGCGCCAATGTCTTTCTCAGGTTGAGGTCGTTGCGAACTCTGGGTGCAGGCATCTAGGCGCCCGGCCGCAGCGCGCATCTCCCTTCGCTCCGCCAGAAGCTCCCAAGTCTGGAGTCAGCAGCCCGCGTGCCCCGCGAAGTTCCAAGCCCTGCGCCACCGGCCCACCTGCGTCGGTACCACCCAAAGGTAATGCCACAGGCCAGAGTCCATGCGTCCTGACCAGCGCACACTTACCCCACGTCGAGACGGTACACTTTAATAATGGAATTCGCAGCATGTTTTTCCCTAAAGGAATTGCGAAGATCACCTCCCAACTAAGGTCACTCATAGAAGCATTGTGTTTAGTCCTGGAAGGATCCTGTAGGAAAGGCATTTTGATGATGAGAGTGGTGAAGCTACTGCACTTCTTCCTTTTTCCCTTTCTTGGTTCCCGGAGCTTCTTTTCCGTGTTATCACAAAAACCGCCACAGACACATTCCAACCTCACAACATCAGAACACTGGCGGGCATTCCAGAACTCTAGCACTGCTCCAGCAAAACTTCCCTGAAAGCACAACAGACTGGCCACCCCACTCTCAACTTCCCCTCCCAAAGGCAATTAATATAAATTGTCCTTAGTCCCAACACATCTTCAAGTGAACATGCAGATAAGGTCAAATAGGCAATTAAAAGAGTAGTTAACTGGGGACCAGGAACCCATGTAACACATCATAAAAGAGATTTTAAGGAATTGCATTATCAATTTCAGGTAGCAAACTGTTTTAAATGAGCCACAGCTTGCCTAACCTTAGGCCCAATGAGGTAGTTGTTATTTCCTGGAGAGAAAAATGTCTTAAAGAATTTTTTAAAATTCTCAATTGACTCTTGTCTTCTGAAGAAAAGTTCCCTGCTCCCAAGTTAAGATTTTCCTCACTGCTAGGAAAGCAGAGAGGACTCTGTATTCTAAGGCCCAAAAGCTTATAGGTTGGAGCTTAGTGGTAACTAACTTAAAACAGGTTTAAAAATAGTTAAATAATGACCACCTCATTTGCTACTGAACTTTTAAGGAATGGTTACCGGGCCTTACCATCTTTTTACTCAAGGTTTGTTTTATGGACTTTGTCCACCGCATTCTCTCCTATGTGAAGGCATTTATTCTAAATGAACCCATAAAAGAGCATTTCCTAAGGACTTACTTGGCCAATGAAAGGGCCATTATTCTGGTGCCCTGTCTCCTCCACTGGTTACCCTCATTGCAGAAACAGCTCTTGCTTCATTAAAGTAGGTGCATTCAAGACCAATGAGATGAAAGGATGAGGAAAATTTTAGCAAGGTCATGCAAGCTGAGTGCATCAGAGGCCCAAACTTAATTTTCTGATTCTTTCCAAATATTCTAGGGTATGGAAATTTATGAACAAAATATTCTTGTGAATGTTATTTTTCAGTTCCTATCCCCAAAGTGTTTCTATCCTAGAAAGGGTTTCAACAGTATTCAAAGACAGTAAATAAATTAAATGAAGTAAGTGGTCAGTGATAAGCTGAACACAAGAAACAGTGTGGGTAAGTACTAATTCTGGCTTAACCTCTCTGTGTACCTTGTCTGTTTTAGTTAAATTATCCCTGCTTCTGTTATCCATGTGCGTTCCCACTGTGTATGTGCATGTGCGTGTGTGTGTGTGTGTGTATATGTATGTGTGTGTGTGGTGTATGTTTTGGAAGGGTTGGGGGATAACAGAGCCAGAGTACATTTTTCCATTTCTCTGTGAGGTGGACTGAAACATCAACAAGCCAAATTTCAGCTGTAACAAGCCTAGCTTTCTCTTTTGAAGCTTATAAATATGGTTTCTAATTAGCATTTTTCCTGATTTTTGTAATTTTGTTGCTTGATCTACAGATACAAATCAATTGTTTGTGTGGCCAAGTATAAAGAGATACACCTAACAATTTGAATATTTAATTTTATTTAGGATAAAGTTTGCATATACCATTTTTCTCATACACCATAGGTAGAGCATATTATAAAATAAAGAAGTTAAATAGGGGCTATGTAGTCTATAAACTATCACAGAGTTTTGGGCCTAATTTCTTTTTCATCAAAAAATTGACAACAAACATGGAAGGATGAAAAGTTACATCTTGGTACTGGCTTTCCTATTTAAAATATATTTCTTCCATTGGCATTGCCCTTCCTTGGCTGTCTCCCCAGATCAATCTGCCCATGTTTTTCAAGATCCACCTTCTCCAAGAGGCCTCCTTTGATCAGTTGAGACGGTTGTCTTACCTAATCTTTCCCTAAACATCTATGCCCACCTTATGCCAGTGAACCCAACATCTTCATGTGTCTTCCTATTTTCTCCCACCCAAACTGAAAGGTCTATACACACAGAGGCCTTTTCTTCCACTTCTATGAAATAGTAACCACCCAATGGCATGAGATTCATTAAGGCTAATTCAATAAGGAAATACATGAATTAAAAAGAATCCTTTGAAGGACATAGAGAATCTAAAGAAGATTCCAAAGGCAAATGCTTGGGTCACACTTACTCCTGACATTTTGAATGGAGCAGCAGCAATGATGGAAATGACACAACCATTATCCACACAAGTGTACCTTTTATGTCAGTTTCTCCTAGCTCCTCTCCCATTCAATAAATGAAGAATGGAGCAAATTTTGGAAAACATTGTTACTATCTTAAAATATTATTTAATGGTAAGTTTTACTCCTTTATCACCTCTTTGCTGATTTCAAAGAAGTGAAGTTTTTTTAAAGGATGATTAGAGGGACATATGCATGGAGCAGTTGGTTGAGCA
Organism: Zalophus californianus; assembly: GCF_009762305.2. NCBI lineage: Eukaryota > Metazoa > Chordata > Mammalia > Carnivora > Otariidae > Zalophus > Zalophus californianus. The sequence goes on along the minus strand of NC_045602.1, from coordinate 104,983,825 downwards.
TCCAACTCTTGGTTTTGGCTCAGGTAGTGATCTTACAAGCAGGGGATCAAGCCCTGCCTTGGGCCCTGCACTCAGCATGGAGTCTGCTTGAGATTCTCTCTCCCTCACCCTCTGCCCCTCCTGCTCGTGCTTTCTCTCTCTCTCTCTGAAATAAATAAGTAAATCTTTAAAAAAGGATGATTAGAAAGTTATTTAATTAATATAGATGAAAGTTGTAGGGAAAATGATCCAATTCTTCTTGTAACATAAGAATCACTGGGGATAGCTTAATAAGTTAAGGAGTCTTTGTAAACTACCTTTAAAATTAAACACCTAAAAGGAAATTTAATTACATTTTGAGGATGATCTTCCCAGGAAGAAAGGGTTAAAACTGCCTCTTTTTATTTTAACTCTCTGGTGTCAACAAAGAGATCACTTATGTCAGGTATGAAAAGAAACCATTTCAAAAGAACCACCATTTGATTTAAAATGAAATCAGTAATCAACTACAACAACTTAAGATTAATGATCCATGCTACTTCCCATCTATATTTTCTTATTAAAGCAGATAATCATCAATTAATTCAGTTGTTCTTTTAATAACCTATAAATGAGGATATCTGCAATGTATCACAAGAGAAATTGTCATAATCTTTTACAGTTATCTCTTTTACTTGGATAATGGTATTTGTTTATCTTTGGGTTCCCAGACCATGAAGCATAGTGCAAGTAGTAGGTATTCAGTTAATGTTTATGACTAAATTAATCTGTCATTTGTTTTGAATGATATTATATTCATTGGTTCACTTGGCCTAATCAGCCATCACCTGAGATATTATTCCAGTTTTTTAGTTGAGGAAAATGATAATCTGTACAAGGTCATAAAAGAAATATAGTGAGTCATAGACTAAAATCTCTCCATTTCTTTCCTCATTAAAGTACTGGAGGAAAAGATGGAAGGACAGAGAATATAAATGCTTCATTACATATGTCTCACTGTTTTTAAAATTTTTACAGTACTGCCGGAAAATGTGTAATAGCAAGTGCTAACACGAAGAATTGTAAGGCATGTAAATTTTGCAAATTCCTATCATAATCAATAATAATTGACTTTCATCAACCACAATTTGGCCCCAATTCTTCTGTATATAAACATTTATGCAAAGTTCTTTAGAATGCTTGAGTGAAATATAAAATAACAGAGATAAAAATAAGATATAAAATATAGTATCAATTTAAGTTATTACTTCATAATTTGAATTGCTATTGATCTAATTAGGGATTTGAGGTTTCAGCTTGTTATTTGGCCATTGAATAAAGATTTTATGGAAATGAAAATATGGTATATTTTGAAGTCAGAGTATTATATAAGGAAAAATGAAGATGATCCCTAAGAAGTTAAAGCATGTGATTTTTCTATTTTAATTCTAACTGACCATGTGACATTTGGGAAGGTCATTTAATTTCCCTGAGCCTCAGTTTTGGGAATGCCACACAACCACAATAAGGCATATCTACCCTTGCCTACCTTCTAAGGTGGTAGGGAGGATCACATTTGGCAATGCCCGTGAAAGTACTTTGCAATTTCCCCCTTAATATGACATTGTTTATTTTATGACATTGTATTACTGATTATTCACAGAATCAAATATCCTGTGAGACACAAAATATTTGGACATCAATACAATTGATGAGGACAGCATGCTTATTGCTGAAAAAGCTGCATTCTGACTTAACAAAGCAAAAAATTTTAAAAAGCAAGCTACTGTTTTACATAAATATAGGAATTAGCCCAGTAGTATTTGTTTCTTCGTCCCACTAGAGGCTGTAGAGTAATATCTGCGTGTCTGTATGTTTACATAACTATGTAACATTACTGTCCTAAGAGACCCTAGGTAACTCTCACAAACTTCGGGTTCACTTACATTCCTCTTGGCAGAAAAGTCTCAGTATATTGAGGGCAGGTGACCCCAGAGTCTAGAGCCCTCATGCAATCAGAGAGAACTAACAGAAAATAAGCCAGAATACTGCACTGACTGACGGCCCCATTTAGGGAGGCGTCAATTTAACTTTAAACCCATTAGCTCATTGAGAGCAAGGGAGAGAAGGGGATGTCTCCAAACGCAGGAAACTGTTGCCATAGCATTTTCCTTCTCTATTTCTGCCTACTCTTCCTCCCCCAAAGCAGCAACAATTTGTGCTCTCCGTTTTCTTTCAGCAACCAAATGCATTTTCGGAAGCCAGGACTCCAGGGTTGTGAAAGCTACACCACCTAATACTATAACTGGTAGAGATATTGAATAAGTCTGAGAGTGCTGTTAAGTTTCCCCGGACAGAATCATCTTTGCGGATGCAATTGCAGAACAGGAAACAGACTCAGGGAAAATTGTAGCCCCCCCAAAATCTCATTGGCTATCTGCACAAGATAAGCCACAACAATCGCTCCTGCAACACAACCGATCCCTTTCGGTACTCTCAGCCGTGGACAGCTCCCTCACCTCGCGGTCGGTTCCTCCGCAGTGAGCCGCCTCGCGTTCAGCCCGCACGGGTCGGTGCGGCACCCGCCACCAAGTCTCCGCCAGCGCGCAGAGAACACGCGCTCCCCCCTCCTCCCTCTCGGTGCCCCCGCCTCTCGCTCACCCCGGCTCACTCCAGCGGCGACTTTGAGGGATTCCCTCTCGGGCGGCCTCTGCAGCAGCACATCTGGCCTCATTTGCTGCACGGCGAGCATGGATCTCAGAAGAAGAGGCTTTCCCCAGCGTCCTACAGACTTCGAGTTCTCCTGATGCTGTTCCGTGAGTAGCGTCTGGGCGACCGCGAGGGGCAGAGTGCACTATTTCCTGAGAATAGAACCGGCAGAGTAAAACCAGTAGCTTAAGGTCAAAATGTGACCCTTACGTTTTGCTATTTTCTTCATTTTGGGCGGCGGGGTGGAGGGCCTTCCCGCCAGTGGCAAGGGAATTCCCCAAGGGCCACACACCTGTACTGCACATCCCAGACACAAAGCTCTGCGAGCCTGCTTCGTGGGGGTCAGAGCACTGGCAAGAAAGATTTGGTTTAAAAGCCTAAGATGAAAAAGAGCCAGTCGGCTTACAAAATAGTAAGGCTTTACATTTTTTAATTTTTATTTTGATTATAAATTAACAGCAGCGGAGTTAAAATTGTTGGCGCTAGGTTAGAGAAACGGCTCGCAGAGCGCACAGCAGCCCGCAAGGAACTTTATCACCCCAAATCCCGCAGACCACGATCTCTCCACCCTTGTGCCCGCGACGCGTGGGCTTGCTGAGCCCAGAACTGATGGAATTTTGGGGGGTTGTTTTTCCGCAGATACAATGGCTCGAATCACGGCAGAACAAGAAGTGGAAAATCTCTCAGGCCTTTCCACTAACCCTGAAAAAGATATATTTGTGGTGCGGGAAAATGGGACGACGTGTCTCATGGCCGAGTTCGCAGCCAAATTTATTGTCCCTTATGATGTGTGGGCCAGCAATTATGTCGATGTAAGGAACCTTTTCCCTCCCGGCTTGCTCCTAGGGCTCCAGGGGCGAAGGGCACCCTCCCTCAAGGCCCGGTGAAGACCTGGGTCGCCCGCCTTCCCCCTCTGCGCCCCTGCAGGCTGCTTCCGAATGCTGCATGGGGGTTCCGGCTTGTAATGCCTTCTGCTCGCCCTGCCTGCTTTGAAAGTAACCCCCCTCTCTCTGCTTCCCTAACGGCCGGGTCTGCACGTAGAGCATCTAACCGCATGTTCCCGGACCCGGGAGCGCGCGCGCAAAGGAGCGCCCAGGCGTGCAACCCCAAGTTTGGACGCGCTGCCCTTTACAGCCCCCACCGAGGCCGGGCTCGCTGAGGGGGTGCGGGGCGTCTGTGTTCCCAGCTGATCACGGAACAGGCGGATATCTCACTGACCCGGGGAGCTGAGGTGAAGGGCCGCTGTGGCCACAACGAGTCGGAGCTGCAGGTGTTCTGGGTGGATCGCGCGTATGCGCTCAAAATGCTGTTCGTAAAGGTAACCTCGAGCGGGGCGCGGAGGCGGTGGTGCCTCCGGGTGGGTGCGGGCGTGCGCCGCCCCTCGGTTTCCTCACCCAGAATCCGTGGGGGCGAGTGACGCGCGCCTCCCCCGCTTGGCAGGAAAGTCACAACGCGTCCAAGGGACCCGAGGCGACGTGGAGGTTGAGCAAGGTCCAGTTTGTCTACGATTCCTCGGAGAAGACCCATTTTAAAGACGCAGTCAGTGGTGAGTAGAGGCCCCAGGGCTGGGGAGGGAGACTGGAAGACCGCGGGCACTGCAGAGAGCGCAGCCGTGGAGAAATTCGGAAATTTTATGGAAACCAATCCTGGCTCTGCACTCCCAGGCCACGTCCACCCTGGGCTCTGTCGCCAAGGTAGAGGAGGGGAGAGCACCGGTGCCTCGGGGCCTCAGGCCTTGTAGATGAGCAAGGAACCCCAGGCCTAAGGAACAGCCCGTCACCCCTAGCCTGATCCTGGATGAGACGTCTCAGGAGGGCCTGCCATCTCCGGGCGGCTTCAGGACGATCTCTTATGATTTGCACTTTCAAGGAACACGGGGAAGGGCAAAGCTGTGTTTTTTTTTTTTTTTTTTTCTGCACCCCGGTTTTTCTTCTCATGTGTGGAAACTTGAAAGGGTCAGTGTGACTCGTTTTCACTCAGGATTTGATGGCCTTCAGTATCTTTCTGCTCATGTCCCCAGGGCTCACACTCGATCTTCAGTCATTGACTGCAGCTACCCCAGAGAGGATTCTGAACCGTGTCCTAATTTATTAGCTTTTCCTGCCCATCACTCCAACAACTCACCCAGATCCTCCAAAAATATCGTGGCAGAAGCAACAACCATTCCCCAGATAAGAATGTTCCCATGTGCAGGCCCCATCAAAGACCACACTTAAGTTAATTCATTACCTAACTTATTTATTTAGTAAACTGTCTAATTTCCTACTGATGCCTTCCATCACCTGGGCACCTACGTTGGGAAAAGATTTTTATTGAGCACATGAAAGAATGTTCATGTCATTTCTCCCTTTCTACCTCTTTTAATCATTGTAGTAAAAAGCATTTTCTTCTCTTCATCAAAATCCATATTCAAATACTTCTCCCAATTATGTTAGATGCCTCCCCCGACCCCTGCTAAAAATAAAAGGAAAAGAGGGAAAAAACCAAAAACAAACCCCACAAACATGTGTCAGAAAAAGAGATAAAAGGGGCAGACCTCCAAAGAGTATATAGGTGTACCAGGGCATCTGCCCCGGGCACCAGCAATCAGCCCTGCTTTGTTGAGGAAGGAATTTACTCTGTTCGGGCCAGTGTGAAACATGGAAGATCAAGTCACTGTATCTTTGGACTCTCCAATGTCAGGGTTTATGTAGTAAAAAGAAGGTTGGATGTGTAGGTATCACTCATCTCTGCCAGACAAGAAATTTCAAATCAGTGTTTAAGGAGCCCCTGCTCATGAAAGAAGGGGTGTGCTTGTCCTTTGTCAGCCCTTGATGTCACTTGTAGAGCCCCACCCCCCGCAAGGCAACACAGAGGATCGGAAGGGTGTCTGGGGCAGAGAGGTAGGAGGTAGAAGGTCAGGATTCTGCCAGAAAGAGGGTCCTAACGGTTGCTTTGGGCCATCCCTGCAGCTGGGAAGCACACGGCCAACTCCCATCACCTCTCTGCCTTGGTCACCCCAGCTGGGAAGTCCTATGAGTGTCAAGCTCAGCAATCCATTTCACTAGCCTCCAGCGATCCACAGAAGACAGTCACCATGCTTCTGTCCGCAGTCCACATCCAGCCTTTTGACATCATCTCTGATTTTGTCTTCAGTGAAGGTAGGTTGGTGGGGGGATCTCAGTGGGAGGAGAAGACAGGAGCCAAGGGAAGGCTGACGTCAGTGTGGTTGGGGAAGGGGACCTGCCGGGGTCCCAGGCTATTACCACTTGTATTTTCTTTAGGCTGACATGACACTTCCTCTCTCTGTAATGTTTTAGGAACAGTATCAACTTTCTTCAAAGGCTCCTTCTTCTCCCTTCCTCCTTTACTCCATTTTCTCCTCTCCCACTTTCTCTTCCTCCCTCCCTCCCTTCCTTTATTTCTTCCTCTTTCCTTTCCTCCCTTCCTTTGCCAAAGAGGAACCTTGATGGAGAGAGAGGTAACAAGATCCATTTGGAAAACCTGTATATAATTTTGATGCAAATTTCCCAATGAACAAGCAGCTAAAAATCTCAAGTGCCCGTGGATTGTAGAAGGGCCTCTGCTTCTGTGGGCCTCAGTTTCTCCATGTTATTTCAGGCACTTTCAGCTGTAGGTTCTGCCACTGTGAATCTGTTTTTGTGTAGCTAGAATGTAGTAGGGGTGTGTGTGCGCGCTTGCACATACGCAGGTCACAGAGAGACTCATGAAGACCTCTCTCCCTCCAGCACTCACCTTTGTAGGGAGGAACACCCTTGAGGCTCTGGGCAAGCAAGGGTCCCTGACCTTTTCCCTCTGGGGTATGGAGAAAGGCTTCTTCTCAGTCTGTGCTAGTCTCTGAAAGGGGGTCAGGCAGCATATAGCCGGGCAGATTCAGGATGTCCACATTCTCTAGTTCTTTGCAGCCCACCAGAGGTTGGGCACAAGGGGAGTCCACATTTCTGCAACTTACCCGAGTCTAGCCCCAATTTATACTGCGCAAATGTAGGGTAAGTGAATTTTTTAATTCATTTGTTCTTTCTTGTCTGGAGAGGTTTGTTAAGAAATGGGGAGAGATTCTGGTTGCTTTATGGATACCTTCCTTTGGGCTGGGGATCCCCAGGTGAATACAACTACTGGAATATAGAGGCTAGCGGGGAATCCCCATCTATGTCATACATAAATCACTAAATCATTTCCCAGGGAATCCAGCTTTCATACAATTCCCCTCCCAACTCAGAGTATACTGAATAGAATCTACCCCACCCCCACCGGGATGATTTAAAGACCGTTTGAGCATTCTTAAGTTAACAGTCTTTGACAGCAGAGCCGACTTCTTTTTTCATCTTTGTATTTTTACCACCTAATACAGTGTTTGGCACACTGTAGATGCCCAGTGAAATTTGGCTGAATTGATATTCTGAAGCCGTGGATACAATTAACAGAGGCTTCCAAATGCTTGAATGCCAGATGAAGCAGAATTTAATATATTTACTAAGTCAGTGCAACACTTACTTCCACACACTTAGGGAAGAATGGGTTATTCCATTTTAATGGATCTTCCAGAAAAATTGAAACTAAACTCTAAGTATTAAAACATAACGTTTTTTAAACATCTGTTTGATTATGGAAGTATTTATAAAATGCAAGTCAATGTCTTTCTTAAACTGAAAATATTAACTGTAATTAAATGTAATTGAGCTATGATTACTGATGACCAGGAGCTCATGAGGAACATATTGGATTGTGTAGAATTAGTCCCCAGGGTCCCTCCCTTGGATGCTTTTGAGTCTATAAGGGAACTTTGTATAGTCTCTAGGGACTCCTTGTTTGTTAGTGGTCAGCTCTTCTTGGGCACGTCCTTACTTGTTGGTTCTGCTAATACCGTGATGACTGCCTTCCCCAGGTCCTTCCCACAACCTCACTCTCACTCGCTCCCAGTTATTGCCACACTGTTGCTTACAGTCATTTATGAACTGAGAAACCAAATCTCATCCATGGGTAGGATCCTACACAAAGTGAGAGTAAATGAGTACTGAGTAGGGACCAGAGCTATTTTCCTGAACATCAGTGAAGTTCATGGCATGGACTTAATGGACATCTTTTGTTTGAAAAACAGTTTTTATCCACTTCCAGGTCCTGGACAGGGATGGTTGCTGGGTAGACTTAGAGAGTTTGTAAGCAGAGCTTTCTAAATGTAGATATATTAAGCACCAGCCAATTGTACTTGTCTCCCCCAGGCTTCTCTGGGTAATAATTAGGATGTCCCCTCTTGTAGGGTGCCCTGGGGCTCAAAGCTCCTGCTCCTGGGAGGAGGCAAGCCTCATTCAGAATCACTCACTGGATCCCTGTGCCTTTGTGTGGCAGGGGCTCTTTTGTTTCTTGCTCCTCCTATCTGTGCCTCTCAGCACCTGCCCCCCACTGTGTTTTGTAAGAGATCATTTTATTTGATTTGGTGGAATCCAAAAGATTCCTTTTGGGGTGCTATTTTGGGACTTGGCACTTGCCCCTCCCCTTTCCCAGAATAGAAGCTCTGGAGGTGTTGCCTGTACCTGAGTGGGGGCAGGGGGCAGCAGTATCTGGTCATATATCTGCACACCCACTGTGGCGGTATGTGTGTGTGGTTGGCAGATGTGTGCAGGACCTACAGCCAAACGGTTTCCAATGAAGGACTTATTCCCTGTGTAAGGGGGCCATACTGGCAGTCTGAAGTTTCAGACCTGCCTGCTTAATAGACTCTGAGAAAAGCAAGGAAGGGTCAGTGAAATGGATTACTGGATACTCACAGGGCTGAGAGCAGCTCAAATGGGGGTTGACGTCTTTATCACATAAATCCCTTTAGTGCTTTGAGCTCAGCTACTACACTGATCCTCAACAGAAGTCTCTTAGCCCAGCCCGTCTCCAACTGCAGTGTGCACATGAATCTTCAGCTGCATTGTGTACAACTGTGGTGTTCTTGTTAACATGCAGAGTCTGGTTCAGTAGGTCTGGGGGCGGGGCCCAAGATGCTCCATTTCTAGCAAGCTCCCTGGTGATGCTGCTGGTCTGTGGAATACTGTAGGGGGTTTGAGGGATCTTGAGCTGACCAAAGAAAAGATATGACCTTGAGAGGCAGTAACACACAAGCTTGATTTGGTGGTACTCGGACAGGGTTGCATCAGAGGGGAAGCTGCTCAGAGCATGAGACTTGTCCAGAGGGAGGCTTATGGGGACCACCATCCAGAAGGGGAGGAGGGCAAAGGACATCTTGGTGGGGAGAAAGGAGCAGGGAGAGGGGGGCTTACATGTCTAGGTGATATGGCTCAGCAGGATGGTAAGGAGTCTCTGGATCAGAGAGCTCTAAGGGGCAGCAGAGGCTGAGGCCTTATACCTCTAAGGCCCTATGTTATCAATGGGTAACAGCTGTGGGGTGAGGTTTGGTATGCAAAGCAGGCAGGCTCTAAATAGCTAAAGATGTGCTTGTTTGGGCTGGTTTTTAAATAACTAGATGTGTAAAAATTTGAGTTTGGCATGGCAGGCTTTCGAGCTAATGGTCTCAGCCTGCAGTGAAGAAATAAACCACCTAGGGGCCAATACACAGAGGCTACTTTGGCTCATTTCCGTAACCAACACACTTTCACGGCAACTACCAGCCGGCAGTTCAAGGCACCTCCTGCTTCCCAGTTGGGGTTGATTAACGTGTCCTTCCACAGTGAAGTCCGTGTAGTGTGTCCCTTTGAGCGTCCCAGGAGATTTCTGGCTGGGATGGGATTGAAGATTGCATCACTGATAGGCAAAAAAATCAGACAGAATTTTAATGGCTTGAATGAAAGGCAACTTTTATGTATGCATAATTAGAGAAGAAACATAACAGAACACAGAGGGTGTCTCTGTTCCCCTTTATTAAAGATTCAGGTTTAACAGGCATTTAAGAGTTACCACATAGAGGCTGGTGCCTTTTTCAATTCTCGAGGGGAAAAATAAACAAACAAACCAACCTGTAAAGAAAGTACTGAGAGTCCAGATTACCCCAGAGAAACTGAGTCTCAGAGAAGTGAGGTTATTGGTGAAGTCTGCCCTCTTGGTGGCTGCTCGGGCTGGGGCAAGAGCCTGTCTTTGGATATCAACTCCTGTGCTCTTAGCCTCTCAGAGCTTCAGCTGCTCCCGCTGAGCGACTGTAATAAACATGTGAACGCAGGAGGCACCTTTACAAAGGTTGTCAAGTCCCCTGAATTCATGAGCTTTTTATTAGTATTCTTAACAGCATGTTTGGGAGATGCCACTTGATCTCTATTTTACCCAGATCTGTGTTTTAGTGGAAGTGAACATGCCTTACCTTGCTCTGTACAGCAGCCCCCAGTAGAACACCCTGTGGCTAGCTGCCACACCACAAGTGCAGGGAGGCTTAGCTGATGCTGATCCAGAGCGTTGTGTAAACCTGTGATTTACTTAACATCTACCAGCCAAGAAACGGGTCACCCCGGGTTGTTGTCCCTCAGGATCTCCTGGGTAAGAATCTAGGGGGAGATAATCCTGTTTCGAGCACTGCTAAGAACTGTGTCGAGGGCTGGGATGTGGAGCCCTAGTGTGGGGCCATGGAGCTAGCCAGTTGTAGAATTCAGTATTCCTGGTACTGTCCTGGAACAGAGTGTTTCAGGCTCGGTTCCCCCGGGAGCAGATCCTATGCAAGTATGTAAGTGCAAGTGGTTTATTTAAGAGGTGATTCTGGAAAGCACTGGTAGGGTGCTGGTGAGGTGAGCTAGGAAGGCAAGACTATCAGTAACAGGAGCACTAATGAGCAGGTTTCCACCGTGGGTACCTGGGGCTCACACCGCTGGAGCCTCTGGGAGTGTAGAACCCACCTCCGACTATCTGGCCTGAGAGGTGGGAAAATGGCATTTACCCACCAACTCCCATCCACCATTGATGGCTGCTGGGGTGGGGGAGAGGCGTTGACTCTCTGAGACTTCCAACCTGCCTTGTAGGCAAAACCCACTGGAATGTGTGGGAATGGTGAATACCAAGGCAATAAGACACTGTCTGGGTCTGCTACACCTAGGTACTGGGATATATGAACTTTGCCTGCCATGGAGGAGCTTACAGCACCATGAGAAAGGGTTTACACAACTTTTTCTTGTGCATGCCATATGCCTTGTGCACAGTAGCATCTATCGATAATTGCTTTTATTATCGTTTTTTTATTGCTAGTGCCTACATCTTGGTGAGAGTATCTGCTTGTCTCCAGCCAATTGTCTCCAAAGCCCACTCATGCTAACAACTTCTTGGTATACAAAATACATTTTGCTGAGGTTACAGAAGTCTAGAGCCAGTCCCCTCCCTCCAGCTGCCCTGTCAGAGTAGAGGAAGCCCAGCCGGCAAAAGACTTGCCCTGTCCTCGAACAGGAATAGTCTGTGGTGTTAACAGAGCTTGAGAAAGCAGGCAGCTTGCCTTTTTGCCCACTGCCCATCTCAGTGCTGTCCATTTGGGGTGCAATGAAGAGTTCTTGTAGATGGTCAGCCTCTGGAAGTACATACAACATTGAGATGGTCGCCAAACCATCCAACACACAAAAAATAGTGGTCATCAAACAAACAAATGAACAATAACAAAAACAAAAAAACACGGACTAAAAAACAGAACCTAAGATGAGTCAGGATTTTAGTGGGGGCATTGGATTTATGGTTGAGGGGACCTTATTTGGCCACTGGCCACTGGCAACAGATTACCCTTCTGTTGTCTGTTCTGTCTTCATCTAGTTCTTTCCAATTGGTTGTTGTTGGAACTAGACTAGACTGGTTGTTGTCTTTTCCAGCCATATGCCATTCTAGAACCCTGAGCCCAAGCCCTGTGGAGGTGCACAGGGAGTTAGGGATATCTGAGCATCCAAAGCCAGATTCAGTGTGGGCTAAGACAAAGGCTGTTCTTCTCCCATGCAGAGATGTAGGGTCTTCCTTGTTTTTGAATTTGTGGATTGTATAGTCAGTTTATTGCACAGGATCTTAATCCTGGGGTCCAGAGGGGCTGTGGATAGTATTCTGGGAGTGTGTGAATTTTAATGGGAAAATTTACATCTTTATTTTCACCAATTTCTAATTTTTAGCATTCCCTTCAATTATAAATGAAAATAACAACTCGCAGTAGTATTAGTGGTAATAATTAATTAAAAACTAATAAATACTGATGACCTTGTCACCAACAGAAATCGTAAATATTTTTACCCCACATTCATTGGTGCAGGTCTTGCAAAGTGACAGTGATGCTGTCTATGGGCTCACGGTCTCTCATTTAAAACCCTTGGGGATAGATGTGTTTCAGACTTTAGGATATTTTAGACTTTAGGAAGACAATATAGGGCATAGTCCGCATATCATAGAAAACCCCAGAAGAGTCCAGGCAGGCCCTGTAATCAAATATATTTATATATCTTTTCCCTGCGGAGAAACACGTGAATCTTCATGTTAAGTAGAAGGAGAATCATGAGCATCCTGACATTAGTTCAAGTCAAGTGTTGCTGCCAAAGGAGTGATACAGAGTACTTTGGATTTCCAGAGCTCTGTGGATTTTGGAATGGTGGAGAAGGGATGGCAGACTCATTAATTCCCCCTTATTTGACCACTTAGTGGATGTGGATGGATGAAGATGGGGATTCAGTATTTTTCATGATAATTTTTGACATCCCTTTATTTTCCCATGTTTATTATTTTTGACATGTCCATAGTTTAATACTGCCTTTATACACCCCTTTATGTGGTGTGTTTCGTTCAGGTTTTTTCTTAGGCAACAAAAAATAATTCTTAAGAAATAATCCACAATTATAATGAGAAGGGAAATGAATCAGTCAGAGAAACACAAATACAAAATTATTTCACTCATATGTGGAATTTAAGAAATAAAAGAAACGAACAAAGAGAAAAGAGACAAACCAAACAACAACAACAACAACAACAAAAACAAACAAAAAGCAAAAACAGACTCTTACCTATAGAGAACAAACTGATGGTTACCAGAGGGGAGGTGGGTGGGGGGATGGGTGATACAGTGATGGGGATTAAGGAGTGCACTTGTCATGATAAGCACTTAGTAATGTATATAATTGTTGAGTCAGTCTATCGTACACCTGAAACTAATATAACAATGTATGTTAACTATAGGAGAATTAAGATTAAAACAAAGCAAAACAAATCAAAAACAAAAAAGAAGTAAACCGCAATGGTATTTTAACCATATTTCTTTTGCCAGAATACATTATACTTTTCTCCTATGCCTTCCTTAAAGGATGGGCTATGAGATGTCATTCCCCCATAACTATACCAAAGTTATTATCCATTTAAAGATAATACTTTGGGCAGTATGACTCTGACACTAATTCAGATGTGTGGGTGTTTTTCCCAACCACTAAGAAATTCTCAGACAGCAGCTGGGTGTTCTATAGTTCAACTTACTGCTGACACTGTCTCCCGAGATACACCACCAAATTCTGCCGGTTAAGGGCTCCTTCCTACAAGATTGCTCCCCATCTCCCCTTCACACACCAAGTGCAAGTCCAGGTTGTCACATGGGCTTCTGATCACCTTGCTATTGGAGGTTTCCATGACCTTCTCCTTGAATTCTGGAGAGGCTCACAGAACTCAGAGAAACATTTTACTCACTGGATTACTGGTTTGTTATAAAAGGATAGAACTCAGGAACAGCTAGTTGTAAGAGATGCAAGGGCAAGGTATAGGGCAAGAGTGTAGAGCTTCCATGCTCTCTCCAAGCCCACCACTCTCTCCAAATCTCCATGTGTTCACCAACCAGAAGCTCTCAGAATCCCATCCTTTGGGGTTTTTATTAAGGTTTCCTTACCTAGGCACGATTGATTAAATCACCGGCCATTGGTAGTTGAACTCAATCTCCAGCCACTTTCTTCTCCCTGGAAATCAAGGGGATAGGGCTGAAAGTTCCAACCTTCTGATCACAAGATTAGTTCTCCTGGCAACCAGTCCCCATCCTTAGGTGCTGTAGGGATTTTCCCAAATTGACCTCATTAGCATAAACTCAGGTGTGCTTGAAAGGGGCCTGTTATGAATATCAGGGTGTAGGTTTCCAACTAGCATATGGAAAATTAGCAAAACCGGAAGTCTTAATTAACATTACACCAGCAACAGCATGTGGTGAGGAAAACAAATAGCCTTTGTTGTTAACAAAATCCCTACACCAGGAAACCCCATTTCTACTCATTTTTCTCTTTAAAGAGGCAATGTGGTATCATGGGGGTAAAAACCAACCTTCTGGGTATGGAGCTCTGGGCCTATAGCCATCTCTGGTGCATCTTGTAAAACAGCCAGATTTTTCCCCGGGGAAATGGATATATTGGACAGCAAGCTGATGCTCAAAGTGTGGGACTCATTAGAATTGAACTAAATAGTGAAAAAGAAAAGTCCCCTACTAATTCTTTTTAGTCCTCTGGTTGTAATAAAAAGAAAGTTGCAGTTTAGTGTTAATAATGGATCCTTAACATTTCCCTAAATTTGCCAAAATGTCTTTTTAAAAATCCTCTTTGTAAAAAAAAAAATCTCTTCTTTTCTCAGTTCAGGAGTGTAGGTATGTATGTATGTAGGTAGGTATATGTTTACTTATTTATTTTAAATAGTTTTATTCAGGTCATAATCGCAATACAATAAACTGCACATACTTAAATGTACGACATGAATATTGACTTAGGAATACACCTATGAAGCCACCACTACAATCCAGAAAAATCAACATATCCATCCCCTCCAAAAGTACCCTCCTACCTCTTAGTAATAAGTATGTACCTCACTGAATTTTCAGAAACTGAACGTACCTCCGTGAGCAGTATGCAGAGCCACAGAGCCCAGAAGCCCTCCTTCCAACCACCTTATGATTCTGTAGCCTTTAAATGCCAGTAGCTCAGGTCTGCTACTGACCTGACCCCAACTCTCCCCCTAGCTCATGTCTGCTAAGTGCCACCCAGCTGTGCTGTTGAGTTAGGCTGTTGGAATTCAGGTTGGGGCTTCATTTGCCCTGGGCTAATTACTTAGCCTCACTCTACCTTATCAGTAAAATGGGTACAATAACAGTATTTATCTCATAGGGTTGTCATGGGGATTAAATGAGACAATCTTTGTTCTTAGAGCTAGAAGTTAATTTAGAAACCAGGCATGTTAAGTATACAGCTTTTTAAAAGCTGTATGTTTTTCTGCAGTCTTTCACGTTCTACTTAATAGAAAAGATTCCTGAGGTTCTGGCCTTATCTTTCTTTCGGCTTGTCTGAGGAGAGGTGGGAGGAAGTACTGTGTCAACATGGATTCTGGAGGAGCCTGGCACACAGTTGGTGCTCAATAAATGTTTACTGGGTCACCCTGACTTAAAAACATGGTCTTTATGAAGAGATAGCTAAACCCCTGTTTTCTCTAGTTATGGCTCATAAGTTTGGTGAAAAGGCCACCAGTTACCCACAAGGACCAAAGAAGCCTGAGCAAATGTCTCCTGGTTGCTAGGAATGCAATTCTTCTTCTTCTTCTTCTTTTTTTTTTTTTAAGATTTATTTATTTATTTTAGAGAGCAGGGGAGGGGCAGAGGGAGAGAGAAAATCCTCAAGCAGACTCCCTACTGAGCCCAGAGCCCAACACAGGGCTGATCCCAGGACCCTGAGATCATGACCTGAGCTGAAATCAAGAGTCAGCGACTTAACTGACTGAGCCACCCAGGTGCCCCTCTGGGAACGCAGTTCTGCTCTGCTTTACAAACTGTGTGACCACTAGGTTTCTCCAAAATATTTTTCTGTTTCTAGGTAAAAATGGAGGCATAGGGCTAGTAAACTATCTTGAGGGGAAGAGTGTAAAATGGAATCAGCGCCATTGTGCTGGTAACATGGGATGTTCATTTGTGAAAATTCATCAAGTTCTGCACTTTCTTTTTTTAAATTGTAGTATAATTTACATATATTAAAATGTACAGATCTGAAGTATTTAGCTTGATGCTTTTTTCCTTGAACTTACAACCATGTAACCCTTACCTAGATCAAAATATAGGATATTTCCATCACACCTGCAAGTTCCCTTTCCTGTTCCCCATATGTAAGCGCTTTTCTGATTTCAGTCACCATAGACTTACCTGTTCTTGAACTTCATATAAATGGAGTCATATAGTATGTATTCTTAGAGTATGTGTGTTAGAGTTTTCACTCAACGTAATGTTTTTGAGATTTATCCATTTTCTTACATGTAACCATAGTTCATTCCTTTTTATTATTGATTAATATTCCATTGTATGAATGGATTGGTTTGTTTTTCCATTCCACTTTGATGGACATTTGGGTTGTTTCCATTTTAGGCTATTGTGAATAAAGTTTCCATGAACATTTATGCCCAAATCTTTTTGTGTCCATACGCTTTCGTTATTCTTTAGTAAATATCTAGGATTGGAATGCTGGGTTATAAAGTAGGTGTACATTTCCCCTTATCAGAAGCTACCAGTTTTACAAAGTGGTCATACCATCTTCCACCAAGGATGTATAAGAGTTCCAATAGCTCCATATCATTACCAACACTTAATATTTTCAGTCTTTTTGAAAGCTGTATATTGTGTGCAATTCCCTATGTATACACATACTTCAATAAAAAGTTAAAAAATTAAACCAACAATAAAAATGATGGTGGTTGTGTTTAATGCTGAAACTCTGAAAATTTAAATCAATCATCTGGCTGTTTTGTTGGCACCTGCCAGGAATCCAGTGACTGAATGTTGCCCTATTTAATTGATGCGTTTTTAATTTTACAGTGTGCAGAAATATTTAGTGGTACATCCTTATTGTTGGTCGGGGTAACATTATTTCTAAATAAAAGAGTCTCCCCAAATGTTTGTTGAGAAATCTTTTTACCTCCATTTCCAACTAAAAAGGATTTTAGTTTTGATAGGAGGACTTATGATTGAAAATATTTTGACAGGAGCTGATTGCTTTCTTCTTCTTTCCAATTTCAGAGCATAAGTGTCCAGTGGATGAGCGGGAGCAGCTGGAGGAAACCTTGCCCCTGATTTTGGGGCTCATCTTAGGCCTCGTCATTGTGGTAACACTGGCGATTTACCATATCCACCACAAAATGACGGCCAACCAGGTGCAGATCCCTAGGGATCGATCCCAATATAAGCACATGGGCTAGGCAGCCCCCGAGACACCCTCCCCCAGCTGGATCAGGTAGAGAAACAAAAGCACTTTTCCACCTTGTACATGGGATACACCAACATAGCTACAATGCAACAGGCCTGGCTGTCCAAGGCTTGCTTGGCCTGCGTCCATGCTTAAATCCAGGGATGGGGGGGATTCTTTTGGATTCATGGGTGAATGGCAGATATTCTCTCCAGACTGGGGAATGAGGCGGGAGGGGTCAGCCAGCTTTCATGCTCATGGTGGCTTGGCTTTGACTCTCCAACGAGCAACACATACGACTCAGAGGAGTATCTGGCTCCAAAGTTTAGGGATGGAAAGACACTTCTTTTGGAAAGACACCCCTTTAGGTTCAGAGAAAAAGGGGGTGCTTTGGTCCCTTGGCCTACCTTATTCAGTTGTCAGTGCATACAAAATACAGCCTCATGCTCCCTATGGCAAGACCCTTGAAAGTGATCCATGCTTCTGGCTGGCATTCTGCATGTCTAGTGATTGTCTTGGGAATGTTTCACTGCTACCTGCCCCCAGTGACTTTGCAGCACAGAACCTGTTTAATGTAACTATGCACAGTTGTTTGGACTTCATAGTGCGTCAGGTCCAAGTAAGGGGACCTGAAGAACCAATCGTGTGAGCTTGTTTTTCAAAATGAATTAAAACACACTACTGTCTAACATTTGCCTGCTTTCTTGAAACAAGAAAACAACACTAAAGTGGTTTCTTTGGCACCCAGAGAAGAGAGAGGAATGGTGAAGATGGGCTTTCATTTCTGCAAGAGGAAAGCAAAGAAAGGGCAGGGAAGCCAAAAGAGGGAGGTTGGTTTCTTTCCAGGTAAAAACAACAACAACAACAACAACAACAAAAAAACAAAACCGTAGATTTATTTTGACAAATAATGTTTTAATAATGGCCCCTCTTGAATGACTGGCCTAATATTGCTTCTGATGCTTCCTGGTTTTGAGTTTGGCATTTCACTTCAGATTAAAAAGTTGGTCTGAACATGGGAGCCTGGGTTGAGTTGTGTTTGAAGTAAAATAGAATTTGCTGAAACTTCCTAGAGAAATGGACAGAGTTTGAATTTCACTCACTTTCTAAATAATCATTTTTCTGAAAAATCTGAGTCGGGGTAGGGGAAATCCTTTTCTCCGATGTTAAGGGTGGGACTCTCCCCGCCCCCATATGGTCTCTATCATATGAGAGACAGCTCATAAGTTCATCTCCCGAAGTCTTCAACTGCTGAAAGAACGCATCCTTAGAAGTTCATTAGCTCAGCAAATCTTGAGAAGTATCGGCCAATTGCTGTTCTATTACCTGTTGGTTTGCTGCCACTCTGTCAGTCTGTCAGTCTTTTTCGCCCCCGCAAGATCTCTCTTCAGTGTCAGCCTGCCTGGTACCAGGGAGGAAGACAGTTGCAGGTTGCTCAAGGAAAAGGAGATACCTTGTATCAGCTGCCATCTTTTCACCCCATGCCCCGAACTTGACAAGTTCTTTCCTTGTTAGCATCTCATATATTTTTTAAAAACTTCCTATTTATTTGGGACCACCGAAGAATTTGGGGGAGAAACGGACACTTAGATGTATCAGTGAGTTACCCTTGCCCTCTGCACCCCCTTCGGAAAAAATATTGAGACCTGGCTCATATTTCTAAATACTCCATATTTCCTTAACTTACTTTTATAAAAGTAAATTTGTGTCTTTAAAAATTTCACTTTCACAAAACATAGGACTCATGATTAGTTTTGGAATTGTCATCTACCCATTTATTCAACAAACAGGTTTTGAGCACCTACTGTGCATAGGCTCCGTGCCGAGTATACAGTAGTGAAGTGACAACTTAGAGTCTATGGGGTATGGCTGACAGACATATGTCCCCAGGTTTTCCCAAAAAGAACAAGTGCCCTGGCTCTTTTTCCAGCGTTGTCACATGGCCACATCCCTGTGGTTAAGCGGATCAATTAAATCTTTCCAGAATCCAACTTTCTTAATTCTCAAATTTCAGTGGTTTTTCCCCTTGCGATATGCAGTCTGTATATAAAGCCACATTACCATGACTATTATTGCTATTAATCACAGCATCTTTATCTAGTTGTCCTAAAATTAGGTCTCGAGCTCAGCCTAATTTCTTTGAACCTTGCCTTATTTCTCTCAGTCCTGCCTTTATCTTATCAACTAAGCAGAATAAAGGGGAGCCTCAGAGTCAGGGCATGTGCAGTGGTCTCTGGGTGGAGAACACAAGGTGTCCAGAGGGACTGACTCAGCCCCGGGTCTCAGCCTGGGCTCCTCTCATGGCCATTCCCACTGTCCTGCATTTCACGGCTGCCCCTGTGCCTGGGGCAAGCTGAGATGGTGGCTCATGTCTCCGCATTGCTTCTCAAGCTCAGAGAGGAGAGAGAAAACAAACAGACAAACCACAGATGCTCAATTACCCCCTTAACTGTCATTTTCTTTTTTTACTGCAATTTTAAACACAAATGCCTCTGGGCACAAAAGGATGCTGTGTCTGGTTGCTAGTTGGCCTTCCTGGAAAAGCCAGACCAGATGAACCAGATGCAGATTTCTTTGGGGCGGGGGGGGGGGGTGAGTTTGATTGAAATTCTGAGCGCATTTCTTTGCAAGATTCCCCCATTCTCAGGATATAGGTCCCAGTGAAGCTGCCTCAGGGGGTAGGGGAGATTTTGTTCTCCAGCCTGAGAAAGTCCTCTAAACTATTAACCACTCTCTTCTCACGGATTGTCCAATCTTTTTGTTAACAAAGACCTGGCAAAGCCGAGTAGGTACGGGAGACAGCAGAGAAACACAAATGGAGGAATGGGTTGGGGCGGGGGGCACGGAGGTGGTAGGAGAGACCAGCAGTGTCTGGTCTGAGGGGGTGTTTCCCTGGGGAGGTGGTCCAACCTGGCACTGGGCACAAACACTTCCCTGGAACAGACACCTGAGTGACCAGAACCAGGCAGATGTAGCTTTAAATCAGCGAGTATCCAAGGGCAGTTTGCAAGCAGCATGCGTCAGAGTCCTCCCAAGGGGTCATTGAAAAACATCAGTTCTAGGGGCGCCTGGGTGGCTCAGTCAGTTAAACATTGGACTTCAGCTCAGGTCATGATCTCAGGGTTCTGGGATGGAGCCCCACTTCAGGGTATCCGATCAGCTGGGAGTGGAGTGTGCTTGTCCCTCTCCTGCTGCCCCTCCCCCTGCTTGTGCTCTCTCTCTCTCTCTCTCTCAAATAAACCAATAAAATCTTAAAAAAAAAAGAAAAGAAAAACATCAGTTCTAGAGCATCATCCCAGACTGATAGGGGATCTCTCTTGTGAGACCTAGAATCTGTAGTTTTATTATGCTCCTCAGTAATTTTGATGCAGCGGGATGAAAACTGGTGAAAAAGCCTTTGCTCTCAGCCTACCTGCAACACTAGGCACATCATCAGGCTTCTCTGTGCTCTCTAATCTAAAAATGGAACTTGCTCCCCCATCCTTGCAAAGTTATCTGAGGATTCATGACAGTACATTCAAGTCCCTAGCACAATACCTGGCGCCCTGGAAATGCTCCACAAAATCTAGTATTAATGACAGGTTTTCTAGCACAATTCTTAACATGCGCATTCAAAGTTCACCTGCCAACCAAGTTCAGGAAAGATCCAAAGGGACTGATGCAGGGATTTTTAACTGCATCCACAGTTTTCCACACCAGTTTATTGTGAATTCAGAATATGTTTCTATGCAGGGACTCCCCACCCCGCCACAGACCAGTAAATCACTCAGGGTTGGGGGGATGTTAATTTACAGGGGTGGGGGAGACTATCAGAGTCCATGGACTGGGATGGGAAAAAACTACATCTTTAGTTTTTACCAACCTCAAATGAAAGGTAGCATTTCCTTCAATTACAGACATAGGCACCAAACCACTATGGTACAGGCAAGAACTATGTCATCAGTAGAAATCGCTGCATTACACCTGTTGGAGCTATCTCAAAAAATCACATAGGTTCATTACTTTGAAATTATGGTAGTTACTAGACCCATCATAAGATCTTATTAATTTAAGAGTCACCTGGGTGGCTCGGTGGGTTGAGCGTCTGCCTTAGGCTCGGGTCATGATCCCAGGCTCCTGGGATCAAGTCCCACATCAGGTTCCTTGCTCAGTGGGGAGCCTGCTTCTCCCTCTGCCTGCCACTCCCACTGCTTGTGCTCTCTCTCTCTCTGACAAATAGATAAAATCTTTAAAAAAGATCTTGTTATTTAATACATTATAACTACAAAATTAAAATATTTTGATAACTATACTTCATTTGGTTCCCTTTGTATTTTACTTTATGCATATAAAGACATTTTCTTGAAGAGTCCACAAGCCAAGGGGGTCCAGGGTACAAAATTAGGCTAAGAACTCCAGGGCTAATGTCTACTTCAGTTGTCCTGTGAAGTGATATTTATATCACCTCACACCTGTTAGAATGGCTATTACCAAAAGATAAGAAAGTGTTGGCGAAGTGAAGGAAAGGAAACTCTTGTGCACTGTTGGTGGGAACATAAGTTGGTGCAACCACTGTGGAAAAGCGTATAGAAATTTCTCAAAAAATTAAAATTGAAATGTCATATGATCCAGAAATCCTACTTGTCTGTTTATCCCAAGAAAATGAAAACATTAACTTGAAAAGATGTCTGCACCACTATGTTCATTGCAGCATTATTTACAGTAGCCAAGATCCAAAAGTTACCTAAGTGTCCAATGACAGATGAATGGATAAAGGAAACATATCACACACACACACACACACACGTATTTCTCAGCCATAAAAAGGGAGGAAATCCTGCCCTTTGAGACAACATGGATGGACCTTGAGGGCATTATGCTTAGTGAAATATGTCAGGCAGAGAAAGACACTCACTTATATGTGGAGTTAAAAAAAAAAACAAGTTGATAGATCAGAGAACAGGTTGATGGTTGCCAGCCAGAGGCAGAGGATTGGGGGTGGGTGAAATGGATGAAGGGGTTAAAAGGTACAAACTTTTTCTTATTTTTATAAAATAAATAAGTCCTGTGAGATAATGTACAGCATGGTGACTATGATTAATCATACTGTATTATGTATTTGAAAGTTGCTAAGCATAAATCTTCAAAGTTTTCATAAGGAAAAAAATTGTAACTATGTGTGTTGATAGATGTTAACCAGACTTATCATTCCACAACATATACATATAGCAAATCATGTTGTACACCTGAAACTAATATGTCAATTATCTAAAAAAAAAAAAGTGACTGACTTGTCAGTTTGTCTGCTGAGGAAGGATTCACAAAGACTCATATGACCAAAGAGATAACAAGTATTTGTTAGCACTCACTGACCATGGGTTTTCTGGACCTTGGTCTGGGTGATGAGGACATATCAGTGAACAAAATAGGGATAAAGCCCCTGCCCTAATAGAACTGAAGTCTCGCTCCATGTGTGTGTGTATGTGTGCGTGGTCTATTCAGGTAGTACGATTCATCTACTGACATTGCCTAACTTTGGGAGCCTTAGTTAGCTCAGTTAAGATGGATCATATAGGATCTTGGAGTCTCTTCTAGCTTTAAATTTTTTCAAACGCTGACAATGATGAGGCATAGTTACCAAAGCATTTGTTACATGGGCAAACCTTTCAGGATAAGGAATCCCTTTGCTTTTAAAACAGTGTATTTTGATCCAGAAATCGGCAACCCATAGAGTTTCTCAACCCTTCTCTTTTTGTCCTTCATTAGATCTATTTACGTAGATGTTGTCAGCATCTCACCCATATTGTCTCAGCCCTTCATGGAGGCCATTTGTTGACAGTTTCTGCACAAGCTTCCCATGCCTCTCTCTCTCTCTCTTCGTCAAAGGGAACAAGCTTTGTCCATATACAGGGCAAGATAAAGTTTAAGGATTGATGTCCTTGGAGCAACTCTCAACCAATGAGGCGTAGGAAATGGTGGATAAATACCCAAGTATCTTCACCTCCAAAAAGACAATTCTACAGTGTCTCTCTCAGAAGGTCTTCAGTGGACTGAGCTCTAGTTACTCATAGTGGTAAGCCATCATTTAAAAAAAAAAAAAAACAAACCTCTCCCTTCTTCATTTCACTTCTCCACTCTACATGTTGAGTGAGCTTCCTGGACTCATCTCCCAAATAAAGTACTTGTATCTAAGTATCTGTCTTAGGCTCTCCTTTGGCAGAACCCACACTAAGGTAATATATTTATTTGACCTGGAGATACAACTGAAGATGCACACATGTGAGGGCTCAAGTTGACCGACTTTCCTGAACAATTTGGATTTGTACTACATCGTGTCACTTTTACAGAACTGCTCCTGCTTGTACATTTTGTATCTGCTTCAGACTGAACTGATTTTTTCTCTGCCTGGAATCTCATTACTGTTTCTTTGATGACACAGTGCTATTCATCTGACTGGTTTGACCAAAGAACAACTCAATGAGTTGTTAACTTCATGGAATGCTTTTATTCTTTCAGTAATTGCTACTGAGTGTGTTCTTCCCAGTGGGTAGTGGGGATACAACCATAACTCAGTCTGATTCCATCTGTCTAATCCATTAAAAAAAATCAGTCTCATTCTAATTCAAAATAACTCCCCTCTCTTTTGCGAGGGCTAAACTTGTATCTGAGGAAGAGGTAGCAGTAGATAGGCAGTGGCAGGAGACATGGTATGCATTCTTGTTCTCCTTTTCTTTCTTCCAGAATCTTCCCCCAAACCGTGGGGTCTCACACTAACACACGGCCCAGATCTATGGGGAGCAGCCTGGAAGGGAAGTTCCAGTAAACAGCTGGCTGCAGTCAGCTGCCTTGGAGATGCTATTGGAAGAAGGGGAGATGTCTGCATGTCATTTGAGTCAGCCTAAGACTACAGTCTCTGCTATTGAGAATGGCCTTGGTGTGGATGTTCCATGTAGATTTTAGAGTAAGTTTCAGCTCCACCTGGACCTCTTCCCCCTGCAGAAAAGTTGCCCTATCTCCCTTTAGTTCTCCCTGTGATGCATCCTCCAATGTGCTCTCCAAATTAGGCATCTCATTACTTGGTTAAATGGTTTGACATGTTCCCTTTTCCCTCTCCATGGCCCATCACAGACAAAGGGACCTGGTGTCTTCTTCCATGTTTGGAATGGCTTCCTGCCTGGGGGAGGATGCTTCCATCTTTCTCTTCTCTGGCACATGATATACTACATCTTTTCTCAGCCTGCTACCTCTGGCTATTTCCTGAGGGTTTCCACCTTCTGAAATTTCCAGGTTAAGAAATGAACTCTTTAAAAAAAATATTTTATTTATTTATTTACCTTTTGGAGAGAGAGAGAAAAAGAGAGAGAGAGAGGGAGCAGGGAGAGGGGCAGAGAGAGAAGAGAAGAATCTCAGGCAGACTCTGTGCTGAGCTCAGAGCCCAATATGGGGCTTGATCCCATGACCCTGAGATCATGACCCAAGCCGAAATCAAAAATCGAATGCTTAACCAACTGAGCCCCAAGCAACGAACTCTCTATATACAAGTGTCCCTCTCAACATTATGGGCTAAATGTCAATGCCTCCCTGGTCCCCCAAAGAAGAGGAGGCCCCGACAGTGTCTTCCAGTCTACTAGAGAGCCTTCACTACACCTGCTCTAATCCAGAATAATCCCCTCTTTATGTCTTTTGTTGATAAAAACCTTTGGGTCAGTTTAGCATCTTTGAAAGAGGGAAGTGGAGTGAGTCTTTAGTCATGAATCTGGCTTTCCTTGCACGTGGCCTTCCAGAATTTAGTAATTTTTTTCTTCTTAGTTGTGTTATCTTTACCACAGTCTTCCACTGTTTGTGCCCTCTGGGGATGGGACGATTTGTCTTTGGTTCATGTCATCATGATGTTACATCTAACTTTATTTTAACTCATTTGCATTCCCCAAGTTCATAAAGAAAGCATTCTTGGTTACTCAAGAAAACAAATTCAGGAAATCATTGGATTTTCTAATAACACGATGGGAAAAAGGCAAACATTTATTTTTATTTGCAAGTGCAGTTTTTGCCAATAGTTAGTGCTCACAAAACCTTTTAAGCTACAGTAACTTTTGGTAAACTCAATGAATATTTATAAAATACCCAGTGATAAGAAAATTACAGAAAAATTTCTATTATACTGTTGAAAATGTTTGGAATCCAAAATCCACAATTTTCTGCAATGGTTTTTAATATTTATTCTGGTTAAAAAAAGATTTTCTTTTTCTTTCTACTTCTACATAGTCCTGGTTAAAGTAATACAATCTGTTCCACGAACTTTTAGGATGGCCATTTTCTGGATTTAGATTTTTATTCATACATATTTATATTAATATTTTAATATTTTACATAAAACATTGATTTGTGTTTTATGAAACAAAATTATAGATCCTATTCATGGTGAGACATTTCCAGTTTGGGGGAAAAACTGAAAAATCTAATCTGTAGAAGGTCATTTTATGCCTTTTTTTTTCTTTTTTAGCTGTAATAAATAATTAGCAACCTATTAATTACAAAAATTCTTAATTATGCTTAGAGAAACCAGAGCATTTTCACAAATTTAAATTCCTATTTGTTACAGTATGTTGAAGTCATTAAGAAAAGCCTCTGGTTTTCCAGTTTGGTAACAAATGGCTTTTTTTTTTCTGATACATAATTAATAGAAACTAATGATGACTATGTAGCTCTTCCAGAGTTTTTAAAGGCAAATCTATATTGGCCTACAGTTAACATGCAAATTCATCCAACAAGCAACACAAAATGTATTGTAGTAGTCATTCATTTTTATCAACATTCAAGAAGATCTAGTCAGCAGCACAACTCCCCTATGTCAGAAACACATTATAACAGGGTCACAACTGAAGTCAGAACACACCTGGTAAAACACCCCCTTCCTAATTCATCCTCTAGAGTCAGTCCTGACTTCCAGCACGATACAGGAACAATAGCAATACTGCAGTACGAAGGTAAATACAGACAAGAGTTTGGTGTGCTAGCACACAGAGTTTTCAAAACAGTGACAAACAAAACCAAACATCTTGCCCTGTTCTCTCTCCTTTCCCTTGGTGAGACTGGAATTCTCAGTCTTCCTTCAACATTCAATTTGGGGAACTGAATCCAATGATCCTAGCACTGAAAATTGTTCCCTTGGTGGGAAATGTGGCCACATGGGGCAGGTGGGGGGAGAGTCGCACCCCCTGGAGAGAGGGCGTGACAGGGGAAACACCCTGCTGTGCAAACACTGGTGTGCAATTAATAGCCTTGAAGGAAAATTTGAATTTTCCAAAGATTTAGCTTTATCTCAAGGAGTGGCTTGGTGGCTTACTGTGGCTCCAATTTTGTTATTTTTGGTTGGATAAATGAAATGTGCACCTCCATCACCATCACTCTTAACTCTTCCTCCATCACATAAGACACTTGTTAAGATAAGAAAGATATTCTACTAAAGCTGACGGTGATTGAGAGTCATTCAGTATTCAAAGTTCCTAAAGAATCGTTGTTTCTCTGAAAGGGATAAAAAAGTAGGAAAGGCTTTGTTCAAACTCTTGCTAAGTAAACAAGTATTACTTCAACTGATACTATGGCTACATGACATCAAAGTACTATAAATTATCAAAACTATCGTACAGAAAAATTACAAATTCATTGCAAAATACATTACACTGCTACCATTAAGAAAAAAGTGCTTTTTGTTTTCCTTTCTTTTTTTTTTTTTTTTTTTGCCAGAAAAGTATTCTTTCAATATAGAAAATCCTATGCATTACCCTGCATGTGGCTAGGATATGTCATAATGGAGTTTGTACTGAGTCCTTCTGATTTGCTGGATGAAGTGTTGAAAAATATAATAATGACTTATTAAAGCCATGTTCCAAATGATCATGCCAGCTGTCAGTGGAGAGATGCCTGTTTTAAGACACAAGAAGATGCCCTGGTCTGTTGAACCCTGCCTGTCATCACATTGTCCCACTGATCAGCTGGTTAGAGTACACAGGCCTTTTTCATGTTCCTCAGGTTCTCCTGAATTATTCTCATGTCCTCATCTAGCTCTTCCAACTACTCCACCAGTAGAATCCTCTACTTAGTGATGTCGGTATTGTCTCATAAGAGGAACGATGCAAGATGGCGGACCTGCCAGTTTCAAGAATGGATGTCCAAGGAGTTCCTGGGCCGTGGCTCTTTGGGAGGGTTCCCTCACCAGCATCAGGTCTAGGAATCCCCGGAGCACTGAAGAAACCTGTGAGAACACAAGATCCCATCCTGAGGACTAACACAGAAACCCAACCTAGTTCCCCTAGAGTGGTTTCCCAGCCACTTCCCAGTTAAGTCATTCTATCAAACAACAGCAAATTCTAGAAAGTCAGCTTGAGAAGAAAGAAGTTATGGAAGCAAAAGCAGGTACTGCCTTTATTAACATATGCTGTTTTCTTGACCTTCTTCAGTATATGTGCTGCCGAAGCGAATGCTTCTTTACCTTCTTCATGTTTGAAATAACAGGAGTTAATGATAGAGCAATGAAACATGATGGTCGATTTGCTAAATTAAATAATAATAGGAACAATAGCATTATGAAGTGCTTACTATTTATAGGCACTGGCCACATACATCTGATGAAGTGTGGTACAAACATGGAATAGTTTTTTTTTCTAACAATTGCAACCATCTAGGCTTTGTGGACTCCCCCTTCTTGAAAACAAACAAGGTTCTAGAAAGATATCTGACACAGATAGTATGTTTTCCTGTAATTTCTTGTAATTTACTTTTTGAAGTATATCTTACATACATTCAAATGCATAAATGTTAAGTGTATGTCTTACAGAAGAGTGTGTGTGTGTGTGTGTGTGTGTGTGTGTGTGTGTGTACACCTATTTACTCTCCAGCCCCATCACAATACAGAACATTCCTACCACTCCGGGGGGGCTACCTCGGGCCCCCTTCCTGTTAATACTCATCTCCCTGCAATGAGTCACCACTCTCCTGACTTCTAGTAACATACATTAGTTTTGCCTCTTTTGTCCTTTATGGAAACGAAGTTATATACTGTCAGCTCTTCTCTATCTGGCTTCTTTTACTCAACATTGTGTCTATGGGATTCACCCCTGAGGTGTGCGGTAAAAGCTTTAAACTTGTCATTGCTGTATAGTATTCACTGTTAAATTATACCACATATTATTTATCCATTTGGAAAACAACCTTGGGTGGTGTCTAGTTTCTGACCATTAGGATTAAGGCTGCTCTTGTATGTGACTTGGAAGATTTGCATCGGGCGTGGGACTATTTTGATACCATGCTATTTTAGCCACTTTTGATTATTTAAACTTAGTCCAATGCAGTAAACGTCTTAATCTCCTGTTCAATTCAAGCAGTTTCCTGTTTTCCTGCAAGTTCACACAACTATAGGGGTGATTCTATTGGGACTCTTCTCTAAGCTTTAGGGGTGGAAAGGGTAATTCTCCCCTAAAAGGCAGCCTCGGTTCCTCCCAGCGCCACACTGGCAGTTGCCAGATTGGTGTTTTTTTGACTCAACGTCATTATTTTCTGAGCTTGACCCTACTTGGCAACACTTGGAAAACAGGAAAGACCCTACTTGGTCCCTTAACCATGCCCTTCATTGCCCTGTACGATCCAGCCCCCACTCCCCTCCCTGACATGTCTTACCCTTTCCCCTGGCTCACTTTGCTCAGCCATAGAAGCTTTCCAGCTTGGCATAGGGCCTTTGCACCTGTGGTTCCCTTTGCCTCAGACTTTTTTCTCCCAGATCTCTGCATATCTTGCTTCTTCCTTCTATTCATATTCCAGTTCAGACAATCTGTCCCCGGAAAGGGCTTCTTTCACCCTTCAACCTAAACAAGTTCCCAACCCCCCTCTCCTTCATACTCCATTGCATTACAGTGTTTGCTTTGCTCCACTCCCTGAAATTATTTTGTTCATCCGTTTGTTTGTGGTTTTACCATCTGCCTCCCTAACTAGAACACAAGCTCTATGAGAGTCAGGAAATCTGAGGTCTTGTGCTGCAATATCCCCAGTAATTAGAACAGTCCCCAGTATGTCACAGGTGCTCAGTGAGGGAGTGCTTGTGGAGTGCCTGATTGACTCTTCTAGCCAACCCTACAACAAAGGAGCAAATTGTAACCATTTTACAAACTTCAGAGATGGAGAGGCAGAGTCCCTTGACCATTGAGTGAATGGGAAGAGCAGAGATTTGAATCCAAGTGATTCTAATTCCAAAGTCCATGCCCATAAACCAGGATCCACTCCTGGATATGATATGCCAGTCTTTGAAGCTACAGAGAGACTAAAAATATCTAAGAATGATTTTGAACTTTAGCAACAGATGCTGCTTCTCACCTTGTGTAGGTCCTTCACTCTTGGAGGTAAACTGTCCCGAATCCTCCGCATGGCCTGGAGGGGAGGCTCATTGAAGTAGGGGGGTTCGCCATCGATCATTTCTATCACCATGATCCCGAGGGACCAGATGTCCACCTGTTAGACACAACCCAATGGTTATCTCAGGCAAGGAGAACATTCTGAAATGTTGGATGTGTCCAGGGGACCCAACAGATTCATACCCATTTATAAATTAAGGTGGTATTTGTAAACTTCCAAAACCTATAGCACAGATTTACAGCCTGAAGTGCCAAGTTACCAAATTTTTGCTAATGGTTTTCATTTGCTTTTTAATCTTGTTATTTTTATTTCTTTTAAATTCATTTTAATTAAAATATAAGACATTCATTTGCTTTTTAAAGACAACTTCAGTGAAGATTCTGCCATTTAGGTACACAGGAGTATCTTAACATTCTGGAGTTCAGAACTTTTTTTTTTTACTGCTATATTTGGTGGTTACCTATCAGGGCAGATGAGAAAAACACCCAAATTTTATGTTATGAACATAGAGAAGACAGTTGCATTTAAACCATAAAAAAGGCATCTGACATATTCATAACAAACTGCAAAATCTACATTGCACAACACGATATATGCTGATCCTTTTATTAATTTAATTTTTTAAAAATATCTCTTCTATTCCTACATTGGGGTTCTTTCCTTTGCATTTTATCATTTTGAAGTAGCATGTACAAAACCCTGCCTTATAAAACCATTTTCAGGGAACAGAGAAAAGAAAAGGAAGAGACGACAAGCAATTCTTTCCGAGTGCAGCATGGGAAGTCAGGAAGATGAGAATCCTTAGCTGGGCTATATCAATTCCCAGTTACAACTGCTTCCCCGTTCCAGCTGCATTCCACTTTTTATCAGTGAGCTGCATTCCTGTTATAACCCTTGCTGTGATCTTCACTGAGAATTTATGCTTTGGGGACCATAGTGAGACAAACAAGTCGAGTACTCATTCAAGGGCAAGCAAACAAGGGAAAGAGAGCCGAGTCTGCCTTCACTTATGCCGATATCCTTAGTTCACTGGTCCATGCCACCTCTTCATGCTTCTCTTCTCTTAGAATCACCTTCCGCACCATAATGTGTGGAAACGCTGTGTGCCCGGCTGGAACGAGCTCCTTACTGCTGTGTGCATAGACTTGTGTGCCTCAGGGCTTTGCTCACAGTACTCCCTCTCTAGAAGGCTTTTCCTCCACTCCTTCTGGCCCCTCATTTTCACATACCCAAACCTTATTCCTTAACAGATTATGAGCAATTGTTTCTTTTCCAAGGGAAACAGAAATTGTGCCCTATTTTAAAATACATTATAATATTCATATATATTTTTTTCTAGGGGAAACCATTACTGCTCAGCCAAATATTACCTCTATTTTGCAGAGCTTTCTCTGACCATCTATCCTTCGAGTCATGACACCTGCTCATCTGTGCATTTCTGGCCACATTTCAAGTTGCATTGCCTTGATTGGGGTCTGCCTGCCACTGAGGGTGGGGTCAGAGTTTACGTGATTCCCCACCCCCTACCCCCAGTGGCTGTTTAGGACCTCAATAAAGGCCTCTGGATCAATGTTGTGGCAATTTCCTCAGTGGTTACCAGTCCCCTTCCTGCCACAACCTACTCTGTGACAAGTCTAGTGAGTGGGGGTCAAATACGGAGTCAAACATCATCACCCCGATCTGTGGTCATTAACTCTCTCAGAACCACTGCATCCCTGAGCCTGTCCAGCCAACCCCAAACAATGACTGTCACCCCCTTACCTCTGTCCCATAAGGTAGCCTAGAAATCACCTCGGGCGCCATCCAGTAGGGAGTGCCAACCAGTGATTTCCTCTTGGGCACCTCTTTAGAAACTTGAGCACAGAAACCAAAGTCCGATAACTTTATCTGAAAAGGAAAGGAATACAACAAAGTTAACAATCTAAAAATACCAGCTTCCAGATGGAGAAATAGAGTTTCAAATTCAAAACAAAACAGTCTCATGAACAGGCCTTGGAAATACTGGTGGTTGTCAGACCGTTTTATTGGAAAGGCACAATCCATTTTAATGGAGAAACCTCCCAGGCTCCACCAGGGTTCACTTGCAAATGTGAAACCAAAAAAAATTTACAAATTACACTCCAAACAACAAATTTGTTAAAATTCAAACCCACAACTTAAGTAAATTGCTATTTTTTTTTTTAAGTGGGCTCCATGCTGGGCACGGAGGGCTTGAACTCATGATCCTGAGATCTAAGACCTGAACTGAGATCAAGAGCTGGACGCTTAACCCTGCCACCCAGGCACCCCAGTAAATTGCTATTCTTTTTTTAAAATTTTTTTATTAACATATAATGTATTATTTGTTTCAGGGGTACAGGTCTGTGATTCATCAGTCTTACACAATTCACAGCACTCACCATAGCACATACCCTCCCCAATGTCCATCACCCAGCCACCCCATCCCTCCCACCCCCTCCACTCCAGCAACTCTCAATTTTTTTCCTGAGATTAAGAGTCTCTTATGGTTTGTCTCCCTCTCTGGTTTCATCTTGTTTCATTTTTCCCTCCCTTCCCCTATGATCTTCTGTCTTGTTTCTCAAATTCCTCATATCAGTGAGATCATATGATACATGTCTTTCTCTGATTGACTTATTTCGCTTAGCATAATACCCTCTAGTTCTATCCACGTTGTTGCAAATGGCAAGATCTCAATTTTTTGATGGCTGCATAATATTCCATTGTATATATATACCACATCTTCTTTGTCCATTCATCTGTTGATGGACATCTAGGCTCTTTCCATAGTTTGGCTATTGTGGACATTGCTGCTATAAACATTGGGGTGCACGTGCCCCTTCGGATCCCTACATTTGTATCTTTGTGGTAAATACCCAGTAGTGCAATTGCTGGGTTGTAGGGTAGCTCTATTTTCAACTTTTTGAGGAACCTCCATACTGTTTTCCAGAGTGGCTGCACCAGCTTGCATTCCCACCAACAGTGTAGGAGGGTTCCCCTTTCTCTGCATCCTCGCCAACATCTGTCATTTCCTGATTTGTTAATTTTAGCCATTCTGACTGGTGTGAGGTGGTATCTCATTGAGGTTTTGATTTGGATTTCCCTGATGCCAAGTGATGTGGAGCAGTTTTTCATGTGTCTGTTGGCCAGTAAATTGCTATTCTTAATGTGAGTTTTGTACATACTCTTGCTGGTTAGGTTGTTTTGCATTGAACACATTCAGATTTCCAAGTACCATGAAAGGATTAAAATGATCAACCCCATTTCCGTATTTGAATTAATGCAAGACCCTATTATATAGAACGCTGAGATATCACTTTGAAGTATTGGCTTTTCTTTTTGATTTCTTCCTTTGCTTACAACAAACTGAACTGGCCAATGTAAACATCAGCATAGGTAGAAATATGGGTGTAGAAACTGGGTGTTAGCACTTGGTTACTAGGGGTTTAAGGTGGCCATCCTAATGACCCAATGTATATATATATGTTATTTATCTTAGATGTCATCAAAGACGGAAAAAAAAAAACTACTAAAAACCCTTGCACAGAGATGTTAAGATTATTCTTAAGAACCTAGAGCACCATTAGGCTCCCTGCAGGTTTATATACTCTGGAAGACCAGGAGATTAGGTTTATTTCTGGGGACCATGATCCCTGTTCATGATGACTTGGTCTGAACTTCAGAGGGCCTCACTGAAGAGGAGTGTCGCCTAGAGTGGTTGGTGGTGATAGAATACGTTCAAAGAAAACGACGGTTCAGAATGGGCGTTTGAAGGTAAAATTTCCACAGATTAAAGGTATGGTCTCTATGGCACAAGTTCTCCCTTAATTCTCTTCAGAACTCCCTGAAATTTTTCAACCTTTTTCTCTGGCTCTTTCTCTGCTGCCTGCACCTTAAAGACTGGGCTTCCAAGTGTTTGGGTCTTAACCCTCACCTCTTGTCTTTATATGCTTTTCCTGGATACTCTTTCTCCTCCCATGCTTAATGCAGACCTCTCTCCTCCCTTCTCAACCTATATTTCCATTGGGTCTGTGTTTCCACATGGAGTTAATTTTTATGAAAGTTATAAAGTCTGTGTCTAGATTAATTTTTTTGCATGTGAATGTCTAGTTGTTCTAGCACCATTTGTTGAAAAGACCATCTTTGCTCCATTGTATTGCCTTTGCTCCTTTGTCAAGGATCAGCTGACTCTATTTATGTGGGTCTATTTCTGGGCTATTTGGTGCCACTGGCCCATCTGTCTTTCCTTTTGCCAATACCACACTGTCTCGATGACTATAGCTTTCTATTAAGTCCTAAAGTCAGGCAGTGGTCGTCTTGCATGACTTTGTTCTTCTTTACTATGTGTTGGCTATTGTGTTGGTCTTTTGCCTCTCCACATACGCTTTAGAATCAGTTTGTCAACATCCACAAAATAATTTGCTTGGATATTGACTGGGATTGCACTGAATCTATAGATTGAGGTGGGAAGAAATGACATTTTGGGAATATTGAGTCTTCCTATCCACAAACATTAGATTTATCTTTATCCACAAACATTTCCATTTATTTAGTCCTTTGATTTCATCCATCACTGTTTTGTAGTTTCCCTCATATAAATCTAGTATATGTTTTGTTAGATTTATGCCTAAATATTTTAGGGTATTAGTGTAAGTGGCACTGTGTTTTTAATTTCAAATTCACTTTCATTGCTAGCATATAGCAAAATGATGGACTTCTGTCTAAAACCATATATCCTTCAACCTTGCTATAGTTGTCATTAGTTTTAGTTTTTCTTGTCAATTCTTTTGAATTTTCTACATGGATGATAATGTCATCTGTGAACAAAGACCATTTTACTTCTTCCTTCCCAATATGTATACCTTTTATTATTCCTTTTCTTGGATTACCACATATGCTAGTACTTCTGGTATGATGTTGAAAAGGAGAGGTAAAGGGGAACATCTTTGTCTACTTCCTAGTCTTAGAGGGAAAGCATATTCAGTTCTTAATTCAAAAATATGAAATTCATGTTTCAAGGCCCTGGTCACTTCTCACTTCCTCCAGAATTCTTCTCAGGAGACCATATTGATCTCCCCTCTCTGAATGTGAGAGAATTTAGCACTCATTCAATCTTGAACTATTTTCTGATGCTGATTTTGTCCCTCCAGCTAGAAATGACAGTCCTCAAAGGCAAAAGTTCTGCCTCCTAATTGTGAAGCCTCACTGTGTTCCTTAAAAGCTGGGAAAAGAGTAGATACCAAAAAAAAAAAAAAAAAACCCCACATGATTGATTTTATAATGACACATAGATATATGATAGCAGATCATGTGGTAGAGGACACATTGGTACTCTTTTTGAAACCATTACTGACTTACTGAAGAAAGCTGCTTCTAGAATCAAAGTTGGAACACAGATAAAATGGGGGTAATGTTTTAGAAATTATTTGTGTCTTTTTCTATCTCCTCATGATCATGATCTCCTCTCTAATCAGGCCAAGGTTAGTGGTGGTGTGGTTTGGGGAGGGAAGAGATTGGACTGCTCCAGATGGAATGCTAGAGAAAGCTGGTTTAATGGAGAGATGCTTTCTCAACTGCTTTGGCATATCAAGAATCAAACCCAGATGAGTCAGATCATAGATTTCCCATGTGATATAAAGAAGAGGGTCCTGTGGTCATGGTAGCTGGTCCATAATCCTTGTTACCCTATTGTCAAAGGAGTCTACAATTCAGAGAAGTGAAAAGCCTATAGTCCATCCCCTTTAGCCTGCAATTGTTTGCAGGAGAAGACAAAGAGCAGTCATTTGATTCAGGTCCAAACTCTTTATTACACATCACTTCCACCACCCTAAGCAGATGGCGGTGGCCTTCAGAAAATACCTGAGTAGCATACAACTCCAAACAAACAAGGGAGAGGAACAGCCACATGCATCTGTGTTCAGAGGTAATATTCAAAATATTTAATAACCAGAATCATCTAGACCAATCGGAGTCCAGACATGAAGTTGAGCTGTGTCCTGGAGTTATCCTGGGGGCTTTACCATCTTTAATGAGGCAAGAACATCCAAGTAAAGGGCTGTTGTAATGGGGGATACTCCAATGATTTAAAACAGTGGCTATTAACCAACAAGCATGAAAATATTACAATATTTTAACAATGGGTATAGACATACTAGTGAATGCTGGCCTCCTGGAGAGATGGCAACAGAGTGGGTGGCAGTGAACTTGAGGCAATGCTATTGGCTTCCATGGTCTCTGTCTGTTGTGCAGGGGTCCAGAAGCTCCTCCTTGCCTGGCACAAGTCTGTGGTTGACATGGGGAGCCTCAGGATGGCTCTCAAGACTTGAAACAAGAGGCTGGAGTTGTGAAATGTTGCAGAGGCACCCTTCTGAAAAGCCCAGAGCTGTGGGACCAGTGGTCACCACTCTTGGTAGCAGAAAAGGCCAGTTATGCCAAGGTAGGGACCAGAGAGGAACAAGAAGATGGGTCTTATATCCATCACTTTGAGTTCCCAGAAGCCACATTTGTCCCTTACTCTCTCAGACTCCTTGAGAAAGAGAGGGGTGGGAAATGAGAAGAGGAAGTGGATGGTGGCCAAATCTGAAAGATTGAGGTTCTAAACATATCAGTTAAGGCTTACAATAATGTTGCTGAACTTTCATAGATAATATTTATTTAAGTAGACTGAATTTAATAGATTGAATTAAGAGTTGCTTTCTGTTTGTTTTTTTAGTCGGTAGAGCTTTGTGAAGAAGTCTAGATCAGTTTTAAGAAACAGAGAAACTATAATTGTGTGTGCACGTGTGTGTGGTTATCTCCAAAGCTCTAATGTGAGCAAATCCATAACCCTACTATTTCAGACAGTGGAGAAGGAGCAATTTTGCCAAAACATTTTTTTTTTGCCTGTAAATTTTAAAAACCTGAATTAAGCAGGTGAATGTATCAGCATTTTGGTATCGGCAGTTTTTAATTTCAATACCTCTCATGTGGCTTTCTTTTTACAGACATAAAAAAGGACCCCAAACCTGCCAGACTAATAGTTATCTCCCTGACAATATGTAAACTGAGAAACTGAAACTAAACACAGGAAGCTAGGTCTGTTCCTCCTCTGTAGACGTGAAAGTGCTTTTACATCAATGTTTTACTCATCCAAGGACATAAAAGAGATAATTCTCTAGAAGAACATAATTGCACACAGTACTCGTCTAAACAAATCTGCAAGTAGGTAATGAGAACTCAAGTAATGAGTACAATAAAGCACTGTAGGCAGATCTTCAAAGCATATCACACAGACTCTAAGCTGAGCCTTATTTCACATAGAACTGTACAACATGGCGGATTAGGAAACACTGTCTCACTAATGCAGTTAGACTAAGAGAACTGCAGCTTGCACACTGCCAACCCCTTAAAAGGAGGTGATGCAGCTTGTTCCCCAAGGGCCAGAGGAGAAACTAGAGCTTAGAGTGCAAAGTTGCTCTTTAAAGCTGAAATCCTATTCACCTCAGTGGGTCCTGGCTAGGAATCGGGGGCTGCACAAAAACATGGGTGGAGGAGGAGAGTCTATCCACAAGAGAGCTATAAGTTTAAGAAAGAAGGTAAAACTCTCATTTTGTAAACTGCATATACTCTAAAGAATTCATGCATCTGCTCCAGGTTTTTGCTAAGGCAAAAAGATAGATGCTTTTGTGCCTGGTTTCTGGGTGCTTCCTATAAGGCAATGATACTCAAAGTATGTAGCAATGGCATCCCCTGGGAACTTGGGAGAGATGCAGGCTTTTGGGTATCACCCAGTTTGGCTGGAATCAGAATCTCTGGGGAGCGGACCCAGGAATTTTGTTTTTGGCCAAGGTCTCCATTGGTTTTCATGCTCACCACAGTTCTTGAACTTGTTTTAAGAAGAGCAATGACCCAGAGACAAAGGAATGGAGGGAGGTACTAGAAGGGGCCAGACTGATGAACGTGTCTCCAGTTTCAGGCCCACTTTTTCAACTGCTAAACTGAAGAGGAGAGGGAGTGCATCAGAGCAGCTAAGCTGGGTCTGCATGGAGGCCTCAGCCAGCTCCTCCGCCATTTGACAGAGTGGGACAGGGTGGGAACTCGCCCAAGACTGTACAACAGTAGGAGGACAGTAGAGAGGAGGACTCGGACCCAGTCTCCTGACTTCTCAGGCTGTGCTTCCTGTAGGGAAGGGAGGAGTCATAGAGTCTGGGAATATCTCAGACATGGTGGTAAAGGAATGAATTTAAGCAAGCTGTGTAACATGCTCACGTCTCTCTTCATTTACAAAGAGCTTCTCGGAGACAATCTTCAGGTCTTCTTCTAACTGTAAAATACTAGTTATTCAAGAGACAAAAACACTCAAATGCCTAAAGGTGCCAAAAAAAAAAAAATCAATGAATTTAACGGGCCAGGTGGGGATAATGAAAAACTAGGGGTACATGTCCTTGGTGAAGAGACACTGACTCCTGGTTGTCAGGGCCCAGTAAAGGGGTGTGGAACAGTCACAAGGCCCTGGTTGCCATCTATGGCCCCATAACTATCCTTTACCCTTGTTTGCAATCCTGTGAAAAAGAGGGTGCACACACATTACACTGTGCCTGGGTACTACCTTGGTTTAGCTCCCGCCCCCTCTGAGCTCACCACAAAACAAGGAATCAGTGTAAGTCATTTATTGGGGAGATACAGGAAACCCTGGTAGTGAAGTGGGCAGGGAAGACAGCCAGTCAAGGGTTAGTCAGCAATGTGGGAACCAGAGCTTACTCCTGATGAGGAAGTCTGGGAGACTGGGTAGAGCATGTGTCAGAGAGCTCGTCTATCCAAGGGCAAGAGAGCCGGGGTGTTTATACCGCAACTCCTATCACATGATCCTGGGCTGCCCCTAGTGAATGTTAACTGCCTGGAATTTCTAGCCTGCTGTGGGCTGGAAGACCAGACTGCCATGGCTGGAGAAAGTCGCCAGGAAGAGATGCCAGTGGTGGCACTGGGAGGGGGAGCTAGTGAGCACTGAAAGAGGAAGTCTGGTGAAGATAGGGATATGGCACCAACAGCATCCACTGAGGCACTGTTCACCCTTACCACGCCACCTCCACGACTGCCATGTGTGAATGCAGGCACAGGGTTGTCAGATACTTTGATTTTTGTTTTTAAGGAAGGCAGGAATCTGAAATTTTCTGTGACATCTCCTGATTCTTAAATTGTGGCAATCAATTTTTAGTTAAAAAAAAAGAC
The DNA here is from genome assembly GCF_009762305.2 of Zalophus californianus. Lineage (NCBI taxonomy): Eukaryota > Metazoa > Chordata > Mammalia > Carnivora > Otariidae > Zalophus > Zalophus californianus. Next base: position 104,945,459 of record NC_045602.1, on the reverse strand, counting down.
CATAAAAATCACTGTGTATGTCCCTTTTCAATATAGGCACTGGGCTTAATAGGTCATGGGTTTGAAGTCCATTCTAGCCAATGAATTTGATAAAAGCTAAATCACTCACTGTCTAGTGGCTCCTAAGTATCATCTCTCAAATGCAAGCTTCAGGCCAAGGAAATATCATAGATGATTTTGTTCAACCCTTAATTGCAAGGATGGGTGGATCACCCTCTTTGAGCTTCTACCTTGTACCCATTTTACTTCTGATGGTTTTATAGAAATTATTTCATTTAATTCTTGCAACCACTCTGTAACATGCTATTTATTTCCCTTTCAAACTCCAAATACCACATCCCCCCTGCTTAAGACGAATTGGTGACTCATTAGATATTATTTATGTCATAGACAAATAGTGAACAATTTACTCTGATCACAATTTCCCTTCTAGCCTTTGAAGGGGCCACAAAGGATTTATCCTTTTTTTTTTTTTTAAATTAGGCTCCACGCCCAGCATGGAGCCCAATGTGGGGCTCAAACTCACGACCTTGAGATCGAGATCTGAGCCAAGATCAAGAGTCAGATGCTTAACCGACTGAGCTACCCAGGCACCCCAGAGATTTATCCTTTAACAAAAAAAAAACTTGAACAATTCACTCTCTCTTTTAGTTTTTTATTTTGAAATAATTATAGATTGATAGGAAGTTGTAAAGAAATGTGTACCCAGTCTTCCCTAATGTTGGCATCTTATACAACTATAGAACAATATCAACACCAAGAAACTGATGTTGGTACAATCCATAGACCTTGTTCAGATTTAATCATTTGTACATGAACTCATTTATGTATGTAGTGTGTAAGTGTGTGTATATACTTTGCAATTGTATCACATTGTAGCCTTGAGTAACCACCAACACAATCAAGGTACCCAAGTGCCCCAAGGGGTTGGGTTAAGTTGGTTAAGAGTCCAACTCTCGATTTCAGCTCAGGTCATGATTTCACAGTTGTGAGATCGAGCCCTGCATCTGGCTTTGCGCTCAGTGGGGAGTCTGCTTGAGATTCTCTCTCCTTCTGACGCTCCCCCTGCTTTTACATGCTCTCTCTCTAAAACGAATAAATAAATAAATCTTAAAAAAGTGGCACCCAACTGTCCCATCACCATGACACCTCAAGCTACCCCTTTACAGTCACCCTGCAGTCCCTCACCCCTGCGACCACTAATCTTCTGTGCATTTCTATAATTATGTTATTTCACAAATGTTATATACATGGAATTATGCAGCATGTATCATTTCAAGATTGGCTTTTTTCCACTCGGCACAATTTCCTTGAGGTTCATCTAAGTGCTTACATGTATCACTGGTTCATTCCTCTTTCTTTTTTGTTGACTGGTATTCCACGGTACAAACACATCACAGTTTGTTTAACCACTCACCTTTTGAAGGACACTCAGGTAGTTTCTAGGTCTGGGCTATAATAAATGAAACTGCTATGAACATTTGTGTGCAAGTTTATGTGTGAAAATAAGTTTCCATTTTTTTGGAATATATGCCTAAGAATGCAATTGCTGGTCCCATGTAATTTTTAGTTTTGAGAGGACTTGTTTTTCAGAGTGGCTATACTATTTCACATTCCCACCAGCAGTGTATGAATAAGTGGTGTTATCACTACTCTTCACTTTAGCCATTCTGAAAGATGTGAAGTGATATCTGCTAGTTTCAGTTCGTATTTCTCTAAGGGTTAATGTTGCTGCACGTCTCCCAGCAAGAAGAAAACTCAGTATAGCTTGTGTGACAGACAATATTTTCCAGAAAAAGCCAACAATAATATTCCTCAGCCCATGAGCTCCTTTGATGACATGAGTCAATCCTCTTCCCACTGAGTAAGGTTTTACATTCCCTCCTCCTGAACTGGAAGGGCTGTAAATACAGTGGACATGGCATTATGGAACTTTGAGTTTAGGTCATAAAATTGCCATGCACTTCCATCTTGTTTTCTTGGAACCCTCACTCTTTGAATGCAGCCTCCATGCTGAGAGGAAGGCCATGTGGAGAGGTCACATCATGGGTGTTCTGCCTGACAGGTCAGCTGAGTGTCCAGCCACCAGCCAGCACGTGTAAGTGAGGAAGACTTCTAGACACATCGTCTAACCACAAGTCAGAGCAGTCCTGGCTCGCTGAGCCCCGCCAACATTCAGAGCCATGTAATAATCCTAAAATGACTTTTGATTTAAGACCCTAAGTGTGGGAGTGATTTGTTACAATGACAATAAATAAATGAGGGTGTCTTCTCTACTATAAAACTTCACGCTCTAATAAACTGGTACAAAATAAATTAGTACAAAATTTTCCTAGAATGGCCACACTATGTCTCTGCTCTCATTCTTAAAAAAAAAGAAAGAAAAAAGAAAGTTTCCTTTCTCTATAGAAACTGAAGAAGCCCACTGGAGTCAATATGGTGTATTGTTCTGAAATGTGAAAGAGCATACTCTGGGCCCCATGGCCAAGAGCCACAGGATCTACTCAACATGTTGCTTGTTCCCTCTTCTGGAACATTCTCAACCCTGACAGCCATAGGACCCACTCCCTCAGTCTCTGCTGTAACATCACCACCCCGGAGCGGCCTTCTCTGACCTCATCCTCCATCACTTTCTACCATATCCTTATTCTGCTTAAATTAATTGTAGAAAACTTAGTGCTTATCACCACCTGTCTGGAGCTGATTTTATTTGTGTATTTATCCCATCTCCATGCCCCAACTAAACTTAACGAAAGTAGTGGTTTTGCTGTGTTCATCCTTAGGACCTACAACTGTCCCTGGCACACAGTAGAAACTCAGTGAATATTTATGGAAGGAGTGAGTGCACAAACCACTAAGGCTAAAAGCACTCACCATGTGCCAGCCCCTGGGAGCTCTTTGCAGGGTACATGGAAATTTAGGAAATGTGTGAAGCATAGGTTCTGCCCTTGAGAATGACTATGAATGATTTAATAACCTTCTGTACGCTGTGGGGAGGGGAGATCTTTGAGCTGATTAAACAACGAATTATTTTAGTCTCATGCCTGATGTTGACACCTGACATGTGCTTGCAGCCAGGAAGCCTTTGCCATCAATCCACAGAAATAAGGGGAAAAAGCCTGCCTTGAAACTGCCCTGCTTTTTCTTTTTCATTTTTTTCCTGCAAGAACCAGTCCCCAGGGCCAATTTGTGGACCAGTTCAGTGCTTTGTGAATTATGTTCTGAAGTCATGGAACCCTGCCTAAGTACTCTCCTGAGTCAGGCCAGGGGAAGGTCCCAGCCCTTTTCCCACAGCTCCCCACTCTCTGGGAGATTATGTAACATGGCTCTATATCTTTCCCCTCCTTAAACCTACATTCCCTGGCAATGTGACTCTGCATCTTCTCTCATCAAGAGATGGAGGTCTATTTCCCCATCCCTTGCATCTAGGCTTGGCTGTGTGACTCACTTTGGCTAAAGGGACATTAGCAAACAAGAGAAAAACAGAGGGTTCAAACTGTGGAAAGAGCCAAGATGCCCTTCAACAGATGAATGGATAAAGAAGATGTGGTCCATATATACAATGGAATATTACTCAGCCATCCGAAAGGATGAATACCCAACATTTGCATCAACATGGATGGGACTGGAGGAGATTACGCTAAGTGAAATAAGTCAAGCAGAGAAAGTCAATTATCATATGGTTTCACTTATTTGTGGAACATAAGGAATAGCAGGGAGGACATCAGGAGAAGGAAGGGAAAAATGAAGGGGGGGGAAATCGGAGGGAAAGATGAGCCATGAAAGACTATGGACTCTGAGAGACAAACTGAGGGTTTTAGAGGGGAGGGGGGTGGGTGGATGGGTATTAAGGAGGGCACATGGAGTGCTCCACTGCATGGAGCACTGGGTTATACGAAACTGGGTTATATGAAAACAATGAATTGTGGATCACTACATCAAAAACTAATGATGTATTGTATGCTGACTAACATAACATAATAAAGTAAAATTAAAAAAAAAGATTCAAATTAAAAAAAAAGCAGAGAGTTCAAAAGCGTGCAGTGGAGCTTGCCTCTCTTGCTGCTCTGGGGAACCTTGCTACAGACACCATGTGAATAAGCCTCGGAGAGTCTGCTGGGAGATATGGGACACATGGCAAAGCACCAGGCAAATGAGTGAGGCCATCAACAGCAGGCTGACCACAAATGCAAGAGTGAGCTCGGCTGATGCCACATGGAGTGGAGATAAGCTGTTGCAGCAGAGGTCAGCCGAAATGCTGACTCACAGAACTGTGAGCAAATACATGGTTGTCGTTTTAAGCCACTAAGTGTTTGTTATGTAGCAAAAGCTGACTGATGCATCCTCTCATACCCACTTAAAAAAAAAAATTCAGCCAGAGTAATGCAAAAAGCAGGACTTAAACTACCCATTAAAAATAATTCCAAGTTTGCAAGTACATTTACAGGGAAAGATGGGGAGAATGGGAAATGCATTAAGGGTGATCTTTATTTTGTCCTTTATACTTTTCTGAATTTCCTGAATTTTCCACAATAGAATTGACAATCTCTTTAAAACAAAAGAAGAAAAGCCAAAGTGTTGGGGCAGTTTCTTTTAGCTGCCCTCTGATGGTTCCTGGGCAATTCTGCTGTGATGTGAACATTTTCCACATGGCTGAGGTTGCTGGGTTGTAAAAGACAGGTGTTTCAATGGGACAGCTGGCTCCCTGTATGTCAGCGCCATTACCTCTGGTGGGAGTTTCAGGGAGGTTAAAAGGGCCTAGATGGTAAAAAAATCTATGCTTCAACACTGTTCCATCTAACTAAGATTGCCTTGAAATGCCAACTCATATTCTATATTCTTTTGTAACCTGGTGTGGCTGATGAGTTTCAGCGGAATCCCTTGAGCTGGCTGCGGACATGGGAAATGCAGCAATCTGGGCCTGGGTATAAGCTAGTGTGATGAATATCTTTTGTTTGCCTTTCCAGATCTATTCTCTTCCTCTCTGAGCCCTGGGACACCAACCTGTGTTGACTGCACTGATGGCTTCTGATTGGGTTCGGCCAATGGGGAGAACCAAGAGGAGACTAGAAGGAAAGAATGGAGTGAGGCTTGGATATTGATTCTCCCAGTTCCCATCCTGCAGCTTCGCTGTGGTCTGTCTCCCACTGAAGATCAGAGTCCTGCCAGGCATCCCTCTTCAGACAATAATTTCTATTTTCGGATTCCACTAGCCAGTTCCCTGCCTCCCTTCCTCTGACATGGGGCAGTAAGAGTGGCACTCCATTCTAGAATGCCACATGAATCCTCATGTGCTCTTATGACTTGTCTACATCTGCTGACACCTTTGTTAAACTCTCCTTGAGCTGTCCACTGGAGTTTGTCTTCTCTTTCCTGCAGGAACTCTGAGAGATACTGCAGACATGCACAACTCCACCGACAGGGTGGACAAAGCCCTAGAAAAGTCATCTCTTCTCCTCCAACAAAAATAAGAACACGGAAGAAAAAGGAAAGAAATGTCCATAGTTTCTTTTACTTCCTAGACTCGTTGTTAAAGTGGAAAGTCATCCGTCAAATTCAGATCACAGATAATCCTGACAAATAGGATGACACAGAAGAAGGTAATTTCCTTTTTGGTAAGCTTTCTGGGAAGGACAGTGGGTGACTTGTGACCGAGGAGACTTAGAATTATGAGAAAGGGTTCTTAGGAGGATAATGCCCATGACAGACAAAGTGGCAAGGTGAACCGTGGAGAGGCCAAACATGAAATCTTACCCGGCCATCACTTGTCAGGAGGATGGAGTCACTCTTTATGTCCCTGTGAATCACTCCTTGATTGTGAAGGTAGGAGAGAGCTCTTAGAACCGACAGACAAACGGTAGCTATCTGTTCTTCATTCATTCTGGAAAGGAAATAACATTTAAGGAGCAAAGACAGGTTTAAGAACATCTTTGAAATGATCAAGAGAGGCAGCTCCCTTGGGGTCTAGTGAACGGTCCATGCTCTCCAGCCCATGTCTGGAAAATCTACAGGAAAGGACAAAGAAGTCTTGGGATATGAGTCCTAGATCCTAAGGGTTGGCACTGAGGATGACAGGGGCTCAATATAAAGCCCAAGGAAAGAGAACCCTGTTTGCTGGCTTTTGGGTCATTAATGCAAATGTACTTCCTTAGACTCTCATGGGTAATTCCTTAGGTATTGATAAACCTCCAGGTTCCTACAGAGAGATGGCACTGAATAGAGCCAAGGTTCCAAGTATGCCTGATAGGTGACCTTGAGCAAGCCCTTTTAACTTCCTCAGGTTTCTTTTTTCCTCATCTTGGAAATGGGGACATCCACAATTCTCTTTAAGGCTGGACTTGGACAACACGGTCTTTGGATCTCTAAGATCCCCCAGGATTAGCCCTGCCTCCAGGAACTGGAGATTCCTGCTGCTCTAGGTCCTTCCATCAGGAAGGGAACTGGACTTAGTTACTAATAACTAAGCATGATTGGATGATTTTTGAACAAACTGACCATAGGAATGAGAAAGGTAAGCATAGCTCTGGATATGTACTCCCACATTTCATGGCTGCACCCTTCTGAAGAAGGGTTCTGGCTTCAGAGGAGACTGAGGTCAAGTGGCCTGCCCAAGGTTACCCAGCTAAGAAAGTGACCAGATCATGATTCCAACCCCACCTCTTTTTGAGTTCAAACCCATGCTTTTCCAATGTCCCCATTGTATCACATTGCCATGGCAACTCATATGAATGGCTTTTCAGCCATGAAGAACCTCAGTGGCAGAATTACTTGTCCATCAGTGCCCTCATAACAACCCAGAGAGGCCTAACTCATCTGGGTATAAAACCTACTCCCTCTCACAGAGACAGTGTGAAGCTCAAGCCAGACAGCAAATGTGAAAGAGCTCCTAAAAGTCACGCCAACAGAGGAGACTGTCAGGAGAGACAGAGGGTGTAACTGACCAGAGCTCAAATTCAAGGACAGCCGTGGAAAAATCACCCTGGGGAACTCTTAGCTCAGCAGGACAAGGAAATGGATGACCCCGAATCTGTATCAGTCTTGTTGATGCCAGCAAACCGTGTCTGAGTAAAATTAGGATTCAAAGTAAAATCCAAGGAGGTGGCCAATTAGGAGAAAGTCGAGGGTATAAACTGGCTGGGTATCCCTTCTCTTCGAAGAGGCTTATTCCAGCAATGCCTTGATCTACTAAGGCAGGCAAGAAGAAAATGTTCTTGTCCGAGAGTGGAAATCTACAACTTCTGTGTTCTTAGTTTTGTGTGAATGGGCTGGTCATTGTGCTGGATTGTGAAAACAATGGATGACAACTTCACATCTGCCCACAGCAGAGCCCTTGGAGGTTTAGAGCATCATCAGCAGGGATAAGCTCAAATATACCTTACAAATAATTCAGGAGCAACAATCACCTTCTTTAATAAAATTCATTTTTCTAGGATTCCATGAGATTCGAGTTATTTGAAGCAGACATAAAGATTATTTACAGGTCAACAACAACAAAAGTTAATGGAATCTGAGCCCCCATCACTGACTAAAAAATCACCTTTAACTGGCCTACGTGACAAATACTACTGATTCTGAATTCAGTGGCTCTGAAATGTATAGGACCCACTATAGAAAGACTGTTGCTTTCCTACTTCTGCAGGGAGGAAGCCTGAATTGGGCTAAAGATGCCTCAGTTCTGGAATCAAATCCAAATTCAAATCCTGGCTCTGTTTTGTAGAGGTGTGTCAAGGTTACATGAGTTAATGTTTGAAGTGCTTGGCACTTTCCTTTGCCTTCTTTCTGTTCCTGGAAATCAGTAGGATGTAATTTAACAAGATGCTAGGTAGGGCTAAAATTTTGGTATCCATAGGAAAAGCTGAGCACCTGGCTACCTTATGGTCAGTCTGGGTAGAGCCTGAGATTCTGCATTTCTCACAAGCTTCTAGGTGATGTTGATGCTGCTAATCTCCAGAACACACTTTGAGTAGCAAGGAGTTATTTTATTGATCAATCAATCACTCAGTAAAGCATTTATTGAATATCTACTATAGGAAACTCTCTGAATGATTCAAGAATTAAAATCTAAATTTAAGATTCAAAGGATTTCAAGTTCTAAATATTCAGTGTTCCTTAACATACAATTTCTCTCCGCTCTGTGGAGCTCTCTGCCTTCAACAGGAAATTATTGAAAAACTGGACGGAGAGGATTAGAGAACACAATGGATTCCAGAGAGGCTAGCTCTTAAGTGGATCCACTGTCACACAATAAAAAGTAAAAAAAAACAAAAAACAAAAAACCTTGACAAAGAGAGAGCTCCAGAGAGACATGTGTAGCTATCAGAAGCTTTCCAGGGCAGGAAAAAAAAAAATCCTCTCCTCTGGATATATTTTTATTAATGGTTTTAGATGTAAGTCACCTTTGTCTTAAGCTTAGGTTTCTTCAGTATATTTGCTTCTGTAAGTTAAGATGATCTTATGTGTTTTGGGGGGGAGTTGTGTCCTATGACTATAACAACAGGGATCTGCCATCTGAAATGTTGGTGATAAATGTTCAGTGTCTTCCCTTACGTTCTTTTGTTTTTAGATAGTCTACTGAGACTGAGAGCTGTAGGGGGTTAGGATTGAAACATCGTCCAATTTTAGGGAGAAACAGCAGGATATTCTATCCCCTCACAGTGTTCCTCAATACCGTCTTGCTTTCCCCTTATTGTTCACTTGGATTCACTTATGATTTAGGCACCGTTTCAGTGATACCAGCTAACATCCAGTGCCTCTCCTTCTTGACAATCATCTCTTATCCCTTTGGAGTTTTATTGACTACCAAGAGCAAATTTAAAGTTTCCCAAAGGTAACATGGTTTTTTAAAAAAATATGTCTGTTCCTTAGAACCTTGCTTCTCCAAGGTGGTCCATGAACCAGGAACATTGGTGTCATCTGGGAGCTTATTAGAATAGAATATCATGCCCCTTCCTATTGAATCAGATTCTGCCTTTTACTAAGACCCACAGGTAATTTGTATGCATATTAAACTATGAAGAACACTGTCTTAGCACATACTTTGTCTCCCTTCAATGTCCCTTTCCTCCCACTCGCCTTCTTAGTAAACTCCTATGCACCTCTCAAAACTCATCCTGGTTATCACTTTATATTGGAAATCTTTATTTTCCCTGTTAGAGATACTCAGGTATTCTTCTTTGCTGCTTCTATATCTCTTTCTACTTCTGCACAGGTATTATATTTATTTCTAACCTGTGACATCCTTGAAAGAATATATTTCAGACTTTAATTGTTTGTATCTTTTGTGTCCCCGGCACTCAGGAAAGAGCCTGGCACATAAAAGGTGATCAATAAACAATTAACTGACCAAAACTGACACATCAGGGAAGCAAGTAGCAGAGGTAATAATGATAATTAACCATTGTTACTTGCAAGAATATTTAAAAACAGAATTGAAGAATTTCAATTACGTAGGTTTCTTATTATGACATAAAACTTTGACTCATCTTCCATCTGTGTCTTCCTCAGCCAGGTACTCCTGGTGGTATTACCACAGAGCAATAGCATGGCAACGCAGAATAAAATTGTTTTAGAAAAATACATAGGAATGGGAAATTCTATTGTTTGGCACCAAAAGTCCATTGTCATCAGCTTGCTGACTTAACATCATTAGGTATTAATGAATTTCTGGAGGACAAGGAGAATGTTAACTGAATGAATTAATTATACATGCATGATATTGCAATAGGCACTTAGGGAATATAAAGAAAAAGGGTCATCATAGTCCCTGACTTCAAAGGGCTTACAATTTATAAAGAGGTCATAAAAACAGTCATTGAGGCCTTACCCTGGAGAAGAAATAATAAGCACTTGGAATTATTTGTCTGGATAATGAAGAGACATACCTGGTATGAGTGACAATGTCTGTCAAGGCACCGCCTTCTAGAAATTCCATGACCACCCAGAGCTCATCGCCGACAAGGTAGCTGTTGTACATGTCAACCACGTTGTCATGGTGGTAATCCCGCATTATCACAACCTGGGCAAATGGAAAGATGCTTTTTGACTTGTGATGGTGAAATTTTGCTTTCTGTTCTCTTATGGCCACAACTCTGCTGTGAGTAGAACTGATTAAGAAATATTGATTTTGGGGGGGATTTATTCAGGAGTCTATTATAGGCAAAAAGACAGTATTGAGGGTAGCTAACAGCAATAAAAGGAATCAAGTTAGTCAGTTCAGAGAAAATGGCAGTGCAACCAGACACTGGGTTTGGAGATAATAACAGTGAAAACAGGCAGAACCCTGGCAAGGTTTCTACTCACAAGAGGGAGTACTGTTGACTGTTTGGGTGTGGGGGGGAGGTAGGAGATGATCAGATATCCCTAAGGGTCTTTGATAGAATGCCCTATCCATACTCTACCATTCTTTAACCTGGCAAAAGGTCACCAACTCTAAATGGCAAATGATGAGTATTAAGTAAATGAGGTGAACAGTAGGAGTGGGGCTACATGAGGCTAACTTAACATCTTGGGAGGAGGTCTGGGTCGAGTGTGAGAGAGGTTTGGGCTGAATACAGAGGATAGGTCTTGAAAGTAAAAACAAATATGACTCAGGCATATACAAGGCTAACTTGAACTTACCAGAGAGAGCTTCCAAGAATTGCTGCCCTGTGGCTGCTTCTGGTGACATTTTCAGATTTAATGTTAAGTAATAAATTACAAAGTTATCTACATTATATTGCCCTGCCTGTTCTGGCATTGTGATTTGGAAATAAGTTCCAGAAATCAGCACTGTGGAAGTGACAAGCTGAAGCCCACCCACCTGGGGCTCTCTCTGAGATGTGGAACACAGCAAGAAAATGAACACCCATGGGGTCTGGAGCCATATGTGGCTTCTTGTGAGCCTCCATAGAAGAGGGACCCAAAGTCACACCTGAGTGCATTTTTATAATGTCTGTTAGGAAATGTGAGTGGTTCATCCTTTGCTGGAGACTGACGTATTATCTAACATTGGAATCCTGACTTGCTATCTTTAAGACCTAAATTTTCCATCCACAAAAGCTCATTTCTCTTCCCTAAACTCTCATAAAATCAATAGATGACTATCACTTCAAAATATTTTATGTCCTTAGACATAGGTATTCATATTTTTCCACCTATGTGCATTTTAGAACTTTCAAGTAATAAGTGTAAAAGGCAAATGAAGTGGAAAAATACGTGCAACAGACACATAGAAAAGGGTTAATTCCTTAATATATCAAGAGCTCTCACTTATCAATAAGACAAATGCTACCACCCTAATTGGAAAGTGTGCAAAGGACATATGGTTTAATAAAATAAAAATGGCCTAAAAACATATAAAAGTAATTTCGCCCTCCCTAGTAATAATAGTGTTAATTAAAGCAGGAAGATTTATTCATGTCTATCAGATTAACAGAGATAATTTGACAATATCCAGTGTTAGTGAGAATGAAACAGGACCATCAGTGAGGGTCCTCATTGTTACAAACTTTCTGGAAGTCAATACTCTATATCACTTTCTCTAAATAGAAAAAAATATAGAAAGGAAATCCTGAAATATTAATGTAGGCTATTTCTTGGTTGTGAGATTATGTGACATTTTCTATATTTTCCATATTTTCCACAGGAAGAATTCATCATTGCTATAGCTAGGAACACATATCTTAAAGTTCCTAAAGAGTGAGAATCCATTGGCAAACTAACCTCTTTTGAGATTTAAAAAAAAATGGCTACAAAGGGTATACATGGTACCACAACCATGTATATATACCCATGTAGATAATGTAGCACAAGGCCTTGGAATCTGCTAGAATTCAAATCCCAGCTCTGCTATCAACCTGCTGTATGACCCTGGGCTAGTCACTTCACCTGAGTCCAGATTTCCTCGTGGCCATGGCAATAACATCTTTCTGTCTCACAGGTTGGTTGTGTGACTCAAGCCAGATCAGTGCTTAGCATGGGGGCTGATCCGCATGAGGCACCTTATAGAAGTAGCAGCCGTACACGCATAGACGAAGACCAGAAGGAAGGATTGTGGGAGCATGATTTTTGTATTTATATTTTCAGTGCTTTCTGATGTCCTGAACTGTACAGGTAATATTTTTGAAATGGGAAGTAAATGTTATACAGGAGAGAAAGAGTGATCTGAACACACCATCTACCTCATTAAAAAGCAGTTCTCGCCTCTGTTGCTTTCGGAGGTCCATCTTCTTCACGGCGACTTGTTTCCCCGTGTGTTTCTCGGTGGCGATGCATACAATGCCAGTTGACCCTTCTCCGATTTTGATAAAGTTATCCAGGTATTCCCTGGGGTCTCCTGGGCTGACCACCAGCTGCAGAGCAGCCCGAAACTGTTCGTGGGACACCCTGGAGGGCTGCTGGTCAGAAGAAGATCCCCAGCTGGGTGGGGGGTAGGTGCTGGATGAGATACTCAGGGAGCTCAGGTAAGAAGCCGTGGAGATGTACTGGGAACTGGTCTGCAGGGAGGGATGGTGGTACAGGGTGGCTTTGTGGTACCCAGATGGGTACTGGTGGCTGCTTGAGGAATAGCCCGCTTTGCTTTGACTTTGAGGTAGTTTGGCGGGGCCCCTGGGGTAGGTGTCAGACCCTGACAGTGGAGGGCTGAGGACCATCTGTGCTCGATCGTAATCCACCTGGGAAGACAGACACAGATGGAGAATATTCACATGCTAGATCTGAATGCCGCAGTGAGCCAAGCCACAGCTGGCCTGAATGAAGAGCACTGTGCACGATACGGTTGTGGGTGATGCTTACCTTGTGAGGTCCGAGGTTGCTCCTGCTTCTACCCTATACCCTACAACCTCCCCATCCAGCTGCTTTTTTCCCCCCTTTCCCTACTAAAATCCCCAGAAGCAGGGATGCCTGGGTGGCTCAGTCTGTTAAGTGGTTAAGCGTCTGCCTTTGGCTCAGGTCATGATCCCAGGGTCCTGGGATAGAGTCCTGTATTGGGCTCCTTGCTCAGCAGGGAGCCTGCTTCTCCCTCTGCCTGCCACTCACCCTGCTTGTGCCCTCTCTCTCTCTCTCTGAGGAATAAATAAAATCTTAAAAAAAAAATGAAAAAAACAAACAAACAAACCCAGAAGCAGACTATGACACCTGAATTTAAATGCAGTGGTGGGAGGTGATTCCAGGAGAAGTGAGACAAGGAAGGGGAAAACCAATAAAGGGTGAGTCATTGAGTATGATGGTTAATTTTATGTGTTAATTTGTCTAGGCTATGGCATCTGGTTGTTTGGTCAAAAACTAGTCTAGATATTACTGTGAAGGTTTTTTTTTTTTAGATATGTTTAATATTTAAATCAGCAGATTTTGAGCAAAGCAGATTGCCCTCCATAATGTGGGTAGGCTGCATTCCATCAGTTAAAAGCTTTAAGTGAAAGGATTGATGTCATCCACAGAGGAGAGACTCTCTCTGTGTACACAAACAGCCCCCCCCCCACTGGTTGTCTCTCTGGTGAACCCCAACATGCACAGCAAGTTACCAATCAAGCAACTGGAACCTAATCCCACCAGGTAACTCTGCGCCCTGGAAGAGTATGTTAAACATGTACCTTGGAGCTGTCCCATCTGAGGGGCCAAGAGCTGGGGTATTTATGCACCAGCTCCCTTCAAAACACTGTTTAACATGTGCTTCCATGAATATTAATTTCCTGGCACTTCTGACTTGCCATGTCCTGGGCTGGTAGGCTCTAGTGGGAAGAGACAACTCTTAGACCAGAATTTCTCAATCTTGGTACCACTGATTTTGGAGTCCAGATAATTCTCTGATGTGGGTGAGTATCCTGTGTGTTACAGGATGTTCAGCAGCATCCTGGACTCTACCCACTAGATGCCAGTAGCAGCCACTTCTGCCAGTTATGACCAAAAACATTTCTTGAGGTGTTGCCAAATGTCCCCAGAATATGGGCAAAATTGCTCTTGGCTGAGAACTACCACTTTAGACAAAGGAAAGCAGTGTTGGCAGATAGAAACAATAGGTGATTAAGGGATACAGTTGGGGCACCAACTGTACTCTTTGCTCCTAGGAAAGGGCCTTCTCCCACTCATGTGAACCACAGGGAGAGTTTTAGTTAAAATGTGCCTTATCCAAGGTATTATTTGGTATTTAGACCCTATTTTCTTTTTCAGGAATAAAAGATCCCATCTGTCATTAAAGGATGTTAGTCTTCAGTGAGAAATTTCAGGGGTAGAATGCTTTCCCCATGCTTTTGAACTCATATGCTAGAGGGGGGTATGTACTATCCACACACATAACCTAGCAGATATATGTAAAAGGGAAAATATGGCTCCCTGCCCTAAGCAGCTTTTCAGTGTGGACCATAAGGTAAACACTTGCAATGTTCTCATCAAATAAGTAGAAATATAATTGAAAGTAGCCAACATTTGCAGGAGTGTGTGTGTGAAGGGAAATTTGGTCATCCCTCAAAAAGATTCTGGCAGAAAATATTCTACTCTAGTTATGAAGACTGGATTGAGGGAACTCAGTGGAGAATAGGGAGGGCAGACAGAGCAGGGATGGGGGGGAAGTCAGTGAGAGGTTTATAGGACACTAGGTGTACATTCCAGTAATCATTCCCTGGGAGGGATCAGGAAGGACCTCTGACTAGCCCTGGAACAACTGAGGTCATGTCTGGTAAATATACCACAGCATAACACATTCAACTCCTTGCCCAGGACAGAAGGCACTAACCAATCACTGCACTCTTGTGTGATATCCTAATGACAACACAGTGCTGTGTACACAGAAGGTGCTCAAAAAAGATTTTTTGCTTGGACTTCAGGCTCCTTCTTAACGCAGCACCCTAGGAAGGCTCTACCTCCCTACTGCAATGTACATGAAATGACGTGGACATGTCCCCAAGCCCCATCCACCCCAAGGATCTAGATCTACTCTAATATGGTGGGTACTGGCCACATGTAGCTACTTAATTGAAATCAATAAAAAAATAAAATTAAAATAAAAAAATTCAGTTCCTCAGTCACATTAATCACATTTTAAGTTATCTAGTAGCCACCACATTGGACAGCATAGATAAACCACATTTCCACCATTGCAGAAAGTTCTATTGGGTGGTATCTTTCCAAATAAACCCATTGCTCCCATGTAGTACATTCACTAATTTATTTAGTCCACAAATTAATCCTTGAGCCACTATTATGTGTTAGGCACAATTTCAGGTGCCATGGGAAGGTCCAGCAATAATAAAAATGGATGGTATTTCTGCCCTCCTGGGGTTTACACATTCTAGAGAAGGAGACAGATAATAAACAAGAAAACCGATAAATGTATATAGTATGCAGTCCAGTAGTAATAGAGATATGAAGGGAAATAGAGGAAAGGGTTAAAATGAATGAGGGGCCATGCTGGATATGAAGGTCAAGGAAGGCATCTCTGGGAGTGTGCCATTGGAGGGATTAGGCACAAAGTCTATGTGGGGAGGGGTAGTCTGGGCAGAGGGCTCAGCACCCACAAGGTTCTAGGCAAATACCGGCTTCACAAACAGCACAGAGGCTCTTTTGGTATGGAGGGGAGTCAGTTTGGAATGAAGGCCAGAAAAGCAGCCAGAGGGATGATCATGTAGGTCATGGCAAGGGCACTGGCAGTCACTCCAAGTGAGGTGGGAACCACTGGAGTTTGCTGAGAAGTGGAGAGAGATATGAGCTTGATGTTGATCTCTGGATGCTGGAGGAGAAGAGACCTTTGTGGCAAAGGTGGAAACAGAGATGCCAGTTAGTTTATTGTGGTCAATGTGAGTTGAGATTAGAGAGGGTGCTATAGTTGGGATAAGAAATGCTGGGGCCCAGGGCAGGGTCTGAAGAGAGAGCTGACATGATTTGCTGATGGATTGGATTAAAATGTGAAAGGAAAGAGTCAAAGATGACTCCCAAGATTTTGGCCGGAGCAACAGGCCATTTAATGATATGAGGAGTAGAGGGGCAGGGGTAGGCTCCATCCAAGATGGCGTCTGAGGATCCTTGTGTAGTCCCCTCCTACACTGTATCAGGCTCATCTGTGTGATCGAAAGAATACAGTGGAAGTGATAGCAAGTGCCTTCTGGGACAGAAAAAGATATTGTGGCTCCACTGCCCTCTCTCGGATCACTTGCTCTCTCTCCTGCTGTCACGGCATAAGGACACTTATGAATCCTACAGAGAGGTTCAAGTGCAAAACCTCCTGCCAAGAGTCAGAAACTGAGGCCTTTCCACCAACAGCCATGTGAACCATCCTAGAAGTGATCATCTGGCCCGAGTCAAGTCTTCAGAGGACTAGCCCTGGCAGACATCTTGACCGTGGCAGTCAGCCACCTCTTGAGAGTCTCAAGGCCAGATTCATCCAGCTAGTTTAGTCACAGGAAACTGACCCAAAGAAACTGTGTGAGATAATAAATGTTTATTATTGTTTTAAACTGTTAAGTTTTGTGATAATTTGTTACACAGCAAGAGGTAACTATTGCATGGTAAAGCCAAGAATTCTGGCATGGCCGTGTCAAGTTTGGGAGAACTCTCAAACATTCATGCAGAAATGTTGCTGAGGTGACTGAGACATGCTTTGAGTCCAGGAAAGAGCAGAAACTGATGACCTGCACTTGAGATTCATTGGTGAAAGTCATGCCATTAGTCGGTATTAAAAGCCATGCTGTTGCACGTGTAAGAGAAGGTCCAAGGACCCCAACATTCAGAGACCAGAAGCAGCAGAAGGATGTTGCATAAAGGAGCAGAGACGTGGCCAGTGATGTAGGAAGGAGAGTAAGGGCCTAGGGGGTCCTGAAACCAAGGGAGGAAAGCATTTCAAGAAGGAAGGAGTAATGAAGCAGGTCAGATGCCAAAGAGGAGTGAAGTAGGGTGGGGTATATTGCTTATTGGACCTGGTACCATGGTGGCCGTCTAGAAGGCGGCAGGTGTCCCAAGATCCTGCCCCATCACACAGCATGAGCAAATGTCTATTCCACGAGTCTGGCCACAAGAGCTGCATACAGTGGGCTCCTTAACATTGTTACCATGGCACCATTCTCATGTCTGCCCTGTTCATTGGCTCCCAGGTGACAGTGCAGCCCTTGCCAGTCTTGAGAACACCATCATCTACTCAGGTGAGTTCACCATTCAGACAGCCTTGTGCCAACCAGCAGGAACCAGGGTACTGCGAAGCCAGGTCCCTGTCCTGGTTGTACAGCAAGAGAACAGATGCTTTTGAGGGACATACTTAGAGTTCAATTTTGACCCTGACGGCTTTGTCAACTCACTGAGCCTCTCTGAGCCTCAGGTTCCTTATCTGTAAAATGGGGATCATAAATACCTCCCTCACAGGGCTTTTAGGAGGCTAAACTGTGGCAACCTAGAGCAACCTGGTATCTAAGAAAACAGGCTCTTGGTTTCAAAAATCTCGTCGGCCATTTACCAGTTGTGTGACTTTGGGCAAGTTATTCTAACTCCTGTGCTTCGGTTTTCTCACCCGTAAAATGGGAGTTATAACAATAATAACTACTTCTTTAGGTCATTGTGAGCTCTAAAGGACTGAACACACATCAAAAGATTTGCATAGCGACTGGCCAATACATCCTAGGTGCTGGTATCATTATAGAAAGTCCTTAGCAGAGTGGGAATGTCAGAGAAAAATACAGAGTAAAAAACACAAAAAACCCAACCAGCTGGTGTTTATTGAAGATAATGTACCAGTAGCATACGTATTCCTATACACTAATCCTCAAAACAATCAGAAAAGGTGCTTTTAATTATAATATATTGAACACTGCATTGTAATTAAGATGCTGTATTCGAAACCACGCTGATGTTTTGCTAAGCCCCTGGATCTGGACGACACACAGGGAAAACGGGGTTGTTTATGTGAGGTGCGGAGGGGGAAGAAAATGTCAGTGTAAATTAAACAACTGGGTTCTTCCCCTAAATGAAGTTTGAGATTAGCCAGGCCCAGGCTAATTACAAGGCCAGCATGTGAGGCAAGTGGGGTCCATGACTTTTCCTTTAGAAAGTATTGTCCTGGGATCTATGACATGGCAGCATCCCCCGGTGTCTTCTGTGGAGGATTTGCTTCTGTACTTAAGTGAAATTGAGTTCATTCCCCACAAGCATGTATAACTGATCTCTGAAGATATATTAAAAATAAGAAAGCTGTATCCAGGAGGAATTGCAAGCACTGCTCCATGCTGCATTAGGCCACTTTTCTTCTTTATCGACTGTCAGCAGCATTATCAGAGTCTACTCTTGGCAGCCAGTGAGTGGCATAAAGAAGAGGAGCCTTGCCTGTGTGAACGGGACCATTTCCAGTCACAGAGGGAAGGCTGAGTTGTTCACTGGGAGCTAAGCATCTTGGAAATTAGGTCTTCGAGACAAAACCATGCTATTGTTTTTCATGGCGGCTGGTAAGAGGCATAGACTCAAAAAAAGTGATGGATGAGGGGCAACCACTCTCACAAGAGACCATTTTTGGAACCAAACTCGAGGTGTACTTATGGAAGGAGAACTGACTGCCCCCAGTGAGAGAACATGCGGTCCTCCCTCTGGGCTTCCATCCACTCAAGGAGAAGATGGCAGACAAATAGCTGACTTTGGGAAGGAAAAGGGCATGAGTGACCCTGTTCAGGGCCAGCATGTTGCTTACTTATAGCCCTCAGTTGGGTCTTAATGACCCAACTGTGGGTTCCACGATGGCATTGCTAGCTTGCATTATTTGTGGCACCCTCATTCTTTCTCTGAGAGTCAAGAAGGGGACCATTTATCCCATTTTATTGTTGATAAAATGGAGGCTCAGGGAGGTGAAACTGCCCCTTTCAGCAATCCAAGGCAAATGGCCCCATACCCCCAAGAGGATTGCACAACCCAGTTCTGCTCAAGTCAGTCTTTCACTCTCAGGGAGAGTGTCTAGATGTCCTAGGTGCTAGGCACACTGGCATCACAGTCCTGCTTTCTTGCCTGCCTTCGCATTTCTACCACCAGCTATCACCTCCCCAGTCTGTATAATCAAGGCTGGGGCACTCACTCCTGGAGAAAATGCAGGAGCATGTCACTGGGAGCCAAAGTAGGGCCTCTTCCATTAACCAACTGCTCTGTTAGGAGTCTATCCTTGTAGGAGTGATACATATGAATGTTAATGATATTTGACATTCGCTGAGTGCTTTTCACGTGCCTGGGACTCTTCTCAGCACACTTTATACACGTGAATGCATTTAAACCTCAAGTTACACAATGAGACAGGCCTCATAATTGTTCCATTTTACAGATAAGGAGACTGAGGCACAGAGAGTTTAAATGGCTCATGCAAAGGTCCCAGAGCTATTAAGAAGCAGAGATGGGATTAAATCCAGATAATGTCACTTTCGAACGTGGGCCTTTGGTATGTTCTCAGAGATATCCTTCAATGATAAGAAGGTAGACATGGTCAGGACAGATGTGGGCATGGTGTGGAAAGACAACTATAGAGCAAAAGCCTGGTTAGTGTTTACCTGGGGGCTCAGATGTCTGGGCAGCTGGGAGCACGAAGCAAGAAATGCAAGGGCCACAATATGATGAACAATAATGCCTGAATGCGGGGGAGGGGTGGTGGTGAAAGACAATTAAGTTGTTTTGTTTGAACAGTCTTGCTTTAGAGAAATCAGCTCCAAATACACATCAAAGAAATAACCATCACGGCAAAATGAGCTGATCATCTATGTACAGAATTCATCACTTTTATTTTTGCATTGGCCAGACCAAAACTTTGTGTTCAGATATAATAATGCCCTTTTCTTCTGCTAAGAAGCAAGCAAGCCCAAGCTCTCTTCTATAAGAAGGCTTCTTGGCCCTCTTACATGGCTCTTAAACTGTTAAAATTACTTCATTGTCCTACCCTAAATCATCTTTCCTATGATATCCTATATTTGGAAGGGGGTGAAAAAAATCTGATGATTTTGTCCATATATATTGTTTTGCACAGACACGCGCATGTTCGTGCGTGTAAGCAAGACTTTCAAAGGAGGAAAGCTTGACCTGTGTGATCTTTTTTACAACCTGACTCATATATTCTAGAAAAAAAAAAGGAGTACATTTGAAGTATAGTATTTTGAGAGGGATGTAGGGTTTAATCGTTTAGGGAAACCACAACGCAGTCGAGTTGGGCCAGCGAGAGGTACAGGTATTTAACGAGCAAATCCAATGCACCTCCCACCACCTGCACCATTTCCAAAAGATCTATGTTCATAGTTTACCTTTGAGGACCTTATTGCAAGGGCATGGGACAGGACTGGGAGCAGGGGTAGGAAAGCCACTATGCAGGAGGGAAAACAATAAAGAAACACCAGAAAGGCGTTCTTCCCACCCCTACCAAGAGAATGGCCAGGTTATTTTGTGAAAGAGTAACTTCACGGAAATGAGACTAGGGTCTACAGACTTTTCAGGGGATTTCCATATGGCAAGATGTAAGCAGGGAAGACTAGATCCTTTTGCAGATTTTTCCCCAGCCTGCCAAGCTGCATAGCGGCAGTTCTAGAGGACCACTAACAGTCCCTGAAAATCAAATACATTCTGGAAAGGAATTCTCTCCACAGGAATCTTTAAAAATACTAAAAGAACATCTAAACAGTCTTGGTTTCCCTTCCTCTTTGAAACAGTTAATCACATATAATCATGGTTTAGTTTCCATTTTAGTTGCCTTTTAGCATACCATACAAATGAATTCTTAAAGGAATGTGCTTTTTCATGTCTCGATTCAAACCCAATCAAAAAATAAGGGCACAAAACAAACAAAAGGCTATATTATCTGGGAATAAATAATCTAGGGCTAACAACTCAGCTGGACTACCCTTCCACAATGGGCACAAAGCCTCTGAGGATAGGGTCAGACACGGGCTTGTGATGTATCAAAATTATAAATAATTACAGCAATGAATTCATTTAATCAATCAATTTCACCAGTGGTATGCTGGGGTGGACAGGGCATAAAACTCCACACAGCTATCAATTGCTCCGATTACAGCTGGCTGTCAGCCAGAATTCCCCTGATCCATGTTCGTTAAATGCACATTAATCTGAATTTGGCAGTGTAATCAAGGACCTAACTGAACTGTGAAATTGAATTCTGCAGTAGAACATCATTTGACCATTTTATGCCAAGGCTGGGGGGGAAAAAAAAAGGTTTGGTGGGGGGAGGGCGAGAGAAAGAAAAGGGAAAAAAAAAAAAAATCCTGCCGCAGCCTCTCTTTGTCACCGTGGCCTTCCATACTGGTGACAGGGAGGCTGTGGCTAGATCACACTGGACTGGGCGGGGGGTGAGTGTGTGTCTGTGCCCAAAGAATGGGGGCCGCAGAATGCTCGGTGAAAGATGGAGAGTCTCTCTTTCCAGTTCCCACAGAGCTACAAGGGATGGGAGGCGGCTGGTCGCAGTTGCTTGAGCGTGATGCTCCAATACACCTTTTCGGAGTACAATAAAGCAGACACTGCTCAGCTCAGAGAAAAAAGCCAGGCCGGGTGTTGTTCGCTGTACATAAATCAAATGTGGGATAAAAGTGAATCACAGGCCTCTATTATCTGAGCAGGGAGAGGACATCTTAAATTGTTCTTGCTTGACTCGAAGGGAAAGATATGAGGACCAGCCTCAGCTTTGAGAAAGGAAAATGACTGCCTGTGGGAATTCCAGAGAGAATCCGTAACTACTTTCTCTGCAGGGACATTTTAGAGGCTGGCAATTAGGGGAAAGGGATTCATTCAATCCTGTGACTTGAATATGCATTTACTCTCCTGTGTCCCTCTGGTTGTGTCTTGCTGTGCCAATTCTCCCTGCCTGCCGTGGGCAGGAATGCCACTGATGGGGGCCGTTCCCACCTGCCCTCAGGTGGGGGTAGCTTGCTGCATCCTAGTAAAACAGTAGCTGCTGTTCCTGCTTGAGGAAAGCCTTCGACAAGTGCCCAGCCACGGTCAGTTTCCTCTGAATTTCTTCTTTTCATTTACAAAACAGAGTGGCCCTATTTCATAGATGACAAAGGGACACAGCCCACACTATGAGCTGCCATTCAATTTTGGTTCAGAGAGGCAAACCTGTGCTATCACTGCCAAGGAACAGTGGTCATGAGCAGGACCTCCAGGGACCTAAAGAGTCAAGGTGTCTATTTAAGGTTCTAATGCAGGGGACTTGGGAAGTAGGTTAAGCTCTGGATAGTCAGACACTTGCTGGATTTCCAAATTGCATGTAGCAGAGAGCCATTCACCATATTTAGTGTTTTGCAAGGAAATCTCCCAAACCCTGACAGGGGCTTCTTAGTTAGGCATGTAGGAACTTTTACCTTGTGATGTGAAGTTAGAAGAGTCGTGTGTTTCTTTGCCTTACAGAATATATGGCAAATGGACGCTGAGAGAGTTTGGACAAGTGGCTTATGATCTGTACAAGTAGGCAAAGCCTAGTTAAAGGAATGAATAAGTCTGCGCTCAATCAGCAGGCTCAAGCATACAGGTCTCTTCCTCCACCTCTGGATTGGTATATCCAATTAACCCCCCACAGTTGCTGCTCCCAAGTCAAAGAATGCATCTTCTGTTCAAGAGCAGATTACTCTGACCTGAGATCTGCCACTGCCTGCAGCCGTGAGGGTTGTGGGGGGGAGGGGGGGTGTCTGTACCTCTGGGGACCAGCTCCCTGCTGCAGAATATGGTTCAAGTACGTCAGGGCTTCCAAGACAGCTGGGACAGATATTGCCAGGTCAGATTAATTTCATTTTAATTTGGCAATGGAAAACTCACTCATAATGACTAAAACACAATTTACTTTGAACCACAGGAATATTCGCGGGAAGATTTGTCCGTTCTCACGCAAAGGACAGGTAAAGCCTCCATCAGAAGGGACAGATGTTCGAGATGTTCTGAATCACCTCTTTGGATGTTTTATGAACCTTAATGAATACCCTATAGGAGCCTATATGTAAAGAAAAAAAATCAAAATAATACCCATTGTCATATTAAGCGATTAGCACCTCTCCCTCCCTCCCTCCCTCTCCCCCAGACCTCTGATTTTTGTGGCAGCCCATAAGATTTCACAAGCATTGCCATTTTGTTACCCATTGGGCCCTACAGGATCCTGACAGTGTTCAGCTGGGGTAAGGAGCTGCAGTTTTGTTCCTGGACCTTGGTTGAATCTGGGTGTGCAAGTGCCACAAAGAGCAGTGAGTCATTCAGTTATTGGCGCAGGAAGACTAAGCACACTGCCTCAACTGCTTTTTCCTTCCAGGGAAAGCGAAGTGACAGCTAAGCAGTGAAAAACCATTGCACTGGTAACCCTAGAAGAAAGATCTGGGGAATCGTGCCAGTTTTTCTTACATCCTTTGTCATCACTCAGAACCCTTTGTCACTATGTCACTTCTTTGGGCTGTCCTGGGATGCAGCACTGGTCATTTTGCTGCCCGGGACACAGGAGATGGTGGGGATAACATAGAAGGGTTGGTTGGCAAGAACCATCATCCTAATGACAGATGTAGAGTTATGGACGACGCTTCTTGCTTGAATGCTGCTAGATATTCTGCTCTCTCTTAACATCTGGCCTCTGTGGGAAGTCTGAGAATTTCATGCCCATTCTAGAGGGTAGAGTAAGCAGTAGGGTGGTGGGACTGGGGTCCTCAGGCTAGCTCAGTCACTCAGGCATGGTGGGCTTTGAGGAAGTCACACAGCCACTCTGGCCTTCTGTGACCTGGATCTCTGAGGTGAGGACGACAGAACTTATTAGTCTACACAGAATGGCTGTGAGGGCAAAGTCACATGGGACTTGTTCCCATATTTTGAGAGTATGTAAAAGGTTGCACAGGGAGGATGTTTCTATGGCTGGCGTTAGCAGACGTGGTAACATGTTTTCCAACCAGAAACATGCCAGGGAAGAGGGGCTAACACTGAGTGCCTGCCGTGTGAGAACTCTTTTACATTTTTTCGTCTTTTTTCATCTGTAGAAGAAGGTCAAAGTAGTTATGGAAACACTCTACTTTACAGAGGAAGGAACTAAGGCACACACAAGATCATATAGCCAGTAAGTGTGTGAATCCAGGGAACAGGATTCTAGAACTTGTGCTCTTAATGTCTTCTGTAATGGGTGAGAACATCTGGACTGTCATTCATAAAACAGAATGAGACCATCACTCAAGGTAGAGTAAGTGCATATGAGAGTCTCAGGGATCTTTACTCTTAATGCCTCCTTTTGGCCCATGGTCCCAGCTTTTTCCCCACAAATCACAGTCTGGGTGAGGCTAAGGAGCTTCTTGGAGGATGCTACCCTACTGAGAACAGAGAGAATCAAGTACATTCCTCTTGTGCCCCCAATCCATCTGTGACTCATCACGCATTCCTCACCAGTAAGGTGAGGGCTGTCTGCGGCGTGCACATCTGGGCCCTGAGACCTCAGACCCGTTTTTCTGCTCCTCGGTTTTCTTCTGGGGAAATAGGAATGTTCTGGAATATATAGACTCTGGAATCAGATGGACCTAATTTTGGATCCTGACTCAGCTGTTTGCCTTCATATCCTTGGGAAGTCCGTAAAGAGTTAGCCTCTGAGTCTCAGCTTTCTCACTGTAAAAAGATGATCTCGAAGTCTTCCAGAATTGCCATGATGGCTAAATTGGGTAGTGTTTGCAAAATGCTTAGCTTGGTGCCTGGAACATGGTAACCCTCAGCTTCACATCATACCTGTCACCTGTCCACATGTTACACATACAGATTCGTGTGAGACTATGTGTATTCATAATTTGGCTACTGTAATTATTAACTTAGTTAACCCTCACACAAGGTGATTTATCCCCATTTTACAGATGGAGAAACAGAGCTAAGCAATTTACTCACCCAGTTATTAGTGGTTTATCCCTTTGGATTTTAAGCCAGGCAGTTTATCTCTAGGACCCAGGCAGTTTATCTCTAGGACCTACACCCTTGAATGCCCCAAAGCACTTGACAAATGGTTAGCTCTGTAACAGTGGTTCTCAACTGGGGCCGACTTTGCTCCCTGCTGCCCCATAGGTCATTTGATGGTGTCTGGAAATTTTTTTTTTAAGATTTTACTTATTTATTCATGAGAGACAGAGAGAGAGAGGCAGAGGGAGAAGCAGGCTCCCAAGGAGCAGGGAGCCTGATGTGGGACTCGATCCCAGGACCCTGGGATCATGACCTGAGCCAAAGGCACACGCTTAACCATCTGAGCCACCCAGGCGCCCTGGAAATATTTTGGGTGTTACAGGAAGGGACGCTATTGGCACTTAGTAGTAGAAGCCAAGGATGCTGCTCACCATTCTCCAGTGCACAGGACGGCCCCCCAACAACAGAGAACTATTAGGCCCAGCATGTCCACAGTATCTAGGCCGAGAAACCCCGCTATTGAGTGGGACAAGACCATGCACCCCAAGGGAACTTCATGGCTGCAGGTATTTAAAGGAGCTTGTAAGAAGGCAAGTGCAAGGCTTGGTGCCTGCAGAAGCTATTCCTGGGCCACTGGGGATGTGTCCAATATCTGGCGAAGGATTTGAGACCAGAGAACCAGATCCCAGCTCAGCTATGAGCTCTGCTGACTGACTGCACTGTTTCTGAGCCCCTCAGAGCCCCTAGATTCCTCAGAAGCACAAAGCAGGCAAGAATTCCTGCCTTCCAGGACTGTGAAGCTCAACAAAGCAACACAAGTGTCTGGCACACAGCGAGAGCTTACTGAGCTGGCAGAACTGTGATTACACGGGGGGGCTTCCCAGCGGCTGGAGCCAGAGCAAGGCATGGATTGCTGGGTCAGCACCAACACACACGAGCTGGAGGCTGCCTGCTCCCTGAAGAGCACAGGAATGAGCAAAATCAGATGCCTAGTGACACTGTCTCTAGCCAGTTTCCCTCCCTGTAAAGCAGCCTTGTCTGCAGGGGACGGCGGAAAGCGTTCTCTCTCCATAGCAGGCTGTTTTTAGAGTTGTGTGGTGTGGATAGATTTTGGTTGGCTTTATTTGTTGCCCAAGGTTTTATCTGCCCAGCCCCAGCCCCAAACTTTCAGAAGTAGGGAGATAGATGCCATACCTACAGATTTATAACATCCTTGATTCCTGTCAATGTCAACAGGAAAATTAGGTAGATAACGCTGGAGGAGTTTTTTCTGTGGGTTAAGAGTATTTTTTCTCCGTTAGGCCAAAATATAAAACTGGTGTCTGTTTGTCTCTTTTTCACATACACACATCCCTCCCTCCTTATTTTTGCTCTGTCTGGAGACCCACACAAATTTCATGCTTTCTCTTATTATTTGAAACAGGAACATTACCCACCAGCCTCTAGGACTTTCCATGAGGCAAAGCCAAATTATCTGAGTCGTGATCTCTATTTCTTCCCTCAGCAGGAAATCCAAATGTGATTGGTAGATTTTTTGAGTACATTTCTAAAGTCACAGGCTTTTTAGAGAGATGTTATATTTTTAATCAAGTAAATATTTTAATTACTAACATGCCTCCTACCTCCTACCCCCCCCCCCCCCACTAACCCTGCTTGTGATTTTCTCATGGGTCTCCAGTGAAATGGAACAGCAGCCCTTGATCATAGGGCTGAAAAACTCTTGGTAGATGTTCCCAAGGGTAAGTATGTTAATTTTTTTTCTGAGCCACAGTAGTTTTCTGCATTGTTTCTGGGTTTAACAAAACCAGATTTCAGAGCAGGTGTGCTTTGCCTTATATTTGGAAGTCTATAGGAAGAGCGATCTAGCTAGGAATGAAGCAATCTATCCTTCCCTCCATCCTCTTCTTATTCTTAGCCTAGAGTTCTGGGGGCCACTGCGGCTTCTCCTGGGTTTTACTGGCAAATGCAATTGAGCCCCTTAAATAATGTATGCCCACATAAAGGGAAAAATAGTGGACTAGGAGAAACATCAGGCCTGAATTTTGTCCTTGTTTTGCAACCAACTAACTATGAAACCTTAAGTGTGCTGTGTGACTTTCTGGCCTTAGTTTCTCCTTCCGTGAGATGAGTGTGCAGGGGCTGCTGGAGGGTTATATTAAATCCCAAATGCCTCTAGGGATTAGGCTAATGGGAAAAATGAATGAAGAGGGTTGGGCAGGGCCGGTCCCCTCTAATGGGGAGACCTTGTCTCCAGCCAATTCCATTTCCAATGCTAGGTGAAAATGTGGGGCCAGGGATATCAGATCATCCCATTTTTTTTTTTTTCAAGAGAAGCCTAAAACTCAGAAGTTGAAGATTCTAAGTGAAATATCTTGATTTTTCAGAAGTTGGTAATGACTATTTGGTGGAGACACCAGGTCAATGGGCCAAATATGGCCCCAGGGCTAAAACATTATTGCCTCTGGACAGAACTTTCTCTATGATCTTGACCCAAACAGCTTCCTACTGTAAGTGTTCAAATATATCACACACACAAAAAATCATATTTGACCCTAAATAGCCAAAGCAATCCTGATAAAGAACAAAACTTCCTAATTCCAAACTATATTACAGAGCTATTGTGATCAAAATAGTGTGGTACTGGCAAAAAAGCAGACTCAGAGATCAACAGAACACAGTAGAGACCAGAAATAAACCTACATATACATAGTCAATCAATTTTTGACAAAGGAGCCATGAATATACAAATGCAGAAAGGGCAGTCTTTTCGATATATGGTGCTGTGAAAATTGGACAGGCACATGTAAAAGAATGAAACTGGACCCCTGTCTTACACCACATACAAAAATTAACTCAAAATGCATTGAAGACTTGAATGTAAGCCCTGAAACCATACAATTCCTAGAAGAAAAATAGGAGGTAAGTTCCTTGGCATTGGTGCTGGCAATGATTTTTCATCTTCGACACCAAAAGGAAACAATAGCAAAAGTAAACAAGTGGGACTACATTGAAATAAAAAGCTTCTGCACAGCGAAGGGAAAAATCAGCAAAATTAAAAGTCACTGATGGGATGGGAGAAAATATCTGCAATCCTCATGTCTGTTAAGGGGTTAAAAAATATATAAGGAACTCATACAACTCAATAGCAAAAAAACAAAAACAAAAAATCCCAAATAACCCAATCAAAAAATGGACAAAGAACCTGAAAACACATTTTTCTTGGGATGATATACAAATGGTCAACAGGTACATGGAAAGGTTCTAGACATGACTCATCATCAGAGAAAAATCAAAACCACAATGAGATATCCCCCCACGCCTGTTAGAATAGTTATTATATTAAAATTTAACTTTAAAATGAACTTTATTAAAAGCTTACCATGTAATCCTGACTTTTTTGTTCCTTTTCAACAGATCCTTGTAAACTTTGCCAGAATGCAGGAACCACTGTATTCCTCCATCTAATGGCTTACAATCATATACTTCTTAACAGAGGATTAGTATAATATGAGCACACAATATTTATTAGTAGTATATCAGGATAGCTTTCAAATAAAGATTTTTTTTTTTTTGCCTTTCAATCAGAAACCCTGTAGGAGATCTCCAAAGACTTTGATTTTAATAAATAAATGTGCCTTGCCCCATATCCTCTGCCCTTGGGGCTCGTGGCTGGAAATCAGGTAGGGTTTCAATATGGATTCTCACTTAAAAGGCAAAACATCACATTAGAATCTGACTATGTGAGAAGGTCATGCTAGCACCACCTTTGTGGGGTGCATGCACACGGGAGGTAAGGAGGCAGTGAACGTTACCTTTGGAATGCACATTGTGGGCTCGGACAAGCGAGGGTAGGTGTAGGAGTTGTACGAGTGTCCTTGGGAGTGGGTTTTAAATGCACTTGCTCCGAAGGGCATCATCGGTTCCTGGAGCCCCGAGCCTGACCTGGACCTCTGCCGCATGGTAGGCTGAGGGCTGGTCTGATTCAGGTAGGACGACTTTGGCCTCCTATCATAGTCATCCAGGCTGGGTCCCCACTCGCTTTCGCTGAACACCAGACTCTCCTTGGAGCACCCACTGGTCCCCGCAGTTCGAGAAGGTGTGAAGTGGAATGGATAATCTAGAGGGGAACTGCTTGAGGCTCTCTGGTACTCCCACTTGAGGTCGCTGTATTCACTTGGTTTACTTAGTGAGTCCAAGTGTGCGTGATAATCAAGGGGAAATCTGGCAAGATCGGATTTCCAAGGCTTCATCTCAGGATAGTGGGCCTCCCCGTGTTTGGTCTTTGTGACGTGCCCATTTTGCTTGGCCACGTGGCTGCTCTTATAAAATGGATCCAGGTCGTCGCCACAGAGACTTTTTTCTCGATACTTCTCGGTCGTGTAGTCAGCAGTGGTATCAGATTCGCTGGAATACTGTGAGAAGGTGATGAAGCCATTTTCTTCCCGATGGCCTTGACCGTGGCTGGAGGCTCCCTGGTCTGGGGTAGGCGGGCTTTCCTTCCTTAGGGAGTTGGAGCGAGTCACGGAAATGTTGTCAAAGTCCTCCAGCAGGCCGTTGATGGAGGTTTCCTTGCACGGTTTATTTCCTCTAACGATTGTCTGGGAATAGTAAAGGGAATGCCATTTAAAGAAAACATTTCATGCTTTCAAATTGATGTTGGAATCCCGCCCCTACTCCATCTAATTTAAACCACAGAGGAAAAAAGACCCCAGGAACATACCCTAAAAAAAGTGATGATAAAAAAATTGTCGATTGATTTCAGTGGTGAAATAAGTCAAATATTCTTAAATTGCAAATAATCTTAAGTTGCAAATTTTCTTTTACCTATCTCAATAGAGAGATCAATTAAACATCAGAAAGCCATTTAGAAGACTATATAAGCAATCACTGTCTTATTTAGCAGTTTAGGGGAAACCTCCTCCCCACCCCTTCCCCTCCTTAAATAATAAACCCTAACCACCTAACAATGAGATGATTATAATTTTAAGTCTATAACTCATTAGAAAAAGCATATTATTTTTTACATTCATTATTCAGATTATGTGCAAAACCAGCAAACACCGTCACTTGAGTATTAACATACCCAGAAATGGGCACACATTTTTTTTAACCCTTTTTTGGAAGACATAATGAAAACTGAAGTTAGCAGATTTTATGGAAGAGGAAGGCACTTTCTGAACTGTAAGTAAGGAACAGCATGAAGATTACTTGTGAGATTTTATTTGTGATTACATGTGATATTCTCATTAAGCATCTAACAGTAATGCTCGCGACAGTCACACTTCTGTATCATCATCGCGGACGTCCGGATGGCTTAGCAATTGACGTGGTTGTACTTGAAATCTTAGTGACAAACTGCCAAGCCCAAATGTTCCCTTTAATGAACCTAAATAACACTGGAATACCAGGAACAGAAAGAAATCACAAACCACTTACAAAGCCAGTCAGCTGTGCCTTGACAATGACAAGGTTTGCCGCAAAATATGATGGGGGGTGGAGATCAAAGAACAAAGTGTTGTGACTCCAGACTTCCAGGATTTTAAGAGAAAAATACCTTTGAGCAAGTAGCAAAGGAGTTCAAAATCATCTCAGTAGAATAGAGGCTTTCAAACTAGAGGAAAAACTCAAAGCGGTCCTAGAGCATACGCTTTATAGATCAGTGCTTCCCAAAGTCTCCAGGATGAAAGGCAAGGTTTTCGTTTTTTCCATCCAATCAGTCCGGGATGAAGACTTTTGGTCTGTACCCTTTTCTTTTAAATAAACTTTCAATTCTGGAATGGTTTTAAATGAACAGAGAGGTTGCAAAGAGAACATATAAAGCTCTCATATATCCCTTACTGTACCGTTAACATCTTACACTGCTATTAACTATACTCCACAGTTTGTGTGAATTTCATTAGCTTTTTCCCTAGTGTTCCAGGGTCCCATCCAGGATATCTCGTACTTATTTGTCATGTCTCCTTAGTCTTCTCTGGTCTGTGATAGTTTCTCAGACTTTCTTTGTTTTGGATCACCTTGCCAGTTTTAAGGAATAGTGGTCAGGGGCTCTGCAGAATACCCTCAACTACGAATGTCTGATGTTTTTCGGTTAAACTGAGGTTACTGGTTTGGATGGGGCGCGGGGAGATCACAAAGTAAGGTACCAATTTTATCACATCATATCCAGCGTGCCTGTTGTCAACATGGCTTATCATTGCTGATGTTGGCCTTGCTCACCTGGCCCAGGGAGTGCTCACCAGTTTCCACACTATAAAGTTACATTCCCCTTCCTTCCCTGCTTTCCAAACTATACCCTTGGAAGTAAATCAGTCTCCCTCCCTGAGAAGGGGTATCTACATAACGTATGCGGAATTCTTCTGCACCGGAGACTTGCATATTCTACTTATTTATTCAATCATTTAGTTGTGTCAGTACGGATAGAATCATGGATATTTGTTTTATACTTTGGATTATAATCCTAAAATATGCTTTTGTTTTGTTTTGTTGCTCTAATTGTTCTAGCTTTAGTTACTGAGAGTTCTTTCAGATGGGCTGCTCTGTCCCTTTCATAAGCCCCCATCCTCTTATTTTTTGAGCCCTTCCCTACTTTTTTGGCGCTACAAGATGCTCCAGGTTCATCTTGTCAGTTCCCTGCGCTTGCCCTAAAATCAACAATTTCTCCAAGGGGCCTGGTTCCTTGTACTGGATAATGATATCAGAAACTAGTATCTGGATGCTTGGGTGTGCTCACTGCTACTGGGGTGACCCTGTTTCCAGGCCCTCTCAGTGAACAGAGCCAGGCAGTACATGGATACACACTTCCCCCGGCATGCACACACATCTCTAAATATATCTGTCCATCTATAACTGTATTAAGCTAAACATGAATTCATACTGTTGTCTCTGAATCTCATCTAGAGTACCACATGGTTCATTCTAGCTTTCCCTCATATTTGTTGGTGAAAAACCTGGATCTTCAGCTGCCCTTCTTTTGGTTATTCAATCCCAATATACCGATATAGCAGTCTCAGAATCATTACCCCACACCACAATGGGAAACACCGTTGCCAGCTAAAGTGCTGTGTTCAGTATGGTTTTTTTGGACACTGGGCTTAAAGTTTCCATTCAAAGAAAGCCCTGTTCTCCAAAGTTACTTAGGTAACACCCCCTTCAATGACATTATATCAAACAAGTATAACAGTTACATTCTTCTGCCACAGTTTGTATTCCCTCCTAGGATCCTCTTGATTTCCTGGTTGGCTAAAAAAATTACTCTTTGTGCTGGAAAGTTCTATGGGTATTGACAAATGTGAAGCATCATGTATTCACCATTACAGGGGTCAAAATCTCCTTCCCCTTCAAAATCTCCTGAACTTCCCCCCAGTCAGACACCACCTCCTCCCCAAACCTTTGGCATACTGCTGATCTGTTTTTCATCCCTATAGTTCTGCCTTTCCTGAATATCGTATGAAGGGAATCAAACAGTCTGGAGCCTTTTGGTCTGGCTTCTTTCATTTATTATAATGCATTTAAGGTCAATCCAGGTGGTTCTGTGAATTAATAGCCAATTTCCCCCTATTCTTTGAAAGTCACTGAATGGTATTCCATCATGTGGAGTGTTAGGATTGCTTGCGGAGGAGGGGTATAAATGGATTGATTGTCCAAATAGGTGATGTTCTGTGTGAGCATCCCCCAGAGAGAAAAAGAACCACCTGTCACACATACATCTGGGCCTCTTCTCAGAGCAAGAATATCTACACCCGCCCCCAACAGATGAACTTGGGAGAAGCAATACCTTGAACAGGGAAAGGTAAGCACAGGGAAGAGGAAAGGAGGAAATGGACATCTTTCGACGCATTAAGTATGAATGCTAGCGACTCATCCTCAAAACTCTCAAGTCTATCTGAGCAGCTTCCAACTGCATTTCAGTTGTATCTTACTTGTTTACCATTTCTCTATTTGCTCAAGGTATTCTTCAAACTCTCTTAGACATAGGTACTGTTACTTTCTGTGGATTTAACAACTGGCCTCCTCTCTTCTTCAATAATGCTTTGTGCAAAATTTTTAAAAAGATTTATTTATTTATTTGAGAGAGAGAGTGAGCGAGTTCATGAGTGAGGTTAGGGGCAAAGGGAGAAGGAGAGAGAGAATTCTAAGCAGAGTTCCCGCTGAGCAAGGAGTTCAATGCAGGGCTCGATCCCATGACCTGACATCATGATCTCAGCCAAAATCAAGAGTCAAATGCTCACCTGACTGAGCCAGCCGGGCACCCCGTGTTTTGTACAAATTTTTAAGAAAATAGTATTAATCCGTTTCTATCACAGTGGGCCAACTAAAAGTCTTTTTAGCCACCATTCTGGACAGAGATTATACTCTTGCACATTCCTATTCTCTCTCTTTATCAATAACTGGCAGATTACTCAATGAAATGTTCTCAGGAATTCATGGTCTTCCCCAAAAGTAGCTTCCTGGTATTTCTAATCCTGGGCATTCATATTGACTGATATACCACATGAATAATGACTATAAGGTATGCCGAGGTCTTTAAGTACCTTCTCAATTATTATACCTGCTTGGATAATCCTTTAGCAAAAATATTATCCAGACTTTCTCTGAACTTGACAAATAATAGTTAGCTATATAACAATTTTTCATGTTCAATGTTATCTTTGGGTCTATATCCCAGAAAAAAAATCATTTCTCTAAATTCTATCCATCTTAAACAGTATTAATCTTTCTTGTCTGCCTCTACCCTTCCTATCTCTGAATACATGAAATATTCAGCTCTGGGACCACAGAATCACTTCTAGCATCTTAATGTTGGAAGGAATCTAGAAATTATCTAGGCCTTCCTTTCCCGAGTAACACTAAAACTCAGAGCTGACTTTGCCCACTGATACATAACAGACCTGGGATTCAAACCCAAAGGCTCTCTCTTCAGTCTAGTGTCCCCCTCTCTCTCTCAAATCAAGGTATAGCTGATACACAATGAATGTTACATTACTTTCAGCTTAGTCTAGCTCTCTTTCTGAGATACCCTTCAGACTCTTTTGAGCTAAACAAAATAGCACCAGCTGGATGCAAACGCTTCATGTGTGACATCACAATCCATCAAAAATGGGTCAATAAAATACGTATTTTCTATTGCGCACTCCATTCCCTAGCAACGAGTTGTTCAATTTACAGCATATGGGCAATTATAGGTTCCGGTGTTAATTTCAGCCACATTTGCTATGTGATTTAGTTTCATCCTTTTTTCATTACCTCTTCTCCAATTTATAAAAAGGATACTGTCACTTGATATCTAGTGATACCCCTCCCAGCCACCTTCAGGAATTATAGAGGCTGATGGAGGGAGAGATTATATAGCAGTTTCTAAACATACCAATGTACACACTGCCTTCCGGTGTATACAAATTTGTAAATCTGAAATGAGTAAAGAACATTAAACACAACTCGTCAATGAAGGCAAATTAAAACGTGAAGATTATAGAGTAAAGAAAAGATCAGAGATGAAAAAACTAAAAATCATGGTAAGTTTTCAGGAAGAGGAGAATTACGAGCTAGGTCCAGGAGGAATTAATAGATGGACTCAGATGACAAAAAAGAAGAAAAAAGAGGTGATTACCAGCTCATCACTTACTCAATGATGGAGGCACAGCGATGATCAGAGTATGTTAAGACGCCACTATCTTTGGGCCATGTGGATAATTGTGATAAAAGAAGAAAGGGTCCCCTGTTCATATCAAAGTGACATTTCAATCACTCGTCCTTTGAATTTATATCCAGAGAACGTGTTAGTTCATCTCAGCAAATTAATAAATGGCTATGATGGGGCTGGACTATTAGTCTTAGAAATTCACTACCAGGACAGATATTTAGAAGGAAAAAAACCCTTCCCTGTGTGATTCTTTTGTGGTCAGAGCATTATTGAATACTTCCTTTGAAACTGCTGAATCCTTTAAATCTTCCCGTTTTCCCACTAAAACTCTTCCGATTTCATTAATGAGCTGAATGTGCAGGCTTGAAACTCAGTCACTTTGGTTCTGGGGAATACTGTGAGAAAGGAATTTAGATGTCTATCTATCATCTATCAATGTACCCATCAAACCACCTATCCACCCACCTATCCATCCATACAATAACAGCTAAAGCTATAACAGGTATAACAGAAATCTAGAATATGTCTATACCCATGCTATCTGTAAATATTTTTTTTTAAATGACTAAGTGATAATATAATGAAGTTCTGTTTGGGAGAGCCCTTTTTTCTTTGTGCTGTAAATATCTTATATTTGGAAAATGAAAAACCACACAATTATAAACAACTATTACACAACTCTGTCCCCCAAGTAAGTTCATTTAGATTTTTCTGGGAGATGAGAGGGTCACTGTTTCAACACATGAATTAATCTGTGACCTCAGAGTTGGGGGGTCTGCTGTTTCCATGCACTTATCATTGCATATCCAGAGATGTATGTTCAGTTTATATAGAAAATTATAGCAGTAAACTCAATAAACAGAATTCTATATATTTATTAATGTGGAAGGAGAAAACTTACTATGAGCTAAATGCTATTTAGAAGAAAAAATAAAGACTCTCATTGAATAAGAAACACTTTTTAAAAACAATGTAGTATTTTTTAAAATTTTATTTTATTTTATTATGTCAGTCATCATACAGTATTTCATGTATATCATTAGTTTCTGATGTAGTGTTCCATGATTCATTGTTTGCGTATAATACCCAGTGCTCCATGTGGTACATGCCCTCTTTAATACCCATCACCGGGCTAACCCATCCCCCACCCACCTCACCTCTAAAACCCTGTTTGTTTCTCAGAGTCCATAGTCTCTCATGGTTCGTCTCCCCCTCTGATTTCCCCCCCTTCATTTTTCCCTTCCTTCTCCTAATGTCCTCCATGTTATTCCTTATGTTCCACAAATAAGTGAAACCATATGATAATTGACTTTCTCTACTTGACTTATTTCACTTAGCATAATCTCAATGTAGTATTTTTTATCCCTGTTTCGAATCAGGCTCATAGCATTACCAGCTGTGTGATAGTGGGCAAGTTACCTAACCTTTAAAAGCCATGGTTTTTTAATCCCTAAAATGGCAAGAATAAATCTTTGCCTAATTTTTGGGTTAATGTGATTCAATAATATGTATAAAACAGTTGGCATGATTTCTGGCATGCAGTAAGTACTAAGAAATGGTAGATATTTATTGTATAAGTTAAAATTTACTTATAAATTAGGTTGATAATAATTTAGGAAAAAAGCTGCAAATAACAGAATAAATTTCAGCTTTCTACAATGGAAGAACTGATGTTTTAGACTTTTAAAAACCATTATTAGTAACTTGAGATACAAAACAGAAATTTCTTGAGTTTAAAGATGTATCTTCAATTAACTACTATTGTTATATATATCAAACAAATATTCCTTATAGGTCTAAAAAATGGAATACTTTCAAGTCATGATTAGCACTCTATCGGTATCTTTCTTAAAAATGTAATGTCTGAGTCATAAAAATTAACAAAATTAGACTTACTATTTAAACTGAAAGATATGTACAGAAGAGTAAGATTAATAGAAATACAATAAAGTATTGACGGTGGCCATCTCTAGGTTGGGAGATTAAGGGTGCTATAGATTTTAGACCTGTGCTTCTCAAATCTTAATGTGCATACAAATCATGGGCAGATCCTGTTAAAGGGAGATTCTCATTCGATAGGTCTTAGGAGGGGGCTGAGATTTTGCATTTTGAATGAGCTCCCAGGCAGGGATAATGCGACTGCTCACTCTTCATACTGTATACTCAATGAGGTTAGTGTATTTTCCAGATTTTCCACAACTAGGGTACTTTTATAACAAAAAACATTAGACCGGCATATACTTTTCAGTTTAATAGGATTCAGGATTATATATATATGTGTGTGTGCATATATATATAGTATTAAATACACATATTTTATTAAGTATAGAGTACAGAGCTAAATATATTTTATATCTAGATAACATTATATATACATATACACACATATATATAGTATTACATATATACATACTGTATTAAAATTATTTGATGTTATCAGTTGGCTGTTAGGGGCTACACTCTTCAACATTTTCCCATTCCCTATAGGGGTGAAATACTTCTAATGTTTAACTAAAATGAATACTTTAATAGATTTCACTATTTTGGCACACGTGCTTCTATAGCATCATGATCTTAGTACGAAGCTATAAATCTTAGGGTTATTGATGAATAAAACCTGAGTGCCATGGAAGTGAAGGTGTGGTTGCCAATATTCGAAAATTTCAGAAGAAAATTTTATCTATAGCAAAAACAAACAAACAAACAAACAACAACAACAACAAAACACAGAAAAACCCCAAGACACTGTAACAGGCCATATAAGGCATGGTCTTTCCTTGGATCCCCTTTTTAGCATTTGGAGATGTTTACAGATGGTATAAATGTATTACTCTTAAAGGAACCACATGCTTGTATCATATGATCTCACTGATATGAGGAATTCTTAATCTCAGGAAACAAACTGAGGGTTGCTGGAGTGGTGGTGGGTGGGAGGGATGGGGTGGCTGGGTGATAGACATTGGGGAGGGGATGTGTTGTGGTGAGTGCTGTGAATTGTGTAAGACTGTTGAATCACAGACCTGTACCTCTGAAACAAATAACACATTATATGTTAAAAAAAAAAAAAAAGAACAAGATAGCAGGAGGGGAAGAATGAAGGGGGGGGATCGGAGGGGGAAACGAACCATGAGAGACGATGGACTCTGAGAAACAAACTGAGGGTTCTAGAGGGGAGGGGGGTGGGGGGACGGGTTAGCCTGGTGATGGGTATTAAAGAGGGCATGTTCTGCATGGAGCACTGGGTGTTATGCACAAACAATGAATCATGGAACACTACATCAAAAACTAATGATGTAATATATGGTGATTAACATAACATAATAAAAAAAAGGAACCACATGCTTTTCTCTCTTTCCATGAAAACAATTAAATCAGTGTTAACAAGCAGGGGCTTGCAAAATATATATATATATATATATATATATATATATATATATAAAATAAATTGCTGACCTGCCTAAAAGGAAGAGAATAAAAGAAGGGTTGAATACCCTTCTTTAATCAGGAAGACCAGGGCAACTAGAGCCAAGGTAATATTTGTTTCCCTGACACAGGTTTCACTTTAAGGAATCATCAACAGCCAAGCAATGATAATGAAATCCAAACATGCAGAATTTTACAACATGGTTTAACCAGGTTTCCAAAATGTAAGAACCACTATTTATGGCTGTCAGTGTGGGATGTTTATGAAAGCAAGATTGTGCAGTTTTAGAGATCAATAATATAATAACTGCAAGAGCATCGGTGAATTTCATGCTGCGGAACAGCCAGGCATTAAAGATCAATGCAACCCAATCTATTTGAGCCCGACAGCCTGGTTCTCATTGTCTTTCCATTGTGCCTGGACCAGCTCAGCGTCTGCTCTCTTGGTGACAGTGGCCATATTTCATGGTGCTTCCTCCCCAGGCTGCCGGCCAGTGATAAGCTATAATGGATCTGTCCCTAAGAACAGCTGTCTCCCCTTGTGCCAAGGAAGAGATGAAAAAGGGCCTCTGCTCTCACACACTGTATTAACCTTGACAATAATGAAGTGTGTAATTAACAGCTTTGCCCTAATAAGACCTTGCATTTCTTTTAAAGAAAAAAAACAAAAAACAATGTCTTCTATCCTTTTCAAGAATGTGTTCCATTTTGTTGTTTTGGGTAAACGCTTCTCTGGAGGTCAATAAGCTAAATATTCCCATGACTCGAGAACAGACCAGGAGTCTCTCACAGAAAATATCTACTTTTAACAATTTATCTGAATTCTCACCCTGTTGGCAGAGAACCAGTTCCCTTGTTTTTATTAAGGAATGTGGCTGGAAAGAGCTGTGTACATAGCAACAGACACACAGACCTGACATACTTGAATCCTTAGGGCAAGAAATGCTAATTCTCAGCTGTATTTTCTAACACCAGAAACTTTGGATCTTCTATTTTCTTTCACCTTTATACATACATCTTTTTGGTAACCACAGGGGGTGGGGCTAATTGGGCAAATAGCTGGAATTGCATATTCCTGGAAAGCAGGAGAATCGGGGCAGGACATCTCAAAACGGCGGCAGTGGTGAGGATTTCTAGCCATTAAGATCTTCTCAGCAAATATGTAATGATCATACAGAATCCGAATAAGCCAATCCCTTTCCTAACTAAAACTATTGTTATGTTCTGCACAAATTCTAATAAGATACAATGTATCTAAGAACGATTTTGTGAATTTAGTAAAAAGCAAGATTCCTCATGAACTGGAAAATGGTTTGTTTGCCATTTTTCCTGCCTCTTTAAACACAGGGAATCCAATGCATTTAGTGACCAGTTCCATACAAGGAGAATCCCTAAAGGGGACTTTCTGTTTATTGTTAATCTGGCAAAGCAAATGCAGTTTATAGTCCTGGTTCTTGCTGCTTAGAATGTGAGGCAGTTGAGCTGAAGTCAACGGAAGTCAGTTTGACCAGGGGTAACAGTGAGAAGTGTTTCATAGATGTGTTTAAAGTTGGTTTGTGACTATGAGTATTCTAGTTGAGAACTTAACTATTATTTGCTTGCTGTTTTCTGGGTCAGGGTCTAGGTAGCAACGAGGTCTAAGGAAGTATCTCTTTCATTAATCTATTCATTTACTGAAACAAAAAGTCATTTCTATGGGCAGGGAGTACTTGGAGATGAGACAAGAGTCCACCATCTGTTTCTTACCGTGGGTAGTATGTATAAGAATCTAATATTACTCTTTAAACTTCTCATATGCTATATTCACACCTGAGCCTGTGTTCCTCAAAAGCAGAGCTGAGCCAAAGGCTTGCACGTGAGTAGTCTATTTTGGAAAATGAGGTTAGGAACAGTAAGGGGGTGACACAGAGAAGGGGAAGTCAATTCAAGGGTGTGTTATCAAGCTGGCTATCTGTGGGCTACTGGGGCTCGGTTTTCCTGAGGAGCTATGAAGCCTGTCTCAGAAATGACCACTCAAAGGAATGAAGATGGAAGGATTCATCCACCTGCTCCCATCTTCTGTGTCAGAATGGCTGAGGGGACTCCCACAGGCGTCACACAAGGGGGCGGTGAAGAAACCGCCACATCTGATACCAAAGGTAAGCAGTACAATGGAGGGGAGTGGCAGGTTGCCTCAGCACTGGCCAGAGGAAAAAAGGCTGGCCTAAAAGACATGAGATGGGGCACAAGAGGCATCCGTGCACCCTCTTTAGACACAGATTTCACAGTAAAGAAAATTAAAAATGAAGACAGGGTTCTCTTCTCGCAAACCCATGGGCATGGATACCAGTATGCTTGATTGACGTAGCAGATATGCTAGGTGGCCACCAAAGATGTGTACTCCCCTTCCACTGTGTAAAGGTATTGCTGCAAAGCTGTTCCCAGCCAGAACCACATTTCCCAGCACCCTCTGCATCTGGACAGACCATGGGACCAATTCTCACTCACAGAATGAGAGCGGGATGTGATATGTATCCCTTCCGGGCCAGAGCTACAGAGAAATGCCTTTTCTTCTCTTTACTCTCCTGTGTGCCAGCTGAATGGAGAAGACCTGGCAGGCTCCCCTTAATGGCGAGGGGATGCTGGAGCCACGTGGTAGAATGTACATTGCCGAATGACCACATGGGATACCATGCTCTGGTTAGGAAAATCCACGTTGGATATTAAGTGAGACATAAACTTCTATTTTGTTGAGCTTATTTACTAAGATGTAAGGGTTAATAAGTTACAGAAGCTAGAATTACCTTAACTAATATAATAATGATTATAGTGAGTCCAGAATTAGAAAACAGACGAGGAATTAAAGAGAGCGGGTAGGGACAGACTTGTTAGTGTTCCGATCATGTGTGCCCACGCTGACTCCCTATAACTGGCCACACCAGCTGCAGGGATACCAAGGGAAGCCTTGTGAATTATGAACCTTAAGCTCACTTTCCAAAATAAATTCACATACAAGCCTTTGTCTCAGCTCTACTTTTGAGGAGCCCAGTCTAAGATGTGACTACAGCACATGGAAAGTTTAGAGAATATTATATAAGAATTTAATATAGAAGAAATGACACCGAGCACCTGAAGCCTGAGACAGAGCACTGAGAGCTGTGAATAGAAGTGCTTATCTCAGCTTGATTTGAGGGTATCAGTAAGAGGGGGACCACATCTGAACAAATGTTTTATTTTTCAGTATTTCAGGATGAGATATAAACTCACGCAGGGGAGAGGAAGAAGGCACGTTCATTAGAGCGTATCACATAGGCCAACCTTAGAGTTTGATATCAGTCTCTGTGATGGATTGCTTCTGAAATGGGCACAAGTCGTCCCCCCACCCCCTTCTATGCAATGTGACTTTATAGTCCTTCAGACCAGGAGGTGGTGAAGTCTATGCTCCCACCCTTGAATCTGAGATAGCCATATGGCTGGCTTAGACAAAAGAGAGTGGACAGAAGTGACATCACACCAATTCTTAGTCTGGGCTGTGAGAAGCCTTGTCAGCTGTTACCCTCTCTATCCCCTGCCTCTCCTGGGTGAAGAAGCTTGGGCTGGCCTGCTGGAAGATCAGAGATGAGCCATCCTAGATCAGCCAGCCCCAATTCAATTCATCCATATGCCTCTTTCCTCCAGGCTGCCCAGAGCAGGGCGATGCAGAAGAGGGGGCAGGGAAACCAGGAGCTGGGCCCATTTTTACTGCGGCAGGTGAACCAGACTGCCAGGGGAGGAAAGATTTGTGTGCCTATGGGTAGGGATGGCAATCCTTAATGTGGCCAGAGAACAAAGCAGTTGTATGAGTAGAAATTCATTAGAGATGACTCCTGGGGTGGCAGACTTCTCTTAAGTGAAGCCTCTTAATCATTGAGCTACTCGACACCTGCTTTTGCCCATAAAGGATGATGAGTCAGCATGCAATTCCAACAGGACATGGCCAAGGCTTATCTCAGAGTTGCTTTCTTTTTTTTTTTTTTATGGCTAAAGTTATTTGAAATCGGCATAACCTCATGGTTAGAATTTGGGTTTTGTTTATACAGACCATAAAACAATCAGTCAAAAATGGGCATTTTGGCAATTGTGCAGTTCCCTATCACCACTTAAAAACTCTTAAGCCATTAGATACCAGGCTGCTTCAGCAAATTCAAGTTATTTGTAAGGTATCTGTCCCTTACTATTCCAAGATTTGTTTTATTCTATCTTTTCAAACTCTAAAAATTCATGTTTTAATATATCAAGAACTTTAAAAATGTAGCTACTGGAACATGTGAAATTAAATATTGGTTTGCATTATATTTCTATGGGATAGCATTGATCTAAAATGGGAGATGGCAAGCTACGGTCTGTGAGCCAAATCCAGCCTGTTTTCGTAAAGAAGTTTTATTGGAACACAGCCATGTGCGTTTATGTACAGTATGTGGCTGTTTTTGGACCACAACAGGCAGAATGGAGCAGTTGTGATGGAAACCACATGGCCCATGGCCCTCCACAGAAAAAGTCGGCTGACTCCTGAACTGGACTGTCACCAGTTGTCCCTGTCTTTTTTTTTGGGGGGGGGAGGGGGAACTGTTCTAGTAATTGATTCATGGGCTGCACCAAAAAACAAAAACAAAAAAAGCTTCCTGGTGAGTTGGGTGCACTGTGTGTTAGTGGGATAGGGTCACTTGGCACCAAAACTGGACTCAGTTCCTTTATAATCCGTGCTTCTATGGCAAATGGGGACGTGAAACACAGGTCGTTCACTCCTGAAGCAATTGTGTGTGTGGGCCAAGTCGGTTGATTGAAGAAGCAATGGCATCCTGTTCTCAAAGGAATTCTCAGGCAATAGCAGTCAGAGGCACAGCCTGGTCAGGTTCTTGTTTGGTGTCAGGCATCACGGACATGATGCCATAGACAAGAGCTGAGCACCCTCCACACAGGATCTGAGCTTTAAATAATTTGTGAGATCGATTAAATGACTGCCAGTATTCCATGAATCAGCTTCAAAGAGCTTCTAGTCACTCACATTGACCTAAACACTGCTTGCCAAGACAATTAGTTATGGGTTTCCCCATATTCAACCTTCACAAGACCTTGAGATAGATAGCATTATTACCATAGAGTACAAAGAAGGAAAATGAGGCTCAGAGAGGCGAAGCAACTTGCTCAGCGTCGCTCAGCTGGCAGGGTACTGCCTCTCAATATATGAAAATCACAGCAGAGCCCGTCAGCATCCTCAACTTTAACCTCTGAGGGTGTGGGAAAGGAAGCAAAGCACGCAGGGACAAGCTCCATCCCCCATAAGACAATGAGGAGAAAGTAAGCACACCCAAGGCAAGTTAATAGAAAATATTTCCAGAAACAAACTTTCTTGAGGCACCTGGGTTCCTCAGCTGGTTAAGGGTCCAACTCTTGATTTCGGCTCAGGTCGTGATCTCAGGGTTGTGAGACTGAGCCCCGTGCTGGGCTCCATGCTGGGTGTGGACCCTGCTTCAGATGCTCTAAAGAGGGCACGTATTGAATGGAGCACTGGGTGTTATATGCAAACAATGAATCATGGAACTCTAATGATGTAATGTATGGTGATTAACATAATAAAATAATATTAAAAAAAAGATGCTCTCTCTCCCTCCTCTTCTGCCCCCTCTATAAAAATTTTTTTTTTAAATTAAAAGTAAAGAAACAAACTTTCTTAAGGAAAGATGTTTAAAACTCAGAATTATGGGAATTGGGGGGGAAAACAAGGTGATTGCTCTCTGGAATAACTAGCCTTTACAGCAACTTCAAAATTCTGTCACCACAACAAAGGAAACATCTTGTTACATCGCATTTGCTCAAGATTTTGACATTTAAAAATTTAATAGAGAACAAAACATGTAGTCTACACATCAGTTGCTACCCTCCCCCTGTAAAAACAAACCAACTAATTACATGATTCTTGAAATACTGCTACTATGCAATGCTAAATGTCAAAAGTTTTTCTTTCTTATAGACTATATAAAGATGCACAAGGCATATTTAAATTTGGTCAACAAAATTTTACCTCTGAGTGTCCAAAGTTTTCATTTTTTTCCACCTGACATTTTAAGCAATTTTAACAAACATGAAAAGGATCTCTTTGAGGCATAATACATGTTAAGAAACTTGTTAATCTGGACATAAAACTGCTAGGCACTTAAATAACATTTTAGAGTATAAAGTCGGTATTGTTGTTATGTACTTAGTATTTCAGAGATGGACTGGTCTTAGATGGCAAGAAAAAATTATGTTCCCCCATGGGAAAAAAAGGTAGAGAAAAGCTGGGCTCTAAATGGTCCAAAATTTCAGAAACATTGAACTTCAAAGTCCATTAAATATTAAGGTCAGCTTTACCGAACATTCCTAGCTATTAGTCACTCATTTCTCTTTAGTCATTGAAGTCAGAGAGATGATGGTTACCTCCAGGGGATGGTTACCTCCAGCGGAAGGATGGTCCCTGGGAAGAGGCCCAGGCGAATTTTCTGGGTGATGAAAATGTTCTGTATCTTCATCTGGGTCATGATCATC
Organism: Zalophus californianus; assembly: GCF_009762305.2. NCBI lineage: Eukaryota > Metazoa > Chordata > Mammalia > Carnivora > Otariidae > Zalophus > Zalophus californianus. The sequence goes on along the minus strand of NC_045602.1, from coordinate 104,901,031 downwards.
CCATGAATGTATGCATATGTAAAAATATAAAAAGCTGGACATTGGTGATCTTTTATGCAAATTATTTTGTTAAAATACATTAGGGTGACACCCAACCAAGTGGTTGCTTGTCTTTTCCAGCAAATATGTAGCACCCTGAGGGCAGTCTCTGCAAAGTTGGGACACCGGCTACATCCCGGAATCAGTGTTTGCCAGGTGTTGGCAGGTAGGGTCAATAAGCATTACCGTGTGGATGAATGATGGAGTTTAAGTTGGAAGGCAATTAACAAAGGAGGGGGCTGATAGGTAGGCATAATGCAGCAGCACTGGAAGACTGGAGGGCCAAGGGAAGGAGAAGAACAAATCTTGTGGGGTATGGTTTTGAGTGAGCGACCAAGTCAGAGAGAAGGCAAATCTGATCAAAGATACGAGACTGCACACTGAATATTCTAGTAACTTATCAAGTGCCAAGGAAATAATGCTATTACAAGTTGGGAGGTCACTTTCATCCTTAATTTCTTCACCTTTCCCATTCGTGGAGCCTAGTGCCTCTCTGCCTGCTAACTTGGCTCGCCCAGAGAAACCTGGAAGTCTGTGAGGCTTTCCTTCTGCCCAGCGGAGGTGCTAACTCCTCACTTTTTTTGTTTGACAAGCTATGTACAGAATAGAATTGTGTGGTTTCTCTTTTCTTTTGCAAAATAAGATCCCTTTTCCCTCAGAGATCTCTCTCCATCCGGCCATCTTTCCATCTATTCAAGGTATAAGACTGTCCACATTTAAAAGCTTGTATCTCTTTGGAACTCAACAAAATGTTTAAGAATGCACCGTGGGGTTTTCTAACAGCCGAGGCAGTGGGAGGCTCTGCTTTACCTGGCAGCTTTGAAGGCAGTGGGCTCTCAGCCATAGTCACACACCAGAGTCACCTGGGGGACTTTATGAACATTTGTGAAGCCAAGGCCCCTCCCCACACCAATTACATCTCCAATGGCGGCTCCAGGTGGCAGTAATTTCTAAAGCTCCCCAGGTGAGTCCCACATGCAGCCAAGTTTGGGACTGACACTGCTAGGAGAGTTTCTCCCCTTGCTTCTCAAAGTGTGGTGCAGGCCAGCAGCCTGGAACTCCCCCAGAAGCCTGTTAGGGCCACAGACTCTCAGCCCCTTCATCCTGAACTACGAAGTCAGGATTTGGCATTTTAACAAAACTTCCAGGGAATTCATACATACAGTGAAGCCTGAACAGCACTGGGAGGCCATTTGCCTGAGGTCCCCTTTTCATAGCTGAAATGACTTCAATTCTATAGAGAGTTTGAACATCAGTCAATTCTCCATGAGACATGCACACACAGACGCACAAAGACACCGACATGTATCATTTGCATGTTTAGATGTGTGTATGTATATCTATCGATCTGTATTATCAAAGACAAAAATATTCCTTAATCCTTGAATTCCAGATTAATAGGGTCATTTCTTTGTTCTACATATTAGAAAAAAAAAAAAAAAAAGGGAACTGCTCCGAAACAGAAAAGGGAAGATAACTGGGGTAACATAAAGGGGAGCTCTGCGGTATTACGTCCCTAGAAGGTGTTCTAGGGCTTTAATGTGGGAGCACACTTATCCCATTATGACTGTGCTCCAACAATCCCTGAGGGCATACTTAAGGCTCGAATGCAGGCGTGTGCAAAGAGTTTGCTGGATAATCTTGTTCCCTCACTTAAGGGTATTAACAGAACAGCAAGAGCCCTTGCACACAGCACAGAGAGATAATAATCCGCTTCTCTCCTCTAAGTGGGATGCCAACTCCCTGGACAAATGTAAAGGGATTTTACAACTCCCCTTCCCTGAGTTATAGTTTAGATGAAGCTGGAGAGACACACACACACATGCCCACACCCCAGAAGAGGCTCAAACAACATCTTTCCTTTTTCTATCCATTGTGTTTCACATTATGAACAGATTTAACAAAAAGACATGGCAAGAAGCATGAAATCCAGGCCTGCTTTTGCCCTAGGAATCTTCTTGAAGACACAGGTCGCTAATAGCATTCCCTGTCCCCACAGAAAGACCTCATGGAACTTTTATTTACAAATTAAAGTTAAGAAAGCTTTGCCTTCTTGCAGGAAGGACTTTCTCCCACTCCCCTTTTCTACAGATAAAAACTTTGTAACTACTGGATTCCTAGGAGGCGAGGCTTGAAAAAAATCAAATTCATAGCTTAACTATTAAGTTCACATGGGAAGTTAGCACATTTGTGTTCTTTATTGTCTTTTCTCTCTTCCATGATTTATATTTTTCTGGGTCCTTCATCTTTTATTGTATTTATAATTTGCCAAATTTTCATCATGTGGGATTTCCCTGTATACTAGTGCCAATCCTTTTTTGGGAACAAAGTAGGTTTTTTTTTTTTTTTTTTTTTTAATTCCTCTCAATTATCAGTTCCTGTCTTTAACCTTCCCAGGACACTGGAGCAAGGTCGTCAGTAAGGGTCTTCCAGAGTGGTCTTCACTCGTTCAGAAAATACTAGCCTATTGCACAGAAGGAAAATGTGATAAAAAGCTGCCAATAGGGGCGCCTGGGTGGTTCAGTTAGTTAAACAGTCTGCCTTTGGCTCAGGTCATGATCCTGGGGTCCCGGGATTGAGTCCCCTTGCTCAGCGGGGAGACTTTTCCTTTCCCTTTGTTTTTCCCTCTGCCTGCCGCTCCCCCTGCTTGTGCTCTCTCTCTCTCTGTGTCAAATAAATAAATAAAATCTTTTAAAAAGCTGCCAATATCTTCAGCATATTCGAGGTGGGCTATGGAGAAGTAGCGGCTCAAGGATCTGTCAAAAATATGCCAAGACTGTACTCAAGAACCTATAAATAAGAATCTTTGAGATGAAGCCCAGGCATGAGCGTGTTTAAATCTCTCCCAGCTGATTCCAGTGAATAGCCAATGTTGAAAACCAGTGCCCTGGGGCAATACATCTTCAGGGCTACCATTAATGCAAATGTCCTGGGCATCTTATTAATTTTCAGACTCTCATTCAGCAGGTCTGGCTCGGGGCACAAGATTCTGAATTTCTAACCAGCTCTCAGGTGAGGCTGATGCTGTTGGTCTGCAGAGCACTCTCTAAGTTGCAAGGTCCCAAAGAAGAGAATCAAGTTCCTCCAGTGGCTGAGCTGGGATTTGCGTACTGCAAGGAAAAGATCACCATTGTGTCATAGAGAGAACACTGGATTGTGAGCTCAGCAATCGGAATCTAGTCTAAGTTCTTTTGTTGGCAACTCTGAAGCCTCCATCAGGTGCCTTTACCTTGCTAGGTCTATGGTTCCCGTCTCTGCTGAGGTGATCTGCTTGGCTCCCTTCAGGCTCCAAAATTCTGTTGTCTTGAAGACTCTCTCCATGTCTCAGCTGCTCCAAAAAGTCACAGCTCCTACAAAGCACGAAATCTGCAAAGTAGCTGGCTTGATTGAAAAAAATGATCTGAGGGGCGCCTGGGTGGCTCAGTCGTTAAGCATCTGCCTTCGGCTCAGGTCATGATCCCAGGGTCCTGGGATCGAGCCCCGCATCGGGCTCCCTGCTCCGCGGGAAGCCTGCTTCTCCCTCTCCCACTTCCCCTGCTTGTGTTCCCTCTCTCGCTGTGTCTCTCTCTGTCAAATAAATAAATAAAATCTTTGAAAAAAAAGGATCTGAGAGGTACTTAATGTCTGGGAGAGAATATTACGGGCACTAAGTGGAGTTTGTGTATACTTCCCTACTCTTTTAAATTCCTAGAACAAGCACTGCACCTCTACTGTAAACAACTCTTAGATTAGATACAAGAGCCTATCCTGTCACAAACCATTTGGTGTCCTGACACAGTTCTCTATTAACAGTGTCAAACTGTGGTTCATTGCTGCAAAAGAGTTGCCAATTCTCCTCTCCTGTCTGTATCCAGGTTCCTTTGCAAGGAACCCCTGCAGCTCCTCCCATCAGGAGATGGGGTCTGTTTCCCTTTCCTCTGAGGCTGGCCTTGACCACATGACTTGCTCTGGCCAAGAGAACGCAGCCAAAGCGATGCCGTGCCTCTTCAAGCCTACATTTCTGGAGACTGGGCAGCTGTGGACCCTGCCCAGCTGCCTGAGCTAGCCTGGGGAAATGATGAGAGACTCGAGGAGCAGAGAGAGGGGATCCCAGCTGAGGCCACTGTAGCCCAGGTAGCCCCCAGCCCCCTCAGTAGCTGACTACAGACCCATGAGTGAGCCCAGATGAGACTAGGAGAGCTGCCCGCTGAGCGCAGCCAAATCGCCACCTTGCAGAATTGTGAGGGACAAGTGCAGCAATAGCTGTAAGCTCTTTAAAAAAGTACTGCGATAAAATAGGATTTAAATTTACCTTTTTAACTCTGTTTAAGTGGGTATAATTCAGTGGCATTAGGTACACACTGTTGTTCGACCATCACCACTATGCATTTCCAGAACTTTTTTCATCATCCTGAACAGAAACTGTACCTGTTCAAAAATAACCTCCCCTCCCCCTACCCAAGACCTGATAACCTCTAATCTCTTTTCTGTCTCTATGAATTGGCCTATTCTTAGTTCCCCATATAAGTGGAATCATACAATACGGGGCCTTTTGTGTCTGGCTTATTTCACTTAGGTTTCAAGGTTCATCCATATTGTGGCAGGTGTCAGAATTTCCTTCCTTTTCAAGGCTGAATAATATTCTATTATATGTATAGACCACATTTTGTTTATTCATTCATCTGTTGATGGATCGCCTTTTGGCTACTGTGAATAATGCTGTGAACATTGGTGTATAAGTATCTATTTGAATCCCTGCTTTCAATTCTTCTGGGTATATAGTGATAAGTAGAATTGTTGGAGCATATGGTCTTATGTTTAACTTTTGAGAAACTACCAAATTGTTTTCCACGGCACAATTATACCATGCACTAGCAATGCATGAAGGCTCCAATTTCTCCATATCTTTGAAAACACTTATTTTCCATTAAAACATATGTATCTAGCTATCGATAGGTCTCTATATTTAAGAGCTATCCTAATGGGTATGAAGTGGTATCTCACTCTGATTTTGATTTGTATTTCCCCAGTGAGTTGTGATGTTGAGCATTTTTCCAAGTGCTTATTGGCCATTTGTGTATCTTCTTTGGAGAATGTCCACTCAAGTCCTTTGCCCACTATCCAAATGAGTTGTTTGTTGTTGAGCTGTGGAAGTTCTTTCTATATTCTGGATGTTAATGCCTTATCAGATATTTGATTTGCAAATATTTTCTCCCATCCTGTGGCTTGTGTTTTCACTTTCTTGTGTCTTTTGATGTACAAAGTTTTAAATTGTGATTTTTTTTTTTTCTTTTGATGCTTGTGCTTTTGGTGTCCTAGCCAAGAAATCATTACTAATTCCATGTCAAGAAGCTTTTCTTCTATGTTTTCTTCTTTATAGTTATTTATTTGCTCTTATGTTTAGGTCTTTGATTCATTTTGAGTTAATATCCATATGTAGTGTAATGTAAGGATCCAACTTCATTCTTTTGTATGTGGATATCCAGTTTTCCCAACATCATTTGTTTAAAATATTGTCCTTTCTCTGATATATGGTCTTGGCACCCTATCAAAAATCCTGTGACCATAATTTATGTAAGGGTATGTTTCTGGGCTCCATATTCTGTTCCATTGGTCTAGATGCTTATCATTATGCCAGCACCATACTGCTTTGGTTTTTATTGTTGTTTTATACTAAGTTTTGAGATCAGAACATGTGAGTCCTCCAACTTTGTTCTTTTGAAGAATGTTTTGGCTATTTGGGGTCCTTGAGATACCACATGAATATTAAGATTCATTTCCTTTCTGTTTGTTTTTTTTTTTTTTTTAGAGAGAGAGAGCGCACATGATGGTGGGGAGGCTCAGAGGGGGAGAAAATCTTAAGCAGGCTCCACAGCCCAGCACAGGTCAGTCTCACAACCCTGAGATCATGACCTGAGCTGAAATCAAGAGTCAGATGCTTAACCAACTAAGCCATCCAGGCACCCCTATGAAGTGTTTTTTTTCTACTTCTATAGTGCTGTTGAGATTTTGATGGGGAGTGCACTGGATCTGAGGATCGCTTTGAGAAGTACTGCCATCTTAACAGTCTTCCAATCCATCAACACAGGACATCTTTCCATTTATTTATGTCTTTAATTTCTTTCAGCAATTGTTCTGTAGTTTTGAGTGTGTTTTAAGCTCTTTAGCTTCAGAGTGCTTTGTTATCCAACCTTATTTGTGATAATAGCTGGCTGATCCTTTGTTTATGTTAGGTCATGCCAGTGACTCTAACCCCACAGGTTTCTTCACTGGCTAGAAAGCTCCTGGCAAGGAAGTAACCTTGGTCATTTGCAAAACAGGTTGTCAGGGGGGGCTTCTGGGTGGCTCAGTCGGTTGGGTGTCCAACTCCTGATTTCGGCTCAGGTCCTGATCTCAGGGTCATGAGACTGAGCCCTGTATGGGGTTCCATGATGGGTATGGAGCCTACTTGAGATTTTCTCTCTCCCTCTCCCTCTGCTCACACTCTCTCTCACACACATTTGCTCTCTTAAAAACAAACAACAGGGCAACAGCTTCTTCCTTGTCCTCATGTTTCATGTTTCCATGGGGGGTCTTCCACTGGGACAATGCTTTTGTTCTCTCTTGCCTCCCCCACTTGCTTGAATGGATGTGACTTATCTGATTGGGGGGATGGAGAAGAGTTAGGGCACATGCATGGCTCCAGGGCCCTTCTCCTTTTTCTGGACAGTCTTCCTGTCTGCATGGCTTGTATATTCTGCTACTTCCATGGGGCAAGGACCCAGAAACTTCTCTCCTAGAAGTCAGCAGTCTCACTGACCCAGTGCTGGCTGATAAGGAGTGTATGCAAGTGATTCCCCTACAGCAGGCTGGGTCAATAGCAGCTCTGCAGAGCTCTCTCATGTAAGCTGCAAGGTGAGGTGAAGGTGTGTACTATCAGAGGCCTCATTAGTAAAGGGGGCTTCATAATCACAAAACTAATATCTGTATCGCAAACCATCTTTCCTGCAGGCTAAATACAAAGGAGAATCTGTGAAGATATGCACACTGCCCTAACCTCATGTGCAAGTATAATAATTTGAATCAGTCCTGGAAGTGGGAGAAGGCCAAGCAGGAGTACTTAGGAATTCAGGGAGGGAGGTGCTGCTGGTGGGATGGCAGAGGGAGGACATCAGGAGAGAAAAAAGGGGCCAAATTAGAAAGTGTGGAATCATTACATTAAGTCACCTTGTATGGATCTTTCACTATGTGCTACCCTCTATCTCTTGCTTTTATTTTTTTATTTTATTTTAAATTTTTTTTAAAGATTTTTATTTATTTATTTGGCAAAGAGGAGACAGCAAGAGAGGGAACACAAGCAGGAGTAGCTGGAGAGGGAGAAGCAGGCTCTCCGTTGAGCAGGGAGCCTGATTTGGGGTTTGATCCCAGGATACTGAGATCATGACCTGAGCCGAAGGCAGACGCTTAATGACTGAGCCTGCATCCCTAGGGGGCAAGTATTAGTAAGCCTCATGCTACAAATGAGAAAAGACAAGTTACAAGATTATCCAAGGTTCTATAGCTTGCTAAAGGTTGTAGTAGACTGAAATATTGCTGCAATTCTTCACCCCCTTCCAGTAATGATTAGATATCCCACTCTTTGCACGTGCCTTTTTAGTTCCTCCCAGTAGAGCATGTGCAGTATATATCCCTGATCCATTAACTTTGGGCTGGGCCACGTGTCTTGCTTTGGCCATTGGAATGTTAGTGAACGGACACAAGCAGAGGCTTCTGTGTGCTTCCTTGGTTTGGCTTGGTTCTTTGAGTTCTCACCATCTTCCCTGAGAAGAACGTGATCTGGGTAGTTGCTTATCCAAGAATCATGCCAACAGGCATCCAGAGCAAACTTGAACCCAACCTAAACCCTACAACCAGTTTCAGCTGCCCTGAAGCTTGAGGTAGTGTGGCCCCACCAACCTGCAGACCCATGAGCAAGAAGACTATTTGTTGTTCTAAGCCATTACCTGTTGGGGACTGTTTGTTATACAGCACTTTTACCAACCAGAGTTGACCAGTAAAGTAGTGAAGTCAGGATTAAAATCCAGGAATGTCTGAATCCATAGCCCTTGCTTGAAACTTCCCTAATATCCATCGTAGAGAATAACACTGCCCATGGCTAGCCCACTTGTCTTCAGGTGTCTGGGATGTGACTAGCACAGACGCTCACCTGCCATGCCTTTGTCATCTTTATGGACAGAGCTTCAGGCTGATTTGGCACTCAGGCCCTAATAATCTGAAAGTTCCTTTTGCGGTTCATCCTATTCTTACTGTTTTGTATTGCAGTACTTTCCATGCTAGATTGGTAGCTGGCAAAAAGCTGGGTTTACATGCAACATTTGACAGAGCTGCTCCAAATCAGTCAAACGTGACAACAGCATCTGAGCAAAATGCAGAAAGGACCCTCTATCAAGCGAAGTTGGGTTTCCTTTTAGGGAATAATTTGAACTTAATCCAAGATTCCAATTCTTCATCTTGCCTGAATGTGTATGTCATGGGGTGTTTGCAGGCAAAAATATCCACTTGCTTACTCTAGTCTCTAACCAGAGAACAACAAAAGTAAAAAACAAAGCAAGCAACAAACAAAACAAAAATAACATGCATCATTAGTCACGCATTTTGGTTCCTATTCCTCTGAGTCACAGATGGTTGAGACAGAGGTGGCTTTGATGGGAAAGCCAACTTGATTTATTTTGCCCCATTTTGACTTGGCACAAAACCCAAGAAGCTGGGTGGGACTCTTTTCGACACAGAAGCATTGCAGAGCGTAGCAAGCTGGTAGGTACGGTGACCTGGAGAAGATCATAGATGTCTCTAGACAGAAAAGCAGCCAAATTGCCTACAGGCTACCTGTCCAATGTCACAATGGCTTTCTAGGTAGATGGAGCTCTTGGGGAACCATGCAACCTTTGGCCTCTCCCAGGAAGTGCCTCATGCTGGGGAGGGAGGACACATAAGCAGCAGGTAGCTTTATGTGGTGGGGAAGAGGTAGTGATCCATCTTCTTAATCTCTGTCAACTCCACCTCTTCTGTCTTCCTCCCCTACTTCTGAGAATCCCTTCTTATGACACCTCATTCCCCAAAGGCTTCAAGCTCTGTCCTACTTTCATCAGAGAATCAGCACATCCTGGCACCTAAGGGTTTCAGCCTCTCCCTGGCTAGTGTCCAATTCTCACAGGGCTTCTGCCCCGGGGGAAAATTCAGGACTGTCTTTCCACATTGTTCTTCTTGACCAGCTAATGTGCCTCCTGCAGATTAGTCAGCCTAAACCATCTGGAATCCAACTTCTTGTTTCCAAACAGCTTTTGGATTCAAGTTGTTTTTCTAGATCTATGGATAACATTACAGTGCTTTTAATGTGCTATGCACTGTCTGAAATTTTCTCTCTCTGTTTTTCTATTTAATCTTTAAAACAACTCGATGAGGTCTGTCCTAGCATTAATCCCCAATTCACAGATATGGAAACTGAGGCCTGGGCCAGTAAATAGAAAAGCTGGGTAGCTGAACCCAGGCCATCTAGCTAAGATTCCACATCTTAGCCTGCACAGTCCCATTGCTAACATTAAAAAAAAAAAAAAAAAAAAAAAAATATATATATATATATATGTATATATATATATATGCTGTATCTCCTAGGAGCTGTGTTAAGGGCTCTACATATACCGTCAAATCTAATACACCCCATAACCCTATAAGATTGGCAGAATTATCATCCACATAGGACATAAGGAAAGGGAGGTATGGAGAAGGTGAAGAGACCCAATCAAACCCACACAACCGGTTTCAGTGGAGGAATGAAGGCGTGAAGCTCAGAGGACAGCCAAGCGGTCCAAGAACACGAGGTGAAAGGGCTCCTTCCTGGGATGGATCTGAACCGATCATCAAGCCTCAGGGTTTTCTTTCTGTTTGATTTTCAATATCGTTTTCAAAATCAGAAGAAAAATATTTTAAATATCAAATATCTTCTCTGCAAAACCTGACAGGGTATTTTCGAAAGAGACGTGTACGTAAAGTGTACAAACTCTCAAATTAAAGCAAAATGAATAGGGGGGACGTCTAAAATGAATTAATTTATGGGAAGCTGCTGAAACACTATTTGAATCATTGAGATTAAATCTGCTTTGCTGGACAAGTCCGCTTCCACTGCATTCTATTATTGGTGGTAGATTGGTCCTGACAACTCTAATAAATTAAACTGTCCAGCTGCTGTCCCTTCATCTGATGCCACTGGTAACAGACACAAGGATGAAAGAGGAGAAAGGGAAAACTCTAGTGATGGAGGATATTCAGTACGATGAAGGATAAAGCAAAACACTTGCAAATTTAGCAAATGAAGGATACGTCTTCACCAAGTTATTCCCATCATCTGGAAGTATGAACTTAACCCCTCCCCCCAGGATGGGAGAAAAGGTTCTCTCTGCAGCCAGACACCAGGCTTGTGTGACAGGGTACTGGGGACCTCATGATGATGGGGGTGGGGGTGAGGGGTGGGAGGGGAGTGGTGCATGGGAGGTAGCCGATTACACTCTGTAGTCTCTCTAGGAATGAAAAGATACCTGCCTTCACTTCCCCTGGCCCAGACCAGTGATTCTTATTTGCCAGCTGACTCATTGGCCTTCAGGCTGAGCCATGAGAATGAGTCAAATGAAGAGGTTGCCCACAGCTAGAATCCATTTGTGCCACCCTAAGCAACCGAGCTAGGGCATCACCTAACAGAGTGACAAGAATCAGAGACACCATAGTTTAGTCCTGTCCACATACACAAGCTGTGAGCAAAGCACAAGCAGGAAAACATTGATGTTTTCCAGGCAAAGACACTAACAGGGACTGAGAAGGCAAACCATTCCTTTCCCCCTGTGAGGCGGGTGTTTATGGTGAGGGACTGCACTGGGCAACTGAACCCATCATCCTTGAGCTCTGAGACCAACCCTCAGCCACCAGCAGTCAAAGCTATTAGAGGTAAGGACATCAGGGATCTTCTGCATTTGGTCACTGTGCATGCTTTACTGAAAGATTTTATACTAGCAAAACAAGAACACATTAAAAATGACCAATTTGGGCAGATTTTCTATTCTAAGAATTTGGAAACCATGGCCCATATATTAACTGGTTGGTCTTTAACACAGATAGTATTATCTTCGTGTTCAAAATTCAAATGAATCCTCAAAAACTGTCCCAAATGAAGTAGAAAGAAACACAGACAGGACAGATGGACAGCAACACTTTTACAGCCAGCCCAGAAAAGATTTGTAATCAGCAAGTGACAGTGGAAGAAGTAAAATGCAGGATGGTAATTTTCATGATGTAGCTAAGTGTAGTAGGTTTTTTGGTTTGGTTTGGTTTTTAAATTAGACCCAGTGATTGTTTTGTTAAGAACCACACAGGACAGATTTCAAAGACTCAAGTCTGCCCCCTGGTGTTCAATATAGATAAAAACAACTGGAGTTGTTTAAGATGCTTTTTAAAAGGCATCTTATTAAAGTATCTTGGTGATCAGGCTGAAATTACTTTACCCAAGACTCATTGTGTACAGTGGGCCAACAAAGCCCACCACTGTTTTTGTACTCAGTGTATTCAGAACCAGACTAGCCACTATGGAGATTACCAGAGGAATGGAAGAATGAGCCTGTGCCTTCCAGATAATCAAATTCTTATTAAATCCCTCCCTTACATGCTGCCCCAGGTAGACTTTGAACACAGGGCCTGCACTATCAGCTATCTCTGCCCGCTGTCTTGTGGCTTTCTCAAAGAAAATCACTGGGCCATTCCCTGACCAGAGAGCCAGCTCCATAGCCCAGTGTGTTTGCAGCACGCAGAATACTATGTTTCATATCTTAAACTGAATATAATCCAGGATATGTGCCTGACATTTGAATTACAAATAGGCAAATATAAGGTGCTGGCATATTAACAGGACCCTAAGTATTACCTCTTTCTTTCTGTAAATTCCCCTTTGGTCTTTGTAGTAGACACTGTGGATAATCTTCTGGGATCCACGTGGATCTCTTTATTGCTCCCATGGGTTCCCTCCCTGGCTCCTGTGTGCTTTGCTTGCTGCTAACGGCCAGTTTCTGTAAGTGATCTTTGAAGGAAGGCCCCAGGACTGTTGGAGCTGCTCTCCCTGCACAGACAGACAACAGGGGTACTTGGGAGTTCACGTTCCATCTCTTTCGTTCCTGGTGAGGTCCTCAGCCCATCTGCTCATGGTGGGAGTGTGAAGTCTGGCTCCTTGCCTCAAGTGGGAATCAAGTCTGAGGAGTGTTCTATGCTCCAGAGTTCTCCATGGGATTGGGCTGAGGCTGGAAATTTGCCAGAAGCTGCCCATTGCTTAGCCCCTTTCTTCCTTCTCTCTCTGCCTCTTTCTTTCAACCTCTTCCGAGTTTTTCCTGGGAGCACTTCCCTGGAAAATCCTTTGCACAAGAAAGAAATCTTCACCTTAAGGTCTCCTTCCAGGCAACGCCTCATCGGGAAACAGCCCTGTTCTTTTCAAATTCTTTAAACAAGCATGAACAATGTCATTCTGCCACCACGACCCCCCACCCCCACCCCATCCAACCCCTCAGGCAAAAGCAGACTGGTCCTTTAAGGAAATGCCTCATTGGAATGCGTTTAAATTAAACTCTGAAGCACAATGGACAGCGAGCATCCAAATCCAAGGTTCCCACTGAGGTCTGCCCTCAGCTCCTACCTGGGGCTCCTGGTTCTCACTGCACCAGCTGCCTCTCTGGGCACACCCCACCTTAACACCTGTCATCCCTGTCTGGAAAGCACCATCGCCTGGCCACCGCCCCGCCCCCAGATTTGCGCCCTCACCCCATTCCCATCACTGCAGGAATGTCACCTTATCTTCCACGATCACCCTGCCTATTTCTCTCCTGGTCACTTGCTGCCCCATTCTTTATTCTTCCTCCTGGCACTTACCATCTCTCCCTCGCTGAAACATAAACTCCACAAAACCAGGACCTTTATTTTACATACTATCAGATCCCCGTCACCTAGGTTAGGAGTCAGCAAGGTTTTTCTGTAAATATCCACACAGTCAGTATTTGGGGCGTTTGTGGGCCAGACTGTCTTTGTGATAGCACTGAAGGAGCTGTAGAGAGTATGGAACTGAACGGGTGTGGTCACATTCCGGTAAAACTTTGTTTACAAAAACCAGACTTCCAGTTTCCCGTCCAGCATGTAAAAAGCTTGGAAGCTGCCACTCTGTCTGAACAACAGGTGAACAAGCTGAACAAACTGAAAGATCGACAAATCTCCCGAGCTCCGTCAGAGAAGTGGTCACGGGGCGAACTGCTGCCCCAAAGTTGGAGAGAGAGGCAGATCCAGAGAATTGCAACCGACTAGAGCAGAAATTCCTTCTGGAACAAGTACCAGGGTGGAAAACCTGATCTGTAATTGACCAGTTCCTGGAGGCTCAGTCTAGATATGTCTGAGAGTTAAAAACTTCATAAGGACCCAGTCGTGGGTTGGGGCTCCCCACTTTTGTGAGTTTTACCTCCAGGAGCTCAATATGGTTCTCACAGTGAGTCTGAGAAATATGCCCTCATGCTCTCAGCAAGGGGAGGAGGAAAAGGAACCACTTTGAGATATGCCAGAGCACTCTTCTTTACAAGGCTTGCCTTCATGAGAAAGGATTTTAGCAGAGCCCAAATGATTCTTTTTTTTCCCCTTCCAGAGCCTAACATTTAAGGAAGGAATTATATCAATTCTTCACAGTCTTTTCTAGATGATAGAAGCAAAGGGAATACTTCCTCATCCATTCTATGAGGCTGGCATTGCTCTAATACCAACCAGACAATGATATCATAGGAAAAGAAAAACATAGACCGATATCTCCCATGAACATAGATGCAAAAATCCTTAAGAAAATATTAGCAAATTGAATCCAACAATGTATAAAGGAAATTAAACACCATGACCACAGGTTCATCCCAGGTATGCAAGGCTGGCTCAACATTCAAAAATAAAATTACTGTAATCCATCGCATCAACAGATTAAAGAAGAAAAATCCCATGGTCACATCAACAGATACAGAAAAAGCATCTGGTAAGATCCAACCCCCCCCATTCATAATAAAAACTCAGCAAACTAAGAATAGGGGGAACTTCCTCAACTTGGTAAAGAGTGTCTACAGAAAATCTAAAGACAGAAAAAGCATCTGGTAAGATCCAACCCCCCCATTCATAATAAAAACTCAGCAAACTAAGAATAGGGGGAACTTCCTCAACTTGGTAAAGAGTGTCTACAGAAAATCTAAAGCTAACTTCTTACTTAATTGTGAGAAAATAAAAGCTTTCCTGCTGGGATCAGAAACAAGGCAAGGATGATCCTTCTTACCACTCCCGTTAGAGATCTTACTGGAAGTCCCAGTAAATGCAATAAGCTAAGAAAAGGAAATAAAAGGTATACTGTTTGGGAAGGAAGAAATAAAACTGTCTTTGTTCACAGATGACATGATGGTCTATGCAGAAAATCCAACAGAATCAACAACAAAAAAACCCCTCCTGGAATAAGTGATTACAGTAAGGTTGCAGGGTGCAAGTTTACTAAACAAAAGTTGGTCACTTTCCTATACACCAGCAATAAGCAAATGGCACTGAAGATTAAAAATACAATACCATTTACACTGCCATCCCCTAAAATGAAATGTGTAAGTATAAATCTAACAAAATATATACTAGACCTATATGAGGAAAACCCTGATGAAAAAATAAAAGAAGAATAAATGGAGAATATTCCGTGTTCATGGATGGGAAAACTCAATATTGTCAAGATGTCTATTCTTCCTAACTTGATCTATAGATTCAGTGCCATCCCAATCAAAATTATCCCAGAAAGTTGTTTTGTGGATATTAACAAACTGCTTCTAAAGTTTACACGGAGAGGCCAAAAATACAGAACAGTCAACACAATTTGCAGGAGGAGAACAGAGTGGGAGGATTGGAATTCCCTGACTACAGGACTTACTATAAAAGGTACAGTAAGCAAGACAGTGGGGTACGGGCTAAATAATTGATAAATAAATCAATGGAACAGAATAGAGAGCCCAGAAGTAGACCCCCATAAAGATAGTCAACTGATCTTTGACAAAAGACAATACAAGGAAGCAAATATAGTCACTTCAACAAATGGTGCTGAGAAGACTGGACATCCATATGCAAAAAAGAGAGAGAGAGAAGAATCTAGACACAGACCTTACACAGACTTCACAAAAATTACCATAGACCTAAGCATAACATGCAAAACTATGAGATTCCTATAAGATAACAAAGGGAAACCCTAGAAGACCTTGAGTGTGATGATGACTTTTTAGGCACACCACCAATGGCACTATTTATGAAAGAAATAATTGATAAGCTAGATGTCATTACAATTAAAAACTTTGGCTCTGTGAAAGACACTGTCAAGAGAACGAGAAGACAAGCCACAGAATGGGAGACATTTGCAAAATACACATCTGATAAAGGATTGTTGGCCAGAACATACAAGAAAAAAAAAAAAACAACTCTTAAAATTCAACAAGAAAACCCTATTAAAAAATGGGTCACAGATCTTAACAGACACTTCATCACAGAAGATACCTATATGCAGATGGCAAAGAAGCATATGAAAAGATGCTCAGCATCACACGTCATTAGGGAATTGCAAATTAAAACGAGATACCACTCTACACCAGAAGGAAAAAAATCCAAAATACTAACAACATGAAATGCTGGTGAGGATGTGGAGCGACAAGCATTCTTTCTTTCATTGCCAGTGGGAATGCTACATAGTACAGCCATACTGGAAGACAATTTGGTGGTTTCCTACAAAACTAAACAAACTTTTTATTTGATCCAGCAATTGTGCTCTTTAGCATTTACCCAAATGAGTTGAAAACTTATGTCTACACAAAAACCTGCACATGAATATTTATGGCAGCTTTGATTTTATTACCAATTACCAAAACTTGCAATCAACAAAGATGGCCTCCAGTAGGCGAGTAGATAAAATGGTACAACCCAACAATGGAGTATTATTTAGCGCTAAAAAGAAATGAGCTATCAAACCAGGAGAAACATGGAGGAACCTTAAATGCACATTACTAATGAAAGAAGGTGGCCTGAGAAGGGTACACGGGATTCCAACTCTATGATATTCTGGAAAAGGCCAGACTATGGAGACAGTAGTAGGATCAGTGTTTGCCAGAGGTTGAAGAAGTAGAGGGAATGAATAGATGGAACAAAGAGAATTTTAGGGCAGTGAAATTATTCTATATAATACAGTAATGATGGATACACATCACTGTACATTTGTCAAAATCCACAGAATCTGCAACACCAAGTGTGGACCCTAATGTAAACTATGGATTTGGGGTGTGGCAACAGCCTGTCAATGCAGGTTCACGGACTGGAACAAAGATACAACTCTGGTGGGGGATGCTGACAGTTGGGGAGGCTGTGTGTGTATGTGAGGGGAATGGGATGTATGAGAATTCTCTGTTCCTTCAGCTCAGTTTTGCTGGGAACCTAAAAATGCTAAATAATAATAGTAATAATAATAATAATGTCTGTTAAACAACAACAACCCCACCCCCACCCCCAAAACAGATGGCAGGCTAGATGTGGCCAGTAAGTCATAGTTTGTGGACTCCTAGCGTGGGTCCTTTGTTAAAGGAATGAAAAAATACCAAAGTGTGTTCCAATTACTCTTGGTGCGTAAAAACAACTGTTTTATTTTGCTCGTAATTGTGTGGGTCAGGAAATTTGGGAAGGGCATGGGCTGGGCTCTGGAATTGCAGTCCCAGGTTGCAAGGCTGGAGGAGACATCCAAGATGCTCACTCACATGGCTGGCTCACTCGCCACGCAAAGCAATGCCGAAACTATACCAAACAACACTTTCAACTGAAGCGGGGGTGGGTAGGTAGAGAAAGAAAAGAGTATTTATCAAGGACAGACGATGAAACAAGCATTAGGCCAGCACTTCCCACAGGCCAGGCCTTCCCATCTCTTGCAGCATGTACCAGAGCCCCCACGTTACAGTGGGGAACCAGAGGCAGAAAGAGATAAAGGGGCTTCCCCAAATCATATGGATAGGAAGAGGCAGATCCTGATGTCAAAGCCAGATCTGCTGGATGCTCATCCTTCCAGACCAGTTTATGTTCCTGGGGACACAGCAAGGGAAGCAGCATGTTGGGAAGGGAATTCGAGTTCTCTCTGGCTAAAACCTTTGTGTCCTCCAAGATGGCGCGTAAGCTTTAACCTGCACGTGCGTCACCTGGACTCTTGTTCAAATGCAGATTCTGATTCAGCAAGTCTGGGGTGGGCCTGAGAGTCTGCATCTAACAAGTTGCCGGGGATGGGGAACAAGGCTCTGGGGCACAATAGGGTGATAGGCAGGAGGGTGTGAAAGCTTGTCTCCTTCCTTAGGAGCCT
Source organism: Zalophus californianus (assembly GCF_009762305.2). Lineage (NCBI taxonomy): Eukaryota > Metazoa > Chordata > Mammalia > Carnivora > Otariidae > Zalophus > Zalophus californianus. The sequence goes on along the minus strand of NC_045602.1, from coordinate 104,883,579 downwards.
GATAACGTTAGCCTTCTGCGGGCAGTCAGAACCTAAGGATAGAAAATCCAGGGTGGGTGGTGGGTGAAGGAAAAACACTGTGGAATTCCTTAGAGGTCTCAGTAAGAATGGGTAGTTAGAAACTGCCATTTTTCTCTGCAAAAGTCCTGTCTTTTCAATCCTTCACTTGGGTCTTCCCGGAGTTGTGTACAAATACAGATAACAGCAAAAAACTAGGGCAGTTGTGTATGATTTCAGGCACGACAAGGCTGAGAGGCATAACGGAGTTCAGAAAAAGGCCAACTCAGATCAAAAGAGAGATCATACCAATTATTCTAAGTGAGTTGATGGGATAATGTTTGCTTATCTCATTACAGCATTGGCTTCCTTAATTAAATGCAAATTCGATTGCCTTTATAAGAGGAAACACTGACAAGTTTCAATATGTCCACATCTGATGTAGCAACATAAAATTGCACAAGCCAGCCAGCCCCTGCTATATCCAGTTAATTCTGAGCGCGAGACTGTATAGACTCCTCAGGGACACTAGGTGGCACCCTTTGCTTTTTTTTTTTTTTTCTCTTCACAAAGCCAGACTTTAAAGCTGGAATCCAGGGAAAGAAACCCATTAGTTCAGTGATTCTTTGAGAACTCTTGGGATTGGACCCTGGGAATTTGTATCTTAAGTAATTCTTCCCAGATGAATTTTCTATACAGTTGGTTGATGGGCTGCCATGGGCCGCCTTTAGAAACGGCAGACAAGGTTAAACCTTTCATTGAAAAATGAAGAAACAGAGGCTGCGATTTACTCATCTTGCAGGGATGAGACTAGGACCCAAGACTCCTGACTCTTGTTTCAATGGCTTTTCTACCAAATCAGGGAAAACAAAAAGTAAAAAACGTAAACGAGCTTTACTGTCGAACATCCGAAATCATTAAACCCTAAATTGTGTCCTGAAATTGAAGACATACCATGGAATAAAATGTTGAAGCTGTCAAAAGGAGTTACACAACGGTTTCAACCTGCAATGAAGCTAATATTAATGTAACAAAAAATAAACCTTCTGTTAGGTACATGAAAGATGGAAGGGCTTGTAAAGTGGCCCTGATTCCAGTAGGTGGCAGCATACTCTAAGGAAAACACAATGCTAGTTGACACCATCAGGAGAGAAGCTGTAGGTAAAATAGTAAATATAGCTTTAACAGAGGAGGTTAAGTGCCTAATGTATAAAGTTTAACGTTACTTTATGTATATATACAAAACACATCAGGTACCTCCCAAATTGTATCAGCCTACTACATTATAATCAGATGGAAGCAACCCGGTTCCATGCCATGTGGCTGCAGTATTGTCTTTGTTGAGATCCCCTGCCCAGTGTTACCGCTGAGGCATATGTTAATACATATGACAAACTATTATGGGCTGGAACATACCAATTCAATCATCAAATATTTATTGAGCACCTGCTTGGTGACAGGCACGTTTCTAAAAGTAGAATGTACAAGCAAATTAAACAAAGCTTAGATAAATGAATGTATTTATAACATAGCATATGTTTCAGCACTGAAGGTTTTGAGCAGAGATAAGGAAAAAAAGGCTCTCTTTTTTATTGTTACTTTGCTGCTGGCAGACCAGAGAGGAAAACAGAAGAAAGAGAAATTTGGAAGGAAAAAAAAAATCATGGCTGTATTCAATCTTAGGAACCAGAGATGTCATCTAGGACTTGACAAGAGAGAAGTGAACAACGAACTCAGTTCTTTCCTGACTTCTCCTTGAAGGAGACACAGTTTCCAAACCATGGCCTCACTTCTCACATCTCCCACCCCCTTCCCCTCCCCTCAATACTCCTCCTCCTCAGACACTAAATTCCCAGATGGAATTCTCCATCCCGGTCCCTCCTGGCTTTACCCCTACCCAATCTGCTGTGTCCAGGTGCCTCTTATGTGCACAGGTGGGTCAGTACTGGAAACTTCCTAATGATGAGGGTGTCACTACTTTCCCAGATGGCCCCTTCCATTGCTGCGGGTGTGTGCAGTACTGACCCCTCTCTGTGCTTTCTTCACTCTTCCAGTTTCTCCTCCCAGGGGTTTCCTAGAGGGTCCTGAATTCCCCTCCCATGGGGCAGCCGCTTGGTGACTGAAGAAAGCCATCATGTACCTCACTCCCTGGAGTCTGTGACAGGGAGTTATCAGTGTTCCCCACTGCCTCCAGTCTAGATGCTCCATCATCCTGGCTACCTTTCTTCAGATCCACTTGTTATGCACTGTCCAAGGATGAAATAGAAGGAAACGGACCTCTTGACGGTACAACTAACATTGCAGGTTGGTTTTTTGTGTGTGTGTGTGTGACAACTATGTGGGTATTGAGAGCAGAAATGTGAGTGAGGACTCACCACCGTTCCACCGTACCCTTTATATGCCCCTTCACAACACTCTACAGTTATGTCTCTGGGTCACATCAATAATTATTTCCCCTCTACAGTACATGTTGCTGGAAGGACGGACTCATGCCTGAGTTATTCACTGCTGTGTCCCCAGCATGCAGCACTGGGTCTGGTCCCTGGCAGCATTTGCTGAAACAAAGTGATTTGAAATAGAAGAATGTTAATTTGAGTACAGGTCTCTTCAGAGGGGTCACAGAAGGTACAAGGAGTATTCTGGAACCACGGTGATCCAAACATGGTTCCCTTCCTCTCCAAGTTCAATTCCAACGTGTCTGCTTCCCTCCGTAGGACTATGGGTAAATGGACATGAGCCAGGCTTGAGTGATGAGGACACCTGAACAGAGAAAGCTGCTGGGCTTGTTTCCCCTGGGCTGGGAGAGTGCCAGAGGTCTGGCTGTGTGTGAGTGGAAAGCAGGGGCAGATCTCAGGAAGAACATGGTCCACAGCAATGTGTGGATCTAGATGATGGTGGACTTTGTCAGGATGGTCCTCCTGGCTCTAAAGAGCTGATACAAAACTGAGATATGCAGTCTCTGCCTTGAGGCTGGGGGAGAAATGAAGGGCTTTCTCCGGGGGTCTCAGTGGGGCTCTGTCAGCACCCCTGCATCTGACCATTAGTCCTGAGGGACAGTCCACTTTGCCTGCCTCTAATGGTGGGACTACTGCCACATGGAGAGAGAACAGCCAGACCTGGGCATCACTGAACTGGAATATGAGTATGAATGTGTGTATGTGTAAAATATACATATTCCCAACAGCTAGAGAGAGAAGATGTTCACTCACAGCAAATTAAACTCATACCCTGCAAAACAGAGCAACTGTGAGAGACAGAAGACAACTTACATGCAATGAGTCAGAGCATCTCTGATGACTCAAGCATGGCACCAAGAGTACATAGAAGCAGACAATCCAACGTGTGGCCTGAAGGAGAGAATGCTCAGCTGCTGTCACATAAAACAATGCCTGACAAGTGGAAGAAGTTGTGCAGAAACACAAAGAGATGAAAATCATGACAAGAAAAAAGAGACTTAATGAACAAAGTAATAGCAGTGCAAAAAGAATAAAAAGGAACTGATGGAGTACATAGTTTGACAAATAATAGACGGCCATTTCCCTAAGCTGAAGAAAGATCTGAGTATGCAGGTTAAAAGGGTTCACTGAGTTCAAGGCAGGACTGATCAAAAAAAAAAAAAAAAAAGACACACCTCAGCATATCCTTGAAATTCCTTAACTCTAAGAATAATTTAAATCTTTCTAGTAAAGGAAAAATAATGAGAATGTCAATAGGCTTATTTGCTAAAGTTTAAAGAGCATGACGTAGGTACTGGGTGCCTGACCATATCCCTTTTAGCAGGGGCTGAGGGCTGGTGGCTAATAGCTCATTGCTGCCCACTTTTTCTGGGAACTGCCCTCAGTGTTCTCAAAAGGGGCTCATGGCCTCACCCAGCAGGGCCTGGGAAGTTATGCCCTTCTTTGGGGTGACCTACAGCCAACAACTGATTGATAAGTGGGAATAAAGGTCAGAGATGTTACCCGGACGTGAGATAACCTCTGTGGTGCTGTTTGCACTCCAGAGCTCTCTGTGGGGCTGGGCTGAGGCTGGACCCCAGCAGACCCCATCTTTGCCCAACTCTTCCTTCTGTCCTGTCCAGCTTCCCTCATCGTCACAGGTTTCTCCTGAGAGCTCCCCTTCAATTAATTCACTTGCGCAAGAATCCCATCTCAGGTTCTAGGGAACCCAACCTGACAGAAAAGGCCGGAGAAGCCTGTACCTCAGCAAAATCAAACCAAATCTATACGTGATCCTATGTTAGAATTAAGAAAGAGAAACAGGGTGCCTGTCTGGCTCAGTCGGAAGAGCATGCAACTCTTAATCGTGGGATCGTGAGTTTGAGCCCTAGGATGGGTGTAGAGATTACTTAAAGAAATAAATGAAGAAACTTAAAAAAAAAGCCAAACATTCATATACTCATCTTGAGATAATGCCAAAGTCAAGATTCTATCCAAACAATAAATTATCTAGATCTGTCTTACCCAATTTGATAGCCACTATCCGTATATGGCTATTTAATTTTAAATTAAATAAAGTTTATTTAATTTAAATTAAAAAGTTAATTCCTGAGTTATACTTGCCACATTTCCAGAGCTCATTTTCTCTGGGTTGGTAATGGCTATCCTACTAGAAAGTACATATATGGGACATCTCCATCATCACAGAAAGTTCTCTTGGATAGCACTAACCCAGAACACCGACCTCAACACGAGCTAAACATGAGGAGAGGAAGAATTTGAGCAATGCACTCAGAGTGTAGTCTGTCTCTATCTCTGTCTCTGTATGTCTCTCTAGGTATTAATTCTGATGGATAAAGGCAACTGTCTAGGCATGGTGTATAGCAAAATCACTAAATAAGGAATCTTGAAATAATGTAAATGAAATCCTAATAACAGTTTTGTGCTAGAAATGTCAAATAATTCCATCAAAATTTAAGAGTTTGTTTTGGGGAGGGTATGTGCTATGGTGAGCACTGTGAATTGTACAAGACTGATGAATCACGGATCTGTACTTCTGAAACAAATGCAATATATGTTAAGAAAAAAAAAGAAGAAGATAGCAGGAGGGGAAGAATGAAGTGGAGTAAGTCGGAGGGGGAGACGAACCACTAGAGATGATGGACTCTGAAAAACAAACTGAGGGTTCTAGAGGGGAGGGGGGTGGGGGGATGGGTTAGCCCGGTGATGGGTATTAAGGAGGGCACGTTCTGCGTGGAGCACTGGGTGTTATGCACCAACAATGAATCATGGAACACATCAAAAACTAATGATGTAATGTATGGTGATTAACATAACAATAAAAATTATTTTTAAAAAAGGTAAAAAAAATTTAAGAGTTTGGGAAGTATCAGAGAAATAAAGGTATCCATAAGGAGTGGATAAGGGGAACAAAGGGAATGGAAGTTTTTATTGGAGTGTGAGATAGGGAGGAAATATAGCATCTCTCAGTGGGAACACAGTGCATCTCACTGGGGGAATTAGTCAGGGTTTTGTTTAGAAAATATATACAGTGAGGAAGGAGGTATGTGATCCTAAGAGCAGAGAGAAGGGGAAAATCCATTAATGAAATTGAAAAATGGGGAGGGGCTCCTGGGTTGCTCAAAGGGTTAAGCAGTAGACTCTTGGTTCCTGCTTAGGTCATGATCTCAGGGTCCTGGGACTGAGCTTCACATGGAGCTCCATGCTCAGCACATAGTCTGCTTGCCCCTCTCCCTCCCTCTCTGCTCCTCTATGTCCACTAAATAAAACACTAATATGGAAGAAAGAAAATCAAATATATGATCATGATACTAAATATAAATGTACTGAATTCTTCTGATAAATGACAGATTTCATGAAGACAAAATGGCATACAACCGAAAACCTTTATGCAGTTTGCAAGGCAATGCTTACACATGCACACATGAAGGAAAATACAGTATTAGACAAAGATATCAGGTAAACATAAACAAAAAGAAATCAGTTTTGGAAATATGAACATCAGGCAAGAGGTCACTTACTAATGCAGAAAGAAATCTTGTCAACAGACACAACAGGGAAGATAGGCAACCAATGGAAAAGTGGGCCATGGATTTGAACAGACAGACTGAGTGGTCCAACAGTCAACAGTGACATGAAGAGATGACCAAACATAGAAATAAAAGAAGAGAAATAAAAACCACAGTGATACCCTTCTTGGAGCTGCAAATACTAGAATGGCTTATAATGCTAAGGCTTGGTAGGGCTGTAGGGAGATGTCAGGGCGCCTGGGTGGCTGAGTTGATTAAGCGTTGGACTCTTGATTTTGGCTCAGATCATGATCTCAGGGTCATGGGATCAAGCTCCAGGTTGGGCCCCCTGCTCAGCGGGGAGTCTGCTTGAGATCCTCTCCCTCTGCCCTTCCCCCCACCATGTGCACATGCACGCGTGCTCTGTCTCTCTCAAATAATCTTAAAAGAAAAAAAAGACTGTAGGGAGATGGTACTCCTGTGCTTTACTGGTGGGGTGTACTGATATCACCATTCTGGAAAAACATTAGGAAGTACTCAATTTAAGGGTATATATGCCTATAACCCAGGAGCCCCACTCTAGGGTGCTAGTATGCCCTACAGACAAGGAAATTTTTATTTTTTATTTCTATAGTTTCAAGTTTTCATTTAAATTCCAGTTAACATAGAGTATAATATTAGTTTCAGGAGAATTTAGTGATTTGTCACTTACATATAACACCCAGTGCTCATCACAAGTGCCCTCCTTAATGCCCATCCCCAATTTAACCCATCCCCACCCCCCACCTCCCCTCCAAGTCAAGGAAATTTTTAATTCAAAGCTGCATCTGAGGTCCAACATTAGAGAATGAAAGATTACAAGGAAAACATACTAAAAATCACAATCCTGGAGAGGGATTTACATCTCTCTCGGAATTTGGCAGAGGTAGAGAATTTTTGCTATAAAAATAAATAAGGCATAGGAGAATCGTATCAGGAAATTCAAATTTGGTCCAATCCTATAAAAATTTTAGCCTCTGCTGGTTATCAATATCTCAGTCACGGACATACACATCTCACCTCTCAGCAAGCGTCAGCACAGGGTCTAGCTTGCAGAACAAATAAATGCTGAATGCCTGACAAAAGTATTGCTGTGATGAATAAATTAGAAAACAATGGAATCTGAACACATGGAAGATGTTTACAGGCAGGTTTTCCCTGCAATGCTTAAGATGGGGTGGATATATCATAGAGGTAAAGCAAACAGAGTTTCTTCCAAGTTATCTGTTTTCTTGAAATAAGGTTGGTTTTCTCTGCACATCCCTGTATTGTAATATGCTATTAAGGATGCTGTACCCTCAGCAACTAGCAACCATCTTAAACACAGCTTGGCTGCCTGGAAAGGCCCTGGCATCTCAGGAGCTGGGTGAGAGGTGTTTCAGCTCTGCCATTTGATGGCTGTGTCACCTTCGGCAAGTCTCAGGTGTGCTCTGAGCCCCAGATAACCAATCTGTAATACAAGGATGACAATACCTAACTTTGCATAGTAAGGCCCAGATAAGGTCATGTCTATTCAAATAAATGAGTACTATTAGCCCCAGCCCTGCATCCCAGAATTTGTAACCTACAGAGAAAACTGAATTGTGAACCTATTATCTGCAAACTTGGGGGGCACACATACCCCATAGGCACATTGGTTTGTGGACAACGGAACTTCCTAACTGGGCATGAAATAATTGTGGGCCTTTCATATCTACAGGTAGCCTTTCTTGAAGGTTAAAAAAAAAGGATTATTTCTACTGCCTCCTCCCACCTCTACTACCACCAATCACCTCTATTATCACCTCCACCATTTGCAGTTTACAGAGAACTCTTATTTTGAAGTTCATTCTTGCTTGATTCTATCCACATAACAACCTTCCAAGACAAAAAGATGCGTTTAGAGCTGAGGGGGTGCTAACCCAGTATTTTCCAAAAGAGCTAATTCCAAACCTGAATCCTTGTCTAAAAACACTACTCCAAGGAGAGAAGCAAAATGCCGAGTAGCACCCTGATGTCTTTCCTTGCTGAGCCAAACTCACCAGTGGGGTAGGAGACCGTTCTGAGCTCAGGTTTTGGGTGTGAAGCTGTTATCAAAAGTCAGAGTGTGGGGAATTTTATAATTATTTTTATTTGTCTGCATTTTTTTTTCCTGGGTTCTAGGCTAAGTTCTCTCTGGTTGTTGCTAATTTATAAAGTCTTGTCAATTCCTTGGCTGTATTTTTACTCATTAACTTGAAAATTTGAAGCATAGCTGATGGGTTAAAAAAATGTTTCCTGTTATGAGCTCATTGTTCCTGAAGCTGAACCACTGACAAAACCAAGAAGATCATAGGATTTGGTGGAAAATCAAATCGTTCAAGACTGCAGGTTCACCAGCTAATTGGTTTAATTGGGCTCTGATGCTGCAAGGTGAGAATTTAACAGAATAGCTATGGGTAGTAACTGTGTGTTCAGAAATTCCACTTTTACATAAAAGAATGGAACTTCTTCGTCTTTTGAGGGCAATGAACCTATCAATAGCAAACAAACTAGCAACCAACATAAACTTCTAACAACCGAAAAGTTTTCAAATCATAGTATGTCCATCCTAATGTCGCCACTAAAAATGTTGCAGACAATATAACAATATGTTTCATGGTTCGCAAACTGTATGCCAAGATCCCCCCAGAAGATTGTCATAAACTCACACAGTGTGACAGGATATTTTAAACTTTTGAAGGAAACAGTGATATCTAACCTGTCAAAAGTCTTGTAAATCACCAGCTCCAGGTAATTCATTTCTACATTGGATTCCCCTCTATGCCTTTTGATGACATCATTGAATGCAAAGCTGTATATTTGACAGTCATCATGACGAAAAAGCAAGTTCTGGGTGAAAATCAATGTGAAACAGGAAATGAGGCTGCTGTATCCAACCTGGTCCAAAGTTGAAGAAGTCATGTGTGCGCAACAGATGTGCACATTTCATTACTGTTTTAAGAACTACATCGATTTATTTTTATTTTTAAAAGTATTTATTTGAGAGAGAGCACATGCACGAGAAAGAGGGGGTAAGGGGCAGAGGGAGAAGCAGACTCCCCACTGAGCCTGATGCAGGGCTTACTCCCAGGACCCTGAGATCATGACCTGAACCGGAGGCAGATGCTTAACCGACTGAGCCACCCAGGCGCCCCAAGAATTACATGAATTTTTAAAAATCTCGATTTAAGGGTGCCTGGGTGGCTCAGCTGGTTAAGCGTCTGCCTTCGGCTCAGGTCATGATCCCAGGGTCCTGGGATCAAGTCCCACATAGGGCTCCCTGCTCCTTGGGAGCCTGCTTCTCCCTCTGCTTCTCTCTCTCTCTCTCCCTCTGTCTCTCATGAATAAATAAATAAAATCTTAATAAAAAAAATAAATAAAAATAAAAATCTCGATTTAAATATGTTATTTTTACTTATTAAGTTGTTTGAAGCACTTAATAAATGGAATGGATAGTTCTTTTTACCTAGGGGGCGCTGTGACAAAACTGATGACCCCTGAGGGGTGCTGCGAACAAAGTTTGGGAACTGCTGTAGTAGGTGAAAAAGTGAAATAAAACCTGCAAAAGCATCGTAATCAGTCTTGCTCTTCCTAGAGTGGGTGTGTGTGTGAAAATGGAACAAAATACATCAAAATTAAATAGTGGGCAGTGGAGATATACTAGGTCTTCCTTCTCCATGGTTTTCTATATTTACTAATGGAAACAGCTATTACTCTCATATGCTGAAAAAAACTAAAGGTTATTAAAAATGACTCCCCAAAAAAGCACATTTGCTTCTAGGAATAAAAATATCTGTGAAACATGGGACACCTGGGTGGCTCAGATGGTTAAGCATCTGCCTTTGGCTCGGGTCATGATCCCAGAGTCCTGGGATCGAGCCTCAGCATCAGGCTCCTGGCTCAGCGGGGAGCCTGCTTCTCCCTCTCCCTCTGTCTCTCCCCCTACTTATGCTCTCTCTCTGTATCTCTGTGTCTCAAAAGAATAAAATCTTTAAAAAAAAAAATCTGTGAAACATACCGGAGAATTTCATTTGGGGGGAAGGTTTTATTGCACTCCACTAAACTTCTCCAGATTCCTGCTCCACATATTTGGGATCTGGCTTTAGGGCACTGAGATTTTGAAGAAACCTGTTTCTGCCTGTATCTCTTCCTGGCGCTGTTAGAAAATGCCCATTTCCTACCCCCGCAGTCCTCAAGAAGTGAGCTTGGCTTGGGGTTTTCAGCTGATCGGGCTTCCTAGCCTGAGGACAGGCAGGTCTAACAAAGATGGCAGAACTGACTGGACCGGGAGGTGGGGCTTCCCAATGTCAGATGCTGCTGCTGGGACACCCATTTCTCTGGCTCCTGCTTCAAGGGGAAAAGAATGGCCTGCAGCACTGGAAACATGCCTTAAGGAAATCCACACTTGAAAGCACCTGTGAGCAAGAGAAAGCGAGAGATGCGGTGTTTTGCTGTTAAAACTGACCAACACCTGTTTCAGTTCAGGTCATGATCTCATGGGTCATGTGATGGATCCCCAAGTTGGGCTCTGCACTCAGCGGGGAGTGTGCTTGAGAATTCTCTTTCTCCCTCTGCCCCTTCCCCCCACCCCAAATAAATAAATATATCTTGAAAAAAAAAACTGACCAACACCTGAGAACTCGCCTTTTCTATACCTTAGAGAGTTATCTATAAAATTGAGATGTACATAGGTCTTTTATTAACTGTGAGGGGAAAAAAAACTTAAAATATCGTTGTCCTCAGAAAAAAGGGCAATTTTCATTATACTCTGTATTTGTGATAATTGGGTTTGTTTCACTTTATTGACTGCTAATATTTTAAATCTATTAGAATGTTAAATCCTCACACTAGACCTATGAGGTAGTGCTATTGTATCCACTTGTAACAGATGAGGAAACGGAAGCTCACAGAGTTGGGCAACTTGCACAGGGTCAAATATGTGGAATTGGTAGAACCAAGCTTTTGGAATTATTTTGGGTAGTCTGGCTCCAGAGGGCTCTTAATAAGACATTGTCACTTCCTCTTTGTAAACTCCTTACCTAATGGTATCCTTCCATTAGGCACAAATACATGACTGTATGCTTTCAAAATCCAAGCTCATAGCTTCCCTAAATTTTCGTTCTCAAAGCTTTCATAAAAGCTTTTATATGTTCTATTGTGTTATATATTGTTATATATCTTTTTATGACATTATATTTTGTCTTTACTAATGTGACTTCCCACTAGATTATGTAGTCTGTAGAGAGGAGGACCAAATATTGTTTTTCTCTAGAGCCTCAGTGCTTGGAACAAAGTCGGTACACAATAAATATTTGATTAAGAAATGAAAGCTGATGTTTGATAGCAGTTACCATTGGTACCATGCGTTTACACCCCTCAGCCCACCTCGAAGGTCACCTGCAGACATTTCCCATCCATGCTGAATGTTTCCTGAGTCTTTTTACCTGAAGGCATTCTCTGGCTACTGAGGAATGCCTGACCAAATGTGGGGAAGGCTGGAGTTTGCCAGGGAATTAACTCTTGGGAGGAACCCACAATCACTGAGGGATTAAAGATGGTAGATAGTTGCTTCAGCTTCCTCTCTGGGGCAACTCTGAGTTGTGTTCTACAAAGTCTCGCAGGCCATTCCTGGAGAACTGAGTCCCCGGTGCCCACAGCAGTTACCTGTCCCTTAATACCCTTTTTTGACTTTTCTTCCTTAGTGGTCTGAGCACTTCATTCCCACAGATCCACAGGAAATGAATTCTGCCAACCCAACCTACATGAGCTTTAAAGCAGACACTTCCCCAGTTGGGTCCCTGGATGGGACGGCAGCCCAGCTGACACCTTGATCTCAGTCCTATGAGATCCTGAGCAGAGGACCCAGCTAAGCTGTGCCCAGCTCCTGACCTATGAAAACTGGGAGGGTATTAATAAATGTGTGTTATTTTAAGTTGTTAAGTTTATGGTCATTTGTTACATAGCAATACAAAACTAATGCAGATTTTGGTACCTGGAAGTGGGATGCTGCTGTAACAAATTCATAAAAACGTGTATTAGTTTGCTTGGGCTGCCATGACAAGTACCACAGATGAGGTCGCTTAAACAACAGAAATTTATTTCTCACAGTTCTGGAGGCTGGAAATCGGAAATCAAGGTGTTGGTGGGGTTATTTTTTCTGAAGCCTCTGTCTTTGCCTTGCAGATGGCCTCCTTATGTGTCCTCACCTGGTCTTCCCTCTGTGTCTACGTGTCCCTGGGGTCTCTTCCTCTCCTTACAAGGACACCAGTCCTAGTAGATGAGGGCCCACCCTTATGACCTCATTTATCCTTAAAGGCTCCATCTCCAAATGCAGTCACAGTTGCAGTTAGGGCTTCAATATATGGGTTTTGGAAGGACATAATTCAGTCCATAACAACACAGGGGTTTTATAACCAGAAAATGAGCAGAGTTTGGAGGAACTTTGAGGAACATGGTAGGGGAAGTCGCAACTCCCATTTCTTAGTAGAAATCTGGACTTCGAGGATGCTGACTATGAGGGCTCAGAGGCAAGTGAAACATGTTATTGGAAACCGGCGAAAGGGGGATCCTTGCTCTGCAGTGGCAGAAAGTTTGGCAAAATCATCTTCTGGAGTTATGTGGCAAGCCGAAGCTCTAAGTGATAAACTTAGTGACAGATCGAAGGAGATTTCCAAGGAAAGTGTGAAAGGTGCTGCCTGATGTCTTCTTTCTGCTTACAGTAAAATGCAAGAGGAAAGAACTTAAAAAAAAAAAAAAAAAAAAGGAACCAGAATCTCAGGACTTAAAAAGTTCTGAGTCTTTCTAGATGGCAAGAGTTGGATTCTTGGGAAAGCATGCTCCAGAGAAAAGGCTGAGATGTGACTGTACAACTCTGTTAAAAACTCAGAAAAACCACAGGTCAGAATATGCAATCACACAAAGGGCCTTTTACAGAAATTAAGAGTATGGCCCACAGATCTTCTCAATCAAACCAGAGAGTCTCTAGAAAGCTTAAGGGCACTGTCCCTCAGCCCTCTTAGCAGGAGGCCAAACTACAGGAGGGTTTATCTTAAAAATATCTATGGAGACAGTTTTTGTCAAATGGAGTGAACCACAGTGAAATCCATTATAAGGTGTACAAAGTTCGCGAGAAACTGTTTCTATAGAAATACTGCTAGCTTGGACCAAGGGGCAGAGAGATGACAGAAAAGAAAGGGAGGCTTTCAGACTCCCTAAGTTCTACTGGCAGGAGAAGGAAGACTTGATAAAACCATTCTGCCGAAACACAGGCTTCCATGATGAGTAAGGGCAGAACCAGTGGGTAGAGTCTGAGCCACAGAGGATTATTCCAAAGCCTTAAAACCTAATCAAGGAACTCCCGACATTTGCCAGGCTGAATTTCAGAACAGCTTTAGACCAGTGATTCCTTCTTACCTTCCATTTCCCCTTTTTTTGTTGTTGTTGTTGTTTTTCTTCCTTTTTTTAAGATTTTATTTGACAGAGAAAGAGACAGTCAGAGAGGGAACACAAGCGGGGGCGGGGGGGGGGGCGGGTAGTGGGAGAGGGAGAAGCAGGCTTCCCGCAGAGCAGGGGGCCCTATGCGGTGTTCGACCCCAGGACCTGGCATCATGACCTGAGCTGAAGGCAGACGCTTAACAACTGGAGCCACCCAAGCACCCCTATTTCCCCTATTTTGAACTAGAATGTCTACAGCTATTACCCTATTCCACCATCATAAGTTGGGAGGCACGGGGTGGAGGGAGGATGGAGAGACTTTGAGAAAGGGCTGGGGTGAATGCACTATGCATGTGGGAGGGATACTAGGGAACAAAGTAGATGAGTCCCAGGGTGACCCCCCCCCCCAGCAGTGATTCCAGCCCCTTCATGCTCATGCCTTTGTGTAACTCCTTCTCCATGAGTATGGGCAGGACCTGTGGCTTGCTTCAAACCAAAAGAATATGGCAAAGGTGATGGGATGTCACTTCCACAGCTGTGCGATATTCTATGGCGAAGATGATGGGAGGTCACTCCCGTGGTGATGGTACATGATATGTCAACAGTGGTGGGATATAGCCTTGAGATTATGTTATGATATATACATAAGACTGCAAGCGCAGTAGCTCTACTCTCCTGTTGACCTTGAAGAAGCAAGCTGCCATGAGTTCTATAAACACAAGGAGATGACTTTTGCCAACAGCCTCAATGAGCTTGGAGGTAGATTCTTTCCTAGTTAGGCCTCCAGATGGCAATGAAGTCCTGCTGACCTCCTGATGGCAGCCTTGTGAAAGCTTGAGCAGAGAACCCAGTTCAGTCATGCCCTAGACTCCAGACACAGAAACAGATAATAAATGTCTGTTCTTTTAAGCCATTGCATATGTGGTAATTTGTTATGTGGCAATAGCAAGCTAATACAAAGATTGTGTCATCACAGAAAATGCTTAGACTAGTGCCATCTTGGGCATGTTGTCTTCATTAAAATCTCAACCTTATAACTAACAGTAGTCGAGCCAATCAGTTGGATAGTGGTGTGCTGCTTAGAAATGATCAAAGCATTGATAAACTGCTTTATCACTGGTTTAAACAGAGTTAGCGATGTAATTGTTCTACTTAAAATGACTTAACAGAATGATAACAACTATAGGACTTGACAGTGTCCCCAAAGAAGCCTGCAGCTGCCATTTTAGTGCCCCAATTTCTATAAGATGCTAAATGAGAGATAAAATTAAATCTTTCAAGTTCCAAGCATGTGTGGGAGTCACAGAGAGCCACATGCTTTTTTTCTTTTGATTTAGAAGGATTATTTTCAGTTAGGTCACCTCTGCTGGAAGAGAAGAGCTGGGGCAAATAAGGCATTCCTGAGAATATCATCTCCCTTTATATAGAATTTGCCAGTTATCAAAGCACAACCATCCTCATTTGATGAGTTCAGCTGTCAGGAGTGGAGAGCAGGTCACTCAGTGGGAAACCAACACGAGTCTGGAGAGAGGCTTGTGTTCGGAGGGCTCATGGTTTGACCTCAAACAGGATCAGCCCATGGAGCAGCAAAGCTGCCCTAGAGAGAGAGAGAGTGGCACATGTCTGGATGCGTACGCCTTACTTATTGGTGCACACTTGCACGGACACTTCCTGTTTAAATATTCTGCCTAAATCACATGAGAACACTTGTGGATTATACGCAAAATAAAAGACCTGCAAAGGGCACCGAGCATTCCGCAACTAGAAAGTAAAATCTTGTGGCAGTAAAGAGAAATCATAAGGAGGCAGGCATTTGAATGATAGCCTTTCAGATTCTCGAGAGAGTGCCAGTTTGTGGGCTATGTCTAAGTTTTCTAAATACTTGAATCAGAAGCACCCCTTTTACTCAGAGACAATATCTGACATCTAGCATTAACCTGCCCTGTGACCTTGAGAAAAATCACTTTACCTACATGGGTCTCAGGGGCATCATTTGTTAGATGAAAAGGCAGGACTAGGTAAGAAGGAAGGAAGTTTTTGGCTTAGCATCATTTATGCATGCAACACCTGTTCATGCCCAAACACATGGTTATCATCATGAGGCAGGGTGGTTTGGTGGTCACAACGTGGGTTTTGAGTCAGACAGGTTTGGGGTTTAAAGCTGGGCCTCTTCCAGTTGCTAGCTGTGGGACCTTCAGCAAGTTCTTTAGCTTTGATGAGCCTTGCCTTCCTTACCTAAAAGAGTAATAGCACCCATTTGAAAAGTTGAGATAAAGGCTACGTGAGACAGTGTTATCAGTCAGTCATCTAATAATGCTGTGCAACAAACCACTCCACACTTAGTGTCTGTCATACAGTGTGCCTGGGGTTGGAGCAGCTGCTTCAAGCTGTAGCGATGCAAGTGGGCCAGGGTGATTCTGCTCCGTGTGCTAACTCTTCCAGATTCCCTCAGCTACCCAAGGCATGTTCTTCTTCCAGTGATGGCAAAAGCACAAAGGCAAAGCTCAGCTGTACATTTTGAGCCTTTGTGCACATTCCTTGATTGGCCAAAGCAAGTCACATGGGCAAATCCAAAATCAAGGTGTGATTTTAGTCCTCCGTGAGGCTGTGGCAAGAGGAAAGAAGAACTGAGTTTAATAACTCAGTCCACCACAGATGGTCTATGTGAAGCACCTCTGCAATGCAGGCTGTGCTTGATCAGAGCCATGAATGATCACTGATATCTCTGATTATGGTTTTTTTTTTTTTTTGCTTTTGTTTTTGTTTTTTGCCCACCTTCTCTAGGCCAGTCAATCTTTCATGTGCTGCTTGAAGCAAACCAGAAAATTTCTCTGCCTCACTACTCTACTCACCTGTCCGATACTACAATATAAGGTTCTCTCCTTGGAATAATTGTTTTTCCTATGGTCCTCTTATCAAAAGCAAATACTTTGGCAGTGAGGGATATACAAAGTAGTCATTAACCTGTTAGGAAAGAAGAGCAGAGGAAGGGGAGAGAAAAGGTATGGGAGTATGAGGCAACCAAAGGCAACTGCATCTCTGACATCAGATCTGCGTTCAACGTAGAAATTGGGTGGATTTTGAGGCGCCTGGGTGGCTCAGGCATTAAGCGTCTGCCTTTGGCTCAGGTCATGATCTCAGGGTTCTGGGATCGAGCCCCCGCATCGGGCTCCCTGCTCGGCAGGAGGCCTGCTTCTCCCTCTCCCACTCCCCCTGCTTGTGTTCCCTCTCTTGCTGTCTCTCTCTCTCTCTCTCTCTCTGTCAAATAAATAAATAAATAAAATCTTAAAAAAAAAAAAGAAAGAAAGAAATTGGGTGGATTTCAAAAAATGATCAACCATGGTCCTCTTCCAAGGAAGAGGTAATTCTCCCCCACCTCTCGGGGAGTCTAAAACTTTGGCCTAAATTCTAGAGCATTGGTTTTAGGAATGAACTGAGTGAGAATCTCCACATTAACACCCCCACTCTGGCTTCCCAAGTGAAGGAGAAGGAAATGCTCACCTCTCACACCGCATTGTGTGGGACTCTCTAACACTTCAGAGGGGACCTGAAGGGTTTGGAGCCCCCCTCATCCCTCAGGTCTCCCTGATGCCTCCTCCAGGCCTTCTTGTCTTCCCATGATCTCTAGCCCAGCCAAATCTGCCCCTGAATCCAGACTCTCCCCAGTTCCTTTCATCCAGACCAGGTAATACCCCACCCATCCCAGCCTACTGTCTTGGCCCTCTCTTTTTCTTTCTCCCTAAACCTTTTTCAACCCGGACTCCCAAACCGGGAGGCTTCACCCACCCAACCACCCACAGATCTGCCTAAGGACGGGGCTTGGCACCCACTTGGAGTAGAGCATGAGTTTCTTCATCTATACAACTGGTTCCTTCATCTACAAAACTGGATTCAAACTATTCAATGGTTATTATGAGAACACCACAAAATATTAAAGATTTTGTACTCTGTACAAACATCGCCTGTGTTTGGTAACAGGTCAGGCCTCTTTCCTAGGATATTTCTGCAAAATCCACACAGATTACTATAGGTTTGATGCCTGCCTTGCCTCACACCAGCATCTGCTCTGGCACTAGCCTGGGATCAAACCATCACAATGAAGTGGACACAGAACCCCTGGCTGTATCCTGTCACTGTGTGGGAACTGCTCAACCTCCTCTCTGGAGTCTGAGGAGACCACGGTCACTGTAGGGATGCTGGCAAAGGCAGGAGCCATTCAGAAATAGATCTGTCAATTAGTCATAGATTACTTTCCAATACAACCCACTATGGACAATTACTTGATACATGGTACATTCTATGGATGTCTACCTTGGTCTTGAGGGTGACTGCAGATACTCAACTCTTGCGAGGGAGTGACTGTGACCATTCTTTCATGAGGTCTTAGTGGTCCAATCTTAACTGGAAGCCTAGAATCCATCTCGCAAGTTCCAGGATCATGGACTAGGAAAGTCCAGTTATTTTGGGCTTGTTTCAGTGAGTCGCAGGTGTGGGACCCTCTTGTGTGTGGTTACAGAACTCTCTGGGCGTTGAGATGAACAACCCGGAGGCCTGGAAGAGGAGTGAGGCTGACATCCCCCCTCCTCGAAAGGGAAGGAGTGAGTCACCGCAGTGACCACTCTCCTGCAGTGGATCCCTCACCCCTGAAAACATCAGCCTTTGCTGCTTTTGGAGTAACAACCAGGCCATCTGAGTTTAAGGCTGCTCCACCTTCAAAAGGAAATGTTAAGGTAGCATAAGTAAAATGCTGCAGTAAAAGAAGAAAGATGGTACTTACAAGTGGTCAGTGATGATTTTACTTTTTTTCACTTTCGGAGGGGTGTGTGTGCATGCACATGCATGTGGTGAGGGGGCAGGCATGGGGCACATCAAACACTAATCTCACTGATACAAGGGAAAACTGCTTTTAGAAACTTCCAGATATGACTGGATCATAGAAATGAAGGTATACATCTGGCTTTGGTCTGGGCTTTGTCTACTCCTTTGGAACAAAGGTTACATCGTGCCAAAATCTCCCGACTTTAGGCCAGTGAGAGAATTTAGGGCCAGTGTGATGTTTTCCTTCCAACAGTCTCTGTGGCTGTGGGAAGGTTGAGAAGGATACCGAAAATGGAAGGAGGAATTCCAGAACATAATAGGCACCGAAAGAATTGTTATCCTCACTGATTTTGCAAGTGTGGAAACACTAGTGATAACTTCAGCAAAGGATTAACAACACATTCTCCTAGTAAATGCCTTGGTTTCAGTCAACAGACACTGCTGTAGGTCTTTGCAGGTGGTGGTTTTGATGAGAGGCTTTAAAATACAGGAAATCTGACCAATAGATTTCATTTTATGATTACATTTTCCTTTTCAAAAAAATTAAGTCTTTAGAAGACACACACACTATTTCTTCTGCAAGAAGGTTTATCAAAATCATATAGTCAGAAGGACTCCCTGAATCTCAACTCTTCATACCCACTTAACTAATAATGTCCCTAAAACCCACTGGATGGCATATCAAATCAATATAGTTGGCACACTTTAAATTGGATCTGACTTTTAAATGAATCAATTTATTTCATTGGAGAACAATTTCTTGATCTGAGACTGGAGTCCTTCATGCACGGGGGTTTAACCAATGGCAAACTCCGAAAGCCCCAACACCATCCAGACCCTCCTACCCACCTGATCACATCTCCAACTCCTCCCCCAGACCTACTGTGCTCCAGCCCCATGGGGATCTGTTTGTCCTTTAAAGTCTCCATGTTTGTTCCCATCACAGGGCCTTTGTACTGGTTTTCCCTTCCATCTGTGAATTTCTTTTTTTTTTTTTTTTTCTTTTTTTTCCCCTACCCCCCTCCCCTCTAGAACCCTCAGTTTGTTTTTCAGAGTCCATCATCTCTCATGGTTCGTCTCCCCCTCTGACATACTCCCCTTTTCTTCCTCTCCTGTTATCTTCTTCTTTTTCTTTTTTCTTAAAATATGTTGCATTATTTGTTTCAGAAGTACAGATCTGTGATTCAACAGTTTTGCACAATTCACAGCGCTCACCGTAGCACATACCCTCCCCAATATCTATCACCCAGCCACCCCATCCCTCCCACCCCCAACCACTCCAGTAACACTCAGTTTGTTTCCTGAGATTAAGAATTCCTCATATCAGTGAGGTCATGTGATACATGTCTTTCTCTGATTGACTTATTTCACTCAGCATAACACCCTCCAGTTCCATCCACGTCGTTGCAAATGGCAAGATCTCATTCCTTTTGATGGCTGCATAATATTCCATTGTGTATATATACCACATCTTCTTTATCCATTCATCTGTCGATGGGCATCTTGGCTCTTTCCACAGTTTGGCTATGGTAGACATTGCTGCTATAAACATTGGGGTACACGTACCCCTTCGGGTCCCTACATTTGTATCTTTGTGGTAAATACCCAGTAGTGCAATTGCTGGATCGAACGGTAGCTCTAATTTCAACTGTTTGAGGAACCTCCATACTGTTTTCCAGAGGGGTTGCACCAGCTTGCATTCCCACCAACAGTGTAGGAGGGTTCCCCTTTCTCCACATCCCCGCCAACATCTGTCGTTCCCTGACTTGTTAATTTTAGCCATTCTGACGGGTGTGAGGTGGTATCTCATTGAGGTTTTGATTTGGATTTCCCTGATGCCGAGCGATGTTGAGCACTTTTTCATGTGCCTGTTGGCCATTTGGATGTCTTCTTTGGAGAAATGTCTGTTCATGTCTTCTGCCCATTTCTTGATTGGATTCTTTGTTCTTTGGGTGTTGAGTTTGATAAGTTCTTTATAGATTTTGGATACTAGCCCTTTATCTGATATGTCATTTGCAAATATTTTCTCCCATTCTGTCGGTTGTCTTTTGGTTTTGTGGACTGTTTCTTTTGCTGTGCAGAAGCTTTTTATCTTGATGAAATCCCAATAGTTCATTTTTGCCCTGGCTTCCCGTGCCTTTGGCGATGTTTCTAGGAAGAAGTTGCTGCGGCTAAGGTCGAAAAGGTTGCTACCTGTGTTCTCCTTTAGGATTTGGATGGACTCCTGTCTCACGTTTAGGTCTTTCAACCATTTGGAGTCTATTTTTGTGTGTGGTGTAAGGAAATGGTCCAGTTTCATTCTTCTGCATGTGGCTGTCCAATTTTCCCAACACCATTTGTTGAAGAGACTGTCTTTTTGCCATTGGACATTCTTTCCTGCTTTGTCAAAAATAAGTTGACCATAGAGTTGAGGGTCCATTTCTGGGCTCTCAATTCTGTTCCATTGATCTATGTGTCTGTTTTTGTGCCAGTACCATACTGTCTTGATGATGACAGCTTTGTAATAGAGCTGGAAGTCCGGAATTGTGATGCCGCCAGCTTTGCTTTTCTTTTTCAGTATTCCTCTGGCTATTCTGGGTCTCTTCTGGTTCCATACAAATTTTAGGATTATTTGTTCCATTTCTTTGAAAAAAGTGGATGGTATTTTGATGGGGATTGCATTGAATGTGTAGATTGCTCTAGGTAGCATTGACATCTTCACAATGTTGATTCTCCCAATCCATGAGCATGGAACGTTTTTCCATTTCTTTGTGTCTTCTTCAATTTCTTTCAGGAGTATTTTATAGTTTTCTGAGTACAGATCCTTTGCCTCTTTGGTTAGATTTATTCCTAGGTATTTAATCGTTTTGGGTGCAATTGTAAATGGGATAGACTCCTTGATTTGTCTCTCTTCTGTCTTGTTGTTGATGTATAGGAATGCCACTGATTTCTGTGCATTGATTTTATATCCTGCTACTTTACTGAATTCCTGTATGAGTTCTAGCAGTTTTGGGGTGGAGTCTTTTGGGTTTTCCACATACAGTATCATATCATCTGCAAAGAGTGAGAGTTTGACTTCCTCTTTGCCGATTTGGATGCCTTTGATTTCTTTTTGTTGTCTGATTGCTGTGGCTAGGACTTCTAATACTATGTTGAATAGCAGTGGTGAGAGTGGACATCCCTGCCGCGTTCCTGACCTTAGGGGAAAAGCTCTCAGCCTTTCCGCATTGAGAATGATATTCGCTGTAGGTTTTTCATAGATGGCTTTTATGATATTGAGGTATGTACCCTCTATCCCTATACTCTGAAGAGTTTTGATCAAGAAAGGATGTTGTACTTTGTCAAATGCTTTTTCTGCATCTATTGAGAGGATCATATGATTCTTGTTCTTTCTTTTGTTAATGTATTGTATCACGTTGATTGATTTGCGTATGTTGAACCAGCCTTGCAGCCCAGGAATAAATCCCACTTGGTCGTGGTGAATAATCCTTTTAATGTACTGTTGGATCCTATTGGCTAGTATTTTGGTGAGAATTTTTGCATCCATGTTCATCAAGGATATTGGTCTGTAATTCTCTTTTTTGATGGGGTCTTTGTCTGGTTTTGGGATCAAGGTAATGCTGGCCTCATAAAATGAGTTTGGAAGTTTCCCTTCCATTTCTATTTTTTGGAACAGTTTCAGGAGAATAGGTATTAATTCTTCTTGAAAGGTCTGATAGAATTCCCCTGGGAAGCCATCTGGCCCTGGGCTTTTGTTTCTTGGGAGATTTTTGATGACTGTTTCAATTTCCATAGTGGTTATAGGTCTGTTCAGGTTTTCTATTTCTTCCTGGTTCAATTTTGGTAGTTGATACATCTCTAGGAATGCACCCATTTCTTCCAGGTTATCTAATTTGCTGGCATAGAGTTGCTCATAATATGTTCTTATAATTGTTTGTATTTCCTTGGTGTTGGTTGTGATCTCTCCTCTTTCATTCATGATTTTGTTGATTTGGGTCATTTCTCTTTTCTTTTTGATCAGTCTGGCCAGGGGTTTATCAATCTTGTTAATTCTTTCAAAGAACCAGCTCCTAGTTTCGTTGATCTGTTCTACTGTTCTTTTGGTTTCTAGTTCATTGATTTCTGCTCTGATCTTTATGATTTCTCTTCTCCTGCTGGGTTTAGGCTTTCTTTGCTGTTCTTTCTCCAGCTCCTTTAGGTGTAGGGTTAGGTTGTGTATTTGAGACCTTTCTTGTTTCTTGAGAAAGGCTTGTATTGCTATATACTTTCCTCTCAGGACTGCCTTTGCTGTATCCCAAAGATTTTGAACAGTTGTGTTTTCATTTTCATTGGTTTCCATGAATTTTTTTAATTCTTCTTTAATTTCTTGGTTGACCCATTCATTCTTTAGTAGGATGCTCTTTAGCCTCCATGTATTTGAGTTCTTTCCGACTTTCCTCTTGTGGTTGAGTTCTAGTTTCAAAGCATTGTGGTCTGAAAATATGCAGGGAATGATCCCAATCTTTTGGTACCGATTGAGACCTGATTTGTGACCTAGGATGTGATCAATTCTGGAGAATGTTCCATGGGCACTAGAGAAGAATGTGTATTCCGTTGCTTTGGGATGGAATGTTCTGAATATGTCTGTGAAGTCCATTTGGTCCAGTGTGTCATTTAAAGTCTTTATTTCCTTGTTGATCTTTTGCTTAGATGATCTGTCCATTTCAGTCAGGGGGGTGTTAAAGTCCCCCACTATTATTGTATTGTTGTCAATGTGTTTCTTTGCTTTTGTTATTAATTGCCTTATATAATTGGCTGCTCCCATGTTCGGGGCATAGATATTTACAATTGTTAGATCTTCTTGTTGGATAGACCCTTTAAGTAGGATATAGTGTCCTTCCTCATCTCTTATTACAGTCTTTGTTTTAAAATCTAGTTTGTCTGATATAAGGATTGCCACCCCAGCTTTCTTTTGGTGTCCATTAGCATGGTAAATGGTTTTCCACCCCCTCACTTTCAATCTGGGGGTGTCTTTGGGTGTAAAATGAGTCTCTTGCAGACAGCATATTGATGGGTCTTGTTTTTTAATCCAATCTGATAGCCTGTGTCTTTTGATTGGGGCATTTAGCCCATTTACATTCAGGGTAACTATTGAAAGGTATGAATTTAGTGCCATTGTATTACCTGTAAGGTGACTGTTAACTGTCTGTTTTCTGTGTTCGTTTCTGCTCTTTGCTGTTTTTAGGTTCTCTCTTTGCTTAGAGGACCCCTCTCAATATTTCTTGGAGGGCTGGTTTCGTGTTTGCAAATTCCTTTAGTTTTTGTTTGTTCTGGAAGCTTTTTATCTCTCCTTCTATTTTCAATGATAGCCTAGCTGGATATAGTATTCTTGGCTGCATATTTTTCTCGTTTAGTGCTCTGAAGATATCTTGCCAGTCCTTTCTGGCCTGCCAGGTCTCTGTGGATAGGTCTGTTGCCAATCTAATGTTTCTACCATTGTAGGTTACATATCTCTTCTCCCGAGCTGCTTTCAGGATTTTCTCTTTGTCTCTGAGACTCGTAAGTTTTACTATTAGATGTCGGGGTGTTGACCTATTTTTATTGATTTTGAGAGGGGTTCTCTGTGCCTCCTGGATTTTAATGCCTGTTTCCTTCCTCACATTAGGGAAGTTCTCTGCTATAATTTGCTCCAATATACCTTCTGCCCCTCTCTCTCTCTCTTCTTCTTCTGGGATCCCAATTATTCTGATGTTGTTTCGTCTTATCGTATCACTTATCTCTCGAATTCTGCCCTCGTGATCCTGTAGTTGTTTCTCTCTCTTTTTCTCAGCCTCTTTATTTTCCATCATTTGGTCTTCTATATCGCTGATTCTCTCTTCTGCCTCATTTATCCTAGCATTTAGTGCCCCCATTTTTGATTGCACCTCATCAATAGCCTTTTTGATTTCGATTTGGTTAGATTTTAGTTCTTTTATTTCTCCAGAAAGGGTTTCTCTAATAACTTCCACGCTTTTTTCAAGCCCAGCTAGTATCTTTAAAGTCATGATTCTGAACTCTAGGTCCGACATCGTACTAATGTCCGTATTGAGTAGGTCCCTGGCTGACGGTACTACCTCTTGTTCTTTTTGCTGAGGTGATTTCTTTCGTCTTGTCATTTTGTCCAGAGGAGAATAGATGAATGAGAGAACAAAAGGCTAACAGGTTTACAACGTCCCAGCAAATATACTGTATACAAATCAGAAAAGACCTGAAACCAGGGGAAAAGAAAGGGAAAGAAAGAAAAAAGAAAGAGAAAAAGAAAAAAAAAAAAAGAAAAAAAAAGATAAAAACAAAAACAAAACAATTCAAAAAAGGCAGAATATGATCAAATATGATCAGGCTAGTGCATAGATCAGTGCCACACACTAGATTTTGGGCGTATTTTGGTCTGTTAGAAAAAAGTGCCTCCTAAAATTTTAAAGGAAGAAAGACATATATGTACAAAATAAGGGTTGATACAATGAAGGGATGGAAGATGACTGTAAAGATGAAAATTATAAAAGATTTTATAACAGGACTTGGTAAGATAAGTTGTTTGAAAAAAGAAAGAAGATTTAAGGAAAAAAAAAAAAAGGAAAAAGGGAGAGAATGTGATCAGGCAGGAGACTAGAACAAAGCCATACACTAGTGGTTTAGGGTATATTTTGATCTGTTAGAAGAAACTGTACCTCAAAATTTTAAAGAGAGTTCAACTTATATATATATGCCAAAAACAAGGATAACTACTATGAAGGGATAAAATATGACTCTAAAAATGAAAAAAAAATAAAAAATGTTTTTTGTTTTTTTTTTTTAAAAAGGGATTTATAAGATGTTGGTTGAAAAAGGGAAAAAGAAAAATAAAAAAAAGTCAACAAAAATTAACTTTGATGAAATAATGAATCATGGTAAAAAAAAAAAAAAAAAAAAAGAAGCCATGAATCTATGTGCAGTATTCCCCTAGCGCTGGAGTTCTCCTATTCTCCTTGATCGATCAACTTGGTCTTGGCTTGCTGGCTGTTTGTGTTGATCTTCTGGGGGAGGGGCCTGTTGCTGTGGTTTCCAAATGTCTTTGCCGGAGG
This sequence comes from Zalophus californianus, assembly GCF_009762305.2. NCBI lineage: Eukaryota > Metazoa > Chordata > Mammalia > Carnivora > Otariidae > Zalophus > Zalophus californianus. The sequence goes on along the minus strand of NC_045602.1, from coordinate 104,858,268 downwards.
CGGAATTGCCCCGCCCTTGTTGGTCCGGGCTAAGGAAGCTGCTCCAGTTTGCTCTCAGGAGCTTTTGTTCCCTGCAAGCTCTCGGTACAGCTTTGGAGGACCAGGGCGAAAATGGCGGCCTCCCAGTCTCCGCCCGGAGGAGCCGAGAACTCGGGGCCCCACTCCTCAGTGCGCCCCCAGAGAAAAGCAGTCACTCCCGTGTCCCCGGTCTCCGGCCGCACTCCGTGCTCACCCGGCCTGTGATCGAGCGTTGCTATCTCTGGCACCCGACCCCGCTCGGAGTCTCCAAACCGAGCAGATCCCTGCAGTGCGTTCCCGCACCGCTCCTCCCCGGGAAGGAAGGGGAGTCTCCCCGGATCTGCTGCTTGTTGGGTCCTTGCTGGGGGAGCCGTGCCCCGACTGGGCCGCAGATCACAGTTTATGGGAACCCCGAGCTGAGAGCCCGCGACTCTGCTCCGTATCTGCAGCCGGCTTCCCCGCCCCGACACCTGGGAGCTCTGGCGCACTCAGGCACCCCGGTCTCTCTGTGACCCCAAGGGTCCTGAGACCACACTGTCCCGGGAGGATTCCACCCCCCGCTTAGCCACTGCAGCGGCGTCCCTCTGCCGAGCCAACTTTTAAAAGGTCCGATTTTGTGCTCCGCGGCTCTAGCACTTGCCAGAAGCGGCCGGCGGAGGCCCCTCCCCCGCCGTCTATCCTCCCGAATATCGCCTCGGATTCACTTCTCCGGACGTCCTACCTTCCAGTAAGTGGTCGCTTCTCTGTTCAGAGAGTTGTTGCTACTCTCCTGTTCGATCTCCTGTTGAGTTCGTAGGTGTTCAGAATGGTTTGATCCCTATTCAGCTGAATTCCTGAAACCAGACAAAATCTAGGTCTCCTACTCCTCCGCCATCTTGCTGTATCTCCATCTGTGAATTTCTATCCTCCTGGGCTTCTCCTGGTTCCCTTGTCACCTTCCCAGAAGGATTCTACTCAAGGACTCCAAACAACTTCCCCACACCCTCAGTTCTTTTATATTATTATGCTTGATATTCTTCATCACATTTACTGCTACTGAAGCTGTGTTGTTTACTTATTTAAATGATCATTATCTGCTTCCTATGAGAATTCAAGCTCCCCAGAATAGGCACCTGGCACTTCTTGTTTACATAGGCAATCCCTCACTCAGAACAACGCCCAGCACAGCATGAGCATTTAATAAATGAATGAATGAAATTAATGTAAAATTTTCTGCATTCTGTAGGTTTTAAAGATACAGATCTCAGAACTGGCTCTGAGTTAATAAACAAGGGTTGGCAACCCCGGGTACATGCTTAACAATGACATTATCAATATTTCTAAAGGAGGCTAAATGTTGGTGTAACAATACATTTCATGACCTTATGATATTTTATGTCTTTTTTTCTCTTTTGAGATTCTATTTAAATTCAAGTTAGTTAACATATAGTGTAGTATTAGTTGCAGAGGTAGAATTTTGTGATCCATCCCTTGCATATAATATCCAGTGCTCAACACAAGTGCCCTCCTTAATGCCCATCCCCCACTTACCCCATCCCCCCACCTACCTCCCTTCCAGCAACCCTCAGTTTGTTTCCTATAGTTAAGATTCTCTTATGGTTTGCCTCCCTCTCTGTTTTTATCCTATTTTATTTACTGTTTTTGTTTGTTTATGTGCATTTACTCTTTTTTTTTTTTAAGTGTTTATGGTTGAAGCAGCCAAGAAAACTTGATTTTCTTGAAATGCTTGGGAGGTTTTGATGAATTAATATCTAAATATGTAATTTGATAGACAGAATTAATTCAATAGAATGGGATATTTTTCTACAAAACTGCTTACCAGATCTGTAATTTTATCACATTATTAAACTAAAGTACAAACAGCAGAATGTATTCTTCTCCACACACCAAAGCTCCTAGAAAATTCAGATCTGGCCATATAAGCTTGCCAGAGAAATATCAGTACCCTCATTTTATGGATAAGGAGACTTCTGTTCAGAGAAGTCAGTAGGCCACTTATCTAAAGACACGCAGAACTGGCAGATCTTAGACCTCCATTCCAGCGTCTGACTCCCCGGGCCCTCCCTCCTCTTTCCATTTCTAAGTGCCCAGCTGGGTGAAATCTGGGCATTGGATTTCAGGTTGTAAGGAAATGTCAGAGAGTTGTTTGTATTTCAAGAAAGTTGATGGCAAAACTTTTCAAGGAAATGGTGAGTCCCGTGGAAACAGAACTAAACTAAAGATGATGTGGCTTGAAGACATCAATCCTGAATGTGAAACCGTGAATCACGAAAAGAGAGAGGGCGGGGAATTAGAGGATAAATATGGTGGAAGCAGTCTGGGATGAGCTTTCTACATAAGCTCTGCTGGGGGAGAATATGAAATGGCAGCACAAGCCATCAAGAACAGGGTGGCCAGACCTGAGAATTTCATGCTCTTGATTTTCCCTGAGTAGGGTGCTTTTTGACATGATGGCCAAGGGTGGGAGGTAAATGGGGAAGGAGAACCTTGCTTTAGAAGACGATAAAACACTGAAGATGACAAAGACGAAGCAAACCCAGGCAGAGCGGGTTTTGCTCTGGTATTCTCTGTGCATCTTCAACCTTGAAAAGATAAAAAGAAGACTGTCAGAAAAGATTTGAAAGATAAATTAGAGAAGGGGATAGTGAGCAAGGACTTAGGGATTTTCAATGATGTCGAAACTCTTGGTTTAGACAAATTATATTCTGTGATGCTGAAAAGGGTAGAATATTACGTTCAATAATCTCTGAGACAGTTGGAGAGACTTGAAGATTACCAGCCAGAGAAGACAAAAATCTCTATTAAAAAAAAAACAACAAAAAACAAAAAACCCACCCAAAACCATCGGTAGAGTGCGAGGAGCAAATTGTAAAAGCCATGTATAATAATATTTGACATCAGCCTAAACACAGTGGTTCTCAACTTTTTGGTCTCAAGAACCTCTTATACTTATTGAGGACAGACTCCGAAATACTTTGGTTTATGTCTTATCTATCAACGTTCATTGTATTTGAAATTAAAACTGAGAAATATTTAAAACATAAAAATGCAAAGCATCGCTCCATTGGATATCAGACCAATGACGTCAAGACATGTCATGTAGCTTCTAGGAAACTCCATTGTGCAGTTAGAGTGAGAGTGGTAAATGCAAATGACCCCTTGGTATTATTAAAATAGGTTTGATCATGCAGACTCCCTTAAAGAGAGGAGTTCAGACCACACTTTGAGAACTGCTACAAGAAAACTTCTCACCATGTGCCCAAGGAGACACGAACATGGATGTTCATGACAATATTACTTATAAATAGCTAATACTTGCCAATATCCCTTAGTAGAAACATGGATAAAGTGTAAAAAAAAAAAAATAAAAACCCTCTAATTTCTAAATAAACTCATTTTCTACATATCCATATGCTTTATCTCAAAACAATATTAAGCAAAAAATCAAGTTGGAGAATATTATAGGATGACATCATTTAATAAAATTTCAATATGCCAAATAATATTATTTCTATAGCTCCACTTGAAACTGAAAATCAAATATGAAGCAAATACTAAAATATGCTATCTGTTCACTTTAGGTAGAAGCAACAAAGGCTTTTTAATATTATTCTCTGTATTTATTTTTAGCATCTTTCAAATGATTTCTAGGCTGTTACAAAGACTGATCATTAAGTTCTAACTTCAGTCCACTTAAAACAGTGGTTCTTAAAAATGCATCAGCAGCATCCTACTAAAGAATGAATGGGTCAACCGAGAAATTAAAGAAGAATTAAAAAAATTCATGGAAACCAATGAAAATGAAAACACAACTGTTCAAAATCTTTGGGATACAGCAAAGGCAGTCCTGAGAGGAAAGTATATAGCAATACAAGCCTTTCTCAAGAAACAAGAAAGGTCTCAAATACACAACCTAACCCTACACCTAAAGGAGCTGGAGAAAGAACAGCAAAGAAAGCCTAAACCCAGCAGGAGAAGAGAAATCATAAAGATCAGAGCAGAAATCAATGAACTAGAAACCAAAAGAACAGTAGAACAGATCAACGAAACTAGGAGCTGGTTCTTTGAAAGAATTAACAAGATTGATAAACCCCTGGCCAGACTGATCAAAAAGAAAAGAGAAATGACCCAAATCAACAAAATCATGAATGAAAGAGGAGAGATCACAACCAACACCAAGGAAATACAAACAATTATAAGAACATATTATGAGCAACTCTATGCCAGCAAATTAGATAACCTGGAAGAAATGGGTGCATTCCTAGAGATGTATCAACTACCAAAATTGAACCAGGAAGAAATAGAAAACCTGAACAGACCTATAACCACTAAGGAAATTGAAGCAGTCATCAAAAATCTCCCAAGAAACAAAAGCCCAGGGCCAGATGGCTTCCCAGGGGAATTCTATCAGACATTTCAAGAATTAATACCTATTCTCCTGAAACTGTTCCAAAAAATAGAAATGGAAGGGAAACTTCCAAACTCATTTTATGAGGCCAGCATTACCTTGATCCCAAAACCAGACAAAGACCCCATCAAAAAAGAGAATTACAGACCAATATCCTTGATGAACATGGATGCAAAAATTCTCACCAAAATACTAGCCAATAGGATCCAACAGTACATTAAAAGGATTATTCACCATGACCAAGTGGGATTTATCCCTGGGCTGCAAGGCTGGTTCAACATCCGTAAATCAATCAAGGTGATACAATACATTAACAAAAGAAAGAGCAAGAATCATATGATCCTCTCAATAGATGCAGAAAAAGCATTTGACAAAGTACAACATCCTTTCTTGATCAAAACTCTTCAGAGTATAGGGATAGAGGGTACATACCTCAATATCATAAAAGCCATCTATGAAAAACCTACAGCGAATATCATTCTCAATGCGGAAAGGCTGAGAGCTTTTCCCCTAAGGTCAGGAACGCGGCAGGGATGTCCACTCTCACCACTGCTATTCAACATAGTATTAGAAGTCCTAGCCACAGCAATCAGACAACAAAAAGAAATCAAAGGCATCCAAATCGGCAAAGAGGAAGTCAAACTCTCACTCTTTGCAGATGATATGATACTGTATGTGGAAAACCCAAAAGACTCCACCCCAAAACTGCTAGAACTCATACAGGAATTCAGTAAAGTAGCAGGATATAAAATCAATGCACAGAAATCAGTGGCATTCCTATACACCAACAACAAGACAGAAGAGAGACAAATCAAGGAGTCGATCCCATTTACAATTGCACCCAAAACCATTAGATACCTAGGAATAAATCTAACCAAAGAGGCAAAGGATCTGTACTCAGAAAACTATAAAATACTCATGAAAGAAATTGAAGAAGACACAAAGAAATGGAAAAACGTTCCATGCTCATGGATTGGGAGAATCAACATTGTGAAGATGTCAATGCTACCTAGAGCAATCTACACATTCAATGCAATCCCCACCAAAATACCATCCACTTTTTTCAAAGAAATGGAACAAATAATTCTAAAATTTGTATGGAACCAGAAGAGACCCCGAATAGCCAGAGGAATACTGAAAAAGAAAAGCAAAGCTGGCGGCATCACAATTCCGGACTTCCAGCTCTATTACAAAGCTGTCATCATCAAGACAGTATGGTACTGGCACAAAAACAGACACATAGATCAATGGAACAGAATCGAGAGCCCAGAAATGGACCCTCAACTCTATGGTCAACTTATCTTTGACAAAGCAGGAAAGAATGTCCAATGGAAAAGAGACAGTCTCTTCAACAAATGGTGTTGGGAAAATTGGACAGCCACATGCAGAAGAATGAAACTGGACCATTTCCTTACACCACACACAAAAATAGACTCCAAATGGTTGAAAGACCTAAACGTGAGACAGGAGTCCATCAAAATCCTAAAGGAGAACACAGGTAGCAACCTTTTCGACCTTAGCCGCAGCAACTTCTTCCTAGAAACATCACCAAAGGCACGGGAAGCCAGGGCAAAAATGAACTATTGGGATTTCATCAAGATAAAAAGCTTTTGCACAGCAAAAGAAACAGTCCACAAAACCAAAAGACAACCGACAGAATGGGAGAAAATATTTGCAAATGACATATCAGATAAAGGGCTAGTATCCAAAATCTATAAAGAACTTATCAAACTCAACACCCAAAGAACAAATAATCCAATCAAGAAATGGGCAGAAGACATGAACAGACATTTCTCCAAAGAAGACATCCAAATGGCCAACAGGCACATGAAAAAGTGCTCAACATCGCTCGGCATCAGGGAAATCCAAATCAAAACCTCAATGAGATACCACCTCACACCCGTCAGAATGGCTAAAATTAACAAGTCAGGGAACGACAGATGTTGGCGGGGATGTGGAGAAAGGGGAACCCTCCTACACTGTTGGTGGGAATGCAAGCTGGTGCAACCCCTCTGGAAAACAGTATGGAGGTTCCTCAAACAGTTGAAATTAGAGCTACCGTTCGATCCAGCAATTGCACTACTGGGTATTTACCCCAAAGATACAAATGTAGGGACCCGAAGGGGTACACGTACCCCAATGTTTATAGCAGCAATGTCCACGATAGCCAAACTGTGGAAAGAGCCAAGATGCCCATCGACAGATGAATGGATAAAGAAGATGTGGTATATATACACAATGGAATATTATGCAGCCATCAAAAGGAATGAGATCTTGCCATTTGCAACGACGTGGATGGAACTGGAGGGTGTTATGCTGAGTGAAATAAGTCAATCAGAGAAAGACATGTATCACATGACCTCACTGATATGAGGAATTCTTAATCTCAGGAAAGAAACTGAGTGTTACTGGAGTGGTTGGGGGTGGGAGGGATGGGGTGGCTGGGTGATAGACATTGGGGAGGTTATGTGCTATGGTGAGCGCTGTGAATTGTGCAAGACTGTTGAATCACAGTTCTGTACTTCTGAAACAAATAACGCAACATATTTTAAGAAACAAGAAAAAGAAGAAGATAACAGGAGAGGAAGAAAAGGGGAGTATGTCAGAGGGGGAGACGAACCATGAGAGATGATGGACTCTGAAAAACAAACTGAGGGTTCTAGAGGGGAGGGGGGTAGGGGGATGGGTTAGCCTGGTGATTGGTATTGAGGAGGGCACGTTCTGCATGGAGCACTGGGTGTTATGAACAAACAATGAATCATGGAACACTGCACCAAAAACTAATGATGTAATATATGGTGATTAACATAACAATAAAAAAGAAAAGAAAAAAAAATGCATCAGCAGCATCTGAGAGCTTGTTAAACCAAGCCCACCCCAGGTATATTGAATCTGAATCTCTAGATTGGGGCTGGGGAATCTGGGTTGTAACAAACTCCTCAGGAGATTCTGATGAAAGCCCAAGTTTGAGAACCAAGGGGCAAGAACAATGTGACCATTCGACCTGCCATTTATAGAAATGCATCTAATTTGGAAGTAAGTTTGGTAATATTGCTTACGATGTTCTGTGGAAAATGATGTTGGACAGAAAAAGCAGTTTCTCAAAGGTACTTGCCAAATGCTTTAAAGGGATCTCCCCCAACTCCCCCTCCACCACCTCTGGGGGCGTTCAGATTTTCTCAGTTTGCCTATGTGCCTTTGGCTTGAGTACATGCACTTTAACTTCTGACAATAGTCTGAGCTAACCTGTGGCTTCTGGTTACATTTCTGAGTGTTTGGAAATCCTGGCCAGCATAAACCTGTATTGATTATACCTTATGTGGATAAATTCCTTTATAATTACCTAAATCAAAGATCTCAAAGTGCGGTTTCCAGACCAGCAGCATCAGCATCACCTGAAAACTTATTAGAAATGCAAAATTCTGACCCCATCCCAATCCTGCTGAATCAGAAATTCTGGGGATGGGCCCAGCAATCTGTGTTTTATCAAGCCCTCCAGGTGACTTTGACAATCTATAGTTTGAGAAACACTGACCTCAATAAATCTACCTAGAAGAAGGGTGTCCTGGCAAGGGGGACAAGCAATTTAAAGATGGTTCTGAATTGGAACAGCTGAAACTCTAATCAGAGAAGAGTTCATTGCAATGGTGAATTTCCATTCAGAACCCCCAGTCTTCCTGAAGCTTACTGATGGGTACCCAGGAACTAGCACTTTGCCACAAGGCAAGACACTATGCACGTCTTCCATTTACTGCTTTCACGTCGCGATCTCTTCTTTTCCTTTGTCCCCTTTAAAGAACAACTTGAACAAATTAGAACTGTTGCTTCTACTTAAGTAACTTTGCCAAAATGGCTTTAAGTCTGCACAACTCATTTCACTCCTGTCAATCCCTTCATAGCTTCTTATTTCAAGGATTGTTTGGACTTCTGAAATAGATTCTGCATGATGTGTATAATATGTTAAAAATAGGGAAGGTTTCTCCAGAGAAGGCATTCCCAAAAAGTGGGATCATCCAAACCACACGACATACTTTGGCCCCTTGAGCCTTTTATTTTCCTTATTCTAGAGCGGCTGGTGGAGTCAGCAGGATTCTCTTGGACAACCAATATTGTCCAACAGCATTAACGGTACTCAAGGGATCTGGAGGAGAGGATCAGTCTAAAGGAGATGGCGAGAGTATCAAGTATGGATTTACTGGGCATCCTTCAGTTAAAAGTGTTTGATTAACTTTATTCCTTCTGGGGAAAATTCAGCCTAGCTAACTACTGTCTTGTCACTCCTCATCTGTATTTCTTTTCTTTCTCACAGGCAAAACTGCACCTGAGGTCCCATTTGCAAAATTCAGGCCTGGGTCTATGCTGAAGATGTATTTTCCAGTCACCTTTCAGTTGGCATATAAGTGTCTGTAACAAATATTTTCATTTCACACAGACCAGAGGCTCACTCCTGGGGCATCAGGGCAAGAACGCCCATACAGTGAGTAAGAGAATCCGGGGGCTCAGGAGCTTGGCAGTTAAGGAAGTCTTGCTCTGACTCTCGGTGGGGCTGACAAATTCTGTCAGAGAGGGTAATGGGCCAGCCCATCTGAGAGATGGAAGAAATGAACTAGAAGTCCTGTTAAGTCCTACATCCACCAAGCATGGTGGATTATCACTGAGATAGGAGCATCCTCCTTCATTGCCAGCCGGGATCTGCTAGGACCCAGGTGAGTTAAAAACCACAGCAAATAACACTCTGTCCTTCCCCAATAATAAGCACACTCTCTAATAAGACAGTACATGTCCTGGGCCTTTAGCTCGGATGTTACACTAAGACTCTGTCTCCTTCTAGAATGTTCCTCATCAAATGATAACCACATTCAGTAATTGTGTTTCACTTGGGCATTTTTCCCTCACTGTGAAGATCAATGGCAAAGAATTTTTCTGGGCACAATGCACATTCCAACATCTGAGTTTTATAAAAACTTGGGATATGAGAAAAAACAAAAACAAAAAAATAAAAAGCAAATTCTTTCTAATCTCAACTTCTTATTAGATATGGCCCACCCTATTATTTAGTCATTAGTGAAGCATTAGCCTTCTCTTAGGGAGAAAATCCCATTCGATAAAAGGATACTGCCTACTATCAACCAGTAGAGTTGGTTAATTGGTCAGTTTCTATTAAATATCAATACCTGCTTTAAATGGGAGATTCCTTTTTGTCCCTAAAGATGTATCTTCTCAAATATCCATCTATTGAGTATTTTACATTTTAGCTGGCCTGAAAAATTTCAGAATCTTACCAGAAAATCAAATTCACAAAATGAACGATTAGAAGACTCTATATTTATCTTTGGTTTGAATAGACCTACCTGTTTCAATACGAGAATAGAAAACAAAACCAAACAATACCAGAATAGAATGACCAAGACTATGCATGAATGATGGAATCACAATTTTAATTTACTCAGCTCTGGTGATATAAGAATTTCCAGTAACTTATCAGCTAGGCTTCTTTATTTGCATCCTCTAAAAATGCAACCACTTCTGTTTTGCCTAAATACTTAAACACAATGTATTCAATATTCATGTTTCCACAGAAGAAGGTATTCATAGCTCAATGTCTGCTAATACGATGAGCAAGAGACATAGAATAGAATCTAATCTATTAGATAACAGGATGATAAACTTCAATGACATTTAACTCTCACAGGCAGCTTTTGGGCAATTGCTTGCTGGTCTCCGGAATTCTTATCATTTTTTTTTTTTTTTTGACGCATAAGGAAACAGCAATGACTGGATTTTCTCTGTAGTCACTTGACATATCTGAAATTTATTGGGACTAATTTCTGCTTTAATGCAATTATTTTCATGAATATCCCTTGCCAAAAATCTACTAGCCATTTCTTTAAGGTAAATTACAACCTATAGGACTGAAGTGACTCATTTTTATTTGAAATAGCTAGACCATGAAGACAAATATGAATATATTATGTATTTAAACATGATTATATATAAAACATGCACATATATGTGGATATATATGTATATGCATGTGTGTGTATATACATACATATGAATCATTATTGTTAAAATCTGTTAGTACTAAGTTTTCTATACAAGTTTAAACATTCTGAGGGCAAATGTAAAACACCTAAAGGTTGCCTATTTAATCTGAGGTTACTGTCAACATTTACCAGAGGGAGCAAATAATATTTTTCGGTATGAAGACTAGCAAACACCATTTTAAAGTAGAAATAAGATTTTTCTATTTTGTGATTGCATTTTATGTGTTTGATTTAAAAAAAATCTCACATCTGAAAGCTGAGGTTCCTTTTCATGTGCTGCAATTTACAATAAGTGGGGAACATTATAATCATTGAAGAATAAGTGCGGATCATCAGTGGATATTTAAAAACAAGTGCATGATTTAGGCATTTTTCTAGCTTGCCTGTAAGGATGGTGCACCGCATCAAATGAGAACACGCATCTCGAGCCAACTTAAAGACAGAATCCCCACCTTACCTTCATGGGCGCCAGCTGGATGGGTGTGATGCAGGAAGGGTCTACCATGGGCTTGGGCCTGTTGGCTGTGTCGGCTAACAGGCTGTGCCACTGCTGGGGGAGGCCCGTAAACTTCTGTTCTTGTGGATCAAACCCAGTGTGCACCCTGTGTTCAAAGTTGGAGGGACCAGATATTTCAATCTTTTTCTTTTTCTTTCCAAACATGATGCAAACCTGGGAAATGCAAACAGAAAAAGAGATCCTGTTTAGATCTCACCAGCAGAAGACGATAGGAAAATGATTCAGTCACAGGGCTAGCTTTCCAATTATTCCTCTCTGTCTCAGCAGCAAAAGATGAAGGGTGGATTTTCAGGGTGTGTAGAGCAGGTATTTCATTCTTAATCTGTTTTCTCCTTGCCCTGGCCATGTGGAATATAGTCCCTGCCCCAATGATTTTGGATTTGGCCATGTGACTGTTGTGTGGTCCAGGATGGAGGGTTTTGAAGGCACTGTGTGTTTCCACTCTCCTCTTTGTGCTTCTGCCACCTGGCAGGAAGATCTGTCTTGTGGGTGATACTCCCTCAGCTTGGATCCTGGAAGGAGAGATGCATGAAGCAGACCCAAATCCAACCTCCAGTCTGGATCCACGTGCAGCTGAGCCCCAGGTGACTCAGGAGTAAGAAAGCAATGTTTCTAATTAAGCCACTAAGATTCCGGTCTTGCTACGTGGTATTAGCAAAGCAAAAGCTGACGAGCACACAGGGAGAAGCATCTCAAAGTTTGGTGTGCACTTAAAATCTAAAAACCTTTGGACAAATAGGGGTACATATGAAAAAAATGGGGTTAATAATCACTTTCACCATATGCAATTCTTATGAGGATTAAACAAACATTTGTAAAACACAAAGTGCTGCAAATATTAAATAGATTTCTGAACAAATATACAAGAAACTTGAGTGGCACTGCCTGCAGAGAAGGGGAGAAGGGAGATTGGGGGACAACACAGGGAGGAAGACTACTTTTCACTGTATATTTCTTTTTTTTAAAGATTTTATTTATTTATTTGACAGAGAGAGAGAGACAGCGAGAGAGGGAACACAAGCAAGGGCAGAGGGAGAGGGAGAAGCAGGCTTCCTGCGGAGCAGGGAGCCTGATGCGGGGCTTGATCCCAGGACTCTGGGATCATGACCTGAGCCCAAGGCAGATGCTTAAAGACTGAGCCACCGGGCGCCTGGGTGGCTCAGATGGTTAAGCGTCTGCCTTCGGCTCAGGTTGTGATCCCAGGGTCCTGGGATCGAGTCCCGTGTCGGGCTCCCTGCTCCTTGGGAGCCTGCTTCTCCCTCTGCCTCTCTCTCTCTCTCTGTCTTTCATGAATAAATAAATAAAATCTTAAAAAAAAAAAAAGACCGAGCCACCCAGGCGCCCTGTATATTATATTTGGAACACTGTACAATGTATTTTGCCTGTTTGAAACAATGTCGTTTACCCAACTGAAACATATCCTGTGACCAGGATACTTCCAGGATACCTGCAAAATAGTCACTTTGTGCTTTATGGTATTGAAAACTCATAAGACGTCCTGGATTTAAATCCCAGGCTGATTCACCTATTCACTATGATCTTGGGTTAACTGCTTTTCCATCTCTCAATTTATTGTGAATAGGATAATCATGATCATTTGGGGAATCCTGAAAACACAGCTGCAGGCACTATAAAAGGTGATGGTTTGGCTTCAATGTTGCTTTGTTAGGGAAGCCTTATCTCAGCCCTTAGGCTTAAATAGGTGGGTTATACTCGTGTACAGGTCCATGTACAAATTCTTCACAGCATGTATCCATGTCAATTAATTAGGTGTAATGGTGTGCCGGGTGTCTGTTTTCCCTAGAATAGAAGACACACCAGAGAAAGGATACTGTTGGCTTGTTCACTACCGCGTGCCAGTGCCCGGCATATAGAAGGGCTCAAGAAATACATGCGGACGGACTAAAATCATAAGCGTGGTACGTTTATTCATTGACTAGCACCTGGGATAAGAGCTCCACAGATGTTAACATCTTCCCTTGCTCTCCCCCTCCTCCTGACCCTCTCTCTCCCTTGCCTTCATCTTCCATTAAAATTTGTTTCTTCTTTTAACGAGTTATCCCTGCTTGGCAAACAGCGTCTTCCTGCTGCCTTCAAGTTTTCTCATGGTCCTAGTCCATCCTCCACTGATGTCTACTAGTCTGTTGAGCTGCCATAACAAAATACTCGGGACTGGGTGGTTTATAAACAACAGACGGTTCATTCTCACAGTTCTGGAGTCTGGAAGACCAAGATCAAGGCTCTGGCAGATTCAGTGTCTGGTGAGAACCTACTTCCTGGATGGCTGTCTTTTTGCTGGTACCTCCCATATTGGAAGGGAAAAGGGAGCTCTCACTGGCCTCTTCTAATAATGGCACTAATTCCATTCATGAGATTCCACCCTCATGAGCTGGTCATCTCCCGAAGGCCCCACTTCCTAATGCTATCACCTTGAGGATTTGGAGTCCAATATATGGGTTTTGGAGGGACACATTTAGACCACAGCACTGGATGGATATGTATTCTTTTGACAGAGATCAGATTGCTCACAGCTTTAACTCCCCCGGACTCTACAAAACCCATTTCCCCATCCATCCTGGTTGTTACTTCAGACTAATTTGGAAAACACATAAAGTGATAGAGAAAAATCAATGAAAGATAATAAGGGCTCAAAACACGATGTGTTGTCTCTTTTGGAGAGCATAACAATTTAAAAAAACTCTTTAAGTACCTTACTAAAGTATATTAATAAATATGTCAGCTGATTTTAAACATTTGAGAACACCCAAGCCAAAATGTAAAGAACTAAAGGAATTCAGCTGTGGTAGACAATGCCAGGAATGGCCCCCGATGTTTCATGCCCCCCCTGCGTCCATGCCCTTGGGTGGGTCTCTCCCACATGATGCTGGGCCTGGAGATGTAATTTGCTGTGGCCAATGGGACAAAAGAAACCACACACAAGCATGAAATGATCTTGTACTTTGGGGTTTGCCCACTTGCTGCTCTTGGAACCAGCAGCCAGCTTGAGAACAAGGCCAGGCCATCCTACTGGAGGATGACACACTTTGGTCCAGCTACCCATCAGCCCAACCATCAGCCCTGGTAGCAGAGCCACGTAGCTGACCAGCAGCTATCCACGAGGTGAGCCCAGTCAAAACCAGCAGAAGAACCATGCAGCTGAGCTATACCCAAAGTGCTGACCTACAGAATCAGGACAAACTAAATAGTTTGTTGCTTTAAGCCATTACATAGTGGAGTACATTTCAGCACAGAAAATGCTAATAGCAAAGACCTGCTTATCATCCCATACCTTGTATCTTCAGATGCCCATCATTTTTCTCTTTCTACTTTAGCTGCTTCAAAGTCTAAAATAATAATGTCCGATCTGGGTAACTACATTAGCTGTTATACAATTCCATTAACTCAGAGGAATCCTGACTGTGATGCTATTCTCTGGTTGGATGAGGGCCTGCAAGGTTTTCAGTGGCCGGGATATTATGCTAAATAAGTGAGTCTACATATTACGTCTAGGTGTTATTTAGTGAAAATGAAAATCATTTGAAAATATAATTTGGTCATGTGTTGGCTGAATCCACTTGATATTTTAATAAACTTTATGACCATTTTTTTAAAAACAAGGTAGCAATTACTTTACAAAAATCACATGAGATGAGGTTTGATTTTTTTTTTTTTTTTTTTGCATGAATTCATACATGAACAGGCACTGAAAATGCTAGGTGAAATATTTTTAGAACCAGAATAGAAATGTTTTACTATTCCCTTCCTGACTGTGAATGTCCCAGGGGTTGCCATGCCATTCAAATGAGAATGTAAAAAAGAAAATCTCAATGAATGAATACTCTTCTTATTCTAAAATAAGACAGTTGTGGAGAGGAAACCTGTGGCTGAATGAATTTTCCTACGCTGTAGCCTGCGGTAATATACAACTGTAATTTAAATGGTTATAAATACAGTGCTACATATCTAGTAAGTTTGAGTTAAAGAGTTATAGAGGAAGAAACTAGAAAGGAAAATTAAAAAGTTCTACATTTTCAAGTAACATTCCTGTGAAGCTCACACTTGACTAAATGTGGAGAGAGAATCTCCACGGTGTATGGTGATATTTCATTAGCGATGAGGAATCTCACACTCAGGCGAAAGAGTCCTGATGCTTTTTGCAGCGCTAAGCAGAGAGATACATGGTAGGAGGCCCTCCTAAAATCCAAGATCTGCTTGATAAATGGTCTCTTCTCTCTGATATGTCCATGCTTAGGCTGTTACTTAGGCATAGTGCTCAAGGCTCATTGTGTCCACTAGTACTTAAAACTCATAATAACACTATATTGGCAGTGGGGGCGGGAAAGGATGTTTCAAGACCACCGTTTGATTTGCTAGAACTCACAGCAACTTAGAATACACTCGCACTCCAGCTGTGATTTATTACAGTGAACATATGCAAAGCATAATCAGCAAAGGGAAAAGGCACATGGACAAAGTCTGGAGGAAACCAGGCGTAAGCTTCTAGGGGTCCTCTCCCAGTGGACTCACACAGGACGTGATTAATTTCTCTAGCAATGAATTGTGACAGTACACGAAAAATGCTATCTCCCAGGGAAGCTTGTTATAGACTCAGAGCCTGAGGATTTTATTCAGTATTAGTCATACAGGCACCCTTTGCTTGGCCCATGCCAAAATTTTAGACTCCAGAAGAAAAGCAGGGGTTCAGCATAAACAATGTTTGCATAAACAGTTTAGTCACAATGAACCATTCTTATCAGGAAGAGGTGGGAACCCTGCTAAATTCCAAGCTCCCAGATGCCACCCAAGGGCCAACCTTGCAAACTGGCTTTTCTAAGACATACTCAGGCCTGCTGTGTTAACTCTTCTCTGCACAGGAGGTGTTATTATCATATCTCCATGGAGGAAATAGCAGCTCAGAAGTTAAAAAATGGCAAAGCTCGAGACTCAGAACCTCAAAACACACGCTTTTTAATCACTACACAATGCAACGCTGCCCTGCACTAGCACCAGACATCCCCTCCCCTGACCTTCTTAGGAAACTTGTGCCCCTAAAGATATGCCTGGGTGGGGATTGTGAGCTCAAATAAGGTAACTATGAGATTCTGGAAATTTGGGGATCCTATTAGCTCTCTCCAGAAAGACCCTTTTTCCTGACTGAGCAGAACTCTGTCACTGAGCAAGGGTCAAAGGGCTGCTGGGAGCCAGGACATCCCCTCGATAGAAAAAAAAGACCCTTGCTGCTCAGCATCCATGTAAAGTAAGGGCATAGAATACCACATTCTGCTCCCAAGTTCCAGCAGACCTACTTCCAGAACATTTTGGTAGTTATCATTCAGCATAGAAAATTTTGCTACAGGTTTTTATTTTTTAAAAAGATTTATTTGGGGGGTGGGGAGAGAGAGCAGGCTCCCCTCTGAGCATGGAGCCTGATGAAGGGCTCAATCTCACGACCCTAAAATCATGACCTGAGCCGAAATCAGGAGTCAGACGCTTAACTGACTGAGCCACCCAGGTGCCCCGCTACAGGTTTTTAAATTAGGCATTTCAAGACTGTATATCTGCTATTTCCTAATTACTTTGTTTCACTATTAAACACACATGTGAGCACCCCCCTGCTAGTTTGACTATGCATTAACCAAACTGTGTTCCTGAAACACCAGTTCTCTGAAAGGTGAAAGATATGGAGGATGGAGGGTGGTTCCTTAGTTAAGTACATTTGGGAAACAATGGGTTATATACGTTTCTTTGTAGGCCTTCTTCTCTGCTACTGTGTAGTTACATTCCTAGAGGAAGAGAGTAAACAGACCCCAGAATCCCTGCTTCTGAAAGTTTCCGGCAAAATTCAGAGCAAACCACACTGCTTTGATGGACAGTTTTGGTCACCATGTGTTCTTGTATGGAAGCTGTGTCATGGAAGACACTGAAGGAAATCCAAATTCCCAGACTCCAACGCAACGCTCTGCCAGCTTCCCTGTCATCTCAGCCCGCGAGCTGCTTTCAGCAACATGACAGCTCTCGGGCCCACCTCAGTGCTGCCTGAAGCACGTGCCTAGCCTCAAAGCTCTCATATGTGGCATCTCCACATTCGGCTTCCTGAGCTGGGATCATGAGCAGAGATTCAGGGGACTGGCAAGTGAGAGGGGCACCTGGGATCCTTGGTGTCAAGCTGCCTGGTGTGGTGGCACAGCACCTCACTGGGGACCAGAAAATGCTACTTAAAGGAGACTTAATACAGGACTAATTGTGCCAGATGCTGTCCTGTCTGTGTAAACTCACATATTCTCTCCTCATGGTAATTTATGTTGTAAGGGCTATTATTATTCCTGCCATACAGATCAGGAGACCGAGTCTCAGCGAGGTTAAGGAGTGCCCAAGTTCACCCAGGTAGGAAGATGCTAAAACGGGATGCAAGCGCAAACAGTCCACATGCTGAGAACAGGCTCACCTACACTGCTCGCTGTCTTGAATACCAGAGCGGTCCCCACTTCCACTACATGGCATGCCCTGTGAGGCTGGCCGCCTGGGATAGTCTTCCTCTCTAAATGCAAATACTCCAGATTTGCTGAGCTTCTGGACTAGTTAGAATTACTAAATAAGAAGGCAATGGAAGAAGCCTTTCGAAAAGCATCAGTACTGGCAACAGTAGGTAACACAAAATGAGTATTTCCTGGAATCAGACATTGTCTAGGCGAAGTGGAATAGTCATTCTCTTATATTCTGACAATTCTGTGAGGTATTACGTTTACTTCACAAGTGCAGGGACTGAAACTTTGGGAGGTTAAATCACGGGGTTACCCATGGTACCACGGTTAACAAGTGGCAGAAATGGAGAGAAATCCAAGCCTACCTAATTTTAAGACTTGGCTCTTAAGGACCATGTTTGACTGTCTGGTTGCAAAGTCCTATTCCATTATCAACATGCAATTACTCTCACTTCAAGTGAATTTTAGGCAAAACCAATAACTGTGTATGTGGAACTAGCCTGGAGTATATAGGCAGGCTGGGAGACTCTCCCAAACCCTATGTGATATCACAAAGTAGCAGGGAATTTGGAGAATAAACAACATGTCACCTTGCAAGATATAATACGCCCTTTACAAAATAAATGATTATTTATAAAGAAGTCATTATAAAAAGAGGAGAAAGACAACAAGAAACTTTGGGAAAACCCAAAACTGGAATGGAGAGAAAAGATAATCATAATATAAGTCTTGGCTCATCAGTAAGCAATGACAAAAATCACAAAATTTAAGGACCACTTACATATATAACCAAAAATAGCTGAAAAAATTATATTGGGAAAATAAGGGAGGTAGGCAGATTATGCAATAAAGCAAAGTTCTATCTACATAGCAGAAAATACAAGGATGGGGTTGACTAAAATTGCTATAGCTGCATACAAATATCTTTGTCTACATGTAAAAACCTGAGGGGCGCCTGGCTGGCTCAGTCAGTAGAGCATGCAACTGGATCTCGTGGTTGTGAGTTCAAACCCCACGCTGGGGGTAGAGACTACTTAAAAATAAAATCTTAAAAAGGAAAAACTGGAAGAAAAAAAAAAAAAGGCCCCAACTGAAGAAATGTCATGGAGGCTTCTGGTAAGCAGAACTTGGAGGTATCATGGCAATCATTAGAGTTCTTGTGCTTTTTGTAAACACATGTGGTATATTTCTTTTCGAGGGCGCCTGGGTGGCTCAGTTGGTTAAGTGACTGCCTTCGGCTCAGGTCATGATCCTGGAGTCCCGGGATCGAGTCCCACATCGGGTTCCCTGCTCAGCAGGGAGTCTGCTTCTCCCTCTGACCCTCTTCCCTCTCGTGCTATCTCTCATTCTCTCTCTCTCAAATAAATAAAT
Organism: Zalophus californianus; assembly: GCF_009762305.2. NCBI lineage: Eukaryota > Metazoa > Chordata > Mammalia > Carnivora > Otariidae > Zalophus > Zalophus californianus. Next base: position 104,839,425 of record NC_045602.1, on the reverse strand, counting down.
AAAATCTTAAAAACAATAAAAAAATAAAAATAAAAATCCATCCTTCGGGCTAATGTTCAGAAAGAGAGATTGATCTACATGGGTAATAGAGTAAACAGGGGGCTCCCAACCATCATTTTGAAATATGGAGAGTAGTCACTCACGAATGACTGAAGAAGTTGCTGGCTCTTGAAAAATGCACAGATGGCAGCTTGGGTTTCCAAATGACACCAGTGTACTCAGATGGTCATCTTGCCTGAGAAGTGACAGTTCATACAGAAGGAGTATTCGTTAAGGTGTTTGAATCACAGTTGATTTCTAATCCTGGGCTCTTTTACCCTTGTTTCTATTGTTCTACATTACTTGCTAAGCTTTTTGAGTACTGGAAAAGCCTAATTAATTTTGTGGTGGCCATGTTCACCAAAAGTGGCATGCAGCTTGGGAAAGAAGTATCTCCTCTGATTGTTGAACTGCACACTTACATGATGAGCAGATGGAGAAATGCAAAGAAACCACATCTGACATAAACTGGTATCCCCTATTTCTTGCCTCTCTAGGAGGTCTCCTAGCTCATATTGCCTGCGGTTCATGGTATACGCATTGTATTGGTCAGGGTTCTTCCAAGAAACAGAACTAACAGGATTTACATAGATGTATAGAAGAGATTTATTACAGGAATTGGCTAATGTGGTTACGCTGGCCAAAATGTCCCATGGTCTGCTATCTACAAGCTGGAGAAAGCTATTGGTGTCTTTCTGTCTGAGTCAATAGTTCTCAGAACCAGGGGCTCATATGATGTAAGTCCCAGTCTGAATCTGAAAACATAAGAACCTGTAGCGCCAATGTCCAAGGGCAGAAGACTGGATGTCTCGGCTCAAGCAGAGAGGGAGTGAATTCACACTCTTCCTTTGCCTTTTTGTTCTGTTTGGGTCCTCAAGGAAATGGATGGTGCCCATCCACCTTGGGGAGGGTCATCTGATATATTCAGTTTGCCAATTCAAATGCTAATGTCTTCCAGAAACAGCCACACACACACACACAGAAATAGTTTACCGGCAATCTGGGCATCGCTTCCTCCAGTCAAGTTGTCACATAATATTAAATATCACAAGCATGTAGGCAAGAATTTGTAAGAACATTCTTGTTTAGGTGGGAAATGAAGTGACCTTGCAGGTAGGTTTAAAAACTCTTCCTGACTCAAGCATGCTTACTGGCCCCAAAAATCGCCACTAACACTTGATTCTTCTGAATCTTTTTAGAGCAAAAAGTCAGTTTCAGGGCCATGAATTCCATTTTCAACTTTGTTGCTCAAGGTTTAACTAGTTATATATATATATATATATATATACACACACGCCCGCACACGCGCCTCATAACTTTATTTTTTTTTTTACAACTTCTACCATTCTTTATTAATTTGTAGAGCTTGAATACTCAGTAAGAATAGTAGTATACTGATGGGAGGCATCTGTAGTTTCCAAAACGCTGGCATGCTCATAGAGGTTTTTGAAAGGACTTTCGGCCAAAGGATACAAATTCACAAGCTATTGCTTTTCTAGTGTATTCAAAATTATTAAAGATACTTGAGACACATGATACCATGTGGATGAACCTTGAAGACAGTATGCTAATGAAACAAGCCAGACACAAAAGCACAAATATTGTAGGATTCCACTTATATAAAGTACCTAAAGAAGTTAAATTCATGGGGACAAAAAGTAGAATGGTGGTTGCCAGGGGCTGGGAGGACTTACTATAAAATGGTATACAGTTTCAGTTTGGGCAAATGAAAAGGTTCTGAAGATGGAGGGAGATGATAGTTGCCCAAGAATGTGCATGGACTTAAAGCCACTGAACTGTATACTTAAAAATGGCTAAAATGGTGAATTTTATGTTCCATATATTTTATAACAAAAACAAAATAAAATAAAATAAAAAATATAAAAAATAATAGATAATAGCATGAATGTGTTCCAGGAGCCTTGACTTGCATGGGGGAAGTAGTTAGCAGAGAAGGGCCGCGGTGAAGAGGGGATGGGGTAGGGAAAAGATAAGCAGAGTGGGAGCCAATCTATTAGATAATCTTCTGTTCACATCTCCCCTCACCATCAAAATGGTAATGGTCTAGCCTCTGGCACTGACATCTACTTGGAGGTACGCTTGCAAGCCCTATAGCTGAAGTGAGGAGTCAATGTAATTACTGGACTATTAAGATTTTGAGCTAGACAGACAGCTGGATACTTAAAGACCACAGAATTAAATATGGTGCCTTTAATGTACATCTCAAAAGTGATTCTTTCCTCGCTGACTCTCTCATGAAGAGGTTTCTCTTTTCTTAGCCTCAATGCTATTTTGAAAAACTTGGTAAATGTAATAATGGGTACTTAAAGACTTCAGAAATGCCTAGCCGTGTTTCGATAATTTAGGTTTAATGACTAGCCTGTCATTGGTAGAAGAAAGGTGGCTGTTCGAGAAACCGTACTGCAGAGGGCTTGGCACCAACCCTACCATCTCCTTGTTGAGATGCCATTGCTCAGACACACATCTGTCATAGCCTCAGGATCTGGCTTTTAGTCATGCTGCTTTTAGGTAAAATATAACATGGATCACACATTTATGATTCAGGGGAAGAAATAAAAAAAACTTGGGATGGGGTCAATCTAAAAATAAAGTTATTCTCTCGGACAAACTATTATTGCATCAAAAAAGATATAAATGCCATGGTCTCCCTTCCTCAGAGTCCTTTGTTGTGGTGTCTCCTGGACGTCACCCATGGGACAGTCACTGTGTTCCAGCAGGTCCTTCTCCCTCCAGAAAAACTTTAGAGCATGTTGGGTCGGTAAAAAGATGCTTCTTGTATCTGGTCCCCATCTCTATGACTCTCCATCCTGGCTTCAATTCATCCATCTCGTTTTTCTGCCACCTAACTTATGGGACTAACAAAAGGAGTCCTTTGAGGAAAACGTATTTAAATTCTAATCATTTTTACACTGTCCAGAGTGATAACATAATGTTAAAACAGTAGCAAGAAGACTATAATAGTTCATAGAATAGCATCAACAGAGAAGGCACTCAAAAATTGCAGAAAAATATGTAAATGTTATGGTCAAAAGCTACTTTTTCACCATGGTTTTATCTCATACCACAAGTTTACTTCCTCTTTATGCTGATGACCTCAAACATGGAGACACAACCCATGCTCTTCTCCTAAGTTCCTGATTTATGCATCCAAATCCCCTCTTGGATTCTCCCCATCCTTGACATCTCCGAAACGTAAGTTACAAACTTCCTATGTGTTGAACTGGTTCCTTCTCTAGATAACTCAATCCTATATACAGTACCATGTTGTATCAAATTGTTGAAGCTAATTCTGGGAATCTACTTTGACTTCCCCTTTTCTATCATCCTCCAAATCCAGTCATGACCAATTTCTGCTCATTCTGCTCCCCAGATGTCCAACACATCTGTACATCTCTCTAAATTCTCAATGCATTAGTTCTCTAGTGCTGTTACAAAGTACCACATACTTAACAGCTTGGACAACCCAAATTCATTATCTTACAATTCCTGATGTCAAAAAGTCTAAAGTAAGTCCCAGTAGGTGAAAGTCAAGGCATCAGCAGAGCTGTATCTCCTTCTGGAGGCTCTAAGGAAGACTCCATTTCCTTGCCTTTTCCAGCTTCCAGAGGCCACGTGCATTCCTCAACTCTTGAACCCTTCCCCCATATTCAAAGCCAGCAGTATCGCATCTCTCTCTGACTATTCTTTCCTCTACCTAACTCTCCTCTTATGCCCTGTTCTTCCACTTTTAAGAACCCTTGTGACTACACTGGGCCCATCTGGATAATCTCCCTATCTTAAGGTCATCTTATTAGCATCCACAATTCCACCTGGAGCCCTAATTCCCCTTTGCAATGTAACCTAACATATTCATGGATTACAGGAATTAGCCCTTGGACATTACTTTGAAATATTACATTCTCAGGAAGTTGCAAAGATAATATAGAGGGGTTCCCTGTACCCTTCATCCAGTTTCTACCCATAGTCACATAATTACTGTATGATATACAAGCCAGGAATTTGACATTGGTGCAATGTGCACAAATAATAGGACAATGTTGTATCACATGTGTAGATTCACAAAACCACCAGCACAATCAAGATAGAGATCTGTTCCATCACCACAAAGATCTCCTTCTTGCTATCCCTTTTATAGTCACTTCCACCCCCTCACCCTTGGCAACCACTAATGTTTCCTGTATCCATTAATTTGTAAGGTTGAGACTGTTCTGTAAATGGCATCAGACAGTGTATGGCCATTTGAGATGGGCTTTTTTGCTATCATCATCATGAGATCCACCCAAATTGTTTTGAGTATCAATAGTTCCTCTTTATTGCTGAGTAGTATTCCATGATATGGCACACCCCTGTTTGTTTAACCATTTACTTATTGAGGGATAATTTGGTTGTTTCCAGTTTGGAGCTATTATAAATAAGGCTGGTATAAAAAATAGTGTGCAGGTTTTTTTTGTGGTTGTAAGATTTACTAATTTTTTGTATTGATCATGTATTGAAATGACAATATTTTGAGTATTTTGGATTAAGTAAAATATATCAAGATTAGTTTTATTTTACAATGTAAAATATGGCTACTAGAGTATTTAAAATTAAATATGGACCTTGCATTGTATTTCTTTTCCTCCCTCCCTCCCTCTTTCCTCCCTTCCTTTTTCCTTCCTTCCCTCCCTCCCTCCCTTCTTTCTTTCTTTTCTTCCCTTTTCTTTCTTTCTTTTCTTTCTCTCTCTTCCTTCCTTCCTTCCTTTCTTTTTCTTTCTTTTTCTTTTTCTTTCTTTCTGTCTGTAGGTTCCATGCCCAGCATGGAGCTCAAAGTGGGACGTGAACTCACAATGCTCAAATCAAGACCTGGGCTGAGATCAAGAGTCAGATGCTTAACTGACTAAGCCACCCAAGTGCGCCTTGCATCATATTTTTACTGAACAGCGCCATGATAGAGTAACTTCGAGGAGAGTAATTGTGTGGCTACTTGCGATACAGATACTGGTAAAAGGTGCTTAGGATAAGAATAGGATGGATAAGAAGGTGTAGGTCTTGCAAAGTTGAGACACAGCATTCCAGCAGAAGGAACATCAAGGATAATGGCCCCAAGAGAGAAAAGGAATTGCCTTTTCAAGAAATGGAAGCAGTCCATATGGCCTAAGCAGTAGGGATCTAAGGGAGAATGGAGTGGCTCACCATCTTGAGACAGCCATTGCCTACATAGCCCCAGATTCTCTAGTTTCCCTCTGTAACCTACATCATTGATGTTAATGCCCAAATATCCTCACCAACTTTCTGAGGGTAATAGGTAGAAAACTGAGGGTAACAGGTAAAAAGTATTTCCAAAGTGACTCTTCAAGTGGGCAGAGTTTCTCAAATAGACACTAGCCCATATATTAATCCTAGCAATACCATTGTTGTCTGTTTGCTTAAAACTTACTGGAAATTGTAAGTAGATTAGTTTACCAGTTAGCTTTTGCTGTAATAACCAACCACCCAATGGTTAGTGACTTAACTTAAGTGGTTAAGTTTCTAGTGCTGTTACAAAGTACCACATGCTTAACAGCTTGGACAACCCAAATTCATTATTTTACAATTCCTGATGTCAAAAAGTCTAAAGTAAGTCCCAGTGGGTGAAAGTCAAGGCATCAGCAGAGCTCTATCTCCTTCTGGAGGCTCTAAGGAAGGCTCTAAGGAATACTCCATTTCTTTGCCTTTAGCTCACGATATGGGGTTGGCAATTGGTGCTGAGCTCAGGTAGGTGGTTCTTTGGGTCCTCCTTGTGCTGGCTCAAGTGTTCTGTAGCTGTGAGTTGGCTGGAGATCGACTTGCCTAGGATGGCCACATGGACTCTAATCTGTCAGTAGGATAACATGGGCATGTTATGGTGGTATTAGAGTTAGAAGAGACAGAAGTGAAGCCTTTTGAGACCTAGGCAAGAAACAGGCACAATTGCTGGTTCCACTACATTCTATAACCAATGCAAGTCCTAAGTCCAGCCCAGATTCAAGTATGGGGAAACAGAGTCCACCTCTTTGAGAAAAGAGTTGCAAAGTCACGTTACAAAGGGTGTGGTCACAGGGAGAGGCAGTGAATTAGGACCAGGTCTATAATCTACCACAATTAGTAACTGGGTGCTGGAAATGTTTAACAATTGGCTCTGGGAAGGGGGCAAACAAGCCTTGATTGCAGTGTCTTGTCAATTTCTGTAGTGTAAATATTCCCAACCATGGTTGATTTCAAGCTACCAACCTGACATTGCTGAACAAGGAATTTCTGAAAGAGGCGCACAATTGGCATATCTTATGAAAATAAGCCTATGTAAGCAAGCTCCAGTATAAATCTGAGAGCTGGCAGTGCAACACTCTAATTTCTGGCACTCGCCTATTCAGGATAGCACACTAAGATGCCTACCCTCTCTTACAAAGGCTACTGCAGCAAGACACTTGCCCTGGCAACAGGTACAAAGGCCTCCAAATTCCCATATTGCATATAAAGATTTTAGAAGTCTCTGCCACAAAAATGAGGAGATACACCATAACTGGTTCACCATCTAATTCTCAAACTTCCCAGGTGACTGAAAATAGGAATGTGTTTGCACATATACATGTGCTGGTAATCAAAATCAGATCTCCTATAAATTATAATTGGAAACACTGTCAAGCGTAACAACATTAAAGACTGCTTTCTTTCCTTCAGTCTCCAAGATGATAAAATTTGATGCATCTGAATTTCACACTGAGCAAAAAAACCTTAATAACCTTAAGTAATGTTAATTATGCTTTATTTAGATTGGTCATATGGGTTACATCAACACTTTCCTAATTTTGCTTTTTCTCATCTGAGGGTCATATGCTGACACCAACTCCTGGTGAGAATATGGGCTTCACCTGGGCAAAGCAATGGGCCCGGTCTTATTTCCAAAAGTTAGTTATTATTATTCTAATAATATTTAAGTATTTGAAAACCTCACAGAGCACCTGCTTGAGGCTATGGGAAGAATAAGTTGACAAGGTGCCCACTTCTAAAGCCTCTGAACTTACAGTTTTACAAATAGAGTATTGGGTGTAAGAAACTCTTTCCTGTTGGAGAATACGGGTCAAAATATCAAGAAGGGTTTTCACTGCTATGAGTAAAGAATAGAACCTCCTTAGGAAATACCACAAACTGGTACAATTTCAGACAGGTTTTTAAAATATTAAGCAATTGGGTGTTATACGCAACTAATGAATCGTTGAACACTACATCAAAAACTAATGATGTACTGTATGTTGGCTAACTGAACATAATAAAAAAATAAAAATTTAAGCAATTGGAATTATTGGATATTGCTCTGTCTTCAAACAATCCAACATTCTGAACATGAACTGTACCCCTGATGGTGTGTCAGCTTTAAAATAAAGTTTCCATGCATAGAAACCCCTGCCTTAAGGTGTAACCCGTCACTTCTGGCTCTCCTCCTCACATCGGCTTCCCATGACAGCAAGCATGCCAAAGGGGAAGGACTGGAATGGGTTTGGTGCAGACAGCCCAAGTCAGACCAGCTGAGAGGTCCAATAATAGCAGCAAAAACAAGAATTAGCGGGGCGCCTGAGTGGCTCAGTCGTTAAGCGTCTGCCTTTGGCTCAGGTCATGGACCCAGGGTCCTGGGATTGAGCCCCGCATCGGGCTCCCTGCTCTGCAGGAAGCCTGCCTCTTCCTCTCCCATTCCCCCTGCTTGTGTTCCCCCTCTTGCTGTGTCTCTCTCTCTCTCTCAAATAAATAAAATCTTAAAAAAAAACAAAAAACAAGAATTAGCTTGTGAGATCCTAACTCCCTTCTAAACCTAAAGATACTCACTCCTATTATAAGATCATTCCAGAGTATCTCATGTAATGCCTGTCACATGCGGCTCTCAAACCGCAGAAGAGGCTGGGGACAATGCTGGTAATGGGGATAAAGGTAACTGGTGTGCTAAAGACTTTCAGAATTATACAATGAGGCAAAGATGCTACAAACAAACTGTACAGGAAACTGGCTGTGTGCATGTCAGATGTGATTTGCATTCCAAGCTGACTAAATCAGCTGTAGAGCAAGATTATAGTAACTTGTCTTTCCGTTCTTTCTTTCCATGGTCCTCACTCCCTCTTTGGACAAATATTTTACTGAGCACCTATTAAAGATCAGGCACTGTTCTGGGTGCTGAAGACTCAATGAGATGAAGATCCCTTCCACCCTAAGGGGCTCATCTCTCTCCCACTAGGAGAGAAAAACAACAAATAAATAAGTAAATTACTTAGTGTATTAGAAGGTGATAAGATCAGGGGAGAGGAAAGAAAGGCAGGGAAGGGGAGATAGTGAGTGGTGGAACAGGGGAGTAGAAATTTTCAACTGTGTGGTCAGGGAAGAGAAGGGGTCCCTAAGAAGGTGCTATTTGGGCAAATATCTAAAGGCAGTAAAAGTTGTAAACCAGAGGAATATCTGGGCAAAGAGCTCTAGTATGAGGAAGCACCAAATGCACAGGCCTGGGTATGTGGACATGCCTGGTGGGTTCCTGAAAGAGCAAGGTGGGTAGTGATTGGAGAACGGTGAGCAAGGGGACAGACAGACATGAGGACAGACAAAGGAGAAGTCAGAGAGCATAGGGCAAGTCTTTGGGTATGGTCCCCAGACCTGTGGCCTCAGCATCAATGGGTAGTTTGTCAAAAATGCAAATTTTTGTGCCCCATGCCAGTCCTACTGAGCCAGCAACTCTGGGGACATGGGATCCACAGGTCCATGCTTGATCAAGCTCTCCAGATGATTTCTGAGGCACACTCAAGTTTGAGAAGCAGTGACTTAAAGCATCAGCTGCCACTGAAGGACTTTGGTTTGTGGTTGTGTGTGTATGTGTGTGCTTTCCTCTGAGTGGGATGGGAGGTGATCTGAATGTTGGGTGACTTGATTTAAAGCAGTTATTTGATTTGAGTTACAATGTGATTATCTGATTGTAAGTTTTCCAGGCATATTCATTTTCCTAGACCACAAATGACAGCGTAGCAGGGAGATGGTCATGTAGGACCTTCCTCTGTAGCATGGCCTCCTTGGGTCTCCCTTCTGCCTCTGCGGACAGTGGCTGGTCCTAAAAAAGAGGATGCCCATCTGATACCAATACACTGTAATGAAAGGCTGGGTTTATCTGCAGATTTCCTTCCTGGTGACACTTGCATCACTGCAGCAGAGAAATTTTTCTATACATGGTAGTTTAAGATTTAGCATAGCTTGCTTTCTACCTGTTGGGGAACCATTTGTTGACTCATAGCAAAATATTGGCAGGGGAGTGTACCATGCACTGGGTATTAACAGCAACCATATTTCTTATTGTGACAGCTCCTTGGCCATTCCCTTCTAATATAACATAGTGATGATATTCCATGTGATTTTGGGATGCAGGTATGGAATGACAGTACTATAGAGAAGAATACCTAAAATGTTAACAGCAACAACCACCAAATGCTTCATAATGCACTTGGATGTCGCACGGTCCCCCTTCTGGAACATGGAGTTCACCATAGAAAGTGTGTGCCCAGTTTGGGACTACAGGCCCAACTCCCTTTGTATTTAGGTGTTGTCACATGATTCGGCCCGGCCAACAGGACGTGTGCAGAAGTCAAGTCAGTCAGTTCCGGTTCAAGGCTTTCATGTTGGCTGGATGCAGGCAAAGAAGAAGTGCAAGGAGGTGGTAAAATTTCAAGATAGAAGGAGACTTGGGTATCTGGACTGTTGCATGGAAGAGACCCACCTGTGGACCAGAAGCACCTGCACTGCACTTCAAGCAAGAGAGAAACAAAATTCTCATGGGTAAGCTAAGCTTGGCTGTGCTAACAGCAAACATTACCTTATATATTGTCATTCTTTTTTCTGATATCAACACTATGCTGTCAGCCAATAACATTAGCCTCATATCAGACAGGGAAGAGCTGAGAATTAGAATGAATTCATTGCCTCAGGTCACAGGGCTAGCTGGTGGCACATATATATAGGGCGCATGTTAAACTCTTCCGGCCTTTAATGTATGGTTTTTACATTAAACTCTTAATTTCAGCTCAGGTCATGCCCTCAGGGTCATGGGATTGAGCCCCGAGTCAGGCTCCACGCTCAGTGTGGAGTCTGCTTGTCCCTCTGCCTCTCTTCCTCCTCTCTCTTTCTCAAATAAATGAATAAATAAAATCTTTAAAAAAAATACGAAATAGCAGCAATGGTGATGATGAGCCACTATGCAAAGTTTCAGTAGGAACAGCCTAAAGAAGATGATCAATGCAATTGTTAATAAAATTATTGCCTGTTTTAGAAGATGGACTCTTTTGTGATGTAAGACAGTGGATAGAAGCTTTGCTCCCTTAAACATATAAATTAATAAAGGCAAACCCATTGCAGTGGGAAAATTGCGGTCTTCTGGAGCAATGTTCTGTTTTCCCCAAACCTTGATTTTAATCTAGACATTTTGTGTTCCTATTGCTAGTGGCTAGTCGGCCCTGAAAAATAACCTCGAGGAAGGAAATTTTGCCAGAATAGTAACTCCTAATTTCGGCATCTTGAAACTGTGTCGAAAATGTACTTAATGTGAAGTTTCTAGAGAGAGTTATTTAAATAGCATTGTCATTTCCCTCTCTGTTATGCATAATAATAACCCTTTGAAATTCAAATAGTTGAAAAAGTGCCAAAATGCATTTTCCTCTCAAACTGAATGCTACTGTTTAATTTGGGGAGGTTTGTTGCACAGAATGGTGAGATTTCTGGCTCTTTTAAAATGGAAAACAGGTTTATGGGTCCCACTTTCTATGCTGTCAGAATCATGAAATATGTAAACTCAGCAAAGATGGCCCTTCCCTTTGGAAAGATAGGGCAAAATAGGTGAAGGGGATTAAGAGGCATGAACTTCCAGTTATAAAACAAGTAAGTCACAGGGATGAAATGGACAGCAAAGAGGACAGAGTGATATTGTAATAACGTCAGGTGGTGACAGACGGTGACCACACTGACCATGGTGAGCTCTGGGTAATGTACAGACTTGTCAAATCACTACGTTGTGCACCTGAAACTAGTAGAGCACTGTAGGTCAACTACACTTTAATAATAAATTTTTTAAAAGATGCTATATAGGGGTGTCTGGGTGGCTCAGTCGGTTAAGCGTCTGCCTTTGGCTCAGGTCATGATCTCAAGGTCCTGGGATCAAGTCCCGCATCGGGTTCCCAGCTCAGCAAGGAGTCTGCTTCTCCCTCTCCCTCTGCCTCTCCCCCTGCTTGTGCTCACTCTGTCTCTGTCTCTCTCTCTCTCAAATGAATAAACAAAATCTTTAAAAAAAATTTCTTAAAAAAATAAAAAAAAAGGATGCTCTATAAACCCAAGCTCAACAACAACAACAAAAAGGAAAAGAAACAAAGAAAAGAAAGTGTAAGGCAGGGCTGCATTTTGGAGCCCATGTCCAGGCTTTTTATGAGCTCTGGAGCACAGATAGGGAACTCAGATGACCACTGAGAGGGGCAATTTTCTTTTTTTTTTAAAGATTTTATTTGAGAGACAGAGAGAGGGAGGGAACACATGTGAGTGTGCACAAGCAGGGGGGAGGGGCAAGGGAGAGGGAGAAGTAGGCTTCCTGCTAAGCAGGGTGCCCCAAGGATGCTGGAGCTCCATCCCAGGACCCTGGGATCATGACCTGAGCCTAAGGCAGACGCTTAACTGACTGATCCACCCAGGCACCCCAGGGGCAGTTTTAAAGTAAGTTTCCTCCTTATAAGAGGGGAGCTCTTTGAATGAAAAGAGCATGTAACGTTACTGCTTTACACTTCTACTTTTCTACACACAACTGGCTTTCATGGCCTACTTGCTCAAGAGTCCCAAACTGGAAAGTATTCATGTAGCCATCAGCAGTTGCGTGCATAAATTGTGCTCAGTTCCTACAGAGGAATGCTATAGAACAAGAGAAGGAACTATAGATAAATACTTAATGAATTTCACAAACATAATGCTGATTTTAAAAAGCCAGATATGAATGAATGCGTACTTTATCCTATAATAGGAGGCTTTACAAATAATAGGTCAGACTCAGGCAGAGAAGTTCCTTCCATCAAGGTTACACTATATGATGGAAGGAGCCCCAGAAACATGTCAGAACTCTGAGACCCAATGATCTCACATGAGCAAGGTTTGAAAGTGAGAGCCTGTAGATCCTAACCAGAGTACAATGCTTTAATCCAAACAGAAAGCAACTCAGCATTTCCCCTTATCTCTCCAAAGGGTTCAGTGCCCTGACACCCTCTTTTCTATGTGAACAAGGTGATCACAAGAGATTCTTCAACCTCCAATAGTTTCCTACAGTAAATCAGACCTCCAATGATCTCATCCAGCTTTAAAATTCTATGATTCTTTGATGCTTTGGGAATTGGAACTTGAAAATTAACAAGATGTATATAAAAAATGGTTAGAAAATGGCAATATTATGGTATAATGTCTATCCAGAAACCACCATTTTGGCCAGACAATGGAACTTTGCCAGATATCCTTTAAATATCATGGAAAATCATTTCACTTTTTTCAAAAGAACCAAGGGAGTATTTGTTGTTTTTAATTATTTCTCCCACATTCTTCTATAGTTACCATACCTTATCCTTGGCAGTATGAAAGGCAATAGTCATGCGTGGGTGATAGTTCCTAGCTATAGTTCAAGCCTATAGCTTCAAGTTATGTATCACAGCCTCATAAATACAAGGCTAAAGGATATTTAAAATCAGAATAATATTCACTGAGACAAAGCCCTGACCCATAAATGTCAACTTATTTTTCTAAAAAGCAGTCTCAAAAAAATGGGCACAGGGAGGCATAGCTTGGCAGCATAACTTGTGGAGTGTGGAGGAACAACTGGGTAATCATCATTGGGTATTCACTACTCAAAAGTCAAATTATTTTATAAGACAGCAAATGTGGCCCACAGTTAACTGTGGGCATGACCACCTCCCCAAGTAACCTCAACTGCTGGCTGAATGTAAATCCCCCATGGCTGGAAGAATAATATAATGTTGCATTTACATACATGCCTTCAGCAAGATGGCATATCATGGGGGCTGAGCCATTCACTCTTTCTCCCTTGCCCTTGCTTATGACCAGGAAAAATGGCCAGGATTAGGTGGAGAGTCAATGGACAGATCAGCAAAAAGGTAACTGGCCACTTGGAAAGTGAACCCATGAACTTTACTAGAGCATAACACTTGGAGTGAGAACACATTTTGTACATTGTCATTAGTGTCTTGCTCCAACCAATAACCAAAACCACCTTTTAGAAGCCACATTGGCTGTTTCTGGACATGAGGATGCCATTTACCTGATGGTGTAATGATCTCCATCCTATTGGGAAAATTGATTAAGATACTTTCAATTTTGTTAATTCCATTTGGGGTTGCTGCATCCAAGGCACAGTTACCTAAATGCAGAAATGAAAAGGAATGTCCGTTTACATAATGGACACTCTACTGGAGTAGGCCCCCAGCGGGGGGCCTTCCTGCAGACCAGCACAGACTCATCCAGTGGCCTGTCAGTGCCCAACAGCCACAGCATACTCAAGAGAGGTCCTTTCCTTGGACTGCAGCACCATAAGAGACAATTTTTAACATTTTATTTATTTATTTATTTTTAATGTAATCTCTAGACCCAGCATGCGGCTCGAATTCACTATCTTGAGATCAAGAGTTACATGCTCTTCCAACTGAGCCAGCCAGGTAGATGCCCAAGAGATATTTTTAATGTATCATGGAATACAAAATCCAACCTGGTGCTAATTGTGGAGGACAGTAGAAATTTCTATAAGAAAAGGCGTTTGGTATAAATATGGTTATAAATGTAATTATACATGTTGTAATACATGTACAACATACCTTTTAAGACATACACAGAAAATATTCAAATGGAAGGCCATATCAATGTTTTAGAGGTAAAAAGTGATTTGGTTATTATTTTATATTTCTTTAAGTATATTTAAGATGGTTTTTCCTGAACTCCGATTACTATTATATTTACATCCTATTTTTAGTTTATATATTTATCTATACACATGGCATTGTTAAATATATAACTAGTATCCTTTTATAAACATCTCAGAGAAATCAAGTTTTCTTTTTTTACTTCCACTTTTAGGTGGTTGTATTATTTTTATAGGTTCACATATGCCTTTTCTTCTATATTTAGGTGCAATCATATTAAATGTCTTCCTTTCTCTATTCTCTTCTTGGTTATAACCTGAATAAATCCCATCTTGTGAGTTTGTAAGAAGATATGTCAAAGAAAGGATTTCATTTTTCTCAAGGAGAGGAGGAACTTTATGTGTCACCCAAGCAACTTCCAAGCTGGGGCATCTCTACCATGGTTTGAGAGGAGAATCAGCCATTTTGGTTTGGTGCCAGAATTGGACATACAGCTATTTTCAATTTCTTAAAATTTACCCTAAGAGGAAAAAACCCACACAAGAGTAAGTTCTTGTAAAGGTAGCTCTGAGTTTAAAAGGGACCCTGCTCCTATACCTTGTAGAAAGTGAGATTAGCGAGAGCTTTCTTCTTAGTTTTTGAATGTAGAATTTATTGAAGGAAGGAAAAACACAGAAAGGAAAAGAATCACAGAGTGAAGAAAGAACCGTATGTTCTTATAGAAGTGATGCCAGAAATGGTCATACATTATGGGTTAATTCAGTTTTTGAAGGCAGCCTTGAAACTAATATACCAATTCTCAAAATGTGGACATGGACATTTTTTACTCCAAATCATACTTACCCAATATCGCTGGAAATGCAACCCATTTATACACTTAACATTTACTGAATGTCTGATATAGGTCAGTGCTTATGGTTATTTTATCTAAGATATGTAAAATCCGGGCACATAATAGACATTCAGTAAATTCTAAAAAGCAAAAGTGAAAAATTTGTATCTTCTCTATCCCAAAATTATAATAGTGAGTTTTCTTTCTTTTTTTTTTTTTTACTTTTTTACTCTGTCCACATAAATAGTAGAAGCATAAATACAAACAGATGGCTCTTGAACCATGGTCTACCTTTTATAACTCTTGAGCAGAAAAGCTCACTCTATGAAGGATGCAGAAAACACTAATGCATTAGACAGGGATGGTTATAAAAACATCCATGAGGTCCCTTCTGCTAAGGTACAGAAACTCAAAGAATAACGTCCAGCTCCTCTTCCATCTATTCATCTCTGTGCAAAACCATTTCCCACACAAAAGGAAGAATTACACGGGCAAGAAAGAAATCGTAACATGGAGGGACACAGAATGATTTTAGTGTTTTTGACATCCTATTGCATTTAAAATAACTACAAAATGCCAGTTGTCCTTCCTGTTATAACAGATGGAAGGAAACCAACACCTTGTCCTTAATGTTTTCACAAAAGGGACTCAAAATGTGTTTATTAGCATACTTATTGAAAACAGAAAAAGAACTCAAAAGAAATGAACCTCTCAAATCTCTTCCCTTAAAGAAAGGAAATAACTTTCTAAAAAGGGCTGTTCAAAACTTTCTAGAACGATACATATACCACTTATAGCTTTTGAGCACTGGAAATGTTTGTGCAACCAAGGAAATGAGCTTTTAATTATATTTAATTTTTTTAAGATTTATTGGTGGGAGGGTAGAGGGAGAGAGAGAAACCAAGAGATGCTTAACCGACTAAGCCATCTAGGTGCCCCTTAATTATATTTAATTCTAATTAATTCTATCAAATTTCAAAAGCTACATGTGCCTGGTAATTACTATACTGGACAGTACATCTCTAAAGATGAGGACTTTATAGGTTATTTTAGGAGAAGTTAATAGTACAAATAATTCCCTTATAATTTACCTGTCTGATTTATTTACAGTTTATCTGCCTCCTTACTTCTCCAAGTATCTGTTGTTACAATAATCACGTTGAAAATTCTTTTCTAGGGGCACCTGGGTGGCTCAGTCAGTTAAGCATCTGCCTTCAGCTCGGGTCATGATCTCAGGGTCCTGGGATTGAGCCCCCACATGGGGCTCCCTGCTCAGCGGTGAGCCTGCTTCTCCCTCTCCCTCTGCCTGCCACTCCCCCTGCTTGGGCTCTCTCTCTCTCTCTGTCAAATAAATAAATAAAAAATCTTTTTAAAAAATTGCTTTCTAGCTCCTACTTGTCCATCAGTGTACTGTATTACCGATTTTATGGGACATTTCTGCCCATAGACCCCTTCTGGGAAATTTGCCTCCACTTACAGTCCTACAGAATAGGAACCTGATTGTTGTCTACTATAGGACTTCCTCCAGCACTCCCGGGAGGGCTACTGACCCCAGCTCCATCCATTCATAAGCTGGCCAATTAGTAACTTAAAATTGGTGAGAAAAGTTAAACTGGGCTCATCAGAGACATGGATTCACAATCAGAACTCTGGGAGATTCCGCTAGGTAGCATGCAAATGGAACCAAAGTAACGCGGTATGATTTGTGCTACAGAAGGACCTGTGCAGCATAATGGCACCATGTAAATTGGAATTATGAGTGAAGAAAAGCTCCAAGGAAGCAGAAATAGAATGAGAATGGCACAGTCTTGCTGAAGGAAGGACAGAACTGCCTCAGCTCCTGACAGGCAGGACTAGCTCCAAAATCTGTTTTTACTGAGCTGAGCAAGGATGGTCACTGTCTTACATATTCCAGAGACACACAATTCTAAGAAGAACTACTCACCCCTTTTTTTCCCCCTGAGCTAAGCTGAACCTAAGAAAGTCTCAGTTCACTAAGATACATAGATTGAACACACACACACACACACACACACACACATAGATTAGACCCACCCCACCACCATAACAACAAGAATTTAAGACTCCATGGGTCCTACAGTTGATGAACAAGGATCAGTCCTACAGGAAGAAGACATATGCCTTATAGAGTGGGCTGCCTTACATGTCTCTCTTTGAGGGTCTTCCTTCACTAGGTATTGCTGCTGAGTAATCTCTGCCATCAGAATCTTATTTGTATTAATGTTGGGAAGACTCTTCCTAATTTTTGTTATTGCTTTCACTTTTTTAGGTTTTTATAGGACTTAATTCTTTTTTTAAAAAAAACTTTTTATTTATTTATTCATGACAGACAGAGAGAGAGAGAGAGGAAGAGGGAGAAGCAGGCTCCCAGAGGAGCAGGGAGCCCGATGCAGGACTTGATTCAAGGACCCCAGGATCATGACCTGAGCCAAAGGCAGACAGACGCTTAACCGACTGAGCCCCCCCAGGCACCCAGGACTTAATTCTGATCAAGTACCTCCTAGACTGTACCATCTGCAGGAAGATACTCCATTCATTTTAAGAGATGCAAAACAATTAGAGCCAGTATAACTGCTAAGTGACTAGAAACAATACTAAATACATGGACTAGGAAAATCACAGAGGATCTATATTTGCAAAAAACCCACTTGCCATTGGAATCTTAATTTAATCTGTTATTTGCCTATAAGGAAGGTCATGTGGAAGAGGCTAGGACACCCTGGTCCTCTTAAGCTGGGTTCCTAGAAGCAGAGCCTGAAGCAGGGATTTGGATGCTTGTGATTTACTTACTGAGGGACTGATCTCAGGGAAGCAGGGAGCTGAGCAAGGATGGTCTTAGCTGGGAGTCTGATCTCAGTCTAATCCCAGGGGTAGCTCTGGAGCACAGGCAAGAGGCTCAACATTTTGTACTGTTGTGTCAAATTATATTTATTTTGTAGTCATGGCTTATGAGTGTAGCCTCTTGGGTGGAGAAGCTCCCACTGGCTGAAGGCAATTCTGCATAAAGGGGACCAGCTTGTGAGCTGTGGCAGGCAGCACTCACCACAGCTCAGGGATGGTACACAGGCCCAGTAAGAGGACGTGGGGATCCAGGTCGGGCACTTACCACAATCACCACACACGTCTCCTTAAACAGGAACTCCAGTCCCCAGGAGAAAATGGTACATCTAAAAATTTTAAGTATTGAACCGAGCAAAGGTGTTTCTTCAGACTGAGAATGACTGATGATATGGAGATCCCGGGAGGTTTTTAAGGAGGCAGAACTGAATACAAGTGACAAAAAATGAAATACAGAGAGGGCAAAGTTCATAACAGTCCAGCAGAATGGCGCTGGAGAGTATTATGTTAAGCAAAATAAGTCAGTCAGAGAAAGACAAATACCATATGATTTCACTCATATGTGGAATTTAAGAAACAAAGCAAATGAACCGAGAGAGAGAGAAAGAGAGAGAGAGAGAAACAAAAAACAGATTCTTTGAGAACTGATGGTTATTGGAGGGAAGGTGGGAGGGGAGATGGGTTAAACAGGTGATGGGGATTAAGGAGAGCCCTTGTGATGAGCACCAGGTGCTGTAAGTGCTGAATCACTAAATTCTACTCCTGAAACTAATATTACACTGTATGTTAAATGGAGTTTAAATAAAAACTTGGAAAAACAAAACAACAACAAAAATAGTCCAGGGGAACACCCACAGAAGCAGAGAGACACCTTTCTCTCATGCAAGAAAAAGAGAATGAGGGGTTATCACACTTGGCAGTTAAAAAGATTGAATTTGGAATTAAAAGAGCAAATAGGAACAATGGCGCTTAACACAAGGTAGGTTTTTAAAAGTAGGTACTTTTAAAGATTTGCTCAACATTTGATCGTAATAATGAATAAACGAATGGATAAAACTATAAACAGGTTAATAATCATCATTACCAATAATCATTTCTTTCCCATTCTGTTTACATGATTCAGTTCTCACTTTTTAAATTAAAATGTACCAGAGAAAGGAATGTTTTTAAAGAAGAAAAGGGAGCTATACAGCCATCCAAAGTGTTGATGGATAATAAACAAATTAGTCAACTAATACCATGTGTCCTGCTGCTTATTTTGCCAGTCACAGGCTATCTGGTGACAACTTGTTATGAGCAATGTTTATTTTCCAATTTTATAACACTTTCTTGCAGCATAACTATAATTGTAAATCAGTAAAGCAAGACAATGAAACAACTGCTTTAGGCAATATATGAATTATTGAATTTGGATCAATACACATTTTTTGTGAACATATAAAATACCACACACAATAATTTTTTTAATTTTATAACTTATTTTTCAAAGGCCTAATAAATTATGATTACTGTCCTCCTCCCCCAAATAAGAGTAACCAATAGGATCCTTATTCCTCAGAATGGCATGCATATTACTGATGTCATTTTTTAAAAAATTTTACTTATTTATTTGAGAGAGAGAATGAAAGAGAGAGAGAGAGCATGAGAGGGGGGAGGGTCAGAGGGAGAAGCAGACTCCCCACTGAGCAGGGAGCCCGATGTGGGACTCGATCCCAGGACTCCAGGATCATGACCTGAGCCGAAGGCAGTCGCTTAACCAACTGAGCCACCCAGGCGCCCCCGATGTCATTTTTTTAACAAACAGGAAAGAAAAGCAGGTGGTTTCCACTTCAGCTTTGTTGGAAAACATGGTTGGGAAAGAGAGGTAGAGGGAGAAAAAAAATTGCTGTGAATTCTTACATTTCTGTTCAGTACGAAAATTCTTTCAAAAGCAACAAATAAAAGAAAGTCATTGGGAGAATATGAAGGGTAGATCAGTATATGCACAGACATTAATATGTACATATATATGAAACACAGTCTTTTATGTGATATAAAATCATCCTGATTGGTGATGAATCATTTCCCAGAGGGCAAAAGAAATTGTGTCAATCAACTCTCACAACTTTGTTCACAGTTTTCATATTAGGTGATATTCAAAATGTTTATGTGTTTTTATAATTTATATGCTGCATACATATTTACTTTCAGGTGGTGAATTTTAGGTATGAAATGTATAACTGATAATTCTAACAATAAAATGAGAGAAGGATAGGTCCAAATGGCTGTTGTCTAGTGTTTCAGGGGCTCTAACATTTTACCACTGAAGAATATCTAAAGTCAGAGGAAAACAAATATATCTTCCTAAAACAACTAAGCCACATCCTTAGGGGCACACCTAAAGGGTAATTTTTTTTCTACACCAGGGGAAGAGGGGCACCTTCTCTTTCATTTTGCAAAGTAAGAATGTTGCCTTTCACTTGGTACCATATTCTGCATTAATATGAAGCTTGGTTTTTCCTCCACACTTGCACTCTCTCCTCTGACAAATCTCACCCCCTTTGGCATGCTAATGAGATGCATCACATTCATACCCTGGTTTCTGCACTCCAGCCCCAGCCCAGCACTCCGTACTTGCTGGAAGGAACAGAAGAATGTCAGGGCCTGAGTAGACCCTCGTTGGCATTTGCTTCTTCTTTCTAGTTCCAGTTTGAATGATTGGAAGCTTCGACCTGCACCCGTGCTATAGCAGGCAGCCCTACACATGAGTGTACCAGGAGTAGCCTGTATGACTACACTTATGATTCTAAAACAATGTTGATCACCACAATCCCACCCATGCTAACATTCACTGGCTCCCATTTGCTTGTAGATTAAAAAGTTTAACCTCTTTTGAACACCAGCCAATTTCTTACCCATGGGTTCTTAACCTAATCCTGAAGGGCTGTAGCTTGGATGGGAAAAGTTATAATTTTATCATTATTAACCATTAACAGAAATGGATTACTTCTTTAAATTATGCATGTAGCAACAGACCTTCATAGTAGTAACGGTACCTGTGACTCTTTCACTCGTGGGAATCACAGCTATTTTCATATAAGAGTTTTTTCAACGTTTTGATAAGTGTAGGCTCAATGTAATTGAAATTACTCTGAGAAGGGCCAAACGGACCTCCCCAGATTGCCACCCTTTGGCATAAACAAAAGTTAAAACCTTGTTCCAGTCTAGTTACTACGGATTCTCTCTACCTACTCCATGCTTCTGCTATACTAAGATGCTTGTTCTTCCCCAAACATTCCCTGGTCTTTACATGACCTCATGTCCTAATGTCCTAGCCCCTTGCTTGAGATCTTCATCCCTGCTGGAAAATGTGCCCTTGAACAGTGGTTTGGGAAGAACAAGCTTGATGAAGCCTTCTCTTAAGTTACCAGGCAGAGTCTGAAGCTCTCTCCCTTGGGCTTTCCTTATCTTCAGTCTTCGGCATTTTCTGAGTCTGTGTGTCTGTCTCTACCATTTACACCTATTCCTTAGATTTGGACTCAGACTCTTGTCTAAGGGTCTGCTTCTGAGAACCCAAAGATGCTAATGGAACAAAGGAAGGGCTATTTTCCCAGGGATGCCAGATTAAGAAAGCATTCTAAATGGGGCACAAAAGAGTGATGTGGCAGAACCCACTTGCTCTCAGTGAGTTTCTGAGTATAGGATAGTGCTTTCATTTTCCAACTTCACTGTTCCTTTTATTTATTTTTTATGATTTTTTGGTCACTGTTTCTCTTAAAATCAAATTACTGATTGATTGCAAATAAAATCCCAACATAACAAAGCATCTTCTCATGTTATAAGCAAGCCTGGCTCCAGGTAAAACTGTGAGAGACAAAAGCCCATCTCGGAAACCTTGACATCCCTGTCATCAGCCTTGCCCTTCTTCCACGAAGGTTCCAAGTGCATGTCCCAAGCCCCCTGGGCTCTTCTGACATCCCAGTACCTGGATGGAGATATTCCCCACAGCATGTAATCCAGGCCTGCCCTTTGAAGAGTTCAGAATTCTTTATACTCTCTTTTTAAAACCCCGTCTGTGTGGTCTGTTCAGGCAACCCTGCCCAGAGAGCACAGAGGATGGGTTTCAAATCAAGCTTCACTCATCAATGCAATGGCAGCTACTGAGTTGAATATTCTGGCTACTTGTTGAATATTTAGTAGGCACCAGCTGCCATGCCATGGCCTAGGATGCAGAGGCAGAGTCCCTGACATCAAAGAGTTCCCACAGGGGATGGCCAGTTGTAATTAAGTTGGTCACAACTATATTAGGAAGCACAGACGGGCGCTGTCTTAGTTTGGGTTCTCAGAAGCAGACCCTTAGGCAAGAGTCTGAGTCCAAATCTTTTGTTTGGGAGGTAATCTCAGGAGGAACGGAGAGCACGTGTGAGGGAATGAGACAGGAAGAAAAAAGCCAGTAGAGGGTATGTTTTCAAGCAAATTATGCCAGGAGCTACTGGGGTTCCATCCTGATGAGGATTCCCGGAGGTGTGGAGAGTATACCCCAGAGTTGTCCTACTTGAGAGATAAAGAAGTCATATATTTATTCACATTTATGTATGTATGTATGTATGTATGTATGTATGTATGTATTTTGAGAAGGAGAGCATGTGCACCCATGCATGAGTGGGAGAGGGGAGGTCCAGAGGGAGAGAGAGAATCTCAAGCAGACTCCATGCCCAGTGCGGAGCCCGACTTGGGGCTCCATCTCATGACTCTGAGATCATGACCTGCGCTGAAATCCAGAGTCAGATGCTTCACCGACTGAGCCAGCCAGGCAATCCAGGAAGTCATATTTGTGCAGCAATCTCCACTGTTTATGGGTTGGGAACTTTAGCTGGCACATTAACTCCCTGGCGTTTCTAGCCTGTGAGTTCTGTTCTTTTCTATAGGTGTCAATCGTTTTCATCTCTATGCTTCAGTCTGGGTAATTTCTATTGACCTATATTCTAGTTCATTAGTTCTACCTTCTATTTTATCTATTACATTAAACGTAAACCCATTTAAGCGAGTTGTTAACTTTAGTCATTATTTCAGTCAGTTACACAATCTCCTGTTGAGTCTTCCAACAGATTTCAGTTTTTAGAAGATGTTCTTCACCGGATTTATCTCTGTTCTTGAACATATTTTATCACCACTGTGTTAAAGTCCATATAAAACAGCACCAATAACTGGGTGTTGTTTCTTTTACCTGTTTTGTTTCTTGTATTTTTTTAGTCATTTGATCCCATTCTTAGCATTTCTGGTAAATTTTTATTAAGTGACAACAGATAAGAAAATGGTAATAATCTGAAACTCTCATGAATGTTTTCTTCTTACACTGAAGTATTGCTTTTTTCATGGCAGGCAGTTAAAATAGGGAAGAAAAAGTGAATTCTGTCTGGCACCAAGCTTGTTCTAAGCTGCTTTCAGAGTGTGTGCTTGGTGGCTAGTCTGTAACTAGTGTGCCTCCTTCCTGGGCTGGAGTCCCCCTGTTTACTGGGCCCCTTTTTCCTGCTGTATCTCTAGAACCCTGATTTCATCAATCAGGCCCCCAAGAAGCTCTTAGCTTTGTAAGCTCCTAGATATGCTCTCTGCTGGATTTCATAGTCTCTCAGCCCTGAGCCACTTATTTTTAAATGCACTGAGAGAGAACTATGGAGAAGAGTAATCCAAATAATTATATTATTTGAGCTTCATTCATATCCTATGATAGCACAGCATTACCCCTACATTCCAGATGAAAAGGGTGAATGAAACACAGAGAAATGAAGTAACAGGACACAGTCAGTCACACAGCTGGTAAGTTAGCAGAGTGTAGAGTCCACCCCACTCTTTGTTACCAAAGCCTTATGCTCAGAAATGTTGGACTGAAAAATTAACAAAATTTCCAGGATCAAAGAAAGCTGATGGTGTTCAATTTTAATAACCAATATGTATACAGTCTTTTGCCTGGCATACCAATGGCACTTAGTAAATGGTATAAAAGAAGTCATATAGCATAGCATATGACTATTTCATGGCTTTTTGTCTGTTTATAGAGTTTAATTAAATGCATTTCTTTTAATGGTACATAAGCAAATCAGAGCCAGGATGGCTGGACAGATCAGTAGAATTCCTGGTCACTGACAGGTTGTGATTGGAAAAATCTCAAGCAAGTTTCCTTTATCATAAGCATTTTTACCACTGACCTTTTCCTGTGGCTAAAATTCCACTATTAAAATACACCTTTAAAATTTTTTTTTCAATTAAAAATAGAGCTACTTTATGACCCAGAAATTACACTACTGAGTATTTACCCCAAAGACACAGATGTAGTGAAAAGAAGGGCCATATGCACCCCAGTGTTCATAGCAGCAATGTCCGCAATAGCCAAACTGTGGAGAGAGCCGAGATGCCCTTCAATGGATGAATGGATAAAGAAGATGGGGTCCATATATACAATGGAATATTACTCAGCCATCAGAAAGGATGAATACCCAACTTTTACCTCAACATGGATGGGACTGGAGGAGATTACGCTAAGTGAAATAAGTCAAGCAGAGAAAGTCAATTATCATATGGTTTCACTTATTTGTGGAACATAAGGAATAGCAGGGAGGACATTAGGAGAAGGAAGGGAAAAATGAGGGGGGGGAATCGGAGGGAGAGATGAACCATGAAAGACTGTGGACTCTGAGAAACAAACTGAGGGTTCTAGAGGGGAGGGGGCGGGATGGGTTAGCCTGGTGATGGGTATTAAGGAGGGCACGTACTGCTTGGAGCAGTGGGTGTTATACGGAAACAATGAATCATGGAACACATCAAAAACTAATGATGTAATGTATGGTGACTAACATAACATAATAAAATTAAATTAAATTAAAAAAAAATTTTTCATCTCTGAAAAGGGTAGAGTACAAACTCTTCTACCTAAAACAACTAACAAAGCTTGACAATTTTTGAAATTATGTTCACAGGCGCCGGAAAGCTACTAAGGCAGCCAGAACTTGAGAGACCAGGCTGTTGGAGAGAAAGGAAGTGTACGAGGTGACATTCTGAGTTTCATTTCCTCTCAAGGCATTTACTGATGCAGAAAAAAATGACAGAACCAAAACCTCAAAAGCCATGCACAAAGCAGTGGCCAAAAGGCAGAGACGCCAAACTGAGGGTACAGTAGTCTTATTAGTCTGGGAAATGAAAACTTCGATATTAGGGCGACAGAAACTTGAGGACCCAAGATCCTGAATAAACGGGAAACGATGAGATGAAACCCACAGTCTGTGCCACCTTGTGTTCTTGAGGTTATGTTCTTACACAGATTGAAGAAGGGAAGTCTATTGCTACAGACTACCTTAGCAGGAGGCAAAGAGGTGGTTACCATCTTGAGAATAGCTCCTCACCCACTGGAATGATACATGGAAAGATCCATGGATCAAAAATCCTAATTGTGTTCAAGCTCTAGAAAGGAGCTTTATGGATTCTGTGAAAGTAGCTGCAGGGTTAACATTTACTCTAACCCCTTCCAGACGTTAGGGTGCCAGGGTTTAAAACTTCATGCTTAAGGAACCTGCAATCTCAGAACACTTGGGTACTAATAGGCTGGCTGATACTCTTCTCTTGAGAGAGGGATGCAATCCCACATTGTTCATTAGAAACCTCCAGAGGAATTCTGCTCAAACATTCACATATTCTCTCTTTCTCTCTCTCAAACTTCTGTTTAACCAAAAATATCTCACGCTGCAATTTAGGCTCCTGCCTCTGATTCTGTTCTCAGAAGGAATGGAAAAATACATGTCTCACACTCAGAATAATTGTATTTTTACATAGTAAGACTTCAATTAGCCATTCTCTTGGGAATGAAGTTCCTATGAACTAATTCTTCCGTGTTGAAAGTAATTTTTATTTCTCAGAAATCTTGGAAAGCAAAGCTTCCTATGTTTGCTGCTGCAATGCAGTTTCTCTAAATGCAGGACCAATGAGGGTAAATAAGATTTTTACAAGATATTGTGAAACCGGGGTGGTGGTGGTCCCTATCTTCTACCTCTCCCTCCCCCACCCTTTTGTACACATGCCTTGGTCTGAGATACGAAGTTGTGATGGCAATGATTTCCTTTTTTTCCTGGGCATGCCATTAGATCACACTTCCCAGCCACCCTTGCAGTTAGGTGCAGTCACGTGATTAAGTTCAGATCAATGAAATCTGATGATTTCAGGCATGATCCATAGAATTTCCCAGAGAGATTCTCAGCTCTTTTTCCTCATACACTAGTTGAATAGAGAAATGAGTGGAACCTTAAGACAGACACTGCCTGAGTCCCTGACGGAGCATGTGGAAGGCTGCCAAGTAGGACTTCAGAGTCCAACATGAAATGAATGGGAAATACACTTTTATTGTGTTAAGCCATTGGAATTAGGACGCTTTGTTAGAGAAGTTAGCCAGGTATCACTCTAGAGAAAGCCAGAATCAGGATCCGGAGCTTGAAACAGCCTAGGTTTGGATCCTGGAAACAGCCTAGGTTCGGATCCTGGGTCTGCCACTTGCACTAGTCATGTGACTCTGGGAAACGCCCTAAGGATTCTGGTTCCTGAATGAGTCTGTGGAAGGCTGCGGGGCCAGAACTCCTGGGTGGAGCTGGGAAATGAAGAATAAAAACACCTCTTGCACAGGGCATCTGGGTGGCTTAGTCATTAAGCGTCTGCCTTTGGCTCAGGTCATGATCCCAGGGTCCTGGGATCCAGCCCCGCATTGGGCTCCCTGCTTGGTGGGAAGCCTGCTTCTCCCTCTCCCTCTTCCCCTGCTCGTGTTCCCTCTCTAGCTGTCTCTCTCTCTCTGTCAATTAAAACAAAACAAAACAAAACAAAAAAACCCACACAAACAAAAAAACACCTCTTGCATTAAACCATGGAGTTTTGGACCTGTTTACTACAGCAACTTACCTAAAATCAGAGTATATCAGAAGGCGCTGAAGATACAAAAGTCATCAAGATACGGAAGTCTCCAAGAATGGGCAGTGTCCAAGGTTTGGAAATGTGCAGAAAGGAAGCTACTGATAAGGTGCCAGTTTTCCTTTTCATGAATAATTTGGGCATATTGGTTTGTTGTGGTGGCATGTTGACCCTCTTTTCCCTGCCCTTTCCCCTCCTCCCAGGGATGTTCTTACCACATCCCGAATGGCCTCTGTTGCTTCCTATAAATAAATCTCTGTTCTCTAGGTAGCCCCATCAGAAAACCAATGACCAAACTAATGAAACCCATTCATGCAAAGTGTTTCTTCAATCAGGCATTTGTATTTTTAAGTCTCTTAGCTTGAAGTATACAGCTCCGTCTGTTCCAATAAATAGGTGGAAGATTTTCTTAAGACGAGGAGCTGGATGGAAGGCAGATCCGATGGCAGTGTGGGGCCTTTGGGGTGAGGGTGGAGCATGCCCACCATGGCAGATGACCCTCACTCTTGGAAGGGCTACTGTACAGGGGATCCACCCTCTCTTCCTGCCTTTAGGATGCCCTGTCAACTCCAAACTCTTTGGGTCTTTAGCCCCACATTTAACCTCTCCTTGAGCACGGCTTGGTCCTAATATCTCCAATCTCAATCCAATTCTGTCCTTACCTTCCTGTAATACCGGCCCCATGCTACTGACTTTTTTTTTTTTTTTTTTTTTTTTGAGCGCACTGGATACCCTTAAGGAACTTTCTGGTTTGGGTAAACTTTATGTTGCCTCCATTCTCACGGACTTACCTGACAATGGTATGGGCTCACCCCTCAATTCTCATGTTTAACTCCTAACCACCCCCCATGCTTCAGAACATGAACTTTCTTTGAATAATGTTGTCACAGATATACTTAGTTAAAATGGGGTCACACTGGCCTGAACCAAATCCAATACAACTGGCATCTTCCTAGAACGGGGACACACACACACACACACACACACACACACGGAAACACCAGTAAAATGAAGGAAGAGACCCACAAGCCAAGGAACGCCATAGATTGCCAGCAAACCACCAAAAACTAGGGGAGAGGCATGGGACAGCCTTTTCCCCTCAAAGCTCTCAGAAGGGAGCCAACCCTGCCGACATCTTGATCTTGGGCGCCACTAGCCTCCAGAACTGAGAGCCAATAAACTTCTGTTGTTCAAGCCAGCTGATCTGTGATACTTGCTTATAGCAGCCCTACCAAAATGAGTCAAAGGAGATGTCATCTACATAACTGGGCAGTTTGACAGATTTCAAGAGGTAACACTAAGGGTGCTCAAAGCACAGTGTCTAGCCCATAGCAAGTACTCAGTAAATGTCAGCTGTTGATGTTACTTCAGCTACCACTTATTTTCCGACCCTTTCATCTGTCAACTGCATCGTCTATGTTCTGAAGTGCAGCCCCATTCTGCCTGCATTATTTCCATCCCTGCCCTCAAAGTCTCTGATTAAAAAATCTATTATGTTGGAACCCATCTTCTTGATTAGCAAAGCACTGCTACATGCAATGAACAATATTAATTGATCCTTCAGACTTCTTTTCTTTGAGCTAAATGAGCCTTGATTTTTTTCTTAATAGGTCTTAATGCTTTAACTTTTTAATCATCTCTATAGTGGCTAAGAAAGGCTCTCCAAGTTCTTTAGTAAAAGAATCTATAATCTGATGTGGTATCAGCAGGAGCCAAAATTCTAATGTGATAAGGGGGACTACCATATGGGCAATTTATCTTTGTGTGCTCTGCCAAATCCAATTACTTGTCCTTCTCTGTGCCCTCAGAGGCTGACCCATGTGGAATACATGGCCCAGATTCCCCTGGTGACTGATGTCCAGATGGGTTTGGCCACTGGGGCGTCACTGGCAGATGACATGAGGGTGGGAGGAAATGCAGGTCAGGGTGTTTCTTTCCTTCTCCCATCCTCCTTTGGCACTTTGTCTCTGGAAGTAGCTGCATCCTTCCATAATGACAGTGCCTGGGGAAACACTTGCACTCCCGACAGGGCCCTCTAGGCCCAGAGACAGAAAAGGCTGTCTTTTGTTCTTAGTCCCTGGGGGCCTTACGGTCTTTTGTTTGCTTCTTCAAACCTGTCCACACCTCTGTGGGCATTTCTGGCACTGAAGTCCCTTCCCTTGAGCCACCTGGAGTGGATTCTTTCTTACCTGCACCCTGACTGATGCATTTGTGAAGTGAGATCCTGAGGCAGATGCTGAGGCCAGGATTGAGTGCAAGTTAACTGGGGAAGTACAGGGGACGACTTTTAGGGAAGTAGGGAATTTATATGGGAAGAGGAAGGCAGCTAATTAAGGCTGAGTGAGTGAGGCTGCCAGTTACAACAGTGTATGACAGAGGCTCGTTCCTGCCCGGGAACTCTGAGAAAGGATGAAAAAGAGGCCTTGGCATTACCTCACCTCGGTCAGTGGAATTCACTGGAACTGCCAGCCTATCTTGTCCTCAGGCTGTACAGCTTCACTCAGGATCAAAAAGAGCCTTCTAGAGCTGCACAAATTGGCAGCTGGGAGCCAACGGGAAGGCTCGGAGTAGAAGGGTGGTGCTCGGGGACCAGCCATTGCATACATCAAGTCTACACACCGCCAAGATTCTCACTGTAGGGAAGCTTCAGTCATATCATCCCTCTTGGATATTATCAAATGACACTTTATCATCTTCCATCTCACTTGTAAACTCCCTCTCCTCCCCAACCGTGGTTCCTTGTGCTTTTCTGAAGTGGGTTTTATTCTGACACTAGCAATTTTACCATGGCATTGTGAGCTCTGATTTCCTCCAGTGCATACTAAAAATATTACTTTACATGATTCTCACCATCAAAGGGCTACTCTGGATATTGATTGGGTCAGGGTTTCCCCAGGTTTCATGTTTTTCCAAAGCATGGGGCTAGATGTATAAATATAGAGTGATTAATTTTAAATGCCGCCAACTCTGGCTCCAGATATGGCCACGTGCATTTCTGGGTCACTAAGGTGGGTTCACGTATCCATTTATCACTTATGCTGTGTCCACTATGTGCCTAATGCATATACATATATAGTGAATATACTGAAGCACATGATAGGGTCTTTGTCCTCATGAGTAGTCCAGACAAATAAAGAGCTAACTGGAGTGGAGTGTGACAAGTACTTGCGTGAAGAAAAGACTGGTGGTGGGGTGTGTGCTTGAGAGGGGGGGGGATTATCTGTTCTGGAATTGAGGGTTGGATCAAAGAACTCTCTGGGCTGAGATGGAGGACAAGTGGACTGAGGACGCTGGGGGTGCCAGGTGGGGCAGGAACTAGGATAAGGATGCCCCAAACACTGAAGCAGACACCAAGGTGAGAGAGAGGCTGGTGCCTTCTGGGGAGGTGGAAGTGGTCTAAAACTGGCTGGAACACAGCCATGGTGGAAACCAAGGGCAAGGGATGGGTGAAAACGCAGAGTTAGCAGACAGCAGACTCCACTACTTTTCTATTTCCAAATTAGATTATTTCTGAGAGCAAGTGAAAGATCTGGCTCAGATTCTTTTCTTCCGTGTGCACTATGTGTCATTTAGGAGACGACAGAGAGTTCTCTGTGAACTTGAGCAGCTTGTTCAAAGTGGAGTTGAAATTAACCAAGGCCTTTGAGGAATAGAGGGAAGATGGCTCTGTGTTCACTCGCCTGGTAATCAACTCTGACCAAGGTTGTCTCCACTTTTGTGGGCTGCTCATCTGTCCTGGGAGGGCACCGGGCTCTCCTGCTTGGAGCTTCTTCCCTGGTGCTGATGGCTCCTTCCTCTTAGTCTCCCAGCAAAGTCAGGTGCAGGCAGAGTCTGGGAAACATTGGTGGTTCCTTCCAATGCACAGGGTGGTAGAAGCTCATAGAGCTTGCATACAAGACAGGAATGAGGAGTGAGTTAGAGGCACTTAAACATTTCAGCCTTAGATCTCCTTGCCTCCTTGCAAAACACCACCCAGCACTGGTGTTCCATGTGTTATCATATAAAAACAATTTTGCCTGGCAAAAATGAGCACTACATGAATTTTAACTCATCATCTTTTTTAAGCCCCTCCTACAAAAGGGATGATCGCCAAGTGAGGAGAGTCTTCGGTGCGCTATAAAGTCCAGCAGTGTCAGTGAAGATACTGCCCCAGAACTTGGAGGTGCAGTGACAACGTGGGTTCAATCCCATTATTACAGATGTGCCTTCTGAATCATTAGAAAACAGTCCCCTCACACTAACAATTGCTTTTACATCAAAGTGATATTTCAAACTGTTCCCAAAGAACCATGAGCCTTTATTGCCTTTGTTTCTTATAATTAGGGTCTGTAGCTGAATATTTCTCTTCTCAGGTACTGCTTCATTTGTCTCCTGAGTCAGGAGGTGTCACTGCTCTGTAAACACCCTCCCCTCCGCGGAAGATGTGGGAGGTTGTCTGCCACATCGCGCTCCTCAAACCCTGCTTCAGAAAGAGGAGGGAACCAGGATGCAGGACGAATTCAGCAGTTGGTTTCTTCCTTTCATTCTGCGGCCCTCCTAATTATCTACTCAGCCAAATACCAATTACCTGTAATCAGTGTTACCGTGAAGTTCAATGGCAGATGGGCACTCAATTGATTTCACACAGACCCTTAATTGTTTCTCCTTCTTTGCCCCTCTTCTTCCTTTGTGTCTATATCTGGCAGTCGAACTCTCTTGGGTTCCCTAATCTCCCTTGCAACTTCACCAAACCAACAATTAGTCCTTTCCCCAGCCTTCATGCTTCAAGTGTTTAATGACTTGGAACGTAGCAATGAAACTTCCGATAAGCAAGAGACAT
Source organism: Zalophus californianus (assembly GCF_009762305.2). Classification (NCBI taxonomy): domain Eukaryota; kingdom Metazoa; phylum Chordata; class Mammalia; order Carnivora; family Otariidae; genus Zalophus; species Zalophus californianus. The sequence continues at coordinate 104,808,026 of NC_045602.1, read as the reverse complement.
CTTGTGAACTGGCTTGGAGAAAGAGATCTCTGGTAACTTGAATAAGATAAATCGGTTACTGAGATGCTAAGTCTTCATCCAAAATGACTTTGTGATCCCTTGTATCTCATAATTGTTATTGTGGGGTTTGAAGTACACTGGAATTATGGATGAGAATAATTTAAGAGCCCAATCCCTCTTAGGTAATCTCTGTGAATTCATGGGTAGACACATATATGTCTTTATAGTCCTGTGTATTGATAACTAGAGCACATCTGAGCTTCTAGGCCATTTCTATGGCTACACGATTACTAAACTGACCTGTGGGTAGCAAGAGCTTTCAGGAAACTTCACATACAGATGCTCACAGGTAAAATTCTTCTCTGAGGACAAGATGCTCTATTCGAGGTCTTTGAAACAGCACACCTGACACCACCCTCATAAAACTGCCCTCTTTGTCCTGTAAGTCAGTCAAAAGATCATATAAATCAGTGGCTATTTATAAATGACTCACTTAGGTCAGCTGATAGAAAAATTGTCCATAATCTGCCCCTGGTCAGAAAGACAAAGGACAGCTGTGGTTCATGGGAGGAGGAATCAAAATGGCAGCCAGAGTCCTGGGGAGGGCAGTCTGACAATGGCAAATCTAAACACTCCCTTCACCCCGTCTAACGCTGGGGATTTGTGGTCACTGCTCAATACTGTGGACTGCTATTTCCCAAAGAGAACTACCTTCTGACCACAACATTGGTATGGCATATCATGTCATTTTTGAAAGGAAAAATAAGTTGTCCTTGGTTGGGTTCCCCCAGGAGGCAGACCCTAGGGCAGGGATTTGAGTGCAAGTAGTTGAGCTGTGAGGTAGTCCCAAGAAGCACTGGCAGGGAAGTAGGGAAATGTTTCAGGGAAAGGAGGGCACCGACACAAGGTCAGTTAATGAGCAAGTTACTGCTGTGGGCAACTGAGTCTCAATCCTGCTGGGCAACTCTGGAAGACAGTATAAAGAGGTTCAGAGTTGTCTACCACCCCTGTCCCCTATACCCCAGCCAGGAGCTAGGAAGCTGCAAGTTTTATACATTAACTCTTGTCCGCCATTGGCTGGACAAGATGGCCGAGAGATGCCCCCCAGGGGAATTAGTTCTTCCCAACTTCTGTCTGCAGCCCACCTACAGGTTGGGCAGCCAGAGAAAGCCAAAGGAATAATGGTCAGGGTGACAACAGTATCTGTGGGTCTTACAGCTGCCTCACAGAAACATATGCTCAGACATGCCCAAGGAGAGATGCACTTGGAGAGGTTTCGAATGCATGGGGCCCATGGGTGACCAAGAGAAGACCCACAGAGTTAAAATAAACCAGATAACATTTGTACCAAAGAATGGCTGCACGTGGTTACTGAGAATACTCAGATGTGGGTGGGAAAGGGTAAGGAAAGGAAGAGAGTACAGAAGAAACGCTGTTTGGGAGAGTGAAAAGTCATCCCAAAGACTTCAGGCAACTCTGGCACCCAAATCATAGACTGTCTGGAAAGAAAAGTCACGTTTTCAACTTCGTAGCTTGGCGACCAAATGGCCTGAATTTGGTAGAGTTTAAATGGAAAAATCACCTTATTTTTCTACGACCACTCTAAGTAAGTTCTTTTGCATGTTCCTTGTCCTTTCTGTCCTTGCTCTGGACAAAAAAATCTGAGAAAACAGGGCATTTGGGTGGCTCAGTCGTCTAAGCATCCAACTCTTGATTTGGGCTCAGGTCATGATGTCAGGGTGGAGAGATCAAGCCCCGAATGGGGCTCCATGCTGAATGTGGAGCCTGCTTGAGATCCTTTCTCTTCCTCTGACCCTCCCCCACTGCTTGCACCTGGTACGTGAGCTCTCTCTCTCTCTTTCTCTCTCTCCCTCCCACCCTCCCTTCCTTTCACCCTCCTTCCTTCCCTCTAAAAAAAAAAGGTCTAAGAAGACAGCATAGATTTCTGGTCACTCTAAGATATAAGGATCATCTAATTTTAATAATTAAGATTCACACAAAGTCACAAATCTTATTCTATGACTTAATATAGGGAAAAAAACAAAATCACAAATACATGGCCCTCTAATATTCTTTATATTCAAAGAATATTGTCCATTATTTCATTATGGAACAACACTTTTTTCCTCTCAAGAGCATCTCATATTCAGTCTGCTAGTTAAGATATTTTATTTTTTGTAAACACTTATTTGGGGTCATTCATTTTGATCTTTGACTTAAGAATAACAGTTTGTTTCCAAAAGATCTGACAGATGGCCACAAGTCTCAGTTGCGCCTTACCTTGAAACAGGCTGCTAGCCCTCCTCCATAATCTGCTAAAATGGCTAAGCCTACCTTACTAGCAGGACCAAATTTAAATCCTTAAGCAAAGAGATCATTGAACCTGCTCAGGTACAGACATCACTCATTGTTCAAACTCTGATTATACATCCTCTCTTTCAGAGAATTAACATTTAGTAATTGCTCCTTCTAATATAGTTCTTGGGCATATTTTTAAAATTTCATGTAAATTTCACTCATGTGGAATTTAAGCAAATGATCATAGGGAGAAAAAAGAGAGGCAAACCAAGAAACAGACTCTTAACTATAGAGAAGAAACTGATGGTCACTAGAGGGAAGGTGGTGGTGGGGGGAGGATGGGTTAAACAGGTGATGGGGATTAAGGAGTTTACTTGTTGTGATGAGCACCAGTTGTTGTGTGTAGGTGTTGAAGCACTAAATTATATACCTGACACTAATATTACACTGTATGTTAACCAGAATTTAAATAAAAACTTTACAAAAATGAAAAAATAAAAATTTCATGTAAAATAAAAAGTCACAACAGGACTCACTTTGCCTGTATTGCTTCTAACTTGACATTAATGTCAAGAAATACCAAAGCCACACTCATTGTGTGAAAGCAACAAGGAAGTTAAAGATCATTGCTGCATTCATCTTAAGTTGCTCATCTGTATTACATCTTCTATACTCAAATGTACATACAATCCTGGAATAGGATCTAGAAGTGTTAAGTATCCATCTTTGCTACTTGTATGTGTAGGAATTTCTCTAAGGGTCAACCATGATTTTATTTCAACTGGGAGTTAGGGTAGGTTTTATTCCATGGACAAACTTCTATATGATTTTCCATGATTCCATATGAAGTTATCTGATGCTAAGAATTCCAACTCAGCGATTTTTTTGAAGTAGCAGGTTCAACTTCATTCAATTTTAGAGTGGGGGCACACTGGGAATTAATCATTACTCACTTTCACACATACGATGCCTTTTTACCTAGCTAGAAAATAGATATTTAACAAACTTTGGAAATGCACAGTTATGGCATTTTAAAAGATTTAGGAGTGGTAATGATAAAGCTATAAACCTGGAAGGCTGGATGTTATCCTGGAAAGAGTGCAAGTTTTATATGGGTCGACCCAGCTTCCAGCTGTATAAACCTCACAGGCAAGTCTTGGATTAGTTCTTCATCCCAACAAAACAAAACAAGGAAATACTTCCTCCCTCTCCTGTCCAACACAAAAAGCACACAAAACAAAAAGTCTGTCTCATAGGTTTCCTAGCAGAACTAAATAAAATCAAGTATATAAAGCGACTACCACAGTAACAACCCTAGTTACTCCCAACTAGCAAATCAAAGATCAATATTATAACATATTCCTACTTTATTCTATGTACCACGCAATTTGAGTGAATTAAGATCTGGTTCCATGAATAAGTAAGTCATTTATGAAGAGAAAATATAATTGACCATTTGTGAAGGTAACTGGTATTCCTTTTTCAGAAAGGGGATAAAAGCCTCATTTTTTATAAATCTGACATTATTATTGATAACCTAAGAGCAGGATAAGCCCTTCATTTAGAGTGATGCTCTGAAGCACAGTATGCCAAGGAGAAATTGATTTGACTTTTTAATTCCACCAAATGAGGACGTCAATGCAGAAATGAGTTTGATTAATTAGAATAACTTTCTCTCCCTCTTCATCTCTACCTCCATTCTTTCCCTCCCCATGTCTTACCCCTCCATTTCCATCTTTCCCTCCTGCCTGCATCTCCATATTTCTCTCCCACACCTGCCCCAATGTGTAACCTTAATAAAGCCAAAGAACAGTAATTACAGTCATTTCTAACTCAAAGAGGCATATAACATTAAATTAGGGGAAACTTATCAGTAATGTAGCATTTCAAAATAGTTGTGCATAGATACTATTAACAAAGTATATTGCACTGCAATCACAAACTCATATACTAAAACTAAAAATGCATTTGATGAGTTTTGAGCCATATTACTTTAGTTCATCAGTACTTTATAAAAATATGCATTAAGACCAACTTCCTGCTGAAGAATACATCAGTACACTTATGAAGGTGGTGTTGAACAAATTGTATTTTCTAAAGTAATGCCTCCATATAATTTATCATTTCAATCTAATGCAAATTACTGGATGACAGCTGTATATATGTATGATTGTCATGAATCTTTGGAATCATACAGGATTTTTCAAATCCTATGATCTATAGAACATGCTTGCTATTAAGGTCCTTTATTTATTTATTTTTTGGACATGTTGAATCATGTAAGATCTCTATCAGCTGCATGATATCTAATTGAATATAGAATGCACTACTTAAACTTTAAGCTTCTATAATTCATTGGTTATTATATTTGTTTTCCAATGATCTGTGTTGAATGAGGAATTTAGGATAAATAAAATGGATAGTTCCAAAATTCTTATTGTATTAAACAATTTCAATAAGTCAATTACAAGTTATAGTTTAAGATGTCAGATACAAACTATAACTCTGTGTGTATAAAGAGGAAAGTTACTTTTGGACTTTGACTTCTCTGTAAAACATTTTACTTAAGTATAGCATCCATAACAAAAAAGTGCACAAATCATGGGTACAAATTCATGAATTTTCACAGAGAACACCTTCCTCCAATCACAGTGCAGATCAAGGAGAAAAATGCCAGAAGGCTCCCTCGAGCGATGCCTGAGTCATTAACTCTACCAAAGACAGACCATTATCCTGACTTCTCCCACTGGAAATTTGTTCTGCTTGATTTTGAATTTTATATACATAGAATCACACAGCATGTATTCTCTTAGGTCAAGCGTCTTTGATTCAACAGTTTGTGAGATTAATTCATGTTGTATGCCACATTCTTTCTCATTGCTGTGTAGTATTTCACTGCATGATTATACCACAATTTTTAAGTTTGCTCTCATGCTGATGGATATTTGGGTGGTTTCCAGTTTGGGACTATCAGAAATAACGCTGCCATGAATGTTCTAGTACTTGTCTTTTAGTGAACATACATATGATGCTGCCATTGGGTATATACCCAGAATTGCTGAGCCAAGGTTATATGTCTATTTGGTTTTACTAGATGGTTCCTATCAGCTTCCCAAAGCAGTTCCACAATTTACAGCCCCACCAACAGCTTATCAATTGCTCATATCCTCATCCATACTTGCTGTTGTCAATCTTTTTCATGACAATTATTTGTTTTTCATTATAGCGTGTAGTGGCATCTTACTGTGGTTTTATTTTGCATTTCCATGATGATTAATGAGTCTGAGTGTCTTTCATATACATTGGCCATTTGGAGTTTTCTCTTTTGTGAAATATCTGTTCAAGTCCCTTGCTCATTTTCCCACTGGATTTTTTCCCTTTTTCTTACTCATTTGATGGAATTCTTTATAAACTCTGGATAAAAGTCTTCTGTTGTATACATGTGTTGAAATATTTCTTCACCTATGATTTTTTCATTCTCTTAATGTTTTTGATAAACATGTACTTAATTTTAAGCAGCCTAATTTAGATATCTTTTCATTGTAGTTATTACTCTCTGTGCCGTTTTAAAAGTCTCTGCTTCCACCAAAGTCATGAATATATTCTCCTAAGCTTAGATTTACAATCCATCTGTAACTGATTTATGTGTATTACAAAGGTGGTCCAAATGGATTAAAAGAAGTTCAGTCACCTTCTAGCCTTTGCTTCTGAAGGGTAGCAGTTCTTAGCAACTCCAAGGAACTAAAGAAAACTCAGGAGAAACTGATCCAACAGTTACCTTAAGGTAGGGAGATGGCCAAGCATCTATTGAAGGAAAATTCTACTCAATATTACCTTGTTAATTGTTATTCAAAGAAAATCAAAAAAGGTATTTTTGAAAAGGACCAGTTATTTACGAAGAGAACAATACTTTCTTTTCCTCTGCTAGTAACCCTTAAATTCTGAAAAAAATTCCAAATTCTTTTTTTTTAAGATTTTATTTATTGATTTACTCAGAGAGCATACAAGTCGGGGGATGGGTGGGGGAAGAGGGAGAGAGAGAATCCCAAGCAGACTCTGGGCTGAGCATGGAGCCTGACGGGGCGCTTAATCTCACAACCTGAGCTGAAATCAAGAGTCGGATGCTTAACTGACAGAGCCACCCAGGCACCTCATCCAAATACTAAAATAAATCAAAACCCCCAGGCATTTCATAACTGAGAAGTTTTGAAAGTCTGCTTTTGGCGTCATATAGGTGGCCGTGCAGGCAAGCTCTTTGATTCTACAATAGCTGATGAGGGAACATGGACTTTGGAGGACAGAAAAATGGTCCGTATTGTTCTTACAAAGACAGAGAGAGATGCAGCAAATTGTTGGACTTCTCTTCTAGAATCTGAATATGCAGCTGATCCTTGGGTGCAAGACCAAATGCAGAGAAAACTTACATTAGAGAGATTCCAGAAAGAAAATCCTGGTTTTGACTTCAGTGGAGCAGAAATCTCAGGAAACTACACTAAAGGTGGACCAGACTTCTCAAATCTTGAGAAATAACTACTACTTTTTTTTTTTGCTACATTCTGTGGATCCCAGCAGATGTTGCCAACTTAGAGGAACAGATTATGTGGTGGAAGGAAAATGTGGATACCTGCAGTTAACAAATTGCAAAATATATTTAACTATGGTTCTAAAAATTGCATTCAAATATTTACATAGGAAACATCTTATATACTGTGGAAACTATTCTACTGATAATAGAGTAACTTTTTTTGGACACTTTTTTGCTCAGCATGAAGTTTTATATGCTGCATTTTACTAATTTCAGATTTAACCTGTATTTTTAACACAAAAAACATCGGGGTATAGATCATGTGAAATGACTGGTACCTTCAGGGACAATTAAATTTTTCTTTCAATAAGTGTAATGCAGGAATAATGTTCAATAAACCTTTCTAAATAGGAAAAACAACAACAACAAAAAAACAAAACCCCCAAATCCTCAGCATGCACATTTAGAAAAGCTTCACAGACTAGTGTTGTCCAGTAGAAATATAATGCAAGCCACATATGTTAACTTTAAATTTCCTAGTAGCCACATTAAAAATAAAAAAGATCAGGTGAAATTAATTGTAATAATATATTTTATTTAACATAAAAGATCCAAAATAGTTTCATTTCAACATATGGCACAAAGTATATTTCAGGAGCCCAATAGCCACATGTGGCTCTTGTCTACCATATTGGTCAACCCAGCCATAGACAGTTACATGAATACAATGGCCTTCTTAATAAATATTACAATGTACATATCTACAAGTCAACCAATTTTATATTCATATTATAGTTACATATTTATTTAAAAATATTTATTTCTTTATTTTAGAGAGAGTGAGAGAGTGTGTGTGCACAAGCAGGGGAGGGGGCAGAGTGAGAAAGAATCTCAGGCAAACTTCCCGCTGAGCATGGAGCCCAGGGTGAGGCTCAATCTCATGACCCTGAGATCATGACCTGGGCCGAAACTAAGAGTTGGACACTCAACAAACTGAGCCACCCAGGCACCCCTAGTTATATATTTAGAGAATAACACAGTGGTTCTCAACACATAGCCTCTGGACAGTCAGCACAGGTATCACCTGGGATTGTTAGAAATGCAAATTCTCAGCCCCATCCCAGACCTTTGGAATCAAAAAATCTCTAGGGGTAGGTCTATCAATCTGTGCCATTGTGATTTTGATGTGTGCTCCAGCACTTGAGAGTAATGGGGTTATCTCTGTTTTATACAATGATATTAACTTCATATTACAACATTATAAATATTCTGTCTTATCTGAAGCAGAAGCATTTCTGGGGGGGGTGTATAAACCTCTTAATCAGGCTATCATCTTGCATATTTCAAACGAGACCTCTCATGGCATGGCATGACATGGTCTGCTACCCTCTATGACAGAAATGTGGGAGAAAATTTTTTTGTTTGCTGATGATTCCCAATTGCCACAGGCATCTATTAAATTTTCAGAAGATGTGGGCCCACATAGTAATAATCAGAGCAAGAAAATTGTATCATAGAGAAAAGCAAATAACTACTTTCCCCTTATTAGTTCTGTATGAATAAAGTGAATATGTAAAGAGATGCTTGAAGAACCTTTACGATTTTTTAATATTTACTTCTTTGGCTTGGGATATATGATCTTGGAAGACCCAATTTTATTAGATTGATGTTTCTTTAAAGGCAGGGAGCTTTTCCCATGTTTCTGACTGTGGTATCCCCAGCACATAGAACAGTGCCAGGCACCCAGTAGGTTCTCAAATAAGTGTTTGCTAAATGAATGGATGGGTGCTCGATAAAACCCTCTCCATGTCTCAGATTCTGGTTTAGGAAGACAGCTCAGTTAGTGGGGTTCCCTCATTATTTTAACACAAAATGAGCTGAACCATTCTGCTTTAATCTTTTCAAACAGCATTCCCCTTCTTTCCAAAAGACTTCCATCTAAAAGTTCATATAGAAAGATTATGAGAAATCCTCATAATAGAGAATTTTAAGGAAAGTTCCTTAAACTTAGACTGTAAACTCCCTAAGGGTAAGGATTTTGTCTGGTTCACTGCTGAAACACTAACGTTCAGAACACTGCCCATAATACGGATGCTCAATAAATATTTGTCAGAAGAACAAATTTTACCCTTTTAAAATTTCTTTATAGCCCCTTTCTCTCTCCCTTTTGCACACAGCCAGGAAACCCATCCATTCTGGGGTTTGTCCAGGCTGTTCTACTCACCTGGAATGTTATCCGCTGTGCTTTCTCCACATCTACTGAGATCCCACCAGTCCTCTCAATGCCGTTCAAGTGTTCCTCTCCCACACAGGCTTCCCAGAACCTCAGGGTTGGCTGAGCCTCCATGCTCCCATCTAAGCTCCAAACTTCTACACTCTTCAATCCAACGCTTGCTAACATGATGTCTTTCATTCATTCCTTCTGCATCATTGTATTCTATAAGCTTTCTCATATAGACTCTGGCTTCTTGAAAGCCAGAACCATGCTATACACTTAGTTGGATTATTGTGTTTTGTTTTGTTTTTTTTTATATCTTCCCCACAGCTTAGTGCTTAGAACATATTAGACATAATTATGATTTGACTTAAAGAGGAACCTTTCCCACAATTTTTGGGGGGCTCAGAACAGTCCTACTTTACTACTGTTATCCTCATATAACTATTAAACAGCTCTCCTCTTTACTCTCAAACCAGTATGGGTTTGAACTAGACATAATATATTTTCTCAAGTTATAGCCAACATTGACACAATAAAACATTGGCCATAAAGTGTCTTTGACCACTGTAATGACTCTGACTCATGCAATGCCTTTACTAGTTACTATATTCATTCGGATTTGGAAAAGAAGAAAAAAAATCAAATAGTATGGCAGGTGGGATAGTTGGCTTGATCAATCTTCTCTTATCCCTCAACATATTATTTATAAATCTTCTTTAGAAAAAGAGGAAAAAGTGGTATAAACCCTCAACTACATGCTTTCTTACTTTGTACTTTTAAAGCCTTTTCACACACATGTGATTTCCTTTGATATTTCCAATACCCCTCTTAAGCAGATCAAGGTGGTAGATACTGGTTTTCCTATTGTAGAAATAAAACAACTTCATGGAGTCAATACCACTTGGCCAGCCAGCAAGAGACAGAAGTTAGAATAAAGTCAGGATTTATATTAAAACTGGACAGCTCCTTCCCCCCCCCCCATTAAAATACATGCTCTCTAGTTATCTTTCCACACCTGAGGACATTCATATCCTTTTCCAATAAAAATGAAAACATCAGTTACAAGAATCAAAGAGCACTTCATCCAAGGAATGTTTGCAAACATGCCATTTGGGATGCTTTCTAAGCCACAGGGGCGATAAGGATCACATCTTCCATTCACCTCATCTTTACACTTTCTAGGGTGCCTTTCATTTTCTTTCATACCAAACTCAAGGAATAGGCAGACTAGGTGTTTTCACTTTGCTTCACTCAGCACTCAAGAGAGGTGAAGAAGTGAACTCATGACTGTGTTGCGGCCTGTTAAGGGGTGCAGCTAAAAATGATGCAGGTCACCTGACTCCCGAGTCCAGGTACCTTTGCCTTTGCCAAATGAAAATGTCATGGAATAAAATGCCAAATTTCCCATGAAGCTTACTGTAATGAGATTTAATTTGCCTTTAAAATTAAAAAAAAATAGGAAATTGACACAAAGATCATTTTTAAATTTTAAATTTTGCCTTTAAAATTGAAAAAAATAGGAAATTGACACAAAGATCATTTTTAAATTTTTAAATAAGCAAGGGAAGGGCTTTACAGAGGTCCTGAGTCACTTTATGTTTTGAGCATCAAATGTTGATATAACTGGAACCTACCATTAGGGACAACACTTTTAGGAACACAAGCAGGAGCATCAGCACCCTCCTCTGCATCCCCTGAGCTCCAACTAGCTCTCAGGCTCTCACACTTCATGCCATATAAGCAATAAGCTGCAACAAGCAACTTGGAATATAATCTTGACTGTATCACCAGAAGCCTCTGCTGGCTTAAGGGCTCAGTGTGTGGTTCCACTTCTTCAGTTACTCCTTGGGTTTCTACAGACTTTCTTCCTTGGCCCATTTCCAACCAAAAGGGGAGATGCTAGATAAAATTGACTGGGAGCTCTTTTAGGCCACTGCTCATTGCTTCCTTCCGAGGCATGAGAAACAATCTGTGTGGCAACGAATTTCTAGGAGTAGAGAAAGAATGGGGTGCATATTTTCTCTTCTTAAGGCAATTTCTTAGGGAATTTTAAGGAAACATTAAGCTTGTGAGTGAAGGGAAAAGGGTTATTCTACTATGTATTTTTTTTTCAGTGTGCAGACACCAGGTTGCCGCAGGTGAAGATATACAAGTAATGCCCCCAAAAGCACCACTCCTGCCAGTTAGTAAGTTTTATAGAAAACTCAAAATTTCTATGATGACTAAAGGAACTCACACTTCACAATGGGGAACCCAGAACAGCTATCACACCGCATGGGGAAGCAGATGGCCTTCCCCATGAGTGCACCTTTGTACACTTGTATTTGCCATGGAGACATCTCAGGTTGGAGGACAATGTGGAGAATTAACCTGCAAGCACCCAGTCCTCAAATATCTGGGCAAATGGGAATACCTGAAAACCTCCTTCATATTACTCAGTGGTCATCCCTGGGCTGCAAGACCAGAAAGTGAACTCAATGCATCAACCACTGCTGCCCATTTGGTTATTTACTTTTATTGCCACATAGAAAGCAGACATTTCAGTTGTTTGCGGCCATAAAACCACTCCCTGGATGGAACAGACATCACTAGCACCCTACAAGGCTCCTATGTGTCCCCTTTAGAGTTCTGTCCCCATGAAGTAGTTTTTTGAGTTCTTTCATCAGAGATTTGTTTCACCTGTTCTTAAACACGGTATAAATGGAATCACACATAACATCCTTTTTGTGTGTCTGGCTTCTTTTGCTCAATGTAGTATCTGTAAGATTTATCCGTGTTGTTGTGTCTATCATTTAGGTGTTCTTTTTATTGTTGCATGCTCTTCCACTGAATGACTAAATCAAGATTTATTTATCATTCTTCTATTGCTGAACATGTGGCTTAGTTCCAGTTCTGGACTATTAGGATACCTTGGTTATGCACTAATTTTCCTTGGTTATAAATCTAGGAGGCTATTGCTGAGTCATAGTGTAGCTTTGTCAAGATTCTGAGTTGTTTCCGTGTTTCCATGTTACACACACACACACACACACACACACACACACAGAATCTTTGACATGTGTGTAGGGTATGTGTAGCTTTAATTGATGCGGTATCCACTAGGCTTTTAAGTTTTACCAAGGGGGAAAAGATCCCAAGCAAAATAACAAGCAAGCAAAAGCAAAAATAAATAAGACAGGAAAGTTATTTTCTTTGACACAAAATAATCAAATTGCCATGCAGATAGGATTTACTTTATAAAACTGGTCAATCTCGAGCTACCTGTTGTTTATTTGGAGTTGTCTGCAGGCTAGATTGCATTTGTAGGTTGCCTACAAATGTGTTTTTCCCCCTACATAATCAGATTCTTTGTTGTTGGGATGTTTTTATTTTTAACAGACCAGTGGTCAAAAATTGGGAGATTTCATATCATAAAACTCCAGCTTTCAAGCTTCTCCTAAAAAATTGGAATATCTGGTAGACCTGAGGCCCCATTGCCATAGAGCAATAACACTGTAAAGTAAAGTAGGTGCCACTGCATTTAGATAGGCACACAGGCCCCTGCATTTAGATAGGCACACAGTGCCTTCCACCACCTATTGTTTCTTACACTGACCGGTCTCTGTAGGCATAAGAACCTCTACCCTATGACCTGAGAGTCAAGTTCATTCATTTAGAGTACAGGGATTTGGCAATTCCAAAGATGAGAGTATTCTAGAGAGTTAAAATTTTGTCTTTTTACATGTCAAACTTAGAAATGTGTGGAAATCTTCCTAAAAAGTACTGTATACTAATCTGTTTCTAAGAAATGGCTGAAATAAAAGGGACAGCTCAGAATATGTTGAATTTGTGTGCTAAATGCATCAGAGGGAATATGGAGAGGAGAGCCAGCTGAGCTTGTTCTTCTGATGGGAGAAACTTCACTCAGGATATACACCCACAGGCCCAGGCTTCTGATCAACATCTGTTAACCATGCGAGCAGGATATTTGACAACAGATGAGAAAAACAGCCCGTCTGATCCATTCAATTAAATACTTCCTGGACCAGACTCAATTTCATTATGATGAGTGCACTGGGCATTTGCTAACTGCATTCATATATTTTCATGGTACGAAAGATATTAGTAGGGAGCCAATGTTATTTCATTTTGGCAGTATGCATTCTAGATAATCTGAAGATTCCTTATGCTAAACTATAAATATATCCTGGTTACATTTTAAAAAATGGTAAGTTTTGCTAGGCTCACTAGACAGTAAAGGAAATATCTGACCACCCCCTGCCCTGCCAAAATGAAGGACAGAGAAAAGAATAGAAAGAGTAATGAAAAAATCAGCATAGTCCTAAGGGAACATGGCAATAACAACACCAATCTGGAGACCAACTCTCCATCCCTTTGCAAAGCAAGGCAGGGCAGTCAAACCTGAGAGACAGAACCTAGAATGGATCTTTGGATAAGGAACAAAATTGTCCCTGACTCTTAGAGGAAGCAAAGCAATACTCTCTGCAGGAACACATTCTCATTCAGGCAGGCCCTAAGGATTCCCACATATTAACATCAATAATCAAACATTCCATATCATACGAAGAAAAACACCACCAAGCATAATAGTCGACAAAATAACTGATTTTCTGCATCCTTTGCACTTCATGAGTAGAATGAGCAGCTAAACACAAAATAAAATGTAAATGTAAAAAAAAGTTTAAAAATGGAAGATGAGCATGAGCTGACAGAACACCTTTGCCATCTATGAACTCAGATGTGGAAACTTGCTAGGGGCCCACACTATTTCATGATTTGTAAGCTCTTGACTTTTTTTCTGATTATCCCAATTGTGTAACATCCCCCTCAGCTGTCCAATTATTTTGTCCCAAAGACTCCCATGCTCTCGTAGTCACTGTCAGATCCCTGTGCTCCCCTGTGACAGTTGGGTCCACATGCCACTAACAGTAAGTGCAACTACTCAACTCCATTCTGGAACCCATCCTCTCGGTAATATTAGGAAGCTCACCTACTGGACAGTGTCTTTGAACATCTACCCAGGCCATGGATGGCAGCTTTCACGGAGCTTCTCAGAGATGCCAGCCTTCTCCAGTGAGTGCCTTATTGCCTTTGTGAAGGGAGTACCCTCTGGGCCCTCTTGGTCAGTTAGACACATAGTCAAGTGAGAGGTTCTCAGATTATACCAAAAACCATCTTAACATTCCTCTTCCCTGAGCCATCTGACCCTTTAGCAGAACTATCAAAGAAACTATGCAATTTCCTCCTCACTTGCTATAAGCCATCACAGCATAAAGGTTTCAAAGAACCATCCTAAGAAAACTGCCAGGGCCAACTTCAAGTGTCTTCGACAAAAGGTTAAATCTTGGGATGCCTGGGTGGCTCAGTCAGTTAAGTGTCTGCCCCCGGCTCAGGTCATGATCCCGGGGTCCTGGGATCAAGCCCCGTGTCGGGCTCTCTGCTCAGTGGGGAGCCTGCTTCTCCCTCTCCCTCTCCTTCTGCCCCTCCCCTGCTTGCACGCACTCTCTCTCTCTAATAAAATCTTTTTCTTTACTGATGAATCACAGACCTATACCTCTGAAACAAATAATATATTATATGTTTAAAAAAAAAAAGAAGACAGTAGGAAGGGAAAAATGAAGGGGGTGGAAATCGGAGGGGGAGACGAACCATGAGAGACGATGGACTCTGAGAAACAAACTGAGGGTTCTAGAGGGGAAGAGGGTGGGGGGGATGGGTTAGCCTGGTGATGGGTATTAAAGAGGGCACGTTCTGCATGGAGCACCGGGTGTTATGCACAAACAATGAATCATGGAACACTACATCAAAAACTAATGCTGTAATGTATGGTGATTAACATAACATAATAAAATAAAATTTTAAAAAATAAAAAAAGATTGAATCTTGAGTTACGTGTGAGTCCCCCATATCAATAAGTCCTTGTTGTTCCAGCTTCCACGTGAGTTCCACCCTCCCCTTCCCCCACTCAAGGTTGGTTCCCATGCAGGTTTTCTTGGTTCTGATGGCACCTCCTGGCCAGGTACTTCAATTTTTCAGTGGGTGGGCTATTTCTTCCTGAAGAAGGGCTGATACTCCTGCTGAGACTATACTCATTATCAGCTTGAAGCAATGAGGAGTGGCTGAGAAGGATCTTAAGGAGAATGAGAATAGTCTTATGAGGCACCTCCTTCAGGGAAAATCCTGGCACAGCCACCAGGTGGGTGAGGCTGTTCTCTGTCAAGGGAGAAGGGATTGCTCCTGTCTTCCAAGATGGTTTAGGGACATTTAGGAGTTCAAGGTTGTCAAGCTCATCAATCCAATGACCCATCCTGTCTCAGCCTCCTTGCTGGGGCCCTGAGTTTGAAACAGGAGATCCTACAAAGCTGTGTGGTCTCCTTTGAAGCTCTGCCACACTTAAAGTCAGACCCCAGGCCCAAATTTCATCAGAGTCTGCCCTGCAAGAGCCAGAGAGAAGTCTCCTGTAAAGCTGCCTTAGATGCCCTCTGGCTCTCAGAGCATGCAATAAGTTGGGAATTAACCACCCTCAGCCTAACAGTCTCTTTTCAAAGGTCAAAAGTAGCCACCCTGCAGCACAATCCATATACCCATCACTGCTCTACTAGTTACTTTATGCTGCAGCTGCTAAGTCTCCCAAAACTTGACCCTCCATGTAAGTCTTATCTCAATTTACTATGGTGAAAGTTTAAATAATCATGATGCTGCAGCACACCAGGGTCTATTTTCATTCCAATTTGCCCCAAAAGGATGTGGTCTCTATTGCTTTCAGACAGGTCAGTAATCCAATTCCAAAATCCTATCCACAGGGTATCCCTTTCTACAACCACTTATTTTAGTTTAGTTTCCCTGGGAAATGGACCTGAGACAAGCATTAAGTGCTACCGGAACTTGCATTGCAACAAGCAATCCCAAGGTAGGAGAAAGAAGAGAAAGGAAATGGGGCAGGGAAGGATAGGAAGACAACGGAATATGTTATTGTTCTGGCCATTATATTACCATGAACTATGAAGGAGCACAGTCAGTAGCTGCAAAGTGACATGGAACACCGTAAACACGTAGTACAGGGACATATGTCCTGGAAAAGGCCATCAGAGAGAGAAATGGAGAAGGAGTTTATCTGCCTTGCTTCCTCTTCTCTCTCATAGGAGCAAGCTGCTAAGATCTAGGTCAGTGGTTGTCCACTAGGTATAATTTTTGTCCCCCAGGGTGACATCTGACAAGATATTTGTGTGTGTGTGTCTAGAGATTTCTGTTGTCACAGCTGGGAGGAGCTATTGGCATCTGGTGGGTAGAGGTCAAGCATAATGCTAAACATACTACAATGCACAGGAGGTTCCCTACAACAGCAATTATTTAGTCCAAAACGTCATTAGTGCTTCTGTTGATAAACCCTATTCTAGGTGATGGTAAAGCCAAAAGAACTCAAAGAAGTGTGTAAGACATATTTGACAAAACCACCCGGCAGAAAAAGACAAAAGATAAGGAAGACATTTCACAGAAGAGAAAACACAAACGGAGAACAAAACATGAAAAGATACTGAACCTCATTAGTAATGAGAGAACTCAAATCATGGTAAGATAGCATTTCACACTTAACTGATCAGCAAAAATTAAGACATCAAGAATACCAAGCATGGGGAGGAGTCTCAGGGTGATTCTCATTTACAGCTAGTTGGGAGTATAAATTGCTACCAACTCTTTAGGAAAGAGTTTAGTATTACGTTGTAAAGTTGAACATGTACACATTTAAGGTGTACACATGTACATGCTCGTGCCAATTTGCCTGGGATTGTTCCTGGTTTTAGCCCTGAAAATCCTGCAACCTGAGAAACCACGAAGTTCCAGGCTACCTGGGATGGGTGGTTTCCTATATCATGTGTTCTAGCAACTTGCTTCTATGTAGATATCCCTGAAAAACTTAAACACATGCTAGGAGACATATAAAAAATGATTGTAGTATCATTGCTTATAGCAGAAAATGCAGAAAATGTAAACAGAAACATCAATCTACAGAAGAATTGTGATATGTTCACACAATGTAATATTATTTAGCTGTGAAAATGAACTATAGTTACATGTAACACCATAGATGAATCTTAGAAACAAATGTTCGAGGAAATGAGCAAATCTTTAGGCTGAGTATAAAATCATTACTATAAAGTTCAAAAGGAAGCAAAAATTAATAACATTATATAGGAATATACTCCCAGTTGGGCCAATTATTTTTAACCAAAATAATGGTAAATGGTAGATGTAAATCTAGGACAGTGGTAACCTCTGGAGGGTAGGTGGGGAGATGGAATGGGGAAACACTCTGCTCCCCAAAGAAAAATTAATAATAATTAGGTCCTCAGAGAGTGTTCATTGGCTTCTGTATCTTTGCTGTCAGCTTTAACTATGTTATTTGCCTTTGGCTATGCTATTTTCTGTTTATTTTACCTTTAAAAAAATACCCTTATCTCACCTTTTAGAAACAGGTAGCAAAGAATCACCAACATATCTGCAAGACAAGAATGGAAGGAATACATTCCCCAAGCCAACAAGGGTGGGTATTTGGGCCCCGGGTTCTCCATTCATGGGTCTGCTCAGCATTTACTTCCAGAGTCTAGTTCCCATTCTGCCTCCAAGGAGCTAGTGATGTTATTTGATATCAGCTTATTAAGCTTCACACTAAAACTTGCTGTACCTGGTGGCTTAGAGGAGCGCCACACTGAAACACAGGCCCAGGAGAACTATAAAAGTCACTTAGGAAAACTGTAGAATAAGGTTTCTATTTAAAATTTACAAAATCTGGGCGCCTGGGTGGCTCAGTTGGTTAAGCGACTGCCTTCGGCTCAGGTCATGATCCTGGAGTCCCAGGATCGAGTCCCACGTCGGGCTCCCTGCTCGGCAGGGAGTCTGCTTCTCTCTCTGACCCTCTTCCCTTTCATGCTCTCTATCTCTCATTCTCTCTCTCTCAAATAAATAAATAAAATCTTTGAAAAAAAATTTACAAAATCTGGTTTCAAAGTGAAAAACCCATGAACTGAAAATTACCATTTCACATGCACATCCCAGGGGAAACACACGTGGACACATCTCTTTTCTAAATACATCCCTGATGTCAGCTGCCTCAGAGACCTACTCGACAAACTTGTCCTTGTGAGAGTCTGGAGCCTTGGTATTTCGGTTTGGGACCATAACCTCAAAATCCTTTATTTTGGGGATCCTTTACTTTGTGGGTTATGGAAGGTGCATCACAGAAAGAGTTTCCGTCATGTAATCTACATCATCACCTGACCTCCCTGAAGCCACAAGGTGCACAGGCTGAATCATGCACACAGCTGTTCTTGCATCCAGCTCCCTCAACCTCACCTCTCTCTCCAAGCACCCATCGAGGTATTTCCTTCCTCCCCCCACCCTCCCTTTTTGAAATAAATATCAATCCTACAAATCATTTCCTAAGAAAACATCTTATAATTTTTTTATTTTTTTAAAGATGTATTTATTTATTTGACAGAGAGAGACACAGTGAGAGAGGAAACACAAGCAGGGGGAGTGGGAGAGGGAGAAGCAGGCTTCCCGCCAAACAAGGAGCCTGATGCGGCGCTCGATCCCAGGACCCCGGGATCATCACCTGAGCTGAAGGCAGACGCTTAAAGACTGAGCCACCCAGGCGCCAACATCTTACAATTTTACTAACCATATTGCTACAGCAACCTGGACATCCACCCATCCCTCCACTTATTAACCTGACTTTGCTTGCCTTCCCATTTGTTTAACATTTTTTTTTTAAGTGTTATTCTCCCTACAAATTAACTTTTCTTTGCTTGAATTCTGGTACATTTACATACCTCTAGTCTTTAATGCTGTTCTCTCTCCTGGTGCTTGTCTCTTGCCCTCAGCACTATATGCCTTCATTATAGGGCACTGGGTGTCTCTGAAAACACACTACCCTCCTTGCCCAATGGGATCATACATTTACTTCCTACTTTATCTGGCTGGGGAATACCTACTCACCCTGTAAGCTTTAATCCAGATGTTTCTCTTGGTACATCTCCTCTTCCTGTGTCAGTGCCCTTTTGCCATGTGACCTTGAAGCTCCTCTTACCAAGAGGTAGAGTTTATTTCTATATCTGGGCTGGTCTTGTGATTTACTTTGGCCTATATAATGCAGCAGAAGTGACTGTTCTGAGCCTCGGCCTTAGGAAGCCTTGCACACTTTCATTCACTCTCAAACCTTCCCCAGCCACCATGGGAACAACCCCAGGCTAGCCACTGGAGAATTGAGTTGATCCAGCTACATTCTTTTTTTTTTTTTTTGAAGATTTTATTTATTTATTTATTTGACAGAGAGAGAGAGAGACACAGCAAGAGAGGGAACACAAGCAGGAGGAGCGGGAGAGGGAGAAGCAGGCTTCCCGCAGAGCAGGGAGCCTGATGTGGGGCTCAATCCCAGGACCCTGGTATCATGACCTGAGCCAAAGGCAGACGCTTAATGACTGAGCCACCCAGGCGCCCTGATCCAGTTCAGTTACCAGGTGTGTGATGGAAAGCATTTTAGACTAGCCAGTCCCTAGCCACTGTTGGCTGATTGCAGATGAATGAGTGAACCTACCTCAGACCAGCTAAACCTGGCCCACATCAGCAGAACTTTTTAACTCACCCACAGACCCATCAGCAATAATACATACTTGTTGTCTTCAGCCACTAAGTCGTGGGGTTATTTGTTATACAGCAACAACTGATAACCTCTTTCTTGATCCTACTTAACAGCAGTAACACACTTCCATATGGCTCTTATTCTACTCCATGTTTTCTGGTCTTTCTTTTCCTGCTCTCCTTAAGAACATGGGCATTTTTTTTGTATCCCCAAATCTAAATGGCTTCTGCCAACTTTCAAATAAGTGGGTGTCAGAAAAATAATTAATTAGTGACTTAAGGATTACAATGATGTCCAACGGATGGTTTTGGAGGCAAACCAGAATCTGAATCCCAGCTCTATATCCTGTATGTGTTACTCCCGAGAATTTGGTTACCCTTGCTCAACCTTATCTGCTCATCTATACATGGAAGACCAGAATCAATATATATGCTGCAGGACTGTGGTGGTAAAATACATATTTCCCCTCCCCTGCACCTGGTACTGAGTGGCAAATAAGAATTAAATGATAAAATGTAATGCATTTATTATAGTACATGGCTTCATACTTCATAAATGATAGCTCTACTAATATAATCATGAGCAACCCTGTTGTTGTCACTTCTTAGAGCAGAAACCATCAGTACTCCATCCATAGCCTCTTGGTACTCATCATTTCTGTGCATGCTGATCTGATGGCAGCTTCCAATGGCAAACACCTGGGGTTCTTTGTCTGAGGCTTCCTCTGGCTGCTGGAGTCCTCTTGGCCCACATCTATGGCAGGCCACAGATGCCAGGGAGTTAATACCCTTCACTTCTGTCCAGGGGAGCAGTCTTCCATCAAGGCAGATGGGAAAAGGTAGCTGAGTCCCTTGCCCTTGGCTAGGATAAATCCAAGGTGTGTTCTATACTGTATCCCAAAATTGCCCAATGGGATCATACTCCTCTTGGTCACCGCAACAATAAGGTACTTTTTCTGTTTTCCTTCTCTTCCCCACCCCACATCCCCATTTCCCTATAAAGGTATACTGGCATCACCTTCCAAATAAACACCAGGACCCAAATTTTTTGTCTCACTATTTGATTCCAGAGAAATCAACCTAAACTAACTACTAATCTTTCTGTTTTATTTTATTCTTATTGCTTCAGCATACAGTTACTTTTTCAGGAACTTTGACTCCATTTGGAAGCCTACCCTTGTAAAGATCTCTCCAGCTAATCAGAGTTGTATCTGATCCAGTGGATGACCAGACCAATCATAGAATGTGGCATACCACCTTTAGGTTTTCTTGGATATTTTCATCATGGTTCAATTTTCTGAGTACATTAGGATACCCAATTGATCTTGGGTAGTTCTGTGCTTATGCTAAAAGGCACCTGGAACCATGGTATTGATTCTTGGCCAAGGAAGAAGTGAAATGTAATAGCTAGTGATTTATAACTTGCTATTAGAAGTCCGAAACTCCCCCCAATGCATACTGTACCAGCCTGTCTATGCTGTTTATGGAAACTGAGTGGATTGATGGTTTACACCTGTTTACCTGTTCACAAAGACTGCTTTTAGCTCCCTGAGCTGTGGGGTATAAAATGCTCCTCAGTAAGCCTGATTCTTGGCTCCCCTAAGACCAAACGTGTCATACGTGTATCTTGGTGTTCATGATCTGAAGACTAAGGGCATCATGTGTGATGGAGAAAGGACCCTGAGAGCTGCACCTAGAAGTCTCAGTCCCCTCCAGTGCTTGTTGGGCTTGCTTTCTCCTGCTGCATGCTTTCCTTTGTTTGGTTACAGCTGTACATGTATATACTTTATGGTGTCTCAAGAATCTTTTCAATTATCTGACACTATAATTGCTGTACTGGGCCTGTTTTCTTTCTTTCTTTAAAAAAATATTTTATTTATTTATTTGACAGAGAGAGACACAGCAAGAGAGGGAACACAAGCAGAGGGAGTGGGAAAGGGAGAAGCAGGCTCCCCGCTGAGCAGGGGGACTGCACTGGGCCTGTTTTCTGATGGCCAAAGGCTTCTGAAAAGGGTTTGGTGTGGAGAAAGTAAGGGTCCCCACAGCACCCCATTTTAGAACCCTTTCAGAAAGTTTAGCAACTTTCAAATACACAATACAATATGGTTAACTACAGTCGCCGTGCTGCATATTACACCCCCATGACTTATTTCTTTGACACCTTCACCATTCTATGGACCCCCATCCTCCTGCCCACCTCTAGCAACCTGCAATATAGTCTCTGTAACTTTTAGCTCAGATTTAAAAAAAAATTTTTTTAACTGATTCTACATATAAGTGAGATCATATGGCATTTGTCTTTCTGCACATGTGACTTATTTCACTTAGCATAATGCTTTCAAGGTCCATCTATGCTGCCTCAAATGGCAGGGCTTCCCTTTTTATGGCTGAATAGTATTCCACTGTGTGTGTGTGTGTGTGTGTGTGTGTGTGTACATTATTTAAAATAAAATTTAAAAGAGCAAAACCATAACATAATTCATCCCCCTACCTTTTTTTGATGGCTGTGGATGAATTGGACTCCAGAGTAGTTTGGCTATTTCTGTTCTGCAACTTTTTGTTGGAGTTCTTCAGTGTTCTTCATTTTTCTTCAGTGTTTTTGGCAAGAGGTGGAAGCATTTTGCCACAGTATATTTCTGTAACAACATGGTACCAACATGTGTCAGAAACCCACCAACATTCTGCTCCGTTTAAAAATAAACAACCTCACTTACTTCCCATTCCTGTACATGCTGCGCATCTTTTCCCTACTGTTCCAATCATTCTCTCAGGCATGCAGCTACTGATCTGGGATTACCTGGACCCCCCAGCAGTGTTAGGCTTCCCTTAGCACCTTACCTGCATCTGTCATAGCACTTTCTCACACTGGTCCAATGTGAGTCCAGTTCTTGAACAGGGAGTGAGCTCTAGGAGGCAGTGAATGTGCCCTTGGTCCCTGACTCTCTGGGGCTGAGCCTGCTCTCTAGTAATTGCACGTTTCATATGGCCGATTCTCATTATTTGCAGTAGTCACATTCTATACAGTAGCTGCAAACACCAAATGAGCAAATGCTGAACCCATTGCTCCTATAAGAAATCCAGGGTTCTTCAAGTCTCTGATCCCAAACATGCTCATCCATCAACCAACACATAACGTTGTTTTAGAGTTTGTGTTTCTGTTTAAAGACACATTTTATATAAATATATATATATATATATATATGTTGTTGATTCATTAACATTCAACTTAGCCAATAGCACCAGAACTCATACCTGAATGAAGATTGCCAAAGACATGTATTTATTCCACAAGGCATATCACACTGAGGAATACTAGACAGTAGGCACCTCAGCACTCTGCTCTGGGACCATTTCAAACAGCAAAACCACCAGCAAAAGCATAGAAATGCAAAAACACATGTGATGGTGAATTTGCAAATACAAAATCCACGAATAATGAAGACTGACTATATATACATTGGCTGATTCAAAGTTATGTGTAGATCTGTAAGTTCCTAGCCTTGTTTTTGGTCCAGCACAGCACTGCCATTTATTTATTTATTTATTTATTTAATTTTTTTTTTTTAAGATTTTATTTATTTGAGAGAGAGAATGAGAGAGAGAGAATACATGAGGGGGGGAAGGTCAGAGGGAGAAGCAGACTCCCTGCTGAGCAGGGAGCCCGATGCGGGACTCGATCCCGGGACTCCAGGATCATGACCTGAGCCGAAGGCAGTCGCTTAACCAACTGAGCCACCCAGGCGCCCAGCACTGCCATTTAAATGAGTAAATATATAGGGGCGCCTGGGTGGCTCAGTCGTTAAGCATCTGCCTTTGGCTCAGGTCATGATCCCAGGGTCCTGGGATCGAGCCCCGCATCGGGCTCCCTGCTCGGCGGGAAGCCTGCTTCTCCCTCTCCCTCTCCCCCTGCTTGTGTTCCCTCTCTCACTGTGTCTCTCTCTGTCAAATAAATAAATAAAATCTTCATAAAAAAAATAAATGAGTAAATATATAAATACTATTGATTGAGTACAAAGGGACTAAATACAGATTTCATACGCTTTGTGAAAGATCCAAAAATTGAAAGCAGTTATTCTCTCCTATCCTATTAAAAGGACAAATCCCAGGTCCCAGTTCTTTTCTTCTTCCTGATATTAATCACTGCTCATCCAATTTTCAGACAAGTCCAAAGAAAACCTCCCTGAAAATAATTATAGGTTGACAGTCTACCCTATCCATTATGGGACAACCCAAACCATTTCCAGAAGACGGCTCCATTTTTCTCCTTGAATAATAAGAAATACCTGCTTTTATTTTATTATATGCATCAGTTAACTGTAGGTACACACTGTACATACTTACTACGCTTGTATTTTCTGTAAAAATGCCAGTACTTTGTGACATAAAAAGTAGGAAGTATCACACTTTAAGTATCTACTTTCCCATGCATTCGAAAAATGTTTAAGGCTTCCCTTAGGGACAGAGATTTATGTTTTAAAGCTGTTGCAAATATTTTCCCATTAAGTTTACTTCTTAATATTTAAAACTGGTTAAATTTAAACTTGATTTATTTGTATTTCATGGAAAGTAATTTGCTGGTAAAATCATCTTCTTAAAAGCATGCCCTATGTTTTAAACTACCATTGCTAAGATCAGAACTTGCTAAAAATGAATGTCTTGCCTAGATAACAGGAAATCCTAGATGTTCTGAAAGCTCAGTTCTTGCATGCTTCTAACCTGTTAAAACACAGGTTTTTAATTTAGTTCAAAATCAGCTAAAACATAAGTAGACATAACTTCCTTTTAAAGCCTTGTGATATTCTCTTCATATATTTCAGAGCAGCAGAAGATAAGTCACCTTGTCAGGAAATGCAATTTTAAGACTGATACAGCCATATGGGTCTCTCACATAACAATAATTCAATATATTTTACAACAGAAATACCTTGATCCAGAAAAGTAAAACAAAATAAATGTATCTTATTTTTATATCTTATTAATACCATTATATTACATTTTCTATATAATTAATCAGTATTTTGGTTTTAAACTTTATTTTGTAATTAGCATTTTTAACTTTCTATTTACACTACAAATAACCAAAATAAAAAAAGTCAGATGCCATAAATTTAATATGTGCCTAGATTAAAACTCTCCTATCACTAAAACTCTCCTCTCAAATTTCTTTTCCTTTAAACATGCCACTAAGAAACCTTTATCTATATCTCTATAAAGCCAGATTGCCACTACTGACCTAGAAAAAGCAATCTGAATGCTCAGTAGACTATGTTCAGATAACAACTACACTACTCTGAACCTGCTGATAATGTACATATTAATATGAGGTACTGATGTCAATTAAATTTAATATTTCCAACCTTCAAGAGGAAGGGGTTGACTTTGGAACCAACAGACTTGGCTCCAGCTTGTACTAGCTGCACAGTTTGGACCAATTCGTCATTCCTCAAGTTTATTTGTTCATCTGAAAAATGGAGATGGACACAATTTTCCATAATACAGAGGGGTCCTCAAGATAAAGTGAAAATGTCCTATATAAGTAAGGTACCTGGCCAATAGTGAATAGTAAAGAATGTTAGTTCTGGTTTTTAGTAAGTACAAAACCAACCCAAGAAGCATTTCAGACAACTGAATTTAGCCCTTAAAACCAAAAATCAGTGACCTGTCATCTGTGAATAATTTGTAGAAAACAAAAAAAAACCCCAAAAGTTCTAGTTTACCCACACATTTTCTTACCAGCAAAATAAGCATCTCTATATGTGTGTCTGTTATAGAGATGTACCCAAAGAAACACAACTTTTTTTTACCACAAGTCTATGCCATTTTATACATTTCATTTTCATGGATTCACAGATTCATTTCATAAATTCAATATGGCCTCTCCATATTGGGCTCCTTGACCATGAGACCAAACAAAAAAACTTTGCTACAAGTGGCACTTGACTCAAAAACAGATGTATTATTGGACTCACTGGCCAACCACTAAAAAAAAAAAAATCTAAGATTCTATTTTATGTAAAATAGAACAAAGATTTGCCATCAACTATATTGGGACAAATACTTCTAGTCCCTGCACACTTGTTTTCTCCTCTCATTCAAGAATAAGAGCACTTATACAGATCATTTCAGGTGGTTTAGACCCAGGACGAAATGAGCCCCATCAGCCCTGCAATCTTAGAATGTTTGTTGCATTATTCACCCTTTTATCCACTTCTCCTTTTACCCAGAAATTTAAATATGTGAGTGGCAGGTTTGATATGTGGTCTGTGCTCTTATGTTAAAAAAACAGGACTCTTTTTTTCTCTCTCTCTCTCAAAGAGAATAGGCTATGACCTTGTCCTCATTAATAGTGAGTTCTGAGCAAATAAAGTCCAATGGATTATGAAATCATGAAAGATGCTAAATACCATCAGGTCAAAGTCTTCCAACAACTTTGAGGCACTGGGGTAAGAGGAGAGAAATAAATGGATTATATGGAGAAAACCTGTAATTTATTTTTTAATCTTTTTTTTTTTTACTAGGATAGCATCTTTCTAAAACCAAATTAATTATCCTTCTTGAAAATATAACTTCATCACTGTGCCATTTTATAATAGCTTTTTCTTTGTGTATACTTTATAACGTGGATATTTCTATACTTTCAACTAGATGTAGCACTCCTCACCTAATAGGAAAACCTTTAGATACACAAAAGGGTTTCATTACCCGGTTTGGCAGTAGAAAAGCCAAGCAGAAAACAAGCTGGCAGAGAGAGTTTAATATAAACCTCCTCTGAGGACTTGCAAACAACATCACATTTGTTTTCTGCTACTCATCTGCCCCTCTGTGATCTCTGTCTCTCTCTATAATAAAATATTTATAGCCAGAGCTCAGCAGCCCTTCCTCTTTCTTCAGTGTTGGAATAAGGTGTGTTCTGCTCCCTGGGAGAGAACAACAAATAGAAACACTAAAACTCTGAATACATAACTTTGGGGGAGAAGAAAACCTCATCCACTGAAAGACAGATTTTCTTTCATTCAAAGCAAGATAACTGTGACATATGGAACTACATTTTCTGTCATTATTTATGCATTTGTCAAGTGCCCGAATCCTCTCTAGGGAAACTTCTAGGGAGTCTACAGAACTCTTCGCTCTCTTTGGATATCCTCTAATATGGATTGAGCACTATTTTGTTTTTCTTTTCAGGGAATAATGAAGCTTGATTTTCTAAAACCAATCTCATCTTTTCCTACAGGAAAATATCCTGTTTGAATGTCTGGCCTCTATCTATGAAACATTTCCCCTGAGACAATGGAAGGATTGAGCTTTTTAGGACTGAACTGTAGGTAGTATTCTCATGTTAATGCTCCTTTCCATCTGCAAGAGCAGTTTGTGTGATAGCTTTTATTTTAAGGAGTAATTATCCTTTAGGCTAACAACCATGTAAACAATGAAGTTTGGATATATTGGTTTTCTAGTTGGATAGAAAAGGTACTTTGAATTTTTATTTTCACAAGTGCCCCAAGTTCTAGCTCCATGGGTGAGTACTTGCTTTTCAAACTTGATTGACTAAATGAGTCTGTATCTGGGCTTCCTTATCTCACACCCCTGGTAATGACATACGCGGTCACACAACTTACAGCGGGTTAAATGAAAGGATGTATGTATAAGACCTTCAGATATTCTGAAGCGCTCTACAACATTAGAAGTTATTTTAATTCCTAGGTCTTTGAATTTTACAAACATTAATCTGATACAGAAAACAGAAAAGCTAACAGATCAAAACTTGGTGATAAAGTCTCTGGAATTGGAGGATTCTCTAGCTTCCACTTCAGTGGATCTGCACCTGTCCAAGTTGATCCTGCTGAGCTTAGATTTCCTAGGCAAGATGACGACGTGGAGAAATAGTGGGGAGACCACTCTCCTCTTGAAAGCAGGGGGTTCTTAACTGGGGGTCTTCACTTCAAGTCCCTGGGATCATTTAGATAAGATTTATGGGTTCCATGAATTTGGATGAGAAAGAAAATACCACTCCATTTTCCTTAGCCTTTAACAGGCAACAAAACCCAGTAATATTCTAAGGACTTGTAATCGAGAAACATAAGCCTTTTTATAGCACATTGTAATGGCTGCAGACACCTTGAAACATCATTTGCACTCCACACTACTCCAGATATATGGCAGTTATTAGGTCTGCCATTGGATAGGATATTTCCAAATCAAGTAACTCGTATCACCAGAATACAAACTTATTTTATTTGATGTTTTGATGACTTTATGTCAACATAATTAGTTTCCTTTATAACCCTAGGTATTGTATTTTATGCATTTTAAAACAGTATGTTTTCACTGTGGTAACCTAGGGATTCCACTCTTGGGTATCTACCCAAAAGAACTGAAAAACCCACACTCAAATTCTGGTACAGGAATATTTATAGCAACATTATGTGCAGTAGCTAAAAGATGGAAACAACCCAAATATCCATCAACAAATGAATGGATAAATAGAATGTGGTATTTCTAGACAACAGAGTATGATTCAGGCATAAAAAGGAAGGAAGTAATGATACATGCTACAATGTGGATGAACCTCAAACATGCTAAGGGAAAGAAGTCAGACACAAACAGTCACATGTGGTATGATTCTACTTATATGAAATATCCAGAATATGTAAATCCACAGAAAGAGAAAGCAGACTGATGGTTACCAGGGCCTTGGGGGTCAGGATGATGAAGAAAATGGCTTCATGGGTACGGGGTTTTATTTTCGAATGGCAGAAACGTTTTGGAGCTAGATGGATGTGGTGGCTGTGTAACTTTACAGGTGTTAAATGCCAGGGACTTGCTTACATTAAAATGGTTAATTTTATGTCATGTGAATTTCCTCTCAACAAGTAAAACCAAACACGATATTGAAAATTGGCTCCCAGTCTTCCTGAGGCTGCCAAAGGAGTCCATGGCACAGCCAAAGGATAAAATCCCTGACTTAAAGGTTTCCAAAACGACAGAGCCTTCTCTTCCTTTGGCCCAACTGAAGATGCTGGCCTTATTCCACAGTTATTCAAATTTCCCGAGCATACCAGAGCACTCTAAGGCCTGAAGTTAGAGTTAGCAGGAAGCAAGGATGCAGCCAATGAGCATTAAGCTTGCTGCTGAACAAGTCATATTTGTTTCTATATTTCTCATAGATACTTACGGACATATTCCAGCAAACAGAATGATCAAAAACTTTCCAGGTAAAGGTGGTTATTAACTATCACAACAAACTACACGTTTTAAATGGCCAGAAGTGGTAGACATTCCTTTGTCAATGGTAAGGTTTCCCCATCCTATCAGTTCTCCTGCATATTATTTCAGGAATATCTTTATGCTAGGTGTAATGCTCCTAGAACTTTATTCCACTTCCTTTATGTTATTTTTTTCATTCAACAAATACACATTATAATATCCACTAGTAACACATGATATGAAGAAAAAAACTGGGCAGGAATGAGAATGACAGAAAGTTGCTCAAAAAAGAGATCAAGAAAGAGATTCCCAAGAGGTGGCATTTGAACAAAAACTTGAATGAAGTGATTATTTGATACTCATTTGATACTCATCAATATTCATTTGAGTAATACAGTGAGATCAATAGTATTCTAGGCTATGGAGCTAGCATATGCAAATGTCCTGAGGTCAGGAATGTTCATGGAACAACATTGAAGGCCCATGTGGCTACAGTGGAGCCGGTGAGGAAAGAATGGTATAAAAATAAGGCAAGAGCATGTAGCCATGAACCAGACTGTAGATGGCCTTATAGGCCATAGTTAAGATTTTAGATTTTACTGTAAATCTGATGGATAAGCAATGGGAGAGCTTTGAGCAGAAGGTGGCATGATCTAATTTACATTCTGAAACTGTTCATAGAATTAGTGGAAACACAAGGGGCAGGCAACGTTGAAATATTAAGATGCTACTTAGGTAGCACAGGCAAAAAAAAAAAAAAATGATAGCAGCTTGTATTAGGGTGGGAATAGTAGAGACATTGAGAAGTAGTCTGATTTTAGATATATTTTGAAAATACAGATGACCCTTTGATGGGTTGGCTATGGTGCCAGAGAATGTACTTCACCCTGAGTCAGGTGGACAGCAGTGCCACTTACTGAGCTGGGAGGCATTTGGAGAGGAGATTTAAATGGTGCTGTTGTCCATTTGAACTGCTATAACAAAATACCACAGCCTGGGTGGCTTATGAACAACAGCAATTTATTCCTCACAGTTGTAGAGGCTGGAAGTCTGATATCAGAAGGGCAGTATGGCTGGGTGATGACTCTCTTCTGGGTTGCATTTTCACATGGTAGAGGGGCTGAGGGCTCCATGGGATCTCTTCTTCAAGCACACTACTGCCACTCCTGAGGCCTCCACTCTCACAGTCGAGTCACCTTCCCAAAGCCCTACGTATTTCAACACATACTTTGTGCAGAGGACATAAACATTCAGACAGTAGCTATGTATTGGTCAAGAAAATCAAGCGTTTAGTTTAAAACATAAGAGATTTCATTGCAAAAGATGGCTGAAATTCTTTATCTTTCACTGTACGCATGCTTTTCACCAAGTAACGTTTTAGGTCCCTCTTTCCCTGGTTTGGCTCTGTGACTTGATTTGGCCAATGGGACATTAACAGTTTTCCTGTATTTTTAATGACTTACGCATTTCTGACTTTTCTTGCATGTCTGCCATTACCACAAAAACACGTCCAGGATAGTTGGATGCAGAAAGAGAGACACAAGGAGAGAAACAGTATGGCCCTGATCACCCCAGCCAAAGCCCTCGTAGACAAGTTAACAGCCACCTGGTAAACATATACAAGTCCAGCTAACTACTAGTAGAGCCATCAGGTCAACCTACAGTTGACCCAAGATATATAAGCAAGGCTAGCTTACATCAACTGAACCCTGCAGAGCTGTGAACTTAATAGATATATAAATAATTGTGTGGCTGGTTTTTGTTTTATTTATTTATTTGACAGAGACAGACACAGAGAGAGAGGGAACACAAGCAGGGGAGGTGGGAATGGGAGAGGGAGAAGCAGGCTGGGCTCAATCCCAGGACCCTGGGATCATGACCTGAGCTGAAGGCAGACACTTAAGGACAGAGCCACCCAGGCGCCCCGTGTGGCTGGTTGTTATACAGCATTTTCAGGACAGTATATGGCTGACAGAGGATGTACCCAAATATGAGAAATACACCTCATCCCAGCCAATCCAAAGAGGCTGTTCTTATATTCTGCTTGTGGGTTGCAAATAGAATGTGGTAGGAAATCAGTGACAAAAATTGAATCATAAATAATGAACGAATCATAAAATCCAGGCTCCCTCACTTATATGGGCCCATTCCAAGAAAGGCCCATCCTGGGTGACTGAAATTAAGTTTTTAAAAATCTACAGTTTAGGAAAGTTTATCAAGCTTTTTAATACTGGAATATATTTTAAGGATTACTGTTAAATTCAAGACATTTCTCTCAAGTGTAAGATTTTAGTGCATTTCTGGATTTCTTCGGATTGCCAACACTCAACTACTGATTTGTCATCAATACCCTCATTGACTTGGCTTCTAATACCTTTCCTGCACAATAAAGAACAGGGACTGATGTATCATGAAGCCAAAGGCTCAAGGCCATTCACTTGTTTATGGACATCAAGACCTTGAAACGGACCCTAGCAATATGTTGACACGGTTGTATTTTCACAAAACATGTAAAAGTAAGATATTTTAACAGAAACTGGTTAAGACAGCTGTCTCTTTACATTCCAACTTCCTACATCACACTTCTCTATGTGTTGCGTGGAGTTGGGGTGCTGCTGGTTATTCTGGGGCTCTAGCTAAGGGAGAACTTGAGCTGAGGTTGCATTTGGTTTGTGATGAGTGGGCTCTATTTATGTGTTTTGCAGTAAATTTCCATTACAGTTCAGTTTTTGTTGGTCATCCCAATGCAGCAATGGCTTTCAGGAATTCTGCAACACCTCCAGGTACACAGCACAGAGATGCAGGCCTAGGGAGCACATTGCAGTGTGAGTGTTCCCTGCAGCTGTAGATGTATGTGCGTGAAAGAATTCTGCCTTTTCTAAAGCTTCTTAAGCTCTGCGACATGGGAACAACACTTCCGAGGTGAAAATGTATTTTCAAAGATTCACAACATCTTTGTTTACAAAGTTGATAAGGTTTGAACATACCATCTAACTGCAATCTAGTAAGTTGTTTTGAAGGTCTTGTGAAAACAAGTGAGACATTAAAACTCCCTGCTTTGATCATGTAAGAAAGGTATATTTTTTTAAATTTTTTATTTATTTATTTAACAGAGATAGCACAAGTAGGCAGAGCGGCAGACAGAGGGAGAGGGAGAAGCAGGCTCTCCGCCGAGCAGGAAGCCCAATGTGGGGCTCGATCCCAGGACCCTGGGATCGTGACCTGAGCAGAAGGCAGCGCTTCACCAACTGAGTCACGCAGGCATCCCAAGAAAGGTACCTTTATAAAGGTATCTTTATATTTCTTAAAGAATGGAGGAAAAACTAAGAAAAAAATTAAGAGATTGAAGAGGTTGTTGCCTGTGTTCTCGTCTAGGATTTTGACGGATTCCTGTCTCACATTTAGGTCTTTCATCCATTTTGAGTCTATTTTTGTGTGTGGTATAAGGAAATGGTTCAGTCTCATTCTTCTGCATGTGGCTGTCCAATATTCCCAACACCACTTGTTGAAGAGACTGTCTTTTTTCCATTGGACGTTCTTTCCTGCTTTGTCAAAGATTAGTTGCCCATAGAGTTGAGGGTCCATTTCTGGGCTCTCTATTCTGTTCCATTGATCTATGTGTCTGTTTTTGTACCAGTACCATACTGTCTTGATGATGACAGTTCTGTAATAGAGCTTAAAGTTCAAAATTGTGGTGCCATCAGCTTTGCTTTTCTTTTTCAACATTCCTCTGGCTATTCAGGGTCTTTTCTGGTTCCATACAAATTTTAGGATTATTTGTTCCATTTCTTTGAAAAAAGATGATGGTATTTTGATAGGGATTGCATTATATGTGTAGACTGCTCTAGGTAGCATAGACATTTTCACAATATTTGTTCTTCCAATCCATGAGCATGGAATGTTTTTCCATTTCTTTGTGTCTTCCTCGATTTCTTTCATCAGTATTCTATAGTTTTCTGAGTACAGATTCTTTGCCTCTTTGGTTAGATTTATTCCTAGTTATCTTATGGTTTTGGGTGCAAAGGTAAATGGGATCGACTCCTTAATTTCTCTTTCTTCTGTCTTGTTGTTGGTATATAGAAATGCAACTGACTTCTGTGCATTGATTTATATCCTGCCACTTTACTGAATTCCTGTATGAGTTCTAGCAGTTTTGGGATGGAGTTTTTTGGAACTTCTTCCTACAAACATCGCCGAAGGCAAGGGAAGCAAGGGCAAAAATGAACTACTGGGACTTCATCAAGATAAAAAGCTTTTGCACAGTAAAGGAAACAGTCCACAAAACTGAAAGATGACCGACAGAATGGGAGAAGATATTTGCAAATGACATATCAGATAAAGGGCTAGTATCCAAAATCTATAAAGAACTTATCAAACTTAACACCCAAAGAACAAATGATCCAATCAAGAAATGGGCAGAAGACATGAACAGACATTTCTACAAAGAAGACATCCAAATGGCCAATGGACACATGAAAAAGTGCTCCACATCACTTGGCATCAGGGAAATACAAATCAAAACCACAATGAGATACCACCTCACACCAGTCAGAATGGCTAAAATTAACAAGTCAGGAAACGACAAATGTTGGCAGGGATGCAGAGAAAGGGGAACCCTCCTACACGGTTGGTGGGAATGCAGGCTGGTGCAGCCACTCTGGAAAATAGTATGGAAGTTCTTCAAAAAGTTGAAAATAGAGTTACCCTATGACCCAGCAATTGCACTATGGGATATTTACCCCAAAGATACAAATGTAGTGATCCAGAGGGGCACGTGCACCCCAATGTTTATAGCAACAATGTCCACAATAGCCAAACTATGGAAAAAGCCTAGATGTCAATCAACAGACGAATGGATAAAGAATATGTGGCATATATATACAATGGAATATTATGCAGCCATCAAAAAAATGAAATCTTGCCATTTGCAATGACCTGGATGGAACTAGAGGGTATTATGCTAAGCGAAATAAGTCAATCAGAGAAAGACAAGTATCATATGATCTCACTGACATGAGGAATTTGAGAAACAAGACAGAGGATCGTAGGGAAAGGGAGGGAAAAATGAAACAAGACAAAACCAGAGAGGGAGGGAAACCATAAGAGACTCTTAATCTCAGGAAACAAACTGAGGGTTGCTGGAGTGGAGGGGGATGGGAGGGATGGGGTGGCTGGGTGATGGACATTGGGGAGGGTATGTACTATGGTGAGCAATGTGAATTGTGTATAAGACTGATGAATCATAGACCTGTACCCCTGAAACAAATAATACATTATATGTTAATTAAAAAAGGTAAAATAAAAAAATTAAAAACAAAAGAAAAAAAATTAAGAGAATATGAGACAAACAATTAAAATGATAAGTCAACAAAAATCATTAACATAGAAGAAGCCTCTGGTACCAAAAAATTTTCAGACCACTCCGAAAGCATTTATTAGAAGGAAAATTATGAAGAAAAGTAACAGATTGGTTCTTGTTTGATAATTCAATTAATGAAGAGGAACAAATCATATGAATACTGGAAAATATTGAAATTCTTCCTGATTTGACACAAATGAAGATTATGAAGAGAACTTAAAACCCATCACAGTCACAACAAGGAAGACATTGATGAGTAAGTGGTGATGCAATTCATCAAAGAGTATTTAAGATTAGTCATTGCACAAGCAAACTTCAAAAGCATTGGAATCTTAGGCCTCCTGTATTAAAAAAATGTGATAAATATTTTCCAAAATTTGATAATTAAAAAGTTTACATGTCATTACTGATAAGCTGTAAAGCCAAAATAAATTTTCCTAAAGTGTATTTATATAAAATAAAACTCAAGACTTCTTAACAGAAGGGCTGCATTATGTTTCTATTTACACTATAAAAAGATATTTCAAAATATTTTTTTTTTTTTTTTTAGAGAGAGAGAGAGAGAGCACAAGCAGAGGAAGGGGCAGAGGGAGAAGCAGACTCCCTGCTGAGCAGGGAGCCTGATGTGGGACTCCATCCCAGGACCCTGGGATCATGACCTGAGCCAAAGGCAGACACTTAACCGACTGAGCCACCTAGGCGTCCCTTAAAATAATTTTTTTATGTATTTATTTTTTAAAGATTTTATTTATTTATTTGAGAGAGAGAAAGCATGGGGGGTAGGCAGAGGGAGAGGACAAGCAGACTCCCTGCTAAGCAGGGAGCCCAATGCAGGGCTCAATCCCAGGACCCTGGGATCAAGACCTTAGCCGAAGGCAGATGCTTAACCGACTGAGCCACCAAGGCGCCCCTCAAAATAATTTTTATATTTAAAGGTAAAGAGATAATCAAAGCATTTTCAGGCAAAATGTATATGAGTCAAGGTAGCACAGAGGTAGAGTGGGAAGTCTACTAATGGAAATACACTGCTTTTCTGATGTTTCCATTGTTAGCTTTTTAGCTTTGTAATTTGTTATGGATTATTTCATTCTAAGTATTCACATCCCTACTTAATTTAGTATCCACTGGCATTCCTTCTAAACTCATGGATCTTTAGATTTATGGATCTTGTTTGCTGGGCCATCGGCTACTTTTCCTTAATATGATTGCTCAAAGTTTAAATTTAAAAAAGTTAACGAAAACGTATATACAAAGCATGACTAACAGTTCGATCCAATTAGAAATGTCACAGTTAAAAAGCAGTAGCTTTCGGGCGCCTGGGTGGCTCAGTTGGTTAAGCGACTGCCTTCGGCTCAGGTCATGATCCTGGAGTCCCGGGATCGAGTCCCACATCGGACTCCCTGCTCAGCAGGGAGTCTGCTTCTCCCTCTGACCCTCTTCCCTCTCATGCTCTCTATCTCCCATTCTCTCTCTCTCAAATAAATAAATAAAATCTTTAAAAACAAAAAAAAAGCAGTAGCTTTCACCAACAATGAATCATGGAACACTACATCAAAAACTAATGATATACAGTGATTAACATAATAAAGAAAGAAAAAAGAAAGAAAGGAAGAAAGCAAGCAAGCAGTAGCTTTGGTAACCTTATCTGTCTTTGTGATGGCTACATGTAGCAATTTCACTTCTGGAATTCATCTTCAGCTGAGTGGGGTGTGTCAATAAATTGAAATCCTGATACGGGTAACTGATTTTAGGTGAAACTGAAATTAATCAAATGCATGACAAAGTGGAGTACAGGAATTTTTTTTTTAAGATTTTATTTATTTATTTGACAGAGAGAGACAAGCAAGAGCGGGAACACAAGCAGGGGGAGCAAGGGAGGGAGAAGTAGGCTTCCCGCCGAGCAGGGAGCCGGATGTGGGGCTTGATCCCAGGACCCTGGGATCATTACCTGAGCTAAAGGCAGACGCTTAATGACAGCCACCCAGGTGCCCCAGGAATTTTTTTTAAGCAGAGAAAAATATGAGCAGATCTTTGATTATATGGCTGAAAGGAAAAAAAAAGCATAAGGATTTTTGATCATTTGGTTAAGGTGGTCTCTGCCATGTGGTAAAAGGTTACTATTTCTCCCCCTCTGTAGTTAGGAAATACCTTGAGGGGATAGATACTTGGTGACTAGGCAAGTATCTTGTTCTCCCCACACTTCAGCCCATTAACTTTAGCATCCATCAGTGGATTGTGTCTGCAACAATGATTACTGTGGTATTTGCCTAATGGTAATGTTCTTTCTTCTCTTTCATTGGAATTCATTTAATTCCATTTATTTAACTGGAATTGTTCCCTAAAGGAGAACTAACTGTCCCTTCACTCCATGTATATATATTCAACTATTTATATCTGCATGTACTTAGGGATATTTATTTTTTTCTATGGGTTACAATCCAAAACTCTCATTATATATTTGGTTGCTTAAATTATCCCAGTTTTGTCTAATTGGAACACCGTCAGGTTGGTCCATGTATCCTGTTGATATGCTCTTGTTCTTTTGAGAGTGTTACCTTACTTTTTGACAACACAAATATTCTAGGAAGTTCTCATATTTTCCCTGCCACAGGCATGGAGTCAATTACTTTTGCAAAGAGTCCTGGTTCCTTTTATTGGAAAATAGTGCTAAGAAATCAAGATCTGGGTGCTAAGTATGCTCTTTGTTCCTGAGGGGTCATTGACTTTAGGCTCTCTTGGTGGACAGAGCTAGGAAATGATGTATGTATACCAACCCATGCATATACACACACCTGCATTTGTGCATACCTCAATCTAATTATGAGAAGCCATCAGAGAAATCCAAATTGAGAGATATGCTACAAATAACTGACTAGGATACTTCAACTGTCAAGTTCATCAAAGGAAGGAATGAACAACTGTCTTAGCTTGGAGGAGACAAAAGATGACAGCTAAATATAATTGGGGATCTTGGATTGAACAGAAAAAGGATATTAATGGGAAAACTGATGAAATCAAATAAGGTTTGTAGGCTTAGTTTATAGCAGAAGTTGGCAGATTACAGGCCATGAGCCAAAGCTGGTCTGTCACCTGCTTTTGTAAATAAAATTTTATTGGAACACAGATACTCTCATATGTTCATGTAGTCTGTTTTTTCTGCTACAATGGCAGAATTAAGTAGTAGTGGCAGATACCTAAAATAATTACTGTCCTGGCCCTTTACAGAAAAAGCTTGCTAACTCCTGGCTGATAGCTTTATAACATTTTTAAATTCCTATTTTTGGTAATTGTACAACAGGTAAAATGTTAACATTAGGGATGAAAAGTATATGGAAACTCTTTGTATTATTCTTGAAACCTCTCTCTAGATCTAACAGTTTAAAACAATTTAAAAATATTCAAATTAAGTGCTAACATACAAAATTCAGGAAATTTCACAAAAAAATCTGAGTTTTTTGTTTGTTTGTTTGTTTTTTAAAGGCAAGACATTTCATAACATTGTCCAACAAAGTAAAATGAAAGTTGGGACCTATGGTTAATGTGTCAGATACTGCTGGTTACTGACTCACTATTGGCTCCCATAACATCAGGACCCTAATTTTGTTTGGCACAAGGTGTCAGTTAAAGACTGTATTTCCTAATCTCTATGACAGCCAGGGCTGGGCAATGACATATAAGCACAAGTGTTCCAGTGAGACTAAGGAACACTCATAAGAACAGGGCCTGAAGGGCCCTATTTGCCCTTCTTTCTACTGCCTCTTGCCTGGAAAATCAATGTGATGGCTCAAAGTTCAGTAGCTGTACTAGACCATGAGGTGAAAAGAGCAGTCATGGATCCATCTCCACTTCAGGTAGAGCTCAAAGATAGAAGTTTCTGGTAGATTTATTATGGCCTAATTTTTCATGCATCCTGGTATTCAAACCCTTTGCAATATCTCCCATCAAGAGGTGAAAAGAGCAGCCATGGATCCATCTCCACTTCAGGTAGAGCTCAAAGATAGAAGTTTCTGGTAGATTTATTATGGCCTAATTTTTCATGCATCCTGGT
Organism: Zalophus californianus; assembly: GCF_009762305.2. Classification (NCBI taxonomy): domain Eukaryota; kingdom Metazoa; phylum Chordata; class Mammalia; order Carnivora; family Otariidae; genus Zalophus; species Zalophus californianus. The sequence goes on along the minus strand of NC_045602.1, from coordinate 104,769,736 downwards.
ATTCAAACCCTTTGCAATATCTCCCATCAAGAAGTAGGACCTGTTTCCCAACCCATTTAACCTGGGCTGGCCTTATGACCTGATTTGATCAAGAGAATGTGGCAGAAGTGCCAGAGAATCAGTTCTGAACCTAGACCTCAACAGGTCGAGCGGTTCTACTCTCTCTTAGAAACCTTCCACTGATATGTGAATATCCTGTGCTAGAGAATAGTGAGAGATCATGTAGGGTAGGACCCATTTGCCCTAGTTGAGGACATTCTAAAACCAGGCCCCCAAATATAGGAGAAAATCAAGTCAAGATGAACAGAGCTACTTACTGAACCCAATGTTGACTGCAGATACAGGTGAAACCAAGACTAAAAAATTCTCCCAGTTAATCTGTAGACTTATAAGCAAGAGTACATTCTTGTTTTATGACACTGAGTTTAGGATAGTCTGCTATCTGGTGGTAATGGCCTGATATAAAACCTACATCTCTGATAACCATGAAGTTACCACTGTGATCTGAGACTTTTTGCCTAAGGTCACTTTTTTAAAGTAAACTCTACCCCCAATATGGGGCTTGAACTCACGACGCCAAGATCAAGAGTTACATGCTCTACAGACTGAACCAGCCACGTGCCCCAGTACTTTTATAAGAGAGAAAAGCCACCTTGACTAAACCACTTTTATTTTCAGTTTGTCTTTCTTGCCACCAAATAGAATTCCTGACTGATTATCATAAAGGGCATGAGATGTCTACTGTTCTATAATCCCCATGCATCATGTGTCATCCATTTATGTTACCTACCTCCCCCTGTGGCACTTGCATGTGTGACTTCTACTCTATAGCCACATTTTTGAAAAGAGGATCTTTTGGTCTCACTTTGTACTCTGAGGCTCACTTAATTTAGTGGACTATTTTAAGGGAGCATATTTGAGGATAATTATATATTTTGCTTCATAAAACTCATACCATACCCCAAATCACCTGAGCTGGCAGCCTGTAGCTCAGGATGACAGTGGAAATACCTGTGGGGAACAAAAGAAATAACAGAAATGATATTTTTTGAGAGTATTTAAAACTTACTAAATTCATGCCAGCCTCCCTATGTTGTCAAGTGCTACTGGAAGTTCAGTGAAATCCCTTTAGAGAGAAAACATTTCTCTTGGAAAACAGCAATGTAAATCTACCTTCAAATATTCTTACAAAAAAAAAAAAATGTGAGGGCCCCTGGGTGGCTCAGATGGTTAAGTGTCTGCCTTCGGCTCAGGTCATGATCCCAGGGTCCTGGGATCGAGTCCCGCATCGGGGTCCCTGCTCCTTGGGAGCCTGCTTTTCCCTCTGCCTCTCTCTCTCTGTCTCTCATGAATAAATACATAAAACCTTAAAAAAAAAAGTGAAAATCCAGGCTACCATTCCCTTTAACATATATACATAGGACTACATATCAGAAGAATTCCAAATTTCAAATGCTAACCACATTGTCCTAATAGTCATAAAAATGTACATGTAAAATAATTAGCTATGCATAAATCATAGCAGACTTAAAATAATTGTTAACATAGTGATTAAAATATACAAGAAGGGGCACCTGGGTGGCTCAGCCAGTAAGTGTCTGCCTTCGGCTCAGGTCATGATCTCAGGGTCCTGGGATCGAGCCCCCATCGGGTTCCCTGCTCAGTGGAAAGCCTGTTCTCCCTCTCCCACTCCCCCTGCTTGTGTTCCCTCTCTCGCTTGTCTCTCTCTGTCAAATAAGTAAAATCTTAAAAAAAAAAAAAAAAAAAAAAAATATATATATATATATATATATATACACACACACACACAAGAAGTGGGACACCTGGGCGGCTCAGTCAGTTAAGTGTCCAACTCAGGTCATGATATCAGGTCCTGGGATCCAGCCCTATGTCAGCCTCCATGCTCAGTGCGGATTCGGCTGGAGACTGTCTCCCTCTCCATTGCTCATGTTCTGTCTCTCTTGCTCGCTCTCTTTCTAAAATAAATAAATAGGGGTACCTGGGTGGCTGAGTCAGTTAAGTGCCTACCTTTGGCTCAGGTCATGATTGTGGGGTCCTGAGATAGAGCCCCACATTGGGCTCCCTGCTCAGCAGGGAATCTGCTTTTTCTTCTCCATCTGCCCCCACCAAAACTCATGCACTCTCTCTCAAACAAATAATCTTTAAAAAAATAAATCTTTAAAATAGACAAGAAGTGACAACCTCTCAATTAAAATACACAAGAGCAATTAATTATATCACAAATGAAAAGTAGTACAATTTAATTTTATCCTTTTATACTATTTTATAGTATAAAATAGTATAAATTTTAGAGTATAAATTTTATCCTTTTATACTATTTTAAAACTAAATAGCAGTTTCTATCAATAAAATTACCACTAAAAAGATGCTTCAATTTATAACTAATATTCTGCTATGTTTTCAGAAAAAAATTAATAGACACACTTCTCTTATGGAAACCTCTACTTTTTAATATAACCTCAGGTACATGAGAAACACAAGAATACCAAGCCCATGTTTTGAATTTAGGTATTTACCATTTCATTTTGCATGACAAAAAAAAAAAAAAGTAAAAACATGGGCATGCTCAAGAGTGTCTTAGACTCCAAAGATTCTTTGTAAAACATAAAAGCTCTTAAAATCTGAAAAAAAGTATGCCATGGATGTGTTCCAACACGGTATGCTGAGTCCTTTGGAATGAATATACATGTACATCCACACTAAATTGCAGATACCAACAACCACTGTTAGCCCAAACAAGTGACAGTCTATTCCACTGAGTTTCTGATTGCTGAATTCATAGTCTTGTCAGCTAGTTTTCTGTGCTAACCTTTATCTGGTGTACAGGGACTCAGCCTCATCCAATGTAAAATGAGATTCATGTATGTCAATGATTGATAGGAAAAGTTTCTTGAAAACATATGTCAAAAGTCAGAAAAGGGAGAATTCCTGTGCTGCAACATACAGCAAGAAGCAATTCAAACAGCTCCAGGGGACACTAACATAATGGCAGAGAACTTGGATACCCTTTTGCCAAGCCCTATGGCATTCATTTTACCAACAGATTTTGGTAGAACCTGTCTTCTTGGTAAAGAAGCAGCCTCTAAAATAGCACTGTTCAATAGAAATATAATGTGATCTACAAATGTACATCACAAATGTAACTTTAAATTTCCTAACAGCTGCATTAAAAAGGTAAAAAGAAACATGAATTTTAATAATGCATTTTATTTAAATATAGCCAAAATATAATTTCAACATGTATTAATAAATATTTTTAAATATTTTAAATAATCAGTCTTTGAAATCCAGTGTGTATTTTTTGGTTATCACACATTTCAATTTGGAGTAGCCACATTTCAAGTTCTCAGTAGTCACTGGGGTTAGGGGCTCCCATAGTGGGCATTGCAAGTCTAGAGTCCTCTGTGACTTATTTTGATCATTTAAAAATCTAAGCAGTGACAGTAACTAGAGAAGAATGAGATTTCAAACACAATGGGTAAATGAATTTTCCAAGAAAAAGTTGATAGAAATTTTACTAGCAATACAAAAGTTGACACCAACTAGCTGGATTTTTATTTTAGTTTTTAAATACACCATTTGAAAGCAGATTCTTTGCAGATAGAGAAATGATTGCGTCATTAAAGTATGCCAAAATAAAACCCATTCAACTTTAGTGAAACATCCCAAGCAAATAATGAAACACGCTTATTTACCTTCTGCAACATGGATAATAAAACATAATATAGGGAGCCTGAAGTGAATATACAATGTCAAAACAAATAGCACCATCTTATAATCACAGCCTCCAATCCAATTATTAGTCTTTAGATCAGAATTTATCTACACTAAAAACAGTTATCAAAATATTTTTTCCAGAGTCAGATTAGTTAATTAAAATAATATATACATCCAGTAGGTCAAATATAAGGTTTAGAGGTCTGGTTGCATGTCAAAAAGCCATAAAACCTCCAGGCAAAAATAACTGCCTTTCTAAAAGTTTTTTAAGTAAAGGTATTTATTTATTTATTTATTTATTAAAGGTATTTATTTTTAAACAGCTTAAGTACTCTAACCTCAGTGAAACACTGCAAGCCTCAAGGCTATCGAATTACCTGATAAGTCATAAAACACTGTGTACTTCTCAGGGTAGATTCTAATTTGCATTCCATGATATTGTGAAACAAATAACTGGCATCCAATATAAATGGCAAACGTTATACATTTAATAAAACTTTCCTTATCTACTATTCATGTGTTCACTGTAGAAAAAATTGGAAAAACATATAAAAGCACAAAAGAGACAAAAAAAATCACTCAGAATCCCAGCACCTAACACACTGCTGACATTTTAATCTATATTACTCCATGCTTATACTAGTATAATTATTACTGCCAGGTCTTTGTGATATAATAAACTCATGTGGGCTCTCTTGTAGATCCGATTTTCTCAACAGACCTGAGAATCCCACTTGGCACATATGTACCCACACACGTCTCTTCTCCTACACAGCTGTCTCATCAAGGGTTGAACAGAATCCAGGGGCACTCTGATCTGGGGTTGATCTGTCAGTGTCTTCTGTCCTTTCTCTCCCACTCCATCCCCCCCCCCAACCATCCTCCCAACACCCATACGGTAAGACCGCAGTCGAAACACACTTTCTTCCAGTTAGCTCAAAGCTTTGTAGTGCTCTCTTAAGAAGAGATGGTGCTTCATAGAAACAATGACTCACCAGTCTACTTATTTACAACCTTAAAACAGAATTATTAGGAAAAGACACCATCTTCTCTCTCTTACTAATAACATTGGTACTGGCTGATAAACATAACCTTTTGGTCATATTTTAGTGGGCTTTATTTTGTGCCTGAAAGAATCTACTTTCTCAGACGACTCTCTAGATTCAACAATAAACATCTGTCAAGTGCTTAAAAGGGCAGACATTGTGTTTAGGACCAGACAGTGAATTGTAGATGAAGCAGACATGATCTTGTGGCCTCACAGAAGTAATATTTTAGTAGAGAAGATAGTCTGCAATCAAGTCAACAGATAAATACATAATTACATACTGGGATCAATGCTACAAAGGTAATGGACATGGATGTTGAGATAGAGAACACAACATTGCCTATCTTGGTTTCTGACACAAAGACCTGTTTGAAAGACTACCAAGAACTCAGGAAGTTTCCCACCCATTTCACCAACACTGACCTTCTGCTCAGAAAACCCCACATTGGTTGTAGCAATTTTTTAATCAATTACCAAGGTAAAGACATTTAGGAAGCTTCTATTAGACTTCATGTTATAATAGGGGAAAGCCTCCCTTTAACACAACTGTGGGCACCCTGCCTATGAAGTTGATCTCATAAACTTTGCAATATGACACATTTTTTGTATTAGAGAGGATGGAAACCTGGAGAAGTTTTTGGATCTTTGTTGAGCAAAAGCACTATCCTGAATATGTGTATATACAAAAGAAGGTCTACAGTGTTGATGGGATAAGGCAGAGAGCTAGTTTGTCCTCCATGGAAGAGTAAAAGGAATTTGGAAGAAGTGAGTAGGCAACTGGATAAATCAGAGAGAACAGGGGAGAAGTGGGGAGACAAACAGAGACATAAAGACTAGTAGAGAATGAGGGTGGGAGACAGGAGGGACAATAAAAGAAAAACAGAGAGAGATACAAAGAGAAAGAAAAGGGAGAGAGACATAAGACAGGAATGCATGCACACACACATGTGCGTGCACACACACACACACAAACACACAGAAACATACATAGAAAGCAGAAACCCCAAGACAAGATCTAACAAAGTTGAGGCCAATAATGTAAGCACACAGTCCCTGAGAATTCCTCTGTGGCTGAGAATGTCTGATGTGTCTAAAATATTAAAAACGAACTTTAAATTTAACGTTCTCTCTCATTGTCTGCTATAATTTCTCTCTGTTAATCTTTAGTAAAGTCTGCTAGCCATACTCCCCTCAGGATTAGAAGTGTTTTGAGGAAGGAAGAAAGAATAGAGGTAACCGTAGTGGGGCAAGCAAGCTGGTGAGAGAAGATGCTATAGGATCCAAGAGCCAAGGAAGAATGAACAGGAGAAACAGGCTTCCCTGTGGGCTGCCTTGGGAGTGGTAAGTGAACTGCCATTCCTCAAAATTATTCTTGAGACAAGTATATGCAATATATAATACTATATAAAAGAAAAAGAATTGATATTTATTGGGTACCTGTTACCTCTGTGCTTTATAGATACAATCTCGTTCTTCAAAACAACCTTATCAATTGGTTCTACACACTTTGATTTTTTACACATCAGAAAACCAAGAATAAGTTTCCAGGTTGGGCAGCTGGGAGGGGGAATTCAAGAGAGGACCAGCAGACTCCCTGAGCTGTGAGACCAGACAGACCAAAGCAGCTGGAGTTTTCAGCAGGAAATACCAGAAATGAGAGAGCACAAGGGAAGGAAAGGGGAGGGATAGGGAAAAACTATACATCACAGATTCAAAAAACTTCAATAAAACCCAAACACAAAAAAATGTGAAGAAAACCACACCAAGACATGTCACACTTATATTGCTCAAACACAGTGATAAAGAGAAAATCTTAGCAGAAGCCAGTGGAAAAAAAGACATTTATGTACAGAAGAACTAAGATAAGGATGACCTATCTCTCATCATAAACTATGTAAACAAGATAACAGTGGAATAAAATCTTTAAAGTACTGAAAGAAAAAGTGTCAATCTAGAATCTCTATCTAAAAATAAAATATGTTACACAATTAAAAGTGAAATAAAGATATTCTGAGAAACCCCTTCCCTCCCAAAAAAAAATCCCTGGGATAACATGGGACAAAGAAAAGAAATAGCAGGAGACATCAGACTTACACTTAACCATATCAATAATCACATTAAATGTAAATAGTCTATATATTCTATTAAAAGGCAGAGATGTCAGATTGGATGAAAAAGAAGGATCCAACTATATGCTGCCCACAAAAAACACATTTTATAGATCGACAAATGTAAAGAATAGAAACAGATATGCTAAAACTAATCAAAAGAAAGCTAGAGTGCTGTACTAATAACACAGAAAGTAGATTTCAGAGCAAAGAATATTACCAAGATTAAAACTGGTCATATTGTAATAAAAGGGAAAATTCATCAAGACCTAACAATACTGTTTAGATGTTTATACATCTAAAAACAGTTTCAAAGTACATGAAGCAAAAGTTGATAGAACTGCAAGGAGAAATACACAAATCTACAATTATTATTAGAGACTCAATGCTAACTTCATAAAGGTATCTCAGTAAGGGTACAGATTTGAACAACACTAACAACCAATTTGACCTAATTAACATTTATAGAACACTTCAACAGCAGCAGAATAAACATTCTTGACAAAACCATAGAACACTTAACAAGATAGACTATATTCTGGGCCATAAAATTAGCTTCAATTAGTTTAAAAGGATTCAGTACAAAGTATGACTCATACAAAAAAGATTCATACCAAGTATGCTATCTGACTATAATGGAATTAGAAAACAACAACAGAAAAATCTATGGAAAATTCCCAAGTATTTGGAGACTAAATAATACAATTTGAAATAAACCACAAGTCAAAGAAGAAATCAGAAGAGAAATGAGAAAGTATTCAGAAGTAAATAAAATTATACATATAAAGTTATATATATATATATATATATATAAAATTGTGGTATATAATATAAAAACTTATGGGATACCACTATAATAGTACCTAAGGGATGTTATATAGCACTAAATTACAAAAGAACATAAGGGGCACCTGGATGGCTCAGCTGGTTAAGCAGCTGCCTTTGGCTCGGGTCCTAGGATGGAGCCCCACATTGGGCTCTCTGCTCAGCGGGGAGTCTGCTTCACCCTCTCCCTCTGCTGCTATGTCAAATAAATAAATAAAGTCTTAAAAAATATACATAAGAAAGTTCAAATTGATGATCTCAGCTTTTCCACCTTAACAAAGTAGGTAGAGAATAACAAACCCAAAGTAGAAGAAAGTAAATAATAAAAGCTACTGTAGAAGTCAATACATAAAAAGCATAAAAACAATGGAAAAAAACTGATGAAATATAAACCTGGTATTTAAGATTGATAAAACTGATAGCAAGACTGATCAGGAAAAAGAGCTAAATCCTAATAAAAATTTAGCAGATAAATCTAACAGTATATAAAATAGATAATACATCATGACCATATAGGATTTATTTCAGAAAAGCAAGGTCGGTTTACATTTGAAAAATTAAGGTAGGGGTGCTTGGGTGTCTCAGTCATTAAGCGTCTGCCTTCAACTCAGGTCATGATCCCAGAGTCCTGGGATCTATCCCCGCATCAGGCTCCCTGCTCCTCCTTCTCCCACTCCCCCTGCTTATGTTTCCTTTCTTGCTGTGTCTCTCTCTGTCAAATAAATAAACTAAAAAAATATTTAAAAAAATTAATGCAATTCATATTTTTTTAAAGATTTATTTATTTTTAGAGAGAGAGAGAGAGTGCACAAGTGGGGGGAGGGGCAGAGGGAGAGAATCTTTCAAGCAGACTCCCCACTGAGACAGGAGCCCCTGGAGGGGGAGGCTCAATCCCACAATCCATGAGATCATGACCTGAGCTAAAACCAATAGTTGGACTGAACTACCAAGGCACCCCTGTAATTCATACATTAATAAGCCAAAAGATTCTATTCTTGATAGATGTATAAAAATCATTAACAAAATCCAACATCCATTCCTTATAAAAAAATCTCAGCAAACTTGAAATACAAGGGAATTACCTAACTTGATAAAGTGCATTTATGAAAAACATAGAACTAATATCGTATTTAATAGTAAGAGGACTGTTTTTTTCCCTAAGGTGACAAACAAGACAAGAACGTCTACTCTTACCACATCTATTTAACATTGTTCTGGAGAGTCTAGTTAAGGTAATAAGACAAGAAAACAAAATAAAAGACAGCCATATTGGGAAGTAAGAAGTAAACCATCTTTTTTTTTTTTTAAGATTTTATTTATTTATTTGAGAGAGAGAGAATGAGAGATAGAGAGCACGGGAGGGAAGAGGGTCAGAGGGAGAAGCCAACTCCCCACCGAACAGGGAGGCCGATGTGGGACTCGATCCCGGGACTCTGGGATCATGACCTGAGCCGAAGGCAGTCGCTTAACCAACTGAGCCACCCAGGCACCCAGTAAACCATTTTTATTCATAAAAACGGTCTACTGGAATCTACAGAAAAGCTATAGAATATACATTAATTTATCAAAATTGAAGAATACTAGACCAATATATTAAAATATATTGTATTTCTAATATACTAGCAACAAATAGTAGAAAACAAAAATTTTAAATGCCATTTAAAATAGCACTAAAAACTATGAAATACTTAAGGATAAATGTGATAAACTACATTGTAAGCTACAGAAGATTACTGAGAAAAATTAAAGACCTAAACAAATGGAGAAATATATCTTGCTCTTAAGTCTCAAATCCTAATATTTTAAGCAATCAGTTCTCCCCAGTTTGCACTATAAAATGGCAATCAGAATCCCAGGAGGTTTTCTTTTTAATAGAAAATGACAAATTGATTCTAAAATTCACATTGAAGTTCAAATTTAGGATAGCTGAAACAAGGCTGAAAAACAACAGAGGAGTAAGTAATCAATGTAATGCAGTGTTGAACACAAACAGATCAATGGACAGAACAGAGTCCAGAAATAGAACCACAGACATATGAACTACCGATTTTCAGCAAAGATGGAAAGGCAATGCAGTAGAGAAAGCATTTTCAACAAATGTGACTGCAACAGTTACATATCCATTTGCAAAAACATGAACTTCAGTCACACTTATTACCATATAAAATGATAACTCAGAATGGATCATAGACCTAAATAAAACCTAAAACTAGAAAACTTATAGAAGAAAACACAGGTGATAATCATAGTGGTCATGGGTAAGCAGAGATTTCTTAGAACACTAAAGGCATGAGTCATAAAAGAATTTTGAAAAATTAAACTTCATCAAAATTAAGTACTTTTATTCTTCAAAGGACACTGTTAATAGAATGAAAACACAAGCCAAAGACTGAGAAACCTATTTTAAAATCATAAATCTGATAAAAGGCTTGTATTGAGAATACATAAAGAGCCCTCAAACACAATAATGATCTTAAAAAACCAATCAATCAAATTAAAAAATAGGCAAAAGACTTGAGCAGACTTCATGAATATACTGTATACTGATAAGCAGTCACATGAAAATATGTTCCATAGAATTAGTCATTAGGAAAATATAAAAACACCATGTGGTGCCACTACGTTCCCGCTAGAATTGCTATAATTAAAAAGATTAACCATACCAAGTCTTGGTAAGGATGTGGAAAAACTGGGAGTCTCACACATTCCTCAGTGAATGTAAAATGTTGTAAACACTTTGGAAAACGTTTGGCAATTTCCTGAAATGATAAACATGTGTCCACTATTATGTTCCAGCCATTTCATGTTTAGGTATTTACTCAAGAGAAATCAAAGCATATGTCCACACAAAGGCTGGTCCATGTATGTTCATAGCAGCTTTATTGGTAACAACCAAAAAACCCAAAAACAAAACAAAACAAAAACAAACACTCCCCCTCACCCCGACCACTACCAACACAACCTAGAAACAACCTAAATGTCCATCAGCAGGTGAATGTATAAACCACCTGTGGTATATACATACTCTAAGGTACTGTCTAACAATAAAATGGAATAAACTCTTGATACATGCTACAACATGGATGAATCTCAGAATGATGATGAAAGGGGCCAGACCAAAAAAGTGTACACACCACATGATTCCATTTATAAATCTCTAGGAAATGAAATCTAATACATGGTGACAGCAATAAGATTTGTGGTTGCCTGGGGACAGAGGTGGGGGTAGATAGGGAGGGAAATGAGAGACTGAAAAAGGCCACAAGAAAACTTTTGGGGTGATGGAAATGTTCACTGCCTTGATTATGTTGATAGCTTCATGGCTGCATACATATGTCAACACATATCAAATTGAAAGCTTTAAGTAGGTGGCATTTATTTGCATGTCAGTTATACCTCAATAAAGCTGTTTTTTATTTTTTAAGATTTTGAGAGAGAGAGAGTGCGCATATGAGCGGGGGTTGGGGGCAGAGGCAGAGGGAGAAGCAGACTCCCTGCTAAGCAGGCGTCCTCTAAATACTCCTTTTAAAAAAAAAAAAAAACAGCTTTGGGGCACCTGGGTGGCTCAGTCGGCTCAGGTCAGGGTCTCAGGGTCCTGGGATGAGTCCCTCATGGGGCTCCCTGCTCAGCAGGGAGCCTGCTTCTACCCCTCCCCTGCCTGCCCTTCCCCCTGCTGTGCTCTCTTGCTCTCTCTCACTCTCTCTCTGTCAAATAAATAAATAAAATCTTAAAAAAAAAAAACCAACCAAAAACAACAACAACAACAAAAAAAACATTCCCACCAGTCAGAAACCCAACAATAACAGACTGTCTTGCAAATGATATTAAATGTTGCTATGTTTTGTGCCAGAGGTAAGTTAGGAGATCACATGGAATTACTCAAAGCTCAAACCCTGGCATGATTCCCAGTTTAGTCCAATCAACATGTTATGTTAATGTCCATAAAGTAAATGATGCAGATAAAAAAAAAGTAATCCCTTCCTAGGGCACCCAGGTGGCTCAGTCGGTTAAGCAATGGACCCTTGACCTCAGCTCAGGTCTTGATCTCAGGGTCGTGAGTTCAAGCATTGCACTGAGTACCGCATTGGGCTCCAACGCTGGGCATGGAACCTACTTAAAAAAAAAAGTAATCTCTCCCTATGTATTTGATATAATTCGAAAGAAATATATAATGTTCCTAAGAAATCAGGTTAAATCTGAAATACAGTTAAGAATATAAAAAGCAACCAAAGAGGCAAAGGATCTGTACTCAGAAAACTATAAAATACTCATGAAAGAAACTGAAGAAGAGACAAAGAAATGGAAAAACGTTCATGCTCATGGATTGGAAGAACAAACATTGTGAAGATGTCAATGCTACCTAGAGCAATCTACACATTCAATGCAATCCCCATCAAAATACCATCCACTTTTTCAAAAGAAGTGGAAAAAATAATCCTAGAATTTGTATGGAACCAGAAGAGACCCCGAATAGCCAGAGGAATATTGAAAAAGAAAAGCAAAGCTGGTGGCATCACAATTCCGGACTTCCAGCTCTATTACAGAGCTGTCATCATCAAGACAGTATGGTACTGGCACAAAAACAGACACATAGATCAATGGAACAGAATCGAGAGCCCAGAAATGGACCCTCAACTGTATGGTGAACTCATCTTTGACAAAGCAGGAAAGAATGTCCAATGGAAAGAAGACAGTCTCTTCAAAAATGGTGTTGGGAAAATTGGACAGCCACATGCAGAAGAATGAAACTGGACCATTTCCTTACACCACACACAAAAAGAGACTCCAAATGGTTGAAAGACCTAAACGTGAGACAGGAGTCCATCACAATCCTAAAGGAGAGCACAGGTAGCAACCTCTTCGACCTCAGACGCAGGAACTTCTTCCTAGAAACATCGCCAAAGGCAAGGGAAGCCAGGGCAAAAATGAACTATTGGGATTTCATCAAGATAAAAAGCTTCTGCACAGCAAAAGAAACAGTCCACAAAACCAAAAGACAACCGACAGAATGGGAGAAAATATTTGCAAATGACCTATCAGATAAAGGGCTAGTATCCAAAATCTATAAAGAACTTATCAAACTCAACACCCAAAGAACAAATGATCCAATCAAGAAATGGGCAGACGACATGAACAGACATTTTTCCAAAGAAGACATCCAAATGGCCAACAGACACGTGAAAAAGTGCTCAACATCGCTCGGCATCAGGGAAATCCAAGTCAAAACTTCAATGAGATACCACCTCACACCAGTCAGAATGGCTAAAATTAACAAGTCAGGAAACGACAGATGTTGGCAGGGATGCAGAGAAAGGGGAACCCTCCTACACTGCTGGTGGGGATGCAAGCTGGTGCAACCACTCTGGAAAACAGTATGGAGGTTCCTCAAACAGTTGAAAATAGAGCTACCATACGATCCAGCAATTGCACTACTGGATATTTACCACAAAGATACAAAGGTAGGGATCCGAAGGGGTACATGCACCCCAATGTTTATAGCAGCAATGTCCACAATAGCCAAACTGTGGAAAGAGCCAAGATGTCCATCGACAGATGAATGGATAAAGAACATGTGGTATATAGACACAATGGAATATTAGGCAGCCATCAAAAGGAATGAGATCTTGCCATTTGCAACGACGTGGATGGAACTGGAGTGTGTTATGCTGAGTGAAATAAGTCAATCAGAGAAAGACATGTATCATATGACCTCACTGATATGAGGAATTCTTAATCTCAGGAAACAAACTGAGGGTTGCTGGAGTGATGGGGGGTGGGAGGGATGGGGTGGCTGGGTGATAGACATTGGGGAGGGTATGTGCTATGGTGAGTGCTGTGAATTGTGCAAGACTGTTGAATCACGGATCTGTACTTCTGAAACAAATAATGCAATATATGTTAAGAAAAAAAAAAGAAGATAGCAGGAGGGGAAGAATGAAGGGGAGTAAGTTGGAGGGGGAGACGAACCATGAGAGACTATGGACTCTGAAAAACAAACTAGGGGTTCTAGAGGGGAGGGGGTGGGGGGATAGATTAGCCTGGTGATGGGTATTAAAGAGGGCACATTCTGCATGGAGCACTATGGGTGTTATGCACAAACAATGAATCATGGAACACTACATCAAAAACTAATGATGTAATGTATGGTGATTAACATAACAATAAAAAATTTTTATAAAAAGAATATAAAAAGCAAGTATACTTCCTTGCCTTTGGATTGTACAAGGAACTAGCCCCTCATGAACAAATATGTGAAATGATGTGCTATATTTATGTTAAGAACATCACCACAGAGGAAAGATTAACTGTATTTAAATAAAAAAAGAATGGATATGATGTACCTTATTACAACCAACCCTTGAACAGCTGATGTTATGTTGACTGATAAACGGTGAATAACACATTTTGTATGCTATATGTAATATATACTATAGTCTTAAAGTAAGCTAGAGAAAAGAAAATAAAGAATAGAAAATACATTTGCAGTACTATATTTATCAAAAAATCTGCATATGTGGGGCACCTGGGTGGCCCAGTCAGTTGGGTGGCTGGCGCTCGATTTAGGCTCAGGTCGTGATCTCCAGGTCTTGGGATTGAGCCCAACATCTGGCTCCACACTTGGTGGGGAGTCTGCTGGGGGATTCTCTCCTCCCTTCTTCTGCCCTTCCCCCTGTTTGGGCATGCACTCGTGCTCTCTCGCGTGCTCCCTCGCTCGCTCTCTCTCAAATGAGTGAATAAATCTTTTTTTTCTTTTAAAGATTTTACTTATTTATTTGACAGGGAGAGACACAGCGAGAGAGGGAACACAAGCGGGGGGGGGGGGGGTGGGAGAAGGAGAAGCAGGCTTCCCGCAGAGCAGGGAGCCCAATGCGGGGCTCGATCCCAGGACCCTGAGATCATGACCTGAGCCGAAGGCAGACGCTTAACGACTGAGCCACCCAGGCTAAATCTTTAAAAAAAAATCTGCATATAAGTGGACCTACACAATTAGAACTTTTGTTGTTTAAGGGTCAACTCTATTAGTAAATTTAAAAAGAATAATATTTACATGGTCACAGTTATGATACAAGAGCAACCATGCAGTTGTATAAAGAGGTAGAAGCCATTATTCCTTTTCTTTGTCATTACGCCAAATTGGCACCTTCTTCGGCTCATAATCTTCAGGGACAAAATTTCTGCTTCTCTGAATTAAAATATGATAACCTTAAATGTATTATACAATGGATAAACATGTTTTGGGGAAAAAATTTTAAGTAAAACATTCCCATAAAAGCAAAAAGTTCTATTAGACAGCACTTTTCTCAGTCCTATATCTTAATTAAGGAGTGATAAATTTTCAAAAGCCTACAGGGATTACTGCCCCCCCTCACAAATGCCTCAGGCACTTTAGCCAGTATTTGCAATGTTCTGTTATATATGCAAAGTCCTTCAAATATCATGATGCCATACCACACTGAAAAATTCCTCTTCCCCAAGTTGGATTGAAACAAGGTCTTTTTTTTTTTTATCACAGCTTGCAACCATTTTCGAAATGCTCATTGACTTCTCTCCTTGGCTACAGTCATACAAAGAACCAAATATTCCAGCTGTGTAAAATGATCTCCATATTTGACCTTTCCCATGTTACAGAGATAAAAGGCAACTTGCATGCATTTGGAACACAATTCATGCATGTGAAGTACAGCAGTAAATTGCAATCGCTAAAACTTCTAAAACCACCCTTAGCATATTTTATGCAAGTTGAATTTCAAATCGCCAGAAATTCAGAAACACATGAACTAAATTACCTGCCCAAGAGAGTGCTCTTTTTAATTTATCCTACCCTGTCTCTTGATTTTTAAAGTCTTTTCCCAGAACTAAATGACATCAGTTTCTAATATGAACCTGTACCTCTGCCTCAACTTGTTATCAGAGGGCAGACTGAGACTGAATAATCATTCTCTTTTGAGTAATCAGGTTCCCATGCCTCATTTGAGAAAACCCCAGACTGAGTGACTGATAGAAGGGAAGGATCTTCTGTCTTCAGAGAGGCCCAGTTAGAAGAAAATGCTCAAGATAGAAGCATATCTTGCCACCACGATTCTCAATCTGGAATCAGTGAAGATAGAAATGAAAACCAAAAGGCCTGACCACACTTGGGCATTTAGCCATGAAATGCAGGTCCAAGCTGACTGAAGCAGGGACAGTATTTTTGTCTCGCTTTGGCTCAGTTCAGTATCTCATGCCAACCAGGAGCTCTATTTGCAGTACATGCTTCATATTATTAAAGGGAAAAATAATTATTAAGAACTCTGGCACAGGGTAATTTCCAAACATGGAGTCTACAGGAAAAAGAAATTATTAGTGTTCTTTGGTGGTAAAAATGTTGGAGCCACCTCTGGACGTTATCAGTGAACACCTTAATTAAGAGTTAATCCTGTGGCAGAGATTAGGGGAGTGTTGGCAGAGAACGAGGCCATAGCACAACTGGGGAATGAGAAGGAAGCCTGGCAGCAAACCCAAGGCCCTGAATACCTGAGGACTTATTTGGGGTGAGGGGCACGTCTAAGACAAGCTGAGATTCTCTGGAAATGAAGTGAAAGGCATTAGTGTGGGGGTGGGGCAAAAGGCCTGGCTGTATCCTGTTTCTATTTCTAAACTGTCAGCTGACTGGGATTGAGAGACCTAATAATACCCCCATTAGACAGTAATTCCCCTTCTTGTACCCATACCTTTTGCCATTTGACTTTGGAGTTGAGGTATATTTCTTTATCCAGGTGACCTGCTTTGTACAACAGAGTAACAGTTTACTACTCCAAGGCTAGGTCCTGGAAGACCTTGCCTGGGTGAGCCTGACAGAAGATGAGACAGATGTAGCAGGGCCAAGCCGCCCCACTCTTCCCAGCTGAGGCGCACCTAGATCAACCAACCAACAGCCAGCCAAGATCATCAAACCTGCAGAGCTCACCTGTGGCTCATCCAAGCCCCATGAGCAATAAACATTTACTGCACTATACCACTGAGGTTGTGTGTTTGTTATGAGGCATTACTGTGGTAGTAGAAAACCAACCACTCTAACACCCACACATTCTGAAATGCTTGAAAACGAGAGTTTAACTACACGGCCTCTCAGATCCCATACAGCTCAGATTTCTGCCATTGAACCAACAGAAGTCTTGGGCTCACCTGTCAAAACCTTTTCCTTGTCACTTTAGACCTACCCTATCACATACCATACTGCCAAAACTACCAGCAAGTGGCCTCTAGTCAACCTTATCCATGCAAAGTCCCCTCCCGGATAACCATCACTTATGTTCGCACTGCCTGCAGAGTTGAAAGGCAGGAGTGACAAATGTCTGGCTCCATGGGGCTCAGGAAGCCTCCAATAGAGCTGATAGGGAACAGAGGAAGAAAGAAGGAAAGAAGATTGACAATACCATACCCTATAGAATTGTTCACACTCCTTTAGATCACCTGTGAGCACACCACTTTCTCCCCACCCAACGTCACTCAACTGTTATGCACAAGGCCCCTGAAGGAATGGGTATGTTTATCACGGTTAACAGTAAGACTTTTGGATTAAGTTCCTGCAGGAATGAGTTCTAGCCTCCATTTTGTTAAGAATGCCACGACTCTGGGCAAGTTGCCTGACCTCTCTTAGCTTCCATTTTCTCATCTATAAATCAAAGATGAATACTTGCTCAGACTACTTCAGAGGACTATGCCAGGAGAAAATGTGCTAACATTTACAAAAATGCTTTTAAAAACCCTAAGGTGC
Source organism: Zalophus californianus (assembly GCF_009762305.2). NCBI lineage: Eukaryota > Metazoa > Chordata > Mammalia > Carnivora > Otariidae > Zalophus > Zalophus californianus. The sequence continues at coordinate 104,752,260 of NC_045602.1, read as the reverse complement.
TCTACAAAATGTCAGGCTCTATCATGAGCAGTTGCTGAGGGCAAAGGTCTTTGTTAGGGGAATAATAAGGCAACTAGTTAAAACCTGGGGGGTCTCTTGAGGTGTTGCATAGAATCTCTGAGACCCACTTTTTCAAGCAACCTTAAGTAGGATCCCAGTGATCCAGCAGAGAAAAACATCCTCTCTCTTTCCTCTATTGAAAGCGATACTTCGAAAAATGTCAAGCCAAACACTGAAAGTAGCTACTCAGAGATCTTGCCCTTTTGTCCTTACTTTAAATCCCACCTTAGCAAGATATAAAGAGAAGTTGGAGACCAACAGTGGTCTTATGATGAGCAGGTCATCCTAAGGCAGAGAGCAAGCAAAGCTGAATAAAGCAATGCGGTCTCCAACCCTCACCACCCAAGGGCATTCAGATACCACACAGAGTTGACCTTCTTAGAAAAGATTCTGATAATGATTTCCTCCCCACACATTACTGTGAACCTGTTCACAGCAAGAAAACCAACAGACAGATGGCAGTGTAAATATCAGGTGCCAAGTATACACTGTTCCTTCCATGCGAAAGCCAAGATGAAAGTGAAAGAGAATCATCTTACTTTTATTATTGTCTCCATTAACAAAGGTTAACTGAAACTAAAGTAGATCTGCTGGAAGTAGGAAGTTTGTTTTTAATCTCACACAATAAAGGCATCTAAATATCCCATAAATAAATTACACACACTGATGATCATTCTCTTAGCTAAAGGCCCTGAGGCATCCTGAGTATAAGCAAATATACCAAATTCTGTTCAAACAGCAGACATGATGCCCACAACCCCTGCTTTCACACAGTTCCTGTTCATTCCTGCTGTGTGCACAATACTCCTGGTGTAGACAACACCTACACACCAGCGAAGTCATTTCAGGATGCACCTAAGAAAAGACTTTTCTGGATTTATTTATATACTTGGTCTCCAAATAGTAAGGTTTCAAAAGTGAATATTCTCTACATCTAAGCCATAATTCATGGGTGGGGAAAAAGAGAAGTAACTGTGGGTCCATCACTTCTTCCTCTTTCTCTCCCTCCCTGGATGTTCCTCCCACCCCTTACTCTAGGAAATGTTGACCTTGACAAAACCAGAACCTCTTATAAACACTGTGCTGGGATTTACTAGCAGGAAGATAACCCATACCTTCTTATCTAAGGTTTTAGGTCATTCCTGGTCTGTCTTGATTGCTTCAAAAAATTAACCCATAATTTTTGGATTTATGGGACACAGCCTTCTGGGGAATGGACATTGGTTACATAGGTAGAGAGTTTATATGACCAATCAAGTATAAAAACTGAGAAGCCCTAACTCTAAATGGCTTTGCCTGAACTAAATTGTTTCACACTTTTAGTCCATACTATCAGTTACTCCTAAACCAAAATGCATCCCAGTGCATAAAAATAGTTTTAGGAAGCTGCATTAGAGGTTCCAGACCCCTTCGGAGACAAACATCAGGATGCTGAGATTGTGTTTATGCTTTGCTCACATTCTGCACTAATTACTAGTAACACAATGTTGGATAAGACCCATGATCCTTTGTGGAACAACATGCTAGACACAGTGTCTATTCTTTAATAGACACTTTAAAGGGGAATGTCCTAATTCCCTGAAGTCTGCAGAAGACTGAGAAAGGATCAGATGTGATTAAGTTCAGGGTTTTACGAAGGGGAGATCATCCTGAATTAGCCGTTGTGTTGGAGGAGGGGGGAAAGTGCAGAGGAAAAGGAAGACACAGAGGAGAAGGTGATGTGAAGAGAGAGATTTGAAGACTGGAGTGATGTGGGCATAAGTCAAAGAATGCTGGCTGCCACCAGAAGCTGGAAGAGGCAAGGGACAGATCCTCAGGAGGGATACCTCAATTTCAGCCCATTGATCTTGATTTCAGACTTCTGGCCTTCTAACCTGTGAGAGAACAGATTTCTACTGTTTCCAGCCAATAAGTTTGTGGTAACTGGTTACAGCAGTCACAGGAAACTAATAATACATACCCTAAAAATGCCCCACAACAGTTCATTAAGTAGAAAAACCCAAGAAGGCAATATGGCTTATTCTAGAACAAATAATTTCTGTTTTTAGCTCACTCAACTGGCAACACTGGCCTGTGCTTCAAGGTCCTACGGGTTATAAGACCTAGACCATGCAGGTGCTAGACCATGTAGGCTCACTACCAGCAAGGGCTTTTCTGATTACATTGGCATCCCCTGTACATGCCCCCTTCATGGGCATTCCTAATATGGCTAAAGAATGGATTAAAAAAAAACATTAACAAATTAAGAGTTTGAGGGAAAAAAATCATCAAGTTCATGCTGGGTGACCAGATGGATAGCTAGAAGTGGATTATGGATTGAACAGAAGACTGGCAGACCATTCTGACTATCTCCCTGATGACAAGCAACATCCTGGCAGAACTCCTTCGCTTTATGAGGGCAGTGTGGTGTGATCACAGTCCTGAATGATGTTCCATACAAGTTCAAAGTTATCTCTGTTGTGACTGAGGCCTGCCTTGATCTTGCCTTTGGGTTCAGCGGTTGGCACACCCACAGTACTCAGCATTGGTTCTCATTTTCTTTCCATGTCACCCGAATATCAAGTTTTGCTGTCCATGTTTGTGATTTAAGCAAAATCAGCTCATTCCAGCTAGGGTGTGAGACCTCTTGGGGAACGTGCAATTTATTTGCCTATGATGTGAGCTACTGAAGAAGTTCCAACAGCAGATGAATGGGGGTAGAGAGGAAACTTCCCAACCAGAAGCAGCTTTGTTCCTCTCAAGCCAGGTTTTCAGAGTACATCCCTCAGTATTTGATTTGAAATGAAGTCATCCCCTAGTCAAAAGTAAGCAGAACATACATTACACAAAGCTAACTATAAGTAAAATTAATTATCTGACACTTGGAGTTATTCATTCTTTTTCTTATTTCAATTTCAGAGATTAATTGAAAGCTGTCAGTACACAGTTATTTCTTATTAAATTGCCATTTTAGTAAATTGCCATTGTCTTAGTCAAAGGTTTAAAATGGTGCACTTATCTTTTTATGTCATTTTTCACTGACACTACATCAAAAAGCAATTTTCACTTTTAATACATAAAATACATTCGATATCTCACATGCCTATTAGAAGATGGACCTTGACAACGTTGGTGACTCAGTTTCTTTGTGAGATGAAATATCCCAGGAGAAGGAAACTACATTTTATAGCTGTTAAATTTAGCTGACACTAGATGGTCAATTTAGTATCTATAACTCATTTTGGCTAATGGACTACAAAACAATCAACCTAATATAGTAGTACAGCTAATGTAATATCCTGGGTGCCTCAGATGATTTTCACTCATTAATTTTAGACTCCTACACAGTGCTTTTTCTCTAGCCACAAGGTATGCAGGAATCTCCTTCTGAGATACAGGCTCTGGCTTATAGATCTGGGGGAGGGCCCAATAACCTGCCTTTTACCAAACTCCAGGTGACACCAATGCTGCTCCCCAGATTCCATCTTGAATAATAAGGCTTTAAATGAATAAAGGACAGAAAAGTGAGTTAACTCTGCTGAAATCCTCAAAATATGAAAAGAAAAATAAGAGAAAAAGGAAGCATTCATATAAAAACAAGAAAAACAAATTGTGAGTCTAATTTAATGGATTATATTCTTTTCTCACTAATTGTTGCCCCAGCACCACCCCTCCCCCCATAGAGATGAGTGATGAAAAGAATGTCTGCATCAAATAAGCAAGGTTTTAAAATGACTAAGAGCAAGCCCAACATTAATGAAAAGTGTTTCGACAACTTTCCCATCTCCCATGCAGAGAATTAAGGGCCCCTCTGGTAATGATCTTCCAAACACTGTTACCATTTTTTTAAAAGATTTTATTTACTTATTTGAGAGACAGAGAGAGCCACAGAGAGCATGAGCAGGGAAAAGAGGGAGAAGCAGGCTCCCCGAGAGCAGGAAGCCTGACACTGGGCTTGATTCCAGGACCCTGGGATCATGACCTGAGCAGAAGACAGATGCTTAACCAACTGAGCCACCCCAGTGCCCCAAGACTGCTACCATTCTAAGGTGTCCCAGGCTCTCCCCTTTAGGCTAGTGGATCTGAGGCAGCCTTTGCCCTGCCCCATATACCTTGGCACCTGCTCCATAGAGGGCCACCTGGCTCCATGGAGGGCACCTGATGGTACAGGTCTTGGAAATGCATCTTCTCTGTCTCAGCTAAGTCCTGCTCAGACTTCTCAGTATCCAGAAACGGCACAGAGATCCCTTGAGCTGAACTGAAAAAGCCAATAGAGCCAAATCTCTTTTTCTTTATATACTTTTCACATTGATGTATAACTTACTACAATGTCTTAAATGTAAGACTTGATGAATATTTTTTTTAAAGATTTTATTTATTTGACAGAGAGAGAGACAGTGAGAGAGGGAACACAAGCAGGGGGATTGGGAGAGGGAGAGGCAGGCTTCCCGCTGAGCAGAGAGCCCAATACGGGGCTTGATCCCAGGACCCTGGGATCATGACCTGAGCCAAAGGCAGACGCTTAACGACTGAGCCACCCAGGCGCCCCAGACTTGATGAATATTGACACTCAATATTTGTACACTCAAGCAACAACCCAGACCAAGGTCTAACATAGTGCTGTCCGATAGGACGTTCTACAATGATGGAAAGGTTCCATAAAGAAATATATGCACTGTCCCATTCATTAGCTATTGCCCATCATGTCACTGAACACATCAAATGTGGCTAGTGCAACTGAGGAAACTAATTTGTAAATGTATTTATTTTAATTAATTTACATTTAAATAGCCACAGTGGCTAGTGGCTGCCACATTGCACAGCACAGGCCTAGAACATTTTCAGCAGCTCAAAGTTTCTCTTGTGCCCTCTCCCTGGCAAGATTTTCCAAACGTGACCTCTCTTCTTTTTTTTTAATTGAAGTATAGTTGACACACAATGTTACATTAACTTCAGGTGTACATAACTTCTCTTCTGACCTCCAATATAAAACCACAAGTGAATTTTGGCTGTCTCTAGTTTAATGATGATCAAAAACATTTTAGTTTTTTAGATCTGGTGCTTTATTTGAAAGAATGATGGGTAAATATTAGAAAATAACCCTTTAGTAACAAAAAAGCCAGTGACTTACTTTATCATTTTTATCTATAAATAGTCTTTCAGGGGCAAATAGTTTTGTTTTTTGTTTTTGTTTTTTGAGGGAGAGACAGAGCGGGCATGCAAGTGGGGGAGGGGCGGGGAGGGAGAGAGGGAGAGAATCTCAAGTAGGCTTCATGCTCAGCACGGAGCCCAAAGCAGGGCTCGATCTCATGATCCTGAGATTATGACCTGAGCCAAAATCAAGAGTTAGACACTTAACCCACTGAGCCACCAGGTGCCCTGGGGCAAATAGTTTTTTAAAACCTATTGAGAGCTATCAGTTTACACACACACACACACACACACACACAATAAAAATGTTAACAGTCAAGGGAGCCTGGGTGGCTCAGTCGGTTAAGCGGCTGCCTTTGGCTCAGGTCATGATCCTGGGGTCCTGGGATCAAGCCCCACGTCTGGCTCCCTGCTTAGCAGAGAGTCTGCTTCTCTCTCTCCCTCTGCCTGCCACTCTGCCTACTTATGCTCTCTGTCAAATAAATAAATAAAATCTTAAAAAAAAATGTTAACAGTCAACTTATCCAATATTCATTTAAGGTACTATATATATAGACAGAACTTTTTTTTTTTTTTTTTTTTACTCAAATACATGAAGGCTAAAGAGCATCCTATTAAAGAATGAGTGGATCAAGGGGCGCCTGGGTGACTCAGTTGATTAAGCGACTGCCTTCGGCTCAGGTCATGATCCTGGAGTCCTGGGATCGAGTCCCACATCGGGGTCCCTGCTCAGTGGGGAGTCTGCTTCTCTCTCTGACCCTCACCCCCTCATGCTCTCTATCTCATTCTCTCAAATAAATAAATAAAATCTTTAAAAAATAAAAAATAAAAAGAATGAATGGGTCAACCAGGAAATTAAAGAATTAAAAAAATTCATGGAGGGGTGCCTGGGTGGCTCAGTTGTTAAGTGTCTGCCTTCGGCTCAGGTCATGATCCCAGGGTCCTGGGATCCAGCCCTGCATCGGGCTCCCTGCTCCAGGGGAAGCCTGCTTCTCCCTCTCTCACTCACCCTGCTTGTGTTCCTGCTCTCACTGTCTCTCTCTGTCAAATAAATAAGTAAAATCTTTAAAAAAAAAAAAAATTCATGGAAACAAATGAAAATGAAAACACAACTGTTCAAAATCTTGGGGGTGCAGCATAGACAAAGCTTTCTAATGAGCTGTAATTCTTATTAAAAACAACCCTAAGCATTCACCATATCTGGTATTTGAAACATATGCAATTGTTTTTCTATCTTTTCCCACTTGTAAAATTGGAAAATCCTGATGACCATGACAATTATCTCAGATGTTTTTGTAAACCCAACAAAATCCAGAGTAGTGTTTTGCATTTAACACCTGTCCATGGTTCACTTATGGAAAGAGGATAATAGGGTCCAAAAGTAAGTACTAATTTAAATATTTTGAAATGAACATTAATGTGAGATATTTTGCTGTTCCATAGGTTGATGTAATCATTAGTTATTCTTGTTTTTTGTAATACTTATTATCCACTCAATCACTGCTACTCAAAGTAGCTGATATACAAACTTTTGTTATGACCAATGACAAGATAAGGAACTTGCACAAGGATATAAATCAAGTCACTGTTTCCTTCAAGAAAGTCCTACACAAGAAAAACATCAGCTGGACTGAACAGTGTACTGAATAATTTATGTTCTAGCACAAATTTTGCATTTCATTGTTTCACCAGTAACAGTGCTCAGATAGCAGAGGTCCATGGATCACACTTTGAGTACTGTTGCCTTAGACTATAAATTCTTGAGAGCTGTTTTGTAAAGAGGAATTATCCAAACATTATTCAGTTCTTACTCTCTGGTGCTTCATAATTCCTGACTTTTAGCAAGTATCCAATAAAATATTTTAAACTAATAGTTGTTGAGCCACATAGATCTTCAAGTATTTAATGTATTCATCTTCATCAGTTTCTGCTCGAACTTTTTCCTACCAAAGGGAATTACTCTCTTGGTGGCAGCAGTAAATGTTTGCCTCCCTGAAACCTCCTAAAACACAAAATGAGAATGATCAGATTCCACAGAAAATTGTTAAATAGACTAATTCTATTTAATGAAACTATTTTAAGAAAGTGACACCTTCTTCAACAGTGAAGCATAACATTGACTTAAAGTGCTCTAATTTTAAAATTATAGTTATGATTTAATTAATAAAAGAACCTGGAAACCAATGAAGCAAAACTTTTAAATTCTCCTATATAAAATTCTCATAATTTGGGTGGTACTGGGCAACACTAACATACAATTGTGTTTGTCATAAGAGACAATATATTTAGTGCAATGTAACTACTCATTGCCTCACAAGCATCATTAATTGGAGGGAGCTAGTCATGGCTCTTATGTGTAAGCAACAAAAAGTAACCCTATTGATTACATCAATCTATGGAACAGCAAAAAGAATTTACTGAAAGAATAATAATAGGAAACATGCAGAATGGCTGAAAAGCCTGAAGAATGAACCAAGGAGAGGCAAAGGAGGCTAACATGGACCACAGCTAGAATTCCACCCCAATCTGCCCAGTGAGGACATGTGTTGTTGTCCCGTAATTTGCAATGCCACCAGCATCTGTACTGGCCATTGTTCCTCCCAGCCCTGTGGCCCCAACGGCCACTGCCTCTACACCAAGAAAATGGATCCTTTCCTGCACTGCACTTCATCACAGTCTAGGCCATGTTTATCTGATCACCCAAACCCAGGCCACATGCCTGCACCCTCACTGCAAAGGAGGCTGGGAAACTAAGTGTCTGGCTTCCCTGGCATCAACAGAATGGCTCCCACCTAGAAAATGGATTGTGGATATCTGGCAGCTCTTCCAAATGACAAATGTACACTGCGATGTGTTTCCAAATTATTCATGCTAAGAGAGGCTATGACTAATTACTGATGTATAGATGTGAAGCATTACTAATGTATAGAGGACCTATAAAAATAAAAAGGTCCTCTAGCATCTTCCAAATGCCAGATGTGTCTTGTTCAAAATGTAGTTTTTGCAACTCCAAGCATTTTAGCATAAACACTTCGAGACGGGATTCACCTAGGGAGAGGCTGTGCAATATACCACGTCCTCCCCCATTGCTCCCTCTCACGGTGTATTTCCCAAGCCCATCATCTAACAGTCACAAACCCTTCTGCCACACAACGGCCTATCAAATAGCTGCCTTCTTCATTAGCTTGCATCTCTCTCTTCATCTCTTCCGATTAGCAGCTGATAAAAGGAAATCACAAGCACCTGATACTCATTTTTCATGATGGAGAGATTTCATTTCTCTCTGAAGCACGAATAAAATTCAATTTCAGAGAGCTCTCTTCTCCATTTGGAAAACCAGGCTCTGACTACGGAAGCCTTTATCTGACAAAGACTCGTCTCTGAAAATGTTGCCTTGTGTCGTATTAAGCAAGGTACTAATACGTTTCTTCTGTAAATGTCATCACTACATATGCAGCATCAGATGCATCCACTTGTAATTCTTTGGACCATCCCAATTCCAATTTCCAATTTCCATAATAAAAGATCATTTGTCATGATCAATATTTATGATGTGTGACTGAGTCTATTGCCATGAAAATCTGGAAAACAAAACACAGTTTAAAAGGAAGTTTACAAGTATTCCTTCATTTCGTTATTTAGTAAAACTTTCATGTAGGGTCTGTTCTGTAGGGAATCAATGAACATTTAATAAGTGACTATGATACAATGATGTGTATAATCAGATACTGTCTTTGACATTATGAAGCACACATTTTGGTGGAAGAGATAAGCAATAAACATGTTAAATTAACAAATCAAACAGCATTCTTAAGGAAGTGCACAAAGCAATATGATGGAAAGTAATCAGAAGAGTCCTATTTGACCCAGGTGGTTAAGAATGTGGTTGTATTATGAAACAAGTCCTATGAAAAGCTGGAGAAGGAACATACCAAGGAGAGGGTCCAGCAGTTACAAAGTCCCTGAGACAGAATGGGCATGATATGCTCCAGGACTTCATAGGAGGCAGATAAGGCTGCAGCTGGACAGAAGTCAGATCACTACGGGATATTTGGGGTCACAGAAAGGATTACAGATTTGTTCTAAGAGTAAGAGTGATAAGAGACAGGAATTGATTTATATCTTTAAAAGGTCACCATGCCTGATGTGTGGAAAACAGATTAGAGATAGCCCAATGTGGAAGTAGGGAGGTAGGTCAGGGAGTTACTGTGGTCAGCCAGGTGAGATGGTGGCTTGGATCAGTTGTGGAGAGAGAGAGAGATGAATTTTTAAAATATTTTAGTGAGGGGTGCCTGGGTGGTTCAGTCGGTTAAGCATCTGACTCTTGATTTTGGCTCAGGGCATGATCTCCGGGTATGGGATCAAGCCCTGCGTCAGGCTCCATGCCCAGGGTGGAGCCTGCTTAAGATTCTCTCTCTCCCTCTGCTCCTCCCCCCTGCTTATAAGCTCTCTAAAAAATAATATTTTATTGATAGAACAGGTAAGAATTACTGACTGATTCAACATGGGGAATCAGCATGCAGCAGACTACAAAAACGACCACCAATTCTCCATCCCTTTATAACAGGACCTTGCACCTCTTCCTGCCAGGAAGATAGTCTGTTTCTCCACCCCTTAAATCAGGGCTTGGACACGTAACTTGCTTCTGCCAACTGAATGAAGCAGAAAAGCAACACCCGAGCCAATTCTAAGGCTGGGTTTCAAAAAGTTTTGTAGCTTCTACTCTCTTCTAGAACCCGGTCGTTACTATAAAAACATCCTGAGACTAGCCTTCTGGAATAGGAAAGACTGTGGAGAATGGGCCCAGGCATCCTGGCATCCCAAATCCTGGACCAGCCAAACCCAAGCTGATCTCCACCTGACCCCCACATGGAAGCCAACCAGCAGAACACAACCAAGTCCAGCCAAATCTGCATAACTACCCAGAAAACCCACAGACGAATGAGCTAAATAAAGGCTTGTTGTTTCAATTCACTAAATTTTGAGGTACAGTGTGTTACACAGCAAAACACCTACTGTTACAACGGTAAAGCCAAGAATCGGGTATGATGTTTACACCACGTAATTTATGTAATTTATATAAGTGCAGCACCTGACTCAAGAAAGTTTGCTTACGTTTTCTTATTCTTTGGGCAGCCTTAAGGTAATGTTATCATCAGAGAAAGACTATGTTACTCAAGCATATATGTCATTGGAGGGTGGATTTGTATTAAGATATATGACCAATTGGGAAAGCGATGATAAGTTCCTGTTCTTTATATTTCACATTAACTAATAATGCCAAGTAAGAATGCAGGAGTTTACATGTTATCACATTTCACAGAGTATTTTTTAATTCTAGGTGTCAATTAACATAGTTATCCACTTATTTTACTGAGTAAGGACATTTTACATATTCACTTATCTGCTTCTCCTAAGACTATCATTTCATGAAAGGTGGTACTCCATAAAGAGAAATCCCAATGAAAAAATCTCATGGAGAGCATTCCATTTTTTGTAGCTTTCCAAGACCTGTTAAAAACATGGTCCCCAATAGGAGCTCACCTGTAGACTATTGTAGAAGAGGGTTCATGAGAGGACAACAGAGGTGAGCACTCGGACCATAATGTGCCCTGGTATCCAAGGCACATACTTTATCCTCTGTCCCACAATTTACTCATCTACAAATGAGGAATGGAGGATCGATAACCACCCCAACTCTGAGACCGTGTAACCAAAAGAGAACAACTCCATTTTTTAGGTCCCCTCACCACGGTCCACTCAGCATAATGGCTAGAAAATAGACGTGTTTGGTCTTTAATCTTTTCTATCAATATTCATGTCAGACCCAACACAGTCACCACAAAAAATTGCCAGTTACATCGTGAAGTCTCAGAATATCGTCTCAGCTTCATCCCACCATCGATTCAAGTAAAATGAACAAAAAGGGATTAAGAAAACATGAGATTTTTATTAACTTTCCTGAAGGCAGAAAAAGCGGAGGTGATGAGAAAAGAGCCATGTCACCACCTAAGACTCTGTGGGGTGGGAGGGGGAGCCCTGAACCGTCAGCTGGTGGGGGAGCGAGCACATAAAAACCCTGATACTCTTTGGATACTTTCTCAGCATGATGAGTTCTAGCCAAAGATGTTTTGATCACATGCTTGACAAAGCTTTCTCTCACGGCTTTTCACTTTTATGTTAACAACTGTCCTACCACCAACATATTATCTAAAAGGTTTATTTTTAAATACCACATTTAGGTATGTGTTCAGATGCATAACTAAATAATCAGGACTACCACAGAAAAGGGGAAGGGAAAATCTTAAGTCTCCAATGAAGACATAACCAAGAGCAAAACTCAAAGAAAAAACGGTAGTAGTTATGGTATTAACATTCAGGTATGAGAAAATTTGAGAATGCTGGCATCCCTGAGGATGAGTAGTTTGACATTCTGGAGTATTGAGTTCTTTCTGAGAGCTTTCCCATTATGTACCGGTACTTCTCTCGGGTTAACCATGAATTCTGAGCAGCACTGTGCAGTGAAGGCCTCCCTACGCTAAAGCCAGAAACTCTCCTCCCTGAAGTAGACTTTCCTGTGTGGATCACAGCTGACTTAGGCCTCAGTTGGGAGTGGCTGCTCACACTCTTGTTTGGAGCTATTCTAATGGGATTTGATATTCCTGGGTTGTTTCTCTATTGTCATAGATGGTTTTCTTCCTATAGAGGTGTGATCCTCACTTTCAGCCTGGTAGTTCTATGAGACTGATTTCTGGATAACTCAGATTTCAATATATAACCAGCAGAGATGCCCAAAAGGACAAAGCAGGAAAAAAGAACGGACAGAGGTCTGTATCATCCTGAACATAGTCAGTGGGAAGTGTTGTTAATATTTAGGAAAGTCGTCTGGTATAAGAAAGATCACAGACCCTGGAGTCAGACAGAAAAGTCTGAACTTTTGTCATGCCTCAGGTCAAGTTATTTAATGATTTTTGCCTGAGTTTCCCTCTATGCTAAATGAAAATAAGAGTATATCCCTTATGGAGTAGCCTGGGTGGCTCAGTCAGTTGAGCTTCAGATTCTTGGTTTCAGCTCATGTCATGATCTCATGGGTCATGAGATCAAGCCCCATGTCAGGCTCCACACTCAGCAGACAGTGGGCTTGAAGATTTGCTCCCTCTGCCCACCCCCCACTCATGCATCTGCTCTCTCTCAAATAAATCTTAAAATTACATATATATATCCATCCATCCCTCACAGGGTACTGTGAAATAACAAGACATCATAACTGAACCCCCAAATAAAAGTAGAATAATAGGAATATATAAGTTCTCATGTAATAATGACAACAAAATTGGGCAGCTTCAGGGTTCACCTAATAGTACCATGTCAGGGTTACCTGTCAGCTTTTCTGTGCTTTTCTTGGCTTTCCACTTGTTACATGATGGCTACCACAGCTCCAAGCACCACGTTCTCACATGACTTCATTCAAAGCAGGAAGAATAGGTGTTGGGAGTTTCCCTTTACCCATCTATTTTATAAGGGACAAATGTTTCCCAGAAGGTTCACCTCCCTAAAGACCTCTTGTCAGGACTCAATGGTCAGAGGTGGGTCATATGCCTCTGTCCTGCATGCAAGGGATGCTGGGAAAGTCGCTATGTGGCATTTTTTAGTTTTTTTTTTTTAAAGATAGGATTCTGACATCAAGGAGGAAGTTTAGGAAAAAGGCTTAGTAGGGAAGCAGGCAACCAATAATTTCTGCCACCCTATATGGAGTAGCTAAAACAGTTGCCAGCAAGTAAGTATCAGAATTAAGTAAAAAATGATGTGTTAGTTCCTTTTGTTACAATTATGCCAACGTCCCCTTGTCATTGATGCTCTGCAGCCTCCATTTCCCACCAGTAAGAGTTCCCCAGCCTCCTCTCTGGGAATCACCATTCCCCCTAGTCCTGTATGGTCTTGGTGGAAGTCAATGCTTCCCTTCTACTACTGAAGGACAGTGGACTACATCTTTCCTCCATACTTTCCTAGAACCAGAGGGGGCATGTGCCTTAGGCAGGACCAATTTATACCTTCTTTCAAGATGGCATTTTCAGTGAGTGATGCAATGGCAGTGAGTGGCTCACTAAAGAGGCAGTGGAAGCCTCAACAGGAGTCGGCCCACTGACCTTCCCATTCCTGCTGTGAGGCTTTCCATGGTCCCTACATTTCATCAGCCTCTAGATGTTTCTCAGATCTTTAGTGGGCCAGTGCACCTATCCTCTAGCTGTTATCAGCTTACAACTGCCCCTTTCTCCAAAGAACTGTCCTCGACACACAACTAGCCCCTCTCCAGGAGATGCCTGGGAACAGTGATTTGCTAGATCCAGCTCACACTGGCTCACAAGAGCTTGTTTTGCAAGCTCTAGCTCACCTTTCTGCCCAACTTCACCCTGGTAGCCTGAAAGAAGCAATGATGAGAGTATTTACCCCGTGGAAATGGGCCAATGCTGTAAATCTGTTTTTCCCCTCCCCCAGAGACTCTGGGAGGTGATACTCCATCTAGAGGCAATCCACAGCCAATGACTGACTGATAGAGGAGTATGAGAGGCTGGCACTATGCCTCGAGGTGGAACTATTCTCTGATGAAAAGCTTCAGAGGTCCATGTGGAAGCCAGCTCCAACTAGACTACTCGAACCCTCATTTCTTCCTCAACTCTTTTTCAGGCCAATTCTGTTTCCCTCACTCCCTTATAGTTTTCTCCAGAGAGCATTCCCTCCTTAAGTCATTTGTACAAGACTCTCCATCTCTGGCTCTGCTTCTAGAAACCCTAATCTAAGTTACCCCTATTGTACCCCCTTCGCTCCTGTCTGCAAAGCCTGAGGCTCAAGACTTCTATCAATTCTCTTAATCCCACTCTTTCCAGGAAGTCTTCTTTAGCTTATGATAGCCAGTGTCCTTTTCTATTTTGCTCACAACCATTGAAAAATTAAGATGTATAGAAAGGAACCCAATAACTCCCTTTGTCTAATGGAAAATGGCTTAAAGCAGCTTCAGAAAGCAATACATCCTGGAAAATGAGATCTATGAAAACAAAACAGACGATCTTTAATAGTGAATCCACTGACCCAGTCTGATGTGTTAAAGATGTTTAAAAGTAAATGCAATCTTTTCAATTAGAGTTACATTAGCACGATTCCAATAGCCAAATGAAATGCCCACATCCATTAAAGGCAATTATTATGTAATAAAACATTCTATTATACTCAGCCAGTTAAATTCTACTAAAGGAATCTTCCTAGCATAACTCCAGAAATACCCTGCATATGTAATCAGCTGCAGTAAAATCTTTCCAAGTGCCAGTGCTTCAAGTTATCATTTTTTCTTTAGCAACTCAAACCTCCAAAGTCAATTATGCTTGAAAACATCATCTTTAAATTATTAAATGCTTTCACATTTCACCCAATGAATAAAACAACCTTAATTAATAGAGAAACCATAGCCTTGTTCACATTAGCAACTCAAATACCTCCTAGGGTTCACCTGGAAATATGGAAACACAAAATCTTTGACCTGCCCTGCCGACAGCTACTTTTCAAAGGCCTCTAAAGTTTAGGCCAGAAAGATGACACAAACAATGATTCAGCCATGTATCTGACAGCCTGGGGAAAGCAAGATGCTTGAATTCCCATAAATTAGGCACCAAGGGATGCAAAATATGGCAGCATAAATATCCTCCTAACCAGACTTAGTGCAACTCATTTTACAGTTTAGGTAAATCCCTACAAGTCCCCTGTAAATTAGTTCAAATAATCTAAATCAAGGCTCTAAGTAAAAGGAATCACAAGGTGACAGGTTCTGAAAAGTGAGAAATCCTCTTTTAAGAGGATTTTAAATAACCGCTGTCCAACTTGTTTATTATTACACATGATATTTGAGTTTTACATATGGCATTTGATTAAAATAAGATAAGGCTTAGTAATACCCTGTAAAAACCATTTGCTAACACCTCCTAATGTAAACTATGGACTTCGGGTGACTATGGCAGTGTCAGTGTAGGTTCGCCAACTATAACAAATGTACACTCTGGTGGGGGATATTGATGGTGGGGAGACTGTGCATGTGTCGGGGTAGAAGGTACAAACACATCTCTGCACCATCCTCTTAATTTTGCTGTGAACCAGGGGAGCCTGGGTGGCTCAGTCGGCTAAGCGTCTGCCTCTGGCTCAGGTCATGATCTCCAGGTCCTGGGATGGAACCAGAGTCTGGCTCCCTGCTCAGCACAGAGTCTGCTTCTCCCTCTTCCTCTGCCCCTCCCCCTGCTCATGCTCTAGCTCTCTCGCTCTCTCTCAAATAAAGTCTTAAAAAATTTTTTTGCTGGGCGCCTGGGTGGCTCAGTTGGTTAAGCGACTGCCTTCGGCTCAGGTCATGATCCTGGAGTCCCGGGATCGAGTCCCGCATCGGGCTCCCTGCTCAGCAGGGAGTCTGCTTCTCCCGCTGACCCTCTTCCCTCTCGTGCTATCTCTCACTCTCTCTCTCTCAAATAAATAAATAAAATCTTAAAAAAAAAAAAAAAAAAAAAAATTTTTTTGCTGTGAGCCTAAAACTACTCTAAAATAATAAAGACTTAAAAAAAAACCAAGGACTCTGTTCTTCATGGAACTTATTTCTATGGTATTCTGTTTACTGTGCTTTCCCCATCAAACTGTAAGCTCCATGAAGACAGAGCCGTTGTCTCTTCACTGAAAGGCCACAGGGCCTAAACTATGCATGGCCCAAAGAAGATGTTCCATCAGTATTTGGCTGCTGGTGGGAGAAAGCAAAAGATAAATGAGCACCTAATTTTTACTAGTCAAACTCTACGCTGATACGTTGAGAACAGCAGCAATACATTTCCAAAGACATTAAAAATGCTGAAGTCTTCCAAATGTTAATAAATCAAAATACTTCTGTAAAATAAGAAGACTGCATTTCCTGGGTTTTAGATCTTGAGAAATCAGAGGAACGTAATCTAGTTGAGAAAGTAAAGCATCAGTTGGCCCAAAAACTCAATTCACATCTGTAGTTCCCTGGTATACTGGATAGAATTAATTCGGGGGGTTACTGTGAGAATAACTGACACATGCCCCCCAAATGCAGTAAACAAGAAGTCAAATGCCAATCCATTCCTCTAGAACTGCTCTGTTCAATAGAGTAGCCACTAGCCACATGTGGCCAGTGAGCACTTGAAAAGTGATTAGTGTGAAATGAGACATAAGATGTGCTCTCCATGTGAAATGCATACCAAATTTCAAAGATTTCGGGCAAAAAAGTAAAATGTCTCAATTTTTATATTGTCTAAGATTGAAATAAGGTTTTGGATATACTAGCCAAAAACATATATGTTAAGATTAATTTCACCTGGATCTACTTAATTGGCTCTTAGAAAATTAAAAACTACATAGGTAGCTCATATTAGTGGCTTGCATTAAATTTTTGTGGACAGTGCTGCACTAAGGAATGTCATGCCTCTGCATAGTGAAGACTCCTTACTGCAAACCCCTGGAATTTTCTGGCCAGAGAGCTTCTATGAGGCTAAAGCAACACAGTAGTCTCAAATAGTTAAAGACACCTTCAACCAGTGACAGAAATTGAGCTGAATCGTGGTGCCTGGGTGGCTCAGTTGGTTGGGCGACTGCCTTCGGCTCAGGTCATGATCCTGGAGTCCTGGGATCGAGTCCTGCATCAGGCTCCCTGCTCAGTAGGGAGTCTGCTTCTCCCTCTGACCCTCCCTCCTCTCATGTGCTCTCTCTCCCTCTCTCATTCTCGCTCTCTCAAATAAATAAATAAATTCTTAAAAAAAAAAAAGGAAGTGAGCTGAATCAATATACCAGTTTTCTTGCTTTTTCACTTGGGACAATTCAGAGTCATGTTCTACCTGTTTCATGGAATTCCCCAACAGGACTGAGTACCAGTTGCTCATAAGGGTAACTCACTTGATAACATACTCTTCACTGAAGTCTTTCCCTTCTCTAACTTCTACTCACCCAGATATTTCCTGGGACTCCTTCTTCCCAAGAGATTATACTTGTGTTAGAATTTGCAACCTGGATGAACACAAATTACAACAATACTGAAGACACAACAAACCTTCCAGGCCATTCCATGCCTTTTAATCTGCCAAGGAGTTCCAATTTAACTCTTCATAAACCTAACACATTAACGCGCAAGTGTCTTAATATTCTTCTTGTGCCTATCACACTTATTGTCCTGCTTTATCCAAGATGGAATTTAAAAAATGTAAATAAGAAAAACAAACATTAAATTTTATCAAATCTATTATGAAGTTGTTTTCTTCCTGGATATTTTATTGGATTCCACTCAACCCACTCATTAAGATTTTATAGCTCTGTTCTCTTTGATTCTGTTTGGAACGTTCTGACTTTTTGGAGATACAAAGTTCAGAGACGCTGAGATTCAACGAAGAGTTTTGTCATGCTTCAACATGGATCTGTAGGTCAGGTGCTTCATCATTTCCCCCCCCTCATAAAATGGCCTTATTTCAAGACCTGTGTAAATTAATGAATATACTTAGGAAACAAACTTTCCACATTCCAGGTCTTCGGAGAGCATTCTTATCCCCAGTTCTACTGATTTCCTTCATGTTGGTCTGTTTTTAAACATTTACTTGAATTCCTTTCCTCTTCTCTCCAAATACCTTGGTTACTCAGATACTGATAAAAGTAAATATGTACATTTACTGCTCTTGGTATATAAATATGATTCTTTGAGAAGAAGGTTGCTTCAAAAATTATGCTGCCCTGGAAGCTACTTCCTAGTCTTATTTGGACTGCAGACTCTAATTCTTTCCTACAAGAGCAAATGTAAGTATGCAACAGCCTTCTAGAACAGTGAACTGTTTTGCCCACATGGCTTTTGCTCTTGAGGCAGCCTTAGCTGGGAATAACGGTGGTTGCTAAAGTCATTTATGTGAAAATCTGAGGTGTGAAGTTCTTCTGAGCCTTATGCTCAGAACTTATCATATTCACAGAAACACAGAATACAACTTTTTTTTTTTGCCACAGCCACCCTAGAATCCAACATCTCAAAGCTCCCCAACACAGGGGCCAACACATTAGCATGGAAAGGAGTTGGCTCGGGGCACCTGGGTGGCTCAGTCATTAAGCATCTGCCTTCGGCTGAGGTCATGATCCCAGGGTCCTGGGATGGAGCCCCGCATCAGGCTCCCTGCTCTGCGGGGAGCCTGCCTCTCCCTCTCCCCTGCTTGTGTTCCCTCTCTCGCTGTCTCTCTCTCTGTCAAATAAATAAAAATTAAAAAAAAAAAGGAGTTGGCTCAAACACATGAATATATTTTCTCACCTACTGAAAACCAAGAGATTTGTCTCTCTCCCCACATGCCAAGCCTGTGAGCCAAAAGTGATTTCTCCCCTTCTATCTACATCTACCAAGGGCTAGTTCAATTCCCACCTCCTTCAATCTCAGGACAGCCGGTTGTCCCAGCTCCACTCCAGTGACATCACATTGGTGAGCTTGAAATTGGTTATGGTGGGAGGATTACGATCACAAAAATCAGCCAATGCTACAGTTCAGGACTACCTCCCGTACCCCTGCACAGCAGTTTGCTAACATTTAACAGCACACTACTGAATTTAGGGTAACTAGAAACAAGAGAGCAGTTTATCACAATAAAATGTGTTCTGCCCACTCAGTAGAAACCTCCTCCCCAATAAGGACAAAGAAATGCCTCAGTCCAGTCCACAGGCTTCCTTATCCATGAGTTGTCTGCTTTGATGTTTGCCCAGAGGCCATGTCTAAGGAAAAGAAAGGCAGTGAAGCTTTTATCAACATAGAAACAGGTTCCAGGACTGAGTTTAGTTCAACATCTCCTTTCCAAAAGGGACTGAAACTTTTGTGATTCCAGACACAAGAGTCCCTTGAGGAGTTACACACTAATGTAATCTTTCTTCAGCTCCTTAAGAATTGTTAATGAGAAAGCGAGCAAGTATATGTTATAAGAAAAAACTCAAATGAGGAAGATCTCCCTTAACATCATGTCCTACAATATAACAAAGAAAAAAATTTTTTTAAAAAATCTGAAGTGTATGGCAGTTATGCTGGATGCTGCAAAATCTAGTTTTGTCTCTTTATATTACTTTTAAATTTTTTTATTGTTATGTTAATCACCATACATTACATCAATAGTTTTTTAAATTTTTTATTGTTATGTTAATCACCATATATTACATAATTTGTTTTGGTGTAGTGTTCCATGATTCATTGTTTGTTCATAACACCCAGTGCTCCATGCAGAATGTGCGCTCTTTAATACCCATCACCAGGCTAAACCATCCCTCTACCCCCCTCCCCTCTAAAAACCTCAGTTTCTTTTTCAGAGTCCATCATCTCTCCTGGTTCGTCTCCCCCTCTGACTTACTCCCCTTCATTCTTCCTCTCCTGCTATCTTCTTCTTTTTCTTTTTTCTTAAAATATGTTGTGTTATTTGTTTCAGAAGTACAGATCTGTGATTCAACAGTCTTACACAATTCACAGCGCTCACCATAGCACATATCTTCCCCAATATCTATCACCCAGCCACCCCATCCCTCCCACCCCCGACCACTCCAGCAACCCTCAGTTTATTCCTGAGATTAAGAATTCCTCATATCAGTGAGGTCATATGATACATGTCTTTCTCTGATTGACTTATTTCACTCAGCATAACATCCTCCAGTTCCATCCACGTCATTGCAAATGGCAAGATCTCATTCCTTTTGATGGCTGCATAATATTCCATTGTGTCTATATACCACTTCTTCTTTATCCATTCATCTGTCGATGGACATCTTGGCTCTTTCCACAGTTTGGCTATTGTGGACATTGCTGCTATAAACATTGGGGTGCACGTACCCCTTTGGGTCCCTACATTTGTATCTTTGGAGTAAATACCCAGTAGTGCAATTGCTGGATCAAATGGTAGCTCTAATTTGAACTGTTTGAGGAACCTCCATACTGTTTTCCAGACTGGCTGCACCAGCTTGAATTCCCACCAACAGTGTAGGAGGGTTCGCCTTTCTCCGCATCCCCGCCTACACCTGTCGATTCCTGACTTGTTAATTTAGCCATTCTGACTGCTGTGAGGTGATATCTCACTGAGGTTTTGATTTGGATTTCCATGATGCCGAGCGATGTTGAGCACTTTTTCATGTGTCTGTTGGCCATTTGGATGTCTTCTTTGGAAAAATGTCTGTCCATGTCTTCTGCCCATTTCTTGATTGGATCATTTGTTCCTTGGGTGTTGAGTTTGATAAGGTCTTTATAGATTTTGGATACTAGCCCTTTATCTGATAGGTCATTTGCAAATATTTTCTCCCATTCTGTCGGTTGTCTTTTGGTTTTGTGGACTGTATCTTTGGCTGTGCAAAAGCTATTTTTCTTGATGAAATCCCAATAGTTCATTTTTGCCCTAACTTCCCTTGCCTTTGGCGATGTTTCTAGGAAGAAGTTCCTGCGGCTGAGGTCGAAGAGGTTGCTACCTGTGCTCTCCTTTAGGATGTTGATGGACTCCTCTCTCATGTTTAGGCTTCAACCATTTGGAGTCTATTTTTGTGTGTGGTGTAAGGAAATGGTCCAGTTTCATTCTTCTGCATGTGACTGTCCAATTTTCCCAACACCATTTGTTGAAGAGACTGTCTTTTTGCTGTTGGACATTCTTTCCTGCTTTGTCAAAGATGAGTTGACCATAGAGTTGAGGGTCCATTTCTGGGCTCTCGATTCTGTTCCATTGATCTATGTGTCTGTTTTTGTGCCAGTACCATACTATCTTGATGATGACAGCTCTGTAATAGAGCTGGAAGTCCGGAATTGTGATGCCACCAGCTTTGCTTTTCTTTTTCAATATTCCTCTGGCTATTCGGGGTCTCTTCTGGTTCCATACAAATTTTAGGATTATTTGTTCCATTTCTTTGAAAAAAGTGGATGGTATTTGATGGGGATTGCACTGAATGTGTAGACTGCTCTAGGTAGCATTGACATCTTCACAATGTTTGTTCTTCCAATCCATGAGCATGGAACGTTTTTCCATTTCTTTGTGTCTTCTTCAATTTCTTTCATGAGTATTTTATAGTTTTCTGAGTACAGATCCTTTGCCTCTTTGGTTAAATTTATTCCTAGGTATCTTATGGTTTGGGGTGCAATTGTAAATGGGATCGACTCCTTGATTTGTCTCTCTTCTGTCTTGTTGTTGGTGTATAGGAATGCCACTGATTTCTGTGCATTGATTTTATATCCTGCTACTTTACTGAATTCCTGTATGAGTTCTAGCAGTTTTGGGGTGGAGTCTTTTGGGTTTTTCACATACAGTATCCTATCATCTGCAAAGAGTGAGAGTTTGACTTCCTCTTTGCCGATTTGGATGTCTTTGACTTTTTTGTTGTCCGATTGCTGTGGCTAGGACTTCTAATACTACGTTGAATAGCAGTGGTGAGAGTGGACATCCCTGCTGCATTCCTGACCTTAGGGGAAAAGCTCTCAGCTTTTCCCATTGAGAATGATATTCGCTGTAAGTTTTTCATAGATGGCTTTTATGATATTGAGGTATGTACCCACCATCCATATACTCTGAAGAGTTTTGATCAAGAAAGGATGCTGTACTTTGTTAAATGCTTTTTCTGCATCTACTGAGAGGATCATATGATTCTTGTTCTTTCTTTTGTTAATGTATTGTATCACCTTGATTGATTTACGGATGTTGAACCAGCCTTGCAGCCCAGGGATAAATCCCACTTGGTCATGGTGAATAATCCTTTTAATGTACTGTTGGATCCTATTGGCTAGTATTTTGGTGAGAATTTTTGCATCCATGTTCATCAAGGATATTGGTCTGTAATTCTCCTTTTTGATGGGGTCTTTGTCTGGTTTTGGGATCAAGGTAATGGTGGCCTCATAAAATGAGTTTGGAAGTTTTCCTTCCATTTCTATTTTTTGGAAGAGTTTCAGGAGAATAGGTAGTAATTCTTCTTAAAATGTCTGATAGAATTCCCCTGGGAAGCCATCTGGCCCTGGGCTTTTGTTTGTTGGGAGATTTTGGATGACTGCTTCAATTTCCTTAGTGGTTATGGGTCTGTTCAGGTTTTCTATTTCTTCCTGGTTCAATTTTGGTAGTTGATACATCTCTAGAAATGCACCCATATCTTCCAGGTTATCTAATTTGCTGGCATAGAGTTGGTCATAATATGTTCTTATAATTGTTTGTATTTCTTTGGTGTTGGTTGTGATCTCTCCTCTTTCATTCATGATTTTGTTGATTTGGGTCATTTTTCTTTTGGATAAGTCTGGCCAGGGGTTTATCAATCTTGTTAATTCTTTCAAAGAACCAGCTCCTAGTTTCATTGATCTGTTCTACTGTTCTTTTGGTTTCTAGTTCATTGATTTCTGCTCTGATCCTTATTATTTCTCTTATCCTGCTGGGTTTAGGCTTTATTTGCTGTTCTTTCTCCAGCTCCTTTAGGTGTAGGGTTAGGTTGTGTATTTGAGACCTTTCTTGTTTCTTGAGAAAGGCCTGTATTGCTATATACTTTCCTCTCAGGACTGCCTTTGCTGTATCCCAAAGATTTTAAACAGTTGTGTTTTCATTTTCATTGGTTTCCATGAATTTTCTTAATTCTTCTTCAATTTCCTGGTTGAGCCATTCATTCTTTAGTAGGATGCTCTTTAGCCTCCATGTATTTGAGTTCTTTCCGACTTTCCTCTTGTGATTGAGTTCTAGTTTCAAAGCATTGTGGTCTGAAAATATGCAGGGAATAATCCCAATCTTTTGGTACCGGTTGAGACCTGATTTGTGACCTAGGATGTGATCAATTCTGGAGAATGTTCCATGGCCACTAGAGAAGAATGTGTATTCCGTTGCTTTGGGATGAAATGTTCTGAATATGTCTGTGAAGTCCATTTGGTCCAGTGTGTCATTTAAAGTCTTTATTTCCTTGTTGATCTTTTGCTTAGATGATCTGTCCATTTCAGTCAGGGGGGTGTTAACGCTCCCCACTATTATTGTATTATTGTCAATGTGTTTCTTCGCTTTGTTATTAATTGCCTTATATAATTGGCTGCTCCCATGTTCGGGGCATAGATATTTACAATTGTTAGATCTTCTTGTTGGATAGACCCTTTATGTAGGATATAGTGTCCTTCTTCATCTCTTATTACAGTCTTTGTTTTAAAATCTAATTTGTTTGATAGGATTGCCACCCCGGCTTTCTTTTGGTGTCCATTAGCATGGTAAATGGTTTTCCATCCCCTCACTTTCAATCTGGGGGTGTCTTTGGGTCTAAAATGAGTCTCTTGTAGATAGCATATTGATGGGCCTTGTTTTTTAATCCAGTCTGATAGCCTGTGTCTTTTGATTGGGGCATTTAGCCCATTTACATTCAGGGTAACTATTGAAAGGTATGAATTTAGTGCCATTGTATTGCCTGTATGGTGACTGTGACTGTATATTGTCTCTGTTCCTTTCTGATCTGTGCTGCTTTTAGGCTCTCTGCTTAGAGGACCCCTTTCAATATTTCTTGGAGGGCTGGTTTCGTGTTTGCAAATTCCTTTAGTTTTTGTTTGTCCTGGAAGCTTTTTATCTCTCCTTCAATTTTCAGTGAGAGCCTAGCTGGATATAGCATTCTTGGCTGCATATTTTTCTTGTTTATTGCTCTGAAGATATCATGCCAGTCCTTTCTGGCCTGCCAGGTCTCTGTGGATAGGTCTGTTGCCAATCTAATATTTCTACCATTGTAGGTTATATCTCTTTTCTCCCGAGCTTCTTTCAGGATTTTCTCTTTGTCTCTGAGACTCGTAAGTTTTACTACTAGATGTCAGGGTGTTGACCTATTTTTATTGATTTTGAGAGGGGTTCTCTGTGCTTCCTGGATTTTGATGCCTGTTTCCTTCCTCACATTAGGGAAGTTCTCTGATATTATTTGCTCCAATATAACTTCTGCCCCTCTCTCTCTTTCTTCTTCTTCTGGGATCCCAATTATTCTAACGTTGTTTCGTCTTATCGTATCGCTTATCTCTCGAATTCTGCCCTCGTGATCCTGTAGTTGTTTCTCTTTTTCTCAGCCTCTTTATTTTCCATCATTTGGTCTTCTATATCGCTGATTCTCTCTTCTGCCTCATTTATCCTAGCAGTCAGTGCCCCCATTTTTTATTGCACCTCATCAATAGCCTTTTTGATTTCGACTTGGTTAGATTTTAGTTATTTTATTTCTCCAGGAAGGGTTTCTCTAATAACTTCCAAGCTTTCTTCAAGCCCAGCTAGTATCTTTAAAGTCATGATTCTGAACTCTAGGTCCGACATCGTACTAATGTCCGTATTGAGTAGGTCCCTGGCTGACGGTTCTATCTCTTGTTCTTTTTGCTGAGGTGATTTTTTTCGTCTTGTCATTTTGTCCAGAGGAGAACAGATGAATGAGAGAACAAAACGCTAACAGGTTAACAATGTCCCCAGCAAATATACTCTATACAAATCAGAAAAGACCTGAAACCAGGGGAAAAGAAAGGGAAAGAAAGAAAAAAGAAGGAGAAAAGAAAGAAAAAAAAAACAAAAAGGAAAAGATAAAAACAAAAACAGAACAAAGAAAAAAACCGAATATGATCAAATATGATTAGGCTAGTGCATAGATCAGTGCCACACACTAGATTTTGGGCGTATTTTGGTCTGTTATAAAAAAGTGGCTCCTAAAATTTTAAAGGAAGAAAGACTTATATATGTACAAAATAAGGGTTGATACAATGAAAGGATGTTAGATGACTGTAAAGATGAAAATTATAAAAGATTTTATAAAAGGAATTGATAAGATAAGAAGTTGTTTGGAAAAAGAAAGAAGATGATTAAAAAAAAAGGGAGAGAATGTGATCAGGCAGGAGACTAGAACAAAGCCATACACTAGTGATTTAGGGTATATTTTGATCTGTTAAAAGAAACTGTATCTCAAAATTTTAAAGAGAGAACAACTTATGTATATATGCCAAAAATAAGGGTAACTACTATGAAGGGATAAAATATGACTCTCAAAATGAAAAATAAAAAATGTTTTTTTTAAAAAAGGGATTGATAAGATGTTGGTTGAAAACAGGAAAAAGAAAAATTAAAAAAAAAAAACAGTTCAAAAAATTAACTGAAAAACTAATTAATCATGGTATAAAAAGCCATGAATTCTATGTGCAGTATTCCCCTAGCACTGGAGTTCTCCCATTCTCCTTGATCGGTAAACTTGGTCTTGGCTTGCTGGCTGTTCACGCTGATCTTCTGGGGGAGGGGCCTGTTGCCGTGGTTCCCAAATGTCTTTGCCGGAGGCGGAATTGCCCTGCCCTTGTCGTCCGGGCTAAGCAAGCTGCTCGGGTTTGCTCTCAGGAACTTTTGTTCCCTGCAAGCTCTGGTACAGCTTTCGAGGACAAGGGTGAAAATGGTGGCCTCCCCATCTCCACTCAGAGGAGCTGAGAACTCCGGTCCCCGCTCCTCAGTGTGCCCCCAGAGAAAAGCAGTCACTCCCGTCTCCCTGGTCTCCGGCCGCACTGCGTGCTCACCCGGCCTGTGACCGAGCGTTTCTATCTCTGCAACTCGACCCCGTGTGGAGTCTCCAAACCCAGCAGATCCCTGCGGTGTGCTCCCACACCGCTCCTCCCGGGGGGAGGGAGGGGAGTCTCCCCGGCTTTGCCGCTTGTTGGGTCCCTGCTGGAGGAGCAGTGGCCTGACTGGGCTGCAGATCACAGTTTATGGCAACCCCGAGCTGAGAGCCCGCGCCTCGGCTCCGTCTCTGCAGCCGGCTTCTCTGCTCCGATACCTAGGACCTCTGCCGCCCTCAGGCACCCCCGGTCTTTCTGTGACCCCGAGGGTTCTGAGACCACACTGTCCCAGAGAGGGTTCCACCCCCCGCTTAGCCACTGCAGCGACGTTCCTCCGCGGAGCCAACTTCTAAAAGGTCTGATTTTGTGCTCCGCGGCTCTAGCACTTGCCAGAAGGGGCCGACGGAGGCCCCCTCCCCCGCCATCTATCCTCCGGAATATCGCCTCGGATTCACTTCTCTGCACGTCCTACCTTCCATCAGTGGTCGCTTCTCTGTTCAGAGAGTTGTTGCTACTCTCCTCTTCGATCTCCTGTTGAGTTCGTAGGTGTTCAGAATGGTTTGATCCCTATTCAGCTGAATTCCTGAGACCAGACGAAATCCAGGCCTCCTACTCCTCCGCCATCTTGCTCCACCCATCTCTTTATATTATTCTTTTCACTGCTAAACATCTAATAATGCCATGTTTTAAGAAAATTGTAGCACATTTCCACTTGTAAGAACCTACTTATCACATCTTATAGGTAAGTGTTTACTCATTTGAGTTTTCAGCAACAACTCTTATTTGCAGGGTAAACAGATGATCATGATGATCTTCAGGGAAATGTAAAGCTTTAGGTCTGTTGTGTCACACCCACTGGAAATCTAAGGTTAGACTTCACAGAATCACCCAGGAGAGCTTGTTAAAACTCACATTCCTGAGCCCCACTCCCAGGCATTCTGAGTCAGTAGATGGGGCCCAGAGCTAGCATTTCTAACAAGCCTCCAGGTGACGATGAGGCTACTGGCACTTGGACCTCAATTTGAGTAAGTGCTCTACACAATGCTGCACCTCGGAGTTTAGTGGATGCCCAGTGAACAACGTCCAGAAAGGAGGGGCTTCCAGTCCCATGCATGTGTCTTCTGTGAAGCACCCAAGTAGTGCTGTTACCATGTTTCCTCAAACACAGCTGGGAAGGACTCCCTGGAGGCAGAAGGACAATGTTGCCTGGTGACAGAATGCTGTTGGGTCCCAGAGCAGAGGATCTTACCAAATACCAAGAGACTATTTTAAGCTCTGTATCTAAGGTTATGTGCAGGTCATAATATATACAAACCACATCATTCTCTATTCAACATCTACCTATGAGACATTAGGTCAAAGAAAAACTTTTAGGTAAGTGTACATCTTCATACTGTGATAAGCTGTTGCTCTCCTGGGAGGTGTCCCCCTGCCCTCATTTTATCCCCGGCTTGTATTGAAAGGTATTCAGTATTGGTAATTAAACCAAACAGTGTGGATGCCCTTTCTATATGGTTTTAGGAGAAGCTGTGGCAGCCAGAGCGTTCCAGCCCTATGAGGCATATTTACCACAAATATAGACAAATAATGAAGGCTTTATTTTTTAATGTGTATCAAAAAGCAGAACCAAAAAAAGAAAAAAAACTAAATTTAAAAAAAAGGAAGATTAAAAAGCTCATTCCAGACTTTTAAGGCACTGACAAAATAATGAACACATCTTAAAACATCATCATTTATTTCTCCATGCTACTCACAAGAAGTTCCAGTACTGAGGGTTTAATGATTACTTTGAACAACAATCCATTCTGGGAACAACCCAAAAAGGACTCTTGTTTTCAATTCTGAGCAAAACTATCCCACACAAATCTGCTGTTCTCCCATTAGGATTTGGACTCATAAAAGGCATGGTAAGTATCAATATTGCTTCTACAAATCAATCAACCTATTTCTCTCAGAATGCTCCCAGAAGTTCCCAGCACAGGATTTCAAGTTTTTGATGGTTTAGAGAAAATGCATATTTATCTGAGTTCAGCTTCTTTTTGAAGTTCATCATCTGTATCAATTCAACTGACATCGATACTCTTCCCACGAAATTACAGGGCCTGTTGTAAAAAGACAGCTTATTCAGTTAGCACCACAGATTATGCTAAATCATTTTCCTTACAACATAAGCATATCAAGTATCACCAGTGTTATATTCAAGAATTAGACAAAGATTTTTTTCCCCAATTTTGGGTAATACCACAGGCTGATCTAAACTGACAAAAATGATAAAGGGGGAAGTTATCTCTGGTTTTACTCTTCCTGATGTCATTGTTTCTTACAGAAAACCAGTCTTCATTTCCAGTCATGATGCCATATTAATCCAAACACACATGAGGTTTTCTCTGGGTAGGCTCCTCCCCTCATCCACGTATCTTCAGGGTAGGGAGCTGAATGCTTAAAGTTCAATTCTTACCAGATTATTAGACAAGTATAGGTTAAACACAGTGGAGTTGATCCCATTAAGACTTTGGCCAAAATAGTAGAGAATGGATTGAGTTGTAAAACTTCAGAATAAATGGAATCAACAGTATTTTCTCAATTCTTTTTATTTTGAAAAATTTCAGAACGGTAGCAAAGTTCCAGGAGTAGAAGATTCAGGCCTATATAACCTTCACCTACAGGAGTCAAAAGTTAAAATTTTGCCACATTTGTTTTTTCCTGTCTCTGTCTCCCTATCTCTATGTATACGTGTGTGCTGTGTACACAATTACACATACTTATACATATAAATATATGCATATATTTTTAGGGAAGTCATTTGAAAGCTATTTGCAAATATGACACCTCACTCATGAATATT
Source organism: Zalophus californianus (assembly GCF_009762305.2). Lineage (NCBI taxonomy): Eukaryota > Metazoa > Chordata > Mammalia > Carnivora > Otariidae > Zalophus > Zalophus californianus. Next base: position 104,723,656 of record NC_045602.1, on the reverse strand, counting down.
CAGCACATTTCTCCTAAGACCAAAGTCATTCTCCCATGTAACCACAATATACTGATCATATTTGGAAATTTAACATCGATACAATATTATTATTTAGTCTATAATCTAAATCTCCACATTGTCCCAATAATGTCCTTTATAGCTTTAGCTTCACTTTTCCAGAATCCAATCCAGAACCACACTCTACATTTGATCACAATGGAGATGCCTTTAATCTATACCAACATGTTGGCTTTTGTGGAATTGACTTTTATTTTTTATATTTTCTTTTCTTTTAATATTTTCTTTTTTTTTTTTTTTAGTAGCCTCCATGCCCCGTATGAGGCCCAACATAGCTTGAACTCATGACCCATAAGATCCAGACCTGAGCTGAGAGTCGGACGCTTAACCCACTAAGCCCCCTGCCGTCCCTGTGACATTGACATTTTAGGAAAGAGTATAACCAAATTTTTTCAAGGATGGTCCTCAATTCACTTCACCCAATTTTTTTCCTCAGGATTACCTTAAGTTTTGGCAGAAATCCTGAACAGATGACATTACATCCTTTCTCAATGCATCTTATGGGGCACATAGTTTCAGTGTGTCCTGTTACTAACAATATTATATTTGATTAGTTGGAAAAGGCAAGGTCTGCTCAATCTCCCCATTTTAATAGTAGCTTTCCCCCATTGTAAGTAATATATAACCTGTGGATGACACTTTTAAGACTATGTGAATATTTCTCCTTCCCAACAACCTTTAACCTGGTGGTTTTAGCATCCGCTGATGACTTGCCTAGATTACTGTGCTGTTTACAAAATAAGTATTATGCTTCAAGCATTCTCTAGAGATAGTCAAACACAAACCTGTTACTCGTATATAGAAAATATTCCTTATAATTGATCCTATCATCATTTAATAGTTTCTTCTCTTTCCTGTTTTCTGAGAAAACGCATTACTAGTGGGTAATTCTGGAAGTAGAGCTGTCAGTTGTTTTCTTAACTAACTCAGATAAATGCAAGAATGCAAATAAACTGAAATGATTTAAATAAACCTTAACAAACAAAACCAAAATGAATGGCCCTGAGTGGATGGTCTCTGTGGCAGACACATTTACAGTGCACCAAATAGCCCATGTGTCCTCCCACATTTACCAAGTGCCCTTGTAGTTGGGAAGGACCAGGTAACCAGTTCTAGCCAAATGACCTCTGAGTGGAAGTGACAAGTCACATTGGAGCGGAAGCTCCTACAAATCCATGTATCACTGTCACCTCTCTCCTTTGCTCCAGCAATGACCGTGGAGCTTGAGTGCTGAAATGAGGCGGCCTAACACAGGAGCCACCCAGGCTGCTGAATCACCGCATGGAGAACAACAGCCCTGGAAGGGTTACTTGATCTACAGAGGGCATGGCATGAGTGAGAAACAACCTATATGCTGAGCTGCTGTAATTTGGGTTATAACCACATCATAAGTCTAGTCTATCCTAACAGTCTCTAAAAGCCAGTTTTCACCAATAGTCAGAACTTTACAAGAACAATCTTTGGAAGAGAATGGTGTTTTATTAATTTATCCATGATAATAACTCAGTAATTCATGTGAAAACACCAGCTGCCTACAGAAGAACCTTCTCTGCTCTTGCCCTCTTTTTTTCTGGCAGAGCCAAACTTCAACTTCAAGGGATGAAAATGAGAGCTAATGGTATGCGGGAGCTGGCCCCTACTAGTTTAGGAGACCTGCTGTGCAAGCTGGTTGATGTAACGTTGATACCTTGAAATTGGCCACAGTGGAAGCATCTACACCAAGGAAACTGGCAAATGCTACAGATCAGCCCCACTTCCCAAATCTTCATGCAGAGAGCCGGTTGTTGAACATTTAATGGCGCATCACTGGCTACTTTCTTTCCCAGGTTTTGCTGCAAATAGGTGATGGGCATATGACTCCATATTGATCAATAAAGTTTGAAAGGACTTAGAATACAGAACATCAAGACTTCTCTCCATATTAAAAAATGAAACAGTCTATACAGTATATCCAAAAGAAATGCAGGAATATGATCACTAAAAGGCATGTACTAGAATGTTCATTGCAGCACTACTCACAACAAAGCGGTCACTATTCAAATGCTCATCAACAGGAGAATGGACAATAGAGCACTATAAAGCCATGAAAGCAATATACAACTGTACACAAAAAATGTCTGTAAATCTCAAAAATATGAGTGGGAAAAAGCCAACACAAGACAGTACATAGTATGTGGTTCTATTTTGATTAAAGTTCAAACAGGCAAATTAGTCTGTGGTGTTAGAGATTTAAAATTATACAACTAGTTACACTTGGATAAGGCAGTCGTAGAAAAGGGGCTTTTGAGAGACTTCTTAGGTGAGAATTACGATTTGTTTCTTGATCTGAGTGCTGGATATCAGATGTGTTTAGTTTGTGAAAATACATCAAGCTGCACACTTAGGGTATGTACATTTTCTGTATGTGTAAAACAATTAATTAAAATAGTTTTATTCAATAAACATTGAATAGTTTATTCAATAACATTCAATAAAATGTTTTAAGAGAAAAAAGAAAAGAGAAGAGATGAGACAGACTATTTTTCCTTCTTATATTAAGACATGTCTGTATGAAACCTGGATGCCCAACTATGGCCGCCATCTTAATCAACACCCTGTGGGTAGCAGAGCTGGATCTCTAATGAAAAGGTTGAATCCTACACCAATCTTAGAAGTTCCTCTGGGTCTCTTGTTTTGGAGATAATAAGTATCACTGTTTTTTGGCCTAGGGTATTTGCGTCATCAAAATTATTCATTCTGATTTTAGATGAAGGCAGCCTTTGGTATTTCATAAGGAAAAAATTTGAATGTCAAGATTGCAAAGCCAAATGATTAACCTATGTAAGTGACTAATTTTCAACACTGTATCAAATAATCAACAAGGCCATCTTAGTCCATTAGGGCTGCCATAATAAAATACCACAGACTGGGTGGTATACAAACAACAGATTTATTGCTCACAATTCTGATGGCTGGGAAGACCAAGATCAAGTCACCGGCATGGTCATGTTTTGGTGAGGGCTCTCTTCCTGGTTCATAAACTGGCACCTTCTCACTGTAGCCTCACATGGTTGAAGGGACTGGAGATCTCTCTGGAACCTCTTTTATAAAGGCACTAAACTCATTCATGAGGGCTCCACCCTCATGATTTAAGCACCTTGCAAAGGCCCTACCTCCTAATACTATCACCTTTGGGGGTCATGATTTCAACATATGACATTGGGGGGGGGCATAAACATTCAGAGCACAGCAAAGGTTTTCCTGATTATTCTGTTTTTTAATTTAAATTGGGTTTCCTAAGTTATATTCACTCACCTGTCTACTCAAATATCACCCCCTCAATGGAATTTGTTTATAAATATTTATTCTGTATTAACAGAATTTCTTTGCCCCTGTCACCTATTTTTTTCCCATTGCCTTTTTATTTTCATCAGCATGCCTATGTCTCCAACATCATATTTTTAGGTTTCTCTTCTGGAATATAAGCTCTACATAAGAATAAACATAACAATAGAGAGCCCTTTTCCATCTTGTTTGACGTGGCCTCTCTGACATCTGAACTGGGCCTGACAGAGTGTGGACAATCAATAAGCGTTTAAAAAAAAATGAATAAAGAAGGAACACACATTTCCAGGCAATATTTAAGCTCTTCACTGGATACCTGTTGACTTGTTCTGGATTTCTCTGTTCTGTGGTCCTTCGGTCCCCCTGCTGCTTCCCCTTATTTCTTCCGGCTCCACACAGATACCAGGCAGGTCTTGTGGAGCTGGGGTCTGCCCTGTCCTGTCTGTTCTTAGGATTCAAGGGGACACACCTTGTCACCTGGTTTTGTTCTAACTGTTGTCTGTGGGTTTCCAGCTTTGCTATCTAATTGCCCCATGTTTGTAAGAGGATTGTAAAAGATAATCAACTATGCCTTCCAGACTGCTGACACCTACCCAGAATTCCCCTTAACCACAATTTTTAAACATTTTCAAAATAAGCCAGTGACAAGCATGCCTTTTAACGATTTAAGAAAACAGAGATATACCTTATTAGGCTTGAGCCTCTGACTAATCAGAAGCACAGAACAGCAAATGTAGCACAACAGCCACCTGTTAGTTGAGTGAAAATACAGGCAGACAGGGTGCAACTTGAACCAGGGCATAAATACACGGACACTGAAGCAGGACACGTCTCCCAAGTGTATGATAGGAAGCTTACTCTTCTCATCACCAGTACAGTAACTCTTACCTGCAAAGTCAGCTCATGGAATATCCATTGAAATACAAGGCAGAGATTCTAGTAATTCTTCTGTATCCCTGCCAGTCTGCATCAATATACAGGTGTCCCCGTGACATGCTCTACCCCCCAGCCATCAGGACTAAAAATACTTCTTTGCTACAACCACTACAGGGTGAAGACTTTGACTTTGACATAATTTATCAGATTGGGTTCTAGCTCTTCCCCCTTTCCCTAACTTTTAATGGTGCTCTGAACTCTTCCCCTTGAAATTGAATCTGACAATTGCAAACCAAAGAGATTTAAGAGAACAAATGGTCTCCAAGCTTTCCTTCAAGCCCAGTTACACAGACTCAATGTGCCTTTAGCTCAGCTGCGGGCTAGAGAGAGCACATCTAAGGTAGAGAGTAAATTGAAATGCTTCAACAAAGGTGATGGAATGGAATGGTTTCACTTTTCTCTAAATATTTGGCTGCTTTTCCTCTGTTTTAAACCACCAACCCAGCCATTCCCCCATGTGATGTGGCCTCTGATATGGAGATGAAATATTTCTAGAGAGATAAGCTCTTTAAAAGCTAAAAACAGGGCGCCTGGGTGGCTCAGATGGTTAAGCGTCTGCCTTCGGCTCAGGTCATGATCCTGGAGTCCTGGGATCGAGTCCCGTGTCAGGCTCCCTGCTCCTTGGGAGCCTGCTTCTCCCTCTGCCTCTCTCTGCCTCTCATGAATAAATAAATGAAATCTTTAAAAAAAAATAAAAGCTAAAAACAGTACAAAGAAATCAGTAGTAGCTGGTGGAAGAATACAGAAGTAGGAGACCATGGAATGATCTGACTGCAGAAATGCATGAATGATTCTACTGAGGAATTTTGTTCTAAAGGGGAGTAGAAAAATGGGGTGATAGCTAAACATTTCAGAGAATTTTTTAAAAGGAAAAAAAAAACCAGAGCATACATGTGGGTTATGCAGAAAGGTAAAATGGATGATTTGGGAGGGAGGGAAGAGTTGTGAGAGCAAGCAAGAAAGCATGGTGCTCTGCTTCCTAAGTGGAGAGTTTAACCCTATGACCCTGGCAGGAGCACTAACAGTTCAGAGAACACGGAACAAAGGCAGAGACCACGAGCGCAGAGACAGGGTTGGTAGTGTGATGGTGGGGTGAGGGGGCATCCTATTCTGATGGCTTCTCTTTTCTTCATGAAACAAGAATATCAGCTACAAATGGAAATGAGACAAAAGAGAAGATATGGAACAGTTACCTAAGCCAACAAGAGACCAAATGGACTCAAGAAATATGATGAGACTACCCAGCCACTCAAAGGGCTCCTGAGTGGTTTGTGGTCATGAATAGAAAGGGAAACCAGTCAACAGAGTGGTAGGTTTTTCTGCAGCTGTGCTTAGCTGGGCAAGTACAGGCAATGAGTGAGGCAAGAGTTGAATGTAATCAGGGCTAGACTTTGGCCAAGTGAAGAGAAAAGGAGAAAGGGGCAATTGTGTGCCAAGTGTAGGCAAGAGAGTAGCTATCATAACGGAGACTGGAATCTGAGCTGGAACAGGAGGGAAAGGACATGAAGGGGATGAGGGATGGTGTGAAGGTAGTAACATCGATGGATTCCAGGTCACAGAAAGACTGAAGAATTACTAAAATCGAACCACTACAGGGAACAAGGGCTCTCAAGAAAGTATCCTTGCTGCCACACAGGACTTTAATATTAGCATAAATGGAGAAGCAAAGGGTCAAGGATATACAGTGGAGATAGCTCCCTACTGCTTGAGTCCATCATGGGAACAGACACATCAGACTAGAATGGCCTCAAGGGAAAGATAAAACTGTCCTGCAAGGAAGACATTAGAAAAGGGGAGAACCTAGGTATAAACATATACCTGAAAAAAACCATTTTCTCCTATAATATGGTAGATATAAAAAAAGGTAACAAGAACTAAAAACATTCTTGAAACAGGATTTCTTGTGGCACCCCCGGCAGTGACCCATATCCTGGAGCCTTCCTGCCTCCCTTAACATTCAAAAAAACAAAGACTGCTACTGTTGAAAAGCTCCTTAGAATTCTTCTAGCCAAACCCATCTTACAGATGAGTAAATAAGACCCAAACAGGTTAAGTGGCGGGGGGGGGGGGGGGGGGCGGGTAAGCCACATAGCTCTAACAGACATCTTGACTGAGTTTTTAAAAGGAAAGTTTTCTGTCTTTATATCAACTGGCCCATATGCAACTGGTATTTCATAGGTCAAAAGTGGCTGAATATTGCTACTTTCACATTGTTGAACCTAACGTACTCCAGAGTTCTTTCCATGATAGCTGTGTCAATGAGTAGTTATCAATGATTTTTTTTTTTCAAATAAACTATTGCTTCTAACTCTCTAAATTTTGTCAAGAAAGTATTTGCAAGAAACTAGGGGGAGTTAACAGCAAAGACTCTTCTAAAACTGAAGTTAACTTTAGTAAGAAGATGACAAAAATCCAGTAGTGACAGAGAAGAACACCCACCTGGGGCTGTGACTAAGAGGTTACTGGTGACTCTAAGAACTAAATTAAGGTGAGCTGGGAGAAGTATAATTGGATTATGATTATAAATCTAATGCTTATGGCTGAGGAATTGCATGGTTAGGAGGAAGAGAGTGGTCAGCCAAGGGGTCTATAGTAGAAGTAGAAAAACAGAATCAGATTCAAGAAAGAGGGTTTTGCAGGAGTCTCCCAGGCCTTCCTCAGAGAGGAACAGCCCCACTTGGGGATGGATGCCATTGCTTTACAGAGCTCAAGCATACCAGCCAAGAAGCTCAGGTTGCCGACTCTGAAAGCCCCAATCTCTTTGAGAAGATAACCTGGCTTCTCCCCAGGATAGGACCACAAAGAGAGACTATCATCGTCAGATCATGCATTTGGAATTCCTGGTGGTTAGGTTTCATACTGGATATTAATAAAGCAGCACTACTACTTTTCATACATTAGTCTCTGTACTTGATAAACCTGGTTAATGTGCAGTGGTGTTTGAGAATAAAGCTCGGTGTCCATGCATATCCATTGGGCCCACACTCAAGGCACGAGCAGAGACTTTCCTCACATGCCAAGGTGTTCCCTGCTTCCCTTGGCTCAAGGGTCAAGAAGGTGGTGCTCAGCCTATTTGCAAGGCCAGCTGGACATGCCAGGAAGTTAACACCCCAAGAGCAACCCCCAAACGAATCAAGTGCTGGTAAATATCCCAACTTCCTCCCCCGCTTTGGTGGGAAAACTCAGGTACACCTTACACTGTCTCCTCAAGGGTCTTCAGAAGTCAGCATGCTGAGAAAGCAGAATCCTCACCCTTCAAAATTAAATAAGGGCAAGTGGCAAATTCAACAAGGCATGGAAGGCCACCCATGAGGACCTGTCTGGAAGACAAGCTGGCTTTGCCCAGAGAACTACAACATGCAACCACAATAGAGATGCAGCTTGTCCTTGCATTTTTTCCTCTTTCAATTCTACATAAGCTTTAGACAGCGCATGTTATTCAGGTAAATTATATGTTACTGCTTTCTCCCATTTGGCCAGAGGTCACATTTCTCACGACTGGTCTTATGGGTGAAAAAGAGAAGCCCAAAGCCTGAGGATTACACATGGAGTTAATGGGGCTAGGGAGTACTCAGAAAGGAGCAGAGAAAGAAAATAAAAGCACATGGGAAGCAAAGGCAGAAGGTGGGAAAGAGCCAAGTTAGTGGACACCAGAAGGGACAACAGAGACATTAACATTCTCACAGCCACCACTGTAATAACCGACAGCAGAGCTGGGGCCCTGAGGTAGCTGTAGTTAAGGGCTTCAAATACTTGATTCTCACAATAACATGTTTTACTATTTTATTCTTTCATTGCCACAACTTGGTGGCTATTGTTGGTGTCCATCTTGCCGGTGATGAAAACAAGGCTTGAGGCTAAGTGCCAGGTAAACAACTGGTAAGCAGTAGAGTTAGGAAGTGTGGCCGGGAAGTCTGAGTCCTCAGCCCATGCTCTGCACCAACTCTTGTTCTAGTGCTCTCTTCTCTGTGCTGGACGAAGTTAGGGACAGCGAGAGAAAGTCAGGTTTAGGAAGGCTCTGTTTGAGAAGCAGGGGTGGGAGGAGGAGACAGGAGACAAAGCAAAGCAGGATGTGGGGTCACCTACTTACTCTGGCAAATGTTGAGGCCATCCCAGTCTGGAAGTGCCAGCAGGCTGGAGACCTGCCCTAGAGTGGAATCCATCACCAGCACCTGGTGGGAACACTTCCAACTAGAAGAGCTTGGGGGAAGAGGGAAACAAAGACAGCCCAACATCTCTCTTGTGCAACTACAGCAAAAGCTGCGGCTGGAGAAAATGGGAGTATGTATGTAACCTGAGTAGGAGAGACCGTGGATACCACCTCACACCCACCAGAATGCCTGAAAGTGAAACAACAGTCAATGTGAAATGTCAGGAGGATGTGGAGCAACTGGACAGCTCCTACCCTGCTGGGGCGGAGCACAAAATGGTACAACCACTTTTAGTAATAGCTTAGCTGTGCCTTATCAGTTTAAACACCAACCTTACTACCTCCCAATTACATTCCTCAGCATTTACCCAAAAGATAGGCAAAATAGTTCATAGAAGCTTTATTCATAATAGCAAAAAAAAAAAAAAAAAAAGTCAGAAACAACCCACCTGTTCAACAGATGAACAGACCAACAAACTGTGGTATAGCCACATACTGGGATATTTTTTTCAAAGGAAAAAAGGAATTACTGATAATATGCAACAATGGGCTCCAGAGGTATAGTAATAGGTGTGGCAGCACACACTTTCTAGATCAGGCTAAATTAAGGGATGACAGAAATCTGATCAGGGGTCACCTTGGGGGTTATGGTGAATGGCTAGAAAGGGGCATGAAGAATATTTTGGAGTGATAGAAAAGTTCTGTCTTGATTGGGGTGTGGGTTCTACATATCTATACATTTGTGAAAACTCATAGAACCATAAAATGTAGATCTGCGCCTTTCATTAATGTAAATTACACTTAGAATTGTTTTGAGGGAAAAAAAAAAGAACAGCATCAGTAGACTCATTCATATGTTGACAAGTTTCAGGACCGCTTAGGTGAGGTCTTCATGGTCTGGGATCCCATCAAAGTTGTTGAACAGTGCTCTTCCATGCACAGGATCCCGTGGGCTCATTTCCTGTCCACTAAGTAATTTCCCAAATTCACTCTGCTATAATTTCACAAAGGAATAAATGGTGTAACTACAGATGAATCCTTTGATTTTTTCCTTCAGATCCAAGTATTATCACATTCATTTCTTTCAGACAGAATATTGGGTCTGAATTAAAGCTATGTTCCCTATACTAAAAAACTGTCCAACATTTGTTCATTGTTCCCTCTATGTACAGATTGGAATTCTCTTGCGGGCACCTAATAGGTAGAGATTATGCATTCATGCTAAAGTTCCTCCAGTGTAATGTAAATTGATTTTTCTTCAAAAACTGAACATTCAATCATTCATCATGAGAAGAGTTACATTTAAAATTCTGACCTTACATAGTAAAGAAACGGTTACTGTTGAGAAATGGGAAAAATGGAAAGATTGGGGGGGGGGAATCAGGTAAACTAACATTTGAATGCTTACTTTGTACAGAACGCTTAAGGCAGTGCTTTGCATATGCAATCTCATTTTGGCCTCATAGCACCCCTGTGAAACAGGAGTTAATATAACATAGGGGACATGACAAAACGGAGGCTCAGAGAAATTAATATGCTCAAAGTTCAGAGCCAGTAAAATGTGGAGGCAGAATTTCATCCCTGGTCTACACAACTCTACAGCCTACATTTTTACTGACTAGGAAGACATGCATCCATTTACTCATTCAACAGATGTTTATCTTCATGTGTCCATTGGGCCATTGCTGGTGGTGGTGTCTCACTGTTGCTCTTTTGAGATGAGTGGTATCAGTGTATATAGTGTATGATGAGAAAAGCCCAGCATAAAAGGAGGAAATGACCAAGCTGAGGATGTGCAATCTGGAGCACAAATTATGGGATCAAGAAGGAATGGTATTTCCTGCATCACAACAAGGACTGAGAAGGCGGGGCACTAGGGTAAGGTTTCTGTGAAGCTCTATGGGTATGAAGATGAAGGAATTTCTGGCTAGTGTTTTTATCGGTAGGGCAAAATTCCTTTAACAATGTATTAATTTTTAAGTCTAAAGCTTTTAATTAAAATATTAACTAAAAGAACTAGAAATGGGTTAAATTTTAATTTACTGATTTGGGGTTTTGTGCCTTTCTTAACACCTCCTATGCCTCAGGAGTGTAACTTACCATGATTCTGAACAAGTTCTCCAATTTTTTTTTTTTTTTTAAGTTATCTCTACACCCAACGTGGGACTCAAACTCAACCCCGAGATCAAGTGTTGCATGCTCTGCCGACTGAGTCAGCCAGGTGCTCCTCCAATGTTATTTTTTTAATACTTTTATTTTATTTGTTTACACTTAGTTCTTTGACTTTTATCCTAGCATACACAATGAAGCATAGATAATCCTTCTACGTGGTTCCATTTGATTGTTCACCCTCTCTAAACTAAATGGAAATGCTACCCATACTAAATTCTCATATAAACATGAGTCCATTTCTGAACTACCAATTCTTTCCACTGACATATTTGCCTACTCCTGGGTCTACCATATTTTTTCTATTGTGAAATACAAAATAACACAGAGAAAGGGGAATCCATACGTACGTGCAGTTTAATGAATAGTATAAAGTGAACTCCCAGGTAAGAATTCACACACACACACACACACATTTCAGTTAATATATGTATCCCTAAACAATACAGTTAAGTTTATTTATACTTCCCCCTTAAAATTATTATAGTACATTTTGGTATCTGGCTGGGTAAACTTTCTTCACTATTCTTTTTTTCGCATTTTTCCTTTTTGTTTTGTTTTGGGAGCATTTTCTTTTCCAGATACATTCTGGAATTAGATTTTACAGTTCATAAAATACATTAGCATTTTGGTTAGTATTGCATTCCATTAATAGATTATAATTCTTCCTGTCAGTTCTAAGAACTTGGTATTAGTGGGGGAAGGGATGCAAAGTCCCTCCCTTATATATTTTCCCACCTTTGTATATTTATATTTAAACACATATATACCTTTATGTATTTTAATTATGTTTATACTACCTTTAATACCTCAGATGAAATTAATTATAGCCCCTTAAAGCCATTTCACCATTAAAACTAAAAATATTTAAATAGCGGATACCTGGGTGGCTCAGTCTTTTAAGAGTCTGCCTTCAGCTCAGGTCATGATGGAACCCCGCATCGGGCTCCATGCTCTGCAGGAAGCCTGCTTCTCCCTCCCCCACACCCCTTCTCTCACTGTGTCTCTGTCAAATAAATACAATCTTTAAAAAAATAATAAAAATATTTAAATAGCATTACTAGTAGAAGATCATCTACTGAAGACCTTTGTTTTCAATTAGCAGCAAAGGGGAAGTGTATCAATGCACCTTAACTAAAAATGTGTTCTTTTATTAATAGCTCAAAGGACAAAAAAAAAAAAGCAGAGGTTCTGAATAAAATAATATATATAAGAATTTGTACTGAATTATCCATTTCTGATATGTATATTCTATAATAAAATTCATGTTTGAACATACTGAACTAAACTTCCAACTCTCAAGAGCAACATTTCTAAGAGACTCTCTCATGGAGACCAGGCCAAATTATCAAAAATGAATTTTCTAGACTCATGGGGAAAAGGCAGCTTCTAGTGAGTTGCTATTAGTATGGAACAAAATCAGATGAAAAATAGACATTAAATAACCCATCTAGAACTCTCTTCACCTCTAGTTCATTTTGCCTAAACTCTAAATCACATCAGGAAAATCAAAGACAGAAGCAGAGAGAAATGGGATATAATAGAGTGCAATTTAGAAAGTTAGGCCAATATATACCAAAAACAAGAAAAAAAAATCACTTCATGCCTCTTCAGCTTTGATATTCAAAGCAACATTTACTTATTCTGCTACTAACTCTATTTCCAGTTTGAATATAAAATATTCTCTCAGTCAAAAGCAAATGTTATCCAGGTCCTAGAGGATGCTGAGGCATTTATGCCGTACACCTCCCTCAGTCACATACAATTGGGCATATCCATCAATATAATCTACATTTACTTAGAACCATATTTGTATTAATGCTAATCTGTACTTTAAATACTAGAAAGATTAATTTCTGTATTTCGTTTAAAATCTGTATCTATAAGTACACATCTTAGTTGCTTTCTTTCCACACCCCTTATATCCTCTAGTTCACACACAACCCCTTGGAGACTGCTCCTCTAAACCATACAAACATTGGACAGTAGCTTCCTCTGAACAAGTCTTTTTATATGCTATAACCATTTGAATGTTAAACAGAGATTTAACTTCCTATGAGTGTGTTCTCTCCATACATCATACGCTTTAAAGGTTATAATCATATAGTAAGTTATGACTTAATCTTCTCATTGATCACCATAACCCTAATGTGCTTGTTCCTTTACTTATCTGGCTACTATCATGATGATGATTATTTTTCCTTTATTGTCAGAGGTCTCAGACTTTCTCTTTTTTTCATGAAATGGACAGTGCCTATTATAGCATCCTCTGCAATAAAGAAAAACTGTCTATTGTCCATTTGAATTTTAAGTTGGCAGCTATCACTTATACAAATATTGCTGTAGAGTTTCTGTGGGGTGAAAGACCTCCTTTTCAGGGTATTAAATCTTAACTGGCTACATTTCTAAACAGATCCCATCACTGACTCAATTTTGGATTTGAGGAAACAGAAGTGGGCAGGCTTGGGAGAAAGGTACACATGATCCTTCATGAATTTACCACTGATAGAAACAACAGTCTAAAATAAGGGGTAGGGGTGCCTGGGTGGCTCCATCAGCTAAGCAGCTGCCTTCAGCTCAGGTCATGATCCTGGGGTTCTGGGATCGAGTCCCACGTCGGGCTCCCACCTCAGCGGGCAGCCTGCTTCTCCCTCTGCCACTCCCCCTGCTTGTGTTCTCTCTGTCAAATAAATAAATAAAATCTTTAAAAAAAAATAAAAAATAAAATAAGGTGTCAAGAAATGGAAGGAGACATTTTAGAAAAGCTTTCATGGGGCAGGTTTAAATGTGACAGCACCCCCAGAGAAGGCTATCTGATCAGAAGAGTGTAGTTGAGAGGACGTTGCCTCTGCTTGTTCTGGAGCCTCATGGAGCAAGTAAGTTACAGCAGGTATCACACATTATATTTGCTTGAATCAGGATGCACCAAACTAAGGAGTATCAAGACCAGACCTCCTTCCCAGCACGGGGACTTTTAAGATCCAACAGTCTCCTCGACACCATTTGGATCACTTGCCATCAGGTGTCTGAGAGACAACTCAAATCCAACATGTCCAAACCTGGCCTCCTGATCTTTTCTCCCCAAATCATTCTATCCACAGCTGTCCATACTGAGGTGAGGTTTCAGACACCATCAGTTGTGAATCCTACCATTATCCTGGGAGGACATACAACAGTAGGACATGCAATTGATGGTAGGATACCTCTGGATTTTAGGGATGTTAAAATGTGAAACGCTAAGTACTTTGGAGTCAATGACGTATGGGTGGCAGGAAGTTCTTCAAGAGTATCTTCCCTCACCTCTTACACAAAACATACAGCAGCAATGACAGGAGGGGAGCCCCTGGAGACTCCAACTTTGGATTTCCATTCTCATTCATTCGTTAACAAGCCTTTCCTGGGGACTTACTTTGCACAAGGCACTATGGATATAGAAATGAGGACACAACATCTGCTCCAAGAGGAATCTGAGTCCAGTAGGAAGCCTGACTCTAAGTCAGAGACTGAATTACAGTGTGCTAACTGATGATTATACTATCTCAGAGGAGATCCCCAACCATCGTCAAATACATACATACATACTTCCAAAGCTAACTGGAGAGTATACAGAGTTGTCTATTTTTTCCTTCTGCCAAACTGCAAAATGGAACAAGTTATGGTACTAACATAGCACCAACTAACATACCAGCTAAAGTATCAGACATATACATACATATTTATGGTTATTCCAAGTCCATCTACCTGCTTGTTCCTACCCCATCCTGATGCATGAACTCAGGCACTCTGTCTTTCCACTTCTGCCTCTACACATTGTGTGACATTCTGAACTTCTGTTTCATTAGTTTTAAGCAAGATGCCAGAAAGGCTGAGAACCTCTCCATGTCAACATCTTGGATTCTATTATTAACTCTCAAGAAGGTTATCTTTACCCTAAGAAAAGAAGTCTATTTCGTTTTCTCCTACCAGGGTAGGTTACACAACATTGTGTTAAAATGGAGACTAAGGATATTTATTTCACAGGTTAAAAAACATTACATATGAATCTCTAAATCAAGTCTAAGTTTATTAACTCTAGGACTTAATTTTTAATTCACAACACAATGTGAACGCTAAGTCAGAAAAAAAGAGTTAGAAATAGTCTATTGTTTGGGTCTCATTTAACATGATGCTCTTGAAGACTCTGAAGGCCAGAAGAGCTTTCATCTCCTTAATAGATTTAATCATGCTAAGAATCTTCTTCCATCTGTAAAATTCTTCTAACTATCCCAATTGCCCAACAACACCTGAATCAAATTTTTCTTCATGTAGGACTTTGGCAAGATATGGAGTACATCCATCGACTACAATTCTACAGTGAAATCATAGTTTAAGTTCCATGAAAAGACAAAAAATTAAATAGCAGGTGCTAGTATTCTCTCTATAATGACACGACCAATCAAATCCATCTTAGATAACATAAAGAATATAGATAATAAAGGTTTTTACTGGCTTAAACTTTTATTAAAAGGACTATTTCTGATGTTCTATTTCTACAGTATAATACAGGGGCTTGTTTAATTTTTGGCTTTAGGTCTGCCACTGCTGAGATACAGGATAGGGGATGGGAGAGTGGCTTCAAAGATGAGAGGGGGCTAGCAATAAATTCAGTTTGGGGTGTATTTTTAAGATATCACCCAGATGGAGACATCTACCACAAGATGGAAATGCAGCTTTTTGCAGCTCAGGGAAGAGGTTGGGGTTGGAGAGACAGACTGGGTGACAAGTGTTGTGGAGATGACAGAGAGCCCCGAGGCTGGACCCTCTTACAGAGGGAGGGGGAGCCCATGGAGAAAGGCCGAGAAAAATCTCCTCAAAGAGAATGAAGAAAACCACAAGGAAATGGTGAGGGGTAGATTTGAGAAGACCAGTGGATAAAGACTTTAAGTATTTTGTTGGGTTTGGGGCTAGTTTTTCCACTTTCAGGAAGAACTTGGCCATTGATGGAGCTGCAGGTAGACACCTAGGAGAAAGGCAGGTTAAAAAAAAAAAAAAAAACGGTTTGCCTGAGGTTGAAGAGAAGATGGGAGTGTGCATAGGCATTTCAAGATGTTTGGAGGAAAACATCTCGAGAGGCCAGTTGCTTGGGGGGAAAGGCAAGTTGCAGGGAGACCTGATGGGATATGTGGGTTGAAGACGAGAAGGTAAGAAAGACATACTCTGAATGTACCAGTAAAACATAGGGCCCATTGGGAGATGCAAAGTCCTAGATCAGGTAGGAGTAGGTGAGGTCAAAGCTCAGGGTTCAAAGTCTGGTGTTAATACAAGAGCCCCAAGGCGGATGGGTTGGGGGGAAGCAGAGACACGAGCCACAGATGGACTGCATTCGCTGCCAAGTGGAAGGCAGGACCACAAGCAAAAAGCAAGGAGGAAACTACAAGACCTCTAGCCAACCATTGTGAGACGTCTGACAATCCTCCTTACCTAAACTCTCTCACTCTTTACAAATGAATAAAGGAAATCAACTGGTCAAATGCATGTTAAATTGAACTACATGTGGTTTAGTTTCAAGTGAAAAACATTCTCCTTATTTTAATATAATAGTCCCTTTCCAATAACTGCAGTACCTCTTCATATTGTGTTAGATTCCCTTTTACTTACATTGTATCTTCTGGCTTTCAAAATACCTATACCAACTTATACATAGCTTTAACTAACTATCATAATCCCTAAATATTTCTCTAGTCCCTATCCTATGATTATGAGAAGTCCTGACCTTAATAAAGTACTCTAGGAAAGGATGTAAAAAATTCATCCATAATTATTAAACAGACTGAACCCATTTTTTCTCCTCAAAGTTGACAAATTAACATGTAACTATTTGCATTATTTAAATTATCACCATGCCTTAGTATGCTCACAGAGAACTTGTACAATTACAACAACGGACTGCAAACAAACAAAAAGTTTGGTGACGAATGACAGCGAGCAAAGAATGTTAATGTTCAGCTTCAAAATGGCTGTGATAAAATGTGCTAGCTCAACTGAAAAAAAAAAATCACAGCATCTGTTCTGTCAACTTTCCAAGTTTATCAAATTCTTTCCCAGTCTTTCCATTCCCCCCTGAGTATATCTCCTTGGAAAATTATCAAGTCTCCAAGTAAAGATAAAATATCCTCTCCAGATATGGAAATGTTGAAAATGTTTCATTTCATACACAATTGTCCCATGACTAAGAGGACATAAGATTGCCATCTTGGAGGAGGGAAAGGGGAGTCCAAGGAGGAGGAGAGAAAAGTATTTGAATCAGTAAAAACCTTCTGCCAGTACCTTTGAGAAAGTTGGAAACCAACAAAACTTGGGTTAATTTCATCACGTCTTCTTGCTTGCAAGCATAGGTCCAGCAATGTCAAAACACCTAAGTGATTGTTAGAGAAAGTAACATCTGTATACGAAGGTGTCAAAATTTCCAAAGGGCAACTTTTTGGGTAGCCTCAAGGTTGGAAAGACAGTGTCCTAAAATGGACTGACCCACACATCCCTGGCCCACGGGGCCTGTCAGTTGGACTGACCAATCCATGAGAAGCACTGGTCCAGGGGACTTTCCTCTTCCTATCTGTCTATCCTCCATTCCAAGTATATAGGGCTCTTTCCTGAAGCTTGGGATATCAGCTTGGGTTGAAAGACAGCTGACCTGATTCTAGGCACCACTGTCCCGTTCCAGCAGGATGAAGAAAAGAGAAAGCAAAAAACAGGATTGGAGTCTCCCCCTCTTTAAAAGGCTTCTCTGGATGCCCTTTCAACAATTTCAGATTGTCATGCCTAGCTGGAAAGGTTAAGAAATTGAGTATTTGAGCTTTGAAACTTTGATGAAGAAGGGTAGGCAAGGGAGACGTGGGTTGTCCATTATTTTAGGGTACCCATCCCACAGGGTCTTTCAGCTGGGACACAGTAAGTGCTCAATGAACACTTACACATTGTACAATCATCTGTCCCCTTGCTGTGACACATGCATGCCACATCCATTCTAACCCTAACCTCATCTCATTTTATGTCTTGCTTTTGCAATCCAGGAGAGCAAGCACTTTCCTCTCTGTTGAAACCCTCCATTTTTTTTTTTTTTTATTGCAGTATATCAGGGGCGCCTGGGTGGCTCAGTCGGTTAAGCATCAGACTCTTGGTTTTGGCTTAGGTCATGATCTCAGGGTCCTGAGTTTAAGTTAAACTCTTAAGTCCCCATTTCTTCGTGTACAAAACAGACAAACTGACACCTACTCTGCATGGTTATGGAAAGGATTTGTACGCACACAGAACAGTGTAAGGTGTCAGTTTCCAGTGCTGTGCTGGTAAGTTTAACAACTGGCTCTCCAAAAAAGGAAAAAAAAAAAAAAGTTCCTGATGCTGCTAAACACAGATGTGCAGCAACACGCCATTATGTACATAGTCTTTCCCCATACGTGCAATTGATGTGAAAACTGCAAGAACAAAAACAGTCGAACATAGGAAAATAAGGAGGAAGTGGTGAGGTTTTAAGTGTTTATTACTTTTTAAATAAAATTTAATTGTATGTTTACATAATTTGTATTAGCGTCTGAAATTGAGTTGGCTCTGGCATATCACTCTGTGCGTACAAACACCACTGGATAAACCAAAGCCAAGGCTATTTACAGAAATGAAAAAGTACAGTATTTTCTTTGTTTTCTTTAAACAGACATTAAAGGAAACATTGATTTCATTGAATGTGATTTGTACCAGTGATGTAATAGCAGGTTTAATCATGGGGCTACAGCAACAACTCCAATGCTAATGCACAGAAACTCTGGAATACATTATACTAAGAATTACAAAGGAATCTCAACCAAGGAACCACAGAAGATGTGTCTCCAATAAAAAGGCAGGGATCACAGCTAAGCCTATTGTCGTAGTAGATATCTAGTCTCTTCACTGAAACCTCACGCTGACAGATTTCCAAAAAGCTTGTCAGGACACATTATAGACCCGGACAGGCTTTACTTTTTTAAAAATTTTTTATTTAAACTGAATTTAGTTAACATATATTGTATTAGTAGTTTCAGGGGTAGAATTTAGTGATTCATCAGTTGCCTGTAACCCCCAGTGCTCATTCCATCAAGTGCCCTCCTTAATGCCCATCATCCAGTTATCCCATTCCCCACCCACCTCCCATCCAGCAACCCTCAGTTTGTTTTCTATAGTTAAGAGCCTCTTATGGTTTGCCTCCCTCTTGGATTTCATCTTATTTCTTCTTAAATTCCTTGTGAAAGAGACAAGCTTTAAATCAAGGTAAGGGTGCAATCCTTCCACACCACCACCAAAATCCTAGACCACCAACCAGCTTCAGCTGTGGCAAAATCCCAGTGGAGGGGGGAATAGGATCAAAACGGGGGAGAGAAGCCTTAAGTGCTGGCCACCCACGTGAGAACTAGGGGAAGGTTAATGCTCCTCTCTTCAAAGGTATGTTCGGCAGATGCAGCACACAGATAAACATGGTTATTACCTTGCAAAAAAGCCAACGCATCATACAAAGTGTCTTGTCTTCATATTCTCTGCTCGTATCTAAGCCCACTGACATGCTTTTACCTCTGTGGAAATTAGGTATTTGGGCCAATTTATGCATGACTCCATCCATCACTTCAAGTCCCCCATCATTTTTCATGCAAGACAAATCAAACAGGTTCAGGAGCAGTTACACCCGAGGTGTAAAACTTACCTTGAGCTAGGTAGCAAGGGAACACAGCCATGCTGGTGAATTTCAGGTGTTAGAGCTTCCAATAGGCATCAAACGCAAACTTGGGATGTACAAGGGTATACAAGTGAATAAAGACCGGGACCTGTCCTCAGAGATCTCGCCATCTACTAAGGTGCACCTGCCAAGGCGTGGCCTCCAGAAGGGGATGCACCTGCCAGGGCGTGGCCTCAGACTAAGGCTACTAGAAGGCCTTTCTAGCATTCCTAGTGGAGCTGTATTAGATGCCATCAGTATACAACCTGGGCTGAATTAACTTATTTGTAGAAGTATGTGTTTCAGTGCCACCAAATTAAGCCCCTGGTCACTCAAATACATCTGAACATTCAAGTTCATTCAAGTACTCTGAAAATTTCTATAAGATCTCTACTTGGTGTGCTTTCTTCATGGAACACTGTAGGTGACGGAAGCTATGCCTAATTCACGACTCTCAATCCAAGTGGGTGTCATGTTTGCTTCATCTTGCTGCCAAGGCTGCATTTCTTGGGGACAGATGGCTATCAAACTGCTCTTCCATTCAGAATACACAGCAGATGCCCTCACAATTCCAGTGAAATACTAGGCTCTTAAAGGTGTCAGCATTTACCCTCTAAAGTTTAAAAACTCAACTTTCAATTCTTCCAATAGGAAAAAAAAAAGTTTCCTTTAAGCCTTACTTTTCCGTTTTTCATTAAACATCACTTAAATGAAGTTTTAACTCTCTCCATCATCTGGAGTTAACACTCAAGGTGACTTCAAGAACAACACAAACCTGACCTCCCTGGACCAAGAAGGGTTCACCACATTTAGTGGATGTTGCTAGCACCAGCCTGAATATCCATTCCTGGTCCCATATATGGTGGTCTGGAGAAGACTGAGAAGACCAGAATTTCTAGGGGAAAGCAAAGGAATGGTCTCCTGGTTTCCTGCGGAGGCTCCAGGAGAAGCCAAAATAAAGCATCTCCTCTCCGTGAACCTCCAGAGACTTTTAAAGTCACTCCTGAGGACCATATGGGCTATCATCAGTCAAAAACTGCCCCAGGAATTATATCAACAAGATTAAACGGCTCATTCCCTAATCTTAACCACATGAGTTTGCAAAAAGATGCTGATGCAAATCAGGGAAGGGGGGGGAGGTCTCTCCATACCCAAGATGCAAGCAAATGAATAAGCATCAGCCTAAAGAAGTTGAGAGGGCTGTCAGAGAATTCAACTTAAGGAACCTTCTTCTCTAGCGTAGCTTTCTACCCCAAATGCAGAACAGCAATCCATGATAGCTAAAAAGACTGCCTCACGCTGAGGCAAAGCAAACTGTACCCCCCCCCCAAGTTCCTATAGGGGCTCTGCTACTGTGCTTGGAATTCCTGCAACCAACTGCTTTGGCTCATGTTTCTGAGATCCAAGGTGAAGGCACAAGCCGTATCACACCATTATTAAGCCATAGCACCTTACACAATACAACTGATCAGATTTGTTCGCTGTCACAGAGCAACTGAAAAGAGAAGTTCTTATTTTGAGGTGAAGCGTGGGAAGAGAAAGAAAGGGGAGAGAGAAAAGTATTCCAGGACATGAGGGAGAGGGAGGACAGAAGGCTTGGGGTGGGAACATTACCCACAGGGAGAATGGCTGCTAAAATAAGCCACCTGCAAAGAGTTCTATTTTATAGTCTGATCTTGGATCAAAGATGAGGAAAGGGGAGAGACTCGTTCTGAAAATAAACTTCCACTACTTCACAGCTGGTTGCAGATCCAATCAAGGCTAAGAGAAAAAAAGAAAATGTTAAGGTGTCTCAACACTTAATGGGGAAGAGTGCCACCCTCTAGGACCAAGGGGCAGCTTCCAGTAGGATATGCAATGCCATCCAGGTAGAGGGATGGGCCATCGGCACTACCGTGCTCAACTCCCTTTTATGTTATAAATGGTATTTGTGGTTTTCTCCAAAACCCTCTCCGGTCATTGTTCCATCAGGTCATTATTTTGCTCTTCCTCCCCTGTATTATCAAGCCCCATACAAGTGCAGCATTCTTGGGGGACATCTCATTCTGTATCACCCCCTGCCACTGCCCCTTGATACTTCTCTTACAACAGGGTTGATTGTGATTCCCTATTTACCAAAGGCTGTGAGATCTGGTCCTCCTCTTTCCTCGCCTCTCTGCAGCACTGGGAATGGAGGGGTTGCATTACCTGTCTTCCTCGACCTTCCTTCTCCTGTTTTTGTACTTCCTTCACCTTTCCAGGCCCATTTCATTTGCCCTCCCCTTACACAAGAGTAGCATCCACTATTCGGCATCTTTCTCTGTTTTCTCTCCTTGTTCTATTGTGTTCATTCGCTGCCATTAGCCACAACTCTACTGTAGACCTTAAAAGCCTTTTTAGTCCGGACATGTTATTCTTGTTTATCTGCCTAGCTCCCTCCAGACCACGAGCACCTTGAGGGGCAGGACTGGATTGGATGACTATTTTGGAAACCTCCCACCACACACAGTACATGTTGTACTTATTAGAATAGATTCCAGTTTCAGGTAAACAATTCTTTTGTCATTTACATCCATTTAAAAATGAGTGAATGATTGGGCGCCTGGGTGGCTCAGTTGGTTAAGCGACTGCCTTCGGCTCAGGTCATGATCCTGGAGTCCCGGGATCAAGTCCCACATCGGGCTCCCTGCTCAGCGGGGAGTCTGCTTCTCCCTCTGACCCTCTCCCCTCTCATGCTCTCTCTCTATCTCATTCTCTCTCAAATAAATAAATAAAATCTTTAAAAAAATAAAAAATAAAAATAAAAATGAGTGAATGATTTATGAAAAGACATTTCTGACAGCTTTACACTGGCAGAAAAATACATGGGGAGGTGTTGAGTATCTACAGGATCCATTCCAAGTAACGAGAAAGTCACAGAATCCCAAATACCATATCTAAGGAGGAAATGCAGCTTGGTAATCATGGTGGACAAGATCCCTGATCCTGACCCCTGAACTGAGACAATATCTTCGGTCACAATAGAACCATGAGTCAAGTGCCTCTCAGAAGTGCTGTTTGCAGTATTATCATCCTCAGCCTATGAACGGGTTATTTTTACGTGAAGATGAATCCAAGAACTGCCAGGAACCTTTTAAATGGGATGGTAATTTCTGGCAGACACATCTCTGAACACATCTCCAATTTAATTTTCAAGAAGCCTAAGTGGAGACAATCCTTTTGAGAATACCTAATAACAGACCCCAAAGAAACAAGCGCAAAGAAACGCATTTGAATAGAAAGGTGGAGAATATATTACCATTTCAGGGATGACTGACAACCCATTTATATTTTACTACATGTTACAGTAGTAATCCCAGCGACGCAGTATTTTCAGAAAGCGAGACCATGTGAGAGATTCATCGGTTACAGGAGATATAATTAACCTCGGATCAACTGGAAGTTGGCACCTGAAATCCTTCTAGGAATCAAGCAGGATATGACTCAATCAATCAAGTACGCTGGCAGAGACTTAACAGGCAGGTAATCAGATTGCTTGCTTAGAGAAAAGGGACTAAATCAAGCTTACTCTATTGCATCAGCAGAGCACCTTGAAAACTTAGGGGGAAGGTTTTTAAAATAACTGTGATAGTGCCTCATCAATTTCTCAGCACCATGAGGAGGCCATTTTGTCCCTTACAGGCAGAAGAGTCGATGAATCCTATCCACCCAGTGGCCACTCCCTCTGCTGCTCAGTGCTTTCATTAGAGCGAACTTCATTCATTTATTTAGCAAATATTTTGAGTATTTACTCTGCAGTAGACCATGGGTTAACTTCCTAGGGGATATGAACTATAATCTTAACCTTATGATTATCAATCTTTGGTAGCAAAAGCATGAAACAAATGAGTAACAAGTGTTTTAAAAAGATAAAAATAATTTTGTAAAGAACATCAGTTTGGGGGCGCCTGGGTGGCTCAGTCGTTAAGTGTCTGCCTTTGGCTCAGGTCATGATCCCAGGATCCTGGGATTGAGCCCTGCATCGGGCTCCCTGCTCAGTGGGGAGCCTGCTTCTCCTTCTCCCACTCCCCCTGCTTGTGTTCCCTCTCTGTCTCTCTCTCTCTCTCTGTCAAATGAATAAGTAAAATCTTAAAAAAAAAAAAAAAAAACGAAATCAGTTTGTGCTGGTACCAAATAACCTGTGGGTCAGGCTACCTATACCAACAGGTTGCCTAGAGGTACCTATGGGAGACCTGTGTCAGTTTAAGGTGTCAAGAGAGCTGACTCGGGGTTCTAGAATTATGAGGAGTTTCAGAGGGAGAAAAAGGCACAAGAGTTGATGGAGATGCAAGGAAGTGAATGTAAATCATTGAATCTCTCTGCATAAGTAACAAAGACAAACAGAACAGGGCTACAGAACAGAGAGAAAAATATGGACTAACAGACGGGGCGGGGGATCTTGATGAAGGAGAAAGGTCTCTTGTAGAAGAATATGGCAGGTAAACTACGATAGGAGGTTTGGTCACAGAGCAGGACTCATGCAACCATGATGCTAAAGGCGGTGGTGTTTCCGGTCATGACAGGACCTCGGGTGTGACCTCGGGAGAGTGTGGTTAAGGTTAAATGCACAAAAAAAGGTTACTGGAAATGAGAAGATGGAGGAACTAGAAAAGAAACATGGACACATTGTGGTTGCCTGTTTTTGAAAAGTTGGTCACAGTGATACTTGCAGAAAGAGAGCATTTCATCTTCCATTAAGGCAAGAGTCCCCAAATCTGACAGTTTTTTGTTTTTTGTTTTTTGTTTTTTTTTTTTTACCTCCAAGTCACACATTTCAATAAGAGAAGAATCACAGCTTTCATCTATGAGGCTTCCTGGTTGGCTTTCCCTCTGGCTCCCAATCCACCAGGTCGTCCCTTTCCTACTGCACATTTTTATCTTTTTTTCCCCCATCAGACTTACATTCCCTCTGTCCTCCGGACCCCCACTGCACCCACTCCACTTACAACTCAGCTTCCACCACCCAAAGAGGTTTGCCCTTCTGGATTCAAGATGTGGCTTCCATAAATACCCTCAGGTGTGTATTACAAATATTAGCAATTAACAGAAGATCCTGAATCTCTTTTGGGCACTCATTTTCCCACATGAACATGTCACCAGGTCCGTTAAATCAGTCTCTAGGCAAAGAAAAGCGAGATTGAGTTTTGTGTTTCCTACTGGGAACCACTGCATATTTATAAACTTTCTAAGCTGTAAGTACTACATGTTTTTATAACTGTTATCTACACCAAAGGTATTTATATAATCAATGATTTCTTTTTCCCATCAAAAAGGATGCACCCGGCCAAGTATATGGTTCTAAAATGATTAATGAGTATTTTCCCATATAAGCATTTAGATGCCTCTAAAAATAACTGGATTACAACCTTGATTGTGTTTACCATCAAAAATTTGGAAATAAGAAGACACAGTGAAATCCAACCATAATTCCACCAGCCTCAGAGAAAAACCCTCAAAATATTTACCTTCTTTTTTCAGATATCCAATTATGGGCAGGGGGACGGAGCTCTAGTGTCTAACAGTGTCTGGAACATAGCTAGTGAATAAATACTTGCAGACTGAATGTAGTATCCATACAGTTCTGTAGTCCAGTTTAAAATGTCTTTGTTCTCAAACTAGGATATTATAAAAGGACCATTTGTGAATTATGAAAATTTAAATATCTAATAGTTCAAAAGGAGATGAAATAAGAGAAATGCTTTTCACTGCATATTGCCATTCCCTGGAAGAGATCCCAGTACAAATCCTGGAAACTCACAGAAAGAAAAAGAGAGAGAGAGAGAGATGCATGCAGATATCAATACAGAGCTACATTTAACAAATGGTATATATTCTATATGATATTGAACAGTGTACTTGTTTCACTTAATATTGCTTAAATAGATCTCCCATATCTGCATGCAAATGTACTCCTTTCTTTACAAAGGCTTCATGTGGACTGTCCTGTACTTTTACCATTAAATTGATGGACCTTTATGTAGTGGCCAGATTTTCTGCTGTTAAAAACAGTGCTGCAATAAACACTCTCCAGTCTCCCAACAAATACTTATTGAGCACCCACATGCCATGCCATTAGCCCAGTTCTGGAGACGGAGCTGTTCACAAAACAGCTAAGATCGCTAACCTCACAGAGTTCACAAGAGGAGAGCAACAGCAAGAAAACAAAAATGAATGTATCCTTCCCAATTTTAACTTGTACCATGAGGGAGAAGGGGAGAGAGAAAACCAGAAGGAAGTGACGGATATCGGACAGGCAGGAAGGTCCCTCTGCGGATGTAACCAGTAAGATGAAAATGAAGCCAGCTGCAAAGGTCGGAGGGGCATCGAAGCACAGACAGCAGCTAATGCAAAGGGCCCAGTGGGAGATCGCCTTTCCAGGAAAGACTGAATGTGGCTACAGTATAGAGAATATAGACCAAGGCTGGGCTGGAGAAGGGAGAAAATGGGTCAATACAGGATGCTAAAAAAAAGTTTTCATTTTATTCCAAATGTTACAAGAAACTACCAAAGAGCGATTGGTGAGGGAGTGACACAATTTGAGTTGCATTTATAAAAGAGCCCTCTAACTGCTGTGGAGAATGGACTGGGGAGAAGCCTGCACAGGGGACTGTTGCAAGTTACTACAGGGCGCAGGTAAGAGAGAATGGCGGGGTTTGGTCCAGAGTAGAAGCAATGGATAGGGAAAGGCACGGAAGATCAAAGTCATAGTCTGGGTTTGGATTGGACAGAGCAGAGGAGATGGGGAATTGCCAAAGGACAATGGCTGGGCTGTGAGCAACTGGGAGATACCTTTTTCTGAAACAGAGGGAAAAGGGAGGAGGAATAGGGTTGGGGAAAAATGCAGAGTTCTACTTCGGATAGGTCAATTTTCAGTTGTTTATTTGCCAATTACATGTGCATGAGAGGCTGGATTTCAGCACAAAGGTCCATGCTATATAGAAACAATTCCTCAGCTTATGAATGGCTGGCTGTCATCCACAGAGAAATGAACTGGACTATGTGGGAAAAGTGGGTTGAGAGAAGTAACACAACAAGCAGAGACTGTTTGGAGAAGGTTGCTCTGGCAAAGGCAGCAGGTTAACTAGGTCAAATGTTACAGAGAAGAGAACCTAGAACTCAGTGAGAGGGAGACCAGAGGGAAATCCAGTTCAGTGGCATTTTGGGGGCAAAACTGGATTGGAATGAGTTTACCAGTTATCGGAAGGTAGGAGGATGTATATGAAGACAATTCTTATAAGGTTCACTTTAAAAATCTGCCTAAGAGTAGAGTAACTGTAGGAGTTATAAGGTCAAGAATGGTTCACAGTTGTTGCTGTGTGTATAATTTTAACATGAGAAGTCCTACAGCATGTTTGTGTATTAATGGGAGTAATCTGATATGGTGAGAAGAGAATAATCAAGCAAACAATGAAATCTGGAAAAGGTTAGAAAAAATGAAAAGGAAAAGAAAGAAAGTACAGGGTTTATCTTTGACTTCCTTCAGGAGAGAGGATGGATGAAGGAGAAAATGGGCTTCAGACACCAGCTGGTTTGTGGATTTGTGATAAGATGTCAAGAATCTTCTTCCGGATGGCCTCTATTTTCTCAAGAAAGCATGAGGTGAGTCATCAGCCTCTAGTGCATGTACTTAGGTGCTTGTAAGAAGAGGCAAGTCTGAAGGGGAAAAAGCAAGATGGTGAATTTTTTTGTGGACACTGAAAAAGGAAGCTTGGTAGATTCTCCAGCTACTGTTTTGCTTCCATCTTAGTCGGGGCTCACACATTTGTAGTGACACCCATCTTCCAGCTGTGATTCTGTCAAGTACATTACAAAGGATTCATCTAGGGCATTGTTTCTCAAAGTGTGCTACCTGGACAAGCACCATCAGCCTCACCTGGTAAGTTATGAAAAATGCAAATATCCAGCCCCACCCCAGACCTACTTATGTCTGAATGCCTGGGGGTGGGACCTGGCCATCTGTTAACATGCCCTCCAGGTAATTCTGATGCGCTGGAGAGTTTGAGAACCACTAATCTAGGAAGAGCTCTTTTTTCTTTCTTTCTTTCTTTTTCCCATGTGAATGCAAAGGAGGAAGAGCGCGCAAAATAATTAAAACACATCTGCAAGAGTAATTATACTAATGATCCATAGAATAAGAAGTAGATAAGCTGTGAAGGAATCCTTTATAAATAGTTTGGCCCTTTTTAGATAAATGCTTAATTTTAAATTTTAATTTCTGATATATTATACATTGGCCCTCCAAAACCTCTATATACCTGTCCACAGAGCAAAAAAAAAAAAAAAAAAAAAAAAAGGAAAAAGCCCCCTGCACCATATGCTCACCCAACCTTTTTTTTTTTTTTTTAAGTATAATTAACACACAATGTTCTATTAGTTTCAGGTAAACAATTCTTTTTTCAGTTACATCCATTTAAAAAGTGAAGAAGTTATCTCTTGGTTGTTGTTTCTGTGTTACTGTTGCTTATCTTTTATTGCACTTAGGTCCCCAAAATGAACTGTACACAAACAGGATGGGGGCGGGGGAGGGTACCTTGCAGAAACATACAAGAAAAGAGCCAGAGGAGAGTGAATCGGAACAGGCAAGAAGTCCGGAGTATGGTATGGCTCCATGAATAGGAATGTGTGTCCTGTTCAACTGCAGCGATATTCCCATTCAATTCTGTCCCGGGAAGATTCCCAGGGGTCTTCCTATTCAGTTCTGGATATCACACTTTGAGAGAGATGTATTACCTAAAACTCCACCATAATGATTAAGTGCCTTCCTGAGACCACCGAACGTAAGATAGAGTTGAATGTTTGGGGAATATTTGGCCTAAAATAGAGGCTTCTGTGGAGGGAAGAGAATGTAGAAAGAGACCAGCATGACACCCGTAAAGAAATATGAATAACTAACAAATGAAAGAGTGTAGACTTCATCATCGTAAATCTTTTTAAAAGAATCAAGGGTAGGGCGCCTGGGTGGCTCAGTGGGTTAAGCGACAGCTTTCAGCTCAGGTCATGATCATCGAGTCCCGCATCGGGCTCCCTGCTCGGCAGGGAGTCTGCTTCTCCCTCTGACCCTCTTCCCTCTCGTGCTCTCTCTCTCTCATTCTCTCTCTCTCAAATAAATAAATAAAATCTTTAAAAAAAAAAAAAGAATCAAGGGTAGAATTTATAAGGACACAACTTCTCTTACGACCTGTAAGAATACTTCCTAATAAAACAGAATCATCTTTCCTGATCCTCTAGGTTTTTGGCTGAAGTTGAATGGCATTAGCTAAGGTCTAAAACAAGGATTTTTACCTTCTTCTCAAACTTTGGAACCCTCAAAGCATCATAAATCTCAAACTCCATTTCCATAGACATAAATTCACTTTACCTGTTTGTTGTTTAAATTTCTAACAGCGCCTGTTCTCCAACCAAACATTTTGAGTTTCTCATTTCGCTCTAAGCAAGGAGATACCAGGTCACTTTCATTTTTTAAACCTAATTATCCAACTACTATCAAAAAAGCTTGTATTAGGGCGCCTGGGTAGCTCAGTCGGTTAAGCATCTGACTCTTGATTTTGGCTCCGGTCATGATCTCTGGGTTGTGAGCCTGAGCCTCTCCCCCAACCCCATGAGGCTCCTTGTTGGATATGGAATCTGCTTAAGATTCTCTTTCTCCCTTTGCCCCTCTCCCCCCAATAATTTTTTTATAAAGCTTATATTTAAATTCGTAATTGCTTATCGTGAATCTTAACATCTATTTGAACTTTGTGCCTATGAGATAGCAAGAAAAATATACTCGGAGACCTTCTACTTCCCAATATTCTTGCAGTAGGACTAGTTTTGACAGAATGATAAATATGACCAGCAGTAAGAAATGAATGTGTAATACCAGACCCAGAGCCTGAACTATCATGATGCAGTTCATGGTGGTTCTTTTGGTAGATTTACTTCCAACATCTCCGTGGCTGGCAAAATGACTGATTATGGACTAATGGCCTCTGCTATCTCCACTTCTACCTTCTAAGATGTGAATCTAAGTCACGAATGTCAACCTCCTGCCAACCTACTCTTTTCCTCAAAAGACTAACACAGACAAACTAGCCTCTTTCATCTACACACCTCCCTCCACCAAGGAGTTTGATTCTATATCATGCTTCCAGCTCCAGAAAGGACAGAGACCTCTGGGAGTGGCAAAATGCATGGCAAAAACTGAACAACACAAGAAATGAATATAAAGATGCATTCTGAAAATTCAAAGACTGTAGGAGAATTTGAAAAGTCATCGAACAGTAGCACAGTTATGTAAGAGAGGGCTATCTAATTAATCCATTAGCATATAAACTTTTATCTTTACGGTAAGATACAGAATCAGTGAAGACAGAAAACAGGAATAGAGAATTCCTACTACAATAATACTATTGTCCCTTAGGGAAAGCAAAGTGTGAAAACCTTATATATAACCCCTGTCAAAAAGGTTTTCAGGTCGGGGCTGAGAATAATATAGTGGGTCACTTCTCCCTTTCCTGCACCTGCAAGGAGAAAAAGAATGCTAGCTAGGCACATTTACTCACCATGGGTGGGAATATTAGGCATAACACACAGCTAATTCCTCCTTTTCTTCTTCTTCATGAAAAGTCTCAAATTTTCAAACTCTGCTAGTGTCAATCTTAAACTTTTTGATTTGCTGAAGACAACATTTAGATAGCACACCCCATGTATCTCACAACAATATTCTGATATGTTCTAAATGAAGACTTTCTTCTTCAGTACTTAAAGAGGTAGCCAATTTTTGGACAAAGCTTCTTAAAGAGCTTATCACTTGGAAAATATCTCTGAAACTCAGCTCCCTTAGAAGACAGATTTTTTTTCAATATATTTTTGTGTGTAAAACACATATAAAGCAGGTAAACTATTTCTGCCAACTAGAAAAAAATAAAATTTTTCTTCTATCCCCACCACGATTCTGAATTGTTTTCATTGAATGTGATTTTGGGAAGATTTATAATTCAACATTTATAATTCAACATTCAAATAAACCCTTACATTCAAATAAACCCTTATTAATTCAGACTAGTTGTAGGAAAGGCCAGTGTAAACTACAGTATCTCAATTCTGAATAGCTTGTGATCAATTAAGGTTCAATTCCACAGATCAAATTAAATCAAGCTGAAGGCCACCAAAATACCACAGAGGAGGAGGGCCTCAGGCAAAGGTTTGTGCGCTGCTAATTTATCAGGGAGTGCCATCTCAGGAAGGGACAGTGAGTGATGTGCAAACTAAAACAGGAAAGCAAAGAGTCAATACAGAGATGCTTTACAATGCTGGCCACCACTAAGGGGGACTGATTTCACTTGATCTTGCAGAGCCATCCTCCGAGAGGCCATTAAAAAAAAATTGCCTCTTAGGACGGTCCTTCTGGGGGTCGAATTTTTTTAATTATTATGTTATGTTAATCACCATACATTACATCATTAGTTTTTGATGTAGTGTTCCATGATTCATTGTTTGCATATAACACCCAGTGCTCCATTCAATATGTGCCTTATTTAATACCCATCACCAGGCTAACCTATCCCCCACCCCCTCCCCTCTAGAACCCTGTTTGTTTCTCAGAGTCCATAGTCTCTCATGTTTGTCTCCCCCTTCGATTTCCCCCCTTCATTTTTCCCTTCCTGCTATCATCTTTTTTTAACATATATTGTTTCAGAGGTATAGGTCTGTGATTCAACAGTCTTACACAATTCACAGCGCTCACCATAGCACATACCCTCCCCAATGTCTATCACCCAGCCACCCCATCCCTCCCACCCCCCACCACTCCAGCAACACTCAGTTTGCTTCCTGAGATTAAGAATTCCTCATATCAGTGAGGTCATATGATACATGTCTTTCTCTGATTGACTTATTTCACTCAGCATAATACCCTCCAGTTCCATCCACATCGTTGCAAATGGCAAGATCTCATTCCTTTTGATGGCTGCACAATATTCCAGTGTATATATATACCACATCTTCTTTATCCATTCATCTGTTGATGGACATCTTGGCTCTTTCCATACTCTGGCTATTGTGGACATTGCTGCTATAAATGTTGGGGTGCATGTACCCCTTCGGATCCCTACATTTGTATCTCTGGGGTAAATACCCAGTAGTGCAATTGCTGGGTCATAGGGCAACTCTATTTTCAACTTTTTGAGGAACCTCCATACTGTTTTCCAGAGTGGCTGCCCCAGCTTGCATTCCCACTAACAGTGTAGGAGGGTTCCCCTTTCTCCGCATCCCCGCCAACATCTGTCGTTTCCTGACTTGTTAATTTTAGCCATTCTGACTGGTGTGAGGTAGTATCTCATTGAGGTTTTGATTTGGATTTCCCTGATGCTGAGCAATGTTGAGAGGGGGTGGAATTTTTTTCAAACTGGCTCTTATTTCCCATCTTTCAAAGATTAGCCCTAAGGAGTGTTCATTTCCCACTTCTGGGTTGTGTGTTTGTGTGAAGTAAGATCTCGTGGAGTCTCCTGCTTTAGGTATAAACAAGGGAGGCAAAAGGCATGTGGCTCATGCACAACATGAGGTGGGGCCAGGCTAGATGCATGGGTGGCCATAGCAGTGACTCTAAGGAGAGACAGGTGAGCCCAAGAGGACCTAAATTGGCTTATGAACAACACTTCATGGACATCACTGTAAATATGGCGGAAGGAGCTCGTGTTTACACTATCTTTCATGTTCATTGAAAGCATCTAAAGGGTATCCCTGAAATTACTAACATCACTTACCTACTGGGGGGAGTGACTCTGTAAACGGGCAGCGGGGGAAGGAGCCTAAACTGTGTACATTTTTATGTTTTGATTTTGAACATACAAATATGTTCCCTACTCAAAAATAATTTTAAAAACTTACAGCTCTGAAAAAGAAACAGGATTTAAGCATATACTTTAAGGTCATGAAGGAGAAATATATAACCTTGGGAAGGGGTGGAGAAAATGGGAGTTGGAGATGAGTGGGAAGATAGGAGTTAGAGATGATGTAATTGCTCTAAATTCTCCATTCCCCGCCCCCCGAGTAAGGACTGGAAGAGATTCTGCATCAAGCAAGACAGACTGGTGTCAAAAGAGTGTTTAAAACAAAGCAGAAACCAAAAGGAGGGATGGAGTGAGAAGGGGGACAGTGAATTATTTTATTCACTTCTGTGCCATTTGATGTTTTAAACATGTACATGCATTACTCATATTAAAAACACGGTTAGTAAGAAGAGAAAAAAAAATATACGTTCTAATCCGTTCCTCAAATACAGGCTACCAAAGGTGGTCGCACCAAGAGGACTTCAAATCAGAAAATCACCCCTGACCCTAAAGACACTTATTTGAGAGCACCAGAGCTTCCTGAAACATTCAGAAAACAAGGACAACAAACAACAACAACAACAAAACCAGTGCTTGTAACTCAGAACACTGCCACTGTTATGAACGCTAACACTGCACAAAAAGAGCTCATTTTAAAAGTGTGGGTTTACTAGAAATTGACATCCAGAATTAACAGCTGCAGTTGCCTGAAATGACAAAGCCCCTTTACCAGGAAATCAATGACCACTTACTACACCAAGCCCAGATTAGCATGAAATGATATGCAAAGGCACATCCCAGCACACATTTGAGGACTGTAAAGTGCAAGCTTCACCAAAGTACTTGAAAAACAGCAGTTTCTCAGAGAGGAGAGGGATAATAAATTCTACGTGAAAATGGAGATATTCAACATCCCAATAATTAGAATGACTCCCTAAAGGCAAGCAGTAAGAAAAGAAAACATTGGGAAGATTCAAATAAACACATTGCCTTCGAAAGAGATCATCTCTGAAATAAAGGCAGATCAAGTAAATGTTGGAAAAGATGATATAATCCAGCACTGATGGCTTATCTAAACCAATTTTTTAGGCAAACATGATGCGATTATTTATTTGCATTCCAGTATCAACTGCGAGAGAAAAATAACCTGCCAATAGACTTCTGGGAAAAGGTAGAATTAAAATAAATGGAAACATTCTGGTCAGTACGTTGTTCAGTAACCAATAAATCCCTTTCTCAATTAGGCATTTCTGGCTCCACAGGTCTTCTGTATGCCCAGAAATAAAGTCCTGAAGCCTTTTCAAAAACCATCCTCTGACACGTAGGCACCATATACCAGCTAGAGAAGTTCATCACATTGTCAGTGTTAAAATAAAGGCCAAGACTAATACGGAAGAAATTTCGCATATCCGATGAAGCCTACTAATGCCTCAGAGGCCCACCTAGAAGGCATGGGTCATGGCTATTGTAGGAGACCTCTTAGTCCCCTACACTAACAGTGTGGTGTGTGACCAGCAGCAGCATCAACACCTGGGAACTTGTTAGAAATGCAGAATCTCAGACCCCCACCCCAGACTTGCTGAATCACAATCTGCATTTAACAAGAGCCTTACTGAGTCATATATTCATTGAAGTTTGAGAAGCAGTATCACGGTTTCTCAATCTTGACCCCAGAGTCATCTGGTGGTGCTTATATAAAAATATAGATTTCTAAGAGCCTTCTCAGACTGACTGAATTTCCAGGTACTGGCCACAAAGATATACTAAGCAAGTACTTCAGGTAATCTTTCAAACCAGGCAAAGGATAGACATATGTCAATGAAATAGAAATTAAAGTCCATAAAAAACAAACATATCTATGGTCAATTCTTTTTTTTTTCTTAAAAACTGTACCCTGACAGGTCTAAGTTTTTTTTTTTTTTATTGAGTCATGGTTGACATAAAGACTGTACATACTTAATGTGTATGTATATCTTGATTATTCTGAAGTATATACTCATGATACTGTCACCATACACAATGCCATAACCTTAATCATCACCTCTAGAAGTTTTCTTCCCCATTTTTGAACAATTAACACATCTACCATTTCAAATTCTTAAGTATACAGTACAATACTATTAATTATACTCTATTGTACAGTAGGTCCTTAGGACTTGCTAGTCTTGCACAGATGAAACTGTACTGGGTCACAACACCTCAAGTCCTCCTCTCTCCCTGGTCCCCAGTAACTCCATCCCATTCTGCCTCTAAGAGACTATTATAGGAGTACCTGGATGGCTCAGTCAATTGAGCCTCTGACTCTTGATTTCAGGTTGAGCCTCTGACTCTATTTTAGCTCAGGTATTGGTTCAGGGTTGTGAGATAGAGACCAACATCAGGCTCTGCACTCAGTGGGGAGTCTGCTCTTCTCCCTCTGCCCCTCCTTCAGCTTGCATGTGTGCCTGAGCACGTTCTCTCTAGCTCTCTAAAATTAAAAAAAAATTAAAAAAATAAAAGTCTGACGATTGTAATTCCTGATATAACTGGCATCATGTAGCATTTGTTCCTCTGTGTCTGGCTTATTTCACTTAGCATAATGTTTTCTAAGTTCATCCATGTTGTAGCAAATGGCAGAATTTCCTTCTTTTTTTGAGGTGGAATAATATACCATTGTATGGGTATACTACATTCTCTTCATCCATTCATCTGTTGGTGGACACTTAGATTGTTTTCATATGTTTGCTATCATAAATAATGCTACAATGAACACAGGAGTGTAGATATCTTCTCAAGATCCTGATTTCAGTTCTTTTGAATATATATCCAGGAAGGTGCTAAGACAGTTCAATGAAGGCAAGAACGGTATTTTCAATAAATAGCACTGGGACAACTACATGCAAAAGAATGAATTTGACCATACTACCTCAACACGACATGCAAAATTTAAATATGGATCAAGACCTAAATACAAGAGCTAAAACTATAAAACTCATAGAACAAAACATACAGGGTAATCTGCATGATCTCAGATTATTTGGCAATAGTATCTTAGGATACAAGCAACCAAAGAGTAGATAAATTTGACGTCATCAAAATTAAAAACTGTGCAAAGGACACTATCAAAAGAGTGAAAAGACAATGAAGGGGAGAAAATATTTGTAAATCATATCTGATAATGGTGTAGTATCCAGAACATAAGAACTCTTATCTTTCAATAATTTTTTATTTTTATTATTGGGTTATAAGAGTGCCCAAATAGCCCAATTTAAAAATACATTTTTTCAGGGAGCCTGGGTGGCTCAGTTGGTTAAGCGACTGCCTTCGGCTCAGGTCATGATCCTGGAGTCCCGGGATCGAGTCCCACATCGGGCTCCCTGCTCAGCAGGGAGTCTGCTTCTCCCTATGACCCTCTTCCCTCTCGTGCTATCTCTCATTCTCTCTCTCTCAAATAAATAAATAAAATCTTTAAAAAAAATAAAAATAAAAATACATTTTTTCAAAGAAGACATACAAATGGCCAATAAGTGCATGAAAAAAAATGTTCCACATCATTATTCATCAGGGGAACGAAAATCAAAAACACAATGAGATACCACTTCACACCACCTAGGATGGCTTGAATTAAACAGATCATGACAAGAAGTGACAAAGACATGGAGAAACTGGATCTCTCGTGGGAACGTAAAATGGTACACGACTCTGGAAAATAGTTCGGCAATTCTTCAAAACACACAGTGACCAAACAACCTAACAATTCCATTTTTGGTATATGCCCAAGAGAATCGAAAACATGTTCACATAAAAATTGTGCTCAAGTATTGATAGAAGCAGCATTATTTACAATATCCAAAAAGTGAAAACAACTCAAATGTCCATCAACTGATGAATGGATAAGCAAAATGTAGTGTAGCCATACTACAATTATTTAGTCAAAAAAGGAATGCAATCTTGATAGATGGTATAAACATGGACGAACCTTAAAACATTATGCTAAGTGAAAAAAAGGCTAGTCACAAAGGACCACAACTAGATGATCTTATTTATATAAAATGTCTAAAATAGGTAAATCCAAAGAGGTAGACAGGAGACTGGTGGTAGCTTAGGGTTTAGAGATTGGTAGAGTGCAGAGAAGAAGAGAATGACTGCTAATGATTATTAGGTTTCTTTTCAGGGTGATGAGAATGTTCTAAAACTGATTATGGGGATGCCTACACAAAGCTGAGTATCACTGAATTGTATACTTCAATTGTATGGAATATTAATTATATCTCAATAAAGCTATTAATTAAAAAGAAACCAGGAGTGATTATTTCTAAGGGAGAGAAGGCGATACAATTTGGGGACTAGTACACAGCAGGATTTCAATCATATTAGTAATATTTTATTCTTTATGCTGATGGTGGGTATATGGGGTACACCATTCTACTTTGCATGTCAATAAATCAGTTGTGATAATTTTATTTAAAAGATGCTACCAGAAGAGAGATCTGCATGATGCCCAGTATGGGAAACCTCATCACCATCACTTCCAAGTTCTCAGCCAACCCTGTAAACCCTTGGAATGTGCCAGATACCACCTACAATGTTTTCATAAAAATGCAAATATCCGGGCCTCACACCAGATCAATCAGAGACTCTGGGAAGGTAAACGGACCATGAAAAGTGCCAGGTCATTTGCTGAACAATTCAGTTAGAGAAAAACTCTACTACTGATTTGTTGAGGCCATCCAAAATTGTCTTAATGTTTTTGGCAGCCTCATAATGATAATGACTCACATTCTGGTTTTGGGGACAACCCTTTGTTTAAAAAATAGAAAAGAGGTGTTAATTTTAGTCATTCTGACTGGTGTGAGGTGGTATCTCATTGTGGTTTAAATTTGTATTTCCCTGATGCCAAGTGATGATGAGCATTTTTTCATGTGTCTGTTGGCCATTTTATTTCTTCTTTGAAATGTCTGTTCATGTCTGGGCAAGAATGCAGAGAAAGGGGAACCCTCTTACACTGTTGGCGGGAATGCAAGCTGGTACAGCCACTCTGGAAAACAGTATGGAGGTTCTTCAAGAAGTTAAAAATAGAGTTACCCTACAACCCAGCAATTGCACTACTGGGTATATATCCAAAGGATACAAACAGTGATTAGAAGAGGGACCTGAACCCCAACGTTTATAGCAACAATGTCCATAATAGCCAAACTATGGAAAGAGCCCAGATGTCAATCAACAGATGAACAGATAAAGATGTGGTGTGTGTACACACACACACACACACACACACACACACACACAATGGAACATCACTCAGCCATCAAAAAGAATGAAATCTTGTCATTTGCAACAATGTGGATGGAACTAGAGAGTATCATGCTAAGCAAAATCAGTCATCAGAGAAAGACAAATATGGTCTTATTTCACTCATACGTGGAATTTAAGAAACAAAACAGATGAACATAGGGGAAGGGAAGGAAAAATAAGATGAAAACAGAGAGGTAGGATAACCCTAAGAGAGACTAACTAGAGGAAACAAACTGAGGGTTGCTGGGGCAGGGAGGGTATGGGGTAACTGGGTGATGGGCATTAAGAAGGGCACTTGATGGAATGAGCGCTGGGTGTTACAGGCAACTGATGAATCACTAAATTCTACCCCTGAAACTACTAATATAGTATATGTTAACTAAATTGAATTTAAATAAAAAATTAAAAAAAAATAGAAAGGAGAAAATAAGAACAAGAGGCCACAAATATCTGCTTTTAGAAAGGAAAGTAACAGCTGGGACAACCGAATGATCACACAGGCCAAAACTTCCTTTTTCCTAACATCAGTGATTTATTTAGGTGTGTGATTGGATCCTATCTTTGCCTAATCTACATTGGGCTTAAATTTGGTTCTAGTTCATTCTACCTGGTGGGAAAAATCAGACATGAATAGTTTTGACTTGAATAGTTTTGATTTCGCCTGTCATCTCTACCTTCTACCCTTTGCCTCCTCAGAAGTAGGCTTATCCCTTCCTGGTGTTTTTCACTAAGAACATCATTTCTTCAAGCTTTTAAATTATTGCCTTTGCATTTTTGAAACCCAGACTCTGACATCTATAGATCAGCTGAAAATGTTCTTGAAGTTTCATGGCATGATGTTATCTTTGTTTTTTGTTTTTGTTTTCTGTCCCTTCACATTTGTAAGTACCGTTCCTTCAAAACTCTGAGCTCAGGGTACCATTTTTTTTTAAGATGCACTGTCTTTGCTGACTTAATATTTCTCAAATACTTTTAAATTTATTCACATCCCATATTCCTTATTTATACATCTATGGAGTTATTTATAATCTTGTTTAAATCAATTTTAAATAGACTCACTTTTAAAAAATTATCCTAACCTACTGCATATAAATTCACAAGTTTAATGTGCCTCTTTTGTTTAGTATGTATTATATAAATGCATAAATAACCATTTTTAAGTTTGTGAGCTTCATGACATCATAATGTGTACCACATATGTTATAGAAACTACCTTTTGGAGAACACTGCTTGAAAGACTGTAAGGTCAGAATTTTATTCTGAAGAAGCCTCTTCAACCTCTTCAGTTGCCAAACTTTGGAAAGCCTCTGGTCACCAGATCCTATTTATCTTTCCTCTGACTTTACGTTCTGTAAGCATTTTCCTAACACTGAAGCTCTACCTCCCAACACTAAAATGACAGCCACTTCCTCCCAAGGCTCACTGGCTTCATTTCACCATCTTACCCTTGTTGGTCAGAGTTAAGTCCATAGTCATTGCTTCCTCTACCGTTTGGTCAGGGGGTTCTCAACCTCCTCTGCACCTGGAGGGCTTTCAAAAATCCTGATGTCCTCTAAGGATGTCTACTCTCACAACTTTTATTGAACATAGTACTGAAGTCCTAGCCACAGCAATCAGACCAGAAAAAGTACTAAAGGCATCCAAGTTAGTAAGGAAGAAGTAAAGCTTTCCCTATTTGCAGATGACATGATACTAAATATTGAAAACCCAAAAGATTCCACCAAAAAGTTTGTAGAATTGATAAATTCAGTAAGGTTGCAGGATGCAAGATCAATATACAGAAATCTGTTGCATTTCTATACACTAATAATGAAGCAACAGAAAGAGAAATTAACCATCCCATTTAGAATTGCACCAAAAATACCTACAAATAAATTTAACCAAGGAGGTAAAAGATCTGTACTCTGAAAACTATAAAGCATTGATGAAAGAAATTGAAGGAAACAAATGGAAAGATATTTCATGCTCATGGATTGGAAGAACAAATATTGTTAAAATGTCTATACTGCCCAAAGCAGTCTACAGATTTAATACAATCCCTATCAAAATACCAACAGCATTTTTCACAGAACTAGAATAAATAATCCTGAAATTTGTATAGAATCACAGAAGACCCTGACTAGCCAAAGCAATCTTGAAAAAGAACAACAAAACTCAAGATATCACAATCCCAAGTATCAAGCTATACTACAAAGCTGTAGTAATCAAAACAGTATGGTACTGGCACAAAAACAGACACATAGATCAATAGAACAGCATAGAGAGCCCAGAAATAAACACTTGAATATATGGTCAATGAATCTACAACAAAGGAGGCAAGAATATGCAATGGAAAAAAGTCTCTTCAACAAATGGTGTTGGGGAAACTGGACAGCTACATTGCAAAAGAATGGGACTGGACCACTTTCTTATACGATGCACAAAAATAAGCCCCAAATGGATTCAAGACCTCAGTGTGAGACCTGAAACCATAAAAATCCTGGAATAGGGCACTGGCAGTAATTTCTCTGACATTGACCATAGCAACAATTTTTTAGATAGGTCTCCTGAGGCAAGGGAAACAAAAGCAAAAATAAACTATTGGGATTACATCAAAATGAAAGCTTCTGCACTGTAAGGGAAACTATCAACAAAACTAAAAGACAACCAACTGAACGGGAGAATATATTTGCACATGCCATATCTGATAAAGAGTTACTATCTGGGGCCCCTGGGTGGCTCCATTGGTTAAGCATCTGACTTCGGCTCAGGTCATGATCTCTGGGTCTTGGATTGAGGCCCATGTTGGGGGCTCCCTGCTCAGCAGGGAGTCTGCTTCTCCCTCTCCCCCACTCTTGTTCTCTCTCTGCTCTCTCTCAAATAAAATCTTTTTTTAAAAAGTTCATATCCAAAATATAAAGAATTTCTACAACTCAACACCAAAAAACAACTTAATTAAAAAAATGGGCAGAAGACATGAACAGACATTTCTCCAAAGAAGACATACAGAGGGCCAACAGGTATATGAAAAGATGCTCAACATCACTCATTATAAGGGAAATGCAAATCAAAACCACAATGAGATATCACCTCACACCTGTCAGAATGGCTAAAACTAAAAACATAAGAAACAAGTGTGGGCAAGGATGTGGAGAAAAAGGAACCCTTGTGCACTGTTGGTGGGAATGCAAACTGGTGCAGCCATTGTACAAAATATGGAGCTTCCTCAAAAAATTAAGAACAGAATTACCATACAATCCAGTAATTCTACCACTAGGTATTTACCCAAAGAATACAAAAACATGAATTTGAAGAGATATATGCACCCCTACATTTATTGAAGCACTATTTACAATAGCCAAATTATGGAAGCAGCTCAAGTGTCCAATAATAGATGAATGGATAAAGACGTGGTATATATATACATATATATACATATATATATGTATACACACACACACATACACAAATGGAATATTACTCGCCATAAAACAGAATGAAATCTTGCCATTTCCAACAACATGGATGAATCTAGAGGATAGAATGCTAAGTGAAGTAAATCAGAGAAAGACAAATACCATATGATTTCACTCATTTGTGGAATTTAAGAAACAAAATGAACAAAGAAAAAAAAACTAAAGAAAAGAAAGAAAACCAAGAAAGAGACAAACCAAAAAACAGACTCTTAACTATAGAAAACTGATGGTTTGCCAGGGGTATGGAGGTGGGTGTGGGAGGGTGAAAAAGGTGATGGGGATTAAGAGTACACGTATCATGATGAGCACTGAGTAATGTATGGAATTGTTGAGTCACTATATTGCACATCTGAAACTATTACAATACTGTATGTTAACTACACTGGAATTAAAGTATTTTTTAAAAGTAAATAAAAGCTTTAAAAAAAACCCTGATGTCCTAGCCATACCACAGATCAATTAAACCAAAATCACTTGGATTGGGGCCCAGACATCAGTAATGTTAAAGCTCCCCAAGTGACTCCAGCATGTAGCCAAAATTGACAGCCACTTCTTTAGAAAGACACAAATATCAGCAAGGCAAACCAAGAATATATTAAAGGTAGTATTTAACTAGACTTAATTGGGCAGATATTTGCTTTTCTGACATCTCCAGACACTACCATTTATAATTCCAACTCTGTGATTCCAAACTTGAAATAATCCTCTGACCATTAGCTGTTCGGAGTATCTTTGCAAAATGTACTCTGCCTGCTATTACCCAAATGAAGAATAAGTTTCTTAATATGCACCAATAAAAATTGGCAAAGTCAGGTCTCACCATTTCTTGAGGTAGACAAATGAAAACTTTGCAAAGTTTCACTGTATACACACTGCATACACACAGTTGGAGATATTCAGGAAATAAGTCTTCAAATAACGCTAGTGATAAGGAAAAGACTCTCCAAGTCAGCTCACAAAAGACATCTGGTAGCCACATCAGCAATGGAAGAAGTATCACAGTTTATATAGATAGCATGATTTCCTGCACATTTTCATACATTTTGTGCTGTCTAAGCACTACTTGAATATTCTTAATGACTGTGGAATACTTAAATTGAGTAAAATGAGCATCAGACTTTTTTTTTTTTTCCCACAAAGCACTGGCCAACGATCTCCTCCTTACAAATTAATCTGCCCCCAAAACTGATCAAATGTGATTTCTTGAAATGTACTATCCTGCCCAGCTTTCCTTCTGGTAAGACCTACCAAAGACTACCCAGCAAGTCCTAAATGCTACTAAAACACACACCCTCTTCCTCTCCGGCCCCCAATAAATGTGTTCTGATAACTGAAGTGGGGGGAAAAAGAGGGAGAAAACTTTTTGTTTTATTTTACTAATAAAGAACAATCTAGTACATTAAATCTAAACCTGAAACATTAAAAGGGAGGCCAACCAATCCAATGCTGGCCCAGTGAAAACCACTTGTAATCTGCAGGTATCAGGTCTAACAACATAGACCAAAAGAGAAGACAGTGGTGCCAACTAAGACCAGGGGCTGACGGGCAGCAGCCTGAGCCGAAGGCAGACACTTAACAGACAGCCACCCAGGCATTCCCTTGCTTCTTTTTTTAATGAATGACCAGTGCTTAGACCAGGGCCTGGCAGAGTCCTCTCTCGGGACATGTTAGCTATTTATTACCACATCAGAAACTCCTTCAAGTAAACATATTACATTATAGACCTAGGATACATACTCATATATATAATGTATAGGATTCAAATTGGGAGACCTAGGGTTGGTCAAACCTGATTTGGAATCTGAGATGCCTGCTAGGGAACCACCTTTCCTAAAGTCCGCATTTTCAGGAACAATTTTTGAGCACCAACATGTGCCAACCACTGCTCAGGCTTCTGGTAAGAGTAGAAAACAAAAGACGCTGTTGTAAGAATGAATTGGCAAGCCACAGTCTGGGACAAAATATTTGTAAAATATATACCTAACAAAAGCCTTTTGTGTAAAATGTATTTTTAAAATCTTTAACAAGAAAATTTTAAAAATGAACAAAAAAATGTTAGCAGATACTTCACTAAATAAGATATACACATGGCAAATAATACATAAATAGATGCTCAACATTAGTCATTAGGGAAATGTGAATTAAACCATGAGATACTGCCACTCCCGCTAGATTAGCTAAAATGAAAAAAAAAAAAACAGATCAAAG
This sequence comes from Zalophus californianus, assembly GCF_009762305.2. Classification (NCBI taxonomy): domain Eukaryota; kingdom Metazoa; phylum Chordata; class Mammalia; order Carnivora; family Otariidae; genus Zalophus; species Zalophus californianus. The sequence goes on along the minus strand of NC_045602.1, from coordinate 104,680,537 downwards.
TGCTGGGGAGGCTATGGAGCAACTGGAACTCTTACACAGAAAACAGGCTGACAGTTTCTTACAGAATTAAGCAGACACCTACTGTAGGACTCAGCCATTTCACTCCTAGATATGTACCCAAGGGAAGTGAAAGCACATGCATGAAAGCTTATACCTCAATGTTCATAGCAGCATTATTTATAAGAGAAAGTGGAATCAACTCAAGTGTCCATCAACAGATGAACGAACAAATTGTAGTAAACCTGTACAATAAAATACTACTCATGAATAAAAATCTACCGATACATGCCACGTGAACCTCAAAATAACTATGCTGAGAGAAACAAAAAAGATTTTTGATCCCATTTATATGAAATTCTAGAAAATGCAAACTAATGTATAGTGACATCAAGTCAGTGGTTGTCTAGGACAGGAGATGCAGGGAGAAGAGATTTAAGGAACAAGCAAGCTTTAGGGCTGACAGATTTGTTGAGTATCTCGATTGTGGTAATGGCTCCATGGGTATACACATACATCAAAACGCAGATTGTAAAAGTTAAATACACAGATTACCGTATGACAACTCTCTCTCAATAAAGCTCAAAAATAGACACAAATGAGACAAAATATAAGCAAGCTCTTTACTTTCCTAAGATTACTTTTTAATAGGGGTAGAGCTAGAGAGAAAACTTTAAGTACATACCACATAGTTCTAGTAGAATTAAGACAATTCCCATGATACTCACCAAAAAAATAGATTCAGGAATATTCACAGCAGCATTCTTTGTAATACTTCCAAACTGAAAACCGGCCAAATGCCCATCGACAGTAAACTAGAGTTAACAGATTGTGGTATAGTCATACAATGAAATACTACATAGCAATGAGAATGAATGAACTACTTCTCACAGATGAAACACTGAGCGAAGGAAGCCAGGTAAAAATAAGGACTTCTGATCCCAGTTTTACTCAGTGCTGACAGAAGTCAGGGTGGCAGTTACCCTTAGGGTCTAGTGACTAGAAGGGAACACAGGAAGGGGCTTCTGGATGCTAGTGATACTCTGTCTTGAGCTGGGTGCTGGCACACAGGCGAGTTCACGTTGCAAAAACTCAAATTATAATCTTAAGATTTTTGTAATTTTGGGACACCTGGATGGCTCAGTCAGTTAAGCCTCTCCCTTTGGCTCAGGTCATGATCCCAGGGTCCTGGGATCAAGTCCCACATGGGGCTCCTTGCTCAGCAGGGAGCCTGCTTCTCCCTCTGCCTGCCACTCCCCCCGGCTTGTGCACTCTCTCTCTTTCTGACAAATAAATAAAATCTTTAAAAAAATTTGTGTACTTTTTGTATATATGTTAGGTTTAATAAAAAATATTTTAAATAAAATTAAAATGAAACCACATGATGTGATAGGGATTGATTGCCTGTTTTAGGCTGAACGTCAAATACCTCTCTTGAGCAGACAGCAGTTAGGCTGAGCCATGAACAACAAGAATGAGCTGGATAGGTCAAGTTCTTGGGCAAGCACATTCAAGGCACAGAGAATAACAAGTGAACATAAACAGTAGAGCCAGGCAGGGAGATGAGGTGGGAGAAGTGAATAGTGTCCATACCATAAAAGGGCACCAGAGCCTACGTAAGGAGTTTAGATTTTACTCAGATCAATGTGAAACCACTGAACAGTTCTTTCCTTTCCCAGGAAAGATTGTGAAATTATTTGTATTTTTGTGAGTTGTCTTGCCTTTTTAAGCCATAGTTTCATCATCAGTGAAATGGGAATAAGAAAATAAATGATATAATGCATATAAAGGGCTTAGCCCAGTGCTTAGCCTTCAAAAATTGCTAACGGTTAATATTGTTTTTTATATATTTTTAATATACATAAGTATATATTTTATATATTTATATTTTTATAATATTAACGGCTAATATTTCACTGAATTTAAGACAGCAAGAATTACAAGATGCACCATTGTTTTAGAAGTCATTAAAAAAAAGTTGCCAGTTAAAACATCACACTATTACTTTATCAGTTAGGGTTTTTCCGTTTACCTTGCAAAAGCTTGGGATCCTATGTAACCCTTTAAGCATATAGACAAAGTAAAAATTTAAGTAAAAATTTAGTAAGTTCTTACTAAAACATCTACCATTCAAAATCTCACTGCTCCAAATCCCTTTTGGACTCCAAATCCCTCCAACTCCTTGTTTTGAGCACCTGTGCAAGGCCATAGTAATGACATGAAGGTGGCGAGCTTGAAGTCGCACAATACTTCCATTATCCATACTGTTAGCCATATAAATCTGGTTTAGTATCTGCACTGAAAACAGAAATAGGATTACCTGCCACCACTCCTTGGGAATGCAGGGAGCAAAAACTGAAATCCATTTGTGGAGTGCTTGGAGTTTCCTGGGAAGCAAGGCATTGTGAGGGTCCAGGTGATGCTACTGGGCCATCTATCTCCTGACCCCTGGAGCCACTCTCCACAATTACACACTCCGCTTGAGCCCATACTCATTGCTCCATCCCCAGTGCCAGACCCCCCCCCCAAGTCCTACCAGGAACAGTAATTACCTTCATATGCTCAATCATTGTGCAGGTATAATTTTGTCACGGTCCTATTGATTCTCTGTGTTCTGAATAATCTGTTCTTACTGTGGCCTCTAGTGATTCACAAGAAGTCCTTATTCTGATTCAAGGTCTACTGTAGCAATTCTTTTTGTTTCCACTGTGTAGAAATTTTTCCTTTCTTCTGCCTACTAAAATGGTTATTAAATTTAATCCCACCAACCTACTCAGGGGAAAATACAATCCAATCCACTTTTATTTCACATGCCCAATACCAGCTCCTGCCTGACTCTCCAACCACTGAAACCAACAAGTTCCTTCTCTGGTTTTCCCTTCCCCGAGGCCAGACACCCAGTTTCTCATAGCACAGCATGAAGATGGCTCTCATAAAGTGGAAAACACACGCGCCATTTGGGGAACTCAAAAGTCACACTCCAGTGTAACTGTGGGTTTGGAGTCATTGGAGTGTGAGGGTCAGTCTGCTTTAATAAAAGTTCTCTATTAACAGGAACTGGCACTCTGGGGTCAGTACCGCTTTGTGGCTATGATGGCAGGCTCTGCATGACCTTGACCGCATTCCAAAGTGGCAGTGTAACCTTGGGTAAGTAACTTCTCTAAAGCCTCCGTTTTGCCATCTGAAATATGGGGATTACTATAGTACTAACCTCCGGGGTTTACTGTGAGCATCACATCAGCCACAAGGAAGAGTGAAATAAAGCTTGGCGGCCATTCCCATTATTATTAGTTTTAGGATTCTACTATAACTACTATTACTACCACACAGACATGCGGTAGAGGAAGAACAGGACAGCTGAATGCTCATCTCATACGTGCTACTCACCACTTGTAACTGAACAAATTCTCTCAACTTCTCTGGTATTTCTTTGAAGCAAAATCATGCTTTAATATGAATTAAGAACATACATGTAAGGGCATTCAATATACTAACAGTTTGTGGTAGATGTGGCATCTCAAAACCACTACAGCTTCAAACTCTAAGTATAATTTTAAATCCGTACAATCAAAAAAAAAAAAAAACAAAAAACTTGTGGGGCGCCTGGGTGGCTCAGTTGTTAAGCGTCTGCCTTTGGCTCGGGTCACGATCCCAGGGTCCTGGGATCGAGCCCCGTATCAGGCTCCCTGCTCGGCGGGAAGCCTGCTTCTCCCTCTCCCACTCCCACTGCTTGTGTTCCTGTTCTCTGTCTGTCTCTGTCAAAAAATACATAAATTTTAAAAATCTTAAAAAAAAAAAACAAAACTTGTATCCCAAAGAAAGATTCAAGTCTCCACACAGAAGAGCCTCAGCTATCAGCAAATGACAATGTGCATTTATCGAGTGTGCCTGCTCTGTGCCAAGCACGGTTTATTCATTCAGTCAACACATATGTACTGATCCCCTCAGATGTTCCAGGCCCCAGAGATAGAGGGCTAAACAAAATAGACAAGGTCCTTGACCTTGTAGGGAAGAGATTTTAATGGTTAAGGAGGAAAGCAATAATAAAGTAAAAAAATAACAGTAATAAGATTTTATTGATGAGAGGGAGAGAGGGAACGTGAGAGAACACAAGCAGCGGGAGAGGCAGAGGGAGCAGGAGAAGTAGACTCCCTGCTGGACTCGATCCCAGTACCCTGGGATCATGACCTGAGCCTAAGGCAGACGCTTCAACAACTGAGCCACCCAGGCACCCTGAAATAGTAATAAATAATAAACACATCACTGAAGGAGATAATTTCATATGGTGGGGGAAAAAAATGTGTAGAAAGTAAACCAGAGTCACATTTGGGGTCAGGGATGCTGCCAACCCACAGCAACCCTAATGAGTTACTAACAGTCATATATTTTTTTAATGCTTAGGAAATCAATGCTCAGAGTAACTAATCAATTGGGTCAATTTGCATAGCTTGCAATGGTCCCACATGTGCCCAACTCAGGATCCAATGTCTTACCCACTATGCAAAGTGCCTTTTTACTAATGAGGTTTTGCTTGGTTAACGGTCATGGCTAGTACAGAGTTACACAGCAGGTTGGCCCCTACGACTTACATCAAATTCCCCAACTGTCAATTCTGAATTAATGAGGTTGAACCAGGTAAGGGCCAAACACAACCAGACTCCAGTAGCAGGACCCTCCTCCCGACGTGGTCACAGAGCAACTGGGGTCATCAGCTTACCTCTGTCACATAAAAATTCTTTTCTACTCAATGGTCTTTCTGCTCTTTGGTCTAGAGAAAAATTGTCCCAGGGCAAGAATTCCTCCCCAAACCCCCAGAAGGAGGGCCTCAATTTTCTCATCTCTGGAGGAGAAAGTGCAGGGACATACAGATTTTTCAAGAAGGTGACCCAAAAGGAGGTCAAAGGAGGGGAAAGCGAGGCATCCGGAACTGCCAATCCATCAACCTGGTAATAGCAGCTCACAGAGCAGAGTTTTCTAGAAGACTGACTATCTGCAAGAACAATACAAACCATGTCAGGGAAAGCGAATATACCTACAGATGCACACAGACCTGACGTTCTGAAGGCCACTGCTGTTTAATCTCTGAATGGCAGATGAATTTACCATAACGTATCTGACAATGTTCCATGGAAAAGACTGAAAACATTATGGTTTCAGTGGGGCTGAAGACAATCATCAGATGGGATTCTAAGTTTGCCATTCTCTCAAGAATGCACAGACATCTAAAACCAACATAATGGTAGGTGTACACGGTTAAATAGAACATAGGCCGACAGGAGGACTGTAGAAATAATACAAACAAGGGTACTGTACATCATTTCAACTAAATAATAACAGAGTGGTTACCAAAGGTGCTTTCTAACTTGTCCTGTCCAAAATTTCAACAGACCTAACAAAACATGAAGCTATACAGGGCATTGCGATACCCAGTCACTTAAATCATGGAGAGAAAATATGCTCTGCGTGATAAAACCAAAGACAAAATATCAGGAGAGGTTGAGGGCTTGAGTGCATACATTGCATGATAGTTTGGTAGGACATTATGTCCCCACTAACCCACGTACGTTTATTTCCCTAAGAAACAGTTAGGTTGCAATTATCACTGATTTTCTTCCCATTAAGTTAGGTTCTGAATATGCAAATGACTTTTCATTTTAATTTCATACTAAATCAGTATATGCACACAAATCTATTTCTTACCAAGTTTCCAAAATAGAAGCAGCAGTACAATGGCAAAATTGGGACACAAAGATAAAAAGCAAAGAGCATAAGAGGATGAGGAAAAAGAATCCATGTATGGTGTCTTTGGAAGCTAATTCATTTCCAGGAAAAATAGAAATTTTTAAATACAATTAGTCCAATAAATTAGAGCTGTCAAAATCACGTGACCAGAGAAATTTCACTGGGCCAGAAAAACTCTGTAGGTAATAGAATTACAATGGTCAATTTTACTTTTATCCATTCTAAGGAAAATTTTTTTTCATGACTACATCTATTGTTCCTGCTTCTGATAACAACATCCTGATGTTCCTTATGAATTCTCTCTACCCGCTTCACTCATGGTCCAGGTAGTTTGGGAGAAAGTAACTTCACTCTGACTTCTGACTCTGGGGATAGGTTTGTGCTCAAGTGGGGCCAAAGGGTAATACATTCCCCCCAAGAAATGGGACTAGGAAGAGGCACTTTCATGTGACCCACAGAACTAACACTGAAATCCAGTCCTGAGATTTTGTTGGACTTCTTCGGTCGGCAAGCATTTTCTGCATTTTAACATTAGTAGGATCTCAACCTAAAGCTGGAGGGGGCCATCTTGCCAGAAAAAAAAATGGGAGAACCTGCTTGATAATGAAGCCCACCCAGAAACATACACAGCTGGGAGACAGCAAGAAATGGCACCACGATAATACTTCTGAGCTCCTGATCCAGATGTACCCCTGGACATTTTGACTATTCAGGTCAGTAGAGTCCTATTTTGCTTGGTACACTTTGAGCTCAATCTCTTTGAGTTGAGTCTTTTTCAAGCAAAAGAATCTGGTTGAAGACACTCAGTCTGTGCTTCCCATAGCATCAGGCTGCAAATACAACTTTAGCCTATAGGGAGTTCATTCAGTATTTCCTCATAATACCACCTTTCATGAAAATGAATCAAGTTAGAAATCAGTAGAAGTAATGCTTATTTTCTTTAAATGCATCTGACAAAATTTAAATTTTCCCTATGTGCACAAAGCCTCTCTGCTTTTATTTTAGAATCTAATTAAATGCGCCAAACTCCTATTTTTGGAAGATACAAAGAATATGTGCACTTAGAGTTTTCACTCGCAGCCATGGTTTCATTAATGGAAATTAATGGAAAGACATGGAAATGCTAGGGTCTCTGAGCAACGAAGTCTCTCTGAATTTCTGCAAAGACCAGTGCATACTTTCTCTACTCTCCTTAAAACTGCGATCGCCACTGTCATGACTGCCACAACCTGCCTCCTCAAACTGAGGTCACTTTGTCCCCGTCTTTGAAGATAAAAAGGCTCCAAACAAGAACATTCAGCTTCCCACCACCAAGCTTCCCTGGAATAATCCCATCCTGTCCTCTTCTAGACCCGTCCTCCTGGCTACTCCTCCAGGTGTCCTCTGGGTTCACCTCCCCACTATATCAATGACCAGTTCTTGAAAATACCCAACATGGTGGCTGTTTGGATTAAGGAACATCAACAGGCAAAATATTTCACACGGAGCCTAACACCTCATCAAACCTCCCAAGTCACAGCATTATCCTCATTCGTGTATTTTCTAAAGATGCATTGAGCAACTTAACACAGAGGGTGCCATGTGAAAGGCTTGATTATAAATACCTGAAGTCTAGCTTCTTCCCTCAAGCCTCTTCCAGTCCACCAGGAGGGAGAGGGAAAGGGAACAGGAAACACATGATTGCAAGGCCTGGTGATCCTCTCCACCAAGTTGGGACCAAACCTAGGACATTTTAAGCATTGTCACTGCAGGAGGAGGCCGGTCAGGCTGTGGACTACACCACCAGGAGGCGCCATTCATATCAACCACAGGTGAATTGTGCCCCTGAATTTTTACAACACAGAGGTCCCGAATATAAAGGAACTGAATGATGAGCCCTAAAGTTCTGAATAGGGGAGGGCAAAACTATAACCCTCAGGGATTCAATAATTAGAGCAACCAAAGATGGTAAAGAAGGGCTCAATATTGATGATCCAAAGCCACTGAGGATCACTCTTCCTCCTGGTCTGATAGCTCTCTTCAGATTTCTCCTCCTTACACCTTTTAGGCACACCAGAAATTACAAAAGGACTCTACATGTTTCTGCCATTCCTGGTGGGAAGCTCTAGCATCCAAGGGGCCGTCTGCTGTGAAAAAGAAACCTAGAGGGCTCCTTGCTATACCAATGATGATGAGTTTCTCAAAACCATACCTTAAATCCAAGGCTTAGACATTATTTTAAAAGTGCAATGGTTTGGGACCTGCTGAGCCTGAATATCCTGGTGTGGTCACTGATATGACCTCATCAACTTCGGATCCCTTTCTTGCACCACACTGTTTGAGGCAGATGGCCAATTTTAAAACACCTTCCCTACAATCCCAAACCACTCCAACTGATAATTTTCATCAAGGGAAACATCTGGGTTATTTTCTGAAACCCCACTACAGGCTGCTAACTGCCTGCCCAGTATCCATTCCTCACTTCTTGCTGATCAAGTACATTTCAACACCCAGTTAAAATGTACTAACGTTTACTGTATACCCATATATAAATATGACTAAGCCTTGTCTCTCTGCCCTCAGCATATGTGTTACACCCTCTTCTTTCTCTATGCAAAACTATTTTGGGTTTGGAGTTTTTTTTTTTTTTTTAAAGATTTTATTTATTTATTTGACAGAGACACAGTGAGAAAGGGAACACAAGCAGGGGGAGTGGGAGAGGGAGAAGCAGGCTTCCCATGGAGCAGGGAGCCCGATGTGAGGCTCGATCCCAGGACCCCGAGATCATGACCTGAGCTGAAGGCAGACGCTTCACGACTGAGCCACCCAGCTGCCCCTGGTTTGGGGTTTCTAGTAAGGCCCAGACTCAAGACCATTTTTATTATTCATGCCAACAGATATAACTTTTATTATATTTTCTCCAAATTTTTCCTGCTTTCATGTTATCTGCCACTAAAAAATGATCGTGGCATGAAATACATTATTTGGGACACAGAGTTCCATTAATGCCTTGGAGGAGATGGCTTACCAACTGGTCCACCAGTGCCCCACAAGAATGCAATTGCATTACATGGGTAAATGATTTACTCCTGGGGAATATTTTATCCTCTGCTTTACAAGGTCAATTGTAGTCTTAACTTCTGTCTCATTTTTCAATATCAGATACATTTAACAACTGCATGTTTAATTACCTAAGACCCCAAATCAGTACCAACAGTTATATTACTGCATTCATTTGGAATGACTATGACTATGAGAGCAACTTACCTCTGGTTCAATGTCTTTTTACCCACTGTACATGTGGTGTCTTTGTCTATGTTAATAGATGATCCAATCAATACACTCACAGTTGGCTAGCAAAAGATAGCCTTTTAAAAAAAACAAAAACAACAACAAAAAATACAATGACCTCTGAAGTTCTGCAGGCACATGCTAAGGAAAAACCAGGTATGGATATACCGAGCCTGTTAATGCTGCCCATATGCCTACTGACTTCCAACTGCCTGTATCTGTGTTCCTAGGAGCTTTTTCCAAAAGGAATTTGACAGAATGTAAGGTTGGAAATACAGATGAATTAACATCCCCTGGGTACAGTCTTCAACCAGTTACAGATGGAAGTTAGTGTATAAATATCTCAGCTCTTCCTTTTTTATGGACTAATTCTAAAGCATGAGTTATACACCATTTCCAGTTCCTCCAGTAGTAAATTCCAATTTTGGTAGATTTTCCTTCCTTACGTTACTTCCCCCTCTCTCCTAATGATGTGCCTGTAATTTTTCAAATAAACTACTTTCTTCCTGAATCCTTGACTCAAGGTCTGTTTGCGGAGGGGGTGGGGGAGGGAACCCAACCTAAAACAGAGGAGGACAGAGGAATTAGGTTTCAGAACTTAATACTTTTTGCCCTCATCTTTTATACTTGCGGGAGAATAGTCTTAATACAGCAAGGAAGATCTGCTCCTGGATGGGCATCTGCCAGTTTCTAGTCATAAAATGACAATAATGGCAGCACCTAATTTATAAGCCCATTGGAAGGATTAAATAAGATAGGGCACATAATGCCTATAAGAATACCTGGCAAGTAATACGCGCTCAAATAATTTGTTATGGTAAATACCATTGTTCTTACTCTGAAGTATAGCTTTTCTTTTTACAACCACATAAATAGCTTCTTGGGCACCTACTATGTGCCATAACTTCATCTTGGGAATTATTAAAACTGCAAGAGACAGAGCTCTGGTTCAAATTCTGTCAACATGTAACTGCATGAAAAGCTATTTTCACCAAGAAAAATCTGGACAATTAGCAGTGCTGCAGTAACAGTGTCCTCAGCAGCTCAAGAATGGGGTTGAGGTTTGACCCGAAATGAAAATTCTATTTCCAAATGAAAAATTGTGAGGGTCCTTCCTTGCAAGAGGCCAATCATATGCAAAGAGGCAATCATATGCAAACTGGAATGCAAAATCTCCATCTTGTGTCCACAGCCCTTGCAATGTGACTGTGCAGCAACTTTCTTTAAATAGAATCCACTTCCCAACCCCTTAAATCTGGGCTGGCCTTGAAACCTGCTTTGACCAAGAGAATGTGCCTACAGTGACCATGTACCTTCTCCCAGTCTGGGCCTTAAGATGTCTGTGTGCTTCCCTTTTCTCTTGGATCCCTGCTCAGGTGCATGGGAACAGGCTGAGGGTAGCCTGCTGAGGATCAGGGTCACATGACCCATTCAGCCCCATCACCCCAAAGTACAGCCCGTCAACCACCATATATGTGACTGGGTAGATTCTAGAGGAGCTGGTTCTGCTGGTTCTATTGGATCCACCTCTACTGCCCCAATTTTTTTTTTTTTTTAAGAAATAGATATTCAGAGAAGGCTTATTTTTTTTATTTTAAAGATTTTATTTATTTATTTGACATAGAGAGACACAGCAAGAGAGGGAACACAAGCAGGGGGAGTGGAGAGGGAGAAGCAGGCTTCCCGATGAGCAAGGAGCCCGATATGGGCCTCAATCCCAGGACCCTGGGATCAAGACCTCAGCTGAAGGCAGACGCTAAATGACTGAGCCACCCAAGTGCCCCACCCAAACTCTTAATTGGAGAATTTCCCAAGATTCAGCTCTTGGATTCCTTCTGTCTAAACTCACTTGCTTTGGTGAGGTCATCATCTCTACCTCCAGCACAGACTTTTCTCCTTAACCCTAGACTTACAAACTACTCAACATTTCCATCAGAAGTAGATGCCCACTGTTTAAACTAAACTCCTAATTTACCCCCAGAAACCTCCTTCTCCCACAGTCCTCCCTTCCTTAGGTGAAGGCAACTTCATTCTTCTGGGTGCTCAGGTCAAAAACCTTGGAGTCATCCTTGACTCCTCTCTTTCTCTCATAACCTGTACCCAATCCTGAGGAAACCCCACCTTCAAAATATGCAAGAACTGGGTCACAACTCACCACTTTCACGGCTCTAAGTCTGGTCAAACCACCATCTCTCTCGCCTGAATTATCACAGTGTTCCCCTGATCAGTCTGCCCACTTTCATACTTTCCCCTTCTCGACAGGGAAGCCAGACTCCTGGTAAAATAGGTCAGATCCTGGCCTCTGCTCAAATCTTTCCAGTGGCGCCCCGCCCCCCCCATCTTGCTCAGAGAAAAGACTAAGGTGTCCCTGCTGGCTCCAAACCCGCCTTCACTTTGTTCCAGCCATGCTGGCCTCCCTGCACTTCCTCCCACAAGCCAGGCACTGTACCCTGGGGACTGCTCACTGGCTTCTCTCCGCGGGGACGTTTTCCCATCCACAAGACAAGGTAGATGTACATGGGTAGTTCCCTCCTTCAACGTCACCTTCTCAACAAGCCTATCCAGAACCCCCCTATTTAAAACTGCACTCTTTCCTGCCACCATCCCACCCACTTCCTAACCCTTTATCCCACTCTATTTCTTTCAAAGCACCGATCACCTTCCAACCTTCTATCCGTTTCTTAATTTATTGTTTACTGTCTCTCCCTGCAGAGGAGGGATTTTATCTATGTTCATTGAAGGGCCACCCCAGTAAACACAGCAGTACTGAATGCATGTCTGTTGAATAAATGAATGACTAGTTAGGAATGGTCATATCTATTTTTATCCTATTTTTAAATTTGTATCCTTTAAGCCTTTTTATATAGCCTGTCAAAAAAAACCCAAAAACCAAAAAACAAAGCAGAAGCAAGCAGGCACCACCCTAAAAGATCGTTATCTTTATTTTAATCCTACTAGTTTAAGTGATTAACTTGGAACCAAAGATTTCTGTTTTATAGTGACATCGACAGTCCTTGCACACCCTGGTTTACCTAGGAAAGAAAGCCCCCTTCGACAGGCAGGCCATGCTCTGTGATTAAAATCAGGTTGAGGTCTGAAAAGAACTGGAAAGCCACTTTCTAAAGTCTTCTCTCGCTCTCCTATCTCAAGCAAATAGTAACTCTAGGGACAACTCTGGAATTTTCTATCTCATTTGTTTTTCATTACTTTTTAGTAAGGTACAGTGATAGCATTATTCTCAGTCGCCCTGGGTGATTCCAATATTGATTTTGAGATTCTTCCAGCTATTCTATAGAGTGCATATCATTTATAAGGTTCTACTTCACTTCTGTGGGCATATTTGCAATCTGAATGTTTTATATTTTCCAGATGATGGTATCATATGAAATATGATAGCATCCTTCTGAGTTTTGATAATCCCTACCTCCAGCAAGCTCGAGACCATATGATATCCTTTTCTATTTTGGTTTAATTCAAATGGAACACATGAGGAAGTTTTTAATAATTATCCCGTATTGCAAAAATATTGAAGTTGAGTTGCTGAAGCCTAACTATGCAAATATTCCCACCAAATATTAAGAAGGCTTTACTCAATATTTCTTTCCCTAGGATGGAATTGTAAAAATGTATCTTTGTGAAATCTCATTTGCCTTATAATTATTAAACAAATAAGCTTATATTTTTAGGAAATGAGATGAAGAAGGAACATTGTATAATGACTCAAAACCATAAAGCAACCCTCCCCTGTAATCCAAAGATGATAAATTCAAAAGGCTTCAAGGGACAAGACAGCAACATAAACAATTAAAATGGCCTGATGGGATCCCACAGGGAGTGATGGACACTGTGACAAAATGAAGACTCCATTACCTATGATGGAGGCAACTGCTACTCAGCTACAGTGGATGGGTGCCATGAGAAAACACAGGACTGCCAAATTTTGTGTTTGTGTATATATCAGGTTTTTCGTGTATTTTTCTTAAGAGAAGAAACCTGAATTTTTAGGGGAAATTTCACACTATGAGTGCCAAACGGAACATATCTAGGCCACAAGACTCTGCTCCAAAATGGCATTGTCAAATGTTTAGTACCTAATTCACAGTGTTCTCCCCCACACTTTCCAGCTTTAAAAGGATAGCTCAACTATATTTTGCAGATAGTAAAAGTCTCCAGTCGTGTTCCCTGATTCCTAGTTGTTAGTGGGCTCTGGGTGTTGAGTGTTTCTTTCAACCGGTGTAGACTGCTAATGTGGCCATGCAGGTACCCTCCACAGGAATCCAAGCTGAAGGCAACATAGTAATTGCTGTCAGTGTTATCTATACACTGCCTTTAAAATCCCGTCCAGTTATCACCCTAGAATCTTCTCTCTCTGGGCATCCTGCCACAAGTATCTGTGACCAGAAGCCTGATGAGACCCTGGTCCCACACTGGGGAACCCCCTACTTGAACCACTTACTTTGATTCATTTCCCTCCCAAGCCTTCCTGGTTTTTCTCATTTTTGAGTGCCTCTGTTACTATGGAAACACGTGGTACCAAAGACCAGAGCAGAAGTGACTAAAACCCCAGCTTCCCATAAAAAATACCAACTAATATTCAAGCATCATTGGCTGCGCATATTCATACCAGGTTTGAGACATCAGAGAAGTGTAAGTTACGTCTAGTAATGAAATAACTATTCTTAATATTTTTTAAGAAGCTCAGTCTATTTACTCTATTCCTGGAAAACTGGCTCTTCGCTTATGGTTTGCTTCCTTACTTTTTTTTTTTTAATATTTTATTTATTTATTTGAGAGAGAATGAAAGAGAGACAGCACAAGAGGGGGGAGGGTCAGAGGGAGAAGCAGACTCGCCGCTGAGCAGGGAGCCCAATGCGGGACTCGATCCTCGGACTCCAGGATCATGACCTGAGCCAAGGGCACTCGCTTAACCAACTGAGCCACCCAGGCGCCCCTCTTCCTTACTCTCTTTTCAATGTATTTAGAAGGTCTACTTTATACCCACATCCAATATTAAAATTTGTCTCTAACCAGAAACAGAAGATTAATCTTTCTTTCCGTATGTTTTTCATCTATAGAAAGGAGGAGGGGGAAAAAAAAAAAAAGTTCCATGCTAGTATTAAGGAAATGGATTAGACCATTGCTGGGTCCCAACCCAGAATTTTAAACCATGGCATTACTCTTTTGCATCTTGACTCATTTTTTTAGCCTAGGTAACATGCATTTACCAACAAACATTTTTTTCCTCCCACAAACATTTATCGAAGACCTGACGTACGTATGCATAAAGCTCGGTACTGGGGATACAGGCACCAAGAGACAAGTTACCTGCTTTAGAAGAGTTCTCAGTCTTGTACAAGAAGGGAACCAAGTAAGAAAACATCTACAAAACGCTGTGATGACTGCTTTGAGAGGGGTAACCCAAAACCAGGTGGAAAATGATTTTGGGGGGTGGGGGGATGAGGTAGGGTGGGGGGCGGTACCTGGATAGAAGTTTTCAATGGGTTGGTGGTAAGCAGGTGATCCAATGTTCCTTTTGAGGTGGGAATGAAGACAGAACAAAGAGGCTGACACAAGGTCTAATTGAGAGATGCTATGGAAGTGGTGGTGGGGACAGGGATAGGGCATAAGCGAGAAAGTAGATGAGATTTAGGGACTCCTTGGATATGAGGGGGTAAAACAAACTACTATTTAACTCCAGTCACTAATGGCTGTTACACGCAAATACTATTGGAAATTTCCTTTTGTTATTTGTTTCCATGTGTCTGAAGCCTAGACAAAAAAGAAAACGCTACAGTTTAAGACTTTTTTCCCTTTAACCACCAATCCCCCCCATCACTGTTTATATTTTTAGAGATTAAATCATCCCCATGTAGCAACTGTCTCTACTTTGGGGGAAGAATCTTTTAAACAAATGAAGTTTTCTAGTCTTCACTGCTAGGAAGTTTTTTTCCTGGGTCAGTAAATTGCAGTGCAACTAAATTAGGCAGGTGGGCAACTCAGCTGATGGTTAAGAACAACTTAGTTTGAAAAATCAGTGTGTTATACAAATATCTATTTGCATGACTCAAATGATCATCCTTAGAAGCAAAGGGGTCAAGTTCCATCCAGAAAACGGCTAAAGGGTTTCTTAAATAGTATGTCAACCTTGAATTTGAAAAGTGAAGCTAACAATTGTTGACTCTGTCATAGAATTTATATTTGGGACTGAAGGTGTGAGTGAGTGAGCTCATGCCCATCCTCTCTCCCTCCTTCCATAACTTATCAAAGGAGTGATGGAACCAACGCTTGGATAAAGTCCTCTTGATTCAGTCGGACAGTAGGGAAATGGATGCTTGGGGTTGTGAACCAGCGCTTTATAGGAAAAATAAAGGTACTCTTCACTGCTAATTTACCTTCATCAATGACCTAAGTGACAATTCCCTTGAAAACGGGCAAAGGGAATCTCCTGACATCAGTTTTAAAATGTAAATCAAGGGCGCCTGGGTGGCTCAGTTGGTTAAGCGACTGCCTTCGGCTCAGGTCATGATCCTGGAGTCCCGGAATCGAGTCCCGCATCGGGCTCCCAGCTCAGCAGGGAGCCTGCTTCTCCCTCTGACCCTCCCCACTCTCATGTGCTCTATCTCATTCTCACTCTCAAAATAAATAAATAAATCTTTTTTAAAAAAATGTTAATCAAATGTGCTTCTTATACAAGCAACCAGATATTGATTTTTGCTTTTGATCATTTGGTTAATCATAACACTGGACACAGCAAGGCCACCAATGCATTTACTTTCCCTTTTCATGGGGAAATTTGCATGAACAGAAATGCTGAATCAGAGGATTGGAGAGTCAGAATGGGTTGATTAATCCAGTGCTTTGTACATTATTGAAGGTCCAAGGACTCCAAACAAAACTTTCCTTATCTACTGACACCGGATTTCGATGAGCCAGAGTTTGACTCCTCTTCATTACCCTACCTAACTGCAGGGTAGTTTGCCTTGAATGACCTATAGAGCTCTTATGAAGATTAATTAAGATATACAGGGAAAATACTGGGATGAGGATTTAATGCATCTTGTTCAATATGTTAGATATAATCACAGGAGTGCAATCCGCTTTTCTTCTGATCTGTATTGTTGCTGCACAAGTAGCTAACTGTGTGTGTGTGTTGTGTGTACAACTGAGTATCACCTTTCTAAAAGACTTAACTGAGCAGGCCCAAGCCTAACATTTGAGGGGGCAAAAGCACAAATGGAGTCTTAATTATTATACATTCAAATATGATAAAACAAGCTAAAAATTGTTAAACATGTTCTATCTGCCTAGCTTGACAAATATGCCTTCATAGCAACCTAGAAGCCAAGTTTAAATTCAGATTTCTTGAGTTCCAGAAAACAGCCAAGTAAGGAGCACCAGCCTTCTGCCCGGTCCTCTTGCTCTTTCTACCCTAACCTCCAGCATCTGTGCGTGGACTACAATATCCTCCTGTCCCAGCTCCAGCCACACATCCCAGGAACAGTCTTTCCTCAGCCACCCTTGGGCCCAGGAGCCTTTTGAGCAGGGAAATCCACGACCTCGGTATGCACAGCACAGCACAGAGGTGGCCAAGGCGGCACATGGGCTCTTTGATTGGTACGGAGGGGTGTGGTTGTGCAGGTACAAAGAGGCTGGGGGACAGAGCAGCTGAGCTCTTTGCAGGGCAATGCCCGGGGCGGAGGGGGGGGTGGCGAACCCTCCTAGTAATTTAAGATTTTCTCGGTCCTATTATTAGTGCAACTGAAGAACAATTTCCTTTTTTCCCTTCCATTTGCAAGTCTTTCCTCAGGGAAAAGTTTATAAATAATTATAAAAGCAACATGAACCTGAGCATGAAAGTACCCAGATAGCCACAGACATTTCCTGTTTATGACAAGAACCGTGGGAAGAATACCAACTTACCTATGGATGTTTGGTATTACGTACCAAGCTATTTGAATGGAGACCACAGTTATTCATGGTGGACCAAACTCAAACCTTACTACAGGACTTGCTAAATATAAAACAGGCTGAGACTTGTGTTGGTGCCCCCGTCCATTTCCAAACTATACCTCTTGCTTCTGTGAAACTGTTTTTGGATAATCCTTCCCACTGGTTCTTATCTCACCGGAGAATGGGACCTCCCCTCAAAACTCCTGCCCATCCACAAAGATCAGGTCTGAAAAGCCCATCTGCAGGCAGGTCACTGCTGACCCTGGGCAAAAACAGCATCTCCTGGGTGAGGGACCAGCATGCACACAGTGTCCTGAATTTGCAGGAGCTGTGATTCTACAGCTCAGATGTTCTCTGAGGAGGAGAAAGGAAGGAAGCTGGCTGCTGTTCAACCCCGCTGGCCTCCAAGTCCTGGGGTAATGGCCATTTTAATTGCCTTTTTGTGTTGGTTTGGTTTTGGTTGTGTATCACCCATCTTTCTTGTTTGTTAGTAAAGGGGGCAGTGGACCTGCTAATCTAGGTGCCTTCCCCTCCCTGATGCCCAGGGGACTGAGTGGGGAAGAGGGGTTTGGAGCGCAAGCCCAGGTATAACTACAGGCAGACTGTGGCCCAGCCCTGAGCAGCCTATTCTTGGCTGGAGCCTGTTTCTCTAAGCACCTGATATTTAGAGCCTGGAGCTGACTAGGTTCTGGTTTGCTTGCAAGCCTATTTTTTGGTTGTTGTTCTGGTTTTTTTGTTTGTTTGTTTCTGCCCTGCGCTCCCCCTTCCCCGTTCCTGGCAATTCTCTTAGCTATCTGATAACCTTCTAGTAAATTCTTTTTGCTCAAGTTAGACAGTTTCTTTCATTTGCATGTAAACTAAGAGTCACTGCTGATACACTTGGCAGAGCTCCTGACACAGAGATAATCAATGAATGTGTGTTACATAAATGAATAATTATAACCTGAATGTGTATCACTACCATATTTATAAAATAATGGTTTTTCTGATTCATAAGACAATGCTATAATTTTTTTTCTTGATTCGGAAAGGTATAAAAAAGGTAAAAGCAAAGCCATACTTCTACCATCCAGACATGGCCTAACTTTGTTTTTGTTCCAGCTTTTACATACCTATAGGATATTTCCATCTCATGAAACACACATCATTGCAGACTGGCTTATTTCCACTTAAAACTGAAGTTGTTCCACATCATTACATAATCTTTGAAATGATCACTTTTAATATCTCCGTAACTATTATTTGGGGACCCTAAAATATCTTTAATGAGTCCCCCAATTTTTAGTTTTAAAGGGTAATTTTTCTATTGTTTTTGCCTGCATCTAATTCCTCAGCAGAGACTAAAATTAAAATTAAAAGCCAGAGAAATGATTGTGTCAAATAATATGAACTTTGAAAACATTTGTCAAAGACTTTTAAAACTGACCTCCAAGAAGATTGTATCATGTAATTCTCCCACCAGCAGTTATGAAAATGTCCTTCTCACTGCATCCCTCCTGGTACTGAGTATTTCTATATAGATATACATATATGCATACATATTGCTTGTTTAATACATGAAACATGGCATCTCATTTTTGTCTGAATTTGCATTTCTGTGGTTAATAGTAAGATTTATTAAATATGTGAATTAGCCTTTTTATTTCATCCTTTCAAATCATTTCTTCAGATAATTGGACAATTCTATTGGGGTGTTATTTCCTACTTACTGATATGCAAGAGTTTTTCAGTGCAGTTATTCTATTAACTGTTCTGTCATGCTTGCTGTATTTTTCTCCATGATTATTTTCTGCTTTAAACTGTATATTTTTGCATATGAAAGTTTAAAATATATTCAAAGCTATCTTCTGCTCTGCCATTCTTTGCATTAATTCCTAAGTATTTTCTTCTAGCTTTGTTTCTCACCTGCCAGATCAATGTGTTTGGAATTTAGTGAATCGTGTAAACAGAAGTTCTTAGTTGAAGGTTTTCTACCTACTTGGCATGTTGCCTTGGTTTTGTCTAATACTTTTCACTGTTTCAGAATGCTTCTGTTTCCCAAAACTACCTGAGCCTGTTTCCAGGCTACTCTATTCCAGTGAGCTATCTATTGATTCCTCCACCAGAACTACACATCTACAATGTCATTCAATGACCAGATTTTTATTTCTGTAAGGGTAACCCACCGCCACATATATTCTTTAGCAAAATCTTCCTGACTATAGTCCTGTAGTAATTCTTGTGAACTGATGTTAGAATCATTTCGTCAAGCTTCCCCAAATCCCAAAGCAATAAAACTGTATGATTGATTGTGGAAAAGTAACTACTTCATAATATCTTTCTACCCTAAGAATAGTATGTCTTCATTTGTTCGTTTCTTTTTTTGTGTTTGAGTAAAATTTTACAGCTTTCTAAATAAGTCTTTAGATGTTTCTTATTATTCCCAAGTATTTTACATACATTTCCTATTTCTCTTAAGTTTATATTTTTGTAGATTTATGAACAAAATCCTTCTCTATTTTATTTTGTAGTCAGTGAATACTGGCATTTTGGTGTAGCCATTGATTTTTAAACAGGAATTTTATAACTAACGATCTTACCGAAACAGAAGTTTATGTTTTAGTTGACTCAGTTGTGTATCTACCACTTTTACACAAAATCAAGACACAATGTCCAATATTTTGTTACTTGGGTGAAAAGTTATACTTAAACATATGCATTAAATGTTTATTTTTTTTAAAAAAAGCACTTCTCATGAAATAAGATTACATGAAATTGAGGCCATCCCAGAAATCCAAAATGTAACTTTGTAGTCCTGAACTGAACCACATTCTTTTCCCCAGGGTACTTAGTCTTGCTTTTCAAAACTACCCAGAAGTGCCCTGAAGGAGACATTCAGTCACTTCTCACTTGGATTAAATAGGACAAATAAAAACAATTCAACAGCTGATTACGAATTTTGACAACTGTGGAAGACAAACACACCAGGAGGGACATCTGGGTAGCTCAGTCATTAAGCGTTTGCCTTTGGCTCAGGTCATGATCATGGGGTCCTGGGATCAAGCCCCGCATCGGCTTCCCTGCTCCACAGGAAGCCTGCTTCTCCCTCTCCCACTCCCCCTGCTTGTGTTCCCTCTCTCGCTGTGTCTCTCTCTGTCAAAAAATAAATAAAATCTTAAAAAAAAAAAAAAAGAAAAGAAACACACCAGGAACTTGCTCTTGTATAAAGAGCAGTTTGTCTCTTATTTTAACCCCAGAGACAATAGGCAGAATGATTTTTTAAAGTAGAACAGGGCCCACCTGTATATAGTCAAAAAACAATTGCATGCTCTTCTGTACAGGAGCAGATTCCTTTTTCCACAGATAAGCCCAAGCTTCCTATTTTTAAAGATAAGGATAATAATATCTACTAATTATTAATTCATGAAGTATTTACCGTGCATCTGATTTGGTTGTGTTACTGGGAAAGACTGGAGGACTATCTCTAGTAATGAGTAGGGATAGGGACTGAGAAGAAGCTAGTTATAACAGAAGCACAGTAAATGTTATTACTGCACATTATTATTATTAATCTCTAGAAGGCTAAAAGTCTAGTTCCCCCGTTGTCCCCCTAAGGCCGAGCATGGCAAAAATGTCCAATAGGCATTTGTGAAATGTTTGTTGACTGACTGATGTGTTTTTACAAAAACAGTTGCTAGAAAATATTTTGACTCAATTCTTAACTGTTTGCTTAAAACCAATTCTTAGAAGATGCATTTGTTAAAGCCAGGAATACTCCTCTTTTGAAATCAGAATGAGTTTCTCAAATGCTCTTTTTATACTAGTAAAAAAAAAAAGTTTCTAAAAAATCAGATCTTTAAGTTGGCACAGAAAAATGCTGTAAGAGTACTCATTCCTTCACTCATTTGCCAATATTGAACATCTTCTACATGCAAGACATAAAACAAATGGCCATTAGAGTTTACAGACAGTCAAATAAATAGGAAATTGCAAATTGAGGTAAGTGCTATGGAAGAAAATTAGAAGGGTGATAAGGAGAATGGGGCTGCTGGGGAAGAGAGACGAAGGAGGCCCGAAGGTTGAGTACAGTTTGTATTGGCAAAATATTAGGGGAAATGCTTGAGATACTCAAGAGAGAGGAGGTCAGTGTTAACAGTAGCAAGAGGGGATGCCCAAGACAAGGCTGGCTAAGCACCCAAGGCTCAGTCTTTGGAACCCGTCCCAAGTATGTGAATGCATTTTATGCAAGAAACTGACACAATCCTATCTGCTCTAGAAGAATGATTTGAGGGAGCAAGCAAGGAGCCAGGGATCTTGCTAGAAAGTTATGCTAGTGATCCACGAAAGAGTTGATGACTTGAGATTTGATGGTGTGGTGGTAGGGATGGAAAGAAGAATCTGTCAAGAGATATATGTAGAAGACCAAATTTATGTAACTTTGGGGTGATTTGGGATATAGAGGGCACAGGGAATGAAGGTATCAAAGACGATTCTCCAGTCTGGCTAAAGCAACACCATGGACAGTGGTGCTATCTACCAGGCTAAGAAAGATTGGAAAGGTATTACGACTGGGGTGTTTTTGTTGCTCTTGTCATTTTTCTTGTTCAATTTGATTTTCTGTTGTTTGTTTGCATTGTGTCAGTGGGGTAGCAAAAAGAGAGGAGGCAACATTAACGAACCCCACTGGTACAGGGTATGTCAGGTAGGTCACCTGTAGGAGACTGAGATCCTGGATCAACTGGATTTCCAGATAAGTGATATTTGCCTAGTACCTGTAAATGCTGCTCTTCCTTACCATGGTTGGGAAACGTCAAATATGTTAGCTGGATTAAATAACCTTGAAAGTCTTTTCCAAACACATAATACTCTACCTTCTATTCATATGCTGAAATAATCAGGCCATTAAACACAGATCACAGGCATGTTGACATACTGGGCTGAATAGTGTCCTCCCGAAATTCATGCCTAACCAGACCCTATAAATGTGACCTTATTTGAAAACAGGATCTTTGCAGATATAATCAAGATGAGGTCATACTGAATTACAATGGACCCTAAATTCAATCTGAATAGTGTCCTTATAAGAAGGGGGAACTTAGCCATGTGAAGATGGAGGCTGGAATTGGAGCTATGTTGCCACAAGCCAAGGAACACCTGGGGCCACCACATGCAGGAAAAGGGCAAGAAAGGATCCTCCCCAAGAGGCTTCAGCGGGAGCAGGGCCTTGTCTACACCCTGATTATGGAGCTCCAGCCTCCAATACGCTAGAGAATAAGTTTTGTTTTAAGCTACCTGGTTTTTGGCAATTTGTTATGGCAGTCCTAGGAAACTAACAGTTGGAGAGTTAGATCACTTGTTTGGGGCTGACTAGCATTAACACAGGGAATACAGTATAGGGTAAATAAATATCCATTTCCCTTCCTCTTCTAAGGGTCACCACCATTTTCCTGGTGGTTTATGAGTAATCCATACACCTACCCATTTAGGTAAGTCTCTCTGTCCCCAGGATTGTTTTACAGGGGAGGAAGCTGAGACTCCGTGAAGTTAAATAGCTTGCCCAAGATCACAAAGCTAAGAATGGAGGAGTCAGAGCCCAAACTCAGCTGTCTCATCACCAAGATACCACGCCCGGAACACCCGCCTCTCACACCTGCAGCGTTGAAGCAAACTCTGACAAAGGAGAGGAGCTGCCAAACTGTGTTTTCAATGCCTGCCATTAACACTCACATTTATTAGCAAAATACCAAGTTGCAGGCACCTAGTATAATCAATCTTTACCCCTTCTCAGAGGAACACAAAAATCTTATTCTAAGACCAATACTATCAATAAACTTGCCATCAACTCTATTGCTTCCATTAGCAGTGCTTCTGCTTTGCACATATGTATTCCAAGTCAAGGTATTACCATCAGATTGGACATTTACGACTTTAATTTATTTAAATGCATTTTCCTCAAGCACTCCCCCATTTCATTTTGATGATACTGACTCATTCTTGCCATCTAAGGAGACCATAAGAATAGATACTCCAAGTATGGAGGAAAGTGTCTCTAAACTTCATGGTCACAGATGTCCATCCTTTAAATTCTAAAGTAAAAAATAAAAGCATATTCTAAATTTACCTCCCTTCCTTAACTCAGTGAGTTGTGCTGAATATAACAGATACAGAAATTTAAGGTGGCAGAGCTGTTATTCTGGGGTGCCAGTTTCATAGAATTCTAGTGTAGGAGGGGCCTTTCAAAGAGTGTCTTGTCCATCTGGACTCAGGTAAGAGAGACTGTGTCTACATACCACCAAACTCCAGAAGAGAAAAGGGAGGTGCTGAGAGATTTTGTGAGTTACCTAAGACCCGATGGCTATTTCTTGGTAGAACCCTGTGCAAGGTTTCCCAATTTCCCCCAAAAGTGTATTTAGCCTCCTAACCTGTCACCAGCTATTAAGGATGACACTTGCTCCTGGCTTACTGCCAACTTCTCTATTAATTTGACCACAGGCAGCCCCAATGCTTCAAATTCCCTTAACTGATATCTAATGTTGAATTAACTAGCGTCCCATGTTTAAACCTCCAGCTACACACACATGGGTTCGAGTAGGGCAAACACGCTTCTCCTCCAAACCTGGCACAGATGATCTCTAGACTTTTCAAGTTTACCCTCCAGGAGGCCGACGTCACAGGCGATTTTGACAAGAGTTTGGAACCGAGATCCTCTTCCACGCTCTGCCCACACCCGTGCCCAGGAGAAGTTCTCTCTCTCCATTACAACCCACCACGCGCGCGCGCGCGCATCCACACACACACACACACACACACACACACACACACACACGCAAGTAACAAAGGAAAACACAGCTCCATAAAGGCTCAGCTATTAAATCTTCCAGTCCACACCTGCCAAGAGACAAAAACCATACGGAAATCCTGCCCTGGCAATATGTGCCACACTCCTGGGGAGAAACAGGCACCCTGGCACCCCCCTGGGCGTGCGCGGCTGTATACACAAAGAACCGGTGCGGGGCTTGCTGGCGGTCCGGGGGACCAGCGCACTCCCAGAACTGGTATCCGAGGGTCTCCCCCGCGCCCTCTCGCCCGGCAGAAAGAAGCTAATCCTTTATTTGACCCGCAGAGAGCCCAGGCTGGATGGCAGCGCATGGGGGGGTGGGGGCGGTCCCGGATCTCTGCCCTGCAACCCGCCGGTCCCCAGCCTCTGGCATCTCCTAGGCGATGCACAACCGCGCGCTGTCAGATGTCCGCTTCGCATCCTCTGCCGGCGAGGCGAGATGCCCGGGGTCCGAGCCGTGCTCATCCCCGCAAGCGCCCCTCCCCGCGCCGCTACCCACCCAGGCAGCCCAGCCAGGCGCGCCTGCCTACCTGGTGGCTGGCTGTCAGCGCAGCGGCGGCGCCTCCTCCGCTTCTCCTCCGCCGCGGCTACATCGCTCGGAGCGCCATGTTCCCGGTCTCGACTGGCGCTCGGCGGGCGCACGCCGGGCAACTACTACGGGCTGGGTAGGGGCAAGGGGGGCGGGGGCCAGAGGGAGGGGGTGGGAGGCAGAGCCGCGGCTTTCTACTCTCCACCCAAGCCTCCCCCAGCTACTGAGCATGCCCAGCTGCCCGGCTTCGCCCCTAGGAGGACTTTCCACGAGCGCACGCAGCTGTTCCGGGTTTTCGCGGCAGCCGGCGGGAGGCAGGCAGTAGCAGCTGCGGGGCGGGAGAGGGGGCGGCAGAGGGGGAGGGTCGGGGGAGTGTCTCCACTCTGCGGAGCCCGGAGCCGGAGAAAGCTGCCCCTTGCCAATCCAGTCACCCAGTTGCCGTATCCCCGCGCCGGGGCAGCTCCTGCACTCCCCCTACGCACACACTGGGGGTTCGCAGAAATTTTGTGCAGGACCAATGCGGGGCTGAGCTTTGCTAAAGAGGAGAGCAAAGCGACGGGAGGAGGCGGGGCTGAGAAGCAGATCCTTCCGCTAACCTCCTTGCTGCCACCTGGACCCGTGCTTCTCAAACTTCAATGTGTCAAAGGATTAAAATGCAAATCCAGGTTCCTCAGATTCTACAAGCTAAACAATCCCCCAGGTGATGTTATTGCCGATGGTCCTCTTACCACACTGAGTAGCAAGAATCTAGAGAACACCCCTCTATGACCTCTGTGTGGCCATCCTTCAATAAGCCAGCCCAGAAATGGTCTGTGGCATCCACAGGGGCGCCTCCTGCGTACAGATGGTGCGGTGGCTAGTAAGGGAAAGTCCCCCCCGCCGACACACACACACACACACACACACACACACACACACACACACACACAACCGGGTTGCTGTGCAGCCCTGGAAGAAATCACACTAGGGCTGGGCTCTGAGCACCCAGCACAAACTAGCTACTTTCTGACTTAGAATTTGAGGCTTAGGGGAACAATGGGTTCCTGGACTTCTCCATGCTCATTTTGCTAGTTGGCTAGCAAACTAGTTGCTGCTTGAGCTGCTCACCTCAAGTCTGAACCAGTCTCCCTTGGCTGTCCCCTGCCTTTCCTGAGCTGGGACAAAAACTCAGACCGGGCATCCAAGTGCCGAATTTATTATACATGCCACGGTAAGACTGGGCTTGCCCAATGAAGAAGACTGACAGATTGTGACAAGAGGAGGACGTTTATATACCAAGAGATGACAGGGCTTTCTGATGAGTGATATTTGGGCTGAAGCTTGCAATGATACCTTGTGGTTCATATTAAATCCCCTAGTTGTTCACTCCCTTCCCGACTTCTGAAGGCTCCACGCATTGTCAAGAATATTCACTGTCCATGCCAGAGTGAGAGAGAAACATTCGCAAAACCAGTCATGAGTTTCCAACCTCGGAAATAAAGTTCTAGCCTTGTCTGTCCTTAGCTGCCCCAACAATATTTTCATGAGCTACTGATTCCATAACTGCATAGATTAAAAAGAAGGGTTTGTATCTATAGGTACCCTATTATACTCAGTAACTCTAAACAGTTTTTATCATTTCTCTCTTGCTCGTTTTCCATTCATTCAGTACCCTCAATTCAGTAGCAATAGCTGTGGTATCAAAACAGGAACCATAGGGCCCCTGGGTGGCTCATCATTAAGCATCCGCCTTCCGCTCAGGTCATGATCCCAGGGTCCTGGGATCGAGTCCCACATCACGCTCCCTGCTCAGCGGGAAACCTGCTTCTCCCTCTCCCACTCTCCCTGCTTGTGTTCCCTCTCTTGCTGTCTCTCTCTGTTAAAAAATAAATAAAATCTTTAAAAAAAAAAACAGGAACCATAGGATAAATGTGTAATTACTTCTCTCCCTCAATACTCCTATGTAGAAAGGAGAAATATGTCCTGGTATATCATGCCTTGTTTTTCTGTTTAAAGGAATAGGAGTCTCTAAGTCTTCCTCTTAATTCTCTAAGCCACACACATAGGCCTAACTATACACCCACCACCCCCATGCCCACCATTATTTACATAAATATTTTCTATTTTTGACCTTCTTGTATGTGTGCTTGCACAGAGATACAAGACCTAGAAACTATTTTCATAGAGGTGTTATTCGTGATTGCTATCAGTTAGAATTTTGCTTTGAAATACTGAACTTTAATCACAGGAAAAAAAGTCTTACCTGTTAAACAAAGCTTACACTTGTGTGGTTGTTTCAACGATTGAATACTGTGATTATTGATAGTTGTCTCAAATTCATGTAGGGGTTATGCAAGGTAAACTTTATAAATGAATAATAATACTATTTCTGGACATACTGCATTGCATTAAGGCCTGGGGGTTTCTTTTTATATAATATCATTTCTTGAGAGTTTAGCAGGCAGGGTGTTGATTAAGGACCAATAGGTGTGGGTGGGAAGTACAGAAAGCAGGAGTGGACAGAAGGAGAAGTCAAGTTATAGGGATGCAGGCCAGTGAGTCTTGGCCAGCCCTCGAGGGAGCTCTGGAGCTAGGATGACCCTTCAGAGTTGTCAAGAGTTGGTTTGAGCTGTCCTGTTCTTTATATATGAACATGAATCATTTGGCTGTATTGGAATGGGCATGAACTTGAAAACGAAGCAGCTCTCTGAAGCTGAGGCCGTCCCTGAAGAAGAGAACAGCTGAAGGCCATCTGCCAGCAGTAGTCCCTGCAGCTGGGTCCTTCACCTAAGAGGGATCTGGGTAGAACATCACTTTGTCCATCACACTAATAGATTGATCGAATACAGCACTTTTGAATACACAAAGTAGGACTGCACCGATTTGTCAGAGGGATTCAAAGACTTTATTTTTAAATAATAGACTTTTTCCATGGCTCAGAGATTTAAAATTCGGAAAATAACCTATAATCAGCAATTGGGAGTTGTTGAGGGCAGTCACTGAGAGGGCGTGACTTTTGGTTGACCCACAATCTGGACCTGGGCAATCAGAGACTCCTTGCCCCCTCCCCTGTCCTTAGAATGTACATTCGGCCCCACCATTCCCACAGTAGGAGCCAGTTTCAAGGACATAACCTTAGAGGGTAATGTATTGTTGGGTCCACCTGCTGAATACGTGACTTAAGCCAGTTAAGGCCTCTGTAAACTTCTAAGATTCTGGTGGGTAGGTGTGGAGATCTGCTCATCTTGCACCACCTAAGACAAGCCTCACATGTAAATTCCCTTGCTTATTAAAATTGCTGCCTACCAATCTGGAGTGGTCTTTCTTCATTCTCTCCTTGCACTCTGTGTGTGGGGACCAGTTTCAGATTTCACCCAGGAACCTCCTGAGTTTACAAACTAAAAAGAGTACATTTTCTTTCTCTCCCTCTCTTTTTAAACATGATTTATTTATTTATTTTAGAGAGAGAGGGGGAGAGTGCGTGTGAGCAGGAGGAGGGGCAGAGGGAGAGGGAGAGAATTTCAAGTAGACTCCCCCCTGAGCACAGAGCCTGACTCGGGCTTGATCCCAAGACCCATGAGATCTTGCCATTAGCTGAAATCAAGAGTCTGTCACTTAATTGACTGAGCCACCCAGGCCCCCCAGGAGTACATTTTCTATTTAGTTATCTGGCTCCATACATTTTTTTCTATGTGAAACGATTAATTATGATCTCTTGAGTTGATATGTATTCATTCCCTAACATTTTTAAAAGATTTTTTTTAAAATTTATTTGACAGAGACACAGCGAGAGAGGAAACACAAGCAGAGGGGAGTGGGAGAGGGAGAAGCAGGCTTTGCACCCAGCAGGGAGCCCAACGTGGAGCTCAATCCCAGGACCCTGGACCATGACCTGAGCCAAAGCAGGCACTTAATGACTGCTTAATGAGCCACCCAGGTGCCCCTCATTCCCTAACATTTAAGACATGATTTTATCCACGCCAAAATCTGTATTTGTGCTTTTTAATTTTTGAGGAGGGACAGAGCAGTTAAATAATAACTAGAAGTGTGTATTTTTCAATAGAGTAAAGCCTACTGGTGAATATTTCATAAGAAACTAATCCCAACCAACCTTATTAACTCATAAAAACTGTGAAAAGATGCATATGAGGGGTAAAGAACTTGGTAGATTGTTTGAGAGGGATGTTTAAGACCACACTGTGGAGTCAAGGTTCAGAGTACCCCAGCTTACTTCCCCCCTCAGTCATGCTATTCATCAGCAAATAGCTAGAATCCCTCAAAGATTCATCACAATTATAAAGGAACCAGCATAGACTCTAGATAGAAACAGGACATTTGCTCAGATAATAAAGGAGGGACACAACAAGGGGTGGAAATGAATGTTTCAAGGAACATAAACAAAAAGCATAAGAGAAAAATTCATCTGAAGGAGAATTACCCCCAGGAAACAGAACAAAAGATCAGATAAAAATTTCTCCAAAGTTCTAAAAAGTTAAAGATTATATAATCTGACAAAGAAATTTTTTTAAAAAAATACAAGGATTTAAAGAAGAAATAATATGGCCAGAAATGAAAGAGACCCTGGCAGAGTTTTGGCGTGAGGGGGGGGGAAGGGGGAGACGTCATTAAACAACTCAAAAAGTAAAAGAATAGGAAATGAGAATAAACACAACTGAAACCCAGTGATAGAACTTAGCTATCACACACACACACACACACACACACACACACACACACACACACACACAAAGTATAAAACCAATCATAGGAAAATTATATGGAAGTCAAACAAAGGAGATCCAACACATGTACACCAAAAGGCTTGCACCAGCTTGCAAGAGCTCCTAACTCCATTTTTGGTAACAACATTGATAGCTTGAAATCAACCATTGTGGGAGTTTTTACAGCATATAAATCAACAAACAATGCATATCAGAAGTTTTTGTTTATCTGTTGTCATTTGCCAGCATACCAACCACTTTTTACAACTTGTGCTGTAAACAAACAAACAAACAAACAAAAACCCAGAAAACAAAAAGCAGAATAAAATGGAATAGAAAAATTAATCAAAGATATGATAGAAGCTAATTTCTTGAAGTAGAGTCTTAAACGTTCTGAACAAAAGGACACAGTTGAAATATACTCTGGTGAAGGTATAGAATTTCAAAGACAAATAATCTTTGGTGCATCCAGGCAGAAAAGGCAATTTACATAAAAGAAAAAGGAAATCAGGCTGCATTTAGATTGCTTCCCAGCATCATACAATGCCTGGGGGAATGTTCTGAGTGAAAGAAATAGTGACCCAAGGATGACTATTTTGCCTAGCCAGGCTGTTCTTCAGCTTTTCGAGACAGCAGTTAATTGTTCTCAGATAAATAACAAATCAAGATATACAGCACACTTAAACCTTTAAAAACAAATTCTAGGGGCACCTGGGTGGCTCAGTCGTTAAGCGTCTGCCTTCGGCTCAGGTCATGATCCCAGGGTCCTGGGATTGAGCCCCGCATCAGGCTCCTGGTTCAGCGGGAAGCCTGCTTCTCCCTCTCCCACTCCCCCTGCTTGTGTTCCCTCTCTCGCTGTGTCTCTCTCTCTGTCAAATAAATTTAAAAAATCTTAAAAAAAAGAAAAGAAACTAATTTACGAAAATAACTTTTTTTCTGTGAAATTAACATTTTTTCTGAAGTTTAGAAAACACTGCAGGAAGATTTTTTTCTTTTCCTTTTATTTTTAAATTTAATTTTAGTAAGATTAAATATAATTTAGTTTTAAAATAACATGAGTGGTACCACTCATATATGAAAAAGCATACCTTTCAGTTTATTTTCATTATAACCTTATACTTGTATTTCTCTCTCTAGAGGAAGATTTGTGGAATCTTATAAACCAAGGGATATTTCTGATGGAAAGATTTTGGTTGATTATTTATTCTCTTCTCTACATTTTTTGGAATGGCTTGAAATTTTTAATAATGAATATATATATTTTAAAAACAAGCCATTGTTCTTTTCAAAAAAATTTCAAAATATAATGCCTTTCTGTGACATACTAAAACATTACAAAATATACAAATTGAATGAAAATAGATCATTAAAATCAGCCTGGATTACAATGACTCATTTAGACAAAAACAAAGAGAAAACACAAATCACCAGTATTGGGAATGAAATAGGGGATATAACTGCGGTATCTAAATGGGGTGTCTCTCCCCATGGGACTGGGGACCCAAATGTGGGGCAATGATCTGGTAGAGGCCAGTGGCTTGGGCAGTGAAAGGATTCACCTGAGGCAGAACAAAGGAGATAGCAATTTTTTTTTAATTATGTTGTTAGTCACCATACAATACATCATTAGTTTTTGATGTGGTGATCCACGATCCATTGTTTTCACATAACACCCAGTGCTCCATGCAGTACATGCTCTCCTTAATACCCATCACCGGTCTAACCAATCCCCCCTCCCCCTCCCCTCTAAAACCCTGTTTGTTTCTCAGAGTCCATAGTCTCTCATGGTTCATCTCCCCCTCTGATTTCCCGCCTTCATTTTCCCCTTCCTTCTCCTAATGTCCTCCCTGCTATTTCTTATGTTCCACAAATAAGTGAAACCATATGATAATTGACTTTCTCTGCTTGACTTATTTCACTTAGTGTAATCTCCTCCAGTCCCATCCATGTTGATGTAAAAGTTGGGTATTCATCCTTTCTGATGGCTGAGTAATATTCTATTGTATATGTGGACCACATCTTCTTTATCCATTCATCTGTTGAAGGGTATCTCGGCTCTTTCCACAGTTTGGTGGAAATGCTGCTATGAACATTGGGGTGCATATGGCCCTTCTTTTCACTACATCTGTGTCTTTGGGATAAATACCAGGAGTGCAGTTTCTAGGTCATAAGGTAGCTCTATTTTTAAATTTTTGAGGAACCTCCACACTGTTTTCCAAAGTGGCTGTACCAACTTACATTCCCACCAACAGTGTAAGAGGGTTCCCCTTTCTCCACAACCTCTCCAACATTTGTTGTTTCTTTCCCTGTCCATTTTTGCCATTCTAACTGGTGTAAGGTGGTATCTCAATGTGGTTTTGATTTGAATTTCCCTGATGGCTAATGATGATGAACATTTTTTCACGTGTCTGTTAGCCATTTGTATGTCTTCTTCAGAGAAGTGTCTTTTCATATCTTCTGCCCATTTTTTGACTTGATTATTTGTCTTTTGCGTGTTGAGTTTGAGAAGTTCTTTATGGATCTTGGAAACCAGCCCTTTATCTGTAGTGTCATTTGCAAATATCTTCTCCCATTCTGTGGGTTGCCTCTTTGTTTTATTGACTGTTTCCTTTGCTGTGCAGAAGCTTTTTATCTTGATCAAGTCCCAAAAGTTCATTTTTGCTTTTGTCTCACTAGCTTTTGGAGATGTATCTTGAAAGAAGCTGCTGTGGCCGATGTCAAAGCAGTTACTGCCTATGTTCTCCTCTAAGATTTTGATGGATTCCTGTCTCACATTGAGATCTTTCATCCATTTTGAGTTTATCTTTGTGTATGGTGTTAGAGAATGGTCGAGTTTCATTCTTCTGCATGTGGCTGTCCAATTTTCCCAGCACCATTTATTGAAGAGGCTGTCTTTTTTTCATTGTATGTTTTGTATGTTTTTTCCTGCTTTGTCAAAGATTATTTGACCATAGAGTTGAGGAGATAGCAGTTTATTGAATGCACTGCAAGGGAGCAGTGTGCGGGACAACAGAAGAGGCTGTCTGCAAGGAGGCAGTGGGTGAGGGCTGTTTTTAAAGGGGGGGAAGATGAGGAGGTATGGTGACATATGGAATATTCCCTTTGTGGTAACTGTGCCTGGTTGTAATTAGCCCATTGGTTAGTTACGGCCTGTGGGTATTTTCAGCTTGATGGGCCTGTCTGTATTCAGCTGGGAGGGTAACCTGATGGGCTTTTCTAGATTCCATCACTCAAGCCTGTTTGCCTAAAAGCAGCCTCTACAGTAACTACAGATTTTACAGCCATTAAAAGGATAATAAACAAATACTTTGAACATCTTTATGCTCATAAATTCAACAACTTATAAGAAATGGACAACATCTCAAAACCACACACTACCAAAAACTCAACTAAGATGAAATACATAATCAGAAGAGTCCTCAAAAATTAGTATTTTATTAATATAATCTTTAATAAAAATTGAATTCATAATTAAAAAGCTCTCCTGAAAGAAATCTCCAGACCCAGATGGTTTCATTGGAGAAAACTACCAAACATAGGAAGAAGAATTAACACCTGTTTCACACAATCTCATCTAGAAAATAGAAGAGGAGGGCGCCTGGGTGGCTCAGATGGTTAAGCGTCTGCCTTCGGCTCAGGTCATGATCCCAGGGTCCTGGGATCAAGTCCCGCATCGGGCTCCCTGCTCCTTGGGAGTCTGCTTCTCTCTCTCTCTCTCTCTCCCTCTGTCTCTCATGAATAAATAAATAAAATATTTTTAAAAAATTAAAAAAAAAAGAAAATAGAAGAGGAAAAAGCAATCCCTAACTTATTTTACGAGGCCAGTATTACCCTGGAGGACTCACACTTCCTGATTTCAAAACTTACTACAAAGCTGCAGTAATTGAAACAGTGTGGTACTGGCATAAAGACAGATATAGAGTCCAATGAATAGAATAAAGAGCCCAGAAATAAACCCTCGTGTATATGGTCATGGGTGCCAAGACCATTTAATGGGGAAAGAACAGTCTTTTTAAGTGGTATTGGGGAAACTGAATGATATCCACTTACAAAAGAATGAAGTTGGACGCTTAACTTACACCATATGCACAAATTAACTTAAAATGGGTCAAAAATCTAAATATAAGAGCCAAAAACTATAAAACTGTTATAGAAAAACAAAGGGCAAAATTATCACGAGGTTCAATATGGGACTGATTTCTTAGATATGACACCAAAAACATAGGCAACAAAAGAAAAGTTACATAAACTAGACTCCATCGAGGTTAAAATCATCTGTGCAAAGGACACAATCAACAAAGTAAAAGGTAACCTATAGAACAGGAGAAAATATTTGTATATATGTGTTAAAGATTAATATGCATAATATATAAGAACTCCTAAAACTCAACAACAAAAACCAAACAACCCAATTTAAAATGGCCAAAGGACTTGAACAGCT
The DNA here is from genome assembly GCF_009762305.2 of Zalophus californianus. Taxonomy (NCBI): domain Eukaryota; kingdom Metazoa; phylum Chordata; class Mammalia; order Carnivora; family Otariidae; genus Zalophus; species Zalophus californianus. Next base: position 104,647,091 of record NC_045602.1, on the reverse strand, counting down.
TTGTCCAAAGAAGATATGCTGGTGGCCAATAAGTACATGAAAAGATGCTCAATATCACAGTCAGGGAAATGCAAATCAAAACCAGAGTGAAATGCTACCTCACACCCATTAGGATTGTAATAAACAAACAAACAAATAAGTGTGTGTGTGTAAAAAGATATGGAAAACAAGTGTTGGCGAGGATGTGGAGAAATTAGAACCTTTGTGCACTAATGATGGGAATGTAAAATGATGCAGTCACTGTGGAAATCAGTTTGACATACTGGAAATCAGTATGACAGTTCTTCAAAAAAATTAAACCTAGAATTACCATAGGACTCAGCAATTCCACTTCTGCGTATATAACTAAAGAATTGAAAACAGGGACTTGAATGGGTATTTTTACACCAATAATCACAACACTATTTACAATAGTCAAGAGATGAAAGCAAACCAAAAGTCCATTGACAGATGAATGGAAAAACAGAATATGGTATATACTCATGATAGAATATTACCCTTAAAAGGGAATGGAATATGGAGACATGCTACAATATGGATGAACTTTGAAGACATCATGCAAGTGAGCCAAACATAAAAGGACAAATAGTGTGTGGTTCCACTTATATGAGGTACAGGGAATAGGTAAATTCATAGAAACAGAAAATAGTGCTTACTAGGGCTGAGGGAAGGACCAGGCAGGTGGGGGAGAGGGAGAGGGTAGTTATTGTTTAGTGGATACAGAGTTCCACTTTGGGGTAAGAACAAAGTTCCAGATGTGGATAGTGGTTATGGTTACAAAAGAAGATAAGCATACTTAATGCCACTGAACTGCAACACTTAAAAATGATTACAATGGTAAACTTTATGTTGTGTGTATTTTACCACAATAAAAACAAAATAAAACAAAACAGATGACCTAATTGTGTTTGCATCTTTAAAATACCATTCTCCCAGCAATGCCTTGGAATCGAGCAAGATTCTGTAGGGAGCTATTGGTATAGCTTCTGAGAGGAATAATCAAAGACTCAAATATGGCAGTGGAAGTAAGTGGGAAAAAGGAAAGGGATTCAATAAAACACTAAAAAAGCAGAAACAGAAGGATGTTGTATCCAAAGGGATGTAGGTGATAAGGGGTAACAAGTAATTGAGATGGTTTCTAGGCAATTGACTGGGTTAACTTCCTGGATGGTGGTACTATGGGCTGAGATGGTTAATGAGATACAAAGAATGGGTTTGGAGCAGAAGACATTTTTAAATGTGTTGAGATCAAACATGGTTTGATGGGGACTGAGGACCACCCAGGACTCAGGGATGTCATGTAGTCAGTGAGAAGAATCAATCTGAGGCTCAGCAAGGAAGGGCAGATGACACACCCATTTGAGTGTCAGCTCAAAACATAGACACAGCTGAGAAGACTATATTGAATAAGAATGGTCAAAGGATGGAACTCGAGCAAACACCAGTGTGAGAGCAGTCAATGGACAAAGTGGCTACAAAAGAAAAAAAGTGGCTGGAGAGATGTGTGAGGAAAAGCAGGAGCGGGCCTCGAGAAGACACACGGAGCATGATTCCAGGAGGACAGAGGAATCTACGTTGACAAATACTCATAGAGGACTTTTTTTCCTGGCCTGAAGGAAACAGAAATGAAAACATTTTGGGATCAGTTCATGAAATAAACAGACATCCACAGAAGAGTCCAGAAATAAACCCAAATCTATATGGGAATTTCATTTGTAATAATGGTGGCATTGTAAGTCAGTGGAGAAAAGAAGGATATTTATTGGTGAAAAAGTACAGCTGAAGTTCTGTGGGATTGAGCTGTAAGTGCCGGAGGCCTTAGGCAACAGTAAATTACTTTATTCAATTTAGTGAGCGCTATCCTCTTTCTGAAAGGGAAACCCATGTACCTTTAAGGTCATGGATTTCAGTGAAATTTGTATGAAATTCCTTTGAATGATTTAGGTTGAACTTCCTTCCAGTACAAGCTTACGAATTCCGAATGAGATGCCAGATTTTGGAAAATTAAAATATTCACTGCTTATATATTCTATATACTGCTCAGAAAGTACAAGGCTTGCCAGCCAAGCAATTAGGCCTTTGCTTGTGTAAATTGCTCATACACAAGTGTGCATAATTGCTTCTATCTTGCTAAAATCCCAGCATGCCCATGAATATCAATGCTGAGGTTTCTTTCTGTAAGAGAAACAGCGTCATCAGCACCACGATGTAAAGGCTATCCCTTAACGCCTTTAGAAGCCATTGTTTAGTATTGAGGTTGAAGAATGGAAGGGTGGAAAATCAAGTACAACCTCATCTACCATAGCTTATCTACAACACCTTAGTCATGGTCCCTGCACCATGCCTAGGTGATGAAAGATTATAACTCACTTGTCATTTAGCAAAGCTGTCAGTGTGGAGAGCAGCACAGATTCTTTTGGAGGGATTATTGGCCACCTTTCTTTGCTTTGCACAGACCTAGTGGTTTAGACAGGATCAGAGAGTTGATCAGAGATTTGAAGGAGGCACCATGTGCTCGAGCCAAAAACAAAAAAGACCCACCAAAACAAAACAAAACAAAAACCAGGTTCTTTGCCCATTAAATCCACCCCATCTTCATTTTATCTTGCTTTTTTATTTAAAACACATCCTCGCTGACGCCACCTAATGCCCAGGTTGCCTCTTGGAGGGGAATTTAATAGGCTCTCCGTTTTCTGGAAAACCCGACTCTGTCTTGTAAAGATCTAGGAGGGATTTATTCAGAGCAAACAGATGAGAGAGCATTGCAATTTCTTTTCAGTATCTGGTATTGTGAGTTAAAGGAAAAGCTATTGCCAAGATCAAAGTCGGCACCACGTGACCATCTATGCCGGATAAACTGTAGAGGGAACTCTATTATTACCATGACAGGGACAAGCTTTTATTTTTATAGGGAGGGCCACTAATATAACATTAGAAAAGTTTCTACGGATAATGAGGGCATTCGTTTCATTTTACGAACAATATGACTTATACACAAGTAAATTTTAAATGTATGAGAGATGGGGAGAGCAAGAAGAGGAAAAGAGAGAGAAGGAGGGGGGTGGGCCAGGGAAGTTTGGAGCAGAATGGATGAGTTTGAGCCTCGGTAATATTCAGCAGCTGTTTGACCTTGGGCATGTCACTTAAGCTTCCTAAACTAGTTTCCTTACCTGCCAAATACAAGGAAGATACTTTGAGACAGGAGAGATGCCCTACAAGTAAAGGACATAGTCCTGGCCCAGAGTCTTTACTCGAGAGTTTTGAATGAATTTCTAAAAGAATAATGATCAAACTTCTGTGCATCAAAATCATCTGAGAAGTTTATTTGAAATAAAAGGGTCTGGTTTTCTTCCATGTTTACCAATTCAGAGGGAAGCCTGGGTCTCTGCAGGCCCCCGAGTGATTCTAAAGCACAGAATTGATGGGGTGGATATGTGATGTGCCATCTACCTCCCCTTTCAAGGAAGAATTTGTTGCCCAGCCCCTGGAAGGATGGTTGGCAGATGATTTCCAATACAAAGCACTTCAGGGATGGGCTCAGCTACAAAGAGGTTACAGCCTTTCCCAGTTCAACCACACGCAATGACAGATCAATGTGGAGGTATCAAGACCGGGGCAACTCTGTAGGCCCACTCTAGCTCCAGAGCTCCCTGTGGGGTTGGCCAGGGCTGTTGGCCAGGACCTGCATTACTCTGACCTTGTCTCTCTGCCCACTCTTGCTTCCCTCTCTTCTGTCCTTAGGTATTGTCTCCTTAATGCACATCTCAAACATTAAACTCTATCTCAGAGTCTGCTTCCTGGGGAAACCAACCTGAGACATTTGGGTGTCATGGATGGAAAACCAGAGCTGATCACATTCTTCCTCATCCTAAAGGCCTTCTTAGTCCTCCTTGCCTACAGATTTCATTTCATGGAAGTTCAGGACATTCATGATTTAGTACCAATCTTTCTTTACTGCCCCATTGCTCCATATGCATTTCTTAATCCTCAGGCCAACAAGAATGGACTGGTTTTGTTAAGATGAGCATTTTCACAATTGAATCCTTTGCTTAAGTGTTCCTTGGACACAAGTTTACTCTTCCTTTTTAAATTGGAAACCTGTTGGTTCATTAAGGTGCCTTTTCAGGTGCTACCTTATCCATAGGTTCTTCCTCATTCCCCAGTCTCCCTCCCGCCTTATTCCCTTGCTAGGAATTGTGTTATGTGTGTGTTTTGCTTACCAAACTGAGCTCCTTGAAAACATTTGTTTTCCAGCATTTCATTTCCCCACCTCAATTAGCCCAGTGTTGTATCCAAAGGGATGTTGGTCATAGTAGATACACAAAGCATTTGCTGGATTAGTCAATGGTACTGAAATGGTAACTTACTAACTTGTACCGCTAGAAAGATCCCATGGACTACATCTCTGAAGCTTTTGCCCCCTTTTATGCACAGATAAGAAAGCTGAACATCAGAGGGTTTGCCTGGAGTCATTTTATTAGTAAACAGTAATATAGAACCATAACTCAGATCCATTGACTTTTTATTGTGCATATATTTCAATACTCAATTTTAAAATTGAAAACATACTAAGTAAGCATTTGCAAACCCATTTTTGGTAACTTTTAACAGATTATACAATCAATGAAGTCCCCATATACGTGTAATACCTGAAACACAAATTTGTTTGTAATTTAGTTATTTTGACCACTTCAAACACATTAAAGAATAGACAAAATATCCAAATACAATTTTTTTTCAAAATTTTTACTACATGCCTACTTACACATATTCTGAAACTCAACATCATGAACTTGATTCACTTCATTCTCTTGACATCTACTTTAATAATTCTTAGACTTAGAATTACTCTTATACTTGGTATTCCCCGATGGTTTTCTAATGTTATTTTGATAACTTCCCAGAGTTTCAGTAATCTTACATGGACATGGGAAAAAAGTATTTATTTTCTCAAATGAGTTCTAATTGATGGTTTGGGATTGCTACCTGACAAACTTTTTTAAAAAATGTTTGAAGTACAATATGCGTACATAAGCACAAACTAAATATATCCATATGATCAGTCCTGGGAGCAAGAAAGATAACATTACTAGTGAGCAGAGGGAGTTAACGAAGCAGGTCTATTTTATTCAGTTCTTGTTTATCTCTGTAACCATGGTAAAGATCCTTGATTAACTCTGATAACTAAACTCCTGGAATGCTCACAAACCGACTGGGTAAAGATATTAGTCTATATGCCTGAAGCATTGGGTCAAGATGAACCAGATTACCAGCATGTTTAAAATAAATATCAAGGTTCATGATATGCACCCAGGGCCTGGTTAGTCATGACTAGTAATAGCCAGTCATTGGCAGAGATGTGACCAACTTTATTTAAGAACTGTGGACCCCAAAATGCAAACCAGCTGTCCTGGCCATGAGAGTCTCATAAATGTCCTTGCACTTCACAGTTGGAGAAGATGAACCCATGCGTTCCCTCCAGAGGACATACAAGTCTGCACTTGACCTATATATATATTTTTCCCTGTTATTCCTGCACTGTATCCTTTGCTGGAATAAGTCCTAAGCCATGACTGTTACTTCATGTTGAGTCATTTTAGTCCTTCCAGCAAATTTCCAAACTAGTGGATAGTCATGGGACCACTGAGACAACTAGCACCTCTGAAGAAGTCCCCCTCTTGCCCCTTAAAATTAGTATGTCCCTCAAGAATAACTACCATCCTGACTTCTAACAGCATAAAGTAATTTTGCCTGTATTTGAACTATATATATTTGGAATCATAGTCCATATTCTTTTATATCTGGCTTTTTTCATTCAAATATTATATTTGAGGGGGCACCTGACTGGCTCAGTCAGTTAAGTATCTGCCTTCGGCTCGGGTCATGATCTCAGGGTCCTGGGACTGAGCCCCACATGGGGCTCCCTGCTCAGTGGGAGGCCTGTATCTCCCTCTCCCTCTGCCTGACACTCCCCCTGCTTCTGTTCTCTCTCTCTGTCACATAAATAAAATCTTTAAAAAAAATAAAAATAAAAAATATTATATTTGTGAGAGTCATGCATGTAGTGTATGCAATTATAGTTCACTCATTTTCATTGCTGTAGAATAACCCATTGACTATACCACAATTTGTATTTTCAGGCATCTGGGTTGTTCCAAGTTTGGGGTTATTATCAGTATTGTTGCTATGTATATTTTGATTCCTGTCTTTTGGTGAACATGTGTATGCACTTCAGTTAGTTATAAACCCAGGAGTGGATCTCTTGCATCATAGGGAATGTATATGTTGGACTTTGGTAAATATTGCCAGAGAGTTTTTCCAAACCAGCTGTACCAGTTTATCCTTCTGGCAGTAGTGTATTAGTCCCAACTGCCCCACATCTTCCCCAATACTTGGCATTGTCTCTCTTTTCATTTTAAAACCAATCTAGTTAGAAGACATGGATGGTATTGCATAATGGTTTTAATTTGCATTGTTCTGATAACTAATCAAGTCGAGCACATTGTCACATGTTTATTAGCCAATTAGATATGACATGTGAAGAAATTTTTCACCATTTTTTTCTATGGGGTTGTGCTTTTATATTTGATTTATAATTTTTTGTGCAGTCTGGATTGGAGTCTTTTATTGGCTATGTATTGCTAATATGTATCTTCTCCAACTCAGTGGTTTGCCTTTCTATCCCTGATGGTGTGTTTGATCAACTGATCTGCTAACTTTATTCCAATTCCCTCTCTACCATATTTTTACTTAACAAATATTTATTAATTAAGTGCTACGCATTTGGGCATTTTGTAGATATTGGAGGGAAAAAATACACACAAGGATTCCTGTTTACACTCTTAAAGAAATTAATGTAGCTTGCTTTCACCCTGAGCCAATTCATCTGAATTATTTAAGGGATGTGGGAATATATTCTTCCCAGTGTTTTAGGATTATATTTTCCAAGCACATTTTTTACTAACCAGTTTTTTTTTAGGGGTGTATTAAAGCCTTGCTCTGTTCTACCACTGAGGACTGAAAAAGAAAGAGGAAAGAGACTCTAGGCTTACTTCCCAATCATGTCATGTTCCTGTTTATATCATTCCCCTGGCCATAAATGTTTTTACTGCCACTCACACAATATGCAAATATTCTGTCTTGGTTTGAACGACTGAAAAGCAGACCCTGAAATAAGGATGTACGTGCAATCATGTATTTAGGATGTGAATCCCGAAAACATGGGTAGAAGAGTGGAGAGGTGAGGGAAAGGAAAGCAGGCAGCCAATAAAGGCTATGCTATCAAGCTGGTTACCGCTCTGGATAACTGGATCTAAATCCTGGTGGGGAACTCTAGGAACCACCGTAGAACAGATGGCTTTGAGTTAATCCACCGGGTAGGGCAAAGCAGCTGAGATATTTATAAATGGTCTCTTTTTGGTCACTGGTTCAGGGCTGCTCCTGAGTTGGGGGTCTGCATGTTAATTCTCCCAACACATGCAGCCTGTCCATACTCAGGAAGAGCAGTTTCTGTGGCCAGATCAAGCACTCGGCAAGAAATCACAGGTGCTGGCAGGTGGAAGTCAGATTTGTTGGTGCTGAGTTATATAAGTTTGATGTCACTAGATGGAATACTAAAGAGAAGCCTGAAAAGGAAAATAAATCATAAAGGATAAAATAACCATGCACAAAATTTCATTGTCTTTTGGTCTTGTCTTCATGTGGAAAGACCTTGACGACATAATGCTTTTTCTTAAAAATGTCCATTGCAATGTTACATATCAGTACTCGCATCTTAGTTGGAAATGACATCTGCTAGAAGCTTTTATTAGTAGGACACTACCCAGGTTTTAATATATGTATACAGATAATAGGCTATTAATAAGAGCCCAAAATAATGATTTAAAAATAGCAATTTATTTTACCCTCACATTCAAGATGTGTGGTTCAAGAAGTCAGGCAATCCAGGGTTACAGTAATGCTCCATGGTGTGAGAGACCCGAGCTATTGCTATCTTCCTGCCCTGTTGGCCATGCCTTCTAGTCCCAAAGTTATCTTACTGTCTACCATGGCAGTCGGCACTCCAGCCACTCCAGTCTCTCTCACTGCTGCCTAAAGAAAGGGGGAAGGTTTATAGAAGAGATGCAGTGTATTTCACAGAAGTTGCACATCCTACCTCTGCTTATGTCCCATTGCCAAGAACTTGGCCATATGACCAGAGCTAGTTGCAAGGGAGGTTGGTAAAAGGATCTTTATTCCAAGTGGCCACATGCCCAAATGAAATGGAAGAGTTACTACTGAAGAAGTGGGGAAAGAGATTTTCAGGACAACTCTCACTCTCCCCCTCACGAATTCAAAAATAGGAAATGTGGATTTTTAAAAATTTAAAACATAAGTAACTTCTAGCAGAAAGTTTTAGCTTAAACCAGTGAGTATTTAGACTTAAGAGGACACCAGTGTTTTCCTTAGACTCCTCCTGAATTCATACCTAGGCCAAAATCTTATCAACTTCGAAAATATATATGTTCAATCAAAATATAGTATGCAAACAGCATGGACCTATTCCAAGGAGTGTGTGTGTGTGTGTGTGTGTGTGCATGTGTGTGTGTGTGTGTGTGTGTGTGTGTGTGTGTAAGTTAGGATCCTACAGGGAGTCCTTTCTTTTTGATGCCAGCAATGTTATAGAGATGGTCATACAACTTAACCTATGTGAGAAGGTGATGACATAAGTACAATGAACATATGGGGGGAAATTCTCAAACATGAATCTGCTTCAAAGGTCTCATTTCTCATCAGAGTGGTATTCTGATTCAAGCCATTTATTTGACTCCTGAAACTGAGGTACTCTTTAAGCTGTAGTAATATGATAAGCCTTTTAAAGCCCCATCTTTCCTGAAAGCATAAATAGTCCCTCAGAAAACTGAGTGAAAGACATTGACAAGGAAGAGGAGAGACATTTTCAAGCCAGACTTCCTGGTCACCATAAGAAAGAAACCCCAGGAAAATCAGCCGGTTGGTATTATTATTGTTCATAAATTCAGAAAATAAAACCGTGAACCTCTTGACAAGAATGATGGGTAGAAACCAAAAAATTGTGATTTTTCTTGGGTGATTTGTGATGGATAATCAAAGGCAGCTTTTTTATATTGATTGGCCTCGCCTTTCCGGGGACCAGAAATGGAATCCATCTGGACGTTCGCTAAAGGACAGCAGATGGAGTTATACCACATGACAACGAGCTGTTCTCTCTCTCTCATAACCCACCAGTTGTGTTCTTTGTAAGAATAACAGTACAGGAGATGTGGAAGATCATTTTTTTCTTATGGTTTAGCTCCAGATTTGTTATGGTTGTGCATTCTCCACTCTAGGAGAGAAAGTTTCTTAAATATTTTCAGTGCTTTCCTTTTTTAAATTTGGAAAATAAGGAGAGACCAGGCAGCATGACTTTGGTATCTGAAAAGGTTCTGGAACAATTCATTAAAGGCTCATTTGTAGGCAACTTGAAAATAAATGTGTGTTCATGAGAGGCAATAATCATTTTGCTTAAGTGAATTACGCCAAATAAAGCAAATGAACTTTCTCAGTTGTACATTAGTCCTCATATATTAATATGTGTTAATAACATTTATTAATATGTGTTATTAAATCATACATTAAATTAAATTGGTTTCACCTATTTGTGATTATCTCCTTTTCCAAATCTTCATCAGCATGGACCCTGGATCTAGATTTACAGTGGTCTTCAGGACCTAGTTAATATGTTTTTCCTTCACTAAATCTCTTGTTATCATCTGCTTTTGTCTTCATCATTTTAATATTAGTCACTTTGTTCCCATTTCCTTGACTTCTGTCTTCACCTTACATTCTGGACGTACCAGATAGATTTCAGCCTACTATGGTTTTCCTGAGGTCTCCAAATGAGTGCCCTCAAAGTCTTACAGAAAGAACCTCTTTATCTATTTTAAGTCCCCTTCTCCCAAGATGCTATGTCCGTTTCAGATCTCCATTCACTTCACCAAGACCCTTAACCTTTCTTCTGAAACTCCCTTCCCATGCTGTACAAAGGCCATATTTGGTTTTACTCATTCATTCGACAAAATTATAAAGATTCATGTAGCCCCTTGGTTTTGTCCCCAAATTTCAGGGACAGAGAGGATGGGATAATGGCACTAAAAAACAAAGGCACTATTAGGTGTTCACCAAAAAACAAAGGCTGAAGCTTGGTGAAAAACAGAGTTTTTCTCATCAAGTCACTGATCAGTCCATCCAGGATCCATTGAGGTGGGCATTAGGTGGTATACCTCATTCATACTTTTTTGCTGGTCCCCTCCATGGTTTCATCCCTCTGGACCACCCACCGCCAGGGTCTCTCTTCTCCCCAGTAGGTTCTCCCTGATCTTCCATCCACCCTATAGAGATGACAAATCCTTATTAGGTCATTCAATATTGTGAAGCCTTTGGAGATGGTTTCAATTTCTGTAGTTCTTTCCAGAAAAATCCTTCCAAGTTGAACAAAATGTTCTCCTGTTAATACAGAGCAATGCTTAAAACATACATTGAGGACAACTTTATGCCAAGGAGAGATCTCTTCTCTGGAAGAGGAAAAGAGAAAATAAGACACTTTGAGGATGCTTTAGTGAACCATACAAGAATGATCATCTCTCAACATCCTATACACCCTATGGCTTCTAGTTTGTTATAGTCACCATCCTCAGCAGTAAATAATCTGCTTTATTTTTATCCTGTTAGCAGATTTGACTCACTACATGTTTCTGTTTTGTAATTTTCCTGTTATTAGGGCAGAAAGGCAATTCTTTCCTGCATGGAAGCTTAACTCAAGATTCCTTCTTACGTGTACTTTTCTGCTCCTTCAAAAGCTATGCTCCATATTCCCCACCCCCCCAAAACTTATCTACTTCTACAGTGATACATGCAAAGTTATCACACATACATTCTTGACTCATCTCCTCTTTCATTCATTCTGCAAATTGAGCAGTTATTAGGTACACATTACTGTGCTAAGAACTAGAAATAGAAAAGTGATCAAAAAAAGACCCAATCCTTGGCATTATAGAGGATATAGTGTAGACAAGACCAACTTTCATCAAACAACCAGTGGTATAAATATAAGGACTAAAATGGGGAAAATGAACATTGAGTTATATCGTCCTAGAACAGCTTATAATAGAGATTTTGAACCTGATAAGGCATGTTTGGGAAAGTTTTAGAGAAAGTGACTCTGGGTCTGAGATCTGAAGGTGAGGCATTAACTAGGCAAGGGTTTAGGTGAGGAGAAGATTGCAAAGAAGGATTTTTCTAGGAAGTCAAAACCGTAATTACAAACATTCCATGGTATAAGGAAGCAAGATATTTGGAGGAATTGAATGAAAGAAAGCCTGGATGGTGGGAGGGCGGAAAATAGGTGATGGGGATTAAGGATGCACTTGTCATGATGAGCACCGGGTAATGTATAGAACTATTGAATCACTGTATTGTACACCTGAAACTAATATAACACTGTGTGTTAACTAACTGGAATTCAAATAAAAACTTTTGAAAAGAGAAGGCTCAAAGCGTGGAAAGGTGAAGGCAAGAGGAGTGCGGTTTAAGGAGCAACCAGAGATGTGGGAGATGGGGGAGAGTCCAGATCATGCAACATCTTGCAGGAGCGCTGGCTGTAATGCAAGAGAGATGGAAAGCCATTGCCTTAGTCAGCTCGGGCAGCTAGAATAACATACCATAAACTGGGAGGCTTAAACACATCAGAGATTTATTTCTCATAGTTCTGGAAATTAGGAAGTCCAAGATCAAGGGACTGGCAGATTTAGTGTCTAGTGAGAGCCCACTTACTAGTAAAACCAGACAGCTGTCTTCTCCCTGTGTCCTCACATGGTGGAAGGGGTGAAGGAGCCCTCTGGGGTCTCTTTTATAAGGGCACTAATCTCATTCATGAGGACTCCATCCTCCTGACCTAATCACCTCTCCAAGGGCCCACCTCCAAATATTAGCACAGTGGGCACTAGGATTTCACATATGAACTTGGAGGTTACAAACATTCAGTATATAGTAGCCATTGCAAGAGTTATAAGCAGTGTGTGTGATGTGAAAGGTCAGACTTGGCTTTGAGAAGTTCACCTGGGGATGTGAGTGGAGAATGGATTGGAGGAGGACCACAGATTGCAGGATGTAGACCAGTTAGGAAACTGGTATAAAAGTCTAAGTGGGAAATGAGGTATCAGGGCCTTGGGCTATGCAAACTGAAATGGAGAGAAGTGGATTTGAGAGAGATTCATGAGGTGAACTTACAGAACTTGATGATCTGAATATAAGATGTGAGGAGGAGGAATGGTCAAAGATAATTTTTAGGTTTCTATTTTGGGAAATTGGGTAGATAGATGGTGGTTTTACTGGATGGGGACCAGATTTATAGGGAAGATAGAGGCTATGGTGAGGGATTCTATTTTTTCCCTCTTCTGCAGAGGAATTTGGTTTCACTCTCTGTGTTAGGCTAATTCTACCAGAAGCAAGGATTTGAAGGCAAGTCATTGTTTTGGGGAAGCAAATGTGGAAAATAAGTAAGGAAGAAGGAAATAAGAAAGGGAAGGAAAGGAACCTGTTGAGGAACAGGTTAGTGCTATGGGCACCTGAGGCTCCTCCTGCAGGGGACCTCTGAGAGATAGGTAGACTGTGCTTCTGATTTGTCCCATCTGGAGGATGAGGAATCTAGAATATTTAAGGGCCAAGTTCTATTCATTATTGGTTGAAGGACCTCCACAGCATTAATTCATGGCACTTAGGGCCTGCCTGTGCTCTAGTCAATAATGCTCTGGAATCCAGAGGAAGCCTCAGGCTTTCTCAAGAAGACATCAGCTTGCATTGGCAGAGGGAAGGCTGAAGGGAAACCAGAGGAGCATGGACGGTGTCTGCTACCCTAGAATTCACTCCTTTATGATGTCAAAGTGCATTTCTCTACGTGCATCTCCTCTATCTTGATGATTTTGTCCTTGTCAATTACTGGCCCATTTCTCAGTTTTCCTTCATTGCCACATTTTGAGTTAATCGTTGATCCACAAATTCTTTGAACTTCAAGTTAAAATGGTACTTTCTGTAACCCTCCATACCCGTAACTTTATCTTTTTTATGAGACGGTACTTTATTAAGTGTAAAGCCACACCTGATTCTTAGAAAGTTGTGATGAAAAGCTAAGATGGACTCATAGCCAGGCATACAAAATATAGGTTACAGTGAAATAGGGCTATAAATAATGTTGTCTTAAAAATGCTTAAATGGAGCTGTCAGTGCTCTGGTCTTAAACTGGAAAGAGAAAGCAATCGGAGTGCCCTAAGGACCTAAATCCAAAATTGCTCCTTATTTTTATTAGTGACTTCTATGATGGAATATAGAACACATTTTATAACTTTTGCTGATATTGCCAAGTTGGTAGTAACCAGCAGCACTTTGGAAAGTGAAAATATAATATCTAATATACCACTGGGCATAGACTAGATTATCTATAGGCACTTTATGATTGATGGATTAAACTCTAGTACAATCTTTGTAGACATCCCTCACAGATCTTATGCCAAAACTTTCCCCTCTCTCGGGCCCCCATCCTCACCCCCTCCTTCTTTGAAGATAACCTGATGTCCACATTTATTAAGTTCAAAGTCATCTGATTTTGGCTTCCCTCATTTTCATGCTCCATCAAAGGAACTTCTAGATTAACATACCTTTCTGTCCTCCTACCATCCTCCCCTTCTCCCTCCATCAATTGTTTCCTAGCCTCCTCCTGCGTGTTAAGCTTTTTCTCATCATTCCTTCATTCTTCCGACGGGAAACCTGCTCGAGAGTCCCCTAGATTCAAAACTCATTTGCTCTCTCTCTCTCTCTCTCATGTTACTCCTTGGAGCAGATAAGTGCTTTTCTGTAGAATTATAACATCCACATCCTCCTCCTCACTTACTTGTTAATTTCTCTTTCTTTAGAAGAAGCTGCATGTAAGAAGTCTGGTTTATAATCTTCTATCCCCAGCCCACAGGGGTGGCACAGCTCCAGTCCCCTGATAGGCGATGACTGATGGCTTAGTGAGGGCGTGCCAGTCAGCACTCTGCAATTCATCTTCTTCCCACCCCACTACTTGTCTAAAATCTCCTTTGCTGTCTTCATTCTGCTGCTTCAGAGCCTTTCTAGGTCTTTTTCCTGATATGTTGGAGTTTCTTCCAGAGCTTTTTTTCTGTCCTTGGTCCTTTTCTACTTTCCCTAAATTCTCTCAGGTGGGATTTCCACATGGATAGGCTCCACTATCACTCCAGATCACCTAGTCTCAAGGTCCCGGGCACCTAGGAGCTCTTCCTCTGCGTGGCTTATCTCTCACCTTTATCTCTCGGTGCTACCTACCTCTTGTGCGACTTATGCTGTCCTGAAAATTTAACAGCTTGCTGTTTCTCTAGCACATCTTGAACTTGGTTACCTCCGTGCCTTTGCTTAGGCAGGTTCCACTGCCTATATGGTGCTTCCTTTGCCCTTTCTCCGATATCCACATTCCCAAGCCTGTGCATTCAGGAAAACCCAACACGGCAATGACCTCCTTCATACAATCTTTCCAGGTGTCCTTCAGTCAGAGCCTTTTATCCCTCAGACTGCATTATCTGAACTCCCCCACACCATTTATTACTGTTCCCTATGCACAAGTTATATGATTATGTGACATCTTTTCATGTTTCAGCCTGTTCGAGCCCCTGGAAGTGATCCCAGATCCATCAGATAGGAGACAGTAAAAATGCACAGCACGTTTAGGGATTCATTTCTGCGGTTATGCCAGACCCACCTATCTCTGCCCCCATATTCCTGTTCCCCCACCTCCTGCTTTCTAATTCTCATTTACTTCATCATGTGTGCTCTGTTCACTGCTGACCTTCCACCTCTGCAGTCCAGCTGGACACTTGTCTCTACTACCTTTGGATATAACTTATATTACATATCAGAATAATGGGCCAAAGATACTCCAAACCCTACCCCGGGACTTTCTAACACTTTGGATACCAGTGCAGGGCAGGGTGGCCAGCTGATAAAGAAACCAAAATCCCTTTGACATCAAGGACCAAATCCTTACATTTTCCTACACCCATTACAGTTAATACTGATCCTTTAACGTAGTGAGTACTTAATAATAAAATTTTAATCAATATATTGCTTCCTTGGCATAATAGATACCTGAAGAGATGGAATTTAGAATAAGGTGTTTCAAAGGGCATAAAAAGGAGAAATGTATGTGTTTGGTAAGTCATCTGGGAAAACCTCTATAGACGGTTCTGTACAGCTGAGGAAAATGGACAGCTAGAATGTATTTGGAAATTGTACAGTTTAGGGATTAGGTATGAATGTTCAGAGTTAATCTTTCTTTAAAAAAATGATTTTATTTATTTATTTGACAGAGAGAGCAAGAGAGCACAAGCAGAGGGAGCAGGGAGCCTGATGCAGGGCTCGATCCCAGCACCCTGGAATCATGACCTGAGCCGAAGGCAGATGCTTAACCGACTCAGCCACCCAGAGTTAAATCTTGATTCCACTGTCTTCTAGGGATGCGTAGCTTCACCTCTCTGTGCTTCATTTCCTCAACTGTGAAATGAGATTAATAACAGATTACACTGCACAGGGCTGATAGGGAGATTAAATGAGACAGTACATATAATTAGTATAGAAATTAGTATAATGTCTGATATATGTTAAGCACTCCATAAATGTTAATTATTATCATCAAAGGGAGGAGGGTGTTGAAAGAGGAATAGAGAATCAGAGAAAAAAAATTTGCCTTCATAATTTTATCTAGCAATGGACTTGTCCTTTATAGCCACAATATGGCCATGGCATTATTTAAAATAGATCAGATATCTAATTAGTTACTGAAGGGATCTAGGTTCTTCCCATGTGTGTCTCCCACCAGGGTCTTGGAAGTCTGCTCATACGGTCAGTAGATGGGAAAAATAAGATGAGTACCAGGAGTCCCAGTTACTTTATGGATGAGGACTAGAAGCAGCACTCATGGCCTCTACTCACATGCCACTGGCCTGAACTCATCACATGACTGTTGCTAGCCCAAAGAGAGCTGGGAGATGTAATATAGCTGAGGCCAAGGAAAAAAAGAGAGAACACGAACATTAGTGAGCCCTTGCAGTTTTGGCTACCAGCACATTTTATAGGCTCTGTTCCTCAGGAACTAGGGGACCATTTCCAGAGCATGATCATCCCAGGAAGTAGAAAGCTCATGTTCATGCTCACGACTGTCCCCACATTCTCTATCATGCCGCTCCCCCACCCCCCGCCACCTGCTCACTCATGGCCACATTGGGGTCAAAGGTACTGGGAATCAAGGAGCATAGACATATGGTAGGGGAAGTAGTTTTCTATTTCAGTTAACAGATGATTACAGAATGCCCTTTACATGTATGCACTGGGATAAGAAATACAAGGAAAAATAACCAGATCTACCTGAAACAAAAGCTTCTGATCACAAAGCTGAGTTTACTTGAGTAACAAGTGTTCTGAAGAATGAGATGAAACAATGAATGTGTGTTTTTCTCACTCCACAGTCTTGGACAGAATTTCCCCTAAATAGTCTTGAGCTATTTTCAACCTTTGCTGCCTAATGTTCTTAGAGCTACTAGTTTGTGTTAAAGTGACAGAAAAAAGGCGGCCGGGGCGGGGGGGTGGTGCCTGGGTGGCTCAGCCAGTTAAGCAGCCAATTCTTGATTTCAGCTCAGGTCATGATCTCGGGGTCCTGGGACTGAGCCCTGCGCAGGGCTCTGTGCTCAGCGAGGAGTCTGCTTGAGGTTCTCTCCCTTTCCCTCTGCCCCTGCCCCTGCTCTCTCTCTCTGTCAAATAAATAAATCTCAAAAAAATGATAAAAAATATTCAAGAATGATGTAAACTATAAAATCATATTTGAACGTCCATATTTTCAAGGCCAAATTTCAAACTCAAATCTATGACCCACTTGGCTTGCTTTGGGAATCATGACACCAAGGAAAACGTTCATTTCATGTAGTATTATTTTCACTACAGAATAATCATAAATAAAACTTACTATTGTCCATACACTGTTGTGTTATACATATATTGCCACACTTAATTTTCACTATTACCCTGTGAGGTAGATATTATTATCTCCATTTTAAAGATGAAATCATCCTGGGGCACTTGGGTGGCTCAGTCAGTTAAGCATCCGACTCTTGGTTTCAGCTCAGGTCATGATCTCAGAGTCATGGGACTAAGCCCTGTGTGGGGCTCCATGCTCAGCAGGGAATCTGCTTGAGATTCTCTCCCTCTGCCCCTCTGCCCACTCTCTCTCTCAAAATAAATAAATAAATCTTTAAAAATAAAATAAAGATGAAATCATCCCTCAGAGATGTCAAGCACCCAAGTGCTCAAGATCACACAGCTAGTAATAGGCACAGTAGTTACTCAATCCCTGACAGTGTTGTTCCAAAGTCTGTGCTCTTTTTTTTTTTTTTAAAGATTTTATTTATTTATTTATTTGAGAGACAGAGAATGAGAGACAGAGAACATGAGAGGGAAGAGGGTCAGAGAGAGAAGCAGACTCCCTGCTGAGCAGGGAGCCCGACGTGGGACTCGATCCCAGGACTCCAGGATCATGACCTGAGCTGAAGGCAGTCGCTTAACCAACTGAGCCACCCAGGCACCCCCAAAGTCTGTGCTCTTAATAAATTCAAATATTAGCTCTCTCCTCCACTCCCACCAAGATTTGAAATTAGTTAAGCACAACAGAGAAGTTTTGATTCAATGGAGATATTTTACACATTTCCTTTTACTTTTTAAAAAAAAACCCTATAACATAATATTTAAGCATACCTAAAATGTATTAGGTAAAATATTCAGATAAAAATAAAACACAAACTCTGTTTAGATTAATTAAATGTTTGTGTCATCCATAGGGGACATTCTATGAAAAATATACTTAGATTCTTACTTTAGTCTTGGTAAACAAATTAACATCTGTTATCCCAACCAGGCGAGTTTAGCCAGCCATGACGCTTCCAAGAAATATGTTCTGGAAGGTTTTTTAAAAACATTTATTTTGGAGGCTTCAGAGAAGTAGAGTGAGCATCTGGCAGCACCTAGCAAGGTTCCTCTTTCCCCCTCTCCACCCTCATCAAACAATTCTCTTTCAAAGAATCATACAGATGAATATGAAAAGAAATGCTAAAATATGGAAAAGTCAAAAGAGACCAAGGGTTGCAGCTCTACAGGTAGTAAAATCACATGCATGGTGATTTGGTTGTCCTAGAATTAACTTGAACAATTCCATAACTTATTTTAACCAATACTAGAGAAGGTCATTGGGAGATACATCCCAAATCCTTTTACAAAAGTCACTGGACTAAGATAAAGCAGTTATTTCATGAGACACTGAAGGGGCTGCTATGTCTCTGATGAAGTTCTTCTTCAGCTGGGTTAGATATAAATGGTATCATGGTCAATAAGAACTAGAAACCAAACTGCATGAGGCAGGGGGTATGCTTTGTTTGGGGAAGGAACATAAGGAAACATAAGGGGCACCAGAAAACTTTTTGGGATGATGGATGGGTTAACTATCTTTGAAAGAGGACTTCAACCACCTCCATTTTGACCTCGGACTGTACTTTCTAACTGATTAAGTTCTTCTTTCCAGCTTGTCTCTTAACTGGGGCAAAAAAAAAGACACGGTGGGCAAAGCATCCCATGATGGCAACCAAAACTACCCCCTCAAGCAGTAAGGACTACTCTGATGCCAGAAGATCGACCCCAAGACAAAGATCAACCTGATCTTTCTGCTTACCTGCATGGGCCCGCCAACATGTATTCTACATTTTCCTCAAATGAACTTAGGAGTATTTTCTGCACTTTGGAGACAATCTTTGAGACATTAGTCTTCCCGGGGTTGACCTCACTGAAATAAATTCCTTTCTTGTTTCACTCCACTTGTCTCTCTGCCTTTGGCTTTTGTTAGTTTTGAGTGGCTGAACCTGGTCTGTGCGGGGACCCCGGGGGCCCGGGTGTAACTGGGCTTTGTGCCTGGGTTACAGCTTGTCTGTAGAGATTGTTTCCTGGTATATATGTATATCAAAACTTGCCAAATTATATCCTTTAGATATGGGCCATTTGTGGTATGCCATTTATACCTCAATAAAGATGCTAAGTTTTTTTGTTTTTGTTTTTGTTTTTAATGATGGTTGATCTTGGTGATTTCTAGACAGGTTCTGGCGGGAATGATACAGGATTTTGGCAAATCCTGGGGCTTTTCCCAGGAGGCCTGGGAGGACTCTCCCCACATAGCCCTCAGGAGAAAAAAAAACAACATTTCTACCACAGATATGTAATGAGCACTAGGTATGGTGTCAGCTTTGAAAATAAAATGGAAATTTAAAAAATAAAAGATCATACATTAGGATCAAGAAACAAAATCCACCAATCTGCAGAATATACAAGACAGATCTAAAACAGAATAACAAAAAAATTGGGCAAAAGAGGAAGAAAGTTAATACAAAATGAAACTGGGAAACAGAGAGCACAGTCTTAATATCAGACAAAGTTGATTTTACAGACCAAGTATTAGATTAAAGGGCATTCATTTTCCATCATGACAGCTGAGGAGCTGAGGAGAATTCAGTGGACCTGCTGGGGGTGAGGGGGCACAGAATAATAATAAAAAATTAAATGAATCAATTTTTAATTAAAAAAATATATGAACATTTAAAGTCTCTAGAAATGATAGAAATGACAATGGCATACAGCAAATGACGAAATACCTCTTTAAGAAAATCTACCAAATTTCATTAAGAACAGTGACAGTCTGTGCTATTTGGACTAAGACCATTCCCTCTTTGCCTTCTGGTTCAGCAGGACAAAGCTTCACTCCAGAGTAGTGCAGCCAAAACACAGGGCTCCCTCTACAACCCCTTCCCATTCCAGGCCTATCTTACTGGGAGGGGCAGGACTTCAGTGTTTCTCACCCTACCCCCAGCTACTTGTTGCTAAGACTTAAGTTCTGGGAGAGTTTACCCAAGAGGTGGGAGGTCCGTCATCTGCCAACCCCCACTGGTGGGAGGGAGGCTGCCGGCTCTACCTGGGCACAGCACTTCTGAGAATGCTGGGGTCCCCTACCTTGGCTTGCAGGGCCATGGTTCTATGCCAGGAGAGGCAGGCTGAGATGGCCTGAGACATTGACCTCTTCCTTCTACCCTGAGTTCAGTTCCTAAAGCAGAGGTATCACTGTCCCCACTCCCCAGCTCCAGAGTCCCAGATGTTGCCTGGGGGACAAAGCAGGCCTTAAAATAGTTACCTTCTAATCTCTTCACAAAGGACTGACTTCAATTTCAGTAGGGTGTAGATACAATGCAAACCTTAGAGTGCTCTCAAAAACAGTTGGAGGTGGGGCGCCTGGGTGGCTCAGTTGGTTAAGCGACTGCCTTCGGCTCAGGTCATGATCCTGGAGTCCCGGGATCGAGTCCCACATCGGGCTCCCTGCTCAGCAGGGAGTCTGCTTCTCCCTCTGACCCTCTTCCCTCTCGTGCTCTCTGTCTCTCATTCTCTCTCTCTCAAATAAATAAATAAAATCTTAAAAAAAAAAAAACAGTTGGAGGTTGTGCTGAAAGGTAATTGGAAGGAGACTGGTAGATTCATTGGAAATACAGATTCAACTGTGGGAGAGGTAGTTTGCCAGAGAGAACTAGAATTCCTCCTGGGGTCGGAACAAATCTAAAACACTGACTTTAGTAATTGTCTTTTCCTCAAAGGAGCCTAAGATTTTTTTTTTAAGATTTTATTTATTTATTTGACAGAGAGAGACCCAGCGAGAGAGGGAACACAAGCAAGGAGAGTGGGAGAGGGAGAAGCAGGCTTCCCGCAGAGCGGAGAGCCCGATGCGGGGCTCGATCCCATGACCCTGGGATCACGACCTGAGCCGAAGGCAGACGCCTTAACGACTGAGCCACCCAGGCGCCCGGAGCCTAAATTTGATGGTATTCATTTGTAGAGTCTAGGACATTGTTGCAAACAATGGAGCAACTGGCCCCCAATTCAGTGGCTCTTAACTGCTGGGTGTGGTCAGGGAAAGAGACAGCCAAAGAGAATATCACTATGCTCTCAGGGTGACTATTGGCTTACCCAAGACAGCACCCCCTGCCCCCAACCCCACCAACAGGGGCATCATCAGAGGCTTCACACTGTGTGGGAGAAATAGACCCTACTAAAATACTCTATCCAGTCACTAAACAAATACACAAGCAAATAATAATAACAAGCCCTGGAAGGTGAGGGCGGGGGGATGGAGGTAAGGAGAAGCACCCAGAGTGACTACAATATATTATCGAAACCACCTGTTTTCCAGCAAAATATCACAAGACATGCAAAGAAACAGGAGTGTATGACCCATGCACTGGAAAAAGAACAAGCAACTGAAAGTACTTTGGGGATCAACCAGATATTGAATCTAACAAAGACTTCAAAATAGCCATTATAAATATGTTCAAAGAACAAATGGAAACTGTGATTAAACAGCAAAGGAAGGTACAATGACAATGTTGCCTCAAACAGAAAATATCAATTAAGAGAAAGAACCAAATGGAAATTCTGGTTGAAATGTACAATAACCGAATCCCGGAGTGTAGATGACGTGCCATTTCTTTCTTTGGTAACTGTGAGAAGGACTTTCCAGCATTTTCTTGTCCTCCTCTTAAATAAGCGACTTCAATAATTTTTCAGTTACTAGTTCTACTATGTGTTCTCCTATATAAACAGTCATTTTTTAGTATTTTAAAGTAATACATTAAACTGATTTAACAGGAAAAAAAAAGATTTTAACAGCATTGGTTTTCATGAATCTGGCAGAACCACCCTGGTGAAAAATGTTCTTAAAATAAACATATCAATAACAAAGGAAAGGAACTAATATTTGGTGAATGTCTCCATCATCTCGAGTACCTTCTCTGTGCTTTCTCATTGAATCCTCATTAAATGAAGAATTCCTCTAGGAATCACCAACTTAGAGGTCAGGAGAACCTGAAATTTAAAATCAATGAGTAAATAGTGAGTGGATGGCCACATGTATGACTCAAAAGCTTATTTCTTCTAAAGTACTTCCTTAAACTTATGAATATTTACATTACTTCTTATAAATCTGGAAAAAAAAGTTTAATTCCAGTTTAGTTAACATAGTGTAATATATATATTTTTAAGATTTTATTTATTTATTCATGAGAGACAGAAAGAGAGAGAGAGAGAGGCAGAGGGAGAAGCAGGCTCCCAAGGAGCAGGGAGCCCGATGCGGCACTCGATCCCAGGACCCTGAGATAATGACCTGAGCCGAAGGCAGACGCTTAACCATCTGAGCCACCCAGGCACCCAACATACAGTATTATATTATTTTCAGGTACATTATATAGTGATTCAATAATTCTATACATTATTCAGTGTTCATCATGATAAGTGTACTACCATCTGAAAATTTCTGACTCATCCTTCTAGACCCTGTGAAAAGGTTAGCTGTCCTGTGACATTCTCAATTCTCTGAGGGAGGGTAGCACCATCTTGGCACCTGGAGAAGGTCCCACTATTACCTGTTCATATCTAGGTTTCTTATGGAGGTTCTGAGTTCCTGAAAAGAAGAGATATCTTATTTGTCTTTTTTATTCACAGGACCTAAGCAATTTAGTCCATAGTAAGAACTCAATAAATGTTTGTTGAATGAACAATCAATCTATGTAATCCTCCTGTGGGAAATTCCTTTGAGTTATGTGAACCTTAAAAAATTTATTTTACCAGCAAAAATGGGTTAACTTGGAATAGCAGAGAATTGCAATTCGGGACATACAACCTACCACAAAACCACGGGCAAGTCCAAAAAACAAAGGAGAGAAATGTTATTTTATGGAGAAGAAGGAAATTGGGAAGGTTAATTTTGAACAAAAGTCCATTGGAAAAAAGCGACAGTTCAGGGTAATGATGGTTTCTCATTGGCTGAGTTACTGAGGTAGCTGTTTCCTTGTAGGAGATGCAATGTACATTTTGCCCTGTTGGGGCCTGTCATTGATGATTTTTTTTTTCTTGTTGAGGATTCTTCTGTTGGGGTCTGTAATTGACAATTTTTCCTGATTGATCTCAGACGGTACGGCATGAGAGCTCCCCCTTCTGGCCTCCATACGCCATTGGGTTTCCCTTATTAATTTTCACAATTCGTAAGCGCTGATTTGAAAATGAAAATTGACTAAGGTAAACATGTAAATGGACATTTCATTAATTATAAGATGATGATGCTTCTTGCCTAGCTGACATCAGCTGCTCTGGAGAAATAGCTGTTTTACCCAAGGAGCTTGCAGGTGCAGCGCGGACAGTTTGACAGAGGGCAGGACAGTGTCGGCTGCCTTATTGAGATGGCCAACACAGACTGTGGTAGAAACCACCAGAAACAATTTTGGCTACTTTAAGATTTTAAAAAAAAAAAAGGTTTGCAAATATATTTGTTAGCTTTTGGAATCAAAGAAAGTTCTGGAGAACCAATTTTGGGAAATGAACAGTAATCAAAGGGAGGGATGTGGCTGGGAACACAGCCAAGGCTGCACCATGCAGCTTCTCTTAGTGCACCATGGTTGACCACCAGACACCTCTCATTGAACTTCCGGCTCTCAGTCCCACAGCTGCCGTGACAAAAGGTCTGGATTTTTCAAAATCCTGGCTGGGAGCTTTCCATTGTCCCAGATTTGGTAACATAATCATGTCCTAGGTGACAGAGAGTGAGGAAAGAGAATGCTTGCCCCTTTATCTTCCATGGTGGGAATTAAGCTCTGTATTATACTTATTTTGGGATGGATACTCACCAAATTTGAAGGGTATTTGCTTGCTAATAACCACAACAATTAATGGTCATAATGGTAGATTGATGGCATTGATGGCTTCAGGCCCTTAATTCTGGTACTGAATCCTGGAGAGAATATTTCTGTACTGCATCTTACACCTTCTTTCTATTCCCATGGTGCAATTCGTCCCCTCATTATTTCTGTTCTAGGAAGTGGGAATGACATACTATTGGCTACTTGCTCTCTGCTCCCCCAAATCATGATGCTGTACCTCCATTTTACCCTCTCATAGCTTCCAGAGTAAACTTCTTGAACTATAAGCAATAACCATGTAATTTCTCCCTCCAAAAACCACTTCAACATTACCCTGTGCTATGGAATAAAGTAAAAACTTTTCAGGGTGGAATTGGAATATCTCTGTGATCTGGTGCCAATTAATCTTGCCAGTGTTTCAACACTCTCTAGTTCACATAGATACCTTAGATGCTGGTTATCAAGGACACTCAAGATTACTGAAGCACACTCTTAGCTACAGGCATTCCTTCCAAGCATTTACTGTGTGCCTAGGTACTAGAGAGGTAACCATGAATAAAGACTGGTCTTCTGCACCTCAGATATGCTATTTGAGCTATTTAAACCTGAAGTGGATATCAACTAAATATAACAGCCAAGCAAATAAATCTGAATTGGTTGTGAACCAAATATCAGCCCTATTCTAATTGTTTCTTAAATACCTGGCCTGGGTAATCACCCAGTTTTCAAGGCCCAGACCCAACATGATTCAATCTATAAAAGAATTTATGATCATCTTCCTTTGGAGTAAGTCTAGGTCTTTTCTGTGTTCCTAGAGCTTCTGTCAATACACAGCCCTACTACATTGGACATCATGTCTGTAATTTATCATACAAGCCTAGTGTTTTTCTCTCATGAAATTTCAAGCTTCTTGAGAATAGGAACACCCCTCCCCCCATCTTGTTCACAATTGTGTTCTTCAAAATATGTAGCCTGAGACTTTTCACGTGGTAAGTAGTTAACAAATACCTGCGAGATTGAAAGCCATTGGTTTTATTTGTTTATTTATTTGTTTATTTTTTAATTTTTTTTATTATTATCTTACATTAATCACCATACATTACATTATTAGTTTTTGATGTTTTAAGTAGAAGACAGAGAATTGAAATGTTTTAGCACAACACGGTCATCGGTACTTGAGCCTATGTTATATTAACAATATGTTATTATTTTGGCCTATGTTACAGGGTTACTGCAGGATGTCACAAATTGTGGAAAGTCATAATTTGCTAAAATTGAATTTAGCTTTGCTTAAATGTAGGGTACTTTTCAAGACCTTTAAAAATTCAATGGAAATGTCAACATACATAGACTGAGGCTCACTAATGGTAAAAGATCACTTTTCCTTTGCCTGGTAAAAAGCAGTATTAAAAAATTCAGTTTACTAAAAAGTAATAATGGCCAATAATAGCAATTTATTATGCATATAACATGTACAATTTCCTCTTCTAAGTCTTTTACCTATGTAAGCTCATTGATTCTCATGACATCATCACTTTGAGATTGGAAGTATTATGATAATATTTTTACAGATGAGGAAATAAAAACTCAGAGGAGTTAAGTGATCTGCCTAAGGCCAGTTTAGCTAGTAATTGGCTGAGCTAGGATTAGGTGCCAGAACTGTCCAATTCTATCTTACATACTACACTTCCTTCCAGTGTATTGGTAGGGGGAAAACTCTAACTCAATTTAATTGGAAGGCAACTAAATTTAGTACTGACTTAGACGGGATTTTCTTTCTTTCTTTTTTTTTTTCCATTTAGGGCAAGTCATAGCAAATCTCCTAATACTTTTGGGTGACATTCATAGTTGTCCTGATTTGAATAGGAGGGTTAGATATTGATATAAATGAGCAGTAATAAGCTAAAAGGAGAGCAAATCTTAGGCATCTTTGGGAGAACCGTTGATGGTGGACTGTTGCTCATGCAATTAACTGCCATCATGTTATCCTTCAAAGAAGCAATGTGACCCATGGCTAGAAAGTAACCTTGGAGTTGGAGTCAGAAATTGAGGTCAAGTTTTAACTCTACTACTTACTATATGGATGCCCTTGGGCAGTTTACTTAGTTTTTAATAAATTTTTATTTTCATTTATATAAAAAGAATAACGTGGTCCACATGCTCTGGTGTGATTTGAGGATTATAAATGGCAAATATAAAGTGCCCAGCACACAACCAATACATAGTAATAATTATGATTTGCAGGATGTACTTTTCGTGGAGACCAGATTCAAAGCAATTGGCTTTTTACCAGGGGCATAATATGTTACCACCTTCCTTGATTATATTGACTTTTTCCCTCTTTAATATAAACTCACAAGCAGGCCTTGCTGCTCTGGAGTAACTATGATGTAATGGAGTGAGGAACTTTATTATGCCCTGTCCCCCCTGCTTCCTTCCATCCCCAGGACCCAAAGTCTCCTCTTGGTACAGTATGTGATACTCTCGATTGAGCCTGCATTGGCTCATGTCTTCTACAGTGTATGGTGTCTAAATGGCCATCATGCTAGAGTGCCAGGGTGGCTCAGTCAGCTAGGCGTCTGACCCTTGATTTTGGCTCAGGTCATGATCTCAGGGTTGTGAGATCCAGCCCCGCATCCAGCTCCTTGCTGAGCGTGGAACATGCTTAAGATTCTCTCTCTCCCTGTCCCTCTGCCCTTCCCCTACAATTCATGCTGTCTTGTGCTCTCTCTCTCTAAAAAAAATGGCCATCATGCCACATGCTTTACATTAGGTTCACTCCTGACTTATTTGCATAACTTGAAAAAATCTAAATATTTAAAAAAGCCCCACTAATTTACTGAAATAAAATTCCCTCAGTGAAATTTTGTGTGGGGACAAGCTGGACGGGAAGCCAGTTTAAACTATCAAGTGTGGGATGTGAGTAGTTAAAATGCCAGACATGGCAGAGGTGTCAGCTAGAAAGCCATGGAAAACATTATGATGTTTTTGGAAGGACTGGACCCTAACTCTTTGGAGGTCCAGAAACTCATCTCAGATTTTCATCATGAGGTAATTAGTCTCTGACTCAAGGCCAACAATCCTT
Source organism: Zalophus californianus (assembly GCF_009762305.2). Classification (NCBI taxonomy): domain Eukaryota; kingdom Metazoa; phylum Chordata; class Mammalia; order Carnivora; family Otariidae; genus Zalophus; species Zalophus californianus. The sequence goes on along the minus strand of NC_045602.1, from coordinate 104,620,145 downwards.
TGAAAGTGTCAGATGATTTAGATTGGCTGGCAATACAATGGTAGGAATAAGCTAGAGCTTTAGTTGTGTGGTTAGAGTTGTATTTTCCTTAACATCAAGCTGGGATAATCTCTCTGCATGTCTCAAAGGTCCTCACATTTTGAGAGCTAGTTTCTAGCACCCCATCTACTCAGTTAAAAAAGTCTTATCTTTGGACCCTCAGAACTGGGGGCATTGATGTCTTGTACCTGAAAGAAAGATTCAGGAGAGGAACTTAAAACATGTCACACTCCCCTCCCCGCCTTGATGGAAATGAGAAAACTGATACCACCTGGTAAGAGAAGAACTCTAGGGAGAGGTTGGAATTGAGGAAGCACTAGAGGAAGTGAACCACTCCAATGTCCCCACCCCAATCCAGCCAACACCCATTCTATGGCATCCCAGCCCACAGCACTAAGTTCTTCTCGCCAGTTTCCCCAAACCTCAGTCTTCCATTTGTGTCTTGTGCCTCCCTCCTTCAGTCCCAGCCTGAAGGGCTTGGCAGTGACCTGCTTTTAGTTTAGGATCTGGTGATGAGAGTGTTTTTAGAAAAAAAGCAAGGCAAAAAGAAGGGGGAGTGATCTTGAGAATTTTAAAAAACTATGAATGCCAGAATATAAAAATATACTGGAATGTTAGAAAATCTCCCAGAAAGGTGACCAAAAAGAAAAACAAAAATGAAAATAGAAAATAGAAGGATAGGAAAGTTAGCTAATGTTAAGTTGTTTTACTTGTTTGTTTTCTTAGAGAGAGGGGGGAGGAACAGATGGAGAGGGAGAGAGAAAATCTTAAGCAGGATCCACACCCTCTTAAGAGAATCCACGCCCAGCACACAGCCTGACACAGGGCTCGATCTCACAACCCTGAGATCACGACATGAGCTGAAATCAAGAGTCAGACTTAACCAACTGAGCCACCCAGGCGTTCCCGTTTTACTTGGTTTTTAGAAAGAACATGTTTTAAATTAATATAGTTGTCTGGATGATAGGATCTCATGTATTCAGAAAAGCAAAACAATAACCTTGATTCTCTGGTGTGGCCAGGGCTCCAAGTTACTAACCTGAGAACTCACCCGTGACATTCAGAGCCAGCGGGTCCTCACAACCTTCCCCTTGGCTTAGCTCTGCTAAAGCCTGAAGACTGGGCTTTGCCATTCTCATTTGGGCCTCCTTTAGACAATACTTGGGCCACCCTCCACAAGGGGGAGCTGTGGCTGAGATAGGAAACAATCTCCAGCGTTACTTTTTTTTTTTTTAAAGATTTTATTTATTTATTTATTTATTTATTTATTTGACAGAGAGAGACACAGCAAGAGAGGGAACACAAGCAGGGGGAGTGGGAAAGGTAGAAACAGGCTTCCCGCCAAGCAGGGAGCCTGATGCGGGACTCCATCCCAGGACCCCAGGATCATGACCGGAGCCAAAGGTAGATGCTTAACGACTGAGCCACCCAGGCGCCCCTCCAATGTTACTCTTGAAACCCAACAAAGACTGCTGGTGAAGGATGGGAGAATCCACACCATTCACCATGTAATTGCTATGAATGTAAGACAGGTGCACATGTTATATCAGCATTCCAGGTGAAAATGTGGATTGGTAATTCCACTAGGCTTCATATTCTTATTGTCCTGGGCTCAGATGAAGCCTTTTCTGTCATGTCATATTCTCATTCCAATGCTGGTCATGCTTGGTCCTCCAGCCCATCCTCCTGTCTCAAACCTGCCCTATCTTGCAAATGACACCACCATCCATCAGGTCACCCGAACCAGAGCCTTGAGAGTCATCCCAGCACTGTGCTTCTCTAACCTTAATATTGTGAAATTGCAGCTTCTGATTCAGGATGTCTGGGCTGGGCCCAAGAGTTTACATTTCTACTAAACTACCAGGTAAGATCTATGGATGCTGATCCAGGAGCCACTGTTCCAGTAGCAGGGCCTACGCATCTCTATACCCTCATCCCCTCCAGCTATAAGTCATTAAGTTTTGTAATTTCCACCTATAGCACTGATGGGGGCCAGGCTGGAGTCTCTTCTTGCATGGATTAAAACAACCTACCAAGGCGATCTTCCTGCCTCTAGTCTAGCTTCTCCAAAGGCCACATTTTTGCCAGAGATTGATTCTTTCTTCCCTCTTCTTTCCTCCCTGCCCCCCCCACTTTCCATTTTTACTTTACTCTGGGTTTCATAAAGCACAGGGGTCAGGGCCTTTGATTGAAAAGGAAGTCAGAAGGGGAGAAGCTGAGTTAAGTGGTACAGGATGGTGATCGGTTGAGAAACTATATTGCAAATTCAAACAGACTCAAACAAAACAGAGGATATGCACTGATGAAAGGATCTCAATGCCACTGAAGCATTCCTAAAGAAGAGTGGAAGATAAAAGTAATTGTTTCTGCCCAGCCTGGAGAACCATGTTCCCAACGCTTCTCTGAGCTAACCCCTGGGCCTTGGGAAGATCACTTCCTCTGAGACTGTATTCATGTCTGTCCATCAGTGGGAATGCTCTGGATAAGGTTTCCAATTTCATCCAGGAATGAATTCTGCATTTTCTCAGAAGGGGGCCAAGAAAAGATTTTTGGGAATGTGTTTCTTTTTTTTTTTTAAAGATTTTATTTATTTGGACAGAGAAAGAGAGATAGCGAGAGCAGGAACACAAGCAGGGGGAGTGGGAGAGGGAGAAGCAGGCTTCCCACGGAGCAGGGAGCCCGATGTGGGGCTCGATCCCATGGACCCTGGGACCATGACCTGAGCCGAAGGCAGACGCTTAATGACTGAGCCACCCAAGCGCCCCTGGGAATATGTTTCTAATCTTGGCTTTGCCTCCAACAGCTGTGGGCGCACAGATAAATCATGTGACCCAGAGGGGCCCTCCTCCTTCTCACCTGTGAAATGAGAAAGTTGGACTAGAGGATCCCAGGATTCCTTTCAGTTCAAAGACCCTGTGGTTGTACCTTTTCTTTTTCATAGAGGAGCCATTTATTTTTCTCTTTAAAAGATTCCACATATCGGGGCGCCTGGGTGGCTCAGTAAGTGAAGGATCTGCCTTCAGCTCAGGTCCTGGGATGGAACCCCATGTCTGGCTCCCTGCTCAGTGGGGAGCCTGCTTCTCCCTCTGCCCCTCCCCCTACTCATGCGTGCTCTCTCTCAAATAAATAAAATCTTTTAAAAAATAAAATAAAATATTTCAAATCTCATCAATGCATGATCATCAGGAGATAGAGGAGAGGCAGGAAGTGGACACAATGGTGAGCCCAACTTATTAGGATGCAGAATAAAAGGGAAAAAAAGCCTATCAAGCAAAACAGAATAAGATCTATCTATCTATCAGCAGTAGCAGTTTAGTAGAAGGCCATGATAATATCATCTAAAAGCGAAAAAACAACAAAACAAAACCCAAATATACTAAGTTTCAGAACTTCTCTATTACTTAATTCAATGCTTAGGGCTAGTCTGTCAGGAATGTTTAAGTAAGGATTGAGGAAAGAGGCATTTGCTGATGAATTCCAGTAAATGTGTATAATGGGTGTTATTAATGATAAACTTGACAACATTTTCCCACTGTGTATACTCATTGGCTTTTTATTTTAATTTGACCTCAGGTGCTCAGGATGGGATTTGGCATAATCATAATTCTTTAAAAAAAATCAATTATTTTAGAAAGAGCATGCGAGTGCATGGGGGAGGGGCAGAGGGGGAGGGAGAGAAAGTCTCAGGCAGACTCTGTGCTGAGCCGGGAGCCTCAAGACCCTGAGATCACAACCCAAGCCAAAACCAAGCATCAAACGCCAACCGATTCTGCCACCCAGACACCCCAATCATAATTTTTGATATGCTATCACCAATCCATACACAGTCCTCTTTTATTTATTCACCTATTCACTTACTTTCAGATGATGTAATGGACAATCTTGTCTCCTTCCCTCAATTCAAGAACTAGAAATTAACAAATATTTGTGCCTACCTATGTGCTTCTTCCCTCTCCCATCTAACAAATATTTGTGCCTACCTATGTGCTTCTTCCCTCTCCCATCCTTCTCCTCCCCAAAAGGAACCCGCATCCTGAATTCTGTGTTGATGACATGTTCAACATTTATATGGATTTATCAAAAATGGATATGTTTAAATAACATATTGATTTGTTTAAAATTGTTCTTAGACTTTTACAGAAAAGTATTGTGTTCTGTGTGGTCTTCTGAGACTTACTTTTTTCACTCACTACTGGGTCCCTAAGATTTATCCATGGGATGGCTGTATAATATTTTGGGAGGTTGATTTATCTCTATTTATGCCTTCTCTGTCTTGGGCATTTGGAGTATTTTTCCCACACATTTTTGTATTACTAATCAATGTTGCTGTAAATCTTTTTGTACAAGATGTGTCTGTTCAAGTTGTTCTCTACTATGTAGTTATTATTTTCTCCTCTTTAATTAATGACTGTCTTGCAAGAGATACTTTGAAATTATGTAAAAATTCTATTTCTCCTCAAACATTCACCCATTAATTTTTAGCATCCATTCGTGGGTTATGCCTATAGCAATTATTACTATAGTGTTTGCCTAATGATAACTTTGTATTTCCCTCATGTCTTCTACATTTACTAATTATAATATTATTAAATTGTTAATATATTTAATGATAGCATATATAAATGTTATGTACTAATAGTAATTTATAATATATTAGTATTTGAATAATATCATAGTATTAATTATAATTATAAGGAAGAGCTGTCTGTGCTCCCCCATTTATTTATATATTTAAATTTTTATTTAGTTTTGGACTCAGGGGTATTTATTTTATGAGTTATCATGAAATGTTATCATATCAGCTGGTTTTGGCTTTGGCCATTTGTTGCTCATCCAGGTGGCTTTTTAAGCTGTGTCCTTTTAAGATGACTCATCCTTTTTCAAGCACTTTCTTACTTTTTTTTAAGATCTTATTTATTTATTTGACAGAGAGAGACACAGTGAGAGAGGGAACACAAGCAGGGGGAGGGGGAGAGGGAGAAGCAGGCCTCCTGCAGAGCAGAGAGCCTGATGTGGGGATTGATCCCAGGACACTGGGATCATGACCTGAGCCAAAGGCAGATGCTTAATGACTGAGCCACCCAGGCACCCTGTTACTTTTGTACACTACAAGATATTCCAAGGACTTGGGCTTGCTCCCCAGGAATCATATTTTCCCTGCTTTGGCCCTGGAATCAATCACTTTTAAAGGAGCCCTGATTCCTTTTATTGAAGAATGGTGTTTAGAAACCACGATCTGGGCACTGGGTGTGCTCATTGCTACTAGGTCGTCATTGTCTCTAGCTGCTTTCAATGGACAGAACTACATACATATTCCTTTAGCTTCGAATGAAGTATTTGCTTCATGTCCACATCTAACCCATTCTTTAAGTCTCAGTGTAATTTTCCTTCATCCCATGAAATCAACCTTGACACCAACGCTAGAAGAAGTATTTCACTTTTCTGAAATTGCATAGACCTTAATCTGTATCATATATTGCTTTCCCCATGGATTATGTTAATTCCTATATCCACATTATAGTTGATGTTAGACCATAACATCGTCTCTCAAAGAAGGACCCAATTTTGTATAGGACATGTTATGGTTTTTTTGCATAAAATAAACACTAGAGCCACCTTTTCTGGGGAGCTACATATTTTGAAACAGATAATTATTTTATTTGTGAAAGAGAATTTCAAAAATCATTTTAGATTTTCTGAATAAAATAAGTCTGTTTAAGAGGAAACAAAATTAGTGAAGCATGTAGAACGATGTTTACAACATTGTAGTTATAAAATACATGTGAATTGTTTCTCTTGTCTCTTATAAAACTACTTTCTTACAGGGCAGATTTAATGATCTTCTAATAATCTAAATACATTAATCTATTCTAAGAAAGTAGCTAGCTTCTTTTGTTTTTAAAGATTTTATTTATTTATTTGAGAGAGAGAGAATGAGAGATAGAGAGCACGAGAGGGAAGAGGGTCAGAGGGAAAGCAGACTTCCTGCTGAGCAGGGAGCCCGATGCGGGACTCGATCCCGGGACTCCAGGATCATGACCTGAGCCGAAGGCAGTCGCCTAACCAACTGAGCCACCCAGGTGCCTAGTAGCTAGCTTCTTATTCTTCTTATTCCTTATTATGTCTAAGGAAGTAAAAATGCCACTAGAAACGCATTAAAAAAATACAGAACTGGTTAAATATTGTAACAGATATATTTTATAAATAAGACTGTAATGTTTGTTTTGTTATTTAGATTATGAGAAATGATTAACATTGGCACTTTCCTCCTATTGAGACTTATTTTCCTCCATTTTTATACTTTTAGGATACTGATTAATTTAGATTCTTTAAAGGATGTTTGATAAGCCCTTTGATTTCTTTTGCACATACTGTTTAGGAAGACCAACTGGTCATATTACCATGTGTTATCCTATCAAAATTCTTTTGAGGGGTGTGTGTGTATGGGTATGTGTGTGTAGAAAAACTCTTTTATTAGAAGTTCTATTTTTCCTTTTCTCTGTCACCGAATTGGCACACTATGCCATGTAGATCATATTTCACTCCTAGGCCAACAAGACATTCATTCAGCATCCAGTCAAATATCTTTATTACTTTGTGATTCTGATCTTATTTCCTGGCACTAGATCATATGTTATTGTTGATAAGGTTAATAAATAACACAGCTCTAAGAATTGCCAAAAACATGATCCATTTGTCTTCCCCACTTGCCTTTTCTTCTCAAAAATAGGATCATTTGACCCCCCTGTCAGTCCTTTAGAACCAATTTTGACCTCAGAAAGAGAGATTTAAAGTATTCACAACTCTCTGGCACTTAGAATTGAAACCTTCCTGCTCTAACTCTGAATGATGCTGGGCCTCTGCAACATTTTCTTGTGGCCAGATTTCCAATTTCCCCCCCAGTTGCCTACTATTGAATCTCATGTTGTTCCTTATTGCAAACTGTCTGATTTCCATGTTTCTCTGAGAGTCTGCCTTCCTCTTATAAGTCAACCTCCCAGAGTCTGGGGATTGCTCCTTAGGAATCTTATCAACAACTCAGGCACCTGGCTGCATGTCTCAGAACTGCTAGAAACATGGTGTAAAACACGAACTGTGTTCATACTCTAGGTGACGTACTTTCACTTCTACTCAGTTCAACTCAACAAACATTCATTAAGCAACTTCAGAGCCCAGGCCCATACCAGAGTATGGGGATATAAAGATAAATGAGTTCGTAAAAACTTCCTAGTCTTGTTGAGGAGACTGCAATGCAAATATACTACACAAGTGTGTATTAAGAATTAGGCATATAGAGGCACCTGGGTGGCTCAGTCGTTAAGTGTCTGCCTTCGGTTCAGGTCATGGTCCCAGGGTCCTGAGATCGAGCCCCGCATTGGGCTTCCTGCTTGGTGGGAAGCCTGCTTCTCCCTCTCCCACTCCCCCTGCTTGTGTTCCCTTTCTCGCTGTGTCTCTCTCTGTCAAATAAATAAATAAAATCTTTAAAAAAAATAAAGAATTAGGCATATATACCTAGTCAGAGAGAGAAGCAGCTCTAAGGAAGGAGTAGCTAACCATCTGATAGGAAAATATGGAAATGTTTTCATGTGCAATGACTACATAGCTACCATGTCTAGGTTTCATCCTTTGGCAATTAGAAGTCATGGTAGATTACATTATTGGCCCCAGTATATACCTTTACATATATGTATATATTTTTTTACATGACTTCATGGGGGCAGTCCCCTGTCACATCCTTGAACTCTGAGACATTAGTGGACATAATGCAAGCAGGGCTGTGGAATGGATTTGCATAATGGAACTCGTGTTTTTGTGTTGCCACCATTGCCATAAAGAGATGCTTATGTCAGTCTATGGATCCCAAGAGGAGATTGAGAGACAAGTGGAATGAAGGTGCTCCAACTAAGCTACCTCAGTCAAGCTAGCCTAAAACAGCACCCCCACCTGACACACAGACACATGAGAAAGCCCAACTGAGATCAGCTCATCATTGACCTCATGATCCATAGAACATATTATTGTGCTTAGCCCCTTAGTTTTGGGTGGTTTATTTTGCAGCAATAGCTAGCCATACAGGAATCATTGAAGCTGTTGAAAAGTTTACCAGATGTATATTTTAGAAGGATCACTTGGAGAAACCAGTAAATTTGAGGGGGAGGAGACTAGAGATGGACAGACAAGCCAAAAAAATGACAATATTTAGCTAAGAAATTATGAAGGCTTGAACTACAGTGATTGTGAAAAAAAGAGAAACCGATTCAAGAGTGATTCAGGATGTAGGTCATAGTTATTTACTGGATGTGGATGAAGAAGGAGAGGATGAGTTGAGGATAGCTTGCTGATTTCTAGGTTAGATTACTGACAAATCTGACTGTGATAAATGGAATATACAGGAATTCAAGCAGCTTTTTTTGTTGTTATTGTTGTTTTGTTTTGTTTTTTTTATTATGTTATGTTAATCACCATACATTACATCATTAGTTTTTGATGTAGTGTTCCATGAGTCATTGTTTGCATATGACACCCAGTGCTCCATGCAGAACGTGCCCTCTTTAATACCCATCACCAGGCCAACCCATCCCCCCACTCCCCTCCCCTCTAGAACCCTCAGTTTGTTTTTCAGAGTCCATCGTCTCTCATGGTTCGTCTCCCCCTCCGATTCCCCCCTTCAGTCTTCCCCTCCTGCTGTCTTCTTCTTCTTCTTCTTTTTTTTTTTTTAAATATAATGTATAATTTGCTTCAGAGGTACAGATCTGTGATTCAACAGTCTTGCACACTTCACAGCGCTCACCATAGCACATACCCTCCCCAGTGTCTATCACCCAGCCACCCCATCCCTCCCACCCCCCCACCACTCCAGCAAACAAACTCTCAGTTTGTTTCCTGAGATTAAGAATTCCTCATATCAGTGAGGTCATAGGACACATTCTTTCTCTGATTGACTTATTTCACTCAGCATAATACCCTCCAGTTCCATCCATGTCGTTGCAAATGGCAAGATTTCATTCTTTTTGATGGCTGCATGATATTCCATTGTATATATATACCACATCGTCTTTATCCATTCATCCGTCGATGGACATCTTGGCTCTTTCCACAGTTTGGCTATTGTGGACATTGCTGCTATAAACATCGGGGTGCACGTACCCCTTCGGATCCCTACATTTGTATCTTTGAGGTAAATACCCTCAAGCAGCTTTGTTAATGGACAAGAAACAACAGCAGGCTAGTAACCCATTCCCTTCTTCGCAGAGATACCTAGAAGTAATGAATTAGTCAAACCTCCATGTAAACCTTGTAAAGACTTGAAGACAAGACCTCCCGGTAAACATACTAATGTTGTCATTTGGTGGAACAATACCAGGGAGTCCTTACCTATGATTTTTTTCCATGCGATATACATGGTCTCTCTTGATTATTGTTCACAAAACTGGAATTTGTGGATCTGTAGGTCATGAATGACTGAAGAAGAGAAAGTTGTACTACAGACTGTAATTAATAGAGTATAAAATGGGCTTTTCTTTTTTATTAAGATTTTATTTACTTATTTGACACACAGAGAGAGAGAGAGCATGAGCAGGGGGAATGGCAGGCTCCCTGCAGAGCAGTGGGAGCTCGATGTGGGGCCTCAATCCCAGGACCCCGGGATCATGACCTGAGCCATAAAATGGGCTTTTCTAAAATGGAGATGGGTCTCTTTGTGTGAGCAGTATCTCCATAGAAATTGCTCGGAAGAATCTTCTCTGTTAAATATGAAACCAAAATTCAATGACGTGAGAGACAAAAATGGGGTTTTGGGGTCTGCATCTCAGTGTTTCAGATTCCTCCAAGAGATGAACGTGTCACCAGTGACTGGTGACTTCCTGCTTCCTTTGACTTATTATAAATTTTGGTATTGGGTAGGATCTATGACTGCGAGTCTCCTTTGACAACTCACAACAGTTTTTTTCTCAAATGCTGGGGCAAGGACAGAGTGTGGCAACTTGGATTGAGGACAATGCTAATAAAAGAAGCAGAAGCCACCAGTAGGGACCTGACACTTCTGTTGATAATCAATGGATGTTCTCCAAGAGACAGGCTCCTCCTGGAATGTAATGAGCAGGGCTAGCAGCTGACTTATGTAAGATAAACAGACTTTCCTTGATTAAAACATTAGGATAGTGTGGATGGAGTGAGTGCCAGAAATTGCCAGAAGGAGATGGTGCACTTCTCACAAAAAGTTAGGGATACTGGGCAAACAACCAATGGCTGTCTTCATGAAATTCCCTCAGGGTTGGCACAAGTTCTAATGTCTGGGTAGATTTGATGTCAAATCCTTTGTTATTCTGGAATCACTTGAAATGTGTGTGTTCACAGTTTTGCTCATTTTAGTGGGTTTATGTTTTATTTCTCTCCAAGTATTAACTTCTTGAGAACAGGAGTATGTTGTAGAATAGTAATTCTCAAACCGAGAGCATACACACCACCAGGGGATCCTGATAAAATGCAGATTCTGACTCAGCAAGTCTGGGACGGAGCCTGAGAATCTGCATTTCTAACAACCTATCTGGTCGTGTTGATGCTGCTGACCCATGGACCACATGAGTAACCCCAGTCTAGCTCTAGCTGTTCATCTAGAAGAGTAAGGGTATCTAACGGCTCTTTATTATGGGTTCTTAATTATAGGAATTATTCCAATGACTACCTTCCATAAAGAAATTCTCCATTTGGGTGAAGCTCCTTCACTGTCTTTTTTTTTTCCTTCTGGAGAGCAGAAAGAGACTCAGGTAGCAAAACAACACTTTCCTCCTACCCACTACAAAGTGGCTGCTAGCTGTCTTGAAATGAAAATATGACTCCCTTCAATGGCAACATGTTAGTGAATTGTCCTCAGCAAACTAAATGACAAGCCTAAAAAGCCTTTGTAGAAAAGTGCTTTTGAAGAAATTTCAGGGCACCCAATTTCTCTTTCTTTTATACCCCACTGACTTCACAGGGCACAGCGAAAATCCTCCCCTACTCTACAGTTCCTCCTTGTCCCTCTTATATTCATTAGCCCTACTGATTTAGAGATATTATCTGCTACTGGATTTCGCCATTATTTACACATTTCCCATGCTTGACTTGTCTCCCCTAGAAAATGTTAAACTCTTGGAGGTCAAAGACAGTAACAGGAACAACTGCACCAGTTAACAATGAAATATTTACTATGTGTCAGGGATTTCGTATTTTTTTCCTACCCTCAGTGTGCCTAACTGCATGATATGTACTTTATATGTTCTGCTTAGTTTGGTTACAAGAGTGAACACCTTATTAAGAAAAAAAAAAACCTGTGTGTTTTCTGTGCTAAAATAGCCCTTTACAGGAGTTCCTTGAAGATCCACCTAAACAATTAGAAAATGCCATAAAGCTATTTCTTAGATATCAGAACTGCTTGTCAAGATCTTTATTTTATTTATTTGTATTTTTGCACTCCACATGTTTCCCATTTGCAATTCATACATCTGAACTTGTCATTATCCTGTGAATATGCTTTGGCAAATATTTATTAAGTATCTATAATATGCTAGGAATCAGTTAGTTGCTGGGGACAGAAGGGTGAAGAAAATAGATAAATACCCCTGATATTATGGTGTTTGTAATCTTGTCGGGGGTGTGGAGGAGGATATGGGGAGAGGGCAGACAATAAACAAACAAATAATGAGTCAGATAGGTAAAGGGGATTGTGTTGCCAGGATTGGAGTAGCTACCTGAAATGGATAAGAGAGCGAATCAATCCATGTTTGTTTTCCATATATGGCTGTCCACATACATTTTCAGTTTGAGAATGAACACACATCCTCGTGACAGAACATTGATACATTTCTGAAAAGTTCTACATTATTCTTGACAACTTGAAAAACTTTCTGTGGACTTGCCTGAACATTTGTTGTCCAGCAACACCAATTGGTCAATAACTGGCTTGCTTTTTCTTTTCTTTCCCTTCTGTTGTGAAGGTGATGTCATTCCATCAGGAGCCCAACTCCTTCCTTCCTCACATGGGATTGTACCTTATTAAACCAACTTGGAGAAGAGAATTGAATAAGTGAATAATGAGTATGCATGGGAGCATGGGCGCCTACCCCAGATTGGAGGTACATAAAAAATGGAATCTGGAACAGATAAGGTAATCCTGATACTTATTTGGTTAAAAGATTGATATTCCTAAATTTCCAACCCTAATCCATCTCATGCCTCTTTACATGTGAGGCATAACATTGCTCTCAGTGTTATGTGATCTGAAAAGTAAGTGGACATAGAAAGAGAAGTAGAAGGAGATTTCAAAGCAGTAGAAGGAAAGATAATGAGGCAGCTGCTAATGTTTTGCAAAAGGGCAGGAAGACTGTCCTTCCTGTTTAGAGAAACGATCTTGTAGATTTTTCCATGTCCATTTCATTTTTCTCACCTACTGAATAAATGAGAATCCAGGTGATCTGTAGGTCAACCATTTTCTAGAAATAAGAAGTTCACAGTACTTGGCTTTGTTCTAGCAGTGAAATCCATCTGCCTAGCACAAATCAACAGAAACCAACTTCCCTGTCATCATTCACAGGAAGCCCCTCGAAAGCCTGTGGTGACTGGCAATGTTTATCATTGGAATGAAAGTTAATAACTTCTCATCTACACTGTGGAAATGTGCATACTTCTCAGATAGTATACTGTGGTCTCTAAAGAGAGCTACAAATTAAATTCTGAGTTTAATTGTAATATACAAATCATGAAGTGCCATTTCTATATCATTGTATCCTGATCTAGTTTTGCAAAATCTGAGTGCACCCTTCCAGGCTGATATTTTGCTGTTCTCTGCTGACGACACAATTAGTAATAAATGTTTTGTTGGTCTTTGTGTTTTATGTTGGTCAGAAGTCCCTAGAACTATGAGCCTGAGACATGGATTCAGGAGTAGGTGATTGAGGAAGATTTCTTAGGAGAAAGGGATTAGAACAGGGAAAAAAAAAAAGTAAGCAAAACCATGGTCTTAGCTGGAATCCGGTTTCAGTCTGATCCCACAAATCGCTGCCTCTTGTCTTGGTCCCCCGTGTCTATCAGTTGTTGGCTGTAGTATGCCCCCCCCGCCGCAGAGAAAGGTTTATAACCTACAGTAGAAGGCAGCTCTCATTGACTAAGGGCAATTCTATGCAGCTGTGAACCATAAGCAACCATAGTTAGAGAAGCTGGGATATGGTTGTGCTGGCCCATGAGTATACCAGACTGGTAGTGGTGATCGAAAAGCATCCACATTCCCCTTTCTTTCTTTCTTTTTTTTTTTCATTCAGGAAAACTCCCTGCTCGCCTTCTGTTGTAGTATTCTCTCACAATTCCCTTCTCATTTTCCTTTAGTGTTCAAGCTTTTCTTTGTTCCACTCCTGAAAGATATGAATGATTACATTATTCCTGGAATAATTGACCAAACCCATGAATGAGTAATGGCTTATCAGGAGAGAAGACACCTCTGAATTTTGTGATCAAAGCACAATAATTTAAAGATAGTGCCCTGGGATCCTTTCCGGGTTGTACACCTGATGACCAGGATTTTCATATCTATATATACTGGCCTAGATGTTTTGACTTTTTTTCAAGAAAATCTAGAAATTTCTTTATTTTAAATGTTGATGACTAACTGAAAGAAAACCAAACAACTAACACTGTCAGAACCAGTCACTACATTTATTAGCTGAATTTCACCCGGGAGCCTTTGATTTGTATCTTCTGCCATGGAGTATTTCCTGATTGACGATTACCATTTCTTCCTGTTTGAGTGAACAACAACAACAAAAGGAAGAACTAGAGGGTGATACTCTGTTCAAAAGCTGCTCGACCAAGAGCATCCTTTGTTTTTTTCCCTATACAGCTCTGCTTTGAGTCATTTCCCATCCCAGTGACAGCTTCTTCTACCTTCTTTACTCCTGCCTTTATTTAATGTTACTGTTCTTAAGGCCTCAATTCCTTAACCCTCTTGTCTTCTCATTCAATATCTGGAGTTCCTAACCACTCTTCTGGAAATCCGGAGAGGTCCATGGCTGTGCTTCAAAGGGGTCAGTGAACACTTGGAAATTCCTCAGCAAAATTGTATGTACATGTAGATGTGCATTTGTATGCAGAGGAGTTTGTAATTTTTATTTTATTTATTTTATTTTTTTAAAGATTTTTATTTATTTATTTATTTGACAGAGAGAGAGACAGTGAGAGAGGGAACACAAGCAGGGGGAGTGGGAGAGGAAGAAGCAGGCTTCCTGCTGAGCAAGGAGCCCGATGTGGGGTTCGATCCCAGGACCCTGGGATCATGACCTGAGCCGAAGGCAGATGCTTAACGACTGAGCCACCCAGGCGCCCCAATTTTTATCAGCTTCTAAAAGTGGTCCCTCCTTGTCCTGGCTAATTTCATTCACTCCTGAAGCCTCATCCATGCTTGCAGATAATGCCGGTCTCTCATAGCTAGGCCAGAACATGTTCCCTTCCCCTCCTTTAAGAATATTTTACTGGAGGGGCGCCTGGGTGGCTCAGTTGGTTAAGCGACTGCCTTCGGCTCAGGTCATGATCCTGGAGTCCCGGGATCGAGTCCCGCATCGGGCTCCCTGCTCAGCGGGGAGTCTGCTTCTCCCTCTGACCCTCTTCCCTCTCGTGCTCTCTATCTCTCATTCTCTCTCTCTCAAATAAATAAAATCTTAAAAAAAAAAAGAATATTTTACTGGATCCCCACTGCCCTCCAAATAAAATGCAGATTTTTTCTTTGATTAGCACACAGGATACATTCTCATCACTTCCAGCTCGCACCCTATGTTCCATCAATTGTAACTCTTCAGTCTCAGATCTCCTCATGCTTCTATGGTTGGGGACATGTCACCAACACTTCTCCCCACCTCTCACCCATGTGCACATGGACGGCTCATGTTTATCCTTGGGTTGAGTTCTCCCAGAAGCCGACCCTAAGACAAGGACTTGAGAGTGTTTTATTTGGGAGTTGTTGCCAGGAAGCAGCAATAGGGGAAAGAAAAGTGAGACAGAGAATGGGAAGAATCTAGTAAAAGATATGTTATCAAGCCAGTTACTGCTGTGGGCAGTTAGAGAAACTCCAGCCCACTGAGGAACTCTGACAATGTAGAAAAACTTCAGTGGGGGCCTGGGTGGCTCAGTCAGTTGAGCATCTGCCTCTTGATTTTGGCTCAGGTCATGATCTCAGGGTCGTGAGATGGGGCCTCGTGTCTCCACACTCAGCGGGGAGTCTGCTTGAGATTTTCTCTCCCTCTGCCTCTCACCCTACGGCTCTTTCTCTCTCTCTCTCTCTTTCTCTCTCTCTCTCTTTCTCGTTCTCTTGCTCTCTCTCAAATAAATGAATAAATCTTTTAAAAAAAAAACCTTCACTTATCTCATCTATAAGGCCAGGAAGCCGGGGTGCTTATCCACCAACTCCTGGAAATCTCTGGTTGAAGGCTGTTCTTGGGGGTGACTTTTGGCAGCAACTGGTTATGTTTCAAGGGAAAAGCCCTCAGATGGTGAGTCCTTTGTGTTCCAGGGACATTGTCTGTAGCATAGAAGTGAGTGCTGAGCGAAGGCGGGCAAGGCAATGCGTTTCACTATCCAATCCCAAATGTACGGATTCATGGTAAAATACCCAATCAAAGGAAGCCAACCCAAAGGAAGTTCTCCAAAGGTTTTCCTCCCCCATGTGAGTTAAGTTAACTATCCATTGTGCTCTCTTAGTAGCTGTGATAACTTCAATCAACATATTAGCTACACCACTGAGAAAATATTAAGTAGATGCCATGGGCTGGTCCTTATGCTGGGCCGCAAGGGTGTGGCAGTGACAACAACAGGCATCCACCCATCAACTGCAGGTGTATGAGCATCACACAATTGTAGAAGGCTCACCACTTGTCTGCCTCCAAGTCTCTACAATATCTTTTATGTCTTAATTCTCAGGCCTTACTCATTACCTGGCACAGAGCCGGTATTTTGTAAACGTTTACCAATGATTAGCGAATAAATGAAGTATATTCCTTAGGCTTATTTGGAGCCCTTTACTTGAAAATTGTGAGCATGAGGAACAATTCCAAGTTGAATTGGGCATTTAAACTCTACTGATAAGCACAGATCTGGGAAATCACTACCTGCTTTGGAATGTGTCACCTTGATGGGGGGCATTAAAGCGAGGTAGTAGTCCCTGACTAGCTATCACCCAGAAAGAACACTCTGTACGATTCCACGCAGCATTTTTTTTTCTAATAAACTCAGAGCAAGCCAGCTTTGCAGCCGGAATCACTGCAATTGATCAGCAGTAATTAAAACTAGGCCTAAGAGGCAGACTTTTCATCTTTGAAGAAATTCCCAATGTGAACTTTTAAAGATATCTGCCCTAGTCAGTCCAAACCCGAGCAGAATGAATCGCCTCCTGACCTTTTGGTGAAGTCAAGTTCAGTATAATGGATGGAGCCTTTTTTTGATCACCTTGTCTTGGCAGAACTGAATCTGTTTTGAGAAGAAATGCAGCTTAATATGAAGCTTATTTTCTGATTCAAGAATGGAAGTTTCTACATATTTGTCTAGAAGCATCACACATTCAAAGACATTAAAGAAGAAGGGCATCTGAATTATTCTAGAGATGTAACTAGTATTTATTTCCACTTGCTACTGATTTCTCCAGAAATGCCAAATAAACTGGGTTCCCTAACCAGTGTTGTGATCCAGTGAGCCACCTTTTGGTCACTACTGACAACTACACCAAAATTAAGTCACATTTTTTTTTTCTTTCAATGTGGCCTCCCTCCTGCTGGAATGTGCTGTAGAGCAGTGGTTATTAAACTTTCATAGGTCTCAGAACCACCTGGAGAACACACACAACTAAATTTCCCAAAGAGGACAGGGGGCCTGGGGCTTTGTATTTTTACCAAGCTTTCATATCCATTGAATCTGAGAATCACTGCTGTAGATTATACACACAAGTTTTTCTCAAATATTTTGAGCAATTATTTTATGCAAAACATCTCTGGAAAAAAAGTCTTTAAATTTACATCACTCCAAAAAACCTAATCAAAAACACAATAAATAAAAGAAAATCAAAAGAATATATTGCAAAATCAAATAGAAGCAATTTAAGTATTAGTTTACTTAGGAATATTCCATTTTGTTTATAAAAAAGAATATTTCATTTTGTTTTGATGCAAAAGAAGCTATATTTGAATTGTGTGCTAAATGCACATGATTCACAGAATAGTGGTTTATTAAATACTGATCTAGACTGACTTTCCTTTATTTAGTTTTCCTTCGGTTTCCTACTTAAGTTCTCACCTTAAAGCAAGGCTACTCACACTCCATATTCCTATTTTTTTCTTCCAGCCCATGTTTACTTTTCAGGTGATTTCAATAATTTTTATTTAAAAGGTATTTCCTGGAGTGGTGGGGGATGGGAGGGATGGGGTGGCTGGGTTATAGACATTGGGGAGGGTATGTGCTATGGTGAGCGCTGTGAATTGTGTAAGACTGTTGAATCACAGACCTGTACCTCTGAAACAAATAATACATTATATGTTAAAAAAAAAAAAAAGAAGAAGATAGCAGGAGGGGAAGAATGAAGGGGGGTAAGTCGGAGGGGAAGATGAACCATGAGAGACTTTGGACTCTGAGAAACAAACTGAGGGTTCTAGAGGGGAGGGGGTGGGGGATGGGTTAGCCTGATGATGGGTATTAAAAAGGCAGGTACTGAATGGAGCAGTGGGTGTTACATGCAAACAATGACTCATGGAACACTACATCAAAAACTAATGATGTAATGTATGGTGATTAACATAACATAATTAAAAAAAACACAAAAAAATATGCCAAAGAAGATTCTTCATGCTGAAGGAAAATAATATAAAAATATAAAAAATAAAAGGTATTTATTTCCACAACATTGTAACTCATTTAAAATTACGTGATCTAAATAATAAAAAATAAACTAGTCCTG
The DNA here is from genome assembly GCF_009762305.2 of Zalophus californianus. NCBI lineage: Eukaryota > Metazoa > Chordata > Mammalia > Carnivora > Otariidae > Zalophus > Zalophus californianus. The sequence goes on along the minus strand of NC_045602.1, from coordinate 104,602,144 downwards.
GGGCGCCTGGGTGGCTCAGTCGTTAAGCGTCTGCCTTCGGCTCAGGTCATGATCCCAGGGTCCTCGATCGAGCCCCGCATCGGGCTCCCTGCTTGGCGGGAAGCCTGCCTCTCCCTCTCCCACTCCCCTTGCTTGTGTTCCCTCTCTCGCTGTCTCTCTCTCTGCCAAATAAATAAATAAAATCTTTAAAAAAATAAGAATAAAAAAATAAACTAGTCCAATCATATTATAGGAGACTGAAGCTCAAAAGATGATTTCCACCTATAGCAAAGTATAAAAACATTACATACAAACCTCAGAATTAAATGACTTGGCCCCAATATGGACAATTTCAGATTGGCATATGGTGAAAAAAATTCTGCAAAAATAGTAAATGTTACCACTCAAGCCCATTAGTATGTGTACAATGAAAACAACTGGCCCATGCTGGTGAGGATACAGAGCTACTGGAATGGTCATGCATTGCCGTTTGGAGTTCTAAATGGTATAATTATCTTTAAAAAAAAGTCTTTTATAAAGTTAAACACTTATGGGGTGCCTGGGTGGCTCAGTCCGTCAAACATCTCTTGATTTTGGCTCAGGTCATGGTCTCAAGGTCCTGGGATGGAGCCCCACGTCTGGCTCTGCGCTTAGCGGGAAGTCTTTTTATATAGTGGTATTAATTTCAATTTTTTTAAAGTAGGCTCCATACCCAACGTAGGTCTCAAACTCATGACCCTGAGATCAAGAGTCACACACTTTACCAACTGAGCCAGCCAGGCACCCTCTAATTTCAATCTTAAGCAGTGATGGCTTTCTTATCATGAGTTCCATATGCATATTTCTATTTTCTGTAATTCTTCCTCCATTTCTTGAATTCTCTGCCTGTAGGTTTTCATCTCCTCTGCAGCTGATGGCTTTTGCTCTTTCTTTTCCCATTTATTCTCTTTGTACATCAACTTCTTTACAGAGCCCCCTCTTTATGTGTTTTCAGAATCGCGGCACTGTGCTGCAAGGCTTTGCATTCATTTTCCAGTAGAACTTTGCTCAACTCAGTGAACAAATCTCACGTTCTTTATTTGTTCTTCCAGCCCATGCCTGGTTGACACCTCATCACTCAGTCTGGATAGGAAATGGCCTCAATCTTTTCCAGCTATTGTTAACAAAGATTATATCCAGGAGATATATATCATCTGTCATCTCTGATTTATTTTATCTTCTCACTCTGGTGTTTTACCCATTATTTCAGCTGCCTGGTGCAATTATTCAAAACTTCAAATTCTTTTTTTTTTTTTTGTAAACAAGAGTTTTCTCAATGTCTTTCTGAATTTTGTAGCAAACTAATTTGATTGGTTCTCTCAGCTAAATTTCATCCTGACTTTCTGCTTTCTGGCTTTCTGGAGTAACTACTTCATGCTCTCCTTAGGTCTTGATTTTTTTCTTTCTCTTGAACCTGCCAGAAGTCAGACTTGTTCTCCCCTCTTTGCTGCATTTTGTTCATTAAGGCTTTTTTTTCCCCTTTGAAAGTTTTATAAAATCCCTTGAAAGTATTTGTTGTGTATTTCCAATGCCCCTGTTTGACTTTGTTTCCTTTATGTGTTTACTTTTATTTTTCATACTTACTAAGTTTCCCAACACAAGTACACTTTCTAGCAGCATTTCAATTATTATTTGATACATTTTAAAAAGATTCTGGTTAGAACTTTTATGTGCTTCCTTCCTCAGAGAAATTTTTATTTCATATCCTGATTTTTACCTCACCCCAAATAGTATTTGCTGCTTTAATTTTCTGTTCATATTTGACAATTTTTTTTATCTTAAGGTATTTTTAAAGTCCCATAAATCTGTTGTGCTCTCATTTGTTATCCTCATCTCTTCACGGAAAAGAATACTCTCCTGAAGAAAATGGTAAACGAACAATTTCTCAGTAAGTACTATTAATTACTGACTCATGCAGCCCTTCATGAAAATCAGACACGGCTCACGGTCTCCAGGGAATGTAGCTTGTAGCCTCTCAGAATCTACTGTCTCAGGCCAACCTTGGCTGAAAAAAATCATTCTCCACACCTGAAACATACCATGGTTCTTCTGGATTTGCTTCTGTATTTTTTGTATCTTAGTTCACATAGACTCAAAAAGCCTCTTTTAATAGGTCTGAATCACCTTTCAAGGACTTCTTAGCTCAAATTCTATAGTTGGCAAACTACAGTCTGTGGGTCAAATCTGGCCCACCACCCGTTTTCATAAGGAAAGTTCTATTGGAATGCAGTTATGCACATTTGTTTCTGTATTACCTATGACTGCTTTCATGCTATAAGGACAGAGTTGAGTAGACCATGTGGCCTGAAAAGCTAAAAATATTTATGATCTGGCTCTGTACAGAGATATTTTGCAGACTCCTGCTCTAGAGCTTTCTCAATAGTAAGTACAACTCTTTGCTCCAGTGAAGAGGGTTGGCGCCCGGCCGTGCTAGGTCATTCTCTGATTTCCTATATGGCTCCTTGGGCTTGGTCTCATGGACCTTATCTTAGGTTTTTAACAGGTTCATTTCTTTCCTTCCTAGTTCAACTGTGGGCTTTTTCAACAGGGTGTCCATTGAGGGATGGTCCATTCTGCCCTCATTCTCACCTAAATCCTATTTTTCTCCCCCTAAATTATCAAAGCTTCATTTCCTTTATGAGAACAGTCTTTACCTATTGATAACACTGGCATGAAATCTCATTGTCTTCCTTCCTCTCTGTCCTTCTCTCTTTTGGACTACATCTTTAGTTGGATTAAATCATTTAGAAATTACCTACCACCAAGCTCCCCTAGCTTGTGACACACCTGCCGTTCCCTGTTTTTAAATGTTTAAACTATAATCAGGGTTGGTGAAACCCTGTCGGACTTTATCCTCACATGTTACATGCTGAATTTCTCAGTGGAACATTGTTTCTGCCCAGAAATGCCCAATCCCATGCTGCCTCACTTAGTAACTACCTGGCAGTTAGAACAGCAACACCAAAGAACAGTTAATTTAGAGATCCTGGAATCAAGGCTGGGAGGAAGAATGGAGATGGGGACGATTTGGGAAGAGGTCGAGGAAACTAAGCAAAGCTAGTAAGGCAGGGATCCAGGGGCAGGAGTGGATCCTTTCTGGCCCTAGCAAAGGGATTTTTACAAAGTCTTCAGGCCTGACAAGTCTGTCCCCTCCGTTTACATGGGAGTGGAAGCCACCTGCATTTCCCAAAGCACTTTCCTTATTGAAAAGATAGTGAAATTAATCCTAACGGATTGCAGCCAGTGCCCTCCAGCTTTGAGTCCCTTCCTTTTGGACACAATCCCCTGGCCCTGTTTTTAGGACTAGAATCAGGGGTCACTCCTCTATCATATGTTGTAAGATCTGGAAGCTTGATAAAACTTTATAAAACTACAGTTTATAAATGATCACTAAGACTGTAAGAATTTATTCTACTGAGTAAATTTTAAAACTAACATGTAATGATTATTACATATTTCTGGAAGTACGCTTTATCAAATTTGGACAGATTCTTCTACTTCTAGTTGGCTAATTGTGTGTGTGTGTGTGTGTGTGTGTGTGTGTGTGTGTGTGTGTGTGAGTGAGAGAGAGAGAGAGAGAGAGAGGGAGAGAGAAAGAGAGGGAGAGAAAGAGACATGGGTTGGGGGGAATGGGTACTATATTTTATCAAAATGTAATATCTATTGAGGAGTTGATATTTTCCCCTTTAATCTAAAAATTAAGGTATTTACTAAGGATGGTAATGTTGCATCCTTGTGTTAATGGAGGCAAATAGGGGAATGAATATATATTGACAAAAGCTTACAATGTAATCTTAAAATCTGGAAAGTAGAATTCATGGTAAAAATTATAGAATAAGACAATATTATTTTATACTAAAATCCTAATAGTCACGAATATGTGTATGTGAACAATCAGTCCTATGACAATATTAGAAATCTTGACAAGACCTCATGTGTAACAAGATGCTTAACTAAATTTCCATTTGTCAGGAATGCATTAAGAGGCCAAAATTAAATAATGAAATGTAACCATTGAATACTAAATACTATTGACTAAATTGATAAGTAATTGTTTCCAATGTATATGAAAATTTGATGGAGAAGCATGTCCAACCAGGAGTGGAATGAATACACACACAACACGTACATTTTATATATGTTTATCATGTATCTAGCCATTTTACCAAGCTTTCTGAATAAGGCCATTAGTGTTTTTAGCTGAGTTTCTTCTTCATTGCAGACAAGTCCTATCATTTGAAAACAGTTGTATGAATTTTGACTATTTCTGATTTTGAATATTTGTACCTTTTATTCCGTAACTGCTCATTGCCTCGTATAACAATTTGATCATTGTTAAGGAACAGAAGGTGCAAAGCTTCAGAGAAGATGTGAATGTGCTGTTCAAAGGGAACAGTGAATGTCCTGGAAAAGGGAGGCCACCTCTGAAGGAAGAGGAAGGAGGGACAGTGACAGGAGAGAATAGTGTGCTGTGCAGCATGTAGGAGGGGGCAATGCACCAATAGACTCCCTGTAGGGACCGTATGTTTGGAAATCTGGGTGGCCCATTTGTTAATATCTGAGGAGCCCTGAGAGCAAAAACCGCCTCTTGTGATTATTTTCTACTTAAAATAACCGTTTGCATTAAGTGAACACCAAAAAGAATGAGAATTCAACCCATGTAATTGTTAATTTTCCACATTCTGCATCTTTTGATGTACATTTTGCTCTGAGGATCTGTAGATATCCTGAGAAGGCACTGATGCAAAAGGTAAAGTGCAAAAGTTCCAGAAACATCAAAATAGAATATATACTAGACTTACAGTTTAGCATATTATAGCAGTCCCCACTTACTTAGGGGGTGAGGGGATACATTCTAAGACGCCTGGTGGATGCCTGAAACCATGGATAATACTGAACCTTATATAAACTATGTTTCTTCCTATACATACATACCTATGATAAAGTTTCATTTATAAATTTGGTGGAGTAAGAGATTAATCAAATAGAACAATTATAGTAATATACTGTAATAAAAGTTATGTGAATGTGGACTCTCTCAAAATATCTTATTGTACTGTACTCACCCTTCTTCTTGTGATGATATTCAACGGTAGAATGCCTATGTGATGAGTTGAAGTAAGGTGAACGATGCTGACATTGTGACATAATACCATTGACAAGAGGATCATCTACTTCTGGCCCATGGTTGACTATGGGTGACTAAAACCATGAACAATGAAACTGTGGATAAGGGGAACTACTGTATAGAAATGGTTCACATTCTCTGTCCCTTCCTAAATCCACTTCCTTTCTAAGGCAATTTTGCCACTCTTCCCACCAAGAGATTTCCCCACCTAATGATTCTGAGCTAGCCTTGGGATTGACTTTGGCCAATAGAATGAGGCAAAAGTACTGTTGTACCAGTTCTGACCATGGGCCTCAAGAGGCTTTGCTTTATTCCATTCTTACTCTTAGATCCTGGCTACCACCAGGAGAGCAAGCCTGAGCTAGCTTGCCAAAAGATGAAAGAACATAAGAAAGAGAGCTGAATTTTCTAGGCCAAAGCCATTCTAGATCAATCAGCCTCACACTGATCAAACAGTGGATCAGGTTGTCGGGAAGGACCAAACCCAGATCATCAGAACCAACTAGCTAATCTGTAGATGCATTAGAAATAATAAAGAGCTGTTGTTTTAAGCTACCAAATTTTGGATAATTGTTACTTAGCCACAGTTAACTAATGTAATAGTTTCCTATAAAAATCCATCAGTTGTTGAGTTCATATGCTGGGCCAGCCCATATTTATTACAAATGTATATACTTGTTCACATCCCTTCACCCTTTCTTTGATTCTTCCTCTAACCCAATGATAGTTCCCCATTAACTCTTTAGATATCAAAGCCCCCAGTCTGGTGTCCCCAATTTCTCACTTCAATGCTTGGCCTTCATTCATGCTAAAGTGTTAGTTACTAACTGAAGATTAAAGTAATTTTCTTCTTAAGGGACTTCTGTGCTTTTAACTGAGATCGATGCTTAGTTTTTAAATGGCTGTATTTGTCTGCTAGAGCAGCTGTACTAAAGTATCACAGACTGGGTGGCTTAAGTAACAGAAACTTACTTTCTCATAGTTCTGAAAGCTGGAAGTCCAAGATTAAGGTGTCAACAGAATTGATTTCTTCTGAGGACTCTCTCCTTGGCTTGTAGATGGCTATCTTCTCCCTGGGTCTTTACATGGTCTTCCCTCTGTGTACATGTCTATGCCCTAAACTCCTCTTCTTATGATACCACTCATGTTGAATTGGGGCCCACCCTCATGGCCTCATTTGAACTTAATTACCTTTTTAAAGACCTTGTCTCCAAATATAGTCGCATTTGGAAATATTTGGTGGGGGGGTAAAACTTTAACATAAGGCCTTGGAGTGGGGGAGGGGACAGAGTTAAACCCACAACAGTGACTTCCGTGAATGTCATACAGGAAAGGGTTGGGAGAGCAGAAATCTCCAGAATGGAGGAGCTTGCTGGGCTAAATGCCAAATAAATATGGAAAAAGGGGTTAGGACTAGACACCAAACCCAGTGAACCTACCAACTATTGCTCAGCACTATACGGAGCTTATTACTATGATGTTTCATTTGTTTCTTACAGCAACCTTATTAGGTAATTCCTATTATTTTTACAATAGTTTTGCCCAGGTTAATGCACTGATATAAGTGGCAGGGCTGGGGTCTCAAGCCACTCTGTCTGAAATTCATATTCTTTCCTCTAGCAAATACAGGTAAGAATTGGGTTTGGAAACAGAGCTAAGTAATTAGCGCGTACTTCTGGATCACATCCAGAAGCCAAATCTGAGGATACATGAACTCAAAGAGTAAATGAAGTCAGATGGGAAGCAACGTCAGAATATAATTTTCAAAAACTTCAAACGCACTACTTTCTTTTTGTTAATAATTTTTTATTGTTATGTTAATCACCATATATTACATCATTAGTTTTTGATGTAGTGTTCCATGATTCATTGTTTGTGCATAACACCCAGTGCTCCACGCAGAACGTGCCCTCTTTAATACCCATCACCAGGCTAACCCATCCCCCACCCCCCTCCCCTCCAGAACCCTCAGTTTGTTTTTCAGAATCCATCGTCTCTAATGGTTCATCTCTCCCTCCGACTTACTCCCCTTCATTCTTCCCCTCCTGCTATCTTCTTCTTTTTTTTTTCTTAACATATATTGCATTATTCGTTTCAGAAGTACAGATCTGTGATTCATCAGTCTTGTACAATTCACAGCACTCACCATAGCACATACCCTCCCCAGTGTCTATCACCCAGGCACCCAATCCCTCCCACCCCCCACCACTCCAGCAACCCTCAGATGTTTCCTGAGATTAAGAATTCCTCATATCAGTGAGGTCATATGATACATGTCTTTCTCTGATTGACTTATTTCACTCAGCATAACGCACTCCAGTTCCATCCACGTCGTTGCAAATGGCAAGATCTCATTCCTTTTGATGGCTGCATAATATTCCATTGTGTATATATACTACATCTTGTTTATCCATTCATCTGTCAATGGACATCTTGGCTCTTTCCACAGTTTGGCTATTGTGGACATTGCTGCTATAAACATTGGGGTGCACGTACCCCTTCGGATCCCTCCATTTGTATCTTTGGGGTAAATACCCAGTAGTGCAATTGCTGGATCGTATGGTAGCTCTATTTTCAACTGTTTGAGGAACCTCCATACTGTTTTCCAGAGTGGCTGCACCAGCTTGCATTCCCACCAACAGTGTAGGAGGGTTCCCCTTTCTCCACATCTCCGCCAACATCTGTCGTTTCCTGACTTGTTAATTTTAGCCATTCTGACGGGTGTGAGGTGGTATCTCCTTGAGGTTTTGATTTGGATTTCCCTGATGCCGAGCAATGTTGAGCACTTTTTCATGTGTCTGTTGGCCATTTGGATGTCTTCTTTGGAAAAATGTCTGTTCATGTCTTCTGCCCATTTCTTGATTGGATTATTTGTTCTTTGGGTGTTGAGTTTGATAAGTTCTTTATAGATTTTGGATACTAGCCCTTTATGTGATATGTCATTTGCAAATATTTTCTCCCATTCTGTCGGTTGTCTTTTGGTTTTGTGGACTGTTTCTTTTGCTGTGCAAAAGCTTTTTATCTTGATGAAATCCCAATAGTTCATTTTTGCCCTGGCTTCCCGTGCCTTTGGCGATGTTTCTAGGAAGAAGTTGCTGTGGCTGAGGTCGAAGAGGTTGCTGCCTGTGTTCTCCTTTAGGACGTTGATGGACTCCTGTCTCACGTTTAGGTCTTTCAACCATTTGGAGTCTATTTTTGTGTGTGGTGTAAGGAAATGGTCCAGTTTCATTCTTCTGCATGTGACTGTCCAATTTTCCCAACACCATTTGTTGAAGAGACTGTCTTTTTGCCATTGGACATTCTTTCCTGCTTTGTCAAAGATGAGTTGACCATAGAGTTGAGGGTCCATTTCTGGGCTCTCTATTCTGTTCCATTGATCTATGTGTCTGTTTTTGTGCCAGTACCATACTGTCTTGATGATGACAGCTTTGTAATAGAGCTGGAAGTCCGGAATTGCGATGCCACCAGCTTTGCTTTTCTTTTTCAATATTCCTCTGGCTATTCGGGGTCTCTTCTGGTTCCATATAAATTTTAGGATTATTTGTCCCATTTCTTTGAAAAAAGTGGATGGTATTTTGATGGGGATTGCATTGAATGTGTAGATTGCTCTAGGTAGCATTGACATCTTCACAATGTTGATTCTCCCAATCCATGAGCATGGAACGTTTTTCCATTTCTTTGTGTCTTCTTCAATTTCTTTCATGAGTATTTTATAGTTTTCTGAGTACAGATCCTTTGCCTCTTTGGTTAGATTTATTCCTAGGTATCTTATGGTTTTGGGTGCAATTGTAAATGGGATCGACTCCTTGATTTGTCTCTCTTCTGTCTTGTTGTTGGTGTATAGGAATGCCACTGATTTCTGTGCATTGATTTTATATCCTGCTACTTTACTGAATTCCTGTATGAGTTCTAGCAGTTTTGGGGTGGAGTCTTTTGGGTTTTCCACATACAGTATCCTATCATCTGCAAAGAGTGAGAGTTTGACTTCCTCTTTGCTGATTTGGATGCCTTTGATTTCTTTTTGTTGTCTGATTGCTGTGGCTAGGACTTCTAATACTATGTTGAATAGCAGTGGTGAGAGTGGACATCCCTGCCGCGTTCCTGACCTTAGGGGAAAAGCTCTCAGCTTTTCCCCATTGAGAATGATATTCGCTGTAGGTTTTTCATAGATGGCTTTTATGATATTGAGGTATGTACCCTCTATCCCTATACTCTGAAGAGTTTTGATCAAGAAAGGATGCTGTACTTTGCCAAATGCTTTTTCTGTATCTATTGAGAGGATCATATGATTCTTGTTCTTTCTTTTGTTAATGTATTGTATCACCTTGATTGATTTACGGATGTTGAAGCAGCCTTGCAGCCCAGGGATAAATCCCACTTGGTCATGGTGAATAATCCTTTTAATGTACTGTTGGATCCTATTGGCTAGTACTTTGGTGAGAATTTTTGCATCCATGTTCATCAAGGATATTGGTCTGTAATTCTCCTTTTTGATGGGGTCTTTGTCTGGTTTTGGGATCAAGGTAATGGTGGCCTTATAAAATGAGTTTGGAAGTTTTCCTTCCATTTCTATTTTTTGGAAGAGTTTCAGGAGAATAGGTATTAATTCTTCTTTAAACGTCTGATAGAATTCCCCTGGGAAGCCATCTGGCCCTGGGCTTTTGTTTCTTGGGAGATTTTGGATGACTGCTTCAATTTCCTTAGTGGTTATAGGTCTGTTCAGGTTTTCTATTTCTTCCTGGTTCAATTTTGGTAGTTCATACATCTGTAGGAATGCACCCATTTCTTCCAGGTTATCTAATTTGCTGGCATAGAGTTGCTCATAATATGTTCTTATAATTGTTTGTATTTCTTTGGTGTTGGTTGTGATCTCTCCTCTTTCATTCATGATTTTGTTGATTTGGGTCATTTCCCTTTTCTTTTGGATAAGTCTGGCCAGGGGTTCATCAATCTTGTTAATTCTTTCAAGAACCAGCTCCACTTTCATTGATCTGTTCTACTGTTCTTTCGGTTTCTAGTTCATTGATTTCTGCTCTGATCTTTATTATTTCTCTTCTCCTGCTGGGTTTAGGCTTTATTTGCTGTTCTTTCTCCAGCTCTTTTAGGTGTAGGGTTAGGTTGTATATTTGAGACCTTTCTAGTTTCTTGAGAAAGGCTTGTATTGCTATATACTTTCCTCTCAGGACTGCCTTTGCTGTATCCCAAAGATTTTGAACAGTTGTGTTTTCATTTTCATTGTTTTCCATGAATTTTTTTTAATTCTTCTTTAATTTCCTGGCTGACCCATTCATTCTTTAGTAGGATGCTCTTTAGCCTCCATGTATGTGAGTTCTTTCCGACTTTCCTGTTGTGATTGAGTTCTAGTTTCAAAGCATTGTGGTCTGAAAATATGCAGGGAATAATCCCAATCTTTTGGTACCAGTTGAGACCTGATTTGTGACCTAGGATGTGATCAATTCTGGAGAATGTTCCATGGGCACTAGAGACGAATGTGTATTCCATAAAAGCACTACTTTCTTACAAATATATAGGGAATATATGTCAATTAAGAGCAGAAACTCATTAACGGCAGTACTCACAGGATGGTAAAGCTGGTTCAAAGGAGAGTTCAAAATGCTGAAGCACATATTGTCAGTAAAAGAAAAAATGTTGAAACGAGATTGCTAATTAAATACAAAACTGGTTAATGTGCTACAAGGCAATAAAACTTTTTTACAGGACAGGACAGAAATCATTTGCCACTTATCAGTCTTTTAGAAGTTAACATTTAACTTTGGACAGTCTGGACCCTAATCATTGGTAAATAGTAAGTCAAACAAGGCTACATTATGCTAGAGTTGGGCTATGTCCAAGATGGTGGCCAAGTCACATGTGGCTATTTAAATGTGAAATGAAATTACTTAAACTTACACAAAGCTAAAAATTAGGTTCCTTAGTTGCACATATTTCAAATGCTCGATAGACACATGTGTCCAGTAGCTACCATATTGAACAACTCAGATACAGAACACTTCCATCATCACAGAACATTCAGATGGATGCACTTCTCTAGAATATTGGGTGAACCTCAGGCAGGCTTGTTAAAGAATACCATGATACAAAAAAGGCCAAGTTTTGGATAATTTTCTTTGTTAGCAGGAGCCATGAATTTCAGGAATTTGGAGTTTCATTGGAAGAGCATTGAAAATCGAGAGGAGAGGTTAGCTGTGTGGGCAGCTGCTATGGCAAAGGTTTATTCTGAGATATTTGCTTGGACTTTTACCATGGCCCACACCAGTTTCAAAACATCCCTCCTACATGGTGGCTGAGATGTTGTATGGCCCTGGTGCTGCCCCCACATGAACCTGTTTCTCTAGAAGTGACATCTCAACTCAGTGGTCTTGCTGCCATATCCCAAAACTAATTGTAAAAATTATAGATCCCCTCTCAAATTTTAAGTTGAGTCCAATGAGATGATACTACCATTACATCAAAAGGAATCTACGGCATTTTGAACTCTAGTATCATCCATTAAAAAGAAGAAATTCTCCAGTGATAGAAAATTTACATTATTTCTCTTACTACTTGAAATCAAATTTTTAGGGGCACCTGGGTGGCTCAGTTGGTTAAGTGGCTGCCTTCGGCTCAGGTCATGGTCCCAGGGTCTTGGAATTGAGCACCGCATCGGGCTCCCTGCTCAGCGGGAAGCCTGCTTCTCCCTCTCCCACTCCCCCTGCTTGTGTTCCCTCTCTCGCTGTCTCTCTCTCTGTCAAATAAATAAATAAAATCTTTAAAAAAAAGATAAAATTTTTATTATGGTCTCCCATCATGATTTTATCCAAAGGTAATTTGTTTATATTTGAAAAATTTTATTGATCTTTCTATATTCTTCAAAGCACCAAAAATATGTATAATAAGTTGAAATTTTTTTCTATTCCCAATGACCATAAAGGTTAATATGTTTAAAAATGTGGGTCAAGTAACGTTGCAATTATTGGTAATTCATAATTTAAAAAAGCATTATCTATTATAAACTTTGATAAGTAAGCATTAAACAAAAACAATTTTTTGTAAGTGCATCTCTTTAATTAGGTAAATGTGATTTTTCTTAACATGCATATTTGTGGATACTTATGAAGAATGCAAATATTTCTTTATTGCTCCAAGGACATGCATCTAATTATGGATTCTACTTCTATTCTTCTTTCTTTGTAAATATAAACACCATGAAAGCTTCTCACATGTGGGATTTGAAGGAGTTTTGTTATGATAATGGTGTTCAGTTATTTGAACTTTCCAAATATATGCAAAATCACATTGTAATCTATCATAAAAAAATCTTTTAATGATCAGCTATCAGCCATGAATTGACAAACCCCTCCTTCAATTTTGCTGAAAGTTCATGATTGAAACCCTCTTGCAAAAGGATTTCTATCCCAATCACTGGAGTTGTTCAGTATCTCAATTTCTGGGAGGAATAACAAAAAGGCTTTACCAAGAATAATCAAAAACTATTAACTAGGCTTATTACTCTTTCAGCTAGATATATATTCTGAAAAGTTTTGGGAAATCAAAATATTGCCAATTTGTATATATCTTTTTGAATGAAATTTTTTTTTAAGATTTTATTTATTTATTTGACAGAGGGAGACACAGCAAGAGAGGGAACACAAGCAGGAGGAGTGGGAGAGGGAGAAGCAGGCTTCCCGTGGATCAGGGCGCCTGACACGGGTCTCGATCCCAGCACCCCGGGATCATGACCTGAGCCGAAGGCAGACGTTTAACGACTGAGCCACCCAGGCACCCCTTGAATGAAATATTTTTATAAAATGTCTTAAGGTATTATATTCCTTAAATACATTTTTCTTTTTTATCAAAATCTCAGACCTACCGATCAAATCATGGAAAAGTCCCCTGAGTAATCTCATTGACAAAGCCAAGCTTCATTTTTAAATTCATCAGCCAAACCCATCTTATCTGTCAGAAAAAAAGGTGAGATATTATTTTTCCATAAAAATAGATATGTTATGATGCATATCAAAATAGCCATCTTGGGGTGCCTGGGTGGCTCAGTCATTAAGTGTCTGCATTCGGCTCAGGTCATGATCCCAGGGTCCTGGGATCGAGCCCCGCATCAGGCTCCCTGCTCTGCCAGAAGCCTGCTTCTCCCTCTCCCACTCCCCCTGCTTGTGTTCCCTTTCTCACTGTGTCTCTCTCTGTCAAATAAATAAAATCTTAAAAAAAAAAAAAAAGAAATAGCCATCTTACATGATGCTTCTGGTAAGGCATATTACTGAAAACATGATACAAAATTTATTAATTTTATGGTAAATTATAAAAACATAATAAATCAATAGCCTACTTCTCATTTCTTAATTTGTAATTATTGAACATAGCTAAACTATAAATTATTTGTGAAGTATGATAGCATAATATTTCTTTGAAACTCATGTTTTTCTGTGTGGCTGCATGTGTGTGTACGTGTGTGTGTTATAGTCTGGTGTTCTGTTTTTGAGAATAATGAAATAAGACTCAGGTATTACAAATTAGAAAGAATTTCTTAAATTTCATTAGGTATCATGATCAAACTATCTCTATATCTTTAATTTAAAAGAATAGCTAAACTGCTAAAAACAAATTGACCTGACAACCAGCCCATAATTTAATTTAATTTTTTTAATTGCAAGAAAAACAATGTGACATTTATAAGATGAAACCAGATAAGGTTACTGTAATCAAGATAAATAGCTAATGATATTATTTGATAAAATAGGTTTTAATTTTCTTATTTAGCAACAACAAATGTAAAAGAAGTCTCATGACATTTCCTCTCTGATTTGTACCCAGAACAAGGTGATATTCCCAGAAAACAGTCTAGTTAATGTTTAAATGAATTAGAATCACTGAAATGTCATCCTTCTTTCATTCAAAGTTTCTTTTCTTCTCTTTTCTAGGGATGAGGATTGAGAATAGACATGATTTACATTTAAACACATGAAAGAAGTTGGCATTTTAGATTTTCTTATTTCTTATGATCTTTCTGCTTTGTTCTCATGTAATTTGCCTCAACAAGAATTCCTTCTTTGACAATATTCTGGGATTTAAGAGGTCAGGTCATACACTCCCCCCTCCCTACTCTGTAATACATATGAATTAAAAAAACATTTAGAAACAAATGGTAATGAAACACCTGTGACATAACAAGAACTATGTATTTGGTCTCTGATTCAGTTTCCTTAAAACACCTGGAATCTCCAAACTCCCAAGTATCTAATGACATTACCAGTGGCTGAGGGCTCCAGGATAATGTCAGGATGGGGACTGGTTGCCAAGGGAACCAGCCATATGATTAGAGGGTTGGAACTTTCAGCCCTGCTTGGGACTGGAGGTGACTTAATCACCAACGACCAATGATCTAATCAATCATGTCTATGTAATGAAGCCTCCATAAAAACCCTAAAGGAAGGGATTTGGAGAACTTCCAGGTTGGTAAACATGTGGAGATCCTGAGACTGGAGACCCCAGAGAGGGCACGGAAGCTCTACACCCTTTTCTCCATGCCTTCCCCTATGCATGCCTTCCATCAGGCTCTTCCTGAGTTGTATTCTTTTATAACAAATGCGTAATAGCAAGTGAAGTTTTGAGTTTTGTAAGCTGTTCAAGCAAGTAATCAAACATGAGAAGGGTGTTGTAGGAAGGCTGAATTTATAGCCAATCAGTCAGAAGCATAGGAGGTCTAGACCTGTGATTGGCATCTAACATGGGGTGGGGGGGGGGAGAGGGGAGGACATTTTGGGGGACTGAGCCCTTGACTTGTGGGATCTGATGCTGTCTCCAGGTAGATGGTGTCAGAATTGAACTGAGTCGTAGAAAACTCAGGTGGTATTGGAGAATTTGTTGGTGTGGGGAAAATAACCCCCACACATTTGGTGTCAGAAGTGTGTGTGGTGAAAGAGAAAGAGAGTTTTCTCTTTTATACCACATGTCAAATTCTAAGGGACATAAAATCAGTACCTGGAAGAAAATATCTGTCTTTAATACATATGTCAAAAACCAAGAGTTTAGGGTGCATGGGTGGCTCAGTTGGTTAAGCGACTGCCTTCGGCTCAGGTCATGATCCTGGAGTCCCGGGATCGAGTCCCACATTGGGCTCCCTGCTCAGCGGGGAGTCTGCTTCTCCCTCTGACCCTCTTCCCTCTCGTGCTCTCTATCTCTCATTCTCTCTCTCTCAAATAAATAAATGTCTTAAAAAAAAGAAACAAAAGAGGTTAAAAAAAAAAGCAAGCTAAGCATGCAAATAAAGAGTATGAAAAATAGCAGGAGATCAAATCCAATAAACCAAATATTAAAATAATGGCAGAAACCTATGAAATTGTGAACAATAGAAATAACAGCAAATGGCAATGATTAAGCAAAACCAAAAGCTAGCTCTTAGAAAAGCTTCATAAGAAAGATAGATTTCTGGCAAGACTGACTGGGGGTGGTGTTGTAGAATTTGCAAATAAATCCATAACATAAAGGAGAAAGACCATACATGCAACAAAAATTTAAAGTAAAAAAAAATATGAACTACTCCATGTCTATTAATTTGAATACCTAGATGGAATGAACAAATTCTTTGGAGAGTAACTGCAAATATAGTCAATGGAGACAGAAACTAAATGAACCAGTACGAATTAAAGAAATTGAATTGATTGTCAAAGACTTCTTCTAAACCCCCCATGTCTAGCCGGTTTTATAAGTATTTTCTCCCAAATATTTAAAAAAATGGTTAATTCCTATTGTTTACCACTTTCTTCAGAAATGACCCAAAGTAAAATTCTGCCTCCCTATAACTGACAAAATAAAACAGAGTTTTAAAATGACAGCAACAACCAAACTTCATTAACAGAATGTAAAAGAGGGGAATAAGGTGACCAGATTTACAACCGAAGATCACTTTCCCTGCTGAGTAGGGCGTTGACTGGATGAAGTTTAAGTTGGGGGAGAGGGAGGTCATGTTAGGAGCATATCGCAGCAGTCAAGGTGAGAGCTGGTAAGAACCAGAACTAAGATAGTAACATGGTGGTGTGAGAGATCTATTAAAGAGCTTTTAAAGAATTAAAATTGGCAGGTCTTAATAACTAATTAGACTTGAAAAGAGACGGTGAGGGAGGGCTCCTCAGTGACTGCCAGATTTCGGGCCCAGGAGACGGAGAGAATCACAGTTCCATTAACCAAGGTGGGAGTAGAAGTGGAGACCGGAGGAAGCAGTACAAAATTAGCCACAGCTAGGACTAGAGGAGCAGGAAGACATTTGGTGATTTTTTTAGATGCCGGAATTGGGTGTCCAGAAAGCAGGCAAATGAAAGGGTCCAGATCACAGAAGGAAGATCTGCGCCAAAGAGGAAGACGATTAGACAAAGAGAGAATAGCATGTACAAAAAGCCTGTGGGGGGAGGGATAATGGCAAGATATGAGCCTAAAAGAAGGCTCCAGAGACTGGAACAAAAAGAGCCCAATTCAAGAGTAAAAACTAGCTAGGCAGGGGTCAAGGGATGCAGGCTTTGCTGGCCATCTTAGAACTGACTTTTCCTAAGAGCAAGAGGAAGTCTGAGAAATCTAAGTGGGGTGGGGGTGAGTGGGAGTCAGGGTAGCAGTTAGGAGTGTGACATGAGCATTCTGGCTCCAAGTAGTGAATGCATGGAAGGGAGCCATAGGGGATGAGGTGAGATCTGTTAGGAGGGTACTACAGCAGTCCTGGCAAGAGGTAACAGTGGCCAGAACTGGGGCTGTGGCAGGGGAGATTGAAAGCATGGAAGAATTCAAGATGTATTTAGGAGATCGTTAGGTCTTGAGTCTCCTGTGGAAATGGGAACTTAAATAGTCCCAAAAGAATGGGAGTAAATGAGAAGGAATCCAGAAGTTACCCAGGCTAAAGTGGCAGGGTGAGCAGAACATACATCATCACATATCATGGCATAGGATGGGGTGGGAGGGTAGTTGAAGGTGGATGAGTGAATACAAATTATATCACCCAGGTCTGTAAGGTCAAGTTCTGAGCAAAAAAAGGTGATGATTACAGACAGGGGGGGCTGCACCATGGCAAGTGGAGCCCCATTTAGTGTCAGGTAGGTGGAGATTCTCAGTGTTGCAGGGTTATCAGAATCCTCAGAGGATCAAGATCCAGAAAGCCTGTGATCTAGGTCCATTTTCTACCAATTGGCTATATGACATTCATTCGTTTATTCACTTACTTGTCTATTAATTATTCATTCTCTTATTCAACAAATATTTACTGAGTGCTAATACAGAAAGTTTATGTGTTATATGCTGAAAAATGAGGAAAAAGACAGACAAGCTGCTGCTTTCATGGAAAGCATGACCAGTTCTTATGCTCCTCTCCCCAAATCAAAGATCTGCTTTACAGTTTATGCCAATTTCTATGGAGTAAATATTCCTGCCATGGTTGATTTCAAGTTACCACCATGATGTCAACTGGTTCACAGAATTCCTGGAAATGTAATAGTTGGTTCTTACAAGCTGGTAAAGCCAGCCCAGCATCACTGGAATTGACAGTGTAGTGAGGGAGACAGGGGAAGTCCATGGTAGGCTGCAAAGTGGGAAAGCAAATATGACTATTACTTCATTACTGGTAGCTAGTGTGGTAAGTGTGGAGGGGTGCTGTGACAGAAAACCATAAGGTGGGAAGAGTGTCTAGTTAGATAAAATGGTGAGTCCAGACCTCTACAAGAAAAAACATTTAAATTGAGACTGAATGAATGAGAGAAACCAAACAGGAGCCTTCTAGGCTAAGGGAATAACTAAGTAAAACTCCTTGTTGAGGTATTTCTCCGTCTTGCCCTCTAGAGGAATTCTTTCAGTTTGTCTGAGTTTCTCCACTGAGGTTCACAGATTCTTTGCTTCCTCTCTCCTATATCCACCACTTTGGTAATGCCTTCCCACACTGACCTCAGGCTTGGTCACGTGACTTGCTTTTGGCTATTAGCAAGCATGGGGCAAGAAGAGGCTTGAAAAAGCATTTGTGCATTTCTACTTTAACTCATGGTTCCCTGCCCTCCCCATGAGAATATACCCGTGCCAGCGCGCTGGAAGATGAGAAATATGTGGAACAGAGCTGAGTTGGCTCAGTACAGCCAAGGTCCAGACATGTGCGAAGTTCCAGCTAAGATCACCAAAACCACCTAGATGACCCACACCAGACCACAGACTCACTAGTGAGCCCTGCTGAGCCTAGGTCTTAATCAACAGAACCACCCAGGCCACTCCTGACAAATAATAAATGATTGCTATCAAGCCCCTAGGTTCTGAAATGGTTTGGTAATTAACTAATACAAATGGCTTCTCTTACCTATCCATCTATCTTCTCTCTATCTTGGTAGGTAGGTAAACAATATAGAGATTAAGAATTTGTGAGGAGGACAGTATTTTTTGCTAAGATGACAATTATACAGAAACCCTCAAATGTTTAGACATGTGGTGAAATAGTGCCTTTTAAATTTATAATTAAGAATTCAGTGGATTAACTATATGTTCTCAGGGTAAAACGAAAATGGAAATCAGACTCTGCGGAGATTTATCTTTCAGCTCCAGTTAACCTTAGACAATGTACCTGATGGTTTCATCTTCTGGTTATTACAATTAGACAAATGTGCCTTTACTGGTTTCTTCATCTCTCCAGAAGGAAAGAAATCTTATTTTTTAAGAGGGGGAGAAAGCTTTAGAAATAACTTACTCTAATTTCATCCAACTTGCAAAATCTGTGCTGTCTCCACCAACATTTGATTTTCCCATCTATGTCCCCAGGAATCTCTCCTTATGCTCTGTTATTCTGAGAAAGGCTGTGTGCTTCCTTTGTAGATACACCCATACACTGTGTTAACACGGATGTCTTGGGAAACCAAGCAAGCAGAACTTTTAAAAGAAAGGGGGCATATGCTAAATTTCTCTTGGAACTCTGCTTTTTATTATTCCAGTAAGATCTCAGTAGTTGGGCAGAGGGAAAAAAAGTAAATTAAAAAAACATGTAAAAAATTACAGTTATATATCACTAACCATGACTCATTGATCTTTATTGACTTGTAGTGAGCTTCGGACATGGAATGTAGCAGGTCACCAAGAAATTTTTGTGGAGCAACTGACTTAAAATGAACATGCCTAGAGACCTATTTAAGTAGGTGGGCATTGCCAACATTAATGTTTGGATTAAGTGCTTATCCCCAAAATAACATTCAGAATGTTCCTATAAACCTGTATGTTTTTATCACATTTTATCACTAAGAAATTTACAGCAGTCTCAAGAGATGTATCAAAATAATTTTTGCCTGCAAAGTTCAAGGAGGTAGACTTTTTCTCATTAAGCACATCACATTAAGCCCACATCATTCGTGTCATGCAAAAGGGACATGCTTTTGAAGACCAACTGCTGTGAATTTAGCTCTTTTCTTTTATGTTGATTATTTTTACACAGCCTAATTGCCTTAAAAGCCGATGATTACGCTAGCAGGACAGGGGTAAATTGCTAAAATGTTTACCACTGAACCATAAGCACAGGTTTTCTGTCTGTATTTTTTTAAATCATGATTTTGAAATGCTTTTAGAAAAACCAAAGCAAATTAAGAAGCAAAGGCCTTTTCTCAGTGCTATATTAATTTCAAATGAGTGTTTGTCATCTGAAGACTATACTGAATGAAAATTGCCCAAAAAACCCACTTTGGTAGAGATTTTCCATTCTCAAAATGCATCCTGTATACACACAAATCAGTATATGAAGAGAGTCTTTTAAGGATGCATGGAGCTTTGCAATACTATTTAGTAATACAAAGGAACCAATTACTGATACACAAAACAACACAGATAAATTTTACAGCCATTGACAAGGGGAAAAAATGGACCCAAAAGAATATACCATTGACCCTTGAACAATGTGGGGGTTAGGACCACCAACCCACACACAGTCAAAAATCCATGTATAACTTTTGACTCCTCAAAACCGTAACTAGTAATAGCCTATGTTGACCAGAAGACTTAGTGATAATATAAAAGTCAATTAACATATATTTTGTATGTTATACGTATTATATACTATTTTCTTACCAGGAGGTAAGTTAGAGAAAAAAGTGGTAAGAAAATCATAAAGAAGGGAAAATACATTTATAGTACTGTACCATATACACTGAAAAAAAAATCTGCATGTAAGTGGACCCATGTAATTTGAAGCTACGTTTTTCAAGGGTTAACTGTATACTGTATGATTCCACTTATATGAAGTCTAGAGCAGTCAAAACTAATCTTTGGTGACGAAATTAAAAAAGAGTTTGCTTCTGGGAAAGAATTTGACTAGAAAGGGACACAAGGGACATTTCTGGGGTGAGGACAATATCCTAGATCTAATTTTGGGTTGGGGTTACACAGCCCTATGCAATTGTCAAAACTCATTGAACTGAACACTTAAGAACTGTGTTTCATTTTATGTAAATTATACCTCAACAACAGTGACAACAATCAGGCACTCAGGAATAATTTTAGTTTTGCTACTCTGATTATAAAGAACAAAGGTTGATTTTATAACCAGAAAAAAATATTTCCAACTAGGGAGCAGTTATTACCCAAATACACACAGCACTAAATTAATGGTGGTCAACTAATTATGTGCACTCTACTGGGAATACTGCTCAAATTTGTGTTATGCAATGAAATAGGAAAATTCACAAAAAAAGTAATTGTGAAACTTGGTAGAAAGTCAAGTACACGTATAGAGATTACAGGTGTGCAACTGTAGCTGCGGGGACTGGCTAGCCCATTCTGTATGAGGTGTCTTGTAATGACTGTAGCTACCATACGGGTGCATAAATGTTGATCCAGATCATTCGTTTCTATATTGCTGTGGGGACTTAATCTTCCAAGATTGTGCTCAGGTTAAGGGCCTACTTGAGCTCCTGGACCCATAATTTTCTGCTTTACTTTGTAAAACTTCTCTTTTATCTATTTTATATATGAAGGTTCTGTATAAAATTTCATTTGGAAAAGAGGTTTTGTGGCTAATCTAAGACTGAATTTCATTGTAAAACTAATATTTTAATTCTTCTAAGTCGTACAAGAGAGCATGTTTGAGGTTTTTCTCCAGTAACACATGGTAGGGAGCAGTTGTGTGTTCTGCTAACCCTCCAACCTCTCTTGATTAGCCAATTTTGTGACCAGTGACAGTCCTTTTCAGAATGGGAATCACAACTCAAAGTCTTAAGAGGTTGCTATGTTTCTCCCCAGAGATGCTGACTACAGATGATAGTGCTGCCATGAACTTGGATTACGAGTGTAGGGGCCAAAAATTTTCTCACAAGGTGCCTAACCAACCGTGTTAGACTATAACAGGCTTTTGCATGCTTTTCAAATACTCCTTTTAGAAAAGTAACTTTTAGTTGCTAATACCTGAATCTTTGTACTAATATTATTCCATATTTAGAGGCATTTAAAAAAAAACTTTTGATTTAGCATCGGTTTGTTTTCAGACAAATTTTACAATAAAACCTGACTTACTAAACAAAACCAGAGCTTCTCTGGTTGAACTAGGATTGGGGAACCCGGAGTCTCACTCATTTGGTTTTCCCTTTGTTTTCTGCAGCAGCCCCAGAGAACCATAGATAACCCTAGAGACAACAACAAAGATATTAATTTGGAGCAGTGATTCTGAACTAGAGGCACTTTATGTCCTAGGGGACATCTGACAACGTATGGAGATATTTTTGCTTGTCCCACTGTACAGTGAGTCATACTATGTCACCCTGGCATCTAGCAGGTAGAGGCCAGGGATGCTGCTGAACATCGCACAGGGCACAGGACAGGCCCCTTAGCAAAGGAGTGCTTGGCCTCAAACATCAATACTGCCAAGATTGAGAGACCTGGAATTGGAACAGGATTTAAAGAGATGCAAACACTTAGATGTAATCTGTTCAATTTTTGAGGCAGACTTAATAAAAATCCATTTAAAAATTTTGTTTTATTATGGGGTGAAAATATAGAGCTTCTCTCTGATACTTACATTTCTGGGTAGCTCCTTATAGCATTTCTCTTCTGCCTTTAACTACTTACCTAGGACTAATTAGAAAGAACACTTTAGTTGTCTCCTTAGCGCCCTCAATTGGGTCTTGACACACTTAGTCTTCATTTCCTCTAGCCAGGGGTCAAAAGCAATGACCTCATCACATAGTTCTAAAGCAAAAGGAAAACATCTGACCATTTTCTGAAAATACTGAATCAATTATGATCCAAATTCCTAGTTATGCTACCAAAAGACCTATGTTAGAGCTAATAAAAGCAATCATAATTATTTATATAAGAGTGTTTTTCCTGGAGATGGGGAATAATACCTCTCTGTCCATAAAACAAGTAACATATGTCCATTGTTTTTGATGACAGAACTAGGCAAACATTTCCATCAGGTTTTATTGTTATAAAAAACAACCCACCCCAATGCACAGGAAATTAAGTAATAATTAATGAAAAACAAGAGAACATTTTATTAACACTCTTTCAGTACAGAAAAACAAAGGAACATTTTATTAACACTGTTTTCAGTACGAAAAGCAATCAAGGCTGCTTGCCAATATCATATATTACTTCTAAAAGAAAGAATTTTTTTAAAACTCATTTGTTGGAGCTTGACTAATTAGAAAACTGATTTGCAACGACACCTTTCAGTCCAAAGATAGTGTCATAAGCAAGTTTCCATGCTTAGAGTCTGAAAATATGAACCTTTTCAAGTTTTGATTCCATAAGTGTGATCTACTCACGAGCTCACTCTATCAGTTATTGCTGCATAAAATAGGTATTTATTGCTGCATAAAAGCTATCCCAAAGTTTAGTAGCCTAAAACAACTGTTATATATTTAGCTCTTAATTCAATGGGTCAGCAATTTAGGCTAGGCTTAGTTGAATGATTATTCTTGTCTTGGCTAGGCACCCACCCATATGCATATGGAGCCAGCAGTAGATGAACTAGGTGGCTTAACTTCTTGCATTTGGCCCACTGTTGGCTGGCACAAAATGGAGAGGACTGGGTCATCAGCCATCAGGCTAGTCCTGGTTTGTTTACATGGAGAGGCAAGGGTCTAAGGAGAGAGAGAGCAAGTCCTCTTGCAGTCTAAGCTCAGAACTGGTGCGAAATTGCTTTTGTCACATTCTGCAGGCTAAAGCAAGTTAAAAGGCCAGCCCAGATTCAAAAAGGGAGAAATAGGTTCTACCATTTAATGAGAACTGCAAAGTCACAATGCAAAGTATATGGATATAAGACCAAGTAGTGTATACTGAGGCCACCTTTGCAGTCAATATACCATAGTCACCTAGCATGCTGCTCTCATCTTTATTTTCATAAGCTTCAGCTTCCCTAGGGTGCCTGCCAGGAGGACAGTGCAATGCAATCCAGAAATGCATGGGTATTAATGCCCAGTGGAGCACACTTGGACCAATAAGAGAGAGGAGATGAAAATGGCTGACAGATAAATTATCTCTCTTCCTTCTTTTTGACAGTCTGTTCCAAAAACCTGCATACAGATTAGAAAGTTGACACTACAGCCATTGATTCGAAAACCATACCACCTCCACCACAAGTCACATTTGCAAAATAAGTGTCCTGGGTCCTGCCTCTTCCCTCTCTTGTGAACAAATTACTCTGTAAGTACATCTGATTGGTGGCTCCTAACATATGATCAGTACCCAAGTTTAAGAAAAATCTGGCAAATCTGTTTTTGACTTTTCCATTTTTGCATGCCAGAAGTAGGTTGGAATGAAAGTTAAGTGAGTCAACCCAGAGTATCTACCACAATCTCTACTATGCAAAGAGTTCCTATAAATCAATAAGAAAAGGATGATAAACTGATTGCTAAAAGTAATTCACAGAAAAAGAAATAAAAACAAATGTACTATATGTACTATATGTTATACTATATAACATGTTATTATAGTATATAATATGTTATACTATAAAAGAATGTTTCTTTTCATTAGCAATCAGGGAACGACTTTACATAGTTTTTAAAAAAATCAGATTGGCTGAAATAAAAAGTAGTATTTAATATTGACAGGAAGGAACTCTCAGTGACCTATTGAACTCTTGAGATTAAGTTTATACAAGTTTTTTTCCCCTTCCTTTTTTAGAGGCTAACTTGTTATTATTGATCTATATTTAAAATCTTTTGATCCAATAGTACTTCATCCTGTAATCTGTCTTTTAGAAATACCCGAACGTGCACAGAGATATGTATATAAAGTTTATTGTATTATGGTTTGCTATCAAGTAATTAGAAAATAATCTAAATGTTCATAAGAAAGGAAATATTTAAATTGTACAATCAGGTTATAGAATTTTACACAGATTTTTTGAGAACTATATTATAAAGACTGTCATGGGAAAGGCCCACAAAAATTAGTAACTGTAAAAGCAAGTTGCAGAACTATATACAGAAAGAGATCACATTTTTGAGAAAAATAAAAAATGTATGTAACCTATTTATCCCTATTTCTCTACAAAAATACCTTAGTAGTATTTACATTGCTGATCTGGTGTGTGCGATGGCGTGTGTGTGTGTGTGTGTGTGTGTGTGTGTGTATGTGTGTGAAAGAGGAAAGATTCTGGAAGAATATACACTATATAGTTAATTACTTCAAAATAACGGGACAGGGGAGAGGGAGACTTTAGTTTTTACCCTGCATATTTTTACATTGTTTGAATATTTTATAACTTACAATGCTCTTGTAACTTAAAAAATGCATGATGCACCAAGGAAAACGCTGTCAACAGTTACTCAAACTGTTATACCATTCCTTAAAACCCTCATTCCAAATGCTGTCAACAATAATTTCCAACAGTATCATCATATAATATCCTGGAGGCCTAAAAACTTGCCTATGAAATCTTCTGAGATTTGTCTGCCTGATAATCATCAAAACTTTCAACTTAAATTAATTAACCTTGATACTCTTCTGAGGGCCTGACCACACAGCACACAATCTTTGCCCATTTTAGTGCTGTTTCCAATTGGCAATAGCAGTAAATGTTGCTGCTAAATTCTGATCTGATAAAACTGTGCTCAGAACCTCACCAAAAAGAGCTAAAATACAAATCCCCCAGTGAAATGAGCAATTATTTTGTCTACTTCTTGACCTAAGAAAGTAAACATGACCCGAAGCTGTTTTAGACATTTAAAATTAATAATAAAAGGGCTAATAAGTCTGCACTTATTTTTGCTTTAAGTAAGCAGCCTGATTTCCTCACAGCTGACCCTGGTTTATTTTTGGCTGTGAGTATTTAATGAGAATGAAAATCATATAATGCAACTTTGCAGGGGCGGTTTGCTCCCTTAAGTGACCAAACCTAGACATCACTGGAAATGACACTGGTCATTATATTATAGGCAGATGTTCTGCTCTCATCAAAGCCCAGGGCGGCAAACCCAAACTGGGATTGTATTTTCAAAGAGCGATATCCACTTCTGTTTTGTACAAGTCCTTAGTCTGAAGCTGATTAGATGAGCTGTCCAAACCATTTAGACTCAGATATACTGGATACTGGATAATTCCCAGCTCATATGTATAAGCCTAGGGTAAGAATCATCTTAATAAATTAATCTCCGAACTAGGTGGAAATACGAACTTTGTCTATTGGAGACAGATCATTATCATAACAAATGAAGGAGAGTTTAAAATGAAAACATCATAGTCTTCATAAAATTAACCATCAAATAGAATTTCATTCAGTCACCTGGAATTTTTCATATAATTAAACATATTCTCTAGAAATTAATGTTAATGGAAAGACATATTTTTCCTCCTTTGCAATTGATAGTCATCTCAAAGAAAACTTGCTCCATCTTGATTTGATGATTATGATTTCATTTCTTTATCCCCCTAACTTTTATCTTTTTGTTATTTGGAGGGAAATCTCAATGTAAAAGCAAGTCTTAATTCCCAAAGTCTCAAGTTGTGTCACATTGAGACCTGATTTTGAAGCACGTTTCCCACATGATCTTTGCAAATGGAGATCTTTAAATGAAGTTAATCTTGAATCACATAGATGTGAAAAGAAGCAATGGGCTTGGGGTCCTCTGTGTCATGGAGACCATTCTGGAGGATTGTTTCCGGCAAAAGGAGGATGCCACATTCCCAGCGGCATTGGTTTCTATCAACAGTAATAACTACCATAGTCACACATTTCCCATTGCAGCCCCATTGTCTTCCTTCCTGTTGCCAGAATAAAATTGAATTTTTGCTCACTTTCCTCCTTTTTCCCATTTACCTAATTCCCACTCTTCATTTAGAGCCAGCTTAAATCCAGCGAAGGTTTTAAGATTCCTTAAGCTTTTATGGTCTGGAAATCCCTTCCTGTTTTATCAATTCATATCTGTAGACTTCAAAGAGATTTTAGCTCACTTATGTTTCTATCAGTAACAAATTTATAACAATAGTGTCTGCTCTCCAAAAGTAGACTGAAAACCCTTTTAGACTAATGTCCCAATCCTAGCACATTTTTTCCATTTTTAAAAACTAAGGTATAATTCTTTTTTTGAGTAAATTCTACAAGTTTTGACAAATGTATATAGTCATGTAGCCACCATCATGATCAAGATGTAGGGCACTTCCTTCACCTCAAAAAGTCCCCTATGCCCCTTTGTAGTCAACCTCCACATACATCCCTTGCTCCCGGCAACCATAAACCTATTTTCTGTCCCATAGTTTGTCTCTGCAAAAGTATCATATAAGTGGAATCATATAGTAGCCTTCTGAGTCTGGCTTCTTTCACTTGACATAATGCATTTGAGATTTAGCTATGTTGTTGCATGTTCCAGCAGTTCATTTTTAATTGCTGACTAGTATTCCATTTTATTTATTTCTTTTTTTATAGAGAGAGAGTGCAAATGGGGGTGGGGGTGGCAGACACAGAGAGAGAATCTTAAGCAGGCTCCATGCTCAGTGCAGAGCCCAAGGCAAGGCTCCACTTCACGACCCTGAGATCATGACCTGAGCTGACATCGAGAGTCGGACTCTTAACCGACTGAGCCACCCAGGCGCCTGAATATTCTACTTTATAGATCTAGCGCAGTTTGTTTTCCAGCACTCTAGTTGAAGGACATTTGAGTTGTTTCCAGCTTGGGGTGACTATGAACATGAAAACTTATAAACATCCAAGTACAGGTTTTTGTGTGAGTACAGGTTTTCATTGCATTTAGGTAAATACTTGAGAGTGACATTATTGGGTCCTATTGTATAGGTATGTTTAACTTCTACTATATTTTCTAATATACCTCACAACTTTGTATGCTGTCTTATGCAATTGATTCATTAGTTGGGCTCCCTTCCCTTAGCAGCCTGGATAAAATTGGTTTAGACCACGACAAAGTATAGTTTAAAGTTCTTTTCCTCCTTTTATTTATTTATTTATTTTTGAGAGAGAGAGAGAGAGAGAGAGAGAGAGAGAGCATGTGCATTGGATGGGGAGGGGCAGAGGGAGAGAATCTTAAACAGGAATCATGCCCAGCACAGAGCCTGATGTGGGCTCAATCTCACAACCCTGAGACTATGACATCATCCGAAATCAAGAGTTAGATGCTTAACTGACTGAGCTACCCAGGTGCCCCAAGTTCTCTCCTAATATAAGCTTACTGTGGGGAATTTCACTTTGAAGGGTACCACTGATTCTGATTTCTGGGTCCTTTCATGATGTCCTCCCCCACCATCCCACCAGCCCATTGCTAATAATCTGGATTCAAAATTTGCCATGTCTTCCAGTTGTTTATAGAGTGCCCAGTCACATAAAAGCATGAGCAAGCATTATAGATTTTACTGAAAGTTCATAGGAACCATAAATTATGTGAGTGAAAGTGTTACATTTTACATCCCACAGAAAACAACTAAAAATTGCATCTTAATCCCTGCTCTTTCATGGGATTGCCAATTTGGACACTCACCACTCAGGTTTCTTTCTACTCTTGACCTTTAAGGAGCTAGTCTTGTTAACTTCTCTCCAACACTAAGCCATTTTCCTTTCTCTATTTGCAGGGCAAATCATATCTGGCTGCTATTCCTAATGGTACTCAGGAAAGCAGAACAAATGCTTTCCTGTTAAGATTACTTTCCCTGCTTAAAGAACATATAACAGTTTCATCCTAAGGATGCTATTTAAAAAAACAAAAACAAAAAAGTCCCAATTCTTTGAAAGTTGAATATTCATTTATGGCACAAGTTGACAACTGTTAGTGTTTACCTGTTTGCTAGTACTGTGTAACAAACCAACCCCATATTTAGTGGCTAAACAAACTTTTGTTTTGTTTTGTTCATAAGGTCTCAGGTGAACTAGGCAGTTCTGATCTCAGCTGGTTTCACTCTGGTCTCTATAGTCAACAATTGGGGTTGGTTGACATCTCTACTGACCTAACCAGGCTCCCTCACATAGCTTGGATGTAGGATCTTTTAACATGGCCTTGGCTAAGATTACTGAGTTCTCATACATGTTACATTTTTCAACTAACTAGTCTGGCTTTTCATGGCAGTTTTCATGGCAGTGGTAGAGGTCCAAGAGAAAGTGTGGGCATACACATAGCTCCTTACAAACAAGCAGACCATCACTTTCACAACATTCCATTGACCAAGCAAATCACAAGACCAGCCCAGATTCTAGGACAGAAAAAGACCCCACTCATTAATGGGAGTTGCTACAAAGTCACATTACATAGAGAATGCATATAGGAAAGGTGAAGAATTAGGGCATTTATGAAATCAGTCTACTACACTTATAAAATCTGAATGTTCGCTTAATTAAAAGATCAAATCTTCCTATAATTCTAAATAACTAATTTTTTTACTTTATTCAGCTCATGAACACAAAGCTAATTAAACTTCACACTTCATTAAAAAGTGTTGTGCTTTCCCTAATGAAAAACTAAAACAACTTCATTGGATTCCTTTCAATTTAATAAACTACATATAACCTAAAACTAAAATGGTACCACTGGGCTCATCTGTCAGTTGTTTTGGCCAATACCATTGAATGCATTTTTTAAAAAAGATTTATTTACTTAGAGAGAGAGAGAGAGAGAGAGAGAGAGAGAACGGCGTGGAGGGGCAGAGGGAGAGGGTGAGAGAATCTCAAGCAGACTCCATGCTGAGCATGGAGGCCAACATGGGACTGGATCTCATGACCCCGAGATCATGACCTGAGCTGAAACCAAGAGTTGGACGCTTAACCAACTACACCTCCCAGGCACCTGTACCATTGAATCCATTTAAACCAAAAATGTTTAAATAATTATATAAAAAAATTTTAATAGAAAAAAAATAAAGAGGAAGCTAGTTCATAACTTAGGATTCCCTAACATGTCTTTTATTTTTTTGAAGGGGGTGATTTTATGAAGTTATACATGTACATAGTTTAAAGAGTAAAATAGTTTTCCAATGTTTGTTATCAAAAACAACAGTACCCTATATCCTTGCAACAGTACCCTATAACCGTACCCATGCAACACACAAGTATTTCAAAACTTTTATAACAATTTTTTTAAATTTAGACATCTATATTAAAATTGCATGCTTATATTTATTGTTCCCTCTTAATTTTCAGTCTTGGGCATTATCTATTTTCTCCCTATTTATGGAGAAAGATGACTTTGCATGACCTCTCCTGTATCTTCCCACTCCCTTACCCCTCACCGTTCTCCATCCTCCTAGGATAGTTATATCCCAATTTGGGTTAGAACAATATGTATTTATTGTACAAATGCTATCCACAGCTGATCCATGTGATATACTACAATTACTTTTCATTTCTTGTAACCTTTGTTTTGTTTAGAATTAATAAGCATGTTTTGTTTGTTTCCTTAATCCTCCATGTATTTTTTTTTAACAAACCAACCCAAATACTCTGCCAATTACTTATATCTCCTCTTTAAATGTTCAGCTATGTTGGGACACCTGGCTGGCTCAGCCAGTAGAGTATGTGACTCTTGATCATAGCTTGTGAGCTCAAGCCCCACATTGGGTATGGAGCCTACTTAAAAAATAAAATAAATAAATAAATAAATAAATAAATATTCAGATATATCCTTATCCGATAATTTCATTATCTCAAAAAATTTCTCCAAAAACCTTCTGACAAACTTCCATGGGGAGAATTGACCTGCGCCTGGTGAATCAATATCTTACTGGTGATTCTCTTTATCTCCTCCTTATATTGTATTCTCTGTTTCTTAAATCCTGTATCTTTATTTTTCTTGGCTTATTTATTAGCTTTGGTGGTACACATCCTCCAATAGTTTCTTGAAGAAAAATTTCGGAGATCATCCATGTCTGAAAGTATTCTGTCCTCACATTAAGTGACATGGTGCCAAGATATAGAATTCTAGGTTGAAAATAAATTTCTTTTGGAATTTTGAAAGCATTTTTCTGTTGTCTACAGGTTCAAGCGTTATCTATAGCTTCTAGTGTTAATCATGAAAAGTTCAAGACCCTTCTCAACTTTTATTCTTTAATTGTGACATTTTTTTCTCATGTAGTACCTTCTTTCTGTTCCATGCCTCTGACATATCTCCAATGTCTTGGCATAGGAATATTTTCGTCCGTTGTGCTTGGCACTTGCTGAGTTTATTTAACCTGGAAATGTATATCCCTTCATTCTGGGGAATTTCTTGAATTATGTTTTTGTCTTCTCTGCTTCCCTGATATCTCTGTCTGAAATTCCTACTTCTTTTTGACTTCTAGACCTGGACTGGTACTCTAGCTTTCTTTGTCTTTATATTCTTCCTTTTGTGCAGATATTCTCAACTGTATTTTCCAATCTTTACCTGGAATTTTTATATCTGTTCTCACATTTCAATTTCCAAGGGCTCTTTTTATTATCTGAGCATTTCTTTTTATAATAGCTTATCCTTTTGCCCATGAATACAGTATCTTCCTCTGTGATTCTGAATATATTAATGTAGATGCTTTAAAATTTCTTCTCTTGGCATACTATCTTTCCTTCTAAATAGTTGTTTTCCCTGTTTCTTTTTTTTATAAGCTTTTATTTATTTATTTATTTATTTATTTATTTATTTATCTTTTTAAAGATTTTATTTATTTATTTGAGAGAGAGAGAATGAGAGACAGAGAGCACGAGAGGGAAGAGGGTCAGAGGGAGAAGCAGACTCCCCGCCAAGCAGGGAGCCCGATGTGGGACTCGATCCCGGGACTCCAGGATCATGACCTGAGTCGAAGGCAGTTGCTTAACCAACTGAGCCACCCAGGCACCCTTCCCTGTTTTTTTTGGTCTTAATCTTTCATGCTGAGGATTTCCTGAATGTCTGGTGATCCTTGACTATCTGCTTATATTTAAGCATAGGCCTCTGAAAAGCTGATGGGATGCTCTGAACTAGTGGATGGGCTTTGTCAACTCTGGGCTTTACTGTAGAAGCATCTAAGGGAGTTCTCTGGGGGAATCATTAATGTCAGAGTCTTTAGCTCTTTCTTCTTGGGTGGATAAGATTCCTCAGAGGAAGATTTCTAATTTCCTGCCTGGAAAACATGGGCTTTGCTGCCAGCACTCTGGGAACTAAATGGGAAAAGAGGGCTGGGGGTTTCAGAGTTAAGTATGCAGAGTTAAATACTATTCTTAAGCCTGGTAGGGTGACCAACCTTCATGGTTTGCCCAGGACTAAGGGGTTTCCTGGGATGTAGGGCTTTCAGTGCTAAAATCAGCATGGGACAGTTTATCAACTTGGATATTCTTTTTAAAAAAATGTAAAAGATTTTATTTATTTATTTGAGAAAAGAGAGAACTGGAGAGAGAGAGCAACCATGAGTAGGGGTCAGAAGGAGAGGGAGTAGCAGGCTCCCTGTTGAGCAGGGAGCCCAATGGTGGACTCAACCCAGAACCCCAGGATCATGACCTGAGCTGAAGGCAGTCACTTAACCAATTGAACCACCCAGGTGCCCCACCTCAGATATTCTTTAAATGACCCTGCTCTGGCCTTTCTCTGGAGTGCCTTTTCCCAAAATTAGGGGGACCCACCCCTCATTTCTAGACAATGCTTTAGAATTCCTGCCCAAAGACCTCAAGCTTGCCTCCAGAGACTGTGTGAGCCTCTTCTCTCAATCTATCCTCCTTATGATGAGTAATTCCACTGACCAGTGTATGTTCTCCTGAAGCTAAGGCATGGACAAGGAGTGGGAGTTTGTGGGGATTTGATAGAGCTTGAACAGGAGGGCTGGGTCTCCACAGGTGCTCATTGGAGGCCTTGACAGTGAGGCAAGGGACCAGGATGGGAAGAGAAGGGAAAGTAGACCAGAAGCCATGACCCCCATGGGCACTCTCACTTTGGGCTCTGCAAATGCCAGGCAAAGGCCTGAACCTCACTGCTTTCACTGTGATATTTACCCCACTTCCAACTGTGCCTAGAGCCCTCCAGTCCAGAGACCTCTCAATTACCCACTCCTATGACTCACCTTCTTGTATTTTACCAGGATGCAAAGGGGCAAGAGCCCAGCTACATAGAGTAGACAATAGGATCTTAGAATCAAACCTCCTTAAGAGACTTATAACCAATTGCCTATCTTGGCCCCATTTTCATTCCTATTTCCAGAAGTACCCAACACTGAGCATCAATTGAATTGTTTCTCATCTGACTCCTGTTCAGAATTATAATGTAGCTTTCTTTAGTTTGCTAAGTCAGGTTCCTCATTCACCCATTTTCCATCTTCCAACATCCAAGTAGTTGCTCTTGTCCTTTGTAGGTCTTATTCTTTTTTAAAAAATTGCTTTACTTTCATGTGAATAGGGCTTTGGAGAGAAGGAAAGCAAATGTGTATATTCAATCACCCATTTTTGCTAGGAAGTTGAAATGTCAAAACATTTCCAGCAAAGCAGTAAACAGGAAGAAAAAGAATAAACTTGGGGTAAGGGTGTGTGTGAGATATTAGGAGAGAAACAGTCAATTTCCATTTGCTCCACTAATGAAGCAATATCCTGAAATTACATGAGATAACATCTACCCATTTGTTTGCCACTAACTGTTTTATATCAAGCAAACATGCAGCTGCTCTGAAATGGGCAGAGAAAGCAAAGGGAATTGGATTTCCTTCCAAGACATTATTTCCAGCCTCGGCTGGGGATAAGCTATAGTGATTGTGCTGCTTTATATATAGATGGAAGATAAAGGCAACTATAAGCTCTCAAATGAGGGGACACATATGTTTTAAAAAAATTTTTTTAGGAGATGAAATGTTTTGGCATGGCACCAAAAGGCCAGACCGTAGCTTCACTTCAGCCTCTGTTCCTAGTCATGCTACATTTCAAGGTAGTGAAGGCTGTTGGCAATATGTGCAAATCTAGAACCCTCATGGATGTGGAAGGACTGGACCCTCTGCTGGGGAGAACCCATGCATTCTCTACAGCCCGTTTTTGGGGACATTAAGGTAAGCCCTGGCCAGATGAGCAACAGGTGTTGTCATCAAGGCCAAGCCAAGCCTGGGTTAGCTCAGGGAAAAGGCACTGATCTTGACTTTGTGCTTAATATGGACTCATATAATGCATGATTTCATTGAAAACTTATAGTAACCCCACTCTACATGCGAGGAAATGGAAGGCCAGAGAGGTTAAGTAATTTACTCATGGCCCCATTGGCCTGCCAATGTGGGAACTTGGAATCCCATCCAATTCTGTCTAGTTTTTTAAACCATATAGAAATAATCACAAATCTGAGCAGAGGCAAGGTTTCTTGCTATGGTTTTCCAGGCGGCAAGGTGAAGAGCCTTTGGACATAGCTTTTGCCTACTTGGATATGGGTGCACTGGACCTGCCTTTGGTGACATGATCTAGGCAGCAGCCTGTGTCTCTGGCAGATGCAGGCTTCTCTACTGGGCAGTGCACTCAGCTTCCCTCACATACAGGGCCCAGCTCCTTTTCAGATTTCAAATCTTCTGTCTGTGGATCATCAGGGGATTACTCTCCAATTTTAGGGGGAATAAATTCATACCATTGAGTGTGCTGACATCTCCTGATTCATGGCATTCTGCACTTTTATTGTTCTAAGTGTGGCATGGTGTGCTTGTTTCATATTAAGGAGCTCAGCCAATTGAGATCAGATGGCGACATATGATGAGAATAGGGAATCTTTACTTTCTTGGGTTTAGGATTTATTTTTAATAATTTTGGACAAATTTTAGTCCAATTCTGTACACACACACACCCTAAACTCACTGGTTAGATTTTTTCTTTTTCACGAAAGACGTATGGATATTATCTTAACTGCTGGAAGACAGTAAAATACTTGAGATAACAATGCCCATGGACATACCAACTGTCATACCAATAGCCATTCACTCAGGCCTTGAGAAAAGTGGAACAACTGACTAAAGTTGGATCTCAGGTCTCCTGCAGCATAGCTCAGGGACTGCAGGATGAGGCACTTGTCCAGAGGAGAGGACAACTGTGAGCTGTTTGCAGCCAACTCTTGCTGCAGAGGGTGATGGGTACACTGGTGCAGAGAGCAGAGGGGTTCAGATCCTAATAGCACCCCCTGCCTGTCCCCCTTCAGTGCCCAGTCAGCAGCCTGACTCAGCTCCTGCCTTTTTCTTGGCTTTTTCTATCTGCTCCCATTACCAAAGAATTGACTTCACTTTTGTTATTTGATTTTTTAAATTCTACAAATTAAAAGTTACTGAATATGATTTTAAAAACAGGACATAACACTCATATGGTCATCATCCAGAATTAGCAATTATTAATATTTGGTTACGTTTACTTTGAGAAACAAATAAAACATTACACGGTCCATTTCCATCAGAAATCCCCTAGGTCCCATTCCCTAATACCCTCCCCAAAGGTAATAATAGTCAATGGTGGGTTTCTTTCCACTTCACGAACAAAAACTAGTGTCTGCCTTTGGCCCAGGTCATGACTCTGACTTCTCTCTTACTTCTACCATCCTGTGTCCTACTGCTGTCTCCAAAATCTAACCAAAAGCCAGAAAATAATGGAGTCTGGGCCAGGAAATCCATAGGAATAATTACCCCTTCCCTCAGGGCACACAGCAAGGGCAGAGAAGGAAGAAAATGGATTTTATTGGAGAAGAAGGTAGGCAAATGAAGAACCTGCAAAGCAACCTATAGAATGTTTTCTGTGACATATTGGTAAGTCACTCCAATGTCCCTTTCCATGC
The DNA here is from genome assembly GCF_009762305.2 of Zalophus californianus. Classification (NCBI taxonomy): domain Eukaryota; kingdom Metazoa; phylum Chordata; class Mammalia; order Carnivora; family Otariidae; genus Zalophus; species Zalophus californianus. Next base: position 104,566,840 of record NC_045602.1, on the reverse strand, counting down.
TGGCCTTGAGGACATAATCATTGGCAAAATAATCTTTCCTCTCCCCACCACCCACCCCACTCATTTTACTTGTGTTTATGAGACTCAGAGGGATGCCACTTACTCCTCCCGCATTTCAGTAAATGAACTGAGTGGGGCATGTGGGGGCCTCAGTCAGTTAAGCGTCTGCCTTCAGCTTGGGTCATGATCTCAGGGTCCTGGGATCGAGTCCCATGTCAGGCTCTCTGCTCAGCGGGGAGTCTGCTCCTTTCTCTCCCTCTCCCTCTGCACTCTCCCACCCCCCAAATAAATAAAATCTTTTTAAAAAAATAAATGAACTGAGTGATTTCATTCAAAATGTCAGGTTCATATGATCCTTCTTCACATCTGACTTCCTGCCTCTATCCAACATAGTCACACCTTTGAACTCCTTAAGAGTTCTCCATGGTTCTTTCTTTAATGAAGAAAATCCTATTTTTGCCTTCTATTCAAGTTCAACACCCACAGTTTGGCTTCAGCCATCATCCTCAGATATTTCACCTACTATTTCTCAAAAAGAACCATAGATTGTAGCCAGTTTGAAACATGTTCTGATATGTTCTCCATCTTTCTGCCTACACTTTTACTCATGTCCACTTGTAAAACTTTTTACTTTTTAAGGGCCAAATGAAATGTCACTTAGTCTGGTGGGCTTACTGTACTCAATTTCATTAGGCAGGAGTCTCCCCTCCCCCTTCTGTCTTCTCTATGGCCTGTCCCCTGTCACTCTGGACCACAATCAAGGGTTGGGGGAAGGGTTAAGATGAACGTACACTGAGATTGCCTGGCAGCTCACGTGTATTATCTCATTTGTTCCTAGTCAACAATCCAATGGAATCAGAATTACCCTAATGAGGTCAGGTGGCTCAGAGGGACACCACATTTATTACATGTGGATTACTTAGCCTCTCACACTAGTGTGTAATGATCTTGCATTTTTTTTGATTAGGAACTGAAACTCTGAGAAGTTAAGTAACTTTCTCAAGAACTCAGCAAAATAAGGCAGAGGCTAAATTCAAACTCAGCTCTGTGTCCTCAGGCTGTCTGCCACCGTCCCTCACAACAGATAAGAAAAATAAAATTACTGGTTGCCCTCTCTGGCCCAAGAACAATGTTAGGGGCCTTCCTGTAACATGTTTTAATCCTAACTAGAACCTTGGGAAGGAAGGAATATTAATGAGGAGGGGAAGCAGAGCACACAGAAGTCTGGAGATTAACATAACAATAAAAATTAAAAAAAAAAGAAATCTGGAGTCTATCAAAGAGTTGCTGGTGGTTTTAGGTTAAGACCCTTTTCTCTAGCCCTAAATTAATTTGATCTGTTGTTTAAATCACTCTTTGAAGATGAAGTTGCAGAGTTACAAAGAAAAATTTGTCTACTCTATAGTTCTTCTCAGTGATGGTCTTGATAGCCTGAAAAAAAACAAGCTTCTCCCTTGTGGCCACCATCTTACCAGTTAATGCTCCTTGAGTCTTTACAATTTAATCTCTTGTCACAAATTATGAAGTTTAAAAAGTGCTTCATAATATTTTTATCCTGACTTTTACATTAAAATTCAATGGGCTACTCAAACATATTCTTTGGGAAAACAAATATCCAGATTTTCTAGCCTCCTTACGTAATCTGATTCACATACACACACGCGCGCGTGCACACACCCATGTTGGGTCTGACTTGCATCTTTATTCCCACTAATCTTTTCATTGTGATACCTCAATCTTGCCTTCCACTCACATTTCGCCTCTATGGTGGTCAAGCAAATATTCTGAGATCAAACTTCATTTTCTAGATAGAAAACAAGTTTACATAATCTTAAAATAATATCTAACTTCATCTCTATTTCCCTTTACTTACAAATAATCTATTGCAAACTCCTATTTGATTATAATATAATATCTCCTATTATTTTAATCAAAGTTCTATGAGGAAAAAGCACTTTTTTTTCAGATGATTCAACAAAAAGACTCTTTACAGAGGTGTGGGCAGCATTAAAATAACCAAGAAGGAAGGATGAAGCATGCAGAGACCGGCAACAATGAGAAGCCGCTATCATCCATAAGTTTGAAAGGATGTGGGGCATTGATGATGTTACTGTTGTGGCCATGGAAGATGGGTAGCCCCTATAATTATTGATGGACTCAGCCATTTCCAGAACTGAAAAACTAAAGGCAACAGAGAGTAGGGAAGAAATGTTCTGAGCTCTTTTCTCCCCGTGATCTCTGGCAGAGCTTCCCATTCGTCAAATTCAGAAAAGCACCATATGACAAGAGAAGCAGCTAATGTAACCCAGAATGATCAGCCTCCTGAGACACAGAACAGAGGATAGAAGGCTGAGAATGGATGGGGAGGAAGAAAATAACCAGCACATTTATCTTCCTAGTTCCACAGATCTCTACCATCAACAATGGCCCCATTCTGGCGAAATCCTTCCTCCTGATGTCTTCATTCATTCATTCCACATGGATTCGTTGACTGCATTATTAAATTATGGAAAATATAAATAAATTTAAATATAAGAATAAACTTTTCTCTTAAAGAATATATGATTTAGACATGAGAGAAGACATACCTGGTTAAATATACATTGGAAATATTTTCTTGATTCTCTTGTACTCTGTGGTGAGCCTGTATCATGAAATTTGTTTTCATAAAAATATATCAGTATTATCTCCTGGTAATCTGTATCTAAACTTTATTGCAGATCACATTTTAGTTAGTGTTGAAAACCTGCATTTCTGGCATGTTTTAGGGAGGTCAGTGTCAAGTATGTTGGTCTTGGAAATCTTCCAATAGCAGGCAACAGAGCAGAAACTCGAGGGCAAATTTTTCAGGAACTTGAAATAGCTTCTTAGCTTATATTCTTAAAACCCTATCATTATGTCAAGTTGGTATATCCCAGAAAGAAACTCTCCTAAACTAGCTTAGCTCTCCACAGAAAAGCTGTCATTAAGCTATGGTTTAATACTTTAGGTTTAATTGAAGGTCAGTATGAGAAATAGTCATGTGAAACACGTTTTTGCTTATGTTACAAAACTACATTTATAGATGACATCTATAATATTCTGTGACGTTCCTCATGTAAGAATCCACATAAACTGCTCCTAAAAGGTTCTCTGAAAATGAGGTCTCTAGTTTTGCTTTCCTATTTACCATAATTGCTAAAGCAACTTCAATATATCAGGTTTCTAGAATGTTGCTACCCTAAAATGATTCCTCCATTCTTTTTCAATATTTACTCATAATGACCTACTTTTTATCTCTGAAAAACATGTCACCTCAAATTCTCTTAAAAAAGTTGAATATAAATGAAGAATTAAGGTTCGTTATAATCTAAATAAATCACAGGGTTGTAAAGTATAGCATAGGGAATATTGTCAGTAATATTGGTGTTTTTTTCTTGTAGTTTCATTGAGATATAATTGATATAATCATTGTATAAGTTTAAGGGGTACAGTGTAATGACTTGTCACCCATATATTGTAAAATGATTACCCCAGTAAGTTTAGTTAACATCACCTCATGTAGTTTTCTTGTGATAACAAATTATAGGGTTTAGTCTCTAAGCAATTTTCTTTTCTTTAAAGATTTTATTTATTTATTTGTCAGAGAGAGAGCACAAGCAGGGGGAGTGGCAGGTAGAGGGAGAAGCAGTCTCCCAGATGAGGACCCTGGCATCATGACCTGAGCTGAAGGCAGACACTTAACTGACTGAGCCACCCAGGCATCCCAGCCTCTAAGCAATTTTCAAATGTACCATACAGCAACGTTAACTATAGTCATTATGTTGTACATTACACTTCCAAAACTTATTTATCCTATAACTTGAAATCAAAAGGTGCAAACTTCTAGTTTTAAGGTGAGTCTTTTGAAGGGTTTTAATGAAAACATAAAATGGCTTCATGTTCAACAGACCTAGAATTGAAAGCTACCCAGCAGTAAAGTTTGAGCAAGTTTCTTAAGCTCTATGATCCTCAATTTACTTATCTTGCAAGGACTTATGTATCCTTACTGATCAGTAAGCAGCAACACTAGAGAATATAGTCAATAATACTGTAATAACTCTATGGTGACAGATGGTAACTAGAATTTTCATGGCAAGCATTTTGTAATGTATGTAAATGGTGAATCACTAGGTTGTATACCTAAGACTAATAAGATATTGCATGTCAACTATACTTTAATAAAAAAGTATTATTTATGATGAAATAGTTAATTAAGCTAAACAGCAATGGAATAATTAAATAACCACAGAAGACATAAAAATATGTGTGGTATACCTAGTATTCATATGCATATACACACAAAGATATATGTGTTTGTGTACGTATGTATATGTATGTATACATCTGCAGTATGGTACAACATATCACGAAAGGAAAAGTATGCGGTGAATGATAAAGACAATTCATAAAATGAATCATAAGAGAAAAATCACAATGTGCTGAAGAGAGCTGTGAGGGCTTCATCCATTTGTTTATAAATTCCACAAACATTTGTTACGCTGCTTCTTTGTGCTAGGCACTGGGCTAGATGATTCAAAGTTGCATTAGGCAATAGCTCTGTTCTCAAGGAGTTTTCAGTCCAGTGGGGCAGGATATGGTGGGCAGACAAGTACGTTTATTATACAAATGTGTTATAAGAGGAACACTGGGTGCTAATGAGAGTCCGAAGCTGGCACATGAAGCATGGGAAACATTTGGAAAGACATTGAAAACATTGAAAAGACACCAGTCACCACCAAAACAGGGGTGGAGATCAGGAGAATGAGGGGGTAGATTTGAAGACAGCATGCATACTGGTATGTCTAGAAGAGAATGTTTGCAGAAAGCCCTGAATAGGTGTCTTATTCTAGTAAGAAGTCTATTCCCAGTGTTAATTTTATATTTCTCTGAACTATTTTCTGTAATTTCCTTGGCAACTTTTATATAATCATTAAAATGTAATTCTTAGTGCAAGATGGCAGTAGAATGATTACAAAATGGCCACCCCCGAATCCACACCCCTTGCAGTATAAGCTTACAACTTCTCCCTGGGAAAGGTGGAGGCAATTCCTTCCACCCTTGAATCTGGGCCTGACCTTCTAACTTCTTCGGGCTAAAAGTTTAGGGGAAGTTATAGTGTGCCAGGTCTGAGCCTCAAGAAAACCTGTGTACTTTTTCCTCTTTTGGAATCCTGCTTTGCCATGAGAACAAGTCCAGGCTCATGCCCTGGAGGATGAGAGGCCATGAGAAGCAGCAGTAAATCATCCCAGCCAAGATCCCCAATGTGTCAATGAGTACAGCAACAATCAATAAACTATCTCGCAGACCAGCAGCTGAGCAAGATGAATGAGGGAGCCCCACTGAGCCCAGTTCAAGTCAGCAAACCACCCAGTTGACCTGAAGACTCATGAGAATTGATAAATGGCTGATGTTTTATATCACTAAGTATTGAGGTATTTTATTATGCATCCATAACTAACCAAAGAATTTAGGGGCGAAAAGGAATCAAGGTATTATGGAAACAAAAGGGAAAATGGGGATAAAAAGCCTTCATAAAGTCAAAGAGACCTCTATTCTCAGCTTTATTGTTAACTGTCTGGTGCCCTTGAGCAATTTATGTGAGTTCTTTGGACTTCAGTTTTCATATCTGTGGTTTAGATAAGAGTATTTCTGATTAAGATTGAAAGAGTAGGGGCGCCTGGGTGGCTCAGTCGTTAGGCGTCTGCCTTCGGCTCAGGGCATGATTCCAGGGTCCTGGGATCGAGTCCCCCATTGGGCTCCCTGCTCAGCAGGAAGCCTGCTTCTCCCTCTCCCACTCCTCTTGCTTGTGTTCCCTCTCTCGCTATGTCTCTCTCTGTCAAATAAATAAATAAAATCTTAAAAAAAAAAAGAATGGAAGAGTAAAGCAATTTTTATTTCACTTCTCTCTTGAAACACACCAAAAAAAGAATAATAAACAGAAACATTCCATCTATAAAGAGAAAAGAGTACTCCACAAAACTGAGAACATGTCTATACAAAATTTGCATAGTAAGTTCATAGCATCACTATTCATAACAGCCAAAAAGTGGAAACAACCCAAATGTCCATCAGAAAATGAATGGATGAATAGCATGTAGTATATCCACACAATGAAGTATTATTTGGCAATAAAGATAAAGTACTGGTTCACACTGTAGCATGAATGATCCATGAAAACAGGTGAAATGAAAGAAGCCAGACATAGAAAATCACATATTGTAGGATTCTACTTCTTTGAAATGTCCAGAATAAGCAAATCCAGAGAGATAGTCGAGTAGTGGTTTTCAGGGACTTGGGGGAGGAGATCTAATAGAAGTGACCACTAACAGATATAAAGTTTCTTTTGGGGGCAAAAAAATGTTCTGGAATTAGATAGTGGTGATGGTTATACAATATCATGAATACGCCAAAAAGAAAAGAAAAACCCAACCCCACTCAGTTTTATACTTTAAAGGGATGAATTTTATGATACGTGAATTATATACCTAGTTTTTTAAATGTAAAAAAATAAAATAAAATAAATGGCTGGCTCAGAAGAGCATGCAACTCTTGACCTTGGGGTTGTGAGTTTGAGCCCCACATTGGGTGTAGCAATTACTTAAAACAAACAAATAAACAAACTTTTAAAAAAATGTAAAAATAAAGAAAAGAAAAAAGGAGCTACAACCTCAAATCATAGACTAAGAAATACAATGCCCCAAACTATCAAATCTGGACTAAAATGATGAAACATTACCACAGTCCGTGATACTATATGCAAGAATTCTGCTTGCAATGCTAAAGGAAGAGAATGTGAGTTTCCAATGAGAAATTAGATTTTAGGACTTTAGTTGTGGAATACACTTGTAAGGCCAAAGGACAAACATATTTCTTGAGAGGATGATGGAAAGAACAGATCTTAGTAGAACTGCAACTGTCCCAGAGCACATCTTCCTCCCTCCCTTACAGTATTATCCATCATTGAGCTGTCTCTATTCAAAATGAGAGTTAGGGACCAGCTTGAGATCTATTCGCAGAGTTTAGCTAAGTTACTCCAGGCCATTTCTACCTCAGCATCCATTTTATTTGGTCAGGTGGCCTGCAGCGACCTTAAATGGACACTAGTCCCTCATGCAGGCACATGCCCTAGATAGCAGCACTCAGAGTTATTACAAGCAAATGCAAGTTCCTGATGTGATTTCCCCAAGTCCTTGTGATCAACAGTCTGCCTTGCCTCCCAGCGCCGATATGCCTTGTGTGTCACTTAGCTAAAACCCTGCTCTTTGGGTTTGAATTAACCAATCCAGCCTTCGCTTGGAAATCTTAAATCACTCCACCCACAGATCCTAATAAAGGCATATGCCCCAGGTCCTGCCTCATTCTTTGTCTGCACCCTGCCTTGACCTCACCACTCGAAACTCCTGAAAGTATGTTGTGCTTTTCCTCCAGGGCCTCTGAGTAGCAAACTTCTCTATTTCAATTTCTCTTGTGGCCTCTTGTTGAATAGCTCATCATCGGCACCCTGTGCTCCACTTAAGAAATGTTGATTTAACAAAATGTGACAGCTCTTGATAGATATTACCAAAAAAAAAAAAATGAGGGAATGAAAGAACATAAGTAAAAATGTAGATGAAATAAATATCCTGCAAGAGGACTCCCAGGGAGACATAGTTCTCCTTATTTTAAAAGAAATGACATGCACCATAACAACTCAAAAAAGAATGAAAAGAAAAGGAAAAGGAAAAGGAAAAACAGACTGGAATCAAATAAAATATGCACAAGTTCAAGGATATTGCAAGACAACAAAGGAGATGAAAAATTAACTGACTGAGTCTAAGGAAAAAATGGAATAGAAATATAAAAGCATTATTGAATTGAAGGGCATATTAGTAGTAACAAACATTGAAACATCACTGCTAAAAATGTGATTGGGATCATGATAGTCAGGTTTGAGAATATCATACAAAACAAAATGAAAAAGAACAAAGAAAATGATTGTAGGGGAGTTGACAGATATGGAAGACATACAAACAATGAAGTAGTTGTTGACACTGTATTAGGTTCCTATGGCCGCTGTAACAAATTATCCCAACCTTAGCAGTTTAAAACAACACAGACTTATTATCTTATAGTTTTGGAGGTCAGATGTCCAAAATGGGCTTCACTGATCTCAAATCAAGATGTTTTTAGAGCTGGGCGCCTGGGTGGATCAGATGGTTAAGCGTCTGCCTTCAGCTCGGGTCATGATCCCAGGGTCCTGGGATCGAGTCCCGCATCGGGCTCCCTGCTCCTTGGGAGCCTGCTTCTCCCTCTGCCTCTCTCTCTCTCTCTCTCTCTCTGTCTCTCATGAATAAATAAATAAAATCTTTAAAAAAAAAAGATGTTTTTAGAGCTGCATTCCTCCTGGAGGCTCTAGGGAGAACCATTTCCTTGCCTTATCCAGCTTTTAGAGGATGCCTGAATTACTTGGTTCATGGTCCCTTCTTTAATTTTCAAAGCCAGCAGTGTAGTAGCTTCAAATTTCTGACTCAGTTTCCATCCTCACACATTCTTCTCTGATTTTTGAAGGACTCTTGTGATTAAATCGGAATCACTTTGATAATCTAGGATAATCTCATCATCCCAAGACCCTTAATTGCCCTTACTAAGGTCCTTTCCCATGTAAAATACCAGGTTCCGGGGACTAGGATGTGGGCATCTTTGGGGATGGGAGTGGGGAGCATTGCTCTGCCTACCACAGAAACCAACATGTATCCTGGTGAAATTTCAGAAGATTAAGGATGAAAAAGTCACATGGGAATCACAGGCAGGAAAGGTAAGTGACATAAAAAAAAAGTTTACCTCCTACTTTTTTCTGGAAATAATAACAGAAGACTAAAGTAATATTTATAAACTGTGAAAAAAATTGGGACTCAAGAATTTTATACCCCCCTAAATTGTCTTTCAAGTGTAAAGACAAAACAAACATTTCAAGTATACAAGCCATCATGCTCACGAATTCTATTTGGGAAAAGGAAATTCTTGAGGATGAAGTCTAGTCATTTCAGAGTTGAATAAAAATAAAGACCCCAGGAACAGAAAAGTTAAAGGACTGATGGTGAAGTTGAAGGCATTTGAACATAAAACTAAGACCAAAAGGGTGCACTGTGGAAGCACATTTTTAGAGTCCCACCCAGAAGCCCTTAACCAGATACCCCAGAAGAGCCAGAGTGCCCATTTCCCAGTTGCTGTGACTCTTAGACACTAATGCACTAATGGTTACCAGCCACTCCTTCTCCAGAGAATTGCCCTAACTCTTATAAGAGACTTCTTGGCAGGGAAGTTATGTCTACCCCTATGCAACCAGGGACAAACTTACAGCCAATGACTGACCAGTACGGGAGTACACCCTTGTGATGTGGCTTCTACTCCAGAGCTCAGCCATGGGTTGGGGGTGAGACTAGCCCTTACTTAAGGTCACATCCCTTGCTATCCTGCTGCATCCCCTTCATGACAGGATTTTCCTGAAGAGAATGGATCTCCTCCTCAGGCTCTGCTTTGGGCTTGACATACATGCACTACGGTTTGATAGTCCTTGTACTCGTTCCTGCTTCTCTTCCCTTGTTTTACAAATATTTATCAGTTCCTTATTGTGGGCAAGTCATTTGCTTTTATGGAGCCAAACATCAGGAAGCTGTGGTGAGACTGTGAGCACTCACTTTAATTATTTCTTTAGAAGTCAGTCTTGGTCAGATCTTTACATCCAGCTTTAAAACAATCTTGACTTATATATTTAGTCTGGTCAATCAATTTCACAATTCAGCAAAAATAGGAATAAAAGAGAATTTCCATGCTTTCTGCAAGCAGGATCTTTACCCTTATGAGTAATCTCTTCATAAAGCTCTTCTAAGATTCTTTGCATACACCTACCCACCTAGGACACTCTCTAGCTCCACTTAAACAGGAAGTTAATATGAACTCATAACTCTTAAGTTTATTATGTCTGTTCTTACAAGCAGAAACAATACTTGAGGTTGAGGACATAGAGCTGAATTGGGTTAATTAGCCAGTGTTACTAAGCAGTTAACTTCATGTGCCTCCCAGGATAGCTCATTGATTCCCACTATACTGACTGTAACAGAAAAACTAAAGAATCCTTTACTTACGGTACTTCTACAATTTATAATTTTGAAAGAATTTAGGAGCTAAGAAATGGCTTATCTTAAAATTTCTTTTTAATAGCCATGAGCTATTGAACTAACCGCAAAGCTGCTGCACAACAAAGCTGCTCAGTAGAAAACAAGAGGTGGGTAATAACAGCGAAAGCATAAGCCACCTTCTCCATACCTGTCTGGGGAGAAGTTAGCAAAACCTTCAGGACAGCAAGCGAGCGGATGGAATTGGCCAGTAGGTGGTGCTATTGCTACATGGATGCCCCGAAAAAGACAAGGAAGAACTTGCTGTGGGAAAATATTGCCAGAAAAAACACAGGACAAGAACACACCCCCAGCTTCTGAATTCTTCAAGAGGTGCGTTGTCGTTTCCTCATAATTCCTGTCTGAGCTTGAACCATCACCTTATCATTAACTCATTGAGTTTATTTGTTCAATTTTTGTGTCCCAGGCCAATGCCATAGCCAACATGTCCATTTCATACACATATTGTAAGGAAGGATATCTATTTCAATAGACCTCTGATATTTCTCACCTGACTTGAAAAGACATCTTAAGTCACATGCAGAAGTAAATATACACAGTGATGGAGGTCTTTAAAAATGGAAGACCGTGGAGGGGTACCTGGGTGGCTCAGTCATTAAGCATCAGGTAATGATCCAAGGGTCCTGGGATCAAGCCCCGCATCGGGCTCCCCTCTCAGCGGGAAGCCTGCTTCTCCCTCTCTCACTCCCCCTGCTTGTACTTCCTATCTCGCTGTCTCCCTCTCTCTGTCAAATAAATAAATAAAATCTTAAAAAAAAAAACACATAAAAACAGAGGACAGTGGAAAGCTCCAGGGGGTGGAGGGCATCTGATTTGTACAACTTTCGGTAGAATGATTCCACAGTAATTTTTTTGGGGGGGGGATTCAGATGAAATAATTCTTTAATTTCCTGAACTAAAATGATAAGTTTCAATAAAGTTTTGTAAAATTCGAAATAGTTCTCACAAGGAGCATTAGTTGTGGGGAGGGAAAGAGAGCAATATAGGTAGTTAATAAATCGTGAGGAATTTTTCAAGCATTGTTTTATGCACGGAGAATGGATTTTTTTCTTTCTTCCTTTGTGATGGGATTCATCATCTTAGTGTTAGTTTTCTGAAATCAGTTTTCATGGTTTGAAAAGAGGCCCAGGTGCAGAAAGGAAGTCACCTTGGGATAAAAATTTAATACAAATAATCAACCAAATTGTGGAGATTTTATCATATTTGGCATGCATTTTAAGACTGATTTGTGGAGACAAATTATTTTTGACTCCAATGGTCTCACAAGAAGATATTGGTCTCATCAAATGAATCTACTAAGCATCCTAAATTATTGTTACCCTTCAAAGAATCACAATCAAAGAAAAATAAGTCATGTTGTACAGCAAGGTAAAAAATAAGAAACAGCAAAAATAATGCTTCATAAATTTTATAAAGTTCTTTTTTAGGCAACTCATAGTCTTGCAACCTTTAGAGACAGGCAAAATAGCTAATGATGTTAACTTATATTAATTGAATACTTACAGAACTAGTTCATCATTTTACCCCTATTAACTCATATAATCCTTGCAATGGCCAAATGAGGCAGGTCATATTATTGTTCTCCTTCCCTAACAGAAGACATTGAAGTACAGAAAAGTTTAAGTAGCTTCCCAAGAGTGTACAACTAGTAATCAGCATCATTGCAATTAAAACACAGGAAAACTGACTTGTGCAATCATTCAATCGTTATTTTTAAAGACAAAGAGCACATTGAAGTTTATATAATAATCTATTAAAGGTGGTATTGAATTTAGAACTAAGGTCTTGATTTATGACCTGATGGTCTTCCCTGAATTACGTTCCATTTTGATTTGAACAACCCCAGGTGTGTCAAAAATTACATCCCCCTTGAATATAAGTGCCATCTAGACTGCACCATCTAGCTGTTCTACCACAGATACTTCTCTGCACTTGACCAGTAAATTGAGTTATTCTGCTCTCCCAGATATTAGCTCCCACCTGAGAAGTTTACTGTGGCTGGCTTAATGCTGTCATCAGTGGATAAGTGCTAAGAGAGAAATCTCTAGACTTTAAGAGTCCAGACCTACCTCCATTCTGTCAAGAAAAGGGGACAGTATGAGATCACCTTTGGGTACAGGCATCTAGCATTCCTAAAAGCAACATGCCCAATCTCCAATATTTTCCAAAGGACAAGTGAAAAGGATAGGCCAGCAATGCAGAAATCCAAATCTCAAGAAATAAGACAGCACTCTTACTGGCCAAAGGTTTGCTGACCTTTTTTGGTTTATGCGTGTTTGGATGGTTCTTAACAGTTTCTATAAAAGATACAGATTTTATCAGTCAGCTTAGACTGAGTTATGCTACAGTAACAAAAGATACCTTCTACCCTCAGACCTTAGTATCTTACAGGAACAGAATTTTCTTCTTCAGTCATAGGTTGGCTTTGGCTTTTCTGGAGCCCACTCAGGCTGAATGAGCAGCCTCTGTCTGGGAATGATGGCAAAATCCCATAACAGCTCCTAGAGCTCTTGCTCACAACTCACATCTAGCATTTCTGACCACATTTCATTGGCCAAAGCAAGTCGCATAGCCCAGCCTGATGTCCATGGGCCTGAAAGATTTAATCCCCTCACAGGGAATAAAAGTTACATAATATTGGGAACAATAATAAATTCCTCAGACTTATTGAATTATATTGTATAGGTTTAGGGAGGCGCCTGTCTGAATAAATTAACAGGGTAAAAGTGCAAGCCTGCTCCAGCAGCTTCAATTTAATGTCATGAAAGAAATATGAAAGAAGCCCCAGCATTGAAGTTCCTCTCAACCTTTCCCTGCAGTAGTCATGTCAAGCTGTGGCAGTTGACTGCAGAAGGCAAGCAGCAGAGCTCAGGGGGCTTCTGAGCCCAAAGTGCAATCACTCCTCCAGCACCAGCTACCCAGCGTGGGCCAGGTCACACAGCTTCTTATCTTGTCACATTGGCAAAAATCCAGGCCTCACTTTTAACTCACGGCATTGCGATTCTTTTCAAGTACATTGCCAGGACTTTATGAAAATTGATGGAGTGCTGGGAAGTCATTGGGTTGAAAGTCCAGATGTACATAAATCACGTTACAACATCATTTAATTCAGAATTTTTCTGCCCAAGTCATTATGGGATGGAAGCGGAGAGATTTATAGCGAGTCTTTGGGGATTTGCTGATCTGAAAGGCAAGAGATATTAAATGTATAATTTTACTTTGGGAGTCACTGCAGTTGTTTTAAATCGACTGAGACCTTGACAGCTGCTGATTTAAAATGTATTTTAAATGATTGGAAATATATTTGGGGGAGCACTTTAGGATGCAGAGTTGAGTGTGATGTTTGGTGGTTCAAACTAAGATCTCATTTGCACAAAGAAAGAAACCTATCCATCAATAAAAATTGTCAGCAAACCTTTTATTTTAAAGCACTGTTTTCAACCTTAACTTGTTCTAGATCTACTGATTTTTATATAAATCTACTTTGGGATAAGAACCCAAGATCTTCATTCTGGATGAGAGAATTTCCCACATCCTTCTAGTCTTGAGCCTGAGATCAGTCTACATTTAAAATCATCCCAGTTTTCACATCGAGGGACATGAAAGGCTACAATCCCAATTTATGTCCTCAGGGTCTCACACTAGCCAGGCACCTTGAGTTTTAAGCCTGCAAAGTAGGTGAGGTTTGCTATAGTTTTCTTTTTTTTTATTATTATGTTATGTTAATCACCATACATTACATCATTAGTTTTTGATGTAGTGTTCCATGATTCATTGTTTGTGCATAACACCCAGTGATCCATGCAGAACATGCCCTCTTTAATACCCAGCACCAGGCCAACCCATCCCCCCACCCCCCTCCCCTCTAGAACCCTCAGTTTGTTTTTCAGAGTCCATCGTCTCTCATGGTTCATCCCCCGCTCCGATTCCCCCCTTCATTCTTCTTCCTGCTATCTTCTTCTTCTTCTTTTTTTAACATATAATGTATTATTTGTTTTAGATGTCCATCAACAGATGAATGGGTAAAGAAGATGTGGCATATATATATATATATATATACACATATTATGCAGCCATCAAAAGGAATGAAATCTTGCCATTTGCAACAACGTGGATGGAACTGGAGGGTATTATGCTGAGTGAAATAAGTCAATCAGAGAAAGACATGTATCATATAACCTCACTGATATGAGGAATTTTTAATCTCAGGAAGCAAACTGAGGGTTGCTGGAGTTGTGGGGGGGTGGGAGGGATGGGGTGGCTGGGTGATAGACATTGCTATAGTTTTCTTGGAGCCCAAGCGTTTCCGTCTTGCTTCTTTTACTCAAATCTCTTGATGTTCTCTAATGCTTCATTTTTCCCTTTTTCCCTTTTCCTATCAAACCTATTCTTTAGAATACATTATTTTTATTAAAAAATTTCCAGCAGATCTCCATACCTCACTGACAGGAAATTGTATCCGTTAGCATAGGCCACGGCATGCAACTATCAATAAAAAACCCAACATTTTAGCCAAAGGAATGATGTTCTAATGGGAAATTAAAGACAATTAAAAGTGAAAGTGGGGTATATTTCTCTCTTTTGTAAAAATCATACAGTGGAGAAGATATAAAAGCAATGATCCAAAAGGACAATTGGTTTGTATTGATGTTACATTTCTGCCACCCCTCTGAAAAATTCACAGGAATTTTTGATAGAATAAATTCTTAAGGGAAGAGAAAAGTTTCTTCCCCAGTGTGACCTCTGAAAACACTCTCCATCAGGAAGGAAAGTCTAAACTTGTATTTTTTTCTAATTAATACTAAAATTAATTTAATTTTATATACATAACGTATTTGAGAAATTTTGAATATACACATTCATCAAGTGGTTTATGTAAAATTGGTTTTATTAAATGTTCCTTTAAAAAAACTGTTCTTTAATTGCAATTACAATAGAAAATTTGATTTTTTCCTCTATTACTTCTCTAGCAGCTTTGTAAAAATCAAGAGTTTGAATTTATGAGATAATATTTAAAGGTGTTTGATTCTGAAGTTCGTTGTTGGTTCTTTCAGTTAAGGACATGCTTCTTCAGTAAGGTGAGTAAGCACAACCGGTCTCTCTGTTAAATTGGAGCATATGTGTATTATTTAAGCTACATACACCTGTATTAACCGTCACAATGCATGGTTACAATATAATTGTACAATATAAACCTATACAATATAATTCAAATAAAAAATTATTTTACATTTATTGTTTAATCTCATCTGTAGAAAACCACCAATTCCTAACATCGAGATTTAAACTAAAAAAATGCACTATTGATCACTATATTTTATAACTTTAACCTCCCTTCCCAATTATAATTACCTACTATTCCTTTCCTATATGTGGAAGGGTATATTATTTTGTTTTTTTTTTAAGAGAGTTTATTTATTTGAGAGAGAGAGAGCAGAGTGAGAGAGAGAAAGCATGAGCAGAGGGAGGGGCAAAGGGAGAGGTAGAAGCAGACTCCTCACTGTGATCATGACCTGGCCAAAGGCAGATGCTTTTTTTTTTAAATTTTATTTTATTATGTTATGTTAGTCACCATACAATACATCATTAGTTTTTGATGTAGTGACCCACGATTCATTGTTTTCATATAACAAAGGCAGATGCTTAATTGCTTAATGGACTGAGCCACTCAGGTGCCCCAAAAGGTATATGGTTTTTGAGCTTTATTTAAATTATTCTCCTCACTTTGTTCTTTGGATTTTTGCCTCCAGTCCTTCCACCTAATCTATTCTTTAAAAAGTATCACAATCTTTATTTACTGCACATTATCTTTTATTTGTATGTTATCAAATATTTCCTTAAAGAATAATAGATGGACTTGATAATAAAAATTTGGACCATACAAAAGGGCACAAAATGAAAACCTGAAGTCTTTCCTTCACCCCACACCTGTCCTACTCTCCAGAGAACTAATTGAACATTTTTTTGGTTTTGGTACTCCTTGTGATTAGCTCTAAAATTCTAGACCAGTGCTATCCAATAGGAATATAATGTGAGCCACAATTAACTTCTTTAGTAGTTATATTTAAAAGGGTGAAAATAATTTTAATGTTATATTTTATTTAATCCCATTTAACCAAAATCTTGTCATTTCACATATAGTCAACATAAAACCTATGAATGAGCTATTTTAAATTCTGTGTTTTTTTTAATGTTAAGTGTATTTCATACTTAGAGCACATATCAATTCAGACTAGCTACATTAAAAATGTTCAATAGTCCCACGTGGTTGGTGGCCACCATATTGTACATCACAGATCTAGATAATATATTTATAAATCTAGTTTGTTATTTAGCAATTTTAAACAGTATTTGCTGATTTCTTACCATGAAAATAAAAAAATCTAATACCTTCTACTACCCATTATAGCTTACAAATCTTGTTAAATTTCTATTTTTGGTTCTCCCATTGGTCCTTTTTATTATTTGTAAAACTATACCAAATCTTTCTTTCTTTTTTTAAAAGGATTTTATTTATTTTATTTGAGAGAGAGAGAGTGCGAGCGAGCATGAGCAGGGCTGGGGGTGGGGCAGAGGGAGAAGCAGGCTCCCCGCTGAGCAGGGAGCCTGACATGGGGCTCGATTTCAGGACCCTGAGATCATGACCTGAACTGAAGGCAGATGCTTAACCAACTGAGCCACCCAGGTGCCCCCAAATCTTTATTTCTTACACTAATTGTAAACAGGTATCCCTTGAATTCCAACTGTGCAAGATGTGGAAATCTATATTCCCTCACTTCTCTTCATCTCCCTCACTACACCTCCATTACTTTTAAATTGCCAAGGGTTCTAACCTATGCATTCTGTTCTATCACTATAATAAATTTTCTTGCTATGTTCTAGGTTTCTAGAAATGTAAAACTAGTAGAAAGCATTCAGAATGTTAAGGGCTTAGAAATATTTGTGAAGTCCAGCAGTGTGATTAAACCCTTTGGAAATATAATCTCACACTCTTAGTCTATGCTACGTGGAGCAGAACATTCTGAATATTAAGGACCAATAGATTCTCATTTCTCATATTCCATGCCTTACTCAAAAGTACACTTCATGGGGAGCTTGGGTGGCTTAGTTGTTTGAACATCCAACTCTTGACCTCAGCTCAGGTCATGATCTCAGTGTCGTGAGATTGAGCCCTACCTCAGGCTCCGTGCTCAGCTGGGAGTCTGCTTGAGAGTCCCTCTCCCTCTGCCTCTCCACCATCTTGTGTGCACATGTGCTCTCTCACTATCTCTCTCTCTCCTCCTCTCTCTAAAATAAGTTAATAAATAAATGAAATCTTAAAAGAAAAGCACATTTTGGGGCACCTGAGTGGCTCAGTCGGTTAAGCATCTGACTTCTATTCAGGTCATGATCTCAGGGTCCTGAGATCAACCCCGCCTCAGGTTCCCTGCTCATCAGGGAGTCTACTTCACCCTCTCCCTCTGCCCCTCCCTATACTCATGTGCTGTCTGTCTTGCTCTCAAATAAATAAATAAAATCTTTTTTAAAAAAAACACATTTCAGTTTAGTTTGCTTCATTTGAGCTTCATCATTCAACTTTATGTATTTTCTTGGATTCTCTTATTACCTTTCATTTACCTTGTTAACTAAGAAATATGGTCATTTTGTTTTTAGATCATCAAAATGTTTAATCATACCATTTAATATAGCAAGGTGACTGTCTTCTTAAAAGCTATATCTGGTAGCCTACCAACTTCCTTTTCTAATTTGAATTTATTACCTTTTATGTCTGCTGCTGAGCTGTGATTCTGGAATTTAACTCCATTGCTCTATTGGTTAAATTCAGTTTTTTATATGCCAAGTATTCCTCTTTTAAAAAAGAGATATTTCGTTGGATTATATCCTCTAATAAATTTTTTTTGTCAAACACATGCAGGAGAGGTAAACTTTCTGAGTCTTTGAATGTTTGAAAAATGGCTTTATTTTCCTTTCACACTTTACTGGCATATTTTAATTTCCCAAGAAACATCACATTTCTACTGTAGCTTTACGTGTTGTAAATGCACAACATTAGTGGGTTCCTACCCCTTGGCAATTACAGTCCAAGTGACTCAGTTACATAGTGAAGGGGGTAAAATAAATCCCTGAACTTCTCTCCACTAGAGAAGCAAGTGGTGAAGCAATATCCCATCCTTTACCACATTTTACCTTTAGCCACTGTTTCATACCAGTTGGGAAATCAAAGTTTCATCATACGGCCCTCCTGGTAGATACTTGGAAGAATTACAACACACTTTAGCATGTTTAGAAATGTCCTTTTCCCTGCCCACATATTATAAAGACATAATTGCATAGTGGGAGCCTTGGAAAAGTTTTAAATCTCTTCTGTGAATGAGGAGAAGTGCAGACATGTTGGCCAAGTTGATCATTTTCATGGTGGATCTCACCCTTGCTTTGGCCACTTTTGGTCTCCTCTTTGCTGTTTCCTTAATAGCAACCACAGGTATATTCATCTTCGTCCTCTTCTATCTCTTCAAAGGGATGGACAAACACTGTGACTTCAGCAAGGGCAGAGTCTGGGTGCTGGATTCCAGCAGTGCTACTGGGAAGGCATTTGCAGGCAACATGGGGAGAGTCAGGTCCGGGATGCTCCCCGTCCATTTTCCAGCTGCAAGAGAAGAGGCGCAAGGAGCGTGTTTTTGTCTGCTAGAGAGCGAGGAGCTCTCTGTGGTGGAGGAGGTGTGTGGGAGAACCTGCAGAATGTCTCACCCACCCAACGGAGAGGTATTTTTTTAAAGACATCTTGTCCCCCAAATTAGATCAGCTTCTAGCCCATTGATTCTGGATTCACGACTGCTGAGTGATACGTTTTATTAAATAAAAGAAACTTGTGTATAGTATTATATCTTATTCCTTGGGGAATTTGGACCCACCAGCATCTTTTCTTCTGTATGAGGTTTTTTTTTTTTTTTGTATGAGGTTATTTTTAAGGTGAGCAGGTGTCATGTTCATTTTAATCATCCCTTTTGTGAACGAGATCATACAAGTAACATGTATGTTTGAGGTGAGAGGAAGAAAGCCAGTGTTTCATAGCACTGCCCTCATTTTTCAAAAATGGAGTCGGCAGCCTCTATAGGGACTACAAACCATTTTTGTTTTCAGCTGAGAGTCTCACTTACCCAGCAAATCAGGGAATCCCACCTGTGTTATTTCCTCTCCCAAGCATCGGTTAGCCACAGGTCAAAAGGAGTTGAAACTTCTGTTTAAGTCTTCTCTAACAGTTTGACTAGAAGACTTGGGAGAAAGGGAAGCTTGAGAAAATGGATGTTCTTTCTATATATGGGTTCTTTCCATGACTCCAGGTAGCTGTCCTCAAGTGGACAGTGTGTTTTCAAATGGTCCTTGGAGCAAAAGCGGTGTTTGAAACATGTGAGATGACAGAAAGGAGACTTATTCCACTTTTGGTTGGTGCCCTGGAACTCTAGAGATTTTAAGGGGGAAAAGTCATGGCAGTGTAATGATAACGCTCCAAACTCTGAAACTGGACTCATTTGGAATTATTGTGTTGCTTACTCTATTTTATTGCTTTGGTCCCGTGGAGAGAGAGATGGATCAGTTTTGTCTTGGTTTTTGTCAGGTAAATGGCCACCATAGGTGGTCTGTGTTTCGGTGTTTATGGTATAAATCTATATAGTCTATGGCATGTAGATATATTTTTTGGAACAATATCTGGCTTGTTTGCAGAAGACTGTGGTAAATTGATCCAATTTTAGCCATCGTGATTACGGCTTCTTAAAACCAAGCCCTGTCTTCATATTTCATCTTGATTGCCTTGTGGACTTTTGGTGTCTAAACTTTTAAAAGTATTTCTCCCCAACAAATTAAAAAATCATTTTAGTCTATAAGTAAGATAACTTAAATAAACTCCTTACCAAAAAAGTAGCAAACTTTGACTCAATAAGGAAAAGAGAATGAGCTTAGTCCCACGAACAACAAATACTTAAACTTTTAGTTGACCTTAAGCATCCTCGCCACATACACACACAAAAAAAACAGAAGGAAAATAATTACATGAGATGATGCGTTAACTAGCTTGATTGTGGTGATTACTCCACAACGAATACGTATATCAAAACATCAGGTTATACACTTTAAATATATACTAAATATAATAACCTAATATTATAGGTTATTATTACATTATTATAATTATATGCTACACATAAAACATCAAGTTGTACTCATTAAGTATATACAATTCCTAATCAATAAAGTGAAAGGAAAAGGAATGGGGAAAATTAAAAATAAATGCACCAAAAGAGGAAAAAAAACACTTAAACTTTTAGAAAAAAATAAATTGACTTTAGGTTAATAATGTTACCCATGTTTCAGTCATGGTGTTTGTTCAAGAGTATAATAACTGTTCTTCCCAAGAAATTGATACATTTTGTTGAATGAGTACAGACTATAGTAAGGGATTGAAAAATAATTCTCCATTACATAGTTTCTAATTTTATATACAGACATAGCATGAGTAAGCTATCTGGTGGGATGTGGGGTACAATCAGACCATACTTTAAACGGTTGCCTCTAAATGTTGCCAACCTGTGTTCACTTTACAATCACAGAGGCATTATTTTGTGAAATGGTTTTTCAATTCTAAGAAAACTCAACTATCATGAAATATCATGAAAGCGGTACATAGAGTGTATATGTATTTGTCTTTATGTTTTATTTCACTCAGCAACTTGTCTAGAAGTCACAGAAGGATGAGACCACAGCTTAGGTCAATTTTGATTCAAAGGAGGCAGAAGAACAGGTCCTGAATATGAGGCATTGGCTCAAGTCAGGGATCCTAGGGATGAACTAAGGGGCAGGGATGAGGGAGAGGAGTATGGAGAAGGGGAAAAAGGCCATGACATTCAAGCCTTGGGTATGATTAAACTAAAGGGCACTGGGACACCTGGGTGGTTCGGTCGGTTAAGCATCTGCCTTCATCTCAGGTCATGATCCCAGGGTCCTGGGATCGAGCCCCGCATCGGGCTTCTTGCTCAGGAGGGAGTCTGCTTCTCCCTCTCTCTGCTGCTCCCCCTGCTTGTGCTCTCTCTCTTTCTCTGACAAATAAATAAATAATCTTAAGAAAAAAATAAACTGAAGGGCACCAAGCCGACCATAATACAAGTTTGCTTTGTAGATATTTTGGATACCTAAGAAACTTCTACACTCAACTGTGGTAGCATTCAGGGGTAATGAGCCACAGTTGTACCCCAACAAAGATTTCTTGTATGGTTTCTGCCATCTGTCCCAGAGTTCTTTTTTCTTCTGTGTGTTCCTATTGTAAAGGATTAGGTCAATGGTAATGATTTGATAAGAAAAGGAGACAAAGGTGATTTACATTTTGAATATCTTGAGGCTTGCCCTCAGTTCCCACTGCACACCTGCCTTACAGGTGCCTTCAGAGACCTGTTGCCCCTGTGGGGTGTTGGGTATGCATGTCTTACCAGGCTGATGCAGCTTCCTTGAGGTCTTTTTTGCATCCAATGCTGTGACTATCCATTAGCTTCTATGTGGGTTCCAGAAACTTAGCTTTAGTTTAGCGAAATTCTAAATGCTGTTAAGTGAGACTTCATTTCTAAGACATATTATTTACCAGTGATTCAACTAGGGCTCCTTTTAGCTTTATTTTATAGAATGTAGCAGCTCCATCTTAAATTCAAAAGGACCTTGAAAGTCTTTGAATACACTTCTCATCCAATTAAGAAATCTATTGTGCAATATCCCTGAAAGATGGTTCTTCAACTTCTGCTTAAACATTTTTCATGAGATGCACAAGACAGCCCATTGTTAAGAAGTTCTTTATAACATCCAGTAGAAGTCTGAGCCCCTGCAACTGCCAACTCTTTGTCCTATTTATGCTCTATTAAGCAGTCTAGAAAATAGTTGACTAAGTACAATGACTTCACTGGAACCACAAATCCTAAGAAGAAAAAGGAGCTTCCCTCCTGATTTTCTACTTGCTACTCACACCATTGAACAATGTTGCCCTTTGCAGTGCAAATAAGCGCCATTTAAAGTCATAACTCGTAAAATAAATCCAGGGTTTATTGTGTACTTTAATAGAGGATTCTTAATTTGTCTTTTCTGACTTCTTGTACATATTTGTTAATCAAGAATTTTGAAATTCATTTCTTCGAAGCTTCCAAAGTCTGGGAAAGTTGCCAATTTGCACCGAAGAACAGCATTTTATTAGTGCATTCATAACTATTAAAATGTAATTCTAATGCACTGACCCAATTTCACAGCACATCAAAAATTTAATTCAACCCCAGATGACTCTCCAGATGTCCAGTAATTTTCCAGTGGATGTTGTTATTTAGAAGGTCAGATGAATTTGAACATTTTGGAAGATTGGCAAACTTTTCAATGTAATTTTTTTGTCTGAGTTCAGAAACAGCAACACTTCAAGTAAGCTAATCTTTACAGAATGAAGCCCCTTTTATCAAAGATAGCTGAAAGTGGAAAAAATCGGGACAGGGTCCAGCCATCCTGTTTCTGGTGGCATTGAGACCAGCTAAAGCCTATCTAAGGCTCGTGAGGGGAAGTTCCCATGGCCAGGATCCCTGTGGTTTTATTACTAGGCTGGGGCAGTTAGAATGTTAGAAGTCAAAGATTTTTCTGGCTTTGTGGATGGCTGAGGGAGAGCAAGATTTCAGAAGCTGCAAGATAAGGAGGGAACTCAGGTTTTGGAATGCATTCCAGGAATGCATTATTTCTTTTTTGTTTCTGCTTTTGGTGACATTCCTAATAATATATAAGCTTTTGAACCTGGGAGTCCAATTAGGATCTTGACCACACTCCATTGGCGGTTTGTGTCAAGTCACTGCCTACTTAAGCTTCTGTCTCCTGATCTGAAAAGAAGGGAATGTGAACCCAATGACTTGGAAGGCTCCTTCAGGTCTATAATACTGTACATTTTATAGAGTAACATGACTTAGAAATATGAAATGTGGTCCACCAAGACGGCAACCTGCATAGAGGATCTTTTAGCATCTCTCAAAATGTCTTGCTGATACCTGGGGGATGCATGAAAGGTGGGAGCCCCCAAGGGACAAGGTGACAGTTTTCTGGAGCATTTATACAACTGAGGGAAAAACTCTTGGAATAAGTTTTCTTAGAGACCCAAAATTTATCCCAGCATTCCTATTGCACCACCTGCTCATAATTAATTGGCGACATCATATGCATACCTGCATCCCATAGGCATCAATTATCCCATTAGTTCAGACAGGCTGTCCAAACATCTACAACTTTGCATTTGTCTTATATCTGCAAGCAAGACATCTCTTTTGTATTCTCTACTGACCACGTACATTACTTCTCCTTCAGGATCTCAATTAGTTCATCCACAAAATAAGTACATGGTATAAATAGTGTTAATTGCCACTCCTGGGCTAATATTTTATTATTTTAAGGCTTTAGTGAGTAGGTGCTTATTGCTACTCAGGGAACTAGACAGTTTGGCCAAACAAAGACATGTAATACGTAAATTTTGACTTCATATGGGTTCCCATTATGTTCCAGTTTGAAAGAGTCTACGAACTTGACATGAATTAGAAAACGCATGCAAAGTTATCAACTACTTAAATAAGATTTAATACTTTTTCAAAAGTTAAAGTTTCAGTAAAAGCTCAGAGTTCCCCAATTTTGATTTATTCATTTTTAATAGCCTGTGTTTTGAATGGGCAAATTAATCCAGGTTATCCAATTGATTTGCATTGTAAATCATCTTTGTGCCTTAGAAGACAGGCTTTGCTAAAAGTAAATGGATTGTTTAGCAACGATTTCTTGACTATGGTGCCAAAAGCACAGACAAAAAAGGTAAAAATAGATAAACCGGACTGCATCAAAATTTAAAAACTTTTGTGCATCAAAGGACACAAACAACAGATTGAAAAAGCAACCCACGAGATGGGAGAAGGTATGTGCAAATTATGTATCCGATAAAAGATTAATATCCAAAATATATAAAGAACTTTTACAACTCAACACCACCAACAACAAAACAAACAACCTAATTATAAAGCAAAAAAGGACTTGAACAGACATTTCTCCAAAGAAGATATATATATATATATATATATATATATATATATATATAGTCAATAAGCACATGAAAAGACGCTCAATCTCACTAATTATTAGGGAAATGCAAATAAAAACTGCAGTGAAACACCACCTCACACTCTTTAGAAAGGCTACTATTAAAAACCAGAAAAGAACAAAGTGTTAGTAGAGGTATGGAGAAAGCAGACCCCTTGTGCACTGTTGATGGGAACGTCAAATGGTGCAGCCACTATAGAAAACAGCATGGTAGTTCCTCAAAAAAGTAAAAAAAAGAATTACCGTATGATCCAACAATTCAACCTCTGGGTATTATACCTCCCAAAATTGAAAGCAGGGTCTTGGAGAGATATTCATACATCCATGGTCATAGAAGCATTGCTCACAATGGCTAAAGGGTAGACTTGTCCATTGACAGATGAAAAAGCAAAATATTGTATGTATATACAATGGAATATTATTCAGCCTTATTAAAAAAGGAAATTCTTACAGGTGCTACAACATGGATGGACCTTAAGGATATTATGTGAAATAAGCCTGTTACAAAAGGACAAATACAGTATGATTCCACTTAGAGGAGGTACCTAGAATTGTCACATTCATAGAGACACAAAGTAGAATAGTGATTGCCAGAGACTGGAGGGAGGGTGAAATGAAGAGTATAGAGTTCCAGCTTCGCAAGATTAAAAGAATTCTAGAGATGGATGGTGGTTATGGTTGTGTGACAATGGGAATGTCTTTAATGACACTGAACCGCACAATTTTTTTTTAAGATTTTTTATTTATTTTTCTGACAGAGAGAGACACAGCGAGAGAGGGAACACAAGCAGGGGGAGTGGGAGAGGGAGAAGCAGGCTTCCTGTGGAGCAGGGAGCCCGATGCGGGCCTCGATCCCAGGACCCTGGGATCATGACCTGAGCCGAAGGCAGACGCTTAACGACTGAGCCACCCAGGTGCCCTGAACCACACACTTAAAAATGGTTAGGATGGTAAATTTTATGTTTTGTGAATTTTACCACAATTGAAAACAATAATAAAGAAAAAAAGTAAGTGAATAGTAATATTGGCAAAATTATATTGTTTCTGAATTAATATATAGAATAATGTACAAATTAAAGTAGGTTTTTTATTTTTGTTTTTGTTTTTTTAGCCTGGCTCTAAAAACTAGGCTTTAGGAAATGATGTTCTTTATGGGACATTTTGTTTAGGTAAATTACCCAGCTTATTTGGCTTTTTAAAAACTGCATAAAACATACATGACTTGTCTCAACCCTGGCTGCAGAGTAAAATCACCCAGAGAACTTTGAATAAACAATCATTGTTTGGTCTGGGGCAAAATCCCAATATGGGTAGGTTTGTGTGGTCTTATTTTTTAAATATCCCCAAATGGTTGTGATGTATGGCCAGAATGGACTGGCCAGGAAACAACTAATCTAAGCTCTCTCCCACTGAATTATCTTTATTAGCCAGTGATCATTTGGTTTGTTCTTGGCATTAATAAATATGGGGTCTCCCCCATTGATTAGCTCCTCATGATGAAGAATTCAATGCTGGTAGCCCCCACCATGGAAATCCTACAAATAAGTACTGTAGGTTCTTAGGTAAATTGAAAACAATTCATAACAGGTTTCAACAGCATTTATTAGATTTGCTTTCAGTCTTGAACAAGATAAGTCAATAATTTACTCAATGCTCAGATGTAGTTAATTCTTAGGAAGGCCATTCAGATACTTTTGAGAAAATACAACCATTAACTCGATTAACTTAACAATTAACCTGAAGGCCTCATTTGAAGTCTTCTATCAATAAAGACCAAGTGGAGACCGCAGAAAACAAGCAATTACAGAATATTTACTATGTGATTGTTCTTGCTCAAGACACTCAAACTAGGTGACAACCATATTTCCAGAGGTTCTGGGTTCATTATTTCCTTTGGGTATTAAGCCATCATGCTGCAAATGTCTAAACCTGAGTTCTTCACATAGTTGTAGTCATTCCTCATACTGCCTTATGCATGCTAAAAGTCTTGTAATCAGGGGCTCCTGGGTGGCTCATTCAGTTAAGTGACCAATTCTTGATTTCAGCTCAGGTCATGATCTCAGGTTGTGGGATCGAGCCCCACGTCGGGCTCTGCACTGAGTGTGGAATCTGCTTAGGATTCTCTCTCTCCCTCTCCCTTTGTCAACTCCCCCTCCCTCTCTAAAAAAATTAAAGCTAAAAAATTAAATAAAAAATAAAAATAAAAGTCTGGCATCAAATTGAAATCATGTTGTTTTTTTTTTTTTTCCTCTTCTTTGGGAGGAGCTATAGGAATAAACCCCATCTGAAGTCTTTGTCCTACACATTGCTGCCAGAGTAATCTTGGTAAAACATAATGTGGTATTTGTTTTTATGCTTGAAGACTTGCTGTAGCTCCTCCTCACCTGAAGGAGAGTAATGTGAATATTGTAATCTGGTAGTCTTAGCCTTCTAACCACTTATCACCAATAATGCCACAGTGAGTTGGCTAATATGGAGTTGATGTAGGTTGTACATGGCGGGGCTGGGCACCAAGCTGCAGGTTGGGTCCATGTCTGGTCCACAGGTCCCTCATCCTCTTTGGACCAACAGCTACTTGAAGCATGATCTTCTCAAGAAGGAGAGGGACCCTTGTGGACACTAAGGTATAGGTGGGTAATGGTACACTGTCGCATTGAATCATATTCCTTTGGCCTAAGAAAGTCACATGACATCAGAAGGACAAAGAAATACACTCCTTCTTCCATGGAGGTCATGAGAGGGATGAGTATTTGCTGAATAATAATTGAATATACCCACAAGACATCAAAGGATAAAATTTCTATAATCAATAGCATTATCAATATTATTCATTGGTCCTTCTTTGCTATGAAATAAAATGCAGATTTAACATTGCCAGAGTGAAGTTAAATATAGGAGTTGAAATCCACATGCTTTACTCTTTGAGATTTTCCATGATTTCAGTTAAAAAGAAATCAGGGCTGTTTGCTGGAAAGAAGTGTGTGGAAGCCGTGTCCGCCCTTTTTGTGGCAATTTCTCAAGGCTGGAGATTATTCCATCATGTGTCCTCTGAACTCCTTCCTCAGCCTCCGTCATCACTGCTGGTGGCTCAGCTTCCCAATGAGTGTACATAGATAGGGCCAAATGTCAGTGCTGTCTTGGTAGAACAGGGACTTTGGGGCAGCAACATCCTGGGTCTATCATAGACTGGCTCTGAACTTGGGCAAGTCATGTACACTCACAAGTCCATAGTTTATTTAGTAAAATTTGCCCAAACTGACAAATAGGTTGCTGTGTTGATTATACGAGATAAAATATGTAAATATAGTCCAGAATATTAACCAGAAAATACATACCCTTATTTATAGTTTGTCTAAACTACAATCTCTGTGAATTCTGTTCTCTTCCACTATGTTTATTTACTCAATTTGTCTTTACTTAATAGTAAGGTGTCATTAAGAGCAGAGCAAAACTTTTCTCTTATGGATAAATAGCTAAATAGCATTCTTGTAGTAATTGATTATTCTTAGAGACCACTGGCAGAAATAGATTATAATAAAAATAACCAATTGCGAATTATTTAAATTTGGTTTTAATAATATGGGATACCATACTTGTTTCAAAATTTCCACTTCGGAATATCACCTAACAGATATTGACCACAAATGAGATAACTTATTGAAGCAAGTGATTTTTCTCTTTTTTATTAAATATAGTAATTATTCCAGAGCACCTGGGTGGCTCAGTCAGTTAAGCATCTGACTTTGGCTCAGGTCATGATCCTTGGGTTCTGGGATCTAGCCCTGCATCGGGCTCCTTGTTCAGCAGAAGCTTGCTTCTCCCTCTCCCTCTGCCCCTCCCCACTTTTCGTACTCTCTTTCTCTCTCAAACAAGTAAATAAAATCTTTAAAAAAAATAAGGTATTTAGTATACTGAAAAAAATAGAAATGAATAAAAGCACCTCTCAAAAAATAATCTTTTAAAAAATAAATAAAACATTATTTTAGATATAGTATATTTGCAAGGTATTTCTTATTCCTCTTGGATATCAAAGAAAGCTGCATTAGTTATCAGGGCAGACAAACAGATCACCTTGGGGTGGTATGATTCATTCTTTTCTAACACCAAATGCTTCTCTTTCTCTCATTACATATTTGGAATCCAAATACAGTCATATGTATTCACGTGCTACATAAAATGAGGAATGAACAGACATATTTAAAACCGTGGCTCTCTTCAATCAGACCTAATTGGAAGATCTAATTAATAATCATAATACAGAACAATTATTTCCTCTGGAAATTAAAACTATTTTAATTGACTAAAATTTGGAGTAAACCTAGGAAAGCCAAGTACCATAACTGCAACGCAAAATTGAACTTGTGGACCAAAGTTTATAATGTGAATACATTTCAGTTTGCTTTTAAAATATTCAAGTATTTAATTTTCTAATACATTTATCTTAACATTTAAAAAAATCTGTAACATTTCAGGGGCTGCAGTTCCTGCACTGGACCTTTGAAGAACTTGTGGTTTAATAGGAGGAGATAGGACTACAGTCACAATATAAAATTAGTGCTATGCTTACAGATGTGAGCAAAACAATATGAACTCACGGCTGTGGTGGTTTATTTTACCTGCGGTTACCAGGAAAACCTTCACCAAAATGGAGGTATTTAATTTAAACTTAAAGCAGTTTTTTAGTTTAAATCTGCTTTGGAGCTTACCAAATAAAGAAGAGAGAAAATGAACAAGTAAGTGTCCTGCTCATGAGAAACAGCAAGAGCAAAAGCAGGGAAGAATTAACACTCATTGTGGGAAACTGGAAATAAGTTACAAATCATGTCTTGTTCTTCAGTGTCAAGTGACTGACAGGCCATTTGGTATCTATTTCGCTTGTTTAAAATGCACTTTCAAATGGAAGAAATGAAACATTGTATTTCAACTAACTTGCTTCTTTTACTAATGAGGAACCTGCCCTTACTAATTTCCCCTTGCTGTGGTGGAGGGAACAAAAAGGTTTGCATCAGCGACAGTCCTGTTGGTGTAATATGCATGTCCCCAAACAGGAGCACCAAATCCAATCATGTTAACACTCAATTATGTTAAATAGATCTCATTCAGAGATTTGCTACAAAATATAATATTGAAAAACAAATACACATAGTGCATTTTACAACTATGAGAGATTCTGAAAGATGGCCAAGCGGTACCAAAAGATGAGGCTGCAAAGATAAGCCTGATGCAGCCTCACTTGGATGCTCTGAGGTGGTCCCTGCCCAGCGATGGGCCCGCTTTCATGCAGGGGCTCTGTTATGGCCTCTCTCTCTCCCTGTCTTGGCTTGGCTGCTGACCCCTAGCTAGCCACCTCCTCCTTCAACCCCTTCCTTGCTTCCAGATGAAACTTGCCCAGAATCTGGTCTCTGGGTCCTTTTCCTCCAATCTCCACTGCCCCACCCCCACCAACCACCCCACCTGACTCCTTGATCTCCAACCCATGTGCCCTACCCACAGAACCCAGAAGATTAAAAACAATAGTATATAGGCATGACTTGAAAGAGGATGAAATGAAAAGTGCAAGTCCCTCCTTCCCCTACAGGTTTCTTTCTCCAAATGTTGTTATTAAATTTTTATGCTTCCTTCCAGGAAGCTAATGGGTAAATACGTTATATTCTCTGACTGGGGTCAATCTCGTGAATTCTGCTTCTCAAGACTAACTCACCAGAAATTTTCAAGTTTAATGGTATTTGCAAAATACTTCCTTTGGGTAGTTTTAAGTTCCTCTGTTTTTTATTCTCCATTTGAAATGTTAATATTGTGTTTTCTCCTTTGTTAATTAGGTTTGTTGGTACGTTACCTGTTGTATTACTATTTTGCCTTAGTTATTTGCTTTTCAATTTCTTTATCCACCTTTTTTTCTGTTTTCTATTTCATTAAGTTTCTTTTTGTATTTGTTATTTTCTTCCTTAAGTTTATGTCATTATTCTTTCTACCTTTGGACCTTCCATAGCTCATTCTTTTGCTTTTACCCTTTCTTGTTAGTTACATAGATTGTGAGGCTATGTATTTTTCTCTGCTTTTAAGTTTCAATGTTTATTGTTTTAATTATAATAACCTTGTAAATACTCTGCGATCGCAATTTTGATTACTTCTTTGATCCCAGACATTTTATGGGAGAAAAATTTTAAGATTCTAGGTAGTTGCAGTTTTTCTCTTTGATTTGGTTATTATTTTTTTTAGTTTTGCTTTGTGTATGTATGTGTGTATACCTAGAATGTGGTCTATGCTATTTCTACTTTTTGTCCTAATTCATGGAAATCTTTTTTGGAAATATGATTGAAATAAAGTATATTCTTTGTTATTAGGATATAGAATTTAATATACTTTGATGACTTTAGCCTTAATTATTTTGTTCAGAACTTCCAATTCTTACATATCTATGGTCTGTTTCGTTTCTAGCATTTCTTAACATTTGTGGTTCATTTTTTTCGTTATGATATTTGTTGGTTAACATTTTTTGCAACTTGCTACTTAGTAATTTTTGCTGTGGATTAGACGTTTTGTCTTTCTGTGTTTTGTTTCTTTCAAGCTTCTCTTCCTTAAATTTGAACTTCTCCAATATTAATACCACGCCCCGAACATTTTATTAATGTTTTCTTGGTCTGGACTTTTTCATCCCTTAAAGGTTTGCCCTTTCTATATTCCCTTATATTATCTGTATTTTATACAACATGTATCTGTTGCCTGATCTGTCGTATTTTTTTCATTTTAATGTATACATTGGCATTTTGAGAGAAAAGTTATAATTCAGACTTAATTCTGTCTTCTTGACATCTTTTCTGCTTTCTCTAGTTCAGTTCAACTGAACCAGCCTTTAAATCTGCAAACTAATACGCATTTTACTAAACTTTTGTTTTTGGAGGGGAGATTTGGACTCTTCCCTTTTTTTTAAGATTTTATTTATTTATTTATTTATTTATTTATTTATTTATTTATTTATTTATTTGACAGAGAGAGATCACAAGTAGGCAGACAGGCAGAGGGAGAGGGAGAAGCTCCCTGCTGAACACAGAGCCCAATGCTGGGGCTTGATCTTAGAACCCTGGGATCATGACCTAAGCTGAAGGCAGATGCTTAACTGACTGAGCCACCCAGGCGCCCTTGGACTCTTCACTTTTTGAAATTATTTAGCTATTTCTTTGCCAGTGGCATGACGAGGCTTCTTGTAGCCTAAGATATAGGACAAAATGATATCACGCAGGAGTTTCTGTGAAAACAGGCTTAAGCCAAAGAATTCTCCTCAAAACTACATAACCAACATGAGTTTGAGCAAATCTAGCATGAAAATAGTTTCTGCAGAAAAAAAAAAGCCCAAAACCAAAAATAAAAACAAAAGCAAAAAACATTTAGGTCTTCTAAAAAACTGCATTCTCAACAAGAGTTAGAGCAGCCTAAAAACAGTGCCTAAGGAATAAAAAGTAGGTATTTACTGCTCAAAGGTTTATGAGCCAGTGGGGTGGATCTTCTGGGCTCACGGGACTCCCTTACACACCAGGTGGGGGGTGAGACAGGTGGGCTCTCTCACATATTTGGGGATCGTTGGCTAGAAGCTGGTCTAGCATGGCCTCAGCTAGGGGCTGAGAGGGCTAGATGGGCTCTGCTGCACACGCGAGCTCATGCTATAGCAGCCTGGCAGGCACTTTTTCCCAAGGTGCTGGCAGTACCAGACAGAGAGAGAGAGAGGAAGTGAGAGGTCCCTTGACACCCAGACTAGGAACTGGGTCACTCTCACCTCTGACACATTCTGTAAGCCGAACCACATCCAAAGGCCAGCTCAGATTCAAGAGGTGGGAAAACAGACCTAGCCACCTTCTGATGATGGTTGTAAGTCACCAGGCAAAAAGAGCTTGAAGGATGGAAGAATTGAAA
Source organism: Zalophus californianus (assembly GCF_009762305.2). Lineage (NCBI taxonomy): Eukaryota > Metazoa > Chordata > Mammalia > Carnivora > Otariidae > Zalophus > Zalophus californianus. Next base: position 104,534,597 of record NC_045602.1, on the reverse strand, counting down.
CACAGTAGCCAGCGATATGTTACTCCTTGGAATTAAAATCCTTTTGCATTCATCTCTACTTCATGCACCTCAGGCTTTCTTAGGGGCTTGAGCATTCTTCATTAAAAGGAAGACTAATAATAATAATAATAATAAATAAAAGGAAGACTATTTCATCATGTTTTAAAAATGGAAAGAAACCTATCGTGCAGCAATTCCTTTGGAGGCTCTTAAAATGTGTTATTTTATGTCCTGATGTCAGCATTTCCACTTTGAAGTTGTGAGATTTTCTTAACTCTGGGAGTATCAAAAATGTTTGCATAGCAACTTATGAACTTTGCAAGTGCCTGTACTTTTCAGACTAAAGGAATTGGAGAAAATTAATATTTATTCATATACTGGTGTTTATAAAACACTAGTGTAACTTGAGCAAGATGGACTTTACACAGCTACTGATGGGTTTTATTATACTCATGTCCATTTTCAGGAGTTTTTTTTTTTTTTGAATGATTAACTTACATACCTGAGATTTGTAAACATATAAACTATTCCCTGATTCCACAAAAGTTATGTTTATATTATTTTTCTCATTCATACTATAAGCAGTCTTCAGTTAAATAAACCTGGCTATGAAATGAATAACCCTTTGGAATAGAGCCTTTCCAGATATATTTGTCTAAATTTGGCAGATACATGAATCTTCTTCTAAAAGAAATCTGTGATTTGCTCCTTTTGAACTTGTCAAGAACCAACAATGACTTGAAATCATAGTGTTTCATAGAGATGTTATTTAGTAAAACTGCTAGAGATCAAAACTGGAGATGAAAAGAAAATATCCAGAACGTATGCATCAAACATTTTTTTGTTCAAGAAACCATTCACATTAAAAAACAAAAAACAAAAACAAAACCATTCACATGTAAAGTGAAATGGGGAATTTTGACAATTCTTAAATACTTTAAGAATGCTACTTGATTAGGTTTTAGTAAGGCTTGAGTTATATATTGGAATAATTATCATTTTTTAAAAAGATTTTTTATTTATTTGAGAAAGAGAGGGGGAGAGAACATGAGCAGGGGGAGGGGCAGAGGGAGAAACAGACTCCCCACTGAGCAAAAAAAAAAAAAAAAGGTGAAAACGTCCTAGAATTCTTTCAATCTCTAAGACACCCAACTTTTCAATAAAAATTATCTGAATCATGATTCTGGCTCAACATTCTCAATGCCTCTTTTCTCCCAGTTCCCAATACCTTCTTAAAAATCAAAGCTCTTAGAAAAACAAGCCAATACATAGAACTTTCAAATGTGTCCCTGAAAGGAGTGCCATAGAACACTTTAAGATAGTATTTTTTAATTTAAAATTTATGCCCGTTGAGTCATGAAAACACACTATTATATCCCTTCTCTCAATAATTTTTCCCCTTTTAAATGCCATTAAGATGAGAATATGGGATAGAATTCCATGCGCTTCTTTGTTGCCAGTTTGGAAGGTGCCATATATAAACATCCCCTTCCAAATTTACCTCTTATGTCTTTTCACAAGCCTAATTACAAGGAGAAAAAATTTTTTTCTTTGAGCAATTCTCAAAGGGAGATTGAAACTCTAGAGGAGTTATAACTGCAAAGATGTGGAGTATGTTCTTAAATAAATGAATTTCACCGGTTCTCTTTACACTTTTTAAAATTTGAAAATATCTGGGTGGCTCTGTTGGTTAAGCATCTGACTTCAGTGCAGGTCATAATCTAAGGGTCCTGGGATCGAGCCCCACGTCAGCCTCCCCGCTCAGTGGGGACTCTGCTTATCCCTTCTGCCCTTTCCCCCACTCGTGTTTGCTCTCTCTCTCAAGTAAATAGATAAAATAAAATCTTTCAAATTTGAAAATATTTGGGGAAGAAAAGGCCTACCATATTCTCACATTAAAAACAAAATTCTGTGAAAGGAAAAAGTCAAAAGGTTGTTCTCAAATCCCCTGCCCTTGAGATAGCTATTGTCAAGAGCTTGGTATTTTTTTCTTCCCAATTTTCTCTTATGCTTATTCTGAAATATGTTACGTACTTACAAAATGATATCAGACTACACATATCAGATTGAACTTGGTTGTTTCATTTAAAAATATATATCTTCCCGAGTCATTATGTGTATACCTACTTATGACTGCTGAATATTAGCACCCTTTTTAATATTGGCAAATGTTTTGCCAGCTTGGTAAGTGGAAAATGATGTCATTTTACTTTGCCTTTTGAAAAATCAACATCACTCATCATTAGGGAAATACAAATCAAAACCTCAATGAGATACCACCTCACACCAGTCAGAATGGCTAAAATTAACAAGTCAGGAAAGGACAGATGTTGGCAGGGATGTGGAGAAAGGGGGACCCTCCTACACTGTTGGTGGGAATGCAAGCTGGTGCAACCACTCTGGAAAACAGTATGGAGGTTCCTCAAAAAGTTAAAAATAGAATTACCCTATGATCCAGCAATTACACTACTAGGTATTTACCCAAAGGATACAAAAATACCCAAAGGGGTACATGTACCCAATGTTTATAGCAGCATTATCAACAATAGCCAAACTATGGAAAGAGCCCAGATGTCCTTGAATGGATAAAGATGATGTTATATATACAATGGAATATTGCTCAGCCATCAGAAAGAATGAACTCTTGCTATTTGCAACAATGTGGATAGAGCTAGAGTGCATTATGCTAAGAAAAATGAGTCAGGGATAAACAAATACCATATGATTTTACTCATATGTGGAATTTAAGAAACAAAACAGATGAACATATGGGAAGGGGAAAAGAGACACAGAGAGAGAGAGAGAAAGAGAGAAAGAAACCATAAGAGACTCTTAACTATTGAGAACAAAGTGAGGGTTGATGGAGGGAGGTGGGTGGGGGACGGGCTAGATGGGGGTTGGACATTAAGACGGGCACTTGTTGTGATGAGCACTGGGTATTGTAAGAGATGAATCACTGAATTCTACTCCTGAAACTAATATTGCATTCTATGTTAACTAACTAGAACTTAAATACAAATGTGAAGAAACAAAATAAAATAAAATAATAAAAACTGAGTATCAGAAAAAAAAAAGTTACCTGTGAGCTTAATGTTGCTTATATTCCAAAATATCTTAATCTAGTAATGGAAAACATGTTAATTCAGAATTCAGATATCTCTCGGAAACCCTATAGCTGAGAATTACTAAAATGTATTTCTTGAGCAACTCTTGAATTTTTTTCTATTTTTAATTTCTTTGGATTGCACACAGATTCTGAAATTTATAAGCCTATCTTCTCCATCTAGCTGCACATAATTTTTTTTTTTTTTTTGGCTAGGAGGAAGACATTCAAAAGAAAAATATTTTTAAGTTATACATTTATTTTGATTTTTAAAAAAAATCAAACAGTAGATAAACTGCAAAATAAAAAATCCTCCATCCTCCTGCATACCACTTCCCAGAGGCAGCCACTGTGAACAGCTTGGTGTTTATTCTTATGAGCATTTTCTATGCATAGACCCATATCTATAGCTCATCTAATCTGTGTCTGTAATCTCCATATGTATCTGAATCTAATTATATATATCTTAGACACTAGCTTATCTCTTCCTCTTTAATAGCTATGTAATATTTCACTGTATTAACATGCTACAATATATTAAATCATTTCTTAGTGTAGATAGACATTTAGGTAATTCCAGCTTTCATGTTTATATAAATGGTTCATTGCACATTCTTGTATGTATTTCTTTGCAAACATATGGGAATATATCTGTAGAGTAAATCTGTAAAGTGGAACTTTTTGGTCCGAATGTAGGCCCACTGAAAAGTTGGTAGATGTGTCCTTCAAAAAGTTCATGTCAATTCATATCCTTACCAGCTGTACATCAGGTTGGTTTCCCTTCCCAAATCCTGGAGTAATGATGTCATTCATTACTCAATCTGATAGGCAGGAAAAAATTCTATCTTTAAAAAAACAGTTTAAAAATTCTAAATATGGTTGAGCATCATTAAATATACTATTGGACATTTATCATTTGAAAAATGTTCTTTTATTCTCCAAGAGATATACCAAATATGTGACCATTAAAATAGTTCTAAGTTTCTTTTCATTTTTAAAAAAGATTTTTATTTTATTTTTTAAAGATTTTTATTTATTTATTTTTAAAATAATTTATTATTGTTTTATTTATTTATTTGACAGAGAGCGAGTGGGGGAACACAAGCTGAGGGGAGCTGGAGGGAGAAGCAGGCTTCCCGCTGAGCAGGGAGCCTGACACAGGGCTCCACCCCAAGACGCTGGGATCATGACCTGAACCGAAGGCTGATGCTTAACAACTGAGCCACCAGGTGCCCCTAAAATAGTTCTAAGTTTCTAAAAGCTAAAACTTTTCCCTGTGAATCAGTATACAAATGATTAGAGGCATGGAAAATGAACCATAGTAATTAAAGATCCTTTAAACCTATAAACCTGCTTGTTTTAGAAGGAACAGAAATAGTAGCGCCTGGGTGGCTCAGTCCGTTAAGCATCTGACCCTTGGTTTCAGCTCAGGTCATCATCTCAGCGTGGTGGGATCCAGCCCCACATCAGGATCTGTGCTCAGCAGGGAGTCTGCTTCTCCCTCTCTCTCCCTTTACCTCTGCCCCTCCCCTGCTTACATTTTCTCGCTCTAAACTAAATAAATATTTTTTTTAAAAAAGGAGCAAAAATATCTTTACTAGAAATTAGCATTTTGGAGAGCCTAGGTGACTCAGTCGTTAAGCATCTGCCTTCAGCTCAGGTCATGATCCCAGGGTCCTGGGATCGAGCCCCGCATTGGACTCCCTGTTCAATGGGAAGCCTGCTTCTCCCTCTCCCACTCCCCCTGCTTGTGTTCCCTCTCTCGCTGTGTCTCTCTCTGTCAAATAAATAAATAAAATCTTTAAAAAAAAAGAAATTAGCACTTGAAAATATATTGATACATTCTACAACCCAAGCACCATGGTCGTCAGGCGTCTTGAGAGTGTCCCATGTGTCAGATATAGTTGCAATTAAGACCAAAGTTGGCTCTTAAAACTTGCTCTAGAAAACAGATCAGGGCTTTTCAAATTTTAAAGTGCTCATAAATCACTGGACATCTTGTTTAAATGCAGATTTTGAGTCAGTAGTTGGCGGGGGGCAGGATCTCATAGGTGATGCTGCGGCTAGTGGTCTGAAGACCACACTCTTGAGTCCAGAAGGCTTTAGACTTCAATTAGTTTAGCTCCTCGTTTTGTAGACACAAAAAAATACAGTTAATATACCCTGAATCTGCTTTTTTAGCTTAAAGAAACACACAGAATTTACTTGTTTTACACTAACAAACATCCTAATTTGTGTGACATAAATAATATGTGAACAGACTTATGAATAATACAACATCTGTAGCTCTTAGAAAATAAAACATAGTTAATTAGGGATCACATAAATTATGTAATCATTATTTTTAACGTTTTGTTCTTTCTAGGTCATTCAAACTGCCATCTACACATGAATAACAAAGAAATTCTCATAAACAAGCAGAAATACCCAAGAGGCATGAAGAGTTTTAATACTTCAAAAATGTGGGTCTTATGACAGTACAGATGCAGAAAAGACAGATTTTAGAACTCTAAAAACTCAGCCTTGGAGAGGATAAACATGCTAGTCAACAACATAGTACTGAAACTTGTCGAAATGCCTTTGGAGTTTGAAATATCTAGAGCCGCCAAAATGTTCAAGAGTGAAATTGAAAAATGTTTCTTCCAAATGCCTAAGCCAACCAAACGTGAGCATATTTGCCATCATGGCCAAACCGACCATTGCTTTTGCTGGTCTCAGCCTGGGCCAAGTGGGGCACCCTTCACTACCCGACTGAAGACCAGTGTCAAATCCGTGCTTCCTTCTACTTTGCCCAGATGGGATTTCTCTCTCCACCATGACACCCTGTCAATACTGTACTTGTCACACATCACATTCATTGTTTTATGTGGTTTGTTTATTTGTTGTTTTTCCTATCTCACCCTTAGATTATCCTTAAACTTTAGCAATTGCTTCTCAGCTGCTCTGTATGGTCAGCAGTGCCAATCCAAGTGCTGTGAATATTAATAAACACGTTTCTGAATCAATAAAGCCCCAAGAAATCTACAGCTACAGGGATAAATGCTGTATATTGCAAAGAAAGGTGAAAATGAATGAAGGAGGACCATCAGCTGAGGAGTGAGCTTATCAGAGTCCTCAAACATTCAATAGGAAGGAGCGGAAGTTAGAGTCCTAAACATTTGTTCATGTCTTACTAACGGTTAATTCCTTAAGAGTAGTCAGCAGCAGAATTCTAGATTTTAGAATTCTAGTTCCTACCTTTGTTACTTGGAAGTGAAGAAGAGACTATGATAGTGCCAGAAGAACAGCTGGGCTGGTAAGATGTCTAAGGAGCCTCTGGGAAAGGAGAAGCAGGGGAAGCTTCGCATCCTGGACTGTGGACTTAACCAGAACTGGATTCTCCAGAAAGCTGAGATGGACACAGGGGTGTGTATCCAGGAAGTTTACTTTGGGAAGTTCCATCCCAAGGAACTGGACTGGGAGACTGGAAAGAGTAATACAAGGAAAGTATGTTATCAGGCTCAACAGTACCATGGGCAATTGGAGCTCCATCTTCCAAGGGGTACTCTGAGAAGGTACAGAGAACACACCTCAAAGTTGTCCACCAGAAGGAGAAGGAGAAACTATCCATCACCTTTCTTTTTCCCTTGGTCAAGTTATGGGGGCAGGCGGACACTGTTCATGACCTTGCACTTCCAGGATTGCACCTGCTTCAGAATAGCTGAATGGTGTCCAGAAGGTATCTTTAGACATGGCAAAGGAGAAGCTGCTGAGCAGAAAGCAAGAGATAAGTGCTGCCACTGATGTAGGGTGCAGGCTGGTGACCCCTTCACCAAGCAGGTTGCTATAAAAAGGTGGGCAAAGAGGATGTGATCAAGGGCACAAGAGGGGCCTGCCACCAGGTCTTAGAAGTACATGAGTCTAATGCAAATCTGTCTGTCCTGGCAATCATGAGCACAGGATCATACCAATCCCTTCTGAACAAAAGTCAAAGAAAGGGGCATGAAGACCAAGGAGTAGCCAGAGAGAGAACAGTTGGGGAGTGGAAGAAGCCAGAGGATCAGGAACATAGCCCTTGCCTAGAACCAAACTCCGCCTTTTCTATGCTTCAAACACAGACCAACACCTAGGTGGGAGTTTTTCTTTCTCCCTATTAACATTTTTTAAAGATTTTATTTATTTATTCGAGAGAGAGAGAGAATGAGAGATAGAGAGCATGAGAGGGGGGAGGGTCAGAGGGAGAAGCAGACTCCCTGCTGAGCAGGGAGCCCGATGTGGGACTCAATCCCGGGACTCCAGGATCATGACCTGAGCCGAAGGCAGTCGCTTAACCAACTGAGCCACCCAGGTGCCCCCTATTAACATTTTTGATATTTGGTTGCTACTCATTTCAACTTGCCAACTCTGACACAGCCATGCCATCTGCCAGCCATTTTTTACCTGCTCCTTAATTTACTTGATTGCTTTCGGTGCTCTGAGTTTTAGGGAAAGCTTTTGGCTTTTTCTGCTCATAACCTGTCTTAGTTTGGGTTGCTCCAAAGCTGACCCTGAGGAAAGAATGTGGGTACAAGTAGTTGATTCCTGGGGGTACGAGTGACCCCAGGAAGTGCTGTGAGTGGGGAGGGAGAGCAGGGAGGAAGGCAGCCAGTAAGGGTGTGTGCATGAGCAGGTTATTGGCATCCAGGTTTTCTGGGAGTTTGCCGCACCGAGGGACAGGGAAGCTGGGGTGTCTATGCACGGGCTCCAATTCCTGACGAGCCCACTGTAGTTCCTAGCTGCCCTGCACACAGGCAGAGCAAGCTCCCCTCATGCTAAGAAAGCCTCCAGACAGAGAAAGCAAGCAGAGGAATGTGGATGGTTGAGGGGAAAGTGATAGTGTATACTACAGCGTCAAGGAATCCAGAAGATGGCAGAAGGATCTAGACGGGGACATCGGTAGCTTCTACTACACACTCTGAGATGATGTTGCAAAGGGCAGAATGTCCAAACATGGAGAAAAACAACAGCAGCAACCCCCTGGTGGCATCTAGATGGAAAGAATAGTTCATTAGTACAGTGTCCGAAGGAATTAAAATTAGCTTTGAAACGGAGATTATTTATTCAACTTTGCAGACAAGAACTTCACAATGGCCTTGAATCTCCTTAAGAAAAATCTCCTTTGCTATTACTGAAGAACAAATTGGGAAAGAAACCAACATGTTTATTGCTTTGGCCTAAAAACGAAGGACCTCACCCCTGTTAAATACCAACTGCTTGGCTCTGTTCCTACGTGAACACATGGAAACCTGGTTTGGGACAGGGGTGATTCTCTTGTACTAGTCATTGCTCTGGACCACCACCAACGTGGAGTCACTCAAAGATCAGAAGGGGTTTCACCTTTTTTTTCTCCACCCAATGCTTTCTGTTGGAAAAGCTCAATGACGATGTATGCAACTCGCTGAGGATTCAGTGGACTTCACTGTGGATGGAAGACTGCATGGAGAACAAAAGAGAGACTACAAAGGAAAAACTTTCAGTGGCTTCATAGATTAAAAATTCACCCTGATTCCTCATTTTCTTTACTCACCTCTGCCACAGACTTTGAGTGAGATGAGACAGCTGTTCCTTCTGACCTGGGCTTGGCCACATAGCAGACATGACATAAACCTGAATGTTGGGCTGGTCTTCTTGGCCATTGTGCTCTTCCATGAGAAGAACATGTCCTCAGTAACTGCCAACTCCTCAACCCCAGCTGGGAGCTTTCGTCGTGAAACACAACAGCTGAAGTAAAGCTGCCCAGACAAGGCTATTCTAGATGAGACAAGAGCAGTCAACCAGAGAACTCAAGCATGCGGACAGATGCTTACAGTTGTAAACCTCTGAATTTTGGAGTGAGTTTATTATGCAGCATAAGGGTGGCATTATAAAAGTTCTCAATAAATACCAAGGCTTTCATTATACTATTCCCATTTATTTTTATTTATATATACAAAGTGTTTATTATACCAAAGTATTTATTATCCACAGAGCAGAGAGACTAAGGGAGGAGAAGAGTGGAGAATGAAAACTTTTTACTTTTACTCCATCTATTTCGATTATTGGTCAATTCTTTTATAACTATGCATTACTTGGTGGAATTTATGAAAGAAAAGTAAATCTGACAAAAATCTGTTTCCACAAAGGAAAAAGAAACAAAACATTATATTAATATATTGCATTTGGTCAACATTTAACTACCAAAATATCATTTATATGATGAATTAAAATCTTGCTACTTAAAATGAGATCCTTGGGCCAGCAGCAATGGCATTGCCTGGAAACTAGTTAGAAATCCAGAATCTTGGGGCACCTGGGTGGCTCAGTTTGTTGAGCGCCTGCCTTAGGCTCAGGTCATGATCCCAGGGTCCTGGGATTGAGCCCTGCATCAGGCACCCTGCTCAGCAGAGGAGTCTGCTTCTCCCTCTCCCTCTACTGCTCCCCTGCTCCCCTCTCTCTGTCAAATAAATAAAATCTTTAAAAAGTAATAATAAACTCAGAATCTTAGGCCTCACCTAGACCAGCAAAATCTGTAACCAGATCCCCATGTGATTCTTTTTTTTTTAAAGATTTTATTTATTTATTCATGAGAGACAGAGGGAGAGAGAGAGAGAAGCAGAGGGAGAAGCAGGCTCCCAAGGAGCAGGGAGCCCGATGCGGGACTCGATCCCAGGACCCTGGGATCATGACCTGAGCCAAAGGCAGACGCTCAACCATCTGAGCCACCCAGGTGCCCACCCCCATGTGATTCTTGTGTACAGGCAAATTTGAGAACCAGTGCACTAAAAAATTAGGCATTTTCATTTTTGTTTTAATCACTAATAAAGAAATGGTTTAACAAGGGAAATATTTTATTTAAATTTCCTCCCTAATATGTGAAAAGTATTTGGAAGTAGTTTCAAGTAGCAAAGATATTTTGTGAAGATAATCCTTTCACAATAGTAAAAAAAAGAAGGTTGAAATGTTAAACACAAAATTTGAATTTTTTCAGTAACTAGGGAAAAAAGGACAACAGAAAGCAAACAAAACAAAAAACAGGCATTTACATATTTCAGGAAGAGCAGGGTGAATTGTGTAAATTGCGCTTTTTCTTCCCACGTCAAAAATCAGTGCTTCCCCTTTCTAAGTGGAGAGCCAGCCAAACCCAGGCTGTCTGGATTCTGCATTCCCAGGTGAACTCGCACAGTGTGGCATGGGGACAATGTGAGGTAGCCACCTGGTTAATTCCCCAGTCCCAGACACCCTGGAAGGAGCCTCAACTTTCTGCTTTCACCTGGAAGTCAAATCCATCTCCTCACAACCTCTCACATCAATCCCACCCCAATTTCTGCCTTTCCCAAAGGAAGTTCCCTGGACTTGGTGTGACTCCACCTCTAATTATTCATGACTTATTTGCATGTGTGTTTCCTCATTATACGTCATCAGTGTCATTAACAAGAGGAGAAGGCTCCTGTTGCCTGGGTAACCACAAGTAACACATCCATTGTGCCTATTGATTGGACCCCACTTCTAGTTTTTGTTATGCTCTTTTTTTTTTTAATATTCATTTATTTTAGAGTTAGAGAGTGTGCATGCCCGAGCTGTAGAGGGGGAGAGGGAGAGAATCCAAAGCAGACTCCCTGCTGACCCTGACTTGAGGCTTGATCTCAGGACCCAGATAGAGATGCCATTTCCCACTTTCTTGATAGTGTTTTAAAATGCACAAATTTTTATTTTATTAAAACAAATTTATTTTTTCTTTGGGTGCCTGTACTTTAGGTGTACTTAGGTGTCACACGTAAGAAACCATTTTCTAATCCGAGGTCATGGAAATTCATTCCTATATTTCTGCTAAAAGTTTTATGGTTTGACTTCTGGCAACCCATATACACTAACATGTCCACCCAGCACTCTACATAATCTCTACCATGGTTTACTTTTCTTCATAGCACCTATCATTTCCTGACTTATCATATGTGTTTTGTTGCATGTATCTCTTCCCCCTACTAGTTTATGAACTCTGTGAGGATAGAGAAGTTATTTCTTTTGTTCACTGCTGTAACCTCGGTGCCTAGAAAAGTGCCTGACACATAAGTATTTAATAATCATTTGTAAAATGAGTGAATCAATGAATAAATATCCTTTTGCACAGAACATGATGTTTAAATTTTTCATCTCTTCAAAATTCCCTGGAAAAAATGAATGATGAATGAATTTCTGTGATGCCAATGAAAGTTAAATGATAAAGCCGTGAAGACCAAGATCTCGATTATCTTATCGTCTGCCTTCACCCTTATCCACTGTAATGGCTTTGTGGCATGGCTGGATCTTTTCTAGATGTGAACAAGGGTGCAACTAATAGGAACTGGAACACAAATTCATATTGCTCCATTATATTACTCTGTTGGATTCTTCTTTCGGTATCAACAGATACATAAAGATAATTTCAAAATGAATTGAAGAGAAAAAGAAATGTTAACCGTTTAACACAATAGGAGTTTATTATTTATACTTTTTTCCTAAATGGTCTTCCTAAAATGTCTGAAAGACACTTTAAATCATTAACATATTGAGAATAGCAACCACCAATAACAGTTTCCTTTCCAAAGTATTTTTTTTTAAAGATTTTATTTATTTATTTGAGAGGGAGAGAATGAGAGATAGAGAGCACGAGAGGGAAGAGGGTCAGAGGGAGAAGCAGACTCCCCGCTGAGCAGGGAGCCTGATGCGGGACTCGATCCTGGGACTCCAGGATCATGACCTGAGCTGAAGGCAGTCGCTTAACCCACTGAGCCACCCAGGCGCCCTCCAAAGTCTTTTTAAAAAGTCTTCCTTCACTGTTTTGAAGAGGAGTTATTTTAAGTTTCTAAGAACTTAGTACAGAAAAGCAAACAAAATTCTCAGTGCGACCATCATTTCACTGCTTGGTTGTATGAGGTGAATATATCATTGATCTTACTGGCAAAGCCTGGCAAGGTAGTGGGCAATAGGACAGAAAGTATGCAAAACTAATCAGACTGTCTCTAGGGTACTTCTTATCTCAAGGTTAACAAACTCTCAGTCCATGGTTATACCTAGGTGACCCATGTACTCATACATCTGAACTTATGAATAGCATGAAATGAATTCAAAATAAAATCTTATAGTACAAGACATGGCAGTTATTTTTTTTTTATCTAGACATGGCAGTTATTAAACTAAGATGAAGCAAGTGTTATGAAGTATGAAAACATGGTACTTGAATTCTATTTATTCAAAAGTCTTCACTGAACTGAGCATGTTCTTTTAACAAATTCAATTACTTATTTGAATATGTATTATATTTTAATTATTGCAGCCATGAAAAGAAGCACTGGTTAAGGATGCATTTAATAAAAATATCTAATCAGCTTGAGTTAGTCAATCATTTAAGTTTGTTTTTTTCATGAAGATCTAATTTCCAGAACAACTGTGCCTATATTTTTTGTAGGTACATCCCTATACTCTGGCCTATCTAGTACACAGATTATTTTAGAATTATACTAGTTTATCTCAACTGCTTTTCTAGAGAAGCGTTAAATAAAAGAGAAAGGTTTTGGCTTTTTCCATAATTGTTATATATGTACAATGAAGAGTAACTTCCTGATTTCACTACTATGTTTTGCATAATTAACATAACAATGCAGATTTACTCTGCCCATATAAGGAATAGTAAAAGAAGTTTGAGAAGGAATAACTATCAATTAATATAAGCCCTATAGTAATTTTATATTTTAGACCAGCTATAATTTCTGGATAGATATTCAGATCATATGTATATTACATAGAAGACATAGGCATCAAAAGATATATTTAATGAATGTATCAAATATTGATGAGCATTTCATTGGGTACCAAAAAGATGCAATGTCATGGGTTTTTTTGTCTGTAAGAAGACGCTCATCTCAAGATGGCTTAAAAATACAAGCAATTATTATCTCATTTAGTATGAAGTCAGAGAGAGAGCTGGTCCAAGTTAATTCAAGTTAAAGCCTCCAAGTTCTTGGAATTCGCTCTACTAGTCTTAGCTGGTTGGCTATTATCCCGAGGCTCGTTCCCTCATGGTCTGATGGTTGCAGTACCTCCTAACAATGAAGCCTGAATGCAAGGTGCAAACCAGCTTGTCCTAGTCAAACCATTTACACAGGGCCAACCTGTCCTTAACCGATCATATCATTCTCTGCAAAGCCCTCATTCTCACTTGGTGATGAGAAAATTAAATGTTTTCCCATTTAATAATCTAATCTAATCTAGGATTTTCTGTCTAATCCTGTTATAACAGTCACAAGTAATTAGTGAACGAAATCCAAGTATTATCAGAATTAGCACGTTATCCATCACTGGTGTGTACTGGTGGGAGGGAGAAGGGAGGAAGCAGGAGGAAAGGGAGAAAAGAGAATCTGCCTGGATGAGTGATGGTGACCTTCATGGACACAGCTGGACTATGCTTCCTTCTACTGCTGGGGTCATCAGCTGATCCTGCCCAGGTGCTGAGCAGAGAGGGGTGTCTGACTTTTTCTTTTTTTTTTTTAAGATTTTATTTATTTATTTGACAGAGAGAGAGAGAGAGAGAGCACAAGTGGGGGGAGCAGCAGAGGGAGAGGGAGAAGCAGACTCCCCGCTGAGCAGGGCGCCCCATGTGGGGCTGATCCCAGGACCCTGGGATCATGACCTGAGCCGAAGGCAGCCACTTAACCAACTGAGCCACCCAGGTGCCCCTGACTTTTTTCTTTTACATAGGTTCCATGCCTGGAATGGAGCCCAATGTGGCGCTTGAATTCAGGACTCTGAGATCAAAACCAGAGCTGATATCAAGAGTCAGGTGTTTAACTGACTGAGGCACCCTGATGCCCTAGGGGCGTCTGATTTTTTTTTTTTTAGATTTTATTTATTTATTTGACAGAGAGAGACACAGCCAGAGAGAGAACACAAGCAGGGGGAATGGAAGAGGGAGAAGCAGGCTTCCCGGGGAGCAGGGAGCCTGATGCGGGGCTCGATCCCAGGACCCTGGGATCATGACCTGAGCTGAAGGCAGACGCTTAACGACTGAGCCACCCAGGCGCCCTGATTTTTAAATTATTACTGACATGCTGATTTCAACAGAGCTGGTGGACATGATTTTCTAGACCTCCATTTAGCCTTATTTTGGACACTCCCATTAGGGGGTGTGTCCCATTGTTCCATTGTGCCACCCTCAGGGTAGCCCACAGCTCCTGCCCTTCAACTAATCTCAGAGAGCTCTCATTTGGAAAGGCTGAAACTTGTGGGGTCAAATTCGCTGCCCTCCAAGAGCTTAGGAGAGTGAAGAGAGGGTGGATGACTGCTTACTTGGAGATCCCAGCCTGTCCTGTTGGTTCAGATCCTTCATGAAACCTCTTGCCTTCAGTCATCTCCAGATGAGGAGGAGGTACCATCTCTAGGGTCTGGCATACACGCACACTTCAAAAGTTTTATGTTTAGGCCTCTGTCTACTCTGCCCGATCCACTTGGATTTTGGACATGTTCAGGCACCAAACCAACTTCCCTTCCCTAAACTCTACCTCCTCCAGAGTATTTCTCTCTCCCTTATCTCCTGTTTATACCTTCTGTGTCATGGTTGGGAATGGGATAGGAACAAATCAATCATTTTGTGGCAGTCCCCACTTAGCCTAGCCACAAGTCATCTAGGCCGGAGGATGATCTTGAGAGAGAAAAGAGCCTGATGTCTCCAGCGTATATCATAAGTAACTTTATGCACATATATTTTATTACTGACTTACCTCTTGACACAGAGTGTCAGACTCCCTTAGTTGACAGGTACTTGCCTTCCACATACTCTAAATCAGAATCTGCATTTTAACAAGATCCCCAGGTAACTCTTATGCATTTTAAAGTTTTAGAAGCACTGCCTTACCAGTTCTGGGGCTTTCTGGGTCCAGAGAAACTAAAGGCAATAATTAAACAATTAATAAAATAATACTTATTCTTAGCTGAAGACTCAAGTTCACATACTGAAAGAGGACCCTGGCTTCTATGCAGAATTGATAAGAAAAGATCTAAATGCATCCTGGTTATATTCCAAAATTTAAATAACAAAGGGAAACAAAAAACTTGAAGGAAAAAATAACAGCTGATATACAAAGCAAAAAGGAAAAACTATCTGGTGACAGGCATCATCCGCTAGACAGGAGTAGAATAATTATCCAGTAGAGGAAAATGGAAGCAGCTAGAAGGTAGGAGGATAACATTACAGAGTGCTAAGGGAAAAGGGTTCACCCCGGAAATTCAATATACAACTAAGATGCCATTTACCCATCAAGGTAAAATAAAAATATTTGCAAAGTTATGCAGCGATTCAGAAAAATCTAGCATTTATGTACTCAGCTTGTGGAAAATTCTAGAGGCACAACTCTAACTGAAAACAAATGACCCAGACAGAAATGTCAAGATAGGGAGATGAAAAGGAGAAAATGATTAGGAAAGAATCTTTTAACATAACTTGCTGGGTTCTTAGATAATAAAAATAATAGCAAAGTTCTTTACATGCTCTATCTTACTCATTCCTCATCACAATTCTGGAAAGTGGATGCATTAGTTACCTTTTGCTATTTAACAAACTACCCCCAAATTTAGCAGTTTAACACAACAAACAGTCATGATTTCATGCTTTCTGCAGGTCAAGAATGTGGAATAGTGTTCTGGCACAAGAGCTTTCTTGAGGGCGGGGTCAGAATGTCAGCCAGGGCTGTCGGCATCTGAAGGTTTGACTGTAGCTGAAGGGTCTACTTCCTAGAAGACTTTACTCACATGACTGTTGACTGGAAGCTTCAGCTCCTCACCCCATGGGCCTCTCCATTGGACTGCCTGTCCTTGTGGCTTGGCAGCTGACTTCCCCCTGAGTGAACACTGTGTGTGAGAGAGAGAGATTCCGAAGCCACAGTGTCTTTTATGATCTCATCTCTGATGTCACACACTGTCATTTCCACTTTATTCTAGTCACTAGAAGCAAGAGATGAAATTCAGCACACATGGGGGGTGCAGAATTAGGCTCCACTTCTTTGAGGGGAGGGTCAAAGAATGTGTGGACATTTTAACCGACCACAATGGTATTATTCTCTACACTGAGGCACAAACAAGTTATTTAACTTGCCCAAGTTTACATGGTTGGTAGGCAGGGGAGCTGAGACACAAGCCCAGGCATTCTGACTCACATGCCCAAGCTCATACAACGTGAAACTGCCTTTTAATGAAAAAGGTTAGATTTCCTGGAATGTGTCCTACACACTGATGTGGAAGATGCATACTGCCAGTGATAACATAAATGCTTGAAATTAGAAGTTCTAAGTTATTTTGGCCAAACTCAACAGTTGGTGTCAACTCTTGAGAGAGATGTGGAGAAATGTGGCATCCCCAAGATCTAAGAGTAGAAGAGTATTTGGGGAAATGACAGTGGGGAAAGCATTGAGAGAACAGAACATCTGGAAATAAGTGGGGAAGAGTTATCTTATTTTTATAAAATGAAAAAAATAGACTATCAGTGCCTGAAAATGCAAGGTGGCAATTAATGGGATGGAAAAGTCCATCAGATTTCCCAAGTTAACAAGGTAGAATTTGAGCAAACCAGAAAAATAAGGGAAAAAAAGAGGTCATAACAAAGAAAAGGAAATAATAAGCAATAGGATTAAGAGACTAAAACCAAGTATATCCCTTGTTACACTAAATGTCAATATATTCCACACTCCCATCAAAAGACAGAGATAGATTGATATAATAATAGAACAACCTAGCTATATAGTATTTACAGAAATATACCTGTAAATTGATTATGAAAGTTTAAAAATGAGACATTGGACAGAAGGCAAACAAAAAGATTATTAGTCCGGGAGGAATGAAAGTTTATGGACACTCCCTAAGAAAAGGAGAGACATTACAAAACAGTAAAAAGCAAAAACTAGGAACCAGATATGTAATAAATCTATATGCACAAACAGTATGGCGGTGAAAATTACCAGAAATGGAAGAACTTGATAAAAGTATACTAACTGTGAGAGATTTAATATATTCTAAGAATTAGATTGATACAGTAAATTTAAAAATAAACAAGTACTTAGGAAATCTGAATAATACAGCAATAACCTACAAATACAAAAAATGCTCAGGGACAAAGGAACTTTTGAGGTGTTTATTTCAGATTCACATTTTTCTCCATGATCTTAGAACGATCAGAGATCCTAGATCATTCTCTAGGCCAGAGAAAAGTACAGATCCTGATACGAATACATTTATCCATTTATCCAGACTTTTCTATGCCTGCTCAGCATTCACTCCTTCAAGAGGTGTCCTGGTGATGGGTATTAAAGAGGGCACGTACTTAACGGAGCACTGGGTGTTATATGCAAACAATGAATCATGGAATACCACATCAAAAATTAATGATGTAATATATGGTGATTAACATAACATAATTAAAAAAAGAGATGTTTTATAAATGCTATGATATAAAAGAAGCTGTGTAAGCCCTAAATGAAAGTAGTAAGCAGTGCTCTATGTTGTCAATGAATGTATTTTCCATTTCAAAGCTTTTTGACATGTTTTTATTTCCCTTTTGGAAGAAACAACTAAATATGTCAGCAATCCATCCTTTACTTGTACGATACATAAAGCTTTAAATCAATGTGCAGTGCAACATAGCAAACAGCCTCCCACATAACTCCGAGACACCCTGAAAGATTTACTTTTAGAAGGAAAAAAAAACCATGAACACATGGACAATATAAAAGATGAATTTTGTAAGTATTTTTAAAAAGGTAACAACAATAAACTCTACAAACTTTGCCTCAGTCTTACAAAAAGATCCATAACAATTTAATAGATTTTATTTCCAGTCAAATATACCATCAGCCACTGGAATGCCATACCAGTTACTAACTCATATTTCAATCATTTTCACATTTAAATTAATTAATATAGTATTGCTAAGGAACAACTACTCCGTGGGCTGGCCTTTCAGGCCAGTAAATAAGAATTTAAGGGCTCTGGTAGCTAATGCAATTTATTACTGGATTTTAATGACAATTTTTATAAAGATGTGGGAAATAATTCAATAAAATCACTTTATTTACCAAGTGTTTTGCAGAATGCCTGGGACTACCTAAGAAGTACTAAATGTATAATCCCTTTGCATAGTTGTAACTTAAAGATAAAATTTTATTGAATACCAGATAAAGACGGAAGCACAAATTTGATCACTGGTAGGGAACTTAGCGCATGCATCAGTCTGTCTCATAGTCTGTATTGGTAAGAACTACGTAAACTTTTCTGCCACGTTTTGATTAGCTTTATTTCAAGCAGTAGAACTGTTAGCACCCTTTACTCCCATTCTTCCGTTTTGTCGCCCAAGTTCGGATGACTCAACCGCTAAATGGCTAAGAGCAAAAATATAAACAAAGTTCAAGTTAAGAGCTTCACAGTGTTTTGAAAATTTCTGGCAAAAGAGGGGAAAGGTCGTGTCTACTTATCAATCTGTGGGGTCTCTAATATTTTGCCCATGTTCTGCCTGCCCCCTCATGGACAGGAAGCTACTATGTAAGTGTGTCAGCATACCTAGCCTCCTTAGACTGTAAAAAGTTTGAAATCAAATAGGATTATCATGGAGAAGCTACTTTTCAGCTACTTGCTCATAAAAACAAAGAGGATTTTTGTGAAACTCAGAGAGTATTCTTTCAGGGGAAAAAAATGTCCCAGAAACCAAGTGAGGACAGTGAGTCAGACTGATTATCTCCAAGATTTCATTCAACTATCAAATGTCTACCCTACGGTTACTCAATATTTGCACCAAGAGTTCTGATAAATTCAAGCACAGTTCACATTGATTCT
This sequence comes from Zalophus californianus, assembly GCF_009762305.2. Lineage (NCBI taxonomy): Eukaryota > Metazoa > Chordata > Mammalia > Carnivora > Otariidae > Zalophus > Zalophus californianus. Next base: position 104,515,648 of record NC_045602.1, on the reverse strand, counting down.
GTTAAAATATCTAAGAGAGTTATGTGGTAAGTAGGTGAGGGTGAATAGTGTAGCTTGCCAATAAAGTCACACTCAAATATTTCCAAAAAAATCAATCTCTTAGACTAACAATCATTAATCAGAGCATGTAAGGTAAAATCATGAAATACCAATTTATACTCACTAGATTGGCAAAAAGTTTAGTGTGACAAGGCCAAGTCTTGGCTAAAACACACACTGCTGATGGGGAGTCTAAATTGCAATATATACTTGGAAAACAAGTCGACATTATCTTGATATTATAAATAACCTGTGGTCCAGAAATGTCACTCCCAGGCATATACCCTAGAAAAACTCTTGAATGTGTGCATCTATAGACACGTACAAACATGATCACAGCAGCATTCCTTATAATACCAACTACTGGAGATATCTTAAATGTCCATCAATAGTAGAGTTGATTCAAAAGGGGTATGGAATGGTAATATAATGGAACAGTATACAGCTATTAAGATAAAAGAGCTATAATTAAACATAAAAAAGGTGTATTTCAAAAATAAGATGTTGGAAGGAAAAAATGTCAAAACAATACATACCATTCTACTCCATTTTTATAAATTCTCACAATATGCAATACTAAACACACATTTTTTAGGGATGCATTCATATGAAGCAACATATTTTTAAAAAGCAAGGCGGGGCGTCGCCTGGGTGGCTCAGTCGTTAAGCAGCTGCCTTCGGCTCAGGTCATGATCCCAGGGTCCGGGGATCGAGCCCGGCATTGAGCCCCGCATCCGGCTCCCTGCTCAGCGGGAAGCCTGCTTCTCCCTCTCCCACTACCCCCGCTTGTGTTCCCTCTCTTGCTGTGTCTCTCTCTGTCAAATAAATAAATAAAATCTTTAAAAAATAAATAAATAAATAAAAAGCAAGGGGGGAGCTAAATACAAATTTCAGAATAGTGGTTACCTATGGGGACAGGAACGGGAGGGTGCAGTCTGGGGAAGAAATATACAGGGGAATCCAGCAGTAGAAGCAAACTTCTTTAGCCACGTATGCTTTGTTTCTCCATCCTTTCCACATGTTACATAGTATATTCCTTTGTGTTCATAAAATAGTCCTTAATCATATTTTCAAACAGTCTCTGGGTAGAAAACAATAGATTGGGATGGGAGAACTATTGTTTTTAATCAGAAGCTATTGCATACTATTTTTAAAAGCATAACAAAAATTTCAGAATTTGCCTGTAAAAAAGTGTTGGGGGTTGGGATGTTAGGGCGCACTTGTAGGCCCTGAAATAAAATGACCTCCTCGATAGATTTGCTGTTATTTGTGTATAAATGTTTTTAAGTCTATATGCATCCTAGAGTATGCAAAGAAAAAGTCTGGGAAGATTTACAAGAATCTACAGCAGTTGTCTCTGACAAGTAGATTTTTTTCATTCTATTGTATAATGTATTTTTCATTTAACTTTACTTTTAAAATTATTTTATTCTATATTGTAATCGTTTGGTTGGTTGGCTTTACTATAGGAGCTTTACGTTTCGAATTAAATACTTTTTATTTCTTTTTAAAAAAATTTTATTATGTTTATAGCGCTGCGAATTAAATGCTTTTTAGAATAAGGGCAGGGGGTGGGAGAAAAGGATGAAAGAAGGGAGGACTGGTGCGGACCCCGGTGTCGGGCTCACGGCCTCCGCCCATCCGCGGCGCTGGGAGCGCAGGACCCTCCTCCAGCATCCGGGCCGGGCGGGCCACCTGGCGGGGACCGGGCCACCTGGCGGGGCCGCGCGGCTGGTGGACACCAGCCCCGCCCCGCCGTGCCGCGCCCCCGAGCGGTTGCCCTGGCAGCGGGGCAGAGCGTGGCCAAAGCTCACAATCGGCCCTGTCTCGGCGGCTCCCACCCCGCCCCCTGCGCTCACCGGGCTGCAAGCTCGCCCGCGGCGGACCCGGGGCCCATGGACACACACCCCCCCTCCCTGCAGCCCCGCGCGCCGGTTCGCCTGCTCTGCCCACGTAGACACCATTCACGGCTGGGCGCCCAAGCCGGGCTCCTGGAACCCGCGGTCGCAGCTGGGGCCCCCGCCAGGTGGCAGAGAACGAGGGCCGCGGCCGCAGGGCGCCCCCGCAGGCCGAGGAGCGTCGGTGCCTGGTCATCCGCGGCTTCTGATCACCCCCAGGACTAAGAGGTGAGCTTGGCACCTTGCTCCCTGCCACCTGGCTTTTCCCTTGAAATTACTTCTGAACCCACCCCTCCCCTTCCGGATTTTTCTGAGACTTAAAACTGAAAGGGCAGGGGCGTCTGGGTGACTCAGGCCCTGATCTCAGGGTCCTGGGATTGAGTCCCGTATGGGGCTCCGCTCAGGGGGAAGTCTGCTTGTCCCTCTCCCTCTGCCCCTTACCCCCGCTCGTACTCCATCTCTCTCTGCCCTCTCTCTTTCAAACAAATAAATAAAATATTAAAAAAAAAAGCTGAAAGGGACAGTAAAGAACCCCCCAAATGTACACCGTGGTTTATGGGGGAGTTGAAACGTATGGACATTTGATTGATTCATAGCAAGCCTGCATTGAGGGACTTTGCTAAATATTTCACTAGGATTGTCTCATTTCCTCTTCACTCCGCCCATGGAATGGGTTCAGTCATCCCCATTTCACAGGTAAAGAGACTGAGGCACAAACCAGGTAGGTAAGATGTCCAGGTTTATGTAACCAGTTTGTATAAACAATGCAGAGAAGGGGGAGTCACAAACAACAACAGATTTCCCCACCTGCAATCCTACACTCTTTCCATGGTTCCAGGCGTGTCTCCCTCCATTCCTCTTTCTAGCAAACCATCTTTGTGTCACAGACTCCTTGGAGAAGTTGATAAGTTCTACGGATCTTTGCCCACAGAAAAATGCACCTGGACACACACACACACACACACAGCAGATTGTCGTATAATTTTAGAGGATTCGGACCCAAACATGGACCTTGGGGCAAGAAATCCTGTTCTATTCCCTTGTCTTTTGAGACTGTCCATATAGATGATGAGATGGGGGTATGCCAAGGTGGCTCCAGGGTCATACAGAGGTAAAGTATACATAGGGGGGCATGTGTGTATATATGCTGACCGCCCCCCTCAAAGGCCAGAGATGCTACACAAGTTTTTGAAGAACCCAGAACTAGAGTGTATTATGCCAGGCGAAAGAAGTCTGTCAGAGAAAGACGAATACCATCTGATTTCACTCATATATGGAATTTAAGAAACAAAACAGGTGAACATAAGGGAAGGGAAGGAAAAATAAAATAAGATTAAAAACAGAGAGGGAGACAAACCATAAGAGACTCTTAACTCTAAGGAACAAACTGGGGGTTGCTGGGTGGGTGAAGGGATGGGGTAACTGGGTGATGGGCATAAAGGAGGGCACTTGTTACAATGAGCCCTGGGTGTTATATGCAAGTGATGAATCACTAAATTCTACCCCTGAAACTAATAAAAAAAATAATAAAACTGAAGAACCCAGAACTAGAGAACAGGACTTTTGTTATTTCCTCCAGAGGGGCGAAGCCCTTGGTCAGTCTTGGCAGCAGGGTGTGAAGGAGAGCACAGGGCACCGCTCTCACCAGCCCCAGCCCTTTCAGGGCTTTAGCTGGAAGAGTGCAAGCTCTAGAACCTGCCCGTGGACTGTGGAATTCACCAGCGTAACTTGATGGGCTGACCCCGCATGCTGTTAATTCTTTGTCTGGGGTGGGTGCCTCAGAGACAGCGTTGAAGTCATCGATGCGGATGTCTCTGTTCACACGAATGAGGGGATGTAGATTCAGGAGAGTCAATGAGCTATTTGGAAGCACTGAATCCTATTCCATGTACATCGTGCCTACGTATGCAGGATGACACAGCACCTAACTAGGGTATGGCTGTGTAATAAGACAAACCATAAACAGCTGCTAAAGTAAATATCACCACAGCACGCAGCAGAGACCAAGTGGGTGACTTGTGGGACAGCTCAGGATTTAGTGGGAGCCTCTTTACACACATGGCTCTAACCAGCTGCATTATCCGGTTGCCTAGTCCACCACGTGTTATAAACAGATTAGAAGGGAAGAGAGGGGCCATGGCAAACAGGACATTGAAGCCACAAGCCATGTGATGACTGATGTCCCAGTGGCAAAGGAGGAAGCACAAAGAAAAAACAGCAGGCAAGAGTGGGGAGAAAAGGATTAGGCAGGAGCGTGCATTTGACAGTGGTGGTCACTCTTCCCCTTGACATGCTCTCCTCCTTGACTTTGCCCAGTGTCGGCCTGCCCGGCAGCCACCAAACCCCCACAGCTCCCCATAGGCCAGGCTCAGACCTCTGTCTCTTGAATTGTGTACCCTATTGCCTTGTGGATTCTGATTCAGCATGCCCAAAGCGTAACCGTCTACGCTCTCTGACCAATCCAGACCACATCTCGAGCTCCCCAATTGCAAACACAGGTAGCCAGTGGCTCAAGCCAGAAACCTGGGCATTTTCTTTGGTTCCTTCCACTCCTCGATCTTAAAACTTTTGGTCATCCTTTATCGAGCAACGATTACTTGAATGCCTCACGTGAGTCAAGTTCTGGGTGATGGAGAAATAAAGGTCATTATGATATAAAACTTCTTTTTTTTTAAAGATTTTATTTATTTGACAGAGAGACACAGCGAGAGAGGGAACACAAGCAGGGGGAGTGGGAGAGGGAGAAGCAGGCTTCCCACTGAGCAGGGAGCCCGATGCAGGGCTCGATCCCAGGACCCTGGGATCATGACCTGAGCCAAAGGCAGACGCTTAACGACTGAGCCACTCAGGCGCCCCGATATAAAACTTCTGTTTCATGAAGGCTCTATACTAGTGGGGAAGTCACACAACACATAAATTGAATATATCTGTTTCTACAGATATATAGAAATGTAATATACAGAAATGTTTCATTATGAAGAAAAGGTGACATGGTGACTGCAGTTTGAACGGTAGGAAGTGCCAGCTGACAAATTCTGAGCAAAGGGCACCCCAGGCAGAGGGAACAAGAAGTGGCAGAGGCAGGAATGCGCTTTTGTTCCATAAACAGAAAGGGGGCCAATGTGGCTGGAGATCACCTTATCAAGGGAGGTTGGAGTGAAGTAAGATCAGAGGGGCAGAGAAAATGTTCTTAAAAGATCATCATGAGGTGTCTGGATTTATTCTGATTAAGATGAAGAGCATTTGAACTGCTCTTAAAAGATAGTTTGGAGAGAACTTTCTGGCATGAACATCATGTTCTATATCCTAACAGGAGTTTGCGTTACATAGATGTATGTGTTTGTCAAAACCCATGGAATGGTACCCTTAATACTTGTACATTTCATTATATATTCAAAAGGCAAAAAAGAAAAAAAAGGAGCTGTAAGCAAATATTGAACTCTAGTTAAGGATACTGTATGCTGGAATATGTCTGCAATTTACCTTGAAATGGATCAAAAAATAAGATGGATACGTGCTAGACAGAAGGATGGATAGGTAGGTGATAAAGCAAGTAAAGCATTCATGGTAGGATCTCAGGGGTAGATATATGGGTATTCAACTTTTCTTTGTATTCAAAAATAGTTATGCTAAAATGTTCGGGGTGGAGGCTTGTCTGATTACATTTTAGAAAGATTTTCCTGGGAACTGAAAAAAGAAGGGGCTCTGGAGGCCTGCTGAAGAAGCAGGGAGACGACCTAGAGTCCGTGGCAAGGATTTGGCCGAGGATGGCACCCCTGGCAGCTGATGTCAGGCTATATTCTGGAGATAGAGTTATGGGGTTTGCTGATGGATTTAAAGAGTGGGGGTTCTGCAGGGAAAGAATGAGGAATAACTTCTAGTATTTTCCTCAGAGTAGACTCATGGATGGTGATGGCACCATCGGGAGTGGGGAGAACGGGAGAAGGTCAGGACGCTCCCAGTTGTTCTGTTCCGACGGGTTACATTTTATCTGCCTAGTGGAGGTCCATGTGAGGATGAAGAGTCAGCAAGTTAGAGATACCACTTTGGACTCTGGGGAGAGCCAGAGATGGCTGTATAAATTTGAGAGTGAACAATCAGAAGCCTCAAACTGGGATGAAGGTCATGAGATGGGATGAGACCATCAGGACAGTGTGTGAGGATAGAGACAAGTCCTGAGGGCCGAGCCCTGGGCACCCCAACAGTTAGGCTTCTGACAGAAGACGGGAGCCAGCAAAAGTGGGGTGAAGAGTGGGTGGTGAGGGAGAAGGGGAGTAGGCAACGGAGATGGGGTTGCTTAGAGGGACGCAGCTCGAGAGGAACAAATGGTCACCAGTGCTATTCACCGCCACAGGGAATGTAGGCAAGGGAGCAGGCTTGAGGAGAAAAGGTGGTGCAGTTTCAGATTTTATAGTACGATGAAATCCTTTCCATTGCAAATGACAGAAACTCGGCTAACTAGTTTATCTAAATTAAGGGGGGTGGGGAGGGCATATTTACTCCTGCAGCCCTGAGCTAATGTCATGTGGACTAACTAAAGTGGTAGGTGAATTCTGGCACAATGGAGTCCCAAGCGCAACATCTGCCCTCAGTCTCAGTCTCTGTAACACCCACGCTCCCTGACAGCCAACATGGCTCACACAGCCACAGCCCCACATCCTACTGCTTAACTGCCTCAGCACACAGTAGTCTGGCCACGTTCTAGCAGGAGGGTCCTGTAGGGTGCTGAATGCCTCATGTCTTTCCCGAGCATATGCTTGAGACATTCACTGTACCTAGGGAGAGAGTTCATTCATACCGGCTAAGCCTCGGTCTCAGACCCATTTCCTATCACAGGGGATAGAAGGGGCAGCCCCATCAAAAATTTTGAGGTGGAAGCTTTCCTGACCTTATCCGATCTACATTTTTAAAATTATTTTCTGAGGACTGAACAGAGACTAGACCTTAGGGGTCCATTGTGGGAGCAGTGAGGCAAATGAGCAGTCTGTGGCAATGATTTGGCCTAGGATAGCAGGACTGGATGATCTGGAATGGATCCCCAATATGATAATGGGGTTCTTTTCCCAAAAAAGTGAGGAAAGCAAAGCAAGCTGGGTATACCTAGCATGACCTATGACTCAATTCAAAAGATTGTTTTTCCATAAACAGTAAAGAAGAGATAAAATTACATATCAGAATGCTCATCACAATTTAACAGTGGGATTATTTATGAAAATTATAGTTGTCTCTCAACCATTTACCTACGTCATTCCCATGTGAAGTGACACAAATCATCCATCACATTTAGTATCCCACTGAGCCCAGTAGATTCCTGCTTATAATGAGCACCTAAAATTCCACATGTTCTTTATAACATTTGCTAACTACCAAAACCTGTATCGTCTCTAGGTTAGAAGGACATGCTGGTACAGAATCATAGAGTGGGGAGCTCAAATCCTCACCTTGGCACTTCTGTTAGCCTTACCTTCTTCATGGATAGAATAGGGAGGCTATGTCAAGGAAGGAGGGTTAAATGAAACAAGAAATTAAATTAGCAAGAAAGCTGCATCAGCAAGGCTGATATTAATTATGATGAAACATTTGTTTTGAAATATTTTAGCTTTATGCTAGCTGAATATTCTCTATGTATAATTTATATTTTTTGTGAAATCAATTGCAATAAATTGTGGTAATAACATTTCGTGAGAAACAGCCTCTCTTCTTAGGGAAGACTTAAAATAGTATTATTTATGCCAAATTAAAGATGACAAAATTAACTTGGAATTGTGTGTTTCTGTTTTTTTTTTTTTTTGCTGCTATAGTTTTTGTTTTGGTCCAGAAAAGCATTTTCAAGAAGGTGGTCGAGTATGGCTTTAGCCGATAAGAGACTTGAGAACTTGCAGATCTACAAAGTTCTTCAGTGCGTTCAGAACAAAGACACGAAGCAGATAGAAAAGCTGATCAGGCTTGGATACCCTGAACTAATCAATTTCACAGACCCCCTCAATGGACACAGTGCTCTGCACTTGGCCTCGGTTTCCAATGACGTCGATATGGTCAGCTTTCTCCTTAGCCTTGGTGCTCACCCTGATGTGCAAGACAAGATGGGTCGTACTCCGACAATGAGGGCTGCAGAGCTGGGGCATGAATTGTCCATGGAAATATTAGCCAAGGCAAAGGCTGACATGACTAAAGTTGATAATGAAGGAAAAGGTAAAAATCCCAACATTTTATGCAGTAGGTGCAATCCACTCTGTAGCCAGCAATCCAGAAAGTGGACTTTTTTGCTTTCCAACTGTGGAAGTGAATTACTCATGAGTTTAAGTGAAAAGCCAGGTTCTCACTCCTGTACCTAAGGACACCAACTCCCTACAATTTGAAAATGGTATTAAGGTATATCTTAGGAAACGAGCTCTGAGAGATGTCTCCCTTAAAAAAATTAAGTTAGATTAATTTGTGTTTGGTGGTTTTTCTAAATGTGGAGAATTTTTAATGATACACACTGATAATACTATAGACAGAATCATCGATTATAAAATACAAAAATCTTGTTTAGAACAAAAGATGAGGAAGAGAATTTCTTAATCTTTTTTATACTTTAGAACCTCAAAGAGTACTCAACTTGGACTCCAAAAGGATTGTGTCCCCTCTCAATAGCAGCCTGATGCAGAAAGGGGTTGCAGCTGGGAACTGGAAGGGCTAAGGTGGATTCTGGCATAAAATCCAATTCTTGAGGGTCAATTTAAATGTATTTGGAAACCTGACTTGAACCTTGAGACATGGCATTTCCATGCTTTTTCAGGTGAGCTAGCCCTACTTCTCTGCTCTATTCTCCCTAATCTCATCTCAACACCTTGTCTGGGAGCTTCTTGCCCAAATAACTCAAGGTTTCAGAAGGACTTGACACAGCCCTATGAAAATCACCAAGAAAATTACCACCAGGCTTAATATAAATTGCTAGATTTAATCAGTTGTCCCAAGGACTTGCTTCAAGTACAAAGCCATTAACATCAGTCCCACACTGGAGAAATAAATCCCATTTTTTAGTGTTAATGTTTTTTGACAGGAACAAAATCCGCTTTTATAATTCTCTCCAGACTTGGTATTTGATAAGTGACTTTCTTAAAATAATAGGAGAGGACAGGAAAGGAACAATCATTTAATTACTTAATAGCACCACATAATGAAATTCAGGGATTTCATTCAGGGATCAAATGTGTTTTAAAATGTTAAATCCTGAAAAAGAAAAAAAAAAGCCTCTTAAAGCTCTATAAAATATCATTTCCCAAAGTGTGTTCCATGGACCACTGAATCTCTAGGATGTTGAAAAGCATTACATGCAAAATTGTTTCCACTGCCAAACTCGTTAGAGAAACATTGGATAAAACAAGTTGAGACGTGTTGATTTCACATTTGTCAGACAGACTAAAGACAGTGACATTTTCCATTTGTCTTAGACCCTTGAAATAGTTTTTCCTTTTGGCATTTTATATACCTGGAGTTTTGTGAAATATACTTTGGGGAAACACTATAGTGGAGAACAGTTTACCTTCTGGAATTTGAAACAGAAATATAAGCTAAAAAAAAAAAGGTTGAGAAATTTTATCATAAAAATCTAAAATTGTAAAATTAAAACTAAAGTAAAATTAGAAACAGGATCACGTGAATATTAGTAGCAAATGCAACAGCCATCTGGTTAATATCTAAGCTCATTCAAATTAATATTAAACCTGTCAAGGTTCTGGGAGATGAATGTATGAGAAGACAATCTGACCAATCACATAGGAAGAATTAAAAATATAAAACTTGGAACAAATATAAATCTTGTTGCACACGTGACCTTGTTAGTCCGGCCCCATAGAGACTTGATTCTGTCTAACCCATGGTGTGCTTATTGCACTGCGAGCCCTGTCTTCCCCACATCAACGAATCTAGCTCACCTTGCACAGCTCTCAGTTTGGCTGCCACTTGCCCAACTGCTTTGCTTATTCCACAGAAGTCTCTGCCATTGACATCCTATTCTCCAGTGATTGATGTTTCATTCACTGCACATTGGTCCTAAAGGACAAGCCAACATTTAAATGGTTAAAACACTTACTGGATCTTTAGAAGGATGTGGGACATACTCTAGGTTAAACTGTACTTTGAAAAATTTTGCAGAACATGGAAAATGTAAATCTCTAAGCCAAGAAGCTCTTTCCTATATGTTGTCCTAGAGGATTAATTAGTGTCTGTCCATTCTGGAGTATGGAATGGTATCTGTTCTCTTCAAGGGTTAAGCTAGACTAGCTCCTAATAGCACCCATTCCATTGGTTCTCCCATTTATAGGAATGCATACCCAGTCCCATAAATGTAGTATGCAAATTCTACAGTCTATCATCTTGACTCATGTTCATTGTGGCTTAAAGAGTCAACCCAGATAGACTTTAACTGTGAGTTGCACCTACCATCATTATAAAGTATCCATTTCCTAAGTACCTTAGGGCCTTTTGTAACAAATTCAGCCTCATCTGGTATTCTCTAGGTGACATTGTTGTTTGTTATTGTTTTGGCCCAATTTTGCCTGCTATGACTTGTTGTGTCTTTGATTTTCTATTTTCAACCATGTCCTTGGCCATCTTTCTGTTTTTAACTGTTCTGAGTAACCCTATATTAGATGCATCTGTTTATATGAAATATATTTAGATTTTGATTTTATATAAATGGTGGTTTTTATTTTAATGGTAGAATTTATCCAACCTATATTTATCTAGATGGCCCAAAGGTTTGGCCCCAGGGCTGTCATTTATTTTATGTTATGAGGGTATAATATATTTAATATATATAAATATATAAATAAATACATATAAAAATATTTTCCTATATGGTCCATATGTTCTTTATTTTGGTGTGTGTGTGTTATATTTTCTAAGGTTAATGGTCTGCTTTCAGATCTTTTTTTTGGTCATTGGAATGGTAGTTTTATTTACTTTTATTATTTACTGATTGACTTTTAAAAATTGAGGTATAATTGCCATCAACATTGTATCAGTTTCAGGTGTACACATAATTTGATATTTGTATGCATTGCAAAATGATCACCACAATAAGCCTAGTTAACACCCACCACCATATATAGGTTTTTTTTCCCCTTGGGAAGAGAAATGTTTTTGATTATTTTAATGGCGAATTTAATAGCTTTTCATATACATAAAACTTTGTTGAATTAGCACTTTACATGGTACTCATCAATATTTTGCTATGAAAGAAGAGATTAGTACAATAACTTTTGCATCCTTAAACTTACATGTCTACTGCTTTTATATATGAACAGCCAGCTTGGTAGGTACAAAAAACCCTCCCATTTTCTTTCTCAAGTGATACTGTAGAGATCCTTTAGTTATTTTCTAGCATTGAATATTGCTGTGGCAAAATCTGGAGGCCAGCTTGACTATCCTCTTTTTTTTTTTTTAAGATTTTATTTATTTAACAGAGAGAGACATAGCGAGAGAGAGGGAACACAAGCAAGGGGAGTGGGAGAGGGAGAAGCAGACTCCCCGCTGAGCAGGGAGTCTGATGTGGGGTTCAATCCCAGGACCCTGGGACATGACCTGAGCTGAAGGCAGATGCTTAACTGACTGAGCCACCCACCTACCCCTTGACTTTCCTCTTTATAGAGGACTTGAATTGTTACCCAGAGGCTCACAGGACATGTCCTCTACCTCGCTTTACCAAGGCACACCTCATTGATTATTCCTAGTCCATTTTTCCTGAGACCCCAGTATGCTTTGTCTTTTCTTTTTTTTTTTTAAAGATTTTATTTATTTATTTGACAGAGAGAAACACAGAGAGGGAACACAAGCAGGGGAAGTGGGAAAGGGAGAAGCAGGCTTCCTGTGGAGCAGGGAGCCCGATGTGGGGCTCAATCCCAGGACCCTGAGATCATGGCCTGAGCCGAAGGCAGATGCTTAACGATTGAGCCACCCAGGCAACCCCCCAGTATGCTTTTTAAATCTTCAAATTCAGGTTTTCACTTCAAGAAAGTTTTCTTCTGTTGTATCTCCATATTTTTTCTGTTCTACTTGTTTTTTTGTTATTGAGCACCAATTACATATATGTTACCTCTTCTTTGACTCTCTAGACCATTTCAGCTCTTCCACCATCTGTTACATTTTCCTTAGTTCTTTCAAGTTTTTTCTTCACTTCCATGACCATGGTTTTTGCGCTCTCCTTTTTCCTGCCTCCAGTTTGACTTTCCTTTCTTTGGTGGTTTTATTTTCCTCTACCATTTCTTCCTAAGCTCAGCTGGCTTAACTTCAGCTTTTTCTTCCTTTATCTTCTATTGTCCTAGAAGCCCTGCATTTAGTCTTGGTCCATCTTCGCACTTTTGTTTTGGAAAAAAGTTATATTTAACTTCTTTGCTATCATAGAAATACGACAGTCAATAATTTTCAACACAGTATAGTTTTTCCAGCGTGTACTTTTAACCTAGCTTTTATCATCAGGTTTCTTCCTTTCGGTATCTGTATTTTTCATAGGTCACATGCTGGTTTTTTTTTTTTTGTTGGTTACTCTTCCTCTTTGAATGAAGCCCCTGTTTAGAGTGAGGTCATTACAAAGTCAGTTTGGAGTTTGACTGTTGTTTGCCCAGATTACAACAATACCCCCGATCTGTAGTGCATTTTTGACGTGGATTATGTGGAGGGCTGCATTTTCCTCTCTTCACTGGAACAAAACGAGTCGCCAAAATGGCAGAGCCCCTTGTCATCAACTTTTTCTTCTTAATGCTGCTGTACTGACAGCCTGCTTCTTATAAACATGGCCAGTCTGCACATTTCATCATTCAGTACCATCTGCTTTGTCACTCTGCGGCTTCAGACAGGACATAGCAACCCACCACTAGCCCTCCAGCACACACCATCCTGCACATGGACTGCAAGATGCCAAATACCCAAGGTTGACAGGGCCTCACATATCAGCACTCAGATTCTTCCCTGAACCAGGTCCTATCACATTTGGTTGTGACTGTTTTCTAATTGTATCAGAGGTTGACTCTCTTTTTGACTTTGTCTTGGTGTTTCAGTCAGTTTCAGAAGGAAAAGCAAGGTAGCTATGCCTCTGCTCTCCACCTTCAACTAGCCAATTATGGATTTCAAAATTATTAGTTTTTCTTTGCTATCTGGTTCAAATATAAAGAGACTATTAATGAAGTACTATTTGGGGATTCTATTTTTTCACAGGTATTTTGTTTTACTGCATTTTACCTACTAAGCGGCATTATCGCTGTGCATTGATTGCCCTGGAACATGGCGCAGATGTCAACAACTCTACCTATGAAGGAAAACCAATATTTCTTAGAGCTTGTGAAGAAGCACATGATATTAAAGACACGTGCCTGACATTTCTGGACAAAGGAGCTAATCCAAATGCTATCAACTCAGTATGACTAGTCCTGTGATTATAAATATTCCTTTATTTTTCAATTATAGAGTCTTAGTAGTGCAATTTTTTTTGCATTTAAATATGGTAAAATTACCCTGTCAGCTTATAGACTTTCATTTCTATTCAAAATGCTTTAAGATGATATACTCTCATTATCTTTATGTTGCCATGATTCTACAGTTTATTTCCTAATTACATTTGGAAAATTGGTATTTATTATGCATAATGGTAAAACATCATTAGAGAAAATAGAAAAGGTATCACCAATGTCTAATAAAAATTAATCTTTTTGGAAAGAAAATATGTAGTTGTGCTATTTCCCTTAGTCATTTTGCTCCCTCTCCTCATTTGGCCAATTTTATTGAGTTTTCTCATTTTTTAAGAGGCATTTCAAGACAATAAAAATAGATTTTTTTTCTCATTAGAAAACACTTATAACCTAATTTTAGCAAATATTTTACCCTCTTTTCTCCCCTTTTGCCCTACTTTCTTTGCAAAAAAAAAGAAAAAATGCATCTTAGGCATGATATTTTCACAGGGACATCTGGTGTGACCCTGAATCTGATATTGGAACTCTCTACACTGACCCACTGCACTGACTTCATTTTTCCTATTTGCTTTGTGGAACTAATAAAGATGTAGAGAACTAAACCTGCCAGTGTGAATCTAAGGCCAAATGGATTGAGAACATATGTATACCAAATGTGTTATTTAAGATGACAAGTATAACCAGAATTTCATCTGCTTCTTGTCCAGTCCACAGGTCGAACGGCTTTAATGGAAGCATCAAGAGAAGGAGTGATAGAATTAGTTCGAGGGATATTGGAAAGAGGAGGTGAAGTGAATGCCTTTGACAATGAGAGAAAACAAGCTGCACATTTTGCTGCCAAAGGAGGCTTTTTTGATGTAAGAATCTGCCCTTTGCTTTAAAATTTGTTGCTCACCATTACTTACCTTTTCCTCAAGTTTTTAAATATTATATAGGTTATATTAAGAATTTTTTCCACATTACCATCTTGATTTCCCTAAGTAATTCTAAAATTATATTTTATATCAAATATTTCTCTTTTAACTTTGTCTAGCTCTGTATTCAGTTTTATTGGCTTGCCAAGTTTATGCATTTAATATTACTAACCATGTTTTTCTGTATCCTTAACTATGGTAATTTAAAAGTTTTGCCAACCAGGACTACTTTATTTTATGCCCCTATTACATATTAAAATCTTCATAATACCTCCGGCATGGCCAAATTGTAGAGAGAAAAATGTCAACATACTCTTATCGCCCTGATTTTTTTTTAAAGATTTTATTTATTTATTTGACAGAGAGAGACAGCGAGAGAGGGAACACAAGCAGGGGGAGTGGGAGAGGGAGAAGCAGGCTTCCCGCTGAGCAGAGAGCCCGATGCCGGGCTCGATCCCAGGACCCCGGGATCATGACCTGAGCCGAAGGCAAACACTTAACTGACTGAGCCACCCAGGCGCCCCATTATCTCCCTGATTTTTTGTGTGCATCTAATGACTCACCTCCATTTTAAACTCTTCAGTATTCTGGTTATCTGAATATACCAGCAAAGGATATCTCATAGGTACAGTGACATTGCAGAAACAAAATAGGAACCAATGCTCTCCTTTTTTTTTTAAAAGATTTTATTTATTTATTTGAGAGAGAGAGCATGAGAGAGAGCATGAGAGGGAAGAGGGTCAGAGGGAGAAGCAGACTCCCTGCTGAGCAGGGAGCCCGATGCGGAACTCGATCCCGGGACTCCAGGATCATGACCTGAGCCAAAGGCAGTTGCTTAACCAACTGAGCCACCCAGGCGCCCAGTGCTCTCCTTTTTTTTTTTTTTAATTCTCAATTACATCTAAACTTTCTTTAATCAATTTTCTGAGTTTTAACAATTATCTTTGTTTTTGTCATTCGGTCTCTCCCCTACAATAAAAATCTACACCACAATAGAAGTCACGTGTGGTAAAGAATTTGCTTCCCTGATGATATTTCCCATAGGCTGATGTTTTCTAGAATTACTAGAATTCACTAAGATGCCCCAGCTGAATATAGAATTTTCTAACCTCTAGATCAATGCTATTTGATAGAACTTTTGGCAATGCGGAAAAGTTATAAATCTGTGCTGTATAATACAGTAGTCACATGTGGCTTTTGAGTATTTCAAATATGGCTAGTGGAACTAAGGAACTGGATTTTTAAAAATTGTTTTCTATTTAATTCAATTTAATTTTAAATAGCCACATGTAGCCTAAGTAACTATTGGAGAACACGTTTAGGTGCCAGTCTTCATTCAATGAATGAACATTGCTATTCCTCTACAATATCTATGATTTTTTTTTTGCAGATATTGAAGCTTCTTTTTGCTTACAATGGAGACATGGGGCTGATATCAATGAATGGGAACACACCACTTCATTATGCTGCCATGGGTGGTTTTGCAGACTGCTGTAAATATATAGCTCAGCGAGGTAAAATTGCCTAACAATTTTATGCTTAAAGTATTTATGATTTACCCATGTTGTAGATGAGCAGAGAATCTGGGCCTGTCACTTGTCAGTTGCTTATCTTTTTCAATAGCCGAACATCAGTTATATACGTAGAAAGAAAATTGAGAATCTTTTTTTTTAAAAGATTTTATTTATTTATTTGAGAGAAAGAGAATGAGAGATACAGAGCACGAGAAGGAAGAGGGTCAGAGGGAGAAGCAGACTCCCCGCTGGGCAGGGAGCCCGATGCAGGACTCGATCCCTGGACTCCAGGATCATGACCCGAGCCGAAGTCAGTCGCTTAACCAACTGAGCCACCCAGGCGCCCGAGAATCTTTTCTTACCGTACCTTCTGTCAAATCATGAATCTTGTCTTAAAGTGATGAAAACCCACATTCTCAAATATTTTTAGGTTATTGTTAAAAATCTAAACAGGATTGTTCATGGGTCAACTAATTATTAAAACGCTTATAGTTATTAAACTCCTTTTAAAAAAATGTCGACATCAATCTGAAGGACGAATACTGAAAACTATGTCTTTTAGTCTGAAGTTTTAACAATTTTATTAAAAAATGTTCAATTGTATCAAGTGCAAAGGATAAACTTTTCTAAATAATTTGAAATTATGGGAGAAAAGTTTTAGGGACAAATATGACATAAAATGAAAATTTTCATGGAAAATTTGAAAGGTAAGTAATATTTTAGATTTTCCTGAAGCTTCTATGTAACTATTAATTTAGGAATATGAAGTATGTATGTATAGCTTAATGTATTCCTTGAAGTGGTAATATTAGCTAATTAAGTTTATGGATCAAATTGGTGTTAATTACATGCTGACTGGATGTACATGGAAAGTTTTTAACTCAGCGCGCCTGGGTGGCTCAGTTGGTTAAACATCTGCCTTTGCCTCAGGTCATTATCTTGGGGTTCTGGGATTAAGCCCATGTTGGGCTCCCTGCTCAGGGGGGAGTCTGCTTCTCCCTCTGCCCCTCCACACCCCGCCCCCTTGTGCTCTGTCTCTTTCTCTTGCAAATAAATAAAATCTTTATTTAAAAAAAAGTTTCTAACTCTTCATTAGAAGTGGAACTGCATTCTACTGAACTTTATGGTAGTGTTTTTTTCTTTTTTTTTCCAGTTTGAGAAATAGGCAAAAACTTAGTCTATTATTCTACAATTCTAGGATAGAGCAGAGAATTTTAGAAGTCCCTGGGGCCTAGAGATCCTGTATTGTAACCACCAATATAAATAAGACTAATGTGCCTGTATAACTAAGAGTGTAATAACTGATTCACTTCTACTTTTTATGAACTTATACAAACTCGTACTCTCCCCCCTACCCCCCAAATAATAAACACTTTTAACAAATAAAGGAAAATATATCAAATGCAACTTTTGCCCCCATAAACGGTCTCATCAGTCTTGTTTTCAAATCTGTTACTATCAGCAATTTATTCTGACATTTTTAACACTGTATATTTCTAAGAACTAAAGATCTGTCCAGATTAAGACAAGCTTCTTCAACTTTAACATAATGACCACTTTATTATTGGGACAAACATCACCAGACATCTACTCTGTTATTTATGTACTCCTGGGAGAAAGTCACAAAAAGCAAATTGAGAAACACATTTAGTAAGAGCTTGGGCCATGCCAAAGGCCTTCCCAATGATGCAGAAAAATATTATCTTCCTGGCAGACTCATGAGACTAGACCGTGTTTCTAAAACAGGGTCTGAAAGTACTCTAAGTTCTGTAGCATGTTTGGAAGTACAACCACTTCACTGGATCAAGGTGGGGGACCCAGTTCCATAGCAGAAACATGACCAGTTAAATGTCCAGCTTTTGAGTCTTGGATCTAAGGCAATCAGAGCAACAACAAACAATGCATTAACCATGAAATGCTCATTTCTGAGTAAACTCCCTGGATTCAGTGTCTTCTATACTTAAACGTGAAGGCTGAATTCTTTTGCCACATTAAACTATCTTCTTCTGTGTTCTCCTCCTTTGCCCGTGGTCCTGCTGCTGGAACAATTTACAAGTCCCCGTAAGCAGTATGAGTGCTGTGTCCAAGGGCAGAAGAAGCTGGGAGTTTGGAGCAGTTCTAGGGAAGCACCCCATGAGGCTTCTCTTTCTCTTGGGCCTTTTGCTGGTGCTCCGCAGCGCACACCAGCTGTAAGCTGAGTACCTTTGACCACAGATCATACATCACAAAGGGAATGAATGGATTTTTTTTTTTTTTTTTACTAATTATAGAGGAGGAGACAAAAAGTCCCAAGGCAAAAGGAGAAGAAAAGGGCCTTCAGATCTTTAAGCTGTGATGTTGGAGTCTTTTATCCACATAAAGGCTTCTAACTAGGAGGAAACTGAGAGCAGAAGGAAGCAAGATAAAACACCTTTCAAGTCCTTTGATCCTTAGGGGTGAATATAGGAGTGGCTTGGGAGATGGTAGATAAACACCCAGACACCTTGAATAAGCAAAAAAACTAAGTAAAAACAGCATGCTTGAAATTGCTATGGAATTATGCTATCGAGATCAGTCTCAGGTCCCCTTTTCAATAAGTCACTGTTCTTAAAACTGTTCAATATGGACATTTTAGAATCCTCATTGTCATAATACTTTTTGAGTTCTTCTACCACTAGTAAAATTATCAGTCTTATAAAATTTTACATTTTGACAATGCCAAAGGAAGTATTAATCTTAAAAAGCACTGGTGACTCATTTTCTTTTTGACAAGGAATAAAACTATGAAGTATTGGAGGGGCATGTTTTATTTTTGCACGCAGCTGCCTATGTATTTGGTTGCTAGACATACTGATTGAGTAGCAATCTTTTTGATTATGTGATATTAGCAAAGCAACAGAAGAGCCTTCTTCTAGATTCAAAACGCTAGAAAGAGCTTCTTCATAGTCTGACTTATTTATATACATAATGGATTTTTAATATCTTAAGACACTTATAGACAGCACAGCCTTCCTAGTGGCACTAAGTAGACTCCCCAATGCACTCAGAGAAATTTATTTATTTGAGGAATACTTACATATAATGTTGGTGTCATCATTTTAAGGAAGGGTCCAAGAAGGAAAATGAATTTTAATGCCTAATTTACACAAATGTAATACTAGAGTCCTTTCAGATTTGATGAACGAATGACTTTGTCCTCTATCAGGTTGTTCACATGACCAATCACAAAACAGCAGGTCGATATAATTTACATAGAATTCATGGAGAATACAGATAAATATAGTTTAAGATGGTACACAGATTTGCAGTCATAATCCTTCAAAAAGAAGCAGGTGTACAGCATTCTGAGTTCCTAAGGGCCTCGTAAGCTGTCTGAACCCAGTCTCTTTCCAAATTCAAATGCCACCCTTATTCTTTTCCTGTTTGGCAGGAGGTCTCCTTAGCAAGTATCCCAATATGAAATTTGTTTCAAGTATCTATAGGGATTCATGTCCTAATCCTTTCGGGGCAGAGAATATAAACTGGAAACAGATTTCCCTCAGAATTCACCAAAGTGAAGCTCACAGAAAAAGAAAAATTCACAGTTTAACTTTGTAATTATAATAGCTAAATGGGCTCATTGCTCTATACAAATAATTTAGGGATAAACTTTTGACCAGTAGTTCAAGCTTAAGAAAATGGTTGTATGAATGTCATTTGCAGAGTCGTGCAAGTGCCTAGGCACTATTCATGATAATGATGCTTCATGTTTTAGGATGTGACCTGAAATGGAAGAACTTAGATCATAAAACACCCAGGACTGTGGCCAAGGAAGGCGGCTTCAAAGCAGCAAGCAAAGAAATACGGCGGGCAGAGCGCACCGCTAATAAACTGGCGTGGCCAGGAGCCAAAAATCCAAATCCACTCTGGGCCCTGAGACTTCACGACTGGTCGCTAGAACATGAGACTTTCCTTCGGGAAGCCTTTTCGTTTGTGGACAGAGGCGATGGGACAGTCAGTAAGGAAGACTTCGTGTTGACGCTGGAGGAGAGGCAAGAATATGTGACCCCAGAACAGCTGGCTATGATAGCTCAATATCATGAGAAATTGCGGGGAGCTGGGGTCAACATTAATGATTTCTTTAAAGGAACCAGGTACCTGAGTAAGTCTTATGTCTTGGGATCCTATGGGCCTAAGAAAAAGAAAAAAGGGATGACCAAAAAGCCAAAGAAAGGCAAGTTTGTCTTACCGCTGCCAATCTGCATCATCCCTGACCACGCATTTCCCTGCCAGAGTGACGGCGGGCCGCCCTATTACATGATTGAAACCTACAAGAATGTAACAGATAGCCTTCGGTTTAACCGAGACTGGCCGCCAGAACATCCCATTCAGGATGACTCTGCTTGGTACATTGATGATCCACCAAAGGTATTTTCAAATATTAATTTCATCACCAAGGCAGGAGACCTGGCTTCTCTGAAAAAGGCATTTGAATCAGGAATACCTGTGGATACGAAGGATAATTATTACAAAACACCACTAATGACTGCTTGTGCCACTGGAAACATAGATGCCGTCAAGTTTCTTCTTGAAAAAGGGTGTGTTTTCTTGGTTGAATTCACATTCAACTCCAGAATTTTAGGACAAAGAAAGTGCTTCATTCCTGACGTCGAGATTACAGATAGATCTTGTATGGGAAAGTGGGCTAATGGGAACCTGGGAGTGTGTGTACCCAAAGATGGTTTGCCAGTAACTATGCATGAAGTTGCTTTGCCTAGAGATTTATCTACATGGTGTGGAGTCACTTTTTATTTTATTTTAAATTACTGAAAGAATTTTTTTTAAAGATTTTTATTTATTCATTTGAGAGAGAGAGAATGAGAGATAGAAAGCACGAGAGGGAAGAGGGTCAGAGGGAGAAGCAGACTCCCTGCTGAGCAGGAAGCCCGATGCGGGATTCGATCCCGGGACTCCAGGATCATGACCCGAGCCGAAAGCAGTCGCCCAACCAACTGAGCCACCCAGGCGCCCCTACTGAAAGAATTTTTTAAACTATTTTTTAAAAGATTTTATTTATTTATTTGAGAGAGAGATCATGAGTGGGGGAGGAGGGTAAAGGGAAAAGCAGACGCCCTGCTGAGCAGGGAGCCCAGCGAAAGAATTTTTTTGTTGTTGTTGTGGTAGGGACAGATAATATGATCTACCCTCTTATAGGTTATAAGTGTACAGTACAATATTAACTATAATCACAGTATTGCATAGATCTCTAGGACTTATTCATTTTCTGCATTGCTTTTTAGTCTGTCTCCTATGTTGGGGATCCTAGCAAATTCAAACAAGCGGGACAGTGATCATGATGACTTAGGGCATGTCTCATTCCCTCCTCATGACATTTTTACTGAACTTCTAAAGCAACTACTCAGGTTTAATTCCTTCTTTTACCATAGCTGAATAACCTGGCATAAGTTTCTTTTTTGTGTCTCACATTTCTCATTTTTATAATGGGGCTCTACTAGGATGCAGCTTGCAGGTTTTTTGAAGATAAAATAAGTTAAAATATGTAAAGCACTTATTAGCAAAGTAATTGCATATTTGATAAAAGGGTATTATTGTTATTACTATAACGGTCAAGGTCAAAGAAGCATTCGGATTTGTAGATTATCAAGAGGGAGTATAAAGTAATCAATGAGAATTTGAAATTTTGGACAGTGAATTTTTAAAAAGGACTAACATTTAAAATAATACATTTTCATGCATAGAATTTTAATAATGAAGGTGCATTTAAAAATCTATGACATGCAGAGGAAAAGTAGATACAAAATGAAATAATAGGACTTTTTTATTTCCTATCAGCTTTTACCTTCATTAGATCCAGTTATATAATTTTCCTTAATTTTAACCTTTGCAAAAAAGTGTAGCCCCTGGGATCTAACTAAGTGCCTTTTAAAACTAAACAAAATGTGTGTGTGTATATATATATATATATATATATATATATATGCACACAAAGCAAATTAAGACTATCGGATAATGAAGAACACAAGTCAAAAAAAATGATGGCACAGAGTTTAACTTTATTTAGAGCCTCCCTGGTTTACAGTTGAATAACTTGATAACACTAATAGGAAATCTTGCTTTGCATTTCCAGCCTCTGGTGTTTGGAACAACCTACGTTTTTAGCTTGTACATCTATCTTATTTTATAGGGCCAACGTTAATGCAACAGATAATTTCCTGTGGACCCCGCTTCATTTTGCATGCCATGCAGGCCAACAAGATATCGTTGAGCTTCTTGTTAAAGCCGGAGCAGTGATAGATGCGGTCTCAATCAACAACTCCACCCCTTTGACTAGAGCCATTGAGAGCTGTAGACTGGATACGGTAAAGTACCTCCTTGATATTGGTGCTAAATTCCAGCTGGAAAATAGAAAAGGTACGTGGGCGCATGAGTGATGGTTCGGGTCAGAGAGGAGAATTTATGTTAGATTTCAAGCCCCTTCTGGTTCTCTTCTTGTAAGATCATATTTCCCCGCGAGTCGCTACTGCAACCGCAAGCCTAAGTTGAATGTTCTGGAAGTTCATATACAGTTCCTCTCAAGTCACTGATGTGAAAGGATCAGTTCCTGATGTTTGCCATCTGTCATGGATGGATACTTTTGTAAAGTACAGTAAAAAGTGGTTTACTAGAAAATGAAGTGGGGAAATAAAATGTAATGTTTTTTTATCACTAGATTAAAGTGATGGAAAATTCTATCAAATCCATCCCAAAATTTCTAAATGCCCAGTCTTAATTTCTTACTTATTTCACTGTGGCCCAGGAAGCATTGGTTTGTGGGCTTACACTGGTTTTCAGACTATACCTTGGGTTATCACACTGTCATAACTACCAAGTCCCTAGGAAGTGGCATAATTTTAAAGGCTGTAGAATTTGGATTCTTTCTAAAGCTGAACAAAACAATTCCTGATTTTGAGTCTCTCTCTGGGAAGTAAATGGGAGGGGCCCATCTTATGTCATAAATATACAACCTGAAAAAAAATAAGCATTTGAATAAAAGTTTGACCTCATTGCTTGGAGGTGTCATTTTCTTACAGTGGAACCCATTGCTTCCTTTTGATCAAAGAGAGCATTAACCCTTCTGGCTGCTTCGGGCTTCCCCTGGGTCACTGGTAGTATTGTTTCAGGCCTGCCTGAGGATATTACAGTTGTCATAATACTCAGCCATCTCTATAGAGCACTGTGACACCAGCTTCCCCAGGCCTTTTTGAATATACCTCCTTGTATCAGGGAAAGGGGAGGATAGTGTAAAATTGTCACATGAAAGGAAATGTGTGTAAGGTGGGAAGAGAACCATCAATCAAATATCCAAATGTAAATATTCTACCAATATTTCCTATCCATTTTTTTTAAGAAACATCCTCAAAAAAATTAACAAGAAAATGTTGTGTTGCTAGTAAATGGCACTTTAAACTATGAGATTTCACAGCTGGGTCCACCTTAGAGAGTATCTGATCGAGCTTGGTGACCTTACACGTAACCATTGGCTGTAGTAATCACCCTTACTGCCACATGCCGGGGGCTGATGTACTGAGGTTTTTCGGCATGGTTTATTATCAGTCTGTTTATTGCAACTCTGAATTTATGTCTTGAGCAGGACATACTGCCATGGATGTTGCAAAGGCGTATGCTGACTATAGAATAGTTAGTTTGATTCAAGAGAAGCTGGATAACTTGCCAAAACCAACAGAAAATCAAAAACTGAAAGGCAAGCCACCTCCTAAAGTGAAGACTGAAGGCCCTGAAGTTAAGAAAGAAGAGGTAAGAAAAGTGATCGACTACCCATTAGTAACTGGTAAAAGCTTGCGGGGGGTAGGAGAGTGTCAGTATTTACACATTGTTACACAGCATGGGCAAAATAATATGCAAGCCATATTTTCAGCACTATTATGTGGCACTGAAAAAAAAATACCTAGCAAAGAAATTCCTTTTACTGAAAATTCTAAAAAGTGCTCATTGCAAATAAAATCCATGTAAAAACCAAGTTGGCTCAGCCAAATACAATTAGAATTTTGGAATTGGAAAAATAACTGGTATCGGATATGTATATATTTGGTTCTAAGTCATACAGATTTGATGAGATGGCTCGGACAGGGAAGGAAGGTAAGAGGAAAGAAGCAAAGCATGATTTTCCTCATTTTGGTCTCATAATCTTTCATTACCCATATTATCCCCCTTCTAAGGAATTTTAATGACTACCACTGAACCCTGGGGATGTTGAGCCACTTGTGACTTGGATATCCCTCAGAATGACTCCAGAAAGTTTTAAAGGTGCCAAAGTGACTGTTCCTGGTAATCCTGAATAATGTGCATGCCTCTAAACTACCAGCAAAAGGTTGAGGTTTTTGCCCAGGCAGATTACAGAGAGAGCAAGACTTTGTCATTAGCAGGGAAGCCCAAGTGTATTTCTAGGCTAGAAGCTTCTTTTAGGGAAGCAAGAGGATCCCTGGAGATTTTTTGCAGACATAAGACAGGGTGAAATTCAAAAAGGAAAAGCTCTAATGTTATCAAATTGGAAAGGGTTGGAGAAACATAGGTAGTAAGAAGTGGAAAGGGTGAAAAGATTGTCACAAACATGGAGGAAAATAAACAGTAGAGAGCAATAAACATGGAAGATGAGAGTAAGGGGGGCAGAGGTGAAGGAAGATCAGTTGGCTAGGCTTCTACTACATACATCATTATTTTTTAGTAGAATAATTTAATTCTTCTAATCAATGGCCATAGGTCAAGGATGATATTTTGAAGACTTGTATGATCTGTCTCTGATAGAGTTAAACAAGGCAAACTAGTTATCTTTCCCCATCCAAAGTTATAATAATATTCTATTTCATTTCAAATTATAATTTGTATGGTAGCATTTTAATTTTAATTTTTTCTTGGCTTCAGAGAAAGATATAGAATGGTAAATATTAGAAAGTATATATAGGTTTTTGTAATTGATAGGGTTGGTTTTTCTTTTGTCTCATTTCCAGGAACCGCTTTCATCTGTTTATGCCATACCAACCGTATCAGAGGAAAAGAAAATGCGTAAGGATAATGTGGTTTATCTCCATTCATTGATTACCAGTGGTTATACCAAGAAAGTGGATATCACATTTATTCCACGGAGGGTAAGTACTTTGGAAAGACCTTCATAACATGTTATAAACTCATAATATCATTTTCTAAATACTTTTTATGCAGAGCACCAAAACAAATATCCAAAGATTATCTTTCATAGTTATAATTTGAAGGTGTCCTTTTGCCAGGTCCTACTGCTTTGACTAAGTCCAACTTGTTTAGCTTCCAATATCTAGTTTTCCCTGCTACTATTTCTATATTGTCATTTTAATTGTCCTTGAAAAACTATTTTTTGGTCAATGCCATTCCCTATAGCCATTTGGTCATCAAATGCTATAGATACATTTTCTTGATGCTTCTCAGACCCTAACCTTCCTCTTTGTACTCTTACTACCATTTCACTTGGGAGTTTCATACTAAGCAACACCGGCTTTATTCAGTAGCTGCCTAAAACATCCACAATTAAAGAGGTGGAGACATCTTTGGAAAACAGGAGCGATCTTGCCAATGCCCATCCAACTATGCTGAATAAGAGACCACCAGCCCCCTCTTCCTTCTACTATGAAAATAATTTTCTCAGGACTTCCCCATAAGACATAAAGGTAGCAAACCCCAATGATCTAACTCTATCACTTCCTTCTTTGACATCTTAAAAATGAACAACAGAGGATCATCAGAGGTCACTAAAATCATTCCAGTTGTCCAAATAGTCACCATCAGAAATAGTGATGCCCATGTAGCCACTGACATCATGTAAGAGGAAAAGATAAGTTAAAATAGATTTAGAAGTAAATTTCATAGTTTTGAATTAACCATATTGGGCATTATCTGCATACTGCCATGTTTGCTGGCTTTCCTACTCATGCCTGCTCCGAATATGGTGATTTATTTAAGATCTGGAGTCCTGAAGCCACAACAGCAGAGCTGATCAGAAAAAGGGAGCTGCAGCGAGAGAGGTTCACTTATGAGGTGGACTTTGAGGACTTCATGATGCCCTTTCAGAAGAACATCACAGAAAAAGCTAAAGCCTTGGAAGCCGCCTTCAAGACCTAAATCACAGCAGCTGCTTCTTGCGGTCAACATTTCGAGGCCCAGGGACTATACTTCAGAGAAAGTTGGTATTTCCATCAAAGTCAAAGCAATCCACAAATTAAGAATTTGTAACCAAACATTTGTTTTTGCTCTAACAACTATAAATATTCTGAACTATCTAGAAAGTGTGTATTTTATTTTGCAATGAATTACATATTCTGGATAAACCCCCTAATCTTCTTTAAGGATGTAGAGGAATAAATGGCATTTTGGTTATAAGCATAACATTATTACAAAAAATTTACAGGATGTATGTCATTATGTTGCTCAAGTTATAATTCTGGTGGAAATTGATGAAAACAATGTAATAGTAGGGAAGAGAAGTAGGTTTTCTTTTTTTTAAAGATTTTTATTTCTTTATTTGGCAGAGAGAAACACAGCAAGAGAGGGAACACAAGCAGGGGGAGTGGGAGAGGGAGAAACAGGCCTCCCTCGGAGCAGGGAGCCCGATGCGGGGCTCCATCCCAGGACCCTGAGATCATGACCTGAGCCGAAGGCAGACACTTAACGACTGAGCCACCCAGGCACCCCGGGAAGAGAAGTAGTTTTAATCCATTAAGGAAGGAGTTTGTTTCTGATACACCATCGTATGTATTAGATACTGGTATGTATCCAATACCTTGGGTCAGATAAACTTTATCACCTCTAGCAGACGCTGTCAGCATTCTACCCCTTTCTCCTCTGCTTTGGGATTGAAGTAGGCCTGATTTCCACATGCTGGAAGGCTGCCTCTGACACAGTAGGACCCAAGTACGTGAGAATCAGAGCCTCCTGGAAGCAGCTCTCAACCAGAAACTGAACAGATACGGTGTATTAACACCCCAGCTCCCTCACTGCCCTAGTTGGATTGTTTGGAAGTGCACATTCCTACTGATTGCTAAAGCTCCCCTGAGAGGTTAAGATCACATTGCCCACAGTGAGAATTTGATAACACACCCTTCACTGGCCACCTTCCTTTCTCTGTCCTCCCACATTTCTCCCACACCTACAGATCTTTATCAAGATCACCTCTGAAATACATAAACCTAAACCCTTGTCTCAAGGTTGCTTCTGGAAGGACCCAAATTAAGATAACAACTACAGTACTAGTTGTGATTGTGAGCCCCCCTAGCAAAAATTTTAAAAGTGTGTCCCCTGGGACACCTGGGTGGCTCAGTCGGTTAAATGTCTGCCTTCAGGTTGGGTCATGATCCCGGGGTCCAGGGATCGAGCCCCATATCAGGCTCTTTGCTCAGTGGGGAGCCTGCTTCTACCTCTTCCTCTGTCGCTCTGCCTACTTGTGCTCTCTCTCTGTCAAATAAGTAAATAAAACCTTTAAAAAAAAGTGCCTTCCCTTATCTTCTGTTTACTATAAAATAAGCATTTCCCCAGCAAGACCCCCAGGGTCTTGTGCAATTAAGAAACAGTTCAAGTGGTATTCATACACTAGCTGAAACTTTGAGCAAAATTTCCAGATGCCAAAAAAACGTATATATGATAAAGAATGACCAGATATCATACGTGACTTTTTCTTAAGGCAAGTGTATGGGGGGGGAGCAAGGGAGAAGAGGGGGTTTAAGAGACCCACCATGAACCCTTACAATTGTCCATTGGGATTTAGGGCAGTGGCCTGGAAAAGAGATATGTCAGGATTCCACCAGAGAAATAGAACCAGGAGTATAGATAGATAGATAATAGATAGATCATAGATAGATAGATGATAGATAGATAGATAGATAGATAGATAGATAGATAGATAGATAGAGAGATAGATAGATAGATAGATAAAGGGATTTACTGCAAGGGGCTGACTTACATGATTGTGGGACTGGCAGAGCAGGCCATCAGGAAGGCCAGGCTGGAAGCTCTTAGGTGAGAGGGTGAGAGCTGTCCCTGCAGTTCACAAGTGGAATCTCTTCTTCCACAGGGAAACTTCAATTCTGCTGTTAAGGCCTTTCAACTGAGAGGATCAGGCCCACCCAGATTACAGAGGATAATCTCCTTTATATAAAGTCAACTAATTGTAAACGTTAATTGCATCTACACAACTCCTTCACGGCAACACCTACACTTACTGTTTGACTGAGTAACTGGGTGCTATAACCTAGCCAAATTGAGACAGAAAACTGACCATTGCTGGAGGTGTACTGCTGAGTAAAAAGTGAGGGGAGGCATCACCCGCACAGGAAATACAGTGAATGCTGGGCAGGAGTGCCAAAAATATCCACAGACAGAAATTCACTTTAGGATTGCCTTAGCAAAGAGCACTGACTCCAAATTACAACTCTGTCAGCCATGTATGACAAAAACACTTTGCTTTATCCCCTCCCTCACTTTCCACCTGTGGATGAGACTTTAATGGAGCTAGTGAGTGGGGAGGAGGCTAGATGAGTGAGCAAGTAGCTAACTAGGCCCACTTTCCCCTGAGGCAGGCTTGAGCTGGAGTTCCTTACAAGTTGTATATTATGGAGCCTGGAGATTTGCTATTAGACAGAACTGAATTTTGTTTGTTTTATGAGTTTTGTGTGTATATGTTTATTTTTAATTATTTTAAAGTTTTGAAATGTACAGAAAATTTGCAAGAATTTTATAAAGAATTCCTGCATATCCTTCGCCCAGATTACCTACATGTTAACCACATGGCTTCTTTCTTTCTTTCTCTCTCCATATTCTCGGCTATGTATAATTATTTTTCCCTCAACTATTGGAGTGTCAGTGGAAGACATGATGTCCCTTACCTTACAAACTTCAGTACGTATCTCCAAAAAACAAAGACATTCTTTTACAGAACCATATTACAGCGGCCAAAATTAGGAAATTCATATTTGAATTAACTAGTCTACAGACCTTGTTCAGATTTTGTTATTTGTCTTAATCATATCCTTTATAGCAAAAGAAAATCCCAGATCATGGGCTGCATGAGTTGCCCCATCTCTTTCATCTCTCTTTTTTTTTTTTTTTGACATTGATATATTAGAAGAATGCATGCCAGTTATTTTGTAAAATGTCCTTCAATTTTGATGTCTTATGTTTCCTCAAGATAGCTTCAGGTGATACATTTTAGGCAGGAATACCACAGATGTGATATTGTGCCCTTCTCAGTACATGATATCGGGAGGCACAGGTTGTTGATATGTGATGTAAACTTTGTGAACTCTAATCTCTTGGTTAAAGTGGTATCCATCTGGTGAAGTGGTATTTCTCTACTGTAAAGCTATTATTTTTCCCTTTGTACTTAGTATCTTATGAATAGAACCTATGAAACTATATAAATTTCCTGTTACCCCCATAATTTTCACCTACTAACTTTAACATTCATGATTTTTGTCTGAAATAGTTATAACAGTGATGGCTATCATAAGATGATTTTCTAATTTCATCATTCTTTCAGCATTTCTTAGTTGGTTTTCTACTTTGGGACAGAACTATTTCTTCTAACCCATTAATTTATGTATTTAAATAAGTATGGACCCATGCATTCCTTTTTTATTTAATGAGTTATAATCCTTTACTAACATGACTTTGATTTTCAGTTGTCTCTGATTTGGCTAGTGGAAGCCCCTTCAAGGTGGCTTCTGAGAACAAGACATGTTGTTTCCTCAAATAATTAGAGGACATTTTATTTCCTGAATATGGTGGGAAATGCCTTACCCATGGTTTTATTCAAGAACAAGGAAAATAGCAGACTATTAGAAGGTCTAAATTTCTGCTGTCACCGTAGTGAATACAACACTTCCTCAGTGCTAGTTGCATCTATAGTTGCACCTTCAGCCATTTGCAAATGTACACTGAGAGAAAGTATTAATGTCAAGTCCTATTAATTCTTTCCCCATATATGTCTATATTCATTTGAATGACTCATCACATGTTTGAATGGGAATATTCGAATGACTAAGTTTATTTCAAGATTAACACTAAACTGAAACGGACCAAAGCCAGAGTTCTCTGATGGCCTTAGAAAGCCATCAGTACTAATCAAAGAGTGGTCCATGGACCAGTAGCATCACCTGATGGCTTGGTCCCACCCCCAAAAATTACAGTATTGAATACTACATAAGCTTAAAAAAATATTTTGTAGAGGAAATTTTACTGGCATAGAAAGAAAGCATGTCAAAGACATTTTAAAAAAAATAGCATGGGGCGCCTGGGTGGCTCAGTCAGTAGGCGTCTGACTTTGACTCAGGTTATAATCTCGGGGTCCTGGGATAGAGCCCCATGCTGGGCTCTGCACTCAGCGGGGAGTCTGCTTGTCCCTTTCCCTCTCCTTTTGGCCCTCCCCCCACTCGTGCTCTCTCTCCCAAATAAATAAAATCTTTTAAAAAAAAAAGCCAGTATAAATGGTATGTATAGTAATTTCAGACATAAATATGCAATACTCAAATAGTAATTTTTCTGAGTTTTAGAATTCTGAATTGACCTTTATTGTTTTAATTTATATTTGCTGTCCTTCTTTTTAACAATGAGCATGTATTACTTTTTTTTTTTTTTAAAGATTTTATTTATTTATTTGAGAGAGAGAGAGAGAATGAGAGCTAGAAAGCACGAGAGGGAAGAGGGTCAGAGGGAGAAGCAGACTCCCTGCTGAGCAGGGAGCCCGATGCGGGACTCGATCCCGGGACTCCAGGATCATGACCTGAGCCGAAGGCAGTCGCTTAACCAACTGAGCCACCCAGGCGCCCGAGCATGTATTACTTTTTTGTTGTTGTTTATTGAAAAGTAATACATGCTCATTGTTAAAAAGAAGTATAGCAAATGTAAATTAAGACAGTACGTATTTTTCTTTGAAAATGTATTTTTCTTTGAAAAAAACATGTATTTTTCCTTGAAAAAAACAAAACAAGTTCATCCAGAAGTCCAGAATGCCAGGTGATTTTAGTAGTATCTATCTGCTTCATTCCTTTATGTATATTGACTTAGTTACGATTCTCTCAGAAGGAGACACTGAGCCAGGAATTCAGGAGTAGGTGATTTGTTGAGAAAATACTCTTGGGGAGACCACTGGGGCGGGGCACAAGGGGTTGGGGGAGTGCAGGTCGTGGGGGTGAGCAGGACAGAGAAGTGAAGGAAACCAAATAAGGGTGAGCTTTCTGGTGAAGCCCCGCCCCCCCAGCTTCATTTTAACTCCTGGAGAGCTATAGAGAACAGGCAAAAAGTACTGGGCTTTTGGATTCCTGCATCTGTTAATAACTACAGCCTAGGGAAAGTACTGGTAAGGCTATCTCAGTGCTCAAAGGCAATTCGATAAATTGAATTGTGGGTCCTGGGGGAACCAGTGGTTGGAAAGCCTGCAGGAGCTGACAGTGGATGCAGTATGAGAAAAGGGACACTGACATTGCTGCAGAAATGAAGATGTAGATGCTTAAGTTTAGAGGGAAATACTCTCAAATAAAAAAAAAAAGGAAATACTCTCTTCCATGTATGTCCTTATCTTTAAATTGACACTGTGTAAATTGGTTAAGAATGTGACTTTTGATACAAATGCAGTGATCTGAAAGAGCACCTGCACCCCAATGTTTAAAGCAGCAATGTCTACCACAGCCAAACTATGGAAAGAGCCCAGATGTCCATCCACAGATGAATGGATAAAGAAGATGTGGTGTATACATACAATGGAAAATTCTGTAGCCATCAAAAGGAATGAGATCTTGCCATTTGCAACAACATGGATGGAACTGGAGGGTGTTATGCTAAGCGAAATAAGTCAATCAGAGAAAGACAATTATCGTATGATCTTGCTGATGTGTGGAATTTAAGAAAGAAAACAGAGGATCATAGGGGAAGGGAGGGGAAATAAAAAGATGAAACCAGAGAGGGAGACAAACCATAAGAGACTCTTAATCATAGGAAACAAACTGAGGGTTGCTGGAGGGGAGGAGGGTGGGGGGATGAGGTAACTGGTTGATGAAGGAGGGCACATGATGTAATGAGCACTGGGTATCATATAAGACTGATGAATCTCAGACCTGTATCTCTGAAACCAATAATATCTTATGTGTTAATTAAAAAAAATGAATGAGGCTTTTGTAGTCAGCAGACCTGGATTTGAATCCTCACTCTGCCATTTCCTAGCTGCCTATCCTTGGATCAAGTTACAAATGGTCTCTGAATCTCAATGTCATCCTCTATGAAGTAGGGATAATAATCTGACCCTCAATAACCCGTCATGAGAATCAAATGGAATTACATCTGTAAGGCTTCTAGTTTTGTGTCTATGCAGTCAGTACTCCGTAAGTGACCTGTTTTCAACCCTCTTTCAGTCTCTAGGGGCAAGGTAAACCAAAAGAAGGCACAGGGATGGAGATCCAGACCTAGACCATCAGAAGAGTAAAGGTTCGTCAAAGCAGAATCATTTTCAGACTGTCAGTTGAAGTGATTTAAACACGGAGATGTTTTCTTTATCTGGTTTCTGATAATCAGAGAAAGATGAACATTACCCCTTTGCTATGAATATAGTCACTTAATTCCAGCCTTACTAATTCTAGTGGCCCAAATGTTTACTTTTTTTGTTTTGTTTTGTTTCTAGAGCCTAACCCAACTTCTAGAATGAAAATAAATTATTAAAACAGAGTCTTAGTTCAAGCTCCCTGGAACTAGAGCTTGAGATGGAAACTCTTATGTAAATGCTTTATTGCAGGAATGCTCACAGAAGAGACTTTTCAGGGCATGAGGGATGCAGGATAAAGCAGGGGGAGGACCTAAGGAAGAGAAAGTTAGATTGAGCCTGACTCCAGGGGGAGCTATGGAGGATGGATTATACCACAGGGGTTGCCCTGCCCTGAGGGAAGGAGGCTGACTGTTGTACCCTCCATCAGTCAGTCATTGGCCAGCCACCTGTGGGGACAGAAACCTCACAGATGCAAGGTGGCTCCCATCAGCCAATGGCAATCCTCCAGAGAAGGGGGGAGCTCTGAACCACCAGCCAAGGCCACAGAGCAATGCGTGTGTCAGCTGGTAAGGGGAATTTGGTAGCATCTGCTACAAATGACATGTTTATGGGCGCAAAATTTGGGTGTAAAGTTTTTGATGGTGATTTCTTGGTGTTTATTGTGTATAAGAGTTGTCTCTCTTTTAAAAAGAAATGTAACTTTTACAAACTTCCAAACTTGTCTAAATCATTCTTAACGATACAGAATGAGCAAGAACAGCAATGAGAGTCAATTCAGCAGCTACCTAAAAGGAGAAAGTCATTTCTGTTTCTTCAAGCTTGAGTTGAGCATTATCAATCATTGAAAATTATAACCGTGAGAGATAGACAGACGCATTCAAACCCGATGCTCAGGAGAAAGTCATGTCTAATTGGTATAAATGAATCACCCCCCCCCCCCAGTTTGGTTAATTTAGCAACTTTTATTGAATTCACAATTTAGCAGATTCCCTATGTAGCCATGAAGGTGCCCAAGAAAACCACTGAGCCTGCAGTTTGTTTTTGAGGAGGTGGCATGACAAGAGAGGAAGGGAAGAATTTAGATGCCTTCTACCCACAGCTATAAATTCGCAGTAAATATCATCTGAACTGTTATTATTTTCTAAATATTTGTACAAGAGGTATATTTTTTCCTGCATTTGTGTTTCTTTAACAATGGATCCTGGAGGGAATTTATAAATGAAGGCAGATGAGGTGTTTGTGCACATCAGATAAGCTCATGTTAACATTCTTAGGTCCTTAGGTAATTGTTACTACATCATTAATTTTATCTGGGCAATAAGGAAGAACAAAATATTCTGTTAATATTCTGGAATTCACTGGAGATTTTTTTATCCCAGATAAATAGTTGAGTATTATGTGATGCATATGTGTGTGTATTTTATTCAGGATTAATAATGATGGTCTTTTCCTTTTATCTTCAGTAAATAAGACTTGAAGAACTAATACATAAAAGATGATTCGATTTCCATAGGTTTAGTGACTTTTTTATAAGATGGCTTGAAATATCCATGTATTTCTCTAAACCTGGGAGATTATTATGTTCTTTGTTGTTGGGACATGCAGGCTCCAATGTGATGCTTCTCTCTTAAAGAAGTTGGAAATAAGAGAAATAAGTATTTCCTCACAAAAATTAAGATAATGAAATTAAGACAGGAAGAAAGAAACGAACAATAGACAAAGTATTCCTGAGGAGTCTGAATGGATCCCAAGCTAAAGCAACATAGAAAGAAGAGTGTCAGCCAGAAGGAGGATTGGTCAGCGATAGAATTATCATGAAATGACATCAGCCAAGCTATGTTTCTCCAGATTCTGCCCTACCAAGAGATCTCTGTAACATGTGCATTTTTGTTGTAGATCTAGACCTTTCAAGACTGGTACCACTAGAATTTTGAATCAACCAGCAACAGTTTTTGTGCACAATTTGGTCAGATTCATTCATTCAGCATATATTTATTGAGCACTGATAAGGACGATCCAGGAACTGTTCCTTGTTTGCCCCATGTGGGGTATCATGGAGAGAAACCCAGGTTTCTGCATCACCTGGCTTCCAGCTGGATTTAGGTAAGGGCAGACACTGGTAAAAGATGGGAGAAGAAAGGAAGGAGAGGAGAAGCCAAGCTAGTTCTCCAGTCCTCTCTTTGCCCTTGGGCAGCTCCCATGCAATAACTTTGTCCATCTCCCCATGGCACCAGCTCTCCCCTTAGCACCCCACCATGGTTCCAGCTTCCACCAGGTGAACCTGGCCCCTGGGCTCTGGTCCACCCCCCCCTTCCTGTCCCTACAGCTTGGGGATGGTGTCGGCTTGTTCATATCTGGGCTGCCTCACTGCCTCTTCTATCAGGGGCACCACCAAATCCTTGCATTAACTTCCCTTCTGTAAGAACTCAGAGTGGTTTCTGTTTCCCTGGTTGGATCCTAACTCGCCATGTATCAGGCATGATGGCATGTCAGGAGAAAATAAAATGCAAAAATCAGGCTTGGCCCCTACCCTGATAGAGCTTCCAGTTTTGTAGCAGAGACCTATTTTAATAGAACAACCACAAAATCCATATGTGACAATCACACAAGTTTGGATAATTAATGATTATCATTAAGACAAAATTCCACAGGGTATACTCCTATAAGGTTTTCTTTTTTAAATTCCAGTTAGTTAACATACAGTGTAATATTAGTTTCAGGTATACAATATAGTGATTCAACAAGTCTCTACATTACTCACTGCTCATCACGGTAAGTGTATTCTTAATCCTGGTCACCTCTTTCACTCACCCCCCCCCGGCCCCCCCTTTCTGGTAATCAGCCTGTTTCTAATCACCTTAATAAAAAATGCACATCACTGAAGCAGACTGGATGGGTAGTATTGACTCTTCAGAGGGTTATTTGTCTTTATCTTGCTAACAGCATCTTCCGAGTCATTGCAAGTCACATTGCTCCTGATACTCCAAAAAACTACCCAAGAACTCCATGGGCCAGAACATTTTTATAAGGAACTGAGCTCTGGTAACAAGGTCACTACTTTTGGTCACCAGCTTTTGAGGTAGGCAGTAGGAAGTAAAGCTAAGGGAT
Source organism: Zalophus californianus (assembly GCF_009762305.2). Classification (NCBI taxonomy): domain Eukaryota; kingdom Metazoa; phylum Chordata; class Mammalia; order Carnivora; family Otariidae; genus Zalophus; species Zalophus californianus. The sequence continues at coordinate 104,480,197 of NC_045602.1, read as the reverse complement.
TTCAGAGTTCACGAAAGTGAGACCAAGAGATACCTGCTCATCTCTGTTCAGTTTCTAGTGTTCCCATGTCTTTCTAGGTGGCATAGAATTGGTAGGCTCAGAATTTGCTATAAAATTCAGGCTTAATTCTTTAATAGCATCTTAGCTCTTTCACTTACTAGCTATGTGACTTGGCAAACTGACCTCTCTCAGAGTATTTCCTCATGTGTAAAATAGGGACCCTCACTCACTGTGGTAGCGATTAGTACTATTCACCAAATATTTCCAGCCTGTCCCCACACACTGTAGGACCACACTTCCTGTCCTGCCCCCTTCTTAACTAGTTGTGAACAATGAGTTGTGAGCAGAAGTGATGTTTGTCATTTCCAGGGTGGTGCTTTGAATTGCAGGTTTGAGAGTCTCTGAGCTTCACTTTCCTCTGCTGCTGGCTCTTCTGTCAGCCCAGGAGACACAGAGCGAGGTCCAGAGCTGCCTGTCAACGGACATGACAGAGAGAGGTTCTGTCATGGTTGGTCATAAGCAGCTGAGATTACAGGTTGTCAACTACTCTAATAAACTTTCTTCCTAGATTTGTGTTGAGGACACAGTGGGACAATATATACTAGGCAATTGCTCTATTTATTATCCATCAGCCTATAAAGTGCTAAGTACATGTATGTTTCCATCATTCAGTCATTGTTGGCCTTCCACTTGTATAAGTATTCGCATTTGTGTAGCTCTCAGGATAGGAGTTTGAGGCCTAGGATTGGAGGACACTTTAGAAGTGTCTATGCTGACATTTAATTATTCATGAAAATTACTGATCGTCAAGTTCGTAAATCATATTTTCGGTTCATGATAATTGATAATATACAAGAACCTTAAGAACAACTCGTAATGGCTAAAAACTAATACCTAACCTCCTTTTCGATAAGCAACCACAAGCAACTGATTTTTACTCAGCTCTCACAGCTGAGTAAAATGCAATTGAGAAAAGTCTTAACTGTTTGATAAATACTGAAGGAGTGTTTAGTTTTAACTCATAATAAATACAAAGCATATGGGTTTAAAGAAGAAAGTAAAAGATAAATTCTAAAATAATGCTGGTTCCTACCTTTCTCTTTGCCTTTTTTCAAATGTTTATGTTCTACTTATAAATATGCACCTGTATAAATTATGACTAAAGTTATTTTTACTGCTTCACAGTGAATCTTTTACTGAATATAAGGAACCTTAATCTCCGGTGTATTATGTACCAAAGGACAATAGATTCAGCAACAGAAATAGTTACATTCCATTAAAAGCCAACTCTATAATTCACAACTGGACCTAGGTTCTCTTCCCAGTCCAATGTTATACTTAACTTCCAAAAGGTCTAAAACAAAGTTTTTAGTTTTATAATTTGCAGGATCACATTTTTTCCATCTTAAACGATAGATTCTTATATTTATGTTGTTCTCCATGGGTTTTCAGAATAAGAGCTAAAGGGCTTGACAGTAAGTATGATTTGAGTAAGTTCAGTAGTCTCTTGACAGGAGGTGGTTTGATTATTTGACTATTCCAATTATTAGTCATGTTGTTTGATTTTTAAATACTTACATACACTTTTTCTTATAAAAGGAATACATAATCCTACAGGAAAACATGCCAATTAGAAGGAATAAGAAAAACATCACCTATCCTTCCAACTCTAGAGGAAACCACTGGTCACCCCTTGAGGACTTTATCCCAGTCCTTTTGCCTTGCACACATTTGCCATAAAGGTAAAAGCAAATACAAAATAATCTATAATGTTTCTTAGCCTTTGTTCCTGATTTTGAATGTAATTCATATGGCTCCTTGTAGAGGATCTCTATGGAGAACATAAAAACTAAGACAAAAACATAATCCAGGGGAAAACCACCAGAGATCACTACTATTAATATTTTAGTTCCATTAAAAGCAATTATTACATAGCTACTTCAGAGTTCACTCCAAAGGTGTATTCCAGAGAAAAGTCTTCAGCAGCATGATTAGATTTTTCAGAACGCTGAATGTTTATTCACTTCTGAGTTGGAGCACCTGCATTCATCATGCATTTGTAATATGGGGTGGCTACACTACGTTACATCCTGATGTTACAGAGATAGAAACCCAGCCTGTTCTCACCAAAAGCCCCAGGTTTGGGGAGGATGTAGAGTAGGAAGTAATTACAATACAGAGTGATTAGTGCTAGCAATTGAGATAAGCTCAAGATGTAGTGGAGCACGAACCTATCCTACTGGGGAAGAAAGTGTAAGGGAAAACCAGCTTTCTGGAAGCTATGCAGTAGGGCTTTGCTCTCAGGGGTGGGTGTAGCCAAAGACTGGGAGGAGGAGAACCAGCAGGGCGCATATGCTACCCAAGAACAAAGGTAACCCCACATGGTTGGAAGATAGATCAAGACAAGAGATGTGGTGAGAGAAGTTGGCGTAGGCTTTGTATTTTCATAGTAAGGAGTCTGAGTTTTACATAGATGGCAATGAGGCAATTAAGCAACAGTGACATGATCAGGGATGCATGAAAGAGAGAGCACTCTAGCAGGAAGGGTTGGGAGACCCGGCAAGGCGGAGGCTGAGGGGGACAATAAAATATGGCACCATTCAGACTAGAAATGGAGAGGGCCTATGTGAAGGCACCGGTGACAATGACTATTGGGGACATCAAGGAGGCTTAGAATGTCCCTTACCCCTTCACATGCCCCTCGGGGACCAACCTTAGATGTTGACTATAATTGAAGTCAGAACACAGGGACCTGTGCTAGGTCACATATGGAGAGCAAATGGCTCAGGCTGGTTACTTCAAAGACCCTTCTAGGACAACATGACCACCACAGAACTAGAAAGATACTCCTTTGGGCCATGATGATTTTATCTGACCTACAGGTTGAAAGAAGAGTAAATCTATTCAACACAATTACTGAATCATAGTCATTCACAATATGTTGATGAGACACTGACCCAAAGGGGTACACACTTGCTGGATAAACAAATCCATTGGTTAGGGAATGAGGACTTTACAGAGGTCAGGGGATGTTGAGGTTCAATATAAATTGTTTTCTTTTCCCACATGGGCTGGTAACATGGTTTATTTTGCAGAGTTCCCTTAATTAAGATGACCAACCCAGAAAGCTCTCCACATTTTTTTAGCACAGCACCTAAAACTGTCCATAATTAGGTCCCCTGAATACTCTTTTTTTTCTTCAACAATTAGAACTTTCTGAAAGTTGTTTGAATTGCTTTGTGAGGGGATAATGGGTTTGCTATCACTGGAAGTATTCTTTTTAAAAAAAAAAAGAGGGCTGAAAAACCACTGGAGGAGAGGTTTTAGGTGGATTAAAATACTGGTTTACAGCTTTGAGGTGAGGATTTTTTTTCCTGTTGTAGTTACGTAAAGATATGCTTATGTATTACTTTTTTCCTTTCCTGCTATCCAGCACCACAAAGTCAACGAAATTGGTATAAGATTTCAGATACAAGGTCAGAAACTCAGATACCTTCCTTTAACACATATATTTGAAGTCTGCATACAGCTTGACTAGGTTGGATCTTCTTATAAAGCAATGACCTAAATGTTTTATTCATTCAGCCTTCACTGAGAGCTAACTTTGTGTTACTAGATATGAAAAAAATAGGTCACAGGAAAGGGCTATTGAAAATTGAATCAAATTACAGATAGAGTACAGGTGTCTATTTCCATTGTAAAGCCTTTTTAATGAAAGAAAAGTTGATGAAAATAATCCATAATGGTATGTAAAAACAAAGTTTTCCATCAGAGGAACAAACACTGTGAAGAATCTCTGAGAGATAGAAAACCATCATGTGCAGAGAAGGTGACAAGTCCAAATACAAATGGGAGATCATGATTCTTCCAAAGGTCGGAAACATCAGAGAAAGCCTAAGGAAGGGCGATGCCATCTATGGTAGAATATGATTGAAGGGGACATGCCATTGTCTGAGGACAAGTGATGCTGTTTCTACAGGGAAGATTTCAGGAAATCTTTTAAGAAATGAGGTCTGAGCTGGCTTCATAATTCTTTAAAGTTCTTAGTATTCCCTCTAACACTACTGACTGAACTTGCTCAGGATGAAGCCACAAGTCCCTTGGGAGTGTGTTACACTGGAAAGAAAAAAATGTGTGACTCAGGCAATTTGACAGTGACTCCCATTGCAAGAAAAAAAAAATCTCTGGGGCGCCTGGGTGGCTCAGTTGGTTAAGCGACTGCCTTCGGCTCAGGTCATGATCCTGGAGTCCCGGGATCAAGTCCCACATCAGGCTCCCTGCTCAGCAGGGAGTCTGCTTCTCCCTCTGACCCTTTTCCCTCTCATGCTCTCTCTCTACCTCATTCTCTCTCTCAAATAAATAAATAAAATTTAAAAAAAAAAGAAAAAAAAATCTGTGATGCAAGGTCTTTGGGGAAGACATCCGTTCTCATACTCATTTAAGTCTGTTTCAATGTGCCTCAATTACTCACAGAATGTCAAGAGCCGAAGACAAGCTTCAGAATTAGTATCTGAGAGATACGGAATTACCTTTAGGCTGAGGGGCAAGACAAAGTGGGGAAATCTGTAACCAGACAAACTGGAGCAAGTCCCGTACCAGGTATCAGAATTGTCATCCTCACCACGTTTAGAGGGATTGAAGATTTCTGTGTCTCCGATGGGATTTTTTTTTTTTCCTAAGAAACTAGATGAGAGAAACCTAGGATGGAAGTTGGGAACTGTCAAAGCAGTGACTGGTGAAAATGGAATTGGGAAATGTGACTAATGGGTGGGCACAGAGAAATGAGAAGCATGGTGTTAAAATGGGATCAAATGAAAAATCTGAAATTTTATCCTGCAGGAGATGGCTAAAAACAAAACAATTTCATTCTGAATGAGAACAGGATTGCTAAGAATCACTCTTCAAGCAATCTAGGATTTAAATCTGCACATTCGAGACTCAATTTACATGGGCAAACTGATGCAGAAGACTTTAGGACCATGCTTCCTTCTTCATATGTCTGGCTTCTTCCCATCCTCCAAGTTCAACATTAAAATTATATCCTTACATAAAGTTCTCTGTGACTACTAAGCAATTTGGGCTTATGTAGTTCTTTGGAATGCAACACATGGGTGTTTCAAAGTCAAGTGATTAGAAAACTATGGACTCCAAGTACTGTTTGTGGAAATACGCATCCATAGCAGACCTGTGCCCTGCCCAGCTTCTGCTGGTCCTCTCTTCTGATTCTTCTCTTCACCGAACAGCCTCTTATAAAGCACCTGCAACTCTCCTGAAGGCTTTCTCTAGCTGCAGGAGCCTGATCCAGTGTGCTAGGAAGGCTGGAAGTATCTGGGAGTTGATGCCTCCAGAAGCCCCCTTCAACACCACCCAGTGGGAAGTGTTGGGTATATACCCCAATCCTCACCTTTCTGGTGGGGCAACACGGAGGCATGTTATGCAAAGTCTCCCCAGGATCCCCAAAGGCCTGAGCAAATTCTGCTCATTAGCATACCTTTAATGGCTTTTCTCCCTTCTTTGTCTTATCTCCTCACTCACCTTTGCCTCCAAGTGGTTCCTGGGATCACCCTCCATATAAACTACTTGCACTCACATCTTCTCACACTTTACTTCTGGGGAGACCCAAGCCAAAACAGCATTTTACCACATGAGAAAATGAACCAGATATGAAAGTAGATTAAGAGGAGTTTGAGCCAACAATGGCTGATGATTAAGAATCAAGCATAGCTGTGATTAAGAGCTATAGATGACCTCACTGGGGAGGCACTGCTCAGGTTTTCCCCAAACCTTGCGGGAATTCCTCCTATCCACCTGTGCACAGCTGTGAACTACTTATGGGAAGCGGACTTTCACTGGAATCCTGAATTACTGTTCTCAGTAAACTCCAATATTGTACTATCTAAAATGTATGAATACCAAAGTTTAGTAATAGTGAATTCTTCATACAGTAGTTTACTAGTATATAGCACTTGCTTAGATATAAAAAATAAAATGATATATGGTGTATCATTTGCTCACAATAAAGAAAAAGCCTCTCAGCGTTTCATCAGTTTGAACCTTTAAAACTCTTGAAAGCCTCATGAATGCTGGTCCACACTTTGACAATTCCTGCCCTAACTAGAGGTCACATGGGGTAAAAACCCCACTACTGCAAGCAAATGCCCACTGCTTTCTTGGCAGCCTGGACCTTCAACCAAAAATACTTTAAACAGTGTGTTCCTAGTCTTTGAAAGAGCAAACATGCCTTTAGGGAAAAGAGGAAAAACACACAGCAGTCTTATCGATGTTGGGTTTGATATTTACTCTTTTCTTTCTTGGGTCAAGGCTGTTGAGGGTAAACTGGGTGCCAGGTCCTTATCATTCTTCAGGAAGTTCTGCTTTCTAGAGGGAAAAACCAAAAGTACCTGGGAGGAAGTCAGCCACGCTTATGCTGTTCAGTGGTTCTCTGTTTGGGGTGGGTGGTGGTAACATATGGCACATAGATGTTAAAGCATTCACTGTTTGCAGAGAACTTCCTTTGGGTCTAGATTTCCTCTACCACCTGGAAGCCATTTTTCTAGTTGCCTATACGTGTTTTTCAAGTTCATCTCCCCCTACTAGGCTGTAAAGGAGTTGAGAGCAAGGGTCTTACCTGAGCTACTTCCACATCCCTGGGACAGTGCAGAGTGAAAACCCCTCTCCTTTGCCTGGGGTTAAGGAGGAAAGCAAACCTGAGACCAGACTTCCACTGCAGCACCCCCTGCGGGCTCCACCGACTTAATCTGAATTCACCCCCAGCTTGACTTCTTTCCCTTCCCTCTTGCTTCCCCTATTCCTTTACTATCTCCCTTGGAGCCCTTCCTTAAGAAACCATTTGCACATGATTCTCATCTCCAGGTTTTCTTCTGTGGATCACTAGCTATGAGGTCAACCCTTAGGACTAAAAATTGGAGCACTAGCAAAATGCAAATTAATGGCTACCATTTTGTTTTAGTTAAGTGTCCTTGATCTCCAGGGAGGAGAAACCCACTCAAATTTGCTTGAATGGGAAGCTTACAGAAGTATACCATGCCCTGGGGGAATTAGAAAATTACCTGTAACTTGTTGGGACCACATAGTCTCCCTTCTCTGCTTCTCTCAGCACAGGCACTCAACTATTTTGCTGCAATTCAATGTTTCCTGTGATGCTTTACTCTAATGTAGTTGCCTGCACATGGCTGTGGCTTACTAAGGAAACGAAACGCTTGCCTTCGTTCTACAGAAAATCAGCTTATTCGAACTCTTAGTGTCCTAGGTCCAAATGCCAAATGCCAAGGGAAAAAAAAAAATAAACAACCCAAACACCAAAATCTGATTAGCCCATCTGGGGTCAGGTGTCTTCCCCAACCCAATCAGATGCAGCTGTGGAGGCAGGGTCCTCTTCTGAGACACAACCCCTTCTTCAGCAGTACTGTGGCATGGGTGGACTTTTACACAAGGGATTATAGGCTCGAGGCAATGATTGATATCTCTAGGAGAATAATAAGCCAAGACTTTTTTGTTCTGCCTTCAAACCTCTCAAGCTGGCCCTGCCTACCCAATCCAGCTTGAAGATTCTCACTCTTGAACCTGTCTCCTCTACTCCAATCTCATGGGCTTGTTCATGGTCTACCAACATGCTAGGCTAACTTTGTCTCCAATGCTGATGTTTTTCCCCAGTTCCTCCAGCTGTATGGGCTTTGTCTCTGTTTCTGCAAACACTTTCCTTCCTTTATTTCCTACTTCCTCCATGAAGCTTTTCCCATCCTCCCCTAACACCTACAGCACCATTCAATTTTGTTCTTTTACCCAGGTTACATGATAAAGTCCGGGCTGTCTTCCCTACTTAGGAAGCACCTCAAAATCAGGGAGAGACCATGCCTCCTACTTCTGCTGCTTCCTCCCCAGCACCTGACATCATTCTGAGCACCCAGTAAAACATAGCTGCTTCTGCTTAATGTGCCAATTGGAGCAGATTAACCTTTTCTCCAACACTTATTTCAATGCTTTACTCATAGGCTGAAACACAAAGTTGTTTGTATGACTGTCTTACTACAGTGTGAGCTTGCTCTACTTCCAATGGCCAGTATCTGCATCTCTTTGCCAGACAGCTTTCTTCCAAACAGCAGAAAGCCACTCTGGCCTCAGCACAGTTGACTGGACAATCTGAGAAATTAACTACTGGTAGCCCTCCACCAAGGGTCCTTAGGAACTTGTGGATCTACAACCCAGCTCCCCTGCCCTCCATAGTTCAACTCGGGGTCTTCTACAGGGCTCCCAGAGTTCCCCAGTGGTCTTGACTCCAGTTGCCCACAGCGGTAACTTAATAAGGCACTCCTTATGTTTGCCTTCCCTTCCTGTCTCACTTCCCACTTCCCTACTAGTGTTTCCTGGGGTCACCTCCCAAATAAACTGCTTACCTTATCTTATCCCAGGGTCTAATTTTGAGGGAACCTAAGCTAAGACAACACTAAATAAATACTTATGGAATGAATGAAAAGGTAATTTTCACCTTCTCCCTCACAGGGAGAGAAGTCAGGCCAGGGACAGGGTTGGATTTCTCAAGACTGGGAGAATAGAAGACTCAACTCCCACTCTGTCCCTTAAAAGGGGAAGCATCCATAAAAGGGAAGCTGCATGAAAATCTGTTTAAAGCAAAAAGCGCTACATCCTGGGGGCAGTGTGAAGTTCACAGCATCCAGCGAGGCCTAGAGAAGCCAGGTGCTGACAATATAGCTGGCCCACAATTTACTGGCCCAATTTGGGATGGGTAATGTATCTTGGCAGCCCAATAGCCATACCCCTACTTGTCTTGGTTTCCACTAGTCCAAGAAAAAGAAAAAGCAGCCAGGAAAAAAATAACTATGATTAGACACCTTGCCAAACTTCACAAACATTTGACTTGGGCTATGAAATCAGAGAAATGTCCCCTTTCTTGTGTCTTAAATTTTGGAACAATGTCTAGCTGCTGAAATCATTTTTCAGAAACTAAGCATACAAAAGCCCTACAAAAAGATGACAGGAAAAAAGCAGTTAACCTCTGATGAACTGGAAGAGCAAGCAGCTTGAGTATTTCTGATGGTTGATTGCATAATTCAACTTCTTGAACATTTAATGTGTTATTCCTTTGTTTGCTGGAGGAATGAAATTGCTCAATGAAATGTGAAAAGACTTGACAAGGACTGTTTTCATGATTATCTACCAAGTTCTTGCTTTAACTTGTTTGCTTAATCCAATGTCTACTTGTGATCTCTTTGCAAGATTCTGAATTTCATTACCTCTTTCCTTAAAGAGAAGTTAATCTGCTTGGGAAGGAAGGTTTGTACCTCATAGATCAGTGAACATTAGCACTTTCTAATAATTAGTTCCAAGCCCCAGTTTCTAGACAACTAGCCAGTTCAGCAAAATTTTTCTTCATAAGAAATTGACCTATTTTCAGCTGAACCTCTGCAACCACTGCAAAATATAATATCTCATAGACCCGTGTTAATTTTTCATTATAGCCAAAATGATTTGTGATAGCAAAGCAACAATTAGAGCAAATGATGCTTGTCTCTTCATTTGGGGAAATCTACAAGACAGCTCTGTCATAACTTTAATTTGAGATCTGCCGGGCTGTCCTGATGAGAACCATTGTAATGAACTGGTAAAATTCTTGTTGTCTTCTATTGTAAAAATGTATAGCAAGTTTCCTGCTCAGCTATGCATAATCAGATAAGGAACACCCTCATGGCTGTAGACTTGAACTTCAATAAACATTTTGTCTTCTCAGAAAAATAGCATGCTAAATGGAGGAGGGTTTACATCCATGCTAGACAGAGAGAGGCTTTAGTTTAACAGATGCAGGATATCTTCTTACTGTAAATCATCATGGTAGCCAGAATAATGGGCCCTTCCCCCAAAATGTCCACATCCTAATCCCTGGAGCCTATGAATATGTTACCCTACATAGCAAAATGGGGTTTTGCAGACGTGATTAAGTTAAGGATCTTGAGATGTGGTGTTATCCTGAATTATCTGGGTAGTTCCAACCTAATTACAAGGACCCTTAAAATCATACAAACTTTCCCTACTGCAGTCAGAGGGAAATGGGACCACGAAAGAAGGGTCAAAGATGTGTAATCTTGCTGGCTTTGAAAATGGAGAAAGGCGCCAAAAGGAATGTGGCTGGCTTCTAGAAGCTGGGAGAGACAGAGAAAAACAGATTCTCTCCTAGAGCCTCCAAAAAGGGTGGATACAATGCTGACACCTTAATGTTAGCCCCATAAGACCTGGGTCAGACTTCTGACCTCCAGAACTGTATGATGATAAGTTTGTGGTGTTTAAGCCACCAAATTCATGGTGATTTGTTGCAGCAGCAACAGAAAACTAATAATTACGATATTTAAGTAATTCCTGAAAAAAAAACCTATGTAAGAAAAAATACATTATGATAATAAAGTTTATTTCTTCTTCCCCACAATGTCCAAAAGTGTGGTTTTTCTTTTTTCTTTTCTCCTTCATGTTATGGCCTTTCATTCTTTTTGTAAAAGAATAAAATATTCATGACAGTTGAACATCAGGTCTCCTTTAATCTTAACCCCCAGGGGCATTCCCTGATCCACTCCATCAAGCATAATATTTCAACATGTATATGTATCCATTTTAAAAATATTAATTTAAGTCCATAATCAATTTACAGCATTATTTTGTAATAATACAGTGCGCTTTCTATGTGCGCTTTCTAAATTTTTACATATAAGGTCATAGAATGAAGGGTTGTGCGCTTTCTAAATTTTTACATATAAGGTCATAGAATGAAGGGTTGTGTGACAAGAGCTGGAAAACAAAGGACACAAAGCCACTACCAAAGATGACACATCTTCAGAAAGAGTTGGGGAGATAAGCTTCCTGATTCCTCCCTGTCTTCCCTTTGCTGCCCTACCTCCTGTCTTTTACCCATGCCTCCCATGAGCTGAATTGAGCCAGAAGCCAGCTGGCTGGAAAGTCTGAGAAATGTAGCTTGCAGGATGAGCCTTCTGCAATGCAGAGGAGAGCAGGGGAAATGTGGAGAGTGGATCAGAGAGCAAGCACGCAAATATCTGGCACATGCTTTGCAGGGTATATTCTGGATTTACCATGAAGTCTTTGAAAAGAAACCTTTTGCTTTTCAGCTTTCCAGGGTGAAGAACATAGCTTTGTTTTGTTGTTTGTTCCAAGGGAGCTTTGAATGCTCAAAAGGAGAATCCGAAGGGAGTGCCTACCATGCAGGAGGGGACCTCCTGGGCCAGGAGCCCCCCATTTGGCAGGTCCCTTGCAGCTTGAGCCCTCATTCACCATCTGCTGTAATTTTATCTTCCAGCTTCTGAGTGGAAAGAAGTACTCTAGAATCATGATCTCTGGAAAGTGGAAGAAATGAAGCAAAGCAGGGTTTTCCCAGGGTTGTCAGATGATTTCAATAACAATATCAGACATATAGGAGTAAAAAATTAACAAAACAGCAACCAAAGCAATAAAATAAGGGAAGATTTCTGGAACTAATATACAACATCTAGTATTTTGCATTAAATAGAATATTACCCCACTTTTTTTATCTTTCAGGAACTTATGTTTTATACCCTCAACTGTAAGAGTATCACATAGAGAACAAACAGGATTGTTCATTGATCAAATAATGATATGAAAAATAATTAAAACTACTTAATTAGATTGTTTCAGACTTTTATAAGAAGACTAACATAAGAGGGGCTGCTGACACATTTCTTCAATGCCTTTTCCAGAGGTAAAAGCACAAATCCTGAACACTGTCAGAACAAAACACCATGACCATTGGTTTGGTGAACTTGCCCTACAGAGTACCGGTAGGGTCTTCAAATCACTGGTTAGACAAAAACTATAGACCAGCACTGTCCAGTAGAAATATGGTGTAAGCCATGTTTGAAAAAGTAAAAGAAAACAGGTAAAATTTTAAGAATACTTGTAGGGGTGCCTGGGTAGCTCAGTGGGTTGAGCATCTGACTCTTGGTTTTGGCTCAGATCATGATCCCAGGGTGGTGAGATCGAGCCCTGCATCTGGCTGCGCGCTCAGCGTGGACTCGACTTGAGCTTCTCTCTCTCCTTCTCTCTGTACCCTTCCCCCACTCTCCCTTTCAAATAAATAAATCTTTAAAACAAACACTCTTAACTCAATATATCAAAAATATTTCAACATGTGATCAACATAAAAATTAATGAACTATTTTTGCTTCTTTTCAAATCTAATCTTTGAAATCATGTGTATTTTATGCTTATACCTTGTGTCAATTCAGATACTGAATTTTTATCAAAATACTGATCTGTATTTAGATTTAAAAAATATACAGTTGGTAAGAAAAATTCATATACTCGAGTTATTCCAAGCATGCATAAAAATATCTTCCAATAACTAAGTCAAGTATAAATTTTAAAAGTAATTTTAATTAAAATTAAATAAAATTAAAAATTCAGTTTCCAACTCACAATGGCCACATTTGCTATGCTCAGTGGACAGCTGTGGCTCATGGCTACCACACGGAAAAACAAAACACTGGATCAGAGACCATGACTGTCAGAACATGTGAGATTTTTTCCACTTGAAACTTTTGTACGCTAATTTTCTATGTGACCTGTTTTCTCTTCATAATAATGAGCCTGAAGCCTTTGAATGAAAAGAACCTCTGTTCTTGTTGGTGTCAATAAGGAAGTGAAGTTTCAAGGAGCAAAGCTCCAGGTAAGAATGTGTGGATGTCGGTGGAAGCTTCAGAGAAAGGGAATCAGCCTAACTGTCCAAGATCTGTTACAGAAAGGATGGAGGCCTCCAGGGCAGCAGAAGGGGCCTGGAAAGTGATATGTACACTTTCAGACAGGTATCTTTGGTACAAATGACAGAAATTTGATTCAAACTGGCTTTGACAGTGAAGGTTCTCTATTGGCTCAAGTAACTAAAAAGTCTGCAGGCTCTGTAATGAGAAGCTAAAGCATGGTTAATCCAGGGGCTCAGGGGGAGCCTGGGTGGCTCAGTGCACTAAGGGTCTGCCTTCAGCTCAAGTCATGATCCCAAGGTCCTGGGGTCGAGCCCCCAGTTGGGCTCCCTGCTCAGTGGGGAGTCTGCTGCTCCCCCTGCTTGAGCTCCCCTGCTTGTGCTCTCTCACACATGCTCTCTGTGTGTCAAATAAATAAAACCTTAAAAAAAATCCGGGGCTCAAATAACATCATTAGGAATTTCTTTTTCTCAGTCCCCCGGCATCTGTGCCCTCTGGGTTGCTTTAAATCTCAGAGTTTCTCCAACCATGGCAAGATGGCCACGAGCTATCCCAGCATTACGTCCCATCCTTAACATCCCTACCAGAAAGGGCATGCTTCTTTCCTAAAAGCCTGAACCAAATCCTAGAGTGGATGCTCATTTCTCACCTAATCCCCAGGACTGATTTATTTCCTAGCCTCGGAGACAAAGGGTCAGATCTGCCTATTCAAACCACATGCTCTAGCTGATGAACAGTGATTCTCCTAAGGGAAAATCAGGTTGTTGTAGCTAGGAAGGGAGAGAAGGGTTACTGGGCAGGACAAATCCTTTGTCTGTCAAATCAAGACTCTTAGCAATGAGGCTTTTTAGTTCTCCAAAACTGATTATAGTTATTCAGAATTCATGTGGTTTCATGAGGAAGATGGCATCATCCGCCGAGTGCCTCGTCTCCTTTTGCCATTAGTCATGTGGAGATCCATACCCTTTTCAAACTACCCAACCTTGAAGAAGTTGTTTAAACTCACTCTGCTTTTGGGTTTCCATCTGTGAAACAGAGTCAAAAATAGGACCTACCTCATACATTTATAATAAAAATTAAATAAGTTAATATTTGTGAAGTGCTACCAATAGAGTCTGGCACATGACAAGTGCTAAAAAAACCCACTAAACACTAAATATGCAGAAATGTATATTTTTCTTAGAAGATTCCTTGATTTCTCACATGAGCTCATATACACTTCTTCCATCAAGGTGGCCTCCAGAAAGAGGAGAAACCGAAGATGTTTATTGAATGACTCCTACTTTCAAAGAATACGTACATGTTTTTTCAGAGACACACGCTGTCCTTAAATACAGTTTGCTTGTATCGTCCTTTTCCTCTGAGCACACATCAGAATTTAAATTAAACCCCAAGGCAGCCCTCCTGTCAAGTATGCACCCCTATGTAACAGCACCAACAAAAATCTGGGTATCATGACCGTCATGGGGAACACCTCCATCTCTATTCTATTCTTATTGTCACAATATTTGGTTTAAATTACAGTAACTACAGTAAATGGAGTTTAACTGAGGAAAGCCTCCTTGAGAAATGAAGGTTAACAGCCCCAGGTGCCACTACTGGGGAAAACAAGATTCATTCAACCCAGAGGAATTGCCCGCCCCTGGTAATGCCAAATTGATATATGCTGGAAGCTGAGCTTCAGAATCCTTTTTTGTTGTATAGATTATACTCATCAGTAAAAAGAGCCGCCTGTGAAAGGTGATTCAAGGTACAACATGCTCTGCCCTCCCTAGAGGACAAGTGTGCCCTATCCACCCCTTCCCTCACACCTGGTCTAGAATTACACCTCTAGGGTCACTTTCCTGATGGATATTGCCTTCAGTAGGTCCTTGCCCGTCAAAGGCCCATTTGCCACCAGCAGGGACACACATTAACATCCTAACTCCACCACCACTTGCCGCACACAGATAATACAGGTCACCCAGCTAGGGTATGGGAATTGTCCCCATTCCTTATCCCTCCCAATGTCCCCATCCCTGCCGAAGTAACTCTACAGTTCCTTCCACAAAAAGTCTTGCTTTGGCCCCGTGTGGCTTCTCTAGCTGGGGGAATATAGACAAAAATGGAGATGTGCCAGTTCCGAGCCTGCACCTGAGGCAGCAGCACCTCTTTATTAAAGGACTTGGTTGGGCTCCTCAGCCAAAGAACAATAAAAGCGAAGCCGGACCCAAAAACCAAAGGCACAGGCAAGTCTGTATTAGCGCTACAGCTCAAACTGAGAAGTCTTACACCCAACCGAAAACAATCATACTAGCTTCCCCAAACACCTGGAAGACCCCGCTTATAGAGAGAAAGTGCCTGCTCAGGTTCGCGCTCCGGTCCAATATGCTAATGAGGGAAAGAAAAAATCACCCTGATTGGTTGGAAAGCTGGTCAGAAGGGCTTCATCCCGATTGGTCGCTATTGGCTGGCAACTCAGGCAGCTCATTGGCGCTTTTCGGAGCCAGGGTCCTCTATTTTAAGTCCGGCTTGTACATAGGGCCGCATCCTGGCCTCATCATTACCCTACTTTTTGAGAGGAGAGGCTTAACAACGGAAAGTGCTGTAGGTGCATAATGTTTTTCACGTGGGGCTCTTTCCCGTGGTCCCTGTCTCTTTCTGCTTGCTTCTCTTATGCTCAAAATTTTGCTTATTATATGCCACTGAGATTTGGGGTGGTTCCTACAGGATAGCTGTGGTCATAGTTGACTAATATACCAGCTATCAGGGAGCAAGGCCCTGAGTTTTGGCCACAGCAGAAGAAAGGCAGAGTTTGTAGGAACTTTATTGCAGCCATTTCTTACCCCCTTTCCTTACTTTCTACAATTATAGTTTCTAAAAATGAAATCCCTACATTCCCAGAATTTTTTTTACAGCCAGGGGTGGGCATATGATCCAGTCCTAGCCAATGATACATAGGTATAACTTTGCAAGGGACGCCTAAGAAAATTTTTGCTGTCTTGCTAGGAAGAAAAGGAATTTCTGTTACTGTCCTTGTCCCTTCTTCCTGCCCAAAAGGCATTGGTGACGCCGGAGTCCAAAGCAGCCAACTTGCAACCAGGAGGTGAATAGCATGAGGTTGAAAAGCCATCGGCTTAAGGAAGGCAGAGTAGGAAGATGGAAAAAAACCTGGATCCTTGATGATGTTGAGTAGCTAAACCAGCACCAGCAAATGCCTATCTCCAATCCTCTCTTAACGTGAGATACAATCAGGTTGTCTATTTTGTTTAAACCACTGTGAGATGGCATTCTCAAATCTAAAATGAAATGCATTCCTAATGGATATGCCTATTTTACTACATGACAGTTTGACTTGGGTCTGGCCCAGTCTTTACATCAGAAAGATGCTATAGTTTCCTCAGTGTGTATTGGAGGAGCTGAGATAGAAGAAAACTGAAAGTTTCCTAACCTCCTGTGGGGAGGTGGAGGGGAAGCAGAAGTTTGCCTTTGAACATCAAATAGGAGTCCCTTAGGAACTGAGATGGGGGAAGTTTGGATCACTTCTACCTCTGTCTTGATCTATTTGGCTTAATAAAATCCAACCCACCCACCATTTTTAGCCCGATCCAAGAAGCTTTCTCAAAATCCAGCCAGAATGAACCATTACTTTCTCTGAATTCCTGGAGTTATTTGTTTGGTCTGTGTGTTGCCCCTCAATTGACACATCACACTCAGCCCTGCAGGAGTCCAGGTGTTTATGTCTTATCTTCTCAACAAGGATAGTGTCTTACTAGTCCCTGCAGAATCTCTTGCAGAACCTAGTAGAGTTGCTCAGCACACATCAGACCTTTAGTAACTAGTAGTAACCATGAATTAAATAAAATGAACATGAACTTGCCGGATAACATACCTAGGCTCACATCCAGGTTTATGGCTATATCTGAAAAACTAATTAGGGATTGGCAACAAAAATAGTTCAGTTTAGGATGGCTTCTACTACAGAGGAAGCAGATTAAGAGAAATGAGAGGGCAAATGAGAGGAGGAAGAACAATCCAAAGTCACCTCCAAAGAGACCAGAGTCTCTGAATAATTTATTCCCTCTTGGGAGCATTCCTATCAGACGTTGTGATGATAAAGAGTCAGCCATCTGGTATGATTTTTCATTTTTACCCTGTTCCTTAAAGTATGTGTTGGGGGCGCCTGGGTGGCTCAGTCGTTGAGTGTCTGCCTTTGGCTCAGGTCATGATCCCAGGGTCCTGGGATCGAGCCCCACATCAGGGTCCCTGCTCAGCAGGAAGTCTGCTTCTCCCTCTCCCACTCCCCCTGCTTGTGTTCCCTCTCTCATTGTGTCGCTCTCTCTGTCAAATAAATAAATAAATCTTTAAAAAAATATGTGTTGGATCGCAGACTTTTAGCTTCCACTTTAGTGAAAAAGAAGAGGAACTCTCTAAGCTGCAAAGTGCTAGAACTCATAACTAAGAAGTGGGGTATCTTTGACTGGGTCTCCCAGAAGTGGGCATTGAAACAAGGATTTGAATCCAAGTGGTTTATTTCTGAGACGACTCCAGGAAACACAGCAGGAGAATATGGAAATGAGGCAGTGAAGGAAAAGCTAATACAGGTGCATTAAGGAGAAAATTATGTCCATGACTAACTGCAACTCAGCCTTGAGTGTAGAACCCACCTCCAGATTGTTCCTCACAGGCGATGAGAAGCTGGGATATTATCCGCTAATTCCCATTTGTCATTGGTTGAGGGCCATTTGGGGGCATTAATACTTTGGCACTCCCAGCCTGCCTCACTCATGACCGAGCATGCTCCTGCAGCCAAGAAAATCCTTAAGCAGAGAATCCGAGGTGCTTGCAGTAAGAAGCCATTGGCATGTACAGGAATGCTGAGTGTTGACAGTTGGGCAGGGCATCAATAGTGCCTGCCACATGGGGAGAAGTAGAAGATGGAGAAGCAGAGGACTGGGGATGAAGGTGCCAGGGATGAGGAGCATCAGTTGCATAGGGCTGAATTCTGGATAGCCAGAGTAAGATGCCAATGAATGAAGGTAGGCGTTGCCTTGAAACACCTGGGGAAATCTGTCACACATTTATCTTTATCGTCTTTAGATTTTAGAATGTTTTCAAAATCATAATGGTCAAAATTCACATTTATCAACCCTCACGTCCTATACTGGGGAATGATAGAGTACATTCTTACTGTGGAATATTCTAGAGCTATTTAAAATTATAATTCTATTCTATAACTTATTAAAATCCAACCCAAAGAATTCTCAATAACAAAGAAAAATACTTATCATTTAATGTTAAATGATTAAAAAGAAAGCAAGATCCAACACTGTATATTCAGTAGGGTTTCCAATATGTAAAGAAAAAGGTACTTAGTGTTGGAAGAAAATATTTTTTGAAAAGCCTTTGAGGGGTGGACTTATAGTTACTTTCCTCTGCTTCCTTATAATTTTTTAAACTTTACATGTTTTCCACAATAAACATGTATTACTTTTATGACTTGATTATAAAATCTTTGAGAAAATATTATGTTACACATAGTCAATAATGACCCTAAAATGATTTTGCTGATTTGGCCCATTTAAGCCTCTGCTGTTAGATTCTTTTTAGGACTGTGCTCAAGGATACCAGCTCCCAGGAGATTAACATCTTCAACTCTGTTCTCCTTGTTCTCCAAGAAGTCTGTGTCACATTCCAGTTCAGCCATCCAACCAACATGTATTCATTCATTTAGATAAATATTTACAGAGTACCCATTGTGTACCAGACAAAGCTAGACATAGACCTGGCCTTCATGGAGGAAACTGAGTAATGAAATAAAACAAATAAATAAAAATTTCTGTTTTTGAAGAGTGCTATGCAGAAGAGATACATGGTTCTCTGGGAAGCTATAGTAGGAGATTTGGATCTATTAGGAGAGACTACCTTTAGGAAGTGAGGTTCAACCTAGGATCCCAAGAATGCATAGGAGTTAACCAGGTAAATACTGTGTTTCTAATGTGTGCTTGGGGTCACCATGCCGGGGTCTTGAGATGCTATATTCAAACCTCTACCCTAAAAAATCTAGCCATCTAATTGCCAGGTCACAATCAAGTTTCCTAAAATAAGATAACAAAGAGGAAAAGAAACAGTATTGGATTAAGTTCCCCATTGTCTGTAGGAAAATATGGGAGTTTAAAGGAAGAGGCAGTCAATAAAGATTAAGTAGTTAAGAAAGACCCTTTGAAGGAAATATAGCTTGGGTTCAGTTTCTATGCCAGAAAGAAGGAAGGGTGTCCAAACAAGGGGAATAGCATACCTAAACACTCAGAGGGGTCAATGTCAAGGGTCCTTTATTGGACAGTGAGATGACCAGCAGGATTAGAGTAAAGGGTGGGTATTATGTGAAAAGGATGACCTGTCCTTGGGAGCCAGGTAAGGATGCTTGACTTAATGTGGTGGGAATTAAGGAGCAAAGAGCAACAAGACCAAGAGAGTGTCTACAAGACTATGCCATCTGGAGAGAGCAGCAAGAGGGACTGGCCACGGTGATCCAGACAACAATAGAGAGTCTCACAGGAAAACGTCCTTCCTTTCATCCATGAGAAACTGGGATACAAGAGGTTCGCTGGGTTTTTAGCCTCTGAAAAGAAAATTTCTATTAAAAGGGAAACAATTACATTGCTTAATATAATCTGATTCATCTCATTTGTTTTATCCATCTGTCTCCTATAACCAAGGAAATACGCTGAAACCCAACCAATTTCTTTCCTTTTCCAGAAATTCTCTGCACAGAGGAGACCATATTTGCAAGTCATCTAGGACTCCACTCTCCCAGAGCAAACCCATGGACTGGGAGACCTTTCAATTTTGGGGAACCCTTCTTTCCTACTCAGTTAAGTTGCTGCTGCTGTGCTGGAGCGGGAGTGAGGGTAGCAGGTGTAGGTTATGTTGGTAAAGGGCTTCCTTAGCCAAAATGTCCTGCTGGGAGCGCTGGGGAGCCCTGAGGCGGAGGGAGAGGAGTCTCTGCCCCAGCAGATGTGGGCAGATGAAGCAAAGCAGATTCTGTCCTGTGCTCTGTCCTTCTGGTTCCCACGACCAGGAGCTCCTCTGACTGGAGCACACACTTGTAAGTCATCTTCTAGCTTGTCCCCCTACTTAGATAGCCTGTCCTGTTTTCTAGATCTCTTCAGGAAAGATGAGTTCCTAAACTTCTTTGGTGTTCTTATTGTACACTGTAAGGGCCTTTGAACAGTAATAGAGAAGACAGCTTCGTCTCTGCTTCAATGTACATTGCAAAGTGCCGGTCAGGACAGTGCTAGGATTTCTATCCAGGAGGGACCAGTGTGTGGCAACCTGGTTACCCAATGGGACTGTACTTGAGGCTATGTTTGCAGAGCAAAATGCTGTTTTGGTTTTGACTTTATGTAATGGGGCAGCACATGAAAGTAAAGGGGTACTAGATCCCATCTTCCAATATTGTCCTTGATACCAGTACTGAGCCCTAACACTAGGTTTCTTTTGAGCTAGAGACTCTCTTATAAAAGTCCTATACTTTCACTCCAAGGACAGAACAGGGTTTTGCATGCAGACATCTTTTATCAGTGGATAAACGGATCAATTAATTACCTAACTTAACTAACAGAGCTGGCTACTTCTTTCTCATGGGAAGGTGAGCACCTGCTGAGAAGGTTCTCAGGAAGCAGGTCCAGCCTCATCACCCCACCCAGACCAGACCTGTCCCCTCCTCAGGGCCTCTCCTTGGAAATACTGGAAAAGTTTTCTTGGATCTCTGAGGCCCTCTAGTGGCCATTTTAGGATGAAATTCTGCCTAACAGCTGCCCTTCCCACCTAAAAATTCCGCCAGCCCTGAGAAAGAGAAAAAGAAAGAAAATCCTTAAAATACTTTTCTTCTGCTCGTCCTAAAAAGAAAATTTGGGGATGTCTGGTTTCTGACACCATCAAGATTAATCTGACCTCTTAATGTTGCCCTAGTTGGTTTGTTATTGATGAGCTTTGAAAGCATTTCGCTGAGGGCTCTGTACCCAGAATGGCTCTCCCCTCACCCTCTCTCCCCAAATCTGGACTTTAATTTGGTCTTTAGGTTTGCTTCAGAGCATTCCTGACTGTCTTTTCCTCCTAAAAATACAGGAAGTGTCTAGCTGGGTCCTTTACATGGAAGAGGGCAGAGTTCCCTGCCTGTTGGCCAAGGTGCCCTCACAAAGCCTCTGGGTGATTCCAGGGGCACCGCAGAGAGCCTTGGCAGATCCAGGAACTGCTTACTGTCTTTTGTGACTTTGGTAGGTGAATCTGGGGTGCGGTTTGAAATTGGCCACGTTGGTCATTTTTATGAATCGATTTGTACAAACCCATGGGAAGTGTTCCTAATATAAACAGACTGACTTACAGCTGTCTCACCTTCATCTGACCCCTGGGAGCTCTAAAGAAAAGCCCATCATGCTCACCTGGCCTTCAGCCCGAACCAGGCAATTAGGCCGCTAGCCAGGATGAAACTGAAAGAGAAGGAGCCTCCAAGTCTGATGACACCTGCTATCCCCTTGGCTTGTGCTGTGCGCTGACCACTGAGTCTCTCCTATAGTGGGGCAGGTATGCTCGTCTCCATTTTATAGACAAGGAAATTGACGCTCAGAGTTCAATGTATCTCGCAAGATTGCACAACTATGTAAGCCACAGTGTTAGGATTCAAACCCAGCTCTCTCTCCAAAACCCACTCTTTAGCCAGCCCCTGCCTCTTCTTGTACTTAGCTTTGGGTTTCAGGTTCTTGTCTCATAGTCTATGGGAACTCCCACCTCCTAGACTTGGGCAGTGCACAGCCTGCATATCTGTAGAGAGGCTCAAACCAACTTAGATTGGTTTGAAACCAGCCCAAGGCCAAGAGTGCAAGCCTGGCTTAAAATCTAGAGCCTAGCTGCTCAAAGTATGATCTCTGCCCTGAAGGGTCCGCAATACCTGGGAGCTTTTTAGAGATGTAAATTTTGGGGCCCCACCCCAGATCTAGTGAATCACAATCTTCAAAGCTGGTGACCAAGAGTCTATACCCAGGGCTTCTCAACTTTGATGTGCACTGAGATCACCTGGGGATCTTATTAAATACAGATTCTGATTCAGGAGGGCTAAGGAGATAGCGCTGAGCTTCTGCTCCTCTAACCAGCTCCCAGATGATACCAATGCCCTGAACCACACTTGCAATAACATGGCTCTAGATCAACCGTGCTCAAACTTGAGCCTGCATTCAAATCCCTTGGAAGGCTTGTTAACACACGGGTTGTTGGGCCCCATCCCAGGAGAATCTGATTCAGAGGGTCTGGGATGAAGCCCAGGACTTTACATTTCTAACAAGTTCCCAGGTGATGCTGATGCCGCAGGTACAGCGACCCCAGTTTGAGAACAACTGTTCTAGCCGTACCAGAACTTCCTTCAATTAGACAATGAACCTCATGCTTTCTGGCTTGGCTTTTGTATGAGCTCTACTCAGTCCCCGAGTCCTGTCCTTTTAGAAAGGAAAGAGAATTCAGATACCAGAGGCAAAGCCGGGATGAAGCATCCTGTCTCAATTCAAGGTTGTTTACTCTGCTTCCCGCGCCTCTGAAGCTCGATAAATTCTCCAGTGTCCAGCAACTGCAGTATTTTTGGTGAGCTCTCCATCTTGGGCCAGCTTTGCAGGCACTTGAATCCCTGTCAGACACATATGTCATCGGCACAATCCGTGAAAACACAGGGGCCTCCTACTTCACAGTTCTGTGAAAAGTGAGCTTTGGAAAAAACCAGCAGCCAGGGCTGGCAGCCGTGGTGGGCAGAAAATGCAGCAGTGTGCAGGCAAACCCAGACAAGGTGATTCAGCACAGGAGGCCTGGAGCAAAGTAATGACCCAGGAGACCGACAGCAACTGCCAGCCACCTTCTGCTGGGCAACTCCGAGAAGGTTATTGAGCTTCTCTGTGCCCGAGAAATTGCCTTTTTTTTTTTTTTTTTTTTTTTTTTTTGGAAAAACCATACTCTCCTTCAAGCAAATACACATAAAAGAGGGCTTTGTATGTGGACTTGGGGTGGAGGTCAGAACAGTTAGTTTTTGTGATGTGACGAATCACTCAATACTCAGTGGCTTTAAAAAAGCAACTATTATTGCTTATGAGTTTTGAGAAAAAAAGTAAAAGTGTGCAAGGTTCCTCCTGCTATCCCTTCTGCCATGTTCTGTTGGTGAAAAGCAAGACCCACAGCCGGGCCCACCGCTTGATGGGAGGGGCTGTAACATCCCTGGGTAAAGAAATAGAGGGCAGGGAGAGGTGGCCATTTTTGCTATGTACCACAGAGACGTTTCGTTTGGTTAGGAGATCCTGAGACAAAGATTCCAAAGCTAATGGTTTACTTGGTTACTTGGGAAGTGAAGGAAATCCTGGCAGGGAAGTAGGGGATTGAAACACAGAAAAACAGCCAGTAAAGGGTCCCTTACTGGGCCAGCTGGCACTCTGGGCAGTTGGGGCTTAATGCCATTGGAAAACTCAGGAAGTGTTGGACACAGGCTTCTTTGTTATTCTGCCTGAGAGAGGGAGCTGGGATATTTATACTACACATCCGTTCACATCCGTCCTTTGTTGAGGGCTGCTTTTAAAGGGGACACTGATTCTCCATCACTTCAGCTTCCTACACTGGGCAAAGTGGCCCCAGAGGTATGCAGATCCTGGCAGCTGGTGGCCTGGCCACTGGGTGCTGAAGAAGTAAGTGTAGGATGGGTACAGTAGCTCCTGCAGGGCAGTGGTCATAACAAAGAAGAAAACCCCTCAAGCTTCAGTTTTAAGTTAATCAAAACATCTTTTCTCTTTCTTTCTTTTTTGGTCTATTTGTTTTATTTTGGGTGATGTTTCTTTTGTGTTGCTGACAAAGGTTGGGACACTAGATGGCATCCTATCAAGTTGTCCTGCAGCACAGGAAACATGCCAGGCAGTGTTGCTAGTTGTCCTTGGAACCGAACAATACCAGCCTGAGCCGAGAACGAAGGATTGTGTCTGCAGCCGGTCGCGGTGGGGGCCACTTGGCCACCACTCTGTCTGAGCCCACTGTGAGCAGCAACTTCACACACCACTGGGCGAAGGTGGGGAGCAGACAGAGCTCAGAGGGGAAGGTGGCGGTCGCTGGTGCTTTCTAAGGAGAGGGATTCACAAAATCCCTGGAAGGCAGCAGTAAGGAGGATGACACTTTCCACCCCCAGAAAGGTCTTTGAAGTGTCTAAAAAAAAAAAAAAAAAAAAAAAAAATGGGCTGGAAGGAAAAAATAGGAGACTTACAGTAAAGATTTATTCTTGGGGGTGGGAGTGGGAAGAAGATGGTAGGATGAGGTTGAAAGTAAGGGTCAAGTGATTTAATATTTTATTTACAATATTTGAAACAAATAAGACAAAATATCAGGAATGATCAGTTCTTCATAATGGATATTAGGTGGTTATCATTATTATCTATACTTTTTCTTAAATTTAAAAAAAGTACGTTGTGGGGGGTGGGTATGATGTTCTGTAACTAGCAAGGTCCCGTAGGGTTCAAGAAGGAACACTGATCTGTTTCTTGAGTAACCTTTACCAAATACTTTCCCTTCTGAGCCTCTATTACATTATTTATAAAAAGAAGATACTAATAGTAGCCATGTCAGGGGGTTGTCACAAACCTCAAATGAGGAAACATACCTGCAGTACCTAGTACAGTGCCCAAGCAAGATGGTCCCCCCCAAAAACGCTCGCTGTTCCCTTTGCCCCTCCCACAGACACCTAGCACCAGGGGTCCAAGGGTTAGGCCCTCCGTCACACCGAGTCAAACAGACAATCAGCTAGTTGTCTAGAAGTAGCAAGAAACAGGAACATCCTAATTAAAGCCTATCCTGACTCCTCTGAATCCAGAGACAGAGTTGGTCTTAAAAAAGAAAAAATGTTTCTTGGAAATATGGCTAGAGGGACATCCTCCCTTTGTAAAAAGGGATTGTGGAATTTATCAATTCTCGACTTTTCTCAGGGCCTTAAGCTTTTCTATCTTGCAAGAGCACTAACCTTTTCCAGAACAGACCTAGGTGCTTTTGTGTGGCTTGTGAAAGAGCTACTGCCTTTCTCTGAGTGGAAATGAGAGCTCTTGATTCCTTATACAAATTAGAGAAGGCCCATGGCTAGCCTTGACAGCACAACATGCTATGAGGATTAAAGGCAGGGGGATAATGGACCTCTAAGAGTGGAAGGAATGGAATGAAGTCTATAGAATTGAGGAGTTAGAACCTGATCTCCGGGAGAGAAGGCATCTCTGGCCTCTCTCCATCTTGCTTGGGAAGCTGAGGGTAGCCTCAGAAAGGAACAGAATATTCCTCAGGGTCTCATTTTATCTGAAATTCTCTGAATCAGGAAGAGATTGTCCCTGAACAAAGACTGAGAAGGCAGAGCCAAGATCCACTGGGCTGGGCTTACTCTATGCAGGGATTACAAATAATCTCAGTCTTCTCCACACTCCAGGGTCCATGGGAGCTGGTGTGTTTGTGTGTGTTTGTACAGGGCTTCCCAATCATTTTCTATCAGTTACCTGTTGCCATAACAATGCCGCATAATAAACCATCCCAAAACTTAGTGACTTGAAACAATAACTATTTCTTTAGCTCCTATTTCTGGGGCTAACAATTGGGACTGAGCTCAGCTGGGAAGTTGTAGGCTCACTTGGGCTGTCCTGTGTGTAGGGTCAGTGGCAGGTGTGGGAGGCAGCTCTGTAATCTGAGTGGGGCTTTCTCACATCTCAGGGACTGAAGTATCTATCTCTTCTTTCTGCCTATCTGCTCTATTTTCTCTTCTCTGCAGAACCTCTCCATTTACTTGCAAACTTCCTCATAGTCTTTATTGGCAGCCACACTCCCAAGGCTACAAGAATTTATATCTCTGCCCTCCACTACTGGCAGGCTGCAATAGTCCGTGTGTGTGTGTGTGTGTGTGTGTGTGTGTGTGTGTGTGTGTGTGTGTGTGTGTTTCAAATTCCCAAAGAAAGAAAATTTATTAGCTCAGCCAAATCTATACATGGTTACCCTTGGGCCAGATGTCCACCCCTGGATTAACCAGTCATGCTGAGGGATGCTATGAAGGGGATAGGGAAATCAGATTTCCCTCTGTAAAATGAAGGGTAGGGATTAAGAAGATCCACAATCCCCTTATCAGCTCTAACATTCAATGAAAACAGGAGAAAAAGAGAATGAATTAAGAAAATTTAAAAGCATTATGCTGGGTCCATCAAAGGGAGAAGCTGAGCTGTTGCTTGCTTTATATTTGAATGCTGTGCATGGTTTTCATGATGGCAATAATAATTTATTGACAAAATGCTTTTATTGAATTGCCTTTACTGAAGAGGCCCTGCATGCTTTTTAACCAGCTTGTTACAATTAAAAGCAGCAGTAAACAGAGCCTTTCTATTTAGATTGAAAAGCAACAATTAAGCTTGCTCAGCTATAAATAGGAGGCAGCTTCACATCTATGGCCCCAACTGCACACATTATAGACTCCAGCCCCAGATGCCCCCAATTTATTTCTGCAGGGCAAACCAATAAATTGTCAAACTCCGACCTTAAAACCAACAATTTCTTAGAAAATGGAAGTAGGTAAATTATGCATAATTCTAGATAATTACTGGGATGTCCATGAGGCCAGGAAATGAGTACACATGCTGGAAATCTAAATTTACAAGCATCTAGCTTTTTCATTTTACCATCATCAAACCACATTTGGCCTGTCAGGGTGGCTGTCAGATCTTGCTCTCCTTTGCCTGGGAGGCATCAAAGAAAATAATAAATTTAAAAATTAGGAAAGGGAAAACGGAAAATATAAAGTTCTTTCTCAGGATTCCCAGTGATTCAGTAAAGAGACCAGAACATGGACAGTCAGTCCTAAATATTTTTAATTAAAAAAAGGGCCATTCATCCCATTTATAAGCCATATATACTGAGTTTTCAGAGTCATAACAGCATTTATTTCAACCTTCTCATTTTCCACAGGAAGAAACCAGAGGCTCAGGAAGCCACAGGAACTGTCCAAGGTCACAGAACTTGACAAGGGCAGAGCTGGAACTCAATAGCTTTTCTGACTACCACTCCTGTATCAATTGAATGGAAAAATTTGCCTTCTCCTTCTCTCCAGTACAAAAGACTAGGTTAATGGGCCCTAAGTAGTAAAAAGTCCAAAGGATGCAATATTTCTTTGAGTGCAAGACAAGCTTTCAAATGTGACAGAATTTCCCCACTTAGAGATATAGAGTCCCCTCTACCTCTGTATCCCCCATCTGAACTGAAAGTCACCAGTTTCCAAAAACCCCAAAAGAGTGATTTTCCAAAATGTGTCTTGGGTAATCACACCCTTTTGAGACTGGCAGGTCTTGGTTTTCTGTTTGAGCATGCCCTGTGTCTCCCAGTGATTTTCCAACTGCCTCTGACTCTCCTTAGGTCATGTGCTAGGATATTCTCTGTTGCCCTTTGCATCTTCTCTATCATCTCTGTGCCCCAGGGGACTGACATTTATGGATTCCTCAATGGTACCCCAGTCCTTTGGCCACCACTGAGCTTGGCTAATGTAGGGTGGGTTACCAATAGGAGACTGGATAGCAAGTAATAAAAAAGCCAAAATTTTTATTCCTTTATTTCCTGCAGAGTGAAGTAGAGTTGCCCAGCTGAGCTCATCCCAGATTAGCCAAACCCAAGCCAAAACTCAGACATACAAGTGAGAATAAATGACTGATAAAGTAAATGACTCAATTTTCAGGAGTGGTGTATTGTACAGCAATAGCTGATACAAAATATGACATGGTGAAAGAAGAGTTTCTATTTGCAAATGACACTACAGATAAAAGGCTGGTATCAAATCAAACTCAACACCCAAAAAACAATCAAGTCAAAAAATGGGCAGAAGACATGAACAGACACTTCTCCAAAGAAGACATACAAATGGCTAACAGACACATGAGAAAATGTTCATCATCATTAGCCATCAGGGAAATTCAAATCAAAACCATATTGAGATACCACCTTACACCAGTTAGAATGGCAAAATTTGACAATGCGAGAAACAACAAATGTTGGAGAGGTTGTGGAGAAAGGGGAACCCTCTTACACTGTTGTTGGGAATGCAAGTTGGTATAGCCACTTTGGAAAACAGTGTGGAGGTGCCTCAAAAAATTAAAAATAGAGCTACCCTATGACCCAGCAATTGCACTACTGGGTACTTACCCCAAAGACACAGATGTAGTGAAAAGAAGGGCCATATGCACCTCAATGTTCATAGCAGCAATGTCCACAATAGCTAAACTGTGGAAAGAGCTGAGATGCCCTTCAGCAGATGAATGGCTAAAGAAGATGTGGTCCATATATACAATGGAATATTACCAAGCCATCAGAAAGGATGAATACCTAACTTTTACATCAACATGGTTGGGACTGGAGGAGATTATGCTAAGTGAAATAAGTCAAGCAGAGAAAGTCAATTATCATATGGTTTCACTTATTTGTGGAACATAAGGGATAGCATGGAGGACATTAGGAGAAGGAAGGGAAAAATGAAGGGGGGGAATTGGAGGGAGAGACAAACCATGAGAGGCTATGGACTCTGAGAAACAAACTGAAGGTTTTAGAGGGGAGGGGAGTGGGGGAGATGGGTTAACCCACTGATGGGTATTAAGGAGGGCATGTACTGCATGGAGCACTGGGTGTTATACGAAAACAATGAATGAATCACTACATCAAAAACTAATGATGTATGGTGACTAACATAACATAATAAAATAAAATTTTAAAAAAAGACAATACTACCATTCTAGAAACTGAGATAAACCACTTGGGAGACCAGAAATGGAAGTGAATGCAGAGGAGTAGCTAGGATTGAGTTTTCAGACTCACTTAACTCCAGATCCAGAAGCAAATGGAGAAATTTGGGTTCCTGTGAAGTAACAAGAGCATAAGTGTCCCATGGAAGGAAGAGGCTTACTCTTCAAGCTCACTGTTTAAATATGCTGGCTAGGGGCGCCTGGGTGGCTCAGTCATTAAGTGTCTGCCTTTGGCTCAGGTCATAATCCAACGGTCCTGGGATGGAGCCCCAGGTTGGGCTCCCTTCTCAGTGGGAAGCCTGCTTTTCCGTCTCCCACTCACCCTGCTTGTGTTCCCTCTCTTGCTGTGTCTTTCTCTGTCAAATAAATAAATAAAATCTTTTAAAAAAATAAATAAGTATGCTGGCTAATTGAGCATAATAAAAAATAATAATTTTAAAAAATAATTTAAAATGAAAATAAAAACACCTCACTGTTTGAAATTGGAAGAAAGTTTGAGGTTTTCTCACCCATTAAAGCATGCTGAAATACATTCTTAAAACAATGCTGAAATGCATTCTTAAAACCATGTCTCAACTACCATTTATATAAAGCTGTGTGGCAGGGAAACTTTAAGAAATAGTCTTTCATCCTCAGTTGCTGAATATGTAATAACTCTAATATCAGTGAAGTTTGGGAGCACTGAGCTACCAATATAAGACCTGGTTTTAGACTGAAAGTTCTTAGGAGGTAGTGGAAGAAGAAACCACATATAAATCTGCAAAACTGTGAGACATGGGGGTTGAGGTGGGGGAGTGGGGGAAAGAGAGAGAGAGGGAGGGAGAGAACCTCCATTTAATAATAAAATTCCAAAACACATGAGATACTAAGATGGCAATAAAATCAACAACTGGAAATGAATTTACTCAAGATGAAATGGAAATAATAAGAGATTATTTCCCACAGATCTTCACCGAAATATCTACTAAAGAATGTATTTCAGGCAGAAGAAGAAAGCACCCTGAGAAACAGAGAGGGATGAAATAGAGTACATAAACAATAATATAGAATTTCATAAAATATGATGAATGTAGTTTGCTATTGACTCAAAAAGAGAATGATACTTTTCACATAACTAGGTATAATTCAAATACTACCAAGGAAAATATGGATGGAGTAGGTATTCAGTGAGTAATTAAAGTATACTAAGTTCTTGGGTTATTTGGGAGGAGGGTAGAGACACTGAATAACTTAAACTTTGTCAATTTTTTTATGCTTTAAGTCTTAAGAACAAGGTTATCAGACTTTTAAAAATCCAACTGTATGTGGTTTACAATAGAAACACACACACACACACATATATATAATCATCAAGAAAGTTTGAAGGGCGCCTGGGTGGCTCAGATGGTTAAGTGTCTGCCTTCGGCTCAGGTCATGATCCCAGGGTCCTGGGATCGAGTCCCACATTGGGCTCCCTGCTCAGCAGGAAGCCTGCTTCTCCCTCTGCTTCTCTCTCTCTCTCTCTCCCCCCGCCCCGTCTCTCATGAATAAAAAATAAAATCTTTAAAAAAAAAAAAGAAAGTTTGAAAATATAGGAATGGAAAAAGCCAAAAAGGCAATTACTAATAGAAAGCTGTATAGCTATATCAATATCAGATGAAACTGAACACAGGCCAAAAAGCATAGAAAGAGACATACATTGTGATAAAAGAATCAATTCTATATTTGAATAGGTAACACCATGGCTTCAAATATAAAGGAAAAAAAACCCACTAACTAAATTACAAGACAAAATAGAACAATCTACCATCCCATTCAAGGTTTTAAAATATATATCAAAACCTGTGAAACCAGCAGAAAATATCAATGTATATTTAAAAAGCTAAATAAGAACACCTGGCTGGCTCACTCAGCAGAGCATGCAACTCTTGATCTCGGGGTCTATACTTTGGGTGTAGAGCCTACTTAAAAAAATAAAATAATTAAAAAAAACCCATTTTATAGCTGTAGAAACTGAGGCCCAGGGAAGTTGAGTGACTCCCTCAAGATCATAGCTTATATGAGTCAGAGCCAGGACTAAAACATATTCTAATGCTAAATCCTATGCCCTACCCATCTTATAATACTAAAACATATAGAATAAACTGCATATTTGCAGAACTGGCTAGCCTTTTTCCAAACCTTTAAAATAATTTTAAGTATGCATAAGTTAGCATATCTGTTAGCACATCTTAAGTTAGCATATACGTTGGTGTTCTACTCACATTTCCTTGGGTCCCTTTGACCTTTTCAGTTTGCCTTCCTTTGCCTTCTAAGTGTTTTGCTTCTAATTGTCCAACTCTGTGATTCTCTATAAAGAACCACTGTTGGGCCATTGGGGTGGCCAGTGAGAGAAATTCCTAGGATTTTGTGTTCTCAATGAGTGGTCCTTATCCAATAATGAACTAGGGTGGAAAAATGAAAGCCCACCTCCCTTGCCTTGGGGTTAGGCCAAAATCTGAGGTGTAATTTACTCTTCCAACCTCCCCTGTGTGAACTCTATTTTGCTTCTTTCCTTTTCTGTCCTGCTTTCCACACCCAGTTTTTCCCAAGAGAACCTCTTCTATAAGCCAAATTGCACATGAATTATCATCTCAAGATCTGCTTCTTGGGACCCTTTCCTAAAATAAGGACCATAAAACTCCATACTGGAAGTATAGAGAGAATAGAGAGTGGTCCTAGTGAAAGAGCATTTGAGTGGCTCAGGGTTCCTGATGTTTTTGTCTTTTAGAATTTCCAGTTTTATTTAGGCACTGGGAATCTGGCATTGTGAATGTAATGTCTACCAAAGTCAAGGAAAACTCTCTTGCAATTTCAGACTTGGGGTCAATAACTATTGACTGGCCAACTTTCCCTTAACAGACCCTCTTGGGGTCATCCAATTCTGGATGAATGATGATCGAAGCTGGAGGATTCTTGGCTTATACCCATCTCTTCCTCTCCTTTTCTCTCTCTCCCTTTCCCTCTTCCCCTCTAAGACTGGCTCTGAAGATGTAAAAATGGCAATTCAGGGCTCTGGGCTTTGAGATGCTAAACCACTGAGAGTCCTGCAAACATCATTATGACCTTTCAGGTTGGTCTGGCCATTATTTCAGCCTCTACTTTGTATTGCATAGCTTTGTATTTCTTCACTTTCCAAGTTTGGATGTACACATGGGCCCTATACAGATATCCAGGGCCGTTTTATAGCAGGCAAAAGTTCCATTACTCACGGTGGCTTAGAATATTATTTATATAATAAAATAGTTTCCATTTCCTGAATGTATGCTATTTGCCATTTTACACATGAAGAAACTGAGGTTGACAAAAGAAAACTAACTTGTGCAGATTCACATGGTTAATATGTAGTTAAGTCTTGCCACCAACAGACCAAGGATTTGGTGAGTCTTACAAGATCCCTGAACTTCCATGTATATTACACGTCCTAGCATTTCTTGCCCCTGGTTTTGCTGACCTGGGCTGTAGCACTGGGTTTGTCTCTGGTTTTCTTGCTAAGTACTCTCCTTGTGTTTTCCTGGTTAAGACCCTGACATCCATCCTTGGCCCACTTGTTTTCTTCCCTGGGAGTTGACACATGCTCCTCAAAATGTATCTTCAATCTCTACCAGCCATCTCCTATATATACA
Source organism: Zalophus californianus (assembly GCF_009762305.2). Taxonomy (NCBI): domain Eukaryota; kingdom Metazoa; phylum Chordata; class Mammalia; order Carnivora; family Otariidae; genus Zalophus; species Zalophus californianus. The sequence goes on along the minus strand of NC_045602.1, from coordinate 104,448,007 downwards.
CATAGCTGGAGGATTTGCCTGAATACACATCTCTGGGGACTGCCTGCTTCAAATCCCTACTCACCTCCTGCCAAACTTAGCTGTGGCAATGAGCGTGTAAAATCCTCAGTGCCATGTTAGGTCATCCCCAGAAGCAGAACCCAAGACAGGGAAAATCAGGTGCCTGTAGTGCATTGAGAAAGGACCTTTAGGAGAAGCATCTAAGGGAGGAAAGCAGAGAGGATAGGGGAAGAAGCCAGTCAAAGATGTGTGTTCAGGTAAAATCTAAACTTGGCCTGATCCATGAAAGGCTTCCAGAGCCTTCCATAAATCACAATGTTGACACCATTGTCCCCTCCTTAAGGCAAGGAGGCTGGCCTTTTGTACCCCTGTATCAGTCAGTCATTACCATAGGCTTCTCGTGGTGGGGGCATAGAGATGTAACCTCCTAGGCATCAGATGAAGGTAATTCTTGGGGAACGGGGCCTTTGTGAGCCCTTAGCAGCCAATACAGCAGCCAGGGCCTGGGATCTCCTGCCCATCCAACAGCATCTACCGCAAGTGCCTAAGCCATGGGCCCTGAACATGGGGGTTTCAACAACCAAATCCCTTTCTCTTTCACTCCCTGTTCCTGGTCTCCTCCTGCTCCCCACCAGTGGCTGGGGTCCCCCATGCCAGCTGCCCATCCACAGCTTCCTTGATTTTAGTATCTGCACAGAGTCAACTGCATCGGCGCCTGACACTTTATTAGTGTTCTAAATCTTTGTTGACAGTTACCAAGACTCCCCAGGTGGCAGCAAAAAAGTCAACAAGGAAATAAAACTCCACCAGCTGGTGTATTAGTTGGGGATAAAACCACCACACAGGTAACAGCTGGCTGTGCACCCACAAGCCCTGGGGCACTGCTGGCCCTGAAGGCTCATCTGGAGTTGTATGTTTTAATCCCCCTTTCCAAGCCAGCCTGTTTATCCTCTACATCTTCCAGTTCCTTTGCACGGTGTGGGCCTCAGGAAGCTGAGGCAGAAATGAGCTCTCAAGCTGTTCCACTGCCTTTGACAGCCCCTGACAGTCATTTGATTCAATTGCGGACTGCTACCTCCAGCAATCTCTTGGCAAAATCTGTGCCATTAACACCCCATTATCTCCATATTCTAAAATTCCTGTCTTACAATGCTAAATCCTATCTGCTTCCTAGTGTATAAAATTAACACTTTAATGCAGCCCTGAAAAAGCTCTCCAGCCTGTTTTATCTGGGACTAAAGAAATTAGGGTGGGGGCGCCTGGGTGGCTCAGTCCATTAAGCATCTGCCTTTGGCTCAGGTCATGATCTCAGGGTCCTGGGATCAAGCCCTGAGTTGGGGGGTCCCTGCTCAGCGGGGAGCCTGCTTCTCCCTCTTCCTCTGCCCCTCCCTCCCCCATGCTCATGCTCATGCTCTCTCTCTCTCAAATAATAAATAAATAAAATCTTTAAAAAAAAAAGAAATTAGGGTGGGTCCAAAGGAAGTTGTGCAGAGAGGGGCCAAGAGAAATATGCTAACCATTGCCATTCCTGTTTCAGATTGCCTGGACCACATGCATGTAATCCATGGGCTAGAGACCCCATAAGGGCTGCAGTGAGCTTGGGTTTGAGAGCCTGTGCTTGAATCTTGGTTCCAACAAGTCAGAGCTGGGTGATCTGGGGCAAGTGACTTATAATCTTCATGCATCAAATTTCTTCTCTCTAAAATAATAGAAACCATTACACAATTGTTATGAGGATAACACTTGAAAATACATATTGAACATTCTGCTTCAAGGCTGTATCTACATTTGGTGGGGCCTGAAGTTTCCACAAATAACCCCTCCCACAAATTAAAACAATGAAAATATTTACATTTGCAAACTTTATGAAAGCATGACAATGTGAACTGCTCAATCACCTTCCAGAACCTTGGGAAGGGTCCTGCATGTGAGGGGCCCCAAGTTTCAGCTTCACTGGCTTTACTCTAAATCTGCCTTTGCTTAACACAATGACTGGCATTTAGCCAGTCCTCACTAAAGGTTAACCATCATGGACTTGGTCTGGGAAAGAGGGGCCTCTGCTTCTTATACATGTTCTCCTAGTTAGACCCAGTGCCTCTTGGAAGTGACCTGAAGACCTGTCCAGGAGGTCTGGAATCTAGGGGGAGTTTAGGCTTTTTTTTTTTTTTTTAAGATTTTATTTATTTGTTTGTCAGATTGAGCAAGCACAGGCAGGGGGAGTGGCAGGCAAAGGGAGAAGAAGGCTCCCTGATGAGCAAGGAGACCAATGAGGGATTTGATCCCAGGACCGTGGGATCATGACCTGAGCTGAAGGCAGACGCTTAACTGACTGAGCCACCCAGGCATCCCCTAAGGGGTGTTTAGGAGATTGTATGTGTGTCTGTGTGGAGCAGTACCTTAGGAAAGGGATGTGACCAACTGTATTACTTAGGGTAAATAATGTTAGCGCTGTACCAAACAACCTCTGCAATTTCAGCAATCCAACGATATAAAAATGTATTTCTTATTCATATAAATTCCACCAGATTCTCCTGGTTTGGTTAAGGCCCAGACTCGTCCATCTCATGACTCCTCATCTTAGTTTGTTAGAATCCTCTCCATTCACCTGGTTGATAGGAAAAACAAAATGGTAGAGAGCTCATGGAAAATTTTCACGGGTCACATTCTGTTGGCTAGAACTCAGGTATATGGCTACAACTAACTGTAGAGGAGTCTAGGAAATGTAGTCTAGCTGTGTAGCCAGGAAGAAAGAAAAATAGATTTGGTGAGCCAATTTCAACTTTGCGAAGTTAACCTTCCTCTAAGCTTGACTAAGGACCACAAAGCTGGGGTGAAGTAGTTTACCAGAGCCTGATAATGGGGAGAGTAGTGTCCATAGACTGAGTAGACAAGAGTTATGGGAAACAGGGGAGATCAAAAGGAATCATGAGAGGCAGGTCTTTAGCTTTAAAGTTTAGTGAAGTCTTTTGGTGACCTTCTGTTGATGCTACTGAAAGACGCAGTCGGGGCAATTGGCTGGCTCAGTTGGAGGAATATGTGACTCTTGATCTCAGGATCATGAGTTTGAGCCCCATGTGGGGTGTAGAGATTACTTAGATAAACTTTTTAAAAAATGGAAGACACAGTCCATGGGAAGATCAAAGGAAAACCTCTCTACTTCTAGGATGTCCAAGAAGAACAAGGGTCCACTGAAGTACTGGAAGAAGACCCTGGACCAGACCATGTAGACTAGCGAGAGATAGGAGCAAAGGGTGAAGAATAGTCCATATCCCTGAGAGGTAGAAAGCAATTCATGCTCAAGGAAAATTCCATTTTGGGAGAATAGACCAAAGGAAGAGGAAGCAAAGAGAGGTATCAGAGAAGAAGCAAAAAACATCATAATCTTCATAGGAAATATGGCAGAACCTGCAGTGGAAAGCAGAGAGTCAACTCTACACTGGCCATAGCATCTCAGAAAAGAAGGAAATCTGAAGGCATTCCACATCCACAGAAAGCAGCAAACAGGCCTTACTCTGGATTAATAGTCTCCATTATTGAGGATGTACAGCAATTTCTTCCAAGAGAATCACCAAGCCCTACAACAACCTCAGGAGCCAAAAGCAAGAAGATCTTGGCCTCATGATGTAGTAGGGTGAATTAAGTGACTTGCAGTGAATTAAGGTGATTTGGGGTGAATTAAGTGATTTGGGGATTTCTGTGTATTTTGGGGCCCCAAGAAACTTTGGGTTATTCTCACCTGCCTACTGCAGAACAGAAAACATTGGATCCTTTATCTTTTTTTTTTCTTTTTAAAGCTTAATTCCATTCAGACACACTGTAGTTAAAGTTTATACAAAGCCCAGTCCTCCAGTACATTTCCAGGATGGCAGATTAAGCCAAGAAGGAAGCAATCATCATCTACCTTCACCGCATAGAATGAGGTCCCCTGACCCTCAATTCTGAACATCGGTGGACTCCAAAGTTAACCTTGTCAGACCCTTTCTGCTTCAAGGCCTCCACATCTTTTCTCAGCAGCTGCTGAACCTCACCACTCAGCTCAGTTTTACCCAAATCTCAAAGGTCAATCTTGACCTGTGAAGGTAGAATTTACCCAGCTTTCATGGTATCAATTTTTCCCCAATGCTCTGGCTCTGAGCTGTCTATAATCCTGTTTAAATAGCTGGATCATTTCTTTCCAGATACAGCCCACTACCAGATGGCTCCGCACCAACTGGGTATGTGCTACTGAAAGTTCCCATCCTCCTTGTGCCTCCCTGTGTGTCCTGTCTCTACTGGGGCATCACTTGCTTTGTCCCATGCTACTGCCTCTGCCTGAAACCTTCCTGTAGATCCCTGCATGACTCACTCCTGCATACTCTTCAGATCTGGCTTAAATCTCAACTCCTTAGAGTATCTTGTTGTGATAAATTTATCTCAAACACAACCTACCTCTGTCATTCTCTTTCACCTCACTCTGCAATTCTAGAATTTATTTGCATTCATTTCTTTTCTCTCTCCCCTACTAGAATACAACATGCACAAGAGAGTCCTTTTGTCCTGTTTACCACAATGACCTTAGGACCTATGGGAAATTAATAAATATTTGTTGCTTAAATGGATACTGTATTCTACCTGCCCCTTGATTTTTTTTTTTTTCCAGCAACAGCATCTTGGACTTTCCCTTTTAGCTTAACCCTAAGTTAATGAGTCCAATCCAGCTCTGTCCCAAGCTACAAAATTTCACACTGATAGAGAATGACAAGCATATGCTTTGAACAAGTATTTGTGATTTTCTATCTTGGGGAAATTTAACTAATAGATTCAGGCTTCCGGAAAACATTTGCTATTATATCAGCCATGTCTGGGGTTCTCTGTACTTTCTCTAGAAAGTATTACAGGACTGGGGGAAAAGGAAGAGCATCACTCAACTGTAAAGCTCAGAACTTTCTCTTGGTCTCCCTCTTGGCTTTACAGTTGAAATGAATAATGTATAGAACTTCCCCCAGCCAATTGTTTTTCCAGAAAGACATGGTACTAAATTATAAGTTCCATACATCAAAACTATGACTGCCTTGTTGATTTTTGTAAACCAAGTACCTAGAACAACCACTGGCATGTGGTGGCGCTCGATAAATGTGCAGTGAATGCCTGTGGAATGAACCCCAGTGGCCAGCATCATAAACATTTACCAGTTAACCAGAGTCCCAAGCTGTGGGAAGAAAGATGTTGGCTGTAGCATTCCCAAGTTAGTTCTGCCAGAGTCACTAGTAAAAGGATGGATTTAACAGGCCCAAATGTTAGTACACTAAGGAGAAGAAAACCAAAGAACTTCTTTGCTGGTTTTATAATTTTACCTAGGACTCTTTACTCAGCAGAACTTAGCTCCGAATAATAAGCCAATTCTACAATGGAGAATTTTATTCTTCCACTATTTTGAGGGCATTTAGGGTCCAATGAAATGGGTTAGACCTGGGGTAGGTGTCAGATATTAAAAGGAAGACAATTTGCATGTCTTTCGCCTATGCAGTTCCTTCTTTTTTTTTTTTTTTAAAGATTTTTATTTATTTATTGAGAGAGAGAGAGAATGGTAGAGAGAGAGCATGAGAGGGAGGAAGGTCAGAGGGAGAAGCAGACTCCCTATCGAGCAGGGAGCCCAATGTGGGACTCGATCCTGGGACTCCAAGATCATGACCTGAGCCGAAGGTAGTCGCTTAACCAACTGAGCCACCCAGGCACCCTATGCAGTTCCTTCTTAAACACCATCACAGGCATGTGAGAATGAGGATTCCCTAAGCCACTTTTAAGCGGTTTCCTCTGAAGAGTTAGGTAGATGCATTCCTATCTTGCTTTCTCCCTGCCTTCTGATTTTACATACATGCTGGTTAATCACCACAAGGATGGCCTGGTTGCAGAAAGCAGAGCATTGAGCCTTGGTGCAGTCAGATGTTTGTATATTTTCCCTTTTACTCTGAATATGAAGACATGCCAAAGTTTTCAATTAACACTAGAACTCATCTTAAAGATAACATTGTTTTTTCCAGAAATGATCAAACTCCAAGTAATAACAGATTGTATCACAGTCCCTCCAGAGTGCCTGACTACTATTTTTCTTGAGTTTAGTTGTATTCTATAGCAAAAGCCCAAACTACTCGGGTGACGTATTGCAATATTTTCACAAGTGTTGAAAAGGATCCCAACTATCAAAAATATGTCAGTGTACCCAGATGGAGACCACTACATTTGCATGTGATGTCTAAGCCTCTTTTCTGGCACATGGTTGTTTAAGAAACCACTTTTCTTGCTCTGCCCTGATAATCTCACCTCATTTCCACCAAGAGGAAGACAGAATCAGAGCAGCATGACCAAGGATAATCCCTAAAATGTGATTTTAAAAGTGTGAATTGGTTTCTTGGAGACATGGAAAGCACACATTGTTTAGGTTGACCCAAAGTCATCCCCAGGGGGTAAGATGGTTTTAAGAGGGCTGTACATTCTTTGACACACCTCCCACTAAGAGATAGAATCTATGCTCCCACCCCTTGAAATTGGATGGGCTTTGTCATTGCCTCAATTGAAGGAGTGCAACAGAAATAACACTGTGTGACTTCCAAGGCCAGGTATGAAAAGGGGCATATAGCTTCCTCCTAGCTCTCTTGGAACACTCACTCTTGGTGTCTTCATCTGCCCTATAAGAAATCTGACAACCTGGAGGCTGCCCTGCTAGGGGTACTATGTGGAGACACCATTGAGATGGAGAGAGAGAAAAAAAGAGAGAGAGAGAGATGAACAATGAGCCCCAGATGTTCTAGCTCCTGCCATTTGATCTTCTCAGCCTAGGGAATGCAGTACATATATGAATGAAGAAGCCTTCAAGAGGACGCTAGCCCTAGCTGCTATCTGTAACCACTAAGAGCTGGAAGCCAGAAATGCCCAGAGGGACCTGGTTGACTCCAGAACCATATGAGACAGTAATACATTATTATTGTTTTAAGCTGCAATAAATGACTGGAACAGGAGGCTCATGGCACAGAGTGTGGTGTAGAACTCAACCCAAATGATTCTCCTACCTATTACTGTACACAAGTCTATGATAGCACTAATGAGGACACACAGAGACAAGGCAATGCCTCATGGGACAGTAGAGCTGGTAGCTGTCAGCCTGCTACGATTTGAGAGACACTCAATGGAACCTCCCTCAGGGGACTGCTCAGGCCCCTGACTGCTCCTATGGTAATTGCTCTGATAGGATCTGCAAGCTGGCAGACTTGCAGAATGTAGAGATCCTCACATCCAATGGGCTTCAAACCAGGAACACTTGGGATTTTGAGAAGGCCCTGCCAAGGAGGTAGGGTGCAAAGCAAACCTGGTGGGTATAGCTTATTTCCTTTGTCTGTTCTCAAGGATGGGGCTTCTTCCTTCTTCCCAGCCTCACTGGTGGAATGTGTGGCTCAAGTAGCCAATCAGCGCAACACATTCTTCTGGCCTTCGTGAATGGTGTAGCCTTGGACATGTGGCCCACGCCAGGTCAATCAAAATGAAAGTCAGGACATTCACAGAGAATGCTAGAGAAAATATGCTCTCTCTTTTTCAGTATATTAGAATTGAGAAGGATATTGTTCTGGAGCTGCTAGAAGCTGTCCTGTGATAGGGAGGGACAGGTGATCCTGGGGATGGAGCAGAAAGAGGGAAAGCAGAGGGGAAGAGGAGGCAGAAACAAGCAAACAAAACTGATCTTGATAACTTTATTTGTACCTGTATTTCTGGCTATTCTTGAAGCTGGATCTTCCTGGACTATTTTGTAGTGTGAGCCCACAGATTTCTTTTATTTTTCTTGTTGATTTAAGCAACTAGAATCAAAGAACATCAATGAATATATATATATATACACTAAGATCCTTTTGAATTTTGTGTTTGAAAATTATTTCTGGTGCTAAAACTGTATTTAGAAATGGCTGATCTTGGTCCAGTTTATTTAATACTTTCTGTCTTGCAAAAGGAATTGAGTAAAGTCAAATTAGTACCCTAGTCACCTGACACCACTCCATGGAATAATAATCATGGTGATGATGATGATGATACTAACATTCACTGAGCCCTAATCCTGGGCAAGACAGTGTTCCAAGTGCTATGAATATATTAGCTAATTTAATCATCTCACTAATATTATAGAGTACTCCATTATTATCCCCATATACAAATGATGGAACTGAGGTACAAAGAGGATAAATAACATTCTGCAGATCACACAGCTAGTAAATGGAGAAGTTCAGATAGAACCCAGCTTATTCTCTTAGCTATACTCTACACCACCTCTGACAAGGTAGAGTACATTTTGTCGAGTAAAAGTTCTGGAACCTTTGTCTTACATGCCACAAAGTACCTACCTGATTCATGTCTACTTGGTTCTGACATCTTTACCAGAGGTAAGAAGATGCAGAGATCAAAGAGAAGAGTCTTAACTTAAGTTGTCAACTTGCCTCTGTTTCCCAAAATTCTCATGCTTAAAAATATGGCACAATGCTTTACTCTTAATTAGAAAAAAAAAATCAAATTGTAGCTGACTCCAAGTCTTCATTTCACTTGGGTTAGGGAGGATTCAATCGCAGTGGGTATGTGGGTTCTTCTCTCCCACCTCTCAGCTCACAGAAAGTTCCAGGAAGTTGCATGCAGAATAGAATTGGGGGTGGGGGTGAGGTCAGGATTCTCCCTGGTATTTGGTCACCCTGTATGCTCATTGTTCAGACTTGTGCAATCCCTGGAATGAAAGTGGCTCCGACAGTCGTCTGTCATTCTTGGATACAGGATACTTACTTTGCTGAGACTGTTTTCCCAGAGCATAGTGTCAAGCTTTCCTTTGTGGGGAATTCTAAGGAGATGCTAGGGTACAAGATCAGAAGCCACCATCCCTTTCTATGTCTCCATTAATTTCCACCTATCCCTTCCCTTTGATGAAGAACACAAACGCCCATACTGCCCCGACTCTGTTCTTTGTAGTGCTTTTTATATTGCATAGATTTCAGCCTAAATTAAAGTGGGCCTTGAAAAGAATTGCAGGACTCTTAACCATTCAAGCATCATTTACTTTCATATCCCCTTAACTACCTTTTGAAAAATCTCTTAGAAGTCCAGTCGATTTAAGGGTTAGTTACTGTGTATTTTAATTGACCATTCAATTCAAATAAATGTGGAGGAAATTATAACCCTCTTTAACAGCTCAATGACAATTTAAGGAGAATGAGACCTTGATTGAAACCATTAGGAACTTAGGAACCAGACTCGGATGTGGTTGGATGTGGTCAAAGGAAACAGCCTAGGGACTTTTAAATCCTCTCCTACTTTGCTTTTAAGAAAAACTTTAAAACCACAAAACTAGGAGAGATACTACTTCAAATTTTGAAACCATTTAATAAACAGATTGAATGCAATTATTATACTTGGCATTGAAAAATATTGATAACCAAAATTTTATCTTTTAAAAATAAAAATGATGGTTCTCACCTAGCCTATAGGCTTGAAGCTGGGAAAGAAAACATTTCAATATCCTGTCATCTGCTACATATGTTGATCAACCCACATAACCAGACAAACTCCTGCTCAGATGGGCCATCTGCAAACTCCTAAGAACACTCTTTTCTATCAGCTGCATTTTATTTATTCCCTTTTTGGATCTGTGAACAGAGGTAGTGATGCTCCAAACTTGTCCAAGGTCTGTAAACAGACTGAGGGTTGGAAGACCACCCTGGCAGGCAGTCAATTGAACTACAAATAAGAATGAAGAAACAAGGTGCACCTGGATGGTTCAGTTGATTGAGCATCTGACTCTTGATCTCAGCTCAGGTCTCAATGTCAGGGTCATGAGTTCAAGCCCCACGTTGGGCTCCATGCTCAGCAGGGAGCCTACTTAAAAAAACAAAAAACAAAAAACGAAGAAACAAGAAAGGAGGAACCTATTATGTGTCAGACAGTGTGCAGGAGCTTCTTCATAAGACATTACATTTTCTCCTCCCAACCCTATGAGAGGAGGTGAGCATATTACAGATGAGAATCACAAGGCTAAGTGATCTGGTGAAGATTACATGATGAATAGTATAGTTACTACTATAATATATGCATATAATAAATGCATATAATAAATGCATGTAAATGCATTTATTCATTGACTGACCATCTACCAGTAGCCAGGCACGTGACTGTATAAATGCTTCTCAAAATTTAGTACTCACTGGAATCACCTGGAAAGTGTGTGAAACACAGATTCCTGGGTCCCACCTTCCAGACGTTCTGACTCAGTAGATCTGAGGTGAGGCCCAAGAGTTTGCATTTCCAACATACTCTCAGCTGCTGCTGCTGCTGGGTGAGAACCCCATTTTGAGTGGTGAACGACACACATCACCTCTGCCTTCTCAGAGCCCACAGCCATCAACAAGCAATAATTTAGCTCACATGTGAGGGGTAGATAGGGAAACAGGGAGCTATAGAAACACATGGGAGGGCCTTTACCTAAAAGTTTGGGGATCAGGTTTCCTGGGAGAAATTTCAGGCTAAGCTGACAACTTTAGATTGAGGAGGAATTCTTGCCATGTGAAGGCAGCTGGGAGGTGGGGAAGAGGAGAAGGGGGAGGGTTCTGAGAGGAGGGGACAGCATTTGCAAAAACTCAGTGATGAAAAGGCATAGTCAAGAAGGAAGAAGCCTGAATATGATGGAGTGGCAAGAGGAGAGACAGAATATGCAAAAGATGTTATAAACTATTTAAGGAATTTGGGGTTTATGCTGGTGATAAAGAGAAACCTTGAAGGGCTTGAAGCAGAAGAACGTCAAAATCAGATCTTCGTTTTACAAGAACATTACAGGCAATGCTCAAAACTGCAGGTCTGTCAGTCTCTACATGTTAGAGGCCAGCACTAGTGCCACAAGACCCCTCTGACCTTCCCCCAGAGAGAACCCTCTGTCTATAGAGAAGATGTGCCTCTGGTCTACAGAAAGAAGCCCCTACACCAGTCCTACCAGCCCCTCACTGCTCCCACTCCCATCTCTACATGACTGTTCGACCTTACCCTTGTGTTGGCTTACTTAGCTCTGCGTGGGGCAAACCTTCTTCCATTCTGGTTAGGTTTAGTACCAGCTCTACCATGCTGAAGCATTCTCCCTGGCCTTCTCCTGCTTTCAGCCCCCTCAGCCCCAGCTCTCTTCCTCCTCTGACTCTAGATCATGTGTCTCCCTCACAAGGGGCTGTTTTTTTGCTAGCATGTGAGCATATTTCTGCCCTCTGCAATGAAAAAGTTCAGCCCCTTATGAGGTAACCTTCCAAGTCATTTAGGCCAAAGTAAATAACCCCACAGTTGTGCCGCAAATACTGACTCCACGAATAAGCACAAATTGGCTGCTAGAGAAATGGTCGTAATGTTTTATTAAAGTAATTATCATATGACTACTATTTATTGAGTACTTACTATGTCCCAGATACTAAAAGTTTCTAGATATCTCATTTCATCCTCACAACAACTCAAGGGAATAGAGGTATATTCTATTGTTATCTCCATTTTACAGTTGAGGCAAAGATTGGGGAGATAACTTGCCCATGGTCACACAATTAGTATAGATGCCAGAGGTTATATTTCTATCTAGCCAGTTCTGTTTATTTTTTTAAAGATCTTATTTATTTACTTGACAGAGAGAGAGACACAGTGAGAGAGGGAACACAAGCAGGGGGAGTGGGAGAGGGAGAAGCAGGCTTCCAGCTGAGCAAGGACCCTGATGTGGGGCTCGATCCCAGGACCCTGGGATCATGACCTGAGCCAAAGGCAGATGCTTAATGACTGAGCCACCCAGGCACCCCTAGCCATGTCTGTTTAATTTCTGAGACCTAATTATACTTCATAATGAAAATATTATATGTTCCAGAAAACTGAATCAAGCAACATATAGAAAGGAATATACACCATAATCTACTGGGATTTTCCCCAGCAATGAAAGGTTGGTTTGACACCCCCAAATCACATAATGTAATGCCCCTTATTGATAGAACAAAGGCAAAAACTGCACAATCATCTCAATAGACATAGAATAAACATTTGACAAAATTCAACACCCTTTCATGATAAAAATATCCAATAAACTAGAACAGAAGGGAACTTCCTCAATCTGACAAGGCCACCTGAAAAAGCCCACAGCTAACATCATACCAACATAAGATTGGAAAGTTTTCCCCCAAGATCAGGAAGAGGAGGGTCTGCTCTCAACACTTCTATCCAATATTTTACTGGAGATTCTAGCCAGAGGAATTAGGCATTAATTAATTAATTAATTAAACAAATGGCATTCAGACTGGAAAGAAAGAATTAAGACTATCTCTATTCAAAGATGACAAAATCTTGCATGTAGAAAATTCTAAAGAATCTACAAAAAAACTATTAGAACTAATAAAAAATTCATGAGTTTGCAAATAGACAGTATATGTAAATCAATTGTATTTCTATATACTAACAATTAACAATCCAAAAATGAAATTAAGAATAACATGCCATTTATAATAACATCAAAAGAATAAAATATGTAGGAAAAAATTAAGCAAGAAAGTACAAGACTTGAATGCTGAAAATAACAAAATATTACTGGAAGAATTGAAAGAATACCTAACTAAGTAGAAAGACATCTCATGTTTAGGGACTAGAGGGCTAAAGACTGTTAAGGTAGCAATACCCAAATTGATCTACAGACTAAAAACCTGTCCCATCAAAATCCCAGCTGCACTTTTGCAGAAATTGACAAGCTTATTCTAAAATTTACACAAGCTTATTCTAAAATTGAGAATAGCCAAAACAATCCTAAAAAAGGAGGAGTAAACCTGAAGAACTTACGCTTCCTCATTTTAAAACTTGCTGAAAAGCTTCAGTAATCATCGTGAATACAAGCATAAGGATAAAGATATAGATCAATAGAATCCAATTTAGAGTCCAGAAATAAATTCTTACGCTTAGAGTCAATAGATTTTTGACAGGGCAATACAATTCAATGGGTAAAAAATAGTGTTTTCAATAAATGATACTGGGACAACTGGATATCCACATGCAAAAGAATAAAGCTGGATGTGTGCTTCACATCATATGCAAAAATTAGCTAAAAATAGACCCAAGATCTAAATATAAGAGCTAAAATTATCAAAATCGTGGCAGAGAACCTAACAATAAATATGATACTGCATTAGTCAATGACTTCTTAGATATGACACCAAAAGCACAAGTGACAAAAGAAAAAATAAATTGGGCTTCATCAAAATTAAAAATTTTTGTGTTTTGAAGGAAACCACAGAGAAAGTGAGAAGACAACTGTAGACAGGAGGAAATATTTGCAAATCATATATCTGATAAGGGACTAGACTGTATAAAGAACACTTACAAGTCAATGACAAAAAGACAAAAACAAATTAACTTAAAAATAGGCAAAGGATCTGAAAAAACGTTGCTCCAAAGAAGATATACAGAAGGCCAATAGCACAAGAAAAGATGCTTGACATCATTAGTCATTACCTAAATGCAAATCAAAACTACAATGAGATATCACTTCACACCCACGAAGATGACAAAAATAAAAAAGACAGAGAATAAATGTTGGTGAGGGTAAAGAGTTTGGAACCCTCACATTTTGCTGATGGGATTGTAAAGCAGTGCAGCCACTTCTGAAAAAAAGCTTGGCAGATCCTTAAAAGTTAAACATAGAGTTACGATATGATTCAGCAATCCCATACCTACATATATACCCAAGAGAATTGAAAACATGTTCATATGAAAACTGTACATGAATGCTAGTAGCATCATGACTTATAATCACCAAAAAGTGAAAACCACCAAATGTCCATCCACAGATGTCATGTATCCATACAATGGAATGTTATTTGGACACAAAAAGAATAACACACGGACACATTCTAAAACATGAAGGAACCTGGAAAACCTGATGCTAAGTGAAAGAAGCCCATTACAAAAAACTGCATACTATGTGATTTCATTCATATGGACTATCCAAAATGGACAACTCCACAAAGAAAGAAAGTAGATGAGTTGTTGCCAGGCACTGAGGAGAGGGAGGAGTAGCGAGTGACTGCTAATGGGTATGGAGCTTCTTTCGGGGTGATGAAAATGTTCTGGAATTAGTGGTGATGGTTGCACAACTCTGTGACTATACTTCAAATTATTGAAATGTATACTTTAAATTACTGAATGTTATGGTATGTGAATAATATCTTGATAAAACTGTTCCAAAAACTATATATGTTAAATATCACATATTATATAAGACATGATGATCAAATAGTGTGTATTACATATATATCATATATATTATGTATTGTCAACTATATATTATGAAATGCATATGTAATTATAGTGTACAAAATGATAATAAGTAATTGGGCATGTTATAATTGTTAATGAGCCCTATACCTCTCTCCTGGTCTGGTTTTGAAGACACCTAAGCTCGTTTGACCCTCATAAAACTTCCTCCTTACATAAATATGCCATCTCAACTACCACCACAGGGAGTTTTTATTTGTTGGTTTGGTTTGGTTTGGTTTGGCTTGGCTTGGTACATTGTGTGGTTAAGAGGTCTAAGGTCAGCCTGCTGGGCCGCTAATCCTTGGCTTCACCACTTTACTAGCCATGGTTTAGGTTAAGTTAACTACCTCTCTTTGCCCTATCTGTCAAATGGGATGAATAATTGAATTCATCTCACGAGGTCATTAGGAGGCCTAAATGACTTCCTAAAAATTCAGGGTTCAGTCATTAAAACAAGGATTTATGATCAATACATGATAACAGCAGTAGTATTTAGGGTTACTCTTTGGCAGATTCTCAAAAACATCTTAAATTTTAAACTACTTAGCCTTCTTATTGGAGCAGACTCAGCCTTATCCTTAACTGGGGAAATACAAAGAATGTGAAGGGCCAAAACAAAAACAAAAACAAAAAAGAAAAGAGAGAAAGAAAAAAGAAAAAATAAGAAACCAACAAAAAACAAAGAATGTGAAGGGCAAAGGCTCAATATTCGTAACCTGAGGATAATGCCTGAAAACCCAAATTTGGGGCATCCCTTTTTGCTGCTCTGCAAATGGTGTTTATTTCCTTTGCCTATCCAGCCTCAAGATTAATTACTGAGTTTAGGGGGAGGACCTTGAAGTTGGTCCATAAATTTTCAGCATTTAAATGGAAGATTTTTTATCACTGAATATTCTGCAGTGAGCATGAGTCCAGGAGAGTGACTCAGGCCATCTTCTTAGAGGTGGCTGGCCATAAATCAGCTTTTGCAGAAAACCAATTTCCCCGGAATCCTTTGGAAAGTTAGCAATTATTAGTAGCTAGTGTGAGAGAGAGTCTTCAAAAGAGGAATGGTAAGACAATGTCACCTTGAGTTTCTTCTAAACTCACTGATATTAGAGAAAAGTTGTTCCCTCAAGTAAGCTGTGGACAAGAGTGGTTCCTGCAGGCAGGTGCAGCAAAAGGGAAGTTGTTGGTGCCTGAAACTCACTACATATGTGAATTGGATCCCAAGAAATACCCTGGTATGTTAAGGGAAAGATAAGATTTCATGAAGCTATTTGACCCAACCACAGATTGTTTTTAGCCACTGCTAAATACCTAGGATGTCTTGAAAATATTTAGCCAGCCACTTTGAGAGTTTGACTACCAACACCCAACAGCTGAATATGGAGAGTATTCAGGTCTTTTGGCCAGTGTAGAAAGAGTCACAGAACTAGGGGATTCAAGAAACGGACATTGAAGTATCACCCACTTCAAACTCTCAATTGAGGCAGGCTTCCACTGAAACTATCTGAAATAGGTTTGCCCTCTTTCTGTGCATCTCTATCAGTGGATTCTTAAAGTGTGATTCCTAGACCAGCAACATTGGCATCGCCATGCATATTTACAAATGCATATTCCTAGGCTTCTCCCCAGATTTACTGAATCAGATTATCTGGGGCTGGGACTCAGACATTTGTATTTCAACAAGCCCTCCCGCTGATTCTGATGCACGCTCAAGTCTGAGAATTATTACTCTACCTATTGCCAGTAACAGAGCTATTTTAAAGAAAAGAGTGAATATACCAGTTGGGTTTGTTTGGGGCTGCAAGGCACAGAGAGTTGCCCATCATGGTCTCTCTAAATGAGGATTTCTCTTTTGTCACAAGAAGACTGGAGGTCAGCACACCTGGGCTGATGCTGCAAATCCCACGTTGTTATCATTGTCCCAGGCTCCTTCTACCTTCACCCTCTGCCAGCCTTGGTAAGTGGCTTTTGTCTTCAGGTACAACACTTCAAGCCTGCAGGATGGCCTCTCATCCATGTCAGGAAAGATGAGATGAGAAGAATGATTGATGAAGAGCAAGAGGTAAAGGGTACAAGCAAGCTGGATCTCTCTCCACTTCTGAAAAGTTTCCTGGAAGCTTCAGCTAGTGATCACCACTAACATTTTGCTGGCCAAGACTGGCAGCTGCAAAGGAGGGTGGAGTGGTGAGCATTTTTAGCTGGGTACTTTGCTGCTCTGAAAAAGAATCAGGGTTCAGTTAGTGAGGCAGTAGTGGAAAAAGGACATGGGTGTGCAATTAGCAAAGCTGCTAAATGGGCTTGGTAAAGAGGGCTTTATGATTCAGGTCAATACAAATACTAATTGTAGACATTAAATCATCAGGGCTGAAAAAGACTTTAAGAAAGTACAAAACGTTTAAAAAGAGTGGCTAAAAACTTTATGGAATAAGATCCAGTTCTGGCAAAATGTCTATAAAATGGTTGAATTTATTTTGGAAATTGCTCCTCTTAAGATCAGAAATGCAACATTTGCAACATAGTTGAGACTTCCTTTATTATTTCTTCATCCCTGGATGGTTTTCGTTCTTGGGGACATTTCAGAAGTTGAATGGCTAGCATCAAGTGTAACATCTGCCTGTAATGCTGGGTCACTGTACTCGAGCAAGATGGCTTATGTTGTCTTTTCTTGACTGAGCTCATTTCACTTATTTGCAGAAATTGTTTCATATCATGCTGTTATTTCCTGATCACAAATTTTTAGTTTGCCAACAAGCCAAATAAAATATCTTTATCACAGAGAAGTATTCTTAAATCCACTTACCCTGAAGTATGCAACTTTCATCAGTGACTTTTTTTTTCCCTGGCAGCAGAGGTTTAAATTTAATTGAGAAAATACTCCATTCATACTTACAATAGCATCCCCTTCTCACCAGCTCCTTCTCTAGTGCCAGATGAAGCCACTTAATGCTCATCACTGCCTATCATGCATCCCAGTGAATTTATACTCCTCTCCACCCACCCCCAACCCCTAGGACCCTGCCAGGAGAAAGTTAAAACCCCCAATGAGCACAGATGGGATGGGATAGGATGGGGGTGGTGCTAAATCTAGAAACCTAGACTCAAAGTGTTGTGTTCCCACCAGCAGCAGCACCACCACCATCACCTGGAAGCCTAATAGAAATGCAGAATCTCAGGCTCATCCTAGATCTGTTGAATCTGACACTCTAGGGCTGGAGCCCAGTGACATGTGTTTTAACAAGCCCTCTGGGTGATTCTGCTGTCAACTAAGGTCTGAAAATTGCTGTCCCTAGACCAATGGTCTTCATCTTTAATTACACAATGAAATTAAAAATTATTATGTCTCCCACCCTCAGAAATTTTGATTTTATTGGTTTAGGGAGCAGCTGGACAGTAGGATTTTTAAAAGGTCCCCAAGTGGGTTTATTGTGTAGCCTAGAGTCTAGAGGCATAAGAAAATGCTCCCAAGCAGAAGACCCATGTATCTGAGGGTACATCTCCAATAAGACTCAGAGCCAGGACTGGGCCATAGAGCTTTGACAGGGATGTATCTAGTGACTCTTCTTCTTAGGTTCTATCTTGATCTTTCTTTTAAGGCCTACCCTTTCTCTTTTCCTTTGTAGCTAGAGCTATATGTACCCCAGGGCTCACTGTAACTGCAAGAAATTCCCTTCAATCCACTTCTCAGCTGGCATGTGGCCTATGGTAGGTAATGAACAGGGGATTCATTCATAATAAACAGGCCAACACCCTGTATTAACAGAAGAAGTGTATTTGCCCAGAATCAATGTCTCCATTGTATACTTTCTTCTTAAATCTCTGGTCAGAATGTCAAGAACTCCTAGTCAGCGTCTCTTTCTTTCTTTGAGGAACCTAACTAATGTCCTATACTATCTTCCTGTCAAACTGTGTCCAGTCTCTTTTTGGGAAACTCACTACTCCTAGGATAGGCCTTTTCATGTTCATAAGACTCTAATTGCACAAAGTCTTTCCCTTATGTTAAGCACAAATCTGCTTTCATGGAGGGCCCAATTATGGATCCTACATCTGCCTACAGAAAGGGGTTATCTACATGAAATTACAAATCATCAAACATTTAGACAATTTTCAAGACTTGTGATATTGTGATTTATAATAAGAAATATATACTTGATCTTTGTCCCTATTCCTGGCACAGAGCTCCCGAAACCCTTGGAATTTCCTAAATGATGAGAGCAATAAAAGTGTCTTTATGTTAATAGATGACTTTTGGACTGCACCTAAGGATAGGGGCTGCTTGCCAGGAGAAACAATGAGGTGATTAGAGGGTTGGAACTTTCAGTTCCATCCCCCTAACCTCTGGGGACTGGGGGAGGGACTGGAGGTTGAATCAGTTGCCAATGGCCAATGATTCAATCAATCTTGCCTGTGTAATGCAGCTTCCATAAAAACCCAAAAGGCTGGGGTTGGGAGAGGTTCTGGGTGGTAAATATGTGGAGATTTGGGGTAGAGAGGTATACTCAGAGAGGACACGGAAGCTCCTTCCCTTTTTCCCATACCTTGCCCTATGCATGTCTTCCATCTAGCTGCTCCTGAGTTTTATCCTTTTGTAATACACTCATAACCTAGTAAGTAAAATGTTAAAATTTTGTGAGCCATGCTAGTAAATTACTCAAACACAAGGAGGGAGTCATTGAAACCTCCAGACTATATCCAGTTGGTCAGAAGTACAGATAACAACCAGGACTTGCAATTGGCTAGCTTGTGAAGTAGAGGGTAGTCTTATAGGATTGAGCCCATAGCCTGTGGGATCTGACAATATCTCAAGTAGTATAGTATCAATTGAATGAATGTTGAACATCCAGCTGGGGCCTGAGAATTGCTTCATGCTATGGGAACCCCAGCCCTTTCCCCCACACTGGAATTGGTATCAGAACCTTTAAACCTCCTCTATATTTTCTCTAGTTCTTTGAGTTCAAAGTTCACTTTCTAGAGGCGCGTGAATGGCTCAGTTGGTTAAGCATCTGACTCTTGATTAAGAGTCAGCTTTCAGCTTTCAGAGTCAGGTTTCAAATCAGGTCATGATCTCAGGGTCATGAGATGGAGCCCCACATCAGGCTGTATGCTCAGCCGCTCCCCCCACAACTCCTGCTCACAGGCACTAAATAAATAAATAAATAAATAAATAAATAAATAAATAAATAAATAAAATCTTTTTAAAAAATTCACTTTCAAAATAGTGCTTCTCTATAATAGATACTGTTGGGGTCTGCTCCAGACTCCCTTTCCTGGGCTATATTCCCATTCCCTCCTGCTCTGAGAGCTCACAGCTATGTCCTCTAGAAAATTGAGGCTGATGGGAGCCACAGCAATGGAGATGTGTGCCACCCCTTACCCAGGGACAGCCACAACCAATGGCTAACATATGTGGGGACAAGAAAGCCCAGCTTCCTTGTCTCAAGGGGGGACAATTCTGATCTCAAGGGGTGAGATCCTAGGCATGTCCATGCCTAGCCCCCTCCCCTTTTCCTGAGAATCTTCCCTCAACAAATCACTTCACAAGAAGCCCCATTTTAGGCTTTTCTAGGGAACTTGACCTAAAACGGATTCTCATGAGCAGAAACATTTAAGACTGTTCCTTTTATGTGATCACCCACATTGCCACACATTTGTTTGACCAGTCAGGATTAAAACAGCCTGCTGAGCCCCAAAGGAATAATGCATAAAAGAGAGTTGGAGAACAGATTTGACTGTTTTTGTGGGGCGAGGGTCAAGGGTGTCGCCTGGGAAACCTGGAGAGCAGCTGCTACCCTATAGATGCTTTGCAGAAAGGAAAAGACTTGATTCTCAATGCCACTGTCGTGATGCCCCAGCCACATGGAGCAGATTGATTACCAAAAATGGCCCTGATTTTCTACCCCTCTCTGTATGCACACTCCTTGCAATGTGATTTTGCAGTTCCTCCAATTTAGATGTTAGAGTATGTTTCCCACTTCTTGAACCTGGGTTGGACTGGTTTTAACCAACAGAGTCAAGGAGAGCAAGTAGTTTGCCAGTTCCAAGCCTGACCCCCAAAGCCCTCAAACACCTCTCTTCTCTCTTTTGGACCTTCCAGCCACCACTATGTGGCAATGAATGCCCAGACTAGTCTGCTGGAGGATGGGAGTTGTGTGATCCAGTCATGCTGTTTCCCCAGACAGCAGCCAGCTGACCACCAGCCACGTGGGTGAGGCCATCCTCCAGCAGTCATCCTCCAACTGACCACCAACTCACAACCAACCCCAGCCGAGATCAGCAGAGCCTGGCCCTGAGCAGAGAGACCACCCACCTGACTCATAACCTTGAGACCTAATTATGGTTGTAGCTTGAAGACATTGAGTTTTGGGGTGGTCTGTTAGGCAGCATTGTGACAATAGTTCACAGATACCCCACAGCTTTCAGACCCCTCTTGGAGAAACCCAAATATGGGACAGAAACATTAAACTACAAACTACAAACAGCTCTGCGTGCCTGATTCTGGTCTGGGGAGACAGGTTTGCAGCTGACAGCCATGGAGGGAGCAGGGGTTCTGGTGGCCAGAGAACAGCACTGGAGGCAAGCAGGATTTGAGCTCAGAGGGGAACCTGTGAAGAGCAAACTCCACAATCTGAGGCCTCCCATGCAGTCACAGGGGAAGTGATGAGAAAGCATGTTCTATTTTTGTTCCAAGGTCTAGCAAAAGTACCTGGGAAGCCAGCAGGGAGCAAAACAGGGAAGTTGACTAATATGGTCAACAGGCGCTTCCATTTTATGAAAGACATGGGATGGAAGGAGAGGAGAACAGAGCCCAGAAATGTGAAAATCGGGGGTAAAATTAGAAACAGACTTTCTCTTTTTGTAGTTTTAAAGTGTCTTCGGAATGTAACAAGCATACAGTAATTAGTACAAATCTTAGAAGTCCATAGCAGTGAATTGGTAGTGTAAGCACCCAGAACAGGATGAAGGATCTTTCCAGCACCCAGAAGGCTCCCTTATGCCCGTTCCCAGTCAACACCACCCCTTTATACAGAAGTGACCCTGTTACTTAATTTTGCCTGGTTTTGAACTTCATGTAAATGGAAGCATGTGGCATATGCTCTTATGTCTGGCTTTTTCTGCCCACTGTTTCATTTCTAAGATTCATATACGAGGTGTTTTGTTCTTTTTTTTTTTTTTAATCATTCTGTAGTATTCCATTGCATGAATACACCATGATTTATTTATTCTACTGCTATTAGACATTTGGGCTCTTTCCAGCTTTGACTTTATGAATAGTGCTGCTATGAACAGTTTTGTACATGTGCCTTTTGGTGCACACACGTTCTCTTTCTCTTGAGCAAACAAGGGCTTTCAATCAACTTCTCTTTTGTCCTCTATCTGGCCCAGGTAAGGACCCAAAACCCTTGGTCACCTGTTGACCACAGGCTTTGGTAAGAATCTGCATTTGAATCCAGACGCAGTCTTTCTGGGAGGAGGGAAAGAGAAGAAAAGGGGGAAGGAAAGGAGGAGGCAGCTCCAGCGACAACAGAAATGATACATCAGTCCCTTTCAACTTTACATTTTCTCTCTGGTAGCCATCTGAGATGCCTAAAATAATGACATTCATTTGAATTAAAGATGTGACGAGTCCTTTTAAGATGCAAATGTGCTTTTATGGGAGGGCAAATACATAAAATAATTAACATGTTACAGTTTCCTGGTGTTTTGTGATGTTTACATTGCCCTCTTCTTTGCGAGCCCGACCTACTCCGAGTGATCCCCCACCCGGCAGCATCCGTTGACCTGGAACTTTGTTAGACATACAGACTCTCCTCTCCCCAAACCTATGGAATCAGGATCTGTATTTTAACAAGATCCTGGGGTAATTCCCATGTACATAAAAGTTTATAAGCCCTCTTCTATCCCTCTTGATACTCACAAGACCCTATAAAACAGAGAAGGGAAGGGTAATTGTTCTCATTTTACACACAGGAAAATCAAGACACAGAAAGTGAACTTAATGTACCAAGGGCACCCCACTGGTTCCATGCCAGGGGAAGTTCTCTATATGGAAACTGCTCATTTTCCATTACTTCACGCCAATACCCACTGACATGCTTAGCATGTCATCAAGTAAACCAGCTTGTTTCTCCCTAGAAAGCACTATCCCGATGGGAAGCACTATGTCTGGGTCACTTTCTCTGGAGGTTGGCCTGAAGAATCATCAGAAGGACGAAGATGTGGCAGCATGGGGGGCGGAGGCGGGGAGAGGAACGGGGTGGAAGAGGGACGGGGTGGAGAGAAGGAAAGGGAATGAGGAAATGCATGAAACAGCAGAGAGGCATGGAAAGCATTCAAAGCACCTCCAGAGACACATGCAAGTCCCTGGTGTTGCTGTCTTCCTCCTCCCTTGCCTGTAAGCAAGAGGTCTGTGCTGTGACGCAGTCTGCAAGAGACTGTTGGCAGGCAGCCCAGAGCTGGCCCAGGCCCTCACTGCAGTGCTCTCAGCTACACAGGGAGACTGGAGGCTGCCCGGTGTACCTTTGCTGGGCCCCGCAGAGCATCAACACCACCTGTGCCAGAGGGGACACAGCTCTGCAGCAAACAAAACCAATGAGACTGCAGAGCTGGCTGGAAAGCTGGGTGCAGTAACCCAACACAGGTGCAGCTCAGGTCATGCCTGTATATGCCGGCAGAGTCTAAGGACCCTGGAGTTTCACCCTCCCCGTTCTGTCCCTCCAGGAAGCAGCTCCAGGCTGCAGACTTGCTCCACCTGGCCTGGAGACATCTGAATGTTCCCTCTTGACCCTGAGCCTTGTGACAGTCTGACAGCCAGGATGATT
Source organism: Zalophus californianus (assembly GCF_009762305.2). Classification (NCBI taxonomy): domain Eukaryota; kingdom Metazoa; phylum Chordata; class Mammalia; order Carnivora; family Otariidae; genus Zalophus; species Zalophus californianus. The sequence continues at coordinate 104,424,893 of NC_045602.1, read as the reverse complement.
CTGGCTCAATAAGGCTCAGGGTTCAGACCAGTAAAACCCACCTAGACTCTATGGCCTTTCCTCAAATCCAGCTGGAGGGGGCTGGAAAATACCCAGGGCTCTTTCTATCTGGGTACTGACATAGGAAGACTCCAATGAAACCTACAGCCTCCCCCTCACCAGCCCTATAGATGCCAGACAGGAGCAGATAACAGTGGCCCATCAAAGCCAATGTCTGGTTTGTTTCCTAACCCAGATGATGGCTCTGATGGCAGAGGTTCCAGAACAGGCAAAAGGAGGGAGTTACCATGGGCTGGAAAGAGGTGCTTCGGGCAGGTGAAGAAGCTTATGGGGAGTTGGAGTGTGGGCCCAAACATCTCTCTAAGTCTAAAGAGCAGAACTCCAGCTATTGCCTTGACCTGCAGCCTCCTGGGTTCTTCCCACTGCCAATTTCCATAACTTTCACCCTTCTGCCATCAATGGCTTTCTTTCCCTTGTGTTGGGAGATGGCTGCCCCTCTCTACGAACAGCTGTGGCCTGTTTATTCAGTCAGGGTCCAGTTGTGTGGCAAGAACACTGAGCCAACCAACCTCCTAGCTGGTAAAGCTATGCAAGAATGAAGATCAGTTTCGAGGCCAAGGTCAAAAACTGGTCTGTATGTTGTGCATGTCAGTGGATGGTCAAAAGTGGAGAAAGAAGGAGATGGAGGTCACTGGAAGGAATCCATCAGAAATTACTGTTTGAGGACGAACTGTTTCTCAGGCAGCCTAGGCTTTCCTTCCCACTGAGCTCCTCCAGAGTAAATGTTCTCCCCCACCCCTACTATGGACTTCTACACAGTTCCCAAAACAGAACAGATTAGCAAATTCACTCAAACCTTCTAGTGACAGTGGAAATACGTTTAAAAATCTTCATGACAGAAATGGTCTGTCAGCATATGTGTCAGATGTCACATGACTAGGGTATAAATCAGTTAATTCCAGACACTGTGTTTCCTGAATTTGCATCCATGTTTTTCCTACCTGTTTGATTCAAGTAGCCAGAGCTTAAAATCTAAGCCAGAGCTTAGATTTCATCTTCTCTCTGTTATTCTCTCACCAGCCTCCTAGATACTGGCAGTTCATTCATTCATTCAATTAATAATTATTGAGCACTTGTGTGTGAGTCATTGTGCTAATGAAGAATATAGTTTCTGCCACATAAGAGTTTCTTTATTCTACAAATATTTATTAGTGCTGCCTGCTCATATCACACTGTGCAAGGTGCTAGAAAGGGTGAAAAGGAAGAGAGTATATAAGCCCTCATGATGATTCAGACACATCTGGAGAAATGTGCAAGATCACAGACAGCCCATTTCTATTGTCAGAGAAGTGGATTCTTGCCACAGAAGTGTGGATTCACCTAAAACTTGTGTGAGACACAGAGCCTCAGCCCAGCCCCCCACCATGCTCCACAGCCCAGACCTGCTGAATAAGAACCCTGTATTTTAACTGTATCCCTAGAGGACTCCAAGCACAGTAAAATTTGAGACCACTGATGGGCACAACTGAAGCTGTAGGAGTTCAGGGGAAAGAGAGATTATCATGTACTTCCATGGTCAGAAATATACCCATGCATCAGTTTATCTCTCAAGAATGACTAGACTTTGGCTGGGTACAGAGGGCTCAGGGAATATTAATTTCCCACTTCCACCAAATTAAAAAAAAAAATATATATATATGTCTGCAAACTGCAGAAGGCAGTAAAATTTTGCAGACACATTTTCCACAACAGCAAAAGCTTTGAGTCAGGTAGGATGAGTCGGCAAATTCTTGTGGCTGTCAGTGTCAGGATCCCCAAATGGCAACTTGCCCAGTTTGGACGACTTCAAGGTCAGATGGCCTTGTGTCCTGGAATGGACCAGCCCACACAAGACTCCTGGCCTTGTCCAACCTGCCTCTTAGTCAAACAGATGACCAATGAGAAGCTGGCTCATTATTTTCCGGCAGTTAACTCAGCCAACTGGCAGCTTCCAGCAAATCGAGTCCTGGAGTGGCATCATATGAACATCAGTGAGGTGGCTGCTTTATCAGGCCAGTCCAGGAGAGCAGATAAATCACCGTGAAGTTGCTGTTAGAGGCAGTCTGCACCGTGACTATTGCTCCCTATCGGATCAGCTGAAGTGGATGCCTCAATTTTCTTGCACTCACCCTTCCTACATCCAATTTAAGAATTAAGCTTTTTGGTCTAAATATAAAAACTGAAACAAACAGATCAAAACATGACTGCCTCGGGGCGCCAGGGTGCCATAGTCAGTTAAGTGTTGGACTCTTGGTTTAGGCTCAGGTCATGATCTCAGGGTTGTGAGATCCAGCCCTGTATCCGGCTCTACATTCAGTGTGGAGTCTTGGGATTCTTTCTCCCTCTGCCCCACCCCCCACCCCCCCACCTTTCTCTCTCAAATAAATAAATTAATTAAAAAACAAAACAAAACATGACTGCCTTTAGTGTTATCCCTTGTTTCTACCTACCGCCCCAAACACCTATGTGTGTCCATTAATTTAATCAGAAAAAGATGATACAGAACTTCACAATGCCATCAAATTCATTACTTAAAATTCAGACCTGCACTCCATAGTGATAAAACCTGCACATCTTTTGAGAAGTCATGCCAAGGAGAATCTGCTCTAAAGCAGGTAAGTTCTAAAGATAATGTGGCCCGACTCATCTGTCATCAGGCAGATTTCTCCTTGGGATTCTTCTCTAGCAGCAGGGATGGGTTTGTGCTGAGTGCTGAGTCCTTCATACCCTCTAAGCTCTGCAATCATGGTTTGTTTTATGAGGCAGCTGACAGGGTAAGGAGCTGAGCAGACGCTGGATAGCAAGTCCCAGCTGGCTGAATCACAGGAAATGGAACCTAAGGTCTTTGACTCATAACTGTATTCTAATCTCATTGATCTGACACTTAATTAATAACATGGCAGTAACATCTGCCCTGAACCCACCACCCCTCAAGACAACTCTCTTTTGTTTTCTCGACTCTAGTCTCTAGGACACTGGAAGCATGGGTTGGTCAACTACTTCTCTTAACTATTACCATGGATATGATTTCAAATTGGTGTAGGCTGAGTTTATGCCTGAGCAAGATGGCAGGTAGGGGCAACCACACACCAAGAAGAGTAGACCTACTCTTCTTTATCTAGGGACTATGCTTTTAGCAAAGAGCTTTTGAGTGGGGAAGTTTGAGCCTCAAACACTAACCTTATCATTTTGCCTCCATATTTCAGAGACCAAACCTATTGTACTGTGTTTTTGAAATGATCAAATGAGAGTATGAGAAATCTGGAAGTCATATAGGTAAGAAATGTTTGAAGGTACTGATGGCGCTCAGATGAAAGTTATTTTCGAACTCTGGAGATGTTGTCATGTGTAAGAGGGAGCAAGTAAGTCAAGTTAAGTCTTTGTTGTTCCCTGGATAGGGTGTAAGTTCAGTGGAAGGAAGCACTTCCTCACAAAGTAAAGCTACCCAACAATGGAGGCAAGACCCTGCTTCTTGAAGTAGGAGCTCCTCATCATGACAGGTACTTCAGTTCCATGACTATTCTAGGAGATAACTGCACTCTAAGGGAAAGGTTGGAACAGAACTTTATCATTCTTTCAACTCTGATTCTAAGATATATGTGCAGGGCCAACCTTCACAGAGTAGTTTCTATGGTCTCATTTTATATGCATTATCCCATTTAACTCCCACACCATAAGGTGAGTATAGTTGTTATGTTTTGTTTTACATTCCTGATCCCTCTGCTTGGAATATTCTTGCCTCCAGTACTGCGTGGCACCCTCCCTTCACAATATTCTGTTCTTCTCTCTGTTTTATCTCCTCCAAGAGCCTTTCTTCTCTGCTCTTTGTAATGTGGCCATCCCTTCCCTCAACATCCCCTCTCTTTCTCTGCTTTATTTGACTCTATGGCACTTAGCACTATCTAAAATTATGTTACGGGGGGGGGCGGAGCAAGATGGCGGAGGAGTAGGAGACCTAGATTTTGTCTGGTCTCAGGAATTCAGCTGAATAGGGATCAAACCATTCTGAACACCTAGGAACTCAACAGGAGATCGAACAGGAGAGTAGCAACAACTCTCTGAACAGAGAAGCGACCACTTACTGGAAGGTAGGGCGTGCGGAGAAGTGAATCCGAGGCGATATTCGGGAGGATAGACGGCGGGGGAGGGGCCTCCGCCGGCCGCTTCTGGCAAGTGATAGAGCCACGGAGCACAAAATCGGACCTTTTAGAAGTTGGCTCGGCGGAGGGACGTCGCTGCAGTGGCTAAGCGGGGGGTGGAATCCTCCCGGGACAGTGTGGTCTCAGGACCCTTGGGGTCACAGAGAGACCGGGGGTGCCTGAGTGCGCCAGAGCTCCCAGGTATCGGAGCAGGGAAGCCGGCTGCAGAGACGGAGCAGAGTCGCGGGCTCTCAGCTCGGGGTTGCCATAAACTGTGATCTGCGGCCCAGTCGGGGCACGGCTCCCCCAGCAGGGACCCAACAAGCAGCAGATCCGGGGAGACTCCCCTTCCTTCCTGGGGAGGAGCGGTGCGGGAATGCACTGCAGGGATCTGCTGGGTTTGGAGACTCCGCGCGGGGTCGGGTGCCAGAGATAGCAACGCTCGATCACAGGCCGGGTGAGCACGGAGTGCGGCCAGAGACCGGGGACACGGAAGTGACTGCTTTTCTCTGGGGGCACACTGAGGAGCGGGGCCCTGAGTTCTCAGCTCCTCCGAGTGGAGATTGGGAGGCCACCATTTTCACTCTGGTCCTCCAAAGCTGTACCGAGAGCTTGCAGGGAACAAAAGCTCCTGAGAGCAAACCGGAGCAGCTTCCTTAGCCCGGACCGACAAGGGCGGGGCAATTCTGCCTCCGGCAAAGACATTTGGAAACAACAGCAACAGGCCCGTCCCCCAGAAGATCAGCACAAACAGCCAGCAAGCCAAGACCAAGTTGATCGATCAAGGAGAATAGGAGAACTCCAGCGCTAGGGGAATACTGCACATAGATTCATGGCTTTTTTTTTTTTTTTTTTTACCATGATTCATTATTTCATCAAAGTTAATTTTTGTTGACTTTTTTTTATTTTTCTTTTTCCCTTTTTCAACCAACATCTTATAAATCCCTTTTTTTAAAAAAAAAAACATTTTTTATTTTTTTTTCATTTTTAGAGTCATATTTTATCCCTTCATAGTAGTTACCCTTGTTTTTGGCATATATATATAAGTTGTTCTCTCTTTAAAATTTTGAGGTACAGTTTCTTCTAACACATCAAAATATACCCTAAATCACTAGTGTATGGCTTTGTCCTAGTCTCCTGCCTGATCACATTCTCTCCCTTTTTCCTTTTTTTTTTTCCTTAAATCTTCTTTCTTTTTTCAAACAACTTATCTTATCAAGTCCTTTTATAAAATCTTTTATAATTTTCATCTTTACAGTCATCTTCCATCCCTTCATTGTATCAACCCTTATTTTGTACATATATGTCTTTCTCCCTTTAAAATTTTAGGAGGCACTTTTTTCTAACAGACCAAAATACGCCCAAAATCTAGTGTGTGGCACTGATCTATGCACTAGCCTGATCATATTTGATCATATTCTCCTTTTTTGAATTGTTTTGTTTTTGATTTTATCTTTTTTTTTCTTTTTTTTTTTTTCCTCTTTCTTTTTTCTTTCTTTCCCTTTCTTTTCCCCTGGTTTCAGGTCTTTTCTGATTTGTATACAGTATATTTGCTGGGGATGTTGTAAACCTGTTAGCCTTTTGTTCTCTCATTCATCTATTCTCCTCTGGACAAAATGACAAGACGAAAGAAATCACCTCAGCAAAAAGAACAAGAGGTAGTACCGTCAGCCAGGGACCTACTCAATGCGGACATTAGTACGATGTCGGACCTAGAGTTCAGAATCATGACTTTAAAGATACTAGCTGGGCTTGAAAAAAGCGTGGAAGTTATTAGAGAAACCCTTTCTGGAGAAATAAAAGAACTAAAATCTAACCAAATCGAAATCAAAAAGGCTATTGATGAGGTGCAATCAAAAATGGGGGCACTAAATGCTAGGATAAATGAGGCAGAAGAGAGAATCAGCGATATAGAAGACCAAATGATGGAAAATAAAGAGGCTGTGAAAAAGAGAGAGAAACAACTACAGGATCACGAGGGCAGAATTCGAGAGATAAGTGATACGATAAGACGAAACAACATCAGAATAATTGGGATCCCAGAAGAAGAAGAGAGAGAGAGGGGCAGAAGGTATATTGGAGCAAATTATAGCAGAGAACTTCCCTAATGTGAGGAAGGAAACAGGCATTAAAATCCAGGAGGCACAGAGAACCCCTCTCAAAATCAATAATAATAGGTCAACACCCCGACATCTAATAGTAAAACTTACGAGTCTCAGAGACAAAGAGAAAATCCTGAAAGCAGCTCGGGAGAAGAGATATGTAACCTACAATGGTAGAAACATTAGATTGGCAACAGACCTATCCACAGAGACCTGGCAGGCCAGAAAGGACTGGCAGGATATCTTCAGAGCACTAAACAAGAAAAATATGCAGCCAAGAATACTATATCCAGCTAGGCTATCACTGAAAATAGAAGGAGAGATAAAAAGCTTCCAGAACAAACAAAAACTAAAGGAATTTGCAAACACGAAACGAGCCCTCAAAAAATATTGAGAGGGGTCCTCTAAGCAAAGAGAGAACCTAAAAGCAGCAAAGAGCAGAAACGAACACAGGCAACAGACAGTTAACAGTCACCTTACAGGTAATACAATGACACTAAATTCATACCTTTCAATAGTTACCCTGAATGTAAATGGGCTAAATGCCCCAATCAAAAGACACAGGCTATCAGATTGGATTAAAAAACAAGACCCATCAATATGCTGTCTGCAAGAGACTCATTTTACACCCAAAGACACCCCCAGATTGAAAGTGAGGGGGTGGAAAACCATTTACCATGCTAATGGACACCAAAAGAAAGCTGGGGTGGCAATCCTTATATCAGACAAATTAGATTTTAAAACAAAGACTGTAATAAGAGATGAGGAAGGACACTATATCCTACTTGAAGGGTCTATCCAACAAGAAGATCTAACAATTGTAAATATCTATGCCCCGAACATGGGAGCAGCCAATTATATAAGGCAATTAATAACAAAAGCAAAGAAACACATTGACAACAATACAATAATAGTGGGGGATTTTAACACCCCCCTGAGTGAAATGGACAGATGATCTAAGCAAAAGATCAACAAGGAAATAAAGACTTTAAATGACACACTGGACCAAATGGACTTCACAGACATATTCAGAACATTCCATCCCAAAGCAACGGAATACACATTCTTCTCTAGTGCCCATGGAACATTCTCCAGAATTGATCACATCCTAGGTCACAAATCAGGTCTCAATCGGTACCAAAAGATTGGGATCATTCCCTGCATATTTTCAGACCACAATGCTTTGAAACTAGAACTCATCCACAAGAGTAAAGTCGGAAAGACCTCAAATACATGGAGGCTAAAGAGCATCCTACTAAAGAATGAATGGGTCAACCAAGAAATTAAAGAAGAATTTAAAAAATTCATGGAAACCAATGAAAATGAAAACACAACTGTTCAAAATCTTTGGGATACAGCAAAGGCAGTCCTGAGAGGAAAGTATCTAGCAATACAAGCCTTTCTCAAGAAACAAGAAAGGTCTCAAATACACAACCTAACCCTACACCTAAAGGAGCTGGAGAAAGAACAGCAAATAAAGCCTAAACCCAGCAGGAGAAGAGAAATCATAAAGATCAGAGCAGAAATCAATGAACTAGAAACCAAAAGAACAGTAGAACAGATCAACGAAACTAGGAGCTGGTTCTTTGAAAGAATTAACAAGATTGATAAACCCCTGGCCAGACTTATCCAAAAGAAAAGAGAAATGACCCAAATCAACAAAATCATGAATGAAAGAGGAGAGATCACAAGGAACACCAAAGAAATACAAACAATTATAAGAACATATTATGAGCAACTCTATGCCAGCAAATTAGATAACCTGGAAGAAATGGGTGCATTCCTAGAGATGTATCAACTACCAAAATTGAACCAGGAAGAAATAGAAAACCTGAACAGACCTATAACCACTAAGGAAATTGAAACAGTCATCAAAAATCTCCCAAGAAACAAAAGCCCAGGGCCAGATGGCTTCCCAGGGGAATTCTACCAGACATTTCAAGAAGAATTAATACCTATTCTCCTGAAACTGTTCCAAAAAATAGAAATGGAAGGGAAACTTCCAAACTCATTTTATGAGGCCAGCATTACCTTGATCCCAAAACCAGACAAAGACCCCATCAAAAAAGAGAATTACAGACCAATATCCTTGATGAACATGGATGCAAAAATTCTCACCAAAATACTAGCCAATAGGATCCAACAGTACATTAAAAGGATTATTCACCAGGACCAAGTGGGATTTATTCCTGGGCTGCAAGGCTGGTTCAACATCCGCAAATCAATCAACGTGATACAATACATTAACAAAAGAAAGAACAAGAATCATATGATCCTCTCAATAGATGCAGAAAAAGCATTTGACAAAGTACAACATCCTTTCTTGATCAAAACTCTTCAGAGTATAGGGATAGAGGGTACATACCTCAATATCATAAAAGCCATCTATGAAAAACCTACAGCGAATATCATTCTCAATGGGGAAAGGCTGAGAGCTTTTCCCCTAAGGTCACGAACGCGGCAGGGATGTCTACTCTCACCACTGCTATTCAACATAGTATTAGAAGTCCTAGCCAGGGCACTCAGACAACAAAAAGAAATCAAAGGCATCCAAATCGGCAAAGAAGAAGTCAAACTCTCACTCTTTGCAGATGATAGGATACTGTATGTGGAAAACCCAAAAGACTCCACCCCAAAACTGCTAGAACTCATACAGGAATTCAGTAAAGTAGCAGGATATAAAATCAATGCACAGAAATCAGTGGCATTCCTATACACCAACAACAAGACAGAAGAGAGACAAATCAAGGAGTCGATCCCATTTACAATTGCACCCAAAACCATTAGATACTTAGGAATAAATCTAACCAAAGAGGCAAAGGATCTGTACTCAGAAACCTATAAAATACTCAGGAAAGTAATTGAAGAAGACACAAAGAAATGGAAAAACGTTCCATGTTCATGAATTGGGAGAATCAACATTGTGAAGATGTCAATGCTACCTAGAGCAATCTACACATTCAATGCAATCCCCATCAAAATACCATCCACTTTTTTCAAAGAAATGGAACAAATAATCCTAAAATTTGTATGGAACCAGAAGAGACCCAGAATAGCCAGAGGAATACTGAAAAAGAAAAGCAAACCTGGCGGCATCACAATCCCGGACTTCCAGCTCTATTACAAAGCTGTCATCATCAAGACAGTATGGTACTGGCACAAAAACAGACACATAGATCAATGGAACAGAATCGAGAGCCCAGAAATGGACCCTCAACTCTATGGTCAACTTATTTTTGACAAAGCAGGAAAGAATGTCCAATGGCAAAAAGACAGTCTCTTCAACAAATGGTGTTGGGAAAATTGGACAGCCACATGCAGAAGAATGAAACTGGACCATTTCCTTACACCACACACAAAAATAGACTCCAAATGGTTGAAAGACCTAAACGTGAGACAGGAGTCCATCAAAATCCTAAAGGAGAACACAGGTAGCAACCTTTTCGACCTTAGCCGCAGCAACTTCTTCCTAGAAACATCGCCAAAGGCACAGGAAGCCAGGGCAAAAATGAACTATTGGGATTTCATCAAGATAAAAAGCTTCTGCACAGCAAAAGAAACAGTCCACAAAACCAAAAGACAACCGACAGAATGGGAGAAAATATTTGCAAATGACATATCAGATAAAGGGCTAGTATCCAAAATCTATAAAGAACTTATCAAACTCAACACCCAAAGAACAAATAATCCAATCAAGAAATGGGCAGAAGACACGAACAGACATTTCTCCAAAGAAGACATCCAAATGGCCAACAGGCACATGAAAAAGTGCTCAACATCGCTCGGCATCAGGGAAATCCAAATCAAAACCTCAATGAGATACCACCTCACACCCGTCAGAATGGCAAAAATTAACAAGTCAGGGAACGACAGCTGTTGGCGGGGATGTGGAGAAAGGGGAACCCTCCTACACTGTTGGTGGGAATGCAAGCTGGTGCAACCCCTCTGGAAAACAGTATGGAGGTTCCTCAAACAGTTGAAATTAGAGCTACCGTTCGATCCAGCAATTGCACTACTGGGTATTTACCACAAAGATACAAATGTAGGGACCCGAAGGGGTACGTGTACCCCAATGTTTATAGCAGCAATGTCCACCATAGCCAAACTGTGGAAAGAGCCAAGATGCCCATCGACAGATGAATGGATAAAGAAGAAGTGGTATATATACACAATGGAATATTATGCAGCCATCAAAAGGAATGAGATCTTGCCATTTGCAACGACGTGGATGGAACTGGAGGGTGTTATGCTGAGTGAAATAAGTCAATCAGAGAAAGACATGTATCACATGACCTCACTGATATGAGGAATTCTTAATCTCAGGAAAGAAACTGAGTGTTACTGGAGTGGTGGGGGGTGGGAGGGATGGGGCGGCTGGGTGATAGACATTGGGGAGGGTATGTGCTACGGTGAGCGCTGTGAATTGTGCAAGACTGTTGAATCACAGATCTGTACTTCTGAAACAAACAACGCAACATATTTTAAGAAAAAAGAAAAAGAAGAAGATAACAGGAGAGGAAGAAAAGGGGAGTATGTCAGAGGGGGAGACGAACCATGAGAGATGATGGACTCTGAAAAACAAACTGAGGGTTCTGGAGGGGAGGGGGGTGGGGGGATGGGTTAGCCTGGTGATGGGTATTGAGGAGGGCACGTTCTGCATGGAGCACTGGGTGTTATGAACAAACAATGAATCATGGAACACTGCACCAAAAACTAATGATGTAATATATGGTGATTAACATAACAATAAAAAAATTAAAAAAAAAAGAAAAAAATAAATAAAATAAAATAAAATTATGTTACAAATAGATCCATTTATCTTCTGTCTCCTCTATGAGAACAGAAGGACTTGGATGGTTTTGTGTAGTACTCCATCCCCAGCATATGGAATCAAGGTTGTGGTACATGGCAGAACATATGTTTGGAATGAATGAACAAGCCTGTTTTACAGATGAAGAAACTGAGGCATTGAAGAGGTAAAGCTAAATCCCCGAGGTCATGCAGTGAATAAATAGCCAGTGAGTGCTCAAGTATTTGAATAATATGGTTCCAGAGTCCACACATGTAACTGCTATACTCCATTTGATTCTTTGAAGAAACCATGTTTTCTTGAAGAAAGGCTTGGACCCTTAAAGTTTCAATGGCTGGCTCTGGCCAGTTACCTCTTGTTTTATTACTTCAGATGACTAGTGCCTATAAGCAGGCAGCCACTGGTTGCCACCAACATGGTGTCAAAGAGCCCAGCAAGAAGGCAGAAAGCAAAAGTCAGAAGGCACAAGGCCACCTTTGCCTCACTGATCTTCTGCCGGCACAAAGATTTCGTGAGTGTAGCAGGTGGGTCAGAAGGGGACAGCAAATAGCTTGGTGGTCACCTGGTCCTAATCTGCCCATGGGCAGATATATTGACTCTGACACCGGTCCCATGCCTGGAGTCCTCAAAATCAAATTTGCAAACTCAAAGTAGATTCCTTGCCTCTTCATGTGATTTGGAGGAGCTGAATTTATGTTCCCTGCTTCCTCCCTCTGGATAGGGCTTGGATTTTTCCATGACAAAAATCATATTGATTTGAATATTAACAGGTCATAAAAGAGAGTCAACATTAGCTTTTGTAGTTAATGAAAAAGAATACAGACCTGAAAATCAGACACGCCTCAATTAAAATTCAAGTTAGTTACCCTCTGGGCACTTCAGTTTTCTTACCTGAAAAATAGGAACTAAGCCTTCCCACATGGTTTTAGTAAGGATTAGCTGAGAAAACATAAAGGAGGACATCTGCCATTGATTTTTTTCTTTAGGTGTCAGACCATTGTTTTCCTGCTAGCTGCCTTCTAGTCTTTCTGTGACTGGGTACAGAAAAGAGCTTTATTGGAAGGAGATACTGAGGTTGAATCCAAAACAGCAAAATCAAATTAGGAAGGAAAAAAAAGGACATTTCAGTCCACTAAGGCCAGAAAAGTACTACCTTTGTGTGTTGTCTGCACCTTCAGCTCTTTGGGTCAGGCTCTGCACCATCTTCCTGCTTGAGTCCTCGGCTCTCCATACCCTGGCTCACGGGGATTTAGCTCACTCTGGCTTCAAAATGGCAGAGCTAAGAGAGGGCTGGAGCAGGAGTTTTCATAATCAGAGCCTGCCATTGGCCACGCCTTCTCCTGGAGCCTGCAGTGGGAGGTGAGGACATTTTTGTTATGGTAGACATTTTCAAGGACCCAACTGGGCCTGTGGATCTGCCAGAAAATTCTTCTGTTTCAGGTGGATAAAAGCCCAGTGCCCAGCACTTCTAGGCTCAACCTATTAAGTTTTCTTTTGGGGTCACCATTGTTCTTCAGCTTAAAAATCATCTTCATTCACTGAGTAGTATCAGATTCTGCTGGATGCCTCTTACTAACAAAGCATATGAAATATTTGCTTGTAAAATATGATACATGAAATACACTGAGAAATATGTCTATAAAGTGAACTGTGCTTATATTGCTACCACTAAAATTTTTGTACCTACCTCTAACCATTACTGGGACCCACTAGAGTCTAATACAAAGTTGTATGCAGTTGTATTGGGGTGTTCCTGAGGGACGGTAAGAGAATACATCTTACATATCTCTAGTGAGAGGCAGGCTCCACCTCTTTTTGAGGTTCAAAACACAGGGAAGGGTGTTCAAAGGTGCAGGGTGAACAGAAAGATTATGTTCACTCTTGCGGCACTTTAAAATAAATGTGAACTTCCACACACTCTTATATACTCAGTTTCAATCAAAACAAAACAAACAGAATTAAACCTGACATCTTGGAATGAGAAATCTTAAGATTGCCTGGCACGAGGTAGGTGCTCCGTAAATAATCTGAATGGATGAGAGACTAAATGAATAACTAAGTCATGAGGCCTCTTATGTCTGAGTGATACAGAAATATTCTGAAGTGCTGGTGAAAAAGGAAAGCCTTTTTTAATCCAATTAAAGAATTTTAAATCTCAAAAAGGGAGCAGATAATTACTTTTGCTCTATGTTTTTCAGTGGGTTAATAAACAATAAAAGAATTCTGGTCTCTTCTCAGGAGGCTATCTGGAATGATACAATAGACTTGGCCAATTTTTCCTATTTGTTCCTAATGAATGATATCAGTTTTAATGCTGTGCTACCCAAAGATAAATTTGATATGCCCCGAGAGAAAGAAATATATAGTTGGGTCAGCTTTTCTCAATCTTGACGCTGTTGACATTTGGGACTGATAATTCTTTGTTGTGAGGAGCTGTACCTTGTAAGATGTTTAACAGCATCCCTGGCCTCTATTCAACTAGATGCCAGTGGCACCCCATCCTGAGTCATGACAGTCAAAATGCATCCAGACATTGCTAAATATCCCTAAAAGGAAAAATTGCCTTTGGTTGAGATTTATGCCTTAAAAATGGTCAACTGTTAGAGAGGTAAAATTGACTCCTAAGCTTTAAAAAATTGTAAAACAATTTTTTGCTAAGTACAGTTTTGCATTGATTTTTGCTTCAAGTCAGTTAGGCCCTGAATAGAGTAGTTACAGAGACCAGAGGTTTCCCAGGGGGTTAAATCTACAAGAAATGTTGTTATGCCAAATGATACTGTCTCAGTTAACTATTGACACAATCATATTGCATACTACACCAATGTGGAATTCAGAGATTTCAAACAACAATCATTTATTCTGATGCTTCAGGGTCTACAAGTTGGCTGGGGCCACTCTGAGTTGGTAGGCACACTGGGGCAGTTCTGCTCCATGAATCTCATTTTGAGACTCGGGCTGAAAAAGGAGTAGCTCCTAGGGAGGAGCCCTTCTCATGACAGAAGAAGTTTCCACAAGCACTAGCAAAAACATGCATTATCTCCTTCAGGATAAGACACCATTTCAAAGAGGGAGAAGCTGAAAGTGTCAGATGTCAGAACGGTATCAAGCAGCAGTAACACTGTCACCTCCACACATATTCCATCAGTCTAAACAAGGCACATGATCAAGGCCAACATTGGTTGGACAGGCAAGTACACACTTCACCCTTCCCTTGGTGTTGGGGGCAGGGGGAAGAAGGAATGGAGATAAGCTAAATAATATACTATAGTTACACACATGAACTTCAAAGACCACATTTTCAATACCACCACATTTCTTCAGCTCTCACTGGCTCCATGTTTTTGAGAGACAAAGAGGGGGAAGTACCATTGGCATTTGAGTCATGTTTGCAAAATATATTAAGATCTTAGCTGGGAAAGCATACAACATAATAGCAAAATTTTCTTAGCTACCTTTAAGAAATCTTATCACTAAATCAGTAGATGGGTGGTTTTATTGTTGTGTTTTATTTTCAGGACCCTTGGTGAATATTGTCTTAATTTGGGTTAATTTAAAGAAAACCTAAAGTATCAATGCAAATGGTTTAGCCCTGCTTCTCTGTAACCAGAATGCTAAATAAATCAATAGCAGCTTGACAACAGCCAGCAGCCTACAACCGAGGTATAGTTTGTATTTTCTTCCGCCCTCTTATGTACTCTGCTGCATTAGTCATGACCATGCTAGAGAGCTCTGTGTATTGTTTAGGTTTCTCTATGCTTTAAAGAATATATAGAGGAACTGGAATGGGTCCAGCAACAAAATCATCATTGGAATAGAATAGAAATTGAATGCTTTATAAGATATTTAATAAATATCTACTCTGTATTTCATTATTTAATCACTCAAATGCTCTTGATATATCTTCCCAGAGACCTGATGGAGGCTAATCCCATAATTTTACAGATGAGGAAATGAACTGAAAGAAAAATCCATGTGTTGTTCAAGGTCACCCTTTAGCTATAGCAGATATTAAGCTAGATCAGCCCAGGTTTTCTGGCCCCCAACCCCAGAAGTATCTAGCATACCATTTTTGTTAATAAAGTAGAAGAATTGGGGTGCCCGGGTGGCTCAGTTGGTTAAGCATCTGATCTTGATTTCAGCTCCGGTCATGCTCTCAGTGTCGTAATAGAAAGCCCAGTGCATTGGGCTCCCTGCTCAGTGGGGAATCTGCTTGAGATTCTCTCCCTCTGCCCCTCTCCCCACACTCTCTCTCTTTCTGTCTTTCTCTCTCAAATAAATAAATCTTAAAAAAAATAAAAATAAAGTAAAAGAATTGTGGGTATTTGGCCTCAAGGAGACTGTAGTAGTCTTGGATTTTAAGTACATGAAAGTTTTTTCCATCATCCATGGTGCATAACTCTGGGGTCTCAAATGGAATAGATGAAAAACTAATTTTTCAGAATAAAGGGGCCCTCCCCAGTGGTCTCATCTATGGAGAGGTGGGATAAGAATGTTTATCCCAAATGATGGTATCCTGTTGACCCTCCCCTATCCTTACTCTGCATGTTGTCCCTGGAGCCTAAGATTATGGCTCTCAAATCTTTTTCCCCAGCCTAAATTTCTCTTCTAAATCCAGAGCCATAGGGGCACCTGGGTGGCTCAGTCAGCTAAGCGTCTGACTCTTGATTTCAGCTCAGGTCCTGATCTCAGGGTCATGAGATCAAGCCCGGGGTCTATCCCCACCTCCAACTCCATGCTCAGCTGGGAGTCTGCTTCAGATTCTCTCTCTCTCTCTCTCCCTCTGCTCCCCCACCTTTCTCTCTCTCTTTCACTGTCTAAAATAAATGAATAAATCTTTAAAAGACCAAAGCCTCCTTTTCATAAATAAATAAATAAATAAATAAATAAATAAATAAATAAATAAGCCCGGAGCCATATACTCAACCTCTGGGTGAACATCTGTTGACCCATAGTCACCAAACAATAAATTCTTTCCTCCCGCTTGTCCTTCAAACAACCATATCCTTCTCTAGTCTCCCCATCTCAGTGAGCATCATTTTCATCCACCCAGTCGCCCAGCCCAGAAACTAGGAATTCAATGTAGATTTCACTTTTCCCCACCACGCCTCACATCCAAGGAGCCAAACCCTGCAATTCTATATCCTCAATATTTTCTAATTGTCTCCTTCCCTTCACTCATTGACATTGTCTTGAGTTCAGTCCCTTTGTCATTTCTTGCCTGGATTATATACAACCATTTGCATTATAACCTCCTAATGGTTCCTTCAGTGCAACTCCAGCCCTCTGTACAAACCATCTGTACAGAACACACATTCTTCAGTGAGTTTTCTCCAATAAAAAATAAATTTGAGTTTTATATGGTAGCCTGCTTTATATCAGCACTTGTGCTCTGAGCATGGGACATTTGTTTATTCATTCAACATTATTTAATAAGTGCCCACTATGGGCCAGGCCCTGGAAAGACAATAGCAAAAAACAACAACAACAACAAAAAAACCCAATAAAAATAAAAAAAAAATAAATCATCCCTCTCAGGGAGCTTAAAACATTGTAGGGGGAGACACACAATACAAATTAAATAGATACTTATAATAAGTAATATAAATCAATAAAATATCTTTTAAGTTAAGAAATGAAAGCGCTTGTTAGAAAAATAAAGCCGAGAGAGGATTAGCAGTGTGGAAAAATCAGGGCTGAAATGTTACATAAGGTGATTATTAAAAGCCACATTAAGAAGATGACATTTAAGAGACTTGTACATAGTAGGCACTCAGAAAACTACTTTTTAAATGATAAAATACATGGGTAAATGCCTAATTTCATGTGACCCCATGCAACAAGCAGTGAATTGAGCAAAAAGTAAGTCTTCCCCTATTTTACAGGTGAGGAAATGGGGGCTCAGAAAATGAAAGTGACCTGCCTGATTCAGGAGATGGTGCCATCAAGTCTCAACCCGATTTTTTATTCTCTAATGCAAATGAGGAAACTACCAACATTACCTCAAAATTCAGTGTATAATAACTTGAAGGTCTACACTTGATTCAGGTGGTCTAGAGCCTGGAGTGCATTCCATTGTAAATAGTTTTCATCAATCTGACATTCTGTGAGACACAGTAAGGTCCAGAGTGAGTCCGAGATGGGTTCGGGCTTCTTTCTGGGTTAGCCTGGCTGAGCCAAGCAGGCTGACTGCTCCCTTGCCCATTTGTTATTTGTTCACATGGTGGGAATTGAATGTCTGTAACAGCAGTGTTCTAGACGCTATGGGTTCTGCTGTGAACAAAATAGACATTCACGGAGCTCTTTGAAAGGCAGAGAATAATATGTAATGAAGCTGGTAGTGGTAGCTCTGGAAAAAAAAATGAAGCACAGTTGGGGACGGGAGGTTAAGAGGTAGACTGATCAAGGGGAAGTGGAAGAAAACGATGGTCTTCACACAGAGAAGGGTTTGGCCAGCTGGTAACATGAAGGGTAGATGCAAAGTGCCAGGAAAGGAGTTGGTTAAGGCGACAACTCTTGTCCAAAGGGTATAGCTCCACCTGTAGGAGTGTCTCCAGGTCCCCCACCTCCTGCCCTCAGCAAAGGCAACAGGGTCCTGCTTTAAATTGCTGTCGGTGCTTGTTTCACTCTCTGAAATTCCCTGGGTCACCTTTCCTGATGTTTTTTCTTCTCAGATTTGTAACTCCAGGTTGGATGAAAAAAACGTGAGGTCTATCCTAGAACTTAAGACAGAGGAGGAGATCAAAGCACCTTCAAACTGATTACAACCTAATAAAGAGATTCCTAAAGTCCATTGATGTATACACTGCTGGTAAGACTGGTTCTGTGTGGTCCTCCCTATCCCCCAACCAGGAAGAAAAAAAGACAACGTGACTATGACTTGCACAGAAGCCTGCCTTAATTCAAACATGACCTGTCATTTAATTGCAAATATTGACTTTTGGCTCACACAAAGTGTATGGAGGAGGGGTAGCATGGGAGAATAGTGCAGTTTAGGGAGAGCCTGGGAAAAGAGCCTTTTATAATTACTCTGTTCTCTCAGGGAGGAAAAATATTTTTAGTAAGCATAAGGCAAAAAATTTCCTTGCATTTATTTTGACAATACCTTCTGTTAATGGCAAATGATCCTGGATTTTCATTTACAGTATAAATATAAGGTTTTCTTTTTTTAAAAAAATACTTTAATTTGTAAAGTGAGTACAAGTGACAAGTTCTTGGATTCCTTCTCTCAACCTCTTCTTTTCTTTCCAAGGTTGGAAGTCTTAAAATTACACTTTCCAGATGCCCTTGCTGCTAAGGTTCTGGATATGAATTATATTGTGCCAGTTAGATGCAGTTGCCTGAGTTTTATAAGGCAGAAATAAAGTAGAGGCAGTCTTGCTACAGTAGAGGCAGTTAAAGTAAGCTTTCAAAGATTTGAGTGCACACAAGAGTCAGACTCAGCGTTCTGCTTTTCAGTCGGCAGCCTCACAGGAGTGACACTTAGGGAGGCAGCAACAGTGGAAAATGTGATGACCACATTGCTTTTTTACTTTGACATTGAAACCAAGATCCCTGTGCTTCTGACTTCCATTCTTCTCATCATTTTATAAGCACTTATTTCCCTGTATTAAATCACCTTCTCCTTGAAATAAATAGAATGGTTTTGCTTTCCCTCACTGAAGCCTGATGATGTGGCACATGTGACCAAAATTGTGAAGGTGGTAAATACTGGTCTTATGGAGCCATAACCAGAAACACACATTTTCAGAATTTACACACAAAGGAAAAACAAGTGGATTTCAGAAATGTTACAACTGGAGAGGCAAAGTAAAGCTGTGGGTGCTGAGGTAAATACTCATTGGTGGATGCTCTGTGACCTCAAATAATCTATCCAATTTTTCTAATGAAATATGTTTTCAACTAACTTAATTGTTTTGGAGTTCTTTATCTGACTCACTTTTCCATTGGCTGGGAAATATCCATGTGGGAGACATTTTTGTGGAGTGTAGGAAAGCAGTTTGTTTCTTTGATTACCTTCATCATGGAGTGAAAACTACACACTTACCTGAAGTTGCCCCCCACCCCCAACACACACACACACTATTTGGCTTGCCATTCCGTTTCATAGGATTTGAGCTTCACAGGAAAGCAGTCACCAGGCTCATGGTTCTTTAATAAACATGAAGAACAACTTTAAAAAGCTGTGGATGAACCATGGACTGGAGAATCCGTGAGGAGGACAGAACCATGGTAGTGGCTGCTGATCCTGTGAGCTCGTATATACCCAAGAAGTCTGCTAAGTTTCTCAGGGGAACTTGGGAAAATCTAGCTGCCTCGGGAGGCCAGAAAGAGAATAAGTAGAGATTTTGGAAATATCTACCAATATCTGCACTGTCAATACAGCAAGCAGAGGGGCCTTTTGAACACTGACCTGGCAAGTCTTGCTCTAGAATTCAGGTGCCCTAGGTTTTAGGGGGATTTCATAAACAGAAATTGCCTCTCTGGCTACAAGGTTCCTCTTTTCTTTCACTTTGATAGTAGATCTTTGTTGTTTCTCCTGCCACTCTCTACTCTACCAACTTCTGGCTAACTCCTCCTTTGGGAACCACTCCCCTGCTATTCCCAGCCCATGTTCACATGGGCTAACTGGCCTGGCCCCTGAAGACTTTTGATAGAAACTTTTGGGAAAAGGGAACTCTTTCTGTTGTTATCAATAAACAGGAAGATGTGGCGGAGCAAGATGGCGGAGGAGTAGGAGACCTAGATTTCGTTTGGTCTCAGGAATTCAGCTGAATGGGGATCAAACCATTCTGAACACCTACAAATTCAACAGGAGATCAAAGAGGAGAATAGCAACAACTCTCTGAACAGAAAAGCGGCCACTTTCTGGAAGGTAGGATGTGCGGAGAAGTGAATCCGAGGCGAAATTCGGGAGGATAGACGGCGGGGGAGGGGGCCTCCATCGGCTGCTTCTGGCAAGTGATAGAACCATGGAGCACAAAATCGGAACTTTTAGAAGTTGGCTCCGCGGAGGGACGTCGCTGCAGTGGCTAAGCGGGGGGTGGAATCCTCCCGGGACAGTGTGGTCCCAGGACCCTCGGGGTCACAGAAAGACCGGGGGTGCCTGAGTGCAGCAGAGCTCCCAGGTATCGGAGCAGGGAAGCCGGCTGCAGAGACGGAGCCGAGGCACGGGCTCTCAGCTCGGGGTTGCCATAAACTGTGATCTGCGGCCCAGTCGGGCCACTGCTCCTCCAGCAGGGACCCAACAAGCGGCAGATCCGGGGAGACTCCCCTTTCTCCCCCTGGAGGAGCGGTGCGAGAATGCACCGCAGGGATCTGCTGGATTTTGAGACTCCACACGGGGTCGGGTGCCAGAGATACAAACGCTCGGTCACAGGCCGGGTGAGCACGGAGTGCGGCCGGAGACCAGGGAGACGGGAGTGACTGCTTTTCTCTGGGGGCGCACTGAGGAGCGGGGCCCCGAGTTCTCAGCTCCTCCGGGCGGAGATTGGGAGGCCACCATTTTCGCCCTGGTCCTCCAAAGCTGTACCGAGAGCTTGCAGGGAACAAAAGCTCCTGAGAGCAAACCGCTTAGCCCGGACAGACAAGGGCGGGGCAATTCCGCCTCCGGCAAAGACATTTGGAAACCACGGCAACAGGCCCCTCCCCCAGAAGATCAGCATGAACAGCCAGCAAGCCAAGACCAAGTTTACCGATCAAGGAGAACGGGAGAACTCCAGCGCTAGGGGGATACTGCACATAGAATTCATGGCTTTTTTTTTTACCATGATTCAATAGTTCATCAAAATTAATTTTTTTAACTGTTTTTTTTTTAATTTTTCTTTTTCCCTTTTTCAACCAACATCTTATCAATCCCTTTTTTAAAAAAAACATTTTTTATTTTTCATTTTTAGAGTCATATTTTATCCCTTCATAGTAGTTACCCTTATTTTTGGCATATATATATAAGTTGTTCTCTCTTTAAAATTTTGAGATAGTTTCTTCTAACAGATCAAAATATACCTTAAATCACTAGTGTATGGCTTTGTTCTAGTCTCCTGCCTGATCACATTCTCTCCCTTTTTTCTTTTTTTTTTTAAATCTTCTTCTTTCTTTTTTCAAACAACTTATCTTATCAATTCCTTTTATAAAATCTTTTATAATTTTCACCTTTACAGTCATCTCCCATCCCTTCATTGTATCAACCCTTATTTTGTACATATATGTCTTTCTTCCTATAAAATTTTAGGAGGCACTTTTTTCTAACAGACCAAAATACGCCCAAAATCTAGTGTGTGGCACTGATCTATGCACTAGCCTGATCATATTTGATCATATTCTGCTTTTTTTGTATTGTTCTGTTTTTGTTTTTATCTTTTTTTCTTTTTTTTTTCCTCTTTCTTTTTTCTTTTTTTCCCTTTCTCTTCCCCTGGTTTCAGGTCTTTTCTGATTTGTATACAGTATATTTGCTGGGGACGTTGTTAACCAGTTAGCATTTTGTTCTCTCATTCATCTATTCTCCTCTGGACAAAATGACAAGACGAAAAAATCACCTCAGCAAAAAGAACAAGAGGTAGTGCTGTCAGCCAGGGACCTACTCAATATGGACATTAGTATGATGTTGGACCTAGAGTTCAGAATCATGACTTTAAAGATACTAGCTGGGCTTGAAAAAAGCGTGGAAGTTCTTAGAGAAACCCTTTCTGGAGAAATAAAAGAACTAAAACCTAACCAAGTCGACATCAAAAAGGCTATTGATGAGGTGCAATCAAAAATGGGAGCACTAACTGCTAGGATAAATGAGGCAGAAGAGAGAATCAGTGATATAGAAGACCAAATGATGGAAAATAAAGAGGCTGAGAAAAAGAGAGAGAAACAACTACAGGATCACAAGGGCAGAATTCGAGAGATAAGCGATACGATAAGATGAAACAACATTAGAATAATTGGGATCCCAGGAGAAGAAGAAAGAGAGAGAGGGACAGAAGGTATATTGGAGCAAATAATAGCAGAGAACTTCCCTAATGTGAGGAAGGAAACAGGCATCAAAATCCAGGAGGCACAGAGAACCCCTGTCAAAATCAACAATAATAGATCAACACCCCGACATTTAATAGTAAAACTTACGAGTCTCAGAGACAAAGAGAAAATCCTGAAAGCAGCTTGGGACAAGAGATATGTAACCTACAATGCTAGAAATATTAGATTGGCAACAGACCTATCCACAGAGATGTGGCAGGCCAGAAAGGACTGGCAAGATATCTTTAGAGTACTAAACGAGAAAAATATGCAGCCAAGAATACTATATCCAGCAAGGCTGTCATTGAAAATAGAAGGAGAGATAAAAAGCTTCCAGGACAAACAAAAACTAAAGGAATTTGCAAACACGAAACCAGCCCTCCAGGAAATATTGAAAGGGGTCCTCTAAGCAAAGAGAGAGCCTAAAAGCAGCATAGATCAGAAAGGAACACAGACAATATACAGTCACAGTCACCTTACAGGCAATACAATGGCACTAAATTCATACCTTTCAATAGTTACCATGAATGTAAATGGATGAAATGCCCCAATCAAAAGACACAGGCTATCAGATTGGATTAGAAAACAAGACCCATCAATATGCTGTCTGCAAGTGACTCATTTTAGACCCAAAGACACCCCTAGATTGAAAGTGAGGGGGTGGAAATCCATTTACCATGCTAATGGACACCAAAAGAAAGCTGGGGTGGCAATCCTTATATCAGACAAATTAGATTTTAAAACAAAGACTGTAATAAGAGATGAGGAAGGACACTGTATCCTACTTGAAGGGTCTATCCAACAAGAAGATCTAACAATTGTAAATATCTATGCCCCTAACATGGGAGCAGCCAATTATATAAGGCAATTAATAACAAAAGCGAAGAAACACATTGACAACAATACAATAATACTGGGGGACTTTAACAGCCCCCTGACTGAAATGGACAGATCATCTAAGCAAAAGATCAACAAGGAAATAAAGACGTTAAGTGACACACTGGACCAAATGGACTTCACAGACTTATTCAGAACATTCCATCCCAAAGCAACAGAATACACATTCTTCCCTAGTGCCCATGGAACATTCTCCAGAATAGATCACATCCTAGGTCACAAATCAGGTCTCAACCGGTAACAAAAGATTGGAATTATTCCCTGCATATTTTCAGACCACAATGCATTGAAACTAGAACTCAATCACAACAGGAAAGTCAGAAAGAACTCAAATACATGGAGGCTAAAGAGCATCCTACTAAAGAATGAATGGGTCAACCAGGAAATTAAAGAAGAATTAAAAAAATTCATGGAAACCAATGAAAATGAAAACACAACTGTTCAAAATCTTTGGGATGCAGCAAAGGCAGTCCTGATAGGAAAGTATATAGCAATACAAGCCTTTCTCAAGAAACAAGAAAGATCTCAAATACACAACCTAACCCTACACCTAAAGGAGCTGGAGAAAGAACAGCAAATAAAGCCTAAACCCAGCAGGAGAAGAGAAATAATAAAGATCAGAGCAGAAATCAATGAAATAGAAACAAAAGAACAGTAGAACAGATCAATGAAACTAGGAGCTGGTTCTTTGAAAGAATTAACAAGATTGATAAACCCCTGGCCAGACTTATCCAAAAGAAAAGAGAAATGACCCAAATCAACAAAATCATGAATGAAAGAGGAGCGATCACAACGAACACCAAAGAAATACAAACAATTATGAGAACATATTATGAGCAACTCTATACCAGCAAATTAGATAACCTGGAAGAAATGGGTGCATTCCTAGAGATGTATCAACTACCAAAATTGAACCAGGAAGAAATAGAAAACCTGAACAGACCTATAGCCACTAAGGAAGTTGAAGCAGTCATCAAAATCTCCCAACAAACAAAAGCCCAGGGCCAGATGGCTTCCCAGGGGAATTCTATCAGACATTTAAAGAAGAATTAATACCTATTCTTCTGAAACGGTTCCAAAAAATAGAAATGGAAGGAAAACTTCCAAACTCGTTTTATGAGGCCACCATTACCTTGATCCCAAAACCAGACAAAGACCCCATTAAAAAGGAGAATTACAGACCAATATCCTTGATGAACATGGATGCAAAAATTCTCACCAAAATACTAGCCAATAGGATCCAATAGTACATTAAAATGATTATTCACCACGACCAAGTGGGATTTATCCCTGGGCTGCAAGGCTGGTTCAACATCCGTAAATCAATCAAGGAGATACAATACATTAACAAAAGAAAGAACAAGAATCATATGATCCTCTCAATAGATGCAGAAAAAGCATTTGGCAAAGTACAGCATCCTTTCTTGATCAAAACTCTTCAGAGTATAGGGATAGAGGGTACATACCTCAATATCATAAAAGCCATCTATGGAAAACCTACAGCGAATATCATTCTCAATGGGGAAAAGCTGAGAGCTTTTCCCCGGAGGTCAGGAATGCGGCAGGGATGTCCACTATCACCACTGCTATTCAACATAGTATTAGAAGTCCTAGCCACAGCAATCAGACAACAACAAGAAATCAAAGGCATCCAAATCAGTAAAGAGTAAGTCAAACTCTCACTCTTTGCAGATGATAGGATACTGTATGTGGAAAGCCCAAAAGACTCCACCCTAAAACTGCTAGAACTCATACAGGAATTCAGTAAAGTAGCAGGATATAAAACCAATGCACAGAAATTAGTGGCATTCCTAGCACCAACAACAAGACAGAAGAGAGACAAATCAAGGAGTCGATCCCATTTACAATTGCACCCAACACCATAAGATACCTAGGAATAAATTTAACCAAAGAGGCAAAGGATCTGTACTCAGAAACCTATAAAATACTTATGAAAGAAATTGAAGAAGACACAAAGAAATGGAAAAACGTTCCATGCTCATGGATTGGAAGAACAAATACTGTGAAGATGTCAATGCTACCTAGAGCAATCTACACATTCAATGCAATCCCCATCAAAATACCATCCACTTTTTTCAAAGAAATGGAACAGATAATCCTAAAATTTGTATGGAACCAGAAGAGACCCCGAATAGCCAGAGGAATATTGAAAAAGAAAAGCAAAGCTGGCGGCATCCCAATTCCGGACTTCCAGCTCGATTACAAAGCTGTCATCATCAAGACAGTATGGTACTGGCACAAAAACAGACACACAGATCAATGGAACACAATCGAGAGCCCAGAAATGGACCCTCAACTCTATGGTCAATTTATCTTTGACAAAGCAGGAAAGAATGTCCAATGGCAAAAAGACAGTCTCTTCAACAAATGGTATTGGGAAAATTGGACAGCCACATGCAGAAGAATGAAACGGGACCATTTCCTTCCACCACACACAAAAATAGACTCCAAATGGTTGAAAGACCTAAACGTGAGACAGGAGTCCATCAAAATCCTAAAGGAGAACACAGGTAGCAACCTCTTCGACCTCAGCCGCAGGAACTTCTTCCTAGAAACATCGCCAAAGGCAAGGGAAGCAAGGGCAAAAATGAACTATTGGGATTTCATCAAGATAAAAAGCTTTTACACAGCAAAAGAAACAGTCCACAAAACCAAAAGACAACCGACAGAATGGGAGAAAATATTTGCAAATGACAGACCACATAAAGGGCTAGTATCCAAAGTCTATAAAGAACTTATCAAACTCAACACCCAAAGAACAAATAATCCAATCAAGAAATGGGCAGAAGACATGAACAGACATTTTTCCAAAGAAGACATCCAAATGGCCAACAGACACATGAAAAAGTGCTCAACATCGCTCGGCATCAGGGAAATCCAAATCAAAACCTCAATGAGATACCACCTCACACCAGTCAGAATGGCTACAATTAACAAGTCAGGAAATGACAGATGTTGGCGGGGATGCGGAGAAAGGGGAACCCTCCTACACTGCTGGTGGGAATGCAAGCTGGTGCAACCCCTCTGGAAAACAGTATGGAGGTTCCTCAAACAGTTGAAAATACAGCTATCATACGATCCAGCAATTGCACTACTGGGTATTTACCACAAAGATACAAATGTAGGGATCCAAAGGGGTGTGTGCACCCCAATGTTTAAAGCAGTAATGTCCACAATAGCCAAAGTTTGGAAAGAGCCAAGATGTCCATCGACAGATGATTGGATAAAGAAGAAGTGGTATATATACACAATGGAATATTATGCAGCCATCAAAAGAACGAGATCTTGCCATTTGCAACGACAGGGATGGAACTGGAGGGTGTTATGCTGAGTGAAATAATTCAATCAGAGAAAGACATGTATCATATGACCTCACTGATATGAGGAATTCTTAATCTCAGGCAACAAAGTGAGTATTGCTGGAGTGGTGGGGGGTGGGAGGGATGGGGTGGCTGGGTGATAGACATTGCGTAGGTTATGTGCTATGGTGAGCGCTGTGAATTGTGCAAGACTGTTGAATCACAGATCTGTACTTCTGAAACAAATAATGCAACATATGTTAAGAAAAAAGAAAAAGAAGAAGATAGCAGGAGGGGAAGAATGAAGGGGAGTAAGTCAGAGGGGGAGATGAACCATGAGAGATGATGGACTCTGAAAAACAAACTAAGGGTTCTAGAGGGGAGGGGGGTGGGGGGATGGGTTAGCCTGGTGATGGGTATTAAAGAGGGCACATTCTGCATGGAGTACTGGGTGTTATGCACAAACAATGAATCATGGAACACTACATCAAAAACTAATGATGTAATATATGGTGATTAACATAATAATAAAAAATTAAAAAAAAATTAAACAGGAAGATGTAAGCTTATAACTGCAGGAGGATCTCCATGTGAAGAAAGCCAGCCTGAGAATGAAGCCAACAGGAAGGAACGATAAACTAATAAATGGAAAGAGAAAGACAGAAACAGAGAAACAGAGAGTTCTTTAAATGCCATATGAGCCCTGAATCAAGTCATAGCTGAACTCAGAACTATCCCCCTAGACTTAATTACATGGGCCAATGAATGTTCTTTAATGCTTAAATCAGTTTGAACTGAGTTTCTGTCACAATCCAAACCATGCTGACTAAAACTTTAAAATTGTTTGTTCTCAATATTAGTACAGTGCTAAGTACAGAGCATATACTTTTTCTTTCTCCTTTTTTCTATAATTCTGAGTTTTGGACTTCTGACTCTCAGTTTCATCATATAATTATTCAGCAAATATTTATTATGCACCAACCATATGCCAGGCATTGTTCCCAACAGTTTTAGGAAAATTAATAAGGTTTGGACTTGCCATTTAAAAGTTCAGAGTCATCTCAGTATGATAAGCTGGTCATTTTTGTTTCACCAAAATTTCAGCTCTCAAGAAAAGAAAAGAGGGAGAGATTCAGCAATCAATTTCAAATGTTTTTAACTCTTACCAATAATTTTACTTTATTGCATATGAATAGTTTGATTTAGCAGCAAAAGTTGCCTTTCCCCAAATTCCTTCCTATTTTCAATGTGGTTACCTCATTTTTTTCCTTAAGTTACTTATTAGGCTTTCTGAGTCTTAGTTTTCTCATCTGTAAAATAGAGGGTGAAATGTAGTGGCTCACCTGATATCTTCTCAAACTGAAATTCTGGCATTAGGTAACTCTTGTAAATCCCTTTTTTCCTTGGGAGCAATGTCCTACCCTGCCCTGTAGCAGACTTCACCACACATATCTCTCCCACCTCCCAACCCCAGGAAATGAAATGAGTTTCTCAGATAACTTCCATCCTTTTTTTTTTTTTAAGATTTTATTTATTTATTTGACAGAGAGAGAGAGAGAGACAGCGTGAGAAGGAACACAAGCAGGGGGAGTGGGAGAGGGAGAAGCAGGCTTCCCGCTGAGCAGGGAGCCCGATGCGGGGCTCGACCCCAGGATCCTGGGATCATGACCTGAGCCGAAGGCATTCGCTTAACCAACTGAGCCACTCAGGCGCCCCTCTTATTCCATTCTTAATACCTATAAGCCATTCTCTATGCAGGAGCCAAATTGATCTTTCCCAACCATAGGTCAAATCAAACCACATACTTCGCAACCCCCACTTAAGATCCAGTGGAATGCTATCACCTTGGAATAAAATTCAAATTCCTTAGGTGGCCCTTGTCTTCCTTTTCCTCTCTCATCTGAACTCCTTTCCTCCTGCCCATTGCTCACTATACTCCAGCCACACTGTCCTGTTTGCTCCCCCTTGAATCTGCCATTCTTGTTCCCTCTCACAGTCTTTGGTCTTGCAAATCTCTCTTCCTGGAATACTTTCCCCCAGATCAAGGCAATGCTCCCTCACTTCACTTAGGTCTTCACATGTGTCACTCATTCTGTGATTTCCTGACTCCCCCTCCTACCATCCATCTAAAATAACATCCAGATCCACCTCTTCTATTGATTTATTTTCTCTCTAGCTCTTATCACTCCTTGGAATTATAGTAGATCATATTATGACAATACTATGTTATATAATTAACATTGAATTTAATATAACTCAATGTAAATTATATTAGCATAGAGAGGAGCAAATAGTAGAGGCTCATTTGGTGTTTGTGGAATGAATGAGTAATTCTACTCTAATTCCAATTAGCCATCTGTTTAGCTCTGAGGCATATATGACAATATCCTGTTGTAAGCATCCTTTGCTCTAATGCATGGACAGTTTTTCTATCCAAGCAAATTTTGAGAAATGTGAAGGTCCCACAAACAGATATCCCTTCTTTTGTGAATTCTCACAGAATGTCACTAGCTAATAGAATTGTAATAATATTCTCATAAGAAACTAGATATTTTATTTTTGAAAGAACAGTTTTTTTTTCCACACTGTTAAAAGATTCAATTGGGACATGGCAGAATTATAAAACAATCTATATGGGTAGTAGATATAAGTCAGTTCACCAGATGAAACTACAAAACAATGTTCAGAAATCAGGGTATAAACCCAGGTATTAAGCCAAACTGAGGCACTCTGCCAATGGGATTTTTCCACCATTTTGTCAAACCCATCCAATTTAACCACTAGAGTCTGGAGATACAGCTCAGGCAAAAGACCACAGTCAGCTGGACAATATGCTCCTGGCTAATCTAGGAAGGAGTTCATGGAAATCATCTGTATTTGGTCCAAATTAAAAGATCAGGGACAGAAATCTGGGTCACAGTCTTGGTGAACAGGATGAAATTTAGAAGATGAAAGGTCAAGAATCTTCCTGCTATGTGTATTTACTAAAAGGTAATAAGAATGCACAAGAATTTTTGTTACAGCACTGTTCCTAAAATGGTGAAACTCCCCATTATCCATCAAAAGTAGAAATGATAAACAAATCATATTATATTCATGCAGTGGATTACTATGCTAAATGCAAGAATGAATGATTTACAACTGCATGTGGTAATATCAATACATCCTACAAATATAATGTTGAGAGACAAAAACCAAACAACTGGTCACAAAAGTATATAGTAAATGATTTTATATGTAAAGTTCAAAAATAAGCAGAATTAATCTAAAGTATAAGATCACGATAGTGGTTACCCTTGAGGAGTTAGTGACTAAAAGGAGGATGTAAAAGAGATGCTGGTAATGATCTAGTTCTGTTTTTGGGTCCTGGTTACATGGATATGTTAACTTTACCAAAATTCATTTAGCTATGCATTTACATGTGCATGTTCCTGTATTTATTCCTATTTCAATAAAAGTTCACTAAAAAAACTTCATGTTTTAAGGAATTTTAAGCCAAGAAAATTAAAAGAAAGCCTCTTTTGCAAGTACTCACAGATTGATATGCCAACTTTCAAACCCATCAGAAGCATGTGTTGAAAAGAAGTTGAATCTTTAGCTGAATCTCACAAAAAGAACACATTTGAATCTGAAGATGTCACATAGCCTGAGTTTTTCAAAAGAAAAATGTCTTGGTTTTCAGGATCCCAAGTTATATATATTTTTAAAAATCTCATACCTTCTTTCCTGGTCATTCACCAAAACATATCAATCAATCGGTGTATATTTTTATTATAAAATATATATGTATATTTAACTGAAGAGGAAGGGTATTAGTGGATAGACATCTTTTTTCTCTTCTAGCTCAAGTCATATATTGCTAAGAGTTTTGCATCATAAGTATGGCTCTGTAGTGGGTTAGGAAAAAGAGGGCAGGAAGTGGCTGTCAGAGTGAAATGAGGTAATCACCAAAAAACAGGTAATAGGGCAGTATCTGAGAAAGGTAGTAGTTCAGATATTGTTCTCCTAGCCAGTGTATAACCAGCCTTTAAAGTTTATACACAGGCGACTAGTCTATAAATCTCATTAGCTTGAGACATCTGCCTTTAGTAATGGAAGACAAGGTAATTTGAATTAATCTCATCACTGAGGACAGCTAGAAAAAGCTGGAAAAATATATTTTAAAAATTAACAGTAGGGACACCTGGGTGGCTCAGTCTGTTAAACATCTGACTTGACTTTGACTCAGGTCATTATCTTAGGGTCATGAGATAGAGTCCTACAACATTGGGTTCTGTGCTCAGCGGGGAGTCTGCTTGGGATTCTCTCCCTCTCCCTCTGCCCCTCCACCCCCATGTGGGTGTGCATGCACACTCGCTCTCTCTAAAATAAATAAATCTTTAAAAAAAGTCAGCTTGAAAGCATAAAAGAGTAAATAAGATAGCAAGAAATTACCAACCAAATCCAGGGGGAGTTGCAAATCCAGAGACGTGAACCCTTATTTTTGCACATATGGAAAATGCATCTGAGAGCATGTAAAAGGTTTTTGTCAGTCTCACTGTATCAGGAAGACAAAACTTGGGATCAAAGTCCCTCTGCTCTCATACATAGTTTAGCTTTGAATTATCTGGATTGCCCAAATAAATCCCTAACTTGGATTAAGGTACTCTCAAACTGCTAGTGTTCCAGGCACATGACAGGAAAAAAAAAATGCAATTCCTTTCTAGAGGAAGATAACTTCCACAATTTTTTTTTTCAAATATAATGTCTTATATAAAATGAAATTAGGTAAAAATAGAAGACCTTTAAAAAGAAGCATCAAAAACTTCAGAAAACAGAAAGAAAATCACGGGGTCTCCCTTATATATGAATATAAGAAACAGACTTGAAAATAACTTTTTGCTTTATTGAAGAAGATAAAAATTAAGATTGAAAAATTTTACAAAAAATTGTAAATTTTTTTAAAAAGGACAAAATGAAATTCTAGAACTGAAAGTTACAATAGCCAAAGGAAAAACTAGAGGATGATTATAACAGTAGAATTGATGGAGCTGAAGAAAGAATTTGTGAGCTGGAAAATAGCTTGAAAAAAAAAATAACCCAAATGCAGCATAGGGAGAATGAACTGATAAATCACACCCATTCACCAAGAGATAGGCTGCTTTGTAGCAAAATCCTCCAGGTTGCCCCATTTTATGCACCATGTCCTTCTCTACCGTCATCACCACCAGAACTCTGAACCAATATCCTATCACTCTGTAACTTTTTTCCTCACTGGTGCTACACTGTATGGCAATTTTAATTTGATTTGACTCGTGTGAAAAGATTCAAAGATGACAAACTTGGAACTGACTATAGGCTTCATTTCACCTACAGATAATTTATTTGGGGGGCATTTTACAAAGATTTTATTTATTTATTTTATTTGGGGGGGGCGGCAGTGGTAAGGGCAGAGGGAGAGAGAGAATCTCAAACAACTTCCACACTGAGCACAGAGCCCAACTCAGGGCTCAAACTCAGGACCCTGAGGACATGACCTGAGCCAAAACCAAGAGTCAGAAGCTCAACCAACTGAGACACCCAGGTACCCCCATAGAGCATTTTTTAAATGTTTGAATGTAAATGTCTTTAGACTTGTAAAGGGGGAGAAAAACACTCCTTCCTTCTACTACTTACTTCTGACACCAAATGTGTGTGTTTTTTTTTCCACACCAAGCAATTCTTCAATTCTCTGCAAACATTGACTGAGCCTCCTACAATTTAACTCAGTTATGACACTAACTACCCAGAGTTAGCACAGACCCCACAGGTTAAGGGCTCAGTTCCAAGACCGCTCTTTACTTCAGATGTCAATCAAAAGTTTCAGATTGTTACTGTACTTCTGACCAGCCTGCTATAAATTAGAGGTTCCCACAGCCTCTCTACAGGTTTGATAATTCGCTAGAATGGCTCACAGAATTTAGGAAAGTGCTTCATTTACTATTACCCATTTATTATACAGGATACAACAAAGGAACAACAAAAAGGAAAAGATGCATAGGGTAAGGAATGGGGGGACAGAACATGGAGCTTCCATGCTCTCTCTGGGCATGCTACCCCTAGCCAGCACCTTAATGGCTCAGCAACCAGGAAGCTCTCCAAATCCCTTCAGTTAGGATTTTTTATGGAGTTTTCATTTAGTAGGCATGATTGATTAAGTCATTGGCCATCAGTGATTAACCCAACCTCCAGCCCTTCTCCCCTCCCCAGAGTATGGAGGGTGGGGCTGCAAGTTTCAACCTTCTAATCACAAGGTTAGTTCCTTTGGCAACCAGCCCCCATCCTCCCAGAGTCACTTCATTAGCATAAACTCAGGTATGATTAAATGAGCTTATTATGAATAACAAAATGTGCTCTTCTTATGCCTATCACTAAGAAATGCCAAGAGTTTTAGGAGCTCTGTGCCAGCAACCTGGGACAAAGACCAAATATGCATTTCTTATGATATTACAGTATCACAAATGAGCAAATGATCTCCAGTCAACCATGGTCCCCCACTATTTTTTGCACACTACACTCATATTTTCTTTTTTTTTTAATTTTTATTTATTTATTTATTTGACAGAGAGAGACACAGCGAGAGCAGGAACACAAGCAGGGGGAGTGGGAGAGGGAGAAGCAGGCTTCCCACTGAGCAGGGAGCCCGATGTGGGACTCGATCCCAGGACCCTGGGATCATAACCTGAGCCAAAGGCAGATGCTTAACGACCGAGCCACCCAGGCGCCCCTACACTCATATTTTCTACCGGGAATAGAAGACATTTGAGTTTTCTACCTTTGAATTAATTATTAGGGATCCAAAAATGCTGTCCTTCCCCTCTTGCTTATGAAGGTCAAGAAAGTCTCTTTTGGGGAGCAAAAAGTTACATGGAGGAATATAGATGTTTGTGTGACTATTGTCTCCATCTTTTGGTGTTTCCAAGGTACCAGTGTTAATTGGCTTATTGATGTGAGTGTGTGTTTGTGTGTACCGAGACAAAGTTGAGAAACAGAGAGACAGAGAGAGAAAGAGAAATAATTCTAATGACAGAATTACCAAGCCGAGATCTCAACCCTATTAGGGAAATTATCAGATATAATCCCAACACCCCACACTTCCAACTAAAACTGTCGTTGGAATAAAAAGCCACTGAGGTAGAATCCAAACCACGTCTGACTCCACTACTCACCAGAAATCTTATGATACTCAGAAAATGCCAACTCTAAACATGAGCCAAGTTGGTGATGAAAAAGAAAAAAAGAAAAAGAAAGAACTCCATGCTAGAAATCTAACCACTCATGAAATTAGCAAGCCCCTTGAGGATAAATCATCAGTGTTGCCTTCATAGAGAACTTCTAGAAAGAAAAACAACAGTCCCTTCATGAGAAATTTAGCTTTTATCCCCTACACTCTGACTGCAAATGTTCATGTAGGAACCCAGACAATCTGGTCTGAGAAACTGAATACCTCATCTCTATGGGGCCTGCTGGTTTAGAGTTAAAAGATTCTGTTAGCTCCACCAGTAACTGCAGTATGGCCTGTATAAAACCACTTGCCAACTCGAAGCCTTAGACTTCTCATCTATAAAAAGGGTGCAAACCAGGTGACTTTGGTTCTAAAGGTTGCTTTCAGTTCTAAAACCCCACTTTCTAAAATGCAACATTCTATTTCTTAACCTAGGTAGTGGTTACACAAGTATTTGCTTTTAATGATTCTTTAAGCTGAATGTACATGTTTCATACAACTTTCTAAACAAGTAATGTTTGAAAATGTGTTGAGAGGGGAAAAAATCCTATCAGAGGAAGCCAGTCTAGTACCATTCTTGAATTCATAAAAGTAGGTGTGAAAATTGAATGTTGGAGGCAAAAAGCCAAGAGCAGATTGAAGCTTGTAAAACTCCTGAGGCTTCAAACCATTTCAGTGATAAGATAGAATCGAAGAAAGTGGAATGAATGGGAACTTGCAGGGCATGTAGGACTGTTACGAGCTCATAAAAGTTCCCACAATGGTCCTCGAGGAAATTGAAATCCAAGGGTTGTTACTTAACAGTTACATTTCCTCTTAACCAAATGTGACCACGGACATATATTGAATAGCCTAGGAAACAATTTTCTTCCAGTTTACAGTAAGTAGCAGATATCTTAACACGCTCAAAATGACTTGGTTATAAAACTTTTTTCT
Organism: Zalophus californianus; assembly: GCF_009762305.2. Taxonomy (NCBI): domain Eukaryota; kingdom Metazoa; phylum Chordata; class Mammalia; order Carnivora; family Otariidae; genus Zalophus; species Zalophus californianus. Next base: position 104,390,409 of record NC_045602.1, on the reverse strand, counting down.
TTATAGCATTTATTTCTTTTGCTAAGTCCTGTGGTGAGTGGATAGGTCTGCTCTCAAGGAGCTTGCAGACTTAGAAGCCTCTATGTCCTTTAGAATAAACTCCAAACTCCTTACTCCTCTCTGACCTTGTCAAAGAACACGTCTCCCCTGTCCCCCACTGACCTTCTGTCTTTGCTTCAGCAAGCTCCCACCTCAGGGCCTTTGCACTTGCTCTACCCTCTACCAGACATTTCCTTACCCCCATCATTACCTGGCTAGTTCCTTACCATTCAGATTTCAAGTCAAATATCAGAGATGCTTTCCTTGACCTTCCAATTAAAAAACATAATGTCCTTCCTCTCCTTCTCTTCAGTCATTCTCTATCACATTTATCAAAGTAATGGTCTTCCAAATACTCAATATTTGTAAGTACTAGTTTTTTTTTAATTTATTTCTAGTCTTTCTTCTCCCAATATAAAGAAAGTTCCATGAGAGCAAAGGCTCTATCTGCCTTGTCCACCATTTTGCCCCAGTGGCTGGATCAGTGCCTGGCATATAACAGTTGCACATTAAGCATTTTTTAAAATGTTATTGTTATTTACAAATAAATGAATAATGTGAGGCAAAAAAAGAGCTTTACAAAATGATTTTTAAGGTTCTGTTTAGTCTTAAGATTTACATGCTCTTAAATGCTATCAAAGAGATAAAAAAAACCTCAGGAAGTTGTAATATAGAGAAAGGTGAAATGAATCCTGAGTACATTTATGTCATCTACATTGGTTGGGGTGATAGAAGGATTCACAGAAGATGCCATTAGTGGGATAGGGAAAGTCATACATAACTCTTCAAGATAGAAAATGACAAAGGTATTCCAGGTCAAGTGAACAGCTTGAGCAAAGGCATGAAGAAATAAAAATACTCAAAATGTTGCTAGAGCAGAAGATGAATGGAAAGGAAGAGTACTTTGAGCAATAGTCATGGAAGGCTTTCAACTTTATTCTGGAGGTGACAGGGATTAGGAAAGTAAGATGACCTCACTCGTCCTACAGAACTATTAGTCTGACATCAGTATGATGAATGGGTCTCTTTATGAGCATCAGTGAACACTTTGAAGTTGTGGCCAAAATTCTGTGCATGTGTATGTGTGTGAATGTGGTACTTGGACATTTTACTGAGGAGAGAGAATTCATAGCTTTCATCAAGGCTCAACATAAAAGAAATAAAAAATAAAGCAATAAAATATAAACACTGATGTAGAGGGAAAGTAAGAAGTACCCATCCTGAAGATAAAGGGATGATCCAGCAGAAGAAATAATTGCTTTTTTTAAAGTTTTTTTTTTTTTTATTCATTTGAGACACAGAAACAAAGAGAGAGAGAGAGCATGAGCAGGGGGAGAGGCAGAGGGAGAGGGAGAAGCAGGCTCCCCGCTGAGCCAGGAGCCCGATATGGGGCTCAATCCCAGGACCCTGGGATCATGACCTGAGCCAAAGGCAGACGCTTAACCATCTGAGTCACCCAGGCACCCCGAAATAATTGCTTTTTTTTTAAGGTAATCTCAATGAGTAGTATAAGCCCCCTTTAATTGAGCCTTGATACTTTTGGGAAATGCTCAATCATACATATTATAAACACTCAGGTAGACTAAACATTTCTAGAAGACAGGAGAAAGTCAATTTTTTATTGATAATATAGGAATAGACCACCTTATATAAGACAGTCTTGCTTAAAGATAGGAAAGAGAGGCAAATTCAAGTCTTAACAAGCTAAGATATGAGAGAAAAAGAAAAAAGTATGATTCATACTCAGGTATATTCTATGTGATTCTTGCCTCTGCCTCAATGATCCATTCTGTAGTAGATGCTCCCCATGCAAAACAGTTCCTCCCAAACCCCCTTACTGATGAAGAGTCAATTCTTTGGTCATCCTCAAGCCAGTTCTCTGGTGATATAATTGGCAAAATTGCTTAAAGTATAAAATTATCAGAGTTAATCCATTTGTCCTAAGTTATTATAATACTATTATAGGGAGGAAGAAACAGCCCCAAAGTAGAGAATAGCAGGATATTATTAATGGTAAAGATGAGAGAGAAGAATTCAGAAGAGAAGTTGACCAACAGGAAAACTTGATGCAAATCAAGCCAATGGTCATCTCTCCGTGGAGACCAGACTGGGAAAACACTGAAGTCAAATAAGGACACTGGCAAGAGAAGGCAACAGGCATTGGAGTCAGATGGCCTCGTCCTTGTAGAAGCTATGCACATCCCTTTGAAGAGGAGGAAGTTGGATTACAGGAATTGGCTCCAGTTCAGTACAAAGAAGTTGTAGGAGCCAGGAGGCTGAAAGATGTCTGCCATCTGGAGAAACTGGGGGAAGGAGAATTGGAAGCCATGCAGATCAGGGGTGGGGAAATGAGAAGAAAGACAGGCTATTTGGCAGGGATACTTGGGTGGGGTCAGATGCTTCACAGTGCTCTAATTCTGGGATGCAGTTTGCACAGTCTTGACATCCAGTAGAGTCAGCAGTAAGAGAAAATCCTCTCATTTCCAAATTCTGATAAATCTATATTTTGAACTGACATTTAGGAAAACTGTCTTTAAATATGTAAATGTAGTGTTTCACTGCGATCCTCCAAAAAAAAAAGTACCAAATCTCAAAAGTCATTAATAACAATTCTGAAAAGTACAGTAAATTTATGATCTTTTTTAAAGATAAAGGAAATGATACCAGATCTGTCTGGATATAGAATCTCTTCTTGTAGAAGCAAAATCCAGTGGAAGTCATTGAAACTCTGACAGGGCTAAGAGAAAAGTTAAGGTTGGGGTGGTTGCAGGTACAGGCTTGGCTCTTGAATGCGAATACGTGAGATTGGAACTCAGCTCCACCATTTACAAATTGTGTGTTCTTGGGCAAGTTCATAAACCCTGTATACCTCAATTTCTTCCACCTTACAATGGGAGTAATACTCACATCAAAGAGTTATTATGAGGATTATAATTCAAAATAATGCATGTAAGTTGTTTAGCACAGTTCCTGGTATATTTTGAGAGGCAAATAATTATCCATCATCTCCATCATCACTATTATTAGTTAATTAGAGAGGGCTTCCAGAATTATTAATGGACAATGTCAATTAGGATTTGAGTCTTCTGTTTTCTACTGAATTTCTGTATGAATTCCACAAAATGATTCAGCTATAAAAGGGGAACAAGATCTATGTCCAGACTGAATCTCAAGAATTTATTTTTTTTAAAGATTTTTTTTAATTTATTTGAGAGAGAGAATGGGAGAGAAAGAGAGAGAGCATGAGAGCAGGGAGTGTCAGAGGGAGAAGCAGACTCCCTGCTAAGCAGGGAGCCTGATGTGGGACTCGATCCTGGGACTCCAGGATCATGATCTGAGCTGAAGGCAGTTGCTTAACCAACTGAGCCACCCAGGTGCCCCTGAATCTCAAGAATTTAGATCATAGACATTGTTATTATTAACAGTGAATTGTCACATAGAGGTGTTGTGTTCCTTGTGTCAACTCTATAATGAACTCACTGTGATGCTAAATAAGCCACACATCTGTATAGGTTTCTGTTTCTTCATCAGTAAATACAACTGAACGACACAATCTCCAAGGTTCATTTGAATTCTAAGCCTTTGATTCTGCAACTACTATTTCAAATGCAGCACTTGTGAGTGAAAACCACCATAACTGGCTGTATAGGTCTACACTCATGGGTACTGAAAATGCAGTGTGTACGTGACCTTCCACAATCAAGAGGTGGGTTGCCCTCCTCAGCCCAGCCTGCTTGCTCAGAATAGCCATTTTGTTTTGCCCTTGGTTAGCTGCCTCTCCAGTAATTTTCTGTAGCAAGCTCCATCCTTATCCCAGCCAGCAAGAGGAAAATGAATTTGCCCAGCAGTCCCAGGCATCTCTTCGAATGATGCAGGGAGAGAACAGGCCAGGCATTTCACTGTTAATTATCAGCAGCCTGGCTGCTGTGGCCCCTTGCTGTGCCAATTTGAGAGATGAGACGCTTTACACTGCTTATTAGGCTCAGCTAAATAAATATTATCCGGCATTAGTGTTGTCAAAGATACAGTCTGAATTCAGCTCCCTGGAGTGGTGTTGGTACCCAAGCTTTTACCATTACATTTTCTTCCTGGCCCTCCCTTACCACACCACTATTAATCTTTCTCTCTTCCCTGGACATTCAACTGGATTCTTAGGGAGTTGAAATATAGTATTATTGATTTAGTTGCTTTCCTTATGGTTATCAAACACCTATGCTGTTAAACTTAAGGCCTTAGTATTAATTACCTCTATTTCCCGTCCCAACAGACTGAATTTCTCAGCCACGTGTTTTTGAGTTAGAGTAACACTTCCCCCACCCACCAACAACTCAGAAATGAGGGTAGATAGATTTAAGCCCCCTGGCTGCAATGATTGGGATGGGAAGATAGAAACTTGACCCTAATCAGGACAATCATAGCCCAAAAGACTTAATTCTAGGACTTGTTTAAGCTATTTGAAAAACACACCCTTTCTTCTTAGATGGATGTTGAACCTAGAGAATAGAACCCTAAGGAGCTACTATGCTATTTTGTAATCATAAAGGTGGAAACTACCAAGAATGAAGCCAACACATAGTGAGTGGTGCAAAGAAATAGAGAAAAGAAACTCATACTTGTCAAACCATTTAAAAGCCTGGATCAAGCTTTACCTGAAGCTACTCCAATCTTTGATATTTCAGTTCTGAATCATTATGCCTCCTTTATTATTTAAGTTTGAGTGGGGAATTCTAATACTTTCATTTCAATTCTAACAAATAGATTACAAATATATCTATTTGTTATATGTGGTCTCCCTTATGTGTCTATATGTACTAAGTGCAGGTAGAACCCTGCCCATCTCCTTTCAGATCTTACCATTGTAATGCTCTTCTACCTGAATTCCTACTCCTGGGCTTACTGTAGTGCTTCTGCCTTAGTACAAGACAGACCAAAAATGCTGGGGTAATTAACACCACTCTGAGGCAGCCCTCAACCAATGAGTGGGAGGGGTTGGTAGGGTAAATACCCTAGTTGCCTTGCTCCCTTGGGATAGTTAAGATACATGTTTCATATGGGCTTTCAGAGTTCCCAGCAGGACTGAGCCTAATTTGTTTGCAAATGCACCCTGCATTGGCTGCCTTCCTTTCCCTGTCTTACTTCCTCGCTTCTCTATGGGCTTGTTGGCATCACCTTCCAACTAAATTACTTGCACTTGGGTCCTTGCAAGCCAAGACACTGTTTAACAGAGAAGCAAACTAAAACAACACTGGTCCACAGGAATTTATAAAAAGTAACATCTACTTACAACTTTAAAAATGCACCCCAAGAGTTGTTTGGCTTACACAATTTTTATCTTTCCACTCCCAAGTAGACTGATATATACACAGACCATTTTGACATAGACTCAGTCTAGAAAGAAGCTATGAATTCAAAATCCAGTAAGCCAATGCATTTTTTTCCCCTGTCAGTGCCAGCCAAACAGAAGGTGATGTACTAGATGGAAGATTTCAGAGAGAAAGAGAAGTAAAAGCATGAACAGCCAAGGTGCAGAGGATGCTCATTAATCCTCTAGCAGTGGCCGTGAGCTGTCTAGATTCTTCATTGGAAGAATCATGGTCACCTAGATTATTAATTTGGTGGTGCTAAAAGATAAGCAACACAGATATGTTTAGTTTCTGGATATACTCCTCTCTCCCTGCATCGTCTCTCTTCCAGTTCCTAAACCTTCCATGCTAAGAAAAACATCACCAGGCATGGGGCTTTGCCAAAAGCATGCATTTGCACTCCAAATGGTACCTGTCAGATGAAAAAAGCACTTTTAAATAGTGTACTTGCTGCCTAGTCTCACTAATGGGATGTTGTCTATTATTTACATGGAAAGTGTTAGAATGCAGACTTCTTTGTTTTATTTTTATTTGGGGTATTTTAAACAAAACATTCACTTTAATGCCAATGGGAAAAGGTCCACTTCTCTTTTTTGTTCTTTTCCAGCTTCCAATACTAAATTCTTGCCAAAGAGCACATATGGCCAACAGGGCTCATGCTGAGCCCAGTGTAATTCCATTTCACTCCTGTTAGAAAGTACGGTCATGGAATAAAGGAGTCAGCACCTTCCAGGTAACATCATACAATCTCCTTATTTCACCAGTAAGGAGACGGGAGGCATGAAAGTCTTAGATGACAAAGTTGGACAGGACTTTAACAGCTAATTCACTCCTGTCACAGGTAAGGAAACTGAGGCACAGATCAGTGAAATGATTCACTAAGACTTCATAGTTAGTTAGGGACAAAATTGGGGCTAGAACTAAGGAATCTTGATTCCATACCTGCACCTCTCATTAATTTTGGTTTAATGGAATTTTTGTTTTACCTGCATGTTTGTTTTATTTTAAGCTCATATTTCTCTCCTCTAACCTATTCTGGATGTGGTATGGGAATTTTCTTCTTAGAGAATGAAATTATACCACTGCATTTCGTGGCCTTGCCTAAAGGGTCACACTGGGAAGGAACCCTCCCACACAGTGAGTTTTGTCATGGGATGTCACAAGAAAAAGTCACACGACCTTTCTTTCTCCCTTCAGAAACAGCCTGAAAAGTCAGATTATACTGCAGATCCAACCTTAGTCCATTTGGTTTGATGTTTTCCCCTAATCCCAAACCATTTCCTGGGCCTGAGCCCAGGTACTGGTGTGGCCAGGAAAATGCCAGAAGCCATATGGACTCCCCAGGCCACCTCCTGGATGAGGTTGATGGCACATACCTAGGAACCAATTCACTCCAAGAGATAGAACAGATGGTATTCCAGATACGAATATGTAAAATTTAGACTGCTAAGGTTGTTAAATAAGTATGTGTTTTTAGGTGGATTCATGAAAATCAAGAATTTTATAACTGAAATGAAAGCCAAGCAAAGGAAACCACAAGGCACTTTCCAAGCTGTGCATTATTTCATATTCATTGGTGTTGGCCTCCATAGCATGCTGCAACCTCCAGAGACACTACTGCAAAATAGCCAGGAAAAGAGAAGTCAAAGCTACAACAAAGGACCTTGACTTCAGATTTCCATGCTGTGAGACCCCAGAAAGGCCAGTGATGGGAGAACAAGAAGTGAGCTGAAATTTTCCTTGGCTTTACCATCTCTTTCTATGGCCCTTTCCTGAGAAGTCAACCCTGACTCTCCCATCCCCAACTCAAAGTCCTTACACTTCCATCTGGCTGCCCAGGAACAAGGCCTGAGGGGCACAGCCATAATATAAGTCATTCAATCAGTGGAGCTGGGTAAGTTCTAGATGGACTTCTAGAAATCTCCAACACAAACAGTACCCAGCAATAATACTGTCTTGTATGTGCAGTCATTTCCAGTTCACAGAACACTTTCATACTTATGATCTCCTTTAACTGGATCTTTATAACAACTCCATGAGATAAATTGAGCATGAATTCTTACCCTCATTTTAGAGATGAGGAAATAGAGGCTCAGAGAGGTTAGATGACCACTCGGGGACGCACAGAGGGTAAGTGGTGCCATTGGGACTTGAACATAAAACTTTTTGATTCTATGTCTAGTGATGCATCTGATTTGGCATTTGCCAATGAATCAACAGCCAAAAGAGCCTTCACTGGGGAAGAATTCCAACTGCTGCTAGAACAGCCTAATCCATGGATTAACTGCTTTAATGAGTTAGAACATCAGGGGGTGGAATAAAGTGATATTCCCATTTTCTGGAAACATTCCAAAGACAGAAACTGGATTCTTATTATGCATCATTGATAAGAGTGCTTCACCCCTCCTTGTACCCATGACCTTTTGCTATTCCTCCAACTAGAGGCAGAATACACTTCCCTGCTTCACTCATGATGGATGTGGCAATGTGATTTGCTTTACCCAATGAAATGTTAGCAATCATGATGTAAGCAAAGACTCAAAATGCACTTGCTTAGTTGGGTTTGCCCTCTTGTATTCCTATTATCTGCCTAATGTACCTCGCTAAGCCAAGGGAAAAAAAAAAACAAAAAACAAAAACGCGTGCGGATATAGGCCCAATCTGCAACTTTAAGCTGAGCCCATCTGAAGCTGAAGTGAAGTTATCTTCACTCCCTGTTTTTTTCCAGGCAGTGAATCACCACCTCTTCTTAAGTCTTAGATTAGCAAGAGTTTCAATATTGGGATTGGTATCATCATAGGATTATGAAAAGCTATTATTAAGGACCCAAATGGTACTAAAAACAAGGTAGATAAAGTTATACTCACAAAAAAAAGAGCACCATAGAAGCCAAATAATTATTTAATGAGTGATTGAAAACTCTGGGCATTTGAAGGCTATTTTATAATTAGCATGTTAGAGAAAACACATTGCCATTAGACAATATTTCCCCTGTGCCTCTTTACATAGTGACCTGGTGCTCAATGTGCTAGGAAGACAGACAGCCCATCCCCTAGTGGCTTATTGACTAAAGCAGACAACACAGAGGCAGGCAACTGGTAGAAAACACTGTATAGGTAACAGATAAATAGGTAAATCAAGGGCAAGTTTAGATATTTTATTTGGTCTGATTCTACCATGTTAACTTTGTTGGTCGCATTCATAATCTCCAAAGCCCCAGAAAACCCAATTCTTCTGTCTCTTTAGAAACCTGTGGCAGGCTTCCATCTATAGAAAGTTATATGCTTTTCTAAGTGTTAAAGAAGTTCAAATCCCCTAGTTCTTTCATCAGCTTTTCCAAGCTGGGGTGGTTTGGGGGGGTTATCAATACCAGCCCACTGATGGAAGAAGGACGTGGCTATTCATCAGTTATCTGAGGACAGTTTCCAGGGGATGCTAGAAAAACTATGCCTCACACCTGGCCAGCACTCAACAATATTTGCCAAATGAAAGGAGGGAAGAAGACAGGAACTGGCCCCTGCCCTACCCAGCCTTCCATCCTTCTGCACTGTTTCATCTCAGTTTGATCAAAAGTCATCCATTTGTCTTCTCCCTCCAACTCCGACTGGTTCCAGCCATGTGGTTCAGCCATCACAAATCTCCAAATTTGTTCACTGATCACATTTCTCCCCTAGTCCCTGGCACAGTGCTTGTTTCAGACTTGATTCTTTTTTTTTTTTTAAGATTTTATTTATTTGAGGGGCACCTGGGTGGCTCAGTTGGTTAAGCATCTGCCTTCGACTCAGGTCATGATCCCAGGGTCCTGGGATCGAGTCCCGCATTGGGCTCCCTGCTCAGCAGGAAGCCTGCTTCTCCCTCTGCTTGTGCTCACTTGCTCTCTCTCTCTCTCTCTCTGACAAATAAATAAAATTAAAAAAAAAAAGATTTTAGGGCGCCTGGGTGGCTCAGTTGGTTAAGCGACTGCCTTCGGCTCAGGTCATGATCCTGGAGTCCCGGGATCGAGTCCCGCATCATCGGGCTCCCTGCTCAGCGGGGAGTCTGCTTCTCCCTCTGACCCTCCCCCCTCTCATGCTCTCTCTCTCTATCTCATTCTCTCTGTCAAATAAATAAATAAATCTTTAAAAAAAGATTTTATTTATTTGAGAGAGAGTGAGAGAGAAAGCACAAGCAGGGGAGAAGGGCAGATGGAGAGGGAGAAGTAGACTCCCCACTAAGCAGGGAGCCCAATGACGATGACATGGGGCTTGATCCCAGGACCCTGGTTTCATGACCTGAGCCAAAGGCAGAAGCTTAACTGACTGAGCCCCCCCAGGCGCCCCCAGACTTGACTCTTGATACCTGCAGATTTTCCTTTTAGCTCTCAACCTCATTTTTATGTCCCCCAGAACACTGTATTTTGTACACGGTCTCCATCCTGGCTGTCACTTCAGAAGGATGGACCTTAATTCTCAGTTTCCTTTTTAATATTCTTTCCAACAGCATCATGATGGGTACTGAAGTACCCAGTGTTATACTGCTTACAAAGCACTCTATTGCACACTAACTCATCTGACCCTCACCACAGCGCTCTCCGTACAACCCCACCTGTTCAAATGAGTACTTGGAATACAAAGAGGGTCACAGAGTTGGTATATAGAGCAACCAAGATGCAAACCCAGTTTTCCTGTCTCCAACTCTGGAAAATATTTCTTTGGATTGGATGCTATTTTAAAAAATACTATCCCTGCTGAAAGTCTTGGACATCCTTTATAATATTCAAATTTAGAAGAGAAAAAAACAATAATTGCTAAGAACAGGAATGAGGTATTATGGTTCAAAACGTGGCCACAAGAAGACCGATCCACTTAGAATGCTTGTATTTGCCCAAATGACTATCAGCGATATTCCAACACATTAATACAGATCTTATGATTCTGGGTTCAGTTAGCAGGATTCACTCTTCGCAAAATAACTCCAGCCTTAGTGGGTAGGATGAACTTCAGTACAAAAGCCTTCAACACTATAAACCTCAACTTCTAGCCTGCTTTCAAAGGTGATTAAAGAAATGTCAGGGGAGACCAAAGGTTGGCATCATATCATGAACCACTCAACATCTACTGGAACTTACTACCTTTATAAATATTTACATGACAGAGTAATGGAACATTTGGAGGACCCTAAAAACTGCATCTTGAGAAGGTGTCCAGCTTGCCCATTGGCCGTTGTCCAATCTGATCCACTTTGAGATCATTTCCAATAACCAGCTTAAGCGTGAGATGGTAGAAAATTTCTAGGTCTGGAGGAGGTGTCGAGGGTTCGGCTACTGGTTGTTCCACTGACTTCGTGAAGTTGAGCAAATCCTTGGCCTATCCCAACCTCATTCTTTCCACAAATATTTATTGAGCACCTACAAACTTCCAGGCACTGGGAATTAGAACAGCTTACAAGACAAAGTTCTTGCCCTCAAGGAACTTACACACTAGGGGAAAGGCATGATAAATAAGTAAACATATAAGGAGCATAAGAAAACCGTAAGTAGATTTGCAGAGATAGAGAGGAGAGATGCTATGGATAGGATGTTATTTCGGATAGATGGTCTTTTGAGATAAAGGGGGAAGAGAATTCCAGGTGAAGGGGATAGCATGTGGGAAGGCCCTCAAGGAGGGGCATCCTGGTGTGTTCAGAGAACAGAGAGAAAGCCAGTGTGGTTGGAGCAGACAGGGGAAGGGAAAAGAGTGGAAAGGGAGAAGGTGAGAGGTAACTGCCATCATGGAGGGTCTTTTAGGCTTGGCAATAACTTGGGAGGGAAGCCATTGGTGGGATCTGAGCAGGTGACATTATGATCCAACTTGGTTTCCAGAAGCATAATTTTGGCTGCTGTATGAAGGCAAGCCAGGCTTTTCCTCACCAGGAAGCAAACTGGTAGGAACTAGAGAAACAAAGTGGGCTTCCCACTGCCCCTGTATGAGCTGACTGAGCAGGTCACTGTGCATCCTGGTGAGGCACATCTAGACCTGCGATAGGTCTTTCCATCCCAGAGGCCCGGAGCAGTGCCATTCCCCTGCCATTAGCCTACTAGTGACTAGGGAAGGACAGATTGCAGCCATAGCAGGAGAGCCCGCAAAACCTGGTGACCCCACCCGTAGCCCCGACGTTAGGGTGGATTTTCAGAGTTGGACCCTTTAAGTGATTTCAGACAGAAATGACCCTATTTGCTGCTTTTCACTTCCACCCTGTCACCAGACTTTCTTGCCAAAAAGTCATCTGGTAAAGCCAGTAGGGTTAAAGCTCTTGGCCTTTGCCCAGCAGAGTGATTATTCTGTGGATGCTCAAGACTTTCAGATCTCATTCCCTTTTCTGGGTCACCTGCTTCATGTGAATTCAACCAAATACACCAGTTTGATATTTTCAGTTATACATTATAACCTCATTTCTACTCTCCCGCAGAAATTCGAGCTAAGGGTCGGGACAGAGCCCCCGGCACTTGCGACTGAGAGACTGGCAAGGCCCCTCGCCTCCCAGTCCTCCTTCTGGAGCCATCCCACCGCACCGCCGCGCTGAGCGACTTCGAGAACCCTGAGTCATTTCACCATTTCTGTTTCTCCCCCTTTCCCCGGGCAACTTTCCCGATACAAAGGAACACTGCAGCTCTGCGAGCGCCTCCCTCCAGCATGGCGGGCGCCCGCACCCCCTTGGCCTCGCTCCAGCAGCCGCGGAAGTTCGGGGAGCCAGCTCCCCCCGGGCGAGCAGGAGGCGAGGGCGCAGGAGGCGAGGCGCGAGTGGGCCGGGGAAGGAGGGACACCGAGAGGGGCGAGGGCGTGGGCGGGCGGGCTCCGGCGGGCCGTGCCGCAGTCGGGTGGCGGTGACTCGTTCGCGGGTGCAGGCGGGGAGGCGGGGTTCCTGACTCACTGCGGCACAGGCGGGGCTGGCGCGGGCCCGGGCTGGGGCTGGGCCTCCCCCGCGCCCCTGCAATCTGCTACGGAGGCGAGGGGCGCCGACGAGGCATCCCCTAGGTCAGGGGTCCTCCTGTGGACTTTCTGAACAGCCTGTGCTCCTTTCCGTGGGAGCCCTCGGGGCACCGTATTGTCACCGTACAGTCACTGTTTATTTCCACATCTGCCCCAGGAGACTCTGTTAGGGCAGAGCTTTCTAATCCACCCCCTGATGGGGATTCGGGAGCCCTCGCATTTGGCCCAGTGCCTGGCACGTCATCACGACTTGGGGGATCAGTAAACAGCAGTGGAAGGAAGGGAGAAGGAGCGGGGAGGAGGGAGACAAGGCCGGAGAGAAGAACAGAACAGAAACGGAAGGAGCCTCGACCTTCCATTTCTGCAGAAGTGCCAAACATCTCCCTGTGTGCTACAGGAATTAAAGCCGTGGGTATACGTGGGATATGGCTTAGCTGCCCCTCACACATTTAGGCATCATCCCCAGTGTTTTTGCTCCTAGAATGACAATGATGGTGGTCAGGAGGGAAGAAAGGACAAGGAGGGAAGGAGTTATCTCACCCTTAAAAATGGCCAGGGTCATAAACACTCCATTGGCCCCAAGCCAGCAGTTGTCCCCAAAAGCAAAGCAGGTTGGTGGCCCCTCCTTTCTTTATTATCACAACCTCAGAATTTGCAGAGCCTGGAGGATTCTCGAACAGCATTCCATTTCACAGGGCGGGGGTCTCTGTCATATGCCCAAGTAGGGGAAGACAAGGCAGGAATGGATGTGTTGGGGCTTGGATTTCCAATCCATTACCTTGCCTACTGCACCCCACTGCCTCTCCCTGAGCATTCTCCACTCCCGGTTTCTCTAAGATAATAGTTCTGGGGGAAGCCCCACATTGTGATTTGTTCAGGGCCTGGACCCTGGTAAAGGAAAATGGGGAATTCTGGGCGCAGATACCCAGGCAACCAGAAGGCTCTGAAGCCCCTTCCCCTCCCCCACCCGGGGCGGTGAGCAGCTGCCAGCCCCCGCCTGATAACAAGCTTTCTGGAGCGGCTCTTCGCTCGGAGAGGAGTGTCTCTTGCAGCTCCAAAAACAGATTTTGCCATCTCATCCCCACATTTGCAGTCTCAAGTTGGCTTCTCGTGATTGGCCAGAACTTTTCCTCACTAGAAAGATGAGGAGAATCTGCCTCCTCCCACCAGCTGGGAGGAAACACTGTGCAGAAGCCAAGGTGCAATGGCTGTCCCACCCCCCTCTGATGGGGTACAGGCGAGTCAGGCAATGATGCCAGGGACCCCCCACCCCCACAAGGGTCTCCACACTTGACCCTGGGAGCAGTGGCATCTGACAGGGCAGTTAACCTTGTACCTTTCATTTTGCAATTGGTGTCATAATGGGTTCTTCGGCTTTCTGGAGCAAAAGGTTTCTCAAATTTAATTTTAAAAGTTGTCATCAGGGCTGGCAGCTCGTGTACACAGCAGATGGTTGCTAATATGGTTCAAATTGGGGGCAATCAGAGCTTCCTGTCTGCCTACCCCATTCACTCCCACATCTACTGCACCACACTGACTCTTAGTCTCCTCCGGTGTGGGAAACTCTACCCTGAGAGATGCAGTCCTTTAGAGTGACCAACAGCACTTCAAGGCATTCCCCAGGGTTAAGGCGTAATTAGCTATTAATATCTCTAATGCAGCCATTCTTTGCCTCGGCTGTTCATTAGAATCACCTAGAGAGTTTAAAGGAAGGCTGATGCCCAGGCCACACCTTAGACCAAGTAAATCACTATTTCTGGTGGTATTGTTGGAAAGTTCCCCCCGGTGACTACAGTATGCTGTGAGATTGAAAACCACTGTTGTAATGGTAACTGCTGGTTTTGCCTGCCCACAACTGTTCTTCTTTCTGGTAAGAGCACCTGATATTCTTCTGGAAGCCCCATTCTCTCTGGATCCACTCAATTTAGTGATGCTATCCCCACCATCTCCTCCTGTACCGTGTTTTTCCTGGCCGTGGGGGGGGGGTGGGAGTGGGGGGGGGGGGCTAGGTAACAGGTCACCAGTTTGACCAAATAGCATGTTCCATTCCCCTGTAGAAAGTAAATGGTCCAGGCATGACATGTGACCCAAAGAGGTCCAGTGAGAATCAGCCTCAAGACTTTTGCTGAAACGAAGGGGACGGTCTCTTTGTGCTGCGATTGTTCAGCAGAAAACAGAATGAGTCTTGGGCTCACAGCAGCCATTTTTTGTCACCATATGGAGAAAGCCTGCCTGTAAATTAAGGAAACAAGGAGGAAAAGAGAGATTAGTGATGGAGTGAAAGAGCCTGAAACCTAATTAAAACCATGCCCAAAGCCAGATACCCTTCAGTAGCAGAAACAAATTCCCCTTTTCACTCAAGCCAATTTGAGCTGAGTTTTCTATGATGTGCCACATCATAGCAGAATTAATCTGTTACATAACTAGATGTTACCTTGAAATGCAAAGAACAGGGTTCTGATCTGAAGGAGCTTAGATATTCATGGTGAATGGTCCCAGGCACCTAAAGACAAGAGGATGCTGTCCACCGTCAGGGTTGGTGGCTCTCAAAACAGAGGGGTGCTGAAACTAAAGACAGACGTATCCCAGTCCATTGTTTTCTTTCGTAAACATCAGGAGTCATGAGTATCTCAGTCTTAACTAAATAAGAAGATGCTTGAGGCAGAAGTAGATAGGTCTGAGGGATAATGTGTGAATTAAATTTTAACCCTGTCTGCTAGAGCTTTTTAAATAGCCAGTATGAGAATGACACAGGAAGTCATATGGCCAAACAAAAGCAGGCCACAGACCATCAAGACAAGGTACCAGATGCTTTCTTGGTCAGGGGCACTCTCCTGGAAAATGTACCCTCTGTCTGAAGGTACAAGTGAGAGCCAAGTCATGACTCACTGAATTTTCAATTTGGAAGTCGTATCAGTGAGCAATAGCTGCAAAACAAACTACCCCTAAACTTAGTGGCTTAAAGAAATGATTTATCTGGCTCCTTATTCTGTAGGTCAGCACTTGGAGGTAGGGTCAGCTGGAGTGTTCTGGTCTCAGCTGGGCTCACTCTTGTATCTGCAGTTTCTGTTCAGCTAAGTGCCTCTGTTTCTGAAACTGGCTGGTTGTTGGTTGAGGCCATGGGTGACTGGGCCTTGTGTCTCTCATCCTTCAGCAGCCCAGCCTGGGCTTATTGACAAGGTGGAGGCAGGATTCCAAGAGTGAGAGGAAACTCACCCAAGGAATCTTAAGATCTAGGTTTGGAACTTGCACATTGTCATTCTATTTGTCAAAGCAAGTCACAACTCCATTTTCTGACAGGATAAGTTGCAAAGTCCCATGGCAGTGAGCCAATGGGAACTCAGAGATGATGTGACCCAACCTTTCCCATTGACAGGCAGCCAGTGGGCCTATTCAAGTCCCCCTCTGACTATGGAGGATTAGTCTGGCCTCCACACTGATGCTGTGTCCACCCCGATGCTTTGTTTACTACACTTCTTTTTTAGTTATTCCCCATATGATGTAGGTTTGCTTGGCTCCTGGCAAAATCTCTGTGAAGTAACTAAGGCAGACAATGTCTATATTTGCTACTTAATAATTAAAGAAACAGATACTCTTATTCTCAAGGTCACGCATCAAATATATTGGGATTCTTTCTCTGGACCAGCTACTGGGACACAACAGAAAATTGGGCAGACGTGTCTATCTGCACAAAGCATAGAGTTTACCATTTAAACCACAGGTCCAAGACTGTTCTGAACCAAGACCACCCTATTCTTCCTCTGGACATACTTCTCATCCCCAGTTGCTGTTATGGCTCTCCTAAGGCTGGTCAGCATATCAAAGCCAGCTGTTTATATTTGTGATGGGAGCTATTTATATTAATTTATGGAGTTGTCAGCCTACCCTCATTCCCTTTCTTACCCCTGCTGGGGAGAATTTTTTCTTTGACTACTCAGCTTTGTCACCTCTCCCCTGGGGAATTCTGTCTTTCCTGGGTAGAGTCTCAGGCTTCTAGTGACAGCTGAATCTGGATAATGGGGAGAGCAAGTTGAGGGGAAGCAGGAGGAAAAGACTAAGAGAATGATGACACAGGGGAGCCATGGGTGGTGGGGCTTCAGAAAGAGCAGAGGTAGGGAAGGGTTTTAGAGAATAGGAAAGTCCAGAAAAGCTACAGGTTATATGAAAACTAGAGAGAAGAAAGAATTTTTTTAAATGCTATGCTGAGTTTAAGTTGGATCTCTTTTGTTTTGTTTTTCTTTCAGATATGCAAGTAAAGTTTGCTCTACCTTTTATTTTGATAACTTTTGGCTACTAACTTTGTTGAGTTTTTTTTTAATGTAACATTTTGGCACGCTTAGACCACACAAAAACTGGAATTTTAGCTGGGGCAAATTTAATTAAGAATTATTATGTCCCCTGGCAGGACAACCAAAGTCTGTACCTTCACTAGATACATGGTCCAGATAAAAAAATCAGTCATCCTTTTCTTAAAAACGCAAAAACAAAGATAAAACAAAACCCCGCAAACTTCATATTTCTTTCAGATTTCATTGATTTTTCCTTAATGATTTTTTTTTTTTCTGTTCCAAGATCCCAGTTAGGATGTTACATTCATTTAGCATTTTTTCCTCTGGATTGTGACACTTGCTCAGACTCTCCTTTTTTTTTGGATAACCTTGACAGTTTTGAGGAGTCCTGGTCAAGTGTTTTGTAGAATGTCTTTCCATTTGTTTGGGGTTTTTTTCTTTTTCTTTTTTTTTTTCATAGTTAAGCTTGGGTTATGGGTTTACAAAGGATGACCACAGAGGCAAAGTGGGATTTTTTAAGATACATCATATGAAGGGCCCATATGAATCAATATGACTTATCACCAATGATATTAACCTTGATCGCCTGACTAAGGTAGTGTTTGCCAGGGTTCCCCACTGTAAACGTACTTCTTTCTCCCTTTCCATAATCCTATTCTTTGGAAGCAAGTCACTCAGTATAACCCATCCTTTAGAGGTAGGACCTTCTGCCTTTTACCACAGTAAAGAATTTTATTTCCTAGAATTTCTCTTCAAGTTAGGAATGGAAAAGGGCATAACTACAAGTGTAATGTGCTGGGAATTCCCACGTCCAGCACAGTGGGCAGGCATATCAGAGAGTCTGAAATGAGGAAATGGTAAGCCACATGATGCTGAAAGGGATGTGTGGAAAGGAAGGGAGAAAGTTTAACAGTTGTTCTTCCTGGAGACTTGGGAGACAGGTACCTGGAGAGGATATTCCCAATGTTTTCTGGGCCACTCACTGTGAGAAGCCCCTGTACCACATCTTTGAGGAAATGTATAGTAAAGATTTCCATTTGTCTCCAAGGCCTCAGAAGCCACACTGCTATCTCTTCCAGGCCAAGAGTGGTCCACAACAGAGCCCTATCACGCTCGGGTTTTATGGGCAAATGATAAATCAGGCTAGGTCTGGCTCTGAAGTGAGAAATACATAGTCCAAAGACTAGATCAAGCCTATCGTGTAATTTCTTGACCCTCATGGAAGTTTTTAAATAGTCTCATGGAAGTAGGTTTTTGCAATAGCATTCCTTCCAGAGCTACTCCCCATTATTTATCTGAACATGCAAATGGTCAAGTGGCTGGTGGTGACATTTTTGTCCAAAGATTGGACTTTTGTGAATCTTATATTCCTTGATTATTGTGACCCTGTAGTCTTTGATCATTGCTATTTACCAAAAATTATATATATATGTGTGTGTGTATATATATAAGTAGATAACAAACATATTCATATATACATATATGTATATAATATGTATAGTATATATAAAATTATATATATATATATCCCATAATTGTCTTATTATGTTTCTACCACAGAGAGAAAGATTGGTCCCCACTCAATAGCCTCTGAGTGGTTGCTTTGTGGTTGCTCTTTTCATCATGTACATCTGTATTAAAAGATAAAGCATCAGTAACTTCTACCCAGCAGTCCAGCATGTTGCAAGAAATGAAACGTAGGATCCATGTGTCTCCACAAATGATATGTAAGCTTCCACTAGAAAGATTATTTCAGCATTTAAGGAAGAAATAAATATGTTCTAACAAGAACCTTGCAGTCAGCAAAACAAGGTGTGTAGTAAATAGGTCCTTTCTTGGGAATTGGCAGAGCCCCAGGGTGTGTGCTGCTGGTGCATCCAAGGAGAACAATTAAATTAATAGTCTGGTAGGTATCCAAAGAGATCCTTGGCTGGGGGGCAGAAGCAGGACCCTAAACAGGTGCCCCTTTCCATCATTTCTGGGCACAAAGTCTCATTTCCAGCCCAAGCGGAGGCAGTAGGAAGTGCAATAATTCAACCAAGCTTTCCTTCATCTCAGCATCCTCTGTGTAGTAATAATGCAAGGAAATTTAGTTCATAAAGAAAAGAAATGCCCATAGTTTTTATTTAAAAAGCCAGTGCTAGTGATAAGCCTGGGATGAGCAAACATTCTCAGTGATTCAATTACTCTTAGACAGAGGCCAGTTTCCAAGTGACGTTGTATGCCACATGCAGCCTTTTTTTCGTTTTTTTCTGTGGGCTTATTAGAGTGAAGACATTTGCATTCTGTTTGTTATCCACTAATATCAGTAAAGCCATCAGTGACAATGGAGCCAACCATCTAGTGTTTGCCATCGGTGTGCTGGGAGACAGGTGTCCTTTCTTCTTCCATCTATGTTTTTACTGGTTTCTGAAACCATATTTGCTTTGAGAAGGAGCAAGGTTGGCAGCCTGGATGCCATCTGAGTTAGTGTCTGAAATATGTTGGTCACCGAAATCTAGACTTCACGGAGGTCTCCAGCTGGCTAATTCCTGGGCCCCCTGTGCTCCAGGTTAGCTTTTTGTGTTATTTGTTTTGTTTTATTATTATGTTTTGTTAATCACTGTACATCACATCCTTAGTTTTTGATGTAGTGTTCCATGATTCATTGTTTGCGTATAAGACCCTGTGCTCCATGCAGAAAGTGCCCTCCTTAATACCCATCACCAGGCTGACCCATCCCTCCACCCCTTCCCCTCTAGAACCCTCAGTTTGTTTCTCAGAGGCCATGGTCTCTCATGGTTCATCTCCCCCTCCGACATCCCCCCCTTCATTCTTCCCCTCCTGCTATCTTCTTCTTCTTCCTCTTTTTTTTTTTTTTTTACATATAATGTATTATTTGTTTCAGAGGTACAGGTTTGTGATTCAACAGCCTTACACAATTCACTGTGTTCACGATAGCACATACCCTCCCCAATGTCTATCACCCAGTGCCCCCCATCCCTCCCACCCCCCACCACTCCAGCAACCCTCAGTTTCTTTCCTGAGATTAAGAATTCTTCATATCAGTGAGGTCATATGATACATGTCTTTCTCTGATTGACTTATTTCGCTCAACATAACACCCTCCAGTTCCATCCACATCATTGCAAATGGCAAGATCTCATTCCTTTTGATGGCTGCATAATATTCCATTGTATATATATACCACAGCTTCTTTATCCATTCATCTTTTTTAAGACAGCTGAGAAATGATCAAACGCAGCAAGCTGCTTCTCTTGCATTAACAATAAAATAAATAGCACTCCACAGGGAAACATAAAATTCTTTCTTTCAATACCAAAATCCAGAGCGGGGTGGGATATAAACCAGAGAAGAAGACCATTCTTGGAAAAACCTATTCCAAGGCCAGAAGCAATCAGATCCTTAGCCAGGAGGAAGCACTGGTTGGGACAAATGCTGTGCTGCCCCAATAGTCTGGTTGACAATGTTCTGCGAGACTAGGATGCCTCAGTCTTGGAAAGAATCTAAATTTCTATCAGATAAAAATGTCTATACTGGCCCAACCCCTTATTCTCCCAGTGGTAAGGCTGAGTGCAGAATGGCTGTGCTTGCCACATTTGGCTTCATCAGCTGTCCCAACCAGCCTGTTTATCTCTCTCCAACCTGAATCCACAATGAATGAGCCTGTAGGTGGGAAGGGAAGGGCAGAAAGTAACTCAATAACGCTATCATCTGAATCATTTCTAATGAGCTGGTGTATTAAAACTTGTCACTTTGTTTTAAAAAAAGACTTCTTATTATTTAAAGTATATGACTCCTATCCATTTACAATTATAATGAAACTAACCTTCTTTAATTAAATTTTTTTAATTTAAAAGTAATACATACTTATGTAGAAAATATAGCTAACTATTACCCGTGATACCAGCAGCCACAGAACAGCTCAATTTTATATGTGTATATGTAAATATGAATATATATGCATATATAGTTTTGCACCCCACATAGTTAATTTAACAGTTTATTGTGAACATTTTGTCATGTCATGAAATATTTTTTAAGAACCTGAATTTAATAGCTGTTTAATACTGCTCTCAAAGGCGTGTGCCAATTTTATTATTTTGAGACATTTAGAGTTTTCCCATTTTTTCTGGAGTAAATAATGCTTAATATTTGCCTGTAGATTCCAAAACACTAAGGTTTTCTTTTTTTTCTTATTTTTCTTTATTTATTAGCTATGATAGTAAAATCAGAATTTTGGCACTGAACAAAGCCTTAGAAAAAATATCTCTCACTCTATTTTAAGGAACTGTACTTTGAGATTTTTTTCTTTAAAGATTTTATTTATTTATTTGACAGAGAGATACAGCTAGAGAGGGAACACAAGCAGGGGGAGTGGGAGAGAGAGAAGCAGGCTTCCCGTGGAGAAGGGAGCCCAATGCGGGGCTCAATCCCAGGACCCTGGGATCATGACCTGAGCCAAAGGCAGACGCTTAACTACTGAGCCATCCAGGTGCCCACTTTGAGATGTTTTTATTTTTTTTTAATATTTTTAAAAATGTTTTATTTATTTATTCATGAAAGTCAGAGAGAGAGAGAGAGAGAGGCAGAGGCAGAGGGAGAAGCAGGCTCCCAAGGAGCAGGGAGCCCAATGCAGGACTCGATCCCAGGACCCTGGGATCATGACCTGAGCTGAAGGCAGATGCTTAACCATCTGAGCCACCCAGGCGCCCCTTTGAGATGTTTTTTAAAAGCACAGCAAATTAGATGGAATGATGAAACAAACATTAATTAATTATACCTCCTTCAGGATTTTAATTAAAGTAATTAGAATATAAAGCTGAAGTCTTGCTTATTCTATTTATCTCATCTTTTCACCTTTCAAACTGACTGTCATAAACATGATGTATATCACCCAGTCTAGATTTTTATATTTTTGCCACATACATATGGGAAATATATAGAGTTTCTTTTTCATATGTTTAAATGTTATCAGACTGAATGTAATATTTTTCTATTTCTTTTTCTATTCAACATTTAAAAAAATCTGTCTTTGTTGATTCATGTGATTCTAGTTCATTCATTGTAACTGCTGTATAGCATTCTATCATGTGAATATATAATGTTTACGCATTCCATTTTTCATAGCTCTTTAAGTTATTTCAGCATTTTCTCTAGTACAAACAGTGTTGCAATTTGTATGTGACTTTGTTCATATCTTGGCCATGTGCAAGGCCAGCATTCTTTCAGTATTTGCCTGATGTATCAAATGCCTTTTCCATCAACCTTTCTGGGTCTTGTTACTTTAAATGCATCTCTGGAAAGTAGCAAATACATGGATTTTTTTAAACTAATATGATTGTACCTTTTATGTAATCTTATTTGTATTATTATAATTACTGATATATTTGGACTTCTCTCTTCCATCTTATTTTGTGCGTTCCATTTTGGAGATTTTTCTTTGCTTCTTCTCCCTGTCCCTAAATTTTGTTGGATCCATCTCCTTCGGCTTCTTTTATTGGTTGAGATGTCACATTTTATTTCTACTATTTTAGTGGTTAACCTTACAGGTTTAAGATGTATACTTAAGAAATCTCAAGTTTGGGGTTCCTGGGTGACTCAGTTGGTTAAGCATCCAACTCTTGATTTTGTTTCAGGTCATGATCTCAGGGTCATGAGATCAAGACCCATGTGGGACTCTGCGCTGGGCATGGAGTCTGCTTGAGATCCTCTCTCTCTCTCCCTTTCCCTCTGCCCCGTTTGCACCCCCGCCCACCCCCAGTGGGCACTTTCTTTCTCTCTCAAAAAAAAAAAAGGAAATCTCAAGTTAATTTGCATCTTTCTCCTTCTTCCAAACAGTACAAGTCTTAGTAATGTGCTAACTATGACCTCTTGCACTCATGCTATTATTTTCTAGTACATTTGTTCTTGCATTTCTATGTGTTTGAGATAGAAGGAGAGACTTCCAGGGTCAGGTCAACCTACCACTGGAAGTCACAAAATAAAATTTTCAAGTGTTAAGTATTTGAAAATTTCTGGATAGATACCCACCAAAATATTGATAGTAATGATCTCAAAAATGGTATGATTAAAAGTGCCTTTTAATTCTTTTCTATAATTTTGTTTTTCTACATGTCCTCTTTTTTTCCATAATGAAAAAGTAGAAAGAAAGAGAGAAAGAAGAAAGACAGAAAAAGAAAAGAATGAGGGGGCAGAGCAAGATGGTGGAGGAGTAGGAGACCTGGATTTCATCTGGTTTCAGGAATTCAGCTGAATAGGGATCAAACCATTCTGAACACCTGCGAAATCAACAGGAGATCAAAGAAAAAAATAGCAACAACTCTCTGAACAGAAAAGCGACCACTTTCTGGAAGGTAGGACGTGCGGAGTAGTGAATCCGAGGTGATATTCGGGAGGATAGACGGCGGGGGAGGGGGCCTCCGTTGGCTGCTTCTGGCAAGTGATAGAGCCGTGGAGCACAAAATCGGAACTTTTAGAAGTCGGCTCCGCTGAGGAACGTCGCTCCACTGGCTAAGCTGGGGGGTGGAACCCTTGCAGGACAGTGTGGTCTCAGGACCCTCGGGGTCACAGAAAGACCGGGAGTGCCTGAGTGTGGCAGAGCTCCCAGGTATCAGAGCAGGGAAGCCGGCTGCAGAGACGGAGCCGAGGAGGGGGCTCACAGCTCGGGGTTGCCATAAACTGTGATCCGTGGCCCAGTCGGGCCACTGCTCCTCCAGCAGGGACCCAACAAGCGGCAGATCCGGGGAGAGTCCCCTTCCTCCCCTGGGAGGAGCAGAGTGGGAGCGCACCACAGGGATCTGCTGGGTTTGGAGACACCACACGGGGTCGGGTGCCAGAGATAGAAACGCTCGGTCACAGGCCGGGTGAGCACGGATTGCAGCTGGAGACCAGGGAGACGGGAGTGATTGACTGCCTTTATCTGGGGGCTCACAGAGGAGTGGGGCCCCGAATTCGCAGCTCTTCCAGGGCAGAGATTGGGAGACCACCATTTTCACTCTCGTCCTCCAAAGCTGTACGGAAAGATTGCAAGGAACAAAAGCTCCCGAGAGCAAACCCGAGCAGATTGCTTAGCCTGAACCCGGCAAGGGCGGGGCATTTCCGCCTCCGGCAAAGGCATTTGGGAACCACGGCAACAGGCCCCTCCCCCAGAAGATCAGCAAGAACAGCCAGGCAAGACCAAGTTTACCGATCAATGAGAATGGCACAACTCCAGTGCTAGGAGAATACTGCACATAGAATTCATGGCTTTTTTCCCATGATTCTTTAGTCTTTCAAAGTTAATTTTTTTAACTGTCTTTTTTTTTTTAATTTTTCTTTTTCCCTTTTTCAACCCACATCTTATCAATCCCTTTTTTCAAAAACATTTTTATTTTTCATTTTTAGAGTCATATTCTATCCCTTCATAGTAGTTACCCTTATTTTTGGCATATATATATATATATATGTTGTTTTCTCTTTAAAATTTTGAGATACAGTTTCTTCTAACAGATCAAAATATACTCTAAATCTCTAATGTATGGCTTTGTTCTAGTCTCCTGCCTGATCACATTCTCTCCCTTTTTTTTCTTTTTTTTTTAAATCCTCTTCTTTCTTTTTTCAAACAACTTCTTATCTTATCAATTCCTTTTATAAAATATTTTATAATTGTCATCTTTACAGTCATATTCCATCCCTTCATTGTATTAACCTTTATTTTTGTACATATATAAGTTTTTCTTTCTTTAAAATTTGGGGAGGCACTTTCTTTAACAGACCAAAATACACCCAAAATCTAGTGTGTGGCACTGATCTATGCACCAGCCTGGTCATATCTGATCATATTCTGTTTTATTTGTTTTGTTCTGTTTTTGTTTGTTTTTTTCTTTTTTCTTTCTTTCCCTTTCTTTTCCCATGGCTTCAGGTCTTTTCTGATTTGTTTAGAGTATATTTTCTGGGGACATTGTTACCCTGTTAGCATTTTGTTCCCTTATTCATCTATTCTCCTCTGGACAAAATGACAAGATGGAAAAAAATCACATCAACAAAAAGAACAAGAGGTAGTACCATCTGCCAGGGACCTACTCAATATGGACATTAGTACGATGTCAGACCTAGAGTTCAGAATGATGATTTTAAAGATACTAGCTGGGCTTGAAAAAAGCATGGAAGTTATTAGAGAAACCCTTTCTGGAGAAATAAAAGAACTAAAATCTAACCAGGTTGAAATCAAAAAGGCTATTAATGAGGTGCAATCAAAAATGGGGGTGCTAACTGCTAGGATAAATGAAGCAGAGGAGAGAATCAGTGATATAGAAGACCAAATGATGGAAAATAAAGAGGCTGAGAAAAAGAGAGATAAACAACTACTGGATCACGAGGGCAGAATTCGAGAGATAAGCGACACTGTAAGACAAAACAACATTAGAATAATTGGGATCCCAGAAGAAGAAGAAAGAGAGAGAGGGACAGAAGGTATATTGGAGCAAGTTATAGCAAAGAACTTCCCTAATTTGGGGAAGGAAACAGGCATCAAAATCCAGGAGGCACAGAGAACTCCTCTCAAAATCGATAAAAATAGGTCAACACCCCAACATCTAATAGTAAAACTTAGGAGTCTCAGAGACAAAGAGAAAATCCTGAAAGCAGCTCAGGAGAAGAGATATGTAACCTACAATGGTAGAAACATTAGACTGGCAACAGACCTATCCAAAGAGACCTGGCAGGCCAGAAAGGACTGGCAAGATATCTTCAGAGCACTAAACGAGAAAAATATGCAGCCAAGAATACTATATCCAGCAAGGCTGTCATTGAAAATAGAAGGAGAGATAAAAAGCTTCCAGGACAAACAAAAACTAAAGGAATTTGCAAACACAAAACCATCCCTCCAAGAAATCTTGAAAGGGGTCCTTTAAGCAAAGAGAGAGCCTAAAAGCAGCATAGACCAGAAAGGAACACAGACAATATACAGTAACATTCACCTTATAGGCAATACAATGGCACTAAATTCCTATCTTTTAATAGTTACCCTGAATGTAAATGGGCTAAATGCCCCAATCAAAAGACACAGGCTTACCAGATTGGATAAAAAGACAAGACCCATCGATATGCTGTCTGCAAAAGACTCATTTTAGACCCAAAGACACCCCTAGATTGAAAGTGAGGGGGTGGAAAACCATTTGCCACGCTAATGGACACCAAAAGAAAGCTGGGGTGGCAATCCTTATATCAGACAAATTAGATTTTAAACCAAAGATTGTAATAAGAGATGAGGAAGGACACTATATCCTACTTAAAGGGTCTATCGAACAAGAAGATCTAACAATTGTAAATATCTATGCCCCTAACATGGGAGCAGCCAATTATATAAGGCAATTAATAACAAAAACAAAGAAACATATTGACAACAATACAATAATAGTGGGGGACTTCAACACCCTCTGACTGAAATGGGCAGATCATCTAAGCAAAAGATCAACAAGGAAATGAAGACTTTAAATGACACACTGGACCAAATGGACTTCACAGACATATTCAGAACATTCCATCACAAAGCAACAGAATACACATTCTTCCCTAGTGCCCATGAAACATTCTCCAGAATAGATCACATCCTAGGTCTGAAATCAGGTCTCAGCTGGTACCAAAAGATTGGGATCCTTCCCTGCATATTTTCAGACCACAATGCTTTGAAACTAAAACTCAATCACAAGAGGAAAGTCGGAGAGAACTCATACATGGAGGCTAAAGAGCATCCTACTAGAGAATGAATGGGTCAACCAGGAAATTAAAGAAGAATTACAAAAATTCATGGAAACCAATGAAAATGAAAACACAACTGTTCAAAGTCTTTGTGATGCAACAAAGGCAGTCCTGAGAGGAAAGTATATAGCAATACAAGCCTTTCTCAAGAAACAAGAAAGGTCTCAAATACACAATCTAACCCTACACCTAGAGGAGGGAGAGAAAAAACAGCAAATAAAGCCTAAATCCAGCAGGAGAAGAGAAATAATAAAGATCAGAGCAGAAATCAATGAAATAGAAACGAAAAGAACAGTAGAACAGATCAACGAAATTAGGACCTGGTTCTTTGAAAGAATTAACACGATTATCAACCCCTGGACAGACTTAATCCAAAAGAAAAGAGAAATGACCCAAATCAACAAAATCATGAATGAAAGAGGAGAGATCACAACCAACACCAAAGAAATAGAAACAATTATAAAAACATATTACGAGCGACTATATGCCAGCAAACTCGATAACCTGGAAGAAATGGATGCATTCCTAGAGATGTATCAACTACCAAAACTGAACCAGGAAGAAATAGAAAACCTGAACAGACCTATAACCACTAAGGAAATTGAAGCAGTCATCAAAAATCTCCCAACAAACAAAAGCCCAGGGCCAGATGGCTTCCCAGGGGAATTCTACCAAACATTTCAAGAAGAATTAATACCTATTCTTCTGAAACTGTTCCAAAAAAATAGAAATGGAAGGAAAACTTCCAAACTTGTTTTATGAGGCCACCATTACCTTGACCCCAGAACCAGACAAAGACCCCATCAAAAAGCAGAATTACAGACCAATATCACTGATGAACATGGATGCAAAAATTCTCACCAAAATACTAGCCAATAGGATCCAAAAGACCATTAAAAGGATTATTTACCACGACCAAGTGGGATTTATCCCTGGGCTGCATGTTTGGTTCAGCATCTACAAATCAATCAGAGTGATACAATACATTAACAAAAGACAGAACAAGAATCATATGATCCCCTCAATAGATGCAGAAAAAGCATTTGACAAAGTACAGCATCCTTTCTTGATCAAAACTCTTCAGAGTATAGGGATAGAGGGTACATACCTCAATATCATAAAAGACATCTATGAAAAACCTACAGCGAATATCATTCTCAATGGGGAAAAACTGAGAGCTTTTCCCCTGAGGTCAGGAACACGGCATGGATGTCCACTATCACCACTGCTATGCAACATAGTATTAGAAGTCCTAGCCACAGCAATCAGACAACAACAAGAAATCAAAGGCATCCAAATCAGCAAAGAGGAAGTCAAATTCTCACTATTTGCAGATGATATGATACTTTATGTGGAAAACCCAAAAGACTCTACCCCAAAACTGCTAGAACTCATACAGGAATTCAGTAAAGTGGCAGGATATATAAAATCAATGCACAGAAATCAGTGGCATTCCTTTACACCAACAAGACAGAAGAGAGACAAATTAAGGAGTCGGTCCCATTTACAATTGCACCCAAAACCATAAGATACCTAGGAGTAAATCTAACCAAAGAGGCAAAGGATCTGTACTCAGAAAACTATAAAATACTCATGAAAGAAATTGAGGAAGACACAAAGAAATGGAAAAATGTTCCATGCTCATGGATTGGAAGAACCAACATTGTGAGATGTCAATGCTACCTAGAGCAATCTACACATTCAATGCAATCCCCATCAAAACACCATCCACTTTTTTCAAAGAAATGGAACAAATAATCCTAAAATTTGTATGGAATCAGAAAAGATCCCAAATAGCCAGAGGAATGTTGAAAAAGAAAAGCAAAGCTGGCGGCATCACAAGTTTGGACTTCCAGCTCTATTACAAAGCTGTCATCATCAAGACAGTATGGTACTGGCACAAAAACAGACACATAGATCAATGGAACAGAATAGAGAGCCCAGAAATGACTCTCAACTCTATGGTCAACTAATCTTTGACAAAGCAGGAAAGAATGTCCAATGGCAAAAAGACAGTCTCTTCAACAAATGGTGTTGGGAAAATTGGACAGCCACATGCAGAAGAATGAAACTGGACCATTTCCTTACACCACACATAAAAATAGACTCCAAATGGTTGAAAGACCTAAGTGTGATATAGGAGTCCATCAAAATCCTAAAGGAGAACACAGGAGGGATTGAGTGCCTGGGTGATAGACAGTGGGGAGGGTGTGTGCTATGGTGAGTGCTGTGAATTGTGTAAGACTGTTGAATCACAGATCTGTACCTCTGAAACAAATAATGCAATATATTTTTTAAAAAAATAAAAAGGAAGATAGCAGGAGGGGAAGAATGAAGGGGGGGAAATTGGAGGGGGAGATGAACCATGAGAGACGATGGACTCTGAAAAACAAACTGAGGGTTCTAGATGGGAAGGGGGGGTGGGAGAATGGGTTAGCCTGGGTGATGGGTATTAACGAGGGCACATTCTGCCTGGAGCACTGGGTGTTATGCACAGACAATGAATCATGGAACAGTACATCAAAAACTAATGATGTAATGTATGGTGATTAACATAACAATAAAAAATTTAAAAAAAGAAAAGAATGAAAGGAAAGTAACTTCCTTTACTGTTTTGTTTTCATTTTGTACTGTGGTTTTCTTCTCTTTTTTTTTAAGATTTTATTTTTAAGTAATCTCTACAACCAACGTGGGGCTCAGACTCACAACCCTGGGATCAAGAGTCACCATGCTCCACCCACTGAGCCAGCCAGGCACCTCCTTCTGTGGTTTTAATTTTAACTAATGATAGGTTACAGTTTTAAACTCACCAATAATGGATAGCTAAATTGTCCCCATGTATCAGTTATCTATTGACTCAACAATGCCACAAAACAAATGATCTCAAAACTCCAATAGCACACAACAATGAGCATTTATTTTTCACACATCTGTATCTGCTGATCTTGGTCTGGCTTGCTCATATGACTGGTGTGGTAGAATAATGGTATCCAAAGGTGTCCATGTTCAAATCTGCAGGACCTGTGACTATATTACCTTATATGGCAAGAGAGACTTTGCAGATATGATCAAGTTAAGAATCTTGAGATGAAGAGATAATCCTTGATTATCTGGGTGGGCCTGATATAAACACAAGAGCGCTTATAGGAAGTCAGCAGGAGGTCATACAGGAGAGAAGATGCTACGCTGCTAGCTTTGAAGATGGAGGAAACATTCATGAGTCAAAGAAATATAGGTGACCTCTAAAAGCTGGAAAAGGCAAGGAGATAGATTCTCCTCTGTGGCCTCCAGAAGGAAGGCAGCTCTGTGTACCCATTTTAGGTTTCTGACCTCCAGATCTATAATAATAAATTTGTGCTGTTTGAAGCCACTAAAATTGTGATAATTTTTTAGAGTGGCAATAGAGAACTAATACATCTTGAGATGTCTGGCTGTCAGATGATCTAAGATGACTTCAGCTGGGATGACCAGGGTGACTCAGCTCTCTTCCACAAACCCTTAAGCCTGGGCATATTTTCATGATGGTGGCAGACACAAAAGTACAAGCAAATGGAAGCACAGAAAGCCTTTTGTGACCCAGGCATAGAAGGGGGACATATCCCTTCAGCTTCATTCTATTTACTAAAGCAAGTCACATGTCCAACTCCAGATTCAGGGGTGTGAAAATAGACTCTGCCCTAGACTCTACCTTGTTAGAAAGAGGAGTTATGAAGTCATGTGACAAAAGACATGGATATAGGATGGGCAAAGAATTAGGGCAAATGATGCAATCTACCATAATGAATTAAACAGTCACATTTGGGTAAATGATTAAGTACTTCTAATTCCAGATGCTCTATCAAGATTGTATCTCTTATTTCTCAGTTGGTCTCATAATCTTATCTACCTTTCTAATATGAGGTTTGGGTATAGGTAGAAGTTCACATTCTTCCCTACATGTGGTTCTCTGCTGACTCCCACTGACCTCAAATTTGGATATACCTCAACTTACCTGGCAAAACTCCGATCTTATTGCATCCAATGCTGATGGGTCTTATGTAATTCATGATATTCCCTGGCTGAATTGTTCAACTTTTGGGGACTTAGTGGTGATTCTCCTCCTCTGGGACATGGCAATGTTTTCCATTCAAATTGATCTGGAGTAGCCCACCCTGCTGCCCTCTACTACAAAATCACCACGTCCTTTACTACAAGGATCCCCTTGATTCAGGTCACAAGGCAGCTACTTCAATTATCTTACGTGCCCCTCTGTCCCACACTCCCTGGGGTATACAGGGGATTCTGAATGCCTTACAAAGCATTCTCAGGCTGAAGCAGGTGGTATAAGCTTTCTTCATGATTAACCACATCATGCCATGTATTCTTGTCTATTCTGCTTTTACCTCTTCTTGTTGGCATAGGATTCTTCTAATAATCTTGAAATATTCCTAAGATATGTTCATTAAAATTGAGACATAATTCCCCCCACTCTGGCACTTCTCCAAAACAGTATGGATATTTCTCCCATTGTATTATCTCAGATGCTTTTGGCTCTAAATAATGGAAAATCTGACTCAAATTAGATTAGAGAAATAAAATTATTATGTCACAAAAGAGGAAGTCTAGAGTTAGGGTTTTTGGTTCAAGACCTCAGCAATATCACATTGTCAGCTCTGATATGGGTTCTTCCCATCTCTTTACTCTGAGAGCCACAGTGTTGACCTCATTCTAAAACTGGTTTCCTGCTAGCTCAGAAGTTGGCTGTAAATCATACTGGGAGCCTGCTTCCTCCATCACCAGTGGGAGAGAGAGGGAGAACACCTCTCTGTAATCTTGTATTAAAAAGTTTTTCCTTTTCATTGGACCAACTCAAAACTAGTAAGAGTGGACAGAGGAATGGCTTGTGCTGATTGGTGAAAGCCTGGATTTCTGAACCAGTTGCCATGAAGACGGTTGAGATGACCATAATTTGGTTCAATTAAAGCTCCACCCCTGTAACTGGAGGTGAGTTCAGTTTTCCTAGTCACACAGACTGTGAAGTAAAGATGGACACCTAACAAAGTCTTCATTCTACCGGTAAGAAGATAAGCAGTTATGGATGTTTGTTCTTCCACAATAATGTTCCCTAAAAACATATTTCAAAAAGATCTTTTTTTAAGATTTTATTTATTTATTTGAGAGAGAGAGAGAGAGCATGAGCAGGGAGAGGGGCAGAGGGAGAGGGAGAAGGAGACTCCCCACTGAGCAAGGAGTCCCACCAGGACTCCCAGGACGCTGAGATCACAATCTGAGCCGAAGGCAGATGCCTAACTGACTGAGCCACGGAGGCAACCCACAAAAGGTCTTTTTTTTATATCTACTAGAAAGAACCAGTACATTCATATCTGACCTCTTGTCCTTCAGTTTCTCGCTCTCCCTTTCTCTTTTAGTAGTGAGAAACTTCCTATTCCTTTCTGTCTCATTGAAACTTCTCTTTAAATATACACTAAATTCTCTTTACCTCTACCTCATTGTGAAACCCTGTGTGTAGACTCCAATTCCCCTTACCATGTAAAGGAAAGGTTTGAAATTTTAAAATTCCTTTTTTCTTTGTCAACAAAAGCTAGTTTTATAAACTGTCATTTACTGGACAGAGCCCCTTTATAATGATGACACTCAACATTTGTCTAGGGGGCATCTGCCATCCTCATGAAGATATAAATGCCAGTAAGCCAATGAGTAGAGTGTACCAAGGCAGCAAGACAGATTCAAAAAGTATTACAGAAATATAGAAAAAAAAACACAGAAAAACAAAAACCACGTCACACTGCCTGCCTGATTTTTCCTCCAGGCAAAGAAGATTAGCCTCTTCAAATTTCAGACTATGTCAACTCTGTCCATGTTGCTTAACATCCAGTCCAAACGACTTTTCCCAGTAATTCTCTAGTTCACCATTATATTGGCTTCCTTCCTAGAAATTATTAGAGTTTGTAATTATCTATTTATTTATAATTATGCCTATTTATTTCCTTGCTAGTTTATTTCCCACTTCCTGCACTAGAATGTAAGAACCATGAGGGTAGAGAGTTCAGCTATATCATTCACTACTTCATCTCCAACTTCTACCAGAGGGCCTGGCACAAAAATAGACTTCCAGTAGTTATTAGTTGGATGAATGAATGAGTGAGTGAATGAATTAATTTTTTTCTCTTTCTAAATTGAACAACTCTTAATGGACCTTCAGATCCATTATCTTAGTGGATTCTCAGAATAAAGTTACTCTTTTCACCAGATAATAATAACGATAGCAGTATCTGGGTACAGAGATGTTAAGTGACTTGCTCAAAGACACACAGTAAGTGTTAATATGAATATCAAACTCAGGTCTTCTGTCTCAGATTCTGTGCTCTCTCCATTCTGACCCATGCTTTAAAGTTCTCAAAACTTAAGAACCACTTCAACAGGTACATATGGTAGAAAGTCCTCTCTAGTCAAAGAGAATAGAATGAGCAGTGTTAGGGAGATAGGAGGCAACAGGGAGCATTCTGAGAGAGCTGTGGTGCATTCTGGGAGCACTTTCCTGTACCTAGCCCCATAAAATGCCTAGGGAGATGCAAGACTTTCCAGAGAAGAGGGGAGCTTTTTCCTGCCTGTGTTTGGCTGTAAACAACCATTACTGCCTCTAGCATTGCAGAGAAGCAAGTTCCCTGCATAATAAGAGCCTGAAAGGAGGACACAGAATAGGAATCCCAAGGTGGAGGAGATTAAATTTAGCCTCTGTTTTCTTGGAATGTTCCAGGAGCTAGAGCTACTTGGGAACAAGGCCAGCAATCAGAGAGCAGGGCTTCTCCTTCAGCAAAGGGAAATATTCCAGGCCCTGCAGGCATGCTCCATTTCATGCTGAAGGATTGGCCAGGGCGGGTGTCTGTCAGGAGCTTGGGGAGCTGACCACAAATCAGCAGGGAAGCTGTCAGGACAAGCAATGCTGGCTTTTTCCTACCTTGGAAACCCCAAAGCCTCTAAAACCAGAGACCTGAGGCAGCTCAGATGCTGAAACAGCTGTATAACTTCATACGTGCTTGAAGAGCTTCCTCCCAGTATAAGATAGGATAAGCCTTATCTCCGAATAACCACTGGTAGGACCAGAGCCCATCCTTTAGCAGCCAATGTTCTCACTGACGCTTAATAAAAAGCTTTGCCAGAGGACTTGGGCTCTGTATTACCTTCCTAGGGCTGCCATAACAAAGCATTACAAACAGGTGGCTTAAAGCAACAGAAATGTATTGCCTCACAGTTCTGGAAGTTAGAAGTCCAAAATCAAGGTGTTGGCAGGACCATGTTCCCTCTGAGACTCTGGGTAAAATTTTTCCTCCCCTCTTTCTACCTCCCAGTAGTGGCTGTTAATCCTTGGCATTTGTGAACTTACAGCTGTACCATACCAATACCTTACCTTCACCCTTACATGGCATTTTCCCTGTGTGTCTCAGTCTTCATCTGGTGTTTTTCTCTTCTTATAAGAATAGTAGTTATATTTGGATTAGAGCCCACCCTAATAACTTTGCCTTAACTTGATTTCATCTGCAAAGATCCTATTTCCAAATTAAGGTCCCATTCATAGGTACCAGGAGTTAGAATTTCTACATATGTTGGTGGGACACAATTCAACTTATCCCACGTTAGTATTATTATCTCCATTTTTTTTGGAGGAGGAAACTGAGGCTCAGAAAAACCAAAAGAATTGTGCGATGTCACAATGGTGAATCAGTTGCCTCATGACCCCAATTTTTTCCATGCCTCTCTGTATCTACATCTTTTGGTAGTGCCTTTCTACACCGACTCTGGGCTTAGCCATGTGACTTGCTTCAGACAATGAATAGCGCAAACATGATATAAACAGAGGCTTGAAAAGGGCTTTTACATTAGGACTTGCCACTCTTGCATACTCTTTGAGCTCTGTGGTCATCATGTGAATAAGCTCAAACTAGGCCTGCTGGATAATGAGTGACTACATGGAAGAGACCCCAATCATCCCAGTGTCACCATAATAAATCAACCAGCATGAGCCAAACCTCCAGGTGACCACAGATACATGAGCAAGCCCACCAAGATCAGGCAAGTTCAACCCAAATCACCAGAACCCATACCTGACCCATAGATTCATGATTAATCATGAATAAATGGTTATTGTTCTATGCAAAAAAAAAATTGAGGGTGGTTTGTTATACTGAAAAAATTAACTGATATTGCCACAAAGATGGTAAACAGCAGAGCTAGTTATGGTAAGGTGGTGGGAGGGAGCAGGTAGGGAAGGAAGTGTATTACTGAATCAATTAGCTATTGCTATGCAACAAACCACCCCAAAACTAAGTGTCATAAAATAACAACTATTATTTCTCATCAGCCTGTGATCCTACTAGGAAGCTCTCCATCCTGGATCAGGCTTGATTGATCTTGGCAGGGCTTGCTCAGACATCAACTATCTGCTGCTAGATTGGCTATCAGCTGGCTGGTCTAGGGTGGCCTTAGCTGGGATGCCTTGGCTCTGCTCCATGTATCTCTCACATGCCTCCAGCAAGCTAGCTCAGACATGTCCTCTTGATGGTACAAGTGTCCAAGAGAGAAAGCAAAGATGCACATGCACTTTTCAATAAGATGGCTATTATCTCATTAATAAACACATCTCATGGTCAGGCCCAGAATCAGTGGGAAGGTCACTAACCAATGCTGTGGATAAAAAGAGGTATGGGGGCACCTGGGTACCTCTGTTGGTTAAGCATCTGACTTTGGCTCAGGTCATGATCTCAGGGTCCTGGGATCAAGCCATGTCAGGCTCCCTGCTTACCCCTCTCCCTCTGGCCCTCCCCCCTGCTCGTGTTCTCCTTCCCTCTCTCTCTCTCTCTCAAATAAATGAATAAAATTATAAAAAAAAATAAAAGAGAGGCATGGAAATCTGTGTCTATTAATGCAATCAATATTCAATAACAAGCTAATAATCATGAAGCTGGACAGAGAACTGGGTTCTTGGAAGGAAGAATAGCGAAATGTGTATCTTAAGAGGAATTGAGATATTTCAGAAAACTCAGAAAGCTCAGAAAACAATGGGGTAACTAGGATGAAAGCGAGTTCATTCATAAGTACCTGGAAAAAGTACTTGGGCAGAAGTCTGTGGAGATCCTATCTACAGATGGCCGCAGCCTGGCCCAGAGTTCCTCCTACTCTTTACCCAGCAATAAGTCCCTAGTATTGACTAAGAAAAGAAGAAAATTTCCTAGAAGGCACAAGGGCGGATCCAGTAAGAGCTAAGATTTTCCAGAGTATGGTCTTGGGCCTTGAATGCCTTGGACAGAGGTACAGCTAAACATTTCATGGCTTCTGTGACCTTATAAACACCACCACCCCTTGACTGTGAACATATTGTTATTTCCATGTCTCAAATTATAGGGTAAGAAAGTCTCATTCTCAGGAAAAAACAGCAAATAATTCAAAAGTACATATGAAAAAATTATGGTGTGGCTTCTACCTCATTCCTCAGGGGTAGTCATTGCTCTCAGTCTGGAGAATTCTTTCCAGTCTTTTCCCTGCATATGTACTTTTTTGCATGTGACTTTCATGCATTATTGAGCAGGGCTGGGGAAATGAGGCCACCATTCTAGGCATCACTCTGACAGTCCAGAAAGCCAGCCTTTTCCTCCTCGTCCAACCCTTGTGCTGTCCCTCCCTAACCAGAAAAATACTCCCCCTTCATGTTTGTGAAGCATAACACTAGAAAGTCAAATGTAGAAACACTGGGGGGGGGGGGACAAAATGAGGTGAGAGAAAGGAAAATAGAATCAAGAAATATCAGCAGGAAAAAAAATTATAAAATGAAAAGAATCTGGAAAAATGCTGTGGAGATGTTCTGGTCTAGTATTTAATCTAAAGACCTAATGGAAGTACATCACATCCTGAATAAATATGGGTGATGAGTCCAGAGATTAGATACATCTTAATAATGAGCAGGCCAGGTGGGGCCTCACACTTCCCATTTAATGTTTGGTCCATTTTTAGTCTTATTAACTGTGGGTCATTTCAGTTTCAGAAGTCCCATGTCCACTGGTGCCTTTTACTTGAAAATTGTATGTGTTTCAGCTAGCATTGGATTTGGGTGTAGATACATGTGACAGAATATGCAAAATAATGGTGCCTTAAGGAAGATAAAAGTTCATATCCCCCTCACATAAGGAGAATCTAGATTTAGATACCCAGGGCAGATTTGGCATTCCCTGATACCAAAGACCTAAGTTCCTTTATCTTGTTGATCTATTATCCTTATCACACGGCCTCTAACTCATGGTCCAATCTAGCTCCTAAAATTCTAACATCAATTCTGCATTCCAACCTGCATGGTGGAGGAAGGCAGTGAGGAAGGGTTGAGACTCTTTCTTTAAGGAAACTTCCCATCAGCCTCATACAACACTTCCTCTTATAATGCATTGGCCAAAATGTAGTCTCATGACCATTGTTAACCACAAGGCAAGCTGAGAAATATAGACTTTGTTCTCTGGGGAAGGATATGTGCCCAGTTAAAAAATAAGGTGTTCTACCACTAAGTATGGAAGGCAAAGGGATATGGAGGGTCAACTAGTAATCTCAGACATATAAAGTCATCAAAATTTTCCTCCCTGAACCCTTTCGAGAAACTGAGTACATAAACACAGATGATGTCTAGGCACCTCAAACTTGTTTTAAATATACAATTTGTTTTCTCCAAAGGAGGACAGAAGGAAAGTTGTCAAGTTAAAGAATGCAGAAGATTTTAAATGATCGCAGTCCACTTGGTCTCCACCTCCCCAGAGGCCATCCCAACCCAGAGTCTTTCCTGTAGAACAGTGGGCAATGATCTCAATTTTTGTCTAGAGAGTCTTTGACTTCGAGGTAGGCAGTGCTCGCCTTACCTTCAAGTGACCAGTCTTCCCCAGGCTCTGCAATGAATGGGAAAAAGAAAGCCTGCCTTGTGTTAAGCAGAAGAGGTGGGCATGCTCTTGGATGTTTGGTGGAGTACACAGTGAGGAGGACAGAAAGCTGAGAGTGAGTACTCCTTTGCATACTCCTCTCATTTGGAAACCACTGGAGAGAGAGAAAGATGCTTTGTGCTTGTAGTAAGTTCTCACTCTCAGCTTTCATTTTCCTAATGTATAAAACAGGGACAGTGAAACCAGACTCATAGGCTTACTAGAAGGGTTATTTGGAAAATCCTTGCTGAAGTTCCTGGCAAACATCTCCACTTAATGTGTTTGAGTTCCTTTCTCCTTTTAGATATTCTTAGATTATCTAAAAAATATCTCATCTCCTTTTGGAATAAGATAATCTGATTATAAGGACACATTTCCCAAGAAAACATGATGAGAAAAATTTGGCAAAATGTCTAGAGCTGTAAAATGGTAGCCACTAGACATTTGTGGCTATTAAGCACTTGAAAGGTGTCTACTATAATTAGGAACTGAATTTTTTATTTCATTTTAATTTATTTAAACTTATATTTAAAATCTGATACTTGATTCAAGCATTAGAAAATATTTATGCATGTGTGGAGCAACTTGGGTATGTGAATCTCCTTTTCCAACCATAAATTTTATAAAATTGAAATACAAATCAAGGATTTCCTATGAAAATTTAACACTTGAATAAAAATGTGCTGTAAGTGTCAAATACCAGATACTAAAGACTCACTACAAAAAAAGAATGTAAAATATTTCATTAATAATTTTTACATTGATTACATATTTAAATGATATGTTGGATAAACAGAATACATCATAAAATTAATTTCATCTGTTTCTTTTTACTTCTTGAATGTGGTGAATAGAAAATTTAAAACGCATAAATGACTTGCATTATATTTCTATTGGATAGTGCTTGGCAGAGGACAGCAAATAATTGGATTGAGTTTTCTTACCAGAGTGGCTGGTGATTTTGGCCTTGGTCAGACATTTCATTAATTAATTGAGCACCTATTCTGAGGTAGGGAGAAAGGAACAATTGAATCATAAACAAGCATATAAACCAACATTGTAAAACAAGATAATTACAAATAATTTTCATGAGTACAAGGAAAAAATATATGCCATAATGATTAAGGGAATAATTAGCCAGAGATGGGGGTGTTTCCTTAAATGAGAGAGCAGGCAGAGAAGGCCTCCAAGAGAAGGAACATCTGAGTTAAGACTTGAATGGTAAAGATGAGCTAGAAGTGCAACAATTTAGATGAGAGGAACATTTTACAGGAATATTAAATGATTGTGTTCAAGATCAGACAGCTACTCAAGAGTCAGACTAGGATTATATACTCAGATTGGTCAGTCCCCAGAGTTTGTGATCATAACCATTTGTGAAATGCTACTTTTTCCTCTGATAATAATATTGTCCTAGTCTTATAAAGGGGCTAAATTATTGCCACTGACTAACTGCCCTTTTCCTGCCCTGTTGTATGGAACTTATCTCATTATGTTACCAATGTGGCATTCCTCAGTTAGATTCCTAAGGGCAGGAATCAATACACATAGGTATGTGGCATATATTGGAGGAAAGGGTCCTTTTCTACTCTTTTTAGCATTTTGATTTTTTTTAAAGATTTTATTTATTTATTTGAGAGAGAGAGAGAGAGAGAGAGAGAAACAGCATGAGAGGGGAGAGGGTCAGAGGGAGAAGCAGGCTCCCCACCGAGCCGGGAGCCCGATGTGGGACTCGATCCCAGGACTCCGGGATCATGACCTCAGCCGAAGGCAGTCGTTTAACCAACTGAGCCACCCAGGTGCCCAGCATTTTGATTTTCAATGACAAGGATAAATTACAAAGATTGCCAAAATGGTGGAAATTATTTCTGAGGAAAGGAGTTAAACAGGTGTATCTTTCCAAAGCTATGACTTAATGGGGTCAGGCTAACAAGCTTGAGGGAATAGAAATGACCTAGTGAAAAAATAATGGTAATTCTGAGAGGCGGACAGTGTGGATTTTGGAGTAGGGGCCCAACCAGCACTACAGTCCCATGGGGAGTTATTAGATCTGGAAGACCAGCCATCCCTTGAAGCTTCTATAGACTGAAAAATTGATGTAATCTGATGCATTGGGTTACAGAATTTTATAGGCAAAACTGATGAGGATTATCATCTTTTCTCAGACTTTGAGTCTCCCATATTTCTTTTGAACTCCTAGGGACTGCTGTGAAATTACAAGTGTGCAGTGTGGAGCCATTTGAGCTACAGACCTTGCTTGATTTTTTTTTTTTTTTTTATGCTGTAACTAAAAATCCAGAAATCTGGTTGGCCTTTGCTTTACTTCACAAAAGAAAATGACTAAAGTAAATCTTCGTAGATACAAAAACAAAGATGGAGGAAAACGACCCCAGTGTTGTGTGAAGAAGCATGGGGGGATATTGAGATTCATAGGTTTGGAGAAAGACAGACAGCTGTGTCAAAAGAATAATTCAAGTTTAAAAAAAAACACCTCATTTTTGTGTAATAAGGGAAATTCTATATCTAACTCTGATCTCTCCTGTGGCTCCAGGCTTATAGACCCAATTGCCCACTTAGCATACAACCACCAACAGAAAAATTATCTCGTGGTCGCCCCAAATTGAACATGGCTAAAATAGAACTTTTGGGTTTTATGCCTAGTTTTTCCCATCTAGGGAAATGAGTACTATTTAATTGCTCAAGCCATACCTTCTGATATCAATTCTGTCATCAAGTACAGCTAATTCTACCTCCAAAATGTATTTAGAACTTTTTAGCTTTTCATGTGTTCATTGGCCATTTTTTTATTATGTTATGTTCATCACCATACAGTACATCATTAGTTTCTGATGTAGTGTTCCATGATTCATTGTTTGTGAAATTTAGAACTTTACTTTTTTCTATCTCCAGAATCAACCCCCACCCCCAGTCCAAGCTGTCATCATTCTGAATGTCAACAACAGCCTCTGACCAAGTGTCTTGGCTTTTATTCTTTCTTCCCAAGTCATTCTTTAGGGAGCAGTCACAAGCCAACCCAGATCCAAGGGAGGTAACATTGACCCCCAAGCTCTCAGTAAAAGGAATGTCAAAGAACTTGCGACCATTTTTTTTTTTAACGGCCACACTCAGTCTTACAGAAATTGGTACCCATTGTAAAGTACTTCCTTTGGCATTCCCACTGCTTCTGGTCACATTCCCTGCCCAATGTGGGGGAAAAAAAATGTCCACACCAATTGCATCTTTCCACAAAGTCCATTTTTTGCATGGTTTACCTACAAGAACTCAGCAAGCCTGTCTGCTAATACTTTGAGGTGACTGACTGAGAGCAGCCCCTTACCTCTGTATTGTTAGCTCTTCAGTGAGCCTTTGGAAAATTCTTTAGTCTCTCTAGGGCTCAGTTTCCTGATGAATTAAGGGTCCTTATATCTCGTCACTCTAAGTGCCTTGCATTTCAGCCAACAATGTGAGAGTCCAGTACTGACCATGCTCACATACTATAGATATATAGCTAATAATAGTCTTTTAGTTGCTTTAGTTATAAGAGATCTGCTTACATTTCCTCTTTTCATAGAACATGATGCAAGTCTTCTGAAGATTTGAGCTGTTTTGCCATCCCTCCTCCCCAGCATCCCTAAATCATTTGAACCAACTTTAGATGGTGTGATGATTTCTATAAGTAATTTTCTAAAAGCTACTTTCTCTTTTTTGGCCCAGCCAATTTATCCCCATTCCAGTTTTCCAAGCAAGCCCCTATTTGATTTGGCCTTTTTTTCCCCTGCAAGGTCTTCTTTTCTTTCTAACTATTCCAATTCTTTTCTTCAGTTGTCTTATCCAGAAGAGGCTTTTCATTAGAATAAATTTATAACAAAAAGCAATTTCCCCTCTGAATTTCTTTTGCTCTTGTGTTAAAAAAAACAATGCATGTTGACTTAGAAAACTGAATTCCTTTTACATTTAGGGGTTCATTTAAGCTAGGGTAAAAGACAAAATATATATTTTTTCAAAACTATTTAGATAAAAG
This sequence comes from Zalophus californianus, assembly GCF_009762305.2. NCBI lineage: Eukaryota > Metazoa > Chordata > Mammalia > Carnivora > Otariidae > Zalophus > Zalophus californianus. The sequence goes on along the minus strand of NC_045602.1, from coordinate 104,349,060 downwards.
TTTTTTAAATCCATTCTTATTGAACTGCTTATAAGGAGAAAAAAGATTATTTTGTTTATCCTCAAGCCTCTTTTTCTAAATTTTCGTTCTGAGACATACATGAATATATCACATATATGTAAATAAATATAACAAAAGTAAATTCTTGTGAAAAGACATTTAGTATTTTTATACAAACTAAACAACTATTAATTATTAATAATCAAAAGGGTTGAGGTAGCTTTAAAAAAAAAGCTTTTTAGGGCGCCTGGGTGCCTCAGTTGGTTAAGTGTCTGCCTTTGGCTCAGGTCATGATCCCAGGGTCCTGGGATCCCTGTTTAGCGGGGAGTCTGCCTCTCTCTCTGCCCCTCTTTCTGCTCATTCTCTCTCTCTCTCTCATGCTCTCTCTCTCAAATAAATAAAATCTTAAAAAAAACTTTTTATGGCAGTATAACATATGCATGGAAGATTACACAAATGGTAAGTATATGACTTGAGGAAATTTCACAAACTGAAAACATCCATGTAACCAGCCAAAGGATTGACTTTTATCTTGCTAATGGATTCTCAGTGATGGGCTCTTGAGAAACTCCTGTATAGTTGTCCTACGTTGTTATTAACATTATCTAAGCATGAGGCTATTTTCTCCAACTAAATTATACATTCAATATGGTTTCTACAGTAGGACTATAATTTATACCTCATTTTTTCTACCACAGAGCTAGCTAAATGCCCTAAACTGAGGACAGCTTCAACAAATGAATATGAACTATATTCAGACTCAGTTTATTATACATTAATACATGTCGATTTCTTCTTTATATGCTTCTATTTCTTACTTCACCTTCTACATCACTGACTTTCTAAGTCTTGTTGCTGGCCCCAACCTCACTGGCCAAATGGAATTTCTTAAGGCTCTTCTTCATCTACACTTTCACTCTAGCTGAGCTCAGTTGTTTCCATGTTTTTAACTAATATCTATGTGCTGAAGACTCTCAAATTATAACCTATAATTTCGTCAATTAATGGCATTGATGGCCCCAATTAATGGCCTCTTGATAGCCATACCATTGCAATGTGACTTTACAATTGCTCCCATGATGAGGCAGAATCTATTTCTCCACCTACTGAACTTGGTCTGGCCTTATAACTTTCTTTGGTTAATACAATACTGGGGAAGTGATGGTGTACTAATTGTGAACTTAAGGCTCTGCTTACTCTTGGAACCCTCCCTCTATTATATGAGCAAGCCCAAGGAATCCCACTAAAGAGTGAAAAACCACAGAGGTCATTACACCAACTGACAATCAACCAACCCCAGCAGCAAACCACCTAGCCAACTCAGAGCTGACTACCGATGCATTAGGGAACCATGGTGAGACCAAATAAGACTCCCCGCTTAATCCAAGATAATTTGCCAACCTGAAGAAATATAACAGGACAAATAGTTATTGTTTAAGCTGCTGACTTTTGGAGTGGTTTGTTACACAGCAATAGTTAACTGATATACCAGTTTAGACTTATATATAGACATACATTCAACTACCAGCCTGACAGCTCCATATAAATGGTCCATAGCCATCTTAAAAACAAAACAAAACAAAACAAGTCTACACTAAACTGTTGATTTTTACCAAGTACAAAACCTCCCCTTTCTAATCTTTTCCTCTTGGAAAGTAGCTCCACCATACAACCAGATATTCAAACACAAAATCTGGAAGATATCTTTAATTCTTCCTTTCTCTTACCTCTCACACCCATTCCATCAGCAAATCCTGTTGACTCCATTTTCTAAATTTATCTTAAATCTACACTTCTTTCCAGCACCTCTAACATCATTCTCCCAGTCTAAGCCTCTGCCATTTCTTGCCTATAGCACCACAGTAACCTCCTATCTGATCTCCCCTCTCTACTGCTAAATCTTTCCAACCCCTTTTCACACAAAAGCTAGTTTTGACTTTAAATATAATATGTCACTACTTAAAATTCCTCAAAGACTTCCCATTGGGATTAGAATCAAATCCACATTTCTTATCATGGCCTATGAAATCCTACATGACTAAGTCCCTGCCATTCTCCTGCTGCTCTCTCTTTAACTCACCACATCCCAGCCACACTGGCCTTCTTGCTTCTCCCAGAACAACCAAACTCCTCCCATCTCAAGGCTTTCATTCTTGCTGTTCTGTCTGCTACAAATCTCTTTGCTTGCTCCTTGTTCTTTACCTCGTGGGCTCTATTACATCTTTCTCAGGTTAACTCTCATCACCTCTTGGAGGTCTTCTGTGCACTTGTTTTCTTCCATCAGCGCATCTGGTCCAGCTCATTGAAATTATTACAATTTCTTATTCTTGGTATGTTTTCTTTCTTTCTTTCTTTCTTTCTTTTTCTTTCTTTCTTCCTTCCTTCCTTCCTTCCTTCCTTCCTTCCTTCCTTCCTTCCTTCCTTCCTTCCTTCCTTCCTTTTCTTTCTTTCTTTCTTTCTTTCTTTCTTTCTTTCTTTCTTTCTTTCTTTCTTTCTTTCTTTCTTTTTCTTTCTTTCTTTCTTTCTTTCTTTTTCTTTCTTTCTTTCTTTCTTTCTTTCTTTCTTTCTTTCTTTCTTTCTTTCTTTCTTTCTTTCTTTCTTTCTTTCTTTCTTTCTTTCTTTCTTCCTCCTTCCTTCCTTCCTTCCTTCCTTCCTTCCTTCCTTCCTTCCTTCCTTTCTTTCTTCTTTCTTTCTTTCTTTCTTTCTTTCTTTCTTTCTTTCTTTCTTTCTTTCTTTCTTTCTTTTCTTTCTTTTCTTTCCTTCTTGCCTGCCTTCCTTCCTTCCTTTCCCTGTCTTTACTACCAGATCAGAAGTCCCATGAAGGCTGGAGATTATCTTTACTTTGTTCATTTAATATCATCTGTGCTTACCACAGTTTCTGTCCCACAATAGGCACCCAGTAAATATTAGTTGAAGAAATGAATTTAATACCATCCTTTCAATAACAGTATCAGATGGGTTTTTATTACCCCAATTTTACAAATAAGAAACTTGAGGTCAAATATTATCTGTATAACCATTTTTCAGAGCAGATGTAACAGATGGAAACATGGTAGCTAGACTAATTTATTAGAGAAAGAGTTGGGGACTAGAACCAAATTAACCTATTGGGAACCTATGCAGTGCCTAATCCTTAGTCCCTCAATTCCAGTGACTTGAAAACCAAGCAAGTGTGCACTTGTCGGGAGGGAGTATTGTAAAGGGATATGGAAAAAAAAATGTCCCAACTCACAATTAGTTGTTTCCCACCCTTGGACTGTGGCTGCAATTCCTAGAGTCATGTCCTCATGAAAATAAATCCAGATGTAATAAGGAAGGGACAGACAATAATGGCATTTCCTCAGTACCTCCTTCTTAGCAGAGAGCAAAATATTTCCCCAAAGCCTCTAGCAGATTTTTAGTTATATTTCATTGGCCATAATTTGGTTCTACTTTCTAGACAAATCACTTGCTAAGGAGACCAAGACTGCCATGTCTGGTCTGCATCCATCACCATTCATCACCTGGGCTAGGCTTCTTGTCACACAAATGCATCAAGATTTGGTATCCCTGATAGAAGGGGAGAATGGAAATTGATCATGCAAGCAACAGCATTTGTCGAAGCAATTCAATTACCCTGTGTGGGTTTTTGTTGTTGTTCTTGTTGTCCCACTTTATCCTAGAAAGTATAGGTGCCATAGATTTAGTCCATGGACTAGGAAACTCAGAGTTCAATCTCATGACATTGAAGGTCAGCAAGGTTACAGACTATTTTTCTCAGAAACTGATGAACCCATATGTTACAATCAAAGAATTTCAACCTCTCACCTCCTGGCAATGGATAAACTTAAATACCAGGCATAGTGAAACAAAACAAACAACATAATAAGGCACTGTTCTTATGATAAACCTAAAGTTGTGCTGATAATAAATCCAACCATGTTTTAAATTCAGTACTTGAAAAACAATGTAAATATGCTAATATCAAAATAAATCACTTTTGGCTAAATTTCAATGTTCCTTTCCTCATACAGACAACTTTTATTTTCCATAAAATTCAACCTGTGTGTTTCTGTTTCACTGGTAGTCATTACAAGAGTGCTGAAAAGTATGTATAGACTAATAGAGGCAACTTTGGCCTGATGGAACCAGCCTTTCCCTGAGAATTGGGAGAGTGGATTCTAGTCTTGTTATATCCTAAAGATGGCTGAATGCAAGTCACTTCATTTCTTCTTCTGTGAAATGAAGAAATTAAATAGACTGAGAGCTTTCTAAGTTCTAAAATTCTGTGATTATATTTGATATCCAAGTTGAAGCCAATTGGATAATTGATGTTATAACAAACAGTTCCCAAATTATAGTGGCTTAATACCATAAAAGCTTATTTCTCACATAATGGTCCAATTAGATTCATGAGGCTTTCCTGGTGTCTCCTCCAAGCAGTGTTTCAAAGCCCCAGCTCCATTCATTTCATGGGGCTACCATCCTCTGTATTTGGCTTCCATGATTTCTGTAAGAGAGAACATGAAGAATAAAACATGAGTTTTTATAGGAGACACGTCAATTTGGGCAGATGCATTGGCCAGAGTCTTGTCACGTGACCTCAGACTAAATAAAAGTGAGGCTGGGTAATGTAATGTAGCCTGTGAGACCAGAAAGAAGCAACAGGATTGGAGAGTATTGAGTCAGTTTCTGCCATAAACATTTTTGGAAATATTTCTTTCTCTGAATTGCAAGTAATTAAGGGAAATATTAATCTCACTTTGAATATTCCCATGTGTCACTGCTTATCCTGTGTTCCCAAGTACCTCATACTACTACTGTATTTTATCATGAATTCACTCTCTGTATGTCTGTCTCACTAGTTGCTGGGACTTCCTGAAAGAGGGTCCTTGTGTACTTCCTTTCTATACCCTCGGGGCTCAGCACAGTGGATGGCACTTATTAAAGATTGGAGATCCTGGGCAAATCAGAAAAAAGAAGATACCCCCAACTGCTTTGTCCTGATGATGGTGGTCGGTGCTCACTCCCAAATATCTATATTGAGTAGGGGTGATTTCTAAGGTTTGATTTTTGTGTCTCTATGGGGGGGGCATTAAATTACGTTTGTTTAATACTTCAGAAAAGTTTGAGGAAAGAGCAATTGTCATTTCACAGGATGATGGGGAAGGTTTACTAAAATGAGGGTGGAAGAAGTAAAGCTATCAAATTTGAACCCCATCAGTGTTGAGGAAAGATAATAGTGGGAGTAAATAATGAGATGATTGTGTATTTGTGAGGCTCAGATCTTTTTCACCACAAGCTGACAAGGCCTCCTCCCTGAACCCATGGCTTTACCAAGAGAAGGTATCAGGGCCACCGCAATGACTGACGTAATGATTCTGCTCTAGGACAATCACTGACTTTCCCTCCACCTGTCCTATGGTCTAACACTGTCACCCAGCAGGACTAACCCAGAGTCCACTCCCAAAGAAGTGATTCTGCAGGTTGCTAGAATCCAAGATGCCCATACCCCAGAACTAGAAAACATTCTTGTGGCAGTCTCAGGTTTTCAGCATACAGACCAGGGATACACATATGAGCTTCTTTTATTTCAAGTTAAGAATGCATTTTAGTGGGTTTTTTTTACTTGAACAGTAATAAACATTTATTGAAAGCCCAACTTCTAGAAATACACTATAAAATACAGTAGTCACTGGCCACACGTGGCTATTAAGATTTAAATTTAAATTACTTAAAATTAAACAAAATTTAAGATGCAGTTTGTCAGTCACACTGACCACATGTCAAGTGCTAAAGAGCCCATTGGACAATGTAGCTATAGAATATTTTCTGGCATCACAGGAAGTTCTACTGGACAGAAATATTCTAGAAACTGCTTCCATATAGTGTGTCCAGCTTTCTAGATCAAGTTATCTCAACCCTATTTGGTAGAAAATATGATAAGCTCTTTTTAGGATACCAAAAGAGGACCTGCATTTTGCTAAAATTTAGACATATACATGCAGTTTCTTAAAATAAAGTTTACATATTTGAAGGGTCAGTCCACCTTGGAAAGTTAAATTTTGCATCTTTAATATGAATGAGGTTTTAACTGCCTGGAGCTCAGCCATCATTATAGATTAAAGGTTAAATAAAACCACAAATCTAATATCTCCTGACATCTTCCAGAGAGAGAGGGAGAACAAGCAATGTGAGACCCTTTTCAGATAACAATAGAAGTAAGAATGAACTGAAAAAGAACCTTGCCTATTTTTAAGGGTGTGATCTCCAAGTACATATCATTTTAAAAATAAAATTCTATATTACAATATTCAAAGCACTGAAATATTTATACTCCTTGTACATGTTAACCTGTAAACTATATAATTAGATATGGCATCATTTTTTTCCCCAAGAGAAGTTAATCTACCCAAGAGAAAAGTGAATTGACAAGGAACCTATTCTATTATTGGTTCAGGAGAGGCAAGAATCCTACCTGGCCATCAGAGAGGCCAGCTGGACAAGTTATTAGGGTTGTTCATAAAAATTCCTGCTCTACTTCTCTAGGAATATGGGAGACTACACTTCACCACCCCCTTAAAGTAAGAGAGACGAGACGACTTGGTTTGCATGGTTAAATATGAGCAGGAGTGATGTATGTCTTTTCCAGTGTTAGCATTTAAGTTCCTCTGCTTGACTGATTCCTCCTTTCGCCCCATGTTTATTTACAATCATGGAAGCCCACGTTGGAGTTTCCATCAGTGGAAATCCATTAGTGATTATGATGAAGAAAGGCCCTGCTAATTTGTATTGGACAAATAGCGAGTAAAAGAATAAACGTTTATTATGTTAAGCCATTATGAACTGCAGTATAGTCTAGCCTGTTGTGACCAATACATCACCTAAATCCAGGTCATATGGCTCAAAATGGAAACGATGAGTTCTGAGCCTTTTGTTTCTGTGAATAAAAATAGAAAAGCTATATGTGTGCAGATCAAGAGTTAGAGGCAAGGGATCAAATTTGACAAAGTCAATCCTAGCCCTGATTTCTTATAGGCATTAAACATAGGAAGAAAAAATAACTTGTTTGTGTGAGTGTAAATGGTATATAGACGTTTATTTAAGCTCTGCTGTGAGGTGGGGCCTCTTTTCTGATCTGGCTGAAGAAAAAAATGCTATATAGGCTGTGTATTTCTAAAATGCTTTTCCTGCAAAAGCCTTAAAATTTTCATTCCCCTCTTTCTAGATATGCTGTTAAGATCATTTTTTTCCCTTTAAGAAAAAATAAACCATTGAGATTAACATCCAACTTGCTGAGTCACTTGTCTTCCACTTGAATTTTAACTATAGAGATCTGAAAGCAGCAAGGAGAAAGAGAGAGAGAGAGGGACAGAAGACAGAGACAGAGACAGACAGAGATGAAGACACAGAGACAGAGAGATTTAGGGAGAGAAGAAGAAAGACTGATTCTAGAAAGAAAGAAGAAAAATCTATTAAGTCAAATGGGAAAAGCAAAAATGAAATTTGAAAAATTTAGCTATGACATCAGATTTCTTACTCTGTAGTAGGAGCCCTTTATACAATATTTTAATAAAAACTGTAATGTGATTAAGGTTTGAATCAGGTTTTCACAATGGAAACAGCAAGGTCATTAGAATGGGAAAGACTTAAGGGTTTTAAGCCCAGCACCTCCACTACCAGCTGTCTGACTGACAAAATTCAGTTCACTTTTCTGAGTCATGATTTCCTCCTCTATAAGAAGGGAATAATAAAACTTAGTACATAAGTTGATAGGAAAGATAGAATGCTATAAAATAAAATAAAGGACTTTGGAAAGTGCCTGATGCCGAGCGGAGATCACTGTTCCTTTCTCTCTTCTGTCTCTCACATTATCTCTTCTTTATTCTACAAGGATTTTTCTTTCTCCATAAGGCTTTCTGAAGACCAGCTTTAGAAAGGCAAACTGTAGTTTTAATTCTGCCACTTACTGGAGTACTGTGTTAAGGTTTTCACATTCCTTATTTAATATTCACATAATTCTACGTAAGTTTATTCCCATTTTACAAAGGAAGAGAGTTAGAGTTAAAAATTTGCCCAAGTTCACATAGATAGCTTTTTAGTAATCTAATGCCACAGTAATAAAGTCTTGCAAACCTCAGTGGCCCATAAACAGCCATTTGGTATGGCTTGTCAACCTGTGGGTCAACTGGGCAGTTCTGCTCATTTGCATTGGCCTCAGCAGGGCCCACTCATGCAATTGCTGTCATCTGGGGTTTGGCAAATCTCTCTAGTCTAGGGCCAAAGAATCATAAGTGAGCAACAGGAAGTGGAGTAATCTCTGGCTTCTTTATTGAATGGAATGCTGACCATGAGCCAGCAAACTAACCTTCCCTGAGCCCTAAGCCGGGGACCTTCTTTTGGTTCAATGCCTTAAATCTGTATAGGCCTGCAGTTGGGAAATGAGAAAGCCCATGATTCTGACAGAAAGGCTGCCTCCCTCCCCATGTTATCCTTGAGAGAGATGACTGACAGCAGGACAGAGCCTACTAAGAAGTTTTTGAGTCCCTACCATTTCAAGGGAAGGGCAATCAAGCTAGAAAAGCTAGAAAAGATTGAAGTTGATACCTCAACACAGTGCCACACCAAAATGTAGTCCACGAACCAGCAGCATCAATATCACTTGGGAGTTTGTTAGAAATGTGGATTCTTGGACTCCACCCTGGATCTCCTGAATCAAAATCTAAGAAGCACTTCTTTTTTAAAAAATATTTTATTTATTTAGTTACTTTATTTTAGAGAGAGAGAGAGAGAGTGCATGTGAGTGGGGAGAGGGGCAGAGAGGCAGAGGGAGATAGAATCTCAAGCAAATTCTGCACTGAGCATGGAGCCTGACTCGGGGCTCAATCCCACAACCCTGAGATCATCACCTGAGCCAAAACCAAGAGTCCCACGCTTAATCAAGTAAGCCACCCAGGTGCCCCTGAAAAGCACTTCTTTAGCAAGAATAAAAATAGAGTCATACCACTGGAATAACATCATAGACAGATTTGAGCTAGTAGGTGAGTTAACCCTTCAAATCCCAGCACCTTGCTGAGCCTCTGACCTCCTAGTCAAGCTCTTAACACCTTCAGTTGCTCAACTGCCCTACTCTCTAGAATGAATGTCTATTATTTGTGCTTACTCCACCTTCCTACTGACCTCATTCTGAGACAACTCTCTTCCCCAACTCCCAGTCCATGTATTTTGGATGGGATTTATCATCGTTCTGGGAATGGACATTTGACCCAGGCAACCTGATTAGAGCACAATCCTCTTCCAGCCACAGTGACTGGTTCTGGAAGAAGCACATAACCTGGGACTGGCCAATGAAAATAATAGTTAGGGATATTTGTTGGAACTATTGGGAAAGTGGCATGCTCTTTTCTGCTGTTCACCACAGCAGGTGAAGTCTATCTGAGAATGAAGTCAACACATAGATGATAGGAGATAAATTTGATGACATAATTTGAGCACCTGAATCCAGCTTTGCTTAAAGCCAGACCTGACCCCAGACTTTTTAATTGTGTGTCAATATGTTCCCTTTTCGTCTAAGTTATTGTAATTTGGATTTCTATAACTTGCAAGCAACATAATCCTCATATACAAAGCTACCCTATGTTCCAAGCTTGTTGACCCCAAACAAGTCCTCAGCTCTCAGCTTCCACCCTCTCTTCTGTTCCTCTTCAGCTGTGACATGGTCATTTTCCAACTTCCAAATTCCAAAATGTTTGTAATTGTACTTGTTGCCATGGTCACAAGCCTAATGGAGTTTCCTGAGATAATACTGGTCATGTCCCTAGAGATTTGGGCAGACATAATTTTTTTCCAAGTGTAACATAGACCTGAAGTGCTGGGTTCTATCTAGAAGTTCACTATTCAAAGTATGGATCAGCAGCATCAGTATCATTTAGGAGATGGTTAGAAATGCAGGATTTCAGGCACCACCATAGACCTGCCAAATATAATTTGTATCTTAACAAATCCCTAGGGTGCCTGGGTGGCTCAGTAGGTTAAGCATCTGCCTTAGGCTAAGGTCATGATCCGAGGGTCCTGGGATCGAGTCCCGCATCAGGCTCCCTGCTCAGTGGGGAGTCTGCTTCTCCCTCTGCCCCTACCACCCCACTTGTATGCTCTCTCTCTTTTTGTCTCAAAATAAATAAATAAAATCTTTAAAAAAATCCCTAGTAATTCATGTACATAAATGGTAAAAGTTGCTGCCTGGAAGTTAGAAGACTGGTCCTATAGTTCTTCCTCTGTCTCAGTTTTTTCACCTGCGAAATGAACAGACCAGATTATTTCAGAGATTTGCTGTATCCTGGACTTTCTAAGGTACTCATGTTTTACAGTCCTTGGCTCAAATAAACTGTGGCAGCTTAGCATACAGATTAATAGAAAAGGCAGGGGGCAGAAAAATAAAAGAAAGCCTCTATCAGTCAGAAAGCAGTTGGTTGGACTTTGTGTGTAGAATGATATCCACCTCCAACTGGAAACAATTTTTATTTTAAAAATGAGAAAACAAGCCCAGAGAGGTTAATAGATTTTTAAAAAACCACACAGTGCAGGTATAGCAAAGCAGACATGAGAAGATACAGTAGAGATGAGAAGGTACAAAAGAACAGTGGGTAGTGTTTGGACACTGTTGCTCTGGAGCTGGGCTGCCCAGGCATTTATTACTGGGTGTCATTTGGAAGATCCTTAACTGTTCTGTGTCTCAGTTTGCTCATTTGTTCAATGGGCATTATAATAGTACAAACTTCATGATGCTGTAGGGAATTAAATTTGTAAAGTGTTTAAATTATGCCAGCAACATGTAACATTTTATATATGTCTGTTAAATAAGTAAAAATAAATCCTGATCTCTGTCTGGAGTGATTTCCATGGTACACTGAAACTCTCCTATACCAGAAATGTCCCCTCTTTCCCCACAAGATTTCTTTAACCCCCAGGCAATGTGTCTGAAATCCCACCTTAGTTCTTTTTTAAATTACTTGGATTTTTTTAGCATGGTGAAAATGAATTAACTTAATGTGAATTTAATATTAATTAGTTACCTGACAATCCATTCTTAGTAGAAGCTACCAAGGCAGCAGTAGAAGCTACCAACTGCCATGTTGAAAGGAGGAGATTTTATTAAAGGATTGAGTGGATAGAATGAAACAAAAAGAAATAAACAAGGTAACTCCTATTCATTAGTTTATCTATGACTTACCCACAGCAATAGTTTGAAATGCTGGATACATTTGGAAAGCTTTAAAAACATTAAGAATGAGGAAGGCTCACTTCAACCCAGTGATATCAGAATTTCTAGGAATGGTACCCAAGCATGTATGTTTTTTAAAAGCTTCCTCTAGTGGGCTGAATGATGTCTCCCAGTGATATCAGGTTTCAATTTCTGGAACCTGTAAATATGATTTCATTTAGAAAAAGGGTCTTGCAGATGTGATTAAGTTAAAGGCCTTGAGATGATATTATCCTAGATTATCTGGGGTGAGGCTTAAATGAAATTAGGGTTCATCTATCCTTATAAAAGGGAGGCAGAGAAAGATTTGGACATATGTGCACAGAAGAGAGGTGATGTGTACTTCAGAAGAATGTGTATTCTGCTGCTGTTGGGTTGAATTACAGGTGGGATAGAAATCTGCCAGGGTCTAGTTTGTTTTAGTGTTGTTCAAGTCTTTGAACCTTATTGATCTTCTATTAAGGTCTCCCGTCTATATTAAAAGTGGGGTGTTGAAGTCTCCAACTATTGTTGTTGAATTATCTATTTCTCCCTTCAATCTATTTGTGGTTCTGCTGTGATGTATATATTATTACATCTTCTTGACCAATTGACACTTTTATTATTATAAAATGTCCTCCTTTGTCTCTAGTAACAACTTTTGTCTGAAAATCTATTTTTTCTGTTATTAGTATGGTCCAGTTCTCTTATATTTGTTTGCATTGTTTATCTTTTTCTGTCTTTTTTATTTTCAACCTATTTATATCTTTGACTATAAACTGGGTCTCTTGTAGGCAGCATATAGGTGGATATTTGACCAATTTGACCAATCCCTGCTTTCTGATTGGAGGGTTTTATCCATTTACATTTAATACAACTGATAAGGTAGGATTTATGTCTGCCCTTTTGTTATTTGTTTTCTATATGTCTTATGTCTTTTTCCTCTACTCCTCCAACTGCCTTCTTTTGTGTTAGATATTTTCTAGTGTACCATTTTAATTTCATTGTCATTTCTTTTCTTATACTATATTTTTCTAGTTATTTTCTTAGTGGTTGCCCTGTGGTTAAGTACTTCATGTAAGGCAGTTATGCTAGCAACAAATTTTCTCAGTTGTTGTTGTTGTTATTGTTGTTGTTATCCAGGAATGTCTTAATTTCTTTTTGAGAGATAGTTTTGCTAATATCGAATTCTTGGTTGAAAGTCTTTTTCTTTCAACACTTTGAATATATCATATCATTGCTTCTATGGTTTGTGATGAAAAATCAGCTGTTAATCTTATTCAGGATCACTTGTATGTGATAAAGCACTTTTGTCTTACTGTTTTCAAGATTTTTTTCTTTGTGCCTTTTGATAGTTTGGTCATGCTGTATGAAGGTGGGGATATCCTTGAGTTTTCCTACTTGGAGTTCATTAAGTTGCTTAAATATTTGATTAATGTATCCAAAATTTGGGAAGCTTTGACCATTATTCCTTCAAATAGTCTTTCTACCCCTTTCTCTCCTCACTTTCTTGTACTCCCTTTATGAATATTTGGTATGCTTGATGGTGTCCCACTTGTCTCTGAGGTTCTGTTAATTCTTTTTAAGATTTTTTTTGTTTATCCATTTGAAAGAGAGAGAGAGACCACAAGTGGGGCAGGGATAAGCAGACTCCCCACTGAGCAGGGAGCCTGATGTGGGGCTCCATCCCAGGACCCTGGGATGATGACCTGAGCCGAAGGCAGATGCTTAACTAACTGAGCCACCCAGGCACCCCTCTGTTAATTTTCTAAAGTCTTTTTTCTTTTGGTTTCTCAGACTGAATAATTTTAATTGATCTACCTTTAAATTTGCTAGTCTTTCTTTAGCCAGCTCAAATCTACTCTTGTTCTTTTCTCATGAATTTTTGGTTCTTTTTAAAAATAATGTCTATGGGCGCCTGGGTGGCTCAGTTGGTTAAGCGACTGCCTTAGGCTCAGGTCATGATCCTGGAGTCCTGGGATCGAGTCCCATATCGGGCTCCCTGCTCATCAGGGAGTCTGCTTCTCCCTCTGACCCTCTTCCCTCTCACGCTCTCTATCTCTCATTCCTCTCTCTCTCAAATAAATAAATAAAAAAAACTTTAAAAAAAATAAAAATAATGTCTATCTCTTTCTTGATATTCTATATTTGATTGAGTCATTTTTCTAATACTTTCCTTTAGTTCTTTAGATATAAGTTCTTTTAGTTCTTGACATATTGATAATCACTAATTTAAATTTTTTGTCCAGTTAGTCCAATTTCTAGGTGTCCACATGGGAAGTTTCTATTGATAGTTTTTCTTCTGCTTATGGGCCATATTTCTTTGCATGTTTCAATATTTAGTTCAAATACTTTTAAAATACATTTAAAATAGTATAATGTGGAAACTCTGGAAATCAGATTCTGCCACCACCACTACCCCCAGCATTTATTACAGCCACTGTTTATTTGTTAGTTTGGTGCTTTTCCTAAACTACTTGTGTAAAGTGTGTATTCTTTGTTGTGTGTGGTCTGAAGTCTTTGCTCAGCTAACTTAGTGATCAGATAATGAATGGACAGATTTCCTTAAATGCCTGGAACCAACACTTCTCACAATCTTTGCAGAGAAGCTTTGTCTCTGTGCTAGGGTAGTGTTTCAACACTCCAGCAGGCAGTTTGCAAGACTGCCTTAGTCTTTACTTCCTACTTTTACAGAATCTCAAAGTCATTTAGAGAATAGGGCCTTCTCAGATCTTTCCTGGGCATGTGCACAGCCCTATTCATCTGTATGAATTTCTAGATTCCCAGGAATATATTGAAGTTTTTCAAAGCCCCTATGTACATCTCATTTCTCAGGATTTCCTTTTAAGTTTTTTTGTCAGCACCTTGTTTGCCCCAACTAGCATCACTGCCTCAGGCAGCTGCTGTGTTAAACATTTGCTGCTGATTGTTTTTGACAAGTGCCATGGGGAAAACACTGTTCACACTGAGTTCTGAGTCATATCAAAGACAAGCACTGAGAGTGGTAAATTCCAGGGAAATTTCACACAGGTAAAATAGTGACAATTCTCTTTGGATGGGGCTTCTGGGAAGCTCCAAACCAATTATACCCCTCTCCATTGTCTTCTAGGCTTCTAGGTTTTCAAGATTACCACAGAACTGAGCAGAGGGAAGTGGGAATAGAGAAAGTTAAATGGTACAAAATTTGCTGTTCTTACCTAGATCTAGTGATTTTTCTCAAATAAATGTTCTCAAGTTGTTGCAAACCTTTAAAACTAGAGTTCTAAAAAAAATTTCATTTTGACAATTTTTGCCAGTGAGTTCATTGCTTTTATGGAGAAACAGATTTCAGAGGTCCTTACTCCACCATCACAAAAGTGGCTCTCCCATAAACACAATTATATTATTGAGATGTTGACTCCAGCAGGCCTCTTGCCTAGATGTTAGCTCTCACATCTCACTTTTCAATTTTAATCCAGACTCTCTCTCTAGCATAACCCAGAAAAGCAAAAAGGGTTAAAAATATATTTCAGTATTCTTTTTTGTTCTCCACTACAAAAGTGGATACCATTGAAACAGACTGAGCAAACAAGTTTTTAGAATTGCCAAGGTGTTATAAGATAGTCACTGTAGGTAGAACATTGCAGCTCACCCAAACCAAGTGCCTCTTTAAAAGCATTGTGAAAGGGGTACCTGGGTGGCTCAGTTGGTTAAGCATCTTCCTCCAGCTCAGGTAATGGTCCAGTTATCAGGCCCCACATCTGTCTGGTTTCCTGTTCAGTAGGGAGCCTGCTTCTCCCTCTCCTGCTGCCCGTCCTCCCACTCGTGCTCTCTCTCTCTCATTCAAATAAATAAAATCTTTAAAAAAAGCATCTTGAAATAATTTTATAATTTTGCTATCTATTCTTTTTAAGAAGAGTGATATAGTCACATTTGAAAAATGAAAAATTAAAAAATAAATAAAAATCATACATCTTAGTTTTTATTCTTCCCTAGGGTAACCGTCTTTAAATATTTCAGTTTTAAGTTCTTCTTGGTGTTTATAACTTTAATTTTAAATTATATACTTCTATTTCTTGATTTATGAACTTTGAATAATATGTATTAACTCTTTTATTAAAGACTAGATCTAAAAATTAGATCTAATTGGCTTTCTCTCTTATTCAAATACCCAAACCTTATTTCTTTTATTAAATTTTGGTTTTGTCAATTAATTTTATAATTTTATACATAACTTTATATATAATCATGTAATATGATTAAAGTTTATTTCTTCTATCAACTTTATACTACTTCTTTTAACCCTTTACCACAGTAAATTGGGGCTTATATATTAAATGACACCTCTTTACCTTGTCCCCTCCTCAGCTCCCTCCTTTAACTACCATATTCTGACAGTTCTACCACCACTTTTATAAGTTAGGGCTCATAACATTTATATTCTGTTAGGAAAACGTAATGAAGTCTTTTGTGCTTGATTTACAGCTTGATTATAAACTTTAAAAATCAATAAATAGCATTTATAGCATCATAATTATATGAATACTATTCACTGCAGAACCAAGTAGTGAGTCTTTAAATATTCCTTTGACACCAAATCTTCATACAAAGAAAATAGTCAAAAAAAAAAGAGATAGATGGAAGCTCCTTCCTTAAGCTCCATCAAAAATTGCTCAAAATTATATCATATTTGGACCAAAAATGTATGGGATAGCTCGTTTTTCCCGGCATTTATAAGGCACTTTCATTTTTATTGCTGTTCAAAGAGATCGATGTCAGACTAATACACCCTTTAAATTACACTATTTGTTAAATTATCTAATTTTTACTGATTTATTTCTATACTTGCTTCCTAGCTTTGATTCTAGGAAACAAATCCTACATTAATTCTAACATTTACTAAATCCCTAGGCTTCCTGCGTTTTGTGGATTTTTTTTGTGGATTGTTGTTTTCTGGGGTACAATCCTCAGAAAATGTTTTTATTTATAGACAGAGTGCATAGGAAATAAACTTTCTGAATCTGTGTATGTCTGGAAATGTCTTTATTTTGACCTTAATTCTTTATCAACATTTTGGCTTAATACAGATTTATAGATTGCAACTTATTTTTTTTTCTAACACTTCAAGATTTATTCCATTGACCCCCTACCGTCTACATTTGCTGATGAGAAGTTGGATGTTGATGTGATTCATGTTTCTTTGTAAGCAACCATCTTTTTCTCCTCTATAGAAGTCCTTAAAATCTTCTCCAAGTAAAGTGGGAAATTATGCAAAAGAAGAAGCATACTCATTGTGTGGGATTAATTTATAACAATGCTAACCTATTCATATTAATAACTGAGTGATTATTTAATAAAAAGTCATGGTATTGAGAGGATGGGGAGAAGGAAAAGGGGCAATGTAAGAGAGCTTGATTATCATTGGTCATAACAATAAGTCAAATGATAGTTTATTTTATGAATCAAGAATTAGCAATGTCTGCATACTATTTAGAAACAAAAAATACTTTACCCAAAGGAAAAGCTAATGTCATTGAAAATTGTTACATATATATATACATTATAATATATACATATATAATACATATATATAATATATACATATATATGACATATATAGTGTCAAGGAGAGAAAAGCGCTATGAAGAAAAATAATTCAAGGTAAGAGAAATAATGATAGTGAATTGGAAGTTAACAAGGTTAGCTAGTTTGGATTGTCAGAGAAGACTCCTTTGAAAAAGCAGCATTTGAGGAAGTTAGATATGAGAAAATCTAGGGAAGAGTGTTTCAGGTAAAAGTAATAGTAAATACAAAGGTCCTGAGGTCGAAGTGTGTTTGATTGTACAATGAACAAGGTTAGTGTGATTATAATAGAGTAAGTAGAGAGAGAGTGTTGGGAAATGAATTTGGAGAGGTGGCCAGGAGCCTGATCTTGTAGGGTAGGAGGACTCCTAAATGTGATAGGAGCCATTAAACAATTTTTAGAAAGATTTATTTTTTTAAAAACCCATTGTGGTAGCTATGTGAAGAAATCAAGACTAGAGAGCAAATCAGGAGGCTACTGTAATAGCCCAAGTGAAAGATGATGGTGGCTTCAACTGTGGAAGTTGAGAAGTGGTTGGATTTAGAAAATGTATTGAAAATAGAGCAACATTTGCTCATAAGTGAGATGTGCATGAGAAACAGATCAGTGAAATAAGACAAGAGGAAGTAGGTGAATGTAGCTGCCATTTACAAATATAGGAAAACAATAGGGGGAGGGACCCATTTTGGAGTTAAAAACCACAAATTCCACTTGGTACCTGCTAGGTTTATATCCATATTAGCTTTATATTTAAGTGCAGGTATTGAGTAGTAAGTTGGATAGACAAACTGGAGTTTAAGAGATAAATCAGGGCTGAATATGTAAATACGAGAGCATTAACACATAGATGCTATTTGAGGTTCTAGAACTGGATAAAATCACCAAGAAATGACTGCATAGAGAGGCGAGAAGGTGCATGACTGAGCCCAGAGTTGGGGAGATGAAGAAAAGCCAGAAAAGGAGAATGAAAGGAAGATGCTTCCTGAGTGCTAATTTAGCAAACAGGACACCTGCTGAGATTGTTGATTAAGAATGTAAGAGATGAAGGAATGCCTGGGTGGCTCAGTCCTTAAGCGTCTGCCTTTGGCTCAGGTCCTGATCCCAGGGTCCTGGGATGGAGCCCTGCATCAGGCTCCCTGCTCAGCAGGAAGCCTGCTTCTCTCTCTCCACCCCCCACCCCCCGCTTGTGTTCCCTCTCTTGCTGTGTCTCTCTCTGTCAAATAAATAAATAAAATCTTTAAAAAAAAAGAATGTAAGAGATGAAGAAGAGTAGAGGAAATCAACCAATGCATATACACATTCAGTTTGAGGATGCCTTGGTTCTGCAGATGAGAGTATTGAGTAAGAAGCTGGGAATATGGCTCTGAAGCTCATGAGAGAAGTTGAGATTGATAAAATAAAATTAACAGTTATACATATATAAACAATGGTTAAAATCAGGGGTATGAATCACATTCTTTTTTTAAAATTTTATTTATTTATTTGAGAGAGAGAATGAGAGACAGAGAGCATGAGAGGGAAGAGGGTCAGAGGGAGAAGCAGACCCCCCGCTGAGCGGGGAGGCTGATGCGGGGCTCGATCCCAGGACTCCAGGATCATGACCTGAGTGGAAGGCAGTCGCTTAACCAACTGAGCCACCCAAGCGCCCCTGAATCACATTCTTTTAAGACAAGATGTCAAGGAAGGAATAGGACATTGGGTTCTCCTGATGTACCAAGGAAAGTACAGGAGTTCTGGAAAAAAATCAATCAGAATTCTCACATATTAATTTAGAAATAAAATAATAATTGCTTTTATACATATCTCAGAGAATTGTGAGAATAAAATGAGATCATGTGTGATAGTGCTTTATAATTTGTATGCAGCTATACAAATGTGAGCTGCTAAATTTTCTACTCTTTGGTTTAGAGTACAGAAGTTTTCATGGTGGGGAGTCAGGACACAGTCCATGACAAATGGAGCTCCCAGAGGGCTTGTGTGGAGCTCAGGGAAATGTACAGCTTAACCCACTGGGCATCACAATTTTGGTGCTTCAACTCATCTGCTATGGAAAATAAGGACAAGGGAGAACACCAGAGGTGAAGCCACTTCATAAACAATTTCAGAAATGGAATGAATGGTAAAGAGTGTCAGGTGAAGCCAGAGGTTAAGAAATATGGGAAGTCCATTGGATATGACCAGGAGATCATTGATGCTACCTGCTGAGATATTAGAATGAAGAAAATGCTCTGGTGCCTGTTAACTGCTAGAATTTCACTGCCTTTCATGCCAAGACTAACAGAATAGTTCCAGATATCCTTTGTCAATTCCCAGACATATCCTGAAGCATTCACCTCAACCCATCTCAACCTGATTTTCACTGCGAGAGTTCCTGGCTCCCGGAATAAGTTCCTATTTAAGATCTCTTATCATTCCCTCAAAACCAGTGATCAAACTTGCTGTTCTGTTCTGACCTCCTTGGCTGACTCTTTCAAGTATATTTTGAGTACATCGTCCTGACCCAATTCTTATTTATGCTCCTTATTTGGTATTGATCTCTGAATTTCTTCCTTGATTGTACTTGGCACTCTTTTCCTTTGACTATGTTGTTTCTGTTTACTCCATGTAATCATCTTGCCAGCCTAGATCCCTTTCTTGGAATTCACCCCAACCAAGCCTTGTGGTCAGTGATCCATAGACTCATCCCACCAGCAAATGGAACCCTGAGGCTGTTAATGAAAAATGTGATATACAAGCCACAATATGTTGAGGCAGAGAGGTTAGCTGGAAAGGGAGCATGTGATAGTTAATTTTATGGGTCAGTATGACTGGGTCACAGGATGTCCAGATATTTGGTCACACATTATTCTGGATGTTTCTGTGAGAGTATCTTTGGATGAGATTAACATTTAAATCAGTAGACTGACTAAAGCAGATTACCCTCCCTAATGTGGTGGGCCTCATCCATTCAGCTAAAGGCCCAAATTAAATAAAAAGTCTGAATCTCCCCTGAGTAACAGAGTTCCTTCTGCCTGAATGCCTTTAAACTGGGACACGGGCTTTTTCTTGCCTTCAGATTCAAACTGAAACAACAGCTCTTCCTGGGTTTCAAGCTTGCTGGCCTTTGGACTGGTACTACACCATTGGCTCTGTGGGATCTCCAGCCTGTGACTCATCCTGCAAATCTTGAGGCTTATCAGCCTCCATAATCACATAAGCTTATAATAAGTCTTTTTGCACATATATACAGAGAGGAGCAGGGGAGAGAGAATATGTGTGTGTGTATGCATGTGTGTATACATTCTATTGGTTCTGTTTCTCTTTCTCTGGAAAACTCTGACTAATACAGAGGGGATGAATCTGATGGGGCTGCAAGAGTTTGCACTAAAGCATGATGATTATGAACTTGGGCCACGAGGTTCAAATTCCAGTACCATTCATTAACCGTGCCCTTAGTCAGGTTATTCAACCTCTCTAATCCTCGATTCTTTCCTCTGTTATACCTAAACCCGAGTATGTTCCAGTGCCAAGCATGTGGAAGGTTTTAGATGTTGAGTAAATGAATGAATGAATACAGATGAAGAAACCAAGGCCCAGAGGACTTAAATTATACATATCTAGTTAGTAGCTAATGAAAAAAAAAAACCTTCCACATTAAAGCCGCAGAGGTATGTGTCATTACGTAGAGAAAGTTAAAAAGTCTCATCAAATTGATCAATTTATTTTATTTAACCAATGCTTCATGGTGTCAGACATGATGATTCTAAGCGCTTCACAATTTCCTTGTGAGTTGGTGATAATTATTGTCCCCATTTTACCTATGAGATAACTGAGGTACATAGAGCTGATGGAACAAGAAGATTCTTAAAAGATTCACTGAAGGAATATTGTGATACCTTCAAATAGCCTTTTTAATACTTCATTATTTTGACTACTATGTTCTCCTTCCTTCTGTCCGTAACTGACACAAGGTTCTTCCTTCCTACTTGACCACAGTCATGTGTTGGCATTGGAGAAGGTTCTAGGATGCATTCGTGTACAAAAGAGAGCCTATAATTTTGATGCATTAAGGAACAGGAGTGTGGAAGCACCTAGCCTCTGGCTAATGAGCACTCTCCTCCTTTCCTACAATGCTGTTCTTAGTAAAAACCAAAATGTGATTTAAAACTCTGGATGTACAGTCTTATTTCTTCTCTACATGGCAAGCCAGAAACAGAAACCAATATTCCTGGTTCTTTTTGTACCACTCAAAAGATCTGTCCCTACCTAAGTGGCTTCAAGGAACAAGGAAAATCTGGGGAGTTTAGATTGGGAGCATTTAAGCTTTTACTAGGTACTATTCATTCACTATGTGTAAATGGGGTGGGGGTTGGGGTAAGGGCGGGAAGAACATATAAAGAAAAAGCGGTAAACAAGCCATGTGGAAGGCAAACCAAGGAATCAAAACAGTGGATCTGTCAAATTGTATATTCCTGTGCCCAAGCCTTGTGCCCTTTTGGTGTTTTGAAATATTGTCAGAGGGTGCCAGGCATGTCCCAAAGGTGGACCTTGGAGAGGGGGTTTCTGAGCTGAGCAAGTAGCTAACCTACTTGCAAATTGACTTCGGAAAGATCCGATGATAGGAAGTTTTATAAAAACTTTTGTTATTGGGACACCTGGGTGGCATAGTTGGTTAAGCACCTGACTCTTGATTTCAGCTCAGGTCATGATCTCAGGGTCGTGAGATGGAGCTCCCGTGTGGGGCTTCTCATGTTGCTCAGAGTCTGCTTGGGTTTCTCTCTCCCTCTCCCTCTGCCCCTCCCTACCTCAAGTAAATAAAAATAAATCTTTAAAAAGCAACTTTTATTATTATACTTTTTGAAGTTGTCATTTTTTAGTCAATCATGCATCTTGCACCTTACCTGGCAAATATAAGCTAACTACCTGGATCTGGAGCTATTACAAGCTAGAAAACTTTGGGGCATGGTGTACCAGAAAAAGCTTTCAGAGACTGAATTAGCACAGTATAAATATCCATCCAGCAGAGCAGGTAATTTTCTCATTACTCATCAAATGAGTTCCTAAGCATTAGTTACTCTACATGTTGGTTCTTTGTGGAAAAAACTCACAGGCAGCTGAATCATTTCAAAGCAAATTTTCCATCACCTTCCTTCTCTGTGTGGTTTAGGCCTTTATAGACCCTAAATAACTTGAATCTGCTGGTTCCCTACTGGCAAAGATGACTATGGATATATTTTATTTTAATCAAGCAATGAGTAAATCCTAGGGGAAAAATCTCATTATCATATTAAAAATAAATTTAGGGCTATCTGGTCATCCTTAATAGACTTAATATTTATCCAGTGTTTATGCTTCTCAAATTAGACTCTGTTACCTTTCCCAGAGCAAGATGAAGAAACTCCTAAACAGTATCATTTTCAGCATAAGCACAGGAGAGTGGAACATGCTGCCACCATCACTAGATAATCCTGTGGGCCTGTGGTATTTTTCTGTGAAGCTTTGAATCAGTCTGACTCTCTCCTCATATGTGTAATATTTAAAGATGTCAATGTGGGGCATCAGCAGTTGAAAATTCAGAATACCAAGCCAGACCTCCCCTGTGACTGTCAAATAACATGTGCCTGGAGGATGAGCCTACATCGATGCCAAACTTCCTCTATTTATTTATTAATCTGGAAAATCCCCCACTTCCTCCATTCTTTCACAAAACTTTCTGCATGAATGACTTTCAGTCTGAGGGCCATACATATATTTTGTTTTTCTCCACTTCAGGCTTTTCTCCAAGAAACTTCCACATGCTAAATAAGTGTCACATTTGGGGGGGGAAAATCCTGACTATAAAGGATTTTGCAGTGACTTTGCATTTGTCACTACTTCTCCCAGCCCATTCCAGCTTGCTTTATAATGAAAGTGAGAACCATAACTAGGAGTTTTATTGGCAATTAAGGATCTGAGGACCATGCAGATCTTCTTCTTTATTGTATAAGAATCTTAAATGTTTTATGAATATTTAAGTAAACAAATTTCAGCAACATGCCTTGTTTTAGGAATCCTGCTTTAATAAAAATCCAAACACTGTTAATTATTATCAAAAACATTAACATTTCAAAATACCCTTTGGGTCAGGGAATCTTTAAGAAACAATGACTTCCGGGATGCCTGGGTGGCTCAGTCAGTTAAGTGTCTGCCTTCGGTTCAGGTCATGATCCCAGGGTCCTGGAATCGAGTCCCGCATGGGGCTCCTTGCTCAGTGGGGAGCCTGCTTCTCCCTCTGCCTGCAGTTCTCCCTGCTTGTGCTCTCTCTCTGACAAATAAATAAAATTAAAAAGAACAAACAAACAATGACTTCTACTTATTTCAGTTAAAAGCATCCTTTATTAAATTCTTACAGCTCTGCTAGCTCCAAACGCCCCCTTTACAACTCTGCTTTCCTCCTTTCCTTTCCTGGGATTCTCTTTCCAATAGCTTGCAGTTAAAAACTTGAGCTTGGCTCTCAGGCCAGAGCGCGGGGTGGGTGTGTGGGTGTGTGGATGTGGTGGCAGGGTTGGGGATTGTGCATTGTTTTTCCGGATCCGAGACAAGGATTTTCCATCGCCTGAAAGAGGCCATCAAGTTTTAACATTGCAAGGCACGACTTCTAATCGCATCCTTCCCGGAAAAGTACAAACAGTTCCTCAGCAGAGGTCCCCCACCTCCCACGCGCTCTCCGGCTCGCCCTCCCCGCGGAGAGCCCCGCGAGAGCCTCCCCAACACCTGTGAATCATCTGAGAGGCTGCCACTGCGGAACCATTTGCATACCCCACCACCCGCCCTCCCTCAGTGCCTAATGCACAACAAAGGAGGACAATTAGGATTGTTTCTTTATGATTATTATTTTTAATCTCTCATATGACCAGCACAAGTGGCCAGCCTTTCTCGACCACGCTGTTTTGAGCATCACCCCCAGCCCCCGCCCCCGGCCCAAAGCTAGCCTCGACTGGTACCTAGGTTTGCGTACTGAATGAACCACCAGAATTTTGCAGCGTCCCAGAGATCCTTAACTCCTCAGCCCTCCACACTCCCCTTGGAAGTCTGGACGGTTCTATAAGGTGTGTACGCGCTTCCGTGAACTATTCTTAAGAAACCCAACATAAAACCCCAGGCTCCGGTTGCATATTCAACCGAAAACAGCGTCATCTATTTTGCCCTCAGCAAACAACTCTCAACTCCAAGCCTTGAACTCCAGGAAACCCACGCTGGTCGGGGTAATTACCCTTCCTTCCCCCTTCGCCCAATTCATTTTATATCTCTCAGAGATAATTGCTCTGACGTACTTTAAAATAACGTGTATGAGTCTGTCTCTCCAACTGACCACATTAATGCAAACTCCAAGCGCTCGATGCTGCTTTGATAAAAGGAAGAAATCACTCATAAAAATAGCAGCCCACGTAGCCTGGCCATATATGGAGCTGGTGAGGGTTGACAGGGATGCCCCTTCAGAGCCGCTTCTTCAGAAAAAACAAATTGCAGCTGAAATCTCCTCGACTCCCTCCCCCACTTCTACTCCTCTGCCTTCTCCTTCCCTTCTATGACTCAACCAAAGACAACTCAGCGGGGGGGGGGGGGGGATTATATATAATCGCATATATGTCGCATATATAACACAATATATACACACAGAGATACATATACATATATATATACATATATATGTATATATATATATATACACATACACACACAAAGAATATCAGAAAACCAATCGCGAGATAAATGTATTTGCCTGACACCGGGTGTTAAAATGGAGTCATAAGAATCATCCCGTTCAGGTGTTTATAAAAGACTGAAATACAAAGGTTTGCAGTAAAGCGCACAGGGAGCTGAGTCAAGCGCTCCGCACAACTCGGCTCCTCCCCTCCCACCGCCAGCCTCCATCCTCCCTCCGCCCTCCCCTCAACACACTTCCTCCCCGCCCCTCCTAGAGAGGGCTATTAAAAGCTGCTGACGTCAAAAGGGACGGCCATCTTTGATGAGGGCAGAGCTCACGTTGCATTGAAGACCAAACCTCGGGGAGGTCAGGCGCTGTCTCTCCTTCCCTCCCTGCTTGGCGGCTCCTCCACACTTGCAACCTGCAAGGGGCCGGGCGAACACCACCCTCTGAA
The DNA here is from genome assembly GCF_009762305.2 of Zalophus californianus. Classification (NCBI taxonomy): domain Eukaryota; kingdom Metazoa; phylum Chordata; class Mammalia; order Carnivora; family Otariidae; genus Zalophus; species Zalophus californianus. Next base: position 104,324,159 of record NC_045602.1, on the reverse strand, counting down.
GAAACCAAGGTAAGGAGCCTCCACCTCGGGTCGTGGTTCTGGTTTTGGATGGCTGCATACCCAGAGGGGACCACAGCCAGGGAGACCAAGTGAGGTTGGGCACATACAAGTATTTGTGCACCTAGGGTGCGGTATTCCGTGTGTGCGCCTTGGGATAGCTCCGGTCTGGAGCTTATAAAGTATTTTCGAGGTAAGCTGCTTGGGGAAGGGAGGAATGGGGACACTGCAGATGGAGCGATGGGGAGGAAGCGCAAGGATACGTACCGAATAATAACTTACTCTTTCGAAACAGTAGTGGGACTCTCTCTCTCTTCCATTTTGCGATGCAGTTTTCAGAGATGTTTAGGCTGCTGTTTTTTTTTTTTTTTTTCCTGTAGACCAAAACAAACAAACCCTGTCGTTCTGAACCTGTTATTTTGACTATTGTCTTTAAGGCACTATTATCCAGGGAAGAATTAGGGCGAAGGCAGGTTGTGGGCTCTGGGGAGGCGAAAGCAGAAGGGGGAGTTCCCGCCCCGGGCAAGCCGAGCTGCAGCAGCGACAGCAGCCTCCATGCCCCGCGGACTTGATTTATGCCGCCTGCTCCACGTCAACTGCAGGCTGGCGGGAGGCGGGCGGGTCGTGCTGTGTGGGAGGGCTCTGCGTAGGGCTGGCGGGGGTGGGCTCGCCTCGGGGACTGCGGCGGCCCTCAGTCAGCACCCTGGACAGCAATACCGAGGGACCTCATGGGCGCCCGCGACCTTTCAGCACCGCGGACAGCGGTCCGGCAGCGATGCCTGGCCAGACCTAGGTGGGTATTCAGGGCTGGAGGCCAAATTGCCTGTCTGAGACCCCGGTCTCACAGAGACTCCCTAATAGAGAAGGCATAGTAGGTTAAGAATTTTAAAAAAGAAAAAAATAAATCCTGCCCACAGGACTCCTTGGCAGGCAATTACCTCTCCCATCCTCAGCTCCTGCATAGCTTCAAAAAAATAAGTCTACTTGTGGAAGTGTTCATATTACCCTCTTCCCCCTTTTTTAGGTAGAAAATAAATACTTCTTTTTATTAAAAAATCTGCATTCATCCTCCAGGCGGATATCAAGGGTTTTGTTTGGTTTTGTTTTTAACACAGAGTATATTTGTCTGCAGACCTTTGGTGAGCATGAATGAGGTATATATGAAGATACCAACGTGATCTGTTTACAAGAGTAATATATTTCCATATATATTTCTACCTGATAAAAAAATATGGGGGTAGTTGAACTAAGCAGAATCAACTTTAAGAATGAATCCCTCTTCCACTTCCTTCTCCCCCATTCTTGTAATTAGGCATGAACATAAACACACACTCACAAAAATACATCTCTGAGAAATGTTACAGGTCCTACAGGGTATAGATTTAATCTCTTTGGCTATGGTTTCAGAGTGAGTGGAAGTGTTTCCTATGGACATTGGTTATCTCAGGCTGATAGTTTCTGATTTGGACATCATTAAGACTGGTTTTCCTCAGGAAAATCCAACTGTGTCCTTCAGGGTAATGCAGGTGTTAGATTGAAACCGGACTCTGACCTAAAGATCTACTGCAATTTCTATTACGGCACTGCAGGATTTTGCTGAGACAGTGATAAGTACTTTAACCATTTTCTACTCTGAGGCTTGGAGCCTCTGAGTGAACAAAAATTACCACAGGGTTATTTCCTCCTGTTTGATATAACTAAAATTGGCATAAAATGACGAGGAGCAAAACAGTACTATTTGAATAGTTGTTAAATAAGAGTAACAGCATCATATGTAGGAATCTATGCAACGCATTAAAAGAAACACTGTCATGAGCCTTTGAAAAGCCTCACAATAAGATCTTGGATTATTTTTGTAAGTCATAACTCCAATCATTTCTGTACTACAGCTGTTAAAATGCCCTGTCTATATAGAGGAGGTACTTTCATTCCCAGCTATTTATTTCCTAATATTTTTCAATTTCATGGATAACCATGTGTTTCCATTTGAGTGTATATTGACCTGTTACCGTATATGGATGTAAAATTAATAGTCAGGGGTACGTAACTGCATGGAAAAATTTTATAAGTCTGCAATCCGCAAACAAAATAAACAACTGTGTTTTAGTGATGGGTGGAGGGGAGAAAAGATGGGTAGGAGTCATTAAAAATGCTTTGACTTCATGCTGCATGTCCAGACAGCTCTGCCTAGTTGCGTCAAATGAAAAAGCCTAACGCTGCCGGAATTACGTGCTTGGACATTAGTAATTACTGCTGGGTTTGTTTGCTAGTGAAAGACTGGGGTGGGGGTGGTGGAGGTAGAAGACTGCAGTGAAACTGGCAAAAGGCAAAGATCTGGAAAGAAGTGACGATGTGCACAATTATGGAGCTAATTCTAGAACAGCTTACTGAGAAATTAAAGAAAAACATAATTGAAGCATGAGTTTAACATTTATATTATTGATAAGCTTCAGGAAAAAAAAAAGATGAGATTTTCTATTTTAAATTTTAAACATCCAGGGCAATATGGCAAGAAGAGGCCGGAGCAGATGGACATCAGGATGTGCCAGGAAACATTCATGCAGACCCTCTGATGGTACCTGCTTGTTTGTTCATTGGCATTTTCTGCATTATCACCTTGGCATTCAGAATATGAAACACTTTATAATCTTCTTAACCTCTCCATGGTAAAGTCTCCCAAGAATTTACAATTTTATTCCTACTTTGTTAAACATGCACAACCACACGTGCGCAAACACAATAAACTGCCCCTTAATTAGCTAGTCTAAAGACATTCCTAAACTCTTAACCCCAGAGTGATGTTTATCAACCAGAAGACTGATATTTCTGCCAGTGCACCTCTTCCCATAGCAGACAGCTTTCAGCAGAACATGTAGGTTTTGATGATTAGTAGAAATGTGAGATAACTTGAGAAAGAGATTGAGAGGGGAGACATGAAAGATAAAAATAGATAAATCTGCTTTTTATATGATGTACTATGAATAAACTATTTTTCTCACATTATGGAAATGCTTTTCAGTTCTATAAAGGTAAAAAAATTGGTGTTGTCAACCTCAGCGTAGATACATTTCTGCAGTGTCATCCCTTGTCAGCAAGGACCAACATGATAGGAAGATATTGACCAATCAGTGAGCACCAGATACATAAACGAACCCCATGGAGGATATAAAGTCTCATGCTTATATGGTCTTTGACCTCAGTAAGTTTAGCACATACTAATCTTAGTAAAAACAATAAACAACAAAAATTAATAAATAATGCCAGAGTGAAATACAATAAAACAGGTGAAGAAGAATCATGAAGGAAATATATAATAATTTGCCCAGTGAATGTGACCAGAAATAAGGAAGGTAAATTCTAAGGAGGACAATATTGCATTGGACTAGAATGATCTGAGCAAGGAGGCAGTACATCAGCTGGTTTTTGGAGGTTGGAGAAGTGGGGGAGATCTGCTGAGTAAAAGTTACAGCATAGGCAGAACTATAAGTAAGGCAAGCCCAAGTTATGGACAGCAAATATCCATCCATTTGTGTAGTCAGAGGCTTATGTTGGGGAATATACCAGAATATACCAGAACGGAGACTTGAAGCCTTCTATGGAAGGCCTTGAATACTAAGTTGATGATTTAGTGCTTTATTTTCTACAGTTGATTTCAGAGAAGAAGCTGATATAATAAAGTAACCAGGTCCTTTTTAACATCTGAGAACTGCTATTCCCAGAATGGATTACATTTTCCTCCAGAAATAGAGGGGAGTAAATTGGTATAAAGGATGATTAATTAGAAGAAAAAAAAAACAGTCCTCATTTAGGCATCCTTTAAGGTTCCTTCTCAGGATACACATGGACTTATGAGTCCAGAAGTTAAGTAAAAGTTTCAAATTTTCGTTATTGACTAGAACAAATGATTCAAGATGAGCACCTACCAGAAAGATTGCAAAGCAGGTCAAGAAGCCAGGAATGAGAGGTACCCAGAAGGTACACTTGCATGATAAACATGTAGAACACTCTCTTGCACCTTGGGGTATTCGGCATTGTCACATACACTGGCTAGCTGGATGAAAATAGGGGCCAGTTTTTCCGTGCCTGTTTAGGCAGCATGACACATAACAACCAGCTCCAAGTAGCTAAAACTAGAAGAAAAAAAAAACTATAGTAAAATTTTGGAAAACTGAGGTGAGGTGGACAGAACATATTTCTTTCCCTACCAGCCTAGCTGACTCTGCTGAGTCCCCTCACTTCAGGACTACCTCAGTGTCTGAACTATACCTATTTCATTTTTAATCTTGTGGTTATTACTTTCTCAGCAGAGCTTCAAAATTCCAAATGCTGTCAGAACTGCTGAACTGAAATAGTCAGTGGCTCCATGTGGAGGAATAAGTGGCAGTTGCAGGCATAGATCTTGTTGCTATTTCAATTCTCACGCGGAAGCGTCAAGGGACTATCCTCATCTGTTCTTCACCAAAACACTGGCAGGTGAGACATCCTTAGGATAACATGTTGATTTCCAAGATGATTCCCCAGGGGAAATTTGGAAATAGTGACATTTCAGAGGAGGTCAAACTGGTGGTTATTAATCTGAATGCAGAGGGCCTTGTAAGTATCAAGGGGGAGGGAGGAGACACTGCATAGCATCGACATGAAGTGGGACATGGTGAGTGGAGAAAGAGTTTTGAAAAACAATTAGTTGTAAAAGGGGAAAGAGATTTCAGGGAAATTTTCAGAGAACTCTAGCTGCAGTGTCAGAATTACTATCACTGCTGTAATGATAATAGCTACTCATTTCTACATAATTTTCTTCACAAGGATTTCAAAGCATTTTACCCAATATAAAAGTATAACCAGTTTCTGATTTCTAAATGAATAATGCAAACCACAGTTATAGGATGAGTTCATATATGATATTAGATAACATTTAGTAAGCCATAGATCTCATGTAGAAGAATGGAGATACCCAGAGCCAGGATTAATCAGAATAGGCCTATGGGGGAGAATAGTGAGCCACTATTTCTAAAAAGTTTTACCTGTACTAGTTCACTGAATCTTCATAACAACCCTGTAATCAGGGTACTATTACTATTTCTGTTTTACAGATAAGCAAACTGAGGCAAAGAAAGGCTAAGAAACCTGCTTAAGATCACAGAGCAGAGCCAGGATTTAAATTCGATCACTCTGAGTCCAGAGACTAAGCTATTAACTATCTGTTAGGCGACCTCTTGCATCATCCACATTTTTCATATTGGCCAAATCAGGCACACAGATTGTACATGATTTCTTTTCCAATATCTTTTCCCCCTCAGTTGGGCTGCAGGGTGTGATGGCAAGGATGCCGATCAGGAGCAGGGAGATCTGGTTCTAGCCCTGAAGCATCTGCTTGTAATTTCCTGTTTGGGAATCACACTATCTTTACATAAGTCACTCAGCCACCATTGAACTCAGTTTGTTCATCTGTAGAATGACAGAACTGGACTAATATTTTCCAGTATCCTTACCATTCAGAAGTTAATGAAATCGGTGCTGAAAACTCTGGGTAATAGGTCTGGGTCCAGTGACCTGTTGATCTCAGCTTGCACTGCCTTAATATTGACTTAGTACCTGACCTGACTCCCTCCCCCATTATAAGACTATAAGATTAATTTATATCCACAGCCTCCCCCGCTCTTCCATCTCTCCCTTCCTCTCTCTCTTTCTCTTTCCCCCCCTCCCAGTAATTTCTTTGACATCACCTTTCTGAAGTCTTTATGGTCAGACTTAAGAAACCCTGGCTTTTTCCTCAAAGCCCAGATCTGAGCCATCACTGTTTTGGGGATCTTTCATCCTTCTCAATCAGATTTTATTGCTCTCTGGCACAGACTATTTCCTACAACCTGCCTAAACTTTTTATAATTCTTTTCCCAACTAATTAACTGGTGGTTGTTGTTTTTTTTTTTTTTTATCCCTTTCTAGGCCCTCTTTTGATGATCTCCTCTGTCTGACTTAAAGCAATTTATTAGCTACTATTTCTTCATTTCTCCTCTCTTCCTCTGCCACTTGGAAAAAAGGAAACACTTTCATAGACTCTGTGAGCCCTTAAGTACTTAAAACATAACAATTCCATATGATCTGAATCACGTGATATTACTAGCTAGCTCAAAAACTAATCAAGTTTGATGGATGGGCTAGAGGTGGGGAGGGAAAATAGCATTTCAAAAAAGCTTTAAGGTCAAGGGACAAGGAGAAGGGGAAGCCTCTGAGATTTACAGTTCAGAGGCCAGCAGACTCCCATGTGAATTAAAGTCCCATGTTCCAGAAAAGCCATGTTCTCCTTGTTGTTACAATCCCAGTCCTACTGTAGCATTTGAGCAGCGTTTCACTGATTTTCTTACTGCTGACTCTCAGAGGTTAGCCTCAGCAGTGATTAACGGATGATAAAAACAAATCTGTATCCCCTAAAAGAGATGGGGGACAATCCTGTTGAAGGGTTCGTGTTTCCTTTTAAATGCTCCCAACAATCACTCTAGAGAAATTCAAAGTGAATGACAATATCAGCACTGGACTGATGCTCCATGACAGCTGCAGTAGCTTTGTGGATTGCTTTTGGTGGTCACGGAAAAATATACGTGATCCTCTTAACTAGTAAAGGAAGCCAAATTCTGTTTCATGTGAAGGGGGAACGAAAACAACTCACTAATCTTTTCCTCTGTTTTGGGGTTTTTGTTGTTGCTGTTGACCTGATTTGGTTCCTAGTACCCAGAGGTGGCTAATTCTCTTGTGTCTTAAGTTGAGACTGTTTGCAATTTCTGCTGAGTCATCTCATCCATCCTCCAAAATGGCCCATTTTATACTTGAAGAGCAAGGTTCTACTCCTTCTAAAATGGTAGGTTCTACAAAATGCCCATCTGGTCTCATCACTTCCCCATTGCTTCCTATATCCAAATCCCACCAGTCACAGATTTTGAACTTGGGAGATGACTGTTCATGCCTGCAGGTTTGAGGGAGTGGCTTCTATTCTTTACTGATGGCACTTCAAGAAAATGAAAGTCTCGGAGGTGCCCTCCTGAGGCCAGAGTCGCCCTGCACTCTGGCCCTGCTCCTATTTCAGACAAATCCTTCTGCATAGTTCTGAGAATTCTGCAAGTTGGATAGAATCCCTTTGCTATGGGGAATCTCAAACCAAATTGCTGATTTCCTTTCTTCATCTTCATCTTTTGTACAGTTTCAAAAAAATAATAACTGACAAATTGCAAAGCCGTGTATTTCTTGAATTTCTCTGCAGTTAGTCCAAGATTGGTCTGATAGCTCTAAGTAACTCACACTGTGACTTCTCCATCGATAAACAGAAAATGGAGGTAAATGCATGCCTGTGAGTCTGCTAGGAAGACTATGCAAATAGTTCTATCGAGTGAATTTTTTATTTTAATGGGAAATCCTATTGTAAACCTCACTGTAACACTAGAAATCAAGATAGCATTCCTGATTTAGGCTGGAGAAATTGGTGAAAATACCCACTTTTTCCAATTCCAAGATGACTCTCCCTGTATTCCTCAAACTTAAATCAGCTGTCATTATGGCACTCTTCATTAATTAATTAATTCAACAAATATTTATTGAGCATCTGTCATCTACCAAGAAAACACTGTACTGATTACTGAAGATAGAGCAGTGAATAAAGCATGCATGTTTCTGCCTTCAGTGCATTTTTCTGGGCATCCCCTTTTGAGGTATTATTTTAGAAGACATATTTCACATAGGATCCCTTTTTGAATCTAAGATACTAACCCAACTTGGAAAAGAACTTGGCTCTCTATTCAAAATGTACAATTGATTCAAGTTTTCTACTGAGTGGTCAGTATCCATAGAGAGTTTGCTGCATCATAGATGGACTATATATTAAGAACACCCTCAGCCATCAAGGAATTCAGTAAATGTCTAAGATACGCCCTTCTGTAAATTTGCCTCTATGGACATGGCAATCAACTAGGATATCACTAACATTTCCTTTAAGTACATGTATCCCAGTCTATTGGGACCTCTCCCTATATAGATCATTCCCACCACTCATGGGGAAAACAGGTCAAGCTTTGAGGAACATGGTACCTCCTAGGCCAGAAAACCTAGCCCCGACTATAAAGGTCATGGAACAATGCAAGAATAGGGTGACTGAGCGAAAGCAGCATCTTTTTGATGACAGTACTTCCCAAGCCAATCCACTTCCTTCCTCTGAGAACTCCCTGTCATGAAACAAGGTTCAAAGATTCAGGATCAAGTAGAAGTATGTATTAGTCTCCCAGCTCTTGCCTTTAGAAATTTACCTTTTCCTACCAATGAGCAATACTCCCATCTACCTTATATAATTTCTCACATTGCTTTGTAATTACATATGCATTTTACTTCCTTAAGAGACTATAAAAGTTTTTGAGAGCAAGGGCAATATGTTAACCATCTTTGAATCCTTGGTAACAGTGCCTGTTACACACCAGGTATACAGGAAATGAATGAGTGAATGGGAATACCAGCCACCCCTTTGCAGAAAAAAGAATTCTACTACTGTAAGTAATTCCTCCTTTTATTGACCAAATGTTATGATCAGAACAACTCAGGAATGCAGATTCACCCTAACTGTTGAAATGAAGTTTTGTGCCAAGGAAGCACTTATGTTCACCCAAACTAGCTGCCAAACTTTGGCAAATAATTTCTTTTTCTGATCTGCTCTTTTATTACCTATGAGTCAGGGGTTAAAATGCTAATGAAGACTCAGGTAATTCTCAAGGAAAGTGTTGCCAAAAGCAGGTTTATATTCAGAGATGAAAAGCCATTTCCTGTGAGTGATTTAAGTCAATTTACATACAGAGCCAAGCTATTTGACATATATAAAATACACAGCTAAAATTCTTTACTTTTCACTAAGATGAAAAAGATATTTTTGATGCTGCTGTCCACACATATCGTAGTCACTGGGGGATAGATTGGTGGCTTCAGCTAACTCTCATTTTCTGGGTCACATATTTGCTGCTTCTCTGTTAGAATGGTGGCATGGTTGAGTTGGCTTCCCAGAAAATGTCCTCAAATACGTCAGCTTCTAACTTTTCCCTTCAAACATCCAGTGTTCTCTTGCCTAGGAGAGAAAAATAAACTGAGGCATGACGTAGTAAATCAGTCCCATTTATCTTTAAAGAAAAAAAAAAAAAGCTGTTACCGCAACTACAACTAAGCACTGAATTTGCATTTGTTTTTCCCCAGCCTTTCTCATGAAACAAGTCTAAAACCATGGGTCAGTTACCCTGCACCGTACTTTCTCCATCTGAGAACAAGGATACCACTTGATGACCATAAGAAAAAAGTAACTAACTTATGGAATGACTGTGGTATGGTGCACTAGACCCTTGGCATACATTATCTCATTGAATCTCTATGGCAACCTTAAAAGAGCTTAAAATTCTCATCTCTGACTGCAAAGTCTGTGTTTTTTCCCATCATCCTATGAGTTTTCCCATCAGTTGCCTACAGTCCATGGCGATCTTCTAACAGAAAGCATGCTCCTGACGTGTAGAACATGGGTCAGCAAAATCCAAAGAACTCAGTCCTCTGGGCTAAAAAGTTAGGTGAGATATGGTGGTATGAGGAACCAGGAGAAACGGAAGTATCCAGACAAGCTCATTGAGCACTGGATTGAGAGAAATGGCTGTGTACTTGGCCCATTTCTGCCACTGCAATTATATGACCCTGACCAACTTATGTAACCTGAACCGAGCCTCAGTTTTCACGTCTATAACAAGCAAGCAATAGCTGCCTTGCATACATCACGTGGTTGTCTTGAGACTTAAAGGAGCTAATGCTTGTGAAGTGCTATTCCCTCCACCACTCTGGGAGCGAGGAAGAAATTGTTGTTGCCACGTCCTGGTAGCTGTCATTTGCCATCCCAGATTTCCAGTGTTCTTTATTGCAGGTTATGTGAAGGCCATATGCTTCTTTTCCTCTTTATAATGTTGAGTTTGCTTAAAGACACAGGTCTTGGTATCACATTATTTTTTAGCTTGTGCAGCATGCATGATAAAATGGGAAAATGTGTCAACAGTCTTTGTTTTTTTCTGTTTGGGGGAGGATTTTTAAAAATGCCTTTGAATAACATCTCTGCTTACAGAGTGGCCTCGTGAGTCTCCGGATAGCATTTGGAGACCCAAAAGGCTCAGTTACGGTTTAAACACTGGTCCCCTCTTGCTTGGTGCCTGGGGACTTAAGGCCCTTAAGGAGTTAAAAAGATGGTATGCAAAATTTTCTGCTATTCTGTAGCTTGAGAAAAAGAAATTTGCTGTAAGCTATTTAGTGAATCGTTATTGAAGCTACATCTGTTGGCTTCATTTTGTATTCAGCTTTGTGTTAGGTTTTTTTGTCAGGGAGGGTTGGATTCCTTACTAAATATTGTGTGTGTGCATGTGTGTTTTGTATGTGCACACAAAGGTGTGCAGGCAGAGAGGTGCAAACACAGACGCTCTCTTGCAGCCAGCCTTGGGTACAAGATTCCTGCATGTCTCACCTCATCATCAAAACCTTTAGTTTTATTCATAAACCAATAAAACCTGCATAAGCAAGTTAAAGGAGCTGCAAAATGGATGCTCCTAAGTCGCATTCACATAATGATTTATCTCCAAAGTTGGAACAGGCCTCCGAAAAAACCCTGCCTATGGCCATGACCTCAGGTTCTGCTTTTAGGAGAAGTCCTGTGAATCTAGGCCTGGAGGATAAGAGAGCTCTTTGGGGAAATTTTTTGAAACCCACATTGCCTTTTGAGCACCTACTATGTACTAGTTATTATATGATGGTCTACTGTAGCTAGTATTTTTTTTTAGATTTTATTTATTTATTTTAGAGAGAGAGAGAGAGCATGTGTGCAAGTGGGGGGAGGGCCAGAAGGAGAGAGAGAATCTCAAGCAGACTCCGTGCTGAGCATGGAGCCCCACAAGGGGCTCGATTCCGGGACCCTGAGATCATGACCTGAGCCGAAATCAAGAGTCTGACAGTTAACTGACTGAGCCACTCAGGCGCTCCCTACTGTAGCTAGTGTTATACTTAATTTGTACAGCAACCTTCTAAGTGGTGGGTGTTATTTTCTATACATAGAGAAGATACTGTTTAATCAAGGTCCTTTCAAGGTGCTAAGTGCTGCCCCTCCCTTCTCCATGAACCAGTGGATACATAAACTGGGGCTAGTGATGAAAATATCAGGCCTGACTGGAGAAAAAATGGTTAGGACCATTAGCCAGAATCAGATTAGTTCTGCTCCAAGTCTACATTGGGACCCACCAAGGGAGAAAGGACTGCAGAGATGTGTGTAATCAGACAGAACACCTGGAAAACTGAGGTCCTGCCTCCCTCCTCCACCCATCCATCCCAAAGCACAGAATCTTTCTCAGCACGTTTGCAGCTTGGAGCAGGCAGATCTGAGAGAAAAAAAAAAGTTGGGGGAGAGGGGGTTGGGAGTGATGATGAGCTATGATTGCTCACTGCCTATTTCCTATCTCACAGAGTACTTAAGCTGGGGCAAATAAAAAAAGGGTTGGAGGGGATGGTAGAAGCTATCTTCCCAGTACTGGTCTTCCTGAAGAGTGGAGGTTCCCATTTTAAGGAACAAGGTAGGAACTGATGAGTCTTTGAACATCAGAAAATAGTTCCTCCTTCTTCCACACAGCTAATAAGAGAGAAAACTTGAGTTTGAACTTAAGATCCTAAGTGCAACACTACTAACCCTCCACAATCAATGACCCATTACTTTTAGGACATTGGTTCTTAGATGAGGGGCTTTGGACCAGCAGCATCAGCATCACCTGAGAGTTTGTTAGAAACACTCTTCTTAGGCCCCACCCCACACCTACAGAATCTGATAATCCAGTGCAGTGGGGAGGGGTGGAGTCTGTGTTTTCATCACCTCCAGGTGATTCTGAGGCAGGCTCAAGTTTGAGAACCAATGTCCTAGAGATCTTAGTAGCTCCTTTAAGTGTTCACATTCATCTTAAACTGGGTCTGATGAGGATGAGGTGTTTCCACTGTTCTCTTCCTCACAAAAGCGGTGACCAGGAACTTAGAGAGAGAAGAACTATCCTGGGCCACTGGATAGAAGTCTCTACTCACCCTCTCACTTAGTAATAAAGATGCAGTTACTCATAAGAATGAGTTTGAAGGATGAGGAAGATGAGTGTCCACAGCATGAGGACAGGGGTCTTAGGTGGGGAACACAGGGCTCCTTTTTATACTTTTCTCCCCCTGCAACAATGGCTCAATCTCTGGCTCCTAGAATCTTTCCCCCAAAACTTATCAAAATGTAAAATCTCACCAGATGGAAGGACAGCCCCTTTCTTCTTTCTGCTGTGCCAGCCTGAAGGATACCAGAGAGGAAAATGTACCCACTGTGCAAACGATACAGCCGTTCCCATTGCTCCTCTTTTGGGCCCCTCCATAAACTGTCATGGGTACAAGGAGGGGACCTGGCCCCTTTTCACACATCCCTGCAATTTCTTATTTTCTGCTCTGGATCCCAGTACCAACTGCCCTTGGGGAAACAAAGGGTCCTGGTGGCTCACATTGCCCTTCTTTTCTGCCCTTCTGTCCTGTAGAATCACGCATTTGGGTTGCTGGGGCAGACCTCATAAATGGTACTTTTAAAAAAAATGACAAATGGCCAGGCCCAGAGATAAATGACTTACTCACGGGGTGAGCATTGCAGCTGGGCTCTTGGCTCACAGTTGAGTGCTGCTTCCACTGCCTTGCCACCTCTGCCTCCACCTCTTTCACATTTTCTGTCCAGTACATGTCCACACTCCAGGCTGGAAATCTCTCAGTCTGTTGTTACCCTCAGAGGTTTTTGGCCTTGGATGGTGACCCAGCATCTGTAAAAGCAAGGTAGGAACATTCTTATGATTCTCAGCTACCAGGCAGAGCTTCCTGAAAAGGTTGGCTATATGGCTTATGTCTTTTTGGTTTTGCACATGACAAAAACCCAAATATAAGTGGTTTAGGCAAAAATGGAGATTAATTCGCTCAGAGAATTCAAGTAAATGTTGAATAGCCAAACCATGGGAAGGGCAGAGGAGATGTTCAAATACTATGAAGGCTCATGCTTTCCCTCCTGTCCCTGATTCCTTCTGTACACTGATTCCACTTTCTCTTGTGAAAAAGCCAGTTCCTCCTTCCACATACCAGAAACATGGCACCCAATTTGTCCTTCTTACACATCTGGTATGGAAAAGGCACAGCCATTTGTTGTCTGTACTTGGTGTTCAAAAATCTCAGAGAAAGGCTCTGATTGGTACAGCTTGGGCCAGATGCCCAGCTTACACCAATCGGCTGTGAATATGAAGTGTTATGCAAAAGTATGACTTATAGGCTGGAACCACATGATTCGATTGGGGAAAGAACCACTTTCTTGGCAGACATAATAAGCCATATTATGTGTCCTATATACACAGACATAATTTTTATTAGTCACTTACCAAACAGGGTATATTAATTCATCCTGGAAGTGTTTAATGACACTTGTTTCTTTTTTCCCAATTGTTCCCCCCACCCCCCCACCCCCTGCTATGACCTAATTCCCCCAACTATGACTTTATGGCAGCTCTGGCAAGAAAGATGGTAAAAGAAAAAAAACAAAAAACATTTTTCAGATCTAAAAACTGGGGCCTAAAATTTCACTGCCCTGAAAAAGGCAGTCAAATTAATCAAAGGGAGAGCCAACTCAAGGATGAAGGTTGGCCAGATGTCCAGTTCTGCTCCTAATTCATGGATGGCAAACTGGTGGCCCCCAGGCTTAATATGATCCACAAACTTACTTTATTTGGCCAGTGCTGGATTTGCAGATATCTTAAATATGAATGCCTTAAGGCAGCATATGTCCCCTCTAATTTGCCATAGAGCCTAACACTACATGTCTTTGTATACCTGGTTCAATCCACCTGGTTCTCTTATCTTCCCGGCCCATATAGACATTTGAGTTTCTTCTGCCGCCTACCAAGGTTATAGCATTCGTGGTGGTTCTGTGAACTGCCAGAATCAAATACAAGTAGAAGTTTCTTGGGTTATTTTGCCACAATTCTTCCCTCAAGATGTCTTCATAAGTTATATCAATATTTTGAGAGAAAAGATGGGGCAAATAAGTTGCACTAAATAGACCAACCAATTTTTACTTTTTAAAAATCTGAATAGAATTAGCTTTTTGTTTTTCCCACTGACCCTGCTGGCAGTCTGGTGACACCTATGAATCCCTTTGCAGAGTGACATTTTTTTAATGTATAAAATAGAATACATAAGATTTCATAGGAAACAAATTCTATTGAAATACATTTATCAAAATATTTTTATAATTTGTGATATAGTAATACATGATCTTTTAAAAAGTACAGCAAGAAATGGCAATATTTGGTGGAGAGTCTAACAACAACCACAATTTCAAGTTGTGATGAGAATATAATTTTTTATATTTTATGTATATATTTTTTATATTTATATATATTTTATATTTTATGAGATATATTTTGAGATATCTGTAACAACCATGAGGTGATAATGGAAGACATCTGAGATTTCTACTGGTGTTGCATCAGGGTTTGGGGCCCTTGCAGAGCTCCCAGTGTTGGGGTGGGAGTAAGCCAGTGGAGAGGAAGGAGGGGTAGATTGACATGTCCTGTGGGCACAAGCAATACTTGGGGTTCCCCAAAGCAGTTATTTTTTGTTGTGTAACAAATTATCCCAAAACTTACAACAGCAATTCCTTATTGTTCTTGGGCCTCTGGGTTAACTTCTTCATTCAGCTGGTAGATTGGCTGGGGTCTTGTTGGTCTGTAACATCCTCACTTCCGGGAATGGTGGCCGGTACTGACTGTGGGCTAGGGTGATGGATGACTAGACCACATATCTCTCATCATCCAAAAACAGCAAGAAAGGGTGAGCACAAATGTGGAAGTGCTTTTCAAGTCTGTTTAGGCCACATTTGCTGTTGTCCCATTGGCCAAAGTAGTCTCATGGCCAAGCACAGAGTCAGTACGGGAGGGGGTCACCCAAAATTATGGATACTGAGAAGGGAATTATTCCAACCACTTTTGCAAAATTATCTACCATAGCCCCTACCAAACTTGGGAGCATTAGTCAGAGAAAGCCCTTCCATCTGCCACAGGCTGGGCACCAGGCTCTGTCTGTCCATCCTGGGGCTACAGAACTCCCACTAAATTCCATAAACCAGGGAACTTAGACATGGCTTATTATTACCCTGCCAAACTTAGAGCCCCTGGGTTTAAGTTTTAGATATCCTTGAGTCAAGAAGGCACCTGGAACATCTTGCTGCATCTCTGCAAGTTAACTAAACAACCACAGACCCAGATGTCTGGTAAATTCAGGAGAGGGTAGGTAAAAAGAAAATTTTCTCCTCTGAACATTAAGGATGAGTAAGCCTTTCTGGATTCAAATTGAAAAAAAAAAAAACACCTTCTTATTGTTTTATGATGACATTTCTTCATCTGAAATTTTGCCTGGGCTGGCCTTGGTGAGGACAGTTTATTTGAATTTTTTTTTCTTTCCTTCCAGAAGCTCTCCGCTGTTTAAGCAAACTCTTCTTTCTGCTCTAATTGTAAGAGCTCCCCATAATGGTAGAAACAATTCTTAGCCAGTCCTCTGCCCAGTGAGCACTTTGGAAATGGGAACCCAAGGGAGGAGGCAGTGGAAAAAACCCTGAAGGCTTTTCAACTGTGCTGCGGCGTCATGGAAAACCAGCCAGGCACCTGCGCTGGTGCCTCCCAGCAGGCCCCACTGGAGCCTTCGTCTTAGTTATTCTGTAGATGAGCAGGGGATGTCTGACTCACCCAGCTGTCTAGTCCGGCACTTCAAAGAGCATTCTGAGTCCTGCTGTACATTTCCTCAGCTCACTTCAGATATCAGATGGCAGACTCCTGAGGATCAGACCCCGAGCAGAAGAACTGTTCACTCTTTCAGAACCTGCACCAGCGTCTTTGCTGAGCTCTCCCACCACACACACAAAATTTAAAGGTTTCTAAATTCTTTCATCAGAGTGCTATCTTAGGTTGGGTCCTCCCAGAAGCAGACCCTGAGGAGGGCTGTGAGTGCACATATTGTATTTGAGAGGTAATCCTAGGGAACACAGGTAGGTGAGCAGGGAAGCAAGAGAATGAGGAGGCAGCCAATGCAGGGGGCATTATGAGCAGGTTACCACCTGCTGGGGCTCAGTCCCAGAATGCTTCCTCTGATAGGCAAGGAATCTGGAGTATTTGTGAAGCAACTCCCATCCTTCATTGGCTAAGGGCTGTTCCCAGGGGTATAAACTTGCCTCCGGCCCTGTGGGAAGCCAAGCCTACTTCCAAAACTGGAGAAATGCCCACGGCAGTGAGTCATAGCTTGAGTAGCCCTCAGAATGTACAGGAAAGGTGGGTGCCAAGGAAACACAGTAGAGCATTAAGAATAGCTGCTACAACTGTGCAAACGGTCACCTCCAGACACCCCAAGCACCACAACACCTGTCTCAAGCTTTGGCCCATTGATGGTTTAGTCCTGTGTTTATTCAACACGTATTCATCCGGCTCCTACTGTATACCATTTATGCAGCGCCTGTGTGCTAGGCAGTAAGCTAAGGTTTTGCGCACATCACCTCATTTGCTTCCCATGACAACCTGCAAGGAGGTATTATTAGTTTCATTTTACAGATGAAGAAAGTGAGGTTCAGGGAGGTTAATAAATTACCTCAAGTCCCTCAGCCTGAGAATGGCAGAGCTGAGATCCCCATCCTGGTCCACCTTCAGGTCTCAGCTCCATCCACTGTAACTACCACCCAATTAGGTCAGGACACTGTTCTCCTCATTTGAGAGAAGGCTCAACCATCCCCAGCCCCTGTGCCACCATTTTCCAAAATCTTTCCCCTCTCCCTTCTTTGTTGGCCCTGTTCTTTTATCTCTTCTCAGGCTGGCTCTGGGGAATTACCTCCTGCCCCTTTGGTGTTCCATACCCTCTCTCAGGGCAGTGGGCTGTCCGTCCCGACCTCCAGGCCCCCCTGACCCTGGGCACTGTAACATCTTTCTCCAACCTCATTCCATCTTTGACTCTCCAGGTCCTTAAACACCCTCCGACTCACACCCACCCATCATCTCTGCTCCTTTAGCCGGTTCTGTCAGGCACTTTGGCAGGTCCTGCTGCTTCTGGTGTCCTGCTAAAAGAATCAGGGAACCATCTCTTTGTGACATCTCGTGACTTCAGGGATGATTTCACTTTTCACCCGTGGGTCCCAAGCAAACGGGCAGCAAATGGTTTGTTTTTGAGCATCGGACCAAAATGCAAGTCCCAATTTACTGTTGTTAATATTTTAAAAATAAAATGGTACAAGGTGAGGACCAGGAGAGGGAATAATTATTCCAGCCTGCCAGCAGGGGAGTGGGAGGAAGGCACAGCTCTTGCAGTCTCTGGGAGGACACTCCGCAGGAAACACAGAGCTTCAGCCTCCAGGTGGCAAAGGAACATGAAGGGAGGCAGGTGGGGTGCAAAACGATGCTGCATGGCACCATTTTAGAGATACTAGGTCTGACTTCGAGAAACACACACTATTATTTTGAAAGACAATATCCTAGCGCATCAGTGCCAATACTACCTCTGGTGCCCTGGAACCAGTACTGGTGAGCAGCCCATTTTCTCATCCTCTCCCAGAACAAACCAGAAGATAAATTTGGAACTGCAAGAAGTAAAAGAATGGGGCTGAGATCTGTGATGGAAAAATGGCTTGTTGTAGATCAGTGAGTGAGAATTTTATACCATGGATCCAAATAGGCCATTTTGATTTTTTCTTTATTTAATTTTATTGTTATGTTAATCACCATACATTACATCATTAGTTTTTGATGTAGTGTTCCATGATTCATTGTTTGCGTATAACACCCAGTGCTCCATGCAGAACGTGCCCTCTTTAATACCCATCACCAGGCTAACCCATCCGCCACCCCCCTCCCCTCTAGAACCCTCAGTTTGTTTCTCAGAGTCCATAGTCTCTCATGGTTCATGTCCCCCTCTGATTCCCCCCCCCCTTCATTTTTCCCTTCCTACTATCTTCTTTTTTCCTTTTTTTTTCTTTTTGAGAGGGAGAGCGTGAGCAGGTGGGGGGGTAGACAAAGGGAGAGAGAGAGAGAGAATCCCAAGCAGGCTCCAGACTCAGAGTACAGCCTGACGTGGGGCTCGATCTCACCACCCTGAGATCATGACCTGAGCCAAAATCAAGAGTTAGACACTTAGCTGACTGAGCCACCCAGGTGCCCCCAAATAGACCATTTTTAAACGACCATTTTAAAATCCAGAGTGTTTTAGCAGAGAAGGAAGAGTAGGAGCCTTTGGCATTTAGGCTAGTTTTGAACCCCATCTTGGACCGCAACTCTCTAGGCGCTTTGGAACCACACAACATGTTGTGCCAACTCTGCATCCCCGTGTGTGGGTTACATCATAGAATCAGGGAAGGCTGAGCTGGAAGAAATGTTGGGACGCCTCCAACCCAAAACCCTCACTCACAAGTAAAGATACTGTCGTGACTTTTTAAAATTAACACCTGTTACCTAGAGCCCCCACCCTACACCACAATACCCACGAGGCTTCCCTAAGTGGTGGAGTGGAGGGAGACAGAAGGGGGTAGAAGCCCTCTGATTTCAGGAAGCAGCACCAGGAATGCACAGAGGCCTTTCTGGAACACAGATGCATTTCTTACTTTTGCTATGTAATAATATGACAGCAAACCCAGAGGCTTCAAGCAGCACACATTTATTATCTCACAGTTTCCATGGGCCATGATTGTGGGCACGGTGTGGCGGGACTCCCTTCTCAGAGCCTCACAAGCTCCTGGAGCTGCATTCTCATCTGGAGCCTGAGGTCCACTTCCAAGCTCGTTCAGGTTGTTGGCGGCGCAATTCAATTCCTTGCCTGGTAGGACCGAGGGCCTGGTTTCCTGGCTGGCTGTCAGGACCCTTCTCAGGTCCTCACCACGTGGCCCCCACAGGCCCTCTCACCACACTGCAGTTTACCTCTTCAAGGCCAGCAGCAGGATTTCGTCAGGAGGGACGAGGTCCTTCTTGGAAGGGCTTTCACCTGATCAGGCCAGGCCTAGGCCCAGATAATCTCCCTTTCAATGATCTCAAAGTCAACTGATTGGGGACCTTAATTACACATGCAGGATCCCTTTACCTTCTCCATATGACCTAACCTAATTACAGAGTGACAGCCTGTCATATTCACAGAAGCCACCCACACTCAGTGGGAGGAGATTCCACACAGAGCCCGTGTACCAGGAGTGGGAATCGTGACAGCCATCTTAGAATTCTGCCTCCTCCACCGGGGAAAGCCCCGTTCTTCTCCCTTCAGCCAGCCGCATGCTCCTACTCCAGAGAGCACCTGGAGGCACATCACACAGTCAGAGGCCTCCCAAATGACCGTTTCTCAGCGGCCAGGCTTCGTTCTGAACTGGGTAATTTTGATGTTTGCAGACCTGCCTGCTGGCCTGAGTTGGGGCCCACGTGCATTTTCCTGACCTTGATTGCCTCAATCCACAATCATCGTTCCAGAAGAGGCGAGGCTCACAGAGCCCTGGAAAGGCAGGCAGGGGGGCTCTAGAGGATTTGACTTTTAGTGTTTGCCATCAGCGTCCTGGAGAGTGATGCCAATGGCTCGGATCACTCTGTGGAGCCAGCAATCACGGCAGGCTTGCGGGGGGCGGGGGGAGGGGGTCCCCTGGCATGAGCTATGGAAATGCCTCTGGGAAACAGCTGCTGGAGGGTAATAGGGATGTCTGCAGCCTTGCTTAGCTTCCACAGAGCCAAACAAGAGGTCTGGGGCTGCCCACCCCATTCATGGGAGGTCAATGTGGCTGTGGGGTCCTTGGCATTCTGAACCCTTCCAAAGCTGGGCTGCTTTGAGCCAGAAAGAGCAATGGAGGGATAGATGGGGACTGGGACAGACCTCAAGGGGCAGGCTGGCAGAGGGGATGCAATCACGGCAAGGGTGGCCTCTTTGTTCAGTGATCTACAGGCAGCCTGGCAATGCCTCCTGAGCCTCAGAGAGCATCTGGTGGGTTGAACCCTGTGGATCCTCATCAGCACCTGTCAATTCTCCCTTCTTCCTCCGTCATCCGCCACATATTTACTGAGCATCATATGGTAAGCAGGAGGTTAAAATCTGGTGAGCGGGTAACAACATATGGTAAGCAGGAGGTTAAAATCTGGTGAGCGGGTAACGAGAGGCAGGGAAGGCCCCTCCGAGGAGATGGCAGTTAAGCTCCAGATGAGGAGGGACCCATCACGGTGGAGAGCACATTTCAGAAGGTTGGTGCAAAGCCCAACATGCAAACAACACCAGCCTGGCTGGTGTTGTTTGCATGTCTGGGGATCTGGTGCCCCTGCGAGAAAGGAGTAACAAGGATCTGGGTAGGGCACTTCCACCAGCCATGATAACAGCCATGACTTTTCCCGGTGGAGGGCAGAAGGCGGGGAGGGGGGATGCCCAGGCTATGAAGAAAACATTAGACCCCAAATTTTCAAGATAAATGAAATGAGCTAACATGAGAGGCCTGTTATAGGAGGAAGCTCTCATTGCCCACCGGGTCTCTTCAAAAAAACCTTTAAACAATCAGCTCCCACTATGCACTTAAAATAGGAATTGATTTCCTGGTGTTCCATTCACCCAGCTTCTCAGGAATAAATTCAGTGCATGCTGGAAAGTGTCAGAAACCAAGCTGCCTACGGAATAAAACAAAGCAGAGAGATGAGCATATTGCAAGGCTTTTGACCTGCAAGCCAGGAGACCCAAGGCTGTGGGAACAGTGAGTTCCAAGTTCCCCACAGACTAAGGGATTTTTATGGAATAAATACAGAAGTTATTTGGCTTTTACAGCTGATTGGTTGCCTAGAGGTCTAGTTTACCTGAATCAGGGGAACTGAGGGGAACAATGAGTACAGAGATGGTATAAACAGACTTGGAGTTTGGGGGATTGGCTGGGTCCTCTGCTGATTTCTGAAAAGAACTGTAAATTCCTATAAGGTTAGGTTACATTTCCTTAATGCACCTGTGTTAACCATCTCCATTTTGTCCTTGACATAAGTAACTCCATTTTCGTTTGGTTCTACAAAGGTTACATCTGAATATCCGTTTAGCTAACATAAAAGAAGATTAGGAGTAAGCCCACCTACCCAGTACCTTAGAGTCTCCTGCCAGAGAGATCTAAATTAGTTTCTGAGAGTAAATATGAGAGTAGATGTGGCCTGTTCACAAGGAGTATAGTTCTAGGAAGAATCACTGCACTGTGATCCCAGGAAGGAGTCAGTAGCTCAGGAGAAGGACCACCTTAACATGGCTGCCCCTTGTGACTTTACTTAAAAACTGGCTTTACCGCTCAATTGTGTAGCTCTTAAGAATGTAGACTAGTGGTTTCCAAAACTTGTCTGCACATCAGAATTGCTTGGGATCTTATAAAAATTCCAAAGCCCAGACCATATCCTAAATCAATCAAATCACAATTTCTGGGGGCAGTTTTAAATAAACTTTTTATTTTGGAATAATTTTAGATTTGCAGGAAAGTTATGAAGATAGCATAGCTCTCCCCTGAAGAATGCATACTCTTCATCCAATTTCTCCCACTCTTAACACCTTATGCTATTATGGTACCTTTATCATAACTAGAAATTGACATTAGTCCATGACTATTAATCAAACTCTAGATTTTAGGTGGATTCCACCAGCTTTTCTATCCTGGGGTCCAATCCAGGTACCACATTGCATTTAGTTGTTGTGTCTCCCCATCTCCTTTCTGTGATAGTTTCTCCATCTTTCTTTGTTCTTCATGACCTTGATAGTCTTGAGGAGCATTGGCCAGGTACCCACAGAAAGTCATCCAATCTGGGTTTGTCTGTTCTTCTCATGATTAGACTGGGGTTGTGGGTTTTGGGAAAGAATATGGCAGAAGTGAAGTGCCCTACACATCACCTCACATCAGGGTGTCTAGCAAATCCATAGGAAATCACTGGTGATGTTAGACTTCACTACTTGCCCAGGATAGCGTTTGCCAGGTGACTCCACTGTGAAGTTACTATTTTTCCCTTCTTTTATCCTAATCTTTGGAAACCTGTCACTAAGTCTAGTCCAATATCAAGGTGTGTGTGTGTGTGTGTGTGTGTGTGTGTGTGTGTGTGTGTGTGTGGAGGGAGGTGGTAATCAAGCCCTACCTGCAGGCAAAAGTCTGAAGGGCACATTTTCATGGCCATGTTACTGTCCTGATCTCTTGGCTTGGTTCCCAGTCATTACTGTGCAAACTTTCTCAAGTGATCCAGGACTTGGCATACTCCTCCAGTCCCCTACGAATGAACCAGTACTTCCTGGCTGTGTTACCTTGGGCAGGTGATTAGTCCCTGCTGAGCCTCAGTTTCCTCATCTGAAAAACAGGTGTCAATAGAGTATCTATTTCTAAGAGTTATTGCAAAGATGAATTAGATAATGCATATAGTTTTGACTGTAGTGCCGGACATAGAGCAAGCATTACATAAATGTTAACTATCGACAGTAGTAATAACACTAGTAATGCCTTTCCTACTCCAGCTCTGTGTATCAGATATCTAGTGCACCACAATGATATGAAAGAGTAAGTTGGAACTTACATTTAAGAGGGACATATTAAACAACACATTCCAGAATGTTTACCTCTTAAATGAACACTTCTTTAGCATTTACCATATGCCAGGGACTGTTCTAATCATTTTCATAAATACTGCCTCACTTAGTCTTCATAAAAAGCCTAGGAGGGAATAACTATTATTATCCCCATTTTATTGATAAGGAAACTGAGGTTCAGTGAGGTGAAGGAGCTTGGCTAACTGAGGCACACAGCCAGTGAGTAGTAGAGCCAGGATTTGAACTGAGGCAGTCTCACTCTCAAGTCCGTGTTGGTAACCACAACACTATGCCAGATGCTACAAATAAGTAGTGTTGAGTGTTGTGATACTGTTTAAAAGGGGATCTTGGCTGGGTTAGGGAAGGGAGCCCAGTCAGGGAAAATATCTGTGAAATCTTCAGTCAGGATATACCAGGCAAGTGTGGGGTGGGGCAGGGGAAGGAGAATGGAGGTGTTTCGAAAGATTAAGGAACATTCTAGTTCCCCTCAAAAGCCAGCTGACGTTAGGCATCCTTTCCCTGAGAAGTCTCTCTCTCACCTCTCTTGTTTTCTTAATTCTTTAATGTGCACTTGGGGAAATTCAGCATGTCTTTGATTTTAGGGAGATCAGAGTGTGTAGGACACTTCTTTCAGTAACTGGAAACGATGGTTGGCATAAAACAATCTGGACCATTTAAAACGCATCCTCATGCCTTGTCCTCTACACTTAAGGAAATCAGCCCACCCTCCTTCATTTTTATGTCAGGAGTTTAGTAATGCAAAGGAAATTCCTGATTGTGAGAACTTAGATTAGCTATCAAATGTGTTTTGGGAAAACAAGTATTCATTTGAATCTGTGAGTCTAAAAGAATACTGTTTCTCTGGATTTCAAAGTATCACATTTAGGTCCTCACCCTGGGTATATCCCCAGGTCCATATTCTTGCACCTGAAATGGTGACAGGAATGCCATCTTATCTATCTTTCTCACATACACACACACTAAAAATTCCACACATTAGTGTTTTGGTCTTTTTTTTTTAGAGAGAAAGAGAAAAAACGTGCACTTGCAAGCTCAGGGCATGGGGGCGGTGGGGGGAGTAAAGAGGTAGAGGGAGAGGGAGAGAGAGAATCTCAAGCAGACTCCCTGCTGAGCACAGAGCCCCATGTGGGGCTTGATCTCAAGACCCTGAGATCATGACCTGAGCCGAAGCGTCAAGAGTCAGACAGACACTTAACTGATGGAGCCACCCAAGTGCCCCTCAGTATGTGTTTTTAAATGGATTTATAATTAAACTCATGACAAAGTGCTGTGACTTGCTTATTTTTTCTGTATTTGAAACTGTATCTATATTTGAAACCTCAGGAGCACATGTAAATCACAAGCTATGTCCCTTCCTTCGTCCCATCTTGTCCCCATATAAAATTGACTTTCTGCTTCCAAAATTGGCAAGGAATAAAAGTACATCAATCACATCATGATTGAAAGTTTAAACGTACCTTTACTGACATCAGATTTCAAAGTAGCATGTCCTTCAGCCCAGGTAAAGAGCGTTCTCAAGCATTGGTGTTATTTAGTGGCGCTCATTGGAATTCATTTTATGCTTGAATATGTTGATTCCACTTCTTTCCGAAGCCTGCTGGGAAAACTCAGAATTCCGGTGGTTTTGCTGTGGACGTATCGATTCTGAACTGATTCGGAGCCATTTGATTTGAAAGAACAGTCTCACGTTGAATTTTCCTGGTTTGGAGCAAAGCAAAGAATGATGGGCATGCATGTTCTGTGCACATCTGTATGGGTATGTGGGCTGGGAGTATAAGAAGTAGGAAAGAGATAAAAGGGGCTGACCTATTTATTGAGAGGGAGAGGAAATTGCATTTGCATGATTCTTCTTATCAATAAAGACTGAAAGATGCTGAGCCCAGGAAATGTTGATGTTTGGCCAAAACATCTTACAGAGAAGAAATAATAGAAGCAAGCTACCTTGACTGTGATGGGTGTATGTAGGGGGTACTTCTGTCATCGTCTACACACAGAACCCAAGTGAAAATTGCTTGCTTGCTAAGTCACTTTCCAGACAAGTCTACTAAATTGCCACCTTTTAAACTGTAAAGAATTTCATGGTCCCTTTGAAATCCAGAAAGAATAGATGTGCTAAGAGTGGTCCTTTAAGTGGAAAGATAGAGATACAAGAGGAGAATAAATCAATACTCACCACTAATATTTATTCTCTAGGAGTGCTCACCAGCCCCCCAGGCACAGCATCCCTGTTAGGGCTTCTATGGTAAGTCAGACACATAATTTATCAAACATCTGCCATGCCCCCCACAATGTGCTGGCATCTGTTCACGATCTGGTTAGTGGTGGGCACTCTGGCCTCGGATGAAGGGGGAAGCTACTTAATCTGTCTGTTCCTGCTTCTTTATGTGTAAAATAGGGGTGATGATAATAGGGTTGTTGTAAGGATTAGCTCACAGGATTAGACACTGCCTGGCACACACTGAGTCAACTGTGTGTCAACTATGGTGCTTCTAGGTACTCAAGATGGATTAATTCATCTAATTAAAATCTGTGTGACCCAAAAGCTAGAAAAGAATAGGCAATATCTCAACAGCTAAGGCAAGGACTTTCTTTCTCCCTAAAGCTGCAGAGAACACCTTAATTCTGCCCAGATTGCTGCACCTGACGATTCATTAATTGACGGCCATCAGCAGTTCAGTAAAGATGTGCCACCAAAATCACTTGGGCAGACTGGTGGTGACATCTGGGTCCAGCCCTGCATTGGCTTCTTTTAGCTCTCCTGCGATGAAATGGGATGACAGCATTTTATTTTACCAACTATATTCTTCCTGTCCTGGCCCACAACTTCAGTATTCCTTTTCAGACCAAGATAGACATTACCCTGAAAATAAATTTCAGCTTCAATAGAGGAAAAGGCTAAGAATAGAATTACCGGTTGTTCCTGATATGCCATATGAAAAATTTATATTAAGTCAGTCTTCTTTTTTTTTCCTCTTGGCCTATTTTCTTTTATTAAAGACGTGAAGACAGCACCTTCCATTACTGACTTGCCTTCCAAGCATGCTTTATTTCTGCTCTACTTGCTGCCTGCTACTTACTCATACTGATAGTTCAACTGTCTGTAAAATTCCTAACATAAAAGAGTGGAAAGAAGTTTGACTGCTGAGTATGGAAGGCAGAACAGGATGATGACACTATAGCAAACTCTTGAGGTATACCCAGTATATCAGTTAGCTTTCACTGGGTGACAAATAATCCCCAAATGTAGTAGCTTCAAACAGCATTCATTTATTTAGCTCATGATTCTACAAGTCAGCAATTTGGGCTGAGTTCAGTTGGGCCACTGTTTTTAGTCTTGATTGAGCTCGCTCTGTGGTCAGTGGGTGGGTCAGCTGGGAACTGGTTGGTCTAGAGTGGCCTTAGCTGAGATGACTTATCACATGATGGTATATCTCATGATCCACTAGGCTAGCCTGATTTGTTCACCTAATGGGTGCATGCATACAAGGAGGGATGGAAGACACCTCAATCTAATCTATCTTGAGCCCGTGCCTATGGGTAATGAGGCCTAAGAAGATGTTTTTCCTGATTGATTGCATGGGAATGACCAAACTCACACATGTAATTTCAGAAGCTATTAAAAAGTATGCTTGACTGTACAGATAAGGGCATTCATACAGGGAAGACCCATGACAACCGATGAAATATTCTCTAGTCAAACCCAACACCTCATATACTTTAGTTAACATTTGCCCTCCTTCAACACAAATCATTTTTATGGTGTTTCTTCTGCTTATGAAAGCAATTCATGGCAATTGAAGAAAAAATATGTAAAGAGAAGTATAAGAAAAAGAAAAAAATGTTCAACCATGATCTCATGGTTCAGAGGCAGTAATTTTAAATAATTATTATATTATATATGTGGTATAACACTGGCTTTGTTCTTTTCTATATTTAAGTATCTAGTGATACCATTTATTGAGCCCTATGTTTCAGGCTTTCTTCTGTTTTGCCTGTATTAACTTATTTAATTTTTACAATAGCAATCATTTCTGTGATGAGGAAAATAAGGCTCAGAGAGGCTAAACATCTTGCCTGAGATCACACTGCAAGTAAGCAGTGGAGTCAGGATTTGAAACACTGCAACCTCACTCCTTAAACCATTCTTAACCATTAGAATCTATTGTCAGTCATGATATTCACTATTCCCCTAACTTCAATGTGCATCAGAATCCCCTAGAGGGCTTGTTAAAACAGATTGTTGGGCCCCACCCCCAGATATTATGACTCATGTGGTCTGGGGTGGGGTCTGAGATGCTGCATTTCTTTTTTTTTTTTTAAGATTTTATTTATTTATTTGTCAGATTGAGAGAGCACAGGCAGGGAGAGCGGCAGACAGAAGGAGAAGTAGACTCCTCACTGAGCAAGGAGCCTGATGCAGGACTTGATCCCAGGACCCCGGAATCATGACCTGAGCTGAAGGCAGGTGCTTAACCCACTGAGCCACCCAGGCGTCCAGATTCTGCATTTCTAGCAGACTCCCTGGTGATCTGATGCTGCTGGTCCGCGAACCACACTGTGTAGTTCTGTTCACAGCAGCATTTAGGTATGTACTGTTAATTCTGCTTCACAGCTGGAAAGAGAAGTTCATAGAGGTTCAGTAAATAGCTTATGGACACACAGCTGGTTAACTCTATGTTATTTCCTATGTCCAGCTTACTCTCGTGGAAAACAATGAATGGGGAATTTTCACTTCATCTTACAGCCCATGCTTTTCTTCTGTTGAGGCGATAGCACTCAAGGAGATGGTTCAGAACTTAGATGCAGCCTCTATGACACCCAGGCATTACTGTGAGATGCAGAGATTGCAGTCATTCCTTCTTTATTCATTCATTTTCTTGGTGAGGGGCTCCAGCAGGGAAGCCCTGGGATGGGTAGTGTTATGAGCTCTGCCCCCAGCAGCCTCCACGTACTGATATTTAATGGACTGTCCTGATCGAAAAAGATCTGAAAGGGGAAAAAAATGCACAAAGATGCTGCCTTTTTAAGCTACAGAAAGGAACCTGCTCCAAAGGCTTCTGTGCTATTTTTAAATAGCAAAGAGCCTGGTAATATTTTGCCAGGTTTCTTACAAGGGAAAAAAAAAAAAAACCTTCCTTGTGATCACCAAGCCTTCATGATGTTCCAGCTAGATGGAGTATAGCTTTTGTAGCCGTGTAGGATGAGCTCATGGCTTTCTGGGTGGCTGTCCCCACTACTCAAAGTGTGGTCTAGGGACCAGCAGAATCACTATGTGGCTTGCTAGAAATGCAAAAGTCATAAGCCCCAATCCAAATCTACTGGATTAGAATCTCTGAGGTTGGAGAAGCCCAAGAATCTGTGTTTTAACAAGCTCTCCTGGTGATTTTTATGCAGCTAAATTTTTAGAAGCTCCGCTCTGTGGAGAACCCTGCAGAACTAATTATTTTGCTTCCCAAGGAGGACAGCTGACCTTCTGGAAACTTAATTCTGTACGTCACAAACTAGTGACCATCAAGATCACATGGAGAGATTGTTAAAACAAATTTTGGGACAGTATCCTCGGAGTCCAATTCAACAGATCTAGAACGGGGCTCATGAATTTGTATTTCTAGCAAGTTCCCCAGGACTGCTAATGGATGCTACCAGTCCTGAACCATATGTGCACTAGACTCCTTCAGCCAACATTCTTCATAAAGAAAGAAAAGAACCTGACTTCAACTTTCAAGACCTTTTTAAGATCTCTGATTCTATATTTACATTTAAAAATGCTATTTTCTTGAGGCACTTGGGTGGCTCAGTAGGTTAAACATCTGCCTTTGGCTCAGGTCATGATCCCAGGGTCCTGGGATCGAGCCCCACATCAGGCTTCCTGCTCAGAAGGGAGTCTACTTCTCCCTCTCCCACTGCCTGCCACTCCCCCTGCTTGTGCTCTCTCTCTCTCCCTCTCTCTGTCAAATAAATAAATAAAATCTTTAAATAAATAAAATAAAATAAAACAAAAATGCTATTTTCTTAATTAGGGAACTCATTTTCGTCGGAAAACTGTTTACCTCTAAACTTTATTTTTCAACCAAAGCCCACAAACTGTTTTTGAAATAGTGCCAGGTCTGGTGTCCAAGGCATTTCTAAGGGAGCTGGTCAAGTCTAAGTAAGTGGAAGAGGGTAAGGTATAGCTTCACGACTTCATGTGTGGGAGACTTTAATAAACTTCCATTTGCTTAGACCCAGAGCTACTGATAAACATTGCATGGGACTACATTTTCTGGGTTCATTAATCAGGCCCCACAAAAATAACATCCAAATGGCCAAGAGTGGTCTCCAAATTTTCTGGGAAAGAAAGCTTAATGTGTTTCTCTAACACTTGGATCTCCTCTAAGCCCTTAATGCTTCCCCTTCTGTGATACTGAGGCTGGTGAATGAATGTGGGTGGGTGTGTGTATATAATTTCTTAAGTTGCTTGTTGGACTCTCTCATAAATATTAACATGTTCAAGATAGTTGAGAACATATTGCCTTAAATGGTCAAAGAAAATTGGTGCGAGAAAGCTGCAGGAAATAATTAAGCAACATATATGTGAGTGCCTACTCAAGTTTGAGATGCAGCATCTTGTCAAATAAAAATGTTATAAAGAAGTGTGAGCTATGATTGTTGTCCTCAAAAATCCTTACTCAATGATTTCTGTGTGCTAGCCACTGGCACTAAAATGATACCCTTTGAGAACCTGTCCTAGGGTAGTGGGAGATGGAGATAACATGAAGAGACCACTGCAGCACAAGATAAACAATACCAGGACAGGACTCCTGAGAGCACAAGGCAGTCCAGAGGGGCCTTGGCTCGGGCCACCAGCCTTCCCTAGGAGATGCCCTTTGTGCTGATTTTGAAGGCCGGTTGGAAGCTGGGCAGATAAAGAAGGCAGGGCAAAGTTGAGGGGTGATGTTATGGCAAACAGAATGACAGGGGTTTGGAGGATTACAGTCGAAGTTAAATAGGTAAGCATTTTCATCAGTTTTGCTCCTGAGGGAGCAAATGATTAATAAGCATGAGATCTGATTCCTTAGAAAATGTTAAACAAACCTGCTGCTACCTCCAAAAAGCAACACATAAATCTATTTGAAGGGGAGCAGTGTTTGCACTTGTGATTAAAGCAGACTAACCTTTCCTGGTGGCTTTCATCTTAACATTTTGTTATTCATGAAATCTTCTGTTTTCTTCACATCCTCCTGAGGTTCTAGCTACGTGGAGTGCAGGCCCCAAAAATCCTGTCTGTCTGTGATATCTGTCTCCTAGAAAGCAAATTTATGGAAATTTTAGATATTTGTGTAGCTACAGAAAAAGAAATCTCAAATCTGGTGGAATGGAAAGAACAGGGACTTGGAGAGACTCAAGGCACGAATTCTGTGGACACTGTGTTTGCCAAGTCACTCCACCAGTATATACCAAATAAGAATGAGTGAGAATCGCAAACTTGCTTTCTAACATGGCAGCCATGATCTTCTAGAACCATCTAGAGCTCTACCATCATTAGGTGGATAAGACAATATGTGCCCTGATTTGCTGTCTGGAAGGGCCTATGGACACAGAAATACATCAACTCATTTTGAGATACACGCAAACTCAGTAGTGGCAAAATACAATTTCCTGAGTTAAAACAAGGCCCTCCTACCAACGTATAGTGAGTATATGTCAAAGGTTCATTCACATCATTAATGTACCAGGAGGCTGTAAAGTCCATTCACAGAGCATTTGAGGAACAAAGATTTATATAGACAGTCAGGAAACGCATGTTAAAAGAAATTTCTCAGCTAAGTATGAGACTGATTAATGTCCCATAGGGCAATAAAACTGTAATACTTGGGATTATCTTTTCTACCAAAGAGAAATCATTTGCAGCTCGACTGGATGAAAGTCATTTGCCCAGTCTTCTGTAAAGTAACATCTAACTTGTTAGTCTGGTTTCCCATTAAGAGCAAATAGTAAAAACTTTTGGGAGCAATGGATTTATTTATTCCCTTGATTATGGTGATGGTTTCAGGGCAATGTACATATGACAAAATGTATCACATTATAGGCTTTAAATATGTGCATTTATTGTACATTAATTCTATCCCAATAAAGCAATCAAAAGTGAGAAAAAAATAGTAAGCAAAACAAAAGTACATTCCCTTAGGAAAATAGATGATCCTTGGGTGAGTCTGTTAGACAATGGCTCAGTATGATATAAAAGGATGCTATCATCCTTTCACTTTATTTCCAAGTTTTGGATAATTTTTCTTGACACTGATTAAAGCAATTGATTCTATAATAAAATTGATTTAGGTTTTGGTTACTTGCTAATTGTATAACCTTGGGCAAAATATTTAAACCTGCATAAGGCTCAGATTTTTCCATCTGAAAAAAGTGAAGATAATAATACATGCCTATGTCATAGACATATAACTAGGATTAAATAAAATGACACATGTGGAGTACTTAGCAAAGCACCTGGTATATATTACATTAAGGACTTCTTAGTTATTGTTTCCAGGGAAGGAGGTAGCTCAATGAAGAGTCTGAATGAGACAATATGGCAGATAGAAAGACTGTAGACCAAGAATGAGGCTCTATGGTTTCTAAGAACTGCATGACCTTGACCAAGTCCCTTCCCTTTCCCTTATCTCTCATTTCTCACCAATTATACTATAAGAAGAGTAAACGAGGGTCAAAGTGGGATCTAACTTTTGAAGGGAATTCACTCACCAGGCCTTGAACTGAATCCTGATGAAATTCTGGCTTCTTCACATCCGGAATCTATTCATAAGCACTTAGGTTAGGGCTGTGTGTTCACCGTACCGTAACTCAGTGGTCAATGGCAAAGACTCTGGATTCAGGCTTTCTGGCTTCAAATCCCAACTCTGCCATCCACTAGCTGTGGAACCCTAGGGCATCTACTTAACCCCTCTGTGCCTTGGCTTCCTATCTCTAAAATGGAAACAGTAAAGGCACCCATCTCACACAGAGTTACTGGGACTTTCACACTGAGTTTTCACATCCAAGGATCTAAACAGGGCTTGGCAGACACGAAGCATTCAGTGATCATTCCCTATTATTAGGGCCTTTGCATGAGTGGCTGAGTAGCCATGGGTCCTGGACACTAAGCAAGACCGAAGAGTGTTGTTGAACCTCTCAAGAGTGGTGAGGGTTGAAATGTAATTTTTATATGCAGGGCAATTCCCCTTTGGGATCTCATTCAGTAACAACTCCAAAGGTGTATTTGGGGTTGTCTGGTAGCAGCATACACAGTTTAATGACACAAAAGCCTTCTGTGATCTGCATATCACTCACACCCTGGGACTAGGCGTTGATACCCACAAAGGGGCTGGCCAGGCAGGTTTCAGGGTGACCTGGCCAGGCCTTCCATCCTGCTGACTGGCAAGGTTCCCTAAGCAGGATGTGCCCTCATGTTCCCACAGAGCCCACAGATGGCTTACCACCTGCTTTTGGCAGGATAGTTTCTCTCTAGTTCTGTGGTACTGCTCAGCCCAGGGCTGCAAGATCTATCCCCAGAGGGTTCTGACAGTGGACACTGTAGCCCCCGCCTAAGATCACCTTGGATCCTTCTTACCACCCCACTGCACAGCTTCTGCAGGCTATGCTGCTAAAGGCAACCTATAACTTTCCCCATGCAAAGAATTGCCTGTGTATAACCCCATAGAGGATTGCCTCATCCTTACAGAGTTCCAGAAATGCCTGGGAGTTTTTGTCCCCCTGCCCCATTCAGTGACTTTCACTGATAACTCCAAAAACCCAGCACCTTGGCCTTGAGGTGGGACATACTCTTAAGGTGCATTGTACACATCAGATCTCCCCGCAGGATGACCTCGTCTTGCTTGGCTTCTGTCCCTTTCTAGGTTTACTTCCTCCACTCCCTCTCTGGTCTCCTAGGGCAGCATCGGGGGGCTTCCCTAGTAAACTTCTTAGACCCAGATTCTTGGCTCAGGATTGACTCCTTGAAGAAGCCAGCCCAGGACCACCTCCTCCCCTTACTCTCACTGCTGGTAGAGAAGTGTCTTTGCAAGGACTTGTGGAGGTTTCTACAAAGCTAGGGCTTGCTTTGAGCTGTTGGTCCCATCCTGAGCTGCTTGCTCTGTATACATTCTGAGGGCTGGAGGGGAAGCAGGAAAGGAAGGCATGGGGCTTGCAGTGGGTAGGGGAAAGCAGCCATTCAGAATCTTCCAAAGAAAACACTCATGTTCCCAAGGCAAGGTGTGGGCTAGTCAGGCCTGCCTTACTGGAAGATGTTCCCATGCTCTGAGCAGTCTCAGAACCTCAGGAACTTCTCCTGAAAAAGATCAGCCTGCTCTGTGCCTCACTGACCTCAGGAAAGTTCCCTCAGCTTTGTCCTTCAGCTCAGCCACAACAGGGGGTCTGAGGCTTCTGTTTTTTCACTTGAAGTAAAAAGGTTGCCGAGACACCTCAGAACTCTGCAGCACAGCCCACCTGCTAGCCAAAGGTGCTTGAAGTGACATCGAGGGATCCCTTCCCTAGAAGGTGTCAGGGCAGCCCATAGCTGGGCCTTTGATAAGAGAAAGACCTGAAGGTTTGCTTTTCGAGTTGGTCAGGTTATGGAGTCCAAGTGGGCCCTTTGCATGAGTGTAATGACCATAGCCGCCAACCGGCCAGATTTCCAAAAGTCAAGATGGTCTGACATGGACTCTGGTGCTGGAAAGCACTTCAAAGTTTGGTCACTTAAAAGGTCAGCAAGCGATGCCTGCTCCCCTGGCCACAGATAACACCCTTAATTCTTGTCCACCATCTGGCTGTATATCCTTCCAAAGAGCAAGTAATTTTTTTTTAAGATTTTATTTATTTATTTGACACACACACAGAGAGAGAGAGCACAAGCAGGGGGAGCAGAGGCAGAGGGAGAAGCAGACTCTTTACTGAGCAGGGAGCCCATTGCAGGGGCTCAATCCCAGGAACTGGGATCATGACCTGAGCTGAAGGCAGACACTTAACTGACTGAGCCATCCAGGCATCCCAAGAGCAAATAATTTCTTGATGAAGACAGAGACTGGGTGGGTGAGGGTGAATGGGTCAGTGTAAGCTCTTCCCAGTTTCTGGAACAGCAACACACACACCTCTGCCTCTGCCTTCAGAGGCTTGTGGGTGGAAATTTACTGAAGTCAGCTGTTCCTTTTTGTAGTACGCAATCACTGGTGTTCCGTATAATGCCTGGCAGTAGGAGAGGCACAATAAAGTTTTCTCAGGCACAACAAAGATAAAAAAGAGCAATAGCTGATGAAGTACACTCATTAAAAAACTTAGTAGACAAGTATACCTTTCCTACAATCTGCCAGAGGACTCTTGTGGGTGAGGGAGGAGATTTGTGTCCTGAATTCATTGAGAATGTTTCTGCTTTCTTGAGCATAATTCTGGCTTTCTTTTCCTTTGTGTAATCTGTCTTTGATGATTTTGGGCTTCATTTATTGATTTTCAATGGGGCTACTAAGCATAGGACAATGAGACTATCATGATTATAGAAATAATATTTAAAAATAAATAAATACAAACAAAAATACATAAAAATGGATCCCATTCAGTTCAGAATTGGTAATACGTGAATCTGGGACATCACATAGAAAAACCTCTCTTCAGAGACAATGCAAGGGTATAACCAATTTACAGAGGGAGAATATTTAAAGTAGAACAGATGGATTTAGGCAGGTCTCTTATTGGCAAAGCAACAAGCTGCTTGCAGACAGATTAAAGCCATCTTAGAGAGGATGAGCTTTCAAGTTGTTTTTCAACACCTAAAACTTCTGTAAGGGAGTGAGAGTTAAAACCACAACTAGATCACTCTATGAAATAATGATGGTTAAAACTGAGACGAGAATATATTCAAAATAGTTTGTTACTAGTATCAATCTTTTTCATGTGCATCTGTGAGTCTATCCACTATTACAAAGTACATTTAACCAACCTACATATTTTTAAAAATTTTAATTTCAGTATAGTTAACATAGAGTGTTAGTTTCAGGTGTACAAGATAGTGATTCAACAATTCTGTACATTACTCAGTGCTCATCATGATAAGTGTGCTCATAATCCCCTTTATCTATTTCCCCCATTCTCCCATGCACCTCTCCTCTGGTAACCATCCGTTTGTTCTCTATAGTTAAGAGTACTAACCTACATATGGTATGTTACATAAACTGAAGGAGAAAGAATGAATTATTCCACAGATGACATTGAGAAAAGGAGCAATTTGGAGAAAATATCAAATTGGGGTTTTAACTCTTTCCATATACACACTAAAATAAATTTTAGCTGAATTAAATTAAACTTAAATTAAAACTGTCCATTGAGAAATACTTTTAAAAAGGAATTTTTAACTGTTCTTGGAATATGCAAATATTTTCTGAGTAAATAATGAGGAAATCATCAGTTTAAAATATACATTAATAAGCCTTTGTAGAAAGCATTTTGGTGATATGTCTCAGATGTCTTTAAACATTTATTTTCTTTGACCTATAAATCCACTCCCAGAAGTCCATTGTAAGGAAATAATCCAAGATGTAGATAAAGTTTTTATATAAATATGTTCATGGAAGTCTAATTTATAATGGCAAAAAAAGGAAAGAGAGAGACAGAAAAGAAAAAATTCCATTAAACGTCCAAGAATAAGAGATAGCCAAATAAATTGTAATACGATGAAACACAATATAGCCTTTTAAAATGGCATTTGAAAAATAAATAAATAAAAATAATAAAGTGGCATTTGAGCAATGTTAATGATTCATGAAAATTTTCAAAATATAATTACTAATTTAAAAACAGTATAAATTATATGTTATTATGATCCTAATTTTAAAATAAATTTATGTATACACATGTACACATACATATTGATTCTAAGTAGTACAATGGGTCTCAGTCTTGGTGTATATTAGAATCACCGGAAGACTGTAAGAGACTCAATCTTAGGAAACAAACTGAGGGTTGCTGGAGGGGCAGGGGTGGGGGGAATGGGGTGATGGGCATTGGGGAGGGTATGTGTTGTAATGAGCACTGGGTATTATATAAGACTGATGAATCACAGACCTGTACCCCTGAAACAAATAATATAGTATATGTTAATTAAACAAATAAAGTTAAGTAAACATTAAAAAAAAAAAGAAGAAGAAAGAGAAGAATCACCAGAAGAGCTTTAAAATATACTGCTGCCTGTGACCCATTTTCAGAGATTCTCATTGAATTGGTCTGGGGTGTTGGCTGGGCATATGGAGTTTTCTAAGCTCTTCAAGAGATTTTAATGTGGCCCACCCCTCCCCCACCAGATTTGAGAAACTTGGGCATACGATGTTTAAGATTCTTCACTAAGTGCACTGGGAGAGAGCATGAATAACCACTCCGCCTTCCAAAGCAGAAAGTTCATCTGGTGGCTGCTAACAAATATGGCATCGTGCCTAAGGAAAAACTCACCTATTTCTATTATCAGGAAAAATTATCCTAAACTAAGAAATAAGGCCTAAGGGACCCACTCACAGATTATGTAACTCTCTTTGTTTAACTTACTGTTAACTTTTGATCAGGCTCCATACTCTGAAGTTACATGTTCCTTAACTTGATGATTTTTGTGTGATAAAAATTTAAATGATTCTGTCTGGTAGAAAAGATAAAAGTTAGTTTATTGCCGTAGAAGATGTTAACTAACTTTGTATCTAATTTAGCAATCTCATTCCAGCATTATTATGTATGAATTGTCCTTGAATCAAATTTATCGTCATATTGGTTCCCTCATTAATGAATTAAGTAAATCTTTGACACATACTCACTCTATATTTTTATGAGAACTGTGTTTTTAACTTGTTGAAATTATATCTTGAAACTAGCAATAATCAAACACACATTAAATGATAGAAGTGAACATGGAACACTTAATGAGTAGAGATTAATCCAGCATGAAAATCTTATCATTTGACCACAGAAAGCTTCCTTCCCTCTGATATTCTCAGTTCATGGGAAAAAAAAAAAAATCCCCAGGCCCTCCTCTGCCCACAAGGTCTAGTCCAAAGTGCTTCTTAAATCCACTCCATATTAATGATAGTGAGTGCCAAATAGAGTCACTGAAGAAGCCAAATTTATGTACTGAGGTAGTTACAGTAGCATTAGTTACTTATCTTAAGCAACTGGAATTTGGGTAAATCTAATTTTATAAATCAGTCTTCTGTTCCCAGTGACTTACACAATCACTTCAGAGACACTTTATCATCAATTGGAGCTCTTCTGTTATCAGCTGGGACTCCTGACGCTTTGGTTGGACTTTTTTTACTTTTTGGTTCCATTCTTTCTGTCAAGTACTTAACAGTCTGTATGTAACATGCTAGGACGCAAGCCAGGAGGTTTGCTATTTTAAAGAAACCCTGCTGTGAATTCATTTTTAGAGCAAATAATTTACCATGAGTCTTTTAGCTTAACCGCTTATTAGATTGGTGCATGATGAGTTTTTTTGGAGTGAAAGTATATTTGTAGGTCCTGGTTGCTTCATGGGGAGACATAGCAAAACTGTTATCTAAGGCAAAAAAACTAATAATAATTATATCCATCAAAGGTAAAAGTGATAAAGTCCAGGACAAATGCCTATATTCTTGGATATGATATTGTCAGATTAATCTGGGAAATAATCATTAGGTTGGCATTTTTTGGTCCTCTCTTCTCCATGAAGCCACTTTGCAAATGAGTCAGCTCCACCCTGGAATTTGTCCACTTAGAAATTGTCTTCATTGTTTACAACCACAGTGGATCCTTTAATACCGAGAAGCAGATGGTGTCCCTTCCTGCACAGCAAACCTTTCCCAAAAAGGACAAGAGGGTAGAATTAGGTCCATCTAAGTTCTCATCTCCATGACTGCCTATGGAAGAAGTAGTTACTGAGAATCATGTTAAAGGATTTTGCTCTGACTAATCAGCAAATCCCAATTCCCCTGGCTACAAAAAACCCACTCCTTTTTTTTTTTTTAAGATTTTATTTATTTATTTGCCAGAGAGAGAGAGCGTGCACACAAACAGGGGGAGTGACAGGCAGAGGCAGAGGAAGAAGCAGGCTCCCCGCAGAGCAGGGGGAGCCCGATGCGGGACTCGATCCCAAGACTCCAGGATCGTGACCTGAGCCGAAGGCAGTCGTTTAACCAACTGAGCCACCCAGGTGCCCCAAAGAACCCACTCTTATGTGGGGATCCATGCTTGTGGCATCAATACCGTAACTACACCTTAACTTCTTTCATAGAGCCAGTGACCTCAGGTTTGCAAGGAAATCCAGTGTCCCTTCTCTTAACTGAATCTTCACCACCACTGGCCACTAAGCTTTCCTTGCATATTTCCAAGAATCAGGAATTCACTTCATTGAAGGCTTCCAATCTAGACTTTGGACAGATTTCTTCAGTATTCTTTATTGAAACAAACTCTGTTCTCCTGTAACTTTTTCCTAGTGCTGATGTTTTTGTTCCTTAGGGTTTGCAGTAAATTGATCTCTGCCAACTTGGCATTTGTCAGTGGTTATTTAATAGTTTATCTGCAGCCTTTAGTAGTTAGAGTAGGTGACATTTGTAGGTCTCCTCTCCCATGACTTTGAGACTAGGTATTATGTTCAAGGAAAACAAGCCTCAGGATGAATTCTTTCCTCCATGCACATATTGTTAGAAGGAAGACGCAATCCTAGTTGGACAACCTGTTCTACCAACACAATGCCCCAGCTTTCTTTTGGGCACTCCAGTAAGCACCTTGCATAAAAGGCTTATCCAGGGGGATGCAAGGATATTCTAGTAACAGGATTCAGGTGACCTTACAGTCAGATCAGGTAAGAGCAATGGTTCTTAAAGTGTGTTCCCTGTCCTTTCACAGTGGTACCATCTGAGAATTTCTTAGAAGGGCAAATTATCCGACACCATTATGGAATCATTTACTACATCAGCAATCTCAGCTTTAACAAGCTTTCCAGGTGGGAGAGCCAGTGAGCAAGAAAATGTGTAATCAAAACAGAATAAAGGACCAAATTTAAACTTTAAGCCAATAGCATAGATCCAGACCAACTACACACACACACACACACACACACACACACACACACACACACACACACACACACACACACACACACACTACTATGTCCCACTACTATGCCCTGGCCACCACACTCTAGATTTTGCTCAAACTCAGAGCTCCTGTTTGCCAAGATTCTTTTGCCTATCTTTGTTCTCTCTATGTGGGTCAGACATGTGCAAATATAGGCAAGGATATTGGTGGATGGCCCTTCCCTACATTTGTAAAGCAATGAACTCCCAAGTATCTCTCTCTCTCTCTCTCTGTCTTTCTCACACACACACACACACACACACACACACACACACACGATGGTTTCCAAAAGGTCTGATAAAGTTTGTTTTTCAAAATTTGAATAGTTGTGTATCCATTTTCAGTGTTTATTAGGAAAACGTAACACAATTAAAACTTCTGGTTGTATAGATATTATTACTTAGAATAAAGTTAAGTTTGAAACGTGAGTCCATTAAAACCAATTTTTAAAAAGGATTGAGTTAGTAATCTGGTGTGCATTTATGCTTTAATTGTGAAGAAAACACAGGAGGCCTAGGGTTTTGAGCAAATTATTCACATGGGTTAACAGGTCTAAGATTGGAGGACCTGGCTTTGGGTGTCTTCACCATGAATACCTTTCCTAGGAAAACAGATCATGGTACTCAACATCCTTCTCCTGTCAAGCTGTTTATGTCTCCAGAAGGAAAATGCCAAAATTCAGTTAGTTTAGCAAGACAAATACTACTGATTCTTTGAGAAACCCCATATAGCTCATATGTCTCCTTTTAATTCAGTAGAGAAAACATTCTGTACCAAGATCAGTACCACTAGAAGAGATCTAAGCTAGAAAAAACTACAGTTTTGGTTTTGTTAGTAGAAAGGTGATATGATGGCAGATAAAAAGAGCAATTGCCTCAACTTAACAGGAGGAAAAGAGCACAGGCCACATGGGCAATAGTTGTGGTATTTTTATACGTTCTGAAGACCTTCAATGAGCCCAGACAAGACTAGTCCTTTCCTTCCAAGTTTTCTTTTCTTTTTTTTTTTTTAAGATTTTATTTATTTATTTGTCAGACAGAGAGAGAGAGCGAGCACACAAGCAGGGGGAGAGGTGGGCAGAGGGAGAAGCAGAATCCTTGCTAAGCAAGGAGCCCAATGTGGGACTTGATCCCAGGATGCTGGGATTATGATCTGAGCTGAAGGCAGACACTTAACCGACTGAGCCGAAGGCAGACACTTAACCGACTGAGCCACCCAGGTATCCCCCTTCCAAGTTTTCTGAAGTTTGAGGTTTCAGTAGTACCCTAAGATGAGCCCTAGATTGGGAGTTAAAAGATTTGGGTTCCAGATGATGATGATGTGACCACCAACAAACTACTCTACCTCTCCAAGCTTTCCTTCCTCCTGTGACAATGGTGCTCCAGTAACCCTCAAGTTCTAGCCACTCTGTGATGTTTTGGTTGTGGAGTCTTCAAACCCAAGTAAGTCTAGCCGGGACTTACCATATTCTTTGGCATGGCTGGGAATACAGGCAGTTTCTGTTCTCCCACTGCCCCTGCCCCTTTCCTGATGCAATGATGTGTTCATTCCTTTCAGTACCTGGTCTACAATCATCCATACTTCATGAAATGTAACTCCAGAGCCGATGGAAGTTGTCTTAGGCTGGGTTCCTCAGAAGCAGACCCTTAGACAAGGATGTGTGTGCAATGATTAATTAAGGAAGTGCCACCAGGAAAAACAAGAAAGGAGAGGAGGAAGCAGGACAGTAAGATGGAGAGGAAGCAGGGAGTGGAGCAAGTGCAGGAGAGCTTTTAGATGTGGCAGGACCGCAAGACACCTTTGGATGGTCCATTATACCTCATGTCTCACCTTAAGGCAAAAACAGCTGAGCTTCTGTTCTGCTGTGCCCGTGGGTCACCAGCTATGGGCTTGCCCTGGCGAGACCCAGACACTTACAGCTCTCAGTGGATCAGGTGAAGGAGCCTTAGCGGGGGGGTTCTTACAAAAAGGGTCCCAGGAGGGAGTCAGGAGTGAAATATGCCGAAACTAAGGGATGCCCATATGGAACAAATGAGGGAGATCCCAGGGGGCTGAAAAGAGCACCAACATCCATTACTGAAGGCAGGACTGTCTGAACAGGAACATTCAGCAGCTAACAGCTGTTGATTTGGTCCTGCAGGTGCAGAGATAGTTTGTTTTGATTAGAATGAAGGTCTTTGTGCTTGGTCTTGGATTTTATCTGTTCAGTCCTGCATAGATATATCACTGTTCTGGGAAACAGCCGGGTTCCTTGGAATACAAACATTTTCATCAGTTTCCTCGTAGGCAAGATGAAGGAAGAAACCTGGAAGCAAAAGGCTTCTAGCTGGGGCTCCTGGAGCCAACCCTTAGAGGTGGCCATTCCACTCCAGCTGCATGCTGAATGTGGCTAGCGCTCAGGAAACATTGGTTAAATGGCTGAACCGATTACTATGGTTTGCTTTGACTAGGATCAGGGTAAATGAGATGAAGTCCCATTCTGCCCTTCCCTCTCTCCCGGTCAGTGAGTCCTCTGTGCTTGGCCCGCAAGTAAACAATCAGGAACTGTGGCATAATACAAACCTCAATGCTAAATACCCATTTGGTTGCATTTGCAAAACAAAGGGAACATTGGCACTTTTGAAAAAGAGAGATTTAGGCATAATCAGTGTTGGTTGTGGCTGGCAGCCCTGTTGCAATTAAGAGATGCCAAAAGCTGGCTGCATGGGAGCTGGCCGCTTTAGGGTCCCAGACGAGGACCCTAAAAAACAAAAACCGAACTGAAGCCTCCTATCCGCCATGCTGTCATTATGCCCAGCATAGCCCACAGAAGGGGCTCATCAGGGAAGTCAGACTTTTCTTTTAAAAAGAAACCAGATCAGGACTGTATTTGTTTATCTGTCTAGATGTACAGACACGGAATCCCATGTAGGAATGGGGTGGGGTGCAATGGTTTGGAAAATAAGGAAGCCGAGCTTGAAAGGCACTGGGCTGTAATGGTGGTCAGTGGCTTCCCCCAGAGAGACTGGGGAAACAGTGACATATCTGTGAACTGGGTGAAACATCTTTTCACATGAGATGGTTCTTAAGGCAAATTTTCCTGTAAAGAATGCATTCATAGTGTTTAACCTAGCCCATTCTGTGCCATCAAATATTGAGAAGAACTTGGTGGGGAGAAAAGGAGACTGCCTTTTCTCAGATCACAATAGGCACATATTTGCATTTCTAAATGGTTTTATCATAGGATCATCAGTTTCCCATTGGATACTTGCAAAGCCCTTCAGTGCTATAGGAAGCTATACATGAATCCTCCCATTCTAGGGGCATAAGAAGGACCTGTTGTGGTAGAAAATGCAGATTCTAGCCCCACCTTCATCAGTCTCCTTCCGTAGGTGGTATGACTGGCAGTCTGCATTTTTACAAGCAACCAAAAAGGTTTAGATGCAAGGAGACCTTAGACCATGCTACGAAGAAGTGCTGTCGTGAGCACTGTGACTTATCAGTGAGCCAGATCATGGGCATAAAATGAAATGAATGTTGTAAATCCATTTATTCATGAATTACTTGTTCTTCATATTTGAAAGATATATTTTGGGGGCACCTGGTGGCTCAGTCGGTTAAGCGTCTGCCTTCGGCTCAGGTCATGATCCCAGGGTCCTGGGTTCGAGCCCCGCAT
Organism: Zalophus californianus; assembly: GCF_009762305.2. NCBI lineage: Eukaryota > Metazoa > Chordata > Mammalia > Carnivora > Otariidae > Zalophus > Zalophus californianus. Next base: position 104,281,723 of record NC_045602.1, on the reverse strand, counting down.
CGGGCTCCCTGCTCAGCAGAGAGCCTGCTTCCCCCTCTCCCTCTGCTGCTCCCCCTGCTTGTGCACGCTTGCTCTCTCCCTCGCCCTCTGTCAAATAAATAAATAAAATCTTTTAAAAAAAGAAAGATCTATTTTTTTAATTCAGCTAAGCAATTTGTTAAAACCAGTAGTGCCCACTATGAAGAGAGAAGGAAGTTGAATTTCCTGCACAAGAATATCCAATGTAAAAGAACAGGGAACCAAGTCCAGTACACACTTTGAAGAACTTATACAACCACAAACATAGCAGATTTAAGAACTGGCCATTTTTAACAACAGAAATACAAACAGAACCTTGCTACCTTGCTAAAAATTACGATTTGCTCTGATCCTTAGTTTGGCATTAAGACGTGTAATTTAATTATTATCATTTCCAGAGGAAGTGTTTATCAGGACTATCCAGCTCTAATCATCTTAAAGGAGTCTTAGCCTTCACAGACTCTGTTATTTGGAGAAGGAGAGTCTCCGTGTGCTTGTTCTGATAAGCATCTTCCCTTTGTTCTCTGAATGAAAGACTGTCTCATGGAAATTAGCCAGTGTGTCCATCCTTCCAGTACAGGACACTGTCATGGGACATTTGGAACCCATGGCCCATGGAGCTTTCCATCTGCTGGGAAGCAAATGCTGCTAAAAGTCTGCAGGTCGTGTAGAATGGGGCAAAGTGGAATCATGGCATTTGGTGCAGTGGCGGAAGCACGGACAGGCCCCAGAGTCTGGCTCGCCCACTGGGGACTCTCAGCCTCTCCCACTGACTTTCTGATCTTGGTTGGTTATTAGAGTCAACTTGTACTTCATCTTTTCTTGCTTCATATGGAGATAACATGGTTTGGGGCAGCACTTCTCAAACTTCTGATGCTTGATGACCTTGTTCAGTAGGTGATCATTCAGGAGGTCTGGGGTGGAGGCTAGGATTCTACGTTTCTTTTCTTTTTTTTAATTTTATTTATTTATTTGAGAGAGAGAGCACAAGCGGGGAGTGGGGCAGGGGCAGAGGGAGAAGGAGAAGCAGACTCCCCGCTGAGCAGGGAGCCTGATGCAGGGCTCGATCCCAGGACCCCAGGATCATGACCTGAGCTGAAGGCAGACACTTAACCAACTGAGTCACCCAGGTGCCCCTACGATTCTGTATTTCTAACAAGCTCCCAGATGAAGCACATGCTGCTGGTCTGGGGACTGCAGTTGGAGTAGCAAAGTTTTGGGGGTTCCTATATAACCCTCCTAGCTTTATATAAAGTTCCTAGCACATAGCAAGTTCTCAGTAAATGATGATGATTATTATAAGAGTTATAATGACATAGAATGTTGCAATAAATGGAGCTGATTTTTCTTATTTGAGAAAGGCTGCTTCGAACCTGGGTCAAATTCTGATTATTCAGAGTAAATAATGCTCCTGATGCACCTGAGGAATCTTGGGGACTTGTCTCAGCAGCAGTAACTGCACTTCACTATTCCCTTAGAATGGGCACTTTGGGTCTTATGGTTGCATTATCTTCAAGGAGAAATTCCATCCAGTAACAGTAATGGCAGTAGGCCCATGCTTGATCACATTCTCATATCATTGTAATTGAGGAAAGAGATCCTGCTTCTAAACATATCCAAGTACCAGGTCCTTCTCAAGAGTGAGGACAAAAACCCAGTGTGACTGCTCCACTGTTTGATTCTGAGTCATGAGCCAAATGAGAGCTCCCACATCTTAGATGGGTGATACTGGTTTGTTATTGCTGTTGTTTGGGTTTGTTTTAGAAGATGAAAGGAATAAGGCTCAGACATTTATTCCTGACCCTTGAGTTTGACCAAAGTTGTGCAGCATAAATAACATAGTGGAGGGAAATATGAGACGCAGGTTTCCCATCATGGAATGAATAAGTCATGGGGATGAGAGGTACAGCATGGGGAGGATAGTCAATGGGATTATTATGATGCTGTGTGGTGACAGATGGTAGCTACACTTGCGGTGGGCATGGTATAACTTACAGACTTGCCAAATTACTACGTTGTACACCTGAAACTAGTGTAACATTATGTGTCACCTATACTTCAATCAATCAATCAGTCAATCACATAGTGAAATGGGGTATATGGGTGCAATTCTATTACTTAATATCCATAAAAGCTACAATTTATTATGAGGAATTAGCGATCATGGGGCTATTATGTGACAATGCAGCTGCAAAATATAAAAAGCAAGAAATGGACTGAAGTGTAAGAAGAAATTGATAAAGCTACAGTACTGCCAGGGACTTGAATACATGGAAATCAATAGGTCAAGTTGACTGAAGATTTCAGGGCATTTGAATAACAGATCTGCCTTTTCAGCTTGATTTGATGTAGATAGGTAGCAAGAGAGAGTCAGAGATAGAATAGACTTTCTTTTTATTTATTTTATTTTTTTTTAAAGATTTTATCCATTTATTTTTACAGAGAGAGAAAGCGAGCAAACACAAGCCCGGGGAGCAGCAAAGGTTAGAGGGAGAGGGAGAAGCAGACTCCCCACTGAGCAGCGAGTCTGACATGGGGCTCTATCCCAGGAACCCTGATCAGACACTTAACACACTGAGCCACCCAGGTGCCCCTAGACTTTCTTTTTAGACACAAATCAAACATTACCAGAAATTGATGATGCACTGGGGTACAAAGGAAATCTCACCTAATTTCAAAAACCAAATCATATGGGCCACCTTCACTGACCATGATGAAAATAAAATTAGAAATGACAAGCAAAAAACCTCTATTATTTAAAGTTTTTTTCTATCATTTAAATTTTAAAACCATACTTTCAAATAACTTGAGTTATTTGAAATTAAACTCGAAACAGAAGAATGAGAATAAAGGAAAGTAAAACTGAAATTTAATGCTATTTAGAAATAAATAACAAAGGCTATACTATATTCCCAAATTTTTAGGATAGAGCCACCATAAGACATAGAGGACAATTTTACAGCAATAAGTATTCTGTACCGAAAACAAGAAAAATGTGAAATAAATGAATCTCTTGTCAATTCAAGAAGTTATAAAGAGAACACAGTCACATCCTGGGAGGAAAAGAGAATTAAAATAAGCAAAAAATGGGGGGGGGGAAGAAATGGAGGTTAAAAGCATTGGTAGAGATGATAAATGATATCCAAAGCTGGGGCATCCTGAGATGTACCTGTCAAACCACTCTATGTTATTTTCCAATATCTAAATGAAATTAAAAATAAAATAGTTTTCAGTTTTTGATTAAAAGACAAAAATAGCCACACAATGTGCTTTGAGAATAAATATGCCTTGAAATTATGCTTTTAAAAATGACCCAGGTTCCTGATCTGAAATTTAGCTGTGTGGTTAATAGAGAGTTACCTCTAAACGTGTTTTCTAATCTGCAAAGTGGGGATAGTAATAGTATGCACACCATATGGCATTGAAGGTTCATGTAATTATATGAAAAGCACTTAAAACAGGGCCCAGCAAAGAGTAAGCCCTCAGTACGTGTTAGTGCGATTTTATTAATAATTAAGGAGAGTTGTCCAACTTGGTTTATAAAGTCCCTTTTTTCTTCTTTGGGCTTGGTTGAATACAGTGAGTCTTCGATAAACTTTTCTTGAATTTTAAAATGTATTTTCACCAGAAAGCAGGCAGGTTCTGCAGGAGGAGAGAGAGATTACCCCAAAGAGGCTTCATTCAAATGATCAGCAGCAGTGTGAGAAGACACCAAGTTGTAGATTTCAGCTCCGTGATGATTCAGCCAATAGGTGTTGACGTATGTGGGTTTGTTGATTTGTTTTATTAATTAAAAGATAAAGCATGAAGAGAAATAGATGTTAGCTCAGGGCACACTCTCCTTACATCTCTTCCAAGATGTTCCTGCCCTGTGGTGCTTAGGCTAATGACGAGTGTCCCCAGAATAATAGCTATTCATGTCTCTGTTCACCTTGTCTGTTAAAAACACACATCCCTTATTTCCATGCTCACCTCTCCTTCTGGATCCTAACCCCATATTTGAGTCCAGACTCTGCATGGAGAGAATAGTCTTAGCCTAATGAGTGAAAATAAGTAAGCCCCTAGACAAGGAAGTTAGGGTTGTCTCTGTATTGTACTTGCCCCGTGTCTGATGTGTCTCAAATAGACTTGTGTGCTGCATTAGAAAATGAAGCGCTTTGCAAATTATACTTGACATCAAGGAATAGCAGCACCCTGCCTACTTTGTACCATGTACAGTGACAGCAACAGCTTCTCAGATGTTTCTGTCTCTAATGCAGTCCAGTGCTGCTGCTGGGGCTGGGAACCTTGGCCTGTAGCTGGTCATGGAAATTAGGAATCTCTTTGAGGGCTGTGCAGGCATCCCACAACCTTGTGATGAATTACATGGATTAAATCTGATTTGTAATCCTAAAACTATATAGAAATCGTCAATCAAAAGCAAATTCATATTACATGTCAAATTAAAAAATGGTCCAGGGGCACCTGGTGGCACAGTTGGTTAAGTGTCCGACTCTTGGTTTTGGCTCAGGTCATGATCTCAGGGTCATGCGATCAAGCCCTGCATTGGGCTCTGTGCTTGGTGCAGTCTGCTTAGAACTCTCTGTCCCTCTCCTTCTGCCCCTGCACACTCTCTTTGTTTCTCTCTCTCTGTCTCTCAAATAAATAAATAAATCTTTGAAAAATAAAAAGAGAAATAAAAAATGGTCCAGGAAATACAAACCTATTGCACGAGAAGGGGCTTCTTCAGACAGATATAGACAATGTGTCTTTCTATGGGAAATGTACAATGCTCTGTGGGTATGAAAGACTGAAAAGGAATACTTTAAAGGTTTTTGTTTAACTTGATTTAACCCAGGGATCAGCACATGTTTTCTGTATAGGACCAGAGAGTAAATATTTTCAGCATTGAGAGTCACATGGTCTCTTGCAACCACCCAACTCTGCCTTTGTAGCCTGAAAGGATCATTGACAACAGGAAAGCCAATGGTCATGGGGTATGTCTATAAAACTGTGTTTATAGACCCTGGAACTTGAATTTCATACTCTTTTTACATGTATAAGTTATGCTTCTTCTTTGAGTCTTTTTTAACCATTTAAAATATAAAATCATCCTTTGCATGCCGCCAGTGCAAAAATAGGCAGTGAACTGGATTTGGCCATAATTCCCCGAAGCCCCTGGTTGAGCCTACGATCTCCCCGAAGTCTGGGTAACTGCAGAACCTCCCCACTCCCTGCCTACCTGGTGGCACTTACTAACCCTCCAGGAGACACGGTTCCAGATATCAGAGCTATGCAGAAGTGCTGTCTGTGGGTCAATGGCAGCAGCATTGGGGCTTGTTGGAAATGCAGAGTCTGGGACCCTATCTCAGACCAGCTGACTCAGAATCTCTTGAGCGTGGGACCTAGCAGTCTGTTTTAACCAAGCAGTCTGTTTTAACCAGGTTTCTAGTGATTCTGATGCCCACTGAAGTTTTAGAAGCACTGCCCTAGGCCACACCTGGAAAACTGCTGGCTTGGGAACATTAAATGCCACCTGGGCGGGGGGGGTGGGGGGGGGTGGGGCACAGAGATCAGTGCATTCATTCACTCAACAAATCAATTAACATGAATTGAACACCTACTAGGGGCCAGATCCTTTACTAAACACTGGTGATTTGAAATAAATAAGAGGATACTGTTGGACCCTTAATAGAATGGGAGATTATCTTACAGCAGAGTCCCAGGGAATAGTTTGGAGTGGCTCTGCTCCTAATTTCTTCACTTAACTGAGCAGGCTTTGCTGGCTGGGACCACATCACTAGCTTGAACGACACATAGGATGGAGGTTCAGTGTGCTAATATGAGTGAATGTGCTATGCCCCCTGGATAATAAATGCCATTTCACTCTGACCATCCTTTTAGCTGGTCAAATTTCTGTTCATCAACATCAGTATGCCTCTTCAGGTGCTATCTCTTAGAAGGTTAGTATGCTTGGGTTTGGGGTTTGTGGGGAGAATTTATCAAACACTAGCATTACCTATCCCAACAGAGGATCCAGAGGCATGCCCCATGCCTACTTTCCCTCTAATCTTTTTAGGAGAGTGGACACTGCTCTTTCAGCTTGGAAATGCTGTGCATTTGAGATCTATTAGATGCATCAGCCCTCCTCCCAAATCAGACATCCCCCACATTTTAGAGCAGGATTAAGGTGTGGGAGCTCCTGGGGCGACTGTGGAAGTGATGAAAACAAAGATACCCACCACATGGCTTCTCTGCCCTCACACCAACTGCCCATCAGCCAGATCCTCATCAGCTGCCATCAGCTTGAAGCCAGGGGGCCCCTACAGCTGTTTTTCAGGTGCTGAAAATAGCAACCTTGGGAGGAGATTGCCAAGGAAACCCATGAGACCTGTGTGTTTGTGTGTGTGTGTGTGTGAGAGAGGGGAGGGGGGAGACAGAGAGACAGAGAGCAAGAGAGAGAGCACCATCAGCAAATAGACCTGGAAGAGAAAACTAGCAATCATACTCTAGGTTGGAAAACAGAGGATCTGCCTTCTAATAAACTAACCTATTAGGAGGAAAGGCCAGTTGCTTACTTAGAGTGAAGGAAGATGTTCCCCCAAGGAACCCAGCAGCAAAATACAAAGATAGACAACAGGGAGAGAAGATGCTCTTATTTGTCTCCACGTGGCAATCCTGTGAGAGGTGCTACTTCGAAATTGCAGGCTTGGGCACTCTGCTGGTTTCCCTGGTTTCAGGCTTCTGCGGGTACTCAGCACCACAGCAATGTGCCTCTTGCCCAGCCATTAGAAAGGAAAGCTAATTAACAAATACTGGATTTGTTCCACTCTTAGCAAAGTGTACAGGCTTATCCTGAATGAGCAAGTCTTTCCGAATATGAAGCCCCCACATCGTTACAAACAAGGTTGATCAGAACTTTCTATAATATATTCCCCTCAGAAAACCTATGAGACTGGTATTATGTGCCTTGCTGAAAAAAACTAAGGCTCAGATACAGTGATAAACTTGCCCAGAGTCAGCCAGCAACTGAGTGCCCAAGTCAACCATCTATGTAAGCTCTTATCCACTTCACTAAGCTAGGGCTCATGATCTCCACATTTCCATGGATGCACCATTTTATTCTGGAGGGTAGATCCCAGCAACCCAGAAGAACACAGGAATTTTGTTTCTGCCTATTTCAAGGTTCAGAAGTGGCTTGGTATAAATTCCTTCCAGTTTCTGTTTGCTAGATCCCTAATTTCCAAAGTGGAAACATGTATTTAAGTGAAACACAAAGCATATAAAGCTTTATATCAAGAGTACATATTATGGTGGCCAGAATTGGTGTTCAAAAATTATCAGGCTCAAGATGTCCATCGACAGATGAATGGATAAAGAAGATGTGGTATATATATACAATGGAATATTATGCAGCCATCAAAAGGAATGAGATCTTGCCATTTGCAACGACGTGGATGGAACTGGAGGGTGTTATGCTGAGTGAAATAAGTCAATCAGAGAAAGACATGTATCATATGACCTCTCTGATATGAGGAATTCTTAATCTCAGGAAACAAACTGAGGGTTGCTGGAGTGGTGGGGGGGATGGGAGGGATGGGGTGGCTGGGTGATAGACATTGGGGAGAGTATGTGCTATGGTGAGCACTGTGAATTGTACAAGACTGATGAATCACAGATCTGTACCTCTGAAACAAATAATGCAATCTATGTTAAGAAAAAAAAAGATAGCAGGAGGGGAAGAATGAGGGGGGGAATTGGAGGGGGAGATAAACCATGAGAGACAATGGACTCTGAAAAACAAACTGAGGGTTCTAGAGGGGAGGGGATGGGTTAGCCTGGTGATGGGTATTAAAGAGGGCACGTTCTGCGTGGAGCACTGGGTGTTATGCACAAACGATGAATCATGGAACACTACATCAAAAACTAATGATGTAATATATGGTGATTAACATAACAATAAAAAAATTTAAGGAGAAAAAAAAATTAGCAGGCTCAGGGTGCCTGGGTGGCTCAGTCGGTTAAGTGTCCAACTCTTGATTTTGGCTCACATCATGATCTCAGGGTTGTGGAAATGAGCCCTGTGTCGGGCTCTGCACTCAGCAGGAAGTCTGCTTGAGATTCTCTCTCTCCCTCTCCCCCAATTCATGCTCTCTCCCTCCCTCTCTCTCTCTTTCTCAAATAAATAAATCTTTTTTAAAAATCAGCAGGCTCATGGTATGATGCTCTGTTGACATTTTAAATGGCTGCACATAGAACTAGCCTAACATAAGCTTACTACCTTTTTTAAAAATGTTGGTAAGTAGAATGTAGTTCTGAAGCTTTTTTCCTTCTTTTTTACTGTGATTCCCCATTTGTCACTTTGCCCAAGAACCACTGGGTATAAAAGAACTGTGAAATCTATTATCTCCAAAGAGATTAACTTTAGGACTCCTCCTATTGAGGAACCCTGAATAGTTCTGAATTACTTCACAAGAGTAATACATGTGGAAGAGTCTAATAATATGTGCTAAATTAAAATCCCAGAGGAGTTCAGCCTTAACTGTCAAGAAAGCAGTATAGCAGCAGGCCTGGGAGATGAGGTCATTGAGGGTCTGCCTCTCCGAACCTGATTATTTTTGATGAAGAGTTTTCATTTTATTTTTGCAAAAAAAAAAAAAAAGCTTCTCATACAAGTAATAATAACAATAATTATTAGAATAGTAATTAAACATGGGGACACCTGGGTGGCTTAGTCAGTTAAGTGTCTGCCTTCAGTTCAGGTCATGATCCCAGGGTCCTAGGATCAAGCCCCATGTAGGGGTTCCTGCTTAATGGGGAGTCTGCTTCTCCCTCTCCCTCTGCTCCTCTCCCCTGCTCATGCTGTCTCTCATGCTCTCTCTCTCAAATAAAGTCTTAAGAAAAAAAAGAATAATAATTAAACATGGTATTACCCCAAAGCCCTAAATCTAAGTTCCTTTCCCATCTTCAATTTTCAATAGAAGAACAAACACTGATATGTTTTTTGGTTGGGAAATCATGCTCCTATGCAATATTTTTACTCCATTTTAAGTTTCTTCAGGCCTGCCTCTGTTATTGTAACACCCACTGCTATAACAAAACAAAATGTTCACATTTTCAGTAGTGTAGTACAGTTGAAGTGCACTGTCATTTCATATGAAGGTTCAGGTCTTTGTGGTTAACTATCAACTTGCCTCCATGTAGGGATGCCAGGGGCCCAAGTTCTTGCTGTCTCATGGCCTGGCCATCCTCTAGGGCCCTGGTTTTTTTTTTTTTTTTTTTTTTGGCAGAGAGGGAAAGAGAGGACATAAAAGGAATGCCTTAGCCTGGCAGGGATGCACCTCATTTCCACTGTAACCCATGAGCTATCTCTAGCCACATGCACCACCTCTTTGCAGTGGGAACTGGAAATGTAATTCCCAACCGGGCAGCCATTTCCCTAAGACCCTGCTCTACCATGGAAGAGGGAGGAAAAATTCGAGTGCACACTTGACCATCTCAGCCACAAAGCAAGAGCCCATGAGTTCTACAGTTGTGCTACTCACAGAGAAGGTTTTAACATATCAAATATTTATCATCACAAACCCTTCCTTGGGCTCTTTATCCCATTACCTCTGATAGCCTTTCCTGGGGACATGACTTCCTCAGGGAGGCCTGCTGTGCCCCATGGGCAGCTATCTTATGACCCCAAATAATTAGTTTCACACTGAATAATTTAATTTCCTTATTTTACTTCATCTTCCTAATTAGGCTGTTGCTCTGCAACAGCAATGAATTTACCTGTCTCATTCATCACTATATCCTTAGTGCCTAACACTGTCCTGGCATCTTACAAATACTCAATAAATATTTGAGGAAAGACGAGAAGACAGGAGAAAGAAAGAAAGGAAAAAGGAAGAGGGGGACAGGGCTGGTTGGCTCTGGAGGGAGCTCAGTCTGGCTACTTGTAATCTGCATCATATGGGATTTCAAGAGTGTTACCAAGAAAGGGCCAGTCACATTTCAGGGACAAGGACATCCCTTTTTGGAAAAATAACTGTGCATACTCACATAAGCCTTCTTGACAACCTCTGATAACAACTGAAGGAAACTAAAGATTTTCTGCCTTTAGCTCCTTGCCGGGGAGGAAAAATTTACCTCTATCCTTCAAGATTCTTTTAGTTGGTCTAAGAATTAAACTGACATAAGACAGATTAACAGGAAAAAATCAAATTCAATTGTATATGTATGGGGAATCCACATAGATATGAGTTCCAAAAGCAGTCAGGCAAAATGAAGTATATATGTCATCCTGAACTAAGGAGAAGAGGGTAGGAGTCTGGAACTTCAAAGGAAAGGAAAAAATTCACAGGAAGATAAAAAAAAAATATTTGGTAAACAAATGTTTCCTGGGCCATACAGAATCAATGGGACATAGGAAGTAATTGTAATAATCAAACTTTGCTAAATCCTTCTGTGCTACCACCCCTACTTCTTGTTATACTGTAGTTATCTATGGTGATTGCTCCTTTCCTGGAGGAGGTCCTCTATCTAAATTCTTGTAGGCAGTTAGAGGGAAGGTCAAATTTTCTTCCTGAGTCTTTTGGGCCTTGATTCCTTTCAGCTCGAAATAATCTGCATGCCAATGTGGCACATCTTGAGGTGGCCTGCCCTTAGCCCCTACATTCCAAATGCTTCTAAATGCAGTGGAATACTATTCAACATCAAAAAGGAACAAATTATTAATACATGCTACAACATAATAAATCTCAAAATCATCATGCTAAGTAAAAAAGAGACAAAAGATAGTACATACTGTATCATCCATGTATATAAAATTCTAGGAAATGCAAACTAATTAATAGTAACAGAAAGCAGATAAGCAGTTGTCTCAGCACATGGGTAATATGAGATGGGATGAGTGGGTGTGTAGGATTACAAAGAGCATGGAAAAAACTTTGGGGGGTGATGGGTATGTTTTCCTAGTTGTGGTCATGGTTTCCTGTGTGTGTACCTATGTCAAAACTTTTCAAACTATACACTTTAAATATGTGGGATTTATTATATATCAATCATACCTCAATAAAGCTCTTAAAAATAAAATAAAAATGGAAAATAAATGTGAGGTTAAAAGTATACTAACCCAGAACCACATCCCTCCACACCATCATTCCAAACTCTTCGTGGTTTGTATCTTAAAAATGCTTCATAGATAGACAGGTATGTGTCTCCATTATAAAGCTGGCAAGTGTGCTTTCATAATGCACCTTTTGGAGAAACAGCAAAATTCTACTGAACCCTGTCTGAGTATGGCTTCTGTCTTCAGAAGATGACTGAGTCATGGAGACAAAGTGTGGGCTATTTAGATCTCCTATTTGCACATACTACATGCACTTACATAAACTCTCACATGTTCAAATCTGCTTTTTCCAGGTTCTGTGTCCAAAGCCGTCACTGACCCCCAGCCCAAGCACCCAGCCACACCCCCCACCCCACCACAACCATGGCTGAAGACGCGGACATGCGCAATGAGCTGGAGGAGATGCAGCGAAGGGCTGACCAGCTGGCTGATGAGGTGAGGATTGGGACATGAAAAAGGAGCAAAATTTGGGTAGCTGAGTAGTTTGTCTTATTCAGGTTCAGGTGGAAAAGGTCTTCTAACATCTCAATTTTAAAAACGGAGGAGTATGACTGAATTTCTATACACCTGACACCTCTACAGGCAAGAATGAGTTGATAAACCTACGTACAACTGTCTTAGCCTAAACTCCCAATTCGTAGAAATCTATGTAAGTCAAGATCCTCTAAGAAAAGCAATGTCTTTGGGTGTCCAGAGCTGGCCTAATTCTGAGAGCTGATTGTTACATTTTCCAGCATCTTGCAAGCTGGTATTAAAATTGAATTATATAAATTGATAATTAAGTAGATTATATTAAAAATCAAAGGCAATAAATACTCAAAACTCATCACTTCTTAATTTTTTCCCTATATTTTCATATTACCTATGCTCTCAAAGTTCTTGACTTGTGTTATATCTGTAGTGTAGGAATACCATGTAACATCATGTTACTGTACATCTTCCCAAGTTCACCTTCAGTGATGCTATGCTGTAGTTAAAAATCAGACAGGTTAAGGGTATTTATATCACAGGAATCTGCAAACACTACAAATCAGGGTTTGACTTACTGTTTTGTTGACTGTCTAGACTTAATAAAGTGGAGAAAATGTTAATAACATAGATTAAACTTAAAAATGGGCATGTCTCTAGTCATTACTCTTTAACACAAAAAATGGAGAAAATCTTCTAGTAGTTGAAAATTTTTATTCTTTTCAGCAAAGAAGTCACTTGCATCATTGACAAACTAGCGAAGTCCCAACATTTCTCCATTGTTTCACTTTCCTCTTACTCATTAATGCAAATGAAAATATCAACCAACATTCATGTCAGAACTACACTTGTCCTTTGCATGCTTAGCAATGGACACAAGAGTTCAGCAAAACTTAACAAAAGCTTTCTGTGAGACTCAGTTGGCTACATGGAATTTATAATAAAGGGCATTGTGTATTTTATTATCTGTAAATTCTATGTTCTCCATCCCTTATATCAGGAAAATAATAAACTTAAATATACCTATACATATATGTATATTCATATCTGTTTCATATTTGTATTCATCTATTTTAGCATTGACCAACACACCACTGCTTACAGCCATTGTATTTCAACAAGCAGCCTCCCGACAGCTCTTCTAGGAAAGTTAACATTCTTCCCGCTCCTTCAGGATCTTGTCCAAAATAAGTTTGTCACTTAAAAGCAAAGCCTTGAGAAATCACACTGGTTGCTGGAGTCTAGTAGTTTCAAAGGAACTGAGAAAAAAGTGACAATGATGTGCCTGAGGGACCAGTGCTGACTTCAGACTTTCCATCTCACTTTGTCTTATCTAAGGATGAAGATAATTATTATAGCTGTCTCCTACAAGCTAGTTATTTCAAACATGCTTGATTTTTTTTCACCCTAAGGCGACAGCTTAATTTGTATTGATAAGAACTTCCAATTGTGTTTCTAGGAGCTTTATAAGAAACTTGATGTTAGATTCATCTCAATTCATGAGATATTATGTTTGTGTTTAAAATTCAATATTCCTGGTCCAGGGAGGCCAAATTAATCCTCTGAGTATTTGAGATAATTTTTCATGCATCCTGCACATGCAAAATTATCTTTTCCAGATTACTTTGTCTTTGATATCAAGATCAGCTTCATATGGTTTTGATTTTAGAAGATCAGCTTTAATGTAATTGCTTTAGGGAATCTTACTATGTAGAAAGACTGATAGGAAAGAGATTGAAAATGTGTTCAGTTACAAACTTAAAAGAATGTGTGATAGTAACCCTTTGTGTTTCTCAAGTGAAGAGAGTAGTTCGGATTTTCCAAGACCTCTGGATCCTGCATTCATAATTTTTTTTTTTTTTAATCCCAGTCACTGGAAAGCACCCGTCGTATGCTGCAACTGGTTGAAGAGGTAAGGAGCGGCCATATTTCAAGATTAACTAATCCCTTTTGCCGGCATATTCTTTTCCTAGACCCTACTGCTTTTTCTTAGGCCACAAATCCCATTGGTTCCATTGATTCCATTGTAGCCTATCTGGAATTCACATTAATGAGGGAGATGTCAGGTAGCCATCAGAGGATCCCCCCCCCACCCAGCTACCTTTATAGTCTGGGAAGTAGAGAAGGATGGTATTTCCAAGTAAATGTTCCTAAGAAATCACAGAAGACTGAATCACTTTAAGCAAATCTAAAGGCATTACCTACATAAAAGCTTCACTTATAATGATTTTGATGCCTCTAAGTCACGTCTAATCTTGACATTCTGTTTTGACTTAGCCACACATACGACTTTTAAAAATACATACCCATAGATACAACATTTTCAGAAATTGTAATATTGAAAGTCAGGCACTAAAATTCATGAAGTAATAGGAAAATTCTTTGATAAAAGGAATTTCAAGGCCATAACGCAAATACAGAAGCTCTTTTATATTCCTGACTCTGGATTGAACATCCATTTGCGAGGCATGGTTAGTGAATCCCAAACTATTTTTAAATGGGCAAAATAGGGCAGATAGCAATAATGGAATCAAAAGGGCATTTACAATAAACCTTGCTCATTCCAATTGGGGAGAGCAGCAGTCAACCAGGAAGAATAAGTGGATTAATTGAACTTGCCCATTGGGAGAGATGAAGTGGAAAAAGAATGGGATGGGCTATATTTATCTTAACTGAATAAAACAAGCCTAATAGTTTTTATTCAGTGAAATGCTGTTTTAGCTATGCTTTGAAACTGCTTATCAATTCATGTGTGGTTATCATTTTTAAGGATCTTGCGTGTTCTTGAGCAGAATGATTAAATGAGCTTACTTGCCTCGCGCTACTGTAAATTGCTTATGCAATGACATGAAAGGAAAATAAGATCAATGTTATAAGGCTAAAAGGAAGTTCGGCTTCCTCTCACGCTAGAAAAGCCAACATCTTCCTTTATTTCTGCAGCTTCAGCTTCTTACCCAGAAATGAAATATTGGCTAAATGTGAATTGCCACAAGAGGAGTGGGGAGAAGAGGGCACCATGAGCTCCCCAGGACACCGGGAAAGGGTGGGAGGTACATTTAATGAAATCTGTTATCACGAAAAATGAGCATTTGAGCCTGCAATGTAGCACAAATTGGCCCCCACAGGAAGACAGGCCAACAAAGGAGCCCTTGGAAGCACAGAAAGCAGTTTTCCCTCTCTAAATGGAGAGAAATGTTGTCTTTGCTCTATCCTGGGAACACCCCTTGTGCAGAAATACTTGAGGACCAAGAAGGAAGCAGGTATTCTAAATCTAAGGGTGCTGGCAAGGCTTTCAGAGTTGACTTATTTTCCCTCAACCCAACATGAGAACAAGCAAAAGGAACAAATCCTTTTAACATTCCCACATGAGTTCTTACATTGACCTGAAGGAAACCCACATATCAGCTGACATAATTATGTTATACATCTTTATGACCTTTAGCCATAGCCTCCAGGCTCATTTTTCATTTTCATTTATGTTTGTGCACATGTGAAGTAAATTTCTAAAATACCAGAACTATCACCAGTCTCTCCACCTGTGCAGTGTTGAAACCGTGCTTAGAAAGTGGAAGTGGTAGAGAAAATGCATTAGGATGCATCACTTTGAACTGGCCCCTCATCCATCGGAGTCTTTGGGCCAATGAATACTTCTTTTTTGCCTCTTCTTAAATTGCAGGCAGTGTCGACCAGTCTTGAGTAAGGTGTGTCTGCTCTAATTTATTCTCCGGGGGGCAGAAAGTCTCAAAAGCTCTATTGATTGAAGTAGGATACTTGAATCATACATTTTTGTTTCTCCTAAAGGATTCCTTGATCAAGCATGAGGTTGCATCTTAGAACAAGGGATGAAACAGATGGAAGCTAGTTCCTACCTCTCATAAATGAGAGGAGGCTATTAGACTTTCTATCCTTGGGAACTTATGAGCAAGGCATGATTAGTGTAGATTGATTGCTCTTACTTCCTCCTGGGTTATTTTATATTGATGGTCAAATACCCCTTATGTCTAGGGCACTGGCTATTCAGAGGGTAGTCTGCTTTTCAATAAAAAAAGAAATTCTCTTTAAAGAGAATCAGCATTAAATATTCATCAAGGGCAGAAATCACTTGGCAAATATGAGCACTGAAATACCAGGATCTTGCCCAGGATCCCAAAGTGCATCAGTGCTATATAATTTGAATTGAGCTGAATTCTTACTCAAATTTAGTCTCAAAGACGGGAAAGGTTACTAAACTTGTGAAATCTCCCTGAGGCAGACAACCCCACTCTCAGTTCAATATAGGACTTTGTGCCAGCCCTCAGAGACATTAGGGTGTAACACAGTGGCATGTATAGAAACTTGCTTTTTAATAGAAACCATTATTGGCATCTCAAGGACAATGTAAAGTTACACAGAAGTCAGTTGGGGAAGTTCAGAAAAGCTGGCCATACACAGGCAAAAAGATGAGAAATCATATAGCACTTGGTTCCCAGGCTAGAGTTGCAAACTGGCTCTTTTGATGGCTGCATGTCAACAAACATGTATGGAAGGCCTACCTTTGGGGGTGGGAGGGAAGATATAAATTGGTATCATGCAGGAAAACAGGTATGAAAATAGCTCTCCAAAGTCAAGGCCTTACCTGCCTCTGGAACATGTAATTAATTCTGGTAACAGAATCATGACTGTCTCTCCAAGAAGGGAATATTTGGTTCCAGGCAAAAAAATTGATTCTGTTGACACTGCATGCCAGAAAGGAAGTCTACACATGAATGTCTTGGGCTATGAAAGGTCACCCCAGGAAATGCCCACTGCTTAAGGGCAGACCAGTTCAGAAGCACCACCTAGAGCTTTCATGGAGTGGTAGTTACTGAGGCTCTTTAACACTGCATGGATGTTTTAAGCATCTTTTCTTTTCATCCCAACTTATCTTTCAAGACACCTTGGCAATGAGAAGAGAATAAGCATTCTAAAGCCATGTCTTTGTTATGCCAGACTTTCTACTGGATAACTGAAGCAGGGTAGTTCTTTCCATATAGGTAGATGTGGGGTCTTTTGGAATTCTCGCAGTTAAGAAAGTGCCTGGAGAGTCCTGGTTTTAGCTCAGATGTGTTGGACTTTGGGGAAAGCATCTCAGAATGACAAAAGAAAGACTTAAAAAAATGTTCTAGAAATGGTCTTGGTTCATCTGCAAGAAAGGAAAAATAAAAAGAAAAAAGAAAGAAATGAAAAAAATCCCTCATATCTCCAACTCTGGTTTTTAGGTAGACCGTTTTCCCAGCAATCTCAAACAGAAACCAATAATTGAGCTAAGACAAAACTGGAACCACCTCCTCTCACTCCTAGCTATTAAAACATAATACTTGTTAAGAAGAAGAGAAAGTAATATTCTGCCTTCCCTGAAATATTGTCTTCATCCCTGCCCTTCTCCTCCTTGCATTTCTAGTTTCCCCAAATAAAATCCAGTTATTTTGATAAAAACTGTCAGCAAAACAGTGGAGTCAAATGTAAGTTCTAACATTTATTGAGAACCTACTATGTGCTGGGTACTATACCCAGAGCTATCATCATCAAATGTATGTAATCTAACTTAACCCTTGTAAGTAGACACCTTTTACTATTATTCTGATCTCCGTCTTACCAAGGAGGAAATTGAAGTATGCAGTGATTAAGTAACTTGCTTGAAACACCCAGCTACAAATGGCAGAGATGAAACTAAATTAAAACCCAGGTCTACCTGATCCCAGAGTGTGAATTCCTATGCCACAGCACTTTCTTTCCATCAGCAACTCCTATCATACTTCCTTTTTCCTTTGAGAATTCCGCAAAGAGCAAAAGGATCTGAGAAAACAGTAGCCCATTCTAAACTGATCGATATGCTATACAAAGTAAATCCTTTATCTTAATTGCTTTTTGGAACCATAGCCTCCCATAGAGTTGAACTTTTTTAGAAGTCTTTACATTCTGTAGCTCATTTTATCCTTATACATACTCTGGGAAGTGAAGGAGCTGTTTCTGTTCCTGTCTGGGCACAGAAATGGTTAAAACACAGGCCAGTGTAGACAAATGCCCATTTACAACACACTGAAGTAAAAGATTTTGAAATGTGTCTTGGGATCTGGAATCTTACTGCTCCATAGGTATCCTGGCACCAGCATTAGATGGTAGAGCTTATTCAGAATGCAAAATCTCAGGCTCTATCTCAATCCTACTGAATCAGGATCCATGTTTCAACAAGATGTTTCCTATGCAGGGGATTCAAATGCACATTAAAGTTTGGGAGGTAGTGGTCTGGAAGCTTCTGATGGTAGTTGGTAATGACGATATTTTTCATTTGCCAAATATCCTGCTATAGATGCATTTTCTGAAGGTATTTATTTTATAAACACTTATGTCATGCTAACTCTAGGCCAGGCACCATTCTAGCATGTGCCACATACTAATTCATTTAATTCCCATGACAACTCAATGAGGTATTAACTATTATTATTGCTGTCTTACAAATGAGGGAACTGAGGCACAGAGTAATGAAGACATTTCCCTGAGGTTCCACAGCTAGGAAATAAAATCACCAGGATCCCAGGGCAGAGTCTGGCTCCAGAATTTGTGCTGTTGATGACTCCCGAAGTCAACCTAAGCTCTCCAAACTACTTCCTAACCTCACAAATAAATCCTATCAAAATGTGTTCAGAAGTAGCTTGGTTTTTCCTGTCTGGAACATTCTCTGAAATGGTGAGTGTATAAAACTCACAGAAAACATTTTCAGTGTTCTATTTTCTAGAAGCCCTATTGAGTTGTTAAAATACTGTTTAAAAACAAAACAAAAGAAAACAAAACGCTCTGTTGACCTCCACTAACATCCCTCTCTTTCTTTCTTAGTTTGAAATAAGTCAGTGGAGGGGCACCTGGGTGGCTCAGTCATTAAGCGCCTGCCTTCAGCTCAGGTCATGATCCTGGGGTCCTGGGATCGAGCCCGGCATCGGGCTCCTTGCTCCTCGGGAAGCCTGCTTCTCCCTCTCCCACTCCCCCTGCTTGTGTCCCCTCTCTCGCTGTGTCTCTCTCTGTCAAATAAATAAATAAAATCTTAAAAAATAAATAAATAAAATAAGTCAGTGGAAAATAAATGGGGCCATGAGAGATGTCTTCCTTTCGAGTTTATTCTAGGGGACACCATGAGCATCCCTTGAAAAACCAATTAATCCAAACTGTTAGTAATGCCATTTTATACTTATTAACAATCACCCTATAAAATGAAGTCTTTCCTTAACTAGTTTGAATTCCCAGGATCGATGATTTTTAAGGTTGAGCCATACAAATATCTGTGTTCCTTTCCCCTACCCACCAAGTCCCACTCCCCTCCACCAAATATTCAGGTGGTGTTTGGTTTGTTTAGATCATGTGGACTGAGATGAGGAGTGCCTTTTCCAGATCTCTGCACAAAAGGCGTGCAATAAAGCTTGTGGATGAATTATTTTCTCACATTCTATTATTGTGCAGAATTTTACATTTCAGAATAAAGAGCCTTTATTTCTCATCTGTCCATTGGTTTTCTAAATCTCACAGAACTTTTCCCCGTAGAGAGAAAACGGGAGGGTGAGTTCTGTTTGGGGCTGTATTTCTCAACCTTTGTGAAGCAGTCATCTATTTTGATAAACCTAAAAATCTCACCCACAAAGTTTCTTACTTTCCAGTGGGGCGTCCCTTCCCAATTCACTGAGGGAAACTTCTTGATGTATCATGCCAGGGAAGATTTAGTCTAGAAGATTTTGAAAGATTTGCATTCTATGGTTGGTGTTACAGAACCTATAAGGCATTTTTGTTTTGCAAATATAAAACCACAGTATAGTATTAAGTTGTGTATTCCAATTTCATGCCAAGCCTGATCCCCAGCCCTACCCCCATGGAGACTGAGCTACATCTACCTCATCTGCCCTAAGATTCACTGGTAGAGCAAATCCACAGGTGACCCCTAAGTGCTCTTGCCCTATTTCCTCCCTCTTTTTCCTTTGGTCCTTCTTCATTTTCCATTTCTAGGGCTAATTGTCCCCTTACTGATTTCTCTTTCTCTCTTTTCTCTCTCTAACTCTTTTTCAACTTTGCTACCATTATTGGAATGTAGAGTAAAGATGCTGGTATCAGGACTTTGGTTATGTTGGATGAACAAGGAGGTAAGTTGAGATTTCTTCAGTAAGCACAATTCCTCATCTGAATAAAGTGCATTTTAAAAAAAAATTATTTGTGTATACACAGGTGGTCCTTTCAACATATTTATATGCATATATGAGGGTTCTAGAGTTTTCATTATCTTGCTTTTTTCCCTTTCTCTGTTGAAAAGATTGGTAAATGTATGGGAATGTTGAGGCCTTCATGACTGATTGAATGTCACTAATCTCAGTGTTATATATGTTGGAATAACAGAATTTTGAAGGCAAAAGTCATTATTTTTTGGATTTTCTTTTAATGGTAGTATTTTGGACAGTTTGAGACCTCCTTATCCTCAATTTTCCCCATAAACTTTGTTTTCTTGTAATAATCCCTAGATAGAATGAGAGAATAATACATCACGTCCATTTCTTGTGACCATCCTAATTCAGTATCTGGCAGTTTTGATTTCCAAGTCATCATGAGGATTCCTTTAGTAACTAGGTCCTGTTAGTTATATCTTTAACAGGATATAAGCCGAGGAAGATTATAATTGAAACACTTAAAATATTTAAATTGTTTTTTAATTGTTATGGAAATGCTGAAGCAATGAAAATCAGAGACTCATTGAAAATTATCTCTGTACTCTAAAGTGGAATCTAGAAGGGTAATTTTTTTTTGTCTCAATACATCTAGTCATATGGCAATGCTTATTAATTCTAGCCACAGGGTAACTGGGTGACAGACATTAAGGAGGGCATGTGATGTAATGAGCACTGGGTATTATATAAGGCTAATGAATCACAGACCTGTACCTCTAAAACCAATAATGCATTATATGTTAATTAATTGAATGTTTTAAAAAATAAAGAGAAAAATAATATAATAAAATAATAATAATAATAATTCTAGCCACAAGTTAGCTACCTGATTCTACTCTGAATTCTTATCATAACAAGCAAATTGTTGAGAATTTTTTCTTTATTTGTATTTTTGAAAACATTAGAAAATTCTTAGGAATCATGAGAAATTTTTTAATGTCAAAGATAAAAATGTAAAATGTATTCACAACATAGAACACCACAAACAAGCTTCAAAAATAAATAAACCTCAGATGGGGTGGGGGGGTGGGAATTGCCATACAGATAACAGGCATAAGGCATTTTCCTAAAATACAAAGAAACCTTGCATATGATCAAAGAAAAGGGCAACAACCTACAAGCAAATTGGTGTAAGATATAAATCATCAGTTTATAAATAGACATAATGAAACCATGCTTCAACCAACAACAATAATGAGATGCCACTCTTCAGCAGACTGATACAAATTTTTAAAATTGATAATCACTAGTGCTGTGAGTATTTTGGGAAAATGGAGATCTTCAGTGTACACATATGCATTATAGACTGATATAAATGTTTGAAGAGTAATTTGATAATATTTTCAAAGTATGAAGTATACCCATCCTTGACCAAGACATTCTACTCCTAGAATTATACGCTGCAGATATACATTGACAACTATATGAAGAGAAATATACATGCCTTACCTTTAAGAGTGTAAAACTGGAAACAGCCTAAATGTCTGTCAGTGGGGAGATCGACCAAATGAATTATGGACTGGCCATAAAAGAAATATTCTTCAACCATTACACTAAATGAGACAAATCTTTACCAACTTCTGATGAGTTAGGGCAGGGAGGGACTAGAAAAGGATATCATTTGGGCTCCTCTGGGAAGGAAATGCTAAGAAGTGTACAAGATCTATTATGGATGCCTGTGATTGGTCAAGGGAAGAGGAGCAGGCATAGGCAGGGAAAGCTGTCGACTGAGGCAGGTCTGACACTTTTTAAGAGGAGAGGAGCAAGGAGGAAGAGTCTCACACTCCAGTGCTGCTCCGAGAAAGTGTCAACCAGCCTGATGGGGAGCCCAGGAGCTAAGAAAACCCAATGGAGCAGGCCCACCATAGGCAAGGATGCCTCAGCTCTAGTAATTCCATTGTGCTCAGCCATAGCCATGAGCTAGAAGCATCCCAGCAACAGCATGGTCTCCATGGAAATGCTTTGGCAGATCCCATAGGTGTAGCAACTGGACATGTGAGCTAACTACAAATTCCCTCTTGAAGGGAGATCTGAGGGGCACATTGTCACGGCTGTCATATAAACACTTTTGTTTCAGTATTACTTATTTGTATTGAGCTTTGTCAATAGATATATACCAACCAATTAAAAAATCAAGAGAAAAAAGGTTTTTTTAAAAAACAATTGAACATCAACCCTTACACTTCCCCACAATTTTTAAAATATGAATTGTCAAAAATTCAGACACAAATAACCGAGTCTAGTGATGTAGTTGTGTTTTGAAGGCATTATAATAGCTGTGGCAGTCTTCAGAACTCCCCAAATAAATTTGCTATAGTTGTAAGGGTTGCTGGCTTGATCTGTGTCACAATGTCCCAGAATTTGAAACTCTGAACATGGCAAATCATCTTTTTAAAATTAACCCACAGGTGCTCATGTAGAAGAGTGGTACCTCATTTCCAGAGTTAAACTGATACATACACAATTAAATAATTAGGAGTTCCACCTTATTAACTCTCTTAGTAATTTGCATGTGAAGGGGGTAGAAAAGGGAGAATGATAATTGGAGGGAAGTTTTGAGAAAGATTCAAGGTAATGCTTTCTTCCCAATACTATAAAGCATTGACATAAAGACTTGAAAAGTAATCTATACAAATCTGGAATCAAAAAAAGAGAAAGTGAATAATATGCTTACTTGAGTTGCAAATTTCATTGCACTTTGATAAAGAAAATCTCGAGACAAAATTTGCCAGAATCTCCATACAAAAATATATTCTTCTTAAGCGCAAATGATTCTCAGGAACATCTATATGTCATTCTCTGAGAAAGGAAGCAGAAGAGCAGATTTTTTTCTCCCACAAGATAGTTAATGTTCTCTGCTAAAACATTTCATTTGTGGCCACACCACAGTAGATGCTGAATCCCTCAGTTAAACATATTTCCTAGACTAGCCTTGGTTTTACCAGATGCGTGGTGATCACAGTGATACTGAGAAAAAACACACAACTGTAAAACTCCCCAGAGTGTGTGGCTTCTGCCTGGTCTTAAGTGGTATATGTTCCATTTATACTATAAGGTGATTAGGACCTTTTAAAATGACAGATAAGCATAAGTTAACAACTATCTTCATTGCCGTGGTAAATGCATTTTCATCCTGTATATGCTGTGTTTAGTTGTTTAGATCAGTAACTGCTTTAAAATTTCTCTCCAGTTATGCTCTCCTAATTTTGTCTATGCCTCAACACCAAAAATGTTGATTGCTTCTATCCTGCAGCTGCACAGGAGTTTCAAGAAACAGACATCCTTCTAAAGAGCCATTCCAGGTTGTCCAGCTAAATGGTTGCACTTGAAAATTCTTTACGGGATTCTTGTTTTATACCCAGGTATCAGGAGACACCAAGGAGCATTGAGCATGACAGATGGCCCTGGAAATGTACTGAGTCCTGGGACTTTTATTCCTCTAGGAAACTTATCTCGAAGCGAAATCCCCATTAAACCACCTTATCACTAATGGGGGATGATTTAACCTTTCAC
This sequence comes from Zalophus californianus, assembly GCF_009762305.2. NCBI lineage: Eukaryota > Metazoa > Chordata > Mammalia > Carnivora > Otariidae > Zalophus > Zalophus californianus. The sequence continues at coordinate 104,258,410 of NC_045602.1, read as the reverse complement.
CTCCAATATCTCTTGTTCCTTTTGTTGGTCTTTGCTGGGTTATGTGTTTGTTTCAATACTGAAGATGCAGCCCTTGGGCAAATCCCGTGGGATCAACTCCAAACTAAACAGTGAAATCTTTGACCTCTGCCTGACAGAGGAAGGGCAGAATAAGGCCTCTTCCAGATTGCCTACTGACTTTCTTAAAAGTTTCATGGCACTACAAGGTAGCATTTGAGAAAACATTCCTCTTGCTAAAGTCTGCACACCAATATCTGTTATGGATGACTAAAGCTGCACTGTCCAGTGTGATAGCCACTAGTCACAAGTGGCTATGTAAATTTAGGTAATGAATTTCCATATGTTCATCAATGCTAAGGATAATGAAAATCACATAGGCAGCATCTGGTAACTGACTATACTCATGAAGGCTTATACACAGGGTCAGTAACTTTGACATCTTGCTATTCTTCTACTGTCCATTTTTTAACCAGCTTGGGGATTCTAAGGGCCTCATGTCACCTTGCTTAAGTAAGATTAGTAGAAAAAAAATGTCTAACTTAGATCCCTGAGTATCCTGCCATTGGTGGATCTATCATAAATAACCAGTCATCCAAACATGGCAAAAGAAAGTATAATCCCTTGGCCCCAACATATAGTGTCATCTACTGGAATACCTCTCCTAACTCAAAATGTTATTGTCCTCCCAAGTCTCCAAGAATAGACAGAAAACAGCCAGAAAGCAAGCCTAGGGAGGTAAGGAGTGGTCAGCTATGGACAGTACATTGCACCAGCCAGTGAGATGCTGCTAGCCCCCCAGGATGAAATAAAGATATTGGTTATTTTCAAGCATTTCCTGAGAGATGTCCTCACAGAAATCCATTGAAAAGTTATGAAGTATCAATATGCCTCACAAACCTAACACAGTACCCTCCAAAGATGAATAGTTTAGAATACCGATGACAAAATGGTTCCACAATATTTTTTTAAATTAAAGGTTTGGCCTATAATTATGTGAAATGATAAATTCAACCAATATTGGAAGCTATAAAATCATTTTCTGAATCAACTTTTCTGAAAGAGCTTCAGCATCCCTCTCTTAGCTATGATCTTTGCCTAATAGTCTGGCAACCCGTGATAGAACCCAGCTCGAAGAAATACCGACTGGGACCAGCTTGTTTGTTTTTATATTTTAATTTGAATTCACTGGTTCAGAAACACACACTTGGGGACCAATCCACGTTTTTATTTTATTACATTTTATTTTTATTACCTCCTAATCCCTGGGGCCACAGTGGGTGGGGCTCCTGAAATGTCAGAGAAACTCTTCAAGAAAAGACAAATGCCTGAATATGTATCCCCATGCCATAATCTGTGTGTATTTCAGCTTTCATTAGTGGAGTGCGACATATTTTCCCTGAGTCCAGATGCTCCTTCAATTCCACCTCCACCCAGCACTCCAGGAAGCAATTATTCCATTTGGATTTCTGTCTGTACTTAACATGGCTCTTCCTTTTGACAATGTTGAGCTCCTTCTCTATCAATCCCCCATTCAATAGTTAATTTTATCTGCAAGCTAATGTATTACATTCTTTAAAGGGAACTGGAAAGAAGTCTTCATAAAAGCACAAAAATCTTCTGGAATGTAAAGACTTGCCTTTTTTTTTTAGTCCTTTTAAAGATTTTCTTAAAGACATTACTAGACCTATGCTTACCCAGCAGAAGTTCACCAGCACAACACTGTTTCTCTCCCCAGCTATCCAGTGCTGGAGAGACACTTAAATTTTGCCTTCATCTATCATTTGCAGAGCAGGCACAGGTAGCAGATTCCCAACAAGCTGGATTCTATTGTTTAGCCCCGTTAAAGAGAACACAGTGGGCTCTTGTTTTCCAGATAGACAATCTCTTATTGGGTCAGTAAGGAACCTATCTTAGTTTTTTGGACTGATAATTTCCACTGGACAATTTAACGTGAAATTCTTTCTAAGTGATTATGTCTGCCTTTAGACTGGAAATGGATTTATCAGTTTTATTCTAATCAAGACTTTATTCCCAGAGGCACAGGCAGGTGTGCACAGAAATGCAGATGAAAAGAGAGATGCAAGTGTAATTAGGTTTTATAACTCGACAGCCAAGACATCACATTGCTGCTTTCCTTTAAGGGTCTTAAAAGCTGTTTTAAGAAACCCCTTCATTGAACTTGTAATTTACTCAATGTGGTGCCATAACTTTTGAAAAATTAATCTAGTTAGTGAATGTAACCCAGGCAACCTAGAAGCACGAGCTGGTTTTATGGCTATTGATCTACGTCTCAGATGCACTCAGATTGGCTTTGCTGGCAGAGATGACTCGGTAACTGTTCTGTGGTCCAGCCCATCACCCCACCTTCAGAGACCCATGTGTTTGTTTTCCCTGCTGTCTGCTGTTGGGATCTAGCATGCCCCCCATTGTAGAGACTGGGAAATCAGGGGGCAGAGAAGTGAAATGCCTTCCAGAACTTTCATAGCAAGTAAGTCATAGGATGAAGAGAGGAATTTAAATGTCCCAGTGCTTGGAACATGACTCTGCTGATGTTGTGTTGTTTTTTTTTTTGAACAGTGCCTATGAATTAAGTATTCAAAACCAAGAACTGCCCCTGGGCTAGGGAACAGCCCGCTGCTAGGAGGGAGAAAAAAATAGATCTGGTACCCATTGCTAATTATCCCTTTAACTGTTGATATTTTCCCCAGAGAAGATTGATTTTATCTGCTACCCTTACCTGGTCGAGGATGCTTAAAACCAAAAGATAGAGATATTTAAAGTTGAAGCAGGTACCTTCTCTAGTAGCATGAAATCTGAATTCTTAAAACATTAACACCCTGTTTTTCTTTCTTTTGGGTTTCACTGGTGTCTGAGTAAGTGAATAGGCTGTGCTGTTTTCCTGGACACTCAGAATCCAACAGGCCCACGTACCCCATCCCATTGTGTCTGAATTACAAACGATTTTGAGCATCATTTTTGTTCATTTCCTTCCACCTGTGCCTGTGTAGAGCGGTAGCAGTCTCCAGCAATGCATCCTCTGGGACCATGCATTGTAATATCTTTCTCTTTCAAATTCTGTTCCACATAGTCATTTCTCATGTTCTGTTGGAAACCCCCAAAAAATTCATTCCACACTGTCATCCCTTTGTCCTAACCAGAACAACTCGATCGTGTCGAAGAAGGCATGAACCATATCAACCAAGACATGAAGGAGGCCGAGAAAAATTTAAAAGATTTAGGGAAATGCTGTGGCCTTTTCATATGTCCTTGTAACAAGTAGGTACTGGGTACCAGCTCTAATCTGTGGCGTCCAGTTTTCTTTCTTTTCTTCTTTCTTTTGATTTTTTTTCTTTTTTAATGTCAAAGTGAATGTCTGAAGTTTTGTCTTTTTTTTCTTTGTCCTTTTCCATCTGCTTCATTCTGTGGGGATAAAATACTTGTGTTTAATCAGAACAACTGGAACGCATTGAGGAAGGGATGGACCAAATCAATAAGGACATGAAAGAAGCAGAAAAGAATTTGACGGACCTAGGAAAATTCTGCGGGCTTTGTGTGTGTCCCTGTAACAAGTAGGTGCTGCCTGCCTGCCTGAAGCTTTGGTTTCCCAAGGCCCATCTCCAAGCCTTGACAAGCTCATTCCTGCCAAGCACAAAGGCAGGATGAGCATGTGGCATGCAGAACAGATCAATACCGTCTCCAATGCATTCATCTCATAGCATAGATGATATAGTGGGAGTTACTGTTGATGCATTAAAAATCAGGCATACTACAGTGAAAGCTTCACTGTCAGCAATTTTTATTGATGAACATTTCAACATTTTCCAGAAAGTGTACCTTGAGACAGAGACAAGCCTCAAGAAAGAGGCACCCAGGCAATTTTATTTTCCTGCAACCCAAAAAGCCAAAATTGTAGAGCTAGAAAAGATTGGAGGGTAAGTTTGGAAGTTGAGAAACACAAAGGTTTGATTTTCCAGAAGCAAAAGAGACAGGTAATTTGGCCTAAGCAAGCATCTGTAACACAGAGAATATGACAGAGATTGCCCCACCAGTTGCCAAATCTGCCCAGCGATTAGACTATAGATGCCCCAGCTGCACCCACCGCAGAGGCCGTAAGCCCTTCAGCAAGAGGTGCTCAAGCCTTACTCAAATTGGACCCATCCCTATGAAATTCTTCCTCTTGGAAGATCTATCTGTACACTGACTAAAATGTTGAAATGTGTAGATTTTGCATGCACGACATCACAAAACTTTCAACTGTTTTCAAGGTTCTGCAACGCTTTCTTTGGAATGTAGCAGAAATGTGACATGTGGTTATAAAGGTTTGCAACAGAAGGAACCTGAAAATGAGGGTTCTGGAAGATAGTCTTATTTGATTAGCAGTGGAAAAAAAATGCATGAGTGGACTGTCCAACATGCATTTGGAAAATTAAACCCGTTACCCGATCTCCCTCACCCCTCCCACTTCCCTTTGAACAGAAGCCTTTTTCCTAAAAGCTCTCCTGATCCTAGCTTTTAGAACAGCAATTGATGTCATTTCTAGCTGATTATATGACCATTCACATCCTTTAAACTTTGAGGCTGTTTTAAAATATCCCACTTCCTGTTTAGGAGGGGGAGGGGCTCGATTTACAGATAAATTTAAAACTTTTAAAAGAATGATCTACAGTAAAGCCTGATTAACTGGAATCTAGCTAACTGGTACTCTCAAATGTATTTATACCTTTGCTTCTTTCCACTTTTAGTAAAAAGAGACAGTTGAACAAAGGGGTGGGGGATCACATCAGGGACTTAAAATGGTTTTTCTTGAAGGGCAATCTAGGCAGTTCGCATTCTGTCACTCAGTCTACATTTTCCTATGTAACTTCCACACCTAAGGGAACCAAACAATAAGAGTTGATCTTCAAAGGAAAGGCCATCAGGCACATCAAGTGAAACCATAACCAAGGAAAAATTCGGTCATGTTCACTACCCTAAGACTCTAAGGCAGGAAAGTGCCTTGAGACTCTAACAGATATTCAACAATCACCCCTGAAACAAAGTTTTCCTCCATGGCCCACTGTTAATGAACAAAGTCACATCATTCACCAAAATGACTCATGGCTACGCATTCCAGTTAGTCAAGACTTAACTGTATATCCTTTTCCGTGGCCACTTGCCCCCCAGGTGAGATTTCCACTTGTTTGGGTGATGAATTCCAACAGATACAATTTCCCCATTCATCAACTGTGTGGAGAAGGTGTGGAGGCAGGCCCCGCCCCGAGATGGATTCTAATGTTCAGATGAAATGATGGCCCCTACGAATTCCACATAGTAGTTGGCACAAGAGACCCTAACTGAGCTTCAAAGCTTGAGTGAAGTGTTCCCTATTGTGTGTAAATAATGCTTTAAAAACCATGTGTCACAACGCAGTGGCTGGTGGTGCCCTGGACTCTCTGAGGGCTTCGCCCTGTCTCGGCATGTTTCAAAGGATTATGGTAGATGTACGGCAGTTCTGTGAGTCTATGTGCAGCATTGTGGGTGCAGTGATTCGCCTTCTTTCAGAAACGCAAACTTTCCTACCCCCTTGACTTTGCCAAAGATGGTATACCAGATATTTTACATAGCAGAAAACCTCACGAGGTCCATATAACTTCTTGTAATGTGAGGAGGGAGGGAACGGGGAGTCGGAAAGAAAACAAAGCCAGACTCTAAGCTCTATTAAATTAGTTTTTGGATCCTGTCCCACGGAGTGGGCCCATGGCTCTTTAGCGCAGTAAATTCTGACAGCTCCGAGGGCTGTGGCATTATACACTAGATTGTGGGAATTGCTGAAATTCCATTTGTACAGTTTTCCAGCTTATTCCAGGGTTGCTTGGTCCCCTCTGAAAATATTAGTATTAGAGCCAGTTTTAATAGATGGCTGCGATCCTCCAGTACAAGAAAAAAAAAGGGGGGGGTGTAAATTCTGGTGTCTTATAAGAGAAAATATGAAAATGGGACCACAGGAAGTTCTCTTGTTTTTGGACTAAAAAGCATGTGGTTTCTACTATGCAAAGAACCTAAAAACATCTTTGATTGCCTTAAATTACAACACACCCACCAAAATATGCTGCACATGTTTCTTTTGGGCACAATAGGTATGCCTGGATTTTAAGTTTCTCTCCAAGGCAGATCAGTGAAATACAGCCCATGGAGACCACACCAGTTCCAGACCACTCTCCCCTGCCACGTCCCAGGATAGCTTGAAGTAGGAGTTTGTAATCACTCCCACCCTGCCCCCCAGCCTGACAAAGAAGCTATTGAACCTGCGTTTCAAATCCTCATGAAGGCTATTACTGTCCTGCTAGTGCCTTTTTCGAGAATGGTCAACTTCTGGAGTAGTTTGGCTTAAATGAGAATGCTTCACTTTCTACTCATGCCTGTAGCTGGTGCATGAAGAAGACATAGAGGGATTTCCTTTTCTGGTGCTAGATGGCTTGTTCTCTCTTCTATTTTCCTGCATTCATTTCACTATGCCTCTTTTACTTTTTGTCTCTGTGGACAAAGGTTTGTACATCGACTAGATGTATGGTGACTGTTTGGAAGTACCGATATATTATCTAATTCAAATCACTCTCGAGGCAACTCAAAGACCACCACCCTTGGCCAACTGCCAGTGCTTTGTGTCCTTCATGCAGAGTTGGAAGGGTTAGTCCCACAGATGCGTTGGGGGGGAAATTAAAACAGGGAATCTTTGCATGATGGTGTGTAAAAACTCGGTCGAGTATGTTTTTCTTGGTGACAGTGTGTTGCTGTGGTGTGATGTACACACTCTACTTGGCAGTCTTGTTATGTGTCTGTCTGCCAGTATGTTTTTCTGTGTGTTTTGTGTCTCAAAATATAACCATGTCACTGAAATAGAACTGAATGTCCTCCAGCTACCTTAATCCTTGTCTTAAATCCAACTAAACTGCAAAGACAAACCAAAAGAAGAACAACCTTTGGGCAAAGGTTGCAGTCTTGACAATTGCAATTGGCTCGATTGGAAATGCAATGCTGAGTAGCTGAGGCATGGTGGTGGCCAACTGTTTGGGTCCAGATCATGATATATCGGTATTCTCTAATGCCTCGAATTAAAACCCATTTGCTTGGTTCGATTCTTCGCTTGAAGAGGTGACCATTGTTGTGAGCTTGATGCTCCACCCCCTTGCCTTGTCACTCACCCTCTTTTTTGCATAGGCTTAAATCAAGCGATGCTTACAAAAAAGCCTGGGGCAATAATCAGGACGGAGTGGTGGCCAGCCAGCCTGCTCGTGTGGTGGACGAACGGGAGCAGATGGCCATCAGTGGAGGCTTCATTCGGAGGTGAGCCGCGTGCAGCCAGCCCTGTAGCAGTCGGCCATTGTTAAGTAACAAATCACCCCAAGCTGAGTGGGTCTTAAAGCAACAACCATTTTACTGGTTACTTATGAATGTGTATGTGGCTGGGCAGTTCTGCCAAGAGCCCCTCCTGGGCTCCCTCATTCCGTGCAGGTGGGTGCACGATGGCCCTAGATGGTCTCAGTCACTCGGCTCGTGGTTGGTTAGGACAGGGCGCCTCCACTCTCCCCTGTGCTGTCCCTCCAGCGAAGAGCCCTGGCTTCTTACATCGTGGTGGCAGCATTCCAAGGGGGCAGGCTCCAGTGCACAAGCACTGATCAAGCCTTGTCGGGTTTGCCAGAGTTTCAGCAGACAAAGCGAGTCACGTGACCACATCCAGCCTCAATGCGGCAGCAAACAGGTGTCTCATTCCCTAAATGGAATTGAACAGAATTTATTAAAGAGATTGTTTACAGAGATGTGGGCCGGATTAATAACAAGCGATGGTAAAGCATTGGTGGACTAGCAATTGCAGGAAGAGTCCTGAAGGGATGGGAGCTGTTATCAGAACCTGACGGTAGTTACCACTGTGGGGGAGGAGCTATAGAGAAATGCCGCTGTTGCAAAACTAGCAGGAAATGAGAAAGGGAAATAAATGCCTCCATTCCTCTTTCCTCTTGCCCTCCGATATCTCACGGGCCATCTGCCAAAGCCTACTGGAAGCCGGAGGGTTAAGAGAATCTGGGTGATGCCTTTGTAGAGAGGTCAGCGTCTCTGGGCAGAGAGCAAAACATGTCGGAGAATGGACCTGGGGGGACAAATAGAGAATAACAAGCATACCTGACTTCTGATTTCCGGTGAGACCTGGAAGCAAAAGCCAACTTAAAGACCTATTTAAAAATCTCAAATTACACAGATCTGCCTATCCAAAATCAGCTCTCAGGAGACCAGAAAACAGAGTAAATAATGACAAGTATTCCTGTTGTTAAAAAGAAAAGAAAAAAAAAAAAAACCTATCCCTTTTTCCAGGCTACTGCTAGGACTCAGCAGTGACTAGGGTACCTAATGACTAGAGTAGTGTAGAGATGGTTGTACAACTATATATTACTGGGCCATTGTAGCTGATGTTACCAACCAATAACCCACGTTCAAATGACAATGACCTGTATAAGGTCTAGATAGCTACATAAAGCCTCACAGATGACAATTCTATTCTTGTTTCTGTCTACTCCCAGGGAAACTAGACCAGGGATTCTCAATCCTGGCTGCACATTTGAATGACCTGAGGCTGTTTTTTAAAAACATCACTACTCAGGGGCGCCTGGGTGGCTCAGTCAATTAAATGTCTGCCTTTGGCTCAGGTCGTAATCCTGGGATCCAGGGGTCCTGGGGTGGGGCCCTGCATTGGGCTCCCTGCTTAGGCGGCAGTCTGTTTCTCCCTCTCTCTCTGTTCTTCCTCCTGCTCACATGCTCGTTCTCGCTCTCTCTCAAGTAAATACAGACATACATACATACATACATAAAATCTTAAAAAAAAAGTGAGACCCAGCCATCTGTGGTTCTTAAAGCTTTTCAGGTGATTCTAATATACAATCAGCATTGAGAATCCTGGAACCAGAAGTATGCCTTAGCTGTTGATAATCATTTAAATAAGTTTCTTTTTTATGTAAGAAAGCTAGGAAGTTCCCCCTTTAATTTCTGCTGGCCTAGGCTGCTTTAAAAACCTTTGTGGGCTAGTCTACACTGGGGGTGACCCTGGGGAATGGGTTTTAACCCCTCTGAACATGTTTAGCTCAATGTCTAAATGTAAAATGTTAATTAGCCAGAACATCCCAGAATGAGTACCTACCATTTGCAATAAAGAGTTACTACCTTCTTAACTTTCAAGCTGAGCTGTGAAAAAAATGGCCAGGTGGTAAGGCACTTCGAGAGCCAACTCCTTCCTTCCCAAACTGGAACAATAATCTTTTATCACAATTTTTCCCCTGAAATCACCCATTCACAATGCCACCAGCCCCCACCCCCAGTGCAATGAAATCTGAGCAAATAGAAATCATCTTGAATAAGTAGCTCCCTTTGAGGTTCTTAGGAGCCAGCGGGATTAAGGGGCAGATTGTATTATCCTTACTCTTCCCATGGATTTTGGTCCCAAACGGGGAAGAAGATGGAGCAGAGAAATTCTCTGACTTAACACAATAAGCCTTTTCTTTCATTCTCAATTTAACTCTTGGAGACTTTAGTTGACATTTCAGAAAGAAAAATATAGTTTCTAACTAGTTCCATCTTCATTCTCTGACCCAATCCTCTCAACTAAAATGATTTTATTCTTAAAAAATGAAAATTGGGATAAACATATGAACATAGGGAGGAAATGACGTGCTGGTGGAAATGAAAGAAGTAAATAAATTAATCTATTTAATATGCCTTCTTTAAAAAAGAAACCCAAATGTTCAAAAGTGAAATTTAAGAATTATTTTCTAGGGACACCTGGGTGGCTCAGTCAATTAAGGATTTGACTCAATTTCAGCTTGGGTCTTGATCTCAGGGTCATGAGTTCAAGCCCGGCATTGAGATCCATGCTGGGTATGGAGCCTACTTAAAATAAATAAATAAATAAATAAATAAATAAATAAATAAATAAATAAAAATTATTTTCTAATGTATAAAAGCTAAAATGTACTCATTGAACAGAGACTAAAGATGCATGGGATTGATACCTAGGGGGTCTCCAGACTTTCCCTGAGCTTTGGGTCCTTGGTATTGAGTTTTTTTCACACTTTCTATCTTCTAAAAATTGCATTTTGAATCCCAGGGTAACAAACGATGCCCGAGAAAATGAAATGGATGAAAACCTGGAGCAGGTGAGCGGTATCATTGGAAACCTCCGTCACATGGCCCTGGATATGGGCAATGAGATCGATACACAGAATCGCCAGATCGACAGGATCATGGAGAAGGTGAGTTTATGGCAGTCAGCAAGCTTCTATTGTTCATTACTTCTTCTGAGATACCACTGAGGAAGGATGAATGGCATAATAAGCCCCTCAAACTGTGACATGGGATTCAGGCATACTGATAGATGGAAATTTCCCCCTTAATTTTCCAAGACAAAAATTCACCAGCATATAAGTAAATAAGAGAGTAGAATTTAATCTAGCAGCTATTCCTCAGAGGCACCTGTTTCAGGATCCAAAAGCCATAAAGATGAGAAAGACATCATTCCCACTGCTAGGAAACTCACAGCCTATGGGAGGCAGTGAGCCTCCAGCTGAATTTACTACCACACAAAATATAATTTGCCAAGAGAGCCACACATAAAATGCTAACAAGTAGGGTTAGATGAGGAAAGATTTCAAGAGTTAAGTGATGGGAAAATCTCCAAAAAAGCCAAATTGAGTCTTGAAGGTTGGTTAGGAGCTTGTCAAGAGATGGTGTAGGAATAGAATCAGGAAATAAAGGAAAGAATACTTATTTTAGTTTACTGAGAAGATGAATATGAGCTTTGATTTTATAAATGCCAAAGCTTTAATGATAGTTCAAAAAAGCCCAGATTCCATTTCCAGTTCAACAGTTCACATGTCCAGATCTCAAAATAGAAAGCATAATCTGATGAAGCTGAGTTCACACAAGGACACCAGATGTGGCTCTAAGACAAAACCCCCTGGTGTCAACAAGAGGCCTAAGGAAAAGTGAAGAGAACAGAATGGGAGGGATGGGTTTAGGGCCTTGAGATTGGAAGGGAACAGAAAGAAACACTGGATAACCTTTATAAAAAGATTTGGGGCACCAAAACCTGATATTCCACACTACAAATCTGACACACTTTCTATGATCTTATATTCTGCCCCCTCCCCGATCAGTAGAGTCCTGAATATTGCTTATCATCTCTTAAGATATCAAAATGCCAACAGGAAGAAATGATACATTATAAGTTTAATGGTAATTGTGCATCTATAATCAATTCTAGTTGGCAATCTTACATTGTATGAGGTTATTCCTGAGCTATATTCAGCTCAAGCTGTATATATGCAGCTCATATAGCTGTATGAGCTATATTCAAAGAGAGATATTGAAGTTTAGAGCCTGAAACCCTGAGTTTCTTTTAAACAATTCATTCCACTTTAGTGAGCAGAGAAGGATGCTTTGAATCCTAAGGCTAAACACTGAGTTTCTTGGAACCCAAGCATCCTCCACTGACCTGAAAAAGGAAAGAGTGGACATAAAGGGAACGCTTTGCCCTATTGTGCTCTATGTGCTCCCTATTAAAAATATCTGATTGCATAATATTTTGCCTGATCAATATTGAGTTACACAAATGTCAATGTTGGTTGGCAAAAGGCTTGTGCTTTGCTTACTTTTACAAGTCATGACATACTTATCATTGTTAAGAGCCTTTGATATGCTAAAGCTTTTAAAGCTGCACAAATCAATAGATTTTAGAACAATATTGAGAGTTTCAAGAGCACTGGAGCCAACACAAGCTGACCTAACCCATTATGGCCCAGAAAAATGAGCTAAGAAACAATTGCCGAACCACCTTCCAACAGGAAAATGATTTGAAAAAACAAGAAGTACTCATTTTCTGTCAATGGACCCAATTTACTCACAGATGTAGGGAGATAATGTACCTCTAATTTAATTAGATTTCCAGAAGTAGTACTTTTACTACGAGAGAGGTGTCAAATCTTTATTGATAGAGTAGGACTTTCAGCACCAAAAAGTGTTCTTGGAAAGGCAAGTGGCATCTTAAATCTGCCACTTTTCATTTCTAGTTCTCTTCTCTAGGGAAAACCTTTCATTTTGGGCCCAATTTACTAAAGGGCAAAGACTTATGCAGCCATGATGTGTAATTGGAGTCAGGCAAGTGGATGGGAAATAGCCGTTATGGTTTGTATCATTCTTTAAGTGCTGAATTGTTTAAGAAGTGAGAGAGGGGTCTAGTTGCCTTTGAATAACTAGCCTTTATCTTAGCTCCAAAATCAGAATCTGAACATGATTAGAGAGAGTCCATTTCAACCCAGCATCGCCACAAATGATACATGTTATATGAGCTGCACAGTTTTTAACAGATTTCCACCTGTCTCATGTTAAGTTCTCTCTTCTGATCATAGGAAACAGTATTCAAAGGTCTCTTGCATATCTAAGAGTAAATTAAACTCACAGTCTAAGAATACAAAGAATCTTGGGGCACATGGGTGGCTCAGTCGGTTGAGCATCCAACTCTTGGTTTCAGCTCAGGCCATGATCTCAGGGTTCTAGGATTGAGCCCGCATCAGGCTCCATGCTCAGCACAGAGTCTAGTTGGGATTCTCTCTCTCTCTCTCTCTCTCTCTCTCTGCCCCTTCTCCTCCTCACACTCTCTCTCTCAAATAAATAAATGAAATCTTAAAAAATAAAACGAATAAAGGGAATCTTCTGATGTTTCTCCCATATTCTCCCATGGCCCCCAACAACAACCTTCACCCTACCCCATCAGTCATGGTCCTCTCTCATCACTTGGATTGATTGTAAAGTTTTGGAAGTCCAAAACAATGTAATTTTTAATACATCCCCGTGGACTGTCAAGAAATTACTTTGTCTATTTAAAAACTTTGCTTTCTGCTTTAAGGTATATATATATATATATATATATATATGCAGTCTTCTAAGGTTGAAATGGTACAATTCTTTCAGAAAACTAGAATGGGGCAAGTTGTATTATCTTCTTTATGTTGTTCAGGAAGTAGTAATGTTCAAACTTCAATTTAAAGTTGTCAGTGGTAGATGCCACACACATGTTGAAATACAGTGAGGCTGAAGCTTTAACATTCCTTTGAATTCTCCTATCAATGAGGAAACACAGCATTTGAAAACTAAGACCTTGAGTTCCAGTGGCATTTCCTTGCTCACCAGCTTCCTGACCTGATTTCTTCATCTGAAAGATAATAAGGGAACAGTTCAAACCTTGGATGAGAACAGGGCTACCATGTAGGGTAATAAGCATCCACTTCTGGAATTCTGAGCAGGGGCCTAAAAGCTACCTGCCATGGTCTGAAGTTGAGATTTCCAGAGTGTGCAGAAGGGTGGGCTAATGATCTCCTTCTAACTCTCTTAGTGGCTCTGTGGGAATCATCCTTGCTTTCTCACAAGGGCAAATCATGTGGCATATCTTGGGTATGCCAGTGAGCTTAAGATTCTCTAAATAGAAATATGAAAACTGGGGTGGGCTATATTCCATAAACACAGTCCTAAAGCATATAAAAGAATGAACACAGAGGCCTTCTCCAAATACCAGGGAGACATCTAAAAGGAGATTACCTCAGGATTTGTTCCTAAAAGATGCTATTTCTGTTATATAATAAAGATATAGTACCTATTGTATAAGGTATATGGGCTTGAATTTTGATATGCTTCAGAGAAAATTTAGGTAGAAATCACAGATCTTCAGTGAACATAGGTCTGCTTTGGATTCTTTGACGATGTCCAGAGAATAACCTCATGCTCTACTTCAAAATATCCCCTTTCACCATCAGGTGAATGCTCACCAGTATATTCTTAATACAAGAGTTTCTAGATTGCTTGCTTCCAGACATGCCATCCATTTTTAAATTAATGATTTTCCCCCATTTGCATTTTCCTTAGTATTCAGTCTGAAAAAATAGCATAATTCAATCTGCAGAAACATTTCACATTGGTCTGAGCCTAGAATTTTCCTTTGCACCAAAGTATCATTATTTCTGGTAGAATTTATAGCTAAAGAGAGGAGATTTAAGAGCCAAGTAAAATTGGAGAGAATACCTATTTTCTAAATCAGGGACCTAAGGTCCAAAATATGAATCTATAGATCAAAACAATCAAGGAAAATTAATGCTCTATCTTAACTTGTTTTGAAATTCAACTTTTGATTATCCAAACAGATGGTAGGAAACCATTGCCAGATAATTCAGAATAATGAATAATCTAGCAATATTTCTATTTTAACTTGGCAAATTTCTAGTTGAATATAGATAACTCTAAATGTGCTGGGAATTCACAATTAAACTAAATAAAGAAGATCCAGTTTGGTGGAGATTGGAAAGTACCAAGCACCATAGAAGATGCAAAATCAGTAATCATTGAACAAATACAGGTCGATAAAAAAGCAGTTCAGTTTCCCTACACTGCCTCTCAGCTTTGTGTTCCTCTTTCCAGGCTAGAGAGGACAGACACCATCACCAATCATGATAAGACAAAACAACAGCCTAAACAGAATCTTCATCTTTGCCTCTTGCTTGCTCACTCATACCTTTCTGAGTAGTGTTGGGAATAGTTCATTTTCTGGGTTTTAAAAGTCTATCCTGGTAGCAACTCTGGGTTTCATGCTGCATATACAGCAAAAGGTAATTGAAACAGTGAGATCAGTCAAGGCACAAAATTATGGTAAAAGTGCTCTTGTTAAAACAAGCCAAAGATAAGGGGCACCTGGCTAGCTCAGTCAGTAGAGCATGTGGCTCTTGATCTTGGGGTCATGAGTTCAAACCCCCAGTTGGGTGTGGAGCCTACTTAATAAATGAATAAATAAATAAATAAACAAACAAACAAACATGCCATTGTCAAACTCCATGGGAGTGAGTCTTCAAAAATGGAACTTAAAATTATTAAACATCCCGAAAACAAGTCAGATTTTCACCCAGTAACAATAATTGCAAGATAAAATATATTGAGCACTTAATCTTTGCAAAGATTATTCCAAGCACATTTTATGTACAAACTCATTTCATTTTCACAGCAGACCTAAGTACTATAATGATTAACATGATGATTACTAGTGTGGATTCTGACTCCAGGCTGCCTGATTTCCTCATTTGGAAAAATGAATTAATAATAATATACTCCTCATAGTTAATATCAATCTTGATGTCAAGGTTGAATGAACTGGATATAATAGACATTCATGCTTGTTAGCAGGATTCTTTTTTGTCCCAGCTTCGAGACAAGAAAGCCAAGGCCCCAAGATGTTGTGTAATTGGCCCGAAGTGGCACTGGTTAGCCATGATTTGAACCTAACTGTATAAGTGGTGGTAATTAAACTCAATCCACAGATGTGAATGCCTTTCATAACATCACTGGGTGTCATTCCAGGATAGAAAGATAAGTGATGTAACCCTGTCCTCAAAAGGATGCACTCTGGTAGGGTGAAACAGTCATGAGTACTAAGATGGAGCTTCTATGATCATGTCCAAGTAGAACCACAAGCAATGGTTCTGGGATCACAAAAGAAGAGAGGGTCAATTCTGACAGGAGAAGTTTCAAGATGCCTTCACTCAAGAAGGGGGCATTTGAATAGACCCAGAAGGAAGAACAGAATGTTCAAAGGTAACCTGAGTTTTGTTTTCTTCCCCCTTTTCTAGGCTGATTCCAACAAAACCAGAATTGATGAGGCCAACCAACGTGCAACAAAGATGCTGGGGAGTGGTTAAATGTGCCCACCTGTGTTCTCTTTCAAATGCTGTTGGGCAAGATAGCACCTTCGTGCTTTTCTCATTGTATTACCTAGTAGGTCTGCACACATACACACATCAGTCCACCCCCATTGTGAATATTGTCTTGTATCATTCATCAGCTTCCCCAAACTATTATGTGTCTTTTGTTCTTCCTGAGTCTCTTTCTTTCCAAAGGTTGTATATAGTAGTCATTTGGTGGCTCTAACTCCCTACATAAGATGTCTTGGGTTTCATTTTTCCTTTTCTCTCCTCAGTGGTGTTTGCTGAATGACAACAATTTAGGAATGCTCAACGTGCTGTTGATTCTTTCAATACACAGTATTGTTCTTGTAAAACTGTGACATTCCACAGAGCTACTGCCACTGTCCTTTCTTTGAGTGTCAGGCTCTGAAACTCTCAAAATTTGCTGTCCTTGGTTCCTCATGGTTGTCGTCTGTCTTTATGATTTCATGATTAGACAATGTGGAATTACATTACAGGCATTGCACTAAAAGTGATGTGATTTATGCATTTATGCATGAGAACTAAATAGATTTTTAGATTCCTACTTAAACAAAATCTTTCCATGACAGTAGCATACTGATGAGAAAAAACATACACACACAACAGAAACAACGAAACAACAACAAAGCATGCTCAGTATTGAGACACTGTCAAGATTAAGTTCTACCAGCAAAACTGAAGTAGTGTCACTTTCTTTCTGTCAATATATAGACTTACTAACCATGATCATCCTTTTTAAAAAAAAAGAATTTAAAAAAAAGATGGATTTGACACACTCACCATTTAATCATTTCCAGCAAAATAGACGTTTGGCTGAACTATGTCAAATGAATGTAATATAGGATTTGTTTGCTGCTTTTGAAGGCTATGTTTTGGAGAAAGCAATCTTGCTGTGAAACAGTGTGGAGATGTAAATTTTATAAGGCTGACTCTTATTAATCACCATTTCCCCCTGTGGTTTGTTATCAGTACAATTCTCTGTTGCTTAATCTAGAGCTATGCACACCAAATTGCTGATATTTAGTAGCTGATAAAGAAATCTTTAAAAAATAATATAAATGAATGAAATATAGATAAACTGTGAAATAGATATCATTACAGCATGTAATATTAAATTCCTCCTGTCTCCTCTGTCGGTTTGTGAAGTGATTGACATTTTGTAGCTAGTTTAAAATTATTAAAAATTATAGACCCCAGATGTCTGCTTTAATTTCTTTATGGACTCCGTCTGATTTTGCACTCACATGAGAAGAGGAAGCCTGGCCACTCCATCCCATTGCTCCTCAGAAGCCAGTTCTGTGTGCTGAGAACACTGTGTGGAAAAAACAAAGATGAACATTTTAGACACAATTCCAATGGCAGGTGACACTTGGCTTGATTTTTATCATCTGTTTCAGAAATATTTGTGTGTGGATTCAGTGTTGGCTATGGGAGAAAAGACATTTTTCCAGAAGATAAAAGAAAACGTCTATGGAAAAAATCTGTGCTACTCAGATTTGACCCTACCTAGATTTAGGTATATCAGGTATCAATCAACTCTTCCTTCCTCTCCCCAAAATCCAGTCCCACCAGCAAAAGTGAACCCTCCACAACCACACCACTGCTGCCCTCACTTTTTTTAACAGCTTTATTGACATACCATACAATTCACCCATTTAAAGTATATAATTAAATGGTTTTCAGTATACTACAGATTTGTGCAATCAAATTTTAGAATATTTCTAACACCCCCAAAAATAAACCCCATACCAATTAGCAGTCACTCCCATCCCACTTCCACCAGCCATAGGCAACTATTAATTTATGTCTGTCTATAGATTTGCCTATTTGAACATTTCATATAAATGGAATTATACAGGACGTGATGGCTTTGTGTCTGGCTTCTTTTACTTAGCATAATGTTTTCAAGGTCCATCCATCTTGTAGCATATAACAGAACTTCATTCCCTTTTATGGCTAAATAATGTCCATGGTGTGGATACCACATTTTGTTTATCTGTTTATCCATTGATGGACATTTGGATGGTTTCCACTCTCTGGCTATTATGAGTTATGCTGCTGTGAACATTCATGTGCAAGTTTTTGTGTAGACCTGTTTTCAATTCTTTTGACATCACCATTTTTGCCATCACTGCCTCTGTCACTACTAAGCCAACACTTCCCCCACCATCATCTCCACCAGCACCTGTACCAGCCTTACCTCCACCACTGCTACTACTGCCTTCATTGCCACCACCTTCCCCTCTCCTCTTCCTCTGCCACCTCTCCCTCCTCTTACCTAATATCTTCAGCATCTCCATCTTTATCACTGCCATCTTCCCAGTCACCAGCATCACCTCCATCCCCTGCCACCACCACCAATGCCCTCAACTTCACTTCCTCCACCACCTTCACCATCACCACCATCACCTCCCTCACCACCACATTCACTAACACCACCATCACCTCCCTAACCTCCATCTCCTTTTCTGTCTCCTTCTTCTATCCCATAATAGCGATACAGATGAATTTGTCTTGGTTGCCTTGGCTGGCCACCAGATAATTTCATCCCCAAAAGCAGTTATGGAGGTTTGCTACAGAAGTTAAGGAGTGGAAATGGGGATGACAAACGTCATTCTCAATAACTGTTTGCAGTTCTTCACCCTCTTCCCAAGCCTCAGAATCAGTTCTAGATATACCCAGATGCTCAGGGAAGTTATTCTGAGGAACAACTATAACAATACATTTCTTCTTGAAAGAGTAGTAGAGAGCATGCTAGAAGACGGAGAAAGTGGATAAATATGCTACATATGTCAAAGTTGCTAAGGGGTCAACGTATGGGTCATATTAGAAAATTCTCTCCCAAATTCCATCTCCTCTCAGTGAGGTGCGTTTCCACATTGTATGAGTAATTAAAACCCCATACTGGATACATGATAATCGAGATACAAGCATTTTGCTTTAAGGCTCACCACATAATTCATTCTGAAACCCATTTCCTTGGATAATTGAGTTTGTCCAGCCTCAACTCTTCTGCAGTCAGTTCCTTTTGGCTAAAAGAGGACATATTCCCTGGGAATGAATCAGCTCTGGGTAGGAACCAACTCAGGAAGTACATTAGAAATATAACGATTGGGGAAAGGCTAAATCTTCGGCCCGCCTCATCCATGGCCCTTCTACAAACAACCAGAAAGTGAAAGGTGGTCCCAGGTCCTAGGAGCAGAGTCCTTTTCTCTTGCCTGCCTCTCCATTTCTAGTTTCAGTTTTCCTTCTTTCACATCCTCCCTCAGCATCTCCTTTGACCAACCTTCCCGATCTTTGTGTCACTAATTGGCCAGACAATTGATGACTGCACTTGAAATTAAGAGAAAAGGAAGAAGACTCATACTTGGTGATCATCTACTACATGCCAGGTACTGTGTTAAGTGCCTTATTTATGTTGACTCAGTTAAACTCTCCTAAAAATGCTACAAAGTGGGGATTATTAGCCCATTGTGCAGAAGAAGAAATTAATAGTTTATTTGAACAAGACCTCTCAGCTAATAAGTAATGTAGGTGTGATTCAAACCAGATGTGTACTTCCAAAGCTATAGGGAAGCCTGGAAGATAAATCCAGGATTGTGCCTCTCTCAGTTCAAGCAGCCAGGAAACTCCAGGAGATATTTGGCTTCACAAAGAGCAGCAAAGACAAATGTACTGGATTTCTTAGCCAAAAGTCTTAGTGACCCTTTGATTCATTCTTTCATTCATTCATGAAATATTTATTGAGCTTCTACGCCAGGCTCTGCTCTGAGTATTGGGAGTACATGGGGCAGGGGGAGGGGAAGAGGCAGCAGAGGGAACAGGGAAAATTCTCAAGCATTCATTGAATTTATATTCAAGCTGGGGGAGATAGATAAACCAACAAGTCAAAAATGAAGTATATTAGATAGTACGTGTCACACAGAAATGTAAGCAATGAAGGGGAAAAAGAGTGCAGAAAGTGGACAGGGTATTATTTAAGACAGAATGATTGGGGAAGACCTCACAGATAAGTGAAGTTTAAGTAGAGAATTCTTCAAGGCTTGGAGTAAACAAAGTGATATGTCCAGAGTGAATTCATTTAAGAAGCAGGGGTTGGGAATGAGAAAACAAACGTACAAACTATATCTTATCATTTAGTAATCCTGGAGTTCCTCCTTGGCAACTCAGTCAACACCAGTTTTAACTCTTTCCCACACTGTCCAGAAGAAACTTGCAAAATCCTTGGCTCAGAGAAGAAGGATGCAAGCCCACAAGATGAAACAAACAGTGTGCAAGGAATGATCAAGTTAAATTGTCTTAGGAGAGGAGAAAGTGTTGACTTCAAGGTCCAAGATTTAGGAATTCTTGCTCTGGGTGCTCTTCATACAATCACTGACATACTAGTTTACCTTCAAGCAAGTTAGTCATATATCTCAAGTTCTCCATCTGGGATTTGGAAACTCAAATCTATCTCCTAGAATGTAGGAGACTTTGGAGAACAAGGGAATTAAAGAAAAGTAAACCATTAACAAGTCAGTTAACCCCAATGCCCACAGCTATTTCCAGGATGAGTTGCCAAAGCTCCAGGTATCTAACTATTCCAGAGTCCCAATCTCAGGTGATGTTTCCCACACACCATCTCACCATCCTTAGCTCCTCCAGCCTCTTGCCATAATACAGCTTCAAAACCATTCTGTTCAGGGGGCTTCCTGCCTTAAGTTCATGATACTGTCTCCACAAGCAACTCAGAAAAATGTGGCCCATCGTCCTTCTACTAGACACTGCTAGTGCTGTGCCCATATCCTCTTGAGCACTTACCTCTACTCACAAAATGCTGTTTGCAGTGAGGAACACTGCAAATTCTCTGTCTTGGGACAGAGAACACCAGAACTGCTAAAGTTTTAATGTCCTGGGAAGCAATCCTTAACCAAGGGTGGATGGGGATTGATGAGTAGATAGATGCCCAGTTTCCTTGGCCCCAGGTTGGGGTAGCCCTGAGCTGTGTGTTCTACACTGTCTGCCAGAGCTCCCCCAGCAGAATCAATCTCCAGTTCCTCACACGGTACCTTGCCTGGTACTTATCACTATTTATTGGCTGTCTTTTCTTCTCTCTTTCCCACCTCATTATTTGTGTTTCCTGGAATCTCTTCTCAAATAAACTACTTCCCCTGAAATCCTTGTCTCAGGGTCTGCTTCTGGGAAAGCCTTACCTCAGACAATACATTCTCATGAGATCCATGCCAGCTTCTGAGCATCTCCCCCAAGACACTGCTGTAGAGAAATGTGCTCTAAATTTTTCACGACTGAAGTTTAACCAGTCTTTCTAATGTCTATCCAAAGGTCATTAAAGTCAAGAGCATTAATACTGCTTTTGCCATTTCTCATGTCCGAAATAGGAATTATTCCCAAATGAGTTTACCCTCTACAGTTCTACTAATAGTACGCGTTGTTTTCACAGCTGCCAATACTATTAATGATAATAAGGCCAACTAGACAAAGGATCCAAAGAATATGGTGGAGGCTGGAACCCTCTGTAAGTTTTCTACTGCTTTGTAACCAACTGCTCCCAAAACATGGTGACTTAAAACAATAAATATTTATTTAGCTTGCAGTGCTACAGTTAGGCATTTTGAGCTAGGTTTGGCTGGGAGTCTGGTCTTGGCTGGCTTCCTCACATGACAATGGTCAACTACAGGTCAGCTGGGCAGCCTAGCTTCTGGGAGTTGGCAGATGGTGTAATATCGCATTCTCCAGGAGGTCAGCCGGGACTTTTTCTCATGGCAAAGTCAGAAAGAGTGGAAGCATGCAAAACCTCTTCTAGGCTCACTGCTTCTACCATATTCTATCAGCCAAAGCTGGTGACAGGACCAGTTCAAATTCAAAATATGGAGAAATATACTCCACTTCTTATTGGGAAAAGTTTCAAAGTCATATTGCAAAGAGAAGGGTGAATAATATGGCAATCTTTACGATCATGCTACCACAACCTCAAAGAGGCCTGTGGAGTTCTACTTCTCTCCTCTGTGTCTTTAGAATCTCATGGAAATGGGGTTCCTGAGTGGCGCTGTCAGTTAAGCATCTGACTCTTGGTTTCCTCTCAAGTAGTGATCTCAGGGTCGTGAGATCAAGCCCCACATCAGTCTCTGCACTCAGTGCAGAGTCTGCTTGAGATTCTCTCTCCCTCTCCCTCTGCCCCTCCTGCTTGTGTGCTTTCTTTCTCTCTCTCTCTTGAAAATAAATAAATAAATCTTAAAAAAAAAAAAAGAATCTCATGGAAACAAAAGGTTAGGGTGAGCTCTCCATGTGTCTTAGAGTGGACTCATGCTAATAGCCTTCCCTTTTAGTAATATTTAAAACAGAAAGTGTAGGGCTCAGCAGGGCCAGCAGCCCAAGGGAGGATTTGAGAACCGTGAGCAGAATGATTGTAGGATTGAGGATTGCTGACAAGATGTGGCAGCCTGAAGGTGATAAGACTGACCTTAATCCTGAAATAGAGAAACTAATCCCTCCTATTCAAAGCAATAGGGTTTCAGCACCATCATTAACCCCTAAACAACAGAATTTGAAAAAAACAATTTCAAAATGTTCCAAGTAGAACTGCATCCTCAACCAGCACTTGACAAATACCCTCATTCTAGAAGCTTCTGTGGTTTTTCCTTGCCATCTTTCATTTGTTGCTATTTTTTGGGAATTTTGTGGGATATTTCTTGGGGGAGAGGGCTTTCTTTTATTTTCCTTTCCTCCCAATCTTTTCTGTGCAAAAATATACCGTTCTCTTTGCTAAGAGGATAAAAAAGACTGATTACTCAGGGATGAAAAAGAACTTATGTGTGTCAGAGACAGCTTAAGTATACACAAGATGTATCCTGGGTGTCTGGGGGAGTGGGGATGTGGGAGGTGACTGCTGTCTTCCCAGGCACTGTCTTACTTCTTTAAAGGAACTGTGACAACCGCCAGTTTAGGAAAGATGAGACAAGTGCTAATGGTGTGTGTTTTTTAACTTTCAGGGGCTGTGCAGATAGAAAGCCCTAGAGACCTAAACCCATATTCTCATTTGTTATTAAAGGCAAAACTCCAATCTAGGCCAAGTAGATTCTCTAAGGGGCTAGAGCTTTTATACCCCTCCACTGAAATCCACTTTGTTTTCCACACCTATTGATTCGACCATGACAATGGCCCATTTCAATTTCTGCCCGCTGAACTTTGATGTATGCACCTAAAATGCAAATAACGTATTCAGCTCCAAGAATAATGAGCAGTTCTTCAGTCAAGATATCCCTACTAACTGTCTCAACTTAACTTTATTCCAGAACAATCACTTCAAGTGACGAAAAATCACCCGAGTGCCTTGGAAGTGCTTTTCCCCACCCCCAGGGGGTTGAGTTAGGGGGTGTTACCAGCTGCTTCCTCAGAAAACAAAGCCTGAGACAGAGGCAGAATTCTAAGTAGTTAATCTGGGAGTGTGACTCCAGGGAGCAGGGATGAGTGGCGGGAGAGGGAAATGCTGAAGGAGGGAGAGCTAATTCAAGAATGCACGATAGAGTTAGCTAATGTTATAGGCACCTGGGTGTTTAATTCCCATGAGGCAGCTGAGAAATCTTGAGAAATGCACATCAGGACCATCTTTCTGGAGCAAGAAAGGAGACTTACCCAGCTGCTTCCATCTCCCTTTGGTCGAGCACAGTCATAGGACAGCGCCTTAACTCCCCTGTACTTCTGGGTTGTGCACGTGTAGGTCAAGGGGCTCTTCTCGAGGAGAAAGAAGAAGTTCTAGGGCAGAAGTGAAAGGTGGGACTGAAGTGGGTACCAACAGTTCATACTTTTATGAGGCTGGTTGAAGTCTGCATAAAACTGGTTGCCACTACTGTGGCTGGAATAAGAGACAGGGACAAGAGAATCTGAAGGTATGTTTAAGAAATGTCTGACATTCACTGCATAGAGTTGTACAGGTTGCCTACTGCTCAACCCTAGGGAACATCATTCACATCATAACAACAGCTCCACATTTCCCTGCTCAATATATAGGATTTCAACTGAGATTTTGTTTGAAGGAGCTTCCAGTGATAAAAAAGAAAATGCAAAGCAAGCAAACAAACAAATAAAACCTTTAAAGCCACTGTTCCAGAATAACTTGAGGACAAATAGAAAAGGCAAACTATAGAATAGATGGCAAAAATGGAGTTCTAAATATTGGTGGTGGAGCCAAGGTTTTTTTTTTTTTTTTTTTTTTTTGGATGGCCTACCAGGTCCTTTATGCAGTTGAATTTACAAGGTGACACCAAGTTAAGACAAAATTCCAGCTTGGATCCCCTCATCTCCCTCCCCTGAATCCTGATCCACTGGCTGCCAAAGCTTGAAGGGGTTTGGGGTAGGGTGCCTGGTCATGGGAAAAGCTGCTATGGTTGGCCAAGCACATGGGTAGAGGAGAAGGTTTCATTTCTTCACAATCTGAATGACATCCTCGTCCTCCAATGTATGATCTTTACCCACTTTTTGAGGATTGTGTTTCATAGACAGGCCCCAGACCAGAGTGTATTTAAATTCTTTGATAAGATTTTTGTGAATCTTCATGCAGAAATCCTCCACCGTAGTCCTAGAGTAAGGCAGCACCACTGGGGATGTATAATCTGGCAACTGGCCTTTGGGTTTGGTGTAAATCCTCACTAGTTTCAGGTAGTCACAGATCTTTTCCAAGAGGTCATCAAAATTCCAGCAGTGATGGGCAGAGATGGGTACACAGTGAGGCACCTTATAGATGATATCCAATTCCTCAATGGACATCTGATCAGTCTTATTCAACACATAGATACAAGAGATGTAAACTCTGTTTCCTTCTACCACGTTGATGAGGTCATCCACTGTGGCATCACTACGCAGTGTCACATCAGCATTGTAAATTTTGTATTCAGCCAGAATGCGCTTCACAGTTTCAGCATCCAGCTTACTCTGAGGGCAAGTGGCCATGAGATTAATGCCTCCTTTATCCTTCTTTTTAAAGCCAGTGTTGGGGGGTTTGCTGTTCAAGTGAATGCCAAAGACTTCCAGCTCATTTTCAATTATCTTTTTGTGTCCCAAGGGTTTCAGGACATCCAGAACAATCAGGATCAAGTCACATGTTCGGGCCACTGCAGTGACTTGACGGCCTCTACCTTTCCCATCCTTGGCACCCTCAATGATACCTGGAAGATCCAGGAGCTGGATCTTGGCAACTTTGTATCCGATGACACAAGGCACAGTGGTCAGAGTAGTGAACTCATAGGCTGCTACCTCAGAATATACCCCTGCCATGTTACTAAGCAGTGTTGACTTCCCCAGTGATGGAAAACCCACACCCAGCATCACCTGTCTTGGCCACATCAAAACCTTCTCCTGGTCCACCACCACCTCCACCTTTTGGGGTAATGAGCTCTCTATGAAGCTTAGCAAGGCGAGTCTTAAGCAGCCCTAGGTGGTGTGCTGTGGCCTTGTTCTTTTGAGTCCGAACCATCTTGGCTTCAATCTCCACAATCTTGGCTAAAATGCTGCTCATGGTGGCAAGTCACGGGGGGTTGGGGGGAGAGTGTAGTGATCTCTGCACAGACTACTTCCCCTCACACAACCGCTGGGGGACCTCGAGCCAAGGTTTTAGACGATAGCAGAAGAGTAATAAGGAAGACTTGTTTTTGTTTTTTGTTGTTGTTGTTGTCGTTTTGAATCCTCAAGACCCAGAGGCAGAGGGCCAGAAAGTTCAGCATGAGGAGGAAGAAAAGGAAAAAGGGACACCAAAGAAGATAAAGTTGAGCAATTCGGGCAAAGTGATAACAGAAGAAAATGGGGGCGGGAGTGATGTAACTAGTTAAAGGGAACAAGAAAGAAATATAAAAGGGAACTTTTAAATAGAAATAGTGACTGGAAGACTGGAGGACATAGGGCGAGCCACTTGCAGGCTACTTCTCTTTCATCTTCTCGAAATAACCCCACCTGTGTTCCTTGACCCTCCTCTCTTCTCATGGCTGGTGTCAAGGTGACCCTGATTACAAGTTTCTCTCGCTTGAAGCTACTTTCTTTTAAGTTGTTCTCATCTTTAGTCCCAACTCATCCAACATTTCTCCAAACTCATTCTCTGACCAAAATATTTCACACCTCTCTTCTCTCATCTTCTTACATCTCTCCCCATGCCCTTCAAACTCATCTAAACTTCTAGTTCCTTCTTTTAAGCTATCTATCAATAACTCCAGCTTCCGATGTTGGCAAGAGCCCCGGGGCACGACGCTTTCTACTTCACGTCGGCAACTTCAATTTTCTGCCCTTCAACCTTGGACTACAAACCCCAAACTCTGGACCAATGTAGCCCTCTGCCTGATTACCCCCGTGCCTGGGATTTGGGGAACACAGGTTAAAAATCACACAATTACCTGGACTGATGCCAATAAAAATGTATGGTCCCACTGGAACTCTCATGCCCAGCAGGTGGCAGTGTAAATTGGTACTACCACTCAGGAAAACCATTTGGCAGTATCTACAAAGTACAGACACTAAGATTTAGCAATCCCATTCCGAAGTATCTACTTAACAGAAATGTGTACTTTTGTTCACCGAAAGACACATACATACAAGGATGTTCATAGTAGAAATAGTCATAATAGCCCCAAATTGGAATTTACCTAAATGCCCATTAACAATAGAATTGAGAAATCTATTATGGTTGTTTACACATGTAGTACATACAGCAACAAGAATGAGCAAACTAGGGCACCTGGGTGGCTCAGTTGGTTAAGCGACTGCCTTCGGCTCAGGTCATGATCCTGGAGTCCCAGGATCGAGTCCCACATCGGGCTCCCTGCTCAGCAGTGAGTCTGCTTCTCCCTCAGACCCTCCCCCAGCTCATGCTCTATCTCATTCTCTCTCTCAAATAAATAAATAAAATCTTTAAAAAAAAAAAAAGAATGAGCAAACTACAACTAAATGCTCTTGCATGTAGGGACATGCATAAACCATACCAATTCAATGTAGAATGAAAGAAGCCAAATATGAAGAACATATTTGATTCCATGCATATAAAATTTAAGGACAGGATAAATTAATCCATTGTGTTTGAAGTTAGCATAGTGGGTACCCTTGGGGTAAAGGGTTAGTGAGTTAACCAGGACACAAAGTCCTCTTTCTCGACATGGGTACTGATTACATGAGTGTGTTCAGTTTGCAAAAATGCACTGAACTATGTAATATGATATGTGTGCACTTTATGGTCTATACATTATACCTCAACAAGAAGTTTTGAAATGGTTGTAAAAACAACAAGCTATTTCATCTGGCTCTCCCTTCGGCTGCTGGGGTCTTTCAGATATAAAGGAACCCCTCCTGCACTACCCTTTTACCTCCTTTCTCTTAGCATGACCTTACCTTATTTTAAGAGAAAAGTGCAGTTGTCAGCAGAAGCATAGTTCACAATGTGAAAAATGCTTCCCAATGTGAAAATGCTTCCTAGAGTAGTGCAGCTTGGCAGTCTGTAATTATCAGGCACAAATTATTTGCATTTCCTGTCCCTCCAGTTTCAAGATTGTCCCTCTCCTCTGTTGTACTGTTTTCCCACATCAGTCAGGCTCCTAGAGGGACTATTAATAATAGGGACTATTTATGAAGGTGTGGGCAGGTTTAGGGAAACCAGGAGGGAGAGTGCAGCCCCCTGGGACTAGCCTCAGTGAGGGACCCTTCCCATCTGTACTTCCAAGGACGTGAGGGAAGGGTCCAGTTCCCTGAACCTGGAAAGGGTGGCTGGATTACATGGAGAAGACTGCCTGGCTGAAGATGGTGCTAAATTATGGCACCGTGGTAGAAGGAAGCTGGAGATAAAACACCACAGTTTCCCTCCCCTCCCACTTTCTGATCCCTGGCCTTTCTGATGCTTCCCACAAGCTGAACCCCACCAGGAGCCGGGGGGAAGGGAGGAGGTGAAGTTCACACAAGTTGCCCTGCCAGGCAACTCTTTCTGCCCACGGGTCCTGTCCTGTGCTTTAATAAAACTACTTTTTGTACCAAAATAACCCACAAAACACAAGTTGGCCTGCCAGATGCAGACAGGGCAGAGAAGGGAAAGGTGTTGGCTTGGGAGGGTGAATGACGGGATCAGCACACTTCCTCCCCACAGGCATCGCCCTCTGGTCACTCTGACTATGGAGGGGCGCCTGGGTGGCTCAGTCAGTTAAGGGTCTGCCTTGGGCTCAGGTCATGACCTCAGGGTCCTGGGGTCAAGCCCCGTGTCTGCTCTGCAGGACGTCAGCTTCTCCCTCTCCATCTCCCTCTGTCCCTCCACTCCACTTGTGCGCACTCTCTCTCACCCTCTGTCTCAAATAAATAAATCTTAAAAAAAAAAAGTCAAGGAGAACACGGGACTCCTCTCTTCCTCTTGTTTATGAGCCCCAGGGAAACTCCACTTCTGCCTTTTTTTTTTTTTAAGATTTATTTATTTATTTTAGAGATAGAGTGAGCATGAGAGAGAGGTGGAGGAGGATCAGAGGGAGAGGGAGACAAGCAGACTCCCCACAGAGTGGGGCTCGACCTCATGACACTGGGATCATGACCTGAGCCAAAATCAAGAGTTGGACCCTTAACAAACTGAGCCACCCAGGTGCCCCTAGCTCACTGCTTTTGTTCTCTCATAATGTTCCTACCATATTTTCCCCCTTCCCCCCATCCATCTCCACCTTTCAGCTTCTGCTCTCATTGCTTACTTCATGCTGGAGATATTTTTTAGTCAATTTTTTGGATATATTTTAGTTTCCCAAAAAAGGAAATCCAATTAGCTTCTCCCCTATGTTCATAACAGCAACATCATAGGTTGCTGACCAGAGTGTGTTTGGATTGGCTGAGCTCAGTTACCCTTGGTTCAATTAGCTATTGTTGGAGGGTAAGGTCATGTTATGCAAAACATGGCCACCTAAGCAGCTAAGGAGAGGGAGTGCAGTGGGTGAGTATCTCTTGATACCTATATATTTATCTTAAATCTTTATTGTAAACAATTTTCTTTTTAATTTAGATTCTCCCCTAAACAGAGCCTGAGAGATGGACTTAAATTCAAGTAGTTTATTTGAGAGATGATCCCAGGGAGCCCAAGTGAGGGATCTGTGGAAGAAAGGCCAATATGAGCATGTGTTGTCAATAGCACCACTCCTGGTAATGAAGCTCAATTCCATTTGACCTGTGAGAAGTTTACAGAATCCCTCTCAGAATTGTCCACTCTAAAGACGAGAGGCAGGCATTCCCCCCCCCCCCCGCCCCCTGCCACCAACTTTACTCAGTTATACATAATTAACATATAACATTGTGTTAAAAGTGTACAAGGGGATGATTTGCTACATATTTATATTACAAAATGGTTACCACAATAAGATTAAATAACATTGTCCCCTCAGGTAATTACAGTTTTTGGGTGTGTGGTTTTACCAGAGAACCGGCTCAGAACTCAGGTTCAGCTGCTCACTGCTTAAAAATCAGTACTTAGGAGACTAGTGAGGGTGGGAAAGGAGAGTTTGCTTTATTCAGGAAGGCAGCCACCTGGGAAGATGGTGGACAAATGTCTCAAAGACCAAGGGTTTTCAAGGGGAAGGCACAGGAATAGAGAGGGGAGCTCCATGCAGGAGAAGCAGGTGCCCAGGCGGTTAGTCGTATGTTGTTTGGACCCTGAACAGATTTGCTGGCATCTGGGGTAGCTGTTTTTGAATGTGGTCAGGACTTATCTTCTGGGAGAGTTTGGTTCTTCACTCCTCTAGGCCAGCTTCAAGGAAAGAAGGTCAGTTCTGCGATAGATCAAGGTATTTCGGTCTTAGGGA
This sequence comes from Zalophus californianus, assembly GCF_009762305.2. Taxonomy (NCBI): domain Eukaryota; kingdom Metazoa; phylum Chordata; class Mammalia; order Carnivora; family Otariidae; genus Zalophus; species Zalophus californianus. The sequence continues at coordinate 104,228,838 of NC_045602.1, read as the reverse complement.
CTCAAAGCAAGGAGTCCATAGCTTAAAGTAAGTTAACCGTTAAGACCGGTTGGAGTGCTGTTAAAATAAGAACGTTTAAAATTTTCTTCTTTAGCAACTTTCAAATGTAAAACACAGAATCATTAACTATAGGCACCATGCTGAATATTAGATCCCCAGAACTTACTGGAAATGTGTACCCTTGACCAAATCTCCCCATTTCCCCCACCTCCTGACAACCATCATTCTACTCCCTGTTACTCTGAATTTTTTTTCAGATTCTACATATAAATGAGATCATACAGTACTTGTTTTCCTCTGTCTGATTTATTTCATTTAACATAATGTTCTCAAGCACCTTGCCTGTTGTCACAAATGGCAGAATTTCCTTCTTTTTTATGGCTGAATAATATTTCATTGCATATAGATACCACATTCTTTTTATCCATTCATCTGTCAGTGGACATTGCATCCCCATGGGGGGATGATTATTAATTCTCTCACAGAGGTGTTAATTCCCCCATACTCCCAAGCTTACGTGTACAGGGCTGAGCAAGTTCTCACTAGGGCCCATGGTATTGGAAAAGCCCTGGACAGAAAGGAAAATTCAAAGTGCATACCAGAGGCAAGATGCTGTTTGCTTGAAGTGAGTCAAAGCCTACACAGAACTCTCTCCCTGTCCATGGCTGAAGTTAGAGCTGCAACCAAGAGACCACGGATGGTTCTCCTACTGAGCAGTAGTAAATATCCATTGTTGTCTGCATGTCTTTGTCTACTCTTTACAGTATATCTCTCATCCCTCTTGACCTTTGATTCAATCCTTGCTTAAGTCACCATGAAACTCATCAGAGTTTCTGGGTACAAAACAAACAAAATACTTTTCAATCCTCCATGCTCCTTCCTCCCTGTGATATGTTGTACTGTTAACCTCCAACTTCAAAACCCTTTGTTTTATGTGAAACCACTTTTCTCTGTGTCTTCTCTCACTCTCTGGCTTCTCTTTCTCAGCCTCCTTTGGTTTCTCTAACTCTGTCCATCATTTAGGTATCAGTGTTTCCCTAAGGTACTAAATTTGGTTTGCTTCTCATTCTACATAAGCCCAACCTTGCCTGTAATAGCTTCAGTTACTGCTTCCATGTGGATGATGCTCCAGAGTATATGCCTGATGCAGGCTCCTCTTCTGAGGCCCAGAACTGCTTTTCCCCTGCCTACTAAACACCTCCTTTCAGCTCACCCACAGGCATTTCAAACTCATCATGACCCACATTGAAATGCTTACCACCGCCCCCTTCCAAACTTTTCTGCCTTGGAGCTGAAGCCAAGTACCACCCCCTCATTATATTGGTTGCCAAGCCTTGTCTGAACCACCTCCTATTATCTCCCTCCTCTGCCCCCTTCTTTCCCATGGCCATATCTGGAGGAGAACAGATTCACGACCAGCCACCCCAATTCCTGCCTGGGTCCACACAACTCCCAGGGTGGGCTTAATAAGCCATCAATCTGATTATGTTATGCCTCTTTAGTCCTTCAGTGGTTACCATCCTTTAGGATGAAGAGCAAACTCTTTAGCAGGACATATGAAGTGATTCATAATCCAGTGGCTGCCAACAGTTAGGACCTATCCATTACAACTGCTTTCCAGCTTACTAAGACCTTGCAGTCACCTGAAAAGGATGTGCTTTCCACTCCCAGCCTGTCTTCCAACCCACTCTGGCGCTCATCCTTAGGACTTCATTCAGGTGTACCAGAAGTCTTCAGATTCCCTGATCACCCTGAGGTAGATTTAGGGCCCCCCCCTCACTCTTGTTGAACACCCTATTCAGTCTTCGACTATGATATGTATCATATAGCACTGCAAATCTGCCTTTCTGTTCTCCTTTTCCACTACACTGTAAACTTGTATCAGTTACTACTGCTGATTAACAAACAGTCACACAAATTCAGAGGCAGACAACAGTAAATATTAATGTCTCACATTTCTGCAGGGTTCAACATATCTGAGCCGGGTGGTTCTCCTGGTCTCTACTGGGCTCACTCATCTATGGTCAGGTGGGGTTCTGTATCGGTGCTGGGTTTGGCTTTTTCTGGGATAGCTCTCTTCCATCTATCTCTCAGCCTTGAAAGCAGGGATTTAGTCTCATTTATCATGGTACCTGGTGTCGAATTGTTGAATCAAAGAGCACAATGAGATAGCTACTTAATATTGTATATGTTAAACAGCAAGTATGAGATCGAAGTCAATGGTATCCTCTACTCTTCCCAAATCCTCCCACATCCAGACCTAAGATAAGGTGGTACAGTGTCCTCACACCTATCCTCATAAGTATTATTTTTTCACTATTATATACTATTCATTTTTCACTATTCTAATGATTATAATGTAAGACTTCTATGTTTCTTGCAATCTCCCAGCAAAACAGTCAAGTACAGGTGGTAACAATGATTTGTTTGCATTCTCTGGAGCTATTCGAAGGAAAGGTACTCCGGTGGTTTAAAATGTATCTGCAGATTCTTCGACACTTTCTCCAACAGGTGAAGCCTAATTCTCTTCCTCTTAAGCGTGGGCATAGTGCCTCACTTCTAAGGAATAGAATAAGGTAGAAAGAATAGTGTGTAACTTCTGAGACTAGGTAATAAAAGGCCTTGTGGCTTCTTCCTTTCTTTCTGTTGGATCACTTGCTCCAGGAGAAGCCAGCTACTGTGTCATAAAGGCACTCAAGCAACCCTGTAGAGAGGTCTATGTGATAAGAAACTGAGGTCTCCAGCCAACTGGCGTATGATAAGCCTTTCTGGAAGCAGCTACTGAAGATTGTAGGCCTTTCTGAAGATTGTAGGAGCCTCAACCAACATTTTGACTGCAACTTCACGAGACATCCTGAGCCAGAATATGCTGTTGCTTTATCTTAACTCTCAGAAACTTCATGAGTTAACACACGCTTGTTGTGTTAAGCCTCTAAGTTCTGTGATATTTTGTTAGGCAGCAATAAATAAATAATTCAGCCACTTTGTGAATAAATTATTAAAACCTCCCCCAGAGCAGGTTCCATAGTTACAACATTACAGTGGCTTCTAAACAGCATAAAGGAGAGAAAATAAAACCATACCCCCCACCTGGGAGTCCCCCTACCTAATGTTTTTTTTTTTTTTTTTTTTTTAAAGGACAAAATCATTATCTACCTTCCTTGGAACCTAATAGAAAGAAAACTGTCAGATTTTAGGAGAGACTGTTAAATTTGACTGTAAATGTTGTCCAGGAAGTCTGAGTTGCAAAGCAAATTTGGAGACGAAGAACTCAAAAGACTCTAACATCATCCCCTTGACTGAAGCCCAAACCCTTATTTTCCAATTATGTGTTTAGCCGCCACCTCCTCAGAGCAACTAGATTACTAGAACACTAACATGATCCCGAGCTTATTGAACTTGTCAGTTGCTTTACACCCCCCAGCTTGGCCCTGAGAAATAAAACAATGCAGGCCAGCTCCCGTTCTAGCCTGAAGGCGATAATGAGGGAAATCATGCGACTCCTCAAAATAATGACAAAAGGGAGCAGTATTTGAGGTTGTGAGTCACGGCTGATTGGGAGCCAGGAAAGTGAGAGCAGAGAGAGAACATAAGAGCCAAGCAGAAAATAACCACGAGCTCTGCAGACACAAAGCCGAAGGGAGTACCCAGACCTGAGGTCTCAGAAAGCTCCAGGGGGCAGTGGCAGTTTCACAGGGGAGAAGCCTGTCCGTGGCGTCTCAACCAGGGGAGCTACCACCTATCCACATCCAGAGAGTTTTGGCCAGTGATGTGAGACCTTGAGGACCCCTGAGTCTCCCCCTTCAGCCACCGAACAGCGCCATCCACCGCTCTTCATGTCAAGAGACAAATACCAAGAAGCCACTTTGCACTCAGCACTGTGCCAGGTCTAGGGACTATAAAAATGAATAAGGCCCAAGGGATTTAGAATTTCACAGGGAGATTGACCTAGAAAGGTCATATAAAAGAATGAGGCAAAAGCAATGAGAGAGGATTGTTCAAGGAACTGTGGGAGACAGAGGAGGGGTGTCTACTCAGACCAGAGCCTGCGGGTGGTGGGAGGAAAGATCTAGGAAGCTGCCAGGAGAGGCAGCAGGTGAGCTGCAGAAACAAGCATCATCGTGATGAAGTATGTGTTGTGGGAGAGAGTAGGGCGCCCAGGTAACCCCCGAAACAGGTAATATCTTAATTGTACTCGTTTCCTAGGGCCGCTACCACAAATTACCACAACTGGGTGGCTTAAAACAACAGAGTTTTATTCTCTCACTGCTCTGGGGGTTAGAAGTCTGAAATCAAGGTACCAACACAGCCATTCTCCCTATGGAGGTTCTAGGGGAGAATCTGTTCTTGCCTCTTCCGGCTTCTGGGGGCTGCCAGCATGCTTTGGTGTGACCACATCACTCCAGTCTCTGCCTCTGTCTTCATATCACCTTCTCCCCTGTCAAATTTTCCTCTGCCTCTGTCTTACAAAGACACTTGTGATTACATTTAAGGCCCTAGATAGTCTAGAGTAATCTCTCCTTCTCAAGATTCTTAACAATCGTATCTGCAAAGACTTTTTTCCATATAAAGATTTTTTTTCAAAGATTATTTATTTATGTGAGAGAGATAGAGGGAGAGCATGAGAAAGAGAGAGAGCACAAGCAGGGAGGAGAGGGAGAAGCAGGCCCCCCCCGCCAAGCAGGGAGCCCGACATGGGACTCCATCCCAGGACCCCGGGACCATGACCTGAACCAAAGGCAGACGCTTAACCAACTGAGCCACCCGGATGCCCCTCCATATAAAGTAACATTAATAGTCTCCAGGGATTAGGAACTAATATCTTTGGGATCCCACAACTCAGTGTACTACAACAATCTAAGACCTGGATGTGTAGACATCCTGGGGAGCAGATATTTCAGCGTTCCTCGGGTTTAACGAGAGGTGAGAGATGAGGTAGGCAGTTTTGAGAGCATGAAGGATCCTACAGACCAAAACAGGGAGTTTGGACTTTACTCTGAGGGCAATAGGGAACCCGTTAAAGAGTTTCTGTGAGAAGGCAGTAACAGACGGGCTTTCCTGGAGGCTCCCCGGGCTGCCATATGAAGCAGGGAAGAAGAAGGCTAGATTAAAGGCAGGCCATTACCTTATATGCCAGGTGAGTTCCTTGTGTGCAGCCCAGAGAGAGTGCCTGAGCCCTCCACAGCCACGAGGTCAGGTTTCAGTATCAAATGACATCACCATGGGCTTTGAGACAGAGAAGTTCAGGCCCTGCCGGTTAAGTCCCTGACCTTACAGGTACCTAGTGCCTAGCACATGTGGGCAACACATGTTTGCTAAATAAAATAAGAAAAGTGCATTTTTATAAAGGTTATGGGCATCGGTGTGGAAATGGGGGAAAGGCAGGAGTTCCATGAACCACAGTAGAAGGACCCCTGGGCCTGCAAGGGCCTCCTGAATGTGCCCATGCTGATCGGAGGCACCTCAACTGGGAGGTGATGCCACAGCACCCCAGGGCAACCCACTGGCAGTGACTAATATTGGGGTACAAAGGCCAGCCCCCTAAGGTGAGACAGTTCTTGGTGCCTTGGAATTGGGTGCCATGTGGAGTCAGGTGAGGCTGCAGATGAGACCACATCCTTGTTCTGCCCTGCCCTGCCCTGCTCACCCAGCCACAGGGTCATCCCCAGAGTGCTCCCTAAATAAATCAGATGCGCAAGAACCCTCATCTCAGGCTCTGCTCTAGGGAGCCCAACCTAGCACAGCCTCCCTTTCTGGTGCTACAGCTCTTATGACCATCTTAGTTAAGCAAGGGGGCATCAAGCAGAGGTTCAAACCAGTCGTCGATGAGTTCTGGGAGGAAGCTAATTCAGCACACAACTAAAATGAGGGAAGAAGTCTTCATCAACAGAATGGCTATTTAATAAGTACATGCCCAAAATCCAGTGGTCTGCGTGGGGTGTTTTGTACACCCAGAACTGGTTTCTAATTAAAGACTATTCCTTTGTCACTTATCTTACTCCTCACGGCACTGAAAATTTATGTTTTTGTGACACATATTTTGTTTTCGCCAACTGAATTCTTAAATCTTCATGGATGAGGCCCCACGTGACAGGGTTTTTTTGCCATAATGCCTGTTACCATAGCTGGCCTTCAGTTGGGCTTAATAAAAACTTAAAGTTCACATTCTCCTGAGTTTGCATGAGCTTTAATGTTTATGGAGCCCTTCACATATCTAAAGTGTGCTCCATGGACTGGTAGCACCAGCATCATCTAAGAATTCGTTAGAAATGCAGAATTTCAGTCCCCAGCCCAGATCTGCCAAGTGAGAATCTCTGGGGTAGGCCCCAGAAATCTGTTTTAACAAGATCTCTGGGTGATTTTATGGGCACCAACATTGGAAAACCACTAACATATGTCATCTCATTCAACTTGTTGGAAGATGGATTCGCTGGAGGGAGGATGGTTGACCAAAAGCCATAGACAAAGAAGTGCAACATCAACAGGAACTGAGCCCCCACAGACTTACCTCTATCCATGCATGTGCCTTACAAGTGCTAGGTCAGGCCCATATTGCCCCATCCGACCACTGCGACTAAACCACCAGGTCCAACCCTGGCTAGCTCGGGCAAAGGATTTCTCTTCCTCAGCCTTTGTTTCCTCATCCCAAGAATGGGAACAGTCTTAGCACTAGCTCATATTGACTAAATAAATTATGGTACATTCATACGAAGGAATGCTCTGAAAACTTAATGAGGTAGGCTTGTACCTGCTCTTATAAAAAGATGTGCAAGTTATATCTTTAACGCAGGATTCTAAAGAGTAAATTGCATATATGTGTGTGTCAGTCTAAAAATAAAGGACTCATTACATGTATGTGTACTTTATACATATACAATAAATTCAAATGTATGTTCCACATATGCATTAGTATGTGAACTAAAGATAAAGGACCCATTAACGTATATGCACAAATATTCACTACATATATATGTGTAATGTACGAGTTTCCCATAGAAAACAAATATATGTATATTATATATATATATTATATATATAAAATGTGTGTGTGTGTAAGAGTCCTCCAGTTTTAATCTCTCATACACATACACAGAGCACTGAGAATGGGTGAGGTGCTAGAAATATCAGTGAAAATAAGAAAATAAGATCTTGTCTATGAGAAACTTATATTCTAACTAGGAAGGCAGCCAACAAAAAACAAATAAATAAATAGGATAATTACAGATTGGGATTAATGTTATGGAAGAAACCATCTAGCTGCTCCGATTGCAACTTGGAAGAAGCCTATTAGATAGAGGACAGAGAGGAGCTCCAGGAGGAGGCCAGATTAAAGCAGCAACTGACAGAGGATAAAGAGCTGATGATTCGCATTGCTTGGGAAAGGGCATCCCAGGCAGAGGGAGCAACAGGGACAAAGGCTCTAAGACAGAAATGGGCTCAGCTTATTTGAGGATTCAAAAGAGCAGACCAGTGCAATAGGAGACTGGGAAGACCTGTATAAGTTCCAGTGAGGAAGCACAGTATGCAAACCTTGAGAACTGTGTCGACATACTGGATTTTATTCTAAGAGCAAGGAGAACCCATCCCAAGAGACTAACACCATCTGACTTATGTTTTTAAAAGGTCCCTTGGCTGCCAGGTGGGAACAGGCTTGCAGGGAAATGTGAGGGAACACCAGGGCCCCCTTCTAAGAGGACATTACAGAATCCAGGCGAAATATGGTATAGGTGTATACCAACTAGGGCAGTGACAGTGGAGATGGAGAGAGATGAGCAAACTTGAGGACTACCCTGGAGGTAAAACCAGAATTTAACAGTGGATTGAAAGGTGGAGGATCAGTATAGGAGTTAGTTGGCTCTTGGTCAATTCAGACTGTCTTTACCTGGGACAAATGGAACAGCTCAGCTTTGCTCCATGTGTCTCTCATTCTCTAGTAGGATAGCTGGGGCACCCACCCATGGACAGCAGAGACACAAACCACAATGGAAGTGAGGAAGCTTTTTCTCAGACCTCTGCTTGAGTCTCATCTGCTAATGTGCCACTGGCTCATGCAAATCACATGGACGAAATCAGAATCAAAAGGTGGGGAAATAGGCTCAACTTCTTATGGGTGGTTGCTCTAAGGCCACGTGACAAAGGGCATGGATACAGGGGTTGCTGAAGAATGGGAAGACAGGGCTTTGTGAAGGACTGGCAGCTCTGTGTTGCCAGCCAGGGACAGGAGACAACAGAAGTTAACACAGTTGTGAAATGTTGAAAATGAGAAGTGCCTATCACCATCTGTGGAATCAGTGAGCTTAGGAAGCAAAGAATTAAACTGATAAATAAATGGAGACTGTGAAATGCCCTAGCGCCTCCGTGTTTGCCCAAATGAAAGATTCTCCGCTCTCTGGCCAGCTCTATTTTATCACAGGGAAGCAGACATTGCAGGACAGCATGAGATAGACTGACAGACAATTTCATTCTCCCTTTAGTTTAATTGTAAGTTCTTCTCAGCCATTAGTGACGCAGGACCTTCCCTGAGTGGGTTTCTCCCGGTAACCCCTGAGCTGGTTACTCAGAAGACCATGGTAATTTCCCTAGAGAAGGCAGAAATTCTGCTACCGTCCCCAGGCAAACCATTCTAGCAGTCAGGTGGGGGTGATGATGGGAGTGGTAATGGTGACAGTGGTGGTGTATTTTCACTCTGTTTTTGTTTTTCTGTTTTTGTTTTGTTTTGTTTTGTTTCTTCACTCAGGACATAAACTGTGGGCCCTTGATGACATCGGTCATAATTTTTTAACTGTTTTGGGACAGGAAGGGATAAGCATCTCCCTAATTTCTAGAAACATAAACAGCAAGGAAACAGGATGTTTAAACAAATAAGAGCTTTTAACAGAAGGTCCGCAGATGTTGCCTGCTTCTCCTCATCACTGCAGATCTGTGGGGTGTCTCTGGGAAGGGGCAGGAAGCCTTAGGGCGCCTTACTCAAGAACAGTAGATAAAAGTCACGGTCTGGCAATCCCATCTGCTTCCTTGAAGAAGGAAATATTATAAAATAGTCATGTCAGGGCTCCAGGCAAGGCAGTTTCCCAAGGGTCTCTGAGTTAACTCAAACAACATGTCTTCTTACATGTAAACTTGGAATTGTGATGGGGGTAGGGCAGACAGCCGAACACACGGACTCTGTTGGCCCGTGGTACAAGTGAGAAGGTACCATCTGTGCTGCTGCTGAAAAATGATGATGCATAGATGTGACTTTTTTTAATGTTCCATCTGGGTATAATCGAATTGCCCCTTTAAAATAAAAAGTATCCATATTTGATATACATCCTATCTTGTAATGGTCTCCATCTATCTTTTGTTATTTCTGTAGGATTTATTTCACGAGAAGTAGGACATGAAATACAAAAAGCTAAGAACAAAGGTCTTTGGGTGATGACTGTGGCATGTTTTATTTCCTTGGCTGACCTGTTCTTCATTTTCTTGTCATTTCAAAAACACTTTCCATATGCAAAATATCCTCTCACCCTCCTGGAAAAAAATGCCCTGACGAGATAACTGGAGAGACAGGCAGAAGGTGAATATCAGTCTGTTACCTACACACAGAAGGAAAACAGGACATGAAGCTGCCAGAATACCCAGTTGCCCACGTTTCCAGATCAAAAAAAGCTGCAATTAATTCTCTTTCCCCAAAATCATGTTGGTTCTAAAGAACATTCTGAGAATAATAATAAGGGCAATTAGAAGCACAACTTGAATTCAGAGTGACTTGCTTCTGAAGCATTAAAAGCATAAGAAGGAAACAAAAGTATAGGGAGGGGACTCTAACATGCCTCGCTCCAGGTACAATTATAGATTTGAAATCTGTTGTTACCTTACCATGGCAACCTTACATACTTAATTTCCCAAATGTTGAACTTTTGTCATCCTACTTCTTTGGGGGAGCCCTTCAACTCCTGCTTTCCCTGAATTCATGTCCTGTTCTTGCCTTTAATATCTAACATTCCTCCAACACATGCTGTGAGCTCACTTCCCCAGACTGAGAACAACAACTAAGACCAGGAAGAATTTGGTTACGCTCTCAGCAAAAGCACTTAAGTGTATTCTTTCTGTATGATGGAAATCAACAACTGAACATAGCTTCAAAGGGTCCTTGCCAACTTTGGCCTCTTGTTCTATTCAGTTCCATTTTAATAAATACTTATTAGGTATCTACTATGTGTTGGGAGCATTAGGAAATACAAAGATTGGAATAAGCCATGTTGTCTTATCTCAAGAAGTTTACAGTGTAGAGAGAGAATGAGATCCAGATAACTAGAAAGCAGTTTTCAATGTGTGGTCCCTAAACCAGCAGCATCAGCATCACCTGGGGCTTTGGTTAGAAATGCAGATCTCAGGGAGGTCTGGGTGGCTCAGTCGGTTAAGTTTCTGCCTGCGGCTCAGGTCGTGATCCCAAGGTCCTGGGATCAAGTCCTGGATTGGGCCCCCTGCTCAGTGGGGAGCCTGCTGCTTCCCCTCCTGTACTCTCACACTCTCTGTCAAATAAATACAAATATTTTAGAAAGAGAGAGAGGAAGGAAGGAAGGAAGGAAGGAAGGAAGGAAGGAAGGAAGGAAGGAAGGAAGGAAGGAAGGAAGATCTCAGATCCCTCCCCAGACCTTCTGAATCAGGATCTCTGAGAGTCAGCAATCTGTATTTTTACAGTTCTTCCAGATAATTAAGATGCTCCCTAAAATTTGAGCACCGCTGCTGTAAACAATTGAACATAACCATAAGAAAATGCTTTGAGTAAAGGGAAAATCACATTTGTTTTGGAAGTTGGACTTCCTTCTAGGAGTGATATTATTTCCATGAAGCTTTCAAAGTTAGCTAAAATATTGAAATGTAGGGAGTGGAGTAATAAGAGGACACTCTGGGTGAGTGAAACATGAGCCAAGCAACAGAATTAAGAAAACAGAAGGCAAATCAAAGAGTCTAGATTGATTGATGGGTGTGGAAGGACACGGAGATGAGGATCAGAAGGTATGGGTTGGGGTCTCAAACACCAAGTTGAAGAACATGTTGTCTAACTCTGTGGGCAGTGACAAGCCACTAAGGTTTTTATTTTTTTTAAGATTTTATTTATTTATGTGACAGAGAGAGACACAGTGAGAGAGGGAACACAAGCAGGGGGAGAGGGAGAGGGAGAAATAGGCTTCCCTCTGAGCAGGCAGCCCGATGCGGGGCTCGATCCCAGGACCCTGGGATCATGACCTGAGCTGAAGGTAGAGGCTTAACGACTGAGCCACCAGGCGCCCTGCCACTAAGGTTTTGAATCAGAGGAATAATGAAATTAGAACAGTGCTTTTAGAAGACTTATCTCAGGGTTTCAGTAGGATAACTTGAAGTAGTAAGATATACAGGAAGTGGGGAACCAATTGAGTTGATGACTGCAATAGTTTGGGTAGGTAGTAATGAAAGTTTCAACTAGGGAGTTTACAGGGAAAATATGAAAGAATTAATTGGAGAAAGTTTGAAGGACTAGATCAATAGCATTCATCAATTGACTCAATATCTGGAGCAAAAAAAAATTAGAATCAAGACCTTGATTAATAAGAGATTAGTCATGTCATAAACCAAAGAATAAGACAATCAGAGGAAGAGTTAGTTTTGGGAGGGATTTGTTTTGAGCATAGTTGACATTCTGTGATATGATGCATCATGAAGTTGGGAACGCAAGCATAGAGTTTTTAATAATATCTATAATATTTGACCACAGTTGCTATGCCTTGCTAGGGACATGAGCTAGGCACACGACTTATATCATGTAAAGCTTATACTACCTTTATAAGATGGCATTGTTATAGCCATTTTTATTATTTAAATTAGATTCTGTTGCATATAATAGAAAATCCAAAATAACAATGGCTTAAACCCACAGGGTTTATTCTAGCATGTAGAAGAAATCAGGAGGTAGGCAGGGCAGGATAGATTCAGCGGTTTCAGCAAAATCATCAGGGGGCCAAGTTCCTTCTAATGTCCTGTTTAGCATCCTCCCCCGGGTAATTCCATCTTCCAAGTACTTCATCAGTCAAGATTGCTGCTGAAGCTCCAGCCATCAAGGAGGTGATGGCTGAAAGTATGAGAATGGATGCTTGTTGAGAGAGTAAATATAAAGGAGGCTGGAAGAAAGAACCTTGGAGAAAGATCATAAGGAAGGGCCAGGAGGAGGCATAGGGAAGAGGAAAGGACCATGTCAACAAAAGGCAAGGAAACACAAGGCTTGGAATGGAAGGAGAGGTGGGTAGGCAATGTCCGTCCGATGATTCAGTCCATGAGGACTGAAACATGCGCTTGAGGTTGGAGAAGGTGAAGTCCTTGGTGACCTTTGAAAGAACAGCATCTTGCAAGAGTTCTATGGCAGCAGCTAATCTTAGAGTTAAGGAAATAATAGATGGTGAAGTAATAGAGCAATAATTTCTCTCCCATGAAGTTTGGTGATACGGGGAGGGAAACAGTGGTAGTGACAGAAATCAAGCAGCATTGAGGTAATGTTTCATAGATTTGAAGCCCGGAACACAATTTCCCTTTATGATGTCCAGTCTCCCGGACACCAGATTTAAATCACTCGAGTGTGTGAGTTGAGACAACGAAGTGCCTCTTCCATGATCACCAGCCCCAATCCAATTTCTCCCGGGAAAAATGAAGCAAGTGGTGGCTGATACTGTATCATAATAAAGGGTGAATACTATATTTGCTAAAGGCCGTTTGATAAGCTTAATTCATTCATTTTTGGTTTTTCTTCCAAAAGCTGGAGAGAAACACCTCTAACTCTGCCTTGGGTTCTTGAAGAAAAATCCAAGTGCAAAAGTGAGGATGTTTCATTATGCTGCACTCCCCCAAGGTCAGCAAAGGCTCTCTGGGCGCTTTGCAAGGCTACGGGATCTAGAATAGCAGAGCTGCAGCTCCATTTCAGCAAAAATAAATAGCCGATTACAACCCATTGTTTTTGCAGCTGACAGAGGATTTGATGTAGTGGCTATTTCCTTCTGCAACTGCAAATAAAGAGTGCAGTGTTTGTATCCTTCCTTTATGAAGCTGTTTTCTTCCCTCAAGGAGTGTGCAGCCCCAGAGGACTTTTTTCCCCCCAACAAATGTCTGGTGCTTCTGTGGTGTTCATCGTGCGTGACTTGCTTTGAAGATGTTTAAAAAGAAAGACAGATGGTTAGATCAGTTCTCTTGGTACCTTTCACTCCTTCCTCCCTACCTTTCCACCCCACCCTTCTCTCCCTCCATGGAAAAATCCTCCTGCCGCAAAATTATGAAAGAATGGAGGAGACAGACCACAGCCTGACTTTGCAACTCAAATCTTCTAACCTGGAACTCATGAGCTATAAAACTCTAGAAGCTAAAAGCTGCCTGAGGCAAATCCAAATTTGGCTTTAAAATAGCAACACATCTTTTACCATTTTAGCTATTTTGAGGTAGATTTTCATGCACCGGCATGCTTGTTGAAATTAAATGTGTTTCTTTTGTATCTTTTTTTTCCCCCTTCTGGAGAGATAGCAGGCCTGAGAGGCACTTGCTTTCTGCATCTTAAATTAAAGACTAAATGTGTGTGCCAGGAGTAGGTATTAAGTTACCTATCTGTGAGTTTTCTATCTAGATCGGATAAGCCTGGTACTTCTTTGGAACCTGGGTACATTTAGGAAATGGGAGTTGTCCTACTTGAGCCTGCCTTCTAATATTCCTGTGTTGTCACAGCTGTTAGTTTGGGTCCCCCAGAAGCAAATCCTAAGACGAGGTTTTGAGGGAAAGTAATTCCTTCGATAAGTGACTACAGGAAACACTGGTAATGTAATGGAACCAATAGTGAGTTTGTCCCTTGGTGAGTCACAGAAACTGCACCAGGTGAAGTTGCACAGAGAAAACTTTATTTGCCGCAAATAAGGAGATCTTGGAAAAATGGCTTCCAAAGCCATGATTCCCCAAGAAAGGGTAAATGGGTTCCTTTTGTTTAGGGTTATGATGAATATTCAGAGAGGGAAGCTATGTCATCATCTGGAGAGGTGGGCATAACGTCGCACATGTGCCTTAGGGAAACCTCCGATACATAAATTGTATGTTATGTAAATGAGGCTTAGGCTCCTCTTTGGGTGGAGATTTTAGTATTATAATGAGGTAAAGGCAATTACCAGGTGTTCCAGGGGGTCACACCATGGTCCATTTGCGCAGGTGCGAGTCTTTGCTCAAATGATCTGGGTGCTCTGGGCCAGTGGGAGGTCTTGTCAGGGCTGTGGCCACCACCTGAGGGGTAGTTTCAGGTTTCATTTGCTTTAGCTAAAAGGTAATCCCCCAGAAAGAAGAGCTTAAGGAAAAATGTAAGGCAAAGTTTAGTGGGAGTACAAGCAGGTGGGCAGTAAAGGTCAGGTCTTAGGGTCTAGCTGGTGACAGTAAAATGATGGGGAAGTGAGAAGAGGAGAGAAAACAGCCCATAAAAGATGTTCTGATGAGAAGTTGCCACCGTGGGCAACTGGAGCTTGATCCTGCTGAGGCCTCTGGGAAACACTCCAGAACATGCACAGACATGCTTACCTGAGGGTTGGGAAAGCTTGAGTATTTATCAACAAACTCCCATCTGTCATTGCTTGACAATCCTGACGAGAGATGTCAGTTCTTTCCAACTTCCTCTATAGACTCAATGCAATCCCAATCAAAATCCCAGCAATTATTTTGCAGATATCAACAAACTGATTCTAATGTGTATATCGAAAAGCGAAAGACCTAGAATAACTAGCACAATACTAAAAAGAAGAACAGAGTTGGGGGATTTATACTACCCAGTGTCAAGATTTATTATAAAGCTGAAATAATCAAGACAGCATAGAATCGGGGAGGGGGAGAGCAGTGGAACAGAATAGAGAGCCTAGAAATAGACCCACTCAAATATAGTCAATTTATCTTTGACAAAGGCAGTTCAGTGGAGAAAAGACAGATTTTTCAATAAATGGTGCTGGACCCTGGATACATAACTTACACTTTTCACAAAAATTAACCCAAAATGAATCATAGACCTAAGTGTAAAGTACAAAACTATAAAAGCTATAGAAGAAAATATAGGAGAAAAATCTATATAACCTTGGATTTTTAGATGCAATACCAAAAGTACAATCTATAAAAGGAAAAATTGATATATTGGGTTTAATAAAATTTCAAACTTCTGCCCTGCAGAGGACAGTTAAGGAAATGAAAGAACAGGAGGAACTAATTGCAAAACACGTATCTGATAAAGGAAGGACTTGTGTCCAGAATATAAAAAGAATTCTTTAAAATAATGAGAAAATCAAACTAAAAAAAACTATAAAGATTGTCAGATAAAAACAGCAGGTAGAATGTGATTTTGATTTGGTAAGCAATAATTACAATAAATGAATAAGTAAATAATTCCTCAATAGTCACATCTTTTATTCTCCCTTTCTTGGAAAGGGAGTTGTTAACTATAAACATTTCCCTTCTCAGCTCTTAGTTTTTTTAATTGAATGAAAGGGATTATACAGTGGGAGAAGGAATTGCAGGAAAGTCCGACAGGCAGATAGAAAGAAGGGAGCATTTTTAAAGGGGGGGGGGACACAGTCGCTGGAGGCCCCAGGCCCTATGCCTCCCAGTACCCTTAGATGGTGGTGAGGCTTGAAAGGGAAACTCAGTCTGCTACTTAGCCTCCCGCCTCTGATCCAGGGCAAGACTCTGCTCCTTTGGGTCCTGAAGCAGTGGCATCCCTTCCCTCCTGAACTGCTGGGTAGTAGACAGTGATAAAGGCTGCCACATTGGGTTGAAGATCAAGGGCATTGCCCCACTTTCCTAGCAGTGCATAAGCCTCCCATTTTTCTCTTTGACCCCAAGAAAGATCAGAAGCCCCAGTACTTATAAGGATCTTCTGACAACCTAGTGGGACAAAGGTCAGAGACAGATTTAATTTGATTTGAAGAAAATGTAGAAGTGTGACATTCTTAAGAAAATTGAGTTTATGTGTAGGAAGTTATACACGTTCTTGATACATACAAATGAGAAAACAACTGAAGAGTAAATGCCAAAATAATGATAGGTGGTGAATTCTGAGTAATGGAATTATAAGTGATTTTATTTTCTTTTTATTTACCTGTGCTCTTTAATTTCCATGCAATGAGAAGGTATTACCTATGGAAAAATGGGGAAGGAGAGGTGAGGTGGTATGCTGTATAGGGTCTGGGTTTTAGACTCACATCGACTTGGGTTCGAATTACTAGCACTTCTACTTATTCGTTGGGTGAATTTGAGAAAGTTATTTCCATTTCTAAGCCTTATGTCTTCATCCATAAATGCCAATGGTGTCATCTATGTAGTTATCATAGAGATTATAATTAATCTACATAAAGAGTGCAGAGTAGTTTGCCATATAATCGCATTTTTTTTTAAATTTTTATTTTCGGTGCAAAGAAAGAAAAAGGTGGTTTTATTAAAGCACAGGCACAGGATCCATAGGCAGAAAGAGTTGCTGATAATTGTACACTTTAGACTAGTGAACATCATGGTATGTAAATCTCAATAACGTGGAAAAAACACACAAAAAATACTTATGATGCTTTTGTATGAATATTTTAACCATGGAAATGTTAACCTAGATACCCTGATGATTGGCATATGTCCATCATTTATATCTTTAAACACAAAAATAAAAGCTTTACTTTCAGAGCGCCTGGGTGGCTCAGTTTGTTAGGCATCTGCCATCGGCTCAGGTCATGATCTCAGGGTCCTGGGATTGAGCCCTATGTTGGGCTCCTTGCTCAGCTGGGAGTCTGCTGTTCCCTCTGCCCCTCACCCTGCTCTCATGCTCTTTCTTTCTTTCAAATAAATAAATAAAATCTTAAAAAAAGAAAGCTTTACTTTCTTCAAGCTTGTTCCATAATGCCAACTGAAACTCCAAGAAAAGCTGCATTCTTTTTTTTTTTTTTTGGTCAGAGAGAGAAAGAGAGTGAGAGAGAGAGGGGTAGGCAGAGGGAGAGTCAGGCTCCCTGCTGAGCAAGGAGCCCGATGCAGGGGTCGATCCTAGGACCCTGAGATCATGACCTGAGCCAAAGGCAAATGCTTAACTGACTGAGCCACCCAGGCGTCCCAAGATCTGCATTCTAACAATTCTTTCTTCTCAGAGTGACTTAAGGAAATCAATAGTACAGGCTATCAATTACAGGTGCTGGCTGTGTTCCTTGATGGACTGTTCAGAGATCACTTAATCCTGAACACCTGACATTTTTCTGCTCCTAAAATGAAAAGAATGGCCCTTGTTATGAGATGAAGTATATCTGCCCCCCCAAATTTATATGTTGAAATCTTAACCCCCAGTACCTCAGAATGTGACTGTATTTAGAGATACAGTCTTTAAAGAGGTAATTAAGTTAAAATGAGGTCATTAGAGTGGGCCCTAATCCAGTGTGACTGGTTTCCTTATTTAAAAAAAAAAAAAAAAAAGGAGACTAGGACATAACATACACAAAGGGAAGACCATGGGAGTCACAGGGAGAAGATGGCCACCTGCAAGTCCAAGACAGAATCTTTAGGAAAAACCAATCCTACTTATACCTTGCTCTTGGACTCCAGCCTCCAGATTGGTGAGAAAATAAATTCCTGTTGTTTAAGCTATCAGATCTAGAGTACTCTGTTATGGCAGCCTTAGCAAACTAATATAGCATTTTTACCTGTCTGAATTTGAGGTGTTGGAAGGAAACTGAATGACATTTAAGAAAAGCTCTGAAATCCTTTTTTACAAAAGTCTGATAAAATTATTATCATTTATGGTGTACCTACACTTAAAATTATGACATGGCAGCTACTTATATTCCAAGATATATAGCAAAGATGTTTTCCCTTTAAGTTTAAAAGAAACTGTGGCATGGAGGAATGTATCACATTATGCTTTTGTGATTGCTCTCTCCACTCCCTTCAAAGGATAAAGGACATAGTTTTTGCTTGAGTTATCAGGACTTTATGCTGAGAGGTGGAAGGAGAGAAGACCTGAAGAGTTGAGATGATGAAATTATTTTTCATAAAAACCAAAAAAGAGAAGATAGGGGAAGTAGGGAGAAAACCTAGCACAACTGGAGACTCTGGAAGAGTAAGTGAGAAAGAGAGTCAGGAGCTTTGGGTGGGAGAAGAGCCTCATAAGAAGTGTTCTTAGGAAGGTAGGCTGGCCAGAATGCAGTGCAGTGTCTCCTCATTCTTCAAAGAACAATTATCATAAGACTTTCACATTATTCTCCAGGGCTTTTGATTCAAGGCCCCAAAATTCATGGTGCTTTTTCTGACATTCCAAAATGTTGAAAAGATTGTGAAATGAAAACAAGGTAGCTTAAAAGATAGCTCATCCATTTAGTATGTTTCTCTTAAAATTTTCCCCAACATGAAATGCAAAATAATGTGCTGTAAAGACAATGATTAAGCAAAAGGTATTTTAAAGTTTACTTTTCTTTCCATTTGATTTCTCCAGCTTTCAAGTATTTGCTACTCAGCCCATCTGTTGTCCTATTTTGATTGTTTCTGGCAAACAGATGCAGGAGGAGAACACTATTGCCTTTTCTGTTTTATATAACCCTAGCAATAAAAAACATAATGTTAGTCAGGTTTTCTTTTGTAAGGAAAAGTTAAGAAATACTGAAATACATTAAAAAAAAAATTACTGGATGTTTTCAAAGGAAAACTAGGCATTGTCTAATATCCCCCTCCAGGTTATCTGGTTCTATGGCATCTTTACAACTTTCATTATATTGATGTTTTTCACAGATCCATGAGTTTTAGATAACTGAAAGAGATACAAATGATTCTTGTCCAAAAATATGCAAATGAATTTGAAGGAGGTTTGATTAATTTCCCCACCTCTCTGTGGAAGAAGCCATTACAGCACAAATTAAGCAAATTCAAATTCATTACAACATTCCTAATATGTGTTTTCTGAGTTAAGTAAAATCTTTGACATGTGCCCATTCTATATATGTATGAGAGATGTGAATTTATCTTTTCTAAAAAATTATCCTTTAATAGTTTCATAAATTGACTATCTTTCAGCCTCTAGGAGCCCAGCTGAATATTAGTCTTACCTGAGTTTCAACTGGACACAATATTGAATTACTCTTTTGGAGTGAGGAATAGCAGGGGATGGCTGGGGTACAGCATAGCTGAACTAACCTCTCTATGCCTCTGTCAAAAGTCTCAATTGCATACACCTCCAGTGAACCCAGGGGAACTGAGCCATGATCTGCCTGACATTTTTATCTCTGACATTCAGTTTGACTTTCAAGTATCACAGAGTAGAAAAAAAAAAACACAATCATGAATCCAAAATGAAACAGAATATTTTTCAGCTTGTCACTACACCATCTAGTCTAATGTGAAAGAAAATCCATTTCATTTTGCCACTGCCTGCTGATTGGCATGAACTCAGCTGCCCTTCAAAGTTTCAGCCTCTTGAACACACATTCAGTCATTGCTGTGAGCCAAAGGGAGAACAGGAGTTAAAATTCTCAGATTCCCCTGAGGAATGTTTTTGGGTGGGTGGGGGAGAATGTATTTGGTGAGCGGTTTTAGCTTACACTGAAATGTTACTTTAATTTTGCTTCATTTTTATGTATGAAAGTAAAAGTAATATCAGAGAAGTGTGCTGACAACTTCCAGGGGTAAAATCTGCCATCTTGAGATAAGTGTTGCCTGAAAATAGAAAATGATGAAAGAGGTCTACCCTGTGCACATTATCCTATCAGAATTAGAAGCACATGCCATACTTTCATGGCGGTTGGGGGGATCGTTTCCTTCCACTCTTCTAGGTTCTCCACCGGGGTCCCGGTAACAAGAGAGAATAACAAGAGAAACAGAAGTTTATTAAAATGTATATCTCCCATATACTTGGGAGAAACTCAGGGATGAGTAACTCAAAAAGGTGGCTAGAACTTGAGCCTAAAAACTGTCTTCAGATAAAATAAAGGAAGAAGGGGGCACCTGGATGGCTCAGTCATTAAGCATCTGCCTTTTGCTCAGGTCATGATCCCAGGGTCCTGTGCTCAAGCCCCGCATCGGGCTCTCTGCTTGGTGGGAAGCCTGCTTCTCCCTCTCCCACTCCCCCTGCTTGTGTTCCCTCTCTCGCTGTGTCTCTCTCTGTCAAATAAATAAACAAAATCTTTAAAAAAAAATAAAATAAAGGAAGAGGGTTGGGAAGGTGAACAGAAAAAGTACAGTAAAAAAGGGTAAGGTTTGTTATGCAGATTGTAGTCTGTGCCTTCTCTACTGATAAGAGACTCTTGGGATTTAGAGTCATACTTCATTTTCTGGTACAAAAAGTGAGACATCTTTACAAATGAAGATTTCCTTTATAAATGCAATTTCTCTTACAAAAGAGTCACTTCTACTCTGTTTTCAGAACTTCTTCTGCATTTGCTGTTTCTTAAAATAATCAGCTTTAAATAACAACAACAACAACCAGCTCTAAATAGTACTTATATACCAAAAAGACATTTTTTGGGGGGTGACATATTCTGGTCTCCTACAGTCATTCTTTGGGGTGGTACATTCTGGTCTCCTGCACTTTCTGTTGCAAAGCCTGAAGCCACATCCTAGCATTTAGGTTGAATGGTTGCTCTGTCCAGGGCAACCATGGCTTCTTAATCACATTCAGATAGTTTTTACTTGTCTTCCACTCTTGGTTTGATTCTTTGGAGTCTCAAGTTGGTTTTTGAAGTCAAAAGGAACACTTTTTCCTTTCCCTCCCTGTTTATAAAGTTAAAGGACAAGAACACGAGGTGTACTCTAGGTAAATATCTTAACAGAATGACATCCAAAGTATCGTTTTCAAAATGTTTAGTATCATGCAATTCTCATGTAAAATCATAATGAGCAGAAACCAAAGTTTTATTAAACTCATCAATGAAGGAAGTTAGTTCAAGAAATAATACAGGTAATTAATGATTATATTGTGAGTGAAAGAAAAGAAGAATACAGCAATAAGTCACAAGGTTAGATGCAAAACTGGTTATTGTTCTATTGTTCTATCAGTAACACAACCATAGCCTTTGGGGTTAACTTTTTGACATAAGAAAAATCATTGTGTTACTATCAGACAAAAATAATTTTCACTGCTCCCAGAAACAAATTATTTGCATAATATTGGGCAAAAATAATTCAGATCTTATCAGTTTATAATAAAGGAACATCCACCTTTACAGAGTGGAAAATTGTGTGAGCCCTAATTAACAGTGACGGTAAATCAAACAAATTTGTATATCATGTGACTCTAGAGCAGGAGTCAACAAATTATATCTGGGCCTAGCTTACCACATGTTTTTGTAAATAAAGTTTTAAAGGAACACTGCCATAGCCATTTACTTATGTATTGTAGATGGTTTCTTTTGCTGCAGAGTTGAATAGTTGCAAAAGACACTAGATGGTCAGACAATCTAAAATATTTACCATCGAGCCCTTTACAGAAAACAAAACAAAACAACTTGCCTAACCTTTGATCTAGGAACACTAGGAACTGGCATTGTCTAACAGCAGAAACAAGAGTGGCACCATCTTTTATCCCCTTTTAAGTTTTGGATGATATTTTTCTTTGCAACAGTGTTAATAAGAAAGCATGAGAGTGAAATCAGAACTTCTTTGGGGCAAAGGCACATCAGAAGTATGTGCCTTCTGATCATGTACATATGATTGAAAATTGCATGCTTTGCAGCTACGCTGCACAATGAATTCTGCTTGACAGCATTATAGATTCTCAGAAACTCCTTCAGAATCAATTATACACATTGAAAGCAGAGAAATACCAAGTTCTTTATTTCTAAGAAGAAAACCATGACCCATTTAAGTCCTTAGCATTTCTATCTACTCACTTCTCTTTGATTAAAAAAATCAACGTAGATCTTGCTATTAAGTTCATTCATATCCTGGTTTTCCTTCAGGAATTTGTTATATGTGGCCCACATCAGGGGACTGCACTTGCAAAACAAGTAGCTTCTGACTTTACCTTGGTGACCTTATTTACAAAAATAAATAAACTCACATAATTGATTATTGTTTGGAAATGGTATTGGAACAAGGATTTTAAGGTATGTGTCTAGACTAATCAAGTTCATGTGGCCTCTTTAGAGGTCTTCCTACATCACTAGACCACAACCATTGTGAATTACAGACATTTGGGAGATTTTAAGGACTCCCTGGTCCCCATCTGCAAAACAGGTGAGGGAAAATGCCATCTTAACTCTAACTCAAAAAAAGTAAATATTGACAAGGTTTTACATAGATTGCATTTAGGGCTGAGTTTCAATGAATATACTTAGGTAATCCCTTGGTTATCTCAGTCATCCCAGCCTCTCCCCCTTGAAATCCTAGAATCAGCCGGCTACTGAAGTGTTAACTCTGGCAAAGAGTGGAGAGCCAACATTCAGTCAAGAGTTCAGGACCTTTGGCTGGTGTCCTCACCATGTTGTATGCTAAACATTTTACATTTCACCCCCCATGTAATGTTTACAATCCCTTTCCAGTTGCTACCAGTACCCACCAGCCACCACACAAAATCAGTGCAAATCTCTTTAAAAACAGCAGGGGCAAACTACAAGGGAAAACAGGAGGAACAAACCTAGAATGGGACATCAATGTTACCTGAATGAGGAACATGTGTGCAAACTATTCTAACAATGGGCTCTAGGCATAATCAAGACAAGATTGTATATGCAAGAACTGTATAGCCTAGCCTAGTGGGAAGAACTGGGGCATTCATACACCCATTGGCCGGGGGATCTTGTAGGGGAAAGAACAAAGAAAATAAAAAAACAACACAAGGGACCTTTAAAAAAAAACTGATTTCATACTTCTGCTCAGTCCACCTTGTGTGCCCAGAAGAACTCATCCATTTTGGTTTTAGCTCTCCCCAATTATTAAAAGTGCTTGCACACTGAAGATCAGATGCTGCTGATCTGCACCCTGCCACTCCTCTTTATAGTTCAGTGTACACTGGCCCAACTTTCAGCAGCCAGCCTCTACGTGTTTACCCCTAAGGACTTTACACCCTCTGCTAGTTGGTGTAAAATGTCCCAGTTCCTTTGATCCTCAGGTAGGATAAACCTGACATGTTCTACACTAACTTTCAGAGTTTCCCAGCAAAATTGGGCTCCAGTCATCCATAACGGTAGCTGGCTCAATAAGGCACATTATCACTGGCTCCTTACCCTTTCCCTGTTTCACTTAGATAATCCCCACCGTATATTTCCTGCACCTCCCAAATTACACTCAAATCATTGTCTCGAGATCTGTTTCCTAGGAGTACCCCCCAAAACACAATAGGTGTTCAAGAAACATTCATTAACTCATCCAAGCTTCTAAGTATTTCTACTTTTTAAATTTATTGAGGCTTTTTGGTGCCCTAATTTTTTCAGTGTGGCCAATTTTCATGAGTATTTCATGGGCAGTTGGAAAGAATGCATGTACTCTATTTTCAGGGTGCAGTTGGATATATATTGATCAGTTCTACTTTTATATTATTTCGACCTTTCATATGCTTTCTGACCTTTCATCCACTCAAACTATCCCAGACTAAAAAAGTTTATTTGAAGTCCTCTATTACCAGAGTGCTTCTCTTCGTCTTTTTATCTTCTGTAATTTCTGCTTTCTGATTGTTATTGCTATGTAATTTGATACATAGATATTCATAAAGGATATATTTTTGCATGCATTGCACCCTTAAAAAACACAAAGTGCCCCCTGCTCTTTGGACTGAATTACATCTATTTGGATATTATGTTCATAATTCCTGGTTGTTTAAAAAGGTACCTTCTCCACAGTGCCTGGCTGGCTCAGTTGGAGGAGCATGCGACTCTTAATCTCGGAATTTTAAATTCAAGCCCCACATTGCAAGTAGAGATCACTTAAAATGAAAAATCTAAAGAATTTTTTTCAAAATGTACTTTTTCCTAGTAGACTTTTCCCATCTTTCTATTTTTTTACGATCCTCAATCACTTTGGTATGATTCTTAGATATGGCATAGTTTCGTTTTCTTTATAATCCAGTCTAATCTAAAATCCTTCTTTTAATATGTAGATTAAATCCATTTGTATTTACTAAAATGACATATATGTTTGGTCTTGGTTCTGTCATATTGTTGCAGATTTTCTGTCTATATATTTTAAGGTCTTTTCCTATGTGGTCTGTTTCCTTTGGTTTGCTTTTTATATTTTGCTCTGAGTTTTAGGAAGCTTTGTAGTTCTGTTCTGGTAATTAACCTTATTAATGCATTTAGTCAGTGCATTATAGTCCTCTGCTATGAGAAATAATAAAAATAATGTTTCCTTTTTCTTCCCCATTCCTTTTTTCTCTACCACCCAACTTAAATCATTAATATTACCTTTCTTAATGTTATCTTTATACTATTCAGAATTATGTACATGTTTATTACTTGATTAGTCAGTTTTTTTTTTTAAGATTTTATTTATTTGACAGAGAGAGACACAACGAGAGAGGGAACACAAGCAGGGGGAGTGGGAGAGGGAGGAGCAAGCTCCCCGCTGAGCAGGGAGCCCAATGCGGTGCTCTATCCCAGGACCCTGGGATCCTGACCTGAGCCGAAGGCAGACGTTTAACGACTGAGCCACCCAGGCGCCCCAGATTAGTCACTTTTAATGATGTCATTTAAATCAGAGTTGTTGTAGAGATAATCAACATATCTTTTCTAATTCCTATCTTCTTCACTTGAGTGTGTAAGCTGTAACATTTCTATATTGTCCATGGTCACTTCAAGGCCAGCCTGTCACCTTCAGCAAGTGCATTCTTACAGTGCTTTCTGAGATCTGTTTTTCTCCTGGGTTCTTTCACAAATCTCTTGCTTTTTTCCTTCCCTTTCTTTTTGTAGCTTCTGCCCTGCTCCACTACTTTATTTATTTTACAGTCTATGGATCATATTTGCCTCCTTCTTTCGTGTAGATGGAATCTGTGGGAAGGTGCTTTTTCATTCTCCTTGAAGATCTGGAATAGTTTTCAGGAATTGAGGAAGAGAGGCTGATTTATACAGGTTTGTTTATACTGGACGTCCCTGGGTCTAGGTTTTGTTGTTGTTTTATTTTCTGATCCTGTAACCCTTACCCATGCACATTTATTAAGTTTTGCAGAAACACAAAAGGAGTGCTGCTAACCATAGGAATTGTAGGTGTTTTAACCGAACGATGAAGGAATCACTGGCAGGGTAACATTTTCATTACCTTTTCAGATACAGAGGTAGATGGCTCTCCACTTGGGCTAGACAATTATCGGGGCCAATTTCTAACCGTGCCTCATTTAGTAATAACCATTTTCATTCCAGCTCAGTCTTACAAATCTGGTTTCACAGAATTATAGATCATTAGCAGTAAAAATGATGCTGAGGTTTATATTCTCAAAGAAATTTCAGCCATCAATATGGTTTTCTTGGGATAGAAATGTCTTGTGCTTATTCTTGATTACTCAAAAAATTTGAGTAATCATAACTAAAAATTTAGACATAATCATAACTCTCAAGGTAAAGATGACATTCAGTGAACATTCCCATTTGAAGTATTTTGGGAAAGTAGTGGGGCACCTGGGTGGCTCCCAGGGTCCTGGGATCAAGCCTTGTGTTGGGTTTCCCACTCAGCAGGGAGTGGGCTTCTCCCTCTGTCCCTCCCCCCACTCATGCTCTCTCTCTCTCAAATAAATAAAATCTTTAAAAAAAGATTAGAAAATAGTATTTGTCTATAAAGTTAGGGAACTAAGGAGAAGATAATCTATTTTAGGTTAGGTTACTTTTACTCACTGCTTAATTCTCCCCCTTTCTGAACTATCTGCCCAAACCCTTTGAAATTTTAACAGAGGTCTGATCGAAGCTGACTACTGAGGAGATTCAGGTCACCGTCTACTACAGAAAAGAGAGTCTGACTTTCAGCCTTACCTTCATGATCAACTTTGCCAAATGCTGTGGAATATTCCAAAAAGAAAGGCTTTATATGCTTTGATATTCCACAAGGCATCACAAGAACTTGAGGGGTAAGGGAGAACAATCTGATTCAGTAGAACAAAAATAAGCTTTTGGAGCCAGCAGCTCCTGTGTTTTCATTCCAGCTCCACACTTCCTGGGCCTTAGGTGCCCACCTATAAGATGAAGAAAATTATACCTACCTCATACAGTCGGTGTGCAAACTGAATAAGATCATTTATATGAAGTACACAGGGTGTAGTGGGTCATTAGTAAAAGTCAGCAGCCATCCTTTGAGCTTCCCTCCCACCCCCCAGTCTTCTTTACATTGCCTTGGGCTTCAAGTAGGGAACTTTTTTGTTTGGGGCGGATATTTCTTGGTCTAATAGAGTATCTGTAGTCCCCTAGTAATCTGGAATGCGATGTCCCATTTTTGCTGCTGGATATCATTTAGTTCACTAGTGACCTGCTCCAATTATGGCATTTCTCACATTGTTTTATAGTTGCTTTGTGCATATATTTCTCCCCTCTCCATTTCAAAATAGTCAAAAGGAACAGCCCTACATTTTTTTCTTCAAATCTACGATGCCTATTGTATTAGTAATCTATTGCTGCGTAACAAATTATCCCGAAATTTAGCAGCTTACAACGACAAACATTTATTTTCTCAAATTGCTCCAGAAGATTGCAGTCAAACTGTTTACTGGGGCAACCGTCATCATTTTTCATATATTGTTGTCCTTGTTCAATATAATGTTTAACAAATTCTCTTTCTCTCTCTCACTTTTTTTTTTTTTTTTAGTTTAGGTTCTATATGAGATAGAATTACTTTTGAAAAACCCTTCATATTACCCCTAAAGCCTGTATTGCTTACAAAAAAATTAAAGTTCTGGTTAATGTCCAGTAACACTATCTGGCTGGGAATCAGAGGATATACTGTATGAAAAGCTATATACCTTTAAACAATTATATTCAACTCAGTTTTATAGAAACACACACACACACACACACACACACACACACACACACGGCATTCTGGGACTTAAGAAGCTGAAGGAACAAAGATATACAAAATCTTTTCAATTGGCAACTGCCATTCCACTAACTGAGGTTGAGCCTGCTGGTCAGTCTGAGATGGGAATCTTTGTTCCCTCAGCTAGCTTCCTAAGTCCCTGAATGCCTTGAGTGTGTGGTGCTAAACTGAATTTATATAAGTTAAATATATTTATGTTCAATACTGACATGTTGAAATGTAAATAGGTTTTCCAATTCATCTGTAAGCACCAAATTACTACTTTTATAGGATTTGATCGCTCACCTTATGCTTTGTCCTTCCAGCATTTCCAGAACTTTGCTCTGCTTGTTGATTGATGCTAACCCAGCAAGACTCAGAATTGGTTAGTATTATAGAAACCATGGAAATGGTTTCCATATATACATGGAAACCAAAGTGCATTTTGCAGAATATGATGAAATAGTAGTCTGTTTTATTCCAATCATATAAATAATACTTGAGGACAAAATTTTATGTTGGTTATCTTAAGTTTATATTGATTGAGAGAATTAAATTTATACAATATAAAAGCCAACAGAATATCACAATCACAAGATACCAATCCAAACATAGACACACGGAGACAAACCTTTGAACCAAGCCTATTCTTTTTTTGTTCTTCTTCTTCTTCTTTTTTTTTTTTAAGAGAGGCAAACTGCCACATGCAGTGCCTCATTTGGATATGTGTGGAGTCTTAGAAGCTTGACTACCCTATGTTCTCCTACAGATGGACCTTGCGAGTTTGTTTGGAGGTTCTAGCAGGGGGAGCGCAACTACTCCTATACCCTTGACGAAAGAAATGTCCTCCCCTATCTTCCTCTATTGGGGAAGGTCGTCCTTTTCCACCAAGCACACAGCTTTGGAAGGGATGCACGTAGAGCAGTGAGGGAAGATGGGGACACCCGCCTAGCCAGCCAGATCAGCCAAATCAACTCTGGGGATCAGTATGGTGACAGATGTCATAAACAGATCACCCTCATATCCCCAAACCTATTTTTTTCTTTAATTTTTTTAAAGATTTTATTTATTTATTTGACAGAGAGAGACACAGTGAGAGAGGGAACACAAGCAGGGGGAGCGGGAGAGGGAGAAGCAGGCTTCCCGCGGAGCAGGGAACCTGATGTGGGGCTCGATCCCAAGACCTTGGGATCATGACCTGAGCCAAAGGCAGACACTTAACAACTGAGCCACCCAGGCGCCCCATCCCAAACCTATTCTTTAATATTGGTTTGTTCAATGTATTTTTGTCTAGTTGGTGGCTAGTCCTCCCTGGAAGATAATCAATGGCACCTGTCAGAAGTTTAAGAAACACATTTTTTCAAGTATTGTAGACAATCAAATTTGATAAAAATTTCCTTGATTTATTTTTTTCCCAAACTGTAATACTGTTCCATTTTAGCAGAACCCCTTGTGCTTGCTCACAGAAGGTCAGTGTTGCATTGCCACTGAGTAGACAATCAATCCATCCCATTAACTGAATAGAAATCTGAAGGTCATAAAAGTCTTGAATGTGTACCTTCTATTAATGCTTGTTAAATCCTAATGTTTCCTATCTGGAAATTGAGAGCTTGCATTCTCCAAGGAGAGTAAGTTCTTCCCACGTCGTTATACAATCTTCATTCTTTGAGTTATGTCTTTAACACTAGCTGTGTTTAATAATTCATTCTGATACAGGTACAGACACAAACACATCTTGGTTAAAGGCAAAGTAATGTTGAACAAACTGGCTTCTCTGATCAGAATATTGCTAGAATGAATGCAAGCAGCATGAGCGCAAGGGTCTCTGTTTTGCTTGCTGATGTTTTCCTGGAGAAATGCCTTGCACATAGTAATGTTCAGTTAGTATTGTAATGTTCAGTTAGTATTGTAATGTTCATAGTACTGCTCAGTTTATGTTCCTTGGCTTTTAACATGTTTTATTTGAATACCTCTTTATTATAGTGTCCTAGGTCTGCCATAACAAATTACTACAAACTAGGTGGTTTAAAATAGCAGAATATATTCTCTCACAGTTCTGGAGTCCAGAACTCTGAAATCAAGGTGTTGGCAGGGTTATAGTCGCTCCAAAGGCTCTAGGAGAGAATCCCTCCTTGCCTCTTTGAGTTTCTGATGGCTTCAGGTCTTCCCTGGTTTATGGCAGCATCACTCTAATCTCTGCTTCCATATTCACATGGCCTTCCCCCTATGTCTGTTTCTTCTTCTCTTCTTCTAAGGACATTTATTCCTGGACTTAGGGCCTTACCCTGTCAAATTGAGCTCATCTCAAGATCCTTCACTTAATTACATCCACAAAGACCCTTTTTCCAAATAAGTTAACATTCATAGGTATCAGGGTTAGAATGAGGACACATGTTCTTAGCGGCCACAATTCAACCCACTATAACCTCTGATTCTCTTGTCAGACTCTATTCATTCAACACACACTTACTAAGTCTTTATTATGTGCCCGACACTAAACAGTGAGGAAGCAAACAGTATGCTATGTCCACTGAGTTTCTGAGGTAGATAGTGACTTATCAAAGGTTTTTATTCTATATCCCTCAGATTCAAAATAAAATTGAAATTTTATTTAAAATAGAATAAACTTTAAACTCATATAAACAGATACCTACTCTGAAATCTCTTCATGTTAATATTTACATAAATTCTAATGAATACTCTTCATTGATGTTAATTTTTCATTCACCATACTATTCATGATTTCAGATGTTATTAGTTCAAAGTCATCCCTTTCAAAAAATTCCATGATGTGAAACACTTTCAATTAGTTTCAACATATTTTGTTTCACCACAAATCAGAGTTGTGCAGGGGCATTAAATTCAGGGAGAGCCCATTTCTCTGTGTCATTTTGTCATTAAGATATCATCAACATACATTTGGCTGAAGTTAACTGGATTTTGTCTTCACCTGGTTCCCCAGAAAGCAAGCCTGCAAAAATGTAGGTAGTTTATTTGGGAAATAACGCAAGGGAGTGGGAGTGTAGGACAAGGGGAGGGCATCAGAGCAAGAGAGAGAAACAGTACAGGAGTATGTTGCCGAATGAGCCTCTACTTTGTGGCAACTGATGTTTGAACCCAAAACACTTTTTGAAAAGTTTTATAATACATGTCTCAGAGACAAAAGAGGGAAGTGTTTACCCATTGACTTCCATTCCCCATTGGTCAACAGTCCACACTACCACTCATCTGGGTGTACATGTGTAGAGGCTGAATGAAACCAAGGGTGTTTACACAAAAAGGACATGGCTAGTCTGAATGAGATGTATCCCCATGTCCTGAACCAGTCACCATGGTAAGTAAGTGCAGTAAGAGGACTTGTAGATGAGCAAAAGAGGCGCCCAGTATACTTTCACTCCCCTACTGCCAAGTGTGTTATCTTTGGCTTATGAGACTTGGCAGACTTGGGGGCAGTATGGCATAATAAGTCACATCATTGGATTTTGACATCAAAATACCATGCTTCTATGTCCACAATAGCCAAGCTATAGAAAGAGCCTAGATGTCCATCAATAGATGAATAGATAAAGAAGATGTGATATATATACACAATGGAATATTATGCAGCCACCAAAAAATGAAATCTTGCCATTTGCAATGATGTGGATGGAACTAGAGGGTATTAATGCTAAGTGAAATAAGTCAGTCAGAGAAAGATAAGTATCATATGATCTCACTGATATGAGGAATTTGAGAA
Organism: Zalophus californianus; assembly: GCF_009762305.2. NCBI lineage: Eukaryota > Metazoa > Chordata > Mammalia > Carnivora > Otariidae > Zalophus > Zalophus californianus. The sequence continues at coordinate 104,198,141 of NC_045602.1, read as the reverse complement.
ACAAGACAGAGGATCATAAGGGAAGGGAGGGAAAAATGAAACAAGATGAAACCAGAGAGGGAGACAAACCATAAGAGACTCTTAATCTCAGGAAACAAACTGAGGGTGGCTGGAGTGGAGTGGGGTGGGAGGGATGGGGTGGCTGGGTGATGGACATTGAGGAGGGTTGTGCTATGGTGAGCATTGTGAATTGTGTAAGACTGATGAATCACAGACCTGTACCCCTGAAACAAATAATACATTATATTTTTTATTTTTTATTAACATAATTTTTTTTTTTAAATACCATGCTTCTGATCTTGGGGAACTCACTCTCTGTGAGCTTCAACCTTCTAATCTGCATAAAGGACAATGTGTTCAGTTTAAAGTCAAGTCTTGCTGAAGCATTAGTGTGTCTGACTTAGTTTCCATCCATCTTTGCATTTCTACAGTGGTTTCAACTGGAGGTGGAGCTGGCAACAGGCACCATCGCTCACCCCTTGGGTTTTAGGTTACAAAGGATGAAGTAGAAGAGGAAAACGCTCTTATTATTTATAAAGAGGCTAAATTGAACCTATTTGTTTGAGAGTTTTTGGGCCCATGTGATATTTTCCTTACCGACTTTGGTCAATGTCAGTCTATAGTCAATTGAGTGATGTTATATCCACATAGTTTTGACTGTTTTCCTACTGGCATTGCTACATGCAAGGAACCTTAAGCTGAGAAATGACAGGCTTCTTCCTCCCTCCTGAGAAGCTGGCTTAGGTTCTATGATGTTGTGTGTATAATAAAAAATATTCAGTTAGTCTTACTCCTCCACTCCAGGCCCAGAGCTCCTAAAACCCTTGTGATTTCCTAAGTGTCTTTTGTTATATAAATGGATGACTTTTTAAAAGCCCTTAGGTCACCTAAGCCTGGGAGTTTGTTGCCAGGGAAACTCACCAGTGATTAGAGTGTTGGCACTTTCAGGCCTCCCCACCCCCTAGCCCCACCCTGACTTGGGAGAGGGGAGGTACGGCTAGGAGTTCAGTCGCCAAGGGCCCATGATTTAATCAGTCTTGCCTATGTAGTAAAGCCTCCATAGAAACCCAAAGAATGGAGATGTGGGGAAAGGGGATTGCTGGAAAAGTAAGGAAGCTCATGCCCTCTCACATACCTTGCCCTATGTATTTCTTCATCTGGCTGTCGATCTGTATCCTTTCATATCCTTTGTAATAAACCAGTCATCTAGTGAGTAAATTGCTTTCCTGAATTCTGTAAGCGTCTTTAGCAAATTAAACCTAAGGAGAGGATAGTGGGAAGCTCTAATGTACATACAGCCAGTTGGTCAAAAGCCCAAGGTGACAAGCTGACTTGGTGATTGGCATCTGAAGTGAAGGGCACTGGTGGGGCTGAGCCTTGAACCTGTGTGATCTGATGTTATCTTCAGGTGGATATGGTCAGAATTGAGTTGAACTATAAGACACTGAGGTTGGTGGTGTGGGGAGAAACCCACATGTTGGAACTGCATTCAGAAATTGTAAGATGGCAGCAATTACAGTAGCCTACACACCTTACTCTCACTCAAGAAGATTGAGCTTGCCTAGAGAGGGACCTGGGAATAGCACAAAAGTCAGTATGCACAGCTATCATTTCATTTGACCTTTACAACCCCAAGAGAAGATCAGAACAGGTTCTATTTTTCCTATTTGACAGATGAGAAAACTGAGTGCTGGAAAGATTAAGCATTCTTAGTAGTGATATCTCTTCTGAAGACTAATGTAGGTGCTCTGACCACAAGAAGCAATGCTGTGAGCTTTTGATGAGTTTTTTTTTTTTTTTATCCAGTTCATGAATAGTTCCCATGATACACTTGCTGGGTTTGTTTTCTGTATTTAGTATGTTTAGAACTTGAACAAAGAGACCCAGATCATCTCTCAGGAAGCGCAGTATACTTTTCATTCCCTCAAGTAAAGTTTCACTTTGCTTTGTTTGATCAATAGTTCATTTCTCATTTCTAATTTAGTAAAACACAACTATTCTTCCCAGACAATGGGAAGCCTGAATCAACAATAACAGACTTCTTTTATGAGCAGAGATTCTACAAAGGGATACTGAGCATGAAATTGCTATGTGAAGAATCGAATTTTATAACATTCTGGGAATTTGTAAACAAACAAACAAACAAAGCCAGTGCAAGGTGTATTGCCCTAAATTATATGGTCTTCTGTATTTGAGTGCCATTCTGATGGAGGCAGCTCTGCCATTAAAAAATAAAAAGTGTCACGACTTAAATGGGAGCTTTACATTTGAGTCTTGTCTTTACTGCTCCTAACCATGTGACAATAGACGGGACACTGGACCTTAGTTTCAATATCAATAAAGTAAGGATAATAATACTTACCTCCTTGAGATATGGCTAAAATTATACCAAATATGACATCATAGTCTCCATGAGTTACCATCCCCTGGTCACCATCACCATAACCAGCAACATCTCATAATAAATAGCAGAAGGAATTATTAGAGAGAAATAAATTCCTGTATTTTAAGGATTTTATTTATTTATTTATTTATGAGAAAGCAAGTGTGACCAGATTTTGGGGTGTTGGGAGGTGAGATGGTAAGGGAGAGGGAGAGAGAGAATCTCAAGCAAACTCTGTGCTGAGCACAGAGTCCAAAGCGTAACTCGATCCCATGACCCTGAAATCATGACCTGAGCTGAAATCAAGAGTTGGAAACCTAACTGGCTGAACCACCAAAGTGCCCCCAAACTCCTATATTTTAATAATAATACTGTAGTCATCCTGAATATTTGATCTTCTTCTTATTTTTTGATTAACTTAAATTTATTTCACATTACTAGAAATTAACTATTTCATTTGTTTGTTGGAAAGGCCTTTGCTTTTGGAGTCCAAGTTAGTAAAATTCATTTTGTTGTAAAGCACAGCATAAAGGTTTATATAAACTATATGTTGTTTATGTAGTCTTTTATACTTCCACTTTACAAAGAAGTAGATTCCTGTGGTCAGCATGAAATTACCAGAGAACTTTGAAAACTTGGAAAACCAACAGTCTTAAAGAAATGGGGGGATTAAAGAGTAGAGTTTTGTATGCTATTGAAGTAAAATTGTTATCAGCATAAAATAGGCTCTTATATCTATAAGATGTTTTATGTAAGCCTCATGGTAACCACAAGGCAAAAACCTACAGTAGATACACAAACAATAAAGACAAGAGTATCGGGGCGCCTGGGTGGCTCAGTCGTTAAGCGTCTGCCTTCGGCTCAGGTCATGATGCCGGGGTCCTGGGATCGAGCCCCGCATCGGGCTCCCTGCTCCGCGGGAAGCCTGCTTCTCCCTCTCCCACTCCCCCTGCTTGTGTTCCCTCTCTCGCTGTCTCTCTCTCTCTCTGTAAAATAAATAAAAATTAAAAAAAAAAAAAGATTTATAAAAAAAAAAAAAAAAAAAAGACAAGAGTATCAAAGCAAACCACTATGGAAAACCATCAGTTCCCAAGGAAGATAGCAAGAGATGAAGAAAGAAACAAGGGAACTACAAAACAGGCAGTAAACAATAAGATGGCATGATAAATCCTCACCTATAAATAATTACCTTAAAATAATGGATTAAATTCTTTTAATCAAAAGGCATCAAGTGGAAGAATAGGTTAAAAACAACAACAACTATATGCTGCCTACAAGAGATTCATTTCATCTTTAAGGATATACATAGGCTCAAAGTAAAGGGATAGAAAAAGATATTCCATGCAAATGGAAACCAAAAAAGACCATATGTAACTTATATAAGATAAAATAGACTTTAAGTCAAAAACTATAACAAGAGACAAAGGTCATTATATAACGATAAAGGAGTCAATCCATCAAGAAGATATAACAGTTGTAAATACATAAGCACCCAACATTGGAGCATCTAAATATATTAAGCAAATGTTAACAAATATGAAGGGAGAAATAAATAATACAATAATAGTAGGGGTCTTCAATACCCCACTTTCAACAGTCGATAGATCATCCAGACAAAATCAATAAGGAAACATTGGATTTGAACTATACTTTAGGCCAAATGTACCTAACAGACATATACAGAATTTTCCATTCAACAGCAACAGAATACATATTCTTCTCAAGAACACATGGAACATTCTCCAAGATAGATCATCTGTTAGGTCACAAAACAAGTCTTAGTAAATTTAAGGAGAATGAAATCCTACCAAGCATCTTTTCCAACCACAATGGTATGAAACTAAAAATCAATAACAGGAGAAAGAAAGTTCATAAATATATGGAAATTAAACAACATACTCGTAAACAACCAGTGGCTCAAGATGAAATCAAAAGAGAAGCCAAAAAATATCTTGAAACAAATGAAAACGGAAACATGACATACCAAAATTTATGGGTACAGTTTATAGTGCTAAATGCCTATATTTTTTAAAGATTTATTTATTTATTTGAGAGAGAGAGAGAGAGAGAGCGAGTGAGTGCATGGAGGGGCAGAGGGAGAGGGGGAAGAAGAGAAGCAGATTCCCCACTGAGCATGAAGCCCAATATGGGGCTCGATCCCACAACCCATGAGATCATAACCTGAGCTAAAATCAAGAGTTGGATGCTTAACCGACTGAGCCACCCAGGCACCACAACAGTGATAAATGCCTCTATTAAGACAAAAAGAAATATTTCAAATAAACAAACTAATTTCATACCTCAAGGAACTAGAAAAAGAAGAATAAACTAAGTCCAAAGCTAACAGAAGGAAGGAAGTAAGAAAGATCACACCACAATGGAATGAAATAAAGGCCAGGGAAAGAATGGTAAAGATCAATGAAACTAAGCTGGTTTTTTAAAGAGACAAGGAAAATTGACAAATCTTTAGCTAGACTAAAAAGAGAAGAGAGAAGTCTCAAAAAATCGGAAATGAAAGAGACATTGCAATTGATAACACAGAAATATAAAAGATTATGAGACTTATATGAACAATTATACACCAACAAATTGAATAACCTAGAAAAAAATGATAAATTATTAGAAACATACAAGCTACTAAGACTGAACCATGAAGAAATAGAAAATCTGAATTGACCAATAATAAGTAAGGAGATTCAGTTCGTAATCAAAAACCCCCCAACAGAGAAAAGCCCAGGACCAGTTGAAGAATTCTACTAAACACTTACTTAAAGTTAATACCAGTCCTCAAACTTCCAAAAATTTCAGAGAAAAGAACACACTCAAACTCATTTTACAAGGTCAGAATTACTGGGATACCAAAGTCAGATAAGGACACTATAAGGCGGAAAAAAAAAGACTACTGGCCAATATCCCTGATGAATATAGATGCAAAATTCTCATCAAAATTCTGGAAACTGAACTTAAAAGTACATTAAAAAGATAATACACCTTTTGATCAAGTGGGATTTATCTCTGGGAATCAAGGATGGAATCACCATATGCAAAACAATAAATGTAATGCACCATTTTAACAGAATGAAAGATAAAAATCATATGATCATTTCAGTAGATACAGAAATAGCATTTGACAACATTCTACATCCTTTTATGCTTTTTTTGATAAAAGCTATCAAAAATTGGGTATAGAAGGAACATAACATAATAAAGGCCATGTATGACAAACCCATGGCTAACATGCTCAACGGTGAAAGGTTGAAAACTTTTCCTCTAAGATCTGGAGCAAGACAAGGGTGCCAACTAGCACCACTCTTATTTAACAGTACTGGAAGGCCAAGCCAGAACAATTGGATAAGAAAAGGAAATAAAAGGCATCCAAATTAGAAAGGAAGAAGGAAGATTGTCTTTTTGCAGATGATATGATTTTAGATAGAGAAAATACTAAAGACTCCACCAAAAAAACTATTAGAACTAATAAACAGATCCAGTAAGCTTGTGGAAATCAACTGTATTTCTATATCTTAATAATAAACAATGCTGGGGAAACTGGATAATCACATGCCAAAGAATAAAATTGGACCCCTATCTTATGCCACTCAAAAAAATTAACTCAAAATGAATTATAGTTAAATATAAGACCTAGAACTGTAAAACTCCTAGGACAAAATTTATTTATTTTTATTTAAATTCAATTAACATATAATGTATTATTGGTTTCAGACATAGAGATCAGTGATTTGTCAGTCTTATATAATATGCAGCGCTCATTACATCACGTGCCCTCCTTAGTGTCCATCACCCAGTTACCCCCTCCCCCCAGCAACCCTCAGTTTGTTTCCTATGCCTAAGAGTCTCTTATGGTTTGTCTCTCTCTCTGATTTCATCTTATTTTATTTTTTCCTCTTTTCCCCTATGATCCTCTGTTTTGTTTCTTAAATTCCACATATCAGTGAGATCATATGATAATTGTCTTTCTTTGATTAACTTATTTTGCTTGGCATAACACCTGCTATTTTTTGATGGGTGAGTAGTATTCCATTATATACATACCACATCTTCTTTACCCATTCATCTGTCAGTGGACATCTGGGCTCTTTCCATAGTTTGGCTACTGTGGACATTGCTGCTATAAACATTGGGGTGTAGGTGCCTCTTTAGATCACTACATATGTATCTTTGGGGTAAATACCCAATAGTGCAATTTGGGAGAAAATATCCTTAACATGGGCCTTGGTTACAATTTTTTGGATATGACACCAAAAGCACAAGCAACAAAAGCAAAACTAAACAAGTGGGACTACATCAAACTAAAAGCTTTGGCACAGCAGAAAAAACAATCAACAGGGGTTCCTGGCTGGCTCAGTCAGTAGAGCATGTGACTCTTCATCTCAGGGTCATGAGTTCAAGCCTCACTTTGGGCCTAGACTAGAGCTTACTTAAAAAAAAAAAAAAAAGAAAAAACCATAAATAAAAAGATGCCTATGGAATGGGAGAAAATGTTTTGCAAACTATTTGATAAGGAGTTGATATTCAAAATATATAAGGAACTTATACAACTCAATAGAAAAAACCCCCAAATAATCCAGTTTAAAAATGGGCAAAGAAAAAAAGATATCAAGATGACTAGCAGACACATGAAAAGATGCTCAGCACCACTCATCATCAGGAAAATACAAATCAAAACCACAAGGAGATACTATGTGACCCCTTGTCAGGATGGCTAAAATTAACAACACAAGAAACAACAGGTGTTGGCAAGCACGCGGAGAAAGGGGTACCCTCTTGCACTGTTGGTGAGAATGCAAACTGGTGCACCCACTCTGGAGAACAGTATGGATGTTCCTCAAAATGTTAAAAATAGAACTACTCTATGATCCAGCAATTGCACTACTAGGTATTTAAAATAATACAGATTTGAAGGGACACATGCACCCCGATGTTTATAGCAGCATTATCAACAATAGCCAAACTATGGAGAGAGCCCAAATGTTCCATTGACTGATGAATGAATAAAGAAGATGTGTTATATATATGCAAGGGAATATTACTCAGCCATCAAAAAGAATGAAATCTTGCCATTTGTAATGACATGGATGGAGCTAGAGTATATTATGCTAAGTGAAATAAGTCAGAGAAAGACAAATACCATATGATCTCACTCATAGGTAGATTTCAAGAAAGAAAACAGATGAACATATGGGAAGGGGAAAAGAAAAAAAGGAGGGAGGGAAACAATCCAAAAGAGATTCTTAATGATAGAGAACAAACTGAGAGTTGATGGAGGGAGATGGGTGGGATATGGGCTAGTTGGGGTGGGTTATAAGGAGGGCACCTGTTATAATGAGCACTAGGTGTTGTATGTAAGTGATGAAACACTGAATTCTACTCCAGAAACAATATTGCACTGTATGTAAACTACCTACAACTTAAAAAAAAATTAAAACAATAAAATAAAAATAAAAATGGGCAGAGGAACTGAATAGTCATTTTTCCAAAGAAGATATACAAATGACCAATAGATATATGAAAAGATGCTCAACATCACTAATGATCAGGAAAATGCAAATCAAAACTTCATTGATATTCACACCTGGTAGAATGGCTATTATCGAAAAGACAAGAGTAACAAATGATGGCAAGGATGTGAAAAAAAGAAAACCTTTGTGCACTGTTGGTGAGAATGTTAATTGGTATAGCCACTATGGAAAACAGTATGGAAGTTCCTTAGAAAGTTAAAAATTAAACTACCATATGATCCAGCAATCCCACTTCTAGATATATATCTGAATGAATTGAAATAATTCAAATAGATATATGCACTCCCTGTTCACATTATTCGCAATAGCCAAGACATGGAAACAACCTAAGTGTCTATTGACAGAGGAATGAAAAAAATATATGATGTATATTATTATATTATAATATATTATATATTTATCTATAAAAATAAAATGGAATTTTATTCAGCCAAAAAAGGAAGGAAATCCTGCCATTTGTGACAATGTGGGCGTACCTTGAGGATGTTGTGCCAAGTGAAATAAGTCAGACAGAGGAAGAAAAACACTATATGATCTCACTTATATGTGGAATCTAAAAAAGCTGAACTCATAGAAACAGAGTAGAATGGTGGTTACCAGGGTCTGGGGGATGGGGAAAAATGGGAAGATGTTGGTCAAAGTGTGCAAACTTCCAGTGATAAGATGAATAAATTCTGGATATCCAATGTGTAACATGGTGACTATAGTTAACAGTACTGTATTATATACTTGAAAATTTCTATGAGAGTAGCTCTTAAATATTCTTACCATACAAAATGTGCACGCACATGCACACAGATAAGTATGTGAAGTTATGGAGGTGTTAACTAACACACACACACACACACACACACGCAGATAAGTATGTGAAGTTATGGAGGTGTTAACTCACTTTATTGTGGTAATGAGACACAAAATATATGTGTATCACATTATCAGGTTGTACACCTCAAACTTGTGCATTGTTATATGTCAATTGTATCACAATAAAGCTGGAAAATAATAGAAGGTGCTACTATTTTGACCTTAGATTAGTTCAGTTTAAAATTAATAGAAAAAATAATGGGCAATGCTTTTGAGATACCATGCATTGGTTCAGAGTAAAAAGATTATTTTGTGAAAATACTGAGATAACTTTAACCTAGCTATGTATTTATACTACAAAAAGAATTCACTTAAAAAATTAAAAAAAAAAAAGAATTCAGTTGACTTAGGCTCAAAATCCAGCCCCTCTTTTGCTATAGTGCATAAAAGTCTACACTTTTTTTTTTGTTATTTCTTGCTACCTCTGAAATCTATTCCAACCTTTTAATTATCTTCAGTATTATTGATTCTGCCTAATTATTCTCTAGAGGCAGACCAGAGAAAATCGATATGAAAGTAAACCTTTTTTAAAAATATTATATTTATTTATTTGTCAGCGAGATAGAGAGTACAAGTAGGCAGAGCAGCAGACAGAGGGAGAGAGAGAAGCAGGCTCCCTGCTGAGCAGGGAGCCTGATATGGGGCTCAATCCCAGGACGGTGGGATCATGACCTGAGCTGAAGGCAGCCGCTTAACTGACTGAGCCACCCAGGCGCCACTGAAAGTAAATCTTGATATTTCAGTGAAAATGACATGGTGGTGGGCAGTGGCAGTGCTTGAGAAGTTAGCAGGTGATCTTTCAGCACAGTCTATATGTAGAATAAAAATTTCTATAGTCATAAACGTTTATATATGGACCCCTTTGGTTAAAAGAATTTTAATAATATGGGGCACCTGGCTGGCTCAGTTGGAAGAGCACGCCACTCTTGATGTCAATGTTGTGAGTTTGAGCCCCACGTTGAGTGTAGAGATTACTTAAATAAATAAAACTTAAATAAAAAAAGAATTCTAATGATAGCATGGTAGAATTTTAAAGATCAGTAATTAATATTTTTATATATCCATTTCTGCTGATGCATTAGTCCTGATTTTAAGAGAACCTGAAAAAAGTTTCTAATTGGAATTCATTACATGTACTCTACACATTCTATGAAAAATCACCAAATAACATTCAGTTGTCAGGATTTAAAAATCCAAGCCAAACACTATTTTGTTAATCAGGACTTCTTTATTTATTTATTCTCTAGTCCATAATCATTTAACATTGAACCCACAATATAGATGCATTGTACAGGGTGCCTGGGTGGCTCAGTCCTTAAGCGTCTGCCTTCAGCTTCAGGTCATGATCCCAGGGTCCTGGGATGGAGCCCCGCATTGGGCTCCCTGCTCAGCAGGAAGCCTGTTTCTCCTTTTCCCACTCCCCCTGCTTGTATTCCCTCTCTTGCTGTCTCTCTCTCTGTCAAATAAATAAATAAAATCTTTAAAAAAAAATACAGATGCATTGTAAAGGATGCTCAGTTGGGGTTTATTAATCTCGAGATTGTATAATGCAAAAAATGAAAGAGTAAATGGAAACTTCCTTCCCTTATTTCTATAATTCTGTTTTGTAGAAAGCATGCCTTTTAGCAAAGTACAGGAAAGTGGTTGCTTTTTCTTCCTTGTGACAAATGAAACTGAATAAATACATAAATACATATTTCTTCCATAACACCTTTTGTGTTCAGGGGTTAAACAAGCTTCTAAAGGAGCAAAATGAAATGCAAATGTTGGAAGAGTATCTACATTATATATCTTCTTTCAAAGCCTTCCGGTGCTCATGAGATCAATTCTGCAACCTCATATACAATTACCTATCTAGAGGATTTCCACTTTAGAAATTCCCACACTTTTCAAACATTTTCAGCACCTTAGCAGGAAGTTCAGAGGCTCCTGAGCCTGCTGAGGATAGACTTAATATAGGCTGATGCTGGAGCCCAGGTGATGTTCTGAGCCCCAGAGAGCCTTTGGGAAGATGGTTGCTTATTTTAGTTACCAAACCTGGAGCAAGATGACAGTAAATTGTGGAGAAGTTATTCTTGTGGGCTTCAAAAGAACAGTCATTTCTTCCTCTCAATATTACAAAGCTCAGAAGTATAAGGCAAAGTTTATCTTTGCCAACTGACCACCAACACTTAGTCACTAAATATATGAAACCATGAACTCTGGCCAAGACAAAAACCAAACAACTAAGGAGATAGATTTTATTTAGGCTATAAAATAGGGAGAACACCACACAATATCTATTAATTCGTCTTACCCTTTAATAGGGAGGAGTAAACAATCATAGGCAGAATAATTTATAGTTGGAATATTTTGCGATCAGGTGATGTCTTAGCTGAGCAGGAAATGTTTATCTCTGTGTCTAGCTAGAAAGGGACAAATAGTTCTAATCTCAGCTAGTCATTCATGAGACAAAGAACAGGGTGGAAGGTCTTCATCTGGACTTTTAGCAAGTTCAAGCAAAAGGAGAAGTAAAGTCTGTATTTGGCCTGTCACTGGTAAATAAGAGGGTCATCTACAAATCCGATGAGAGTCCTGATAAAGAGTGGACAACCAGGTCTAAGTTGTTTTGGGGAGGGGGTAGTTCTTTGCAGTAAGGCATTTCCCAGAACAAAAAAGGTGGTAGGATTTCAGAAAAAAAAAAGTTGGGAGGATATCTTAACTCTGCCATTACCTGGAAGCACAAGCCTGAGACAAAGTTCAGCTTTGTCAGCTCATTTTTTCATCTGCTTAGTCTCCCACAACAAACTGCCCACCTTTCCTGAGGACAAAACCAGTTCTCTGTTGTCACATTCTTCCTTGTTTAATCATTTACTAGCAAACTATCCAAAAGTCAATACTTAAAAGACCAGATGCCAAATGTATTATTAAACCTATATACTTGGTGGACTTGTTACCATTTATTTATGTCAAGGTAAGGTCCTAAAAATGTACACATAAATCAAATGCTTATAAAATAGGTTGGAGGTCACACAGCATAATGATTATAAATCTGTGCTCCACTGTCAGTCTTTCTCTAAATTTGCATTTTCAAGGACTGTTCATGCCTCTGGTTCCTCATCTCTAAAATGGGGCTATTTCTGGCAATGTAAATTGGTGCAGCCACTATGGAAAACAATATGGAGGTTCCTAAAACAAATTAAAAATAAAACTACTATATGATCTAGCAATCCTACTTCTAGGTATATACGCAAAGGAAATGAAAACAGGATCTCAAAAAGATGTCTGCACTCCCATGTTAATTGCAGTATTACTCACAACTGCCAAAATATGGAAACAACTTAAATGTTGGTCACAATCGGGGCTCCTGGGTGGCTTAGTTGGTTAAGCGACTGCCTTCGGCTAAGGTCATGATCCTGGAGTCCTGGAATCGAGTCCCGCATCAGGCTACCTGCTCAGCAGGGAGTCTGCTTCTCCCTCTGACCCTCCTCCCTCTCATGTGCTCTCTCTTTCATTCTCGCTCTCTCAAATTAATAAAATCTTTAAAAAAAAATGTTGGTCACAATATAAAAAGACATACACGTAGATCAATGGAATAGAGAGCCTCAAAATAAACCCACACATAAATGGTCAATTAATTTATGACAAAGGAACCAAGAATATACGCTGGGGAAAGCACAGTCTTTTTATAAATGGTATTGAGAAAACTGGACAGCCACAGGCAAAAGAATAAAACTGGGCCACTATCTTATCCATACACAAAAATTAACTGAAAATGAATTAAGGACTTGAATGTAAGACTTGAAAAACCATGAAACTCCTAGAAGAAAACATTGGCAGTAAGCTCCTTGACATCTTGGCAGTCTTGGCAATGATTTTTTTTTTTATTTGAAACCAAAAACAAAGGCAATAAAAACAAAATATATAAGTAGGACTACATCAAACTAAAAAGCTTCTACACAGCAAAGGAAACCATCAACAAAATAAAAAGACAACCTATAGAATGGGAGAAAATATTTGCAAATCATGTATCTGATAAAGATTGATATCCAAAATATGCAAAAAATTCATGTAACTTAATAACAAAAAAAATCCATTTAAAAATGGGCAGAGGATCTCAATACTGTACATTTCTAGCAAACTCCCAGATGTCCATGCTGCTGATCCTGGACTACTCTTTGAATAGTGAGGGTCTAAAGCCTAGATGACATTGCTTGACACATAGTCAGCAGTTAATAAATAGATGTTATTTTTATTAGCTTATTTACCTGTGCATAAAATAAGGCCATTATTAGAGGAAACCTTCTGTAAGGTAAGAATAGACTCTATATATTCTTGGCTTTATGAAGGTCCATAAATGTGACTCCAAAGTAATGAGATAGAGAAACCACATGTGGAAATCTCCCTGGTAACTTTGTTGTCTGAAGTTAGGGTCAGTATTAGATTTTACTAGAATTGAGAACACTTTCTCTGCAAACTCTGCAATGACTCATGAATTAAGTTTTAATACTGAACCTTATGCCTAAATTGTCTCTTAAATTGTTCTCTGCAAGCTCAGAAATGGTCAAATCAGAACACCAAGCTCTGCTAAAGAAGACCCATCAGGGGAGGATAGGAAAGGCCATGGCATGCCATGAAGCTCATAAAGCAGTGAGCCAGGCATTTTTTTTTTTTAAAACTTGGAGCTTACTTTAAAACCTGAAATTATTTTAAAAGGTAAGGACATGTTTGTAGATTAACTATGAGGATCCTTATAGATATAAAACCAAGGGACAACTTCAGATATATAAACTGAAAGATACTACTAAGCTTGGATATCTGATTTTTTTAAAAAAGATTTATTTATTTATTTGAGAGAGCGCATGGAGCACTTGAGCAGGGGGAGGGGCAGAGGAAGTGGGGGAGGGACAACTCACAACCCTGAGATCATGACCCCAGCTGAAATCAAGAGTTGGGTGCCCAACCAACTGACCCATCCAGGCACCCGGATATCTGTTTTTAAAAAGCCCCACACAACTCTCATATACTGCTGTTGGGAGTGAAAATTAGTACAATCACTTTGGAAAACTTATTGGCAGCGTGGACTATAGGTGAACATGTATATGTCATATGACCCAACTATGGAATTCCCCTTCTAGGTATTCAAGAGGAAAGCATATATATGTTCACCGAGGACACGTACAAGAATGCTTAAAGTGGCACTAGTCATAACAGCCCAGAGCAGCCACAAACCAAAGGACCATTATGGTAGAATGGTTAAGGAGCATATCCTACAATAGAGCCCTACACAGCAGTGCAAAGCAAGGAAGTACAGCTATCACAACAATGTGGATAATCTCAAAATATAATGTGAAAAAGAAACAAAAAATGGGCACCTGGGTGGCTCAGTGGGTTAAGTGGCTGCCTTCGGCTCAGGTCATGATCCCAGGGTCCTGGGATTGAGCTCCGCATTGGGCTCCCTGCTCATCAGGGAGCCTGCTTCTCCCTCTCCCTCTGCCTGCCGCTCCCCCTGCTTGTGCTCTCTCTCTCTCTCCTGTCAAATAAATAAATAAAATCTTAAAAAAAAAAGAAAAGAAACAAAACCAGAATACTTAAATTAACAAACACAAAAATATTAGTCTATGGTCTTAGAAGTTTGGTGGTCAAAGATACAAATGTAGGGATCCGAAGGGGTACGTGCACCCTAATGTTTATAGCAGCAATGTCCACAATAGCCAAACTGTGGAAAGAGCCAAGATGTCCATCGACAGATGAATGGATAAAGAAGATGTGGTATATATACACAATGGAATATTATGCAGCCATCAAAAGGAATGAGATCTTGCCATTTGCAACGACGTGGATGGAACTGGAGGGTGTTATGCTGAGTGAAATAAGTCAATCAGAGAAAGACATGTATCATATGACCTCACTGATATGAGGAATTCTTAATCTCAGGAAACAAACTGAGTGTTGCTGGAGTGGTGGGGGGTGGGAGGGATTGGGTGGCTGGGTGATAGACATTGGGGAGGGTATGTGCTTTGGTGAGCACTGTGAATTGTACAAGACCGATGAATCATGGATCTGTACTTCTGAAACAAATAATGCAATATATGTTAAGAAAAAAAAAAGAAGAAGAAGATAGCAGGAGGGGAAGAATGAAGGGGGGGAAATCGGAGGGGGAGACGAACCATGAGAGACTATGGACTCTGAAAAACAAACTGAGGGTTCTAGAGGGGAGGGGGGTGGGAGGATGGGTTAGCCTGGTGATGGGTATTAAAGAGGGCACATTCTGCGTGGAGCACTGGGTGTTATGCACAAACAATGAATCATGGAACACTACATCAAAAACTAATGATGTAATGTATGGTGATTAACATAACAATAAAAAATTATTAAAAAAAAAGAAGTTTGGTGGTCATCCTTGGGCTGGGGGCCATAGGAAGGACCTCTGTAGTGCTGGTCCATGTTCTATTTCTTGGTCAGGGCACTGACTGCAAAGTGCATAAACTTTGTGATAAATTCACTTATCTATCTGTTCACTTATGATTTGTGCACTTTTCTGTATGTACACTATGCAATGACAAAATTTACATTACAAAAAAACCTGAGACTATCTTAAAAGTGACTTTCTATTTCTGAAGTGCTTGGTTATTATATTCAGTGAAGTGTTTGAGAGGAAAAAATGATTTGCTTCTGAATTTTTAACCTATCTTTGATCTGACACATCTCAGCTTAGATCCATTCTTTAAAAGATGATGCCAAAAGGAAATTTTCAGGAATATGCTGAGAAAGAAAAGCAGCATATGGTTTCTGAAAGGAGGGCTACAGCCTCCTACTTTCCATCTTCTTTGCACTAACCTGGGAGGCTCCTTGAGCAAAAGCCAATTCAATAATCAAGGAGACCCTAGGGATCCTTTCCTTGTCCCTGCCAAGAGTTAACAGTCAAGGAGCAGAGAAGACCCGAGCATTTTGGATACAAAATCAGAAGATGTGAAGAGAAGCCATGAGATTTCTAAAAACCTACAAGAACAATGGATCTGTCTGAGGGTGGGCCAAGACATCCTGAACCACCCACCACTAACTGCACTGATGTAGATGAATTTTAACATGGAGAACTAAAAGGGAGCCAGCTGCAAACTGCTTGGGGGATGAATCATCATTGAAAATAATTAGCCCACATACAAGATGCCATTTCTAGGCGTTCCCAAGGCTTGTTATTATTTCTCTTGTTCTATCTCTCCCCAAAACCCATCGCCCAGTCCACCTCAGTACCTTTTTATTGCAATGTTTCCTGGTTGGGACTCTGAGCTTGGCCACAGATAATTTTCATTCCAAATCCGGGTTGTTTGCAGGAAGAAATCTTAAATGAGATTTTCCAGTAGACACCACTGCCATTGTTCATTTGTTTCCCCTTCAGCTTTTCCCATATGAAGTTCACTCTTTTTCATTTTTTTGCAGCCACTTGCACTCTGCAATCTCTTATCCATAATGCCCAAATAGAAAAAGCTCTGAAAAGTAAAATTTCTCTTAAATTTGATGACAAAACCAGAACTCACATGAGACTGTTTAATAATGTGTATTCATCTCACTTACTGTGAATTTTTGTGTTTCATTTGCAAAGATTTAAATGTGTCTGTTACAGGATGCTACTTTAGAACTCCCTGGAGATGTGATATAATTTGCGATATATGCACTGCATTACCTTTCTACACTCCATGAATTTCAGATTCCAAAGCACATCTGGGATTGTGGAGCTGTAATCAAGAATTCCTCTTCAAGAGTAGAAATGAGGGCGCCTGGGTGGCTCAGTCGTTAAGCGTCTGCCTTCAGCTCAGGTCATGATCCCAGAGTCCTGGGATCAAGCCCCGCATCAGGCTCCCTGCTCCGCAGGGAGCCTGCTTCACCCTCTCCCACTCCCCCTGCTTGTGTTCCCTCTCTCACTGTGTCTCTCTCTGTCAAATAAATAAATACAATATTAAAAAAAAAAGAGTAGAAATGAACCATTCAACTGCTAGAGGGATTTGAGTAAATTTAAATAACAGTCTTATGGCCAGAAGAGTTAAAAATGGATATTTTCTCCCATAAGACTATGTTAGGTGGAGAGAAATCAAAACCAATATTTAACCTGGAGTTTCAACTTAAAAGTCAATCCCAAACTGCTTATAGGACTCTCACTCTCACATATCACATCTTTTTCCCACTGATAAAATAAGGGGGTAGATGGGGAATGTACCTCAACACATTTGGGGGGAGTCACCAGATTAGGAAGAAGAGAAAATGAAATATGAGTATTAGGGGAAACTGGATGTGCCAGCTTTGTTGTGTCTGAAGCCTGTGATGAGAACGCAATTCCTAAAGTGCATTTAGTATAGAGTTCACAATAGATAGCGTTTTCAGAGTGATGGTTTTGGTAGAATCCATTTGCCTCTTGCTTAGAAGGCTCCTCAATGTGACATAGATTATGAGATTTCCCAAACTAAGAAGGCTTCTGTGTTTCATTTGCTTGAATTTCCAAGACCAGGAGTGTCGAGTATGGCTGCATAGGCCAAGTTGTATAGAGGAGGTGTGGTCATTAAACCAGGATTTAGATCATTGGTTCTCTCTTTGGATCTTAGCTGCATATTGGAATCATCCTCTGGACAGCTTTTAGAAAAAGGTTAATGCCTGCATCCCACCCTCAGAGATTCAGATTTAAATTGTCTGGAGCGATCCTTGGATATCAGAATTTTTAAAGCTACCAGGTAATTTGAATATGCAGCTAGGGCTGGGAATCAGTTTTTAGAAGAAGCCTCTAAACAAATTGGAAGACTTTTATATATCATCTCCCCAGATATTTTTGGGGTAAGTCTTTATAATGATTTTGATGAAGCTATCATAGGAGATGTTATATCAGTTATTGCCGGGAAACAAAACCAAGGGTAGGGGCTAGACAGGAGATAAGAGTTTTGGGTGGGTAGTTATGCTAATTAAGGAGTGAAAAGGAACCCACTCTGGATGGAATGGAATGAGATTGACATCTGCTCACCATTGGTTGAAATAAGCCCCATATTTCACTGATGAGAGAAGTCCTGAATCAGGTCCAGTTGACATTCTGAGGTACAGGGACCACTCCGAGTGACCACTCCGAGTCCCTGGTTCTTCATCATTGTCAGCTGATTGGACAGTGATAATGAAATGCAACATTCAGTTTTAGTAACTTCTAGGATACTTCTAAGAGGTAAGACTTCAATGTACACACAAATTACTTAGGCATCTTGCTAAGATGCATATTCAGGGGCACCTGGGTTGCTCAATTGGTTAAGCATTTGCCTTTGGCTCAGGTCATGATTTCAGAGTCCTGGGGTTGAGCCCTGCCCTAGAAGTTCATTGTAAGTGGGTGATATTTGTCTTCAGCCCAATATTTATTTTAACACTAGGTCATTTGGCATTGAGCTAAAAATGAGTATTTGGTACTCTTCCAACATAAATCTTAAGAGCTAAATCAAGGGAACTCCCAAGATCCTGGGTCAGGCACTGTCCAGAGGACCTCAACTCTTGGTTAACTGGAACATCTCACACCTCCCTGCCCAGCCCTCTCACTGAGAATCTTGCAAAAAATCAAAACTAATCCATGGATAGCCCTTCTTCCAAGGATTTCGTGAGGTTAGGGTTGCCAGTTTAAATATAGGATGCCCAGTCAAATTTGAGTTTCAGATAACGAATAAGTTACTCCTTAGTATAAGGATGTGCCATGTAGTAGGTGAGACGTTCCTATATTGCTCTCTGCTCTATCTGGCAACATGAGGTGAGGTCCCAACTGCAAGAAACTTGTCATAAGACAGTGTCTCTGAAACTCATAATTCCTTACCTTTTAACATCAAATGGGAGGCATCTAGAGGTAAATACAAGTTCCCTTAAATTCATAAGGCATGGCATAAAAGCAATTTGGGAAGGGCTCCATTGTTTTTAATGGAAATATTTCCTAGCCATTAAAACATTACTTTAAAACTGAGGAAGCCTTAGTGCAGTTCCCCGCTCATGAGAACTGAGGAAGACCAGCCCCATAGTCATGAACTGGGTATGAGATTTTGAGTTAATCATTTATCTTATTTCATAGCTTGAAGGCACCAATGCTTATAAATTTGTCAATTAAAAATGTCACCAGGGGGCACTTGGGTGGCTCAGTCGGTTAAGCGGCTGCCTTCGGCTCAGGTCATGATCCCAGAGTCCTGGGATGGAGCTCCGCATCAGGCTCCTTGCTCGGCGGGGAGCCTGTTTCTCCCTCTCCCTCTGCCTGCCTGCCACTCTCCCTGCTTGTGCTCTCTCTCTCACTCTCTCTTTCTGTGTCAAATGAATAAATAAAATCTTTTTAATAAATAAATAAATAAATAAAAAATAAAAATGTCACTAGGAGGGGTGCCTGGGTGGCTCAGTTGGTTGAGCGTCTAACTCTTAATCTCCGGCTCAGGTCTTGATCACAGGGTCGTGAGTTCAAGCCCCATTTTGGGCTCCACACTGGGTGTGGAGCCTACTTAAAAGGGAAAAAAAGCCATCAGGAAAAAAGAAATGCTGCCAATTAAACTGACATAATGCAAAAATGCTGTTGATTATAAGACATATATTTATTTCAGAGATATTAAAATGTGGGGGAGTTAGAAATGAGTGACTCAGAATTGATAAAATATAATATTTTGACTTGCCTCACTTATATAATGAGAATGATTATCACTTTCTCTACTGAATACACATAAAGATCAAACCAAGAAATTAATCATCAGCTTTTGTTTCTCAATTTAGTTTTGAGTTGCACAGCAGGGAACTTTATCTTCCAAGGTAGAATGTTTTCCAGTGACTACTGTCAAAGTAGCATAAAGGGAAGTTAAAATTTCTTGTAGTCTTTTTAGGACAAATATTCCACTCATACAAAGTATCTAAAATAGTCAAAATCATAGAAACAGAAAGTAGAAAGGAGGTTACCAAGAGTTGAGGGGAGGGAGATGGGTAATCAGTATTTAATGGCTATAGCATTTCAGTATTACAAGATGAAAAAGTTCCAGAGACTATTGCACAGTAATGTGAAAATCTTAATGCTACTAAACTGTACACTTAAAAATGGTTAAGATGGTGGGGTGCCTGGGTGGTGCGTTTGGTCGGTTAAGCATCTGTCTTTTGGTTGTGATCTAGGATTGTGAGATCACGTGCCCCCCCACCCCACCCCCATCAGGCTCTGCACTGAGTGGCTTAGTGCAGAGTTGGCTTGAGATCCTCTCTCCCTCTACCCCTCCCACTCGTGCTCACTCTCTCAAATAAATAAATAAATCTGTAAAAAAAAAAATTGGTTAAGATGGTAAATTTAACATAATGTGTGTTTTACAACAATAAAAAAAGTATAGTCTTTTTAAAAAGGTTCTTTCCTGTGTGGGTCAAAACTAACTCAGTCTTTTGATCCCCTGGGTGAAGAATTATATTTATGATTATAATACATCAGAATCCAGTGTAGTTTAAACAGAAAGTAGCTGGATTCATGAATTTGTATCATTGATCCACTCATCCATCCTTTGATCCATCCATTCATCCATTCATTCATCCACTTATTCATCCAATAATCCAACCAATATTTACTGAATTTCTATTCAATGCCAGCTACTGGGATAAACTTTGAGAAAACAGAGATGAAAAAGTGCCTGTGTTTAAGGAGATGCCCAAAAAAGTACTACAATGCCCTACTTACCTAAGAGATCAGACTTTTGCATCTCAAATACCTGAAAAATAGCTCATGTCTCCCCCCCGTCTCTCTAGCCCACATAGAATGCTCTCCTTTCTCTTCACTGACTACTCAAATCCCATCTACTTTTTCACAAGTCAATTCAAGTCATCCTGTGCTATGAAGTCTTTCCTGGCTATTATGAATCTTCCTCTTTCCCAAACTCCTAATTGCTTAAGGTATTTAATTGGGCTCCTAATTGGATCTTGGATAAGTAAAATACATAGTACATTAGATGATTATATAAGCTAAGAAGAAAAATCAAGCAGCAGAGGGAATATGAATATCTGGGGATGAGGAGGGTTGAAGTTTTAAATAAGGTAGCCAGTGAAAATCTTACTCAAAAGGAGAATTTTGAGAAGTGACTTGAATTAAGTGAGGAATGAGCCATGTATTTGGGGGTGTAGCATTCCAGGCAAAGAGAAGAGTTAGTAAATAGCCCTGAGGTAGGAATGTGCCTGGTACATGAGAGGAATAGAAAGAGACCATCTTGGTTGTAATAGAGTAAATAACAGGTGAGGTTGGGAAATGAAGTCAGAAAGGAAGTGAAGCCAAGTCTTATAGGGCCTGTAGGTTTTATTAAGAATGTCAGCTTTTATTTCAAATGGGATGGGGTATTATTGGACAATTCAGGCTGAGAAGTGACATGATCTAAATTATATATTTTTTCTTAACTTATTTTTAATATAATCTCTTTGCCCCCTCTGTGTTGAGAATAGACCACGGAGGTGGGGCATGGGGCATCTGTGCAAGGAGACCAATTAGAAGGATAGTGCAATGATTTAATCAAGAAATAATGATGGGTAGGGGTGCCTGGCTGGCGCAGTCAGTTAAGTGTCTGCCTTCGGTTCAGGTCATGATCCCGGGGTCCTGGGATGGAGCCCCACCTCGGGATCCCTGCTTGGTGGGGAGTCTGCTTCTCCCTCTCCCTCTGCCACTCTCCCTGCTTGTGCTCTCTTGCTCTCTCTCTCTCTCTAAAAAAAATTTAAAAAAAGAAAAAAAAAGAAAAAAAGAATGATGGGTAGAACCTACTGGTGGCAGTGAGGGTAGAGAGAAATAGTTGAATTTGGAATATATTTATTAATAAAGCCATTAGAATTTGTTGATGGATCAGACATGGGGTATGAAAGAGAGTCAAGAATCACACCTGAGCAACTAGAAAAATGAAGCTGCCACTAACTGAGATTGGGAAGACTGTGGGGAGTGCAGGATTTGGGGAAAGCATTATGAACTTAGTTTTGTATGTGTGAAGTTTGAGAGGAGTATTAAATGTGCAAGTGGAGATAATGACTGGGCAATTGAATGGCAGTATCTAGAGTTCAGAGAAAATGTCAAGTTTGAAATATATAGATGGCATTTAAAGCCATGATACTGGATGAAATCAACTAAAGAGAAAAAAGTAGGTAGAAAAGTAGGTAAAAAAGAGAAAATATCTAAGGGCTGGGATTGTTGGAGATGGTGCTGTACCATCAGAGCGGAACACTCTTACCTGTCAGAAAGAAGCTCTGTCCAAGCCTTCATGATCCTTAAAACTTAAGACATGATAGGAAATCCTCTGGAGTGGAAATTACAAATGTTCACTGGGTTTTTTTGGCATTAAGGAGAAAATAGAAAGGAGAGAGCTCTGGAGATCAAAATATCTCTGTGAGCATTTTGTGACACCTGTAGGCTTCCACAGTGTGAAGAGTGGGCACCACATAAGTAAAATTTTCCTGTAAGACAAGTGAGAATAATATGAATATAAAAAGCAATTTGGTAACTGAAGAAGAACCAATGTCACAGGTGTGACTGACACCAATTCTGTGACACCAACTGTCCTGAAATTCAATTCTGATATAACTACTGAGAATTAATACAGACCCTACAGAATGCCTCTACATTAGATGCTAACCACAAATGGGGTCCCCAGAACATCTGCGCTTTTAAACATCTGGTTACAAATTCTGGGGTCCCATGAACCCCTCAGGTTTTATGATTTGCTAGAATTTTCAGAACTCAGGAAAGTCTATACTTACAAATATAGTTTTATTATAAAGAATACAGATCTGACCAATAAAGAGAGGCACACAGCAAAGTTAGGAGATAAGGCAGAGCCTCTATGCTCTCTCCTCATGGAATCCAGGCATGTTACCCTCCTAGCACATCATGTCTTCACCAAAGAAGAACTTCCACTGGGCCTCGTGCAATATGTGTCAACTTGATTGGGGCACGAGGTAGCAAGATGTTTGGATATATATATATGCACGTGTGTGCATGTGTGTAATTTGACCCCTAAACATCTTACACAAAAATCAATTCCAAATGGATTGTAGATCTTATTACAAAAGGTAAAACAGGGGTGCCTGGGTGACTCAGTCAGTTAAGCGTCTGCCTTCAGCTCGGGTCAAGATCCCAGGGTCCTGGGATTGAGCCCTGCACTGGGCTCTCTGCTCAGTGGGGAGCCTGCTTTTCCCTCTCCCCCTGCCTGCCACTCCCCTTGCTTGTGATCTCTCCCTTTCTTTTTCTCTGTAAAATAAATAATCTTTTAAGAAAATAAAAATAAAAGGTCAAACAATTAAGCTTTAAAAAACATAAAAAACAACTTAATAACTTTGGATTGACAAAGATTTCTTTTAAAACAGTACAAAACAGGGGCACCTGAGCGGCTGAGTCAGACCTGGGTGGCTGAGTAGGTTAAGTGTCTGCCTTCAGCTCAGGTCATGATCCCGGGGTGCTGGAATCCACCTCCAAACTGGGCTCCCTGCTTGGCAGGAGTCTGTTTCTCCCTCTCACTCTGCCCCTCCCCCCACTTGTGCTGTCTCTCTTTCTGTCTCTTGCTCACTCTCTCTCTTAAATAAATAAACAAAACTTAAAAAAAAAAACAGTATAAAACACTCATATAATGAAAAAATTGAACTGGACTATATTAAAATTACAAACTTCTATTCATCAAAAAGCACCATGAAGAGAGTTAAAACATAACCTGCAGAAAGAACATTTGTAATATATATATCCAACAAAAGACTTTTTTTTACTTTAAGATTTTTTTTATTTATTAGAGAGAGACAGAAAGAGCACAAGCTGGTGGGGGGGGAGGGGCAGAGGGAGAGGGAGAAGAGCAGACTCCCCAGGAAGAGGGAAGAGAGCAAGGAGCCTGACGTGAGACTCGATCCCAGGACCCCATGATTATGACCTGAGCCAAAAGCAGATGCTTAACTGACTGAGCCAACCAGGCACCCCAAACAAAAGACCTTTATCTAGAATATATAAAGAACTCCTAGGAATCAACAAGAAAAAAAGATGGTGATCCGTTAGAAATAGGCAACAGACCTGAACAGATACCTTACTAAAGGTAAATGGCCAATAAACATTTGAAAAGGTGCTTGATTTCATTAGCCACGAGTGAAATGCAAATTAAAACTACACACAAATCAAAATACATCAGCAAGGCTAAAATTAAAAAGACAGAAAATATCAAATGTTGGGTAGGATGAGGGGCAACTAGAACTCTCACACTGTTAGTTGTGAGCCACCCTGGTTTTATCTGCTAATGTTGACTATAAGCATAATGCTCCATCAGTTTCATTCCAAGTTATATATCCAACGAAAATATGTACATGTGTTCACCAAATGATGTGTACAAAAATGTTCTCAGTAGCACTATTCATAATAGCCAAATACTGGATACAACTCAAATGCCCCTCAACAGAAGAATGGATATATAAGTCATGGTTTATTTAGACAATACAATTCAAAAAGTGCAATGACAATGAAATATTTACTACAAATTCACAAAACATGGATGAATCTCCCAAACATAATGATTAGTGAAAGGAGACACAGAGAGTCCTTACTGACCATATGATTTCATTTATATAAAGCACAAAAAACAGGCAAAATGAATCCATGTGTTAGCAGTCAGAAGAGTGGTTTGTTTCTTTTGGGAGGAGGTAGTGACTGGAGGGGGACACAACAGAGAAATGTCCTGTTTTTTAATCTGGGTACTGGTTACATGTGTTTGTCCAACTTGTGAGTATTCACCAATTGTATACCGATGTGTGCTTTTCTCATTGTATGTTATATAGTTAAATAAAGTGTACAACAAAACAAAAATACTGTCCAATCTTTTAGAAGATTGTGGCTCAGAATGTAACTACAGTTATTCTATCTAATGGGTGTGTTCTTAAAACTGGTAGAGTTAATCAAATTTGGGTTATTTATTTTACATGCTCAAGTGGAAGCAGCCGTCTAAAGTAAGGCTGAGGCCAATCTTTCAGTAAAATGAATCATGATTGTTCATAACATTTCAGAGTGCAAATGTTCTCAGAGTGAGCCTTTTCTCAAGTCCCTTTTCATATTTTGATTCTCCAATCAATAGGTGCAAAATCAAGTTAAATTCTCTTCACTTGGGAGCCTAATCGTTTTAAGACCTCTTGAAGATTTCTCAATCATGACTCCACTTTTCAATATTTATTTCTAACTGCATTGGTCCAAGGTGATCATAAATGTTCTTTTCAACTTCGTAAATTATAAGAGCAGTTGGAAGCAGAAATTTAAATGTAGGCTGTATAAATATTGTCATGTCAAAGATATCAGAAATGTGAGAGAATTAACATGACATTCAATGATTTGAGAGAAAAAAAGCATTTCTAATTCTGAATTGTTGGGACTTATATAAACTGTTACTGCTCTATTGTGATAGCAAAGTATTTTAATTTTCAAACATATAGAGAAAGAAATGTTATTGTATAATGGACCCTCATGTACTCATCACACAGTTTCAGCATTTATTAGCATAAGGTCCATATTGTTTCATTCATACTCCACCTGCTGCCTCTTTCCCCTCACTAGATGATTTTAAAGCAAATCCCAGACATCATATTTTAACTGTAAAGGCTTCAGTAGAGACATACACACACATCTTTTAAGGACTTAGATAAAGGCTGTGATATCATTATCATATCTAAAATAAATTGACAAAAATTCTTTAATATCATCAAATAGTGAGTACTATAATTTTTCTTATTGTTTGTGATTATTTATTTTCCAGTTAGTTGTTTTTGATTCAGGATCCAGTCAGGGCTCATATACTGCATTTGATTACTGTATCTCTTAAGTGTCATAATCAGTAGGCTCCCCATCCCCTTTATCTTTTCCCTCTGCCATTATTGGTTGAAGAAACAGACGGTGACACCACAGTTTAACAGGTTGACTTTGGTATTATAATTCTGTGTGGATTCATATTTTCTGTTATTCAAATGTAGTTTATTTGTAGAAGTAAGAAACCAATATTTCTTTTTTTTAATTTTTTTTATTGTTATGTTACTCACCATACATTACATCATTAGTTTTTGATGTAGTGTTCCATGATTCATTGTTTGTGCATAACACCCAGTGCTCCACGCAGAATGTGCCCTCTTTAATACCCATCACCAGGCTAACCCATGCCCCCAATCCTCCCCTCTAGAACCCTCAGTTTGTTTTTCAGAGTCCATCGTCTCTCATGGTTCATCTCCCCCTCCGACTTACTACCCTTCATTCTTCCCCTCCTGCTATCTTCTTCTTTTTCTTTGTTCTTAACATATGTTGCATTATTTGTTTCAGAAGTACAGATCCGTGATTCGACAGTCTTGCACAATTCACAGCGCTCACCATAGCACATACCCTCCCCAATGTCCATCGCCCAGCCACCCAATCCCTCTCACCCCCCACCACTCCAGCAACCCTCAGTTTGTTTCCTGAGATTAAGAATTCCTCATATCAGTGAGGTCATATGATACATGTCTTTCTCTGATTGACTTATTTCACTCAGCATAACACCCTCCAGTTCCATCCATGTCGTTGCAAATGGCAAGATCTCATTCCTTTTGATGGCTGCATAATATTCCATTGTGTATATATACCACTTCTTCTTTATCCATTCATCTGTCGATGGACATCTTGGCTCTTTCCACAGTTTGGCTATTGTGGACATTGCTGCTATAAACATTGGGGTGCACGTACCCCTTCGGATCCCTACATTTGTATCTTTGTGGTAAGTACCCAGTAGTGCAATTGCTGGATCGTATGGTAGCTCTATTTCCAACTGTTTGAGGAACCTCCATACTGTTTTCCAGAGTGGTTGCACCAGTTTGCGTTCCCACCAACAGTGTAGGAGGGTTCCTCTTTCTTTGCATTCCGCCAACATCTGTTGTTTCCTGACTTGTTAATTTTAGCCATTCTGACTGGTGTGAGGTGATATCTCATTGAGGTTTTGATTTGGATTTCCCTGATGCCGAGCGATGTTGAGCACTTTTTCATGTGTCTGTTGGCCATTTGGATGTCTTCTTTGGAAAAATGTCTGTTCATGTCTTCTGCCCATTTCTTGATTGGATTATTTGTTCCTTGGGTGTTGAGTTTGATAAGTTCTTTATAGATTTTGGATACTAGCCCTTTATGTGATATGTCATTTGCAAATATTTTCTCCCATTCTGTCAGTTGTCTTTTGGTTTTGTGGACTGTTTCTTTTGCTGTGCAAAAGCTTTTTATCTTGATGAAATCCCAATAGCTCATTTTTGCCCTTGCTTCCCTTGCCTTTGGTGATGTTCCTAGGAAGAAGTTGCTGCAGATGAGGTTGAAGAGGTTGCTACCTGTGTTCTCCTTTAGGATTTTGATGGACTCCTGTCTCACGCTTAGGTCTTTGAACCATTTGGAGTCTATTTCTGTGTGTGGTGTAAGGAAATGGTCCAGTTTCATTCTTCTGCATGTGGCTGTCCAATTTTCCCAACACCATTTGTTGAAGAGACTGTCTCTTTTCCATTGGACATTCTTTCCTGATTTATCAAAGATGAGTTGACCATAGAGTTGAGGGTCCATTTCTGGGCTCTCTATTCTGTTCCATTGATCTGTGTGTCTGTTTTTGTGCCAGTACCATACTGTCTTGATGATGACAGCTTTGTAATAGAGCTGGAAGTCCGGAATTGTGATGCTGCCAGCTTTGCTTTCCTTTTTCAATATTCCTCTGGCTATTCGGGGTCTCTTCTGGTTCCATACAAATTTTAGGATTATTTGTCCGATTTCTTTGAAAAAAGTGGATGGTATTTTGATGGGGATTGCATTGAATGTGTAGATTGCTCTAGGTAGCATTGACATCTTCACAATATTTGTTCTTCCAATCCATGAGCATGGAACGTTTTTCCATTTCTTTGTGTCTTCTTCAATTTTTTTCATGAGTATTTTATAGTTTCTGAGTACAGATCCTTTGCCTCTTTGGTTAGATTTATTCCTAGGTATCTTATGGTTTTGGGTGCAATTGTAAATGGGATCGACTCCTTGATTTGTCTCTCTTCTGTCTTGTTGTTGGTGTGTATGAATGCCACTGATTTCTGTGCATTGGTTTTATATCCTGCTACTTTACTGAATGCCTGTGTGAGTTCTAGCAGTTTTGGGGTGGAGTCTTTTGGGTTTTCCACATACAGTATCCTATCATCTGCAAAGAGTGAGAGATTGACTTCCTCTTTGCCGATTTGGATGCTTTTGATGTCTTGTTGTTGTCTGATTGCTGTGGCTAGGACTTCTAATACTATGTTGAATAGCAGTGGTGATAGTGGACATCCCTGCCGCGTTCCTGACCTTAGGGGGAAAGCTCTCAGCTTTTCCCCATTGACAATGATATTCACTGTAGGTTTTTCATAGATGGCTTTTATGATATTGAGGTATGTACCCTCTATCCCTATACTCTGAGAGTTTTGATCAAGAAAGGATGCTGTACTTTGTCAAATGCTTTTTCTGCATCTATTGAGAGGATCATACGATTCTTGTTCTTTCTTTTGTTAATGTATTGTAGTACGTTGATTAATTTGCGGATGTTGAACCAATCTTGCAGCCCAGGGATAAATCCCACTTGGTCACGGTGAATAATTCTTTTAATGTACTGTTGGATCCTATTGGCTAGTATTTTGGTGAGAATTTTTGCACCCATGTTCATCAAGGATATTGGTCTGTAATTTTCCTTTTGGATGGGGTTTTTGTCTGGTTTTGGGATCAAGGTAATGCTGGCCTCATAAAATGAGTTTGGAAGTTTTCCTTCCATTTCTATTTTTTGGAACAGTTTCAGGAGAATAGGTATTAATTCTTCTTTAAATGTTTGATAGAATTCCCCTGGGAAGCCATCTGACCCTGGGCTTTCGTTTGTTGGGAGATTTTTGATGACTGCTTCAATTTCCTTAGTGGTTATAGGCCTGTTCAGGTTTTCTATTCCTGGTTCAATTTTGGTAGTTGATACATCTCTAGGAATGCACCCATTTCTTCCAGGTTATCTAATTTGCTGGCATAGAGTTGCTCATAATATGTTCTTATAATTGTTTCTATTTCCTTGGTGTTCATTGTGATCTCTCCTCTTTCATTCATGATTTTGTTGATTTGGGTCATTTCTCTTTTCTTTTTGGTATGTCTGGCCAGGGGTTTATCAATCTTGTTAATTCTTTCAAAGAACCAGCTCCTAGTTTCGTTGATCTGTTCTACTGTTCTTTTGGTTTCTATTTCATTGATTTCTGCTCTGATCTTGATTATTTCTCTTTTCCTGCTGGGTTTAGGCTTTATTTGCTGTTTTATCTCTCGTTCCTTTTGGTGTAGGGTTAGGTTATGTATTTGAGACCTTTCTTGTTTCTTGAGAAAGGCTTGTATTGCTATATACTTTCCTCTCAGGACTGCCTTCGCTGTATCCCAAAGATTTTGAACAGTTGTGTTTTCATTTTCATTGGTTTCCATGAATTTTTTAAATTCTTCTTTAATTTCCTGGTTGACCCATTCATTCTCTAGTAGGATGATCTTTAGCCTCCATGTATTTGAGTTCTTTCCGACTTTCCTCTTGTGATTGAGTTCTAGTTTCAAAGCATTGTGGTCTGAAAATATGCAGAGAATAATCCCAATCTTTTGGTACCGGTTGAGACCTGATTTGTAACCTAGGATGTGATCAATTCTGGAGAATGTTCCATGGGCACTAGAGAAGAATGTGTATTCCCTTGCTTTGGGGTGGAATGTTCTGAATATGTCTGTAAGGTCCATTTGGTCCAGTGTTTCATTTAAAGTCTCTATTTCCTTGTTGATCTTTTGCTTAGATGATCTGTCCATTTCAGTCAGGGGGGTGTTAACGTCCCCCACTATTATTGTATTGTTGTCAAAGTGTTTCTTTGTTTTTGTTATTAATTGCCTTATATAATTGGCTGCTCCCGTGTTAGGGGCATATTTACAATTGTTAGATCTTCTTGTTGGATAGACCCTTTAAGTAGGATATAGTGTCCTTCTTCATCTCTTATTACAGTCTTTGTTTTAAAATCTAATTTGTCTGATATAAGGATTGCCACCCCAGCTTTCTTTTGGTGTCCATTAGCATGGTAAATGGTTTTCCACCTCCTCACTTTCAATCTGGGGGTGTCTTCGGGTCTAAAATGAGTCTCTTGCAGACAGCATATTGATGGGTCTTGTTTTTTAATCCAATCTGATAGCCTGTGTCTTTTGATTGGGGCATTTCGCCCATTTACATTCAGGGTAACTATTGAAAGGTATGAATTTAGTGCCATTGTATTGCCTATAAGGTGACTGTGACTGTATATTGTCTGTGTTCCTTTCTGATCTCTGCTGCTTTTAGGCTCTGTCTTTGCTTAGAGGACCCCTTTCAATATTTCTTGAAGGGCTGGTTTCGTGTTTGCAAATTCCTTTAGTTTTTGTTTGTCCTGGAAGCTTTTAATCTCTTCTTCTATTTTCAATGACAGCCTAGCTGGATATAGTATTCTTGGCTGCATATTTTTCTCGTTTAATGCTCTGAAGATATCATGCCAGTCCTTTCTGGCCTGCCAGGTCTCTGTGGATAGGTCTGTTGCCAATCTAATGTTTCTACCATTGTAGGTTACATATCTCTTCTCCCAAGCTGCTTTCAGGATTTTCTCTTTGTCTCTGAGACTCGTAAGTTTTACTATTAGATGTCGGGGTGTTGACCTATTTTTATTGATTTTGAGAGGGGTTCTCTGTGCCTCCTGGATTTTGATGCCTGTTTCCTTCCCCACATTAGGGAAGTTCTCTGCTATAATTTGCTGCAATATACCTTCTGCCCCTCTCTCTCTTTCTTCTTCTTCTGGGATCCCAATTATTCTAATGTTGTTTCCTCTTATCGTATTGCTTATCTCTCGAATTCTGCCCTCGTGATCCTGTAGTTGTTTCTCTCTCTTTTTCTCAGCCTCTTTATTTTCCATCATTTGGTCTTCTATATCACTGATTCTCTCTTCTGCCTCATTTATCCTAGCAGTTCGTGCCCCCATTTTTTATTGCACCTCATTAATAGCCTTTTTGATTTCCACTTGGTTAGATTTTAGTTCTTTTATTTCTCCGGAAAGGGTTTCTCTAATAACTTTCATGCTTTTTTCAAGCCCAGCTAGTATCTTTAAAGTCATGATTCTGAACTGTAGGTCTGACTTCGTACTAATGTCCGTATTGAGTAGGTCCCTGGCAGACGGTACTACCTCTTGTTCTTTTTGCTGAGGTGATTTTTTTCATCTTGTCATTTTGTCCAGAGGAGAATAGATGAATGAAAGAACAAAATGCTATCAGGTTAACAACGTCCCCAGCAAATATACTCTATACAAATCAGAAAAGACCTGAAACTAGGGGACAAGAAAGAGAAAGAAATAAAAAAGAAAGAGAAAAACAAAAAAGAAAAAGATAAAGATAAAAACCAACCAACAAACAAAAACAGAATATGATCAAATATGATCAAGGTAGTGCATAGATCAGTGCCACACACTAGATTTTGGGCATATTTTGGTCTGTTAGAAGAAAGTACCTCCTAAAATTTTAAAGGAAGAAAGACGTATATATGTACAAAATAAGGGTTAATACAATGAAGGGATGGTAGATGACTGTAAAGATGAAAATTATAAAAGATTTTATAAAAGGAATTGATAAGATAAGAAGTTGTTTGAAAAAAGAACGAAGAAGATTTAAAAAAAAAAAGAAAAAAAATGGGAGAGAATGTGATCAGGCAGGAGACTAGAACAAAGCCATACACTAGTGATTTAGGGTATATTTTGATCTGTTAAAAGAAACTGTATCTCAAAATTTTAAAGAGAGAACAACTTATATATATATGCCAAAAATAAGGGTAACTACTATGAAGGGATAAAATATGACTCTAAAAATGAAAAATAAAAAAAGTTTTTTTAACAAAGGGATTGATAAGATGTTGGTTGAAAAAGGGAAAAAGAAAAATTAAAAAAAACAGTTAAAAAAATTAACTTTTAAAGACTAATGAATCATGATAAAAAAGCCATGAATTCTATGTGCAGTATTCCCCTAGCGCTGGAGTTCTCCCGTTCTCCTTGACCGGTAAACTTGGTCTTGGCTTGCTGGCTGTTCCTGCTGATCTTCTGGGGGAGGGGCCTGTTGCCATGGCTCCCAAATGTCTTTGCCAAAGGCGGAATTGCCCCGCCCTTGTGAGTCCGGGCTAAGCCAGCTGCTCGGGTTTGCTCTCAGGAGCTTTTGTACCCTGCAAGCTTTCGGTACAGCTTTGGAGGACCAGGGTGAAAATGGTGGCCTCGCAATCTCCACCCGGAGGAGCTGAGAACTTGGGGCCCCGCTCCTTAGTGCGCCCCCAGAGAAAAGCAGTCACTCCCGTCTCCCCGGTCTCCGGCCCCACTCCGTGCTCACCCGGCCTGTGACCGAGCGTTTCTATCTCTGGCTCCTGACCCCGTGTGGAGTCTCCAAACCCAGCAGATCCCTGTGGTGCGCTCCCGCGCCGCTCCTCCTGGGGGGAGGAAGGGGAGTCTCCCTGGATCTGCCGCTTGTTGGGTCCCTGCTGGGGGAGCAGTGGCCTGACTGGGCCGCGGATCACAGTTTATGGCAACCCCGAGCTGAGAGCCCTGCCTCGGCTCCGTCTCTGCAACC
Organism: Zalophus californianus; assembly: GCF_009762305.2. Classification (NCBI taxonomy): domain Eukaryota; kingdom Metazoa; phylum Chordata; class Mammalia; order Carnivora; family Otariidae; genus Zalophus; species Zalophus californianus. Next base: position 104,165,758 of record NC_045602.1, on the reverse strand, counting down.
GGCTTCCCCGCTCCAATACCTGGGAGCTCTGCTGCACTCAGGCACCCCTGGTCTTTCTGTGACCCCGAGGGTCCTGAGACCACACTGTCCCGCGAGGGTTCCACCCCCAGCTTAGCCACTGGAGCGACGTCCCTCCGCGGAGCCGACTTCTAAACGTTCCGATTTTGTGCTCCGGGGCTCTATCACTTGCCAGAAGTGGCCGACGGAGGCCCCCTCCGCTGCCATCTATCCTCCCGAATATCACCTCGGATTCACTTCTCCGCATGTCCTACCTTCCAGTAAGTGGTCGCTTCTCTGTTCAGAAAGTTGTTGCTACTCTCCTGTTCGATCTCCTGTTGAGTTCGTAGGTGTTCAGAATGGTTTGATCCCTATTCAGCTGAATTCCTGAGACCAGACAAAATCTAGGTCTCCTACTCCTCCGCCATCTTGCTCTGCCCCCCGAAACCAATATTTCTATTAAATTCTATGTCCCACCAGAAGTCCAGTATAAAATGGGATTTTACTGCTCTCCCATTAGTCAGTGGCTCTATCAGCAAATATTTATTAAGTGCTTACTATCCTTTATACATTGTGCTAAGCACATTACAAGCATTATTTCGCTCAATCCTCCCAGCCCTTCATGAGGTAGCTATGATTATTCCCATTTTACAGGCAAGGAGACTGAGGCACAGAGAGTTAAGTCATTTGTCCAGTGTCTCTTACTATCAGAACTGGGAGAAATGGGATTGCATTCAATTCATTTAACATCAAATCCATGCTCTTAACAACAGCACCATTCCTAAGCTTTTAGAAAATATCCCTCATATTAGGAGGTGTTAGTCTCCAGACTTGACTTCCATATTTTTCCAGTTGTTTCTTTGTACCCTTATTCTCCATTGTGTGGCTTGCAGGCCAGCAGGAGAAAGGCAGAATCTCAGACCTTCTGTTTCAGTATCATTGGGGGTGGGGCCCAGAGAACATTTACCAAGTTCTCCAGGTGATTCTTAGGCCGGCCAAAGTTTGAGAGCCACTGCTATATGCTGTACCAGGTTGGTGGAGAGGATGGCTACTTAATTCTTCTACCTACTGCTTTGGGGCAGTTTAGAGAGACATAAAGAGAGTTGCAACTCTGGATCATGTCTTTGGATTTTATGACCAGAGAAAGTAATAAAAATAAATGCTTCTTTCTCTTTCTGAGAGCTTTTCCCTATTTATCTTTGTTTCTGCTACCATTTCTCCACATATTGTTCCATTTTCTTCCTTTTTCCATCCCCTGCCCCCGAACTCTGTGAAGTTATTGTGTTAGTTTAGAACTCCAGAGTTCTTAGAAATACATACCCAGTGTGATGGATGTAGCATGAGAAGCCCCTTCTTCTACATGTTTTGTCTGAAGTTGGCACAGCAATCATCTCCAAGGCTCAGCCCAAATGGCATTTCCTGGGTGACGCTGCCTTGACTGCTTCCTTTTCTCAGACAAAGTACAGTCTCGTTTCCTTTCTTCTGACAGCTGTCATACACACATACCCCACACCTTCACCAACACTTTTATGACAGGGGACTGTACCAGATGTTTAAGTGCCTGACCCTACCCTGATGGGTGCCTTTTGAGGGATGGCACTATCTTTGTCCCTTTTTCCTCTGTACTTTTTTTCATCTGTCTAGCACACAGTAGGTATAATGATTTCTGCATGAAGGAAATGAATGCAGTGGGTCTGGGCTTCAGCATTCACGTAATGGGCTTACTCTCCATGATATAGGGGTAGGAATGTGTATGTGTGTGCAGAGGCACAGGCAGTGGTAGAGAGAGAGAGAGAAATAAGCCTAGGGAGGCAGCATGATTTGAACATCGCAGCAACCAACCAGTCCAAATGCAGGTGAAGAGGTGGGAGACAGGAGTGGGCATTTCCTGTTGGTCAAGGCACTGTTAACCCTAAAAATAAAACTATGAGTTATTTTACCAGCAGAAGATGGGTTTATTTGGGAGTCACAGAGAATTGCAATCCACATAAGCAAGCTTCAACAAAACCATAGCCAAGTCCAGCAAACAAAACAGAGGGATGTTATTTTATGAAGAAGGAGGAAGTCGGGAGGGGTTGTTTTGAATAAAAGCCCGTTGGAGAGAAGCCAGTGGAGTTCAGGTTGATGAGTAGCAGGGTTGGTCCATTTCTTGTAGGAGAGGCAATGTCCATCTTTCCCTGTTGGGACCTGTAACAGAAGACTCTTTCCTGTTGAGATTCTTCTGTTAGAGGTCTGTAATTGATAATTCCTGTAGTTGACATTGAGCGATAAGGCTCCCCCTACCAGCCTCCCCTTCTAGCACCCTGATCCCACTGTAGTCGCTTCCCTCTATTACTTTTCACAGCATCAAGTGTTACAACCACTTTGGAAATACTTGATAAAAATTCTACCAGGAGAGGGGCACATGGGTGACTCAGTTAGATAAAGGTCTGCTTTTGGCTCAGGTCATGATCTCAGGGTCCTGGGATCAAGCCCCATGTCATGTCAGGCTCCAGCCCCTGCCCCCATGTGTGTGTGCATCCTCTCTCTCTCAAATAAATAAATAAATAAAATCTTAAAAAAAACCAATTCTACCAGCAGAGTTATTCTGCCCATTCCCTCCTGTCTCCTGTTTCTGTTTCTGAATGGTCAAGTTTCACCCTATGGGGGGTTGGGAGCAGAGGGGAAAGGGACCTGAAGAGTTCAAGATTTGACTCACTTCAAGATTTGAGCACAAGATTTCTTCTTCTTTTTTTTAATTTGTGTTTATCCAACACAGAAAGGCTGTGTGGGGTTTTTTTGTTTTTTGTTTTTGTTTTTATTTTTTGAGAGAGAGAGAGCCGGTGAGGGGGGCACAGAAGGGGCAGAGGGAGAAAGGATCCCAAGCAGGCTCCACTCCCAGCATGGAGCTCAGTGCAGGGCTCGATTCCACGACCCAGAGAACATGACCTGAACCAAAATCAAGAGTTGGATGCTTAACAGACTGAACCACCCAGGCATCCCCAGCACAAGATTGTTTCTAACTCAGCAACTTATGCAAAACTATTAGACTTGGGAAGCTTTACTCTAGCAAACATATTTCCTATTGCCCCGAATCAACTTCTTTTTTTTTTTTTAAAGATTTTATTTATTTGTCAGAGAGAGAGAGAGCACAAGTAGGGGGAGTGACAGGCAGAGGGAGAAGCAAGCTCCCCACTGAGCAAGGAGCCCAATGTGGATCAACTTCTAAAAAATACTAGTTTTTTATTATTATTATTACTATTATTATTATTATGAAAGTAATATACACTCACGGAAATGATTTTTAAAAAGCAGAAAATTTGATAGGGCCATCCATAATTCCATTACCCAGAGAAAATCATATTTCTTATGTAATTTTTTCCTTTGCAATTAGAAAGAAAATATTACAGAATGATTTAATTGAAATATCATCTAAAATTTCCAATCTTTTATCTATGTTTAAAATGTACAAAGTGCAGGCACCTGGGTGGCTCAGTTGGTTAAACATCTGCTTTCTACTCAGGTCATGATCCCAGGGTCCTGAGATTGAGCCCTGCATTGGACTTCCTGCTCAGAGGGGAACCTGCTTCTCCCTCTCCCTCTGCTCCTCCCCCGGCTTGTACTCTTTCTGTCTGTCAAATAAATAAATAAAATCTTTAAAAAATAAAATGTATGAAGTGATATGGGAGTGTGCAGTGTTGCATAGGACTTCTAAATTCTTGATAACAGGAGAGTATGTATAATTCAACAAAATGAAAGCTGCTTGCTCTGTGGTTTAGTTGAAGTCAGAGAGTAGTCTCAGTCATTTCATAATTTGAAAGTCAGTATACATTTTAACTGAAAATATTGGTAAATGACCATTTGGTCTAAATGTTTTCCTCTTTACAAAGTGTATTTTTCTGGAGATGCCCGGGTGGCTCAGTCAGTTAAGCGTCTTACTCTTAATCAATCTTGGCTCAGGTCTTAGTCTTGAGGTTGTGAGTTCAGGCCCCATGATGGGCTCTGTGCTGGGCATGGAGCATACTTAAAAAAAAAAAAAGTATATTTTTCTAGAAGTAAATAATTTGTTCTTATCTATAGAGTGGCATGTCAAAATCATCATAGTTATATTCATTTTGACATTAAATGTCCCTAAACATTATGCAATTTGGCAGGAGGTCCTGACAGTCCTAGGTCCATCAAATGTTTTGCAGATTAATAATGATAGCTATGCTCCTCATTGATCAGCCTAGTTGACTATATCCTGAATTCAGAGCTGTACAATGGCTATTTGACATACCTTTAGGTAAATTTATTTTTGTAGCAATTGGAAATATATATAAAAAAAGACAAAGTCTGAAGTTTCCACTTCACTGAAAATAAGAGCAATATTTATCTTAAGAGTAGTACTCATGACACTTTACATTATTCTATTTAGATGGCAAGCTATTATTAATAGGAAGCAAAATGCTATTCATAGCACATGTTCCAGGGTCATCATTAACTGTGCAAGACTAGTGCTTTTCAGACATATGCTCCAATTTGGCTTGGTTATCCCTGCTATTTTCTAAAGCTTGCTTGATATATTTTAGGATGTAGATCTCAAACAGGAAAACCAAAAAGATCTTTCTTATTTGGAATTCCCAGGTCCATATTATATCAGTAGTTTTGGGAAAATCCATTTAAACAATAAAACTTCATGTTTTGAAATTTTATAATAATGACAGTAGAGCCTACACATTAAATCATTTTATGTATGACTCATTTTCAATATAAATTCAAGCATTTGGGGACATTACCATAGGACATATATTTCTTGGTTCTATATGTCAAAAGGTATGTTTCTTTCTTTCTTTTTTTTTTTAGATTATTTATTTATTTATTTGACAAAGAGACACAGCGAGAGGGAACACAAGCTGGGAGAGTGGGAGAGGGAGAAGCAGGCTTCCCGCAGAGCAGGGAACCCAATAAGGGGCTTGATCCCAGGACCCTGTCCTGAGCTGAAGGCACGTGCTTAACCATCTGAGCCACCCAGGCACCCCTTGAAGGGTATGTTTCATATTGACTAGGAAAGGTTACAGATCTGTAAAACAAAAGAAACTAAAAGAAGTTCTAACTATCCCTCTGACTATTCAAATTGTACTCGTAGTCCTAGCCAATGCAGTGAGGTCAGAAAAGGAAAGAAGGAACAAAACTATTTTTATTTGCTGATAATATAACTGTTTAGCTCCAAAGGCCAAGGGATTCTGACTTATTAACTCTAATAACTGACTTATGAGAACTAGTAAGGGAGTTTAGTAAGGAAATTGAATAAATGTTCAACATACAAAAACCAATGCCCTTTCTATAGGTCAGTCATAATCAGTTGAGAAATGTGACATAAAGATTCTGTTCACAGCAACAAAAAAACTTACAAAATATCTAGGAATAGGGGCACCTAGGTGGCTCAGTCAGTTAAACATCTGCCTTCTGCTCAGGTCATGATCCCCCTGTCCTGGTCCTGGGTTCTAGCCAGGGTAGGGCTCCCTGCTCAGCGGGGAGTCTTCTTCTCCCTCTCCCTCTGCCCCTCCCCCCACCCCATTTGTGCTCTCTCTCTCTCTTTCTCAAATAAATAAATAAAATCTTTAGAAGAAAATCTAGGGATAAATTCAACAAAAGAAACATGCAAGGCACATAATGAAACTAATTATAAAAGTATTAAAGAAGTAAATAAATTCTAAGTATATATATATATATATATATAATTTTTCAGGTTGAGCTGCCTAAATATTACATAGATGTCAATTATGTATAAATAATGAAATCCCAACTAAAGTCCCAAAGGATTTTCATGGAACTTATCAAGCTGATTTTAAAATTCTCCTGGACTCCAGAACCTAGAACAGTTCCTGACACATAGTAGGGGTGTAATAAATGTGTGGTGAAAGGGGCACCTGGGTAGCTCAGTTGGTTGAACATCCAACTCTTGATTTTGGCTCAGGATGGGATCAAGCCCCGGTCAGGCTCTGTGTTCAGTCACAAGTCTGCTTCTATCCCTCTCCCTCTGCCCCTCCCTGTGCTCGCTCTCTCTCTCTCTCAAATAAATAAATCTTTAAAAATAAATAAATAATGTGTGGTGTTTGAACAATCAGTGAATGAACAGCTTCAATAACTACTTATATGCAAATGACTCATATATTTGTATTTCTACCCCAAAGTCATCCTCGGAGCTCCAGACCTGTATATCTTATTGTCTCCTTACTCTTTTCACTTGATTAGCAAGAAACCAATTTAAGACTCATTATGTTCAAAACATAATGTCCTATCCGTCTTGCAAATCCTGTCCTCTAACCAGTCATCAAGGTGGGTAAACTAAAAGCAGGGAGGTATCTCTAACCATCCAACTGTCCATTGTGATTATCTAAATCATCACAAATCCCTCTGAGTTTATCTGCTGAATTTTTCTAGAGTCCATCTGTGTCTCTCATCTATAGTGCCACCACCATCTGCCATCATGTCTTCTCCATTCTGGTGAATAACTTCCGAACTAGTTTCTTCTCCTCAAACTCAGTACTTTTCCCTCTGCTGCCCTCCTACCTCAAAACGATGTCATGATTTTCATTGCTTTTAGGATTAATTCCAAGCTCTTCGTCATGACTTACAAAGTTTGGCCTCGTCTGGCCTTCCATGATATTTCTCCTGACTCTAAGCTTTGGCCACAGTGACCTTTCAATTTTTGAAATATGTGATGTTCCCTCCTGCCACAGGGCCTTTGTATACGCTATTCTTTCTGCCTGGAATCATCTCATTTCTTCTTTATCCTAATTAACTCTACTTCTTAAGATCTCATCACAGTCATCTTTTTCTTAGATGATTCCTGATTCCCATTACACTCTTATATCACTCTGCTACATAGCTCAAATTAAATTTACCCTTATGTGGATGATTTTCAAACTTCAAGCTTAATCAGAACAGGGACAATGTCTTTTTGTACTTGATATGGTATCCCTAGCTATGGTGCTAGGTCATGAATAAATGAATGGAAGCATGAGGCTAGATAGGCAAATAGGTGCACTATGGCTTGACATGGTCAGCAATCGATAGCTCTTCACTGAATGAATGAGGAGAAACTTTATCTGGTTCTAAGTAAGTAAGAATCATGGGTCAGAAAACCAACTGCAAGTGCTTTATATTTAATTTCACATTTTGAAATTGTTTCCACAGAAGAGTCCCAATATTTACATCAATGCATTACAATGAAAATAAACCAGAAAGGATTCAAATATGAGAAGAGAGATTCATCCATGCAGATAATCAAGATTTAATTTATAATAAAAAGTGATGAAGATATTTCTTACAATGCTCAATAAAAAGCAAAAAAGAATATTTAAACAAGAACTTGAATTCATCTATATTGTAAAGATTTTGGTTTCATGTGCCATAAATATAAAGATAAAATTTTCCATATACTTCATCATCATGTAAGAGTAGCCTAATTTAATAAGATGTTCATGCATAGTAAATTCCTAAGTAAAATAAATAAGAATGGCTGATAGTTTATCTTGAAAAACTGATAGAGAAACTTGTGTTTTAGTTTTTAAAAGTTCTTTAATTTTGATGAGTAACTTGAGAATTTTCAAGTTGCTTATATAATCATAAAATAGATTCATACTTATTTCACAATATTTATTAATTTCTTACAACCCCAAACAATTTTTAATAAGAGTAAAGAGATGCAAAATAGCAGTTTTGATAATACTTTAAGCACGACTGAGATCAAATATTAGTAATTTGTTGACACAAATTAAATGCTTTTTTCTTAATTTCAGGGAATTTTAATTCCTTTGCAATGAAATCACCCGCTCCATACTCAGATATATCTGATACACTGATACAAAGCAAAATGTAGTACATTTCTCTATGTTTCTAGTGAACCAGGACTGTCAGGGAGGTTTAATAAATATGCCCATTTTGTAGTCCCTGACATAACCCAAGAGAATCATTAAGATTATACCCAGTTAAATTACTAAGCCTATATGAAGACTTCAAAATAAAGCAAAGGATTGAATATCCTTGTAACCACTCCACCCAACTTTTTAAATTTGTAATTTTGCCTTTTCTCAATTAAAATTTTAAAACATTCTTTTATTGATGGGTTTTGACAAATGTATAATGACATGTATCCACCAGTGCAGTATCGTACCAAGTAGATTCATTGCCCTAAAATCCACTGTGCTTTGCCTATTTAACCCTCCCTCCCCCCAATCTCTAGCAACTATTCATTTAAGTTTCCTCTGTATCTGTTCATGGCTTGAAAGCTCATTTCTTTTCAGCACTGAATAATACTCCATTGTCCTTCATCTACTGAAGGACATCTTGGACCCCTCCAAGATTTTCCTCCCTTAGTTGAGACAGGACAGTTGGAGAGGGCTGGAGGTGTGTATAGCCCTTTCTCCACCTGGACGGATAGAGGGGGCTGGAGTTTTTCCCTTCACTCGGGTAGGTTTGGGTCTAATAAAATCCCAGCAGGTTTGATAAAATAGACTGAAAATTAATAGAAGGAAACCTTGCTGGGAATGGAGTTCGGAGGTCAGCAGGGGGAGCTCTCCCACCCTGCTCCAGTTTGTCAATTGCAGCTCCAAGGAGAAGAGATGTGCATTCCAAGTCAATTCTACTTTAGCTGCTTCTTTACTATCCCAGGAGGAGGAAGAAAGGTTCTTTTCCTCCCCTGGCAACAGCCCAGCCAATGAGAGTTGTCACAACTCAGCAATGAAAAGCCACTGTAGGGGCCCCTGGGTGGCTCAGTTGTTAAGCATCTACCCTTGGCTCAAGTCACGATCCTAGGGTCCTGGGATGGAGCCCCGCTTCGGGCTCCCTGCTCAGCGGGGAGCCTGCTTCTCCCTCTCTCTCTGCCTGCCGCTCCCCCTGTTTGTGCTCTCTCTCTCTTTCAAATAAATAGATAAAATCTTAAGAAAAGAAAAGCCACTATATTTCGAACTGCGAGTTTACTCCAATGGACTTTTTGCTCATAACCGCCTTTGCAATTTCCCCCTGCCTATATAAAAGACCATTCCTTTGCTTTGTTCTGCTGTCTTGCCTGTGTTGCCTGGTTTTGGTGTGTAGCTTGCGTGTCCCGGAAGAATGCAATTCTCCACTATTCCCAGATAAGCCCATTTGTTAGTAAAATAACTGGCAGTTTTATTTTATTTTTTTTAAAGATACTATCCATCTGACAGAGAGAGAGACACACAGCGAGAGAGGGAACACAATCAGGGGGAGTGGGAGAGGGAGAGGCAGGCCCCCCGCCGAGCAGGGAGCCTGATGTGGGGCTCGATTCCCAAGACCCTGGGATCATGACCTGAGTCGAAGGCAGACGCTCAACGACTGAGCCACCCAGGCGCCCCACTGGCAGTTTTATTTTTAAGGTTAACAGGCTTTGGTAAAATAATTTCTCCTGAGGGCAGGCCTTGTTAAGAAGAACAATTAACACATGGTTCCTTTTCCCCTCTCCCGGTTGAAAACACAAGGGGATTTTTTTTCAATGTTCAGTGTAAGTGCCCAGGAGAGCTCTGGAATGGGGTGAGGGTTAAAACTCACAGAAGTATGACTTTCCCTGACTCGGGCCCCTTGGAGTTTTTAGTATTCGGACTTGTCCATACTGAGTGGACAGCGATTCATTAATTACACTTCCGGTTCTCCCACCTTGGCACTCATTCCCACAATGGTTTCTGATTGTGGGTTTCTCCTCTGATAAATTGTGATTCTCTGTATCTGTTTGTCTCCAGTTTTGGGGTTAGCTGTTTGCCCTGTGACCTCACTTCTCTGAAAGACCGTGATACTGGTGGTTTTTAATAAATATATTTGTTTTTGTCCCACGTCTCGCACAGAGCTCCTAGAACCCCTGGAATTTTCTAAGTGATGAGAGCTAAGGTGTCTTTTGTTATGTTAATGAGATGACTTTGGGACTCTACCTCAGATAGGGGGTGGCTGCCAGGGGAACCCACCTAGAATATAGGTGTGGAACTTACAGTCCCACCCTCTGACGTCCAGACTAGAGAAAGGAGCTGGAGGTTGAATCGTTCACCTCCAATCAATGATTTAATCAATCATGCCTATGTAATCCAAAAGGATGGGGTTTAGAGAACTTCTGGGTTAGAGAAGTTCTGGATTTGGGGATAGTAGAACACTCAGAGGGCATTGAAGCTCTGTGCCCTTTCCCCATATCTTGCCCGAAGCATCTCTCCATCTGGCTGTTCCTGAGTTATGTTTTTATAATAAGTTAGTGACCTAATAAATTCTTTGAGTTCTTTTAGCTGTTGTAGCAAATTAAGTGAACCCAAGGAGGGATCACTGGAATTTTTGATCTGTAGCTGTAGGTCAGAAGCAACGTGCTATCCTGGTTTTACCAATGGCATCTTGAGTAGGTGGTGGTGGTGGGGGGGTGTTAATCTAGAACTGAACCCTTTGCCTTTGGAATCTGATGCTATCCAAGTAAATAGTGTCAGAATTGAGTTGAATTGTAGGACATGCTGCTGGTGTCCAGGGAATTGCTTGTTGGTGTGGGAACCTCTCCCCCACCAAAAACACACACATTGGGATTTGGTGAGCAGGACCACCTTTTACAGATCTAAAAATAGTTGTTGATTTGTAGTTTGTTCAGTTTTCTACTTGTTATTAGGATGTAGTGGTGACTTTGAAGCTCCTCACATATGAGATGAAAAATGGAAGTTGTAATATATTTTTAAAATGTTTAAATTCACTAATAATTAGGAACTTTAAGATAAAATAACCACAAGACAACAATTGGGAAAAACAAGAAACATAATACATATTACAGGCAGAGACACTAGGGGGAGAAGAGGTTATGGGAAATCATACTCTCATGCATTGCTGGTGGAAAACGTGAGTTGTTATAGCCTTCTGGAAAACAATTAGGCAGTATTTATTAAATGGTACACATTTTTTGTGACCTAATTCATTAGAATTGTTAGAATCTCACACTTATAAATGAAAACATAAGTAGGTTAGAATACGTGTACAGAGTCATTGGCTGAGGGTCCTCCATTCACATACATACACACAGGAAACGGTCAGGCATAATGATCTCCCAGGCATAATCTCCCTGGGAAGGTGGATTTTGTTTGGATTTTCTCCCTGGAGAAAGGGTTAGCTATAAGCCCTCGGTAGCCAATTCACTCACAGCATTTAAGGATGGGTGCAAAAGGGACAGCAACATCATCCACTACAACTTAGAAAATCATATTATGTGACCATGAAAATAATGAATTAGTTTCAGTTGACTTAGAGACATTTCTGAAAAAGCAAACTTATATAAAATAATCTCTTTCTTTTGACAAAAGCAACCTATTTTTCTCTATATATTTGTATGTAAATTATGTGGGCATAGAGAACATCCAATGGGTACTTTATATGTGATTCTTGGGGAAAGAGAATCAATGCGAAAATGATGCAGATAGTGATGCGGAATAGACGAGAATGTCAGGTGTAGGGCAATTTAAGGGAAAAGAGAATGCACTTTGATTATAATTAACAAAAAATAAATGGAGAAATGGTTTGAAATATTTGGTGGTAAAACCTGGCCCTAGTGCTTCTGTCCGTTAGGCATACTTTGCTCTCTGTGCAGCCATAATCTGGGGAAGGAAGATTTACATCTTGGCACATTTTTACCATCTCTAGTGAGTTGAATGGTGTTGCACCCAAAAGATAATGTCTAAGTTCTAGGCCACATACCTGTGAAGGTGATGTTATTTGAAAACAGGGTCTTTGCAGATGTAATTAACTTAGGGATCTTGGGATGAGATCATTCTGGATTGGGGGGTGGGCCCTAAATCCAATGACTGGTTTCCTAATAAGAGAAAGGAGAGGGAGATTTGTGATACTGAGACAGAGAGTGGAAGGCCCTGTTTAGATGGAAGAAGAGATTGCAGGGATGTGTCTACAAACCAGGGAATGCCAAGGATTGCCAACAGGCACCAGAAACTCGAAGAGACAAGGAAAGATTGCCTCATAGAGCCCCTGTGGGCAGTGTAGCCTTGACAACACCTTGATTTCAGACTTCTAAGCCTCCAGAACAGTGAGAAAATGAATTTGTGTTGTTGTAGGCCACTAAGTTTGTGGTAATTTGTTATAGCAGCCCCAGCCAAGTCATACAGAGTCCATGTCACGGATGCTTTGTCACAGTTAGATGGCATTAAAAGACAGAGGCAATAGTTTATCTACTATTTTATATTCTTCACAGTACATAGGTGTTTTGCTGCTGTTTGTGCATTATAAATCAATAGAAATGTGCAAAACTGTGCCATTGAGCTTGGGCCTGTGGAGCTGGTTAGAAAACTGAGACCATGAAGAAAGGCTATGCATTTGCTTTAAAAATGTACCTTTCTGATATGTACATATCTTTAATACTGTGTATGAGAAAATAAATATAAATATATATGCGAAAGATGAACTTACTGATAGAAAACATGGAAGGCCTATTAAGAAAAATTTGACTACAGAAGGAAGACATTGGCCAACAATGTATACAAAGGGTTTGCCTCATTAATAATTTTAAAAATACAAATTACTAAAAGGAGTCCATTTTCAGCTATTAAATTGGCAAAAAATAACTAGTGTTGGCCAAAGTTCAGGAAAATGAGCACTTCCACACACTGTGGTCAGAGTATATTGATGCAACATTTCTGGAAGACTTAAAAATTAAGACAATGTACATTAATGGTCTTTCCATTTCAAATAAATACTTGTGCCCAGAAATCTTAATTCTATTTATTTATCCTGAGGAAATAATCAGGATATGGGAAAAGGATATATATAAGATATTCACTGAGGTTTTGCTTATATTGGTACAAAAATTAAAAACAGCCTAAAAGTATACTAATAAAAGCTTATTAACTAAATTATAGTAGAATCTCTACAATGGAAATTTCCTTAGGAATTAAAAATGCTGCAGTAGTAGAACATGTAGTGGTTGTACATGTTTATGATGTTCATAAAATATTAGGTAAAAGGAACAGATTATAAAACAACATACTATGTGATCACATTTTGGAAAAGTACATACAGAAAACAAACTGAAAAGATGCACATAAAATGTAAACAGTGGTTCTTTCTGGGTAGTAGGACTACACTGGACTTTATTTTCCTTGTGTGTGTGTCTTTCATACTTTCTTAATTTTCTATTACCACATAATGTTTATGAATGATTTGAATGATTATGAAATAATTTTATGCAATTGCTTTTTAAGAAAGAAAAATAATATTTAAAAAAAAGTCTCACTGGCTAGGTGATCAGCTCCTTGAGGTCAGGGACTGTGAACAAATCTTTTTTTTAACCTCTAATACCACTGACTATTGTGTCTGGCAAACAAAAAGATGTCAATTAATACTTCTCAAAATGAAATCGTAATACTTCAAACAAAACCTGTAGGGCTAAAATAGGATGTTTATTATAAATATTTTCTCAGTGTGATTTCTTTCTTTCTAAGATTTTTATTTATTTATTTGACAGAGAGACAGAGACAGAGAGAGAGCACCAGCAAGGGGAGCAGGAGAGGGAGAAGCAGACTCCCCGCTGAGCAAGGAGCCTGATACGGGGCTCGATCCTAGGACCCTGAGATCACTACCTGAGCCAAAGGCAGATGCTTAACTGATTGAGCCACCCAGGCGCCCTCAGTGTGATTTTTTTTTTTTTTAGTGTGATTTTTTTTAATAGGAAATTGTCAAGTTACTTCATTTCCCTCTAAAGTTACAATTTATTGCAGGTAATGGCATGGCACTGTTTTTAGTGCCACCTAGTCTACTAATTATCTCTCCAACAAAAGGCTTGATCTATATACAGGAGTCATTTTTAGGGGCTGCACCCTGTTTTATGAGTATTACTATATTCTTAATAACAAAGTATGTACATTTTCTTGTAATCTAAAGATACAAACTGACATTGGGTTTAGATACATTTGAATTCAAATTTTGTAGGTGAGGGGCAAAAATTTCCAAGGATTATGCCATAGGTACTAAGTGGAAACATTTAACTACATGATAAAAAAAAGTATAAAGATGTCAGATGTTCAAACTTGCCTTTTCCTTCAGATTAAGAGACAGATTTATTTAGATAGCTGAAATAGGACCCTGTAAGAGATGTTTTGTCTCCTTGACTATTCCCACAAGATTCTCAGAAAGGAATGAATAACCTAACTAATTGGATGTTTGACAGGGCCTGTATTAATTATATAAGTGATTTTTGTACATGATGTTCTTACAAAATAACCTGCATAGTTTATGTGACTGTAAACAATATTGTTTTATTTTAAAGTTATCCAAAGAACTGTTCACCAGTGATGAATACAAGATATGATGGATCTTACAGAGGTACTTAAGTCTACTATCATGTGAATGCCTAACTAGCTTTGATTATACAAACTAAATGAGCTCAAGGATACTATGATAATAAAAGATACTAATAATATGTAATTTAAATATCCTGGGGAAAATACTTCACTGTTATGGTTGATTTAAAATATCTAATATGTAAAGATTTTTAAATATAGTACAAATGGAAGAATTAAGGAGTGGGATGTTTATAAGACCAAATAAGCATTTTGACTTGAAAGACTCTTTTCATTTGCTTTAGTTTTCCAATGTTTTCCTTGCTGCCAAAATCTTAACCTCTTTTGATTAATAAGATGCTAATCCCGTTGGGACACTTATGGCTCAATAAACTTGAATGCTGCCCATCCTGTAAGTCCCATAAAAGTGAACAGCTGTCACTGACTTCATGCTCTTGTGCATTGTACTCCCTTTCCTTTACTGTAACTATCAGGGTTTCCTGTTCTGTCTCCTGAGGAACCTCGTAATGCAATATTTAGACCTCAATTTTATTTTAAGTCACGAAACAGTGCCTGAAGCTTAACTTAGTTGCTGTTTTTTCTTGTCATTTATTTCTGTCAAAATGAGTTCCTCTGAAATTATTTTCATCAAGAATTTTCATCTCAGGGTGCCTGGGTGGCCCAGTTGGTTAAGCGCCTGACTCTTGATTTTGGCTCGGTTCATGGTCTCAGGGTCGTGGGATTCAGCCCCGTGTCAGCTCCATGCTCAGTGGGGAGTCTGCTTAAGATTCTCTCCTTCTCCCCTCCCCCCGCTCACTCGTGCTCTCTCTAAATAAATCAAAAATCTTAAAATAATCTTAAAAAAAATCTTAAAAAATCTTAAAAACATTTTTTTTCATCTCATATTTTACCATCTGAGTTTGAATGATGATTTCCTTGAACTATTAAGGAAGTGGATTTTTTAAAAATTATTTACAGTATTTTCTACTAAGGATTGTACATAACTTCAGGAAATGACTTTATGAGAATATTTCAACAAATATATGACATATTAAAAAATGAGAGCCCTGATGTTTCACTAAGGTATGTAACTGAATTTTATGGCAAAGCTAAAAATGACAGAACTAAGGCTATCATGGGAAGTAGAAGCTCTTAACCTCTAAGGTCAACTGGAGAGATTCACTGTGGCGTCTCTTTGTAGAGTAACTTGGAAATGCAGTAGAAGGCCAAAGAGACCCAGGAGAATTCTCATATTTCCATCTGACTGACTGACTTCCTTCTTTCCTTCCTTCCCTCCCTCCTTTTTTTTTCTTCCTTCCTTCCTCTTTCTTTTTTCTTTTTCTTTTTCTTTCTTTCTTTCTTTCCTTTCTTTTTCTCTTTCTTTCTTTCTTTCTTTCTTTCTTTCTTTCTTTCTTTCTTTCTTTTCTTTCTTTCTTTCCTTTCTTTTTCTTTCTTTCCTTTCTTTCTTTCTTTCTTTCTTTCTTTCTTTCTTTCTTTCTTTCTTTCTTTCTTTCTTTCTTTCTTTCTTTCTTTTTCTTTCTTTTCTTCCTTCCTTCCTTCGTGCCTTTCTTTTTTCTTTCTGATTTATTTATTGGGGAGGAGAGTGAGGGAGAGGGAGAATCTGAAGCTGACTCAGCACTGAGCACAGAGCCTCTCTCACAACTGTGAGATCATGACCTAGCTGAAACCAAGAGTCAGATACTTGACTGAGCCACCCACGTGACACGCTTCTGTAAATGAACATAAAAACCCCACTGGGAACATGTATGATAAAGAGCACTGCCTTCATGTTTGGAGGGGTGGTGGAAATGCAGAGGCATGGCATCCAGAATGCTTTTTTCCATTGTGTGAACAAGTTTTCAGTATGTAATTATAAAGAAGCATTTGCTCTTGACTTTATTATGTCTATTGTTGCGTAAAAAAATTACACCGAAAACTTGATTTAAGATTTATCACCTCACAGATTCTGTGGGTCAGGAATCAATCTGGGTTCTCTGCTTCAGGGCCTCTTGAGTGGCTGCAATGGCAGGGGCTACTGTTGAGGCTTTCACTAGGGAGGATATGCTTCTACAATCACTCTTGTGGTTATCAGTAGGATTCAGTTCCTTGTGGGCTGTTGGCTGGAAGCCTTTCGCAGTCTCTTGCTATGTGGGCCTCTCAAGAGGTGGTTCCATCAGGGTGAGCAAGTGAGAGATCGAGAGAAGCCCATCTTTTTACAATGTGACGTCCTGTCACTTCTGCTATATACTCACTAAAAGCTAGTCATTATGTCCCATGCACACCGTAAGGGTGTACTACCAGGAAGTGAGATCAGGGAGCCCATCACATGCAAAATACATTCACATATTTCCCAGACTCCCAGAAGTCTCACTGCATTACAGTATCAGCTTCAAGTCCAGAATCTTATCACTGATAAGGCCAGGGTGGGTGAGACTCCTCAGGTGTAATTCTTTAAGTACAGCTTCTGGAACTCCTCTCCATCTGTAGACCCAAGAAGCTAATGGACAAGTCCACTCCCAACATACCATAATAAAGCAGGCGTAGGAGACCTGCAAGAAGACATTCCTGCTCATGAAGGGAAAATGGAGACTCAGAGGAGTCCCTACGTCCAGCCCACATGCAAGGGGAGGGGATTGTGCAAGGGTGTGAAAACCAGGAGTGGGAGGGGTAACTGGTGGCCATCTTAAAGGCTGCTTGCCACACTGCCCTTCTATTTGACTCTAATAATAAAAGATGTAAAATTTAAGGGCAGTATTTTATGAAGCATGAGGTGCAGCTGAGTTTTCAATATATATTGCATTCCTGTGAGTTTATATTGCATTTTTTTTCTTTGGCTCAGGGTAAAAATTGTTTTGCATTACAAGAATATTGGAGGAAATTGCTTAAAAATTCTGTCTCCTTCTATCATAGCTATAGATCTGATCACTGACTCTTACATTGTTTAGTTTTCCAAAAATTCTCAAAATGTTTTCCTAAGGTTTAATATAGCATCTGCTATAGCTCCATACTTATTCCTCAAGTTGCATTCTGTATTTCTTCTTCAATTTATCAATACATTGATTGCATTTGCATAACATTCAAATTACATCCCTTGGTGAAACATCAGTCTCTACTTTGACTATGAGAGCTGTTCTGGCTTCTTCTTTACACTACTGAGTGAACTAGAGAAATAACTTTTCCACTTCTTTTCTCTATACTGCTTAGTTACTATATAATTTTTTTTTCCCTAATCACACATTTCTTTGAAATAACACAAATGAAGAAATGTGATGCAAACTAGAAATTATAGGTAAGTCAGGTTCCACATCAGTTACTTAAACCCTGAATGATAGTGCCTCAGGTTAAAGAACATCAAAATTTTATTAAATGTGCAGTTTGAGTACTTCTCTTAATTGAGCAATATATGTTGGGTGCTTTGTGATACTTTGGAATCTAATTGTACACTTTAAACATGTATAAATACTACTAAAAAGTATCTATAATAAGCATATCCAAACCAGAGCATAGGTTAGGAAATTTTTTTTATTTCTGTATATTCTTTAATGATGTCAAAATAATAAAAATTTAGAGCATACAGTGGCATCTGTGGAAACCCTAAGATAACTATAATATCTTTAATAATAATGCTTCATATTTTTAGTATTCTATGGTATTTCTATTTAAAAATCAGACTGTTCCCCATTATATAAGTATCCCTATAATTTTATGAATAATCTATCCAAATATGCAGAACAGGCCTTTGGGAGAGAAAAAAAATACACTCAATATTTTTCTTAACTGACACCTGACTAGGTTTTTTGTTTGTTTGTTTGTAATATAAATATGCTATGCTATCAGTTTTTATCTTCAATGATATATGAAAGATCCAAAATCAAATTGGCTGTCTCCACAGCCACCTGCAGGCCACTGAGCTTAGCAGTAAAACAGTCCAAGGTCAGGTTGTTGGCTGAGCCCGTAGCTTCATGTGGAAGGCAAGTTTGTGGTGCAAAGGGATGCCGAGTAGTCTTCAAGAAAGACCAGTGGAGTTCTTCCTGGCTATTGTATAGTCCACAGCCACATCTTGAAAGCAAATCTGGCCAGTTAACAACAGAGGGAGACTCTGCCTGAGTGGACCAAAAGTGTCCATACTTCATGTCAGTAAGAACTTCACCTCCATCATGTTCCAAAGAGCCAGCGACAGATTCTAATGCACTACAGAATGCTTCAGTGATTAGTTGAAGTTCTGTTTGAGTACATCCATCATCTTTTAGAATGCTTTCTGGCTCATTACAAATCTAAAGAGTAATAAAACCATTGAAAACACATACAGAGCAATATTATAAAAATGTTTCTTAAAGATAAAATACTTGATCAGACCCTTATCATAATGTTACTATTTATGTTCAATTTCCTTAGGGGTTCAGCACGATGCTAATGGGCAAATATGGGTCAGCTGGCCAGGCTATTATCCCTTAGTTGGGTTGGTTATAGTATAAATATATGCTAGTCATGTTATCAGAATGAATGAATCAGAATAAACCCCATCATCAGCTTACTCTGAATGACTACCCAGTTGTGCCTCCTCAATATTTGATGGACAAGGCATAATGCATATATCACAGGTTTTTATACACACAGGAGGAGGTTCCTGAAGGCTAATGTCCAAATACTGTACTTATTTATAGTTGGCAAAGTGTTTGAGATTTGTTTAAAATGAGAACACACATAATTATTAAGACAAAAGCCATTTTGGGACATGTGTAATTTTCACAGCAATGTTTTAAAAATAAGTAATCTCTTTAAATTAATGAAAAAGTAATATAATTTTAAACTTTTTTTTTTGGTTCCACCGTTCTAAAAAAGTTTCTCCTAGGGGCGCCTGGGTGGCTCAGTTGGTTAAGCGTCTGCCTTCGGCTCAGGTCATGATCTCAGGGTCCTGGGATCGAGCCCCACGTAGGGCTCTTTGCTCAGCAGGAAGTCTCCTTCTCCCTCTGTGTTCTCTCTCTCTCTCTCAAATAAATAAATGGAATATTTATAAATAAAAATAAAAAAGTTTCTCCTAGCAATTTCACTATAGAAAAATAATATATTAGCAAGTTAATAACTGAATGATAGTTAAAACCCATATCCAAACTATTCCAAAGCAGTGGCTGCTTTTTTTTTTCTGCCCAGGAGGTGTGAACCAGATGAGACCATTTATGCTGCCTGTTCTTTCCCCATATTTTCAATGCTATATTGTTTCTTCAAAATCCTCTCATAAAACCTTCCTCCTCCAAAAAACTTTTCCAGTTTACTTAATTCCATTTGCAGTCTATATTATTGTGTATTCAGCATCAATACATGGGCACTGATTTTGTTTTTCATAATGTATATTCTGATAACTTTTCATGAATGAGCTTTATCATCCAATAGATTTTAAATCATTTTGGGAAAAAGGGGGGGGCATATCTATAAAAAAAAGTTCACTCTTTCTCTAAATCTAGTCAGCCACTGGAAGCTCTGCAGTCTCTCTCTCTTTTTCATTTTTAAAGTTCAATGCAGGGCTTGAACTCACAACTCTGAGATCAAGACCTGCGCTGAGGTCAAGAGTCAGATGCCCAACTGACTGAGCCACTCAGGCGCTCTCGGCAGTCTCGATAACACTCCTGACTAACCAAAGAGTCAGTTGCAAATATCTGGAAAACACATACCTTTTTGTACCCATTTTCAAAGAAAATAGGTCAGTATTTATGAAATAATCAGAACTAAAATGCACTAAATTTATCTATTATCAGGAATATAGTTTCCTAAATGAATAAAAAACCATTCTATTTGATAGAACTCATAACATAGATACCAATTTAAAAATTATAATAGAATCTAATACTTGGAATGCGTTATTAAATGAAACTAAGTCTTTTCTTGATAGACCAGAAGGTACTGAAGTATTCTGTAGAATCTTAACACTTTCATTATGACTATCAATTATGATCATACCACAGCAGTTGAAATCTCTAATACAACTTCCATTAACAGAATGCTCATTTCAATATGCAATATTTCAACAATACTCAAAGAATGTGATCATTTGGTGAAAGGATGGATTAATAATAATCATGGTGATAAAGCTATTACCTTATATTTGCAACTGTTACTTTCCTCAAGTGTTTTCAAATACAAAATTTGAGTTAGACTACTGAGAAATTAAGCATTAAAGGCTCCAAGGTCATGTTACCCTGGTTTGGTTTATTATCTCATAAAACAAATGTCGCTGAGAATTCAGATAATCTGAGCAGGTCCATCTAACTTACCTTGTGTCTGATATATGCTGCCAAATGAGTTTCAGTACAGCCACCTCCCAACAAAACACTGGGTTCCTTGATTGTCAACTGCAAAGCATGCAGTGCGGTTTGACATGTGAGCTAAAAAAGAGGCGAATCATCAGAATTAGACACTGACATCAGATTACAAAGAAATATAACCATGTTTTCAAGGGAACTTAGATAGCAGACTCAAAGAGCTGGATTTTAATTGCAAAAGAACAAAGCTTGTGTTGCCAAGGTTGTAATGTAATGAATACATTTTGGAATAATAAAGATTAGAGATTAAAGAAAAGTATTTTAGCCAGATGTTTGTTTCCATGGACCAGATTAATATCAACTTTCATATGCACTTAGCTCTTCAAACTGAGATTCACAAATGGATGGCCTCAAAATAACTGGGTCACCAAGGTTTGCTAGTATTTCTACTAAAAAAATTATTTGTCTAAATAAATTAGCTGTATACATGCTATAGAATTTCTTGCAAGTTGCTATGGAAGTAATAACAGCTACAACCCAGTAGCAATAAAAAGAAAAACATAGAGACCTTTCATATTTATCAAGGATATATCCTTGAGTATATATAATCTTTAAGTTTGTGACCAATACCATAGGTTATCACTTCCCTTATATAAGTTGCATGTGTTATTGCTGGTAGAAGACAACAAACTCTATCAAGAGGTGGATGATGGGTATGGCTGGGGAATTCATTTTTCTCAGTGAATTATTCATACACATTAGCATCAAAGAGTACACAGTTCAAGTGAATTACTAAGAAAAGTTCACATGTCAAGGACCTTTAGATTGTGTGTAAATACCAGAAATAACTGGTAGTGCTCGCCAAGTCTACTGTAATATCACAGGCAAGTAAATCTGCTTACTTGTGACTTTAATTCTGTCATTTTTGTTTTTGCTTTCTAAATCATCTGGGAAAGTTATGAAAAACAAAATACATAGCTCACCTGTATGAAAAATTCTATTGTGTCTGACTATCTAATCCCGGCATTCGGAGTCTGTGACCTACCTTCAGCTCGTCCCAAGCAGTGTCGTTTCTGCTGCAGAGCAGCAAGCTGCAGATAGTTGCTTCATTAGGAATAAGATGAAGAAAATGTTTGAAGCCAAATTTTGCAGGGCACAAATCTTTCACACTTCCATAACTACTAGGAGAGATTGAGCCTAGGGAACCAATAGGCGGTGTTCCTGTTTTTTTAGTTTAGAAAACACAAAACATATGAGTAAAGATGGAACATCCAGTCATTAAAACTGATTCCTAGCCAATATAAAAGTCCCACACGCATACACTTTAAAACATGAAATATAGAATAAATAAGATGCTTCTAAAACCTATAAAATAAGTAGTATTCTGCTATTAAGATGATATAGAAATAAAGCAGAGGTTCTTTTGGTTTACAGACTTCTTTGAACATCTGTTAGGAGCTATTTTATACTCTCTAGAAAAAGGCTCACAAAAAATGTGCATACATTTTCTGGGAGCTTAAAAAATTTGCAAGAACCCAGAAAATAATCACTGAACAATTAGACTGCTTTGAATATTCTTTCTTTTGAAGCCTCAGAGTAAGGAATACTTGAGTAATCTGAAATTTAAGGATTAAAAAAACAAAACAAAACACCTACAGGATGTGTTACTTCACTTGGTGAACGCAACAGAGAGGGTCTGTCTCTACTGCTTATGAGCCACTGGACACGAAGCAAGTCACTCATATCATTTAACTTTTCTGGGTGGGCCTCCCCATAGGAGAGTAAAATGGGGATAATAATGTCTGCTTCACAAATAAAGCAAATCAAATGTTCAATGCTCTGTATGCCATGACGAACTTCAAACACACCAGTGGCCCATGCACAATAACCCCACTACTTAATCCAGACCAATAAAGAGGAATTTTGTCTGAAAGAGGGAGAAAGAAGGTAACGTTAACCTAGATACACTAGGGAGGGTGGAGAACATAGTTTACCTAAGCCTACCTAATGGCTTAGGTAATTGGTATAATTATTTTTTTCCCTTCCTTTTTATCTCAAAAGGTCACTGCTCCCAAGATCCAGGACTAAAGTTCTGGCTATTTATACCATGTTCTAGTTATATGCAGGATAAGGAAGAATTGTGGGGGTATAGAAACCCAGTGCCCACTTACACTATTGTTTCTATGGCAAAATGTTTCACACTTTAATTTTTTTAGAGAGGGAGAGAGTGAATCTTAAGCAGGCTCCATGCCCAGCACGGAGCCTGATGTGGGGCTTGATCCCACAACCTTGAGATCATGACCTGAGCTGAAACCAAGAATTGGATGTGGATGCTTAACCAACTGAGCCACCCAGGCACCTGTTTCACATTTTTTTTTAATTTTTATTTACTTATTTATGTTATGTTAATCACTATACATGGTGGCATCACAATTCCGTACTTCAAGCTCTATTACAAAGCTGTCATCATCAAGACAGTATGGTACTGGCACAAAAACAGACACATAGATCAATGGAACAGAATCGAGAGCCCAGAAATGGACTCTCAACTCTATGGTCAACTAATCTTCGACAAAGCAGGAAAGAAGGTCCAGTGGAAAAAAGACAGTCTCTTCAACAAATGGTGTTGAGAAAATTGGACAGCCACATGCAGAAGAATGAAACTGGACCATTTCCTTATACCACACACAAAAATAGACTCAAAATGGTTGAAAGACGTAAATGTGAGACAGGAGTCCATCAAAATCCTAAAGGAGAACACAGGCAGCAGCCTCCTGTTTTGTCACATTTTAAAAACTAAATAATCTGTAATACCCAAATATTCACAACTGAAGAAGTCATGAAAAACCAGTAAATATTTAAAACTATGGGTCTGATCCAGAACATCAACAGGAGTTCCACGGAACTATTTCATTATTTCATAATAATTTCCACTTTGACAATCATGGGACAGCCTTAGAGAGACAGGGCAATAACCCAGATATTAGGTATTCAATACTGGCATATGTACTACTACTTTTTGATGATTTATAACAACACTAAAAATAGTGAACTTTAACAATGGCTTAAGTCTGATAAATGTTGCAATCAATCAGAATAGAATGACCGGTATGTTGTCAATGCAATTAAAAGGATATTGAAAGTGGCTCAAATCATGAACTCTTTACATTGTCATGTTTCTTTGGCTGTAATAGGTGAATATGAGCCTTATGTCTGATTTTAGTTTGTAAAATACAGTGAATTTCTTGCCTGTTACAATTCTGTATCTTACCAAATATTAGTCAGTTCAACAAACATTTTAGAACACATACTGTGGACCAGGCCTGTTGTCAGTGCTAAATATAAAAGATAATCCTGATTCTTAAGGAGCTCAGCTGGAAATATCTGGGATATTTAAAGGTAGCGCGCATGTGTGCATGCACACATTCACCCACCTACCCACCCCTAATTAGGAATTACTATTTAGGCAGTATGGTAGTGAAGAAGTAGAGAAGTGAAGAAAAGAATATTTTAGCTGCAAAATTACCTTCTGAATATAATGTGATTTCTACTTGTAAAATTGAAGTAGAAGAATTTTGTGTAAAGCATGAAAGACCTTAGGATTATGAGGCTGTTAAACTTCTCAGTACTCTAAGATGTTTGGGGGGTTAATGGTTTTAGATTATAATAGACCCTAGTCTTTTCTGGGGCTGGAAAATACATAGAAATTGCCATAATCACTCAAGTTTTAGTAAATGAACAGTACAGGGTGTTTCTGAGAAGCCACCTTGTCTGGCAGAAATGATACACATGCTGCAAGGTTGGCAGCTTCTAAAATTTTTCAAGATGTTAACAGTGACACACACCAAGAATGTCTCTGCTCAAAAAAAGAGTGTGATTTATTAACTGTAAGGGGCAAAAGCTGAAGGCGCTTTTTACCTGTTACTTTACTCAGGGGTTCCATCACAGCCACTCCAACTCTGTCTACAGCAATTACACGGTGCATATGGAGAAACTGTTTTAAGGATGGGTGTATAACTTTTTGGCACATGACAAGATCTACGTGATCACTAACTAGCTGCCTTCCTAGGTTAAGCAACTGCTCCAGGGCTGCATTTTCAAGAGAGACCCTGGAACTGACCACCACAGTTCCTTCTCCAGTATCAGAGAGATCTCCAGATAAAGAAGCACAAAAGAGTGCCACCTTGAAGGCATCTGATTTTTTGATAGGTAAGATCTTCATCAATTGAACTTCTGACATTTCAAGAAGTATTCCAGGGAATACAGAAGAATCTAGAACTCTTTGCCCTTTTAAAGGCACAATTATACTCTTTCCTAAAATGAGGCGGTCTTTGGCGTTGTCTGGAATTGTAAGTAAAAAGGCTCTCAGAACCAAAGCACTGATATGGTCTGTTTCCTCTCTGGTGAGCATGCTGGCGGGTTTACTTGTTACTATACTGCGCACCAAACAAAGGAGGGTCTGAGGCCTGCTAAAGTCAACTAGAATTCGACAACCACAGGACTCGGACTTGAGGTAACTGGTGCAGAGGCGTAAAAGTTGCTGGTTTAATTTAATAACAGTGGTGGGTGTCAAGCCTGTTCTCTGAAGGTTTTCAATCAGATTGCAACAAAGAATGGCTGTGAATAAGCCACAGTCACTGAAACACGACACATGATTCTGCATGGATGTTGTCAGGATCTTTAAAATGGGATGGGTGACAGGAAGGTTGGAGAGCAGGGCCGACGAATGTGAGGTGGTGCACACACAGCCTCCAAGGCCATTGTGCACCTGCTTCAGCCTCCCCGAAGGGCCATAGCTGGATGTCAGGATTCCTTTCAAGACACAAAGTGTGGCCCTGACTCTCTCACTTGTCAGTGGTTCACTTTTACACGACGATGGCTTTTTAGCTTCTAAACGAGACATCTTACTTCCAGTCGCAAGTGGTGAAGACAGTTTTTATTTTGTTAGACATATTTTTCTATTTATTTCATTGTCATGGGTCTTGACATTTAGAAAAAAAAATTATCCTTCAAGAATGAAAGTACTGAATATGCAGCACTGTGACTTTAAAATTAAATAGCTCCAGGCTTATGAAGATAACTAGCATGTAATGACTTAGTGATATATTAGTAATTCCAAATATTTATTTTTATTTCATTCTTCAGTACTCTGTTGTTTGCCTCTAGGTTGAGATTTTATAGATTGTTTTGCAGCCCTCTGTATAAAGTATGTTCCAAGATGGACACCTATGAAAGACACCCCAGCTACAAGAAGCCAGTTCTTTCCAATCCAGCTGGTGTTTTTCATCTCTTTCAGTATCAAGCTCAGATTCAAAGATGCTTCTTTCTATAAGAAATAAAGGAAAAACATTTTAGAGAAATAAGCCCAAAACATTTAAAAGAATGCAGCTTAATATTTTGATGCTCTGCTCCCTCTTTAGGAAAAGGAATTACCAACTGGCACAAGCCTCCACAAAATGAGAAATGTAAATCCACTCAGACTAAACAGTCATTCCTTTATTCTTCAATGAATCCCTCCAAGAAAAAGTACTGATATTTGAATGATTTTGGAATGCAGAACAATATAGCTAGAAAGCTTACAGTACAGTTATTTGAATATGATATGCTTCTAGAAAAGAAATGCTACATTATAAAACTCATTATAAAATGCTGAGTCTTAAAAAAAAAATTCCCAAATGTTTTTATTCTCTTACATCAAGATTTAATGTTATGTTTTCTTCTGTAACTTTGGTTTACTTGGAAAGCGTAGGTCTGAAAAAGATACATGTACATCAAATCCTGCTTAAAAATAATTATGAAATAAGAGAACTGTTAGTCTCCCTACTATAGACACACTCTGTATTGTATAGGCCATCTCTAGCTGTATAAATCTGCGTAGCACATTGTCCCAAAGAATAAACCATGTTTTCAATGTTTGGCTAACTTCAATGTAATTTTCTATAGTTTTATTCTATCAATCAACGACTGTCAGTTTTAATGTCCTACAACTGAATCCTCTCCAAGACTTTGGTTAATGACAGTAAATATAAAAACCAGGGGATATGCTATTTGACAAAGAGAAAAATAGGATCTGATTTGCAATTCGATCTCAAAAGGTCTAAATACCATAAAATGTAACAAGTGCGCTCATACTAGCTTTCTTAACAAGGTTGTAAATAAATAGTGTGCCTTGGGGCATAAAATCCTGACACTTTAATAATGTGTAGAAAAAATAAAAAATCTCAGGTCATGGACCTTATCTGTTAAGGTTAGGTGCTTTGAAGGTGAAGGTTCAGCCAATTATTATTTTTAGGAATATGGTAATTATACTAATTACTTGGACAGTATTCAGCATAAATAAAACTAAGTGGACTACCAGACCATAGTACTACCTGAAGTAGACTACGGCATAGTGTGATACAGACCAAAAAGGTGATGGAAGAAGTGCAAAGAAGAGGTGAAGAGAGGGAGGGAATGTTATTCGAAGTGTTATTTTGGTTACCACTCCTCCCCATTTAAAGGACTGTAACCATGGCAACTTGGCCCAAATAAAGGGAAGGCAATGATGCCTAGTTTTCTCTCTGCAATAAAGCTATAGTCATCTTTGTTTTATAAGACGAGGAAAAAAATCTTTCATCTTATGCTAGGAAGAGCCAAGGTACTTAAATATTATTTCAATGGTTATTTTAGATTCAGGAAAATCTGTGACATACATTTAAATGAAATCTTAGTGAAGTGACTTCCGTACATTATTTTACATGTTACAGCGCACAACCACACAAACCACAAATCATAACAGAAACTGTGATCAAGAAGATGATTTCTCCAGTTAAAAAAAAAAAAAAAAAGCATTTTCAATACCTAACGGTGACATGCAACTTTTCAAAAGTGGAATGTTAAGTCGGCACCTCTAACAGTCTTGTGGTAGTGAGACCAGTAACCACATCTTTTGGCTAGTATCTCTATAAAATGAGAAAGGAAGAAATCCTTGAAAGTGTTGGTGACTCCCAAATCATTTTTAGGATGTCAAAACTTGCCGACTTGTGGGTCTAGATCGAGACAAAACAAGGTACAACTGAAAGAAAAGAAATGAACCAAACACTGGGCTGGCTTACAGAATATGTTTGGAAGTGTCAGTTTAGATGTGTTAAGACTCTTTTTTCCTAACACTGCGACCCACAGTTCCAAAGGCTACCATCACATGAACGACTCTGACTTCCTGGATGCATAGGCCTGGCAGACGGGCTTTTGCAGTAATGGATAACCTAATTAAAATAATAGTAACACTTACATGACTGTATTCTAAATTTAGACACACACTATAAATTATGATTTAAAAAACTATAAATCATAATTTTCTCCTAAAAGGAACCAGGTTTCTTTGGAGAAATGGCTGATTCTAGGTCTGAGGCAAGAAATACACAAGATGAGCTGAGGACTTTTTTCGCCAAAAAATGTACTTGGGTCATATCAAAGAGCACAGGAAAAAAACAGACACAGGAGTCAACTTCGAGGGCATCCAAGATGGTACAATTTGAGTCTTAAAAAGAATACGGGATAGTAATACCTTGAGATAACTCAAATAATTTGCAAACTCATGAATTCATATTGTCATCAAACCCAAAAACCCTCATTGCTATTAGGGCACTAACTCACTTTTATAAAAACTGATAGAAGAAATAAAGCAGTTTTCTTGCTTTTCCTGATAAATGCATTTTGAGGGGTAACTGAATAGCTGATGCGGGGAAGTTGTTCTAGCTCATAAATGGAGAAGGAATGACAGAATTTGAACAGCATCATTTTGCAACCCCTAAGGAAATAATGGATTAGACCTTCATGGTGGTTGGCAAATTACAGCCCATGGGCCACATCTTGCCCACTGCCTATTTTTGTAAATAAAGTCTTATTGACTCATGCTCATGTATCATGTATGAATGCTTCTGTGCTACAACAGAAAGTTGAGTAGTTGAAATAAGAGACTGTATGGTCTGCAAAGCCTAAAATATTTACTATTTGGTCATTTATAGAAAAAAAGTTTGCCAATGCCTAGATTAGAACAATGATCATAAATAATTTTTTTAGGGAGTGTGTAGGGGTGAAGGGAGAGGGAGAGAGGGAGAGAGAGAGAATCCCAAGCAGGCTCCATGCCCATCACGGAACCTGTCACAAGGCTCAATCCCACAACCCTGAGATCATGACCTGAGCAGAAATCAAGAGTCAGATGCTTAACTGACTGAACCACCCAGGTGCCCAATCATAAATAAATTTCATAACAGATTTTATAATGGAGAGATCAGACTGATAATGCACTTAAATCTTAGCAACACTGAAAGTGAATCAGACATTAAATGTGAAACAATGTGGATTCACTAGGATGTATACCATAGCACATACATGAAGTATTCTTTTTCAAGAAGAAAAAAAACAAAGTAAATCAAAGCAGGCCTTCTGATCTAACTACCAGATTATAGGAGATACGGGAGAGCAAGAAACTTGTTAAATGACAAAATAAGGACTCAATCAACCAAATTCAGAATGTGGGACATTCAAAAAGAAGCAGACTGGGAGGGGAAACGTAGTGGTTGAAAAGATCTATCTTTAAAATGCAACGTGTGGACCTTGTTTGGATTCCAATTCCAACAAACCACCTCTAAAGGAGATTTTTTTAAAGATAAATTTGGAAATATGAACATGGCCCTGGGTATCCAATGATAGGAGTTAGCATTAGTTTTTTCAGTGTGATAATGCACTTGTGGTTGTGTATTTATCCTTAATGTTAAAAATACACACTGAAGCCTGGGATTTGCTTTAAAATATTGTAGTAATCAAAAAGGGGTGGAGACAGAAGGATAGATAAAAGAAGATGGGCAAAATGTTGTTAAGTGTTAAAGCTGGGTGATGGATACTAGAGAGTTGAATATACTATCCTCTCTTTATTTTGGGGTATGTTTGCAATTTTCCATAATAAAAAGTAAAAATTATGGGGTGGCTTAGTTGGTTAAGCATCTGACTTGATTTCAGCTCAGGTCATGATCTCAGGGTCCTGGGATTGAGCCCCGTGTTGGGCTCCATGGTCAGCAGGGAGTCTGCTTGTCTCCCTCTCCCCCTGCTTGCACCCTCTCTCTCTCTCTCTCTCTAAAATAAATAAATAAAGCTTTAAAAAAAGTAAAACTTAAAAAAATAGTAAGGGACAAATAACAGTACATTCTTTTGATAGAATCAGTGTTTAACTCACTCTAAATCTGGTTTTAACATTTGCTCACCCCAAAGTTGTTCTAATATCTGTTTCTGCTTGATTGGCAGCGTTGGTCACTTAAGACTTCTTAATACTACAGCACTGACATCCAAAATCTCTATTTTTACTTTAGTGTTTTAGAAAGATGCTTTCTTTTCTCAACTTTACTTTTTCTCTAGGAATACCTCAATAATATTCCTTGTATTTCTTTTCACAGGAGGAGAAACTACTTCCCTTTTTTTTCAAAGTTTGGCTATAGCAGGGCCCCAAACTCTTACGAGAAGAATTAAAGGAAAAAAATGATGTCATAAGTAATATACCCACACACTATATATATATATATATATATATATTGCACTATATATGTATTCTCTCTCCCTCTCTCTACAGACATACACACACACACACACATGCATTCTCTCTAACGATCTCATTAGTCTAGAAAAGCTAAAATCAAGCATCTAATAAACTCCTTAACTCTCTGCTCATGTGCACTAAAACTCCCTTTATAAACACAAATCTTACACAGAATGTCTTAAGGTTACTCTTTTATGTTATTAAGCTTCTGACATTTTACTGTCTGGCTTTTTATTATTAAATAATTGTCTAATACTTTAAGCCATGCTCTTCCCTTTCTCTTTAAGAGCTTTTAAAAATAAAATCTTGATTTTAAATAATGTAATCAGAAATTATAATTTTATCATAAATCAAAATCATAGACCTCTTAAGAATGAGGAAAATCTTACTGAGGTCTTCCTTCTGTAAGAAGCAGGCCCTAAACTGACCGCCTTATGCCAAAATTTAAAGCATATTATTACTCACCACAAGGTCAAAATGGTATATTAAGGTAGAAAATGCTCCACAATTATAGGGTCACAGTTTTCTGTCTGGGGGCAGATGAGTTTCATAATTCAGAATTTCTGGGATTTTAGAAAAATAATATAGTGTCTGGCACCCATTAATCAAACACAACAGTATTTGTGCAGTGAAACTAAATATTCATATTGAGTGGAATAGACTGCAAACTGCCTCATGTATTAAGGTCAAGTTCTGCTACCAAAGGAGTTATGACAAAATCTTTTGGATTTTAGAACTTTTGGATTTTGGAATTATAGTTAAGGGATTATAATCCTGAAGGATGTAACTATATTCCCTTATTTCAGTGACTCTCAAAAGTAAGATTATTTTGAAGGTAAAATATTAAATACTAGGGGCGCCTGGGTGGCTCAGTTGGTTGCATCTGCCTTCGGCTCAAGTCATGATCCCGGGGTCCTGGGACTGCACCCAGCACTGGGCTCCTCGCTCAGTGGGGAGTCTGCTGGAAGATTCTCTGCCCCTCCCCCTGCTTATGCTCGCTCGCTCTCTCGCAAATAAATAAAATTTAAAAAAATTAGATACTTAAAAAAAGATACTAAAGATGGAATACAATTAGTTTTATTTGCCTTGGAAAGAAACAGAACAATAGTAACAAAGGAGAGAACTTTTGCAAGTTATAGATTTGTATGCTCTGAGACGGATTTATGGCAGGTAGACAATTGCTCTTTTGGACACACTCATGATCCTGGTGACATTGTTAATGAAAAGGACAGGACAAGTAATGGACTGTCCTCCTTTCATCCAAATGACTCTGCGAGGCAGCTGTCAAAGGTCTCTACGGAACAAACTTTTTTAGAAGCAACTGCAGAATAATATTATGTCAGTGGGTCATAATAAAAACAACAGGTAACTTACTAACTTCAGCTTTTTCTTGCCAGGGTTCTAATTTTTAATTTTTTTAAAAAAGAGATTTATTTATTTATTTGTCAGAGGGAGAGAGAGCGTGCAAGCACAAGCACGGGGAGCAACAGGCTGAGTAAGAAGCAGGCTCCCCGCTGAGCAAGGAGCCTGATGCGGGACTCAGTCCCAGGATGCTGGGATCATGACCTGAACTGAAGGCAGATGCTTAATCGACTTGAGCCACCCAGGTGCTCCTATACTTTTTTAAAGATTATATTTCCCATTGTTGTAACATACAATACCATTTGGTTAACCAGATTAAACTGAACTTACCTGAAGATTCCAAGCCTGCTATTTCCCTTCGATGTGATTCTTCTCAGGACATTCAAGTGCTGGACTATCTGGTGCAGAAACATTGTCCTTACTAGGCATTTGGAAAACAGGGCTGCTCTTGATTCTGTGCCATCCCAAATGTATGAACCCAACTAAAGGTACCATAACAATCAGAACTTTGTAGTTTCTCCAGAAGTTCTGAAAGCTCATAGTACTTCAGCATCAGTGCACCTAGGAAAAGGCCAACAGGTAAAGATGATAAGAACAAAACAACTCCCTCAAGTTACATCTATGAACTGCCACAAGTAAAATATTGCACTCTAATAAAAGTGGACTATTAAATATTTTTGGGTGCAATATAGTGTGATATTCATTATCAAAAAGGGATATGTTGTAGGCTCAAAGGGAGAGCAAGAAGTCAGGCTTCAGAAACTTATAAAACAATACAAACCTTTAAAGATTGTTAAAGGGGCCACATCACCCGCTAGAAAGCTATATAAATCTTTGGAAATGCTCATGCATAGATATTATTTTCTTTATATAATTAATTATATATTCTCTGAGCCACAGTAAAATTAGATTTAAAAAATACATTTAGTCAGAATTTTAACAGAAGAATCAAATGGTAATCCTTAAATATGCAATAAGAATTGAGATTCTGCATTCTGACATGTTAAGTGATGGTGTTTCAACTGAGATTGGGACAGGCATGCATGGATTCCAATTTTAACAGGTGAATACTGGCATGGACTCTGAGTTAGGATGAATTAATGCCATTTCTATTTATGTCCTGATGCACAGGATTTTAGTGTTTACACTTACTACTTTTTTTTTCCCTAAAAATTTTTATTTGACAGAGAGAGACACAGCGAGAGAGGGAACACAAGCAGGGGGAGTGGAAGAGGGAGAAGCAGGCTTCCCGCAGACTCTACCCTACACGGTTTACTCTCTACCCAGTTTACATAGAGAAATTGGGGCGAGTAACCTGCCTGTAGTTACAGAGCTAGGTTGTATTAAAAAAGATTCCTTTCCTCTGTCTTTGGTCTGGAATGCATGGGATGTGGTCCAAGAAGTCTGTTTTTGATGATCTGTTGGGTTTGGGAACTCGAGTCTGGACAACCTCTAAAGACTAATTATATACTTTTTAATTTAAGGGACGCTCATTAGGCTTTAGTGATTAGCTTATAGACTTTTGATGGTATGAATGGGCCCACTTTCAAAGTTCCTTTCTAAGCACAGAAAGACAATAAATACTGCTCCATCATCTATGGAATATACTAAGAATTAGGTTCAATAGCATATATGAGTTTCAGTATCATGCAATCCATTATGTTACAATAATTTTGTATGAATGCCACTAGCAAAATGTCTGAACAGAACTTTTACTTATTCTTTCCCTTTTTTTTAAAGATTTTATTTATTTATTTGAGAGAATAAGAGAGAGAGAGAGAGAGCACATGAGAAGGGGGAGGGTCAGAGGGAGAAGCAGACTCCCGGCTGAGCGGGGAGCCCGATGTGGGACTCGATCCCGGGACTCCAGGATCATGACCCGAGCCAAAGGCAGTCACCCAACCAACTGAGCCACCCAGGCGCCCATATTCTTTCCCTTTTAAGTCAAGATTAAAATCTACTGCTAATGAGTTAAACTTAACACCTTAACCATCTCAAGTGTTCCATGTGTATGAGAAACTGAGGGTTCTAGAGGGGACGGGGGTGGGGGGATGGGTTAGCCTGGTGATGGGTATTAAAGAGGGCACGTATTTAATGGAGCACTCAGTGTTGTAGGCAAACAATGAACCATGGAACACTATGTCAAAATCAATCAATCAATCAAAATATCATATGGCTTTGTGTATGTACATGATTAAAATTTACCCAAATGTTAAAAAAAAATAAAAGGGGGCACATGGGTGGTTCAGTCAGCTGAGCATCTGACTCTTGATTTCCGCTCAGGTCATGATCTCAGGGTTGTGAGATCAGCCCTGTATAGGGCTCCCTGCTCAGTGGGGAGTCTGCTTGGGATTCTCTCTCTCCCTCCTTCTAACCACCCCCGCTCTCACATGTGTTCTTTTTAAAATAAGTAAATCTTTAAAAAAAAATAAACAGAAAGCTTAGAGTTACGCCTATGTACATATATCATTTCCAACATTAGAAACCATTTCTCCCACTGTCCAAATTCACGTTTTGTAAGGACTTTGTTGTAAAACTTGAACTACTAGATGGAAAAAAACAATGGCCTACTTTGTAACTGAAAGTATTTTTGCCTTTTTCCTGTTCTATTTTTTTTTTTTTTAAGATTTTATTTGTCAGAGCTCACATAAGCAGAAGGAGTGGGAGAGGGAGAAGCGGACTCCCCGCTGAGCAGGGAGCCCGATGCAGGACTCAATCCCAGGACTCTGGGACCATACCTGAGGTGAATGCAGACACCTAACTGACTGAGACACCCAGGTGTCCCGCCTTTTTCCTATTCTAAAGTGCTCTTGTATCCTATGACTTTTTGCAACCTTTAGGGACTGTACCTTTTATGGACATACTTATGTTTTATCTTTGGAGAAAGCCGATCACAATTAACTGTATCATTAACTTTCATTGTGAAGCCCACCGTACAAAATGCCTTTGAGATTTGAGGATACGATAAAACCCGGGGTGATTTGGGAGTAATGAGGGAAGAATTATAGTAAGGATTACTTCATAGAGAGAAAGGACAGAGGCTATACCAGTTAACTGGCTTGTGTTGACTGATGTGACATTTTTGTCCACAAATACCTTCAATTAAAGGTTTTGAAGATACTGTCGTTCATATCTAGTCTCATCAATACCTAAGGTGACTCCAACACCTTTGACACTCTCAACATGAGGTTATCAAGTCGCATTACTTTTAATGGATGGCATCTCTCTCTTTATTTTTAAAGATTTTATTTATTTATTTGATAGAGAGAGACACAGCGAGAGAGGGAACACAAGCAGGGGGAGAGGGAGAGGGAGAGGGAGAAGCAGGCTTCCTGCAGAGGAGAGAGCCCGACGTGGGGCTCGATCCCAGGACCCTGGGCTCATGACCTGAGCCGAAGGCAGATGCCCAACGACTGAGCCACCCAGGCGCCCCCTGGATGGCATCTCTTCTATTCACAGTTTACTTCTCCATGATCACTAACACAATTCAGTATTTGTCAGCTTTTTCCTGAATTATAAACTTCCGGGAAACAGCTTATAGAAAAGAGAATTGTTTGTATAAAAGAATAAAATAATAAAGCTGGGATGAAGAACTCAATAACTAAAACGCAGAACAAATTAAACTATGTAACAGCAATGTTTGGGAAAGTGTTGTACAGAATATTCTCTCCATGTAGAACATAGTATGTGATGTGATGTACCGTGAACCTACTTTGGGAAGAGTTATGGATTAGCATCAAGTTAGCTTACACTTAATGACTCTTTGGGTCATCCAAGGGTTAAGGACAAAGGAGGCATTCCATTTTATTTACATTGTGTTTAACAGTCTATTATTCATTTCCATTAGGATTACTTAAGGAACTATGCATCTTTTTCTACATTTAGGTTTAGACAAATCTGGGAATTATTATCTGTTTTGGTTGAAAACTCATTATTGGCCATTATCACTGAGGTCCAGTAACAGACTTCCTGGTTAGTAAATGATGTAGACTGATCTAATGATTAATTGCTTTAATGTTTATGCGACACCTACATGTCCCCATTTCCTCAAATTCTCCATACCTCATATACTGATTTGGCTAATGGGAGTGAGAGGCAGGTAACTATTTTCCAACGATTATTCTGTTGTACTCTGAGATGCTTGGAAAATGATCAGGATCAGGATGATTAGGGCTTTTTACTATATAAGATACTTTCAGAGTTCTCACATTTAATCCAAATAAAAACATTACCACACTGTATGTATAACAGTCCATCACCACCAAGCCGGATGGAACTAGCAATCTTTTAAAATGGTACAGTAACTTTAACCTCCTTCATTTCTTTCATTTAATAGCTTTCCAGCACATCACATGTATCCAATTGCCTGAACAACCAACTTCCCAAGACAAGACACATTAAACTTTACTAAATAAGTCTCATTAGTTTTAAGAAAAAGACAACATAGTTTTGAAATTTGACATTCCATGTGGTAGTGAGGTAATGTGTTCCTTATTTTGTTCATATCTTCTTGTGGAGCTTTAAAATACAATGAAACATGTTTTGGGGATACAATTTTAACACCTTTTCCCTTCTCAATTCTTTTGAGGGATTTTTTTTTTTTCAAAATGAAAATTAGCATCCTGCCATTTCTAATATAATATAGACTTGTTTTTCAAAGTTAGAAAATATAGAAATAAGGAAAAGAAAGCTAAAAACGTCTGTCATCTTTTTGGTTTTAACAAAAATGTGATGACAATTTATATGCTGTTTTATAATCTTTTCTTCCCCCAAGAATATAAATCTTATCATTTCTGATAGCTGCATAGTTTTTGATTATATGGAGATAAGCTAATTTGATAGATCTCTGATAGACATTTGAGATTTATTCAATGTTAAATTTATTGCTAAATATGTTATGGCAACAAATATTCTTGTAAATATTCCAGAGTCCTTGTTTACAGTCCCTATATGCTGCTTCTCAGGATAATATAAAGAATTACCAGATTTCTTAATTCATTTTCCAAATGAACTTATGAGGTTTTTAAAACCTTGACTTTTACAAAGGTTCATGGTGCTGAGCAGAAGGGATACGGAGATTCAATTTGGGAAATGGGAAATTAGGCTAAATACAACTTATCTTGAGATGGTCCTTCCCTTAAAACACTTAGCAAATCAGTCCAAGTGCGATGGAACTATTTTACTGACACCAGAAATTTCTGAATCTGAAACAAAACAAGAAGGCACTCAAAATGATCAGATTTGATGAGCAGTAACACGTTGATCACTAAAAAGAAGTTAGTCCTTGCTGTTTATTTATTGAGCTTTTCAATTTTGCTTGGAGTAAAGCCGCAACAGAAACAAGAGCAGAATGATTTTTCCTTCTCCTTACCCATACCCTTTGGTACCTGCAACTGCCTTTTTCTTATCTTTTCTGAATCTTCTTTAAACGCACTCCTAAACAAACAAAGAAGGTATGGGACTCTTGGAAAGATGAGAGAAAGGAAGAGAAATAAAATTACTAAGTTTAGGTCAAGTAAAACAGCGTTTATAGTTTTATTCATTGAAATGCCTTCTTATGTTAAGTTTAAAATATGTTTAGAGGCAATCTTTTTTTTTTTAAAGATTTTATTTATTTGTCAGATAGAGAGTGTGCACAAGAAGGGGGAGTGACAGGCAGAGGGAGAAGCAGGCTCCCTGCTAAGCAAGGAGCCTGATATGGGACTTGATCCCAGGACCCTGGGATTATGACCCCAGCTGAAGGCAGATGCTCAACCAACTGAGCCACCCAGGCATCCCTGTTTAGAGGCAATCTTAACACAGATTATGCTTTCATATACTCTCCTTTCAAAAATATGTATCTTGAATTATTCCAAAGGTTCCACATTTTTTATCTCATTTTGTTTTCATAGCAGTTTTATGAGGCCACTTTATAAATGAGGAAACACTAATAGATTGATTCCAAGATTATCGTCAGTTAATTGTGGTACTCAGCTTGGATTTTTGGAGTCCTACAAGTCTTGGCTGGTACTCTTTTAGGCTATTTTCGAAAGTCAAGAATTAGTGACCCAGTTTTGGCAGCAGAGTTAATCAGAATTTCCAGTGCATGATGATGGATGAGAAGAACATTCTGAGTGCATCATGCACACCTGTAAGAGTCACTGAGGTCAACTATCCTAATGCATTAAGCCTGGCATGTTCTTCTGATTCTCATGTCAGGTATGTAAGAGGTTAACAGTGGTCTTGTGTCAACTTGTCCAAAATTAGAGTCTGTATCCTCCAAATACACATCTGTGACCTACTAAT
Organism: Zalophus californianus; assembly: GCF_009762305.2. Lineage (NCBI taxonomy): Eukaryota > Metazoa > Chordata > Mammalia > Carnivora > Otariidae > Zalophus > Zalophus californianus. The sequence continues at coordinate 104,128,007 of NC_045602.1, read as the reverse complement.
AGTTGAGATTAGCTGCACTAATTTTAGTTTAGCTTTCTTCAGCTCAGTTCTTAGTACAGAATGAAGAGCAAGAGTTAATGAACAGAATGGGGAGAAACTTGCTATATCTCCACCTTAATAAAATACTGTAATCTTCTGAGTACCTATAAAGGCCAAGAAAGGAAAACACTGAGATATATTACTTCAGACCACAAATATTGTTTAAAGTCAAGGCATTACTGTATCTAAAGTAGCAACTTTCCCTCCCCCTTATTTGTATTACAGAAATTATTATCTCTTCAATTTCTACCACTAAAGCCTCTCACAGGCTTGTTGTACCTTGTTACATTCCAAGCTAAATGAAGGTTTCTAGGTGACAGAACTGGACAGTAAGGCAAAGGACAGAAGGCAATTAAGCTTCCTACAAAATCCTAAACAGCCTAGCTCTAGCTATCAGTTTACTCTTTCTATGTAGCATCATGTCAATTAAAATCATCAAGTTTTGTTACTGGCCATTACTAAATTAGGCCTACAACAACCTGGATACAGGAAATATTCTGTAAAAGGTTATCATTTTGCCTACTGGGCTTGCTGGGCGCCATCTGCTGGTCTTTTGGACACAGTGTAAGGTAGATTCTTCTCTCAGGTTTTCAGTACTGCTCTGCTAAAAGTATTTGAAAAATAGTAATTTTTATAGACTTCCACTGAATGTAATTTAAATGTGAAGAGGACAGGGCGCCTGGGTGGCTCAGATGGTTAAGCGTATGCCTTCGGCTCAGGTCATGATCCCAGGGTCCTGGGATCGAGTCCCACATCGGGCTCCCTGCTCCTTGGGAGCCTGCTTCTCCCTCTGCTTCTCTCTCTCTCTCTCCGTCTCTCATGAATAAATAAATAAAATCTTAAAAAAAAAAATAAATAAATGTGAAGAGGACATTAGACAGAATATTACACAATTAGCCCAGATCTTGTGACTGTGATTACGTGATGAAGTTTACTGAAGCTGTATAATGCCTTTTCTTTTATGACAATGTTGGCTTAGATATTCGAGAATTCTTCATTTCTGAACTCCAATCTCTGACGCTAAAAATATCCTCAGTTTTTAATACGGCAGTTCAAATGTTGGCATTTTTTGTGTACACATTAGAAGGACTGTGTACTGTCTTCATGCTTATTCAACTGACTGGTAGACTAGAAAGACCATCAGTTTCCTTTTTTCCCTTTTTCTATCTGTATCACCTAAAATAACACAGTTTTGCTGAATTTACATCTTGTAAAAACACACACATCAAATACAGTACTGTCGGCTCTTGATTAACTGCATGGATCATACCTGAGTTCTAAAGTTTCCATCTGCAAAATCCTACCACAGTTCCCTCCCCTCCCTCAAGGTCGGCTTGACCTACACCCAGTAGCTATAGTGCTGACAGCACAGCTGGTCAGGAGTAGTCAAGAACACAGTGAAGGTCAACATAGTTATGTATAAGTATTTTATGGTCTCTGCTACCTCTCCCATTACCGTGAATTCAATGTCTTTATGAATAAATAATATACTGAAAGCATCACAAGTTTTGTATGGGAACTTTACTAATTGTCGACAGTCCAAAATGTGAACAGTGAATGAGTGACTAGGGGCTAATGAGGACGAGAAAATCAGCTTACTGCAGGCTGTGCTTATCAGAAAGGTTGTAGTGTTGTTTTACAGAGTTTATACTTAAATGCATTCATGCATTCTAAGTATACTTAATTTAAGTATAAACTCTGTAAAACAACACTACAACCTTTCCATTCCCTTTCTGTTTTTACACCTGGCTGCCATTTGATGCTCAGGTTTATGGGGGAAGGGGAGTGGGTATCATGCTGAAAGCCAGCTTGTTCCAGATTAAATGTGCAGTTAATTGGCCTCTTAGTGCTATAGCAGTGACTATGTAGCCCTAGTTAGCTCTGAATCCCTAAAAAGGTGATTTCTATCTTCATCATTTTCAAGAGCTCTATTTTACTCTTCACCTCTGTTTCTGCAGCTAACCAAATGTCCAGAAGAAATTGTGGCTATTGGGTAGTAGCACCGGTAACTTCCTGTCTCACATGTGAAAACTGCTCCATCTCAGCTCTCATCTTAACCTCCTTCCCTGCTGTCTCTGCAGGGTTCTAACTCCACTCTCCTTCTCTTACATCTCCCACCTCCCACTTATAATGGGTCTTCTTCCTCCACAAAACCTGACCATTTTTCCCCATTGAAAAGAACCAAAACAAGTTTCCTAAAGCAACTGCCCTTTCCCAGTCTCCCTTCCAGCTACTATACAATCGGATTCCTTTCAAATAATGAATCTTTTCCTAGAGTCACTTCCCACTTCCATTTTCAAACTCAACTAATCTGCTTTTGTTCTACTCTCCATGGAAACTGCTCTGACTGTGAAGATCACCAATCTCTCCCCTTACTTGCTCTCTCAAGCATTTTGATGTGTTCCTGAAACTCCCTTAAGTATTTGGGACTCTCTGGTCTGTTCCTTGTCAGTCTCCTTTAATGGCCCCTCAGTTTCCATCCACCTATTCACCCTTATCAAAGATCTGTCCTTGGTCGTCTCTTCCTGTGTTCCTTCCCTGGGTGGTCTCATTCACATCCAAAGCTTCTGTTACAGCACATCCATTAATGACGGCTGCACCTTCAACCCACATATCCAACTGCCACTGTTCACCTCTACCTGTACCCACAAACAGTCTAAACTCATTTCATATACATATGAATCCTCTTTTATTCCCAAACTGCTGTTCTACCTCCATTAACTGTTTCAGTTAAAAAAAAAAAAAAAAAGCATTACCTACCAAGCCTTTCAAGTCTGGATATAGTGGTCTCTGCCCTTTTCCCTGTATGCCTCATCAAATCAGTACCCCAGCCCTGCCATTTGACATGACAATCTCAAATAACCTCTCCCCACAGTCACAGTCCAGACCCTCATCACTTCACATGACATCCTTGCTTACAATCCAGTGGCTCTCAAAGTGTGGTCCCCTTACCAGTAGCATTAGCATCATCAACTTATGAGAAATACAAATTCTTGGGCTGCCTCTGACCTACCAAGTCAGAAACTCTAAGGTGGGGTCCAGTAATCTGTGTTTTTCAAGTTAGAGAACCACTGCTCTAGTTTGCTCTTCACTAAATATACTCTACCCACTTAACAGCCATCTTGCAAAAAACCAAATCTGATTGTTTACGCTCTGCTTAGAAGCTGTTGTGATATTTTTGATTAGAAGGTGAAATCTAAATTTCTTAGTACAGCACAAGAGGCCCACCAGGATCTAGTTCCCGGTTACCAGTTTTCAGAAGGTAAAGCAGAGCAAATCATCTTAGTAAGAATGCACTGTTGTGTAGTGTGATTAAGGGGATGAACTGTGGAATCCTACTGCCTGAGCTTTCAATCTCCACCTCAGCACTTCACAACTAGCTGTGACTTTGGATGAGTCCCTTAACCTCATGCACTATGCCTCAGTTTCATCATCTGTAAAATGAGCGTAATAATGACTTCCATATCACAAGGTTGTTGTGAAGTTAGCACAGTACCTGGTTGTCTGGACTCAGTGATTATTAGCTATTACTCTTGTTTTGGTTATTTCAAAAGGAATAGAGCCAATCTAAAGTATAGCAAGAAGAGGAGAGGACTGGAATACCTGCCCAGACTAAGGGAAGTGGTCTCCATAAAGGAGGCCCGTTTCTCTGGGCAGTTTCAGTTAGTCTAGAAGTGAACAAAAATAACCCGATTCTCATGTAAGAGCTTGAGATCTCTAGGGTTATTTTGATTGTGGGGAGGGGGTGGATCTGTAATGATTCCAGGATGTTATAGGAGAGGTAAACTCCTACCAGTGAGAGCCAGGAAAGCTAATTGTGAAGGAAACAGGAAAACTCGGAGCAAAGCAGCAAAAACAGGGTGAGTGATTTATTTCTTTGATAACAGTTAATAGAGTCCTAGTGGGCTCTATTTTCAGAAATGTTGGTTACTTTTTTTTTAAAGATTTATTTATTTTTAGAGAGAGAGGGAGAGAGAGACAGCGAGCGTGGGGGGAGGGGTAGAGGGAGACAGAGTCTTAAGCAGACTCTGTGCTGGGCGCAGAGCCCGATGGGGAGCTCGATTTCATGACCCTGAGATCACAACCTGAGCCGAAACCAAGAGTCAGGCACTTAACCCACTGAGCCACCCAGGAGCCCCAGATACGTTTGTTACTTAACAGCAGAGGCTTTAAGTAATGATGGGAATCCAATTCTAACCACCAAAAATTAATTATAATTTTGGGCAAATCTCTTCTCTTCTGTCTCCAATTTAATAATTTGTAATATCAGCTATGTTATGAAGCTCACCACATATATACTTATGTATTTATTGCTTAGGACAGTGTCTAGTATGGGGGAAGCACTCAATATATGGCAACTATTACTATTGGAAGTATATTATATTTAATACAAATTAACAGAAATAGGCACCTCTGGAGATTCCTGTCTGACCAAAGCAATTGTGTATTATCATCTAATATTGGGTTATATAAAACTGAGGGATATTGTAAAGATAGATCCCAAAACAGTGTTTCTATCACTTACGGTTTATCAATTTTCACTTCAAATATGTTCGTTCTATCCAAATGTTTATACTTAGTGTCTATTAGCTGCTAGCGGGACATTAGGCTGGGTGGGGGCTGGGGTGGGTGTGGTGGGACAACTAAGATGAATAAGGCATGGTTCCTGTCCTCAAAGAGAATATAAGCTTAGAAGAAAAAGGCAAAATCCAAATAAAACATGATTAAATGCTGTATGCGACCAAAAAAACCCAAAAAACACTGTAGAGATTAAAAGTCCTTACCAAGTTGACTAATTTTTCAAAACTTCTGGACTTCTCAGTTTCTCCTCTATCTTCCTGTTAGTCTCCATCTATTTTTATGTATCCATCTTTAGTTATAGTAGGGAGTCAGTATGTATAAAAACCAGTAACAGCCACCCACTGTAACAGAAGGTAGCAGCCATTTGTTTTGTTTCTCCCTTATATTCTCAGTGCATAGCAAAAAGTGGAGCACCTTCCTCCCCTTGTCTTACACAGGGTGGCTCATTCTTGTGCTTCAGCTCTTAGTTCAGATGTCACCTACCCAGAGAGCCTTTCTCTGAGCACCCAGTCTAAAGTTTGTTCCCTCTCCCACACCCATTATTCCCTAACACATCCTACCATTACCTTCAAAGCCCTACTGTTGTGGTGAATGCTGTGATGTGCCACCTTGATCCCCTTTAAGAATGAAAGGCTTATTCCCCCAGCTCTTGGGACTGCTGAGACAGCCCTCAGTTGTCAGTCCCCTTCCAGGACTGACCTGGCTGAAAACAGCAGAGGTCTCACCGTCTTTTCAGGACAACAGCCATCCAACGACTGCCCATGTATAAAGGCCTGGCTCTTCCCTCCAACTTGGGACACCTCTGAGGGGACAAACCAACACCAGAGTTCCCTTGGGACTGCACTGCAGCTTAACTTTTTCTATCTGCCAATTCCTGCTTCCTTTATTCCTTGGTAAGATCCAAAAGAGTCCTTGCTAATAAATGTCCTGCCCACAAATCTCCTCCTTAAGAGTCCCCAACCTAGGATAATCTGGAAACATCTTGTTCATTATCAGTGTACTTGTTTATTGTTTCTTCTCCCATCACTAGAATGTAAGCTTCATGTGGTCAGGGACTGTATCTGTCTTGGTCACTGCTGTATCTGCTAACTCTGCACAGTGTCACAAAATATATATATGAATATAAATATAAATTGACAAGGTTAGTGAATGACTGAAACTGCCAGAATTGAGTGCCTCTGTAACAGCAACAGTATTTGGGCATGCTCCTATTCGGGGAAAAGATGAGTATGACCCAGGAGGTTTTCATCTCAAAAGGATTTCCATCCCCATAATGTCAAAAGTCCTGTGAGTCCTGCTTCTGCTTTCACACGGTGGGCACTAGCCATGCTGTACAATAGTTCTGACGTCCAGTTCCACGTCAGAAGGTGGCCCTCACCCCCCAGACAGACACAGGCATACAGTGCCCTCTCCCTGCGAAAGAGTAACTGACGAATCACAGGTTCCAGCTAGCAGGTGGCAGCGCAGGTGAAATCGGTGCTTTCACTGGAACACCTTTTCCATCTCCTCCACGGTGTGGCCGCGCAGATGGGAGAGGGAGGAGGGTCTACAGCGGGAACTGTACCCACACTATTGGAAAACCTCCTAGCCATCCACATTCCTTCCCTCAGCAAGCATCTACTGCCTATGGCTACGTTAAGGGTAGGTCTTTAGTTTTCTAAGGAGCCAGCCTCCTCCTTGTCCCCGCCCCCAAATATCCTTCAACGAAGACACCAGTGACCTTTCTGAGAGGGGGCAGGGGGCACCAACAAGCCCGCCTCCCTTCTCTTCGGCCAGGCAGAAAGCAGGTTTTTCTACCTGAGGTTCTAGCGCTCTCACCTGCCCACCAGCCGCTGAGTCTCCCTAGGCCGCCGCCACCAGCTAGCCCCATAGGCCGAGCCGCACGCAGCCGCCGCAGCCGGTCCTGCCAACCTGCGCTCGAAGCTTGGAGGCAGAGCATGCGCAGCGCTATGGTTGGCGCCGGCGCTGCTAAGAATCCGCTTTTCCGGGTTTTAGTGAGGTTCTCAGTCCGGAAAGGCTTTGCCGGAGACCCGTAAGAGCCGGGGGCGGAGCTTATTCAGCCTCAGTCTCAGCAAATGAGTTGAAACTAAAGAATTTAAATAACATCAAACGGACGTGTTAGGGCACAGTATCTGCCTTATGGCCCGCGCTTAAGAGCTATTATTGAATGAATGACAAGGTAGTCAACGGTTCCCCGCAGCACGCGGGCCTCCCAGATTTGACCAATCACAAGGCGCCTGATTTGTTGTTTGGCGCCAGTCCCCCGCCCTCTTTTACGTCTGCCTCCAAAACCAGGAAAAAAGGAATGGCTCACCCCTATGTCCCTGGATCGGGTTGGAAAGTGGACATGCTCAGTGAGAGCTGGTCCTGGTCGCTTTCAGAGGTTTTGCCCACAGCCTTTCCGATGGGGGCATTTGGGAAGGTCGGGAGTCCTCCAACTCTTTAGCTTCACAAAGTGGGTAATTTTGGCACTATCTCTCCATCCTGCTTCTTAGTTCGAGGACAAAATTTTTATTTTTCTGTAGCATTCAGAAGAATTATAAAGGAAGTTATATGTATCGCTATTTCAAAGTTTATCCAGCATTGTGAGAGCCACCTTTGCTTTCCGACTTTTTTATAACCTGATTCTTGCGCTAGTAATTTTCCGGTATCAAGGTGCTCTGAACCACAGAAACGTTGGGTTTTAGTTTTCTTTTCTCTCGATCGCCTCCGTCGTCTAGCACTATGGGTAACCGTGATTCGTTACCTGCCAATCATATTCGCGGCGTTCCTAGCGTCTGAATGGCCGCCTTGTCGCCATTTTTGTTTTGGGCCCTCCTTGAAAAATGGGCGGAGGTCATTTTTCTTTGGGGTAGATTTCTTGCGCTGTGCCGGCCCTTCACTCAGTGTTTCCCCGCCATCTTAAGTGCTGGTTTTGGCTTCAAGCCGACGGTGAGGCCGCTCAGATCATTTTGTGTTTGGGCGGCGGCAGCGTTTTCCCAACGCACGGGGAGACCCTGGGAAAGGGGAAGTAAGGTCGAAGCTTGAATCCCCAAAGCATCTGAAGGTGGGCTTGAGAGCCTGCTGTCTGTTTAGTCTGAGTCTCCTCAGCCAAGTATTACTCCACCAGTGACCGTGGACAGTAAAAAACTAATAAAAGCCCGAACCCAAACCCTGCCACCATCATAGGTAAGAACGTGGAACTCCTGACAGCCTAAGATGTTCCTTCACTTGAACTGAACTATTTGCCCATCTCTTTCCCAACCCCCCTTGGGTTTTTTTCTTTTGTTTTTTTTTTTAGCCTTTTCTGAATTCTTTTCCCCGTGCTTCCACCTTTTTTCATTGTTTTCAAAGTGCTAAAGAGTTGTTAGCATAAGCCTGCGGGAAACGGCATAAAAGTGGAAAGTATTGGTCTGGAGAATTTTTTGTTTTGGGGGAAAATGGAGTACAATGAATGGGCCAGGTATTTGCATCAAACTGTGGCTGCCCACAACCATTAATACACAGTCTCCTCTCAGACATTTTTAGGTTATGAGGTAGTATGGATTGTGTTGGTATATACTGCCTGGTCACTCATTTATTCATTGCATTTATTTGTATTTATTTATTTATTTTTAAAGATTTTATTTATTTATTTGACAGAAAGAGACACAGCGAGAGAGGGAACACAAGCAGGGGGAGTGGGAGAGAGAAAAGCAGGCTTCCTGCTGAGCAGGGAGCAAGATGAGGGGCTCAATCCCAGGCCCCCCCCCCCCCCCGCCCCCCATCATGGCCTGAGCCAAGGCAGAGGCTTCACCGATTGGGCTGCCCAGTCGCCCCTATTCATTGCATTTATTGAGTACCTAATGTATGCTAACCCGTAAGGATTCTGCAGTAAACCAAACCAAACCAAAAAAAAAAACAACCCCTTACTTTCTTGGAGTTTACATTCTGTCTGACCTCAACAGCTACTAGTTTGGGGCAGGTAACAGTATTCTGTGGTTCTTAGCACTGTTGGATTATGACAAGTATCTCCTTGCTTCTTCCTTGATCTCCTCACCTTCCTTTTTTTTTTTTTTTTTTTTCCCTGTACTAGGAAGAAGTTGTATTGAGACTTATTTTTTGGGTCCTAGATGCCACCATATTTGTAGGCCAGGTGGCTAATTTTATGACCAATATTCAAGTTACTTAGGTCGCTCAGAGTGCTGTCTACTGACCAGCATCACCTGGAAGCTTCTTAGAAACTTTAGTCTCAGGTCCCATCTCAAGATCCACTGAATCAGGATCTTTTCTAGGGAGTACACCTTAAAATTCAAGGAGCATTAATTCAGGACCTGAACTAAAGATACAGAATGCCTATTTTCAACCTGTGTTTCTTAAACAGTTCACAATATATTGTCAGTTTATTCCCTGTTTTACATGCGGTGGGCATATGACATGTTTTCCTGGGCTTTTTTTTTTCTTTTGTTTATTTATTTTTTTAAGAGACAGTGGGAGGGAGGGGCAGACGGAGAGATTGATCCCCAAGTCGGGCTCCACTGCTATGGAGCCTGAGATCATGACCTGAGCCGAAACCGAGAGTCTGTCACTTAACTGACTGAGCCACCCAGGTGCCCCTTTCTTGTGCTTTTCATCCATCAACTTGATGTCAAGATAACAATTTAGTGTTCTAAAAAATTGAGAATTTGTCAGTCTGGTATATTACTATATAACTGTTGTCACAGCAACACCTGTGTGCATATTTTCCCTCTGTGCAAATTTTTACTTTTAATTTATTACAAGTTGAATTCAAAAGCCTACATGTGTTCAGCAGTTCAATATTGACTTGGAAAACCTTGGGCCGTGCTTTACCAAAGTTTTTTCTGACATCTTGCTCTCTTCTGTCTTCCTCTAGTGAGAAATCTAATCATTTAAAAAAAAATATTCCAGGCCAGTATCTGCTGAGTTTTAGACCCTGTGGATGGAATTTAGGAACCAGTAAGGTGTTTGAGAGAACAGCAAATTACTTTTCTGTTTTTCACATGCTGTGTTTAGATTTTTTAAATCCCAGACAGATTTACTTAAAATAATTAGGAATTTGAAAGCATTGGAGAAAACTGGACTGGAAATGTAGTGAACCAGCTTCCCAGGAACCAGTCAGCTTGCCATTTATTTATTCTATGTGCTCAGTAAGTTGTCCAGCTTTTCTTGTTGTCCTTTTTCCACCTAATAATTTGGAAAAGAATGAAGGTTGTGTTGTTTTTTTGTTTAGCCTCATGTGAGTTTTTCAAAATGCAGCAAATACTGAAGTTTTGTGTAAGTATAATATGTATTGCTTTTGATTTTCACGTACTGTATCTTATATTGTGTGTGCCAGTAGAACACAGTGGGTAAGGAAGGAAACTTCAGAGCCATATTCCCTGGGTTCAAATCCTAGCTCCTCCACATACTAGCTGTGTGACCTTGAACAGATTACTTAACTCTGCTTCCATTTTTTCATCTGTAAGATAGGGTTGATATGAGGGTTAAATAAGTTAATAAAAGAAAAGTGCTTAAAACAATGCCTGGCGCTTGATCACAGCTATGTACATATTAATCGTTGTTTTTTGTTATAATTAAATCTTTGGGTTATTAGTTTTGTTCCTGAAAATCACTAAGGGAAAAGGTATTACAGTTCCATGACTTTGGGACATGTACCCGTTGGGAAGAGAGGCAGGTGGTCTAAATGTACTAGGAAGACAGATTTTTTTTTAAATGGTCTTTTTCTTTTTAAATAGCCTTATTGAGGAATATAGACATATCTTGCTTTATTGTGCTTTGCAGATTTATTTATTTATTTATTTTTTTAACATATTGAAGGTTCAGGGCAACCCTGCACTGAGCAAGTCTTTTGTTGCCATTTTCTAACAGCATTTGCTTGCTTCATGTCTCTGTGTTACATTTTGGTAATTCTCACAGTATTTCAAACTTTTTCATTATATTTGTTATGGTGCTCTGTGATCAGTGATTACAGCTTGCTGAAAGCTCAGGTGAAGGTTAACACTTTTTAGCAATAAGGTTTTTTTAATTAAGGTATATACATTTTTTTTTTTATACATCATGCCGGGCCACATTTAATAGACTATATAGTAAAACTTAAACATAATTTTTTTTAAGGAAGTAAAACTTTATTGACCACAGTTTACTAGTATTTACAATAAAGTAAACAGTATACAGTTGGATAACATTCTGACTACGTTACTGTTTTTCCTGGTTTCTGCTGAACCAGTAACTCAAATACTGAGAAGATTGAGACTACATGTCAGGAATAAGCTGGGGTAGGGACACCTGGGTAGCTCAGTGGTTAAGCATCTGCCCTGGGCTCAGGTCATGATCCTTCAGTCCCTCAGATCGGGCCCCACATCAGGCTCCCTGCTCAGCAGAGGAGTCTGCTTCTCCCTCTCCCTCTGCCCCTTCCCCAGCTGTGTGCGTTGTCTCTCTCTCTCACTCTCTCTTTCAAATAAATAAATAAAATCTAAAAAAAAAAAAAAAAGAATAAGTTGGGATAAAGAAAAAACATGCAGGCCAAGAATTCAGATTATAGAAGTCTGTCCACCCATTTATTCTAGCAGGTGCTAAATTGCCAGTATCTCTACCCATTTGATTATGATTAGGTTTCCATGAACAAAGTCTTAGCTATTCCATGAATCATGACCTTTTAGGCAGTATAGCACAGGGATTTCAACTTCTTGAAAAGGAATGGTTCACTAGAAGGAAGCTTAAAATGTCCATTTAAGTTTGTCCATTTAAGTTTTGCTTACCTAATGTCTAGTTTTGTCATTTGAGTGGGGAGGTTGTTGGTGGCGATAAAATTTTCCTTTCAGGGATCTTGCAAATAAACTTGCATTTATATGATTATAGATATGGGTATGTATTCTGATGTGGCTTATTTTAAATTGTCCAATTTAAATTGTTTACATAATATTTTAATTGTCCAATTAATTACAAAACTTGAAAAATTAGGGCTTCAGGAAAAATTTCAATTTAATTTTAAATTATTTCTTTTTTCAAAATTGTTTTATTTTTAAAGATTTTATTTATTTACTTAGCACAGAGGGAGAGGGAGAAGCAGATCTCCTACTGATCAGGGAGCCCGACGCAGGGCTCAATCCCAGGATCATGACCTGAGCCCAAGGCAAACGCTTACCTGACTGAGCCACCCAGGCACCCCTTAAGTGTTTTATTTCTTAAGTTACTGAAAATGATAGCATCCCAGAAACACGGGTTTACCCATTGTTATAAAATGCTTCCCATTCACTACACGTCGGTCCAGTACTTTTTCCACCACAAATTCTTCAGACTCTGCCTCTTTTACTTTTTTACTTTTTTCATTCTGTTTCTTTCCCATTTTTTGCAATGTAGTAGTCTTATTTGAGGCCATTTTTTTTTTATTGCAGACTTGCATAGCTATTATTCACCGCCTCTGAGCTGCTCCAGGTCCCTGGTCTTAAACATCGCTTTTATATGCACTGGAGAAGCAAAAATTCATGTGATTCACGTCATTGTGATAGTCACTTTATTGTGGTGGTGTGGAGCTGAACCAGGAATATCACCATGTTATTTCAGTAACTGTCGTATAGTAAACTGCACATATTTAAAGTTTGTAGTTTGTTGTGCTTGACATATATACAGGTAAAACCATCACCACAATCAAGGTACATTCCCCCAAATGAACATATCCGTATCTCCCAAATTTCCTTTTGCTGTTTTATAATCCCTCTTCCCTCTCTCTTCCAGGCAACCACTCATTTGCTCTCTGTCATGATAGATGTCACTGTAGATAAGTGCATTTCCCAGCTTATCTAAAAAGAATCTTACAGTACATGCTGTTTTTTGGTCGGAGTCCTGAGAGTCTGGTTTCTTTTCATGATTGAGAGCCTTCTTTGTTGGAAGTATCAGTAGTCATTTTTTTTAATCGCTAGGTAGTATTCTCTTGCTAGATGCCCTGTAATTTGTTTATACATTCACTGGTTGAAGGACTTTGAGGTTGTTCTTATTTTCACAGTACTCCTTTTCACTGCTTTGTTCTTCAGCTTATTTGCATTGGGAAAAAAGTCCAATTATTTGGTGTCCATGCCTTCTATGTACACTGAAACCAGGAGTTGACAGTGGTAAAATGGGTATGTATTGGGATTTTTTTTACCTTTGCCTTTGTTAGTTTATGGATTAATGTTTTCTGAGTGAAACATGTCATGGCTTTTTAAAAATGCAAAATGCATTCATTGACTTTTTAGTGGGCTGTAGCTCTTGATGTATACATGCCTAGTTATTTTGAGCTGTGTTAAATCTTTAAAGCCTACTATTTGTATATTACTTTTTGGAGGTTGAAAACAATAATGGATGCACACTAAGAAATCTACCCATCAGGCAACAAAGTAGAGATCTAAATGGAGAGTACTGCTCATTTAATGTTGGTGTAGGTACATTTCTAAAGTCTTGGCTTCTCTTATAGAAAAGCAGTGCCTCCTGGTTATTATGGTATTGACATTTTGTGCTTGAATATGTCAGAACTGGTAACTAAAATTGGATTTCACTTATGTTAGTTATAGGATAATATATAGAATATTGCTGTTATAATATCTTAGACATTTAAGTTTATGTGTGTCACTGTGTTGGTTCTCTAGTTAGAAAAGTTTGGATTTTTTGTTTTGCAATTAAAAAATTATTTTAAAATTTGCATATGCTAAAATTCATTCTTTTTGGTGTAGGCTTTCATGAATTTTGGCCAGTGCACTGAGTTTTGTAACCATGGTGTCAGTCAGAATGCAGGACAAGTTCATTATCTCCCCACTCCGCCCACCCCCTGCCAAAATTCCCTCCTGCTGCTCCCTTAGTACTAACACTCTCCCATCCCCAGCTTAGCAACCAAAGATCTGCACTCCATCTCTGTAGTTTTCATGAAAGTTGAGAGGATTAGATTTCAAGACAATTATGTTAATAATTATCAGAAGGTTTTTTTGTACTGTGAAGGTGACTGGAAGACAGTTATCAGAGTGGGGCTTGAGGCTTGCAGTAGGAAGTGAGTTGATTAGGTGCTGTTTGTGCCCTGCAATGTTGATAATGATTATGGTTAACAGAGACCAAGGAACTGATGTAGGAAAGATGTTAGAGATCGAAGCCAATGGCCAAGGTAGAATTCTTGAGACGTCTTTAGTGCAAAAAGGTGACTATTACAGCATGGGGACAGGACCTGTGGGCAGGAAGAGCTGCACTGGTGTCATGAGGAGTGGCCTCATTATATACTTTTAAGTTGGGAGGGGGTTAGGGATAGTGTAAGCCTCTCAGGTATTTTGGAAGCAGGGTTTTCAGGATTCTGAGGGGGCTAGCTATTGTTAGGTAAAGGTCATTTATTACTGTTTAGTAAAAACTCAGTCATGAGACCCTTCACATGTATATCAGTGGGTCATATGCTTGGGACTGCCAACGTGCATCTTGGGGCGTAGAGATAAAGGAAATTTCCAAAGGATTTTTTATATGTTAAAGGAGACTTATAGGGTCCTGGGACCTTATAAGTTCCCCCAATTAAGATTGCCAAAGTGGCAACATCAAGGCAGTTGAGTCTCTAGAGGAATGTCACTCTGCCTGTTTCAAGGACTTGTCAATGGCTGTAAGTAAAGGAAATTTAATAATTGTTCTTCTGCCTTTGTTTCCCACATCACCACCACTGATGTCTCAGTAAATATACCAAGTATTACCTATCAGATCTTATCTAGTTTTCACAGGACCTCTAGATAGACACTCATTATTATCCCACTTCATAGATAAGAAAATGGGAAACTTAGAGGAATTGAATAGCTTGTATGAGATCACTTGAAGAGGCAGGATTTGAACACATGTCTGTTTTACTAGAACCTGAAGGCTGTGACTGCCCCTGAGCAGGTACCTGTATCTGTTTCTGACAAAGTATTAAATAAAAATTAGACTTTTACTATTAGTGAAGCATCCCATGCCAGGATCAGTGAGGATTTTCTGTGTGCACAGCAGGAAGTGAGGGGGCCCAGATTTTGGGCCAATTGGCTGGATTAAGGACGAAGAGTGACTGAAAGGTAGGACCATTCCATGAAATTATTTTTGGTAGAGGATTTCAGAATTTGACCTACATTTGAAGACAAAAGGAAAAAAAGCCCTAATGTTTTTGTCACTTGCGTTATCCTCCTTCCACTGTTGGAGCTTCCCTGTTTGTTTTTTGTCTTGTTTTGTTTTCCTTTTTTACAAGCTTATTTTGGCATTCAAAATTACCATAGGAAGAATAGGAAAAACTGATTCTTTCTTACAATGATGGTGCCTTCTTAAGCTTTATCTAAGTTGTCAACAGCAAGATCTTTGCTCATTTGTTAGTTTTCCTTGGTATTTTTGTTAAAGTTTGTGATTCCTTCCTTGATATTGATTTTTGTTTTTTGTGGGGTTTTTTTTGTTAGATTGGGGCAGGGAATGAAATGATTTCTCATTCTTGAATTATGGTTGTTCCTTTAGGAGTCTTAGGGTCTTTATTGTTTTCTGTTTCTGCTCCCATAGTTAGCATAAGTTTTTTTTTTTAAGATGAAAAAAGGAAGTATAATAATTTTCTTGATAAAATTTGAAATCCAGCGATTAGAAACCTAAAGTTAATTTCTAGCCTTCGTAATCTGGAGTAGTTGCTTTGGCTTATGACACAGGCCAGCAAATCTAAAAGGAAGACAAATGTGAACTTCAGAATGCCTTGGATTTTCCCACAGAATAATCTAGAAGGTCACTGACTTTTTTTATTAGCATTTATCACTGCTTTCTATTTAAATGACAGGACAATCATGTGATAATGTTTAATCTACTTCCATTCCCTCCCAAAATTAATTTTCTTAAGGATCTCAGGATCTTTCCATCTCTATGAAAGACATTAATGCACACATATTCTTGGTGGGGTCATACTCTATCAAAGTCTTCTCTTTGTGAAAAGAATGACTGTTTTCAGGCCAGTGAAAGTGCACTCAAGAATGCAGAATAGAGGATGAGATATTATTTGTTAAGATTTATAATACACTTTAACTTCCCAGGCTACTTATGTAAATTATATGTTTCAGATATTTGGAAAATTGATCTTTTTGGAGATTGTCCTGAACTTCTTAAAATCAGGCAGTAAACTAAAAATTCTGCTGAACTTAGACTTCAACTGGGAGCTCTGACAGCAAGACTTTTTTTTCCCCAAAGATTTAATTAATTTGTTTTTTTGAGAGAGAGAGCAAGCAAGAGAAAACGAGGTGGGGGGGGCAGAGAGGAAGAAGCAGGCTCCCCACTGAGCAGGGAGCCTGATGTGGGGCTCCATACTAGGACCCTGGGATCATGACCTCTGAGCCAAAGGCAGACATTTAACCAACTGAGCCACCCAGGTACCTCTGATAGCAAGACTTTTTAACATTACACTTTAAACCCTGGGCACTGAGCTTATTGCTCCCTCTTGAAAGCAACTTTAGGCCTAGGAAAATAGTTTTTTATAAGATGCATATTTGCTTTGTGTGTGTGTGCGTGCATGTTCATGATGATCAGTAAAGCAAGTCTAGAAAAACTTCAGGATGTTCCCAGATTTAAAATTGAACGAATACAGAGGCTAATATCTTTTCCATTCAAATGAATGTTAGAATGTCTGTATTTTAAAAAAAAAAAAAAAATTACGCAGTGAAAAACTCACATTTATGGCCTACACTTCAGCAGTACCTCTGATCTGTTGCCCATTATTTTCAAGAGGAAACACTTTGATCTTCTGTTTACAAGTTTATGTGTATTACAACTCATTTAACTTAGGCTGCATGATACATTTAACTTAAGTGTTATTTATGTATTGAAATAGGTCCAGAGTGCTTTGACCTCTTTTTAAGAAAGCTTAATGTGGAATTTGAAATTTGGGGACAGTAAGGATTTATTAGATAAATAGGTATAAATTTAAAAAAAACAAAAGTCTGTAGCCCCTTATTTAGTACCATCAACAGCCTCAAGTCAGCAAACTTTTTTTTTTTTTTTTAAGATTTTATTTATTTATCTGACAGAGAGAAGAGAGTACAAGCAGGGGGAGTGGGAGGGAGAGGGAGAAGCAGGCTCCCGCTGAGCAGAGAGCCTGACGTGGGGCTTGATCCCAGGATGCTGGGATCATGAGCCTAAGGCAGATGCTTAACCGACTAAACCACCCAAGTCAGCAAACCTGTGCCGTGCTCCAGGTGTCAAAGAAGACAGGGATGGACCTTGTCCTCAAGACACATATAGTCAGAGGAGAGAGACTGAGGGCCGGAGTTACCTGTAATTCGTTGAGCATGGTGTGAGGTGCCCATGTGGCCCAGAGAAGAGAGTGATTCAGTCTGGAGATTTATAGAGGCCTCCAAACAGCAGGTGGTGCCTGAGATGGGTTTCGGAGGATAGCTCCCCTTAAGAAGGAGAGGACATTCTCTAGGACTGCCTGTATGGGTGATGGTGGGGAGAGCTGGAGCTGCATGTTCAAGGACAGATGGTGGAAGTGGCTGTGTGGGGGGCACCGAAGCTGCCAAGTTGCCTGAGCTGGGAGATGGAGGTGTGGGTGGAGGGCCTGTGAAGTGTGGGAGATCCCAGCCAACAGTTCTGATTGGAGGACTCCTGCTCAGTTACCTCCAGTTATGGCTTTGGGGATAGAGAAGTGCAAAGATGGAAACAGGAGGTACTTTAAAAGGCTCTGGTTGTGGGGAGCTTCAGGATAACCAGCTCTTTGGGGTCTGAGACTTTTGGCATCTCTAAGTAATGATTTTTCCTTCTCGTGGGAGGCAGATGGGTCTGTCTTTGACTTTCATCTGTTCAGTCCCAGATGATGGGCTGTGTGCCTGAAGTAAGACAAGAGAGCAGAGTGTGTGCTTTCCCCAGATTCCCTGGTAAATGGTCTTTCTGTATTTAGACTTATGCTTCTCAGCTTTTAAGAAAGAATGGTGAGAGACATACCCCTCACCTCCCCAAAGGAGGTAAGAGTTATGATTGGTTGTTGTGCAGTGGTTGTAAAGGCTTAAATAATAGAAGGGATCAGGAAATTCTTCCAACTCCACTCCCTACCACCTTACCAGATCTGCAGACTTGGCTAGGAGACAGGGGCATCTTGCTCTGGGTACTGCCTCTGCCTAGTTTTCTATTGGATTGTTTAATTTTGGACTGTTGTCCTTTGCTGGTTATGTCTTATAAATTTCTTCTCTGAATTTGTCAACCCCCCCATTTCTGAACAGAAGTTTTAATTTTTGTAAGCCTTTTATTTTGAAATAGAGATTCACCAGAAGTTGGCAAAAAAGGAGGGGGTGGTCCTGTGTACCTTTCACTCAGTTCCCCCCCCATTAGTAGTATCTTGCATGCTTATAGAGCAATTGTTAAAGCCAGAGAATTGACATTGGTACAATACATAGAGTTTATTACATTTAAGCAGTTTTACATGTATTTATTTAGTCCTGTGCCATTTTATCACATGTGTTTGTTCATGTAACCAACACCAACCACAATCAGGGTATGGAACTCCACTGCTGTCTGTTTACATAAAGCCACATACCCCTCCCCCATTCTTAATCTGTGGCAACCTTAATCTGTTATGCACTTCTATCATTTTCTTATTTCAAGAATGTTGTATAAGTGGAATCGTGCATTGTATAACCTTTTAAGATTGGCTTTTTTTCATTCAGCATAATTCCCTTGAGATCCCTCCAAGCTGTTACCTGTATCAACAGTTCATTACTTTTTTTTGCTGAGTAATACCCTATGGTATAGATATACCACCGTTTGTTTAACCATTCACCCATTGAAGGACATCTGGGTTGTTTCCAGTTTTGGGCTATTATGAATAAAGTTGCTGTGAACATTTGTATACAGATTTTTATGTGAGCCTAGGTTTTCATTTCTCTGGTATAAACTCCCAAGAGTGAAATTTTTGAGTCATATGTTAAGTGCATACTTAGTTTTATAAGAAATCTACCTCTCCTCCATTGTGGCTGTACCACTTTTACAGTGCTACCGGCAAAGAGAAATCCATTTTCCCTGTATCCTCATCAACATTTGGTGTTACCACTATTTTTTATTTGCCATTCTGGTAGATATGTAGTGATATCTCACTGGAGTTTTATTCGCATTTCTCTGATGGCTCATGATATTGAGCATATCATCTTTGGCGAGATGTCTGTTCATGTCTTTCACCCATTTTCTGACTGGATTGTATTTTTTTTATTGGTGAGTTTTGAGAGTTTTTTATATGTTCTAGTTATAACTTTTGTTGGATATGTGAATTGCAGATATTTTCATCCAGTCTGAGGGAAGTTTTAATTTTAATATGGCCAAATCTACCATTCTTTTTCTTTATGGTTTGCACTTTTTGTGTCCAGTTAAAAAACTCCTCCTTTACCCTGAGTTCTTGAAAACATTCTCTAAGAGGTTCTGTTTTTTTACATTTTAGTTTTTAGCCCATCTGTAATTGACTTTTGTGTGTTGTGTGAGATAGTGCTCCAATTTCATCTTTTTCCAAATGGATAAACAGTTGTTCAACCACAATTTATTGAATGCATAATCTCTTCATTTCCCACTGATGGGCAGTGCTGCTTCTGTCATCCATGTCCGTAAGTGTGGAGGTTTGTTTTCTAGTCTATGTGGTCTGTTCCTTTGGACTGTTTACCCCTTTGCCAGTACATATTATTTTATTTACTGTAGCATTATAGTTTTGCTATATCTGGTAAGACAACCCCTGTCCTTTGTTTTTCTTCTCTTCTCCTTTACAAGTATCTTAGACCTCTTTGCTCTCAGATTCCCTGTTCAGGATTGTGCTTAGAATTGCATTAAGTTACGGGGTGTTATACGCAAACAATGAATCATGGAACACTACATCAAAAACCAATGATGTAATGTATGGTGATTAGCATAACAAAATAAAAAAAAGAATTGCATTAAGTTAGAAGAGCAATTTGAGGAGGTCTTCCACATTTCCTATTAAATTTGTTCTTAGGGACACCTGGGTGGTTCAGTTGGTTAAGTGTCTGCCTTCATTCAGCTCAGTTCATGATCCCAGAGTCCTGGGAGGGAGTTCTGCATCCTACTCTTTGACCAGCAGGGAGCCTGCTTTCTTCCTCTGTCTGCCGCTCCCCCTGCTTGTGCTCTCTCTCTCTCTCTCTTTCTGATAAATAAATAAGTAAAATCTTTTAAAAAGATAAACTTATTCCTAGATATTTTATATTTGTCAATGCTAGTTTAAAAAATATTTTAAAATCGACATTTTCTACCTGTTTCAGAGAAATTGCTTTTAATGGTTTGTCATGAAGCATGTTTGCTGCATTTTTTTGTAGATGCTTTTTTATGATTAAGAAATTTCTTTTTTTAAGTTTGTTTATATACTTATTTATTTTTAATACTATAGTAATCTCTACACCCATTGTGGGGCTTGAACTCATGACCCCAAGATCAAGAGTTGGATGCTCTTCTGACCAAACCAGCCAGGTGCTCCACGATTAAGAAATTTCTTTTCTCAGATTTCTAATGTTCTTTATTTTTTTCCTACCTCTATTAAAATGACCATGTCTTTTTTTTCCTACTTTAATTTTTTAGTATGGTGATTTTTCTAGTGTTAAACCAACCTTGCACTCCTCTGATAAACCTCACTTGGTTCTGGTGTATTTTTTAAATGTTGTTAGATTCAGATTGTTTCTGTTTGTTTAGGTTTCTTGCCTCTATGTTCATGTATAGAATTGGCTGTGATTTTCCTTTCCTGTACTGCTCTTGTCTGGTTTTGCTATTTAGGGCTTCATATAATCAGTTGTTGGGGGCTGGGCAGGGTTCTCTCTTTTCTGGGGGGATTTGTAAACTGGTATTATTTGTTCCTTGAACTGCCGTTGGATTTTGGATAACAAATATTTTAAAATAGAAGAGACTTGAGAGTCCACCTTTGTAACATCCTCGTCCTACTGAGGCAGAAAGAATTAAATGCTGAGGCTCAAATCCAGAGGGCATGGTTCTCTGTACCATGACTCAGCTATTTCATCATTTCAGAAACCCTAAAGTTAAGGTAACAGCCATTTTATTACCTTCACACTGAAGTCCATGCAAATCCATGTAAGAGAGGCTTGGAAAATACCCCATTAACCCGACACACTTGGTCTCTAAGGTTGCTAGCCTTATCTGATTAGGTTGCAGAACCTAGCAGGGAAAGGGAGCCTTGGAAGACAGGCACCCTGACAGCTCAAGGAAAGCCCAGGAGAGCTGGTGGGAACCACACTGGTTCCACTGTTGAGTAGCGGCTCCCAAGGGCATTAATCTGTATATTGCCCAGTGGGATGATGGGTGATCACTTTCTTCTGAATATCAAAGAAATATTCACCATGTGGTATTTTTTATGAAAGTTGTAAAGATTCAATATGCTTTCTGGAATATTTCCCTAAAAACAGCAAAAATAAAATGGTTGGGTGCTCCCCTGCTCCTATTATCTGGAATATTTCTTAATCCAGCAGACATTTCTTGAGCAGCCTCTAGGGTCAAGCAGTGCTCTGAGGGCTGTTCACCTTTGAGAACCTGTTCCCACCAGGATGGATAAGAGTGCTTTTACCATATTTGGGAATTAGCAAACTGCTTCAGTTCACCAGTCAGTTCATTTCTAGCACTTGTCCCTAATGATGTAAGGAAGCAAAAGAAATGTATCTTCCTTATCTAGAATGACTTCAGCAGATTTGCAGGCTCAAGGTCTATCCAGTTGGCTATCCAGATGTGTTTTGGGCTTTATGTTGGTGGGCTTTATTTTTTGTTTATGAAGATGTGTGCCATGTCACATAGCACAATGGTATATTAAATTCATTCAGACTACATTTCCTCAGCTGTGGACTTCCTTCCTCTTCCATTAGCAGGAGAGAACCACCCACCACTCATGTAGCTCTATTTGAAATCTAACTCTGTTGGGATCTTGTGCCTTCGTGGTGGGAATGTGTGTGTTGTGGGGGAGGCGGGATGTGGAGGGAGGGAGGGTACACATACCTTGACAGTCCAGTTAACAATAGACCTTGGCAGTTCTGCAGTTGACAGATGGTCTTAGTTTGCCCTCAGCTGAGTTGAGAAGACTCTTCTCTCGCCCTTGACTCTCAGCTGTGAGACCCTGACCTGGTCTGACAAGTATACTCTTTAGGGGAATAGAGGGCAGGGTTGGGAGTAGATAGTTTGTGAGTTCTCTCTTAGCCCTAAAGTTGTGATTTTTTGAGCCTCCAGACATTGTGGAAACAAATGAAAAAATGATATACAATGAGAGGCAGAATGCCACATGATATTAAAAAATGGATTAAAAATAAGCAAAATGTAAAAATATCAAATAGGCAAAGTGAATTAAGAAAAAATACATGTGCAGAATGTATAATATAGTTCCTTTTCCCATGTGGCCTATTTTTACATTAGGGGACCATATTATGTAAAAATATATACTATTTGGTCCTAGATTCCTACAGATCATATTTTTGAGATTGGGCTTTGATGATACTTTTTGAAGAATCCAGTCCTTAAAAAATGCTGCTACTCTTGCTTTACTGATAGAAGTAAAAAGAAAAAAAAGTGAGTACTTGAAGAAAGAATATTGGAACCTTATTGTGAGTTGAAAAATGTAACCTTCACTGTAATATGGCCCATAATCTAATGCAGATATGGTCTGAAAGCCTTGCTGCAGCCTCCAGTGTGGTCCACCTGTCCTTCGGGAAAGGAAGGACATATGGGAAAACCAGTGTACAATTAAAAAATAATTTGATCACATGCTTCAGCTTGGTTAGGTACTTGCTGACAAAACTCTCTCCTTTTCTCTATCAGCTGAAGCACTTAAGCACCCTCCAGTGAGGGATTCCCTAAATTCTTGGCAGAAGTTATTCAAAACTAATTTAGTATATTTAAGGGGACCAATTTTGTGTTTATCAGGCTCAAATAACATAAAGATCTACCTAAAGTTTTCAGGGCAACCTTTGTAAATGTTGTTTTCAAACACATGTTCCTGATTCTCTAGGAACTTATTTTTTCCATTTACACCTATTTCTAAATGGAGTTACTAGATGAATGACCTTCATAATTTTTCTAAATCATATGCACTACATCATTCAGAGAATAGAAATGAATAATTAAAGTGATTTGGGGTTTGGATAAAGATGTTTTTGTCCATTAAAAAAAAAATAGAATCTGGTGCCTGGGTGGCTCAGTTGGTTAAGTGTCTGACTTTGGCTTGGGTCAGGATCCCAGCATTGTGAGACCAAGCCCCTTGTAGGGCTCCGCACTCAGCAGGGAGTCTGCTTCTCCCTCTCTCTGTGCCCCTCCCCCCGCTCATGCTCTCTGTCTCTTTCTCAAATAAAATCTTTAAAAAAAATAGAATCAAAGTTTATCACATTTTGAAAAAAAACATCCGATTTTAAATCATCACCATTGACTAAGTAGTTGTTAACACTCCTCAAGGGCCTACTGTTTTATAAAGGTTGCATCAGGGGTTTTCATATATCATTTTATTTAATCCTTTTGATAATTTTGAGTTAGGTATTACTATCCCTATTTTTTAAATTAGTAATCTGGGACACAGAAATAAGTTTTTCTTGTAATGAAACCAAGTATGCTCAAACCGCACTGTCCATTATGGTAGCCACTGACCACAGGTGTCTAACACTTGACATGTGGCCAGTCCAAATTAAGATGTGCTGGAAACAGAAAATACACACCTGATACACCTGACTTCAAAGACTAAGGTAAAACACTAAGAATGTAAATACTTTTTAGTGATTACATGCTGAAATGATAATATGTTGGATTTATTAGGTTAAATAAAAATATTATTAAAATGAATTTCCTCTGTTTTGGTTTACATTTTTATTAACTGCAACTGTTAGGAAATTGAAAAGTACATCTCTGGCTTGCATTCTGTTTCTGTTGTACCATGCTGCTGTAACATCTGTGCACACGTTGGAACGAGCAAATAGTTCCATGTACAAGACTTGTGAGTTATGGCCTCCTTTTCACCTCATTCCTTCCTCCAGAGCAGCTCTCTTCACCTTGCTCTTCATGTTGGAGCCAAGTTTAGCGTTTAACAATTGGTTCCATATCACTAAATTACTTGCTGTATTTCTGCTTAACTATTACTGTTGCGGTGGCGGTTGTAACTGTTTTATACTGATTTTAGGCTTTGCTTCTGAAACATCCCCTTAGCATTCAAGGGAGCTCTCGCTCAGTTTAACCTCTATGCCCCTGCCGTATAATATGCACATACACACATATTCCCATCCTTGTAATTTTGCTGTAAACGTAACATTGTTTAGGTCAAGATTCAGTGTTTGTTATCATAACTACACATGCTAGCCGTAACTGAGCTGTGTATGAAGTACTCTCTTTATTTTCGGCACAATTTTTATTTATCGTAGGATCAGTAATTGCCTAGCTTTCCATGTTCCTGTCCTAATTCAATCTCAGATTCTCCACCAGTTGTCTAAAGTGAGTTTTGCATGCTCACAGAAGCTTTTGAGGATGCATCTCCTGGAGACGTTGAAACTGCTATAGCCCCCACTCATGGTTCTCTCCTGGTCTAGCCCATGATCTCATTCAGGGATCTGCTTTCACCAGATCCTAGGATTTCCTCTGCCTTTTGCCTGTCTTCGCCTTCCTCTTTCCTGTATCTTCCTCTTTCTTGGTTAATTTCCTCATTTTGGTGAAGCACATCTTCAGTTAAGCTTCCTGAGAAAGGATGCATGGGACTTAAATTTTTTAAGACCTTGCATGTCTAAAAATGTCCCCTCCCCCTCATGTTTAAATGCAATTGGAGGTTGGAAACAATTTTCTTTAGAATTTTGAAGATATTTCTCTATTGTCTTTTAGTCTCCAGAGTTGCTTTGAGCCATTTGGAGCCAAACATTCACTGACCACTCCTTCCACCCACCTCCCACCCTCTTTTTAAAGATTTTTTTTTTTAATCTCCAATGCCTGATGTTTTACAGTGATATATGCCCTAATATGAGATGTTTCCATCTAACTTTCATGTATGGGTCCTCCTGTACTGGTCCTTTAATTTTTAATTTATTCTCTCTTATTTTTCATCTTTTTTGTTTTTGCTGAAGTTTCTGAATGACTTCCTGAACTTGGTCCTCCAGCACTTCTGGTACTTTTTTTTTTATTTCAGCTATCACTTTAATTTGTTTTCTGAAAGTTTCTTATTTTTTGTTATTGTATTTATTGCTTTATGGTTGCAATATCTCCTATCTCCCTGATAATAATGATAGTTTCTTAAAAAATGGTTTCCTTCTCCCTGCATAGTCTCAGTTTTGGCCAAGTAGTTTCTTTCCTGTTTGTTTTGTTTTCTTTCATGATAGAGTCTTTCCTTAGATAGCAGGTGATTCCTGGTTGTTTACTTGTATTCGAGAGTGGGGTATTAAAAAGATGGAAGGCAGTTCTCCATGCAGATATGGGACTTGTGGGTGTTTGCTTCACTTTAGAACCATCCATCTAGGCTGTTTCCTTGGGGAATCCCTGATGTCAGTACTTCTAGATCCTACCTTTTAGGTTAGTCCAGTCCCTGAATGGTTTCAGTCTCCTATTTGGAGAGGCTAGGCAGTGTAGAGGGGTGTATTAGACAAGGTTCTCCAGAGACCCAGAACCAAAAGAAGGTATATATAATTATTGTAGGAATAGGCTCATGCAATTATAGAGACAGAAGTTCCATGAATTGCTGTCTGCCAGCTGGAGAACAAGGAAAGCCTGTGTATAATTCATTCTCAGTCCAAAACCTGCGAACCAGGAGTGCTTAAGTCTGGGGGCAGGAGAATATGGGTGTCCTAACTCAGAGATTGCAAATTCACCCTTCCTGCACCTTTTATTCTGTTTGGGCCCTCAGCAGATTGAATGATAACCACCTACACTGGGGAGGGCCATTGGCCTTACTGAGTGCACCAATTCAAATCATGATTTCTTCCAGAAATACCCTCACAGATATGCCCAGAAATAATATCTTATTAGTTGTCTGGGCATCTCTTAGATAAGTTGACATAAAGTTAACCATCATAAGGGACATGCAGGTTGGGGAAGATGCCAATCAGTTTGTAAATGTTCCTTTAATTTTCTCTTTTTTCAGTAGGGTACCCCCTACTTTATGCTCTGCCTGGTGTTTTCCAGACCAGAGATCCTCTGTCTTACTCTCTCCAAAAAATAATTCTCTACCTTTCTGCAAGGGTGAGAGAGGGCAGTTGGCCTGGCTAAGCATAGTAAAGGGGAGTAGACTCTTGAACGATACAGGTTTGAACTGTGTGGGTCTACTTATACATGGATTTTTTTTTTTTTCAATAAATACAATACGGTCCTGGGGTGCCTAGGTGCCGCTCCCCCCCTGCTTGTGCTATCTCTCTCTCACTATCAAATAAATAAAGTCTTTAAAAAAATGTACTATACATGTATTGTCTCATGATTTTTGGAGGGCAGAGGCAGAGGGAGAATGAGAATCTTAAGCAGGCTCCATGCCCAGCATGGAGCCCAGCGTAGGGCTCAACCTCGGAACCCTGAGATCATGACCTGAGCCAGAGCCAAGAGTCGGACACTTAACCATCTGAGCCACCCAGGCGCCCCAATGGTATTAACTCTTTAAACGTCTGATAGAGTGCATCTGAGCCTGTGCTTTCCTTTGTTGGTGGTTTTTAAGTGGCTAATTCAATATTATATATATATTTCAATAATATATATATAAAAAAGTAGGCTCCACTCCCACCGAGCAGCCCAACATGGGGCTTGAACCCATGATCCTGAGATCAAGAGTCAGATGCTTTACTGACTGAGCCCCCCCAAGGCCCCCAATATTATATATATATATTTTAAGATTTTATTTATTTGAGAGAGAGACAGACAGAGATAGTGAGAGAGAGCACGAGCAGGAAGGAGAGGGAGAAGCAGGCTTCCCGCTGAGCTGGGAGCCCGATGTGGGGCTCCATCCCAGGATTCCGGGATCATGACCTGAGCTGAAGGCAGATGCTTAATGACTGAGCCACCCAGGCGCCCCAATATAATATATTTTTAAGACCAGTTTTAAGTAAACATTTATCTTGCAAATACTGTTATTTGATTAGTCAACCTTTCTCCTATATATTATCCAAATAGAGATTTTGATATACCTACTTGTAACTTTTTTTCTTCTATTTAAAGGTCTGTAATTACTCTGGAATCAGTAAGCCATGGCGTCAAAGAAATTTGCTGTTAAAGTAAGTAGTGCTTAATATTCTTTAAAATGGTTAATTATTTTCTAATATAACTGAGTTCTGTGTTCATTGACAGTTGAAGCTCTGAACTTGCCTTCTACTCTTTAAATTAGTGTCTTTACTGAAAACCTTAGGTGATTGAAGATTTGCATGTTAAGAATGGGGGGGGAGAAAAAAATAGTTCATATGGTTATGGGAGTTTCTTGCTTCAAGTCTTCTGTAAGATGCCATTAGGTCATTAACTTGGTCCTTAATGTTAAAAATTGTCGTTCACATACGTATGTCCGTGACATGATTTTTGATAATGACAAAGCAGATAAAAATGAAGTAGGCAGCAAATGCTGCAGGTGGGTGAATGCCAGGAGAGAGGTCTCTTGCCCAGCTGCCCTCTTTTGTTTTCTTTTTATAAGTATCTCTTCTCTGTCCCTTGATGGCTGAGGCTGAGACCTTCTCAGGTGTGGGGGGAATGGGAGAACTATGTGTGAAGGGTGGTGGGAAAGGAGAGGGGAAGAATTGATAAATAGTGACTATGAGGTGTCTGAGATGCCTTCACCTATGCTGGCTGTTGAGGACATTTTTTCTGTGCTAGTGTTAGATTAAGTAGGTTCAAAACACCAAAACAGACAAATTACAATAGTTAACCAGATCAGATACTACTTAATATTGTAGTTATATCTTATTTTTACCAAGTCCTGGATTTACAACGTATTTATAAATTTCACTGCTTATCCACGTGTTTTGTAGTATTTCTTTTTATGAGAGATTATAAGTGGTGAACTTTCATCATTTGTCTTTCTAAAAAATGTAGTTTTGTCTTAACTCTAGAAAGTTGGTTATAGAAGTCTAGGTTGAGCATTATTTTTCCTTGGCGTTTGGAAGATATTTTCCATTGTCTTCTGGGATCTGTTATGGCAACTGAGAAACTCTGTAGTTATTGACTGATGTTTAAAATCACCTTAAAACTTAGTAGCTCAAAACACAAGCCATTTTTTTCTCTCTTGTGATTGTGTAGGTTGCCTGGTATCATTTGGGTCATTTCTGTTTTTGATGATGGCTGGGGCTGCAATTATCTGGGACCCCAGTTCAGCTGGAACATCAAAGATGACATGCTCACACGGCTGTCCCTTGATACTGGCTGTGGTTGGGAGCTCACCTGGGGCTGGTAATTGTTGCCTGTCACTTCTCATTCACATGGCTGCTCTCTGTGGCTTGGGCTTCTCCTAGCATGGTGGCTGAGTTTGAGGGATGGTGTCCCAGAGCAAGAGTTGCTAGAAGAAAGAAGAGAATTTGCCAGTTCTTTGAAGGGTTGGGCTCAGAAGTCTCACTTGGCACTTATACTACATTCTGTTGGTCAGAGCACTCAAAGGGCCCAGGCCAAGGGAAGCTGCAGCTTTTGATGTGAGAAGCAGCATGTGCCCACAGGGAAGCGAAGATTTATGGGCGGGGGGGGGGGGGGGGGGGGGGGGGGGGGGGGGGGGGGGGGGGGGGGGGGGCGCATCTGTGGAGACTAGTAACCACAGAAGTCTCTCGCCTGCCTCATTGTGATTTCTTTCTTGGTTATCTTGGTTATCAACTTTTTTCTTTCTAGCTGCTCTTAAAATTTTGTTTTTGGCTTTGATGTTTTACAATTTCACTATGAAGCCTGAAGCCGTAGACTTGTTTTAATTTATCTGGCTGGGGATGCAATGCATATCTTTATTTGAAAGATGCAAGTCTTTTTTATCAGTTTTGGAAAATCTCAACCAATTTCTCTTCAAGTACTGCCCTTTATCCTGTTCTCTTCTTCTGGAACTCTTATACTAAGTTTTCTGGGTAGTCTCATGTAATAGTTTCTTATGTGTTGCTAGGGTGATCTTAACTTGTCCAAGGTGGAGCTCCTGCAGGCTGTCTGCAGAGCTCTGCCAAAACTGGCAGTGGCCCAGTAGAGCAGACAGTTCTGGTCAATTGCAGGTTTTGGACCTGAGGTGCCTGGTTATGTCAGAGATGAGTCTCTTGATTTCTAGGCCATACACACTGATAGGGCAGATTCTGCTACCTTATTGCCTCATCTCACAGCCACACCAGCAACTTGGAACTTAGCTCCTCGATCATGCCAGACAGGAGAGTTACTCCAACCATGAGTATCAAATTAGCAAGTTAGGGATACAGACAGCATTCTGACATTATGTGGAAGATTGTGTGCATCACGTTGTGATTGTCTCTGTGCCTCTGATCACACAGGCAGGGGGCCAGTGCTTCCCAATCATGCAGCTTAGAAAGCACCATGAACCAAACATTGGGATCCCGTTCTGAATGTCTGACATCCTTCCTGCCAGATTGTCTGTGCTGGCCTAGGGTGTCATGGGCAGCAGGGAACCCGCACACCTGCCACAAGTGCTGACCTCACGTGCCTTTTCTGAGGAATGCTGCTGCAGTAGGCTTGTAGGAATGCCCCTTGGCCATTAGCCTTTTCTTGTTTCTCTTTATGTCTCTGTGTTGCATTCAGAGTGCTTTTTATTAAACCTCTTCCAATTCGTTAACATCTTCTCATCTGGATTTAATTTGCTGTTTAATCTGTATTTAATCTACTCTTTAACTTGTTTATTTTTAGTGACTATATTTTTCAGCTGAGAATTTGTGTTTGGTTTATTTTTTTTTAATTCAAATTCTACCAGTCCTTTTTTTATATACTTGCCCTATTTTTAAAATATGTTCCCATATCCTTTTATCTTCTTTATAATTTTACAGTAATTTGTTTCATAGTCTTTTGTAGATTGTTCTATTATTTCCATTATTATTTAGTAAGTGTGGAATAAATTGGTGATTGAAATTGCTGGATTGTTCATGGGTGTAATTTTTAATTGTGTGCTTATTTTCAGTCACATCCTACATGTGCATGTGTGCACATTCATGTGCGTGCGTGCGCACACCCACACACACACATACACACTCTAGTGCAATTGAGCAGTTTCTAGTTTACTTCTTCTGGAGCCACTGGCATTTCAGTGGTTTTGGACCAGGCTTCACATTAATTTCATGGCTTGGGATTCCACCACCTTGTGGGTAGTACAGCTTTGCAAGCCACAACGGAGTCTGGTGCAAGGTTGGTGTTTTTAGTATCTTCTAGTATTTTCCCTGCTGTTCTCCTCTCCCTTCCCTCGTGCTGAAGCCCTGGATGGATGGCAAGCTTCTGTGTTGCTTCCCTTGATCTGCAAGCAGTGATTTTTTTTTTTTTCTAGTTGCATTTTCATGAGGGTCACAGTTTATCAAGAGAATGCAGGAAAAAGCTCTATAGAATAGTTCCTGCTCCAAGAAATTATGGACCTGTATGAACCATGTATTACATGAGGACATCTGCATATCCAGTACTTATTTATCTGTCAAGCATTGTACAAAGAACTGAAGTTGAAGTTCTTTACAGTTCTGGCTTAACTGGAATGAGTTCCTTCCGAACTTTTCTACCCCTTTTGGGCATTAGGATCCCAGCTGTCCGCTATCCTGGCTCCCACATATTCTGACTGCCAGGCTCAAACCTTCCAAAAGGATGATTTTTTTTTCCTTCCCTCTCCCCACTTTATTGAGATACAATTGACATATAACATTGTGTAAGGTTATGGTGATTTGATAAGCATATGTGGTGAAATGTTTATCACAATGAAGTTAGTTAACACATCCTTTACCTCACATAATTGTTGTTCTTATGGTGCAAACATTAAAGCTCTACTCTTGTAGCACCTTTCTAGGATACAAGTATAGTATTGTTAATTGTAGTCATCATGCTATACGTTAGATCCCCAGAACTTCCTCATCTTGTAACTGGAAGTTTATACCCTTCGACTAGCATCTTTCTATTTTCCCCACCACTTAGCCCCTGGTAGCCACCATTCTATTCTATGAGCTTGATGTTTTTAGATTCCATATATATGTGAGATCATATGTATTTGTCTTTCTCTGACTTGTTCACATAGTATAGTGCCCTCAAAGTCTATGCATTTTGTCACAAGCAGCAGGATTTCTCTTTTTTATGGCTTAATAATACTCCATTGTGTATTTTCGCCACATTTCTTTATTCATTCATCCATCAGTAGACACTTAGGTTGTTTCCCTGTCTTGCCTATTGTGAATAATGCTGCAATGAACATGGGGTGCAGATGTCTCTTTGAGATAGTGATTTCATTTTCTTTGGATATATACCCAGAAATGGAATGGTTAGGTCACATGGTAGTTCAATTTTTAGTTTTTTGAGGAAGCTGCATACTGTTTTCCGTAGTGGCTGCACCAGTTTATATTCCCACCAATCATTCACCAGCCGCGGTTCCACTTCCTCCACATCCTCACCAGCATTCCTTATCTCTTGCCTTTTTGATAGTAGCCATTCTAGCAGGGGTGAGGTGATATGGTTTTGATTTGCATTTCTAAAGGAGCGATGATTAGTACTGTTAGGGGTTTGTTTATTTAGGAGTCTTTTCCCAAACGGAGAACCCTCTTTTGGCTTTGATTTTTTTTTCCCCCTGTAGTGTACTTGTTTTCTATTTTATGGATTTTTTTTTTAATGATTTTTTCCCTTATATTTTCTTTGAGCAAATTTGCTCTTCTCTGTCCAGTTTAAGGTGGGAGCTTAAATCATGGAATTTGAGCATTTCTTTTCCAATATATAAACACTTAAAGCTATAAATTTTTCTCTCTAAGCCTTTATTGCTTTAATTATATCCCTCTTGTTTTGTTAGAGATGAAGTTAAAGTAGAGATTTTGTTTGTCAAATAAACATATTTTCTAATTCTCACTGTGATTTCATTTTTTTTCTCTTTGAGAGAGAGAGAGAGCAGAGGGTGAGTGAGAGAAAATCCTAAGCAGGCTCCATGCCCAGCATAGAGGCCAATGCAGGGGTTGATCTCATGACCCTGAGATCATGACCTGAGCTGAAACCAAGAGTCCCAACGCTTAAATGACTGAGCCACCCACATGCCCCTGTGATGACATTTTTGATCACTGGGTTATTGAAATGTGTATTATATTGTTTCTAAGTATTTGGGAATTTTCTAATCATTTTGTTGTTTGGTATAATTCCTCTATTTTGGAAAGTGTTCCATAAGCACTTGAAAAATGTGATGGTTGTCAAGTGCATCTGTCATTTAGATCAGGTTTGTTAATTTTGTTGTAACAATCTAATTTTTTACAGTTTGTAAATTAGTAATCTAATATTTACTAATAGTGTTTTTGTATTCTTTGGGTAAATACCTAGTAGTTGAATTACCAGATCATCTGATAATTCTATTTTTAATTTTTTGAGGAACCTCCATACTGTTTTCCACAGTGGCTTTACTGGTTGCGTTCCCACCAGCAGAGTACAAGGGATCTTTTTTCTTCACATCCTTGCCAACACTTGTTGTTTCTTGTGTTTTTGATTTTAGCCATTCTGACAGGTAAGGCAGAAGAGAGACATTCTCAGAGATGCAAAGTCTAGAAAAATTTCCTTCTAATGTACCCAATTTTAGGAAGAATGTGGTTTTCCAAAATGAGAGAGTAAACAGAGAAGGAGTGAGTTATAGGGTCTGGGAAATATGGAATTTGGGAGGTGAGTGCCTGAGCAAATCCCATGGTGGTCAGCAGTGTGTCCTGCCTAGAAAGCAACCAGTCAGATTGGCACAGGACATAGGGTTCCATGAAAGGTGTCTCTCAACAAGAAATGAAAGGATGAAATACCTGATGTATTTGGAAGTAGAGAGGAGGTTTTCTTTGGTCTGTCAGAGAGTGTGGGAATGATTAGTGATAAGAATATGGGAAACTACACAAAAGAAAAATGAAGCAACTCTTCTCATCTTGTGCAAGATTAGAAAGTAAGCATAGTACACTACGTAGCTCAGCTTTGAACAGAGGGTACATTTCATATGTTGTGAACTCCAGCTGTTGGAAGGCTGGAGAAGGAGATGTGTGGGTGAGAGTTGTAAGCATTGTCCTCATTTTCAGTAGAAAGCATGTGAAGCTGAAATAATAAGAAATTGGTAGTAATAACATAGTATTTAGAAACATGATAGTAAATACCGGATCAAATAGCTGAAGTTTTCAGTGTGGTTGCTCTTGGTGAGAGCTGAGGAGGGTGGTGACAGGGTAGGGCAGAGGAGGCCTGTTTTTGATAAGGCATTTTAATCTCTGTATATACATCAGTATATTAATCAGTAATTAAATGAGTAAAGTTTAAAAGGAATTAACTTGAGCAAATTTTCATATAGATGCATGTAATTTTGGCTCTCTGGGTTGAAAAATACTTGGATAGAGCATGGTTTCTAAAGTAATAGAAAACCAGATGAAACCCAAATAGCTTGCCACTTGCATCTCAGTTGTTTATTCTGAGACTTTTCCTGGAATGGTATTAATTACCCATGCAAACAGCTTATCCTTCTTCAAATGCAGCAAAGTCTTTTGACCTTCCTGCTATAAGAGGGCTTTTTTTTTTTTTTTTTAAACCGCTGTGTTCCTGTCCTTGAACTCTTTCTTATAATTGTCTCCTAGTCCAGAATTCCAGGAAATGGCAGTAGTGAATGAGATGACAGAGTCCTTGGAACCACAGCTTTCAGGGTCTCTTGACTTCTGGGTCACTACAACTTGTGGCAGGGAGATAAGTCCTATACTTCCATGACTCCTTTCTCAGTTGGGTGTAGTGGTGACAGCCGACACACGTGTCCTCAAGGCTCCTTCGTGATCTTTTTTTTTTTTTTAAGATTTTATTTATTTATTTGAGAGGGAGAGAATGAGAGAGAGAGAGCACGAGAGGGAAGAGGGTCAGAGGGAGAAGCAGACTCCCTGCTGAGCAGGGAGCCCAATGCGGGACTGGAGCCCGGGACTCCAGGATCATGACCTGAGCTGAAGGCAGTCGCTTAACCAACTGAGCCAGCTCTGCACCCACCCCAGAATTTTAGCATTTCCAAAATTATACATTGTTTAAGTTTTATTGGACTGCAGCCGCTCCCATTTGTTTACATATTGTCTCTGGCTTCTTTTATACTATAGTGGCAGAGTTGAATAGTAGTAACAAAGACCTCATTGCCTGCAAAGTCTGAAATATCTATCTATATCAGTAAATCCTGGTTAAGATGTATAAATCTCTCTCTTAAAGCACATCTCAATTCCTGCTAGCCACATTGAAGTGTTCAGGAAGCACACATGGCTAGTAGCAGCTGTATTGGACCCCATGGGTCTAAATCTGTGCATCCTTCTGTGCTCCTACCTCCTTGCCCCTTGTCAGAGTAAGCTTTCAATGAAGTTACCTTGGGTTAAACTGGTTGCAAGGGTGGGTAAATTAGTGAGGCCAAGACAAGGCCATTTCCTTTGCAAGTGGAACCAAGAAATAGACATGGACATAAACTATTAATCCTGGACTTTTATCCATGTTTTGGTAAGAAGTTTTAGTTTTAGTAAGAAGATATAAGTAAAGAAATAAATAAGAAAATAAATTTGAATAATAACTTATGGTCGAAAGTGTCAAATCAGTATATATGGTGTTGGCCTCTGAAAGTTTATGGGTCCATCCCCTGCTTTAAAGGCATTTTTTAAAGTATGTAATGCTGCCAGGTCTCACTCCCGATAATAATTACATTTTAGGATTTAAAATTTTCAGCTCTGGTTCCAGCAAAGCAGTACTTTGAAAGGTTCCTACCTCATTGTCTGTCTCTGTTTGTAGATCATTTCCTCTGCTTCCTGCATCTGTTTTCTTGGATTAGTTAGGTATTACACCAAAGTCTAGAATTCTTTTGGCTACAAAGCCTGCTCTGCTGCTTCCCCTCCCCCCAATCTACTTTATTGTGGGTGGGAAAATTTTTGTTGGGAGGGCCTGATTAATTAGAAGGGATTCCTGGCTTCCCTAGCAGTGGCAGCCTGGGAAGATTACAGAGCCTGGCTTAGTGACAGGCCAATCTGTATTTAAGGAAAAACTCGGACCAGACAGATTTCCCTGGAATGTGGATCTGGCTTTGTCTTCTTTCACAGAGAATGTGTAATGACCCCTCCTCCTCCTTCCCACCCACTCCAGGAGACTTAAAGCTTTTACTTGTGCTGTTGATATTTGTCCACTCTTTATTCTGGGGAGGGTGGGGAGCTGGAGTTTTGGGGCAGGAAGACAATCATTTTCTGAATCTAAAGTAACAGGTTTAAGATTTTATTAATGTTTAGGAGGAGAGGAGAGATTTTACTTTTTTTTTTTAATTTCCCTGCATCTTTACTATCTGTATTTTTCTTTCTACTCCTTTGTAGCTATTATAGTTTTATGTACTGCTCT
Organism: Zalophus californianus; assembly: GCF_009762305.2. NCBI lineage: Eukaryota > Metazoa > Chordata > Mammalia > Carnivora > Otariidae > Zalophus > Zalophus californianus. Next base: position 104,092,985 of record NC_045602.1, on the reverse strand, counting down.
GAATTTCAGTTAACCTTAGTCTCTGCATTCTTTAGAACAACCACAAAAAGAGAAATATGTCCAAGAATTGACAGTAATTTCCCCTTTGTAGTAAAAGTAAAAGTGAAGAGCAACGCTTTGAACTTCTAGAGAAAGAGAGAAAGTTGAATAGCAAATGGGCTTTTGTCTTGCTGGCTTGCCTCAGTGAACCACTTCAATTCTGTGTCCTAGGTTTTTTAGTCTGCCTAAAGGGGAATGTGGTACTAACTCTTGTCATCAGCACTCATTTGAAAACTGATGCATTAACTTTATGTATGACATTAAAAAAAATTTATACAAATATTTTCATACCAGTTGAGTTCTAGGTAATGATTTTCTACAACATTTTAAGAATAAAACTGAAGTGTCCTAACAAATCACAGAAGTTTTAAATGGTTATATTCTTTATCAGAAATGAATTTGAGGGGCACCTGGGTGGCTCAGTCATTAAGTGTCTGCCTTCAGCTTAGGTCATGATCCCAGGGTCCTGGGATCAAGCCCCGCATCAGGCTCCCTGCTCTGCAGGAAGCCTGCTTCTCCCTCTCCCGCTCTCCCTGCTTATGTTCCCTCTCTGGCTGTCTCTCTCTCTCTCACATAAATAAAATCTTAAAAAAAAAAAAAAAAGAATTTGAATGAGGAGTGTGCAACCTTTATCCCTGGGAATGTTTTTACAAAGGCATTTGTGTTTATCTTTTTATCAAGGTAAAAAGAATTATCTCTGTATTTCTTCTCCTAATACTTAAACTCTTCATCTTCCAGTTCCTCCTTAATTCTGTCTGTTCGTTGGGAGAGCTTTAAGTTTTCAAGACCTAGAGCCAATAAGAGTTTGCCTAGTGGTAGATGACATGTTCCAACTAAAATAGGCTGCTGTTTTTCCCCTGTTGCATATTATCTGTTTTATTACACTGGCTGTGCTGGAAACTGTAGTCAACTAAATGTCTCCTGATTACTTGATAGACTCCAGATCAAATTCACCAAGTTCACCAATGGTCACCCAATTCCCAATTAATTTGCCTCAGGCTTAAAGCTCTTAAGTTCTTTCTCACTCAATAGGGCATTTGCCCTGAGTGTTGATGACTTTAAAACAAAGTTCTTGTTGGTTTTGAAATGAAACTTCCTTTTCCAAGTGTTCTCTCTGTCTTTCTGGCCAGACACCCAGTTTCTGGGCTTTCTCTTCCCAATCCCTTCCTGTGTGTATAAGCTCATGTATTCTTTTTTTGGATGATTAGAAAGTGTTTAAATACAGCCCTGGCTTCTCATCCTCTTTTCAATTTCAACTTTCCACCTGCCTCCATTAAATCTCTGCCTAAATTGATCCCTAAAACCTCAGACGAAGAATTCAGTGTGTCATAGTTTTCTTCTAAACTGGCTTTTGCGTTGAATATCCGTGATGCTACTCCACGCATCCCAAGCATGTCAAATTCTGATGTCTCCTTGTCCCGTGTTCATGGTAACCTGTATAATGCATCCACCCTCTGCAGAGTGTCTTGGGCTTGCTGCTTCTGTCTTCCTTTCTTACAAATTCAGCCTTTATGATCCTTGTGGTTTGTATTTCTTCATTAATCTCTGGATGATCTCTATTCCTTTCCTGCCCTGCCATTCCAGTTTATCTAGATAAGTGCCAGGATACTGTTTTCTTAACACCATTTTCATCATGTTACTTCCTTAAGTGATCAGAGTAACTCCTTTTGTTTAATGAGATCTGATCTGAACTCTCTGGCTAGATTTAAGGCACTCTGATAACTGTTCTCTCTTCCTCTTTAACTTTGACCCATGTTTCCATGTTGGAACTTGGGAACATGGCCCACCTATCCCTCTGTAGCTGATGCCTTTGCATTTCCTGCAGTGATCTAGCCTGTGGTTTTCTCTCTTGCTGTTCTCTCTTACCTTTTCTTCCTTAGTTTCTGTACAACAGCTTGTACCAGGCTTGATTAATGACTCACTTTTCCTTTGACACACAATCTAAACTTTTCTCACATTGATTATCCTTTTTTCCTTGGACTGCCGTGTGCAGCTTATGTTTTCTATATGATCACCAATTTTTTATATAAATGTTTACACAGGGCTTTGACAATATACTATCCCAGCCACATTCCCTAAGAAGAAGGACCTGTGCTTCTTTTGTATCCACACAGGCCTTGAGTAATCTGGAATATTTTTGAGGTGCTCAATATCCCCTCACTTTCCTTATTACAAAGATGAGAAGTTTCTTTCCTCATGGCTCATGGAGAATAGGGAAGTCACTTGAGCTTAGAGTTATTTCTTACTGGTGTTTTTTCAGTTCCAGACAGGGAATGAATGTTGTAATTCTCAATTCGTAGTATATTTCTTTTCTTAAAAAAAAAAATTTCATCTCGACCTCTTTCTCTTTTTAGAAGTCCACAGTTCCACTTTTGAAAATATTTTAAGTAATTCTTTTGAAATAGCCTCTGTCAATAGCCAAAATGACCATGTGTAGAGTTTGCTTCTGTAGGTCTTTTAGGAAAGTGAATTATTTCAGTATAATGTTAATTATTTGGACATTATTATATTTTATTTCAATTAGCACCTTAGCTTTAGTCCTTGATATTTTAATTTTTCCAACATACATGCATGTGCTTTGTATGTTACAACTTATTCTAGTGTAAAAAATAGATCTCTATTAGGGAACAGTAGACTCAGGATCTTTCACCAGATCCAAGAACTGAGTAAGTTCCTTGGATTCTCTCTGAAGGCTGTAGAGGGCATCATTGTTCTGTGTTTCGTTAAGTACGTGTGTCTGCAGAGGTTGTGATTCAAGGAAACACAGCAACTAAAGTGCTTTTAAAATCGCTGGCTCATTTCTAAATTATCATGACCTCCTAAATGCGGGTGTTTGTTGGCCTGTTCTCATCCGTAGCCTGTTAGGCCTCTGGATATTTAGTTTGCTCTGTCTTATCATTGTCCTCACCAGGAAACAAACACCACCATTAATGGCAGCAGTAGAAAACAATCACGACAACCCAAACTATCCAAAGTGGCCTCAGAGAAAACATTCATAGAGTGACATAAGATGGCCTCTGGTGTGCTTCCTTTCCAGATTCAGGAACCGGAAGTGATGGGATGAGCGTGAGGATCCCCCTTGTCCTTGGAAAGCTTTGGCAGCCCGGCCCAGCCCTGGTCCTAGCAGTAAAGGCTGGAGGGTTTGTTGGGAGTGATACTAGTCCTTGAGGCCATGGTGTTACTACACTTACTGCTCTTCCTATTCACCTTCCTTATTGCTATCATCACTGTTCCTTTTGGGGATGCATGGTTGAGGAGGTGTGGCGGGGGACTACAGAGCCTTCTTGCATTCTTCAGTCCCTGGGAATTACATGCAGATGACATTCCGCTGAAATAGCTATGTGTGCAGCAGTCCAGTCAGCCAAATCATGGAAGGGTGTACAGTGTTCGCTTACTGTCCTTTAAAAGTTTCTCTTGTAGTAATGTCTTGGAATACCCATGATTAAGTAATATAGGAAGCTCGGCCACTGCATATATCACCGTCACATGTGAGTAGCATGTGACAGTAACATTCTGATTTTAAAACTACAAGAAACATCAAGTAATGAGTTTTTCATGGTGACCCTATATACTCACACAGGCATGTGCTGTATTTTGCAAGTGTGGTCTGAGATGAGAAAGAATGTTATACTATTTGTTTCACAAAGGTGTAGTGTCATTATAGATGCTGGCAAGGCATGTGCCAGGCCTCATATCCCAGTTCCTCATTACCTGAAAATTCACTATATATTATGGATGATATTGAGGTCCTGTCTAGCCCTAAATTGCTGTGATTGGCTATATTGTATTCATATTACTTCAAGTTCTTTTATAGTATTTCTTGAAATTTATATCATCAGGTTTTTGAGGAGAGGATTCTAGAAGATGAAATTAGCATCGGACATTTAATCAGGTTTCCTGCATTCACATTATGGTTTCACTTGTGAAAATTGGATGATTTGGGGCAAATCCTTTTACCTCTCTGGGTAACTTCATTTCTTCAACTCTAAGAATAATAGCACTATATGTTTGACAGGGTTTCTTATGAGTATCAGATTTATAATAAAAGACAATGCTGTCAAAGTGTTTGGGGAAAATAACATTTTATACATGTCATGGCCCTCAGTGATTATTTTATGGTGACAATTTATACAGTAATAGAGGGACTTGGTGTCAGCATCTCACTTGTTCCTGGTCTCATAATTCTTTGAGTGAGGACTAGTCTAATTCTTTTCATATGGGAGGTGTCACTTAGCAAACTTTCATTTATGCTGGCATGCAGGGCCCTGGGTTAGGCACCAGAGACACAGACAGGGCTGATGATCACTCTTCCCTATCCTCAGGAGGATTTGCAATGAGCTGTAAATAGTGGTAGGTTTGTGGAACACAGATATGCCAGAGTGCCCTGCTTAGTTGAGTTGTGAACAAATGAGTACAGTAGTCCCCCTTTACCCATGGGGGGGTACATTCCAAGACCCCCAGTGGATGCATGAAACTGCAGGTAGTACTGAACCCTATATATACTATGTTTTTTACTCTATGTACATACCTATGATAAAATTTAATTTATAAACTAGGCACAGTAAGAGAGAAACAACAATAATAAAATAGAACAGTTATAACAATATACTATAATAAAAGTTATATAAATGTGTTCTCTCTCAGAATATCTTATTGTACTGCACTCATTCTTCTTGTGATGATGTGAGATAATAAATGGGATGAAGTTAGGTGAATGACATAGCATTAAGCTACTATTGGGCTTAAGCTACTACGTATTGTCAAAAGGAGCATCATCTGCTTCCTGACCTTGGCTGACCGTGGGTAACTGAAACTGCATAAGGTGAAACTGCGGACAACTACTGTACAGTGATTTTGTTCAGATTTGTTGTGAATGGGATGTTGTGGCAAAGCCATAGGTCAGTCAGTCGGTTTGGTATCCTATTTGTATTTCACTTTACGTGGTGGACTATAGTGGCAGGTGGCCAGGGCTAGAAGTCAAGGGGCTTAGATGTTAGCCCTTGCTATCCCTGACTACGGCCAGCTGAGCTCACCATATCTATAGCTGTGTAACCAGCCAGCCCCAAACTGCGTAATCCCATGGGTCAGAAAATCCAGCCGGGCAGTTTTTCTGCTTTACATGACATTGGCTGGCTCTCTTGGATGCAGTCAGATACCGACTTGGCTGGAAGTCTCAAGAAGGCCTCGCTCACATGTTTGGTTTTCCTCCACGATGCCCCCTTTCTTTGTTCACAGGATGTCTCATCATTCAGTAGTCTAGCTTGAGCTCCCTTACGCATGGCGGCTGGCTTCCCCAGAGAACATGGCAGTGGAAACTGCTAGGCTTCTTAGGGCTGTGTCTGGAAGTAGTAAACTGTTTCTTCCACCATATTTTATTGCTCAGCAGATCACAAGGTCAGGAGGAGAGGAAATAGGCTCTGCTTCTTGATAGGAGGAGCAGCGAACATAGAGGAGGTGAGGAATTGTTGATGGCCATCTTTGGAGATTTTTTACCAAAGTTCCCTTATCTATTAAATGAAGTGTTGAGTTAGGGAGTCTCTAGACATCCTCGCCCTACATTTTTATGATTCTATAAATTTTTATTTGAGGAATTTTTTGTGTATGTTATAGTGGAAAGAATTTGGTCTTTGGAGACAGAAAGGCGTGGATTTAAATCAGGGCCTTAACATTGACCTGCACTTTTGAAAATGACTTACTTTTTCTGAGCTTTTGTATTCATCTGTTAAATAGGGTTAAATGAATAGCTTTACCATAAATTCCCTTCTGGGATATTTGTCCATCATAGCACAGAATCATCCCTCAGAGAGTGTTAACATTCTCCTCTTTCTGTTCATGTTACCTGATTTGGGCCTTTTTCAAAGCCAGTAGTCGTTGAAGACACTAATTGCAGGTCTTTTTGTTTAATTCTAAGAGGAGGATGTTCAGGTATTTAATCACGTTTTGTGGGTGCTAGGATATTTTTGTGAGATCAGGAGCTCAGACAAGACTGTTCAGTTTGTTTAGCCATGTTGGTGTTATGAATTATCCCTAGAACACCACTGCTATTTAGAAAACATGCTTAAAAATAACTAATTTGAAAATATATTTTGGTCTGTGAACAGCCGACTTATTTGGCATTTTTACTATCTTCCGTCTGGAAGAAAGGAAGGAACCATGTGGGGTGGCCAGCATTCTGTCTGGTGGTTTTGGACTGTGAGAGGATCTCGCCCACGGGCCAGGACTGATAGGTGAACTGGGACATGTACTTCCACCGCCATGTGAAATGGGTCCAAAAGCTCAGAGACTAAGGGGAGTAAGAGAAAAGAAAGATTGTATTCTGTAAAGCACTGGTTCTCAAATTGTGTTCCTTGGACCAGCAGCATTAGCATCTCCTACACTAATGGCGCTGTGTATTTTTGTCGTGGTGTTATTGTGAAGGTTAAATGAAATGATTAATACAGAGTGCTTAGCAACAGTAATCACTTTAGTAAATATTAGACATTATAATGATACCATCATCAAAAGTGGTAATCATTTTGATTAATTTTTTCTTCTGGGATGTTTCGGGCAGCAACTTATTTTGCACTTCTTAAAGCTGCCAGAGTTCTTATTAGTCTTTTTTAAAGCTTTGCAGATGGTCTGTCAGTCTAGCAGTATTTCATGTTGTTAAGTAAATGAAGACTTGTTTAAGCAATGTCTCAAGGTACTTCTTACAAAAGCTCATAATTCTGAAGAAGATATTCCTCAGTCTAAAGTGATGTTGAGAAATCATATAACATAGTTATGCAAATAGGTTCAAAGCCCTAATGTTTGTGGGAGTCATTAATGCCATTTAATGAGTCCCCAGGCAATGTCTGAACTCTGGAGTTTGCTTTTAAGAGTCATTCTCTCTCTAGATCTCCTTTCTTCATTTTAGATCTCGATGTCCTTAAACAAAAGTCTCTGTGGAGGTTTTTTGTTTTTTTTGGTTTTTTTTTTTCCTTTTTTTTTTTTTCCATTTGTGGTCACATAAGGATCATGGTTAACCCCAAAAGGAAGGCCAGCTAGGCTGTGGGGGCCTGGGTTGGGGCCTGGAGCCTCTACACCTCAGCCTGCTGCCTTATTCACTTCCTCTTTTCTCCCCCTTACCACTACGTTTAAGCCAGATCCCAAAGTGAAAAGCAATTTATTTGTCTTTGGGGCTTGCTGATTCAGAGGCATGGGTGTTCTCTGGGATGTCACTGTCTGACCGCTGAGCTGTCAGCTTCCTTCTGGCGCCTCCTTCTAGGACTAGAAGTGATTGCTTTCCCCAAGGAAGCCTCGGGTTCAGGCCATGGCCAGTGATGGACAATTTTGCTTGTACTTGCTCATCTTGGCTTGAGTGTTGGTGCTCATTCTCTTGTTTTTTGCCTTGTCTGGGCCAGCATGTAGAGTGGCTCATATAGAACTGCTCTTCCCTTGGAGGATGAGATACTTAGGCAGAGCCAGGGGTCCCAGAGAGCATTCTGCTTAGGATTTTCAACAGTAGTCCCTGGGAGCATTCACTGTGTTCCATGGAAGGACCCAACTTCCCTGTCCCTGCTCCAGCTGAATGGCCCAGCTCCTATCAGTTTAATGTATTGAGGTTCTGCATAGAATTTAATGGGGAAGGGAGGCATTTTATGCACATTGAAGGGCACTGGTGTAGTCCAGCTCTTTCACAGAGGAGGTCAGAATCCCTGTGGAGTAGAAGATGAAGGTCTGAAAAGTTGCCCAAGAGAATTTTGTGCCCTAAGAAGAGAGTAAGGACTCTTGGACTGGTGGTAGTGAAGGTTCGTTGGAAGAAGAAACAAACCTGGTAGACTAGGGCTGAAAAAGAGTACTTTATGATAAGGGAGCAGAAATGTCTCAGAGTCTCCTAGCGTGAAGCTTCATGAAGGCTTGGAGACAGCTTTTGGCCACCTATGGCCCAGCTCCACCATGGGCCTTTCTTTGACAAGCAGGGCCCTGATCTCTGCATCTTTCTGTCATTCCCACTCTGCTCGTATCTTTCTGTTCCCCTGTGCACATTATAGAACATGACGGCTCCTCGCCTCCCAAGTGTGATATATTTTACAACTTCTGAAGTTGAGCTTGGGTAGGTATCCACCTTTGCTCCAATGACTGTAGAACAGGGGTGGGGTCACTTAGTACATATGTGGCTGTCCATGCCTGTACCTACCCTAGGGCATGGCGGTTGTCAGAAAAAGGGGCACAGAGAACCTCAAAAGTTATGCAGTAGTACTTAGGGTTTAGAGACTTTACTATAAAGTTTCTCCTTGGCAATCCTATAGACAAGCTTTCTTAGAGAACTTAATAATGAGTACTTAAAGTTTGTAAGAGGCCTCAGGGGCATCCAGGAGGTAGCTGGAATAATCTGACTCTTGAGAAGGTTCTCTTGGTTACTGGGGATGAGGATGATCATAATTAGGGCTTTACTTACAGTTTGCAACTTGCTTTATTGTTGGTATGCATATTGAGGTGTTTTAAGGTTGTTCCTATCCCGCAGTGTTTATATGTTATGGTAATTAAACCAAACTATTGCAGCAATCAAGAAAAGTATCAAAGAGGATGTCATTCCACTAATATTTCTGAATGTCTGCTCTACAGATGACATTGTGAGTCAGGAGAGGACCCAACCTTCAGTAGTGTGAATCTATCATTAAATCTTAAACTTCAGAGCACTGAATACATTCCAAAAACTCAGCTCTGAGTCTGCATATTTGATTTTGACTCAGCATTCCATTTGTACTTCCTCCAGTGTGTGAAACAACAAAAACTGAATTGTAGCTTTAGTATTTTTAATTGTCACCAAGTTATGCTGCTAGCCACTGTACAGAGTCTTTTAACAGCTGATGAAATGCTTTTTTAAAGATGGCCTGATGGGATCAGATGTTGCTGCATCATTTCCAATGCTGCCCGAGTCTGTTTCACTTCCCACAATGACAGATTCTCCATCTGCCATGACAGTGCATTCCTGAGCTACTGCCCCCTCACTGGGTTGGTGACTAGAATGTTTATTTTTAGGAAAAATTAAAATTATCCAGAGAAGGGTGTCTTCTGTAAAATTTACATGAATTAGCCCTTGACAGCAGGAATCAGGGAGGATTGTTGTGAGTGTGTAGACCTTAAAACACTTTTCATGGAAAATTTTTTAAAGCTACCAAAAGGGAGGAGTATAATGAACACTGATGTACCCATCACCCAACTTCAACATCGTGGACAATTTTAAATTAAGTAATACGCAAGTTGAAGGTTTAAAAAAAAGTGAGTGGTACCATGTGACATTAACACTTGTGTGTTGAAACTCAGTTTTCTAAATTTCAACACTGTTAATACTTTTTCACAAAATCAAAAGAGTCTTTGTTCTTTCCTTCAGTTTTCAGTTTAAATTCTAAGAAATATTATTACAAGTATATTAGTACAAGAGATCTTATTAGGATATTAATGTGGGTAGCCCGTGACAAAAGCAGCCACTAAAACTGTTGATTTTGGTTGTCTAGGTTCTGAAAATACCAGTATTCCTCAGATTTCTGATTTTGCTTTGAAGGGAATTCTTATTGGAGTGTTGCACAATAGTGACATAGACCTCACTGCTTTTCCTACCTATGGGATTTTTTTTTTTTTTAAGATCTTTGAGATTTATTTGACAGAGAGAAAGGATGGGAAGAGGGGCCAAGGGAGAGAATCTTCAAGCAGATTCCCTGCTGAGTGCAGAGTCCAACTTGGGGCTTGATCTCATGACCTATGAGATCATGACCCGAGCCAAAACCAAGAGTCAGACGCTCAACCAACCCAGGCGTCCCCCTACCTGTGGGATACTGATTCCTTTTCTCCAACATGGGGATAATGTGTCAACCTTCACAGCATTGTTACATAAAAAATGTCTAACCCAGTACCTGGATATTAGTAAGCATTCACTAAGTAAGTCTTAGCTATTAGTAATCACATGAAAGACACACACAGCTGGGAAGCAGAGCTGTTCTAAGATTGTGTAGGCTCCTTCTTGCCCTCATCAGGTATTTCATTTCCGCAGCTTAATGTGTGAAGCACGAGCGGGTTGTGGTGGTTTTATTTATGTATTTATTTTTTGGTTACAGGCTCTCTTTTAAAAGCTGTTGTGACAGGAAAAGAGGGGTACTCACATTTACTGACTACCTACTAATATGTTTGTCACATATTAACCTATTTAATTCTCACAACACTGCCAACTACGCTTTCCTGTTGACAGTCATGGAGGTAAAGGTCCTGAGAATTGGCTCAGGTCGGAGGTCAGAATGTTGAAGGCAGGTTTCAAGCCTGGGATCTCTTAATGAAAGTTGTATGCTTTGATAAAGTGGGTAGAGACTGCTAGGTGCAGTCTTATAAGCAATTGGTTTAGAATTGCTCTTGACTGGTAATAATATGATTTCTTATATGGATTATAATTTTTTGTGTTAATAACTATATTACTAACTTTTAGTAGCTGTATTAAAACCGCTATCTTGGGAAGTTAGCAGGACAGATGTAGTTATGAAAGAGGGGACTCTGGAGCCCCCGATTCTGGTTCTTTATTGCTCTCCCCTTCAAAGAGTCTTTTTGGGAAAAAGATGCCTTGAAGACCATGTTGGTCAAAGGTCAGTTTTGGACCCCATTCTCCTTAATGAACCAGGCCACTTCTGCCAAGCCCTTCTTCAGGTAGGCGCCCCTCTCAAGGGAGAGATTCTTGAGCTCCTTTGACTTACTAAATAGCTGGGGTGAGAGAGAGAGTGAAGAGGGACAGTGAGAGAGGGAAGAGGTCGGTCCTAGAGCAAAAGGCATGCCTCCATAGTTAGGTAGAAGCAGAAGAAAACTGCCCGAGAGCTAGAATTCTGGGGACAAGCTGGTCAGTCCTCCCTGAACTGAAGCCTCTGCCTAGATTCTGAGCTAGTTTTGGGGAAGAAGTTAGGGAGACCTTGAGAAGTGGGTGGGCTCATTGAGCTCCTTCTAGATGCCAACAGTGACTATGGCTTCTTCCCAAGGTGACAAACCTGGCTTTCAGGTTGGGGACAATCTGGGTAGTCAGCTGGTGTGGATGCAAAATAAAAATCAGTCTCCAATAACCTCTAGACTCTTCGTATACTTCTTTTTTCCCTTTGGAAAATTAAAAAAATCCTGAAATGCATAAAGAAGAAAAATTTTCTTATGCCCACTACTCAAATTTATATTCTATTACTGTTAACATCTTGCAGTATTAACCTCTATGCTTTTATTTAAAAACAGACAATAGACTTGTTTTATAAAAACTTGTTTTCTAAACAACAACAAAAGACCTGTTTTCATTATAAAGAATTCAAGTATGGGAAAAAAAATCACTCCAGGGGTGCCTGGGTGGCTCAGTAGGCTAGGCATCTGCCTTTGGCTCAGGTCGTGATCCTGGGGTCCTGGGATCAAGCCCAGCGTCAGGCTCCCTGCTCAGCGGTGAGTCTGCTTCTCCCCCCGCCCCTCCCCTGCTCCTGCTCTCTCTCTCTCAAATAAATAAATAAAATCTTAAAAAATAACAGTTACTCCAGATCTCTTGGAAACAACTCTTGTTAGCATTAGGTGAACATCATTCCAGATGGATACTGTGGATATATTGTATGTACAAATAGAATGATTACAGTAAAACGTAGAAACACTTTTGCTAAATATTAGGTATAATAGCTGTTACTTTAATTAGAAAATGTAATTTTACTTTCATAGTAGAAAAAAGCTGAATTGAAATGTAAAGAATTGTTGAACCTCAAATTTCTTCTCACGTAGATTTTATTTCCTAAAGATATCCTTAAGATTAAAATAGCTTATAAAATAAGCATTTGGACTCATTTTTTTTTTCAGTCTTAGATCCCAACGATTGACTGCTTGCTGTAAGAGAGGGCAACAGCGTCTCACTCACCCTTTCTTCTCACCTCCCTATTTTTATTGTTATTTTTATGTGTTTCAGTTTTGTATTAATCACATTTTTGTCCTATACTATTCAGCATGGTAGCCACTAACTGCGTGTGGCTATTTAATTTTCAACTTAAATTTACGTAAAATTAAAAATTGAATTCTTCAGTCTCACCACATTTCAGGTGCTCAGTAGCCACAAGTAGCCAGTGGGTTAGTGCAGGTATTGCAGAAAGTTCTGTTGGACAGCAGTTTCTCAAGAAGGGGTTGTTGGTGTGGCTTATTACAAATTCTTTCATGTTTGAGAATTTCTCTTATTTGCCTTTATATTTGAATGCTACCTTGGCTCATACTTTCTTTCCCTCAGAATCTTATAGCAAAACTTTCCCCAGTGTCTTCTGACATTGAATATTGCTGTGGAGAAATGTAAAGCCAGCCCAGTATTTCCCCTCTTATACAGATGACTTGTTTGTTGTTCTCGGATACCTAAAAGATTTCATAAATGTCTCTCAGTCTGGAGTACTGTCACATCTTCTAAAAAATTTTTTTTTCTGGAACATGTGTTTTTTTGGTCTACAAATTCTGTTCATTCTTCATTCCAGAGAGATTCTTTTTTTTTTTTTAAGATTTTATTTATTTATTAGAGAGAGAGAGCACGAGAGGGAAGAGGGTCAGAGGGAGAAGCAGACTCCCCGCTGAGCAGGGAGCCCGATGTGGGACTCGATCCTGGGACCCCAGGATCATGACCTGAGCCGAAGGCAGTTGCTTAACCAACTGAGCCACCCAGGCGCCCCCAGAGAGATTCTTATGTTGTCTCTTACCCAATGTTGTCTCATATTCTTAGTTGTCTCCTCTCTTGCCTGTTCAATTTCTTAAGTTGCCTACTTCAGGGATAGGTCCTCCTATTAAATTATTTTCATTTGCCTTCTATATTTATTACTTTTTTTTTAATGTCCTCATTTCTTTTATATTTTAATCTGAAATGATTATACAAACCATATCACCATGATTGTCAGTAATTTTCAGGGTTGTCAATTTCTTGTCTATTTTCTTTTCACTTATTCCATAATGATAGTGATTTTTTTAAAGAATATTTATTTATTTATGAGAGAGAGAGTGCATACGCACGCGCACAGGAGCGTGCACAAGTGGAGGGCAACGGCAGAAGGAGAAGCACTCCCAGCTCAGCAGGGAGCCCGGTGAGGGACTCAATCCCAGGATACTGGGATCATGACCTGAGTAGAAGGCAGATGCTTAACCGACTGAGCCACCCCGGTGCCCAATGATACTGATTTTGATTCTTAATTTGTTTCTTTATTTTCCTTATGTTATCTATTCCTGTTCACCCAATTATCCCCAAATTTAGCAGCTTAAAACAATAAATATTGCTGACTCACAGTTTCTAGGGATCAGAAATACAGGTGTAGATTAGCTAGATAGATGCCTCTTATGCAGGATTTCTCACAAGGCTTTAATCATTTGTCAGCTGGGACAGCAGTCTTCTCAAGGCTCAACTGGGGGAAAATCTGATTTCAAGGTCACTTGTGATATTGGCAGGATGTCTCAGGTGCTCACTAGCTATTAGCTGGAGACATCTGTTCCTCTACACATGAGCCTCTCCAGAAGGCACCTCACAACATGGCAGCTGGGTTTCCTCCGAGAGAACAAGAGAGGGTGCCCCAGATGGAAGCCACAACCTTTTTGTAACCTATCTTCAATGTGATACCACCTTATCACCTCTGCCACATTGTGTTTGTTAGAAGCAAATCATTAAATCCAGCCCATACTCAAGGGAAAAGGATTATAGAAGAGCGTGAAAAACGGGGGACAAGATTGTCAGGGGCCATCTTAGATGCTGCCTGTCACACCTTCTTTGCCATTTTATTCTGTTTTATCATCTGTCTTTGGATTCTTGAGTTAATGAATTTTCTCCCTAACCCTGAGTTGCTTTGTTTCTTGAAGCAATTAGATACTCCTGCTTCTCACATTATGTTTCCTTTTAAGTTTGGCATAGGCCTTTTGCACATTTGTTCCTTTTTTTTATGTTGTGCTTTTCATAGAAACCTAAAGCCATGCCATTTATTTCTGTCTCGGTTTTCTCTCTCTCTATTCACACATTCTATTTGCTTTGATATAGTGTGAATGGCTTTTTTATAGTCTTCCCTCTATCTGATGTCAGTTTGATTTCCCTTCAAATTAAGTTTGAGGATTGGGTATTTTGGCCAGTCCATTTTTATAAAGCTATAAAGGATGGTCTCTGGAGGAAGAAAGCTCAGTTGCAGTGAGAAGTTAATACCACTATACCTGGATCCTCCTCTCTTCTGAGGTTCTGTTAGAGGTCCTGTGCCAGAGTTCATTCCTTGTTGGGGAGGGGTGGGGCAAGGCTGGATACTCTTCCATGAGGACGTACTATTGTTAACTCTGCTTCCGAAAAGGCCATTTCCCATATTTAATAGAAGGAAAGAAAAGCAGGTTTGCTGGAGTAAGCAGATGGGCTGAGGGAACATTTTGGGGTGATTACTCTAAAACTAAATTATGATGACAGTTGCACAACTATATAAATTTATTAAAACATCAAATTGGCATTTTAACACAGGTAAATTTTATGCTATGCAAATTAAACCTAAAGAAAGCTGTTTTACAAAAGCATATTTGTTCAGTGTTCTTTTTTTTGAGAATTAGAGGTAATAATTTTCAGGATGGTGATGACTCAGTAGTCCCAACCATTCATGTTTATTAGTTTAGTGGACATGTACTACCATGGATAAGTAAAACCAGAAAGATAGTTTTATAATTATTATGGAATGAATTGGTTGTTTCTCTTTAGCTTCACTAGCAGACAACATGCTAGTTTGCTAGTATTGATTGGGTGGTATGTAAATGAAAATGTCCTACCTAAATGTTGCAAAAATGCAAATTAGATTTTACTTATTTCCCAACTGTAAAAGAAACCAGTAGCAAAAAGGAAAAAAAAAATTTGAAGTAAAGCTTTTCTAAAAATATTCAATGATGAGCTGGGCTTTTATTTATATAGAGTCAAATCTTGATCGTTTTAAGATTACAAAGATTGATATATTGTGGATAAGGGATTACAAAATAACTTACATTTCTTTTAGCAGGAGTTTTATTCACTTATCTAAGGTGTCTTTATTGGGGGCTTATTACTCTGGTGATCAGTTAGATGCAAAAAGTTACATGGCAAGCTTCCTACCGGTCAGCCTTCCAGCAAACAGATGGGTAAAGACTTCTATGTGCTTGTCACTGTTTGGTACTGGGACATACTAAAACCATGAGGTCCTTAAGGGAATAGCTGTGTCTTATGAATTCCTTTTTATATCTTTGATCCTTTGTATATTATAGGTGTTCTGTAAATATTTAATGCATGAGTGAATGAAAGAATAAGTAAGATGTACTGCTTCTCCTCCAGGAAAGTATATTCTAGTTAGGAGACTAAGCCACACACATGAAAAGGCCCCTTATGGATCCCAAGTGTTCACATTGTCCGAGTTGTGCCTGAGAAAGGTGAAGGGTGGTGGCTAGGAGTACTCAGAAAACCTGGGGGAGTTAGCGATAACCAAGTGGGTCCACCTGAATCCCTGAGTAAGAACAGAGAATGTACTTGGGAAGGCTACATGCACAGGCTCCAAAGTAGAAATGAAGATAGATTTTGTGGGGCCTGGGAGACAGGACTGATTCTGGTTGTAGAGGATAGAATTGGGAGAATTGAGTTGGATGGAAAGAGTGGCTGCAGTGCCCAGGGCCTTGAAAGCCCAAGGGAAGAGATTGGTTTTGTTTCATTGGGCACTAGGGAGTCCATGGGTTCTTGAGCCAAGAAACAATTAGATTAAAATATATAAACTCACTCTTAAAGTTATTGATCAACCCTGTGGATTATTTGGCTCTTTTTTGCATCTCTTACATGCAGGATGCTTATGGATTTAAGGTTTGTATATTTGGTTGTTGCATTTCCTTTTTTTTTTCTGGCACCTTACGCAAACTCATTTTTTAATTTTCCTACATAGGAATTCTAAAGTAGTCTAATATAAACAAAAATATTTTATTTGAAAGAGGGAGACAGAAATTCATTGAGGGTGTTGTGTGCAGGACATAAGGGAGGAGTTTGGACGTGAGGTACTACACAGGATGTTCAGACCATCATCAAGGGAACGATGAAATGCTTCTGGAGAGAAAGAGAAGGTGCTGCTTTGTCCTTGGGAGCCTGGGACTAGAAGATGGGACCTGTGTGCTAGGCACTTTCCTGTGTTTTCTTTTAGTTCTCACCCCCTCCTGGTAAAAATTGTAATCCCTGTATACAGAGGAGAAAGGAGGCTTAGGGGCTGATGTATGTGGACGTGAGCATCTGTCATAGGTCTGGATGAATTTGTTGCTAGCATGTTGATAGGAAAGGCAATCGGGTCTTATAAAATAACTCGGTATTGTTACATCTCTCCTGGGATAATTGAGCAGGCAGAGGATATAACCAGGGCAGTCCAGTGTCCCTGTTTACAAAATGTTAACTCTAAGATAATTAATAGTCCTTTAAATGTTGCTTAGAATCAAGTTAGTTACCCTAAACACTCAACCCTAGCGTTTTTCGAAAGGTTTAAAAATTGCCCTTTGAAAGGATTTCTAGTCTGAAAAAGATTTCTCCTGTTGGAACAAAGTAATGCCCCAGAGTTTGCATTCAAAAGTACCACCACCACCAATCCCCACCCCCCACCCGCATCCCATCTAATCCCGCTCTGCTCTTACTGCTCTTTATTTACTCAGACATTTTTGGAACTGTAAAGACTTGTTAGATCTTGTGCAGTAAAACATAATTCCCAATTTTCCAAGGCCAGCTGTAGATCAGGATTCTAAAGGCCTTAATGGAAAAGGGCGGGTATGTGTTTGTTAAAAGGCCGTTTAGAGAAATCAGTTCCATGTAATTTTTAATACAGTTCTTTGGATAGACTTTGTTATGACTCACTGTTACAGATGTCATTAATTTATGATGGAAAATAGACAGTATGACAGTTATCTTCAGACTCAAGAATACTTAGGCACCAGGGTGAATGATGACTGAACAGAGACCGCTGCGAAATGCCACTGTCAGGATGCAGCCCTAAGCCGAAGGACGGGCCTGGCCCTTGTTGCCTCTGACCCTGCTCGACGGGCCACCTGCTCACCATATAGATAGCCTGCGCGGCAGAAAGAAACCCAGGTCTGCTGGAAACCCAAGGCCCTCGAGGTGTCTTCTCACCAAAGGAAATTCCTCACGTGCGTTTTCTTTCCTAGGCAGGCTAAGGTGTGTGAGATGGGCTGTCCTGGACAATGTGGGAGATCTTTTATATGTTCTTCCTCTGCGGTCCTGTTTCCCTGGACTCCCCTCCTCTGAACAGCAGACATTTTAGATGCGGACCGGCCTGTGGCAGAAGTAGTTCAGGCACTTTTGTGAGGCAGGATGTTAAAATACCTTGGTGAACATTTACTGACCAAATGGAATAATGTTTTTCCCTCAGCTGGTTTTTGAATGTTTTATAGGCTTTGGCAAAATCAATTTACTGTGGCTGGGGGAAGTCCTACCTGGATTTGCAAATAGGGCCTGTCATCTTTGGACCCGACAATGTGCAGTATGTGCCAGTAGCAGAGAGAATCTTAGAAATAAGAAAGGCTGCTGGCATGGAAGTGGGAGACCTGGGGTCCCCTCAGGTCCGGAGTGGTGTTCTCTCATAGTCCTTGATATATGTTGAATTATGTCCCCCCTGAAAGAGATACCTTGAACTTCGAAGCCCCAGTACCTCAGAATATAACCTTATTTGGAAATAAGGTCTGTAAAGAGGTAATCAAGTTAAAATGATGTCTTTAGGGTAGGCCCTAAGCCAGTATGACTGATGTCCTTATAAAAAGAGGAAATTTGGACACAGATGGCTGCAGAGGGAAGAGAGAGAATACCATCTACAAGCAGAGGAATGGGGGACATGGAATCTGGTCCATGCCAGGAGGGAGATATGGAATAGATTCTCCCTCACAGCGCTCAAGAAGGGACCTACCTTGTGGCACCTTCATTTCAGACTTCTAGCCTCAAGAACCATGAGACAATACATTTTTGTTGTTTTAAGCCATCCACTTTTTGGTACTTTGATATGGCAGCCCCAGGAAATGAATACAGTCCTAACCGCCCGCCCTTCCCCCAAAGCCACAAAACTGAGCGAGCCTGTCAACCTCCTGGACTTCTGCTTCCTTATTTGTCAAGTAGCAGCCTTGGAGTAGATGATGTCAGGACCTTCCTGCTCTGACATTTGATGATTAATACCTCAAAAAGTGTGCTCCATTTCCAGCAAAATAATAATTGTTATATTTCTTAATATAGTTAAAACACGCAAAGAAGAAGTTTTTTTCAGTTCCCAATTTTGTTCTTTTCATTCAGGAGTCATTCTTGATACTTCCCTTAAGCCAAAAGATTAGGCAAGGCTGTCCCTTCCAAGTTGACACACTAAGCAAATGGCAGCTTGTCTGGTCCACATGTAATACGTAACCAAAGAACATGTCACTTGAAAGCATGAAGCTATATTCTACTACTAGTTGGAAGCTAGCATAGTTTGAAAGACATTTCATTGTTGGAAGTTAGTATATTTTGGATGACATTTCATTAACTTTTCTTCCTTACATCTGTCGGGTGATTTCTTTTAGACATCCACAGGCTTATTCTGTTTTTCCCCAAAGGAACCTGCCGCATAGATACAGGCCACTCAGGTATTTGCTGGAAGCCTCACCTTGGTGAACAGTAGCGCAGTAAGCGCTCGAGTCTCACATGTGTCCAGAAGTTCCGCTTGGGGGCTTGGTCTCTTCTTGCTTGACTTGGCAATAGGTGAGAGTTGCGTCCACTGATGCAGCAAAATTAACACATTGTATTTGGTCCTGTCCTAAAGGAATGCAGTGAGGAGACAGTTGCCCACCTCTTCGAGAAATGTCTTTCCTCACAAAATTGGCAACTGAAACCTCTAAGACATGTTTGAAATAATGCTCCCTTTGGATCGTCTCTGTAGTTTACTTTTTTCCCTTAGTCCCTATTATATGATAGTGAATTTTTTTTTCTTTTTCTTTTTAATGTGCCTTAACCTTGTTAAGGAAAGATAAGTAATGTAAAATTATTTCCCCACTCCAAAGAAAAAAATGTATTTGATTCAAGGTACAGAAAGGAAATCTTTTAAAACAAGATTAATGTTTAATAGCACTTGCTCTCCTATCTGAGGCTCTGTCATGTTCTTCCTATTTTCCTCAGAGCCCTTTTCTATCTTCTAACTCTGTTAGGATATTCCCTCTTCTCAATCTATTAGGATTTAAAAGAGCAGGGGATCAAGTTAGGCCTGGGGAAAGAATTTCAAAAGGGAATGGGGATAACCATGGTGGGATGTGACTGGGTAGGCCTTAATGGCTCTATTTTCTTTGTACTCCTTAGTGAAAGGGGTAGAGACATGATTAACTTGAGGACAGTTTCACTATATTCAGCCAAATTAAAGGCAATAATTTTATTCACAAGCTTATCTGGTTCTTCAAGAATTATTGTGCTGCCTTCTGAAAGTGTTTTAACATGTGGTATTATCATGGATGATGTCTCACTCTTGGCTCCAGTCTGATTGAAATTATCTTCTTTACTTAGTTCTACCCCACCCATTTATATCTGTAGGTCAAAGCTCAGGGAAGGGCCTAAGAATGTCTTTAGCCTTAATAAGAGGCTCCAGTGAATCACCTGTATGGATTAGAAAGAACAACACACCTTAGAAAAATACCATCACTGTGAGAGGCCTTCGGAAAGAATTGCTACATGAACCTAAAAACATGGTGTGTTTTGAAAGGAAATATTTTTAGTACTTAAAGTAGTGACAGTCTCTCTTTTTATTTTAAAGATTAAAACTTTCTCTGTATATCTGTATGTCAGTTGTTTATGACTATAATTTTATTTTGTTTCTGAATAAAATATAATAATTAAAATCTTCCATTCCTGGCTCTGTGCCTGGTTCTTTCTCCATGCTGGGTCTAGGCCTCTTCATTGGCTTAAGCAGAGTAGCAGTGACAAAGGAGATGGTCAGCTAATTTGTCCATGTTTTCTGTAACATTTTTCTTGTGTCATATGTGGATTAAAAATAAATAAAACTGATGAAGAGTCATAGTCTCATAGATTCTTTAGATTAAGATTCACAGTCCCATCGATTATTCTGACATCACATTGTTGAGAATTTTACCATCTCTTTAATTCCAGAGGCTTTTCTGGAGACCTAGTGTTTTGGCATTTTATTTCTCCCTTTGTGCTTTTTCCAAAGGACTCTGAAAGAATGGAAGGTCTTGAAACCCAACCATCGGTGTTGCTATTAGTTAATAGAAGTTGAAAAGATTTGATGGGTCTGCAGTTTAAAATTATTGACCAAATAGCGACTGAGATTTTTTTTTTCATTGTTGTTTTGCTGTTTATTTTAAAGTGTCTCTGTCACTTTTCCTTCTCCCTGTGAGTGTAGTTTCTCATGGTGAGAGTCCAGTTTGCATTCATTATTTGATTTGAATGCTCTGATTCAGTGCCTCTCAACTTGTTTTCTGCTACAACACAGATGGCTTTCACATGCCTTCACACCCTCACAGGGGGGTATCCAGGGCTATGCAGAATTCCAAGCAAGCTACTTGTAATTCCATCCCCTTTCTTTCTCATTCAGGACGGTACAGTGAAAAGCAAGTGAAAGAATGGTTTTATCACATTGCTGTCAGTTGGCTCCACTTCTTAAAAAGCAAATGGTTACAAAGTTTGGCACTCAATTATTGTCTCTCTTCAGTCATTTGTAGATTTGAACAATTCTTACTAACAATTTATTTGTATCTGACATACTTAATAAAGCGGATAATGACATAAGCAACACCTTTGTACTCATTCTCCAATTTGAACATTTCATAACATTTTGCCAAATATAGGCAGTTTCTGTCAACTTCTCTTTAAGAATATGGAGTTAATAGTTTTATGTTCTCTATTTCTCCCTCAACTTCCCTATTTTTTTATATTATGATTTTATGCAGCTAAGATTGTTCATGTTTATCCCCTGTAATCATGTTTATGACATTGTTTGGTCTTAGTTCTTTGTGTAAATGGGTTTCATGCATAACACCCCTTCTTCCCCTTGACCATATCTTCTCCGTTTACCCCTCAGTGGCCAGAGTTACTCATGCAGAAGAATCTTTGAGAATGGCTCCTGGATACCATCTTCCCTGAGGGTTTTTGCTTTTTCCTTTTTGACATATGCCTTTCTGTTGTATGTATTCTGGACCAGCAACTCAGATGGGTCTCTTTCCTGCAGAGCTTTTGGACTTTGTCCCATTGTCTTCTCCATTAACCAGTGTAGGGAAGCATTCACATGATCACCTTGGGGTTTCCCCCTAATGACTGGATTTTTCTGTGTGCCCGAGTTCTATAACCTAAACATCTTTTAAGCAATTTACCTGTATCAGTCTTCCCCAAAACATGATGTATCTTTTAGATCTGAAGATTTATTTCTTAATTTCAGAGGTGTTTTCTTCTATTACATCTTTAAACTTTTGTATTAGGTAATAGTTTGGTACATACAGAAGAACATCTATAATGTATTTATAAACTATGAAGCACTAATTCAACAAAAATTCATGAGCTCATCGCCCAGAATCATAGCTAGTACAGTGCCAATATCATTGGGTTAAAAACATGACAGACACATTGGAATCTCCCTCTGTACCTCTCCTCAACCTGTAATTCTTAGGCCTGCCCAGAAATAATAATTAATATTTATTATTTGTATGCTTTCATGGCTTTTCTACAAGCGAACATGTCTATAAACGGCATATAATATTGATTTGTATGTTTTCAGACTTCATATAAATGGTATGCTGGGCATAGTATCCTGCAGTTTGTTTTTACCATCATTCTTAGGTCAGTGATACAACCACGTTGGGACATGTGGCTCTAGTGAGGAATCTGCTGTGTAGTTTTGTTTTCTCTTTCATGACTATATGCCATTTATTGTCCCATTTTTCTGTTGAATGTTTAAGTTTTTTCTAATGCTGTGCTATTCCCAACAGTTTGTGCTACGCATGTTTGTGTATTTGAGGGAGTGGAGAGTTGTACGCAGGTGCTGGTTGCTCTAGGAAATGTGCCCAGGATGGAATTGCTGGACTGCAGGGAGCCGCCCATTCTTCACTAGACACTGCAAAGTGCTCTCCACACTGAAGTGCCAGTTTTCCCTACCACCGGCAATGTTTGAAAATTTCCTCTTCCTCACATCCTTGGGAATTCTTGGTATTGCCAGAAATTTTACTTATACAGTCTCACGGGTATGAAATGATAATCTTACAGTTAGTTAATTTTTATTTCTTCTACACGTAGTCAGTTCATATCTTTTACTCATTTAGGATTATTTGTATTTATCTTTTGATATGATCTTTATCCTGCATACTGATCTTTTGACATTTGTTTGTATTGCAAATACTGATCTGTGACTTGTCTTTTTTACTTTGTCTCTGGTGTCTTTTGTGCAAGCCAAGTTTTAAATTGCAATATAGTTAGATTTATCAGTCCTTATGGTTTGTGTTTTTTAGGTCTGGTTTAAAATATCCATCTTTCAACCAAAATGTGTCCTATATACAAAAATTTTAGAGTTTGTGTTTTTGTATTTAGGCCTTTAGTCCACCTGGTATTTGGTTTTGTGTATGACATCAGGTAGGTATCTACTTTTATTTAATTCCAGATGGAAAGCCAGTTGTCCCAGAAAAACTTATCCTTTCACCACTGATCTGTAATGCTCTTCTGTCATACATTATGATCTAGTTATACATAGATGTATTTTTGTATTGCAACCTTTGTCTCTTCATATGCCAGTGCCAACTTTTTTTAAAAATTCAGATATAATTGACATATAACATTATATCACTTTCAAATGTACAACATGATTTGGTAATGTATATATTGCAAAATGTTCATCATAAGAAGTCTAGTTAATATCTATCACCACACAGTTACCAGATTTTTTCCTTGATGAGAACTTAAAAATTTTTTATTATTTATTTATCAATTAAGATTTTATTTATTTGAGGGAGAGGGTGTAAGCACGAGTGGTGGGGAGAGGCAGAGTGGGAAGCAGTCTCTCCGCTGAGCAGAGAGCCTGAGGTGGGGCTCTATCTCAGGACCCTGGGATCATGACCTAAGCTAAAGGCAGACGCTGAACTGACTGAGCCACTCAGGCTCCCCTAACTTTTTTTTTTTTTTTTAAAGATTTCTTTATTTGTTGACAGAGTGTGCATGGTACGCCTGTGTGCACGGGGAGGGGCAAAGGGAGAGGGAGAGAGAAACTCAAGCAGACTCTATGCTCAGCGTGGAGTCCATCTGGGGCTTGATCCTATGACCCTGAGATCATGACCTGAGCTGAAACCAAGAGTTGGATACTTAACTATGCCACCCAGGCACCCTTTTTGATAAGAGCTTCTAAGATGTACTCTCAGCAACTTTCAAATGTACAGAACAGTATTATTAACTAGAATCACCGTTGTACATTACATCCCTAGGACTTATTTTATAACTGGACGTTTATATCTTTGACCACCTTTAATATCAACTGTTTTGATTACTAGAACTTTATAAATATTCCACCTTTTTATTCATTTTCAAAATTGTCTACTCTGGGGCCTTTGATATTCCTTAAAAATTTAGGATTTGGATTCAAGTAACGTTGATTTAGTTCATCAGTTGGAAAGCATTGCCATCTTTATGATTCAGAGGCTTATCTTTGAACCAAGTCCATGCTGGCCTTATTCAAGATCTTTTATTAGTAGTTTTATTTCTGGGTTTTTTGTTACTGTGGTTGCTACTGCTAATGTAAAAGAGATCTTTTAGTCTATTTTGTTTTATAATAGGTTATCACAGGGTTTAGGAGAGCTCTTCATTTTTTATAGATTGATATTGAAACCACCAACCTTACTGAACTCTTTAATAGTTTCTCTGAGATTCTTTTTTTTTTAATGTATATAGTCATCATTTACAAATAAGTTCAGTTCTCTTTCATTTAATTCTATATATCCATTTTCTATTTCTTAAATCATTGCATTGGGTAGGACCTCTGGTACAATGATAAATAGATGTAGTCTGTACTTGTGACTGACTTGAAAGAATTTGGGTCTCAATATTAAGAATAGCAGTTGTGTGAGGTCTAGATAGATACTGCTTTTCAGATCAAAGAAGTTTCCTACTGGTCTGGTTTGTAACCATGCTGTCTCATGAATGAGTGTTGAAATTTATTGAAGATTTCTATAAAAGCATTTATTGAACTGATTATATTTTAATCTTTAGTCTTTTGATATGGTGTATTTTATTAGTAGATATTCTGATTTTGTCGATAATATTATTCCTGGGATAAACTCTGCTTTGATTGGCTAGCATTACGTTTTAGGATTATTGTAACTATTTTAATAAATGAACTTTATCTTCAGGATTTGTGGGTTTTTTTTTTTTTTTGGACTGTCTTTGTTATTAATCTCACTAAATGAGTTGAGTGGATTACCCCCTTTTTAATATTCTTTAGTGAGTTTGCTTAAGATTGGGATTATCTGTGTCTTGAAGACTTGGTAAAACTCTTTTTTTAAGATTCCACTTGTTTATATGACAGAGAGAGAGAGAGAGAGAGAGAGAGAGAGCAGGAACACAAGCAGGGGGAGTGGGAGACGGAGAAGCAGGCTCCTGGCTGAGCAGGGAGCCCGATGCGGGGCTCGATCCCAGGACCCTGGGATCATGACCTGAGCCGAAGGCAGACGCTTAATGACTGAGCCACCCAGGCGCCCCATGACTTGGTAAAACTCTTGTCAGACTGCCTGGGTCTGGGTCTTTGTGTGAAGGATGGGAATGTAGATTTTTGATTATTAGCTTGTTTTCTTTATCACTGACTGATTTGCACACGTTTTAATATTTATTTTGAGTCCATTTTAGGAGTTAATATTTTTCTAGAGAAACAGCCATTTCTTCCATATTTTCACATATATTGCCATAGAATTGAGTGATGGATCTTTCTTTCTTGCTTTCTTTCTTTCTTTCTTCCTCCCTCCCTCTCTTTCTTTCTCTCTCTCTTTCTCTTTTTCTTTCTCTCTTTCTCTCTCTACTGTTGGGGTGCCTAGGTGGCTGGTGCCTCATTTGGTTAAGTATCTGACTCATGATCTCAGCTCTAGGTCTTGATTTCAGGGTGATAAGTTCAAGCCCTGCATTGGGCTCTGTGCTGGGTGTGAAACCTACTAAGAAAAAAAAAATCTTAAAAAAAATGCTACTGTATTTAAGGTTCTTTCAGTCTTTTATCCAATATTATTTATTTGTGCTATAGGTTTGCCTGCTTAATTTGGTTTTGTTAACAATAGTTGCTATTTTTTTCATTTTCTGTTTAATTTCTACTTTCTTTATTCCTCTCACTTTTCCCCTTTTTCTGTCTCTTCCTCTTTTCTTTAGTTTGCTTTTTCTTAAATTGAAATTATTTTGGTTCCTTCTTGTGACTTAGAAAATACACAAAAGGCTTTAAAATTACATCTATGTATCACTTTAACTGCATGTTATATTGATATGTAGTACTTTAGTCATTGTTAATTTCTAAATATTTTTTTATTTTTTTATTGTTATTTCCTAATTCCTGATTTATTTAGGATTGTATCTTAAATATTTCAAACAAATAGTTTTTTTTTTAAGATTTTATTTATTTATTCATGAAAGACAGAGAGAGAGAGAGAGAGGCAGAGGGAGAAGCAGGCTCCCAAGGAGCAGGGAGCCCGACGTGGGACTCGATCCCAGGACCCTGGGACGTGGGACTCGATCCCAGGACCCTGGGATCATGACCTGAGCTGAAGGCAGACGCTTAACCATCTGAGCCACCCAGGCGCCCTCAAACAAATAGTTTTAAAGAGCATTTATATTGTCATTTTCTAATTTAACTGCCTACATTACAATTAAGAGGATGTGGTCTGTATGATCGCATTTGTTGGACATTTGTTGAGGTTTCCTTTCTGATGTGGTACTTGTTCTGTTTTTGTAAATGTTCCATGTATAATTGATAAGAATTAGCATTTGGTGTTTATAAATGCAGGATTCTACCTAAATATCAGGTCAAGCTTATAAATTTTATTGCTCAAATATTCTGCCTGATTTCTCAGCTTCTGATAGTATCTCTCACTGTGGTTATAGAGTGGTCATTTTCTCCTTATAATTTTGTCAGTTTTTGCTTCATATATCTTGAAGCTCTGTTGCTAGGTATAAACAAATTCATAATTGTTCCATTACCCTACTGTATTTCTCTATTATTATTATCAAGTATTCTCCTTTAGTGATATTAATATTTTTTCTCTCCGATAATGTTTTGTTTGATATTGATATTTCTTCTGTTTTTGTTTTCGTTCAAATTTGCAAGATAATTGCTTTTCCAACTCTTTCTTTGCCTTTTCTCCTTTATAAGCAACAGATAGCTGTTTTTTTGTTTGCTTCATTATTTGCCTAGTATAATAATATGACCTCTTCATTGGTTACATTTATTGCAAATATTGATATATTTGGACTTATTTCAACGACAGTATCTTTTTGCTTACTATTTATTTATTTATTTTTAAAAGATTCTATTTATTTATTTGAGAGAGAGAGGAGCACGAGCCGGGGTGGGAGAGGGGTGCGGGGGGAGGGTGGGTGGAGGGCAGAGGGAGAGGGAGAAGCAGGCTCCTGGCAGAGCAGGGAGCCCGATGCGGGGCTCCATCCCAGGACCCTGGGGATCCTGACCTGAGCTGAAGGTAGACACTTAACTGACTGAGCCACCCAGGCGCCCCACCATTTATTTTCTTTATATTTTCCCGTTTCCTGCCTTCTGCTGGATTAATCAAAACTTTTTGTTTCCTTCCCTCTTGAAGTTCCTCTTCTGTTTTAGAATATATATATATATATATATCATCCTATTCTTTTTTTTTTTTTTTTTTTTTTTTTTTTTTTTCTGCCGAACCCTGACTTTATTTGTTCTTGGGTTCCTTGAATCCTAGACAACAGGCATTTGAAAGGGACCTCAGGAGCAGGCATGGGCCTGGGTGTTCATGGGAGATGAGCAGCAGTATCCCTCAGAGCCAGACGTGGGTGGCAGTGGTGACAGCAGGAACTTGAGACTTGAGGCCAAGGATAAGGGAACAGCACAAGGTGTGGGAACGTGGGCAAGCCCACCTGGTCACCCCCCACAGGATTTCCTCTGGTGCAGGAGATCTGAACTCCACCACCTGGAACGATGGGTGCTGGATGGGCAAGCCCAAAGTGTGTCAATAAAACCTTACAGGGGTGGTCTTCTCCCCACGTTACAAATACATGTTAAAATTAACACCAAGGCTCCAGACATGCAAGCCGCACTCTGAGGGCATATCTTTAAGCAGAACCATGAGAACGAGCACCAGCCCTGGCCTGAGTTAAAGGTACCCAGTCAGTCCATGATGGTCCCACTCCCCGGGGCCAGTCTTCTAAGCTCTAGGCACCTGGAAGGAAGGGCCCAGAACCAAGGAGAGGGGCACATGCACTGGAGAGGATGGGGCGGCCCATGGATGGGGTTCCAGGACTGAAGGAAGGGCGAGCAGGACCAGGAGGGGGGTGCATGCCCAGGAGCAGCCCCCAGGGCTAGGCTGCCGCGCACCGGGCGAGAAGAGGGTGCCCGAGAGGCTGTCCTGTGCCTAGCTCTACAAATGAAGCACTTTATTTACACGGCATCTCTCCAGGCCCCAGGCCCCTGGGGAGAGGCTGGTCCCTAGGCAGAGGCTGAAAGGAGCAGCTGGGCAGCAGCGGGTCCTGAGTGGGCCGGGTCAGGCCGGGAGCGAAGAAGGCACGAGGCCCTGGGTGCCCGGTCCCAGGGCAAAGGTCAGCCCACCCGGAGAAGGTGGCACAGGGTCAGCTCCCGGGTGTCAGGCTGGGATCTGCACCACCACAGCTCTGCTCATAGGATGGCGGGGCCTCATAGGGATAGCCCCACGAACTGTACTCTGGGGGCAGGATCAAGGTACTGGTGGTGGGCACTGGCCCTCCAGAACCCTCTGCAAAGTAGGGGACAGTGGCACCTGTGGAGATGCACAAGGGAGGGGGCAATGCGTGGGGGGCAGGGCTGCCATCCTGAGGACGGGGTTCAGGGGCACCAGGCACAGAGCCAAAGGCAGCAGGCAACGGCTGCTCATGTGAGTGGCTCTCCGTGGAGAGGGAGACTATGTCTGCGAAGCGGGGGCTGCTGGCTGCAGCCTCGGCCTCCTCCTGGGGCGGCGCCGAGGGCACCACGGGGACTGGCGCCCCAGGAGGCAGCCCTGGGCCTGGCCAGGGGCTCATCAGGGCGTGGTTCACAGCGATATTGCCGATGAAGACAGGGAGGGTCACGGTGGCTTCAGACACCTTCAGGGAGACCTGCAGGTAGTAGTCCACGTGGATGAGGCTGCAGCCTGGCAGGGCTGACTGGGGCAGGGCAGGCACCAGGATCTGCTCTTGCCACTGTGCCCGACTCCAGGCCTTGACACCTGCACCCTCTACCTCTGCGATAGTCCGCACATCATGGACCCAGCGCTTGGCCTTGTAGGACACTTTCTGACTGGTTCTCAATGTCAGCCTGCAGCCGCAGCACCTGCCCTACCACGTAGCCACGGAGGTCAGTGCTGGCAGTGAGGACCACGCTGCCCGTCTTCACCAGCTTGTAGGAGAACTTCTTGGTAGTGGAGGCCACGTTGGGTTGCTCAATGTCTGGGATGCTGTTCAGGTTCAGGGGGCTCAAAATATAGAACACACGGCTGCACTGGTGATCCTTGGAAAAACGTGGTGTGTCGATGGTGGCCCGCACCTGGTGCACAATCTTCCCAAAGGGGCCCTCAAAGGACGTGGGCGCTGTGGCAGGAAGCAGGAACTGGAAAGGGAAATTGTGCTCACCAGCTGGCAGGCTCCCCTTGTCAGCCAGCGACAGAGCACTGTTGAAGTAGCCCTCTTCCACTACCCATGCTGCGTCATTGGCCTTGTTGGACACCCTGCAGGAGGAGCCCATGCAGGTCACTCGGATGGCTGTCGAGGGGCGGGCCGGGGCGGGCCGGGGCGGGGGGCGGGCTAGGCCGGCGCCCCCTCCCCGGTCTCCGCCCGGTCGCGGCAGGCTCGCTGCGGAGGGCCCTATATCATCCTATTCTTATGGAGCTTATTCTTAATTCTTACTCTTTGGTTAAAATGATATTCAACTACAAGTAGTAGGAATCCTGCTTAGAAACAAACAAATAGGCATTATTTTTCTTACACAACACAAATCTGGAGATGGGCTTGCCATCAGGGACTCCGGCTCCACCCAGCTTTCTGCTCCGTCACCCAGAACTCTTGGCTTCTCCTCATTCTTGCTGCTTCACTGCTGCAGCTGGCGGCTGCATTTCCAGGCATCACATCCATCCATCAGGCAGCAAGAAATTGGGAAAGGGCAAATGGATGAAGAAAGATGCACTTACCAAGGAGTGTCCCACCCCCTTTTTTTTGTTAGAAAAACAGAGGCTTTTCTTTTTTTTTTTTTTAAGATTTTATTTATTTGACAGAGAGAGACACAGTGAGAGAGGGAACACAAGCAGGGGGAATGGGAGAGGGAGAAGCAGGCTTCCCACCGAGCAGGGAGCCCGACGTGGGGCTCAATCCCAGGACCCTGGGACCATGACCCAAGCCGAAGGCAGTTGCTTAACGACTAAGCCACGCAGGTGCCCCAAAACAGAGGCTTTTCTGACAGCACCAACCAAAAGACTTTCCATTTCGTTGGCCAGAGTTGTGCCATGTAGCCTTCCATAGCCGGAAAGAGGTGGCACCAAAATTGAGAATAGGCCTTGAGGTGAGGCCATCAGTAGTGTCTTACACACATACTTTAATCTAAAATTTTCTGATAAACTCTAAGTCTGCTGTAATACTTTATGATAGCTTTTAAGCATCACAGCTTTCTTTTAATTCCTGATATTTTATGGTTTCACTACAGTGTCTAGGTGTGGATTTATCACTTTGTACTCAAAGGTATTTTCATCTGTTGAATCGTTTCTTCAGTTTTGAACATTCTCCAGTATACTCTCTTCAGATGGTGAATTTCCACCAGTCCCTCCTCTTTTCCTGCCTGGAACCCTTATTCCAGACTTATAATTCATCTTCTATGACAGATGTGTTCTGTTATATGTACGTATTTCTCTCTTTCTCTTTCTCTCTGCTGTGTCCTGGGGAAATTCCCCAGCACTATCTGCCAGTTTACTATTTTTTTTTTTTTTTGGTCATCTCACTTCAGTCTAGACTTGATGCTGTCTCTAAAGATATTTCAAAATATTTTCCAAGATTTCTAATTTGTTCTTTTGGTATTTTTCGTATCAGTTTCTTTTTTTGTCCCTTCCTGTATTTTTAATTTCCTAATATTTTTAATGAAAAGTGTGCTTTTATTAATCTCTTTAAACTTCTCAAACATACTATTTTTAAATCTACTAGACTTTTCCAGAAAATCATTTTTCTTATTGACTTTGTTGTTCACCTTTCTTAACATTAGAATTCCTCATATATTTTGGGAATTTGGATTTGTCAGCTCCTTTTGAGTAGGTGGTGGGCGTGGCTGCTCTTCTGCTGCTGGTTTTGGGGTCTTTGATTTTCCTCTGTTGCCCTCTGTTGAAGCCTTTACCTCAGTTCTTACATTTTCTTAAAAGCTCCTGGGAACCAGCTCTCTCTTCTCATGGGTCTGCCAGAATGGGGTCTAGAGCCAAATCACAGGATATGTTTAATTAGTTCCAAAGCTCATATTTTTCATGTTTTTAAAATCTTTCAGATTAGGATACACAACATGCACCCACACATGCATTCATACATACAACCGAAAGTAGCACAAAGCAATATTCAGCTTTTGTAATGTTTTAGGAATGGGTCTTCTTTTTAACATGTAGTAGTATACTTTGTTTTATTCAGTTCCGGAGTGTTCACTATACTCAGTTAAACAAAATACTGATTGTAAACCCATAGCTGATTTCAGGACCCACAAATGGGTAATTGTTTGGAGAATAGTTTCTGCTGTATATGTGATAATTTCTAGGAAAGTTAACTATTGTGCTCCGTCTTCCCACTTGTATTACTGGCACAGGAAATATTGAAACATTAAAACTATTACCTACAGAAAAGAGAAACTTTTTGGTGACCCTGAAAATGCTAGAAGGTCTTATATATAAGAACAAAGTAATTATTTACCCCTTTTCACGGAGTGTGGCATAAAATCTATTTGCTCTAAAATAAAAGCTATTAAAAAAACTTTAAAAATATCTTTAAAAATCAAAATGATAAAAGACAATTAAATGCTTCCATCATAAACTATCACCTGGACTAAAAGAGTAAATATAGCTAACTGTGATGATTGCTGTGAAAGGTACAAGTAAACTCAATAACTGAATGCAAGGAAAGGTCATGTCATTGAGTATCTGTGGTTAAAACATGGTTATTGCACAATTCTTAGATGATTAAGAAACCCATACCACTTCGTCAGGAGATCAGAAGATCATTTAAAAATCCTGACCCTTTGTTATTGTCTGAGTTCTGGGGATAGAAGGAGGGGAGAGGGCCTTGCATTTATGATGTTCTGTGTCAGGATTCTGCATGTGGTTTTTTTTCATGTATGGCGAAAGAGGGACTTTTCTAAAGGTCTACCATTACATCCTTTGCCCCTCCCCATGCCCCAGGTATTTCTTTTGGGATTCTGTTTTATAGCCAACTTTGTTTTCCAGGGTAATGTTCTTGGTAAAGATGCTCCCAAACCCAGGTATCACATGTGGAATGTATGATGGGAGCGCAAGTCAAGGCCAGTTTTGTGAAGGAATAGAGCACCACAGTGCTCTGGAACCAGTCGGTCTTTTCCTGAGTTCATTTGGCCTGGGCTTCTATCTCCACTGGCCTGATGATGTTTGATGACATCAGCTGGTTGTTTTGTTTAAATGAATAATACCTAAAAGTAAATCATGAAAGTTCTCCTATGAAGTGCTGGTGCAGCCATATGTATCTGCATCGATGGTAACTAAAATAGGTGAAACTCTTGCAGTCCACCCTGTAACTAGAAACACTAGTGGTGGTGGCAGTGATAATGATGGCTAGCATGTATATGTGTGAGCCCTTTCATACACATCCGTCAATGAACTAATAAGCATTTTACATGGACTATCTCATGTAAGAGCCACAACCACAGCTGTCTTGTGACCTTTCACATTTTCTTCAAATGGGAAATTGGGTGTGATGTTTAATTTTAGGTGTCAACTTGGCTAGGCCCTAGTGCCCAGTTTCTGGTCAAACACCAGTCTAGATGTTACTGTGTCAGTATCTTTTAGATGAGATTAATATTTAAGTCAGTAGACGTTGAGCAGAGCAGATTGCCCTCCATAATGTGGGTGGGCCTCATCCAGTCAGTTGAGGGCCTCAGAAGAAAGGATTGAGGTCCTCCAGAGGAAGCAAGAATTCTACCTTCAGATTGCCTTCTGTGGACTCAGGCTTCCCACTTCAACTCAACCCTGGGTAACTAGACTGCCGGCATGCCCTGTATATTTTGGACTTGTCCACCCCCACAGTTGTGTGAGTCAGTTTCTTAAAAACAAATCTCTTTCAGTACACACACATGTCCTATTCTGTTTCTCTGCAAAATCCTGACTAATACACTTAGATAGCCCCCATGCCGTCTCAAGTTGTTTAATTCCAGAACCTATGCTCTTAACCAATGTAGAAGAATTTCCACCATATACTGATGATTCAGTTTAAATTTGAATTTTATTTGTTCTCCCCCTCCCCCTGCCATGGTCTATCCTCTCAAAAAATGTGATAGTAAGTAGAAGGAACTCGAGCCAAAAAAAAAAAGGAGTGTCTTCCTCATAAATTGAGTCCACCTTCACTGAAGAGTTGCAAGTTGACTTGTTTGCTGTTGTCAAAGAGCTGGTAGACAGAGAAAAAGTGTTCATGTACCAGAGCAGAATATCCTTCCTCCAGGACTGTAATTGCTAATACATACTTCTCTGTCCACAGAAGTGTCCTGTTTTATCTCCTCTCCACAGTTCCCACTTACTAGGTTCTTTTTTTTTTATTTTTTTTTATTTTTATTTTTTTTAAAGATTTTATTTATTCATGACAGACAGAGAGAGAGAGAGAGAAGCAGAGGGAGAAGCAGACTCCCAAGGAGCAGGGAGCCTGATGCGGGACTTGATCCCGGGACCCTGGGATCATGACCTGAGCCGAAGGCAGACGCTTAACCATCTGAGCCACCCAGGCGCCCCCCACTTACTAGGTTCTTGAGACTGGCAGGCAAAGGCCCTCACCTGTCAAAGAGCTCAAGACTTATTGTATGGACACAAAGAGATGGTGGTCATGCCAGATGGCAGGTTATACTTGCTTCTAATTACCCAGGTAAACAGACTTAAAAAGGTCTGATGTTGAAATGAGAATTGTTGTCACCATCAAGAAAAGTTATGTTCTAACGTATTTCTTCTCATTTTCTTCTCAGACACAGATAACTTTTTTAAAAATTTAATAATTTAACAACATAATAATTTAATAATCATTTTAGAAAATGTACTTCTACCTTTCAGTGTTTTGACTGCCTATATAAAGATGTAATTAATGGGTACAGTGTATCAGAATTCTGATGAATAAGGTAGACCATTTCTCCTTAAATAAAGGTGAACGTGATCGTTGACTTGCATGTAGTTTCACTAAGCAAAGAATGGCCAAATTTTTCACTGGGTGGTGCTGAGAGATCAGTTAATGATTTTTTTCTTTAGGATACTTACTCAGAAGGGGAGTTCACTGATCGTACCACATTGGCCAAGATTTGTAATCCTCCACTCTAGCAACGGTGTGGCTGTTGCTGCATGAGCCTCCTCCCTGGTCTCCCCTTGACTGTGCCCTTGCCCTCCATGTAGCAGCCAGAGTGATCCTGTTAAACACTTGTCAGATCGTGTCACTCCCACAGAGTCAGAGCCCATGTCCTCAGAGCCCTGTGAGATCTGAGGGTTGTCTGTGTGCATGTGCATGCTTGCCCACATGTCCATTTGGTTTCAGCCTCATAGGCCTCCTTTTTATCCTTTGAAGGTTCCAGCCCACATCTTGTGGCCATTGCTTTTGCTACTCCTAGAATGCTGCCTAGAAGGCCCTTCCCCCAGATAGCCGCAGAGCGTATTCTCTGTCCTTGACCTTCTCTTTGAGGCCTTCCTCTACTCTCTTTAGTCTAATACCACCCCTGTTCCCAGCATTTCCTATCCTTTCCTCTGCTTTTTCCTTCTCTACTCCTCAAATCCTTGTCTAATATTTTGCTTTTTTGGGGGGGGGGGCGGGGACATCTGTCTCCATTACAATGAAAACTCAGGCAGGGATTTTTACCTGATGTATTCACTGCTATATCCTTAATGCCCCCGATAATGCCTGGTACATAGTAGGTGCTCAGTAAATATTTGGTGAATTTGCCAGTGTGTACAAGTAGCTCTTCAAAATGTGCATCTAGCTCTTTAGACTTGATTGTCTGTACCACCTTTCTTGCTGTTTGACCTTGGTGTTGGTGACTGTGACCTGGTTCTCTTTCTAGTTACAGTGCCCTGGGCTGCCTTAGATATATATGTTACGACTGTGGGGCACCACCATTATGGCCTATCCTGCTGTCTGTCCCCCCTGCCTCCTTTAGGTGGGGCCCTAGGATATATATGTTATAGTCCTCTTGGGAGCTCCTAGGTCTCCAGACCTGCTGTCCTCTAGAGCTTCCCAGGGGTAAAGTAGCTCCTGAGTCTCCCTAACAGCTGGCAGGTGGCTGATGGGCAGATTTTAAAGATTTAAAAAAATTTTTTTTTATTTATTTGAGAGAGAGAGCATGCGCGCACTTGTGTGGGGAGAAGCAGAGGGAGAAGGACGACCAGATTCTGTGCTGAGTGTGGAGCCCAACGCGGGGCCCAATACCATGACCCCGAGATCACAACCTGAGCTGAAATCAAGAGTCGGATGCTCAACCTAGGTGCACCTAATAGGCAGATTTTAAATTTGGAGCCAGACATTGCCAGGGCCTGAGCTGCACCCCGGAGAAGTAGCTGCACATGCCCTTTCCTGTAAAACTGCTATTGAGGCCAGCCTGCTGCCTCCTGGCTCAGGAGAATCTGCTGTGTGTACCCTATGCTTTCACAAGCAGCTTTGCTTTCATTCGAAGGACAATTCCATTCACAAACGTCCTGACTTTCTGTGAGAGAGAAACTGCTCTTTATATTAGTTTCCTGGAGCTGCTGTAACCAAGTACCACAAATTTGGTGACTTAAAAACAACAATTTATTGTCTCACAGTCCTGGAGGCTGGAAGTCCAAAATCAAGGTGTCAGCAGGCCATGCTTTCTCTCTGAAGGCTCCGCGGGAGGATCCTTCCTTAACTCTTCTAGTTTCTGGTGTTTGCTGGCAATTCTTGGCTTTCCTTGGCTGGTAGACACATCATTCTAATCCTTGCCTCCATCTTCAGTCAGCCCTCTTCTCTCTTTGTGTCTCTTTTTCCTCTTACAAGGACAGTGGTCTTATGGAATGAAAAGTCCACCCTACTAACCTCCTCTAACTTGATTATATCTGCAGAGACCCTGTTTCCAAATCAGATCACGTTCACAGGTACTGGGAATTAGGACTTCAGTGTATCTTTTGGGGGGACACCGTTCAACCAATGAAGAAGGAGCAGCAACCGGGAGGAAAGCCTAGAAATTTTGTATCGGTGGAGAGCTGAGTCTTGGCAGCCTTGAGATTCTGTAAATATGTTCGCCTTTACTGTTGGCTTATCCTAGGACTGGGGTCTTTCATCTTCAGACCCTGGAGTGGGATTCAGTTAAGTATGTGTACCTTCTCTATTCTTTGGGTTCCAGGAGCCCTGGGAGAATGGACAGATTAACTGTGAATGGAGAATTCTCTGAAATGACAGGAAGAACCCCCTCCTGCAGGCATAGGCTGGTCCCTTGTAGGAGTTACTGGACCTCTAGTGAGATAGATCTGGAAAGCTGCAGCAGGACAGTGGACATGGTGGAGAGATGGTTAGAGCCTTTTGAATATAAAGAGCCCCTTCTCAAGGGCTTCCCAGACCCTTTATGCTGCCCCTCCAAAGGTGTTCTTAGTGCTCCTTATTTTAATCATTGCTCTGTAGCATCGTGTAATAAGTGGGAGGCACCAAAGATGCTTGGAGGAGTTGGGGAGGCATATATCCACCATGCTCCTCTAATCTCGGCTCTGCATTTGGGGAAGTGTAACATTGGACTTACATTCCTCTCCTTTTAGTGCAGAAGACCATTACCGGATGTGTGTGTGTAGGAGTCCCAGCAGTTAGAGAGGGGCCTCTCAGAGGCTTGTGGGATTTTCCTGGCCAGAAAGATGGTGGCTGCAATGGAGGGAGGCCAGTTAAATGGCCATGATCCACCGTCTGCAGGGAAGAATGCAACACACACCCAGCAGGGCTTAGGTAGCCGGAAATGTGGCAGCTCCATACCCCCAGAGTGAATTTTAAAGTTGACTTATTTACACGGTTGTCCTAGCAACAGGAAAACTATTCTGACCTATAGCTGTAGAAGACTATAAAAGAAACTGTAGAAGGAAAAAAAAAGAATGCCAGGAAAAAGAAATCGTAACGAAGTACCATTCTTTCACTTATTTAGTCAACTGAGAATAACAATTTGTGCCTTTGGCAGTCAAATGGGAAATGGCATTTCAGGTTGCAACATGAACCTGCTTACATTAAGTGATTTATTTTTTTGTTTAGATATAGTGTACTGAGAACCTTTTTCAAGCGGAGAGCTATTAAAAATGTGAGAACCGGCAGTCCTCACTAACCTGAAGCATTTGGGGACCTAGAGGAATGATAAATGCAAACAGCACAGAATCCAGAAACTGTCTTGAGCATTTAAACCCTAGACTCTGGGAATGAGTGTCTTCAGTTAGTCAGATGTAGATAATTTTTCTTTCTGTGAGGTCTTTTTTTCAGTTATATCTTGTCTGGACAGGGCGGAGCCCCGGCTCGAATTCTATTTCTAGCTTGAAGAAAGACTGAATTATTGTAGACCAAAGCCAGTGCTACTTAGAAAACGGAAAGACAGAGGAGACAGGGCATGTCTTCTCGTTTGGCCGGGCTATGAACTTGAGGCCCCTCCTCTGCTGGGTGCTCTGTGCAGGCTGCACAAGGCCTTGGTTGAACCACTGGCCCAGCCTATGTAACGCCTCTCATCTCCAGCGTATGAAGGTCCGTGCTTGGGAACCCTTTCCTAGATTTTCCTACCACTGGAGTCTGGGCTTGTTGTTAACACTGTGCTCAGCAGATTTGTATGGGATCATGAGTAGAAATCTGTAGGCCAAAGACCTTATGAGCTATTTCCGTCCTCTCTCTCGTGCTCCTTCTATCTCCCGATTTAATATAGATGTTTGTCTGTATTATGTATACGCAGATACAACCCAGAGTTATATCAAATTATTCTTCAAAAATATATTAAAATTACATTATCGGACACTCCCCCCTCCTTCCATTCCCCCACTACCCCCCACCTCTATTAACCTGCCCATTTATGAGTTAGTCCTTGCATAGTAACATCTTGATTCCCAATTTGGCTGTGGAACGACATCGACTAGTTTGTTGCATGCTGCTCCACTTTGTATTCATGGTTATGATATTGAAACTTCAGGACCACACACAGATAGCAAAGTCTCTGGCCACTTAAGCATGTAAACAGTCTGGCTTTTTATAAAGTGGAAAAATATTTCTTGTGCACTATTTTAACATGATCAGCATGTTGAAACTTGCAACTGTGTCAACATTTCTTTGGCTGGAGAGAACAAACCTGGAGAGCCTCATGGTAACATATAAAATGCAAAGCTGGTTTGTTTACTACTGGGATTTGGGCAGCAATTACAGTCTGAAG
Organism: Zalophus californianus; assembly: GCF_009762305.2. Lineage (NCBI taxonomy): Eukaryota > Metazoa > Chordata > Mammalia > Carnivora > Otariidae > Zalophus > Zalophus californianus. Next base: position 104,055,159 of record NC_045602.1, on the reverse strand, counting down.
TTGACTTCCAAACTTGGGATACAGAATAAGTGAAATAATTATTTTTGCATCATGATTATGCTAGTTAAAATAATGATTCCTTTTCAGATGGCTATGATTCTTCCAGGGAATGAGAGGAAAATGGGTAGCTAAATTCCCATGAAGTCCTTTTATAGAAAAACTCCCATTAGACCTAGCCCGATAGTGTCTTCTTTTGTTTCGGATATTTACTGAACACCTCAAATGTGTCAGACTCTTTTCTACATGCTGGGTGTGGGGATTAAACAGGACAGACAGGCTGTTGCTGCATGGTGCTTGCTCTGGCTCTCTGACTCTCCTGCGGAAAATAGTAAATAAGTAATCAGGTAAACAGGAAAGACAGTATTTGTGATTGCTCTGAAATGGGTTGGTTCAACATCAGATGTTTATTGAGGGCATTGTTGAGACCCTTCAGATACGTCAGTGAACAAAACCAATTTCTTCCCTGACGGGTCTTACATTCTGGTGCAGGAGACAGGCAATAAGCAGTAACCCAAATGAATACATAGATTATATTGTGTGTTGGTAGATAGTAAGTGCTGTCCAACAAGAAAAGTAGAACAAGGTAAAAGGCATCAGGAGGGGAGGGGTTGGGAGCAGACAGGCTGCAATTTTATTTTATTTTATTTCTTTTTAAAGATTTTATTTATTTATTTGACAGAGACACAGCAAGACACAGTGAGAGAGGGAACACAAGCAGGGGGCGTGGGAGAGGGAGAAGCAGGTTTCCGGCAGAGCAGGGAGCCCGATGCGGGGCTCGATCCCAGGACCCTGGGATCATGACCTGAGCCGAAGGCAGACGCTTAACGACTGAGCCACCCAGGTGCCCCCAGGCTGCAATTTTAAATCGGTGATCCCAGAAAGCCTCACTGAGAAGGCTTGAGGAGGTGAGGGAGTTAGCTTCAGCGTGTCTGTGGGTAGAAAGTTCTAGGCCTGTGGGAGACCAGTGTGTTTGAGAATAGCAAGGAAGCCAGTGGGACTGGAGGGGAGTGAGCCAGACAGGGAGAGGAGGGGCTACAGACACATACTAAGCGTATCAGCACGAAAGCATGTCGGGAGGTGTGACAGTGACAGAGGTCATCGTGCTGCCCTGTGAAAGCAGGAGGTGGGGACATGGAGCCGGAGAGGAAAGAGGAGGCTTGGGTAAGGTCATGTGGTCTAGGCGAGGGCTCTGGGTTTTACTTTGAGTGGAAACAGAGGTAGAGGGAGATGCGATAACCCCTTCTTGTCTAATAAGGTTTCAGAGAATGGAAAAAGCATGCAGCTAAAGCACAGAGAAGGATGGAGGCTTTGGAGGGCTGGGAACTGATCTCCGTTCACTGTGTCCCCAGCTCGGCCCTGCAAAGCAGGAGATACCTGAATGGATGGACACATGCACCAGTGATTTAGTGACATAACCTCCTGGGGGACAGAAACCCATTATCTTTTATTTTTTGAGATACTTGAAAACACGCATACACAAAATCCCAAGAATAATATAACAGTATTATTTATATACCAGTCACTCAGAATTTACAGCACTTAGCATTTTGGCATAGTTGCTTTCAGCCTTTGTAAAATTAGTGTGTGTGTGTGTGTGTGTGTGTGTGTGTGTGTATGAAATTTCTTTTTAATACCAACTTCAGTTGCTTTCCCTACCCTAGAGGCAGCCATGTCGTGCGTCGGCCTAATAACTTTTTAGCAGATCTTCTGTTTTTGGTTTGTGTCTGGGGAAGGGGAAGGTGGAGAGGAGAGCCAGTGTTTTCTGAGAGGCCCATGGCAAGTGCTGTGGCTCAGCATTCCCCTGGCTGGAGTCAGCAGGAGTGTCTGTGTACGAAGACCCTGCTCTGGAACATCAGCCCAGCTCAGCAAGCACCCAGCTTGGGCTTACCATAGTAGTAGGCATGATGCCAATATGGGCAGAGCATACAAGAGCCCAGCCCCCAAAATCCCTGCCTTTTACCAGCATCCCTTTAACACAGTATGTCCTGAATCAGTTTGCCCTGACTCCTGATACCCTTAGCAGATGAGGTGCTTAACATGGGTCATTCTCTCAGATAACTGAAACTTATCCCCTTTAAAATTTCGTTTTATTATTTTTTTTAAAGATTTATTTATTTTAGAGAGAGAGAGCATGTGAGCTGGGGTAAGGGTAGAGAGAGAGGGAAGGGAGAGAACCTTGGCTGAGCACAGATCCTGATCAATCTCAGGAAGACCCAAGCCAAAACCAAGAGTGGGGGCTTAACCAACTGAGCCACCCAGGCGCCCCTCCCTTTTTTATTTGAAAGACTTTTGATGAAAATTATCCTCAAATGTCTCACAGATTTAGATTTCCTTGTCTTCTCAAATGAAGTCTGTTAACCTTTGGTGTGAATTAACCAAGATCATACCTTTGAACACCTATAGCCATATCCATTAATGCTCGCAAGGGCCACGGACAGCTTGCTCCTACAGTAAGTGACCCCAAATTGCTTTGCTAGAACTCTTCTGCCTGCTTTTGCTAACTTGTGCAACCTCCCTCTCCGTCAGCCTCCAGTGCTCCCTTCTTGCTGTTGTCAGCCTGCCGCTAACTCTCCTTCAGTCCCACTTCTCCTTACTTCTGAGTTCCTGTCTGGTCTGGCCTGGGGAAGTAGATAACCAAATTAAGAGAATTCTGGGTCAGGCTAAAGAAGACTCCACGTGAGTGGCTCTCCACTGAGCGTTTGCTTTGGGCCTCAGGGGTTAACTCAGGGCATCTGTTAGCCTTTGCAGTCTGACATCCTGATACTGGCCAGCAAACTTCTTTGGACACATGGTCTCTTCCAGACAGGTGATGCTCAGAGCAGGACATCCGTGTGAGGCTCTGTAAGCATTCCATACTTGCTCACCACAGTGGGTTCATTTTCCCCCTACTGTGCCACACCGGGACTTTTCCTCTCCTTCCCTGAGTTTCTTCCCACAGTGTCTGACTGAGAGCTTGGGGCACGGGGCCTCGCAGTAACGGCCAGGATAGCCTCAAGTTGTAATTCAACATTAAAGAAATCCAACTATAAGGTTGTTGAGGAAAGTCATTGTTGGGTCTGTAAAACTCATTCTCTTTTCTAAAGCCAGCCATTCAGTTCTAAAGGCTGCAGGGAACATTGAGATGATCTCATTCCAGCTCCCAGTTTTACAGCTGAAGAAACCAAAGCCTCAAATGAGAAATGACTTGATCAAGATCACCCAAGTCAATGGCCGCTGACTGAGGAGTGTTCCCACCATGGAATAGTCTGGCCACTATCCTCATAGGTGCCCTGCTTTTGCTGCGATGAGTCTGAGCCCCCTGGCTGCCAAGTGGGAATGCCTTGGCAGCAGCGTCAAATAGGTAGTCTCCTATGCATCATTTCCGAGGCTTGGTGGGATATCACCTCTGTGTGGACCAGATTTTCTACTGCTTAAAAAAAAAAAGTGGTTTGGGACCTATTCACTATGTGTAGAAAGTTTTATCCAGAAAGATGTTCATTGTGGCATTATTATAATAGTGAAAAGTTGGAGACAGCTGGTCTAGTGTTGGGCTGATGAGTAAATTTTGAAATAGCTATATAATTATGCAGCCATTTTTATGCAGCCATTAAAATTACATGTACCGAGTTGCTAATAGCAAGGATTGTGGCAAAGCCGCTGATCATTTTTGAGCCGGATATTACAATATTAGGTCAAACAGGCAGAATTAAGGAAGAAAAAAAGTAGAAAAATTATATATACTGTGACCCTAACAGTATAAAAGTTTAAAGAGAAAAAAGACTAGAGAGGAAATATTCCAAAATGAGGCTGCCTTTTTTTGTGAAGGGCTTTCTTTTTGTTACTTCCTTTCTGTACTTTGCAAAATTTCTAGAATGTCCATCTATTTTTATAAATTAAAAAATATTCTTTAATGGGGTAGCAGGGGTGGGGAGGCAGAAGCAACTCTGGTTAGGGAGTCAAGGTGAGAAACCATATTTAAAGTTCCCTGGACACAATAGTGAGAAGCCTCGGGGCTCACATAAATGACACACAGCTGTTAATGCTGTACATATACGGGGTGAACTTCTCTTATAATGCGATCCCTAAGTGTAAGCTAGTCATATTGTTACTTAACCAAAGAAACTGTGGTTTGTTTCAACACTAGAGGGAAAATAGAAAAAACTGGCCACATTGGATTGATTTCTATACAGACAGTACTAAACTTGTGTTCTATTTATTTTGGGTTTAAGATATTTTCAGGAGTATTTATTTATTTATTTATTAAAATATTTTATTTATTTATTTGACAGAGAGAGAGAGGATAAGCAGGGGGAGCGGCAGAGGGAGAAGCAGGCTTCCCGCTGAGCAGGGAGCCCGATGCGGGGCTCGATCCCAGGACCCTGGGATCATGACCTGAGCCAAAGGCGGATGCTTAACCGACTGAGCCACCCAGGCACCCCAGGAGTAATTTTTAATATAGTCATTTTTTGGTGAATTTAGAACCCAATCATCGTATAAGCTGTGATTCCACTCAATGTGCCTAGAAAAGGAGGCCTTGAGGCCTTGCAGTGTAATCTTTGCCCTTGCATGTTGCATTTATCAGGCTCTGAAATGAAGCCTGAGAGGGAAGGAGAACAGGTGAAGGGGTAGAGAAGCCAGGGGAACAGTGGGTTGTTACCTTGTACCCCACATCACACCAGGCCAGCCCACCTCCCCAGTATTGGGGGAAGAGGGAGAAAATAGAGCTATAATGTTTATTCACTAGCTACTGTATGCTAGATGGACAGTACCAGATTCTAGCAGATGCAGTCTCATTCAATCTTTCCTGCAACATTTTGAGTTAAGAATCATTATCCCCATTTTTCAGATAAGGCAACTGGGACTCAGCACTTGGTAGAGTTGGAATTCATACCTAGGTCTGCATAGGTCAAAGCCCAAATCATTCCTTCACCTTCTACAGCACCTTCAGGCAGCTCACACTGCAGGGAACTCAGGAAAGAGCCCATGGGGGCTCTGTTGGGGCAAGGTGGCCATTTGTTGCCAGGATGTACGGTAGTGAGGCAGTAGGGGGGCTGCTTGGTTCACTGTAGCCCCAGCCTGCTGGCCTCAGTGTCCACGTTGTTTGGCTAGGACGGCAGACATGGAACAGGGGTCCAGAGAGCTGCAACAGAGATTCAAACCCTCGTCTTCACCTCCTGCTGGCTTTCTAGGAACTGTTGAGAAGCATAGGGGAAAGGATCTTCGAGGGGTCAGGATGGCTGTCCCAAGTGGCAGTGAGAGCATGACCATGGATGGGAGCTTGGGATGGAGAGGAGGAGGCATGTGCTGCTCCAGACGCCAAGTTGTTTTTACTTCATTAGGGTTGAACTTCCTCTTTCCTTAAATCAAAGACTAACTACAAACCACTGATTGGTGTGTTTCCCGTGACCGCTTTCAGATTGGATTTTTAGAGCTTTGACTCTACCTGCTGTGGTGGGTAAGCATGCATCTGAAGTCACTTGCTAGGAGACATGGTGCTAAGTCCTTCAGACCATCTCCTCCCTTCACTCCTCCTACCCCCACCCTTACCCCCTTTCCTTCTGCCTAGATCCCTGGTCCTTTCTCCCCAAGTCCCCAGTGCTGCTCCTGCCTGGGCTCTGGCACCCTTGTTCCCCCAAGCTGGTGAGCATCTCACTGTGGCACAGAGCAGCCTTCAGAGCTGTCCCCAGTGTTTCTCCTGCCTTGTTGCCTCCCCACGTGGTTTCCAGGCAGCCTTGGGGTAGGGAAAACAGCCTGGAGTAAATGCCTTCAGCTAGTCCATATATGATCTTGAACTTGACCCCTCAAAGTCCACTTTGCCATGCTGAGGAGTCCTACACACCCAGAAGGGTTGACATCAGGATTGTGTGAGGAAGAAATGTCTGAGAAGGGGCCTGGCGCTCCTCCTTCCCTGTCTCCCCACTTCATTCTCTTCCCACCCTGTCTGAGGATCCTAGCTCCAAAAAGCAGTCTGCTAAAAAGTACAATGGGTTGGTGGACTGTGGTCTCCTTTAGCTGTGGGACATCGGCCAAGTCATTGCTCTTTTTTGAGTCTGGGAGTAGAACTACCCACCATCCTAGGTTTTTTTTTTTTTTTTTTTTATCATGGTTGTGCTTTATAAATTGTCAAGTACCACACAAAGGAGTAGCACTTGTTACACATTCCAGTGCCTGTCCAGCTGGGGGAGGGACTTGAGAAGGATGGCATGGAAGATTCGATAACCCGTGGAAAGATATTTCATACTTGTAATTCAAGAAGAAAACACGGACTGTGTGTATTCTCATAGTATGCTTACCTTTATCCACTTATCTATCCCCAACCTCATTGGCCTCTTCATAGTTTTCAGCTGTGATTTTCTGTAGTGAGCCCATGTTTTCTCCTACTCCTCTTTCTGTTCCTCCATTTGAAAACACATAACCAAAACCAAAAAAAAAAGGGAAAGAAAAAAGAAAACCCTTTTGATTTGTATTCCGGTCCTGAATTAATACCCCTCAATCCCCTTAGACTCATACTAAGGAGCGTGTGAGTCTATATCCCTCGTGGCCACACTTAAACTTTCATCCTGGGTAACTGGCAGCTGGTACTGCCGGTCTCTTATACAGCTGGAGCTCTTCCATGCACCATGATCCATGAGGAAGCCTCTGTTGGAGCTTGTCCACAAATGATAAGGCAGGCTGTGGTGAGAGGGAGCCTGGGCCTAGCCTCAGGTGCGTGCACCCAGCCAGAATTGGGCACAGTGTGCCTCTGTAGGATCCTGCCAGCCAAAACCATCAAGTCTGTTGTTTGGGAGTGGGCCACTTGCTGGGTTAATCCATCAGCATCGTGGCATTCATTAGTGCCATGTTCTTGCCCCTCCAGTCACCTTTCTGGCGAAATGGAACAGCTTGCTTTCTTTGTTTTGAGTTGCTGGTGGTCCTTTAAAATGTCAAAAGTTTGCAGTACATTGTCCTCATAATCTGCCGACATCTGTTTAATCTCTGGTGTGTCATATTTTCCTATCAATGAGATGATATGTACTCATCTCTCAGGAACATATAAAACGTTCTTAAACTTGGTCACAGAAAAAACAACATTGAAGTAATTCAATACAAATTATTAATCTTCTACAGCCCCTCGCGCATCCTCTCTGTCATAGGGTCATGACCCCTCTGGGGGCAGTGTCAGGGATTTTGAACTCTATGAGAGTGTCTGTTTATCTGCTTATCAGGCAGGCAGGAAAGTGGTAAGACTTCGCAATGTTGAGCTGAAATCTGCCTGTCTGAAACCTACCTCTGGTTGTTTTAATTTTGTCAACAGAATATGTCTGCCACCTCTTCAACAAGAATAATAATCCAAAAAATAATAAAACAATAGGAATACAAATAATAAAAGCAACAGCAGCTGGGCACTTTCCATCTCATTTGGTACTCTCCACCAACCTTTGAAGAAGGTACTATTAACACCCCAGTTTCACAGATGAGCCTTGGAGGCAAGGACCTCGGTTAGGGGGCCACCCTCAGGAGCAGAGCACTGAGTCACCACATTCTCCTGGCTCCCACGCTTCATGACAGCCCTCCCTCTGTGCCAAGACCATAGTCCTATCCTTTCCAACCCCAAAGCTTTTCTTCTTGTATTTTAAATAGTTTTTTAAAAAGATTTTATTTATTTGACAGAGAGGGGGAGGGAGAGAGAAAGAGAGTACACAAGTAGGGAGAGTTCTCTCCACTGAGCAGAGAGCCTGATCCCAGGGACCCCGGGATCATGACCTGAGCCGAAGGCAGATGCTTAACCGACTGAGCCACCCAGGGGCCCCTATATTTTAAATAGTTAAGTTCCCTTGACCATTGCACATCTAATAATATTCCTAAACATGACACTCAAGTATTCCTACGTCTTTGGATCCTTTCTAGTTTGACAGATCTTCTGAAAATTTGATGCCCATGAGGAAGCTGTATTTTGATAAATTTTAGTTCATTTAAAATATGGAATTGCTATATAATAAGAATCCATGCTTATCATAAGAGAAGTAATTTGCTATTTTATTCTTGTCAAAGAATAGCACACAACTGTGTGCCTGTGGGCTTGGAAGGCAGTGTCTCTGAATTACTTGAACCTAGAACAGGGGTTGGCAAACTTTTTCTGTAAAGAGCCAGCTACTAAATATCTTAGCCTTTGCAAACCATCCCGTCTCTGCATCAACTTAACCCCACCCTTGTTGATGAAAGGAGACACTGACAATGTGTAAACAAATGAGAATGGTTGTGTTCTGGTAACACTTTATTTATAAAAAGCAACAGATGGGTTTGGACCCAGGATCATCGTTTGCATTTAATGGGGTTTTCCTTGATGGTGTTTACAAGTGGGTGTTAAGTAGGACAGTCCTAGTTACTTTGGCATAATTATTAATAGCACCCTCTTTAAGTTTCAAGTGTCTTGGTTATAAATTAGTATATTGTTGCCCAGTATTATGTCACCTTAAGGTTATTAATGAGACTAAGATGAAATAGAAACTTTGGTTTCTGTCCTTCCTTCACTCAGTTATTTTGTGTTACAATAGTCAGGACCTTACTGCATCAGGTGGCCTTTTCATCGATTCTTACACTGTTCCAGTCCAGGAAGAGGGCCTGGCAGTGGAAGGAAGGAGGGAGGGAATACAGAGACCTCCCACAGGAATTTCTATAGCTCACCTTTTTTGCAATACTGCCTATGTGCTGGGTGCTGTACAGGGGCTACATAGGGACTGTGTTATGAGATATACCCTAATCTCATGAATTAAGTATGATTATTATCTTCACTTTACCGATGAGGAACCTAAAGCACAGAAGGTGAGGAAATTTGCCCAGAATCACAAAGCTAGTAGTTGGATTTGGGTTCAGACCTGGACTGTGACCCCAGAACCTGAGTAAACTCTGAGGCTGATCAAGTGTGAAAGTATTAAATCTAAATAAATCTAAGAAATCTAATAAATAAGTCAAATGCAAGCAGGACAAGATTGGGATCAGGTGAAACCATGCTCTTTTCCAAGGCAGAAGAGATGGCAGACATCACCTACCTTTTTCATTGTAGGTATAAATATCTTGAAGGTCAGTGAGTCTTAGGTGAGCCTTTTCACTAGGAGTAAAGGAATTACAACATCATTAGGCCCTTTTAGTTGAAAGAAGTCTCAGGGCATTGGAGGGACTTGAGGCCAAAAGATGCCAGATGGACTAAGGACATCCTTGAACTTTAAGGGATGTAGAGTTTGATGGTTTAGGGGCTACTTTTGATTAGAGCTGCCTCTGGCTGGCTGGCCAAAGGGTGAGAAGTCATGGCTTTGCTTCTCACTGCCGCAGAGCAAAGAAGTCAGTGTTGAACACAGCATCTGCTTGGGAATTAAGATGTGTGTTTCCTTAGGACACCTGTGGCTTCCAGCTGGAGAGGGAGTGGCACACACTAGTGTCTGGACTCATATAGGTTAGAACCCCCATATTTCCAGCTCAGTGATTTAAAGAGAACACCAAGTTGTATATAATTTTCAAAGGGAGTTGCCTTCTTCAGATAAACCTGTGCCAAAAGGAAACTTTAAAAATAATTCCCATCAACTCTTATTTCTGGGTGGTATTTTTTTGTACAGTTTCCAAAACAGTGACCCTAACCACCATGAGGACGGTCATTTGGAACTTTTGCAAACTACTTGCTCAGAAGTGCAAAGCCGGGTGCCTATAGGTTTGGTTACAGAACTCCTCCTGAGGGTGGGAGGTGAGAGTGGAAAACCAGTGGATATACCTCCTGACCCCTGCTCTTTAATATGTATTCTTCGAGGTGTATTATAGTTGGTGTATTTTCCCAGACTTTCAGTGTTGCCCCAGGACAATTGTCTAAGTTCATTTTGGCATCAGGACAAATGAGAGGATGTTTCCTGTTTGCCTGACTCTTGCCCCAACTTCTTTCTCTGTTCTGTTAAGCTTTTGGCTAAGTTCTTTCCTCTTGTATTCTACATTTTAACTGATGTTAGGGCACCAAGTATAAAAATCTGCAAACAGTTAGCTTTCATGTTTGAGCATTCGGGTTGGAGCATACTAAAAGTTCTCATAGCATGGAAAGATCACCCTCTGTATAATGCATTAAACATTTAATAACTGTACTAATAATCCCAAACACTTTTAATGGGCCACATGGGAGCCTTAATGTGGTAAAAATGTATTTCTTCACTGTCAAGTTAACTTGCATCAAATTGAGAGAAATTCCTCGAAGCAGCTTTGAGGGGTTGGAAGTTTATAAGCTTAGAAACAAATAGCATATTCTGAAAGTAATTTTTATGTAAAAAAGAAAAACCAGTAGAAATTAAGTAGGTATTATTAACCTAGTGCTTTGTGCATTTCTTTGCAGTTTAAGACTTCTGAGGTTGGGGAGAGGTGTCCCACCAGGGTGGTACATCTGCTCTGTGTCAGGTTAAGTGATCATGAGTGCGGTTAGCGCGGCAAGACCTGTATGAGAACACGGGTCTCTCTGGTCCCGAGACCTTCCGCTTTGGTTGCAGAATATGGATTGTTTGAATTTGGCCCCTTTTGAAGTATTTTTAAAAATACAGGACTTTTGGAAGGAAAAGTCAGAGGCCAATGCATATATTGTGTTAAATTGAATTCATATTTATTTCTAAGTGGGAGCATTTTTTAAGAAATTGTTTTCTGGTGAAATAGGTGTGCGTTTGAAATGATTGATCCTCAGAAAGGATTGATTTATACAAGGACAAAGTCCAGTAATGTAATTACTAATTTTATGTTGTTTTGGCTTATTTAAAATAGCTTGGCTCCTGACTGCTAGTGAAATCCAGTCAAAACACTTATAATTATAATGTGCATAAATGACGGACTTAGGAAACTGATATTTCTCAAGTGTTGGGAAGGAAATGATGTCTTCTGAATAAAATTTATGACATAAATGTAGCTCATCAGTTCACTAGCCTGAATATTATACTTGAATTTTTTTTAGCTTGAAGATTTTGTTGTTTACTTGAAAATGTCAGATATTTGCATATATCATCATCATTTTAGGTCTGTTTGCATGATCAGTATCAGAGTATCGATGAGTTTGTTCTTTAAAACCTTTATTGGAAGGGTGATAAAGTTTTTACACCTGATTTTGCTGTGTTCTTAGTTACCTGGGATCCATCTCTCTCTCTCTCTCTCTCTCTCTCTCTCTCTCTCTCTCTCTCTCTCTCTCTCTCTCTCTCTCACCCCTTGAGGCGATTTTTATCCACTCCAATATACCTGCCCTGGTAGCACCTTCTTTGTCATGGTTAGGTGCACACACACACAAAATGTAGATGCTGACAAGTTTTTAATCCTTCAGGGGAGATTGAGTTTTTCACTTCAGAGAATATAATAGGCTGTTGACTATGGATGATAGATAAGGTAGATAATGTTACTGAGCAAAGGGGGGGTGGGTATGCCTGTGAGGCTTATAAATGGACTCTGGGGGCTGTTCCAAAAGAGAGATCTCCGCATGTTGGCAGCATTCAGAATAAGACATTATGCTTTCTAAGATGTGTGTTTGTTTGCATGTGTCAGTTTTTGGATGTCTTACAACAGGTCAGGTTCTTGCTTAAATGGCCCGTCTCCATCAAGGTAGCTCTAATAGGGAGAAACCCAAGGCTCACCCTGCTGAAGACAGCCATGAGACAGACATCAAGCAGTAAGTTTGCTGCTTTGTTTTTTATAAGGAATTTGCTGGCATTAACAAAGAAAATCCCGGAGTAGCTTAGGTTGTCTCCATTGGCTTTTATTCATCTTTCCCTTTAACAGAATGAAAAATGTCTGGGCAGTTACAGCTTTGTTCTAAAGTGGCCCATAATTTTGTCTGTGTTTTACATCGCAGTGGATTGCTAAGACCAAATATGGGATTGCTTCTCTGAGAAGTCTCCCGTTTCTTTCCCTTAAATCTATACAATATTTAATAGATTTATTTTTAGGTCAAGATTATCTTTTAGGTCAACGTGCAACTTAAAACCTGATAGACTAATGGGTTTAGTAGAATGAATGTGGGAGGCGTGTGTTGTGTATGTCTACACTGATCACTTTTAATTGTCAAGCCATTGCCTTTGAGAAAGCATTCATAAGAATTTGTGAAATTAGGGCGCCTGGGTGGCTCAGTCGTTAAGCGTCTGCCTTCGGCTCAGGTCATGATCCCAGGGTCCTGGGATCGAGTCCCACATCGCGCTCCCCGCTCAGCGGGAGGCCCGCTTCTCCCTCTCCCACTCCCCCTGCTTGTGTTCCTGCTCTTGCTGTCTCTCTCTGTCAAATAAATAAGTAAAATCTTTAAAAAAAAAAAAAAAATTTGTGAAATTATTTAAATCAGTCATTTCTCTTGACTCCATGCCATCATCTCTTACTGGTTGTTTTCATATAATACCACACAAAAAAGACTGCTTCTCTAATATCTGTTGTCTTATGGTCAGCGCCATGCTGGGCACCACCAAAGGCCAGGTGTAATGTTGCAACCCTCGGTCTGGCTTGACGAGGGGAGATTCAGAGAGACAGAGAGAGGGAGAGAGAGAAGGGGCCAGATTCAAGACTTAGGCCAGAACTTATTTTGAGGTAGGGATAAACAGGGTGTTCTAACAGAAACGATGTGTCAGTAGATATCTTTCCATATATTAGAAGTCTAAAATACCAATATTTATTGAAAGAAGTGTAAATGTAAAATGTTTGCTTTAAGGAAGTAGGCATATCTTGTTGGTTAGAAGTTCAGGTTCTAGAGACAGATGGCCCAAGTGGGCCTCCTGGCTCCCTTCGTACAGCTCCTTGATTGTAGGCTGCATACGAACCCACTGGCATCTAATTTCTCACCAGTTATTTGGAGAGGGGGTGGTGGGTAATAGTCCCTGCTTCATAGAGTCAATAGAGGAGTAAGTGAGGAGAGCATTCTGTACCAGTGCAGTACCTGAAATCTAGGAAGCCTTCGGTGTGTACTGGATCATGGAGGCCCTGTCTCTGGGGTTGCTGATAAGTGACCAGTGCTGGTGTTCATGGACAAGGAATCTGGTTACAGCTTCATCAGTTTACCATCAGTATGATCCTGAGCAAATCTTTAACTTCTCTAGGCCTCAGTCGGTTTCTACGTCTGTATAAGGGGTTTGATACCCAAGTTCCTACCAGAAAAAAAATGTTATGTTTTTAAGGTGAAATTGTGTTTCTCCCCCAAAGCAGACTGAGAATGAATAGTACTTTAATAATTAATAGTTCTGGGGCGCTTGGGTGGTTCAGTCGTTAAGCGTCTGCCTTCAGTTCAGGTCATGATCCCAGGGTCCTGGGATTGAGCCCCGCATCGGGCTCCCTGCTCTGCGGGAAGCTTGCTTCTCCCTCTCCCACTCCCCCTGCTTGTGTTCCCTCTCTCGCTATCTCTCTCTCTGTCAAAAAATAAATAAAATCTTTAAAAATAATAATAATAGTTCTATTTAGAAAATTAGATGTTCTGCTAGGAAGTCGCTTTTGCTAACTTTAGGAAAATGTTGATTAAATGGACATTGTAACTTTCCTGCTGGACATTGAGTCTTGTCTCTTCTGACAGATGACCGTTGTTTGATCTGTATTAGAGGCCTTTCTAATGAAAGCAGACGATGTCTGCCTAATGGTGATTAATGCTAGTCATGGAAAGGTAGTAATGAGTTTGATGTTCTTTCTTGCTTAGTGTTCTGAAAGTATCCTTTCTCTAGTTATTGCATTGGAGACATTTTTTAAAAGTCTACTTTATTGAGGCATAATTTATACATAGTCAAATGTACCCATTTAAGTATATGGCTGGATGAGTTTTGACAAATGTTTATATCTACATAATAACCAATGCTTTATAGACTTTTTTTTTAGGAGTTATTTGAGAGAGAGAGTGTGCATGCTAGCACAGGGGGAAGGACAGGGGGAGAGAGAGAATCTTAAGCAGGCTCCACACCCAGTGCAGACCCTGGTGTGGAGCTTGATCCCACGACCCTGAGATCATGACATGAGTCGAAATCAAGAGTCAGACCCTTAACCGACTGAGCCACCCAGGTGCCCCTGCTTTATAGACTTTTAAAAACAGCTTTATTGAGATATAATTCGCGTACTACAAAATTCTATGAAAAGTGCATATAATTCAGTGGCTTTTGGTATAATCACAGAATTATACAACCATTACCACAGTTTAATTTTAGAGTATTTTCATCACCCCAAAAAGAAACCTGTAACTAGGGCTCCTAGGTGGCTCAGTTGGTTAAGCGACTGCCTTCAGCTCAGGTCATGATCCTGGAGTCCTGGGATCGAGTCCCACATCGGGCTCCCTGCTCAGCAGGGAGTCTGCTTCTCCCTCTGACCCTCTTCCCTCTCGTGCTCTCTATGTCTCATTCTCTCTCTCTCAAATAAATAAATAAAATCCTTAAAAAAAAAAAAGAAACCCGTAACTATTAGCAGTTACTTCTTATTTTTTTCCCCTGCCTCCTGCCCTCACTCCTAGCCCTAGGCAACCATCCTTCTGCTTTTTTTTATAAATTTCCCTGTTTTGGACATTTCATATAAATAGAACTGTACAACATGTGGTCTTTTGGGACTAGCTTCTTTGGCTTAGCAAATTGTTTTCAAGGTTCATCCATGTTGTACTATGTATCAGTACTTCATTCCTTTTTTTGTTTGACTAATATTCCATTGTATGGATATACTACCATTTATTTATCCATTCATCACTTAAAGGACATTTGGGTTGTTTGCATTTTTGGCTATTAGGAATAATGCCACCATAAACATTTGAGTTAAAGTTTTTGTGCACGCTTGTATGTTTTCATTCTCTTGGGTGGAATTGCCGGCTCATATGGTAACTGTGTGTTTAACTTTTGGAGGAACTGTCAAACTTTTCCACATAGGCTGTACCATTTTACATTCCCACCCGCAATGTAGGAGGGTTCCATCTTTCTGCACATCCTTGCCAATACTTATTACTGTCTGTCTTCTTGATTATTGCCATTCCAGTGGTGTGAAGTGGTATCTTATTGTGGTTTTAATTTGCATTTCCTTCATGGCTAATGATGTTTTCAGGTACCTATTGGACATTTATTGATCTTGTTTGGAGAAATGTCTATTGAGATCTGCTCATTTTTAAATTGGGTCCTCTTTTTATTGTTGAGTTGTAAGAATTCCTTATATAGTCTGATTAGATACATGATTTGCAAATGTCATCTCCCATTCTGTGCATTGTCTCTTTACTTTGTTGATCATGTGCTTTGAAGCACAAAGCTTTTTAATTTTGACATAGTCTAATTTATCTTTTTTCTTTATCACATGTGCTTTTGTTATCATATCGAAGAATCATTGTCTAACCAAGGTCATGGAGGGTTATGTCTATGTTTTCTTATAAGAGTTTCATGGTTTAGCTCTTACATTTAGATCAATGATCCATTTTGAGTTAATTTTTGCATATGGTTTGAGGAATGGGTCCAACTTCATGCTTTTGCATGTGGCTATCCAGTTGTCCCAACCCATCTGTATGAACATATGTTTTCTTTTCTTTCCTTTTTTAATTCTTTCCTCCATTTAATTGCCTTGACATCACATTATAGACTTTGAAAGGAAAACAGTAGTTGCCTGTCCCACCTCTCTCTTTACGCTGTTCTCCCTAGAAGTGATCACTCTGAACTCTTTTAGATATTTCTTCTGGTTTTTACCTCCATATGTCTAAATAGCATGCTTATATGGCAATTTCTTTATAATTAAACTCAGTATATTTGATTTTGACACATTTTATAAAAATTGATAAAGTGTCTCATTGTTTTGACAGTATTTTATGTTATTATGACAGTGTTTACTGCTGAGCCACCTAGTATACTCTGACTACATTTCTTTTACTGTATCATTTCCATTTTCCTTGGAGTTAATTCCTGCCCCCACCATTTTCAATCCCCTGCCCTCTTCAGCAGTCAGGCTGATCTGTCCTTACCCACCAGCAGCTCTTTAAAGTGCCTGCCTTTCCAATTTTCCAAATGATCAGACCCAACAGATAATCTTTCTGTTCCATTCTTTCCCTTTGTCTTTCTGTCTTTTTTGTTCTGGGAGTCATCTGTCCTGGATTCCTCTCTCTCTCCATTCATTCCAGGCTGGTCACTCTCCAGGATTGCCGTCTTCCAGAGACTTCCTGTTGCTTTTTCTTTTAGGAGTTCCCTTCATTCTCCCCTGTCTTGGATGCCCTGCTTCCTAGCCTAGCATGAATATTTCTATCAGAGATCCTTTCTGTATAGTTGAGGTACCTGATGCCCAGATTAATGAAGTTCCTTATTAATATCCTTGAGCTAATTAGCTTCTCCCCTGCCCCACTGCCCCTGGCTACTGAAAATGAAATAAAGTCAATTAAAAATCCCAAGTCAAGAACAGCTCACTTACCTAGAAGGGCAGTCTTATTCACCAGAACTATAACTCTAAGAACCAAGAAGCTACCAGGAAAAGACCAGAAATGGTGCCTCATCCCCAAATATGGCCATTGAAGCTCAAATACTTTCCTTACCATATCTCTCTTCTTTCAGGTCTGCTTCTCTTTTGCATGCAGTTCTAAAGTACTTGACTGTTTGGCTTTCTAGGGTACAACAGATAATAAGTCAAAAAATTTAAAAATCAGGAGTGGAGGGAATGCTAGAGATAGACACACTGTGAACAGTAAGCAGTGCCAGTTAGCTAAGGGAATAGATGGGACATTATTTTAAAAATCAATATATAATTAGTAAAGACCTCATGTATGTACAGAGTATGCATCATGTAACATTACGGAAAGTACTTTGAGTGTCAGAATCACATGGAGATATCCCTTCCTTATGGTGCTCCTCAGTGGCCTGCCTCCCCCCAACATCTTCCTCTCTGAGATGCTAAACAGCTCCTTTGAGCTAGGCATTATGCCTGGTGTTCTTTATGAACACAAAGTGTAAGGAGTAAGTTTTAATTATCTGGAAAATAATTTTATATAGAATAATGCATTTGTCACAGTTACAAAAAGAAAGGATTATTACCTTATATCCTTACGAGAATAGATACTTGGTGGGCTCCAGATGTAAACTCCATTATCTGCTTTTGAAAACACATTATAATAACTGTCCTTATAAATGGCATTTGTCACTAAAACTATTTGTGTTCAGTAAGAAAAAAAAGTGTATATACATATGTATGTATATATATTAGCATATCAGTGTTTTTTTTTTTTTGAAAGAGAGAGAAAACCTGCATGTGTGAGCAGTTGGGGGAGGGGCAGAGTGAGAGAGAGAACCCCAAGCAGGCTCCACGCCCAGCTCAGAGCCTGATGTAGGGCTCAATGCAGGGCTGGATCTCATGACCCTAAGATAATGACCCAAGCCGAAATCAAGAGTCTGATGCTTAACTGACTGAGCCACCCAGGCGCCCACATTAAATTTGTTTCTAATGATGAAGTTGCACTAAGCCAGTTGGGAGGAGGGGAGTTGATTGAATTCATTCAAATCACATTTCACTGATTTTCATGCTAATTGTTAGATTGGCTAAATTTATCCCCTCCTCTGTATGGGGACATAATGAAATGCTTTTGTATTTATTTCTCCATATTTATTGAGGTACAATTATATGGAGAGAGATTAATTATAGAATAAATAAGGTCATATTCCCTTCACCCTTTTAAATGTTATGTTAAACCATAATTGTTTCTAAAATGAGACTCTAAGCACCAGGGAAGATGGGGACCATGACTGCTTCTTTGAATCATCCTCCCCAGCACCTGGCATGGTGCCTGACACCGAGGCACCCGGTGCTGCCTTATTGAGTGAGTGAAAAATTTATTGCAGGAGATGATACATTGGAGCTGTCTGCTGGAGGATGTATTATGTAAGAAGCTCATGTTAAGCTTTAAAATTATGAGCAGATTAAGAAATCTTTGTAAAAGTTACCTCATATAAACAGTAGCTCACATTATCAGCTACAACTGAATTCTTTTTTGCATCTATTAAGTCCATTTTTTTAAAGGATGTGAACAATAGGTGAAGTATTTTTTATAAAATGAATCAGGAGGAGGGGGCAGTGAAGTTTGGTGGTTTGGTTTTGTTCCTGCCTGGCACGGGCCTGGGAGGGCTGGGCTGGCTGGTCCAGCACAGAGCCTCTAGGGCTGGCTGGGGGCCCCCCGGGAGAGCCTCGAGATGGGAGATGTGGAGGAAGCAGAAAGGTCTGGCAGCAGGGGCAGCCTGGGCTCAGCCCCGGGCTGTGCGAGGGAAGCGAGCTGCAGGCCTCCTGGGGTTATTAGTAAAGTGGACTGGCTATGTCCATTTGGCATTTATTACCTATTACAGGGATGGTGCACAGAACTCCGTGGCAGTGGTGGGGGCCTGTGTGGTATTTCTCAGATCATCTCTTTGGGCTTCAGTGTGGTTCTTCTCGGGCTCGCATGCAGCCCCAGCATTTCCCAGTTCACATGTTACAGGTATGGCCAGGGGGGAGACACTCTGGACCACCTGCCTTGCCCTAGTTCCACTTTGCTGAGAGACATGAAATGACTGTTCCATCAGCTATGGCCAGGCCTGGGGAGGAAGTCATACATACCCAGGGCTCCATCCAGGGCTCCTGGGGGCCCGTCCATTGCTGCCAAGAGGATGGTCCTAGGGAAGACATTTAATTGGAAATTCGGTTTACTATGCACATAAAAATGTCTTTGATGTTTAAAATAATTAATATTTTTGTGAGTTGCTTTCAAGTTTTTATTTGACCTGAGGGGGGTGTGGGATGGTACTGGAGCCACAGACACATTAGGCAAGGTACGTATGTTCAGGAGACAACAGAGCAGTGTCGAGAAGAACTGGGCATCCACCGGTTACTTGCCATTTGATTTTTTCAGAGCCTTAGTTAACAGCTCTCCAAAATGAGGATGATGATTCGTGCTTGCCCATATTTTAAGATACTGTGCAGATTAGGCAACATTTCGCCCCAAACCCTCATCTTCTCTCACTCTGTATACTGCCCCCCAGTGTCTTAGTTTCCCAGCATCTGTTGTTTCACTGATGATCTCAAGTAAGTACATCCAGCCTAAATCCCCAGGTGAGGCCTCTGCACCTAACATCCAGAAGCCTTCTCTCCTGCCCTGCCTCTTGAGTGTTTCTGGAATATGCTCCCTTCTCCTCTTGTTTCTCTTGCCATTGTCTTGGTTCCCAGCGGCACCTTCTATTGTCAGACTCTCTGGTGGCCACTTTGCCATTTCTCCCTTCTTGCAGCCACTCTGCCCCATGGAGCCAGGGTGATCTTTGTGACTTATCTGTGTGGGTGTGTCTGTGTGTGAGCACACGCACGTGGGTGTACGTTCATACTATCTGATTAAAAGTCCTTAGCACATTATTTAAAATAGAAACAACGAAAGAAGGAGAATGAAAGAAAAACTTTACATTCTTGTCCGGTCTACCTTTGTCTTGATAGTTGATGTATATATTTTTATCCTTTCATATATGTTAATAGTTTCACATGTGAAACAGTACTGCAAGGACTTAAAAGTAGCAGGTCCCTAGCCCCCACTTCTCCTCATCTTGAAATCCTGTACCTCAGAAGATACTTCTTTTTAGCTGCTTATATTATAATTTCTTGATTTGCCAAATTTCAACATTATCTATGCACTTCTGTAGATGGGAACTGGCACTCTATACCTCTTGCTTCCCACCGACCCACATAGAAACTTGCCCTGTGTCCTCCATAGTTGTATCACACTGTTTAGCTAAATCTGGCTTTGGTGTTTATATTATTGTAACTGTACAAGAATTTACACTGCTGTACCGAACTATACTATGGATATTTTCTTAGTGTTAAAATATTTTGTGTTTCCTAGAAATTAGAGTTGCTTCTGTTTGTTAGTTATAGTTTTCTTTGTTTCAATCACTTTTTCTTCCCAAATTAATCCAAATGAACTATAAAGTCCTTCCGAAGAATATTTTCCCACGATCAACCCCATTGGGTAATATTATTGGTACATTTCTTTGTCTCTTCCCAGGGATGTTATCCTACTTTCTGTACTGGCTGCATTTGAGACTCAGTGTACAGGCATCATTCTCTATTTCTTCTCACCTCTCTCCTATGTTAGATCCTCTTTCTCTTCCCTTACTCTTTCCACTTTATATTTGTTTGGTGGGACAAACTTCTAGTAACTTCCTGAATAAGGAATGTGGATGTAGGGGGTAAGGACTTGGGATTTTGTGGTCAGTGCTTCTCTGTCAGCATCCCTGGAGTTGAGCATCCAAAGTGTCTCACTGTCCCCTGACGTCCTCTCCCCCGCTCCTTTGCTGGGCCCACAGGATGGTCCTCTTCATCGTTGCCTACATGTAGAGCCTCATCTTCTCCACCACACCCCCTTGCATGTTTTGGCATCACTGTGTCCTTTCACACCTCTACATTTGTTCATGCTGTTCCCTCAGGCTGAAGGGCTTTTCTCCAATTGTCTACCTGTAGAAGTCTAGTGAGCATTCTAGATGTCTGTTCAGGTGATAAAAATATAATTGAGAAAGAACATTATTTCTCCTTCTGTTTAGCAAAGCACAAAATGACAGTTCTCAAGCAGGCGTATGGCAGCTGTTGGGTTAGGGTTTGTCAACTGCCTTAATCCTTTTTGGAATGAGCGAGGGTAATCAGCAAATACAGTTAATACTGTTTCAGCATAGCAGGTGACTTTAGAAATGGTAAGCAAACTAACAAATGCTGGCTGTCTGAAATACATCTTCAAGATTGCCATTCAGGTATTGTTTCCATCAAATTATTTTTGATTTTCTGAGATAGTTTTAGTAGGCCTCTGTATTAGTTTCCTAGGCCACCTTAATACGTTACTTTCACCTAGGTGACTTAAAACCATAGAAGTTTATTCTCTCGCGGTTTGGGAAGCCAGACGTCTGAAATCAAGTCTGAAGTTGGCAGGGCCTTGCTGCCTCTGGAGGCTCTGGGGGAGAAGCCGTTCTCCGTCTCTCCCACCTTCCAGTGGGTGCCAGCTTCCTCGTTTTCTGACTGCATCCCTTGCTTTGTCTTTCCATCACCTCATTTGTGTGTTTGTCTTCTCTGTGTGTCTTTTGTAAGGACACTTATGATTGGATTAGGGCCCATCCGGATAATCCGGGATGATCTCTTCATCTCAAGATCCTTAATAACACCTGCAAAGACCTTTTTTTCTAAATAGGGTAGCGTTCGCAGGTTCTAGCAATTAGGACATGCCCAGTGGGGGGGGGGGGGGGCACCATGCAACCCAGTATGACCTCTAAAGCACAGTGCCCTTTGAGATATGTCGTCTCTGCTGATAAAACTGTTCTCTGGTCATAGTGATCACACATCAACCAGTGTTTTCCTGATTCATTCATAACTTCACAGATAAACATATCGTGAACCAGACCCTGTGCTAGGTGCTGGCTTTATAAAAGCCAACACAGACAAAATCCCGACCCTCCAGAAACCACGGTATTATCAGAAAGGCCAGCTTTCTCGTGAGGATTCTAATCTATTATTTGAGTACATTGTTGAATAACTATAGACATAGATTTGGAAATACAAAGGGAAATGCTGGCAAGTACAGTAGACACAAGTGGAAAGTGCAGAGAGGTCTAGTCAAAGGACTACTGTCATGTTTTACTAACCAGAGGTTGGTAGGGTGCATAGTGGTTTGATGATACAAACGTAAACTCTTCGGTAAAGCCAGGTGTTGAATCTGTCTACGGAATCCTCTGATTTTGTTTAATATGAGCCCTGGTACTTCTTGCCCTAAAAATTTATTCTGTCCCCAAGGAAGATGTTTTTAACAAAGCAAATGGAACGTACCCTTCAGCCTTTGGAAATGCTTTATTGCTTTGCGTTGTTTTAGGGTACTTGCTTGCACTCAAAACTATTTCTTTAGGGTATTCTTATAAGGCTCTCTTGGACTCAGTTAATAAGGAAGGATAACTTATAAATCCAAAATTATCACTTCTATTAAAGGTTCTAATCCAAGATTTCTTAATAGTGCAGTGTGTTTTAGACAAGTTGTTACCATGAATAAAGGACCTGAGTTTGTCAGTGATTACTTTACTGGGGGGAAAAAAAAAGAGATTGACACACATTTAAGGTTATCCATTAATATAATTACACCTTTTCTTTTGCGTTACATTCTGCATTTTCATTTGGGGAAGAAAAGGTGGAGGGACAGCTGGTGCCTCTGTAATTGCACATCACAGCCAGCCTACCTTATCTGTGCACTCCTGGGAGTGGGTCACAAATGTCATCCTCTTTCTTGGATGTTCCAATTAAAAAAACAGAAATGAAAACAAAAACGTTGACAGACCTGGTGGTTCTACCTTCCCCAAATAATTGATCATTATGGGTATTTGAAACCATTTACCAGTTAAGAGTAGAATTAATTTTATTTTTAACTTTTGAAGCTAATTAAAAAATAGTTTTAAGTTCATAGAAGATAATTCAAAGTGTGTTAAGAATTCTCCAACATTGTACTGTTCTCACAATTTTTCTGAAGTTTAAAATTATATCAAAAAGAAAGATGGGGCGCCTGGGTGGCTCAGTCGGTTAAGCGTCTGACTCTTGGTTTTGGCTCAGGGTCCTGAGATCATGCACCCCTCTCTCTCTCAAATAAATAAACAAATAAAAATCTTTTAAAAAAAGAGCATCAAAGCAATTTTTAAAAGCTTTGTGCTTATTACAAGAACTGGACCCTTCATGGGAACATGACATTAGTTTGACAAACATCATTTTCAAAACATAATTAATTTTCATGGTGTGATTAAATTATTCAAGTGGGATTTGTACCTTCCATAATCACTCATCCTCTTGCTCCTCTTCTTTCCTTTCCATCAGATACTCATGAGTCATAACAAATGCACCTGCTACCATTTATGAAGTAGAAAATAATTTTACTTATGTTACCTGGAAGAGTTAAGGGGATTGGGGCCTTAAGCTTCATTGGCCTTGCTGTATTTGTAGATTTTTCTTTTTCTTTTTTCATTTCTTTAAACTCCTGGGAATGTGTGTTACTGTAAAAGACTAGGTATTTGGAGTGAGCTCTGGGTCTTTCTCCTTATGTATCAGGACAAGAGAGGAGGGCCTAGACTTGTCAGCCCCCATCCGAAGACCCAGAAGACAAACCCCTTGAATCCACATGAAGACCCATGCCCAGCCAGAGTCCCTGGACATGTTTGGTCATGTTCGATGTTTTTGCAGTTTGGGATTTTCCTTCTGAACATGGATGCAAACATCTCAGATACCCTCAAACTATGTGACCAAATGCAGCCCAGCTCAAAGTTAAGAGGCTGCCAATGACCCCTGGGGCTATCCCTTCATGTGCATGACTTACAAATGTGGCGGTATTAAATTTCATTTTGTTCTGTGCAAGGAAAATGCATGATATTCATCAGTGATTTATTCAGATGGATTTCTGAGTCTTTTTGCTTTGTTTAGGATGGTGTCTAACAAAAAGTAGATTCAGATATTGTCACTGCTTTCCTTTTATTACAAGTCCAGTTTCAGGTGGAATATGTGGATATAATTTTCCTCTCATGGTGATAAGAGTTATTTAATTTTTATAATTTGATCATATATTTTGTTCTTCAGCCTTGTGGTAGAAGAAGATAAAATAAACGGCTCACCATTGGAAACTCATTCTCATCACTTTCTTTTTTTTTTCCAAATACTAGTTTTGTTAGAATTTCATATCACCAAGAAAGAAGGAACAGTAAAATCATTGAAAATTCAAGGATCCTGTAAGGATTCAAGGACCCTGTTCCATAATTGCTATCATGTGAAGTGTTCTTTTCAATTCTAGTCCACCTGGATAGAAACCAACTTAGGCCAAAATTAGCATTATCCTTGTTGCCAGGTTGAATTTCATGAGTGCAGGAAGCCTTTTCAGTCTCTGCTCTCAGAAGAGACTCACTGTGGCAGTTGTTTCTATTTCTCTACTGATGGAGAAGTTCAAGACGATGTGCAGCACCCAGAGCTGCCACTTAAGGGACAGGAGTTGGGAGGAGTTGGCACTATGAAGATTCTAGTTTTCTCTGCTGTAGCTTTGGCTGCCTAGCCAGTACTCCGCCATGGAATGTGCTGCTTACCGTAAGTTCTAGGAATCCATTTTGGGACCCCGTTATGAACAGGCTGACACTTCATTTAATATTTAAGGGAATCTACTTCGTTGTAAAGACAAAAAAAAAAAAAGAAATGCTAAAAGCTTTGCAGGGGGATGAACAAAGACTGTTTTTGGAAACAAAAATAGCATACAAAGGCTTTCTTATGTTACCTTCCCCAGAGTTAGGCAAAGCAGTCTCTGAGATACAGATTTGGAGTTTTGAAGCACAGTACTGTACTGGTTGGAACTGTTGTTTATTGGTTAGTCTTTATGTTTGTGGTATAAGTTTGTGTGTTCAGATGATTCAGTGAATCTTCGAGCTTTTTCCTTTGTGAGGTCTGTTTGCACGTTTGGAAAGATCTGTGAACATGGTACCATTGGTGTTTTGTGGCTTTGCGCTTTTGATTTCCTTCTGAAGCTGCCACCATGACGTTAACCTTTGATGAAGTTAAGAGTGTAGAAGAAAATGATTACCAGTGGTTAAATAAGGTCCTGAAGTTTTAGGAGGTTGGGAAGAGTGCCCATTTCCATGAAGGAGTCTGAGAGCTCACGTGGGGAAAAGCTCCCTGACCACATGTAAATTGAGAAATAGATTTCAAAATCAGTTTTGATTAAAATGGGAATTTGAGCCTGTCGCTGAGAAGCAGCCATCTTTCTATAAATTATTTATGGCATAAGCATAAGGGTTTGGTGTAGAGGCTATAGGCCTTTTTCCATTTTGCTTCAAGAACTGGTTTGATTATAAGAGAAAATAATGAATTTTGGTATTGAAACAAATTTTTTCTGTAAAGGAGGTTTTAGTTCCTAAAGTGGAAAAATAAGAAATGATTAGTAAACACTTTCACCAGTAGTAACAACCAGTGTTGCAGCTGGATTATATGTAAAAATAGAGATGATGGAACCCTGATGGACATACTTTATCATATTAGACACATATTGAGATGTTTCTTATAGTGAGTACATCAGTGGCTTCAGGAGCATGTATTTGTAGAGTCCTCTGCTTATTAATACATATTTAGATTTATTCCTGGCTAACTAGGTTATAGCATATCTTTCTGTTTAGACCGTACATGGAGAGCCCACTGAGCAATGTGACATGAGGGAGGAGGGTCCTAGGAGACAGGTTCTGGGCAGTAGCCCAGCCCAGCTTCTTATGGTGTTGACCCCTTTTCTGGGCTTGGACCTCTCCCCACACCTTGGCTGCTATCTTGCTGTGGGATCAGACCCTCATTCTCCACCTGCCGCCTGCTTTGCCTTTTCAGTGAAGTTCACATTCATTTGGGAAATTGGAAGTTTAGACTGACAGATACAGAAACCGTTTATGCTTGAAAAAATGAATTCTTGGAAAGATGGTGTATTCTCTGCTTTCATTGTACAGGGTTTGATATATATCTTACAGGTCACCATTGTGTATTCTATGTCCTCTATGGTCTTATTTTTGCCTCTCTGATCTGGCATGGGCTGAAGGAAGTGGATTCAGTCTTCTATGACTTCTGTATTTCTCTTGCTGTTTTCAGGCATTTTATTTATTCAATAAATATTTAGTGCTTGCTTCCCATGTACTAGAATGGTTCTCAGCTGAATGAGACTGACACGTTCATGGTCTTATGGAGGTGACATTTTAGGGGAAGACAGACATTAAACAAGGAAAAATACAAGATAATTTCAGATACCAAGATGTGTGATGAAGAAAATAAAAGCTGTAGTTTGATGGCGAGTGACTAGAGGTGGCTCCAGTTTAAACAGGATGTCCAGGGGTGCCTGGGTGGCTCAGTTGATTAAACATTCGACTCTTGATCTCAGCTCAGGTTTTGATCTCAAGGTTATGAGTTCAAGCCCCGAGTTGGGCTCCACTCTGGGTGTGGAGCCTAGTTAAAAAAAAAAAGGAATTAAATAGGATGGCCAGAGAGCCATTCGGGAAGAGGAGCATTCCAGTTAAACAACCAAGTAAAAAGAGCTAGGTGCCTCCCCAGGGATCTGGGAGAAGTGATTTCTCCAGAGGGAACCTCAGGAAGAGTCTTTGGGATGGAAACACAAATGGCATTTTAGAGGAACAGGTTTTGTAGCTTTTCCATCTGCATTTGTATGCTGTCTCTTACTAGGATTCTCAGGAGAGTTTTCATTTCTTTATAGCTTTTATTCTCTGTCATTACAAATGCCTTCCTTTGGTCCCATTTAATTCTCATTGCAGGCAATTAACAGTTTCTGACATTGCCTCCTGGAAGTTGTTAGGTTTGCATTTGCTGCCTTTATGTAACTCCTGGTCTTCTTGGAGTCATCCAGATGTTTCTCTGGTTGACTGCAGTGGTCTCCAAAGTTATGTGTGCACATGCCACAGTGAGGGGGCACTTAAGTAATCCACGGTGCTGTAGAAGAAATATGAGAACTTTTACCTGTATTTAGTTTGATTGACATCAGCCCCCTCACGATGTGGATGCACCTGAGGGTCCTCTGGGAAGGTGACATGAGGGGGGGAAGGGCTCCCCTTGTGGAGGGCATGACTGTGGTTATCTTCAACCTGCTGGCTTACTCACATGGCTGGGATGCAGTGAGGTTGTTTCAGAAAATACAACTGCTCTCCAGGCCCCACCTCATGCCACCCCCCATTGGTGTGGCATTTTGTGAAAATAACCAACGTTTTGAATAGGGGTTCACATCCTTTTAGTATCCCCCTGCCGCCACCAAGGTGGGTGGCTATACCCAAGCTGAAATTTGTATTCAGAGATTTTAATCCATAATGGGTAGAAGGTGACCAAAAAAATGGACTCTTATAAGCCACAAACAATATTTTTTTGTCAAGAGGGAGAAACTTCAATATTTCAAAACCTCATTAAGATGATATTTCAGAATACCTGCTTTTGATGAGGCATTTTGGCTCAGTTTGCTCCTTTGGCAGTGATTTGCCAGGTAGACCTTCTTCCAGCCCTTTTCTGGGAGTGAGAGTCTGTGCATCTCAGCTAAGGGGTGATGATGATGGTGAGGGGGTGGAGGGCTTCTGCTCCCTGCCACAGTGCATGAATCAGGTTTGAGCCTAGGAGAGTGGGGTGAACAGGGCCAGAAGCTGAGATCAGGAGGGGATTTGTAAGATTCTGGGCACCCTCAGGGTCACACTCCGACCTAGGAAGGAGAGCCTGGCCCAGAGTTGAGGAGTAGGGTACACTCCATGCCTCCTTCCTTCCTTACTGCAGTGCACTCATGAACATCTTCTATGGGTCAGGCATTGCTAAACATTAGGGCTTTAATAACTAGTGAAAGTAGATGCAGACCTCATCATCTCTTGGAAGAATCTGGTAGTCAGGTCAATGACACTGAAGCAGGAAAAATTGCTGTCTTGAACCATTGTTTCAAAGAGAGGCACCTGATGCTGTTGGCAAGGTAAAGGGTGGGACGCCTGGTCTGGAGACCTCAGAAGGTTTCCCTGAGGAAGAGACATTGAGCCAAGGCTGAATGAAGTCCCAGTGGGAGCCCAGGGGGAGGTGGGTGCAGGCATGGTCGGGAAGTGCCTTCCAGCAGAGTCAAGGTCCTATCTCTTTTGTTCTCTGCTCTGTGTTCAGCTCCTGGCACAGGGCTGGTGTCTGGTATGTGTTCAGTAAATAAAAATTAAGTGACTAAAGCCCAGCAGTAAGTGCGGAGACAGTGGATTGACATGAGGCTGGAGGAGTTGGCAGGAGCCAGACCTCAGAGACTTGTAGCTAAAGAGACCATATATATGGGTTGTTGTGGAAATCAGGACAAAAGGGGGGTGCTATTAATAGTTATATTTGGATACTAGGGCATAAAATGAGACTGACGGGCAGACTAGGATGTATGGTCAGGCTTTTATAAGCTACTATAAGGAATTTAGTCTTTTTTTTTTTTTTTCCTGAGAGCTGAAGGCCTTTCAAAAGGTTTTCAGCTTGAGTGGAGGGGTGGAGGCAGGGCCAGACTTGATCACTCTGGCAACAGGCTGGTAGCAGGTTGAAGGTGAGCTGACTTAGGGGATCCTGGGAGACTGGTGCAGTTAAGAGCCAGGTAGATAGGAGGGTGGTGGCTTGGCCTGGAGGCCGGGATGGTGGGAGGCGGGGAAAGGACACACGATGCGGTGAGGGGTTGCACGTGGCTGCTCAGGAAAGGGAGACGACAGGGTCTCAGAGGTGGACAGATGTTGGGGGCTGCTGCCTGAGCCAGAACAGGGAAAAGGAGCAGGTCTGGGGGGAATGTATAGTTTTGGACAGGCGGAGAAGTCAAGGTACAAACTTAAGAACTTCCGTTCTTTGGCTCATGAATTCCCAGCCTAGGAGGTAATAATGCAACTCCAACAGTGTTGCATGCACGCTCGCCCCATCCCTCTGCAAAGTATCCTCAGCCCCTCCCACCCGTTCACTACTCGCTTCTGCCTGAAATCTGATGAACCAAAACCAAATCCTTTCCTTCGTTAGAGGTAGATGTGTTTAAAAAGCAAACACTGAGTTAAGCCTGCAAAGTAAAGTGAAGCGTTTGTGAGGGAGAGGAGGTTGGGGAATGCTTCGTTTAAAAAAGCTCGAAGACCCTGAGCTGGAAAAGGACTGCTGGAGGAGAAGAACTTGGAAACACTCGTGAGGCAGAAGAGGATCACAGAATTGAGACTCCACCAAAGGGGTCTGAGAAGCTCGGGTACTACAAGCGAACGTGAATCTGAATTTGGAATGGCTCTTACAGCACCTCTAAGTTGCAGGCTTCTAATGTACTATTTCTGTAATATTTGCTATTTGGAGATATTTGACAGACCCTCTTGTTTTTGGAGTGGGAAGAGTTTTGTGGCTGGTATGAACGGGGAGAAAGGATAACTTTAAAATGTGTTGGTTGGGTTTCAGTGAGCAGTTGGTTCTCCATCATCGATCAGAAATATTGGAATGATTTGGTCTTGCAGCTGCCTGTTAATTCCTTCCAGAAAACGGAAAGGCAAAGGGGCTGGTTTTTGCCTGCGAGGTACTTAGAAGCCAGCAGTTCTGCAAGCCGTTTGCTGAGGTCCGACTCCCTTGGCAGGTGATATCTGGACTGGAGGTGTGCCACAGCGTGGCGGCATGCCAGCGGGGTCCACCATTGCCCTCTTCTGGTAAGGGGCTCCTGCTACAAATGTATGGACCTTTACCGAGCAGCATAATTCAAGCTCGTTTTTCACTTTTGGTCAACTGTGCTTTGCCAGCTGGCATGAATCCCTCTAGTGAAATGAGTGTTTGGTTTGAAACGTTGTAACATATACTCAGACCATGGAACTATGTGAGGGTCTAACCTTATTTACAGTTTTGGCTTGTGGGGGCTACCTTAGATATCCATATCATTTTCCGCAGTTGGGCCACTTTCTCTTGGGCAAAAAGGATTCCTTTAGGCCTCTTCTCTGCCTATGAAACCCTGTCTGACTGCTTCATTAGCTAACACATGTGTGAATTTGCATCATTGATAATGGGAGCAAATGCAAGGAACGTGGTTTTAATAAAATTTTAGTATCTAATATCTCTGAAGCATTAGGGCACAGAACATTATAGGCCTGGGATAAACAATTCCTATTCAATAGGGGCTTTGTAGCATTTCTTGGTGACATATTTACAAAATTTATAATTTAGAGATGAGTTTATATTACATGGTAAAACTTAAGAATATATTAAAACAACTCCATTGGGAAGGGGCAATGAGAAGACGGGGTTACTGTGACGGTTTATGCCATAGCTAAAGGCTGGTTCCTCTTGTCCAACTGGTGCTTATTCTTCTCTGATGTGTCTTTGAGTGTCAAGCTCTCTTTCCCTCCCCAACAGAAGGTGAGCGCTCAGATGAACTCAGTGGGCTTTGCTGTTTAAAGGAACCCTGTCGTGAATCCCTAGAATGGAAATATTATTTTGTGAGGCATTTAAGCATGTCCTTAGCATACTATCCCTTTTAAAATTTAGGTTTTTCAGTAAACCATTAAGAAGCTCTTTGGCATTTATTTAAATCTGAAGAGTATCACAAATAAAAGCTAGCTACCATACTTGTTTTGGTCACTGAGATCTAAACACATGGAGTTGATCTTTTTAAGCTGGAGCAATTTGATATTTACAGTTCTGTTGACCAGTATAATTTTTCTAGGAATTCAGTAGTCACAGGACAGGCATGTAATAGTCACGATCTCATTATGATATGAATGATGTGTGAGAAAAGTCCTTAAGTACTACCCCATCCACCCCTATGCAAAGACCCCAATGCAGATTGCCTAAAATAAAAATAGTTAGATAACTGTCTCTGAAGAGAATGGGCAGTACTCATTTAGATTTTTATAAAACTAAGGATATAGTCTATTTCAAAAATATCTGTTCAGAATTCCTGCATTTATCCTTTCTTATTTCTTTTTTTCTTTCTTTCTCTCATTCATTCATTCACTGGTTTAGGCCTTGTTAAAAGTTAATACTGATATAAGAATGCTTCATAGAGTGAGGGCAGTCTGTCAGTTGGTCTGGTGATGAATCATGGTATTGAATTGTTTTACCAAATTGAACCTTTAACCCTATATATTTAAAAAGCCCTTATTGACAAGGTCTGGCAAGGTCAAGGCTAAGAGGACCCTCTTCTTCTAGACAGTTGGCGAGATGAGCAGCAGCCTCCACTCTCTCTTCTGGCTGGGCATTTTGTAGTACTTCTTTGACTCTGGACTATTTGCGCTCCTCTCTCTCTTCCTCCTCCTGGCTGGCCTCAGATCTCGGCAAATTCTCCGATGCCTGAGAGGTTAGCTGGCTTCATATAGTATTTCCAGAGCAGGGTTTCTCTGCTTGGGCACTAATGACAATATGGACCAGGTGATTCTTTGTTGTGGGCTATTCTGTGCATTATAGAATGTTTAGCAGCTTTTCTGTGCTCTCTCCCACTAGGTGCCAATTGTGACAACCCTAAATGTCTCCAGACATTGCACATTGGGGGTGGACAGGTGGTGGAAGATGGTGGTGATTTTGCCTAAGAACCGCAGATCTGGATTATGAATGATATATTCCTTCTTCTTTAGCCTTAAATACTTGGAGGTACACCACACTGTCACACTTAATCAGTAGGTACTGATGTAGGACACATGGTGTATTTAAGCCAGAAGGTTCTTTAATTTGAGGAATTCAGGGTGGGAAATAGGTTTCCTGTTGAGGGCTAATGCCCAAGGCAGAGTTAATCAGGAGGTACATACCAAAAATAATTTGATTTAGCTTCTTCTCACCAAGAAAAATATTTAGTTCCCTTTTTTATTAAATTAGGAGCAGGCATCATAAAACTATTTCATAAGAATAACTCTAAACTTTCTACTTGTCATATTAAGACAGAGATAATGAGGGAAGACTAGAAGCAGGCAAATGATGTGTAGAAATGAGGAAACAGAATCTGATTTGCAAAGAAGGAAAATGAATTTGAGGAGAAGAGAAAAGAGATTGAAGGAAGGAAGATGTTAGATGATTTTGAATGTTTAAGAATCATTATGTGCTATTCATCTCGTAGGGTTCTCATTTCAAAATTTATTCATTCGTTACCCACAGTATTTTCAGGGGATTAACAGACTTACCAGTGTTCATAGATCTTCAGTTGCTGTAATTAGTAAATCTTCAGAGAATTCTTGGACAGAGAGAATGAGGGAGAGAGAGAGAGAATGAATGTGTGGTTTGCTGGTACAAGAAGGTTTATTATACTTTTGGTTGTGGGGGGAAAAAAATGACCAGTGAAATACCACCACTAAGGGTAAGTGGAATCGAGCAGATACCAGGATCTGCCTCCCTGTCTATAGTTTGTAAGAGTGTGTGTAATCTCTAGATTTAAATAGTTCAAAGGTGATCTTTTCAGCAGTGGTTCTCAGCCCAGCTAGCATATTACATCAGATAGGGAGCTTTTAAAATATAGTGGTACCCAGGTCCCATCTAGAGAGAATCTAATTTAATTGGTCTGGGGTAGAATTTGGACATAATCTTTAAAAATTCCCCAAGTGATTGTAAGGCACTGCCAGGGTTGCAAACCCCTATTTCTAGGCCAGTGATTCTCAAAGTGTGGTCTCCGGACCAGCAGCATCAGCATCTCCATCACCCATGAGTGTTAGAAATGCCAATTCTTGGCCCCACCTCAAGCCTGTGAAATCAGAAAACTCTGGGGGTGAGCCTTTGCAGTGTGCATTTGTGACACGCCCTCCTGGTGAATCGGATGCATGCTCAGGTTTAAAAGATGGTATTGCAGGCAATGGGTAGTGGTGCTTGGAAGACACCGAATCCTGAGACTCAAGCGTACATATATAATAGCGGGTGTTGGAAATACTACTGCAGAGTCAATGCTACTGTCTTCAGAGTTCAGTTGCCTCAGGAGACTCTTCACTCATCCAAGGAGGGATGCCTGGGAGCTGTAACTTTCCACTGAGAGCCTTCACAGGGCTTAATTGCTAATGGTGTAGGTCGCAGCTGATACCGAGTTGTGCCTCCTACTTGTTCCAGCGAAGCTTTCAACCTCACTCTCAATATTCTTAATTAATGATCTTCAGCTTCTGAAGCCATTTCATCAGTGGGTCTCCTGTCCCAGCACGTTTCCCCTCTGAGCAGTCCTTGAAGAGGGTGTTATTCCCAGAAGTCAATTAGAAAAGGAAAGTAGAGGTGGCTCTAAACAAGTCCTGTGACCAATTAACCACCTCCCTTTATTCCTCTTTGTAGTTCTTTAAAAATGGGTCAGGGGGAGAAAAAACTGGGGCTCTCACTAGCGGATCTCGCCTGTGTTTGTCTAACATTCTTCTGTTGCACTTGGTATTTCAATTTCCTGCCTTAGGCATGAATTGGTTGAAAATTCCCTTTGAACTCATGGTCATTTTGTAGAAACTTGATGAAGTAGTGATGAGAGTGGTTAGGGGATTGTGTCCTGAGCTCTGAGAAGCAGAGCAGAGTAGGAAGGGAAATTCAGCACCAAACTTAAAAGGTTCATTCTTGGAGAAAGCCATGGGATTAGGAATGATTATTGTGGCCGCAATAATAATTTTAAGAATTCTCCTTGAATCTTGTTCTCTCATTGGATAAAGCAAGGTCACAGTGAAAAGGGTGAGAGGTGAAGGGAAACTTAAACTTCTTAATCCTCTAATTGGCAGTAACAGTTTTTATTGCTTCATTTTCTGTTTACAAGGAAAACACCTTTACATAAAACAGTTCTATTGGATCAGCACCATCCTTGGTAAAGTTCATAGAAATTTCCCAGGTTAGTCCCTATCATTCCCTCACATGCTGTCCTGAGGAGGCTTCTGGAATTCCCTGTGGGATGGGAATCCCCTTGCATCACTGGGCACTTCCTAGTATGGGGTTCCCAATGTCATTTGCTCTTTTGGTTTTATTCTGTCACTGAAGTAATAGAACCAGGATTTCTGAACAAGGAGTCACTTTTAGGGAAGTATCTTTGCTGTCCAGTATGGTGGCCACTAGCTTACATGTAGCTATTCAAGATAATAAATTAATCACAAATAAACCAATTTTAATTAATAAGAATGAAATAAAAACCAAAATTGGCACTAGCCTTTCAGGCCTTCTTATGGCTTGTGACTTAAGGTATCAGACAGCACAGATAAAGAGCATTTCTAGGGTGCCTGCCTGGCTCAATTGGAAGAGCATGTGACTCTTGATCTAGGGGTTGTAAGTTTGAGCCCTATGTTGGGTGTAGAGATTACTTAAAAATAAAATCTTTTAAAAAAAAAAAAAAAGCATTTCAGTCACCAAAGAAAGTTTTTGGGCAGTGTTGGGCAGTTTTGTGACTCTGATTAGTTGGAATACTGAGACTGAGAACAAGGTATCATTATTTGTTAACTATTCCCTATTTGTTCATTAACTTCTGTTTGTCATTGTACTCTATTTTCTTCTCTTTGAATTTAATCCTAACAACATCTCTGTAGGAACCCTAACCCCCTAACCCCATTTTACAGACAAGGGGATGAAGACTCAGAGGCTGAAAAACTTGCCCCAGACCATACAATCATAGAAGGTGCAGTCAGTGTTGGGACATTCATCTGCCTGATTCTAAAGTCCAAGCTTTCTTTGTTAAAGTGACCCTTTTTTAAAAAAAAAATATTTTATTTATTTATTTGTCAGAGGGAGAGAGAGAGAGAGAGAGAGCACAAGCAGGGGGGATGGCAGGCAGAGGGAGAAGCAGGTTCCCCGCTGAGCAAGGAGCCCTGTGCGGGGCTCAATCCCAGGACCCTGGGATCATGACCTGAGCTGAAGGCAGGTGCTTAACCGACTGAGCCACCCAGGTGTCCCTGTTAAAGTGTCTCATAAGAAGATAAATTCTCTGGTTTTTGAGGTCAGGAAGCCCATATCTTTAGGGGTACACTAAAAAACTCCAAACCAGTGACCGATAGTGCTTCGGAGGGTTTAAGTGGCTAATTGATAAAATGGAGCAAGTCAGTAGCACATCTTTTCTTGTGTGATTTTCATCACTCCTCACAATTAGACCAGTGACCTGTGATAACAGTTTATGCAGTTACCCATTTCATGTGCTTTATGCTTTGATCTCCTGGGTTGGGTGGTGAGCACACCTCTTCCCATGGCATATCATTTTCCCATCGGAAAGTCTTGCTTATGTGGTTTCTCTGCTCTCACCTGGTTCTCTATTTCTTAAGGCCCTAAAGAACTAAAAGGATTGTTTTTCCACTTTTAAAAGTCTTGTTAAGGTGTGCCTGGGTGGTTCAGTTTGTTAAGCGTCTGCCTTTGGCTCAGGTCATTATCCCAGGGTCCTGGGATTGAACCCTGTGTCAGGCTCCCTGCTCAGCGGGGAGTTGGCTTCTCCCTCTCCCTCTGCTGCTTCCCCTGCTTGTGTGCTCTCTCTCTCTCTCTGTCAAATAAATAAATAAAATCTTTAAAAAAATAAAAGTCCTGTTAATATTATTTTATCCTGGTTTTCCTTTTTAAAAAAAGTGAATCATTCTTTCTTCACTTGATCCTTATGTTTTTAAGTGTCATTCTTATTCTAATACAGTTTGTCTCAATATGTTTGTTGAAACTAATTGAACACTAAATGCATAAAGCATAGGCATCATAATGTTTATTCTAGCTGCTACTGTTAAAGTAACCTAAAATGAAATTGCCGTCATTGACTGCTACAGCATTATGCTGCCCACTCATAGGGCTGACTCTTGCTTAAGAGTACCTCTGTGCTTGGATGATTGGTTTTTTGGAGCCAAAGGTTGGCCCTTACATATATCGTTGTTAAATTCCATTTAGTTAGATTGATCTAACTACTTTCTTTAACTCATCCTCATAACCCAATTTTAAGTGTCTCTGAGTCACAGAGATTGTTTTTTTTTTTTTTTGCCAGATCATTTTTGCTACCCCAAATATTCACTATTCCATCCCATGCAGTATCAGCCACCTTTTTTGTTGACACTATATCTTCATATTTTCTTCCATGTCACTGCCAAGAAATTGGACCAAGACCAGGGTCAAGGAAAAAGCTTTTTATCATCTCCCTCCATGTTGTTCTTTAGCCATTCATGGCTCCAGTGGTTATGGCTGTTGAACTAGTTATAAATCCACCTAATCATTGTTTCTTCCACCCCTATTTTTTCTGGTTTTTCTTCACCAGCATTCCTTTGTTCATTCAGAGATTCACTCATTAATATTTATTGAGCTCCTTCTGTGTCCCAGGAAGGCCCTTTTGGAAGTAGAACTGGTAGGGTTTTGCTAACAGATTAGGTGTAGACTATGAGAGAAGAGCGGCATTAAAGATGACTCTACGGTTTTGGACCTGAACAACTGGGAGAACAGAGTTGCCATTTACCAAGCCAGCTTTAGCGATACCTGGTGGGAGCAGGTTTGAGGGTACAATATCAATAGTTTGGTTTTGAGCTTGTTAGGCTATAGATGCCTGTTTGACATCCAAATGGACATGTTGAGTGTATATATGTAGGGCTTGGGGGAAGTCTGGGCTGGAGCAGGAACTCTAGGTGTCTTTAGCATGTGAACTGAAACCTGGACACTGGTGAGGGTGTAGGTGGAGACAGGAGAGGTCCAGGGACTGAGCTCTGGTCAGTTTAGATTCAGTGTGACGGGGATGAGCCAGCAAAAGAGACTGAAATAGTGGCCAGGGAAGAAGGAGAACCGGGAAAGCAGAGTATCCCAGAAGTGAGGGTTTCCAGGGGCATGTGGAAGAACCACTTTCTTAGATGGCACTTGAGAGGTCAAGTAACATGAGGACCAAGAACCGACCGTTGGACTTAGATACATGAAGGTCATTGGTAATCTTAACAGAAGCCGTTTTGGTGGAGTGGTTCAGGCAAAATGACGTCTGGGAACCTTGTTAAAGAAGAGAATGAAGTTAGTTTTTTGTACCTTGGGTTTTCTTCCGGATCCCTCTAATCTGTTAGGGATTAAGTTTGTAGTTGCCAAATCTTTCTTTCTCCCCCTTTTGCAAATTGCAGTGTCATTTGCCTCTCTCTAGGATCTCATTGCAACTGCAGAGCCCCCTCAACATCTCTGTGGCTGAGCCATCTACAGTGCCCATCCTTGGGCCCGGGGACAGCTTCCCTCCAACCCAGTGATCTGACTTCATTTAAAGGACTGAAGTGCCACTATATCACCTCCCCGTCTGTGTGGGGCTTACAACCTCCTTCCTTTCTATTTCTGCCCAAGGCTCCATCTCACTCTGACAGATAGGTCATGTTTTCCCATTGGATTTCTATCACCATCTTTATCATCCTAAGCCAGAGATGAGTTTTTAAGGTTCTCAGCAAGACATTATTATATCTGTGGTTCTCAACCCTGGCTGTACATAACATTCACCTCTAGAGGGTTTTTATGTTTTCTTTTTAAGGAAAATCATAATTTGAGTTTCTTACAACTTTAAGGGAATTATTTTATCATTGTGATAAAATGGTGATGTTCTTTACTTGTGAGTTTTAGAACTGTAATATTTTCACAATTCTGGTGTGTTGCCTGCCACCTTCTATTCTTTTACATGGTGAAGCCTGATCGGATTTTTTTTTTCCTTCCTTTTTATTGTAACCTCTGAAAATGTCCTGTATCATCCTGAGAATGCCACAAATGGTCTTCAGGGAGACACAGTGACCTACAGCAGTGGTTCTTAAACTTGATCTTGCACCAGAATCACCTGGAAAACTTGTTTATAAAACACAGGGTATCCCTAAAATTCCCGACTGGCTAGGTCTGAATTTGCATAGCAGACAAGCTCCAGGAGATTCTGATGCTGCTGGTACTTTGAGAGCGAAGGCTTTCTATCTAGGCTCCAGTGGGTAAATATCCTTAGGGTTGTGCACACAGATTGCTTTCCTGAACTGGCAGAACCAGGAGAATAAGTATGGCCAAGGGCAGAGATGAAGCTTGCGCTTGACTTGGTTGGGCCTCTCCGAAGCTCTGGTAAGTCTGAGCCATGCTGAGGTGGAAGCTTTTCATGTGCCGTAGGCCTCAGGAAGTCCTCGCTTTGTGCTTGTGTTTTGGTTTGCAGACATATACTTGTATTCTTTGTGCCCTCCTGTCAAGGTTACATGTAGCCTTATCTTTGGCCTCTTGAAGTTGTCTTCGGAAGCACTACTTACCCTGACCCAGTTTAGAAGAGAAAACGTAGCCTCCTTTATCAACAATATTAATACCCCACAAAAAGTTAATGATAACTAGATTGAACAGAGAGTGCATGCCATAGCTTCATCTGGCAAGTCCTTTGTTATATTTGAAAGTAGATGAGAGGATTCCAGAGGAAACATATGGATGTGGAGGATTCCTTACGTTATTTTACATTTAACCAAATAAACAGAATTCCTCTAAGTCACCCAGATTCACCACAGTATTCATCAAACACTCTTTGTACCCACACCAAGGAAGTTGGAAAATTGTGCCATCTATCTTGTATCTCCCTTCCTCTTTCAAGAAATTTCCCTCCAAGATTGACCACCCTGTAGAACAATCCACAAATTCTAGGCATTGATCACTAGAGGAATATTTACAGAGGTTTTCTTTTTTCATTCTGATTCATTTATAATTG
Organism: Zalophus californianus; assembly: GCF_009762305.2. Lineage (NCBI taxonomy): Eukaryota > Metazoa > Chordata > Mammalia > Carnivora > Otariidae > Zalophus > Zalophus californianus. The sequence goes on along the minus strand of NC_045602.1, from coordinate 104,017,169 downwards.
GTCGCAAATTTCTTTAACTCAAAGGCTGCACTGCTTTTATTCTTCTTGAGGTTGAAGAATGTCAAGATTCTTCAGGGATATGAAAGAATATTTTCTAAGATGTTAATTTTTGAAGAGTTTAAAATCAAACCCACATTCCAAAGTTTCTTGATAACTCATATGCTGGTTAAAGTTGTGAGGGGAATTTGTGGGGACTAACGCCCCTATTGTTTATCAAATTCCATTTTCAGATTGCTAAAGTGGTTGGCCGTAGTTGGTCCTGAACACACTCCTGATGGTCTACGTGTTGCTAACTATGAATGTTGCTTGTCTTTCCAGCCATTTAAGACTCTCAAGACAAGTTGCCTATAGACAAGCACATAATTTCTTTCAGGTTATCTTTTCATTTCACGTTCTCTGTTGCAGACATATATGAGAGAAGAGTTCATATTTTTAATCTGCTGTGATTACAAGCCATCTGTTCTTCTTCTAAGAAGCAGTGTGTGGCCAGAGTAAAACTGAATGAAAGAATTATGAGGCATTTATTAGTTCTTAGTAGGAATAGGTGCAAACCTGTGCCCTGTTTGTAAATCGTACGGAACTGACAATTCAGAGTTCATTTGATATGCCCTGGAATTGGAAGCAAATTCTGCCTTGGGACGGGGGAGAAACCCCCAAAACAACCCTTTGAGCTCTTTGTATGGCTGGTGCCATGCTGAAGCTTTGCACTTGCATACTCTCATTTCATGTTCAGATAGCAAGCACCATAAGGTGTTTTCATTGCTGTCCCCATTTCCCCTTGCAGGAGCTTCCTCTGGCCTGGGAGAACTGAGGTGCAGGGCAGGGGTTTAAAGTCAGGTCTGGCCTACCCCCCAAGTCACTGTGCTCCTCGTTGCTGCACACACTCTGCACACACCGCAGGCCAGTCCGCTGAGGAATAGTGGCCTGCCGTTTACATTTGAAAGAACAATTTCTTGAAAATCGTCAGGGAAAATGTCTCAAGAAATGAAGTCAGTCCTTATCTTTCAAAAGGAGTGGCTGAGGGCTTATTCCTAACTGCAGTTTTCCTGCCACAGTGGATTTTAGAGTCTATGATTCAGCCCCAAATGCTACTTAAAAGTTCCAGTGGCATCTGTTAAATTTAAGCATTGTTTTATAATATATACCACTTTAGTTGGCCTTTGCTTATTCCCAGCAGAGCTTTACTTCCCTTCCCAAATCTTACCCAGGGTGACTGTTAGCCACTGTATGAGCACTCTAGGCCAAAACCCCCAAACTCTTTCTTAGTAGGAGACCAGAGACAATTTACTGAAGGACATCAGCCTCTTACTATATTTTACCTCCTTGTCATCAAACCCATTAGCTCTGCTTCTCCGTGTTCTTTCTCATTCCTTTGTGACTTGCTTCTCCCCCATGTAGAATCTTTCCCCATGCATGACAATAAATCTGTTAAGAAAAACAAACAAGTGACTGGAAGGGTGTACATCCCTGACCTGTAGCCAGAAGTCCCACAGCAGACACCGAACAGGAGACAGAAACTCCTTCCCCTTCTGATTCCTTTTCACTTGAGACAAGTCACCTCCTCCCCTGCATCCCCTTCAGCCAGTAAAACTTGAGCTCAAAGGACTAGTCATCTGTTTGCAACCAACAAAGCCCCCACACATGTTCCCGTTACGGGGTTTGAATTCACACAGTCCGCCAGGGTCTTACAGATTGTTCTGCCTGATTGGAAGGTGGGAAAATAACTGTGTGGCACAGAGGAGTGGGCATCACAGCCTGTTTTCTGGTGTGACAGTATTCTATTCATAAATGAGCCAACTTAGTTGCAAGCTGTGAGTTTGATTCTGTGGTGTTTCTTGTTCTGAGGACAGGGTGCAGGTAACAGGGAGGTAATCCCTCCTGGACAGAGAACAGGGCAGACATGAAAGTAATTTTTATCATTGATGTATTTTTTTTTAAATTCATTCAACAAGCACTCCTCACTGTCAGGCCCAGTTTGAGGCAGTGAGAGCCCAAGGGTAACAGAAAGCAGCCCCTCCCCACAGGCAGCCCCTGGGGGATGGATGTATGCAGCCACGTGTTTACAGCCTATGATGATTCCACAGCGGAGTCATGAATAAAGTGCTGTGGCAGCAAACAGGAGCTTATTCCTGCCTGAAAGGTGTCAGAGAATGCTCAGGGGAAGTACTTGTTGGTTGCTAAGATTTTTCCTATTAACGCTGGCGTGGCTCGTAGCGAACTGAGCTGATTCAGGACGAAACAATGCACCAGGCTCAGTGTGGCTCTTTCGGGGCAAAAGAGATTCGTGGCCTCGGACTTCTTGCGCGAGGCCCTTCTCCTGTTTGTCGTCAGAGGGCTTTCTCCAGGCCTTTTCTGTATGCTGTGATCTTGAATTCGGGCTGTGTCTCATTCTGTTACTAAGATTATAATGTTCCTTCTACCTGGCCTGCCAGGTATTGCCAGGTTGGCAAGGCACCACACCAAATAAAACCTAGCCATGATCACCGGGGATCTTCAACAAGTGAGAGAGAGCAGAGCTCTTCAGTTTCTCGGTGTTTCCAGAACACTGACTGGTAATTGTTTATGACTCTCTGGGTTGTCCTGAGAGTCAAATGCAATAAGGTACAGAAAGGGCTTCACACAGTATCTGGCACACAATAAGTGCTCAATGAATCTTAACTCTTGTTATTGCCAGTTTGTTCACCCTTGAGTTTCTGCAGTTAGATTAAGGAAACAGCGTATTCCAATGGAATGACTCTTTATTCTCTCCTTCCCCCTAACTGTCTGCTGGTTTATTGTATATGACATCCTAAAGGTATGCTGCTTGCTTTTCTTGAATGTAAACTCCAAGCTTGGATTCCTTGGGCGAGTATTGTAATAAGGAGCAGGCCAAGAGGGTTAAATTGACAAAAGATTTGTGTTGACTTTTCTTCTGCTTTAACTCCGGGTAAGGATTGTTACTGTCCGGGGATCACTGTTCCTGCTCCCCAACCCCCACCCCACATTCAGTGTGATTTACTGCCCTAGTGCTCTGCTGCATTCTTTACTTTCCCCTTTCCTCCTGCCTTCTACCGAACTAGCCCTCCCGCCCCACTCCTTCTGCAGTGGGGCTTTGCCACTACCCTGCTCTCTTATCTAAGAGGGCATCCCACACCAGCAGCTTCAGCATCTGAACTCTTTTAGTGCCTCGCTTCCAGGATGGAGTGAATCACTGTGCTCAGGGAAGGAAACTTAGTGACTCTATGCAGCAGCCTTGGTTCAGTCCTGTGGCACTAATGGATAGACGCAGCTGCCAACGCTCACCCTAGAGGGAATAGGTACAGTGGGGTGGGTCCAGACTAGGCAGCCTTGAATGTGCCTCCACATGGGTTCTGGAAGCAAGTCCTTCGAAGTAATGCATGGTGGTGGGCTTTGGAGTCTTAAGAGATTTGGATTTGGTTCCTGAATCTGTCACTTACTATGTCATACTGGACCAGTCCTTACCTTCTCAGATTATACTTCCTTATCTATAAAATGTGAGTAACAGTTGTGTTCTTTCATAGGCTAGTGGTGAGGATTAAATTGAATACTATAGGTATAGCGTAGCACAAGGCCTAGAACATAGGAGCTCTGTAAACTGTGCTTTTTCTTTCAAAACCACATGGCTTTTTAATTCCGTGTTGTAACATACTGCAGTTTATTTTGATATGAAAATATTTAATATGTTCCTTAAAGCCTTTTAGTAAAGTTGATACTCCAAGAAGAGAATTGACGTGTTGTTTTTTTGTTTTTGTTTTTTCATGAAAAGCTTCAGGAGAAGTGTCTTTCTAGATTTAATATTTAGGAATGATTGAGTTATCTTCAGTACTGATTCATTCTCGTCTTATGGACTCTGATTGGCTTTTCTTTTTTTACATTGGAAACTAGCAAACTCAGAGCCAAGTGCTGCAGAGACTTATGACCAGGGTGGGAATGTTGGACAGACCTACCATTGGTTTCGTTTTATGTTTCTACCCTTGTTTTTCTTATTTCCTCTATTTTTAGTCTTTGCCTTGTTAACCCAACCTGCCTTAAATCCTTGATGACAGGTGAGGATAAAATGCCAGTGACAGAACAGACCCATCTGGATGAGTTGCCTGTGGACAGCCCCATGGGCATGGTTGACACTACTCATACGCCTAGAGCATCATCTTTGCTCTTCCTCCTCCTACACCCAACCACATCCTCTTTCTTTTTTGAGTTTCTCTCAAATCTACCCCTTTGTCTTCACCCATCACCTTCCATTGTCTCTTATTTGGGTTTTTGGGGTGACTTTAAACCTGTCCGCATGGTTCCATGATTTCTCCCCACCAGCGCACACACCACACTCCTTACCTGAGAGAGCTCTCCAGCCTACAGGTCTTGTTTCCCTTAGGCCTGCCCAGTGGAACCCTCCTACCCTGTTGGCCTCATCTGCTGACGTTGCCCTCTTTCTGCTTACTGGACTCTTGTCCCCTGAGCATGCAAGCTATTCAAGCCTCTTTCCTATGTGGGTGCTGTTTGTTTTTCTTTCTCTGCCTCTTGCCCTCTTTCTCAGGACTTAGCTGAGAGGTCATACCCCTCAGCCCTGGCCCTCTAGAGCAGAGTTGTGGCCTGGCCACCTCTCGTCCTTGGTGTATGCTGTGGTTACACTTACTACAGTGCTCTGTTGCTGCCTCAAGTTCTGGCCACTGCCCCTATGAAACTTAGTGCGTGTTGAAGGAATGAGTGAATGAGAGAGAGAGAGAGAATACACAGATCTCGCCGTTCTGAGCCTCCTTCTGAGATACCTACCTGTGTGAGAAGTGTTAGCATTTCTACCTTTATTTTACACTTAGGGTAAAATTAGAAAATAAGACCTTCCACCCCTGGTGGTGAGTTTAGGGCAAAGTAATTGTAGGGTCCTTGTATTATTCCCTTTTTTCAAACTATAGAAAATGACTGATTGCCACTGGTGACGGTGTAGTTGTTGCCACTCTAGAATAAGGAGGGAGGAAGTTGTTCTATAATGCATCAGTGTCCTGGGCTGAATTGGAACAGCCTTGTCCCCAGAATGGGCTCAGTGCCCTCACTCAGCAGATAAGCCTGTGGTTTGCCCAAAATTCAGAGCCCATTTATCTTGTCTTTGTTCACTCATTCCCTTCTGTTAAATATTAAGCACTTGCTCTGTTTCCTTCCCCTTGAGAAAGACTCTCCAGGCAGAGCAGTGGTGGCCTGGATGCTGGAGGGCAGGGCCAGGATGGTCTCACTGAAGGTTAAAGCTGTCTACACACACACACACACACACATACACACACACACTATTAAGCACTTATTATGAGCTGGTCCTGTGCTGATTGCTGCAGCGTAGAGTCAAATGAGATTGGGACCCTGTCTGTCTATACCAAGGAGCTAACAGCCTAGCAGGGGCGCCCCCTATATAGACCAGCTGTTTAGTGCAGGAATAAATAAGCATGTGAAGCATATGCCTGATCCAGAGGAGGAAGTGATAGACTATTCAGAAAAGCTCCACAGAGATGTCCATGCCCTTGCTAGGGTTCAAGGATGCATAAATGTTCACTAAACACATTGAGGTGCATTAGAAGCAGAGGGCAGAGGAAGCACGTATGTTAGAGATTGCTCTGATAGGGGCATTGAGAGTTCATGAGACACCAAGAGAAGCAGCCCTAATATTCCAAGTGGGTGATGATAGGAGCTGCAGAACAAGAGACAGGGTGGAGGTGGGGGGGGCGATTAGCTCTTTAAGAAGTAAAATCCACAAGACTTGGTGACTGATGGTGGAGGGCTAGGGAAAGGGAGGAGTTAGGGTTGACTCCCAGGCTTTTGGCTGAAACCTCTGGGTGGAGGGGGTTAGAAGCTGGATCAGACCCTGGCCTGTTGACTCACAACCCAGGGCATGGGATGCGAAGCTTCTTCTAGTAGCCTTTGGTCTGTTAGAGATAACTTGGCTTGTGTAAAATGAGCAGCTCAGGCCTAAGAAAGAAGTGATGGTTAGTGTGTTCCTCCTTTCTGAAGAGAGCTGGACAGTTTATCTGCTGAGAGATGAAATTACCTCCTAATTAAGGAGAAGTGAAGGCTGTGCTTCTGGCAGCAGTAAGAGAACCCCCCGCCCAACGTGTTTACTCATGGGAGCAAAGCAGCAAAGCTTTGAGAGCAGGGGACTGTAGAAAGGCACAGTCCTGCTGCTTAGTGTGGGAGTTTGAGAGAGCTCTTGCTGGAGAACTCAGAACTGCTGGCTGCAGAGGGAGAAGCCTGCTTTTGGCCGGGGGAGGTCGGGGGGGGGGACCGCGTGCATGCCGGGTGGTGGGGTCTGGCTGAAATCCAGGAAAGTTTGAACACCAGAGTAAGATTCCGTGATTTATTTAAAAAAAAAAAAAAAAAGGCATTCTAATCAGTCTGTTTATCATCAAACTTACACTGGGTTATTTGTGATCAAAGTTATGAAATGATGGGAAAATTCCAAATTGGACCTTGCTATTTAATTCTGTAGAAAGCTACTATTATATACTATTGATTCAGATTGTTCAAGCATCACTTTTTTTTTTAATTTTAAAAGATATTTTTGCTAATAGAGAGGAGGTTGTAGAGAACTTGGTTTGAGGAGTCAGGATTAAACACTTGGAGGAAACCCAGTAAGATGTGCGTAAGGTACATCCTATTGCTTTGGAGAGGCTCTTGTTCTGCCATCTATGGAGCCTCAACAGGTCTGTGGCAGAATTCAGAGGGTCAGTGAACTTGGATGGGAACAAAATTACATCTTTATTTTAACCAAATTCTAATCAATTTATTTTTTATTATAAGTTAAGTATTTATTTATTTTATAGAGCATGTGTGTGCATGCGGGTGCAAAGCTGGGGGAGAGGCAGAAGGAGAGGGAGAGAGAGAATCTCAGGCAGACTGTGCTGAGCATGGAGCCCGACACAGGGCTTGATCTCACAACCCTGAGATCATGACCAAGAGTTGGGCACTTAACTGACTGAGCCACCTAGGTGCCCTCTAAGTTAAGTATTTAAAACACAGTAGTATTCGCAGTAGATGTCACCATTAGAATCATACCTCTTTTCATGTTATAATTGTGGCACATATCTGAAGGTATCATTTATGCTTACCACTACTTTGTATTTATGATAGTTATTAGATCTACCACTATGTGAGAAGAGCCAGTGCCTTAATAAACAAGTACATAATTACTAAATCACATAGAAAATTTTTTTAATTTGGATAATCATGCTTCAGTCAAATCTTTTTTGTTTTGTTTTTTTAGTCCTATGCATTGTGTTTCATGCATTTAAAAACCTTATTCTTAGCCAGTGTCATCAGCTTCACAGCTGCCCAAAGAGGTCCATGGCACACAAAAGGTTAATAACCCCTGGCTAAGATCATGTAGTTGTGGCATGTGACCTCCACCTGGTGGCAGCATACTCCTTAAAGGTTAAATCTATAATCAGCATTGTGAAGAAACTTTTAGAGTAACAGTATACTTGAGTATGGTTTTCAAACAGTTTTGATCACAAATCCACAGTAAGAGGCTTTACATCATAAGTCATTATACTCATACATAAGTTTCACAAAACAAGACTTGATCTTACCATGTGACATACTGGTATTTCTTATTCTATTCATATATTCCCTTTGATTCTCTTTCTTTAAAATATAATACTGGTTATAACACAGTATACCGCAGTTCAGTGGGTTACACTCTACTGTTTGACATCGTAGGAGATCCTCTTTCAACATACTTCATGATTTTTTACCTGATGAACTTCACTTTGGTCTTCCCCAAAATACCCATATGTTTTCAGGGACATAATACATTTTATATAACTGTCAGTACATATAAATGTGCTTTTACACAGCTTTAAAAAAATTATTAGTGATGTATAATTTATATATGCCGGAATGAACTGATCTTTAGCATATAACCCACCAAGATATAGAACATTCCCATCACCACACCGAGTTCTTCTGTGCCTATTCTCACTCAGTTGCTCCCTAGATAATCACTATCTGATTGCCTTTTTTTTTTTTTTTTTAAGATTTTTTGGTTATTTATTTGACAGAGAGAGAGAGAGAGCACAAGCGGGAGGAGTGGCAGGCAGAGGGAGAGGGAGAAGAAGGCTCCCTGCTGAGCAGGGAAGGGAGCCTGACGTGGGGCTTGATCCCAGGACCCTGGGATCATGACCTGAGCCGAAGGTGGATGCTTAACCGCCTGAGCCACCCAGGCGGCCCACTATCTGATTGCTTTGACCCCAGATTAGTTTTGCTGCTCTAGAACTTTATATTAGTGGAATCATACAATAGGTATTCTTTTAGCCTGGCTTCTTTTGCTCAACATAAGGTGGAGATCAGTCCATGTTGAGTGTATCAGTAGTTTTGTGAGGAGCATTCCACTGAATGAATGTACCACACTTTGTTTATTCTTCTGTTGATGACTTGGGTTGTTTTCTGTCTTAGCTATTACAAATAAAATTTCGATGAACATTTGCATACAAGTCTTTCTGTTCACATGTTTTTATCTCTCTTGGTAAATACCTAAAGTGGAATTGTTGGCTAGAAATGTATGTTTAACTGTAGGAAACTGACCAACTGTTTGCCAACGTGGTCGAACCATCTTACGTTTCCACTAGCAATGTATGAATGTTTGGGTTGCTTCACATCCTTACCAACATACGGTGTGTCAGTCTTTTTAATTTTAGTCATTCTGAGGTACAGGGTTGTATCTCTTAGTGGTTTTAATTTGCATTTGTCTGATGACTGATGTTGAATACTTTTACATGTGTTATTAGCTGTTTGTTTATCTTGTGAAGTATCTATTCAAGCTTGAGTTGTTTGTTTTCTTAATATCGACTTGTAGGAGTTCTTTATTTTGGATGCCAGTCCTTTATGTCAGATACATGCATTTATGAATATTTTCTCTCAGCCTGTGACATACATATTCATTTTATTAATGAGCAAAGGTTTTCAATTTTGACAGAGTTCAATTTAATAATATTTTTCCTCTGTATTTTGTGCTTTGTGGGTTCTAAGAAATTTTTTTCTATTCTGTTTGGCAAGACAGTTTTGGTTTTTATGTGGAGGTCTGTCATCCATCTCAAATTAATTTTTGTGTATGGTATGATGTCAATGTCACGTTTTATTTTCTTCCCGTATTTATGTTGGTATTCTCAGGTCATTAGTTGAAAATACTTTCCTTTCACCATTGAATTATAGCACAGGATTTAAAAAGGAAAAAAAAACTATTTAGCCAAAGAGGTGCAGAAGTGACATTTTCCTACTGGCCCATCAGTGACCCTTTGGGCCTCGGAGACCATCCCCAACCTGCAGTCTTGGTCATCTATTCCTTTCTGAGTTAGCTCATCCACAGTTAGAGATTTTCAGAAATTACTCATAAGGTGTGAGTATTTATAAGGCTACATTTTACAGGGTCTATAGCTGTGCCACAGAGTGGCTAGCCACATATGGCTGTTTAATTTAAATTAAAGTTAAATACAGTTTAAAATTCAGCTTCTCAGTCATAGTAGCCACATTTCATGTGCTCAGTAGCCACACATGGTTATTGGCTACCCTCTTGTACGGTGACAGGAAGCAGGATTTGGACAGTTTTATAGCATATTTTAATGAAACTAATTTAGTTTTGATAACTGTCATTCAGCATCGACCTTCCTCTCCTTGGTTCTTTTTCGTTTGTCCTCATTTCCATTTCTAAGATGTGCTGTCCCAGCCATTCCTTTTGTCTGTCTAAAAATGCAATAGCTTATATCTTTTCTTTCCTACTTAGAAGAAAGACTTGCCCTGACTATCCACGGAACCCTTCTCTTCTGGAGCCTACCCAGGACTAGCCTATTTGACTTCTTTCTATGTCTGGTAGTCGTCCAACTGCCACTGGATGTCTTGAGCAATCCCCTTTCAAGGCGTGGCCCAGAGATAGATATTTTGTCTTTACTGTCATGAGTAAAATTATATTTCTCCTTAGCATTTCTACCCTAAATATTAAACTTGCAAAAACTAGTAGGTTTAGGACGTGTAATCCCTGCCCCATATGAAGGTTTCTGTCCACTAGGGAACTTTGTTGCCATTTCATCATGAGCAACCACATAGGAATTTGTGAGATTTTTCTCTGATTGTTTGCTGGGTGTGAGCTAACTCTGCCATTAATGTCTTTTTAGTGTGGGAATTTTGCTGTCCTGGTGGATCTTCACATACTGCCACAAGGTTCAAACAAAGATAACAGCTGGTTTTCTGAACAGAAGAAAGAGGTACCACAAAACTGTTCACTGTTTAAATGCAAGTTGCTGCTGCTAGAAGAAATATTAACTCTTTCCAGCTTTCATTTTTGTTAGTGGGCAAAAAATATTGAATTATATTTAACCCTTGAGAAACAGTTGTTATATTCCAATGACAGACATATACTTGCTTCTTTTTCCCCGAGAAAGTGACACATCTATATATTTCATAAGCTAAATTATTTAAACCAGAAATTTTCAACCTCTTTGTTTTGGGGGAAAGGGCTCATTATAGTTAAAACAGAAGACGATGGTCAAGTGAGGGTTCTAGGCAAGCAGGGATTTTAATCTAACTGTTTGTAAAGGACAGACCAAGACCCTGAAGCAGGTGTGGGGTGAACACAATTCTGATCTTTCACACCTTGAAATCAAATTCTTATTTAATTCTTAAATTATCATCGTCCACTCTTTTGTCTTCTACCATACTTTTTTTTTTTTTTAAGATTTTATTTATTTATTTGACAGAGGGAGACACAGTGAGAGAGGGAACACAAACAGGGAGAGTGGGAGAGGGAGAAGCAGGCTTCCCGCAAAGCAGGGAACCTGATGCGGGGCTCAATCCCAAGACCCTGGGATCATGACCTGAGCCAAAGGCAGACACTTAATGACTGAGCCACCCAGTCCCCCCTTGTACCATACTTTTCTTAACACGAGTCTTTGACAGCAAGTGTGAAGATATTTGACTGTATTCCTTCTCACTGAGGCCAGTCAGGGAGGGAGGATGGCTGAATGGTCATGTGGCTGGGAGCCTGGTGTTTGATCTCCCTGGGCCTCAGTCTCCTTATCTGCAAATGAAAGAGTTCAACCAGAGGCCTCTGAGTCACTGCTAGCTCTCAGCTTCCCCAAGATCCCACCCCAGTGCTGCTGTGGCAAAAGGTTCGAGAGTGCATCTGGCTCTCCTCAGATGCTCTGCTTCCTTCTCCATGTCCTTTTACTAGAGAGCAGGGAGAGCGATAGTGAGGCAGTGGCTTTCACATAACTTTCAGAATATTATAGCACTTTGTGTCCTCCGTGATATTCATCACAATAGCTTTTTAGAGCTAGAAATAAAAAATAAGTTTTTATTGAAAGGTAGTATATGGAGAAGAATCTAGTGATAGTGGCAACAAAACAAAGCAAAAGCAAAAAAAAAACAAACATAAAACACCTTTACTGTGGTGATTGTTTTTAGTCAACTTTTGAAGACTACTAGAAAACAAAAACTCCCTCCAAGAAAATTTATAAGTAATACATTTTCAATCACAAGGTACTAATACAATCAGGACTTGGCTGGGCAATATTGTACTTGAGATCTAGTAGCCCACGGCTGGGAGAAGGGAGGCACAAGATTCGGAATAATGAGATTTATTGTTCAGGTTAATAAATGGATTGTCCTCCTCAGGACTTAATATTTAGTAAGCCAGCATCTCCTACTATAACTCAACTCCATGGAATTCCAAATTTGGCTTACCCACACTCTGTTTCCCCAAAGTGACTAATGCTCACCTAAGGGGACCTCACCCCAAAAGTCTTCTGACTTGACTGACGTTAACAGCATTCTAGAATCCACTGTTTCGGGCCCACCTTTTCCTCCATTCTCTCCCAGCTTTACCACCTCAGCCTTCGCCCTTTCTTGTTGATATGTAGTCAGTTTTGCCAAGAGTCAGTTGCTTTGGAAGGCTTTAAAATAAAGGTATGAATGTGTGAATCACCTTCTAGGCAAAGCATGAGGCTAGATTTTTCCAGGGTGCCACACACAGCTGTTGCTGCCCCACCTAGTACTACGTCCAGGCAGCAAGGCATGACTTAGCAAAGGTGCTCAGTGCACGATTGGACCTGCAGAGCTTGGCTGCAGCGTTGGCTGCAAGAAGGCAGGTTATGCCAGCAAGCCAAGCTTCCCTCTCAAAGCAAAGCGGATGGTTTGCTGCTTATACTCGAAGTGGTTCCTTTAAAGTTTGTTCATTGACATTAAAATTGCTGAGAGAGAGAGACAGAGAAAGGAGAAAAGCAAGTCAAGGAAAGGATATGATTCTAGTCTGTATTCAGTGTCTCAGTGCTTTCATCTTTTTTATTATTAGATCATTTCATGATTGGGATTTCATGAGCAATCAATTTGATTGCATTTTAGCAGATGCTTTAATATAGTGAAAGTCTTAAGAATGTCCATTTCCTTTTCAGAAAAAGGAACTAATTGCATGTATTAAACCCAAGTTTATTTTGAGTCCAGCACGAGTAGTCTTTGTACCCAAGCAGGCAAACTTGAACTGTTTCATTTGTGAACTTGAGGAAGCGAGTGTGAGCCCCTGTTAGCCTAGAAATGCTGTATATATCTCTGTCCTCTTGGTCTTCGATTTCATCTTGGTCTTCTTATGTGCCCTTCTGGTGTAGCTGGGAATTTGTCTTTTCTTGCATTGCTCTGGTTCTGAAGAGAATGCTTCGCTAAGTGTGGTGTGGTCAGTTACTAGGGTATCTTGACCACACTGCACATGGTCTACCTTCCATTCGTCAAACCTGACTCATGGAAGGAAAGCCCCGTAACTATAGGGAGAAAGTTTGTGTTGTATGGGCCTTTGTTTTATTTTTGTCGTACTATTTTTAGTTCTAGCCTTATAGGGCATTTATGGCCAAATTTTAACAGTCTCTGTTTCCATGTATGTCTTTCACATATTTTCTAGCTCAGTCATAGTTGAACCCTGCATGTGAAGCAAAATTCTTTAATTGTTAAAACAACAGTATGAGGCAAGGCTGCCTTTCTGTTGTGTGAACAATGCCAAAACGCTCAACTGTAAACGGATATCTCTGTATTCCACAAGGCACTGCATCTTTGGGCTGCAAAATGAGAGCAGAGAGAGGAGACCAGTGTTTACATTTTATGTAGATCACGTTTGTGAATTAAATCAAGGATTTTCAGTACTGTTGAGGAGTGTATGTATTAGCAATAAAAAACAAGTTTGGCAATCATTGCCCTTCAGAGCCATTTAGAATTTTGTTCTTGTTTTAATTTATGAAGATTCTAAGAGATAAACCTGAGATGGCATTGAAGAAACCAGTGAAACAGGTTTGAGTTGACCTCGGGAACTCCGAGCCTTCTGCAGAGGCTGGGACTTGGACCAGAATTATCAGTCCTTACACACCAGTTTCTTAATCTAAATTAAGAAATTTAGATTTGTGTGCCATTTTTCCCTTTCCCTGCGATGGCTACATGTCTCTAGTGGACAGTTTCTTCCTGTTGTGTGGTGGACTTTGAGAGTTTTGTTTTTCTTTTCATAAGTAACACTGATAAATAAAACAATAGACAACTCCAGAAATTTGCTAGTGGTGTGGTATGTTGACATTGAATTCAAACCATGTGTTTCTGTTGCCTAATATTAATCTACTTTAGGGAAATATGAGAAGTTAAATTATTTTCACCATTAATTGGTGAATATAGTGCAGTTTTCACAAAAGCAAATGGGCATGTACAGTATCATCGAGAGGAGCGTGGAAGAAAATCACATTACTGGTTTCCAGTTCTCGCTTCAGCCCATCACTCAATGCTGTTCTTTCTTCAGTAGATTTCTAAACCTAAGTCCAGAAACTAGTGAATCGTGGTGTTTAGGTTAAAAAAGGGTTTTTATTTGTTTGTTTGTTTGTTTTGGGGGGCAGTGCCTGGGTGGCTCAGTCCCTAAAGCGTCTGCCTTCGGCTCAGGTCATGATCCCGGGGTCCTGGGATTGAGCCCCGCATCGGGCTCCCTGCTCAGCAGAGAGCCTGCTCCTTCCCCTGCCGCTCACCCCATTCATGCTCTCTCTCTCAAATAAATAAATAAAATCTTTAAAAAAAAAAAAGGTTTTGAACCAAGTTTGAAAAATGGGAAATATTCACATAAAAATCACTGTGGCTGGCTCCTCTTAAACAAATCTGAAGAGCTGATGACCCTGTCCCTGGTACCCCTACACACGGCAGCAGTCCCCCGGAGCCACTGGGGGCAGGGGACTGCCATCCCCAGTCTTGCTTGGCCACACGGGGCACTTCACTCTTTTTATCTTCCTTTTAGAAATGTGAAACTGAGGCAGAGGGCAATGAAATGAATTTCTCGGGTCACAGAGTAAGCCAACATCATGGTTTTGAACAAACCTCAGTAGCGAACTTAAACCTGGCACGTTACCCTCGAGCACAGATAGCATTTTTTTTTTCAGCTTTCACAGCTAAGTAAAAAAGCAAACAAAATAAAATGTTCAGTGTTGACTTTTTAATATGCACGATGTTGACTCTTTTTGCATTGCATTACATGAGAAAATTATATCTCATTTTTCAATTTACTTTAGGAAGTCTGTTTACTGTTAAAAGAAACCATTGATTCAAGAGTTAAGGAGTACTTGGAAGTTCGTAAACAGCACAGGCCATCAAATACAGAATTCACAAGATCCAGTCCCTTGACCTTAAAAGGTAGGCACTGAGTACTTTGATTTTGGATAAAATTTCTGCTTTGTAGAGATGGCAATTATGTTTGACTCTGACTGTCATGTTAGTACAGTGATACATTTAAAAACTATGTTCTAATGAGGATGCTTTGTTTGGGTGAAGAAAATTAGCCAAAAAGCCCTAGAGGGCTTTTAATGGTAGGCAAAATATATAAAAATAGAAAATAAAACATTCCTAAGGAAACTGTAAATACTTTAAAGGAAATTTTTTTTTTTTGGACAAGTAGTCTTACAAATAGATGTACATTAATGCTGACTTGATTTGGGGCTTTATGCTTTTTTAAATGCTTTCATATATATCACCCTATTTCAGAGGTTCTCAACTGGGGGTAATGGGTCCCAGGGAACATTGGGTTGTTATCGGGGGAACAGGAGGGGTGGCACGGAGCTACTGGAATCTAGGGAGTAGAAGCCAGGGATGCCACTAAATATCCTGCAATGAACAGAAAAGCCCCCCACAACAAGGCATTATCTGGCCCAAAACGTCAAGGGCACTGAGGTTGAACTATCCTGCCCTATTTCCTAATAACACTTTGAGAATGGTGATGTCTGAGTTGTAGGTGATGAAGCTGAGGATCTACAAGATTAAGGGCTCACCCAAATAAAAGATCATCCTTTTTTTTTTTAAGATTTTATTTATTTATTTATTTATTTGACAGAGAGAGAGAGAGAGAGAGAGATAGCAAGAGCAGAAACACAGCAGGGGGAGAGGGAGAGGGGCTCTCCTTGGCGGGGAGCCCGATGCGGGGCTCGATCCTAGGACTCTGGGATCATGACCTGAGCTGAAGGCAGACACTTAATGACTGAGCCACCCAGGTGCCCCTAAAAGATCATCTTTTTGAGGACAGAGATGATCTTGTTTATTTGGCATCTTCACACGCCCCCCTCCTCCTTACTTAGCCCAGTGCCAGATACACGGGTTCAGTGACTTGTTGAAGGAAAGCATACTTGGGTGACAAGTGGCAGAACTTCACCCCAGGCCCAGCTCTTCTGATTCCTAGCCCACTATTCTTTCCACTCTGTCATTGTTGTTTTTAATTTTTTTTACCTTTAAATCAGCGTTTCGTAACACTCTTTGTCGTACAAATAAGGTCAACCTTGTGTTAATCCTCAGAGGGCAGCACTGGGCAGCCTTGAACTAGGTTTTGCTAATGCAGCACCCTCTTAGGAGAAGAATTGTGTTAAGTAACCCCCTTTGAAGGCATACTTAACCTACAGTGTTCACCTGGGCACAGCTGATAAGTAGGCAGACAGATTAATTGAACCCAAACTGAAAGCCTTGAACAAATGGAATTTTCAGTCCAAACAATATTGTATTAGATGACGCTTCCTGGTATTTCACTTAGTAGTAGGATAAAGCTTGAGAAAAGCCAGAGGAGCTTGTATCCTTTGTACCCCAGCAGACCTGGCTAGTCTCATTTTCTAACTGGTACAAAAGAAGGAACAGAGAAGGTTCTCAGACGTCCATTTCTGGTGTGGAGGTGGCGTGGTCAGTACTGATTCTCAACTAGCTCTTCCCCTGGCTTCCTCTACTGCTGCGTGAAAAATGCTGAGTACTCAACTTCCCAGCCTCTCTCACAGTTAGGGAAGATGTGTTGTGTGTTGTTCTGGCCCCAAGATGAAAATCAAAGTCTTTCTTGGGCTCATGAGGGCAAGAAGTTTTTAT
The DNA here is from genome assembly GCF_009762305.2 of Zalophus californianus. Classification (NCBI taxonomy): domain Eukaryota; kingdom Metazoa; phylum Chordata; class Mammalia; order Carnivora; family Otariidae; genus Zalophus; species Zalophus californianus. The sequence goes on along the minus strand of NC_045602.1, from coordinate 104,000,804 downwards.
TTGAGTGAATGAGTGAACAAATGAATGAATGAATGAATTTATAACAAGTTTGTTTTTTTTTAATTTTTTTTTAAAGATTTTATTTATTTATTTGACAGAGAGAGACACAGTGAGAGAGGGAACACAGCTCTCATAAGGGGGAGCGGGAGAGGGAGAAGCAGGCTGCCCACGGAGCAGAGAGCCCGATGTGGGACTCGATCCCAGGACCCTGGGACCATGACCTGAGCCGAAGGCAGTTGCTTAATGACTGAGCCACCCAGGCGCCCACTTGATTTTAATTTTTTTTTTCCTGCAAATATCTAGTGTTTTTTAAATTTTTTTATTGTTATGTTAATCACCATACATTACATCATTAGTTCTTGATGTAGTGTTCCATGATTCATTGTCCGTGCACAACACCCAGTGCTCCATGCAGAATGTGCCCTCTTTAATACCCATCACCAGGCCAACCCATCCCCCCACGCTCCTCCCCTCTAGAACCCTCAGTTTGTTTTTCAGAGTCCATTGTCTCTCATGGTTCGTCTCCCCCTGCGACTTACTCCCCTTCATTCTTCCCCTCCTGCTATCTTTTTCTTTATCTTTTTTCCTAACATATGTTGCATTATTTATTTCAGAAGTACAGATCTGTGATTCAACAGTCTTGCACAATTCACAGTGCTCACACCCTACCCAATGTCTATCACCCAGCCACCCCATCCCTCCCACCCCCCACCACTCCAGCAACCCTCAGTTTGTTTCCTGAGGTTAAAAATTCCTCATATCAGCGAGGTCATATGATACATGTATTTCTCTGATTGACTTATTTCACTCAGCATAACACCCTCCAGTTCCATCCACGTCGTTGCAAATGGCAAGATCTCATTCCTTTTGATGGCTGCATAATATTCCATTATGTATATATACCACATCTTCTTTATCCATTCATCTGTCGATGGACATCTTGGCTCTTTCCACAGTTTGGCTATTGTGGACATTGCTGCTATAAACACTGGGGTGCACGTACCCCTTCGGATCCCTACATTTGTATCTTTGGGGTAAATACCCAGTAGTGCACTTGCTGGATCGTATGGTAGCTCTATTTTCAACTGTTTGAGGAACCTCCATACTGTTTTCCAGAGGGGCTGCACCAGCTTGCATTCCCACTAACAGTGTAGGAGGGTTCCCCTTTCTCCACATCCCCGCCAACATCTGTCGTTTCCTGACTTGTGAATTTTAGCCATTCTGACTGGTGTGAGGTGGTATCTTCTTGAGGTTTTGATTTGGATTTCCCTGATGCCGAGTGATGTTGAGCACTTTTTCATGTGCCTCTTGGCCATTTGGATGTCTTCTTTGGAAAAATGTCTGTTCATGTGTTCTGCCCATTTCTTGATTGGATTATTTGGTCTTTGGGTGTTGAGTTTGATAAGTTCTTTATAGATTTTGGATACTAGCCCTTTACCTGATAGGTCATTTGCAAATATCTTCTCCCATTCTGTCGGTTGTCTTTTAGTTTTGTGGACTGTTTCTTTTGCTGTGCAAAAGCTTTTGATCTTGATGAAATCCCGATAGTTCATTTTTGCCCTGGCTTCCCTTACCTTTGGCGATGTTTCTAGGAAGAAGTTGCTGCGGCTGAGGTCGAAGAGGTTGCTGCCTGTGTTCTCCTTTAGGATTCTGATGGACTCCTGTCTCACATTTAGGTCTTTCAACCATTTGGAGTCTATTTTTGTGTGTGGGGTAAGGAAATGGTCCAGTTTCATTCTTCTGCATGTGGCTGTCCAATTTTCCCAACACCATTTGTTGAAGAGACTGTCTTTTTTCCATTGGACATTTTTTCCTGCTTTGTCAAAGATGAGTTGACCATAGAGTTGAGGGTCCATTTCTGGGCTCTTCGATTCTGTTCCATTGATCTGTGTGTCTGTTTTTGTGCCAGTACCATACTGTCTTGATGATGACAGCTTTGTAATAGAGCTGGAAGTCCGGAATTGTGATGCCGCCAGCTTTGCTTTTCTTTTTCAATATTCTTCTGGCTATTCGGGGTCTCTTCTGGTTCCATACAAATTTTAGGATTATTTGTTCCATTTCTTTGAAAAAAGTGGATGGTATTTTGATGGGGATTGCATTGAATGTGTAGATTGCTCTAGGTAGCACTGACATCTTCACAATGTTTGTTCTTCCAATCCATGAACATGGAACGTTTTTCCATTTCTTTGTGTCTTCTTCAATTTCTTTCATGAGTATTTTATAGTTTTCTGAGTACAGATCCTTTGCCTCTTTGGTTAGATTTATTCCTAGGTATCTTATGGTTTTGGGTGCAATTGTAAATGGGAGCGACTCCTTGATTTGTTTCTCTTCTGCCTTGTTGGTGGTGTATAGGAATGCCACTGATTTCTGTGCATTGATTTTATATCCTGCCAGTTTACTGAATGCCTGTATGAGTTCTAGCAGTTTTGGGGTGGAGTCTTTTGGGTTTTCCACATACAGTATCCTATCATCTGCAAATAGTGAGAGATTGACTTCCTCTTTGCCGATTTGGATGCCTTTGATTTCTTTTTGTTGTCTGATTGCTGTGGCTAGGACTTCTAATACTATGTTCAATAGCAGTGGTGATAGTGGACATCCCTGCCGCGTTCCTAACCTAAAGCTGAGAGCTTTTCCCCATTGAGAATAATATTCGCTGTAGGTTTTTCATAGATGGCTTTTATGATATTGAGGTATGTACCCTCTATCCCTATACTCTGAAGAGTTTTGATCAAGAAAGGATGCTGTACTTTGTCAAATGCTTTTTCTGCATCTATTGAGAGGATCATATGATTCTTGTTCTTTCTTTTGTTAATGTATTGTATCATGTTGATTGATTTGCGGATGTTGAAGCAGCCTTGCAGCCCAGGGATAAATCCCACTTGGTCGTGGTGAATAATCCTTTTAATGTACTGTTGGATCCTATTGGCTAGTATTTTGGCGAGAATTTTTGCATCCATGTTCATCAAGGATATTGGTCTGTAATTCTCCTTTTTGATGGGGTCTTTGTCTGGTTTTGGGATCAAGGTGATGGTGGCCTCATAAAATGAGTTTGGTAGTTTTCCTTCCATTTCTATTTTTTGGAACAGTTTCAGGAGAATAGGTACTAATTGTTCTTTAAATGTCTGATAGAATTCCCCTGGGAAGCCATCTGGCCCTGGGCTTTTGTTTTTTGGGAGATTTTCGATGACTGCTTCAATTTCTTTAGTGGTTATAGGCCTGTTCAGGTTTTCTGTTTCTTCCTGGTTCAATTTTGGTAGTTGATACATCTCTCGGAATGCACCCATTTCTTCCAGGTTATCTAATTTGCTGGCATAGAGTTGCTCATAATATGTTCTTATAATTTTTTGTATTTCTTTGGTGTTGGTTGTGATCTCTCCTCTTTCATTCATGATTTTGTTGATTTGGGTCATTTCTCTTTTCTTTTGGATAAGTCTGGCCAGGGGTTTATCAATCTTGTTAATTCTTTCAAAGAACCAGCCCCTAGTTTCGTTGATCTGTTCTACTGTTCTTTTGGTTTCTAGTTCATTGATTTCGGCTCTGATCTTTATTATTTCTCTTCTCCTGCTGGGTTTAGGCTTTATTTGTTGTTCTTTCTCCAGCTCCTTTAGGTGTAGGGTTAGGTTGTGTATTTGAGACCTTTCTTGTTTCTTGAGAAAGGCTTGTATTGCTATATACTTTCCTCTCAGGACTGCCTTTTTTGTATCCCAAAGATTTTGAACAGTTGTGTTTTCATTTTCATTGGTTTCCATGAATTTTTTTAATTCTTCTTTAATTTCCTGGTTGACCCATTCATTCTTTAGTAGGATGCTCTTTAGCCTCCATGTATTTGAGTTCTTTCCGACTTTCCTCTTGTGATTGAGTTCTAGTTTCAAAGCATTGTGGTCTGAAAACATGCAGGGAATAATCCCAGTCTTTTGGTACCAGTTGATACCTGATTTGTGACCTAGGATGTGATCAATTCTGGAGAATGTTCCATTGGCAGTAGAGAAGAATGTGTATTCCATTGCTTTGGGATGGAATGTTCTGTATATGTCTGTGAAGTCCATTTGTTCCAGTGTGTCATTTGAAGTCTTTATATCCTTGTTGATCTTTTGCTTAGATGATCTGTCCATTTCAGTCAGGGGGGTGTTAAAGTCCCCCATATTATTGGATTGTTGTCAATGTGTTTCTTTGCTTTTGTTATTAATTCCCTTATATAATTGGCTACTCCCATGTTAGGGGCATAGATATTTACAGTTGTTAGATCTTCTTGTTGGATAGACCCTTTAAGTAGGATATAGTGTCCTTCCTCATCTCTTTTTACAGTCTTTGGTTTCAAATCTAATTTGTCTGATATAAGGATTGCCACCCCAGCTTTCTTTTGGTGTCCATTAGCATGGTAAATGGTTTTTCACCCCCTCACTTTCAATGTGGGGGTGTCTTTGGGTAAAATGAGTCTCTTGCAGACAGCATATTGACAGGTCTTGTTTTGTAATCCAATCTGATAGCCTGTGTCTTTTGACTGGGGCATTTAGCCCATTTACATTCAGGGTAACTATTGAAAGGTATGAATTTAGTGCCATTTTATTGCCTGAGAGATGACTGTGACTGTATATTGTCTCTGTTCCTTTCTGATCTGTGAACAAGTTTGTTTTTAAACAGAAGAGTGTTCTTTCTGTACATACAAAACTTTTTTTAAGATTTTTATTTATTTATTTGACAGAGCGAGAGAGACACAGCGAGAGAGGGAACACAAGCAGAGGGAGTGGGAGAGGGAGAAGCAGGCTTCCCTCAGAGCAGGGAGCCCGATGCTGGGCTCCATCCCAGGACGCTGGGATCATGACCTGAACCGAAGCCAGATGCTTAATGACTGAGCCACCTAGGCGCCCCTGTACATACAAATTTTTTTTAAAAAGATTTATTTATTTGAGAGCAGGAGTGCACACATGTGAGTGGGGGAGGGCTAGAGAGGAGAGAGAATCCCCAGTGGACTCTTGGCTAAGTTCGGAGCCCAGCTTGGGGCTTGATCCCAGGACTCAAGACCTGAGCCGAAACTGAGATCTCACACTTGACTGACTGAGCCACCCAGGTGCCCCTATACATAGAATTTTATATCCTTTTTTTTTTTACCTAATGTAATATAAATCCTTTAAAACATATACATCACCATTTTTTAAAATTGTTTTAATTTGGTAAACTCTACATAAAACTGACCATTGTAACCATTTTCAAGTGTACCATTTAGTGGCATTAAATACATTCACATTGTTGTGCAGTCATTATCACTTTCTATCTCCAGAATAGTCTCAAACTAGAACTCTTTACCCATTAAACAATATCTGCCCATTACTCCCTTCCCTCGCCCCTGGTAACCACTATTCTGCTTTCTAATTTACTACTTGAGGTATCTCATATAATGGAATCATACAGTATTTATCCTTTTGTTTCTGGCTTATTTCACTTAGCTTAATGTTCTCAAAGTTCATCCTTGTTGCAGCATTTATCAGAATTTTCTTTCTTTTTAAAGCTGAATAATATTCATACACATGCACACACACATTTTGTATTTGTTCATCTGTCATAGGATAGTTGGGTTGTTTCTACCATTTGGCTCTTGTGAATAATGTTGCTATGAATATTTGTGTTTAGATATCTCTTTGAGTCTCTGCTTTTCACTTCTCTGGGTATATACTTAGAAGTAGAATTGCTGGATCATAGTTTGTTTATTTTTATTTTATTGAATTAATTTATTTTTTTTGAGGAACTGCCATCCTTTTTTCCGGTGACTACACCATTTTACATTCTCACCAAGAATGGATCCCAGTTTCTCCATAATCTTGCCAATACTTATTTACGGTTGTTTTGATAATAGCTGTCCTAATAGATGTGAAGTATCTTATTGTGGTTTCAGTTTGTGTTTCCCTCATTTGTAGTGATTTTGACCATCTTTTCATGTGCTTATTGGCTATTTGTGTATCTTCTTTGGAGAAATGTCTGTTTATGTCCTTGGCCCATTTTTTGGGTTGTTTGCTTTTGTTTTTGAGCTATAAGAGTTCTTTTATATATTCTGGACATTAGTTCCTTATCAGGTATATGATCTGCAAATATTTTCTCCCATCGTGTGTTGCCTTTTCACTCTCATTAGTGTCCTTTGATGTGGAAATGTTTTTTTAAATTTTGTAGCGAGTTTATTATTTTGCTGCCTGTGCTTGATACTATATCCTAGAAATCTTTACTGAATCCAATATCATGAAGCTTCTCCTGCTTTTTCTTCTAAGAGTTTTCTAGATTTAGCTCTTTTTAATTAGGTCTTTGATCCATCTTGTGTTAATTTTAAGGAAAGGGTCCAACTTCAATCTTTTGCATATGGATATTTAGTTGTCCCAGCACCATTTGTTGGAAAGTCTGTGCTTTCCCCCATTGAATGGTCTTGACTCCCTTATCAAAAATCTTTGATCATAAATGTGAGGGTTTATTTCTGGACTCTCTGTTCTAATCCATTGTTCCGTATGTCTGTCTTTATGCCAGTGCCACACTGTTTTGGTTACCATAGCTTTGTAATAAGTTTTGAAATTAGGAAATGTGAGTCTTCCAACTTTCTTAATGTTTTTCAAAATTCTTTTGGCCCTTTGGGGTTCCCATCACCACTTTTAATAAGACTGTGTGGTATTCTATTAAATATCCATACTCTGATTTATTGGTGGGACGTTTAGGTTGCATTTAATCCGTTCACTCTTGTAAATAATGGTACAGTGCATATCCTGATGGTATACATGTTCGCACACAGCAACTCCTTTATAATGTTTTTAGTTTTAATGTTCATATTTTTATTAGTTTGTAAGAGGTCCTTAAGGATATGAATGCTTTGTATGTTTTATATGTTGTAAGTGACCTCTCTGAGTTCGTCATTTGCCTTTGACTTGGTTTATTTAACTGTAGAACCACAAACTAGGAGAAGCCTGTATTTGCTTCATGGAGCCTTCGGTGACCAGCCACTAGTGGGATGAATGCTAGGCTTCCCTGTAATGAGATAAGTAGTGCAGTCGATTGCCAGAGAGAGGCAGGATGATACTAATGCACTATCTTGGTGTTCACTCAGCTATGCTAAGTATCCTTCCTTGAAAGTAATCTTGGTATGAAAGCAGTCTCTTCCTTTTCCTTCTTACTTCTGGTAACAGTTAACCTTTAATTGACCATATCTTTTGATGTTCATACCTTAGCCAGTCCCCACCTCTGCTGCCACCAACCAGTCCCTGTCCCCACCTCCCCTGCCTGCCGGGGCACCCACAGCAGCCCCCTGGCTGGCTTTCTTGCATCTGCTCTGGCCGATGCCTCTCCTGCTGTTTACATTTCAGTTAGTGTCATCCCTTAATAACACAGGTCTGATCTTGTGAACCTCTTCCCCAAGGCTCCCAGGTGCAAGCCAGGATCCTTGCAGTAGCTGCCTTTCCAGCCTAATCTTGTCCCACTTTTTCCTTCTTTCTTGCTCCAGTGATGGCAGCTTAATGCCTTTCTTCCAAAGCTCTTTTCTTCTGCTCATCTTGGGGGCCTCTGCCCATGTTGGAGCCCTGGTCTCGACCCTTTCCCTGTGCTCCTTCTGCTCTTTGCTCAAAATCACCCCTCACAGAAGCTTATCCCGGGGACCTGTCTCCTTGTCACTGGCCCACAAACATCCTGAACATCATTCGGTTAACGTCCTTCTCTCCACAAATGTGTAAGTCACCTGAAGACAGGTTCCGCCTCTTTGATTACCATTGTGTCTCCAGCTTGGAGGACATTTCCTGCTTAATAAATGTTTATACAGGTGATAAATTACACACATGGTTCTGTCTTTCCTCTTCCCAGTAAGGTCAAGGCCTACCATAACTTCTCCATCCTGCCTTGTCTCCTCCCGCTACTCACTTTCCTGCTTCCCGCAAGCCTGCGTTCTTGATATCTTTGCCTTAACATTTATGGGTTTTGCCTTTGTCTGGAAAACTCCTATTTAACTTTTAAGATCCAACTCAATCAAATATTACTTCTCCAAAATCTCCCTCAGTTTCTCTTCTTCTGACACTCTACACTTTAATTTATTTGTCACATTGTATTATAATTGTGCTATAATTCGTTTACCTGCCTTTCTCCCACCCCTTCATTGGCAAGGACTGATTCTTTGCCACCCACAGAGCCTCTTTTCTTCTCCAAATTACATTACTGCTTAACTCTAGAACATAAAGAGACAGCTCTGCTTCTGGTTATAAGTGCTTAACCTCATACTAAACTGTTAATTTCCAAAAGGTGGGAAGACCATTGTTCATCTCTCTCTCCCACAAGGTTGCTTTCCATAAAGAGGTTCATCTTGCTCTAGGCTGTGCATACCTGTAGGAGCAAAGTGGACGTGCACGGTAGCGTACTGTCGCCTTATATTGTTTATTAACAGCATCACTAAAACTGGAAACTGAATACATGTTTTTAGTCTTGCCTCAGAGCCAAAGACATCTCTCTACATTTATCTGACTGCCTGTTTTCAGCTGTTCCCATAATCTTACTTAAATGCCTTTTTCAAAAGCAATTTCAAAGCCACTAACCGTAAGGCCTTGCCTATTTCCTCCTCAGTATCCAGTTCTGAGTCTCATGTTCCCTGAAAATAGAGTTGTCCTTACTGTGTTGGTGGTTTGGATGAATGTGAGTGGTTTATGCTTTTGTGTAAAGCGGATATTCTCTCATTTGCATGAATTTCTTACCTTTCTCCATTTCCAGATCCATGTAACAAATAATGTGCCTCATCACAGTACAGATACTTAGCACATAAAACTGACTGAGCTGAAGTCTCTGGGCTGGTAACTTTCCTGATTACTCAGATGAAAATATTCTTCATGCTCTTTCTTTATGAAAAAAATAACATAAAAGGTTCTGAGGCCATTTCCTTAATCTTACAATATAAAGGAATACAAAGAGTATTCACATACTCAGTGAACAGCATAGCACAGACATTTGCTGATAGTTTCATCTTTTTAAAATCACCTGGGATGTTATTTCAGTAGATTCAGTAAAAATTAGTGTTGTAAGAAAGTTTTTTAAAAGACTTAATTGTCATGGGGCACCTGGGTGGCACAGTTGGTTGGTTATGTGTCCAACTCTTGGTTTCAGCTCAAGTCATGATCTCAGGGTCCTGAGATTGAGCCCTGCATTGAGCTCCACACGCTTGGCATGGAGTCTGCTTGAGATTCTCTCTCCCTCTGCCCCTTACCCCCTGTGTTTTACTGTCTCTCTCTCAAATCAATAAATAAATCTTAAAAAAAGAAAAGACTTAACTCAAATTTCTGTCAATTCTGTCTCATTAATATTTACCCCTTTAACCTTGCCACTACTAGGTGTTAGCAGTGTTTTTAATTATTCCCAGTCTGACAGCCAAAAATCAGAAAGGAGATACTCTGCTTTTGGTTTTTACCTTTTACTTTTTTATGGGTTTATTGACTGAACTGCCTATTTACAGCTGTTGCTCATCTTCATACTGGGTTGTTTGCCATTTTCTTCTTAATTTTTTCTCTTTCCTGTTGTCCCTTCTTGGTCAGAGCCTTCTTAATCAACTCTTGAATTACTACCACAGCCTCCTGCTTTTCCTTCCAATTTATCCACACCCCTGCTGCCAAAGTGGCCTTTCGAAAAGAAAACTGTGATAGTCTCCAGCTTAAAACCTTCTGTGGTCAGGAACCTTAGTTGCTTAATATCCTTTATTTAATTTCGTTTCTGCTTGAGACTAGCAGAATGGGTCTGGCTCTTCAGCAGAGTGGATTAAAGATACTAGATAGCTCACAGGATCTACCTATGGGAGGGCTCTGAAGGTAGGGAGACAGCACAGCCTCAGCCTCAAGATGGGGACAGCTTTGGTACCTGCACCATTTCAGCTGTAGTCGCCTGTGCTCAGGACCTAGAGTCCGCCTCTGCCCCAGCCTGAAGAAGACGGACTGCCAGGCACATGGCCACAGCACCGTGCTGTTCCTTCTGAGCCCCTGCAAGGTGAAACTGGATCCCGTGGCCCTACCCTAGTTGCAGGTCAGCCAGGGAGGGCAGAAGGTTTGGCTTTTACCTTGGGAAAGTGGGACGTTAAAATGTGGGAAGTTGCCAAAACGCAGGGAGGATGGTGAGAAGTTTTGGTGGGTGGACACAAGTTACAAAATAGCCTCTCAAGTTTTCTCTTGGCTGCCTTCTTCCACAAACTTCCAAACAACAACACGCTTCTTCCTAGTGACACAGCTATCCCAACAGCAGAGGAAATAAGCCCAGCATCTCCTATGAGAGAGAGAGAGAGAGGGAATGCAAAGTCTCACACCCTAGCACCAAGCCTAGGCTTTCTGAGTGACGTTCATTCACAGCCCACATTTGTTAACTTATTGACTAAATTATTAAGTTAACTATTGCCAACATACCTTGAATAAAATAGTAAGGAAACGGCCAAAAAACTTAGTTAATATACGAATATATACATCATGCAGCAAGGAAGACAGTGTGGGAGGATGCCAACATTCTGACTTTTGAAATGAGTAGTTGATATTTATATCTTCCCTCCCGTAACATTTATTTCATGGTCCCTTGGCCCTTAGCCAGTAACTCAGCTGATCAGGATTCTTTACCTGGCAAGGCGATCCAAACCTTTGTTCCAGAGGGATTTGTGCCGGCAATGGTCCTGCTTTTATGAGGTTGCCTGCAGTTCTCATGAACGTTTAGCTAGAAATGTGCCACTTGGTAGAGCCCGTTATCTTCCCTGTGTTTTCTCCACTTGCCTCTATGGTATCATCATGGGCCAGCATTTCCACTCCCTTTTTGGTCTGTTTGTCTAATGGAGTCAAAAGCCTGAAATAGTTATGTGGCACTTTGAACTTTCAGCCTGGGTCATTGTTATCCCCTCCGTTCCAGTCTTCCTTTGAATACTCATGAAGCACAGTCATGAGGATGGAAAGCAAACTTTTGCTGAGGTGGTCACTTCCCACTTCCACTCCCTGGTTCCAGGAATTCTTGCCAAGGGGACACATATTTTTCTGCTGGTCACAGCATGTAATATGTCTTGTAGGACTTTACCCCTGCCCCACAAGATCCTGCCTTGCAGTTTGTATCACAACAGAATTTTCAGTAGACCCTTCTACCACTCTGTAAGGCCAGCTGCATTTGATCCTTGCTTGATTGCTTGTTAGGACCATTGCATTTTATGAATGTACTGGCGTCTTTGTAAAATGAGTTTCTTGGTCAGAAGCACTATGGTGGTGATGGTGAATGAGGCCTTCGTTAAGTCCATGGATGATGTGGCTGGCAGAAACATGGCAGGCATAGAAATATATTCAAATCCTGAATAACCATTCCAGTGAAGATATTGTCTCCTCTGTGATGAAGGAGGTCTAATAAAATAATCTACCCACAACTGCTGACTACTGGCCCATCTCTTTGCAGTATGAGAGTTGGTAGGGAGACTCATATTAATTGCTGCTATTGGCAGATTTGGCATTTGCCAGGGCCCAGTGTTGGTGAGGTTGAGTTCATGTTGTTGAGCCCAAGTATTATATTCATTCTTGCCACCATGGCCACATGGCTCATGAGCTCTTTGAGCAGGTAATCTGGCATCTGGGGAAAGAGGCTGGCTACCATCCACAGGCAGATCATTTTGTTCAGCTCATTACAAGAATTTCTTAATGGAGCCTTCTGGAGAACATTCACATATAGATACAGATAGTTTCACACACACTCTATTTTTTTCCTCAAATGTCCTTGTCACCAGTCTGAGTTCTTGCCAATGAGTAAATGAATACACACACACACACACACACACACACACACACGCGCGCATACATATATATATCAGGCTATCTTTCCTTATAGGCCAAATGGACCCAAAGTATATTCTTTGACATTTTGTTCATGGGACAGATTTTCTTTCTCCACCCCAGGTGAGGTTATATCATTGCATCCATTCACTTTTGGCTGATACTATCATGTTGGGCAGAACCATTGATTAACCAGGCACAAATTTTTATCTGCTAGTAAACTGGTCACTGAAGCTGTCACCCTTTCAGGTCGTTTATGTAGGTCGAAGAAACATGCAAATAAGTGTTTGTGCTTATTTCTTAGTAGTAACAGTTACAGGGTGCAGAAACTTGAATGAACTCTTTGATGTGCCCAAATGAATTCTTTGATTTCCAGAGTCAGTATTGCTTTTGTTTTTGTTTGTTTTCCAAAAGATTTATTTATTTATTTTGAGAGAGAGAGAGCAGGGGAGGAGAGGCAGAGGGAGAGAATCTAAAGCAGACTCCCTGCTGAGTGGGGAGTCCCAACATGTGGCTCGATCTCACAATCCTGAGATCGTGACCTGACCCAAAATCAAGAGTCGGATGCTTAACTGACTGAACCACCCAGGCACCCCTGCTTTTGGTTTTGATGGGGAGAAGGAACTCCAGAGACTTTTTTTCTGGCCCTTCATTACTGTATAGTACTTACTCGATGAGACATGGACTCCAAGTTTAGGTTCTGTCAGTTGCAGGGTAAATCTGTCCCAATTATGTACTCATCAACTGAGAAGACAAATACAGATTTTCATAGACCTGCTGGGCCCTCTGTGAGATGAATTGAAACCAAGTTTCTACTTGTCACACTCTGGTGGGTCACAGTGGCAGTCAGGAACCCCAAGAATTAACATTATCTCAGAGTCAGTGTCCAGTCATTCTCAGAAGTTCTGGGTATCCCCTTTTCTCATTGTGCAGGTCCCCAAGGAGACAGGTGCACAGCACAGATGGAAGATTTATGGTCCTGACTTGAGGGATGCCTGGCTCTCCATTCAAGTAGATATGGTTCTGAGAACTGAGTCAAATCTGGGGACTGGGTAGGAGTCTGTGGCTTTCCTTCAAGTTATTCCAAGTCAGACCCCTGTTCACCAGACCTAGATTTTTTTTTTTCCTATTATATAGTGTATTATTTTGCTAGGGCTGCCATAAGAAAATACCACAGACTGGGTGGCATAAATAAATTTATTTTCTCACAGTTCTGGAGGCTTGGAAGTCTAAGCTCAAGGTATCAGCAGGGTTGATTTCTTTTGAGGCCTCTCTTCTTGGCCTGTAGATGTGGCCATCTTCTTCCTGTGGCTTCACATGGTTTTCCTTCTATTTGTTTCTGTGTCCTGATTTCCTCTTGTAATATGTACACCAGTCATACTGGATTTGGGCCCACTCTGATGACCTCATTTTAAGTTAATTACCTCTTTAAAGATCCTATATCCAAATACAGTCACATTCTAAGGTGCTAGGGATTAGGATTTCAACATACAAGTTTTAGAGAGATACAGTTCAACCTATAATATACAGTTTAAGTAGGGCCCAAGTATGCTCTCCATTTTATTTTGAGTTATGGACGTATCTGTTAACCAATAAGCCAAAGATGTCTGTGGATTGAGCCACTGGCAGATTTCCTTCCAAGGTTACCACTGAGTAATCTTGGACCAAGAGACTTGGCCAGCCATGGGCCTTAGTTGACCGCAAATTTTAGGCCACCCAGTCACCAGATGACGAACCCACTCTTGGGCTTTCGTGGTCTACTGTCCTGGTCATTAGCCTTCTCAGCAACTATCTCTCACTCCCTGACCCTCATCCCCAGTGTGGCTGCCTGCTCAGGAAGAGCCCTCAATAACAGTGTCCTCTCCATGTTGACTGCCCACCATTGTGCAGAGGGTTCTGGGGAACACAGGGCAATCACTTGGCACAGGCTGGCGTTCTCACACAGATCAGCATGCATCCTGTCTGCTCTCTTGGCATCCTGTAGCTAGGTGTGCATGACTGGGGTGCAGCTCAGTGTGCCTTATATCTGTATTCCAACAGAGGAACTCTGGTTCTCCCACTGACCAACCCTTCTATTGAGCAAGTATGAAAGTGACCTTGTGGGCATAGTGGTGGCACACATTTTAGTACCAGTTTCAGGCACCAAGCAGTCTGATTATTCAGAAGAATGCTGGGCAAGCCAACTGCCCAGTGCTTGTAGACCTTGCCAGCCCTGTAGCTGGACCCATGGGAAGCCACATTCAGGGGGAGCCTCTCTCCCCCAGCGGGAGTGTAGTTACTGGTCCCAGGTGGCTTTGGCCAGGCAACCCTGGGAGAGCTTCTGTGGTCATTTATCAACTTGCCACTGTAGCCTAACTGACTGATAGGACCTAGAACATCATACTCTTGCCTTTGCGTATGTTTCCCTTCTCTTTCTGGAGCTGTCTTCTCCTTCCCCCTTGCTGGGTCAGCTCCTCTTCCTCTTGCAGGCCTGTGCCCCGGTGTCTCTTCTCCTAAGGAGCTTTATCTTATTCTGGGTACCTTCTCTCTCAGGATGCTGCCCACCCCCCCACCCCCCCCGCTGCCCTTTCCTGGCTACCCAGTCCACCCTCAACAGTAGCAGCACTCACCATTCCAGATGGTTCTTCGCATCCCAGAGAGACTTCATTTTCATTGAGGGCAGGGCTCTTGTGCTGTTGAGCTCCCAGTGCAGAGTCTGTCACTCAGGAGGAACACAAGCCCTGGAAGAAATAAAGGAATGAAGTAGAGTTTCTGTTCGCCAGTCACGTGTTTATTTGGCAAAGCTTTGTGGCACACTTGCATTGCAACATCTCTTGCCCCTTCAACAAAAGGCAGAGGTGAAAGTGGTCTGTGAGATAACAGATTATTAAATAGTTGTTCTCGTTTGGTTTTCAGAAAGTCAAAACTACATCCTACTCCAGTGTAAGATCAGCTACAGTATCTCCTGGCTCTTCGGCACCAAGGGACTGAAACTACCCTTCCTCCGGCCCCTCCCTATCCCAGGTGTCTGTTAGTATTCTTACCCCGACTAGTTACCTGTTAGTGGGCTTCAGCCTGCTAGGTACCAGCCCTGTGCCGTGTCTCCTGCATACCGATGGCAGATCCTTGGGGCAGCCCTTGCTAGCTGGCATTCTAAACCCTTGATCTGAAGACGAGAACCAAACTCAGGAGTTCAAGCAATTTGCCCAAGGTCACAAAGCTAGTAGGTGTCAGAGGCAGTGTGAAAATGCAGCTGTCTGATGTCTGGCCTGTCTTCACTGCTTCAGTGTCCCCACTGCGAGAGAGAGAGAGAGAGAGAGAGAGAGTTTTCTCTTTTAATAAAACTTTCCTCTAATCATGAAAAAAAAGCTTTCAGTTAACCATGTGAAAGCCAGGAGCAGTGTTCTACTTGAACTACCACGTGGATATTTTTGTTTTGGGTTTTATGTCCCCTATTCTCTGATCACAAGATGGAAAGGGACCCATAGACTCCAAAACAGAACTCATCTTTCAGCTCCAAGCACTTACCTCAGTGCATTGTCTAAATAGTAAGGGTTCCTACATTTTTGTGTTTGTGGAACAGTACATTTTTTTTTTTACTGCCTATTATTCCATTTTGTATAATCTTTTTCTTACAGTTAACATCTAAGAAACCCAGTCCTTTGGAAAATGCCATAAAATAAATTAAATTTTCCTGGGTACTGTGATTTCTGTCTGCCGTGGCTTTCTTTTTGGCTTCTAAGCTGAGCACGCCTCTAAAATCTTAGCTTAAATCTTTAGCCAATGCATGTAGCCGTCTGCTCATTCTTTTGTGGCATCCAAGGTATCTTCTGTGAATGTTCAGGGCTGAATTACCAGGCTTCCTCTCTCTTCATCGACACCCACGCAGTATTCTGTGGTGGGGCACATTACCACCATGTTAGGAAATCAGTGGGTGTTCACACCAGAGGAGAAAAAGACGAGAATCGCCAAAACAAGCAAGTTCTTCCTATTCTTCCCTCTGTCTGAGAAATGTTCCCCTCCTTTCCCCAACGCCCAGTGGGTGGTACCTGCCAAAGAAAGCTTTCTCTTGCTCTTCAGACACAGGCCTGATTGTGAGCCCTTCCCTCCAGCGGCCCCAGGAGTGCAAATTTGTATATGTGCTGTTTGTTTGGGTTTGTATTTATTTTCCCAGCCCATTGAAAACAGGGCCTTTTCCTATTTAAAATAAATTTTGGAAGTGAACCACTTTTCCCTTTGAGCCCAGCCCTTCCTCACCATGAACAGGCAGGCATTTTCCGAGAGGATGGTGCAAACTGGCCGCGAGACACCACAATAACAACAGTACGTCCACCAACCAACTGTCAGCCCTGAAAAAGCCCCCCCTTGAAAAACGCAGCTGACTGCCACAGTCACTCCTGATGGCCATTAGCTGTCCCCGTGGAGTGCCAGCCTCTGCTCCTGTCCTGTGTCCTCGCCACGGCCGAGGACTGGGGCGGGGACACACAAGCAGCCGTGGAGGTGTCCTCAGGCTTCCGCAGCCGGACGCGGACGGCTGGAACGGGGAGAACCCGGCCCCTGTGTGGTTTTATAAACAGCAAAACAGCACAACACATTTTCAATTATCTACTGTTCTGGTAAATATTCTTAATATTTAGGCATTGTTTTTTTCTATTCACAGCCCTTTACAAATAGAAATGGATTTCCTTAGATTTGTCCCAGGGCACAGTGGAAACATGTGTTTTCTTTTTACACATGTGTTTAAATAGCTTTGCTTATTATTTACGTTTCTTCCCATAGTGTACTCAATCAAAACATTTTCTAGGCTTTCATCCACATGAGAAGCTTAAAAGGGCAATAATGAAAGCAAGTGTCTAGAAGCCCTCTGGTGAATGTGCCACAGTGTCAGCAGAGATTATTTTTCCAGGAAGGGGCAGGTTGCAGAACTTAAAGTTTTTTGTTTTTTTTTTTTTTTTGAACTTAAAGTTTTTATACTTTCTACCCAAAGTGTGCTAAAACAGCATTGACAATACAAGATGCTTTGCATTCTCAAAAACTGGGGAGACTTTGCTAACCATTTATTGCAATAAACGGAAAGAAAACAAATCCTTAAACCTTGAAGGGGAATATTTCCACTTGTTACAGTCACCTGTCATGGAAATTGCCCGTTTCAGGGACTGATCTTTTGTTCACTTTTCAATTTTGCAAGAAATTAAAACACACAAACACACCCCCCCCCCCCCCCGACATACAAAGTTTCAGGAAAGGTTAGGATTCTTTCTGCCACACCAAGAGGTGGTCATACTTCAGTTGGAACAACCTAGAAAGCTTTGTCGATGGTGGCGTGAACCTTATGAGATCGATCCTACTGGCCTGTGAGTAAGCTGCTTCCATCTCTCCCACCCCACCCATCTCCCTTAACCTCCTACCACGCACATCAGAAAGACAATGATTTTTCCCTCATAAAACAAAGTCTATATTGCCATTGCTTAGTTTCAAATTACAAAGCCAGTTCTGTTGGGGCTTCTATGGTGATGCAACTCCGTATTACTTTTGAGTCTGCTTGTTCACATTTACATCTGGACTCAGTGCTCCCACATTTCTGCATATTCTCGAACTGGGGAGTTCAAAACAACTCTACTAAATCCCCTGGGACTCTTGGATTCCAGAAAGATCTTTGTCATCAAATGGCGATTGCAAGACCTTTTTTTTAAGCAGTTGGCCCAATTGACTGAGAGCCCTGCCCATTTACCAGCTCTGTGAGGAGTGATGATTTATTACCCGATATTCCAAAGACAAATCCCATTTGGTGGTCAGGTAGAACTGGTTGGCACTCTGCCCTGCTGGGAGAGGGAGGAGAAGTAGTGGAAGAGAAAGTCACTGGCCTTTTACTGATAATAGGGATGAGATAACAACCTTTCTTTTGGTGATCTCTTTTGTCACATTATCTCTATTGGTAACAACTGGATGGGAGGCCTGTAATTCTCTGGGTTCACCCAGTGAAAATTGTGATTTATCCCAGAATTTTGGGAATGTGCGCCCCGTGTCACTGGCTTTCTGTTGTCCAAATGGCTTGGCTACTGCTTAGCGTATGTAAGTGTATATGTGTTGGGGTGGGAGGTGTAGGGGGCGCACAAGGATTGTGAGACTCCTGTAAGCTGTACTTTCTTTTGGCACATCCCAGATAAAGTCTTAAAAAGTGGCCACCTCTCCTGTGCTTGACAGATACTAATGAGGACAGCTCCGCTTCCCCACCCTCCCACCGCCACTCATAAAGCAGTGGCCTTTTCTCATAGGGGTTGCATATAATTTTTTAATGTGTGGGATGACAAGGGATAGTGGAAACTATTTGCCTTGGCATGTACTGTTCATTTCTCAGGAGTTTTATGTGCATTACACTATAGCCATACCCTTCGGATGTCTGGGAAGTGCCCGGAGCATTTACCAGCTTGTCTGTTCCCTTTAAATTCTTTTCCTTTGGCCAGGCTCTCCAGTCACATGCCAAGATTTTAAAATGTGTAGTAATTGAGTTTCTCATCGCTAATATTAATAGCCATTAGGAAGCTTGAGAGAGAAAATAGTAATTATCTAACAGATTAAATATCTGTAGGAGCCCCTTGATTTTGAAGGGAGCAGAGGACAAGTAAAGAGGCCCTAATATAGGATAAGACGCTGTGGTGTAACCCTTTGGGACTGAGATTTGCTAACTAAATACCTTGGGAATGGTGGGGACTACAACCCAGACGATGATTAAAAACCAGAGTGCTTTCATTTTCAAATTTCTTAACATGGCACCCTAGTTACTCTAATTATTTAGAACAAAAGTAGGGGAATCTAAAATTGTATTTTTTTTTTTGTAGTTACTATTTTCAGTTTACCACTTCAATTGTTTGTAATCAAAATAATAATCATATTCTCACTATAATAACTTCTGTGAACTGGGCAGGGAGTATCTGCTCCCTTTGGTAGAGTAGACATTTCTGTTGTCTCTAAGTGAACCTGCCACAGATTTCTGAGGTAGGTATTTGTAAAGCACTGTGAACCCCTGGGCTATTTCCAGGGAGTTGAGTAGAAGCATATTTAATAACTGCTCAGGTACACTTAATTGTGGAGCTTGTTTATATTTGTTGTTCTAACACAGTGCTGTTATTACTTAGAGCCTAAACTCCAATCAGATTCAAATTTACTTTAACTATTTGATCATGAACCATACAATCTAATGGGAAACTTGGCTTAACCTATCTTGTGAAATGCCTTGAGAACCAAATTATCCATGTCTGTGTCAAGCAAAAACAAAACTAGGTCCTCATAATCTGAAACATAAAAAATGAATGCCTAGAAGAGATGCTAGTTTTACCTTTGAGGCCAAGATCAAATTGCAGTTCTGGGGTCATAAATTCGTATGTATGTGTACATAAATGTTTATGTTTTGTATTTCTGTGTGTCTTTAATAAATAATATAGATATGTATATACCCACAAATATAAGTTTCTGTTAAAGAAAATAAAAAGTTATAAGGCCTGAAAGGAGACACCAAAAATATGATTTCCTTACAAATATTTGCAGGAATTTTACTTAATTGCAACCAGAAGTCTGACCTGGAAGTGTAGTGTTTTGACCCCCGAGCTGTCTGGTTTCCTATTTGCGGTGTTTTGCTCTCCACTAACTGTGAGAAAATCTATTTTACACGGTTTTAACCCTGTATATTCTTAGAAACACTGAAGTAGAAATTATTCCCTTGGGGGAAAAGAAATTCTCATTATTTAAAGAATGACTTGTAAAGGTTTCTCTTAAATAGAAAACATTTTTGAAACACTTAGGAAATCTTTCTTCATAAGATATATTTGAAAATAAAACAGCTTCTGGGTTTCCTTTCAAGGTAATGTGAGCATTGTGTAAATTTATCCTTATTTTAGTAAAATACTAACTTGTTAATAGCAAAAGGGTAGAGTTTATAAATAGTTCATGTAGGAGGAAGCATTTTCATACTTTTTTTTTTCCTGTTTCCAGCTTCTTGAACCTTTTTTTTTTCTCTCTAGTATTTTAAGAAAAGTAAAAATGAGGCTGAATAAACTCTGGGGATTTGGGTGTAGTATATGGTATTCTAATGGGCTAAAAGATACCAATGAAATTTAATTAGGATAACTGTGGGGCGAGGAGGCCTACTCTTGGAAAACTATAGAATTCACGTATCAAATGCTCGTAGATGGTATTTGCTGAATCTAGTAAAACGGTGGGGAACATTTTTTTCTGTGTAGCCTCTTAGAATTTGCCAGCATGATCAACCAGTCATGTACCCCATTTTAAGTCTCAGACATTTTCAGTTAGAGGAAAGCATCATTCTTCCTAAGTATTTGATTTAGGGATTTAAGAATGAGGAACACTGGGGCGCCTGGGTGGCTCAGTCATTAAGCGTCTGCCTTCGGCTCAGGTCATGATCCCAGGGTCCTGGGATCGAGTCCTGCATCGAGCTCCCTGCTCCGCGGGAAGCCTGCTTCTCCCTCTCCCCCTGCTTGTGTTCCCTCTCTCGCTGTGTCTCTCTGTCAAATAAATAAATAAAATTAAAAAAAAAAATCACTTTCATCACTCTGTAAAGAAACTCTGTGCCCATTAGCAGCTACTTTCCATTTTTCCCAACACCCTTCTCACCCCCATCCCTAGGTAACCACCAGTTTATATTCTGTCCCTACTGATTTGCCTACTCTGGATATTTCAATATGTTGGTGTTCTTTGTAACTGTCTTTCACTTAGCATAATGTTTTCAAGGTTCATCCATGTTGTAAGCATTTATCGGTAGTACTTCATTTCTTTCTGTTGCCAAATAATATTCCATACTATAGATGTCTCATATTTTGTTTATCCATTCCTCAGTTGATGGACACTTGGGTTTGCACCATTTGGCTCTTGAGAATAATGCTACTATGAATATTTGTATAGGTCTTTGAGTGGAGTGTTTTTATTTCTCATGAGTATGTATCTAAGAATGGAATTTCTGAGTAATTTTTTATCTCTGTGTGTAATATATTGAGGGACTTCCAGACTGTTTTCCAAAGCAGCTGCATCATTTTATATTCCCACCGAAAGTGGATGAGGATTCCATTTTCTCCACATTCTTGCCAACACTTGTTATTATCTGTCATCTTGATTATAGCATCCTTGTGGGTGTGAAGTGGTTTGTGATTTTGATGTCCATTTCCCTGATAGCTAATGATGTTTACCCTCTATTCAAGTACTTATTTGCCATTTGTCTATTCAGATCCTTTGTCCATTTTTATTTTTTATTTTTATTTTTTTTAAGATTTTATTTATTCATTTGAGACACAGAGATACAGAGAGAGAAAGCATGAGCAGGGAGAGAGGTAGAGGGAGAAGCAGGCTCCCCGCCGAGCCAGGAGCCCGATGCGGGGCTCGATCCCAGGACCCTGGGATCATGACCTGAGCCCAAGGCAGACGCTTAACCATCTGAGCCACCCAGGCGCCCCCCTTTGTCCATTTTTAAATTGAAGGTTTTTTTTTTTTTATTGAGTTGCAGGGGTTCTTTACATATTTTAGATGTAAGTCCCTTATCAAATAGATGATGTGCAAAATTTTTCTCCTGTGGATTTTTTCACTTTCTTGATGGTATCTTTGAAACACAAAAGCTTTTAATTTGGTAGTGTCTAATTTATTCAGTTTTTTTTGTTTTGTTGCTTTTTTTATTATATCTAAGAAACCATTGCCTAATCCAAGGCCATGAAGATTTGTGCCTGTGTTTTTTTCTAAGACTTTTAACACTTTTGTAGTTTTAACTCTTACATTTACATCTTTGATCCATTTTGAGTTAGTTAATTTTATGTGTGATGTGAGGTAGTCTCCAGCATTATTCTTTTGCACGTGGTTATCTAGTTGTCCCAAGTACCGTTTGTTGAAAAGACTATTCTATCCCAATTTAATTGTCTTGGCCCCCTTGTTGAAAATTAGTTGTCAGTAAATGTGAGGATTTATTTCTGGACTCTTGGTTCTATTTCTACATGTCTGTCCTTATGCCACTACCAAACTATTTTAATTAGCTTTGTAGTAAATGTTATTTTTTTCCCAAAAGGGTTAAAGCTGACATTTACTAATCAGGATCAAGAGTCTCTTTTAACCTAGTCAGTTTAAGCATCATTTTAAATTGTTATAAATAGGGGCGCCTGGGTGGCTCAGTCATTAAGCGTCTGCCTTCGGCTCAGGTCATGATCCCAGGGTCCTGGGATCGAGCCCCGCATCGGGCTCCCTGCTCAGCGGAAAGCCTGCTTCTCCCTCTCCCACTCCCCCTGCTTGTGTTCCTGCTCTCACTGTGTCTCTCTCTGTCAAATAAATAAAATCTTTAAAAAAATAATAAAATAAAAATAAATTGTTACAAATACCTTATTTTTTTTTAAAGATTTATTTATTTATTTATTTGACAGAGAGAGAGAGAGAGAGAGAGAGTACGCGCACAAGTGCACAAGCAGGGGGAACGGCAGGCAGAGGGAGAGGGAGAAGCAGGCTTCCCGCGGAACAGAGAGCTAGGACCCTGGAATTATGACATGAGCCAAAGGCAGACATGCAACCAACTGAGCCACCCACATGCCCTAAACACCTTATTTTTAATGAATTAATAAATTATTAATTGTGCCAAAGATTTTTTTCCTAGGATTTTTAGATTAAATCCTTACACAAATTTATCAGCTTTAGTTATTCCATTTTTTAATTTTTTTAAATTTTATTTTATTTTATTGTGTTAAAAATAATTTTATTTATTTATTTGAGATAAAGAGAGAGCACGAGGAGGGGGAGAGGAAAAGAGGGAAGCAGGCTCTCCACTGAGCAGGGAGCCCGATGCGGGGCTCAATCTCAGGACCCTGGGATCATGACCTGAGCCGAAGGCAGATGTTTAACTGACTGAGCCACCCAGACATCCCTCATTATTCCATTTTAACCAAATCAATGAAGAGAAAAATGATCCTCAGTATAGTCAAGGTCTTCATATTAATGGAATCGCATAGTGAGACATTAGTATTTGTAAGGTATAACTGGGGATGCTAATGGGTTTCAGTAACTCCTGTTAAAATCCTTTACTTTAGGTTGTAAAGCTGACCACATGTCAAAGTCCAAGCTCCTTTGCTTACCCCTCCCTATCTCTCCCCTGTACCTTGTCTCTCCCTATCCTTCTGTGCATCAAGAGCTCTAAGCCTCCTCTACCTCCCAGGGTACCCGGGAGCCAATAAAGAGTTGTCTGTGGTTTGTTGCAGACATGCCTGTGGTGTCCACCATTCCTGTCCTTGATGCCTACAGACTCTGCTTAGATGTTTCCCTTCTTTGGGGATTGCCTTCCTCCCAATTTAGTTTATTACTCTCCTTTATTTAATGAGGCATACCCTTTCTTGGTCTCCCCGGCTCCCAGTGCATGTCTTTGTTGGAGCACTTATATTGTAATCACCATCCTTTACCTGCTCTGTCTCTCCCTCTGACCTCAGTTGAGTCCCTCAGGAGCTGAGCACTTTTCCTGGCCCACCCAGGGCTTCATATAGTACTTGTGTATGGTAGGTACACAAGTAGCATGATTGGGAAGACTCTGGTTTGATTATTTTTTTAGAGGAACACCTGGTTTTTGACAGGATGAAAAAAATGTAACCATTTTCTGTTCACACTAGTCCCTATAACTCCTCTACTGAGATCATTTTCAGTGTCAGAAAGAGTAAAATCTCCACGTTGTAGAGTGTGTCATTATATGAAACTACTCCAGTTTGCTGCCATCCTGCTCCCTCAGTAGCAGCTCACCATCAGAGTGATATTTAGTTTATGTCATGTGACTAACATTTAATTTCCAGATAGAGATGTACAGCTCAGACTTGTTTAACAATGTTGGCCTTACTTCCATTTCTGAGGAATTTTCTATTTTTTCTGAGCCCAGGGAAGTTTTTTTCTAGAAAAACTGTATTTTCAGAAGAGAGCTGAGAAGGAAGTAAGACTTGCTCCAATGTGTGGGAAGGGGTTTCAGTGATGGGACTCAGCAGAGTGGAGGGGTGTAGGTGAAGGTAGACAGAGAAAGGCCCATGGAGCATCAGCTTTAAGTAGACCACAGGGCAAGACTGGGGGAGCGGTGATGGGGAGGTGTGGACAGGGCTGGTGTTGAGGAAAACCCTAAGAAGAAGTGATAGAAGCTTCTTGTAGAACCTCAGTGGTGGGAGAGCCCATGGAGAGGTTGGGCCCCTGAGAAAAGATGGAGACACACATAGTACGCCAGTGAGGAGCACAAGGTCAGGGAGGGAAGTGGGAGGGGCGGTGCAGGGCACAAGACAGAACGAAATGCACGACACAAGGGTACTAATGTCCTTGCTTAGGTGGGTATCACCTTGAAACTCACAGCCTGCTCCCGGGCCTCCCTGGGATCTCCAGGACTCCCTTTCAGAGACTCCAAAGCACCGCAGGGTCCAATATCTTCAAATACCAAGTGCAAAGGCCTCCTACCATAGGAACCTTCCAGAGAAACGAAAGAAAGAGCAAAAGCTGCTATGAAAAGAAGGAAAAACTGTGGCCGGAGACCGCATCCGTTTCGGTCACGTGACCGAGAGCTGAGGAGCACGGCGAAAACGTTTGCTTTTGGAAGCTGGGAATAGAGGAAGAACCTGACGAAAGGTGGTTCTGTGGGATGGAGATCCAGGAAGCTGGGAGGTTTGGGATACCTGAAACATTAAAAGAGGCTTTTGTGGAGCCTCAGGGGCATTCAACAAAAGGAAAAATACACAGGTCGGGAGAGAGTGGGGTTTCTTGGTCTGCTCCTCGGGTGGTGGGGCTGGGCTGCAGGCAAGGTGTGGCTTCAGTCCTCTCCTGTGTTATCACTGACCAGACGCTTCTCCCGAGGCCATTAGAGCATCAGCCCAGTAGTCTCCTGCTCTTTCCCTCTGTTTCTGGTATTGCCTTGGTATTTCCACTTCTTTTGAGCTCCACTGTGTACTTGCATGTTTTTCTTCTACCCAGATTCTATATGTTTTTAGCAGGAGGGTCTTTATCTCTGCCAGATTCCCCAGATTCCGCTTAGGCATGTGCTCTTTTTACTGCAAGACTCAATTTTTTTAAAGTGTGGTGCATTTTTAACTCCATACTTAAGAGGCTGGTGAAGTGGCTTGAGTCTGTAAAATGTATGTATCTGTACCTATATCTATAATCAGTTATGTTTTCAACTTGGACCACTAGTAGCTCAGGAACGAAGTTACTATTCCTGTTGTGAGGGCGATAGTGTGCTTACTTAAGATGTAAGGAACATGAGAGCTTTACAGTCACCTATTAGATAATTTTTGTTTAGGTTGCTTTTTAACTTATAAAATTATTCTAAAGATTATGGTTATAATTCATAACATACTAAAGAATGCTTTTGCATTTTTTATATAATGTTATCTTCAAAGTGAGCAAAATAGAAAAGCAAACTTTAATTGTGACTATATGTTCTGAAACTTTGGAAGAAGGATGACATTAACACAAATATTTAAAAGAAAAAGTGTGGGACGCCTGGGTGGCTCAGTAGGTTGGGCGTCTGCTTCGGCTCAGGTCATGATCCCAGGAACCTGGGATTGAGTCTTCCTGGGATTGAGTCCCGCCTTGCGTCCTTGCTCATTGGGGAGCCTACTTCTCCCTCTGCCTGCTCCTCCCCCGCTTGCGTGTGTGCTCTCTCTCTCTCTCTCTCTCAAATAAATAAAATCTTTAAAAAAAAATAAAAGAAAAAATGCATCATCTTTAAAGTTCTCGAATATTTTCATCAAATTACGGTGCTATTTTTAAATTTAAGTCTTCAGAAGAATTGTCACTTTCATTTTTAAACTTCTTAGAAATTTTAAATGCATACAACAATAGAATTATACAATGAACCTCCTCTTATCCAGCATGCAGCATTCCATTTTAAACATATGGCCAGATGTCATTTCATTTATCCGCCCACTTGCTTTTTCCTATCCCCACTTCCAAACAGTTTTAAAGTAAATCCTGGATATCATATATTGTACACATAAACAATTCAATATATACAGCTCTAAAAGATAAGAATTTTTTTTCTTTTTTAATGATCAGAGTGCCATTAAGGAAAAAAAATTCTTGATGTCATCAGATATATCGTCTGTCTTCAGATTTCTTTCTCTCTTCAATTCTTGTATAGTAGGGTTGGTCCACACATTCATTGCATTTGATTGATTCTCTTTACCTTAGGTGAATATTTCTGTGAACTTATGGGAACACCCTTCCCAAGTTTTTTTCTTGCTGTTTACTTATTGAAGAAACTAGGTCAAGTGTCCTCTGGAATTTCCCACATTTTGGGTTTGGCTGGCTGCATCTGCATGGTAATATTAACATATTCTTCCAGCCCCTGTATTTCCTGTAAACTGGTAGTTAGATCCACAGACTTGATGAGGTCAGATCCCTGTTGTTGTTGTTTCTTATGCAACAATACTTTGTGGTAGATGGGGTGTATTTCCTGTTGCCTCTCATTGGGAAGCCCACGTCTTGTTATATCTCTCAATTTCGTGTTAAGAACGTGTATATGATGAAGGTGGAGGTTCTGTTTTATGATTTTTTTATTAACGAGTATTTTTTATTTTTTCATTTGATATTTATATTATCAGTAAATACTGTGTAAGCAAAACAAAATTAAAAATCTTCTTTACATATTCTTCTAAACTTGGCCTCATTTAGGCAGTTAAGAATATCAAGGTAGTGTTTTGGAAATAATAAAACCTGAGTCATAGCATACATCGTTAGTTCCTTTTTAATCTGAGTCTATGTGAGTTCTGATTTAGCTTCTTAATTACGATCATAAGTCATTGCATATCTATCACTTTAATTTTTACATATCAAAATGAAGTCATGTTAGGTGAACTCTAAGAACTGGGAAGATAAAAAATGAGAAGTATGTGGTGATTTTTTTTTTTCCTGTGAAAAGGTAGATCATCTAGCAGTTAGAAAACAAAACAAAGGAGGCATGAGACTTGTTCTTTGAAATCCTCCAGAGATGCGATAATAATTGAGCTAATATGCATTGGCTTCTCATAAATTGCCTCGGTAGTTTGGGCCTTAGAAATTAGCTTTCTCCCCATGCCTCTTCACTGTTGCTATAGTACTCCTACTAGAGGCCTGTTTGTTTGTGTTTAAGGAGCTAGGATAATTTCTCTATTACATTCACTTCCAGAACTTGCATTTTGTTTTTGTCTTCCAAGAACTCTGTAAAGTACCATCATTACTCTAGCAGGACTCTTGCTACTAAGTTCATTATATCATATCAGAAAATCAACAAAATAAGATTTCGAGCAGTGGCTTCCAAATCTGAACTGTGCATCAGAATCCCCTGGAGCTCTTTAAACAGAATACAGGTTTCTGGAACCCACACCAGATCTACATCAGATTCTTGGGTGCTGGGGATTCTGGAATCCGTACAGGTAGAAAAGGTGGGAAAGACCCCAGCCTTGGAACTTCAGGTTCCCCAAGTGATTTACGTATGGGGAGTGGGCTCACGACTGGGAATTGGAAAGATTCTAGACTAAGTTGGTGGTTATTTAAACTTCGTAGTGGTTTATTTAATAACTGAAGATGGTAGGATTGATGATAAACTCTGAGAATTATTTACTGTTTTTACATATGACTTAAGTGAATGCATCAAAAATTGGACAAAGACCTAGCACATTGTAGAATGAGATACAAATCCCAAATGACTGACAATACTGAGGGGAATGTTTGTTTTTCTTTGAGGGGAATGTTTGTTACAGACAAATGCTGAATAGAAAATATAGACCATAATATCGTAGGAGAAAGCCTACATAAACATCGTAGGAGAAAGCAGTTCATTGTGT
The DNA here is from genome assembly GCF_009762305.2 of Zalophus californianus. Classification (NCBI taxonomy): domain Eukaryota; kingdom Metazoa; phylum Chordata; class Mammalia; order Carnivora; family Otariidae; genus Zalophus; species Zalophus californianus. Next base: position 103,973,236 of record NC_045602.1, on the reverse strand, counting down.
GTCATCAAGGACAGAGCCACAAATCTGTGATGTAATGCCTACTACAAAAACTAATAAATATGATAACTTAGGTGAAATGGAAACAAATACTATTCTCAGTGCTGAAACATTAAAAATGTTCCTTTTATAATCAGGAGCCCCACAACAATTCCTACTAGCAGCAATATTCAGATTCCGGCCCAAACAATAAGTCAGGGAAGAAAAATAATACAGGTGAAAAAATAGGAAATAAAGAAAGAATGAAAGTGTCATGAAAAGTCTAAGGGAAATATGGCAACTGATTATTAGAATTAATAAGAGGGTTTAATAGGTTTTTCAGCCACAGATCAACATATAAAAGTCAATTGCAATAGCAGATGATTTGAAAATGAAATTTTTAGGAATACGTATGATGGCAACAATAAAAAATAGGAAGTACCTCATGATAAACTTAATGAAGTATGCAAGAACCTTACATAGAAAAATTTTAAACCTTACTGAAAGAGATTTTTAAAAGTCCTTAGAAATAATTTTGGGAGGTCTGCCATGTCAGCCGTATAGGAAGTCCCATTTGTCTCCAAATGGATCGATAAATTCAGGGCCTTTCTAATCAAACTCCCAACAGAATTTTTTCATGCAACTTGGCCAGCTAATACTAAATGCTATATGAAAGCATAAAGGAGCAGGAATAACTCCCAAGTACTCCAGAAGAAGACTAGAAACAGTGTTGAGGGTCAGGGAAAGAACTTGCCCTACTGGATATTAAGGTTTACTGTAAATAAAGCTCAGGTGGTTGATACAGTACATATTGATGATAAGTCAATGGAATAAAATAACTCTGAAAGAGAGGCCTGTGTATAGCAGAGCTGGCACTGCAGATCAGTAGGAACCCTCTTCTATCGAATATTAAATTGTGAAAGAGTAAAAGTGGATTCCTAAGTGATACCACACCGAAAGTCAATGTACATAACATTGAGGTTTTTTTTAAAAAAAAGAAAAATCAGGTTATAAAGCAGCATTTGTCATGTGATTCCATTTTTATAAAAAAATATATGTATTTCTATATCTTGAGGAAAGATCTGGAGGACATCAAAAGTCAAGGTGCCAGAAGTAACTGTTTCTGAGTGGTCAGATTATTGGCAATTTAACTCTCTCCTTATACCTTTTTTTTTTTTTTTAACACATTGAGTATACATCACTTTTAATTAGAAAAAATATTTTTTTCGTTTGGAGGGTTCTTTTTTCCTTAGCTATTCTTATTTGTTTATTCTTCTAGATTAATTTTAGAATTGTTTTTGACAACTTCTAAACTGCCTCCTAACACACACACACACACACACACACACACACACACACACACACACAATGTTTTCATTGTGATTTTGATTGGAATTTTCTGGTACGTAATAGGCACTCAGTACATGTTTGTTAAATAAATAAATATGGTCACAATTGGCATCTTTATAACAGCCCTTCCAACCCAGGAACATGGTATGTTACTCAGGCTTTTCAAGTCCTTTTTTAATAAATGTAAGTTTTGTGATTTTTAAAATACAGATCTCACACATTGACACGATTAATGATTTCTAAAATTGTACGGTCTTTTCACTTTCCCCCACGTTGAGTCAAACTGTTAGCTGTGTATCTTTAATGTCAGGACTTAGAAGTGTCAGAATGATTTAAAGGTAGATAAACATGTCCTGTGTAGCGAGGTTAAGGACCTGGGTTTATTTAGCTTAGAGTACATGACTAGATTGAAACTGACTACCTATCTCCAAGCATTTGGTAGCTGCCAGCGTTCTTTCAGCTCTGCTGAAAACAGAACACAAGAACATGAACTTCAGCTACAGAGTGAAGAATTTAGATTACAGATTGCAGACTGGCAGTGCAAAGCTGAAGCCGCCCTCAGAAACACTGTATTTGGACTGCACGGTGTATCTTAATTCATTGCTAATTTAAAATTTGGGAGATTACACATAAAAATTTGGATATTCAGCTTTTCTGGAAAGGCCTAAAATCTGGTACCCCAGTGCCCTAATTCTCAGTGGCAGCTGAGGGTAGCTCCTGTCTCCTGTAAACCAAGCATGCGCTTTCCCCAGTTTTCCACAGCCCACACTCAGCCCTTTTCATGTTACTCTCCTGCCCCTTAAAGCAGCTAAGTTTGCAACCTCAATTCAAATGGTAAAGGAAGAATCAAGTTGCACGAGGCTAGGTGTTGCATCTTCTCGTTTGGAATTTCAGTGTTTCTTAAAATATGATTTACATACGGTCCTGGCTAACAAGCAGGAAGTGAACTGAATGATCCTTCAAGGATGTTTCTTGTCCTGTGATCCTGCTGTGATCCTGTTAGAATAGTCCAGTGGCTCCTAAACTCTTTTTCTCATTGCACACGGTTGTAGAATCGCAGAGTTGGAATGGACCCCCCTGCGAGACAGGGAGGCCACAGAGGATATGCTTCATCTGGAGCTGGTCCTACACACAGGAAGTGTGAAAGTTGTTGCCGAGGGGCGAGCTTGAACGGCCAGCAGTTCAGACAACCGGCTACCTCACTGAGAAGCTTTCTTAAAAAATCTGTTTCTTTTATGCATAGTTATTTAAAGGTGAGGAAAGCGTTTTGTAGGGAACTTTGAGTTTTATAAGTACCCAGTTCTGTCATCCCCATTATTATGCGTGGTCTGGCAGAGTTACGATTGTGGCAACCATTGTTTTGAGTATCATTTCATCGGTGCTTACACAACAATGTAGACATGGTTTTCATACCTAATGTTAAGGGCGTACTTTCATAAACCAAAAAGTGGGAAAGCAGTATAGGAAAGAAATTTCAGAAGCGATAATTTCTCAATTTGTTTTCTTCTAATTTTTGTATGCCTGAGAAGCTTTCTCATTCAGTGGTAACATTCTCAGATGGATCCCACATATAGTAAAATTAATAGCACATGTGGCCAGTGGTATTGCATACAAAGTCAATGAAGGGACAGGTAGAAAAAAAAATTTTTTTTAAGTAAATTTGGCCACAAGTACTAATTTTGTTCGTAAGTTTTTTGTTTTTTTCGTGGAACTAACTAGTTTGCCCCATTTGTTTTGGCATCAAATAGACATAGCTTTATTGTGACTCAGAGTCCAGTACTGTCCTTATTTAAGGACGTGAAATGTTATCTCAAGGGATCTTTTTTGGAGTCTCTAAATGTCTTGGGTAATAAGTGAAATTTTTAGCCCAGGACCAAATATTCCACTTACCCACCCAAATTGTTTCCCAATTGTGGTCTTAAACTAGGATCCTGTGTGTGTGTTCTTAAACTTATGGTAGGACTCTTGTTTTTTGGTTCCCACAGAACAACCCCTGTCCTCAACGTCACCCATCACCAGCAATGGTGAAGATCACACTTCGACCTATTTCAAAGGGCCCCATCAGGGCTTTTCCAAAATCTCCATCTTATACCGAACCTCACTGTATGTTCTAAATGAAGGTATCACACTGTGCTTTGTCTACCCTTGGCCCTCTAATAAGGACAGGTGTAACTTTCTGAATGGACAGTTTCAGAAGTAATGAGTTAAAACTTCATTTTTCCTGAACAAAATAGCTTTAAAATACACATCCTCTTCATTTTTAAAATGCTTTATATGTTCCTGATCTAGTCTAGCATAGAAGAAGACATTGTCAGTACTTGGTAGCTATCAGTCCCTTCCTTCCTACCCTCTTATTAAATCTCACCAAGTCTTCAAATGGAGAATGAGAGCTGACTCATAACCTCAGACCAGAAACAGTCACAAGTCTGAACTGGTCCTCAATGTGGAGCTGCTTCCAGGTCAGCATATAGTCATCTGATTGCCACCAAGTGCCCTTTCTTAAAACAAGTATGAGACCACTATCCTACCTGCTTACCTTTGCTAAAATTTAAGTGTTTATAAATTTAAGATCCAGTTTCTTTGAAATTAATCTTTAGGACTAAATCTTCAAGTTATCTGAGTTCCAGACTTTGAATTACATAATTATAACATTAGTTTGAACCTGCTGTTTTCTGCAACACTTAAAGAAGCTATCAAAATTAATAAAGGGCTGGCATTATAAGAGAGCATACAGGTTGAAAATTTGAATTTAGGCAACTGAGCTTTTTTTATTTTTAAAGTTCAAATCCTGAATGGGGGGGTCACTCTATAAGACGACCAGCTTGATCTCCTTAAAAGGTCAGAATTATGAATAAAAGAAAGGGAGAGATTATTTTAGATTACAGGAAATGTAAGAGACATAACCAAATGCAATGCATGAACTTTGGCTGGCTTCTAATTCAAGAGGAAAATCACTGATACACATTTTGGGGGTAGTTTGAGAAATTTGAATATGGGCTGGTTATTTGATGGAGCAGTAATGTCATGCTCAGTTGTGATCACAGTATCTTGGTGATATAGGAGAATGTCTTGTTATATGTGAGTCTATGCTCACATATTTAGGAGTGAAGGGTCATGATGTCTAATTTATTCTGAAATGATTTACCAAGGGGCGCCTGGGTGGCTCAGTTGGTTAAGCGTCTGCCCTGGGCTCAGGTCATGATCCCGAGGTCCTGGGATCTAGTCCCACATCAGGCTCCCTGCTCAAGCAGACAATCTGCTTCTCCCTCTCCCTCTGCTCCTCCCTGCAGCTTGTGCACTCTCTCTCTCTCTCTGTCAAATGAATAAATAAAATCTTAAAAAAAAAAAGAAATGGTTTACCAAATAGTATATGAAATATGACAAAATATTAACCATTATTGAGTCTAGATGGTGGGGTTTTGGGTGTTCATGGCACTATTTTTCTACTTTTCTGGATGTTTGACATTTTTTATGTTTGTGAGTGATGATGGTAATAATGAAGAAGTCATCTTAGAGAGAGAGAGACTGTGGGACAAAGTAGGTCTTCCTACTTTGAGGCTGCCTTGTGGTTTGGGAGAAGGCTTGGCTGGAGGAGAGCCATGCAGCGTTGGATGGAGCCACCTCTGAAGCAGCCTACCTGTCATGCAGTCCTGATGGCTCAGCAGGCCACTCAGGCATTTTCCCAGGCTCCACGTGCTCTCAGAAGAGCTGTGGGAGAGGGCTCTGCCTTGTGATGCACTGTACCACAGGCTTCTCTTGGCAGCCTGAGGGAAGTTCGCATCACCTTGGCAATGAGTCCCCTGGAAAACAAGTGAAGCTGGATAGTTTGACAGTAAAAGCTCCATGTTGGATATTTGTTCTCATTGTCTTGGGACTACGAAATATAACAACCCCAATACACGACCACTCCCTTAGAAAGCGTTACTCACTGGAGCATGGTACTACTTACAAGCCAGGATGGAATTCATTCAACCCATATTTGATTTTTTGTTGCTGTTTTTCCCTTTCTATTCATGAAGTCTCTGAATTTCTAATAAAGCCATTTTGGAGCAGTTTATTTAGACAAAATATGGAATAAAATAGCAGAACTCAGGTTCCTTCTTAAAACATGAGCCACCCTTTCTTTCTCTCATATATATCCCTGAGTCCCTTCCCCGCAGCCCCCTTTTTTTCCTAGAGACTTACTGCTCTTTGGTGAATGAGCCGGTGAGCCAGAAGAATGTTAATGTGGTAACAAATCATCAATTGGGGCCTCACTGGAGGTTGGGAGGTCTGTGCAAAGGTAGTAGAGCAGTAGCTCTTCACAAACTACAGGACACCAGAGGCCTGGACTGGAGACCCCGGGGGGCTGCTTGGAGGCCCGGGGTCGGCGGCGGGGGGGAATGGATTCTTGCCGGTACTGCTCGTCGAGTGACATTCAGCAGTGCAGAAATATAAATTATTTCTAGAAATACACATACCTGAAGACTCCTGGTAGAAAGCTGATTCCACAACGAAACTTTCCTCCTCCTAACCCCAGTCTCGTCCTGTGTCTAAGGACAGTCTTCTTAGATGTAGAGGACCACAATAACTGGCAAGAAAGCAGGCGGACTTAAATGGGATTTACAAGTGCTGTGGAATCGTGGAATGCCATTGTCAGGTAGTTTTCAAGTGAAGAGATGCTCACTTTATGATTTCCATTTTGTCCCCCAACCCCAGTCTCCTCCTGACTCCAGTTCTGTGCTAACACCAGTGTTAGCAAGCTTGGAGCTTCGACGCAGGGAAGGGCAAAGAAAAGGGCCTCCTGGATTCTTTGCCAAGTTGCTATTTAATTTTAGAGAATAGTGGAACTTTGCTTTAGTTCTGGATAAGTACAAAATCTCAGTGGCCTGCTGAACTCTGTGAGGAAAGTTAATTACATTAAAGAGCAAAGATAAGCATGTAGTCTTTATCACTGCCTGTTATCTATGGATAAATGAAATATATCTCTGTAGCATTTCAAGTAAGTATATTTTAGTGGCAGTGATTTTCTCTGTTTATATATCAAAACTAGTTTTCCATAAGAACTGACACAGTATCTTTTGTGTTTAATCTCTCTTCAAATTCTCTTTAAACAATAAAGTTTCCTATGGCCAGTGGAATTTGGATTAAGCAGGTGCAAATCTTTTTTACATGTTAAACTTGCCATTTCTCTTGTAGATGCCATGGCAGGGGTGGGGGTTGGGAGTGGTTTTCCATTGAAATCATGGTTAAGTGACCAGTTTAGGAATGATTCTCTTTAGCATAATCCTATCCTGGGGGTGGGAAGGATGGGGAAAAGGGTTCAGTGAACTCAGTTCTCCTGATAATTTCAGTAATCACTTAGTTACAATTTTCTTTAGTCTGCTTTCTTTTTCTGTAGAGGAAGGTATCATATTGAAACTGTTATTTAGCCTCCCAAGTAAGATTTAGTTATCATTCAAGGTATGTCCAGAGACTGTGCTTCCTGAATTCAGAGCTGTAGCTTTCATAGTCAACTTCAGTTTTAGCCCTTTCCTAATAATAACATTCTATTGCAGGAGATGTTGTACAGGGATATTTTTGAAAATCTCCATCTTAGTCACCTAGGGCAGTAAGTATTAAGTATGATTCACCAGCAAACATTTTTAGATACTGCATTTTGTTATTGTTTTTCACACCTTTGGAAGACTGACTTTATAAATCATTACTTTGAAAATCACTGTAAAATTTTTCTGTGTGTATTTGTGAATTCCAAATTGTTAAGGACTCCTTTCTTACAACCTCCTTCTTCCCCCCAAAGAAGGAGGACAAATAAACAGATGCAGAAGTCTCTTCCACTCTCAGTGACCAAAGGAATAAAGGATTTGTTTTAAAGCGCTCAGAATAATGCCAGTGGTGTACATATTTTGTTTGACATTTTATGCAGAAGAAAGGCACATGATCAAAACACAGTCCGTTTCAGATGTGTTAGAAAAAATACATTTCATCTCTATAAATCTGGAGATTATGCTATCATAGATGTCACTGTTATTGGCAGTCCTTGTGACTAAAGCAGTTGTGCTGTCAAAGCTGTAGCTTGTGTAGACAGACGTCAAATCTGCAGTCACTGATGTTGTTCTAGATCTTTCTACAGGGGTGTCAGAGGATACTGAATGTATAAATGGGAACTTTTTTTTTTTTTAAGAATTTATTTATTTGAGAGAGAGGGAGTGAGAGAGAGCATGATAGGGGAGAGGGTCAGAGGGAGAAGCAGACTCCCTGCCAAGCAGGGAACCCAATGTGGGACTCGATCCCGGGACTCCGGGATCATGACCTGAGCTGAAGGCAGTTGCTTAACCACTGAGCCTCCCGGGCGCCCCAAAAATGGGAACTTCTTTACTTCTTTGTGGTATGTGTGTGTGTGTGTGTGTGTGTGTGTGTGTGTGTATATATACACACATATATATACACACACATATATATAAAAGTTATTTCAGAACAGTTATAATCATGGATTTTGAAGAATCTGATGGTCCTAGAGACCACCTCTTATAACTCCTGACCCTTCCAATTTCATGGATATAATACTATCTCTGAGGTTGTCTTAGAACCTGGAGATGCTTATCCCTCTTCCCCCAAAGAGGAATCTTTTGCTACCCTATGAGATGAATGGTAATGTCTCCATTTGCAGATGGAATATACTCCTTTGTACCAGGCTTCTTTACTTGAAATTTTGTTTGTGAGACTTTTTTTCTGATAGGGCCTGGAGTTGTAGTTTATTCATTTTTAGGGGCAGTGTAGTATTTCACTGATTATGCCCCCTTCTCTTTAAATGTAAGTTTCCGATGTACATCTTTATAATTTGACATCTGTATACATTAGGAAGTGATCACCATAGGTCTAGTTATCTTCCAGGTAACATCCAGATAACTCTCTTCACTCTTTCACTGACCCCCCACCCCGCCTCCTGTAACCAATAGTCTGTTGTTTTTGTTGTATTTTGTTTGTTCATTTATTTGGCATTTTAGATTCCACATATGAATGAAATCATATAGTATTTGTCTTTCTCTGACTTAATTTCATTTGGTCTGATACCTTAAGGGTCCACCTATATTGTCAAAAATGGCAAGATTTCATTCTTTTTTTTTTTATGTTTGAGTAGTAGTCATTGTATAAATGTACCACATTCTCTTTATCTATCTATCGATGGACACCTAGGTTGTTTCCATATCTTGGCTATTATAAGTAATGCTGCAATAAACATAGGTGTGCACGTATCTTTTCGAATTAGTGTTTTCATAGTCTTTGGATAAATATCGCAGAGTAGAATATCAGGGTCATATGGTAGTTCTGTTCTTAATTTTTTGAGGCCACTATGGTTTTTTTTATTCTTTCTTTTTTTTTTAAGATTTTATTTATTTTTTTTTGTCAGAGGGCACAAGCAGGGGAAGCGACAGGCAGAGGAAGATTCACGCTCCCCACTGATCAAGGACCCCAGTGCGGGATTCCATCCCGGGACCCTGGGATCATGACCTCAGCCGAAGGCCAATGCTTAACCAACTGAGCCACCCAGGCATCCCACTGTGTTTTTTATAGTGGGTACACGGATTTACATTCTCACTAACAGTGCACAAAGGTTCCCGTCTCCACATTCTCACCAACACTTGTAATTTCTTATCTTTTTTTAAATAACCATTCTGACAGATGGTAGGTGTTTCTCATTGTGGTTTTGATTTGCATTTGCCTGTTAAATAGTGCTGTTAAGCATCTTTTCATGTGCCTGTTGGCCATCTGTATGTCTTCTTTGGAAAAATGTTTATTCAAGTCTTCTGCCCCTCCCCCTTTTTGTAGAGGGGAGGGGGGAAGGGTAGGAGGGGCAGAAGGAGAGGGAGAGAGAGAATCTTAAGCAGGCTCCGTGCTCAGTGCAGAGCCCAACACAGAACTCGATCTCACAATCCTGAGATCATGACGTGAGCTGAAATCAAAAGTTGGATGCTTAACTGGACTGAGCCACCCAGGTGCCTCTCTTCTGCCCATTTTTTAATCAGGTTGTTTGTTTTGTTGTTGTCATTGAGTTAAATGAATTTTGTATGTATTTTAGATATTAACCCCTTATTGGATATATAGTTTGCAAAACAAACAAACAAAAAAAACTTCTCCTACCCAGTGGGTTGCCTGTTCATTTTTTTGCTGGTTCCTATGCTGGGTAGAAGCTTTTAAGTTTGACGTAGTCCAATTTGTGGACTCTCACTTCTGTTTCCCTTGTCTTTAGAATCACATCCACAAAGATGTTGCTAAGACTGATGTCAAGGAGTTTAGCACTTGCATTTTCTTCTAAGAATTTTATGGTTTCAGATCTTACATTCAAGTTTTTAATGCATTTTGAGTTAATTTTGTGTATTATACACAAAAATGGTCTAGTTTTATTCTTTCGCATATGGCTGTCCAGTTTTCCCAACATCGTTCTTTTTTTTTTTAATGTTTTATTTATTTATTTGAGAGAGAGAGAATGAGAGATAGAGAGCACGAGAGGGAAGAGGGTCAGAGGGAGAAGCAGACTCCCTACCGAGCAGGGAGCCCGATGTGGGACTCGATCCTGGGACTCCAGGATCATGACCTGAGCTGAAGGCAGTCACTTAACCAACTGAGCCACCCAGGCGCCCCCCAACACCATTCTTGAAGAGACTGCCCTTTCCCTATTGTATGTTCTGGGCTCGTTTGTTATATATTACCTATTCATATATGTGTGGGTTTATTTCTGGGCTTTCTGTTCTGTTTCATTGATCTGTGTATCTGTCTTTGTACCCGTACCAAAATGTTATTTACTACAGCTTTGCAGTATAGTTTAAAGTCAGGAAGTGTGATACTTCCAGCTTTGTTCTTCTTTCTCAAGATTGCTTGGGCTTTTCAGGATCTTTTGTGGTTCCATACAAATTTTTAGACTTATTTGTTCTAGTTCTGTGAAGTATGCCACTGGAATTTTGATAGGTATTGCATTGAATCTGTGGATTGTGTTGAGTAGTATAGACATTTTAACAATATTAAGTCTTCCCAGTGTGAGTACACAATATGTTTCCATTTATTCTTCTTCAGTGTCTTAAAGTTTTCAGTGTCCAGGTCATTCATCTCCTTGCTTAAATTTATTAGGAGGTATTTTATTCTTTTGTTAGTGCAATTGTAAATGGGATTGTTTTCTAAACTTCTCTTTCTAATGTTTTGTTATTAGTGTATAGAAATACTACAGATTTCTATGTATTGGTTTTGTATCCTGCAACTTGACTGAATTCATTTATTCTAACAGTGTTTTGTTTGTTTTTTGGTGGATTCTTTACAGTTTTCTATACATAGTATTATGTCATCGGCAAGTAGCGACAGTTTTACCTCTTTTCCGATATGAATGCCTTTTATTTCTTGCCTAATATTTGTGGCTAGGACTTCTAATACTGCTTCTGAATAAAAGTGGTGAGAGTGGGCATCCTTGTCTTGTTCCTGATCTTAGAGATTTCAGCTTTTCACCATTGAGTGTGATGTTAGCTATAGGGTTGTCAAATAAAGTCTTTATTACATTGAAGTATATTTCTTCCATATCCACTTTGTTGGGAATTTTTATCATAAATGGATGTTGAATTTTGTCAGATTTTTTTTTCCTGCATCTATTGAGATGATCATGTGATTTTTATCTTTAATTTTGTTAATGTGATGTGCAGTATAGATTGATTTGCAGATATTGGACAATCTTGGCACCACTGGAATAAATCTCACTTGATCATGGAGTATGATTCTTTTAATGTATTGTTGGATATGTTGCTAATATTTGTTGTAGATTTTTGGATCTATGTTCATCAAGGATATTGGCTTTTACTTTCCTTTCTTTGCGGTGTCCTTGTCTGGTTTTGGTATCAGGGTAATGCTGGCCTTGTAAAATGTGATTGGAAGCTTTCTGTCCTCTTCAAATTTTGGAAGAGTTTGAAAAGGATAGGTGTTAATTCTTTGAATGTTCAGTAGAATTCTCCAGTGAAGCCATCTGGTCCTGGACTTTTGTTGTTGGGAGGTTTTTGATTACTGTTTCAATCTCCTTACTGGTATATTTAGATTTTGTATTTCTTTATTATTCAGTCTTGGAAGATTGTAGGTTTCTAGGAATTTATTCATTTCTTCTAGGTTGTCCAGTTTTTTGGTGTATCATTTTTCATAGTAGTCTATTACAATCCTTTGTATTTCTGTGGTATTGGCTGTAACTTCTCTTTCTGATTTTATTTGAATTCTTTCTCTCTCTTTTTCTTGGTTAGTTTAGTTTCTTTTGTGTATTTACTATATATTTTTTTTCCTTCTGGTTACCATGAGGTTCACATTGAATATCATATGTCAGTAGCAGTTTGTTTTAGATTAATAGCAACTTAATTTTAAATACATTCCAAAGCTTTACCTTATTACTCCTCCCCCATGTTTTCTATTTCTTTTTTCTTTTTTATTGTTATGTTAATCACCATACATTACATCATTAGTTTTTGATGTAGTGTTCCATGATTCGTTGTTTGTGCACATCACCCAGTGCTCCACGCAGAATGTGCCCTCTTTAATACCCATCACAAGGCTAACCCATCCCCCCACCCCCTTCCCTTGTAGAACCCTCAGTTTGTTTTTCAGGGTCCATCGTCTCTCATGGTTCGTCTCCTACCCCCATTTACTCCCTTTCATTCTTCCGCTCCTGCTATCTTCTTCTTCTTCTTTTTTTTCTTAACATATATTGCATTATTTGCTTCAGAGGTACAGATCTGTGATTCAACAGTCTTGCGCAATTGACAGTGCTCACCATAGCACATACCCTACCCAATGTCTATCACCCAGCCACCCCATCCCTCCCACCCCCCACCACTCCAGCAACACTCAGTTTGTTTCCTGAGATTAAGAATTCCTCATAACAGTGAGGTCATATGATACACGTCTTTCTCCGAATGACTTATTTCACTCAGCATTACACCCTCCAGTTCCATCCACGTCGTTGCAAATGGCAAGATCTCATTCCTTTTGATGGCTGCATAATATTCCATTGTGTATATATACCACATCTTCTTTATCCATTCATCTGTCCATGGGCATCTTGGCTCTTTCCACAGTTTGGCTATTGTGGACATTGCTGCTATTAACATTGGGGTGCACGTACCCCTTCGGATCCCTACATTTGTATCTTTGTGGTAAATGCCCAGTAGTGCAATTGCTGGATCGTAGGGTAGCTCTATTTTCAACTGTTTGAGGAACCTCCATACTGTTTTCCAGAGTGGTTACACCAGCTTGCATTCCCACCAACAGTGTAGGAGAGTTCCCCTTTCTCCGCATCCCCGCCAACATCTGTCGTTTCCTGACTTGTTAATTTTAGCCATTCTGACTGGTGTGAGGTGGTATCTCCTTGAGGTTTTGATTTGGATTTCCCTGATGCGGAGCGATGTTGAGCACTTTTTCATGTGTCTGTTGGCCATTTGGATGTCTTCTTTGGAAAAATGTCTGTTCATGTCTTCTGCCTCTTTCATGATTGGATTATTTGTTCTTTGGGTGTTGAGTTTGATAAGTACTTTATATATTGTGGATACTAGCCCTTTATCTGATATGTCATTTGCAAATATTTTCTCTCATTCTGTCGGTTGTCTTTTGGTTTTGTGGACTGTTTCTTTTGCTGTGCAAAAGCTTTTGATCTTGTTGAAATCCCAAGAGTTCATTTTTGCCCTTGCTTCCCTTGCCTTTGGCAATGTTTCTAGGAAGAAGTTGCTGTGGCTGAGGTCGAAGAGGTTGCTACCTGTGTTCTCCTTTAGGATTTTGATGGACTCCTGTCTCACGTTTAGGTCTTTCAACCATTTGGAGTCTATTTTTGTGTGTGGGGTAAGGAAATGGTCCAGTTTCATTCTTCTGTATGTGGATGTCCAATTTTCCCAAAACCATTTGTTGAAGAGACTGTCTTTTTTCAATTGGACATTCTTTCCTGCTTTGTCGAAGATTAGTTGACCGTAGAGTTGAGGGTCCATTTCTGGGCTCTCGATTCTGTTCCATTGATCTATGTGTCTGTTTTTGTGTCAGTACCATACTGTCTTGATGATGACAGCTTTGTAATAGAGCTGGAAGTCCGGAATTGTGATGCCGCCAGCTTTGCTTTTCTTTTTCAACATTCTTCTGGCAATTAGGGGTCTCTTCTGGTTCCATACAAATTTTAGGATTACCTGTTCCATTTCTTTGAAAAAAGTGGATGGTGTTTTGATGGGGATTGCATTGAATGTGTAGATTGCTCTAGGTAGCACTGACATCTTCACAATGTTTGTTCTTCCAATCCATGAGCATGGAACGTTTTTCCATTTCTTTGTGTCTTCCTCAGTTTCTTTCGTGAGTATTTTATAGTTTTCTGAGTACAGATCCTTTGCCTCTTGGTTAAATTTATTCCTAGGTATCTTATGGTTTTGGGTGCAATTGTAAATGGGATCAACTCCTTAATTTGTCTCTCTTCTGGCTTGTTGTTGGTGTATAGGAATGCCACTGATTTCTGTGCATTGATTTTATATCCTGCCACTTTACTGAATTCCTGTATGAGTTCTAGGAATTTTGGGGTGGAGTCTTTTGGGTTTTCCATATAAAGTATCATATCATCTGCAAGTAGTGAGAATTTGACTTCCTCTTTGCCGATTTGGATGCCTTTGATTTCTTGTTGTTGTCTGATTTCTGTGGCTAGGACTTCTAGTACTGTGTTGAATAGCAGTGGTGATAATGGACATCGCTGCCGCGTTCCTGACCTTAGGGGGAAAGCTCTCAGCTTTTCCCCATTGAGAATGATATTCGTTGTAGGTTTTTCATAGATGGCTTTTATGATATTGAGGTAGGTACCCTCTATCCCTATACTCTGAAGAGTTTTGATCAAGAAAGGGTGCTGTACTTCATCAAATGCTTTTTCTGCATCTATTGAGAGGATCATCTGATTCTTGTTCTTTTGTTAATGTATTGTATCACGTTGATTGATTTGCGGATATTGAACCAAACTTGCAGCCCAGGGATAAATCCCACTTGGTCATGGTGAATAATCCTTTTAATGTACTGTTGGATCCTATTGGCTAGTATTTTGATGAGAATTCTTGCATCCATGTTCATCAAGGATATTGGTTTGCAATTTTCCTTTTTGATGGGGTCTTTGTCTGGTTTTGGGATCAAGGTAATGGTGGCCTCATAAAACGAGTTTGGAAGTTTTCCTTCCATTTCTATTTTTTGGAACAGTTTCAGGAGAATAGGTATTAATTCTTCTTGAAATGTTTGGTAGAATTCCCCTGGGAAGCCATCTGGCCCTGGGCTTTTGTTTGTTAGGAGATTTTTGATGACTGCTTCAATTTCCTTAGTGGTTATAGGTCTGTTCAGGTTTTCTGTTTCTTCCTGGTTCACTTTTGGTAGTTGATACATCTCTAGGAATGCATCCATTTCTTGCAGGTTATCTAATTTGCTGGCATAGAGTTGCTTATAATATGTTCTTATAATTGTTTTTATTTCTTTGGTGTTGGTTGTGATCTCTCCTCTTTGATTCATGATTTTGTTGATTTGGGTCATTTCTCTTTCTTTTGGATAAGTCTGGCCAGGGGTTTATCAATCTTGTTAATTCTTTCAAAGAACCAGCCCCTAGTTTCGTTGATCTGTTCTACTGTTCTTTTGGTTTCTAGTTCATTGATTTCTGCTCTGATCTTTATTATTTCTCTTCTCCTGCTGGGTTTAGGCTTTATTTGCTGTTTTTTCTCTAGCTCCTTTAGGTGTAGGGTTAGGTTGTGTATTTGAGACCTTTCTTGTTTCTTGAGAAAGGCTTGTATTGCTATATACTTTCCGCTTAGGACTGCCTTTGTTATATCCCAAAGATTTTGAACAGTTGTGTTTTCCTTTTTATTGGTTTCCATGAATTTTTTAAATTCTTCTTTAATTTCCTGGTTGACCCATTCATTCTTTAGTAGGATGCTCTTTAGCCTCCATGTATTTGAGTTCTTTCCGACTTTCCTCTTGTGATTGAGTTCTAGTTTCAAAGCATTGTGGTCTGAAAATATGCAGGGAATGATCCCAATCTTTTGGTACTGGTTGAGACCTGATTTGTGACCTAGGATATGATTTATTCTAGAGAATGTTCCATTGGCAGTAGAGAAGAATGTGTAGTCCGTTGCTTTGGGATGGAATGTTCTGTATATGTCTGTGAAGTCCATTTGTTCCAGTGTGTCATTTAAAGTCTTTATTTTCTTGTTGATCTTTTGCTTAGATGATTTGTCCTTTTCAGAGAGGGCGGTGTTAACGTTCTCCACTGTTATTGTATTGTTGCAATGTGTTTCTTTGCTTTTGTTATTAATTGCCTTATATAATTGGCTGTTCCCATGTTCGGAGCATAGATATTTACAATTGTTAGATCTTTTTGTTGGATAGACCCTTTAAGTAGGATATAGTGTCTTTCCTCATCTCTTATTACAGTCTTTGTTTTAAAATCTAATTTGTCTGATATAAGGATTGCCACCCCAGCTTTCTTTTGGTGTCCATTAGCACGGTAAATGGTTTTCCACCCCCTCACTTTCAATGTGGGGGTGTCTTTGGGTCTAAAAGGAGTCTCTTGCAGACAGGATTTCGATAGGTCTTGTTTTTTAATCCGGTCTGATAACCTGTGTCTTTTGACTGGGGCATTTAGCCCATTTACATTCACGGTAACTATTGAAAGATAGGAATTTAGTGCCATTGTATTGCCTGTAAGTTGACTGAGACTGTATAGTGTCTGTGTTCCTTTCTGATCTATGCTGCTTTTAGGCTCTCTCTTTGCTTAGGGGACCCCTTTCAGTGTTTCTTGAAGGGCTGGTTTTGTGTTTGCAAATTCCTTTAGTTTTTGTTTGTCCTGGAAGCTTTTTATCTCTCCTTCAATTTTCAGTGACAGCCTAGCTGGATATAGTATTCTTGGCTGCATATTTTTCTCATTCAGTGCTCTGAAGATATCATGCCAGTCCTTTCTGGCCTGCCAGGTCTCTGTGGATAGGTCTGTTGCCAATCTAATGTTTCTACCATTATAGGTTACATATCTCATCTCCCGAGCTGCTTTCAGGATTTTCTCTTTGTCTCTGAGACTCGTAAGTTTTACTATTAGATGTCGGGGTGTTGACCTATATTTATTGATTTTTTGAGGGGTTCTCTGTGCCTCCTGGATTTTGATGCCTGTTTCCTTCCCCACATTAGGGAAGTTCTCTGCTATAATTTGCTCCAATATACCTTCTGCCCCTCTCTCTTTCTTCTTCTTCTGGGATCCCAATTATTCTAATGTTGTTTTGTCTTATTGTATCGCTTATCTCTCGAATTCTGCCCTCATGATCCAGTAGTTTCTCTCTCTTTTTCTCAGCTTCTTTATTTTCCATCATTTGGTCTTCTATATCGCTGATTCTCTCTTCTGCCTCATTTATCCTAGCAGTTCGTGCCCCCATTTTTGATTGCACCTCATTAATAGCCTTTTTGATTTTGATTTGGTTAGATTTTAGTTCTTTTATTTCTCCAGGAAGGGCGTCTCTAATAACTTCCATGCTTTTTTCAAGCCCAGCTAGTATCTTTAAAATCATGCTGAACTCTAGGTCCAACATCGTACTAATGTCCCTATTGAGTAGGTCCCTGGCAAACGGTACTACCTCTTGTTCTTTTTGCTGAGGTGATTTTTTTCGTCTTGTCATTTTGTCCATAGGGGAATAGATGAATGTGATAACAAAATGCTAACAATGTAACAATGTCCCCAGAAAATATAAATAAATCAGAAAAGACCTGAAACTTGGGGAAAAGAAAGGGAAAGAAAGAAAAAAGAAAGAGGAATAAAAAAAGATAAAAAGATAAAAACAAACAAAAACAGAACAATACAAAAAAAACAGAATATGATCATATATGATCAGGCTAGTGCATAGATCAGTGCCACACACCAGATTTTGGATGTATTTTGGTCTGTTAGAAGAAAGTGCCTCCTAAAATTTTAAGGAAAGAAAGACTTATATATGTACAAAATAAGGGTTGATAGAATGAAGGGATGGAAGATGACTGTAAAGATGAAAATTATAAAAGATTTTACAAAAGGAATTGATAAGAAGTTGTTTGAACAAAGAAAGAAGATTTAAAGAAAAAAGTGAGATAATGTGATCAGGCAGGAGACTAGAACAAAGCCATATCCTAGTGATTCAGTGTATATTTCGATCTGTTAGAAGAAAGTGTATCTCAAAATTTTAAAGATAGAACAACACATATATATGCCAAAAATAAGGGTAACTACTATGAAGGGATAGAATAGGACTCTAAAAATGAAAAATAAAAATGTTTTTTTTAAAAAAGGGATTGATAAGATGTTGGTTGAAAAAGGGAAAAAGAAAAATTAAAAAAAAAAACAGTTAAAAAAATTAACTTTGTAAAACTAATGAATCATTGTAAAAAAAGCCATGAATTCTATGTGCAGTATTCCCCTAGCACTGGAGTTCTCCCATTCTCCTTGATCGGTAAACTTGGTCTGGGCTGGCTGTTCCTGCTGATCTTCTGGGGGAGGGGCCTGTTGCCGGGGTTCCCAAATGTCTTTGCCGGAGGCGGAATTGCCCCACCCTTGTCGGTCTGGGCTAAGCAATCTGCTCGGGTTTGCTCTTGGCAGCTTTTGTTCCCTGCAAGCTCTCGGTGCAGCTTTGGAGGATTAGAGTGAAAATGGTGGCCTCCCAGTCTCCGACCGGAGGAGCCGAGAACTTGGTGCCCCGCCCCTCAGTGCACCCCCAGAGAAAAGCAGTCAGTCACTCCCTTCTCCCCGGTCTCCCTCCGCACCCCGTGCTCACCCGGCCTGTGACCGTGTGTTTCTATCTCTGGCACCCACCCCATGTGGAGTCTCCAAACCCAGCAGATCCCTGAGGTGCGCTCACGCGCCGCTCCTCCGGCAGAGGAAGGGGCGTGTCCCCGCTCTGCCGCTTGTTGGGTGTCTGCTGGAGGAGCAGTGGCCCGACTGGGCCGCGGATCACAGTTTATGGCAACCCCAAGCTGAGAGCCCGCTCCTCGGCTCCGTCTCTGCAGTCGGCTTCCCCGCTCCAATACCTGGGAGCTCTGCCTCACTCAGGCACCCCCGGTCTTTCTGTGACCCCGAGGGTCCCGAGACCACACTGTCCCACGAGGGTTCCTCCCCCAGCTTAGCCACTGGAGCAATGTCCCTCAGCGGAGCTGATTTCTAAACATTCCGATTTTGTGCTCTGCGGCTTTATCACTTGCCAGAAGCGCCCGATGGAGGCCCCCTCCCCCACCGTCTATTCTCCCGAATATTGCCTCAGATTCACTTCTCCGCAAGCCCTACCTTCCAGTAAGTGGTCGTTTCTCTGTTCAGAGAGTTGTTGCTACTCTCTTCTTCGATCTCCTGTTGAGTTCGTAGGTGTTCAGAATGGTTTGATCCCTATTCAGCTGAATTCCTGAGACCAGACAAAATCCAGGTCTCCTACTCCTCTGCCATCTTGCTCCGCCCTCCCATTAGCATTTCTTGTAGGACCCATTTAGTGGTGATGAATCCTTTACCTTTTGCTTATCTGGAAAGCTCTTAATCTGCCCTTCAATTTGGAATGGTAACCTTACTGGTTAGAGAATTCTTGGTTGAATTCATTGAACAGATAAAGTAACTGAGCTACTTCAGGGATGGGAGACCATCCCAGCCAGGTGCTCTGGCCAGCAGAGCTCAGATTGTAATGTTTACTCTTTCCTCTCAAGTGAGTCCCTCTATTGATTCCTTTTATTCTTTCATTTGCTAAATAATTATTGAGCACCTACTATGTAGTAGGCACTTGGGAGGCTTGTGGGATTCAGTGGCAAACAAGCTTGTAGTCCAGTGATGTCCTCTTTCATTTTATAGGTTATGGCTTTCAAATCACAGCCTATTTCCTCAAGAGAGGGATACGCCTTCACTGTTTCGGGGGTTCACAGAGGACTGGTAAGAAACTGATTTCTTGAGTTGACAGGCACTTTGCACTATTAAATTGCTCTAGAGAAGAAATGAAAATTAAGGAACCAAGATTCCAACTTGCTTCATTGCCTTTGTGAAATTGAAGTAGTAATTAAGAATATTTCTAAACATTTGTGATTTTTGTTTTGTTTTTTAATTTTCACTGATTTTGAGAACTGTGAGCTGAGCCACATTGTGCTTCACTCTCCTGCTGCATCTCAGCACTTTCATTGAGCTTCCAGAATGATTTGACAGGCAGTTAAACTATGAATCACTTCATCTTTGTCTGTGCACACCAAGTCCCTGGGATACAGAACAAGTGTGTACACGAGAAAATGCTTTCCCAGCCCAAAGCTGTCAGAGCCCTTCTTAGGTGTGTGACAAGGCCAGCTTCCCTCCTCATTTCCACAAGTCAAGAAGTCCACTGGGGAAATGATGTCAAACACGTCCAGCCAACAACAGTAAAGTCAGATGCTAATGACAATTCTCCAAGCTGATCTGAACATTGAAAAGAAAATCTAACTGAACTTCCTTGGATGATTTTAATATATAAGATATGAAACAGGGACTTTGAAAATAAACTGTACGAAGATTTGCTCTTGGAATCTTAACAGTGATCTGCACTTTTTAAACTTAAGGTGTCACTTAAATATATTACTCTCTTAATGGGGCTTTCCACTTTGTTCAATTCTCTTAGTAAAATAAGCCAGTTATCCTTGTATCTGTCTGTTAAAATGAAGGCTAGCTACTATGTATGGTAGAGATAGTTACTGCCTAAATCTTTATTTAAATATTAAAACAATAAAAATCTCAGTTATGACCTATGCAAAGAAAAGGTATACAGAAGTTGCTTTCTGTTTATACAATACCTAGCCCCAAAATGTTCAAAATTCATCATTTTGGCATTCTTATTTTTCAGAGAAGAAATGGAAGGACAAATCAGAGGAATTACTGGATAGAACTGATTATTTTGAATTTGAATTCTGATCTACTGAGTTGTATTGCAATGTTAGGTTTTGGGCAGAGGGCAGATAATGAATTCTGGGGCTCATTTCCCTCTTCCTGAAAGTGAGAAGCAGACTACTTACCACTTAGTTCATTAAGAAATTTTAAGAATTAGGGTTGCCTGGGTGGCTCAGTTGGTTAAGAATCTAACTTCAGCTCAGGTCATGATCTTGGCGTCCTGGGATTGAGCCTTGTGTTGGGCTCTGCACTCAGTGGGGAATCTGCTTCTCCCTCTCCCTTTCGCTCTGCTCCTCCCCCTACTCTTGCACATAGGAACGCGCTCTCTGTCTCTCTCATAAATAAATAAAAATAAATAAAATCTTTTTTTTTTTTTTTAAGAAATTTTAACAATTAGTGAATAAGGACACCTGGGCGGCTCGGTCAGTTAAGCTTCTGCCTTCAGCTCAGGTCATGATCCCAGAGTCCTGGGATCAGCCCTGCATCAGGCTCCCTGCTCATTGGGAGGGAGCCTGCTTTTCCTTCTCCCTCTGCCGCTCCCCCTGCTTGTACTCTCTCTCTCCCTCACTCCCTCTGTCAAATAAATAACTAACTAATCTTAAAAAAAAAAAGAATTAATGAATAGATATTAATGACTTTTATTTATTTATTTTTGGGTTTTCAAAGTCTATTCCTAGTCTCCTAACCAGATAAACATCCATGAGAGGTCAGAGTTTCAACACACTCAGGCTTCTGAAATGGGGAGGTCTAATGGGGGTAAGACCAGAATGACAGGTTAGGTCCCACTTAGGGAGGGCTTTGAAGTCTGCAGGTCTGTGGTAGATACTGAGGAGCCAGGATGGGGTTTTGAGCAGGATAAGTGGAGCTGTATTTTTTTTCTTTTTTTAGAACTGGTAACCTGCTTGCACTGAGTAGGATAAAATAGAATAGGGAAGAGTGATCACCAAGGACACAGTGGTGGTCTAGGGGAGAGGTAAGGAGATGGCTCTTACTAGAACATCAACTCATTAGGCCTTTGGTGTAATTAACCTAGCCAGGTGGTATGGTGTTAACTGTGTTTAAGTTGTGTGTCTCTGTAATCAACACCTTCACGCTTGGCTCCTGAGTGTATCAGGCTAAGAGGCGTTATTACCTCAGTCAGTCTCTCACATTGTCATCCATTGTTGGAAATGAACAATGTATGTAAAAGACTTCACTTATCTGATTCATACCATCCCTCTTTAGAAATATTGGTCATCTAAGAGGGAAGTTTTCACTTTTAGAAAAATGGCTTTGTGATATCAGTATGATACATGTGTATTATAAAAATATTAGAGCAATACAACCAAGTGTAAAGAAGAGAGAAGATCCTCACCTGCCACCCAGAATATACACTATTAGCATCAGCTAAACATCACTCCAGAGATAGGTGGAGGCTGCATAAGTGAACATGGATGGATAGACAGATGAGAGAGGAGGAAAGATACAGATGACATTTACCACTTCGTGTTCTTTTTTTTATTGAATGTTGGGGCATCTAGTTCTATGATTCCTTCAGCCTTCTCCACCCAGAAGTCAGTGGTTTTGCTTTAAGAAGTTGTAATGATAGATTAGTGGACTGTAGTGTAATTGTATCATCTTTGCTATCGCATATTTTACTATTTCCTTATTTTTCCTATTAATGACATTGCTATTTTCATAGCCTGATTCAGATTGGGAATTTGCCCTCCAGTTTAGGGGACTGATCTAAGACCAGTTGACCAAAGAGATGATAAGTAAAATAATTAGTAAGAACGTCAACAGGTTTTCAGATTTTATCTCCTATTCTTCCTCTTCCTGTATAAATCTGCACACTCATTAGAGAACGTTGATCCTGTTTCCCATATGTGAGTTCTAGTCAGAGAACAGCAAACTGACACAGGGGGAGGGCTGCAAAAGCCCTTCCTGGGGCTTTCATGGGATATAATATAATGGTCCAGGGGCTCAGGTGGACCAATTTGCAACCTCCTGGGTGCTCCCCACAGCTCTGTGCTTGCCCCGCCCTGCTGATTGCAAACACTGAAAGGCAAGGAGGAGAAGAGACATGTGTCTGATACATACATGCTTATAACTATAACTGAAAAATCTGGGACCAAGCATTTCTCTGTTCATAGATTTTTGATGCCTTTAGTAACTTGATTTTCTTCATTTTGTGCAGAGCTCCGTGTATTTCCTGACAGATTTGTGGTCTGTGTAAGTCAGCTTTCATTCAGTTGTGATCTTTTGGCAAGTCAGAATGAAGAATTGGTATGTACAAAAACATATAAATAAATCTGCTTAAATGACAACTTACTGTAAAAATCAAAAAAAGTGTTGTCTTCAGTTATCATTTGGTTATCCATCATTCAGTGCATGTTTTAAGGGACCAAAAATGTCCTACCTATTGCATGATAATATTAACTGATGTGTTTTGTTTTGTTTGCTTTTATTTTTTTTTATCCTGAAGACCCCTTGAAAATTTAGTTTGATCAGCCTTATCTTTTCTACGTCATTTTTAAATGGGAAAGCAACATATCACAAAATCGGTGATGGTGCTTATGATAATATTCAAATGAGATAAAGCAAAGTCTTTCAGTGAAATGAAGCAAAATCCACATGTTTCCACTGGAAGCTTTCATTGGGGTCAGTGGCTTTTGAATTTTATTCCATGGTGAATCACTGACATTTTCATGAGAATCAGTACTTGTCCCCAGTGTGTTGTTTCTTTGCTGATAGGGCTTGTTTTCTATCTCTTTTCTCAGGCTTAGTCTCAAGCTTCATCAGGTCCTGTTTCATTTGTGTTTCATTGGAGTTCTCAATGCAGTTAAATAGATACAAAAAACTCACCCACAATATTGTAGCTTACAGCTTTGTCTTGTAAGCTTAACATATACACTTGAGAGAGTCTACTTGGGTGTGTGTGTGTGTGTGTGTGTGTGTGTGTGTGTGTGTGTGTGTGTCTTTCTGTCTGTCTCTTGCTGCAGCCACAGTCCAATCTATCTGAACTTATCTGTGTGCAAACTTTTTTTCATATTTTTGGATATATTACTTGAACTTTAACAAAGAGGAAAAAAATCTAGCAGACATGAAACCTGGACATGAAGTGTGACATGATTATTATGCTTCTAAAATAATTTATGGGAATATTAGATTACTCCTTATGTTTATTATTTTTTAATCCATATGAAATGTGAAATTTGGCCCACATGGTCTAAAACCAGCTTCTTACCTCATCTTAAATAAATGCATAGAGACTAAAAGGGTGAATAGGGACCTAGGAAGAGTAAAGAGCAGAGAAGCTTTTGTTTGGAGCAGATGAGCGCTTTGGAAAAGCCAGCGGGACCCTTATTTCTTCATCTATCAATTAAATGGCATAAATCAAGCAAATTTGGTGAAAAGTATTAAAAGTGTATTCTTTGAAATGTTCCCAGGATGTTAGAGTTGTCTTAGTAAATTAATAAATATTAAAGTAGTAATGCTGTTGGCAAACAACTATAATATAACTTAACTGATTCTCAGAGCAGTGAAGAAATTCATCTGTGGTTTAAGAAAACAATTAGCTATTCCAGCAAGTGTCATTGCTTCAGATGGAATACAGAAGAAATTAAATCTTGTATGATATGTAATATTAATACTTAATATCTTAAATTGTTAAGGGTGAATTAAAACATTTCAATACAAATGAAATATTATCCTCCTTAGGGGCACTGGTCTTTATACAGATCGGAGTTTTCTATAGCTGCTGTCATATAAATCCTGTAATCTGGAGGACTTCCTAAATGTTAAGAATTTTCATTCTGAAGAGTTGACTAGTCTGAGCCTTTTACATAAGCCAGTTCAGTTTTCTTGTCTTCAGTATGTTGTTGTTTTTTTTTTAAGATTTTATCTATTTATTTGACGGAGATAGAGAGAGAGCACAAGTAGGCAGAGAGGCAGGCAGAGGGAGAGGGAGAAGCAGGCTCTCTGCTGAGCAGGGAGCCCAATGCGGAACTCGATCCCAGGACCCTGGGATCATGACCTGAGCTGAAGGCAGCCGCTTAACCAACTGAGCCACTCAGGCGCCCTTGTCTTCAGTATGTTCTGACTTCCAGTGATAACACTATCAGAGTTTATATCATGAGGGTCTTTCATTGTTTTCAGTGACTCTTTACATGTGCTCTGTCTCTGGCTCTTCAGCTGCTCTTCTTCTGCACCTCTGACTGTGCCTTCACGTACACACACTTTCCTAGCCACGCACACGGGAGTCAGCTAACACATAGCACCACTAACCAGCTCCCTTGCTGGACACAGGCTCTGTGTACCCCTTTCTCCTTTCAGGCCTCCAGTCCACCACTTCCTTAAGCTTGTTGTCCCTAGGAAACAGTGAAATATCCAGGCTTAGCAAGGGGTCCTCCTGCAAATTGCCCATCAAGCCAAAAACATGGTCCTTCCACTGCAGGTGCCTTGGAGCTTTCACCTCATTGATGTTTGACTTCTGCAGGGCCCAGCTGTCTCAGCCATTTGAGGCTCAATAAACCATCCCTCCTTCCCAGAATTGCCTTCTGTCTGAGAGAAGGCCTGCATACTCCTTGGTATATATTTCAAATGCCCAAAGCCAGTAATATCTGGCTTTTGTGTGCATATTCCTTGAACTTCTGGAAAGCTTTGAATTCTTTATCAGTTTACATTGATATTCACCAGAGGGCAGGATCCATCTCGTTTCCGTTGGTAGTTATTCTCCAGGAATGTCTGACTGGGCAAGGCCTGGGAAATTGGCTTCCTAAAGAGCTGTATTGGAGATGCATTTTTGTCAATAAACATCAGTGATTTTCCTGTAAGTGTTTACTGAACTCAGTCTTCCATGGCCCCAGAAGTGATGGGGGAGTGAGCCAGTACGCAAGCAACAGCCTGGGTGCCTCGCTTGTGCCTCGAGTAGCAGATTCCTTTTCCTCCTCCTCCTTCTTTTTTTCTTTTTCTTTTCCTTTTCCTTTTGGTTCCTCCATGTCTAAATGACAGTTGGTTAGGAAATCTGGGAGTGCCTATTCAGAACTGCTCTGCCAGGGGGTCCTTTCAGCCTGTATAGAAGGAAGCCAGCTGCCCTTCGCTCCCCGGTTCTTAAAGGTGGTTGCACAAAAGAACTGCTGTTCCAGATCGAGCAGTACAAAGGGAGTAATCTCCCTCTGGAGGGCAGAACGGGTGCAGCCATGCCACCCCCTCACACCCTCCTCCAGCACCAGGGAGGTCTGTTACCCCAGCATTGGGATTTCTGTTGCCCACCGAGGGGCGTTGGTGCAGGGAGATGCTCCGTGTTGCAATAGCTCTGTACCGAGTGCCCATGTGCCAGGGATGTGGGAATTGTGATGTGTACTTTGGGAAGAAAGGGCATTATTATGAGATGAGTCACTGTATTTTTCTTACTACAGTTTCTCATAAGAAATCTCAAGGCCCTTGTAGCCCCAGTGTTTGACCTATTGCTAGGAATGGAGCCGGGAAGTCTTTCCGAGGGTTTTACCTTTTGTTTTGTTCTGTGGTGTTTGTTCTCCATTACCTTTTTTTCCTGAGAAATATGAAAAGCATTAAGTAAATTTTGATTGCACTCAGTTATATTCCATTTCAAAAATATTGGCTTTCATATTTACAAACCCAGGTCCCTGTGTCGAAGCTGTTTTTTCCCTCAGATGTAAAGCTCTGGGGCTTTTGGGAAATGAAAAATTATTTATTATTTTTATTATTTCTTTATTAAAGTGAATAGCCAATAATCACCAAAGTAATTGCTTTACTAAGTAATAACTTTGTTGTGTAAATAGAACTCAGTATATAGCTGGGGCATTTCAGGGTCAGCACAAAGCTATTATCTCATAGAGCATTGGTTACAGGCACTCCTACCCTCTGGAGATCCTTCCCATCTGTTCTCACCATCACACTTGAACAAGTTGCTGAGTACTGGCTCTGTGCCAGGAGCTCTGGTAGGGGAAAAAAAAAGAAAAAATAGGAAAGTGGAGCTTGTAGTCTGCCTTCAAGGAGCTTGTAGTCTGCCAGACCAGGGGTACTGAAGGTTACCCTGGTGACCTAAAAAAAAAAATGTAATTCAAATAGAGCCTCCTTTTTTCTTAAAGATGTATCCATTCTGCACCTTAATGGCGCACTTGGATCCTCTGCTATTTGGAAGAAAGCCCCAAATTCTAAATTATTTTCTCACTTTTAAACCTAAGCTGTAAGTCTGTGATTCTTTTGGAAATTAAAAATGGCATGTAGCACACCAGGGCTGCCTGAAAGTCGGTATATAATTCAGATACTTGAGTTCTCTGCCTCATGCCTGCCCCATTCAGGTTGTGGCCAAGCTGTGGCAGTAGCCGTCAAGGTTCTGCAGACGCACCGGTCACCAGGCCCTATATGCTGGGCCCTCAATGTAGCATCACCTCGGGGGACGATCACTGGCATGTCCCGACGGGAGACACTGTTTAACACTAAACTGAACACGTGAGTCAAACTACTGTGTAATGGCAAAGAATTCTGCTAGCTTATGAGTATAAAATTGAAATGAGAACGAGTCTAAAGAAGCAATAAACTATGCTAGCCGGGATTATTTTTAGCTTGTCTGTCATAATTGAACCTCTGTGGGCCTTAACCCTCATCTCAGTCAAGGGGGGAGGTATCAAATTATCTCAGAAATCCTTTCTCACACTGAATTTCTGTCCAAGGAAGCAGATGAAAATGTAGCTAAGTAACAACCGTGAAATAATTTTGTACAAAAGAGAACTTCACTTGTAGGTTTAAAAGTTGTTGTAAAAAATGGGGGGTAGAGCTACATTTTGTTTTAGGAAAGATAAAAAGAGTATATAAAGAAACATTTCAGACCTTCTGTTTCTAGAAGAAATAAACTACTTAATAGTTAGACTATGCATTAACTTTGCACCCTAATTGACAGAATGTTTTATAAGGGAACTTCTGCCTAACTATAAATGAGATCATTCGAGAAAAGAACTCTTTTTTTTTTTTGTATCAAAAAATTAAATAAGTAGTGGATTTTTTTCTAAGTTTTTCAAAGTGTGTCATAAGCTTTTTAAGAATCCATTCTTCTCATCTTATTGTATTTCCTAAACAATGCTAGTGGTAATTTACTTGGAAGCCATTAACCAGAGATTCCTGTAGCCCTAGGAAAAGTTCCTTGACGGGGAAGATGTTGTTTCCATATTTCACATTTCCCACAGTGTTCTGAACTTAGTTTTCTACTTAATAACTGCTTACCAAAATTGTCCGTGTTCATTGTACAGAAACTCTAGAATTCTTTGTTTACAAAGAAAGTAAAAATTATCCACAACTCCCAACCTAAAGACAGCCTCTCTTAATGACCTAGTCTGTACCCCTCCATACTTGATACTTGATAGCTGAGGTCACTATGTACTTATTTTAGCCAGGACCCACTC
This sequence comes from Zalophus californianus, assembly GCF_009762305.2. Lineage (NCBI taxonomy): Eukaryota > Metazoa > Chordata > Mammalia > Carnivora > Otariidae > Zalophus > Zalophus californianus. The sequence goes on along the minus strand of NC_045602.1, from coordinate 103,945,624 downwards.
ATTTGTGAATTGTGTGTTTGTGTCCATTTTCCTACTGGTATTTTTGTATTTCACGAACTCCTGACTGTTTAAACACTTCTTACATAGTAAGGAAAGTTAACTTCTAGTGAATTTATCGTTTACCTTTCAATTATATGACATTGCTGTGTGGTAGATGTATATGTCCTCATTTTTATGGTTTCTGTAATGATTTCTGCCTTTGATGATCTTAGTGTTTTAGTGCTCATAGTTGGACAAATATTTACTTATATTTTCCTGTATTTTTGTGGAATTTGTTTTAGTTTGTAATGTGAGGTTTTTATTCTGTATATTGATCAGTGTTATGATTAATTGTGGTTTTTAGGTTTAAGGGATAAACATGCTCAGTCTGCCTCTACTAATGGGGCTTCACTTTTGGGGTGCACACAAGCAGGAGGCTTCTCCGGGACCAGGTTCTCCTTGCCCTGTAGTAGCAGGACTTCTCCAGTGCCCACCATCTTGCCTTCTGCCTCCAGGCTGACTGCCCTCTCCTCTTCCAGTCACCTGTGGCCAGTGCTAAAGGTCAGAACATGGTCACCAGATAGTTGAGGAACAAATTAGGGCCCACCCTCAACAGGGCCTACAGATGGGCTGTTTTCTTTGGGTTGAACTGGAAACTACGGTAGCCGTCAACACACCTGCTCTTACGTGGGCTGGCAGGTGCAGTGTTCTAGCGAAAATGCTGGTGGTGGGGATGAGATATTCTAGGTTGGTTTGGTCTGTCTAGGATAGTTTTTCTAGGCTGTGACAAAGAAGATAAAATTTTTTTCTCAGGTGAAATCATTTTGTTAAAGATTAACTGTCCTTGGGGGGCCTGGGCAGCTCAGTTGGTTGAGCATTCGACTCTTAATTCAGCTCAGGTTGTGATCTCGGGGTCGTGGGATTGAGCCCCACGTTGGGCTCTGTGCTCAGCACAGAGCCTGCCTCAGATTCTTTCCTCTCTTCCTGCTCCTCCCCCTGCTGGCACTCTTTCTCTCTCTCTCTCTCTCTCTCAAGGAAATAAATTAATTTAAAAAAAAGATGAACTGTCCTTCACTTATATGTTACAGTAACCTGAGGTTTCATTCTCCTTTCCTAATAATAAAATTCTCCCCAATGATTAGCCAGCAGTATTTGTGAATGAGATGGTTCATGTTCCCCTGTCTCCAGCACCCCTGAGGAGCCTGCCCTTTGGGCGCCTGGGTGGCTCACTCAGTTGAGCGTCCGCCTTCAGCTCAGGCCGTGATCCTGAAGTCCTGGGATCGAGCTCTGCAGGGAGCCTGCTTCTCTTCCTCGCCCGCCCACCGCTGCCACCTCTATCCCCGACCCCACCCGCCCGTGCGTGCTCTCTCTCTCGCTATTTCTCTCTCTCTCTCTCAAATGAATAAAATCTTTAAGAAAAAAATAAAAAGGAACCTGCCCTTTGCTGACTTAGAATAAGATAGGCTGGATAAGCTGGAGTTGGACATACCTGAGTCGGACTAGTTTGATAGACTAAGTGAGAATAGGGTGTCTTTGGGCCCTCTAATCCTTTGTGCCTCTTCTCCATAGTGCAGACTTAAAATCTTCCTTTGATGACCCGTTAGATGATAGATTCAATTAGGAAAAACAGGACAGGGAATAAAACAAGTAGAAAAGAGATCAAACTTGAAATTAGAAGACCTGGCTTTGACCACTGCCTCTCTCACTCCCTGGATGAGCTTGGACAAGTCATTTGGCTTTTCAGAGTATTGGTCCCCTGTTTTGTTAAGCAGAGGTAAAAGGGATGCCTATTATACAAGCTTTCCCAAGTTTTCCTAAGGATCAAGTGAGATAGTTAATATAAAAATGTCTTCTAGACTCAGAAGCACTCATCCAATATTAGCATTATTGTTTCCATTCTTCCCCGAAGAGGAGTCAATTTAAATGTCATTAACACCAGATTAGCAAATTGCTATATATCTTACCCTGCCTGCTAGAAATGGGAATATCCATCTGTACATATTATTTTCCCAAGAAGCTCAGCACCCTCATTTTTTGTCTCCACTTGCCAGCCCAGCTTCATTGTGCAGCTATAAAAAGAGAGGTAAAAAAAGTTAAGTGATAAACTCCCATTTAGCCAGCAAGTCACTGGTGAAGAGGGGCTACAGTAAGAGCATAAACTGGTGACCTTCGGTGGGAGCCCTGTTAACCAACATCCAGAGGAGGAGGATGGGTAGAGACCACCAGCTAAAATGCCTTTCATTTCCAGCAGCTGCCCATAGACTCACAATGAGATATGGCTTTGGAGGAAGGGCCCAGTCTCTCTTCTCTGAGGTACATAGGAATTGGGAGTCCACAGACTTCTCAGGCCCAAATTTGTAAAAGCTCATATGTTCATCTGAGCACACACAGTGATAGCACAGAGTGACGTGCTAGTGAATTATGTTTAGAAAGTTCATTTAGTAAGCAGATGATTTAGAATTCAGTACTCATTTTCCCAAGGAAACTGTGTCATAAATGGGGTGAGGTTCCCAGACTAGTTCACAGAAGCTGTTACTGTCATGAGATGGGAGTCTTGGAAAGGGGGTCTTGCTGTCTGCGTCCAAGAGAAATGGGAAGAGCTCTTCCTTCTGCATCCCTGGGCAGAGGGCCAGCTCTGAGCACTTAGAATTTTGAAATAAGACAGTCATCTGTGATGTCTTCTCTACGGCTCTTCTGCCTCACACCCACTGGTGTCCAGGGATACCGTGGGCCCTCTTCTGGCCGGCCCTACCCCCTGCGTGGCTGGTTACACCTTTACCCACCTGGCTCCTCTCCCATCCCATCCAGTCCCCCACACTGAGCCACGGGAGATGTTAGGGGTGGGGGAAGTCACCAACGTGAATGAAGGGCTAGCAACCTTCCTGCAGGTGTTGGCACTTTTCAACCACAGATTTTGTGGGAGAAGGTATTTTAGAATAAGGAGACCCCTAAAGATAGGGTATCTCGCCTGAGGTAGTCCCCATTAAGTTTCTATTTTTCACAGATATTTCCCTTCTGCTTTTAAACTGGGCACTATTAACCTGTGACTCATGAATTCCCTGAAATTAAAAAAAAAAAAAGTGTTTTTTTTTTTTTATAGTTTTCTAGTCAAAGTTAAATAGCTTTCATTCAGTCCTCAGAGTGGTCAGCGAACCCCCCATCATTAAGAAGCACCGGTCCCAAACCTGCAAATTCTTTAAAGCGTCCAAGTTTCATCATGCTCGAATGGCGCCAGAGACTCCACAGTGGGGCCTAGGGGTGAGTGGGACTTATTTTTAGGTTCTCAAGGGTTAGGTGAATGTAAACTGGAAAATCCCTATGAAATGTGTACTTCCTGCAAAATAACTTCCTTGATTTTTTTCACTGATTTCATTTTCAGGTTAACATTCTTTGCAACTATTTATTGGTACTTCCCTAGATCTACACAAGACAGTTTCATAGTCATCAATTCAGAATGAAAGAAAACTTTAAATTTTTTATTAAAACAACAACAACAACAACAAAAACCTAGAGTGTTTGCTGCTGACCCAGGGAGCAGCAGCAGAGTACTTTCCCTTAGAGATTGGTCCTTTCGTAGGAAGCAGAGCAAAGGAGGCCTTGGAAGAGGGACTTGGCCCAGAGAAACAGAGTGAAGCAAAAGATTTGTCCCTCACTGTGGGAATTGGACAGATGACTTAGCCTCATAGGGCATCAGTTTCCTCATCTCTGAAATGGGGAAGGTCACGTCCTCCTCTTGGGCATCTCTTGAGGACTCATTTGGTGCTAGTCCCTATATTAACTGCTTTGTGTATGGTATCTCAGTACAGATGTCTTCCATCTTTAGAGAAAGTGACTTAGTTTACAGTGGAATTCGTGAGATATCCTTTTCCCTTTCATTTGACCTCTTTTTGCTGCAGTTCCTTTGAGTCTATATAGATAGGGATAGAGATATGTAGTTTCTATACATTTTTTTAATTGTTCATTGGTACTCCATCCCACCTGTTTCACCCTTTTTACTTCCGTGACTTAATAATTACCAATAATTTAAGAAAATATTAGAAGTGAAATTTGGGAAAGCGAGACCTCTTCCTCATTTTAAGACATGTGGCTTCTGTATGGTCATAGTGCATCATGGTCTAAGATTGTGGTCATTGTCAGAATTCGTGCTGTGCTGGGGCTGCTTTTCTGTAAGTGACTTGACATTCCCTCGCATGTCACATTTCAGAATGCTGATGCTCCTGAAAATCATTGGGCATCACACTAAAGTTCAAGAATAACTTCTCTTTCTGCCTTATCACAGAGTTATAAATAATCGAAAGTTGTCTAGGCTTATACTCTAAATACTATTATTTGCTGCCCGAATAAGTTGATAATATATTACTTTTACTCTGCTTTCATTGTTTGCAAAAGACTTTTATTGTTTGTAGGGCGCTGTCACATACAATAACTTATTCAGTGCAACAAACCTGAGAAGAGATTGTATCAGTCTTGAACCTTTTAGTTTTCAAGGGACAGGAAGGCCAACTGAAAATGGCTTAACAAAAAAGGAAGGTTTTTGGCCCATGTGCCTGTAAAGTCCAGACTTCAGGTATGGCTTGTTGATCAGAAGCACAAAGAATATCATCAAGACTGTTTCTTCTGGCTCTGCCTTGCACAACGTTGGCTTCATTCTTAAGCCTGTATGTGGGGGTTGGCTCTGGTAGCTCCAGGCCCATGGGAACAGAGAGCAGGCCTCTTCCCAGGCCACCTGCAGCTCGTGCATTTCTTTGAGGCTCATGAATTCAGTACTCTGATTGGCCTGGATGGGGTCACAGGCCTGCTTCTTGAATCTGGTGTGGAGACAAGGCCTCCTGAAATGCATGGACATTAGATGGGGACTAGAGACAAAAATCTGAGTATTATTTCCAGGAAATGAATGAATGTCCACCATAGAAATAATTCTTACTCCTCTTTTCTAGAAGAGGAAACTGATGTTCAGGGAAGATAAGTAGCTTGTCTAGATCTCACTGCAAGGAAGAGACTGGGTGGGGGCTAGACCCAAGGACTTCCAAGTCAGCATCCTGTACTCTTTCTACAAGTTGCATCTCTGACTGTGATGGCAGATGCCCCACTGGGCACAGTGGCAAGCACTGCACAGAGGGCCAGGCCTTCTCCACTCAGTTCTGCCCCTAGCTAAAAGCACACTTAATCTCTCGGGTCTCATTGTTCTTGTCTGTCAAATAGGGACAATACCTGCCTGCCAAATAACTCAGTAAGGCTCCGATGAGATGTGGGGAAAAGTATAAGTTCTCTACAAATGCAAGGCAGCCTTACCTGCTTACATACCCTTTATGGTTTCTGTAGGCACCAAGTTTTCTTTTACAGTCGTGTCAAGAAAATGTGTTTAGCACTTTCTAGTTTCTAAAGTGTGCCGCGTATAGCTTGCTGCATTTACATTTTCCAAACAATCCTGAAGGACAGATGAGAAACCCACCAATCAGGGAGGTGGGAGATGGGTTCCGGGACAAGCAACCAAGGACTGCCAGACCTTGGCTTCCATCTCCTGCTTTGTTCTTCTCCCCCCTCTCATCCCAGGAGTGTTAAACTGATTTGATCAATTCGGGAGTTAAGTGATCACAAAGATTTCAGACACGGTAACATTTTGAATGTGACCTAAAACTATGTGTCCTAATATTTTACTATGAGTTACCTACTTTTAAAATATTCTGGTTGGGTTATTAATTATTTTCATTTAGGAGTGACTAAAACAATCAGAGGAAACACGTACATAACCATAAGAGAATAGATCTCTAAAGAAGATAAAGCCTGAGAGCACCACACTACTACAGTAAGTCCTACTGTGAGAAAAACTTTAATGGCATTGAAAAGCTTTTTTTCCTGCCTTCTCCCTTTATTGCCTCATATCAGGCAGGATGTTCTGCAGTCCTGGAAACGAGAGTGTGGTGGGATAGCTCCTGTCATCCCTTCTAAGTGTGGCTGGGAGGACCCTGGGGGTACCCCACTGGGGGCCGTGCTGTGATGGCGGGGTGCACCCACGGGGCTCTTTGAGTGACCTGCAGTCTGGTCCCATGGCCCCAAGGACCTTCCTCGGCAGTTCCAACCTGGGCTAATACTGATGTCCCGGGGCCTACAGCCTGCTGCTTGAAAGCTGAAGCAAGATTCTCCTGACAGAAGCCCCGTTTGTCAGATGAGTAGTGGCATTGCCTTCCATGCTGTTTGTCCATGTCGAGTGAAGGTCCCTGGAGTGTGGGAGTAACAATATTACCTGCTCACCAAGCTCTTCCGAAGGTGACATTGGCGAATAGTTGCAAAGCTTCTGAAACAGTGCCTGACACCCAGGTGAAACTTGGCACACACTAGCAGATCACATCCTCCAAATATGCCCAGAATCATCACTGATGCTCCCTCCATTAACCACTCCCAATCCAGCTACCCCATTTCTGTGCTCCCGCTTACTGCAGAATCCTTCAAAAGTGACTGGCCCCGCACTGGCCCTGCATGACCACGTTTGGCCATGGAGCATTTGAAATGTGGCAAGTCAGGAATGATGTCCTGTAAATGTCATATATAGACCAGATTCCAAAGACTTGGTATAAAAATAGAAAATATCTCAACATTTTTATATTACATGTTGTAATGATAACATTTTATATATTGGGCTAAATAATATATGTTATTGAAATCTGATTTTGCCAGTTTTCTTTTACTTTTTTAGTGGTCTATAGGAAATTTAAAGTTATATGTACAGCATATGTTATATTCCTGCTGGAGACCCCTGGTCTCTACTATGTCTCCTCTTCACTCTTGAACCCATCCATCCCAAACAGGCTTCGGTCCCAGCACTTCACCAAAAAGAGCCTTTGTCAAGTCGCCTTCCTCTGGTCAGTTCTCCCTCCTAACTGCTCAGCCACATTTGACGTGGTTGTCACTTTCAGTGAAACACTTTGTTCTCTCATGATCTCTTTTCCTGAATCCTCCTCATTTTCTTGACTTCTTTTTTTCCTCATCCAAACTCACCCTGTAGTGGAGTTATCCTGACTGATGACTTTCTATACCATCTGCATGGACTTCCCAGCTTTGTGTCTGTAGCCCAGACCTCTCTCTTCCTGGAACCTGTATCTTAACTTCCTGCTCAACATCTCCATTTAGATACCCAGGAGGACTCTTCAAGTTTACATATCTAAGGTTGGTTTCTTGGTTCCACTTCCCCAAGCCTGTCCCTCCCCCAGTACTTCCTGTGTTGGTAAAGGCTAACTTCCTTCACCCACTTATTTAAACCACAAATCTTGGAGTCATCCTTGACTTTTCTTCTGACCAACTATATCCAATCCATTGACACATTCCTAGGGGCCTCCCTTCAAATTATATTTCCAATCTAACCATTTCTTACCATCACCAGCTCCTCGTCTCTGAGTGGACTATTGCAGTAGTCTCATTACTGGTCTCCCCATGTCCATCTGTCCCTCTACGGCACCCAGAGTGATCCTTTTAACATGCCAAGTGACTTTTCCCCTTAGAACCTTCCAGAGGCACATCATTGTCCTTAGAATAAAATGTGCCATCCTTATGAAAGCCATATGTGATTTGCCCCCCTCACCACCACCAATACACACACACCCCTGCTACCTGCCCTCCAAACCCCTCCCCTGGATTGCTGTCCTGTTCTTCTCCCCCCAGGCACACACCATCTCCAGAGCCTAGGTGTTCATGCTTCTCTCTGTCTGAAATGCACTGTGTTCACATGGCTCACCCTCCACTCAGATCTCTAGGTAAAGCTCATCTTCGTACCTACTACAGCCTTCCCCCCCCAACCAACATATCTAAAACAGACACTTGGGACGTTTATTTCTCCTCATAACATCACAACCTTCTGACGCATCATATGTTTATTTGTTTCTTGTCTTCCCCATGGGATGGAGATTCCGTGAGAGCAGGGATGTTTTCTGTGAGTCCACATCCTTTTCCACAAAGGCCTCAGAACAGTGTTCGGTACAGAGTTCAGTGTTGCCTGATTGGATGATTCTGCCGGACTCTGCTCAGTTATCAAGTCTGTCCGTGCCCCATTAGAGTGGGCAGAAGTTCATTAACTCTGCTGGGTATCAGAATCACTGGGGAAATTGCTTAAAATGCATATGCTTTGACTCTACCCCCTGGAGATCCAAATGCAGTAGATCCTGGGGTAGAATCTGGAACATTTTTGAACAAGCTCCCCCGATAATTTTGATGCCTGAGGTAACTGGACCACACTTTGCCAAACAGTGCCTCCAGTGGACCGGTTTACATTTGTTTATCTGTTGCTCTGTTCTGTCAAGTATTATTTCATGTATATCAGCAGTGCTTGAATCACCTGGGAACCTAAATATAGATCTCATAGCCCCACCCTAGGTCTGGTGAATCAGAACTTCCAGGGATGGGTCTTGGGGATCTATATTTTTTGAAAAGCTCCCTTGGTGACAGTCTTCCCAACAGCCTGTGGGAGCCTCAGCTGTGTTTTACAGGCTCCTTGAGGAGGTTATAAACTCAAGAGCAGGTGTTTCTTATGTCTTTTTAGGCCAACTTCTCTTCCCATCCCTCATTAATCCAACAGTGTTCTACTCTAAACTGGTATTCAGTAAGTCACCATGGAGCGAACACCTTGATTTATCCACAGTTTCTATTTGCCTTTGTAACTTGAACATCAGCCAGTATTTCTAACTATATTTAAATCCAGCCCATTCTCTGATTAGAGGCAGGAAGCAAGTCTTAGCTGCCTTGCTAATTCTGGTGGGGATTCTCTTTGCAGTCTTTTCTATCCACAATTTAAGATGTGTTTCCCAAGTCAGACCAGACAGCATTGAGGTAACATCACTGATCTTCATACTTAAACACTCACCCATTCACCCTTCCTTTTGGACCTGTACTAGGGTGCACGTCCTTAGCCTCAGGGTGCATCCACTAGACTCCACAGCATCCCTGGGGATGGCGACAAGACCTGACCCCTTGCTCTGGGAGCTTTCCTGGGCTGCTCAATCTGCCAAGGAAGGTGTCCCCCTGGATTAGATTCCCTTTGGGGCCTATGGCCCTGCCCTACTTCTTTTTGGTTTTGTCCTGGAACTATATATAGACACTCTTTGTTTAAAACTAAAATCAAAGCATTACCAAAAATTAAAAAGTAAATGGGTGGGGAGTGGACGGGGCAGGTGATGTACTTAGAGGATTTTATTCCTTGGCTAGACTCAGAGCTAGCCTCTAGGTTAAGAAGAATCACTGATGAAGGCCCAAAGAGAGCCCTTTGGTTAACCTGTTTCTTTTCTTTTTTTTTTTTTTAGTGGTATTTTGAGATTTTGAGATTTAAAAAAAAAAAGATTTATTTTAGAGAGCGAGCAGGGGGAGGGGCCAAAGGAGAGGGAGAGAGAGAAGCCCATGTGGACTGCCCGCTGAGCACCGAGCCTGATGTGGGGCTCAGTCCCACGACCCTGGGACCACGACCTGAGCCAAAATCAAGAGTCAGATGCTTAACTGACTGAGCCACCCAGGCGCCCCTTGGTTAACCTCTTTCTTAAATAACTGAGTCCCCGTGGAGTGTGCACTCTGGACTTTGGATGGCCAACTGGTAACCTTTTTTAATATATTGAGTTTGTGTGTCTTCCTTGCAGAAGATGTCTGGGTCATTATTCAAGGCAGAATCTAAAAAGGAGTAGTGTCATTTAGGTAAACCCAAGAAGCACTTCCGAGCACGCACAGTCTGTACCTTAGAGTTTTGCCTCTGGATAAGCCACAGATTACATTTTGGTGCCAGATGCGAGAAGCCATTAGTAATCAGGACAACTCCCCTGGGAAATCCTGTTCCCAGTCCCTGTTCCAGAGGATCACTGCTTCCTCTGGAATATTTCTTTGGGGGGCTCTGGAGGCTGCGATTTAGTGACAAAGGGGAATGACTTGACCCTAGAAAAATAAGAATGAGAGATTTCTAATGAGATCTGACAGTTCAAGGACTGAAGAAGGAATCTAAGCTTTCTTTTTTTTCCTGCCCACCCAGTCTTCATACAAATGTAAATATGCCTCCTTCAACAAATTGCCAAATGTGGTTTTAATTTGTAAGCAGGAGACCCTGCCTTGCCATTTTCTTTTCTTTTTCTCTCTTTTTTAAACCAAAGTCACAGGTTTTGCCCTTTTTGAACTGGACATTTCCTTATGTCACTCCATCTTGTTTTCTGTTGTCCTTTTCCTTCCAAGGACATTTTCCCCCATTGTTTGTGATCAGGGGAATTTGGGACGAGAGTCAGTTGTCATGTTTCTTAAAGAAGTTTTTGAAGTTCCCATAGGAAATACATAGTGCTCTTTAAACTGAGTTTAAAAAATAAATAAATAAAGGCAGAGATTGGATCTAGTATGAGATTTGAAGAGTGTCACTATCGCGGCATCATACTTTATGTGGTCTACGCAGTATCCATTGTTGTTATTTATGACCCTGTCTGCCTTCCATTGTGGACTTCTTCAAGCCTTGGGGAATTTACATCATTCCTAATAGCAAAAGGCTTTCTGGTTCCCACAGAGTTGTTCAAAGCCTGACTCATGCTCCTTATGTTAATTGTTCAGCTCTGAAAATACAGCACTTACAGGGTGTGGTCGTAAGGGGAAAATCTACTGTACTTATAGGGCATGTTTAGAAGTGTTTCACACATAAATCTCAGTCTCTCTCTCTCTCTCTCTCTCATTTCTCCCTCTCTCCCTATACCCCTCTCTCTCTCTCCTCCTTCCTTCCTCCTCCCCTCCATCTCTCTCTCTCTCTCTCTCTCTCTCTCTCTCTCTCTCTCTCTCTCTCTCACTTAACTTTAAAACTGTAGCTCTATTTAGTCGACTAGTAAGTCTTATGGGGAGAAAGGGAGAAGCATCAAAATGCAGTATAATCCAATAAAACCTACAATATCCTGTTCACTGACTCTTAAAACTGACTTAGGTTATAACTGGATATGACTATGAGTGACATTGATCCAGGTCTGAAACCATAGGCGGGATTAGCGGGAGCTAAAGACTCATACTCGGGGCTGCAGGGTAGTGATTGCACAAAGGTCAGAGCACCGGCCTGTGGGGCACCCAGGCATCATACTGATGGCTGCTGTCTACCAGGCATTCTGGGACTGCCATTGTTAAATTCCAATGTAAAGTCTAAAGCAAGGGACCTACTGATAATTTCCCAAAATTGTTCCTCATGGCCTCAACATTTTACTGTGGAATTTGGTGGAGAAGGGCACTTACTGTCCCAGGAAATGAGAAGAGTTAACACCTTGTCTGGATTATCTCCTTAACAAAAAGGAAATGATTCCAAAACTATGAAATAGGTCAATGTTGGCAAAGATTGGGAGTTTTTGACATTTTATGAGTACTTCTGTATGAAGCTTCCTTGGGAACATATAACGATAGATACACAGATAATCTCTGAATTATGTAAAAACTGTGGTAGTGCTGTTAGGTCTAAGAAAAAACTCCCAGTTTTCTGGAAGCCAAGAATCACAAACTTCAGTTTTCAAAGTACCAGTATTCAAAGGCTTAACTCACTTATGTAGCCTTGAGTTTTGCAAAGGCCACGTTCTGTATTTTTGTAAATAGAGAAAATGTGTGGAATTCTTAGGCTAATCAGGGTACAGACCACAGTGCCACCAGGTCTCTCTGGAAGATCAGAGCTCACAAACATGCCGCTGCCTGGCACCGTGATTCTGGGCTTCAACACACTTGGGGCCACAAAGTTAGCAGATATTGGCCAAGAGTTCCCAGATGGTTTGGAACCAACATCCTTTCTCTTACAGTCTTGTATGTCTGTGGTGCAGATTAACGTATGAACTGCGTTGGGTAGGGGTCCAAAAAAAGGGACATTTACCGAAAAGTTCTAGATTTAAAAAAATTAAAATAGCTTAACACTAAGTGGTTTCATCTAGTCTTCACAAAAATCCGTTCACTGGGGCATTCAGAGCAGAACTGTTTTTTCTCATGTTCAGCTAATAGATTTCTAGTTGAACCTTTGTTATCTTTTGGAGTAGACGGAAGGAGCTCTCCACGGAGCGTCTGATTATTTTGCTGAGTGTGCGGAGAGTTCACTTCCTCCCAGTGCAAGGCGCAAGAGAAACGCTCGGAAAGAAATGTAGGTCCGACAAGTTTTCTTTTCCTTCTTTTTGATTGTGTGTGTGTGGATATGTGACATGAAGTCTGGAACTCAACAGGAGTTCATGGAAATTAATCACAAACCCCCTCTGGCACTGACCTTACCCTAAGTCTCATGCTTACCCTTCTGCCTTCCTGACTGTCTCTTGCATTCTGGACAGTGGGGAGCGAGTCCTTGCTTCACAGGTGTGTTGCAAGGAGTAATTAATTACAAGCACTTTGAAGATGAAAAGCACCTGTTTGGTGGTGTGTTTCATACAACTTTCCAAGTGACTACAGACCCATCTAAAAAAATACATTCCTTTGCTAAAATGCAGGTTCTGATTCTAATAATTATGATAATTCTCATGCCTCTGATTAGGAACAATAAGAAGGTGTGTGTGTGTGTGTGTGTGTGTGTGTGTGTTTGTGTTTCCAGACTAAAGCTTAGCCAAAGTAAATATTTCAGCTTCAGTGTTTTGAGTTTGGTGGTTTAAGAAATTTCTTGTTATTCACAAGCCTGCAAATCGGTGTTGAAGTTAAAGTCTCCAGTCTCAATTCTCCCCATGCCGCTCCTGCCCTGCCCCTCAAAGTGAATTTTACAGTTAGACTGAAGTTTGCATTGCCTTTTGTATGTGCTATAGAAAAGGTGTGTGTATGTGTGTGTAAGCACATCCTTGTGTGCACACATGCTCATACACACATGCGCGCGCATGCACGGCCTGTGCTTTGGATGTATCTGATCATTTACTTCTGCGGTAATAAAAACAATATATCAAATTTAGGCAATGTTGACCCTTCACTTCTGAAATGAACACCTGCCTGCCTTAGTTAAAATAGATCCATCATAACTCCAATATAACTACATTGCAAACCCAGTGATCAAGAAACAAAGCCTGTCCTCGTGTATCTTAATAACTAATCCTCGTGTGTTGGAAAATGTGATGGCTATTGCTTGATCCAGTCTGAATTTAAACATAACACTAAGGGATTGTTCTAGATTTGCCAGGGAGGTAAGGGAGAAGGAAAGGTAGCACGTGCCTCCTTTTTGAGGTCTAGGAAACATGACAAGGGGTATAGGAATTGGAGGGCAGCATGCCATTACAGCTTTACAAAATGAAACAAAACAAAATCTTTCTTTGTTTTAGTGCAAAAAGAACTGAAACAAAAGACAGCGTTGTGAGCAAATCATGGAGCAGCAGGGACATTGTGGGAACTTCTAGTGACCCAGTGATGGCGGAGATAACGAGGAGGAGGGGTGACAGTTGGGCTTCAACCAGTCCCCCATCAGAGTCCACAGGACAAGCAGAAGATTACATAAAGGCAGCCAAGAGCCACTGGGGGCTTCCTGTTCAAAAGCTGGAAAATGTTCATCAGACCCAGCCAGAAGACACTAGCAGCCAGCAAAAACCTCATTTCGGGGAGTGGTTAGAGACAGGGCTTCTAGGCAGGAGCCCTGTCTGTAGCTGTGAGTCAGCATCACCAGGTCCAAAACAAAGTCCACAAGGGGCCAGAACACAACAGAAACGCAGGAACCGGGGCTCTGCAGAAGATGTCGACCACCACAAGAGAGTTTCTCTTGGAAGTGATCGATTAGTCCCAAGAGAAATAATAGTGGAAAAAAGCAAAGCTGTCAGGGTTTTGCCAACCTCAGAGCTGTCAGATCCGGGGTTACTTTTGAAACAAGGTTTGGCAAAAACGGCATCTAATGAAGAGTTGCATGTTTTGGAAAATCTCTCCTCCGGACATCTTACAAAAAATCAGCCAGGGCAGGCACAGCAAACCGGCTCAGCCACAAACACTGAAAGATTATCTGCAATCCGGAGCAGCCCAACCAAGAAAAGAAAGAAGTACGAAAGAGGCCACTAACTTACTTAACGGGGATTGCAAACTTGTAGTTGGGTATATAATGGCTGAAGGTGCGGAAAGAGAGCGGTGTGTTTAGCTGTCCTGATGTTAAAGGAATTAGAGTGATTATTTTGTATAGAAAGTAGAGCTCCGTGTGAGGGTTAATTTTTAACGCATTCATCTGCAAGAGGCTATGTGCTTTTTCTAACAACATTGCTACTTTCTCATCATACTGTTTTGTCTTCAGAGCCATTCACCTTGTCAAGGTTGACCCCATTCTTGAACGAACTGCATGAAGAAACCAGGCATGTGCCTTTGTGACTCATCACTGGGCAGACCATACAATGGGCCACATGAAGACAGTGCTGTATCTAGGGGTACAATTTCTCCTCCTGTTCCTCAGCCTGAGTTGGGCAGAAGTGAAGGAACAGGCTAGTGGTCCTCAATATCTGGTTCTGGGCCCAGCATCACCATCTGAAAATGCGTTAGAAATGCAGACCTTGGGCCCCACCCCAGATCTACTGAATGAGAAACTCTGGGCGATTCTGAAACATGCTCAAGTTTGAGAACCACTGGACTAATTGGAGACTCCCTAGTGTTTGTTTCCTCCAGCCTGACTCCCATGGCCTCCAGCTCATCTGCCTGAGGCCCACATGTGGACAGGCACCCCCTCGTGCCCCCTCAGACTTGTAAAACACCTGGGTTCGGCATCTGAGCTGCTCTGTTCCTGGTTTCTCTACAGCATGGTGGCCACAGCACCCACAAAACTGTTACTTACCCTAAGAAGTGCTAGAAGTTTATGGGTAATTTGACTCAGCATTAGAGGAAGACATTAGAGGGAGAGGCTTGTTCTCCCTTGTAGCCCAGGCATGTCCCTGTCCCTGCCCTTGCCCCCACCTCTAAGATTTTGGTTAGGTTCAGGAAAGATTAGAACCCAAGGGGAACTCAGTGGCCAGAGTTTCCAGTTTCCCAGTTGGAAGGCATCACAAACAGTTTGAATTTCAAAACAGGAGCCTTCCATTTGCAGTATCACCCACTAATGTCTCCAGTGGGCTTGCTGAAATGTCACAGAGTGAATCATTGCAATGACTTATTTTGGATGGACACCTACTAAAGATTTTCTTAACCCAATTTCATTCTAAAATAGGGGAAAAACCATATTCAAAGGCCACCCATCAAATACATCTTTTTTTTTTTTTTTCTGTTCAACATTGTGTGGTCCTTTGAAGTAGCACCTCCCTAGTAACAAGGAAAATCAAGTATATTCCCAGAGTGTTAGAGTTAGCAGAAAAATAACCCAGAAGAGGCCCAATGAAATAAAAGAATATGGAAACAGACACAGTGTAGGTGGTTCAGAATGCTTAAAACTAATTGTGGTTTTGTGTCTCTAGCTCATTCTATACTTGTCTCTGACTTCTTTCCCACTTGAAGGGTAGGACTCCTTAAGAGGCAACCATACTCCCTGACACCATTTTGGGTCATGCAGTTCGGTGTTGGTCACTACCCTTGGCCATGAACGTAGATGCTATTCCTTTGCTGTTCCCCACACTGCCTGGACACCTGTCCCCTTCTCGTGGTCCCAGCCTCACCACCCCCACCAGGAACATGGCCTGCCCACCGGTGACCTTTCCTCTTCCCGCAGGTTTTTCCCTGCTCTTAGCTGATTCCAGTCAAAGCATTCTGTAGGAGAAGAGGGAGCCCAACAGAATACTAACCACAGTCGAGCAGATTGTATTCATCCATTTGGGAGTAGACTGCACAGAATGGAAATGCTCCACTGTGGGCCCCCTCTCTTGGAGTGACAACTGTTCTAGGTGTGCTCTTCACTGAAGTCAGGGGCAGAGTGTGTCACTGAATATTCTTGAACAGAATTCTTGGAACAGTTTAAACAGAGGGGGGCCCAAAGAATAACCCGGGTGATCGGCCAAAAAACAATAAGCTCCCTGGAACGGAATCTCAAATAAAAAAGACAACCATTTCAGAACACTAGCTGTTAACCCAGCACTAGAAGGAGATGTTTGGAATGGAGGCACCAGAGAAAAGCTTTTAATTGAAAAGTTTTTATTTCATTTATTAACTGGGGCCTGCACAGTGGGTAAAGCCAATCCTTGTGATTTAATGATTTTCTCTCAAGAACAGCCTTGGCTTTAGAGTTTGGTGTATTTGTGGAGATAACAATTACTGTGACCTCAAAGGGAAAATAGCACATTTGGTTGTACGTTGATAGGGTCTTTCTCACAGCGCACATGTACGTGGGATTGTGACAGGATTAACGGAGCGAAGAGCTCTCTGGTTCTGCACTGTGGCCTGTGTCTGAGGAATTTTGCCTTTAAGCATTTTCTCCCACATGTCTGAAACACCCCTGGATCTCTTAGTACTGGAGTGGTTGTGTAATTCTTTGGATGTTTGAAAGTACAAAGGGGAAAATGGCTGCCAGGTTTTATTGTTGCTTATTAGCTGGGAAATGCAGAGTTCTCCACGACTGGGAGTGGTATGTGTGTTGACATTCTTAATAATCTTATTAATTCCTCATCTGAAAATCTGAGAGCCTATCAATATTCTTAGACAAAAAGAACAAATTCTTCAACCACTTAATAACCCAAACTCAATTTATATTCAAGTCCCTGTAATTCTGATGCTTGGAAGAAATGTGGGTCCAATTCTGTTAATGTTACAACTTTGAGCTCCCTATCTCAGTGTCATGGCTTCTAAGTCACATCCATGTGCTTTCAGATGACTTTTTAATAGATTGATGTTGAGTGTTGTGTTTTTGTTGTTGTTGTTTAATGTCTATAAACAAATCTCTGAGAACAGTCAGTGTGATTTTTCTTACACTTTTTTTTTTTCTTTGCCACTGGAGGTTAACTGTTGTCCAGATATGCATGTAAATTGTTAAATGCAAAGGAGCAACTGTTTGGGGAGAGAGGAGTGAGTGCTATAGCTTTTTTGTTTATTTATGTTAAAGAAGTAAGAAAATGTATTTCATTTTATAAAAAGCAAGAATCATTAAAACCTCTATAGTTTGATTTATGGAGAATATAGCTTATTTCTTATCTCAATATATGTCTTAGGGATAACAGTGGGATCCCAGTTAATTGTTTGCTTCTGGTGTCATGTTTGGATTTTAGCATGAATTGTTTTGCATCGCACGGTCTTTGATTTTAGCAAGAGCTTGGTAAGGGCAAAGCACCTAAGGGAAGGAAACCTCTACGCCCAAGAGTCGGCCTGGGATCACAGTGCTGCCATTCCCAGTTTCCTTGAATTCCTTCTTGGCAGGCCCCACTGTCCTATTTCCACAGAATTTTAGTGAGTGGCCTTCCTTTTGAGGTAACAGATGCCTCTCCTAAGAGCCAAAAATCCTCCCTTCGGTGTTCCATGACTTGAATATGGAAATCATTTCAATTTCTTCTTTTCTCTTATGAGGAAATTTCCATGTTCGTTTTGTTAAGACGATAGAGTTCATTCCTTGTTATTGAAACACTAATGAATTGAAACACGGTGGAGCAAGTGAAAAATTGAAATTATGCTGATTTCTGTTAAGTAGTTTAAAATCTTCCTTAAGTAAATTAAGCATTATAAAATGAAGTTAATGCAGATAATTACTCAGGACAGAAGTAACTATATAGATCATTGGTACTGCAATTTAATGATATAGTTAAATTCTCAGAAATCTGCAGAACTCCTTCTAATTTGGTTTCTGTATTTATTTAACAAGACAAGGAACAAATGTATGTCAATGTGTGTGCTTAACAGAGGGGACTTGAGTGGATGAAATTATTACCTTTAATTGTGGAGAACTAAATACTGGACTTGAATCACATTCAAGTAAGTTTTGTACAGCATAATATTGCCATGTATTACTTTATAATTGCCGTTAGAATTACTTATCAAAAATCTTGATTCTTAAGTTAAACAAGAATCAGGAAAGCCATACGTTTGGCCCCAAAGCATCTGATCAGGTGACTGTAGTTGTGGATTTGACAGAACCCCAGAAAAAGTTTTATTAGTCAAGTTAGGAAGCTAGACGTTGCAGTCATCACCAGGAGAGTTCTTTTTTCCCCATCGCAGTTATCCTGTCGTTTGTTTTGTTTAAACTGCTTAAATAGTTTAATGTGTCTGAAAGTACATGGGTCAAAGTAGTATGTAGAGGAAACGAACCTACTTTATAAATAAAAAGTAAAATTGTTTAAAAAAATTAAATGAGTGTGTATCACTTTTCTCCAAAACAAGTGAGTTAGCCCCAAAGAATATACATCCAAAATGCCCTTTTCTGAACATGTGATTTAAAATTATATTCTCTTAGAGATTTTTTTTCCTTCTTGAAGCAACTCTGAGGTTTTGAGCACTATGTTAAAATAATCCCAAGGAGCTCTGCTTCTGAACATTTAGGTCTGGAGAACCCTGTGTGGGATGTTGTGATTAAATTGGCCCATAAGATTCCGGGGTGGTCTTTACAATTCAGATATGTTCCCATTTCTTCCAGTTGTGAGCTAAGAGAGATCCCTCTTGTGAGAGGTTAAAGTATGCAACCTTGACTCCTTTCCAGAAAAACCTTGACATTTCCCAAGTGGATTCATTTCCATTTTCTAAGTGGATCTAGTCCTTGTTCACCACTGAATGAAGTCCTGGGCCAACTCTTTGTCTACACTGCCTGTTATGATGGGATCTCAGGCCCCTTTGATTGCTTGTATGTGTATCTCCCCTCGGATCTGTACCTAATCTTTCAGAGGCATTTCAATATGAGGTTGGGATAATACATTTGAAAAGCTGTGTGTGAAATGCTGAGAACCACTGCAGTCGATGAAGCAAAGCGCCTTTCTTAGTGGTTTGCCCCTGCCGGCATGCTGGCTGGCCTGGCCCACGGGGAAGCTGACCTGCCCTGGGCCTGGGGTCTGGGCTGGGGATCCATAGCCTGGAGATGGCGTGGTGCTCCAGGCTGCAAACCCCGGGTTCAGGCTGCCGCTTTGCCACTAGTTGGTTTGTGTGTTTTGGGACAAGTCTCTTAAACTCCTGGGCCTCAGTTTCTTCCTTTGTCAAATAAAATTCTCTCTCCTATTTTAAGTGCCACACTGAAGGTAAACACCACTCCCATGTGGTAATTTCTATATCCATTTAAAAAACAGGTTCTTCCCACTGGCCGCACTTGGAATTACCTGAGTAGCTTCTAGTTAAATCAGAATCCTTGAAATTTGTCCTGAGTATCAGCAGTTTTAAAAACGCTTCAAACACTGATTCTAGTGAGAAGCCATAGTTAAAAATTGTTTTAAAATGTAGGGGGTTTGGTGGGTGTGTTTAAATAGTGGATGTTAAAAGAGGCAGGGTGTGCTCAGAGCTGAGTGTCCTTTATAAGGGGGGCGTGTAAGGAGTGTGCCTACTTTCAAATGAATGAGAAACACTTTGGTGACAAGGTGTCAATAGGCGTACATTTTAATCACACAAAGAGATGTGTTTTGTTTTTCCCTTCAGGCCCTCTATGTCAGTACTGCTGCTTTAGACCCAGCACATCAGAGCAGCTTCGTCTTTGCCAACACTGAGAAATTGTTGCCCTCATACAGAAGACGGGTTTTTAAAGCACCTAAGTAATTGTCTAGGGTTTGCCTTTGATCCATGATCATTAATATCACTAATAAGCTCTCGAAAAGTGCGTGTGAATCTCAAGTTCACATTTGGCAGGGCTGTGGAAGAATGAACGCTTTTAAAATAGTTTGGCTCAGAAAGCACATCTGAAATAACCCTGTGGGAAAATCAGGAGAATTTCTCATCCTCCAAAGGATTACCTAGGATGAGATGCTGACCTTGTATTTTAAGTTCGGTTACATTTCTTAAAACCTCATTCATTACCCAGCCTGATTTATTTTAGTGGGCGAAGTAGGCTGTGGGAGGGGACTCCAGTGATGTACAGTGTTCTTGTTGGCCTTTTGTTTTCTCCACAGTTCCCAAAAGATCATCACGTAAATATATTTCTTTAAAACACACATGCAGACCAGCTTCCTCACGAGATTTACTACAGCTTTTCTCTCAGAAATTAGAGCTGAAGATTCTCTCGTCTTCAGGCTTCTGAGGCGATCAAGCCCCAGAAGGCCGAGTGTGTGCAGGGTGAGCAGAGCGCTGACCTCTGCCGGGGAGAGGTCAGCTCAGCACACAAGACTCAAAAGGGAGGAAGAAAAAGCAACTCCTCAGCAGGGAGTTTGACTTGCTTTAGGGCAGAAGAGATTTTATAAATAAGTTCCCAGTCTCCCACGCCCTCTCACCGGCTCTTCTATTACTGGTCCTGTCTCCGCGCTTAGATACACACACACACACTGTCTCTCTCTCTCTCTCTCTCTCTCTCTCTCTGACGTGGGGACACAGACACACAGCTCTTACTTCCACTTGCTGCCTCACATCCCTCTCTCCACCTGCCCCGGGAACTGTGCGTTGCACTGCAGACCCTTCTCAGGAGGAGGCAGGTGATGGATTGACTGGGAATTTTTCTAAGCCCAGTGGCTCATAAGGCCTTTTCTCTTCCTCCTTAACAGGCTCAGCTGGTGAGAAGCATGCAGAAGGCTCTTTCCCAAACCCACTGTGGGTGCCTGGGAGGATTAATACCAGCCCATCCATTCCTGTTGTCACAGGGAGAAGGTGGAATGGTGAATTAGGGCGACCTCCAGCCTTGATGTGGCAGACTGGGTGTTTGGGATGTGTCCCAGTAGGAGGAGCCCAGAAGGCCCTTTTGTAACAATGCCAGAATGAATCGAGGCTTGTGAAGCTACAGCACTGCTTTGATTTAAAATGCTTCCCTGGTGAGCCTTTTCCCAGTGTCTTCTCCTTGGTGCAGTGACCATCTAGAGCAGAGTGGTGACTGCATGGGCAGACCCCGGGACAGCTAGTAAAGTGTCCTCCGGTGGCTCCCCAGTGAAAAGTGCTCATCAATACGAAGGTACTTCTGGGAGAAGAGCTCTCCATGTCAAAGATTCAGGGGATCTGCTATTGGGGTTCTTGTTTTGCTGCTAATTATCTCTAGCTAGAAGAACCTTCTGGATCTCAACTAAAATCTCTATCCAGGCTCAAAGACAAGAATACTGTCCATCTGTGAATTTTCCACATCAAATTGGCTTTGTTTTCTCTTGAAGATAGTATTCCTCAACACCGGTTTATCAAATTGCGTGTTTTGGATCCTGGTTGTAGAGACGATTTTGGCTGTTGTTCTGCAAGTTTATAAGGTCTCATTCTAGTCCTGATAACATTTTAGAAAACCTCGCTGAACTTAAGAGAAACCTAAACTTTCTGTCACTGGCTATGCATGTTCACCTAAGCCAGCTGCCCCTCTGAGGGCAGGCTCAGGACAGAGCAGATGGTACGAGAGGAAGTTGGGCTTGATATTTAGCTCTGACTCAGTCCAGAGCAAACGGCCACTGCGCAGTGAGGACAGCCGAGGAGGGAACTTCCTTCTAGGGAAAGGCTGCTTGGTGGGAGGGGGCCATTACCAGGTATTTCTGGGATGTCCAGTCCTCTGAAAACCTCCTCAAGAAAATGAATCAAACATTATCACACAAGGAGAGAAAACTGACCCAAGACCATGTGTCCTGGAGTCCTGCAAGGCCAAGCACCTGGGCTTACCTCATCTGGCTCTAACTGTATAAAAGGGTAGGGAGGTTGGATGTGGAAGACAGAACCATGTTCTATTACTTTTAGAGGCTGTCAAGAGCTGTCTACACTGGCAGACCACTCACTTTTGTAGAATTTAATTGGGAACCAAGTTTTTTTGTGGTCCTCTAGTTCATTCTTGTCTTGAATGCACTTTTCTTTCTGCTACACTGTTAGATAGCAGGCACTGAACTGATTGGGGAAAAGCTGATGATTTGTATAGCCAGGACCCACACCACCATATGATGGAGCCTGGGACAGCTCCCTTTGGAGGAGAACTTTGCTGTTGCTGTATAACAACCATACGTTTAGCAGCTTGCAACAGTGCAAATTGATTATCTCACAGGTTCTGACACTTTTTAGCTGGATCCTCTGCTCTGGGTCTCATGAGGCTCTGAGACCTTAGGGTGTCAGTCAGGCTGTATCTTTATCTGGAGGCTCAACTAAGGAAAAACCTACTCCCAAGCTCCCTTGGGTTTTTGACAAAATTCAGTTCCTTGCCGTTTTAAGACTGTGGGCTCCATTGTCCTGTTGGGGATTGGCCAGGGGAATTCACTCAGCAACTGGAGCCCATTCTCGGGTCCTTGCCACATAGCCTCCTCCATCTCAAGAATGAAGAAATGTCCCTTGTGCCGAATCTCTCACATTTTGTATCTCTGACTTCTCCTGTGACCAGCCAGAGAAAAAACTCTGCTTTTAAAGAGCTCCTGTGATTAGGTCAGCCCCACTTGGAAAATCTCCATAATTTAAGGCCAGCTAATTGGGGACTTTAATGACATCTGCAAAATCCCTTCACAGCAGTACTTGGATTAGTGTTTGATCAAATAACCAGGGCCCAGGAATCTCTGGGGGCCATCTTGGATTTCTGTCAACCCCCAGATCCAACAACCCTTCCTTAGCTCTTCTCAGGCCCGGGGCCCAGTTAGTGGCGAGAACAGAGACTGTCATTGGAATCTAGCTGGATTCCTTAATCTTTTAGTGGACTCTATATCCTATCCCACAGAGCAGTGTTCTTTCTTCTTCCTGCAGCGCTTTTCATGAATACAAACAGTGGCACACATTTATTATCACCATTTCACGGATGAGGAAACTAAGATGCAAAGAATGTCAGAAACTTTCCAAAGTAAGTAGCAGAGCCTAGAATCCAGGTCTGTCCAACCCCAAGGCCAGAATTTCTGCTGTTGGGCTGCAGCTGTGTGAGGTTAACACTGCACAGGCAAAAAACACCATGCCAGAAATCGGGAAGGAAGAGCTGTGATTGGAATCAAGGAAGTCTGGCTCCAGAGCATATGCCTTTGCCACTCAGCAGACAGCCTGGCTTTGCACACTGAGAAGGTGAAAACAACAGGCCACCCATCAGGCCCATGTGGAGGCACAGCGCCCTGGAGGAAATGTTCAGGACCTCTTTTGCTGAGTGTTGTGCCAAGAGCTCCCAGGAAATGCAGAAATTCTGGGGTCATGGCTGTGTGGGGAGAGCCCAAGGCTGTGGTGAGGCCTTGCCCACCCCCTTCAGGCCCCTTCCCACTGGCTTTCCTTTTGCTCACAGACACTTCTGTAGTTTTGTGCAAACCTGTAGCTGTTTCACATTCGTGCTCTCCCTTTTTGTGTTGGGCCTTGATTCCATTTAAAAAACACTTCCACACACCAACCGGCAGAGCCAGAGAGAGCCCCCAGAGAAAGAATATCTGTTAACATCCTGAACTTGGAGGGCTTACATTTTGGTCTCCAGGACAGGGTTTTTCCTAGTCATTCAGTGTGGGTGCCTCAGCACATGGGAAATTTTTGCATAATGTGTAGTTCTGGCCTACCCTGACACGACAAACAGGTTGAAGATGACTTGTGGGATATGTTCCTAATCCCTCCGTGGTGGGTGGGGAGAGCACGGGGGAGTAGGCTTTTTGGGGTGTTGGGTGGAGGAAGGAGAGCTGCCCACAGACAGTGCCAGGAACTCCCAGATCTGCCTGGGCTGGCCCAGCTGCACGCTGGACGGGGCGAACTGCATCGCATTCAGGCTACTAGGATGTTAGTATTTTTCAATGCTCAGGTGATTTTTTTCTATGAATAACCTGGAAGTAGCCTGTCGGGTGAAGCAGGAGTGTTTAGGGAATGTGGGATGAAGCCGAATCACATTGGCATAACCTGACACTGGCCAGGACCCTCCCAACCCCCTTTCATACACCGAGAGCAGCACCAACGCCCTGAGAGGTGTAAAGTGTGCGTGCCTGCCGTGCGCGTGTGCAGAGGAGTAGGCTGTAGTGAGTGGGGCTGTCGATTTCCTTTCTGAGCCTCTTTTCCTGCAGGCTTATGTTCTAGTTCTGTGAAGCAGAAACTGAGAAGGAAATCTGAAGCTGCCCAAGAACAAAGGAACCACCTCCGAAGGGACGGGGCTTAGCCTTTGATTCAGAAAATACCTGTTGCTGTCAGATTTATAAAGATGACACTTTCTAGGCAAAACCTGCAGGAGGCACCACTCAGACTGGGGACAGTGTCTCTGGCAGCTCTCTGCAACCTCCCGTGAGACTTTGCAGCCCCTTTTCGTTAACCACTGTTTTCCCAATTCTGTACCTTTGAAATTCATACCAAAGGCAGGATCGGGACATAAATCTGGCAAATTCCCAGAAACTGCAGCAACCCAAGCAGCAGGAGCCCGAGGTTCTAGTTCCGGCTGTTGCTAACCCTCTGTGTGGCCTTAGGCAAGTCCTCCAACCTCTCTAGGCCTCAGTTTCTCCTCCTGGGTTGGAGCCTTTAACGGGTAAGGTCTCCAATTGCAACCCTGTCCAGAGAATCTTAAGACGGAGGCTTTTCAACTATGCATGTCTCAGCACTGATGAAATGAAGCAGCTCTGCACTCTTCAGGGGCAGAGTGGGAGCCAAGCCATTTGGTTGCCTGAGTAGTCATTAGGAAGCCAGCTGCAAACTTGGATTCCCCTCAAGGACCACGGAGGAGCCCCACTGGCCGTGCCAAGAGAGCTTCTCTTTAAAACAAAGCTGTTACTTTCATGTTGCTGGCATCTGCTTTTGCTCTCAGGATAATTCAACCCTCGGGTGCCCTGGTGTGGATACTGCAGGGGAAGGGGCGGGGGTGGGGTCCGGGAGGCAGCAGGCAGGCCTCAGGTCCAGGTTCTTATTGGTTTAAGAGCCTTCACTCTCTAAGGTAATTTTCCCGACTTGCGCGTATCACAGGTTAATACCAGACCCATGCCTAATGATACATAATTTAAGACTTGTAAAAACTGCCTGGGACTTGAAAGAAACACACTCTAAGCCAGGAAGGTTGTGCCCGGCATGCAAGAGCAAGTAACACAGGTGGAATTTATGTCCAAAGCAAGGGAACCGCGCCCTTTTGACACGCTCTGAAAAGGTGCCATGCAGGAGTGTCATGAGACCCAGGGCCCCGTGAGCAGCACCTCCACTTGCCCTTACTCCCTAACCACCATCGGAAGGCAGCTGTTCACAAAGGGAAATTCGTTATTTTTAATAGTCCCAGAAATATCTCATGGATTCGAAGTGACGCAACAAGATTGCCCTAATGGTTTCTAACCTTTGTTTTTAACACTTCTGGGGCCGGCACCCTGTAGAACTGCTGCAGGGCACCCTTCTGCCTCCAGTAACCAAGCTGTCTGTTGGCATTGTTGGAGACTGACATAGCCCAGGCCGGGATGTTTAGCTGCTTGTGGGGTTGGAAAAAAAAAAATGTTAAGAAAAATAATTGTTGTTTTTGCAAACTATCTATTTAAAAACAGAACCTCAGGAAGCAGATTTCTGTTCCAATGCTAGGATGAATCAGAGCTCACAAAGTATAAATACACATTAGCAGGAGGAGGCTTCCCATAACCCAGTGCTTGTGTGTCTTCCCAGACCAGGAACCTCTGAACTCCTGCTTCTCATTCCCAGTAGAGGCAAGGAGCCGCAGCCGAGGCGGAAATGATAGAACATTGCCCAGCCCAAGTTGCAAGCTTCTGTAGGTCCGTAGGACCTTTTTACTCTTTAAAGGCAACTGGCCTTTAGCTACACACTGGCTCACCTTTGGATAGACAGGTGTACACCGTTGAGGAAGGTGGGAAACCCATGCTCTTGTTCCTTGGGCTCTTGGGCATCTAAGAACTCTTACCAAATAAGTTAACTTTGACTCACTGACCCCTCAGATCAGCCAATAAACATGAAGCACTTAGACCACAACTTGCTCAAGGGGCAGTATAATTATTTTACTTAAAAATGATGTCAGGTGGCAATTTAGCAACAAACTGGCTTGCAGGCTACTTAATTCAGTTTAAGAGGGAAGAAAAACATTATAATTAATGAAGAGCTTATACTTTAGTACTTTAGTAGAGTTGTTCTTAAATTTTACTATACATAAGCCAGAGAGGAAGGGGAGGGAGGGGAGAGAGCTTGTTGAAAATACAGATTCCCTGGCCTTGGACTCTTGGACTGGGCCTGGGAATCTGCATGGAGAGAAACCCGCTTCTGAGTGTTGCCCAGTCTCACTGGACTTGTCATCAATTAAAATAGAGCCACCCACCCCCTTTTCTGATTTTACATTGTCTAAGTCTGGAATCTCAGCACAGTCAGCTTCAAGTTAATTCCTTACTGGAGTTTCATGGTATGGTCTAATGCTAGGGTTCGAGTTGGTCAAATTTCTGGACTAAAAATTCTTTCTCTTCCAGGGTTTGCTTAAAGAGGGCCCAGGACATTGATGGGGAATAGGAAAGGTATGGAGTCCCTTCTTTCCACCTCGTCCCTGAGATAACCAGGGCTTCCTTGCCTGATTACCTCTACCTGGAGAAGGGGAAAAACTGCCCTTTACAATTCAGGGCCTGGCTTTGAGCCATGCCCAGAGGAACGTGATCTCTGCCTTCTCACTACTGAGAAGTCTTCTTAAAACAACAAATGTGAATCTCAAGATCACTTCCCTCCTGGAATAAAGAATTGCAGAGGCTCATTAAACTTTTTTTTCTCTTGGCACAAAAGCACTTGGCAACTACCCAAGGAATTCTGGGGTCCTGAAGAATCCAAGTTCACAAACCACCGGAGCAAGATATTGCTTCAGAAGGGTGTTTGAGTTGAGCACTGCTAAATCGGACGGTGCCCTGGCTCACTGGGTCTGTACCGGAACACTTCTGTCACCCCACTTTGCAGAAACCAGCTGTTCACCGGCAGAGATTAGGGAAAGTACTGCTATACCAGAGCAGGGAGATGTCGTGGGAACCCAGACTCGCCAGTGTCCAGGTCCTCCGGGCTGCCTTCCCAACAAGCCCAAACGGACTGCTCTGGATTCTGACTCCTCAGTGCTCTGCTCATGCACAGGAAGCTAGGGATATTTTTAAAGCCCATTGCCCCTTCTTAAACAGACGCCCATCAGAGAACATAGTTCCTAGCCTGGTAGAAGAAAACTCCCAAGGAAGAAAAAAAACCTATGCAAACCAGAGGTGGGCAGATGGCCCGACTGTGCAGCGCTAGGGGACAGTTCCAGGGAAGGTAAGCTTTGGCTTGCTCATCAACAGGGAACTCCTGGCAGCTTCACACAGCTGCTGGAAGCCATCCATGTGCCCGTTCCCGTGGCTCATCCCTGGCTACAGAGGTGCTAGAGGCAAAGCTTCCCCAACCCCACCTGTGATGTGGGGGCAGGGCCGTTTTGGCCTCTGGCACAAGCAGCCGGAGGGAGAACCACAGTTCTCCTGTCCTAAACAGGTGCTGATGTGTGGCCTCTGGAACCTCCTCAGAGGCCGGCTACCTGGCACCCACAGCTGCAATGGTGAGGCCACCCAAACACGGACTCCCTGGGCACAAGGTGATGAGTAGATGGCTCTAACCCCAGAAGCTTCTACCTACCACCTCCTGTGCAGCGAGGAAAACCACTCTGGAGGTGGAAGCGTGCACAGAAGCCACAAGGGTGTGGTCCAGAATGATGGCAGAACATTAATATTAATCCAAGTAGCCGGGGGGGGGGGGGGGCTGGGGGGGGAGATTGAAAGGACGGAATCTCCCTCTTCCTCCCCCAACACTAATTCCAAGCTTTTTAAAAACCCTTTTAGTGTGGTGGGCATTTCCCGTGAGTGCTCACAAACAATTCACCTCCACACTACAGGCCATTAATCCAGTGGTGTTTATTCAAGCAGTATTCACACTTGGCTGTTGAATAACAAGGGAATCAATGCCCCCAAGATGGGGCTCTCTCACAGCTCTGGCTTCACAGCAGCCCATGGTTTTTTGAGAACTTCAGCTGAATTTTGTGGCTGAAAAGGCTTTCAGGTTTTCTTCCTTGCCCCTGTCAGGCGAGGCCTATTTAGCACACCCCGCTTACCAGAACAGACTCGGCGGGGTGGCAAAGAGCAAGACAGAGCCAAGCAAAACTACATAAGCTCAGAAGAGGCCACACTGTTCCGTCTTTCATACAAAAAATTTAATAAATAGTACTTTTCAAAATTTATTGCCAGGAACAACACATCAAAGATGCATTTTTATGTTCATAACACTAATAGGACAATACAAAGTATCTTCACGGTCTCAATGGTGAACCAACAAAATTAACTGTTTTATAAGCCTTTTTGATCTTCAACTTTGTAATAGCATTTTGATTTCCTCATTTAAGGCAGGCAGTGTACTCTATGGCAAATCTAAACAGTGATCTTACTGGACATTTTAAGGTTCAAGTATTCAACTAGCTTATAAGAATACCCCCTAAATGCAGTAGACAACAACAAAAATCAAATCTACAAGTGGTTCAGTATTACATACGAATGGTGAAAAGAAATCAGAATTTACAAAATAAGATTGTGTGAAGTTGGAAGCACACCAATTCGGTATTTTTAATGATATTCAACCACTCACATTTTGGCTACGTAAAGTCGAAGCTCAAACTTGTTACCTTAAACTGCTGTGTAGCCGATCACCTGCCTGTCTCTTTTCAAGTCTAAAGCAGACAAAAAAAAAAAAAAGGAACCTGCTGTTCTAGACTAATTTTCAAACTGCCTTAGTCAGTCCTTAAAACGTGTTTTAAAGTGATGCTATAGAAGGTGTTTTAAACATCTGACGTCATACAAAAAAAAGTTCCACCAGTATTCCAGGCACTGAAGCCCATCCTATTGTTTTAAACTATTTTCAAACACCTTAATTTTGGCTTATAGGCAACACGTAGTAAGAAAATAAGTTCAAAAAAAAAAAAAAGCCATACACTTACAATGCTATCAAAAACCTTCAACTCTAAACACGTACATATAAATAAAAAGGAATGATGTTTTAAGGCTCTTGATTATTAAGTTAATAAATCAAATATACACAGTGATTAATAAAAAAGAATTATTTACATAACTATACAAAATTCTACTTTTGACACATTTTTCCTCTTTAAATTCTTCATTTTACCAGCAACTGCTGACATCAAAGTCCCCCCTCCCCCAACAACAAAATACAATAAAAAAAATAAATAATAAACTCATTTGTGATAGTTGCTGTGGTTCTGAGCTGCAAAGGCACTTTCAAATACAGAACTACTTGTACGTCATCATAAAACCAATATACACAAACAACTCAAGAGTCAATAAATATAAATAAAAACTATGATCCTAAGACTGCATCACCATCGGGACATCTGGCAGAAGTTGGGAGCTCAAGGCCCAGGGGTCGGGCGACCTCCGGGGAGCCTGGTCCGAGAGCTGGCAGCTGTGGGGGGACGTGTGCCGGGGCACTTTGGACTGGTTTTTTGCATAGCTGTGAGATGCAGCATTTGATTTCCCAGCCAACCACAGAAACTACCATTGCCAGTGTAAGCCAGCTTGTCAGAACTTAAATGAACACAGGGTTCTAAGTCAGCGACAGCCTCCGCCTGGACTAGGATACAACAGCTGGAGAACTACAAGCCCCAGCACCCTCAGACTCTACCTAGCGGCGGCAGCGCCCGCTGTCTGCTATACGATGTACTCCATCCGGTTTAAGCTCTGGGCACTTTCCAGGTCTCTGTTGTCCTGTTTGTTTGTCCAGTTTGGGTGTTTGGCTGGCGTGCCGTTGGGGGGGCTTCTCCTCTCGGTCTACCAGCGTGTACGCCGGCTGTTTGGCAAACCGGGCTTTCTGCTGGTGCTTGTCCATGTCATCCTCCTCTACCTCAGAGTTGTGTGTCCTGATTTTTGACATTTTGGAGTTTTTGTTCTCATAATCCTTGATGGGGACCGTGTTGGCCCCGTGCTTCTCGATGGGGTTTTTGATCTGGTTCAGCTGCTCCCGCACGTTGTTGGTGGTGTTGTCCTCGGAGGCCGAGTGAGCGTGGCTGCCGGGCTTCCGCCGCTTCCGCACACACCAGTAGAAGGCCGTCACCAGGCAACAGATCCAAGCCACAGTTAAGACGGAGCTCAGCAGAGGAACCAGGAAATCTGTAAGGCGGGCACGAAACCAATTAACTCTCAAAAAAAAAAAAAAAAAAAAAAAAAAGCCATCACACGAACAAAAGAATACCAGCAGTGGTGTGCTCCTGCCCGTAATTCCTAAAAGGGGTGCCATGGGGACAAGTCCCTTTTCACAACCCCATATTGTCACTTCACAGCTTGATAAGTACAGAACCAGGGCCCTTGGGGACCCTGACACCTCTGTCCCCAGAGACCAGGCGCAGCAGCCGCTCCTCAAGGCTCCTGGCTCCTCGGGCAGCAGCTCATTCGAGGATCTGGTTTTCAGCATTACAGGCGACCCGATCTGAGCATGCATAGCTCAAATGTCCCATATTCTCGCCTAGCTAGAACAACGGTGGTCAAAAGGGGAGTGTGGATGTCCTGCAGGGCCATCGGGCTGCCTATCCAACCTGTGTCTCCCGGTGCTTAGGCCGGGCTGTCCCACAACACCGGAATGCCACAGCAGGATTTGCCTGGCCATGAGCTCAAGGTGCAGCAATGCTCTGCCCTAGGGCTTTGCAGTGGATCTAGAGACAGTGCATGTTCTACAGGGATGCCAGCTTCCGAGAGCACAGCTTGGCACCAGGGAAAAAAGGTACCTCTACCCATCATCATAGGACCTTGCACATGGCAGCTGGCCCTTTTTTTTCACCAGTTAAATGGTGGGGCAGCTGGAGAGGGGGGAGGGCGGGGGTGGTCCTCAAGAGGGGAAACTGTCAGCTAATGCCCCACCTGTTGGATGGTGAGCCGAGATCGGATAGTTCTCCCTCAAGGGGACTGTCCCCACCTGCCACCTACCCGTTCTGTTCTTCAGAGGCCGCCTTTGCACTCGCACTTCGGCCACGGCAGCGATAAGCGAGCTATTCCCATCACGTTTACTAACGAGATCTATGATTTTGTCGGTGATCTCCTTGATAGGGTTTCCATCATCCCGTATGTCTTCGGCAGACTGGAAAAAGGAGAACGGTCAGATGCAGGGGCCGGGCGACACTCTCCACAGTAGCCGTTACTGAAAGTTACTGAACGCATGTGCCAAGCTTGGTTTCAGCGTCCTCACTCTATTTGGATAGTGGCTAACTGAAGTTTGTGAACCACCCAGCAATCATGTAATGGAGTGTGACTGGGCCTCATACTTACAATGGCCACGTGTATTTCATTGTTCGCAGAAGGGGAAGGCTCACAAGCTATGTAGATTGAATATTCGGCAGAAACATTCTTTAAAATGTTCAAATTCCTCAGTTCACTGCAAATATGCTCCGTGGTGAGACCCTAGAATCACATTTAAAAACCATACATGTAAGATACTGGAAGAAGTAAGGGGGAGGGGGGGGAAGGCTGATGTTTCCTTGGAAGTTAGGAACTTAAGCTAAGGAGAACAAGATCCTAGCTGGGGATGCTCCTGCTTTGGAACAAGCAGACACACATCGCCATTCATTCCAAACTAAAAAAGATGTTGTTCCATACCGGTGACATCATCTCCTTGTTGAAGGTGAACGTGATGTTGGCACAATTCTCCTGGTAGTAAGGGTCAGAGGTACACTTGGTCTTCATGGGCTGGAGACTGGAAGACCGACACTCGCCCACACCCGTGCAGGGGCGGACGAAGCACTGGGCATCCAGGATCGGGATGCAGCTCTGCCCGCTGGGGCACTCGCTGTGCCCTTTGTGGAGCAGGCAAGGTCGAGGGCCACACCATACCTGGAGAGGGAGAGGGGGAGGGAGAGGGGGATGGAGCACACAGCTCAGGAGCAGCACCTGGCAGCAACTCCAGAAAGCAGGTGAGCCGCGGAGGCCCTCCCGCTGTACCTTGGAGCAGGCGATCCTTCCATTCAAGCACCGGCAGGTGTTGCAGTCATCGTCCCACTTGGCCCCGTCCGGTATCACACTCCCCATAGTGATACAAGGTCTCCCTGAAACTGAAAGGTAGGATGCCTGAGTGGAAGGGGTTTCCTTTTCTATAGACCACTCTCTCTTCACCCCCTCTGGGAGTTAGGGAAGGATTATACCTCTGCCCTGTGCCATGGGACAACAGGTCTCCTTCCCTCACCTGCTGCCTTTGCACATGGCCACATGACCACCTGGCTGGGCCAGTGCAGCCTTTGGGGAGGTGATGTGAGCAGAGTCTCTCACAGTTGGGCTTGGCCTCTTGCAAGCCTGCCATTTGCCAGATACGGCTGCTGGTCCAGGGAGAGTGAGGAAGCACACAGAACAGACCAGAGCCCAGCCTGCAGCACATTCTCACTCTGCCTGCCCTGCATGCCCACAAGCAAGACAAATCAATGCCTGCTCTAAGCCATGTTTTGGGATGGTCTGTCACACAGCAACACTGCCCAAGAGTTGGACTGAAAACCGCTTCCCTCTTTGTAGGGGACCCCTTCAATTTCCCCAGTCCCCGTGGCCCCCTCTGCATATCCCCTCCATGTTCTCTCCCTTAGCACAGTGCCCACTCAGGATCAAAGGGTAACTGTAGTGACTGTAGTGCCTGCTCACCCCACAAGACCCATTAGCAGCTGCAGCCTAACCCACATACCTTCCTGGCACTTGGCACCGCTGTGCCCTGGGGGACAGATGCACCGGTAGCCATTAATCTCATCCACACAGGTTGCCCCAAAGGCACATGGGGAAGACTGGCATTCATTGATGTCTAGGGAAAATGGAGATCAAGTTTAGGCTCCGGTGGGAAGCAATGATGTTCTTTCTAAGTTTTTACTTACCTCATATAAGCCAGAAAAGCATACAAACGGTAAGCATAAGCTTGATGAATTATGTAACCAGCACCCAAATAAAGGTACCGATCAGTACCCCCAAAAACCCCTAGTCACTGCCCCCACCAATCATTAGCCTGACTTTTGAGCAGCTGAGAGTCAGTTCAGGAGGCAGCAATATTTGATTAAATAGGCTCCTTTTTATCAGATAGTACAACTTAGAACAAGGGCTGGCAAAGTTCTTGGGTCAAATATTTTAACCTTTGCGGGCCATGTGGGCTTTGTCATGACTACGGAACTCTGTTGTAGCATGAAAGCAGCTTTAGACAGTACATAAAGGAGTAGCTGAGTGCCAATAAAACTTTATTTACAAAAAGAGGCAGTGGGCCAAGGCAACAGCTTGCCAACACAATTTAGAAACATGGAATAGACCAAATCTACCCCAACTTAGTGCCGAAGACCAGTCAGTCCCAGACCTAGGGATCTCAAGCACTAGTAAAATTTCAAATAACTTGGGGATGAGAACAACAACAAATACAGCTATCACTTACCCCACCAAACTAAAGGGCATATAAAAAAAAAAAAGGTAGGAAAAGGCTCACAATAAAGACTTTAAGCACCCTGAAAAACGATATTGCATGTCTCCTGTTTTAATCATTTCACCAAGGCCTGATCAAACCTTTGGAAACCACAACCCATCCTATCCACTGCCGTTAGCTGTTTTCTGTGGCTAATGTCCACTTGCCCATAATTCCAGGGCAGTCATGGGGAAAAGCATGGTTTCCTTGGGGCCTCAGAATTAGATTAATCATCCAATTCTGTGGCTGGTACTCCCTCCCCTAGAAGAGGGCTGGCTGTGCCACCGGGGGAAGGACCAGCAGGTACCTGGGAGGTTCCAGCCAGGGCTGTTTTCAGCCTAGCTGAAAACGGGGTGGGAGGTTATGTGCCTCTCAGGCCTAAAGGGATCAGTGACCTTAACCATTTTCAAGATGAAAAAGTGTCAGAGTTGGGGGAGAGAACACCACTGGCGAAACCAAATCGGGCTGATCCTTACTTATTCTGCAATCAGGTCCAGCAAAGCCGGGGGCACACTCACACCGGTACCAGTTGTCCCCATCCACGCACGTGCCACTGTTGTAACTAAGAAGAAAGCAAAGACTGTTACTGACCTCCCAATCCACGGATCCATGACTCCACAACTCCACCAGCCAGTTCACCACAGGGAGCCATGCCAGTTACGTTCGATGGCTCTCACCCCGGCTGCAATCCCCATTGCCTGGGGAGCTTTAAAAATAATGGTGCCCGGGTCCCACCCCCAGAGTGTCTCAATCACAGGTCTCCATTGCAGTCCAGGCACTGGGACTTCTAAAAGCTCCCCCAGTGATCCTCGTGCACAGCCCAGGTGGAGAATCACAGCTTGCAATGGAGACACAGCCGGCTAATTAAAGTGTGGTCCACAGACCAGCATCACCTGGGCGCTTGTTCGGCAGGCAGGATCTGCAGCCCCACCCAGACCTCCTGTAGCAGAACCTGTGTTCTAGAAAAGATCCCTGGGAGATGCCCACACAAGCTGCGGCCAACAAGGGCTGGCTTCAAAGGTAGTCATGCTTACCAGGGATGAGGACTGCAGTCATTGGTATCTGCAAAGTAAAAAGACAACTTAATACAATGAGGCCTTCACCAGGCAAAGCAGTTTTAACCCGAAGTAGAAACCCCCCTTATTCCCCTAATACCCATACGATAGAGCTGTAGTTTATACGAGCAAAAGGCGCTGAAGGCTCTGTTCAATTGGAACCAGGCCCGCACCACCCGTTTGTTCCCTGTGCCGTGGGACACTACACAGGAAGAGGCCCCGCTCAGGGCGGGCAGGGGCTGTGAGAATGGAAGGAGACAGGCTGCTGGTCAGACCCACGCTGGGAACCGAGACACCATCTGTCTCCACTTATCTCCTCGGCGACTTTCTCATGCCCAGGTCAGGGCTGCAGTCCATCAAGTGCGTTAGAACAGACCCAGGTGATGCAGAAGCAGACATCAAACAGTTCTGCTTCTGGTTTCCATCGCCAGTCCCTGAGGCTGTCAGGCTGTGCTCCTGCAGCCCCCACAGAGTTCAAGGCGCGTGGGGCAGGGGGACACTCACTCTGAGTACAGATGGGCCCTTCCCAGCCTTCTTTGCAGACACACGTGAAGGAGTCCCCATTGATCACACAGGTGGCCCCGTTATGGCAAGGGTTGGGCAGGCAGCTACTGTTTCGGGCTACAAGACAAGAACAGACAGGACCACCCTCCCTGAGGATCCAAGGACAGTTCGGGGAGCCAAGGACAGTTCGGGGAGCCAAGAACCAGACCCACCCACGACAACAGTCCTAGGTGTTGAGATGGCCATGCCCACAGCCAACCCCGCATGGGCAGAAGAAAGCTACCTATGTTGCAGGTCGTCCCTTCCCAGCCTCCAGGACACATGCACTTGAAAGCGTCCCCTTCATCAGAGCAGGTGCCACCGTTGTTGCACGTGGCTTCGTCACACTGGCTGTCACCTGGAGGAGGGGGACCTCTGTGTGAGCCCTGGCCAGCCCCCCTCACAGGAGACAGAGGGTGGGGGGGGCCCGTGGAGGGGGGGGTCCTCCCAGCCAGCTACCACTTACGCGAGTGGCAGGTCTTTCCTTTCCACCCGTTTTTACAGTCACAGTAAAAGTCATTGACAAGGTCACGACACGAGCCCCCGTTGTGGCAAGGATTCTGGCTGCAGTCATTAATATCTAGGATCAAAGAGGAGATGCCCAGCTCAAGAAGCTTCCGGAACTGTTCACGGCATGTAAGAGCCGCACCCCTTCCTAAGGCCACCTCCACCCCACGGTCCAAGACCAGCTGAGCAATCCCAGGACTTCAACCCTTCAGTCTTCAGGAGTAAAGGAACCCTCAACCGGGTTATTTGTGACACCCCAAGGTGGCAGGACAGGGACAGGCCTCTGGCTCTCCCATGGAAGTTAACGTCAGGACAGGCACAAATTACGATCACAACAAAAAGAGGACTACTTTCTCTGCACGCGGGGCTCTTTATCCTAATTACAGCCTGCTGCCACAGCTCCTGGGCAGAAGCTCCTCCCCCTGGCTGTCCTCGGCATTCGCACGTACTAACAGGACGCAGGCACTGCTGTCCCATGCCAAGAACGGTTGGGGTCTCACGGTCTCATTCCCATAAAAAAAAAGACAAGCCTCCCATGAGGATTCTCTCCCTGCACCCCCGCCCCCGCCCCCGCCAGCATCCCAGAAAGAGCACACACTCACTGGTTTCACAGTAGGCCCCCTCCCAGCCGTCACTACAGATGCACTTGTAGGAGTTGACCCCATCGATGCAGGTGCCGCCATTTTTACAGGGGTTGCTCTCACAGTCGTTAATATCTGTGAAATGAAGACACAAAAGCTGGTGAATAAAGGACACCCAATGCCATAGCCAGGCACTGGTCCCAAGGCCACCTCCTGAGAAAATGAGGGGCCAGGGGGCACCTCAACACTCTCCGTTAGGACCCTTTCTCAAATTCAACAGGCAGCTTATCAGGCAGAAGCCTCCAGAGGATGCCTTGTCTGTTTTATTTAATGCCTTGTAGGCTAAGCTACTTGGTGGGAGTGGGGAAAAAAACTCCTACAGAAAAGCAGGACCACCCAAACTAGTAAGATTCCAGAACATAAGCGTGCCGAAGGGTCAAAGTGTCAGTGAATCTCGTAACTTAACACAATTCGGTCTCAGGTCCGAGCTGCAATGGTAAGCCTTCACTGGTCTCTGACTGAAATGACTCAAGCTCAGACGAGCTGGGCAGAGGCGGGGGGGAGGGGTGCACCCAGCCCCATTCCCCGAAGAGGGGTCTTACTTTCATGGCAGTACGTTCCAGTGAAGCCTTTGTTACAGTCACAGGTGAATTTGCCTCCCGACTGACTCTTGCACTTCCCGTGGGGACCACAGACGTTCGAGGAAATATACCGCACCCCCTCGGGCGTGTCGTTGGAAGCCATGGCCACTGTGCAGCTGTCAATCACTAGAAGACAGACGCGGGATCAGATCACGGCCACGGACCCCTAAGACACGGCATTCCTAAGCCAAGGACCTATGCCAAGCTTGCTTTCCTGGAGACAGGCACCCTTTGGCTAAGGAAGGTAAGAAATCAAGAGGCACCTCGGGGGCCAAGACTCAGACAGTGGGCCACATCACACTGTGACAGGCCAAGTTGAGACTCCAGGCAGACAGAAGTTTTCTTTTTTTCCAGGCATTTTCCCCCTGGGTGGCTAAGAAGCCTGCGTGTCTGTGGGCCCCTCTCCTCCTCCCTGTGACATCTCAGTCGGCAGAAGCTTGCTAAAGGAAGCAGGACCAGCTATACTCTCTACGTAATCAGACTTAAGCAGGCGGGAAGGCGGGAAGGACACAGAACCTGTAAAGCCACGTCACCTAACAACATCCATGAGACACGTGTGGCTCTTTGATTTAAATGAATTGAAATTAAGTCAAGTCACCCTTTCTCGTCGTACCAGTCACACTGAATGCTTCTGTGGCTACCATACCCGACAGCGCAGAGAGCAGACATTTCCACGGCTGCAGAAGGTTCTGGCAGCACTGCTCTGAGGAATGTCTCAGTGGTGCACATCAGCCCACCCCAGATGAGGCATGCTCTCCCCCAGGCTATGTGTGGACATGGTTCTCCCACCAGCGGGCCTGAAGAGATGGCTTCCACATGCTCTGGCTTCCCTCAGCGGTCAGGTTAGGGGCCTTCAGTCTCACCCACACGGCTTCTGAGAATATCGAGGGGGCAGTGGCACCTGGGGCAAGAGGAAGGCGCCTTGGAGGCCAGCCTGAACGGCAGGTGGGGGAGATACCTTCACAGGGGGTCGTGCGGCAGTGGTCTTTAAGGTGGGAGCAGTTCTTGCCCTCGTAGTCCTCGGGACACTTGCAGAAATAGTCACTGGCACGGTTGTAGCACTGGGCGCCATTCTGGCAGGGGTTGGGCTCGCAGTAATCTATGTCCAGCTGCAAGGAGCAGGGAAGGGGGAAAGGAAACAGAGGTGTGACTCGAACTGCTCTGGGGGCAGGAGACACTGGAATTGGACCCCTTCACCTCCTGCCATCAGGAGAACACCCTACATAATACACAGTTACGTCCTAGAGACCGTCCAGGGACACATGGGCAAAACAGGGCAGAGCGGGAGACGCTCGGAGTCGGGGGCACAGAGTCAAATCTACAGGCTGCTGACACTATGAGGAAAACCACTCCTTGCTGTCCTTCCACCTGCATTCACCTAGCAGCAGTCCCTGGTCCCTGGATGTTAACAGACTTTCATGGTGACTCCACAGAGTCAGGAGGGGACGGGGGTGGGGGGAGGGAGGGGGAGGTGGGGGGCCAGAGAACGGGGAAGAGGGGGCTCTGCTGTAGAAACCTGGCCTTTGGACGTTCTAGCACTGCTCACCTGACAGAGGTTTCCAGAGAAACCAGTGGGACACAGACACTGGAATCTGTTGATTTCATTCTGACAGTGACCCCCATTCAAACAGGGGTTGCTGGCGCATTCATCGATGTCCCTCTCACAGTGATCGCCTGCATAGCCAGGTGGACAGATACAGCGATAACCGTTAACCAAATCCTGCAAGAGGGGAAGGAAGGGGGGAGAAACACATGCTTTTGTCTCTGCGCTCCACGAACACAGGGCTGCGACAGTCCAGCAGGACTGCCGGGGTTCCGCTGATCCACTGAAATCGCTCAGTGCCCAGCCTCTCGAGAAATGTGTGAGAGGAATTCCCAAGTGCATGCCTCTGGGATGGCTCCCAGGAGGCTGGGGGGCGGTTCACAGGAGCCCAAGTGAAACTTCCAGAGAATCACTTTCCACCTGCATTTTTTTAATCTCAGAGGGACAGAGCCCTCCCAGGGTTGCATACACAGATTCATGTCAATCAGTAAGGTTTTCATTTTAAGCCAAGATTTACATACCCGACAGGAGGCGTCATTCTGACACTGGCCAAGGCAGTCATTAATATCTGAAAAATAAACAAGTCATCATATTAAAGAGGCAATTTACCTTGAAATTGGGCTTAATTGAAAAGCGTTCTCCACTCAGGACAGATAAAAGCCTCAAATCAGATTTCCTGTGTGCTTCCCCTGACATAAGGTTATTACACTGGGTGGGACCCCTCCCTCATCCCACCAGACTGAGCGAGTGAAATTTCACAACATTGTTTTAGCCACCTTATCAGTATATGGCTGTTTTACCGGCTAATGAGCCTGATAAAGTGCCATGTTTTCATTTCTGCACCGATCACTCCCTCTCCAAAAACACTGCCTCTCTGAGGTTTTCCTTTTACCACTCAAGTCTTCGAGCTGAAGCTGAAGTACGGGCTGAGAAAACCTTCAATACCCAAGTTCCACAAAAATCAAAATCGAAACAAAGGTACTCACTTATGTCACAATTCTGACCCGTCCAGCCCGGGAGGCAATCACAGTAGTAGCTCGCAATCAGATTCTTACAGGATTTGGCATTTACGCAAGGTTTGGCCTCGCATTCATTTGCATCTGAAAGAAAATGTGGTGGGGCAGTGAGAAATGGAAATTTACCTCCACTTCCCACACACCCCCCCCCCCCCCACAAAATACCCTATCGATAGTTTCTCTGAACCAGGAGACATTTTAATAACCTAGCTAAATCACAGATACTAGGTTCCCACTACTTTGAACAGCTGATCCCTCTCCCTAGCCACTAGCCAATAAGGAATGCTAATTGATAACTTTCCGGCTGCTGGTTAACAACTGGCCCCCAACAGGAGAGCAGAAAGCCACCAGGCATTGCTGTGCGAAACTCGGTGCAGCCTAGTTGCTGGGATTTAAATGTGGCAGGAAGAATGCAGACAGCTCATTCCTCATGAGACCATCCCCGTTTGGAACCCAGCTGAACACTCCTCGGACAGACGATTGACATGGTTCAAGGAATCCCACGACTTTCCCACAGGGCCTAAAAGAGCTAGGCCATTTGTATTCGAGTTCTCTCTCCCAGGCCCGCTGGACTCTTGACAATAAATTACTTTTTAGTAGGATGGTGTGCAAACTCACACCACTAGCCACATGCTCATCTTCCCTAACAGCTCGGATCATCAAAGCCAACCTCGGTGCAGGAATTTCCTTACCTAACTGGCACGTTTTGCCAGTCCACTGGGGTGGGCACACGCACTTGAATCCATTAACCAAGTCCTGGCAGGTGCCCCCGTGGGAACAGTTATTTGGAGAACAGTCATCAATGTCTGTTGGACAAAAGGGAAAAGGGCTGGCAATTTAATCTCTGTCCGTTTGACAATTAGATAATTTAATGCCAACCCTCACATGAGGGGCCTTCACTTAAGGGCCAGACACCTGCTGTAAGTGACTGCTCTGACGATAAGGCCTGATTTTAGCTTTAAATCCTCCACTGCCCCAGTTCATTTAATCCCCGACCTAAGCAGCCGGGAAAGCCAGCTGGATCCCCAGAGCATCGACCCACTGGTAACATGGGACATCTTGCTCTGCCTACTCTATTTTTTAAAAGAAAAGTTTCCGCATGGCTCAGGAGTAGCTAAAGAGGTAAGGAAAAATAAGTCTTCTTTACTGGTAGAAAACTTCATCTCATTTGCTCACAGTTTTCCCCAAATTACATAGCTGGGGTCCCCACCCCCGCACGGGACTAGAGTGGCCTCTTCATTCATCTGCTGCCCACTTACAAAGGATCAGGCTCTCTCTGTGAATCTGCTCGTGGGTTCTTCACAACCGTAGGGGATGGCAATTGCTCCTGCCCCATCTAAACAGGGCCCGGGGAGGTAAAGACCAGTCCCCCAAGAGGCAGGCAGGGCGACAGTACCAGCCCTGGTGCCCCGACCCCGGAACCCACATTCTTCACCAGGCATGCTGCTCTCAGGGTGCTGCCGACAGTGGTCCCCAGGCCCGGCTGCACCTCAGAAGCCCAGGTGCTTGTTACAGAATGTGTACTCCCCAATCCCGAAGGGAGCCTGTGGGGACCCCACATCTGCACTGTCCAGCACCCCGGTGGTTCTGACGTGCAGCCAGGCCTCGCAGCCATGACAACTCCCTAGCCTAGGTCCCTCTTTCGGGGCCACCTACACCCCTGACCAAATTCAGGAGTGACCACCTCCCCTGCGGGCAGCCGAGTCTCCATGGCGGCCAGGAGAAGAACTAGGACTCGATTCCACGGAGGCAGAGCTCCAGGGAGCACACAAGAAGCACGCAAGAGGGACGGGGGTGTCCCACGGAGAAGCTTCTCCCAGTAGCCGCCACACGTACTAACTTAGCACGGTAGGGGGAGCGCGCCCGGAGACTTCCAGTGTAAAGGCTGGAAGCCCAAGCCAGACCCACCCGACACCCTTCCCATCAAGACAGACCCATCACGGAGACCTGACACCGAACCCGGCCCAGGTCCCCGCCCCCACCCCAACACTCGACACAGTGATCCTCTGGAAAGGACCCAGGCCAAAGCCCAGACTTACTTGTGGAACACGTGGGGCCCGTCCAGCCGGGAGAACACTCACACTCAAATCCCAGTGAGGTCTCCCTGCAGCTGCCTCTGTTGTGGCAGGGGTCAGACAGGCAGGCGTGCTCCGCTGCGAAAAACCAGGAGGGTAGTCAGCAAGGGACTCCCGCTTGTGGCTACCTATGTCCTCTCCCCGCAGCCAAGTCCCAACGCCTGGGCCACCACCAGCTCAAGCTCGCTTCGATAAAATGAAAGCAAGCATGTGCTATAACCCTGCCGCGTCTAGGGAAGACAGGAAGGCCTCTTTCACACCGAGCGTCTCCCGCCACATTCCAGGGCATCGCCGAGCCGGGGTCACCGTGCAGCAAACACCCCACCCCCCACGCTAGGCAGCATCGCCAGAGAGCCTCGCGCTGCTTGAAGGAAGCCTCGAAGACCCACAGAACTGCTGGGATGGCAAGTCTTCACTCTGGAGGCTATTTTCATCGTTTTACGAATTCTTAAGGGTGTTATTTTTTAAGCTGAGCATACCCAAAAATTAAACGAAGGGCTCTCGGTCTGCCTGGACCACTTACCGATTTCACAGTTGGATCCTGAGTAGCCCTCAGGGCAGGAACACTGATACTTGTCGGGACCCGTGTTGCTGCAGGTTCCCCCGTTGAGACAGGGCTGGCGGGTCCCACAGTAGTTGAGATCTGCCAGAGACCCCGGGACAGCGGTGGCTCAGAGCAGATGGTATAGGCTGCCGAGC
Organism: Zalophus californianus; assembly: GCF_009762305.2. Lineage (NCBI taxonomy): Eukaryota > Metazoa > Chordata > Mammalia > Carnivora > Otariidae > Zalophus > Zalophus californianus. Next base: position 103,903,757 of record NC_045602.1, on the reverse strand, counting down.
TGCCATGTTCCCAGCGCTGCCCCCACCCCGCCCCCACCAACCAGAAAAAAAGATCCCAAACCACAGTGTGAAAGGCAAACTCTTAACAGATTCAGAATGAATCTACAAATAAAAAGAAAAAGAAAAAAGCCAATTACGGCCGCCCCACCCCTTAAGGTCTCAGGCGTCTCCCGCAGGCCCTGTCCTGCCCCAAGGTCCAGTCCCCGAGGTGCGTACCTTTGTCGCAGAGCTGGCCGCCCCAGTTGGTCTCACAGAGGCACTGCCAGGGCTCGTTACAGGTGCCATGGACGCACCCAGGGTGCGGGATGCACTTGTCACAGTACAGGCCTTGCCAGCCATACTGGCACCTGGGGGGGACAGACAGCACACCCCCCCCTTTAGTCCTTACAACATTCGGGGAGATCTGTGCCCTTTAAATGCAAGGCTAAGGAGCTCAGGCCTTTCTGGTCTTGTTTCGTTTTCGGTGACAGGACAGTCAGACTTGCAAGGTTTGTGCGGGGGCTCCGTCTAAACAAACATTTTCGGTGGTTGGGCCGAGGTCCCCTCCCAGGCGACTCGCGACAAAAGCAGGGCTGTCTGGGGAGAGGCCAGCGGGGGCTGCCCTCACAAAGCCACTCTCTTCTCAGGCTCACAGGGCTGGGCGAGGGTGGGGGCGTGGAATAAATCAGTTCAGGGCCCAGCCGGCTACGGAGGCCACGGAAGGACTCTCGGGTGACAATAGCCATGTGACAGTCTTTGCAAAGGCGGCCTGGCTCTTTGTCTAAACAGCAAGTCACGACCCCAGTGCTCAAAAAAATGCAACAAGACACCCAGGGCGGCAGGAAGCCGCCTCCCGATGAATCAAACGAGGGAGGGGAAGGGGGCACCCTCCTCTGGCAAAGAGGCGGCGAAGATCTCGGAACCCACTTCTGCAGGAGAGTGAGGGAAGCCACAGCACTTGGAACCGATCCCATAGATAATTTATGACCCACTACCGGGGCTGCTTATGCTAATTCATTTTATAGTTATTTCTCACTTTGGCAGGGGAAGGTCAACTCGGTTTATCTAGTATTGGGGAACAGAGTCGAGTTTCCTTTATAAGCGCCTCATTAATCGGATTCTTTTGAGGCCAAATGGTGCCTCTGATCCCCAAACAAAAACACAAACATAAACCTTCACCTGGGGTGGGTGAGAGGGCAGAGCCTCCGCCACCCTCCCCTCAAGTTTCAAGCCCTGGGAAACTCTAACTGCCCTCTCAAAACTCGAGCTTTGACAAACAGGAGAAAGCCCGAGGATGGTGGGGGTGAGCCTGGAACAGGGATGGGCAGAGCATTTCTAGAACAGGACCTGGGAAAAGCCACAGTGAGAACCACCAGCACCCTCCCCCCAGCCAGCCACTCAGCTGTAATGCTGGAAAACAAGCACCCTCAAGAAGGGAAGGCTTTCAGTTTCCAGGGAGCCAGAGGCAGGCTAGCAAATCCTTATCCTGGGAAAATTATAGGGATCCAGCTAATAGCTAATCACCCACGGCCAAGAGTCAACTTAACCCCTGAGAACACTGACTAACCACTTCCTAACTTCCACAAACAAGCCATCCACACCCCAATTCAAAGAACCCCCAGAATGCGTGGTTTAAACTGAATCAGACAGAGGGTTCGGCTTTATGTAAAACAGAACAGCAGCCTAAATGACCATGACCATTCAGAGCAGTAAAGAAAAAAAATTTTCTACCAGATTTTTTTTTTTTAAATAGTGGGGCTACCCAAGTTAGTGGGACTTGGGGGAGGGGGTTTCATTCAGTAAAAGATTATCTTAGCTTGAAAGCTATTAAGAGGCAACTGATTTGGAAATAGCAGTATTCTTACTGTGTTCTCTAATTCCCTTCCAAATTATGGATGGCTACACCTCTTCAACTTGCCTAATAAAAGCAAGAAAAGGCAGCTGAGGACCCAACCTCACCTCTTAATTAATGAGAGCTGGATCCCCAAGCATAAAGAAGAAACCACAAGAGGCCATGGATGACTTCAAAAGAAAACAAATAAAAATACTGACCCTAAAAGAGGCATCCACAAAGTTATCCCAGTTTAATAATGTATGATTAAGGTTCTCATGAGAATTTGAAGTGACTTTCCTCATACGATGATTCATCATTAAGTTTGATATTATTGGCAGGCTTGCAATAAAGCAAGCATGTGCACCCAGGAGAAGGAATCTAAGTCTACTTGGGAACAACAAAACCAGTGAAGTTTTCTCATGTGGGATCTTAAAAAAAAAAAAAAAAAAAAACCACTGCCTCTGTAATACATAATCCATAAGACAACTTACAGGTAACTCGCCATTCAACTATTTCTGGAGCAGGACACAACCTGAACTTCCTCGGCTAGGAGGTTCTGTTTTGATTTTCTTTCAAGGTAGGCAGAACAAGATGGGCTGGGAGACTATGCAAATGACGTGTGGGAAAATCGCACCTTAAGTAAATAAGGGCACCGGTGCGTGTCTGGGCAGGGAGTGGGAGGGGAGACTTCGAAAGAGAAAGGGCTAAATTCTGGAAACAAAGCCTGCTGTTCTGGCTGGGAGGGCCCTCCCCTGCGCAGTGGCCTGCCCATTCTGATGACAGTAGCAGAAATCGCGGTCGGCCAACACTGATATTCATCTGAGCGGGGAGCAGGCCCAGAGTCGCTAATAATACTGCCGATCTGACATTCTCTAGAACACCCTTAATTAAGAACGGTGAAGGTAGGTGGATTCCTGCTCGAACTTTGACAGCAATGCTGTCAAATACGACGCTCAGTGGCCACCAATGGGGCTTAGTAGGCAAACCCCCCCAGTCTTCCAGAAAATAAACTTCTCTCTCAAGTGGAGGAAGAGACCATTCCAGGTCACCCTGGTTTTATTTTACTTCCAGCTGCCTTAGTTCTTAGTTCTTCAGTGTCAGGCCTCAGAGCTCAGTGCCCCCCACTGCACAGGAGGGGAACAGATGTGGTGGTGGAGACACAAAGTAAAGACCCCAGAGAATTCTCTGTAAAGCAGCAGCCCTCCAGATACAAGGAGCAGCACGACTCTTTGGTGGGCTCGCCAAAATGCAGATTCCTGGGCCAAACCCTGGCCTGGGATTCAGTGGGTGTGGGGTGGCACCCAAGAATCTGCATTTCGACAGCTCCTCTGTTAAATCGGGGAATTACCGACGTGGGCACTGAGGTTTGGGGCAGCGATTCCCAAAGCATGGTCTCACCAGCAAGAGTGGCGTCACCGGGGGGCTCGTTAGCAATGCAGAGACTCGGGCCCACCCCGACCTGTGGACTCAGGCTCTGCATCTTAAGAGCTCCAGGTGATGTGAGTTTGAGATGCACCGGTTTAGACGGTTTTGTAGGCCTCCTGTGGCTCAAACCAGGGTGGCTTCTGGGGCACAAGTGATAGGCCCCAAGGAGCCTTTCAGTGTCACACTAGATCTGCTAATCCTTCAGATCTGGGAGGAGGGAGAGTAAAGTGTGAGACTGTGTCAGAATGCCACGGACACCAACGCCGTTTCCTGAAACAAGCCTTTCCCAAATGGGCATAATGTACGTTTCAAGAAGGTTCCAAAAACTGTAATCATGAAGCAGTCGGGGTGGGTCTCTGGCTTCTGCATTGTCCGGGACCATAAAAGACCAGACTTCAAAGGCCAGCAGCAAAAGTCTACATTCATCAGGCTCAACTGACAAGATTCCAGCGCAGCCATTAACCTCTCAGCACCGGCCGGCTCCCGCCTGCAAAGGGGCCAGGAGATTGTACTAATCCCATTCTAAAGAATGCTCCGCTGTCCCCTAGTGATGGGAAAAGTGGGGGAGGGCTGGGAGACGGAAAACCAGGTTGGGAGAGGAGACAGACTCAAAGAAACCCACATCCCTCCATCTCATCCATTAGCACTTTAAGGGGAAGATTATAAAAACGTGTTATCAATTTACAGAACAGTTAATACATGACGTCACCGACTATGCCCATAAGAGTTTTTTCTCTTCCAAGAGAGAAGTGCGCACATTCCACCAGACAGCTGGTATAATTTAATAAGCTTTGGATGTGCCTATTTAGATTTTTTTAAGCTTTCTTGTCCTCCAAAGAAAAAGAGGCATATTCACAATAAATTCAGTCCCCCTCTTGCATTAAAGGATTAAAAAAAAAAAGTTTAGTCATTTACCTGCAGTCACCTGGGAGTTTGCAAGACCCATGTTTGGGACTACAGCCCTGTCGGCAAATAGCTGTAAAAACAAAAAACAAAACAAAACACAAACACACAGATGAGTCAAGCACACTGTTTCTTGCACCACCACCATCATGAGAATGGCCTAGCACATTAAGCCTACAAAATCCACAACTTTCAGAGATCTCATGACAAGTCCATTGTAAGGAGAGGAAGATGGGAGGTGCCCAAACAGCAAATCCAGCTTTAAACTTCAAGGCCATGCTAGCAGATCTTCAAAACATGATACTACTCAGGGACAAAATGCAGGCAAGTCGATGGAAGGGGGGGGGTGGTTCTTCATCCAGTCTCTCTCAACAATAGCTACCCTGCTCCCTGTCAATTCCCACCCTCTCCAAAAGAACAGAAGCTGTGATCCTTCCTCACCTCAACCGCTCTGTCCCATGAGGGGCACATTCAGAGGAGTCCCAGCCTCCTTAACCCCCACACCCCCACCCCCTAAAAAGGCCTGATGGCTCAAAAATCCCATGGGACTAACAAAGCCAACCGGGCTGACTTTATTTGGCAGGCTAAATCCGGAGGCCAGCTCGGGTGGTACTTTTGCAAAGTATCCTCACAAAGCAATTCCGCTTCATTTAAAAAAAAAAAAAAATTTTTTTAACAGATGGTAAAAAATACTAAACATGGTTTTTAAGTAATTGTTTCTGATTTTTAGAACACCAACTACTTTAAGTATGTTTGCCAATTCTTTCATTTGGATCCCAGAAATGCCATCCTTTTAAAACTCTAGTGATTTAAGAAAAGCTCAGGAGACCTGCAAATTCCTCTTTGTCCTGCCCTTCAGTCACAATTCAAAAACTCCCTTTTTAATTTGAGTGCATCCTGAAAGAATTTACCAAATTAGGTGAAATAAGCAGAGTACAGTCATGTTTGGAGGGCCTACTCTGGTCAACGAGAACTACCCATTTACTAAGAATTAAAAGCTTTGTAAAGGTACAAACCACAGATGATGCTGTGAACATCTGTGACTATGCAGTGAAGTCCCCAAATCCCAGTAGAAGGGCTGGGACAGTGGACAGCACATCTGCAAGCTTACACTGCTGTCATGGGTCCACCTCTCCACGAGTCTGAAAGCCCGGGTTCACCACTCAGCCCTTCACCTTCAATGCCACGGCCCCCGAGATGCCCCGTGAAAGCTCACCACAGGCCACACTGAGCTCAGGGGTGTCATTTCCTACAGGATCACAAGTTCAGGAGCAGAGCTAACCCTGTCCCATTTGGCATCTGTTTTGGGTCAGGTTCCTTAGAAGCAGAGCCCGAGACCAGGATCTGGGTATAGGAGAAGGGGGCTGAAGGCAGCAGATGGAGCAGGGGAAGGAGCCGAGCAGGGGGTCTCAGCTGGAGTCTGGCTTCCACTTGATCCCAGGGGAAGCCCTGGAGTGTGAAATGTAGCACGGAGTGCAAGAAGGTGGCGAGGGGGGCTGGCCTTTGTACCCCCATCCAGTCATTCACAGTCTGTGAATGGGAGTCCAGCTTTATGACTGAAAGAGGCATGGAGTGGCTGTTTGGCCAAGGCCAACGCTCTAGAGAAGGAACAGCTGTGAGCTGTTAGCAGCCAACACGGGGGGTGGGTTCGGGGGACACCAACAGCATCTTTGTGCCTCAGGCCTAGAAAAACAGCCCAAACATCTCTCCCTCCCCCCACCTGAGACAGCCACTTGGCTGGGTGGGGACAGAACCGGACCCCAACGGCGACAGCCCCTCAGAGCTGGTAATAACCCAGCCAGCACAGGCCCACGCACCTCTGTTACACTCCGGGCCCATCCAGCCCTCCATGCATGTTTTGTTGCCATTCAGGTCGCAGGCATAGTGTCCAAAGAAGTCATCTCGGGGTCGGCAGAACTTATTGCAGCCAAAGCCGTAGTAATAGTCATCACAGGTGACACGGATCTGATACTCAAAGTGAGCAACCCCTGTGTTCTGCTTCAGCGTTTGCCACTGCCTGCTGGGGTTTATCATGCCCGAGTGGGAAGCCTTCTCAATAATGCTGTCAGGCTCTAGAGGCAAAAAAAAATAAATAAAAATTGAAAAGCATTGACTGCACTGACTTCTCCCCTGGCCATTTTGCCTATTTTACATAACGAAAACAAAGGCACATGGTACAAAATGCAAACAGTATTCAAAGGGGCAGAAAAGTGCAAAGTCTGTCCCCCTCCCCACATTTATTTACCCTTGTTAATGGGTGCGTAGTATTTCCCTGTCCAGGAATACAGTGAAATACGTTCACACCTAGTTCCTGACAAAGGGGCATGTAGGTTGTTTTGACATTTTACAGGTCAGGCAAGCCACAACGAACATCCTTGAACCCATCAGCCCGTGTGTGTGGTTCTAGCAGTAAAAGACCTTCTAGAAATGGAAGTGCACCCAATCCACATCTGTCCACAGCCAACCATGAACTACTGCGAACGAAGCCCCATCAGCCTGTCGTTCCACCTGCACAGGAAATTGGGTTTCTCGACAGCAATGCCAACACAGTATAGATTATCCAACTTTCTGATCTCTGCCTGATAGGTAAAGAAGTAGCTCTTACTTTAATTAGCATTTAATTAAGGGATGGTGAGCACCCTTACACGTGGTTACCAAGCCATCTGCAGCTGTTCCTGCGAACTGTGACCTGTTTCTCTCCTTTGCCAAGTGTTCTATTGCACTGCTGGGCATTTGCAAAAGCTCTTTACATATTATAGAAAGCACCTGATTCCAGGTAAAGGTTAGCAAGCCTGCTCTTCTGGTTTTAGAGTCTCGGATCTTGATTTAGAAAGACTTGGTCTACCTTCCAAACTCTTCACTAGAAGCCAAGGGGTAGAGTTAGGTTTTTAAAAAATGATAAACTTTGCCACCTTGTCAGCAGCTGGCCCTTGTGCCACGGACTTGAAGCATCTCACCTTTCACCTTTGCCTAGAAGGCAGAGGGGGAAAGGGACGCACCCCAGTTTAGAGACAGGTAGCTTGGGGGTTTTTCTGAGCCAAGTCATGCTCCTGAAAAGGCGCCTATTGGAAATGAACACGCCCAGAGCTCGGGCAGCCAGCTCTCACGAGGAGCAAGGAGTGGTCCTGCCCCCAGGTCACTTATCATCTAGTCTGAAAGAACAGCCAGGTACCAGGTGCCAGGAGTCCAGGGGAGGGACGTAAAAAGGAAGCGAGGCACGAAGTCACACCACAGCCTGATCTGGGGTTTTGTTTTCTTAAACCTGCTGGCACCAACCCTTCACCACCTTGTCAGACGCGAGGCCACCTCAGAGAGCCCTGTATTAGGACCTACTCGCAACGTCTGTGGTTCTTACCCACCCACGCCCCTGTTGTTCTAGGCCCAAGGCCTGCGCTCATTTACAAGGTTATGCAAAGCCAACAGGTGACCAGAGAGGAGGAGCTGAGGGGCTCCTTCCACACAACTTCCAGCTTTGCCCTAGTGTTCACCCTCTGGCTTTAACTGTTGTGTGGGCAGGACAAGCCTTGAACAAGCCCACATACCTGCAGACTCACACCCCAGCACACACAGAACCACTTGCAGATAAGGCTTCACTAACATGAAGTTTTACAAATAAACACAGGCCGAAGAATGACAAAAATGTCCCTCCGTTAACTGTGTGTTTGCTCTGCCGGTTCAATTAAAAAGTGAAGCGAGCCATTACCATGTGATTACGAGACCTTAATAAAGGAATTATTTAAACACATGGCTCAAAGGCCTCCAGCATCTCTGGGGCAGGTAGCAACCACAAACAACTCAGCCGAGAGTCCAGGGCAATCCTAAAGGCACAGGCTGAAGGGTCTTTTTCAGTAGTTCGGTAGGCTTTCCACCCAGGTCTAGAAAATATGCAAACGATCATTCCGGAATCCTCCATGTGGCTAACAGATCAGGAGAGCTAACTTTGCAGCTGTGTGGCAGGTTTCTCCCAGCAGGGCCAGAGGCAGGGAGTTGGGGGTGTGCGACATGCTCTCTGGCATCTGGGTTATAGAGATGTCTGCTGCCTGCTTCTTCCAAGCTGCTGCCCCTGAATCGTACTTCCTCTCAGCTTGGGGCGTAGAGGTGCAACCGGGGGCGGGGGGGGGAGGGGGATAGTTCACTTGGGAGTCCAGCTTTATGACTGAAAGAGGCTGTTAGCAGACCCTCCTGTGATCTTCAACTGTGTGAAGATGGAGCACAAAGCCCCCACCACAGCCTCGCAGGCCAAGGTGGAGGTAATGAGGCAAGTCAGAGCACAACCCTGGGGCCACACCAACCCACAAACCTAGGACGGGAACATCGTCAAGATGGCTAAGCTAGGAGGAAAACCTGGTCTGAGTAAGCTTATTTGTGTTGACGTATCTCCAGAGCAGTCCCATAAACTGAAATCATTTGCACTGGGGGAGACCGAAATATTTGTACCCTTATCTAGTGCAGCTCTGAAACAGAAGAGAAAGGATCTCAGAGGACGGACGCCAGGAGGGCCAGCCTTAGACAGTACTCTAACACACAAACGGTACCTGCGCTTCCTCTGGGTCGGCCTCTCTCTGCAGAGCCCAAGTGAGAAGGAATTCTCCGTCCTAAAACTCAGGGCTCGGCCTCTAAGCTGAAGCCAGGATTTCGGCAACTTGTTCGGCCCCCAAAGAGCAGCCAACTCCATCTGGGTTGCTCCACATCCTTGGCCTTTGCCCTCATGGAGTACCAGTCCCATGGGAGGGACAGAGGGTAAAGAGAGTAATAAGCAAAACATTCCAGGCAGTGCAAACAGCATATGCAAGGGCCCTGCGGCAGGACAGAATGAGAGGATGCATCGGAGGACAGAACGGTGACTGGTGGCATAGGACCAGAATCCGGATATGGTAGAGGACAACATGGGACAGAGTTAGCAGGGAGACAAGACGGCTGTGCAAGGCCTTTTGGGCCACACGAAGAGCTGTCCCAAGAGCCACAGGAAGCAGCCAAGTGGCTCTTAGTGAAGCTAACCACCAAATCGAATCAAGATGTACACCAGAAACTAACAGAGGACACTGTAGGTCAATCATATTTACATTAAAAAAGAAAAAAAAATGCCCTGGAATGGAGGATGGAGAGGCAGGAGGATGGAGAAAGCAGTGGAAGTGGGCCAGAGCAGATACGGATGGACTAATTCGGCCACCACCGTAGGAGCTCAGGCATCAGCAGAGGGTGACTTGGACCAGCATAGTGGCAGGTGACATGGCAGGACGTGGCAGGACTCCAGTGCGGCACTGAAGATTTTTCAGAACCTGGAGGTGGATTCGATACGGATGCTCAAAGAAAGGGAGGTACAACAGGGCGTCCTCCAGATCTCTGGCTCATGGTACTAGGTTGAAATGCTGGTGCCAGTCATCCATGAAGGGCCCTAGGCAGGATCTCATTTGGAGAGAGAAGATGCCAAATACGGTTCTGAACGTGAATTCAAAATCCTTTGGAAGCACTGGAAAAAGAGAGGCTGAATAAGCCAGTGGCTTATCCACTCCTCTTTGGGGTTCACTAAGTGAGCTTTAGTGACGTGCAGTAGGGCATTCCAGGACTTTGGGCCAACTCCTCTCTTTAAGAGTAGAGGTCTGAAAACTCCTTCTCCCTACATCAAGTCTTCCTTGTGCCCTTCCAGTGACCTGGTGGCCCCCTCCCCAGCAAGGAAATGCCCCCAAACCCCAAAACATGGCTACCCTGAAATGCAGACCGCCCTAGGCAGCTCTGAAGACGCACCAGCTTCCCAGGGGCACAGCTACCTGACCTGTGGGGTGAGGAAAGGCCCAGGAAGGGCCCTGCAGGGGCTAGGTGTCCCGCATGCCCTAACAGGTGTCCGGAATCAGCTCTTGCCACAAGCCAGGATCCATCTCAAGGACGTTCACTCTACCAGACTCTTAACATCTCAGCAGGAAGGGAAGGAGAAGCCACTTTGGCACCAGAGTATCTGATGAGTCTATTTCCCCCCCGTACCTACCCGCCATTTTCCCAATGCTTAGTTACCATTGTAACCAGGTCACAGTGACACCAGGCTCACACAATCTCCAATGTTTGTAGCAGGGGAGGGAGGAGAGAACACACAGGTGTCTGTGACCCTGACTGGCATTGGCCACAACCACCGCTGGTTACCCCCCCTCCCCTCCCACCACACCACAGCCGGACTGGGGATCCCCCTCAGAGAGGAAGTCCACAGATCTGGGCTTCGATGATGTCGAAGCAAGAGGAGGGACCCAAATGGCCTGCAGCCTCAGGCTCACCCGGGCTCAGGAATAATTACGTGGCCCTGGGGGGCCCCAATGAGTCAGACTCAGCCTGAAGCAGCCTGCCTCACAAGTACCAAGCCCTCACTAGGCCCACTCTGGGCACTCGCCATTCTCAGATCTGCTTGAAAAAAAGAAGGCATGGTGAGAAAACAAGGGGAAATGTTATCAGCAGCAAAAACAAAGAAAGGGTAAGGTAGAGAAGCCAAAGGGAGGAGACATTCAGAGAAGGTAGGGCAAGGACAAAGAGTTGGATCAACCCTTCCTCCTACACAGACTAAGGGATTTCAGCATGAATCAAGTTTTCCCAGGACAACCCTCCAGATCCTGCCAGCAAAAAGGAAGCGCACAGTCTCCACACGTGAGGAAAATCGTCTTTAAGTCACATTTAAAGAGCAAAGATTACCCCGTGTAAGCCAGGCTACTGCCATGTTCGGACATACCCTCTGTGACTTCCCCACCAAAAGCCACCCCTCGCAGCTCTGAAAAGCAATCTGCCCTGAAACAGTCCTCTTTCAGAAGGGGCCGAGGCAGCCATAGGGCCTGTGAGGCTCTGGGATTCCACTTCAATGAAAGGTGGGTCATGCCCGGTGTGGGAAAGAAACCCCGACTGACCGGCTAGAAGCTCACCTGCCCACCAAGTGAAACTCAAGGTCGGTCTTTAGATTTAGAGCCCAGCTCCACCTTTGCGGGCTTTATCTTACTGATGAGAGATTAAACACTCACTTAAAGTTTAAATGGACTTTTTAAAAGTCACTACTTTGATCCTTTAGCAGCCTACAAGGTTTTAAAGTTGTAAAACCATTAAGATTGCTATCCCAAAGATAATCTAGGTCCCATATTCAGGAACTCAGTTAACTGGGACTCTGTCCCAGCCACTTAATATTCCAAGAGGACATTCTAGGGGAGGTTGTAGAAAGGACTCCATGGAGCAGGTTGCCCTGGGCTTGGGGGGGAAGGGAGGGGAGGGGAGGGGAGGGGAGGGGAGAGGAGAGGAACGGGGTTGGTGCAGACAGCAGGGAGTGGTCCAAGTCCTCTGAAGCACTCAGGAGACAGATCCAGCTCCGACACTACCATACTCCAAGCACTGCACTTCCAGAAAGACACACCTGGAGAAAAGCCCATTGCTGTGATACTTACGGAGAGTGTCGTTACTGGAATCCCACGCCTCCACAAGCAAAGTGTAGGACCTCTGCAACACAGAACAGCAGCAGCTTAGTATCCAGAAATAGGGATCAGCTCCCAAATGTCCTACTTGCTTGGCCTCCCCTCATACCTCACCACACAAAACCGTAAAGTCAAAATGAAAACTCTGTTTGCCGTGGAACTGAGATCCCTCCCCTCCCTGGCACCCACCCCCAGGCTGGCTCCTTCCACCTGGCGGGGGCCCACTGCAGGTCGGTCATCGTCCTCTTATGCAAGCAGCCCAAAGTCATGATCAGGAAATACCACCTCCCTATATGTGAACACTCTACAGTTTTCCAAAACTTTCCAGACCCCTAACGCTAGCACATGAGGAAAAAAAAAAAAGAAAAGAAAAAAACCCACAAAGAATTTCTTCAAGCTAACCTAACCAGGTATTTGACTGGGGGGGGGGGGGGGCATCCAGGGAGGAGGGCCGGGTATTGCTAAGGTTACACTTTAGGCCCTGGTGGGGCAATCCCTAGGGAGGCCCCCTTTTCCTTTTCAGAACCCCTTTGAAAGCCCTGTCAGTGCGAGACCATCTCAGCTCCCACAAGTATCAGGTGACTCTAGGAAGCAGGGCGGGGGGGGGGGGGGGGGGGGGGGGGGGGGGGGGGGGGGGGGGGGGGGGGGTGGGGGGGGGGGGGGGGGGGGGGGGGGGGGGGGGGGGCGGGGGGTAAGGTGTGCAAAGAGACTAAGACAAAGGCAGCGACCCAACTTGGGGTGCTTGGGGGGCAGACTCTGGGGACGAAATTACAAAACGGAGAAATAACAGCACACCCATGGGTTATAGCTATTGATGGACTTATCTGTCAATAAGATCTAACATTCCAGGAATAATCAGAGTCCACTAACTAAACAAATTCCCTGGACACTGGCAGGATGCCAGCTATTATACTGAAGGCACCTTTTATCTTCCAGGCTTATCTCGGAATTCTACCCCCCCCCCCCAATCCAAGCCATTAGCAAATTCCCGCTTTTACTCAAATCTTCATTTGTAATTTAGAATGAGGTCAGTCTCACAAAACACCAGGGTTTAAATAAACCTGCTATCTTGGCGCTGGAGAATGATATCGGAGGGAGGTGGGGGAAAAAGGCCCTTCCTCCTCTGTATTCCTCTTGTCACAGACAGATACCAGTGCATCGGAAATAGCACATTGAGCACGTCGCTCAAATAATACCCTGCGCCAGAAACACCATTACCAAGAGAAGGCACCTACAAGGGGAGGCGAAAGTGGAGCAAAAGAAAAAAAAAAAAAAAAGGCGCTTCATTCATAACTCTAGGCAAGCTTACTGCTCACACAGACACAGCATGTTGTCTCCGAATATAAAAATATCTTGTGATAGACCCTGCCTTGGAATTCAGCCGAAATATGTTTCATACTCAAAGCAGAGCAGGATTCCATTTCGTTCACTGATAACTGTGGGAAAATGCTCAGAAAAGCAAGCAAAACCAGGCAAGCCAGGGCACATACCCAGCCCTCTCCTGTTTGGTGGCCCTGGGTCCAAATTCATTGTTGTCATCATTAATATTTTATTAGTAAAAGTTACACCTTATTTACAGCCTCTAAGTTTCCTGGGACTAACTACAAATTACAGGACTCTTCCCTGAGAGCAGCAAGAAATTACATTTCTCTATTGATTGGAGGGGAGAGCCAAGTCCAAATGAGGCCAGATGTGGGGCTGATTCTGTATAATTAAGCCCTTCGGTCGCTGGCCACGTCGAGACTCATGTTCTCTACTTCCACGTATTGTTGTAATTAATCCTCTGATTAAATGCATTGATACCCGTAGTTCCGACAGACTCGCACAAGTGCTCAACATGTCGTTGCCACAAACCCCGCAGAAGGGAAAGGCGTGCCAGGCCTGAGCTGGCATGACAGTATTAACTTTGCCTCAGGCTCAAAGGAGGAGGCATCCTTCCGTCCTTGCACAAGAGCCTGGAAGACCAAGCTGTGTCCCAGGCTCCTCCTCACCGGAGCTGGGAAGACCTCGGGAGGTGCTGACCAACACTGCCCAACCTTGAGGGAAAAGAGTCACGCAGAGCAGCACCAGAGCTCAGGGACACCAAGTGTCATGATGGTCCTTGAACTGCCTTCTCAGAGGTGGACGGGGGGTGAGGGCTGGGGGCTCCAGCATTGGCACCAAGGCCTTGCCAAAAATAAATAAGACGCTCTGGACTGTCTTGCTCTCCCTGGTTTTTGAGAAGGGCCGATGGTTCTGGGCCTCACCTCCCGGGGCAGGAGGATTCCTCCCACCCAGCCTTCAGAAGATAGGATTCCCTCCAACGCCCCTATTAGGAGGCCCTCTTACCTCCCACTCCATCCCCACACTATAGATCAACAATCAAGATAATTTGGTAATGATTATTTGTTGCTAGGAACTTTAATTTTTCCCAGGCCCACGCTTGACCTCTGTACATCCCAGAATATACATCCAGACTTGGGCAATCCAGACCATGCACTTTATGTCATCATCTTAGGCCAGTACCAGGCTAAAAACCGGATGCAATCTGCTAGGATCATGTCACCCCCAATTTGTCACTGCAAATCTGACCCCCAGCAGAGGCCAAGCCCCTGGGCACCCCCCCAAGGGCTTGGAAAGAGGGTGCCAGGCCAGATGATGGGCAAGTGTCCAACTTAACAAGTTCATACAAAAATACCACCCACAAGAAACAGAAATAGCAAATACCTGGATTTTTCTTGGTCTTACACTACAAAAGTAAGACTAGGAAAGTCCCCTTGCTTTCTTCTTTTCTCATAAATCTCCCCAGAACGATAGCGGGGGGCGGGGAGGGCAAAGCAGGAGAGAGGGGGTAGCTAACAGAACTTGGGTGTGGGTTTGCGTCTCCCCTTTCCCACACCTCCAGGCCCAGGGCAATCTGGCCACAGAGGCTGGTCCTCGTGCTCGGGGAGCAGGAAAGAGGAATGGCCAGCTCTCAGGACGACCTTCGGGGAGGACTGCTGTGGCCTTTTACCTAGAGGAGGGGCCTGGCCTCCAACTCCCCAGGCGTCCCAGGGCTGCGGCGGGTGGTGTCCTGCGCCCATCTGACTCCGCAGTGGTTACCTTGGCACCGGGCACAGGGCTAAGCACTTAATTGCCACATTAAGAAGGGGGATGTAAGAAACAAAGGTAATTGTGTTGGCAGCTGGGAACTTCCTTTTCCTGGCAACAGTGGCAGCCAAACCAAGCCCTGAGAAGAGGCTGCTTCCATTCCTGCCAAGCTGACGGACACAAACAAACCGCCATCCAAACGGCACGCGAGCAGCGTCCAAAACCCCAGGCCCTGCGCAGGGCGGCCGGGGAGCCCACACTCTGGGGATGCCTGACGTGCCCACGGGGGGGCCATTGTGCCAGGCAGCCGGCCCCGGGGTTGGTCTGGGGCCCTGCGCTCTGCTGACTCAACTGTCGCTTCCTGTCGCGGGCCCTGTATTAGCAGTATTTTTTGGAAAGGCTGCATTATTCTCTGTAATCCTCATTTCAGTCAATTCGGCCACACTATTGTCCTGCCTGCGTCTGGGTGGCCACGGTATAAAATATTCCAGTCACAGACATATTAAATAAAGGCTTCGGAGATCGCATGTGTGGGCACACGCACGCTCGCACGAACAATTCACGGGTCCCACGGCCATGGCAGGGGGAGGCTTGAAGAGAGGACAACTGCCCCACAGCGGCCAGGCTAAGACGACTTCAGCCGGAGACAGCAATTTAGTCTGCGGGGCTTGACATTTCAATAGAGTCCTATCTGGTTACAAAGGGTGATTTTCTCATGAAAGCCCACCTCAAAGACTCACCAAGTGGGCCCCACAGCTCATATCCAGATTGGAGGCTGTCCATGAGATGCCCCCACCGCCTTTCCCATCATTACCCTTACCTGTTTGAAAAGCATCCCACTGATAATTAAATGCACCAGTTACAAAAGGGTGGCGAGGTTAATAGATAGAATACCGAGAAGCCAGCCAAGCACAACCGTCCGGTTCACACAGAGCAAGCCTGAACAAGAAGCCTTTCTACTTATTTACCAAAAGTGCATAAAAACTGGGCTGAGCTGGTAGAGGACTCTGAACTATTTATGTACCACCACTTTTAACCACTGGGAGCCACGTTGCAGAACTTCTTCCCTGCACATGCACTGCCCCAGTGACAAATGTCGCGGGCACCATGAAAACAAGGGCCACAGGGCAGGGCAGTCCCTGCTGTGGTCAGAAACCAGCAAGGAGCTCACAACACAGCCACTCAGTGCCACGAGCCAAGATAAAGGTGGAGCATTTCTGAATGTGGAACTCTGTCCCACCTCTGCCACCGTTTCAGGAATCGCAAGAATCATCACTTCCCGTGCATCCTAACAGATCTTCCTAAAGTTGAAAAGTAGGTTAAATGTACTTTTTTCTAATTTTTTAAGTGTACTTAAAAGCTGGAGCCAAGTGTCCCTTCTATCAGAAGGAACACACTTAGAGAAGTTTACCAAGGGGGGCTGCTCTGGAATATTTGCCTTTATGGGTGATACACTAATTATATGCACATCCAGAGATTAGTTACAATATAAGAATGCATAATCTGGAAAGCTGGACATTGGAACCAAGTGCTGGCCCTTTACAATGGGCTGGTGGCAGCTGTAAATTCAGCCACGGCCTCTGTTTGCATCCGTTTTCAGATCAGGAACATGAAGACTCCTTATTGCCTTGGCTGCATTTCTTCATGAAGAACATTTTTCCTCCATGCTAAACTTCCCACAAGCCTTTTACCCAAAAGGGCCCTTACCGCTCTTTGCTATAAAGATTTTAGGCAGTATTCAGATTGCTTGTTTTCAGGGGAGTGACACGCCTGTAAGAGGCTGATGCTGCTCCTCCTCACCCCAACTGCCTTGATGCCAAAACTTCACTGTTCCCCACACGTTTGAAGTCCCTGTAGAATTATGGGTGTGGAGTTGGTGGGTTGCAAACTCATACAAGTACTGGAGGTTTGAATAAGTTGCTAAGAAACAAGACAATAAGGAGGAAGAAAACACAGAGCAGTTTACACCTGAAAGAGAAAAAAAAATTAGAAACCGAGTACCTTGAATGGGGATTTCATTTGGGGAACGGCCATTCTGCCGACACTTAGCACAAAGTGAGCACAGGTTCCCCCTCCCCCCTAGCCTAGTTTTGCAATGCAGACATGTCATTTCATCACTTTAATTTGACACAGGTGTCAGAGAAGAGGTTTTCTCCCCATGAGAACAATCCCTTGCTCTGAGCACTTACACTCAGGGGCGCTGTTTGTCTGCATGCATGGTGGCCACATGGGTTGTAGATACTGGCTGCAGAAAGGAGCCAGTTCAAATGAGAACCCCATCCCTCCACCCTCCACGTGTCCACACCACATCTACAGAGGTGCAGGGACCCAGAAACGCAGCAGAGGGAAGACAAGGACATGTCAATTATATTCTGTGATGAACCTTGGAGCATCTGATTTACCCAAACCCCTGGCAGTTGTTCAATCAGGCCTTAAGCGTGAAGGGGGCCAAAGCTGGCGTCCCTCTGGTATGCAAGAAACACACTTCACTGGATTTCCCTCAAAAATTCAGTTGTTCTCAGCAGCCTTTTAAGACTGTCAATGACGTTTAAATAGGAGGCCAAGAAGAGACCAGATACGTCAACTTCTTCCCCCCAGGTTTCTCTAAATGCATTTTACTGCAGGGCCTGCAATGCATCAATTCAGCGAACTGGGGTTCTGGAGTTCCTAAAAAGCTTCAGGGGCTGGGTAGTGGTAAGTACACTAATGGATTTTTAATAAGCAAGTACTACCGGGATTTAGCACTAATTTTGGGAGGTGCAACTTAACCATTTCAATGACTTATAAATGGTTATTCCCAAATCACTTCCTGTTGAGCCCAATTACCTTCCACAATGTATGTTCTTATCACTGGGTCCCCCTGATTGGAGGGTCATAAATCAGGCCAGTTGCTTCAAGTCAAAACCCTGCGAGCACAGCACTGGTATGGGGATTAGAAGCCACCAATGAGAACCACGAGCCTGGAGCTGGGGCAGCAGACATCCAGTGGAACATAACCAGATACCATCCAATGGGCAGACCCACCTCTACAGAGGTCCCCACGTGGACCCTGGAATGTGGACTAGATTTCAAATGTGACTGCTCATTTCCTCTTCTTCCTCTCTAGAACATGAACAGTTTGAGTTTGTGATTCCCAACAAAGACCTGAATTACACCACCTTCTAAACTGACCTTCTACCGTACACCCTGGACCACAGCTCTTCCGTGGTCAGCACATTTGGGAGGACCCATGCGAACGGTAACTGGGACTGCCTAAGGGCCTGGGGCGCAAGTGGCTGAAGTCCAAGGTGGTTTGATTAAAAAAAAAAAAAAAACCCCATATCGTCTTTCCATCTTGAATTCTGTACCAAGTTCAGTTATTACTTATTCAAGAAAGTCAGTTTTAAACAGACATGCTTATTAATATTTAATTGCCAAACTGAATGAAACTGCTCTATGTACTTCAATACCTAAGTGTTTCACTTCGGTTAACACTTACCCTGGAATCATTCTTGAAAGTTACAGACTGTGGTGTTTCTCTAACCACACTCGGGAAAATAAACTAAAACAATACACCTAAACGCCACTTTCTCTTGGGAAGTAAGGCTTATATTTCACAGCAGGCCTTTTAGGGGGGCAGGGTGGAGACTCATTTATAAGTGATACATGCATTTGGCCCAACTTCAAAAGAACCACACTCAGTGTAGCCCCAGCGGTCTCCCTATTCTAGAAAAGCCGAGAGTCTATTTCATGGTTGGTGACCCGTGGGCCCTGAAACCACAGAAGAGCACCAGCAAATCAGTCGACTCTGCCCCCACACACCGCTTCTGCTCATTCCCCATCTAGGACTCTTCCAATGTCAAATGGGGACAGACACACCTTCTAGGTCACTTTTCCAGAGCCAGTCCAGGGAGCAACGCTCCCTTGTTCTCATTCAAGCGGTCCTCTGACCTTACTCTCCAAAGTGAGCCTCAGCCAGGCCTGCAGCTTTTCCACATCACTAATAAGATTCCTTTTATGGTCTTGTGAAAAGCAAGGGGCTCCGGACAGATCCTCAGGAGGGTGGAACCACCTGCAGGCCCCTTCCCCCTAAACTCCAAACACAAGTTCAAGGGCGGTCAGTATTCACAGTTAACTTGGGCACAGTCAGATTAAAAAGTGGCCAGCCTCTTTAAAGTTCTCCCTAGCAGGGGATTAACAAACAAGATAAACACTCTTTGTAAAACTGAAATCCCACAACAGATGCAGCCCTCCATTCTCAAAGAACTCTACATACCACGGGTTTTTATAAGTTCCTTTTAATGGCACGTTTCCGATAACTCTTATCTCACTCATGGCAGAGGACACTTTATAATGCCAGCTCCGGTAAATGCGGGCCTTGAGAGCCACCCCAAGATACACACACACACACACCCCCACACTCACCCACCCAGGCACTCTCCTCCTTCCTCCCCTCCCGGCGATGCGAATCACAGCCCCAGCCCGCGGATAGGAGGCAGCAGAGTGCACCCCATCAGAGCACGTGGCGGAGAGTATTCCCCTGGGCACCAAGCTTTCCCCCTCCCCCCTCAACGCCCACCCTCGCAGCACGGGCTGGGCCAAGCCCCAGTCCTGGCGACGAGCCACGCACGCCTCCTGGACAGCGGGAGCGGAGCAGAGGGCACCAGCATTTTCCCCTTTCCTCCCCTTCTGCAATCACGCTCATCTTCCTTCTACCCAGTTTGGGATGTTGCAAGGGCCTCGTTGCAGGGTCGGTCAGCGGGGCCGGGGGCCTCAAGCGGCACCCGGGGCGGGGGTCCATGCACTTGGACTCAGCAGCCACCTCTACTGGGCAGCCCCTTCCAGGCCTTGACACGCCCCCGGAGGCTAGCGGGGGCCGGGCGCCCGCCGGACGAGGGCGTACCCCCGCCCTTCCCGGGGAAGTTTGCAAACACAGCTGGTTCCACAGCCCGGGAACCGCTGGAAGTGAGGCCACAAGGGCTACACCGCGCGGGGGCGAGGGCAGGAAGGGGCCGGCAGGGGGCGGAGGCTCTGAAGCTCTCAACTCCAGCAATAGCCCAGAGACACCCCCCCACACACACACACACCCCAAGCGGCCGCCGCCCCCGCGCCCTCCCATCCAGCCCGGAGCGCGTCCCCGCACGCCCCAAAGTCTCCCGGAGAGCAGCGGGAAACAGGCCCCCCCACACCCTCCAGGAAGGACACACCCGCCCTCCAGGCCGCTCACGAGAAAGGGGAGGGTGCCGATTTGGACCGCGTTCGAAGGCCAAAACTGCGCCGCGTCGCTTTCCACGGCGCATCAGGTTTAATCGGTTAAGCAAAGATCGTCTATAAGAACTCCCAGCTCGGGGATTGGGGGGGGGAGGGGGTCACTCAAGGGCCTTCAAATTGCAAGTTTAAACCGGCCTTCCTGGGAGCTTTGCCCCACAAACCCCTAGGGGCTCCCCACTTTTGAGCGCTTAGCAAAAAGCCTCGAAGACGGGGCCTGCTGAGATCTAACTACAGAGTCTCGGCTGCTTAACACCCCACCCCGCAAGACTTTTCCAGTTAGCGCAGAGTTTCAAGCCAAGGCCCTTTAAATCCCTCTCGCAAGAGAGAGCGGGGCTCGGCAGGCGCGGGTGCGGACCTCGGCGGGCTCCCCTCACCGCGCCGCTCACTCACCGGCCAGGCGAAACTGAAAGGCAGCACGATGCGGTTGCGTTCGTTGCCACGACTGGCCTTGAGATTGAAGGTGTTGCCCCCGATGACAGGAGTGGATCCCGAGCCGAAGCTGCAGGGCCCCCCGGCCGTGACGCGGGACTGGTACTCCTTGAGGCACACTTTGAAGTACGTGTCACACTCGTCGTGGGAGCACTTGCGGTCCCCCGGGTTCCGGACGCCGCCACAGCAGTTCCCGTTCTGCAGCTCCCCGTTCACGTTCTGCATAGACAGGATCTCCAACTCGAACTGGCCGGAGGCCCCGCACACCTGCCGGCGAGGGAGGGAGGGAGGGAGGTCAGCGCAGGGGAAAGTTGTTTTCTTCGAGGGTGGAAGCAACGACTCCCTCCCCGCCCGCCGCGACGAGCCCTCAGCGCCAAGTGAAAATAATTTTGCAAAACCGAGTGCAAACACTCAACGTGATTTCCCGGGCATAAAATGCACGAGCGCAGGAGAAATCCAACGACTGCCCCCGGGGTGAACAGCGGAGGGAACGCAGCCCCCTGCCCCACCTGGAGGGTACATTTAGGAGGTTCGGGTCTTCCCAAGCCCAAGGGCAGCCTCTCAGGCGCAGGACCCGGCCGGGGAGCCGGGCGCCCAAGGGCTCCCGAGCCCGCTCCAGGCGCTCAACCGCAGGCGTCCAGGGAGCTGAGAGGGAAAGGAGAGGGCGGGCCGGGGGGGAGGCCCGGCGGTCTCCTACCTTGGCTCTCAGGGCGCAGAGCAGAGCAAGCAGGAGGCTCAGGGGGCGCCCGAGCCGGCCGCGCGTCCGTGGGGACCGCATCGCTGCGCCGCGCGCCGCGGGCACTCGGGACGCTGCCGCCGCCGCCGCTGCTGCTGCTCGCGCTGGTGCTCCGGCCGGTGCTGCCGTCGCCGCTGCCCCTGCGGCCGCCGCGTCCCGGCTCTAATATACTCCGCCGATTGGAGCATGCACGACTGGAAAACAACACCACTTTTCAAAAGCCCTTTCAAGAGCGGCGCGTTCCAGAAGGCAAAGGGCCCGGCCTCCTTTTATTATTCTGATCGCTTCTTTGAGGCGCTCCCCCTCCTCTTCCACCTCCCGGCTTTCTTTCCTTCTCTCGCGCTCCCCTTCTTTTATTATTATGATTATGCGCAGCCTTTATATTCCCTTTCAGATCAGCTGCTTAAAAAGAAGAGAGGGAGGGGAGAAAAAAAAAAAACGAGCCCAGCTCGCGGGCCGGCTGCAGGTAACACAATGACGCGTGCCCGCCCGGCTCTCGGAGAGGGACTCGGAGAGCCCGTCTGGGAGCAGCGGCCCGGGCTGGCCACCTCTACCCAGCGCGCCCGGCAGGCGCATGCGCGCTTATTAATATTCATGAGGAGGCGTGTCGCCTGAAGACACGCCCCTTCCCTCTGGTTGATGGGGAGGGGGAGGACTGGGAGGAACTTGGAAGGGGCTGGGGGCTCGGACTCGCGATACAGCGTAGACGTCCCAGGGCCCAGCGCGGACCCCTGCCCTCGGGAGCTTTGGGCCAGGCGGGAAGGGGGGTAGCGTGCGGCGAGGAACTTGCTAGGGTCCGTTGCTCAGGGACGCGCGGCGCCTCATTGCTGCCCGGGAGCCCCCTCGGACGCCTCGGGCCGGGCGCCTGTGCCCGCCCGTCGGGGCCCCAGGTGTAGGCGCCGCGGCGCTGCCTGAGCTGTCGGAGCCGGGCAGCTTCCGCCTTCCGAGCCGCCTGCGTCAACTGCGGCTTTCGCCCCAAGAGGAGGGCCTGCCCGCCGGGAGCCCGGCCCGCTTTCCCGCGAGCGAGCGAGCCGCCCAGAGCGCGCTGCTGGCAGCGGTAGCGGCAGAGGCGGCGGCGGCGGCGGTGGCGGCGAGGCTGGCGTGCTTGCCGCCGTCTGCTCGCCCGGCGGAGGCGACCTGGGCAGGCGCTGCTGGGAACTTTGAAAAACTTTCCCGGAGCCAGGCTTGCCGCAGATTCTAGGGGAAGCGTCGGCCGCGCCCCACCCCCTCCCCGATCCGAGTCTGCGAAGTCTCGGAGGGCTCCCAGCGTCAGGGTCCAGCGTCTTTTCCAAACCGTGCCACGGCAGGGTCTAGGGGAAACCGGGAAGGGGAGGGCGGCGGACACACTGGGGTCTGCTCAGATTTGGGGAGGGGCTGAGCGACATGCTGATGGGCTTGGGCTCCCACTGTCCTGGTCTCGCTGCCCAGGCCGCAGTGCCGGGATTGCACCTGTAGGCGGCCTCCGAGCAGCTCTCTGGGTGGCAAGAGAGGAGCCTGGAACGGACCGTCTCCCCGCCATCGCCCTGAAGCAGAACTTGGCTTTCTGGTGTGGCAGTGGAAACCGATGCTATTTTCCACCTTGAGGCGAGCCTCGCAGTTTACAGCGACACTGCTGGTCATAACCAAGGTCAAAGGAAACCTGCGGGCTGGCCAAAGCCTCTGCCAGCCCCTCTCGCAGCAGACATGCTGCTGCGTTTGAGGGGACCTCTTGATTTCCCCTGAAGGATGACAAAGTTTTGGCCCTCATATTGGGCATGTTCTGCGGAAAAGCGCGACTATTCAGGGGCAGGATCGTGGCTTGACGCCTCTGGGACTGTGGGTCATGATGGGCTGCAATGGGTCAAAGCAAAATAGTTTACAATATACTGAGTTATGAGTGCATAGAAGGTTGGGTACATTATGGTTATTTACTGCATTTAGTGGCAATGTTTTCGGTGCCAGATCTCAGCACTCTGGGGAATAAGGCAGCCAGCTGACCTCTTTACATTTGTTCAAAGCCACCAAAGGTGGTTTAGCAATCTTGGCGTTTTAACAGCTCAGGAAATACTTCTAAGAAAGGTACCTTCTTAGTGGCAATGTGTCCCATCTTGACCATCATTGGTGAGATGATCTGTGGCACAGGCAGCAGCAACCTGAGCATTATGTCTTAATGTGCCCTAGTCCCTGCAATTATCCTAAATGCAAGGCAGCCAGTTGTCAACTGTAAGTGCATCTAGACTTTTCTCAAAGTTTCCAAACCAATCTCCTCTCTCTCCTATCTGCCTCCTTCTCCCTTGTCCTCCCAGATGTCCATGGGGGTGCTAAGTAATGGCTTAAAGGCAAAATGCTTGTGCTGGGGATGGGGGGAAACACAATTCGTGAAGGCTGATGAAGTCTTCAATTGCACACTCCTTGGAGTTCCCCATGTCTGAACGTGTTTTAATTCTGTGCCCTGTGGCTGGTCCCCCACACACTGCTCAGGAAGGAGGCTGAGGCCTTGAGTTGCGTTTAGATCCAGCCACCTGGGTTAACCTGAAATGGCCACCTGAGATTTCAGGTGCCTCCAGGTAGTAATCTGGGCTGCATGTAAGCTGGGGTCAGCTCCAGGCCACAGTTGAGTTTAGCCCCCTTGATTCTTTTTTTTTTTCTTATTAAGAAAGAGAAGTAGGTTTCTGGGGGTTGAAACTCTCCAATGAACCCTGAGAGGTATGTGAAATCACTAATAAACACAAAATTCATATGTCGAAAACGACAGTGTCCCTCACCCTTCCTGAGCTTGGGAACCCACTTTTAGAGAAGACCGTTGTGGGCTAGAGGGGATTCTTCTGAAAATTTTCAGCTGGGACTCTTCCAGCTAATTGGTACTCCCCCAAAAAGCCAGTCACGTTTACCGCAACAGACACCAACTGGAAGCTCTGCCCTTTACTTCCTTGCTGCTGGCTCTCAGCCTCACTCTCTGTAGAAGGGGGAACTTCTTCGGAAAGAGCTCAAGCACGCAGATTCCCCCTTGGCCAAGTCACATCCTGCCTTTGGGTACAGCAAGTGAACATTCCAGAAAAAAACGTTCCTGTGGAAAGTGCCCTGTTTAGCCATCACACCTACACCTGTGAGAAGGGGAAAGGTTTGTGGTCAGTTCCTGTCTGACCCGTCTCATGTGCTCCAATCATAGCCATCCTTTGGTATCTTTCTTTAATTTTAAAGATGTACTTATTTTAGAGAGCGAGCAGAGGGGAGGAGCAGAGGGAGAAAGAATCTGAAGCAGACTCCCCACTGAGAGCAGAGCCCCACATGGGGTTTGATCTCGCGACTCTGAGATCATGACCCGAGCCAAAATCAAGAGTCAGATGCTCAACCAACTGAGCCACCCAGGTGCCCCACTTTCTTTAATTTTAAAAAGATGCCTTATTTTACTTCTTCCACAAAACTTGCCCTGTTTTACTGAGTCATCCACAAACAGCAGTCTTGAACACCACCCCCCCCACCAAAGGCTTAATAAGAGACATTCAAGCTATAATAACTGAATGTAAATACATTTGGTCACTTGAATCCCTCAGCACTATGATAAAAATCAGCAAATCAATATTTATTGAGAACTATATTACACCTAGCAACATGGATCTCAAAAACAACCTACTGAATGAAAGAAGCCCAACACAGAAGACTACATACTGTATGAAACTGTTTATATGAAGTACTAGGGCAGGCAAAACTAATTTGCAGTAAAAGAAAATGTCGATGGAAGGATGGAGATGAACTGGGATTGTCTTGAGGCTTCTTCCAGGGTAGGGATAACGTTCTGTGTCATGATAAGGGTTTGGGCTACCCAGGTGTATGCATTTGTCAAAATCCTTTAGTGCACTTAAGATCGGTGCATCTCATGTGTTCAAAAGAGACAAAATCGTAATAGTCAACTTGAGTTAATTATATGGGTGCTGAAGTATATAGAGGGAAGTTAAATGATATTTGCAGCTTGGAAATGCATTTAAAAATGAGATTATGGGGGTGCCTGGGTGGCTCAGTCGGTTAAGCATCTGCCTTTGGCTCAGGTCATGATCCCAGGATCCTGGGATGGAGTTCCTCCTCCCTCTTATGCTCTCTCTCTCACTCTCTCAAACAAATAAAATCTTAAAAAAAAAAAAGACTGTTTCTCATAAAAATGAGATGATGGAGAGAAACTGGCTGGATGGATATATGCTGGAGCAAAATAGTGAAGGGTTAAGGATAGGATCTAGAGGGGACATATGGTGTTCACATACAATTCTTTGAAATGTCTCTGCCTGAAATTTTTCACTATAAAATGTTGAGAAAAATCGTTACCTGAATATGCCAGGTATTGTGTAAGGTGCCAAGAAGAGTACAGTGGATGACACCAGAACAGTGGACTTAAAGATTACAGAGTGGAGGGCATTCCTGTAAGGGATGATGATAGCGTAGATTGTTGTAATGAACAAAAGGGAGGTCCTTATCCCCCCCATTCTTTGTCTCCCTAATACCTTTCTTCTTTCCAACAAATAAGAGAGGAAGGTCCAAATATATAAAGGGACCTGTAAAAAAGTCATTTAATACCTTCCTTTTTCTTGTTTGCACCTTGCAGAGAAGTTAAGGCAAGTTCAGGAGCCCTCTTCTATAGAAGAGCAGATGGTGATATCTTTCTGC
Source organism: Zalophus californianus (assembly GCF_009762305.2). NCBI lineage: Eukaryota > Metazoa > Chordata > Mammalia > Carnivora > Otariidae > Zalophus > Zalophus californianus. The sequence continues at coordinate 103,878,064 of NC_045602.1, read as the reverse complement.
TCCTTTCCAGCAGAACCAAAGGATGCTTATGTCCTACAAGCTCTTCTTTCCTTCTACCATGGTACCACCTCAGAAAATGCAAACCCCTGTAAACTCTGCCCAGCCAGCCCTCCGAGGAAGCACGGCCCCTGAGCAGACAACCACCTTCATGGATGATTCTCCTTCTTCCACATCACAAGCAGTTCCGAGAAAAACCTATGGGCAGCACATAAGACGTTAAAAAATTCAGGATAAAGTTATAGCTCCCATGGCAACCATAACCAGGCCACAAGTTTATCCATTTAAGCATAAACTGAGTAGATCCAGCCCTCTTTTTTCAAAGCTTCATTTTACATCCACAAGAGAGCTGAATTAATTTTCTTTGGAAAGCAGAACTACGAATTTCTTGCATTATTAACAGTAATTTCGTATGAGCTTTCGTTTAAAACATTGTTTTGGTTTGGCCTTGAGCTCAGGTATTTATAATTTTGCCTGTCCTGCCCCGATGCTGTCTCGCAGGCTTTATGCGGAAAGCTCTCAGGACAGAGTTCCATGTCCATGGCCCCTTTAACAAGCCAGTGATTGAAAGTCACAAAAAACCCAAGATGCAAAATCTAGGAACGGGGGGACTGATTTCCTCATTTTACTCCTTGAGTTAAAATTGAAGATTCTGTATGACCTTTCATAGTTTTATATAGTTCTATAGTTTCATAGTTTACTGGGGAAAAAAGTTCTACTTGTAAAACATACCCTTTTCTTATGGCTGAGAGCCTTTTTGAAAATAAAAAAAATCTTGGGTGTCAATTTTTGTTAAATTGACCTTCTCAAAACAATTATAAATGATTCATTCACCCTCCTTTTTGTGGTGATGACGTAGTGAGTTTTCTGTTCTGTGAATGACACTTGAACAACTTGACCCATAGATATTCTGGGATAGGATTTTAAACAAACAAACAAACAAAAACCCAAATTGGTCCATTTGTACAGTTGACTGATCTAAATGCAACTAATAATTTTCTGTAATTGCAAAGTGTGACTGAGCCCTTACAAACCTTTTCATCGCCTAAAAGGCTCTGGAAATTACACTCCCAGAAGCAGGTAGCATGTGGAAACTACCACAATACAGTTCACTCTGCGAGCACCTTTTCGTCTGGTTTGCATTCTGCTTTTGCAAACAGGCACAAACCCAAATCTGCCTCCAGATCTAAAAAAAATTGTTGAGAATTAAAGTAGTTGTTGGAACTTGGGAAAAGGAGAACTAAATATATTCAGTTATCTGAGAAAATTTCAAAACTACATAAATGTGAGAGTCAAAGGAAGGTGATTACACCTGGCAATGGCACGAAAGCCATGCGCTTTCCACTCACGGTATTTCATGTTCCGGTTAATGGTTCTCAATAAATTACAAGACTCTGTCTGCGTTTGACACTTTTGTTCTCAAGCCAATGGTGCCTTTACTGGTGCCTTTCTCTAAATTAGAAGTTATGAAGGACATGAAAAGAGGATGTTTGCAATACTTAAGTTTAGTTTTTCATGTGAAATGTAAATAGTTGTTTTTATTATTGTCTTTATGCCAAGAGTGCTCAAGGATGGCTAAAGAAACATTCACTTGAGCACAGAAATATTGGCACAAGTACTACGTACAAACTTCTAGATCCCTAGGTATCAGCCATAACATACACAGATTTTTACAAGCATCATTTAAAAATGATTTCAGAACATGTCAAAGATTTTTTTTTCTTTCCGGAAATGAACTTAAGGCACAGAAAAGTTACAATGACTGTAAAGGAGAAAGTTTAGTTTCCAGAAGATGGCTATGGCATCCATGGTAATTTTTTTTTTTTTTTCCAAAGGCAGGTAACAACTAGAGAAGTCAATTACATTATCTTAGGATAGTTTGGCAGTAATTCATGTGACGAGGAGCCGGGGGGTTTAATAGACCACACGTGGAATATCCTGTAATGGTGCAGTGCATAAAAATACTAGGGCCACATTCTGAAGCTGCATTACTAGAAATGTAGATTAGCAATCAAGGAAAAATCATAGCCCTAGCATATTCTACACTAGCCTTAACACAACTGAAGTGTTTTGACCAGGTCTGGGCACCACTGTTTTTAAAACTGTGGTAAATAGACATAACATTTGCCATCTTAACCATTTTTAAGTGTACGGTTCAATAGTAAGTACATTCACGGTATTGTGAAACCAATCTCCAGAACTTTTTCATCTTCCCAAACTGAAACTCTGGACCCATTAAACAACTCCCTATTCCTCCCCTCCCCCTCCCCTGGCAATCACCATCCTGCTTTCTATGAATTTGACTACTCTAGCTACCTCACATAAGAAGAATCATACAGCATTTGTCTTTTTTTTTTTCAAGATTTATTTATTTGGGTGGGGGAGAGAGAGTGCACCAGGTGGGGGTAGGGCAGAGCGAGAGGAAGAGAGAGAATCTCAAGTAGACTCCTTGCTGAGCTTGGAACCTGATGTGGGGCTCCATCCCACGACCCTGAGATCATCATTTCGACCTGAGTCGAAATCAAGAGTCCAACACTTAACCAACTGAGCCACCCAGGTGCCCTTTATTTGTCGTTTTGTGACTGTCATTTCATTTAGCATAGTGTCCTCAGTGTTCATCCATGTCATAGTCTGTGTCAGAATCTCCTTCCTTTGTAAGACTAAATAATATTCCATTGTACATAGACACCACCTTTTGCTTATCCACTCACCCGCTGGACACTTGGGTTGTTTCCATCTTTTGACTCTTGTAAGTAATGCTGATATGAACATGGGTGTACAAGTATCTCTTCTGGCTGCTTTCAATTATTTTGGACATATGCTGGGCACCATTTTTAAGAGTCATCTTGACAACTGGGCCATGTTCAGAAGAAAGTCTGCATTTTCAGACCTCTCAGCCCAGCAATTGGAGGACTTGGGAGCGTCTAATTGAAGGAGAGCAGAAAGGAGGCATTGCAACCGTCTGCAGTACTGGAAAGGTTGACTTGAGTAAGAGCAGACTTGAAATACTGCAAAGAGCAGACAAGATTCAGTGGGTGGAGGTTACCAGAAAGTTGATTTTGACTCAGTGGAAAGACAAGCGTTGTTTTCATAAGAGCTCTTGCTTAGTGTCATAGGCTGCCTTAGGGATGGTGAGTCCCTGCCAGTGAAGGTAATCAGAGCTTGCTGGGACCACTGGACAGTGGCAGGAGACAGGGAGATTCCCTATCCTGGATGGGAGCCTGAACCAGGTGGTTTCCTAGGAACCTCATCTCTATGAGGCCATGACAGGATTAACAGGTAGGATGGCGATTCAGGTGCATACCCACAGAGAGAGTCTAGGAGCCAGTTTTCGACCAATGTGATGTTGATGCCACCGATTGAGGATTAGCAGAGCCTGGTGTGCAGGGGTGAGAACAGCATGGACCTATCTGCTTTCTGAAGTGACTTCTCAAGAATCCATCACACACATATTTACCAAATGGCTGCAGCAAATAAGTCAAATCTAAATGTTGCAGAGTTGATTATCACAACCTGGGCTCATTGTTACCCTCTGTCCCTTGCTATTCTGAATAAGGTCTGAGGACCAGCAGCATTGGCATCACCAGGAAGCTTGGTAGAAATTTGGACTCTCAGCTTACCCCAGACCTTCTAAATCAGAATCTGCAATTTCATGAGATCCACAGGCAATTCATATGCACAATAAGGTCTAAACTGCACCTAATACAGAAACAGTCTATGGTTAGGCAGAAGCTATCAAATGTTCTTTCCAGGAATGGTTGCAAGACTGTATCATTGGGGAGAAGTGTTAGTCAAATCTACGACTGGTTGTCCCATCAGGGGCTCAGTGTCATAATGGGAATTCCTCACTGTTTTTTATCCAAGAATATGTTTATATACTGGTATATTCTTCTTTTTTAGATTGTATTAATTTATTTGAGAGAAAGAGAGAGAGAGAGTGAGCACAAGAGGGGGGAGGGGCAGAAGGAGAAGCCGACTACCCGCTGATTGGGGAACCCAACACAGGGCTCTATCCTAGGACCCCGGGATCATGACCTGAGCTGAAGGCAGACGCTTAACTGACTGAGCCACCCAGTCTCCCCTCTACTGGCATACTCTTAAAAAAATTCAGGAGGCTTTCAGGTAAAACACGTACATAAATAAATATCAGGACCTGGGAAAATAGAGCTAAAAGAAGACCAAGATCAGGGAGGAAAAGTAATAAGTGGAGACAAGCAGATTGTGCATAACTCCTTGAATTGAGTTGAGAATTGGATGCTGAGCTCGCTGACAGCCAAGCGGACCAAGAAAACAGTCAGTTTCAAGATTAACTTTACCTATGCAGAGCCCACAGGCTAGTCCCTCGGGTGAAGTAGAGCTTTTCCTGGCATTTTGTTATGAAAAATATCCACGTATGTGTGGGTATATTGTTATAGCTATTTGGAGGATTGGCGTCTTATATATATGGAATGCTGAGAAATACAACAGTTTTCTGAGAATGATGTAGGCTGGAAATTGAGTGCCTGACACCAAAGCACTGCTCAGGGAAAGCAGGGTGGTGTGGGGACAGGGATAAGGGAGGAATACGTCTTTCTGAAAGTTTTGCTTAATCCAAACATGACCCCTAACTATCTAGTACCATGGCTTTTCTTTTTTTTTTAATAACTGCTTAGCAAGTATTTATCGAGTCACTCAACAAATTCTCATGTGTAAGAAATGATTACGGATGAATTCCTAACAATTTAATTGTTCATATTGAAAAAACGTTCACAAATCGTCCTGTCGAAAGACCAACCCAATATGGGCCCTTACAGCACAGCTTTTCTGAGGTAACTAATCTTCCAGTTTATATGGTTGTGACTATTCAGCTCAGTAACACAGTGGGGTTTTTTCCCCCAATTATGTAAATTTCCCTTTTATATAGATGTGTAGATTTTGAGGAAACTCAGTAAACTTTTTCTGGGAAGTAAAACTATTGGGATAGAAGCCCTTCCCCCCTCACCCCCCCATGAGGTAGGGTACTTGAATTAAAATTAAAAACTTAATTTATTTTTTTTAAAGATTTTATTTATTTATTTGAGAGAGAGAATGAGAGAGAGAGCATGAGAGGGAAGAGGGCCAGAGGGAGAAGCAGACCCCCCGCTGAGCAGGGAGCCCGATGTGGGACTCGATCCCGGGATTCTAGGATCATGACCTGAGCCGAAGGCAGTTGCTTAACCAACTGAGCCACCCAGGCACCCAAAACTTAATTTAAAAAACCAAAAAAAAAAAAAAAAAAAGCCTTTTATGAGCACTGAAGGAGTGAAATAAGCCATTTAGCTTTCTCAAAAATGTAAATTTTACAAGAATGGTAATATGGCTAATCTGATATCAAAAAGCACTGCACTTTGTTCCTTATTTCTTTATTTTTTTGTTCTTTAAATGCCTTGATTTCTCCCAGACCTCTACTCCACACGTAATAGTAATAAGCTTATAAGCTTAGCTTCAGGGAGTTTAAATTTACGTCTCAAGCTTTCTTCAACTATCCTTTCCGGCTCTCATAATTACAGATGCATCTGTGATTAATTCAAAAATCACCCCAACTCTTTACCCCCCAACCCCATATCTACACGCCACTTTGGGATGTGATTTCGGTGGCTCCTCCCACCAGGGGGTGTGGACTATTCCCCATCCTGGAACGTCTGCGGACCTCCTGACTCGCTTTAGCTTAGAGAATGAAGCACAGGTGCCGGTGGGCAGGCTGAGAGCCTCTGCCTCCAGAGATGGTGCCCATTTCCATACTCTCTTTAGCTTCAAGACTCTGCTATTGCCATGGGACAAGCGAGGGTAAGCTGCTGGAGAACTAGAGAGTGTATAGAGTAGAACTGAGTGACCCCAGCAGAGGTCTTCCTTGCCCGGTCAGCCTCCATCCGTTGACTGCACACACACCACGAAGCCCAGAGGAGATCAGCCTACTCCGTCCACTTCAGCAGAACCTCCCAGCCAGTTCATATAGACTCGTGAGAAATAACAACTGGTCTTTTGAATCTATAGGTTTGGGGCTGGTTTGTTATGCAGCACTAGTGTAGCAATAGATAACTGATATGACCTGAGTGAGCGTGAATGAAATGTTAAAGAAAACAGAAACACAAAAATGGCGTGCAAGTCTGAAATAAGTGATAATTGCCACTGGCTAAGCATAGCCTGGGGTAACCAATCTTAAAGGCCTCCACTTGAGAAAGGAAGCCCACAGGTGAGTTAAAGTGGCGTTATTATAGGAATCTTGGCTCTGCTCAAATTCTCTTAAAAAATAAGTTATTTTAGCCTCCCATAAGACAATCATGACAGAGACTCTTGTAACCATAAGGTACTTAAATGTAATCACTGGATTTCTTCCTTCCCTTCTTCCCTACTGACTGTTACCCACAGCACGGAGAACTTTTGCAGCTGATAGACTAATTCTTGTCCCAGAGAGGGATGGGATGTTACATTCTCTAATAGTCAGTTTGGATGGTTCGCAAACCAGTATATGCCTGTCGTACTTGTTATTGGAATACATTGTTTAATTCACTATTCCATAAACTGGTGGAATAAGAATGCTAAAAAAAAGATATCACTTCTTTGCAAACTAAACTGCATATAACTTGATGAGAATAAATGTGAGTAGCTAAAAATATATTCTTGTTGAATGAATGTGAGAAAGACAACTTGTTTCCCAAGTGTCTTTTAACTTTCATTCCAATTTAAAGAAACCAAAACTGAACATTATAAATGAGGTGCTGTGGATGAAATAGGATGCAAGCCTGGCCACTTGAAAAGCTTTGTCTTAGACCAGAAGCTGGGAAAGTAAATAACCTTTTGTGGGATCCATGTGTGTCATGTTTTATGATTCTGTCTTTAAACGACATTTTTGATTAACCAATTACTGGTCATGATTGCATCACTTAAGGTTTTATTCTATTAGTAGAGTATGGAGTAGTGCCTGACACATAACAGGAGCACGAGAACTAGTTGCTGAATGAATCTGTTGAATGAATTAGTTGCAAATTGCTGACAATATACATCACAACCAAACCAGACGTGTCTCCACACACCAATGTGTTTCAATACTGTGTGCAAACCAGTACCCTAGAAGCTGAAGGAATGGCTTACCTTTCCAGTAAACCTGTCTAAATATAGATTCTTTTATACCAGGTCATTGAAAAAGGCTGAAATTGGAGGGGTTTGGTGTTACCTAATGAGGTCCCACTAGCATGTATCATATTCACCTGGACGGGTTGTTAAATCACAGATTGCTAAGGTTTACCATGGAGTTTCCATTTAGTAAATCTGGTATAGGACCCTAGAATTTGTATTTCTTTTTTAAAAGATTTTCTTTATTCATTTGAGAGAGAAAGAGGGAGAAAAGGCATGAGTGGGAGGGGCAGAGGGAGAGGGAGAGAGAATCTCAAGCAGACCACGCTGAGCATGGAGCCCGACGTGGGCCTCCATTCCAGGACCCTGAGATCATGACCTGAGCTGAAACCAATAGGCAGACGATGCTTAACTGACTGTGCCACCCAGACACCCCTGGAATTTGAATTTCTAACAAGCTTCCAGGTAATACTGTTCAGTGATCAAACTGTTAATCACTGAACTAGCATAGCCTGAAAGTAGGCAATTACCAAGGTCATCTGGCCCTCCCCCTGTCCATCCACCTTCCCCAGCCCATTTAATTCTTTCAACAATTACTAAGTTGGCCAAGTAGGTTGAGAACTGGGGTGGGGGGACCGAGATATATAAACTTATGACATATGCTCAGCAGCGTTGCCTTCGTGTATTACATAATTTAACCCCCTATAGGGGTTAAACACTATAAAGTTGATATTAATATCTCCATTTTACAGATGAGAAAATAGAGGTTCAAAAAATTATATACTTTTATAACTACTCACCCAAATGGGGGACATAGAGAGAAAGCAGTAGGGCTAAGAGTCAGGGTACGCCAAGACCAAAGGCCCTGTTCTTTCCACAACAGCTAATGGGGATCTAAATGACGTCATTAGGCTGGATACTTGAATCTAAAGCAGGGCTACATGGACTTTAACGTGTATGTGAATCCCTGAGCGTCTTGTTAAAAGGGCAGATCCTTATTCTGTCTAGGGTAGGCCTGAGAGTCTGCATTTCTCATAAGCTCCCAGGTGATGTCAAGGCTGCTGGTCCCTTAACTCAATTGGAGAAGTGAGGCTCTGAACCCTATTGGCATCGCTGCAGAGTCTGGGATGTCCTTTGGCAGGAAGGGGAGGTCCTGAATAGCCCTTTAATCTTGTCGTACACACAATACAATTTGCCTTTTATTGTGTCAATGTAGAATTTGAAGAGGGATCAAAAGGGGAATCTGTGTTAAAAGAATGCGTTCAAGGAGGAATGCCAAGGCCATACATTCTTCTCGAGAATGCATTTAGCTGAGGGGAAGGAACTGGGTTCAGAGTAAGAAAACCCACTGCTTGCGTCCTACCATGATCCCTGGGAAGCAACCTGGGCATCAGGTCAGCTGTTCACAAGCTGCAGAAGCATCTGATGGGAATCCACTCCGTCCTCCTGGTTACCACCAACAGGGAAAGGGAGTGTGAATTATAGTGAAAGCAACTACAAGGGCTGGGAGTTTAAAATCCTCTCTTCACACCTCTCGTGACATAACTGTGACTAATTTGTTTTCTTGACTTCCCTATAGTAAAATTCACCCCTATTGCTGTATACTCCTGTTAGTTGTGACAAAGGCAGACAGTCATGTAATCACCACCATCAAGATATAAATTTTCCATTAGCTTGCACACCCCTTCAAGCTGCCCCTTTGTTCTCATCTCCTCCCTCTGTGTCCTAGAGCTTTGCCTTTTCTGGAATGCTACAGATACGGAGCCAAACAGTGTTCAGCCTTTTGAGTCTGGCTTCTTTCACTTAACGTAAGGCACTTGGGATTCATTCATGCTGCCCCATGTATCAACAGTTTGATCCTTTTTTATTGCTGAATGATAGTCCATCATAGGGATGTACCACAGTGCATTTATCTGTTCCCAGATGAGAGACCTTTGAGTTGCTTCAGTTCTTGGTGATTATGAATAGAGAGAGCTGCTATAAACATTTGCACATAGGCTTCTGTGTGAACATTAAGTTTTCATTTCTCTTAGGTAAATACCTAGGAGTGAGTTTGCTAGGTCATTTGGTAAGGTTATGTTTATAAGAACCAAATTGTTTTCCAGAGTGGCTGTACCATTTTGTGCTGCCCCTTGCAATAGGTGAGTAATCTTTCTGAGCTGCATGCCACACACTGCCCCTAGACTCCAGACACATACGGTATAGACAGCGTTCACTGTAAGATCTTAGGGAGGTAGCTGCCTCCCTGGTGGCATGGGCCACCTGGGAGAAGGCTGAGGTCAGAGGTTTTAGGAAAGTGAGGGAACCTGGGCTTACCTCCCCTAGCTCCTCCCAGCTTCCAGACCCATCTGTTGAGGCCTGCATGCCTCCTCCTTGAGGGAGGCTTTGAGCCCACCTCTCTCTCCTGCAAGTGTGCAATATCCCAAAATGCCACCCTCCTGGGTCAGGCTTTGTTGCCAGATAATGTGACTTCGAAAAGAAGCCCTTCCCCTCCCCTCAAAAGGAGGCTAAGAAAGGCTCTCAGATCAATCCTCAGCAGATACACCGAGTCACACAAAGCTCCAGCAAATCCTTTATTCTCTTCTTGGAGCAGCTGCTGTGGCACTACCCCCCACCCCCTCCCCGACTCTGCCCCCAGTGGAAACCTGAAAGCTATTCATATCATTTAATCCTGTTGAAAATCCTCTCCGCTGTCTCTCACTGAGGTGCGGTCGGCTGGAGGTAAACCTGGGCTTAATTCTTATGCTGGAAAGGAGATGAAAGGTGTCACATGATTTGACATCCTATTTAGGAAGCTGATTCTTCCCTAATCTAGAAGCTTCGACTCATAACCCCTGTTTGAGAGTGGTTAAAATAAGTTCTTCAGGTGGTTAAAACAAGCAATTGTGTAAAATGCTCAGTTCAGTGCCTGGCAGATGGATTTTCTTTTAATCATGCATTCACTTCAGGAAAGATAGCAAAAGAACAGAGATGGTTGGGTGGGGGGATAAGTAGACCTTTACCCATGGATTATTAAAGATCTCTACCAAATTTTGTATACTCTGTTTTAGACATAGCTAAAGAAAGCTGAGACTATTTTACTCTACTGCCAAGCACAGCCACAGATCTTTTTTTTTTTTTTTAAGTAATCTTTGCACTCAGCATGAGACTCGAACTCGATCAAGAGTCGTATGCTCTACGGACTGAGGCAGCCAGGTGTCCCACAGTCACATATCTTGGATCTCTCCGCTGCCACCAAGAAGCATAAGATCTTATAGCCAAGTTCTTTAATTTTAAGAAACTTGGTCATAAGATACTGCTATACGCAGCATGAGCACCAAACCTACTCTTTTTAGCCCAGAACTCATTGATACATGAGTAACATGATCCCAGACCTTCTCAAGTCTTTCCAGGCTGAGAGAAGGCTCCTCATAAGAGTTCCATAGTTCATACAGTTACAGAGAAAGCAAAAGAACATAGGAAATTTCACCCATCACCCATCCTTCAAAGAATACATTCCTTCTGGTTTGTTTCAGAACCCCAGCAGGATCCTTTATTAAGCTTCCACTAATGGAGGATGGCCCAAGAGGCATACAGATGTAGGGCTGTCCTGGAGGCTTTTGCAAGCATAAGATACCTGAAAGAAACATTAGAACAGTAGCAGGGAGACAGTGTTCACAATCTCCACCACACATTGGAATCACCTGGGGAGCCTTCAAAGGGCTTGCTGCTCGGCCCCACCCCCAGAGAGTCTGCTTTAATTGGTCTCCTTGGCAGCCTAGGCATTGAGAGCATTGACATCTTCCAAGGAGGGTCAAGGTTGAAAGTTGGCTCTGGCTTCACAAACTGTGTACTAAGGAGGCGAACAGATCAATGACAAATCAATGACATTCTCTTCTCCAGAAGGTGCATCAGATGTGTGTCTTATGGCCACAATGGGACAGGAAAGTTGGGGGAAGTTTTAGGACACATAACAGAACTGGGATCTGTAATCCTGGGGAAAGAGAAACTGAGAGAATGCCACGTTGTCAAGAGGGGAATGGGATAGAGGAAGGAGTCAGAAAGAAGGGGAGAGCCTTTAGGAGAACGTGTTTCTTGCGGAGGGTGCTTCAGAGGGTAAGATTACATTCACGTGTATTTTCTCTTATGCCTGCAGAGGCAATGAAGCATAAAGAATACAAGATAGACTTGGGTTAGAATCCCAGCTCTGCTACTGCTTACCTCTGTAATCTTGGGCAAGTTCCTTAACCCTTCTCAGCCTCAGTTTTCCAATCTGTAGGATGGAAATAATAATAGTACTTTCCTCACAGGGTGGCTGGGAAAATTAAATAACATTGTGTAAAATGCTTAGTTCAGTGCCTGGCAGATGGTAAGCTCTCTACAGGTTTTAGCTGCCATTACCATTATCACTGTGATCACCGTGGTCACTGTGGTGTGGGCTGTGGGGTGGAGACCTAAGGTCAGCCTCAATCGAGGGGTATAGGAGAGGGAGAAATGAGTAAAGTTTTTTTTTTTTTTTTCCGAACAGAGTAGAAACTAAAAAATTCCAGAAAATAAGGCTAAAGGAACTCTTTGAAAAAGACACCATGATTGATACCTTTGAGCTCTGAGAGGCTTCATTTATCTCTGAAGAAATCTGTTTGTGTTTGACATCTTTGGAAGGAACAGAGGTAGAATGTAATTAGGGAGTGAGGCAGGATATATCACCCAATGAAAAACTAGCTGGGTCGATTTGAGTTGAAATGGAGGCATCTCTGACTTTTGGATGGTGCTTGACCCTATATGACAGCACAGCAGGGTGAGCCCTGATCAGTGGCGATGAGTCCTGGGCCTGAGTGAGCACACCCAGGAAAGAGGAGCAAGATGAGTGTGGAGGAGATACTGGGGTGTGTGTTTGAGGGGTTGTTAGTAGGTCATAACAATAGAATGGAATGGGCAGCTGGAGGGTGAAGTCAAGATGGAGCCCAAACAGAGGAGGCTGGTAAGAGCCCACTCTTACTTGAGAGGGTTTGTTTAGTCTTCTGGCCCTTGAACCTGCTCTTCCTTTGCATTGTCACAGGAAAAATGAGAAGGGTGGCAGGAAGTGTCCAGTGTTCCACCAAAGATCAAAGTTAATGTATCCTTGTTGGTTTTATGGCCTCACGCTAAGGCACAGGTGGTAATCACCAAGCTCCCTTTTTACTCCGGGATCCTAGGCACCCACTCTCTCCTACCTGTCCTTCTGCTGGGTCCTTCCTGCATTTACAAAGTCCTTCAGGGGTGGACCTCTTAGCCAGCTGCTGGGCCATTCCCTAAGATCTCACAATTAGGTATACGTAAGAATCGCTTTGAAAAATTGTGAAGCCGATTTGCTCCCCTCCCCCAGCCACAATTCGGATTCCACAAGTGTGGGGGTGTGAGGGTGCTGGGAACCTGCTTTTAACGAGCTTCCAGCTGCAGCTGCTTGTCTGAGGTCCACACTTCGAGTTGTCTACCCTAGCCGCCCTCAGGATTCTTGAGTGTATGCCTTTGCTTATCTGCTAGGGGAGGGATTAGACTTCAGTAAATTCTCTAGGGGATGTTAGTTGGAGCTCTGGCCTCAAATGTTAGCCCTTTTAGAGGAGATTTTCGGTGTGATATCCAAGCTTTTTCAAGGAGAGTCACTATTCCTTATTGTGTCCCACCTAAGCATGTGAGATATGATGGTGTAAGGTGGGGGTGGATGTGCCCGTACAATTTTGTAAATTTAGTCTGTATGTCCTATATTCTTGCGCCTGGGGGGATTGTTGAGAAGGAAGATCCTCTCTTCTTCTTAATGAACTTTTGACAACTTTGTCCACTCTGCTGAACTTACTTTGTAGTTTGAGCCTCAAAACCAAAACTCTCCACAAAGGATCTTTTTGTTTCTCTTTGATCGGCCAGAATGAAATCCTCAATTCAGTTTGACCCCACCTTACTCTCTAGACCTAGCACTTATACAGAAAATAGATGTCGTCTTTTTTAGGAGCAAAGTCGAATCTAAATGTTCTGCCAAAACAAAGCCCTCTGGTTTCTTCAAACGTGTGGACTTCTGAGGTTTGGTAACCAAAGGGGCTGTAAGGTTCTACTGGTTCTCAGAGACTCAAAGGTCTTCCTACAGATAGCCACACAGAGAAATCAGATCAGCCCAGAGTTTGGTGTAAACAAGTCCATCTTAATTCCCGTTTGGGGTTTGAAACTGCTTGAATAGCTGAGAAACTCACCGTGGAGTCATTTTACCTTACTAGTTTTATTTTGTAGACTTGCCACCTGTCCCAAGGCAGCCTCAGTTGAGTGAGGGCTGGTGTCCCCGAAAAAAGAGGTGGTTCTTAAGCAACAACTGGAGTTTATTTTGATCTCTATCTTTTGAAGCCAGAAACTGTTCATGTGTAACTTTAAAGAAAACTGTGATTTTTTTTTTTTTTTTTCCTAGAGCAAAGCTGCAATTTGAAGGCAGGATTCTATTAAAAACAGACAAATAATTCCCATTCCTTCCTGGTCCTGCCTATTGTTTTCCTAAGTTTGTTTGGATTCCCAGATTGAATCCTGCTGGTTAACCCTCCAAAGAGAGGGTCCTGGCCACTGCCATCCCGTGAGGTGACGGTCTCATAAGCTCCTTGGGGAACATATCCTGTTTCTCCGTCAAAGAGGCATTTGGAGGATGTGGGAGACTGTCTCCTGTCTTCCCCATTCAGAGAGCCTTTATTTCCTTTCTCTGTTTTGTCTGTAGACTGCTTCAGTCCTAAGAAGAAATGTTGGTCAGGAGCCAATATCACATATAGGTAATAGGTAGTAAACTATGGGATTGATTTAAGAGACCCATGACCTTGCCCTCAACAAGTATTCCCTTCCCCCGTCCACTACACATACTCATCAAAGACAGTGATGTGATGCTCACCGGGTACCTTTAGATGTATCAGCTGATGACTTTTTATGCCATGTCCTTTCGTGCCATGGCCAGCATCCCTCATCACATGACCATGGATCCCTTTTCCCAAGGAGCTCTGATGTGCCCAGTGTTCTTCATGAAGCCAGTGCGCATTCATCAGAGCTGGGATGGTGATGGCAACCTACTATCCATCCCTGAGTCAAACACTGACTTTTCAAAGGAAAATTTTCTGGAAATGGTGACAGTGATTTTGTCATCTTGGTGTGATTTTTGCCTCTTTTTTTCCTACGTCCACATGCTGGTTTAGACAGAGCAATGCCATGCCGTTCTAGATGTCCTTGCTTTATGGAGGGTACAGGTCCACACCAGTATATGCAGATGTAGTTGGTTGTGTACACAAATAAGCTCACACTTGCTGAGAAAATTCCTAATTGAGAAATAATGAGAGGAAACTCTTTTTTTCCCCCTCAGTCTAAACATGAAAGATCCACTGCTGATTAAATATATCTGGTAAGGAATCACTTCTCCTCAGCTTTAAACTGAAGCCTCTAAAGCCTCTTTCCCAGAATATTCCAAATACAAACGGGCAAGTTGTATTATTTCCAAGTTGCCTTTTTCCTTAGGGAGAACGAGTGCTGTCTGAGACTAGCAGACATGGAGCTCTGCGCATCCTGATAAAGATAGAGACTTTAGGCTAGCAAAAAAATCCAAATAAACAGATTTTTCAAACAAACCAGCTTTCCTTTTGGTAGCTGAAAAGGAAACCCCACATCCAGGAGGAATGCAGATCAAAGCGGAGTCTACAAATGATGCAGAAACACATAAAATAACAAACAAGCCTGGTGGGAAGAGGGAACTTTTGGTAAAAGAATAGGCCTCTTCATATTACACTGAAATTGAATGCAAGATTGCAAGCAAAGATACATGAGTTGGGAATACAAAGCTATAGTTTCTTTCCCCTTTTTTGGAGCCGAGGGTATACCTTTAATAGGTCAGATTGGAAGCCACTAAAAGCAACGGACAAAAGATAGGCCTCTTGTTGGAAATCTTGCCTCCTTTTCCTTTTGCAGTCACCTCTGCCTTTCTCTTTCTTGGTATAAAGTGGACAGAATAATCAGTCTGCTCTGGCTGTCAAGGTAGAACCCACATTACCGTGGTCGCCATGACTTCCATGTCAAAAGCTGAGCCTTTTTCACTCTGCAAACCTGGTTCTGTTTAAAAGTGTTCTCAGGCGACTTAGATTTTAAATTGTTGACACGATGACGTTTTCATTCAGAGGCTGTCCTGTTCCCTGGTGTTAAAGTTTATTTGGGTTAAACTCTAAGTTGGATCACAGTTTGCAAAGTACAAAACCACTCTTAGGACACTTTATCCTTGGGAATGGAGCTCATTTAAATCATATCTGTGTTCTGATAATGAGGTGCTAAGTGGACACTGAAGACACGAAATACTACTGGATGCTATTACTATTTAAAAACTGAGATTACTGTCCGTGTTAAGTGTCATATACTTTTTAAGAACCATTGGAATGAATACTCGGGAGTGTTAGAGTCCTCTTTAAAGACCTTGAGGTGTTAAGTGCACATTTAGTTGAGCGTCTAGCTCATATACTACCTCCGTTTGGAAAGGGGAGTTGATTGTCACTTCTAGGTAATTTTTAGTAACTTGCCCCTCAAAGCAGTGTTGGTATCACCTGGGAGCATTACCTGTGGTACATTCCTCCGAGGGGAATTTCGGGTCACTGTGTATATTTATCTTCAGATATATTGGCTGCTTGACAAATTGCTCTTCCCAATGGTTGTATCAATTTACACTCCCACCTCTGGGTAATAATCCTGTTTCCTGTTTCATATTCTTCCTGAGACTATTATCATACCTAAAAATTATTTTTACCAATTTTTGATGGATGGGAAATGGTATTTTCTTTCAGTTTGCACTTTCCTGATTATTTGTGACATTGATTACCTTTACAGATGATTACTGACGTTTGGATTTGCTCCTCAGGGGAAATCCTTTGCCCTCCTCTATCATTCTGAGTTCCTTGTCTTTTTCTTGTAGACTCGTAGGAGTGAGATATGTATTCTGGATAGTAATTCTTTATCGTTACCAGCATTGAAAAAATCCTTTTCCAGTCTGTGGCTTGACTTTTTCACTTTTTTAATGGTGTCTTTTGATAGGCAGAAATGTTAAATTTTAGCGCAGTTGAATTTATTAATCTCTATTTTTGGGATTTGTAAGTTTTTTTTTTTTTTTTTTTTTTTTTTTTAGTGTGTTGTCAGGAAAATCCTCCTTCACCTAAAATCATAAGCAGATTCTCCTATATTGTCACCATTAGGCCTTTAGACCACCTGGGATGGATTCTTGTGGGTGGTGTAGTGCAGGGATCTAATTACGTGTGTAATGAGCTATCTCCCCAGCACCATTAATACATGGCCCATTGTTTCCTCAGTAGTCTATAGTGCCTCTTCTGTTACATGTCACGTTCGGTATGAATGGGAACATTTGAAGGATCTCTATTTTGTTCTATTGACTTCTGTTTATCTTTGTGCCAATGCCACACTGCATTCATCACTATCACTATACATAAAAATATTAGATTTTGGTAAATGAATTTCTCCATTCATCCTCATTCTTTCTCAGAATTGACTTGGCTGTTGTTGGGCCTTTGCCCAATAATCTGATTGTCAAGATCCATGAAGAACCATGTAGACATTTTCATTGGAATTGCATTAAAATTTTATTTTAATTTGCAGACTGATGTTCTCATGATTTTGTCATCCCACCCCTGAACATGGTATATTGCTCTGTTTATTTAAGTTATTTATTAATGCCTCTCGATAAAGAATTTATAAAATCTTTGCATATCTTTTGTTAGATTCTTAGGTACCTTATATTTTTTTTGTTGCTCTCAGTTTCTATTGTTTGCACCAAGAACTCTGACATACACATTTGTATTCATGCTGCAAGTTTAAAATGTATTAGGTGCTCAGAGGGCTATCTAAAATACAGTTCTTTCCTCTGTATCTCACCTTCTTACGGAAGAGCAGAGACAGATGAGGTGCCAGTCATTGTCAGATTTAGTTGATGCTAACTAAATAGTAGAGAAAGAGGGTGAGGCCATAGGTGAACTTGTTTAGTTGGAGAAGGGCCTCATAAGAGAGGAGGAGCCGGAAGGTTGAGCTGCATTTTGATAAAGAATTGAAATGCATAACTTCAGAGAAAGTCTATGAACACAAACATGTATTTAGGTGACAGAGGGTTGAGGATAGGGAGAGAGAAGACTGTGGTCAGACTCTGGATGGCCTTGACTGCCATGATAAAGAGTTTGGGTTTTAGCTTCTCCTCCATAGGGAGTCTTCCAAAGCTGGATGATAGTTGCACCATGATAATCTGACCATTCCCTTTCTCCAAAGAGGCAAGCTGGCCAGGAGAAATAGGCTTACCTTGTGATAAATCTTGTAAGTTCATTTTGGTTCAGAGCTGGGTGTGAATTGAGACAAAATGGTTGTTCTACATGACATCAAATGCATTAAAGCAAGTTTCAGAGTCAGCATCAATCTCAAACATTAAGAAAAGCTAGAATTCAAAGAATAGCCAAAGAAGGGAGGCCCAAGGCCCACACAAAGTGTATCCTCTTGTACTTGCATTTTCTTTTCTAAATAGTGTTTTGTTACCAGGATTTTCCAATGGATTCTTCTTCTTGGGGTTTCCTGAGACATGGTAGAAGTATGGGCTTGAGCTGACTTAGCCATGGGAAGCTATCTCTTGGTATCTGTAACCTTCATGAAAAAGTCATCATTACTCTCCACTGCCCAAGTAATTTATTTTCTTGCCCCTCAACATTTCTTTTCAATTTCACTGAGAGATCTGCATGTTCTTTTCTCCATTAAGCATAGTGCATTCAGTTTCCCAAAAGAACCCGAGTGTGGTAGAAAGAGAGACACAGCTCAGCATCATTGGCAGTGCTGCCTTGAAAGTGATGGGCAGGGTGGGGGTAGGGGGCTGACATGGCTCGGAGTGGAGGTGTTGCTGCCAGCTGTCAGAGGGGACCTCAAGGATGTGCGATTTTGTCTTTTTAAAGCTCAAGGGACACACTCTGAATTAGCCAAGGGGCATGCTTGCCAGGCCCATCCCAGCTCCTCAGAAATCCAGGGAGCTTTCATTTTCTGAGGGTGTTGATGTCCCAGGAAGACAGAAACAAACAACTCCGCTGCATGTTTCATTCTCAAAAGGAGCAGAAGGCCCTGAGCCCCCAGCAGCATTCAGTTCCTTCCCCTGACCCAGAATCCCTGCTCATTCGGCTGTCCCCTTCCATTCTTTCTTTTCCAGCTTTCATCCTCTGCAGTGAGCAAAAGAATCCCTGGCCATTTATCACCACGAGAAGAGACCACGGAAAGTGCATCCTGTTATCTGAGGAACCCCCCGCAGACACACATGGGTCAGTGACTCAAGGTACCATGGCTGTCAGACTTATAGGCAAGGGGCACCCTGCCCCAAAGGGGATATTTGTTCTGAGACCACGTAAGACTCTTTGGAAATAATAGCTCTAAATAACCTTGTCAGTTGCTAAGCCATTGTCTGTGAACTCTGCGGTGCTGGGACAGAGACCCTGTTCCTCCTGG
This sequence comes from Zalophus californianus, assembly GCF_009762305.2. Lineage (NCBI taxonomy): Eukaryota > Metazoa > Chordata > Mammalia > Carnivora > Otariidae > Zalophus > Zalophus californianus. The sequence continues at coordinate 103,859,488 of NC_045602.1, read as the reverse complement.
TTCAATTGGTCAGCTGCTGCCAATAGGGGGTGCTAGGTTGAGAAGGCAAGGCTAGAAAAGGGAGAAGGGGCTTCCAGGTCAGGTGGGCGTCACCTGAGCATCCTTTGTTTTCTGGGCAGCAACAGGTAGTTGCCTTTGCAGTTAAAGAATGAAATGGAAGAAAAGAAAGAATGGAAGGGGACAGCCAAATGAGCAGGGATTCTGGGTCAGGGGAAGGAACTGAATGAACCAACTTCATGGAGCTCCCTCAGGCACTCAGGCACTCAGGCACCAGCCACCGGGGGGACTGAGTCTGGAGAACCATGCCAGCTGAGGTGAGGGTTCTCAGCGGCCCCTCCTCAGTTCCGCTGGACCCCTCCTCTCCCAGCATCTTTTCATAATTCCAATCCCTTCCCTTTGTTCCCTTAACCCTCTGAGTGCCCACTGCTTCCTCCTCATGGGCTCCTTGAGACCTTGGGGTCCCCTTTCTGCCTTTTCAGTTAGCTGGTTAGAATTTTATACTTAGCTAACTGTCTATTCTATTCTCTCTCTTCAGTCACTGGTGTGATATCTGATGCCTGAACAGACTTGACTAGACTAGTGGTTTTCAAACTACAACCTGTATCAGAATGCCCTGGATGGAGGCACCTGGGTGACTTGGTTGTTAGGCATCTGACTCTTGATCTCAGCTCAGGTCTTGATCTCAGGGTTGTGAGTTAGGGCCCCGTGTTGTGTTCTACCCTGGGCGTGGAGGCTACTTAAAAAAAAAAAGAAAAAAAGAATGCCCTGGATGTCTTGTTCAAACACAGATTTTTGGCCCATCTTCAGAGTTTCTGATCCAGTAGGTATGGATGGGCTCAAGAATACACATTTCTAGAAAGTTCTCACATGATGCTGATGCTTCTGGCCCAGGGACCACACTTTGAGAACCACTGTACTAGTTAAAGCTAGAAGTTCAGCCTGTCGTCAAAGGGATGTTTGTCCTGAGACTACTATAAAATACCTCGGAAATAGTAAGTAGCCCCAAGGAAATCCTACTGGTTAATGAGTTAATGATGGTTTAGCAGTAATGAAGGGTGAGGTCCAGGGTGCTCTATGTAGTAGGAAAGGAAGAGCATGTGGTCAGGTTTTCTGCAGTGCTTTGGGGCAGGAGGTTTCACTCCAGAATGGTGTGCTAGAGGGTTGGAGGAGGTCATTGAGAGGATGTGACTGTCATTGACCCTTGAGCTGGATCCGGGGAATTGGAAGCCCCTTGCCCTGCCCTGGAATATACATTCTTCACACAGTGGGGGCCATATTTCAGGACACAGCCTTGAGAGAGTGATGTGTTGTTGAGGACATCAGAACCATATAGGTGACTGCACCCAGGTAAGGCCTCTTATGTAAACTTTTAAGATTCTGGTGGGCAGGTGTGGAGATCTACTCATCATGCAACCACCCAGGACAAGCCCTTAAGTAAATTCTCTTGCCTTTTTTTTTTTTAAGTAATCTCTACACCCAACATGGGACTTGAACTCATGACCCTGAGATCAAGAGTTGCATACTCTACCAACTAAGCCAACCAGGTCCCCTAAGTTCCTTACCACCTACTGATCCAGAGGGTCTGCCTCTTTCTCCACTCTCTTCTTGCCCTCCATGTATGGAGTCCAGCATTAGATTTCACCTGTGAAGCTTCTGAGGTTTTGGACCAACATAGAGGTGGCATTTTAAGAACCCACAGGTCTTGGATATGGAGTTGTTCAAGGAGGAACTACACTAAGTGGATCCAGACCTTAGTGTATTTGAATGAATCTTTACATTTAGGATTTTTTTTTTTTAAGTGAAGGAGGAGGGTTTCAAATTTGCCCCTTGTATATTTTGTCATGCCAACAAATGAAAATAAAAATTCAGAAGTTTCCACTTGGTGAAGATGAGTAGCTTCATCTTTGGTTGTTCTTCATACATTTTTTTTTTTATTATTATGTTCAGTTAACCAGCATATAGCACATCATAAGTTTTTGATGTAGTGTTCAATGATTCATTAGTTGTGTAATGTCCACAATAGCCAAACTGTGGAAGGAGCCGAGATGCCCTCCAACAGATGAATGGATAAAGAAGAAGTGGTCCATATATACAATGGAATAGTACTCAGCCATCAGAAAGATGAATACCCACCATTTGCATAGATGGGGGATTATGCTAAGTGAAATAAGGTGTCATACATTTTGATAGAAGTGTACTTGGTGGTTTTTTCTTTTTTGTTGCCCTGAACGTTCTGGGAGGATTGTGAGCATCTTGAATCATCCCTACAGAATAGAAATCATGTAATAAATGAGATACTGCTTTTCCACACAATATCAGAATCATGCTTGGCTTGGGTAGTAGTGAGGCCAGGAGACCAGACAAGGAAAGCAGAGCATTGGGGTTGTCAAAAATCAAGAGGACATGAATTCAGTGAAGGACAAGACAATGGGAATGCCAAAGCTTATTGAAACAGGTTTACTATGGCAGCACAACAAATTACCTACAACACTGTGTCTAAAGCCAGTAACAGCAGCAATATTCATTCATTCATTCATTCATTATTTGTATCAATATTTATTTTGCTTATGAATCTGTAAGTTGCCTAGGGTTTGGTGGAGACAGCTCACCTCTGCTCCATTCAGAATCATTTGGAGCAGCTTGAAGGCTGGGGCTGGAAATCCTCTGAAGGTTCCTCACTCAAATGTCTGGTGGTTGATGCTGGCTGTCAGTTGAAGCCTTAGCTGGGATTGTCAAGGGAACGCTGACGCCTGAACTTTCCAGGGTGCATGCATGTCCTTACAGCCCGGTGGCTGGGTTCCCAAAGGTGAGTAAGGAGAGAGGGAGGGGGCGCCTGGGTGGCTCAGTCATTAGGCATCTGCCTTCAGCTCAGGTCATGATCCTGGGGTCCTGGGATCAAGCCCTGCCTGCATCAGGCTCCCTGATCGGTGGGAAGCCTGCTTCTCCCTCTCCTACTCCCCCTGCTTGTATTCCGTCTCTCGCTGTGTCTCTCTCTTTCTCTCAAATAAATAAATAAGATCTTAAAAAAAAAAAGGAGAGAGAGGAGGGAGCACCAGGCAGAAACTATATCTTTTTAATGACCTAGCAGCCTTAGAAATCTCCTGGTACCACTTCTGCCCTATACTATTGACTTGTCAGAGCAGTCAAAAGCTCCAGCCCAGATTCAAGAGAAGGAAACATGGACCCTACTTTTCAGGGTGAGTGGCAAGGCTCAGAACAGTATAGGACACCAGAGATATTGCTGTGTCCACTTTTGGAAAAAATAGTCTGCCACACCATTTAACTTAATCTGTACCCTTGCCAAAGGCCCTGATACCATCTTTATAACAAGGCCCAAGGTCTCTGACAGCTGACATGAGAACTGAGCTAATTGAATTCTATCCTGATTGAGATTTTAATTAATCCAGAGAATGAGAAGTCCATACTTCTGGATCTACTTCTGGAAACCTTGTGGTCTGTGGACTCTGGGTCTGGGGCAGGTGTTTTTGGTCCGTGCATAGAGAAGCAGAGATCCAAGGGTATATAGAGAAAGAAAAGAACAAAAAGGGAAAGAGGAGACAGCTTGTTCCTGCTGGTTCTCTAGCTTTCTTGTTATGCCCCACTAAATTTTGTAATCTTGAGTTATATGAGGCACTCTTGAATTGTACGAAACAATCCCCCCTTCCCCTTTTACCGAAACTACTTTGTGTGGGTTTCTGTAGTCTGGTTGGATTGTAGTGCAGGAGAAGACACTTCTCCAATGGAGGGTTCCCCTAACAGCAAGCTGGTTTGCACTCAGATGCCCCTGGTTCTGTGTTCCATGGTTCTTGCCCTTTGATTTTATGCTCCTTATCAAGGGTGGCCCCACCCACCCCACCCATTATTCCTCAACTGATATTGTAGGCTCAAACAAATATCTCACGGAAATAGGCCAGGGTAAGTGAGCACTTATTGTGAACCAGATAAATTTTCAAGCGTTACTTATACAAAAGGCCACATGGGGAGATAGTTAACGAACACATTTTATAAAGAATGGTAAGGTAGAGGACTCTGCCATGTTTTTTGTCTGGGCTGCTCCCAATGTTCTCTGCCCCCTTTCAGGGGGTTCAGGGTCCTCATGCCTCAGCCTCTCTGTGCTTTGATTCCCAACAGTGGGAACTACTGGCCTTCTTTGGTGGACAGCCCTTGGGCTACTGGCACTGCTTTGCCCACACAACAAGTACCTAGAAGTTGATATCCCCTTGGTGCAACCTGTAACCAACAGCTGATGGATGTAGGCATGTTGACAGCCTAGCTCCCTTGCCTCCAGGTGGGACAAGTCCTTTGGTATGATTTGTGCTTCACAGTGACTTGCTAGATCAGGCTGAACTTCGCTTCCTATCGCCACCTTCCTTGGCTCTGTTTGCCCTGTGTTGATTCCCTCATTCCTTTACTGTTTCCCCTGGGAGATCTTCCCGAATAAAGTGAGAGCTTAATAATTTTGTGTACATGAGTCTTTGTCTTAGGCTCTGCTTCTGGAGAACCCAACCCAAGACATGGACTTATGTTTCTTGGGAATGGAATATGTTGCTGTGGTAGGAGAAAAGTCTTTCCAATGATCGGACTTAGATTCAAATCCCTGCTTATAGGATTAACTTATTATAGAGACATGGACACAGTTCACTTTTCTAATTTTGTCTCCCTATCTAAAAATAGGGGTAGTAATTACTACCTTGTACTACAATCTTGTAACACCTACAGATTTTATCTCTATAAATCTGTAAGTATAAACTAACAGGGCCTGAAAGATATAGACCAACATCGTCCACTGAGACTTTCTGTGATGATGGAAACATTCTCTACACTATTCAATATAACAATCTCCAGCCATATGTGGCCAATTGAGCACTTCAAACGTGGTTAATATGACCAGGGAACTGAATGTTCAATTTTTACTTGTTTAAATATAAATATATTTAGTCACATGTGGCTAATGGCTACTATATTCAACAGTACCAGATAGAGTAGGTCATAGTATTATAAAGTTAATTTCCTGATTTTTAATAATTTACAGTTGGTTATAATAAGCCTTGATTTTGGAAATATACACGGAAATATTTGGGGATAAAGAGGCATCATGTCTACTATTTATTCTCATGTGATTTGGAGGAAATATATATATTTATGTATAAAGCACATAGGGAATTTGAGTGAGGTATATGAATTTTTGGTAGAAAGGAAAGGGATAAAAAAAACCCTAAATTTCTAATTGTCATAATAATAAACCAGAAGATAATATTTAAAGTTGGTTATTTAAGAGGTAGCCATATACACATATTATTTAGAAATATGGATGTAAGTACTAGAAGAAAATAATTAAATTACCTGAAATATTGAAAATGTCCCTAAATTTTTCCCATCCCATTCTGTGTGCCCCTGAAATATAATTTTGAAGGTCTGCCTATCAAGAAGTAGTCTATTTCTCCATTTTTGCAGCTGGAGTTAGCCATGTGACTTGCTTTGGCTAGCCGAATAGTAGCAACCAGGACACCAGCAGAGAACTGAGAAATAATGGTGCTTTGGTACTTGCCTTTTGTGATACTCTTGGGCTCTTGGGAACTCTGTAACCACCAACCTTGGAACAAGTCTTGGCTAGTCTGCTGGAGGATGAGAGACCATGTGGAGAGAGACTTGCCATGTCAGTCATCCTGGCTCTTCTAGCTAAGGTCACAGATATGAGCATGTGGTTATCTGGCTCATCTAGCCACACCCTAACTGGCCAGCTGACCTCACATACATGAATAAGCCCAGGTAATGCCAGTAGAAGAACTGCCCCACTGAACTTAGCCCAAACTGCTACCCCATAGGATCATGGGCTAAGCAAGTGGTTGTTGCTTAGTGCCACTCTATTTTAAGGTGGTTTGTTTCCCAGGAAAAGCTAACTGATTCAAAAAGGGCTTCCTTCTAGGAAGAAAGGTAAGTTTGTAAGGGGCAATATAATATGGGTTTTTGGAGCATGGACTTTTGAGTTAGACCCTGTCTTCTATTTTCTAGATATGTGATATTGAAAAATTTCATTAACTTCTTTGTGCTTCAACTTTTCACATCATAAAATGGAGATTATAGAACTTCATATATTTATTCTGAAATTAAAATTTAAGAAGTGCATGCAAAAGACTCAGAATAGTACTTAGCACAAAATGAACTTTCCATAAATTGCTAGGGCTGTGTGTGTGTATGTGTGTGTGTGTGTGTATGTGTGTGTGGTAGATAAAGGCAAAATACCACTGTGGTTTGTAATTAGAGATGAAGGATGATGTCAAGTACACTGCATTTGGAAATAAAAAAAAAAAAAAGGATAGTTTGATTCCTCTCTCCTATCTTCTGGCTGTGTGATTTTAGGCAAGTCATTTTTCTTTTCTAGACTTCGGTTACCTTGGAAAAAAATTCTGCTGATGGACCATACTATCTCAGTGAATTTTTTCAAATTCCAAGGACTGTGATTATATTTATTTTAATTCTATTGTCCATAAGTGTCCATTACTTTTCCAAGGAGAATTTCATGGAGACTGGAGCCAGAGCTTTCTAGGGTATAAGGTGAGGATTTAGGTTAGGGGGCAGGCAAGTTCAGATACAATCATAGCTGCATAAATTAATGTTGTTATACAAAGCTAGTCACTAGGGAGGTCCAGGAAGGAAGTACATCTTTTGAAGTTCTTGGTGGGTAGATTTTTATAAGAAACGGTGCCTTTCAGAGAGATTAGTCATGGTCAGATCAATGTAAGGTGAGAAATATGTGCATACAGGCATTAAATCAAGTCAGGGACTTCCTGTGAAGTTGAGAGGCAGATGTGTTAAGCTCATGTTAGCTGCTGTAACAAACAAACTCAAAATGCATGATTGCTCAAACATGATAGAAGTAGTTTCATTTCTTGCAGGTGGATCTCCCAACCTAAGATTCTTCTATCCAGTGGCTCTGCCATTTTTAATACATGGCTTGATTGCATCAAGTGGAGGAAGAAAGAGTGTAATGATCACATGTGAGAGATTTTATGGAACTTACCATAGAGTGACCACTTGTATTCCATTGGCCAGAACATAGTCACATGACCACACCAAACTGCAAGGGTGAATGGGAGATAGAGCCTTGTGTGTTCAGTAAGAAGGAGAATCATGTTTTGTGACCTACTATCTAGTTTCTGCCATGGCAGACACATACCTGAGTATGAGGGTCTGGTGTATGGCAATGGGGAGTGATGGGGACAGTGGAGAAGGGGAGAGTTGCCTCTATGTCTAAAAGGGCAGCCATTACTCAGTTTCAGCTGATGCTGCTAGGTAGTAATACAGACCAGGGGTGGTCAAACCTTCTAATTTCTAAAAAGCAGTTAGACATCTTAATTAATAGATAAAATCTCTTGATTTAAAAATACTAGTGATGAATTTATAAAAACAATAAAAGTGTAGAGCATAAATAAAATTCATTTGTAAGCCCAATGTTGCCTGTATATTTTAGGCTGCCAGTGTATAGTATTGATGTTGTGCTAACTGGGAAAAGCCTAGAAAATCAGAGAAGAGCCTGTGAGGCAGATACTCCGCAAATGACAGCTGGGCCTGGGAATGGTCTAGGCATAAGGGTAAAGGGTAGAAATCAGTCCAGATTCTTGTTAGGCCTTCATCTCAGGGACAAGAGAAACCCACGTGTAGGTGGGGAAAGGTCCTTTGATCAGAGATTTCCAGAGCCTTTTCAAAGGACCAACAGCCTTACATTGCCATGCAGGAGCAGGTGACAAGGCCAAGAACAATGAGTAAGAAACAAGGAAAATGTGAAATGACTGTGGGTCAGGGGACATACGTTTACCTCTCTTTAATATGTCATGCTTTCCTGCGTGACCCCAGAGCAGTTAGGAGAGGAGCCAGGGCGTGGTCTCAGGAAAGAAGTGATTTCACTGTTAGTCACAGATGTAGTCGGTATTTACCGCTTCAAGACAAAGGCCCCGTCTGTGTAGACATACGTTTCCTGTAACCGTGTAAGTGGCTGTCAGGTTTGGGGTTTATACAAAGCTGTGGCTGTGTTCTAGTCATACTTTATGTGATTTAGAAAGACTGCAAACATTGGAACTAGCAGCCTATTGTTTTCTTATTTTCTTGGGAAATTGGTGATGACCTCAAAGGTAAGCCATGGATGCATATTTACGTTGTATATAAGTACAACACGATCTGTCTAGTATTTTAACCTCCAGCCTAATCAGTCCATGGCATACTTAAGGAATGCCAGTCTGTGTTTGGTACTGGGAGGAATGGGTAGGGGGCTTTAGATCTAGGGAAGGGGGAAGAAATACATGCTTTTTCTGAAAAAAGCAAAAACAGTTTCCAGTTCAAGCACAGCATGGTAAGTGAGAAATGAATGGTGGGATGGAAGGAGCCTCAGGCATAGATGGGAGGGGAGAGAAGGGCCTGGAAGACTGGCATGGTGAAAAAGAACTTCCTATAGTATGTAGGACCCACTTCCTGTCCTACTCAGCCATTGTGCTTAAAGATATGGCAAATATTATTGGTCTTGATTGTCTTGTATATAGATTGTTTGCAACTTCAATCCCTTTTAGAAAATAAAAAGAAATGAAGGTATTTTAGGTAGGTATTTGGGATTTTTTTAAAACTTGAGGCCCATTTTATCATAGTAAAGCTTAAAGCATAGCAGTCTCTGCTGAGAAGGTTTGAGTAGAAATCATTCTTTAGTTCTGCTCATGACTTATGTCAAAATGAAACATGTTTTCTTTCTTTCTTTCTTTCTTTCTTTCTTTCTTTCTTTCTTTCTTTCTTTCTTTCTTTCTTTCTTTCTTTCTTTCTTTCTTTCTTTCTTTCTTTCCTTTCCTTCTTTCCTTTCCCTTTCCCTTTCCCTTTCCCTTTCCCTTTCCCTTTCCCTTTCCCTTTCCCTTTCCCTTTCCCTTTGCCTTTGCCTTTGCCTTTGCCTTTGCCTTTGCCTTTGCCTTTGCCTTTCCTTTCCTTTCCTTTCCTTTCCTTTCCTTTCCTTTCCTTTCCTTTCCTTTCCTTTCCTTTCCTTCTAGAGGCAGGGGGAGGAGCAGAGGAAGAGAGAGAATCAATCAGGCTCCCCACTCAGCATGGAGCCCTACGTGGGCCTGATTCCATAATCCCAAGGTCATGATCCAGGTCAAAATCAAGAGTCAGACACTTAACCGACTGAGCCACTGAGGTGTCCCTGAGATATATGTTCTTTATGCATGATTAGAAGTATTTCAATAAACCATAAAAATGGTTATAGCAGTTTGAGACTATGTTCTCCATTTGGCAGTATGATAAATTGAGAAGAGAAAAACATGCCAGCTTTGGACAACATATGATTGTGTATTTGCAGTTATGATCCAAAGTCACATTTGGACTGGGAGCTGGTTCTATCTCTTTGCCAAGTTGGGCAAGGAATCTTGGGAACCATGCTCTTTAAGGACCTGAAGTGTTGAACTGGATGTCAAGACATTTGTATTTGCGCTTCTTTTGTGCTGCTGTTTGAAAGAGCAAAGATATCCTGGCTTTACTATTTCTTTCCATTTTAATGCAGAATGAATGATCCCTGAGCTTTCTTACAGAATATTCTATGGCTCAATCAGAATTTCATTTAGAAATATCTAGAATCCTCATTCTAAGTTGGCATGTCTAAAGTAATTATTATTTAATAATAATATTTCTACTCTTATTATTGCTGCTGTGTTATTACATTTTTGGTGATGGTCATTGTATCAATATCTCTGTTTATTATAAAATGAGATGTCATTCTCATTCACTGGCTGGTATTTTTTCCAGAGAGATCAAAACTGTCTCAGAGAAGTTAAAAGTGAAAATAATTTATGTCACACCACTGAGAAAATGAAATACCCAGTGGTCAAGAAATAAATACGTCAAAGCTTCTAGGAAAATATTAACTGGAAATATTGCTTCAGACTCACTGAGTGTGAGGAGTACTTGCTGTTTTTTACTCTAAGATTGGCTTTAGATACCAATATTCTGATTTATATTAGCCCTTTTTAGATCTACCTGAAGTTATAAATCAACATTTTGATTTATATCATATTAACTAATTTGTTTAGACTTTTTAAGTTATATATAAATACAGGATTTTGATATTTTAAATATATATATGTATTTTTAAAGATTTTATTTATCCATCTGAGAGAGAAATTGGGGGAGAGAGAACACGAGCAGGGGGAAGAGGCAGAGGGAAAGGGAGGAGCAGACTCCCTGCTGAGCAGGGAGCCGACGTGGGGCTTGATCCCAAGACCCTGGGATCATGACCTGAGCCGAAGGCAGATGCTTAACCAACTGAGCCATCCAGGTGCCCCAATATTGTAATTATACTTTAATGGAAATACTGTTTTTCCAAGTCACAAATCTGGAGACAAATTTGAGATAATTTTAGCACCGACATCTTCTACACTGACAGTTTAAACACTTCTATACTATCAGTCTCTTTTGATAGAAAAGAATATTATGTCTAGGACACATGAATAAGCTGGGCTAGTTAAGAGTGTATCAGCCAAGAAGTCACATACAGTAGATTGCAGGTGGTAAGTGAGGATGAAGTACACGGTCAGAATGAGAAGTAGCCAACACCGCCCTTGGCTGGGAACTGGAGACCAGGGCAGTAATGTGATTATGGTAATGATTCAACAAGTCATTGTCTGCTGCCTGTGTTCACCATAATTAACTTTTTGGAATTGCGTAGCCTCTGTCTCTGGGCTCATCAGCTGGCCTAGCTTTTGTGTCCCTAGTCTGTCATTTCTCCCTGGGCCTCTAAGTGCATTGCTAAATGAATTCATTGCTGGAACAAAGATATGGTGGTCGAATAGAGATGGCTATCTTTTGTTGTCAGACATTCAATCCCATATAGCAATCCAATTACTTAAGCTGTTTCTATCAGCCTTATTAGGGCTGGCCATTGAGGCCGGCTAGAATGCCGATCGCTGTGTCTCAGAAGAATGTGGTGGAACAGATTAGCGCTTTAATGAGAGACTTTCTGAAGGCCAGATCTTTTCCATTGTATATATATCGAGATCTAGGAATCATTTTTAGGCGAAGGCCCGGAGTCGCTGTTACAAAGACTGATCAAAGGATGGCTGGAAATCTGTACAATTGCTTGAAGAAATTTTATGGGTTATAAAATATTGGCATGGGTTCTGTCTGTTATGGGCTATCTGATGAAAATCTCTGTAGGCTGGGAAAAGGAAATTGCTTATTGGCATTTATTCTGTGGGATGGATATCTTTGGAGTTTGCATTTGAACTCTTTCTTCACTGTGTTACAGGTCAAATTCTGTGCTTAGTGCTAACATTCCAGGAATGTGGGCTGCACAAAATCAACACGAGCCCTGCTCCATAGTCTGCTACCCAGAAAAACATATTGTGGAGAGTGGCTCAGGCAAGGGTGAATAGACAATTACTAAGAAAAGATAGCGAGGGTGGAGTGAGATTGCAGTGGTTAATGTGTGGAAGTTGAACCCTGAAGTTCAAATGAGAGTAGGAATCAAGTCAGGGAAGGAACTGGGGAAACATGCTGTGGCCATTGAGAAAAGATGGTAATTGGTTTTAGAGTTGAAAGAAACAGTATCCAGATTCGACATGCCATGCCTATTGCTCTGGGAATATTTCTGAAATATCAGTTGCAAGGAGGTTTTATTCTGAAGGAAGGAAGTCCACTTGTATTGAGATTTTAAATACATAGAAAAACCTTTTTTTATAAATATCTTATTATTTCAAACAGGCACAAAAGTACCCATCACTCAGCTTCAGTAATTAATCATAGCTAATCTTTCAGCTCTACCCTAATTAACCCTTTCTGGACAAATTTCTGACTTATCATTTCTTTCACTGCTACTACAACTCTACAAAATAAGAACTCTTTAGAAAGATGTAAGCTGCAACAGCTTTATCATGCCTTAAAAATATTAACAAGAATTTCTTAACATCCATGAATCTTCCCTTAATGAAATTTCTCATAAGCAAAAAGGTAAAAAAAATTTTGGCCTATTTTTGGACATATTTTTGGTATGGCTTATTTTGAAAATTTTAGATAAGTCCTTTTCCCGGGAGATTGTTGCTCACCTCTTGCTGTATATTCCAGATTCTATAAGGGACATTAAAAATTTGTGTAAGGATCTATTATATTTGTATGGAATGTTGTAGTTTTCAAAACACTTCTGTGTGCGTAGACGTTTCCGTTTTTATGTTAGCCTCTGAGTCAGCTGGATGTATTAGAGATAAGGAAACAAACGTAGCTCGTACTTGAATTTAATTCTCTTGACCTCGGCATGGTGTTCCTCCTCCTTTACTCTTGATTTTCACTCTTTTTCAACATAATGATCTCTAGCCAAAAATCAAATTGCATGGGCTTTGGAAGTAGTCTAAGATTCAAACACTGCTCAATTATATGTGACTCTGGGTAAGTTCTTAACGACTTAGAAGCTTAGTTTCCTTGTCTGTAAAATAGTGAGAATAACCATGTACCTTCTGGGCTTATGGCAGAAAAAAAGTGAGCATGGGTAAAACGTGGGAGAGGATGCCTGGCTCCTTGTGTTTCCTTCCCAGCTGATGGCTTCACTGAGTCTCCACCTCTGACAGTGTGATTTTCTATCTTCCCCCTTTAAGAGATGGAATCTGTTTCCTTACATCTTAAATCTGAGCTGGACTTGTGACTTGCTTGGGCAAGTAGAATGCAACAGAGGGGATGTTGTGTCATTTCCTAGGCCAGGCCTGCAGAGGCCTTATGTGCTTCTGCCTGTTCTCTTGGCCCCCTGCCTTCATCTAACAAGCCTGGGCTAGCATGCTGAGGGGTGAGAAATCATATGGGGAGCCCAGTTGTCTCTGTGGAGACCATCCTAGGTCAGTCCCTAGTCAGTCAAAACACATGAGAATGCTGAGCTAACATCAACAGAGTTGCTGACTACAGATGCATGTGTGAGTTCTGCCAAGACCAGAGGAATAACCCAGTTGACCAATACACTTAAGACCAGTAATATGTGCTTATTGTTTTCACTGAGTTTGGAGGTGATTTGTTACACAGCAATAGCCAACTGATATGTGATAATTAGAGAAGCAAAGTGAACATTCATTAAATTGGAGGGGAATGATATATTAGATATTGCCTCTATTTTCTTACTCTCATTCAATCCGTCCACCTTCTAGATGTCACTTTGATCACCCCAATAAAAGGCTTTTTGCATGTTACTCTCTGTTGTGGACAACTTTGTAGCTTTTCGTTCCCTCAGGAAGAAAGCTCAAATTCTTCAGTAATATGTATATGGCTCAGCAAAATATGATTCCAACTACCTTTCTGTTACTTTCTTCTAGAACTTTCCTACACACATATTTTTCTAATAAACTTTTTCTTAATAAACAGATCCAACTTTAAGATATTCCTTTCATGACTTACTTTAAAATTACTTTTTAATTTCCTACCTAAAATTATCTTTCTCCTGGCCACATCTTACTCAAGGGAGCCCTCAACTTCCTAAAAGCCATCCCAGATGCCTTTAGTCACAGTATTGGCACTAAGTATTTATGTCACTGGCTTAGTGAATCATTTTTGCAGCCTGACAATTTTTTCTCATATTCCATTAATATATGATTTTCTAATTGTGTCCCTCTTGGGATATACCTTACCTTCTTGATGACAGGAATATTGTGTCATCTTTTATATCTCAAATGATTTCCAACGCAAGGAGTTCAATAAATATCTGGTCAATGTTGAATTGAGGGTTAAAGCAGACGATGGCATGTATCTGTATAGAGAAGGAGGATATCATTCTGGCATGGGATAAATGGGGAAGGCTTCCTGGAGAAAGAGAACTTGTGTTGGGTTCAGAAGCCTGTGCAGAACTTAAAAAAAGCAAGAAAAAGTAAAGAGAGGGCATGTGTATTATAAAAAGTCTTGGAGGCAGGAACCAGCATAGTGGCTTATATGTATCAGTATGGGCTAGGTAATGTTATAGTAATGACCATCCCCCAAATCTCAGTGACATATGGCAATGGAGTAGATGTTTTGTTCATGGTGATATTCATTATACATCAGGAGGAGGTCTTTGTCACAACTTCTCTTCACTTAGGAATCCAGAGCAATGGAGTTGCTACCATCTGGCAGATTACAGGTCTTTGTGGCAAAGGGGAGAAGAGATGAGAATAACACATTATCTCTTAAGTGTTCCATCCAGAGGTGGAATATGCCACTTCTGTCTGCTTAAAATTCATTGGCCAGAAGAGATCACGTGGTCATACCAAACTTCATAAGTGCATGGAAGATGAGGTTTAATAAATATTAATAAACTGTTGTAAAGTTCCTCAGAGAGGGATAGACTGGGAAGAACCAGCCTAATTGGGTAAAATTATGCAGTGAAGAATGGCAAGAAATTAGGCTGGGTGGATAAAATGGGACAAGGTTTTGGAAAGGATTTTGACCCAGGAAAAACAATTTGACCTTGGCATTAGAGAATAGAAAGCCATTGTGGGTTCTTGAGCATGGAAAGGGCATGATGACAGCCATGTTCTAGTAAAATTAATCTTAATCTTGTAAGTGGGATGAGGAGGAGAGCCTGAAAGGAGGCTATTATGCTATTCCAGAAAATTAGGGTTTAGAGTGCTGGGCGGTGGTGGCAACTGAGCTAAGGGGGAGGTGTGTGTGTGTGTGTCTGATATGAGACACTTCAAAGGAAGATGCAGCAGGATTTGCTGATGTATTGAAATAGCAGATTGAAATCTGAAGAATAAATGTCTTAAAGACGTGTTAGCCCTTATCCTAAAAGGTAGGAAGAAAATGGGAGGAGAAGGCTCAAGCTAACCCATAAACTAAGCTGGTTTCATACCTTTTGAATCTCTGTGGACTAAATACTGAAGCAAAATAGTAACTGAAATGAAACAAAACAGAGAGGATCTCATTCAAGTCATGGATATGGTGTGTGTGTGTGTGTGTGTGTGTGTGTGTGTGTGTGTGTGTGTGTGTGTGTCTGTGTGTGTGTCTATCAGTCTGTCTGCATGTACGAAGAAAAGCACATGGTCTTCCTTGGATTGCCCCAATACCCTGCTCATTTCTTTATAAGATAAAACCACAAGAACTAACAGATTCAGAATTCTGCTTTTTCTGTTTTACTGAGAAATACAAAGCCACTGGTGCCTGCTTTCTTTTGTTTAAAAAAAAAAAAGAGTTGGAAAGGTCGTCCAAGATAGGAATAAATAGAGGCAGAGGCAAATCAATGTTTAACTTGGAAATATTTTTCAGTTAATCATCTCTGACCACTCACACTAAGAGGGCACTCCCGCAGTGCTGGCAAACTTGAACTGGAAGCCACTAAGCTTCTATTAAAACAGCAAAATGTCAGGATCTGTACAATCAGAAAACCTGATCCACTGTAGGTTTCCCCTAAACTGGGGAGGTAATCTTCTGCAAATATATGTCTAATATTTTGACTTAGAGACTTTGCTTCCAAGTATGAGGGATATGAAACCACAGGATTTTCCTTGGTTTTGGATTATTATTTAAAACTTGAGACTTACACCTGGTAGGAAATTTGTCAAAAGATGTGGGAAATTGTCTTGGAATCTGTGTAACATCTTGCTTTTCCTGTTTTCCCTTCTGTTATATATAATTTTGTGAAATACTACATAATGCAGTTTCTTTGTGGCTGTTTTGATGACTTTTTGGGGTTATTTTATTATAAGAAGCCAATCTTTAAGAAAGTTATGGAAACCTTATGGGGCCAGTGGGGCTAATATGTGTTCTAATGAGCAAATAGATTTTTTTTAGTCTTGTCTCCATTTTAGTGTGTTTGCAGATGGTCAGTGATGAGGAAACTCTATGATTTTGACAGGCTTTGTTCATTCTTCTCTATAGGGTGAAATAATTATCTTGTCAAACAAAAGAAGTAACTCTTTTGGCCTTTGAATGTAAGGTACCCATTACATTCCGGTAAAGCCCGGTTTGTAAAGAGATTCTGAGTCAGAGCGTCACCCTTGACTTCAGACCATTGTGTTCTCGAACTGCTGAACATATGGTGTGCTCTTCTGTGACCCACCGTTCCAGAGAGTTTCCTACACCACAGACATGGCTTTACAAGCAGACAGTAATGCAAATGGTGCCAAAACAATCAATATTCTAGGATCCCAGAGATGTGTTTCTCTTCTGAAACCTGGTTTTCCTGTCATTCTGATTCTAGATCCATGAGACATCTTGTAATAATTCAGCGGCACTAAGATTCAGTCAAGCTGTATTTGAATTGTTAAGGAAGTCTTAATTTTGGTTTTGTGTGTGGGGAGCTTTAAAAGATCTGATTTTGAATGCTTTTGAGGAATTCACATAGATTAGATTTTACAGGAAATCTGAAAAATACCAGATTACATGTGTCTCCTTTCTTGATTAAAAGAACAAATTCTAGGAGGAGCAAGATGACGGAGGAGTAGGAGACCTAAATTTCTTCTGGTCCCAGGAATTCAGCTGGAGAGGGATCAAACCATTCTGAACACCTACGAACTCAACAGGAGATCGAAGAAAAGAATAGCAGCAACTCTCTGAACAGAAAAGCAAACACTTTCTGGAAGGTAGGACATGCGTAGAAGTGAATGCCAGGCGATATTCAAGATAGATGGCGGGGGAGGGGGCCTCTGTCAGCCGCTTCTGGCAAGTGATAGAGCAGCGGAGCACAAAATCAGAACTTTTAGATGTTGGCTTTGCTGAGGACGTCGCTCCAGTGGCTAAGCGTGGAGTGAAACCCTCACTGGGACAATGTAGTCTCAGAACCTTTGGGGTCACAGAAAGACCGGGGGTGCCTGAGTGTGGCAGAGCTCCTAGGTGTCAGAGCGGGGAAGCTGGCTACAGAGACGGAGCTGACGCATGTGCTCTCAGCTTGGGGTTGCCATAAACCATGATCCACAGCACAGCCGGGCCACTGCTCCTCCAGCAGGGACCCAACAAGCAGCAGATCCGGGGACACTCCCCTTCCTCCCCCGGGAGGAGCGGCGCGGGAGTGCACCGCAGGGATCTGCTGGGTTTGGAGACTCCACACGGGGTCGGGTGCTAGAGATAGAAATGCTCGGTCACAGGACGGGTGAGCACGGAGCGCGGCCAGAGACCCGGGAGATGGGAGTGATTGACTGCTTTTCTCCAGGGGCTAACTGAGGAGTGGGGCCCCAAGTTCTTGGCTCCTGTGGGGTGGAGATTGGGAGACCACGATTTCACTTTCGTCCTCCAAAGCTGTACAGAAAGCTTGCAGGGAACAAAAGCTCCCGAGAGCACACCTGAGCAGATTACTTAGCTGAGACCGGCAAGGGCGGGGCAATTCTGCCTTCGGCAAAGACATTTGGGAACCCCGGCAACAGGCCCCTTCCCCAGAAGATCAGCAAGAACAGCCAGCCAAGACCAAGTTTACTGATCAGTGAGAATTGTAGAACTCCAGCACTAGGGAAATACTGCACATAGAATTCATGACTTTTTTTCCCATGATTCTTTAATCTTTCAAAGTTAATTTTTTCTTAACTTTTTTTTTTGAATTTTCCTTTTTTCCTTTTTCAACCAAAATCTTATCAATCCCTTTTTTAAAAAGCATTTTTATTTTTCATTTTTAGAGTCATGTTCTATCCCTTCATAGTAGTTAACCTTATTTTTGGTGTGTGTGTGTGTATATATATATATATATATATATATATAAAAGTTGTTCTCTCTTTAAAATTTTGGGATACAATTTCTTCTAACAGACCAAAATATACCCTAAATCTCTAGTGTATGGCTTTGTTCTAGTCTCCTGCCTGATCACATTCTCTCCCTTTTTTTCTTTTCTGTTTTTTATAAATCTTCTTTTATTTTTCAAACAACTTCCTATCAATTCCTTTTATAAAATCTTTTATAATTTTCATCTTTACAATCATATTCCATTCCTTCACCGTACTAACCCTTATTTTTGTACATATAAGTTTTTTTTCTTTAAAATTTTGGGAGGCACTTTCTTCTAACAGACCAAAATACACCCAAAATCTAGTGTGTGGCACTGATCTGTGCATCAGCCTGATCATATTTGAACATATTCTGTTTTTTTTTGTTTTGTTTTTGTCTTTTTCTTTTCCTTTTCTTTTTCTTTTTTCTTTCTTTCCCTTTCTTTTCCCCCAGTTTCAGATCTATTCTGATTTGTTTAGTGTATATTTTTCTGGGGTCGTTGTTACCCTGTTAGCATTTTGTTCTCTCATTCATCTATTCTCCTCTGGACGAAATGACAAGACAGAAAAAAATCACCTCAAAAAAAAGAACAAGAGGCAGTACCGACTGCCAGGGACCTAATCGATATGGACATTAGTAAGATGGTGGAACTAGAGTTCAGAATGACGATTATAAAGATACTAGCTGGGCTTGAAAACATGGAAGATATTAGAGAAACTCTTTCTGGAGAAATAAAAGAACTAAAATATAACCAAGTCGAAATCAAAAAGGCTATTAGTGAGGTGCAATAAAAAATGGAGGCTCTAACTGCTAGGATAAATGAGACAGAAGAGAGAATCAGTGATATAGAAGACCAAATGATGGAAGATAAAGAAGCTGAGAAAAAGAGAGATAAACAACTACTGGATCATGAGAGCAGAATTCGAGAGATAAGTGACACGATAAGATGAAACAATACTAGAATAATTGGGATCCCAGAAGAAGAAGAAAGAGAGAGAGGGGCAGAAGGTATATTGGAGCAAATTAGAACAGAGAACTTCCCTAATTTGGGGAAGGTAACAGGCATTAAAATCCAGGAGGCACAGAGAACCCCTTAAAAAATCAATAAAAGTAGGTCAACACCCCGACATCTAATAGTAAAACTTACGAGTCTCAGAGACAAAGAGAAAATCCTGAAAGCAGCTTGGGAGAAGAGATCTTTAACCTACAATGGTAGAAATATTAGATTGGCAACAGACCTATCCACAGAGACCTGACAGACCAGAAAGGACTGGCATGATATATTCAGAGCTCTAAATGAGAAAAATATGCAGCCAAGAATACTATATTGAGCTATGCTGTCATTGAAAATAGAAGGAGAGATAAAAAGCTTCCAGGACAAACAAAAAGTAAAAGAATTTGCAAAAATGAAACCAGCCCTACAAGAAATATTGAAAGGGGTCCTATAAGCTAAGAGAGAGCCTAAAAGCAGCATAGACCAGAAAGGAACACAGACAATATATGGTAACAGTCACCTTACAGGCGATACAATGGCACTAAATTCCTATCTTTCAATAGTTACCCTGAATGTAAATGGGCGAAATGCCCCAATCAAAAGACACAGGCTATCAGATTGGATAAAAAAACAAGACCCATTGATATGCTGTCTGCAAGAGATTATTTTAGACACAAGGACACCTCCAGATTGAAAGTGAGGGAGTGGAAAACCATTTACCATGCTAATGGACACCAAAAGAAAGCTGAGGTGGCAATCCTTATATCAGACAAATTAGATTTGAAACTAAAGACTATAATAAGAGATGAGGAAGGACACTATATCGTACTTAAAGGGTCTATCCAACAAGAAGATCTAACAATTGTAAATATCTATGCCTCTAACATAGGAGCAGCCAATTATATAAGCCAATTAATAACAAAAGCAAAGAAACACATTGACAACAATACAATAATAGTGGGGGACTTTAACACCCCCCTCACTGAAATGGACAGATCATCTAAGCAAAAATCAACAAGGAAATAAAAACTTTAAATGACACACTGGACCAAATGGACTTCACAGATATATTCAGAACATTCCATCCCAAAGCAACGGAATACACATTCTTCTCTAGTGCCCATGGAACATTCTCCAGAATAGATCACATCCTAGGTCACAAATCAGGTGTCAACTGGTACCAAAAGACTGGGATCATTCCCTGCATATTTTCGGGCCAAAATGCTTTAAAACTAGAACTGAATCACAAGAGGAAAGTCAGAAAGAACTCAAATACATGGAGGCTAAAGAGCATCCTACTAAAGGATGAATGGGTCAACCAGGAAATTAAAGAAGAATTTAAAAAGTTCATGGAAACCAATGAAAATGAAAACACAACTGTTCAAAATCTTTGGGATGCAGCAAAGGCAGTCCTAAGAGGAAAGTATATAGCAATACAAGCCTTTCTTAAGAATCAAGAAAGGTCTCAAATACACGATCTACCCCTACACCTAAAGGGGCTGGAGAAAGAACAACAAATAAAGCCTAAACCCAGCAGGAGAAGAGACATAATAAAGATCAGAGTGGAAATCAATGTAATAGAAACCAAAAGAACAGTAGAACAGATCAACGAAACTAGGAGCTGGTTCTTTGAAAGAATTAACAAGATTGATAAACCCCTGGCCAGACTTATTAAAAAGAAAAGAGAAATGGCCCAAATAAATAAAATCAAGAATGAAAGAGGAGAGATCAAAATGAACACCAAAGAAATACAAACAATTATAAGAACATATATGAGCAACTCTATGCCAGCAAATTAGATAATCTGGAAGAAATGGATGCATTCCTAGACATGTATCAACTACCAAAATTGAACCAGGAAGAAATAGAAAACCTGAACAGACCCATAACCACTAAGGAAATTAAAGCACTCATCAAAAATCTCCCAATAAGCAAGGGCCAGATGGCTTCCCAGGGGAATTCTACCAATCATTTCAAGAAGAATTAATACCTATTTTTCTGAAACTGTTCAAAAAATAGAAATGGAAGGAAAACTTCCAAACTCCTTTAAGGAGGCCATCATTACCATGATCCCCAAACCAGACAAAGACCCCATCAAAAAGGAGAATTACAGACCAATATCCTTGATGAACATGGATGCAAAAATTCTCACCAAAATACTGCCAATAGGATCCAACAGTACATTAAAAGGATTATTCACCACTACCAAGCTGGATTTATCCCTGGGCTGCAAGTTTGGTTCAACATCTGCACATCAATCGATGTGATACAATGCATTAATCAAAGAACAAGAACCATATGATCCTCTCAATAGATGCAGAAAAAGCATTTGACAACGTACAGCATCCTTTCTTGATCAAAACTCTTCAGAGTATAGGGATAGAGGGTACATACCTCAATATCATAAAAGCCATCTATGAAAAACCCACAGCGAATATCATTCTCAATGGGGAAAAACTGAGAGCTTTCCCCCTAAGGTCAGGAATAGAACAGGGATGTCCACTATCACCACTGCTATGCAACATAGTACTAGAAGTCCTAGCCACAGCAATCAGACAACAAAAAGAAGTCAAAGGTATCCAAATCGGCAAAGAGGAAGTCAAACTCTCACTCTTTGCAGCTGATATGATACCTTAGGTGGAAAACCCAAAAGACTCCACCCCAAAACTCCTAGAACTCATACAGGAATTCAGGAAAGTGGCAGGATATAAAATCAATGCACAGAAATCAGTGGCATTCCTATACACCAGCAACAAGAGAGAAGAAAGAGAAATTAAGGAGTTGATCCCATTTACAATTGCACCCAAAACTATAAGATACCTAGGAATAAATCTAACCAAAGAGGCTAAGAATCTGTACTCAGAAAACTATAAAATACTCATGAAAGAAATTGAGGAAGACACAAGGAAATGGAAAAACATTCCAAGCTCATGGATTGGAAGAACAAATACTGTGAAGATGTCAATGCTTCCTAGAGCAATCTACACAGTCAATGCAATCCCTATCAAAATACCATTCACTCATTTCAAAGAAATGGAACAAATAATCCTAAAATTTGTATGGAATCAGAAAAGACCCTGAATAGCCATAGGAATGTTGAAAACAAAAAGCAAAGCTGGTGGCATCACAATTCCGGACTTCCAGCTCTATTTCAAAGCTGTCATCATCAAGACAGTATGGTACTGGCAGAAAAACAGACATATAGATCAATGGAACAGAATAGAGAGCCCAGAAATGGACCCTCACCTCTATGGTCAACTAATGTTCGACAAAGCAGGAAAGAAGTTCAATGGAAAAAAGACAGTCTCTTCAACAAATGGTGTTGGGAAAATTGGACAGCCACATGCAGAAGAATGAAACTGGACCATTTCCTTACACCACACACAAAAATAGACTCAAAATGGTTGAAAGACCTAAATGTGAGACAGGAGTCCATCAAAATCGTAAAGGAGAACACAAGCAGCAACCTCTTTGTCCTCAGCCGCAGCAACTTCTCCCTAGAAACAATGCCAAAGGCAAGGGAAGCAAGGGCACAAATGAACTATTGAGACTTCTTCAGGATAAAAAGCTTTTGCACAGCAAAAGAAACAGTCCACAAAACCAAAAGACAACCGACAGAATGGGAGAAGATATTTGCAAATGACCTATCAGGTAAAGGGCTAGTATCCAAAATCTATAAAGAACTTATCAAACTCAACACCCAAAGAACAAATGATCCAATCAAGAAATGGGCAGAAGACATGAACAAACATTTTTCCAAAGAAGACATCCCAATGGCCAACAGACACATGAAAAAGTGGTCAACACCGCTTGGCATCAGGGAAATCCAAATCAAAACCTTAATGAGATACCACCTCACACAGTCATAATGGCTAAAATTAACAAGTCAGGAAACGACAGATGTTGGCGAGGATGCGGAGAAAGGGAATCCCTCCTACACTGTTGGTGGGAATGCAAGCTGGTGCAGCCACTCTGGAAAACAGTATGGAGGTTCCTCAAGAAGTTGAAAATAGAGCTTCCGTATGATCCAGCAATTGCACTACTGGGTATTTAACCCAATGATACAAATGCAGTGATCCGAAGGGGTACGTTCACCCTGATGTTTATAGCAGCAATGTTCACAATAGCCAAACTGTGGAAAGAGCCAAGATGTCCAACAACAGATTAATGGATAAAGAAGAAGTGGTATATATATATATATACACACACACACAATGGAATATTACGCAGCCATCAATAGGAATGAAATCTTGCCATTTGCAACGACCTGGATGGAACTGGAGGGTATTATGCTGAAAGAAATAAGTCAGTCAGAGAAAGACAGGTATCATATGATCTCACTGATATGAGGAATTCTTAATCTCAGGAAAAAAACTGAGTTTTGCTGGAGTAGTGGGGGGTGGGGGGCATGGGGTGACTGGGTGATAGACATTGGCGAGGGTATATGCTATGGTGAGCACTGTGAATTGTGTGAGACTGTTGAATCACAGACCTGTACCTCTGAAACAAATAATACCTTATATGTTAAAAAAAAAAAAGAAAGTATGAAGGGAAAAATGAATGGGGGGAAATTGGAAGGGGAGACGAACCATCAGGGACTATGGACTCTGAGAAACAAACTGAGGGTTCTGGGGGTGGTGGGGGGATGGGTTAACCTGGTGATGGGTATTAAAGAGGGCACATATTGAATGGAGCGCTGGGTATTATACACAAACAATCATGGAACACTACATCAAAAACTAATGATGTAATGTATGGTGATTAACATAACATAATAAAATAAAAAAATAAATACATAAAAAAAATGAAAGAACAAATTCTATACCTTTTATGTTCTTTTATGTTGAAGGGACAGCAAGAGCCTGATGGAACCCTAAAAAAAAAAATCCTTTATTTTGGCCTGGGTCTCTAATCTTGCAATGCTGTTAAATAATGTCACTTTATATTTTTATTATTAACTATTACATTGTTCGGCGTCTGGGTTTAACTGCTTGTCTCACGGTGTCTCCTTGGCCATCACCTTGGTCCACCAGTGTTGGGAAAACTTAGGGGCTGTGATAAAATCCATTGGAAAAATTTTGGCCATGGATTAGTTATTTATTTATTTTTATTTATTTATTTTGGCTAAAATAACAGAAATGTTTTCCTCCTGTGCAGGAATTAGTGTCTCATTCACATTCTCCTGAATAAAGGACAGAAGGTAAGGATTTAGCTTTTTGCCGCAGTTAGCTATTGTTTCATAGCAAGCTCCTCCAAACTCTGTGGCCTAAAATAGGAACACTTACTGCTCTTGGATCAACTAGACATTTCTTCTCTTGGCCAGGCTTACTATGCATCTCTTGCCAGCAGTGGGCAAGGTAGGCAGCTTTGTTTCTCTAGGTTGTCTATAGGCTGGTCCAAGGTCACCTTGAGTAGGATGGTCAGGATCTTTTCCATGCTGTGTCTCATCTTCCAGCAGACTCATCTGGGCTTGTTCACAGGGTGATGAGAAGGATCTAAGACAGAGAAGCATGCAAAGCTTCTTGAGGCCCAGACTTGGAGCTGGCACACTGACACTTCCACTGCAAAGTTACAAGCAAGTCATGAGTCCAGGTCAGACTCATTAGGTAGAGAGACAGACTTCCTTTTAGTGGAGGAGCTATAGAATCACACTATTGAGACTGTGGATGTAGGGAGGCCATTATGTGGAGTCATCCATGCAACCAATCTCCTACATCTTAATTGGGAAGTAATCTTCAATAAGGTTAGTTATCTCTACCCCAGGTAAAGGAATCATGACCTGTGGCCAATTGCTAGGCCCGTATTTATCAATGTGTGATCTATAGATTCTTTCTGTATCATATTCACTTTTAAACTTTAGGTGCTCTAAACATACTGAATTAGCATCTCTGGAGCTGGGGCCAGGAAGTCCATGTTAATTGGTCCCCCAACCCCACCCCATAACTCTTAATCTCCGGTTTGAGAATCTCTGCATTAGATTCTCCTACTCAATACAATCAGTGAAACATGCAGACTCAAGTAAGAGAGTATTTTTTCTGATACAGAAAACTGATTCAGAAATGAATTACAAAAAATATAGTTGGACTTTTCCACTGAATTGCCTTAAACAGACTCTGAACTTTTCCCAAATTATGATAAATATAATATGTCACAGTTAAATCAAATTAATTGATAAACTCATACTGACAAAGTTAGATAGAATTAGTTTGATTGGTGGTTTTTGTTCTTTTGAGTTTGTGCCTGCAAAGGGCCCCTAAAAACTGATGCATCTCAAAATTGGGCCATTTTCCTTTCCTCAGCAACAGTGTCCAAGGCAACATTCCTATGGTTTCTTTCATAGAAGGAGTGAGAAAACTACCATTAGGTCATCCCTTCAAGAAGCCTGTGATGTAGCAAAGATGAAAAATGCATAGGGGTGTCTGGGTAGCTCATTTGGTTAAGTGTCGGACTCGGTTTTGGTTTAGGTCATGATCTCAGGGTCATGTGATTGAGCCCCACGTGCGGCTCCACTCAGCATGGAGTCTGCAGGAAATTCTCTCTCCCTCTCCCTCCCCCCATGCTCACTCTCTAAATAAATAAATAAATAAATAAAATCTTAAAGAAGGAAAAATGCATAAATTTTTACTTGGCAAGAAAAGAACAGGTTATAGGTTTCATCCAATGTCTTCTAGCAGGCAAGAAGGGAAGGAAAAAAGATGTCCTTACATTTTCAAAATCCATATCTTTCTCTTCAATTCAGAAGCATTCGGTGGAGTCATTCAGGTGTCCCTCAGGTAGACAAACTGTGTGTGTGTGTGTTTGTGTGTGTGTGTGTGTGTGTGTGTGTGAAAGAGAGAGA
Organism: Zalophus californianus; assembly: GCF_009762305.2. Lineage (NCBI taxonomy): Eukaryota > Metazoa > Chordata > Mammalia > Carnivora > Otariidae > Zalophus > Zalophus californianus. Next base: position 103,833,998 of record NC_045602.1, on the reverse strand, counting down.
GATGGAGACAGGGAGAGGAGGAGAGTAGTTCTATCAGTTCACTGGAAGCTTCTTTTGAGCCATTGACTGAAAATTTAAGACATTCTGGAAGGTTATTTTTGGAGTCAAAAGATACTTTAATGACAACTTGAAGGAAATAAATCTGAAAGAAGTAAAAAGCACTTCACAAAAGGCTAATACTCCACTTAAACTAGTCTTCTCAGTTCCAGTCTTTACTGGTACTAATTTAGCTTGCACAGAGAATCAGATTAATCATCTGAAAGCTTGAAAGCCCTTAATAGCACCCATTACCTCACTGAGTAGTCAAATTCCAATGCATCAAGGGCAGAGAAAAGAAGAGTAAGTGGATGAAGCTGGATGGTTATGAGTAATAAGGGGTGGTGGGGTCTGAGGGAAACTGGAAAAATGTGTGTCCCATTGAGAAATACTCAAACTCAGATGTTTTTAAAATAACGGACCTGACCAATACAACACATTTGGGCTCAATTCTGGCCTTAGGCCATCTGTGTGCCTCTGTGGGCTGGCTCAAGTCCACACTTATTAATCTGGCATTTCAGATTCTCTATGGCTGAACACAGTGCTGTGAAAAGAATAAGACTCCTCACATTCATTTTTAATGCAGCAAGATATAGAGGAAAGATGATTGGGCTTTGGAAGTCTTGGGATTAAATTCTGACTCCACCACTCATGTGGTGTCCCTACAGCCTCAGATGACTCATCTCCTCATCTCTAAGCCAGGTTTGTTTTTCATATGTACAACATCAGTAGTAATGCCTGTCTGGCCTTGTTCATTTATTTCCTAGGAAAAGAAAATGATATCATTCAGAGCTGTACAACCAATATGGCAGCCACTGGTGCTGTGGAGCTATTGAGTACTTGGCATGAGGCTAGTGCAACAGAGGAACTGAATTTTTTTAGTTGTATTTAATTTTAATTAATTTAAATGTAAGCATAAATCCTGTTTGATTTAGTTCTTGGTAAACTCTTAAGAATGGTTGGAATAACTTGAATTTGTCAATCTATGTTTTTTAGCTGTAAACTTTTATGAAATCTAAACGCAGATAAAATATTTCTGATGAAAATTTAGCATCTGAATTGAGATGTCTGCAAATGTAAAATACATACTGGATTTTGAAAACTTGGTATGAAAAAAGAATGTAAAACATCTTGTTAATAACTTTGATATTGACTACATGTTAAATAATATTTTGGAGATATTGGTTAAATTAAGTGTATTGTTAATTAATGTCACTGATTTCCCTTTACATTTTAAACAAAGATGGTACTGGCTATTTTAAAATTGTATATGTGGCTCACGTTTTTCTATGGGGCACTGGTGATCTATCTGATTAAAGCTTTCAATAAACTATGATTTTTTTTATCAGCAATAAATACCATACAAGTAGGTTGGAATATTTGTGAGGATAAGGATTATATCTATCTTGTTCTCCATCATATATCTAGGACTTGGCCTTGTTCCTGGAACAAAGTAGGGGCTTGATAAAGATTCTTTAAACAAAGAAATATTTAAATAAGTTTAAATACATATTAAAATGAACATTTATTCAAATAGTGTCTTTGTTGCTTTGCCTATAAGATGAGGGAGCTGTAAAATGCTATCTACATTGCTTCCAGCTCAAGTACAGTAAGACCTGCCATGATAGGATGCCATACAACACAGTGCAATATGCTTTCACTCTGTGAAGATGGACAGTCTTTTTCACCTGGCTGGCCTGCGGGGATTTTGATACAGTATCTTTACACACTATAGATCAATACAAGAAAGACGAGCAAATCTCCATTAGATGACAAGCTGTAACTCCTATTGCCAGATTCTAATTAGTCAGGAGGAAAGTAGGACTGGTCATATCATCATCTGTATGTTGGCCTTGGTCACTTTATCTTCATTATTTTTTATTTTCAGTCAAACCCCTGTTTACTAGATAATTCTCACTTCAGTAGGCCTACAGATTGGAGAGTTGTTTTAAGCACGTGAATATTCCACAACTTGAAGTGAGAATTTGCCCCTTGGGAAGTAGCATGCTTTCTTGGAGAATGAATTGTCACCTCACATTTGCCATCTGTGCTCAAGGAAATATGTTTATTTTTAGTGAACAAGGTAAACCCTAGAGGGGATAAGTTATAGGATTCCCCTAACCAGTAGGTTCCACTTTGTTTCATTTCATGTGATCGTATAGTATTCTCTTGATAATGAACATATCAGGTTTCTGAGATCCCTGGAGCTCTTCTTACAAGGAAAAGTGTGTATGGGTGTAAATTTTATACATAATGTATGCGTATGTGTTTCTGTTTCCATGGGAAATGTTATGATTTATTTGCCCTACATAAAATTTAACATTTTAACTCTCACTCCATGGAACTGAAGGTGAGGAACTTTACTGTGAAGTGAATTTCTTCGGAAATGAATGGCAACTTGTCATTTTCCTCTGCTTCTTACTGATGGAAGTTGTGAGGATTCCAGTGTTTTCCCCTGAGAGATTATCTTCCGTTGGCTGCCATCCTAAGTTTTGAGATGTTTATTCTAGAGGCAATTTAAACAAAAGGGAGGAAACGCCCTGGACTAGTGACTGCGTGTAATCATAATGAAAAATGCTTGATATTGAATCAAAGGAGTAGAAGATGGCGTCATGATTTCAGACTCAGACTCTCTCACTTCTGGGGATGGGAATCCTTTGGAGAAACTAGGATAAAAGAGAAGCATGTTGTGGCAAACCTGGCCCATTTGTAGCATATATATTTTCCTCTTTCGTCATTTTTGCGACATCATGACCCTGTGGATGAAGAAGGTTGGTAAGTAGTATGCTAATGCAATCTAAGGGTTTTGTGTTTTTTTTTCCCCACCTTGTGATGGTGTTTAGTGAATTAAATTTCTGTTTTGTACTTAAAAAGAAAGCACATGACCACTAGAATAAAAATGGATTCAGGCAGGAATCATCAGTGGGTACCAAATCTAGAGGTGGAGGTTCAACGAAGAGCAGGATACTTACATAATTGCAAGGTATCTAAAAGTACAGAAGGGAAATAGTTAACTGTGCAGTGAAGACATGGAACAGCATCTTAGCCAAGTGACAGAAATTAATATCACCACAAACAGGCAAATGAATATCATGGGTTCTGGGATGAGATACTTTTGGAAGAACACATCGTTATGTAGTCTTGCAGCCCCTAATGCAACCCAGGAACCTAATCACAAGGAAATATCAGAGAAACCCAAACTGAGGCTAGTCTATAAAATAAATGAAAAGCTGGGGGATTGCTTCCAGGTTCAAGGAGACTATAGAGACATGACAACTGAGTGCAACTTGTGATCCTGAACTAGATCCTTTATCTGAACCATAATCGTTGTAAAGTTCATTGTGGGGGGCACATGATGAAATGTATATATGGACTATAGATTAGATAACAAAGTATTACATCAATGTTAAATTTATTGAATTTGAGAACTGAACTGTGATTATGTAAGAGACTCTTCTTAGGAAATAGACATTGAGGTATTGCCGAGTAAAGGCATCAAATGTACAGCCTACTGTCACATGGTTCAGAAATACACAGAGTGTGGGCTGGTATTAAACAACATGGAAAAATATTAAAATGTGTTGGTATAAAGGACATTTCAGATTTGCAACTTTTCTCTAAACTTGAAATCATTTCAAAATAAAAAGTTATGAAAAATAGAAGCCAGCCTCCCTACCACACATACAACCTCCCTACCACATGCAGATATACATGAGCCTATTGATGGAAAGGCTTCATGGGAGAAGAATTTAGAATACAAGCAGTTGGAATAGTAGGAGAAAAATATGAGGATAAGCCATGAAAGCACCTACTCATAAATATTGTTGGAAGCAGTTCTTTTATGATGACAGAACCCAGGAATTTGTGTCCATCAGGATAGTCCCATTAAAGAAATTTCAGATGGCTGCAAAGCTCCTAGCATCCAGGGTATATGGTGATGAAGCCCTGGTTTGAGGGTTGATTTACTGGCTGGCTTAACCTGCTTGTTACCAGGAACTTGCGGAGCGGCGGTCTGGGTGAAGCTTGTGTGCCCTGCACCGTTCCTCCAGAGGGACAGCGTGAGATTAAACCTGGCGAGGGGCACATTCATTGTACTTTTAAGTGTTGCATTCCCAAGGGCAGGGGCTTGCCATACGTCTTCTCTTAGTGGACTGGCATAACTGCAGCAGGTAAGCCCCATAGTCTCCTTTGAAGCATGTGGAGGGAAAGTTGATTCTTTGTGCAAGCTCTCTCCTCTACTCACAAGATTTCAAGTGTACAAGCTTGCTTTTCCTGCAGACTTGAGGCTGAAGCAATGCACCCATGTACCCTGTGCACAGAGCCTTCTAGGAAGGGTAGGGCTTTCTAACTGGCCCATTAGAGTGAGAGAGAATGAAGCTGTTGTTTAACCAGTCTAGAGAAAAATCTCAGCGGGATCTCCCTTAACAAACACCTGTAATCTGGTGTTATACCAACACACAGTTAACTCTTTATACAGACCTTTGCAGTACTCTAGGAAGCACCCTGTGGGGTTACATAGGAAGGAAAATCCAGCCTTTTATTACTTAATCACATCACTCAATGTTAGAGGTTTTCATTATCTCATAAAATGCTTTCCAGGGGTAGGGAAACGTGGTTTGGAAGAAATTTTATTGACTTGCCTTGTTTCCAATTTTGTGAGCTTTCAAACAAAAATACTTGTTCCTCTATTTATTTGTTGTTTTTAAAGAACATGACTTTTGCTCAGGATTGGTTCATTTTATTATGTCCTCATGGTGACATGTTTTAAGAATTATTTTTCTTAAGTGTAAATGGCATAGAGCGCTATAGGTAATTAGTGTGTATTTGATTATAGCAATAATCGTTTCAGAGTGTCATGGATCAAAATCATGGCATACGATGGAGCCAGTTTTGGATACAGCAAGCTTTCAGAGCTATTTGCTTTAAAAGAATGAGGTCCTGAGACTAAGGTTTCTAGTTTTCAAAGTGCTGTGCACAATTTCATCCTCATGATCTCTTATCAACTCTGAAAGGGGACACTTTTGTTGTCTTTGCTTGGTAACCGTTTACAAAGTTTCCATTTTTATTTCAGTGGATAGCATTGTGGTTGTTGTTTTTTTTTTTTTCCACACGATATGAATTATTTTATAGGGGGCTCTCCATTCAACTTGGGGATCACAAGGCTTTCTTCTTTTTCATTTAGTACCAAGAGAAGAAGTAAAAGAACAAAAAAAAAGAATTAAAAAAAAAAAACAAAAACAAGACAATAGACTAGTGACACACCTAGGCACAGCCTGGTGCTTTCCAACAGGGGTTTCATTTTCCACATACATGACTTATTTGGCAGAGTAATATGGGCCCAAGTTTTTGGATTTAAATTGTCTTTAAAAATTCCATGGCTTAGGACGCAAAATGGGTGTGGGATTTTTAAGGTATAATTGTGGTGGAGTCAAAAGCTGTTTGGAAGCCCAGCAATTAAGGCAGATTACTGAAATCTCTTCCCAAGCAGAGGGATGATGATGTCTCTTTGGGAAGTGGCTGCCTAGAGAGGAAGCAGGAGGTTGCGTTTCAGGGCAGAGTAGACTGGGGCAACTATCTTGAGTTCTTAAGATAGTGCTGTCCTTCAGCTGGTTTTCTTGCCTGGATTGTGACTTTCTTATGAGAGAAGGAGAAAAGATGTCTTGGGCTATTGGTCTTCTTTAGCTGGTGTGATATTTTGAGATATGTGTGTGTGTGTGCACATACTCTGAATTAGAAAATTTCTAATTTTTTTTCACTGAGAGTCTGGGTTGCCATGCATGTCTCTAGTGTGGCAGGAACAAGTCTCAACTGAGAGAGTGACAAGTGACAGTAGGCTCTCTCTTTGTGGGCCTTAGCATGGGATCCTTTTCTTCTCAGTCACTGCTCATAGCACTGACAGAAAAGGAGATAATTTTCCTTTTCTTTCTCCTTCACATTCTGGCAATTGGACAACTTTCCCTTGGGACCAAAAGCATTAAGCCTGACCCTGCATTTCCTCAATGTGGCAGATTGACTTTGGTTAAAGAATCCAGTGAAACTCCCCAGTGAACACAAGGTCCACTGACTCTCCTCCTGAAATGCTGACATTCTACATGGCTATTCTGGACGCGGTTCCACCCCCCCCCCATTCTTTTAATTGCACTGAGCTCTGACTCTATTTTAAACTGTGTCCAGCCATTTACCATATTAAGGAAAAAGCAGGTATTTATCCCATCCCATGAGGTGCTGATTGGTTGTAAAATGCCCTTGTAAAATCCATTCTTGCTGTTAACCTCATTTGTAAGAAGAAAAAGTATTTGGAATTTGCCAAAATTGCTGAACTCAGTGCAGATCAGACACTTCTATGGCCTCGTGTTTGTTGAATTTTTAGAAAATCCTGAGCCTATAAGGACCCCAGGAAGTCTTCTAGTATGTTCTTCTGGCTCCGGGTGAATCGGACCCTTGAAATGGTCTTGCACGTTCCTGGGCTTTTCCTGTCTCAACATCTCCTTGGAGGGAGATTACAAGATTTCTCTTTGTAACCTAACATGATACGTGTCAACTTATTCACCAAGAATTCATCCTAAGAGCAAAGCTGACATCTTTCTGGAATGAGTTGAAGCCAATTTTTGGTTGTTTTCTCCTTGGGGATAGAGAATTGTGATGGAGGAACCGTCCGTATGTCACTCAACCACCCTCAGGAGCCAATCTCAGTTCCTTTAGCCTCTGCTCTTTCTAGATCTATAGTCGCTTCACTTTTTGTCCTCTGTAAGTAATATATTTTTTCAGCATCTGTGACTCATTTTGTTTTTACATACAAAATTTTGTGCTGCTCGGGTTTCCACTGTTCCCTTCTTTATCCATGTGACAGCTGTGCCAAGAACATACACATTTTCCTGTGGCAGCATAGCCCTGGTGACAGAGATGGCCAGGAGAAACACAGACCAAGAAAACAAGAAAGGTTCAGCACATTAAGCTGTGTGCAACATAGATCAGACTAAAAAGTAAGTAGTCAATAAACAAATTCTGCATAAATAAAATTTCACTCGTAGGTCATTTTCTTGGCCACCAACAGCAAACTTATTAATAGTAAATGATGTTCTTATGGGATGTTTTGAAATGTAAATGCCATCCCTTTTCTTTTATGTCCTGAGAATAACAGAATCCATTATATTGGAGATTTTTTACATTAATTAAACCACTGTCTTGGGGTAGAGAATTCACAATTTGGTTGATCTCCCAATGACTGGCATTACCTAGGAGCTATTGTGTTCCCCAAAGTAACACTGATAAGAAGAGACTACTCCCAGAATGCCATGGGCTTTTTCAGTTAAAACTAGGATGGGTGTAACTTCTTTACTTCCTGAAGCTGTATCAGTTACAAATATGTGGAAACAGAGCAGATTAAGCTATTATGGAGTCATTTCTTCTGAATAATTCATATTATTTTTCCTGTGTAGAGCTGTTCATTCTCCCCTTCCTCCCAGATATGAACTAAATATTGAAGGTTCATTACATTTCTAAATATCAGAATTCTAAATATATTAGGTTTGGGAGTAGGCTGAGTTTTTAGTGTCCTAATGAACAGGATGTAATAAAAACTCCATAAAGAGCTAACTCTTTGCCACATACTTTGAACATCATGCAACACTTGAGGGAAAATAACTTACAGTCTTAGCTTAATTATGCATGGCTCTGAAGTAAATCAAGATCATCTCTCCAAATCATGTTTTAGTAAACATCGTCCTACTCTCAACACCCATTTTAAATCAATGAAATTTTAGGTTTCATCATCTTAGTGATAAGTTTCTTTTCTTCTGGAAGCTTTGCCAACAAACTGACTCTCTGCATGAGTTGGTTTTCCATTGTCCTTGTTGAACACAGAGCTATCTTGCTCAGTAGGAAATGAGCACAGGACTCCCTATGGCCAAGGAGCTGATGTTGTTCAAGGCTTTCTGGTGCAGGGAACCCCTTGACTGTTTAAATGTGCCCAACTATTTGACTTGTCAGTCTCCTGTGTCAAGTAACTCATCCAGAATCCTGGGTAGTTCTCCTGTCATTTTCCTGGAAATGGTGTAAGGTTTTGTGCGTTCTCATCTATGTCAAATAAAAATTTGAATCTAGGCATAGAACAGATGGAATCCTATTTAAATGCCCACCACTTCATACTTATGTTCTCCCTTCCAGTGGATATCACAATCCCTAGCTTTTCATGGCAAAGTATTTATAACCCCAACCCTCTTTTCTTTCCTTTCTACCTCTTCTGCCCTTTGAAGGACAATCTGAGATAGTGCCATGCTACAGTCTCTGTGCCTCCTTAGGTAGGGCTGGGAGGGCAGATTTTAATTATTCAAGTATTTGTTGGGTGTCTACTGGATATTAACCACTGAGGTCAACTGAGGTTGAACTGTGCATCCCTCACCTCCAGAATGGCAGCAGTAGGGGATGAGCTGAAGCAATGGTGTTCTGATGTTGCTGGTGCACAAGAGTTATTAGAAATGGCTTCACAATGGCATGAGAATGGAGCATATGGAACCTGGCTAGTGGTGTCCCTTTGATACCAAATAGAGTGAACAAAATTGTGTCCTTCAGTTAAGAGTGACAGTCATCCAAGGGAGCTCATTCAAGTCTCTCTTTGAGCAGTTCGCCTGGTTGAACAGGCTTCTTAGTGTAGACAAAGTCAAACCATTCAAGAAGACAACGGACTATTGCTGAGGTGATGGGACAGATGGGGTATAGGAACTCTTTTTACTTATTTTGCCTTAAACTGCTGAAGTCTTGTAAGAAGAAACAATAGCACTCATGGGGTATTTGCTATGTGGCAGGATTTATTTTCAGCCTTTTATATACATCTGATTTAAACTTCACAGAAACCTCTTGGGTGGGCACTATTATTATTTTTCAGGCAGGTAAATGGATACACAAAGACCATGAGTACCTTGCCTAAATTCATGTAGCTAGCAAAAGATGAAGCCAGGCAGTAGGGTTCCAGAAGCTGAGAGCCTTTAACCAGAAAATAGGGTCCCTTTGGATCAGGTTTCCAATGCTGCAAACCGGGAGAAAGAAGCACACATCGTAAAAGTTAGTTTCAGAGAATTTGGGTCATTTTGTTTGTTTGTACATAGGAACCAGACATATGGTATGGGAGAAGGGCTCATGGGTCATATTTGGTGAACAAACACATTTCCTAGAAATTAGTTTGGAGTTTGGAAACTTTTCTGCCTGTGAAGCTCCTGTAGGTGGCTTTCTCTTCTAGAAAAATTTGCACTCTGGATTTTGCAAAGCAGAGCCCTGGAGCTCCCCTGGGAGAGTGGGAAGAAGTTTCCTCTTAAGCTGATTGAGTGAAAGCCCCAGCAAAGTGGCATTTTATAGAAGAGGCCCCATCAAAGCCAGTAAAGCTGAGCATAATTCCTTAAATGTATCTTTATGTAAACAGGGAGGACTCAACAAGATTTTAAAATAACACAGTTGAGTAAGTGAAACAACTGAAGATAGGCATCTCATTCAAATCGAATTCACCAACTGCAACAATATTATCTCATGAGGGAGATTTTGTGTCACATGTTCAAAGCTGGCTTTAAGTCCTTAAGAGGTATCAAAATAATCAAAGTGTTTTCTTTGCTCTTAGGCATCTTGTGAAAGAATCATAAATGGTTGAGATGTTTATGTTGATCAGAAACCACAGTTGAGAAGTGAAAGGAAAGGGTGTTTCTGAGCATAAAGCTAGGAGGGAGGAGACTCTGTCCATTATTTTAGCTTCTGTCTTAGAACTGTTACAATCTGTCTGCCCTGGATCCCTGACTCCAGGTTGCTGAAGGCTCTTTGGAGAGGAATATGTCTTTAATGTGAGAAGAATCAGAATTGAGAAAGGGATTCCCAAATTTTATTGGCTATCATAATTACCTGGAATGCTTTTTTTAAGGTACAGATTTCCAGGCTCTTCCCCCTGGATGTTCTGACCCAGCAGGTCCAGATTGGAAATCAGGAACATGATTTTTTACAAATCTCTCTCGATGGGCATCTATGATCAACCAGGACTGGGAGCCACAGTCTAGTGTATACATTTTACAAATGAGTAGACTGAGGTGTGGCTAGGATAATTAATGTACTCAATTCCTCTTCTAGAGATGGAGCTGAGACAGGAATTTCTTTCCTTTCTTACTTCCTTCTCTAGATTCAGTGCTTTTTTCAAGTCTCTGAGTACATATGCATTGGACATCTAGGGGTGTGTGTGTGTGTGTGTGTGATATGCAGGCACATAGGGATGAGGACCTATCCCTTGAAGATACTAAATATCAGGCTGTTAATAATAATACTATTATTTTGAAATGGAGTCATATGAGTAAAAATCTTTGTTGGAATTAAAATGTAAATTTTGTGAAAATAGAATTATTTAGTACACAATCTCCTAGGAGAAGTAAAAAGCACCAAAAATAAATAAGAGACACTTTCCAAAGAGTTATTCATTAAATATTAAACTTACTTTGTCCATGCCTTCCAATTATGTGGAAGAACCATGCCTTACATCCTGGAAAAGACAGATGACTAGTGAAGAATTGTCCTATTAACTGCATCTCCCTTCCCTAATCTATTGTCTTCCCCAAATCCCATTTGGATTTTGAGCTCCTGAGGTCAGGGACTATATCTTATTCCTACTTATATCCTGATAATAATAATTATTTATTGAGCACTTATTTCATTTGCAAAACAGTCCTATGACATAGGTATCATTATAACCCCATATCACACATGAGGAAATAGATAGGCAAACACCATCTGGTTTGTTTAGTGAGTACAGAGGAAGTACCCTTTCTGGCCTAGAGTCGACAAGGAAGGCATTCAGGATGAGATGGGACTTTAGTCAAGGCTTGGAGGATGGGTACACACCAGGTGAAGAATGGGCAGGGGAGGAATGATCTCTGGCTGAAGAAAGGTGTGCCAACATGTTTGAGAAGGTGGGAAGGAATCAAGGTAGGCATGCTTGAGGGTCAAGTTCAGGATGGTTTCCTCAGAGCAGGCTTGGGCAGAGAGGCAGTGGGAACTGTGGTTGGAAAGGCAATTTGGGGTGGACCCATGGATGGCCTTGAAATCTAGATAAAGAAACTTGGCTTTGATTTTGTCCACATCGAGGAACTCTCCAAGACTTTTGAGCAGGGAAACGACATGCTGGAAAAATGCTATTCTAGGACAATATGAGTGAGGGGAGGTCTGAGGCACCAGAGCTTCAAGTCCCTGTTCAAAGAAATAGGGACATTTGGAGGAAGCACCAGTTACAGAGGAGAGGAATAGATGAGTTCATCTTTGTTTTGATTGGGTTGGGATGCCCAAGCCATGTGGCCATCTCTAGCAGGCAGTTGGAGCTCTGGGGCTGGAAATAAAGATATGGAATGTGGATTTTTGAAGTTGGTAGTAAATAAATCTCTGAGTAGAAGAATGAGGAGAAGGAAGTACAGAGGGTCTGGGACCAAAACTTGTGTACTTGATGTATTTGGGGATCAGGAATATAAATCAGGGAAGCAAATAGTTAAGTGGAGTCTGGCATGTAATGAGCTTTTTCATTTCATTAAAAAATACCCCCATGTATATGAATAACTGTTTAATGTGTTCATCTCTTATGTGTGTGTTTATCCAGTGAGATTTTTTGTTCCCTAACTGCCTGCAAGACATTCTCACCAAACTATTTGCCTTCTGGAAATCTTGCCAGAACCTCAAACGTAATATTTCCCAAACTGAACTTGGCTTCTCATTTTCCAAACTTGTCTTGTGTTCCGTGTTCTTTATTTCTAGCGATGGCTTCCCATTTTCTAGACTCAAAACTCTTGACTTCCCTGAGTATTCCACTTGCTTCCAAGTCCCAGAATGTTGACTTCTTTGTGCTCCTTAAGTGTCCAGCCTCCTCCCCCACACCACTGTGCTTGACTTCAGGTCCCCAGGTCCTTTACCTGGGGATGTTTAACAACCTCTTAATTCATCCTTCCAAGTTTACACTCTCCTCCCTGTAATCCACCATACACACTGCTACCACCAGATTCATCTTTTGGCATCTGATCTTCTGACTCACCAGACCCTCTTAAAAACCTTGCACAGCTTCAGTTTGCTGACAGCAGTGGTTTCATATGTGGTCCCCCAAATGAAATCTTATCCAGAAACTCCAGTATGTCAACTAGATAAAAGCAGGCTGTTCTGGTCACACAGGAGAGTATCCTGGATCATTGCCCATTCTGTCTTCACAACTCCCAGAACTCAGCAGAAGAGAATTTGAATAAGTGCCAACTTCCTGAGCCTCATCGTCATGGCCCTTTGAAATTTCCTCTCAACTTTTTCCATCTTATTTCCCATTAGTGCCAACTATGTCTCCTACAGTTGAGTCTGAGGGAACTGTTATTTCCATACACTCCCATTCTGTGTCCTTTACTCATCTGAATAAAATTCTCTTCTGTTTAGAGTGCTTTCCCTTCATCTCCATACGTCCAACTCCTATCTTCGAAGACCCACCTCAAAACCTCCCTCAGTGGAGAGTTCCTCCCTGATCCATCCCCCTTACTTCTTTATTTTAAAATTTTATTTTATTATGTTATGTTAATCACCATACATTACATCATTAGTTTTTGATGTAGTGTTCCATGATTCATTGTTTGTGTATAACACCCAGTGTTCCGTTCAATACGTGCCCTCTTTAATACTCATCACCAGGCTAACCCATCCCCCCACCCCCCTCCTCTCTAGAACCCTCAGTTTGTTTCCCAGAGTCCATCGTCTCTCATGGTTCGTCTCTCCCTCCGAATTCCCCCCCTTCATTTTTCCCTTCCTACTATCTTCTTTTTTTTCTTTTTTAACATATAATGTATTATTTGTTTCAGAGGTACAGTTCTGTGATTCAACAGTCTTACACAATTCACAGCGCTCACCGTAGCACATACCCTCTCCATGTCTATCGCCCAGCCACCCCATCCCTCCCACCCCCACCATTGCAGCAATCCTCAGTTTGTTTCCTGAGATTAAGAATTCCTCATATCAGTGAGATGATATGATACATGTCTTTCTCTGATTGACTTATGCTAAGCGAAATAAGTCATCCCCCTTACATCTAAGTAATTTCTTTTCTCCTTAATCCATTATTGTCCATTATCTGGGTCTCTCTTAGGCACACATCACTTTCTGTTTTTTATTAGAATAACTTAGTGTCTGTTTTCTCTCTTCTTGTAGACTGCAAAGTCCTGAAATTGGGATAATAGATTGATTTGCCCCCTTATTCTTCCTCAGGGGCTGGGACACACCTTGAGCTTGTGGTTTACAGTTATTTGCTGAATGAATATCTGCTTTGTGAGCAACTTGAAGGGAGGGAGGAAGGCTTCATCATTATCATGCATTTCCCATGATCCACAGTGCAGTGCTGGGCTTAGTGCAGACCTTGTATTGAATCTATAAAACTGGCAGGCATTTTGTTTTACTTTGGAACTATAATATATATTTTTATCTTTTCAGATACTTTTTGCAAGCCATGATGGGAGACCCCGTGGAGAGCCACAGAAGGACAGTTTGTTAATCCAGCATGGAGTTGAGGGGAACAGTATTAATGTTGCCATTTTGTTCCTGGTACTCACAGGCTGAAAGAGGTAAGATGCCTTTCAGAGAATTAGAGGCAGAATCTTAAAATGCCTTTCTTTATTATGCCTCTTCCATCCTAGGTCATCTTTCCAGTAAGTATTTCATGGCATGTTACCTTTGAGGTCATTTATTGCATGTCACTGTCTTTAGGGCAGACCTTCTGAAGAGGTCTGGAAAGAATCTAAACTAATGGTTTGGAACTTTTATAGTTATGCATCTCTAGCTAGGTATATAAGTGGTTTGAGTTGAAAGAGCCTGGAGTTCTGTGGCAGTAAGCTTCTGGTAAGGGCAGTGGGAAGTCTGAAGGAATAAATTAAAGTACCAGATGCCCTTTATACTGCTCAACTTCTCAGCATGAGTCAGTCCCAACTTCCCAGCTTGGGTCACAAGTTTATCTTCTCTAAGGGCTGTGAAAGCAGCCACAGTGGCAGGGGATGATGGATGGAGTTGTTCTGAGGAAGGGTGTGCATGGAAGTTCTGTTGGGGTCTTGCAATTCCCCAGGAAGTTTCAAGAATTTCTTAAAGTCTAAATTCAATAAATGAAGAAAAAGTGGGGGTTCACACAATCCGTTAGACTAAACTGTATACATTTCAGTACATATAGGAAAAGTTTGATTGTGAGAGTGAAATAATAAGAGGAAAGGTTTTTGTGATTGCTACTTCGGAAAATTAAAAAGAAAGTATTATAATTAATTATTTAATTTAAATGTTTAATTAAATGCAAGTTACAGTTCCTCGTTTATATATCTTATATATCTTTCTTCCAATGGCTTAGATCTCTTAAAGCACACAGGCTTAGACATATGCCTGTTCTCAACTGTTTCTCATCTCTCTTTAAGTTGGAGTTGCCCTGAGTTTTCCATTGATAAGAAAATCAGGTGTTTTTCAATAATAACTCATTATCTCTTGAAAATGAAAATAATGTGTATAATTCCTGAATGAATGATTGGACAGTCTAGTGTCATTTCTTTGGTTACAATATTCATAGTAATCATATGTTAAATGCTGGCCCATTCATAGACATTAATCATCTGAGAATGCTTAAAAAGACCCAGGAAATAAAATAACAATCTTGATTTGAGGTGGAATTCAAAGATCTCTTAACACATAGAAGTTATGCACTTTAGCTTCTTTTGGCTTTTGACTCGGTGAAGGTGAAGGTGCAGTGGACTTCAGTCATCCCAAATCCGGGTTCACTGGACACCAGCCACCTCCACCACGCTGCCTAAGTTTGACCCCAACGAGATCAAAGTCATGTACCTGAGGTGCACCAGTGGGGAAGTCAGAGCCACTTCTGTTTTGGCCCCAAAGATCGGCCCCCTGAGTCTGTCTCCAAACAAAGCTGGTGATGACATCACCGAGGCAGCCAGTGATTGGAAGGCTCTGAGGATTCCAGTGAAACCGACCATTCAGAACAGACAGGCCCAGACTGAAGTGGTACCTTCTGCCTTTGTCCTGATTATCAAAGCCCTCAAGGAACTGCCAACAGACAGAAAGTAGCAGAAAGACATTAAGCACGGTGGAAATTTCACTTTTGATGAGATTGTCAACACTGACCAACAAATGTGGCACCAGTCTTTAGCTGGAGAATTCTCTGGAACCATTAAAGAGATCCTGGGGACTGCCCAATCTGTAGGCTGCAATGTTGATGACCACTACCCTCATGACATCATAGATGACATCAATAATGGTACAGTGGAGTGCCCAGCCAGTTAAGAACTACAAAAGAAAATATTTCGATAAAGAATCATTTGACAACCAAAAAAAAAAAAAAAAAGTGATGCATTTCACATAGAATGAAATTACAGTATTTATCTTAAGCACTGAATATGCAATATAAAACAGGATTTAAGGACACTGTTTTAGAATTTTATTGCTTGGTTTAAATTCCAGCTTCTCCACTAATATAGCTATGTTAGCTTCTCTGTACCTGAATTTCTTCATCTGAAAATGGTAGTAAGTATAGAACTTGTCCATATCAGTCCTCTTTTACTACAATAATGGTGTGTAACAAATAGCTGTCGCCAAATTTCAGTGGCTTATAACCATAAATATTTTTCCTCCT
Source organism: Zalophus californianus (assembly GCF_009762305.2). Taxonomy (NCBI): domain Eukaryota; kingdom Metazoa; phylum Chordata; class Mammalia; order Carnivora; family Otariidae; genus Zalophus; species Zalophus californianus. The sequence goes on along the minus strand of NC_045602.1, from coordinate 103,818,310 downwards.
TCAGGGGTTTGTAAATCAACTGTGCAACTCTGTTCTAGCTGACGGTTGGGTTCAGATTGCCTCCACAGGTGCCAGGCTGAAAGAGAAATGGTTCTCTAAGGCGGAATGTCAGGAAAACAAGAGAATGAGCCAAACCATTTAGCAATTTCAGTCAGACCCTCTGCTTGCATACATTCACATTTCAGTTGTCAAACAAGTCATATGGCCAAGTTCAACACTGAGGGGGTGGATAATTATACTTTTCCCATGGAAAGAGGAAGGCAGAGTGAGTAGTTGTTGAACAGTAATTCCTACCTCACTAACTTAGGGTTGTTGTGAGTGATGACTGGTATAATATTGTATAGCTCTTAGCACATTTACTTGTTACACAGTAAAAGATCAATATGCGTTCTTTATTATTATTTCTTATAAAAATGGTGTCATAAATTTAAAGAGAGCAAAGAACAAAGGAACTTCTGGAAACTCATGTAGACCTTACTGAGATTCATGTTCCAACTTGCCCTGAGTCTCTCCTTTATTGCCCTACTTCTACTCCTGTTAGAACCTGAAAAGACTGTTAGCAATATGAGAACAGAGAGAAGTTTCCATCTCTCTCTTCTTCATCTAGGCTTGTGGTTAGTTGACCACTGACTACTTCCATAATGGTCCAAAAGTGTCACAAAATCTATTTTCTTGGAGCCTATGGTAGTGGGTTGTAAATCTTAGGAAGTGCACAACTTCTGTTAATTTCCTCCCTCCCCCCTTTCCTTCCTTTCTTCCTTCCTTCCTCTTTCTATCTTTTATTTCTTTAACAAGAAAACAAAATAGGACTTTCATTAGGTGAATGGAATTGGATTTCAGTACCTACTATAACCACAGACTCTTATAGTGAATTTGTCTTTGGGTCTTAGAAGCAGATGTCGAGGCAGAGTTTGAGATGCAAGATGTTTATTAAGATTAACACCTGTGGGGGCACCTGGCTGACTCAGTCAGTACAGTACAGCATGTGATTTCTGATGTTGGGGTCAAGAGTTTGAGCCCCATGTTGTGTGTGGAGTCTACTTTAAAAAAGGGGGGGAAGATTAATGCCTGTGAAAGGAAGGACTAGGAAGTACGACTGGGATAAAGAAGTTAAACCATGGTGCAGGTCTGATGAAGCCTCAGGCAACCAGGCATGAATTCTGGAGCTGCAATAGCCTTCCAGAGCTCTCCTGAGTTGGATCAAGAGGACCACTCCTTTAAATTTCTTCATAGATCAGTCATTTGATGTGGGCTGCCCCAAGAAAGTGTGTGGCTTAGGCTTGGGGACTCTGTGGGTGAGGCAGACCCTGAAGGGGCTGGTAGCTGGAGCCTGTGTGTAGAAGGCACATCCACAGGTGAATAGCAAGCCCTTCCTGAAGAGAGGTCTGTGTGGTGCATCTCCAGGTCAACCACAAGAACCTAGCTCATTGTACGCACTTCATAAATGTTGATTATTATTATTATTGCTAGTTATCAATATTTATGTATATGTACAGTTTTGCTACCTCATCCCTTTTATTGCCTACCCTCACTGCCCCCCAATGGCCTATCCACCCCACCACACCCCCCCAGCTTGGCATAAGCTTTAGGAGAGAGTCATGATGGTAGCAAGACCCATCAGGCTCCTCTGGCTTTGGGCTCTTGAGAATACTCTGGATCCTGTGGATCAAGATCAAGAATGATCTTGAGTTTCCAACTCAGCTCATCTAACTTCAAGCAGGGAATGGAGGAGATTACTGCAGAACTCCAGTGTGCATTTGTGTCCAAAGTTTATTAGGAATGATACCATGAAATCTCTAAGATATGCCTCTACCATCCCAGGCAGAAGAGACTTAAACAGAGAACTGGACTCATAATATTATAGAACAATGGGTTGTTGGAATAGAAGAAAAATACAAATCTATGTGTTCACCTTCCTCCTGTTACAGTTGAGGAAACTGATGCATAGAGAGCCATGACTTGTTCAAGATCACCCAACTCTTTAGTAGCAAATACTCAGACCAGTGGCTTTTCATGTATCATACAGTGTTCAGATAGCATTGGGGCTTAAAAATTTGGGTCAGAGTTGGAGTTGGACAACTTTGCTCAAATCCTGGCTTACACACTTATAAGCCATGTGATTATGGGCAAATAATTTAACCTCTATGAGTCTCAGTTTCCTCATTTTTAAGAGACCGCTTCACAAGGTAATTGTGAGCATTAAGTTAGAAATGGATGAAAAGGGTTTAGCTGGTACAATGATGATTTCATTCACAGATACGTATTCTGTCTTTAGGAAGACACGATAGGGAGCATGCCTGTTATCTATTACTACAAAGATGCAGTGGCATGCAAAATTAAACATTTATGGCTAACTCATCTAGGCTCAGCTGTTGGTAAGCCAAGCCACCTCTGCTGATCTTGGCTGGAGACTCATGCACATGCCCGTATGTTAGCTGGATGTTGGCTAATCTGGGATGACATTTGCTGGGTCAGCTGCAGATACTCAGGTCTTCTCCTCATGTCTTTCATCCTCCAGCAGGCTAGCTTGGGCTTGCTGAGTGATGGTACAGGCTCAAGAAAGTAGGTGGAGATACTCAAGGTATTTTAAGGTTTAGGTTTGGAATTTGTACACCATCGTTTCACTTCTTTCTTTTGGTTAAAACAAGTCATGAGGCCATTCCTAGAACCGGAGGAGGATACTACAAAGTTTTGTGGTAGAACTAAAAGGGGCAGGGGCAGGGAAGACCATACTCTTGATGGGAGGAGCCCCAAAGTCACATGGTAATAGGTGTGGCTATTGAGAGGGGTGGAAATCATTAAGGAAATCACTTTAGCTTTAGGAGACACTTTATAATAAGCCTCAAATTACCCTATTGGATACAGGGTCCATGATGACTCCGTTCCATACTGAATTCTGCTTATGAAGGAAGATTCTTTATAGTGAGATTCCTTTATATGTGAGTAAGATAATCCTTCCCTCACCATTAGCCAGGGCTGACACCCCACCTCAAAGGACCACTTCTTCCTTCTTTTGCTTCCTTTTATTCCCAGCTCCACTGGAATAAAGAGGCTTTGATCTGGAAATGACCATCACAATCCCCTTCATTTTATAGGTGAGGAACCTAGACTCCAGAGGGTTTTAGTAATTTACCCAAGGCTATTCAATTACTTAGAAGAGATCCAAGACTGGCATCCACATGGTCTGATAATCAGACTCAGGTTCTCTACACTCTTCCATCCCATCTAAATTTTTCTGCCCAGACTCTTCTTAGATTTAGGAGTTTGAGGGAATATCAAAAAGAACTCACTGCCTGTCACTGCAACATTATCTTTTTGTTCCTTTAATTTGGACAGCTTTCATCCTTTAAATCACTTGTTATAAGGCACATGCTCCAGGGAGGAAGGAATCATTCTATTAGATTATAAACATCTTAGTTATTAATTAATACTTCAGCAGGGAAAAATGAGACGTGTGTGTGTATATGTGTATATGCAGTAAAAAGAGTTAAGGAGATTATTGGTAAAATAGAAATTATAGGTAGAAAGAAGTTTCTATCTAGACTGTAGGGCTTCTTAAACTTTAAAGTACACATAAATTTCCTGGGATTCTTGTTAAAATGAAGATTCTAATCCAGTAGGTCTGAGGCAGGGCCTGAGATGCTGCATTGTTGGCAAGCTCCTAGTGATTGATACTGCTGGTTCAGAGCTCCCTGAATAGCAAAGTTCTAAAATATTGCTTTCTAATAGAACTTCCTGGAATGATGGAAATATTCTATACCTATACCCTCCAACACAATAGACACTAGCCATGTGTGGTTATTCAGCACTTTCAATGCACCTAGTGCAACTGAGGACATAAATTTTCAATTCTGTTTAATTTTAATTAGGTAAATATGGCTAGTGGCAAACATGTTGGTCTAGAGAATAGGATCCATATCCTATTTAGCTCTGAATCACTAGGACATAACCCAGGACATGGTGGTTCTCAATATATATTTATTGTCATGTGAAAGGAGCATGTTGGTGAGGCAAGCGCCTGGAGTGGCATGGAAGACATTTCAAATCTGTTTCACTTCCTTTTTCTTAGGAACTGGATAAGACCACAGAGTCTAGAGCTCGCCTGCCTGCACTTTATTAACTGCCATTTATAATTGCCATTTATTAACTTTATCATCTCGATCCCCTCGGCCTCAATTTCCTCATCTGTAAAATGGGAATAGTGTGTTTCTTATAGGATTGTGTATATTCATGGAATGATTTAATATTTGTGAAGTTCTTAGAAGAGCTCCTGGAGCATACCAAGTTCTCTCATGTACACATAGACTTAACAAGGCGGAACCCCACATGGATAAAGCCCTTATGTATCTTTGCATTCTTTCCACCTCTCAGAAAAGCTGAGGAACTACTTGAGCTTCAAGTTCTTTAGGGGAAGGTTTTTTTTTTTTTTTTTTTTCCTCACATTGCTGATGCTGTTTGGGACAATTCAACCTTGTGGTGTTGTTAATCCAGAAGCATTGAACCTAACCCCTCATCCCTAAATGGAGCCAATTCACCAAAGTGTCTGGTGTGAGGGGGAGAATCGAAGTGCTAAAACAATGAGGTCAACCTTCCGATGAAACAGGGTAATGATAGCTGGCCCCAGAGAGGATACGATTGCTAGGAAATTCTGCACCCATGTTTGTACAAAACCAAGCAGGAAATGTTTGCCAATGGAATAATTAAAGGAGCATTCTGGTTACATAATGGTTCATTGTGCCCCAGTTTGAGGCTGTTTTGGAATTGTTGCTTGGTCTAGGTTTGAATTTTGGAGCTCAGGCTACCCATCTCCTCTTTTGTTTGTCTGCTCTTCATACGTGAAGCATCATTCTTCTCCAGCTCCCTAATGGCCTGAGTTAAAGCTGGACCAGAACATGGCTTCATCGTTTTGGCTGAAGACAGCCCTCATGAGCTACTTTGCTTCTGAAGCTCTGACCTAGGAATAGATTTAGAATGGGACAGGAGTGATGAGCTGGGGGTAATAGGGCTCAAAGTCAGTTGTCCTGTGCGACTAGAGAAAGAACAAGTTCTAACATTACTAAAAACATGTTTGTTGAGATCCTACTATGTGCCAAGCATTATGCTAGGCACAGTCTTAGGCTCCCACAACAAGCTTGCAAGGTAGGCAATTAATGATCCACTGATGTGGAGTGGTTTTAAGTAACATGTTCTAGCTCAGAAGCTAGGATGAGTTAGCCCCTAGGTCTCTGCCTTTTCCCTCTGTTATATTGCCTTTCCTAGACTAGAAATTAAAGCAGATATTTCAACTCTGTTGCTTAAGTGCTCCTGTGTAACCCAGGAAAACAAAGTGTACTCTCACCTGGGGGAAAAAAAATACCTAGTTGTAAAAAAATCAAAGAAAATCCTCTTGATTCAACAAATTTTAACTTGTATGGATGAACAAATTTATTATAGCATATTTTGAACTTATCACTACCCTGAAAGAGAGTTAACTTCTCTTGACCCCACTATACATTTTGTGAAAGCATTTACTGAGTGCCTGTTGGATGCACTGGCTACATGTAAGTCATAGGAGGTAACTGCAGCAAAGTGCATTGTCCTAACATGGTTCTGACAGACTGGGGAGCTTGGTGAAACCCATTTTACTGTCTTGGGCCTCAATTTGCTTAAGCATAACATGTTGGTGTTCAAGAGTCCTCTGAAATTCTAGGGTATAGTGGATCTGGATGAGAGTTTAAGCCCTCATAGAGGAAAACTCTTCCTTCTAGCCTCTTATCTCCTGGGGAGGCTCCTATAGTTCATTCAGAAATCTAGAAAAGTCAAGAAAACATACCCACGAGGCTGTTCCCCAGCTACCCCTGAGGATCAAGTAAGACTCATGGAGAACTAGAGGGAAAAGCAGAAATGGAAGCTGTGCTGGTATTTGACATTTCCTGTGCATTTGCTACATCTCCAGGATGCTGTAAGTATGTTACCTGGACTGCATTTACTCATATAGTCAATCAGTCCAATGATTTAGAGCCATGTGTGAGGCAGGTGAGTGAAAATAGAAGTTGAAATGATGGACAAGGGTTTGTGAATGGGTGGGGAAGGAAGGCTTAAGTCTGGGTGGCTGGCTTTCTTTGTGATTTGAGGCTCATACTGGTGGCCCTGAGTTTCTGATAAGGAGGGCCAAAGACCTGAAATTCAGGTAGAAAAGGGTATATGGAATTTGCCTGGAAGCTTCCTTTGCTTGGCACACACATTGGTTTTGCTTAGTTTATATGTTTTTTTTTTTTTTTTATTTTTTGGTTGGGGATTGTCTTTTGTTAGAGATTATAGGGCCTGTCCCCGACTAACAAAGCGGTTCCTTGGTGTTCCCACCTGATTTTCTGTATATTGGGGGCCAAGTCTGAAACTGCATCATTGAAGACTCATTTCTTAGTGCTCTGCCTCTTCCCTGCCAGCATGCTTTTTCTAAATTTACTTTTACTTGAGGATTAATTTACATTCCATGAAATGCACAGATCTTAAGTATACAGTTTGTGTTTTGACAAAAACATACCCCCATGGGTCCACCACTACAATCAAGGTTTAGAACATTTTCACTTCATCAGAAAGTCCCTTTCTGCTCCCTTCCAGTCAATCCCTCCCCCTTTGCCCACCCCAGGTAATAGCAGTTCTGATTTTTATCACTCTATATTAGTTTTACCTGTTCTAGAATCTCATGTGAATGGAACCAAACAGTACATACTCTTTTGAGCTGGCTTCTTTCATGTAGTATAATAGTTTTCAGATTTATCCATAGAAACTTGTGTGCAAGGAGTTCCTTTTTACTCCTGAGTAGTAGTCCATTGTAAAATATACCACAACTTCTAAAACCTCTCCTTGCTGATAGACATTTAGATTGTCTCTAATTTGGGGCATTATAAATAAAGCCAGTAGGAAAGTTCATGTAAGAGTCTTTTATAGGCATATGCACTTATTTCTCCTGTGTAGTGCCAGGCTCATTCCAAAACATTCATACTCCCCACCCATCATTACATTATTTTCCCATTTGTTTTTAGAACTTCACTTTAGGGGTTGAAATTTCAAATACTGTTTCAGTCAAGCAACTGAGGCTCAGATGACAAGCTTGTGTGTATCTGGGGAACCTAGCCTTAGGATGTTCACACCTGCAGACATTTTGTAGTGTGAAGTGCTGGATTTGATGTCCCATAATCCCTACTGTAGACTTCTAGGTGCCTATCTTTGAAGAAACTGGCTCTATATTAGGGGTCACAGCAAAGAAAGGGTTTGGGAAGCTCTGGGGTGGCAGCCCAGAAACATCAGGCGCTTAGCTCCCATTGCCTTTTTAAGAAGACATGTTTCTTATTGTAAATATTATACTCCAACCTCCCAGAATAATCCCACATAATGTCATCTCTGGGAAAAGCTGATAAGTGGTGAGAACGTAAGGCCTTCCATCTGTTGGGAATCAGAGCTGGTAGACACACAGCAGTTTTCTTCTACCTTATATGATTGGACCTTCCCTTCATTCACTTTCTTTTTGCTTTCTGGTCCTGAGCTGGCCAAAGATGAGGGTTGGTATGCTGTTTCCTTCAGCCCTGCCCTATGTGGCATTTGTCTTGCAACTTTCCCATGCTTGTTTCAACAGGAAAAAAAAAGCAAAGAGATTGACATATAGCTGCCCTGAGGCTAGATTGTCACTGAAATAGATTTCTCCAAATAAAAATAAGGGCCATTTTTGCTCGCAAGGGCTTGCAATGAAACAGAGTTAATAAAAACTGCATGGGAAACTCACATTGCAGCTATAAAAAAATTAAAAAACAGAATTCTTAGCTAAAGTCAGCAGTGATTGTTGGCTCAGGGTAGGAATTAGGGAGGAAAACATTCTGAAACTCATTGAAAGTGAAGAGGGAAGATTTATTACCCTTTATCCATTTGTTTAACCCTTCAGAAGTAAATCTAGAGTCACGCTTGCTTAGAAAGTGATTAAGTCCTGGGTTTTTAAGAGCAGGACACACCATTTTCTCCTTAGGGATGAGCTATTAAATAGAAAACAGGGCTACTTAACTTTAAAACAAAACAAACAAAAACAAAACTCCAAAACAAAGAGTTGATAAAAATCATTGATGATAACATCCCCAGCTTTATTCTTCCTCCTCCATCAGCCTGGTGTGGATGTATCAGATGTCTCTGAAGTCAAAGATAGTATATTATTCTGGGCTGAAGGGCAGGGATACCTCTCATCACTCTCTAATCCTCAAACCCTGACATCATCATCTGGAATATCTCCTGGAACCCTAGAGAAATGGTTTGTTTCTAGAGCACCCCACTGAGCTAGGGTCTTCCCTTTGAGAATGGAGCATCCAGGATCCTTCCAGCCCCAGTGTGAGGTGCCACTAGACCATCAGGAGATGGTGATTGATTATCTGAGAAATTCACCATCTTTCTGCATTCAGAAAGCCACTACCCTAATGGAGGACCCAGGGCCTCTATTAATTCCCACTTAGGACAACGAACATGAAAAATGACTGCATCTAAGACAAGTGGGCCTTTAGCTCCTTGTTGCTATGGAGGAATTTATAAGAATATTTAGAAGTGACTCAGGGTCCTTTCTTTCTCTCCCCTTCAAACCTATAAACTCTGGTCCCAAATTTCACAGGTTTTTGCTAATTAATGCCACCACTGTGGAAATGGGGGCTGTTCTGCAAACAAGCTGCAACAAATGGGATTTTTATTGCTGGTGGAAAAGTCTGGGGAATAATTAGCAGATCCATGGAGATCCTCTGACTGCGGGCATCTGCATGGTAATGGCCAACCCTGGAGATCACTCAGGGAAATGGGGTCGGACTTTCCACCTTAGGGCACATTTATATTGTCAGTTACAGCCTTCAAACTGCAGTTGGACAAATGTGGGAAAATATTTTGTGAAATGCTAGACAAATGAACCTGATGTTGACCAATCTCAACTAGGAAAACTGGCTCTGCTTTGCTAAGTGCTGTACAGCAGCCAAGACTTGCAAATGAAATATTTTGATATCTCGTTAAACTTGAGTCCCCAGAGAAGCGCGCACACACACACCCACACACACATGGTTGACTAGGGTCCCCCCCAAGGTGGCTGGCTGGAGGAGATAACAGAAATGACAGACTCCTGGGGCCAGAAGAGAACCTGGAGGTTGTCTGGTCCAGAGGTTCATAACCGATGAATCCTTGGAAAGAATACAGGGGATCTGAGAACTTAGATGGGAAAACAATTACATTTTTGTTTTCACTAATCTCTAATTAAAATGTACTATTTCTTTCCATTTCAAATGTGAGCATTGAACCACAGGGACATCACCTGTACCCATGATTTTGACACAGTAGGAATCACAGCTGTCTTCAGATCACATTACAGTGTTGCAGATTATCTCAAGATATCATTTATGGTCATCACTTCTTTGAAATTATAGTAATTATTAGAGTTACTGCTAGATACTTAATATTATTAAAGAAAAAATATATATTACTATAGCACATATTTAAAATTATTTTGAATACTGTATCTTATGTGATTTGATTTCTTGTAATTATATGTAATTTTTTTACCACTTAAAAATATTATTTTAAGAAGAGGTCATAGGCTTCATTAGACTATTAAAGAGGTCCACAATACAGGTTTTAAGAATGCTTCCTTGCCCAATCTCTTCTACTTACAACTGAAAAAAATGGAGGCAATTTGGTGAGTGGCTGAGAGAAAGCCAGAACCCACAGTGCTATCTCTAGTCTGTTCCCACCACTCTAGGAGTCTTTCTAGGAGTCTGCAGGAGAGGAGAGTACCCTTCCTAAAAACAATACCAAATACTTCCTTAAAACCATGTTTTAGTTTTTTCTTTTTAGTTTTTTTTATGTTATGTTAATCACCATACATTACATCATTAGTTTTTGATGTAGTGTTCCATGACTCATTGTTTACGTATAACACTCAGTGCTCCATTCAGTATGTGCCCTCTTTAATACCCATCACCAGGCTAACCCATCCCCCCACCCCCTCCCCTCTAGAACCCTCAGTTTGTTTCTCAGAGTCCATAGTGTCTCATGGTTCATCTCCCCCTCTGATTTCCCCCCCTTCATTTTTCCCTTCCTGCTATCTTCTTCTTCTTCTTCTTCTTTTTTTAACATAAGCATAGGAATCAAGGATGATAAATAATTCCTGAGGCTAATCTTAGCCAGGGAATTTGTTTTCAAATTCAAATATACTCTTCTTTCATTTTAGAGTGTGGCCATTGCCAGGTTAGGTACATGTCATTATTTGAAAAGATTAACACGGAGGCACAATGACGTAGGTTCTATTTAAACAGTCCCACAGAATACATTATATGTTATTTTCTGCATTCCTAGCAGCAATTTTATCCCCTGAATATTTCAGGGGAATTGAAATGAGAATTTTAATCTGTGAACAACACTTTAACTGTGAGCAATGGAAAGCTAGGTGTCAGGCCAATCTAGGTTGGAATGAGTATGGATAATTTGGATTATCAACTTCATATATTATCTAGAATGAGATACATTAATGATACACATATGTGTATGTGTCCCCACTAGGAGGAAAAATAAGCACATTCATTTCGGGCAACCAATGGCTCTCACGAAAGTGTTAACTGATTCTACCTCCCTGATGTGAAGATGAAGTAAGAAATTCAAATGAATTCTCGTTCTGTTTCACAGTTCAGTTAGAGGCAGATTTTCTTCAAGCAACTGACCTTGACACTTTCTGGTTTTCTAAATTTCACAATTAATGGAATTATAAAACATTAGCATGGAAGTATGTATATATATAATCCAATTCAGTAGTTCTCAGAACTTTAGATTCTCAATCATTATCTTTTTTCCCCTTTAGCAATTTATCAGATATGACATATATGTGACTATGTCCATCTTTTTTGGCTTTATTTTTTTATGTTTTAACTTTTCATTTTGGAATAATTTCAGACTTATAAAAGAGATACAAATATAATATAAATAATTTCAGTGTGCCCTCATCCAGGCCCCCCAAATGTTAATATCTTTTATAACCAACACAATGATCAAAACCAGTAAGTTAATATTGATACTACCCCATTGTCTAAATGTAGACCTTATTTACATTTTACCAATTATCCCATTAATGTCCTTCTTCAGGTCCTGAATGCAATGTAAGGTTTTTTGTTGTATTTAGTTTTCATCCCCACTCATTCTCTCTGAAACATTTCCTTAGTCTTTCTTTGCTTTTAGTGACCTTGAAATTTAAAGAGGTTTGGCTAGTTATTTTGTACAAGTTTCCTCAGTTTGGGTTTGTCTGATGTTTTCTTGTGGTTCTATTCAGGTTATGCACTTTTAATGGGAATACCAAAGAAGTATTTTATGTCCTTCTCAGTGCACTGTATTGGAAGGTACATGGTGTTAATATCGCATTACTGATGTTGTCAACTTTGATCACATGGTTTGATTGGTGTCTGTCATGTTTCTCCACCATAAAGTCACAAATATTCTTACTGTAATTGATAACTAATCTGTGGGGAGTTACTTTGAGACTATGAAAAAGTCCTGTTTCTCATCATACTTTCACCTACTAATTTTAATTGATTCCTGCCTGAAACAACTATTAGGTTTATATGAGAAGGAAGCAAGTTCATTCTAGAGAAATCCAAATTGTCCTTAATTAAACATGAGGTCCAAGATTTCCATTTCTAGAGATATAGATTGTTTTCTGTAATTGCTCACTCATTGCCTCATTGAATTCCTTTCTCTTGCTATTTGCCCAAAGTTATAAATGCTATGATAATGTGACAGTTACGAATGTGCACATAATGTAAATGTACTTGAAAGACAGATGTGTTAATTCCTAAAGGTTCTTATTGGATTTCAAGTATTTAAAAACAGAAAAAGTGCAATGTGGATTCTTTTGTGCACAAATGTAATCTGATCACATCCCATGAGTACAGCAGAGCATAATTGTTTATGTCTTCAAGGCCACAGACACCTATTAAGTACACACAGCATTGAAGGAAACCCTCCCTGTTACTTAAGTGTAAAAAACATAAGCTTCAGGCTACACCCTAGTACCCACCAAAGTGTGCTAGAGCCTCAAGGAGAGAGAAGGAGGATTGTGATTGGGGAATTTCTTGCATTAACATTTGGCCATCCACTTCAATTATTTTTCTTTCTTTTCTTTCTTTCTTTCTTTCTTTTCTTTCTTTCTTTCTTTTCTTTCTTTCTTTCTTTCTTTCTTTCTTTCTTTCTTTCTTTCTTTCTTTCTTTCTCGCTCACTCTCTATTTATTTATAAAGATTTTATTTATTTGAGAGAGAGAGATGACAAGCATGAGTAGGGGTGGAGGGGGAAAAGGGAGGTAGAGAAGCAGACTCTACACTGAGCGGGGAGCCCGATCTCAGGACTCCGAGATCATGACCGGAGCCCAGGGCAGATGCTTAACTGACGGAGCCACCCAGGTGGCACTGCTTCAATTATTTTTATAGTGCAAATCTAGGTATATATAAGTAAGCAGATAAATAAAACTGCCTCATAATTTCACTCACTGCTTTGGGATGAGATATAAAACTGAGATATATCTGGGCCTCCACCAAAGAGAAAAGGGTCTTGCCTACTTGTTCTTGAAATGCATGGGCCAGCTGGCAAAAAGACTCCACTATAGAGAAATCCTAAAAAATGTGAATGACAATCAGCTTCCCACAAGACTGATTTTTCTCAGGGCCAACTCTTTTAAAAGTACGGCTATACCAAATAGAAATGGTATAGACGGGACCATTTTTCTTTTTCAAGATGTCAAACAAAACAATTTCATAAACCTAATGAGATTACTTGGTTTCACCCTCACTTCATCAGAAGCCATCCCTGTTTGTAAATTCTTCCATTCTTAGAAAACTCAAGTGGTGGAAATGTAACACCTCTCTCATCTCTCACCAGTTTTTACTGTCAAAATTCCTTCCTGATGTCTATCTGAAGAACTGCATCAATAAAAACCTAATCTTTTAAAATCCTGCCACAATAGTGGGTGCCAAAGCTCATTTTTTGACCTGTCCTTACCAACACTGTAATAAGAGCTTTGGATAAATGTTTGAGGATATGGTTATTAAATGGGTTGTGGATGCAATGTTGAGAGAGAACACAATTTCTCAGAGACAGCCTTGCTTTGACTTTAAAATTGACTTAACATCCAAAAGGTCATGACAACTGAGTTTGGGCCAAATCTAGCAAGTTGAAATTAACAGGAGTATGTATTTAAGATTGTTCACTTGGATCAGAAATGATCAGCCTGCATAAATACAGACCAAAGAGGAAGAAAATGGACAAAAACAAAATAAAACAAAACTTTGGTTGGGAGTTTTCACTGCAAATAAACCCATGATAGAAATGTGGAGTGGCTAGAAATGTAACTTTTCCTACCTCTTCCTTGTGGAGTCCTTGAATGAGAACCTAGTGGCCTGGAAGTGAAGATCTTGACCAGATGTTGGGGGGCTTGGGCTCAGTACATAGTGGGCAGATGAGAGCCTGTTAGCATCTGAATTCTTGAGCAAACTCACTGGGCAGATGTTTTCTTGGTCAATGGAATTGTGTGACTGTATATTAAGTATGATTTTATACTAAGCTTCAAAACCTGCTGCCTACTTTTTCCTTATGACAATCTTTCAGAAACAAATTTTGAGATAAAATAATAAGAGCAAAAACAAGTAGGAAAAAAGAGAAAGAGAGGGAAACAAAATTTGAAGAGGGTTCTGAAAAGAAGTAACTGACCCGTTTGGCCCAAAGAACAAATAGCTTATGTACATGGAAATTACACTTGTAAAGTGGAAAAAAACACCTCAGGCGTTTTAGGTATAGGAAATTTAACTGAATGCTATCAAAGTAGACAGATACATACAGAATTTTTCATCAAATCAACACTTGCAGGGGCGCCTGGGTGGCTCAGTTGTTAAGCGTCTGCCTTTGGCTCAGGTCTTGATTCCAGGGTCCTGGGGTCCAGCTCCGCATCGGGCTCGCTGCTCTGCAGGAAGCCTGCTTCTCCCTCTGCCACTGTTTGTGTTTCCTCTCTCACTATGTCTCTCTGTGTCAAGTAAATAAATAAAATCTTTTAAAAAACTCAACACTTGCAAACAGTCTTTCGAGTCTTAATCTGTTGTCAGTGCCAAAGAAATGATGCCTGTTTTTGAGAAAAACAGAATCTAAATATAAGATCAATTTATGGGCTTTGTTTGTTTTTGCATTTTGCCTACCTTTTTTGTTCTTGAGCCAGGTCCACAAAATATTTAACTACAAGAATGAAGAACAAGAAATGAGTGGAAGAGATGTGAGTTGAGAGGTTATTAGGAGATTTTCTGCAGAACATGAAGAGAGCACATTTCCTGGATCCTGTGCCCCATGCTCTCCTATTTTGTTTCCTTGTCAATACCCTACCTTTCCTTAAGGCCATCCAAAGAAACCCATGCAAACTTAGAAAGAAAAATCAGGTCCGAAGACTACTGACAATACAATAGACAACAGAGTGGTAATTGTTAAGAAGGGAGCCTTCCAGTGAGTAAGCAGATACAAGTATCTGCAAATGAGGTGTTTAAATAGAAAGAGGTTGCCTAGTTTTTAATAATGTTTGATTCATGTTTTGAAGGCCCCAAAGAGTTAAGTACATGTCAGGACCTTATCTTTGCTATGCCCCAGTCCCTGCAACAGTCAAAGCTGTGAAGCCACTTAGAACCAGCACATAAATTGCTTCTAAATGATCAGAAACCTCCTGAGTTTTCCACTTCAGCTCACTGTGTGCCTTTAAGCAACAGAGATTTAAAAGTCCTGAGATTATAGGACCATAAAAATACACATTTACATGTGGTCACATGCAAGGTTTAAGACTGGGAATGAACCACAAAGGGAATGCTTTATACAAGTACCAAAATACAAGTTCAATTAACACAGCAGCTCTGAGAGGAACACGAAGAAAACACCCAAACCGGAGTCTCTTATGAGACCTGGATGTGTGTTCTGGAGATGCAAGGATGCATGGTTGTTAGCTCTTGTTCTTTTCCATAAGTTCCTTCTGGGGCCTTTTGCAGCCATATAAAATGCAGCTAGTAAAGCAGGTTTCCGTGAGAAGGAGACTTGGGAGTGCCCGAATTTCCTTCTTTTTTTGCTGAACAATTAAGCAACAAAAGCAGTCTGGGAAAATAAAAGTTGTTTCAGAGCTGGCCATGCATTCTGCACATGCCAGGGAAGAGGGTTTTGTAGCCTTTTGACTCCTAATCCTGTATTTACTTGTTGGCTACATAGAATTCGTTTATTTGGTCTTACAGAGCGTAGGCTTTCTTCTCTCTGTTAAGTTTCTCTTCTCTCTCTTTCCCAAGAGAATGGCAAGCTTATCCCACATGGTTGAAGGCAGCTTGGGGATCTACTCTTGTCTGATTAAAAGAAATGATCTTAGTTTAATGAACAAATTATTCAGTTAATTCAAAACGAAGGGATATTTTAGTGTTCACTTTGGGCCAGGCCTTGTGCTGGGACAGGTCCACCTGGAGAACACTATATTCAAAGATATAGACACATAGAAAGGCAATTATGGTCAGCATGAAAAAATGGACACGGGGTTAAAGCAAGAAAAGCTATTAAGAGGACTGGGATCTTATCCTCAAGTGGGGTTTGACAAAGGTTTCTTGCAGAAATTTAAACTGAGGCCTAGGGAATAAGAGGAAGTTCATTGGCTATCATGGGGCAGGAAAATGCTTTCTAGGCAGAGGGGCAGTGTGAGTGAAGGCCTTCATATGGATGAGCGCCCAAGATGTACAAAGAACTAGAAGGAAGTTGGTATGATTAGCACATGGACTGGTAAGGAATGAGTCACACAAAGTACTCAGAAGCCAGACTCCTCAGTTCATTTCTGGTGGTGGTAGGGGTATGCTCTCTTACCCCAAGAGCAAGAGGCAAAGGTGTTCTTCCTACCTCAGTGATTTTTGCAGGGTAAGGCGGTGGAGGAAACTTTGTTTCCCCTGATGTCAACCATCAGCGTGTGTTCCCATGGTATCCCAGTGGGCTGCATGGACCCATCATGCCACTATCAACTATGAATTATTATGACCTTTCACATGTCTATTTTGGTTCTTGAAACTGTATCCACTTGGGGGTTAATACATTGTTGGGTAAAATAATTAAACTTAATCCAAGTAAAGAATGTAAAGGGGCTAACTTGTTCTGTTAATGTTGAGATTGGAATAATTTGGTAGCTATCTTATCCTTACCTTCTGAGCTTGTCTTTGCCTCAGAGTCTGAGAGAATTGTCTCAGAGGAAACCCACAAGAGTGTTTGTGGATTTAGCCATACTAAGGGCAGGAAAAATCATCCAGCAATTCATGTTCCTTGACCTTTCAGAAGCCCATTATCAAGCCCCCCCCACCCCCAGGTTACAAAGGGTCTTTTTCCTTCTCAACACATTTCTGTGGAGGAGCAAATGTTTGATAAAATGCTCACTATGCCGGAATGAATCAAACAAGCACAAACACCCTTTCTGACACAGGGCAGAATTAGAATTGTGGAATCTCAAGCATCAACCGGCATGGGTGTGTTTGGGAGAGGGGAAGGCTTGCCTCAGATCACATGGCCCAAATAGAAGGAATACTGGACATTAGAGGAAGCAGATTGGGATTCATGCTGGACTTATGAATTATGTGTTGTGTGACTCTGAGCTTTGTGGGGATTAAGTCAAATCAGAATAAATAATGCGTGCAATGTGTTTAGCACACTGCCCAGCAGGTAATGGCAGGCAGTAAGTATTGGCTATTATTATGAGCTATGGAGTACAGGCCCCTTAGTTGTAAAACTGCAACTGCCTAGGGTTGCTGTAGTGGGGAGGGGATGTAAGTTGCACAAGCAATGTCACAGGGGGCAGGAGGGAAGCCCATTTTCAGCATGTCCCCAAGGTCAGATGGCATGAAATGGAACAGAAGGACCAGGTGAGAGAGAGAGCTTATGACCGCTCCTGTTATTGTCCTAAGTCCACATTTATTTAGAGCAGCCTCTACCTGACTACTGCAGGAAGTTCTGGTGTGAAGCCAGTAAGCAATAGCCCTTCAGCTTGTTGCTTTCACAGGACTTCTTTCTTTCCCGGTGTTCCATAGGTTCCCAGAACATTTTATAAATTGAAAAGGCTGTATAAATGCAAGGTATTACTACTACCATGCATCAACTGGTGAAGTGGTCCCTATAGATGGGACATATTGGGCACAACCCAGGCTCCTCCCTCCCCACTCCTTCCCATTTTGAAGCCCATATTTATATTTACTGACAGTCCCTGGATCTAGAGCCCAGTGTTCTCCTATTTCTCCTACTTGTTCTCTGCCAATATCCCAAATTTCATTAAGGCTATCCTGGGAGACTCAACCAATGGTGGGAAGAAAATGCAGTCCTGAAGTCACAATGTGGGATGATGGAGAAACAGGATCCTATTACAGAAATTCAATTTAAATGCACCATGGGGGAGGGGACTGAATCACTGAACATGAAAGTGAGTTCCACATGCATTTGATAACAAGGATGCTAGCATGCTGGGGGCACCTGGGTGGCTCAGTTGGTTAAGCATCAGACTCTCCGTTTCAGCTTAGATCATGATCTCACTGCTGTGGGATTGAGCCCCACATCAGGCTCTGCGCTCAGTACAGAGTCTGCTTCAGATTCTCTCTCCTTCTCCCTCCTGCTCACTCTCTCTCTCAAATAAATGAATAAAATCTTAAAAAAAAAAAGATAACAAGGATGCTGTCTAGTGGCTCATTACATGTCAATGGCCCTCATGTTTTTCCTGGAAACTTTGTGATGCTCCCTCAGTTTGTTCTCCTTGTATTCATTTCCTTTCATTTTTGGAGTTGAATACTTCGTGTATTTGAGACAGAAGTAAAAACGTGAGAAGGTGTCGCCAGAATAGTAAAAACAGAAAAGAGAGAAGATTCCTACTGTTGACAAGGATACGGGACGTTGATGGTGGGGGTATAAATGGACACAAACCCTTGGGAAAATGCTTGGTTGTACCTACTAAAGCTGAATGTAAGCTACCCCAGGGTTCAGGAGGTCTACATTTCATTATGTATTCAATAGAAGGGTATAAAATGGTTACCCAAAGACATGTGGTGAATCGCTCAAATACTTTCAAACTGGAATTCCCCAAATGCCCACCAGCAATGGAATGGATACATAAATTGTGTTGGGATCACAAAACGGGGTGCTCTACAGCATTGAGGGTAAATTATCCAATCTTAAATTACACCCATCAATACAGTGTTGGACAAGGAAGCCAGACATGAGAGACAAAACAGTGTATGATTTTAGGTGTATAAAACATAAAAACAGGCCCCACTCATCTGCGCTGTTAGAAGTCAGGATAGTGGTTACCTTTGGAACACTAGTGACCAGAAGAAAGCATGTCTGGGACCTTCTTGGGGGCAGGTCCTGTTCTGTTTCCTTAGTCTGGGCACTGGTTGCCAGGGTGTGTTCACTTGTGAAAATTCATTTAACTGTATGCCTAAGTATATTTTTGGTATATCATATTTCAGTTAAAAGTGTTTAAAGGTTGGCAAGATTATTATTTCTACCACCTTCACAGCCCTAGATACCATTAGCAATTTTTTTGCATAACAAAGCTGGCCAGCTGAGCTAACCAGCTCCACACAATCCCTCCAGTCCTTAAATGTATACTTCTCATACAGCAAAGGGCACTTTTAGGATGGTATAGTCAATATCTTCATCTAAAAGCAGAAGCTACAAACATCACGAACATAGACGCTGGATTTCGAATCTAGCCACAGTTCCCAGCACAGGCAGAAACTCCAAAGGGTGAAAATCCTGGAATCCCTGATTCAGTTTGGAATCTGGGGGGATGGGGGCTGGAAACAAACAATTGCTGAATGATTGTTATGTGCCAGGCATTGCTCAGAAATTCATAAGCTGCTATATAAGTCATTTTATTTAATCCCATATCAACCCTGTGGGATAAAAATGATATCCCCTCTTGTCCGGATAAGGTGAGAGAGCATCATGGAGCAGTAGGAAACACACTGACGTTGGAACCCAGGCCTACTTACTTCCAAAGTTTATTCCACGAGAGTGCACTGCCTCCCAATTAGGTAGAAAACTACTCAAGTTGTACCTTAATTTCTCTAAACATAGTGGTTTCCTTCCGAGATAGGAATCATCTGCTCAGCTGGTTTTAGAGTACCATTTTCCTTGTTGAGTTGACTTAGTGGTAAAATAATTTTGAATGAAGTGGGCAGAGGGATCTGGAGAATAGCAGGGAAGTCTCAGAGGACCTTGTGATTTTGGGCTTTCACTGTGGGAGCTGTTATGCTTTGAAGTAATTGCATATTGAATAAATAATTCCAATTTCCATGGAGTGGGATGTCTGAACCCTCCAACTCTGAATACTTATTGATTTATTTTATATGGTTTATCAGTTTAACAACTAAAACACACTTTCCTCTTGGTCAAGAGTTTCCCAGGAGTATAATAGAAAAAGTGGTAGATGCAAATTTGTTAATATCTACTTTCACCTCTGCTGAAAGGAAAATAATAAAAAGTCCAGGTACTAGCCAAAAATAACTTTTACTAAAATAGGCCCAGAAGCCCAGCTGTGGTCCTCACAACCAAGATATGATGTGGTCTGCCTTCTTTGTAAATTAGAACTTTGTTGGCCTAATGCCACTGAGAGCTACACCAAGAAAGGCATGGGAAGGACACATGGCAAAGATCCAATATATGTGGTTCTTAAGCATTGTTCTAGACACCTGCAAATTAGATACCACTATTCATAATTTAGGAAAATGAGGTCACAGAGGTCAAGAAACTTGCTTAGTGCCACAGAAATATTAAGGGGCAGAATCAAAGTGTAGATCTATCTCATGGATTGGCAAACTTTTTCTGTAAAAGGCCAGATAGCAAATTTTTCAGCTTTGTGGGCCATACAGTCTTTGTTGTAACTGCTCCCCTCTTCTGTTGTAGTGTGAAGGAAGTCACAGACAATATATAAGCAAGCATGTGTATTCCAATAAAACTTTATGGATATTGGCATTTGGATTTCATAAAATTTTCATGTGTCTCAAACTATTTTACATCTTTGCATTTTTTTCAATGATTTAATAATCTAAAGACCATTTTTTAGCCTGCAGGTGTACACAAACAGGTGGCGAGCCAGATTTGGCCCAGAGGCCACAGTTAACTGACCCCTGTTTTTATCTGATTCCAAAGCTCAGGCAAGCTGTTTTGAGTTAGCAGATTGTTTTATCTAAAGTTCCTTGGAATCAAGACCTCCCTGCCAAGCAAGACTTGCCTTTATGCTGAAAATGCTTTGATTATTGAAACCTTTGGCACATAGTGGAGGGATGTTGAGTGTGTGTGCGTGCATGTGTGTCTGTGTGTGGGGAGACAGAGAGACAGAGAGAGACAGAGAGGAGGCACAAAGAGCAGACAGCAAAAAGCATTAACTAAAATTTTTCTCTTATACCAACTGACAGTTATTGACCTTTCCATTTCCAAAACCTAGTATGTCTTGCTACCTGTTTTCTAAAATAGAAGGAAATTAATGTAATATCAACTTTAGAATGTACTGTATTATGATGAGTCAGGAGAATTTTGCCAACTGTTAGGCCCATGGTAGATGGAATCCAATGGTCATCTAACTTGGAATATTATGAAGGTTGACATGGGATCTTGAGTGGTCACAGGAAGGTTTTCAGATGTTGTCTACTGAGGTTTGTAGATGGCATTTGCTGAGGTCCTCCATGTTATCTGCTACTTCTTTAGGTTCTGGAGAATGTCAATTTTTGTACCCAGGAGACACAGCTGTGTTTCTAGCTAAAGCAGGAAGAATCTTGGCACAATTCACCCTGGGCAGGAAGGTACCATTGGAGAACCATACATAGACAGGAGAGAAATGATCAACACCATGAAGTGTTAAACTGGAAGGAATCCTTAGGCAAACCAAAGTCATAAGAAAATGGACACCCAGATGTTAACCATTTAGTATTGAAGCCATGGCTGGTATTTGCATAAATACTGATTTTTTCCCATTTATCTAGTAATCGAGGCCTGTTTAAGATTGTTAAAAGGCTTTAAGCTTAGTTTCCCCATACAGAATTCAAAATAAGAATTCTAAGCCTGAAATAAATGAAGTCCAAAAGAGTTCTAGTTTCCCTCGATATGACTATTTCTGATACTTGACAAAGTAACCCAAATCAAATTCATAGAATGAACATTTTGCTCCTACTTTGCTAGTGCTTTAAGCAAGTGGATAATCTTCCCAGCCCTTCCCAAAATCCTCTAGATTAATTTTTGGTGACATTGTTAGGGAACTCCCATGAAATCTTGTGGGTCCATGGAAACTATACATAAGTCTCCAACATATTATGTAGATCACAGAAGTCCTATCATGTGAAAATGTTCTGTTCCAAAAGTTCCTTGGAACTTTGGATGCATTTTTCTTATAACAGTGTTCCAAGCGATGGTTATCTTCCCAAGCCATCATAAAAGCCTATTGGATTCCCCAAGTGGCTGAGCTGGAATGAAAATGCTCAGAGGCTGCTAAGGCCCAAACCTTCAAGAGATAGCTCGATGGATTGGGAAACTGGTAGAGGCTCTGATATATCCTGTCCTCCTCCTTTTGGGAGAATTTGGCAGCCCTTGAGTAGTAAGGGAGGAGTGCCTGTGGGAGTGGGGGCTTGGTGGGGAAGCTAAGGTCTCCTTTGGAAACAACGGAGGAAGGCTCCATGTTAAAGGGGAAAGGAGGAGACAGGAAACCTCCATTAAATTGTTTATAAGTTGAATTGTTTCTAAGGCCGGAACTGACAACCGTGTTTTTACAAAGTAAAAAAGGATGCACTAAGCTCCACAACCATCATGCAGGCATATACAATACTTAAGAAGATCAGAGTGTGGTTCTCTTTTGATAGGTAGATTTCAAAAAACTGAGCATTGGGACAGCATATAAATTCTTCCAGTTTGAAGATTATTGAGGGTTATTGCTGATGCCATCTGAACAGGATTATGATATTCATGGACTGTGGAGTGTGGTTCAGATCACTGCCTAAGCAAGCAATTATTTTGTTTCTGCTTCTCCAGTTAGACAACGGAAAATGTTTTGCATTCTATCAGATGGGCTTTTATTGTTTTTCATGTTAGGACAAATGTTCTTTGAGAGGTGGGGTCTTGTTTGAGGAAATGTCAAGCTGTCCAGTTTAGATTTATTGGTGATTGTAGCAGGTGCCAAATGTTTTAAGAAGCTGGTGTATGCATTTTTTCCCTTCTCCCTTGGAAGATTTTTCTGGACTCAGGATATGTTCTCTGCAGGAAGAAAGCAAATGTGTTACACTTAAAACAGTGTACAACAGAAAAACCTAAAGAAGGCTTGTAGTGGATGGATTTACATCATCTGAAAGGTATTTTATGCACCAAGTTCCAAAGTTAGGGAAGGCAGCTAAACAAGGAACTGTCATTTAAGGCAGGCTTGTGGTAAATGGTGTTTTGGTGGGCCAAAGAGGCATGATTAATGGGGGTATCATAAGTCTTGCTGGCTCTAAAATATTTGTTCTCCGATGCTCAGAAATTCCCATCTTTGGCATAGTCCTCAGAGAAGCACTAATTTAGCTCAACTTCCCCACTAAGTACCCCACAAGCAGGTCAAATTCAATGTGAGCCTTTTGGCAGGGAATGCTTTGGAGGATTATGTTTTATCTTAAAAATTGCTAGGAATTTTGCATCCTCTCCATATAGTATATCCATGTTTTGTTTAATATAAAAATGTCATCCATCCTCAAATCTTTGAGTAAAGCTGATGTTCCAGGAGGATGGACCATATTTATCCGGCATCCCTGAATACTCCCCTGAAACACTGTCTTGTCTTCTTGGCAGGAGGTAGATCCTATTTTG
Source organism: Zalophus californianus (assembly GCF_009762305.2). Classification (NCBI taxonomy): domain Eukaryota; kingdom Metazoa; phylum Chordata; class Mammalia; order Carnivora; family Otariidae; genus Zalophus; species Zalophus californianus. Next base: position 103,795,424 of record NC_045602.1, on the reverse strand, counting down.
TGAAACAAGGACTTCAGTCATTGTCCAGTTGGTGGTCCAGCCATTGTCCTTTGAAATATACAAATTCTCTCATGGAACAGCGATGTGTGAGTTCATTTTTACATTAGGAGGAGGTCATTTGTCAGAGGAGTTCATTGTCACTTTGGAAAACAGTACTCAGGCCTCTGAGGGATTAGAAACTAGAAAATCTTTGGTGATGGGAAGGGGGAGTCTTGAAAATATGTAATGCTATCCTGGGAAGGTAACCTTGAATGGAGATACAGGGAATCTGGGTTAGAGGAGGAGGAATGTAGTGGGGTGGAGGAAGAAACAGAAGAAAAAAAAAGATGGAGTTTAAGTGTCAGATTTTGCCAGAGGTTTTCTTTCTTTCTTTTTTTTTTTTCTCTTAAGATTTACTTATTTATTTGGAAGAGAGAGAGAGAGAGAAAGTGGGAGTGGGGAGAGGGGCAGAGGGAGAGGGAAAGAGAGAATCCCAGGCAGACTCCCTGCTGAGGATGGAGCCAGATGCAGGACTCGATCTCACAACACTGAGATCACGACCTGAGCTGAAACCAAGAGTTGGATGCTCAACCAATGGAGCCACACATGTGCCCCTGTCAGAGGTTTTCTTAATGGCTTTCCACATTTCCAAATCTATCTTCATCCTCAACCCCATTCCTCCACCCCAACTCTAATGCCTGTATTCCAATGGCAGTGTCGGTGCCTAGAGACTCAAGGTAAGAGATCCCTAATGCTACTTCACCTGTGAGCGACCTCGCCCACTCCTTCCTCCTGCTGCACAACCAGCTGGTTCCTATGCACCTTTCTGGATTCATCTCTCACACCATTGACTATCTACCTCACTGCTCCAGCCAGAGCCTGAAGAGTCTTTATTTTTTTCTTTCTCCCCAACCTCCCATCCAGCTAATCATGAAGTCTAACCAAGTAACCTTGGAAACAATCTTTTATTTTCTGTCGAAATTACAGTTTCTGTAGGAAACACCCAAAGGCTGAATGGCAGAGAGTTTCATGAAGACCCCCCCACCCCCCCACACACAGAGTAGGGATGAGGAAGCTAAGAAAGAATATGGAAAGACATAGGGTTAACTAGGGGATGATGTGAACATCGTAGGGAATAAGGGGCAAGGTGGCAGTGGAATTCTCAAAAGTACTTTATACGGGAGCTTGGAACCATGGAAGAAGGGCCACCCAATGGGAGCTGAAATGACAATGCAGCCACTGCCAGAACTGTGGTGAGTCCGGGGCTGAGTAGACGAGATAAGTGCTCTGCCCATTCTCCCTCTTTCCATCCTCTGATCTTCCACCAGTGCTTCTTGTTGGCAAAAACCAACTGAAAATCAGAGGGCACAGGGGTTTAGTACTGTGGGCTCTAACGGTCAGGCTCCTGGGGCACAGAAAGGGCTAAGATGGGAACAAAAGGGACCTGGCCGGGTAAGCAGGTGGACAATGACCAGCCCAGATTCCTCTTCTCCCTTCAAGACTTGAAAATTCAGCCTTAATTCAAGACCATTATCTCTTTCCTGGATGGCTGGAAAAACTCTTTCCAATTGTCCTAAGTTGTCTCCAGTTTGTGATCTGATTTAATTTCAAAACCCAGTATTTCTTAATAATTTTAAAGCTGACAGATGGTATTCATGTGTAAAATACATCTGGGTGGTTGTACCCACAGCTAGCACAATACCTTGTGGCTGTGGATCTTTTCTTATATGCTCCCACTCAAGAGAACACATGGAACCGTGTATAGGACGGATATCGCACAATGATTGTGAAATTATCTGTATTTCATTAAAAAAATCACTTGCAAACTGTGTTTAAAAAATTATTGAAAACAGATTCCTAGGACCCAACAGATATTTATGGTGGGTGCTCCATAGGTATTTGTTGAAAGGATGAGAGTTATTTGTCACACACACACACACACACACACACACATACACTCACACACACAATAGTGGATCTTTACATGTCAATGTTTTGAATACAACTAGACATCCGTAATTCGACCTGATGTCCTAAAATGAATTTCTCTGCATCTGATCTTATCACTACTACTTACTCAGAGGCCTCCCATTGCCAAGAAGTTCTTAATAGAAAGATCTCTTCACTGACCCACCCCACATCATCACCCTGATCTCACAGGTATCTTCAACCACCTCTCCCAACAGCATTTGTTCCTATCTGTATTGAGCTCCTTATCAGTCCTGGGAGATATACTTAATGCAGATGATCTCTGTGCCAACACATATTCCCCTGGTAGTTAACACTGTTATGCATGCTGACCCAAATTCCAACTGCCAGCACCTGACACTCTCTGCCCAAGGGCCTCTCTAACCACCAGAACCCACTCTGCCCATGCATGGGGAAGACTTGAAGTGCCAGGAAGTTCATGGCCCCTGGAGGCATCTCTCACCAACAACTTTCAATAATGGGGGAAGGAACAGTGCACAGCAAGAGAAGGAATCGAGATGGGTTTTTGCAAATTGAAATATAGGGTTAAAGATTATATGAATTAAAAAAATGGGGAGCTACCACCAAATTGCTCTCTCAAAATTGTGTCTCAATTTGTATTCCCAGCACCAACAATAATTGAAGAGGCCTCTCTCTCCACAATCTTTAGACACTTGATATTAACAGTATTGTAAATTTTGGCTGACCTGATAGCTAAAAAAGGTATCTCACTGCTCTAATTTGATTTCCCTAATCCCTGGTCATAATTCAGTTGGGTTGCTCTTTTCTTATTATTTGTGTCAGCTGTTTATATATTACAGAGATTAGAAGTGTGTGCTTCTTAAGGGTGGGGACCTCACTGTAATCCATCATAACACTTATTACACAGTGAAAATCAGTAATTATTTCTCATGTGAATGAATAAATGAGTGACTGAGAGAGTGAGTGAATGAATGAATGAATGAGTTAATAATTGTTTTTTTCTTGTTTAGTACTAGTACCAGACAGAGAATGAAATGTCCCTTTTCCAGTATATTTTTCTGGAAATTTCTCTGTCAAGTTTCTCAGTAAGCTTTGCTATAAGCTATGAGAAACCTGTGAATTGAGTTAATAGGGGGCATATTGTACTGCATTACTTTTCAGAAATTTCCCTCATATTCTCTTGCACTCCCTCATCCAAATGATAAGAGCAAATGGCCTACTGTGTGTGGTTAAGACTCACAAACACATCTATTCCTTTTGAAGTGGCATCCCCAGGGCTCTGTTGAGGCCTGCCTCTGCCGCAGGAGTCAACTAATACGTTGCCCAATTAAACGTCCATCCAAGATTTTGTAGGGACTTGAGAATCATTGTTTTTGGCTGGAATCCTGGGTTTGAGGTTTCTTTGTGTAGGACTCTGAAAAAGGATTTGGAAATGTTGTCTCTAATCCCAAAGTATGTATTTGGGAGGCGTCTTCACCATTACCCACCTAATAACTCAGGCTCCAGGGCCCATTTCACCCAAGTGCATTCATTCCTTTGGTAGAGTCAAAAGGAACTAATCCAGGAGCCAGCATACCTGGGTTCTAATGCTGGATTCAACCGACACATTATTCACTGCTTGCAGCTCCATTTTCCTTATCCTAAACTGAGATGTTTGGATTTGACAATCTCTCAGTCTCTGTCCAGCTCTAAAATTCTGAGTGGGATTCTGAATCTTGCTCTGCCACCAACAGTGTGTCCTCGGAGCTTTACCCATTACTCATGAGAATGTCAACGTCTGGGTAAATAGATATTTTGGGGTCAGCTCTAAAAAACCCAGAAGTACATATCAAATGTTGACTTTGGCTCAGGGACAAGCCTGAGCAGGGCCGTGTCAAGCATTTCACCAAGATAGCTGCTGGAAGGAAGGGCCAAGGGAGGCAGTCTGGGTGGGATGCTTGGAATGAGGAGGACCAGCCCAAGTCCCCTGGTACAGATGACCCTGCAGGAGAAGCAGAGGGGAGAGACCAGGAGTGGACCTAGGTATCATAGAGAAATCATTAGCACCCAAGTTAGAAATGCCTAATGACCCGTCTCAAAGCCACATTCTCAGACAATAGGGAAAGCTATAAATAGATCCACACCATTATCCAAGCATAGCAGAATAAAACTAAGGGAGAGCCAAATTAAACAGGCTTAACCAAAGTTTTGGGTGAAAATGATAAATGTTGCTCATGCCTTCAGAATGGGAAGCTCTGTTCAGAATACTCATGACAGTGGGGCCTTTGGAGATAGCTACAGGCTGGGGCTCATAGTCTGGTTCTACCCTCCCACTAGGAGCCAGCTCTACAAAGAACCAGAGGCAAAGACACTTTCAAAGGGGTGGCCTCACACCTTGGAAGACTTGTAGCCTTGCTCCATTGTTGCTCGAGTGAAAAAAATTTTTTAAAAAAAACACGTTAACCTCTTAAGACCACATGACTGAGAGTTATACCACATGACTAAAAATTATAAAAATGTGGAATCTCCTTACAATTTTTAAAAAATTTTGACATAATTTCAAACTCACAGAAAAGTTGCAAAACTGTAGAAAGAATTACTGTGTGCCCTTCATATTCACATTCAATATTTACTAATGTCCCTTCTTTTCTTCCTTTCTGTTTTCTCCCTCTCTTCCTTCCTTCCTCCCTCCTTCTCTCTCTCATAAGTGTGTGTGTGTGTGTGTGTGTGTGTGTGTGTGTGTGTGTGTGTGTGTGTATACACTCTGGAACTCTGAGAATAACTTTGCAAAGATATCTTTTTACCCTTAAATATTCTGATGCATATTTCCTAAAAACAAGAACATGCACATATAATCATAGTATATGGTACTCTAATCATAGTACCATTATCAAAACCAGGAATTAACACTGACATAGTACCATTATCCCATTTATAGACCTCTTGGACTTTCCCAGTTATCCCAATAATGTTCTTTATAGCAACAGAAAATTCTGGATAACATGGTGCATTCAGTTAACACGTTTTTAGTCTTTTTTAATCTGGAAGAGTTTTTCAGTATTTCTTTGTCTTTCATGATATTTTTGATGAATCCAGGCCAGTTATTTTGTGGAATGTCCCTCAATTTGGGTCTGTCTGATGTTGTGGAATTTCCTTTTAGCTTTATGCGCCGCCTACTGAAGTACAAATGCCCAGTTGGGATGTGACTGACTGCAGGAAACAGTTTCTCTAGCCCAGCAGTCTTGAGTTTTGCAAATTCCCCTTTGCCCTGTCTTGGGGGGTTTCCTCCCTATCTTCCTCAAATATGGTTTCTTACTCTGCAAGAGTTGTGGGAAAATCAAATATTTTGCTCATTGGAAGTTGGATTTATATTGTTGCCCACATGTATAGTGTTGGATTGGCAGATAGATCCTTCAATTATATCACAGTTAAATAGCAGGAGGCTTAAATAACCATTAAAAGCAGGCCAGAGAAAGTATCCACGATGTATAGGTTAGCTTCTTTGGGAAAATAAACTTCAAGTTCTGAACGAATCTATGTGCAAATTAATTTCTGAGGTTTAGTGGGCTCTTTGTAGGCAGTTTCTATTTGTTTTGTGATTCCATCTTGGTTTCTACTTGGATAGGTTTTACTATTTAGGTCCTCAAATAATATCTTTACTCTAAGGCAGTCTCCCTATTAGTTGGTCCTGTGGAATGAAATCTGGAAATGAAAATGTTACAAACTTACAGTGAATGTAAATGTGATTTATCAGGTTCATTACCCTCACATTTTGTTGTCAGATAAGAAGGGTAGAAGATGGGACGATGTGGAATGAGAGAACTGCTCAGGGTGTTTCATTTGTGTCTTGATAGACATTTGAGGGTATCCTCAAAGATTGGGGCATTTCTGGACAAACCTGCCAGTCAGCAGGGGAATTCTGATGAGAACCATGGTACTAAAAATGCACTCAGAAGTGCGCTAATTGTTACAAATTGTAGTTGAATCTGAAACAGTTAAAGATGTCATCTCTGGCACCTGGGTGGCTCAGTGGGTTAAGTGGTGGACTTTTGATTTTGGCTCAGGTCGTGATCTCAGGATTTCTAACTCAGGGTCCTGATCGCAGGGTCATGAGATAGAGCTGCATTGGCTTCCACGCTCAGGGCAGAGTCTATTGGTCTCTCTCCCTCCCCCTCTGCCCCTCCCCCTGCTCACAGGCACAGGTGCTTGTGCTTCTCTCTCTCTCTCTGTCTCTCAAATAAATAAGTAAAATCTTAAAAAAAAAAAAAAGAAAAAAATGTCATCCTTGAAATCAACCTCAGCAATTTCATTTATGTAGAAGGGGCATGTCTAGCTTTAACCAATAACAAGAAATCAACATATATAAGTACTTGAATGAATAACTTAATTCTTAGGCCACAATAAAATAAGAATTAAATCAGTTCTTGGAACATAGTTCCAGTTACCAGGTCTTTGGAATATGAGAGATTTGTAAAGTTACATTTCTGTACAGTGTGAGAAACAATCTCATGTTTTGTAGGTCACTGTGATTATTGATATACCTCCTTCTTAATCAATCAGTCAGTTATTATTTTAGGTGTAGTATAAAGAATACTATTCTAGGAGCCTGAAGAATGACATCCTAATCTTTATTAATTTATCAAGAACTGGGTACTAACTGCATGATAGAGATCACATAGCCCCTAGGGACAAAAAGACAAGTGAAAAATAGTCCCTATAGTCGAGGAAATATAACTGTAGGAGAAGAAAAGATAAATTGAAAAGAAAAAGTTCCTCTACATTTTAGTGCAGCATGAAGCATTTAAAATAGAAGGAAGCACAGAGGATCATGGAAGTAAAGGTAGACAATAGCTAACTCAGCTGGAATTAGTATGAGGAAGACTATGGTGAGAGCTCCCAGAGGAAGTTATAGTTGAGCTAAGTTCATAGAATGAAGAGATGTCAACCAGGTGAGGGCATCACAGGCAGAAGCAATAGCTCATTTAGCACATGATGGTAAGCTGCAGGCTGGGACTTTGGGGGACTGTAAGTTATTCAACAGAGGTGGAGGTGGAGGGAGAAGCAGATTAAGCTGGAAAAGTAGCTGGAAGGGGAAGATCTTGGAGAACCCTGTATGGATCATGTAAGGGCTTGGAATGTTATTTCGAGTTTAAGCTGAGTCATCAAAGGGACTTAACAAAAAAGGCAGAGTTACTGAATGGAAGGTGTCGGAAGGGAGATTGGCAGAGATTGGAGGCAGGCGCAGCAGCTAGAGCACTGCTGTGATAGAATACTGAGCAATAATAATGACCTAAACTGAGATAATGGCCCTGGAAATGGAGAAAATGGCACAGATTAGAAAAGTGTTTCAGTAATGGAGGCATTAAGATTTGGTGACTGATGGGATGTGAGATTTGGAAGAAGCACCAGTTAAAGATGACTGAGATTTCAGCCTTCAGTGACCAGGAGGGTGATGTTACTTATCATTGAAATAGGGAATCTACTAGTTGGCTTAGAGGAGAAGAAAAGTTGATGTGTTCAGAGTTTTGCACATGTGGAGTTTGATGTTATTGAGGAATGATATTCCTCTGATGATAGTCCATAGGAAGTTAGAGGTTGGATTCCAGATCATTGAAAGAACTAAAGTTGAAGGTAAGATGTTTGGAAACCATTGGTACACAGGTGGTAATAAAATGAATGGGAAGAGATGAGCCCAGGAAAATGTGTAGAGTGTGACAGGAAGGTGACAGAGAGCAAGCATTTCAAGAGTGGGATTAGGAAGAGGGTTCTGCCAAAGAGAGACCAAGAGAAACAATGAGGGAGGTAGGAGGAGACCCGGGGAGTGGGCACTCATGGAAGACGGTGAAGGCATAAGAGCTAAGCGTGTATGTATGCAGAGAGATTCTCATGATAAGGACAAAAACAGCATTATTATAAGGTTTGCCAATGACAGGTCACAGTACCCTTAGGGGAGAGAACTTTCTGTGGATTGGGGGGAGGAGGAAGCTTAACAGAGATGAGAAGATTGGCGGAGGAAGAGAAGGCAGTGATTGTAGGTGAAACAACCCAGAAGCTTATTGGGAAGAAGACATAGAAGACAATACCTTGAAAGAAAACATAGGTTGTAGATGGGGGAGGGCTAAGAGGAAGTGTGAGTTTATATGCTGGAGTGGGAGAGACTAGCAGAAGTTTTAGGAGAGAAAAATTTGAAGATTCTGCAACTAACAATGCTGTTACCATGACCCTGAGAAAATCCCTTTGCCCCCTGAGTTGCAATCTCTCTGATTTCCCTTCAGGTTCTAAAAGAGTCGTGATCCTGGTGACCACCAAACTGAGAGTAGCATATCAATTTCCCTTCAGGTTCTAAAAGAGTTATGATTCTGGTGGCTGCCAAACGGAGAGTAGCATACCAGCAAATGGTGCTGTATCTATGTCTGAGAGGCAAATAGTGGGGGTAAAAAAAAAGGAGGAACCTACCCAAGGGCTAGAATTGAATACACATACATAGAAAATCTGTGGGGGAGTGCATGCAATGTAAGAAGCACATTTTGAGAAATATTACTTTATTCAGAGAAAATATCATAAGCTTTCTTTACTTTTCTGAAGATTTTGTTCACAGAAGTTGAAGGTCTCCAGCAACTTTGTATTTTAGGAAATATGGCCTTTGGATCTTCATTCCATCCAATGGCATTCACCTGAGGGACCTGCCTTCTTTTGTAGGCATGTCCCCAAATCCTTGGGGATTTTGCAGTTTTGCCCCACTGTCTACATTTCCTTTTCTTCTTAAAAGCCAGCAGTTTCCGTAGGAAAATTCTGCTATCAGATATTGGAGACAGAGCTTGGTAGAAACCGGAGTGGATGGTGTGTATGTCAGTAGTGTCTCTGGCATGCATGTACCCTTGGGGGTGAGGGTGTTCCAATTGTGGCAAGGAAGAGGAAAGGATAAAACATGAGATTTTTCCATATCATTACCTTTCCATTCTGAATCTACTTCAAGCTGCATGGAGCAATGTCCAAAATCCATTTCAACACCTCTCAGGAAGAATGAGTAAATGTCAGCTACACTTAGGTCCTACTATCTAATACCTATCTTGAAACAACTAGCAACGTGGCTAGGTTTCCTTTTTGTTGTTGTTTTAATGATTCCTTGCAGCGATATTCTAGAAACATATTCTATTTTCACAATATACATATACCCATATGTAATATATGAATACATATATACTTTTTTCCTACTCAAATGATGTCATACTATATATAAAATGATGTATTTTCTTCCTTTCCTGCCAACAGGAATATTTTGGAAATTTGTTCCATATCAGTACAGGTAGATTCCCTGTCTTCGTAACAATTGTATGTTATTCCACTATATGGATTATGTATAATTTATTTAGCTGGTTCGTTACTGGATCAGATGGATTAGATTGTTTCCAATATTTTGCTATTACAGGCCATTCTGTTATGACTCATTTTGCACATGTGCAAGTATATCTGTGGAACAAATATCTAGAAATGATACTGTTAGATCAAAAGGTATGTGAAATTTTAATGTGGAAATACTTGAATAGGTTAGGAAATCATCTATATGAAAGGCCACTGATTTGGACCTAATGTATCACCGAGGAAAGTAGGATGTGTGTCACTGGAATCAGATATGTGGCCACACATCTGTGTACTTTAGTCCAGTAAAAGAAAGGAGTAAATCAAGACAAAAGTACTTTACAACAGCACTGTTCTGGAAGTACAGACCCCCAAGGTGATTTGGCCATTGTATGGCTAGCATTCCTTAAGATCTGTCCCTAGCCACTAATCTAGTCCACGGGTTGCACCCGTACTTTGTATGTGAGATGCCCAATTCTTGAGAGAATTTCAACATCTTTTCATTGAGAGGGGAGGCTCCATCAACTACTACTTAGAAGCTTATAGTCTCAGGCAAGTGGTTTCTGGAAGCCAAGTCCTGGATTAAGCTATAAAATGGGAACTTCAGGGTGAAATAGCAAGTTATCAGACTAGTTAAGTAGCATATCAAAGATGGAGCAGTAATAATAAAAACAATTTTCCATTCAGATAAGAGCTTGGTATCTCTACAGCACATTGTCCCACTGCCTGCCCCTGAACATCAAAGAGATGGGCTAGACAATCAAGAATTGGGTGTCATAAAATCAAGAAGCTTTTCTGTTCAAAGTGTCCCACCCCTTGCGATCAACTCCACCCTGGAGCCCCACACCATAATAACATTTCCAGGGCCAGAGTCCCCCAACACCAGGTGATGTTCCCACAAGGCATTACATGTTTGTTTCAACAGGGAAAGATAAGTAAGTCTAAGACACCACCTCTGGTGACAGGGAACTCCCCTCAATGTCCTGCACTTTAACAAGTGAAGAATTTTCCCTTGAGTTAGCAGGGTAGGTTGAGGAGAAATGGCCCTGGAGGAGAATGTTTGCACTACCCAGAGGAGACATAAGAATGTGAAGCAGAGAAAGGGCTATGACTTCCCATTCACCTGTGTTTATTCCTTTATCAAGGAACACTGGCGGTGGACTTTTCTTTGCAAAATCTAGTGTTTCTGGAACTCAGGAAGTATAGTGTACCATGGTTAAGTCAGAGAGTCATGGGTTCTAGATCCAGCTCCCCCATCCTCTAGGTTGAGTGACCATGGACTTACCCAGTAAGTCTGAGTCTGCATTATAAAGCAGAGGTAATAACAATACATTTATCTCAAAGTCAATATGGGTAGAGACTTGGCATACGACCTGGCACATACAAATGCACCAATAACTGTTAGCTATTATTATTAATATGAATCCCACAGAGTCACCTGTGTTGCAGTTGGTGTTTGCATCACCAAAGCCAGAGCTGTAGCATCTATTGTCATGATCCCTTGTGTAGCATCATGTCTTTGGTTTATCCTTCTTGGTACAGGTGTGGCTTCCGTAAGGTGCAGACATGGCCCAGGTAATTGCATTGCATGGAAGGGAGTTGCAATGCAATTGCACATACCTGGAATTTAGGCTAGTGGTTTTTAAAGTGTGCCTCTTGGACCACCAGCAGCAGCAGCATCACCTAGGAACTTGTTAGGATCTACTGAAGACCTAATCAATTAAAATCTCTGGGGAGTGGGGCTCCCATACCTTACCCCTCAAGGCCCCAGGTGATACTGAGGCATGCTAAACTGTGAAAACACTGATCTAGACACCGGGAAGCCAGTGAACTTCCCTACTTCACACAGGAAGCTGGAGTGGAAGAAAAAATCCAAGATGGCATGCTCATAGCTCACAGCCAAATTTGGGTGAATGGTTTAAATCGGGCAACCTTGTCTGTTCTTGAATGCTCCTCTCCTCTTGGGCTGGGAACAGCCTGTCAAGCTGCAGATATTTCCTTTCCTCTTTATGTCCCTGCTTCTCTCCCACAAGACACAAGATAGTTCCTGCCCAGGCATCTCAGATTACCATTTCTTCCTCAAAGCCAATTAAAGGTCTCTAATCCCTCCTGTGTTTACCAAAAGGATGAATTTGATCGGAAAGGATGAATGGGAAGGGCAAAATCCTAGAAGGGCTTGGGAAAGGAAGTTTCTGCTCCAGTGGTGGGAACACACCCTTTCTCACTAAGCTTATTATGAACTGGTGCATTTTTGAATTAAAATACTCTATCTAGCCTGCCTCTTTCATCTAAAGCCCTTGCTTGTGCTTTCTTTCAAAGGCAGTGTCTGACTTTGCCCTTGGTATTAATACTTTTGAGATTCTTTTCCCCAAATACATCTCAGGGACCCAAAAGTAATAGTTTGAATCATACAAAATATCCATTCTTGCAGGTTAAAAGCAGGTAAATATCAACAATTTCTTATGATTCATCTCAATCTGTTCACTCCAGGCTCCTTATATGGGAGCCATACCTTTGTCTTACAATGGAGGGCAGATGATTTTCTGAGGATGTCTAGACAGAGCAGATCATCTCCTTTGTGAGACAACACAGAGTTTGTACAAGTAACCTTCCAGTCTCACTTTCCTGATCCCCAAAATGGGGATCTTATTACTTTCCTTACAGGTTGATGTAGGATTAAATGGGAAATCATGCATAGTGTATCTGGCATGGTGCCTGCATTCTAAGCTTTAGTGTCCTTTAGTGAGGCTGGAGGTAACACTCTTGAAACTCATATCTCCAGCTCTTCTGCTATCCCTTAACTCTGTCCTACATATCTATTGGTGGTGAGCCTCTGAGTTATGCTTGATGCTCATCTAGAAATAAAGGGTCTGGAAGTTTTTAAAAAACTCTTAGAATGCTTTGTTATGAGATAGTAAGACAGTGAAATATTTTTTCTGCCTTAAGTAACCATTATTATTCTTCAGAGAAGTGCCAGATTAATTTATTTATGTGTTTTAGAATCTTAGTAGAAGAGAAAACAGCCCAGTAAATTAATGCAGAGAGTTCAGCTTCATGATTGTGTAAGCTCTGAGTGTCTCTGTTTTCCTGTCTTTTACGTGAGGATTGCATATATACCTCAACCTACCTCAGTGAGGTTGGGAGTGAAACATAAAGCTAGTGCTTCATGAAAGTGCTTTAAGCTTTTGGAAGGCAGAGATGTTATAGAAATATAGGTGTTATTATACTATGTAAGAATTGTCATTAATCTTTGGCAATAGTCATGACACCAGGAAAACATTTTTTCTATTACAGTTCAAAAGCAGAAGGAGAAATGAAAAAAAGTTTTTTGGTTTGTTTTGTTTTCCAGTAGAACTGTCATCACCCCAGAGATGTTTTGGAGGGTGTAAGGGGAGTATTCTCAATGGCCTTTAAGAGCAAGGTTAAGAGCTACCTGTATGTCATGCTTCTTCCACTACATAGTGGCAAGAGTCCTGACAGACTGTCTTTCTGGCTAATTACTAGATGTTAGAAAAGGTAAGTAGGAACCTGATACCCTGTAAGTTGGACTGTTGACAAGAGACCCTGTGAATTTTCAAAGACCAGTGTTGATTGGAAATTTGCATGTGTTCCCAGCCAGCCTTGTTTGTGGAGACACCCTATTCTTGGGAAGTAAACAAGGAGAAGCAATTTAATGTTCCCATCAACAAAATGGTTTGCCCTGTGCTTGTAAAATGTCCTGTGGCTTATTCATAAAGTGAGAGTTAAATTGACAGGTGTATGGTACCATGCACGAGCAATGGATTGGGAAGCTTCACTTTCAGTAATATGAAGTTGTTTGTATTTGTAGAGAGATGGGGAAGTGACATTTGAATGGGAGAACAGGAGTCTGGGGGCTTGTCTTTTTTCTTTGCTAAGTCAAAGTGCTGTTAGCTTTTTCTTTTTATCAAACTCTGCAGATGAAACCCATGCACATAAAGAGAATTGTATAGAACTGGCAAAAAAAAAAAAATTCAATGGCTTAGGTTCTTTGTCAATTTTTGCCACCCACCATGAGAGGATCAGTGGCCTTTGCGGAGTACAGATGCATATTTTGAATACCTTTCTTCCTTAAACATATTCTAGCCATTGCCCCGATGCCCCATGCATGGGACACATATCCGATCACTCTGTGGATATTCTTTGTTCTTTCTCAAAGAGTAAAACATTTTAAGTATGGCCTAGTCTTCCTCCATTCTCTTTCTCCTTCTCTGCTCATGGCTGTGATTGCATGTTTACATATAGAGCCCTGCGTTTTTATTTTTAAATAGTGATACACAAATGGAAGCAGATCTGCAAAAAACTCTCAACCAAATCTATGCTAGTTCTAGCCACTTTCTTTCATCTCTTCTGGAGAAGAAAGCAATCAGTATTACTCTAAGTGCCTTGGAAGTGATTAGTTGAGCAAATGAGAAGTGAATTAATATCCTTACTAGCTAACCCCAAAGCAAGTCAGGATGGGAAAATTCCATAGTTACACCATTGGATGCCAGCAAGATGGTAATTAAGGATTTTTTCTTACATTTTTAATTTGGCAAATGCCAGTTTTCTTGTGTGAGTCTAAATAGATTGTGGGTTCCATAGAGGCAATTTGGCATCAAATACGTATGTATATATTTTAAAACAAGATTTGGCATTCTGGCTTGATTGGAGACATAGGAACTGAATGTCAAGGGCATTCTGCTCTAGAACTGCCTCTGTCCTTGCAGCTCTTCAAAATACCACACCTCCCCCTCCTCCCCGAAATAGTTTCCCAACCAGAGCAGAAAGCCTGAGTTAGCACTACTATTTCAGATCTCATTGGGGGAGCTTGAGCTGGGAGATGGTTTTACTGTTAATGACTTCTAGCTAAAGACACCAGTGTAAGCCAGATTGGGGTGGATTGCCAATATTCACCAGCTTTCCTAAGTGTACCTAAGACAGAAGAAGTGGCTATGCAGCTTTTGGAATTTTAAGTTACAGGTGGTAGCTCAGTCCAAACCAACTTTTCTCCTCTCTATGCTGGTCTGAGCTGTTTTCTTTCAGTTCAGTTTTTTCTTTTTTAAAAAAATCCTCTGAGACAATAAATCTGTAACACAAGGGTCTAGGGTTTCTGTTAGTTTAGCAAGAGTGTTGCCTGAGGGGAGCATGCTTAACACAGGAATGAAGTGCCTGTTCTCAACTAGACTGCCTCAGTTTATATTTCAGTTCTGTCACTCAGAAGCTGGGTGTCCTTGGACAAGGCATTTGCCTTCAGGTAGCTTATCTGTCAAATGGGGTGATGACAATAGGGCTGTGGTGAACATTAGGTGAGTTGATATGAACTCTATTAAGTTGTCACTAAATGTTAGCTGAATATTATCAGTGATTCTACTGAGAAGTTGAGTCCGAGCAACATATTCACGTCAACCTGAAATATTGAAATTGGAGAGAGGAGCCCATGAAGATGAGTTGAGAGGAAAGATGTTTCCAGTATGAGAAGAAACCATGTTACTTTCTGTTGTCTTTATTATTCGGTATCATTGGAAGCCACGCTGATAAAAATGTTTCAGCATAAACTGTTCCAAACTGTTCCATTTTCTACATGACAGTCATGATCCCACTTTACATGAAAGTACTGAGATGCCCTGGGAAGAGGGGGACTGGGAGAGGACAATAAAAGAAATGACTGATGGGTAGGAAGGGAAGGCCTGCAGGAAAGTTAAAGGAATTTCAGGGGAGGTCTGAGTCGGCAGAGAATTCTGACTTTGGGGTAAGCATATCAGCAAGGACTTACTGAAGAAAATTACTTTTATAGAAGGGAACATTAGGGGAAGATGAATGGAAGCCTTGTCAGTAATTACCATTGTTAAATTACTGTTCTCCTTTGTTTTGGTCCAGGTTCCCCTAAAAACAGACCCTGAAGCAGCTAGTTGATTTGGACGGTGACCCCAGAAAGCATGGTGAGGGAGTGAGGAGAGTGTGACAGAGAAGGGGGTAAGTCAGTACAGGTTGTGTTAATGAGGTGGTTACTGCTTCTGGCTACTGGGGATCCATCCTGCTGGGGACCCTCTTGGGAGCTATGTGGAACACAACATAATGCCAGGGAATATTGGGTATTTATACTGGTTCAGGATTGCCCTGCAGGTTTTAACCACCCCCTCCCCCGACTCCCTGGCACTTCTGGGCTGCCCTGTGCATGGGCTAAGCAGATGCTCACAGTGCTAGAGAAAATGCTCAGGGTGGTAGAGAAAGCCATCGTGCTGAGAGGTAGAGAGATGCCAGCACTGGAGTAGGAAGCAGCCAACCTGCAAGAGAACTACCCACTGCCAATGCAGGTGAACACAGGGGAGCTGAGGGAACCACGTCTGCTATGCCCAGTGACTTAAGAGCTAATTTTCACACAAGAAGTAAATAAGCAGGAGAATTTTGTCTAAACTACTTTATCAATAGAACTATTTCCTTATATAGCTTCTCTTCCCTTTTCTTCCCCTTTCTTTTTTGGCATTCTTATCTTACATTCTTTTTTTCTGTCTTTCATGCATCATCTGATGTTTTTAGATTTCTTTATGAGGCTTTTAAGGGCAGAGTCTTATATATCTGTGTCTAGGCCACAATGTCTAGAGCTTGCTAAAAATAGATGATTAACAATTACATGGAATAGCAGATTTTTTATACCAAGACAATCTTTAAATGTCACCTGGTCCAACATTCTTATTTTACCTCTCTATGTTTGGCCTCCCAAGGAGGCCCTGTACATCTGTAGAGTCTTTTAAATTTTTGCATGGGTAGCCCTGTTGAAATATGAAGGGCTTAAGATTCTTTCCTTCCCAGGGAGAAATGATAGTGCAGGCAGAATGTTTCCGTGCTTCCTAAGGCTAGGAAGTGGGCTTGAAATTCAGGAAACAGCAAATTTCTGTCTTTGGCTGGAAGGTTAAACAGCCACTCCTGGCACTCATAATTTTGTCCTATACCAGACAGCTCACCTCAAAACATTGACTCTGAAACTCTAATAAAAGCAATTTTAACCTTGACTTTTGGAAAAGATCATTTAAAGCACCAGAGAAGAGTTACGGAAGCCTCCTCACTCATAGGAACGGTTTTTCTCACTACATGTGAGATAGTTCACTTTCTTCAATTTTCAACCTATGTGATTTCCTCAGGTATAGAATTCAGCCTAGTTCAAATGGGAATTTTCAACCTACGTGATTTCCTCAGGTATAGAATTCAGCCTAGTTCAAATGGGATTGCCATATAGGCATTTTATTCTGTATCAAGTCTTTGTATGTTATAAAGATGCTATGGGAAAAAGTGGCTCAGAAACTACTTATTTCTAAATTTTTTTCAGATTTGCTTTGATTATAACACCAGGTGGTAGGAAACTTGTCTTTGTTCTTTAATGTAATCCTAGCACTTAGAAATATTCTATGCTCCTTACCTGATCATTTGGAAGGTTTCTCTGCTGTCTGGGTCAGGTAGGGCCATTTGAACTTTTCTAGATGTGTATCTTGGTAGGACACCATCGTTGATGTCTAACAAATATTTATCAAATAATTGACTGAATGATTAAAGTTTCAATTTTTATTTCCAGAGTTCCAAAAGAACTAAAATTTTACATGACATGATTTGTAAGAGACACAAAGATTGTACAAATCCATCTTTAGCAAACAACTTGATCCTGTGAAATATCTGTGGCTACATTACATTTAATACAGAGGCTATTAAAAGATTTAGGTCTTTATTGCTTCTTAATAGAATAGATTCCAAAGTGGTTTTAAAATGTCCTTTGAACTTCCTAATTCATATTAACACAGTACTTTTTCCTTCTGGATAGTTTATATACAGACATCATTTCATTAATTTTCTTAGGGTTCTGGTCTATTTATTACTGGGCTGATAATTTATTTCCATTGCAAACTCTTCTCTGGCAAGTCTTGGTTCATTGGGTATACAGCTTAATAGAGAATTAACCCATATTTAATTTACTTTGTTAATTTTGAAAGAATTAGAATGCAGTAGAGTTTTAAAAAAATCTTTATTAAAGTTCAGTGTAGTTAACATATACTGTATTATTAGTTTCAGGGGTAGAATTTAGTGATTCATCAGTTGCATATAACACTCAGTGCTCATTCCATCAAGTGCCCTTCTTAATGCCCATCCCCCATTTACCCCATCCCCCCACCCACCTACCCTCCAGCAACCCTCAGGTTGTTTCCTAGAGTTCTGTGTCTCTTATGGTTTGCCTCCCTCTCTATTTTCATCTTATTTTATTTTTCCTTCCCTTCCCCTATGTTCATCTGTTTTGTTTCTTAAATTCCACATATGAGTGAAATCATATAGTATTTGTCTTTCTCTGACTGACTTATTTTGCTTAATATCTATCTATCTATCTATATCTCACATCTTTATCCATTCACCTGTTGATAGACATCTGGACTCTTTCCATAGTTTGGCTATTGTGGACATTGCTGCTTTAAACATTGGGGTGCAATTGCCCCTTTGGATCTCTACATTTGTATCTTTGGGGTAAATACTGAGTAGTGCAATTGCTGGGTCGTAGGGTAGGTCTATTTTCAACTTTTTGAGGAACCTCCATACTGTTTTCCAGAGGGGTTGCACCAGCTTGCATTCCCACCAACAGTGTAGGAGGGTTCCCCTTTCTCCACATCCTCGCCAACATCTGTCATTTCCGGTTTTGTTAATTTTAGCCATTCTCACTGGTGTGAGGTGGTATCTCATTGTGGCTTTGATTTGTATTTCCCTGATACCAAGTGATGTTGAGCACTTTTCATATGTCCATTGGCCATATGGATGTCTTTTTTGGAGAAATATCTGTTCATGTCTTCTGCCCATTTTTTGACTGGATTTTTTGTTTTTTGGGTGTTGAGTTTGATAAGTTCTTTATAGATTTTGGATACTAGCCCTTTATCTGATAAGATATTTAATGCAGTAGAGTTTGTTAAACTTTTCAAACCCGATTAGAGATCATTTGCTCTTTTCTGAATGGCACAAAGGGACCACAGCACCTCGTCATGCCTCATGGTCATCATTAATGTAGTAAGCATCATTGCATTGCAGAAGTGTGGCTGTGCCAGCTCATAACATGCCACACACATTGATTTCCCTGTGTTGAATATCCAGCATGCTCAATGTTTGGTTCTAATCAGAAGAGCTGTTTCCTATTCATATCTAATTATCTTAATTGCCACTGCTTCCTATTATGCCACATAAGTAGATAAGAAATACATCAATTAGAAATTGTCAACCACACTGCATAGCACATAGATTACAGGCATTTTATCACATGGTTTACTAAAGTGTGGGAAACTTATTTGCTAATCTTTGTGTTATGTATCCAAAGACATCTCAGGGAATGAGTGTCAAATTCCAACAATGTGAGTTGTAGAGTGTTTGTGGTTTCTTGCTTTGCAATTATTCCATCAGTAATGGACAGCTTTTAGGCATGGGATATTGCTTTATTTGACTTTTATGTGATTGCTTTGGGTATGAATCCAATGGATGTCCCCTTTCTGGCCTTGATCTATGGGAGAGAGAAGTTACTTCTTTCAGTGAGTGACTTTAAGAAGGAGTGGTTGCATTTTGGCAGCTGCAGAATTCAGGCACTTCTGTAGCCATTTCATGTCAACCCCAAAGTTGATGGATTCATTATAAGCTGGGCTCTTCATTTTAGTCAAAATAATCTGATTTCTTTTCTGAAAAAAAAAATTTTTTTTAGTCCATTTCCTTTTTTTTCTTTCTTTTTTTTTCTGCCCCCAGTCAGCAGATCAAAACTTTGGGCCCTTCTTAACCCTAATTCAAACATCACTTCAGAAGTTAACACATTTGAGCTCCAAAAGCAATGCTTTTAACTTCTGTCCTGTGGTCAGTAAGGGGCTAGATCGATCTATAAACAGTGTCAGATGGTGATGGTGTCTCACACATTACACTTAAGAAACCTTAGTCCTGATAATGCCTTGACCTTGGGGCCCTTCTGATCAGGCGGTCTCAGTGACACTGAACAGGGAGGCATCAAAGAAAAGGGCTGTGAGGTCCTGTGAGTCTGATAGCCACTGGGCCTCCAGGAGAGTGTGTTGAAGACAGGGCAGGCATGGAACTGACGTGGCCACTGAGCATTTTTCATTCAGCTAGTTGTATGACTGGGGTAGTCAGGTTTCAGGCTCATTTTTCTTCTCCTGGTTCCATCTCTCATCCTATCTGCTTTCCACTTTGTGTAGGAGTTTTGCTTTGGGCACTGATGGCATTCAGGGGTGCCTTTCAAGGAAGCCAAAACAAGGCAAGCTGAGAACTAAGGAGGCTCAAAGTAGTCTCTGAGGATACCAAGATGATCACTTGCTGAGTACAACAGCATTTTGATGTAGTAAAAATCCTGCCAACAGAGTCTGGCAAATGCTCTTGCTTTCCCAGAAGTCCCTTGTAGACAGTTCTGCTAAACAACTTATAAATTCTGGTATCTCGGTCTGTGAGTGTTCTGTGACCACCAGGGTGTGCTTTGCCTGCTTGCAGGGCATGCTGGGAAACTCACAACCTAATGCCCCCAGGGTGGGTGTTAGTGAATCAGCACTCAGCTTCTTGCATCCTAGTGCACAGTTCCAAGGTATGTTCCATATAGTCTCTCTAGCGGACCCCGGTGGGGTTGTGCCCACAGTTTTGCACAACAGCCCACTCATGGACACACTTTGTATTGGCATTCTTTCCTTTCCTTGTCTCCCTACTGTACTCTCTAACTTCTGCTTCCTGGGATACTTCTCAATACACTACCTGCATCCAAGTCCTTTTCTTGAGACCTACTTTTGGGGCAACCCAAATTACATCAGAGTCAGATAAAAATTCAGTTGTCATATCAAAAAGAATCTAAGGGACCCCTTGAAAGCTCTATTTCCACCAAGTTCATACCACCATGCCTTGGTTTGAATTCCCCAGAAGCAAATCCTAAGACAAGGATTTTGCCACAAATACTTTATTTGGGAGGTGATTCTAGGAAATGCTCGTCGAGAGTAGGGGAGTGAGACAGGGAATGGATGAAAGAAATAAAGGGGGTGTTATCAAGCCAGTTACCACTGTGGGCAGCTGGAGCCCAATTCTGCTGAGGCAGCCTGGAGCATTGTAAAACATGCGTCAACATTGTCTCACCCAAAGGGTGAGGAAGCTGGGGTATTGATACGCCAAACCCTCATTTATCATCGATGGAAACTACTCTAGGGATACTTTCTAGCACTTCTGGGATGATCTGCATCTGGGCCAGTTGTGATCTTGTGGCCAGAAATGAAGCCCCACTGAAGGAGAGTCTCAGTTCGCAGTAAGCAGCCTTTGGATATAGAGATAAATGTTGGGGGAATTTGGGATGGACACTAGAGCCCCTGCTGTACACGCTGAGACTCCAGAAACATACAAATATGTCTCTGAAATAAGAGGAAATGCAAAGGAGCACTCATTCTCTCTTTAAACAAGTGTTTATAAAGCCCTTCTTGTGTGCCAGTACTACAGAGAAATGTGGAGAAGATTGAGTTTGTGTTGCTTTTGGTGGCGTTGCCAGTGTGTGAACACTTCTCTTCCATAAGTAGCTCTATGGTGGCCAGTACAGAGGGACAACTTTGAATCCTGATGTGACTTCTCAAAGCCTGGCTTCTTGAGTTCAAGGTTATCATGCAGACCATGGACTGAGAATTGGGAAATTTCTGTTCTAGCCCTTCTCTGCCTTTGACCACCATGTGACCCTGGAACAGTTGTCTTGTCTCCCAGGACCTTGGTTTCTTCTAGTGCTAAATGAAGTAGCTGGCATAAGACATTTCTTACCTTTGGCTAAGGTTGCATATGCAGTAGTGAGTGTGGTCACAAGGCTGTTTGTGCTGTGTGGGTCATTTACTGTGAGCAGCCTCTGGTCTGGAGGCATTTCAGGTCAAGGGATATCTGAGCTGTAAGAAAAGTTAAAGCTGGAAACTTATTTTTATAATTAATAGCAGTGAAGCTTAGGGAAACAACATGTATTGTGCAAACTCACCAAGCTAATTAGGGGGCAGAAATGGAGCCAGTACTTTGTTTCCTGTTACTTAATTGATGGATAGTTCTATTAATCTATGAATCACACTTTTTGTAGGAAGATATAAGGAATAAGCATTCTGAGATGGCAGACTAATGGCTAAAGAAATCCACTTGATGCAAACACTGTGATCGTGAAACTAAAAGGCATTCTCATTTAAGGGCTCATACCAAAGCTCAGCATCCACAGCTGTTTAGAAATACTGTCCTGCTGAATTGGTCCTATGCACTGCCCAGTAGAATTCCCAATCCCTTCTGTGGGCATTGCTACTAAGTGGAAAGGTAAGCCAAATAACTGGATTAAAAAAAAAAAACCCAACATGTATATACTTTACCATGAGTGCTTGGATCCATAGATACCACTACTATTATCTAGCCTGTGTTGATACATATTCAAGATGGTAGGCTGATAATAGGGAAAGGAAAGACAAGGAAACAGAGTTGTGGAAAAAAGTGGGAAGTCCGGCCTCTTTAGAATGTGAAAGTAATTAGATGTGAGTATAGAATGTCGAGATGTCCCCCAACTGCTGTTTTCTATGTCAACACAAATGAGTGTCATGATTTCATTCAGCAAATGGCCAGGTAGGTGGTGACACCTTTGGCATCACACAGGACTGAGTGCAGGCTGGTGCTCCCAGGGTGAATTATAGGTACTATGCAAACCACTGCCTATTTTCTGGCCTGATTTTCAGGTGCTATAACATGTTCCATCTGAATAAAATTTTAAGTACTGGAAAATACAGCATTGTAAAAGTCCATTCCAGACTCTTGTGTGGTTCATGGGCCAGAATCATCAATAACACTTGGGAGTTTGTTAGAAAAGCAGAATCTTGGTACTGACCCAGACCTACTGCATCAGAATCTTAACATTTAATCTTAACAGATCTTGCATTTTAACAAGATCTCCAGGGGGATATGTAGCATGTTGAAGTCTGAGAATCATTGTTGCAGACAAGAAGTGCTACTCAAAATAAGTGGGCACTTCCTTGAGTGGAACCACTGAAATAACTCTCAACCAAAAATAGACTGCTCAAAGAAACTTGCAAACAAGTGGAAAAACTGAATGTAATTCAAATAATCAATACGATGGGGTAATGCTTAGTCTTGTTGTGAGCTAATGTTGAAACAATATTGAATCAAACACATAGCTTGTAGGAAAAAACCTGCCTCCATTTTTTTTCCAGCTGTGAATGTATGGGAAGATGCTATTTATGGTTATACCTTAGTTTACCCACAAAGGATAAATGTATGTTTTTTTAAAAATTTTTTATTGTTATGTTAATCACCATACATTACATCATTAGTTTTTGATGTAGTGTTCCATGATTCATTGTTTGTGCATAACACCCAGTGCTCCACGCAGAACGTGCCCTCTTTAATACCCATCACCAGGCTAACCCATCCCCCACCCCCCTCCCCTCTAGTTGCAGAGAAAAACACTAGACACCGTACAAGGGCTGTGGTGATTCCCACTCAGTGTCTTCAGATGGCTATGAAATAGAACCATCAAAACCATCAAATTCTTTCCTCATCTTTGAACCCACAGAGGTAACTGTCATTCTTAGTTTTGAAAGATCCCCAGCCTTTATTAGTAGAGACTCTGAAATATTTGTAAAGGATGGGGATTGAAGTTGGCTTTTTCTTCTTTCCTTTTGCAAAGGCCACTGAAAGAATAATTTACAAAACAAATCTCGACTAAATACATTTTGCTGGTAGAAGTGTTTAAGTTACTAAAGAGAACAAACTTTAAAGATTTGACAAGCATCCTTTCATTGGCAGGGTTTATTTAACAGATTAATTACAAATCATTTTTTATATCTATGCAAAAGCATGCCACGCTTTTTTAGAGCTAAGATTGGAAATGGCACACTGTGATTCTGCTATGTTTCATTTGCCAAAAGCAAACCATGTGGTCTATCCTAGGTTCAAGGGATGGAAAATAGACTCTAACATTTGATGGAAGGAGCTACTAAATCCCATTGCTGAGGGAATGGGAGGGAAATAATTGGGAGAAATTTTGCAATCCACTTACCACATCAGGGTAGGCTGATTGCTATAGTAAACCAACCCCAAATCTTGGGATTTTAACATAATAAAAGTTTATTTCTTGCCTTTATTACAGTCAAATAAGGATGGGGAGGGGTTGGGTGAGAGGCTGTGTTCCACACAGCCCTTCAGGAACCCAGGCTCCTTCCGTCTAGTTGCTGTGTCAGTCAAGGCCATGGAACCTTCCATGGAGTTTTCTGTTTCAAGCTGGCAGATGAAGGAAGGGAGCAAATATGTAAAAGGAACATCTCTTAATCATCTCAACCTAGCAGGTGACTTACATATCACTTCTTCCCACTTTCTGGTGGTGGGGACTTAGTCACATGTCTGAATAGAATGACAAGGGAGGTTGGGAAATGTGGCCCAGCTGTATTGGGAGGAAAAAGGAAAATGGTTTGTTGAACACTTAACTAGACTCTGCTACAGTTACAGATCTGTGACCAAGGAATTCATTCCAGGAGAAGGTGCACCAGGATACATTTCAAAATGCTGATGCATGACTGTGGGGTAGACAAAGTTTAGAAAGACAAGACCATAATTAGGAAGGGGAAACAGGCCCAAATACCTATGTAAATACCTGGGATATGAGGCAACAAGTCTGGGAAAGAATTTGGAGAGATTTTAGGATGAGGTGGGCACTTTGGATTCAGTGGAACTTTAATAAGAGGAGACAGGAGTGAAGGGCAAAGGAAAAGCTTTGAGCCACATAGGGAAAACTGGGTTTGTTTGCTTGTTTAACTTTGTTGCCTCTAGTGGGGCCTAAAGTTGATGCCTTAATGTAGGATGGCAATGTTAGTGCTGATCAGAATAATGTACCCCTTAGGGCTACATTAAAAAACTATGCTCGGTACCTCATTTGCACCTTCAAAATATGCACATACATGTGCAGGCCAGAAAAGGCTGCACTCAGAACATGCATTCTTATGTGAACTCTAGGTAATTGCACAAGCAAACAGGAAGTTGCGTAGGTATGCAGGCAGCCGCCTGTTGGAGAGGTGTGTGTTGGCACGGGCAGGCGTGTGCCTTGTCCGTTTGAGTATGATTTTAAGGTTTCTGCTGAGAGAAGGGAGGGAAAGCAGGCCTCTGGGCATCTGCTTCTCTAACTTATGGCTGCTGTTTGTCCTTCTCAAGGTTTTGTCTCTGGGCCAGGCCAAGTTCAGGGTGTGTTTGTGGCTATAAGGAAACAGTGCTATTTCAAGGTCTTAATGGGAACACCTGTGCAGGGGTACTATGGTCTGAAAGTTTGTGTCCCTCTGAAATTCACATGTTGTGATTCTAACACCCAATGTGATGGCCTTAGGAGGTGGCCTTTGGGAGATGATTAGGTGCTAAGGGTGAAGCCCTCTTGTGTGGGATTAGTGCTCTACAAAAGAGGCCCCAGAGAGCTCCCTAGCCCCTTCCACCATGTGAGGACACCACAAGAAGTCTGTGACCGGGAAGATGGTGCTTACCTGACCATGATCTCAGACTTCCAAGCTTCCAGAATTATTGAGAAACACATTTCTGTTGTTGATAAGCCACACAATCTGTGGTGTTTTGTTAAAAAGTCAAAGAGAGAGTTTGGAAGTAGCCCATTTGGAGGTGTGTTAGTTCCATGCTGGGAGTTTTTTTGTTGTCTCTTTTGCTAATTCCTGAGCTGGTGAATAAACTCTTCCTTTGAAATTCTCTTTGCTGGGATCTCTGTGTTCTGGTTCTCCTGAGTATGTAGGCTACTTTCACTACTCTTTATTTACTGTTCCTTACTTCCATTTGTCCCTCAGATATTTTCCTGTTGTGTCTATCCTTAACCATCTTCTGACTTTCTGGACCAGTGCTGTCCAGTAGAACTTTCTGTGATGGTGGAAATATTCTGTATCCACACTGCCCAATACCAAAGCTGCTCAGCACATGTGGTCATTGAACATTTGACATGGGGCTAGTAGGCCTGAGGAACTGAATTTCACATTTTATTTAATATAAACTTAAATTGCCACATGTGGCTGGTGGCTGCCATATTGGAGAGCATAGCTCTAGGACCGTCTTTATGGGTAATAATTTCTCCCTTCATGTCAGTCACCATCCACCCCATCAATCCTGGTCTGAATCTCAAGCACTATCTGCTCCCCTGACCTATATTTACAAATATCTGCAACATCTTGACCTGGTTGCTCTGTGGTCCCCCCAAACACAATGTGGCTAAAGTTTAACTCTTTATCTCTACCTGCAAGACATATTTTTTCCTGGCCTTCCTTCTGTTACTTTATCCTTGGTCACCCTTGTTCACTGTTCAGAACACAGCCTGATCATAGCATATATTCATGTTATTCAGGGGGATCCTAAACTTACACAAATTTGGGAACCCTCTTTAAGAAAAAGAATACAAAAGTGTGAATGCAAAATTAGATTCAGAGCTTTGGAAGAGCCTAGGCAGGTGAGGGAGGGTCTCCCTGAAATTTAAGCTTTGTTCATTTTATTATAAATTGGCCTCAGTTCATCATTAGAATACCTTAAAGTTTCAAGGTTTCGATCTTAGTTTGGCCACTTTCTTGCTGTAAGAACTTGGGCATGGTACTTAACTATATTGAGATTCAGTTGGCTTATTGGGGATAATAGTAATAATAATACCTATTCAATTGAGTTGTTACAAAATTAAAAAAGATAATATATGAAAAGATCAGTACATCCAGAAGGTGTTCCCTGAAAATAATTTTATTCCTTTGTCCTCCTTACATTAAGGATAGTACCAGCAATAGCAATGAAAATAATAGTAGTAGCTAATGTATCAGATGCTATGTTTAATGCTTTATATAGAATGTCTCATTTATTCCTACAAGGTAGGTACTCTTCTTGTTCCTGTTTTACAGATGGGATATCTGAGGCCCACAGAAATTTAGCAACATGTCCAAGTTCTTACATGCTAGTAAGTAGGGAAGCTAGGATTTGAACCCAGGCAGTGGGACCCCTTAGGCTCTTAACCTCATGCCTTGAGCAGTTCACAATCCGTTTCTATCAACATGCTGAATTCCAGCTCCCCCCCTCCCCACACATCTATGTTGTTACCAACTGCTAAACATACCATGACTTGCTGTGTACTTCATATTCTTTCCCCAGGCTATTTATTTTCTCTGAAGTACCCTTCCCTCCTCCTCAGTCTCCTGTGTTCCCATGGGCTATATTCATGTCTTAATATAAAAATCTTATTGATATCACTGTAAACAAGTTGTTGAGAGGGTTTTTTTCCCCCCAAACAACACAGTATCCTTCCTATGAGCATCATGAATGATTAGCTCCTTCACAACTGCTCTGTTTTTATCTTACAGGGGATCTTTAAAAAATACAGATGCCTGGGCTGCCCAACACTAGGCCACATATATCAGAATGTTTGGGGTTGTGTTGAGATTCACTGACTTAAAGGATTATGTTTCTCTCTTTCAGCTGGTTACTAGAAGGTCAAGGACCAAGTCTTAGCACAGCTCTGCAAGGATACAGGAACTTGGGCTTCATATTGTCTCTTACTCTGATTTTTCCTTCACCTTTCATTTTAAATTGTACATCACTTGCTTTTTGGTATACATTTTTGTAGGTCACCTAAATTAATTTTGCAAACACTAGAGTTGCAAATATAAATGATGATGATGATGATGACAACAGATTTATCTGGAATAAACAGAAACTCTACTGACAGCTGCCTAAGTATGGGTCAATCTCAAAATAGACATGGGTAGAAAACACAGGATGAAATCAAATTGGAAGTCTTGAAGAAAAAATTCTCTTCAAACCCAGGGACAGCAGTCACCCTAGGACAAGTCCATGACCATGGCTATCTAAATGCAGTTCACACATGGCCATTCATCTGATGGCTTCATCTTACTTGGATACTCTTTGATTCTAGATTTATTGAGTTAAAACATCTAACTAAGAAAGGTATATTAAATGAAACCTTGTAAGACATATAAATTCCTTTGTATATTTTAAACTACTGACATATAAAAATACCCAGTGTTAGACTCTACCCCCCAATTTTTGTTATTTTGGTGACTTCCTGCTCAGTGTCCTGATCTAGTCAGGTAATGATCCCTGAGTGCACTGAGCACATATGCCAGGTACACTGCAGGCTTTTCAATTTTCCCATCTGCTGGTCTTTGCCCTGACTCCTCTGAAAGCCAGCATAGGGGCCATGGCTGTGAAATGGCTTTTTGTCCTCACATTTTAGGCTCCATGAGGCCCCCAAATCCCAAAATGGAGAGGAGTGGCTGGGGGAAGAGGGCCTGGCAAGATTCCCTTGGTTTCCAGCCGACCTCCTGCCAATGCCCGCAGATGGTGGGGGCTGAAGGCAGGCCCTCAGGTGGGGGCCCATATGCCTTTGCCGCCCACTCAGGCCCTGGCAGCCTCGTGTGCCCAGAACCTCCTTAAAAACTGATTATCCAGCTTGTCTCCTTTGTGAGCCGGCTCATTACCATTTCATTGTGTTGTGGCAATTCTTACCGCTTGCAATGAATATTGACTTCATGCTTGCTTTTCTAACTGAATTACAGGGGGGCAGTTGAGGGCCCGTATTGCTTGCCCAGCTCCAGCCGCCCTGGCAGCCACTTGAATAGTCTCAAAGGAAAGCTGTTTGCTTGAGCATTTAGGGATAACAGAGAGCTGTCACAGGCCACTACAGTGATTTATTAAAAAGACAGGAAAATGGGAGAAAAGACCCTTACTTATTTCTTGCACCAGCTGCCTGCTGGCTTTCTTCCATTCCCTGTCTATCCCTCTGCCTCTCTATTTCTTTTTCCCTCTTTCCCTCCGTCCCATTTTCTTCCTTTCTTTCCATTTTCTTTCACACTCTTTCTCTCTTCCTGTCCCTTCCTCCTTGCCTCTCTCTCTCTCTGCCTTCTCTTTGTTCTCATTTTTAAAAATGAGAGCGGTAAAAAGATTGCTGCGTTTTAGGTACATGCTTTCAGGGATTCTGTGCCTGTTTCCTACACCTTAATGCAACACCTCAAGAAGGGTAGCCGGGTGCATAAATTTATTCTATGAAGCCTATGAGAGGAGTCGGAACTCTTGCAGACGTGCACGCGCATGCGCAGGTGCGCACAGGCGCACAGGCGCGCACAAGTGCAAATGGTGCGTGGCCGTCCTGGGAAGAAGCTTTACTCTGAACGTGAGGCAGGTTGTCCTACCCCCGCCTTTCCAGACACACTGCGGTGGTCCTGACCTCCTGAGCCCCTCCCCTGACGTAGTGTCTGTCTTCTGAAGAGGCCTCCCCAGCACCATCCAGCCTGGGCATCTCTCAGGACCGGGTTGCACGAAGGGTCTTCCCTCCTTGATCTGCTTATTTTGGGGCCTGGATTCAGTTTCCCCGTGTCTCTGATGGCTCCTTCCTGAGAGATGTAAATGTGGCTGGTGTGAGGGCAAGTGTAACAAGTAATAAAACAAGAAATTGCCTTGGATGACAATTTCTGCTCAACAAACCAACCTGTGGACCCCTGAGCAGGCTGTTTAACAGGGACACTGGGATAGGAAGGAGAGAGATTGCATGCTGGGTGATCCTGGGCATGTTGGCCACTTGCTTGCCAGTGGGGGTGGAGGGGCGGGGTAAAGGGACAGCTGTTCAAGATTAAGCTGCAAGGACTTTTGTTTTCAGACGTTGTCTGAGGTGCAGAAACATGGACCTTTTCTTCGTGCCTTCTAGAAGCTTTCCAAACATGAGGTTTCTTTGGAATCCATACATACTCTCTCTGCTTTGCTTCTGGAACTTATTTCTGCAGCCCTCTCCCTTCTCCAGTTCCTTGTTTGCTCTATGGACTCTGCTGTGCCCCACCTTTCACTTTGCTTTTCCCAAATGCCTTTGGTCCCTCTTATCTCCCTTCATGAGGCTCTAATTAGCCTCCTCACAACCCCACAAATCAGATGCCCCTCCTCCTCTGGTTTGCTTCGTTGGCGGAGGCATGCAAACTCACCTTTCCTTTCCCAGATGACAAATCAGCCATTAATCTTGGTTTCAAAAACGTTTATTGGCCGACTTCCTTCAGTAGCTTCTGAACTGTTTGCAAATAAAGAGGAGGGATTTTTGGTGACCTCAGTAGAGATAGGCACTCACAGGTGGATTTATTCTCAGGTTTGATTTTTTTTCTTTTCCTTTGTTCACAAAAAGGGTAAATACACAACTCTGCCTCTCAGTGCTTGTGATTTCTTATTTTTGAAAAGTTTTCAGATCTTCTGTTGGGCTGAAATGTATTTGTTTGTGTCAGGCAGGCTGGTTTGTTGCTATGTATGCATTGAGACAGGGTGACCTGTGGGAGTAACAAAGGGAGTGGCTTGACTGGCTGCTCAGTGACTCTGAACGGTTCAAACAGGTGCTCCACGATGTTTTTATGGTCAACAGACAATGGCTACATAAGAGTCATCTAAAAGTTTAAGAATTGGGAGTGTTTTAGGCATCTTTGTCAGCCTTTTGGTTTCCCCTTTCTGGGTCCCAGATGTTAATAATGCTCTGGCTTCCCTTCTTAGGCTCCAGGAGGTCAGATTGTCTTATAGTCTAGATTCAGTCTCTGGAAGGAGGGATGAATTTATCATTTGAGGTGTGTCCATAAGAATGCAGGATATAAAACTGGAAAGCTTGTGGGAAGGTAGGAAGGGCGTTTCTTGAGGGAAAATCTGCAAAGACCTGGTTTTCAAATGTTATGGGTTAGAAGTGGGCTGTGGGAAAGATGTGGAGTGTTGGGTCTTCAAGGGCCCCATTTCTGCTTTAACCCAAAGACATTTATGATCTGGGCATTTTGGGTATTGGGGTAGGGAGTGGGGGAGATATTTTCATGGTCCTTGGGTCCCATGTATTGTGCTTTAGAAGATTAGTAGGGCTTCATGACTTCAGTGCAATAGATAATCTTAAAACTTGGAGCCCTTGGGACACAGGGTTTTGGTCTACACCAAAATAGTGATGTCAGAGTTTGTAATCTTGATGTTCACTGTCTGGTACAGGCATATTTGTGCCCACCCGCCCCTCCCCGCAGTTAATTTAGACTGAGGATTACCCACCCAACTGATTGAAATAAAATTTTTAGTCACCAGGGCTTAAAAAATAGGAGGCTATATGTATGCCGTAAAATGTGTTCAGCACCTCTGCCCCTTTCCTCTCCAAATGTTTTGGCCTTGTCTGGTAGTGGTGTCTCCTCCATCACTGAAAAGTTCTTGACGATTGGAATATTATTATTATTATTATTATCATTGTGTCAATATCTCCTTCCACAGGATTGCCTATTCTTTTTTTATATATTTTAATTGGTATATAAATTACTTACAGTGAAATGCACAGATCTTTAGTGTAAGTTCAATTAGTTTTGACAAATTCATATCCACATGTAACCCACAGAACATTTCCATTACTCCAACAAATTCCTTTGGGCTCCTTATCTGTCCTCCTCCCCTTGCAAAACCAACTATTTTGATTTCTACTAATATAGATTCATTTTGCCTGTTTTAGAACTTCATTCTATTAGGATCATGCAGTATATATTCTTTTGTGTCTAACTTCTTTTATTCAGCATACTGTTTTGGAAATTGATCTATCTGTCGATGACTGTCAGGTTTGGGCAGATGATCCAATCCACATATTTTATACTCCAGTGGAAAGTGTCATTGCCACCAGGGCCCATGGACTACTATTTTTATCTAGGATCATTGAAATATTAGTTCCTACTTTGAGCGAGTGCCTGAGGATGAAAGAAACTGCCTACCTGAGGTGCCTGGGTGGCTCAGTCGGTTGAGCATCTGACTCAGTTCAGCTCAGGTCATGATCTCGGTCATGAGATCGAGCCCTGAGTCGGGGGTCCACACTCAGCAGGGAGTCTCCTTGAGATTCTCTCCTTCTCCCTCTGCTCCTCCCCCTGTGCTTGCTCTCTCGCTCCCAAATAGATAAATAAATCTTAAAAAGAAAAAAGAAACTGCCTACTTAGAATGTGTGCTCTGGGGATGGGGGTGGGATGCACTGCTTTCTTTCTAGTACTTGGAAGGTACTTTTAATTGGAAGCATTTTTACATATAGCCTTAGGTCTCATTGAAACAGTTCTGTAACTACTGTACTTCAGGGGGTGTTCTTTATTGAGGCTTCCGTGGGCTGGCTAGTATACCTAGCCTTTGTGCAGAATGTAGCTCCTATATGACTTGTAAATAAACCCAGCAGGTTGAAAATGAAGGGATGCCTTGACTCTGGTTTTCTTTGTCTTGTAACAGGTCCTCAGGTGTAAGTTCTGGCCTTGGAGAATTTTCTAGACATGCTATACATATGTGCTCTCTCTCTCTCTCTCCCCTAATCCCAAGCAACTTAGGTTTGGCTGGACTTGGTCCCACATTCAGTTAATTCTTAGGGTAGGTGTTGTACCTGTGGAGCTACTTGGGGCTGGACCTTAGGCACAGCCCAGAAAGTCACCTTAGTACTTACTTAATTTTACTACTTTTGCTAGTGGTGCACTGTTAATTATTAATGTCCCATGCTTCATAATTGAAGATAACAATACTGCCCCAGGGGTTTTTAAGTTTATAGTTCCCTGAAGCAGTGCTTATGGACTTGTGCAGTTACAGTCTCTCATTTGGTTCTTAGACATCACAGAATTCTGGAGCATTGAGTGCTCTTTTGGGTCATTTTTTAATAAGAGAAATGAAAATACATGCCAGAGAGCTTCACCGATTCATGAAATTCACCTCACTAATTATTGTCAGTGGCCGGAAGGCTGAAGTGGAAGACTCCTGCCTTCTAGACCAACATATATATATTTAATATTTGTGCAAATATGGAAGCCAGGATGGCTGTGTATTACAGTAATTGATTTATGAGGTCCCACTGATAATATGTGGCCACCACATTCTTCGTATATGGGTGATATTTGAAGCAGAGTTGGGTGACTTGGTGAAAAGATAATTTAACATGTCTCCAGTTAGTTACAGTGTTTGACATTAACAAAATATCTGTGGTCAAGAGATTTAGGAATCATCTGTAGTTCAGTTCAAATGTATTATTTCTTGCTTTTGGCCTTCTGTGTTTGATAAATCCAAACTCTGATTCCTTAGAATTTAGTCTTCAGGTAAAAGAGGAGAAAGGGAGTTAACCCTTATCCTTGCTCAGGGTCTCAGGAGACCCTCCTGTTGATGCCTGTGAGAGCCAAACATGTGTATGTGAGGGGAAGATGTGGCCTTCGGGATTATGGATCTGCTGGCTATAGAAGAAGTCGACCTTGACTGTGAAATAGAGAATTTAAAAACCAGCTTTACCCAAGGGTTCAAAGCTAATGATTCCAAAGTGTTGACTATGGTATCAGAGTAAACAATAGCAGGCTTTCATAGTGTTTACATAGCTTTGCAACTTACAAAGGAATTGCATGGGCTTCCATCCACACCACATTGCTGGTTTGTATCACAACTCTCCAGTTTGAAGCAACTTAAGTGATTTTGACCTTTTGTTTAGGTTGTGGGTCAACGCAGAAAGGAAGTTTTTTATAAACCACCATGATGTTTGTCTCAAATTGGAATGTGCATGTCTTTGATTAGGATTCCTTTCATAACCAGGAATGGCGTCAACAGACTGCCTAGAAGTGTCAAACAGGAGGGGCGTGTGCCTTAAACTTGTCAGATGTTCACATTCCTTATTTTGATAATCAGAAGCATGGCAAATGATGTGAGTTGTTTAATTATGGCTTAAATCATTCAAATGAAGCATGTCCCCTTCAAATGCGCTTATTCTATTGCATTTTCATAGGCAGCATTAGGTGTACTGATCTTATACCCAAGGGCTGCTATGGAATTCCTCAAATGGAGACATTTTTCTCAAGTTTCATCAAACAAAATAAGTTTGAACTCCTAATCGCAGGTAGTACCATTTTCTTTCTTTTTTTTTAATTTTTTTATTGTTATGTTAATCACCATATATTACATAATTTGTTTTGGTGTAGTGTTCCATGATTCATTGTTGGTAGTACCATTTTCAAAGAGGCTGGTACTATGTTCACACAAAATTAGCTACATGGATTCTGCCCAGAGCTAATAAATAAAAACTGATAAAAAATTAGCATATGGAGTATGCTGGATATTGTTATTATTCATTTCTCCAAATCCCTCCTGAGATGTGAGGGGAAGAAAGGTACATACATTTTTATCAACCCAATTTTACCAATTTAGAACCTGCAGTTCAACAGACTCAAGCAATGTAGATTAAGTCATCTAGTAGCAGAACTGGGACTGGGTCCTGATGGCCACACTATTCAGGGCACCATGCCAGCCTCAAGTGGACTGTCAAATCTTTTTACTCTGAGCAAAATGGCAGCTCCCCTTTGAGTCCCTCCATTGCCTTTAAGTCTTGTCACCATCCATTTAGGTTTATTCCCACCCCATTTCATCCTCTCACCACATGTAAACACATTAGATGCCAAGTGATTACCACCGTGGCATTTCTTCTGCAACTCCCCATATTTTACACTTTTCTTGACCCCTTCTCCCAACGGAGTTTACCTGTTCTGCGTCCTATTTCCCCAGAGCCAAACCCCATGACTTGATAAGTGAAAGGAGATAACAGCAGGGGTTCATGACGTCATGGCATCATGCATATCGGAGCCCCTCCTGGAGAACAGATGCCTTTCTTTTATGTCTTGGGTCAAAGCAAACCTATAGGCTTCATCCTAAACAGTCAAGACCATCTGGTATGGATAGTTGGTCCTGAATAAATAGTGAATGAATGAACGAACGAGTGAATGAATAATTAGAGTCAAAGTGTTTATTTTAAAGGGGGAAATTAAGGCCCAGAGAACTAGAATAGTCTGAGGTCCAAGCAGCAGAACAGAAAGTAAACTCTGTTTTTCTACAGGCCATTCTTGCTATTATTTCTCACTGACCTTCTTCAGGGTCAGTTCAGGTACTGTTTGTTCTAAGAAACCTTCCAGAGAAACTTCACCCCCTCTTGTTCAATCTCCTGCTTCCCCTTGACCCATTATTCTCTCTATACATCTTAGCACTTGATTCCCCTGAATGCAGCTTTTTAACATTATATTTTGCATTATTCATATCTAAGCTCAATGTCTAGTATATAAAAATTACTCTCAGTGTTGTTGAAAAGTGAAATACAAATGTCTTCCAATCTTTGATACATGAGTCCCACCTCCTGAACAAAAAGGTAGACATCTGCCTCCTATTTTTGTTGTCTGTGTTTATGCAATTCACAAATGTGCCACAGGCACATAGTAGGTGTTCAACACAGATTTACTGAATGTAATTGAATTTCCTGGTAGCTGAACAGCTAGACAGACTGGTGGATAGATATAAATTAGCAAAGCAGATTTAAACCATGTGTTGATCATTGAAAAGTCGTTTCATTTTTAGCCAAGATAAATGCTTTTTTAATGTGTAAAGAAATCTATAATTTTCTGTGCTTTGAATTAAAGCTCCTACTTTCCAGGTTTCCTGCCTGCTTCTGGCTGCTCTTAATGAGCTAATTTACCCCACCGAGGTGAGAGATTTCCTCTTGGGAAAGGGTTTAGATGTGCCTCTCTCACATCCAGGGCCCCAGAGCGTTTCCTTACAGGGCTTTAAACACTCTGAACGTATTTAAGAGAGAAGCCAAGAAACAAATCTGTTGTTTTAGCTTTATTTCTTGAGGCTCAGTGGCTCGGCTTTCCTCTCTTTGATCACACTCACTGGAGTGGCAGGCCTGGAGACTGTGCGGAGAAGGGCTGGGTCTCTTTAGGAAGCTCAGTTCAGGGGGACCCACCCAGCTCTACACAATGAAAATAAAGTTGTCAAGCCTTTGAGGTGGCTGTGCAGATTTATTCTTCCTGGGCAAAGTGGTAAGACATTTATATTTTTAAAAAATGCTTTGATGAACTTGATAAGGAAGCCCTGGTTTGAATGTGGAAAAACATTCGAGAGCTTTTTCCACTGTTGAACTGGGTTCTCAACATTCATTGCAAAGCTTGACCTGTGGAAATGAACTTTCCCTTCAAATTAATGACAAGACCATAAAGGGAACCATTTGGGGATCACAGGACACTGTTTTAGAATATAAGCCTCCCTAAGACAGGAGGTCATAGAAACCTGCGGATCTTGACATCTTCTACACACATTTCCTGGTCCTCGCTGCCAACCAGTCTTCTGATTACTCCGTTATGTCACTAAATATGGTTCCATTACTTCTATTGCTTCTACCAGCTGAAGCCATGGAAGATGCAGTTTTTTATTATGCATATAATGGAAATAGTTTCTGTCCTTCCTAAGTTCAAGTGTTGTTTGTTGCGGAAGAAGTGTCACACACTGTTCTGAGTGTCTTAGTCACATTCAGGTCTTGAGGGATCTAGGAAAGGAAATGGAAGCAGTTGTGAAATATCTTTGTCTTATATTCCAGAAAGCCGTTTTACTCGAGAAACATCTGCCAATATCCTTGAGATGGTCCTTTTAACATCCTTGAATTATGCAGACCCTTATGAATGGCTCTTAAAAGGCTGTGAGCTCCAGACCAAAAAAGGCATGGACACTTACCAGCTGGTAGTGGCAGACAATCTACAATCATTGAGGGAGTTTCTTGGGAAAATCAGAAAAGTATCCTTCAATTTTGTTACTGGGACAGCCCTGTTTTGGGTTGAAACTGGCCATGTGGCTCAGTGGAGAGCCCATGGGCTTGTAACAGATGCAACCAGGTTTAAATTCCTTTGTGGGTACTTATGTTCCGTGTCACCTCAGGTATATTCTTAATTCTTTTTGCTCAATTAGCTCAAGTGTAAAATCAGGGTAATTGCCTTTCGCTGGTTGGAGCCATTTAGGTTGTAAGGATCAAAGCTAAGCTCAGGTTACACTGGAGATTAGGATTTACCATAAGAGCCACAGGCACTTAAGGAAATGTGGCAAATGATCACCATGCAGGATACAGTTGCCCCTTTGTAGGAGACCCTGCCATATTCATGACATAGTTTCTTCTCATCTCCTCATCTTCCTGTATGCCTCTCTTCTCTTTGCTTTCATGGCTTTTCCTTCTCTTCTACTCCTTATTGCTCGCTTTCTCCCTGTCCTTGTCTTACATTCAAACCTCACCAATAGAGAAGATCCCATGGAATCTGGTTACCACCCAAGAGGAAGCCACCTCTTCCTCATGACCTCTTGGTCATGCCAGGCTTCCTCAGAGCTAGCTCAGCCTAAGGATGGTTGCCTTTGGCTCAAGATCCAATACCTGGAACCATCTGCAGTAGGCAGGCCAACAGAATCAGACAACATCAAACATGGCTACTTTGTTCAGTAGAGAACTGTGCTTAATAATCTCCACTTGCCCCTCCAGATCCATTCTCTATTCTTCTCTGCCTGGCTATGTGCCAACCTCTGGAAACTACATTGTCTGTGCTCCATTGTTGTCTTATTTCCTATTAGGTTTAACTAATGGGAAGCATTGGAAGGACATCAGATGATGGAAGAGAGAGGAGTTGGGGTATTTATTCTTCATCTCCCACCTGGCTGTGGTCTTGACGGTGCCCAGTTTCTGTCCATCAGCCCCTCTACTATGGCTACAACTTTCTCTAGCATTTATTAACAGTCCTCTTCTCCAGGCCTACAGGATAATGTTTTCTCACTTATGCTGGATCCTGGGAGCTTTACCATCCTTAGTAACTTCCCTTAACTTTGACCATAGTTTTGTAAATAATCCCTTTATTCAACCCCTATCAATCAACCCTTTGAATGGGACATCTTACTTGATGGAACCTTGACTGATACAGAAAATTAGGTGTTCGTGGATCTAAACATATCACATGCTCTCCAGGACAAATACTCAACTTCAGGGGTAGCAGTAAGAATTAATGGGTTTATGTTCCCATGGGCTTAGTGCATCACAAGACTCAGTAACTTGAAGCTCCTATTATTATTTTGCCATGTTTGTGTGGAAGAAGCTAATTAATATTATGTGTTTGGGAGACATAAAGTCCCTGCACATGTCCCACCTAGTTTCTTTATCTAGTTTTTTCAACAACCTGAAAGAGGTAATTTCCAAGATGATGGGAATGATGTTAATAGGCTCCCAGTGGCACAATGTTGAATATCCTGAGGCAAATTCAGAGAGATGGGAATATGACAAGACTTTGTTATATATTATTTAAGGGCATGATGTGGGGCAACTGTTGGTATTACGTTATTAAAATGACATAACAGACTCTGAGCAGAGGTACAAGGGGGACAGGAGTAGTGACTCAAAGTGTAAAGGAACAAGAAATGGGGTGGCTGTTTTGGATTTCTGCTGCTGTCTCTTTGCAATAAAAAGTTCTGGGCAACCAAGAGTGGGTGACACAGTATCAGGAAAGAGATCACATTTATAGCTATTTAGAAAAAACCTGAATTGTTCTATATAGAGGGATTCTCAGAGATAGCATAGTCCAAGTGTCTTCTTGTACAGACAAGTAAACTGAGGCCTAAAAGCCGCAATGCCTAGGTCAGGGATGACAAATGTGTGGTACATGTACGACCACTAGTTCTCCCATATCCCTGATAGATATAAACAATTGACCATGGCACTGGTTACCATGTAGCCCAAACAAGACCTCCCATTCCTTCTACTGATGTGTTTTCTCTCTGAAACCTCTAAAGTAAGATAGGCAGGCACCACCTACACATCCAATTGCCATCCCTTGGAATAGAAGCAGTCTGTCTCTCTCGGACATAGGGTTTAGTGATTATAACTCAGGTTAGTGATAGAAGAGAACAGTGCTGATTTTGCCTTTTAAATCTTGAGTTTTCAAGTTTCATAATTATACAAATTAACTGAAATGTAGGTTTTTTTAGGCTATGTGTATAGTAGTACCCCCTTATCCACAGATTCAGTTTCCATGGTTTCAATTACCCACAGTCAACCACAGTCTGGAAGCAGATGATCCTTCTTTTGATGTATTGTCAGAAGATCAATAGCAGCCTAATATTATGTCACAGTGCCTACGTCACTCACCTCACTTTATTTCATCACAAAGGCATTTGATCATCTCACATCATCCCAAGAAGGGTGAGTACAGTACAATGAGATATTTTGAGAGACCACATTCACATAACTTTTATTACAGCATATTATTATTATTTATTACTAGAGAGAGAGAGAGAGTGCAAGTGAGCAGGAAGGGGAGTGGCAGAGGGAGAAGGAAAGAGAGACTCTTAAGCAGACTCCATGCTGAGCATGGAGCCCAATGCAGGGCTCAATTTAATAAAACTGAGATCATGACCTGAGCTGAAATCAAGAGTCGGACACTCAACTGACTGAGCCACCCATGTATCCCTACAGTATATTATTATAATTGTTCTATTTTGTTGTTGTTAATCTCTTACTGTACCTGATTTATAAATTAACTTTATCCTAGGTATGTGTGTATAGGAAAAAAACATAATATATATAGGGTTTGGTACCATCCATGGTTTTACGCATCCACTGGGGGTCTTGGACTGCATCCCCTACTGATAAGGGAGGACTGTTGTAATTCATAATAAACTGCAGCAGCAGGCATAAGAGAAAAGGGAGTTGGGTGCCTACCTGTTCATTTAGCATTTGTCTGAAAGTTACCTAGGCTTATGATTTATTTCTTTTTCTTCTTTTTGCCACCTTCCTTTGGTCTATTTACGTGCCGATTAAGACCACATTAATAAGGCCAATTAGAGGAAACATAAATCAATCTCCTTTTCTCCTTGCTTGGCTAAAATGTTTGGTAGGCCCAAAGTCTCTAAACTATTTGCTTCTAGTTTTAGTTATTCATTGTCATTTATCCATCACTCTGGTGAAAGACAGCCTTGGTTTTAACAAACAACTGTGCTCATTTATTCATGTTGCACATCATTCAGGTATTTGAAAGGACCATGAAGATTTTCTTCTGCTTTCAGGGACCTGTGAGGTTGGACCATGTGAACTTGTTGATACTCAACTGTTTTTAAACTACAAAAATGGCAATTTCATATGGTTCCATCTAAAACTTATCACTTACACTTTTGCTTTCTTATGTAGAAATCCCTGAAAATAGAAGTCCACAAATGTTAGAATTTAGTAGTTAACAAGATTGTTTTTGTCTGAGAGTAATTATATGACATCCAATAACGACAAAAGGTATTTGTTGTCATTAGGTCAATGTCAGATCAAAAGAGGCCAACCCCATCAAGCTCAGCAATCTGGTTCATGGGGCTCGATGATGATAAGACCCAAGCAGAGCAGATGCACTCAACAACTCCAGGGGGGGCACCTTTCACGTTCCAGTTACTGTGTATAATGGTCATGAAATAAAGGAAGCATCTTCTTTTTCCTATGAGTTACCACCCTATACGGTAAATGTTGGAAATATGGGTCCCAAACACTTAAGTATTTAACCTAAGTAGATGTTGGCCAGATTCCCTATGGAGCCTCTGATACTAATGAGAAAAATAAGACAGATATGAGGAAGTTTCAGGAGTCTCAGACTGTCTGCCTATGGGCTACATAAGCCTTGTCAAAGGGTTTTGTTTAGAGTTTTATTTCACCCAGTTGTCTAAAACCTGTCAGTTGTGTACATTGCCGTTATATGTTTGAACCCCAAGAAGATGGTTGTCATTTGGCTCTTAATTTAGAAGTCTCAGAGTTAGCAATAAGATAGTAATTAGAAACTTGGCCTCTGGCCTCTGGACTTACAGGAATAGGGTTCTCAACCCAGCTTTACCATCTCTAGGGGTATATGTAAGCAATTTCCTTGGTCCTCAGCCTCAGTTTTTCCACTTCTATAATGGTGACAGTAACTGAGTTTATTTCATAAGTTATTAGCTAATGCATGTAAAGTGTACATAATACTGAAAAATGTTGCTAGTTGTTGTATTGGTGTGACACTGCCCCAACACACTTCGTAAAGCGAGGTGCATGTTGTGCTCTGCCCGGATTGCTCTTACCTGCCGGTGTACCTATGCCAACTTCTGCCAATAGCTTGAACCTTGACTTTCAGAAGGTTGCCTCTGGGCACTTGGAGCTGCTGCACCACCTAAGAACTGTGAGTGCCTGGGAGTTTACATTTCCTGCCAGCTTCAGCTTAGACATTTGTAGCCAAGCGCCTCCTGGGACTATGAAAGCCCAGCTTCTTTGCCTCAATGCATGACAGACTGAGGTGCAATTCAGGCTCTAGATCCCCATGGGATCAGGCAGAGGCTGGAGATTTGTGGGAAATTTCAGCTCTTGCTCAGTTTCTTTCCCTTTCCTGCCCAGTGACCCCCTACCTCTTCTCTCCTGAAGGCACTACTTCCTTATGGAAGTCCCTGGCACATGACACCTCGCCTCATGAAACCTGACCTGCTGCAGAGAGCGTTGTGTTTCATCCACACCAAACTTTCAAGGTAGGAGTCCCATTTTACAGATATGGGAATGGAGGCCCAGGGGGCCACCTGACTCTCCAAAGTTCACTTGGTTGGTCACAGCATCTGGACTCCTGCCTCCAGTTGCTTTGCTCTGGGCGCCCAGCACCCATCCCCAAATTGTTTGTCTCCATTTCCCCAGTTTTTGTTAAGAATAAGGGAAAGGGTAGAATCAATGATCTTATGAGGCATTTGGTATTGAGGAAGCAGACTTGAACTAGGTTTAAGAAAAAGGTCATAAATCTTATCACAAAGGCTGGATCCTGTTGCTTTTTGAAACCACATGGCAGAGATTCTCTGATAGCAGCAAGGGCCTGGGAGGGAACCTGAGGGCTATTGTATTTCTATGTGCAGGGTATACTGCAGCCTGCTTGATGCTGGCATCAGCTTGCTTCGTGCTCGAACTGCTTATTAAAGTCTAGACGCAACATAAAAGCATGTAAATTGGTTCCAGCCATCTCTAGTAAAAACTTCAGCTGGAGCTGGGAAGTGATTGGAGCATCTCTTGGTGTAATTAAAATTGACTCTTAAAGTTTCTTTAGCTTAATTGGTAACACTTTCTTTGGAAGTTGGTGAAAGCGTCTTGCTGGGAAGGTTAAATGCATTTCTGTGTATAAAATCAGAATTCAAATATAGTTTTATGGACACATTTACAGTTATGTTCTACCCGGGTGGTCTTTTTTTCTTGTATCTTGTATCTTTTCTATTTAAGATTTATGCTGTCATTCACCACAGTCTAAATGTGTTTTGATAAAAAGAAAAAAAATGAACCGTTGCTGACGCGTTTCAAACAGAGAGTTGGTAATATTTTGAAGCTTTCAGTAAATCGAACGGCAGTTTGGCCTAACTCAAACTCCCTCCTTCCCCGAAGCTCTTCACTTTGGAGTCTAGTGCTTGAACTTTATTTGTTATCCAGAAATTCAAAGTGGCTACTACTCTTCAGCTGGGTCCAAAGGTAGGAAGCTGGGCTCTTTCTGAGATGGTCATATCCTTGGTATGGCCGAACCCATTTAACCCCATTATTTGAGAACGCATGCATTTATACATATGAATGTGTTTATATGCACTGAGAATTTTCTCCCTTGGTTTTGCTTCTTGAGTGTCTGGCAAGAATAATAGGTTCTTATAGCCAAAAACCTATGCTTTTAAATTTGGGGGGAATGACCAGGAATAAAGCTTCCAATTCCCTGGACCCTCCTTAATCCAGATGTGGGGGAAGGCCTGCTTGATTTTATATTCATGATCATTTACTGTCCATGATTCCCAAGGCCATGACTTGATTCTAGTCTTAGGATCTATGTCTTCCCATCCCTGTTTAGCTGATTGACCACCCATCTTTGAACCAACCCCAATATTATCTCTTCATATGTGTATGGGGACCATAACAGAAATAAAAACCACTCTGGTCCTTGGATCTTAATGCAACAGTTGTTGATATTTCTGTGTTTTTCCCTCATACTTGTTCACAAGTAGATATATTTTTATATGGTTTCAATCTTCACCATATAAATGCAATTTGAAATCAATAATTCTTTATTTATTTATTTATTTATTTTAATAGGAAAATAAATTAGAGATTCTTTGTTGTTCATCAACAAAAGAAACCCAAAACATCTATTTACAGTTCCATAGCATACGTCACATGGCCATAAAGTTAATATTTTGCGCATTTACATTTTGAGTCATTGTCAGTACATTTCAGATTATTTCAACCATCTTATTATTTCCCTATGCTCTTACCTAACTTTTTTTTTTTTTGCTCTTAATAAGAATTTTTATTTAGGAAAGGATGTCCTTCGGATAGACTTTTGCCTTGATCTCATTGACCAGAACTCTATGTGACCTCTACCTACAAGGAAGACTGAGAAAGTCCTTTCATTTTCCAAGCTCTCCCACATGAAGACAAGAGAGTTCTTTTTTTTTCCTTCCTCTTTAATACCCATCACCAGGCTAACCCATCCCCCCAACCCCCTCCCCTCTAGAACCCTCAGTTTGTTTCTCAGAGTCCATAGTCTCTCATGGTTTGTCTCCCCCTCCAATTTCCCCCTCTTCATTTTTCCCTTCCTGCTATATTCTTCTTCTTCCCTTTTTTTAAAAAAATATAATGTATTATTTGTTTCAGAGGTACAGGTCTGTGATTGAACAGTTTTACACAATTCCCAGCGCTCACCATAGCACATACCCTCCCCAATGTCTATCACCCAGCCACCCCATCCCTCCCACCCCCCACCACTGCAGCAACCCTCACTTTGTTTCCTGAGATTAAGAATTCCTCATATCAGTGAGGTCATATG
Organism: Zalophus californianus; assembly: GCF_009762305.2. NCBI lineage: Eukaryota > Metazoa > Chordata > Mammalia > Carnivora > Otariidae > Zalophus > Zalophus californianus. Next base: position 103,752,462 of record NC_045602.1, on the reverse strand, counting down.
ATACATGCCTTTCTCTGATTGACTTATTTCGCTTAGCATAATACCCTCCAGTTCCATCCACGTTGTTGCAAATGACAAGATTTCATTCCTTTTGATGGCTGCATAATATTCCGTTATATATATATATATATATATATATATATATATATATATATACACACACACACACACACACCACATCTTCTTTATCCATTCATCTGTTGTTGGACATCTTGGCTCTTTCCATAGTTTGGCTATTGTGGACATTGCTGCTATAAACATCGGGGTGCACATACCCCTTCAGATCCCTACATTTGTATCTTTGTGGTAAATATCCAGTGGTGCAATTGCTGGATCGTAGGGTAGCTCTATTTTCAACTTTTTGAGGAACTTCCATACTGTTTTCCAGAGTGGCTGCACCAGCTTGCATTCCCACCAACAGTGTAGGAGGGTTCCCCTTTCTCCACATCCCCGCCAATATCTGTCGTTTCCTGACTTGTGAATTTTAGCCATTGTGACTGATGTGAGGTGGTATCTCATTGAGGTTTTGATTTGGATTTCCTTGATGCCGAGCGATGTTGACCACTTTTTCATGTGTCTGTTGGCCATTTGGATGTCTTCTTTGGAAAAATGTCTGTTCATGTCTTCTGCCCATTTGTTGATTGGATCATTTGTTCTTTGGGTGTTGAGTTTGTTAAGTTCTTTATGGATTTTGGATAATAGCCCTTTACCTGATATGTCATTTGCAAATATCTTCTCCCATTCTGTCAGTTGTCTTTTGGTTTTGTGGACTGTTTCTTTTGCTGTGCAAAAGCTTTTTATCCTGATGAAGTCCCAATAGTTCATTTGTGCCCTTGCTTCCTTTGCCTTTGGCGATGTTTCCAGAAAGAAGTTGCTGCAGCTGAGGTCGAAGAGGTTGCTGCCTATGTTCTCCTTTAGGATTTTGATTGACTCCTGTCTCACATTTAGGTCTTTCAACCATTTGGAGTCTATTTTTGTGTGTGGTGTAAGGAAATGGTCCAGTTTCCTGCTTCTGCATGTGGCTGTCCAATTTTTCCAACACCCTTTGTTGAAGAGACTGTCTTTTTTCCATTGGACCTTCTTTCCTGCTTTGTCGAAGAATAGTTGACCATAGAGTTGAGGGTCCCTTTCTGGGCTCTCTATTCTGTTCCATTGATCTATGTGTCTCTTTTTGTGCCAGTACCATACTGTCTTGATGATGACAGCTTTGTAATAGAGCTTGAGGTCCGGAATTGGGATGCCACCAGCTTTGCTTTTCAATATTCCTCTGGCTATTCGGGGTCTCTTCTGGTTCCATACAAATTTTAGGATTATTTGTTCCATTTCTTCGAAAAAGTGGATGGTATTTTGATAGGGATTGCAATGAATGTGTAGATTGTTCTAGGTAGCATTGACATCTTCACAATATTTGTTCTTCCATCCATGAGCATGGAACATTTTTCCATTTCTTTGTGTCTTCTTCAATTTCTTTCATGAGTATTTTATAGTTTTCTGAGTACAGATTCTTTGCCTCTTTGGTTAGATTTATTCCTAGGTATCTTATGGTTTTGGGTGCAATTGTAAATGGGATCAACTCCTTAATTTCTCTTTCTTCTGCCTTGTTGGTGGTGTATAGGAATGCCACTGATTTCTGTGCGTTGATTTTATATCCTGCCTCTTTACTGAATTCCTGTATGTGTTCTAGCAGTTTTGGGGTGGAGTCTTTTGGGTTTTCCACCTAAGGTATCATATCAGCTGCAAAGAGTGAGAGTTTGACTTCTTCTTTGCTGATTTGGATGCCTTTGATTTCTTTTTGTTGTCTGATTGCTGAGGCTAGGACTTCTAATACTATGTTGAAGAGCAGTGGTGATAGTGGACATCCCTGCCACGTTCCTGACCTTAGGGGGAAAGCTCTCAGTTTTTCCCCATTGAGAATAATATTCCCTGTGGGTTTTTCATAGATGGCTTTTATGATATTGAGGTATGTACCCTCTATCCGTATACTCTGAAGGGTTTTGATGAAGAAAGGATGTTGTACTTCGTCAAATGCTTTTTCTGCATCTCTTGAGAGGATCATATGGTTCTTGTTCTTTCTTTTATTAATGTATTGTATCACATTGATTGATTTGTGGATATTGAACCAAACTTGCAGCCCAGAGATAAATCCCACTTGGTTGTGGTGAATAGTCCTTTTAATGTACTTGGATCCTATTGGCTAGTATTTTGGTGAGAATTTTTGCATCTATGTTCATCAAGGATATTGGTCTGTAATTCTCCTTTTTGATGGGGTCTTTGTCTGGTTTTGAGATCAAGGTAATACTGGCCTCATAAAATGAGTTTGGAAGTTTTTGTCATCCATGTTCATCAAAGATATTGGTCTGTAATTCTCCTTTTTGATGGGGTCTTTGTCTGGTTTGGGGATCAAGGTGATGCTGGCCTCATAAAACGAGTTTGGAAGGTTTTGTTCCATTTCTATTTTTTGGAACAGTTTCAGAAGAATAGGTATTAATTCTTCTTTAAATGTTTGGTAGAATACCTCTGGGGAAGCCATCTGGCCCTGGGCTTTTATTTGTTGGGAGATTTTTGATGACTGCTTCAATTTCCTTAGTGGTTATAGGTCTGTTTAGGTTTTCTATTTCTTCCTGCTTCAGTTTTGGTAGTTGATACATCTCTAGGAATACATCCATTTCTTCCAGATTATCTAATTTGCTGGCATATAGTTGCTCATAATAATCCTTTATTTTAAATAAATAATAGAAGTTAAGTTTTCCCATTAGGTGGGGACTTATTGTAGAACATGTAAAAATATAGAGAAGTATTTTACTGTTGCTCAAACACAATGTCTGTTAACATTTTAGTGTTTATTTTTTCAAACTTTTATACACATGCTGCTATTCTTCCTATATAATTTGGTCATATTGCATATATAATTTTGTTTTCTTCTTTTTTATTTCATATTTTTTTCATATGATGTTAACCATATTCTTATAAATCTTTGGTAAATATCATTTAAGTGACCACATAATATACTGCATTAACAGGCTATAATTTGCTTTAGAATTCTCTTATTAGAAGATCATGTTCCCTATTTTTGGCTATCATAATGTTGCAAATGGGTGTGATAATTGTATATTCAGATTTTTTTTCTGTATCTGGGATTATTTCCTTATTATAGATTCCTAAAGATGAAATTGTGTGATTAAAGGAAATGAAAGAGGGGTGCCTGGGTGGCTCAGTCATTAAGCATCTGCCTTCGGCTCAGGTCATGATCCCAGAGTCCTGGGATCGAGCCCTGCATTGGGCTCCCTGATCTGCGGGAAACCTTCTTCTCCCTCTCCCACTCCCCCTACTTGTGTTCCCTCTCTCGCTGTGTCTCTCTCTGTCAAATAAATAAATAAAATCTTAAAAAAATAAAGGAAATGAAAGAATTTTAGGCTCCTGATAATATTGTCAAAGGGTTTTCCAGAATATTGTATCAATTTACAGTTTTCTAACAACACATAGGGCTACAACTCTTGGTATGGTTATTTTGATAGAAAAATGGCATCTTGTTTAATTTGCATATATTTGACTAATGGGGATGTCCCGGTCTCCTTTTGTTAACCAACTCGATTTTTTCTCAAGCAAATCACCTGTTCTCATCCTTTGTTCACATAGGCTATGGAGTCTTTGTGCTTTAAAAACACCGATTTGTGTTGTATGTTATGTGTCATAGATGTTAAATATGTCTTGATCTTTGTATTTTCTACAGTTTTTGAAGAGTAGTGTGTTTGCTTTGTGCGTTAGGCAATTATACCATTTCCACTTATTTTGTGGCAACTCTGGGCATTCTGGAAGGGCAGTGTTGGTTTCATGAGATGATATTATCTCCGCTTTCCAGGGAGACAGACATGTTCCCCAGCTCTGATACAAGTGATACCTTCCATATTTCATGTGTGAGCTCAGGTGGTCCCCATACCTCTTCTCTGCATGTGGAAATCCTACTTATCTTTTAATGCCCAAGTCACACCTAAACTTTTCTTCTCATTTCCTGGTCTTTTTCTTCCATTGCTGCTTCCTGTTTAATAACCCTCAAGCTCTATGCTGGATTTGAGAGAGAACCCTTCTCAGGATGCAGAGGAGAATTATTTGGGGTGAGTTTTATTTTCTTATAGAACCACCTGTTCAAGCTATTGAGGTTCATTTGAAAATGGGCAGAAAAAAATATGGATGGGCTTCTAAGCTAAAAGAAGAGTAAAAGGAATAGTTTGTTGTGTTTTCTTAGTCTCCTGCAGATAGTTAAGGGTGTGTGTGCATGTCCATTGGCCTAGATGCTACTGAAAGCAGAGCCTGAAGCAAGGATATGTAGGCAGGTAGGTTATTTTAGGAAATGATCTCAGGGAGTAAGAATAGGGAACTGAGGAAGGTGGAACAAGGAGGGAGGGAAAGCGAACATCAGGGTGAATTAGTGAGCTGGTTCTTGTGGTTCTTGCTCTGGGAAATTGGGGCTCAGTCTAGACTTGCCAGGAGCTATGAAGGACTGTCTTCTGAGAATAAGGGAGTACTTATCCACTGGTTCCCATCCCTCATTGTCAAGGGTGTCCCATGGCTTGTTAATTCCCTCACAGTTGAAAGTTTGCACATGTATCAGAATGGCTGGTTGGGTTCCTGCTGGAATTTCTCATGGCTGTGGCAGAGAAGGCCCTAGGACAGGAAGTGAGAGATACATAGTGCAGTTTGTGAGGTGTCAGGTTATGTCACATGCATCCAGTTGCTGCAGCGATATTGCTGTGGAAGGGTGGAGAGATTGTAGGTAAGGCAAAAAAGGGGTCAGATAGAGCATGTGTGTATTGTAATGTCATATATGCTCTTCCTTGTTTAGTTTGGTTAACTTGGCATGTAAGTAGATTCAGCATCCATTTACTCTAACCCTGATGTCTTTTGGAATTCATACCCTCACTTTCTTTCAGTGGAGTTATTTAGCCTTCAGTTCTCCTACCTCTTGTGTCCTCAAGGCCTCATCAATTGGGATATTGCATTTCCCCAACCAAAGTGATTATTTCAGGGAGGGATATGTGATATAATCACAGTTAAGCAGACCCATCAAAGATTTTCTGGGACTGTTGGGAAAGACAACCTCTCTTTTTTGTTCGAAGGATGTTAAAACTATAGTTTCTAGGGTACTGCTCAGAGGTCAAGGAAAAAAACAGAGTGGAAAGCAAGTCCAAGATCCAAGTAGAAACCAGGTCCTAATGGGATGGCATCATTTGAATGCTTAGATTCAGCCATCCATGGAATTTTTCAGTTACATAAACCAGTTAAATACCTGTTTTTGCTGAAGCCAATTGACTTGGGATTTCTGTCACTTACCACTAAAAGAGACCAATAGATAGCCCATTTTAAGTAAATCTCTTAAACTTCATTCATTCATTTATTTATTCAAGTAATATTTATTGAGTGTATACTCTGTGCCTGGCACTATGGATAAGTTCAGCTTCCAGTTGTGTGGAGAAGAAAGAGATATAAATTAAAGCTCAAGTCTGCTGTACGCCTTGGAATACTTCAGGGAGGTATGGCTATGAGTGATAGCCGAATTGCCAGAAGACACGGAGGAAATTTTATGAATCTCAAAATATCCATCCCAGGAAGTGGGAGAGAATAAGGCCTAAGGGAAAGTGTGTGTGTGTGTGCATGTGTGTGTGTGCATGTGTGTATGTTTTTTGGGGGGGATACATTTTATTGAAGATTTATAATGATGGTAGTATTTGTAGAGTATCTAGAAATGGTTACCAAGTACAAATTTTATTACTTGAGGTATCAATTATCTATTGTCACAATAATGCAACATAACAAGTAGCCACAAAGCCTGAGATGCATATGACAGTAAGCATTTTTGTTTACAAATCAGTGGTTTGGGCTGGATGTTTCTGTGGATCTGAGGTAGGCTCAGTAGGGCTTACTCCTGTGCCTTTTATCAGTTTCAGTTTGGCTGGGTAACTTTGCTGATCTTGGCTGAACTCCCTCACATGTCCAAGACCTTGACTGGGACAGGTGGGGTCTACTCCACACATCTGTCCCTTGAGTATTCTAGCTAGGGTGTGCTCATATGTAAAAGAGAGGAGCAAGACAATAAGTAAAAACATGCAAGTGTGTTTTAAGACTTTGTTCAAATCACCTCTGCTGGTATTTAACTGACCAAAACAAATCACATGGTCAGATCCAGGGAAAAGAGGTGGGCACTGCACTATTATGTAGCCAAGGGCAGAGATCCAGGGAGAGGTGAAGAATTGAGGCCATTTTGCAACCTGTCTACCACACTTGGTTGGCTTAAATATAGTTCATTAAAATAAATATTCTTATAATTGGTTTAGTTTGTTGGAATGTAGACCATTTAAGTCCCTGAGATCCCTGAAAAGTAAAGCCCTACTAAGAGGAGTCTTGGTCAAATCAGCTCTCCTCCAAGCACATGGGACTTTTCTTTTTCTCCAGAGAAAGAACCCAGTATTTTGAGTCTTTTTTTTTTAATAAAAAAGAAAAATGCCTCTTGGACTTAAAGTGTCCTGTCTTCATTTATGGAGCTTAAATTTCCTAAGCTGGAAGCTATGTATGTATTTTTTTGCCAAGGTCGACTCTGGGCCTATGGTTTCCACTGTCTTCTTGAAAGAAAGAAAAAAATCCAGCAAAATTCATAGGGCACTATACTGTATCCTTCTTCCATACTTTATGTAGATTTCTAAAAGGGCGGATTGCTTTTGGTACGAGTGGACCAGAAGAATTATTGCAATTGGCTTTTTAAAAACTCTATTATAATTTTACTTTTATGAAGACCAGTGGTTCTCAAATTTGGCTGCACAATGTAATTCCTTAGGAAACTTCAAAAAAATACTGATACCTGGGCCCTACACCCAAAGATTCTGATTTACTTTATCTGGAGTAGGGCTCAGGCATCAGTATTTAAAAAAAAAAAAAAAAGTTCTCCAGGGGCACCTGGGTGGCTCAGTCATTAAGCATCTGCCTTCGGCTCAGGTCATGATCCCAGGGTCCTGGGATCAAGCCCCATGTAGGGTTCTCTGCTCAGCGGGAAGCCTGCTTCAACCTCTCTCACTCCCCCTGCTTGTGTTCCCTCTCTCACTGTCTCTCTCTCTCTGTCAAAAAAAATAAATAAAAAATCTTCAAAAAAATAAAAAAATTTTTTAAAAAGTTCTCCATGTGAGGATAATGTTCAGCTAGAGTGAAAATTACTGGGCCAACCTATTTTAGGGCTTCTAAACAAAATTTCTAGTTCATTCTGGGATCTAGCCCCGCATTGGGCTCCCTGCTCAGCAGGAAGTCTGCTTCTCCCTCTCCCACTCTCCCTGCTTGTGTAACCTCTCTCACTGTCTCTCTGTCAAAAAATAATTTAAAAAAATTTAAAAATTAAAAAAAAAGTTCTCCATGTGAGGATAATGTTCAGCTAGAGTGAAAATTACTGGGCCAACCCATTTTAGGGCTTCTAAACAAAATTTCTAGTTCATTCCATTTTATTATGATCCTACTTTTTTTGTTGTTCTTTTTGTTATTTTAAATTATCTCGTATTTCTTTTATTTTTTAATTTTATTTTATTATGTTATGTTATGTTAGTCACTATACATTACATCATTAGTTTTTGATGTAGTTTTCCATGATTCATTGTTTGAGATCCTACTTTTTTTAAGAGAATGTGGAGGGAGGGGCAGGGGAGAGAAATCTTAAACAGGTTCCACATGCAACACAGAACCTAACGCAGGGCTTGATCTCACAACCCTGAGATCATGACCTGAGCTGAAATCAAGAGTTGGATGCTTAACTGACTGAGCCACCCAGGCAACCTTATGATCCTACTTCTTATCATTTTTTTGCTCCAGCCTGCAGACCTTCCTTTTAGAAGAGATGTTTATTTTCTTAGGAAACCAGCATCTCTGGTGAATAAGCTAATGGCTTTATCATGATGTTCTGGGAGCTGCCAGTTGCCTTAAATATCATTAGACTTGTAGGTTGATTGGGGAATTTTCCTTCATGGACCCCCAAATTTCCTCCTGAAAAGTATCACCCCCATATGTGCACCAAGAACAATTTCACCTTACACTTAGGCAGTGATTCATACTCTTCAACAAGCTTTCACATTTTATATGAGAGGTATTGCAGTATAGTGAATGGTCCCGAGTTAGGACCTGAAAAATCTGGGTTGCAGTTTTACTTACATCACTAATTTGTTATTGTGACTTGGGCCATAGCTCTTAAATTCTCTAAATTCTCTGAGGGTGCTTCCTTACTTGCTTACTTTAAAGAATTCCAATGTGATATGTAGATATATCTCTGGGTCCTTGCCCCACTTGGCAGATGAGACTGAGGCATAGAGTGGAAAAGTGAGTCATCAAGCCGTATGTCAAAGCTTGGAATTCATCAAAGTCAGGCTCCCTTGGCTCAGGTTCTTAGCCCAGCGTAGGTACTACTGCCTCACACCAGCAAATTATCCAGAGGACTGAAAGATGTATTGTTTCAGCTGAAAGAAACGGGATTTAGAGGCACAGCTCTATGCAGATACAATAGGTCCTTCACCTCAGTTCCATTCTTCTGCCTTCTCCCTCACTCCTAGGCCAGTGGGGATGTCTTTGAGCAATAGACTCCCTTTCACAGATGCAGTTGAGTAGTCATGAAAACCCAAAGTCTTCTCTATTCTGTTGGCATTGGCATGTTTGTTCTTGTGGACTTCTTTGAGCACAGAGAGGGGTGGTAGAGACTGCCTAGATATTTCCCAAATGTGCTTTCACTTCTTCCTGTCATATAACTAAACTACATCTTCTAACCTCCCTTGCAATTAAATTTGGCCACTGACTGAGTTCTGGCCAACAGAATGTGGGTGGAAATGATATGTGCTGCTTCTAGGCCCTTGAAATCTCCCAGAGGCATCCTCTGTGGGCTTTCCACACCTGTTCTTTCCCCCATGGAAGCCATGTAATTGAAGACTGTGAAGCAACAGGATAGAACATAGGTCCCTGGATCAGAGTTTGAAGAAGAGCTACCTGATCAAGAAAACTTGCACTGAAAAATTATATAAGCAAAACAAAACAAAACAAAAACAAACAAAAAACCCCAAAGCCTCTATTTTGTTAAACCTTTGTGATTGTAAAGTTTTCTTGCTTTATCACCTTAAAACTAACTGGTGGAATAGAAAAAGGATTGGTGGTTTAGTGAGAGGGTTCCTCTCACATCCAGAGTTCTCTGTGGCATCGCCTGAAACCACACCCTTCCTCAGCTCCTTCCTCTGCCCTGTGTTACTTCTCTCAGTCTTACAGGTTTCACCCGAGAGTCCTCCCTTATAAATCACACGGACAGGAATCCCTATCTCAGGCTCTGCTCCACAGGGTCCCAATCTAAGACATGCCCCCCACTAGAATATAAGCTTTGAAGGGTGGGAATGTACTTTGTTTCATCATGGCTACTGAATTTCTAGTTATCCAATGAACGAATGTATTAATACTTTATATGTATAAGTAACTAGACACTGTGGATAAGTATAAGGAAATATAAGTCATGCATTTGGCTGTATGTTATATCAAGTCTTATCTAAAGGTTTTCTTTTCTATGAATTTAAAAGAATGTAGACAATGTCATATAATCTATTTCTCATTTTTTTCTTCATGTGCAACAATAAAGTGATAATACCATTTTATTTAATGCCCTTATTTTTAAATACAAGTGAGATTTAATTGTGGAAGTGATTTTTAAGATAATTTTCCTTTTCCCTGATCAGTTTTTTATATGCTTATTTTTTTTTCCTGAGGAGTGGGTATCTGAGAGAATTTTTTTTTTTTTTTGAGTAAAACTTTGGAAAGAATTTCATATAAATTGTAAAAGTTATCCTGGCTATAGAAGCAAAGAACGTATCCACTTTAGAGACCTTTTAAAGCCAAACGTAATTCCTTTAAAGAACACTATACCAGACAATGTGGCCTTTGCTTTGGAAGGCCTGCTTCTGGCACAAGAAGGCTTCTCATTTGAGCAGTGGCAAAGAAATGGTAAAGAGCATGCAAAAAGCGATTGCTTTAAGCGTATTGGCTTTTCCTTTCATATTTGCAGTGTGATCCTATTATTTTGAAGCAATGAGGTCATTTAAGTGTGCCTGGCTGGAGGTTTCCTATTTTCCTCTATTCTTTCCTTTAAATCTTTTTGTCAACCATGTTCTCCTCGACTAGCAGAGCAGCTGTCTGGGTAGTTATAATCCCATTAAAAAGGCTTCTATTAGGTCAATAATATATTTATAGAGGAATTAGTCACCTGTGGTTGTTGGGTGATTCTTCTGTTTAGACATATTGTACCTTAGAAAAGTAGGACTATCCTCTTCTTGTTAGATAAGGCCTGCTGCCTTGTCACCCTGCCATATTGGCTGAAACCGATTAGCAATTAACATGGAACATGCCTTCCTCTGTTGTAAAGCCCCCTTAATCTTTGCCACTGATCATATTCCTTTCAAGCTTTGCTGATAAAGCTGAGATTGTAGATGTGTCTGGGTGTATGGGGCTTATAGTATTAAATGAAAATATGACAGGCATTAAATGACCATCCTGATGGGGAAGGTGGGACATCTAACCACAAAGACTTTCTAAACCTGTTCAAGTGCATTTGAGCAGTCTCTTAAAATTAGGAGTACATCTTCCTGCACAGATTGCATTCTTTTTTCTAAAGAGATTTTACATTCTTGCTGTCTGAGTTCAGGTCTAATTATATTCTCCTAAGAGGAAAGGCAAGAGGCTGAATTGCAGTAAAGGAATATATCAGATTATTAAACTATCCACGATTAGAGGTTTGAGGTTTCATTTTTGGAAGCTCATCATGTTTTGCAAACCATAAAAAATAGGGCACTGTTAGCAGACTTCATAATAAAAGAGGGTGACATTGAAGTCAATTCATATACTATCATATGTCCTGTGTACTGATCTTTTATTTTTTGAAACATGAAGTATTGATTTTTGAGGCACCAAAAGTATCCTCTTCAAGGATGACCTCAAGGGCTCTCTCACTGTAACTCCTCAATAGTTTAGGAGACTTAGAAATGCCCAGATGGAGAAAGAAGAGTCATTGGCTAGCTGGTGCTTGCTCTCAGAATATTGGCGGGAAGTTGCAAATAGAGGTGCAAAAGAAAGGCAACCTTCTGAGTTTCAAGTGTTGTTATCAACTTTCAGTGCCAAGTAGACTTTCAGGAAAACCCTAATCAAATTTGCAGAGCAGACTGTAAGATTTAAATAAAGGGATGTAAAGCAGACGAGTGAAGAAAAACCAGCATATTTATACAGCATAGCTGAAACTTCCTCAGCTGTTTGGAATTATTTAAACATCAAATTCAAAGTGAAATTCAGAGAAGCCAGGAGGGTTGGCCAGGGCTTCAGTTCTGCAAGTCAGATGTTCTAAAAGTCCCTTTTGGTCCTGCCCTTAAACTCCTCCCACTTCTCACCTGGAGGTTTCTTACTGGTCTTTTCTATGTTCTGCCCTCCCGCCCCCCACCCATTATCTAGCACTTTGTCCTATTCAGAGAATATGTGGCTCTCTACCTTGGGTGTATACAGATTTTCATTTGAGAAAACTGAAAATGGGGAGCCAAGACTTAGAACTCTTAAGACATTAAATTGCATAGATTCAGGAAAGCTGGTTGTTTTGTGCTTTCATAAATTCTGCATTTTAACAAAATAGCACACTCAAGTGATACTCATTAGAGAAACAATTTGTGGTGTTTTAATGGCCCCCACATGCTCATACCTATTTTTAAGGCCCCCAGACTCAAGATGTCAATTTCCTTCAGAGCTGGTAAATGGCAACATGATGGCACATCCTCTCCTGATCCTTACTGTATCCTCTCAGGTTTATTTCTCCTTGTGACTGCAGGGAAATTCTCTAAGAGTAGAATATTCTAGAGCAGTGCTATCCCATAGAATTTTCTCTGATGATGGAGATGTTTCTTGCACCATCCTGTCAGTAGATACTAGCCACTTGGGATTCTTGGGCACTTCAAGTGTGGCTAGTGTGACTGAGGGATTAAATCTTTAATGCTATTATATTATAATTCATTTAAATCTATATAGCCTCATCCATGTGACTGGTGGTCACTGTATTGGACAAACTCTGGTGAAGTAGGTAATTTGTCTAGTAGCCAAGTTGGGGAAAGATGATCTGAATCACACGTCTTGAGATACAGTGTAATTTAGAGCCAGACAGGATGGTTCAAATCTGACCTGTTTTTTTGAACTGTGAAGTTGTGGTAGTTACTTAATCTCTCTGTGCCTTAGTTCCCTCATCTGTAAATTAGGAGATGATAATGATAGCAGTGTGTACTTCCAAGTATCCGTATAACAATTTATTGACATAAAGAACACACAGGAGAATACCTAGCATATAGACAGAGTTAAAAGTAGTCAAGCCCTGAGATTCTGCTCTTGGAACCAATGAAATAAAATTGGGAAGATTGAGTAGAGCATTCAAATTCAGACTCCTCAAGGAGTTTATAGTCAGGTGAGGGAGACTGTTGAAGACTGAGTAAAAATATGGCCCCAACTCTTTACCCCTCTCTGTATCATACCCCTCTTTCATGTGACTTTGCAGCACCTCTTATCCAGAAGAGTCCATTTTCTCACTCTTAAATCCAGGCTAGTCTTGTGACTTGATTTGACCAATAGAAGGTGGCAAAAGTGACCTCATACTAGTTCTCAGCCTGGACTCCAAGGGATCTTGGGCAAGTCCTATGCCTGACCCCTTTCTCTTTCTCTTAGAAGCTGGTACAGCTGCTTTGTGAGCAAGCTCAAGCTGGCCTGCTGGGGGATAGAGACCACATGCACATGGAGCAGAGCCAAGTCAGGCCAGCTGAGACCATCCTAGACCAGCTAGCATCTACACAGCTGACCACAGATACAAGAGCAAGCACAGCTGGGCACAGCCCGTGGCCTGATGTTTGAAACCACTGAGTTTTTGGAGGGGTTTACGTGCAGCAGTCACTCACTGATAGATAGTCCAATCAGTGTGTCAGGAATCACCATATATTCTTAAAGATAAATACAGGGACTCAGAGGGAACTTGCTAATGGAAGACATTGCTAAGCTGAAGCCTGAAAGATAAAGAAAGAAGGAGATGTTTCAGGCAGAGGGTAGAGCATGAGAAACCTGGGCCTTAGAGAGCAGAACTCCTTTTTTCCTGCATGATGTCAGGGACATATAAATAGAAATATTCTTCTGCTCAAGGAGCTTCTTAGGTAGTTGTGATGTCAAGAGTCACAAAGAAATCAATTATTACATAAAGTGTACTATAGTAACTGAGTTCAAACTCTGGTGCAGGAAGTAGGAAGAGCCCAGAGAAAGATCAGTTAATGACTGAAATAAACAGCCAGGAAGACTTGGAAGATAAGCTAACTGTGATGGGACTTAAGGAATGGGTAGGACCAGGCTGGGAGTTCAAGAGAGAGGAAAATATTCCTGGAACTATTTGGGGCATTTTGTGGAAGGGCCTATTTGGTCATTCCTACACACTGAATACCTACTTGTGCTACACACCTTGGGAGGAACCATGGAAGAAGAAACAGGAAACACTACCTCATCTTTATGAAATTGAGAGTTATGCTTGCCTTTGAAGTGCCAAGCTCCTTTTCTACATCTTGGTTTTTGCATAACATAAGCTCATCCTATCATTCATTTCCATCTGCATTATTGGGGATGTTGCTTTGTGGTAAGGAGCAGGGAGAGCCATGAAACTAGATCAATGAGTACACTTTTAGATGTTCTCCATAGCAGCTAGGGGCTTGGTTGCCAGTTTTTCCAGGAGATATTGTCCCCTGACTGCTCCTCAAAGAGACTAGGGTGTTCTATTTCTTAGCTCCCTGGAGTGTGGCTTTCATGCTGAGCTGAAGATCCGAGCCCCAGGACATTGGCGCCTGTTGAGAGCTTTATCTTCTCCCCTTCAGGTTTCTACTGAGCCTGCTTGGGATTTTAGAGGCTTATATGGTGTTTTCTTAGTCAGAAGACTTTGTAAAACTTGATTATCAGAAATAAACAAGAGCAACCCCCACCTTCTGAAAATAGTCCTTAAGAAAACCTTAATTTGGACTGAGGGACAACCCAGACAGCTCTGGCATGAGCTCAGAGCTGCCAAACCTATGCTGAAGCAGAAAGCTGCTTATTCATGAGAGATATATTTGTTGAATCATAAAGAAAGCTGCCATCAAAACTAAGCCCAGATATCCAGGCACATGTGTGGAGATAATTTCCAGTTTGCAAATGTGTTTGGGACAACAGTGTTAGGGTGTGGGGTCATAGAGTCTTTTTAAAGACCTGTATGAGCCCCATGGGTAGTGGTATCACCATCTCTAACCCTGCCTGCTCTTATCTAAGCTTTCCTCATAAGCTCTCAAAGGCATTTGAAAATAAACAAGTGAGAGAGTTTCCCAAGACCATCCTAGCAACCCACTCTGACACTTGCTGTGACAGTGGGCCAAGGCTGGCTCCTCTCTGTGATTTCTCATGGGCTAAGACAGATTCTTTTCCTTGTTAGTTCAAGAGTGAAATTCTATACTTTACTGTCAAGTGCTCTGGTCAGGGATTTTGCCTTTGGCCACAATTTTAGAGAGGTATTTTTAAAATGGAGATATATATACTTATAATATCATCTGTGGCTTCTGGATCCAAAGTCCCTTACTCATTTCAAATGTATTTCAGTGTGTGGGGTAGTTCATAGGCTAAAGGAGAACGTTCCTGTGATTAACTGTGTTTTTTTTTTTCAGTTTATAATAATCATTTAGAAAAAATTGCAATTCGTGTTAGATAAAGGGGACATTTCTATAATATATAAAGAGTACTTACATATTAATAAGAATAGACCAAAAACCCAATAGAAAAATGGACAAAATGCATGATCAAATAGTTCACTAAAAAGCAAATTAATGAAACAAATTTATTTTGAATATATAAAAAGCCACTTAATCTCATCCATAATAATAAATATGCATATTAAAAGTATAATAAGATAGTTTTCACTTCCCAGTTTAGCAAACATCTAAATGTTTAATAATATACTTGGTTGAAAATATGTGAAGAAACCGGAACTCTCATATATTGTTAGTGGCCATGTAAATTGGTATAAACAATTTGGAGGATAGTTTGGTAATAGCTACTAAAATCCCAAATGTTCTTTGACCCATAATTCTACTTCTAGAAATTTATCCTTGAGAAATACCCACACATGAGTGAAATGATGAGTGCACAGCATTATACATGGTGGCACTATTTAACTGCAAAATGGTGGAAACAATTCTAAATGCTTGTCAATAAGGGAGTGCGTAAATATATTATGGTATACCACACAATATCATGCTGTGGTTAAAAAGAATGAGGCAGGGGCGCCTGGGTGGCTTAGTCATTAAGTGTCTGCCTTCGGCTCAGGTCATGATCCTGGGGTCCTGGGATCAAGCCCCGCATCAGGCTCTCTGCTCAGTGGGAAGCCTGCTTCTCCCTCCCCACTCCCCCTGCCTGTGTTCCCTCTCTCGCTGTGTCTCTCTCTGTCAAATAAATAAATAAACTTAAAAAAAAAGAATGAGGCAGATATTTATGTACTGCTATGGAATAATATCTAAGATATATTGTTATGGAAAAAAATGCAGGGCGCAGAAAAATTTGTTTTGTGAGCTATCATCAGTGTAAAAAAAGAAAAAAGTGTATTTGTATGTGCATAAAAATCTTTGGATACACACACACACACACAAAATGGAAATAGCATTTTGTTCCAGGAGGGAGATATTGGGTGGTTGGAAGACAAAGTTGGGAAAGAGACTTATAGTTTCTATATATCGTTTTGTACACTTAGAATTTTGTACCACATATATGAATGTATTGTCCAATATCTGAACCCTAATCAGAATTCTCAGATGAAGGTTTCCTTTAGATTTTTCCTATCTGAAATTTGGAATTGTTCTTCCTCAAGCACATCTGAGAGACTATTTGCCGTCTTCTCTTCTTTGTCTAATCTAGTGCCTGGTAGAGAGTAGAGGTTCAAGAATATTTGTTAGAAATATAAAGAAAGGCTGGGGCACCTAGGTAGTTCAGATGGTTAAGCATCTGCCTTTGGCTCAGGTCATGATCTCCAGGGTCCTGGGATTGAGCCCTGCATTGGGATCCCAGATCAGTGGGGAGTCTGCTTCTCCCTCACCCTCTTCCTCTCCCCTTGCTTGTGCTCCTCTGTCTCTCTCTCTCTCAAATAAATAAATAAAATCTTAAAAAAATATATAAATGAAAGCTTAGGGTGAGTGAGATGACTTCACACAGAGGTTTGCCACTCCCAGATATCTACAGTAGGGCTGGCTTTTGCCTACCATGATTTCCAGTGGAGTAATTTTATATGGAAATTGATCACTTTCCTTTTTTTAAATTTCATTTAATCTTTTAAAAATATTTTATTTATTTGGGAGAGAGAGAGAGGAAATTGCGTTCATTCAGGAGTGTGGGGGAGGGGCAGAGGGAGAGGGACAAGCAGATTCCCCGCTGAGCAGAGAGCCCAATGTGGGGCTCAATCCCATGACCATGAGATCATGACCTGAGCTAAAGTCAGACGCTTAACTGACTGAGCCACCCAGGTGCCCTTGATCACTTTTCTTCTTAAGGAAGTACGGAAGAAAAGAAATGGACTTACTGTGGGGGGTGGGAGGGATGGGATGTCTGGGTGATAGACATTGGGGAGGGTATGTGCTATGGTGAGCACTGTGAATTGTGTAAGACTGTTGAATCACAGACCTGTACCTCTGAAACAAATAATACATTATATGTTAAAAAAAAAAAAAAGAAGAAGAAGATAGCAGGAGGGGAAGAATGAAAGGGGGAAATCGGAGGGGGAGACGAACCATGAGAGACTATGGACTCTGAGAAATGAACTGGGGGTTCTAGAGGGGAGGGGGTGGGGGATGGGTAAGCCTGGTGATGGGTATTAAAGAGGGCACATTCTGCATGGAGCACTGGGTGTTATACGCAAACAATGAATAAAGGAACACTACATCAAAAACTAATGATGTAATGTATGGTGATTGACATAACATAAAAAAAAGAATGTGGTATTAAAAACTTGTAAGACTGTGTTGATGGAGCCACTGTCCCAGACACAAGCATGGTCTTTGGTGACTGATGAATTCCTCCTAAGAGGATGGAGAATGAGAAGAGGAATCTGCAGGCATGGCCTTGACCAGTGTTAGCCTAGTAAAAGTTTCCTAATTGGTATCTTGGGAAAAAAAAAACAAACCTGATTTGTAGTGCTTGCCAATTTCCATGGTGTAAATACTCCTACCATAGCTGATTTCAAGCTACTAATGTGACATCTCTGTGAAGTTGGGAAGAGATGGTAACAACTGGCTCTTGTGATAAATGCCAGGTCCAGCACATCCCTGGTTATGATGAGGCAAGAATTTCCCTTCTATAGTTAAGAGGCTTTAGAATGTAAACAGACTGTCTGAAGGGTTGGAATCTTAGAAATAGTTTGCAATTCCTCTAAGCCAGTGGTTTTCAAGGTGTGGTCCATGCAAATTCCTGGGTCCTTGCCTCCAAACCTACTGAATCAGAGACTCTGGGGATGTGGCCCAGCAATCTAGATTTTAAAAATTAAAATATTTTCAGACAAATGAGACCAGAAAATTTATCATCAGCAAATAAAATACTGAGAGTTGTTCTTCAGGCACAATAAAAATGTTCCCAATGAAAGGTCAGAGATATAAGAAGCAATGAGAAGCAAGAAATGGCTTCAACAGTGGTCATTTAGGATAGGACTCATTTCTTCTTTCTTAGGTATCAATTATGCCTCTGTCCTTATCAGTTGTGTAGGGCAGACAATGATTAAGCTCACCTTTCTCAAACTCTGCTTTGTGCTGCTGTGGACTGTCAGGAAATCCTCCATTATACAGTCAAATGTGTGTGCAGGAAAAATTTTGAGTCTCTAGAATGGTTCAAGACAGTTCTATGTCAAAAATTCCAAATAAGAGTGATTTTTATAAGGAACAAGTCAATACCTCTGAAATTTGAACCCTATTTTATTGGGCAAGTCATGAACAACAAAGTTGTCTGCCTCCAAGCATGTTAATCTCATTCCAGCTAACTGGATCACTGGGGAGGAGACTCAGCCTGAAGCTACTAATGATACCCAAGAGACAATCATGCCAGATGCTAAGCACCTCATCAAAGGGGTTGATTTTCTCGAGCATGTCCAGCTAGATCTATGCCTAATGCAGCTGATTTTCTTCACTCTGAGCCCAGTATCCACTTCTAGCTATTGTGATTTAAATTTCCCGTATTCCTTCTGCGGCACCTGGGTAGTGCGGTTGGTTAAACCTCTGACTCTTGGTTTTGGCTCAGGTCATGATCTCAGGGTTGTGAGATTGGGCCCCACTTTGGGCTTTGTGCTTAGCCTGGAGTCTGCTTGGGATTCTTTCTCTCTCTCCCCTGCCCCTCCCCCACCTGCTTGCATGCACTCTCTCTCTCAAAAACAAAACAAAACAAAACACACACTTTACCTCCTTTAACACACTGAATTTTTTAAATGAATGAGAGAAAAAAAGAATAGATGAGAATTAAGGAAGCAGAAGGGAAAAAATAGAAATAAAAAAATAAAAATAATAAAAAGCCCTCCAGGTGATTCTGGTACATGCCATTGCTTTAAGCATCTTTTCTCTGGGAATGGACAGGAGTGTTGACAAATATAGGTCTACAGGGTTAAACAGAATAATGATTATAACGTACTTGGCATAGGGGACACTAACCATGATAATGAAGATGATATTTTCTGTGACTCAACCAGGCATTTAAGAGGCATTAAAAGAGTTTGAGCTATGCTTATTTTGTTCTCTTATGTCAGAGGGGCAAGAGATATGCCAGAAGATACAGCCATAACTTTCCGTAGAGTTGGACCATGTGTAATTATCTTAATCCTTATAGCATTATTTGGGAGAAGTGAATACCAGCACTATTTCCCTGTAGCATGCTTACGTAGGGCCAGATGCCTCAGACTAAAGCCAGAGAGGTGATTTCCACTCAGTGTCCAGCCCATTGGCAACCCCTAGCCTTTGCTGTACTGATTAAACCAACTTGTGAGACGTGCACCAAAAACCAGGAGAGTGGGAGATGTGGGGAACATATTGGAGATTTAGGCTCTAGCCTTAGGAAAGCCTTGGAATTAGGAAGCAACACTTGTGGTTTTGGAAAATATTAGCTTCATTTATTGAGCACCTACTACCTACCAGACATTGCAACATGACTTTTCACCAAAGGCACCATCTCCTTTAACAGATAAAGAAACTGAGATGGAGAGTTCCAGTAATGTGTTCAATGTCACAGAATAGACAGTTGGCTTCTTGGATATAAAAAAGACAACAGAAACATTCCCTTTATTACTATTGTTCCCTTTTCTTTTTTACATCTTCCCTTTTACATCTCAGGCCTGTCAGTGATAGGGATCTTGGGAATAGAAGGACCACTAACTCTTATTGCAGGCTTTTTTTTTTTTTCCTTTAGGCATATTTCAGAAACTCTCAAACCATAATGGTTCATGGCAGTCTTCCCTAGGCACAAAGATGAACTTCCAAGGGAGGCAGTGCAGTGAAGTGGTAAGAGCTTGGGGTCCTGTACACCTGTGGTTGAATTCTGTCTTTACCACTTACTAACTCTCTAACCTTGAGTGTATGATTTTTTTCCCCTCTAAGTGTTTTAAGTCAAATTCCTTAGAGGTAGAGCCTGAGATAGAGATTTTTATGCAAATGATTTATTAAGAGAACACTCTCAGGAGAAATCTAAAATAGAATGAGGGAAGCAGGAGAGGGACAGGGAAGTTGCTGAGCAAGAATGTAGAATCTGGCTTCAGTAGTCTAGCTTCAGCATGATCCCACAGGGAATACTGAAGTGTAAGTTGTAAAGGAGTTGGTCCCAAGGGAGTCATTTTTTTTTTGTATCCCTGTGTCATTTGGTTTTCAGTTTTTGTCTAGGGGTTGCCATAGAGGGGTGCAATCTCCCTGTGAGTTATTTCTGTCATAAGAAGGCAATTATCAGGAAAAGGGGGAAGCTCTGCGCATTAGCAGCCATTATTCACCGTAGCTAGGTCTAAATGGGATCTGGATCGGCTAAAAGAGCTCCTACTATAGTCACTCTCAGATTTTTATTTTTAATATGCAGATATTAATGCCCACTCAAAAGGAGTCTTGTAAGGAAGGATTAAGTGATATAATCCATTCCAAGGATTAAGCACAGTGCTAGGCACAGAGGAAACACTAAATCAAGGTTAACTTTGTTTCCCTTCCTATCCTGTTGAAAGAGAGTCACTTCATTTCTCTGGTTGAGGTAAAGGATATTTTCTCAAAGGAATTAGCCTATTCTCCATTCTCTTCTACTTTTTAGATTATAGGAAAATATTAGGGGAGGCTTATTCACTTTTTCACTCAAAAGTGTATATTTAGCATCTACTGGGTGCTAGGTGCAGTTCTAAGTGTTGGGGATATAGTTGTAAATAAAACAGACCAAATCTTTGCTCTAATGGAGCTAACATTCTACTGCAGAGGAATAGACAATAATCACAGAAATTAGCAAGTATTAGCCTGTGATAAGTACTGTAAAAATGCCTGTTGGGGAGATGGAATCCAAAATGAGTGCAGGGCTACATTAGATTCAGCATTAGATTCAGTAGTCAGGGAAGTCCTGTCTTAAATGACATTCACTTGAAGGTCAAGAATAAGTTGGTTATTCAGAGTTATGGGAGAAGCCTATCTCAGGAAGAGAGAACAGCTAATGCAAATGTCCTAAAGCAAGAAGAAAGTTGGCAAATTCAAAGTACAGAGGAAAAGCCAGAGTGCTGGGGTGTAGAGAACAGGGGACAATGATAGGAAAAGAGCCCAAGAAGATATGGTGGAAAGGTAGGTGTAGGTTAGGTTCTTCAGAGCCACAGTAAGGTGTTCTAAGAAATTTTGACTTCATTATAAGTCTCAAGGGAAGCCATTGGTGAGTTTATACAGGAGAGGGAAATGAACTTACATATATTTTAAGAGATCATTCCAGCTGCTTGTGTAGAACAGATTATAGAAGAACAAGAGTGGAAGCAGAGAGACCAATTAGTAGGTCATTGCAAAGATAATGTTGTCTTGGAGCAAGGTAGTGGAACAGAGGAAATAGATGTAAATGGATTCAGGAAATATTTTGGAGGCAAATTCAGTAGGCCATATTGACAGATTGGATGTTGGCCAGGAGAGAAAAGGAGAAATCAAAGATGTGTCCTACATTTATGGCTTGAGCTTCTGGGGCAGATGGTTTAGCTGTTTACTGAGATGGCAAAGACTGGGAGAGAGGCAGGGATCTTATATATCACAGAAAGAAGAAAGAAAATGAAAAATAAGAATATTGCCCCTATGTACAAAATAAAATGGAGAAATGTAAAATTAGAAGCAAAGAGTAAACAAGAGTTTAATACTATTGGCTGGAAAATGTAGTGCACAATATTATGAGATGCATTGAACTTTGAAAGGCATATTCAGAGGACTTTGTTCTGGTGATCAGCATTTCAGAAAATGGCAAATGCAAATTTATTCTTCCAGTTCCTCTAAGAGGAAGTGTCTGGGGTATTTAGGTTCTGGAATCTCAGAAGGTCTGAGGGTTTACTTACTTTAGAATTATTTTTTTTTTCAAATCTAGTCATCAAAGCCATAAGTACCAGGGATGAAGTTCTTTTCAAACAGGGATATTTTCTGAGTGGTATACTTTAAAAATCTCAATAGATGGGTAGGAAAAAAAAGCAAAATCTCAGCTTTTTCCATTGGCCTAACTTCTTTTGGGGGGACAAGAGACAGGAGCTAGCATTCTCTTTCCATCATATTCAGTAGTAAAAAATCATGAAACAAATGTAGCATTTATTTTTCAAAGATTTAAAATTAAGAAAAATATTTTGGGGTTGGAAACTTGGGAGCAATGTGCTGTGCTGATCTGTCTGTCCAAGACCAAAAATTCCAAAGAGCTTAACAGAAAACAAAACAGAAACCCTCCTGTAGCTTTGTTCTTGGTTAACTCTTCTTCCTTGAAGGCAGACCTTATTCTTCCCAATTAGGCTTCCTATTTTAATCTTTTAAAAACCCCGATGGTTAAGGAAGGAAGATCAATATCAAGGTGGTTGAGATGTTGTGATATTTTTCATGGCCATGTTATGTTTCTGAAATAATGAAATCTTCAATGAACCAAGGGAAGGACTGGGTATTCCTTCAGAGCCATTTGAAATTATTTAGTGGTCATGAAGCTGGAGTTAGGACCCTCCAGTCAGGAATTTCTCTTGTGTTCTACTCCTCCAGTGGCAAAAGGATAAGAACTTCATGCACCGTAAGGGAGATAATTGTGGGTCCTATTTGAGAATTTTGATTATGCTATAATTCCCAGTCATCCATGAACTTTTCTGGGTGGCTTAGTTTGGGAACCATCCTAGAATCAGCCAGTCCCTAATATCAGGAAATTACACACAATTCCAATAGGATTGAGATGACTAGAGAGAAATGCATTATTTCTTGATATCTACTATACTCCTATTCCTACATTGGACATGTTATATATATATTATTGTGTTTATTATTCAACTCAACACCTGAATATTATAATTTCTATTTTAACTTCCATGTGACTGCAGTCCTGTCTAGCTGGGTCTGAGGTGAAGTTGGGTGATGTCTTTTCCTCTGGGTTACTATATGTATTGTCTGATTTTCATGAGATTTTAGAAATTTCCCACAGAAGGAAAAGAACTTGAATTGGAATGGACTTGGCAGGGGAAAGGCTTATAAGAGAAGCCAAGTTTCAGGGAGGAAGTCTGGAGACCCCAATGAGTATTTATTCCAATAGAAGGAAACAGCATGATGAGGCAGATTCTGCAATATGTCCTACATTGGTGTTAGTCCTGGGTTTAACACTGATACTGGCACATGACATTCTGACAGCATATATGAGCCACTGGGGGGAAAAGGGGTGATATTTGCAAACTAGAACTGTAGTTGATGCTGTCCAATAGAACTTTCTGTGATGATGAAAATGTTTTATATGTGTGCTGTCCAATATACACTGGCCACATGGGAGTTTTGAGCACTTGAAATGAGGCTAATGTGACTGAGGAACTGACTTTTACTTAAATGGTTGCATGTCTCTAGTGCCTACCACAGCTAAATGCTTCGGGACCTCCAGTGTTGTGGGATGCCTACAATTGAGTATAGCTCAAGTAAAGACAAGTTAGGGATGTAGAGGTCAGTAGCTGCAGCAGAACATGGAGTGAGAGATGTCAGAGTAAATACAGCCGAAATCAATTTGGAGCATGATAGGAACCAGCTTATGTAATAGACTTTTTTGTATAATCACGGGGAGGCTTAGAGTGGGCACAATATGTGCAATAAAGACCTCTTTTGGTGCCCCATGGAAGTGAGCTTTAGGTTACACTTAGAAGAGATAATTAGGTCCATTCCTCTGCAAAGTGCTCAGCACCTGCTCTAGTTTTTAGCACATTGTACGTGTTCAATAAGTATTTGTTTGGGATGAATGAATGGGTAAATGGGATATAAAAGTACTCATCTGGGATCATTGCATCAGTTAGCTATTGCCATAGCAATACTGCATAACATATTTCCTCAAAACTCAGTGACATAAAATGGAATTCATTTTTTCTTGCTCATAAGTTAGGAAAGTAGCTGGGATGGCCTGTGTCATGTGAATTCATTTAGGGACACAAGGAAAGCTCTTTTCATGGAGATGACAAAAGCACAAGAGGGCAAGCAGAAACTTAGGAGTTCTTACGGTGGGTCCTCAGAACAGTCATGTTACTTCCATCCACATTCCATTCCAGCATGTCTCCTCACTAAGCCCAAAGTTGAGGATTGGGGAAGTACTCTATGCCCACGTGCAAAGGGGAAAACTGTGACGTTACATGGCAAAGAACATGGCTCAGGGAGGGGTGAACTGAGGCCCAAAATTTGATAGCCATAGTCATATGGTAGGTCAGGGTCAGAGCTGTGCTTTATATGCAATTTTGTCTAGTTCCTTAGTCTGTGTTTCTTCTTCTATCCAAATGCTTCATGTACAATCAGACAGTCTTACCATCCATGTGACTCTGAGTCTCCAGGGTGGATGTTATGTTTCCATCCTTTAAAAAATCTGATATTCTGCTTTAAAAATTTTTGTTATTTATCTCATTGAATGATTGTCATTTTTGTGGTACTGGACTGCAATCAATCCACATGATTTGGCTCTGTCATAGAGTTGGAGGTGTAGTCTCATGGAGGTTCAAAGAATCTGTTAGTCTGCAAATATTTTTGCTTTAATCATGAACTGTCTCAGTTACTAAGGGCCTGGAATGCTGCTGCCAATGGCTGAAGCACAAGAGAGTAGAACTTTTAGTCTCAGTACCCTGGATTTTGTTTTCAACTTTGACTGAGGTTCCTTGCTACTGTCAGAACCTACCATTTCCTCTTTTTAAAAAAAAAAAGACTGGTTCAGTTTAAAATATACATACAACCACATTCTCTTTTTGGCATATAATCTATGAATTTTGACAAATGTACACAGTCATGTAATGACCAACACAATCAACATATATCCACCACAAAATTCCCTTGTGCTGCTCTTGTAGTCAACTCTTTTCCACATGTCCACCCTTTTATAGAACACCATATAAATGGAATCATACAGTGTAGCTTTTTGAGTCTGGCTTCTTTTAGTTAGCATGATGCATTTGGGACTCACCCATGTTATTGTGTGTTGTTAGTAGTTCATTCCTTTTTGTTTCTGAGTAGTATTCCATTGTCTGGATGTGTGGCACATTCTGTGCTTGGGGAACATTTGGCAGTTTGTTTCTAGATTTTGATAGTTATGAAAAA
This sequence comes from Zalophus californianus, assembly GCF_009762305.2. Lineage (NCBI taxonomy): Eukaryota > Metazoa > Chordata > Mammalia > Carnivora > Otariidae > Zalophus > Zalophus californianus. The sequence continues at coordinate 103,727,605 of NC_045602.1, read as the reverse complement.
GCTGCTATAAATATTGGCATATATACTTTTGTTTGAATGTAAGTTTTTATTTCTCTTGGGTAAATACTTATGTGTGGAATTGCTGGATTGTATGGTAAGTTTATGTTTTAATATTTCAGCTCCCTATTGGAATATTGGAACACAAACCAACCTTTTAAGAGACAGCTGAATTATTTTCTAAGGTGGCTGCCCCATTTTGCCTTTCTACCAACAGTATATAAAAGTTTCTACTGTGATTTTTATTTCTCTATTTTCCTCTCAGCCACTTACTCTCTTATATGAATTTGTAAAATCAGACCCTATCCATCTCCTCAAATTGATTTTATTTTTTTGCCTTCCCTGGTAGTTTAAAAGAGGCTGTTGCCCGTATCAGATCTATTTTAGAATGAAGTGCATTACGGTTCTCTGCATGGTGTAATACATGAGAATATTGGAGTTCTGGTGCATCAAATTGGAGTATTAATTTGCCAGTAGTGCACTGACCATTCACGGGAAGTTTTCTTCTTCACCCTTGGCAACCTCAATACAAAAATAAAGGTGCTGATCTAGACAATATGTATCATTTCTATAAAGCTGAATGGATGACTTCTGGATTTTTAGTCTTAGCTGCTTGCAAGATTTTGGGCATCAACCTACCATTATTTCTTATATTTATCAAGCCAAATACCTAACGTTGGCCTTTACCGTTTCAATGTATGTTGGCCCAACCCTCAACTGTCAGCATCTACTTTTTTTTTATGTTATGTTAATCACCATACATTACATTATTAGTTTTTGATGTAGAGTTCCATGATTCATTGTTTGCGTATAACACCCAGGGCTCCACTCAGTACATTCCCTCTTTAATATCCATCACCAGGCTAACCCATACCCCCACCCCCCTCCCCTCTAGAACTCTCAGTTTGTTTCTCAGAGTCCATAGTCTCTCATGATTCATCTTCCCCTCTGATTTCCCCCCCTTCATTTTTCCCTTACTACTATCTTCTTCTTCTTCTTCTTCTTCTTCTTCTTCTTCTTCTTCTTCTTCTTCTTCTTCTTCTTCTTCTTTTTTTAACATATAATGTATTATTTGTTTCACAGGTACAGGTCTGTGATTCCAACAGTCTTACACAATTCACAGTGCTCACCATAGCACATACCTTCCCCAATGTCTATCACCCAGCCACCCCATCCCTCCCACCCCCCACCACTCTAGCAACCCTCAGTTTGTTTCCTGAGATTAAGAATTCCTCATATCAGTGAGATCATATGATACATGTCTTTCTCTTCTTTTCATTTGAGAAGGTTCTCCTGCCATCAAAGGCCACTCTGCTTATGCATATGGCAAGTTGGAGTGCCATGAAATTAACACCACCAGGAGTAGGTTTCAAACACTGACTGACAGAAGAAATAGATTGAATTGGTGTATAAGCATCCCATCTCCCTCACCTCCGGGTGAGATAATTCTGAGGTTAATGGCTCTACACTGGCTCCCAGAGCTTCCCAGTGCATTTAAGCCCCAGTTTGTCTACAATATAACTTGCTTAGAAGTGCAAACTTTATTGGTAGCCTTCCCTTCCCTGTTTGATTTCTCCACTCTCTTGCTGGCCCCTTTAATTCCCAGATCAATTATTTGAAATCAGTCCTTGACTCTGTGTCTACTTTTGGGGTAACCCACATCAAGTCAGATGTATTCCTGATTTCTCTCAACTCCCTGTTTTGGTTGCCTGCATTCCTGACATCCATATGTTCTATTCTCCATTAACTGAGTCTACTCAACTTATATCTAGTTCTCCTAGTCCTGACATATTGTAAGTATCCCTGCTCTCCTGCTGTCCATGAACATGATTTAGCATTTGCTATGGTGGAAAGCTAATGACAGTGGGAGGCATGTCTTTGTAAAGTTGGATAAGACATGGAAACTTCTCCAACTTCAGTTATGACATATGTAAAATGAGTTTAGTGGGTCCTATCATGAAGATGGTTTTGAACTTTAAAGTTCCTGTGGGTGATTAGTGAGCAGTTTAGGTCATCAGCATAAGCTGATTCTCTTGTTTCTCATTGTCTGATCACTTTGAGAACAAGTCTTGTGTCTTTCACGGCTGGCCACTTTCCAGGAGTACACATCAAAGAGTCAGTCTGTTTTTATCTATGGTATTTGGTTTCTCATTGACCTGGGAATATGACATGATATAGTTGTGCCATAGTTCCTGTCTTGATAGATTATTTTAATAAAACAAATATTATTTTTCCATGTTACAGATTAGAAATTTAAGCACAAACTACAGTGTTTCCTAAGCGTGTATTGAGGTTAGGTGAAAGAAGAAGACAGTGATAGGAAAACAAATGTCTTATTTCTACTTTGAACCTCAAGAGTAATAAAAGAGAGAAGACTCAAAGCAAAACAGAATCTTAGAGTTGGAAATAACATGAAAGGTCACCAAGTAACTATAGTAGTGATAGCTAATGTTTATTGGATACTGGGGATATGAGAGGCAGTGTTCCAAGTGCTTTATTGATGCTACCTCCACAACAACCTTCTGAAGAGGATTCTATTATCATCATTCCTTACAGATAAGGAAACAAGGTCAGAATAGCTAATTAACTTGTCGAAGGTGACGTTGCCAGTAAGTAGTGAAGCAGGAGTGAAACTCAGGAGGTCAGATGCCAGAGTCCACACTTTTAACCTCTGTACCATGTTGCCTTCCCAGACTAGGTAGCCCTGTCATGGAGAATCAATGATTTCCAATGTATTTTGTTTCATGTTTAATAATCTTAGTTCTTTATCTTGAGTGTAAGTCAACTTCTAAGCTGATTTCTTAAACCCTTTGATCCTAGTTCTAACTTTCAGAAAAGATTATTTCTATCTTGACAGCCTTTTGAGGCTTACTCCATCACTCCTGGATTTTCTCTTCTCCAGAATAAATAGGCCCTAAAAATCCCTGCTATAAAGCCCTTGTGTACTATGTATATTCATGATCATAAGAAGGCTGCTGCATATCCCTGCTGGTCATTGCTGGAGCTAGTTCTTCACCCAGGCACCAATTTGTACTACCTTTCTATGATGCCTAGCCTTAGGCTTGTATTCAAGGAAGGAAAGTTCAAAATGACTGAATGGAAGTAGAAGTTCAATGTTGTACAGTAAAGAATGAAGAGCTCAAGAAACAATGAATACATGGGTAAATACACAGTGTATTTTATTTCCTATTTTATATTTTTAAAAAGATCATTACTATTTCAGGAAAAATGAGCATTGTACTCTGGAATTTACAACATATGTGATAACAATCACATAAAGATGGAAGGGAAGTAAAAGGAAAAATTGTATTGTAAGATTCATACATAAGATATGAGTAATTCAAGGTAGATTGTGATGTTAAGAATGTATATTATAATTCTTAGGATAATAACTAGTAATAATAACCAAAGACATATAGTTAGAAAGATAGTAGAATAGAGAGAATACTAAAAAATACTTGACAAATCCAAATAAAGAGGTAGAGTTAACCCAACCATTCCAATAATCACATTAAATGTTAATGGAGTAAACACTAAGATTAAAAGGCAGAGATTGTCAAATTGGGTGAAAAAAAATAAATTCCACCTATGTTTTATTTACAATATAAAGACACACAGAGGTTAAAACTAATGGTGGAAAAAGATAAACCCTTAAAGGAACTGAACCACATAAATTGGGACCTCTGCTTCACAAGAAACAGGAAGTATAGGGTACCAATAGATGTCCACAGTCCTTTTTTTCCCCATTTTTTTATTATGTTATGTTAATCACCATACATTACATCATTAGTTTTTGATGTAGTGTTCCATGATTCATTGTTTGCATATAACACCCAGGGCTCCACTCAGTACGTGCCCTCCTTAATACCCATCACCAGGCTAACACAATCCCCCACTCACCTCCCCTCTACAACCCCCAGTTTGTTTCTCAGAGTCCATAGTCTCTTATAGTTCATCTTCTCCTCCGATTCCACCCCCCTTCATTTTTCCCTTCCTGCTATCTTTTTTTTTTTTTTTTAACATATAATGTATTATTTGTTTCAGCAGTACAGGTCTGTGATTCAACAGTCTTACACAATTCACAGTGCTAACCATAGCAAATATACTCCCCAATGTCTATCACCCAGCCACCACATCCCTCCCACCCCCCACCACTCTAGCAATCTCAGTTTGTTTCCTGAGATTAAGAATTCCTCATATCAGTGAGATCATATGACACATATCATTCTCTGATTGACTTATTTCGCTTAGCATAATACCTTCTAGTTCCATCCATGTCGTTGCAAATGGCAAGATTTCATTCCTTTGATGGCTGCATAATATTCCATTGTATATATATACACCATTTCTTCTTTATCCATTCATCTGTCGATGGACATCTTGGCTCTTTCCGTAGTTTGGCTATTGTGGACATTGCTGCTATACACATCAGGGTACACATACCCCTTTGGATCCCTACATTTGTATCTTTGGGGTAAATAACCAGTAGTGCAATTGCTGGGTCGTAGGGTAGCTCTATTTTCAATTTTTTGAGGAACCTCCATACTCTTTTCCAGAGTGGCTACACCAGCTTGCATTCCCACCAAAAGCGTAGGAAGGTTCCCCTTTCTCTGCATCCCCACCAACATCTGTCATTTCCTAACTTGTTAATTTTAGCCATTTTGAATGGTGTGAGGTGGTATCTCATTGAGCTTTTGATCTGGATTTCCCTGATGCTGAGAGATGTTGAGCACTTTTTCATGTGTCTGTTGGCCATTTGGATGTCTTCTTTGGAAAAATGTCTGTTCATGTCTTCTGCCCATTTGTTGATTGGATCATTTGTTCTTTGGGTGTTGAGTTTGATAAGTTCTTTATAGATTTTGGATACTAGCCTTTTATCTGATATGTCATTTGCAAATATCTTCTCCCATTCTGTCTGTTGTCTTTTGGTTTTGTTGACTGTTTCTTTTGCTGTGCAAAAGCTTTTTATCCTGATGAAGTCCCAATAGTTCATTTGTGCCCTTGCTTCCCTTGCCTTTGGCGATGTTTCCAGAAAGAAGTTGCTGCGGCTGAGGTCGAAGAGGTTGCTTCCTGAGTTCTCCTTAAGGATTTTGATGGACTCCTGTCTCACATTTAGGTCTTTCAACCATTTTGAGTCTATTTTTGTATGTGGTGTAAGGAAATGGTCCAGTTTCATTCTTCTGCATGTGGCTGTCCAATTTTCCCAATACCCTTTGTTGAAGAGACTGTCTTTTTTCCATTGGAACTTCTTTCCTGCTTTGTCGAAGATGAGTTGACCATAGAGTTGAGGGTCCATTTCTGGGCTCTCTATTCTGTTCCATTGATCTATGTGTCTGTTTTTGTGCCAGTACCATACTGTCTTGATGATGACAGCTTTGAAATAGAGTTGGAAGTCCAGAATTGTGATGCCACCAGCTTTGCTTTCCCTTTCAACATTCCTCTGTCTATTCGGGGTCTTTTCTGGTTCCATACAAATTTTAGGATTATTTGTTCCATTTCTTTGAAAAAAGTGGATGGTATTTTGATGAGGATTGCATTGACTGTGTAGATTGCTCTAGGTACATTTACATCTTCACAATATTCGTTCTTCCATCCATAAGCATGGTACATTTTTCCATTTCTTTGTGTCTTCCTCAATTTGCTTCATGAGTATTTTATAGTTTTCTGAGTACAGATTCTTTGCCTCTTTGGTTAGATTTATTCCTAGGTATCTTATGGTTTTGGGTGCAATTGTAAATGGGATCAACTCCTTAATTTCTCTTTCTTCTGTCTTGTTGTTGGTATACAGGAATGCCACTGATTTCTGTGCATTAATTTTATATCCTGCCATTTTACTGAATTTCTGTATGTGTTCTAGCAGTTTTGGGGTGGAGTCTTTTGGGTTTTCCACATAAAGTATCATATCATCTGCAAAGAGGGAGAGTTTGACTTCTTCTTTGCCAGTTCAGATGCCTTTGATTTCTTTTTGTTGTCTGATTGCTGTGGCTAGGACTTCTAATAATTTGTTGAATAGCAGTGGTGATAGTGGACATCCCTGCCGTGTTCCTGACCTTAGGGGGGAAGCTCTCAGTTTTTCCCCATTGCGAATGATATTCGCTGTGGGTTTTTCATAGATGGCTTTTATGATATTGAAGTATGTACCCTTTATCCCTATACTCTGAAGAGTTTTGATCAAGAAAGATGCTGTACTTTGTCAAATGCTTTTTCTGCATCTATTGAGAGGATCATATGATTCTTGTTCTTTCTTTTGTTAATGTATTGTATCACGTTGATTGATTTGTGGATGTTGAACCAACCTTGCAGCCCAGGGATTAATCCCATTTGGTCGTGGTGAATAATACTTTTAATGTACTGTTGGATCCTATTGGCTAGTATTTTGGTGAGAATTTTTGCATCCATGTTCATCAAGGATAATGGTTTGTAATTCTCCTTTTTGATGGGGTCTTTGTCTGATTTTGGGATCAAGGCAATGGTGGCCTCATAAAACAAGTTTGGAAGTTTTTGTTCCATTTCTATTTTTTGGAACAGTTTCAGAAGAATAGGTATTAATTCTTCTTCAAATATTTGGTAGAATTCCCCTGGGAAGCCATCTGGCCCTGGGCTTTTATTTTTTGGGAGATTTTTGATGAGTGCTTCAATTTCCTTAGTGGTTATAGGTCTGTTCAGGTTTTCTATTTCTTCCTGCTTCAGTTTTGGTAGTTGATACATGTCTAGGAATGCATCCATTTCTTCCAGATTATCTAATTTGCTGGCATAGAGTTGCTCATAATATGTTCCTATAATTGTTTGTATTTCTTTGGTGTTGGTTGTGATCCCTCCTCTTTCATTCATGATTTTGTTGATTTGGGTCATTTCTCTTTTCTTTTTGATAAGTCTGGCCAGGGGTTTATCAATCTGTTAATTCTTTCAAAGAAGCAACTCTTAGTCTCGTTGATCTGTTCTACGGTTCTTTTGGTTTCTATTGATTTCTGCTCTGATCTTTATTATTTCTCTTCTCCTGGTGGGTTTAGGCTTTATTTGCTGTTCTAGCTCCAGCTTCTTTGGGTGTAGGGTTAGATTGTGTATTTGAGACCTTTCTTGTTTCTTAAGAAAGGCTTGTATTGCTATATACTTTCCTCTTAGGACTGCCTTTGCTGCATCCCAAAGATTTTGAACAGTTGTGTTTTCATTTTCATTGGTTTCCATGAACTTTTTAAATTCTTCTTTAATTTCCTGGTTGACCCATTCATTCTTTAGTAGGATGCTGTTTATCCTCCATGTACTTGAGTTCTTTCCGATTTTCCTTTTGTGATCGAGTTCTAGTTTCAAAGCATTGTGATCTCAAAATATGCAGGGAATGATTCCCATCTTTTGGTACTGGTTGAGACCTGATTTGTGACCTAGGATGTGATCTATTCTGGAGAATGTTCCATGGGCACTAGAGAAGAATGTGTATTCCGTTGCTTTGGGATGGAATGTTCTGGATATATCTGTGAAGTCCATTTGGTCCAGTGTGTCATTTAAAGTCTTTATTTCCTTGTTGATCTTTTGCTTAGATGATCTGTCCATTTCAGTGTGGGGGGTGTTAATGTCCCCCACTATTATTGTATTGTTGTTGATGTGTTTCTTTGCTTCTGTTATTAATTGCCTGATATAATTGGCTGCTCCCATGTTAGGGGCATAGATATTTACACTTGTTAGGTTTTCTTGTTGGGTAGACCCTTTAAGTAGGATATAGTGTCCTTCCTCATCTCTTATTACAGTCTTTGGTTTCAAATCTAATTTGTCTGATATAAGGATTGCCACCCCAGTTTTCTTTTGGTGTCCATTAGCATGGTAAATGGTTTTCCACCCCCTCACTTTCAATGTGGGGGTGTCTTTGGGTCTAAAATGAGTCTCTTGCAGACAGCATATTGATGGGTCTTGTTTTTTCATCCAATCTGATAGCCTGTGTCTTTTGATTGGGGCATTTAGCCCATTTACATTCAGGGTAACTATTGAAAGATATGAATTTAGTGCCATTGTATTGCCTATAAGTTGAATGTTACCAAATGTTACCATATATTGTCTGTGTTCCTTTCTGGTCTATGTTACTTTTAGGTTCTCTGTTTGCTTAGAGGACTCCTTTCAATATTTCTTGTAGGGCTGGTTTCGTGTTTGCAAATTCCTTTAGTTTTTGTTTGTCCTGGAAGCTTTTTATCTCTCCTTCTATTTTCAATGACAGCCTAGCTGGGTATAGTATTCTTGGCTGCATATTTTTCTCATTTAGTGCTCTGAATATATCATGCCAGTCCTTTTTTTTCTGCTAGGTCTCTGTGGATAGGTTTGTTGCCAATCTAATGTTTCTACCATTGTAGGTTACAGATCTCTTGTCCCAAGCTGCTTTCAGGATTTTCTCTTTGTCTCTGAGACTTGTAAGTTTTATTATTAGATGTTGGGGTGTTGACCTATTTTTATTGATTTTGAGAGGGGTTCTCTGTTCCTCCTGGATTTTGATGCATGTTTCCTTCCCCAAATTAGGGAAGTTCTCTGCTATAATTTGCTCCAATATACCTTCTGCCCCTCTCTCTCCTTCTTTTGTGATCCCATTATTGTAATATTGTTTTGTCTTATGGTGTCACTTATCTCTCGAATTCTACCCTCGTATCCAGTAGTTGTTTATCTCTCTTTTTCTCAGCTTCTTTATTTCCCATCATTTGGTCTTCTCTATTACTAATTCTCTCTTCTGCCTCATTTATCCTAGCAGTTAGAGCCTCCATTTTGATTGCACCTCATTAATAGCCTTTTTGATTTCAACCTGGTTAGATTTTAGTTCTTTTATTGAAAGGGTTTCTCTAATATCTTCCATGCTTTTTTCAAGCCCAGCTAGTATCTTTAAAATCATCCTTCTGAACTCTAGTTCTGACATTTTCCTCATGTCCATATTGATAAGGTCCCTGGCAGTCAGTACTGCCTCTTGTTCTTTTTTTTTTTGAGGTAAGTTTTTCCATCTTGTCATTTTGTCCAGAGAAAAATAGATGAATGAGAGAACAAAATGCTAACAGCGTAACAACTACCCCAGAAAAATATACACTAAACAAATCAGAAGAGACCTGAAACTGGGGGAAAAGAAAGGGAAAGAAAGAAAAATGAAAAGAAAAGAAAAGAAAAGAAAAAGATAAAAACAAAACAAAACAAAAAACAGAATATGATCAAATATGATCCGGCTGGTGCATAGATCAGTGCCACACACTAGATTTTGAGTGTATTTTGGTCTTTTAGAAGAAAGTGCCTTCCAAAATTTTAAAGAATGAAAAACTTATATATGTACAATAATAGGGTAAATACGATGAAGGGATGGAATATTACTGTAAAAATGAAAAATTATAAAAAGAAAGGAATTGATAAGTTGGTTGAAAAAAGAAAGAAGAGGATTTAAAAAAAAAGGGGGGGGAGAGAATGTGATCAGGCAGGAGACTAGAACAAAGCCATACCCTAGAGATTTAGGGTATATTTTGTTCTGTTAGAAGAAACTGTATCCCAAAATTTTAAAGAGAGAACAACTTATATATATATATATACACACACACACACCAAAAATAAGGTTACCTACTATGATGGGATAGATTATGACTCTAAAAATTAAAAATAAAGAAGATTTTTTTAAAAAGGGATTGATAAGATGTTGGTTGAAAAAGGGAAAAAGAAAAATTAAAAAAAAAAGAAAAAGAAAATTAAAAAAATTAACTCTGAAAGACTAAAGAATCATGGGGAAAAAAGCCATGAATTCTATGTGCAGTATTCCCCTAGTGCTGGATTCTGCCATTCTCATTGATCGGTGAACTCGGTGTTGGCTGGCTGTTCTTGCTGATCTTCTGGGGGAGGGGCCTGTTGCTGTGGTTCTCAAATGTCTTTGCCAGAGGTGGAATTGCCCCGCCCTTGCTGGGGGCCAGGCTAATTAATCTGCTCGGGTTTGCTTTCGGGAGCTTTTGTTCCCTGTGAGCTTTCCATACAGCTTTGGAGGACAAGAGTGAAAATGGTGGCCTCCCAGTCTCCGCCCTTGAGGAACCGAGAACTCAGGTCCCCAGTCCTCAGTGAGCCCCCAGAGAAACGCAGTCAATCATACCCATCTCCCCAGTCTCTGGCCGCCCTCCGTGCTCACCTGGCCTATGACCAAGCATTTCTATCTCTGGCATACGACCCTGTGTGGAGTCTCCAAACCCAGCAGACCCCTGTGGTGCGCTCCCACGCCACTCCTCCTGGGGGAGGAAGGGGTGTCTCCCTGAATCTGCCACTTGTTGGGTGTTTGCTGGAAGAGTAGTGGCCCGACTGTGCCACAGATCACAGTTTATGGCAACCCCTAGCTGAAAGCCCACTCCTCGGCTCCGGCTCTGCAGCTGGCTTCCCTGCTCCAATACCTGGGAGCTCTGTTGCACTCAGGCACCCCCGGTCTTTCTGTGACCCCGAGGGTCCTGAGACCACACTGTCCCCCCGAGGGTTCCACTCCCTGCTTAGCCACTGGAGCTACATCCCTCAGTGGAGCAGACTTTTAAAAGTTCTGATTTTGTGCTCAGCTGCTCTGTCACTTGCCAGTAGCGACTGACGGAGGCTCCCTCCCCAGCCATCTATCTTCCTGAATATCACCTCAGATTCACTTCTCCGCATGTCCTACCTTCCAGTAAGTGGTCGCTTTTCTGTTCAGAGAGTTGTTGCTACTCTCTTCTTCGATCTCCTGTTGAGTTCGTAGGTGTTCAGAATGGTTTGATCCCTCTCTAGCTGAATTCCTGGGACCAGACGAAATTTAGGTCTCCCACTCCTCCACCACCTTGCTCCTCCACCCAGATGTCCACAGTCTTAACAGAGAAGGAAGCAACATGAGAAGAATGACTCCTTGGAACAAGGAAATGCCAAATGCTGATGGATGCCAAAAACATTTCCTCAAAGATCCAACAAGTTTAGCAAACTATCAAATAATGCCTTTCCATTTCTGCTTTGTAGAAAACTGCTAATAGTAGCCATTTTTAGTCAGGGCAAAAATGGTGATTTTTTCTGCCATCTCCTCATGGATGCCTTTTCAACCTTATCCAGCATCTGGGCTGTGAGCAATAGCAGTCACATGACTTGGGTACCAATTTCCTTCACCCGTTGGGTTTTGGTGATGGATTTAGCTGACTGCCATATTTTTTCTTGGTTCGGTGTGTCCTCTTTCCCTGCTGGCCCCATGGCAGTGGCTGTTGCCAAAACAAACAATAACAGAATATAAGAAAGAGGAATGAGCTGTTGGTGTATTTATTGCTCCAATTTTGCCAGTGGAATGAAGGGTGTAAAAAGGAAAGGGATGCTGTTGTGCCTTTGTTTGTTATACTTTGCTTTGGGCCTGTTATTTGGTAAAAAGTCAGTTTTCTGAGTGGCAAGATCTTTTCTACGCATGTAGCACATAAGCAATGCACGCCTGGCTCTTCCCAAGCTCAGAGAACTGCCAGGGTTCTGTGAATGAAAAGGAAGCCTGGAATATTCCTTCTCTCCCTCTGACCTCCTACTAAGACTTCTGCTTAACATCTTTTCAAAAGGCCCCTCAGCTGGGCAATTACAGGGATATAATTCCATTGACAAAATCTATGTTTTCAGTCCTGCATGAAAAATGAATTTCAGATAAAGTGGAGATTGTCTACAACTGTGATACACAGTTTCACTGGGCTGGGAAGAAACTTTCTGTGGTGAGTGGTTATTTTTCTGGGAGTGACTTTAATTAACCTGTCTTCTTTAAGCCTGCATACTGGAAAGGCTTTTGAAGGTGACATTTTCCCCCAGCTGTTCAAATGGAATGAAGGTGACAGTTGAGTTTATTCTCAGCATTGTTAATTTGGTTGATGTTGGGGCCTTTCCAAAAAAACCTCTAAAGCTATCATAGAAAATTAAGGGTAACACATCTGAGAAGGATTCTGGAACATTCGGCTCTTGTAGTGGCCTGCATAATGTTTGTCAAAAAAAAAAAAAAAAGGATGAATTCATTATCTCCAAATAGTGGAAAATATTATAAACGGCAGTAAATGAAGTAAATGGGAGTTTCCACTGTAATGTACTATTCTTTAAGCCAGCCACCCAGAAAGAACACATTTTGGTTTGCTGGGTGGGGAGTCTTAACTAAAATGCAAGAGACTGTTCTGAGCTCCAAGTGATGTTTTGGAATAAGGCATTCCTTCTGCCGTTTTGGATCTTTTGGTTTATTGCCCATCTGGGCTGAGCATGTGTTGCAGCTTGTGGAATTGAACCTGAATGGAGCTCTCAACTCTTCAACTTAGATCTGACCTTAGGGTGTTGCTTTCCCGCCTGACTCAGGCTTCAGGAGAAAAGAAAATAAGAAACTAACCTCTCCTTTTGTGAGGAAATGGTCTCTCTTGCTTTTGGATGCCTCTCCTGCTCTGGCTGCCTTTGCCGGCCTGCAGAACAAAAGCCGTGGCTGTGTTTCCTTCTTGTCAGTGGGATGCTTCACTAAACATGTCTGCTCAGGCCTGGACTATGACACTCCTCAGCAGACCCATCTCCCATCCTGGGGGCTGAACTTGTGAGTTTACAGCTTTCCCACACAGGACCAGAAGGCCACACCCATCACTGCCATCACCATCTCCCTTTCCTGCTATAAAAGATCCATGAAGGAGATCCCCCACCTTCACTGGCTTCTTGATACCACCTTCACCTAAATGAGTGAGTTACCAGCTGGCCCAGACTGGAGGCAAGGTCCATCTGATGGATTCTCTTCTGTTCTTCTGGCTAATAAAGTGGGTCATCTACAGGATAGCATTTTCTCTATCTCTCCTTAACAGTTTTAGTGATTTTTGAGAAATTGTGGAATATATATAGGTCATTATAAGCTCTTGGTACCTGATATTTGCTATGGATTCTAGAAAATGGAGTAATTATGTCTATATTTATATAAATTGTAAAATAAACTCTCTAGGGTTTTATTTTCTACTTTTTATTCTGAATACAAATTATCTTGTATTGAGCAAAAAACAGCCTTTAAGTTTGGTCTGTGAATTCTTGCTGGTCCATGGAAATTGAGGGGTACTGATGCCAAATTCAACTGTACAAGTATTGTTGAGAACTCACTATGTGTGAATTCCAAAAGAAATACAAGTTGTAGCTTCAGATCTTAATAAGCATAAAATCTACTTGAAAAGACAGAATAAACACATATGGAACGCCTATGTATTTCCTCTTGTTTGATGTGTGTGTATGTATTTCCTTTTGTTTGATGTGTGGTATGCACATGTACATACACAACACCCATACATGTACCCATGTACATACATATGCATGCATTCACACACATACATGCACATGCTTGTATACACACAAACATATGCACACATATATACTTCTGTATAGATACATGCATACATATATTTATGCACTAATATACACCTATATACATACAGACATAAACAACCATTCACATATACTTACACACATATATACACATATACACATACATATTCTCACATGCATGTACCCACTTACACACATGTATACACATTCACACACATGTACACATGTACCTGCATGGATACACTCACACACACACATATACACACTCATACACATATACACACACAAATACACACACATTTTTATTTATTAATTTAATGGCTAGAACTCCTAGATCCACATTAATAGTTGTGTATTCTTATTTCAAAAATTATTTTGATATAGATGCTTTTAGTGTTTTACCATTAAGAATGGTGCTGACATTTGTTTGAAGTATATGTATTTTTTAATCATATCAAGGGACTTTCTTTTTGTTCTTGATTTACTGTGGGAATTTTTGTTCTGAGAAATTTCAAAAATACCCCAAAGTAAAATGAATAATGACAATATTAATGTACCTCTCATCAGAATTGAGGATTGGAAATGTTTTGTTCCATTTGCTTTGTCCTAATTTAAATGAAAGAAATAAAGCATTATAGGAGATTTGGCATTTTCTTTGTCTTCTGCCTTCAGTTTGTTCCTCATGACTCAAACCCAGAAGAAAATGTGAACTGAGTACATATCTTTTTCACTTCACTTTAATGCACTTACATATGTATATCTCAATGAATAATACTTAATGTTCTTTTATCATGTTTGGAAATTGGACATAAATGTCAAGGTGTGTATTATCTGAAGCTGGTTTTTTTCTACTCAGCGTTTTGTGTGGAGTTCTAATTATATGACTGAATAGAGAGAGTTATTTTAACAATTGTATTCTAGTATATGAATATACCATGTTAGTTATTGATGTAATTCTGAAGGTTTTTTTTTTCCTATTTTAAAGAGCTTTGCAATGGACATAATTTGACACAATTGTTTGCAAATGTACACAAGAATATTTTTAGAGTATATACCCAGGAGTAGAATTTCTCAGTCACAGCATATAGGTTTTCAATTTTACTAGAGAGTGATAAATTTTTCAAAGTGATTTGACTGATTTAAACTTCCACCAAGAATATATGAAAGTTATTTCCCTATGTCCTTGTCATCTTTTTTTATAGTTTTAATGTTAGCCTATATGGGGCTAACAGATGTTTTAATGTTAGCCTATATGAGGATGTGAGGTGGTGTTTTGTTCAATTTATGGGTCCTAAGAAGTTTTCTAGACATGGAAATAAATGTTGTTTCACTTCAATGCCTTTTCTGGATACACTGAGAACCTTTTTTAGCCATTTTTAGCCATTTGCATTTTAAATTATATTTACTGACATAATTGAATTTTAGGATTCTCATAGGTCATGATTTGTTATTTGTTTAATGCACTCCCAAATTGCATTTATTGATACTTATTTTATGAGGCTTTTTTGTATCGATATTCATAATTAAATTTGTTCTATATTTTTTCTTGGACTATTTTTCTCAGATTTTGGTATCAGTTTTAGGTTCTCTTCATAAAAAATTAAGAAAGATATTTTCTTTAGACTCTGGAACATGTTATATGTTATAGGAAAAAAAACTCTTTGTTTTCAAAAATATCTTCCGAAAAATTCACCCTTGGAACCAGCTGATCCTGGTGACTTTTGGGATTTTAGATAGGGTAGGTTGGGAGGAGCTTAGGGAAGATATGGAGGTAACTCGTTATAAATGTCCATAGTTTCTTCCTTGGCTATTCATGTCAGATTTTTCTACCTCAAATTGTTTAAACATTGATAATTTTTGTTCCTAGAAAGTTAACTTATTTTCCCAGGTTTCAAATTAATTCACTTATAGTGAAAGGTATGTTAGTGATCTTCCAGAATATATAAAAAGCTATTACATCTCAACAATAAAAAGACAACTCAATTAAAAAATGAGCAAAGGATCTGAATAAATATTTCTGCAAGGAATATGTATAAATATCTGATAAACATTTGGAAATATGCTCAAAATCACTAGACATTAGGGAAATACAAATCAAAACTGCAGAGATAAAACTTTACACTCACTAGAATGAGTATAATAAAAAAAGACAATAGCATATATTCGCTTAGATACAAAAAAATGGGAACCCTCATACATTATTGCTGGTGAGAATGTAAAATAATGCAGCTGTTTTGGAAACAGTCTCATAGTTCCTCAAAAAGTTACAAATTGAGTTACCATTTGACCCAGCAATTCCACACTTAGGTATGTACCCAATAGGATTGAAAACATATGTCTAAACAAAAACTTATATACAAATGTTTACAGCAGTATTATTCATAATAGTAAAAAAATGGAATCAACCCAAATGTCCATCAACAAATGAATGGATAAACAAAATATGATATGTTCATACAATGGAATATTATTTAGCTATAACAAATGGAAGTACTGATTTATGCTACAACATGGATGAACCTGAAAGCTTTATGCTTGGAGAAAGAAAGACACAAAAAGTCACATATTGCATGATTCCATTTATTTCAAATATTCAGAATAGGCAAATTCATAGGGACAGAAACTAAATTAGTGGCTGCCACAGGCTGAGGGAGAAGGAATTGGGAGTGGTACTACTAATGGGTATGGAGTTTCTTCTTGGGGTGATGGAAATGTTCTGGAATTGGATAATGGTGATAGTTGTACATTTTTACTAGAAATAATTGACCTGTATGTGTACCCTTTAAAGTGGGTGAGTTTTGTGGTATTTAAATTAAAGTGGTGAGTTTTGTGGTATTTAAATTATATGTCGATATCAATATTAGTCAATATATGTCAATATCAATATTAATATCACATAGTGATATTAAGAACATAGAATCTTAGAGTTGGAAGAGATTTTAGAAGTCATAAATTTCAAATGCAATCTTTTTTAAATTTAAATTCAATTTAACATAGAGTGTATTATTAGTTTCAGAGGTAGAATTTAGTGATTCATCAGTTGCATTTAACACCCAGTGCTCATTCCATCAAGTGCCCTCCTTTTTCTTTTTAATTTTTTTATTGTTATGTTAATCACCATATATTACATCATTAGTTTTTGGTGCAGTGTTCCATGATTCATTGTTGTTCATAACACCCAGTGCTCCATGCAGAACGTGCCCTCCTCAATACCCATCACCAGGCTAACTCATCCCCCTCCCCCCCTCCCCTCTAGAACCCTCAGTTTGTTTTTCAGAGTCCATCATCTCTCATGGTTCGTCTCCTCCTCTGACATACTCCCCTTTTCTTCCTCTCCTGTTATCTTCTTCTTTTTCTTTTTTCTTAAAATATGTTGCGTTATTTGTTTCAGAAGTACAGATCTGTGATTCAACAGTCTTGCACAATTCACAGCGCTCACCGTAGCACATACCCTCCCCAATGTCTATCACCCAGCCACCCCATCCCTCCCACCCCCAACCACTCCAGTAACACTCAGTTTCTTTCCTGAGATTAAGAATTCCTCATATCAGTGAGGTCATGTGATACATGTCTTTCTCTGATTGACTTATTTCACTCAGCATAACACCCTCCAGTTCCATCCACGTCGTTGCAAATGGCAAGATCTCATTCCTTTTGATGGCTGCATAATATTCCATTGTGTATATATACCACTTCTTCTTTATCCATTCATCTGTCGATGGGCATCTTGGCTCTTTCCACAGTTTGGCTATGGTGGACATTGCTGCTATAAACATTGGGGTGCACGTACCCCTTCGGGTCCCTACATTTGTATCTTTGCGGTAAATACCCAGTAGTGCAATTGCTGGATCGAACGGTAGCTCTAATTTCAACTGTTTGAAGAACCTCCATACTGTTTTCCAGAGGGGTTGCACCAGCTTGCATTCCCACCAACAGTGTAGGAGGGTTCCCCTTTCTCCACATCCCCGCCAACATCTGTCGTTCCCTGACTTGTTAATTTTAGCCATTCTGACGGGTGTGAGGTGGTATCTCATTGAGGTTTTGATTTGGATTTCCCTGATGCCGAGCGATGTTGAGCACTTTTTCATGTGCCTGTTGGCCATTTGGATGTCTTCTTTGGAGAAATGTCTGTTCATGTCTTCTGCCCATTTCTTGATTGGATTATTTGTTCTTTGGGTGTTGAGTTTGATAAGTTCTTTATAGATTTTGGATACTAGCCCTTTATCTGATATGTCATTTGCAAATATTTTCTCCCATTCTGTCGGTTGTCTTTTGGTTTTGTGGACTGTTTCTTTTGCTGTGCAAAAGCTTTTTATCTTGATGAAATCCCAATAGTTCATTTTTGCCCTGGCTTCCCGTGCCTTTGGCGATGTTTCTAGGAAGAAGTTGCTGCGGCTAAGGTCGAAAAGGTTGCTACCTGTGTTCTCCTTTAGGATTTGGATGGACTCCTGTCTCACGTTTAGGTCTTTCAACCATTTGGAGTCTATTTTTGTGTGTGGTGTAAGGAAATGGTCCAGTTTCATTCTTCTGCATGTGGCTGTCCAATTTTCCCAACACCATTTGTTGAAGAGACTGTCTTTTTGCCATTGGACATTCTTTCCTGCTTTGTCAAAGATAAGTTGACCATAGAGTTGAGGGTCCATTTCTGGGCTCTCGATTCTGTTCCATTGATCTATGTGTCTGTTTTTGTGCCAGTACCATACTGTCTTGATGATGACAGCTTTGTAATAGAGCTGGAAGTCCGGAATTGTGATGCCGCCAGCTTTGCTTTTCTTTTTCAGTATTCCTCTGGCTATTCTGGGTCTCTTCTGGTTCCATACAAATTTTAGGATTATTTGTTCCATTTCTTTGAAAAAAGTGGATGGTATTTTGATGGGGATTGCATTGAATGTGTAGATTGCTCTAGGTAGCATTGACATCTTCACAATGTTGATTCTCCCAATCCATGAGCATGGAACGTTTTTCCATTTCTTTGTGTCTTCTTCAATTTCTTTCCTGAGTATTTTATAGTTTTCTGAGTACAGATCCTTTGCCTCTTTGGTTAGATTTATTCCTAGGTATCTTATGGTTTTGGGTGCAATTGTAAATGGGATCAACTCCTTGATTTGTCTCTCTTCTGTCTTGTTGTTGGTGTATAGGAATGCCACTGATTTCTGTGCATTGATTTTATATCCTGCTACTTGCCATCAAGTGCCCTCCTTAATCCCATCACCCAGTTACCCCATCCCCCCACCTACCTCCCCTCCAGCAACCCTCAGTTTGTTTCCTGTAGTTAAGAGTCTCTTATGGTTTGTCTCCCTCTCTGCTTTCATCTTGTTTTTCCTTCCCTCCCCCATGTTCATCTGTTTTGTTTCTTAAATTCCACATATGAGTGAAATCATGATATTTGTCTTTCTCTGACTAATTTTGCTTAGCATAATACCCTCTAGTTCCATCCATGCCATTGTAAATGGCAAGATTTCATTCTTTTGATGACTAATATTCCAGTGTGTGTGTGTGTGTGTGTGTGTGTGTGTGTGTGTGTGTGTGTATTGCCACATCTTCTTTATCCATTCATCTGTGGATGGACATCTGGGCTTTTTCCATATTTTGGCTATTGTGGACATTGCTGCTATAAACATTGGGGTGCATGTGCCCCTTTGAATCACTATGTTTGTATTCTTTGGATAAATACCCAATAGTGCAATTGTTGGGTCATAGGGCCGCTCTATTTTTAACTTTCTGAGGAACCTCCATACTGTTTTCCAGAATGGCTGCACCAGTTTGCATCTAATAAGAATGGTCCCAGACCTTTGGTTATTTCTCTAAACTGGAGCTTAGAACCATCCAAGGGAGATGATTCAGTTTTTGACCAGATTTTTTTTTTAAGATTTTATTTATTTATTTGACAGAGAGAGAGAGATAGCTAGAGCGGGAACACAAGCAGGCGGAGTGGGAGAGGGAGAAGTAGGCTTCCTGCAGAGCAGGGAGCCCGATGGAGAGCTCAATCCCAGGACCCTGGGATCATGACCTGAGCCAAAGGCAGACGCTTAAGGACTGAGCCACCCAGGTGCCCCAAATTTAATGGCTAGAAAAAGTTCTTTTTTATTGACTTGAAATCTTCCTTAAATGATCTCCCACTAATTCTTGTTCTGGTGTATTGAGCAAAACAGAGGAAATTTCTCTGTCACACACTCTTCGATCACATATTTGAAGATAGACATTATGTCCTTTCTATGTCTTTTTTCCCTGAAAAAAAAGTTAATATGGGGATAGTGGCATTACCAGAGGTTTAATTTTGTGTCTTCCTTTATATCGTGTTTATTTAATTTCTCTAAAACTACTACAAACATCATGTTTGTTATGTAATAGGAAGAAAAATATTGACAAATATGCCCTCACAAATTGAGAGTGACTTGATCAGGGAACAGGGCTGTGGGTCTGTTTATTTACTTGTTGCAGGTCTAATTTTGGAAAAATTGTAAGAATTACAAATGTCTGCTCAGCCATGCTCTCACTCCCCTCCTTCTTCCAACCTCTTGATTGAAGGCCTTCTCCATGTTTTCTTACAAATCTTTGCTTAGCTGGATTCATTCCCCTGTTGAAGGCACAAGGAGGCAGAAACAGAAGACACAACCCCTACCCTCAATTAACTCAGAATCTGTGCTTCCAGAGATACCAATTTCCTTTAATAACTTCTAATTTTGCAATGGTAACAAAGAGTAGAAAAGTCTTCTTCTCAAGTATAAACTATGATGAATAGAAACACAGGTAAAAGAGAGCTTAAACAAATGCACATGTCCTGGGGTGCCTAGGCAGCTCAGTTGGTTAAGCATACAACTCTTGATTTCTGCTCAGGTCATGGTCTCAATGTTGTGGGATCAAGCACCGTGTAGGGTTCTACACTCGGTGAAGAGTCTGCTTGGGATTCTCTCTTTCTCTCCCTCTGCTGCTCTTCTCTCTCTGAAATAAATAAATAAGTCTTAAAAAAAAATCCACATGTCCAGTGCAAAGAGTGAGTGAATGTGATTAGAATCAAGGAGAAGAATGCCTGCTCCTTGAATAAACCTGTCAGACCCAGAACACTGGGTAGATGGGCCCCACATCTGATCCAGTGTGCCTGAAATTAGTATTTTATCCCTCCTTTCATTGACTTATGATTGATAGAATAGCATGAGTAGATTAATAGAGTAGATTGATAGAATAGCTGCAACTGACAGCCTGAGTTCGGATCCCAGGTCCATGTCTCATTTTCCTCATCTGTGAGTGATTACAACTTTATAGAGTTGCTGTAAGGATTAGAGCTAACACACACATATGTATACACATACAAATATATGTAAATCACACATATATGTATACATACAGAAAGAGATGAAAGAGAGAGACGAGACAAGAGAGAGTACTTAAAGTAGCTCCTAGCACATAGTACATACCATATAAATCTGTATAAATGTTAGCTACTGCCATTGCTATTGTTGTTGTTCCAGGTAGTGTTTGGATCTAAATCTTTTATATTCAGTGTATACTTTACACTTACAACACATATCAATTTGGATGCTAAATTTTCATTTATAGTTGAAAAATATGCCCAAGAAAAAGAAGATTCACATGCCTAAATTGTTCTGGAATGAGCCTGACTTTCTATAGCTCATTCTTCACTTGCACCTGTTAACTGACCATTGCTTTGGTTCAACTGATGCTCAGAGAGGCTGTTCACTCCCTACTTAATCCACCCATGTCTCCTGTTGACCTAGATTTGCTCTCTCTATAATTCCTCTTCCAGCTTTCCACAGCAGAGGCCACATTGCAAAGCTCAATAGGGTGTGATTCAATGAGGCAGCTATAAAACCTCAAAACCTCCCTAATCCATAGGGCAGTTTCTGACTGCTTTGGTTATCCCCAGTCCCTCCTGCATAGGGCCTGCTGGAGCCTTATTTTCATGTGTCCACTCCATGGCCTTGTAGGTGGGACTCTGACTTCCCTGTATTCCTTAAGGCTGGCAGTTCCAGGGGAGCACAGTACAATGTCTCTTCTCTGCTTAACTGTGTTATATGTACTTTGTGTTCTCAACCATGCCTGAGGTGAGCCATCCATTCATTCATTTGTTCAATTATTCATTCACTCAGAAAGTCTTTACTGATAACCTACCACATGCTACACTTTGCAGGTGATCAAATAAATTAATTTTAATACTATTTTTATTTGACCAAATGTATGCATGTATTTAACAATGTATGCATGTATCACATCAAAAGATACACACTTTAAATATCTTATAGTTGTATTTCAATTACACTTCAATGAAGCTGAACAAATATTAATGAAAATTTGACACTTTTTTCACACTAAATCATGAACTAGACAGACATTGGCTCTGCCCTCATGTAGTGAGTAGGGTATCTGGTATTGAAGATGGTATTGACTTCTCAGTGTCAAAGTTAATGCCTAGACATTGGCTCTGCCCTCATGTAGTGAGTAGGGTATCTGGTATTGAAGATGGTATTGACTTCTCAGTGTCAAAGTTAATGCCTAGATTTTTTCCAGTGTAATCTGATGAAAGAAGGCATTTAGGCAGTTCTAGAGGAGAAAGACATTGGGGGTAAAGTAGCAAATAAATTAATTTCAATACTATTTTTATTTAACCGAATACATCCAAAATATTTCAGCATGTAGGAAATCCTACCATTTGTGACAATATGGATGGATTTTGAGAACATTATGCTAAGTGAAATAAGCCAGGCAGACATGACGTCTGGGTGGCTTAGTCGGTTAAGCGGCTACCTTGGGCTCAGGTCATGATCCCAGGGTCCTGAGATCGAGTCCCACATTGGGCTTCCTGCTCAGTAGGGAGCGTGCTTCTCCCTCTGCCTGCTCTGCCTACCGCTCCCTCTGCTTGTGCTCTCTCTCTCTCTCTGAAAAGTAAACAAACAATCTTTTTGTATAAAAAGAAATAAGCCAGGCAGAGAAAGACAAATATTGCATGATATCACTTATATGTGGAAACTTAAAAAGGAAAAAAAGTCAAACTCAAAAACAAAGTAGAAATGTGACTGCCAGGGACTGGCGGTAGGATGAGGGAAATAGAAGTTGATGAGAGGGTAGAAACTTTCTGCTGTAAGATTAATAAGGTCTGAGGGCCTAATGTAAAACATGGTTACTATAGTTGAGAAATCAGACTGTATAGTTGAATTTGCTAAGAGAGAATTGGCTGGCTCAGTAGGTAGAACATGTGACTTTTGATCTTGGGGTTGTGAATTCAAGTCTCATGTTGGGTATAGAGATTACTTAAATAAATAGAACTTAAAAAAAAAAGAAATTTGCTAAGAGAGTAGGACTTGAATATTCTCACCAAAAAAAAGGTAAATATGTAAATTGATGGATATCTTAATTAACTAGATGGTGGGAATTTTCTGACAATGTATGCATGGATCAAATCACAAGATACACACTTTAAATATCTTACAGTTGTATTTCAATTACACCTCAATGAAGCTGAACAAATATTAATGAAAATTTGACACTGTTTCACACTAAATATTTTAAATCAAGGATATATTTTACACTCACAGCACATCTCAATTTGGATGCTCAATTTTCATTTGCAGTTGAAAAGTATAGGGTTGAAAAACTAGATTCACATTCCTAAATTGTTCCAAACATAATTAAAAGTATACCAAAAACTGAAGTATCATTTTTTTAAAAATCTAAATAAATAAAAATTAAATTAGTAGCTCAGTTGTATTAGCCGCATTTTAGGTACGCAATAGCCATATATAGTTAGTAGCTACTATATGGAACAATACAGTTCTGTAGCTTAAGAGAGGGATCTAAGCTGAAGATTCTTCAGAATACAGATGGAATGTAACACCAAAAGAATAAGTGAGATCACCCAGGAAGAATATGTAGGAGGAGAAGAGATAGATGCTGGGTGATGTCCAAGGGCCTGCCCCTCTCCATGCTACTTCTGAGACTTCAGTCATGGCTTATAATTGTTCATTATCTTCAATTTGGGCATAGGATGAAGATTCTAGGCCATATTTGAAAATGGGCTACTGAGATTGTCATTGAGATGGAGGTATCCTTTTGCATGAGTTCAAGAGTATGTACATGTTTGCTGAGCCCTCCTGATCCCTTGCAGATCTGGGTTATCTTAACTTGGCACAAACTCCATCTCATGGTCTGCAAAGGCCAGTGCTCTCCTGAGATTCCTTTAGCTACACCATCTCCTTTAGCCTACAGGATGCGTGTGGTCTCTGGATCATTTCAAATCATCTGGTCTGGAAACCCAGACCCTACACTGCTTTCTACAAAAACTCCTTTCATACCAAGTATTGCCTTACTGAAGGTTTGTGCCAATGACAGACAGTTGTTAATGATTTCTCTGGCTTCCTTCTCCTCCCTAACCCCCTCCCTCTTTTGCATTACTCTCTTCTCTACTCAGGGACAAACACATTGCTTGGTTTTCTAGCTGGGTAGCTTAAATTTGTTCTTAGTGTCTTTCTCTAAATCCTAAATGTTTTTGTCCTGCTTTTTTATCCAAAACATTCAATAGCATCCTTAAAAAGAATTTAGATGAATCAAATAATCTCCCCTTCATTATAGTTGTTTTCTGAACTGGGTCTTTTTTTCTTCATCTCATCCTGTGTCATGGCTCATCTTTATATTCCCTACAGTGCCTGCTCACAGAAAGTGGTCAGTTTATATTTGTTTAATAACTGCCCTTGTTTCCTACTTCCCATAAAACCTCTTTTTCAGAGGAGAGTTGAACTAATTTCTCCTTTGCCCATTTCATCCAGGCCACAGACAAAACCACAGCTCATTTGGTGGCTGAAGCTTACTGAAAGCTTCCTTTCCTCTTGATGCAGCCAGTTTATTTAATCACACGGCAGTGTTGGCCTGAGGGTAGCAAGGGTTGTTGGAACAGTGATTGCTTGACACTGGGGGATAAGAAGAGCCTTACCTTCCGGATTTAACATGCTGTGGCCCAGGAAATTGAACTTTCAAGTCTACAGTCTTGCAGTGAGTGTGGTCAAGAAGGGAGTACTGGTTGGCTTTGAGCATCATTGAGAAACAGATAATTTGAGTATTTGGGATGCATACTGAAGACTGAGAAAGAGAATAAAAAATTGTGTATCTTTAAAGGGTAAAAATCAGAGAAATGGCAATGGCCTTTGATGCCAACATACTTAGGCAAAGCAAAGTGGCAGCTTGAGTTGCCAAAGAATTATTTTCTTCATTTATTCATCCATTCACTCATTCATTCACCAGGCAATTCCTGGCTAGCATTTATTGAGTGATTAACACGTATCAGGCAATATTCCAAGCACTTTACTTGCATTGACTCATTTAATCCTCCAACTAACCCTGTTAATCTGGCACTATAAGAAGTTAAATTGCTCAGGCTTGCATAGTTAGTAATATAGGGGAGTCAGAATTTGACAGGTTGTCTGATTCCAGAATCTTTTTGATTTTACCACTAGTTAGACAGGTGAGCAATACTGGGTTCCTATTCTCAGGGACTTTACATTCTGGTAGTTGAGATAGCCAATAAACATGTAAGTAAAAAGTAAATGGGAAATATTGTTTCAGATAATGAAAAAGGATAGCATAATGAGATTGGGCAGGTATGGCCACTCAGAAAAGATGACATTTGAGCCAACATGCAAGGGATGAGAAGCTAGATACATGAAGATCTGGAAAAAGAGTGTTTCAGGCAGAAGAAATAGCTAAAATAGGTTCTCACCATGGGTCTAGTAAAACTGTTGATGCTCTGCTTAGATCCCCTTCCCTGGGCTAAGAGACCATCGTCTAGCTGCTGTGAGTGTTGGCTGCTATCTGGTCACAACAGCAATTGCCCTCAGTCAGAAGAGAATGCCTAAGATGATGTCCTCCCTTGAGAGTAGGCCCCACAGCCAATGGCTGATTGGTAGAGTGGTATAAGATGTTGGCCTCTTGCCTCAAGTGGGGCTATGGGATCATCAGGCTGAGCCTAGGGAGTGTCCAGTGGGGATCCTGTGGACATGTTTGATTGGCTTCCTCCCATTCCATGTTCTGCTTTCCTCACTCTCTTGCAGTTTTGTCCTGAGATCCTTCCCTCAATAAACCATATGCACCAGAATCCCCATTACAGGGTATGCTTCTGGGAAACACAACCTAAGATAATGGGGAAGAGTCTGGTGTCATGGAAGGACAGCAAGGGAGGCCAGTGTGGCAGAAGCATAGTGAGAAAGGGAGAGAGTGTCAGGGCATGAATGCACAGGGGAGAAGGGGACAGCTGAAGGAAAACTATGCAGCCAGTAAAAAACTTAGATTTCATTTCAAGAGCAATGGGAAGCCTTTGGAAAGTAAGTTAGGTATTTATATGGTCTCCTCAGTTGCAGTGTAGAGAATGAACTGTGGGGTTGGGATGAGGCAGAGGGCCTGGCTCCCATCACTTGTAATATTCCAGCCAAGAAATGATAGTGCCTTGCATTTAAAAAGGTAGTGGTGAAGGATATGAGTTAGGGTCTGGATTTCAGATATATTCCAGAAGCAGAGTTAGGACTTCCTGTTAAATTTGGTATGGCAGAGTTAAGAAATCTAGGTTTAGCAGTCAGGCAAATGGCTAAGTGTGGTTGGAACAGTACTTGCTTTATCTTAAGCCCTGGAAATTTTGCAATGGGTTATCTATTCTTAATTCCAGTTTCCTCATTGGTGGATGAATCTGAAAGCTGATACATTTTTGAATTGAAATGCTACACAACAGTGGTTAGGGGAAAGTAAGGGAATCATTCAATCATGTTTTTCTCCATGGAAGCTTCCTTTCAATTGTTCATAACTAAGGGTGTTTGCTCCTTCTTGCTCCTCCTATTTCTTTAACAGTTATGATGTGGTTTTGATCATATACTCCTTTTAAGATGGGAAAAGCAGTTCCATATCTCCCTGCTTTCTTCTGGGCAGACCACTTTGTGCAAGGCTTACTGCCACAGCAATGGCCTTGATCAAGCAAAGGCCGAGGAGCCATGCAGCACCAGGGAGGGCAGAACTCCATTCCCCGCTTGTTCTCAATTCCAAGCGGATGTGAGTGGGAAAGAAAGTGTGGAGGGACTGTTTGTGTGAGAATGATTACCTTTCCCTTCAGAGAGCCTCCTGGAATATGGAATAGATTAGGATACTCAGAAGCTGTGAATGCTACAGATCATACCCAGAGGAGTGGTGAGCATCCCAAGGGCCCAGGCCTCCCTGATTTCAGGGAGAGGCCTGGAATTAGCGGGAGGCCCTGAATGAGGAGTCTAGGCTCCTGGTGGAGGAAGGGAGATTTTCTTCATCCTCCTTTGTTCAAAAGCAAGCCTGGTTTTGTTTGTTTTTTGGGGTTTTATTATTATTATTTTTTTTTTTGGCTTTTTTCCCTCCTCTAGTGGGAGAGTTAAGACACATGCATAGCCAAAAATTTATTAACCCTTCTTAACTTTCCTAAACTAGGGGGGGAAATCAGTGTCTTCAGGAGAGTATCATTCATAAAGCTCCTTGGGATTTGGGGATGTCAGAATTAGGAAAGGAGATCCAAGTACTCACACTAAAAAGAAAAGTGAGTCTTGATTACAGAGAGGTGCTTAACAGACCCACAAGTAATTGGAGGGACAGAGTCCACATGGGTCTTTTAATTGATGGAAGTAAATCATTTACAGTATGAACAATAAGTGGAAAAGAGGTCACAGCTTTTCCTGATTCACTGTGTCCAAGCCACACGCCCCCATCACTTCCTGCTTCATGCACTGCCATTGTGCCTTGACTTGTAGCCAAAATAAGTACTTAATTTTCATTCTCTAAGTGTGCAAGCAATATTTGTCTAATTTTTGGTGATGTCTCTGTTATCAGTGTCTCGAACAGTATAAACTTTAGGAGGACCAAGAGGTAACATTCAGTGCCAAGCACAGAAGTAGGTACAACTTTGCTGCTTTGAGTCAGGATCTGGCCTTGTCCCCCATCTCCCACTCTTCCTGTAGCCAGGTGTAATGATCTTTTGTTTCTACCTGCAGCCCTGCTGAGTCTTAGTTGGACACTAGTTCCTGCTCCCAGTAAGAATCATTTAAGAATCATCCTCAGAGTTATGTGAAATGGTTCCTTCTGCCCCATCAATCCTGCTTTAGTTAACCAGAGCTTGAGGAGCCAGTGGGCCATGCTTAGAAGAATGTCAGGCATGTGGCTGGAGGTGTTGGGCTGGTGTGGAGATGTGGCCCGGAATTTAGGAGTGAGTCAGAAGTAAGGGTATACCTTTAGGAAATTCATAGTGAGGATGGAAGCCATTGAGGATCATCATGGGATAAATATAGACAGTGCAATGAGCAGAGAACAGGGCAAGGCTTGTATTTTTAAGAATAATCTCTATTAAGTGATGGACAAAGAATAGTGAAAAAACACAAGGACATGTCAAATGAGCAGTAGGAAAAGTTGGAGGGAAACCAGCATTACAGAAACCAAGGAACAGACAGTTTCATCTTGAGAGGCAAGAGTGCTGCTGGGAACACAAACAGGATGGGTGGTGAACTGAGGCCTTGGATTTTGCTGGGTCTTTGAGAAGATAATTCCAAAAGATAGAAGAAAAGAAGAGCTAAGATGCATGAGACTGAGGAATGGGCCTCCCATTTATTTGGTTCCTTCTAACTTTTATGCTGGATGCTATTCAGACAATATCTTGTTTTATTGAGGGACAAAAAGAGGAAGCAGAGGAGTAGGAGGGAGGATGGTAGAAAATGGTAAGTCTAGAGATTGAGGAGTGGATCCAGAGGGGGTGTTTTTGGTGTTTGTGTGTTTATTTCTTTGTGGATGAGAAGATTTGAACATGTGTTGAGGAATTAGACAAATAGCCATTGGAGAAGGAAAACAGACCATAGTCATGGGAAGGAGGCCCCAGCCTGACAGGGGGCAGGTGAAGGGGTTAACCTGTCCATGTGGCAGGGAAAGTTCCTCCAAGATGGGAGGGAAGGAAGAAAGTGTGGGTGATGATCCAAAGAAAACTTAAGGAGTTGGGGAGGAAACTTGTGGGAGTTCTCATCAGATGTTCTCAATTTTCCCAGGGAAGTAGGTGGAGAGGTCATCTTTGAGAGTGAAGGGGTAGGGGAGGAAATAGACCTGGAGGAGAATGAAGGCAGGCGGGAAGACTGTGGTGGTGAATTCCATGACAGGGAGAATACCGTGGGTGATAAAAAGGGTTGTAGCTAGGCACCAAGCCCAGCTACCAAGGTCCACCCTCTCTGCTTATTCTATTCCAGCCCCTTTTGGTTCTGATGTTGGCAAGGGCCAAGAGAGCCTTTACTTTCTCAGAGTTTTATTGAATTAGGGGGAGATAGTAAAGGGGAAAAACGCTGAATTGCTTTTAAATAGCCAGAAAGACTTTATGGAGGAGAAGAAAATTTACAAGGATTTGATCTAAGAACATAGAGAAAGTTGGAGGAATAATAAGAGATCAGATGGCCCTCTCTGGAAGTGTATCCCTTAGTTTTTTTGTTTTGTTTTGTTTTGTTTTTTGGGGGAAAGGAGGAAAAGCAATTATTACTCAGTGGATTACCCAAGTTCCTCTTTTTCCTTCATTGTTTCACTGCCAAAAGTTGGTTTGTAACCCATTTAAGCCACATTACCACATCTTACCTCTAATAAATGATGGATTGGGGATTTTTCAGGTTATGTGTGTTTTTCAACCATCAGCATTATGACTGATGGAATATTTTCACAGCAATAAGTATACTCTAATGCTATCTCCAAGCCCAGGGTGAAAGTTTTACTTAAAGTCTTTCAAATACATTCTTATCCATAATCTTGACCTTCAATTTGTAAGAGACTTCCTTATTTTTTTTTCTTCTAGTTTTGGTGGAGAATTTCTCAGTCTGGAAATCCAACGGACATACCTTCCTCAAATTACACACTGAAAACAGTGGTCTCTATAGATATCTGAATGTGGTTCCATGCCTCTTACTTCATTAACTTGAATCTACTGTAGAGAAATTTCAGGGTGGAGTATTCAAAAATATCTAGTGATGTTTAGTTTGCTGATAACTAAGCTGAAATAATTGGGACTGGTTATATAATTTGCAGGTCCCAGTGCAAGATGAAAATATAGGGTCTTTGCTGAAAAAAATATTAAGAATTTCAAGATGGCAACAGCAGAGCATTAAACCAAGTACGGGTCCTTCCAATCATGGGACCCTGTGTGACTGCATGAGTCACACGTCCATGATGCCTGTTCTGGAAACAATACAAGAGTAGTAACACAAGTTACAAAGACCTCACTAACTTTCCCCATTCCTTGCCTCTCACTACTGAGCTTTAGTTTTGGGTATTTGGTATAAACCATGAGCTATGTTCTCCTTTAACTCTTTTTGTGGAAAAATTGAATGAGGCCAACATAGGACTATTAGGATCTGCTGTTCTGTGACTATCCAGGGACTGAGACAGGGAGCTGGGAATAGGGTAGTGGGTGGACAGAGCTGTGCACAGGTCAACCTGGGAGGCATGTCCTGGTATAGGATCACATATTGGCTCCTAGGCAGTTTTAATTTTTTTTGAGATGTGATTTTTTTTTTTTTTTCAGAATTGCCTATGAGGTATTATCCTCTTGCTTCTCTGAAAACAAAAATTTGGCAGCTAAAGCAGACTATTCACGTTAGGATAGCCTTGCCAGAGAAAAGAAGCCCACTTTGCCATTGGGCATAAGGTTCCAACTGGGAGTAAGTATGTGTCCAATTTGTGATCTTATTCATAGTAGAAATCCCTTGCACTTCTCTGCTTTCTGATGGAGAGTATTCTAAGCCCTGAATATAAAGTTTTGACTTCAGTGATTAACAGCCTGATAAATCTCATCTAATTTAAAATGTCTGGAGTGGGGGGAAGAAATCTCCATCCATGAGGGATTTTTTTGTAGCTGCCCTAGGAAATATATCAGGGTTATCCCACCAGAGTGACAGTGAGGTGGCAGAGATTTTAGATTCACGGTAGATCATGGGTGAGAAACTCCAAAGCCTGCTAAAAATTAGATGCAAACAACTATGCAAGTTCAGAATCGGTAGGTCAGAAGTCAAAGACAGGAAAGAGAATTGGTGGGGAAGGGCAGCCCAATCCCTGGAGGGCGTAACAGAGGTGCTGGAAGGTTCAGGCAAATAGCATCTGGGGGAATGCGGTGGGAACTGGGAAGGTGGGGCATGGACTAGTGCGAAAGGACTAGCCTTGTAAAAGTTTCAATTACCAAGGCAACTTGTTCAACATTTCCTCCTATTGCCTCTAAGGTATGTGGAGTACAGTTGCCAAGCAGGGGTGGTAACTATTGACTGAAATGGGCATGGCAGGAGGCAGAGCAAGAGGTTCTGTAGAAAAGAGCATCATAACTATGTAGTCATCTTATTCTGAAGAGGAAGTCTTTGCATTTTCTCTTTTGGCCTGTTAAAAAAGACTCTTCAAGGGCAAAGACCATTTATTCTTTTCTTGTCCTTCTAGTCTATAGCATATGACAACATTATCATGTCCTCCTTCTCTACCCCTTATTTTATTATGGAGGCATAATTTGGATACAGTAAAATACACAAATTTGAAGACTAAGCTTGGTGAACCTGTATACCCACAACCTAGATCAAGATAGAGAACATTTCTATTCCTCCAGAAATTTCACCTAAACCCCATTCCTTATCAATAACTACCCCTGTCATAAAAATCATGGGGGGGGGAGCCTGTTCTGACCTCTATCCTATTCAGTAGTTTTGACTTCCCTTGAATTTCATATAGATGGAATCAGAGAGTATGTCCTCTTTTGTGTCTGGCTTATTATGTTCATCATTATGTCTGGAAATTCATCTGTGTTATTGTGGGTAGCTGTAGTAGTTCATTCTTTTGCATTGCTGAGTAGTATTCCCTTGAATGAGTACTCCATGATTTATTTGTTCTCCTGCTGATGGGCATTTGGGTTGTTCCCATTTTGGGGGTATGTGAATAAAACCACTACAAGCTTTCTTGTATGTCTGTGAGTGCCTGTGTGTGTGTGCGTCCTCCCCCACCAAACACTTCTTTGGGGGGGAGGATTTAGAATCCAGGGTATGGCTCTCTCTTTATCCTCTTCCTATTTCAGGGACTTCTCCTTCTGATGTCCTCTGCTGTTCTCTCCTTATTTCCTCAACTTCTGAATGTTGGGCTTTCCCAGCCCACCCGTTCAGATCTTGGCCCTCTTCTCTATCTAGACTCACGTTCTGGGTAATCTCCTACAGTCTCATGGCTTTAAGCACCATCTATATCATTGTGATGCCCAAATTTATATCTTCAACTCAGATTTCTCACTTAAACTCCAAACTGATATATTTAAATATTTTTTTCAGTATCCCTACTTGGATATTAAATGGGCATCTCAAACTTTATAGGACAGAAACTGGCCTTCTGATCTAACCCTGGTATTTCTTATCTCAGTTGTGGCCCCTCCATCCTCTCAGGTGCTCGAGTTAAAATATGGGAGCAATTATTGACTCTTCCATTTTTCTCCCACCTTACATCCAATTCACTAGAAAATCCTGTGGAAGTTACCTCTCAAATTATATCTCAAATCCAACCATTTTACCACATCCACTCCCGTGCCATTTCCAAGACTGATATTCTGCTTCAGGCTTTATCTCACTATAGCCTTCTCTTCACAAAGAAGCCAGGATGATCCTTTTTATTTTTTTAAATTGTTATTGTTATGCTAATCACCATACATTACATCATTAGTTTTCATGTAGTGTTCCATGATTCATTGTTTGTGCATAACACCCAGTGCTCCATTCAGAATGTGCCCTCTTTAATACCCATCACCAGGCTAACCCATCCCCCTACCCTCCTCCCCTCTAGAACCCTCAATTTGTTTCTCAGAGTCCATCATCTCTCATGGTTCGTCTCCCCCTCCGATTTCCCCTGCTTTATTCTTCCCCTCCTGCTATCTTCTTCTTCTTCTTTTCTTTTTTCATAACATATATTGCATTATTGGTTTCAGAGGTACAGATCTGTGATTCAACTTTCTTGCACAATTCACAGTGCTCACCAGAGCACATACCCTCCACAATGTCTATCACCCAGGCACCCCATCCCTCCCACCCACCCCCGATTCCAGCAAACCTCAGTTTGTTTCCTGAGATTAAGAATTCCTCATATCAGTGAGGAATCATTCCTCATATGATACATGTCTTTCTCAGATTGACTTATTTCGCTCAGCATAACACCCATTTCCATCCACATCGTTGCAAATGGCAAGATCTCATTCCTTTTGATGGCTGCATAATATTCCATTGTGTATATATACCATTTCTTCTTTATCCATTAATCTGTCAATGGACATCTTGGTTCTTTCCACAGTTTGGCTATTGTGGACATTGCTGCTATAAACATCAGGGTGCATGTACCTTTTCGGATCCCTACATTTGTATCTTTGGGGTAAATACCCAGTAGTGCAATTGCTGGGTCGTAGGGTAGCTCTATTTTCAACTGTTTGAGGAACCTCCATACTGTTTTCCAGAGTGGCTGCACCAGCTTGCATTCCCACCAACAGTGTAGGAGGGTTCCCCTTTCTCTGCATCCCCGCCAACATGTCATTTCCTGACTTGTTAATTTTAGCCATTGTGACTGGTGTGAGGTGGTATCTCATTGAGGTTTTGCTTTGGATTTCCCTGATGCCGAGCGATGTTGAGCACTTTTTCATGTGTCTGTTGGCCATTTGGATGTCTTCTTTGGAAAAAATATCTGTTCATGTCTTCTGCCCATTTTCTTTGGGTGTTGAGTTTGATAAGTTCTTTATAGATTTTGGATACTAGCCCTTTATCTGATACGTCATTTGCAAATCTCTTCTCCCATTCTGTCAGTTGTCTTTTGGTTTTGTGGACTGTTTCTTTTGCTGTGCAAATCTTTTTGTCTTGATGAAGTCCCAATAGTTCATTTTTGCCGTTGCTTCCCTTGCCTTTAGCGATGTTTCGAGGAAGAAGCTGCTGCGGCTGAGGTCGAAGAGGTTGCTGCCTGTGTTCTCCTTTAGGATTTTGATGGACTCTTGTCTCACATTTAGGTCTTTCAACCATTTTGAGTCTATTTTTGTGTGTGGTGTAAGGAAATGGTCCAGTTTCATTCTTTTGCATGTGGCTGTCCAATTTTCCCAACACCATTTTTTGGGAAGAGACGGTCTTTTATCCATTGGACCTTCTTTCCTGCTTTGTCGAAGATTAGTTGACCATAGAGTTGAGGGTCCATTTCTGGGCTCTCTATTCTGTTCCATTGATCTATGTGTCTGTTTTTCTGCCAGTACCATACTGTCTTGATGATCACAGCTTTGTAATAGAGCTGGCAGTCCAGAATTGGGATGCCGCCAGATTTGCTTTTCGTTTTCAACATTCCTCTGGCTATTCGGGGTCTTTTCTGGTTCCATACAAATTTTAGGATTATTTGTTCCATGTCTTTGAAAAACGTGGATGGTATTTTGATGGGGATTGGATTGACTGAGTAGATTGCTCTAGGTAGCATTGACATCTTCACCATATTTGTTCTTCCAATCCATGAGCATGGTACATTTTTCCATTTCTTTTTGTCTTCCTCAATTTCTTTCATGAGTATTGTATATTTATCTGAGTACAGATCTTTGCCTCTTTGGTTAGATTTATTCCTAGGTATCTTATGGTTTTGGGTGCAATTGTAAATAAGATCGACTCCTTAATTTCTCTTTCTTCTGTCTTGTTGTTGGTGTATAGGAATGCCACTGATTTCTGTGCATTGGTTTTATATCCTGCCACTTTACTGAATTTCAGTATGAGTTCTAGCAGTTTTGGGGTGGAGTCTTTTGGGTTTTCCACATAAAATATCATATCAACTGCAAAGAGTGAGAGTTTGACTTCTTCTTTGCCGATTTGCATGACTTTGATTTCTTTTTGTTGTCTGATTGCTGTGGCTAGGATTTCTAATACTATGTTGAATAGCAGTGGTGATAGTGGACATCCCTGCCACGTTCCTGACCTTAGGGGGAAAGGTCTCATTTTTCCCCATTGAGAATGATATTCACTGTAGGTTTTCCATAGATGGCTTTTATGATATTGAGGTATGTACCCTCTATCCCTATACTCTGAAGAGTTTTGATCAAGAAAGGATGCTGTACATTGTCAAATGCTTTTTCTGCATCTATTGAGAGGATCATATGATTCTTGTTCTTTCTTTTGTTAATGTATGGTATCATGTTTATTGATATGCGCATGTTGTACCAACCTTGCAGCCCAGGGATAAGTCCCACTTGGTCGTGGTGAATAATCCTTTTAATGTACTGTTGGATCCTATTGGCTATTATTTTGGTGAGAATTCTTGCATCCATGTTCATCAAGGTTATTGGTCTGTAATTCTCCTTTTTGATGCGGTCTTTGTCTGGTTTGGGGATCAAGGTAATGGTGGCTTCATAAAACGCGTTTGGAAGTTTTCCTTCCATTTCTGTTTTTTGGAATAGTTTCAGGAGAATAGGTATTAATTCTTCTTGAAATGTTTGGTAGAATTCCCCTGGGAAGCCATCTGGCCCTGGGCTTTTGTGTTTTGGGAGATTTTTGATGACTGCTTCAATTTTCTTAGTGGTTATAGGCCTCTTCATGTTTTCTATTTCTTCCTGCTTCAGTTTTGGTAGTTGATATATCTCTAGGAATATATCCATTTCTCCAGTTTCTGCCAGTAATTTGCTGGCATAATATTTGCTCATAATATGTTCTTCTAATTGTATTTCTTTGGTGTTGGTTGTGATCTCTCCTCTTTCATTCATGATTTTGTTGATTTGGGTCATTTCTCTTTTCTTTTTGATAAGTCTGGCCAGGGGTTTATTAATCTTGTTAATTCTTTCAAAGAAGCAGCTCCTAGTTTTGTTGATCTGTTCTACTGTTCTTTTGGTTTCTATTTCATTGATTTCTGCTCTGATCTTTATTATTTCTCTTCTCCTGCTGGGTTAGGCTTTATTTGCTGTGTTTTCTCTAGCTCCTTTAGGTGTAGGGTTAGGTTGTGTATTTGAGACCTTTCTCGTTTCTTTAGAAAGGCTTGTATTGCTATATACTGTCCTCTTAGGACTGCCTTTGCTGCATCCCAAAGATTTTGAACAGTTGTGTTTTCATTTTCATTGGTTTCCATGAACTTTCTAAATTCTTCTTTAATTTCCTGGTTGACCCATTCATTCTTTAGTAGGATGCTCTTTAGCCTCCACGTATTTGAGTTCCTTCCAACTTTCCTCTTGCGACTGAGTTCTAGTTTTAAAGCATTGTGGTCTGAAAATATGCAGGGAATGATCCCAATCTTTTGGTACCAGTTGAGACCTGATTTGTGACCTAGGATGTGATCTATTCTGGAGAATGTTCCATGGGCAGTAGAGCAGAATGTGTATTCTGTTCCTTTCGGATGGAATATTCTGAATATGTCTGTGAAGTCCATTTGGTCCAGTGTGTCATTTAAAGTCTTTATTTCCTTGTTGATCTTTTGCTTAGATGATCTGTCCATTTTAGTGAGGGGGGTGTTAATGTCCCCCACTATTATTGTATTGTTGTCAATGTGTTTCTTTGCTTTTGTTATTAATTGCCTGATATAATTGGCTGCTCCCATGTTAGGGGCATAGATATTTACATTTGTTAGATCTTCTTGTTGGATAGGCCCTTTAAGTAGGATATACTGTCCTTCCTCATCTCTTATTACAGTCTTTGGTTTCAAATCTAATTTGTCTGATATAAGGATTGCCACCCCAGCTTTCTTTTAGTGTCCATTAGCATGGTAAATGGTTTTCCACCCCCTCACTTTCAATGTGGGGGTGTCTTTGGGTCTAAAATGAGTCTCTTGCAGACAGCATATTGATGGGTCTTGTTTTTTCATCCCATCTGATAGCCTGTGTCTTTTGATTGGCACATTTAGCCCCTTTACATTCAGGGTAACTATTGAAAGATAGGAATTTAGTGCCATTGTATTGCCTGTAAGGTGACTGTTACCATATATTGTCTGTGTTCCTTTCTGGTCTATGTTGCTTTTAGTCTCTCTCTTTGCTTAGAGAACCCCTTTCAATATTTCTTGTAGGGCTGGTTTTGTGTTTGCAAATTCCTTTACTTTTTGTTTGTCCTGGAAACGTTTTATCTCTCCTTCTATTTTCAATGACAGCCTAGCTGGATATAGTACTCTTGGCTGCATATTTTTCTCGTTTAGTGCTCTGAAGATATCATGCCAGTCCTTTCTGGCCTGCCAGGTCTCTGTGGATAGGTCTGTTGCCAATCTAATGTTTCTACCATTGTATGTTACAGATCTCTTCTCCCAAGCTGCTTTCAGGATTTTCTCTTTGTCTCTGAAACTCGTAAATTTTACTATTAGATGTCGGGGTGTTGACCTATTTTTATTGATTTTGAGAGGGGTTCTCTGTTTCTCCTGGATTTTGATGCCTGTTTCCTTCCCCACATTAGGGAAGTTCTCTGCTATAATTTGCTCCAATATACCTTCTGCCCCCCTCTCTCTTTCTTCTTCTTCTTCTGGGATCCTAATTATTCTAATGTTGTTTTGTCTTATGTTATCACTTCTCTCTCGAATTCTGCCCTCGTGATCCAGTAGTTGTTTATCTCTCTTTTTCTCAGCTTCTTTATCTTCCATCA
Organism: Zalophus californianus; assembly: GCF_009762305.2. Lineage (NCBI taxonomy): Eukaryota > Metazoa > Chordata > Mammalia > Carnivora > Otariidae > Zalophus > Zalophus californianus. The sequence goes on along the minus strand of NC_045602.1, from coordinate 103,690,730 downwards.
TTTGGTCTTCTATATCATTGATTCTCTCTTCTGTCTCATTTATCCTAGCAGTTAGCACCCCCATTTTTGATTGCACCTCATTAATAGCCTTTTTGATTTTGACTTGGTTAGATTTTAGTTGTTTTATTTCTCCAGAAAGGGTTTCTCTAATAACTTCCATGCTTTTTTCAAGCCCAGCTAATATCTTTAAAATTGTCATTCTGAACTCTAGTTCTGACATCTTCCTAATGTCCGTATTGATTAGGTCCCTGGCAGTCAGTACTGCCTCTTGTTCTTTTTTTTGAGGTGAGTTTTTCCATCTCATCATTTTGTCCAGAGGAGAATCGATGAATGGGAGAACAAAATGCTAACAGGGTAACACCATCCCCAGAAAATATACTCTAAACAAATCAGAAAAGATCTGAAACTGGGGGAAAAGAAAGGGAAAGAAATGAAAAGGAAAAAGAAAAAAAAAAAAAAGAAAAAGATAAAAGAAAGAGAAACAGAAAAAAAGAAAAAAAACAGAATATGATCAAATATGATCAGGCTGGTGCATAGATCAGTGCCACACACTAGATTTTTGGTGTATTTTGGTCTGTTAGAAGAAAGTGTCTCCCAAAATTTTAAAGAAAGAAAAACTTATATATGTAAAAAAATGTGTTGTTATGATGAAGGGATGGAATATGACTGTAAAAATGAAAATTTTAAAAAATTTTATAAAAGGAATTGATAAGAAGTTGTTTGAAAAAAGAAAGAAGAGGATTTAAAAAAAAGAGAGAAAAAAAGGGAGAGAATGTGATGAGGCAGGAGACTAGAACAAAGCCATACACTAGAGATTTAGGGTATATTTTTATCTGTTAGAAGAAACTATATCTCAAAATTTTAAAGAGAGAACAACTCATATATATATATATATATATATATGCCCAAAATAAGGGTAACTACTCTGAAGGGTTAGAATATGACTCTAAAAATGAAAGATAAAAATGTTTTTTAAAAAAGGGATTGATAAGATGTTGGTTGAAAAAGGGAAAAAGAAAAATTTAAAAAAAAGCCATTAAAATAATTAACTTTGAAAGACTAAAGTATCATGGTGAAAAAAAGCCGTGGATTCTACGTGCAGTATTCCCCTAGCTCTGGAGTTCTGCCGTTCTCATTGATCAGTAAACTTGGTCTTGGTTGGCTGTTCTTGCTGATCTGGGGGAGGGACCTGTTGCTGTGGTTCCCAAATGTCTTTGCCAGAGGCAGAATTGCCCCACCCTTGCCTGTCCGGGCTAAGTAATCTGCTTGGGTTTGCTCTCCGGAGCTTTTGTTCCCTGCAGGCTTTCCGTGCAGCTTTGGAGGACGAGAGTGAAAATGGCAGCCTCCCAATCTCCCCCCGGGAGGAGCTGAGAACTCGGGCCCCGCTCCTCAGTGCACCCCCAGATAAAAGCAGTCAATCACTCCCATCTCCCCGGTCTCCAGCCGCACTGTGTGCTCATCCGGCCTGTGACTGAGCGTTTCTATCTCTGGCGCATGACCGTGTGTGGAGTCTCCAAACCCAGCAGATCCCTGCGGTGCGCTCCCGTGCCACTCCTCCCAGGGGAGGAAGAGGAGTCTCCCTGGATCTGCCGCTTGTTGGGTCCCTGCTGGAGGAGCAGTAGCCCGACTGTGCCGCGAATCACAGTTTATGGCAACCCCGAGCTGAGAGCCCACGCCTCAGCTCCGTCTCAGCAGCCGGCTTCCCTGCTCCGATACCTGGGAGCTCTGCCGCACTCAGGCACCCCCGGTTTTTCTGTGACCCCGAGGGTCCTGAGACCACACTGTACCGTGGGTTCCACCTCCCGCTTAGCCACTGGAGCGATGTCCCTCAGTGGAGCCGACTTCTGAAAGATCCAATTTTGTACTCTGCTGCTCTATCACTTGCCAGAAGCAGCTGATGGAGGACCTCTCCCTTGCCGTCTATCTTCCCAAATATTGCCTTGGATTCACTTCTCCGCACGTCCTACCTTCCAGAAAGTGGTTGCTTTTCTGTTCAGAGAGTTGCTGTTATTCTTTTTCTTCGATCTCCTGTTGAATTCATAGGTGTTCAGAATGGTTTGATCCCTATCCAGCTGAATTCCTGAGACCAGACGAAATTTAGGTCTCCTACTCCTCCACCATCTTGCTCTGCCCCCTTTTTATTTTTTAATTATTTATTTTTAAGATTTTATTTATATATTTGACACAGAGAGAGAGAGAGAGCACAAGCAGGGGGAGTGGCAGGCAGAGGAAGAGGCAGAAGCAGGCTCCCTGCTGAGCAGAGATCCTGACATGGGCTCAATCCCAGGACCGTGGGATCAGATTCTGAGCCCAAGCCTAAAACGCTTAACCGCCTGAGCGACCCAGGTGCCCCAGGATGATCCTTTTTAAAGCATAAGCCAGATCATGTCACTTATCTGCTTGGAATCCTCCAAAGGCATCTCATCTTGGTCATCGTCAAAGTCAAATCTCTTACAATGGCTTATGAAGCCCTACCTGTTTCTGTCCCTCTCTTTTAAGCCTTCTCTTCCTACTATTTCCCCCTTGCCTATCCTGCTCCAAGAACTTTGGTTTCCTTGCTATTTGTGAACAAGCCAAGCAAATTTTCTCCTTGAGAAATTTGCCCTTCCTCTTTGCTCTCCCTGAAATGGTATTCCTCCAGATACCTGCACAGCTTACTCCTTTCCTTCCTACCAAGTCTATCAAATATAATTTTATAATGGAGGATTTCTCTGAGCACCTTCTTTAAAGCAGTAATTCCTCCTCATGCCATGCCATATTTTAAGGATATATAATATGTCAACTTGTTTATTTGTTTATATCCTGTCTTTTACAAAGAGTTCCTTAGAAAGAGTTACCTTTTATCTGTAAAAACAAGTAGTTTAAAGAAGCATACTTTTCTCTTAATCTTAAATTAGATTATAATTTGAAGGAGATTACATTTATTTTTATCATTCACAATGCTTAGTTTATCTACCTTAATGCTGTTTGATTACTTTGTGGGTTTGGTTGAATCATAGAAAAAAATTAATACCTTAATCAAAACAGCTGTGGAAAATTGATGTTACTAAAGGGAATGTGGTTTTTACCAAATAAACGTCATATAATCTTGAGCAAGTGGGTTTGCTGACCCTTTCTGAGTCTCAGTTTCCACATCTGTAAAGTGAGGGTCATAATTTTTTAATATTTGCCTCAAAGATAAATTCAGCATGAATCAAAAAATTAAAGCAGGCTCTCTGGCATTTGGAGTTATAGGCATATTTTTGGAGAACATTAATTTAGATGTTACATAAAAGCATATATAAACTGTAAGATGTAGTACAAAGTATGATTTTAAAGTATTAAGGTATTGAGTAATTGTAATCCTGGACATCTCTCTCTGTGGATGTCTCTGTTTATACATGGGTTTCTCTTCAGTCATTCTAATGGTGTCTGTCTGAGCACAATGTGGTTATTACATGAAGTCTCCACTTCTCTGGAACCTTCTGTTACATGCCTCTGGTCTTCACAAAGTGATTGTTAACTTCCAGGTGGCCTCCCATTCTGACTCCGGCAATGGGCCAATTTCTTGATTCTATCTCACAATGTAACTTCCAAAGTAAATGTCTATTAAGCCTTTGTGTAAACATTCCAGGCCTGTAGCAAAATCAACTGAACATAAATCACCCAAGGAAAGGGGTGTAGGAGAATGTGTAAGTTTGAAAAATGAAATAATACAGTGCAGTTTCATTGTGGATCTTTGGCCTCAGTTACCTCCACTGTGACTTTCTCTGGTCTACATCACCATTCATCCTCAGAGGTGGCGGTTTTCAGTTACTCCAGTGAGCTCTGCCCAAATATAGAGAAAAAAGTTCTTCATATTAAAAAGATGCAAAGATGCCTATTTACAAATGGGCTAAACTGGTGTTTTAAATAAAAACCAGATTCTACCATCTTCTAGTCACTAACTATTTTGTTCATGTTTAGAGGGTTTGGCTGGAAATCAAAGAGAGTGGTGGTGATAAGTTTGGTTTTGCCTTGGTATTTCTTCCTTCTTTAGAAATGGATTGTGGATGAAAGTTCTTGATTTTACAAATTGATTTTGGATATTTTTTCCTTTGAAAAGAAGGGTAATAAGATGAAATGAAAGCCCTGCCTGAAGGAATGAAAGGGGAGTAAAGGGCAGGTATCTGACAAAAGGAACTTGGTTTGAATCCTGCCTTGAGGGGCTCAGGTGTGCATTATGTCTTTCAAGTGTTAGCTTGTCAACTTGACAATAGTTTCTCCAAACTTTACTTTTCCTAAAAATGTGACCCAGGAAACATGTGTGAATTTACTCCAATGCAGAAGGTAGACATTTTCAATTAGGTTATCAGATTTTCAGAATAGAGCATTTCAGCTTAGAGAATGTTTTCTTTTCCACATACCTAGAAGGGTCTAAAGCAAATGTCATGGTGTTTTAAAATGCCTTTAATTTTACTAATTAAAATATTTTTCAACCTTACTCTTTCTTCTTGTTGGAAACCATTATAGAAGAAAAGAGCTCACCAAAAGAGATTTTGATGGTATGAAGTGTTGTCATAAAATTTGATAAGCTTTGGAATGAGTTACCAGAAAAGATCACACAGAATCCTTCTCCAGAAGGTGATTCAGGATATTGTCTCCTTCGCTAGGGTTTTTGGTTCTCCCTGAATGTACAAGATGGCCAAAGAATTTGAACACTTGCATTGTACCCCTTAATCACTGATGTCATTGCCTCTCATATTCCTTTAGCCACACCATCAAGTCACTTACAGATGGTTTTAGTTTTGTCAATGTCTTCCTACATCTTTAAGCCTGAATGCATCCTGTTCCTCAAGGCTGCTCCTCCAATGCATGGACCTGGTTGGGAGTCTCTGCTGCATGATCACTGCCCCACAATTGCCCTCAAAAATGAGGGATGGAGTTGGTAGATAAATTCCCCAGCTACCTCCTCCCTCAGAGGGATAATTCTACAGTATGTGTGTGTGTGTTCTGTGAAATCACATAGAGCGTCCCCAGGGGGATTGCACCAGTTGCCCACAGTAGTAACCTGTTTGTGAACACACCCTTAATTGTTTCCTTTCTTTCCCTGCCTCTACTGATACTTCATCTCCCATGTAAACTACTTCTACCCAAATATTGTCTCAAGGTCTGTTTCTGAGGAAATCCAAACTAAGACAATATCTAACCACCTCACTTAAAGAATTGATTTAACTAAGCATGGCATCTGTCAAGACTTTATTTCTTCAGTTCTAATAGTCTAGTGTTGATGATAATGATGATGATGATGATGATTTATTTAGCACTCACTATGTACCAGGCATAGTTCCAAATACTTTATATATAAACATTAAAAAAATTTTATGAGGTATGTATCATGACTCCCCACATTGTACAGATAAGAAAGTAGAAGCATGGGTAGGGGCAGGTGATTTGCTTAGTCACAAAGCCAGTAAATTTTCCATCTGGGATTCAAACTCAGGCATCTGCAACTGGAGTTCCTAACTACTAAGCCATCCTGCCTACTCCTTTGAGAACCAAATAAAATAATGGACATGAAGGTTGCTTAAAATAAAAGTTCTATACAAGAAGGATGATTGTAATGAAAACCTTCCTAACCTTATCTTTTTACAACTCCTGCACGTTGAGATTTTTATCAAAAGTAGAGGCTGACTCCGCATTCACTCCAGTCACTGAAAGCCACTTACAAACTAGTTGAACTTGGTCTAAAAGGATATTAGATTCCATTTCCTAATTACTGTTGTTTTTTGCAATCATCATGAAGAAGTCTATTGTCAAGATTAAGGAGGTTTCATTGCAGTGGATTGTAAGAGGTACTGGGGCAGCTGATACACTGAGGTGCCATTAAAAAATATATCACCACGGAAGGATAATTTTGCTGCAGGCAAGATTGCTTTGGGTGTGTGTTCCAGTTTAGATGCCAAAAATGCTAAGACTTGGAGAAAGGAGAGGAGAAAGTAGAGCTACTTTCTCTGTATGCTTTGCTGTTTAGAAGGGAGAGAGAAAAACAGAAGGAAATGCTCATCTCTTCTCTTGGGATCTTTCAAAGACCTCCCACCAAAACAGGATGGTTGAACTTTGCTTTGGTAAGGGATGACTTGCTGGAAGTTGAAAAGCCTTGCAGGGGAACACAAGTCCAGTTTTGCACAGCTCCTGAGGAGCTGCTGAGTTCAGGGTGTGGGAGATGGGATAGAGAAGGTCTGGGGACAGGTGTGGCTACAGCCTTATGGCTGAAAGCTTCCCTGCTAGGGCAGCTCCAGCCTGAGTAGTTCAAAACCCTGAGCAAAAGCAGTAGCAAAAAGGCATTCTGCTTCTTCTTGACTGTCTTCAAGTAGGCTATTTTTAGAGGAGCATAGAGATGGCTATGATGGGGCAGGCAAAATAGAAGGGATCTGACCTATATGGGGCCTAGGAAAAACAGTGTAGGTATTGGAAAGGCACAGAGGTGGGGAGAATATTCAGGATCCTGAACATTTCTGTGGCTCTCAAAATATAAGTCATGGGTACAGTCAATGATAGAGTTGACCTTGGTTCACTTGGTGCTTTAGCGAACTGTCTCTGTGCTTGGCACACTGCCACCCATCCAGGTCAGATGGGGGAATAAACACCATTAGCACATTGGTAAGTGTTTGTTTTCCTTTGGCATTAGGACTAAGAAAAATAAAGTGGGGAGGGTATCAGGCCCTGGAGTAAGCCTTTAAAAGGTTTCCCCTTTTGATTCTTTTATGATTGTCTATTTATAACAGCAACAATCACAGCAGAGAGAAAAAGACTTCAGTCACCCCTGGGATGCATTTTGTCAAAATTACATTTAAGTACTTTTTATTTATGAGCAAGAAGCATTATCTTTTATTATGTCTTTAAACCAGTGAGGGGAAGTTGTGTATAAACCAAGGTGTTGCTGTGGCCTGTTGTCTTTTTTTGAATCCCTGGAAAGGATCACCAAGAAGGGTGCTCCAGATAACGCCATCTGCCAGGCAGTTTGCATGAGAGGAAAGAGGCCTTTCTAAAGTCCATTAAAAATGATTCATTACTACTGGTCATACAAATGTTGCATTTTATTACTTAAATGCATAAATCATACATTGACAGATAGTTGTATATGCCATACTATTTTAGGCCCTGGGAGGACTAGAGAGGTACAAGATGTGATTATTATTCCCAAGAAAAGCCTAAATTAATTAGGGAGGCAAGACTACCATGTGTGCAATAGTTAGAGACTACACAAAAGCAAATGATTAAGTAGTGAGTTAAAAAATTATAGGCTACAAGTGCTGTGATTCTCTTAGTTGTGACACAAGAGTTGTCACAGAAGGTGGAAAGGCTTGAGACAAGTCTGAAAGGACTGGTACAATCTGAACAGGATGAGGAGTTGTGGAGAGGTCATTCTGGGTTAGAAGAATGGAATGCACAAAATCACAGAGATGGTAATGCACATGTATGTCTGTGTCACCTAAAACAAAGCAGTCTGCTAGATGGGACAGTTTGGGCAAATGAAGGGTGAGCAGTAAGATGAGAGAGAACAGTGTCAGGGTGGGGAGATAGGACTTGCATGTCCCAAATCATGCATTCACCTCTCAACTACAAATCTACACTAGATCATTCTGTTTTGTTCATTTGCTTATTGTGATCTTTTAAAGGATTGGTTTGTATACATAACACTATACTGGGTGACACAATCTTAGTTTGGGTTTCCCAGAGACAGATCCTGATACAAGGAATCCAGGGTAAATAGTTTTTTTGGGAGGTGATCCTAGAAGGCTCTAACAGGTGTGTAGAAGGTGAGAAAAGGAGGTGGAGGAAGGCAATAAGGTCAGTATATTTATTAATGTGGCCAACTGAACTTAACCCTACTATGGAACTCTGGAACTCAGTGTAGAGTATTTGTCAGAATGGTCCTGACTGAGGGGTGAAGGAGTTGGGGTATTTATCCTCCAATTTCCTTCAGTCATTGGTTGAGGGCTGCTTTGAGGGCACTGGCTCCCTCACACTTTTGTTCTAGGAGGAAAGTCCACAAGCAGACGTTACAGGTGTTTGCAATAGGCCATCTTGGTCCTAATATGGCAGTGTTTTTAGACTGGAAGTTAGAGTCCCTGTGGCTGCTATAACAAAATATTATAAACTAGGTGGCTTACCAAAAAAAGAATTTATTTCTCACTGTTCTGCAGGCTGAAGGTCTGAGATCAGGATGCTAACATGTTTTGGTGAGAGCCCTTTTCCATGTTGCAGACTGCTGGCTTCTTAGTGTATCCTCAGTGAAAAGCAGAGGGTGAGAGAATGCCTTTATAAGGGCACTAATCCCATTCATGATGGCTCCACCTTCATGACCTAATATTTCCCAGAAGCCCAACCTCCAGATACCATCACATTAAGATTAGGGTTTTAACATATGAATTTTGGGAGATCACAAACATTCAGTCCATTGTACTGTACTACAGATCTCTAATGAAGGACAAGTCACCCTGGGATATTGAAAAAGTCCTCAGCTAGCCATTGTTTACATTTTCCCTGTTTCTTTCCATATGGTCTGCTCTTGCAGAGCAAACTTTGGAAGGACAACAGTATAGTTTAGTATGTCAATGGAAGCATGAGGGGGAGCTTTAGCTATAATAGGACTCCAACTGGGCTAGTTTACTTCTAGTCCAATAAGTTTCCAACACAGCTGTGAGAGAGATTAATAAATATGATAATGACTCAAATCTGAAGGAGCCAGAGCAGTGATTCTGGGTTGGGCCCTCGGTTTTCAGTGGAGAATATATGTCAGTGAACTGAGCTCACATTTCATCTTCATGGAGAAACCAAGATGGCCTTATTAAAATTCAGCAAACAAACAAAATATGCATCCCCCACTGCCATCACACACATCCCTTCCTCTGCCCTCCCTCCATGACAAATAGCATTTCCACAGGCTAGATAGGAAATATAAATTCAGTCAGGGGTTTAACTTAGTAATTTATTTATTTTTTCTCCATCTGCAGAAATAGTCTATGCCAGTTGGGTTGTGATCCAGTGGGAGAAAGATCAATTAAAGGGAAACCACAGTAGAGAAAGCATTTAAGAACAACACTCTTTCTTACTAAATTTTAATTTTTTAAATTTGCTTTGGATTTTGTTCAGTTAATAAATAGAAGAAAAGAAATAGGAAAGGAAAACCAAACAACATTTTGTTTTTCCATATGCCTTTGTGGAATCCTGGATTTAGAAGAAATCTTGAAAGGCCATTCTGATGGTCTTGAGTTTCCATCAATATTTGTTGAGTTGAATTAAAGCTGTATTCAATATGAGGAATAAACAGAAGATATACAAAGAGATTTAAGCTCCCTCAATAATCTGGTATTTGTCTTTTCATTTATCCATCCATCCATCCATCCATCCATCCATCCATCCATCCATCCATCCATCTTCTTCTTAACATCAGGAAGTTCTTTTACGTCAAGTGATATCAGTGCCAATTGCTTTTCAGTAAATGAAGAGGAAAAAGCTTGTATTACAAGAATTAGTGTGAATTAGATTAGTCATATCATCTCTCTCTGATGAGGGTTTATGTCTGGGTGTCTCAGACTAGCTTTTTTCCTCCCAGATAATTTCTATTTCCCCTTCATAATCTAAGGTCATATTTTTTTTAAGAAAAAGATATTTTGACATGGTTGAATAATTTTACATATATATAGACACATTTGTATATGTCTACACACATTTTCTCACATATGTACAAGATATCTCCAAAGATTACTCAAGACATGTTGGTTTTCAGAAGGAAGGGTAATGGGATAGTTGGGACCCAATGGCAGAACTTCATGAACTTTTTTTTTAATTTATGTTATGTTAGTCACCATACAATACATCATTAGTTTTTGATGTGGTGATCCACAATCCACTGTTTTTGTATAACACCCAGTGCTCCATGCAGTACATGCCCTCCTTAATACCCATCACCAGGCTAGCCCATCCACCCACCCCCCTCCCCTCTAAAACCCTCAGTTTGTTTCTCAGAGTCCATAGCCTCTCATGGTTCATCTCTCCCTCCAATTTCCCCCCCTTCACTTTCCCTTCCTTCTCCTAATGTCCTCCGTGCTATTCCTTATGCTCCACAAATAAGTGAAACTATATGATAATTGATGTTCTCTGCTTGACTTATTTCACTTGGCATAATCTCCTCCAGTCCCATCCATGTTGATGTAAAAGTTGCATATTCATCCTTTTTGATGGCTGAGTAATATTCCATTGTATATATGGACCACATCTTCTTTATCCATTTGTCTGTTGAAGGGCATCTGGGCTCTTTCCACAGTTTGGCTATTGCGGACATTGCTGCTATGAACATTGGGGTGCTACTTTTCACTGCATCTGTGTCTTTGGGGTAAACATCCAGTAGTGCAATTGCTGGGTCATAGGGTAGCTCTATTTTTAATTTTTTGAGGAACCTCCACACTGTTTTCCAAAGTGGCTGTACCAACTTGCATTCCCACCAATAGTGTAAGAGGGTTCCCCTTTCTCCACAACCTCTCCAACATTTGTTGTTTCTTTCCCTGTCCATTTTTGCCATTCTAACTGGTGTAAGGTGGTATCTCAATGTGGTTTTGATTTGAATTTCTCTGATAGCTAATGATGATGAACATTTTTTCATGTGTCTGTTAGCCATTTGTATGCCTTCTTCAGAGAAGTTTCTTTTCATGTCTTCTGCCCATTTTTTGACTTGATTATTTGTTTTTAGGGTATTGAGTTTGAGAAGTTCTTTATAGATCTTAGATACCAGCCCTTTGTCTGTAGTGTAATTTGCAAATATCTTCTCCCATTCTGTGGCTTGTCTCTTTGTTCTGTTGACTGTTTCCTTTGCTGTGTAGAAGCTTTTTATCTTCATGAAGTCCCAAAAGTTCATTTTTGCTTCTGTTTCACTAGCTTTTCAAGATATATCTTTCTTTATTACTTTTTTATTATTATTATGTTATGTTAATCACCATACATTACCTCATTAGTTTTTGATGTAGTGTTCCATGATTCATTGTTTGCATATAACACCCAGTGCTCCATGTGGAACATGCCCTCTTTAATACCCATCACCAGGCTAACCCATCCCCCCACCCTCTCCCCCCTAGAACACTCAGTTTGTTTCTCAGAGTCCATAGTCTCTCATGGTTCATCTCCTTCTCTGATTTCCCCCCTTTCATTATTCCCCTCCTGCTATCTTCTTCTTCTTCTTCTTCTTCTTCTTCTTCTTCTTCTTCTTCTTCTTCTTCTTCTTCTTCTTCTTCTTTTTCTTCTTCTTCTTCTTCTTCTTTTTCTTCTTCTTCTTTTTAGCACATAATGTATTATTTGTTTCAGAGGTACAGGTCTGTAATTCAACAGTCTTACATAGTTCACAGTGCTCACCATAGCACATACCCTCCCCAATGTCTATCACCCAGCCACCCAATCCCTGCCACCCCCCACCACTCCAGCAACCTCAGTTTGTTTCCTGAGATTAAGAATTCCTCATATCAGTGAGGTCATATGATACATGTCTTTCTTTGATTATTTCGCTCAGCAAAATAACCTCCAGTTCCATCCATGTCGTTGCAAATGGCAAGATCTCATTCCTTTTGATGGCTGCATAATATTCCATTGTATATATATACACCACATCTTCTTTATCCATTCTTCCGTCAATGGACATCTTGGCTCTTTCCATAGTTTGGCTATTGTGGACATTGCTGCTATAAACATTGGGGTGCATGTATCCCTTCGGATCACTACATTTGTATCTTTGGGGTAAATACCCAGGAGTGCAATTGCTGGGTTGTAGGGTAGCTCTATTTTCAACTTTTTGAGGAACCTCCATACTGTTTTCCAGAGTGGCTGCACCGGCTTGCATTCCCACCAACAGTGTAGGAGGGTTCCCTTTCTCCACATCCCCACCAACATCTGTTATTTCCTGACTTGTTAATTTTAGCCATTCTGACTGGTGTGAGGTGGTATCTCATTGAGGTTTTGATTTGGATTTCCCTGATGCCGAGCGATGTTGAGCACTTTTTCATGTGTCTGTTGGTCATTTGGATGTCTTCGCAGAAATGTATGTTCATGTCTTCTGCCCATTTCTTGCTTGGATCATTTGTTCTTTGTGGTTGAGTTTAATAAGTTCTTTATAGATTTTAGATACTGGCCCTTTATCTGATATGTCGTTTGCAAATATCTTCTCCCATTCTGTTGGTTGTCTTTTGGTTTTGTTGACTGATTCTTTTGCTGTGCAAAAGCTTGTTACCTTGATGAAGTCCCAATAGTTCATTTTTGCCCTTGCTTACCTTGCCTTCGGCAATGTTTCTGGGAAGAAGGGGCTGCACCTAAAGTTGGAGAGGTTGCGGTCTACGTTGTCCTTTAGGAATTTGATGGACTCCTGTCTCATATTTGGGTCTTTCAACCATTTTGAGTCTATTTTTGTGTGTGGTGTAAGGAAATGGTCCAGTTTCATTATTTTGCATGTGGTTGTCCAATTTTCCCAACACCATTTGTTGAAGAGACTGTCTTTTTTCCATTGGACCTTCTTTCCTGCTTTGTCAAAGATGAGTTGACCATAGAGTTGAGGGTCCATTTCTGGGCTCTCTATTCTGTTCCACTGATCTATGTGTCTGTTTTTGTGCCTGTACCATACTGTCTTGATGATGACAGCTTTGTAATAGAGCTTGAGGTCCAGAATTGGGATGCCGCCAACTTCACTTTTCTTTTTCAACATTCCTCTGGCTATTCGGGGTCTTTTCTGGTTCCATACAAATTTTAGGATTATTTGTTCCACTTCTTTGAAAAAAGTGTATTTTGATTTTGATAGGGATTGCATTGAGTGAGTAGATTGCTCTAGGTAGCATTGATATCTTCACAATATTTGTTCTTCCATTCATGAGCATGGAACTTTTTTCCATTTCTTTGTGTCTTCTTCAATTTCTTTCATGAGTATTTTATAGTTTTCTGAGTACAGATTTTTTGCCTCTTTGGTTAGATTTATTCCTAGGTTTCTTACGGTTCTGGGTGCGATTCTAAATGGGATCAACTCCTTAATTTCTCTTTCTTCTGTCTTGGTTTGGTATATAGGAATGCCACTGATTTTTGTGCATTGATTTTATGTCCTACCACCTTACTGAATTCCTGTATGTGTTCTAGCAGTTTTGGGGTAGAATTTTTTGGGTTTTCCACATAAAGTATCATATCATCTGCAAAGAGTGAAGGTTTGACTTCTTCTTTGCTGATTTGGATGCCTTTGATTTCTTTTTGTTGTCTGATTGCTGTGGCTAGGACTTCCAATACTATGTTGAATAGCAGTGGTGATAATGGACATCCCTGCCATGATCCTGACCTTAGTGGGAAAGATCTCAGTTTTTCCCCATGGAGAATGATATTTGCTGTGTGTTTTTCATAGATGGCTTTTATGATATTGAGGTATGTACCCTCTATCCCTATACTCTGAAGAGTTTTGATCAAGAAAGGATGCTGTACTTCGTCCGATGCTTTTTCTGCATCTATTGAGAGGATCATATGGTTTTTGTTCTTTCTTTTATTAATGTTTCACATTGATTGATTTGCGGGTGTTGAATCAACCTTACAGCCCAGGGATAAAACCCACTTGGACATGGTGAATAATCCTTTTAATGTACTGTTGGATCCTATTGGATAGTATTTTGGTGAGAATTTTTGCATCCTTGTTCATCAAGGATATTGGTCTGTAACTCTTTTTGATGGGGTCTTTGGTTTGGGGATCAAGGTAATTGTGGCCTCATAAAACGAGTTTGGAAGTTTTTCTTCCATTTCTACTTTTTTGGAATGGTTTCAGAAGAATAGGTATTAATTCTACTTGAAATGTTTGTTAGAATTCCCCTGGGAAGCCATCTGGGCCTGGGCTTTTGTTTTTTGGGAGATTTTTGATGACTGCTTCAATTTCCTTAGTGGTTATAGGTCTGTTCACGTTTTCTATTTCTTACTGGTTCAGTTTTGGTAGTTTATACATCTAGAGGAATGCATCTATTTATTCCAGATTATCTAATTTGCTGGCATAGAGTTGCTCATAATATGTTCTTATAATTTTTTGTATTTCTTTGGTTTTGGTTGTGATCTCTCCTCTTTCATTCATGGTTTTATTTAATTGGTTCATTTCTCTTCTCTTTTTGATAAGTCTGTCCAGGGGTTTATCAATCTTGTTATTTCGTTCAAAGAGCCAGCTCCTAGTTTCTTTGATCTTTCGGTTTCTACTCTTCTTTTGGTTTCCATTTCATTGATTTCTGCTCTGATCTTTATTATTCCTCTTCTCTTGCTTGGTTTAGGCTTTACTTGCTCTTCATTCTCCATCTCCTTTAGGTGTAGGGTTAGTTTGTGTATTTGAGACCTTTCTTGTTTCTTGAGAAAGGGTTGTATTGCTATATACTGTCCTCTTAGGAATGCCTTTGCTGCATCCCAAAGATTTTGAACAGTTGTGTTTTCATTTTTATTGGTTTCCATGAATTTTTTTAAATTCTTCTTTAATTTCCTGGTTGACCCATTCATTCTTTAGTAGGATGCTTTTTAGCCTCCATGTATTTGAGTTCTTTCTGACTTTCCTCCTGTGATTGAGTTCTAGTTTCAAAGGATTGTGTTCTGAAAATATGCAGGGAGTGATCCCGATCTTTTGGTACCGGTTGAGACCTGATTTGTGACCTAGAATGTGATCGATTCTGGAGAATGTTCCATGGACACTAGAGAAGAATGTGTATTCTGATGCTTTGAGTTAGAATGTTCTGAATATATCTGTGAAGTCCATTTGGTCCAGTGTGTCATTTAAAGTCTTTATTTCCTTGTTGATCTTTTGCTTAGATGATCTGTCCATTTCAGTGAGGAGGGTGTTTATGTCCCCCACAATTATTGTATTGTTGTCAATGTGTTTCTTTGCTTTTGTTATTAATTGCCTGATATAATTGGCTGCTCCCATGTTAGGGGCATAGATATTTACACTTGTTAGGTCTTCTTGTTGGATAGACCCTTTAAGTACGATATAGTGTCCTTCCTCATCTTTTATACAGTCTTTGGTTTCAAATCTAGTTTGTCTGGTATAAGGATTGCCACCCCAGCTTTCTTTTGGTGTCCATTAGCACGGTAAATGGTTTTCCACCCCCTCACTTTCAATCTGGGGGTGTTTTGGGGTCTAAAATGAGTCTCTTGCAGACAGCATATCGATGGGTCTTGTTTTTTTATCCCATCTGATAGCCTGTGTCTTTTGATTGGGGCATTTAGCCATTTACATGCAGGGTAACTATTGAAAGTTGTGAATTTAGTGCCATTGTATTGCCTGTAAGGTGACTGTTACCATATATTGTCTGTGTTCCTTTCTGGTCTATGTTACTTTTAGTCTCTCTCTTTGTTTAAAGAACCCCTTTCAGTATTTCTTGTAGGGCTGGTTTCGTGTTTGCAAATTCCTTTAGTTTTTGTTTGTCCTGGAAGCTTTTTATCTCTCCTTCTATTTTCAATGACAGCCTAGCTGGATATAGTATTCTTGGCTGCATATTTTTCTCGTTTAGTGCTCTGAATATATCATGCCAATCCTTTCTGTTCTGCTAGGTCTCTGTGGATAGGTCTGTTGCCAAGCTAATGTTTCTACCATTGTAGGTTACATATCTCGTCTCCCGAGCTGCTTTCAGGATTTTCTCTTTGTCTCTGAGACTTGTAAGTTTTACTCTTTGATGTTGGGGTGTTGACCTATTTTTATTGATTTTGAGAGGGGTTCTCTGTGTCTCCTGGATTTTGATGCCTGTTTCCTTCCCCACATTAGGGAAGTTTTCTTTTATAATTTGCTCCACTATACCTTCTGCACCCCTCTTTCTTCTTCTTCTGAGATCCCATTATAGTAATATTGTTTTGTCTTATGTTATCACTTATCTCTCGAATTCTGTCCTGGTGATTCAGTAGTTGTTTATCTCTCTTTCTCTCAGCTTTTTATTTTACATCATTTGGCCTTCTATATCACTAATTCTCTTTTCTGCCTCATTTATCCTAGCAGTTAGCACCTCCATTTTTATTGCACCTCATTAATAGCCTTTTTGATTTCAACTTGGTTAGATTTTATTTATTTTGTTTCTCCAGAAAATGTTTTTCTGATAACTTCCATGCTTTTTTCAAGCCCGGGCAGTATCTTTAAAATCATCATTCTGAACTCCAGTTCCGACATCTTCCTAATGTCCATATTGATTAGGTCCCTGGCAGTCAGTACTGCCTCTTGTTTTTTTTGAGGTGATTTTTTTCGTCTTGTCATTTTGTCCAGAGGAGAATAAATGAATGAGAGAACAAAATGCTAACAGGGTAACAACGTCCCCAGAAAATATACACTAAACAAATCAGAAAAGACCTGAAACGGGGGGAAAAGAAAGGGAATGAAAGAGAAAAGAAAAAAAAAAGAAGAAGATAAAGATCAAAACAAAACAAAAACAGAGTATGATCAAATATGATCAGGCTGGTGCATAGATCAGTGCCACACACTAGATT
The DNA here is from genome assembly GCF_009762305.2 of Zalophus californianus. Taxonomy (NCBI): domain Eukaryota; kingdom Metazoa; phylum Chordata; class Mammalia; order Carnivora; family Otariidae; genus Zalophus; species Zalophus californianus. Next base: position 103,674,260 of record NC_045602.1, on the reverse strand, counting down.
TTGGGCATATTTGGGTCTGTTAGAATAGCCTCCCAAAATTTTAAAGAAAGAAAAACTTATATATGTGCAAAAATAAGGGTTAATATGATGAAGGGATGGAATATGACTGTAAAGATGAAAATTATAAAACATTTTATAAATGTAATTGATAAGTTGGTTGAAAAAAGAAAGATGATTTAAAAAAAAAAGGGAAAGAATATGATCAGGCAGGAGACTGGAACAAAAACATACACTAGAGATTTAGGGTATATTTTGATCTGTTAGAAGAAACTGTATCCCAAAATTTTAGAGTGAGAACAACATATATATACCAAAAATAAGGTTAACTACTATGAAGGGATAGAATATGACTCTAAAAATAAAAAATATTTTTTAAAAAAGGGTACATGCAAGAAAGTAAAGGTAGGTGGTATGATGAGCATGTACTACAGGGAGATCTAGAACATTCTATCAGGATGAGAGAAGGCTTCTCTAAGGAAATGGCATTGTAGTTGAGAGCTGAGGAAGGGTACATGGTAACTAGGCATGAGGGTAGTGGATGGGAAGGGTAATCGTACAGGAGAATGGACTCTACCCAGCTTCTGTTGGAGGTGGAAGGTTGATGCAATGAAGAACCATCAGAAGTGCTTCATAAGATAACTTCACAGTAATGTATCAAAAATTTTGAAGAGGAAAAAAATGGAAAAATGGGTCACTGTACCTAACAAAGAATAAGAACTAAATAAACTCTGGCTTCTATTACCAGAAAAAAAAAAAAAAAAAGAAAGAAAGAAAAAAGAAAGAAAAAGGGAAAAAGAAAAATTCCAAAAAAAAAAGAAAAAGAAAAAGTTTAAAAAAAATTAACTTTGAAAGACTAAAGAATCATGGCGAAAAAAGCCATAAATTCTAAGTGCACTATTCCCATAGCGCTGGAGTTCTGCCATTCTCATTGATCAGTAACCTTGGTCTTGGCTGGCTGTTCTTGCTGATCTTCTGGGGAAGGGGCCTGTTGCCGTGGTTCCCAAATGTCTTTGCCAGAGGCGGAATTGCCCCACCCTTGCCGGGTCCGGGCTAAGTAATCTGCTGGGGTTTGCTCTTGGGAGCTTTTGTTCCCTGAAAGCTTTCTATACAGCTTTGAAGGACGAGAGTGAAAATGGTGGCCTCCCAATCTCTGCCCCGGAGGAGCTGAGAACTCAGGGCCCCACTCCTCAGTGCACCCCCAGAGAAAAGCGGTCAATCACTCCTGTCTCCCCTGTCTCCGGCCCCACTCCATGCTCACCCGGCCTGTGACTGAGCATTTCTATCTCTAGCACATGACCCCATGTGGAGTCTCCAAACCCAGCAGATCCCTGCAGTGCACTCCCTTGCCACTCCTGCTGGGGGAGGAAGGGGATACTCCTCGGATCTGTTGCTTGTTGGGTCCCTGCTGAAAGAGCAGTGGCCCGACTGTGCTGCGGATCATGGTTTATGGCAACCCTGAGCTGAGAGCCCATTCTCCAGCTCTGTCTCTGCAGCCGGCTTCCCTGCTTTGTTAACTGGGAGCTCTGCCACACTCAGGCCCCCCCTGTCTTCCTGTGACCCCAAGGGTCCTCAGACCAAAGGTCCCAGTGAGGGTTCCACCTCCCCCCGCCCCGCACTTGGCCACTGGAATGATGTCCCTCAGCAGTGCTGACTTCTAAAAGTTCTGATTTTGTGCTCCGCTGCTCTATCACTTGCCAGTAGCAACTGATGGAGGCCCCCTCCCCCACCGTCTATCCTCCCGAATATCGCCTCGGATTCAGTTCTCCTCACATCCTACCTTCCAGAAAGTTGTCGGTTTTCTGTTCAGAGAGTTGTTGGTATTCTTGTCTTCAATCTCCTGTTGAGTTCGTAGGTGTTTAGAATGGTTTGATCCCTATTCAACTGAATTTCTGACACCAGACGAAATCCAGGTCTCCTACTCCTCTGCCATCTTGCTCCTCTACCTGGGCCCTTAGAGATGTATCTTGAAAGAAGTTGCTGTGGCTGATATCATAGAGGTTACTGCCTATGTTCTCCTCTAGGATTTTGATGGACTCCTGTCTCACATTGAGGTCTTTCATCCATTTTGAGTTTATCTTTGTGTATGGTGTTAGAGAATGGCTGAGTTTTATTCTTCTGCACGCGGTTGCCCAATTTTCCCAGCATCTTGCTTGGATTGTGGTCAATAATTTGGACTCTATACATTCCTTCAACCACCCATCAACAGAATGACTAGGAGGAGGAACCCCCAAAATAGGAAAGTCTCAGAGATTATGACTTATGCTGCAGATTTACTAATGGATGCATATATAACCAAGATGTTGGAGATGGAATTCAGGCTAGCAATTGTGAAGACAATAGCTAGAATGGAGAAATCAATTAATGGCAACATAGAGTCTCTAAGGGCAGAAATGAAAGCTGAATTGGCAGAATTTAAAAATGCTATCAATGAGATCCAATCTAATCTAGATAATCTAACAGCTAGGGTAAATGAGGCAGAAGAACAAATTAGTGACCTGGAAGACAATTTAATAGATAAAAAGGGAAAAGAGGAGGCCAGGGGAAAACAACTCAGAATCCATGAAAATGGAATCAGAGAAATAAGTGACACCATGAATTGTTCCAATGTCAGAATTATTGGAATACCGGAGGAGGTGGAGAGAGAGAGAGGAATATAAGATATATTTGAGCAAATCATACCTGAGAACTTCCTTAATCTGGGGAATGAAACAAACATTTGTGTCCTAGAGGCAGAGAGGACCCCTCTGAAGAAGAAAAACAGGCCAACACCCCAGTATGTAATAGTGGAACTCGCAAATCTTAGAACCAAGGAAACCATCTTAAGGGCAGTTAGGGGGAAGAGATTCCTATGTACAGAGGGAGGAACATCAGAATAATGTCAGACCTATCCACAGAGACCTGGCAAGCCAGAAAGGCCTGGCAAGACATATTCAGGGTACTAAATGAGAAGAACATGCAGCCAAGAATACTTTATCTGGCAAGGCTGTCATTTAGAATGGATGAAGAGTTGCAGAGCTTCCAAGACCAGCAGAAACTGAAAGAATATGTGACCACTAAGCTGGCCCTGCAAGAAATATTAAAGGGGGTTCTATAAAAGGAGAAAGCCCCCAAGAATGATATACAACAGAAATTTACAGGGACAATCTATAAAAACAAGGTCTTCACAGGCAACAAGATGACAATTAATTCATATCTTTCAATAATCACTCTCAATGTGAACAGCCTAAATGCTCCCATAAAATGGCACAGGGTTGCAGATTGGATAAAAAGACAGGACCCATTCATATGCTGTCTACAAGAGACTCATTTTGAAATTCTTGATATTTTGTTTACTTCTCTAATATCCTTCCTGGACTGTAGACCCTTTGAGAGCAGTAACTGTGTCTGTATTGCTGACTGTCCCAGTGCCAGCACCTGGAGTTAGGTAGAATGAAGCATCTGATTCCCCATGGGTTGAATGGTAAGGCTGTGTGGGGTAGATGGCATGTGGTATGGACAAAAGGCTTCTGTAGCAAAGATGCACTGCCCTCAGAGCACATGCAGTGTTCTCAGACAGTAGAAATCATAATTCTATAATCTTTGAATCCTCCAATAAATCCAGCCTTTTATTGTCACCATTATCACAATTGAAGACCAAGGATCCAATGGGAGAAAAAACAGCAATCAGCAAACAAAAATTAACTGAATATTTTGCCATTTCATGTGTAGTTTCTGGCATTATATATTCAGATATGCAGCATAGTTTATAATAGAAAAAAAATCAGAAATAGTTCAAGTGTCTGTCAACAGGTGCATGGTTGGGAAAATGTTGGAATACCATACAGATATTTTGATGAAGGGAGACAATTATAAATTGACTTGAAAAGATGACCGAGAGATATAAAGTGAAGAAAGCAAGTTACAAAATAATATGTGTAATATGATTCTGTTTTTTTAAAAGTTATGCATAAGAAAAAGGAAAAACAATGGGGAATATGTGCCATATTGTTGGCAGTGGTTGTTTCTGGGGGGCCTGTGAGAAAAGAGAATTTCGTCTTTTATGTTGCATATTTGTATAATGTTAGAATGCTATTAATGTTCATAAATTTCTTATTTATGAAATTAGGAAGAATAAGTGAATCTACATCTGTATATAGCTCTGTGTATAAATGTCTGAGTTTCTGACAGGAGAATCTTATAATAAGAAATATATATAACTGATATACAGAGTTCATGAAAGGGTAAATGATGGGCAACTAAGGTCTGGAATCTGAAAAAGAAGGGTACCAGTCAGGATTCATAAAATCTGACCCTTGGAAACTAGAAGAGTATATTCATTTGATATTGGTGCCCCAAAGAGAAATCATACAGAACTGAAGATGGGGGAAGAGAAGGAAGGTTTTCAGAATATGAGATCCCTATAGTTAAGTTTCAATCATGTGAATTTTAATAATGTTCAAATAATAATCCAAGGACTAAAGTGGCTCGGGAATGGGGCTGAGGAGCCATGTCCATATACCACCCCCTATAAACACCTGCTGTCTTTGTTATTATGTCCTGCTCTTGTTTTCTTAATTTTTCTTGATGCAGCTGAGACAACATCTCAGCTGAGACAACAGCTGAGACAGGGTGGTCCAGGGCTGGGAGTGGAGACACCTGGATTCTAGTTCTTCCTTTCCTCTGGACATGCCCTGGAACTTTGGGTTGTCCACAACCTTTCTCATTTCCTCAGTTTCCTATTCCAGCAAGGTACTGTTCCTGTGTGACCAAGTTCTCACGGTCTCAGATGAGGGTGTATATATCATGAGATTTGGATTTTTCTTAGACAAATCGTTTCTATAAAGGTGTGTGTATGTGTGTGTGTGTGTGTGTGTGTGTGTCTATTTAATCTCAAATTCTCTCTTTTTCTGGCATTCTATCTAGAACTTTCTAGTGTATTTCCCCCCTTTGCATCTTTACTTTGTTGGTCATCATGCATCATCAAGGCTGGAGGAGGATATAGAAACTATCTCGTTCAAGTCCATCAGTTTCCAAATGACTTGATCTAGGTAGATCTTCTCCAACTTTAAGGTACATAGGAACTACCTGAGGATCTTGTTAAAATGCAAGTCCTATTTTCATAGGTGAGGGGTGAGCCTGAGATTCTGCATTTCTAACAAGCTCTTAGGAGATGCCAATGCTGTTGTTTCACCTTCTGCATTGCACAGTGTACTTGGGGGACCAAGCGTGCAGGATACAGAGCTTCTCAGAGGCAGAGGCTGATCTTGGCCTGATTTCCCTCCCTCATTGTCCAGTACTCTTTCCTAGAGAGGGTATAATTGTTAATTCAGTTGCTGTAAGACCTGAAGCTGTCACCTGTATGAAAAGTTTTTGTCAGAATCACTTGGGGGAACTTTTAAATTTTACTGTATCTAGGCCTCTCTCTAAGAATCCCCATTTGATGTATACAGGCCAAGATCTGGGAATTAGTATCTTAATAAGGCTCCCCAATTATTTTGATTTATTTAGCTCATGACCAACTTTTGGAAACCATTGTCTAAGTCATTTAAGAATGTTAAATTATAGGGGCACTTGGGTGGCTCAGTCGTTAAGTGTCTGCCTTCGGCTCAGGTCATGATCCCAGGGTCCTGGGATTGAGCCCCACATCGGGCTCCCTGCTCCATGGGGAGTCTGCTTCTCTCTCTCCCACTCCCCCTGCTTGTGTTCCCTCTCTCACTGTCTCTCTCTCTCTGTCAAATAAATAAATAAAATCTAAAAAAAAAAGAATGTTAAATTATATCTGGTATGATCTGAGTTTTAAACTTTAAGTTGTTATTTTGTTAATGCACATTAATTCCCTGTATATTTCTTATCACTCCCTTAACCACTGAGGAGATCAATATACTGAAGAAAAATCATGTGCATTTATGACTTCAACCGTCAGTAGACAAACACATACAACCTGAACCTGGGGGTGAGCCATTAGCGGCAATGTATTTTGGACTTCAAAGACACTTGGAAAACCTTTTCTAGAAATGCATTTATTACCATTTTCTTTCTCTCTGCATTTTGATGAACAAATCCTAAATATCACCTTAGAGTGAAGAGCGCCTAGGCTTTATAACCTAACAATATATATTCCAAAGATTTCCAAATGTTAACTCATATTACTTCCGGGTAGATTTTCTCCTTTTTTAATCATTTTTATTTATATATTATTGCCTCTTGTGACAACCAAACAACTGTGGGATTTGCTCTCTCACCATCACTATACCCACTGCAGCCTGGTTGGCAAAATCATTCGAAAGTAGCCATCTGTTGGATGGACCATGTTAGCCAGGGAAGTTGTACATCTATCTGGGGAGGGGTGCCCAAATTTTGGGTTTTCTTGAAATCTTCTATGGCTCTATACTATTGTTTTCCCTGCAATGCCCACAATATGGACCCGTTAATCTAATCTTCCCATAAGCACAAATCAGAGCATGCCTTTCTGAAGCTTCCGAAGGAGTGGTACTTTGTCCTAGCACCTGACCTCCAGCAACAAGAGACTCTTTCACATTTTATCAGCAATTAATTGCAATCACTGTTGCTCTATGACCTGACAAAGGCCTTCATCTCTATGGTTCAGTCATTGTTTCCTGCTCTTTGATGGGGGTCAATGATCACCTTCATTCTCCACTGTTCACAGAGGTATTAGCTCAGATGAATTTTCCAGCCTGCAACTGGGTGAGGTGGTGGCTGAATCACATGGATTAAGTTTTGACATTTAATAAGACATGAGTTATCTTTGAACAATGTACCCTGCCTCTAACCTACTGCAGGCAACTGAGAACATGCTTTGCCTGCATAATGACATCTCAGTAATGGAAAGAAAAGATGATTATTCAGGGCATTGGCATCTAGGGGAAAATTTGTAAAGCATCAGGACTTGACCTGTTGTCACTTTTATTCTACCTCAGTGAGGTCCCATGATAGGCTAGATTATGGGTGGATGATGATATGGAAAGTAAAAGATGGGGCACCAGGGTGATAGGTGGTGGCCTTATTCTTTTTAGCTAATGATGGACTATCCTTTATATCTGTCATATAAAATTATTTATACTCAAAGTATAAATAAAAATATTCAAAACTCAGATGAAACAAGTTTGGATGGTTAAGTCACCTCTAATAACTGTCTTAAGAAAATGGAACTGTCAACATGTTTGAGAAACTAATTTATTGTTCTGGCAAGAAATAGAGACAATGATCCCAGATTCCCAGTATTCTCAGAGTCTGCTTGAGCATTTTGTATACTATTCTCTGTATATAGTTCTTATTTATTTTATGCAAGTTCATCTTGTTTCCCAAATAGACTCCGTATTTCTCAAGGTAAAGAACAGGTCTTTATGTTTTGATTCTTTTCTCTGTTGTTTACACACAGCACCGAACATAGTTCCCAGCAAATAATAGAAACTGAGTAAATACTTGCTATTGTTAACAATAGCTGCATTTAGGAGCCTTCACTATGTGCTAGTTGTTAAACTGAATGCTTTACATATTAGCCCATTTAATTCTCACCACAACCTGTGAGATGGATATATTATGTCTCTTTTGAGACTGTGGGAAGGATATTAAAAGTTGCATAATAACAAGGGCCCAAATCAAAATTTGAACTTGTTTTTGGGTCCTCTTCTCTACACTGTGTTATAGATTGCTGTATTGTTGATAAGCCTTGTTATGGATCTGAAATGCTGCTTCTTTTTTCTTAAGATTTTATTTATTTATTTGAGAGACATAGAGAGAACATAAGCAGAGAGAGGGAGAAGCAGACTCCCTGCTGGGCAGGGAGCGCCCTGATGTAGGGCTCAATCCCAGGACCCTGAGATCATGACCTGAGCCTAAGGCAGATGCTTGACTGACTGAGCCACACAAGTGCCCCTGAAATATTTCCTAAATTAAAGTGGACCCTGACCATCTAGTACTAGCCTCAAACCCTTCTTAACTCAGTAGGTAGATGTTGTTATATTGAAAAACATGTAAATTGAGGTCTGGTGTGAGCAAAGAGAGTTTGCATTTTGCTGTGATGTTCTTGAATTATTTTTTTCATTCCTCTTGGGTTTTGAATTTGGTGTGAGCCCATGTGTTTGTCTTTGGATTAGCCAGGATAAAACCCAATGGCTGATTGAAACCCTGCTATTCTTGCCTTTCTCAAAAACAGCCCACCTCGAAGTTGAAAGAAACAAGTACTAGGAGAAAGGCCCAGGGGGTAAGGGTCTGCTTACCCTGTGAGTTTAACATAATGATGGAAATCAGTCACTGCTCAACTATATTTTATCTTAGTGTGAATTAGGTTAAAAGAACCACTGTATCAAGATCTACTTCCATCAGCTGGAAAATTCTTGTAATTTACTGATTTTGTTAGAACTGCCTAAGGCCTAATATTACTTTTCAGCATAGAACTTCTGGCAGCTTCCGTTAACCAACTGGACTTGGTATTGGGATAAAACTATCTGCAATCCCTGACTTAGAGTGCTTCCCCCTGCCCCCCCCCCCCGCCACACCCCAGTGTATCTTTGTTTTCTATTTGTAGAACAAAGCACTAGGGAGAGATGTGCTTCCATTTTGGTTGAGGCCTTGAGGATGATCTTTAGTTGTTGAGCTGGTCTCTTACCAAACCCAACTGGAAACCCAGAAACAAAAAGCTTTCTATCCAGTTGTTTCTTCTTTCAAACAGTAAGTGATATAGTGGGTGGGGAGAGAGGAGATAGATTTAGCTTTTTCCTGCTATTATTTAGAATGAGATCCCAAAGACTTTTGGTGGGATTAGATGGTCATTTATTTTACTTGAGTAAATTGAAAATTCTATATGCCACCATAAAACCCAGTGATATCTTTCCTGAATTTTCTGTAAGCCAACAAAGTGAACACAAATGTCTTCACAAGTAGACTAGATATGTGAGGGAGACTTATGTTTTGGGGAAAACATACCAGTTAAATGATCTGGAATATTCTAGGATATTTGTGGTGGACTGATTGTAAGAAGCTTTCCAATTTTCTATCACTTTATATGCCCATGCCATTGACAGTGTGATCTTGTAGTTCATCCCATCTGGAATGGAATCTGTTTCTTCTTTCCTAGAATCTGGGCCAGCCCTGTGACTTGCTTTAGCCAACAGAATGGAGTAGAAGGGATGGTGTGCCCATTCTGAGCCTAGGCCTCAGGGGACTTGTATGCGTTTGCTTGCTCTCTTCTGCCACTGCCACATGAACAAGCCTGGAATATACTTCAGTAGGATGTGGAACAGAAATAAGTTATCCTAGGTGAGGGTATCCTAGACAAGTGGGTCCTTAGCCAATCCAGCAGCTACCCTTAAGAACATGAGTGAACTCAGCTGAAATCAGTTAAGCTTGGCATGAATCCTTAGAGTGACCCAGCTATTCATCAACAATAATAATTATTGTGTTTTAAGCCACTAAATTTGGGGTTGGTTTGTTATGCAGCAAATCCTAACTGGTACACATTCTGATTATAAAGATTATTCTTTGGATAATTTATACAGATACATAGATCAATGCATGCTAATAGTAGATATTTAATAAATATTGGTTCTTGTCTTCCTTTCCTTTCCTTTCCTTTCCTTTCCTTTCCTTTCCTTTCCTTTCCTTTCCTTTCATCTCCTCTCCTCTCCTCTCCTCTCCTTTCTTTTTCTTTCCTTTCTCTAAAGAAATGTGCTTCTGCATTGGAGTTTGCAGGTTCCAGCCAAAAGATAGAATAGCAACTTGGAAGTCATATCACATAGTTATGCATGGGTCACCATATTTTGCAACAGTCTGTAGAGACAGAGAGTAGTTTCTTCCTAGGCTAGATAGATATTGGTATTTCTTTCTTACCTTCCTAAATAGCAACACTTGATGTCATCTGCTTCCTGGGAGAAATGAAGAAAGAAAGCGACTTCAAACATTTAAAAACACACCCCTGAACTACTGGCAAGTAAATGATACTGTTTCTAGTTTATACATATTTTTCCTGTTGACAAACCTTATCAAAATATGAAAAACACTCTGAAGAAAATTAAGAGTCCTGGATCTGTGTGACTTTGAGCAAGTCACCAGCTTTTTCTGGGCCTCAGTTTTCTTATCTCTAAATCAGGGAAGTTTGCCTCTCCAACATGACTCCTAGCTCCAACCATCCATGACTCTTTTAGTGGCAACATAGTATAGTTAGGAACATAGATCTACAGCCAGATTACACACTCTGAAATCTGGCCTGATGCTTTCTAGCTATGTACCCCTTAGGCATATTTACTTATTCTCTCTGTGCCTCAGTTTCCTTATCTGAAAATGGGGCTGCCTCATGGTGTGGTTCTGAGGATTACATGATATAATCCATATAAACTGCTGAGAACAGTGCCTGGCACAAAGAAAGTGCTTAACAAATGTTAGCTATTATTTCATTTGGCAGAGAGTCATGTCTTATGCAACTGCACTTTCATGGGATTTAAATGATGAAAGTTCAAATGGTGAACATCAACCCAGTAGATAAAACTGCCACGTTTTGAAAATTCATACTCACACAAAGAGTCTTAACTGTCCTCAGGCTCTCCATCATTCAAAAGGTTTTTCCCTCACCTAGTTGGGTGTGGTATCTTATATAAATAAAATTTTACCACTTTAGCTCTGAGCTTTTTTCCCCTCTCTTTTGCTGCTACCCTATGGCAACAAGTAGGAGAGAGTTTAATGCAGAATTAAGAGGATGGGATGCTAATTCCAGCTCTACCACTCATTTGCTTCTTTAATTACTCTGTCCCTCCATTTTCTCATATGTAATATGTGGGTAATAAAAGTGCCCACCTCATAAGAATACTGTGTAAATATGATACATTTAGAAAAGTGCCTGGCACATGGTAAGCTCTTAGTAAATAAATACTATGGATTGGTATATATTATTATATTCTGCTCCACTGGGATTATTTAAAGTAAGCATTATGAGTCCAAACATTGTCCAGAGGAATATCTTTTGAGATGAATTAGGATGGTCAGTATAGGGATGCTGTTGCTGACCCACCCAGATCTCATTTGCCAGGCTGGTGTTCCCATATCCCAAGTGCTATGAGCATTGGCTGTTAATGGCTTACAGCTGTCTCTTTCTCTGGAGAATTGCCCTTGGCCAAATGGGAGTTGCCTACCCTGGAATTGCCTGGGAAGTTAAGCAACTCTTTTGCCCCTGGGTGTGGCCCATAGCCAATGACTGACTGATGCAGGGGCACTAAAGAACCCTTTGCCTCAAACAGGGCAGGGGGCAACTCTGGAGCAATCCATGCTGCAGAGCTCCCAGTGGGATCAGACTATGGATAGACTCCAGCTGAGACCACACCCTAACTGCCTGTCCTGCTTCCCCTACTCTCTTCTTTCTCAATAAATTACTTCCATGTGAATCTCCAACTTGGGCTCTATTTCTAGACCTCAACTTAAGATAGGAAGGAAGGCAGAACTGAACTATGAGCAATTACAGAGATTTCGATACATTACAACTAGACTTTCTGGTAGGGCAAACATCACAGATGGGCGGAATTTTTATTCTCCAAGTGTTTGTTCAGGAGAAGAGCCTAGAGGGACTGAATAAAAGGGGGAATAACAACAGGACCTCACGTAATGTCATCTACGAACTAGCAATAATGGGCTCTGCATTACTGAGGTATGTGCATAGATTTTGATGACCCATATGAATCTACAGATAGATTTTAATAAACCATGTTACTATTATAATGATTAATACCAATTAGACCTAGAGTCTTTTGGGACCCAAGATAACCTTCATCCTCCTCATCCATGCTGATTTCTTTTGACTATGTGGAAATCCACTTTTGTGTTATGACAGTTACCTTTTTTCCATATTTACCAGAGAAGATTATCTGAAGGGCTTTGGGTATGAATTAAGATGGTAAGTATGAAGCTGCCCATTTATGAAGTGTTGGCTGGACTGGAGAATAGAGCAGATTCCCCATGATAGGATAATGGTAATTTGAAAGAGATGAGATAAAAATCACCTGCAGATTTAGGCTTGGGCTTACATATGCTGAAGAGCCAGCTATCCACTTGAATTCAAAGTCTTACTCCATCCTGATGTTTCAACAGAGGAATGAAATACAGAATCTTCCCAGGATTATCTTCTTTTATGTCCCAAAGAAGGGGCAAGGGATTACTTCTCATCTTCCAGTTATCCAACCATCCATCCCTCCCTCCCTCAATCCATCCATCCACCCGTTCATCCATTCTTTCTATTTTCTTTTACTCCAATCTATATATGACATAAGCATGTCTCTGTAAACTCAATTCAACAAAATAATATTTACTAAGTGAGTTATTATACCCTTTTCCCAAAGGATCTTATGAAATTTGTTCACTGCTTCCCATAGTCATGTAAGTCTATCGACAGAATGGAACCTAGTGCAGAATTGACTCTGGTGCAAGTTCTAGAATATCAACTAAAGATGATGTTATGTAAATTATAGTACTAGTTTCATACTGAAAGTGGGCACAGATAATTCAAAGAGGTATATAAGTAGCACCTGAACTTTAAAGACAAACATGAGATTTCAAAGACAAAAGTTGCAATGATGGTGGATTATAATGTGTTTATTGCTCAGATCTCTGGTGTAGTACAATGTTGTTTTACACTCAAAGAACAACTTTGGTGGAAGTATCTGAGAAACACTTCTAGGTATGACTTGTACCAGTTCAGAAGATAATATAAGAAAGGTTTCAAAATAACTCTGCAATAGGAGGAAGGAAAAATGGGAAAACTTCTAATGACATTTTCATCCCTAGACTGGAAATGCCAGTAATTTTCCAAATATAGATGACTATCTGGCTAAAAGTACCATTTTCCACATTCTCTGAAAAAATGAAGAATTTACCTCAATGAGACACAGTTTTGATTTGGTATATCTCATGGAGGATAGGCCTGGCTGATCATACTGGTGGTAGATAAGATATATGCCTACTTAATGATTGCTTCTCAAAAGTGAGAAAGTATGGGCCCCGTAAAGGAATGGTGGCCCTAATGACTCTTTGGCCAGGAAATAAGAGAATTATGTCATTTCATGAGTGAATTGGTGACTGTGCAGTATTGAGGACTAAACAGGCTTGACCTGGCCTGAGAGAAGACTTCCTTCCCTTGGGTTCTAAATCACTATAATGTTGCTACCACTCTGGAACTGGCAACATGTGACCTGAGTTAGACTTGGGAATTATTCCATTTCTGTGGAGGCCATATTTCTTCATGTAAGAAAGCAGTAATGCTTTTGTCCTGCAGGTGTGGGAGCTTTTGAGGCTGAGCAATGCTCTGTATAGATTGTTCTCCTTAAGAAAAACAAGTGGAAAAACCACACTCTGGGCCAACATTGTTATTTTTGTTCTGGGCAGGGTGAATTTCATTCTGACATCTTGGCTTTCCAGGAAAGAGCCCTATAGCAGACTTAGGGAGGTGAAATTTGGAGTTGGTTTTGGAACACATTAGCAAACTTTTCATAGGTGGCAAGATACAGAACATAGATGAGAGTCCAAGAAATATGCAAAAAGACACCATCTCGTATAAAATCTTGAAAACTGTGTAAGGATATCATCTCCAAAGAGAATCTTGAGAAGAGAACATGCCCTAAAGGATATAACAGGATTTGACTGGAAAATTTCTGTCTCCTCTCAGTTTATGGTTCTGCTCTTTGAGAGGCTATGTTTAGGTTTCTACATGCTACCCCTTTTTATCCTAGTGAATCTTGGGTGGGCAGAGTCTACTCTTACAGGGCCTGAGGCAAGATGGAGTAGGGTGCACCCTGGGTCTTTGGATCATGATTTCACACCATGCTCCCTTCCCGCCCTTTCCCACAAAGCATGTAATTGAGTGGGTGACTCAGCCAGAGAAGCCCAATAAATATTTGCTGATGAACATAATGGAGAGGACACTGATGGCAGCAAGGTGTTTGTACCCCACCCTGTTGCCTCTCAGAGGTGGCACCAGTGTGATCCTGATCCTGTGCCTATGGAAGATTTAATGGCACTCTCTGTGCGAGAGGCCCTGCTCATGCTCCATCTTGCACCATGCTGCCTACCTGAGTTCCCTGCATAGTTTCTGCCTTCCAGAGCTCCTCATTTCCAAGAAAAGGAATCATCCTTTCTCCTAATAAGCATGCAGACAGAGGAAGGAATTAACAAGACAACTAGAAACCACCCAGCAAGAGGTGGGAGAAAGGAGGAAAGGAAAAATTTGTCCAAACAATATCGTGTCAGTTCTGGAACTTTCCACTAATCCATATGCGGATTTGTATCAGCACTCATGTCTTACAATCCTAGACAAAAGCCAGACAAAAATGCTTGGACTTCATAAATCCAGGAGAGAGGTATGTTTATCAAGGTCTCTCGTTGTTTGAAAACTCAACATCTGTCAAAGACTTGTAGGCCTTTGCCCCCCACACTTTGGGCAGGTGCTTATGGTCTTATGACACTGGTGAGTAGATTTTAAAGAAACATTCAGTGGGAAAACCCAAATTCATCCCTCTTCACTGCCACTGCCTTTTCTTCCAATCAGACCTCCTCATCTCTCACTTGGTCTGTTGTAGAGCTTCCAGAGGGTCCCCTTGTCTTCTATTAGATACACACTTGCCTTAGTCCTCCATATGGTAAGTTAGTCTGTCTAAAGCCTGGACCTTAAAAACTAATTAAAATTTGGCAAACTTCTTAGGGGTCTTAAATTCTAGATCTTTTGTTCTATGCAGCCTACTTTTTTTTTTTGTCACCATTCTCCCTCAGGTGACCTTGTCTTATATTTTTAAATATAAATATTTTTATGGAAATATAAGTGCAAAAAAAGTGTGCTACTTGATGAATTCTTATAAAACTTGCATGCCCATGAAATTGGCAACCAAATTATGAGACAGAATACAATCAGCACCCTAAAATCCCCTCAAGGTCCTTCCTAGTCACCATCTGCCAGGGATAACCATTGTCTTGACTTCTAATTCCATAGATGAGTTTTTCCATTTATGGAATTTTACATAGATGGAATCTTAGAATATGTATTTTACAGTGTCAGTAACATGTTTGTTTCATCCATATTGTGCATGTGGTTGCAGTTGTTCGTGTTCATCATTATATAATATTCCATTGAAGGGATTATTTATTTACCCATTTTCCTCTTGATGGACATTTGAGTTGCTTACAACTTTTGGCAATTATGAATTGTATGATTATGAAAAGTTTTCCTAAACAAGACCCAAAATGTGCTAAGCATAAAGGGAAGAGTTGATAAATTGGTTATGTTAAGATCCCCTGTCTTTCAAAAGACATCATTGAGAGAGAAAAGGAAACCCATGGATCAGAAAATATTTGCAATATATATGCTTGGCAGAAAGACTCATATCTTGAATATATAAAGGGCTACTATTTATTAATAAGGAAAAGCCAAATCACCCAATAGTAATAATAGGAAGAAGACTTGAATAATCACTTCACAAAAGAGCATACCCAAATGATCAGTGGCCCTAAAAACATGAAGGAGGTATGCAGGCATTACTTTTTAGTTAGTAATCTCCACCTTTCCCCATTAGACTACACGCTTCCTATTTCAATGTATTTTCACATGTTCCTCTGGCTAAGTGGGATGCCTTTACCTCCTTTTCCACCTTCTTTTCTTTTGAGGGCCAGATAGACAACATCAGTTCCATCCCAACATTCCCCTGATTCCACTAGAAAGAATTAATCATTACTTCTTTGGGATCCCAAAATTTGGTATCGTGGAAGTGAGGTGTTTAACTCTTGTTCCCAGTGCATAGCATTGCACTTGGTGCCTAATAGATGATCGATACATGCCTTTTGGGATGAATGTCTAACTTTCCCCTCAAACCTCCAGATAGGATCTAAAACGAGCGAGGTATATGTGGTAACAAAGCCGTCCTGTGTTGAACATGGGAGTGTTTATTAGCCAATACAAAGGTTACTTCATGGGGAAAAATGCTGGCCTATTTCCCAAGTCATAGCTCATCTTTAATGAATAGTATCATCATAAGCCTGTGGACAAAGACCTAGTGCTCTATAGATTGAATTGCATGTTAAGATACATATTAATAAGTAGGTCTGAGAAACAGCATTGCCTCCTGCAAAGGTAACTGAAGTGAATGGTTGGAGTCCTGCCATAGGTCAATAGCATTTATTACAGTATACATAAAGGAGATCAGTAGTAGTATTAACCTGAATTTAAAATCAAAGGGCTACATTGTATACTGGGGAGAGGGAAGAGAGAGGTTTTGTTTTGTTTTATTTTTGGGGTGTTTTCCCCTCTTTCTTTGTTGATTCGGGCAACATTTCTGACCATACCAACTTTCTTTTGTCGTCCTCATTTCCTGGAACTTCTCTTTCTCACCTGCTCATGCTTTTATGGGGTTTTAACTTCCTTCGTCCTTCTGGGTTTAATGCTTCCAACTACCTTATTTCCAGCCTCACTGGAATTTTTAAAGCTCAAAGTTTTGTTAGCCAGATGATAAGAAGAAAACCTTGCTTTGCTTTTCTCTGTTTTCCCCCTCCTTTTCCTTTTTCTTCTTTTTTTCAGGGAAAGACTTATCCTTTATGGAACTTTGTATCTCAGGCTAGATAAGTTTAGTGCCTTATACATCATGGGTTCTCAAGAAACATTTATTGAACCAATGGCTTGGCAATTTCTTACTAAGGTGGGGATGGTTGTTGACCCTCTAAACTTCCCAGAGACATTGGCATTTTTTTAATGATAATGTTCATTAACTAAATGAATTTCTAACTTAGGAATTTCAGGTAATAAAAATAGATGAAAGAGTTTAGGAAAGTGGATGAAGAAAGAGATTGTGAGGCAGAGAAGGTAACTTTTTCTTAGAATTCGATCCTCGGTCCCTAGGTCGGTTCTTTAGATGCAGCGTCATCCCTTTCTTTTACTTTGGGAATTCATTTTCTAAATCAACAACACCCACCTGTTTAGAGTATGAGAATCCCTCTCTAACATTAAAAAAATTTTACACGCCCAAGAGTATTGAAATTAATAAAAAATAGAGTAACCAAGAATTACCGTTAATTATAAAATAAATTTTAGTATTGCAAAATCCATCTCCATCCATATGTACATATACATAGACATATATATTTGTATGAGGTGTGGAGTCACTAATGTAGTCTACAAGTGAAGTTTGGTGTACAAGTGAATACGTGGGTCCTTGCCAATAACTGCAAGGACTCTTGGGCCACTAGTGGAAGAACCACACCTTCTCTCTCCCCACTGGCCTTCAGAACACACGGTGGCAATTGTTTACAAACACTAATTTAATGTTAACTGGACACTGCCTACAATTATCAGTGGATGGTTGCTGATTTCATGAACTTTTAATTATGTTTTATTTTAGGTTAGGCTCCCTAGAAGTAGAGCATGAGACAGAGACTTAGGGAAAAGTCGTTTGTTGAGGGAGAAAAGGAGTGAGAAAAGCAGGATGGGAAATGGAAGCATCGCAAAAACAAGATTTCAGATAAAGTTTGGCTTCAGTCTGATCCTGCAAGGAGCTCTGGAGTGTGAATGATACCGAACAACTCTGTTTTACCTGAGAGCTGGGCTTCTGTCCTCCATGCACTAATCAGTCATTGTCTACGGGACGCCTCAAGGGGATTGTAAAGTTTCTATAGATGAGGTGCTCCAGTTGTCCAAGGGTAGTCCTCCAGAGAATGTGCAGGCTTTGGTCCTTAGCAGCATGGACCACACAGCAGCCGGGGATGAACAGAACTGGTGAAGAGATCTGGATAGGCACGAATGGCAACTATTACATGGCTTATGAATTAATTAATTCATCCATTTAACAAATATTTGTTGAGTGTCCACTCTTGGCAAGTTCCTGTCCTAGTTGCTGAGGACAGAGTAGTAAACAAGCCAGGTATGGTCCTTCCTTTCATGAAGCCTACAGTTTGTGGGGAGACAGAAATAAACTAGTAATAAGATAAATGTAGCAGCACAGTAAATTCTAGGAGTGATAATTTACTAAGAGAGAAAATGAACAGTTTAATAGATCGTGAAATGACTGGGACAAGGGGTGGGCACTTGAACGCAGATCAGAATGGCGAGAAGGAAAGAAAGCCGTATAGGATGTGAGGGTCTAATGTCTAGGCAGAGGGAATGGCCATTGTCAAGGCCCCAAGACGGGCAGAAGCTCCGTGTGTTTTAAGGACAGAATGAAGGCTTTGGGACCTGTGGTGGACTTGGGGGAATTGTAAGAGAAGGTTGGAGAGGTGAGAGTAATGGATGGGGGAATCCAGCCTTGTAAGGAGTTTGGTGATTCTGGATTCCAGTTGTAGAAATGCGTTCCTTGGCCTGCGTTAAGATGGTAAAAATGACAATTTGTCAGACCTTGACTTAGATTTGTCTTGACATTGTTTATTAGAAGAGGGATTTGCTATGTAGATTTGTGGAATAAATAAAGAAAAACTTAGGATTAAGGGACAGCTCACTGTTTTCAAACTCTAGGAGCATAGCAGGCATTGAATCCAGACATCTTATATGGTAATTATGAGAAAATTTTCTCTCCTTGTTAAAACATTCCCAAGATTTTAAAAGATATATAGTTGGACTCAACTTTCCTTTGTCCTTGGCAGTGTGACAAAGCAGCATTTTTAGAAAAGAATGTTAAGTTGGACTTGACCTTGGCTATATGCAGGGAAGGTTATCAGGGTCACTTTTTTTGGTTGGTTTATACTGTAATTGCTATTAAAATGCATCGAGAAGTAAGCAGAGACCATCTCTTTTTTGCTCAGTATTCTGCTTCATGTTGGGATCATGAGTCTTAAGTGCAGGCCTCTTTCCCATTTGCCAAATAATGACACATTTTCCTTAATCTTCTCATAGCCCACTAGAGAAGGTACTATGGTTAGAAAATGCCACTAGATTGTGATCATGAAACAGGCTTCCTGGACTTTATTCCTGAGAAGAGATAATGCTTATAGGGTACTTACCTCCATCAAAGCTGAGGGATGGAACCTAATAAAATTATATGAAAGAGGCCCAGGAAAACAATGTTTTGTGTCTGATTTATCAGGTTATTTTTGAAGACCAATGTGGAGGAACAACCCTCTAAACTAGAACAAATTTAACATTTCAAATCAGGACGAACTGAAATATCAGTAGCATTTTCATTCATTTATAAAAGGGATTTTTCGGATGGTTTTGATTTAACATAAATTTGAAATGTTTTGTCATGCTCTTCTCTATACCAACAACCCCTGTTCCCACCTCCTTCATGTGTGAAAACCATGTTTAATTCAGGGAGAACTTAATCCATATGTTTCTGATTCATTTGCACAATATTCTTAGTAAGAGCTAGTTGATGTCTAAAGTGTCTTCTGGGAATTTTTATAAATCTTTTAAAATTTTTCTTCAGGCCAGAAAACCATATTTTCCAACTCAAATTGCCCTTCCAAATCAGAAATACTCTGGGCCTATTGGAAACCTTACTTTGAGGAGACCCTAAACTCAGGCAAAACACAATTCCACTTGAGAGCTGTGCAACAAGATTCACTTGACCAGCCCATGAGAGACAGGAGAGGCAAAGAAGAGACACGAAAAGAACCTGAATAGTATAGGGAGTCTTGGACCTGCCATGTTTTTCCATTTCTAGGAGCAACCAGTGAAGTCCTCCAACTTATAAAGTCAGATTCAATTTATGATGCACATCTGGAGCCAAATAATTTCTGATTGGCTTTGTACAACATCTTTGGGCAAGGGCAGAGAATTCTAGAACAGTTTGCAGATTTGTAAATATAAAAAGCCTTCATTTGTGAGCACACTTAGCAGTTGCTTAGCAATTCAGTGGCTGGCTTTCATTTTCTCTAAAGCACGATGAAGTCTAAAGATGGTGAATTGTTGACTGTGGAGTTAAACAAGTTCTGCCAGGAATATAAAAATTGTGAGCTTGTTAGGGACAAGTGAACAACTGTTGGACAGTATGTACAAAAGTAGAAGAATCATTTCCTTTGTCCCATTTACTTCAGCTGTGCTATGACCCATTTTTTTTTTTTACCACCCTTTAAAGGCACCTGATGTATCTGGGGAAAAAAGATCCATAAACCACTTTTTTTTTTTTTGACCAAGTACTTGGCAATGCATGCAGACTCATCAGAAAAGGGTCATTTTACTGCTAAGAGCTTGGATTCATCATAGCTCAAGCATCAGTTTTCTACTGGGCCAGAAATGTGATTTTACACTATTATAATCCCAAATTTGGCTCCTGTGCCAAAGTGAGTTGCTATTCAATCCTCCTAGAAAGTTTTCTACCTCACCAGACAGCAATAAATTAACTTGGAAAGCCGGAATGGTGATACCTCTCCATCTCAGTAAATGCCACTACCACGTTTGTAATTTCTCAGAGAAAACAAACAAGCAAACAAAAAACCCAGAAATAACCCTCAATTCTTCTCTTTTTGTGGCTACCAAATGCCATATATCAAGCTCTATAGACTCTTGCTTTTCAACTGTGGTCTTTGGATCAACTAGATTAGTATCACCTGAAAGTTTGTTAGAAATTTAGAATCTCAGGCCCCACCCCAACCTGCAGAATGAGAATCTGCTCTTCAGCAAGCTCTCCGGTGATTCAGGTGCATAGTCAAGCTTGAGAAGCCCTGCTAGACCACACCTCCATAAAGGATATCTTCATTCACTGCCTATCTCTTGCTTGGATTACTACAGTTTTTTCCCAGCTTCTGCCCTTTTCCTCCAGTCTATTCTCAATTCAGTCAACCAGAGTAGTCTTAAAAAAAAAAAGTAATCAAAGCAATCCATTCTACTCTTTAAAATCCAACACTTCCCACTGCACATGAAATAAAATGTGAATTCCTTGCAGTTTATTAATGTCCTATATGAAGCGGCCTCTGCAGCTCCTTAACCCCCATCTCAATCATTCTTTCCTGGTCATACTTCCTCCGGCCACACTGGTCTTTCTATCCCACACAGCCAACACCAGCTTTCCCTCCACCTGGAATGTTCCACAGAGCCTCTCATCATTCAGGACTCTGCACAAATGTCACCTTGCATTGAACTCTTGGCTACTGAATTTATATCCATCTCCCAGTCACTTTCTACCATATCACTGTTTTATTTTGTATTGCTTTCTGAACCACCTGAAACTGTCTTGCTTATTTGTTTATGGGTTTATTGATTGTTATCCAGAATGGGCCCTTTTCCAGTCTTATTCCAGCTAAATCCTCAATACCTAGACTGGTATCTGGAACAGAGGAGATGCTTAATATATATTTTTTTGAACGAATTAATGAGTAAACTTATATCTATTCAATCTGGACAAAATCCAGTGTCTTGTTATGTATGTTTCTTTCTCCTTCCCTTCCTCCTTTTCTTCAAGAGATATTCGTTAAGCATTTAACTTCTTCCAGGTACAAGGGTACTAAAGAGAATGGGGAACAGCTCCCCTATGGAGGATAGAAGGAAGTGGATGAGACAGATCTTTACCAAAATCACATTTATGCCATCCTCTGGAGCATATAAGGGTTCCCTAGCTTAGTTCAGGGGGACTTCTGTGATCTGAGGGCTGAAGAATGAGCACGCTAACCAGGAGAGGAGAGTGAAGGGAATAGATGAGGGAGAGTATTTTGTGCAGAAAGAGTTCCATATCCAAAGGCAGCAGGGCCTATTGAAGGAACAGAAAGAAGAGCAGTAGGATGGAGATCCAGAGAATGAATAGGGTACTGTTGGTGGTGGGGCTGGCAGGGCAGGCAGCAGTCGGACCAGTGGGACCCTATGGATAGTTCTGGTTTGCCTGGGAGAGTTCTGGTTTATATCTGCCACCTGGTGTAATTATTCGTGAAATTTTTAGTCACTCTTTTTTTTTTTTTTAGTTTCAGGGGTAGAATTTAGTGATTCTTAGGTTGCATATAACACCCAGTGAGCACTGGGTGCCCTTTTACATCAAGTGCCCTCCTTAGTGTCCATCACCCAATTACCCCATCCGCCACACCTTCCCTCCAGCAACCCTCAGTTTGTTTCCTGTAGTTAAGAGTTATAGGCCATATCATAGGCTTTATCTTTCAAAAACTCACCACAAGGCCTTGTGCTGAACAATGACTCTGGACCCATCACACAAAAGTGTTGGAGAAAGTAGTTTGTTGTTATTTGTGTTGTGCATCCTTAGTCAAATTGCTAAACTTCTCTAAACTTTGGCTTCCTTATTAGTGAAATGAGGATTTAGTAATTGTAGTATTCAACTCATAGGCTTTTAATAAAGATTAAATGAGTTAATACACATCAATCTTGTAGAATAGTGTCTGGTATACATAGTAGTAGGTAGGTACACACTGTTATCTATAAAATTCTTATTATTAATATTTTCAATGTATGGATAATAAATGGGAACCTGTGAATGATATTAGAAGGGGATGACATGGTCAGAATTGTGTTTTTCAAAGATCATTTGACTTTCATGTGGAATAATATTTGGGGGGGGAGGGATTAAAAGGGGCAATAGATATAGAGTTCTTCTAAAATGACTGAAACAGAATAAATGTTTAATAAATGAAGTAAGGATCATCATCATCATCATTGTCATCTACTAAGAATGTCAGGTCTGGGAATAACATAGTTTTTAAATATTTCCTACCAATTTCCATTTGATAGCATTGAGGGACAAAGCAGCTATTTGGAATTTGGGAGTCAACTGATTATTATCTTGGAATCAGTGGAAGAAGTAGCCAAGATTGGAGTTGGAAGGACCAACCAGTCTACTCGTAGTTTCCAAAAAGTAACGACATTAGAGCCTTTGGATTGCACAAAGGATTTCCATATGGATGTCCTAGTTGGTATTCAGTGATTTCCAGAGGGGGAAAAAAAAATCAGCAACAGCAAGAAGGAGTTGGAAGGTTTTAGCCAATTCCTCCCAGTGGGCCTTGACTTAAACTTTCCAGGCCTGGAATATCTCCTCCACAGCTCCCTGACACTCCTGTTACCCCAAGAGTAAGAGGAAGCCACATGAGTGTAAAGGGGCCCCTTTCTCTTGGGGATAGTATGGGACACACCTCACAGTCACTTGTCACTTTGAAATTCGCCTCTCCCAGGAGTGTGGAGAAGGATTACAGAAACCTGGCAGATAATTAACATTTCCCCCGGTGTGAATGGAAGGGATTTGTCACACAATGACTAGAACATCATGACTTTCTCACTAAACTGGGGGGCGGGGGGAGGGAAGTAGGGACGGATTTACAGGAAAATTCTATTTAAGGAGGGCTAAGGAACAGGAGCAATGTAGTAAATTGTTAACCATTTGGTTAACCAGGACTCATCATGTTACCACCTCTGGATTTCCCAGTTTAAAGACTTAGAATATACAGAGGTGATTTTATCATACTAAGTTCCTTGACCTTGTCCAAGCCCTCTGGAGCCTTTGGGAAGCCATTATAATTGACTAGATTAGATGAGGGGAAATTTAGCTTTTCAAATTCTTTGGTGGTTTGGTTTAGATAAAAAAGACCTATCATATTGAATTAAATATCAGTGATGAAAATCTTATAGAACACTAGCAGATAGGACCTGAGAAAAGAATGTAACCACCTTTGGATTTAAGGCAATCATTTAGTCTCCAATTCACCAGTGAAAAGATTCTATTTATTTGCAACAGAGCACTTAAAGCTAAAAGTGCTTCTATATTTCAAATGTCCAAGAATTAACAAAGAGGTTTGAAGCCATGCTGATTGTCATGAAGATAGTTTAAAGGAGATGGATCTTAGGATTGGTTAGGAGAGACGGAAAGGAGGTCAGGAAAGGAAAAAACTAGGACAGAGATTCCAGGCATGGTGGACAGGTGGAACGAGGCAGGGGTGGATGCACAATCTTTCTGCTACAACAGGGAGAGGTACTAGTAATGAAGATGAGGATAACGTTAATATTTATTAAGTCATTACTCGTGTGTCACCATCTCATTTTATTCTTCTTAACAACATTATTAGGGAATTTATGTTATTCTCATTTCATAGATGAAAAACTGAAGATTAGATAATTTAAGTATCAGGCCAGACTGCAAGGAACTTAAGTGCCAAGCTAAGCGGTTCATGACTGTGTCTTTTATGATAGACAATTTTGTTAACTTCAGTGGAATGCAATATATTCTGAGATTTTGGGGGAGTAGTACTGGGTTTTAAGTTCTTGCCTTACAGGCATTTTTTTTTATGTGGCAGAAATAAAATTAATGTAAAAGTATTTTGTTAGGAAGCTATAGTCTAATTCATAAGTAGACAAGTTTTTGAAGAATGTAATATGTGAGGTAGGAATAGAAACCCCTATCTGAAAATATCTCTCTGATGGCTTGGGATAAGTATATGAAGTTCTACAAGTGAAGATATGTTTCTTGGAGCACAGGAATATTTTGGTATTTTCTGGAATCTTGGTTCTTTCCTTCCCACCTTTTCTTTCTTTCTCTCTTTCTCTCTTTCTTTCTTTCTCTCTTTCTCTCTTTCTTTCTTTCTTTCTTTCTTTCTTTCTTTCTTTCTTTCTTTCTTTCTTTCTTTCTTTCTTTCTTTCTCTCTTTCTCTCTTTCTCTCTCTCTCTCTCTCTCTTCTCTCTTTCTCTCTCTCTCTCTCTCTCTCTTTCTCTCTCTCTCTCTTTCTCTCTTTCTCTCTTTCTCTCTTTCTTTCTCTCTTTCTTTCTTTCTTTCTTTCTTTCTTCTTTCTCAAACACTAATGAGCTCTTGCTTAGTATGTGTTATTTTGCTTCAGGTTGAGGATACAAAAAGAAAAAGTATATCCCTTTGGAAGATAACTTAAGAGTCTGGGGAGAAAACAGGACAACCAGTCTTTGCCACACAACCCATCAAAGGCAGAGCATGGAGGAAAAGCACCTTGGAGGAGGCTGAGACTATCAGAAAAGATTGGGTAGAAGGGGAAATAATCTGGCAGAAGTCTAAGGATAGATTATATAGGGAACAAGCATTCCAGGAAATGGCAAGGACCTTTTCTAAGGTCTGATGGCATGAAATGAAACCATTGTGAGGTTGGAGAATTATGAGCTGTTTACTGTTTTGTTGTTGTTGTTGTTTTTAAAGATTTTACTTATTTATTTATTAGAGCATGCAAGAGGAGGGGCAGAGGGGAAGGGAGAGAGAGAGAGAATCTCAAGCAGACTCCATGCTAAGCACAGAACCTGTCACAGGGCTCAATCTCATGACCCTGAGATCATGACCTGAACCAAAATCAGGATTCAGATGCTCAACATACTGAGCCACCCAGGTGCCCATGTTCACCATTTTTAGGACATGAATTGGGATGGGCAGAGGATTGATAGGGAAGGGTTTGTATGGGTCAGTAGACGGCCATATTTTTCCTACAAAAGAGTTTAGGTTTTATCCTGCAATTGATGGGTAACTCTAGTGATCGGTATTCTTTCAGCTAAAACTAACTGCAGGGTAATTGACAGGCAACCAGGAAGTCCAGGACTGTACTGACTTCAGGCACAACTATATTCAGTTGTTTCTCAACTCTGGTTCTTTTAGGTTGGCCTTATTCTTAGGCAAATATGGCACCCAAAGTTCTAGGCTTACATCTAGCAGCCCTTGCAAAAAGAGGGTAATGTTTTCATTATATTTCTATTAAAAGTCATGGGGAGAATTCTCAATGGCTTTACTTGGATCATGTTCCTTTGTTTGAGCCAGCCACTGGAGACAAGAGGATGTCAACTTTGATTGACTGGTCATATTGTCATCCCTGGACCTGGGGAGTGGGACCCACCTAAATCTCATGGCCATTTCCCCAAAAAGTTGCTAGACAAACCACAAATATTTCCAAGAGTAAAGACTTTGGAAAATTTTGATTAAAGATGTATCATGATTAGTTGGTGCTGGAAACCTCTTGTTTTGTCTTAAAAATACACATCATTTTGCCCTAACATAAAGAAAAATTTTTCTATTTTTTTGCCAACAGGAAAAAAAAAAAACCTAGTCAGACCATGGCCTCTCAAATATTAGGCGAAATTAATTGTTTTGGAAGATGTTCCATGTTTATACAATGGCTATACACACCTACTATAGCAGATAATATAGGTGGCCCACCCAGATCTTTTCACTGGGCTGATCAGCAGGTATTGTTGGCTCCTTGTCCAACAAGCTGGACCAATGACATGGTGCCATTCACTCTCTAGAATTCCCCAAGCGATCAGGCTCAGGCTAGGCTTGTGAAAGCATGCCTTTGCCTAACTCATCCCCTTTTCCCATCTTGCTTCCATTGCTTCCTCACAGGTTTCTCCTGAGAGCTCTCCCTCTATATGTGTCACACAAGAACCCCCATCTGAGGCTCTGCTTTCTCGGAACTGACCTTCGACACCTATGGACACATTTCTGTGTACCTCAAGGGCAAGGACCCATTCTCACCTAAGATCTTTGAAAGGATTATTGAGTGCCCATTGCTTTCTAGGAGTGGTAGCTGAAGTAATGGATGGGAAGAAAACATAGATAAACTCTGTGTTACCTCTCTGCTCTGCTTGGACCAGGCCAGTCTGTTTTCTCTGAAGTCCTAAGGGCTTGCTTGAAATTCTGTTTCTTATTCTTTGCTGAACAAATATCTACTGCTATGTGCATTTCAGAATTTTCTTGGGAAAATTAAGGTCTTTGATTTGCAGCTTTCATAATGCATGTAACTCCACCCTCCTGGAGCCTTGGGATACAAAGGAGAACCCAGCTCTGTTCTAATCTCACAGTGTTCTTGGGGTGCCTGGGTGGCTCAGTCAGTTAAGCATCTGCCTTTGGCTCAGGTCATGATCCCAGGGTCCTGGGACTGAGCCCTGCATCAGGCTCCCTGCTCAGTGGGGAGCCCGCTTCTCTCTCTCCCTCTGCTGCTCCTTCTGTTTGTCTGTTTGTGCTTTATCTCTCCCTCTGTCAAATAAATAAGATCTTAAAAACAAATAATCTCGTAGTGTTCTTCTTAAATGAAAAAAAAATTCTGACAATCTTAATATGATACATGTGGTTACATTTAGCTCAACCTGGGGCCAGGCATGTAGATCCCAGTGATAAAGAGATTCGATTTCTTTTTGCTTCTAAATATGTTTTTATTACAGAGATTAATTGAGTGAAATCATTTGTCTGGTTTTGCAAGTGGTGGGGATTTTTGTAATGGTTGCTCTTGGATTCTGCGTAAATGACACATTTTAAATCTGAGAACAACAGCACAGGTTATTACAGAAAGTATTAAATGATAAATATAGCAAGACCTGCTGATTTCCTAAAAGCTGATGAGTTAGAAACATGTTTACTTTCAATCACTAACTATTTGGAGTCTTCTGATTTGGTCTGAGAATTCTCCTTCTACCTCCGGACGAGGCACTACTTAGAGAAAGTTCACTGAGGACAGGATGTTGGTTTTACATCTGACCTTTGGGAACCTCAGCAAAGTCTCATGGTTGAGTGCCCAGTTTCTTTATCAAAATACTTAGTGAAAAGAATATTTATCCTGTTTTAATTTCCACTGCAGAGAAGGTGTCAGGAGCCAGAAGTTATTGGCTAAGCTTCCAATACCTCTATCACAGACATATCTGTTAAGTCCAAAAAACCTGAAAAGACCTGCATCTTACCCTGGTAGCAGGTCAATTGTGAGGAATGGTATGGATCATGGGAGAAATTCCTTAGGTCTTACATAACAATGAGATTGTTATATCAACAGGTCTGCTAATAAAGGCTTCACTTTATTTCTGGGCTCCACCTAATTTTGTTCATCTGCCATTTGTGGTCCCACCCTCAAGCAATTTTCCTAGTGCCCTACTCCCTGTGGTACCACATTTTTTTCTCTTTGACAATAATTTTTTCTTACTGAAATTTTATTTTCCTCCACCCAAACCAAGGATGAATTTTCTGTGTACCTAGAATTTTATGCTCATTCCCATCCGGGACAGCTATATTTCCATATCACCTCTGTGTTTTTTCTCTTGGAAGCTGACTTTTTATTACATTTTCTTCTCTTCCTTCTTCAATATTTAACTTGCCAGATAAGCTTTCAGGAAGCAGAAAAAAAACCCACTGAACCAAATATGCATTAACTCCCTTTGACAGGTAACCTGAAGGCTACTAGACACTTTTCCAGAACAAATTTCTACGTTTGATTCTGCAGTGTTTTCCTAGATGTAGAACGGATGATTCAGTTGCACTTCCTAAGCAAATTAGAGGACATGCAATAATATCAAAGATTGTCAGGTAAATGATGTGATTTTATGACAATGGCCCAAAAATAATTTTGAAAGTTTTTGGAAGACAAATTACAGAACGAAAATCATTGCAATGAAAAATGCAGCTTAGCAAAATGGAATTATCCTCCAAATGTTGTCATGACAAGTTTAAAAATAAAAATAGAGTGTACGGGGCACCTGGGTGCTCAGTTGGTTAAGCGGCTGCCTTCCGCTTGGGTCATGATCCCAGGGTCCTTCTCCCTCTTCCTCTGCCTGCCACTCCCCCTGCTTGTGCTCTCTCTCTATCTCTCTGTCAAATTAATAAATAAGTAAATAAATAAATAAAACCTTAAAAAGAGTGTACATTGTGGACAATAAAGTGATAGCATCTGAGAATAAAATCAGTTAACAAAACTTTCCCAGAAATGAAATATAAAAGAAGAGAAATTGGGCATAGTTTAAGAGATAAAAGTAGCCACAGAATTGAAAACATATATGCAGCTAGATTTGTATTTTTAATAGATCTGATCATATTTAATAGAGTGTGCATAGATCTGAACTTGGAAATTTCTGTCAGTCACTCACACACAGCTTTGTACACATTGCTTTCACTTTGGTATGTTGTCCCAAGAATTTCATCATAACTTCAAGAAAGTGATGTTCAGTTCTTTTTTTTTCCATGACAATGCCAACCAAAGAAGCATTTTCAGTCCTTGCTCCATAGTGGTCTATGAAATCAGTTATTTTCAGATTTTAGAGGTACTTGATTTCTTAGGATTTCTTTTGACCTTGAGGTTCTGTTTGTCATTGAAATGGGCCTCCCCCCTGCAGATGTTGAAAAGCTGCTGAGTTCATCCTTAGATGATGAAGTCATTGTTGACCACTGTCATGGACATCTTTGTGAACTCATGCTGAGTGCTAAGTCCAGCTTAAATGAATTGCAACATATCATCTAGGAATATGATTATGGAATTATATGACCACAGATACTCCCAAGGTAGTGAACACATTTATTGAGTAGTGTTAGAGGACCAAAGCCAAAGAAACATTTTGGAAATGTAGACAGAAGTTGAGAAAGAGAGAAATTTGGCTCAGATATCCCAGGAAGATGGAGGAGACCTTGAAAAGTGGAAAGAGCTATAAAAATTCACTGCCACCAAGCTGAACCTGGGGATAACTCATTCAGCAAATACTTGCATTTTGTTTTTTTTTCTATTTCCCTGTTTATCCTCACTTTCCACATCCTTCAAGGTAGAAATGTGTCCATTTGGCTTGAAAACATGTCCATATTACATCTTAAGCTATTTCCTTTGTAAAGAATATTTTAAAAAAATGTTTTTATAACAATTTCCAAATAGAGAACAATGAATACTTTACTATAATTGCCTTCAGAGACCCATAATGGGTTTTCTCTCTCTCCCTTAAAATTAAATCCTGTAATGTCATCTTCATGTGCTTCATATATGTCTTAGGAAGATCATTAAATTCAAGGGATTGACAATAAGCAATATGTAATTGGCATCCTAAGATGCTCACTACAAAATGGAAATACTGCCACCTGAATTATTTTAAACATTATCCTTTTAGGAAGGAGAAACTAACATATAGGGCATCAAGTTCACAAGTATGCTAATTGTGATTTAGACTCTTCTTTTTGCTCCCTTCCCTAGTGGATTTGCTGACCAGTTTATGCCTATTGTAAGTCTTGATTAATATTTAAAGAACAAGTAATTACTTATTACTAAAATGAGTAATATGAGGTTGATGGGTAATTAAGCTTAGGGAAGATATCTACTCCTGTTGCTAAGATGCTTGTTGTATCTGAAGACCTGAAAGTGTAAATGGCTTTGTCATATAAATTAGATTTCCATGTTCTTATGGGCAAAGTGTCCACATTAAGAACCTACAGTAGCCCAACTTTGATATTTGCCCTTTGTCTTTTTAGGATCTGAAAAGGAAGGGACTTTTTGGTGGAAAGATTATTTGGAGATGTCATTTGGGTATATGAATGAGCTAATTGGATAAGTTAGGGTCAGATGGTATCTAAAATTTCACTTTTACCTAAAAGTTCACATTTACGGAGCAAGTGAGTTTTGAGGTGCTTTAATTGTCTGAAGAACTAATTTGTTTGCTAATAAAAATCTAAGAAAAAAAATTTTTCCAAGTGTAGATAGATGATGTAAATTTTTACAATTTTCATTGATTATTTCAATTATGGTTTTAAAAAAATAATAGTGATAACAGCAGCAGTAGTAGGAGGGTGATCATAAATTTTATTGTATAAACCAGGGCATTTTTGAAAGTGAAAGCAAGGTACTATTAATGATTAAGGACAGAGGAGCCAGCTTAAACCAGAACATATAATAATACTAAGGAATGACACTAAGTAAGAATGGTAGATGTAGTAAATATGCTCAATTCAATAATCCAAGTGGTCCAGTCCAATCAGGATAGGTACACACACACACACACACACACACACACACACACACACACACGAGTCCAGCATTCAAAAAGAAATTTAGAAATAATCAAATCTTTTCCTTGCATTTCTTGAATACCATAAACATAAGAACATACCATAAGAACATAACCTCAAATCTCCCTTTACCTTTTTTTTTTAATAGTCACACTGGTTTTTATTGTAGAGGTGTATTATGAAGGTTTAGTCTTTATGTTTTTTATATCCAAATGTGAAATATTGATATTTATAATGAAATTACTAAAGAGCAAATATTTCACGTTGCTTCCTTACTTCTGTATTTAAGGCTTAAACTTTGCATATGCACCCCAATGTTCATAGCAGCAGTGTCCGCAATAGCCAAACTGTGGAAAGAGCCGAGATGCCCTTCAACAGATGAATGGATAAAGAAGATGTGGTCCATATATACAATGGAATATTACTCAGCCATCAGAAAGGATGAATGCCCAACTTTTACATCAACATGGATGGGACTGGAGGAGATTACACTAAGTGAAATAAGTCAAGCAGAGAAAGTCAATTATCATATGGTTTCACTTATTTGTGGAACATAAGGAATAGCAGGGAGGACATTAGGAGAAGGAAGGGAAAAATGAAGGGGGGAAATCGGAGGGGGAGATGAACCATGAGAGGCTATGGACTCTGAGGAACAAACTGAGGGTTTTAGAGGGGAGGGGGGTGGGGGGATGGGTTAGCCCAGTGATGGGTATTAAGGAGGGCATGTACTGCATGGAGCACTGGGTGTTATACGAAAACAATGAATCATGGATCACCACATCAAAAACTAATGATGTATTGTATGGTGACTAACATAACATAATAAAATAAAATTTTAAAAAAATTAGAAAGAGGAAAAAAAAGAATATCTGGAAGGTAAGGTGGGGGAGAGAAATGGAAATAAAATACAAGATTTTTCCAGGCAAAAATAAATAAATAAATAAACAAACCACAAAAAAAATTAAATAAATAAATAGATAGATAGATAGATAAATAACCTAGTTGAGGGATATATCTGGTTAGGGCATGGGAGCTCATGGGTAACCTTTGGGCCCTGTGAGCCTAAGACATTAAGATATTAAAGATATTAAGACAAACATATGAAAAGCCCCTTTACCTTTCAACAAATTTTCTCACATACCACACCAGTGCCTATTATTTAAAACTCCTGAACTTGTGTTGGCCTGCATCCTCCCTTTAACCCTCCCTCTTTGCTCTAGTCTGGAAAGCCTGGACCTTTCTGGAGGACTAGGCGAGAGGAAACAACTAAACTGGCAAAGCATAGTCTTTTTAGGAAGCAAGGAGTGGGCAAAGCTGCTAATATTCACCTATTAATAGTCTTGGTCCTGTGTCAATAGCCTATATTAATAGAGAAATCTCTATTAGAGAAATCTTATATTAATAGAGAATCTCTACTCCTGGTGCTATGATAGAATTAGAAACCTCATCTAAATTTCACCCTTGCCATAGATGCTCTTGTTGTCCCCGTTTTACAGAGAACTGAGGTTTACCAAAAGTAGGTAAGTTACTCCAGTGGTGGAGACAGGAATTCAGCTTGGCAGTTTGACTCAAGATCTGATGCTCCTAGCCAGTGCAAGGCAGGCTTCAACCTGTTCTCATTGAGATTGCCTAAAGGTAGTAAAAACTCTCACAAGTTATAGTAAAAAACTCACTATAACAAAACATGTCCAGTTTAAGCACACAATAGTGTTAATGAGGATTCTTTCCTACTTTAAAAATCACTGTAGCACGAATGGAATATCTAAAGCTCTCTGATAAGTGAACCCACTGTGAAACCAAATGCATATGAACACAGGTTATTTGGAACACTCATGCAAAAGTGAGCAGAACACACAGTGAGAATGGCCTATTTTTCATCCAGTTGGAAGGAGCTGTCATTGACTGAACTTAGCTGCTATTGCCAGAAAGGCATTAAACCATTTTTAATGCTCAGACCATTTTTTTATGACTGCCTGAAGGATATCAGACGAGCTGTCCATTGTAAATCAATAATAATTTGCTTTAGATTAATGAGGAACTAAAACTGTTTCTAATAAATGTCTAAATGTTTAGCATATTTTGAAAACCAATCATTTTCTGAGAATTAGATTTCTTCTTTGTCCTTAAAAAAGAGCTGGAGGTGGGGGAGGAAGAAAAGGTAGCCAAATATTTTGGAAACAGAGAAATGTGAAAACAGTAAATGAGAGACTATGCATTCCAGGGCTTTGTTTTGTAATCTCAGCTGTTCAGAGGCGTGCTCTGTGGTCCAAAGTGCTCAAATTTACAGCAAATAAGATGCCACAGAACCTTCCATGCAGGTTCATTGACAAAGTCCATTGGCTATTTAATGGCTGGTCAGAGTCTTCAGTATCAACTAAGTAACTAGAATATATTGGAAATAGGTGCATTCTTGTCCAAATCATGGTCTCTGTGACCTGGCAATGCTCTACAGTGATTGGGTAACTGGAGAGTGTCTTGGAATGTGGATGGATGGGTCTCACTTTCTGTCTAGTCTTTTTTTTTTTTTTCGATATTTAGAATGTATCATGGGAAAAGAAAAATGTAGGCTCATCTCATCTGTTAATTTGATACTTTTATAAGTCTATTTTTCCTGAGGACTTTCTTATGAAATTGGAAGGGGAAAAGAAATCTGCTGGGGAGGTGGGAAGCAGAAAAATATTTTTTCCTTAAACATATCTGAGTGATTCAAATGTAATGCCAAAATCTGAAGAGTAATCTAGTGGTTGGTCAACAGCTAAACTTGCCATTCATCAGACAAAGGAAGGCAAATGATTACTTGTAGAATCCCTGCCCCCCAATCCCTTATTTTGTGGAAGGAATGGAAATAATGCAGAATATTGCGGTGGAAGAGTAGTATATTCTGAACTCGGTGCCTGGTCTCTGTTAGAGTTTCTCTAGCAAGGCGCAGCAAACATAAGGATCTCAATTTTTGGGTTTTCTGATGCATGGGCCACATTTTTAATTGTCTTTTATTCAACAATAAATAAAAGTTGGTGTGTCTTTTCTTGGTCACGTTTTGGAATGGAGTCATTTACTAAGGAGCGGAAAGGGTTTAATCTCAGTGATTAAGTGAATCTGTATGAAACCAGCTGTGAGTCTGTGGCAAAGATTTGCCTATATCTGCACTCTCACTTAATCTTTGGGACACAGGTGGACTCTATTTCCTTTATAGCTTGATGTGGTCATGTGCCTGAGCTCTGTCCAATGGAATATGAGAACAGTGATAGGTGCTACTTCAGGCCTGGCTCACAAAACCCTCTTAGGAACAATTTCTTTTCTTTTTTTTCTCATGTTCTGGCTGAATGGCAGGAATCCCTAGGACTTAGAGGGACAGAACCACAATACAGAAGAAGTGCGAGTCCCTGAGCAAGTACATGGAAAGACTACCCCACCAGAAAAATCCATCACGAGCCAGTGAGAAGCATGAGAATAAAATGTTATTGTGTCAAGTGATTGTTTTTTTTGCCATAGCTAGCTTTACTTACTTTGGTGATACTGAGTTGATTTTTGTCATGACTAAGGTGATAGCTTTGTATGATAATGGTCCTCCTATCTAGGTTAGGTTGTTTAGATTCTGGTCCTGGCATTTGCCTGATAGTAGACGCATGATTCTGGGCCGATAACTAACCTTCCTCTCTGGCCTCAGTTTTTCAGCAGCAAAATGAAGAGTTTGGACCCAAGCCTATATGGTAGGTTATAGATTTTTTGGTTGACAGAAACTCTGACAAACTTAAACAAAAGAACTTATAAGGATACAGGAACTTATAAGGCTCACAGTATCAAGGATGATGTTAGAGAGCCAAGCTGGAGGAGGGAAAGAATCAGAGGAGATCTAATGACCTAGGCATCAAGAGGTAGTTAAAAATATTGTCATGGACCACCTCTGGGATTTACCATAGGTGTTTTGCCTCCTTGTGTATTGGTTCGGTTTTGCTGGGTAACAAGCTACTTCAAATTTTGTCGCTTAAAACAACATTTGTGCAGCTCATGATTTTGTAAGTTAACAGCCTGAGCTGGTTTCAGCTGAACATTTATGCAGTTGTAGAGCAGGCCCAGCTGATCTTAGCCTGGCTTACTTATTCATCTTCCATTAGCTGCTATGTTGATTGAGAACTGGTCCTTTCAAGATGGCTCAACTGGGATGACTTGTTTCTACTCCATGTGGTCTCTCATCCTCCAGCAGGCTAGCAAGAATTTGTTCATGTGACAGGTGAGCAGGGATCCAAGAATGGTGTAGAAGTATGCACGGTCTCTTGAGGCCCATGCTCAGAACTTTAACAGTGTCACTTCTGCCACATTCTGTTGGCAAAAGCAAGTCACAAAGCCAGCCCAGATTTAAGGGATAGGGGTATAGATTTCGGATCCTGAATAGAGGAGCTGCAAAATTCATATTGCAAAGTGGTATGGATATGGGGGTAATAGTGGAAAATGATTGTGACCATTTCTGCAATTCATCAAACCTTGCTTGGATCAAATCAACTCCTTGGGTAGGAAAGTACTGGCCAATTTCACACTCCTCCTAAGAGTGAACACAATGTAGGAGAAGTTAGTTCCCAAAGTGAAATTAGAGCAAAGGGAAAATGACCTGAGCTTGACAGACCTGCTTTTGAACCCATCGCCATGAGCTAAATTTGTGATCTCAGCAAAGCAGAGAATTTCTCCGAAATTACTTTCTCATCTGCAAGGTGGGTTAGTTATACTTAAAGGATTGTTGTAAGAATTAGAGATTATAAAAGTAAGGCATGGGTACCATGTTTATATATAGTAAGCACCCAGTAACTTCTCTAGTTTTCGTCTTGAGTTGGCAGTGGAATGAACTGTAGATTCGCATATTTAGGTTCTTCAGAAAGTGGTACAAGAGGACTTTTTATACTACAGCTCAACCACTGTTGCCTTTACCACAGCATTCAGAAGCATTAATTATTATAAAGGTCTGTCTTCACCATTCTCAGGAATTAAGTTTGCTTCAGGGCTGTTTTCAGCTGTTAAGTATTGGGGTGGCCACATTGTATTCTTCAGCTCCATCTTTTCTTATTGGTTGAGTGGTGGAGGTGTGTCTTAGTCTGTTCTGGCTGCTATGCCATAGACTTAGGTGGCTTGGACAGTGAACATTTATTTCTCATCATTGTGGAGGACGGGAGATTCTTGATCGAAACACCTGCAGCTTCATTCTGGTGAGGGCCCACTTCCTGGTTTATAGATAGCTGTCTTCTTGCTGTACCATCACACGGTGGAAGGAGTGAAGAAGCTCTCTGGGCACTAATCCCATTCATAAGGCCTCCATCCTCATGACCTAATCACCTATCAGAGGCCCCACCTCCAAATGCCATCATGCTGGGAATTGGGTTTCAACATATAGATTTGGAAGGACGCAAATATTCAGTCTATAGAAGGGTGCCGTTCTGATTGACTGGTGCCTGTGCTCTAGCATTGTTAAATATCATGAGTACCCCCTTGGCTATATCTAAGGAACATGCCACAGCCTTAATAGGATTCTCTTCTGGAAAATATTGTGTACTTCCAGAGCCTGAAGTGCCATTTGACAAATGCGTATTGAATGAATATTTGAGTGAGTAGATAGGTAAATGAATGATTTGGTGAAATCCCCTAGTTACCTGGTAACAGCTTTAAAAATAAGAAATATCTTAATTAGATGCAGACTATGATTTAACCCTGAAAGCTGCTAGAAGAGATATTTTAGGGATAGAACTGCAGTTGTAAACTACAACAAAATTGAATGCTTGCTTTGTATCTTTTACTTGAAACTATTTCTCTCTTCAGTCTAAACTATCTCTTGAAATAAATAATACCAGGTCTTGCTCTCTGGGGTATAATTTTTAATTTCATTAATTTGTCCTAAAACTAACTGTTCTGAGCTTTTGGGATTGTGTGCAGGGAGTGTACCTCCTGGTTTTTTTAAACTACTATTTGGTGAACAGGTGTTTGGTGGTTTTGCCCACCTTAGAATCCTAAACTGGAAGTGGAATATAGGTAGGGGTTAAGATGATATGACTGTACTCATGGCCACCCTATACCCTCATGCTTCATGAATGTTGAAAGTGCATTCTGTCTCATTTTTCCAAACTAGAGTGCTGCGGTGGATTTTAGCCTATCTGTGTGTCCTTTCCTCTTCACTTGGAATTTAGGGGACAACCAGCTCTGGAAGATGGCAGGAAATGGTCAGCAAAGCACCTTCTCAGGCTGGAGCAATGATGTTTCATCAAGACACAGTGGATTCTGTTTGATAAGCAAATCCCACTTGGAGCACCTGAAAGATACATTACTTATCTTCAAGAAGAAAGCTCCGTACAATTTATAACCCTCAAGGGGCACGAAATTAGGGCAACTACATGTACTAAAGGCCCTAGTTTGTCTGGAACATTCCTGTTTTATACATGTTGTTCTGTCATCCTTCCAGGTTAGCATTTATTCCTGATGTTTTTCTTTAAGTGGAGAATTATTGTCAGTATTTGTATTAAAATAATCTAGAGTAGACTTGGAAGACCTCCACATTATACTTTCACTTCTCCCATGCACTCACCTAGTGGTGTGTGAAATGTATGTGGGGTAAAGAGGGTTCTCATTTCAACAAGTGGTCAAATCAGAAAAGGAACAGACATGACCCATTTTTCTTTTCCTAACTCTTTCCAGATTCAACAAAATCAACATCTCCCTTTCCAGGATAGCATATTGTCCCTTAACTAGTTTAAATTGGGTTGATAGATGTAAAGTGAACTCCTCCTACCCACCTAAGGCAGACAGTGCCATGTGATACTCAAATCTCTGGACACCCAGGAAGACTACAATTTTCCGTATCCTTTGAAATAGATGGCATCATATAACTGAATGCTAGCCAACAGAATACAAGCAGAAGTGACAT
This sequence comes from Zalophus californianus, assembly GCF_009762305.2. Lineage (NCBI taxonomy): Eukaryota > Metazoa > Chordata > Mammalia > Carnivora > Otariidae > Zalophus > Zalophus californianus. The sequence continues at coordinate 103,636,745 of NC_045602.1, read as the reverse complement.
ATGTCATATCCAGGACTAGCCCCTAAAATATCTTGCATGATCCTCCAATATGCGTCCCTTCCTTTTCAACTGGATAGATAGGAATAATCCAGCTGAGGACTTGGAGGCTTTAAAACGTGGTGGAGCCCATTGACAGGTGCACCCAGGCATCCCAGTGACTGAAGGTAGACCCTCCCTGTGGAGTTGCATTGAACTGTGAGATGAACAGTAATAATCATTTTGCATTAAGCCACTATAATGTGGGGGTTGTTTGTTATAACTGCAGGATTGCTTACTTTCATTAATGTTCCATCCAACTTTTTCCTAGGAAAATTCACCTCAGGATTAGTTTCTATGGGTGATTGGCTTTCCTGTTCAACTCCTATGTGATGTGGTAACACCTTGGTTTGAAAGATTTCCTAGGACTCAAGAATGTGCTTATGATTGAGCCAATTGATTATAGAAATAATTTGTTTCTTTAAAATACATAGATGAGTAGGTATACATTTGTCCTTTGGGCTACTTTTGTATTATGTCTTTATAATAAAACTATATTAGATAAGCAAGTAATAGTAACATCTACTATATATTGATATGTATATATATATCAATAACAGTATATATTGATATGTAAAGCATATATTGATATGCAAAACACTGTGCTAAGTACATATATAAAAACAATCCTTATGGCAACCCTTTAAGGTACATAATTTATTAGCCCCATTTTACAGATGGGGACACTGAGGCTTAAAGAACTTTGCTAACTTACTGAAGGTCACATATGTGGGAATAGCAGAGTGGGGATTTGTAGGCAGGTGTATTTGACTCCAAAAACCTGAGCTCTGGATCATTATATCAGCCAGAGTGGAGACCTCTTAACTCTTGCCGTGATTCATGATTCATGATTCATGATGTTGATGATGATGATTGACATTTCCACACACTCACTACTTGTCAGACCCTGTGTTCTGTGCTTTACGTGGGATAGTTTATTAAATCTTCACAACCATCATAGGAGACAGATATTATTACTGTTTATTCTGTGTATATTTAGTGTACCTAGTAGCTGCAGTAGCACACAAATAGAAATCAATCTCTCTTCTTACAGAAAATTGCAGCTTAGACTATCATTAGCTATAGCACCTCAGGGGACATTCTTTCCAAGAAAGTACCTTGGTCACTTTAAGTCTTTCTGCTGCAGTTTGTACAGGTTGTAACCCTTCTCTTCAAAGCAAAAGATGGGAAGAGAGGGGGAAAAGGTAGGATGGAACCCTGTGACCCTCTAAGTTAGAGCAGCCCCTAAATGTAAAAGGGATGAGGAAATGAGGAAATTTACATTTTCTAAGTTGGATGTTTCTATTACTTTAAGAAAGAGGGGTTTGTACACCTGCCCCCCAATATTACCACCACACACACACACACACACACACACACACACACACACACACACACACACACCTCTTTGCATTGCTTTTATAAATCCACAGGGAACACAAATTCATAAAATTGGCTTCATGAGACTGGTCGCAGTGAGTCTTCTCATTGACTCTGAGCCAGGAGGGAAAATACAGCAGACACAGAATCTAGAGATTGTAACTGCATAGTCTGGCTCTGCGTTCTCTACCACCAAAATGATGGAAAAAAAAAAAAAAAGGAAAAGAAAAAGAAGTAGAAAAACAAAACCCGAGACAGAAGGTAGGAGGAGACACTGGGGCAGCTCCAGCTTTCAGCAAGCCGGCTCTGTTCCACTTCCTTTCGATTGTCCAGGAAAGCTAAGAAAAGTAAAAACAGGGCTGTGAGTGCGTGAAAGCAGCCCCGTGGAAACGTTATGTTAAACAATCGGCCTGTGGGTCAATTGTGAAGGGCGTTAATGTGCGAGACCCCGATAAAGAGATTTGCACAAATGGCCACAAAGCATTTCATATTTAAATACGGGTCCAAGTTTATTCTACGCAACAGTATAAATATAACTAAGGTGGGGTGGAGAATGAGATTTGGAAATCAGCCGATTTTAAGGAAGCCAACACAAACACTCCATCAAATGCAGTGTTTCACACAGGCTTTTGTGCTCATTACTAGTTGTTGGCATTAGCTCATAAAAACAGAAACGGCCGTGAAACATAGTGGTTGAGCTATTGTATGCCCTGGTGGTAATAAAGTATACTGTTTATCTGAAAACAGCCCTCTTGTCATGTACATTGCCTTTCCTGGAAGGTGACAGTCTTATTTTGTTTCACGGTGGTGGGGAGAGCCTGGTGAAGTGTACAGCATTTCAGAAGGGCTTCCATTCCTTCTCAGTGATTATTTCTTCGTGGGATAGGTCAGAAGGCGAAAGTCCCTAACCTGGAAAGCATTTTAAATTAGGTTTTTAATATAAAGGAATATATTTTAGCCTCTTTAACAAATTCATACTGCATGAAAGGGTATTTTACAATAGACTAAGCAGGCCATATAAAATTAAGTAAAGCTGGATCTGGTGCCTAAAAATATTTGGCAGAAATCCCTGGAAAGCCACATTTGAACATTTTTAATATATATTATGAGGCAGAAAAGAATAATTGTCTTCTATTGAAGTTCCCAAGTGAGAGAAATATATTTGTAGAGCCCTTTCAAAGAAAACTGTCTGTATTGCAAAACTGTGTTTGGGATAATGTCCTCCCTGCTTTGGCTTATGGCTTGTGGCTTGTTTCTCAGAGAGGAAGCAGGCACAACCCAGACATTACTCCACTATTTCATTTGACTGCTACCTTGAGCAAGGTGTTTTTGCCAAGGGCCTTGAAATACTTGGCTAAGAAGTTTCCAGAACAAAGACTTTTGAACTCCATGCATGGATACCACCATGGAGGATTTGGGAACAAAAACCACCTGAGTGACTGAAGCTCTCTATTTCTAACCTGCACTCTTGATATGAAATAAATTGCCTATCTCCTTTCTCTCCTTCTTTCTCCAGAGATTGTCATCTTTCATTGGAGGCACTCATGTGTCCAAAGCATTGCAATTCTGAGGCCACCCTCTGTTTTAGTGTAGGTTCCCTCAAATACAGACCCTCAGATAAGAATTTTGGTGTAAGTAGGTTATTTGGGAGTGGATCCCAGGAAGCACACTGAGGGAGTGGGGAAAGAGAATGAAAAAGGAGAGATTGCCAACAAAGTGTTGTGAAAGAACAGGACATCTCTATAGGGCTCAATCTTGCTGGGGACCCCCTGCGTCACTGTGTAAAACACAACTAAAAATTATCCCTTGGGGGATGAGGCGGTGCAGGCATGTATCTATTCCCTAACTCTGGTTCCTCCTGTGTCAAAGATTGCTCCTGAATTGTTACCCTGCACCTGAGACTTTCCAGCCTGCCTAGGTTGATGTACCTTTGGTCGGAGAATGACCTTGGGCAGAGAAAGACAAGGGAAACTGGGTCCATCTATGTGAGAACTCTTTTTAGGCTCCCTTGGGGATAAGTCAAATGGATTTTGGTGGGAACCTGGGAGCCTTGGCTACAGCCACCAAATCTACCAGATAATGCAAGTTTCTTGCAAAGTAAAAGCTCTTTTGATAGGTGCCCCATTCTGTTTTTAATTTTTCCTTGATGTAAATCTTCCTAGTCTTTTGTAGTAAATGGATAACTATAGCCTTTAATGTCTTTAATTGCTAAAAAAAAAGTAATAATTATAGAACTTATTTACTGAGTGCTCACCCTGTGTCAAATACATTCATTAACTTATTTAATTTAGTCCTTACCTCATGGCATACACAAAAATTAACTCAACCTGGGTTCTAGCCCTGAACATGAAAACTGAAAATATAAAACTAAAAATAAAAGTTAAAAATGTAAAACTTCTGGGGCGCCGGGGTGGCTCAGTTGGTTAAGCAACTGCCTTCGGCTCAGGTCATGATCCTGGAGTCCTGGGATCAAGTCCCACATCGGGCTCCCTGCTCAGCAGGGAGTCTGCTTCTCCCTCTGACCCTTCCCCCTTTCATGTCATGTGCTCTCTCTCTCTCATTCTCGCTCTCTCAAATAAATAAATAAAAAGACTTAAAAGGAAGACATAAAATATCCAATATTTAAAAAAAAAGCTTAAAATAAAAAAAAAATGTAAAACTTCTAGAAGAAGATATGGGGAAAGTCTCCATGACCTAGGGATAGGCAATGATTTCTTAGCTATGACTCAAAAGCATTCATTTTAAAAGGAAAAAAAATTAAATGTATGTGATCAAATTTCAACCCTCTGCTCCTCAAATGGTATTGTTAAGAAAATGTATGGGTACATTCTAACTAAGAGAAAGTATTTTCCATATATAACTGATGAAGAACTTTTATGTAAAATATATAAATAGCTTTTACAACTCAATAATAAGAAGACAGTCCAATACACAAATAAGCAAAAGACTTGAATAGAGACTTCAAAAATAGAACTTGTAAAAATGGCCATTGTTATTGACTAAATGTTTGTGTCCCTTCAGAATTCATATGTTGAAACTCTAATGCTCAGTGTGATAGTATTTGGAAATAAGGGTTTGGGGAGGTAGTAGGATTAGTGAGATCATGAGTGTAGGATCCTCATTTGACAAGAATAGCACCCTTATGAGAAGAGACACCAGATCCCTCTTTCTTTTTCTCCCTCTCCCTTTCTCTTCCCTTCCCTCCTAACCCCTTACTCCTACCCCTGCGTGAGGACAAAGCAAAGATGGATGTCTGCAAGCCAGGAAGAATGCCTCACTGTGCTGGCACCCTGATTTCAGTCCAGCTTCCAGAACTGTGAGAAAATAAATTTCTGTAAGCCATCCAGTCTATGGTTTTGTTAAGTTAGCCCAAGCTGATTAATACGGCCACAAAGCCCATGAAAAGATGTTCAACATTATTGGTCATGAGGGAAATGCAAATTAAAAACACAGTGAGGCATCACTATCCACCCACCACAATGATGAATTTTAAAAATCAACAATACCAAGTGTTGACAAGGATATAGAGCAATTGGGTATCTCACACATTGTTGGTATGAGTGTAAAATTTTATAACCATTTAGGAAAACAGTTTAACAGTTTCTTATAAAGTTAAACATCTACTCTGTGAACCTGCAATTTGTCTCCTGGATATTTCCCCAAGAGAAATAAAAACTTATGTCTACAAAAATGGTTTGTACATGTTTATGGAAGCTTTATTCATAATAGTCAAGCACTGGGAATAAGCCAGAAGAATGGATAAAGAAATTTTGGCTTACGTTTGTGAATACAATAAAAAAAGAATGAACTTTTGATACAGGCAACAACATGGATGAATACTGAGCAAAAGAAGCCAGACAGACAATGATACATACTATAGATTCCATTTAATTGAGTTTCTAGACTAGATACAATTAATTTACAGTGGTAGAAATCATATCAGTGTTTGCCTGGGGCCAGAAAAGGACTGAATGCAAAGGGCCATATGAAGGAACTTTCTGAGGTGATGGAAATGTTTTATAGCTCTATTATTTGGGGGGTGGTTGTTACACAGGTGCACACATGTATCAAGATTCCACTCCATTGGTCCGTGTTTCTGAATCCAAACTTAAAATATACGTATTTAATTGTATGTAAATTATACCTCAATAAGATTGAGTAAACAATAACAACAATGAAAGACTGAATCACAGGTGTTTGTTATATTGTTCCTTGTATTTTCCTTGTATTTTTCAAAAGAATGTTTTTTCTCTCAAAAGGTGTCTGAATGGAGAATTCCTAGTCTACAGCCATGCACATCTCTTATCACTCATATTCTACCTCCCTTCCTGTTGCTTTAAGAAATTACAACCTTAATTAAGGGAAGTTAATACACAACTCATTCTTCACAAAGAATTTTGGACAACTCTTTAAATCATTCATTGCCCTTGAATTTGGATGTATCAGAGTTCTTTATCATTAGGGACTCATTCTTTTTTGGTTATATGGTGATTTTTGACTTGCAGAGTTCATGGATTTATATAGTTGTAGGTTGTCTCAGAAGTTTTCCTGAAATTCATGTAAAAATGCAGGATATTTGTGTGTGTATGTGTGTGTGTGTGTGTGTGTGTGTGTGTGTGTGCATGCACGTGTGCATTTGGCAATATTTTTCCCCCTTTTCTTTGAGAAAGGATATCTGAAATGTATAATTAGGTCCTGGCATGAATTCTCACTAATGCCACACCAAGGGGAAACGTGGCTGGGGTTGACAATTTCCTCATCCAGTTAAAATTACAAGACTCAATTTTCTTTCATCAAACATGGGAGCTCCCTCCTTTTACATTCATTATTTTCAGACTCCCAGCTAAAATCTTTTTGTTTCTTGGTACAAAAGTTCTCAATACCCAGTGTGAAGGCCAAAAATTTCTAGATTAATTTGTTAATGAAAGCTAGAAAACCTCAGTCATCTCATTCATTTTGGGGTAGCTGATGGTAAGAATGGGGACCTTAGCTGTCCTGTTTACTGTGCTATACCTAGCACCTAGAACCATGTTTAATAACCATGAATTTTACAATGAGGAAATAGATGCTCAGGAAGATTGAAATGAGTTGTTTAAAGTCACACAGTCAGTGATCCAGCAATTCCATTTCTGGATATATATCCAAAAGAATTGAAAACAGGGTCTTCAAGAAATATTTGTATAGTCAAGTTTATAGTAGCATTATTCAGAATAGCCAAAAGTGTCCATCAACCCAAATGTCCATCAACAGATGAATGGGTAAACAAAATGTAGTATATACACATGATACAATACTATTCAGCCTTAAAAAGGAAGGAAATTTTCACATAGGCTACAACATGGTTGAAACTTGAAGACATCATGCTAAGTGAAATAAGCCAGTCATAAAAGATCAAATACTGCATTATCCTACTTAGATATCTGGAGTTGTCAAACTCAGACAAACAAAAACTGGAATGGTGGTTGCCAGGGGCTGGAGGGAGGGAAGAATGAGGAGTTGTCATTTAACGGGTATAGAGTTTTAGTTTTGCATGATGGAAAGAGCTCTGAAGATGGATGGTGATGATGGTTACACAACAATGTGAATATAATTACTACTACTGAACTGTACACTTAAAGTGGCTAAGATGGGAAATTTTGTTATGTACGTTTTGCCACAATTTAAAAAAGAGTCACATGGCTAGCACACAACAGATTGATAGAACCTAAACCCTGGTCTCATTTCTTCCAAGTTCAAAATGCTTTATAGCCATCTGCCATTTTGGATATTGTTAGGCAGGTTTCTTCATAGCTATCTCAATATAAAGGAAAAACACAAATTTGATCACTTAATACCTTGACTTCAGAGATGGTGGGATAGCCCTGCCACTCACAAAAAGGAGCTCCTTAATTTGCTTGATGTTGTTGCCTGAAATTTCACTATTTTAGTGATTCTCAGTCTTGGCAATACATTGGAATCACCAGGGGAGATTTTTAAAATAATGATGCCTGGGTTCCACACTCCAAGTATTCTGATATAATCAGACTCTGAGATATGACCTGGACATCAGGATTCTTAAAAGCTTCAGGTCTGAATGCAGCCAAGATCGAGGATGACTATTCCATTATGAGATATGATATATGGATAGAACAGGGTATCCCTGTGTGGCAGAACTCCGAACGGTTCTCAGATCCCAAGTACTTGAGCTCTAGGGTCTAGGGCTTAGGCATTTTGTACTCAGAGCTAGAGGAAAGTTTATGAGATCCTTTCCTGACCTTTTGAGAGAGAGGAGGAGTTAACATCACATGTGTTTAAAGCAGGGCCCCTGGAGTTTGCCTGCCAGGATTAGAATTGTTGCTGCAACACCCACTAGCTGTGCAACTTCAGCCTAATTGCTTAACCTCTCTGAATTCCCAAATGGGCATGATGTGATTCCTCACTCACAGAAGTGAGGAAGGGGTGAGATAATTCCTCTAAAACACAATATCCAGGAAAACCTGAAAGCTTAGTTTTACTACTGATTATGAAGAACTTGTACACTTGGTATCTGGTATTCTTTTTCATTTTTTTCTCATTTTATGATGAGACAAGTTTCTTTAACATAACATATAGATCTACTCTATGTGGCATATAACATCCTAGATTTCTGAAGGTTGAGGCAGGAAGGAAAGGAAGGAAGGAGGGAGGAAATGAGAGAAAGAGAAGATAATGGTGCGGGGAAGTATGTGTATGTGTGTGTGCATGTATGTGCATGTGCGTGTGTGTGTGTGTGTGTGTGTGTGTGTGAAAATGGAGAAAATAGAGAAAAAAAAAGAATGATTAGACTACCAAAAGGCATTTATTAAAAGATTAGAATTGGGGAAAATTTCTCAACTTCTTGAACTTGACACCAGATGGAAACAGAAGCTTCAAGAAGAGACCAGAGAGCAAAGATTTAAAGCATCCTCAGAAGGGAGAGGGCTGCCACCCAGGGATGACAAGAACTTTGGCAGAAGAGTTGGAGAGAAGCAGAAAGAATGAGCATTGGTATCAGCCAGGAGGAAAGACTTCAGAGGAAGACTGTGAAGACCAACACTTCAGCTATTTATTTTTTTTATACTGCTACATGAAAAGCATGTTTGGATTTACATTCAGAATCATTTCTGTAGAGGAAAAAGCCCATGTTTGAACTGTACATAGGAGTACAAAAAATGGGGGCTGCCTTGTGGTGAATCCCAATTCACTACCACATCTTCATCTAGACTTGAGGGCAGCCTGAACTCCTGAAGTACTAACCACTAGGTGTTGAGCTCTACTCTGGAGGGCTTGCAAGTCTGTTTACCATACTCCCACCCACCCCCATGCCCAAAGTCATACCTCCTGCAGTGGGGAGGAAAGACTGCATTGACCCAGCTGCAGAGAGCTTGGGGAGGGAGGCACCTGCCCAGAGGAATGAGCTCAGACCCTCTCATCATGGCATAACTGGAGGCCTGGCAGGCATCCGTGAAGGTCATCCTGGATGGATTTCATCCTGCAGAGGGGTGTGTCATCCATGCACCTCAGGGTGGTTGCTGGGAATGTTCATAGCTCATTCCCAATTGTGTTCATTCCATTTGCTGACTAATTCTTTTGAGACTTAGTCAGAGGGTTTGGCTGTTCCTTTCTGTGCACAGAACTGGGCCTCCATTCTCCCTGGTTGGGAGAGTTAGCCCTTTTCTCCATCATCTGGCAAATTTACAAATCTCTGCTGTCAGATTGGTGACCTTTTTGCCAAGCCTTCTACTCCCTCAAAATTCCTCTGTGTCCTTGCTGGAATAGTGTGCAGTACATGGAGACTTCTAGGCATTCCTTCATTCTCTCTTCTCTCTGCTCAGCATGCTACCCCACACAAGGTAAGATAGACAGTTTGGGCCCCTTCATTATCACTTTCCACCCACCGATCAACTTGGTGACTCCCAATGGGATTAGCTCAGAGAAAAGAAAATCTCCAAGGAGTTCCCACAAGCCAAGGGCTGGGCCCCCTCCCTGGTGCCATTGGGTCGGCTAGCCTACATTTTTGATGTTGTATTTTTTTTTTTTTTAATATGACAGTTCAGGCTTGAAAACCAGTACATTTGGAAATATAAACTAGATGAAAACAAGCTATAATGAAAGTGAAAAAAAAAAGTATCAGTTTACTGCCGATTGAAAATCAGGACCAGATGAGACTGTGGGGCTCAGGGCATTTAATTCACTGGAGGAGGTCACCGCTTGGTGAAAACCAGGCCCAGCCTGCACTGGCTTCCCCCAGCAATATTGTGTTTATTTGTTTGTGCCTTTCCCTAGTTTGTGAGGGAGATAATGAGCCAGCTTGTTTGAAGTTCTTTCTGCCATTCTATATCATGGTGTGTTTCATTTCATTTGGAGAGAGGGGTAGGAAAGGACCTCATTGGCCAACCTGAGAATTCAGTTGATTTCCTAAAATGTGCTGAAGTCCAGAAGAAGAAGTGTCAGTAGGCAGTGAAAGGAGGAAGGTGGAGGCGTGGCTGCTCCACCCAGGACTATGAAATAGGACCCGGTATAGTCACTCCATAGGGTGGAAAAAAGCAAAACTGGAGTAGGACCACAGAACAGTGCTACTCCCAATGTGGTCTATGAACCAGCTGCATCAGCATCACCCTGGAGCTTATTAGAAATACAAATTCTCCATTGTCACATCAGACCTTCTGGATTGGAATGTCTGTGATTCGTCTGCTCAGAGATTGCGCACTGGGAAGCCAAAGACCACTTTTAATCAAGAGACCTGTTACTTTTGAACTATAGAGTAAGTGTTGGCCTGTAATGTATTTTTAAAATTAAATATGTGGCCAAAATGCATAAATTCAGACAGAAAAAAAAACTAAATTTCTGGCTTGTCATGACAACACCAAAGGTCTGGTAATACTGGGCTCATACTCCTGTGTGGCAGTTTGTTGGAACAGAGTAGGACCTGTCCTCTTCGGTTTGTGTGCACTTCCAATGTTCTACTTTCTTTTCAGCCTGAGGTCAAATGCCTTTGGTGGTTTAGCATTGCTTTAAGGTCTTCAGTGAGTAGTTCAGGAACAGGTATGTGACCCAGCCCATTGGCCAACAAAACACGAGGGAAAATCTGCTGGAGGGCTTCTAGGAAAAGTTTTTCTTTTCCTTTTCTCTGTCTCTCAGGGGATTTCCCTTTTTCCTTTTGATGGTGTCATGTGTGGATGTGACATCTGTACCCATCTTGGTTCCATCCTGCAAATGAAGCCAGACTGGCAGAGTAGAAGCATGAAGAGAACCTGAGCTCCTGGGGCCCTTGTTGAACTGTTGAATCCACTCACCCTGGACCCTGCCTACACATCTGCTCTTCCTGTTTGAGATTATGATGCAGTTCCTTATTGTTTAAGCCATTGTGCTACTTGCAATCAAAAACATCCTAATTGATTTAGCAGAAAAATAATTTTTCAGCAGAAAAAGCTATGTGCTTCTTACATATGCCATCTTTATTGATTCTATTATCCACCTGGCCTGGACCTTAACTTCCTCCACTGGACACCAGCATAATAAGTCCTGCTGCCTTTCCTGGGTTGAAGTGTGGTTTACGTGTGATCCCTGTATGTGGAAGGGCCTCATGCCTCAATGTAAAAGACGTAGTAGAGCATAGAATGTGCTTATGACAGTAGGCTCTGGTTCTAATGTTGTTACATTGATGATCTTAGCAAATACCTTAACTTTGCTGAGCCTCAGTGTTCTCTTCTGTGAAGTACTATCCTTACTTAAATGGGGGGGTCATAGTGCAAATTAAATGAGAAGATTATAATATTCTGACTCCATTTTTTTGCTGTTTGGTTGCAGACAGCTTTTGAGCTTCACCGCTCCCTCTTTTTCTTGTGCCACACATCTGGGAACACTGAGAAGAAAACCCAGTGTTCCTTCGTTTGGAGCTGATGGGAAAGTTAAACCACATAAGCCCCTGTCGGCATATAGGAACTCTTGCCCTGCTGTACCTCCAACACAAACCAGTTTCAGACCAGCTTAGGGGGGCCTGCCTTACTTTCCCCCAAAAGGCTTATGATTAAGTATTAAATCTTTTCATACCCTCTTGCTGTGTGTGTGTGGCATCATCATTCTCGATCTCTGAACCAAATTTTGCATGGTTCCTGTTCCTCTGGATTAGCCACAACCATGATGTATGTAGAGCAGCTTTCATATCTTAAGTGCTCAGGAAATGTTAACCCTGCACACCCATGCAATATATCATCATTATGCTCATCATCATCTTTTAAGGGTATTTTCAAAGCACATGAATATAGAGAAAATAGTTGAGTGAATTCTTTGTGCTCATCGCCCAGCTCTAACCACCACTGTCTTTTTAACACTCTTGTTTCTTTAATATCAGGACAAAACCACTATCATCGAACAAAACTAATGATAATTCTTTAATATCATCAAATGCATAGTATGTGTTGTTTTCCTCAGTTGACCAAAAGATGTATTTTACCATGTTTTCTAATCAGAATCCAAGTAAAGTCCACATAGCACTTAATACCACTGGATATTTTTTCTACTAGTTAATTTGCTTATTGTTTTGAGTTAATCATCTTCATCCACCCTTTAAAACCCATTAAAATGGAAGCTACTTGAATACATGGACTCAGTTTTGTATACCAGAGTCCACTCAGCACCTAGCTTAGCACACATCCTAGATTTTCCAATATCTTCTGGAAGAACAAATGAATAAATGAAAAGACAAGTGTGGCAATTGCTCTGTCCACACATCAACTTGTATATACTGACAACCTCCTTTATGGGGTCCACAGTCCATAGGGCTCATGACTTGATTTTCCTTTCCTCTTGCTCCAGAAAAGGAGAAGAAAGAGACTGGAAACTGAGCTAAAAGTCATGCAATTACCTTGAGGGAGTCTTCAAAAGACTATACTAAATAGTAACATGTTCACACAAGATTGAATGATAAATACACAGAAATGACCTTCTTAAAAGGGGAATTAGCTTTATTCAGAAGAATTTGCCCAGTAAAAGGAGATGTAATTTAGGAAGGAATTAAAAATGGATTTATTTCTTTACTCCTTTATTTTATCAGCATCTGTCATAAGAATTCCAGATTCTCTTGAAATGGACCTCAATTTCACTGACATAGAATTATATTACAGGAATATTTTTCCCAATTGCCACAAATTGTACAGGAGTTACAATTCAATGTTTGAATGAATATTTGCTCTGAAACCGAAGGTAGCTGTAATGCCAATCTGTTGGGACATGAAGAAATGTCCATAAGATCTTAGGTCTGGCATCATTCCAGAAATGATATATTTGCATTTTACTTTTGTAAATTCAAGAAGAAAATCTCACAGAATTCCTCTCATGAAACTGGGTGACTCTTGCAATCTCCTTCTTTTAGGGTCATGCAGAATTGTCACAAATGATCTCAAAGATGCAAATTTGGTCTAAAGGACAAATGGGACCCTTCAGATCTTGTAGTTGCCTTGGGAGCCAGAATTTGACCTATAGTATTAAAGAGGCTTGGAGAAAGAAGAGTGAAAAGACAAAAGATAATTTATTTATTTGGGACTCAAGACAAAAGGGGAAAAAATCCATTTTTCCCTCTCAGTTAGTAAAGAGATATTGAAATACTAATGACTTTTTAAATATAGCATTAAAATGTTTATGCACAAATACATACATTCAAGATGATAAGTAGCTCTGGGAATTTCTGTACTTTTCCCCATTATTTTACCCAGATTATGCATGTGGTCCCTGAAAGAAAAATATAAAAGAGGGTCAAGAATACTGAGGTTGCCAAGATCACAGAGACTCCTATTTTAGATGATCTGAAATATTTTAATGATCACACACATAGATCTGAGAGATTGAGAGGCACACAGCTGTGGCTTTAGAACCTCAGCGATATTTACCATCTGTCTGTTAGCACCGTGAATCTTGGCTGAGAGAGCTGTTTTGCAGATCTGAGATTTCTCTTGTTTCTTCCAGGCACCCTGGGCTGGACTTTCCAGAGGATTAATGGAACCTACGAGAAATAACTTTTTTCCCCTCCTAAACTTGGGACAAAATGAGGGAAAGTTATTAACTTGAAGTCAATTGTGGAGCCTTTCATACACTTTTGTTTGTTAACTCTGTGGTAGAGACATTAGTCACTCACCTTCCATGAGGGGCGTCATTTAAAGTAGATGCTCAAGGAATTTCACGTCCAAATAGGGTCATTGCTGAATTTGGTGGGGGAAAAAGAGACTCTATATTTTTGCTGGCTAATAAGGCATTTCTAGATGCTCATTAAGCTGTTAAAAAATGTGAAATGATGACTCACTGTGAACCCCTCCCAACCCCTCTCCCTGCTCCAATTTGCCTGTGGGTTGAAGGAATGTATACTGACTTGAGTTAAAGAAGAAACTTGTGGTTTCCATTATAGTCTGTAAACATCGATTGCTGAAAGCCTCAAGCGAGCTATCATCTCTTGCCACACACACGCTTTATATACAGTTCGTCTTAGAAAACAGATTGGGAGAGTACCGTGTTTACATCTCCAGAGTAACCCAACGAATGGGGGGCTGGTCTGCCTGGGGGTCTCCAGACCGTCACTATTCACAGCTAAGTGGAGGTCTCCTCTGATGTCTTCTAAGCCAAAGCATCAGGAGAGAAGCCAAGGCCAACTGTCCTTCAAGAAATTTCTTCCTGGTGCCTGTGGTGGCCCTTTGCTACCCCATCATCCACAAAAGTGTTTTGTTGTTGTTGTTGTTTCTGTATTTGTCTTTATCTTTTCATGGACCAAAAAAAAAAAAAAAAAAATTGCTCTTTTCTCTTCAATTCCGAGGCCATTGCAATACTGTCATTTTGGATCCAAGATTAACTTAATTATGTGGAGGTGGGGGCAGGGTGTGAGCCATCCAGGGAACAATTCTGGTGGTGTGTAATGGGTTTGAAGAGCACCTCAGAGAGAGATTGCAGAGGGTATCCGGAGCTTTGCTTGGCATCCTGACCAAAGCTGATAAGAAGAGTTTAATAGGGGCCAGTTTCTTCTGGAAGAAGGAATCATGGGTGTGGTGTGGGCAGGAAAAGTACAGGATATAATATCAGAGATTTTGAATTCGCCTCTGGCTTTAGCATTTAGTGGCTTTGTGACCTAAGGCCCTGCTTCTTAAACTGTAACTTGAGAATATGCCTGAGGGTTTTCTTAAAATGCAGATTCAGGTGTGGGTGGGACCTGAGACTGCCTCTCTGACAAGCTTACATGGATGCCTCTGTGGATGCCTCTGAGGCTCCTCTTGTCCCTGCTGTGAGTAGCAGGGAATCCGGCAAGTCTTAGAACTAATGTCTTCATTGGCTTCATCATAAAACAGGGTTTAGAATGATGCCAGCCTTCCAGGATTATTATCAGACTCATCACTGGTAGCAGCACTGGGAAGGCAAGGATAACATGTTGTCTTTGGGGTCCTGGAATGTTAGTGATGGAAAAAATCTGAGGAAAGACCTAGTTTTAACCCCCCATGTTACAGATGGAGAAATGGAGGCACGTGTAAGGTAGTCACTTTTCTTGGGCTCAGTAAGTCACTATACCAGCATTTTCTCTTCATGTCTAAATGAAGGTCCAGTGGATAGAGGTGTCTGATTTGTGTTTAGAGTGGGTGTGGCTTACATCTCTGACATCATCTGACTGACCTATGATTTGATATAAAATGAGTCATTGTTGCAAATATTTCACTTCTCACTTCTCCTTCTTCCTCTTGTTATTATTATTTTTAATAAACCTATGGAGGTCCCATTACAGGCCATGCTAATATCTCTTATTTCAAGCAGAACAGAGGAAGGAGTCTGATTTCATTCACATTGAGCCAAAAGGGTTTGCTTTTCCCTGATGTCCAACCTCTCACCCCTCCTAATTCCTTGCTCTAACTCACCCTCTCCTCAGCTCTTAAGAATGCTAGGCAGGCCTAGTTGTCATCTTTAATCAAGTAGCATGATCAGTAAACACCATAAAATTATACCTTTGTGCTCTTTCTGCACTGCAGTGGTGGGGAAGTCACTAATGATGTAATGAAAAGGCTAATTAAAAACTAATAAATCTCATTGTCTTTGAGTTTGGCAAGTGGCTAACAAGAAAGGCTTGATTCCATAGCTTGCTTACTAATAACTCAATGGTCCTTATTAGGAAATAAATCTCATTGTTTGCTTCTCTTTACTGAGACTGGTAACACAAAGTTGTTGAAAGACCCTCCACCTGGCTTGGCTTTGAAGAGGGCAATGCTTACTAGGTTTCCAGCTTTTAGAGTGTTATGTTTGCCATTGCTCCTGTTGTCAGCTGTCTGACCAGTGGTCTGTTAATATGATGTTAATGATGTTAGAGTTTTCACCCCAGGTGTGTTTGTAGGACTTAGCACACAGAGACTGTTTATTCTCTAACCTAAGGCTACACTGCTCATGTTGCCCTACTTCCTCCAAATATGAGGAGGACCAGGAGATAGCAGAAGCCTGGCTCCATGAACTCAGATATGTCTGCTAAGCAGAGGGAAGGCTCAAATTCTGGGAAAAGTGGGTCAGTGACCTCATCTTAGTTTACAAAGGATAGTCCACAAGCAATAAGCGAAGGGAAGTAGGGAAGCAGTGTGTTCTTCAAGAAGCACCCGAGAAGAGGTTGCAGAAGGAGACCTATGGGTTTAGGGCAAATCATAGGACTGAATGAGGGAGATAGATGGGGGTAGCAGGACCTCACACCTGCATGTGAATGGTAGTACCTTCACTTCCTGATTCCTGCTTCAAGAAGGCAATTACTGAATTTCCCTGGACTGCAAACTTGTCTGAACAACATACAGATTTTAAAGTATCATCGCTCTCTTCTGGAGTCTGAGGACTTCTAGACTCTGAATGTGCTATGCACATGACTGCTGGTGAGTGATCAAAATTGGGTGAGTATGTAAGTCTGACCGTAGACGCCCCATTGCTTTGTGGTAACAGTGGTTAGCAACCAGTAAGATGGATGCGGTAGATTGCAAAAATGACTCCAATTCTTTACCCTTCCTGTTTATTTCCCCACCCCTTGAATCTGGGCTGGTTCTTATGAATTGTTTTGACCAATCATTTGCAGTGAATGTAATAGTGATATTTCTTTCTTTCTTTCTTTCTTTCTTTCTTTCTTTCTTTCTTTCTTTCTTTCTTTCTTTCTTTCTCTCTTCTTTCTTTTCTTTTTTTTTTTAAGTAGGCTCCACACCCAGGGTGGAGTCCAACATGGGGCTTGAACTCATGACCCCGAGATCAACACCTGAGCAGAAATCAAGAGTCAGATGCTCAACTGACTGAGCCACCCAGGTGCCCCAAAAGTAATAGTGATATTTCTAAGCCAAGGACTCAAGAAGCCTTGCACATTTCCACTTGTTCTCTGGATTTCTGTGACTATCAAGTGAACAACAAATCTTAGCTTGCCTGCTGGAGGGTAAAACATGGAGGAGAGCCATTCCAGAAAAGGCCATTATAGACCAATGTGGTCTATGGTCATAGACCATAATTCCCAATGATTTACCAGGTAATAGGGCAGAAGTATGAATGAGCCCAGCCAAAATCAGCCCTGCCCAGAGCACAGCGACCCATATATTTGTGAACTAAAGCAATGCTTAGAGTTTTTTTTTTTCATTATTAGTGAAAAATATCAAACATAAGAGTTCACTTTTTAGTGAACAGCCATATACCCACCACCTAGTATTTTGCTATATTTGTTTTATCACCTATCCATTCATCTACCCATTCCTCTATTCATCCATCAATCCATATCCTTTTTTCATAATGATTGCTGTTTGTAGCCACTACATTTTGAGATGGTTTGTTATGTAGGCATTATTTGTGATAGTAGGTAATTGATACAGTGGACATTATATAAAAGGAAGGCTTAATTAGAAGAGTAAGCAGGGGATCTCAGAAAAAGTGGCTGATTTGTAGTTCTTCCCATGTCATATTTTCTTACTCAATGGTACTGGTGAGATCCACTCTTCTAGGAAGATGTGTATTGACTGGAAATTGTGAAATGGCTCAGAGTCCATCAGCAAGCAGGGAACCATGGTCAGACCATATCACTTTCCTATATTTTGTGTCTCCCTGACAGTTAGAAATGTTCAGAACTTTCTAACCGAAGAGTGGATATTTAGGAAAGCAGCTTGCCATGGGGATGAGGACAGGGAATGTCCCTTATATATGCACGTATTTCCATGTTTTCCGAGTGCTTTTACACAGACGTATGTTCATTTTGATATTAAACTCAGGGGAAAGCATCTTGCAGATTTGGAAATCAAAGCTTGGAGAGGGTTTTGATTTGCCCCATGTCACTCAGTTTAAAGGTGACCTGAGACTCAAACCTAGGCCTTTACATTGTAAATTTCAATGCCCTTTCTAGCACAGCTCAACTATCTTTTTGTTATTAAAAGAATTAGAAGGATGGCAAGTGACATTAGGCATGAGAAAGATAGGAAAAGAAGAAAGAGGCATTGGGAATACATGATTGATTTATTCTGAACTGGATCCTATCAGAAATACTTATCATACTTCCAAATATCTGGTGCTATGTTAGGCATACAGCATAGTACCAAGTCAGGCAAGACTGCCCCTCCCTGAGAAATTTGCAAGTTGGCATGATAGACACAGAGCAAATGCTTCTGATATTGGCATCCTAGATCCATGTCCCACCTCTGAGTTCAGCACACATGTGGGAGACGTTCCACAAACTAGACTCAACACCAGCTGTCAGCATCTCATTTCAAAAGTGTGTTTCATGGCAGAGGTTTTTGCCAAGCTCTGGGAGCTTGAGCTTGTTTGGCTTATAAGTGCCACTCAGAAGACCTGGGGAATCAATATCCCTGGAGCAACATTCAACTGGTGGGGTCAGGGTCTGGTGGGTAAATGCTCCAGCTTCCCTCCTTGTAGTTGGACCATTCCAGGAGATACATCCCTGTCTCAGGCTCTGCTGCTTTTCCTAAGCTTAGACAAAAAGATAAAACATGTTCACAGAAAAAATAATAAATAATGTAGTGATATAATACTAGAAAGCAGTATGACATATACACACACACACACATATATACATATATATGTACATATATGTAGAGAGACAGAGACAGAGATAGAGATAGAGAAACAGAGACAGAGACAGAAAGAGAGGCAGACAGAAGATAGATAATATAGGAAACAAGAAGAAATCACTGAAAACTGAAATCACTGGAGTCAAAGCTTGAAGTAAGAGTATGATTTCAATACATTGTTAAATGGAATCTTGGGTATGGGATCTGTGGGAGGGATTTTTTCTGGGATTCTTACAAACCTCTGTTTTTCTTTGCTTTAGTAAATGTCAGCCATTAACAGTGCTTGAATATCCCGTGGAAACTTTAATCACCAAGTGCCCGCCATGAAATAGCAACTTGTTGACTGCTAATGCTATTTGAAACCAAAGTTATCTCCACTTTTTTTCTATCTTTGATTGTGGCATAATTTTATTACGGCTGACCCTTTATATTTTAGGGATGATCATATAGCTCCATTCCTAGTAGGATATTTATGAGCATACTCAGTGCCAAAATTGCTTATCTAAAGTCCCATGGACACGTAGGATGGGAAAGCCAAGGTTGGTTTGCAATTGAACTTGTCAGTCAATGAGAAGTGCAAATGCCATGTGGTTGGCTTTTAAATCAAGACCAGATGGCAAGCAGTATTTGGTGGGTCTTGGTTATGCTCCAGATGTCTAATGCTCAGAAGCCTGATGAAAAGTGGGGATATTTTTGCCACAGTGAAGTTCTGGCATTGGTAGCCAGTTGCCTTGATTTCCATCACAGAGGGCCATTTTTTGAAGCATGACTTCTAGAAGAGGTAGTGAGGAAGGCCTAGTGGGAGAAGGTGGTCTCTCAAGTCAGCCTCAGGCTAGAGAAAGAACAAGGTGTAGAGGTTCAGACTGCAGCTCCCTACATAATAGCTGATCTTATTTTAAGCAGACAGTTTTATTTTCTAGGACTAATGTCTCTCTTGCTCTTCATCAGCTCACTGCCTGAAAGGCCAAAGAGTCTCAAAGAGGAAGTAAGAAGGAGGAAATTCAAAAGGAAAAGAAAATATCTGCACATCATGGAGCGTATTAATAAAATGTAAACTTTAATACTAGGCACCCATAGGCAGATGACAGGAGCTGAAGTGAAAGCCCCCCTCTAAAGTTATCACAGCTGCACAACTGTCTGTTGAAAACACTTTAAAAGCTCCAAACATTAACTATTTTGTTCTTTTCAAAGTTTATAACCTTTTTCCTTTTTTGCTCAACTGTGTTCTAATGACATTTTTTTTTCTGTTAAAGAGGATCAGATTATGAGGACAGGATGTTTGTATTAAATATTAAATCACCAAGGCTTCCTTCAGCCAAAGGTCCCAGCTTGGCTTCAGTTTTGATTGAGATAGACAAACCTACATTCCTATAGAACTACAGAGAGTACAAAGAGTTTGTCAAATCTTGATAGTGTAACCCGGCGTGGGGCCAAGAACAGAATAATTGGTTAATGTCTGCATAGTTCTTTGAAGATAGAAAATACTGTGTAAATTCTAAGTAGTATTGAGAGCTGAGCCAGCCCTGGAGGGCCTGATTCTAGGGATCAGTAGACTATACACTTCTCCAAATTGACCCTTGAGGAGCAAAGTCATTGACTCATATGGATGACCTTGATTCTTTGTGGGCCATGTGGGTTCTAGAAATTAGCCTTCAGTACTGGGATGCTTACTCTCAAGCCTTCTTTTGGAGGTTGAGTTATGGGATTAGCTGTGTCATCTTTGGCCTTCAGAGGCTATGCAATGTCCTAGAAGGCGTCCTTCATTTCATGTGAAAATACTCTGGGTTTAGGAGGTAGACATTGGGAAAGTAGGCAACTATATTTTAATAAGATCTGCCACCGTCTGCAGGATGTCAATACGTAGTCACAAAAATGAAGGGAATACGGTGAAATAAATCTTGGGCATGTTCATTCTTCCTCTCAGAGAGTCATAAAACAAGTCACTATGTTGTATCATTATGGATTTTCAGGAAAATCAAATCCACACAAGGTGGTTTAATAGAATTTAATATGGGAACTAAACTAGAGAGGTGCTGGAAGAACTGAAAACAAGGGAAGGTGAGGCAGTCTAAAGATGAACAATGCAGGAAGACACTACCATGCCCAGGGCTGGAGGACAGAGCAGAGAGGCAGTATTAGCAGAGCTCAGGTGTTGCTTATGGGGATCCGGGTCCTAAGAGGGAAGCCCACCTGGCAGAAGATGAAGTCATGGAGGAATTGCAACCTCTGTCTGAGAAACCACTCAAAGAAGAAAGAGGAGGAGGGACACCTGGGTAGCTCAGTCTGCTAAACATCCAACTCATGATTTCGGCTCAGGTTGTGATCTCATGCGCAGTGAGATCTAGCCCTACCTTGGGCTCTGTGCTCAGCACAGAGTTTGCTTATGTTTCTCTCTCCCCCTCCCTCTGATCCTCTCCACCGCACATGCTCTCTCTCTCTCTTTAAAACAAATAAATGAGTCTTTAAAAAAGAAAGAAGAGAAAAGAGGAGACATATTCTAGCTTCTTCCTCTCTTCTGTGCTAGCCCCCAAAGCCAGTGCTTCCCATTGCCCCATCCTAGTAAGAAATCAAATAGTCAAGGGAATCTGTATGCTAAGGAGAGCAGGTTAAGAGTAAGGGATAGATCCAAGTGTCAAGAAGCAAGTGGACAGGCACACAGATGAAAGGCACAGAGAAGCCCTGAAGTCATGAGGTCTGTTTATCATTGTCTGACCCAGAGTAAGGCACAATTTCTTTTTTCTTTTTTCTTTCTCTTCTCTCTTCTCTTCTCTTCTCTTCTCTTTTCTTCTCTTCTCTTCTCTTCTCTTCTCTTCTCTTCTCTCTCTTCTCTTCTCCTCTCCTCTCCTCCCCTCCCCTCCCCTCCCCTCTCCTCTCCTCTCCTCTCCTCTCCTCTCCTCTTCTCTTCTCTTCTCTTCTCTTCTCTTCTCTTCTCTTCTCTTCTCTTTTCTCTTCTCTTCTTTCTCTCCTCTCCTCTCCTCTCCTCTCCTCTCCTCTCCTCTCTTCTCCCCTCCCCTCCCTTCCTCTCCCCTCCCCTTCCCTTCCCTTCTTTTCCCTTCCCTTCTCTTTTTCTTTCTTTCTTTTTACTTCTATTGATCCTTTATGGCCATCTTGTATGGAGTTTCAAATTGCTAACCAATATACCCTAACTTTTTACTGCAACAGCTTGTTGGTTTTACACTGAGGTTAATCAGAGCTATAGAAGCAAAAGTAATTAGAGGCAAAGACTTGTGGCTTCTCTAAGTGGTTTTATTTCTCCTCCCTTCTTCACTGACACTGTGAAAGCAGAGGCAAGGATGGAGATTTGGGGAGTCTGGTTAGTGCTGAACAATGTGATGCTAGCAGAGGGAAAGTCCCCTCCAGAAAGAGGACAGGGCACACTGTAATCCAGGCATATTGGCATATGGATGGATAAGAGGCACCCGCCTCAGGGAACTCTGAGGTAGACTTGTCAATGGAACTTTAATTTTTGCAAATGGGTATGATTATTATGTGGTAAATTTGCAGCCAAGAGCTTGGATGGACACTGCAGAGGGTATGTACTATGGAGAGCGCTGTGAATCGTGTAAGACTGATGAATCACAGACCTGTAACCCTGAAACAAATAATACGTTATATGTTAATAAAGAAAATTAAAAAAAAGAGCTTGGATTATGGGTCTCAAGTATGAAACCTTCCATCTCGTGTAGGAGTTCTATCACTCCAAGTGCCCTGTAGGGCCACCTACCCATCTTCTCTGTACTCTGAGTCTTCTTCCTCAAGGCCTGGTCCTTGCTAGTACTGTGACCATTTCTTTAGAACCACTTCAGCCTTCAGCTATGTCTATGCTACCAGAAGTCAACATACATTCATAAATACATACATATATACATACATACATATATATGAATGTACACACCTTTGTGAATCTTTTGTATAGTGTGTATGTTTGCATATGTGTGGCAGCGTGAGGACCCATTAGGTCTGCTGTCCTAATTCCACACCAAGCCTGAAATTGGGCATTGAGAGTGGCTTTGGGGCATAGTGCCAAGGTTGCTTCAAGAGCAAAAGAAGAGACCTTTCCAAAAGCAGCACCAAGGATTAGTCCTGTCTTGGCTTTAGGCTATCCAACCTCTGATTTCAAATCTGGAAGATGTGCTTGAAAGAGGTACATCAGGTAGAAGACCCTGGTATCCAGTTCCCAGGCTGCTGCCATCCAAGGTTGATCAGTGTCATGAGAACTCTACTCTGTATCTGTCACTACATCCCCAAAGCAGTTCCTTTTCCTCTCTTAGCTCTTCCTTGCCCCAAAATGCACACATTCAATAAGGCCAGTCTCCATAAGTGTAATGCTAAATGCTTCACCAGCATTGACAAGCAATATGGGTAATTTAGGCCCTGATAGTGAAATACTTTGTAATTTTCAGAAGAGGGTGTGGCTTTGTACTTCTCTGAAGATCACTTTTTTTTTAAAAGAGAGAATGAGTGAGTTGGGGGGGAGGTGAGGGGGGTGGAGGGGCAGAGGGAGATGGAGAGAGAGAATCTTAAGCAGACTCCACACCCAGTGCAGAGCCCGATGCAGGGCTCAATCCCATGACTCTGAGATCATGACCTGAGCCAAAATCAAGAGCCAGATGTTTAACCGACTGAGCCAGCCAGGCACCCCTCTGAAGATCACTTTTACTATTTTCCTTCTTTTGGTCTGGACAAATGTCTATTACTTGAATCAGCAACTTGATTCAAGGATTTGTCTGGCTGCCTGAGCAGTCTATTATCTTTGTAGTCTGTATCTTCGGCTTTTTTTTTTTAATTAACCACAGTTTCCTTCTTTCCTACTATGGCCAGATCACTCCTTCTCTAGCTCTTTTCTGTTTCTCCTCAGTCAGCATGAGCAAGAAAACTTTCTCACTAATCAATAAGACTATTCAGGCTCTTTGGGAAATACTATCAGTTTATCCCAAACTTCAGAGAAGTCAGCGAGCAGGTTTGCATTCAATGGTGGTTGGTTTGCTACAAACAGCTCAGACAGGTAATCTCTAAAACTTCTCTTCTAGTGTCAAGATTTAGAATTAAACTCAATCTTATGAAATGAAATATATTAGAAGGTGACGGGATGGGAAGGAAAACCAGGCATGTGATTTATGTAATTGAAGAAATTACCTGTCTTCTACCACTGCACTGAAGACCAAATGAAATCTCTTTAGAGGTTACATAAATGAAATTTTTCCACAATAGTTTTTTGAATGTTGCATCTTCTGTGTGCTATTTTACTCTTCTTAATTCTAGTTGGGATGGTCAGTGGAAGTACCAAAAACCACGAAAGAGACTGTGCTTATGATATTGCCAGCCTGACTGGAAACAGGAAATACCAGGAATCTTATAATAAATGTGGAGAATTCCAGCCTAATTTCACAGTCTCAGAAGTTTGAATAGAGGTTAGACTAGGCTGCAAATCTTGGGTGTACATTTCAACAAGATTTCCGGTCTCATGGTGACCTGCCCTGTGTCAGAGAAGTACAGCTAAATTCAATCTTGGTTATCTAAATTCTGAGATGGACAAGTCCCAGTACCCTTTCACTTTTTGAATGGACTATGAATAGAAAGGCCTTGGCTGTGTTGGGTACTGGGAAGGAGGTTGTATCACCTTGATAATCTCTAAAACCTGTTAGGAAACCATTTGCTGTGGCTTAGATAAAGCCCTATTAGGAAAAAGGGGATGGATCTGGAGTGTTATTACTCACAGTAACAGTATTGGCATCACCTGGGAGCTTGGTAGAAATGCAGAATCTCAGGCCCCAATCCATACCTACTGAACCAGAGCCTGTGTTTTCATTAGATAATTCAGGGACTTGTGTGCAGAGTGAACTGTGACACACTGCTCTGGAAGACTCCTGAGAGTTTTTTGAAAGTTCAATGATTTCTACTTGGCATGAGAATGATGAATAGTTTTTGTAGGTCATTTTATAATACTACCTATATAGTGTAGGTTGTACTATAGGTTCTATATAATCTGAAGGCTCCCGTAAGGCTTTCCTCCAATTAATTCTCCAAAATTCTTTTACATTATAAGGGTTTGAGTATATGTATGTATGTGTGTGTGTGCGTGTGTGTGTGTGTGTGCATCTCCTCTACTATAACAAATTATAGTAAATGTAATGGCTTAAAACAACACAAATTTATTATTCAGTTTCCATGGATCAGAAGTTATGATGTAAATTAGCTGGACCCTCTGCTCAAGATCTTAACAGGCTAAAATGAAGGTGTCAGCTGGGACTAGTATCTCATCTGAAATCCAAGCTCTTCTTCCAAGCTCAGTGATTGTCAATGGAGTCTTTCTTGTGGTTGTAGGACTTAGGTCAATGTTTCTTGTTAGCTCTTGGCCATAGACTACTCTCAGTGCCTAGATGCTGCTCTCAGGTATCTGCCATATGGCCCTCTGCTTTTAAAACATGACTGTTTGCTTCTAGGCCAGCAGAAAAACACCGTTGCTGTTTCTTATCTTTTCTGTGGGCTCACCTGATTAGGTCAGGCTCACCTGAGATAATCTCCCTTTTGATTAACTGAAAGTCAACTGATAGGTTTCCTAATTATAATCTTCAAAATCTCTTTTACTATATAATATAGTCATGGAAGTGATATCTCATTACATTCCCAGGTTTTGCCTGCACTCAAGGGGAAGGAATTATACAGAGCGTGTATACCAGGGAATACCAGAGGCCATGTTAGAAATCTGCCTGTTATTATAAATACATACACACACGCGTTATCTGAAATTCTTATATGTCCAAATTATAGGATTGTAGATAAAAACTCTTTGGAATAAAGTCATGTTTCCCAAACTACACTGCTTCACTTAACACTTTCTTAAACATAACTCTGAAAAAAAAGCACTATTGTTTACATACATTTTTCTTTAAATCATTTACTTTTTAAGCTTAAAATTGGGGGCACCTGGGTAGTGCAGTCAGTTAAGCATCTGACTCTTGGTCCTGATCTCAAGGTTGTGAGATCGAGCCCCATGTTTGCTTGAGTTTCTCTCTCCTTTTCCCTTCTCCACTGCTCTCTCCCTCTCTCTCTCCCTCTAATATAAATAAGTAAATCTTTAAAAAAAATAGCAGTGTCCACAATAGCCAAAATATGGAAAGAGCACAGATTTCCATCAACAGATGAACTGATAAAATGGAATATTACTCAGCCATAAGAATAAAATCTTGCCATTTTCAACCATGTGGATGGAACTAGAGGGTATTATGCTAAGTGAAATAAGTCAGTGAGAGAAGGAAAAATATCATATGATTTCACTCATATGTGGAATTTAAGAAACAAAACTGATGAACATAGGGGAAGGGAAGGAAAAGTAAAATAAGACAGAAACAGAGGGAGACAAACCATAAGAGACTCTTAAATATAGGAAACAAACTAAAGGATGCTGGAGGGGAGGTGAGTAAGGGAATGGGGTAACTGGGTGATGGACATTAAGGAGGGCATGTGAGGTAATGAGCACTAGGTGTTATATGCAACTGATGAATCTCTAAATTCTACCTCTGAAATTAATAATACATTATATGTTAATTAAATTGAATTTAAATAAAATTTTAAAAAATTAATAAACAAAATTGTGTGAAAAAGACTTTAATGTCATTAACATAAATTGAAGGTGATTATTATTCATCACGAAATAAAGGTGACACAAAATAAAAATTCAAGGGAAATAAAACATTAAATTAAATCTACTAACAGTTGCCTGAACATGAAGTTTATATCTGATGTTTGCTTCTCTTTGTTAAAAGGAGAGTGTAGCCAGTGATTCAAGAAGGGTTAAGATGTTCTGACTCCAAACCAAGTCTTTCTCTGTGATATAATCAATTGTTGAAATGAGTGTAAAAATAATCACTTTCTGACTACGTGATTCAATGTTCTTGATGCTGTTTGAATGCCACCTAATTAAGGTGAGTACCACACTTTGGGATTCGCTGGGTTTCCTGAAGGTCTTTATTGACAATGTCTTTTGTTCCAAGTTGGATTGCACGTAAGCTTTGTGTATAACCTTACATTGTTAGGCCTTTGTTGCCTCCTATACAAAATGTTCATGTTATTATATCAAATATTCTGACAGTGCCAGAAATCATTTCTGTGAAGTCTTCTAGCTCTAGGACCTATCTATGATTTTATCCAATTAGTGATATTAGACATTTGCATGGAATTATTTATTAGACTGACTGGCTTGCCACCTAGCAAGGAGTAGTTTTCCTTGAAAGATTAAGATGTAGAAAGATGCAAAGTGGAAATATAAGGACTGTGCCCGTCTGAAATATGGACTGTGACTCAAGGAAGACAAGCCTGTGTCAGGGACATATGGGAGCCATGGATAGTCATGGAGGCAGCATAGGATGATGGTGAACTTCTGTGGTAGCAGTGTATCAGCCATAGACTAGAAAGAGATGACTATCAAAGGTTTAGGAGGTATCAGGGACAAACCATTTACCTTACCTTTGCTTAAGGCAGAACCTGACATTCCACAGCACACTGGGTATCTTCCATTTGCCCCTTAGATCCATTGCCATATTATCTACCTTACTCTGACCCCTGTTGACTTCCTCTGACTTCTAGTTGGGTTTGTCAGTGGAAGAAATGGGAGGACTGGAGAATAATGATGGGATTTTTTTTCTCCTGGCTTCCTCCCTGTCCTCTAACCGTGGATTTGTTGATCCTGCCGTGGAAGGCAATGGCCCTTGTCAGGCAGCTCTCTCTGGTAGAAATCCTTCAGCATTCCAGTAACTGCCTTCAACTCGTGCACTTTCTGGGTTGGGAGCCAAAAACAGGCTCCCTTTCCTGCCATTTCTTGTTGGTCTTCTAAACATCACCCACTTACTGTAAACAATCCCTTCCTTAAGGGAGGATTGTGTATGCCATCTTTTCCCTTCCAGGACCCACTGATATGCACACTATCAGTAAATTTAACTAATATGTGTTTTGGAATATTCTACACCTATAAGGAGATGGTTTCCTGCTAAGACTCACTTTTGCCCCCTTGGATGGTGAAGTTGGATGTATACAGTGCTCTTCTTAAAAACTGCTCACCTCCAGTAACCTCATCTGAGTCCTCCCTCCATACCACAGACCTGAGCTGTATATAAAAAGATACTTGGAAATGATAATTTATTATATTTTCTCATTTTAAGAAAAACTATCTCCTGAGGGTGTAAGCAATAGATTGCTCTTCTAAAATACAGTTAAGTCTGATCTGTTTTTAATCTCGAAATGACAGAAATGCTTTTGAACTTGGGAATACAGTGCAATGACTCTTTCCCCTTATAATTATAAATACTTGACTTGAAATTAGACACTTAGACCCATTGAACCCTCTCAATTTTGTCTATGAAAAGGATCAAAGTAGTGGGTATAAGCCTGAGACAGACGCTGAGTATCTCATAAAGGAAAGGGAAAGGAGGCTGGATGCTAATTATCCTAGAATTCAATGGTTTCAATTTCAAACAGGATAGGGATTGAAAGTTTTTTTTTTAATTGAACAATTATCATATTCCAACAAAAGATTAGGTAGGATGAACCTGAATTTGAAGACAAAAAGAAATGGATATTTCTTTAAAAGAATAACACTAAGCTAGTCATGTATTATTCCGGTACATCTTTACCATGAGGGAAGAGCTCACTCTGTTTTTGGTTACTCAAATTTTCTTCAACCAGAGTAGGCTTAAAGACTGTCAACAGGGAGGGACATTTCAACCAGAAAATTCAATGACAGTTGTTCTCTGTGTATGTAACTAGGTGAAATAGTGTGAACAGATGATCATAAGTTCCTATGTATGTAAATACGAAACAGTCTAGGCTTGTATCAATAGCTTCTCTTTGAAAGATTTGTCTTCCTAATCAGAACAATGATTATTTTTCACTTACTGAGTGTAAAATTTGAGTGAATAAGGCTATGGCTGATGCTGTGGGAAATGGTTGTAGGTGATTCCTAGACAATCCAATAAATAACACATTTTGTAACAGTTTTTCCCTTTCAATAATCTCTCAGGGTTTTAGATTATATTAAGGAGTCAGTCTTAGTTTGTTGATACCATATTTAATTGATTAATAATAATATTATTCTTATTCATAAGAGATAGATAAATAATAATATTATTATATTATTCCTAAGAATATAGGGACACCTGGATGGCTCAGAGGGTTAAGCATCTGCCTTCGGCGCAGGTCATGATCTCAGGGTCCTGGGATTGAGCCCCCTTTGGGCTACCCACTCAGTGGGGAGTCTACTTCTCTCTCCCTATCTGCCCCACCCCCGCTTGTGCGCTTGCACGTGCTCTCTCTCTCTTTCCCTCAAATAACTAAATAAATAATCTTAAGAAAAAAGAATAGACTGGAACTAACCTAGATGTGCTATGGAAGGAAGATGGCCAAATTATTTTGTATCCGTACAATGGATGTTCATGCAGTACTTATACACAATATAATGGTATGGGGAGATGCGCAAGACAAGATGTTAGCCATCCAAAAGAGGATACAAATAAAAATATATTAAAAATAAAATGAGCAATTTTAAAGTGCTTTGTAAGTTATATGGGTGAGATACTATTACTAAAACGCAAACAATGATAACAAGTGTTATTTCCCATTATAATCTATAAAGCAGATTCACCTATATTTTCCCATTTAATTTGCTCACTGAAACTTTGTAAGGTGCCTTGTATGCTACCAGGAATTGACACTCAGCCTTAGAGATTTGCTGAATGTTTACGATAGCTGCTGTCAGATATCTCTTCACAATGTTGTATGAGGTCATGTCCAGGTCTGTGGTAAAGGGGAAGGAGCACCTGCAGGGGAAGGAGCACCTGCAGGGGCAGTTGTCAGAATGCCTTGTTTCTCATTCTAGCTCTGGCCCTGAGGTGCTCTGCCACCTGTCACCTTCAGTTGGAGACAAGTCATTTTGAGTCTATGGTAAATCGGACCAGAAAAAGAGGTGAATACCCCATAAGTCTGTAGAAAAGCGAATCTGACACTATTCAACTTAGGAATCTGGAAATTCCATCCCCGAGTTCAAAAGGCTGGATTGCTTTGTAACCCTTCCTTCTGCTTCAACTCTCACATCCATCTACTGGGTCACTACTGGTGGCCTCTTCCCCATTGCTACCACTTTAGGACAGATCTTCATCAACTCACACAGGGAAACTGACAATTCTCCTTGCCACCTTTAGACTACTGAAGATATTAATCATCTTTGAACTCTTTTCTCAGCAATTTATTTGCTTTTCCTGCTTGATTTTTTTTTTTCTGGTAGTAGTTTATCAAATCTCAATGACTATGACTGATATTTTTAAGGCCACCATAGTATTGGCTCATCACCCCTACTCACTCCATTTCCGTGAGGCCCCTCTCTTTGTTACCCTAATGCTTATCCTGTGCATTTCCCCACCTCTGGTTTTCTCTCATCTAGAATGTTTTCTCCTCTGTCTGCCACAGCTCCCATCATATGCATTCTCCAAGGTCTATAGAAGCATCAAAATCTCCAGTGTCTCCCAGTGCCTATAACCTTGAGCAAATAAATTCAGCTCTCCCCTAGCTACTGTTCTATAATAGATAATCTTATTTGTGCTTATTTAGTTTAACCAGAAACAAGTCATTTTCTTCTCTGGGTCAAGATCCCTTACTTGCCATGAATAGATAATAATACTTCCTGTTGCATCTATCATAAAGTGTTGCCTTCAATATCAAATGCTGAACGTGTGAGAGAATGTCCTTTGCAAAGTTAAAGCACTAGATGTTTTATTCCTCAGTATTGGTTCATAGAAGCATAAAAGCTTGCAGACTAGTAGTAGAGGACTTTGCTAGGGCCCTGAGCAGATCCGCTTGGATCACTTTTGGTGGTTTTATGTGCCATCCTGGATTCTGTGTGCTTTGTTTTTGTACCTCGATCTTCAGAGTCTTGCCCTCTTTCATCTCTCAATGCAGCCCTTACCCCGTAACTGATGGGGACGGGAGGTTGAAAGCTCAGCTCCTTTCCCTGATCTATGCTTGAGTTCCCCACAGGATCAGGCTGAGGCCATATGTCACCTGACATCACACTCTTTCTTGGTGTGTCCCCTTCCTTGCCTGCCTCTCTCATTCACTGAACGGTTTCTCTTTGAACTTTAAGAACTTTCTTAATAAATCACTTATAAATACCCTCTCCTCAGATCTGCTCTGGAGGACTCAACCTAAGATACCAGTCTTCAAAATTTGTTCCAAGATGTGATTTCCAGAAAACATTTGTTGATTCATTCATTCAGGCACATATTTATATTCACATACCTATGGAGTATCTATTTACATGGCAGGCACTGTCCTAGGCATTGAGCCTCAAATGAATGGTGGAAGTCTCTCCCTTTGTGGATATATAGGCACACAATGGAAAAGCGACAGAGCCGGGGTTTGAATAGAGTATCTTCCCTGCGAATCAAGTGTTCTTTGCTTTGCTTTCTGCTTTCTGTCCATGGAGGCAAGATGCTCTTGTACACTTCTCTGATGAGTTTTGAAGGTATAGGTCATTTGTTGATTGTAAGGATCTTCCAAATTCATATTAAAGTAAAATAATATTGGTTTTTATATCTCATAAGCAAAGATGCATTAAAAAAACTTGTATATGTTTAGTTTGCTTTTTGGCCCTGTTTCAGTTTTCTGGGAGAAACACGGTGGTTTCATCAGTCAAAATTGCATGTAATCCCTGAGTTGATTTAGAAGTTAGACAAAGGTTTTAGAAGAGCCAGGGTTGGCATCCTAGCAACCAGAAGTTCCATTCTACTGATGGCTGAGGCCTTAGACGATGGCAAAAGCCTATCCATGGACATTGTGATAAACCCTTGACATCAAAGATGATATCTTGGGAAGGGTAAGGCAGCCTAGCCAAAGGTGTAAGACATGTCTTTTAACATTTGATCCACTAATCCCTAAGCCAGATAGTATATTTGTTGGTATTTTGAAGTCCAAGGGCAGGGTGGAGCTGCAGATGGAATGCTAAGGCGTTTTACCATGATGTCAGCTTTGTCACTGTGATTGTGACAGGCAATAAGACAAGCAGACGGTTTGGCCACCTGTGGGGCCACCAGTGGGGGATTGAGTGTCTTCTTGCCCAATTAATCCAGGTTTTTAGTTTCTTGATGCACAGTCAGAAGAGTAGTTCAATGTTTGGAAAAGTATAGGAAAAGCACAGGGGAAACATTAAGACCTCTACGTTGATCTTAAAATGTTCATGCTTAGTGTAATTTATATTTACCCTGACCAACTTAGCACTCCTCTGGGATGGATCACTTAATTAGAAAGAATAAAAAAAGCTGTTGTTTGATGTATGTGTCTTAATTATTTCCAAGTGGCAGAATTGATTCCCCCCATTATAAGTTTGCCTCCATTTGTAAGACTAATGAAGCACCATTAAAGGGAGTGGAAGGTCAGAGATCACATTTTCTTTACATTTAATGTCCTCAGGCTGATAGATTATTTATGAGGGTTATTATGCCTTGGGTAGTGTTCCCAGTTTTTTCAGAAGAACTATATTGATATGTAATGATGAGATGGTACCTGTTGTGACTTCACTTGAGCTCCAGATGTCACCTGGAAAGAAGTAGACTGGGAATAGGATTTATTGCCATGAGTATTGGTAGCAGTCAATATGACTTTCATAATCTTGGAAATAGTAATTTGGCTACTTTGGCCAAAAAAATTTGTTCTTAACCAGGATTGTAGAAAACTTCTTGTATCCTAAAGAGAAAAATAGTACTTATTTATCAAGAAAGCTCATAAACTAAATTATGAGTTTTTTTTTATTTTATGCAAAATGTCAAAAAACCCATGAATCCCCCAAGAAAATGAGAGCATAGAGCATACCTGTACAGAAGGATTATGAGTTTGTGTTCCTAAACTAGACTTCTGGGTTCAAATGCCAAATAGGTTACCAAGTAATTTCTGTACTCTTGGACCAGTTGCTTAACCCCTGTGACTCAGTTTTCTCATCTGTAAAATGGGCATGAGACAATGTTGAGAGTTAAATGAATAATTTCATGCAAAATTGCTTAGAATAGTTTCTGGCACAAATTAAGCACTCAATAAATGTTAGCAGTTATTATTATAAAGATTTTAAATTGACCATGGGGTTAGATTCTTCATTTGTGCCCTATTTCTGCTCCATGGCTTAATTCTTGGGTTTGTCCAGTGGGCTGGCCTTTTGAGAGATTATCTGTTTGACTCTGGTTCGTTCCACCTTTCCCTCAACTCCATACTCTGTGGGCTTCTTGTCCTGTGCCCAGCTAGGATTCCCATTATCTCTTTGGGAGATATGCTGATTTGCCAAAAACCAGTTCACATCAGGACAGAAATGGAAAGCCCCTGTGTGTGTATTTGTATATGTGTAAGGGGCTATGGTTGGGGCAGTGATTAGTCCGTAGATTCTGGAGTCAGATCAGGTTTGTAGTTCATAACTAGAGCTTTCTATATGTATGACCTGGGACAAATTACTGTCTCCCTCTGAGCCTCAAATCCTTACTTATAAAATGTGTACAATTCATAAAGTTGTTATGGGAATTAAATGGGACAAAGTGCTTGGCATAATTCCTGGTACATGGGATGTCTTCTACTTATATATCTATACACACAAAATACATTAGCCATCAGCTAATACTAAAGTCCCTACACTATGGAGAGGTTGTTACTTTTTAGAGACTGACTGATAATTTAAAATTTAAGAATCTGCCATCTAGTTTCCAATCAACACTCTGTTTCAGTTTCCCTTGTTAGCTTTTAAATGAGGAATCTCACTGAATTATGCAAATGCCAAGTGATAAATTTTATTTCTGACAGTGTACTGGGGATTCAGACAGTTCCACTCTTCATTTGATTTTCTGTCTTTTGCAGAAAACCCATGGGCTCACTCCCATTTGTTTAGGTGGCTGGTGAAATGGTATTCATCATGACCAATAAAGGACCTGATGAAGTCCTCAGACAGATGGCAAGGGATGGGCCCTCATGAATTTGTTGTTGCTATAACTGAAATTACATTTGGGCCTTGTTCACCATCACTGGAGGAGAAACATGGGGCTTCACTTTGAAAACAGGGAGCTGGGAAAATCCTCCAGAAGGTAAATTGTGGGTGAGGGGCAGGACCAGAACTCCATAGTCACATGACTGATGCACGGTCCACAGCTGACCCTGGGTCTGGAACAGACAGGCTGATTCCTTACAGCTGCAAGACATGGGGCGGAAGGGAAGCAGGGAAGCCTAGCAGACCCCCAGGTTTGATTCCTTTAAAAATCTGAGCACATCTGCAGGGGCAGCGTCTCCCTGTCTTCTGTTCCATGGCACCTGAGGCAAGTTTGACTTCCCCCCGATGGCCCAGTCTTTGAGGGACAACATCACACCTATCACATTTGTTGCTGAATATTCTTCTGTTGTATTGTGGGAGCTGTGATGAAGTTATTTCTGGGCATTTATTTCAACAGTATTTACCCAAAGTATCTTAAGATGGGTGGAGTGATTTGTACTGATGCTGGTTCAACCCTATATTATAGATTTCTTCTCAGATGATAGGACTTTAAAAAATAATGGCTAAAATTTATCCAGTGTTTACTATGTAGCAGGTTAAACATTTGAAATGTATTATCAAACTTTATCCTCATAGCAGCCTTGAGAGGTAGCTGTTATTATTGTTCTCATTTTACAGATGAGATTTAGAGTTTAGAGGGAAGAAGTCTCCTGTAAGTCTCATAGCTAGAAAAGAGCAGAGTCATACCTATACCTAGAATGACTTACACCTACAGTGACTGTACAGTTTATTCTCCAATAAAGGGACATTTTTTCCTCTTTTTCAACTTTCTTTTTTTTTAAATTGACGTGTCATTGACATATTAGCTTCAGGTATATAATGTAATGATTCAATATTTATATATATATATATATATTGCAAAATGATCATCACAATAAGTCTAATTAACATCCATCACCATACATAGTTAAAATTTTTTTCTTGTGATAAGAACTTCTAAGATGTACTTTCTTAGCAACTTTCAACTGTGCAATGGAGTATTGTTAGCCATAGTCATCATGCTGTACATAATATCCCCATGACTTTTTGGCATGGCAATTTGTATCTTTTGACTTCCTTCACATATTTTACTCCACCTCTGCTTCCCCTCTGAAACCACTAATCTGTACTCTGTATCAATGAGCTTGTTTTGTTTTGTTTTGTTCAGATTCCACATTTAAGTGAGATTGGATGGTATTTGTCCTTCTCTTTCACTTATTTCACTTAGCATAATCCTTCAAGATCCATCCATGTTGTCATAAATGGCAAGATTTCATTTTTTATGGTTGAATAATATATGTGTGTGCATGCATGTGTATGCCTGTGTATCTCACATTTTCTTTATCCATTTATTTGTTGGTAGACACTTAGGTTGTTTCCATGTCTTGGCTATTGTAAATAATGCTGCAATGAACATGGGAACACATATATCTTTTCAAATTAGCACTTTCATTTTCTTTGGAAAAATGCCAAGCTGGGATATTTTTGAGTGAAAAGAGGCACTATTATTTATGACAACCAGGGCAGTAGGTGTAATAGACGTACTCCAGGACATCCATGCAGACTGGGACAGAAGCTCTTAACCACTCAACCACCAACTATGTCAACCACCAACTACACACACACACACACCTCTGGGCACATAATTAAAGATGAGTCTTCCAGGCACCTTTGGCTAGGGTAGAAAATGAATTACTTGGGGGCAGGAAACCTTTTGCTGAACATTCTTCAATGTGTGCATAAAACTAGGAATATGGCTTGTAGGTCTGATTGGATGTTATCTTTATTTTTTCTTTTTCTTTTTGAAAAATATTCTTGCATTCACTACCATTAGACGTTAATTTCAACTCCCAAAGATCCTTCCCACAATCAACACTGCACTTCAACTTGTAGGCAAGATTAGCTGCTTTACTTAATAGTGAATAACTATTAAAAACACCTTTGTCACTGATGGTTCTATCATAAGATAAATCAGATAAACTTCTCAAGTCCTCACAAGTAAGGATACTTTGAATTTAATTCTCAGGAAAAAAGACATGAGGGAATCATCTGAATTCAAAACTGCTTAACAGAAAGTTTCAGGCTATGAAGACAAAGTCAGAAACATTCTGATCATCTTCTTTGTAGGGCATGTTCCAGAACACAGTAAGATAGGATCAGTCCAAGTTGTGCCAAATACTGATAAGCAATGCTTTTAGTTAAATATTCATGGAAAGGATATTTGCTTTTGCCAAGCGGCACAATGGTATGCTCTGTTTGGGATAGGCGATGCCATTCACACTTTCTTGGAATAAACACAGATGACCCCTAAATGGATCATCTGGGACTGGTGTATTGATAATTCAGTTGGGCAATGCTGCTAACGAGAAAATTATTAGGACTTCCTTGAAGGGCCTGTTTATTCAAGGGATACCACCAGATGGGCCTTTGTAGGGGCCAACCTGTCACAGAGCTTGGATGTTCTGGTCTATGAGAGGGGCCTGGATGATTCCATGTTGGTGTATGGTCTAGTTTGTACAATATTTCAGTTAGTAAGTTATGACCAAGACTGGCCTTAAAATAGCCTGAATCTCTTGATGCCTTCATTTCTAAAGGCCAGAGGCCATGACTGATGGCCAATGGAGGAATGAAACCTGTAATTGTTTCATTGTTTGACCTATACATATATTGTTTGTATTGCTTGACCTATACAGTGCTGGTCTTAGTTATATATTTAAAAAATTTGAACTGGTTAACATGTAGTAATTAGAAGATTTGGGGTTTTGGCTTCTTGGAATTATTAGAAATTCTAATGACGGTTGTCTAACTGTCATAAGTAGATACTGTCCACTTGGATGGGAAATGGCCTCCCTAGTGGAAATTTGAGATGACCCAATTTAGTAATTTTTGGGGTCATTTTCGTGGATTCTTTTATTTGTGTTTTCCATTTTAATCCAATTTCTATGTAGTTCTTTTGACTGAACATATTTTAGGAATTTTGGATTCAAAGTATAGGAACAAAGCACAGATTTTTGAAATTTTGGATTTCAAAATTTTTGAATATTTGTTTTCTTTTTATATCAGTGGTATTTTCTATTATGAATGGAAATAAATTGGCTTCTGTTATCTTATGTGTTTACATATTTGTAACCATATACCTCTCAATGGTTATACACATGTATGTATTATTATCCTCCCCCCACATAAGACTTTATTTTTCTATTTAGCTTTGGAAGTAATCAGTGATACTCATTTAAATTTCATTCACTGGTATATTTCTCTCTCTCTCTCTCTCTCTCTCTCTCTACACACACACACACACACACACACCACACCACACCGCACCATACCATTGAGCATGATTTTTCACAGAAATTAAGAACAAATAACCAGCTTTCTTCTCATCATATTACAAATTTGGCATTTTAGAAAGGTAAGCAGTGGGTCTTCAGATCCCTGGAGCTGTATCTAAGTTGTTAATTATATGGTTATTGGGGAAAATGGGGTGAAGGGAACTTGGGATAGTATCTCATATAGTAATGATGGGAGGTATCTAGTCTTTAAAGAAGTTTAAAGGTAGAAGATTTTGCATCTGAGAGTTCCAGGGAATACTGAGGCTTTACCCCCAACTCAAACCTCTTTGAAGACATAGAAATGTGAAAGTTTTCTTCTGTTGGACAGAAAGTAACCAGGTAGGTATTGGTTACATTGGTAAGATATATCAAGTCCATCTTGCCAACAGACAAATTCTGGTCCCAGAAAGAGGAGAGTCAAATACTCACAAATTCATGCTGAATAATTTTATGAAATATTCATTGTGTACCTAGTATGCTCCAAATACCATGTTAGGTGCTGGTTCTCAGTAGCTAGTCCTACCTTTTAAATTTACCCTGAGGTAAAGGCCTTGAACATCTGCTTCCTGCCTTCTCTTTTCTTTTTCTCCAGGTGGGCAGGCATGTATACTCTTGTTAATCATTTGTTTGGGCCTTGAACTCTTAAGAGAAGCATTCTAAGAATGGAAAGAATTCTGCTAAGAATTGCCTATTGATCATCTACTCTTTAGAACTTTTAAAAGGCCAGCTTTCTTTGCCCATTTAATCCTCCAAGAAATACAGATATTCTCATCTAAATCATGAAAAGCAGTAGATGGCTCTGTGATTTATTTTTGTACTGAAGTAAATCATAAACCAGAGGAGGTTCAGTTCTAGTAGAATGGTGGCATAGAAGGGTTAGGGCTCCTAGGGATCTGGAGTAAAATTCTGACTCAATCATTTCTTAGCTATGGAGCAAATTCCATTCTCAGGGTTGGGCTACTGGGACCCCTGCACTAGGCCCTGTGCTCTAGCAAGCCATATCCTGGTTCTGCTTGTTTGCATTTCTCTCCATGGAGCAAGAAGTCCATAGGTCTCAGGTAAATATCTACCTGGAACCCACATTTTCCCTTTAATATCATGCTCCAAATAACCAGGATTAGAATTCCCTGCCAAATTGCCCTGAGCAAGTCCTTTCCAGGGCCTGCAGGGGCCTCTTTTCCAAGTGTATCCTCCTGAGGGTGAATGGCTGCTGGTACATGCAATTTTAGGCCTGAGGAGTGGCCAGGGGCAGCAATTTGTAGTGTGATAGAATGTGGATAAAGCTTTGGCGGGTGGCCTGGGTTTTTCTACATGTTGCATGCTTAGCCCTTTGTGAGCAGGGACAGCCTTTATGCTGTACAGAGAAGGTGACAGGTCTTATTTGTGTTCTTACCCTGGCCCCACAGATATTTGGAACAGACCTGGGTCTAACAGTGGGCAAATTATATAACCTCTCTAAGCTTCAGTATCTCCAACTTTGTAAGGGGACTAACAATAGTAATACCATTGCTCTAATGATGAAAGATCATGCATATGAAAGGTACAGTTAGCTTTTATTAAAAGTTGCCATTTTAGCACTATAATTTGTTTTAAAGCATAGACTGACTACAGAAATACCATAGTATACTACTAATCAGAAAGAATTTTTAAAGGAAGATTTTCCTTCAAAGATTAGATTATATGAGAGAAGATCAGTATGGCATAGGATTCCTATATGAAATCCTAGGATATAAAGTTTTCCCATCTGCAAAAAGGGTATAAAAAATAGTACCTGGTTCATAAGGTAGTTGTGCCATTTGCATGAGATCATAGATGTAAAACATTTAGAAGAGTTTTGGCACATAGCAAGTGTTCAATGAACTTTAGCTAGGAGAAGTATGATTGTTATAGTAAAAAATGAGTCAACATCCAGGTCATGATCTCAGGGTGGTGAGATTGAGCCCCGTGTCAGGCTCCACTCTCAGTGGGGAGTCTGTTTCTTTCCTTCTCCATCTCCCTCTGCCCCTCCCCCTGTTTACTTTGCATGCTCTCTCTCTTTCAAATAAATAAATATTTTTTAAAATGAGCCAACATCCATAGAACTTAATTTGTTCATTTCTACATCTGATGAAAAGAGAGAAAAAAGTTAACATGGAATTGAGCCATGGTTGTTATTGCACACATTTATTGAATTCCAAGAAATAGACATTCTTCTGCATAGAAGTTTAGCAGTATGGGCATGATTACTTAGACTTTTCATTTTATTTAAAGTTTTTCCATTCCCAGTGTGTTTAAGAGGGCCACATCTCCATACAAAGGTAGAAAATAAATTGTGTGAGGGAAGAGAAGAAAAGAACATTGAATGTGCTCTGAAAGCATATAGGGGAAAATGATAAGAAAATATTTGATATATTACGCACTTCAGTGCTAACTTATCAAAGACTGGGTTAGCTTCATTAGTTTCACCAAATGGTCTTGTTATGGGGAAGTTTTCCAGGGCCAGGCAATCATGTGACAGTTGTCTGTGGGTTTCAAGTTCAGGAGAGATTATTGTCTGTCTCTAAAGCATCATTTTTAAAGATTTTATTTTTTCCTGGGAAGGAGTAGGTAATCGAATCTATACATTGTTTTAAAGAGGGCGAATGGGCTTTGAGTTTCTGTGCTAGTGTGTCAGGCACCTCAAACAGAAGGAACTTTTAGCCCATGTGAGTGATAGGCTGAGGTGGAGAGAAGAGAGGAAATCTTATCAAGCATATAGTCAAGAGCAAATGCTTTCAACGTGAAAACATGAAGTGGTAAGTTACTTTCAAAGTTAGAGGTAGGGTTAGAACAAGCATCCACTTCAGCGTTCTAGTTGCTGAAAATGTTCAAGATCAGTAATGAGGTGTCATCTCATGTTGGGTTCCCTAGAAGCAGAGCCTGAGACAGGGATTCAGTGCATCTGACTTATTGAAGAAGTGCTCTCAGGAGAAAGGGAGTGAGGGAAGTAGAATGGGCCAGGGAATACACTGAGCAAGTGGGTGGTCTTATCTGCAGCTGGGCTGCAGCCTCATCCCATGGGGGAGCTCTGAAGCATGAACTGCATTACAGTTTGTCCTACCTTGAGGCAAGGATATTAGTCTTTCTTTTCTCTTTTCTTTTTTTCTTTTCTTTTCTCTCTTCTCCCCTCTTCTCTTCTTTTTTCTTTCTTTTCTTTTCTTTTTTGAACTCACTGTCAATCATTGGCTGTCTCTCCATAGTCCTCCAGAGCAGGGAGTATAAATTTCCAGGCAAGGTGGATCTGGTTTGACCAGGGGTAATTATCCAAATCAGGGACAATGTTGGTAGATGGGTATACCAGTCTGTTAAAGGTAATTGGGGTGGGGAGTGCTCACTAGAAGCATTGTGATATATGATTATGTAAATGTAAATGGATGTGAATACATTGGGATTATGCTTACATAAACATGTTTCTAGGAATCACAAATATGTAATGCAGATATGATTACTTCTTTTTACAGGCAGATCTTTTGAATCCAATTCTAATGAAAAGATTTACTGAAGAACTGGGGTCTTTCAAGAGTGTCAAATTCCTACTCTGTACAAAACTATGTATCCTGGGTCAGCATTTGGCCTTCATTCTATAAACCTAATTATTCAATCCATAGGATTTTGCTTCATCTTCATATTAGGGAATGAGTTGAGAGCAATGACTGTTTTTGGAGTGGAGAAGGGGAGGTTTGTGTTAAATCTTTGGAAGCAGACTGTGGAAGTGGAAATTCCTCCACTGACTTGGTCAGAATTAGATGAAAAGAGGGAAGAATCTTTTCTCTGGTTTTTCTTATACTTGGTAAGGTGGACTCAGGATGCAGGCAGCTTGGATCCATTCCACTTCATCCCCTCATATGAGTTTCAGAAATTTCACTCCCAGGAGATCTAGTAGCCTATACTTGAGTTTGTGACGATGGATAAGGCCAAGGTAAATGGGATCCCATGTTTCCAGTTTGCCATAATTTCAAATTCTACAGGGAATGAGGTGTTCCTTTGATATTGACACACTATCTACATCCTTGAAGTTTTTTGTCAGCTACTGCTGTATTTGTACATCAGACGGAGGCAAATAAGCTGTAGTATTTCCAATGAACATGACAAGCTTTATGGAATGGATAAACTAAACTGGTAAAATATGCATATTGCATCTTACAGTAGAAATAAGTATAGTTCCCCCCCCTTACATTTCAATGTACATCTAACACAATGAAATAATTGTGGAGATTTTTAAAAAGGAAAAAGTCAAATTTATCTAACAGGTTGCATTTTACTTTACCTCCAGAAGTAAATTCAAGAAAAGAAAACAGGCATCTAAGTTTCTATTCCTTCGAACTATGTTGTATCCCCAGAGAGATTTTCCATTAGTCATCTGGGAAAAAATCCCCACAGCAATAAAAGAGAACATTTGAGCAATAATATAGAAAAATATTCAAAAAATCTTTCAGGTATATTGAAAAGTTCTCTATCACAAGCCTACCTGAAAAACAGGTCAACTGGAGGTATAGAAGCCACAGAACTTGGTAAAGCAATGTAACTTTTACACCACAGTTACATTAACATTCTACCTTAAAACACACACACAGCCTACCTTTATTCCTCCATTATAGATTTCTTAATTTACTGAAGTTATTTAAGTCATTTTATTATATATTTTTAATAAGCTTAAGCCTTTAGGGTGCCTGGGTGGCTCAGTCAGTTAAGTGTCTGCTTTCAGCTCAGGTCATGATCCCAGAGTCCTGGGATTGAGCCCCCCATCAGGCTCTTCTGCTCAGTGGGGAGTCTGCCTCTCCCTCTCCTTCTGTGCTCTCTCACTCTCTCTCAAGTAAATAAATAAAATCTTTAAAAAAATAAGCTTAATCTTTTGATTTTGTTATGTTTTCTATTATTAAAAAATTCTAGTCCTACTTAGGGCATGGGTTTGTGGGATGTTTTTGACATGTTCAATTTTTAAAAAATCGAAGCCATCGGTAAGGTGTGATTTACTATTGTTGCCTCCATCCAAGAATGCCCTCTCCACTGTCACGCAATTAGAAGTTGTAACTACTTTGCTAACAGTACTGAACAACTGATGCCACTCAAATATCTAGTGGACAAGGATGTAGAGGAGACTGCTGGGCAGAGCTCGTAGTCTTATAGAACCACCTCTAGCTCTAATAAGCTGTGTCACTTGTTCTGGCCAATGGGACAATAGCAAATATGATGTAAGCAGAGAATTGAAAAGTGCTTGAGCCCTGGGGCTGGCTTTTTCTTGCTACTTTTTGAGATGTTGAGACCACTGAGTGAAGAACCCTGGGCTTGTCTGTTGGAAGAAGATAGATACTTGGCTCAATCATCCCTGTTGCCCCGGTCAACAGCCAGCCAAACACCAGACATGTGGTAGCTTCATGGCTATCCCAGATCAACTAGCTACCTACTAGTTGACTATAGGAATGAGCACATTAGGGCCCAGAAACATCAGCTAAGCTGGCCCAGACCAGAACTACTAGGTGACCTACAGAATAATGAACAAAATAAATGGTTGTTGTTGGTTACCAGAGGGGACGGGGAAGGTGATGGATGGTAACTAGACTTTTAGGGATGATCACACCGTAGTGCATACAAATGTCAAATTATAATGTTGTATACCTGAAACTTACATAATGTTATATATCAATTTCACCTTAGTTTTAAAAAGAAAAGGTTGTTTTAATTCTGTAAGTTTTGGCTAATAGAGCCTTGAGAAGACACTAGCCCAAATTATTTCTAAGGTCATTTTGTGCCCACAAACTTTTATTTATTCTTAGGTTAATAGAAAGGTGGATGAATTTTTATCTTACAGTGCAATAAATGGGAGGCTCTAGAGCTTTTAATTTAGGTAGTTTATTCCTTAGGACTTAGCAAACCTCACATACCACTGGAGGTGGAATCTACTAAAAAAGACTGAGGTACCTGCTATGTATAGTTCTGTGCTCAGCCAAGCTCCTACCCCTCCATTTTCTCACCCTGAAGGGCATCTTAGTGAAGAAAGAGCCTCCCTGGCCAGCACCTTCTATATCCCACCTTGGAATAAAGGCCATGTAAGGGATTCATGTCAGACTTACTCCATTCATCAATGTCTGTCACAGAATACACTGGGTTGAGCTCACCTATTAGTGATGTGAACAGCAAGGTCACTGCAAAGCAAGGGACTGATGGGTGGAGCCCAGAGCTCTAGCCTGGGAGTTGGGCCTGGTACAAAGGAAACAAATTACCTAATGAAAGATTCCAGGTCGTTGATCCATCAGATGTGGGCCTTTACCTGCCTCACACGAGTGTTGACTTGTTAGCTTAACACATTCCGCCTGGAGGAGTCAGCAGGGAAATCCCAACCCTGGCCTGGCTCTGCCTTTAATTCCTGACACACTGGCGAACAACGGAGCAAAGCTTGCAAATAGAAGTATTTTGATCTTAAGCCATTGGTTCCAGATTTTCTTTGTAGATTATAAAGTGCATAAAGAGGAGAATCAGGACGCTGGAGTTCTTCCCTGAGCTTTGCCAACCATGGCTGTGTGACTGTAGCCAAAGCACTTTTTGAGGGCCTCTGTTGTATCATTGCCAAAATGAAGAAGCTGAACCCTATCATCTCTTGGGCCTTTTAAAGGCTGACAGTATACAATTCAGTGGCCTTCGGTACTGTTGAAGAGTAGTCTTTCAGGTGGGTCCTTGAATAGAGTTGAGCAAGATACCTGAAATCTGAAGCAGTTGCAAAAAAAAAGGATATTTTTTAAAAAAGTTTTTAATGCTAGGCTTAGGGTGACAGCTAGTAGCAACCTTGTGAGCTGGCATTCATGGGAATAGAACATATTGGATCACACAGACCACCCTTTCCATCTTGAAAAGTTCTATCTTGGCTTCCTGACAGCACACTCTCCTAGTTTTCTACCTACCTCACTGGCCATGTCTTCTCCAACTTCTTCCTTCCTTCCCCATCTAACCCTTGAAAATAAGGGGCCCAGTCCTGGCTTAACTTAACTTAAAAAATTTAACTTAAAAAAGCCAGTTTCTGTCCACACTATTTTCCTAGATAAGTGGCTTCAACCTTGGCTGCACACTAGAATCACATAAGAAAATTTTAAAAATCCCAGTATCTGGCCCATGCCCAAGATAAATTGCATCACCACCTCTAGGGATGGGACCCACACATCAGTATTTTTAAAAATTCACACACTGATTTCAGTATGCAGCCAAGTTTGAGGACCAATGTCCTGGATCAGTGGTTCTCAAAGTGTGGGCTTTGGATCTGCAGCATCAGCATCATCTGGAAACTTGTTAGAAATACAAATTCTCATCTCCCTCTTCAGACTTACTGAACCAGAAATTCTGGGGTGGGATCCACCAATCTGGATCCCACCCCGTGATTTAACAAGCCCTCCGGGTGATTATGATATACACTCAAGTTTAAGAACCACTTTCTATACATAATATAATCTGGGGTTTCTCAATCTTGTCAGTCTTGACATTTTCGGCTAGCTGCTTCTTTGTTGTAGGGGCATGTCCTGTACCTTGTCTCCCTGGCCTCTACCTCTGGACACCAGTATCACCCCTCCCCATCCCAAAATCTAAAATATCTTCAGATATTGCCAAATATCCCCTGGAGGAGAAATCACCTCCTGTTAAGACCCCTTCCCGATAAACATTTATGACAATATTCTCATTTGGCAGCACTTTAGGATCACCTGAGGCACTTCAAAAAACACTGATGCTTAGTTCCACCATAGAGGTAATGATGAAATCGGTCTAGGGCATGGCTCGGGCATCGAGATTGTTTTTAAAGTTCACCAGGTGAAGCAATCCAAGGCGTGTAATGAAGACTGCGAACAACCGACCTAAACAATCTCATCTGGTGTGGGTGTTCTCACTCAGGCATCCCTGAGGTTCTTGTCGGATTTAAGCTTGACCTCTGAGGCCAGAGGAGTGCTGGGAACCCTGTGGCCGCTGGGGTTCCTCGTGGGGGCCCCTCACTGATAGCCGCAGAGGCTCCTCGCGGTGCCATGCTGGCGTCCGCTATGAGCCCCGCGCCGCCGTGAGCCCCGCGTGACGTGGGGCAGCCCTTCCCCCGTGAG
Source organism: Zalophus californianus (assembly GCF_009762305.2). Classification (NCBI taxonomy): domain Eukaryota; kingdom Metazoa; phylum Chordata; class Mammalia; order Carnivora; family Otariidae; genus Zalophus; species Zalophus californianus. Next base: position 103,591,819 of record NC_045602.1, on the reverse strand, counting down.
GCCTGGCCGTGTCAGTCAGCACCGCCTCCAAGAGGCCCGGCGGCACCGTGAGGCCCCACCACGAGGCCCTGCACTGCGGTGACACTCCGCCTTGAGGAGTCAGCAAGAATGCCAGCAGGCCCTGAGCTGCCGCCGAGAGGCCCCGCCACGAGGTCAGTCAGCTCCGCCACCACGAGGGCCTGGACGCGTTTTGTTTCCATTTTATTGTTTAGAAACGGGGATCAGAAAAATTCACGAAGTGTTTCAGCCTAGAAGCCCCGAGGGAGCGAGGCTTCCCAACCTGTGATTTGCATGAGAATCGGCTGGGAGGGTGGGGGTTTGGGCGGGGCCTGAGGAGCGGCTGCATTTCCATTGAAAGCGCTAGTGGTGCTCTTGCCGCTGGGCCGGGGACCACACTTAAGAGTTGCAAGACTACACACAGTGCTTTTCTCATGTTAACCTCTCAATTCCATGTGGAACGGGAATGTTTTACTGCAGGCTAAAGGGAGCAAAAGACTCTGAAAGGCACGAATCATTTCGACTGGTTGTTTTGGTTCCTCATGTTATTGAATACCGAAAAGAGAATTTTTCTCTGGTTTTGTAATTGTTCAAAGCTAAATGCATTTCTGGAGTCAGCTTCTGACTTTGTTGAATGCTTCCTTGTAAAGTCTTTCCTTTCTTACTGCTGTGATTTGGAGTGTATTTCTAAAGATGATGTCTTAAAAATGTTCTTTGATGTCACTTATAGGGAACTACTACGTATTTCCCAGTTGACTTATTTCAGAATAACAAAAATAATCAAATTCAGGAGATCAGCTGGATGTTTACATAGCAGTTACAAAAGATCCAAGATAATTAAATAACTTGAAAAAATACAGAGGTGATAAAAAGACAAATCTTTTAAAAGAAATTTCATTCTTTTTTTGGGTAAGTGTGCCTCCAATTTTTAAAATAGACTTATTTATTTTTTTAGAGAGTTTAGGTTCATGGCCAAATTGAGAGGAAGATGCAGAGATTTTTCATATAACCTTTGCACCCACACATTCCCCACCTGAGTGGTACATTTGTTACAGTTGATGAACCTACATTGACACATCATTATCACGTAAAGATCATTAGGATTCACTCTTAGTGTACATTTTATGAGTTTGGACAAATGTATAGTGACATGTATCCACCATTATAGTATACAGAGTAGTTCCATTGCCCGAAAAAATCCTCTGTGCACCTTCTATTCATACCTCTTTCCCTCCTAGCCCTTGGGAACCACTGATCTTTTTACTTTCTCCGTGTTTTGCCTTTCCATATAGTAGAGGGTTTTTTCATATTGTCTTTCTTCACTTTGTAATATGCATTTAAATTTCTTCTGTATCTTTTCATGGCTTGATAGCTCATTTCTTTTTAGTGCTGAATATTTTATTGTCTGGATGTAACATGGTTTACTTATCCATTCATTTACTTTAGTATGTCTTTTTCTTTTTTTCTCCTGGTTGCGGAAGGTAAGTGGTGGTGGTAAGAAAGTCTAGGAAGTTATCCAAGCACTAGATTAAAATGATTTCTGGGCAGTTTTTGCTTCTCTGGTGCAAATCATTCAAAATCATGGGTTAGAGGAATGAGAAAAGACAGTCCTCAAGAAAAAAAGCAAGTGTGGGAAGATGTAATTTTGCTTTATTTCCCAGTTTCCCTTTTCCACCAATTTTTATCATTTGCAAAACATTTAGGAGTGGTAATTTCCCTTACCCTTTTTAGCAGATTCTAGACAGGGCTTACAAAACTACAGGGGCCAGGTAAGTAACATAAATGAGTGAAAAAACGGTAAGGAATGGTAGGGACTGTGCTAAAATGGAAAGCTTATACCCTATCAAAACAGTGTAGCCTTTATGCTGCTCCCATTTTTCTAAAGAAGTAGATGAATGTCTTAAAAATGTAAATTTTAAAAATTTAAAATGTTAAATGTTGAGACTTATTCAGTTTTTTTTTAAGATTTTATTTATTTATTCATGAGAGACAGAGAGAGAGAATCAGGGGGAGAAGCAGGCTCCCCGCTGAGCGGGGAGCCTGATGCGGGACTCGATCCCAGGACTCTGGGATCATGACCTGAGCCGAACGCACACGCTTAACCATCTGAGCCACCCAGGCGCCCCTGAGACTTACTCAGTTTTTTGAAGGAGAACACTATACAGGCCCCAAACATTCTTGTAGGCTAGATTTATCCTGGAGATAGGACAGAAGTAGTAGAAGATTTCTGGTTTAGGTATAGATCTAGTCTTTAGGTAAGTCACATTGTACTCTGAGCTTCAGTATCCTAACACAGTATGAAAATTTTGACATTATTTATGCAAATGATGGTTAAGTATTTTGCAGTTTGAAGAATTGTGATCAGTAATTATGTTTGTCACATCTCATAGTAATAAGGGATTTGCCAGCATTTAAAAGAAAGGATTTAATCAAAAATATTTTATTGGTAATTCAATATTGGAAAAAGAGGCATTTAAAAATTTCAAGCAAAATTATGTGTCCTCAGATAATTTTTTATATCAAAGATATGTATATTTCCTGACCTTCATATCACCAAAAATGTAGATACTCTCAAAACATAAAAAATATCTTTTTTTAAAGAAGAAAATAACTGAGAAGAAGGTACACACAGATTGAACCAAACTGATACGGCATAGAACTGATAGATAACATCTTGATTTTTGTGTAGCAGTGTACAGGGTATTTGAGCTTTAAATGTATGTTGTTATTAAGTATTTTCTCTTCACAGTCTTCAAACTATTCTAGAGATGAGTTAAGTTTGATTAACTTCTCTTTGAAATACTGAACACTTCCTGGCTTCTATGCATAACACCTTTTAGGATCCCTTCTGACTTTTCAGCTATTTCTTTCAGGTTATTTCTTTTTCCTCAACAAGAACATCCCTAAGAAAGTTCCTAAAATCTGTTCCTCTGTATATTCTTCCTTCTTGATAAAATTCATTCTTTTTCCATGGTTTTGACTAGAAACTGTATGAGGCCAACTTTCACAATTTGTGCTTTATACCCAATCTTACACCCATTTGTTGCCTTCCTTCCCATTCCACTCCCATATCTGTAGCCAAGAAAACTCATCATGTTGACCTTGATTGTATTTCACATCAGGTCAACCTCACTGAATGCTGCTGATTTTTTCCAGTTCTGGTTATCAAGCCAACCCTCAGCTATCAGCCAATGTCAGTTAATGTGTCAAAAGGTTTTCCTTTGTTTACTCCTCCTCCTGTTATGGTCTTTGGGTCTCCAGGAGGTAATTAAATGATTTCCCAAGGATAAATACCTTCATTTATTTTAATGGTTAAACTGTGAATGTTATAGCTGTTCAAGGAGGGGAGCCTCAAATGTGTGTCTGTGCTCTGGTCCTGTCTTTCCCACTATTAGAACCATAGTTAAGAATACTTTGAAGATTAAGTTAGTCAAACACTCTGAATTTTATATGTCAACGATAGAAAGTAAATAGCTCTGTTGGTCACACATTTCTGTACGTTATTATGCCATCTCGTATATACTAATTCCATTGACCCTCTTCTCTCTGGAATATATTTTTCTCATCACCCCCTCACATAAGTGGGAACGTACCTGTAGTTTTTCTACCTTCACACTCTTCCCCACTCTAATATTTGACAGATTTATTACCTATAAAGTACTTGGTACCTCTCATACCTACTTAAAAACACTTTCAGGGCACCTGGGTGGTGCAGTCAGTTAAGCATCTGACTCTTGGTTTTGGCTCAGCCTGTGATCTCAGGGTGGTGAGATTGAACCCCGCATCAGGCTCCATGCTCACTGCGGAGTCTGCTTAAGACTCTTTCTCCCTCTCCCTGTGCCCCTCCCCCCTGCTCTCTCTCTGTCTCTCGTTAAAATAGATAAATCTTAAAAAAAAACAAAAACACTTTCATTGATTCTTTTTTTCCTGTGGATAAAGAAACCTAAAAACCAAGGCTCATCATCACTTCACCTAAATCACTTCGGCATTGTTATCTTCTAGGAGATAAACTCAGTGTTATTTCTGACATCTCTAGACACATCATGGATCCAGTAAACCTGCTCCTCTTTGTCCAGAAAAGACATGGTCATTTTCACCATTTCTCTTCTCCTAAGGTGTTGTTCCTGCCTAGGAACTCCTCCCTCTCTTTTTGGTCATAATTCTTCATTCTTCAATGAAGAATCAAAGCTTCCTGGACAAAGAAGGGCCATGCTTGGACATCCTCTCCCTCACCTGAAAATAGTATTATTTATCAGTATATCCTCAGTAAGTAATAAAAATTACCCTCTGCTACACTGAACACCTAATATGTCTATGCCTGTTTTCTTTAATCTCCCAGCTAAAATATTAGGTTCTTGAGGGAAGGCAATGTGCTTTGAACAATTGGTTTCTTATTGTTAAAATTTTTATTTTGAAATTATTTGAGACTTACAGAATATTTATAAAAACATTAGGAAAAAAATTCTCATAAGTCCTTCACCCAAATGTATGTATATGTATATGTATATCTCCTTATATGTATGTATGTGTGACTGTGTGTGGATAATGTTTTCTGAACTGTTTGAGAGTGACTTGTAGACATAATGCTTTACTTCTAAGCACTTTCACTGGGTAGTTCCTAAAAACAAGGACTTTCTCTTACACAGAACAATGATCAAAATCAACATTTAGAGTGATAGAAATCTATTATCTAATTGGCAAACTTTATTCAATTTCACCAATTATCCCACACATTTTCTTTATAACAAAATCAAAAGAAATCTGGTCCAGGATCCATTCTAGGGTCATTTGATGCCTTTAGTTGCCATATCTTTTACATCTCCTTTAATCTGAAACAGTCCTTCAGTCTTTCTTATTTTTCACACCTGATGTTTTATTTTTATTTTTTTAAAGTTTTTAATTTTAATTCCAGTATATTATAGTTAACATACAGTGTTATATTACTTTTAGGTGTACAATATAGTAATTCAAAAATTCTGTACATTACTCAGTGTTTATCGTACATATTCTTAATCCCCTTCACCTATTTCACCCATCACCGCACCTACTTCCCCTCTGGTAACCATCTGTTTGTTGTCTATAGTTAAGAGTCTGTTGCTTGATTTGTCTCTCTCTCTTTTGTTCCCTTTGTTTGCTTGATTTCTTAAATTCCACATATGAGTAAAATTGTATGGTATTTGTCTTTCTCTGACTGATTTATTTCACTTAGCACTGTACTTTCTATGTCCATCCATATCATTGCAAATGGCAAGATTTCATTCATTTTATGGTCGAGTAACATTCCGTGTGTGTGTGTGTGTGTGTGTAGCCCAAATCTTATTTATTTATTTATTTATTTTAAAGATTTTGTTTATTTATTAGAGAGCGAGCGAGAGAGAAACAGCACGAGAGGGGAGAAGGTCAGAGGGAGAAGCAGGCTCCCCGCCAAGCAGGGAGCCCGATGCGGGACTCGATCCCAGGACCCCGGGATCATGACCTGAGCCGAAAGCAGTCGCTTAACCAACTGAGCCACCCAGGCGCCCTGTAGATCAAATCTTTATCCATTCATCTGTTGATGGATACATGAGCTACTTCCATAATTTGGCTATTATAAATAATGCTGCAGTAAACATAGTGGTGCATATATCCTTTTGAATTAGTGTTTTTGTATTCTTTTTCTCTTTTAGATTTATTTATTTGAGAGAGAGAAAGCACATGTGCATGAGTGGGGGGAGGGGCAGAGGGAGAGAACTCTCAAGCAGACTCCCTACTGAGTATAGAGCCTGACGCGGGGCTTGATCCCACAACCCACAAGATCATGACCAGAGCCAAAACCAAGAGTCGGATGCTCAACTGCCTGAGCCACTCAAGTGCCCGTGTTTTTGTATTCTTTGGGCACAAGTACCCCAGTAGTGCAATTACTGGAATGTAGGGTAGTTCGATTTTTAACTCTTTGAGGAACCTCTGTACTGTTTTCCGCAGTAGTGTACCAGTTTGCCTTTCTACCAGCAGAGCATGAGGGTTCCTTTCTTTCCACATCCTTGCACACTTACTGTTTCTTTCATTTTTTATTTTAGCCATTCTGTTGGGTGTAAGGTGATATCTCATTGTAGTTTTGATTTGCATTTCTCTGATGTTGAGTGATGTTGAGCATCTTTTCATGTGTCTGTTGGCCATCTATATTGTCTTTCCAGAAATGTCTGTTCGTGTCTTTTGCCCATTTTTAATTGGATTATTTGTTTTTGGGTGTTCAGTTTTATAAGTTTGTTTATGTATTTTGAATACTAACCCTTTATGGGGTATGTTGTTAGCAAATATCTTCTCCCACGCAATAGGTTGTCTTTTAGTTTTATTTATTGTTTTCTTTGCTGTGCAGAAGCTTTCTTATTTTGATGTAGTCCCAATAGTTTGTTTTTTTCCCCCTTGCCTCAGGAGACATGCCTAGAAAAAGTTGCTATGGTCTATGTCAGAGAAATTACAGCCTGTGCCTTCTTCTAGGATTTTCATGGTTTCATGTCTCACATTTATGTCTCTAATCCATTTTGAGTTTATTTTTGTGTATGGTGTAAGAAAGTGGTCCAGTTTCATTCTCTCACATATTGCTGTCCAATTTTTCCAACACCATTTGTTGAAGAGACTTTTTCCCATTGCATAATCTTGCTTCTGTTGTTGAAGATTAATTGACCATATAATTGTGGGTTTGTTTCTGAGCTTTCTATCCTGTTCTATGTGTCTATTTTTGTGACAGTACCATACTGTTTTGAATACTACAGCTTTGTAATATAAAGTCTCTATTTGTGATACCTCAAGCGTTGCTTTTCTTTGTCCAGATTCATTTGGTTATTCGGGGTCTTTTGTGGTTCCGTACAAATTTTGGGATTGTTTATTCTAGTTCTGTGAAAAACACTGTTGGTATTTTGATAGGGATTACATTAAATCTTCAGATTTCTTTGGGTAGTATGGACATTTTAACAGTATTTGTTCTCCCAATCCATGAGCATGGAATATCTTTCTAGTTGTTTCTGTCATCTTCAATTTCTCTCATCAGTGTTTTGTAGTTTTCATAGTATAGGTCTTTCACGTCCTTGGTTAAATGTATTCCTGGGTATTTTATTATATTTGGTGCAATTGCAAATGGGATTGTTTTGTTTTTTGTTTTTTTTGTTTTTTTAAGATTATTTATTTTAGAGGCGGGGAAGGGCAGAGGAAGAGGGACAGTCTTAAGTAGACTCTGCACTGAGTGTGGAGCCCAATGTGTGGCTTGATCTCATGACCTGTGCTGAAATCAAGAGTCAGACACTGAAGCGACTGAACCATCCAGGCACCCCTGGGATTGCTTTCTTAGTTTTTCTTTCTGCTACTTCATTATTAGTGTATAGAAATGTAATGGATTTCTGTATCCCGTGACCTTACTGAATTCATTCATCAGTTCTAGGAGCTTTTTCGTGGAGTCTTTATGATTTTCTATATATGGTGTCATGTCATCTGCAAATAGTGAAAGTTCTACTTCTTTACCAATTTGGACGCCTTTTATTCCTTTTTTTGTCTGATTGCTGTGGCAAGGACTTCCAGTAATATGTCAAGTAAAAATGGTGAAAGTGGACGTCCTTGTCTTGTATCTGATCTTAGGGGGAAAGCTCTCAGTTTATCATCATTGACTATGAAGTTAGCTGGGGGTTTTTCATATATTGCCTTTATTAGGTTGAACTATGTTCCCTACAAACCTATTTTGTTGAGGGTTTTTATCATGATTGGATGTTGTACTTTGTCAGATGCTTTTTCTACATCTGTTGAAATGATCATATGGTTTTTAATCCCTTATTGATGTGATATATCACATTAATTGATTTATAAATATTGAACCACCCCTGCATTCCGGGAATAAATCCCATTTGATTGTGGTGACTGATTTTTTTAATGTATTGTTGGATTCAGTTTGCTAATATTTTGTTGAGGATTTTTGCATCTGTGTTCATCAGAGATATTAGCCTGTAGTTCTCTTTTTTTGTAGTGTCTATCCGGTTTTGGTGTCAGGGTAATGTAAGCCTCGTAGAATGTATTTGGAAGTTTTACTTCCTCTTCTATTCTTCGGAATAGTTTGAAAAGAATAGGTATTAACCCTTCTTTAGAATTGCGATTTGGTATATACAGATTTGAATAGCAACCCAAATAGTTGTTTAAGAGAACTTTTACTTTTTTTTTTTAAGTAGGCTCCACACTGGGCATGGAGCCCCCAGTGTGGCTTGAACTTACAACCTTGAGATCAAGGGTCTGACACTTAACCAACTGAGCCACCAAGATGCCCCTGATATTAATCCTTCTTTAAATGTTTGGTAGAATTCACCTGTAAAGCTATATGGTCCTGGACTTGTGTTTGTTGGGAGATTTTTAATTACTTATTTAATTTGATTGCTGGTAATTGGTAATTGGTCTGTTCAAATTTTTCTATTTCTTCCCGATTCAATTTTTATAGTTTACATATTTCTGGGAATTTATGCATTTCTTCTAGGTTGTCCAATTTGTTGGCATACAATCTTTCATAATATTCTCATATGATGCACACTTTGATGTTTTTAGACAGTACAGATCAGTCATTTTGTAGAATGTCCATCAACTTCAATTTTCCTTGATGTTTCCTCATGATAAAATTCAAGTTATATATTTTTTTGGCAATATCACAGAAGTGATGATAAATTTTTCTCAGTGCATTATGTCAGGAGACATTTGATTTCTATTTGTCCCATTAGTGGTGATAATAACATTGGTCACTTGCTTAAGGTGGCATCTGCTAGGCGTCTCCTCTGTAAAGTTACTATTTTTCCCTTTGCAGTTAAATATCTTATAGGGAGATACTTGAGACTATGTAAATAACTTATTCTTTCTTTTGTTTTCTTGAAATAATTTTAGGCTTAAAGAAAATTTACAAAAATTGTACAGAGACCCAGTATACCCTGTCTTCAGCTGCCCCTTATATTAGCAACTTGCAGAAATATAGTGCAATTGTCAGATCAGGAAATTAATATGAGTATAACAGTCTTAACTATAAATCTTACTAGAATTTCACCATTTTTCCCTCCTGCTCTTTTTCTGTACCTGGATCCAATATAGGATCCCATATTGCTTTTATTTGTTTGAATTCTTAGTCTCCTCCAATCTATGATTGTTTCTCAGTATTTCCTTTTGTGTATTGTTTTTGTGACTCTGACACTTTTAATAAGTGTGGTTATTTGTTTTTTAGACTCTCAGAGTTTGTCTGCTCTATTCTCCTGTTAGACTGGGTTCTGCATTAGTGGCAAGAATGCCACAGAACTCTTGTGTTTTTGTCAGTGTATGGTATCGGGGGATCATCATGCGGATAAGTTTTATTGATGATGATGTTAACCTTGACCACTTGGTCAAGGTGGTGCCTGCTGAGTTCCTCTACTGTAAAGTTTCTGTTTCTTCAATTATAAACTGATCAATATTTGGGGAACATACTTGGAGACTATGCAAATGTATTGTTTCTCCTCAAACTTACACCACTGATTTTAGCACCTATTAGTGGATTTTGCCTGCAACAGTTATTACTGTGGTCCTTGCCTAATGGTGATTTTGTCTGATAGACTGTTTCTTAATAAAACATTACTCACTAGTTTTAGCATCCATTGATGATTCTTGACTGAACAGTTATTACTATGGTAACTATCAAATAGTGATATACTAAATTCTCAATCTTATTTCTTAATAAAGAGCATGAGTTTTTCAGGCACATAAACTAGAACTGGTAAAGTCCTATTGCCATCTTTGAACCTACTGATTCTATTTTATGTAGTCGTAGTGCTAGACTCTTAATGATTATATTAGAGTCTAGCATTTCTAGATGGTCATTGAAACCGGGTTTGCTTTGGAAAGACCTCAGAAGAATTATTAAGGCAATTCTATGGGGCTATACCATATCTTTGGAATTTTGAAAGCAGTTTTCACTGTAATTGGGTGCTATGCATAACAGTAGACCTTTCACAGGGTTATTCAGGGACCCAGGCTTTTATATTGTGGCTTCCCCACTTCTAGGTCATATTAGTTCTTGGCTGGATTTTCTGTATTTGGATGGCAGAAGAGAGAGGAAAGAATCTGGAGAATTGCTTGGGAGGTTCTTGTGGCCAAGTTGGAAATGGTACATACCATCTCTGCTTGCATTCCATTGGCCAGGATTTGGTTACATGGTCATTCTAACTGCAAGGGAGACTGGGAAATGTAGTTTATCTGTATGATCAAGAGGTAGAGGGGATGGTTTTGTTGAAACTTAGCAGTGTCTTTTGTAGTTTTGATCCTTGGACATCATCAGATGGCACTATGAAGCCTCACGTTTGGCTCAGAGGTGGTTAATTAATGTGTTTTGTTGAATGCATCAATTACATAGGGACATCTGTGAGGTTAGGCCTCTGCCTAATTTATAGAAAGAAGGCTTTCTGGCTTCTTTTTCATTCCAGTTGGCTTGCAGCAGCCTTCCTATTTCCCCTGATAGCTCTCCTCCCCTTGAATACACTGTCTTGATAAATTTTTACTTCAATAAATTACTAAATCAAACTGTTCCTCCACCTAAGCAATATACCCACATCTTCAGAAAAAAGTCATGAATCACTCTTCAACCCCAACTCAGCATAGAATAAGACTGGAAGAGCTGAAGGAATCAGAAGCATTCCTAAGGTGGAACTGCAGAACCAACATAGGGAGTAGAGAGAGCCTCTGGAAGAGAAGCCTCTCTCTTGCCTAATTTCTACCAAAATGCCAAAGTCAAAACACTTTGAATCCTACCATCAGGGGACAAAATGAATTTTTAGGACACTCCTGTTTAAAAGTTCATTTAGCTTTTACAGCATGACTAATGTATACTATAGTCAGAACTGAAATGCAATCTTTTTGAATTTGTACCTCCTTCAAGTGAAATATCCCCACCATCATCTACATAGTAAAGAAATACTGGTCACTTCTACCACATATTGAAAAAGGCCAAAACCCCTAGCTGTTTGGGCAATGAACACCTCTACCACTCATTAGAGAACATCATTAGAGAAACCTATTGCAGGGAGGGGTGAGGCAAACCAAATGGAAGGAGAGTGGGAAAATTCTTAGAACTCTTGATGTTTCATTTTAAAGGAGTGGTGTTCTCACTAGGAACTGCATAAGATTATGCCCTGAGGGCAACTTAAGAAAATTAATAAATCTAGCTCAGGGTAGAGAGTCTAGAGTTTTATCAGAAAATAATCATTCCAAATCCCACATGATCGGTAAAATTAGCTGTTTGTGAATCAGAAGGATGTTAAGGTAATGTGGCAGGGAAAATGTCTTCAGCTGAACATAATTCCCTATGATTGATCCTGGCTGCAAAGTTTTCTGGCAGCAGAAGTTTATGGCAAAGTTGGCACTGCCACCATCACTTTGCTGCACTGCTGTCTCCACTGTCCGTACAGGCAGAAACACACTGGGATACTGTGCTTTTCTCTTCTGAGGCATCCCAACGTCATCGTATTATTAAAAAGAAGAAAGTGGGGCACCTCTTCTTGTCTAATCTACATCTAGTTTTGTAATTAATGTGAAACGTGAGTTTTACAGTTGGGGGTCAACTGCCACATGTCCTCTCAGCTTCCACTGAGTCATGCCATCAAATTGTCCTTTCTCATTATTATTATTTATTGTTCCTTGAACTTAGCAAGCAAAAGTGGCTCATACAATAACTCTGGCAGTGCCAAAACAAATGGACATGCTCCTGCTCTCTGAGTTGCTTAGGGTTTAGAAACACGAATGATACTGTGCAAAAGAAAAATGCAGAACAAACGCAGAATGGAGAATGTATATTTCCCCTTTGTTCCATTTCTTATGCCATTGACTCCACTCTCATTGATTCAATGAAGAAAAGCTTGCTTGAAATATGTTTCTCAATTTCTGAATGATTGTTTGGAAAATAGTGAGATTTAGATATTTCAATGACTGTTACGAAGAAGCATTTTAAAAATTCCACAGATTGAGAAATTTTAGCTCTTGGCAAAAAAATAATTCAAATTAATTTGGGGGATGGTTCTTAAAAAAAGAATACTACTTAATATTAACTGTTAATCTAATGTAAGTATAGGGAAGAAATGTGGAAGACTGAAATCACAGTATCACACCAGAATACTCTTCTTAACTCTTGTTATTCACAGTTTTAATTTAAAATATTAAATGTTATAGCATGTGAACTTTGTATTGGAGGCTTCCCTTGGAACTAACTGTAAAGGTAAAAGATTTTTATGGATAGAAGAAGGAGTCAGGTCTTGCTAGAGACTCGAATGAGTATCACATGAATGAATGAACAGATGAACAAATCCTTGGTTGTTTTCCATCAAATCACTTTTCTTACCTTTATTTTTAAAAAATTACCTGCTATAGCCTCCTCTCTTATCTCTAAAATACTTTATGTCTATATATTTGCCTATCTAGTGGACCTTTGCTGTTGTTTTTCTGTGAAGTATCTCTTCTTTCTTCTGGTAACAGCATTCATGTTCCCTGAAGACCTTTTTTCCTCCAAAATCAGGTCATGTGGTTTGGGCAAAGCTGACTCCATCCCCATATCCCAGGGTGTTCACATGACCCAGGCTTATCAAGGATGAACTTACAACCCACATCTATCCAATCATAGTGAATCCCAGCCCTTTTGCTGCAGATATAGGAGGTATGGAAGGAGGTATAGAGGGAAGCTGATATATATATAGGAGATCTTGTCTGTGTGCTGGCCTTCCTAAGAAGGTGAGAAACTGTTCTAGAGCTGTTAAGTGCCATCTTGGATTACAGTGCAGAGTCTGTTTTGAAAGGGGTCCAGCAAGAAAAGATGCAATTCCTGAGTGTTCTGTGGACATTGAGTTCCTAGACATAATAGGTCCTGAAACCAGTTATGGGTATTGAGTCAATACAATTTTTAATTAGTCTTACAGCAGTTGAGTTGGGTTTGTTATCAGTTAGGGTTTAGATGAATTCATATCCCCCCAAACACTTCAGCATCTTTATTTGAGAAAATAACATAAACTAGAATTATAGCATTGTTTCCTAGAAAGCTTTTTTTATTTCTGCTATCACTACTAGTTTTTTGGTATCTTCCTTGCTTATTCTCATGCAGAGTAAATGCTGCATAAATGTCTCCATGCATTATTGTTTATATTATGAGAATAGAAGAACTTGTCAGCTATACTTTAGGTTATAACACTGTCAATGCTAGGGCTATGGGTTAAATTGTGTCTTGGTGAAGTCTTTCCCTCATGACTGTGCTTTGGCTGAATCCTGTCTCCAGGGAGAGGAAATGTTTCTGTCATTCTCCCTCTTCCTGAGGAAGCATGTCTCCAGCCTTGCAAAGTCATCACGCCTGAAAAAATCACCACCAGGCTGTGTTAGCACAACAGATCCCTCCCATGTTGCTAATTATGTTGTGTGCCCCCACCCCCTTAAAGCCACACACCTCTGCAATGTCCCCATCACTAAGTGATTGCCTTTCCTGGAATGAACACACACAGTTTGTGCTTTAAATGAAAAATCAGGAAAACTTCAGAAAAAAAAAAAAAGAGGAGAGGTGCTGCTTTATGTTCTCTCATTTATAACATGATAGCTTTTATTACTTCTTGACTTTATTTCTCCTTGGTTTGACTCACATTCAGGAGGCAATGGAGCATGGGGACCCCATAGTCTTATATTGAATCCTGGCCCCTCTGTTCACCAAGTGTATAATCTTGGGAAAACAACTTGAACTTCTTATTCTCTGTTTTCTTATAAAAAATGTATTAACCATACATATCACATGATGTTGTCAGAATTGAGATAATACACATAATGCATTTAGGATAGTTCCTTCTATATAGAAAGCACTGAATTAAGGTCAGCTGCACTTTAGTGGCTGGATAGTTGCTCTCTATTCTCCTGTCCCTCAGCATTCTACCTCTCTCTCAGGTAGCACTCTACCCCAGGCTGTACTGGTCACCTTCTTTGCTTATTTGGAAGGCAAGTCCTTCCAAAGTACAATTTGAGGTGCCTCAGAAAGGTTTTACTTTTACTTAAATGTTTATACCTCTGCTGAAATTAACCTTTATGTCCCATCCTGTGTTTAATGTTAAGACCCCTATTAGAATGTAATAGCTTTAGCCCGTGTATACTTTTAATTCATTTACAGCAGAGATCAGATTCTGGAGGTATGAGGAACAGGATGAGGCAGTGGAAGAAGACAGACCAAAACTAAAGTGTTGTTTTGTTTCTGATTCCAGGGCTTCGGGAGAGATAAGAATAGGGTGTTTAAAGGAGAGGACCTCGCCTGGCCAACTAGACAGCCAGAGTCAGCTGGTGAGCAGCAAGCGTCAGATGTCAAAGGTAAGGGGGTTCTACCACCTCTTTGTTGGATGTTGCAGTGGGGAGCCCACAGCTGATGCCCAAGCTGGATGGCATAAAAGTATTCTAGGTAGCAGCTGGAAGTCAATCAGGAGAACTGAAACTGATCTAATTTGAAGTGAGAGGATATTAAAGCAGGGAATTGAACACACAGTTGATGGAAGATCTGAGATGCCAAATAGAAGCTGGTGAAGAAATGCACCAGCAAAATCAGGATGTTGTTATCATCCCTGGAGCTAGAAGTACAAGGGAGCAGATGGTATCTCTGAGACTGGGAGCTGAGGCCACCTCGCAAAAGCTAGAGCCTCAGTGGGCCTCTCTGGCAGGAACCAAAGCCATGGAAGAAGGCACAGTTGCTGTCTGAGACACTGCCTGCAAAAGAGAAAGATGGGGAAAATACCCTGCCCTCTCCCTTTATTCTGTTCTGTAACCTCCTGCAGGGTCTCCCATTAGGTAAACATGGCTGAAGTCAGCTGGGACAAGAGCCTAGAGAACAGAGGCTGCAGGAATTTCCTCAATGATATACAGAACAAATCAGGAGATGGGGCTAAGATTGACCTAAGAACAATGAAATGATGGACACTTTACTGAGAAGAAGAAGGAAAATCCCTTTCCTATGGTCAAATAAGGTGACAGAGGAATTTAAGTTGTCAAAAGGTCTTCTTTATGTTTGCCATGCACATCAGGGATTTTGGCTTGGTTTTTAGGTCTGGACTTAGATGTAGAATATTATTCACCTAGTTTTTCACAAAGGGTAGAATCTTTGCACTAGAAACAGCTGTGTTGCTTGTTCAACATGCTGACTCCCGGGCCTCACACCAGATCTTCTAAATGTATTTCCCTTATTGTGGTATCCACTGGTTTGCCTCCTTCTCTCAATGTTATAATTGAGGTTTGTGTTCATAAAGCTTTTTGAATTTAAAATTAGGACAGTCACTCCTTCAACAAACTTTGCTTCATTTCTTTTTCCTCCTGGATAATGAGTGATGCTGTCCTTAAGAACTTCTAGTCTACCGGCCTGTTCAATATCCTCCCGAAGGTTCTGCCCAGGACTTAGATCACTGATGAGAAATGTCTCTTGTCCAGAGATTGATGGTTTAACTCAAGAGAAGGGCAACAAATTCTCAAGCATGTTAACAAATCTCCCATCCCAGGAACAGGGTTGCATAATTGAAAAAGTTAGAAATAGAAACCAGAGGAATTCCTTGGTGCAAGAGGTCAGTGAGATAGATTCCCCAGCTGGATTGCAGAACACGCTGCTCAGTGGCCTTGGGAAGCCATTTCGGGTATTTGAAGTCAGTTGCCTTGTATTTCCCTCAATGTTTCTGTAAATGATTTGGCTTTCACTGCTAGAACTGGTGGTGTTTTGATGTACATGTAATGAACACAGACCTGAACACAGATGCATGGGTTAAGTATTCCTTTGGTGCACGAGCTAAGATTTGAATCTTCTCTGACCCTGTTTTCCATCTTCAAATTGGGAACAGCTGCTGTGCTTCCATTACAGAATAGTTGGAAGAATTACTTATATTAATTTAATAAGGATTTATTTATTGAGTGCCTCCCGTGTACTGGGTCTCATGTTAGAACTATTAAGACAGCATTCTTGTTTTAAAGGGCATCATAGCTTCTAAAGAGAATCTGTGTGTGAAAGCAGTCTATATTTTGCGGTGCTTTATTGAGTTAAAAGCTATTATTTAAAGTGCTATAGAAAAATCTTTTGCTACAGCTTGGTTGAGATAGCTATCAGTTTCCTACTTATGGGATCTACAAAACAGATTTGGGATATCAGTGACTTAAACTTGAGGACCTCCAGAAGGGAGTAAATGATGCCTAGGGTGCTATAGACAGGCCTAAGTCTTCACTAGTGGGAGGAAGAAGAAAAATGTAAGAGAAGGATGATTAAAAGACAACAAATTCAGGGGCACCTGGGTGGCTCAGTCAGTTAAGTGTCTGACTCTTGATCTCAGCTCAGGTCTTAATCTCAGGGTTGTGAGTTCAAGTCCCACATTGGGCTCCATGCTGGGCATGGAGCCTACTTAAAAATAAAAATAAAATAAAATTTAAAAAAAGACAAGAAATTCAAAAAGACTGGAATGAAATGCAAAGAGGAGCAATACATAGCTGTTAATGTCTGCTACAATTACCCCATCAAGACATCTCTCTGTTGTTCAAAGAGTGATTCCAACAGAGTATATATTATTCTTACTTTGGCTCATATGGGAAAGTTTGGCAAGAAAAAGAGAATTGGATGGAAGGTCATGGTGTGGGCTTTGAACCAAGTTTATGCCACTCTTCAGCTGTGTGACTGGCCAAAGCTATTTGATCCTGTTCCTCAGTTGTGAAATGGGAAAAAAATGACCATTTCCCAGACTCACAGAATTGCTGGGAGGTTCAAAGTTGCCAAATATTAAAGTGCTTATTGATACATTGGCAGCTTCTCATTCAGTCAAGGTTTGCTTTCTTTTCCTACTGTGTCATTCTGGCCTGGGTTGCTTTCTGGTCTAAGTTTTGGAGCTGAAGACAGATTGCTGTGCTATACTGAGTGGAAAATGTCCTGCCCAGGGGATCTTTGCAAGATAAGAAGGAGTTATGATTGTATAAGGAAAATTTACCCACAATGCTTGAAGCAGTGCCAAGCTTATTTTCATAAGTTATGGTGACAGCATGGTGGGTGGCCTATCAAAATCTCTGTCATCAAGGGCAGAAATCTCTTGATTTTCATGTAGAAGAAGATTTGGGGAAAAGAAAGAAAGGTAATCAGGTTTTCTCTACTCCTTTGTAGGGTCTTCAGCAGTTTACTCATCAGTCTGAGATTGAATGGACTTAAAGTTACCAAAGGAGAATTGTAGTAGATTATACTGAATTAGGTGCATCCTAATATTAGAAAGCAATTTTTAAAAATATAAACTTTTGATAAGAAATAACAAGGTTAGCGAGGATGAGGAGAAAAGGAACCATTGGGCACTGTTGATGGGAATGTAAATTGGTGCAGCCACTGTGGTAAACAATATGGAGGTTCTTCAAAAAATTAAAAATAGAAATACCATATGATCCAGTTAATTCCACAACTGGGTATTTACCCAAAGAAAATGAAAACACTAATTTGAAAAGATATATGCACCCTTCTGTTTATTGTTATCATTTACAATAGCCAAGATATGGAAGCAACCTAAGTATTCACCAATAGATGAATGGATAAAGAAGGTATATACACATACATATGTACAATGGAATATTATCCAGCTATGAAAAGGATGAGATGGAGGAAGGAAGAGAGGAAGGAGGGAAGAGAGGAAGGAGGGAAGAGAGGAAGGAGGAAGAGGGGAAGGAGGGAAGAGGGGAAGGTGGGAAGAGGGGAAGGTGGGAAGAGAGGAAGGTGGAAAGAAAGAATAAGGTACAGCATAGGGAATATAATCAGTGGTATTGTATAGTATTTTATGGTGACAGATGGTAGTTACACTTGTGAGCATAGCATAACATATGGAGTTGTAGAATCATTATGTTGTACAGCTGAAAATAATGTACTTGTGTGTGTCAACTATACTCAAATTAAAAGAAATATGTAGGGGCACCTGGGTGGCTCAGTCAGTTAAGCATCTGACTTCGGCTCAGGTTATGATCTCAGGGTCCTGGGATCAAGCTCTGCATTGGGCTCCACACTCAGTGGGGAGTCTGCTTGTCCTGCTGTACCTTCCCCTGCTTGTGCCCTCTCTCTCCTTCTCTCAAATAAATAAGTAAAATCTTAAAAAAATGTATACTTTTTATTAAAGTGTAACTCATATACAGAAAAGTCAACATGGTGTAAGTATACAGCTTGATGAATTTTCAAAAACTAAATGCACTCATGCAACCAATACTCAGATTAAGAAACATTACCCCACACCTTCTATATGTTCCCCTCCAGTCACAACCTTCCTTTCCCCCCAAAGACAACCACTATCCTGACTTCTAGCACTGTAGACAATTTTTACCTGTGTATGATATAAGTGGAATCACATAGGATTTTATGTTTGATTTCACTCACTTAACATGTTTGTGAGGTATGGTCATATATGTGCTTTGAAATTTATTCATTCTGATTACTCTTTAGTATTCTATTGTGTAAATTATAATTTATTTATTGATCAAAATGTTAATGGAGATTTTAGTTATTCTTAGTTTTGGTCCTTATGAATAGTGCTGCAATGACCATTCTAGCACAAGTCTGTGGTGGTGATAAATGCATGCATCTTGTTGGAGTGTAACTATTGGGTTTTCAGGTGTACCTGCGTTCATCTTTAGCAAATACTGCCAAATAGTTTTCCAGAGTGGCTGTACCATTTACATGCCAAATAGCAGTGTATGAGAGGTCCAGTTCCTCCACACTCTTGACAAAACTTAATTTTGATTGTGGCTTTATTTTAGCCATTTTCATCGGTATGTAAAAATCAAAAAAAGAAAACCTCCAAATCTTAAAATCAGTACATAACACCCCCATCTCAATAGTGATGTTTCATTGTATGCTAAGGAAACTATTCTTTTATGGGAGTTATCTCCACATGATGGCTAGTTTAACCTATATATAGATGACTTGAATCAATTTAGATAACTGTAAGGGCAGCTGCATCTGAATGTTGAATATTTAAGTATTGGAAATATTCTATGTTTGTTTTTGCTAAATATCATAAAATTCCTTTTCAGGGCAGGCTCAACCCGGAAATTCTTTACCCATTAAGACTGGACAGTATAAATCTGCTTAGCTGCTAGAATGGAGAATGTGTGCATATAATTTGGAGAGAGAAAGAGCTTGAGACTCATAGAGGCCTTACAACAGAGTCTATAATATTGCAGTATCTGAGATGACATTCCCTGACTTAGTACTAGTGGTTGGAATTTTATAGGAAATATTGGAAGAACCAAAACCTTAAATTATAGCCCTGATTGCATATACAAAGAGCAGTAGCAAGAACCCTGGATATAAAGTTAGTGGTTGTCTGTGTATGTGTATATAAAGCATGAATTTCAAGAACTGCAGCTATTTCTCTGCAATATTGAAAACTGGATATAAAGAATTGATCATTCTAGTGAGACAGGTGTGAGAGAAACAGAACGAACAAATAAAAAGAATGATCAAAGAAAATAGTATTGAAACTATCCCAGGACAACAATATTTCTCTTACGTATGGAGTACTAATGATTTCAGGAATTTGTCATTGAGATATTAGGTAGTAAGTAATATCCAAATTATGATTATTTTTATCACATTATGTTACACTTCAGGTTTCCTGAAACATCACTTATCTGTGAGAACTAAGGAAATAATTAAATTTCACTGTCACCGTATCAGTTTTCTATTGACACAGTAATGCTGTGTAACAATAACAAAACCCAGTCATATGCAGCAATAAACATTTAGTTAGCTTATAGAGTTTGTGGGGTTCAGATGATCTGCACTGGACTTGGCAGAGTTTGCTGGACTTATTTCTGTGTCTGTGGTCATATTTGGCTTAGCTTGGTTACTCTGGTGGTCTAGGCTGGGCTTGCACACATATATGGGTGTTGGCTTATCTAGCATTTATACAGTTCACAAAGCTATGTGTTAGCTGGGTGGGCCTTCAGCATATTTAGTGAGTTAAAGCAATACACATTTATTATCTCACAATTTCTGTGGGTTAGGAATCTGAGTATGGCTTAGCTGGGTTTTTTGCTTTAGAGTCTCACCAGACTGCCATCATACTGTTGGCTAGGCTGTGCTTTCATCAGGAGGTTTGACTGGGGAAGGGTATACTTCACATTCACTCATTTTATTGGTAGTATTCAGGTTTTTTTTAAATTTTATTTTATTATGTTATGTTAATCACCATACATTACATTATTAGTTTTTGATGTAGTGTTCCATGATTCATTGTGTATAACACCCGGTACTCCATTCAATACATACCCTCTTTAATACCCATCACCAGGCTAACCCATCCTCCCACCCCCCCCCCAGAACCCTCAGTTTGTTTCTCAGAGTCCATAGTCTCTCATGGGTCATCTCTCCCTCTGATTTGCCCCTTTCATTTTTCCCTTCCTACTATCTTCTTATTTTATTTTTAACATATAATGTATTATTTGTTTCAGAGGTAAAGGTCTGTGATTCAACAATCTTACACAATCCACAGACCTCACCATAGCACATACCCTCCCCAGTGTCTATCACCCAGCCACCCCATCCCTCCCACCACCCCCCAACACCAGCAACCCTCAGTTTGTTTCCTGAGATTAAGAATGCCTCATATCAGTGAGATCATATGATACATGTCTTTCTCTCATTGACTTATTTTGCTTAACATAATACCCTCCAGTTCCATCCATGTCCTTGCAAATGGCAAGGTTTCGGGTTTTTTGATGGCTGCATAATATTCCATTGTATATATATACCACTTCTTCTTTATCCATTCATCTGTTGGTGGACATCTTGGCTCTTTCCATAGTTTGGCTGTGGTGGACATTGCTGCTATTAACATTGGGGTGCACATACCTGTTCGGATCACTACATTTGTATCTTTGGGGTAAATACCCAGTAGTGCAATTGCTGGGTCGTAGGGTAGCATTATTTTCAACTTTTTGAGGAACCTCCATACTGTTTTCCAGTGTGACTGCACCAGCTTGCATTCCCACCAACAGTGTAGGAGGGTTTCCCTTTCTCCACATCCCCGCCAACATCTGTTGTTTCCTCACTTGTTAATTTTAGCTATTCTGACTGGTGTGAGGTGGTATCTCATTGAAGTTTTGATCTAGATTTCCCTGATGTTGAGCGATGTTGAGCATTTTTTCATGTGTCTGTTGGCCATTTGGATGTCTTCTTTGCAAAAATGTCCTTCATGTCTTCTGCCCATTTCTTGATTGGATCATTTGTTCTTTGGGTGTTGAGTTTGGTAAGTTCTTTATAGATTTTGGATACTAGTCCTTTATCTGATATGTCATTTTACACATATCTTCTCCCATTCTGTTGGTTGTCTTTTGGTTTGGTTGACTGTTTCCTTTGCTGTGCAAAAGTTTTTTATCTTGAAGAAGTCCCAATAGTTCATTTTTGCCCTTGCTTCCTCTGCCTTTGGCGATGTTTCTAGGAAGAAGTTGCTGCAGCTGAGGTTGAAGAGGTTGCTGCCTGCATTCTCCTCTAGGATTTTGATGGACTCCTGTCTCACATTGAGGTCTTTCAACCATTTGGAGGCTATTTTTGTGTGTGGTGTAAGGAGATGGTCCAGTTTCATTCTGCATGTGGCTGTCCAATTTTCCCAACACCATTTGTTGAAGAGACTGTCTTTTTTCCATTGGACCTTCTTTCCTGCTTTGTCAAAGATGAGTTGACCATAGAGTTGAGGGTCCATTTCTGGGCTCTCTATTCTGTTCCATTGATCTATGTGTCTGTTTTTGTGCCAGTACCATACTGTCTTGATGATGACAGCTTTGTAATAGAGCTTGAGGTCTGGAATTGGGATGCCGCCAACTTCACTTTTCTTTTTCAACATTCCTCTGGCTTTTCGGGGTCTTTTCTGGTTCCATACAAATTTTAGGATTATTTGTTCCATTTCTTTGAAAAAAGTGGATGGTATTTTGATAGGGATTGCATTAAATGTGTAGATTGCTCTAGGTAGCATTGACATCTTCACAATATTTGTTCTTCCAATCCATGAGCATGGAACGTTTTTCCATTTCTTTGTGTCTTCCTCAATTTCTTTCATGAGTATTTCATAGTTTTCTGAGCACAGATTCTTGCCTCTTTGGTTAGATTTATTCCTAGGTATCCTGTGGTTTTGGGTGCAATGGTAAATGGGATCGACTCCTTAATTTCTCTTTCTTCTGTCTTGTTTGTCTATAGGAATGCCACTGATTTCTGTGCAATGATTTTATGTCGTGCCACTTTACTGAATTCCAGTATGAGTTCTAGCAGTTTTGGGGTGTTTTCCACATAAAGTATCATATCATCTGCAAACAGTGAGAGTTTGACTTCCTCTTTGCTGATTCGGATGCCTTTTATTTCTTTTTGTTGTCTGATTGCTGTGGCTAGGACTTCTAATACTATGTTGAATTGCAGTGGTGATAGTGGACATCCCTGCCGTGTTCCTGACCTTAGGGGGAAAGCTCTCAGTTTTACCCCATTGAGAATGATATTCACTGTGGGTTTTTCATAGATGGCTTTTAAGATATCGAGGTATGTAGCCTCTATCCCTATACTCTGAAGAGTTTTGATCAAGAAAGGATGCTGTACTTTGTTAAATGCTTTTCTGCATCTCTTGAGAGGATCATATGGTTCTTGTTCTTTCTTTGATTAATGTATCGTATCACATTGATTGATGTGCAGATATTGAACCAAACTTGCAGCCCAGGGATAAATCCTGCTTGGTCATGGTGAATAATCCTTTTAATATACTCTTGGATCCTATTGGCTAGTATTTTGGTGAGAATTTTTGCATCCATGTTCATCAGGGATATTGGTCTGTAATTCTCCTTTTTGATGGGGTCTTTGTCTGGTTTGGGGATCATGGTAATGATGGCCTCATAAAAGGAGTTTGGAAGTTTTCCCTCCATTTCTATTTTTTGAACAGTTTCAGAAAAATAGGTATTAATTCGTCTTGAAATGATTGGTAGAATTCCCCTGGGAAGCCATCTGGCCCTTGTTTGTTGGGGATTTTTGATGACTGCTTCAATTTCCTTAGTGGTTATAGGTCTGCTCAGGTTTTCTATTTCTTCCTGGTTCAGTTTTTGTATTTTATACATGTCTAGGAATGCACCCATTTCTTCCAGGTTATGTAATTTGCTGGCATAGAGTTGCTCATAATATGTTCTTATAATTGTTTGTATTTCTTTGGTGTTGGTTGTGATCTCTCCTCTTTCATTCATGATTTTATTTATTTGGGTCATTTCTCTTTCTTTTTGATAAGTCTGGCCAGGAGTTTGTTAATCTTGTTAATTCTTTCAAAGAATCTGCTCCTAGTCTCGTTGATCTGTTCTGCTGTTCTTTTGGTTTCTATTTCATTGATTTCTGCTCTGATCTTTATTATTTCTCTTCTCCTGCTGGGTTTAGGCTTTATTTGCTGTTCTAGCTCCAGCTCCTTTAGGTATAGGGTTAGGTTGTGTTTTTGAGACATTTCTTGTTTCTTGAGAAAGGCTTGTATTGCTATATACTTTCCTCTTAGGACTGACTGCCTTTGCCGCATCCCAAAGATTTTGAACAATTGTGTTTTCATTTTCATTAGTTTCCATGAACTTTTTAAATTCTTCTTTAATTTCCTGGTTGACCCATTTCTTCTTTAGTAGGATGCTCTTTAGCATCCATGTATTTGAGTTCTTTCAGACTTTCCTCTTGTGATTGAGTTCTAGTTTCAAAGAACTTTGGTCCAAAAATATGCAGGGAATGATCCCAATCTTTTGGTACTGTTTGAGACCTGATTTGTGACCTAGGATGTGATCTATTCTGGAGAATGTTCCATGGACACTAGAGAAGAATGTGTATTCTGTTCCTTTGGGATGGCATGTTCTGAATATATCTGTGAAGTCCATTTGGTCCAGTGTGTCATTTAAAGTCTTTATTTCCTTGTTGATCTTTTGTTTAGATGATCTATCCATTTCAGTGAGGGGGGGTGTTAAAGTCCCCCACTATTATTGTATTGTTGTCAATGTGTTTCTTTGCTTTTGTTATTAATTGCCTTATATAATTGGCTGCTCCCATGTTAGGGGCATAGATATTTACAATTGTTAGATCTTGTTGGATAGACCCTTTAAGTAGGATATAGTATCCTTCCTCATCTCTTATTACAGTCTTTGCTTTCAAATCTAATTTGTCTGATATAAGGATTGCCACCCCAGCTTTCTTTTGGTGTCCATTAGCATGGTAAATGGTTTTCCACCCCCTCACTTTCAATGTGGGGGTGTTTTTGGGTCTAAAATGAGTCTCTTGCAGACAGCATATCGATGGGTCTTGTTTTTTCATCCCATCTGATAGCCTGTGTCTTTTGATTGGGGCATTTAGACCATTTACCTCAGGGTAACTATTGAAAGCTATGAATTTAGTGCCATTGTATTGCCTGTAAGGTGACTGTTACTGTATATTGTCTGTGTTCCTTTCTGGTCTCTGTTGCTCTTAGGCTCTCTCTTTCCTTAGAGGACCCCTTTCAATGTGTCTTGTAGGGCTGGTTTCATGTTTGCAAATTCCTTTACTTTTTGTTTGTTCTGGAAGCTTTTTATCTCTCCTCCTATTTTCAATGACAGCCTAGCTGGATATAGTACTCTTGGCTACATATTTTTCTCATTTAGTGCTCTGAAGATACCATGTCAGTCCTTTCTGGCCTGCCAGGTCTCTATGGATAGGTCTGTTGCCAATCTAATGTTTCTACCATTGTAGGTTACAGACCTCTTTTCCTGAGCTGCTTTCAGGATTTTCTCTTTGTCTCTGAGACTCGTAAGTTTTACTATTAGATATCGGGGTGTTGACCTATTTTTATTATTATTTATTTTTTATTATTTATTATCTATTATCTATTATTATTTTTATTTTTTATCTTTTTAATTCTGCCTTCATGATCCAGTAGTTGTTTATTTCTCTTTTTATCAGCTTCTTTATTTTCCATCATTTTGTCTTCTATATCACAAATCTCTCTTCTGCCTCATTTATCCTAGCAGTTAGAGCCTCCATTTTTTATTGCACCTCATTAATAGCCTCTTTGATTTCGACTTGGTTAGATTTTAGTTGTTTTATTTCTACAGAAAGGGTTTCTCTAATAACTTCCATGCTTTTTTCAAGCCCAGCTAGTATATTTATAATCATCATTCTGAACTTTAGTTCTGACATCTTCCTCATGTCCATATTGATTAGGTCCCTGGCAGTCGGTACTGCCCCTTGTTCTTTTTTAGGACGTGATTTTTCCGTCTTGTCATTTTGTCCAGAGGAGAGTAGATGAATGAGAGAACAAAATGCTAACAGTGTGACAGTGACCCCATAACAATATACACTAAACAATTCAGAAGACCCCTGAAACTGGGGGAAGAGAAAGGGAAAGAAAGAAAAAAGAAAAAAAAATGATCATATATGATTAGTCTGGTCCATAGATCAGTGCTACGCACTAGATTTTGGGCCTATTTTGGTCTTTTAGAAGAAACTGCCTCCCAAAATTTTAAAGAAAGAAAAACTTATATATGTACAAAAATAAGGGTAAATACAATGAAGCGATGGAATATGACTGTAAAGATGAAAATTATAAAAGATTTTATAAAAGGAATTGATAAGTTGGTTGAAAAAAGAAAGAAGAGAAATTTAAAAGAAAAAGGGAGAGAATATGATCAGGCGGGAGACTAAAACAAAGCAATACACTAGAGATTTAAGGTATATTTTGGTCTATTAGAAGCAACTGTATCCCAAAATTTTAAAGTGAGAACAACTTATATATATATACCAAAAATAAGGTTAAATGGCATGAAGGGATAGAATATGTCTCTAAAAATGAAAAATAAAGAAGATTTTTAAAAAAGGGATTGATAAGTTGTTGGTTGAAAAAAGGAAAAGGAAAATTCAAATTAAAAAGAAAAGAAAAAAAATTAACTTTGAAAGACTAAAGAATCCGGGCGCGGGGTGGGGAGCCATGAATTCTATGTGCTGTATTCCCCTAGTGCTGGACTTCAGTTGTTCTCATTGATTGGTAAACTTGGTCTTGGCCAGCTGTTCTTGCTGATCCTCTGGGGGAGGGGCCTGTCGCAGTGGTTCTCAAATGTCTTTGCCGAAGGCAGAATTGCCCAGCCCTTGTAGGGGGCTGGGCTAAGTCATCTGCTCAGGTATGCTCTCTGAAGCTTTTGTTCCCTGCAAACTTTCCGTGCAGCTTTGGAGGACGAGAGTGAAAACGGCAGCCTCCCAGTTTCCACCCCGGAGGAGCTGAGACCTCGGGTCCCCACTCCTCAATGAGCTCCCAGAGAAAAGCAGTCAATCACTCCTGTCTTCCTGGTCTCTGACCGCCCTCCGTGCTCACCCAGCCTGTGACCGAGCATTTCTGTCACTGGCACAGGAACCCCTTTGGAGTCTCCAAACCCAGCAGATTCCTGTGGTGCACTCCCGCGCTGCACCCCCCGGGGGAGGAAGGGAGTCTCCCTGGATCTGCCGCTTGTTGGGTCCCTGCTGGAGGAGTAGTGGCCCAACTAACTGTGTGGCAGATCACAGTTTATGGCAACTCTGAGCTGAGAGCCCACTCCTTGGCTCCATCTCTGCAGCCGGCTTCCCCGCTCTGATAACCTGGGAGCTCTGCTGCACTCGGGCATCCCCGGTCTTTCTGTGACCCCGAGGGTCCTGTGACCACACTGTCCCGCGAGCGTTCCACCCCCTGCTTAGCCACTGGAGCGACGTCCCTAAGCAGAGCAGACTTCTCAAAGTTCCGATTTTGTGCTCCACTGCTCTATCACTTGCCAGTAGCCGGCTGATGGAGCCTCCATCCCCCCACGGTCTATCTTCCCAAATATCACCTTGGATTCACTTCTCTGCACGTCCTACCATCCACAGAGTGGTTGCTTTTCTGTTCAGAGAGTTGCTGCTATTCTTTTGTTTGATCTCCTGTTGAGATCGTAGGTGTTCAGAATGGTTTGATACCTGTCTAGCTGAATTCTTGGGACCAGATGAAATTTAGGTTTCCTATTCCTCCACCATCTTGCTCCTCCTCCAGTAGAATTCAGTTCTTTTCAGCTGTAGGAGTGAGGCCTTCAATTCCTAAAGATCTCTCTTTTGTTTTTTCTGTCACATGGGCCTCTCCACATTTCACATATTTATGCTTCCTTCTTCAAGGCCAACAGGAAGGCAAGAGCGACTCTACTGAGATGGAGTCTTGTATGACTAATATAATCATAGGACTGACATCCTGTCATCTTTGCCATATTCTGTTGGTTAGAAGCAAGTCAGAGGTCCACCCACACTCAAGGGGATAGAATTCCATAAAGCTATGAATACCAGACAATGCGAATCATTGGTTGTCACCTTAGGGTCTATCTGTTTCAGCTGGCCTTGCCTACATGTCTTGGGATCATTTGACTGCCAGCAGATCTAGGATGGCATGTTCACATGACAAAGGTAAATATATAGGAGTGGGAGTGATTTTTAGCCCTCTGCTTGCATCCCGTTTGCCAAACTAAGTCACAAGGCCCAGAGGCAGAGTGGGGGGTGGGCATTACAAAGTTACCTGGTAAAGGATGCAGAGACAGAAGGGGTAAAGAATTGGGGCCATGGACACCATACTTACTTCATCTGCATAGTCCAAGAATTCCTAAACCTCATCCTTCTCTTCCTCCAGCCAGCATTTCAGGAAGAACCAAGTGTTCCAGTTGGTGTCTCACAAACTCTTAGAATCCTGGCTATTTCTCCTGCTGTGGCATACCCTCTAGACCATCTCCTGCCTGCCAATTCTCATGTAGATGGGAATTTACGTGACCCCTTGCTATTACCCTTTATGAGAACACTAATACGTGAGCAAATATGCCTTCTCCAAAACTCTTTAAGCTAATTAACTTTTCTGTTTTCTACCAGAAGAGGGGAGAATATTACCTAGTCTTATTCCTTGTCTTAGAGAATCATTCATGAAATTAGTTTCTGACCACTGCCCCTCTCTTTTCAGTGGTGAGGCCACACTTACTGTGACTTCCCCACTTACCCCACCACATGTTCAGATAGTTGTAGAACTCACTAACTACAATGTGTTCTTTTCCGATTTAAAGAAGCTCGAGGACTTGTTACAGGCTTATGCCTCTCAACACTGGCTGCACATTAGAGTTACCTGGGGAGATTTTAAAAATACCAATGACCAAGACATACAGAAGAACAATCTCTGGGAGTTAGTTCCAGATATTGGCATTTTTAAAGCTCCCCCAGATGATTCTGATGTGTAGCTAAGATGAGAACTCCTATTTATAGATAAACATGTAGACCGAGGTGTCTCAAGTAATAAATATATTTAAGATTTTGGAGTTCAGAGCAGGTAGAAAATTATATTCCTATTTGACTGTGGTAAAAAGCATTATCTCCTTTAAGGGATTTTACATGAGAAGTTTTTTTTCTGCCTCTATATATAGATTAGAAATCACATTTGCTTTGAAATATCTTCTCATCCAGTACCCTGGTACCACAGATGAGAGAAACAAAAGTCCAGAGAGATTTATTTGCTTGCCCAAGTTCATATGACTAATTAAAGCACAGCTAGGACTGGGTCATGAATCTTCTTTTTCCTTTTCCAACCATTTTGAAAACATGGACTTAAAATTTTGGTAGTAACAAGTTCAGTTCTATAATCTTCCCAATATACATAAAACTATCCACAGTTTTTGTTGTTGACCAAACAAAGAAGCAGGTCCTTCAGAAGTTAATGGAAAATTCTAGAAAAACAAATTACATGGAGCTTTCTAGGGTGAAACGCCAAAGGCTGTCTAATGCCCTTGGCCCCAAAGCTATCTTTCAGATTATTCTTAAGATTAAACATCTAGTTTTAAAGGGTACACTGGAGTGTCTCAGTGTGCTATTTATTATTGAAAACTTTGGTTGTCTTTATTCTAATTTAGATGCACAGCTGTTTTGGGGACATAAAGAAATAGATGGCATTATTAGAAGTCTTTGTGTGTATTTAATGCTTTAAAGATAGTTTTTTGAAATAGTCTATGGATATACATTTGATATCCATACTTAAAGTTGTTAAATTTTGAGAAAAGGAAAAATTCAGGTCTGTACTAAGTACTTACTGCTCCTTGTGCTATGTGAAATACAGTAGAGTAAAATACTAAAACTGGATCTTAAACTATAATGTGCACCAGACTCACCTGGAAGACTTGTGAAAACAGACTCCTAATCAAACGGTTTTTTCATCAGTAGGTCTAGAGTGGTGTAGTAACCATGTCTTCTATTTTCCATATTCTGATGCTTTGACATCTGGGCTTTTGTTTACCCTGGAGGGACTGTCCCTTTTGGTGCCAGCCACTTCCTAGCAATAGTAAACAATTCACCCTTGAGCTTGCTTTTCAAATGCAAACCACTTAATCCAGAGCCCAAGCCCTATCATTTTATCTACCTTCCCTAATCATCCCAGAGTTAGGTACCAGGCAGTTAGAGACAGTTTCCATGTTCCAGAGCCTGCTGAAATTTTTCAAACTAGCAAATACTAGAGATAAACCTGTTTATTTCACCTCTCTAGTTCCTTCCAGCAGAAACCAAAATAAAAGTTCTTACCCTCCCTGTCTACCCCCATTTTGTCTCCCGACTGATCCTGGTGTCTCCCATGTCATTCTGCCCCCTCCTCTTATGATCTGTGAGTATAACAAAGTATCTTTTCAGTGGCAATGATCTCCAGATCTGTTGGGTTTGCTATACCTAAATAATAATCAACCTACATTAAAAACAAGTGGGGTGTAAGAATTTGCATCTCTAACAAGTTTTCAGGGGATACATTTTGAGAACCACTTCTAAAACATTTGAAAGTTGTCATGTTTATGTCTTAGTGGGGGATAGAGAGTAAGGGGTGGAAGCTGATGGAGGGGTCCTGTGGGGACCTACAGAGAATGGAGAGTTTTGTAAAAGCTGTTTCATACACTTAGTCATTACACTTCTGTATTTATTAAATCATTTTATAAGAGCTGTGTTATTGCTTCTATAGCCTAATACTATGGTCTTCATTGAATTACTTGTAAAACTAGAATACAGAAAGGGTTTAAGAGCATTGGTTTTAAGTCCAGCAGTATTTCTGACACTGAGTTAGGTGACCTTGGGAAATTCACTTCATATCCCTGAGCCTTAGTTTCTTCTCTGTAATGTCAGTAATAATAATACCTACTTCATAGGGTTAATGTAGGACTAAATGAGCTAACTGACGAGAAAGTGCTTAGTTCATCTTATGGCATATAGTTAGATTTCAAAATGCAAGTTGTTATTGAAGTCATTTTGGGGATGAAACACAGGGTTGTAATCAATTTCATTGTCCTGCCCTTTAAATAATACAATTTTATGCCTGGAGTTTTGAATTAAGAACAATGGTGTATGATCAAAGGAATCTAAAAATAAAATTTCACTACATTTGTTGTTCCATAAAGTAGAAAACCAGAATCCCTGGATGAAACTCCCTGGGATTGTTCTATAAGTGATAAAACTACAGCTGATATGATCTTATCCCAAGATTTTATGTCAGAAGAAAGTTGTTGTTTTCCAGGATATGCTTTAGTCTCACTCCTTCTTTTGGCAGGGCCAATGGTTCAATGATACATGGTGTAATTTCTCCACATGTGGCTACATGGTCAGAGTAGTGGCTGTGCAAAAGCAGCCACTTCCAACCTAACATGTCTGCCCTGTGCCTCACTTTTGAGTCATGACACTTCCTGTCACAGACAAGCTTTCACTTGTAAGCACTTTGAGGTACTCTAGGAGGAAGGGGGAAATGACTGTTTCTTCTCTTATGTCCATCACCAACATAAGTGACAGATATACTTTGATTATAGTATCCTTTTTATTTGTGAGGACCAAATCAGTAGGAAAATATATTTAAATTTCCAGATATCAACAGTGTACAGATTAAATTTGTTCATTGTGCATTTATGGTGCATCTTTTGTAATACAACATAAGGTACATATGATATTCTCTCTGAGCTGAAGGTACTGACAGTTTGGCTCAGGAAAAAAAAAAAATTTATGCTTTAGTGGGAAAGAAAAGCTGAAAAAGAATATTTTAATAGAGTTGATTGAGTGTGTTGAACAGTGATTGGGTAACTGAGAATAGTGTTAGGGTTGTGGATAAGGTTAGGGACATGAAGTGTAACCAGTATTTCTCAAGGTTTAAAGCAGTCTTTTTAAAACTGTGACCTATAGGTCACAACCAGTATTTTTGAAAAATTAAACAAAACAAAAAGTATTAGAGTGCATCATGTTTGGTAAAGGTAAGTATTTATATATAGGTGTGTGTGCATGTATGCACATGCACAGTTTGTGACGTACAGCCCATTTCTTTAGTGGATCATGGCTGAAAAAGTTTAAAAAATGCTGATGTAGGTATTTGAAATTATTTTTTTTGAGACCCTGACATAGAACCAAATAACTTTGGATCCCATGATGAGATTTTTTTTTTTCAATCTCTTTCATTTCTTCTGATTAGGTAGACAATCTCCATTTGCCACTAACACATCTCCATCAGCTCTGTAACTCCCGTGAGTCTTCCTTTAAGGAAGAGAAGCAGGCCTCAGGCTCAGAATCTAGGGTAGGAAGCATTTCTGTTGATCTTCTATTGGAGTTTCTGTTGATGACTTCTGTTTCCATGTTTCTACTTACATGTTTTTCCATAAGGATTTGTTATTTTTTCAGTGACTTGACTTAAGAAAAAAAATGGTTGTGAAGAAAATATTAAGTGGTTCAACTATGGCAAATAACGCTGAAGGAGGTCTGAGATTGACTGGGGAGTTTGGAAACCATTTTGGTGTCTTTGGCTGCATCACCCTCCCTTGAGTTCAGGGCCATCTGGTAGACTTTCCCTTGGCAGGCACGATTGGAGCCATCTTTATAAAGCTGATTAGACTGGTTGCCACGGGCATTCCCAGATTTCCCAGGTGTTGCAGGTGTTGTAGGTGACAGCTGCATTTTCCCCACAGAAAATGAAGAAAACAGGCATCTTTGTCCCAGGAAGTACCCTGTGCTGGCCTCCCACTGCTAATACCTATCACTGTGCTAGCATTTTCATCAGAGACAATGTCTTGGGTCTTAGAACTATTTACTTTTTCTTAGATTTGCCATATCATCTAGATTTTGTGTGTGTGTGTGTGTGTGTGTGTGTATATATATATATATATAAATGTTTATATATGTATGCTTACATAAAATATATAAAAATCTTGAATGAATACACACACACACACACACACACAGGTACATACACAGACATACATATATACATATATATGTGTATTTTTCTTACACCTAAGCATTGCCTCAGCAGGAAAAAAAACATCATCTGGATAGGAAAGTCAAATTGGATGATGATACTGACCTTACTAAGGACAGATAACCAAGCTCACATGCCCATTTTCAGTGGCCACCCTGAGAGCTGGCTGTACTTCCTGGCCAGGTCATGATGGAAAATTATTTTGGGCCTTTGTGTTCAGGGAAACCTGAGAAAACCAAGTGTGGTCTGAGGCCTGAAGCCCAACTCGTCTTGCTATCCTTTCTCTGAGTAAAGAGCCTAAAAATAAAACAGAGACAGCAAATGTTAACACAGGCATCAGGTCTCTTTTCTGGTACAGATAACACACCTTTTAATGGAAGAGTAAGTAGGCCAGAAGGTAAATTGAGAGTTGCCTTTGTCTTGTCCTAGATTTTTCTGTATCAATACCAGGGCTTATTTTCTCTTTCTTTCAGTTAGCTTGGCACAGTCAGTTTTGTGATTCCTTCTCCCATCTCCAGGGGTGAGAGCCAGTAGGGCTGCTAAAAAGCCATCTGCATCTTCAGTGAACTGACCACTTCATCATGGGATTCAATGCCTTCCCTGTGGGTGCAAGTTGTACCCTCTACTGGGGTAGGAATCCTATTGTCCCTTTCTGTGTTAAGACTCAACTTGTACCCCAAACCATTATAAATTTTCTTTCTTCTTTCTTCCTGGATCCCTTTATGAGTGACATCATTTGGGAGGCAACACTTTGATCCTGATGGAAGACAGCTTTGTGAAAGGAGGTTGCAGATTTTGAGGGAAAGCCCATATTTCTGCCCATATGGCTTTGGCTGTACTTGCTTGCTAAATAGAGTACAGAGGAAATACAGACAGAACGAATTGCCCAGCGATTTATGCCTTTGGCAAGTTGTTCCAGGGGCTTCAGAGAAACAGGAGAGAGGACCAAAGGGCTCTGCATTTCATTTTAAAAATAGCCAGCCTTCGGCTCCTCCTCTTCCTGCTCCTGTCTCCTCTTCTCACAGGGAGAGCTTTTGAAAGGGATTCCCCTCCCCCATTTTATCCCCTTCCCCCATCCCTACTTTTTCCCACTGTATCTCTGACGCCAGTTTATTTGAATGGCAAGATTTTTCTGAGCTGGGATAAGTGAGATACAGGAAATCACTGTTGAAAGACTTCTTTATGCTTGTTGTCATCATCACCTTAGTATGAAGGACAACCAAAGGGTCCAGTGACGAAAGCAGAGGCCTGGGCCAGCAAGGACATTTAAGGAGCCAGAGGTAATAGAGACAGAACTGATCATCCACAGAGGTCAACAGCCATAGCTGAGGTAGTGAACTTCACTTGCTCAGGTCATATTGGTGGAACTTCAGATCACACCCTGAAATCTCAGATTTCTTTAGATGTTTTATTGTGCTGCTAATAATAATCAGGGTCGGGGGCAATCCAAAACATCAAAATACTACTCCGTGCCCCGCCCCCCCCCCCCCGAAGTTCTTGATGCTTTGTGCACCTGCATGGCCAGGATTACATGGTGACCAAATGCGCTTCCTTAGACAGAAAATTAGGCAGTATCTCACCTAATTTTGAGTTGATTGCACTCTGCTCTAGCTGAGCTCAAACCTAGGATGATTTTGCTTATACTGAGGACTATGTACATTCAGTTTTTGGTTTCCAAAGTGGGTAGGTAGAGACAGGCTCCTTTCTTACCTTACCCACCAGTCAAAATGTTTAGATGGCTTAAGGCTCTGCAGAACTGAATGAAGTAATTAATAGTTTTCTGTTATTCAAGCACTTATGCTGCCTATATTTAGATCACTGGTTCTCAAAGTATGGTCTCTAAACCAGCAGCAAGAGTATCAGGATCATCCAGGAACTTGTTAGAAATGCAATTTCTAAGTTTCAGTCCAGAACTTTGGAATTAGAAATTCTGGAGGTGAGAGCTGTAGTTTAAGTCCCTCTAGGTGATTCTGATGCAGCATTGAGAACCTCTCATTTAGATACCTCAGAAAGCCAGCACTATTTCCTTGTTTTAGACTTGATGGTAAAACTGCTAAGAACCAAGAAATACCTCCTATCAGATGGCACAAATAATTTTTCTAGAGCTCACAACTTTTATGGGATGTTTCTCATACAGGAATTAGATGGAATTAAATATAATTATGGTCATGGAATTGTATCTGTTCTCAAAGGTTTGCCTTGAAATAAATGTGCAGATGTTGAATTTTTTGCCTTTCATTAATGTTCATTATAAAGTCGGAGAAATGTTTTCTGACTGGATAAAAGAACTGGTCTCAGAAGGTCAGAAAGTGGCAATTAGAATTCAGAAAAATTCTTTACAATTTTTTTCTCAGAAAAAAGTGATCATTTTCTGGCAACATTATTGCAAAACTCTTAATAGATATTAAATATAGATGCCATCCATTCATGTTTTTATGTTTGGTAATAAATGACAGCTCATGGGGCACCTGGGTGGCTCAGTCCTCAAGCTTCTGCCTTCGGCTCAGGTCATGATCCCAGGGTACTGGGATCGAGCCCTACATCGGGCTCCCTGCTCAGTGAGAAGCCTGCTGTGTTCCCTCTCTCGCTGTCTCTCTCTCTGTCAAATAAATAAATAAAATCTTAAAAAAAATGACAGCTCAATTAATAGAGCACCCTGGAATGAGAAAAATTCTCTTTCTTTTTTTCAGAGTTTCTCAGAGGAATAATATGATTTTTTCCCCTTTCCCAGTCACTTTTCCCTAATATTTCATGTCTGGTTCTTAGAAAGGAATAGGATGATTTGAATGAAAAAAGAAAATTCTAAATGCAGAGGTAAATCTGAGTGAAACACGTTTATTGAAATGTGAAACCTAAGATGTCTAAGCATTTTATAATGTAAATCTTATGGTAACATACTCAACTTCTTTGTTTTTTTAATTACTGAGATCTCCCAGTACCTGTCCCTGTGGAAGAGAGAGCAGTCCTGCTGCACGTTTGTTGGTGTGTGGTTCACTAACTGTAAATTCCCCCCCGCTTTTTTTACTAACCTCAAATTTCAAATAAAGCAGAAGTGAAAGAAATCTGGAAGACACCAGGTTGTAGAAAGCAGGACCCCAGAATAAAACGAACTTTAGCTTTGTACATCAAGCGCTGCCTCCATGTAGGGCATCTTTCTGAAATCAGTCATGTATTTGTAACACCAACACTTGCGAAACCTTTCCAGGGAAGAACATAAGTGAATGCATGGTTTGGGTGGCCTTATAAAGCCATCTTTGCCCTGCCAACCCTCCCACTTCAAACAGTTTAGTTTCACTAGAAATATACGTGTTTTCATAGTTTTCAAACGTTATGAGGGAAACAAAAATTATTTTAGAACTTTCTTGATGCATAAATAAAGGTCATTTATATCCATTCTTTTCTGTGTTAACAAGGAAACAAATGCACAAAATATTTGACAGATTTTTTTTTTTCTTAATAGAATTATGCTGTGGCTAAAACTGCTTTCGAACCTGTTTATTTTCCATATTGCTTCACTTGATACTTGGATTTTCTAAACAGCAAAAGTTGCTACACTTGTGTTTCCTGTGATGGGAATTCAGTAGAGGCTTAATAAATACACCATCTCCTGATTTGCCAAGTCATATCTAGAACTTGACCTTTTTTTTTTTTTATCTCCCATGTTTCCAAAGGAGATTTGCTAATATAATCTGGAATTTGCACTTTCAGGCCTGAAAGAAACCTTAGTTCTCATATAATGCAACCCTGTGATTTATAGATGAGGAAACTAAAGGATAGAAATGTTAATTGAAAGTCATATAGGGACTCATGAGAGAAAAATACCATAGAACCTGGGACCCACAAATCTCCGTTTTGGTCTATTCCCATTATGGCCATTCCTATGAACAATTAAGTACCAAATAAAGCAATGTCATTTCTGATTTCTTTTCTATTTACCTAAGCTTCTTTGCCTGCTCCTACCAATGCATGTACCATAGAAGGATATTTTTAAGACCGGAGTACCTGAGAACATGACTTTCTCGTTTTTTGGTTCTGTAGATTATTTGACAGTGGCTGGCCTTGAGAAAATCCTTAGCAGAGAAGACATTTTTTTATGTTACTTAAGAGATAACTTTGCTTTTGGTCTGGCATTATTTCTTTTCCTTTATTATCATGAAATTTTATTATGTTTATTTTCAAACATACTTTTACAAGGAGAGAGAACATTCTATTGATCTGCCATAACCAAACCCAGATCCAGCAATTACTGAGGGTTTGCAATTCTTGTTTAATCTTTTTCTTTCCCTCTTTTTTTTCTGAGTTATTTTAAAGCAAATTCCAGACGTCATTTCATTTCACCCCTACATTCCTCTCAGCGCACATCTCTAAAGAGTTATGGGTATTTTGCTACATAAACCTAATGCTATTGTCACACCTAAAAATTATAATTACAAGGTCATCAAATATCCAGTCACTATTACAATTTCCATGATTTCCTCAAAAAATATTTTTAAGAGTTGTCTTTTTCCATTTTTAAAATGTATGGCTATAGGTTCAGGATTCTAGCAAACATTGAAAATTTAAATAAGAAAGAAAGCTGAAGAAGTAAACTTACTTAGTAAGAAGGGTTTTCCCAAATTCTCACAGCTCTAATCTGGATACCATTCAGTGTGACAGGCTTCTCACTGGGTTCCCACAGCTGGTTAGTGTTTTGAATTCCAGCTCCATGAACTCATATCAGGCTACATGGGCTAATGCTCAGCGCCCAACCTAGTGCTGATATCTCTGATGACAGAGTAATGGAGCAACCATGGGCATTGTCTGCCTCTTACTAAATGCACTGTCATCTGTGTTATTCTTCCATCTTTACAGGGAGCGAGTGACTCTAATGCCTCTTGGAAGCATTTAAGCCATTATGGAGGCAAAAGTAATGCCATTCAGGCATCTTTTGTTGAAAGACCAATAAAATAATGTGCTACATTATGAAGGAGCTTCTGGATCTTCAGGGTCATGTAAGGCTTGTTTAGATGCATACCTCTTCATGTTCAAGTTTCTGTTTCTATATTGAGTTTTGAGAAAGATATATGAAGATAAAATAGGGAGTGGAAAAAACACAAAGACACAGTTAGGTAGAGAGTAAGTTAGTTTAGGCACTGTATTTTGATGACTTTCCTATCACCTCATAACAGATAAAATTTCTTATAGTAAAGATGGTCTTCTGCTTATGGTAAAGGAAGGAACTACATCTAAATCAGAGCTCATCTACTGGAAAACATTGGCCCTTCTTTAAGATGCTCAAAGGGTGCTATTTAGGGGACCCTTTTGACCCTCCCCAGCATCTAAAAGGCACATAATACTTATTGAATGATGCCTGGAATTTGAATTGTTTTTCATTTCTCTTGGTGTAAATGCTTTGTCTACTTTTCACTTATACTGATCTTTTACTTAGAATGTATAAGAATAGAGTTTTTCACCAGCTTTAGTAAAGTATAATTGACAAATGAGACTAGATTTTGAGAAGGGGTGGGAGGAGAGGGCATGAAAGCTACACTTTTTAGAAGTGTAGATGATATATATTAGACAGAGTGTATAGTGGGCGTAAAGAACTCTTATGGAGTTTTGTATTCTACTCCGGAGAGGATGAGCATCAACATAGAAACAAAGTCATAAAGTTATCTCCAGTCTTGGGAAGTTGCTACATGGACAATGCTGGACAATGTCTGTTGGCAGATAATTAAAAGGGTGTCTGTGGTAAGGGACTACTTTATGAAAAATGAGACATTTGAACAGGAAACTGAATGAGCTAAGGAGCCAGACACAAGAAGTTTCCAGGCAAAGTCCTCAAAGAGGGAATAAACTGGGCCTAGCAGAGGAATGTATAGCTGGCATTTATAACTGCAACACATGAGTTGGGCCAGATCATAAGGACCTTATAGATTACAGCGGAGAACTTGAGTCCCAGTCTTGGATTGCATCTGTATATATAACAGGTGTATGAGAATCCTTTTATGGCAGGGATTCTCAAACTTTAGTGGTATCAGAGTCACCAGAAGAATTTGCTATAATTCAGATTGCTAGCCCCACTCCAGAGGTTTCCTATTGAGCAGGTCTGTGGTGGGATCTGAGATTCTGCATTTCTAACAAGTTTCCAAGGGATGCCTGGGCTGTTGGTCCAGGGTCACACTTGGAGAAACATTGCTTTAAAGAACAGCTCCAGGCAGGCATTGTCTTTGTCCATTCTTTGCAGTTGCTGTAGAGAGAGATTTCCAAGTAGAGTAGATGGCAGGTGTTCTGATGTGATTACCATCTATCTTTCCCAGAATACTTTGCCTTTTCTCTTCTTTGGAATGAACCTGAAGTTCCATTTAATATTCATCCCCCAGGGGCACCTGGGTGGCTCAGCCAGTTAAGCATCCGACTCTTGATTTCGGCTAGGGTCATGATCTCAGGGTCGTGGGATTGAACCCTGTGTCTGGCTCCCCACTCAGCAGGGAGTCTGCTTGGGATTCTCTCTCTCCCTCTGCCCCTCTCCCTGGTCACATGTGCTCACTCACTCTCTCTCAGAAAAAAATATCTATCCCCCAAAGGGGAAAGAGAATTTCCAAATGACATCAGAACATCTTATTGAATCTCTCCCTCCAGGTTTCCAGATGCTCTGTCCTTGTGAGGGCAGTGGACTGTGGCAACCGCAGCACAGGTTGCAAGAAGGGGTTGCTTTCAATAGTTCTGAGTCCCCTGTGCCCCCATCATCCTCTCATTGTGGGGCTCCCTGAAAATGTACTCCATCTTCCCAGACATTTATACAAGAGTAAAACAGTTAACAGAGGCCAGTGGCATCCCTGATCTCTAACCAGGAAGTGTTCAGACCGTTAGGAAACATGGGTGAACAAATGTTTACTGACCGTGTAATTAATCTGATGCCTTGCCCTGTCTATCGGCCCTTAGCACCATATTTCCTGTCCAAGGCAGTGGAAAGCAAAAATATTAGTTGCTGTTTGACCAAAGAAACAAGTGTCTTCCAAACGAGCACATGATCTATTAGCAGTCCTGCAGAGTCTTCCCATGGGAACAGGCATTTTACTTTGTTTTACAGCTAATTTCTTTCTTCAGCAGGTTCCCAGACACATCAAATGCCTCGCATGTGAGCCTGAAGTCAAGATTTATAGTCTGGGCCCATGTAATTCAATGTCAAACAATTCTGATAACATAAGGGCTGGAAGTCAACCATTTTCTCATGAGTTCTCATAAAAAAGTCATTTTAGCCAAATTGAGTTTGAATAGAGGGCGTGTCTGTGATTTGATGTATGCTCCCTACCCAGGAGCCCCTGGGAAGCAGCTGGCTACTTTCTTTTGCTACTGTAGCAACTGAAAACAGACTGATTTCTGGTTGATATTGTTGGATTTTGGATTTTATTGCTTTTTTTCTCTATCGACTTTAAAGGGAGAAAAAGAAAAGCAGTGCTTTCTCTTCTTGTGGTGCATTGCACATGCTTTTTCTGTCTCTGATTTCTTTTTCCCTGTCCTTTTATTTGCTTGACATTTCTCTGTGACCTACACATCATGAAGGTCTGTTTCCCTAGAGTAAAACTTCCACTTGTGCCAAGTTGGAAAGGAGGGTGTTTTCTTTGGTCTTGTCTATAGGTTCATGGTTTTGCAGACTCTTAGAGAAGGTAGGATCTTGGGGATCACTTAAAATGGTCCCTGTTTTACAACTGAAGGGGAAGGGAAGTTAAGTGGCCTTCCCAAGAGTGACATAGCTAGCTAGGAGCCAAATCGGGATCTAGTGATTCCAACCATCCCCCCAACCCTGGCCCCACCCCATTTAATACCTTGATTTTGTAAACTGGCCATGAGGTATTAAGGCAGAATCAGAGTCTTGCTTCCTGTAGCCCAATGCTTTCTAGATTATGTGACTGACTACTTGATGTAAGGAAGCTGATCATATGCATCCCTCAACAAAGCTGGTGTCCTACTAAAAATACCTCAGAACTCTTGGGGAAAGACCTGAGCTGAGGATCCATGGAGAGAAACTGCTTTGGGCTTTCTGCAGAAGAGTGGAAAACGAGAGGGGTGTTGAGAATTACTTCAGGACTCCTTCAGGTCCTTCATCTTCAATGTAGTATAGTGAGTTGTTCTCTTTTTGAAATACCCAGATTAGGAAAAAAGCAAAGCAAAATTAACAAACCACAACACAATTTTAGTTCCTACATATCTGTAATTTTATTTATTTATTTATTTTTTACCTTTGGCACAAAGCAAACTAAAATGTAGCAAATAGGCACATCATGTGGAAATTTTGGATACTGGAGAGCTTGCAGTTCACAGGAGAGCAAAGGACAGGCAGAATTCAGGTTTTCAAGAATCTTCATAGCCAGTAGACAGAAGGGATGACAGTGACACTAATGATGATAAAGACAAAGGTCCCTCATGATCAAGACAGAGCTTGAGAGTAGGAGTGGGGAAACCAGTTGCTCTCTTAAACTATCACATGAACCTAGCCTGAGATAGTAGCTATAAATGTTAGTGACAAAGTCAGAACAGTCAGTCCCCAAACAAAGCAGTTGTGTACATTTCTTCCATATTGTCTGTCCTGGCATAAAGCA
Source organism: Zalophus californianus (assembly GCF_009762305.2). Lineage (NCBI taxonomy): Eukaryota > Metazoa > Chordata > Mammalia > Carnivora > Otariidae > Zalophus > Zalophus californianus. Next base: position 103,550,982 of record NC_045602.1, on the reverse strand, counting down.
GTACTAGTCCATAATAAAAAAATAAATAAAGCAGTACTAGTCTAAGTGCGGTCCAGTGACCAACAGCATCAGTATCACCTGGGGGCTTGTAAAGAAGGCAAATTCTCAAGCTCACCTCAGAGTTACTGAATCAGAATCTTGGGGTGGGGCCCAGAAATCTGTTCAAACAAGCTTTCCAAATGATTCTTGCTTACACTAAAGTTTGAAAAGCATTGGCAAGAAAAGCTTCTTATGGACATATGAATGCAACCTTGTAAAGTGGATGTGTTTGTTGGAACTATATAGGAGGATATGTTGCTTGAATGTCAAAGTCTGTTTTGTTTTCATTTTTGTTTTTCCTTAAATATTTGGAGGATAACTGAGATACTAAAAAGGAATTTACATTTCCTTCTTTCTTCTACCTGGAATTGATTTTAGGAATCGTGAATTAATTCTAGGTAATTGAATTAAATCCAGAATTTGGATGAGTGTTTCTTAGCACAAAAGAGGACTGAAATTTGAGGGTTTATGTTACCTTAGGACTCAGAAAGCCAGTTTAGGGAAGAAATTTAAACCTCTTCCCCTTTGGAATTTACAGTCTCTACCTGTAGATTCAGCATGGCCTCCTACAGAGAAAAGGGCACGTGCTTTAGAATCAGATGCTGGTTGAAAAATTTGCCTCTGCCACTTAAAAACTATGTTTCCCTCGATAAGCTACAATCCTCTTTTAGCCTCTGTTTCTTCATCTGTAAAAGTGGAAGGATAATAGCTGCCTGGTAGTGTTTTTATGAAGTTTAAAAAGGTCAAATGACATAGTGTGAGCCAAATATCTAGAGCCTAGTTTAGCCCATGACAAATTTTTACATTATGGGGCATATGATTATGGTGATGATGACTGATGATAATGATATTGATTCCTCTTATATAAACATGATTGCAGTCAGAGGGTTGTAGTCTTTTTCATGGTAACTTCTTTTAGAGGTTTTAATGTACATCTTATTGAAGTATAACATATTTGGCAAAGGCTACAGGTCATAAGTATACAACTCCAGGACTTTCACAAAGCACTTACAGACCATTACTGAAATTAAGAAACAGAACATGGCCAGCCTCTGAATCCCCATGCCCCTATCCAGTCACCATCTATCCAAGGATAAACACTATTATGATTTTGCACCAAAGACTATTTTTCCTGCTTTTGAAACTTTATATAATATGTAAATGAATAATAGAGAGTATGTGCTTTTCTGTGTCTGGCTTCTGGTGCTCAAAAAAATTTTTTTTTATTTTTTTATTTTTTTTTTAAAGATTTTATTTATTTGACAGAGAGATACACAGTGAGAGAGGAAACACAAGCAGGGGGAGTGTGAAAGGGAGAAGGAGGCTTCCCGCCAAGCAGGCAGCCTGATGCAGGGCTCGATCCTAGGACCCCGAGATCATGACCTGAGCTGAAGGTAGACGCTTAACAACTGAGCCACTCTGGCGCCCCTCAAAAAAATTTTTTAATGAGACTGATCCATATTGCAGCATGTTTTTGTAGATTGTACATTCTCATTGCTAAATAGTAAATTATTGTTTAGATATATCATAATTTGTTACCTATTTTATTCCTGGTAGATATTTGATAGATGCTACTTCTAGTTGTGGCTATTGTGATTAGTGCTTTATGAATATTTGTGAACATGTCTTTGGTGAACAGATGGACATGTATCTGCTGGGTATGCACCTAGGAGTGGGATGGCAGGGCCATAGGATATGCATTGTTCAGTTTTAATCATACTGCCAGATGGTTTGCATGGTTGCAGGTTTATACTCACATCCTCAGAGGATGAGGGTCTAGTTACTCTAATTTCTCACCAACACTTAATGTAATCTGTTCATTCTGGTAGTGTACATGGAATCTCACTGGGGTTTTAATTTTCATTTCCCTGATGAATTGTGAAATTGAGCACCTTTTGACTTGGCTACTTACATATCCCCTTTTGAGAAATGCCCATTCCAATCTTTTTCCCATAAAAAAGTGTGTTGCCTCTTTCTTATTGATTTGGAGTCCTTCTTTATATGTTTTGGATATCAATCCTTTGCCAGCTATATTTATTTCAAGTTCCTTCTCCCACTCTATTACTTGCCTGTTTTCATTCCTGGTAAAATTTTGCATGGCTTTTAATTTTCTGAAATTACAAGCCAGAAAAATACAGGACTGCTGGTTACATTTAAATTTCAAATAAACAACAAATAATTTTGTAGTATACTATAAAAGTTTTCAATATTTATAGTATATTATTATAAGTACTTATAAGAATAGGGATATTGTATAATAAAAAACTTACTCATTGCTTATCTGAAATTAAAATTTTATTCGTTGTCCTGTTTATTGTTTTTGTTTTGTTTTGTTTTTGCTACACCTGGCAACTCTCCATAAGGCTTTTTTTCTTTGGGGGATTAACTGTTTTTTTAGGAGAGGAAACACAGAGCACTGAGGGAGGAAGGGGGCAGTTGCTTAACCAATTAGAACTACTTGGTCAGTTTGGGAATTCATCTAACATATATTAAAGGATTTTGAAATCCTGCCCTTTCTAAAAAAACTTAAACACTCTGTATCTTTTAATTACAAATCCCTAAATAGTTATTGTACATATAACATATTCTTATAAGTGGGGCTGTATTCAACTTTGACTTCATCTGAACCGTGCACTAGGTATTCAGTGGCCAGTATTAGCAAAGGTCCAAATGGAGGGTGCCCAGGTGCTTAGTTGGTTAAGTGTCCAGCTCTTGGTTTTGACTCAGATCATGATCTCATGGATCGTGAGATCAAGTCCTGCATCTGACTCCTCACTCAGCTGGGAGTCTGCTTGAAGATTCTCTCCCTCTGACCCTCCCCTTACTTGTATGAGTGCCCTCCTTCTCTCTCAAATAAATCTTTAAAAAAAAAAAGAAAAAGGCCAGTTGGAAAGTGGTTTCATGCCTCAGCTCTTGCTTCTGTTTGCTTTCCTCAGACTTCTTAACTACTTTCCTTGAAGTCAAGTTATTTTTTTCCCTCCCTCCACTTACCACTTCATGTTTACTGAGGGACTGGGTGGCTTGGAGGTAAAGTACAGGAGAAATAGCTGTTAGTGTGGCTGGTACAAAAAGAGATGTATTAGGAGGAAAAGTAGGCAGAACTTGGAGGGTGGATGCTAGAGGTCTAGACGGTAGAGCTGATTCTGAGGATGGCAATGACTGCCTGGAGTGAGAAAGTCTAAGAAGGGGAACTTATGAAAGAGAAAGAACCAGGGAAGAGGGTTTAATTCAATAAATGTTATTTGAGCATTGTTTCAGCCCTCTGCCAGGTTTTGAAAAAATCAGGATAAAATGAAATTTATGTTTGGAATAGGTTAAGGAGATGGAACTGTCAGAAATTGAAAAGAAGGCTGTAGGTCATACAGTGACAGAGAATATAGAAGTTGTGTGAAAGGAAACAAAAGAGAATCCCTTTGAAAGCAGTGTCCCACATCAGAAGGTGCTCTGGAAAGGAAACTCAGAGACTGAGATCTGGTCTTGACCTCTACATAATGTTGAGGTACTGGACGATTTAGTTATCACCATATCCACCATTTTCTATAGCTATGAAATGAAGGCATTGGTCCCGGCTACACAAAATGGTTCCTGAGCCAGGAGCATCTGCAGCATCTGGGAAATTGTTAAAAATGCAGTATCTTGGGCCTCTCCCCAGACCTGCTGAATCAGGATCTCTAGGATGGGGTCCAGAAATCTGTAAGTGTTCTAGGTGATTATACAGATTTCTGATATTTGAGGAGTACTGGGCTACCCCCAGTGCTCTTCAGACTTTAATGTGCATCAGAATCAGAGGACTTGCTAAAAGACAGATTCTGGTTTTGTAAGTCTGGGGTAGGTCTAACAGGTTCTTGGGTGAGGCTGATTCTACTGATCAGCAGACTGCATTTTGCGTAGCAAGCGTCCAGAATGATCTCTTTGAAGCTTCCTTTGAATAAAAAAAAATGAGAGAATATTATTTATTAGAATATTAAGAATTATTAGAATTATTGGGGTGCCTGGGTGGCTCAGTTGGTTAAGCATCTGACTTTGGCTCAGGTAATGATCTCAGGGTCCTGAGACTGAGCCCAGCATCAGGCTCCATGCTCTGTGGGGAGTCTGGTTCTCCCTCTCCTTCTGCCCCTCTCCTCTCTCTCTCTCTCTCTCAAATAAATAATAAAATCTTAAAAAATTATTAGAACTATTAAGAATATTAAAAAGTAAGAGATATAAGGTAAAAATGTCTATCAGTATATACGTTTATATGGACAGTAGTGTTTATGAGGTAGTTATTCATGCAATTGTTGTCCTAGAGAAAAGCAAAAGACAAATAAAACTTTGTTTCTGTACCCACTCTATCAGAGGTTGTTTATGATTTTAAGATAAAATTATTCTGGAAAAATCTACATAGGGAAAAAGACTTCCTGATTACTATTGCTCCTATAGTATATGTGTATAGAAGTCTTTCCTCAAATCATGAACTTTTGTGAGTTTATACTTGTACAAGACCCACCCACTCGTAAGTGTTTGTATACAGACAAACACAGATTCTTAGTAGCAGCAAACCAGGACAGATTTCTGAGCCAGTGTAGGCCACAAATGTCTTGGCCCCAGCATAGCTCCAGGCCCAAGGAATCCCAGCCTATACCACATTTTAACAAGGCAAACCCCAGACTCTTAGAGTTCAGGCTACGGGAAGTGGCAGGAAGCTCTTGGCAGGCAGCCCCCAGGCCTGAAGATCAACTTGGAAATTTAAGTGCACAAATGTCTCTGTCCAGAAAATTATCATCATAGGAGAAGGCTGGCCTATCTTCCACTAATGTGGGAAAGGTGCAGGACAAGAGAAAATGTCAACTGGATGTTGCATGGGAGAAAGTTCTGTGTTCCAGGACCTTGTAATAGAAGGGAATATGAATCAGGATGAAAGGATGGATCAGAATTTTATTTTGTAAATATTGATGGTGATGATGATATTTTAATCACTTTAAGTGTAAGTCTCTTCTTCAAAGCTTCTTGTATATAATTTAGTTCTCAACAATAGCCTTGTGAGCTAGGCTCTATGATTGACTCCATCTTAAAAATGAGAAAACAGGTCACAGATTGGTTAAGTAATTTCCACAAAGTCATGCAGCAATGAAATGGTGAGATAAGTCAGAAAGTACAACTCAGAAGCAACCATGTTTAGTTATTTCTTGATGCCTGTTAGATAAAATATGGGCTGGAGTGTATGTAACTTAGTATGGGGTAGCAGAAAAAGTCTGGGAATTTGAAGTAGGAATGTTCACTCCTAACACTGCCACTGAGTAGATGGATGTGGTAGATTGACTGCAAAAATGGCTTAAAGTTTTCCTTTTTCTTTAACCCATCCCTTGCAATGAGACTTTGCAGCAACTCCCATCAAGAGGTGGAGTTTATTTCTCTGCCCCTGGTCTTCACTGGTTTTGGCCAATCAAATACAGCAAAAGTAAAGACTGGGCCTCAAGAGGATTTGCATGCTTCTGCTCACTCTTTTGGAACATGCTAATGCCATGAGACCTAGTGAAGACTAACTTGCTGGAGGATGGAAATGTGTGGCTTAATCACCTTTATTGCCCCAACCTACAACTATTCACAGACTAATATCGTTTTAGCCGGCCAGCCTCCAGCTGACTCACCATGAATGAATCCAGCCAAGATCAGCTGAATTTGGCCCAGATCAGCAAGGCTGCCTACATGACTCATAGCCTTATAAGTAATAATTTAGGTTGGTATTTTAGGGCACTTAAGTTAGGGTGGTTTGTTATGCAGCAATAGATAACTGATACTTTGCATGATCCAGGGGAACCCCTTAAACCCAGTAGAATTTTGACAGAACAGAGGTGAGACCACCCTCCAAACATTTCTTAATTCCCTCATCCTCATTTTGGTAGAGTGTGATATCCTGTTCAGCTTTGTTAAAAATTTGGAGCCCACTTTCTTCTCAATATTAAAGTTATTTGTTCTCTGGATATAGGGACTAATTCTTAAGGTCCACCATAACTTGGGACCCACCATATGAACACATTGGCAGCCCACCATATTAGATCTTATCTCCATGCTTTACCTTGCCCTCTCATTCATAGTGGGTCTCTTCCTTCTCTTCTTAACTTCTGGAGGATGCTCAGCAATCCACCAGTGTCTACATGTGGTTTGCTTCTTTGAAGCTTTAATTAGTGGTGTCTTGAATCTTGATTGCTTTGGTAATGGCCAGTGAGTCTGACTTCCCAAAATGAATTACCCAGAGGGTGTGAAACATGCTCATTCATTAGATTCAAGAAAAGCAGAGAGGTCTGCATTATGAACATAGAGGAAGATAGTGAATTTTTTTTTGAAACTCACTATCATTTTGGTAGGAAGATAAATGATTGATGAGAGAGTTTGCTTTCTACTGAGGATGGACTTTCTCCAGCTATTAATGTTTATTTAAATTGGGTAGAAGACAGTTTAATCTTTTGACTATGATACAGGTTCCTTTAACTGCTGTGTGAAGGGATAAGGTTTTCTCTGTTTTCTAAAAAGGGAAGAAAAAGGATCTCAGTTTTGTTGGTAACAGCCTCACTGAAGCTCTCTGAGTGTGCCACATGTGTGCGGTTTAGCTGGCGACCGTGGTGTCTGTATGTATGTGGTCATAGATTTGTTATAACCTCTTGTCTGCCAAGTTAAGACCACCAGTTCCATTTTAATTCTAAGTTAACCTCAGGCTGGAGCCAATCCACACTGCTTGAACATAAATGCTGACACTCAATCCACTCATCCTCTTGGCCCCACAATTTGTTTTTCTTTTTCTTTTTTTTTTCCTAAGGGAGTTTGAAAATTTGTTAGCGATCCAAAACCAACACTTCGTATACAAGACATAGTGATTACATAATCCTTTATAGGTTCTTATACTTTACTATATTGCAAACTTTTCAGTGGTTTCATAAAATGTCTCAAGCTGAAGTATAGTTTCTAAATGATATCCTTGGAGCTAGGACATCAAATTTTACTGTGGTGATAATTGCAATTCTTTTGAGAAATACAGAATCAACACATTAATTGGAGGACTCTCTATTTTTTATTTTTATTTATTTTTTAAGATTTTATTTATTTATTTGACAGAGAGAGACACAGCAAGAGAGGAAACACAAGCAGGGGGAGTGGGAGAGGGAGAAGCAGGCTTCCCACCGAGCAGGGAGCCTGATGCGGGACTCGATCCCAGGACCCTGGGATCATGACCTGAGCTGAAGGCAGACGCTTAACGACTAAGCCACCCAGGCACCCCTGGAGGACTATCTTTTTAAAGAATGGCTTCAGACAGGCTTCTGTTCATTGTGTCTTTTGAAATGGAAAAGATAGAAACTCATGGTGTTACCTGGCATTACTTGGTCTGACAATGCAAATGTAGGTGACAAGATGACATTGTATAAGGAAAATTGAATTACCTATTTTCCCCCTCAATTTTGATTTCTAATCAAAGGAAAAGTAGAGATGAGTCTGTTAGGTTAGTTTTCAAAACTGATAGTCAATCAGCATGATACACAGGGCTATGACAGGATTTTTGTTTTTAATTTCTAAGTTTGAATTTAAATCTACTAATTTCTAGGCAATCTAAGCAATTGTGAGCTTGACAGAGTTGGGAAATTTTTTCCATAATAATGTTTTGTAGCAAGCTTACATGGTGGCCTGTGTCCACTGGTCCAATTACAAAAGTTACTTGATTTAAATATATTTCTATATTTGGAGTTATACTTGTTCTTGGAGACAGCCTGCCCTCTTTTCAGAAAACTCACTCAGTGACTTGTTTGCAGAAGTAACCAGTTAGACACTTTGTGAAATTGCCAAGTGTTCCTCTCTTAGTAACTAACCAAGTTTTGCAAACATCACGTTATCATGAGTTAAAAATTATTCCTATTGGGCTGATTGGAGAAGAATGCCATGGTTAACTGCTAAAAACACTGGGAGTGTTATGGATGACACTAAGAAGAGAGCTGTTTCAGCCAATCACATCTGAATTCCTACTTGTGGAGCGCTAAATTCAGTCCTTACAGGACTCTTCTGGGATGGAAGGTGGGATATCAAGGGCAGAGTGGAAGAAATACTAACTTTGAACTCATCAGATAATCTGCATAGAAGCTCCAGCTAAATCAACACACTTCTAATGCACCAGTGATCAGGCATATTATTCAACCCTAACCAAGCCTCAGTTTTCTCATCTGTAAAATAGAGATAATGGCTATTTCAACAGGACTATAGTGAGGATTATATTGGACACTCTATGCCCAGCATTGACCTGATCTCCTTGCTAGCTACCTGCTGTCTTGCCTTCTTGCCTTCTGACTTCTCATTCCTCACTACAGAAGATAGCCAAAGCTTCCTAACATGGCATGCTAAGCCTTCTACAGTTTTTCCTTAGTTTACTTTTCAGCTGAGTCTCTCCCCAACCCCTCAACTCACAGGCATCTAATTCTGGCCATGTTATATACCTTCATGCCTCATGACTCATGCTATTCCCTTTGCCAGAAATACCCCTTCATTTCCATTTATATGACAACCCCCCATCTTTCCTTTAAAATTCAGCTCAAATACCACTTTATCCTAGAAGCTTTTTCTCAACTGACCCATCTTTTCCCTGGTCTCCTCTAGCCTTTCTTTATACTGCTAGCTTGGCGTACCTAGTTTTTGCTTAGCACTCACATACTGAATGTAAACGTGCCATTGTTGCTACCACTATTCCTCTTACAAATTCACCTCCGTATCTTTCTACTTCCTTGGCTGCATGATTTCCAGGTCCATTTAGGTTCTTTCAATGAGAATTTTAAAAAAGCAATTGGATTTGGTTAGTCATATTCAAGTTGGGTAGACAAGACATGTACACATGAAAACCTTTGAATTTTGCTGATAAGAGGAAGCCTGGAATTCCAAGCCCACTTCTTCAGTAATAGATGAAGACAATAAAGCCAAGAGAGACTGATAGGCTTGACAAAGTCAATATAACTTGGTAGTACAGAGAAAAAGAGACGAGACCAGATGGTCTGACTTCCAGCCCAGGAGAGCAGTAGATCTAGTGAGGAATAGTTGATTCAGAAATCAGCATCTGTTTTCCTTCTTTTGCTAATAATTCTTTGATTTTACTTTGGAGAATCAAACTTCTTCAATATCCATCTTTTGGTCCAATTGAGAGGGATACTTTTGTAGCACTAAGGGTAGACATATATCCCAGGTCAGATGGATTAGCATGTTCTGTACCCTCAGCAACAATGATTGGTTTGTGACAGGCATATGATTCAGCTTAGCTCAGTGAGATTCAATTCCAGAACTTTTACTTGAACTGTGAAGAGGAAAACTCTGTGGGACTGTTCCCAATGAAGATGGTGTTAGCTTTGATCTGATGGGGGTCACCTTGTAGAAGGCTTAGTTGAGAGTGAGGCTAACACAAAGAGACAAGAGCCCAAGAGAAAAGGAAGTAGAAGAAGAGGAGGAGGAAGAAAGAGCAATAGAATACGAAAAAGAACATGAATCCAGAATAAATATATCATTTGAACCCCTAGATCCAGCTGTAGTTTATACAGTATACCTTGGAATTTTTAGACACATGAGTTAGCCAATTAAAGGATTTTCTTATTATTGAGAGTCTTGAATTATACATCATCTAACTCTTTCTTGTTATTCACTTAAAGAGAAATTTTTTTTTTTAGAGAAATTCTTAGTGCCTTAATTCTAGAATTTGCTGGCTCAGTTACTCAAATGTCATTACCTTTCTGAGCCTCAGTTTCTTTATATGTTAATTGAGTCCAAAAAAACTTCAAATTTGGAAAGATAAAATATACTTCTAAAGCATTAGCACAGACTGGACAATCACTTAATGGTATTTATTATGATGATTATTAATCTGATGTATCAGATTGGGATTTGAGATTGGGATGCCATAGTGATTCTTTATGTGTGTGTGTGTGTGTGTGTGTGTGTTTAAGATTGTATTTATTTGTCAGAGCACAAGCAGGGGAGTGGCAGGCAGAGGGAAAAGCGGGCTCCCCGCTGAGCAAGGAGCCCGATGCGGGACTCAATCCCAGGACCCTGGGATCATGACCTGAGCCCAGGGCAGACGCTTAACTGACTGAGTCACCCAGGCATCCCATGTGTGGTTTGTTTTAATTTTCAAATGTAGAGCTAACATTTTAAGTTAGTTTGCAGGAATACTATCAATGTCTTCATTAAAAGCATAATGTGTGAATATATTTGTTATGCAGTGCCTCCTACCTGTCTAGTCCTTTTCCAAGCATTTTATAAATATGAACTTATTTAATCCTTGTAACAAGCTGAGGAGGTAAGTTCTGATATAGTCGTTTCCATTTTACAGGTGAAGAAGCTGAGGCACTTAGGAGGTTAAGTATCTTTCCCATTGTCTTATAGTTAATCAGTAGCAGAGCTGGGGCTTGAACCAGGCAGTCTCATGTTACAGGCCATACTTTTTGTCACTGTGCTTTGCTGCCTCTTGACAAAAGTCTGTGGGCCATGATCCTGTGACTAATAGCAGCAGCATCAACTGGGAACTTGTTAGAAATGCAAATTCTCAGGTCTATTCCCAGAACTACTGAATCAGAAACTCTGGGGGTCAGGTCCATCAAGTTGTGTGTTAATAAGCCCTTTAGGTGATTCTGATTTGGGCTAAAGTTTAAGAACTCCTGTTCTATGTCGATAATTTTAAGCTATAATTCACAGATTGGGTGCTCTCAGTGCATTAGAGTCATTATAATGCAACAAGTGATTATACTGCAACAAGTGATTTTTGAATGCCTACTGTGTGCTAGCTACCATTATACTTGGAGGTGTTACCATGCTGAGCAAAACCAGAAGTGTTTCCTGGGAAACAGCCAAATAAAGACATAAATACAAGATCCCAGCTGTCAGCACTGATAATTTCCAGGAAGGAAAGAAGTGTGATACTAGAGTGTATGACAAGGGGTTGGAGATGGTAGTAGTATCCTAAAAGTCTTTCCTAAGTAATGTGTGAAGACCTGTGAAACCAATGGTTCATGACTTTGGCTGCACATTGCAATCACCTGGGAGCCTTAAAACACCAATTCTCAGGCTGCATTACAGACCAACCAAATCAGAAAGTCAGGGGTGAGGTCCAGCATCAGTATTTTTAAAGCTTCCAGGTGATTGCAATGTGCAGCCACTGTGTTATAGGCTTTGTTGGAAATACTTAGGGATGATGGAAGAGTAGAGAGGGAGCCTGACATTAGTGTCAAGACACAGGGACAGGGCGCCTGGGTGACTCAGATGGTTAAGCGTCTGCCTTTGGCTCAGGTCATGATCCCAGGGTCCTGGGATCGAGTCCCGCATCAGGTTCCCTGCTCCTTGGGAGCCTGCTTCTCCCTCTGCCTCTCTCTCTGTCTCTCATGAATAAATGAATAAATAAATAAATAAATAAAAAATAAAATGCTAAAGAAAAAAAAAAACACAGGGACATTGATAGAGCCAAAAAAAAAAAATACAACAGAAAAACCATAAGATTTGTCTATGTATAATGCACTCATTTAATGTAATACCTTTAATAACATTGATAAAACAGATCAGCTTCTAATCACAAACTATTAATACATATATTTAGATTAGAAGACCTGCTAGGAAGATACAAGTGGAAAATAGAATATGAATATGAAAACAGAATATGACTTTAGCTTAGAGGAGTCTGCCACTTGTTTCACGTAAAAAACTTTCAATAGAGGGCGCCTGGGTGGCTCAGTCATTAAGTGTCTGCCTTTGGCTCAGGTCATGATCCCAGGGTCCTGGGATCGAGTCCCACATTGGGCTCCCTGCTCAGCGGGAAGCCTGCTTCTCCCTCTCCCACTCCCCCTGCTTGTGTTCCTGCTCTCGCTGTCTCTCTCTGTCAAATAAATAAATAAAATCTTTAAAAATAAAAAAAATAAAAATAAACTTTCAATAGAATTTATGTAGTGACTACTAAGTGCTCTCTACTAGAAACTCTGAAGATAAAACAGAATTTACAAAGCTTTTCCACCTCTAGCAATCTCAGGGTCTGCTAATGTAATGCTTCTAGGAAAAGCAGTTTTTATTTCAGTATAAATATGTATTATAATATTCAGTATAAATATATATTCAGTATAAATATATAATATATAATATATAAATATGTTTACATATAAATATACAAGTATATATATATTAGGATCTTATTTCCAAGGCTATTTAAGTAACTGGATATAATTTGTTGATGAAAATACATTGAGACTAGAATGTAAATGATTGTATTGTTGGCCTCAGTAGCTCCCCTATGTCTACAGTCTGGGGAATGAGATCATTGTAGCTCCTCCCTTCAAGAGGTATAATCTCTTTCCCTAGCTCTTGACTCTGGGCTGGCCTTGTGATTTGCTTCAACCAATAGAAAACAGAGTAATAGATGAAATGCCACTTCAGAGTCTTGGCCTTAAGAAGTCTTGCATTGATTCTATTCAGCTAATTCACTGGAGAATGAGAGAGACCCATGGCCTAATCACCCCCATTGCCTCAGCCAACAGCCAGCCAATACTCCGAGACTTGGAGCTACCTAGATGACCCACTGGGATCACAGACCATGATGAAGCCCAGCCAAGATAAGAAGCGGGATCCAGCAGAACCCAGCCTAAATTGCCAACCTGTGGAATCAAAGCTAAATAAACAGTAATTCCTTTAAGTCATTACAGCAATAGGTAATTGATAAAATAAACTTTAGGAAACTTTAAAATAATTTCCTGTAATATGTTTTGTGAAATGAGTCAGGAGACTTGCTTCTGAACAATAACCCTTGTGAGGACAATGCTAACTAAAAATAAAAGTTATGAATGCTAACTATACTTTATTGTAACTCTTAGCATCTGCTGTTTTAATGTAATATTATCAAATTAACTTGGCTTAAACCTAAAGACAGGGAGATTTCTAAGTAGCAGTGATTTGTCCATCTTGGTAGAATTGAGAACATCAGAGGACCATGTTGAGTTTGTAATTGTGTGACATGTTATTTACTGGTAGCAGTGATTTTGGAATAAGAGGCTCCAACATGGATTTTTGTTCATTTAAAAAATAATTACAGAATTCTGGCTCCTTACTCTAAGGCCAAGTAATCAAAGCATATAAAACAGGACACACAAAGAAGTCCTTCTCTCTTTCTCTCACTCTGCAATGTGTGTGTGTCTGTGTGTGTGTGTCTGTGTGTGTGTCTGTGTGTGTGTGTGAGAGAGAGAGAGAGTCACAGACATAGACTGCATTTGCTTTATTATCAGTCTTGATAAACTCTGGAGGAGAAGGTCACTTGATCTTGTTGAGAAATGTCTCTAACACACCTTCCAGAGTGTGGGATTTTCTTTTGGGCCTCTATATTTGAGTGCCACTTGCCAATGGGCCTTTCCCCTTGAGTAAGGAAGCTGGGTTGCTTGTTGGACATGTGTCAGGAGAAGAAAAGAACATGAGAAACATGCTCACCACTATAGTTAGCTGAGGGGTCCTGCTATGTGGCTATATATTCTGGGTTATACCATTTTACTCATATTTGCATATGTTTTCTATCTTTCAAGATACTCATATACACATACAACATCAGAATCCCAAGCTGAGAAGTGGAAATTTAAAAAGATATTAAACTCTGTTTTGATTTTTGAAAACCAGTTCTTTGCTACATTCCTGAAATATCCATCTTCAGTAAATAAAGAGGTCTGTGCTTCTAAGATGTACATTGGTTTGCTGGATGGGGGTGTAGTTGTTCTCCCTCTGTCCAGTTCTGGCAGTATCATTCTCCATTTTCCCCTGAGTGGAATCTGAGGGGACCACCTGCCATAGATTACTGGTCTATCGAAGTAGTTCAGAGGCTCACAGGTGAGACAGTGTCCTGCAGTGGAGTTGATTGAGACTAACTGGAGGTTGGGAGACTCAGCTCTGATTCCTGCCCTACCACTCTTTACTGAGTGATCTTAGGTAAGTTATTCAGCCAACTAGTTCCCATTTCATCTAGAAAACAAAAAAATTGGAGTTGACATTCTCTTAAGTTCCTTTGTAGCTATTTCTTTTTTTTCCTTCTTCTTTTTTAGAGGGGGAGGGCAGACAGAGAGAGAGAATCTTAAGCAGGCTCCATGCCCAATGTGGAGCCCAACGTGGGGCTCGATCTTACAACCCTGAGATCATAACCTGAGCTGAAATCAAGAGTCACATGTTTAGCTGACTGAGCCACCCAGGTGCCCCTTTAGCTATTTCTTAGGACAGTAACTGAGCAGTATTGGAGGACAGTACTCACTGACATGGACTCTGTATATATGATTTGCATATGTTTTGCCTTGATCAAGAGCTAAAATATTAAAGAACTTTAAGATGTTTCCCCCACCAAACTTCCCTATCCAACTCTAAGAACCACACTTTGAACTAAAAAAGTCCTTAATATCTTAGTGCCCATATCCAGGTAGTCTTTACAGTTGAATGTTGATTATGAAATAATTTAGAGGTTTTTCCATTTAACATGTTTAAAGTGAAAATCCTTCACTTTTCATAAAAGGATAGGTTTCCATTTTTAAGTGGTTTTTAGTCATATGAACTTAGAAAAATGTGTGTGATTCACTGGTTCTGGAACTCCTTATCAGATGAGTTATAGGCCTTTTAGCAACTCCATTAGCTATCTCTTCAGAAACACCTTCTAATACAAATGTTCAGTTATGGAGTTCTATTGTTATCCAGAGGATGCTGCACTTTCAAGAGAAGAAATATTTCCTTCTTGGGAAGAGATTTCTGATCAACTTTGGCTAAGGCTTAAGCAATGATTTATGGGTTTCAGTTGACCCATTTGTTATGGATCTAGGCAAAATGAGTTTTCTACTGATAGGATGTCTCCTCTGATTATACTTTATCTTTGGAATGGGATCTAAGGATAGAAGGAATAGAGACGATAAGAAATGTATTTTCTTTTTCTTGGGAAATCTCGGGAGAAAGGCATTCTAAACCATATAGTCTGTCCCTCATTTCATGGGTGTGTCTGATGCATCACATCCTGAATTTGTGTGATCAGATGCATCTTCACTGGTGTCAGACACTTAAGGACAATAATGCAAGGAACTAACCCTTTATGCTACATGGCAATTTGCTCCATT
Organism: Zalophus californianus; assembly: GCF_009762305.2. Classification (NCBI taxonomy): domain Eukaryota; kingdom Metazoa; phylum Chordata; class Mammalia; order Carnivora; family Otariidae; genus Zalophus; species Zalophus californianus. The sequence continues at coordinate 103,535,842 of NC_045602.1, read as the reverse complement.
ATACTGATATGACAACTGGGACAGGCTGATCTATGTGGTGAATTCTTATAGTACTTTTTATTTGCACTGCTCTTATGTTCATATTCTGAAGTTTACAAATCTTGACAGTGATGACCTAGTAGGTATTTTTGGTGTTTATTTGTGTGTGTGTGTGTGTGTGTGTGTGTGTGTGTGTGTGTGTGTGTGTGTGTGTGGTAGCTTTTTATTGAAGTGAGATTCACATTCAGAAAAGTGAAGATATCATAAGCAGATAGCTTGATGCATTTTACAACCTGAACACACATGCAACCAACACTCAGCTCAAGAAACAGTCCTTCTCCAGCATCCTAGAACTTTTCCTCTTGCTCCCTCCTTGATCAATTGTAATGTGTCTTCTGATATCTAATAACATAGCTTGGTTTTGTTTATTTTTGTCTTTATATAAAATGAATCATACAGTATCACTCGTTAGGGTCTGGCTTCTTTTGCTCAACATTATGTTGATGAGATTCATCTGTATCATTCTCACTGCTGTATAGTAGTCCACTTTATAAATATATATGACTTATTCTTTACACTGGTGATGTGCGTTTGGGCAGTTTCCACTTCAGGGCTATTAGGAATAATGCTGCTCTGAACATTCTATTGCCTATCTTCTAGTGAGCATATGTTACAGTTCTCTTGGGAATATTCCTAAGTGTGGAATTTGTGGGTCATAGGTATACATTTTTTTCTAAGTATAATATTGGAGTTGCGTATGCAGAATTATGAAATTAGTTATGAAACAAAAATAAATTTGAAACATGAAGTGAGAGCTGTTTGGAGAAGAAAGAATAATATGGAGAAACATAACATTTTATTCATGGGAATACATTCCAGGTCTTCCGAGCTAATGTTGTTTGTTCTTATATCTGAATGGCAGGACTTTGAAAGTGTGCGGACATGGCCATTTTCTGCTGGGCCGCTCCTGCCCCAATGTTCTTGCCACATTAACTCTTCTGGTTCAAACCTTGAAAGTGTTGTGGGAAGTGGCATTAGCTTTTTCTTTTGTGTTCTTTTCCGGCACCAGGTTGCTCATCTCTCCCTGTTCCCATTTGAGGAAATGTACTGACAGTTGTCAAGATGAATCATGGCTCTTTCTCAGACACGCATGGAGAACAAATTTGTGACTAATAGACAAGTCCTCTGGACACAGGCTGAGCCACCAAGAGCCAGCCTTGTCCAGGCAAGTTCAGGCCTGAGGTACAACTTCTGACAGCCAGCAGGAAAGCAAGCATTGGGAGAACAGTTGTGTTAATTTGCTTCTCTGATTTGAAGACACATAGCTTCCTCTCAGCCCCCTCCATTTTCTCCAGGAGGTTGTATTAGCTTATTTATGGCCCCTAATGTTTGTCTGCCTGTTCATGCATGTTCTCAGAATCCAGGGGGTGTGGCATGAATGGAAGCCTTGAGGGAGATCTGGTCTCAAGGTTGATTCCAGGGGTCATTGAGCTTTATCTTCCTCTTCCCCATCTTTTATTTTCTCTGACTCTCCCCTTCCTTTGCACAGATGTCATTGGATTAAAATTATGGAGGACTTGAAAGCAGTAAAGAGAAATGAAATGTGAGGAAAAACAATGGGGATCTTTGGATGATAGGTATTGATTATCTGCATAGATGTTTCAGATCTGCTTAGATTTTCTTGGAAACTGTTTTCCCAATCATCCTAAGTTGGCTTTCTCACACATTACTGAACAATTGTGTTTGCATGTGTATTAGAAGGATGTCACCACCCAGTTTGTAATCACCTGTATGCTGCTGGTTCTGCAGCATTTTCATGCAACCAACCCTCATAATTGCCAAAGAATATTCAATATTGGTTGGCTACAGATAGGTATTTCCTTATGTATGAGTTGGGTGACATTTAGAATTCCTTGGAATTGGCCTCCTTACTTTGTAATATCCTTCTGCCTTAATGCCATTTAGAGGAAGCCTTATACCCTCTTGCTTGAAGGACAGAAGAGGCGGGGATTTCACTTAGTTTCAAGAGACTGGACAGTTTCATTCTCACAGGCTGAAAGCACCATGTTTATTGAAAAGGAACTTTCAGAGTCACCTCAATTAAGCCCAGACAGTTTGATTTAATTTGCTTTTAATTGTAACAGGTTATTTTTTCTGGCACAGAGCCATCTAGAATTTTATCTTTTAGTTCCTTAGATTATCTCCATCTTCTTGTACAGTTTTCTCAGTGATGTTCAGAATTCCACTGCAGTGGCACATTCCAGGTTTTTTTTTCTTTCTTGGGTGGTATGCTTTACATCATCTGAAGGTGTAGAGATTGGTGGAGGTTGGTAGGTTTCCTTTTCACAGATTTGCAACCTGTCTCCAAAGGTCAAGGATGTTTCCTGTAGAACTGGAGGGCTCCAGCAATGGCAGCCCCCAACCCTATATTCAGTAATTCATCTGTGTCTCAAACTGGGGGTGTGTTATTGCCTGATTATCCTTACAAAAAAGGGCATATTGCCATGTCTGGGAAAAGAGGGTAAAGGTAGGGATGGAAAAATTAGTATTGGGGAAAGAGGTGTCATTAACCTCTATCACAGTGCTCTTCAAAGTGTTGTGGTCCCTGGACCTGCAGCATTAGCATTGCTTAGGAACTTCTTAGATAGGCAAACCTATTGAATCTGAAATTACTGGGCCCAGCAATCTATGTTTTAACAAGTAAGACCAAAAGAGGTCTGGGATCAACTTCTCTAATAAAAGAGATTGCCTTTTCCAGTCTTAAAAATTAAGCATTGGGGGAGCCTGGGTGGCTCAGATGGTTGGGCCTCTGCCTTTGGCTCAGGTCATGATCTCCAGGTCCTGGGATCGAACCCCATGTTGGGCTCCCAGCTCAGTAGGGAGTCTGCTTCTCCCTCTCCCTCTGCCTCTCCCCCTGCTTGTGCTCCTCTGTCTCTCTCTCTCTCTCTCTCTCAAATGAATAAATAAAATCTTTAAAAAAAATTAAGACATTGTAAACTTTGGGAGAAGTAGCTCTGTTTTTTTTTTTTACCATTTGCTTTTGGTTTTCACTGGTGGTAATTTGCACTGGGAATAAGATGACAGATATAAAATAAACACATATAAAATATTAGCTGCAATTTTAGTCTGGGCTCTCTTTTCTCCAGGGGAAGGATGATAGTAGAGCTGCTGTGAAGTATATTAAACATCTATCTCTTCACTTTGTGTATATGAAAAAAATGTGATTGTCTCTAATCTTAGACTTATAACCTGAAAGCCTTCTGGAACAGACTTTCCCTCTTAATTTTCTGAATAAATTTTCTAACTGCCTTTTTTGATGTTTCCTTTTGCATGGTTGCTTCAAAACAGTGTTTTGTTTTTTTTTTTTTTATTTCTTTCTGGAAACTTCTCCTAGGGCATTCTTAATTATGGCTTCTCTTAATTGTCTTCTTTATGTAAACTCTGATTTACAACTGTAAAGAATAGAATTCAGAAGAAGGCTTTTACCACTGTCGTCATAGTTGTTCCACAGCTTGTCTACTGCACTATAAATAAGGATTGGAGGGCTCACTTCCTAAAATACCAAATTGATATGTGACTTAGTGTGATGGAGGAGGAGAAAGCATGGAGCAACAAATACCTGTGTGTGTAATTTCCATGTCAAATTTATGGAAAGCTTTGATGATAACCCTTTTAATGATCAATTCCATGTGTCTATTAGGGTTCTGGTAGTCTGCCTCTGTCTGAAGTATGTGCAATGGTTTTTGAAATGCACAGTCAACTTATCAAGTAGTTTATATTGTTGGCTGGTAACTTACGGAACTTCCTTTCTCCTTAAAGCAAAGAGTAGAAATTGAAAACTCCCCCAAAAGAGTATTAGATGAAAAGAACAGTTGATCCCATTGGAGAACTAGACATTAGGAAAGTACGCAAAATACAATCAAATTAACTGAAACTTTAGGAATCAAATGAGCTATTTTAAAGGGATAATGGCCTAACAGAGAGACCTCTAATTAGTTATAAAACAGTTTCTGAAGTATTTCAGGATGAAGATGAAGGTGGTTAATTATATCTGAAATAGTCAAACAACACTGTAAAAACCAATGTAAACATCCAAACTTATGCCTCAGACTAACATTTCCTTTGAAAGAAGAAACCATGGGAGACCTTGCAAATCCTTCAGGAAAAGAAGGCAATACAATTATATATTGGCGAGCAAGCACTGGCTCAGTATTAAAACTGTTTTTCTCTTTGGTACTTGAAAGCTTTGCAGGAAATGTCTTCAAAGGCATTCCACACTAGGGAAAGTGGCATAATGACAGCATTGCTGGCTGAGGCTGGTGGTGAGGTCTGAAGCTGGAGCCTCAGGTCCCTGCCCACGCTCAGTCACTCTGCTCTACTCTCTGCTTTACCACATGTAGCTTTCCTGATAGGGGCCAGTCCTGGAGCCAGTGTGGACCCAGAATGCTATGGAACTCTAAGATACCTGTGTCTTGTTTGTTTATTCTCTCCCTGCCAGTCATATTGAGCTTTTTATTAGGATGAAGAATAGGATTCTTTAATCAAATACAGCTGATAAAATCTGAGAGCTTTGCTTTCAAACTCATTTGACTAATATTAGTGTTAGTATTTTCAGAAAGGTACCTACCAATCACTTTAATGAAATACAATTTACATACAATAAAATGCCAGATATTAAGTGTACGCTAATGTATACAACTGTCCCATCAATTAGGAAATATAGTAATATTATCAGTCCAGAAAGTTCCTCTTTTCTCTTTGCAGCCATTCCTAACCCCTGCCCTAGGCAACCACTGATCTGATTTCTATCACCATAGATTAACTTTGCCTGTCTTAGAATTTCACACAAATGAAATCATAGAATATATTCACTTTTAAGTTTTACTTCTTTCACTCAAGATAATGTAAATATCCAAACTCATACTCCAGTTTAACATTTCCTCCAAAGTGGAAACCATGGGATGCTTTGAGAATCCTTCAGGAAAAGAATTCACCTGTTTTGTTCTGCATATCAGTATTTAGTTCCTTTGCATCACTGTGTAATATTCCACTATGTAAACATATCTAATGGATATTTGTTGTTCCCAGTTTTGGGATATTGTAAATTAAGATTCTGTGAACTTTTATTTACAATTCTTTTTGTGGACATATGTTTTGATTTCTCTTGAGTAAATACGTAGGGGGTGGGATTGCTTGGTTATGTTCAACTTTGTAAGTAACTCCCAAATTGTTTTCCAGAGTGGTTGTTCACAGATAATCTATGAGGGTTTCCGTTGTTCCACATGCTTGTCAATTCCTGATATCATCAGTATTTGTAATTGTAACCATTATAGGTTTAAGTTGCATCTCATCGTGGGATGGTCAAATTTTTTCCTGTTTTTAAAAATTGAAGTATAGTTGACACACAATGTTATATTAGTTTCAGGTATATGACATAGTGATTCAACAATTCTGTACATTATACAAGCTCACCACCATAAGTATAGTTACCATCTGTCACCATACAAATTTATTGCAGTATTCTTGACTATATTCCCTATGCTGTACTTTTCATCCCTGTAACTTATTTATTTTATAACTGGAAGTTTGTACCTCTTAATGTCCTTTACCTATTTTGCCCATCCCTTCACCTACCTCCCCTCTGGCAACCATCAGTTTGTTCTCTGTATTTATGAGTGTGTTTCTGCTTTTTTTTGTTGTTGTTCATTTGTTTTGTTTTTCAGATTCCACATATGGTATTTGTCCTTCTCTGTCTGACTTATTTAGTATAATACCGTTTGGTCCATCCATGTTATCATTAATGGCCAGATTTCATTCTTTCTTATGGCTAAGTAAAATTCCGCATGTGGCAGGGGAGAGAGAGAGAAAGAAAGAGAGGGAGAGAGAGGGAGATATCACATCCTCTTTACCCATTCATCTATCAGTAGACACTTAGGTTGCTTCCATATCTTGGCTATTGTAAAGAATGGTGCAGTAAACATTAGGGGTGCATGTATCTTTTCAAATTAGTGTTTTCATTTTCTTTGGGTAATACCCAGCAGTGGAATTACTGGGTTATAAGGTATTTCTATTTTTAATTTTTTGAGGAACCTCCATACTGTTTTCCATAGTGGTTGCACCAATTTACATTCCCACCAAAAGTGCACAAGGGTTCCCTTTTCTCTACATCCTCATTTTTTTTTTTTAAATCTCTGATCCTCTCTTGGGTTTCCTTGTTGGTAATTCTAACAAGGGACTTGTTAGTTTAGAATATAATGTAGAGATGTAAAATCTTGCCCAGAATGAAATAGAGATTTTCACAGCTCATTAACTATTGACCTGTGATCAAACTGAATTTTAGGGCATTACTTCTGTTTTCCCCCCTTTCTTGGAAATTTAATTTACCTGAATATTACATCCTTTAACATTAAAATTTCTTTACAGAAGGCAAAAATTGAAGAAAGGCATTGTATTAGTCTCCTATGAGTATTGTTATAAATTACCACAAACTTGGCTTAAACAACAGAAATTTATTTTCTCACAGTTCTGAAGACCAGAAGAACAAAATCAGTTTTCCTGGACCAAAATCAATATGTCTACAGGGCTGTGCTTTCTTCAGAGGCTTTAGGGGAGAATCTGTCCCCTCCCTCTTTCAACTTCTGGTGGCTGCTGGCATTTCTTGGATTGTGGCCACATCACTCTAATCTCTGCCTCTCTCTTCACATTGCTATCTCCTCTGTGTGTGTCTGCCTCTCTCTTATAAGAACACATGTGATTGCATTATGGGCCCACCTGGATAATCTAGGGTATAATCTCCATCTTAAAATCTTCAATTTAATCACATCTGCAAAGATCCTTTTTCCAAATAAGGTGATATTTATAGGTTCCAAGGATTAGGACCTGGTGTATTGTTGGGGAGTAGATTTTTCAGCTTACCATATGCATTCAGCCTTAAAGCTAGTTGTGTCTAAAGTTGAGATTCCTTATCTCTTTTGAGGAAGAGCAATAAAGGATGTCTTAGAGAATAAAGAACTTACATAAACATACAGATTCCACGAAAAATTCCTGCAGGTTCCTATGACCTTCTGGACCCCATCTATGAATATCAGAAACAGAACGCCATGATAAGTAGAAATGGAGCCCCACAGTCAAGCATACTAGACTGTATTATTTATTCATAATTCTTTCTCCCCTCCAGCCTTTTTCATGGATTCTCCATAGGGTAGAGTGTTTTTTCCTCTAGTGAATTTGGGTTTGGCCTCATGACTTGGCAAATGGGATATGAGCAAAAGTGGTAGTGTATAGTTCCAAATTGAGGCTCTAAGAAGCTTGATAAGCTTGCATTAGCTCTCCCGGAGCTCTGGTCTCTGCCATGAAAAGATCTTGCCTCAAGTGGTCATTGTTCCTTCTGCCTGGGTCCTGGAAGGAAGACATGTGGAGCAAACCTGAACCTGATCCAAAACTGGGAGTCTAGCCTGGCCCAGAGAAGCCTAGATAACTTCTTCTGAACCACAGCTTACCTGAATATCTGTGAGCATGAATTAACTGTTGGATATAAGACACTGAGATGTTTGTTAGGTAGCATTGTCACAGCAAAAGCTGATTGATACACCATATTCAAATTTCTATTTACTTTTCTACTCTGGCAAGCTGTCTTGGACAGTATAGAAGAAAATCTTGGAGTACTCATTATTTTCCTTTCTCTAAAATCCTAGAACACCAGTTAACTAGCCAGCTCCCCATTTCCTCTTTCTTGCTCCTCTTAGGAAATGAATCAAAAGAGCTTCCTAACTAAAGGCATTCTAATGCCAAAAGAAAGTGCCAAGTGATGATACTTCAACATCACTTTAACATCTCAACATAAAATGGCTCATAATTCCAAAAAGGAAAATAAGCAAGATAAGAAGTCTTTTTTCTCACTTAAATGTGGATGCTGATTTCATAATAATATAGGGTTAAAGGAATTGGGGAGGAAATCTGCCATCTTTTTTCTAGAATCTGGGGAAACATTCATCTTCCCTCCTAATTTTTGATAGTTGCTAATTTCAGGGATCAACAAAAGGAGATGAAGTAAGAGATGGGACAAGTTGAGGGCTCAAACTTGGGATTTGAACTCCTGTAAAACAGGCAATTACCATGCTTGCCTCATGAATTCACAGTATTCATTGTATGTTGGTTTCACCCTTAGGCAAAATTTCGTTGTCTACAATGCAAGTATTTGTAAAACCTGTGCAGGTTTGAGGTTAATTTTGGTAAAACAACAGAACAGTGTCCCCTCCCCCAAATTTCACCTTATTGCCTTAATTAATTAATACAAGTGTGCCATATGCACTCTACTTATCAGGATTGTTGGTAGCAAGTTATAGCCAAGCCTTTCATCTAGAGAAAAGCTTATTAACCCTAAAATTCCATTGTATGAGAGTTTTTCTTTAAATAAGATTTGTTGGTGGTGGTGGTGCTCAATATTAGAAAAGCAAAGATAATGGAAATTCATAATTATCTTAAAAGAATTTCTTCCCTGAGTTCACTATTAGGACTTTTTTTCCCTCCCTAAAATTAGAAGATGATGCCTGGGGAGAAACATAAAGAATTGTTGATATAAAAACAGCCCTAAAAATTGATAGTGCTTGATAGCATGATAGAAGTATTAGTGAGTTGGGAGAATGGCGTGTCTTAGAGATAGCAGTTTGTATATTTCTCTTTATGAGGGGGTTGGCGAAATAAGATGTCTGTCATCTCAAGCTACCCTCACCTGTAATAGTGAAGGTCTGAGCTTTGTTCAGCTGGATATATTTAAAGTCATTAAAATGTAACAGATACAAAAGCGGTTCTGTCCCATCCATTTATAGTTTCCAACATAAATTGTTCCTTTGCATAGCACACTTAAAGTCAGGTCTGTTTTGTGTCAAAGCTAAGTGAAAATGGAAAAATAAAGCCAGAGAAGATGCTAAAGTTCATTGGTGTAGTAAAAAGTGAAAAGGAAAGTAAAACGGCATTCCATTTTCCAAAAGGCTACCAGCTCTGCCTTTGATGTTGAGATTGTTCACTTACCATGGAAAGTGGAAGATGTTCCATAATCATTAAATTGTCATTTTCCCCCATCCTGAACATTGTAGTGCGTTTCCTGTCTTAGGAAAGCAAGATAAATTAGGTTCAGGAGTCTCCATGGAAAGGCCACTTTTTATTCCATGTAATGCTGACCTTTTTTTTCCTTTCTAATGAATACAGTCTTAAAGTCCTCTTTACCTACAGATACATTCCTGTCTCAGAATGGTATTCGGGTTGTTATGCTTTTGTGTAGTTTTATTCCCTTCTAAGGCATCATCTTCTAGTTGGATGCTACTTTATGCTGCATGTAAGGTGATGGGAGCTCTTTAGCATGTTTGTATTTATTTGAGGTGTAATTGCAAGGCATTCTAATAGAAAGTAACACAAAACCTTAAGGGTCATTTTAAAACATCTATTTGTTGGATATGTGATATCTAGTCAATAGAGAAATTGATTTGGTAACAATTATTGGTTGGATCTCAGATTCTTCGTGCTTGTTTAACACATATGCCAAGGACAAACCTTGCTTAAAACTTTAGTGTTCATGCTGTTAAACACAGGCGGATGAAGCTTTATAGATTTGTCATTTGCAAGTATCTGTCATTTGCAAATATCTGTAATTTGCAAACATCTTCTTCCATTCTGTGGGTTGCCTCTTGGTTTTATTGACTGTTTCCCTTGTTGTGCAGAAGCTTTCTGTCTTGATGAAGTCCCACAAGTTCATGAGACCCAGCCTAAATCTTTGTTCCGTTTTCCATTCTGGGTTTCTCTCAAGCTCCTTATACTCAAGTCCCTGTCTTAACAAATGCTTTGTACCTATGTTTGACATGCCCTGCTCCTACTCTAAATCCACAACCAGAGCTTGATTCCCCACTCTCAGGCTACACAATTGCTAATAATAATAATAATAATAATAATAATAATAATAATAGCTACCTATTAATGGGGGCATGCTTATTATAAGAACCCAATACTAGACTTGTTAAATGTCTCTGTGCTTCCCAAAGTTGGAACAAATGTTTTCATATTAAAAATTATGTAGTTGTGGGCACCTGGGTGGCTCAGTTGGTTAGGCGACTGCCTTCGGCTCAGGTCATGATCCTGGAGTCCCAGGATCGAGTCCCGCATTGGGCTCCCTGGCCAGCGGGGAGTCTGCTTCTCCCTCTGACTCTCCCCCCTCTCATGTGCTCTCTCTTTCTCTCTCGTTCTCTCTCTCTAATAAATAAAATCTTTAAAAAAAATTAAAAAATAAAAATAATTATGTAGTTGTTTTAATAAGCATTAGAAACACTTTTATTTTTGAAAGTTGTGAACTTATTTTAACTGGATCAGAAAAAAACATAAGTCCTATTTCAGAGATTTGATTTCATGGATATTATTGCTTGGACAAGGCTAAGGGAGAGGAGAGAGTGAATTTAAAGTTGACAAATATTAAGAATGGCTGTTTTTCTCCTGAAGTTCTTGCTTCTGCAGATAGTTGGCATGTCCAGCTTCCCCGAGGGCCCCTCTTCATTTTATTCCTCCAGCCTAGAGGTGGGAATGGATTCTAGTAGTTGATAATTTCTGAGTTACTTCAGTATTTTGTTGATTCTCAACTTCTCCATCATCTCTAGACCAATGCTCTATATTAAATTATTTCTCTTGTGAATATGTAAAGTGGTTTCTGTTATACTGATTAGATCCTGCCTGACTGAAGTAGATGTCTTGATCACATTTATTTAAAGGTCTAGGGAAAAAAATAATAAAGGGCTAGAAAGCTGATGTTTAATAAACTTGCAACTGGCCCAGGGTCTACAACAAACAAGGGACAGACGAGAATTAAAATCTGGGTCTGTTAGATTCAACAGTATATTCTCTTGATTCCTGTTCTTCTGTACAGTCTCTTTTTTTTTAAGATTTTATTTATTTATTTATTTATTTATTTATTTATTATTTTTTGCCTTTTTTTATTATGTTGATCACCATACATCATTAGGTTTTTTTTTTACTTTTTAAAAAAAATTTATATTATTATGTTATGTTAACTACAATAAAATACATCATTAGTTTTTGATGTAGTGTTCCATGATCCATTGTTTGCGTATAACACCCAGTGCTCCATTCAGTACATGGCCTCTTAAATACCGATCACCAGGCTAGCTAACCCATCCCCCCACCCCCCTCCCCTCTAGAACCCTCAGTTTGTTTCTCAGAGTCCATAGTCTCTTTTTTTAAATTATGTTATGTTAATCACCATACATTACCTCATTATTTTTTGATGTAGTGTTTCATGATTCATTGTTTGCATATAACACCCAGTGCTCCCTGCAGAATGTGCCCTCTTTAATACCCATCACCTGGGTAACCCATCCCCCCAAACCCCTCCCCTCTAGAACCCTCAGATTTTTTCTCAGAGTCCATAGTCTCTCATGGTTCATCTCTCCCTCCGACTTCCCCCCACTTCATTATTCCCCTCCTTCTATCTTCTTCTTCTTCTTCTTCTTCTTCTTCTTCTTCTTAACATATAATGTATTATTTGTTTCAGAGGTACAGGTCTGTGATTCAAGAGTCTTAACATAATTCACGGTGCTCACCATAGCACATATACTCCCCAATGTCTATCATCCAGCCACTCCATCCCTCTCACCCCCTACCACTCCAGCAACCCTCAGTTTGTTTCCTGAGATTAAGAATTCCTCATATCAGTGAGGTCATATGATACATGTCTTTCTCTGATTGACTTATTTCATTCAACATAATACCCTCCAGTTCCATCCACGTCATTGCAAATGGCAAGATCTCATTCCTTCTGATGGCTGCATAATATCCCATTGTATATATATATATACCATCTCTTCTTTATCCATTCATCTGTCGATGGACATCTTGGCTCTTTCCACAGTTTGGCTATTGCAGACATTGCTGCTATGAACATCGGGGTGCATGTACCCCTTCGGATCCCTACATTTGTATCCTTGGGGTAAATACCCAGTAGTGCAATTGCTGGATCATATGGTAGCTCTATTTTCAACTTTTTGAGGAACCTCCATACTGTTTTCCAGAGTGGCTGCACCAGGTTGCATTTCCACCAACAGTGGAGGAGGGTAACCTTTCTCTGCATCCCTGCCAACATCTGTCATTTCCTGACTTGTTAACTTTAGCCATTCTGACTGGTGAGAGGTGGTATCTAATTGAGGTTTTGATTTGGATTTCCCTGGTGCTGAGCGATGCTGAGCACTTTTTCATGTGTCTCTTGGCCATTTGGATGTCTTCTTTGGAAGAATGTCTGTTCATGTCTTCTGCCCATTTCTTGATTGGATCATTTGTTCTTTGGGTGTTGAGTTTAAGAAATTCTTTATAGATTTTGGATACTAGCCCTTTATCTGATATGTCATTTGCAAATATCTTCTTCCATTCTGTTGGTTGCCTTTTGGTTTTGTTGACTGTTTCTTTCACTGTGCAAAAGATTTTTAGTTTGATGAAGTCCAATAGTTCATTTTTTCCCTTGCTTCCCATGCCTTTGGCGATGTTTCTAGGAAGAAGTTGCTGCAGCTGAGGTCAAAGAGGTTGCTGCCCATGTTCTCCTCTAGGATTTTGATGGGCTCCTGTCTCACATTGAGGTCTTTCAACCATTTGGAGGCTATTTTTGTGTGTGGTGTAAGGAAATGGTCCAGTTTCATTCTTCTGCATGTGGCTGTCCAGTTTTCCCAACACCATTTGTTGAAGAGACTGTCTTTTTTTCCATCGGACATTTTTTCCTCCTTTGCCGAAGATTAGTTGACCATAGAGTTGAGGGTCCATTCCTGGGCTCTCTATTCTGTTCCATTGATCTATGTGTCTGTTTTTCTGCCAGTACCATACTATCTTGATGATGAAAGCTTTGTAATAGAGCTGGAAGTCCGGAATTGTGATGCCACCAGCTTTGCTTTTCGTTTTCAACATTCCTCTGTCTATTCGGGGTCTTTTCTGGTTCCATACAAATTTTAGGATTATTTGTTCCATTTCTTTGAAAAAAGTGGATGGTATTTTGATGGGGATTGCTTTGAATGTGTAGATTGCTCTAGGTAGCATTGACATCTTCACAATGTATGTTCTTCCAATCAACGAGCATGGAACGTTTTTCCATTTCTTTGTGTCTTCCTCAATTTCTTTCATGAGTATTTTATAGTTTCTGAGTACAGATACTTTGCCTCTTTGGTTAGATTTATTCCTAGGTATCTTATGGTTTTGGGTGCAATTATAAATGTGATCAACTCCTTAATTTCTCTTTCTTTGGTCTTGGTGTATAGGAATGCCACTGATTTCTGTGCATTGATTTTATATCCTACCACTTTACTGAATTCCTGTATGAGTTCTAGCATTTTTGGAGTGGAGTCTTTTAGGTTTTCCACATACAGTATCATATCGTCTGCAAAGAGTGAGAGTTTGACTTCTTCTGCCCATTTGGATACCTTTTATTTTTTTTGTTGTCTGATTGCTGTGGCTAAGACTCCTAATACTGTGTTCAATAGCTGTGGTGATAGTGGACATCCCTGCCGCGTTCCTGACCTTAGGGGAAAAGCTCACACTTTTTCCCCATTCAGAATGATATTCGCTGTGGTTTTTCATAGATGGCTTTCATGATATTGAGGTATGTACCCTCTATCCCTATACTCTGAAGAGTTTTGATCAAGAAGCTGTACTTTGGGGTGCCTGGGTGGCTCAGTTGTTTAAGCGACTGCCTTCGGCTCAGGTCATGATCCTGGAGTCCTGGGATCGAGTCCCACATCGGGCTCCCTGCTCAGTGGGGAGTCTGCTTCTCCCTCTGACTCTCTTCCCTCTCGTGCTCTCTATCTCTCATTCTCTCAAATAAATAAATAAAATCTTTAAAAAAAAAAGATGCTGTACTTTGTCAGATGCTTTTTCTGCATTATTGAGAGGATCATATGGTTCTTGTTCTTTCTTTGATTAACGTATTGTATCACATTGATTGATTTGTGGATGTTGAACCAATCTTGCAGCCCAGGGATGAATCCCACTTGGTTGAGGTGAATAATCCTTTTAATGTACTGTTGGATCCTATTGGCTAGTATTTTGTTGAGAATTTTTGCATTCCTGCTCATCAAGGATATTGGTCTGTAATTCTCCTTTTTGATGGGGTCTTTGGTTTGGGGATCATGGTAATGGTGGCCTCATAAAAAGAGTTTGGAAGTTTTCCTTCCATTTCTATATTTTGAAACAGTTTCGGAAGAATAGCTATTAATTCTTCTTGAAATGTTTGGTAGAATTCCCCTGGGAAGCCATCTGGCCCTGGGCTTTTGTTTTTTGGGAGATTTTTGATAACTACTTCCATTTCCTTAGTGGTTATAGGTCTGTTCAGGTTTTCTATTTCTTCCTGGTTCAGTTTTGGTAGTTGATACATCTCTAGGAATGCATCCATTTCTTCCAGATTATCTAATTTGCTGGCATAGATTTGCTCATAATATGTTCTTATAATTGTTTGTATTTCTTTGGTGTTGGTTGTGATCTCTCCTCTTTCATTCATTATTTTATTTATTTGGGTCAATTCTCTTTTCTTTTTGATAAGTCTGGCCAGGGGTTTATCAGTCTTGTTAATTCTTTCAAAGAACCAGCTCCTAGTCTTGTTGATCTGTTCTATTGTTCTTTTGGTTTCCATTTCATTGATTTCTGCTCTGATCTTTATTATTTCTCTTCTCCTGCTGGGTTTAGATTTATTTGCTGTTCTAGCTCCAGCTCCTTTAGGTACAGGGTTAGGTTGTGTATTTGAGACCTTTCTTGTTTCTTTAGAAAGCCTTGTATTGCTATATACTTTCCTCTCAGGACTGCCTTTGCTGTATCCCAAAGATTTTTAATAGTTGTGTTTTCATTTTCCTTGGTTTCCATGAATTTTTTTAATTCTTTAATTTCCTGGTTGACCCATTCATTCTTTAGTAGGATGCTCTTTAGCATCCACATATTTGAGTTCTTTCTGACTTTCCTCTTGTGATTGAGTTCTAGTTTCAAAACATTGTTGTCCGAAAATATGCACGGAATGATCCCAATCTTTGGTACCAGTTGACACCTGATTTGTGACCTAGGATATGATCAATTCTGGAGAATGTTCCATGGGCACTAGAGAAGAATGTGTATTCTGTTCCTTTGGGATGGAATGTTCTGAGTATATCTGTGAAGTCCATTTGTTCCAGTGTGTCATTTAAAGTCTTTATTTCCTTATTGATCTTTTGCTTAGATGATCTGTCCATTTCAGTCAGGGGGGGTGTTAATGTCCCCCACTATTATTGTATTGTTGTCGATGTGTTTCTTTGTTTTGTTATTAATTGGCTTATATAATTGGCTGCTCCCATGTTAGGGGCATAGATATTTACAATTGTTAGATCTTCTTGTTGGATAGACCTTCTAAGTAGGATATAGTGTCCTTCCCCATCTCCTATTACAGTCTTTGCTTTCAAGTCTAATTTTTCTGATATAAGGATTGCCACCCCAGCTTTCTTTTGTTGTCCATTAGCAAGGTAAATTGTTTTCCACCCTCTCAATTTCCATCTGGAGGTGTCTTTGGGTCTAAAATGAGTCTCCTGCTGACAGCATATGAAAGAGTTTTTTTTTTTTTTTATCTAATCTGATAGCCTTTGTCTTTTGATTGGGGCATTTACCCCATTTACATTCAGGGTAACTATTAAAAGATATTAATTTAGTGCCATTTCATTGCCTGTAAGGTGACTGTTACTGTATATTGTCTGTGTTCCTTTCTGGTCTATGTTACTTTTAGGCTCTCTCTTTGCTTAGAGGACCCCTTTCATTATTGCTTGTAGGGTTGGTTTTGTCTTTGTAAATTCCTTTAATTTTTGTTTGTCCTGGAAGCTTTTTATCTCTCCTTCTATTTTCAATCACAGCCTAGCTGGATATAGTATTCTTGGCTGCCTATTTTTCTCATTTAGTGCTCTGGATATATCAAGCCAGTCCTTTCTGTCCTGCCAGGTCTCTGTGGATAGGTCTGTTGCCAATCTAATGTTTCTACCATTGTAGGTTACGTATCTCTTCTTCTGAGCTGCTTTCAGGATTTTCTCTTTGTTTCTGAGACTTGTAAGTTTTACTCTTAGATGTCAGGGTGTTGACCTATTTTTTTTATTTTGAGAGGGGTTCTCTGTGTCTCCTGGATTTTGATGCCTGTTTCCTTCCTCACATTAGGGAAGTTCTCTGCTATAATTTGCTTCAATATACCTTCTGCCCCTCTCTCTCTTTCTTCTTCTTCTGGGATCCCAGTTATTCTAATGTTGTTTTGTCTTATGGTATCACTTATTTCTCGAACTCTGCCATTGTGATACAGCAGTTTTTTTCTCTCTCTTTTTCTCAGCTTCTTTATTTTACATCTTTTGGTCTTCTATATCATTAATTCTCTCTTCTGCCTCATTTATCCTAGCAGTTAGAGCCTCCATTTTAATTTTACCTCACTAATAGCCTTTTCGATTTCGACTTGTTTAGATTTTAGTTCTTTTATTTCTCCAGAAAGCGTTTCTCTAATAACTTCCATGCTTTTTTCAAGCCCAGCTAGTATCTTTAAAATCATCATTCTGAATTCTAGTTCTGACATCTTCCTCATGTCCATATTGATTAGGTCCCTGGCAGTCGGTACTGCCTCTTGTTCTTTTTCTTTTTGAGGTGATTTTTTTCTGTCTTGTCATTTTGTCCAAAGGAGAATAGATGTATGAGAGAACAAAATTCGAAAGGGGTAACAACATCCCCAGAAAATATACACTAAAACCAATCAGAAAAGACCTGAAACCAGGGAAAAAGAAAGGGAAAGAAAGAAAAAAGAAAAAAAAGAAAAAGATAAGCAATCAAAAACAAAACAAAACAAAAAAACAGAATATGATCAAACATGATCATGCTGGTGCATAGATCAATGCCACACACTAGATTTTGGGCGTATTTTGGTTTGTTAGAAGAAAATGCTTCCCAAAATTTTAAAGAAAAAAAACTTATATATGTACAAAAATAAGGGTTAATACGATGAAGGGATGCAATATGACTGTAAAAATGAAAATTATAAAAGATTTTATAAAAGGAATTGATAGATAAGAAGTTGGTTGAACAAGGAAAGAAGAGGATTTAAAAAAAAAGAGAGAATGTGATCAGGCAGGAGACTAGAACAAAGCCATACACTAGAGATTTAGGGTATATTTTGATCTGTTAGAAGAAACTGTATCCCAAAATTTTAAAGGGAGAACAACTTTATATATATATATACATATACACACATACACATATATATATACATACATACATATATATATATATATATATATATATATATATATACACACACACACATGCACACACACACACACACACACACCCACTCACACACACACACACAAAAATAAGTTAACTAGTATGGATACAATATGACTCTATAAATGAAATATAAAAAAGATTTTTTTTTAAAAAAGAGATTGATAAGATGGTTGAAAAAGGGAAAAAGAAAAATTCAAAATAAAAGAAAAAAATTAACTTTTAAAGACTAAAGAATCATGGGGAAAAAAGCCATGAATTCTATGTGCAGAATTCCCATAGTGCTGGAGTTCTCCCATTCATATTGATCGGTAAACTTGGTCTTGGCTGGCTGTTCTTGCTTATCATCTGGGGGTGGGGCCTGTTGCCGTGGTTCTTACATGTCTTTGCTGGAGGTGGAATTGCCCTGTCCTTGCCAGGGTTCTGCTAAGTTATCTGCTCAGGTTTGCTCTGGGGAGCTTTTGTTCCCTGCAAGCTATCGTACAGTGTTGGAGGACTAGAGTGAAAATGGCGGCCTCCCAGTTTCCACCCCGGAGGAGCTGAGAACTCGGGGGTATCAGTCCTCAATGAGCCCCAGAGAAAAGCAGTCAGTCACTCCTGTCTCCCTGGCCGTACTCCATGCTCACCCGGCCTGGGACCCAGTGTTTCTATCTCTGGCACCCGACCCTGTGTGGATTCTCCAAACCCAGCAGATCCCTGCGGTGCGCTCCCGCGCTGCTACTCCCGGGGGAGGAAGGGGAGTCTCCCCGGATCTGCCGCTTGTTGGGTCCCTGCTGGAGGAGCAGTGGCCTGACTGTGTCTCCGATCACAGCAACCCCGAGCTGAGAGCCCACACCTTGGCTCCGTCTCTGCAGCCGGCTTCCCTGCTCCAATACCTGGGAGCTCTGCCACATTCAGGCACTCCTGGTCTTTCTGTGACCCTGGGGGTCCTCAGACCACACTGTCCCAGCAAAGGTTCCACCTCCTGCTTAGCCACAGGAGTGACGACCCTCAGCAGAGCAGACTTCTAAAAGTTCTGACTTTGTGCTCTGCTGCTCTGTCACTTGCCAGAAGCGGCCGACGGAGTCCCCCTCCCCCCGCCTATCCTCCCGAATATTGCCTCGGATTCACTTCCCCACATGTCCTACCTTCCAGAAAGTGGTCGCTTCTCTGTTCAGAGAGTTGTTGCTACTCTCCTCTTCGATCTCCTGTTGAGTTCGTAGGTGTTTAGAATGGTTTGATCCCTATCCAGCTGAATTCCTGGGACCAGACGAAATCCAGGTCTTCTACTCTTCCTCCATCTTGCTCCTCCCCGCTAGATTTTATTTATTTATTTATTTGATAGAGAGATCGCGAGAGAGGGAACTCAAGGTGAGTGAGTGGGAGAGGGAGAAGCAGACTTCCCGCTGAACAGGGAGCCTGGTGTGGGGCTTGATCCCAGGACCCTGGATCATGACCTGAGCCAAAGGCAGTCGCTTAATGACTGAGCCACCCAGGCGCCCCTTCTGTACAGTTTCACTGACTTCACAGTCTTGCTTGAAACCAGTCACATACCTGAATGGCCATTATGACCTGAAAATGTACCCCTTAATGAACAGTATTTTTTTCAATAGCAAGTAGGGTTGTCGTCTAGGAACCTGTTGCACCTAGAGAGTTTTTCCGTTTCCTGCTCTCCGCTCAATATGTCCCTACCCGTAACAACTAACCATTTGATCCTGCTGCTATTTAGGCAATTATTTGATTCTTTAGAACATTCCTTCAATCTGGAGTGACCTTAAAATCATCTTAACTATACTTCTTAGAATACCTACAGGAGAGAGATAGCAGGGTCAAATCAGGATAATTCAAGGAACAGGTGGCAGATTGTATTTAGCAAAGATGGGCACCCTGTTGTGTGTGTGTGTGTGTGTGTGTGTGTGTGTATGTGTGTATCTCATCCCACATGCTTCCCTTACATGTGAAGTTGACATACTTCCATCAAAAGGTAAAATCTGTGCTCCCTTCTCTTAAAACTGGGTGGCTCTTTTATTTATTTATTTATTTTTAATTTTATTGTTGTGTTAATCACCATACATTACATTATTAGTTTTTGATGTGGTGTTCCATGATTCATTGTTTGTGAATAACACCCGGTACTAAACGCAGAATGTGCCCTCTTTAATACCCATCACCAGGCTAACCATCCCCCACCCCCCTCCCCTCTAGAACCCTCAGTTTCTTTTTCAGAGTCCATCGTCTCTCATGGTTCGTGTCCCCGTCCGACTTACTCCCCTTCATTCTTCCCCTCCTGCTATCTTCTTCTTTTTTTTTTTCTTAACATATATTGCATTATTTGTTTCAGAAGTACAGATCTGTGATTCAACAGTCTTGCACAATTCACAGCGCTCACCATAGCACATACCCTCCCCAATGTCTATCACCCAGCCACCCCATCCCTCCCACCCCCCCACCACTCCAGCAACCCTCAGTTTGTATCCTGAGATTAAGAATTCCTCATATCAATGAGGTCATATGATACATGTCTTTCTCTGATTGACTTATTTCACTCAGCATAACACCCTCCAGTTCCATCCATGTCCTTGCAAATAGCAAGATCTCATCCCTTTTGATGGCTGCATAATATTCCATTGTGTATATATACCACTTCTTCTTTATCCATTCATCTGTCGATGGACATCTTGGCTCTTTCCACAGTTTGGCTATTGTGGACATTGCTGCCATAAACAATTGGGTGCACATACCCCTTCGGATCACTAGATCTGTATTTTTGTGGTAAATACCCAGTAATGCAATTGCTGGATCTTATGGTAGCTCTATTTTCAACTGTTTGAAGAACCTCCATACTGTTTTCCAGAGTGGTTGCACCAGCTTGCATTCCCACCAAAAGTGTGGAGGGTTCCCCTTTCTCCGCATCTCCGCCAACATCTGTCGTTTCCTCACTTGTTAATTTTAGCCATTCTGACTGGTGTGAGGTGATATCTCATTGAGGTTTTGATTTGGATTTCCCTGATGCTGAGCAATGTTGAGCAGTTTTTCATGTGTCTGTTGGCCATTTGGATGTCTTCTTTGGAGAAATGTCTGTTCATGTCTTCTGCCCATTTCTTGATTGGATTATTCTTTGGGTGTTGAGTTTGATAAGTTCTTTATAGATTTTGGATACTAGCCCTTTATCTGATAGGTCATTTGCAAATATTTTCTACCATTCTGTTGGTTGTCTTTTGGTTTTGTTGACTGTTTCTTTTGCTATGCAAAACCTTTTTATCTTGATGAAATCCCAATAGTTCATTTTTGCCCTTGCTTCCCTTGCCTTTGGCGATGTTTCTAGGAAGAAGTTGCTGCAGCTGAGGTCGAAGAGGTTGCTGCCTGTGTTCTCTTTTAGGATTTTGATGGACTCCTGTCTCGCGTTTTAGGTCTTTCAACCATTTGGAGTCTATTCTTGTGTGTGGTGTAAGGAAATGGTCCAGTTTCATTCTTCTACATGTGGCTGTCCAATTTTCCCAACACCATTTGTTGAAGAGACTGTCTTTTTTCCATTGGACCTTCTTTCCTGCTTTGTCAAAGATGAGTTGACCATAGAGTTGAGGGTCCATTTCTGGGCTCTCTATTCTGTTCCATTGATCTATGTGTCTGTTTTTGTGCCTGTACCATACTGTCCTGGTGATGACAGCTTTGTAATAGAGCTGGAATTCCGGAATTGTGATGCCGCCAGCTTTGCTTTTCTTTTTCAATATTCTTCTGGCTATTTGGGGTCTCTTCTGGTTCCATACAAATTTTAGGATTATTTGTTCCATTTCTTTGAAAAAAGTGGATGGTATTTTGATAGGGATTGCATTGAATGTGTAGATTGCTCTAGGTAGCACTGACATCTTCACAATGTTTGTTCTTCCAATCCATGAGCATGGAACGTTTTTCCATTTCTTTCTGTCTTCTTCAGTTTCTTTCATGAGTATTTTATAGTTTTCTGAGTACAGATCCATCGCCTCTTTGGTTAAATTTATTCCTAGGTATCTTATGGTTTGGGTGCAATTGTAAATCGGATTGACTGCTTGATTTGTCTCTCTTCTCTCTTTTTGTTGGTGTATAGGAATGCCACTAATTTCTGTGCATTGATGTTATATCCTGCCACTTTACTGAATTCCTGTATGAGTTCTAGCCGTTTTGGGGTGGAGTCTTTTGGGTTTTCCACATACAGTATCATAATATCTGCAAAGAGTGAGAGTTTGACTTCCTCTTTGCCAATTTGGAAGCCTTTGATTTCTTTTTGTTTTCTGATTGCTGTGGCTAGGATTCCTAATGCTATGTTCAATATCAGTGGTGATATTGGACATCCCTGCCATGTTCCTGACCTTAGGGGAAAAGCTCTCAGCTTTTCCCCATTGAGAGTGATATTTGCTGTAGGTTTTTCATAGATGGCTTTTATGATATTGAGGTATGTATCCTCTATCCCTATACTCTGAAGAGTTTTGATAAAGAAAAGATGCTATACTTTGTCAAATGCTTTTTCTGCATCTATTGAGAGGATCATATGATTCTTGTTCTTTCTTTTGTTAATGTATTGTATCACGTTGATTGATTTGCAGATGTTGAACCAAACTTGCAGCCCAGGGATAAATCTCACTTGGTCGTGGTGAATAATCCTTTTAATGTACTGTTGAATCCTATTGGCTAGTATTTTGGTGAGAATTTTTGCATCCATGTTCATCAAGGTTATTGGTCTGTAATTCTTTTTGATGGGGTCTTTGTCTGGTTTTGGGATCAAGGTAATGGTGTCCTCATAAAATGAGTTTGGAAGTTTTCCTTCCATTTCTAATTTTTGGATTAGTTTCAGGAGAATAGGTAATAATTCTTCTTGAAATGTTTGGTAGAATTCCCCTGGGAAGCCATCTGGCCCTAGGCTTTTGTTTGTTGGGAGATTTTTGATGACTGCTTCCATTTCCTTATTGGTTATAGGTCTGTTCAGGTTTTCTATTTCTTCCTGATTCAATTTTGGTAGTTGATACATCTCTAGGAATGCACCCATTTCTTCCAGGTTATCTAATTTGCTGCATAGAGTTGCTCATAATATGTTCTTATAATTGTTTGTATTTCTTTGGTGTTGGTTGTGATCTCTCCTCTTTCATTCATGATTTTGTTAATTTGGGTCATTTTCTTTTCTTTTTGATAAGTCTGGCCAGGGCTTTATCAATCTTTTTAATTCTTTCATAGGACAAGCTCCTAGTTTCGTTGATCTGTTCTACGGTTCTTTTGGTTTCTATTTCATGGATTTCTGCTCTGATCTTTATTTCTCTTCTTCTGCTGTGTTTAGGCTTTAGTTGCTGTGTTTTCTCCTAGCTCCTTTAGGTGTAGGGTTAGGTTGTGTATTTGAGACCTTTCTTTTTTCTTGAGAAAGGCTTTTATTGCTATATACTTTCCTCATATGACTGCCTTTGCTGTATCCCAAAGATTTTGAGCAGTTTGTTTTCATTTTCATTGGTTTCCATGAATTTTTTTAATTCTTCTTTAATTTCCTGGTTGACCCATTCATTCTTTAGTAGGATGCTCTTTAGCCTCCATGTATTTGAGTTCTTTCCGACTTTCCTCTTGTGATTGAGTTCTAGTTTAAAGGCATTGTTGTCTGAAAATATGCAGGGAATAATCTCAGGCTTTTGGTACTGGTTGAGACTTGATTTGTGACCTAGGATGTGATCTATTCTGGAGAATGTTCCATGGGCCATAGAGTATAATGTGTATTCCGTTGCATTGGGATGGAATGTTCTGAATATGTCTGTGAAGTCCATTTGGTCCAGTGTTTCATTTAAAGTCTTTATTTCCTTGTTGATCTTTTGCTTAGATGATCTGTCCATTTCAGTCAGGGGGGTGTTAATGTCCTCCACTATTATTGTATTGTTGTCAATGTGTTTCTTTGCTGTTGTTATTGTCTTATATAATTTGCTGCTCCCATGTTAGGGGCATAGATATTTATAATTGTTAGATCTTCTTTTTTTTTTTTTTTAAAGATTTTATTTATTCATCTGAGAGAGAGAGAGAATGAGAGATAGAGAGCATGAGAGGGAAGAGGGTCAGAGTGAGAAGCAGGCTCCTCGCTGAGCAGGGAGCCCGATGCGGGACTCAATCCCGGGACTCCAGGATCATGACCTGAGCCGAAGGCAGTCGCTTAACCAACTGAGCCACTCAGGCGCCCAATAATTGTTAGATCTTCTTGTTGGATAGACCCTTTAAGTACGATATTGTCCTTCTTCATCTCTTATTACAGAGTTTGTTTTAAAATCTTACTTGCCTGATATAAGGATTGCCACCCCAGCTTTCTTTTGGTGTCCATTAGCATGGTAAATGGTTTTCCACCCCCTCACTTTCAATGTGGGTTTGTCTTTGGGTCTAAAATGAGTCTCTTGCAGAACGCATATTGATGGGTCTTGTTTTTAATCCAATCTGATAGTCTTTGTCTTTTGATTGGGGCTTTCAGACCATTTACATTCAGGATAACTATTGAAAGATGGGAATTAATGCCATTGTATTGCCTGTAAGGTGACTGTTACTGTATATTGTCTGTGTTCCTTTCTGATCTATGCTGCTTCTAGGCTCTCCTTTTGCTTAGAGGACCTCTTTCAATATTTCTTGTAAGGCTGTTTTCGTTTTTGCAAATTCCTTTAGTTTTGTTTGTCATGCAAGCTTTTTATCTCTCCTATTTTCAATGACAGCCTTGCTGGATATAGTATTCTTGGCTGCCATATTTTTCTCGTTTAGCGCTCTGAAGATATCATGCCAGTCCTTTCTGGCCTGCCAGGTCTCTGTGGATAGGTCTGTTGTCAATCTAATGTTTCTACCATTGTAGGTTACATATCTTCTCCCAAGCTGCTTTCAGGATTTTCTCTTTGTCTCTGAGAATCGTAAGTTTTACTATTAGATGTCGGGGTTTTGATCTATTTTTATTGATTTTGAGCGGGTTCTCTGTGCCTCTGTTTCCTTCCCCACATTAGGGAAGTTCTCTGATATAATTTGCTCCAATATACCTTCTGCCCCTCTCTCTCTTTCTTCTTCTTCTGGGATCCCAATTATTCTAATGTTGTTTCGTCTTATCATATCGCTTATCTCTCAAATTCTGCCCTCATGATCCTGTAGTTGTTTCTCTCTCTTTTTCTCAGCTTCTTTATTTTCCATCATTTGGTGCTCTATATCGCTGATTCTTCTGCCTCATTTATCCTAGGAGTTAGTGCCCCCATTTTTGATTGCACCTCATTAATAGCCTTTTTGATTTCGACTTGGTTAGATTTTAGTTCTTTTATTTCTCCAGAAAGGGTTTCTCGAATAACTTCCACACTTTTTTCAAGCCTAGCTATTATCTTTAAAGTCATGATTCTGAACTCTAGGTCTGACATCGTAGTAATGTCCATATTGGGTAGGTCCCTGGCAGACGGTACTACCTCTTGTTCTTTTTGCTGAGGTGATTTTTTTCGTCTTGTCATTTTGTCCAGAGGAGAATAGATGAATGAGAGAACAAAATGCTAACAGGTTAACAATGTCCCCAGCAAATATACTCTACACAAATCAGGAAAGACCTGAAACCAGGGGAAAAGAAAGGGAAAGAAAGAAAAAAGAGAGAAAAAGAAAAGAAAAAGGGAAAAAGAAACAAATACAGAAGAAAACAAAAAAAAAAAAACAGAAAAAGAAACAAATACAGAACAAAACAAAACAAAAAAACAGAATATGATCAAATATGATCAGGCTAGTGCATAGATCAGTGCCACACACTAGATTTTGGGCATATTTTGGTCTGTTAGAAGAAAGTGCGTCCTAAAATTTTAAAGGAAAAAAAACATATATCTACAAAATAAGGGTTGATACAATGAAGGGATGGAAGATCACTGTAAAGATGAAAATTATAAAAGATTTTATAAAAGGAATTGATAAGAAGTTTGAAAAAAGAAAGAAGATTAAAAAAATGGGGAGTGAATGTGATCAGGCAGGAGACTAGAACAAAGTCATACACTAGTGATTTAGGTATATTTTGATCTGTTAGAAGAAACTGTATCTCAAAATTTTAAAGAGAGAACAACTTATATATATATATGCCCAAAATAAGGGTAACTACTATGAAGGGACAAAATATGATTTTGAAAATGAACATTAAAAAATGTTTTCTTAAAAAAGAGATTGATAAGATGCTGGTTGAAAAAGGGAAAAAGAAAAATTAAAAAAATAGTTAAAAAAATTAACTTTGGAAAAATAATGAATCATGGTAAAAAAGCCATGAATTCTACGTGCAGTATTTCCCTAGCGCTGGAGTTCTCCCGTTCTCCTTGATCGGTAAACTTGGTCTTGGCTTACTGGCTGTTCGTCCTGATCTTCTGGGGGAGGGGCCTGTTGCTGTGGTTCCCAAATGTCTTTGCCGGAGGCGGAATTGCCCTGCCCTTGTCGGTCCGGGCTAAGCAGTTTGCTCGGGTTTGCTCTCAGGAGCTTTTGTTCCCTGCAAGCTCTCGGTACAACTTTGGAGGACCAGAGTGAAAATGGTGGCCTCCCAATCTCCGCTGGGAAGAGCTGAGAACTCGGGGCCCCGCTCCTCAGTGCGCCCCCAGAGAAAAGCAGTCACTCCCGTCTCCCCGGTCTCCGGCCGCACTCCGTGCTCACCCGGCCTGTGACTGAGCGTTTCTATTTCTGGCACCCGACCCCGTGTGTAGTCTCCAAATCCAGCAGATCCCTGCTGTGCGCTCCCGCGCCACTCCTCTCGGGGAAGGAAGGGGGGTCTCCCCCGCTCTGCCATTTGTTGGGTCCCTGCTACAGGAGCAGTGGCCCGACTGGGCTGCGGATCACAGTTTATGGCCACCCCAAGCTGAGAGCCCACGCCTCGGCTCCATCTCTGCAGCCGCCTTCCCCACTCCGGTCCCTGGGAGCTCTGCTGCACTCAGGCACCCCCGGTCTTTCTGTGACCCCAAGGGTCCTGAGACCACACTGTCCCGCGAGGGTTCCACCCCCCGCTTAGCCACTGGAGCGACGTCCCTCTGCGGAGCCGACTTCTAAAAGTTCCGATTTTGTGCTCCGCGCCTCTATCACTTGCCAGAAGCAGCCGATGGAGGCCCCCTCCCCCACCGTCTATCCTCCCAAATATCACCTCGGATTCACTTCTCCGCACGTCCTACCTTCCAGTAAGTGGTCGCTTTTCTGTTCAGAGAGTTGTTGCTACTCTCTTCTTCTATCTCTTGTTGAGTTCGTAGGTGTTCAGAATAGTTTGATCCCTATTCAGCTGAATTCCTGAGACTAGACGAAATCCAGGTCTCCTATTCCTCCGCCATCTTGCCGAGGTTCTCCCTGGGTGGCTCTTTTAAACTACGTAGATCAACAGAATGCAGAAGTGATGCTCTGTGAATTCAGAGGTGAGGCCATAAAAGACAATAGGATACTCTCTGTCTCCATCTCTTTCTCTTTCTGTCACACACACTCACACAAACACACACACATGCACACACACAATGGGAAAATCCAGGTGCCACATTCAAAAAGCACCACAAAGAGACCCATATGGGGTGAAATTGAGGTTCTCAACTAATAGCACAAATCTGTCCACATGTGAGTAAACCACCTTGAAACTGTATCATCCAGTCCCAAATGCAACCACAAGAGAGACCCTATGTGTGACCTCCCTTGCCAAGCTCTTCTCAAATTCTTGACAAACAGGAACTGTGAAAGCTAAGACTTGATTATTACTTTAAGCTCTTATCTTTGAGGGTGACTTGTTAAGCTGTTGTAGGTAATCAAACAGAGGGTTTAATAAAGGGACTATTCAAAAAGCTATGTACAGGCTGAGGATAATGACAAGAGGTGGTACAGTATCCTGGAGCTTCTAGTAACCAGGCTGTTACCACTCCGTGGCCTTGGAAGCACAGAGCTGTAGAGAGAGGTCTACCTGGAGAGAAGCAATGATCTTTGGTCAAGGGATGCAGCCAGCCCCGTGCAGTCCTCAGGGAACTGGGCGGGGCGGGGGGGATAACACCTCAGCCTCACTGTCCTTCTCTTTCACATCACTGGCTGAGTGACTCCACATTGGCCACTGGCCAAAGGCAAGCATTAGAGGATGAGTTGTCCTCCAATAAACAAAGATACTGGGTGATGTGTTGATATGTTTGATTAGCTGGAAATACATGCAAGGAAGAAGCAGGCTTTTAACTAGGTAGGTCTTGTAATGATTCATATTTTTTATCTATTTTGAGCCTTACTAGACAGCCTAGTGCTGTCATTGTCCAACAATCCTACCTGTACTGGCCATCAAGGGCACCACTAGCTTTAACATTGTACATCTTTCCTTTCTGTGAACTGTCAACAAAGAGGGAACTACATTAGTTGGAGAGCTCTAATCCCTTGAGATGCCAGAGAGGATTTTATTAGCCAAAATATTTTATCCAGTCAATTCCAGTTTCTCTCTCGCTTTGGTCTTAACACTGACGTCTTTCCTTTGATCTTTCTTCCTTCTGTCCTGTCTATAGTTCTGCTACTTATATCCTCAGACAGTGTGTTTGGGTCATCTCCATGATCTCACCATCCCCTTACTGTTTAAATGCCTAATGTACCTTGTGTTCCAGCAAGCCAAAGTTCATGGGTCAATGCACTTTCCATCCCCTAATGTCCCTAAATCTATCAAGACTTCCTTTGTATCTTCCTTTCATTCACTATCTGGCATAATAAATCAGAACCATCCGCAAATTTTTCTCACTTGGCTCGATATTCTTTTAAAAACATCATTAGAACCTAGATTCTCAACCAGGACTGAGAATATGATTTTCATTCTGAGTAACTTGATAAGAAATCTCATGGGGGAGATGATGCTAAATAATGTGTAAGGTTGGTCATGTTTGGTGTCCTAGAAACTTCCTTTGTCTTTAAATGACAATCATGATCTTTTATTCATCATATAATGGCATTTATTATGTCAACAGTGCTATGTTAGTTGATGAAAGGAAGAAATGAGCAATCATTAGTAGCCCCAAGAAAGTATATTTAATCGATGACCAAATTTCTCCTTTATTTTATTCTCCTCATAATGAATCTCATTTAGAAAAAACCTTGTAGGTCATTAATTGTATTGGCCAAAGAGAAGCCTGTTTATATAACTGCAATAGATGTCACAGATGTTGATAGACACTCATCTGCTTTTATAACACAGGGAGACTATGGTTCACAGGCATAGAGGCTTAACTGAGGTTTTACAACTACTTGGTGGTGAGAAGAATTGATTTTCATATCTCTCCAGGATTTCCAGTTCAGTATTATTTCACATTAAACTGAGTATCTTTCCTCTAAAAGTTGTATGGTTTTTCACATCCATAAAGCCAACATGTCTTTTGATGAACCTCAATAAGTTTAAAGGAGAAATCATTTTCTTACAGAAGATACAGTGTTCTGCACACACTAGGTGTTCAGTAATTATTTGCTGAATGAATCAATGACAGGAACCTTCAGATAAAACCAGTTAAGTTCTGTTTCCTTTTTCTTCAAGTCGGGGTTGTGCAATGTTATCCTCAATTCAACCCTAAATCTATTTTCCCAGAAGCAGTGAGTGGTTTTCTACAAATATGCTATTTCTGGGATCTTGTTTGGCTCCAGTATTTTTTTTAAGAGCTTTGACTTTCCAGATTTGACTAGCAGCTGCTTTTTTGAATGATATACAGGACAACACATGCTTTTTGTGCCTGTTTCTTTCCTCCTGAACCCCAGAGGGATTGACAACAAGGATTGTGATTAATGGTGCTTGAGTTTTTCCCTTGCCCTCCTCCACACTTTTGTACTATGAGCATACTTCTTTAGAAACCTCTATCTCCATCTAAGTCTTGCTTTCTCATGTGTTTTTCCTTGCAGTGAGAATCTACTTAGCAAACTCTTTTCCCATTCCTTTACCCTGTTTCCTATTATTTTACCATCTAATATAATTCTCTTCTCTTCCACCCATTTTAACACATTATCATTATATTTCCCTCTTCACGAGAGGAAGTTAAGTTTATGGATAGTCTACTGTAGACCAAACAATGTTCTAGGCTTATCCGTGGGTCATCTCTATTAATTCATGTAGTCTTATGAGGTAAGTGATATTATTTCTGTTTTTTAAGGGAGAAGGCACAAATACAGTGTTGTCAAGTAATTTGCAAACATTTACATGTTGTAGCTGGATCAGACAGATCCTGGTTTGCTTCCACATGTATGTCTAATAATATAGAAGGTGTGCAATGTTGTCTTTGTCATTTTGGTAGTGACAGCACTATCATCATTTTCATGCATTTAGTTGGGAAACTGGTAAGTGGGAAGTTAGAATTGCCAAGGCTGATTTGGGAAGGAGAGATAGAAAAGAGAAACAAAAGTGCAATTTCTAATTTTTCCTCCAACATTAGCAGGGCCCCCAAGACCACTCTGGATTGCTAGATTTTCTCTTAATTTCCTGTGAGTAATTTCCAAAATTTTGCCACTCCCTTCAAATCCTCTACCCAACCTAACACTTCTCACTCCCAGGAGGTGACCTCACCTCATATTCCACTGTCAAAATAGAGAAATATTGGGCATCCGCCTGACTCTCAGCAAAAGAACATGCCTACTATATTTATTCTTTCCTGGAGAAATTAAGCCCTCCATTGATATGGCCACACTGGCTGACCATCATTTTCTTTTCCTTCCCAGCCAAGCTACTATGCTAAAGAGCCTCAATTACTTCTTCCACACTTTGTGGATACTTCTTACCCCTCTTCCTCACACTAAGGGCTGACTTGGCTTTGCCTCTCTCCAATGCTCCTGAACCTGCCATAATAAAGTTACTTCTGTATGGTGTCCTTCATCCCTCTGTGACACATGATGTTATTAATCATTCCATCTTTGTAACTCTTCAACTTCATGGTCTCTCTGGCTGAAAGAAGAACCACCACCTGGCTCTTCTCTGACTTTTTTTTGGGGGGGGGTCTTATCCTCTGCTGTCCAATCCTTATCATTTGGTACTCCTCAAAATTCTAGTCTTAGCCCTCTTTTTTTTTAAGATTTTATTCATTTATTTGACAGAGATAGAGAGTACAAGCAGGCAGAGAGGCAGGCAGAGGGAGAGGGAGAAGCAGGCTCTCTGCTGAGCAGGGAGCCCGATGCGGGGCTCAATCCCAGGACCCTGGGATCATGACTCAAGCCGAAGGCAGCCACTCAACCGACTGAGCCACCCAGGTGCCCCCTTAGCCCTCTTTTTCTAATGGAATTCATTCTCATGGTTCACCACCACCTCAAGATTATAGCTGAATCCTATTTTCTATATGTTAATAATTGCTTGACATTTCATCTTGAATGTTCAACAGATCTTTCGACTTCTCTACCTCTCCCTCAGTCTCTTTTGGATGTGCTTTTCCTTCCATAATCCCTCTCACAGTTAATTGGTATCACTGTTTGTCTGGTTACATGAACCAGAAACCAGGGAGCTACTCATAAGTCTTTTCCTTTCCTGTCAATTACATCCCATCCCATCACATAAAATCAGTCAACCCTCTAGTCATGATTATTTTATCTTCAAAGACTATTTGAATCTTCCTTTCTACTCTATTTCTTCAATCATTTCCATACCATTTCTCACCAATAACATAACAGAAGCATCAAACTGATTTCTCTGATGCCATTTTCCCTTTCTGCTACATTCTTTCTTGCCAGAGTGAACTGTGTAAAAGGGGGAAAATTGCCATGTCTCCCTTCATCTTATTCTTCAGTGGCATCACTTCATAGACATATACATTATAGATGCATAATACACTGTTGAAAGAGCTCTCCTAGCCTGACCCCTGACCACCTTTCCAGTTGCATCTATGTAGCATCTGAAGCTTTTTCACCCCTAACTTCCCTATACTTTAAACCTTTGTTTAAGCTCTTTTTTTTTTTTTTTTTTAACTTGGAATACCTTTTCCCTTTCTCCAACCCTCCACCTTCCTAAGTCATCCCTGTCTTTCAATCACCAGCTTGGAATTTTCTCCAGGAAGTCTTCCCCAAATTCCGAATTAAGGTTACAAAGATCTATCACAGTGCCTTGAGTAGATGCTTAATAAATGTTGAACTCTCTTCAAGCGACTGACCACACCCACATGTCTTGATTGCATCTCCTAATCTAAAGGAAATATGGAAACTTTAAGACAAGAATCCCTTCATCTTCTTGACATCAAATAGTCAATTATTCTTTTCTTTTTTGATATTAAAATATTATTTATTTTAAGTTCAATTAGCCAAGGTATAGTACATCATTAGTTTTTGATATAATGTTCAATGATTCATTAGTTGAGTATATCACCCACTGCTCATCATCATGTGCCCTCTTTAATGCCCATCACCCAGTTACCCCTTCTCCCCACCCACCTCTTTTTGTACAACCCTCAGTTTGCTTCCCAGAGTCAAGAGTCTCATATGGTTTATCTCCCTCTCTGATTTCTTCCCATTCAGTTACCCCCCCACCCACCCCTATTGTCCTCTGCACTGTTCCTTATGTTCCACATATCAGTGAAACCTTATGATAATTGTGTTTCTCTGATTGATTTACTTCACTTAACATAATACCCTCCAGTTTGGAGGTTTCTCAGGACATTAAAAATAGAGCTACCCTATGACCCAGCAATTGTACTACTGGGTATTTACCCCAAAGATAGAGATGTAGTGAAAAGAAGGAGCACATGCACGCCAGTGTTCATAGCAACAATGTCCACAATAGTCAAACTGTGGAAGAAGCTGAGATATCCTTCAGTGGATGAATGGATAAAGAAGATATGGTCCATATATACAATGGGATATTACTCAGCCATCAGAAAGGATGAATAGCTACCAATTATTCTTTTCACTACCTACACTATGTTTTTCTTTTCTCCTGTTCTGTCCAATTCTTCTCTTCTTTTGTCTAGAGTCTCCTCCAAAAGCAGAAATAAATAAGAGCAACCATAGTATCAGCTGGGGTAATAACCACATACATATCAAACAATTAGGATTAGAGCAAGAGATGGGAGATACACTGAATGAGCCAAGTTCTCATTATTTGTATCACGGAGTTAACTGATGTCATAAAGAAACAGTGCCATAAGCATATGTCTAAAGATAAGAATCTTTAGAAGGATTAAAATTAGAAATGATGATGTTGCCTTTGGGGAGTGGGAGTGGAGGTGAAAAAGGGTGAATGGATGATTTCTCTAATGATATGTTTGTTTCCATTAGAAGCATTAC
Source organism: Zalophus californianus (assembly GCF_009762305.2). NCBI lineage: Eukaryota > Metazoa > Chordata > Mammalia > Carnivora > Otariidae > Zalophus > Zalophus californianus. The sequence goes on along the minus strand of NC_045602.1, from coordinate 103,503,391 downwards.
TTTGGTATCAAGGATGTGTGATATAAGACAGGTACCTTAACAAAAAGAGTAATATTGCTTATCTCTCAAGGATATTTTTATTCAATAAGTTAATAAAATATCAAGGAGCTTTTAAATTTTAGAGTGTGGCTCAACTATCTTGTTATCTTATGAAGAAAACGTTTGTATTACTCACAGGAATACAATACAATACTCTCCCACCAGGAGGAATGGCATGGGAGCGCACCGCAGGGATCTGCTGGGTTTGGCGACGCCACACGGGGTCAGATGCCAGGGATAGAAACACTGGGTCACAGGCTGGGTGAGCATGGAGTGTGGCCGTAGACCAGGGAGACAGGAGTGATTGACTTTCTCTGGGGGCTCACTGAGGAGTGGGGCCCCGAGTTCTCAGCTCCTCCAGGGCAGAGATTGGGAGGCCACCATTTTCACTTTCATCCTCCAACGCTGTATGGAAAGCTTGCAGGGAACAAAAGCTCCCGAAAGCAAAACCAAGCAGATTACTTAGCCCAGCCCCAGCAAGGGCAGGGGAATTCTGCCTCCAGCAAAGATATCTGAGAACCACAGCAACAGGCCCCACCCCCAGAAAATCAGCAAGAACAGCCAGCCAAGACCAAGTTTACCGATCAGTGAGAATGGCAGAACTCCAGCGCTAGGGGAATACTGCACATAGAATTCATGTTTTTTTTCCCATGATTCTTTAGTCTTTCAAAGTTAATTTTTTAAATTTTCTTTCTCTTTTTTCTTTTTTTTTTGAATTTTTCTTTTTCCCTTTTCCAACCAACATGTTATCAATCCTTTTACTAAAAAATCTTTCTTATTTTTCATTTTTACAATCATATTCTATCCCTTCATAGTAGTTAACCTTATTTTTGGTATATGTATATGTTATTCTCTCTTTAAAAAATTTTGGGATACAGTTTCTTCTAACAGACCAAAATATACCCTAAATCTCTAGTGTATGGCTTTGTTCTAGTCTCCTGCCTGATTACATTCTCTCCCTTTTTTTTAAAAATCCTCTTCTTTCTTTGTTCAGCCAACTTCTTATCAATTCCTTTTATAAAATCTTTTATAATTTTCATCTTTACAGTCATATCCCATCCCTTCATTATATTTACCCTTTTTTTTGGTACATATTTTGAGAGGCACTTTCTTCTAACAGACCAAAATACACCCAAAATCTAGTGTGTGGCTCTGATCTATGCACCAGCCTGATCATATTTGATCATATTCTGTTTTTTTTGTTTGCTTGCTTGTTTGTTTTTTTATCTTTTTCTTTTTTTCTCTTTTTTCTTTCCCTTTCTTTTCCCCCGGTTTCAGGTCTCTTCTGATTTGTTTAGTGTATATTTTTCAGGGGTCGTTGTTACCATCTTAGCATTTTGATCTCTCATTCATCTATTCTCTCTGGACAAAATGACAAGATGGAAAAAATCACATCAAAAAAAAAAAAAAAGAAAAAGAGGCAGTACTGCCAGGGACCTAATCAATACGGACATTAGTAAGATGTCAGAACTAGAGTTCAGAATGACGATTTTAAGGATACTAGCCGGGCTTCAAAAAAGCGTGGAAGATAGTAGAGAAACCCTTTCTGGAGAAATAAAAGAACTAAAATCTAAACAAGTCAAAATCAAAAAGGCTATTAATGAGGTGCGATAAAAAATGGAGGCTCTAACTGCGAGGATAAATGAGGCAGAAGAGAGAATTAGTGATGTAGAAGACCAAATGATGTAAAAAAGAAGCTGAGAAAAAAGAGAGATAAACAACTACTGGAACATGAGGGCAGAATTTGAGAGATAAGTGATACCATAAGACAAAACAACATTAGAATAATTAGGATCCCAGAAGAAGAAGAAAGAGAGGGGTAGAAGGTATATTGGAGCAAATTATAGCAGAGAACTTCCCTAATTTGGGGAAGGAAACAGGCATCAAAATCTAGGAGACACAGAGAACCCCTCTCAAAATCAATAAAAATAGGTCAATACCTCAACATCTAATAGTAAAACTTACGAGTCTCAGAGACGAAGAGAAAATCCTGAAAGCAGCTCAGGAGAAGAGATATGTAACCTACAATGGTAGAAACATTAGATTGGCAACAGACCTATCCACAGAGACCTGGCAGGCCAGAAAGGACTGGCATGATATCTTCAGAGCACTAAACGAGAAAAATATGCAGCCAGGAATACTATATCCAGCTAGGTTGTCATTGAAAATAGAAGGAGAGATAAAAAGTTTCCAGGACAAACAAAAAGAAAAGGAATTTGCAAACACAAAACCAGCCCTACGAGCAATATTGAAAGGGGTCCACTAGACAAAGGAGAGCCTAAAAGTAACACAGACCAGAAAGGAACAGAGATAATATGCAGTAACAGTCACCTTACAGGCAATAAAATAGCACTAAATTCATATCTTTCAAGTCACCCTGAATGTAAACGGGCTAACTGCCCTAGTCAAAAGACACAGGCTATCAGATGGGATGAAAAAACAAGACCCATCGATATGCTGTCAGCAAGAGACTCATTTTAGACCCAAAGACACCCCCAAATTGAAGGTGAGGGGGTAGAAAACCAGTTACTATATCCTACTTAAAATGTCTATCCAACAAGAAGATCTAATAATTGTAAATATCTATGCCTCTAACATGGGAGAAGCCAATTAATAACAAAAGCAAAGAAACACATCGACAACAAGACAGTAATAGGGGGGAACTTTAACACCCCCCTCACTGAAATGGACAGATCATCTAAGCAAAAGATCAACAAGGAAATAAAGACTTTAAATGACACACTGGACCAAATAGACTTCATGGATATATTCAGAACATTCCATCCCAAAGGAACAGAATACACATTCTTCTCTAGTGCCCATGAAACTTTCTCCAGAATAGATCACATCCTAGGTCACAAATCAGGTGTCAACCGGTACCAAAAGATTGGGATCATTCCCTGCATATTTTCGGACCACAATGTTTTGAAACTAGAACTCAATCATAAGAGGAAAGTCAGAAATAACTCAAATACGTGGATGCTACAGAGCATCCTACTAAAGAATGAATGGGTCAACCAGGAAATTAAAGAATTAAAAAAATTCATGGAAACAAATGAAAATGAAAACACAACTGTTCAAAATCTTTGGGATGCAGCAAAGGCAGTCCTGAGAGGAAAGTATATAGCAATACAAGCCTTTCTAAAGAAACAAGAAAGGTCTCAAATACACATCTACCCCTACACCTAAAGGAGCTGGAGAAAGAAGAGCAAATAAAGCCTAAACCCAGCAGGAGAAGAGAAATAATGAAGATCAGAGCAGAAATCAATGAAATAGAAACCAAAAGAACAGTAGAACAGATCAATGAGACTAGGAGCTGGTTCTTTGAAAGAATTAACAAGATTGATAAACCTCTGGCCAGACTGATCAAAAAGAAAAGAAAATTGACCCAAATAAATAAAATAATGAATGAAAGAGGAGAGATCACAAACAACACCAAAGAGATACAAGCAATTATAAGAATATATTATGAACAACTCTATGCCAACAAGTTAGATAACCTGGAAGAAATGGGTGCATTCCTAGAGATGTATCAACTACCAAAGCTGAACCAGGAAGAAATAGAAAACCTGAACAGACCTATAACCACTAAGGAAATTGAAGCAGTCATCCAAAATCTCCCAACAAACAAAAGCCCAGGGCCAGATGGCTTCCCAGGGGAATTCTACCAAACATTTCAAGAATAATTAATAGCTATTCTTCTGAAAATGTTCCAAAAAATAGAAATGGAAAGAAAATTTCCAAACTCCTTTTATGAGGCCATCATTACCTTGATCCCAAAACCAGACAAAGACCCCATCAAAAACAGAATTACAGAACAATTTCCAATATCCTTGATGAACATGGATGCAAAAATTCTCACCAAAATACTAGCCAATAGGATCCAACAGTACATTAATATATTATTCACCATGACCAAGTGGGATTTATCCCTGGGCTGCAAGGTTGGTTCAACATCCGCAAATCAATCAATGTGATACAATACATTAATCAAAGAAAGAACAAGAACCATATGATCCCCTCAATAGATGCAGAAAAAGCATCTGACAAAGTACAGCATCCTTTCTTGATCAAATGTCTTCAGAGTATAGGGATAGAGGGTACATACCTCAATATCATAAAAGCCATCTATGAAAAACACACAACAACTATCATTCTCAATGGGGAAAAACTGAGAGCTTTCCCCCTATGTTCGGGAACATGGCAGGGATGTCCACTATCACCACTGCTATTCAAGATAGTATTAGAAGTCCTAGCCACAGCAATCAGACAACAAAAAGAAATCAAAGGAATCCAAATTGGCAAAGAAGAAGTCAAACTCTCACTGTTTGCTGATGATATGATACTGTATGTTGAAAACCCAACAGACTCCACCCCAAAACAGCTAGAACTCATACAGGAATTCAGTAAAGTGGCAGGATATAAAATCAATGCACGGAAATCAATGGCATTCCTATACACCAACAACAAGACAGAAGAAAGAGAAATTAAGGAGTCGATCTCATTTACAATTGCACCCAAAACCATAAGATACCTAGGAATAAATCTATCCAACGAGGTAAAGAATCTGTACTCAGAAACCTATAAAATACGCATGAAAGAAATTGAAGAAGACACAAAGAAATGGTAAAACTTTCCATGCTCATGGATTGGAAGAACAAACATTGTGAAGAAGTCAATGCTACCTAGAGCATTCTACACATTTATGCAATCCCTATCAAAATACCATCCACTTTTTTCAAAGAAATGGAACAAATAATCCTAAAATTTGTATGAAACCAGAAAACACCCTGAATAGACAGAGGAATATTGAAAAAGAAAAGCAAAGCTGGCGGCCTCACAATTCCGGACTTCCAGCTCTATTACAAAGCTGTCATCATTAAGACAGTATGGTACTGGAACAAAAACAGATACATAGATCAATGGAACCAAATAGAGAGCCCAGAAATGGACCCTCAACTCTATGGTCAACTAATCTTTGACAAAGCAAGAGAGAATGTCCAATGTAAAAATGACAGTCTCTTCAACAAATGGTGTTGTGAAAATTGGACAGCCACATGCAGAAGAATGAAACTGGACCATTTCCTTACACCACACCCAAAAATAGACTCCAAATGGTTGAAAGACCTCAATGTGAGACAGGACTCCATCAAAATCCTAGAGGAGAACACTGGCAGCAACCTCTTTGACCTCAGCCGCAACTACTTCTTCCCAGACATATAGCCAAAGACAAGGGAAGCAAGGGCAAAAATGAACTATTGGGACTTCATTAAGATAAAACGTTTTTGCACAGCAAAAATACAGTCAACAAAACCATAAGACAATGGTCAGAATGGGAGGAGATATTTGCAAATGACATATCAGATAAAGGGCTAGTATTCAAAATCTCTAAAGAACTTATCAAACCAACACCCAAAGAAGAAATGATCCAATCAAGAAATGGGCAGAAGGCATGAACGGACATTTTTCCAAAGAAGACATCCAAATGGCCAACAGACACGTGAAAAAGTGCTCAACATCGCTCTGCATCAGGGAAATCGAAATCAAAACCTCGATGAGATACCACGTCACACCAGCAAAATGGCTAAAGTCAACAAGTCAGGAAATGACAGATGTTCGCAGGGATGCAGAGAAAGGGGAACCCTCCTACATTGTTGGTGGAAGTGCAAGCTGGTTAGCCACTCTGGAAAACTGTATGGAGGTTCCTCAATAAGTTGAAAATAGAACTACCCTACAGCCCAGCAATTGCACTACTGGGTATTTACCCCAAAGATACAAATGCAGGGATCCAAAGGGGTACGTGTACCTCAATGTTTACAGCAGCAATGTCCGCAATAGCCAAACTATGGAAAGAGGCAAGATGTTCATTGACAGATGAATGGATAAAGAAGATTTGGTATACATATACAATAGAATATTATGCAGCCATCAAAAGGAATGAAATCTTGCCATTTGCAGCGACATGGATGGAACTGGAGGGTATTATGCTGAGCGAAATAAATCAATCAGAGAAAGACATGTATCATATGATCTCACTGATATGAGGAATTCTTAATCTCAGGAAACCAACTGAGAGTGCTGGAGTGGTGGGGGGTGGGAGGGATGGGATAGGTGGGTGATAGACATTGGGGAGAGTATATTCTCTGGTGAGTGCTGTGAATTGTGTAAGACTGTTCAATCACAGATCTGTACCTCTGAAACAAATAATACATTATATGTTAAAAAAAAAAAAAGAAAAAGAAGAAGAAGATAGCAGGAAGGGAAAAATGAAGAGGGGGAAATCGGAGGGTGAAACGAACCATGAGGGACTATGGACTGTGAGAAACAATCTGAGAGTTTTAGAGCTGACGAGGGTTGGGGGATGGGTTAGCCTGGTGATGCGTATTAAAGAGGGCACATACTGAATGGAGCCCTGGGGGTTATAAGCAAACGATGAATCATGGAACACTACATCAAAAAGTAATGATGTAATGTATGGTGATCAATATAACATAAAAAATAAACTAAAAGGTAACCTATAGAATTGGAAGAAGATATTTGCCAATGACATGTTTGATACAGTGTTAGTATCCAATATACACAAAGAACTGATACAACTCAACACCCAGAAAACAAATAATCCAATTAAAAAATGGATTGAAGATAGGAACAGACATTTCTGCAAAGAAAATATCCCAGGTGGCAAACAGACACATGAAATGATGCTCAACATCACTCATCAGCCCAGAGATGCAAATCAAAACTACAATCAGATATCGCCTCCTACCTGTCAGAATGGCTAAAATCAAAGCCACAAGAAATAACAAGTGTTAGGTACGATGTGGAAAAAATGGAACTCTTGTGCATTTTTTGTTGGAATGCAAATTGTTACAGCCACTGTGAAAACAGTATGGAGCTTCCTTAAAAAGTGATCCACAATTACAATAGTGGGTATTTTTTTTTTTTTAAGATTTTATTTATTTGACAGAGAGAGACACAGCGAGAGAGGGAACACAAGCAGGGGGAGTGGGAGAGGGAGAAGCAGGCCTCCCGCGGAGCAGGGAGCCCGATGCGGGACTCGATCCCAAGACCCCGGGATCATGACCCGAGCCGAAGGCAGACGCCTAACGACTGAGCCACCCAGGCGTCCCAATAGTGGGTATTTTTACCCAGAGAACACAAAAGCACGTATTCCAAAGGATATATGTACCAGTATGGTTATTGCAGCATTATGTACAATAGTAAAATATGGAAGCAGTCCAAGTAAACATCAACAGATGAATGGAGAAAGATGTGATATATATATGTAAATATATCACACATAGATATACATATAAATGTGATGTATATACATATATGTACATATGTACACACACAATGGAATATTATTCAGCCAGTAAAAGGAATGGAATCTTGCCATTTGCAATGACATGGATGGAGCTAGTGAGTAAAATGTTAAGCGAAATAAGTCAATCAGAGAAAGACAAATACCATATGATTTCACTCATGTGGAATTTAAGAAACAAGTGAAAAAAGGCGGGGGAGGGACAAACCAAGAAACAGATTCTTAACTGCAGAGAAGAAACTGATGGTTTACCAGAGGGGAGGCGGGTAGGGGGATGGGTGAAATAGGTGAAGAGGAATAAAGAGTATACTTACTATGATGAGCATTTAATAATGAATGTATAGAATTGTTGAATCGCTATATTGTACACCTGAAACTAATACAACACTGTATGCTAACTATACTGGAATTAAAATAAAAAACTTAAGAAAAAAAGAACAATTGACCACATTTGTGAAAAGCATTTGAAATAAATCCAAAGATGGAATTGCTAAATTTTAGTACCTGAATGTTTCTTTATATAATATTGCATGCATGTTGAGTAAGGAGATAATGATGTAAACAATATTGAGTGTTGTGGGATTTTTTTATTATAATTTTTAATTGAATTTTACAAACATGACAGAAATGTTTTGTTGTGATAGTTTTAATGAGCCATTTCCTTATTTGGTAATGGTTTCATTCTTATCATAAAAGTAAAATTACATGTCTTTTTTCGCATATCTCCTACTGTTTGATAACCCTGTCTTGTTTTCTAGGATTCTAACTTTCATATCTGCTACACATAGCACTTAAGCAATGCCCTCTCTCTCTGTTTCTGTAAGAATGTCAAATTCTGTACCAGTAATACTGTTTAATCTTCTAATAAAATAAACACATTATAGGAAAGTACTTCAGCTTTTGCTTCTTAATTACTCTAATTTGGGCCCCAGCTGGGGCTCATCTCTAACAATCTTCATTCCATCAGATAAAGGGGAATTGTTTAAAACTGTTCTGGGTTAGTTGTAAACAATGGACCAGCTTCTAAAAAGTTTATCTCAACGTTGATATCTGATAAAAGCAAAATATTAAGTCTGAATCAAAATGAAAAATGTTTTGAGACTTTTCCCTGTTCAGATGGTCTCAGTTCATTATTGTGATTAACCTGAAGACATTTTTTATTTAATAGCTTCATTTAGCTGTTATGAAAACTTTTAAAAGCTTTTTTTTATATCTTTTATTTTAAAGATTTACTGAAAGACTAAAATAAGGAATTTTTGAAACAGTACAGGAGATAAGGTTAAATTTTAGGTAAGGTAAGTTTACTATTTTAGGTAAATGGTGAAATACAGGAACGTTGAAAACAGTGTTGAAGATCAGGATGAAGAAGGAAAATAAATAATAGGACAAGAGAAAATATGGGGCATAGGTAAAGATGCACCAGTGGATTGTGTGTCCACGATCCTTCTTACCTCTATTCTCATATTATTACACATAAGTATTCTGCTCAAAAATGCTATTCAGAGAGGAGACAGAGGTTACTAGAGATAATTTAGGAGATATACAGATAGTATGTGTATATATATGTGAAATATATGTATAATATAAACATAAAGCAGCACTTTCTAATTACTGATAATCTAGAAAATTCAGAAAGGTAAAACAAAGAAAATTATATAAGAGTCCTCATACTTCCCACCACAAGCAGAAATCCTCTTAACATTTTCTATCTGTAGTTATGTTAACTTTTTCATTTTTTAAAAGATTTTAATTTTATTTCTTATTTTTAAACTTTAAAAATTATAACACTTTAAAACTACTTATTAAAATAATTATTCTACTACCTCATTTATAGAAAAGTGCATAAATTGTAAATATACAGCTTGATGAATTTTCATAAACTGAATGCACAGTCATTACATCAGCAATTTTTCAACTGTTTACATTTTTAAAAGAATCAGATGCCACCTGCTACATGACTCTTTTCTTAGCCCTGCAGTAGAGATAATTGTTTCCTAATTGTGACAAAATTAGCTAGATCCATTAATGGGGCCTGAGGATGAAAAGAGGGGTCTTGGTCACAGAACCAGCATGGTAGTCAGCCCTGATGCAGCCATCCTGGCAAGATACACATAGCTGGGAAGGAGAGTGTTGAGGAACATAAAAACACAGGAACTGTTTAAGGTCCCCTCTGGAAGATGAGAACCCAGAGAGCAAATGGCAGTGGGAGGCCAGCACTGGTAGTGCCAATAGGGCAGTGGTGATGACAGCCCCAGAGCAAAGGGCAGCCTAGGTAGGGATTTGAGCAGAGAAGGAGCAGCAGCCTGACATTCAAGCATTTGAATGTGCACAGAGACCTGGATCTAGGGGGTAGGAGAAGTGGGTAACAAGAGCAGAATAAACTGGCAGGAACCCCAGCTGGGGCCAGAGTGTAAATTTAACAAGCCTTGGAATGAATGAAGGTCCTATAGCAGGAGAGAACCTCGGTAAGACGAGGGAAGGGAGCATTTAAGAAAATTTAAAAGAAAAGTAACTGAATCACAGCAATAACAGGAACATCAAATACTAGCAGGAGAATAGAAGGAGATACGAGGAATTGTAAATAAATCAAATTTTCCTCATATCTGAGCATCAGGGTGTGGTGTATACAACTAATACATAACAAAATAGAAATGCAGAATAGAGAAGAGAAATAAACAGTAGAATAGAAATAGAAAGGTAAAATGGAAAGTTGATACAAAAAGATATAAAAAAAAGGAAAAAAGTAGGAGTAGAAAGAATAAAAATAGAAATAAGTAGAAAAATAATATAGAAATAAAATAGATATGATCTAAGGTACAAAAAATTATCTTGAATTATGTGGTGAATATTTAGATGGAATAGAATAACAGATAATTAAAAATGCTATTTTTGGTCACATATTCTTCTTGTCATTCATTTTAAATAACATTTAATTTTAGTTCTGATTTCTTAGAGGAATTAGAAGAATTTTAAAATCGGTTTTACAATAGTTTCCTTGAAAAGCATATGCTTATTGTGAACATATAATTTAAGGCAATGTAGCCAAATAATGTGTCCTGTATAAATTTAAACTTTTGGGGTTCACTGATTTTTCTTTGAAATATACAAATGCAATGGAATATTACTCAGCCATCAGAAAGGATGAATACTTATTATTTACGCTGACGTGGATGGAACTGGAAGGTATTATGCTGGAGGGTATTATGCTGAGCGAAATAAGTCAGTCAGAGAAATACAATTCTTATATGGTTTCACTCATATGTAGAATATAGGAAACAGCACAGAGGATCATAGGGGAAGGGAAGAAAAGCTGAATGGGAAGTTGTCAGAGAGGGAGAAAAGCCATGAGAGACTCTTAACTATAGGAAACAAACTGAGGGTTGCTGGAGGGTAGGTGGGTGGGTGGATGGGGTAATTGGGTGATGGGCATTAAGGAGGGCACGTGATGTGATGAGCACTGGGTGTTACATGCAACTGATGAATTATTGAACACTACATCTGAAACTAATGTACTATACGTTGGCTAATTGCATCTAAATAAAAAAATATACAAATGCCATTTTCTGGAACCTCATTTTGAGTTATAGCTTCACTGAATATAGAGTTCCAGTTAAAAGGAATTTTCCCTGAATAATATAAAGTTAAAGCTCCATTATTTTTTAAACAGTTGTTGGAGCTGTTGAGAGGCTGCAATTAGTGTCTTTGTCATTCTTTTCTATGTAATTTATAGTTTCTCTGGCAACTTTAGGTTTTGGGTTTTTCTTTTTTTCTTCATTCTCACCAAGGTAAGTTCATATATGGATTTATTTTATCAATCCAGTTCCACACTCAGTGTACTGGTTTTTTGGGGTTTTTTTTTTTAAGCATATTTTAATTTGAGGTCTCATGTAATCCTTCAGTCTGGAAAGTTCTCATCTGTTTATTGATGTTCTATTTTTTCTTCTCTATTCTCCTTCTGGAACTCCTATTAGATATTGGTAATCTACTGAATCTGTCCCCTCTGTGTCTCTATTATTATTGTTATTGAAATATAATTCTTGTGTCCTAAAACATACCCTATTAAAGTCTACAATAGTGTTTAGTATATTCCCAAAGTTGTGCAATTATCACTACTGTTTAATTCCAGAACATTTTCATCACCCTCAAAAGAAATCATGTACTTATTAGCAGTCACTTCCCATTCCTCATTCCCTCACCCCCTAGAAACCACAAATTTACTTTCTACCTCTATATATTTGCTTATTTTAGACAATTTATATAATTAGAATCATACAATATGTGGCCTTTTTTGGTCTGGCTTCTTTTACTTAGCACAATGTTTTCAAGGTTCATCCATGTTGTAGCATGAATCAGTACTTAATTTCTTTTTATGGCAGAATAATATTTCATTGTATTGATATGCCATATTTTATTTATTCATATAAACATTTGAGTTTTTATACTCTGTGGCTATTATGAGCACTACTTCTGCAAACATTTGTGTATAAGCTTTAGTGTGCATATATATATTTTCAGTTCTCTGGGGTATGTACTTAGGAAGAGAATTGCTGGGTCATATGGTTACTTTAACTTTTTGAGAAACTGCCAAACTCTTTTCCAAAGATGCTATACTATTTTACATTCCCCCAAGCAATGCATGAGGGTGCCAGTTCCTCCATATCCTAAATAATAGTTGTTATTCTCTTTTTTATCAATAGCCATCCTAGTGGGTGTGATGATATATATCACATTGTGGTTTTGATATGCATTTTCCTAATGACTATGATGTTGAATATCTTTTCATGTACTTCTTTATTCTTTACTCCAGAGGCTAGAACCTTATCAGCTATATGATTTGCAGGTATTTTCTGCCATTCCGTAGGTTCTCTTTTCACTTTCTTGATGATATCTTTGAGGCGCAAAAGTTTTTAATTTTGATCAAGTCCAACTTATCTGGTTTATTATTTTGTTTAATTTTTTATATTCTAGTATATTTTTAACTGCTTATGCTTTTTGTGTCATATCTAAGAAACCGTTGTATAATACAAGGGTATGAAGATTTATATCAATGTTGCCTTCCATGAGTTTTATAGTTTTATATCTTACATTTAGATCTTTGATCTATTTTGAGTACGTTTTTACATATGATGTGAGTTAGGAGTCCAGTTTTCTCATTCATGTGGATATTTAGTTGTCCCAGCATCATTTGTTGAAAAGACTATTCTTTTCTTCCACTGAATTGTCTTGGTACTCTTATTGAATTCAGTTGACTATAAATATATGGATGGTGGTGACTGCTTTTCTCAGCCAGTGTTCATGCTCCAAGAACCCCTGCATTAGTCTCCTGACTCACACAGTGGCCCTGGCTCTGGTCTCTGGGTGTGCTTGGGCCACATTTTCCGTAGGAAATAAATTCAGGTCACCAGCATCTCTGTCCAGTGCACAGCTCAAGAGCTGGCACTGTCAGCCTTTACCTTGTTCTCTCTGTTTTCACTTACTTTCTCTTTTTATATTAATGCATAATTTGTTAGCTAGTATTTGTTTTTATTGATTAAAAATATTGTCTGTTTGGGGCATCTGAGTGGCTCAGCTGGTGAGGCATCTGACTCTTGGTTTCAGCTTAGGAGTCACGATCTCAGGGTCCTGGGATCAAGCTCAACGTCGGGCTGTAGGCTCAGTGGGGAGTCTGCGTGAGGATTCTCTCCCTCTCCCTCTGCCCCTTCCCCCCACTCTCTCTCTCTCTCTCAAATAAATAAATAAATCTTAAAAAATATTATCTCTCCTACTTACCTATCTAATTTCTATGTGTATGGTGGGAGGGCTCTTGTCTTTTGTGTGCCTCTTTTTGCATCTTGACCAGAAATACATAAAATATATATATTTTCCATAGGTTCTGTGTCAGGTACCTATTGTTAGAATAATGCTGTGAAACAACTACAAGTCCTCAGTTGCGTATAATTATAACACTTACTGTTCACAGTCCGGGAGTGGTTGGCTAGAAAGTTCTGCTGATTTTGGCTAGGTTTATTTGATGATCTGGAAGTTGGCTGGCTATTGGCTAATTTAGGCTAGCCTCAGCTAGGATCACTGGGACTTTCAGCCTCCAGTCAGCTAGCTCAGACATTTTCTCATGGGGATGTTAGAAACAAAGAGAGAAGGTAGAAGCTTTATTTCAATTCTCTGCTATTTCTGTTATGATAACTGTGGCTAAAATTTCATGTCTGTCTCTGTGCCGCTTATGTTGGGAGGGCACTAAAGTAACACAGAAAGGGCAAGGGTATGGATGGATAGGTGAAGAACTGGGAACACATTTTGTAATACGTCTATCACAGGAGTTTAAAAAGTGTGCTATGACTCCATAATATAAAAAAGGAAAAGGAAGGAAAATGAAGAGGATAGAAGTCACCTGTACCTCTGAAACAAATGATACATTATATGTTAAAAAAAAAAAAAAAGAAGAAGATAGTAGGAAGGGAAAAATGAAGGGGGCGGAAATCAGAGGGGGAGAGGAACCATGAGAGACTATGGACTCTGAGAAACAAACTGAGGGTTCTAGAGGGGAGGGGTGGGGGGATGGGTTAGCCTGGTGATGGGTATTAAAAAGGGCACGTACTGAATGGAGTACTGGGTGTTATATGCAAACAATGAATCATGGAACGCTACATCAAAAACTAATGATGTAATGTATAGTGATTAACATAACATAAAAAAATAGAGAAAATTTTGCTGGCATAGTATCAAGCTGCTTAATGGACACGTTGAAGTTCACTAGATTGCTCTGTATACTTTTATAAGTGTTTGGCAGTTCTCCATAATAAAAAATTAAAATAAGGTATAATCTATGTTTGTTGGCTATAAAAGTCTTTATCTAGGTCCATTATATCAAAGCTATTGTTTTACTCAAATCTTACATATCCCTAGTTATGAATTTCTATTGCTTCTTCATTTTTTAATATGGTTGTACTAAACTCTCCCACTGTAATTGTGATCTTTTCATGGGCTTTCCCAAGAAAATATTTTTGGAGTATGTTTGAGAAACTTAAAGGTAATAGTACCACCTTCCCTTTGCCCCATTTCATAGATAGAAGGGTGTGTGTTGAACAGATCTGTCCTGAAATTTGTGAGTATTTGGAAACTAGATATTATTCATCATTTCTCTTTGTAGATTACTAAGAAGCTTGTCTACACTCTGTAAGCTAGCTGAGCATTAGGGGTAGAAGGACTAGGAATGAGATACCCATGTCCATTTCTGACTTTTGGCTTATGGAGAGGCTCCTGTTAGTTCCTATGACCTCTGGTATGTTGATGTTGTGGTTAGCCACTGGGGCTGTCCTGGTGATAAATTGGCTAAATAATTAGATACATTCCCAGAAGGGAATATGTAGTTAATGGCTCACAAGGGCCCTAGGGAAGGTGGCTGTCCCTCTGAGGGTCCTTTGTGCCCAGGAGCAGAAAGGGAGCTAACTCATATACTGGGTAAACATTTGTATCTTTGTTTTCATTTACTCCCTATGTATAGTTTTTAAAATTGAAAGTATTTTTCAATTATATATATGTGTGTGTGTATGTGTGTGTATGCTGTTATAATTTTCTTTTGATACAGTTCTGTGTCAAAGATCTCATGTGATAGCATACCAAGTTATTAGAATATTTTGAAAATATATTCATTACCTTTATTCATGAAGTAGAAGTAATAAAACAGTAGAGATAGGTAACAATTATCTGTTGCTATGCTGTGAAACTGTCTTGCATTCCCTCTCATTATTACCACCTTTGATACCACTGAACAGGTTGACCTCTGGTTCTTGAAGAGCCCTTTGTTTTCCCTCCTAATATCATGTTGGAATTTGAAAGAACAGTGGGCCTTTTGGTTCACTGCATTCCACTGGGACCCTTCCAACTCCAGCTCATTAGAAACACCCCCGAGTCTGAGGACTAACTATGATGTCATATGTCATAGCAATGAAGTAATTGTGGCAGGCCAAGGCAAAGAACAATTTTATTTTTGCTGCTTTGAGAAATTTCTTATATTGTTTCAAATGTAACTCACCTTTCAAGTAAAAATTATTACATGTAGATTCTCAGGGTCAAAAGAACAAGTGAAAACTTGTTAGATAGGGTCAACCTGGAATTAGTTGAGGAGATGTTTGTGTAGATGACCCCCTTCCCTAGGTTTGGCTCAATATTTCTGTCCCTTTCAGGTGTTTCTAATAATAAACATTTCATTCCAGAAGAAAGCATGTGAGAAGACTGTAAGGAGTTCTGTGGGAGGCTCTATTGTCTTCTGAGTTTAAAGAGATAAGTCTTTATATCTTTTATACTGGCTTAACACTGTCTCCTCTTTAGAGGATAGTCATGAATGGAAAATTGCTAATCTGGAATAGATATACTTCTGTAAGTTTGTATCAAATAAAAATTTTCCATTAAAATATTTTCCATATTCCATTTTTTTAAAGATTTTATTTATTTATTTGACAGAGAGAGACACAGCGAGAGAGAGAACACAAGCAGGGGGAGTGGGAGAGGGAGAAGCAGGCTTCCCGCAGAGCAGGGAGCCAAATGTGGGACTTAATCCCAGGATCTGGGATCATGACCTGAGCCGAAGGCAGACGCTTAACAACTGAGCCACCCAGGTGCCCTATATTCCATTTTTTTTTTTTTTTTTTGAGGAAAGCTACTTAAGTAATTTTCTTACTCTAAAATTTCCTTTATTCCCCCAGTATACTTTTTAGTGAATAGATTGAAAATTAATGAGTGCCATTATCTACACACTACTGATTTTAGATGCAATGCTTTATATATCTTAACTCATTCCTCCAAACAACGATCTTGGCCAGCCCTTTCAAACTGTAATGAAGACACTTTTTATAGCTCTGCTCAGAATACAGGAGACCTACTCTTCTCTGATCGCAATCTAAATGCTGCAGTCAGATTATATAAAGGAATATAAAGAAAGTTCCAAATCCAGAAAGGAGAATATCAACAAAAGCCTTTTCTTTTATTTCCTTTTTAATACTTTTCTGAGATTGGGGTTTATGAGAAGATGTTTATGAAATGTTGTTTGTTATTTTTTCCAAGAAAGCATCTGTAGTTTTTGTCATATTTTCAACAGGGTATTTTTTCCACAAAAGTGCATTAAAAACTATACATATAGAATAAATGAAAAGAAAGACATAAATGTTTACCTAGTACATGAATATATAATGGGAGTGGAACTTCCATTCTCAGTCACCTAGTTTCTAAATTTCAAAGTAAACTTTGACCCTGTCCTTTTTTTTTATACCCATACTCAATCAACAGTTAATTCCCTCAGAGAAGCAGTATATTAGTCAGATTTTGCTGCAATAATACCATGTAACAGGCAACCTCAGATTCTCAGCCATTCACACTAACAAACATATTTCCTGCTCATAGATCTGGGTTGAATTGGAGGTATAAACAAAAATGAAATAAAACACAAAACTTGTCTTTCATTTAAAAGTTGATGCTTTTTCATGTGTCTGTTGGCCATTTGGGTGTCTTCTTTGGAAAAATGTCTGTTCAACATCGCTCGGCATCAGGGAAATCCAAATCAAAACCTCAATGAGATACCACTTCTGACCAGTCAGAATGGCTAAAATTAACAAGACAGGAAATGACAGATGTTGGCGGGGATGCGGAGAAAGGGGAACCCTCCTACACTGTTGGTGGAAATGTAAGCTGGTGCAGCCACTCTGGAAAACAGTATAGAGGTTCCTCAAACAGTTGAAAATAGAGCTACCATATGATCTAGCAATTGCACTACTGGGTATTTACCCGAAAGATACAAATGTAGGGATCTGAAGGGGTATGTGCACCCCGATGTTTATAGCAACAATGTCCACAATAGCCAAACTTTGGAAAGAGCCAAGATGTCCATCGACAGATGAATGGATAAAGAAGATGTGGTATATATATATACAATGGACTATTATGCAGCCATCAAAAGGAATGAAATCTTGCCATTTGCAACGATGTGGATGAACTGGAGGGTATCATGCTGAGTGAAATAAGTCAATCAGAGAAAGACATGTATCATATGGCCTCATTGATATGAGGAATTCTTAATCTCAGGAAACAAACTGAGGGTGCTGGAGTGGTGGGGGTTGGGAGGGATGGGGTGGCTGGGTGATAGACATTGGGGAGGGTATGTGCTATGGTGAGCACTGTGAATTGTATAAGACTCTTGAATCACAGACTTGTACCTCTGAAACAAATAATATATTATATGTTAAAAAAAATAAAAAAAGAAGATAGCAGGAAGGGAAGAATGAAGGGGGGGAAATCGGAGGGGGAGATGAACCATGAGAGACTATGGACTCTGAGAAACAAACTGAGGGTTCTAGAGGGGAGGGGGTGAGGGATGGGTTAGCCTGGTGATGGGTATTAAAGAGGGCACATACCACATGGTGCATTGGGTATTATATGCAAACAATGAATCATGGAACACTACATCAAAAACTAATGATGTAATGTATGGTGATTAACATAACATAATAAAAGAATCTGCAAAAAAAAAGTTGATTCTGAAAAAGAAATTCAAAATCATATAAACAAATCAAACAAAATGAAATCAGACCAAGACCACTTGGTGTGCCATCCTAGCTATATTTATCTTTTTGGAGTTGCCCTATCAGTGCTTCTCAAAAACTTTCCTCCGTCCTCTTGTTTGTCAAATTCTAGGCTTAAATCATGGGGCAAAAATCACATCTAAAATAAAACTCAACATCTTCACTATTGTCTACCTCTTTAACACCTCAGTGTCTACTAAATCAGTTGTTCCCCTTAATCTTATCAATAAATTTATATCAACCAAATATCAGAATGATTTTCATCCCCTTCATGTTTTTTACTTAATTCAACAATATATAGAATTATCATCATTATTTTCCACACATGGTTCCCTTCCCTGATCCATTTTAAAAATATCAAAACTCAGTTTCCCTTCTCCTGGTTAGTTCAGTTTAGGTCATTTTTTACCTCTTTTCTAATTTACCTCTCACTCTTTCCTAGACTAATGAAATTGTTTCCTAAGTGGTCCCCTTGTTTCCAGTCTCCCTTAATGTTTAGCCTGTTTTGCCCCTGATGTAAGAGTTCCCACAGGAATCAAATTCCTTGGTTTTTATTTCAAGCTTCTTAAAACTCTGACTCCACCTGAAATTCATATCCATTTAATAACTTATTGGACACCAAACTAAAAATTGTCTCTGTCATACACTGCATCACAATCTGAAAGTACAGACACATAAAAAAGTCTGAGAGAAAATAAAATGCTTATCATATTCTAGTGAACATGCTGTGTAGGAATTGGATGAAAATCTTTTTATCTTAATGTTTATATATTTTAATAGTTACAGATTATTTTTTAATATATTCTCAAAAAACTGACTAGTCTATCAAAATTATGGTTGCTTAGATAGCATTTCCCTGAAGGAAGCTTAAGTAAGAAGCAATGTTAGGTGTGAATTAATTTATTTTATTTTATTTTTTTAAATTTTTTTAAAAGATTTTATTTATTTATTTGACAGAGAGAGACAGTGAGAGCAGGAACACAAGCAGGGGGAGTGGGAGAGGGAGAAGCAGGCTCTCTGCCAAGCAGGGAGCCCGATGCGGGGCTCGATCCCAGGACCCTGGGATCATGACCTGAGCCGAAGGCAGACGCTTAATGACTGAGCCACCCAGGTGCCCCAGGTGTGAATTAATTTAAAGAAAAATACTAAATTAATAAGGATAAACAAATAGGCAAAAAAATGAGAAAATGATGTAGAAAATGATTGAAGATTAGCAGTTGGTCTAGTAGTGGCTGTGTGGTGAAAAAGAATGGAAAAATGGGAGATAAATTTTAGAAGACAGATTGGGACATATCTTGTGTAGGAATGGGGTACTTTTATATCAGACTGATTTTAGTCTGTTTTCTCCTCAGTGGAGGTACATCACAAGCTCGCTACAAACAGGGGTAAATGTATCAATAAGGTATTGCTGCTTGATAAACAGACCAAAAAATGTTTAGTGTCTTAAAAAATCAATCAACTATTACTTAGCTTCTGATTCTGAGGGTCAGGAGTTTGGGTTGGGCTCTGCTAGGTCTTTGGGCTGGTCTTGGAGGGGCTTACTTATTTGTGATCATCTGCTGGTTTTGCTAGGGTAGGGACAGGAAGTTCTAAGATGGAATCAGATGGGCAACTTTGTCTCTACTCTCCATGGTCCCTTATCTTCCAGCAGGCAGTGTGTGTTTATTCACTTGTGGAGTAAAGGATTTCCAAAGAGAGAGTGGAAGCAAGTAAGGACTCCTCATACCCAGGCTTAGATTTTACATACAGATGCTTTTGCCACATGTATTTATTTTTACTTTTATTTTTTGCCAAAGCAAGTCACAGACTTCACTGTTTAAAGGATGGCAAAACGGCCTCCCCCCACCCCTTTTTTTTCTCCCAGCTTTATTGGGGTATAATTAACAAATGTATTTAAAGTGTGTAGCGTGATGAGTTGATGTACATATACATTGTAAAATGATTACCACAATCAGGTTAATTTACACAGTCATCTCTATACTTATTTACTTTTTGTGTGTGATGAGAACTCCTAAGTTTTATTTTCTTAGTAAATTTGAACTACATAATACCATGTTACTAGTTACAGTCACCATGCTATACATTAGATCCTCAGAAATTATTCATGTTATAACTGAAGGCTTGTGTCCTGTGACCAGCATCTTCCTAACCCCCCAACCTACCCCCAGTCTTTGATAACCACCACTGTACTATACTCTGTTTCTATGAGTTCAACTTTTTTTCTAAGATTCTACATGTAAGGAGATCATATATTTGTTTTCTCTGTCCAGCTTATTTTACTTAGCATAATGTTCTCTAGATTCATTCATGTTTTTGCAAATGGCGGGAATAATATTCCATTGTGTATATACACATACCACATTTTCTTTATCCATTCATCCATTTACAGACACTAGGTTGTTTTCATATCTTTCCTATTGTGAATAATGCTAGTGAACATAGGACTTTAGATGCTTCTTTGAGATACGGATTTTGTTTCTTTCTAGAAGTGGTATTGCTGGATCATATAGTAGTTCTATTTTTGATTTTTGGAGGAACCTCCATACTGTTTTCCATAATGGCTGTACCAGTTTGCATTCCCAAAACATGTTGTGCACAAGGGTTCCCTTTTCTCCACATTCTGTTCAATACTTGTTATTTCTCCTGCTAAAAGCTATCCTTGTAGGTATGAGTCTCATTGTGTTTTTTATTTGCAGTTACCTAATGATTAGTGATATGGTGTGCTGTTTAATGTACCTGTTGACCATTTGTATCTCTTTCTTGGAAAAGTGTTTATTCAGGTCTTTTGTCTATTTTTAACTGGATTTCAAAAATTAACCCCTATTATTATCATATATATGGTTTGCAAATATTTTCTCCCATTCTGTGG
The DNA here is from genome assembly GCF_009762305.2 of Zalophus californianus. Lineage (NCBI taxonomy): Eukaryota > Metazoa > Chordata > Mammalia > Carnivora > Otariidae > Zalophus > Zalophus californianus. The sequence goes on along the minus strand of NC_045602.1, from coordinate 103,482,591 downwards.
GTTGCCTTTTTATTTTGTTGATTGTTTCCTTCCTTAGTTTGATGTTCTTAGTTTGATGTAGTTCCAGTTGTTTATTTTTGCTATCTTTCCCTCCTGATGGAAGAGCTACAATCATATTTTAAAGGCTGTGGACATAAGAAAGAGTGAAAGATGATGTCCAAATACAACACATGACTAGTTTTATATTTTAGGATTCATTCATTAGAAACTGTTAAATGCTCAAGAAACTATAGAATTAATTGAGATCAAGTGGGATTCAAGGCATGCTGACCATTGAGAAAGCTAATATAATAAGTCCAGGAAAAAGCATGTGACACTGAACTAGGGCAGTAGGGGTATAAATGATGTTTGAGGTATTGTAAAAGGAGGGTCCCAAGATTTGCCATGGTGGCATGACAATGCAGTGTATGGTGTGGTGAAAGGTAAGGATAGAAGTTGTTTGTCTGAGTAACTAATGGGATGATTAGTTGCTGTCATATAAGTGGTTGCTGTCAGATAAATTAGGCTTTTTGGGATTAGTGGTAGGTGCAAGAATTAAGATGCTGATATGTTATCTACGTGTCTGTGTCGAGAAGGAAATTTGAAATATGGATCTGGGCCTCAGTAGTGAAGTCAAGAATGGAGATGTAAATTTGAGAACCATTCATAATTTAGTAAGAACTTAAAGGCATGAGAGTGGATATAATGCTCTCCCCTATGGCTAAAGGCATCAGTAACTTGGCACACCTGTAACTGATATGTGACATGACAGTGGGCCTCAGTCTACCAGTTGGGAAATATGGGTTAAGTAAACTGCCCAGAGTGGCAGAACTAATAAGTAGAAAAATTGTGATAAAAATTCAGTTCTGTTTGACTCAGAAGTTCGGATTCTTTCTACTACTCCAAGCAGTGATTTTTGCCTGGGTTTTAGGATTAATAGATTATGGGTCTGGTTTATCATTTAAAGATATCCTGAGACCGTTGGCTAAGATATATGATTTCTTTTTTAATTCATAAATTTGGTTCAGTATTATGGGATAAGCAAACAATGATGATTCTTCTATTCTAATTTATATAGATATTCTAAAGTAATATTAACTAAGACCATACCATATTAAGGAAATTAGCAATTCATTTTCACTGTCAGGATGTAGACTTATAGATGTGTATCAACAGCCAACATATTTTTTGATGTTTTATTTCTGAACTATGCTTTCCATTTCAAAATGTCCATTAGCTTAATTGTAATAAATCTTCATTTAAAGAAATGGAGAGACATTAGCTATTATAAAACCATCTGTTTTTGATAGCTTCAGTTCTCTGGGTGACATATTTGTCTCCTCCTCAGGGCTACCTCATATTGATAAGCCTATCTTGGTCATCGGCTAAGTCTGTACTAGCAGAGTTCTATCTCTGCTTTTAACACTTACTGCATTCTGTTTTTTCCTTACAGGTATGTAGAGAAAGTATACTTTGTACTTACTTTCTTCTTCTTAGAGAATAGTCCACAATTCAGTAGAGCATAGGAGCATGGAATTAGACAGTCCTAGATTAGAAATTTGGATATACATTTTATCTGTGTGATTTGAAGCAAGTGGCATAACTTCTCTGACTTTCATCTATAAAATTGGAATAAGAATACACATCTCATAGAGTTTATGTGAGAATTAAATAGTGGTAATGGTTATTAAATACTTAGCTCCTAGCTTATAGATACATTAATGTGGTAGCAGTGGCTATGTGGTGTTGGAGTTGGTGATTATAAAGGTGGTGATAGTGGTGGTGAAGGTGATGGGTATAGTGGAGGTGGTTTTGATGTTGGTGGACACTACTTAGAATTAGTAGTGATAGGGACGCCTGGGTGGCTCAGTCAGTTAAGCGGCTGCCTTTGGGCCAGGTCATGATCCCAGGGTCCTGGGATCGAGTCCTGCATCGGGCTCCTTGCTCAGCAGGGAGCCTGCTTCTCCCTTTCTCTCCCTCTGCTTGTGTTCTCTCTGTCAAATAAATAAAATCTTAAAAAAAAAGAATTAGTAGTGATAGTGATGATGGTAGAGGTGGTAACAGTGGTGGAAGTGAAGGCAGTGATGGAGAAGCTGGTGGAGGAAGTGGTAGTGGAAGTGATGGTATTGATAGTGGAAGCAGAGGTGTCACTGGAGTTGGTGGAGATTGTAGTGGATATAATGGGAGGTGGTGGTGGTGGAGGTAGTAGAGTTAGTTTGGGTGAAAGTAGGGGAGGTGGAAGATATGGTGGAGTTTGTGAAAGTAGAGGTGGACATGTTGGTGATGGAAGGAGGTAGGATGGTAAAGGAGGAAGAGATGGCACAGGTGGTTGAGCTAGTAGTGATGGTGGTGATAGTACTGGTAGAAATGGAGATGATGGTAATAGTGGTATTGGTAGAGATGCAGGGGGCGGTGGATGTGATGACAGTGGTGGTGGTAGGGTGGAAGTGGTGATGGTGAAGGTAGTGATGATAGTGGTGGAAGTTATGGTGGAAATGGAATGGGGATGATAGTAGTGGACTTGTTAGAGCTGCTGCTGGTAATAGAGGTAGCAGTTGAGGTGGTGGTGGGGGTAGAGGTAGAGTCAGAAGATGGAAGGGGTGGTAGAAGTGGAGGTGATAATGAGATAGTGACAGTGATGGTGAAGGTGGTGGTGGGAGTAGAGAAGGTAGATGTGGCAAAGCACTAAGGCAATGTCTATAGCGAACAGCATAGATGGAATACATGACTAATCTTCTTACCTTAAGAAATGGAAAATGAAAGATGGCCAGCCATGGTGTAACCTTAAGATAACTTTGGTATAACCAAGATATTTAGTTGATATTGGGTGAACAAATAGTACCACTTCCTCATTTAATCTTAAAAACTGATATTATCTGAGAATCAAATCTAAAGTCCATTCACTCCATGATCTGTTACTACCCTCTCTGTTTAATTTTCTTTCCTTTAAATCCACTGTTGCTTGGACAATTTTGTATGTATTTGTGAACTTGTGCTCGTAGGTTATGATACACTTGAATCCCTCTTGTAGCCACTTGTCTGCTTACCTGGCTCTTAAGACACAAATTCCTGTGGTAAGATGATTGATTAACTGCCAATGTGGTCTTTCTCTGGACATTTCATCATCATAATGGAGTGCCAGCTTATCTTGTAAAGATATGGGCCATGCGATGCATTCTGTAATTGTCCTGTATAAAACCCATGGGAAACCCAGCCTTACAACTCTGCGTTCTTGCCTCTCAGTCCTCATATTTAGCTGTACCCTTTTGTTCTTGAATCTCTTGCTTCTTCAGTTGCCTGAAGCACTGATTTCTAGATTAGTAATCAATTCTACCTAGTTAAGTTACACTTATCATTTCCTTCGTCACTTTCCAGACAGCATTTATTGGACTGTACTAGCCAGTTATGGGCTACATCACTGGCATCAGAAGAGCCCACTCCTTTCTGGCACTCTCCTTCCTTTGCCACTTCAGAAGGCCATGGCCCCACAGCCCAGCACCACAGTCTTTCATTAATCCTAGGGACCTTCCAGGCTTCCCATCATTTCATACAAGCAGTGTTTTTGCTTGCCTTACATGTTGGCAGATTTGAGAATTTCCACCATTGTTGATCTGTCTTGCATAGCCACAAAACAGACGAGACCTGTGGTGTCTCTCTGGTGTGTGGGTGACTCTGGAAAACATTTCGGGTACCAAACTGTGGGAAGGGTGCCATGCCAGGCCCTAGGACCTTTAGGGAAGTGCCTGCTTTGTCCCAATTAAAAAGTGTTTTATTGTTCACAAACGGGACTACTTGCTGAAGCTCTTCTTTCGTCGGCTCAACTTTGTTAAGCATTATTGCACTCACTAATCCTCTCTCTGACAACTCCTGGCCAACAGAATTACAAGTTCAAACTATGGAAACAAAAATGCATTTTATTTATTATACTAAGATGTTTTCAATAAAGCAGACAGCATCACTTTGCCAAGTGGGTGTTGTGACTTTCCTGAGGTTTGGCTGGTTAGCAGCCTGCCAATGAAAACACGCTGTCCTCCAGTCCTCTTGTGGGCGTCCTTTACCTCCAGTGGAGCCTCCTCCATTATCATGTTTGGCCTCCAAAGGAGACAGACTGAAAAGCTTTGGACCAAGGCAAGTAGCTCTGTACATTAGTAGTGTCTAAGATAATTTGTCTCTCCGACACTTTGACTACTTCTGTCCTTCCCTTGAGAATAATCATAGCAGCTAGTATTTATTGAGCATTTCCTATGTGCCAGGTGCCAGGCTAAATGCTTTACCCAGATTATCACGTTTAACCCTCCAACCACAGCATGAGGTAGGTACTGGTCTTACTATTCCTGTTTTATAGATGAGCACAGGGAGATTAGGTGACATTCCCAAGGTCACACAGCTGGTAATTGATGGATTTGGGACTTGAATCTACTTAACCACTATGTCAGACCGTCTCCTGAGGTTGGCAAGCAAACACAAGAAAACGGAAGCAAAACAATAGTTAACTAGAACTGAAGGTTTGATTATATGAGTGAAAGGATATCTTTTTGGCCTTTCAGCCAAAGAAACACGTTCTTTTGAGAAATGAAAAAGGATATTCCTTCTGTCTCCAACTTTAAGAAGATTTGTAAAAGACCCGTTTTTGACATAGTGCCTGACATGGCCACAGCACTAGACCTGTAGGCAGCCCAGATGACTCCCGGTTTTGTTGTTGTTGTTGTTGTTGTTGTTTTAGATGCAGTGCCTCTTTGGTTGCCTGATTCTGCTATGCTCTCCCCCCGCCAAAGATTTACAATCTGTTTCCATGAGGCTTTTCTCTCTTTCATGCCCTGTATGTTTAGACTTGTCCAGTTTGGGAGGGAGTAGATATCAGAGAAATTAGTTACCTTGAATCACTTTAAAGATGCCTCTTGGTGAGATACAAGGGAAAGGGATTATTGCTAAAATCCTTAGCTTGGAGTGAATTGATTTATTTACAAGCACAAATAAATGTCTTTACATTAGGCAGTTGAAGGCAGGAGGCTGCATGTTGTGATCTCAAACCAGGTGAAGTGAAGGGAAAATTGGTGTGGAACAGACAGGCATTCCTGCATCTTACTTCTTTTTGGATGGATTTGAAACAGAATCTCCACTGCTATCCAGGGAATGTATCTGAAATTGATTAGCATTTCTGGCATGGCCTATGACAAACTGGGCAACTGTATTCAGTTCAGAGACCCTTTAGATCTTGCAACAGGATACCTGGGAAGCATCTCACAGAACACTGATGCCTTTTAGAGACATTATCAGGGCTGCCTGTGATGCTGAAATCACCATTGGTATTCATGGCAAAAAGAGTGCAGCATTGTCATTGGTCCAGATCACCTTACAGAAGTGTATTATTTTTCCTTCCATAGGCATCCCCTAGACACTCACACAGAGAACTTCACCATTTGAGCCACAGAGGGGAACTCTGAAGTTGGGTGACCTTAATAAGTTTTCCTGAACCAGGAAAAGGTGGAGCTTTTCTCAAGATAAGAGAGAACATCAAAAGTTTGCAAAGATCAAGACACAAAGGAGCCAACTGAGAACTAGATTTTACAGTCATTGAAAAATATAGTGTATATCTGACTAGGTGGTAGCTAGAGAGAGTGTGCAGTTTGAAACAGCCTCTATCCTGTTTTTCCCCCTCAAAACAGGCAAAAGAAAGAAAAAGAGAGAGAGAGAGAAAGACAGAAAGAAAGAAAAGAAAGAAAGAAAGAAAGAAAGAAAGAAAGAAAGAAAGAAAGAAAGAAAGAAAGAAAGAAAGAAAGAAAGAAAGAAAGAAATCTCAAGTAGTAACAGATTTGAAGCTACCTTAACTGGATGTATGTTTATGGGATGTGGCTCTGGTAGGAAGCCATTGTGGGAGATAATAATTTGATACAAATGTGGCTGCATTTCCATAGCTTCAATCCTCACGATAATAGCTATCTTTACTTTTTCCCCCTTGAGAGGCAAGGAGAGGAAGGAGGTGGCCCCCATGCTGTTTCCAAGGTCTTAGGACTTTCATGGTCATCTCTCCCATTAGGGAAATGTATGTCTCTGATTGACAAGGACATTAGAGTGATTTAGCTCCATATTCTCTGCTGCACAGGGACACTGGTGCTTTGAATGAGAATTATAGAGGAACTCAAGTTGAAGGCCTGACTAATCTGATGTTCCCAAATCTGTCACCTGGGTAAGGAAGTCAATCTTGCCTATAGTGTTTTTGCCTGTTGCTCAAATCACACTTCCTAAATAAGCAAAAACACCTTTGCTTATTGCCAGCTTGAGGTCAATGCTATAAGAAAATAAAGAATCTGCTTTGTGATTCTCCATGGCATCTCTTACCCACCACTGACTTTCCCAGAGCTTTGCCTGTAGTAGGTGCTTAATAGATATTGCTTAGTTTGATGTTAAAGGACACATGAAACTTGGTCCCATAGATTTCTGGTCATACTTTTGGGGAATTTTGTGATATTTTTACTTCTATACATTCAAAGGGTCCTATAGAATGTGAGATAATGTACTAGAGAAAAAAAAATATCCCTGGGAAAGTTCTTTTTAGCTTTTAGAATTGGAAGAAAAGAATAATAGGTAAATCCAGCCTTTATGAAACTTAGATGTGGGACTCAGGTAAAAAAAAAAAAAATCTGAGTTTCCCCTTATATGTGACTCTGCTAAAAGAAATTCAGGTGAGAAAATGGAGTGTGTCTCTGTATTAGGGAAAAAGCATTAGGGCATGTGTGTCTTCAATTCTAACTGTGGATGAGACTTCATGTTTTGATTTTAAGTGGTAGTAAGATTAAGTTGTGGCCTCTAACCAGACCCTCTAAAATTTCAGAGAGTGAAATTTAAATATGTTTGGTGAAAATCAAACTTGTTATCACTTACTGTTCTGACAGACAGTAATGAAGGGGGAGGTAATTAGATTTGACAGTCGAAAGGGAAGGGGAACCTAATGAAGGCCTTTAGGGTTATTTTTTTTCCTTCCCTACAGAGATTAGTGTCATTGGAACTCATTTCTTTATGGGAGACTGAGCAAATGACAAAAGTGCATGGAGGGTACAGTCTTAAAAGTGAGATTGGAGTCACCTTATGGAGGCTAACAAGATATGGGTTGAGAGGGTTTGGCAAAAAGAAAGTGCTTTTGAGTTTACTTTATTTGTATATTACCAGAGAGGTTCATTCTCATGGGTGACCCATGAGTTTAGATGTTTATTTCCAGTGGTTTGCAAATAATTTTCCAGTTTAAATAGAAACTCAAATTGTCGAATAAGAGTTGAACACATTTTAGATCCTTTGAAATTCTGAAAAGGAATTTTGAGTAGACTGGTCACAAATATTCCAAGTATTTCAATAAGAAGCTAAAATGAACCCCAAATAAGCCACCATAAGGACTAAAATGTTATCCTTCAGTAAACCCATCGTTAGCAAATTTTATTTCAGTCCCTGATTTCTCAGGTTTATTAGCTCTCTTTAGCAGTGTTGTTTTCAGATAGTTTATTCAGTTTGTTTAGATAGAAATAAACATTTATTTCTTAAAATTATGATGATTATTCAACCTGTATTTCCTTGGTAGTTCCAAATTTAACTATCATTGTTATGGTTTTCCCACTGACCATAAAAATGTCCCAGATTCTCTAATATTTTTTCATTCATGCTGTCTCACACATGTGGAATAGTCTGAATCTCACATCTGGAAGCAGCAGGGCAGTAATTTCCTAGACCACAAGTCTCATTGAAGTTGTGGGGGGCTCGAAGATATGGGTACTTTGCTTAGACCACTTGACCAGGGAGGCAAGACGGAGGTGAGTGTGTAGAGAAGAATCAAGCAAATGGTGGGCTGAGCAAAAAAATTTCTAAGAGCCATAGGACTGAAGGACTCTTTAATCATATGTTTAATCATGTGTTCCCTACTACATAAAGCTGGAGGCTGTGTACACACAGGAGAACAATTCCAATTCAAGACTGTTACTTAGATGTCACAGATCCAATTTGTAAAGAAGTGAGTAGACCAATCACCACATAATTTGGTAAGTATTTACAGAGCATCTACTATATGCCAGCTACTGTTCAAAGCACTGAGAGAAAAATAAGGCAAAGCCCCATTGTCATGGACTCTATGTCTTGGTTGGGTGAAACACACTATAACTCAATAAACAAATACATATAATATGTAGTGATGAATATAATGAAAATAAGTCAGGATAAAGGATTGAAATTGAGGGAAGAGCTATTTTAGGATGGTTAGGAAATGCTTCTTCTGCTGAGATGACATTTGAGCTGAGACCTAATGTAGTGAAGAAGGAAGCCATGTGGATCTTTGGGAGAAGAGGGAAAAGGAAGAACCAAAGCTATAAGGTGGGGATGTTGACATATTCCAGGAACAACAGAGATGCTACTATGGCTGGGCTGGACTAGGCAAAGAAGATGGGTACAGGTTAAGATCAGTGAGGTTGTGGGTCCAGCTCACATAGAGTTTTGTGTAGGATTCTGTGGTAAGTGATATGGGAAGCCATTGGATGATTAGAACTGGGGTTTACCAGAGAGCTGGCTCTGGGGGAGGGATTCTGAGCCAACATACTTCTAGACTGGGTAAGTTTGAAGTGCCTGTTACATCCACCTGAAGTATTGAAGAGGCAATTTATTATGTAAGTCTGGAGTTCAGGGAAGAAGTATGGGCTGGAAATGAGCCCAACATGAAAATAGCAACTAAAACAAAGAGATTGGATTCAGTCAAGTAAATGATGAAATAATTTGAAGAAGATATTTGCCAGTTCCTTGATAAGAGTGCTGGGTTAATAAACTATGTATGGATTGATAGAACTTTATGTCATGGGATAAATAGTTTAAAATGTTAGGAGAGTCCTCACCTTCATTCCTTGTGTGAGATCCAGCTCCCTTCATCCCTTTACTATATCCTTTTTAAAGAAGGAAGAGTAGTAAATGTGATTTTTTCATACCCCTAGCTATTGGTTAGAATACTTTTTACTATGGGGCAGGGTTACTGTGCTTTAAAAGTCATATGTTCATAGTTCAGTCTTCTCTTCCACTGCCTTTCTTTCAAATGGTTGGTTTCAAAAGATAGTCTTACTCCTTGGAGCTAATTAGAATTTCACTTCCTCTATGCTCTTCTCCAATCTGGTAGCCTGTCCTTTACAAAGAGATTGACTTAACCTTCAGAAAGGTGGCCTAGGCCAGTCTGGTGATTTTTAATTTTTATTTTATTTTATAGCTTTCCACCCTGGGTAGTGGAGGCTTTCACCTCCCTTGTCCTACAGCTCATTGGCTAACTGGCTTGGTGCTTCCTGTGCAAAATTTGTATTTCTAGATTTAAGGAAACAGAATAGGAATACTCATCTAGGTCCTTGTAAATGAGTCTAGGCCCTTGAATCCATTTTTCGCCAGAGAACCCTATACTGGGCAGTGTTGGTTGCATTCTCATGGTACATTCCCCCCCCCCCCCATTTTAGCAATTGTTCATTGTGTGTGCCTCCCTGTGGAGAGCTAAGAGAGGAGGAAGGATGAAGGAGAGCGTTCAGATACTTAAATCTGAACAGAATCCTTTCTTTTTTAAAGATACTGCTAGCAAAAGTGTAGTTTCCTGGATATGATGAAACACCTTAAAGTAATATGCATTTTGTGGGTGCCTTTGACTCCTCCTCCCTGACTAGGCTAGTTTCTTCAGGGCAGGGATTGTGTTTTGTTCCCAGTGACTAACATGATCCCTAGCATATGGGAAGCACTCAGTAAGGTTTGTTGAATGAGGAAAGGAAATAGTGCCCCTGGCATTATCTATTTTCTCTGAAAGAGGGCAGTATCATGTTCTCACAATGAGACATTCCTTCCTCCATTTCCCATAGCAGGAGAATTCACCTCTCCACCAATGGTTTTATTTCCAACTCTCTGGAGGTAAGAGGGGTTCTGAAGGTCATTTGCTGCCTTGGCTTGGAAATTGGAACAGTTCCATCATGCAGCTTTCCATCTTTTAATGATATTCTGGAACAGGTTATATTCCAATGTGGAATTAGGACTCTCTACTTTACTGCATAAACCACCTACAGCCTCTAGTATGGTCACTTCACTACCCCAGGACCACTTATGGATTCTGACCCCCATGTATACTAGGTCACTTATTTCTTTTGGCTAGGAGAAGTCCATCTTCTCTCTGCTCATTTAGATTTTACTCCTCCTCTGTGGCCTAACTCCAGTGAACTCCCTAGCATGACTTTCTGAGAACACTTATGGGCCTTGGAATCTGTATCACTCATTCGACACTAACTTTGCTTCTTTGTATTGTTAGTATATGCTAATATAGAGGTTCTTAAATTTTAACATTTACCGGAATCACCTGAAGAACGTGTTAAAACAGATTGCTGGGCACCACCCCCGGTTTCTGATTCAGTAGGTATGGGGTGGAGCCTGAAAGTTTGCATTTTTAACAAGTTCTCAAGTGATGTTGATGCTGATTCTGGGACAATACTTTGAAAATGACTGGGCCAGTAGTTCTTAATCCTTTCAGCACATTGGAATCACCTGGGACAACTTCTAATCGGTGTAATGCATTGGTCCCAATTTAATCAGAATCACTGACCAATTTAATCAGAATCACTGACCAATTTAATCAGAATCACTGGATGTGGGACCCAAACATTGGTAGGTATAGGAGAAATCATCCTTTTCTTCTCCTGGAATTACTATAGGTCTAAAATTAGGAACTTCTGCCAACTTGGCAATGCTGGGGACAAATATATCTCTGAGATGGTGTATTTTTTAAATGTCAGTGGGCCGTGTTCTTTTTTTTTTTTAATTTATATATTGGAGATAGAGGGAGGGAGAGCAGGAGCATGTGGGGAGGGACAGAGGGAGAGGGAGAAGCAGACCCTTGCTGAGCAGGGAGCCTGATGCAGGCTTGATCCCAGGACTCTGAGAGCATGACCTGAGCCCTAGTCAGGCTCTTAACCGACTGGGCCACCCAGGCACCCTAGGGACCATGTTCCTTTACAACAATGATTCTCACAGCATGGTCCCTTGACCAGCATCTTCATCATCACCTGGGTCCCAAGCCAGACAGATCTATTCAGTCAGAAACTTGGGTCATGGAGCCCAGTGAGCTGCATTTAACAAGATCTTTAAGTGATTCTGATGCACACTCAATTTGGAGAACTGCAGTCTTATTAGGTAGGTAAGTGGTTGGATATTTGATAGTTAAACCAATCATTCTCAACCATAGCTGTGCAGTGGAATCACCTTTTAAATATGTATAGACCCCAGCCTCAGATGTTCTAATTTAATTGTAACTAGTGGGCATCCATAGTTTTCAAGGCACCCCAATTTATTCTGTAGTACAGTCAGGGTTATGCAATGACTGAGACAAATATTGCTTTGTAACCAATTAACATAACCATTTGCAGTGTCTGTGGGTTTATTTCCACATGAATGAATAGATCTTCTGGCTGACTAGATTTGTTATAAATGGATATAATGGTTAAAGTTATTGCTATAGACTGAATGTTTGTGTCCCCTCAAAAGTCATATGTTGAAATCCTACCCCCCAACATGATGGTATTAAGAGGTGGGGCCTTTTTAGGTGATTAATACCCTTAAAAGTAGACCTTAGAGAGTTCCTTTGCCACTTCTGCCATGCTAGGTCACAGAGATGATGGTGTCTGTGAACCTCCAAAGTGGGCTCCTATCAGAGACCAGATCTGCTAGTGCTTTTATTTGTACTTCCTAGCCTCCAGAACTGTGAAAAATGAATTTATGTTGCTTGTAAGCTTCCCAGTCTATATAATTCTGTTATAGCAGCCCAAAGGGATTAAGATAGACACCATCACCAAGTTTTGTGGGGGACTGGGCTAAAGTTGTGGGAAGTACAGTGATAAACACCAAAGGTACAAGTAACATGATAGAGTTCTTGAGGATTTAAAGTGTAGAAAGGGAAAAAGAGGGTGTGGTAGATTAATTGCAAAAATGGTCACAGTTATTCCCCTCCCTGTATCCATAACCCTTTGCAATGCGCCTCTACTGCTCTGCATATCCAGAGGTCAAAGTATTTCCTGATCTTTGTATCTAAGGTGGCTGTGTGCCTTGACTGGATCAACAGAATGTGGCAGAAATGACATTGTGCCAGACCAGGCTTCCAGAAGCCTGTGTACATCTGTGTTCTTTTTTTGGACCCCCAATGCTGGAGGTCCAGCTGGACTGCTGGAGAATGAAAGACCACATGAAACAGAGCTGGGTCCCAGTTGAGACCATCCTATGTTAGCAACCCTCAATCAGTCCAACAGCAACATGGGCACATGAGGGAGCCAACTGAAAGTAAAGCAACCAGTCAGCTCACCTTGGCCCAAATTGCTGACTGTAAGAACCATGAGGCAAATAAATAATTATTGTTTTAAGTCACTAAATTTTGGGTTGTTTGTGAAGCAGCAAAGCCTAAATGATACAGATGGTATAAAATTTACTCAGGTGTTCTTATTCTGAACTGATGAATGTTAACATAAGACAGTACTTTACTAACTGCATGCAGGAAGAAGAGAAAGTATCCACTACCTGAGATAAGCATTAAATCCTTTGGCATCTTAGCATATCAAAATCAAATCCTTTTAAAAAATACATATTGAACTAAGATTATTCATAAAAATTATTTTTGTTAGCAAAGGAGAAAAAGTTTTGTGATTCAAAGGGAAAGGGGCACCAGGGTCACTTAGGTAATGGAAAACTTGTAGCATGCTACTGAATAGGAGAAAAGAGACTATTATAGCATTAGGTTAACAAACTTCAGAGTTATGTAAAAGGACTGATAACTTGTTTCAAGTCGTCATAATATTTGTTGGGGATGGATAGTAAATGAAAGAGTTTCATTAATTTGTCCAGTCTGTTAGTCTTCTAGTTATAGGGCATCTCTCCTTGTATATTATGGCAGCTGTTGTCTTCATCAGTGCATATGTGACATATTTTCTTTTTTCTGTGATAGAGTCTGTAGCTCTTTTTTGGTTCTCCAAGGGGTTATTGAAGTTCAGTCCCCACCCCCATGCCAAGAATCCATGATCCTAAAAGATTAACAACAAAATTCAAATTGGCTGTGCAGAATGATAAATATGTAGAATGCAGACAAGTGCTTTAAGAATTTAGAAAAATGAGTACTTCTTTTGGGCCACTGATAGAAAAAGAGCTACCACGTGCCAAGCATTTTATGTGCATCAATTCATTTATTCCTCAATAATGCTGTAAAGGGTACTTGCTAGTGATGCAGGCTGGCCACACCTGAGGATCCAGAGGGGGTCCTGCCAGGCCAGTCAAGAGGGCCCCTGGCTTTGTACAGGACAGAATTCAAATGCAAGCCGAGAGGAAGTGAGATCACTTTATTAGAGTGTAGATATAGACAGAGTATATGGGAGATGCAGAAAGGAAAGAAGAGTCTTGTCTTTGCTTAGGGTCTAGAGTTTTTATTGAGGACAGTGGTCTGGTGTACATGTCCTCTCGGGCATCCAGGAACTGGTTAAAACAGGTGTTTTGGTGTCTTCCATAAGTCACCTATGCCCTAGAGCCAGGGGTCTTGGCATCAGGTGTCTGGAGTCAGTGGTCTTGGAAAATGTACATGATGACCTTCCCTGATCACACTTTAGATGTAATCTATTGTGCTGGAAGATGCCAAAGAAATCATTAACTCCTTGACCTTTATAAGGAGGACATACATTATCTGTTCCATGAGGAGTGTAGGGTGGGGGTGTAGGTTGTACCAAGAATAGAGGCAGCAAAAAAGCAGTCTTTCATAGGGTCCCTTCATTTTTCCTGTCTCAGGGGTATCTTCATTTTACAGATGAAGACATTTAGTAGCTGAAGATTATGGAGCTAGGAAATCAGGGTACTTTGGAAGCAGAAGAAACCATCTCCAATTGTCTTAAACAGTGCAAGCAATTAGCTCATATAATTGAAAATGGTGAGGTAGGGAAAGCTTCGGGTATGGTTTAATCAGGCCCTCAGCTCCTTTGCTTCAAGATTCTTTACATTTAGCCCTTCTCCTTGCATTGGCTTTGTCTTCCAAGTGCCTTATCTTATGGTAGTTGCAGCAGCTCCAGGCCTCTGAACTGTATACCACACTACCCTTAAGAAGAGGAAACAATCAAAAGCATTATTAGGCTATAACAAACTTAGATCACTTGTCCACTTCTGAATCAATCACTATGTCTATAAGAAAATCATGTATCATATGACCTCACTGATATGAGGAATTCTTAACCTCAGGAAACAAACTGAGTGTTGCTTGAGTGGTGGGGGGTGGGAGGGATGGGGTGGCTGGATGATAGACATTGGGTAGGGTATGTGCTATGGTGAGTGCTGTGAATTGTGCAAGACTGTTGAATCACAGATCTGTACTTCTGAAACAAATAAGGCAACATATGTTAAGAAAAAAGAAAAAGAAGAAGATAGGAGGGGAAGAATGAAGGGGAGTAAGTCGGACGGGGAGACGAACCATGAGAGACGATGGACTCAAAAACAAACTGAGGGTTCTAGAGGGGAGGAGGGTAGGGGGATGGGTTAGCCTGGTGGTGGGTATTAAAGAGGGCACATTCTGCGTGGAGCACTGGGTGTTATGCACAGACAATGGATCATGGAATACTACATCAAAAACTAATGATGTAATATATGGTGATTAACATAATAAAAAATTTAAAAAAAATCATGTGCTAATTGGCATAGGCTGGGTAATCCTTACTCCTAAAAGACTTGATAACAGTGGGCTTATATTGACTGCTTTAAATGATCAAGGACCATCCCTTGAACAATGGTCAGGGCCATTCCCCTAAAAGCCCTTATTAGCTCTTATGCAAATGGTAGAGGGAAGAAACAGGAAACCAGAATATCCACCTTGGTTAATGTAAGTGGTGGGGCAGAATTTGAACTATTTTTTTCTCCAAGTCCAACCCTATGTTCTTTCCTTCAAGACTACCCTGTCTTTATCTAGGAAGTAAGACTTGAACTGGGCCTTCAAGGTTGGGTATAGAGAGGTGATCTTAAAATGTTCACTAACTTGCAAGAGCTTTTGAGGTCTGGCAATAAAAAGCATAATTGTGCTTTTATTCTCATGACTGAGAATTGATAGTAAGGGTTGTGCCTTCCTCCACTGGTAGAGTTATTAGAGGACTAACAGTCATTTGTTCTACTATCCTGACCATTCAGGGAATTTTCATCAGCAGCGAATTTTGTAAAGGAGGGGTTAAAATGACTTCTTAGATGTTGATGGTCCATCTCTAATAGTGCATGTTAGCAGAAGGAAGACAAAGCTACAATTCATCTGCTAGGTCTTGGTGATGTCATAAACACTTATGGCAGCAGTAGAACTTTAAGATTGAATTACCTTCTTTGTACCCACTGAAGGAGCAGGCTTTGCTGTGTATAACACATTGTGTAAGCTAAACAGCATTTGATGGTTTTCACATGGCACATGGGAAGAAGAGAACTTGATCTGTGAACCCAAAAGATCATGAATCTGATATGTGGAAAGACAATTTGACCCTGCAAATTGCTTTGGTCTCTGATATGTAATTCTAAAATTAAATAAATTAGTATGTGCTGACATTTCCCTAACCTAAATCTTATGGCATCACAATTTGATTAATCTAATGCGGAGTCCTAAATTGAGAACTTCATTATGTAACTAATGATACTATAGTGCAAGATCACAAAATCAGGTAATGACTCAAATCCATTAAAAGTTATTGTTGAAGTGCCATAGTAGGCAAGGGGGTTGGATTTATTTCTTTCCTCTTAGCAATAGAATATTTTGTAGGAATATTACCAGTTGTATATTCTAGGAGTAGAAAACATGGACAGTTTATGCAAGATTTTAATTTATAAGGTAAAAATATCAACTTTGCAAATATGAAGGCTGTGGGTGATAGAGAATTGCTAGTGCTTATTAGCCAAGGAGAAAATGGGGTTAACAAAGCAGATTGTTGGAAAATATTCTTAAAATATCATCAAATAAGATACAGAACTAGTTCTAGAATTAAGTTTCAAAAATGTTCCTATTAAGCATGCTTCCTCCCTCAAACCACCCTCCCTGTATTTTTTCCTTCCTCCCCGATTAAAAATAAAGAAAATTTTCATAGGCTCACCACCCCTCTCCCCCCAAAAAATCTATAAACAATTAAGCCATTTAGGTCATACTTCAGTGTTTTAAAATTACTTTTTTTAGTAATTCAACAAATATTTATTGATTGCTTATTTTTTTAATTTAAATTCAATTAGCCAACACATAGTACATCATTAGTTTCAGATGTAGTGTTCAACAATTCATCAGTTGCATAAAACACCCAGTGCTCATCACAGCACCTGCCCTCCTTAAGGCCCCAAAATTACCTTTTATTTTTGGTATTCTCATTTTTAGTTAGTATGGGAATAAATCTTTAAGTGTAAGATTTTTTTCTCCCTATATTTTTTTTTTTCAGAACAATTCTGGGTGACTAAGAAACTGAGTCATGTTTTACCTTAATGAACATACAGTTGCTGAGAAGATATCTCAATCATCAAAAAAGATCAAAATCTGTTTGAGTTATACTTTTATATATTTGTAATGAAAAAATTTAAAAAGAGACTCATAAAAGCCCTTTGGCATATCTGTGGTTGCTCACAGTAGAGTTGAATGTGAAATTAAATTCAAGTTGGGGACAGTCCAAAGATTTAGCAAGAGCACACTCAAATCACTGCTGAAAAAATAAGCTCTTAGGTGTTGACTACTGTCAGATGTGCTCAAAATTGAAAAAATTTAAATGCTTCATTAATTTAAATCACATAAATATAAGAAAATCATATACTAAATAAAGATCCTGTCAGTTAAGGTTGATTTGTTGTGTTTCTTAACACTGGTAAATTACTCAAGGGCTGGATACTGTAAAAAATAATAAAGACCCTTCTTTTATCAGTTATCCCTTTTATGATTTTGCCTGATTAATTCTTCTGTAAAGCAGATGCATTTAACCGACTCAGATGTGTCCAGAAACCTTGTTCCCCTAATAACTTTCAGATATTAAAATAAAAAAATGATCAATTCTTGTACCAATTTAGAATAAAGAAGTGATATTCTACTATGTTCATTATAGAGATGGTTCAACAGAGCAAATACGCCCAAATATGAAAACAATGAAAGGCTTTTTAATTTATAGGTTCTTGCTATATTTAGTTTCACCTTTTCTGAGAAACTGGCAGCTTCTTCTTTTGTGACATCTCCCCTCATGTTTACTTCTCCAAAAGTTTTTTCCCAAAGGTAGACTTGTGGCTTGGGGTGAAATGAAGTGGCTAGCCAAGGCCTGACTGAACAGTGATGCCAGCCCAAATAGATAAAACCCATGAATTTCCCCCTAACCCAGAAGGTCTTATCTAGTGTGAATGGAATGCAGAGGTTATTGATGGTATATTTTGAAGCCTCTTGCCTTGAGGGCACTGATTCAAATCCCGCCTCTACAAGGTAAGTCTTGGAAAAAATGTTGCAGACTGAGGGCTGTGCAGTCAATTATGTGAAATGAGTTGGTGATTGGAGTCAAAAAGCTCAGTTGACCAGGGTCCAACTCACAAAAACCACCAATACAATTTGGTGGCAATATCTTCAAGAGAGTGACTTAATGCCAAGTGCCTGAGTGGTCATCTACTACTCTAATATTTCTTGTGGGGTTCACGTAAGAAAACTTGCTTCTTGGCTGACTCTGAGGTCTCTGTTCAGAAGAAATGAAACTGCTCACTTCCAGGATGTCAGTAGTGAGAAGAGCTTAATTAAACCTACAATGTTTTATAAAGCATCTCCTTAGCCTGTAGAGATTTGTATCAGAAGACTTTAGACAGAACTCAGTTTTACACAACTATATAATACTTCAGTTTTTATAGATTATCAGATATTGAGAGTGGGTGGAGCAAACAACACTACAGGTGCCTAGATAAGCAGAAATCTAGTATTGAAGCAACAATGAGAAAGAATTAACCTGTCTTTAAGAAGGTCATTTTGATTTTCAGAACTGGAAGGATGTTTGAAATGAAAAAAAAAGAAATCAGAATTTAATATTTACAACAAGCCTGTAAGGGAGTTATTATTTTATTTTATAGAGGAAGAGTGTAATCACATTTGACTAACATTGCATAAGATACAGAACTAGTCCTAGAATTAAGTTTTTAAAATGCTTCTATTAAGCATGCTTCTTCCCTCAAACCACCCTCCTTTCCTTTATTCCTTCCTCCCCAGTTAAAACTAAAGATAATTTTCATAGGTTATCTCCCCACCCCCAAGCCCCCACTATAAACAGTTAAACCATTTAGGTCATAGTTCATTTGGCAAAAACTTTATTAGGTGCCAGCCCAAAGGCATTCTGCCAACAATACGAGGCCGTACCTGGCCTGACATTTGCCACCGGGAGCTTTCAGTCATATTCTGAGATCAGATCACATTTTATCCCCGGATATAGAAGAAGAAATTCAAACTTAAACTGCTATTATGGGCCAAAGCAAACTCAGTTTTCCACAATCTGAAAAATTCTCTTTCCCCCTGGGGCCTGTCTCTGTGAAGATAGATCGGTCCATCTGAGACCTCAGGCTTACTGGGTGTGGGCAGGACATCAGCGACACAGAGCAGCACGTGCTCTAGGCTGGAATGGGGATGACTTGTGCAACATGGATATGGTAGAGTCAAGTCAGGCATGGAGTGGTAACTGCTTGGCTGAAAAGCTTTTTAAAGCTTTACACCTTTAAAAATCTTTTCTTTCTCTCAGATGATAACATCACACACACACACACTATGCACATACATACACACACCTTTTGGTTTGTCTACCTGTCATCTTAGCCTCATTCATTCTGAATTCCCATTCTCTAAATTTTTTCTGTAGCCACTTTTGTAGGAACAATGTGTATGCTTCCTTCTTCATTGTAAGTAGTCCTATTTTCCTCAGGAAACGTACATATTTATTAAGACTTTCAATGGGTCCTAATGGGTTAATGCACCCCTCTTTCACATATTGCCTTCTTCCACTTGGGATTATTGCCTTAATCCAGAAGCATAATTCAAATGATGATGTCAGCAAAATAAGGAATCATTTAAAGAATAATGAGAAGGGTGTGTATCAGTCAGAATCCCAGTGGGAAACAGAAGGCATACTTGAATGACTTGAGGAATGTTTATACAAAGGGACTATTTACAAAGGTCTAGGTGGGGTGAAGGATAACCACAAGGCATAGGGAAATAACCTGGGGTTAGTAATCTGTTACTTACTCTTGAAGGGATGAGGAGAAATCCATGTTGTTACCATTACAAGGAGTGGGCCATATACAGGAAGCTGCCCTTACAGGATCAGTTGCCTTCAGCTGCTCAAGGTGACCTTGCAGAGAGGGAGACAGGAGACTCAGCATCTCCCCTCACCTTTTTTCCACCCATTTCCTCCTTGGGCTCCTCATGGGTGAAATCAACTGGAAACTACTGGATTAGGGACTATACATAGTACAGAGTGGAGAAGGCAGAATGGGATCTGGAGGGGCAAACAGAAGATAGCCCGCACTTGAACATTTGCCAGGAGGTAGGAATTTTGACAGAACCCTTTAAGTGATGTGGAGTAGGTTTCCTGCCTGTTTCTTCTATCCTGGAATCTGACTGCAATGTCACAGACTTTGGAAAGTGAAGTTATGACTACAAAACTGTATGACATCTTCGAAGGACATGTAGTTCTTAATGCAGAAAAAGCTATTAGACAGTTTGTGACTTACCTGAGTCTCCTTTTCTCTCTTTCTCTCTTTTTGCTTCTCCCTGTTCCCTGCTGCTCTTTTGAAGAATTGGCCAAATAAAGTAGAAAGTGACCTCAAATTATTTTTGCTAAAGTAGCCAGTCATTAAAAACCTTTGAAAAACTCTGGTGGAAAAGACAGACAGAAAAAAGGGAGGGGCAGTTTGTATATAGTTGAAAATTAACCAATTAATTTCATTTGCCTATGTAACCACTACTTACTGAACATCTACCATTTGCAATAAACTGCATTAGGTGTTATATTACATGTAAAGAATCGGAGGCTAGTGTCCCCGACTTCAAAGAAGTCACAGTTTGATTATGTGAAGGTGTGTGAGGATAGGCAAGTAGAGATGTAATTCAAAGAAGTGAAACAATTTTTGTACAGTTTTAACTGCAAAGAGTGAATGGAAATGCTAGAAGGTAAACAGAAGGGGATCAGGAGGTACCATTCCTCCACACTGGGTCCAAGTCCAGGGAGGTTTCTAGGAGGAAGGGATATCTGCAGTGAATTTCTAAGGACAAATAGAATTAATTAGGTGAAGGAACATAATATTAAAAGAAGCCAAACCACTAGATGTGATAGGGAAGAGGTATGAGAATAGATTGAAAATTTAAAGATGGGTACGGTTAGAATGAAGGTAAAGAATTGGATGGGAGTATGGGATTGTTGATAGATCAGACGGGAGGCAGGGAAGAACCAATTTTTGAGTCTTCTGTATTTTGCCAAAGAGCTTGGTTTTTATGATGATAGCAACAGGAAACATCTAAAGGATCCATAGAGGAAGTGATATACACAGATTTCCATATTAATAGTTTACTCTGGCAGCTGTGGAGAGATTGACTGGCATTTAGCAGATGTGAGGAGGGCCTGAATTGAGAAGCTATAGCAAGAGAGATAGGGATGAAGGGAGAGAGTCAAGAGATTTTGTACAGTTATAAGCAGCTGGGAATCACTGTTGACTGAATGTCAGAAAATTTGGGTGATTCTGCCCTATTTTCATGCAGTGCAACAAGCTGGTAGCTTGTGGTGCCATTCACTGACGTGTGGGAGACAGAAAGTGGGACAAGTGTGCCGAAGTGATGTGGCAATCAGTTTCAGACATTTAAGTCTGAGATGTCATTAGGACATCCAGGTGGAGGTGTAAGGTTGTTAGGCAGCTGTGGGTCTGCAGATGACATTGGAGATAAAGATTATATGGTGGGCTTCATTTTTCATTGCTGTGCTTGAATGGCTGAAAGTTAATGGTATCATAAACTTGAAGTACATAATGCATCTTTTCGTGGTGGCAGGATCCAGGCCAAGCACAATGTCCTGTATTGTAATTCTTTTTCAGGAGAAATAGTTGCATTTATAAGAAGTGTGGATGAGGGGCCAAGGGATGTGGTGGAGAAAAATGCAAATCGAATCTTCGTGGCAATTGGGACTGGGAATAGAAATGAAAGTCTAGATTATCATATTATTTTAAAATCTTAGAAATTAGGGGAGTGTTCTAATGAACAAATATACAAATATAATGAATAATTGAGTTTCTTTTGCATAGATAAAATAATATTAGCCATCATAGACCAAGTATTGAATATGAGTCAGCACAAATGAGCAGTTGTTACCATAGAGACCATAATAAGACAGACAGTAAATTTTGGAATATGTATGTAAGTCATGGTTAAAAGCCACATTTAAGTACTAGGTAAAGTTCAGAGAACTTGGCAAGCATCCAAATGTGAGATGCGCTCCTTTAGAAAATATAGAATGCCATAATATATCAAAGGTAATATTTGAGGTTGAGTTTTGTGTATCATATTATGTCAGTTAATATATGCTGCTGATTCTAGTTACCTACTTAGTAGCCTGCCTGTGAAATAAACTAGTTTTAGAAGCTTTGCCGTTGAAACAGACCAAATTTTACAAGCTAAAGCTATGCCTCTTACCATATATTTCCACCATGCATTTTAATTTTTAGATATCTTAGATTTATGAACTTTACTTGACTTGTTTTAATACTTATTTTGAGTTAAGGAGTGATCAACTAGGCATTATAGGCTTACATTACTAATTAAGAATGTATTGGATATAAATCAGCTAACAAATTCTTTCTAAAGGAAACCAGTTGCTTTTGTTTTGCAAATATCCTTCACATTAACCCAATAGATCAGGCAGACTTTAAGATCCCATCATAATCTATTGCATAAAATGGCTATCATTATTTTGGGAGGTTTTGAGATGCATATTATTGGGGGGGCCTGGGTGGTTCAGTCCATTAAGTATCTGACTCTTGGTTTCGGCTAGGGTCATGATCTCGGGGTCGTGAGATCAAATCCTATGTTCTGGGCTCAGCTCAGAGTCTGCTTGTAGTTTTCTTCCTCTCCCTCTCCTCCTCCCCCTGCTTGTGTGCACGTACACACGATTGCTCTCATAAATAAATAAATAAATAAATAAATAAATAAATAAATATCTTTAAAATGCATATTATTAACTTAAGAGGCTCAGTAGAGCACCGCTGAAATACTTTATACTGTTTCATCAAAATCTTCAAATAGTAAAAATGTGATTTGCTTTCAGCTAAATGCCAGAACTTTGTAGGCATGCCAACTTTATCAATTCTTTACCAATATCATTATGGGGATTAGGGGGAAACTTTCAATGCTCTTGATACTAACTGAACAAAGCATGATGGGAATTTCCCAAGTTGTATCATATCTTTTTATGGGTAACCCTATGACTAGGGTTGTCCATATGTGCAAAATAGTTTCAAGAATTATTAGTTATAAAAGAGAAAGAGAAGATTGATTTCAACCTCTAATGTTAAATTGTTTTTTGAGATTTTTTTTTTTTTTTTTATAGATTTTATTTATTTATTTGAGAGAGAGAATGAGATAGAGAGAGAGCACGAGAGGGAAGAGGGTCAGAGGGAGAAGCAGACTCCCTGCTGAGCAGGGAGCCCGATGTGGGACTCGATCCCGGGACTCCAGGATCATGACCTGAGCCGAAGGCAGTCGCTTAACCAACTGAGCCACCCAGGCGCCCTTGTTTTTTGAGATTTTAAGCTGGTTGGGTAGCACATAACATAAACATAATAAACATAATCCCTGAAAAAAATGTATGTTGCACATTCACGTTTCAAATAAATACGTATACACGTCTTCATTCTGTTGAAGCTATGTCCCAATTATCAAATGTTGCCAGGCCAGGATTTTAAAATCCATGTATTATGCAGAAATTTCCATTATGATGCTATTTCCACATTCCATTGACTTTTAACAGTTATTCATTGAAAATGAATTATGTGTTTAACATTATCTACCACAACTCTAAACTTGGCTAGCATATGTAAGTGCTGTGGTGATAATGAGTTTAGAGCTAGGAGAAGAGAGAGTTATGAACATTTTTTTGTTAAAATGACACCTCAGTATAGGAGAAGAAAAATGGCATAAAGGATCATCTAGCTGCATGGTAAAATATAATCATTTTTTCCTTCCAAGGCTTACCTAATTTCTTGCTGTTAAAAACTTAGATATATTAGTCTTTAGAACCTGCATTCAGAAGATCTCTAACACTTATCCTGTAAGGGTGATGGTTATTTCATAACATCCTCTGTTTTAAAGCACCATCAGTAGTATGTATGATAATTACTGACCTTGAGTGCCTTTGATTTCTGAACATGACTGATAGTTGATTTATATATTTCTATACAAGCTTCCAAGTTTGTGTACCTGCTTGTGATTGTGCAAGGACTGGCTCTTCTCTTTCCCTACCCTTTCCTCTTCCAAAATTTACTTTGCTCTTTCTGTCAACCTCTCTCTCCCCCTCTCTCTATCCTACGCCCCTTCTCCCTCCCTCCTTTACTTCCTCTATCTCTATCTCTCCCTCTCCTTTTGTCCTTCTCTCCCTCTTAGTTATTATTGTCATTTCTTTTGACTAGAGTTGTTCCAGGTCTTTACCCATGCTTAAGAAAACAGAAAATGTCCTGCTGAAAATGAACAGAGAAAAAATATATACCACTTGATTTGGTACATATTAAATAATGCCAGTTACTTACTCCTGTGGTCTCCTGAATGTAAAGATTATAGCTAATAATTATAGTTGGAGGAATGATGGGATGTGGCCAATGCATACACAGGTGGCTATGACTCCCTTCCTGTAGTCCCTCGGTTGACTCTCCCAGGATTCGGGCATCTCAGGAAATGCCTGGCCTGGTTCATCTGTGGTAACTGATTCAGGTCCAGTCAGGCATCAGTTAGGTGGTACAAGTGGGGATGAAGAGCTACCTAGTTGGGGATCTCCCTCAAGGCAAACTCATGAAGATAAACAACACTCAAAGACAGTAAGAGGTAACATTCCTACAGCATGGTATAATTGGCAAAACACTTTTATTTTGGTGATCTCTATCATGGTCTTTTGAGATTATTATTACCTTTTCCATTTCATAGATGAGTGAGAATGAGTCTCTGAGATATTAGGCAACCTTATCAAGGTCACTCACCTGCATAAGCTTTAGCCACTCATCCATCATGCAGGAGTATTGTCCATGGGTTTTTAAGGAAATAAAAACTTGTTCTTAGGTGAAAAAAAACAAAACAAAGTGCTTTTATCAGAATTAAGATCCAAGAATAGCCAGCAACGTTTAATTCAAAAATAAAACAAAGCAACCTTAGCATCTGTGTGGAATATCGCTAGACTGAGGAAAAAGGAAAGCAACCACCCAAAAACTGTTTTATTCACAGGCAGTCTATCCAAGAAGGCATCCCTGCTCCCCTACAAGTCTCCCAGAGGAAAGGGGCTATTGTTTGTTAAATTTTTGAGGAGAGAGGAGAGCACTTAGTGATTTTTCATTCCACATACATTCTATGTGTGTTATCCTTTGGTGTAATATTAGGCAAATGCTGGCACCTGCCGTAAATACTTTTAATATCTTTAGCTTGCTTAATTAATTTCCTTTCTATGTATGTCCAAGTGGAGAATGAAAAATTAAACCAGAAACCCAGATATTCCCAAATATGCAGATGTTTGGAATGATATACACCTGAGTTGAGCAGGTTTGCATGCAGATGATGCTTGAAGCCTGTGTTACCACCTGTGGTCCAATTTCAAGTTATAGAATCAGTAAGTTGTTACTCCTCAAATATGCTCAAATATTAACTTTATCATAGAGTATCAGTTTCTGTATCACTATTCTCTGCAATAAATAATTTAACTTGAATGAATATATGTACATACATATTTTTCCCATGAGACATAATAAAGGTGTTTTAAACTGAAAAAAAATCCTCAGTTTTAAATACTTTTGTGTTTCCTGAATTGGTCTTTGTAAGCACAATACTACTCATTATTGATATAGACAAAACACTCTAATGAATGATGGAAATTTTGCTCTCCATTTAAATATCTTATTAATACTTAACAAAACATCTTTGTTCTGTTTCACATAGAAACTGCAAGTTTATTTTGTTTGAAAAATGGGGAAATAAACTCCTGTTTCGGCCTTCTCTTTGTTGTTCTAGCTGTGTGTCATTGACACTGGCGTGATTTGTCATGGGAAGGTGTAATGAGGCAAGACTGGGATTGTAACAATTATTAACCTGCAAGTATGCTGGCAAAGTAAATGTAAGCTAGAGTGACACTTCTAAGTATCTCAGGAGATAGTACTCTCATTTGAATTACTCATTTTATTAATTTGATTTGATAAATATGGGAGAAATTAATAACTTTTAAATATAAGGAGGGACCAAATGTCATTAATTGGGCATTTCACGTGGGCTGATATGTTGGACTCCCCCCGCCCCCAATCCCATCCCATCTCTTTAGTGGTAATTTATTTAGCTGGGAAACCTTGGGTTCGGTACAGCATCTGGTTTTCAGTGATATCCTGCTGGTCTTATCCAATTTTCCAGCTGGGAGCATGAGGCACAGGGAGGTCGAATGACTTGCCTAAAGGTCACCTGGTAGCTCAACTGGGATTATAACTCAGAATCTTTCTGATTTTCCCATCCTTTGCTCACTGGACCACAAAACTCCCTTGATCCCATCTTCTCAAGCTTGCCTGAGCAGGAAGTAATGTTTAGGCCTAGAAAAAAATCCCAAATTAAAATACTGGCCACTGTCATCTTCTTAAAAATGTGTTAAATTTCCATTGGTGTGACTCTAAGGGAATATTTTGTTTTAATTCTAACACCCGAGATCATTCCCAAAACAAGGTTGTGTTGTGTCTTTCCAGGTGGTCATCTTTGGAAGATTCATACCTATTGCTCAGATGCTGCTTTTGGTCAAAATGTTTTGAGAATGTCAATGATGTGATGCTTGTGGCAGAAGAATACAATTACTTGGATATATAATGGGCCTTACTCATTATACTCAGGCACATGGTACTTGACTGTGAAGTTTAAAGAAACCACCTGGTTTATCTCCTGTCTTAGAAGTGTGTTTACCGTTCCCTCAGTTTGGAAATCCTCTCCATGATTTCTTATAGCTGGCACCTTTTCATCATTCAGATCTTAGTAGAAATGCCTTCTCAGAGAGAGGCCTGTTTTAACCTAATATGATGTCTTTCTTTATCTGATGTCCCCATATTTTTCTTCATTACATATATTGCCATTTAAAACTTTTGTTGATTTTATTTCCTTTTTATTCTCTATGTCCTTACCTAGAGCATAGGATTCTAATCTGTGTTGTTTACCAGCATATATGAGACAATGTTTGATACGTAGAAGGAGCTCAATATACATTTGTTGAAAGCATTAATTGTCATTCCTGATGAAAGAAGAGCTCTCTTTTCCTTTTTTTTTTTTTTTATTATCATTCAAGGAGTTTCAAAAGGGATGCCCATGGGGTAGTGAGGGTGAGAGGAGATGACCCTTAGTCAGCCAGCCAGATCAGGTGAATTAACCCCGAAGGTCAACAGGATGACTGATGACAGCTGTCCCTGTCAGATCACCCCCTCATCCATAGCTTCAACCTTGGAATTGCCCCCAGGCTTGGCTTGTGATTGGCAGAGGAAAAGCAGTCTTGTTATATTTAGAGTCACACTTCATTTTTGATCTAAATTTGCTCTGCCCACTTTCACCACCCACCCTATTTACACGACTAATACTTAATGATGTTTGGTTGCTTCCAAAGGCCAAATCCATATTTGAAGACTGAGCAATATGCAGAATATTGAAAAGAATCTGTGACACCTGAAAAGGAATTTCCCAAGGTTTGTGTTTGTGGGTTTTATTTTTAATTAACAGACATATTATGGTGGAATATCCCAGTGGATAACTTTAAATCAACAAGGTTTGAAAAAATGTTTAAGGTAGTTAAGGTTTTTAGGAATTCAGCCAGATTATTTTCCAGACTTGTTTGGTGGATCATTTTCATGACTTTTGAGAGCAAATGAAACTACCTGTATGGTAAACAAATTTCTTTTTTTTTTTTTTTAAGATTTTATTTATTCATGAGAGACAGAGAGAGAGAGAGAAGCAGAGGGAGAAGCAGGCTCCCAAGGAGCAGGGAGCCCGATGCGGGACTCGATCCCAGGACCCTGGGATCATGACCTGAGCCGAAGGCAGATGCTTAATGACTGAGCCACCCAGGCGCCCTGGTAAACAAATTTCTGTTGCTTGTCACTATGCATAAGCTGCTCTGAATTTATAACCTACTGGTCTAGTATCATTTTATAGATAAGAAGACAGGACCAGAGGATCACTTTCTCAAGAGGGGCTTCTTAGTTATTCTGACATCTCAGTGGGTGCCTACCTGCAGATATTATAGAAGGACACATGCTCGCCCTGTCTTCCTTCTCTTTGGAAGTGACTTCTGTAGGATCTGGCCATTTTGCCAATGATATTTTGCCAAAATTCTAGAAAGCCACTATATGATTTTCTGTGTGGCTATGCTGGAGAACTGGACAATGGTGATCTCAGGCAGTGATCAGTTTCTGTGTCACTTGACTAGGGGGCTCTGGAGATATTTTGTGGTTAATGGGTGTGTGAGGTTTGCTGGGTAAAACAAGACACCTATGTTACCAACCTTTAGGATCTTTTGTTAAAACTACTGCTGCATTCTTTCATTAATTCATTAATTATGAACATTCTGGCCATGTGGCTAAGAGAGGTCTAGTTTAGAGATATGGGTAAGCAGTTGTTACTATCACATTAGCTTTTGAAATCCTGTGACAATTTGTAACTACCTGGATGAGTGAATTTGAGCCTTAAATTCATGTTATTAGTAAAAGGAAGTATTAATATACTACTAGAACTGAATAAACATTGAAATGGACTTTTTCTTCATCTGCATATTTCAGGGCAGGCACCTTAAAAATTCCTGGATTATTTCACGTGGTTCCCCAGACAAACCGTACCCCTTTGTTCTGAAAAATGTGGGCAAGAATTCATTGGCTTCTTGAATGGTCCAGTGATTATCTTGGTGTCCAACAATTATTTTGTTTTTATCACTGAGGAAGAATTAGATTGTACTCACACTTTTTCTCTGGAAAACTCAAAAGTCTGTCATTGATGGGATTGGTATTAAGAAGACAGGATACACCATTAAGGCATTTCTTTGTTTTGAGCCAACAGAAATGTGATCTTTTCTTCTTTTTCGCAACTGATATTAAAGCACCTCCCAATGTTCAAAGGCCCGAGAGTCATAAAATTTGGGTCATTAAACTGATGATGGGAAGCCTATCAGGGGATTGTTTCAAAACAGATATATGCCTATATTCAGAAAATAAGTCCCAGACACAATTTAAACAGAACGCATTGATGAGTGTAGTATATCCACAAAGGAAGGAAATCGATTTTTTGAGACTCTTTTTCTAGTTATCATCATTTGGATTTTACACTTCGTAATTTCTTTCTCAGAAATGAGCCTATGTGATCCTTCAATCTTTTCATAAAAATTACCTTCAGAGAAGGAATTAATAACTTATTATATAATTGATGACCATCTTTTTCTTCCATTCAGATTAGTGATTCTGTGGACCCGCTTTCCTATTATTGATCATGCTGACATTAGGAGGACTCTCAAGACGAGAGTTTGTGAACAGAGGTACTGAATGACAGCCAAGTTGAACCATCAAGTACATGTAACTCAACTCCTGATTGATGATATTTTGAAACACATTGTAGGACATCATGGAAAAACTTTCTTCTTCATTGCTTTTAAGAATAAGCATCTGATTCCATGGGACATATTTTACACTATCTTTAATGAAGTAAACTTTTTTTTCCCCAGGAAGGAATGTTTTAGAGCTACAGTCAATTTATAAGGAATAATTAAGGGGTATGACTAAAAGAAAAAATAAGAAAAAAAATGGAATTCCTACTGGCCTGATTCCTCATCCACTTCTTCATTCATTTAAAAATATTTATGGTTTGTCTACTGTGTGTGATAGTGCAATATAAGTAAGATGTTATATTACTTAGATACCATCTGGCAAATAGAGTATTTGGGGATGCCATTCTTTTTTGAAAGCAGAATTAGCAACAGTTATGGTATAGTTATATCTAAAATTTTAACTTATAATGGGCCCACTTCCAGTCCCAAACTTGGCATCTCATGAAATAGGGTGGTCCCTAATAGCAATGAGCAATTCCAGGGAGGAAGAAGATGCAGATTTTTAAGTGCCAAAATGACTGTGGAAATTGATACTCCTTGCCCCAAATTCCTATGTAGAAAGAGTACAGGGGAAAATGAATTAACTACAGAACTTCATCTATTTCTACAGGCAAAAAAAAAAAAAATTCTGGACAGAGGTCTTGCACTTTTTTGATATCTTGAAATGTCGAGAGAGACATCTGAAGGGGGGGTAGAAAAAGGGGGTGAGTAGGAAACTCAAACATTAATGGGGAATAGAATTTCTTTTGCACTGGTCACAATACATATGTTTGTTAAAAAGCAAGAGGCGGGGAAGACATGCATGCCTGATGTTGAAGAAAAGCCTGTTTGTGCCTCACACACTGGAGAAATTGTTCAGGAATAGTTCATCCATGTGAAAATATGACCCATGTCATTTTGCCAGAGTCGTTAAGACACTGAGCTGCTGAGTAAGGCCTGATTGGGTAAATTCAAGATCCTGGGGGAGTACATACTTCCTAGTGCCCAGTTTTTCTAAGATGAAAAAAAAAAAGTCAGTGGAAATAAGGTTATGGAGTGCCACTTGCGTGGGCGAGACAGGGTCTCCATAGGGTGGGAACCAGCTGGATCTCAGACATGGCCCATTCTTTTAGATTCTTCCCCATTTTCTTAGTGGGCAAAATGAAAAATAGAGAATAAATGCCCAGCACTAGTAGTCAAAAGAGAACAGTGGTATTTAGAGATGGGGAAGAGGGAAAGGTTACAAATCATTTTTGAAATGAATTTCCCATTCTCTTTTGACTATTATTATATTCATGTTTTACAAACTCCTAAAATGACTGGAGATAACATTCAGATCACTTGTGAAAAGAAATGGCTTCATAGAGGAGTTTAGAGGATAAGAAAGCTACATTTGAATGACTAAATATTCAAAAGCAGGCAGGAAATAGGAATAATGGACAAAATCTCACCCTTTAATATATTGGAAAAATTGTGTGAAGTTGAAGGCATCTTCCATGAACCAAAATAACTAATTTAATAAAATAACGAAAACAAAAACCTCTCATCATTTAGTGGTTTTGGTTTTAACTAGGCTAGGATAAATAACCACTGGTTCAATTTCAATGTTAATTTTTTAAAAATTGAATTGAATTGACAATTCTGATTATGCTGGCTTATTTCCAGTGTCCCAGGCTCTCTCTGTTCAACAAAGTGATAGAGCAGTCATGTAATTTATTCAACAAACAGGAAAATCTTATTAATGTACTGTGGACCAGGCCTTTAATCTCTCTTTCCTTCTCTGTAAACTGATGGATTGAGATTAGCCAATTTTTAAGTTTTGTTCTTTGAATTTTATGATTGTTTTCTAGATTTTATGTTTCATTAACGGGATTTTACAATTTGGGTACAAATCTTGAAACTATTTGTATTTCTAGAAAAACACAATATAACAGTAACATTATGGTCTTTCTGCAATACCATCTGAATACGTAAGAAGAATAAAAATTCCTGGGTTTCTCCTTATTAACTGCTAACTATATTTTAGGAATTTTTTGGCATTTTAATTTAGCAGGCACTTAACTTTTTTTTATCAGTAAAGGAGTGCGGCATTGGAGCCTGCATTGAACCTAAGTGGACCATTCAGTTTTAGTGTGACAGGTTTCAAAATCTTCCCTAAATTAAGGGCAGAGGATTTATTTTAAAATATCCCTTTGCAAGAGATATATCTTTCTGCCTTTTCACTTTAAAGGTCTGTGAGCATGTTTCAAGCTACCTTAGTTTAAACAGCTTGAGAATTGCTAGTTATAAAAGTGGTGTGTGTGTGTGTGTGTGTGTGTGTGTGTGTGTGTTTCAAAGAATGAAGATGTGGTTTTCAAATCAAATTGGCAGGTACTTACAGATATCTGGGCTTCTGAATGAAGCAGTGGAAACATGAAACCCTTGTAAAGATTTAACTGCCATTAAGAAGTTTCTTTTGAGACATTCATATCAGCCTACTGATATAATGTCATAAAATAACTGCCATCTCCACCTTTTATAGGAGTAACCCTTGGATTAGTCAGAGCTGCTGGATTGCAATGAGGAAACATGTGTTAAAAAAATGAATTAAAGGAAAAGATGACCTTCAGGTTACTCTGGTCTGTTGTGGGGTCAGGGGAAGGAAGGTTCAAAACCTAGTGGGAGAGGGGTCAGTCTGATGCTGGATGAGAAAGTTCACAAGTCTGCATTATAAATAATATACGTAGGAAATGAGTGTTTACTCCTCTCTAATGTTAGCAAACTGGACGGATAAGATGGCTTCCTTTTGACGCGAAAAAGATCTAAATGTGAAATGCTATTTTAAACAATGAACAGCTGTTTCATCTTGAACTGAAAAGA
Organism: Zalophus californianus; assembly: GCF_009762305.2. NCBI lineage: Eukaryota > Metazoa > Chordata > Mammalia > Carnivora > Otariidae > Zalophus > Zalophus californianus. Next base: position 103,450,921 of record NC_045602.1, on the reverse strand, counting down.
ACAAAGAAAACACCCTCAGGTCCACATAGGATACATTGTGGTTTCCGTGTGTGTGTGTGTGTGTGTGTGTGTGTGTGTGCCCTTCTCTCTTTTTACTTAGGATAATTGAAATGTCATTTTATCTTGGGATGTTTTCTTTATTCACCAGGGACATGGAATTCCTTTTCATCATTTTGAACATAAACAACTTTTCATTGCTTTAATATGAAGTGTTTTCTTTGTTAATCCAACAGAGATTAATGCCTGGAATGCTAAATTGTATGCTTAAGGGAAAAATCATGATGGTCCATGGGTAATATATTTTAGGCAGGACTAAAGCAATAGAGTGGCATTATATCATAGTCTAAGAGCTTTTCCTTGCTCTGGAGAACAGCTGGCAACATAAAGGGGAGCCTCAGTCACCAATGTAAGAGACTTCAATTATCCAGTTAATGCCTGGGCATCCTAGAAACGCATTTACAGGAAAAAGTTTAAGAATCTATGTTTGGATGATTCAGAAAATGATTTCTGATCTTCAGAGGAAGCTTCTTGGTAATTTAACTCAAAACAACTCTTATATATGAAAAGATCTATGCCTTTAAAATTTTGCATTAATAAATTAAGTCATTTGCCTGGGTTTGGATTTTGTACTAGAAATTGCTGAGACTGAGTACATAGAAGAAAATTTTGACTATTCAGTGGGTAGCTGGTTTATTTGCTTCTTAATTCTCTATAGATATTTATATCTATCTTCCCAATTCTAATTTTTGGAAAGATGAGGCATTAAGATAAATTTTGTTCTCCCAGATAAGAAACACATACATGTACATAGTTCATTTTACCTGGAAAGCTATTCCATTAAGCAGGCAAACACAAACTCAAAAGTTTAATTATTTACTTACCTTAGTCTAAAAGGCTGGCACATAAGATTATGGCTTTTTTTGAAGGAATAATCTCATTTAGCTCTTTTTAGTTATATAGTTGCAGAAAGTATGTCTGCTGTTTTATACTAGTTTCTAGGGCTCCTTTTAACTCATGAGACATAATTTTAGTTAACTTTTCCTGGGGCTTAATTCCTTCTAATTCTATTTTTGAAATAAAAGATGAGTTTCTTTAAATTAATAACAGGAAATTCTAGGCCAGAAACTGCTATTTCTCTTCCTTCAGATATAGATCTTGAGGATACTACATCTATAAAACTGTAAAAAAGAAGAAGAAAAAAAGTCTGTGTGAGATCTTTTTTAAATCCAGACTTGGCTATAGAGCACATTAATAAATTGTCCTGTCAACCTCTAGGACATGGGTTCAACTCCAATTGGTTTAATGGCCACAAATGTTTCCTTAGAAGAATTCCGGATTTCTGGATGGAGGAAGGAATGTCAGGGATTCTCAGGGCAGGCTTGAGAACCCCCCCCTCAGAAGGTGGTCTTGGGAGGTAATCACACCCTGCTGATAGGATTTGGCAGTTAAAATAGATGGAGGTCAGGCTGTCATTTTGTCTATTTAAATAAGTCACTTGTGATTAAGGATAAGCAGCAAGTTTTCTTTTCTTTCTAACTTTTGGGTCCTTGCAAGCTCTGATCTGTTTCTCTGATGTTTCTCTCCTTCTTGAGTATTTTTCTCTTGTTTTCTTGTGCCTTTTAAATGGAAAAAAAATTCATGTTTTTCTGTCTTTCCCCCTTAAAGATATGGATGAGGAGACAGTTTATCATTTGATTCCATTCAAAGTACAAAAATTGCCATTCCAAAACTCTTACTACATACCAGATATTTTGTGACATCTGGAGAGAATCTAAACTTAAGACAGGAGTCTTAAGTTTAAGTTTAAGTAGAAAGTGTCTGCTTTTTCCTTCTTTGTTAAAAAAAGTCACTAGAATCTGTGTTATGTAACTGAGTTCATGGTAATTTCTCCATCTGCTGAGGTACTTTGGTAGGTAAACTTATTTTTTCTGTGTTTTTAAAAAAATAATTGATGTCTGTAATTTTATACAAATGTCCATGAGGGCTCCATTTGCTTTCTTAGTGATAAAATAGCAGGTCATACACTTTTTTTGTAAAAGTATGTTGGATGTTACACAAAATAGAATCAGTGATACGTAAATATTTGTATCTGCCAACTTGTTTGGCGAAATTCTTTGCCAAATGTTATTCTGAAATAATGTTTCTCTCAGGGGCTTTCATCCAAAGCTCTTCTACCTCCACATGTCTAGTTAAGACTCTTCCTCCTGCTCTTGCCATTACAGAGGCAGGCCTGGCAAAGGGGCCACACTCCATTGAGTGAAGGTAGAGACACAAACCCACCTATGTCTTGGGCCTTCCCTCATACCTTCTACCCATCTTTTTCTTTGATCATTTCTGAAACATCTGCCTTTATGCAGGTTTAATTTGATGGTGTTCACCTCAGCTGCATCACATATTTCTTTCTGCCCTGGGGCAAAAACCTCAGGTTAGTCAAAATGTGCATTGCCTGGAAGTGCTAGAGGGTTACAAAGCAAAAATCTAAGATATAGATCTCCCTTCTAATATGACTTGCCGTCGCATATCATAGTTATTTAGGTACCGTTCTATCTCTCTTAAGAAACAAGTTTGCTTTTCAAAATTGGAGCAAATATGGTCAGCCCTTCTTTTATGGCAAGCTCTCTGCCAGAGCCTGAGGATACAGCTTTCAAAGAGAAGATGCCACTCCCAGGAAAGAACCTGAAGTCTAGTGTTTACCCTAGATGTTGGATGTTTCGCTGTAGAGGCATATTTTACTATAGAAGCATAGCAAATTGTTTTTTTTTTTAAATCCAAATGATGTTTCTTAAATTCATATAGAATTCCTTTGATTAAAGATGTTTATACCTGAGTTAGTCACAAAACACTATAAATAATCTTTTACAGAAAAAAGCTGGGTACTCTGGGAATCAAACAGGAAAGCCAAGAGGTACAGCATATCAGAGAAGGTGTTCTCTAGGAGACCTTTTGAGTGAGATTTAGTAAGAGCTGAAAGGCCTGGGTTGACAGAAAAGAGACAGGCATTCCATGGACAGAGAATGGGGGGAGAGAGAGAGAGAGAGTGCCCGTGTGCATGCTGGGGGATTCCAGAGCATGAATAGGTAAGTGTGGACACAGCAGCTTTTACCTGTAGAAATTAACATCCTGTGAAGGGTCGATTGGTGTTCCACCAGACATAAAATTTGGGTATTCAATAAATTGGAGAAATTTGCAGATTACTTCTAGAATTCAGAGGTTCAGAGCACACATTGGATTAATGATCCCTGAAAAATACCGCATCTATAAAAAATAAAGTAACCCCCTCACCCCAAAAAACAAGTTTGTGGAACTGAGCTTTTTTCAAACTGTGTTTGTGAAATCTTTTGCCCCTAGGACACCAGTCAATCATCTTGAGGCACACTGATGTTCCATAGATTGGATCTTCGGAAATTCTTGGGAAATGATGCTGATAGGATTGGGGGTGGGGTGTGGGCATGGCAGCATATCTTGTATACCAGATAGGTGCATTTGGGTTTGATATGTCAAACAGTAGATGCTACTGTGTCCCTCTGGAGACAGGAAAGATGGTGTCTTGTAAGATCATTTAGCACACCAAAATCACACTTCTGACCTTGTATTGGTGTTACCGTCATGCTGTCAGATTTATCATGTCCATTGTGGGAAAGGCAGTAGTATAACATATCATTGTCAGATACCTGTGTTCAAATCCTACTTCCCTTCTCCTCTGTGACCTTGGGCCATGTCTTTATGCTTCTGTTTCATCACCTATAATAAATACGGACATGATGGTAATGGTTCCTAACTCACAGGGTTGTTGGAAGGATTAAATGAGATAAAATCATTAAAGCACCTAGTAGAGTAATATAGACCAAGTGACAATAAAATTTAACACATTTATTTTTACAGCAATAGTGTGTAATAGAAAAGGCACAGACTTGAAGACAGTCTTAAGTTCAAATCCTGTTGTTGTCCTATTCTTGACAGATCTGACCCATTAGTGTTATTTCTGTAAAAAAGGAAATAATACTTATCTACAGGGTTATAGTGAGCAGTAGAGATTTTGATAAAATATTGAGGACAAAGAAGCTGCTCAAGTAATGGTTGCTGATGTAATTATTTGTGTGATTCTACACTATTCCTCTATTTCTAAATAGAAGCAGTATGTTGCTCCAAAAGCTTCCCTAATCTTTTTCTGAATTTGCCTGAATTCCTCCAATGATTCCTGCTAGGCTGAAGGAAGCACTTGTGCTAATTATTGGATTATGGATTATTACTAAATGTTTTCTCAATGAGTGGATATATAAATTAATATTCCTTTAATGGTATTTCACACAGTGGGACACTGACAGAAAATATAAGTGACAGTGAAGTTGATTAGCACAAGTCATGCTCTGTTCAGTCAAAATGTAATGGGTCTTTTTTATCTTTGTTGCATAGACAGAGAAACTAAAATCTAAGAGTCATGTTTATAGATTTTGTTCTTACAAATTAGATTTAGATCTAAACCCACTATTTTTCATATTTATTATTTTTTAAATTGGAAGATAGTATGGGACTACAATACAAAACTTCCCTTGTTGGTTAAGGGAAGTCTATATCATCTCCTAGGGATTTTGTCAAAAAGATTTAAATTTTCATTTTTAGTAATATCTTATAACTATTTTACTCATACATTTCTCACTGGAAATCTTAAATTTATAAAATGAGGACTGTTTTCCCCATATCAGTGTCAAACAATAAAGATTTCTCAACCCCTCTTCTACTTTCCTTCATTTTTTGGATTATTGCCTTATCAGGTTTTAATTCAGATCAGTCCTGGAAAGATGGTTTTGCCAGATGACATGTAACTTGTGATCATGTTGTATGTGTTATATGCTGTTTCATATGAAGACTTATATGGGGAATGTTTTTATTTATTTATTTTTTAATTTAATTTAATTTTACTATGTTAGTCACCATACATCATTAGTTTTTGGTGTAGTGATCCATGATTCATTGTTTTTGTAAAGAAACATTTCAGATTTATATTGTAGTCCATGCCATCTGAAGTATGCCACATAGGGCACATAAGACCATGTGACAATACCTTTCTCAAAGAGGTATCTCCCCATGGGATGAATATTTTATAAAAGGACATAGATACATGATTATTTTGTTCCATTGAGGCACATTTCTCTAAAAGGCCAAGGATAAGTTGTAGAAGCAAACATTTTTGTTTCAAAACTTGGCCATATTAATGTCCTTATGTCTAAATATCCTGTGTCAATGTACTGAAATTTTGAATTCTTATAGCCCTAAAGGATCTAAAGATTTTTTTTTTAATTTATTTATTTGAGAGGGAGAGAATGAGAGATAGTATGAGAGGGAAGAGGGTCAGAGGGAGAAGCAGACTCCCTGCCGAGCAGGTTGCCCGATGCTGGACTTGATCCCGGGACTCCAGGATCCTGACCTGAGCTGAAGGCAGTTGCTTAACCAACTGAGCCACCCAGGCGCCCCAATTCCTAAAGGATCTAAAAGTAATTCCCCCTATTTGTGAGTTCTTTTAGAGTTTATGAAACGTTTTCATACACTTCATTCTTGTTGAGGAGTCAGGTGAATTACCTTTACATTTCAGGGGATATGGTATTTAGCTAAAAACCTCAAATGCAATGACAGAAACGGTCAACAAAATATTTTATAAACCACAGTCAGTGCCTAATTCCCCACTTTCACAGTTGTCCCCAGTGCATACCCTTACTCCTCCAGCCCTCAGCAAACAGAACAAATGGCACTCTAGATAGACAGTTGGAATCAGCTTTGGTAACAGAGAGATTTAAGGTTGAAAGGTAACATAGGATGGATTTAGGGCAGAGTCCATTCCTTGCTTTTTTTCCTATTTGGGTTTAGACTAATTTCTAAAAACTACTTGATTAGGATACAGCATGGTTCACAGAACAAAATTTTGGTGACTTTTTTTGGTATGTGTGACTTTTAATTTACTATATGTAGTAGGCATTTGAAAGAAGAAATTCTGGATTTGAACCTTAGCTATCTGCATAAATCCTAAGTGTTTTAATCTCTGTTGTTCTTTAAACGCTCTCTCTCTCTCTCTCTCTCTCTCTCTCTCTCTCTCTCTCTCTCTCTCACAAGCAGCAAGAAAGGGAAAGAAAACAACCTGACAATTTCATGTGATGAAGAACAGATTGAACCTCACCAGTTTGGGATGTTATTATACTTCAGAATTTTCAAAAGCAAGAGCCATAGTCTCTAAAGACTAAAATTGGAGCACCTTATTGATCTCAAATGTAACTCTTGCTGCACATGTGTATTCTAAAATAAGAAAAGTATCTTTAGGGTAAAAAATAAGAATCCTAACTAGGTTGTTTTACATGTGCCAAACTTGATTTTCAACCCAAATTTCACAAAGTATTATATTAAGCAGTTTTACTATTCTCTGACTTAATGACAGCCACATGGCCAAAACCCCTTTGAAAATGTGTATCTTGTTTGATATTTATCTAAGATATTAAATAACTTAGCGCTCTTTGACAAATACATTGAATTGTATTGTCATGACTGATTTGTTGGGAGCAAAATAAAAGTGGGAGAAATTGGTATTGGGGAGGGAAACTAGTATTCAATGACAGAATTGGCCTCTAATCTGGCAGAAAAACAACATCGTTAAAATTTGAGAAGGCACTTTAGGTCTTATAATAATCAGCAACCAAAAGAAAGAAGAGGTCTAAAAATAGGGATGGATAATTAACAATCTAAAAATAGACTTGGCTAGCCATATGGAAGTCATTATAGTCTAGAGGTTAAAGGGGCTGAGGAGAATAAAAAACAAATCAAATATTATTGCATATTAAACACTACCTATAAACATAGTCTGTAAATGCTTAACAGAGTTCAGCTCCATCTAAGATAATTCGGTACAAGAAAAATACAAAAGCACAAATAATCATTTCCTAATTGATCAAAGAGTTTTTCTTGGGAAGGTACTTTTGGCTTCAATCCAAAGTGCTCCTTTTGGTTTAAGGTATGATGCTATTGATATGACAGGGATTCTGTCTTTCACAAGGGGAAAGGTATAGTGATTTTTAGATCATTTGTTATATTTAAAATAAAGTCATACTTCCAGTATAAACAGCATTGCCCTAAGAACAAATTATTATGCAAAGAAAGAGATGTCAACAGAGATGTAACTAGTTCATAGATCTAGTATTGCTAAAGGGCTCTAAATTTTTTTTAAAAATTTATTGATTAAAGCTGTCAGTGTGTAATGTCCTGTTTTGTTATTTTGAGAAAATGCAGGAACTGTTATCACAGGGGCATTACTATCAGGGCTATAGAGTTTTTAGGCCTTTTATATCTTTTTTTTTTTTTAACCTCCTATACTTCTTGTTAACATCATTGCCTGATAATGTTGAACTTCTGGTTAAAAAAAAAAAAGTGAACGGGTGAAGGAGTGATTGGAAGTTGACTAATATTGAAATTAGCATTCTCAAGTGGAAAAAAGACAGGTGTGCTGTGTAAGGCTGAGATCTGGATTGGAAATCAGACTCTCCCGTGTATCATGTATACAGTCTTGGCCAAGAAGTATATCTTTCTGAGCCTCATGTGTCTTTTCTGCAGAAAGGAATAATGGCTTCTTGGTATTTATGTTGAGTATTTAAGTATCTTATGAAGAAAAATCTGTAAAATTTTTAAGAACACAGGGCTTTGGTACATAATCTAGTCACAATTGACAAACCTTTAGGATGTTGACAAGACTGAGATGGCAAAATTCACCAAAACAGCCTGAAGCTTCATAGATAAGGAAAATTATGTTCTTTCTGATTTGCAGCCTTGCCATTTAAATTCAGGAATTTTTCTTGATTCTCCCTCCTGGTTTTAAATGTTCTGCTTTCTTAAATGAAGTCATTCAATCAAGATCATTTTTTTCATTCTTCTAATATCAGAGTACCCTCTATGCCCACATAATAATTCTCATCTATGGCACATATTGCATGGAGCGCTGGGTGTTATATGCAAACAATGAATCTTGCAACACTACATCAAAAACTAATGATGTACCTATGGTGACAAACATAACATAATAAAAAAAAGAACCCTAAATTTCTTTAAGTTGCATGTTTAAAAAAAATAATTCTCATCTATGTATTTTTATTTTCTATCTTCATCTGCATATGATTGCTTCTGGTTTATAAATAAAGACTAAAGAATTATAAAATTAGATATGGGAATCAGGTCTTCATAAAAGATTTTGCTCATTTATTAAGTATTTTTTTCCTAGCTACCTTACCTATTCTGTTACTGTTGTCCATAGGATCTTTCCATTAGATTTCTTAAATGGTTGCTATTTGATTTCCATAAAATGACCCTACCTTACTCAATTACTTTTTCAGTTGAATCTTTAAATTTCAGATGTTATTTAGTCAAATCATCTGAAAATTATGATGATTTTTGTTTTCAATTTTATGTGGCTAATTTTTCTCTTGTCTAATTATATTGGCTACCTCCAGTAGAATATTAAACATTAGTGGTGATAATGGACATCAGTGTATTTTTCCTGACATTTCTGGGAGTGTCTCTAGTGATTCCCTGTACTAAAATATGATGTGGTCTTCTGGATTGCGATAATATATTTTATTAGGTTAGAAAAATGCCCATCTATTGCTGTTTTGTTGAGTGTGTTAATCTGAAAAAATTTTGGATTTTAGCAAATTTTTAGTGTTTTTTCATTTTTAGAGCTATTAATATGTATGATGAATTATGTTAATTATAAGTTTATTAAAGTGAATGAATTTTAAAAAATCTGAACTTGGTATATAACCGTATATATTCGCTCACAGTATTTGACATTTGAAAGCTTGTCTGTGTTGAAAGATCTGTACCAAGTCATTTTGGATGCCATTTTTATTAAGTTATAACAAAGTCCTTTTTAAAAAAAAAAAAAACCTGAAAGTTTGGATATTTTGTCGACAGAAACACTATATATAGCTTACCATATAAAATACATGTAGCTTAATAAAATTGATTATTCCTCTTTTGTATTTTCTCTTACTGTGTTATTTTTTATAATCAGTAATATATTTATGAAATTCAAAAATTTAAAAATTAAAGATACTTAGTAACAGTTTCACTCCCTCTTTTGCACCCATCTTTTCAGGTCTCACCCTCCACCTTTCAATAGGTAACTGCTGCTTTTAATTTTTGTATATCTTTCTAGAGCATACATGCATGTACGATAAATATGCATGAGATCCTTATTCTCCCTTACCCTGTTTACAGAATAGATAGAATAGTGTATATATTTTCTGAACTTTGATTTTTCATTAACAATATATCTTTAAGAGCATTCCATCACAATAAATAGAAAATCTTCTCGTTCTTCTTTATAGTGGCATATTATTCCATTGTACGGTATAATTTTTACCATTCCCCTATTAGTGGACATTTAGAATGCTTCTAATATTTCTCAACTACAATGTTGAAATGAATAGTTGCCAAAAACCTCCAAATCTACATTGATAAAGCTGACAAACAAGCTTTTTTCCCCTACTTTGCAAAAGGAATTGTAAATTGATGCAATCCCTATAGAGAGATATTTGGCAGTAGTTATCAAAATTACAAATGTCTGTTCTCCTTAACCCAGCAAATCCACTTCTGGGAAGAGATTCTCCTTTCTGCTTAGGTTTCAGTAGTGCTTGATTTAAAAATTGGGAAGAAATTCCTGATTTAGAAAGTCTTTTATTCTATTTACAAGGTACTATGTCCTGACGACTTTAAAGAATAGGATAGGTATCTATTAGGAGATCTGTGTAATAATCTACCAGCCTTCAAGACCCCTTCAAGCATCATATTTTGAGTTTTTTATTCATGCACTATTACCAGGAACAGATTACTGTCTTAGAACAAATCATTTAGACTTACAAACTTTGCAGTCTCAAGTGCTTTCTCGATTCACACTCAGATTATTCCCATTATATTTCTCCCTTCCACCACCTCACTCTTGGGTTCACTTTGATTTTTTTCCCTCAGCAGAAAACGTCATTCCTTTGGTGGAAAATTATCTGGTCTTCTTTTATTTATTTCTTCTACTCCATTCCCAAATGATCCTCTGTGCTTTGAAAACTGAATAGATAATCTCTTTTTGGACAGTCCATTTTGTAGTTTTTAATGTAGTTCATATTAATTTATAATTAATTTTGTCATATTACACATAACAATCAAATAGAATAGGTTTTGTTATGAAAAACTGCTTTTACCCCTCCAATAAATTCCTCTCCTAATTTTATTCTCCAGAGGCAATCTCTTTTAATATTTCTGTTCAAGTGTTCCTGGTTATGTCCATAATTTCAAATAATGTATTCATACCACTAATTCCTAAATTATTAACTTTAGTTTCTTTATTTTCTTATATGAAAGATGAGGGTATAGCTCCTATATATCTCTCCATCCCTCTCCACCCCAATTCTTTTTTATTTTGATTAATATTTAATCCTTATTTAATTCCATTGATTAACTCTCTATATCTTTATATGCTTAAGCCTTTTACTTTTTCCATCATTATGAATATTTCTTTCATTCTCTCCATGTAGGATATACTACTTTTTGTATTTGCCCTTTTTGCCACTGTTTACCCTCACTTCTATTTCTTATCTCCTGAGAAATAGTTGTTAAGTTTGTTAACATTTATATTCTATCTTGTAACTACAGTCAAGTCTTCTCTGCTTTTAATGTAAGTTGAGTCTCACAGGTGAAATCTAATAACACATGATTATAATGTAATTCTTGTTCATTGTAGAGCCAAGTAATGAGTTATAATTACAGTTCTTCTCTACTAGTACAAGGTCTTAAACTTATTTGGAATTGCTATTTGAAGAATGTTTCTGGTGCCAAGAGGTAATAATACATTCCCACTTTTTATGCTAACTTGGGTGCTCCAAACTGCTACCTCATGAAAAAATTTGCTTTCATATTTGGATCAATACTTTCTTGCTTTTTGTCCTCTACTTATTGCTTGTCTTTGTTTTCTCATTGAGACAATTACACTCCGTATCACCCAACCTCTTTGGAGACTGAAATTAAAATCCCTCTTCATGGAGCATTCCCACTATGATATTACTGAAGCCATCTCTCTTGGCACACAGTATCTCCATGGTTAGTAACATAAATGTATGTATTGATTGTGATTAACACTAGATACTTCACATTGAAACTATCACTAGTTTTTCAGAATTTTATTTTACATTTTCTTAGGTAGTTACTGTATAACAGTGCTTGAGTAACTTTGTTCTTTCACCTCTTGTACTACCTATTCTTTCTTCCACTCTAATACTTAAACAGTTCAAAGTTGCCTAAGGATCATAATTTAAATTAGTTGATAATGCGGTTTCCAAATGATCTACATCTTGGATTATTCTGTAGTCATCTTGATTCTATTATAGGGTAATGGCCCACTAGGAGTATATTAACAAAAATCTTTGGTTCAAGCATTTCAAATGTATTTTCTGGGTCAGTCACAGATACCTCCACCCCCCACCTCCCTATCTAATCTTGTCCATGTCAGATAGAGCTCTCCTTATTTTAAAAGCCTTTTTTCTTTCTTTTTTTATTTAATTAATGTATAATGTATTATTTGTTTCAGCAGTACAGGTCTGTGATTCATCAGTCTTACAAAATTCACAGCACTCACCATAGCACATACCCTCTCCAATGTCCATCACCCAGCCACCCCACCCTCCCACCCCCCTCCACTCCAGCAACCCTCAGTTTGTTTCCTGAGATTAAGAGTCTTTTATGGTTTGTCTCCTTCTCTGTTTTCATGTTGTTTCATTTTTCCCTCCCTTCCCCTATGATCCTCTGCTTGTTTCTCAAATTCCTCATATCAGTGTAATCATATATGATACTTGTCTTTCTCTGATTGACTTGTTTTGCTTAGCATAATACCCTCTAGTTCCATCGACATTGTTGCAAATGGCAAGATTTCATTTTCTGATGGCTCCATAATATTCCAGTGTGTGTGTGTGTGTGTGTGTGTGTGTGTGTGTGTGTGTGTGTGTGTGTGTACACCACATCTTCTTTATCCATTCATCAGTTGATGGACATCTTGCCTCTTTCCATAATTTGGCTATTTTGGACATTGCTGCTATAAACATTGGGTTGCATATACCCTTTCAGATCACTGCATTTGTATCTTTGGGGTAAATACTCAGTAGTGCAATTGCTGGGTCCTAGAGTAGCTCTATTTTCAACTTTTTGAGGAATCTCCATACTGTTGTCCAGAGTGGCTGCACCAGCTTGCATTCCCACCAACAGTGTAGGAGGGTTCCCCTTTCTCTGCATCCCCACCAACATCTGTCGTTTCCTGACTTGTAAATTTTAGCCATTCTGACTAGTGTAAGGTGGTATCTCATTGAGGTTTTGATTTGTATTTCCCTGATTCAAAGCGTTTTTGAAATTTAATTACCTCCCTGGAGTTTCTTTGATACCTCAACACTAATTATGTCTCCTATTCCCATGCCTTCCTCTAGCTCTTCTAAAGATCAATTCTTAACTTTTAACAGAAGTCTCTGCATTTCACTCAGCTCTGTGTGTTATATCTCACACTAGATGCATCTTCCTTGAGAGAAGGGGTGTCCATATTTTATAATCCCTCAATGACCCACCATTGTAGGAACTCCAGAAATATGTTGACTGCAAGACTGAATCTATAAAATGAAATTCATCATTCTCATTCTTGCTTACTTCACAGGGGCATGGACCTACCTTATTTGGAGGAAGGATTGCACAAATATATGGAGCTATTCTAAGGTGTAGTTTGGTGTTATTTTTTTCATGAGCAGATGAGTGACTAAGCACATAGTGTTCGGGATGTATTTGAAAAAAGAAATAGATGGAGCTGTAGCCTGATTGAACTTCCCCATTTTTAGTGGAACAAAATGTGGGATGTTTCATTTTTGCCTGGGGGAAATTAAGACAAATGAAAGGGCTGACTAAAAAAAAAAAAAAAGTCAAAATATATTTTATAGCCATGTATAAATTCAAACATGAAAGAATGCAGTCATTCATATTACAGATTGAAAAGTCCTCCTGGCCTGGCATTAGAGAAGAAATTGTATGTCTTAATTATCTTATGGGCCTTATTAAAATTGCAAGCTTGTTCCTTTCTGGTATGTGTACTGAGAACCACTTTTCTCTTGGCATAATCACCAAGAGATAGGCACTTAGAAGTTTCAGGAGAAAATATCCCATGGGAGGGGGTATTTATATATGGGAATAGGAATTTTCCCTCCCCTACTAATATGGCCTGGCTTTATGAGCAGATTGCATGTCACATCTTTTGGGGGATTTGGGAAGTTAAAATGTTGGCATTGCAGTTATGTACTTGCAATAATGAAAATGGGAACAGGAGTATCTGTAATGATTTTATAAACTGACCAGTCGTACTGGAATTGAAGGGAATACTAAGGTGGTTAAATAAGCATCTTGATGGTATAGGAAAGATAGGAATGGGTAAAGAGTTCCATCATAGTCTAAGTTTTAGATTAGCACAGATTGAATATTAGCATATCAGATGAGGATCGTCCAGACCAGTGGCTTTATTTTGTAGATATGGTAGTGAAGGATTGAGAAAATAAAGTTGTTCCCAGTACTGTTTTATCACCCAGTATACAACTTATACTTGTGAAAAGTAGACTTTATGTACCAGATATGCCCTGATCTTGAATAACAGAAGGATTTTATAAATAGATAATTCAGTAAATGTTTTTCTATTCCCAGTATCTTTTTAAAACAAATAACTAGTTCTGCCCTTTCTTTTAATCTCAGGAATGGTAAGAATAAAATGGCAACATTAAACAGTTTTTAATATCTCTTAGAAGCTAGTACAAAATCAGGAGCTTTTAACCTAGCAACCAAAGGCCCTCATCTCCAAAAGAGTCTATGGATAGGATTCAGCGGATCTGTGGATTGGGGGGGACACTATTATCTTATTCTCAGTAAGTTCTATTAAAAATTGAGCATTCCTTTCAGTAATGAATGTGAACAACAGACTGCAATACCAGCATATGGATTATTTACATATTGCATGAGAGTTGTTATAATATTGAAAATCTCATATATGTTCCTCACTACTTTGAAAATATAGCAGCTAGCAGACTCATTTAATAGTCACACAATTCATTAATAAAAAACTGTGTTTTACTACCTCACAAATACTTTTAAAAAATTGCATTCATAGAACTGATTTCCTTTGTGTTCCTATTTTATTTTATGCTTTTAAAGACATTATTTTTAGAAGAGATCATAGACTTTACCGGATTGTCACAAAACTAATGGCACAGAAAGGGTTGCAAGCACCTATATTAAATAATACTTCCAAATGTTTAGATTTTGTTTAGAAGTTAATTTTATTTCTTTCTATCTGTGTAGTTTTGAAACTAGTTTTAAGAATGTTTTCTTCTTAAAAAAAATGTTTTCTTCTTAATTCAAGCTACTATGCTCACTAACATTGGTTTTCCATGGGAGTCCCCATTAGAAAGAGATGAAGCTTGAGTTTCTTGCAGGAATTTTTATTGCCACTTCTAAAATGATTAGAATGTTGTATTTTCCATTGGAAAGATCATTATTTTTAAAGGATAAATGTAATGTCTTATCAAAATGGACTCTGATATGGGATTTCAAAGCTTCCAATTTAATACTTGAGTTATTCCCCTGCTTCATCAATTATTGAAACAAGATCTGATTAAGCAAAGCGATCAAGCAACACTACTCTGGAGGAAATCATGCAAAGACATACACATTTTTTCACTTTATTCCTAAATATATTAAGTAATACTAAAAGTGAATCAGGCATAAATTACCTATGTACTGCAAAGCTCCTTAAAACTTTATGTTGTTTGGACACAGAATGTTTCTTTTCTTAATTTTAAAACAGTGACTGAGACTGAGGAATTGTTTGCTAAAAGGAATTAGGACTTAATATTAGCAAATAATATCTAGAATGTTATGAATTAAATATGTAAAATGACTTAATAATCTCTCAAATACCAATTCTGCATTAGGTAGAATTTATAACAACTTGCATAGCTTTATCTATACCTTTCTAGAGATCAAATGTTGGGGCCTGGGAAATAGGGGCCAGATGGCACCAGCCAAACTGAAATGTGCAAATCAAGCAACACTTAATACACTACTCACTTTTTACTCCCATTGTGAATGCAGGTTGAGGGGTCTTATAAAATTTTCCCTGAGGCAATCCTCTGGAAAGGCAAGGTGTAGCTGTCAGGTCTTCGGTTCTTTTCATTTCAGTTTACAAATAACCTCCAAGTGCTTTTTCTCATCTTTAGTTACTGCTGATCTTTTAAATATATGGTAGCTGTGACACAGTAGTGGCAAAATGATCACACATCATTACATAGTGCACATGTCATTATTTATGCCTTCTCAGCCACAGTGCAAGTTACAAGCAATTATTTTTCATCTCCTTGATGTAATTACCCTGTAATCTACAGGGACATGTAATTGCATGGATGGCTTCTGCACTGAATTACGCAGCTCTCAGGGACTCCATGAGACCCTGGGAGCCTTTTACCAGCTAGCAGCTGGGCGGTCTCTTTGTGTAAACCTGGTGGCCTAAATATAAGGGCTATGCTGGAGGGAGATTTGCAACCCAGATGTGATGTGGGGCCACCAAGTAAACTGCCTAAGGGTTGGAGAGCCTGTGTGTTTGATATCCAACCTCATCAAATGGCCTCTTGATTTTCCATCCTCAGATTATGAAATGTCTGTGGGAGAAAAGGAAGCTACGACAGCAAATATTTTCTTGGTCGAAAATTTCTTTAGGATTCAGGGATCTTTTATTCACCATTGTTAGACTCCATATACTGAATAAATGTGTGATGCTTTAAAATTTGCCCAGCTTTATAGTAATACATGTGCTCAAAGAACATGATGAGTTGCTTTAGCATGATAAAATACAAAATAACTATTACATGTATTATCCAAGAGCCAGAGGAAATAAAAGCTCTTTCTTTCCTTTCCTTTTTCTTTCTTTCACAAGGCACAAATGTAAAAGCATGTAAATAACCTGATGATGTGGTTGGTAATTTACTACTATTTCTAGTACGCTCATCTAGGAAGGAACAATTTTTAATCAGTTAGCCATTTATTTATCAGGGTGACTTTCAGACAGTTTCTGAGAGGCCAGAGTTTGTCCAAGTGGGAGTCAGGGAAATTCCCAAAGAGGCCATTCTAGAGCTTGGATGATCTGATCCTCTGGCAAGAAAGCAAGAATTATATGGGTGAGAATCATTTATTCCTTGTCTCATTGGCTTATTCCCTCCTAGGAGAGTTGAGGTTTCCATTGACTTCACCACTTGGCTTGATGATATATCCAGGTGCATCTGTAATGCGTGCAAATAAATGCATGTTGCATGTTTCTTGTGGGTACCCATGTTTCACTTCATGCCAGAATTATTGTAAATTCAAATGAATTTGTTTAGAATAAGAGGGTCTTCAACTAGGTAAAAGCTCTGCAGGAGAAGTCTAGGGAATCAGAGCTAAAGCAATGATAATCAGATTGAATCCTGTGAGCAAAAAGGAAAACTCCTTGATTGATTAGCCTTTATGGAAACTTTCAAGTTAAGTGTAGTTATATAGTTCACTACTAGATCTTCCAAATGGATGTGAATTCTGGAGCTATTTTTTAGGTTTTGGAGAGTTTTTAAAAATAGTCTTGCCCAAGATAAAGCTGTTTTGAAAATTTGTCTCTTGAATGGATCTCCACTGCCCCTAGCTTTATTGAGATAAATTGACATAGAATTTTGTGTAAGTTGAAGGTGTACAATGTGATGATTTGAAACATGTATATAATGCTAAATGATTACCATAATAAAGTTAGTTAACACATAATTACCACTTGTTTTTGTTGTGGTGTTGATAATATGTAGTATCTGCTCTCTTAGCAACTTTGAAGTACACAATATGGTACTGTTAACTATAGTCACCCTGTTGTATATTAGATCCCTGGAACTTATGGATCTTCAGACTGGAAGTTTATGCCCTCTGGCCAACATCTACACATTTCCTCCACCCCTAGCCTATGGCAACCACCAATCTACTCTCTCTTTCTATCATTTTGGCTTTGTGAGGTTCCACATATAAGTGAGATCATGCAGTGTTTGTCTTTCCCTATTGGACTTACTTCACTTAGCATAATGCCTTCGAAGTTCACCCGTGTTGTTGCAAATACCAGGATTTCCTTCTTCTTTATTGAGGAATAATTATCTCTCATCTACTACATTCTCTCTATCTATTGTACAGGTCTTTATTCAGCAAATGGGGGTGGGCATTTTTTCAGTATTATTCATATTTTTCTAATTAATATATTAATAATTAATATTTTTCTAATCTGTTAATTTGCATTATACTATAGTTTTATGATTTATTTCTTTGAAAGGGTAATGAACATACAAAGATAGGTAGATCTATACATAGAAAGGGAGTGGATGGATAGACGTAAATAGAGTGAAATTCCTTTATTGGCTTTCATTTTTGAACATTTTTAGGGGCAAGTCTTCTAAACTGTCTACCTCAAGAAATTCTCTTAAATAACTGAAGATTCAATGTATATCCTAGTATTGAGATACATTGATTATTACTATTAGACATCACAAATAGTTCTAAACCTGCTATTGGCATTCATTACCTTGTAAACCTTTAATTTTCTTATGTAATGGTTTCCTTAACCCTAGAGTCACGTGCTAATAAGTCATATATTTTGACGATTGCAAACTTTGGTTCACTTCAGACTGTCCATCATAGTGAAACCACTTGTGGATAGTACATACAAGCTATAGTTACATTTCTCACCTGTTGAAATATTGTACTGTCTCCCTCTGCCCCAGATGCTAAGTTGTCCTTAGGTTGTCATGGATTTTTGACTTTGTGAAATACTTTAAGATTTCAGATGTTTTGTTTAATGTCACCACCAACTTCAGGGACCTCCAGTGAAATATGGGAGAGATTCAGATGAACCTGCTTGTGGTTTTGTGTGGTATATAAAGGTCACTGTTCAAAGGGCAGCCCCCTACCATAGGAAATGCAAGTATTCTCTAATTAGAAGAGGTACTATACAGTGGCTAACTGAACATAATAATAAAAAAAAGAAGAAGCAAAGCTCTCTCTATGTGAATACCATTGAAGAGTGAGCTAAATGGAAGTTATTATTTTTCCCCTAAAATCATACTATTTAGTAACTATATCACTATTGTAATTTGTGGAATTTATTAGAGTTTTCAACAGAAAAAGATATTTTAAATATTTGCCTGTTAACTAATGCCAAAAATCATGACTTCACAACTCTTATACTATAACAAGCAATTGATTTACTTGCCTACCACAAGCTCATTCCTAGTTTTATGAAACCCTTTCAACTATTGGAACTGGAGTTCAATATGCATTATATCCTCTTTCTAAATTTGTGAGGTTTCCCCCCTTTTGCTCCTAGAGTTGGACTTCACGTTACTTTCTTTTTTTTTTTTAAGGTTTTATTCATTTATTTGACAGAGAGAGACACACCGAGAGAGGGAACACAAGCAGGGGAGTGGGAGAGAGAGAGGCAGAAGCAGGCTTCCTGCTGAGCAGAGAGCCCAATCCAGGGCTCCATCCCAGAACCCTGGGATCATGACCTGAACCAAAGGCAGACACTCAGCGACTGAGCCACCCAGGCGCCCCTTCATGTTCCTTTCTAAGAAGACTTAATTCATGCCTATAATTTGGTTAAATTAGCCCAAACCAAAGTGATATTAAAGAAAAATTGAAGGCATCCCAAGCAGTCAACAAAATATAGGACAAGTCTTAATTAAGCTGCCCTAGGGGAGAGATTATGGTCTTATGAGAGAAGAACTTATGGTCTAGGGCTCTGTTGCCCATTATGAGAGCTACTAGCCACCTATGACTATTGAGTACTTGAGATGTGGTGAATCCAAACTGAGATGTGCTTTAAGTGTCAAATACACATTTATCTTGAAGACTTAGTATAAATAAAAGAATGTAAGCTATCTCATTAATAATTTTTAAAATATTATTTGTTAGAATGATAATATTTTGGCCATTGACTAAATAATAATATTAGGAAGAATTTCAGCTGTTACTACTTTTTTGTAATGTGGCTACTGGAAATTCTTAAATCACACATCATTCATACTATATTTCTATTGGATGGTACTCATCTAAAGGTTAAATAAATGAGCTTTATTGGAAGTCCTTGATTCTCTTGCCAGCACAGTTTGGCTCTGGATGAGACATATAATCATAAAAGTCCTCAGTTTCTTCATCTGTGAAATGGGATAATAATACTTCCCACTTACTGACGTCATAGGGAAGTAGCTATAAGGATTAATGACCCAGAGCTTGTAAAATGCTGAGTTCTTTGGATCTTCTAGACTGAAACTAACTTTTTAAACAAATTTCCCTGAGGACCGGATTATATGAATAAACAAATAGAATGCATGGGAAAACACCCACACACTCACATAGCTTTGGCCCATTTTTCCATTTGTAGATTTATAGTAGCTACAAACAGCAGGAGAAGAAAAGAAGAATCATGTGCTAAAAAATGCCATAATGCACTGCTGTCAGGCTTGGCTAGGCTTTGTGTGGCCTAAGTATCTATACTCTAAAAATGTCCATACTAGGCTAGTAGTTGTTGAAGCTGTGGGGACATGGGGCATGCAGTTCATTATATATATTGTATTTCTTTTTGTGTATTTGAAACGTTCATAGTAAAAATGTTTTAAATAACTAATGACCATTCTGCCCTATCCTATCCACTTTATAATTTTCATTTCCTTTGTACTTTATATGAAATAGTTGTGTGCAGATGGTCTCCTTCACAATAAATTTCACACATGCATCTATTCTGCCAAATGAATATTTTTGCCCCGAGTTCAAGGTTAGATCAAGCCTAAGACAGGCTTCCTCATGATTTCAGAGCAAAAGGATCCCAAAACAAGCATGAGTAAATTATCCAGGATAAGTAAATGAAAAATTCATCCTAATTCCTGCTCCCTAGCCATTTAATATTTTAATAGTTAATGATTTAATTCTGTTAATGTCTCTTTCTTTCAATGGAATCCAAAGCTTTTATCTCCCACTCCCAATCTCAAAACTGATGATGTGGATATGAGGCATGCTTGTTTTTAAGCACCAAGGAGCTTTATGTTGCCAAGATGGACCCAGGTTCTTCCTGAAACACAGGAAGCATGAGTATTTTCATCCTCTGAAGAAGCAGCCTCCTGACCTGCTGGAGCCAGTGCAGTCATGCTGAGTGGTCTACGTTTTCCTGTTCCTTTGCTTTGTACAACAGGGAAGTCTTGTTTGATGTCTAAATATGAGGATGCTGTAACACTGGCATGCCAAAGTTTAAATTTATATCCGCAATTGTCACATCCTTTATTGAGTGCTACACACTTACCATTGTAATAGGCTTTTTTGGGGAATAAATTGATGTCAGCAATTATATTTGTGGATCCATTTCAGGTATATAGCTGAAATATCCTTCAGAGGATGACAGCATCAGTCAAAGGCTGGAGGAGGATATTGTGTGTGTGTGTGTGTGTGTGTGTGTGTGTGTGTGTGTGTGTGTGTGTGTGTGTGAGAGAGAGAGAGAGAGAGAGAGAGAGAGAGTATTTGATATGGTACTAGAGTAATAGTTTGAAATCATATAGTTAGGTGGCAATAATCATAAACCCTAGCCTAGAGTTCTAAGAAAACTCAAGAGTCAAACTCAAGAGTCAGTGTAGTTACCTATATTGTCTTTCAGTAAACAAGTAACTATTACTCCCTTTTTACAAATGAAAGCTCTAAAGCCGAGAGAAATTAAATAACTTGATTGAACCATGCAGGTTATTGAGGGTAGGAGTAGGGGAAGAAAACTTAATTTGTCTTAGTGAGACAGCCTTAGTCATTTAGGAAGATTAAGGAAAGTAGTAATTTTAAATGGAGAATGGTAGCTATTGATTGAACCCACACTTTGCCTAAATTTTTGAATGAATGGGAGTGTCTCAGAGAAATTAAAATGCAACAGTTGTTTCACCAAATGGGAAAAACTCTGGGATATAAGCAATCCCTCACAAGCACCTTGGAGCTCTGGCAACCTGGAGGCCCAAGATATGAGCAGGAGCCCTTGAAGGACCAGAGTATCAGCCTGGTTGCTCTGCCTGGTGGAGCAACATGAAGGAGAGCTGAGTCTAGTGAGGGTATCTGTACCTGGAAGAGTATTTTTGGGCCAGTATCAGGGGAAACCACTGTGCCCATGAAACACAATGACATCAAGGACTCCAGAATGACACATCAAATGAGCAGCAGAGCCCGGGTGAACAGATATGTATGAGAATGTGTGACGTTCTACCTGATTGGATGGCCACTTTCCTGGGGGCCAGACTTTGGAATATGTGTGATAACCAACAATTACACCTGGTTGTTGTGAGCAAAACAACCATGATATATACAAGGTTGGAGAGTAGCAAAGAGAACAGAAATACATCTGTCTGCTTGTGGGGAGGGAGGGGTTCAGGGTTCCAGGGACACTTTTACAGAAAAAGGTGTCTCTGTTCCTTTTCTATTGAGAGAAGACTCTGAGAGAGATTTGGGTACAGGTTGGGTTTTTGGGAGTAGGACCCAGGAAGCATTAGGGTAGGTGAGACAGGGAAGGGGGAAAGCCACTGTCAGGTCATCATAACAAGGGTTCCCTATGGGCAGTGGGGCTTGGTTCCACTAAGACTTCCTGAGAAACACAATGCCTTCCAAAATTGTCCACTTGAAAGACAGGAAGCTGGAACACTTATACCACTGGCTCCTGTCTCCATTGGTGGAGAGTTTCCTCCAAGGACGGTCTAAAAGATGCCTGCTGGCATGCTTGAGGTGGGACCATGTAGGAGGAGGTAGAACTGAACTCACTTGGAAGTCTCCCTTGCAAATTCACTTGCCATTGGTGGTGAGCCAAGGGGTAGAATTATGAGATACTAGAGGTATTTGCTATAGAAGGTGGCAGATACTCCCACTCTTTAGGTTGATAAAATATTGAAAAGCCAAAAAGACACAGAGAAGAGAGTTTACAAATGCTCAATGATATAAAATATCAAGGTTGATTTTCAGAAACATTTTCTTCTGTTTTTTTTAATTTTTTATTGTTATGTTAATCACCATACATTACATCATTAGTTTTGGATGTAGTGTTCCATGATTCATTGTTTGTGCATAACACCCAGTGCTCCACACAGAACGTGCCCTCTTTAATACCCATCACCAGGCTAACCCATACCCCACCCCCTCCCCTCTAGAACCCTCAGTATTTTTTTCAGAGTCCATCGTCTCTCATGGTTGGTCTCCCCCTCCAATTTCCCCCACTTCATTCTTCCCCTCCTGCTATTTTTTTCTTCTTCTTTTTTTTTTCTTAACATATATTGCATTATTTGTTTCAGAGGTACAGATCTGTGATTCAACAGTCTTGCACAATTCACAGCACTCTCCATAGCACATACCCTCCCCAATGTCTATCACCCAGCCACCCCATCCCTCCCACCCCCCACCACTCCAGCAACCCTCAGTTTGTTTCCTGAGATTAAGAATTCCTCATATCAGTGAGGTCATATGATACATGTCTTTCTCTGATTGACTTATTTCACTCAGCATAACACCCTCCAGTTCCAACCACGTCGTTGCAAATGGCAAGATCTTATTCCTTTTGATGGCTGCATAATATTCCATTGTATATGTATACCACATCTTCTTTATCCATTCATCTGTTGATAGACATCTTGGCTCTTTCCACAGTTTGGCTATTGTGGACATTGCTGCTATAAACATTGGGGTGCATGTACCCCTTCGGATCCCTACATTTGTATCTTTGTGGTAAATACCCAGTAGTGCCATTGCTGGATCGTATTGTAGCTCTATTTTCAACTGTTTGAGGAACCTCCATACAGTTTTCCAGAGTGGCTGCACCAGCTTGCATTCCCACCAAGAGTGTAGGAGGGTTCTGCTTTCTCCGCATCCCCACCAACATCTGTCATTTCCTGACTTGTTAATTTTAGCCATTCTGACTGGTGTGAGATGGTATCTCATTGAGGTTTTGATTTGGATTTCCCTGATGCCAAGCAATATTGAGCACTTTTTCATGTGTCTGTTGGCCATTTGGATGTCTTTGGAAAAATGTCTGTTCATGTCTTCTGCCCATTTCTTGATTGGATTATTCGTTCTTTGGCTGTTGAGTTTGATAAGTTTTTTATAGATTTTGGATACTAGCCCTTTATCTGATAGGTCATTTGCAAATATTTTCTCCCATTCTGTCGGTTGTCTTTTGGTTTTGTGGACTGTTTCTTTTGCTGTGCAAAACCTTTTTATCTTGATGAAATCCCAATAGTTCATTTGTGCCCTGGCTTCCCTTGCCTTTGGCGATGTTTCTAGGAAGAAGTTGCTGCGGCTGAGGTCAAAGAGGTTGCTGCCTGTGTTCTCCTTTAGGATTGTGATGGACTCCTGTCTCACGTTTAGGTCTTTCAACCATTTGGAGTCTATTTTTGTGTGTGGTGTAAGGAAATGGTCCAGTTTCATTCTTTTGCATGTGGCTGTCCAATTTTCCCAATACCATTTCTTGAAGAGACTGTCTTTTTTCCATTGGACCTTCTTTCCTCCCTTGTCGAAGATGAGTTGACCATAGAGTTGAGGGTCCATTTCTGGGCTCTCTATTCTGTTCCATTGATCTATGTGTCTGTTTTGTGCCAGTACCATACTGTCTTTGTAATAGAGTTGGAAGTCTGGAATTGGGATGCCGCCAGCTTTGCTTTTTTTTTTTTTCAATATTCCTCTGGCTATTCGGGGTCTCCTCTGGTTCCATACAAATATTAGGAGTATTTGTTCCATTTCTTTGAAAAAAGTGGTTGGTATTTTGATGGGGATTGCACTGAATGTGTAGATTGCTCTAGGTAGCATTGACAACTTCACAGTGTTTGTTCTTCCAATCCATGAGCATGGATTTCTTTGTGTCTTCTTCAGTTTCTTTCATGAGTATTTTATAGTTTTCTGAGTACAGATCCTTTGCCTCTTTGGTTAAATTTATTCCTAGGTATCTTATGGTTTTGGGTGCAATTGTAAATGGGATTGACTCCTTGATTTGTCTCTCTTCTGTCTTGTTGTTGGTGTACAGGAATGCTACTGGTTTCTGTGCACTGATTTTATATCCTGCTACTTTACTGAATTCCTGTATGAGTTCTAGCAGTTTTGGGGTGGAGTCTTTTGGGTTTTCAACATACAGTATCATATCATCTGCAAAGGGTGAGAGTTTGACTTCCTCTTTGCCGATTTGGATGCCATTGATTTCTTTTTGTTGTCTGATTGCTGAGTCTAGGACTTCTAATACTATGTTGAATAGCAGTGGTGATAGTGGACATCCCTGCCGTGTTCCTGACCTTAGGGGGAAAGCTCTCAGCTTTTCCCCATTGAGAATGATATTTGCTGTAGGTTTTTCATAGATGGCTTTTATGATATTGAGGTATGTACCCTCTATCCCTATACTCTGAAGAGTTTTGATCAAGAAAGGATGCTGTACTTTGTCAAATGCTTTTTCTGCATCTATTGAGAGGATCATACGATTCTTGTTTTTCTTTTGTTAATGTATTGTATCACATTGATTGATTTGCGGATGTTGAACCAACTTTGCAGCCCAGGGATAAATCCCACTTGGTCATGGTGAATAATCCTTTTAATGTACTGTTGGATCCTATTGGCTAGTATTTTGGTGAGAATTTTTGCATCCATGTTCATCAAGGATTTTGGTCTGTAATTCTCCTTTTTGATGGGGTCTTTGTCTGGTTTGGGGATCAAGGTAATGGTGTCCTCATAAAATGAGTTTGGATGTTTTCCTTCCATTTCTATTTTTTGGAACAGTTTCAGGAGAATAGTTATTAATTCTTCTTTCTTTATTTATTTTTAAAGATTTTATTTATTTATTTCACAGAGAGAGATAGCGAGAGCAGTAACACAAGCAGGGGGAGTGGGAGACGGAGAAGCAGGCTTCCTGCTGAGCAGGGAGTCCGATGTGGGGCTCGAACCCAGGACTCTGGGATCATGACCTGAGCCCAAGGCAGACGCTTAACGACTGAGCCACCCAGGTGCCCCTATTAATTCTTCTTTAAATGTTTGGTAGAATTCCCCTGGGAAGCCATCTGGCCCTGGGCTTTTGTTTTTTGGGAGATTTTTGATGACTGCTTCAATTTCCTTAGTGGTTATAGGTCTGTTCAGGTTTTCTATTTCTTCCTGGTTCAATTTTGGTAGTTGATACATCTCTCGGAATGCATCCATTTCTTCCAGGTTATCTAATTTGCTGGCATAGAGTTGCTCATAATATGTTCTTATAATTGTTTGTATTTCTTTGGTGTTGGTTGTGATCTCTCCTCTTTCATTCATGAGTTTGTTGATTTGGGTCGTTTCTCTTTTCTTTTTGATAAGTCTGGCCAGGGGTTTATCAATCTTGTTAATTCTTTCAAAGAACCAGCTCCTAGTCTCATTGATCTGTTCTACTTTTCTTTTGGTTTCTATTTCTTTGATTTCTGCTCTGATCTTTATTATTTCTCTTCTCCTGCTGGGTTTAGGCTTTAATTTGCTGTTTTTTCTCTAGCTCCTTTAGGTGTGGGGTTAGGTTGTGTATTTGAGACCTTTCTTGTTTCTTGAGAAAGGCTTGTATTGCTATATACTTTCCTCTCAGGCCTGCCTTTGCTGTATCCCAAAGATTTTGAACAGTTGTGTTTTCATTTTCATTGGTTTCCATGAATTTTTTAAATTCTTCTTTAATTTCCTGGTTGACCCATTCATTCTTTAGTAGGATGCTCTTTAGCTTCCATGTATTTGTGTTCTTTCCAACTTTCCTCTTGTGATTGAGTCCTAGTTTTAAAGCACTGTGGTCTGAAACTATGCAGGGAATAATCCCAATCTTTTGGTACCGGTTGAGACCTGATTTGTGACCTAGGATGTGATCAATTCTGGAGAATGTTCCATGGGCACTAGAGAAGAATGTGTATTCCATTGCTTTGGGATGGAATGTTCTGAGTATATCTGTGAAGTCCATTTGGTCCAGTGTGTCATTTAAAGTCTTTAATTCCTTATTGATCTTTTGCTTAGATGATCTGTCCTTTTCAGTCAGGGGGGTGTTAAATTCCCCCACTATTATTGTATTGTTGTTGATGTGTTTCTTTGCTTTTGTTATTAATTGCCTTATATAATTGGCTGCTCCCATGTTAGGGGCATAGATCTTCTTGTTGGATAGACCCTTTAAGTAGGATATAGTGTCCTTCCTCATCTATTATTACAGTCTTTGTTTTAAAATCTAATGTGTCTGATATAAGGATTGCCACCCCAGCTTTCTTTTGGTGTCGATTAGCACGGTAAATGGTTTTCCACCCTGTCACTTTCAATGTGGGGGTGTCTTTGGGTCTAAAATGAGTCTCTTGCAGAGAGCATATGGATGGGTCTTGTTTTTTAATCCATTCTAATAGCTTGTGTCTTTTGATTGGAGCATTTAGCCCATTACATTCAGGGTACTTATTGAAAGATAGGAATTTAGTGCCATTGTATTGCCTGTAAGGTGACTTTTACTGTATATTTTCTGTGTTCCTTTTTGATCTATGCTGCTTCTAGGCGCTCTCTTTGCTTAGAGGACCCCTTTCAAGATTTCTTGTAGGGCTGCTTTCGTGTTTGCAAATTCCTTTAGTTTTTGTTTGTCCTGGAAGATTTTTCTCTCTCCTTCAATTTTCAATGACAGGCTAGCTGGATATAGTATTCTTGGCTGCATATTTTTCTCGTTTCGTGCTCTGAAGATATCATGCCAGTCCTTTCTGGCCTGCCAGGTCTCTGTGGGTAGGTTTGTTGCCAATCTAATGTTTCTACCATTTTAGGTTACATATCTCTTCTCCCGAGCTGCTTTCAAGATTTTCTCTTTGTTCTGAGACTCCTAAGTTTTACTATTAGATTTCGGGGTGCCTACCTATTTTTATTGATTTTGAGAGGGGTTTCCTGTGCCTCCTGGATTTTGATGCCTGTTTCCTTCCCCACATTAGGGAAGTTCTCTGCTATAATTTGCTCCAATATACCTTCTGCCCCTCTCTCTCTTTCTTCTTCTTTTGGGATCCCAATTATTCTAATGTTGTTTCATCTTATCTTATCACTTATCTCTCGAATTCTGCCCTCTTGATCCTGTAGTTGTTTATCTCTCTTTTTCTCAGCTTCTTTATTTTCCATCATTTGGTCTTCGATATTGCTGATTCTCTCCTCTGCCTCATTTATCCTAGCAGTTAGTGCCCCCCTTTCTTTATTGCACTTCATTAATAGCCTTTTTGATTTTGACTTGGTTAGATTTTAGTTCTTTTATTTCTCCAGAAAGGGTTTCTCTAATAACTTTCATGCTTTTTTCAAGTCCAGCTAGTATCTTTAAAATCATGTTTCTGAACTCTAGGTCCGACATTGTACTAATGTCCGTATTGAGTAGGTCCCTGGCAGATGGTACTACCTCTTTTTCTTTTTGCTGAGGTCATTTTTTTCCATCTTGTCATTTTGTCCAGAGGAGAATAGATGAATGTGAGAACAAAATGCTAACAGGTTAACAATGTCCCCAGCAAATATACTCTAAACAAATCAGAAAAGACCTGAAGCAAGCGGAAAAGAAAGGGAAAGAAAGAGGAAAAAAAAAAAAAGTAAAAGATAAAAAACAAACAAAAACAGAACAAAACAAAATAAAAACAGAATATGATCAAATATGATCAGGCTAGTGCATAGATCAGTGCCACACACTAGATTTTGGGGGTATTTTGGTTTGTTAGAAGAAAGTGCTTCTTAAAGTTTTAAAGAAAGAAAGACTTATATATATACAAAATAAGGGTTGATACAATGAAGAGATGGAAGATGACTGTAAAGATGAGAATTATAAAAGATTTTATAAAAGGAATTGATAAGAAGTTGTTTAAAAAAAGAAAGAAGATTTAAAGAAAAAAAAAGGGAGAGCATGTGATCAGGCAGGAGACTAGAACAAAGCCATACACTAGTGATTTAGGGTATATTTTGATCTGTTAGAAGAAACTGTATCTCAAAATTTTAAAGAGAGAACAACTTATATATATATGCCAAAAATAAGGGTATCTACTATGAAGGGATAGATTATGACTCTAAAAATGAAAAATAAAAAATTTTTTTTTTCCAAAAAGTGATTGATAAGATGTTGGTTGAAAAAGGGAAAAAGAAAAATTCAAAAAAAAAAAAAAAACAGTTAAAAAATTATCTTTGAAAAACTAATGAATCATGGTAAAAAAGCCATGAATTCTATGTGCATTATTCCCCTAGTGCTGGAGTTCTCCCGTTCTCCTTGACCGGTAAACTTGGTCTTGGCTTGCTGGCTGTTCGTGCTGATCTTCTGGGGGAGGGACCTGTTGCCGGGGTTCCCAAATGTCTTTGCTGGAGGCGGAATTGCCCCGCCCTTGCCGTTCCCGGCTAAGCAATCTGCTCGGGTTTGCTCTCGGGAGCTTTTGTTCCCTGCAAGCTTTCCCTACAGCTTTGGAGGACAAGAGTGAAAATGGTGGCCTCCCAATCTCTGCCCGGAGGAGCCGAGAACTTGGGGCCCCGCTTCTCAGTGCACCCCAGAGAAAAGCAGTCAGTCACTCCCCTGTCCCCGGTCTCCGGCCGCACTCTGTGCTCACCCGGCCTGTGACCGAGCGTTTCTATCTCTGGCACCCGACTCGGGGTGGAGTCTCCAAACCCAGCAGATCCCTGCGGTGCGCTCCCGTGCCGCTCCTCCTGGGGGAGGAAGGGGAGTCTCCCCGGATCTGCCGCTTGTTGGGTCCCTGCTTCCAGTAAGTGGTCGCTTTTCTGCTCTTCTTCTCTTCGATCTCCTGTTGAGTTCGTAGGTGTTCAGAATGGTTTGATCCCTATTCAGCTGAATTCCTGAGACCAGATGAAATCTAGGTCTCCTACTCCTCCATCTTTCTCCGACCCCCCGATTTTTAGAAACTTAAGGAAGTCTGTGATGTTGGAGCACAGAATAAGTAGTGGTGAGAAAAGTTGCATATAAGCAAAAGACAAATCGTCAAGAGCCAAGAAACATTCTATGGCATCTATGTTTTATCTTTCTAGAGCAGAGAGTCTAGGTGACTAGTGTCCAAAGTAGAGTTCCTGAATTATATATTTTTGATCTTAAAAAGGAAGGAAATTGAACTTGATAACTATTTAATATGTGGCTAGATTACAGCACCTAAATTCTGGTTAACATAAAATCTGGTGCCACACATGTTCTAGGAGGAAGCTTATGGAAAGGATGGGAACTGCACAGAGTAGTGTGGTAGTCAGTGACATTCTCTGTTTATTCTCATAGTCTGTTGCAATATATTGTTAGTTAAGTGCACCTGGTTGGGTATAATCATGGATTTAATTATTCGATTTTCACTGAACTTCTAATAAAATGGACAAGTGCATTAAAAAGGATTCCTGAAAGGAACTATCACCTTCAAGATAATACCAGTTAAGCAATGATAAAACAGCAGTACCAGTAGCATTGACTTCTATCCTACTCTCAGAATGATTGCTTCATCCATCCTGACATGAGATTATAAATAATGGAATAAGTATGGCAAGAATTAGATTCCCCCCCCAAAAAAGAGGCCCCAAAATAGAAATAATCAAGAAGGCTATTTGAAGTATGGACTTAAAGCTACTATTATTAAAAATATAACTTGTGCCATACCTGAAGTGGACACCATTTCTTTAGTTGTTTGTAGTATGAAATCATTTTAAATAGCAAGCTAATTGGAAATAGCGTATTATTTTATATTTCTTTTCATATTTCTATTTCTTGATTTTGTTTTACCATACATATAATGTATTAGTATAATGCTAAATGTATGTCATTTATAAGCAAATGCATATACATATGTATGTACATGTATAATACACATATATACATAAATATGCATGTGTTGTTGATACTAAAATTTTTTATTCTCTCTCATTATTAACTTCTGAGACAAGGACTGGGGCAGGTAGTTTGTGTGGGAGGTGATTTCAGGAAGAACACATTAGAGAGCAAGGAAGTAAAACAGGGAAGAGAGAAATGTCAATAAATGGTGCGGGCAAGGTGGACAGCTCAGTCCTATTGGGGACCATCTAAATAATGATGTGAATGCACCCCAAAACTGCTAACTGAGAACTATAACTGTTGGGATACTTTTCACTGACTCATGTCCCTCATTTGTTGAAGTTTACCCGTGGAGGTATTTAATCACTGGCTTTTCCAAGCTGCCCCTAAATGTGGCTATGTAAGATCCCTCTATGGGGAAAGCCCTCACGGAGCGGGCAGAGGCCACAGTGCCTGTGATAGGAAGCTGTGTCAACATGCTGGTTACTAGCTCCCAAGTTGCAGGGGAAAATAGAGTTTTCCATCACACCACCAAATGGTAGGAGTCATGGCATCAATAACATCAGTTATAATCTCCATCAAAAATATTTTAAGAACTATGTTCCAGGTGAAGGGCATACTGTGGAAGAGACATATGGTAGATTGAAGTATTCAGAATTGGTGTTTATAAAGGTCTCTTGGACAGCAGTGTGATGACAGGTGTTTTGGAGAAATAGGAGATAGAAGATAGGTAGAGCTGTTAGGAAGATGTGATAATCCAAGTGAACAGTGGGATGGATCAGAGGGGCAAAACCTAGAGGTATGTATGGGTTGAAGTAGAAAAGGTCTTGGTGGCTGATTTGATGTTGGATGGTAGAAGAAGAAACCATAGGATGATCCTCTGATTTTGACTTGGGTTGCTTGGTTGATATTGGCAAGGAAGAATAGAAGGGACAGGCAGTGGGGCTGTATAATGGGCTCAGTTTGAATAGTTTCACTGTGATATGTCAGAGGCTTATCTAGGAATAGATTGCTATATAGAGAGATTTGGAATTCAAGAGAGAGCTCCTACATTTTATTTATTTTTTAATTTTAATGTTAATTTTAACATATATATTTTTAATTTAATTTTACTTTGTTAACACAGTGTAATATTGGTTTCTGGAGTATAATTCAGTGATTCATCACTTAAATACAACACTCAGTGCTCATCACAAAAAGTGCCCTCCTTAATACCCATCATCTACATTTTATTTTATTTTTATTTTTTTATTATGTTCAGTTAGCCACTGTACAGTACATCATTAATTTTTGGTGTAGTGTTCAATGATTCATTAGTTACATATAACACCCAGTGCTCATCACAAAAAGTGCCCCCTGTTAACCCCTCTCCCCAACCCCCTCCCCTCTGAAATCCTCAGTTTGTTTCCTGGGGTCCATAGTCTCTCATGGTTCATCTCTCTGATTTCTCCCCCTTCATTTTTCCCTTCCTTCTCCTAATGTCCTCCATGCTATTCCTCACATTCCACAAATAAGTGAAACCATATGATAATTGACTTTCTCTGCTTGACCTATTTCACTTAGCATAATCCCCTCCAGTTCCATCCATGTCGATGCAAAGGGTGGGTATTCATCCTTTCTGATGACTGAGTAATATTCCATTGTATCTATGGAACACATCTCTATCCATTCATCTGCTGAAGGGTATCTTGGCTCCTTCCACAGTTTGGCTATTGTGGACATTGCTGCTATGAACATTGGGGTGCATGTGGCCCTACTTTTCACTACATCTGTGTCTTTGGGGTAAATACCCAGTAGTGCAATTGCTGGGTTGTAGGGTAGCTCTATTTTTAACTTTTTGAGGAACCTCCATACTGTTTTCCAGAATAGCTGCACAAGCTTGCATTCCCACCAACATTGTAAGAGGGTTCCCCTTTCTCCACATTCTTGCCAACATTTGTTGTTTCCTGTTTTGTTAATTTTTGCCATTCTAATTGGTGTAAGGTGGTATCTCATTGTGGTTTTGGATTTGTATTTCCCTGATGGCTATGATGTTGAGCATTTTTTCATGTGTCTGTTAGCCATTCATATGTCTTCTTTGGAGAAGTGTCTGTTCATGTCTTCTGCCCATTTTTTGACTGGGTAATTTGTTTTTTGAGTGTTGAGTTTGAGAAGTTCTTTATAGATCTTGGATATCAGCCCTTTATCTGTAATGTCACTTGCAAATATCTTCTCCCATTCTGTGGGCTGCCTCTTAGTTTTGTTGACTGTTTCCTTTGCTGTGCAGAAGGTTTTTATCTTGATGAAGTACCAAAAGTTCATTTTTCCTTTTGTTTCACTTGCCTTTGGAGATGTGTCTTGAAAGAAGTTACTGTGGCTGATACAAAATCAATGCACAGAAATCACTTGCTTTTCTATACACTAACAATGTAACTGTAGAAAGAGAAATTAAGGAATCAATTCCATTCACAATAGCAACAAAAACCATAAGATACTTAGGAATAAACCTAACCAAAGAAGTAAAGGATCTATAATCTAGAAACTACAGAACACTTATGAAAGAAATTGAGGAAGACACAAAAAGATGGAAAAACATTCCATGCTCATTGACTGGAAGGATAAGCATTGTTAAAATGTCTATCTTGCCCAGAGCAATTTACACTTTCAATGCCATCCCTATTAAAATATCATTGGTATTTTTCAAAGAGCTGGAACAAACAATCCTAAAATTTGTATGGAGCCAGAAAAGACCCCGAATCGCCAAAGGGAATAATGAGAAAGAAAAACAAAGTGGAGGGCATCACATTGCCTGACTTCAAGCTATATTACAAAGCTGTGATCACAGCATGGTACTGGCACAAAAACAGACACATAGACCAATTGAACAGAATAAAGACTCCCAAAATGGACCCTCAACTCTATGGTCAAGTAATCTTTGACAAATCAGGAAAAAATATCCAATGGAAAAAAGACAGTCTCTTCAATAAGTGGTGCTGGGAAAATTGGACAGCTACATATTAGAAGAATGAAACTGGACCATTCCCTCACACCATACATAAAGATAAACTCAAAATGGATGAAAGACCTCAGTGTGAGACAGGAATCTATCAAAATCCTAGAGGAGAACATAGGCAGTAACCTCTTCGACATCACCTACATTTTTAAAAATGAGGGATTTGGGTTTCTCTGACTTCTAAGTTCCTTTTCAAGTCTAAAAATCTTTAATCCTTACTCCACATTACCAGTGCCTTTCATAATGATTCAGTCATCCAGGAGTTAGGCCTAGAGAAAGCACTGATTGAGATGATTACTATTGTTTCTCAAATGAAAATATTTCAACACACAGGGTGTCTCAACCTGCTGAATTGAAAAATAACAGTTTCACCTACAGCCCATCAAAGAGAAATGCATTTTCTTCCAAATACTGGAGCCTGATACAAATGAAAAGTATTTTACTCTTAAGTTTGTTAATGGATCTATAAATAGATGATTTAATTCTTTGTTAACCTTGATAGTGCTATATGCAGTATTAACCCTTCTAAAACTTTAATATGTACAAAAATCAAGAGGCGATCTTACTGAAATCCAGGTTCTGATTCAGTGGGTCAGGGATGGGTCCTGATATTTTTCATTTTTAACAAGCTCCCAGGTGATGCTAATGCTCCTGGTTCATAGGTTTACAGGATATAAGAAAGACAAAATGAGACATCCATGCAGTCAGATTTTGTTTGGATAAAAGCCCAATTGCCTGGTTTTGGGCAGTGCATTTTCCTGAATCCATTTTTTTCTTGCTGTGAAATGAAGCAATCATCACCAGCTGCCATTGACCTTACTGAGTAAATCATTGCACCATGTGCACCTGGAAGATCAGAGGGAAATTCACAGGAAATGATGAGAAAGTGGATATATGAATGTATGGAATAGGGTGATAAAAGAAAAGTTAGGGATTATAAGAGAGAAATAGAAACAGATGGGTGATGCATTGAAGAAAATGAGCAAAACGAGGAACTTTTTATTTATTTAA
Source organism: Zalophus californianus (assembly GCF_009762305.2). Classification (NCBI taxonomy): domain Eukaryota; kingdom Metazoa; phylum Chordata; class Mammalia; order Carnivora; family Otariidae; genus Zalophus; species Zalophus californianus. Next base: position 103,417,004 of record NC_045602.1, on the reverse strand, counting down.
TTTTGGAAAATACTTATGAGGGTCTTTTATCCTATGAGTTGAAGGGGAAAAGAGAAAAGATGGAAGAATTGGGGAGCAAGAAAATGGCAACTGCCCAAGAAAGCCAATTAATTCCTCATATGTTGTCTGTTGATTTCCTGAAGGCAGTTTTAGCAAACAATAATGTGTGTAAGAGTCAACTGCCCTGTTTGTAAAATGCAGATTCCTCAAACTTATTTTTAGAGATTCTTATATACAGTTCACTGGGATGGGTCAAGGTTTGTGCATTTTAAATAAGCACCTTAAGTTATTTGGAACCATAGTTTGAGAGGCACTCCTAAGACCCCAGGAGAAAGGAAAGACATCGCAGAATATTTGAAAGCAAGGAGATGTAGTAGAATCAGTGAAAAACAAAAAAACAAAACACAACAGTTTGGGAAGTTTAAAAGTGCTTCCAGAAAAGGACCTAGGTACCATTATTGGATTTAACCCAAAAGGCATTCCTGCAGAAGTTTGGGGCAGTGTCTCTCAAATTTAATGTCCACACAGGATCACCTGGTTTGCTAAAATTGAGATTCTGACTCAGAATGTCTCGTGGGTCCTGTGAGTCTGCATTTTTCACAAGCTCCCAGGTGATACTGATGCTGCTGGCTTTTAGACCATACTGTGAGTAGCAAGGATTTAGTAGATGGGGTCAAAGAAGGCTATTAGGTCTGGCCATTTAAAATTTACTTGGAGAAAATAAAGTAATGCTGGCTGGAATTTGCATTCATAACAAACAGACAATGATAAGGAATATTTGTTTATTGGTTTACCATGGAATTGTTGCTAAGAATGACAAGAGACAGGACTAAAGAGTGACTCAAGGATCAAAGTTAGTGGCAGATGGTTATGGAGTATAGCAGGGTAACGTGTGTAGCCAAGGTTGGGTAAGGGGTGGTGTGGCAGGGTAATTCCTGGCAATCGAACAGTTATTGTAAAAGCAGTAGACAGACACATCCTTCATGCCTTCTTTTCTGGCAATCCTGTTTCTGGTTTAGCTGCCACAGATCAGTAAATGTGGTTATATTGGGTAGGGGTAATGGAAATCTCCAAAGTCTCCTAGCTGATAAGGAGAGGAAGGGGGCCTCAGAGGTCTATGGAGTCAGAGAACTAGCAGTTAATTAGGCGCTGCATTCCTGATAGAACCAATGGAACCCTCATTCAATTTCTTGCTTAGGAAAGGAGAAGCCCATGGAAAGAGTTAGTTTTCTCTAGGAAAGTCTCTTAAGAGAAAGCAGGCAAAGAAATGAAACCGAGATAAATCAGTTTTCTTTCTTGATTGCTTGGTCCTTTGTGAGATGCTAACCAAATAAGTACCCAGAGGTGATGTGGTGGGGGAGAGCAGAAGGGTAAGAGCCATTGAGAAAGACAATCAATAAACAGAACTGAAGAAAAAACAAGAAAACAGAGGGAAATAAAGTCAACACTAAATAAAGAATTAAAGTACCTTGATTGTGGTGATGATATCACTGGTATATGCATATATAATCAAATTTATACATTAAGTGCAGCAAGTATACCTCAAAATGAAGCTGTAAACAAACAAACAAAAGAATTAAAGAACCAAAGAGAAAATGGGGGTTATGGTATCCAACTGATTCATGGATCCACAAAAATGGCAAATAATAAGGAAATGCCCTTCAGTTATCTACATGCTGGAATACAATTGAGAAAAGGTGAGAAGTCAGTTTTGATCAAGAAGTTAATTGAGGTGATACAAGCTTCTAGTTATGGAATGAATAAGTCATGGGAAGAAAAGGCACAAAATAGGGAATATAGTCAACGATATTGTAATGTACAGAGAAGTTAAATCACCATGTCTTACACTTGAAATTAATATAATGTGTGTCAACTATACTCAAATAAAAAAAAAATTAAGTTCATTAAGATTGTCAAAGTAGAAATAAAGAATTTAGAACAGGAACAGAAGAATTCACCATTTATATCCAAGTAAACACAGCAAAATATTTCATACAAAGTATGAGAAATCAGTGTGGGGCTTACTACTTAAAATATTTAAATTAAAAGTTGAAGATGCCCCCTTATTAAGGAGAGTAAACATCACCATTATGTCCTTTGTCAGGGTGTAAGAATCCTTTGCTGGTTATGTGATGGGTTTTTTCAAATCCTTGTTCTGTGCTCACGAATATGCTTATGCAAAAATATAAATAGCTGAAGTTCCTCAACCAAATTGCTCCCTTCCAAACATGCATATTAGTGTGAAAGTATTTTCTCACTCATTTATGCTGAAATCTTCTTGAAATCTTGTACATAATGGGTGCCCCAAAACAAATGCTATGAATTGGATCCTCACTGATACCACTAGACAAGAGCTTTACAATCAACATTTCAATATAATACATATAGCAGGTTATTTTTTTTAAAAATACAGTAAACATAAAAATATTTTAAATAGTGATAATTTATAATGCTATCTTTCTAAGCAAAATTTGAATATACATTTTGTCCACATTTCAAAAGATTATTCATTCCTATGCCTACTGTATAACTTAAAATTCTTTCTCATTGTTTTGAAAGTGTAATTTCTTTTTACTTTGACAGTTAACATTACTTTCTCCTACTAATAAATGTCACGCATTTTAATCTGATACTGCCAAAAAGTTTTTTTTTTTTTATTTAGACAGAACAGTGATAGGGAGAGTTTGAGATATTTATTTGTGAGTGTGTGGGTGTGCATTTTTTTTTTTCCTGTGGAACCATGAAATACGTTAAAATGATCCCAAGGTTGGGATATTTGAAAAAACTGTTTGAAACTTTTGTAAAATTTACTTGAATTGCTCTTGTGGAAAATCTCCTCAGATTAGTACATTTTTTTTCCAAAATGTACAATATATCTGAGTTTTAAATATCTTTTTATTTTATCCTCCCAATTTCCCATTTTGGTCTGTTAGAAGTCAGTGTTGACTCAAAATTAATAGTGTGCACTCTCTAACAAATTAAGAGGAAAAGGTTATCTGTTTTATCATTCTCATCTTAAATGAATTTATTAAATAGATTTTTGTGGACATTGCTGTGCCAGGTACATTGCAAAAAGTTAATCATTCATGTCCTGATCAGATCCTATAATCAAATGATAGAAATGTGTTCTGTAGCACAGAAACAATGAGTCTGTAAACAATTCTGCCTTTAACAATGGATCTAAGCAGTACTTACCACTACTTCTTGGGGCTTTTGGTCCACTGATTCATTCATTAAACATTGGCAATTTCCTTGAATCAGCACTGTTCTAGGCCCTTGCATATGAAGCAGTCCTGTCATGAATTCATATTTTAATGGGTTTGGTATAAATAAATAGACTTAAATACCTTAGGTATTATAATAAGTTATCTGTAAAATGCTGGGGAAAGTCCAAGAGATAGAATTGCATCTAGCAGAATCCCTTCTCAAAGAGTGGGTCATTTGAGCAGAGACTTGAAGGGCAAATAGGGAATTTGTCAGGCCGAAAGGGGAAAAACTATGTATGCGAAGACATAGCAGTGTAATACCACATCAACTGTCAAGGTTTGGAAGGAAGCCAGCGTGGTGCTGCCCAAGGATTGGGGAGGGACGGTAATAAAAGTTAAGGCTACATGATAAAGAGGGCTTACATTATAGAAGACATTATATACCAGGTATATAAATGAGAGTTCTGAATTACAAACAACAGAATTCAAAATTAATGTCATGGAAATCCAGGAAGAGAGACTTTAAAAAAGTTGGGAGTGGGAAAACATGACAAATAATGCCAAGATGTTAAGTAAAATGAGGATTGAAATCCATTGGTCTTACTAGTTACTAAACTCTATTACCATAGTAAGAGAATTTCTGTAAGACAGTGATTTTCAAAGTGTGGTCCACAAATCAGTAGCATCAAATCATCTAGAAACTTGTTAGAAATGGAGAGTCTCAAGCCTGACTCGGAATTACTGAATCAGAAACTCAGGGAGGGAACCGTCAATCTGCATGTTAGAATCCCAGTCCAGGGGCTTCTGTGTAAGAAAAAATTTGGGAATCAATGTTGGGGTTTGACTAGGAAAGAAGGATTTTTGTGGCTTGGGGGTTGATCGAAGTAAGGGCAGAAAAAGTAGAGAAGTTTGACAGAAAAAAAAAATAAGTAGTTTGGGGGAGGAGGTAGGGTTACGGAAGCATAACAACCCATCATATATTTCACTTATTAATAGCTTTTAATTTTCCAAATAGTGTTTAATTCACCAGTGTTACCTTTTAATTTTTTTAAAAGATTTTATTTATTCATTTGAGAGAGAGAGAGACAGAAAGAGCACAAACAGGGGGAGAGGCAGAGGAAGAGGGAGAAGCAGACTCCCCACTGAGCCGGGAGCTGGACTTGGGGCTAGATCCCAGGACCTGGAGATCATGACCTGAGCCGAAGGCAGACATTTAACCATCTGAGCCACCCAGGTGCCCCAGAGTGTTACCTTTTTAAACAATCAAATCTCTTTAATTTGGGGGATTATTTTCCATTGCAAACCTGTTCACATATATTCCCAAATTTTCTGTTACTTTGACATTTTTTTTCTTTTCTTTCACATTTTAAAAATGTGTATATAGAGTTTCTTTCAGGGAAAACTGGAAAGAGTGGCTCTAAAGTGATTTATTCTTTCCCCAAATGCCATTTTTCACAAGTTTGTTTATTGACTATTCCATCCCTTCCTCATTGTTATGAGCCACTTCTTTTTATCAGATTTTAGGTTCTTATATACACTACATGTTGGTTAATGCAGCAGACAATTGCATTATGTCTTCTGAGCAGAGGAACCACAGAATTACCCTGTTAAATTTAGTATCAGTTAAATACTCAGGTTGTTTTCATATCACTTCTTTCAAGTGAGGTCTCCCTTATTCACCTTTTACATTATATGAACATTAGTGTAGATATAGATTATAAATTATATAAAATAGATATATATATTTTAATCATAAATATATTCAAACTCAATTTCAGGCTAAGGATAGGGATCAACTCTAGGTCAATGATTCTCAGACAAAGACCCAGGCCCCATCCTACTTTGGGGAACCTGGGCCTCTGTGTTCTGTTTTAGCTCTGCAGGTGATTTTGTTACATACCAAAGTTTGAGAACCACCCCTCTTTGCTTTCAGATTTTAATTTATTTTTTATTCTTTTAGACACCTGAATGGAGCTGGAGTGATGAGGCCAGAATTTAAATTACTTCAGGCCCAGACACACTCACACAGAGACACCCATATTTGTAAAGAAAAATTGTTCTTGGACTGACTGATCCAGAGAGGACATCAATGCTTATGTCCCCATGGCAGTAGCTGCCCTGAGAAATTCTAATGGTTGTTCCAGTTGAAGTAATTAACAGTCACGATCAGATCAACATTTTGGAGCAACTGGCTTGTAGTTGTTTCTCATGATTAAGTGTTGGAAGACAGGTAAAATTTGGATATGGTTCTGTATTTTAAAAATCTGTGAAATTAAAATTGCCTTAAAGGTAGGATTTGCGTTATATTCTTATTAATATTCCAGTGAGTAGTGCAGTGCTTATCTTTTAATGGATGCTCATTAAACCTGTGTTTAACTATGGCTGAGTGCCAGTATTTTCTGTAAAAAATATGCATACTATATTTGATTTAAAATTATATATTTTATTTTCTTAGTTTCCTTCAAAATTTTCTTTAGTTTCCTTCAAAAATTAACTGGAGGGAGGAAGTTGACTGCTGTGGAAAGACATTAGATTTTCAAATTGGTTAACACCTTTGAATGTTTCTCAGGTGTATATCTTTTAGCAAAAGAAACACACTGGACCAAATATATGTATTTTTCCTTGAGTACTATTAAACTAAATATATATTAAAGGAAAATTAATCCATCTGTTTCTGATTTCATTACACTACACTCATAAAATGGCCATTTTAAAGAACTGTTTAATGGCCATGAAATTCTTTGAGAACTTGTTTAAGAGAAAGCTAAAAAGACCTTTGAACCAAAGATTGATAATAAATAAATCATAAATATTCAGATCGGTAGTTTGGATCTTGGAAACCAAGATATTGTTAACATTTAAACATGGGGCAGGGACATGGGGAAGGAATTGGGAAATTCCCTTTATACAGCTTCCTGAGAACACCTAAGCATTGTTTCATCTTTGCACAAGGTATCGACAGTAGATATTTTAACACAGAGCTCTGCCTAGTCACAACATTAAGTTTCTTTCTTATCTTTAGTTTGTAAAGAAAGCATTTCTTCCTTTTCTCCCTCTTTTTAAAAAGTTTATTTTAAGTAACTCTACCTTTTTGTGGATGAATTCCACAATAGGATCTTCTGGGAGTTCATCCCCTGCCCCACATATACCTCCTAAACCTCTATCCCAAAACCTTACCCACCACCAGGAGACAGACATAAAAGGGGTTCAGTCAGATATTAGTAAGTACCTGAAAAAGGAAATCCAAAGGCTGTACGTTCCCATCATTATTGAGGAAGAAGATGAAAAAAAACCAGACAAAATGTCTTGTTTTTGAAGTACTAGATTTCCAAGTGCTTGCCCATAAATTTTCTCATTAGAATGGCTATAATAATTACTAGTGATGTGTGGTTCAACTGGTAGAGTGATTCAGTGGGAGTTGAAAAAATGTTCTAGTTACCTGGCTTATGATCACATACAGTTACATTTGGCAAATAGTATAACCAACAGTAAAGTCAAAGATAATCACAGTGTTATATCAAATTGAAAGTCCAGTGTATCTTTATCAATGGAGCGCTGTTTTATGTCCCTTTCATCTTTGTAGGTATTAGAAATATATGCCTTTATTACAGTGATGTGTTGAAAAGCATTAAATTAATGCATCAGGGATGTATACAACCCACTCAAGATAAATCATTTTATCTTTTCTGAATCACAAAATCAAAATTTTATCCATATTAACAAATACTTCATAGATTACTGATAATTTTGTAAACTTGCAATTTTCTATGAGTTGTAATCAATTTATATGTAATATCTCAGACATTTGCATTTCCCATATTATACTTATGAAATTCCTGATATATACTGTAATGGGTTTTTGGCAAATGAGAGTATATTTTTACTTGTTAGATTGAAGTCCTTAGTTGGATCTCCAAGAGAACTGTCAACTTCCCACACTTATTAAGTATCTGTGACATGTGAATAGTTCAATATGCAGTATGGTCATTTCCCTATTCTAAAGGTCACCTTGTAAATAAAACTATTTAGTTGAAAAAAGCCATTGAAAATACACAGAATTCTCTTATAATGCTAGGAAAACACTAAACAGCAAAAGGATATGGCCCACATAATAGAGTAAATGTCATGAGGTCAGTATTTAAAATACTCACTATTCCTGCTGTATTACACTTCCAGGAAGTGTTTGGTGGACTGATACATTTCACTTTATGATTTTTTTAAAGTAAAAATGAAACTCATTCTTTTTAAATAAAAAGTTCCCAATGATGTGAACTGAGTCCAAGAGGGAGAAAGTTATGGGTAGAGTTATAGGCTTCACTTTATAGAAGTTGTGACATTTGTATGAAGTTAGGGCCAATTACTTAACAATCTAGTTCCCCCTGAAGAAGCATATTCATCCTTTGGCAGCTAGTCAAAATCAAACTTCAAATATTTAAACAATCCTGATGCTATAATCCTTTGCTGCCATTAGTAAACACAGGTGTATAGTTATCTCTTAGTAATGATAGGCTTTTTGGTAACAAGAATAAACTAAGTATATTAATAGCTGATGTTTTTGATAAAACATCCATTCATCCTGGAATGAGTAAGTCACAGGAATAAAAGGTACAACATAGGGCATATAGTCAGTGGTATTGTAGTAGTGTTGTATGGTGACAGATGGTATCTACATTTATGGTGAGCATAGCATGACATAAACTCATTGAAACTGTGTTGTACACCTGAAACTAATGTAACAGTGTGTGTAAGCTATACTTTAATTAAAAAATTAATCAAAACCTCCAGTCTGGTATGTTTTTAAGCTGCACATCTCTGACAATCATTTATTTTTGAGAGCATTTCTTGCATTTTCTTTTATAGGACAGCAGGCTTCATGAACATAGAGGACTTGCTCTCTCCTTTCTTAGGTTTCAAATTCAGTTCAAGTATAAATTAGGGATGTTCATTTCAAAACAACTTATAAGAGTTGGATATTTATAACACTGTGATAGTAGAATAATGAGGCTTAGTTTTCTATGTCACTTCTTAATTTGTATCATCATTTCAAGTTGTCAATTTAGGGGACTTTATACAAATTTAAAGAATGCTGCCTTTGCTTAAAACAGTCTTGACTTCCTTTTATGAAGTTATGTTCTGTCTCAGACACAATCACTTTATCAGCCTCAACTATAGTGCACATCATCTTCTAGAAGGATCACCTTTGGAAAAGAGGTGATTGGGTGAAAAGTCTGGTGCTTAATGTACATGATCAAATAGGGTAATGCTATTTTTCTTTTAAAAAGAAGTAAATGCCTGTATGTTCTTCAGTGGCTCACAAACTAAGATACTTGACAATTTAATTCAGACTGATTAGGAACTCAATCAATATTTGAGCCAAAATATTTGGCTTTTACTCTGAGTAAACTGGAAGTAAATGAATAAATTGGCTCAAGTAATATTGATTGAGCACCTATTATATGACAGGCACACTTCTATATGTTGAGTAATAGTTCTGAGAAAAACTGCAGTCTCAGTGTATATATCCTAGAAGGAGAGAAAGAGGAATGAAGATGAATGAGGTAATAAATGAGATTAGGAGTAGCTTAGGAGAAAAATTAAGTAGGAAGGGAGAATAGGTCATGTTGGAGGAGGGTTGCAATTTTTAGATAAAGTAGTCAAGGAATTTTTCACCTTTTTCAACTTGAAAAGGTGCTACTTGAGTGGGAGCATGAAGGAAGTGAGGGAGGGAGCCATGCAGGTATCTGGGTGATAAGCATTCCATGCAGAAGCAACTGGTACATGATAGGAACTATTGGCAGAGCTCCTACTGGCTAGGCAGAGTGAATGAAGGTGGGAATAGGAGTGAGGAGATCATGGAGGATCTTGTGGGTCAATAAAAAAAAATTTACTTTGAGTGGGTCAGGAAACCATTGGAAAATTTTGCTTTTTTAGAGAGAGAGAGAGAGCAAATGAGACCGAGTCGGGAGGAGGGGCAGAGGGAGAGGGAGAGAATATTAGGCAGGCTCCACACCCAGTACAGAGCCCAATGTGGAGCTTGATCTCATGACTCAGATTAGAAACTGAGCTGAAATCAAGTCAGACACTTAACTAACTGAGCCACCCAGGTGTCCCACCATTGGAAGATTTTTAATAGTCAAGTGCCTTGATATCATGTATTTTTTTAAAGATTTTATTTATTTATTTGAGAGAGAGTGTGCAGGGGGAGGAGCAGAGGGACACTCCATGCTGACTGAAGAGCCTCTTGTTGGGCTAGATCTCAAGAGCTTGAGATCATGACCTGAGCTGAAATCAAGAGTCAAGGGCGTAACTAACAGAGCCACCCAGGTGCCCTTCATATATATTTTAAAAGGATCATTCTGGATGCTATGTTGAGAATAGATTAGAGGCAGATAAGGGCAAAAGAAGTGGGACCAGTTAGGAGGCAATAATAGTAATTCTGGTAGTGATGATAGTAGATTAGACTAGTGAGAAGTATTCATCAGGGCCCCAACAGGAAACAGGTAGCAACCTTTAATTTTGATAATTCAGAGAGAATTTTGTTTCACAAAGGGGTTAATTATGAAGTGTGGATAGCACATAGGGGAACCCAAAGAGCTGGTGTAGTAACCCAAGGTGAGTAACTCTTACTGTGCATAGGCCAAAAACGATAAGGGAAGAAAAGAGTACCAGAACCCAACAGGAGAAAGTCATGTAGAGAAAGGTCTCCTGAGAGGAGTAGGGACATGGCCATCTCACGCTAACCTCACAGGGTGTTCCAGAGCAATAGACATCATGACCTCACTTTATTCTATCCATCCAATCTCCTGCCAAAGTTTCTTCTTTGGCTGAACCCAGTCAGGGGCCAGAGGGCAAGGGAACCACTGATGTCCTTACAAGGTCAGCCTCCCGGGTTGATGAAAGCAGATGAAAAATAGATCTGGAGAGACAAATAGAAATTATTCACTACAGTCTACTCTTGTCCTCAGCCTTTTCTCTTTTCTTTCTTCTGTTTGAAAAGTTTGTAGTCTTCAACCTAGGGAATGCACAAAATCCCATAAGATACCACATCACTGTGGATGTTGTCTATCCAGTAATCTTCCTACCTACCATCTATAATAATAAGTACCGCTTGTATTATTCATATCAGGTAGTTGGGAAAGAGACGAGAGAAAAAAAAATTAAATGACATAGAGCATAGCTACTACAGGATTTTCTTCTGTATTTGATCAGGAGCCACAACTGGTAAGCACAATTGTCTTCCACAGATCATTGCATACTTTCCCTTTCCCTTGGCTAGCACCATATAGACAGTTGTTTTTTTGTTTTTGTTTTTGTTTTACCTGGTAGGATGACACAAAACTTCATTCAGGCAAGATCTGAGCCCTTGATGGTCTTGTCTTTTTTTGGGTTGCCATAGTTTTCTACTGGTTAAAGACTTTTGGTCAAAAAAGTACTATTAGGTACCCCACCAAATGCATGGGTTCCTAAAACAATGTTCTTGCTCTCATTACGTAGCAACAACTCATTTTCCCTTAGGCGATCAGGATCGATTACCTTGACTAGTACAGGGACTTCCTTCACTTACTGTTGGCTCTATGTACCAGGAACCAAAATGAGCAGGGAGAATTCTCATTTTTTAAATCCCTAAATCCATGATCTTATTTTCCAGTGGAAGAATTCCTCTTTTGGAGATCAAGACTTCCAAACACAGTGAACCTTCTTAGGTTGTGGGAATGGGAAGAAAAAAATTTGTCAAGTGGGTTATTGGTAGAATAGTGAAAGGGGTCATTCAATGATTTGGTTGTATACATTTAGGCTAAGTTAAAATAATAATATGAATTGGCCATATGTTTAAAGCATATATTCTATCTATAGTAGAGCACTCAATATTCCAGGATATTGACTTCCAGCTGGTTATGTTATTTTTGTTTTAGCTGGACATCCCAGGCTTCTATCAAGCCAACCCTTTCTGGATAATGGGTCATGTGGTGATTTCATGAGTGGGCAGTTTACTGTAAAATTAATCTGGTTGGAAGCAACATTGTACAGGATGCTGTGGTAATGGAGAAGGCGTTCTGTAAGTACACAAATGCCTGTGCTTGCAGAAACATTATAGGCAGGGGAGGCAAATCAGTATCATGAATATATGTCTATCCTTTTGAGACTGTATCTCTCCCCTCTATGACGGAAGATATCCATTGAGGTCAAGTGCCACCAAGTGGCTGGCTGGATCTTCAGAGGATGGTGCAATATTGGATTATCAGCATTTGCTTCTTTTGTTTGGCCGCACTCCATTATGGTAGTAGCCAGATCAGCTTATGTGAAAGAAAAACCATGCTGTTGATTCATAACCTCTATCTCCATTTTGTATACAGACCCACTAGCAATCTAAAGGCAGCTTTTCAAACAGAGAACAGTTATCAACAAAGGAGAACATATCCTCACTCCAAAATCCTAGATATCTATAGAAGATTCTCGATTTGGGGATTTTCCAGGGGATCTATTCAACAACTCTGTCTACCACAGAAAATTCCACTGTTACTGGTTGTGCTGGGTCATAGGTCCAAGTGCTAAGGAAGCTTATATCAAAGCCTATACTAACTGTATAACATTTTTTTGTGGCCTTAGCCTTATTTGAAATTGACAGTATTATGGATTATCAAGTAAATGATTCAGGGCAGCAAACCCAGATGTGTTATATATTACCTTCAAAATCCAAACAAGTACTGTGACTCTCTATGATAAGTGGTGCAAGGTGCAGAAATTTGTCTTTCACTTTAGGAGAGATATCCTGCCAAGACTCCTACTGCTGAGCCCCTATAAACTTCAATGTCGTAGGCTATTGGACTTCTACAGTTTATCTCTCACCATCTGGAATACCTACGCTATACTAAGGTATCAAAGGAACATGCCACTTCATGCTAATCAGGTCAAATTAATATAATGCCATCAATAAGCTGGATCAGCATGATGTTTTATAGGAATTTAAATTGATCACATGCCCTAGAGACTATATTATGATAGAGAACAGGAGGGTTAACATAACCCTGAGACAAGGGTTTCCCTTCTTGATTGGAAAGGGAAAAAAGATACTTACTAGATCAATAGCTGCATATCAGTTGCCACACATTGTGTTGATTTGTTGCAGTAGAGATTAACCATTCTTAACTGTATGTATGATTGTCATAATCACATGACTAAATTTTGAAAAACATTCTATAGGAGCAATTTGTTACTGTTTTCTTTTTTTATTACGCCAAAAAGGTAAATTAAAAGACATGTAATAGAAATGATCACTTCTGTATTCCTCAAGGATACCTCTGTAATTTGCTCAGGAAGATGATGAATATCTTGTTAAACTCTTTTACCTTTATTAGTAAGTGGAATTTGGGATTTCAAGATTCTTAGCCTCATCCATATTTAACCAAATATCCCCATGTCCTACCTCCTTCCCCAATATTACTTTTACCTTGCCATAAGAGACCTGGTTGAGTTGAACATATAAAAGGTACTGAAATTATTCAGCTCTGATATTCCTCAACAATATTTGCTCTGTGACTACAGGGGATAAGAGATTCTTTCAAGTCTGCCATAAGGTCTTTTGATTTCCCTTGTTTCCTTCATTTTATACATATTGTTTATAATTTTTATCCTTCCCATGTTTATTCTCTTGAGCCATAATAAGAAGAAAGGTGCCAGGCGCCTGGGTGGCTCAGTTGGCTAAGCGACTGCCTTCGGTTCAGGTCATGATCCTGGAGTCCCTGGATCGAGTCCCGCATCGGGCTCCCTGCTTGGCAGGGAGTCGGCTTCTCCCTCTGACCCTACCCCCTCCCCCGCCATGTGCTTTCTGTCTCTCTCATTCTCTCTCTCTCAAATAAATAAATAAAATTAAAAAAAAAGAAAAAAGGTGCCTTCATAGTCTTTATGATCACCAATGTTGACACAAAGACAAAGTGCTGCAGCCACTTGATGCCCTAATACCTTGCCTTACACTTGCACTGCATATCATGCTAAGTGGAGAAATCTTGCTACCATTCCTCTGGATTCTTCATGCCCCATTTCCTCCTTTGGTATATGCGCAATCCAATCACAGAATCTCACTTTGAAAGTCTTTTTTTTTTTTTTTTTTTTTTTTAGTTGTTTTTGGTAGCAACTACTATCATTAAAGTTCTCAGTCAGGAAGCAAGTACCGTATTCAAATAAGGATAATTTAAAGAAGGTGTATTTATGAAGTGACTATTTACAAAGATAGTAAGTGGGGCATAGGGAAACCAAAAGGGATAGTGTGATGATCTGTTGCTAATATCAGAGGATTTGTTTTCACCTCTAGCCAGAAGGGATTGGGATGACAGTTACTGGAACCCAGAAAGAGAAAGTGGCATCAAGTAGGCTGCCTTGAGAGGAACAGGAATCTTCAAGTAGAGATTCACCAACCTGAGAGGATTGCATGAGGGAGACCAGGGATATAACTCCCCTGAACTCACTATCTCCATTCTCTCAAGCTCTTGTCAGTGCTGCCCATGGTTTAACCTAACTGACAGGGACCACCAGAGCTAATTTAGAGAACAATGTGGGGAAGGGTGGAGAGGTGCAAATGGAAGATAATCTGGATATGTGGCGGTGATAGAAGTGATGAAAACTGAATTCTTTTAATTTGAAGGTAGAGCAGATAGAATTTGCTGACAGATAAAATATGGGGTCTGAATAAAATGTAGAAAGCAAGGATGACTATAGTTTTTTTTGTTTTCTGTTTTTGGGTTTTTTTTTTTTTTTTTAATATGAACAACTCCATTACTGAGATGGAGAATGTGAAAGGCGAAGGTTTGAGTGGGGTAAAATATAGATATTTAATTTTTTGGACATGTTCCATTCTAATGTCTATTAGAAATTCAATGAAAAGGTTAGTAGGATGTTGGCTGTATGAAACTAGTGTTCTGGGGAGAGGTCCATGCTTAGAAATACACAAAGCTATGAGTCTTGATGAGATTACCAAGAAAGTGAATAAAACAGAAATGTCCTAAGGACTTAGCCCAGAAAAGGGCAATGATTAGAGTTTAGGAAGACTCAGAGGAACCAGAAAACCTGACTGGAGGGACAGTGGAGTGGGAGAAAATCAAGTGAGTTTGATGTCCTGGAAGCCAGATGTACAAGTTGTTTAAAAAGGAGAATAATCAAAAGCTGCTGACTGAACTAGATGAGAATTAACTACTGTATTTAGCAAACCTTATGCCATAGACAACCTTCATATTTAGTAGAGTAGTTGGGAAAAATCTTGAGTAGAGTGGATTCAGGACAGAATGGAACAAGATAAACTGGACAGTAGGCATATAGATACCTCTTTTTAGAAGGTTTGCTGTAATGGGAAGAAAAGGTCTTTTCTGAAAGGCAAAGTGGGATTAAGAATTTTGTTTTGTAAGGATGAGAAATATTAAAGGCCTGATTATATGGTGATAGGAATGATCCATAAAAGAGAAACTGTATATGATACAGCAGAAAGAGGGGAGAATCACTGGAGCAATATCCTCTAGCAGGTGAGAATGGAAGAGTTGGTCTTAAATGGGCACATGACAGTTTACTGTGGTACTGAGAAGTCAGAGAATAGGCATGGTAGTAAGAGCTTGTGGGGTCTAATCTGATTATTCCATAATCTCCAGGAAGTAGAAGCAAGGTTATCAGCTACCAGGAAAGATGAGGAAGTGTCAGATGTTTAAGGAGAGAGAAGGGATCAAACAATTCTTTAAAGAATGAGAGAGTGAATGGACTAGGAAAGTACAGTGTGTTTGCTGGACAGCACTGACGCACCAGGTAAGGTTACTCATCATTAAAGTAAGAACAGTTATCATAGGCATGTGTTTTTCTCTAGCCACATTCAACTGTGTAGGTGTAGGCATGGGAATAAACCAATAATTGGATTTAAGGAAGATTATAGTTTAGCCAGCAAGTTTGAAGGAGCCTAAAGATCAGATGTCATGGTTAATCCTGAGTAATAAGAAGCAAATTCATTTTGTTTCTAATACTGTTACCAATGCTAATTATTAAACCATAACCTTCAATGTGGAATATAGGCATTTTTCCAAGGTTAACTTTCATATAATATTAGGCATTTCAAGCCGCATAATTAAATTCAGTGAATTTTTTTATTATAGCATTTTTATATGCTAATACCATTAAGAAACCAGAATACCATATCTGGACACATTATATCATATAATGATAACAAGGGAAAATTAGTTAATTTTCTCAAATGTTCCTTTGATCCTGTTTTTTTAGTTAATTTTCTCATTGTTGCTTTGATTAGCTATAGGGTGATCTTTAGTCCTCACCTCCCACCAAGTTAGGGAAGAATTATGCTTAAGAAAAGTGAGATAATTCTATCCATTCTGTTTTTGAGCATTAGGTTTCTGTGTTAGCTTCTATTTTAAAAAATGAGATGTCAGTTCTACTTTATACAGGTGGAGTGGATGAATGGATGTCTACCTCTCAGGGTAGTTTCAGAAGCACCTGATTCTTCCCTTTCTCTAAAATCCCTTCCTTAAAATCATATAGGTGCCTAAATTTCCTGCCATTATTCTGCACTTAGAATTAAAGCATAAAATCCTGGAGGATATTTAAGATGTCCTCTGTTTCTTGAAAGGGATAATACAAAACCCATTGGTCACAGTACCATTCTTGCTTAATTTATTTTATTGCATTAACACGAGAGAAAGTGGAGCCTTGAGTCTATGGCGCACATTCAGGTGAGTTTTGATCAAATCTAGGTAGTTGAGAATGAGCTTGTCTCTGCAATAGATCATGTCTCAGTCAATTTCCATAATCCTGAGGGCATGTTACCTGAGTTGTATCTCTCAAACAGGAAAGGGGTATGTATCCAAAGGGCATTAGAGGATAAACTGAAGATTGACCCCAGTGGCTTTATAATGTTTCTAAAAGCTGGCTCTGGGCTCCAGCATCTGATCTGAAATTGTTAGTTTTCTGAAAGATAAGTTTGTTTTCCTCATCAGAATAGCTAACAATATAAGATAACATTTATTTATTGCTTACTGTGTTTTGGGCAGCATGTTAAAACTGGTGTACATGTATTGGTTTCTTTAAGCCTGACAATAACTATTTGAGGTGGTTGTTTTATAGATGAGGAAACTGAAGCTTAGGTTTAAATAACTTACCTAAAGTCATAAAGTAGTGGATGGTTTAGATGAGAATTTGGAAAAGATCTACCTGACTCCCTATAATAAAAAATCCATGAAAATAGACATCCTCCTGTATCCTTAAAGTGCTTTATGCAATTTGCCACTGATGTTTATTCAGTGCAGCAGAGGTGACTTCTCTACACTAGGCAAAGTAAAGTGGAACATTAAGGTGCTTTGCACTGATAATGAATAGTGTATTAAATAAGACTAAACTCCTCTCATGTTTTCTTTTAGTCTGATAGTTGAAGCCAAAATACTGACACAAAATAGTACATGCCTTCACATTGTTCACAATGCATATTTTTTAGTTGTGTGATTCCTAATAAACCTGCAGATATATTTTTGTTTTTGAGATCATTTGAAAAGTTTTGCCTAAACTACATATTCTCTAAGGCATTCGTGTGAAAATCAGGGCCATCCAAAGCAATATGAGATATCTGTTACATTTTGATAACTCTATTTTCCACTGTAACTAATTCCACTTTACTTGCCAACAACTTTAGACATTAGCTGAACACTCACTAGAGGGGTAAAGAAGATTTGGGGGCGGTGATGTATTTTAAAGGATATTTAATAAGATTAGATTTTGTAATTAGGAATAAGAAGCATTGCTCTGGGGATATGCCTATGCTGCAGAAGAACAGACTTAGTATGAATTTTGTAAATGACTCTCCTTTCTAAGTCCATTCAATTCAAAGGTTTCTGGGTAAAATCTATGGAAGGAAATTCATGCAGGAAAGAGGGTGGAGATGGAAAAAAAAGTTCATACTTAAGTCACAGTCTATGGATAAGAAAGAATTTGAATATTAATGCACAACATTGAGAATTAAATCCTCTGTCCAGCAACCGTAAGAGCTGGAAGCTGGCTAGGGGCTGATAAGGAACGCTGGGTGGGGGGTAGGTCCTGGGAGGAACCAGTTCCCAGGGAAGGCTCTCATCTCTGGCTGGCATTAGAAAGAATTACAAAGCATGATTCAGAATCTAATTTTGTCAGCTGATGATTGGCTCCCACAAGGTTCTGGCCTCACAATGTGTTCTATTAAGTAATGGGAATTGGGTTGTGCTCTTTTTCTCTGCTTCACGCCTCCCACCCCATTTTCCTTCACAGTGCTTCCCATGTCTCCATTGTACACTTAGGTGTACTTGCTTACATGAACATTCTAAAAGACATTATAAAATGTTTTCATAATGCACAGATGTTAAAATGCATAGAAGGATGCCGACACCATATTGATTTTTAAAATTTATTTATATTTATTTTTAAAGATTTTATTTATTCATTTGAGAGGGAGAGACAGAGAGCACAAGCAGGGGAAGAGGCAGAGGGAGAGGGAGAGGGAGAAAACAGACTCCCCGCTGAGCTGGGAGCCCAATGTGGGGCTTGATCCCAGGACCTGGAAATCATGACCTGAGCCAAAGGCAGATACCTAACCATATTAGCTACCCAGGTGCCCTGAGTTTTAAAATTTAGTTTAAATGTTTTGATTCTTGGGCTTCATTGAGAATAACATTACTTTTTCAGGATAGGCAAAGCACAAATAGGAAAAGGGACAGTTTAAATTTAACCTATTTCCTAATCCTTATTTGGTTGCTTTGTGCAAGAGAGGCTTTTCATTAAGGGTAAAGAGTAAACTTCTGTGAAGAAATACCAAATAAACATATCATGTGACAAATCATTTGGTTTATGATAACTTCACAGAACTGAATGAAAATTGACTCTCTAACTCACTTTTGTTTTATAGCCAAATGCCAGATACCTGTCGAACATCTGTTTATCCTTCACAATATGATCTGTATCATCAATGGTGAAACTCATATTAAGAGTAGTAATTTGTACATCTACAAAAAGGTGGTATTATGTGTTCCGAGGAAATGCAGTAGGGGTTTTATTATCCTCCTGTGTAACCTGATAGGAGTTAGTTTCTTAAAGAGTTATGTAACAGAACCATTTTCCCTCCATTTTAAGATTTGAGAACTTGTTATTCTTTCTGGTTTCCAGAACATATGAAAACATAATTAATGAATGAGAGTGATGTGTTCATTGGACAGAAAATTTTAAGCTCAGTAAACATTTCTACGAGTATTTTTTCTTAAAATTAAGTTACAGGATACATTCTTTCTCATTGAAACAATTTCAATAACAAAATTTAAAGACCCCCTCATAAAGAATTGAACAATCTCAGTTCTATGCTGTTCTTATCATCAAGTTATGCCTCTTTTAGATAGAAAAAGGCAGCCTCTTGTTAAAGAAAAGGTTCTACATAGGATACCAGAAGAGCTGGACTTCATTTTTGTTCTGGCATAAACTAGCCATAGCAATTTGAATAAGTCACTTTCTGGACCAATTTTTCTCATTTGTAAGAATAAGGGAATTGGCTAGCTCAGAAGGCAAACACTCTTGATTGGCAGGCAGCTTCCAGATGTGTTTCCTATGGCAAGCAGAGTTTTCTAAAATCTGTATTTGAATTCCTTTAGACAAAGATGTATTATCACAGTTTACCACAGTCCTCACCATTCCTTACTACCCTGTTTATATGTATGCATGTATCAGCCTGTGTATAAGCTAGCTTTTGTCATGTAACAAACAATTCCAAAACATAATGGCTCAAAAACACAAGTATTTACTCATTCAGCATTTTAGGGTAATTTGATGGGTTTAGTCCTACTTACTCATCTTTACTCAACTGCCATTTAGCAAGGGAGCTCTGTCCCTGGGGTTGGCAGGCAGTCACCTGGGGCAGTACATATTTCTGAGTCAAGTCATCATCCAGCAGGCTAACTTGAGCTTTTTCCCAGGGCAGACTCAGGGTTTTAAGGGCACAAGAGCAGAAGCTGCAAAGCCTCTTGTGCTCTAGTCTTGGAATTCATACAACATCACTTTTCTTGTATTTTATTATCCAAAGCAAGTAACAGACACCAACTCAGATTTAAACAGCAAGGAAACAGGCTCCATCTCTTGACAGGAGAGGCTGCAAAGTATTTTGGCCATGTTTGCAATCAATTACAACCTGTCTGCAAGCACTGAATCTTGCAAACTGTAGACCATGTGGCCCTGAATTTATTCCCAGACTAAAAACAAAGCAAATAACAACCAAAACAAACATTCCTACTTTGATACCAGCAATATACTGATAGCACTCAACAAGTTTCAAAGTAAAATCACTTTAGAGCAGTATTGGCAAGTACATATTCCATTGAACCACAAGTCCCTAGATGGTTGGGGATTTCTGCCCTTGGTGACCAGACATTTGTGCCACAAACTACTGGCAACTCCTGAACATGGGTTATGCCCTGGTCATAATATGGAGCCACAGTACAGTGATGGTCAGCCCTGGGGGTGGGAATTCTGACTGAGACAATGAAAGACTCTAACTGTGTCCCAGTATATCCCTGAAGACAAAACACAATCTGAATCATTTTAGAGGTTTGGAACTCAGTTTCCAGACGCCCTGCTTTGACTTTTTCCCAGAATGTTCTTAGTTTGAAATGATGATTTGGGAAAACATTCTTCAGATTGGAGAGTTATCTTTCATGCACAGTGTGGTATGAAGGAAAGACTGTCCAATTCTAAAATACAAATATAGTAAACCCCATTTTATAAAAGCAAAGACTTAACATGCTGCGGGCTGAGTCATAACCTCTGTGTATGTGTGTAAAGTTTTAAAGATAGATAATACAACATGTGGTCATTAATCGAACATGTACTAAGCTCAAAATATTGTCTTACCTACTGTAATGACTGAAAATATGTGTAAGAAAATGTCCCTTCTCCAAAGTGACGAAGTTAGTCTGTGATAGGACCTGCTTGAACTTGTGAGTCCTTGTGAAAGAATTTCTCTTGACATGACTCAGGAAACCTATAAAAGTTTCTCTCCTGTCACAGATATTTTAACTGAATCTAATCAACAGAGAAATGCCTTATTTTATCACTTAATTTTGACTATAAGATGGAAGACCTACAGATAGATCTTCACTTACTGTTTCCTTTTGTGAGGTGACAAGACAAGGCACATGGGGAAAGATAAGTCAGCCATACTATTTAATTAAGAATGCTGAATTTCACTTTGAAGTGGCCTGTACCCATTCCTCTTATGGGAAGGGGCTTTGAATCTACATTTCTCTCAGTTGTTGGGTTAACAGGAAGGGAGAAAGACAGTTAAGTCCCTCCAAATGATGGGGCACATGAAGAGATTGGGAAAATAGTTAATGCACTGTGAGAAGTAACTTCAGGAAAAAATAAGCAACTTAATAGAAAAAAAGCAGACAAAGAACCCTGAAAACAGTACACAGAAAAGTGAATCCAAGTGGCCCACAAATGTTTGAAAAGATGCTCACACTTATTAGTAGGCAGTACAATGAAAATTAAAGTACAATAAGATACTATTTTATATCTTTTATACTGCCAACAATTAGAAATAACATTATCACTGAATATAGGTAGTCACATCACTAGAGGTGAGGCCTAGGAAACTGTGTTTTAACAAACTTTCCAGGTCATTATGATGAACATGAACCTTTGAGAATGACTGCTCTTATATAGACCTATAATTGTTGCAGGTATTTTGGAAAGCAGATTGGCAAAACCTAATGAAATTGAAAATGCATATATCCTGCACTCCTAAAGATTTTTCCCACAGAAGGAAGCACTAGGAAATAAAGATATCTGGGCAAGAATATTTACTGCAGCTTTATTATAAGGCAAAAACCTGAAAAAAGATGAAGGCATAACAGAATATTGAAAAATATATCCAGTATTAGGAAAAAAGACTGAATTAGTTGTACACCAGGAGAGCTTTCAACTAATTTTTCCATGGAGGAAAGCAAGTTTTGTAAAAATCTGTCAATATGATCCAATTTTGTTACAATAAAAATTATAATTTTGTGACAAGCAGAAGAGAGAGAAGGGGAAAGTGAAAGAACATAAAAAAATACTATTAAGAATGCTTAATATCAAAACAAAAACATATAAAATTGGTGACTTGCCCAAAGTCATGCAGTTATTAAGTGACAAAGCCTGAATGGAAAGACAAATGCTGATTCCAGACTCATCTCTATCTTTAAGATTACAAATTGTCTCATTCAAATGTTAAGTCATGGAAGAAGCTGTTCAATTCTGATCCAATTTTGTACTCATCCATAGAAGATCATACATAATAGCCACTCATTAAACATTTGTTGCAAAAATGGAGAAAAGAATATGAAATGCAAGCGTATTTCCAAACATCAGGCCAGCTATACTGTGTTCATTTTACTCAATTGTTAGAAAATCTTCCAAAAGTTCTATTTTGTTGCCTCCTATCACATTCAGACAACTTGCTTAATATTAAAAATGTTCAAACACTAACTCCAACTTCCCAGCCTGGGCTTATTCCCTCTCCTTTTCACATGCTTCCTATAGTCCACCATTTCTGGTCTGACCGAAGCCTCATTCTCAGAAACCCCTCAGTCCTTTTACTTGAGATTCCTGCCTCTTTTCCCCTTTGCTCTACCTTATCTATTTGTCAAGACCTGGTTTCTTTTCTATCTCTTCCATAAAATTTTCTCAGAATAATTCTTAATTATTTTTTCACATATTTATATTGTCTTTTACCTGCATTATTAAGCACCTATGGTCAAAGATTATACTATAAGCTGCTTTGCCGTCCCCTAGGACCCTTCTCAATCCTTTGCACATATAATAGGAATTTAATAAATGTCTGTCCATGATTCAAGTTTTTGTTCTATGTAAACAGGAGTATTTGCCCCTTGTCAATGTCAGCCTTCACATTGCTTGTTTTGATAGTGTCTGCAGCCCAGATGTCCTGAATGGAATTAATTATAGTCCCTCCATGATCCCCTATCTCTGTGCTTTCTGCCCCAGTTACTGACACTACCATTAATTCAAGTATCCAAACCAAAAACATATATTTGGTCCCTTATTTTTACCTTTTGCATTTAATTGGTTGCTAAGTTTAATTGATCTTTCCACTGCCGCATGCTGCCCCTTAATGTTTTATTTCCTTCCATCCATCCCACTGCCAATGCCCCTGTGCTCCCAGCAGCTACTGCAGCTGACACCTTCAGGTCTTCACTCTCCAGGCCCTTCTTCACTGGGTCACCAGAGTTGGCAAGTGTCCTTTTCTTTTTCAGAAAATCACTAAAAATAAGAAGTGTCATTGTATGGCATTTAAAGTCCTCTCCCATTGGTCCTACCCATAACTTTTTTACCTCACCATTTCCCATCCCATACACACACACAGTGTCACAAGCTTGCATCTCTTATCACCTTTCCTCAGGCTTCTTTCCGAGTTTGAAATGCCTTGCTCTCTCCTCTACTAATCTAAATTCTAGCCCCTGTCACATAGGAAATATTATCACAGATATTGTTAGTATTGTTAAAGGATGAATCTAAGTGATTATTTTCTTTGTGAAGTTTGTCTTAATTTTGCCAACGAATATCAATGGGTCTTTACAATCTATTTTTGTCAATAAGTTGTCTTACAAAACTCTCATTGTTTATGTTATAATTGCATATCCCTCTCTTCATACTCGATTGTGAGGTATTTGAAAGGAGACACTGTGACAGACTCATCTGCATAGTTTCACAGCATCTAGTCCAAACATGGTACATAGTGATTGCTCCTTAACTGTTGGATGAATGTATGAAAGACTGAGGGTTCTAGAGGGGAGGGGGGTGGGGGGATGGGTTAGCCTGGTGATGGGTATTAAAGAGGGCACATACTGAATGGAGCACTGGGTGTTATATGCAAACAATGAATCATGGAACACTACATCAAAAACTAATGATGTAATGTATGGTGATTAACATAACATAATAAAAAAAAGAATGAATGGTTTCTCTCATTAATGTGCTGAGGAATTGTTTATACTAAATGCTTCACACTGTCCCATTTATTTCCTTCAGCTAGCAATAGCAAGCATGTGTTTGATTTCAACATGTGATTTTTCACTTTATATTTTAATTATGGCAATATGTGTACAGAGATGAAAACAGTTTTTAAATAGTTAATAAAGAAAAATATTAGTTCCCCACTCCTTAGCATGACATTTTCAATTCTTTTAACTATTTTTTTGTGTTTTTTAGGTATATATATTTAACTATGTGTTTACTAAAATTTATTAGTTTATTAATTGTAGACATTATCTATTGATTTCCAATTATACTTGGTAGACGAATTGTTAGCTCTGTCTGGTAGAAAAGACCAAAAATCTGGAGCCAAGCCACAGAATTTTGTTTACACAGAGGCAGTTGATTCTCAAAGAGATTGAGCTTGTAACTTGCCCTGTGTTAACCTCTGACTCTCTGCCACTCAACCGATTTCTTAGCTTAAATGATATGATCATTGGTGTAAGTCTTGGGACTCTGTAGAGTCCACTGTAATGCTACTAAGCTTTTAGTTGATGCTTGTGTTTAAATATTGGTTTAAAATTAATTTCTTACATTTGCATTTATTAAGCACAATAATCTTTCATTAAAGCCTTGGTAAACACTCTATATAATCATTATCAATTTACCTTCATGCATTCACTCATGACTTTTGGAAAATGCTAGTGCCATTTCCAGTTTGGAAATCCGTGGGAATATAACTAATGTAGAAATAACATCTGTAGAGAACAGTTCTTCCTTTGAAACTTTTTAAGAAAACATTGCAGCAATATCATAGGCAAAATTAAATGTAAATTTCAGAGCAATTCGGTACATCTGCAAGACACAATTTGTGAATGTTAGTTTTGTTTTTTTTTCATCATCCAGGTACAACTTCATACCTCAAAGGGAAATGGTGTCAAACATAAGCTGTGTTTGTCCTAGATATGTTCATTTAGTCAGAAGAGGTCAACCAAAGGCTATGAGATGTCCAAAAGGTTTTCTCCTTATTATACATTGGCCAGGAATGTATAACAAAGGTAGAGATAAGGTAAAGAAAGCAAAAGTAAGGTGTGGTCCAATCCTACATGGTCTGTGCTTAGGAAGAATGAAAGAAGTTTTAATTGTTAAAACTACAGACCAGGTGATGCTTCATATCACTGTGTGGTCAGATTATTAACAATGGTGTTGTCATGAGCAACATCATTATTATGTCTGAGCCATGTATGTGCAGGCCTCTTAGTGATTCACAATGATATCATCAGTGTGGGCCAGGGGGGGTACTGGCAAAGACAAAGACTGAATCCAGGAGAGGTGGGGCCAAAGAAGGCTAGCTTTTGAGTCAACATTAATCTCTACAGGATCTAAACTGGGAAAAGCCCAGAGTGTTTCCATGACCAAACTCAAGCAAATAGAATTTTAGTGAAAGTAAAATCTTTATTAAATAAATGGGCTCCCATGCAAATTTTAAATGGAGAAAAACAAATACAAGGAAATAAAATAGTGTCCCATCTTCTAACATATTTTCAGAAGTTAATCTTTGGGTGAAGTGATTACTGGGTTTCTTCACTAGGTATGCTTTTGGAGTGTGACTTTTTCATGTGGCATGTCTTTGTCTATTACTTTCTTTGTGGGCTGTTGAACTGAATAGAGGCAGACATTACTCAGAATGAGGATGGAGACTCTTTTCTAGTAACAGAGCTTTATTTTAAATGTCTACTTTGCCCCAGATTCTTTTTTGTAATTATACAAAAAAAAAATCTTAGGATGTTTATCAGCATCAAATCTATAGAGATTCAGATTTCTCAGGGCTTGAAGATGCCTTACAAAAGGATGGTTTTAATCAATGGGCTTGCTTTTCTGATGTCTAAAACTTCCATGAAAAGTTTATTCCTTTCAGAATTGGGATATTTAAACAACTTCAAATCATTATTTTTCATTCAAAAAATCACATTTCAGGGCACCTGGGTGGCTCAGTTGGTTAAGCCTCTGCCTTCAGCTCAGATCATGATCCCAGGTCCTGGGATGGAGTCCAGCATCGTGGTCCCTGCTCAGGGGGGAGTCTGCTTCTTCTTCTCCCTCTATTCCTCCCCACTGCTTGTGCTTGCTCTCTCTCAAATAAATAAAAAAATCTTTTAAAAAAATCACATTTCATGGAAAAGTATGTGTGTGTGTGTGTGTGTGTGTGTGTGTATAAGGTGATTGCATACAGAGAAGAGCTCATGACTAGCTATTTTATCATTAAGCTCATATTTTTTGTTTCTTTTTACAATACGTATTTATGTTATTTATGTAAGATGACAGCCCTGCATTTAGCCAGAATAAAATAATTCAGTTAATTTTTAATATTACCCCCCATGTGTTTAAATGGAAAATAATGAAAATGCCCTACTGGAAAATAAGAGACAGTTCATCTTTTTTTTTATCTTTATATTTTTTTTATTGTTATCTTAATCACCATACATTACATCATTAGTTTTTGATGTAGTGTTCCATGATTCATTGTTTGTGCATAAAACCCAGTGCTCCACGCAGAACGTGCCCTCTTTAATACCCATCACCAGGCTAACCCATCCCCCCACCCCCTCCCCTCTAGAGCCCTAAGTTTGTTTTTCATAGTCCATCATCTCTCATGGTTCGTCTCCCCCTCTGATTTACTCCCCTTCATTCTTCCCCTCCTGCTATCTTCTTCTTTTTTTTTTTTTTCTTAACATATATTGCATTATTTGTTTCAGAGGTACAAGAGACAGTTCATCTTACTTGCTCCTGGAGTCTTATGTGAATCATGAAAAAAATACTAATTTGAGCCACATATAAGGATTTCCTCTATATTAACTGAGCAATGACTTAACTCTATATCTTTCTAGTCTTGTTACCATAACAAGTATTAATTTTTTCTAATTTTTTTCCTAAATGAAGGTTTGAAAATTTATTCTGATGTCCAGCATAATGTAATATTGTGCTGCAATGTAAAAATCGAGAGACCAGCATTGGGGCTCCATCTTGGCCATGGATTTGCTGGATGGTTTTAGGTCTAATCAAGTAATCTCCTTAGGTGTCAGTATCTGCACCTAGAGAAATCTACAGGGGATTGAATATAATGGTGTCTGAGGTTCCCCTTGGCTTATGCATTAGGTAAAAAGCCTTTGGTCACAATTGGTATGCATTTTACCTTGGTTATCAGAAGTTTGCCCTGGACCTACCTCATGTAAGAAAATATACTATATTATATTCTCCTTACCCAGAGTCAAATTGTTTTAACATTCACTTGTAGCTGGGAATGAAGAACTCTCCCCATAAGGGCATATGTTTTCTATTTGGAAAACAGATCTACAGAGGCCATTCTAATCAGGCTTGTGCACCTTCCTTTCAACTTGACTGCTCAGTAAACAAAACAATACCTCCAAACTATTCCAAACACCAGCATGAGCTGCCATCCTTGATAAGTTTTTGTGTGAATCTCTCTTTACTTTTTGCTTTTATTGGAAGTGACATGGTATTTCTGCATCAAATTAAATCTGGCTCACATGGAGCTCTCTTACACAGAAAATGAGAGAACATGGGTTGTTGGCAAATGTAAGGTAAATATAGAACCTCTGATGGAGTTTGGGTGCTATGAAGCTTATTCGTTGCCACAGACCAGCAATGGCTACATTGTTCCTAAGTAGTGAGGCTGTGATAAAGTTGTGCAATTCCTCCAAAAACTGTGGTTATTACAATTTATACTAATCACCATACTGACAGTTATATTACATATTAACATATCTAATTG
Source organism: Zalophus californianus (assembly GCF_009762305.2). Taxonomy (NCBI): domain Eukaryota; kingdom Metazoa; phylum Chordata; class Mammalia; order Carnivora; family Otariidae; genus Zalophus; species Zalophus californianus. The sequence goes on along the minus strand of NC_045602.1, from coordinate 103,389,995 downwards.
TGCTAACTTTTTAAAAAAAGATTTTATTTATTTGAGAGAGAGAGCACATGGGGGTACAAGCAGGGGTGGGGGCAGGAGAAGTTGAAGCAGAGTCCTCAGTGAGCAGGGAGCCTGACTCGGGGCTCAATCCCAGGACCCTGAGATCATGACATGAGCCAAAGGCAGATGCTTAACCAACTGAGCCACCCAGGTGCTCCTAATTGTGCAAACTGTTATGGACTATTTTACTTCTTTCCATTCCTCTTTGGTTACTATAGAAAGGACTGGCTTATTAGTCTGGGTGGAGCAAGAAATAAGACAGTCAGTCTTGATTCTGAAATGTAATCTGGGGTCTAGGAAAATGGGGTTTGAAAGTATCCTGAGCTCAATAGAGTATATTCAGCAGTTTAAGTGAAACTATACTAACCTGAATATCATGAATTGGCAGAACACGAACTTGAAGACAAGTTAGTTCTTTATGGGGCAAACAGACTTACTATCCGTGGTGTGAAAATATGACTAGTTGTATTTTGTTCAAAACTTAGTAATCAGTGTCATGACATTACAAGTTGAAGCATAACTTGATTTTGGATTTACAGTTTTGAGTTCATATGGGCTGCCTTGCTTCTTAGTTTGCATTTCCTGCTAATTGATATGTGACATTCATTCAGCAGGGAATTAATGAGGGCCTACTTTCTGCCAGGTACTTTGCCAGATATTGGGACTACAGATATAGCTCAAAGTTGACTGGAATTCTGGGGAGTTATAGAGTTTAGATGTTACTTATCTATTGGTTTCTAAATAATAATTAACCCCTGAGGTTCTTTGTGGGGGACATTCTAATGACTTCACTATTATACTCAGAGAGAGAACTCTTGAGTTTTTGGCACACACAGGTCCATCCCACATTTTGAGAATTGGGTGAGGGCTCCTAGAATGTTCTAGGAACCCAGTATTGACATTTGCTAATAAACCTGGCATTTAATTCTTTTCATGGGTCTTAAGAGCCTTGGTTTCAAAGTCTTTTCACCTATGAGTAAAGAAAAGGCAATTCTGAAGAAAAATAAAACTAACAAAATTTCCTACTCTTGGTCATGCAGTTTTTTTCTGAAAGATAAAGGAGAAGATCTAGGTAGAATCATCCAGAGTGATTCCTTCCATACAAGGTTCTTGGATCCTTTTTGTAGGTTATCAGAAGACTAGGAACACCCTACTTTATGAAAAACTAAGTCAAATTCATTTGTTTTATGCTTATTATTTCCTTTTACCATGTTCTTTGTATTCACTCTCTTTTTCTTTTTCTAACTTCTTGATATGGGCACTTATTGTCTTTAAGCCATTCTTTTTTAATATATACATTTAAGACTGTAAGTTTTCCTTAAAGCATGATTGTAGTTACCTCTTATCAGTTTTGATATGTACTGTATTTATTATACAGTCAATCCTTGAACAACATAGTTTTGAACTGCACGGGTCTACTTACATGTGGAATTTTTTCCATAAATACAGTACAGTACTATAAGTGTATTTTCTCTTCCTTATGATTTTCTTAGTAACATTTTCTCTAGCTTGTTTTGTTGTAAGAATACAGTATATAATTCATATAACATACCAAATATGTTAATCTACTGTTTATTTTTATTGGTAAGGCTTTTGGTCAACAGTAGGCCATTAGTAATTGTTTTTGGGGAGTCAAGGTTATATGTGGATTTTTGACTGCACAGGAGTTGGCAACCTAAACCCCATGTTGTTTGAGGGCCAACTCTTAATTCAGTAAAAGTATTTTCTAATTTTCATTGTTTCTTCTTTGACCCATGGATTACTTAGAGATGTATTCCTTAACTTCAAAAGAGAAACTTTCTAGTTAACTTTTTGATTTGATCTCTAGCTTAATTTTACTGTTATTGAAAAGTGAATCCTCCATATTATTTCAATTCTTTGAAATTTGGTGAGATTTTCTATGTAGTCCAGTGCATGCCATTTTGGAAATTTTCTGTAAACATTTGAGAAAGATGTGAATTCTGCAATTTGGGGGTACAGTGTTCTAATAGGATGAAGTCAAGTTGCTAGTCATGTTGTATAAGTCTGTTCTCTACTTTCTGATTTTTGTGTCTGCATATTAACCAAGTTTTTATTACAGACTTCTTTAGTTTATATCAAATGCTTTTGCTATATCTATTAAAATGTTATATTACTTTCTCCTTTATTAATGTGGTAAATTATATATATATATATATATATTTTAAACGATTTTATTTGAGAGAGAGAGAGAAAGAGCATGAGCAGGGCAGGGTGGGGGAAAGCTGTTAAAATTGTAGTATGTATATTTCTTCCTGAACTATGTCCCATTTCACTAATTCTCTCTTCACCTTTATACAGAGTTACTAAATTATTCATCATGTTCTTAATATCCATTAATGTATATTTTTAGTTCCATGGTTTTCATTTTATTTTAAAAAGAAATTTCTGTTCTATTCCGGAATTTTTGTTCTTAAAAAAAAATTCCTGATCATATCACTAATAGTTAATTTCATGTCTGGTATCTTCATAGTCATAATATCCTGTGTGTTTGTTTCCATTATCTGTATTTCCTGAGTTTTTGGTCATTTTGGACATCTTATTTTCAGCATGCCTCATTTTTTTAAATACAAAATATTGTATTTGATAACTTTTAGCAGTATTTTGGAGCCCTGGCTCATTGTTATCTTTCTCCAAGGAAGAATTTCTCATTGTTTCTTGCAGGCATCTAACTTAGATTCACTAACAATCCCAAATCACTTTAATCCAATTGGGGTTTGACATGATTCAAATCAGTCTCTATGAGGTTTGGGCTACTTCCAGTTCAACCTTTTTTTCCTAGGTGTGGTCTTTGAGGTACCAACCAAAAGGCCAGGGTGTTTACCAATAATCTTTTGGCATGCAGTGTGCTACAGTTTTTGTCCTTCTAGCAATATAAATCTAGTAAAATCTCTGATCAGCCTTTCATCTTCTTATTGTCAACTTTCAAAATGAGAAAAATCCTTGAGGAAACCAAATGCCTGATCATGTTTCTGGACTTTTGTTCTCCTCCTCCTCCTCCTTTCTTGGGGGGGGGGATGGTGTACCCTCCATGTCTTTACTGCCTCAATAGTTCTCCAGTGCCTATAAAAGAGATTTGAAACTGTTTTCTCCAACTCTTCTTGTTGTTTTTAAGGAAGTGGAGATGGGCCAAAATTAGTTAATCCAGTTTTGCCTAGAGCCAAATCCAAAACTAAAATCTCGGTTCAGTGTACCCTATTCTCTTCACTCAGACTCTTCTCTATTTTAGGAAATATATTCAATTCCTCAAGCCTAAAATATAGGAGTCATTCTTGATTTGTCACTTTCTCATACATCTCACATCCAACTCATGAGTATATCCTGCCAATTCTTCTTCCAGAATGTTTTTTTTTTTTTTTTTTTTTTTTTTTAATTCTCTGACTTCATTGCTGCCACTAAGTCGGAGCCACCTTTCTCTCTTTATTTCTTTGAAGTAACCTTTGTACTGGTGTCTTTACGGCTATTTATTCTTAACAAAGAAACAAGATTTATCTTCCAATAAATGACTTTGTCCTCTTTAATGTAAGTAACTTTAGAGCAGCTTGAATTTAGAATAAAATCCACTCTTTAGCATAGTTGCCAAGGCCATCCATGATCTTCCTTCTGACTCTTGTCCAACTTCATCTCACACTCATTTCCTCCTTTTAAGCTACGTGTCAGCTACAGTAGACTTTTATATTTTAACACAATTCTTTTACATATAATATCTTTACAATTTCTCAAACACTCAGAGTTGTTCCTATCCCTTTCCCCACCCACAGGACATTATAGGGTCTTTGCACATGCTATTTCCCTGCCACTCTGTGGGCTAAGTCCTCTTATTTTTCAGGTATTCACTTAAATATTACATTAGGGGGGTTGCCCACATTTTGTGATATAAATATCATGCCATAAAATGTAGAAGAAAAGTAAATACAAGTGAGAAAATAAGTAGTTAGGAAATGATGTTTGGGAATATAAATTGAACCATAAACTGAACGTAGCATATGGCTAATGCCAATATTTGGGAGGTGGTGGGGATTAAGGAATCCAGGGAAAACACGCTTGCAGAGGTAGAGTATATCTGTGTTATGAGGAAGCCTGGGAGACAGAAGAGCTTAAATTTGACATATAGTAAAAGCAAAAGAGGAGAAGGAAAAGGGCGATACAATGAAAGCATGGGTTAAAGATGAGACTGAAGGTAGTGTGTGGGGTGGTCTAGAGGTTAGGAGGAATAAGGAAGGGTCAGCTTTGTGACTGCCCTTGTAATCCAGGTGTGAGGTGATGAGGGGTTGGATGAGGGTGATAGCAGTCAGGATGGAGAGAGTAGGAATTTCAAAGGACAGTTTGGCAGGACTTGCTGACTGATGGGATATAAGGAATTAAAAGGAATAAGGAATCAAAGTTGCCCCCAAGATTTTGTGCCTAGAAGATGAGAGACTGGGAAATAAGGAAAGATAATAAATTCATTATATTTACATGTTGATTTGGAAGTAATAACAGATTATATGAGAGAAAAATTGCCCCAGAAGAAGTGGAAAATGTGGATGTTTGTCTTCAAAGAATAGGATAAAGCTAGAGGGATGGTGATAGACCCCAGTGTCCCGCTAAGAGATTTCTCTCAGTGCCTCGCTTTTCCTCAAACAGTCAGCAGCAGACAGTCTGAAACCAGTGTCTGGCCTTAGAGAGTGGGTTCTAAGGCTGAGCAATCTCAAGATGCTCATCTACTTCTTAACTTCCTTTTTCTGCAAGAAGATAACAAAAGCTTTGCTGACCATAACAGAGATAAGGAGAGGTCATATTTTGGAATCCTCTTGCTATGGTTTTCTGACATACTGGGTTTACAAAACCCTAAGTGTGTTTTTGCCCCAAGTATGTTTAAACCCATATGTATTTTGGAGTCAATTTAATCCATATGTTTCTGATTAATTTATGCTTAGCTCATCAAAATGTTGTTTTAAGAAGAAAAGCTTATAAAAAAAAAAAAAAAAAACAGAGTCATGCTTCACCAGCCACTGATGAAATCAACTCCAGAAGACTGTAGCTTAGTAAGAAAATCAGACAGGCTAAGGGCCCAATGGGTTCCAAAATTTGGAAACTCCATTGTTATGACCCCAGTGAAACTGAGTACGTTCAACACTTGGGGGAAAAAAAATCTTAGTGTGTTGTTTTTTTTGTTTTTTGTTTTTTGTTTTTTTTAACATGTGTTTGTTTTTGATTTCTGGATTTAGTTGTTCAGCCAGGTTCCAGGTTGCTATTCATATAGCCAACTTAGGAGGACATTGGAAGATGGTAGAAAATAGTAAGGCTATTTCTGTGGTGTGTATATGCAATTGTGTTTTTGCCACTTAAAAAGCATCTCTGCAGTATAGGCCATGAGAAGTTTATTAGAAAATCTATATATTTTGGGGCACCTGGGAGGCTCAGTTGGTTAGGCATCTGCCTTCGGCTCAGGTCATGATCCCAGGGTCCTGGGATGGAGCCCCGCGTTGGGCTCCCTGCTCGGTGGGGAGCCTGCTTCTCCCACTCCTCCCGCTTGTGCTCTCTCTCTCGCTATCTCTGTTGCTATCTCTGTGTCTCTGTCAGATATATAAATAAAATCTTTTAAAAAATCTATATATTTCATCTACTTGGGTCGTAAAGGTGGAATTATCTGTATGTTTCTGATACTGTATTCAAGAATTAGAAACAAAATAGTTTTAAAACTAACTCACTATTTCAGATGATCTGTGCCTTAGAAAAATCCTAAAAGATAATAAATATTGACTATATTCCAGAGTTAGAATTTAGATAATTTTTTTCTAATACCAGAACAGTTGCTTGGAAATCATAAATAAATTTCAACAAAATACAATCTTAATTTAAAAATAACTCTACCTCTTTGCCTTTCCCTGTTCTTTTTGCAGATATAGTTTCATACCTTTGCTCTCTCAATGTTTGTTTTGCCTTATCTTTCTTCTCATTTTACTCCTTACAGATTCTGTGTGATCTCAGCCACTTCAAGGTTTGATGGTCATTCATGAACTGAAGACATTCAAATTTATATTCAGACTTCAGTCCATTTCTTCATATTCTAGACTGATGTATCTGAATACTTCCATTTAAATGTCCAGTGGAATAAAAAGATGTACCCGCCCTAACACAACTCAACTTCATTTTTCAATTTCCTTTTTCTCTTCCTCCTCTTTGTCCTATAATCTCTAGGCTGGTTTATGGTATCACCATTCACCTTGCGAGCCAAACTGAATACATTCCCTTCTAGTCACTGCCAACATCTAACCAGGCACAAACCTTCCAGCTCTACCTCTTGAATGACTTTCACATTTTTCTTTTCTCCATCTGCACTGGAACAGCCAGGAGGCAAGAGTCTCCCCCTTTGTATAATTTTTTTCTAGCCTTGCTCCTTTCCAAAAAAATCTTCTCACCACTGCCACTGCCATCATTCCAAAATAAAAATATGGTCATTTTTCTCAGGTGCTTAACCTTTTAGCATTGCTTATTTTCTGTATGACAAAACCAAACCATTGTGCATTGCTTTTGAGATACAACATGATCTTACCCCATTTACTCCTCAAAGCTCATGTCCTTCCACTTTTACCCTCTCACATCAAATTCCACCATACTGGATTTTTAAGTTCAAGTTCTTCAGACTCCCTGCTTTCTTCCTTAGCCCCGCGTTCTTACCCGTAGTGTCCCTTTTGCTTGGTATATTCATCTTCTACACTCTTTTCCTGGACCACTCCTATTTATCCTTTAGGTCTGGGTTCAAACATAACTTCTTCCAAAAAGCCCTCTCATACTTCCCTTATCTCCATAGTCTATAGGAGTCTGTTCATTTTTTAATCATAATATTCAGAATATTTGATTTCATTTTAATGGCTCGTCTAATCATAAATCTCTCAAGAATATAAACTCTCTGAAGGCAAGTTTCATGTCATCCTTACTTGCCACTGAATCCCCACCTTCTAGCACATTCGACACCAGGCATATAATAGGTTTTCAGTTAATATTTGTGGAAAAAATGAGTAAAAAGCTTTTTCATATCTCTATACTTTCACACACATTATTTCCTTTGTCTTGAATGTCTTTCTTTGTCCTGTTTGATCAGTGAATTCCCACCTTTGCTTTAACAATTCATTAACATCCCGCAGAACTAGTTTCTACAATACACTCTGGGAAATGCTGATGTAGTCCAACGCTCTCCTTTGACACAACAGGAAACTGAAGCCCAGAGAAATAAAGTGATTTTGAAGGTCAGACAGCTGGCTATACTGGGGAACCAGAATGCAATGTATTCCTAATGTGCATAATTTTCTTGCCAATGATAACTTGGTTTCATTTGTAAAATAAAAGGCTTCTCATTTTTTAATGACATGAGATCACTTTTTAATTTACTATTTGCTAACAAGGACATATTTTGTCATCAATTTCTGGTTCATTCAATAACAAAAGAAAACTCAGATAGTAAAAGATGAGTACTCATATGCCATTGATAATGGGAGAATGAGAACATTAACAAAAGGATGAAGTGGGCTGCACCATCTGAGTAAATTTTTCCACAGTAATAAAATGATCAGTGCTGCACATCATCAGAGTTTGGAGTCTCTCCTTGGGAATTTGGTGTTTATTTTAACCAACACTTTTTAAAAAATATGTTGCTCCTCCCTAAAGATGTAAAATTTCACCATTTATTAAGTCTTCTTGGCTGAGTTGTGTAGAATCCACATTCTCACATGCAAAATATTTCCTAATCACAGCAAACGTTTCACATCTGCTCTGAGTAACTGGCCAAAGCCCAAGAAATAGAGGCATTCTTAGAGAATCTTTGTTGATCCCCAGCCAGTCTCCTTGACATTGGAGAACTACAGTGAAAGGGATGCCTCCCCCACCCTCCTTCTTCTCCCCAAGTATTTTTTCTTTTGGTTACTTGATGACACCCTCTGCATGGAAAGCACACCCCTCTATGCTAATATTCAGGAACTGCGCCAGAGTTCCAGTTGTGTTTTTAGTTCTGTCTACTCTTTCCACACCCATTGGAAAGCCAAGAACAGATCTGTGTGATTTCCAACTGCTTCTTGGCTACCCTAGTCTCACTTTTACCACATGGAAATTCTTCACCCATTATAATCAAACTTAACTCCAACACTTAATAAACACTCAAGTGGTGATTTACCAAGATCCAACTAATAGCATATTCATTTTCTTGTTCTGCTCTTATTTATTGGTAGTATTTTCTATTGTACTCGTAATTTCATAGTCTCAGTCTGTTGTGTTTTTGGCTAACCTATCAGACCAAAGGAGAAGACACTCTTGTCTGTCTCTGGAGTAAAGAAGAATGGAGCTGTCCCAAAGATTATTCGCATTGGAAATGACTTTGTGTGCTTTCATTATGATCCAACTTCCTCTATTTATTGGAAGCAAAGATTCAGCTAGTGATGAATGTCATAGCTTCTGGGCCATTTTCATTACTATCACCTGGTTTCTAGGCATAACTTTAAATGAATGGCAAGTGAGAACATTGCTGATAAAGTCTTAGATGGATATGAAGCATTGGCATAGAAGGGAAGATTTTAAAACAACATATTTGGTGGCAAGTGACAGAAAACCTAACATAGATGGGCTGAAAACCTAACTCAGACTGAAGTCAAGAAGAAGATAATACTGGCTTAGAACTGAAAAGATCAGACATAGATTGGCTTCAGGCATGACTGTATCTAAGAACTGACAATGCCATCAGAATTAGGTCTCCCACTAACACCTCTGTTTTCTTTTGTGCTGGTTCCATTCTCAAATGACTTTCCTCCATGATGGAAGTTAAGCTTTCAACACCTCCATGTGTACATTTTCTCCCTTCAGTAACCTCAGTAGAAAAGAGAGTGCAAGAGTGGTAAGATTAACTTTGATTGTACTCACCTCAGTTACGTGCTTTCCCTGAACCAATAATAATGGCTCTGTGTAGATGCTGATTGGCCAGACCTCGGTCATATGCCTTCTCCAAGTCACATGGAATAAGAATAAAATTGAGATGGTTTCTCACAGGATTATCAAAATCTTGTTACCATAAGAAAGGTGAACATATACTTGGCAGAATAAGATAACTCATCTCCACTAAGGTTTCATAACTGGTTCTGCTGAGACATATGCGTAATTTTTTTTTTTAACGAACAAACTTTGTAGGAAAAAGAAAGGAATAAAAATATCTCAAGGGAAAAACTTAAAGTTCTTTTATATGACTGTTGTGGTTGAAGACAAGCCTGATAGTTTAATGATGATACCTTTGGTAGGAGATGGCAGACCCAGAGACCTTCGGTAGGAGATACTTACCAGAAACTAATCATTGCTTGGAAATGAGATGACTATGCTCACAGGTGGGTTTTGGGGGAAGTGGACTCATCTCTGTGGACAGAAATATAGTCTGGAATCACCTGTGAGAATTAAGCAGAATAATGACCTATTTCAAAAGAAAGCACCTTTATTTCCTCTATTTAACTTTAGTTGTGCAAAAGTCATGCTGGGGGATTTCCAAGGGGATATGGTGAAAACCAGGTCACTATTAATGTGTTTCCTGAAATCATGTGGAAGTAAAACCAATTGCCTGCCTCTGCCTAGGACATCAGGAAATTGCATCCTCATTAGGGAAGAAAGAGTTGAGGGGCAGGTTCTGATAGTGAGATGCGTTGGGAGAGAGAAAGAGAGGCTACTCACAGAGTGTGTTTCACCTCTTCTTCACCCTCTAGTCTTTGTGTAAGTGGGCACTGTGGATAAAATGGACTGAAAGTAAAACAGTGTTGGCCCTAGTGGGGCACTGTCCAACCTGAGTGTGGGAATGTGTTTGGAGGTCGTGCTGGTTGGGTCTACAGTAGCTACCCAACTCTGTGCTCAACTGATAAACTAATGCTATGTCTATGAGTCTTGGGAATTTTAGCTGTAATTGGAAATGTAGCCTTTTCTCTGTTCCTTGTTTTCTTCCTGACTCACTGCTCTTAGAACTTAGGAATTTTTTTTTTTTTTTTTTTTTTTTTTTTTGCCATCTTTGTACTCAAGGGCCAACTCACTCCCAGGCAGCTGGAAGACATTTGTTTCCTTGAAAAATAACTGTGTTGGACATGACTAAATTTGTTAGTCTATGGGCCCAGCATGCTTCCGCTGTACCACTCTGCCTAAATTTGTTAGTCTATAATGGAAGAATGGCCCCCAAATGCTCTTGAGGCTGCAAAGGGACTAAAGGAAGCATAAGCTCACATGTCTTGAAATGAATTTGTCATTATCATGGGAAAATTTCATTGTAGGAAGGAACCCTGCATATAGGCAGTACTTTACAGCCAGAGGCTGCCTGAAGATGATGCTCCTTCATTTACTCTGTCCTTCATTCACTCTGTCCTTAAATAGAATACGGAACCAGTGGGCCTCTGCCAACATGCCTTCCCCTTTCTTCTGCTCCTTCCTTTGGCTGGGCCCAGGCTTGTCCCTAACTGCTTCCTTTGTTTCATTTCTTCTCTCTCATGTGCCCTTGGGCCTCTTTGTCTGGAACAAGCTCTCCCTTACAGTATACCAATCCAAAAGTCCCCGTTGCTGACCTGTCCTCAATACTTTATCTCCAAGGACATTCAACCCCATCTCTCCACTCTAAGGTCAGAGTCTGTAAGGAGAGGGAGGTTCAGAGAAAGCTTCATATTAGGGGAAAATGAAAACAATTACTACTTAAACTTTGGAGCCACTCATCTCAACACTATTTTACTGTTATTTGAGTTGTTTCTTTTAAATGAATGACAAAACTGTTATTCTGTACATAACAAACAATGACAATATGTATAGCAACAATATTTTTCTGTAAGTTTCCAATTCATTTCACATCATTATCTCCTTTAATCCTAAAATTATTTTCATTTTATTTACTTTTTAAAGATTTATTTATTTTAGAGAGAGAGAGAGCATGCACACGTGGGTGTGTCGGCATGCTCGTGCCACTGCGGGGAGGGACAGAGGGAGAGAATCTTTGAGCAGACTTCCCGCTGAGCTGAGCACAGAGCCCAAGGCAGGGCTCGATCTGGATCCATGAGATCATGACCTGAGCCAAAAACCGAGTCAGATAATTAACCAACTGAACCATCCAGGTGCTCCTATTTCATCTTATAGATAGGAAAACAGATTCAGAATAGTTACATGTTTTGTTAAACACATACAGCTATTAAATATTCTTTTCACATAACACAAACTCTTCCTATTATTAGAAATAAGCAGGAGAATGGCCAAAGGGTGATTTCTTTAAAGAAAGTTGATGAGTTTGCTTGAGTTAGAATCTAGAAAGTCTGCATTAAAAGATTATTTTTATCTTATTTATATTATTATGCATCAGAGTTTGGGTCCCCAAATTCCTGGCCTGCCATTTCATATTCTGTATTCCCTATCTGGATTCTGAGGATAAATGACAACTCAGAACAGAACCTGCCTCCTACACTATCCTGCTTTCAGTGGCTCCTGGTTTTACTTAAGATCCTCTCATCCATGTGCCAACCACCCAACTTGTCCTTGCTTATTTTAAGTGAACAAACTGATTCCTAATTGAGCCAGCAAATAGCTAAAATTGCTTACATATATGCTTTCTACATGGCTATCAGTACTGCCTTTCAGTGTTTTCTCCTTTTGTCATTCAATTCTAGGACAGGCAACTAAGGAATTTATTCTTATTTTCATTCTATATTGGTCCTCATATCAGGGAATGGTATTAACACTATGGGGCTTTTTAAACCTCCATTTGGAAATGTGTTTTCTTATGTAGTAGACAAGTAATTTCTGCCTGACTTTATATATTTCATTACACTTATCCCCCTAATTTACTCTATTTAGAGATATAGGAAGAAATGTGAGTCATGACAAAAAAAAAAAAACAAAACATTTTATATGTGTTATTTAAAATTCACAGGCTGGTGGAAAAATCACTGAAACTTTGCAAAATTCACTGTTTTCCTCCAGGTAAAAAGCACAGTTAATGTGCTTCCTGATTTTTTAAATTTAAAGGTATATGGAGCTTCATGGTTTGCCCAATACTTGGAGAAAAGCAAATGATTATCAAGTAAAACTGAGGGCTCATTGATTCAGCAGGCAAACACATGGGAATGTGTCTCATGTGTCTCATGCTTTTGGCAGTGCTTATGTATCTACATGAAATCTATGGGGCAGTCCCACTGGAACTGAAATAATTAAATCCTTTGTTTTTGTTATTTCACAGCTTTTTCAAGGCTTTGCCAAGAATAAAAACTGAGACAGTTACTGGGAGATCAAAATGGTGATTTCAAGAGACCTGGAAGTAGATGTGTTTTAAGGATGAGACAAATAATGGGATTTGGTTTGATGGATGTAAAAGAAAGGGTGTCTGTACCTCAAAGTGAAGTGACGGTTATCAAGGAAGAGCTCATTCTTTGCTTCTACTGGTGCTGGACAAGATTTATTTATGGAATGGACAAATTAAAACATAAGCTAAATATCGGGTAGTAAATATCAGGCAGTAAAAAAACTATTGTGGCACAGAGATTATTCCTAATGAAATATTCAATAGAAACACCATAGTTTGATTCATTTAAAAGTTATCTGGACAAAGATGGATGAGGAACAACATAACAAACACTATTTTTATGGTGATGAGTAAAGAGCTATGTGGTTCTATAATGAAGTATTTGGAAAACAAGGCCAAAAAAAAGTTCACTAATTTGGATACTTGGAGAATGGGCTAATTCTTGGGAGGCCAATATTATGGAAACAGAGATACCAACTGAACCTTGTGGGGAAGTGGAACAATGCCAAGAATGACTTGAGTATCACAGGAGTTGTCCCTACTCCCCTAAATAAGATTGTCCTTCCAGAAGTCCTACTTCTGGCTATATATTTAGCATAAATCACAATGGTGAAGGTATGGATACAACCAGAGTGTTTGGAGAAATATGTATATATATATATATATATATATATGTGTGTGTGTGTGTGTGTGTGTGTGTGTGTGTGTGTGTATGTTTATTCACATATTTATATATATGTAATGAAATACTATTCAGCCTTAGAAAAGAAGGAAATCTTGTTATTTGTGACAACATGGGTAAACCTGAAGGGCATTATGCTATGTGAAATAAGTCAGGCAGAGAAAGGCAAATTTTGTATTATATCATTTAAATGTGGAATGTAACTCGTTTCCACTAAGGTCTCATAACTGGCTCTTTTGAGACATATGCCTAAATAAGAAAATGAACAAACTGTATAGGAAACAGAGAAACAGTAGAGTGGTAGTTACCAGGGTCTGGGGGGCAGGGGAAATAGGGAGAGGTCGGTAAAAGGAAACAGACTTTGAGTTATAAGATAAATATGTCCTGAGGATCTAATGTATAATGTTCTGACTACAGTTGATAATGGTTTATTGCATAATTGAAATTTGGTAAAAGAGCAGAACTTAAATATACTCACCAGAAAAAAAAAATCTAAGTATGTAAAGGGATAGATGTGTTAATAAACTAGATGGGGGGAATCCTTTCACAATGTATACCTCTATTAAATCATCACATTGTACACTTTAAGTATCTTATAATTTTATTTGTCAATTATACCTCAATAAAACTGGAAAAAAAATAAGATTCTCGTCATCTATATACAAGCTAGTTGGACCTGGGAGGGAATGAAGCAGGTATTCCTCTGCATGTCAGAAAAACATGTTGATGCAAAGAAAGAAAGAGAAAGGAGCAACTGGTTATAATTATTTTATCTTTGAATGCTTGCCAGTTTCATCATCAAAACTCGATTTTGATTTAATTTCTTTCTTTCCATTCAGTACTACAACTCTATTAATAGTAACAAGTATGGGGAACAGGAATATAAGAAAAACATCCCTATAGTCTTCCCTAATAATTATGCTACTTTGTTTATATAAATAAATGAATGAATGTTCAGTTTCCAAGGGAAAGATATGCTACATTAATTCCAGCATTCTCTGACAATGCTCAACTTTTCTGGAGGAAAAATAGAAAAAAAAGAGAAAGTTTCATTATAGAAACCCTATATACAGGCTCTGGCTCTCATATCACCAGTTAACTTTCCTCCCTTAGGTGGAGGTGTATCGGCCTATAGCTGGCAACTTTATTTTTGTCCTTCTGTTGCCATGAAACCCACAGTGGGTTTAGCAGTCCTCACCCAGTTGGTAGCAGTGCCAGTAAGGAAATTTACCTACATTCTCTCCCCTCAACTGATACAGGTGAGATCTGAACTGAGGGCTAAATAAACAAGTTAGGACATTTTGTTAATTATGATTTAGTCCCAAGGTACAGGTAGACACATCTTGGAAAGGAACTGTCAGCATGTTTCTTTGTATTGCTGGAGGTACTAAGGTGCTCCCAAATACATAGTTTTAAAGAGATATAAAAAACCTTCAAGGCATTTATTCTTCTTCCTGAAATGTGGTTCTTACTAATGCTTCTAAATTTGCTATGAAGGAACATAACGTCATATTCTCCTTTGCATACTGATTTCTTTGTCTGCTTCAATTTGACCTGGATATTTTCCTGTGATCCTAAAGGCACCCTCTTGTTATAGGTGTAGTGCTTCCATCTCCTCTAGTTGGCAAGTCCTGTGATTCGGTGAGGAGAAAATTCATCCCCTGGCCTTGTACTTAAATTCTATGCAGTGTCTTGAAAACGTGCAGGTCTATAGATTCTAAGCAGTGATAAGATGTGGTAAAGAATAGGGACCATGAGGTCAGACTGGCTAGTTCAAATCCTGGTTCTGCTACTTCTCTGCTATACCATCATGGATATGTTTGTTTGTTTTGTTTTGTTTTTTAGAGAAAGAGAGAGAAAGAGAGCACAAGCCAGGGAAAGGGCAAGAGAGAATCTTAAGCAGGCTCCACGCTAGGTGGGGCTCAATCTCAGGATCCTGACATCATGACCTGAGCCAAAATCAAATCATATCCTTAACCTACTGAGCCATCCTGGTGCCCCAATCATGGATGTCTTTTAATCTGTCTATGCTTTAATTTTCTATCTGTAAAATAAAGAAAGTATCAGTGCATTCCTGGCAAAGTTGCTGTGCAGCTTACAGGTGCAGCACTACTCTGTCTGTGAACTCCTCCAGGTGTGGAAGCCCAGGAGTGTGCATGGAGTGTGTCTAGGATGTTCCTAGAACAAAGCCAGGGAAACACTCTTTAGCCATTTTTCTGACATATATCTTTTAATGCCCCAATGCTTCTTATAGCCAGTTCCATGTTGGCCTCCTGGATAAAGCCAAGTGATTCTGCCTACTGTTCATGGATATAGGTTAGTCATTTGAGCTAGAGAGAGAGAGCTCATAAGCAGCTGGTAAAGGTTCCACTCTTGTCATACTTATCCTAATTGATGGACAGAAGGTTTTGGCAATTTAAAATGTCCTGATCCTTTTCTAACACTTACTTAAAATTAGGTTCAGAATGATAAAGCAAAGAAGCAACAGATGCTGCAATTGTATGTTATTATTTTTATGTAAAAAGCATGGAATATGTACGTTGTTGAACAAAGCATTCATCTATTTCTAGAATACATCAGGGGCACATCTTCTAATTAAAATCTACCTGAATCAGTAATTATAAACAGTAGAAACTTTTGAGCAAGCATCTGCCAAAAATGACCACCTATCATCTTTGCAACAATGCCTGTAGTAACTTTAAATGTCTTTAAAAAATTTATTCACTATTATTTCTTTCCATTAGCTTATTCACTAGAGTACTGTAGCCCATAAGTCATATCCCTTATTGTTAGAATTGGAAGACAGAAAGTCATATTATTTAAAATGTAATTTATATCAAGAAATGTAAAATAATTGTTGCTCAAGAACTAACATAAATAGCATTTGCCAGTATTCTAGGTTTAGAAGATCATTGAGCTTCTCTGCAAATGTTTATAACCTCATAACATATATTGCCATCTATCAGGTACTTTTTCTGGCTGATAGGTACTAAAATCTTAAAATATCATTGGAAGTAAACATGGAAATTATTTAGTCCTACCCGCATTTGATGATTAAATTTCAAACCAATACTTTTTTAGTTGACTGATTGACATGCTTTCTCCTCTTCTTTAAAAATAATGCGTTTTTTTTTTTTTTAGGGCTCCTTTAAATCATTTTTCCCCCATATTTACTTAAAAGCAGTGATGAAACCAAAGGTCACTATTTTGGGCAGATGCCTATGGATATCAGATTCCTAGGAAGACCAAATACAGCATTGGGTTCCCAAATTCCTTGGGAGCAGCCACATTCATTTCCAGTTTTTTCAGCCCCGTGAGTTCAAGCAAAAGTCTTCTCTGAAGGCATTTATTTCTCTTTTTCTTGTAGTCACCTTGAGTTATCCTTGTATAGCAGGCCATTTCCCTGTTTCCTTTTCTTCCAGCTTTCCTTACCCAGCCTTGTGGTTTGGGAATATTCTGTATTATATAGTGATTCTTTTCATATTCTTTGGAAGACTGGTAGATGACTATAAAATTTGTGGAATTGAGCAAAGTAGGTTTCAAAGAAAAATAACATTTCTTCAAGGTGGAAAGGTGTTCTCTTATCCAGATGGTGGTGGGCACCTGAGAAGTCACTGTCTGTGCTTCTGTTATAAAGCAGACCTTGGGCTGATGAATCCCTCAGACTTAACTCTGAAGCTGAGTTTCTCCATTTTCTAGATGCTTGACCTTAGACAAATTGTTTTACCCTTTTGACTCTCAGTTTTCCCCTGTGAAATGGGGACCAGGATGCCTAGTTAAATGGTTGTTGTGAGCTTCCATTGAGGAGATATAAAATCCTCAGTTCTATTTCCATGTCAGGCACACAGTAGGCATTCTGCATGTTCAGTGCCTTTGGAGTGGGCTCATTTTAGAAGTCTTAAGAAATCTCAAAATGAATTCCATATTTGCCTTGCTTGGACACAAAATGAAAAACAGAAAATCTCCTTCTCACCCTGTGGGTGGGGTATCACTCCTCTTTACTCTGATTCTTTTTAATAAGAAAAGGGCGTCTTGAATGTGGTGGGAAAGGCAAGCCCACATGGCAGAAAGTCACAGAACACAAGATACACTTTATTATATGGCATGTTTCTGTACCACAGATGTGCACACAGATGTGGTCATCAACAGAGATAACTAGTTTACAAGCCCTCCCTGGAAACTCCTCACAGTTCTTAGTAGAAAAGTAATTCTCAGCCAAGAGCTGCACTGAAGCTGAGCCCATGATTAAAGCGATTCCAACTGTTCCACACTGAAAAGAATTAGAAAGGAGAAATGACCAACACTGCATTTTCAGCCAAGGAGCAAGACCAGGGGTCACCTAAGAAGTTAAAAGCCTATTAAAACAAGTATCTATTGTGGCCTTATTTTTTCATCTGTGTTTGTCCGTCTGTCTTTACCCCCTTTCCTCTTTCTCCCTTTCTTTATCCTTCCTTTCTCCCTCTTTTCTTTTTCCTTCTTTCATTTCTTTTCATTCTCCCTTCTTTTTCCTTCTCCTTTTACCCTAATGGAAAAATATCACTGTATGTCAAGGAAACAGTATGAAACATCTGTTCATTGTTGGACATGTTAATATGGAGAGGGCACATTTTATTCAAATTCTTAACTTTGTAACTACTTTATTAATTTTATTGTTGATATACGATGAAGTTGTTTCTATAAATGTCTAAGGCAGCAGTTTAGCATTATAAATATTCACTATGTTTAGGAACCAGAAAAAAAAAAAAAAAAAACCTGGGTTCAAGTCTGGTCTCAATTATATGACCTTTCCAAATAGGTTGGTCCTGCAGATTAAATGAAATAAATATATGAAAGCAATGTATCTGTAATACACACAGAACGGTGGCTTGTTTTAGGTCTTCTTTTCTAGAAGCAAAGCTGTTAACAGAAAGGGATTTGGGTGCACGTGACTTACTGGGGTAGGGCTCTCAAGAGAAAGGAGGTGAAGGAGACAGATGAGGTAGGAGAAGGCACTAAGCCACGATGTAGTCTCTACTGGGCTCTGGCTTTAGCCTGATCCAGTAGAGAGCTCTGGAGTGTGAATTACACCATGTAGTTGTTCCTACCTTGATGTTACTGGCTGGCCTTTTGCATTCTTCATGTAAGCCAGTCATTTGGCAGTGGCCTGCCTCTAGGACTAGGATGTAGCCTCCTGGGTAAATGGCCACTATTTTGCCAAGAGGAATTATCTGGAAAAGGGGGCAATTGTGAGCCATTTAGCAGGCAATACTTGCAGCAGTTGGAGGCAGGTGGATCAGTCTGGTAAAGGTCATTTGGGACACCATAGTATTCACTAAAAGGCTCAGTAGATGGTTATTAAAATTAGTATAAGTCTTGGTTGTCATATGTCCAGCTCAAGTCCTCTGCTGTGGAGGGTCAGTGTACTCCTATTGCAGTAGTTTATGGCCTTCTCCAAATATAAGAAGGTAGATTGGTTATTTTTTTAAAAAGTCTATATGATTCTCTATAGCGAAGCTCCTCTGTCTACCCAGATTGAATTCTTGGTCAGTTACCTGTGTGATGACTCACTGATAGGTATAAAAGCCCTTCACTTCAACCTACTGAAGGTTTCCATAGCTGGGAACAGGTAGGAGTCAATTCAGTACAAAATGACCCAGAGGGCTGATGGGATCACATACAAACTCGGGCTTTTTCAAAATCCAGAAACATTGTCTGCAAATTAAGGTAGTGTAGAATAAATGCTAAGGGGAATTGAGAGAGAATAGCTATTATAGAAGAACAGTTCACTAGAATTAAATCCATTTTAGTTTCTCCAAACACTGGGTCCATACAGAGGTTCATGATTTAAATATTTTAGTTAAAATTTCTTTGGGTACCTAGTTGACATTTTTAATTATCCCATCTTAGTGATCAGGCATGGGAAGGGTGGGGATTCACAGAAGATATTGTCTGGGTTTAGTGTTTATTATATAAGCTGTGGCCATGTCAAAATGTAAAAGAAGAATCAGAAAAACAATGACAACAGCAGTAAAAAGT
The DNA here is from genome assembly GCF_009762305.2 of Zalophus californianus. Taxonomy (NCBI): domain Eukaryota; kingdom Metazoa; phylum Chordata; class Mammalia; order Carnivora; family Otariidae; genus Zalophus; species Zalophus californianus. Next base: position 103,370,970 of record NC_045602.1, on the reverse strand, counting down.
CTTAATTCAAACATTACCTATGGCAATTTCATCTAGTTCTACTGGTTTTTACGGACCCAGGAGTTAATTCTTCCCACCAGGGCTCTTTCCTTGGGCTGCTTTTGACAGCACTTTTATCTGTACAATGTTACCTTTGGTCACATAATATCCTAGTTTTTTTTTTTTTTTTTTTAACTGGAAACACACAAGTTTGAGAAATGTTTGTGTGGACATCCTTATTCTCTTTCATCAAATGCTAGTTTCTTCTGGTCCTCAAAATGGTAAAATCAATCTTTTCCCACCTTCTGATAGAATTATAGATTTATTTATTTTCCTCCTAACAAAACAAGTATCTGTAATGTAGCTTTTCCATTTATCACTGTTCACTTCAAATTCTATTAAATAAGGAAAATATAAATTAACTTTCTTATACCAACAAAAATTTTATCACACATTCATATCTTACAAAATGTACATCTCTAAGGGAGACACAGGGGATTAATTGGCCTTCTAGAATATGAAAATGATCCTATTGTTAATTAACACCTAATGTTAGCATATGTGTAATAGCCCAGTAACTTCAGATATGCCTCCTTCCTACATAAGACAATCCATTTTCCTTTGCCTTTTGGAAGTTAGAATGACAGATGACACTAAAATTATTAAAATGTCCAAAAGAATGGCCTGAATTTGGCTTGCTACATAGTGCAATTCATGGAATAAATATATTACATTGTCCTGTGATTCAGAATTCTATCTTGGCAAGATGGCCATTGTCTTCTGGACATTGGGCAAAAGCAATGCTATCTTTTTGTTTGGTTGGTTCGAGAACAACCAGAGGCACTCTAACTATCTCTGGCTTGTTCTCCTTACATAAGTGAGATTAGTTAATGACAAAGTAATGTTAAAAAAATAAAAATGATGACAAAGCCAAGAGCATGAAATGACTAAGGCTTTGTAGCTTGTGGCTTGAGGGGGTGGGAAGCACCACCCTCTGAGGTGTCCGAGTGGGTCACCCAGCAGACTTGCCAAGGACTGGGAGGGAAAAAAATAAGTTGGACAATTCTTCTCTAGGGACAAGGCCCAGAGTTCCATTATTTGTAGTGATAAAAATATGGGTGGGAATTGGGGTATGTATTTAAGACGAAAAGAAAGGAATGGATTGGAGTGGAACAGAGGTAGAGAAGAGGATATTTTAACTGTGATGAGTTTTTGGCTTCCAATGTAATTAATACTTCTTTTTATAAAGATCCAAGATCCACTTTTCTGTTGGATAGTCCTACAAGATGCCCAGATATTAGTGGGAAACTGAAATGTTAGAATAATACCTACATTTTTCTTCTTTGACACAAAATATATTCATATAAACAATTTAAGTTACAAGTCATCTCAATGGTTGATTTTGTCCTAAAAACTTGAATGCCTTTTTTTTTTTTTTTTGAGTATATGATGAAAACTGAGGGGACTTGGGGGAAAACACAAATTTCTAAGGCCACAGGTCAATCTAGTTTTGGTTCTTTCCTCCAGCATTATAAACTATGTGAGGCTAAAAATACAGCCATTTTACAGATAAGAAAAATGACCCCAGTGTAGTGAAGGTCATACTGCTGGTACTCAATAGAGCAGAGTTTTGACTCTGGGTAATGCTAATCAAGAAACTACACTGATAGGCATTGCTGTAAGCATTATAATAGGCCCCTAGCCTTCATCAGGCCTTGGTGTCTCCCCTCCACCCCCCACCCCCAGCCAATCTTTGCTTCACACTGTCTATAGCCAACATGACTTATCAGTAATGTGAATCTCGTTGTTTATCTCCCCTGCTTAAAATCCTTGGGTATTGACATGGGTTGAATTGTGTGCTTCAGGGGAAGCACCCCTCCTCCCCATATTCGTATGTTGAAGTCCTAACCCTCAGGACCTCAGAATGTAATCTTATTTGGAAATAAGATCATTGCAGATGTAATTAGTTAAGATGAGGTCATTAGGGTGGGCCCTAATTCAATATGACTGGTGTCCTTATAAAAAGGGGAAATTTGGATACAGAGATGCATATAGTGAGAACGCCATGTAAATGTGAAAATGGTCATCTACAAGCCAAGGAGACAGGCCTGGAACAGATCCTTTCCTCACAGCCCTTAGAAGGACCTGACCCTACTGATACACTGGATTGAGATTTCTAGCTTCCAGAACTGTGAGGCAATACATTTCTGTGTTTTAAGCCAGCCAGTTTGTGTACTTTGTTGTAGTAGTCCCAGAAAACTAATATAGATACCTTTCCATTATTCTTACAATGATGTTCAACATCCTATGAATGTAAACAGAAGAGTAGAATATAAAAGCAAGGAACAAATGTAACCCAAGCTAAATTTAGTTAGATTTTTGGAATTGTCAATAGTCAGTAAAAATGCGGGGCGCCTGGGTGGCTCAGTTGGTTAAGCGACTGCCTTCGGCTCAGGTCATGATCCTGGAGTCCCGGGATCGAGTCCCGCATCGGGCTCCCTGCTCGGCAGGGAGTCTGCTTCTCCCTCTGACCCTCTTCCCTCTCATGCTCTCTATCTCTCGTTCTCTCTCTCTCAAATAGATAAATAAAATCTTTTAAAAAAAAATAGTCAGTAAAAATGCATTTGACTAATGACCATAATCTTACTTGCCAGGCATTGTTGTAGGTGCTGGGTATTTAGCTGTGGATTAAATTGACACAGTAGCTGTTCTCAGGCAGCTTCCACTGAGACAGGCAACTAATTACACAAGATATTTCATTAGAATTATAGTAAGAGTTAAGAACTTCAGGGGAATTTCCTAAAGAATGGAACACTAGGGGAACCAACCCTTTTCTTGGAGGAATCAGGAAAAGCAGGAACAGCTTCTTTGAGGCAGCTGTTTAAGCTTCTCTTTGAAAGATGAATAGAAGTTAGTTGATGGAAGGATTTGCTGGACGAAGTGGCTTTAAAGGTAAGGGGACAGCATACATTAAAAAATAAAAAAATAAAGGTAAGGGGACAGCAGGTATTCTTCCAGTGTCAGAGGCATCGTGGCGTTTTCCAGAACAAAAAAAGAGATAACCATAAGTGGAAAAGGAAAGGCTAGGTAGAAAGTAGTGCTGGATGGGACAGGAAAGGGAGACAAGGGTCAGATCCCAGGGGCTGTGACACAATCAGAATTGCATTGTTAAAAGCTCCCTAACAGATCTGAGGAAACCATTTGGATGCTATAGTAAGAGGTAAGGATGGACCAGGAAATGGACAGGAGTGGATGGATTTAAGGAATAAATCGTTGATGAAATATAGTGGATAAGGTCCAATAATTAAATGAAAATTGCAGAGGCAGGGAGGCATGTGTCAACGTTGACTGCTAGTTTTCCAACTTGCCCAAATGAGTGAAAGGTGGTATTACTCACTAAGATAGAAAATACTAGATAAGGACCATTTTTGTTTTCTTCTGGGGGAAAAGAGGGACAGAAGATGAAGTCTGGTGCCTAATCACTGCATTTGAAGCAATAGTGAGATGTCAGATACTGTGTAGGCCATCAGCCTCACTGGTCAGGAGGTCTGAACCTCCTGTAAGTTATTGGGATATAAATGGTAAGGGAAGCCCTAGAAACAGATTGCTTACCCAGCCAGAGAGAGTAAGATGAGAGGAGGAAAGGAAAGCACAATTGAGGGACCTGACATTTTAAGTTTGGGTGGAAGAAGATAGGTCAGCAAGAATGAAAAGGAGTGGCAGGAAAGAAAGGAGAACACTCAGAACGATGTGTTGTCAAGGAGCTGCAAGAAGGAAGCAGCCGCTGGTTGTCTGTAAACTACTGACTAACAAGTCAAGCAGTACAATTTCTGAAATAAGTTTAAGCATTTAATTGTTCATTTGTTCATTCATTCATTTATTAATTTGACTAAAGAGCACTCTTAGCCGAAGCACAGAGCAAGCCAAAACGACGGAGTTAGTGCCCCCAGAAACAAACCTCAATGACAGAAATTTGATAACTAAATACCCTAGTCCTTTGCCTTTCAGTTGAGATAACTCTATGCTGTTTCTCAGAGCTCCCTAGGAAGGCTGAGCTCTAGCTGCCCACAGTGGTGACTGGTTGGATAACATCCTCTTCATGAACTTTCTGCCCTTCCTCACACTCTTCTACTCCCTATCACTGTTTCTGGGATCATACCCTTGAATGCCTGTCTCAGAGGCTGCTTCTGGGATACCCACACCATATAGAAGGTAAGGAGGTAGAGCAGTAAATGCAGACTTAATGAGGATAGCTTAATGGGGGTGGGGGTGGGGGTGGGTAGCAGGAGGAGAAACAGAGTCATGGGTGATTTATTATAATCATGAAAGACTCCTGAGCTTGTTTGAATGTTGGAAAGAATGTAGGGGAGAGAGAGAGAGGACAGAGAGCTTATAGGAATCCATGACAAATAGTTTTTTCCTCTGATGCTGTTGGCTAAAATATGAAAGAAGAAAAGAAGAAATGGAAAGAAAAATATGATAAGGTTTGCATTATGAAACTTAGGAGACCTCTTTGTACTATTTGTAGGTGTGACTGAGGCATAGAAGTTTCTTCTTCAAAAGAATAAAACAGGCTCTGATCTACTTGGACTTTTGTGGGTTTAGGAATTCCCAGCATCTCTAGAATCCACTTAACTACTCCATGACATATTTTTCCCTCCAGATGTGAACACTAAAGAGTCAGTTGTCAGTTGAACACTCTTGCATTATTTTCTCAGCAATTATTTTAAGGAATGCATTTGAATAAAATGCACTTTTGGCATCATTTTTAAGAATGGATGATGATTTATGCTGTTCTTACAGGGACAAGATGGCTCTGGGCATGAGTCATGACTGTACGCTGGGAAGATTCCGATGGGAACCTTGCTTTTGCTGGTTGATCCATACCTTACATGGACTTGAAGCTGTGTGTGGCTTTTATTAACATGTGCATTTTGCTTGTTAAGGATCGAGCTTCAGCTTTTTTTTTTTCCCCAATTCAAGCCCTGTTTGTATTTCACATGCACCTGATTCAGAGTCTGTGCTTGGGACTCAGAGTAGCTTGGGAACAGTAATTTGGAAAATCTCTGATAATTTGTTAGCTAAAATGGGATGATATGTTCCCAGCTGCAGCTGGGAAATGGGCTATTTCTCTGCAAGGGAGTAGATTCAGATGGCAGATAAAGTTCTAGTTCTTTCAGCATCTCTTATCTGCATGGGGCAGTTTGATGCAAATCAAAACTGTCCATAGGCCAAGAAAGATACAAACCATAGCATAAGTCTGGACTTTTCTCAATTGTACAAGGATTTGCCTTCCATAGCCTTCAGATGTAGTTTGCATAGTGAAAACTCCCTGCACGAGAATAGATGTTCTTTGGAAATAATACCAGAATTTTTCAGAAGCCATGGTGAATGAACTATAAAACCAATTCTTGAAGTTTTCCAGGTTAAAACCATTTCTGTCATTGTCTTTGGCACTGCTTCTCAAAATGTGTTCTCTAGCCTTGCTTCTCAGATTTCGATGTGCATACAAATCTCCTGAGGATTTTATTAAACTTCAGATTCTGTTTCAGTAGTACTGGGATAGGGGTTGAGATTCTGCATTTCGGACCAGCTCTTGGGGGATGATGTAGATCCATGTTGATTCCTGAATCTTTAAGTATATCTGAGATACAGAAAGGTGGTCTTATAAGATGCTGTCCAATACAGACTCTCTGGTCCAATCAGTTTGGGAAAAAGACACTTGCATTTTTAGCTTCCTCTTCAAAACTCTGCAAATTAATAAAGACTGAGAAAATCTGATCTGAGGAAGTCAGATACAAAACTAATAGAATATAGAACCATATTTTAGTATTCTATTTCTTAACAACCTGGGAAATTGGATATTTGTGGATGGTCTGAGGTGTGGTCTCCATTCAAATATTTGTTCAGGGTCTTGAGCAGGTTGAAAGGGAGTTTTAGACCCTTTTTGTTTGACCTTCTTTGTGGTGACCCTGATAATCCTTCTTAGGTGAGTGTTACTACTTCTCCAGATGAGTGAGGCTGTAAGTCAGGCTCTCAGTATTTACAGTAGAACAGTAAACTTTCCACCTATAATTTTGATTTTCAAAATCTCTGATGCTCCTGCACCATGCTCTTGCAAAGAGTCCAGCTGAGGAAAGTGATACACAGGAAAGCTAGGCTAGGGGAATTTAAATCCCTCCAACCATCTTACATTGTTTGCAACTTTTACTGTGTTTATCTATCAATTCTCTTATAAGCTCCTATGGAAATTCCTGGGCCGTTGCTCCAAAAATGATCGTCCTTTATGGTGTGAATATAGTATAAAGAAATCTTCATCTTAATAAGCAGTCCCAGGGTTTTCTGATGCAGGTGCTCTAAGGACCACATTTTGAGATATAGTTGTCTCCTTGAGAGAGCACAGGCAACCTGGCCAAAAACAGGCTTCCCTGTTTTGGCTCTTGGAACATGTACCTTTATGAGTCATGTTTTAATGTTCTGTCCTGGATTTTTATGGAGGATATATATGTTCACATTTACTCTAAAACTGTTATTTATGATACTGTCATTATGTCAGAACATGAGAAAATTCTGCAAAAGGACCCCACTGGCAGAGGAGTATAGCCTTGCTCCTGCAGTTTGGGGTGTATGCTATCTAGAACAGAACAGTTCTAGACATGTTTTTATTGTAAAAGCAAATGAAAATTTTGCCCTATTTCATAAGACATGTATTTATACTAATATAAACATAGGTGAATTTTACCCCAAATTGCTAAGTTGATGCTCTAAGTCATCTGTGGCTTTAGGAATAACCTTGGCATATTATCACATTCCTGGGGGCATTTCGTCTATTGATGGGATACTTGGGCTGCTTCTGTAATTTGGTTCTTGTAAATAATACTGCAATAAAGCTTGAGAATTGTGGCATTATATCTTAATTAGGGTTCTAGAAATAAGGAATAAACAAATAAATGAAGTCAAAAGGTACACATTTCCAGTTATAAGATCAGTAAGTCCTATGAATGTAATGTACAGCATGTTGACTATAGTTAACAGTATTGTATTATATATTTGTAAGTTTCTAAGAGAGATCTTTAAAGTTCTCATCACAAGAAAAAGATTGTAACTATGTGAGGTGATGGATGTTAACTAAATTTGGTGTGGCAATCATTTTGCAAAATACACTTATCAAATCATTTATGTTATACACTTAAAACTAATACATATATCAATTATAGCTCAATAAAAAATAGATAAATCCTCTTTATAATTTGTTCCCAGAAATAAAAGTTGTTTTACATTGATATTTTATACTGAGATGTTTTATAATGAGCATTACATCATTTTTTTTTTTTTTTAAATCTCAACTTGACTGGTAGGAAGTTCAGAAAGAAATGCTTAATTACATTGTTTTTAAAATTTTTATTGAGTTATTTTTAAATTCCAGTATAATAAACATGCAGTATTATATTAGTTTCGGGTGTACAATATAGTGATTCAGCAATTCTATACATTACTCGGTGCTCATCAAAATAAGTGAGCTCTTCATCCCCTTCACCTGTTCCACCCAGCCCCCCATCCCCCTCCCCTCTGGTAACCATCAGTTTGTTCTATCTATAGTTGAGTCTGTTTTTTGATTTGTCTCTTTTTTCTTTATTCATTTGTTTTGTTTCTTAAATTCCACAGATGCTTGAACTCATATGGTATTTGTCTTTCTCTGACTTATTTTGCTTAGCATTATACTCTCTAGCTCCATCCATGTTGTTGCAAAGGGCAAGATTTCATTCTTTTTGATGACTAATATTCAACACACACGTAACATACACACACATACACACAACCTACTTTATCCATTCCTCTATTGATGGGATACCTGGGCTGCTTCTGTAATTTGGCTCCTGTAAATAACGCTGCAGTAAACACAGAGGTGCATATATCTTTTTAAATTAGGGTTTTCATTAGGTAGATACCCAAGAGTGGCATTACTAGATCATATGGTAATTTTATTTTTAATTTTTTGAGAAACCCCCCATACTGTTTTCCACAGTGTCTGCACCAGTTTGCATTCTGGTCAACAGTGCAGGAGGGTTCCTTTTTCTCCACATCCTCGCCGACACTTGTTGTTTCTTGTGTTTTTGATTTTAGCCATTCTGACTGGTGTGAGGTGATATCTCATTGCAGTTTTGATTTGCATTCCCCTGATGATTAGTGATATAGTGATTTTTAACATCTTTCATTGTATCTGTTGGTTATTTGTTATGTCTTCTTTGGAGAAATGTTTGTTCATGTCTTCTGCCCAATTTTAATTGGATTACCTGGCGGCGTGGTGGGGGGGTTGGTGTTGAGTTGTATCAGTTTTTTATGTATTTTGGATACTAACCCCTAATCACATATGTTATTTGCAAATATCTTCTCCACTCAGTAGGTTGTCTGTTTTGTTAATTTCCTTTGCTGTGCAGAGGATTTTTATTTTGTTGTGCACCCAACAGTTTTTTATTTTTGCTTTTGTTTCCTTTATCTCAGAAGACATATACAAAAATATATTGCTACAGCCAATGTCAGAGAAATTACTGCATTTGTTCTCTTCTACGATTTTTATGGTTTCAGGTCATTTAATCCATTTTGAGTTTTTTGTGTATATGGTATAAGAAAGTGGTCTAGTTTCATTCTTTTGCATGTAACTGTCCAGTTTTCCTAACACCATTTGTTGGAGACTGTCTTTTTTCCATTGCATATTCTTGCCTCTTTTGTCATAGCTTAATTGACCATACAATTGTGGGTTTATTTTTGGGCTCTCTATTCTGTCAATCCATGTGTCTATTTTTGTGCCAGTACCATACTATTTTAATTGCTACAGCTTTGTAATATATCTTGAAATCTGGGATTATGATATCTCTAGAACTGTTCTTTTACAAGATTATTTTGGCAATTCAGGGTCTTTTGTTGTTCCATACAAATTTTAAGATTATTTGTTCTAGTTCCGTGAAAAAAAATGCTGTTGGTATTTTGATAAGGATTGCATTAAGTCTGTAGATTGCTTTGGGTAGTATAGACATTTTAACAATATTTGTTCTCCAAATCCATGAACATGGACTCTCTTTCCATTTATTTGTTTCATCTTCAATTTATTTTGTTGATGTTTTATAGTTTTCAGAGTACAGGTTTTTCACCTCTTTGGTTAAATTTATTGCTAGGTATTTTATTATTTTTGGTACAGTTGTCAATGGGATTGTTTTCTTAATTTCTCTTTCTGCTTCTTCATTATTTGTATGTAGAAATGCAACTGATTTTGGTATATCCTGTGGCTTTACTGAGTTTATTTATTATTTCTAGTACTTTTTGGTGGAGTCTTTTGGATTTTCTATATACAGTATCATGTCATCTGCAAATAGTGAATGTTTTACTTCTTCTTACTGATTTGAATGCTTTTTATTTCTTTATGTTGTGTAGTTGCTGTGGCTAGGATTTCTCGTACTACATTGAGTAAAAGTGGTGAGAGTGAAAACCTGTCTTGTTCCTGACCTTAGGAGGAAAGCTCTCAGTTTCTCCCCATTGGGTGTGATGTTCCCTGTGGGTTTTTCATATAAGGCCTTTGTTATGTTGAGGTGTGTTCTTTCTAGACCTACTTTGCAGAGAGTTTTCATTGTGAATGGATGTTTGTCAAATGCTTTTTTTGCATCTGTTGAACTGATCATATGGTTTTTATCCTTTCTCTTGTTGATGTGATATATCATGTTGATTGATTTGCAAATATTGAACCACACTTGGATCCTGGGAATAAATTCCACTTGATCGTAGTGAATGATCTTTTAAAATGTATTCTCAGATTTGGCTTGCTAGTATTTTATTGAGGACTTTTGCATCTATGTTCATCAGAGATATTGGCCTGTTGTTCTCTTTTTTAGTGGTGTCTTTATCTAGTTTTGGTATCAGGGTAATGCTGGCCTCATGGAATGAATTTGGAAACTTGCCTTCCTCTTCTATTTTTTGGAATAATTTGAGAAAAATAGGTATTAACTCTTCTTTAAATGTTGGTAGAATTCATCTGCAAAGGCATCTGGTCCTGGACTTTTGTTTTTTGGGAGTTTTTTGATTACTGATTTAATTTAATTGCTGGCAATTGGTCTGTTCAAATTTTCTATTTCTTCCTGATTCAATTTTGGGAGGTTAATGTTTCTAGGAATTTATTTCTTCTAGGTTGTCCAGTTTGCTGACGTATAAGTTTTCATAATATTCTTACATTTGTTTTATTTCTGTGGTGTTTGTTGTTATTTCTCCTCATTCATTTCTGATTTTGTTTGTTTCAGTGCTCTACCTTTATTTACAGTGATTTTTATTAGTCTAGTTGTTTAGTATATTTGCTAAAAATTTCCACCTTTTCCATGGACACTTAATTTCAGCTTTTCATGTTAATTCTCTTACTATATACATTATTTTAAAAATAAGGCACCTAGAATTTTTAAGCTCATAGAGAATACTTACTGAGGTTTTTATTGACTTAAATTCTCTCAACCATCAGTATTTTCTTACTATTTTTTTTAAATCAGAAATACTCTTCAATTTTATTGTGGTAGATTTAGGCTTTTCTTGAGGGTTTAGCAACAAAAATTCCAAATGGTTCTGTCATCAGGGCAATTACAAGATGAAGTGATTGACCAAGATCTGGTGGTCAAGAGAGAACAAAGGTTACTCTGAGTGATATCTTCAGAAGACGTCTTGGGTGGTTCCGACCTCTTTTTATGGAGTTATAGAAGCCATATTGCAGTATTCCACCATATGAAGCATTTCTGCATACCTTCTCTCATTTATCCCTCCCCATAACACTGCATGCCTTGTGTATCATCTTTATCTGAAAGACTGAGGATTGATGCCCAGAAGACATTGAAGGGCCTATCCAGTGTCAATCAGGCAAGAAGCACTGAAATCGGAACCTGGTCTTCAGATACCAAATCCAAAAGTGTTCCTGATAGACCTCAGCTGCCAACCTTCACTCACTTGAAGCCATATTGTAGGTATGAATAGCCACATTTGTCAAAGTCTCTTGGTTCGGCCATCTGTTCAAATGGAAAAGTACTTGGCTGGATAAAACTAAGAGGTATGTATAAGAAAACAAAGTAAAAACATGTTAGTTTTAATAAATCAACATTCTAGAGTTTGACAAAGTGCTGACTGAATGCTTCTCTTTGGTTCTAAGATATTTGAGTTGGTTTTAAAATGAGATATAGGATGATTTTAGCACAAAGGAATTTTTTAAAAAAAATTCCAATTCATTGGCTAAATAAAGCATCTTAATAGGAATGAAGTTCACATGAGTATTGCACACAGATAAGTTTTTCATCAACAAACCACATTCTCTCCATGCCTAAGTGACGTCCTGGACTGGGAATTAAATGACATCCACAGAATATCATGGCAACCAGTTAACATTGGAAAACAAAACTGAGCAAAACAAGTAGCAACAACAGTCAATTAACCTGTTGTTTGTTCAATGTTGTATCAAAGACCCATTCTGATTTTAATCCCTTAATTGGCCCCTTCCTTTGGTGAAGTAGACATCCAGTTAAGGATCATTTGGGTGCTACACTGACCCTTTTGGATTAGTATTATTAAGGTTCATATTGAAGCTATTTAAGTTAAATTTCTCCCTTTTTCTTTCTTGCACACACATAAACACACTCAAGATTAAACAAATACCGATATATTGATATTTGCAGTGGGACATGATGAGCACTTAATAAATACTTTGTTAAAAAAGATGGATGAAATTACCCTGTATCTCAGTGTTTCTCACCACAGGCATCCAACAGCATCTACATTGACTATTGGCCACCATATGGCCAGCAGGAAGTTTTGATATCAATGACAAAATCCCAAGACAGAGCCATTATGGGGATGTTGTTAGTGGACTGTAATTTGCTATAGACCAGGGACATGTCTTACACTTGCTCTTTATCCTCCATTCTATCTAGCACAGTGCAGAGCACTTAGAAGATGCTTACCAAAGACTTCCTGATTGGCAGAGTGAAAAAAACAATATTTGCTTCTCTCATTGCCTGACTGTTTGTGGGTTGGGAAAGGGAGAAAAGCTGTGTGGGAGATAATTATGGACTGAATAGAAGCCAGGAAAAGAGAATGAATATTCTCTTTCTTTTTTAAAAATTTCAACTTGGCTGGTAGGAAGTTCAGAGAAAAATTAAATGCTTAATTACATATCCTTAAGATACTTATATGTCCATAAGTTATAAATATTCAAGATTTAACTTAGAAGCAAGCATTCTATAATATAAGGAGTTATATTAAATGTAATATTCCAGTCCAGTGACAATAAAGCATATAACACAGAGTTGATTGTCCTTTAGAGGGAACTTCCTCTCCCTCCCTAGCGGAAGTAAAAACTTTGACCTAATGAAAATGGTGAAACAAACCCCTGCTCACATCCATGTGCCAATAAGAAGGCCCACAATCTCAACACAGGAAGTTCAGTATTTACTTTGCATTATAAGGATATTGGAGCCATAAAGATTTTTTTAAATTTTTGATTCTTAAAGATTCAAACAACGTTTACATACAAGATCCCAGTCTGTATGACACTATATACTGGCAGGGAGCCAGTCTGTACACATACAGCCCCTATTGTGTATAGCAGACAGCAGCCATTGGGCTTTGGCTTTTATAAATTAAATTAACAAACATTTAATGGGAACCAGCTTTAACAGATAGCTTGGCCAGATTTAGGAGGATGTTTTATTATGTTGTTGGTTTTTTTTTTTTTAATTCCTTCCCACTGACAGCTATTGATAGAACCAGACAGTTTTTAACTCTTCGTATCATATACTGATTTACATTGACAAAAATCTTTTACATTTATTTAACTTTTTACTTTTTTTTTTTTTTTTTTTTACAATTTTGGATTCTTTCAGCTACCCATTTGCTTCCTTCCTTCACAAACAGTGGGCTCTGATATTGGGGTCACGGGCATTGTGTCTGGAGTTCCTAGAGAGAAGTACATGGATGTGAATCTACTCAGTGATGTCTCCTTGCCAGTGGAGCACTGAAAGGCATTGAGAAGAAATTACTGAGGCCACTGAATCCATATCTCCTAATTACATCCACTTTGGGGTAGCTTTTCAACAGTGGTTGTGGGATCCAGAGAGTTCCTTCTCCATGTTTTCACTTTTGTAGCCCATAAAAGGCACAGCAAAGGGTCTAGAACCTTCGTGAATTTATTGTTCGTTGATGAGTTTCAATTCCTATGCATTCCTATCCAATTCAAACCCTATCATGGAATCAACTGCCATATAGGCACATGAAATCCTACTATATTTTCTTATTTATGTAATTTTGTGGAAAAGGTTGTTTTAGAAGATATTAATATGCCAAATATGACAATAATTTTCATGATAAAGGTACCTTTATTCTGAATACTTACAGTAATTCTCTGAAAAAAACTTCAGTAATGTTAGTAATGAATTATTAACATATATGTATGTATATTACTCATTGTTAGTTATGATTTGTATATATCTTTAATCTAGATTTAAGATTTCTAGATAAAATAAGGGATGTTTAGTTAAATTTGAATTTTAGATAATGATTTTTTTAGTATAAGTGTATTCTAAAAAATGCATAAGACATACTTATCCTAAAACATTAGTCATTATTTATGAAATTCTGATTTAACCTAGCATCTTGTAGTTTTATTTGCTAAATCTGGTAACTCTTAATAGAGTGTATCTCCAGCCTTCATAGTTTCTCTTTTTTAAAAAAAAGATATATTTTTTTTTATTTGAGAGAGCACACGCGAGGAGGAGCAGAGGGAGAAGGACGGAATCTCAAACAGATTCTGTGCTGAATGTGGACCCTGATGTGGGGCTCAATCCCATGACCCCAAGATCATGACTTGAGCTGAAATCAAGAGTTGGATGCTTAATCAACTGAGCCACCCAGCTGCCCCTATGTTTCTCTTTTTCTAATAGTTGCTTTACCTGCAATCTAATAGCATAAGATTTTAACTCCTAAAACATCAGACAGGGGGATAAAGTTTTCCATGTTCGGTTCACATATATTTTATAAACACAATATTCTTCGGTACTACTTTAAGGAGTATGGATTACATCTGATAAGACTGAAACTGATTATGTCATACCTTTATGAGTCATTTCCTTGCTCTTTAATAAAATAATGGCAGTGAGTGTCATAAAAAGAGGAGTAAACCGTTAAGTAGAGAGACTTGGGTTCTAGTTTCATCTCTGGCACGATCTCTGGGTCTCTATATTATCAGTGACTGTGAGTACATCTATCACTATTATAGATTCACTGCATTAATGACTCTCATTCTTTTCTCCTGCTTGTAACCACACCTTTTGATGTACATGGTAATGGAGTCCATTTCTGTGCCTCTTGATTCTGACTGTGGCCCTATGACTAATATTGGCCAATGAAATGTTAGTAGACTGGATATATGCAAAGGCTTGAAATATAACTGTACTGGCATGCATCTGCTTCCACTGGTACACATCTGCCTTCATCCTGAGAACATGCCTAGGCTAACCTGTTGGAAGGATGGGAGAGTAAGGTGGAGAAGAATGTTTAGCTTCTATGCATTCCTGTCTCACACCCAGGAGAGGAAATAATCAGATTGAAATATTTTACTTTTCTTAAAGAATTATTATTAATCATTCATACATAGATATCAGCAAGTTTTTGAGAAAACATATTCATACGTGAATATAGACATCTTAAGCAAAATTTGATTCAGCCCTAGAATTCTGAGCACACCAAGGAACTAAAGATAAACTTTATTTTTCATACTGTATCACCCCTTCCTTGTTTAAGAAAAATAAAGAAATGGAGGACTATAGGATAAAAAGCAAATAAAAATGAAGGGTGAGTGCTGAAGGCTGGTTGGTCCATATGGTAAAAGTTTTGTGGGCAACTTAAGTTGAACATGTGAAGGCAAAGTTTAGGTGTTCATTACTGCAGGCATGGCCTTGGCTGAGGCTGGAAATGGATATCGCATGGAAGTTATTTCAGCTGCATGCATCAGTTTCTCTGACAGTCTGACTTTTTCTTTATGGCTGCTGAACAGGGTAGGAAGACATGAGTGCTTTTCTGTTTGTGTCTCGGTTGACAGAATGCTGAATTTTTGTCTCATCTCCATATGTTATTGAACTGAACTTTTTTTCTGACTTACAGTGAAAAGATCTGGTTTGTGTTCCCTTTTTGCTAGGTTAATTAACAAGAGAGTGTCATCCAGATCAGATAGGGATGGACGTTTGCTAGCTCTTCTTCACCAACAGGCTTCTAAGTTTCGAGGGGCTGTGAGAGAAGGAAGGGAAAAGAAGGATTTTAGGGTATCCCATTTCAATCCTGAGCCTTTACTATGTCTCCATATATTCCTGTGCCAGTAAGTAAATGGAACCCTTACAGAGCATTCATGTGTTTAACCTGAGCTTAAATAAAACATGGAAAGCATCATGGACCAAAATTTTCACCAGACTTAGACAAGGGTACAACAGTATTTACTCAGAAACCTATAAAAATACTACAACTACTACTAATTTCACATTGCTAGGCAACCCTAGTCTATATGTCAGTGAAACTCAGGGTAATGAAAGCAGATGAAAGCAGTATGTATTTTCTTCAAAGTTTCTAACCTTGGAAGGAATTCCTAGATATAATAGGTATGTGGGAAAAAAAACTCTGTTGACAGGACAACAATTCATTCACTTCCTAACATGACTAGTCATGTACTGTACTTCAGTATAAACAATAAGGTTATTGTTTGGATGGGAAAACAAGCAATTTGCTGGAAGGCGAAAAGGTGAAAATGTTCTATAAGCTGATTTTGTTTGGCAGGCTGCATGTCATTTTCTAGGTAGTCTTAGAAGATGTATTTAATAGACATACATTTAAAAATTTGGTCACTTGTGAAAGTTAGAATTCCTTCTAGTTTTCTTATTGCTTTGGATTGGGATATTTTTGTTTGCTGATTTTTATGTAGTTAGAGCCAGTGGCTCAATGTTCTCATTAAGTTAGGACAGTAGGGCTTCAGATAACATCGTTCTCTTTCTCTCCAGCATTCAAGCACTGGAGATTTATGGCTGGAAATCTTTCAAAAGTGACAACATGTCGATTAGTTAATGTGACCCAGGATTGTGATGAATGAAACTGCTGGTAAGTTGAATTTATCCTCCAATCAGAGGACTCTGCCAGAGCAGCCTTGTGGTTTGGGTTTTCTCCTTTTCTTATTTTGCATTAATCTCTTTGTGGATGGTGAGTCAACCAGGATGGTGTCTAGAGGAGAAGAAAAAGAACCCTCTGAGAGAAAGAATGAAATTTGGAAGGCCCCATATGAGGTAGAATACTATATTTCAGGGTTCTACAGAATTAGATTCCTTTAGTGGTTAATGGCGTTTGGATATTTATAATTTGGGTTTGGGGTTACTTATTGATCCCCAAATAGATACTGCTCATACCATGTTTAGAATCTATTATAAACATTTTCTTTTCTTAATTAAAACATACCTTAATTTGGCTGGATGTTTTTCTCTAAGTTTCTGAACCCAGGGACCTATTTTTGTTTGACTTTTAATTTAAAAAATAAATAAATATGGCCCAATTTGTATTTTCTCTCTAAGCACAAAATGGCAAGTATCCAGCTATCCTCAGTTCTTCTGGGCTCCCAAAAGGGAGGTAGTTTGGACACACACACACACACACACACGCGCGCGCTGAATAAGCTTTTCCCAACCTGATCCTGTCTCTTTCCATCCTTCCATCTCTGTGAAGTAGCTAAGAAGTTTCTTTTCTTTTAAAATTTTTATTTATTTTAAAGAGGGAGCAAGAACACCAGTGGGGGAGGGAGCAAAGGGAGAGGGAGAGAGAGAATCTCAAGCAGACTCCACACTGAGTGCAGAGCCCCATGTGGGGCTCCATCTCAAGACCCTGAGTTCATGATCTGAGCCAAAATCAAGAGTCGGACGTTCAACTAACTGAGCCACCCAAGCACCCCCTAAGCGGCTAAGTTTCTGGAAAGATTTAGGCAAGTTCTCAAGTAGTAGGTGTTGGGAATCCAGCCCCTTATATTCTGTCTACAGAAACTTTTATGGGCGCCATGGTCAGACTGGATGCTTCTTCCTGCATTTGTTTATAGGTTCCTCCAAGTATTTGGATCTCTCTGGTTTCTATTTGAATGTCTGCGGCTGAGAGTAACCATATGAGCAAAAATAGTCTAGGGGCAAAACAACCTCAGACAGACTGCAGTGAGCAGGGAACTGCAGCCTGAAATATCTGCATTGTCATCAGTCAGGCAAAAAGGAGGTCAGTGGATGTTTCTGGATTTGCGGCATAGGCAGGATATGGAATCTTGGAAGGTTTTTATTGTATTGATATCCATGTGCTTTATTGGGGGGGGGTTGCTAATAGTTCTTGCTGCTGACTTTGAGTGCCAGAGTAAACAGTAGTGGCCAGGGAAAAAAGCCCTCTGGAGCTTTTTTAAAGAATACTAAAAAGAGATTTTTCCTACCAACCTGGGCTTCGTCTTTCAACCCACAACTGAGCGAGATGGAGACAGAGACAGATAGGCTGTAGTCTGGCAGATAGTTCATAAAAGATGAATCGCCATTTTCAGTTTAATTTTTATATACTGGTTTGATTACTGATCTGATGATTATTGCATCATTCTCTGTTTACAATGTGCTCATCATGAACTATGTCATCATATTCCATCCAACAATATTTGTTGTACTATTATGACCCCAGTTTATAGATGTGAAAACTGATGCACAATAGGTGATTTGCTTATGGATATGTGGCTAGCAAGTGGATATGAACTCAAGAAGATTAGTTCCAAGCACCATACCTTGTAATTACACAGTATTTTTATTATCCTAACCTTTGTTTCTTTATATCACTTCATGTTTTCCTTTTTTCATGTAGGCTACCTTTGAAAATGCCTGGGATCTAGATTAGAGGGTAGTAAGAGATCAATCATCTGGCTGATCAGAGTCAAGTTTGTGGAATACTGGAGGATTTCCATGCCCCTGCTAACACTGTCACTAACACAGATAATCAGGAATTGGCTCTATTCCAATTTGTAAAGTTAATTTATTATTTCTAAGAAGTATTTTGCTTTAATGCTTCTCAATTCATAAAAATAATTCCTGGAATTTAGAGATATACTAGATTCCAAAGAACTGAAAATCTTGTCTAACACTTTTTTTTTTTTGGTATAGTAAATAAAAATTGGGCACCTGTTTGAACTTAGAAATGCCCTGTAGGTTAGGCCACGGGATTAAGGTGTGTGGGGACGGAAGGAGTATAGCTCAGCATAGTAATGATGATGATGGGCTATAACATCACTAACCAGATCCAAATCTTGGCTTTGACACTAATTTTTGTCTAATAACCTTTACATGCCTCAGTTTCCTCATTGTGAAATGGGAATAATAATAGAGCTTACTTCATGAGGTAATAATAGAGCCTACTTATGAGGTTCATAACAGGCATTTTAAACTTTGGAAAGTGTGTTTTGTATTAGAAAGTGATCAGTAAACCTTAGATGTTTTTACTCATTCTTAAAGGTTCTCTGTGTAAAGTTAACCTGGTGCAAACTGTGTGCACTTCCTAAACAAAATATCCTAGAGGTTTATAGTCCTCAGTGACATAAGATTGTCTAAGTTTCAGGCATTTAACTTCACATGTAGTTGATATTATCTTCCTGAAGTCTGGCAGGTTGGAAACATAAGTGTTACCTTCAGCATCTCCCTCTTTCTCACTCTGTACATAAAATCTGTCACTCAAACTTGTAAATCATTTCTCCATTATGACTCTGAAATTGCCTGCTTTCTGTTCCCGAGTTAGAACTACTTGGCATCCTGTGCATGTAAGTTCTCCCAAACCCCCACTTTCCACCCCCATCTGGACCCACCCCTCGCTCACAGCGTCCCTGGCAGCTGTTTCATAGAAGGTTCCTTTTCTTCCTCAGTTGCCTTCTGGAATCCCTCCAGATCCTCTAATAATTCCAGACAAAACCCGGTCCTGCCTGCTCAGTTTTGTGGCCCGTTCATTTCTGAACAAGTTCTTGTATTTCATGTATGCTTGAGGGCCTTGAATCTTTAAATAATCCTCCACTTCCAGAGTTTAGCCCTGATTAGTATATCAACTTCAGGTTTTGTTTTCTTCTCACACAAAGCTTTGGGCCAGTCCCAACTCTTTGAGAGCCAGCCTTGCCAAGTTGGGCATATGCAACGTTGTCAATTAGAGTACAGCTTCTTACAGTACAGAATTCACTAAAACAAGAGATTGTAGGCTAGTAAGTCTGAGATGGAGCCTGAAATACTGTATTTCTAACAAACTCCCAGGTGATGCAGATGCTGCTATGAATGCCAAGACGGCAGATATGATGAAGCCCTTAACTCTTCCCTCTGCTTTTCATCTGGACTTCAACTGTCCTACTGCCAGAGCTGTTCCCTCAAACAATCCTGCTTATTTATCTTTAATGGCTCCCCACAGCTTATAGAAAAAATCCAGACATGTTTGCAGAGCATTCAGGGCACTCTACTTAAAATCTTATTCAATATTCTCGGGTACGTGGGTGGCTCAGTCAGTTGAGCATCCAACTCTTGATTTTGGCTCAAGTCATGATCATCAGGGTTGTGGGATTGAGCCCCGCGTCGGGCTTCACACTCAGCATGGAGTCGGCTGGAGATTCTCTCTCTCCTTCTTCCCTGCCCCTCCCCCCACTCGCTTGCTCTCTCGGTAAATAAATAAATAAATAAATAAATAAATACCTTTAAACAAATCCTATTAAATATTCAAAGACTAAATAACTCTCTGTATCTCCTCCAATCCTGGTAAGCTTTAATCACCCTTTTGCATACCGGTTCCTAGTTTGGACCTTTGATAAGTCCTTTTGGTCCTTCGTATTCATGGAGAAGAAGTGTTTGTACATTCCTCTGCTCTAAAGAGCTCTTTTAGGGTCCACCTTCGCAATTCTAGTCTAGATAGAGCCTGCTCATATGGTTTGTGTTAGACTCTGCGTAACCAGGGTATGGCCACATTGGTGGAGCCAGAAGAATGATTGAGATGGATGGTTTTGTTGTAAACTACTTTAAAATGTCTTGGGGGGGGGTGCAGGGACCATTTTGGGGTAAGGGGACGATTATAAATAATAGAGCTAAGCATACCAGATTCAGAACTGAGAAGAAAAAGAACTAAGCCTCAACACTGAGAATTTTAAACACCAATTGAAGAATGCTCTCAGCTTTCTTTTTTTGCAGACTTGAAAAACGTGTTGTTTCTAGGACACCATGGATCTAAGAGAAATATATAATTAATGGCTGGGTATTAGTGTGAGGATTGATAGGATTTTACTAATTCTGTCTTCATGGCTCTATGATAATGTTTACACATGATTTTGAATTCCTTTCATTTCTTTGATACAGTCCTTAGAACTCACCACTTGAAGGGTATATGGGGATTCATTTTTTCCCATTATGATCTGATTAAATTGATTTAATTATGCTTATAAAAACTAAAAGCTAAAATTTTATTAAAGCATCATGTATTTGCATACCAGTGTCAGTGGCATCAATGTCATCCAGTGCTCATCATGACAAGTGCACATCTTAATCCCCATTACCTATTTCAGCCACCTCGCTACCCACCTCCCTTCTGATAACCATCAATTTGTTCTCTATAGTTAAAGAGTCTGTTTCTTGGTTTGTCTCTCTCCATTTTTTTCCCTTTGCTCATTTGTTTTGTTTCTTAAATTCCACATATGACTGAAATCATATGGTATTTGTCTTTTTCTGACTTATTTTGCTTAGCATTATATTCTCTAGCTCCATCCATTTTGTTGCAAAGGGCAAGATTTCATTCTTTTTACAGCTGTATAATATTCCTGTGTGTGTATATTTGTGTTTGTGTGTATACCACATCTTCTTTACCTATTCATCAATCGATGGACACTTGGGCTACTTCCATATTTTGGCTATTATAAGTTATTGTTTATTGCTACAGTAAACATAGGGGTGCATATCCCTTTGAATTCATGTTTTTGAATTCTTTGGGTAAAAAACCAGTAGTGTGATTGCTGGATCTTAGGTAGGGTAGTTCTGTTTTTAATTTTTTGAGGAACCACCACACTGTTTTCCAGAGTGGCTGCACCAGTTTATATTCCCACCATATGTTCCATATGGCTCATTTTCTCCACATCCTTGCCAAAACTTGTTTCTTATGTTGTTGACTTTACCAGTTCTACAGGTATGAGGTGATATCTCATTGTAGTTTTGATTTGCATTTCCCTGATGATAAGTGATGATGAGCACCTTTTCATATGTCTGTTGGCCATTTGTATGTCTTCTCCGAAGATATGTCTGTTCATATCTTCTATACATTTTTAAATTGGATTATTTGGGTTTTTTTTTTTTTTTGGTGTTAAGTTGTATAAATTCTTTATATATTTTGGATACTAACCCTTTATTGGATATGTCATTTGCAAAGATCTTCTGCCACTCCATAGGTGACCTTTTAGTTTTGTTGATTGTTTTCTTCACTGTATGGAAGCTTTTTTTTTTTTTTTTTTAAACAGAGGTTTTTGTTTTGATATAGTCCCAATAGTTTATTTTTGTTTTTCTTTCTCTTCCTCAGGGGACCTAACTAGAAAAAAGTTGCTACAGCTGAGGTCAAAGAAATTACTGTCTGTATTCTCTTCTAGGACTTTTATGGTTTCAGGTCTCACATGTAGGTCTCTAATCCATTTTGAGTTTATCTGTGTGTATGGTGTTAGAAAGTGGTCCAGTTTCATTCTTTCATTATGTAGCTATCCAGTTTTCCCATCAGCATTTGTTGAAGAGACTGTCTTTTTCCCACTGGATATTATCTCCTGCTTTGTCAAAGATTAATTGACCATATAATTGTGGGTGTATTTCTGGGTTTTCCATTCAGTTCCATTGATCTATGTGTCTGTTTTTGTGCCAGTACCATACTGTTTTGATTACTGCAACTTTATAATATAACTTGAAGTCTGGAATTGTAATGCCTCCAGCTTTGCTTTTCTTTTTCAAGTTTGCTTTGGCTATTCAGGTTATTTTGTAGTTCCATACAAATTTTAGGGCTGTCTGTTCTAGTTCTGTGAAAACTGCTGTTGGTATTTTGATAGGGATTGCACTAAACCTGTGGATTGCTTTCGATAGTATGGATGGGCATTTTAACAACATTTCTTCTTCCAATCCATGAGCATGGAATATCTTTTCATTTCTATGTGTCATCTTCAGTTTCTTTCATCAGCGTGTTATAATTTTCAGAGTCAGATCTTTACCTCCTTGGTTAGGTTTATTGCTAGGTATCTTGTTATTTTTGGTGCAATTGTAAATGGGTTTATTTTCTTAATTTCTCTTTCTGCTGCTTCATTATTGGTGTATAGAAATGCAACAGGTTTCTGTATGTTGATTTTGTATCTTGCAACTTCACTAAATTCCGTTATCAGTTTTAGTAGTTTTTTGGTGGAGTCTTTTGGATTTTCTATATATAGTATTATGTTATCTGCAAGTAGTGAAAGTTTTACTTCTTCTTTACTAATTTGGATGCCATTTATTTCCTTTTGTTGTGTGATTGCCGTGGCTAGGGCTTCCAGTACTATGTTTAATAAAAGTGATGAGAGTGGATATCCTTGTCTTGTTCCTGACCTTAGGGGAAAGGCTCCCAGTTTTTCGCCATCGAGGATGATGTTCACTGTGGATTCTTCACATAAGGCCTTTGTTATGTTGGGGTATGTTCCCTCTAAACCTACTTTGTTGAGGCTTTTTATCATGAATGGATTTTGTACTTTGTCAAATGCTTTTTCTGCATCTGTTGAAATGATCATATGGTTTTTATTCCTTCTCTTATTGATAGCACATTGATTGATTTGCAAATAGTGAACACCCTAGCAACTCAGGAGTAAATCCCACTTGATCATGGTGAATGACTTTTTAAATGTATCATTAAATTCAGTTTGCTAGTATTTTGTTGAGAATTTTTGCATGTATGTTCATCTGAGATATTGGCCTGTAGTTTTTTGTTCTTTTTGTTGTTGTTGTTTGTTTTTGTTTTGTGGTGTCTTTATCTGGCTTTGGTATCAGGGTAATACTGACCTCATAAAATGAATTTTTTCCTCTTCATTTTTTGGAACAGTTTGAGAAGAATATGTATTAACTTTTTAAAATGTTTTTAGAATTCGCCTGTGAAGCTATCTGGTCCCAGACTTTTGTTTGTTGGGAGTTTTTTTTATTACTGATTCAATTTCTTTGCTTACCAAATCAGTCTGCTCAAATTTCTATTTCTTCCTGTTTCAGTTTTGGTAGGTTCTATGTTTCTAGGAATTTATCCATTTCTGCTAGGTTGTCCAATTTGTTGGCAAGTAATTTTTCATGATATTCTCTTACAATTGTTATATTTCTGTGGTGTTGGTTGTTATTTCTCCTCTTTCATTGGTACTTCTGTTTATTCGTGTCCTTTCTCTTTTTTCTTGATAAGTCTGGCTAGAAGTTTATAAATTTTATTGATTTTTTTTTTCAAAGAACAAGATCCTGGTTCCATTGATCTGTTCTATTGTTGCTTTAGTTTCTATATCATTTATTTCTGTTCTGATTTTTGTTATTTCCTTACTTCTGCTGTTTTTGGGTTTTGTTTGTTCTTATTCTAGCTCCTGTAGTTATAAGATTTGGTTGTTCATTTGAGGTTTTTCTTGCTTCTTGAGGCAGGACTGTGTTGTTCTAAATTTACCTCTTAGAACAGCTTTTGCTGCATCCCAAAGGTTTTGAACCATTGTATTTTCATTTTCATTTGTATCCATGTACTTTTTAAAATTTCTCTATTGATTTCCTGGTTGGCCCACTCATTGTTTTTATTTGCATATTATTTAACCTCTATGTATTTGTGGTCTTTCCAGAATTTTTTCTTGTGTTTAACTTCTAATTTCATGGTGCTGGGTCAGAAAAGATGCATAGTATGACCTTGATCTTCTTGAATTCATTGAGGCTTTCTTTTGCAGTCTATGATCAGTTCTGGAGAATATTCCATGTGCACTTGAAAATACTGTGTATTCTGCTGTTTTAGGATAGAATGTTCTGAATATATCTGTTAAATCCATCTGGTCCAGTGTGTCATTCAAAGCCATTGTTTCCTTCCTGACTTTCTGTTTATATGATCTGTCCATTGATGTAGTGTGTTATTAAAGTCCCCTAGTATTATTGTATTATTACTGATTAGTTCCTTTATGTTTGTTATTAACTGTTTTATGTATTTGGGTACATAAATATTTACAATTATTGTATCTTTTTCTTGGATTATCCCTTTTATTATTACAGAGCATCCTTCTTTGTTTCTTGTTACAATCTTTGTTTTAAAGTCTGTTTTGTCCAATATGAGTATTGCTATCTTTTGACATCCATTTGCATTGTAAATGTTTCTCCATACCCTCACTTTCAATCTGTCTGTCTTTAGGTCAAAAATGAGTCTCTTGTAGGCAGCATATAAATGAGTCTTGTTTTTTATCAATTCTGTCACTCTATGTCTTTGATTGGAGTAGTCCATTTACATTCAAAATCAGTATTGATGGGGGGCAAAGATGGCGGAGTAGGGGACCCTATTTCAATCAGTCGCCTGAATTGAGCTGGATATCTACCAGGCCACTGTGAACACCCATGAAATCAGCCCGAGATAAAAGAAGATATATCTGAATCTCTACAAATAGAATATCCTCAGCGGTTGGTTTTGAGGTATGAAGCAGGAAGATGTGATTCTGTGGGCAGATATCTGCAGGTAAACAGAAGAGGGAGGGAGTCTCCAAGATCCTGCACCACAGGTGTGTGAAAGCCTCCCGTGCTGGGGACCAGGCTTCCAGACCAGTAGCGGCAGGAAAAGGATGTTAGGGCAGCCCTTGGACTGAAATCTGGAGCTGTGGGGGCACCCGTGAAAACTGGGGGCAGCTGATGGTTCTAGAAGCACAAATGGCAGAGACGTGCCAGGACCTGGAATTGAGGGCTGGGAGGACTGCAGGGGGGCGCACAACCCAGGACGCTGCAGGTTTAGCAGCACAGACAGTGTGGCCTGGAGAGCTCACTGAAGAACAGACTGAAATCTCTCTGTTCTGAAGGAGAGGTTTGGAAATCGTCACTTCTTTTTTTATAATTATTTTTTTAATTTATTTTTTTATTATGTTATATTACTTACCATACATTACATCATTAGTTTTTGATGTAGTGTTCTATGATTCATTGTTTGCATATAACACCCATTGCTACATTTAATACATGCCCTCTTTAATACCCATCACCATGCTAACCCATCCCCCCACCACCCTCCACTCTAGAACCATCAGTTTCTTTCTCAGAGTCAATAGTCTCTCATGGTTCGTCTCGTACACCAATCCCCCCTTCATTTTTCCCTTCCTAATGTCTTCTTTTTTTTTTTAACATATAATGTATTATTTGTTTCAGAGGTACAGGTCTGTGCTTCAACAGTCCTAAACAATTCACAGCACTCACCACAGACATACTCTCCCCAATGACTATCACACAGCTACCCCATTCCTCCCAACCCCCACAACTCCAGCAACCCTCAGTTTGTTTCCTGAGATTAAGAATTCCTCATATCAGTGAGGTCATAGAATACATGTCTTTCTCTGATTGACTTATTTTGCTAAGCATAATACCCTCCAGTTCCATCCATGTCATTGCAAATGGCAAGATGTCATTCCTTTTGATGGCTGCATAATATTCCATTGTATATATATACAACTTCTTCTTTATCCATTCATCTGTCGATGGACATCTTGCCTCTTTCCATAGTTTGGCTGTTGTGGACATTGCTTCTATAAATATCGGGCTGCACGTACCCCTTCAGATCACTACATTTGTATCATTGGGGTAAATACCCAGTAGTGCAATTCCTGGGTCATAGGGTAGTTCTATTTTCAACTTTTTGAGGAACCTCCATACTGTTTTCCAGAGTGGCTGCACCAGCTTGCATTCCCATCAACAGTGTACGAGGGTTCCCCTTTCTCCGCATCCCCGCTAACATCTGTCAATTCCTGACTTGTTAATTTTAGCCATTCTGACTGGTGTGAGGTGGTATCTCACTGAGGTTTTGATTTGGATTTCCCTGATGCCAGTGATGTTGAAAAGTTTTTCATGTGTCTATTGGCCATCTGGATGTCTTCTTTGGAAAAATGTCTGTTCATGTCTTCTACCCATTTCTTGATTGGATCATTTGTTCTTTGGGTATTGAGTTTGATAAGTTCTATATAGGTTTTGGATACTAGCCCTTTATCTGATATATCATTTGCAAATATCTTCTTCTATTTTGTCAGTTGTCTTTTGATTTTGTTGACTGTTTCCATTGCTGTGCAAGAGCTTTTTATCTTGATGAAGTCCCAATAGTTCATTTTTGCCCTTGCTTCCCTTGCCTTTGGTGATATTTCCAGGAAGAAGTTGCTGTGGCTGAGGTCGAAGAGGTTGCTGCCTGTGTTCTCCTTCAGGATTTTGATGGACACCTGTCTCACAGTGAGGTCTTCCAACCATTTTGAGTCTATTTATGTGTGTGGTGTAAGGAAAGGGTCCAGTTTCATTCTTCTGCATGTGGCTGTCCAATTTTCCAAACACCACTTGTTAAAGAGACTTTTTTTCCATCGGACATTCTTTCCTGCTTTGTCAAAGATTAGTTGACTATAGAGTTGAGGGTCCATTTCTGGGCTCTCTATTCTGTTCCATTGATCTATGTGTCTGTTTTTGTACCAGTGCCATACTGTCTTAATGATGACAGCTTTGTAATAGAGTTTGAATCTGGAATTGTGATGCTGCCAGCTTTGCTTTTCTTTATCAACATTCCTCTGGCTTTTCGGGGTCTTTTCTGGTTCCATAAAATTTTAGGATTATTTGTTCCATTTCTTTGAAAAAAGTGGATGGTATTTTGATAAGGATTGCATTGAATGTGTGGATTGCTCTAGGTAGCATTGACATCTTCACAATATTTTTTCTTCCAATCCATGAGCATGGAATGTTTTTCCATTTCTTTGTGTCTTCCTCAATTTCTTTCATGAGTATTTTATACTTTTCAGAGTACAGATTCTTTCCCTCTTTGGTTAGATTTATTCCTAGGTATCTTAGGGTTCTGGGTGCAATTGTAAATGGGATTGACTCCTTTATTTCTCTTTCTTCTGTCTTATTGTTGGTGTATAGGTATGCCACTGATTTCTGTGCATTGATTTTATATCCTGCCACTTTCCTGAATTCCTGTATGAGTTCTAGAAGTTTTGGGGTGGAGTCTTTCGGGGTTTCCACATAAAGTATCATATCATCTGCAAAGAGTGAGAGTTTGACTTCTTCTTTGCCGATTTGGATGCCTTTTCTTTTTGTTTTCTGATTGGTGTGGCTAGGACTTCTAATACTATGTTGAATTGCAGTGGTGATAGTGGACATCCCTGCCATGTTCCTGACCTTAGGGGGAAAGCTCTCCGTTTTTCCCCATTGAGAATCATATTCACTGTGGGTTTTTCATAGATGGCTTTTAAGATATTGAGGTATATAACCCTCTATTCCTAGAATCTGAAGAGTTTTAATCAAGAAAGGATGCTGTACTTTGTCAAATGCTTTTTCTGCATCTTTTGAGAGGATCATACCGTTCTTGTTCTTTGATTAATGTATTGATGTGCAGATTGATGTGCTGATTGATGTGCAGATGTTGAACCAACCAATGGTGGCCTCATAAAAAGAGTTTGGAAGTTTTCCTTCCATTTCTATTTTTTGGAACAGTTTCAGAAGAATAGGTATTAATTCTTCTTTAAGTGTTTGGGAGAATTCCCCTGGGAAGCCATCTGGCCCTGGGCTTTTGTTTGTTGGGAGATTTTTGATGACTGCTTCAATTTCCTTAGTGGTTATAAGTCTGTCCAGGTTTTCTATTTCTTCCTGGTTCAATTTTGGTAGTTGATACATATCTAGGAATGCATCCATTTCTTCCAGGTTATCTAATTTGCTGCCATAGAGTTGCTCATAGTACGTTCTTATAGTTGTTTGTATTTCTTTGGTGTTGGTTGTGATCTCTCCTCTTTCGTTCATGATTTTGTTGATTTGGGTCATTTCTCTTTTCTTTTTGATAAGTCTAGCTAGGGGTTTATCAATCTTGTTAATTCTTTCAAAGAACCAGCACCTAGTTTCGTTGATCTGTTCTACTGTTCTTTTGGTTTCTAGTTCATTGATTTCTGCTCTGATCTTGATTATTTCTCTTCTTCTGCTGGGTTTAGGCTTTATTTGCTGTTCTAGCTCCAGCTCCTTTAGGTGTAGGGTTAGGTTGTGTATTTGAGACCTTTCTTGTTTCTTGAGAAAGGCTTGTATTGCTATATACTTTCCTCTCGGGACTGCCTTTGCTGCATCCCAAAGATTTTGAACAGTTGTGTTTTCATTTTCATTGGTTTCCATGAATTTTTTTAATTCTTCTTTAATTTCCTGGTTGACCCATTCATTCTCTAGTAAGATGCTCTTTAGCCTCCATATATTTGAGTTCTTTCTGACTTTCCTGTTGTGATTGAGTTCTAGTTTCAAAGCATTGTGGTCTGAAAACATGCAGGGAATGATCCCAATCTTTTGGTACCAGTTGACACCTGATTTGCGATCTATTCTGGATCATGGGCACTAGAGAAGCATGTGTATTGTGTTGCTTTTGGATAGAATGTTCTGAATATATCTGTGAAGTCCATTTGGTCCAGTGTGTCATTTAAAGTCTTTATTTCCTTGTTGATCTTTTGCTTAGATGATCTGTCCATTTCAGTGAGGGGGGTGTTAAAGTCCCCCACTACTATTGTATTGTTGTCAATGTGTTCCTTTGATTTTGTTATTAGTTGGCTTGTATAATTGGCTGCTCCCATGTTAGGGGCATAGATATTTACAATTGTTAGATCTTCTTGTTGGATAGACCCTTTAAGTGGGATATAGTGTCCTTTCTCATCTCTTATTATAGTCTTTGGTTTAAAATCTAATTTGTCTGCTATAAGGATTGCCACCCCAGCTTTCTTTTGGTGTCCATGAGCATGGGAAATGGTTTTCCACCCCCTCACTTTCAATCTAGGGGTGTCTTTGGGTCTAAAATGTGTCTCTTGCAGACAGCATATCGACGGGTCTTGTTTTTTCATCCAATCTGATATCCTGTGTCTTTTGATTGGGGCAGTTAGCCCATTTACATTCAGGTTAACTACTGAAAGATATGAATTTAGTGCCATTGTATTGTCTGTAAGGTGACTGTTACTGTTTATTGTCTGTCTTCCTTTCCCTTTCTGGTCTATGTTGCTTTTAGGCTCTCTCTTTGCTTAGAGGACCCCTTTCAATATTTCTTGGAGGGCTGGTTTCGTGTTTGCAATTTCCTTTACTTTTTGTTTGTCCTGGAAGCTTTTTATCTCTCTTTCTATTTTCAGTGACAGCCTAACTGGATATAGTATTCTTGGCTGCATATTTTTTTTCATTTAGTGCTCTGAAGATATCATGCCAGTCCTTTCTGGCCTGCCCGGTCTCTGTGGATAGGTCTGTTGCCAATCTAATGTTTCTACCATTGTAGGTTACATATCTCGTCTCCCGAGTGGCTTTCAGAATTTTCTCTTTGGCTCTGAGACTCGTAAGTTTTACTATTAGATTTCGGGGTGTTGACCTATTTTTATTGATTTTGAGAGGGGTTCTCTGTGCCTCCTGGATTTAGATACCTGTTTTCTTCCCCACATTAGGGAAGTTCTCTTATAATTTGCTCCAATATACCTTCTGCCCCCCTCTCTCTTTCATCTTCTTCTGGGATACCAATTATTCTAATGTTGTTTCATCTTATGGTATCACTAATCTCTTGAATTCTGCCCTTGTGATCCAGTAGTTGTTTATCTCTTTTTCTCAGCTTCTTGATTTTCCATCATTTGGTCTTCTATATCACTAGTTCTCTCTTCTGCTTCATTTTTCCCAGCAGTTAGTGCCCCTATTTTTTATTGCATCTCATTAATAGCCTTTTTGATTTCGAGTTGGTTAGATTTTAGTTCTTTTATTTCTCCAGAAATGGTTTCTCTAATATCTTCCATGCTTTTTTCAAGCCCAGCTTGTATCTTTAAAATCATCATTCTGAACTCTAGTTCCAATGTCTTTGTCCATATTGATTAGGTCCCTGGCAGTCGGTACTACCTCTTTTTCTTTTTTTGAAGTGATTTTTTTTCCATCTTTTCATTTTGTCCAGAGGAGAATAGATGAATGAGAGAACAAAATGCTAACAGGGTAATAATGGTCCCAGAAAAATATACACTATACAAATCAGAATAGACCTAAAACCGGGGGAAAGGAAAGGGAAAGAAAGAGAAAAGAAAAGAAAAAAGAAAAAGATAAAAACAAACAAAAAAAACAGAATATGATAAAATATGATCAGGCTGGTGCATAGATCTTTGCCACACACTAGATTTGGGGCGTATTTTGGTATGTTAGAAGAGAGTGCCTCCCAAAATTTTAAAGAAAGAAAAACTTCCTATATACGTACAAAAATAAAGGTAAATATGATGAAGGGATGGAATATGACTACAAAGATGAAAATTATAAAAGATTTTATAAAATGAATTGATAAGAATTTGGTTGAAGAAAGAAGAGGAATTAAAAAAAATTAAAAAAAAAAGGGAGAGAATGTGATCAGGCAGGAGAATAGAACAAAGCAATATCCTAGAGATTTATGGTAATATTTTGGTCTGTTTGTTAGAAGAAACTGTATCCCAAAATTTTAAAGAGAGCACAGCTTATATATATATATATATACATATATACATAAAAAATAAAGTTACTATGAAGGGATAGAATATGACTCTAAAAATGAAAACTAAAAAAGATTTTTTAAAAAGGGTTTGATAAGATGTTGGTTGAAAATGGAAAATGAAAAATCCAAAAGAAAAAAATTTAAAAAATTAACTTTGAAAGACTATAGAATAAGGAGGGAAAAGCCATGAATTCTATGTGCAGTATTCCCCTAATGCTGGCATTCTGCCATTCTCATTTATCGGTAAACCTGGTCTTAGCTGGCTGTTCTTGCTGATCTTCTGGGGGAGGGGCCCGTTGCAGTGGTTCTCAACATGCTGTTACTCTGGCAATTCTGTTTGAGCAGAGTTGCCGCGCCCTTGCAGGGCCCAGGCTAAGTCATCTGCTCGGGTTTGCTCTCAGGAGCTTTTGTTCCTTGCAAGCTTTCTGTACAACTTTGGAGGACAAGAGTAAAAATGGCGACCTCCGAATCTCTGGGGGCCACAACTCCTCAGTGAGACCCCAGAGAACAGCCATCAATCACTCCCATCTCCCCGGTCTCTGGCCACACGCCGTGCTCACCTGGCCTGTGACCAAGGGTTTCTATCTCCAGCACATGACCCCATTTGGAGTCTCCAAACCCAACAAATCCCTGTGGTGTGCTCCCACACCACTCCTCCCGGGAGAGGAAGAGAAGTCTCCCCAGATCTGCCACTTGTTGGGACCCTCCTGGAAGAGCAGTGGCCCGACTGTGCTGCAGATCATGGTTATGGCAACCCCGAGCTGAGAGCCCGCGCCTCGGCTCCGTCTCTGCAGCCGGCTTCCCCACTCCAATACCTGGGAGCTCTGCCGCACTCAGGCACCCCCGGTCTTTCTGTGTCCCCAAGGGTCCTGAGAACACACTGTCCCAGCGTGGGTTCCACCCCCTGCTTAGCGACTGGAGCGATGTCCCTCAGCTTAGCAGACTTCTAAAAGCTCCAATTTTGTACTCCGCTGCTCTGTCACTTACCAGTAGCGGCTGATGGAGGCTCCCTCCCCCCGCCGTGTATCCTCCCTAATATGGCCTCGGATTCACTTCTCTGCATGTCCTACCTTCCAAAAAGTGGTCACATTTCCTGTTCAAAGAGTTGCTGCTATTCTTTTCTTCGATCTCCTGTTCAGTTCGTAGGTGTTCAGAATGGTTTGATCCCTATCTAGCTGAATTATTGGGACTAGACGAAATTTAGGTCTCCTACTCCTCTGCCATGTTGCTCTTCCCCCTGTAAACGGTCACTTCTGCTCTGTCGGAAGCGATGTGGAATGCCCCCAGGGAAAGCTGCCAGAGAACAAAAGCCCCCCATAACCGGTTTTCACTAAGCCTATCCCCCACATAGGGGACAGGGCAACTTTGCCCAAACAGGGTTGCCTGAGTAACAGTGTAGCAGGCCCTTCCTCCAGAAGACAGGCTGGGAGAACAAGAGGATGACAACCCCAAGGTCCCTATAAAACAGGTGCATCTTGCTTGGGTTATGGTCAATAATTTGGACTCCGTACATTCCCTCAACCACTCTTCAACAGAATGACTAAGAGGAATAACCCCCCAAATAGGAAAGACTCAGAGACTGTGACTTCTGCCATAGAACAAATGGATATAGATATAAGCAAGATGTCAGAAATAGACTTCAGGGTAACAGTTATGATGATAGCAAGAATGGAGAAAACAATTAATGGCAACATAGTCTCTAAGGGCAGAAATGAGGGCTAATCTGGTAGAACTTAAAAGTGCTATCAATTAGACCCAATCTAATCCTGATACTCTAACAGCTAGGGTAAACAAGGCAGAAGAACAGAATTAGTGATCTAGAAGAAAAACTGATAGGAAAGAAGGAACAGGAAGAGGCCTGGAACAAACAGCTTAAAATCCGTGAAAACAGAATTAGAGAAATAAGTGCTGCCATGAAACGTTCCAGTGTCAGACTTATCAGGATCCCTGAGGGTGTGGAGAGAGAGAGAGGGCTAGAAGATATATTTGAGCAAATTGTATCTGAGAACTTCCCCAATCTTGGGAATGAAACAAGCATTCATGTCCTAGAGGCAGAGAGGACCCCTCCCAAGATCAAGGAGAACAGACCAATGGCCCAGCATGTAATAGTAAAACTCACAAATCTTAGAATGAAGGAAACCATCTTAAGGGCAGTTAGGGGGAAGAGATTCCTTACATACAGAGGGAGGAACATCAGAATACCGTCAGACCTATCCACAGAGACCTGGCAAGCCAGAAAGGGCTGGCAAGTCATATTCAGGGTACTAAATGAGAAAACATATAGCCAAGAATACTTTACCTGGCAAGGCTGTTATTTAGATTGGCTAGAGCAATACAGAGCTTCCAGGACTGGCAGAAACTGAAAGAATATGTGGCCACTAAGCCAGCCCCG
The DNA here is from genome assembly GCF_009762305.2 of Zalophus californianus. NCBI lineage: Eukaryota > Metazoa > Chordata > Mammalia > Carnivora > Otariidae > Zalophus > Zalophus californianus. The sequence continues at coordinate 103,337,816 of NC_045602.1, read as the reverse complement.
CAAGACATATTAAGAGGGGGTTCCATAAAAGGAGAAAGACCCCAAGAGTGATATAGGATAGAAATTTACAGAGACAATCTATAGAAGAAAGGACTTCACAGGCAACATGATGACAATAAAATCATATCTTTCAATAATCACTCTCAACGTGAACAGTCTAAATGCTCCCATAAAATGGCAAAGGGTTGCAGATTGGATAAAAAGACAAGACCTATCCATATGCTGTCTACAAGAGACTCATTTTGAACCTAAAGATACATCCAGACTGAAAGTGAAGGGCTGGAGAACCAACTTTCATGCCAACATACCTCAAAAGAAAGCTGGGGTAGCAATTCTCATATCAGACAAGTTAGATTTTAAACTGAAGACTGTAGTTAGAGACACAGAAGGACACTATATCATTCTTAATGGGTCTATCCAACAAGAAGATCTAAAATTGTAAATATCTATGCCCCCAACGTGGGGGCAACCAACTACATAAGCCAACTTAACCAAAATAAAGACACATATTGATAATAATATGTTAATTGTAGGAGACCTCAGGCAAGGAGCAAGATGGCGGAGGAGTAGGAAACCTAAATTTCGTCTGGTTCCAGGAATTCAGGTAGATTGTTATCAAACCATTCTGAACACCTATGAACTCAACAGGAGATCGAAGAAAAGAATAGCAGCAACTCTATATGCTATGGTGAGCACTGTGAATTGTGCAGTTCTGATGAATCACATACCTGTACCTCTGAAACAAATAATGCAATATATGTTAAGAAAAAAAGAAAGAAGATAGCAGGAGGGGAAGAATGAAGGGGGGAAATCGGAGGAGGAGACCAACCATGAGAGACGATGGACTCTGAAAAACAAACTGAGGGTTCTAGAGGGGAGGGGGGTGGGGGGATGGGCTAGCCCGGTGATGGGTATTAAAGAGGGCATGTTCTGCGTGGAGCACTGGGTGTTATGCACAAACAATGAATCATGGAACACTACATCCAAAACTAATGATGTAATGTATGGCGATTAACATAACAATAAAAAAATTAAAAAAAAAATGTCTATGCTGCCCAGAGCAATTTATACCTTCAATGCCATCCTGATCAAAATACCAATGGCATTTTTCAAAGTGCTGGAACAAACAATACTAAAATTTGTATGGAATCAGAAAAGAGTCCGAATCACGAAGGGAATGTTGAAAAGGAAAAACAAAGCTGGGGGCATCACGTTGCCTGATTTCAAGCTATATTACAAAGCTGTGATCACCAAGACAGCATGGTATTGGCACAAAAACAGGCATATAGACCAATGATACAGAATAGAGAGCCCAGATATGGAGCCTCAACTTTGTGGTCAAATAATCTTTGACAAAGCAGGAAAAAATATGCAATGGAAAAAAGTCTCTTCAATAAATGGTGCTGGGAAAATTGGACAGCTATATACAGAAGAATGAAACTTGACCATTCTGTAACACCATACACAAATATAAACTCAAAATGAATGAAGGACCTCAATGTGAGACAGGAATCCATCAAAATCCTAGAGGAGAACATAGGCAGTAACCTCTTTGACATCTGCCGCAGCAACTTCTTTCAAGACACGTCCCCAAAGGCAAGGGAAACAAAAGCAAAAATGAACTTTTGGGACTTCATCAAGATAAAAAATTTCTGCACAGCAAAGGAAACAGTCAACAAAACAAAGAGGCAACCCACAGAATGGGAGAAGATTTTTACAAATGACACTACTGACAAAGGGCTGATATCCAAGATCTATAAAGAGGCAACCCACAGAATGGGAGAAGATTTTTACAAGTGACACTACTGACAAAGGGCTGATATCCAAGATCTATCTAAAAGTTACTTCTCAAGCTCAACACCCAAAAAACAATCAAGTCAAAAAATGGGCAGAAGACATGAACAGACACTTCTCAAAAGAAGAGATACATATGGCTAACAGACACATGAAAAAATATTCCTCATCATTTGCCATCAGGGAAATTCAAATCAAAACCATATTGAGATACCACCTTACACCAGTTAGAATGGCAAAAATTGACAAGGCAGGAAACAATAAATTCTGGAGAGGTTGTGGAGAAAGAGGAACCCTCTTATAGTGTTGGTGGGAATGCAAGCTGGTACAGCCACTTTGGAAAACAGTATGGAGTTTCCTCAAAAAGTTAAAAATAGAGCTACCCTGCAACCCAGCAATTGCACTACTGGGTATTTACCCCAAAGACACAGATGTAGTGAAATGTAGGGCCACATGCACCCCAATGTTCATAGCAGCAATGTCCACAATAGCCAAACTGTGGAAAGAGCCGAGATGCCCTTCAACAGATGAACGGATAAAGATGTGCTCCATATATACAATGGAATATTACTCAGTCATCAGAAAGGAAAAATACCCAGCTTTTGCATCAACAAGGATGGGACTGGAGGAGATTATGCTAAGTGAAATAAGTCAAGCAGAGAAAGTCAATTATATGGTTTCACTTATTTGTGGAACGTAAGGAATAACATGGAGGACATTAGGAGAAGGAAGGGAAAAATGAAGGGGGGGAATCAGAGGGGGAGATGAACCATGAGAGACTATGGACTCCGAGAAACAAACTGAGGGTTTTGAGGGGAGGGGGGTGGGAGGATGGATTAGCCTGGTGATAGATATTAAGGAGGGCACATATTGCATGGAGCATTGGGTGTTATACAAAAACAATGAATCATGGATCACTACATCAAAAACTAATGATGTAATATATGGTGATTAACATATTAAAAAAATCGGTATTGATGGATATGTATTTAATGCCATTTTATTACTAGTTTTTTATCCATTCCGTCACTCTATGTCTTTGATTGTAGTGTGTAGTCCATTTACATTCAAAATCAGTATTGATAGATATGTATTTAATGCAATTTTATTACTAGTTTTTTGGTCGTTTCTGAAGACCTTCTCTGATCCTTCCTTGTCTTTCATGGTTTGCTGGGGATTTTAGTGATATATTTGGATTTATTTCTGTTTATTCTTTGCTTATTTAATAGTGGTTTTCAATTTGTGATTACCATTAAGTTTGTATATAACATCTTTTGCATATAACAGTCTATATGAAGTCGATAGTCATTTAAGTTTGACCCATTCTTTCTTCCCTATGTTTCATATTTAACATCTTTTTATCTTGTGAGTTCCTTGAATGATTTTTTACAGAAATACTCATTTTTACTGCTGTTGTGTTTTCTATCTTTATACTGTCACTTTTGGTTTCTTGTTTCCACCCAAATGTCCTCTTTAGTATTTCTTGCAGGGCTGGTTTATTGGTAATGAACTCTTTTAATTGTTGTTTATCTGAGAAACTTTCCTTCTATCCTGAATGGCAGCCTTGCTGGATAGAGTATTCTTGGCTGCACATTTTTCTCACTCAGCATTTTGGATATATCATGCCATTCTTTTCTGGTCTTCCAGGTTTCTGCTGAAAAACCTGCTGATACCCTTATGACATTCCTTTGTTTGTAACTGTCTTCTGTCTTGCTTCTTTTAATATTTTTTCTTTATCACTATATTTTGCTATTTTAATTACAGTATGTCTTGGTGTGGATCTGCTCTTTTTTTTATTTTGTTGGGGGTTGTCTATGCCTGGTAGATCTGGGTATCCTTTTCCTTCCCCAGATTAGGGAAGTTTTCAGCTATTAATTCTTCAAATAAATTCTCTGTCCCCTTTTCTCTCTCTTCTTCTTCTGGGACTCCTATAACACAAATGTTATTGCCTTTAATGGAATTACTGACTTCCCTTTTTCTCTCTTTTGTTCAGCTTAATTAGAGAAGACTCTGTCTTCTAGGTCATTAATTTGTTCTTCTGCTTCGTCCAGCCTGATGTTCATTCCAGCAAGTGTGTTTCTCATTTCTTTATTGGGTGCTTTCTCTCTGCTATGTTGTTCCTTATCTCTGATTTATTGGTCTCACTGATGTTCTCCACTCCTTTCTTAGGTCCAGTAAATATCCTTATGATCACTGCTTTAAATTCTCCATTAGGCATGTTACTTCTATCTCTTTCACTTAAATCTCTCACTGTGGCCTTGTCCTGTTCTTACATTTGGTACAAATTCCTCTGTTTTTCATTTTGTCTAAGTCTCTGTGACTGTTTCTCTGTGTTAGGAAAGTCAGCTATGTCTTCTGTTCTTGAGAGTAATGGCTTTATGAAGAGATCCTGGAGTGCCCTGCAGTATAGGATCCCCTGTTCCCCAGTTCTGGTACTTCCAGGATGGTCTCCAGTGTGTGCTATGTGTGTTCTGCTGTTGTATTTTGGCTGCTTTATCCTTCAGGCCAGTCAACTGCAAAGGGTCTCTTCCTGCTTTGGGCAATGTTTGGTCCCTGGTCTGAATGTAGCACATTTTAACTAGGTGTGCTGTAGTCTGCTTGTGAAATGAGACCTGTCACCAGTGCCACCACCAGAACTGAGGCCTTGCAAAACTCCCAGGTCAGGAGATATGGTATTGGCAAAGGTTAGGGCTGGTCTTCTGAGGAAGGGTGCCTGCCACATTGGGATTGAGGCAAGCTTGACTGAGACAGCTGGTTCTTCAGGAGCATGGGGGGATGGGGGAGGGACAGGTTTTGACATAATAAAGTTAGGTAGTGAGTGTTGGTGCTATACTGGTTCCTGCAGGTGGCCCTGTGCTTATGCTGAGAGGTAGGGGAGGGAAATGGCACCTGCCAGTTCCTTTGTTCCTGGAGGGGTCTCTCTGTGAATGCTGCCTCTCTGGAACATGCTCCCAGATGAGGGACTACCACCCCATGTGTGCCCTAGGTGCTCTTCTGATTGCTGTTTCCATGCTGTATGTCCATGGGCTGTTTGCCTTGCCTTCTCTCCAAGAGCAGTCCCAATGTCCTCCTAGCTCTCCCAGAGCCAAGTACGTGGACCTTTAAAACTCCAGGCTTTAGGCCCTGCAAGTTGCAAGAACTCATGAGATTTCCCCTGTGTGTTAGTCTGTCTCTTGCCCTTCTCCACAACCATGGCTCTCTCCCCACCACAGTGGCCATGATCTGTTTCTCTCCCAAACTGCATTTCTGTACTTTCTACCTTCTTTGATGTGGCATCTTCTTTACCTTTAGTTGTGGAGTTTGTTCTGCCAATATTCAGATTGATCTCTGGGGTACTTAGGATGATTTGATAGTTGTCTAGTTTAGTTGTGGGACAGAGTGAGCCTAGGGTCCTCCTACTCCACCACCTTCTTCCCTCACTGTCAGTGGCCAACTTTTAAAGATGGGTTTAGTTATTATAGTATTCCTGAATCACAGAGTCATTGGTTCAGATGCATTCTCTAGGGCGCATTCAATAATGTCAATAACCAATACTTACTTTAAGAAAACAAAATTCAAATAAATTTTCCACTCCCAATATTCTTTGGATACATTCACAGAAAGCTGAAAAGAGTCCTACAATTCAGGATTTGAATGGGAGTTTTTGTGGCAGAGTTAGACATAGCAGTGGCTCCCAAGGTTATTTTAATATCTGGTTTGGCCCCTAAATTGTGTGTGATTTTAGACTGTCCACTGTATCTCCCTGGACCTCAGTTTCCTCAATTACAATAGGATGCAGCTGGAAAAAATTCATTCAGAAGTATGTGTTGAGAACCTACCACATAGTAAGCCATGGGATATATCTGCAAAAGGGGTAGACATGGCCCCTGTCCAAAAAGAACTCATAAGACACACGTGTGTCCAGCGTAGACAACAGATAACATATGGGAATGTGTGAGCTAAGCATAGGAGTTTTCTAAATTCATGAGTCCTGTGTTCATATCATATTGAAATTTCTGACAATGTATGAACTCAATAGAATCTCTCTAATCCTATGCTGTAGGGTTTGTGCCTATGCATAAGTGGGCACTTTTTTTTTTTCCTTTTCCTGCTTATCATTTGTGACTTAAATCAGGAGTAACTTCACATGACCAGGTCTCTCTGGGGCAGGAGCTCTCCTTTGCATATCCATAGTCCTTGTCTTTGAATTTTATCCTAGCACCATATTACAGTATCTGTTTACTCATCTGCCATCCCACTAGATATAAAATGCTTAGAGTCATTAAAAAATTTGTTATATTTAAAACTACTATATAGTAGACACTATATGACAATACATATGAATTCATTAGTTAACAAACTATGTAATGAGGTCAGTAATTAATTATTGATGCTGATGATGTCAGTATTTTATCTCTTAGGTCCTGTTAACAGAATTCAAACTATTCTATATCAATGTGGTCAGTAACACTCATTTAGTCATATAAGGTAACACTCATTTACTTATCTAAGCAGAAATGTCTCTGTTACAAAAATTCAAATATGGATGAATTTCAGTTTGATAGTCGCTTTTCATTGGATCCACACAGCCTTTCCTGAACTCCCTAGGCTTCTCTGACTTTGGATTCAGAGTTCCGGCTGAATCTCTTACTATGAAGTTGATCATTCTCATATCCTGCTTTGATTTTTCTTTCTATCTGTGTATCCCTTATCAATGCTATTGTAAGCCTCCCAAAAGAGCACAGTTTAGTGGACTGTTAAGAAATTTATAGTACCTATTTATAATAAACTAATTGGTCTGTTGGCAGGATGTAGCCAATCAAGGAGGCAGTATATCAATCTGTGGTATGTAATCAGTGAATTTTTGGGAAAGAGCACTCAAGTTTGGTTACATTGAATCAGCCATTTGCCAGTTACTCCATTGTTAAATGTTCACATATTTAAATGATCACAGAGAGATTGGTGAGAGCTGTGCCATACAGGAGCAATGGAGCAGACTTTTCCAACCGTGATTGCAGCAGAATCACCCATGGGCTTTTAAAGTATTGAGATGCCCCAGACCCTGTCCCTAGAGAATCCAACTTGGGAGGTCTGGTATACAGCCACAGGATCACAGTGCTGAAAACCCTCTACAGATAGTACTGGAAAGAAGTCAGGGTTGTGAATCACTGTAGTAAACTTCAGAGAATTAGGAGATATTTTCCTCCAGGACTTTGTGATCCCCTCAAGAAATGTGCAAATGTTATTGCTTTTGAAAAGTGACCCCGAGTGCCTCAATTGTCTAAGTTGCTGAGAATATTTGTCGATTTTTAGCCTATTTGGGTGAGCTAAATAAAGGGTTTTAGTGAGCACAGAAACCATGAGTTAATTAAAATCAACCATGAAGTTGAAGCAGAGATGCCAGTAGTCTGCTAACTTGCTGACTGTTGACAGATTGGAGTGGAGGGTGTTGAGTCAGTTCATATCCTCTGTGTTGTACTCATTTACCAATAGGAGGTAAATGAGTCAATCTTTAAAAATTGTGAAAACTGACATTTTAAATGTATTCACAAACTTTCTCAGAGGGTTTGGAAAACAAGGCGGCTGTGTGGTCTAGAGAAAAAGGACCTTGAACCTTGGACCTCCTCTGAGGGCTGCTGCTAACCACACATGTGACCCTGGGCCTATTATTTAACCTCTTGAGGTCAGTTTTCTTATCTGTAAAAAGTGTGGGCTATGTTATTCTCCAAGCCTCCCACTTAAAATCCTATAATTTTTTTAAAAGATTTTATTATTTATTTGACACAGAGAGAAAGCACAAGCAGTGGGAGCAGCAATCAGAGAGAGAGGGAGAAGCAGAGTCCCCGCTGAGCAGAGAGCCTAAGGCAGGGCTTGATCCCAGGACCCTGGGATCATGACCTAAGCTGAAGGCAGACACTTAACTGACTGAGCCACCCAGGCCCCCCCAAATCCTATAATTTAATAGAGTTTTTATAATATCTTTTTAATTCAAAAATATCTAACAAATTAATGTTCTCCTTGCTCCCTCCCCCAACCCAAATACTCTGTTCTGTTTTTCCCTGAATCTTATGAATCAATCATTTGGTTCATCCTTGCTTCCCAATGTAAACTAAAACAGGAGACTTGTTAAAATTCATACTTAGTTTAACCACTTAGCATTTGATTTTTATATTTGTGGAAGAAAGAGAAGTCTGACTTAAAATAACAGAACATTCAGTTCAACTGAGCATACATACTTTTAATAGTTTCTGAAGAATGACACACATAGAGGTGTGAAAGTTGTACCTATGCAGTTTGATGATTTTTTCCAAAGTGAAAACACCCATGTAACAAGCACCCCAATTAATGAACTTAAGATTACTGGTGCCCAAGTGCCACCCCATAATGCTCCTTTTCAGTTCCTATCTCCATTCACTCAAGGGTAAACCACTATCCTGATGTGTAAAACAACAGATTAGTGTTTGCCTTCTTAATGTTTATTTGTATCTATCTCCTTTCAATCAACATTATGTTTTAAAATTCAGACAGTAAGATACATGTGAACATTGCTCATTCTGTAGGACAATCTGTTGTATACAAATATCACAGTCTAATGTTGATTATCATTTCAGTAGTTTTCAGTTTGGGGGTCTTAACAATTAATGCTTCTACGAACACTTGGACATGTGTCTTTTGATAACATATATCCACATTTCTGTTGGGTGTATTCCTAGAGCTGAATTGTTGGATTATTTTGTACAACACACTTCTCTTTGAGTGGTTCATACGTAACTGGCCTATTGTTTGGTACCGAGGTCTCAAATACATTCCCACCCTCAAGGGGCCAAACCATTGCTTCTTGGATTAGAAATTCATAAGTAACCATGCATGTATATTTGAGCTAGAGATAGACTTCCTGCTTAAACCTACTTAGGCTAATGTTAAAGCACATTTCTGTTCATTGAACAAAAACCACATATTGGCAGAGGGAGAGAGACCCCATTATACAACATAGTAGCAACAGGCACTACAATGTCACAATGAGTTTGAAGAATGCCCTTTTAAAAGAAAAAACAAAAACAGGAAAGAAAGAAAAACATCATGTTCTGCTAACACTCTGTGTGTATTCATTTAAAGTCATCTGGGGAGTATTAGGCACAGTGGGACTGTGCTTTGTTTTGCTTTGTTTTTAGTTTAACGGAGGGTTCAAGCAATGCATTTAGGACCTGGAACAAGGGCCTCCCACACATCAATCCCTTAAATTGATCCCAAGATTTGGTATATAAAAGTTTTATGGCTCTTTTCTTCCAAGCCATCCTGCAAGGTCCATTTTTAGGCCTCTCAGAAAGTCACCTGCTCATTATTTCCACTGTGTGTGGGTGGGGTAGTTTGGCTCAAAGAACAGTTCCGATGTCTTTGTGCTACTATTATTGGAGATTTGTTTCTGCCAGAGGTCACGTCCACCTTATCAGTTAGTAGCCTGCTGGACCTTGAATGGATAGGGCCATTTTAGGCAGTGTATTCTGCTTAGGTTAGTAGCAGATTATAAGAAAGTCTGAGAGTGACAAAGTAGGTGGCTTCAAGAAGGTGGAAAGTCATTCATCTTCTGTCGAGAGCCAATAGGGGTCTGAGAAGGACTAAGTAAGCTATAATGCCTTTTCCAGTGGGCTTATGAAGAAGGCTCTTTCCTGTCGTACACTTGGGATCTTAGATCAGGTTCCCAAGCAGAGCCTGAGAAGGGATTTGGTTGCAGGTGATTTACTGAAGGTGTGCTTTCATAAGCAGGGGATGAGAGAAGCAGGCATCTTTCCCTGATCCTATCATCCTGCCTGATCCTATGGGGGCTCTGGAATATGAGATGTACCATCTAGAGGCTTGGGGATCCAACATTTTGTACCCCCTTGTCATTCTTTTTAGTCAGTTATCTATTGCAGGAAGCCATTGTGAGGGGCAGTGATCTGTCTCCCAGGCTAAGGAGGCTCCCATTCAACCAAGGGTACTTCTTCAGAGAAGGGGGTAGTGGAGAGCAATTTGTAACCAACAGGAGCTGGGGAATAGATAGCCCAGGTAGTAATACAGACCCAGGTGAGGACACCAATAGTATCTACTGCACACAAATTGTGATTCCTGGGGATTTGCTACAGGGGGGTGGAATAGAGGGATCATTTTTTTCTAAACTCTAAACCTTTGGTTGGACATACAGGAAATAAGAGAGGACGCTTTATGATGGCATCTTCTGCTTACCAGTAGGTATCTGGTCAACTTTCATCAGAATTGTTCCTGAAACAACCTGCTCCCCCTCAATCCCTCACTCTTTGCTCTTTTCCTGACTCCTAACATCTCTCACCTCTCACATCCAGCTGAAAAGCCACTGTATTCCACAGAGTCTGGCAAAATATTCCATTTTCTCTCCAAAATACAAAGTGTATCTGTCGTCTTTAGCCTCATTTATCCTCTTCTCCTTTCATTACAGTTAATTCCTGTCACATAGTCTAACATTTAAGTACTGGTGGTGTTTGCTTTCAAGATATATTGTCTTATCTTCATAAATAGACCATAAGTTTATTTTCGGTTGAGATTCCCCAAAAGCAGAACCTGAGATGAGGATGTGAGTGTTAAGGATGTGATTCTAGGGAGCACTGACAGAGGAATGAAGAAGTGAGACAGGGAATATGTTGCAGGCACTTGGAGGCACATTACCAAGGTTAACTATGGTCAGCAACTGAGCATAATTTCACTGAGGACCTCTGGGAGAATCTGCAGAGCACATCTCAGAATCATTCCACCCAAAGGGTGAGGAAATGGGACATTTACCTTCCAATTCTTATCCATCATTGAGGGGTGCCTCATGTGGGGCAGCTGACTCCCTGGTACTTCTGGCATGTATTGGCCAAGCATGCTCTTTCTACCAGAGGATGCTTTCAGGCCAAGAGAGGCAGGTGACGACAGTAAGAGGTTTTCAGATAATATGAGAACTTGAGTGCTGAGGAGATAGGAGTGGGGCATCAACCCACCTTGGTTTCTGAAGACAAGAATCATATATGCATCTGAATCCACCATTCCACTTTACAGGTAACATGCAGTAACATCTTTACTGGTTTCACTGATCTGTTGTTTGTAGATGACTAAGAAGTGGTATAAATGGGGTTGTTAAACACATATTTAGATTAGAGGTCTCATAAAATTTGAGAAGCCTAAGGCAATAATACAGCAAGTTTTCTTAAAACTAAATTTTATCAAGATTAAATGCCACTGTATTTGTGCTTTACCAATTGATAAAAGTTGTTCTGGATACCAGATGCTATTAAGAAATTTCATGAATTTTATGAGTCTGTGTTATGCACTGGATACTCAGACACACTGTTTTATGGGAGAGCAGGATATTAGAATTCTGTGCAGTTTAGAACACCCACCACAAAGCCAGATTCTGAAGTTCAACCTCTAGTTGCCATGTCATCAACTCACTGTTCTCATATTCTTTCTTTATGATACTTAATGGAATTTTCTGTTGTATTGCTAATGTTTACCACTTTCCTGTAAAGTAGGTTGGCTCCAAGAAAGTATAATGTGGGGCTTCTTTCCTCTATGTATCACTAACAAGTGTGCCTATTTTATAATGGGAAATCTCACAGTTCAAGCTCAGTATGTGACTCTGCCTTCTTGAAAATTGTATTTCTCATTCTTTTATACATTCGACAAATATATTTCAAGTGCTTGTTGTATGCCAGGCACTTCTAGAGGTTCAAGGTACATCACTGAATAAGCAACTGTCTGCCTTCAGTGGGCTTCCACCCTAGACAGGGAAATGATGTCATCCAATAAATAAAATAAATGAGAAACGAATACAGTACATTAGAAGGTCCTGTACTATGGAAAAAAATTAGGGCAAGACAAGGGGGATAACAAATGTAAAGGGAAGGAGGTTGGGATGAGTGGTAAACAGGATGACCATTCTAAGGCAACTTTAAGAGGGTAATATTTTAAAGTGAAGAAAAGTTTTTCCATCTTTTTTTCCCATCAGTTGGATGCTACATTTTTTCTTTGCAATATCCCATCCATTTTCTTTTATGAGACACCTAGTTCTTGAAATTAACCACCAAACTTCCCTGCTCCTGAGTACTCTAAACCTATTGTTACCCATTTCCTTTCACATGTAATAATTCTGACTCTCATGACTTTCTTTTGGCTTCTTCTAAAATAAATATCACTTTGCCCTTCATAGAAGCAAAGTCAAGCCCCAACACTCTATATTTTCCCAATTTCTAGTCAGTCTTATTAGTACTTTTGAAGTGCTTAATGTATTGCTTTGAATACTGACCTTGTTTTCTTTCCTTTAAATTGCTTAGGTTTTCTCCTTTGAGGAGTAGAATTTCTCCTCACTCATTTTCTTATAAAGAAAAACACCCACAATGGTAAAACACCGTTTATGCATTTCAGGTTAATGTATTTTGTTTCAAGTTCATTCTATGTACTTTGATTCATTCTATGAAACTTTTTCAAGTTGCATTCTATGTGCAACACAGGACAGAATGGCCAAATGCCACTTAGGACTTCCTTCCCATCTAAATTCCGGCTCCTTCAAACAACCTTTCTAAAATATGGCCACAGTTTATTCTCTTGACTTTTAAAAATAGCCTCTAATGAGTGTAAATAATGAAAAGATTGCATTTCTTTCCCACCTAATCATGCTCTTTCAGCCTGTGATAAGATGCTGTGGACATTGAGTTTCTTCTTTTGGGATCTCTACCCAGATGTCATTCTATTCAGTCTTGTATTTATACTGTTCTGCCTTTGACAGATATACTGTACATTTATAGATAATAAAGAATTCATTATTCAACAACCAAATATGAGGAAATTTCTCTCAATCCATATCGAGTTATTTTGTTTTCAACAATAAACTGAAATCTACTTTTGCTTCCTGATTTCCAGACATATTTTGGAACAGGAACAAGTTTTATTGCATTTGCAATTCATTGAGGCTTTACTTTTACAACTTAAGTTAAATATAAATTATTTCCTCTAAGATCCAAAAGAAATTTGTGTTATAGATCTTTTTTTGTAAAGAACACATATAAACCAGATCTAGACAAATCAAATTCTATATAAAATGTACAAGAATTATTCAACATATAGGAAATTTATCCTGTCTACAAATAATTCTTTTACAAATTAATATTCAATTTCTGTTTGGGTGAGTTTTAAAAATTATTCTTTTGATTTCCAGTTAGCTTTAGGTTGCCTGGGACTGAGATGAAACCACCAGTAAACATTTTTCCATTTCAGACATATTTATGAGCAATACATTTAATTTACACAATGAGTTAACCAAAACATAAAGCTCTGACATATTTCCTTTGTCCTTTACCCTTTAATTGTGTAGTGGATATTATACTCTGATCTGGTGGGTGTCAGTACCTTGTCAGTATGAAGGAGTGGTGTTTGGCCACTAAGGTGACCCAAACCCCATAAGGATGGTCCATTAATGACCTCTAACAAGACATATTTACTCGGCAGGATGCTGACTCCAAGTTGGACTCTGAAGTAGTGGATATACCAGCTTAATTTGCTTGGGCTGACACTCCCCTTGGGACTTCTAACACAGTTGGAAGGATCAACAAAAGAAACACTACAGGTTTTTTTTTGTTGTCATTTGGCCTTGAAATCAGGAAACACTGGGAGTTTTTTTCTTTTCCTTTTTTACATAAAGAGCCACCCCAAATAGTCCATTAAGTTTTTTTTCCTGTTACCTATCCTACCCTAAACAACAAAACCTGAAGGAGACAAGAAAGGCCTAAATCTCATTTTAAATCACCTGATGTTGATATTTTTTGTTATATCAAAATTGGTAATCTGTTTTTTTTGTCTCTATGTTCTGGAAGCTTCGACTTATCAAGTGGCCATTAATTGATGTTGTACAGTTACATTTTTATCTAATAAGGGATGTGGATTAGAGAAGGATCTAGGACAACAAGGATGATTTGCTTAATTTAAGTCAGAGAACCTCCCAGAATTCTGAGTATGGAATTGCTCCATATCTGAGCCTCAAAAGTTTATAATGCTAGCATTATAGGAGATTCTTTTTCTTTGGCTACATGGAAGATATTATTAGCAGAGAAATATGAACCTTTAAGATTATAGCAATGATTACTATTGCATCAGAACCATCTCAATATGTATAGCTGCATCTGCTCCTTGTTTCCCGAGCACTTATATTTTAGTAGCTTTTAGTAAGTTTAAGAAGGTAATATGTTAGTGTTCCCCTATGGGTTTCTCCCACTGGCTAACTGGTTATAAAAAAAATGGAAAATTCTCCCAGGGCTTGTTTTTCTTCATCTGTGAAATGGGAATAACATAACTTGATCTGCACTCTAAAAAATTGATTAAGGTGTCTTTACCCTTGATATAGCTCTGCTAATAAAGAAACATTTGCTAATGTAGCTGAGAAATCTTAAGTCCTTGGTTCAAATCCCAGATCCACTGCAGCAAACTCGAGACTGACTGCCTATGTGCAGGTAATACCTGCACTTCTGAACAGTGACAGGATCAGCTACCATGATTTAAGGCCTGAGCAGCACTCAAATAACCAGAATGATGTGGAACTGTATTCTGCCACTTGGTAATTCTGCTCAAGTCCTTTCCAAAGCTTGAACACCTGATAATTTGATCTCTGTGTATAAAAAGAATGCCAAAAAGCTGTAAAGCAGTTCTCATAAATCACCTTACAAAGAGCTATTTTTATCCAAAGATATGAGAGAGAATCACTTTGAGATATTTCATTGGCTAAAATCAGATTCTCACTTTTAAAGCCAAGAACTAAAGAACTGTTAGAATTAGTTAGCATTATTAAAATCCTTAGAGACCACCTTAGTCAACATCAGCATTTCACAGAGGAGAGTACTAAGACCAAGATGGTTGCTCATTCTTCAACTGTCTCTCTTTCTGAACCTTCAATCATGCCTGCTTTCCTTGTTTTACTTTACTAATTTTCCTCTCCCTTTCTTGCTCTGCATTCCCCTCATCATTCTCCACTTCTGCAGCCATAGGGACACACATTTGAAAAAGTATAACTGACCACTTACATCAATGGAGAGATCATCCAAACAGAAAGTCAATGAGGAAGCAGTGGCTTTGAATGACACACTGGACCAGATGGACTAAACATATATATTCAGAACACTTTATTCTAAAACAGCAGAATATACATTCAAGTGCACATGGAACATTCTCCAGAATAGACCACATAATAAGCCACAAAACAAGTCTCAACCAATTCAAAAAGATCGAAGTCATACCATGCATTTTTTCTGACCACAATGCTATGAAACTAGAAATCAACCACAAGAAAACAACTTGAAAAGGCACAAATACAAGGAAGTTAAATAACATGCTACTTAACAATGAATGGGTCAACTAAGAAATCAAAGAAGAAATCAAAAGTTATTTGCAACCGAATGAAAATGAAAACACAGTGTGGTCCAAAATCCTTGAGATGCAGCAAAAGCTGTTCAGGGGGAAAAATTTACAGCAAATTTAGAGCAATACAGGCCCACTTCAAGAAGCAAGAAAAGTCTCAAATGAACAAGCTAACTTTACATCCAAGAAACCAGGAACTGTTTCTTTGAAAAGGTAAACAAAATTGATGAACCTTCAGCCAGACTCTCCCCGCCACCCGTACCAAAAAAAGAGTGAAGAGAGAAAGAGAGAGGACTCTCACAAATGGAAGAGGAGAAATAACCAACACCACAAAAATACAATGGAAATAGAATATTATGTAAAACTACATGCCAACAAATTGGACAACCTAGGAGAAATGAATAAATTCCTAAAAACATAGAACCTATAGAAACTGAAACAGGAAGAAATGGAAATGTGAACAGATTACCAGCAAAGAAATTGAATCAGTAATCAAAAAACTCCCAAAAAACAAAAGTGTAGGACCAGATGACTTCACAGGTGAATTCTACCAAACATCTGAAGAAGAGTTAATAGCTATTTTTCTCAAACTATTCCAAAAATGAAAAGGAAGGAACACTTCTAAATTCATTCTATGAGGCCAGTATTACCCTGATACCAAAGCCAGATTAATACGACACCACAGGAAGAAAAAAAAAAGGAACTACAGGCAGTATCTCTGATGAATATTTATGCAACAATTCTCAACAAAATACTAGCAAACCAAATCCAATGATACATTAAAAAAATCATCCAACATGATCAAGTGAGATTTATTCCCAGGATACAAGGGTGGTTCAGTATTTGCAAATTAATCAACATGATACATCACATTGACAAGAGAAAGGATAAAAACCATATGATCAGGAGAGGAGCAAGATGGCAGAGGAGTAGCAGATCTGGATTTCCTCTAGTCCCAGGAATTCAGCTAGATAAGGATCAAACCATTCTGAACACCTATGAACTCAACAGGAGATCAAAGAAAAGAACAGCACAACACTGAACAGAAAAGGGACCACTTTCTGGAAGGTCTCTTCTGATTTGTTTAGTGTATATTTTTCTGGGGTCATTGTTAACCTCTTAGCCTTTTGTTCTCTCATTCATCTATTCTCCTCTGGACAAAAGGACAAGATGGAAAAAAAATCACCTCAAAAAAAAGAACAAGAGGCAGTACCGACTGCCAGGGACCTAATCGATATGGACATTAGTAAGACGACGGAACTAGAGATCAGAATGATGATTTTAAGATACTAGCTGGGCTTGAAAAAAGCATAGAATATATTAGAGAAACCCTTTCTGGAGAAATAAAAGAACTAAAATCTAACCAAGTCGAAATCAAAAAGGCTATTAATGAGGTACAATCAAAACTGGAGACTCTAACTGCTAGGATAATTGAGGCAGAAGAGAGAATTAGTGATATAGAAGACCAAATGATGGAAAATAAAGAAGCTGAGAAAAAAGGAGATAAACAACTACTGGATCACGAGGGCAGAATTCGAGAGATAAGTGATAACATAAGATGAAACAACATTAGAATAATTGGGATCCCAGAAGAAGAAGAAAGAGAGAGAGGAGCAGAAGGTATATTGGAGCAAATTATAGCAGAGAACTTCCCTAATTTGGGGAAGGAAACAGGCATCAAAATCCAGGAGGCACAGAGAACCCCTCTCAAAATCAATAAAAATAGGTCAACACCCCGAAATCTAATAGTAAAACTTACGAGTCTCAGAGACAAAGAGAAAATCCTGAAAGCCACTCGGGAGAAGAGATCTGTAACCTACAATGGTAGAAACATTAGATTGGCAACAGACCTATCCACAGAGACTGGGCAGGCCAGAAACGACTGGCATGATATCTTCAGAGCACTAAATGAAAAAAAAATATGCAGCCAAGAATACTATATCCAGTTAGGCTGTCATTGAAAATAGAAGGAGAGATAAAAAGCTTCCAGGACAATCAAAAAGTAAAGGAAATTGCAAACACGAAACCAGCCCTCCAAGAAATATTGAAAGGGGTCCTCTAAGCAAAGACAGAGCCTAAAAGCAACATAGACCAAAAAGGGAAAGGAAGACAGACAATAAACAGTAATAGTCACCTACAGGCAATACAATGGCACTAAATTCATACCTTTCAATAGTTATCCTGAATGTAAATGGGCTAACTGCCCCAATCAAAAGACACAGGATATCAGATTGGATGAAAAAACAAGACCCGTCGATATGCTGTCTGCAAGAGACACATTTTAGACCCAAAGACACCCCCAGATTGAAAGTGAGGGGGTGGAAAACCATTTCCCATGCTCATGGACACCAAAAGAAAGCTGGGGTGGCAATCCTTATAGCAGACAAATTAGATTTTAAACCAAAGACTATAATAAGAGATGAGAAAGGACACTATATCCCACTTAAAGGGTCTATCCAACAAGAAGATCTAACAATTGTAAATATCTATGCCCCTAACATGGGAGCAGCCAATTATACAAGCCAACTAATAACAAAATCAAAGGAACACATTGACAACAATACAATAGTAGTGGGGGACTTTAACACCCCCTCACTGAAATGGACAGATCATCTAAGCAAAAGATCAACAAGGAAATAAAGACTTTAAATGACACACTGGACCAAATGGACTTCACAGATATATTCAGAACATTCCATCCAAAAGCAACACAATACACATGCTTCTCTAGTGCCCATGGAACATTCTCCAGAATAGATCGCAAATCAGGTGTCAACTGGTACCAAAAGATTGGGATCATTCCCTGCATGTTTTCAGACCACAATGCTTTGAAACTAGAACTCAATCACAAGAGGAAAGTCAGAAAGAACTCAAATACATGGAGGCTAAAGAGCATCTTACTAGAGAATGAATGGGTCAACCAGGAAATTAAAGAAGAATTAAAAAAATTCATGGAAACCAATGAAAATGAAAACACAACTGTTCAAAATCTTTGGGATGCAGCAAAGGCAGTCCTGAGAGGAAAGTATATAGCAATACAAGCCTTTCTCAAGAAACAAGAAAGGTCTCAAATACACAACCTAACCCTACACCTAAAGGAGCTGGAGCTAGAACAGCAAATAAAGCCTAAACCCAGCAGAAGAAGAGAAATAATCAAGATCAGAGCAGAAATCAATGAACTAGAAACCAAAAGAACAGTAGAACAGATCAAGGAAACTAGGTGCTGGTTCTTTGAAAGAATTAACAAGATTGATAAACCCCTGGCCAGACTTATCAAAAAGAAAAGAGAAATGACCCAAATAAATAAAATCATGAATGAAAGAGGAGAGATCACAACCAACACCAAAGAAATACAAAGAATTACAAGAACATACTATGAGCAACTACATGCCAGCAAATTAGATAATCTGGAAGAAATGGATGCATTCCTAGAGATGTATCAACTGCCAAAACTGAACCAGGAAGAAATAGAAAACCTGAACAGACCTATAACCACTAAGGAAATTGAAGAAGTCATTTGAATGTCAAGGAAATTTGAAGTCATCAAAAATCTCCCAACAAACAAAAGCCCAGGGCCAGATGGCTTCCCAGGAGAATTCTACCAAACATTTCAAGAAGAATTAATACCTATTCTTCTGAAACTGTTGCAAAAAACAGAAATGGAATGAAAACTTCCAAACTCATTTTATGAGGCCACCATTACCTTGATCCCCAAACCAGACAAAGACGCCCCCATCAAAAAGGAGAATTACAGACCAATATCCTTGATGAATATGGATGCAACAATTCTCACCAAAATACTAGCCAGCAGGATCCAACAGTACATTAAAACGATTATTCACCATGACCAAGTGGGATTTATTGCTGGGCTGCAAGGTTAGTTCAACATCTGCAAATCAATCAGTGTGAGAGAATACATTAGTCAAAGAAAGAATAAGAACCATATGATCCTCTCAAAAGACGCAGAAAAAGCATTTGACAAAGTACAGCATCCTTTCTTGATCAAAACTCTTCAGAGTATAGGGATAGAGGGTACATACCTGAATATCATAAAAGCCATCTATGAAAAACCCACAGCAAATATCATTCTCAATGGGGAAAAACTGAGAGCTTTCCCCAAAAGGTCAGGAACACTGCATGGATGTCCACTATCGCTACTGCTATTCAACATAGTATTAGAAGTCCTAG
Organism: Zalophus californianus; assembly: GCF_009762305.2. Taxonomy (NCBI): domain Eukaryota; kingdom Metazoa; phylum Chordata; class Mammalia; order Carnivora; family Otariidae; genus Zalophus; species Zalophus californianus. The sequence continues at coordinate 103,318,460 of NC_045602.1, read as the reverse complement.
CCACAGCAATCAGACAACAAAAAGAAATCAAAGGAATCCAAATTGGCAAAGAAGTCAAACGCTCACTCTTTGCAGATGATATGATACTTTATGTGGAAACCCTGAAAGACTCTACCCCAAAACTTCTAGAACTCATACAGGAATTCGGTAAATTGGCAGGATATAAAATCAATGCACAGAAATCAGTGGCATTGCTATACACCAACAACAAGAAGGAAGAAAGAGAAATTAAGGAGTCAATCCCATTTACAATCGCACCCAAAACCATAAGATACCTAGGAATAAATCTAACCAAAGAGGCAAAGGATATGTACTCAGAAAACTATAAAATACTCATGAAAGACATTGAAGAAGATACCAAGAAATGGAAAAACGTTCCATATTCATGGATTGGAACAACAAATACTGTGAAGATGTCAATGCTACCTAGAGCAATCCACACATTCAATGCAATCCCTATCAAAATACCATCCACTTTTTTCAAAGAAATGGAACAAATAATCCTAAGATTTGTATGGAACCAGAAAAGACCCCGAATAGCCAGAGGAATGTTGAAAAATTAAAGCAAAGCTGGCAGTATCACAATTCCGGACCTCCAGCTCTATTACAAAGCTGTCATCATCAAGACAGTATGGTAGTGGCACAAAAACAGACACATAGATCAATGGAACAGAATCGAGAGCCCAGAAATGGACCCTCTACTTTATGGTCAACTCATCTTCAAATGTCCGATGGAAAAAAGACAGTCTCTTCAATAAATGGTGTTGGGAAAATTGGACAGCCACATGCAAAAGCAGGAAACTGGACCATTCCCTTACACCACACACAAAAGTAGACTCAAAATGGTTGAAAGACCTAAATGTGAGACAGGAGTCCATCAAAATCCTAAAGGAGAACACAGGCAGCAACCTTTTCGACCTCAGCCGCAGCCACTTCTTCCTAGAAACATTGCCAAAGGCAAGGGAAGCAAGATCAAAAATGAACTAATGGGACTTCATCAAGATAAAAAGCTCTTGTACACCAAAAGAAACAGTCAACACAACCAAAAGTCAACCGACAGAATGTAAGAAGATATTTGCAAATGACATATCAGATAAATGGCTAGTATCCAAAATCTATAAAGAACTTCTTTAACTCAACACCCAAAGAACAAATGATCCAATCAAGAAATGGGCAGAAGACATGAACAGACATTTTTCCAAAGAAGACATCCAGATGGCCAACAGACACATGAAAAACTTCTCAACATCACTCGGCATCAGGAAATCCAAATCAAAACCTCAGTGAGATATCACCTCACACCAGTCAGAATGGCTAAAATTAACAAGTCAGGAAACGCCAGATGTTGGTGGGGTTGCGGAGAAAGGGGAACCCTCCTACACTGTTGGTGGGAATGCAAGCTGGTGCAACCACTCTGGAAAACAGTATGGAGGTTCCTCAAACAGTTGAAAATAGAGCTACCCTATGACCCAGCAATTGCACTACTGGGTATTTACCCCAAATATACAACTGTAGAGATCTAAAGGGGTACATGCACCCCGATGTTATAACAGCAATGTCCACAATAGCCAAACTATGGACAGAGCCAAAATGTCCATTGACAGATGAATGGATAAAGAAGTGGTATGCAGCCATTAAAAGGAATGAAATCTTGCCATTTGCAACGACATGAATGGAACTGGATGGTATTTTGCTGAGTGAAATAAGTTAATCAGAGAAAGACATGTATCATATGACCTCACTGATATGAGGAATTCTTAATCTCAGGAAACAAACTGAGGGTTGCTGGAGTGGTGGGCGGTGGGAGGGCTGGGTGCCTGGGTGATAGAAATTGGGGAGGGTATGTGCTATGCTGAGCACTGTGAATTTTGCAGGACTGTTGAATCACAGACCTGTACCTCTGAAACAAGTAGTACGTTATATGTTAAAAAAAAGAAGAAGAAGAAGAAGAAGACGATAGCAGGAGGGGAAGAATGAAGGGGGCGAAATCTGAAGGGGAGACGAACCAAGAGAGATTATGGACTTTGAAAAACAAACTTAGGGTTCTAGAGGGGAGGGGGTGGGGGATGGGTTAGCCTGGTGAGGGTATTAAGGAGGGCACATTCTGCATGGAGCACTGGGTGTTATACGCAGACACTGAATCATGGAACACTACATCAAAAACTAATGAGGTAATCTATGGTGATTAACATAATAATAAAAAAAAGATGTGATATATAATATTCAGCCACAAAATGTAATGAGATCTTGCCATTTGCAACAACATGGATGGAGCTACAGAGTATAATGCTAAGTGAAATAAGTCAGAGAAAGAAAAATACCATATAATTTCCCTCAAAAGTGGAATTTAAGAAATGAAACAAAGGAGCAAAAAAAAAAAAAATAGAGAGACAACCCCAGTAACAGACTCTTAACTATAGAGAACAAACTGATGGTTACCAGAGGGGAGGTAGGTAGTGGGTTGAGGAAAATAGGTGATTGGGATTAAAGAACATACTTATCATGGTGAGCACTGATTATAGAATTGCTGAATCACTACATTGTACTCCTGAAACTAACATAACACTGTATGTTAACTATACTGGAATTAAGATTAAAAATTTAATAAAAAAGTATAACTTAAATGTGGGGGCATAAATATAAATGTCTTGTATCATTGTCTTTTAGTGAGCATCTCTCTCAACTCATCCTAGCCCCACTTAATTTATCATCTCATTTCTTTAATTTGGATACTTTTAATATGGCTTTATCATGAGAGGCATAAAGATTTCAATAGTTAGTGGTGATTTGGGGGATTTCAAGCTGAAATTTTTGTCTTTTCAGTCTTAACAATAAAACAATACAGAAAGTACCCAAATCAACAGGATAAATCCAAGTTGCAAAATTATACCCATATTCAAATTACAATATTGGTATTTAGATTCTTTTTCTCTTAGAAAAGATGCTTTGACAATAGTTTGTAATGACAGCAGAGTCTCTTATGTGTAACAGAGACCACACCATAAAGACACTGAGAAATTGACACTCAACTTCCGATATTAATTGTCCCAGTGCCACGCTGGTAGCTTTAAGCTAAGTTACTTTGGAAAGTATTCCCAGGCATGACTGTAGTCAGGAAATCATTCTACAATTTGTAAATACCGCTGGAGGGCAAAATGTGGAAGTGGGAATAAACTGAATTTAAAGACACAAACAATCGTACCTTGTTTGTGGGTGTGAGAGAAAGAGAGAGAGAGAAGCTTGCTCTGATCCACAGAGCATACGAGAGGAAGTCTTCTGAATTTCAGAATAGACCAGAGGCGGAATGAAATCTAAATCTGGCAAGCTACTTTCTACAGTGTCTCCATCTGATGAGTTTGCAAATCTCCAGTGGAAAAAAAAAATCTATGATTCCATTCATATAGCTTTAGGGCATCATGTCTATAAGCACTATAACGTTTGACCTTCATGAACAAGGGGGTGGTTTTAATTCTTTGCAAAGCTGTAGTTTGTGCAGCTGTGGACACTCCTTCAACATTTTGGGAGAAGGTACTGAGCATATTTAAAATAACACAAGATTCTTAATCACTTTCTCTGTCAACTAGAATTGGTGGTTTCCTGAAGTGCTACATGAAACCACATGAGATTTCTCCTGGTGGGCTAAAAAAGTGGTGTTCCTTCCATATGATACTCTTTACATATTCAATTGTTAAGTACTTTGTGGAGGCAGAGAAAAGCTTTTTAAATTCATAACATTTTTCCTTTTTCTTCAAAATGAAAAATTCATAATTTTAACATAATTTTTATATAAGCAACTGAATAAGAGGCATATAATCCATATTCATTTAGAAAACAAATTACTAGTTGCAGGTGAACAGCATTTTGTCATGTGTCATTCGGTTTCAGAATTTCTGCTCACTTTATTTTTTGTTGTTTTTTGCATTTATCTTTTTTTAAGATTTATTTATTTATTTGAGAGAAAGTGTGAGCACGCACCAAGGGAGCAGGGGCAGAGGGAGAGGGAGAGAGAATCTTAAGCAAACTCTGCGCTGAGCACAAAGCTCGACATAGGGCTCATCCCATGACTCTGAGATCATGACATGAGCTGAAACTAAGAGTTAGACACTTAGCTGACTCCACCACCCAGGCTCCCCGAGAGTTTCTGCTCACTTTAAATCTATTCCTGGTGACACTGGGATACCTGAGATTGTACTATGAAATCTACACTTAGATGGGGCAAAAACATTTAATAGAGCTAGGGTATTCAAGCAAGAGATGCTTTAAAAATTTACACTGAGCATATTCCCTATTTTGGGGGATAAGGAAAATTTTACATTTCACCAGTTATGGAAGGACTCTTAAGTGGAAGTTGAAGTGAACTGGCACCACAGATCCAATTCATCACTGTGATAACTTAATATCATTCATCGATTGCTAATCAGGGCAGCTGGTAGCTTACTGCCCTTTTAACCTAGCTTGGTGTTTTTATGGAAGAGACATATTAAATGTAATAAGGCTTAGTTCTTACCTGTCAAGTCCTTTCTTCCATTGTCCTTTACACAAAAGAGTAGCTGGCTTCAAACCTCTCTAACTCATGGTTTCAGTATTCTTACCGCATCCTTGACCCTTACCGTTTCAGTACACATGCTTGAATCTCAAAAGCCAGAGCCTCCACCTTGGCCTGAGGACTTGCTCTGAAGCCAGATTTGCCTGTGCAAGAGGCAGGCTGGAGGTACTTAGGGAATGAATGTCCCCCCAGAGCAGCCTTCAACCAAAGACTGATGGGAGTTAGTGTTCAACAGTTACGCTCCTGCAGCCCTTGAGGAAGCTAATCCTGAAGCATGTGTTCTACACTGTCTCCCACAGTTCTCCAGTTAGAACTGAGCCCTAGTTGTCCACAATCACTTCTTTGATAAAGCAGCCTTATTGGCTGCCTTCCATTGTCAATCTCATTGCTCCTGGCTCCTCTACCAATGCTTCCTAAAACTCCTCCCAAACAATTTACTTTATAAATCTTTGTCTCAGGGCCACCTTCTGGGGAAATTCTGGAGAATCTTTAATAGAAACATCTTCAGCCTGACTATCCCTCAAACCCCCAAATAACTAACTAAGCCACCTCCTATTCCCAGTTATTGAAGGTCCAAATTTCTACTTTCAGACATATTTTCATATTGGCTTTTGTCTGGGGCATACTATTACTTTGGAAAATCCTCAAAAGAAAAAAACATGTAACACATATAATATCTTCAAGGAGACATATCTCTATATATCTCCTTAAATCATACTTAACAAGCACTTGCTTCAGACTGAAGCTCTGGTCAGCCAGCAGCCAGCAGCCAGCAGAGGCCTGGCTCATATAATCCTCAAGAGCTGTGTGGCTCAGCAGCTCTGGAAAATTAAGTTCAATCTTAAAATTAAAACGTTGCAGGGATAATTTCTGACATTCAGCTTTTCAGATAACTGGCCTGCACAGAATAAAAAGAACATTCATCTATCTTTCCTTTTCCTCTAAGCAATTTAAGGACTTAAGCAATTAAGTTTAATGCAGTTTACAGAGGCCCAAGGCAGTATTCACCTATATCAAAATCACTTGTGAAGCTTTCTTAAAATATATTTTTTTCTGAATTCCATCTTGAGTCTAGAGAATCAGAACTTCTGGAATTGAGGAATTCACATTTTATAATCCCTCCCCCCCTAAAATAATGTCTATAAACTTATGTTACATCGGCTTGGTGCTTGATAAGTTTTTTTTTTCACTTTTCCTTTCTTCTAATCTCATAGTTAAGTTGAATCAGATTGCCCCATTCTTTTGACAATCTAAAGGAAACATATTTGCATGTACACCCTGTAGAACAGTATTGACTTAAGCCTACGCTTAACACAAAATAATAAACTTAATAATATGTGCAAATTCCTATAATAAAAACAAAACAATAAATGCATAGAAATATGAGGAAGAAATTACACCCATTAAATGCATCTAGCCTGATGAGTGATAGGATGGCTGCCTATTCAAGCTGGAAATTTTACACATGATCGAAGCTTTATTTAGTCTAATGGAATGTGCTTCCTGAATTTGACTGTGACTAAGCCAGAGCACAATAGCAAGTATTATGTGATTGGCCTGAGCTCATTCCCAACTCTAAGTCATTGTGATTCAGTCTTGACTACCTCTTTCTCTCAGGTAGCTAATAACCTTGCTGTTCTTCTCTGGTTTAAAAATTCATTCAGGATATTACAGAAACAGACTTGGCAGTCTGTTTGCATCATGGGTTCATCTTTGTAGCCTCTCTCTTAAAACTTCTGAAATCACTGAAGATTTAGCCTCATTCTACAGTACAGGAAACACAAGCTCAGTGATTTATGGAAGCAAAATTCACAGCAAATGTTATTAGTGGCCAAGATTAATGAGCCCATCTCACTGCTAGATAATCACATGGGTGGACTAGTGCCATACTTATTGCACCAGCCAAGTAGAGATAACCCCAAAATGTTTTTTTTTGGGAAGAATTTAATATTTGAAATTTCCAAGAATGATATTATTCTTAGAAGTTTCAGAACACTCATACGTATCCTTACATTTATTTGTCTTTATTTTAAGAGAGGTAGTGGTGTACCAAAATCTAATTGGAATGTGTGACTTCTGAACATTCTTAATCTAAACTTTTCCTGTCCTCCTACATTGCTTAGCCACTGAATATAAACCCATAAATGAGCCTCAGATGTAAAAATGTTCATAGAGTCTGGGAAAATTTTTGTTATTCCAGTAGTCACCTGGGTTGTCCATGTAAGCATCCATATTGATACTCAAATTGTTTTGAGAGTTTGAATTGATCACGCAGGGGACCTTGATTTTAGGGGAAAAATACTTCATTCCCAAACAATCCCTCAAGGCTGGTACATTTCTAACGTAGATGTTATGACTGGCCAGGGGTATTGTGAAATGGCCATCTACCATAGCCCTTCGGACTTCCCAGGAAAGTGGTAAATCTCCCTGCTTTTTGTATCATTTTCAAACTCAGGTTAGGTCTTGCCTTTCTAAGACTTCTCTTTACATACCATGCCTCTGAGTCTATCCCCACACAGTAAGGAGATATTTGAATTTTACCATCAATTGAAGAAAATCCTATGTTTCTCTTGTCATTTTTTTCAGAGATTCAGGTGTGGACTCATTCTGGACCACTGGTCTGACTATGAATTCTAGGAAGTGTGCAGTTATCAGATAGTAATCTAGAATTCATGACTTATGAAAGACATATAGTTTATAATAATTCAAACCACATCTCAAGTTTCCCCTCCTCTAGAGTCTAGAGTGAAGGGAAAACATCATCAGGCAATATCCCAGATAGAAACACTAGAATTCTGGATCTCCAGCAATATAAGCCCAAGCACTTCAATCTTGCTGAGAGCATTTCTCATATTCTTTTTTTTTTTTTCCTCATATTCTTTACATTATGGAACTTAACATGGTTAGTTCAGGCTGACTTCCATCTATTTCTTACTTGTGGTCCTGGACCTCTTCCACTTTGCTGTCACATTGCTAAGCTCAGGGTAAGGGAAGGCAGACTTCTCCCCCTAGCATGATAGTGTTATCATATTGGTTAGGTCCCTGACAGATCTGATGACTTAATTTGGTATAAATTCTTTTAGTATAGACATTCATATTTGACTCATGTTTCCATTTCTTAGGGTCACTCTCTTTGTGAATGCAGGTTAGCTTCTCTTGGAGATAGTTCTAGAGATGATATAAATAAAAATATACAGTTGAACACATCAAACAATTCCTTGCTTCTTAAAATCTTTCGATAAAGCTCAGTCCTCTTGAATCTAGAATGTACATTCTAGGGCAGTAAAAATGGGGAAAGATAACAATTGACTGAAAAAATCCACTCCCCAAGCAACCAACTTGCTGAAAGCCAACATGGTTGCCATTTGCATATGAACGTTGATCATTCAGGAAATATCTAGGATTCTTGGGACACCTGGGTGGCTCAGTCAGTTAAGCGGCTGCCTTTGGGTCAGGTGATGATCCCAGAGTCCTGGGATTGAGTCCCAATTTGGGCTCTTTGCTCAGCAGGGAGCCTGCTTCTCCCTCTGCCTGCCTCTCCCCTCTGCTTGTACCCTCACTCGCTCTCTCTTTTGCGCTGTCTAGCAAATAAATTAATAAAATCTTAAAAAAATATATCTAGGATTCTTGGGGCACCTGTGTGGCTCAGTTGGTTAAGCATCTGCCTTCAGCTCAGGTCATGATCCTGGAGTCCCAGAACTGAGCCCCACGTCAGGCTCCCTGCTCAGTGGGGAGTCTGATTCTCCCTCTGCCCCTCACTCCACTTATGCTCTCCCTCTCAAACTAAATAAAATCTTTAAAAAAATTTAAAAAATATCTAGGATTCTTAACGTGAGAAAACTATTTTTGTTTTATTTAGTATCATGTGGATTGCTATTTTTTAAAAAACAAACAACACCAACAACAATTATAAAAGAATTTGTTAAGCTTGACTATCTGGAGGGAAGAAACTATTTTGATTAATTCTTCTCTGTGCAAAAATCTGTTAATTTTTCATAATAAAATTGTTTAGGTTTCTACCACTATGGAATTCCATGGAAACTGAAATGCCAAGCCATACTGTTGTACTGGTCTTCATGAAGAATCCAGGGTACCTTCCTTGTCTTCCCCTTACCAGCTTATGGTCAGAGGACAGGACTCACTCCTTGAAAATCAGTTTCTCAATTTAAAAATGAGAATGAAAGTACCTGTTTCATTTCTTTCTAAGTGGGATAAAGTTGGACTCAAATATTGACCAATGAGACAGGTACCAGTTGGAGAGCTGAAATATGTTATTTTTTTATGGTGGCAAAACAAGTAATATGAGGGGGAAAGAGGGTTTTCCAGGGTTTACTGATGACTGAGTGTATAAGTAGAAAATCCAATCTTCTGGCTATTAATACAAACAACTCTGGATAGCCCAAATAGTTTAGTAAACTCTGGGCAAATATTTAATCAATATATTGTGGTCTGACTACTGGAGACTATAAATCCTTTATCCTAAGGCTCAATGCAATCATGCTTACTGCAGCTCTGAGAGCTTGTCTGGGGAGAATGATGATTGGTGTTGCTCAGACCTATCCATCTAACACTAAATCCACCTATTTGACCAGTCCTACTAAAGCCATATCAGTCACAGGAAACTGTATTCTGAGACTGTGCTATTTAATTTGCTACTAAAAAAACAGCATTTTCTATCATGCTAAGTATCTCATCCTATTGGTTCTACAAAGCAATGTTTTTATTGGTTTATTTCAGGTGGAGGAAATCTGTCCATTAAGTCTAGAAGGCATGCGAATTATTTTTTTCCTTTTAATTTTAGGAAAAAAAATTCAGGCTAATGCAATCTATTGTCTTGTTATACCTAATTACTATGCCCCCTCTTGTAAGAGAATTATAAATCTCTTATGTGTTGCCATGTGAATTGCAGTGACTTCCCTTGGAGGAATGACTTCCTTGGCTCAATGATACCACCCTGCCTATGTAACTTGCTTTCATTAGTGGAATGTAAGCAAAGTAACATATGCCATGTCTAAAGCTGTGAGTCATGTATGATTCAACCATCTCCATTTTTCTGCACTGAGAAAGATATGTACCAAAGAAAGGCTGCTTCTTCTCCTTATGTTCCGGGATGAATGTACGTGGAGCAGAGTCATAACTAATGTGCAGCTACCATAGCCTAAATACAAAATAAACAGGAAATAAACCTTTATAAACCTTTGTTGCTGGGTTTCAGAAATTGTTAGTTATTGCAGCATAATGTAGCAAATACTGTCTTACACATTTAACAAAATGCTGAACATAGTGAAAAAAAATTTCATCTCAGGGACTTATAATAGCCAAAATCCTTCTCAAGCCAGATTTCTTTTTCTTTTTATTACAAACATACAAGACATTTCCACTTCATGGAACTTATTCCTTTAAAAAAGTAGTATTTATGACACATAAGCTAAGACTTTATCTTTATATCTACCTTGTCTGTGTCATATATTATGCCAGGTCCTTACAAATATTTTCCAAGTCTTCAAAATAATTGTATAATGAGAAATTACTCTGGGGCTCTAAGGAGGACACTGGGGGTCGGAGGTTGACATTACACAGGCCACAAAGACACGGTATTGCAACCCATGCCATGGCCCCCATCCATGCACATTTTTTATTTTTTTATTATTTTTTTATTATTTTTTTTTTTTAAAGATTTTATTTATTTATTCGAGAGAGAGAGAATGAGAGAGAGAGAGCATGAGAGGGAAGAGGGTCAGAGGGAGAAGCAGACTCCCCGCTGAGCAGGGAGCCTGATATGGGACTCGATCCCGGGACTCCAGGATCATGACCTGAGCCGAAGGCAGTTGCTTAACCAACTGAGCCACCCAGGCGCCCCATGCACATTTTTTAAATCACGTCTTAATCATCCTTCAAATTAGATGATGTTTTTGAAAAAGCAGAAAGAATAGGTTTGAGAGATATACGATTCAACAGAGAAGACATAGTTCCACAACCAAAGCCCCCACATCCTTCCCCAGAGCTCCACTTGAGGGATAAATTGATCTTTTCCTGCTGGTGGCATACTGCCTCTTCTCCATTTACCTTAGACACTGTATCTTTTCCATCATCCAGTGTAACTACGCAGATTTCAAGGACATGGTTTAGATAACTACAGACAAAAATTTTAGCAGGATGGGATTTCCTTTTAACATTTGCATTTTTGTTACCTCTATTAACAAAAGTACTCATTGTTTTGGCAGATAAATTGAAAAATGTATTAAAGCTTTAAAATGAAAACTTGCTGTGATGCATTTCTCTGAATGTAGTTTATAGATCAATTAAAAATTGGCATACACTTAACAGTTACACTACAGGATTAGTCTACATGTTTAAATTGATAGATTCATTTATTAGGTCGTTTATTCAGTACATTCTATGTAATAGACTGGGCCTTTGGATACAGTGAATCCCACAGTCGAGATCTACCCTCACATCACTTAAATCTATATGGAAGACAGACAATGAACAGGTTAAAAAAGGGACAATCAAAACTGTTAAATATTAGAATACAGCCTATGAAGGAAGTCATCAAGGCTAAGAAGACGGAGATGCCTTCTTTGGATAAAGTGGCCAGTTGGGAAAGTGATAATTAAGCTGAAACTTAGCAAAGAACCAAGCAAAGAACTGGTGAAAGACCACCTCAGAGGGAAGACTGAGGAAAAAGTGTGGAGCCAGGAAAGGAACAGCAAGAACAGAAAGAAGGCCAGTGGGCTGAAATGTAATGAGCAATGATGAGAGTGACCAGAGGTGGTGAAGAGATGGAGGAGAAAGTGGAGTTTGTTTCAGGTAGAACCTTGAAGAATTTAATTAGGAGCTTGGGTTATTTTTCAGGGCAAAGGAAAGCCATCAGAGAGATTTTATGACTAATGATTTAGCAAATTCATTTCAGATGCATAGCAAAATGAACTAAAAGAGGGTAGGTATGGAAATTTTTTTTACCTATACATATTGTCAATACTGATCACACAGTTTCTGTATACCTCAGAAGAAATGAAAATAACTCATTCTGTAATGACTTAGCTAATAGGAAAGACAGAAAAGGGGAGATTCCAATTAGGAAACTATTAAAGGAATCCAGTTAATAGGTGAGAGTAACTTGGTCCAGATGGAGAAAGTTGAGCAGATCTGAGGTATGTTGTGGAAGTACAATACACAGAATTTGGTGATGGGTTGGATGTGGAGTGTAGTACAAGAGCACTCAAGAATGGTTAGCAGTTTTCTAGCTGTAGATGTAAGAGTATTCTTTTCAGATGCAAAAAAAAACACCTGGGCAATAAAAGGACAGGAGGAGAGAATCACACCTTCCATTCTGGACACTAAAGGTATTCGAGGGACAGACATATAGAGATATCAATTGTGGGATCCAAAAAGTAAGTACTGGTTTGAAACGTAAATGTGAAGAACTACTCCTTTAGATCAGGGGTTAGCACACTACCTCATGTGGGCCAGATCTAGCCACTGTCTGTTTTGTATGGCCCCACAAGCTATGAATGCTTTTTCATATTTATTTATTTTTAAATGTGTGTGTGTATATATACATATATATTATTTAAATTCAATTAATTAACATATAATGTATTATTAGTGTCAGAGGTAGAGTTCAGGGATTCATCAGTCTTATATAACACCCAATGCTCATTACATCACATGCCCTCCTTAATGCCCATCACCCCCGTTACCCCATCCCCCACCTCCTCCCCTCCAGCAATTGTTTATTTCCTATGATCAAGAGTCTCTTATGGTTTGTCTCCATCTCTGATTTCATCTTGCCTTATTTTTTCCTCTCTTCCCCTCTGATCCTCTATTTTGTTTCTTAAAATCCACATCTGAGTGAGATCATATAATTGTCTTTCCTCTGATTGACTTATTTCGCTTAGCTGTTTTTTCATATTTAAATTGTTGGGAAAAATTCAACACAAGAAGACTATTTTATGACACATGAAAATTATAGGAAACTCAATTTGTAGTGTCCATAAATAAAGCTTTATTGGAACATAGCCACATTCATTCATTTATGTATTATCTATGGCTGCTTTCATGCTATGACTGCAGAGTAATTGTGACAGAGACCATATGGCCTGCAAAACCAAAAACATACACTATCTGCCTATTTACAGAAAATGTTTGCCTACCACTAATTTAGATATTAAACCTAAGGGATTGGATGGTGGAAATCCTAGAAAGTTTTGCTTTGCCTTTGCATCCAGCTACCCAGATGTCCTGGAAGAATGTGGGAACCTGGAAAGAGGACCATCTATTCACTTGCCTGCTGTGAGTTCCACTTGTGGACTCTCTAAGGATGAAATAACATCAGAAGAGAATGATGAATTAGAAGAGCCAGACAGAGTTCCTGCATTGCAAGCTCCAAATTAACTGTATAGTGAACAGATTTGCAAAGTTAAAAAAAACACATGGGAAAAGGGCCTTCTGTTTATTTTTTCTCCTTATTAATTCACCACAACCACCATCAAGTGTCCCAGTTTTTGTCTGGGAAGAGAGGCTGACAGGGCCAGTGATCAAAAAGCAGCTGGAAAACCCCAAGAAATTGTGGAACTCTCATAAAAGAATCAAAGGACAATGTTTTTCAAACCACTTGAAAAACTGAAGAGTCCATTCTGGTCATGTTATTGTGCTTTTCGTGATGTGTTAACAACTGTAATGAAGGACATCAGCAGTTGTGGACTGGAGTGGAATGTTGGCAAAGAAATTCCAGTCTCCTAAATGACAGGATTCACAGGATCTTTTAGGGAAGCCCATGATTAGTATGAAAATAATGTCCATGATGTATCTTAAGAACGAACCCAGATAAGTAATTGTTCAGTAAAATTTCAAACAAATGAATGTTTATAATAAAGAATAAAACGTATTGCTTATTAAATATATTTATACTTATCTTCTACTTGATCTATACAAATTGTCAGTATTTATTATGTAGTTTCTGTAGAGCTCAGAAACAATGATAATATCTCTTTCTGGAAAGGTTTAACTAATAGAGGAAAGAAAAGAGGATGTTTCAGTTGTTTACCTCAGGACTGCAACTTGAGAGTGAATGTCAAGGAAACCACTAAATCTTAAAAAACAAAACAAAAACCTCTTTAGTTCAATATATCCACCAAGCATTTGAGTATAGGTGGTATTTTATTTGTGTTTTTGAAATATTGACTGTGACACAAGGAAGGCTGGAAGATGCCACATCCATTCTTTTTCTTTTTTTTCCCTAGAATTTTACTATTTCTAATTGTGGTGAACCAGCCTAATTCTACCAGTCATGCCTGCTTACAATGACATATCGGCTTTTCCATTTCCTGGTCACTTAAGTTATCCATCTACTTACTTACCGCGGATACTGCCAAAAACTATAGTGAGGAAAAACATTATCCAAGCTATTATATGTTGAGCTATTATTTTTAAAAAATGGCATTTATGTATAAATAGTTCCAGGTGTAGAACTAAGTTCATGTATTAAACTTTCTGGAAACTTCCTTCTAGAAAATTTTATCATAAAATAGACTCATAAAATTATTTTGTCATAATACATATCATAATGTAGAATCTGCCTATTTGTGCATATGTGCACACATGTACGTGCACATGTGCATGCACACACATGCCAGCCATTCTGTACATTTCTTAAGGCAGTGACTACTCAGTAAATGTTGGACAAAAGGAATAGAGACACATGCATACATATATGGTAGCTTTGATCTGGACCAATGTAACATTCCAGTGGTCATGACCATGCCTTATTCTATTTAGAGGGCAGCAGTGTTACTAGCAGAGCACCTTGCATAATACCAAATGCCCAATAAACAGTGGCTTAATGTGGAATAAAATCAGTAATGCCATTTTCTTTTTCAATACTGAAGGGCATGGCATAACTTTCAATAAATACTAGATTGTTTTCAGATGAAAATAATGGCATTTTATAGTTTACAAAGTGCTCTTATATCCAATTTTTCATTTAATCCTTATTATAGCCCACAAACTAGATATCCTTACTCACATTTTAAGGTAAGAAAATTAAGCACAGAGAAGTTATAGGACTTGCTCAAGGTCATCACAAAATAAGTCGCCATGTTGGGAAGCAAACCAAACCTTGATCTCTTTGCACCATATAATTTCTGTGTAGCCGTCATAAGCCAAAAAAGTCTGTCATTTGGGATGCTGATGGACAATTTGTATCATCACCATTTTAAATCAGTATTTATGGTATCTATACCTACAAAGCCACCTTCTTTTTTTCTTTATAAATTTAAGGGCTGGGTATTTGCCTTGTGAAAATTCACTGAAATTAGAAACATCTTCTGCACTGTGTCTCGTGATGTCAGGCTTTGCTGCCTGCTTATTAGCCTTTTAAGTCTTTCATGCTATCAAACTCAAAGAACCTCCAAAGTTCCAAAATGTCTCAAGTCACATCTTCACCCTTCCCATCTGTGTAGTTTGTCTGAAATTCCAAGTTATTCCATTGAAAGTTTTAATAAACGATTGTTTGCTTTGATAATCTTATGCTGCCAGTCACTTATCCTCCTTTCTTCTTTATTTTTCCCATGAGTTCATTTAAAAAATCTATTTTGATTAGTAAGAGAGGCTTATTTTTCCATTTTGGTTTTGGTGTTTCATTGGATTTTGTTTTGTCTTCTTTGATGTCAAGTTTCAGTGTAAAAATTTAGACTAAAAAGGCATACATGTACAAAAATATAACCCCATATTTCTAAAGCTACAATTAACAAAATGACTTTTGGAAAGGAAGAAGGTAGAAAAGGTCTTGGTAAACTTGGTAAAATGCATGTTTTGAGGGGTTTGAAGACCTAGAGTTGAGGTCCCTGCTGTGGTACTTTTTATCACTTTCTTTTGACCCAAGCCCCATCACCTATCAGGGCTCCATCTCTGTTTCTTTTTCCTAGGCTATGGGTATGATGAGGGCTTTTGAGTGGCTTTTAGGGTCTTGAGAGGACAGAAAGAAGCACAATTTAAATTCTTGGGCACTTTATAATTGCCAAGTAGCATTATGCAGGCAAACATAAAAATAGGTTATTAAATGTCATCAAAGAGAAAAAGCAACTGTCATCTCTGCTCCACTGTTGCTAGGGAAAGAGGCTCTTTGTCCCTTTAAGAGCTCTCAAATGCATTTCCAATTACATCTTAAAAGCCTTCCTGGTTGTGTAGTTTAGGTGCATCCGGTAGCACAGCCGTGTTCCGATCTTCCTGGCAGATGTCATAATTTACTGTCACCCTCATGCAGGAATGCAGTGCAAGGGGCCCCCATGCTGGCTCTGTGATCCATTGCCTGACAAGTCCTGGGTGTCAACCTTAGGCAGGCCCAGCAGAGGTGGAACGCCATTTACCTGATAGTGCCTGTGATAAAGTGGGCAATTAGATGCACTTGGAAAATCCTGGCTGGAAACTGGCTGGCATTTAAGAAACATTACAGCCAAGTCAGGCTTCATAAAAGTTAATGGGGAAAAATTAAGTCTTTCAAGAACTACCTTGGTCTCTAAGGAAGTCAGGAACACAGGATTCAATAGCTTTATCTGTCTCCTCCACCTTCCCACTCTATTTCCTCCAGACAGGGTAATATATTCTCATTGGAGGTGGGAGTAAAGGGGAGAGAAATGAGAGTTAAGATTTCAAGTTTTTGATCTCAGAGCCATGGTATTTCTTTACTCTTCAATCCCTTCTTTTCCCCTCCCTGCCACAGTCACAGTGCTAGGATTTAATCTGGCACATTAGCTTACGTTTTGTCTCTCACTGGAGTTTCTTGAGTTTGGTGCCAGCTTGAGAGCATGATTTGTTTGACATGTATTCAACGGCCCCCTCTTCATTTCCTCCTAACTGGATAGCTTCAGCTTCTCAATGATTAATGAGTCTGGAAGGTGAGTGACAGTTATCTTAAAGGGCTCTCAAAAGTTTGTTTCAAGAGACTAGCCAAAATCTCCCGCTGCATTAACTACAGTTAGATTTCCTGTTGATAACAGCCCATGGAAAATAACTGCTTGCCCCCCAAGCTACCACAAGCAAAACTCTGTTTATCAGCCAACATTGTGCATGTTCTCTCCATTGCCCTGTGCATTTGCGACTTCCCTTCAGGCTGATAAACATTTTACCTATGAGAAGTAGGAAGTACATCATGAGGCTGGTCCAACACTGGGCCTCATTTGGAGTGGAGGCTTTCTGAAATTGAAAAGTTAGGAATGATCTGGAAAATGTGCTTACAGACAGTGGAACAGGAAAGCAATTCCCTCCCCAAGGCTAGTTCCTCCTCTTCTGTTAGATGGAAAAGGTGGGAGGAAGGGACAGGGTGTTCTCTGTGTGATTGGAATTCCCCTCTAGAGTCATAGGGGATGAGCAAGCCTTTGGTTTTCATTTTTTATAGTTTGTTTTGCACCTAGAATAATATGCTTGCAGAGAGGAGTCAGAGGTGTCCACATGAAGTTTTTTCCTTTCTAAATAATGATGAGCTCTACACCAAGCTGAGGACTACTAAGGAAAGCTAGTGGCTGGATGGTAGGGCCTGTATGGGTTCTGGCCTGATTGTAAGGAGACCAGAAGGACCTCCAGGACATGCCCTGATGCCAAGCCACTTCACTGGGGTGGGGAAAGAATGATTGGGTCTGCTCACCAAACTTTTGAGAGGACATCTGGGATTCTGGGTCAATACAGTCTCTTTAATGAATAAATAGGTTTGTTTTAGGTTGTTGGAGGTTCAGGAGTGGGAAGCTAAAGAGGAAAGCAAATGCTTCTAGACCCCAAAAGAGTTCTGGAGACTGAGATGATAGAGTGCCCTTTACCCATACATACATTGGTCCCTCATGTCATTCTGTGGTACTGCCAGAATAGACCCAAGTTACATTTTCCTTATTAAACCATTTCACACTGGGCTTGAAGCCCACTCAACATCTTTGGAGAGTATCCTTGAATGAGGGGTCTACAAGACAGTGTTAAAGGAAGTTCCCCTGGGGAAAATAGTTTTTGAAAATTATTTCTACATGCATATTTAGTTGAATATGCATGAAACAGGGTTTTCAAAAATCCAGGTCCCCTGGGGAGCAGTCCCACCTTCAAGGACTGGCACTGTAGAGAACCAGAGACTTTCATGCTCTGAGCCACAAGACCTCCGAGGTTGCTGTGGTAAACTGTAATCAAGACCCAATTCTTTACCTCTCCCTCTATACTGTTTGAAGCTTCTCCTGTCAAGAGGTGGCATCAATATTCCTACCCCTTGATTCTGTCCCTGTTACTTTCCTGGGCCAGTTGTGGAGGTTATGCTGTGCCAATTCTGTCTAAACGCTAAGTGCCTTGTGTGTTTCCTTTTGCTCACTCAGCACTCTTCTATCATGGGCATGACAACATGCCCTGAATAACCCGCTGGAGGTTGAGACAGGAGGGACAGAGCCATGTTATCACAGTTGTCCTGAGACCATCTTAAATCAGCCAACAGCTAACTGACCTCTAGAAATGTGAATGGACCCACTTGAGCCCAGCCTCAATAAATCTGTTTTGAGCCAGAGTTTGGGGGTGGTTTGTTATACAGCATGACTGCAGCAATAAATAGCTGATATAGCTGCCCTCTTCTTAATGCTTTATTTCCATGTCTCTGTTCTTTGGTCACCCATTCAGATCTTCGCTAGTGTGCCAGTCTGATGTCTTCTTTTACCTTACAGGATTTTTTATTCCTCCCTTTTGCTTTACCTTTATTCCCTCTTTCCCCATACCTTCTCCTTCTTAACAGAACTCTTTTTTTTTTTACAGTATTTTTTTAAATGATTTATTTATTTTTAGAGAGAGCGAGCGAGCAAGCATGCACTGAGCAGTGTGGTGGGGAGAGGGAGAGAGAACATCTCAAGCAGACTCTCTGCTGAGTGAGGAGCCCCTCGGGGCTCAATCCCATGACCCCAAGATCATGACCTGTGCTTAAATGAAGAGTCACTCAACCAAATGAGCCACCCATGTGCCCCCTATAGTATTTTAAATCAACAGGAGACAACCCTAGCATTAGTAGGAAGATTTTCTCAGTTTTTCACATGTATCTTCCCTATTTTGGGTTCTTTCTATCATTTAATAAAAAGAAAATAAATAAACAAATCTCTGACATATCAGGTGATACTCAGTGCTATGGAGAAAAACTAAGCAGGATAAGCATATTACTAAGTGTTGAGGGAAGAGGACTGGATGGGGAAGAACATTACTGTTTCAGAAGATTCATTAAACAAGGCTTCTCTGAGAAGCAGACACTTGAACAAATTCCAGGTGAATTTAATTTTTCTAGACCATATTAAAGAGGGATAGGGACACAAAGACATCAATTCCCCAGTTACCCACTTCAAGGACTGATAGGGAGGCTTACAAAAGGTCACCATGGCTTACCCAATAAAGTTCTATTCATTCCCTGTCACTGAGGGGAGGAGACAGCATTTCAGGTCCTGAAGCCCTTCACATGCTTAATCCTTCTGATATCAAACCTATAACAAGCACTTGTTGGGCTTGGAATCAAGAGCTAGATTCTCATATCTGTACTGCCATAAGGAAATCATGTGACTTTGGCAGTCATTTATTTTCTCTGGGCTGGAGTTTTTCTCATTTGTCAAGTAGGGGGTGAATTAGATGCAGTCTAAGGAAACCAGCAGGTCTAACATCCCATAGTTTATGAAATTGTACAGCTGGTGTCACACTACCCTTTGCAGGAAAAAGAAAAGAAGAAATAATAAGGATAATAATATTGCCCTGCACATAGTCCCTTATAATCTTCTTGAATTTCTCAACAAGATTAAAGAGAAAGAATAATCCAAGGTGGTAGAAAACAATGCATGCTATAGGATCCTGAACAATACCTTTTCTCTCCCCCACCAAATCCTCCTACCCTCTGCCCAAATCTAAAAGTAGCTGGTCTGCTTTTTTCATGAACTATCCTAAATCTGCAGGGCTTTGATCTTTTGGGCATCTGCCAAGTCCCACTCTGAAAGAATGGTGTAGGACCTGGACATCAAATTTGCTACACTGTCCCCAGTTTGGGCTCTGGAGTGTCTCTAGATGATAGGGACACTGCTAGTGGTAATTTGGAACGGGAGAGTACCCACCGTGATCTTCCATTCATTCTCTGCCCAACCCGTGTCTCACTGGAATGTGCCTGTGGTCAAGAAAAATCATGGCAAGCATTGCCTTATGCATGTGCCACAAAATGGTACTGTGGTGTTTGTAGAGAGGGGCAGGCCACCATCTCTCAACTATCCTGGAGTGGCAGAGCTCTTTACATGGATGATGACCATGTACATGACAAGAACAGCACAAGCTTAGTAAAGGTTCACATGATGTGTGAGCAGATGAGAGGGCTGGCTGGCAAGGAGGAATGAAGCCAGGAAGGGGAAGAATGCCTAAGCCAGAAAGAGGCCAGCTTCTAGAGGAAGTGCTGGTAGCCAAAACCCGCCTGCTTGGGTCTGGCTCAGCATACTCCCTCAATTCTTGACGTCAGGGTTGTCAAGGTTAGAGCATGCTGAATGGCTGGAACTGCACTGAAAAAGCAGGGAGGGAGAGGAAGTGGGACTGCAGCAGCAAGGGAGGGGCATTCGGTCTTCCTGCATGGCTATTTTCACATGGTTAGGACAAGGGAATGAGGAAACATAATTTTGCAAAGAAAAATTGTTAAAAAGAAAAGAAACAAAACATAACCATCAACATATATACACACAGATGCAGACACAGACCACACACACAAACACACAGAGAACAGAGTACTGACTGTAAGGAATAAATGATTCTGTGTTCATCCTGTTGCCAAAGAGGGCTGACTCCTTCCAGCTCTTGACTACTCATTGTCTTTTCATTGTTTCTTTTTTGATTATCCTGAAATTATCTGTAAGCTGTTTATCATTTTTTATAATTTTTTATCATTCAGTGGTTACCAATGGGAGTCCTGGACTTGGACATCCTGAGACCAAACCCAGGTTCCACCACTTCCTAATTTTGGTCTGGGTACTTTATCTCCATATTCCTTAATTTTATCATCTATCAAGTGGAAATAATAACAACTTAGTGCTCATAAAATTGTTATGAGGATTATATAAAATAATGGATGGAAAGGATATAGAAAATCAACGTCTTACTTATTATGAATTTTTCAACTGAAATAAAGTTGAGCAGTTTCTAGAAATCTAACAACACGCAAGAAAAAATGGACAGAAGTTTGGAGATCTTTAAGAAGGTATATGCAAAGCCATTCCTTATTTACAAAAATAGCTAAGGAGGAAGCCTTATATATGTCAAAAATTTAAATAAGACAAATATTCAAAAAATAATAAATATAATGAAACAGAGATACTGATTAAATAGAGGGGTAATGGTAGATCCTTTTTCAGAATGGTTAACAAGAAAGCATAATTTATTGAAAACACATTTTAAGGGAGAAAAGAGAATCCCCACATTCTTTGATTTAGCACTTTATATAGCACTGTCATTTAGTTCAATCTTTTATTATAGGAATCTTTTTTATAATCTTTCTGAAAACTTATCAATCAGTGGGTGATTATTTCATGTGCTTCACAGTTCATTACTCATGAAGCAGTGATCTATTCCATTGCTAAAGAACTATAAAAGGAAAGATGGGCAAAAAACTACCGAGAGAAATATTTATGGCAAGAGGACAAAAGATTAATAATGTTAACTTATGAAGAACATAACTGTAGTACTTTTGCTTCTAATATCAGGTTAAGGTTAAATTCTTATCAGTCTTTCTGATGAATACTATAAAAATTATGGATAAAATATTTAAAGATAATTTTTTATAAAGTGTGAAAGAACTGATAAAATATAGTAAAAATTTATCAGGCCAAAATTATAGGAAAGATGTAACCCAAGAGATAGGCAAAAAGCAAAGTTTGATTTTACCCTGAAGGCAATTGCCAAAACTGACAAATGGTGAAATTTCATTTTGAAAATTTTAGCCTTGAGGGAAAAGAGGAGAAAGAAATCAAACTCAGAGCCTTCATAGGTTATGGAGTCATCAATTTCAGTTAGGAATCTGAGGAATGTAGTATCAGAAATGAGTAAAGCAAAAATAAGGTGGCTCTTGCATGGATTTGCCAACAGATTTGCAATTCCTGGGTTCCCCATTATGAAAAAAAAAAAAAACCCAATATGAGGTTAAGCTAATTAAAGTAGTACTAGCTTTGGTAATAACAATAAGGCAGAGGGAAGAAGTAAAGCAAATCCTTACTAGAGAAAGATATCATTATCATAGGCCTCAAAATACTTCTACAAAAATAATTTTCAAGTAAAATGAGAAACAGAGGAACACAAAGTCAAAGATTTCTGGGTATCCAAGGAAACTAGGAATCAGGAGCAAGAACCAGCAGAAAATTAAAAGAAAAAGAAAAAAATGACAAAAATGTTACTGGAATTACTGGAAACAGATTATAAAACAATTACATTTGCTTGATTAAAGAAGTAAAAGTTTGAAAATATCTGCAAGGAATAGAAAATTTTAAGAAGTGATGTAGCATATTTTTAAAATGAACATTTCTAGAATTTAAAAATATAATAACCAATTAGTTAAAAGTATGGATTTAAAAACAGATTAGATATAATCTAGGAGAGAATTAGAACCAGAAGAAACTTTAGAAGAAACTCTCCAGGATGGAGAATGAAGAGACAGTAGATGAACTACAGAAGGGAAGCCAAGAGGCAAGACAGAAATTTAGAAGGTTTGCTACTGGAGTTCTTCAAGTTGAAAATGAATGGGAATATGAGAGAGCAGTAATTTTGAATAGATGATAACTAGGAATTTTCCTGAACAAGTGACGGTTGAAATTTAGAGATTAGAGAAACCTAACAAATCTACAGCAAGGTAAACAAAAAGGCATTCACATTTCATCATGCCAAAAGGGAAAAAAAATCCTGAAAACAGATAACAGAAAAGGAGATACTTTTAAAGAAAGGACTGGGTGTTATAAACAACTAATAAATCATTGAATACTACACCAAAAACTAATGATGTACTATATAGTGGCTAACTGAACATAATAAAAAAAAAACTTCTGCATGAGATAAAGAAAAAGAAAGGACTGACGGCTGAATTCACAGCAACAGTAAAGTCAATAGCAATGAAATGATGTCTTTATTTTATTATTACTATTATTTTTAATATTTTCTTTATTTGAGAGAGAGCACAAGCCAGGTAAGGAGCAGAGGGAGAAGCAGACTCAAGGGGGGTGAGGGGCAGAGAGAGAAGGAGAAGCAGACTCCTGGCTGAATAGGGAGCCTGACACAGGGCTCGATCCTGGGACTCCAGGATCATGACCTGCGCTGAAGGCAAACGCTTAACTGACTGAGCCACCCAGACACCCTGGAATTATGTCTTTAATGTGCTAAAGAAGGTAACTGTTAACCTGAAAATCTATACAAGGTAAAAATATCTTCCATATGAAGAAGAAATTAAGATAATTCAGTCAAACAAAAACTCAGACCATTTGCCACTAGCGAACGCACAGTAAAGGAACTATTAATGAATGTTCTTGAGGCAGAAGCTAGTTGAACCCAGAGATATCTAAAGTGCATGAGGCGATGAAGAGCAGAGAACATACTAAATATGTGGATAAATCTAACAAAATATACAAAATAACATAAGGTATTAAATATTAAACAGAATTAAAATACAAAATAACATTAACAGATTAACTTGGAATGAGATAATAGGGACATAAAATATTTTAAGGGCCTTGTATTTTTTAGAACATAACAGAAATATTGACTAATTTTATACTTTTATGACTGTTCATATTTTAATTTCTAGGGTATCATTTCCAAATTAGTATAAGGAAAAATTAGAATAAAAAATAAGCCAAAAGATTATAAGCAGGGCGGGAGGCGGAGCAAGATGGCGGAGGAGTAGGAGACCTAGATTTAATCTGGTCTCAGGAATTCAGGTGAATAGGGATCAAACCATTCTGAACACCTACGAACTCAACAGGAGATCGAACAGGAGAGTAGCAACAACTCTCTGAACAGAGAAGCGACCACTTACTGGAAGGTAGGGCGTGCGGAGAAGTGAATCCGAGGCGATATTCGGGAGGATAGACGGCGGGGGAGGGGCCCCCGCCGGCCGCTTCTGGCAAGTGATAGAGCCGCGGAGCACAAAATCGGACCTTTTAGAAGTTGGCTCGGCGGAGGGATGTCGCTGCAGTGGCTAAGCGGGGGGTGGAATCCTCCCGGGACAGTGTGGTCTCAGGACCCTTGGGGTCACAGAGAGACCGGGGGTGCCTGAGTGCACCAGAGCTCCCAGGTATCAGAGCAGGGAAGCCGGCTGCAGAGACGGAGCAGAGTCGTGGGCTCTCAGCTCGGGGTTGCCATAAACTGTGATCTGCGGCCCAGTCGGGGCACGGCTCCCCCAGCAGGGACCCAACAAGCAGCAGATCTGGGGAGACTCCCCTTCCTTCCCGGGGAGGAGCGGTGCGGGAACGCACTGCAGGGATCTGCTGGGTTTGGAGACTCCCCGCGGGGTCGGGTGCCAGAGATAGCAACGCTCGATCACAGGCCGGGTGAGCACAGAGTGCGGCCAGAGACCGGGGACACGGAAGTGACTGCTTTTCTCTGGGGGCACACTGAGGAGTGGTGCCCCGAGTTCTCAGCTCCTCCGAGTGGAGATTGGGAGGCCACCATTTCTGCCCTGGTCCTCCAAAGCTGTACCGAGAGCTTGCAGGGAACAAAAGCTCCTGAGAGCAAACCAGAGCAGCTTCCTTAGCCCGGACCGACAAGGGCGGGGCAATTCCGCCTCCGGCAAAGACATTTGGAAACCACAGCAACAGGCCCCTCCCCCAGAAGATCAGCACAAACAGCCAGCAAGCCAAGACCAAGTTGATCGATCAAGGAGAATAGGAGAACTCCAGCGCTAGGGGAATACTGCACATAGAATTCATGGCTTTTTTTTTTTTTTTTTTTTTACCATGATTCATTATTTCATCAAAGTTACTTTGTGTTGACTGTTTTTTTTTTTTATTTTTCTTTTTCCCTTTTTCAACCAACATCTTATAAATCCCTTTTTAAAAAAAAAAAAACGTTTTTTATTTTTCATTTTTAGAGTCATATTTTATCCCTTCATAGTAGTTACCCTTATTTTTGGCATATATATATAAGTTGTTCTCTCTTTAAAATTTTGAGGTACAGTTTCTTCTAACAGATCAAAATATACCCTAAATCACTAGTGTATGGCTTTGTTCTAGTCTCCTGCCTGATCACATTCTCTCCCTTTTTCCTTTTTTTTTTTTTTCTTAAATCTTCTTTCTTTTTTCAAACAACTTATCGTACCAAGTCCTTTTATAAAATCTTTTAAAATTTTCACCTTTACAGTCATCTTCCATCCCTTCATTGTATCAACCCTTATTTTGTACATATATGTCTTTCTTCCTTTAAAATTTTAGGAGGCACTTTTTTCTAACAGACCAAAATACGCCCAAAATCTAGTGTGTGGCACTGATCTATGCACTAGCCTGATCATATTTTATCATATTCTGCCTTTTTTGTATTGTTTTGTTTTTGTTTTTATCTTTCTTTGTCTTTTTCTTTTCTTTTTCTCTTTCTTTTTTCTTTCTTTCCCTTTCTTTTCCCCTGGTTTCAGGTCTTTTCTGATTTGTATACAGTATATTTGCTGGGGACGTTGTAAACCTCTTAGCATTTTGTTCTCTCATTCATCTATTCTCTGGACAAAATGACAAGACGAAAGAAATCACCTCAGCAAAAAGAACAAGAGGTAGTACCGTCAGCCAGGGACCTACTCAATACAGACATTAGTACGATGTCGGACCTAGAGTTCAGAATCATGACTTTAAAGATACTAGCTGGGCTTGAAAAAAGCGTGGAAGTTATTAGAGAAACCCTTTCTGGAGAAATAAAAGAACTAAAATCTAACCAAATCGAAATCAAAAAGGCTATTGATGAGGTGCAATCAAAAATGGGGGCACTAAATGCTAGGATAAATGAGGCAGAAGAGAGAATCAGCGATATAGAAGACCAAATGATGGAAAATAAAGAGGCTGAGAAAAAGAGAGAGAAACAACTACAGGATCACGAGGGCAGAATTCGAGAGATAAGTGATACGATAAGACGAAACAACATTAGAATAATTGGGATCCCAGAAGAAGAAGAGAGAGAGAGAGGGGCAGAAGGTATATTGGAGCAAATAATAGCAGAGAACTTCCCTAATGTGAGGAAGGAAACAGGCATTAAAATCCAGGAGGCACAGAGAACCCCTCTCAAAATCAATAATAATAGGTCAACACCCCAACATCTAATAGTAAAACTTACGAGTCTCAGAGACAAAGAGAAAATCCTGAAAGCAGCTCGGGAGAAGAGATATGTAACCTACAATGGTAGAAACATTAGATTGGCAACAGACCTATCCACAGAGACCTGGCAGGCCAGAAAGGACTGGCAAGATATCTTCAGAGCACTAAACGAGAAAAATATGCAGCCAAGAATACTATATCCAGCTAGGCTATCATTGAAAATAGAAGGAGAGATAAAAAGCTTCCAGAACAAACAAAAACTAAAGGAATGTGCAAACACGAAACCAGCCCTCCAAGAAATATTGAGAGGGGTCCTCTAAGCAAAGAGAGAACCTAAAAGCAGCAAAGAGCAGAAACGAACACAGACAACAGACAGTTAACAGTCACCTTACAGGTAATACAATGGCACTAAATTCATACCTTTCAATAGTTACCCTGAATGTAAATGGGCTAAATGCCCCAATCAAAAGACACAGGCTATCAGATTGGATGAAAAAACAAGACCCATCCATATGCTGTCTGCAAGAGACTCATTTTAGACCCAAAGACACCACCACATTGAAAGTGAGGGGGTGGAAAACCATTTACCATGCTAATGGACACCAAAAGAAAGCTGGGGTGGCAATCCTTATATCAGACAAACTAGATTTTAAAACAAAGACTGTAATAAGAGATGAGGAAGGACACTATATCCTACTTAAAGGGTCTATCCAACAAGAAGATCTAACAATTGTAAATATCTATGCCCCGAACATGGGAGCAGCCAATTATATAAGGCAATTAATAACAAAAGCAAAGAAACACATGGACAACAATACAATAATAGTGGGGGACTTTAACACCCCCCTCACTGAAATGGACAGATCATCTAAGCAAAAGATCAACAAGGAAATAAAGACTTTAAATGACACACTGGACCAAATGGACTTCACAGACATATTCAGAACATTCCATCCCAAAGCAATGGAATACACATTCTTCTCTAGTGCCCATGGAACATTCTCCAGAATTGATCACATCCTAGGTCACAAATCAGGTCTCAATCAGTACCAAAAGACTGGGATCATTCCCTGCATATTTTCAGACCACAATGCTTTGAAACTAGAACTCAACCACAAGAGGAAAGTCGGAAAGAACTCAAATAGATGGAGGCTAAAGAGCATCCCACTAAAGAATAAATGGGTCAACCAGGAAATTAAAGAAGAATTAAAAAAATTCATGGAAACCAATGAAAATGAAAACACAACTGTTCAAAATCTTTGGGATGCAGCAAAGGCAGTCCTGATAGGAAAGTACATAGCAATACAAGCCTTTCTGAAGAAACAAGAAAGGTCTCAAATACACAACCTAACCCTACACCTAAAAGAGCTGGAGAAAGAACAGCAAATAAAGCCTAAACCCAGCAGGAGAAGAGAAATCATAAAGATCAGAGCAGAAATCAATGAACTAGAAACCAAAAGAACAGTAGAACAGATCAACGAAACTAGGAGCTGGTTCTTTGAAAGAATTAACAAGATTGATAAACCCCTGGCCAGACTGATCTAAAAGAAAAGAGAAATGACCCAAATCAACAAAATCATGAATGAAAGAGGAGAGATCACAACCAACACCAAAGAAATACAAACAATTATAAGAACATATTATGAGCAACTCTATGCCAGCAAATTAGATAACCTGGAAGAAATGGGTGCATTCCTAGAGATGTATCAACTACCAAAATTGAACCAGGAAGAAATAGAAAACCTGAACCGACCTATAACCACTAAGGAAATTGAAACAGTCATCAAAAATCTCCCAAGAAACAAAAGCCCAGGGCCAGATGGCTTCCCAGGGAATTCTATCAGACATTTCAAGAAGAATTAATACCTATTCTCCTGAAACTGTTCCAAAAAGTAGAAATGGAAGGGAAACTTCCAAACTCATTTTATGAGGCCAGCATTACCTTGATCCCAAAACCAGACAAAGACCCCATCAAAAAGGAGAATTACAGACCAATATCCTTGATGAACATGGATGCAAAAATTCTCACCAAAATACTAGCCAATAGGATCCAACAGTACATTAAAAGGATTATTCACCATGACCAAGTGGGATTTATTCCTGGGCTGCAAGGCTGGTTCAACATCCGCAAATCAATCAACGTGATACAATACATTAACAAAAGAAAGAGCAAGAATCATATGATCCTCTCAATAGATGCAGAAAAAGCATTTGACAAAGTACAGCATCCTTTCTTGATCAAAACTCTTCAGAGTATAGGGATAGAGGGTACATACCTCAATATCATAAAAGCCATCTATGAAAAACCTACAGCGAATATCATTTTCAATGGGGAAAGGCTGAGAGCTTTTCCCCTAAGGTCAGGAACGCGGCAGGGATGTCCACTCTCACCACTGCTATTCAACATAGTAATAGAAGTCCTAGCCACAGCAATCAGACAACAAAAAGAAATCAAAGGCATCCAAATCGGCAAAGAGGAAGTCAAACTCTCACTCTTTGCAGATGATATGATACTGTATGTGGAAAACCCAAAATACTCCACCCCAAAACTGCTAGAACTCATACAGGAATTCAGTAAAGTAGCAGGATATAAAATCAATGCACAGAAATCAGTGGCATTCCTATACACCAACAACAAGACAGAAGAGAGACAAATCAAGGAGTCTATCCCATTTACAATTGCACCCAAAACCATTAGATACCTAGGAATAAATCTAACCAAAGAGGCAAAGGATCTGTACTCAGAAAACTATAAAATACTCATGAAAGAAATTGAAGAAGACACAAAGAAATGGAAAAACGTTCCATGCTCATGGATTGGGAGAATCAACATTGTGAAGATGTCAATGCTACCTAGAGCAATCTACACATTCAATGCAATCCCCACCAAAATACCATCCACTTTTTTCAAAGAAATGGAACAAATAATCCTAAAATTTGTATGGAACCAGAAGAGACCCCGAATAGCCAGAGGAATACTGAAAAAGAAAAGCAAAGCTGGCGGCATCACAATTCCGGACTTCCAGCTCTATTACAAAACTGTCATCATCAAGACAGTATGGTACTGGCACAAAAACAGACACATAGATCAATGGAACAGAGTAGAGAGCCCAGAAATGGACCCTCAACTCTATGGTCAACTTATTTTTGACAAAGCAGGAAAGAATGTCCAATGGCAAAAAGACAGTCTCTTCAACAAATGGTGTTGGGAAAATTGGGCAGCCACATGCAGAAGAATGAAACTGGACCATTTCCTTACACCACACACAAAAATAGACTCCAAATGGTTGAAAGACCTAAACATGAGACAGGAGTCCATCCAAATCCTAAAGGAGAACACAGGCAGCAACCCTTTCGACCTTAGCCGCAGCAACTTCTTCCTAGAAACATCGCCAAAGGCACGGGAAGCCAGGGCAAAAATGAACTATTGGGATTTCATCAAGATAAAAAGCTTTGGCACAGCAAAAGAAACAGTCCCCAAAACCAAAAGACAACCGACAGAATGGGAGAAAATATTTACAAATGACATATCAGATAAAGGGCTAGTATCCAAAATCTATAAAGAACTTATCAAACTCAACACCCAAAGAACAAATAATCCAATCAAGAAATGGGCAGAAGACATGAACAGACATTTCTCCAAAGAAGACATCCAAATGGCCAACAGGCACATGAAAAAGTGCTCAACATCACTCGGCATCAGGGAAATCCAAATCAAAACCTCAATGAGATACCACCTCACACCCGTCAGAATGGCTAAAATTAACAAGTCAGGGAATGACAGATGTTGGCGGGGATGTGGAGAAAGAGGAACCCTCCTACATTGTTGGTGGGAATGCAAGCTGGTGCAACCACTCTGGAAAACAGTATGGAGATTCCTCAAACAGTTGAAATTAGAGCTACCGTTCGATCCAGCAATTGCACTACTGAGTATTTACCACAAAGATACAAATGTAGGGACCCGAAGGGGTACGTGCACCCCGATGTTTATAGCAGCAATGTCCACAATAGCCAAACTGTGGAAAGAGCCAAGATGCCCATCGACAGATGAATGGATAAAGAAGAGGTGGTATATATACACAATGGAATATTATGCAGCCATCAAAAGGAATGAGATCTTGCCATTTGCAACGACGTGGATGGAACTGGAGGGTGTTATGCTGAGTGAAATAAGTCAATCAGAGAAAGACATGTATCACATGACCTCACTGATATGAGGAATTCTTAATCTAAGGAAACACACTGAGTGTTACTGGAGTGGTTGGGGGTGGGAGGGATGGGGTGGCTGGGTGATAGACATTGGGGAGGGTATGTGCTACGGTGAGCGCTGTGAATTGTGCAAGATTGTTGAATCACAGATCTGTACTTTTGAAACAAATAACGCAACATATTTTAAGAAAAAAGAAAAAAAAGAAGATAACAGGAGAGGAAGAAAAGGGGAGTATGTCAGAGGGGGAGACGAACCATGAGAGATGATGGACTCTGAAAAACAAACTGAGGGTTCTAGAGGGGAGGGGGGTAGGGGGATGGGTTAGCCTGGTGATGGGTATTGAGGAGGGCATGTTCTGCATGGACCACTGGGTGTTATGAACAAACAATGAATCATGGAACACTGCACCAAAAACTAATGATGTAATATATGGTGATTTACATAACAATAAAAATATTAAAAAAAAAAGATTATAAGCAGGGCAAGAAATGAAACAGAACAAGTAGGAAAGAAAGAAAATTAAGATGGGATATTTTAAAGACAAGTACGTTAGTAATTATTTAAATGTAAACAGATTGATTAAACAATTGAAAGTAAAGAACATTAACTTGGGTTAAAGGAAATCCCAATGAAACCTTGTGCACAGCATAATTCCCAGAGGAGAGGCATTCACACCATAGTTCACACCTAAAGTTATACAGTGCACATCTGTGTGGTCCTGGATCCAACGATACAAGAGATGAAAGTAAAAGGATGAAAAACTATATATTACGTGAGTAAAAAGCAAAGATAGCCGGTATAGCTATTTTAATATTAAATAGACTTAAGGCAAAAGGCATTGTTAGATAACACTCCATAACAAGTTCAATTTATAGGAAGATGTAATTACTTTGCATACCCATGTACCTGATGATAAAGATTCAAAAACTATAAATCAGAAACTGATAGAACTACAAGAAGACATAGACAATAAGAGAACCGAAAGAAGACCCAGATAAAACTATGGTCATATAGAAGACTTGAACACACATCTCACGGGAACTGGAAGAAAAAGTCACTCCGAAATAACTTACTCAGGATTTTATCATATCTCTCTCAGTAACTGATAGAACTACAGGCAGAAAAAAATCAATAAAGAATAGAGGCTGAAAATTAATGAACGAGGCATTCATTATAAGAAGTAAGTAAACTTTCACAAAGTAGAAGAAAGCAATAAAAATGATAACAGGAAGGAGGAGATCAACACAGCTGAATTTTGGTTCCTTTAAAAGATAAAATGTAAAAATATCTGGCAAATTAATGGAAAAATTAGAAGAGATAAAAGGAAAAAAGTCACCAGTAACCAACATCATGAAAGAGTAACAAGGCACTGCACACATAATATAGATGCATTGTTAAGAAACTATGAACACTCTTAAAAAAAGAAATTATGAACACTCTTGTCAATGAAATGGAAAATTTTATTTTACTTTTTTTTTAGAGACAGAGTACATACATGCACACGCGAGAGCAGTTGGGTGTAAAATGCCAGAGGGTGAGAGAGAGAATCTTAAGCAGTCTCCATGCCCAACATGGAGCCTGACTCGGGACTCCATTTCACAACCCTGAGATCATGACCTGAGCTGGAATCAAGAGCCAGATGCTTAACCAACTGAGCCACCCAGGTGCCCCTGAAATGGAAATTTTAAATAAAGTTCAAAAATATCTTAAGAAAAAATGTAACTTAGAAATATAATCTCTCAGGGTGCCTGGGTGGCTCAGTCAGTTAAGCATCTGTCTTCAGCTCAGGTCATGATTCCAGGGGCCTGGGATCAAGCCCCTCATCCAGCTCCCTGCTCAGCAGGAAGTCTGCTTCTCCCTCTCCAACTCTCCCTGTTTGTGTTCCCTCTCTCACTCTCTCTCTCTGTCAAATAAATAAATAAAATCTTAAAAAAAAAATAAAATCTCTCAAGAACAAATACAAAACCTTACTCATTTCACAACTTGTATATACTCTTAATGGAAACCAAGAGTAATTTAAATTTTAGAAGCAATTGTGAAATGTCTTAAAAATGTTCATACGCTTTTACCTACTAGTCTCAATTCTTAAAAATTTCCCTAAGAAATTGTGCCTAAATGCACAACCTTGTGGCACATATTCCAGAGTTATTTATACAAAAAAAGAAAATTGAACCAAATCTATTGTGAAACTACTGTTGAACATCTAAGGAGATAGAGTCAAGTGAGCCAAAAATACGTGTTTTTTCCACATATTTTTCCATTTGTATTCCACCCTGAATGCGCCCGATCTTGTCAATTTGAATTTTATTTGAGCATACACTATAAATGTCCAGCAACAGAGGCATTAGTTCGATAAATTATGGTACCATAGTATGAAATACGGTGAAGTTTTTAGAAATTATTGTGCTGAGGTAAATGTATTGAAATGAAAAGTGTTTTACAATACCTTGTTACATATATTTTTTAAAATAAAGGAGGGGGAGAGCTTATAAAACACTATATATAGTGTGCCACCATTTGGAAAAAATACATGTTCTGTGACTATATGGAGACACATTTCTATAAATGGATAATGAAATCTAAGCAGATTAACAAAAAAATGGAATATTTCTGGATCATAGGTAATTTTTACTTTTCTCATTGGCTAGAGCAAATCACAAGGCCAGCCTGGATTCAAAGGGCAGGACAACAGATCCCATCTTCTGACAGGAGGAAAAGGTGTGGATCAAAAAGGCAGTAGAGAATTGAAACCTCTTTACTAATGCTCAGGAATAAACTTCAGCCTGCTGCAGCATTACTCTTGGAAGCTATTTAAGGGAGTTCAAACACTGATAAAATAAATGGTTCCCACCATGAATCTATTCTACCATTGAGAGGCTTCATCCCTTTAACCCTGAGATCGGGCTCCTAATGAGATTCAAAGAAGATCAACATGTTGATAGCTAATTTTTTAAATTATTAAATGGTATGAGTCTCTTAATAAGAAAATTTTTAATAAAGTTATAGTCACCGATCCCTCATTGCTCAGAGTTAGTGACTATCAACTCAATAGTTCACTACAATGATCATATTTAAAATGTTTCTTCAAATTATTATAATTAATATAACATTCTGCAATACTTTATAAGCTCTGATCTATATTCCTTTATCAACTGATTTTTATTTTTATTTTTTTTAAAGATTTTATTTATTTATTTAAGAGAGAGAGAATGAGAGATAGAGAACATGAGAGGGAAGAGGGTCAGAGGGAGAAGCAGACTCCCTGCCGAGCAGGGAGCCTGATGCGGGACTCGATCCTGGGACTCCAGGATCATGACCTGAGCTGAAGGCAGTTGCTTAACAAACTGAGCCACCCAGGCGCCCTATCAACTGATTTTTAAAAAGGGAATGCTAAATGAAATGAATTGTTGATAATGTGACCTTAAATCCAGCTACATGAAAAGTTCCTGGTATGCAGCTTAAAGCCATTGCTCAATGATGCTAAATAATTTTAAACAAAGCTCTGACATTCACTAAAAATTTCTGTCTAAAGACAGGATATATGAGAAAGAAGAAGAGATTTGAATCCCTGAATCTGCAGTGTCAGAATTAGATGAACAATTTTGAAATTACTGAAATATTTTCAGAAGAGAGAAATATTCTTTTATCTGTTTCATATTTATTAATTGCAGTGTTCCTTATGTCCTTACATCAGCTTGTTGGAGTCAACTTCAAGGACCTAAGTTTTATATGCATTGTGCCTTACACACAATTACTGTCCAAAGAAAGAATTGTGGTTGTATCTAGAATTATCTGGGGTAGTTAGAAAAAAAAAAAAATCAGTATTAGTTGTAGGCTCTACTCTAGAACAAAAAATCAAGAATCTGGGGAGGGGGCTCAGGCAGTGATATTTTTTAAAAGCTCTTTCAATGACTCTCATGTGCAGTCCTGGGTTGAGAACTATTGATTTAGGCAATTGTGAAAGCCTAAGGTTCTAGACAGTTGGCTGATCTCAGCACTGATGAATTGGGATCTTGGATACCATTAGGTAGTAGGCAATGATCTTGGAGAGCTTTACCCTCGTGCATAAATTCTCATGATTGAATGAGAGGGAAATACAAGACCAACAGGCGAAAAGGGACAAGACCAGGAAAAGCTGACGAGGCTCAATTTCCCATTAAATCAGGTCAGGGTTCAGAGAGAAACCCAACTTTATAGGGAAGCACAATTAATTAAGAGCAAAACCAAGAATTATCTGTTGTAATCATTAAAACCGAGTTTCCTATTTCAGCAGGCAGAATTATTGCCACTCTGGGGACTCATGAGCACAAGTCCATCTGTGATCAATGCAACTCAGTCCCAAGTTCCACTGGGTTTGGGACTCATACTACTGGTAAATCTTATTTATCAGTTCTATAGTAACAGTTGTTTTTAACCCATGATGTTTTTGAAATTGCAATGCATTTTATAATCAATAAATACATTTTTTAAAGATTTTATTTATTTATTTGACAGAGAAAGAGAGTTAGTGAGAGCAGGAACACAAGCGGGGGTGTGGAAGAGGGAGAAGCAGGCTTATGACTGAGCCACCCAGGTGCCCCAATCAATGAATACATTTAATATAGCATTTCTTTTACTTATGACTAAATTGATGGTCTGTCTGAAAATTTATGACATCCTAAATTCAGGGACATACGGTGTTGCCAGGGTTCTCCAGACTAGCTCAGGAACTGGACCATGGGTGAGACCTATAAGTCTGTAAGTTGGAAGGTGGAAAGTGAAGGTGGCAGTGAAACTGCCAAGTTCTATGGAGCACACTATATGCCCTAAAAATTTAGAGGCTCGAGACTGAAAAGGACAAGGGAAAGACTACTGAATTGAAGTTGGGTCTTAAAGAATTTCAATAGGTAAAGAAAGGGCTATTCTAGGGCTAATAAATATGAAACTCTTGAGGGGAAAAAGAGCAAGGTGCAATCCTGGCACAGTACTTTGTCTAGAATGTTTCCCGATTCAGCCCAGGAAGTCCTTATTTGGTTAATCCAGGGTTAACTGGCAAAAGCAAGAATCTACTTGCAAATGGCTGAAAATGTGACCATATGCTTCTCTCTGCTTTTCCCTCCTGACACAGAATTGGAGCTTAGGCCTCTCTGAGAATTTTCGATCAGAGCTGGAGATTCATGCCAACATATCTTAAACACAGAGGCCCATTTCTCATCTTGCAAATCATGAGCCAGAAAAGAACTCCCACTGGCTTGCAGAGCAGTTCTGGCACAAACAGACCCCTGAGGGCACAAAGCAGGATGAGCGGAAGGAGAGCTGTGCACATCTCCCAGTGCTTTGACAGGCTAGAGAGGAGACTCTGGTGCTATTCCCCTCGGGGGAAGAATCCCACACACTGAGTATAATTTCCAGGCATGTCGAGTAATGGGGCAAAATTAAATTGGACTCTCCTTCTATCTTAAATCTAATTAATCTTCCTCTGCCATGCACTCACTCCACTAAAATATGGCATTAAAATTCCAGCACTTTAGTTTGCACTTTGCAGCAGCTCTCTGTAAGCAGCAGTAATCTGATCTTCTAGCTCATAAAATCCTAATATGGGCTGACTTAGAAAAGGGTAAAGATTGGTCCTCAACAAATGTGTATTGAGAGTTTTAGATGCCAAGAAGTGGTATCCCAGGAATATAATAATTATTCATCATCATCATCATTAAGGTTGTTGCACTGAGACTAAGAAATCATCCATTGTGTTAATTGTTGGTGGAATTACATTCTCCATGTACACACTTAAATATTCCTTAGGGATGATTTGTAGAAACAGCATTGCTTAAAGCAGTCTATAACTGTCAGCAATCATAGTTAATTCTGAATTTGTTCTGGCTTCTGTTTTTTACATAAGTGTTTTTGATCTGCTATTGTCTTGGGGGAAAAAAGTTTGCTTCAAAATCAAGGTCAATCTTACCGAAACCAACCCTGACTCCAATAGGGTTGCCTTCAGGACAGAAATACACAAGGTTGAGTTAGTTGAACAAGGATGTTTTAATACTTCTTTAAAACTAAGTTCCTATTAGAATCTTTTCCTACCCTGGCAGTGAGGAAATCCCGGATAAAACTTCTCTTGTATTTACTTGTTTTGTCCATGTCAGAACTACAAAAGGAGAAACTATATTCTGGCAATAGTTGTCCTAAGAGGGAGACATTGCAAAATAAGCTAGCATGTTGAAACATTTAGAAATATACCACAAATATTTATGTATTATGGATTGTTTATATCTGCATGTACATATATGTTTATATTATGATAGCATAAGAGCCAAGATTCCTGCATATTATTAAACTTAGATTTATCACCAACTCTAGTTTTGTGATATTGACTAGAGAAGATGGACTAGAAATACACGTCTTCGGCTTTAAATTGCATCATTTTATAGTTTATATGTATCCTATCTGACTTAATAAGGTAGAGTACATGGGCAGGTCATGTGCAAGCTTTTCTTTTCCTCCTGAAGGCCACATGTGTGAGTGTATGCAGAGGTGAGCTTCTAAAAGGATTTTGTGCATAAATAATTGCAACAAGATGACCATTGATGTCTAGGTATGTTTTGAAAGGACGGGAAATTATTTTATGCTTCTTTATATTTTTATAGTATTTATTTCATTGCTTTCATTATTAAGTATCTACAAAGTGATTAAGGGAAGAAAGGAACGAGTGAATGAAAAAAACATGTTCCTCTCAAACAGGGATCAGTCAGATAGTAAATATTCTAGGCTCTGCATTTCATGCAGGCTCTTTTGCAGCTACTCAACTGTCAGTTTAGAGCAAACACAGCTATAGACAATGCATAAACAAATGAATATGGCTGTGTTCCAATAAAGATTTATTTACAAAACAGTCTGTGGGCCATAGTTTGCCAGTTCCTGAACTGAAGTATCAAATCAAGGGCAATCCTTTATTCTCAAAATAACTGTTTAACATACAGGTATTTGGATATTTTGCAAGACTTCCTTAGAGGAAACTATTCATCCAAACTGTTTTGCTGGTAAGTCATCAATACATAGATGGTCTATAGGACCAGCCAGTACTTTTTCTCCTCCCTGTCAGTAAACTCCTATTGGATTCGCTGTATTTTATGCCTTGTTCCCATTTCCAGGCTAAATGAGGGAAAGGGTCTAGATGGCATAAGAGGACACTGAATGCAACTGCAGGCATCCTAAATACTCTACCCATTAGTCACTTCAGATTTCCAGTGGGGTGAATGCAGCATTCATTAATGCCCAGAGACAGCCCAGGCAAGGTCCAGACAGTCTGCTGGCAGAAAGAAAGCAAAAGGCAAAGGAAGGCCTGTGTCGATTGTCGTCTGTAGTTATGAGCCTGAGAAATAGTAGCTATGAATCAGCGTGTCTGAGGCTCAGCTGTCTTTATTTGCAACAGTAAGGAAGATAATATTTTAAAAAGCTTTTAGGAATAAAATGAGTCTTAACCACTAGAGAGAAGAATCACAGTCTACAGCTATATTGCTTCAGGGCCTAATGATGATTCACTGTAAAATTAGACCAATTAAGCACCCTCCCCCAATTCTGTAGTCTTGAGAGAGTTAGATAAGATCATTGGTTCCCTTTGACTCATGGAATCCTAAAATAAAAGGGATCTCAAGAAATTTTCTGGTCATGGGGTTATAGAATGTTCAAAGTATAAGACATTTCACTGGCGATCTGGTCAACCCTTCTATTTACAGATGAGGAAACTGAGTCCTGGTGAGGTAAGTGATATCCAGTGATTCACAGTTAGTGGGTGGTGAAGGTAGAATTTGAACCAGCACTCTTGATAGATTGATTGATTCATTCATTAAGACAATTATTATTCATTCAACTAGTGTAGTTTACAGATTGTTTCCCAAAGTGATTTTATCAGAGAACCCATTTTGGTTTTTTCATAAGGATCAGAGAAGACCAGCATTCCCCAGAATCTACTTCAGGAAATGCTGTAATTATTACTCCACACCTTCAAACCCTTTCAACTCCACCC
The DNA here is from genome assembly GCF_009762305.2 of Zalophus californianus. Taxonomy (NCBI): domain Eukaryota; kingdom Metazoa; phylum Chordata; class Mammalia; order Carnivora; family Otariidae; genus Zalophus; species Zalophus californianus. The sequence goes on along the minus strand of NC_045602.1, from coordinate 103,280,406 downwards.
ACACATCCACTTTACAGGAAATGAGATCCAAAGAGTCTAGGTTGATGGCTCCTGTGTTTGTCTGCATATTTGAATGACATAGGGATCTTTTTAAAGTCCCAAAGCCTATGCCACATACAGACCAATAAATCACAGTCTCTAGGGGAAAAGGCACAGGACGCCATATTTTTTGAAATTTCTCAGGCAATTTAAGTGTGGAAACAAGTTTTGGGAACCACTGGGCCAGGTGATCTCTTATGTTATACCTCACGTAGAAAGACTCATCATCCACCATGGAAAAAAATGATTTGGGGACATCAGAAGAAATGGATTAACACTTCTCTAAAGGAGGCCCCATCTCATACACACACATACACACACATACAGGCACACCAGAGTGGTTCTGAAGAGCAAATAAACTGATATAGGTGAAAGTGCTCTAGGAAACCAAAGGAGTTTTATAACGTAGCATTGTTTTTAACCTTAGCAGACATTCAAACTTCAATGAGCCGGGAATGTTTTTCTATTTACTTGGAAGAATTACTCGGAGATTTAAGAATCAGTAAATTTTCTAAAGCACTTAAGTTCTGAAATTAGTTACTGATTCTCCTGATATTTCTAATATTGCAGCTCTACAGTGGCATTTCAGTGGAAGTCTAGCTGTTGTATGGTCCTAACTTAGCAGTCCACCTGTGTGGTCTTTCAGGAAGCCTTACTATAGATGCTGTTCAAAGGTGGTAGCAGCTATTTGGGTTCATTCATGCTTTATACAGAGTAATTTACTCATGCTTACTTGAAAATTAAAACCTAAAAACCATTTCTAGAAGAAATTGTGTTTATGCTGTATTTTACAATTTAAAGCTATATTGCAGATGTATTCAATCAAAGAAGATGCAGGAGCTGCCTCCTTTAACTTGATACCTTCACATAAAAAGCTTATCACCATATTCCCATGAAATACCATAAATAATTTTTTCTTGAGTTTTCTTTATTGAATCTACAACCGCTACCAGCTCATCTGGGCAGATGACTTTGGTATAATAAGCTAAGTTGAAAGATTATGGTGTATCTTTAAAATGTTTTCATTTTAATAAAATTCCAGATGCTTTTTTAAGGTGGTTGTTTCTGGTTGCAGTTCCAGTGTTTTTCAGACTTCGCTCACTTTCTCAAGTCAAGATGACCTCTTTATTAACCTCGCTCCCCTGGCTCATTTCAGCTTCCACTATTTGCTTCTACATGTTTGGCTCTAGGTCATCTACCTGAAGCTCACCCTCTCGTCTGCTTAGATCCTCTAGCTTTCCAGGGGTGAGGCAGAGCAGAAGGAGCCCCCCCCCCCCCCGACCCAAGAGCTGTTTATCTAAAACCAATGAACTCTCTTGACACAGTCAAAATGTCCTCTTGCTCCAAGTGACTTGAAGCTGCATTGCACTGTGAGCACACTATTCTTACTTAGATTGGGTTTAACCGGGCTTACTTTGAGAGATTACGGGAGGAGCTAAATAACCCCCACTTACAGCCACGCCGGTGTATTCTATCTTATAGAAGTGTGGAATTTAAGGCAAAATAAGATCTTCTCCTGCTTCTTATTCTTATATTCACAAATCTGGCTTTCTGTAGGAAATTGTTTTGTGGGATTTAGGAAAAAAGAGCCAAGAAATGCTTGCTCTGAAAACTGAAGGACTGAGTCAGTAAAAGAAGAGCTTGAGCCTTGGTGAAAAAAAAGTTTCAAAGCACTGACAATCTCTTCTATTGTAGTGACAGACCTATCAAAATAAACAGATCATGATGTTCCGCTGCGGTGGTAGAAATACCACCTGAAAATCCTGGGAAAGTGACCGCAGGAAGAGCTTTCCCCAAGAAAAGTCACTCAAACTAGGAGAGGACGGGAGGAGGGGGAAGATGTGCTGCCCAGCAGGAGAAAGGAAAATGATGGAGGACATCTCCATTCCTACCTGACAAGGCCTAGTGTTTGCTTTTGTGAGACTGGAGCCAGCATTTACATTTATAAAACTTTCACACTACTCAAAAAAGAGAAGTGGTTTTTAACCTGCAGTTCTTCCATGCAGGCAGCCTGACACCCCAGGGCACACATGTGGCCACTGGGTGTTTTCATCCTATGGCCAATAGATGCTGATCTTAGAAACCATGTGTTCTCAGATGCTTCTACTTCTGGAGCATCATTCCTAGGCCCATGTTGACAAATAATGAACAGCCATCATATATTCCTGTGGGTGAAAATGGAAAAGGACAGGAAGGAGGGAGAGAGACTGAGATGCCTCACACTAAGAAGACAGAGATAAATACAGGAACTTTCAAGTAATGTTTCCACCACTGCGATGGAGTACCATAGGAGGGTTCTGGCTCTCACTCAACCCAGCAGGAGAAAAATAGTAAATGAGGAAACAAGTGATGGTTCTATGACCCAGAAGTATTAGAAAACACATGTGTCTTCTGCAATAAGAAATGACTACTGTCTACTTATTTTCATCTATTCACTGTCACTAGGACAATAAACTATGTGTCTTCAATGTTTGGGGATATTTTTTTTTTCATGAAGGTTGTAGCTCTTACCTTACTGTCCCAGGCCTCTAGTTTTCAGCACAAGAATTTCTTGGCTTTTCTTTCCTAAATCCCACAAATAGAAACCGAGGGACTACTAAGTGCCAAACAATGAAATAGATGAAGATAAACTCATGAGACTTATCTTTACATGTAACAATTCAGACATCTCTGATCTTTCTTTTTAAGAATTTCCATACTCATTGTTTTAGAAAATAATGTCAAGGTTTTTAAGACAGTTGCTTCCCTGCAAACAACTGGGCCATTTTCTTTCGTGAGTGTGGAAAACATGACTAAGTACATGAGGACACTAGAATATCTCTGTGACATTATTACCAAAATACTGTCTGAAATTCTGAATCCTCGCTCTCTCTGAGACTGATGGCACTTGTTTTCTGTTGTTTCTGTGTGTGTGTGTGTGTGTGTGTGTGTGTGTGTGTGTGTGTGTCTGTGTGTGTGTGTTTTCCTAGCTTGTTCATCTAGGAGTTGTATTTCCTTTTATCAGCAGGGGCAGTAATATCTGTTACTAGAGAGAAGTCTATACCAGGGTCAACAAAGCAGGAATGGGGACTTCACTTCTTATTGCAGAAGACACATTCCATGGTATGTTTTCTAATACTTCTGGGTCATAAAACCATGACTTATTTACTTTGTTTTCCTGTTGAGCTAAGGTAGGACAGGGACCCTCCTATGGTATGCATAATAATAACCGATGCCCGCATCACTGCCCTGGGCTCATTTCCAGCTTTACTTCCACACGGAATCCTGCTTTTCCTCCTCTGCTGCAAGGAAATAATTGAAACCCCTAGTCCAATAAAATATGGCACTTGAGAATTGACACTACTAGGAACTTTGGCTAACTCCTTTTATGGTGGCCTTCATTTTTCAGATAATTGGCCACTCTGAACTTTCAAAAGAGATACAGCAAAACCATTGGGTCGAGTGTTTAAGGAGGACAGAAAGGTCTAACCCACATGTCTCACTATCTGCTTTCATCATGGATCCCCATGCATATGTTATTTTTGTGATACATATCCATACATTAAATGAAAAATAGCCATTAAAATAATCTGGTTTCTTGCTGGGGTGTATGAATTTAGGTGATATGAATGTGTTCATTCACTTACGTAACAGTTAGTGATTGAGGACCTGGGTGCCAGGCACAGCACACAAGGAGTGGTTCTGCCTACAAATTAGCAGAACACCCTTAGTCTAGGAGCTGGGAAACAATTATAATATTCCTAGAATCAGAGAAAGCCCCTTCCCCCGATCTGAAATTTAATTAATGTGGAACCATAAACAATAGACTTAACTTCAGTAGATCTCAATTTTTCTCACTGAGAAAGAAAGAAAGAATCAGGCCCACATCACAGGGAAAGAGTAAAACTAAATGACATACTATATGGAGAGGGTCTGGAAGAAGCCAGGGGATCATCAAAAGTTAGTTCCTTTTCTCTTAGCATGGTTTGCCTTTTTATGCCCTAATTGATAGGACCCACTTCCATATCCGTCCATTTGAACTTATTTTGATCAAGAACAGCCATGTGGAAAGATTCAAGTTTCCTAGAAGCAAGATCCATTGGCCTTCACTTGCCAACAGACATTTCATTGCCTTAAAAGGAGCTCTGTGCAGCATGAAAAGGAGAAAGGGATGCTGCTTCAGAGCAGGGTGAATTTACTGCTCTCTGCTCCCTGTAATTTAAAGGGTTAATTTGCTTTCATGTTGCTCCCACTGAGAAACACTGTTATTATGGGATGCAGGTTCCCACAAAAATAAAGAGAGAAGCTTTTTCAAAGCATAAACTGGCAAGGCCATAGTTAATTTCCATGAGAGTCAAGAGAGCAAAACTTTGGGCAAGTCTTTGAAAATTCACTTGGGACACTTTATATCCAGGAGACGGTGCTTAAAAGACAGGAATCCCATACCTTGAATTCACTTTCCCATGAAAGGCTGCAGGAAACAAAAGCAATTTACCTTTACCCTAACCAACCCTCCATGCCTTCTCCAACCTTCTCTCTCCCACTCCAGCCCACTACCTGAAAAATTCTAGCAGTAGGAGGTAACTTGCTTTAACTCTTTGCTACTCAAAGTGTAGTACATGGAACTGCTGGTTTTGGCTTCACCTGGGAGGTTGTTAAAAATGCAGAGTCTTGGGTCCCGCCCAGACCTACTGAATCAGAGCCTTTCTTTTCACAAGATCTTCAGGGATTCTCATGCATCCTGGAGATTGGGGAGCAGGTCTTTAACTGGCATCGATGTGGAAGGGCCACATAAAGCTGCATTTCTTAATCTTGGAAATGCTGATCAAAGCCCTGTTTAGTGTGCATTTTTATATCTATTTTCCTGTTGTAAAAAATATTTAGCACAAAGACACCATAACACCAAACCTCCATGTGGAAAATTCAGACTCTAGCAGTTTTGGAACGGTGCATTGCTTATCATCGGTCTTATGTTCTGTTTAGGCCCACTGGAAACGTGCATGCACATGCAGTGGCGTTTTGGCTTTATAATGTCATGGTCTAGTAAGGATTGTATCTATCTTACTTGGGAGTAACATAGGCCAGTTTTGAAAACCATACTTCACTTCTGTTTTCTTAAAGTAGCAGTTTTATATAAGCCTCTGGATAAAGTAGATACTGTTTGGCTGACCTAAACTGTATCAAGAAAAACAAAGGGAAAAAAAAAATCCATATAATATTTAAACACAGTCAAGTGTTAAGGATACTTTGAAAAGCTCCCAGGTTTGTTTGTTTAATTTGTTTTTTGTTATTGCTTTTTAAACTAAGACATGGATATGGATTAAAACACTATTGTTTAGTATGCAGTTAATGTTGAATATAATTATATCATGAGGTATAATTATATCATGAAGTCATGGATTTCTGACTCATTTATAAACATCATTTATTAGCAGACAGATGTTGAGCATCAGCCATATGCAAATGATGTTAAAGATCTCTTGAGGAGTATGAAATAAAGACATTTTGCCTTTGTGAGCTTCCTGTGAGTAGAGGGGATTAACATGTTTATGGCTTATCATTACTCACTGCCCAAGAGAGAACTGACACAGGAAAAAGGGAGGGATCGGAAGTAGGAAGATGAATCTGGTCAGGGTCATGAGGAAACCTCATCACTAAAGGTATCACCCAAGAGAGATGTTAACCAGAGACACAGCCTACTGTCCACACCATCCTTACCTTCGTGAGCCTATACATCAAAAACCCTACATCACCCAGGAAAGGGTGAAGAGGAAAGCCTTCTGGTGGGATTAGGGGCAAAAACCTTCTACTCGTGAGAAATAGAAGTGAGTTGGCGGACATGGGCTGTGACCCCCTGACAGGCACGTCCCTTCACACTGTGCCATAATGTGGCCCCGGTATGCTTTGAAGGCCTCACATGGCGGTGGTCTTGACATGTCTTTCAGTGGACACTGATTTTTATCACCAATCCATAACAAACTGTTTTGCCGACAGAAGGAAAAGGAGGGAGGGGGTATGGGAGAGGAGTGGGGTAGCTGATAACAGTCTGCATTTAGAAAGGGTTTAGAAAGATCAATATAAGCAGACTTCAGGGACCGCATCTGGCTGCCAGCTAGCTGCTCCAGGATCTTTACGCATACACAGTGGGGGACTGAAATCATTCCTGTGCCTCGGAGTTCCTAGGTATTAAAGACAGCTCACACAGACACAAAGCAAACTTGTAATGCTCTATGTTTATATCAATTTATACATGCACAAACAACTGTCAAACTCATGGAACTGTATACCTTAGATCTGTTCATTTACCTCACATAGATTGTATCTCAATAGAAATAAATAAATTAATTAAATGACTTAACTGGGAGGGGATGATGAGGGCAAGGAATGGGGTTATATGAAACATGACCAGCCTGTCACTGACAGTTGTTAGAACTGAATGATGGTGAGTACATGAGTACACTCTTCACCATTCTTTCTTTAAAACAAAAAGGCAAGGAAGTGGTTATTTTAAAGTCAGAAGACTGGTTCACGTTTACAGGGGAGGGAAGGGGAGCGTTCAGAGTGGGAAGAAGGGGAGCTGGCTGTGTCCACTTCTTGACACCTGGAGGGCCGTTACATGGTTGTGTGAACTAGATATATCATTGTCTTCTGTATGTATGTTACATTTCACAATACAAGTCTCTCAAACTTTTGTACCACAAAAATACCCCATAAAATACATGTATAAAAATACATGCTTATAAACTAAAGGATTATACATTATAAGCATTTCTAGGTGTTTTGTGCATAAGTCAGAGTACCCAAGAAAGAGATGAATATAAATCTCCCACTCTGCTCCCAGCCTTCCTCCCTGCTGCTTGTCTCTAAGAGAACAGTAGATGCTCAGCAGTCAACCAGAGAGTGGAGAGAGCTTAAAATACTCTACATCTTGGGATGTTTCGTAGCCTGGGCTCTCTCATCACACCATTTCATCTCCTTCCTTATAAATAGGAACCAACAAGCATTTTCTCACTTGAGTTTAAACAAATCCAGCCTGTCCCAAGACCTCTGCACTTACTGTGGCTTTTGCCTGAGACTTGGCTCCCAATGAAACCTGGACTGGTTACCTCACCACTTGCTTCAGGACCTGACTTAACACTTTCTCAGTATTAAAACCTGAAACGGGGCACCTGGGTTGCTCAGCTGGTTAAGTGTCTGACTTCAGCTCAGGTCATGATCTCAGGGTCCTAGGATTGAGCCTTGCATCATTGGCGTCAGGCTCTCTGCTCAGCAAGGAGTCTGCCTCTCCCTCTCCCTCTGCCCCTTCCTCAGCTCGTGAGAGCTCGTGCTCTTTCTCTTTCTCTCTCTCTCAAATAAATAAAATCTTAAAAAAAAAAAAAAAACTAAAATTGCCACCATAAAATTGACATTTCCTAACCCCTTTCTCTGCTTTGACGAATGTTAGCTGCACAAGGGCAGAGATTTTTGTCAGTTTTGTTCACTGTACCTTACAATAGAACCTGGCACATAATGGGTTCTCACTAATTATTTGCTGAATTGACTGAAAAAAAGGAGAGGTTGGAGTAGATATCAATATTAAAAAGTCAGTGTTTGACACAATAAATTCATGTCTAAAAATGATCTTGTAGCTAAAGAATCTATTTTATATGACTCCTTAATACTTTTTACTGTTTATTTTGTAACTGCTGCTGGTAGATTACATTTTGTGTGTTATGGGTTGTGGAGCCCAACCTGGGATCCTTTTTTGTACCATGGATTTAATCAGAACTCCTGTGTTCTGAATTCCAAACACCACCATGTGAACCAGCCCTTGAAACATGACCTCTTTATGTGTTAGAACTGTATATCAAGCCACCCCCAGGTCAAGCTGTGTATTTCGTGGTCACTCCCCAGATTTCTATTACTACAATCACTACACCAGTTAAAGGACATATTTTTAAGCTGATATCCTGCTGTTGTTATGGAGGGAATTGATTCTAATTGCCAGTTTCCTGCATTTTTCTTAAACATTTAGTCTTTGCAAGGAAAAAAAAAAAAAACTCATGATGAAAATTCCACACGTTACTAGGATTACTTCATAAACAGAACATTCTTGACTTTGGAATTCCCCCCAGACTCTGAATGGAGCTTACCCATACAGAAAACCTGAGTTCATTCTGAAATGGGAGGAAAGCAGGGGCAAAATGTTATCTTGGAGCTGTGACATTTGGCTTCCAGTGGACACACAAAATGGACACACATCAAATGTCAAACAGGCTGATAATGGACAGGAAGCACCACTGTCAACACAGTGAGCCTGACCTTCACTGGCAGCAAAACCCTGCATGAAATGCAACTGCCCTAACTTCAAGTCACCCAGGGCATGGGCAAAATTAGACCTACAGGTAAGGATCCCAGGGTTGAGAATCACAGGACATTTCACAGATAATCAGACAAGTCTGGCCAACAGGGAGGGCCCATTATATCCATTGTTGGGAGATGAGCAAGGCAGAAAAATAGCCCCGAGTTCCCAGTCTTCCCTGGCTCCATTATCAGGAAAACAGGACAATATAATACAGAAATAAAATACAGAAACTTCCTCTTTGCCATTATTTTGAATCTGTCCTGGCACAGATTTGCCCTGACATCAGCTCCCAGTGGGTCTAATATGAAATTTATCTTCATGGCAATGTGACCCTTGGCTGCCAGGAGACTAAAAAATATAGCCAACAATGGGGCAAATAAAGATAAAGAAGTTTATGCAGGACAAATGCTACATTTCCTACATATAGCTTTATAATTCCCCTGTCCCAGGAATGAATAGAAAACAAATGGATGCAGTCAGCCATCGGGAACCTCTACTGTGTTATCTACACACTGCTCATGGTGATAAAGTGGATAATCTTCTTGCACAGATTGGAACAGGATGACTAATTGATACTGCTATGAATAAATGACGTGTGATATGTACATGGTGGATAGGCAGGAATTGTCAAAAAATACTTTATTCAACCCACTAGCTTTGTGTGCTGAAGACCTTATTCTGTTTTCACACTCAGGCCACCTTTGCTTTAGGGTTCAGGAAATGATCATGTCCGTGCACGTACTTGTGCGTGTGAATGACTTTAAGATTTTTCAGGGGTCAGGCTTATTGTCTTGCTTAGCCATTCTTTTTAAACATAAGTCAGATTTTAATTAAATCACATATGTTTTGAACTCAACATGTATGTATATTTTACTTTGACTATCTTTAGGTTATGCTTTAATAACTTTGGTCTTATTTTGCCCTGGTTCGTGTTTTGGCTTTTCCTATTAATGTTCTACATTTATACAGCTGTTTTCAAAGCAGCTGTGAAATATATTTAAAAATTTCTTCCCAAGGGGAAGAAACTTAGTATAAGCAATATAGAAAAAGAAGGGGGGGGGGGAAGACATTCTTCCATGGAGTTCTGTTAGTGTATTTCAGATATACCAGGAAATCAGCTAAGCTAAGCAAACATAGATATTTTATGTGGCAAGAACAAAGTAATAGCCCTTTTACATCAATAAATCACTGTGATAATTGTCCTAAAGCAATCTGATTTGAGGAATAGACTTTGGGGAAATCCTCCTTCCCAAAATATCTACCTTATCTGGCTTTTCCTGATAGCTGAAATTCCACTGTTAGAGAAGGCTGCTATGAAGCCAAGGGGTACAAACAGCTCTGTCAAAGGAGGAGCCTCTGAAGTATTTACACTTCAGGGTGAGGTGTTTAATCAAATGTGATAACTAACTGGGATATGTTTTTCTTGTGAAGCACTGATTTCCAAGAGGGACGGGGTGTCAAGATAGTGGTGGGAAGACCTGACAGTGAAGGTGTAAGAAGGTGTTAAAGACGAAATTCAACATCCTTCCAATATGTTGAGAGGTATAAGCTTGAGCCCATGGGTCTGTGCAGTTAAACATCTGCCTGAGAGTCTCAAGGTGGGAGATGGGCATGAAAGAATCATGGGATGTGGCAGCTTTTCCCAATTGCCTGAGCTTCCTCTTCACCCCAGAATTTCTGAAGTCAAACCCTGTGTAGTGATTAAAAAGATGTTCCTGGTGGAATTGTTCTGTGCATACACACAGTAAGGAGGAGGCAGAGGAAAGTCTGAGAATTGCTATGCAAGCTTATCTATTTGCCACTAAAATAATTTGAGCCCCAGTGGAACACTGCTCCCTGACAGAGGGTTCCCTAGCTCTGCACCTCTGAGAGGAAAGAAGGGGTACTGCAGTAGTCATTTGTAGTCATTTCCATAGACAGCTTCCCTCCTTTTTCCAGTCTACCTGTCCCCTTCTCCCACCCCATACCTGTGACCATCTGGCCAAGGAGAAGACACAGTTGCCCCTGGGCATGGGGGAACCCTGGATCTTATCTCAGAGAAGGACAATGCTGCACTTGTGTGGGGATGGATCAGGTGATAAGGATTCTGAGCTATAGGCTTAGTGTAAGTGGATTGGCCTCCTTGAGTCTCTAGGGGTCCATCTTTAAAGGAAGATAACCATGTACTTCAGAATTTCAGCCAACCACATGTTACCTTTACAATTTTACTATGCCAATGAATGACATATATAATTACTTACACATTTTTAACTTCCTTCTTTCACTTCTTTGACTCAGAAATAAAAACCAAGATCACTTTACACCCATTTATTCCTCCAAAGCACTTACCACAGTTTTTAATTATGTTTATTTGTGTGTCTGGCATACTAGACATGATCAAGAAAAAATTGCTGAGTTATGCTTGTTCAGTATTGTCCAAGAATAATTATTTTGTTTTGTTTTTTCCAAAAATTTAAAACATAGCTCACCTACAAATATAGAATGAACACATGTCAAAGATTTCAATTCCATTATGTGGGGTCCTGGACCACGGAACACTAGTTTCAAAGAGAAATAGAAAATCAGAGGTTATCACACACATCTGACAAAGATTGACTAAAATGTCTAGGTTAGATACAAAACTGGTTAATATCCCAGAGGGCAATCAAATAGTCACCTTAAGGTTCGATGGTGTAGTGGTTACCACATCTGCTTTATACACAAAAGATCCCGGGTCTGATTCCCAGGGGGACCACAAGACTGACTATATCTCCATGCAAACGGTTACCTGAAGGATTATCTTTTCTATTAGACAGAAGATTCTTATGCCTCCACTGGATAAAAATCAACATCTATCATTGCCATTAGATGGTGAATCTAATGAAAAGAAAGATCAGGTCTTTAATTTTACTCAGGTTAATTAATTTTACAAAGAAACTTTATGCCATATTCATAAATGGAGAACCAGTATGACTTTCCATCAAGCCAAAGTAACACCTTGAATTTGGCACTACAGGATAGTAATGTGTTCAACAGAAAGATGCAAGCAAAACATAAAGCTTTCTTTAATATTGGTAAAGCACACAGTTTACTAGGCACAACTTTGCAGAGGAGGAAGACCAGAAAGCCTCCTCTGTGGAAAGGCACAGTTTCCTGGCCTTAAGTGCATGTCACTGAAAATGTCTGCCTTCTGGGATGCTGGCTAAAGCCAAGGTTGTTTTTCTAAGTGGCCCCAGGTTAAAACCTATAAGCCTAGGTTTTAGGTTTGCTAGAGGTCTCTTCTGGCAGGGAACATAAAACCATTACAATGGATGCTGCTGTCTGCCAAAGGCTCTCATCTGGAGCCTGTTCCCTCTTTGTTAAAAAGGGAGAAGCGTTAGAGAGGTGTTGAAGATATCCTAGCACCACACTGAAACTTTCCTCATGAGAGATAGCAGGGTGACTGACCATGAATGAAAAATGAGCAATCACCTCACTAAGTGACTCTAATTTTTTTTAGTAGCATGCTTGTTCCACGTATTGAAAACTCAGGGCTAGAGATGATGGCTAATAACCTCTCGTCCTCTAATGTTGTTTTTCTTATTATAAGAATAGCATTCTAGAGAGGAAAGAGACCTTCATCTGAGCTTCTAAGACTTTAGAGAAAAGGTTCAGACATAAGGACAGAGATTAGAATTCATGACTCCTAACTACAGTCCAGGCACTACTACCAATCTAACCATGACTTCTCTTAGAAGACATAAGTGTATCTTTGTTTCCTTTCCATTTAATTTTATTTCTGGGTTGATCTGTCTAGTCAGAACAAGACTGTATATGGTAACAGGACTGGGTGGCTTCCAAGAATGATGGGAGTCCCAGTAGGCAGCACTGAAATAGCCTTAGTAAGAAGAGACCAGAGCTGCTAGGATTCTACTTCCCATCTCCACCCCTTACCATCATGGGTAATCTTGGGTAAATTATTTAGCCTATTTGAACTTCAGTTTAGTCATCTGTAAAATGGGATAGTATTCAGGCTTCTCTCTCTACGTTATGGTAAAGATTAAATGGGTAAGCACAAAGCACTTAGAAGAGCACCTGGCATGTTATCAGCCGTGTATAAATGCAAGCTGCTGTTGGCACTGGCCTGCCCGCTTCTCAAATGGCTCCACCAGCTCCTTTCATTCTCACCATATAGCTATTCTTGTTGGTTAGAAACCAGCATTTATACAATAGACAAGATTATCTTCTTTTCCATGTGTTGGCAGAGGATCCTGGCAGAGAGAAAATCTCCAGCTTACTTGCAGAGTAACACCAAATGGGTTTTTTTTTTTTTTTAAAGGAAATTAGAACTCCAACCAGCATTTGTTCCTGGAGAACAAAATGATGGCAAATGAGCCAGAACTTGGGAGGGCAACAAACATGGAGAAAGTGGCTGAAGGCAGGGCAAGATGGAGAAAAGAGATATAAAGATGGAACAGATTTTAACTGAATTAAAAAATAAAGGGAATTTAAAAGTTGTCCTTGAATTTAAAAAAAAAAAAAAAAAAACAACTTTGGGGAGTCACTAACACATGACTGTTAGCCGCAGTAGGAAACACCAGGATTCCCCGACCAGGCAAATGTTCTGAATGGTTCTAATCCAGGTAACAACATTAGGTAATTTGGATATTCATGATGGAATCCTCTGATTTTTACCTGCTGATTTTTAAAGAGTAAATTCAGACAGATGTTCTGATGTAAGCAGAGGGGCTTTCTCCATTTCAAAAATCTGTTTTGAAAAACATTTGTGGTATGACTGCTATGTGTCAAACCCTATGGTAGGAAGTTCCCTCAAGGAAGGAGTCTATAATCAAATGAGTAAAAAACAGAATACATGCATAAGTAACAGGAATGTGAAACACTGACAAAGTTGAACACAGGGTTTTGGGTCCATTTGTTATCAGACTATGACTCTGGAGGAAGGGAAGTGGCCAGATAATAGGAAGAAAATTCTGACACTCTGCTGGTCTGATGCCACTTTGTTTGCTCTGGTTGTACCATTTTAAGAGGGACGCCCAAAGAGCAAAAGATGATGGCTGCAGTGGCACTGGTGGTACTTCTCCGGGGAAAAGATGAAGAAGGGATCCCGAAATCACTGGGTGGGCAAATCAGTAGAGTATATGGAGACTATCATGGGGAAGAAGGGGTTTCTAATGCTTCTCCGGATCGACGGGAGGGAAACAATGAGAAAGCAGCTTTGAGCACATTACGAGAGTGTAATAAATCATGTATGTTACTGAGAGTGCAACAGGCTGTATTTTGAGGTAGTGAGCTCCTGACCACTGAAGGCATTCCCATAATTTTTGGATAACCACATATAATGGCTGCTAACCAGGTGATCCCTACATATGAAACACTCGAGTAGTTACTTTCTACTCTGACATTCTGTGAACATTCTGTAAAACTAAAACATTTAAAATAATTTTTTATTTAAAAGATTTTAAGAGTGCATCTTAACATGAAGCACCCAAATGTCATTTTGTCCATAATCAGCCCAACAGATTTAGACCCAGATTCTAGTGCAGTTCCTTACCAGGTAGGCTGTCATTTCATGGAAGGATGTCCTTAACCCCTTCAAATGAAAATTATAGCCTCCTTATTATCCCTCAGAGCATTCCTCTTCTCTTCCTAGCATTATCACAATACGTAATCATATCTCTGCCACTTACTGAAAGCTCAGAAAAGGCATGAAACACTGAAGTGTTCACCGCTGGATACCCACCACGCAGTGCCAGTGACAATTAGCAGCACTTTGAAGGCACGCACATAGTCGCTGAAATGAATTAAAGAATGCAAGTGTCTGCTCTTTGGTTCCAGCTTTTCCTACAAAGTGGAGATAAAAAGTGTCTGCCTTCCCAAAGTTTTGTTTTTCAAAGATTAAGTGTGTGTGAGTATGCACATGTGAACGTACTCATGATCAGCATGCATATGATAATATGTCTACATGCATATTGCATGTTTATATACATGATATCTGAATTTCAGTTTCTATATGTTGGGGCATGTGGAAAATGCATCATAACATGAAAGTTATAATTGGTTTATTATTATTATTATGGCTTTCCCACCAAGCACAAACATCAATATTGAAGGTGTAGCCTTTGATAGAGAACTGTGGGCACCAAGAAGTGGAGATGTAAACTCTAACCCCCACACTCGAGGCTCTGTAAACCCAGCTGGGAATCCAAAACCTGCAGGAAAAGGTAATAGTACCAGATGCAGAGATTCATTTATTCACTCAACAGTGTATGAGGCGAGAGGGATGCAAAGGCAAATTCTACTTGGAACTGCCCTCACCCAGAGGAGTTTGGTACAAAAGATGGACATGGACACCCACCTCACAAGGTGGTGAGATGAGAACAAGAAGAGAGCAGATTAAAGAGTGAAGACTGAGCCCAGACTTTTTGAATCTGTCTGGGAAAAGCAAGGCAAGTGATACTTGAATAGAAACTCAGATCAAGGACTTACAGAGACAGGGCCATAATTCAGAACATACAAACATGTATGAATATGCCAATTTCTACAATATTGGCACTTCTATACTAGTTGATGACAGTCATTGCCCCATGCCTCAGCCAAGCATTTAGCACTCTGCTCACCCAGTCCCTCCCGCAGAGTCATGTCCCTGCAAACCAGCTAGGAAGGGGTTCATTACTAGAGCTCCAGCGGTCCCTCAGGACCTTGCTTGTGCACCAAGCCTAACTGGTCTTTGTCTGAGCAGTATCTCTTACTGATTATCACCCTTCCCAGGAGGATTTGAGAGTGGGGGCACAGGAAGAGGGCAAGTTTGAGGAAGACAGGAATAATATAAAAGGAATAGGCAACGTGGTTTGAAATCACTGAAGTCCAAGGTGAGAAGGCAAACAAATGGGTGAGTGGGGCCTAGGTGCATCGGATGATGAAGAGCAAACTATTACACAAATAGGGCCCTGGCATTAGTCTGTGGGCATTGAAATCTACCACTTTCTAACTTTGCAGCCAAGGGCAAATCATTTGGCCACAATAAGCCTCAGCTTCCTCATCTGTATAATTGGAGTAATGAGAGTCACCTCACCTCACCTCACCTCACTGTGTAGTTGTGAATATTGCCATGATCCATGACAAGCAATAAGCACAGAGTCTGGCACAGAGAAAGCTATCACCACTATTCCTGTTAAGTGGCACTATTCTTAATGCTTTGGGTGTATCATTCAACTCTTAACATCCGTATGCATTACTGAAAAAGATGGTAACCTCCAGGTAACAAAGCACATGAGGATGGATAGGTTTCTGACCCTGAGTTTGGGCTGAAGTTAATTAAGCCCATTATCACTCCTAGCATCAGCGGTGGACAGCTGGACTGACACAGCTTTGCGGCTATGGTAACACTGGCCTTCTTGATGTCGCTGCCTGATAATTTCACCGGCAATGTTGTACATAATAAAAATTGCAACCACAGCACTCTGAGAATATAGAGCCACAGCAAGCAAGGCATCAACAGAGCTCAAGAGATATTGTATAAACAATGAAAATAAAAAAGACTTTAAAAAGTAGCTATGAAAATGCCCTGAGAGCCATACAGACCATTTCTAAAGCATGCTTTCCACATTACAGTTTGGACTTCATTTTGCTTCCTTCAATGCAAAGATGTTAAAAGGTTAATTTCAAAATTAAAAGTAGATGCAAATGTTCCAGGTTAGTGGATACAAGGAAGACTTCCTTGACTGAGAGAATAGAGGGACTTTGGGAGGCCCCATTTTCTAGAAATCTTCTGTTCTGCCTTTTAAACTCCCCTCCTCAGCTAGCTGTATCATGTAACTTCACATGACATCCCGTGTGAGTTAAGGAAATTCAGACTTGTGAAGGAAGTTCTCCTTTAAACACCAGTGATTAATTTATTTGATTCCCCTGACTGCTGTCTGTTTGAGCCAGTCAGATTAAATATTGATGGAGACTGATTTCTAGTTACATTTGAGCAACAAAGTGCTCTCAGAAAATGGTGGTAATATCCAAAAAGAATGAACATCCCAAATGCACCTGCATTTGGAGATAGCTGGCTCCAAGGCTTCCATCTTCATTGGGATCAAGTCAATTTAAAATACAATAAAATCCTAGCCCTCCATCAATAATAGCCTCTTTACTCTTAGGAGACAGATCTGATTTAACCTTTAAGGAAACTCATTTTGGCTTTCTTCCCTATTGATTTTTTGTTGTTGTTCTCTTCTACGTTATTGGTTAGGAGTGGTTAAGGTAGTGACCTACTACTTTTTTTTTTTTTTAAATATTGGAAGAAAGGTGTTCTTGGCTGCCCCCATGTCAGTGATGGGAGGAGAAGCTGGGGGTAGCTCAGCAATGGGCAGTGCATGAAGAGACTTTAAGGCCCCAGGCATGATCATGACCTAAGTGGAGGTCTGAATTCAAGTATTCATTTCAACTCTCACGGACCCTATGCTTGTTTATAGTCCCTCCTCTCTTCTGCCTTGCCCTGGCAATCTAGGATATTTTCTTCCCCCGGATTCTGAGCTTTCTACCTGGGGCAGAATTCCCACATTACTCAGCTAACAAGAGCATTTCTTTTCTCATCCACCATCCTTGCCTTCATGATATACACCCAGACATCTGCACACTGCCCCCAATATAGCTACCATTCAGCACTTAGAAAGGATTTGGATGACTCTTTCTAGGAAGAGTCAGTGGCTCAGTGTGACAGGGATTTGCATTTTAAAAGAAACAATACTCAAATGTATGTGACATTTAAGGCATACAGAGGAGGCCATGGTGGAAGAGATTTTGTACAGGAAAGGGTTGGGTGGTAAGTATTGATCAGAAAGGAACTGTGAAGTGGACACTTACTGTGTCAGATCAAATAAAACATATTCTATTTAGTTAGTGTGGGTTTAAAAAAAAAAAGCGAAGTTAGTAAATTCAGAAAAAACTCTGCCAGTCAGACTTCGTGGAGAGAGAGAGAGAGAGTGCCCACTAGGGAAGGGACAAGAAGCTGGAGTGGACTGATTTGCATTTGTGTAGCCACAATTACCAAAGGAGCCGAGAACACAGTCTGAATCTGAGCAGAGCGGGGTGCCCATCAAGAGTGAACTACACACTTTTGCTGATGATAACAGCCTGAAAATGAGAACATCACACCCAAGGAAGGAAGCAGCCATCGGAGGTGGGGCAGAGGTCCAAGGCCCAACAGCTCTCCACAGAGACCTCTCTTTGCCCATCCCTTCCTTTCTCCTCTCTGATGTTTCTCATGTCCTTCATCTCACTGAGAGGTTGCTGAGTGGGGAGCAAGCTCCTATAGCCATTTCCTCTGAAACTTGACACAGGCTGGTTTGGCTCCCAACTAGCAGTACCTGAACACCTCTGTGGTTTTGCCACTGGACAGCTGTGTGACCCGAGTCACTTCACCTATCTGAACCTCATCTATAAACAAGGGTGCTGAACTAACATAATGAAGGAACAGGATTCCTTCAACATAGGGTATAGATTATGTTTGACAGATTCCGCTGTTTAGAAAATAAAAATACTTGAAAAATATCTGGAAATCCTAGATCTGGAGCAAGCAGATCTATGTGACAAGCCCAGAAGTGGTCCCAGAATTTCTGCTGCTTTGAGTGAAATTTGTCTTCGGCCATTAATGATTCCTGGGTCACTGGACATCACTTTCTTGTAAGAATCAGACTGAACTGTATTGCTCGACATGTTGCTGCTATGAGAGCCCCAAAGAAGCAGGCACAGGGACGACTGAGAAGCAGCACTAACCAGCAAGGGAGAGAAATGGATGCCAAAGATAAAGGATTCATCTTGATTTTCTAAACTTATAGGGCTTCAGTTCACACTAACAAGCAGTAATACCAACTGGTAACCTTTTTATATAGCACTTAGAGTGTGTCAGACAACGTGCTAAGCACTGGATATATAGGAAGCTCATTTAATTTCCCCAGCAACCCTATAAAATAGGTATTAATATATACCCACTTTACAGATGAGGAAACGGAAACACAGACTTGTTAAGTAGTTTGCCCACAATTATGCAACTATTAAGAAATAGGCCTAGGATTTCAAACCAAGAATTCGTGACTTGATGTGATGGACATGAGACAACATTGGGATCATTCACTTCTAAATCTCTTGGTCAACATATTACAAGGCCAGCAAAATTTCTCCTAGATGTCAGTTCCCTTCAGATCAGGGTATTGATCTGACTACATTCCCAAAGGACACTAGAGAAAATCTAGATTTCTAATTAATCTAAGAGCTGGCACTATGTGGGAAATTAATGAAAAGAGTTCTGGTAAATTCCATTTTAACTTTTTCTGCTCTTATAAGTACCTTGGCATAGGAAGTGCTCATAGAGAAAACCATTTTACAAATCGGTAATACATGGCATTTATTAATGCTTTTAACCTTAACAAGCACCATCCTTCAAAGGATTCCCTTTGGATAGAGATGAAAACTGAGGCCAGAAGGTTGCAGTTAAGTGACTTATTCAAGCTCCAAAGTAAATGATGTCAGAGAAGGATCAAAACTCCTATTTCCTGATTTCAGACCAAGGATTTTCAAATGAGACCAGATGGCTCCTATATTCCAATCTCTTTCTGTCTTTTTCTCTCTCTCCCTCTGAATTTCAAATAAATTTTATCTTAGTATCTGTAGAAGTTGGGATCCCCATGGGAGTTCAAGGAAAGAGTACTTGAAGTGACTGCCTAGCTAAATAAGCAAAGGATTAAACAATCAAGTCCTACGGATTCCCCTCCTAATACCTCCTCTCTCCATTTCACTGTTGCTGTCTTGACTCACAACTTCATTAATTCACTCCTAGATTGTTGCACTTGGTTTCCCTGCCTCTATTCTTGCCCTTTCCAAAATCTTTGTCCCTGCTACTTGCAGAGCTCAAGTCCTTGTTTAAAATCTTCATGGGTTTCTATTATCCCAAGGGGTTACTGCATAGGTGCTTGGTGTGTGTAAAAGCACTTGGGGTTCATAAGCAAGGGAAATTCAGCCTGCACTTCCCTGCATGCCAGGCAGTATTTATTAGCCTCATGGACCTTCTAAGAAACAGTATACATTTTAGAGAAGTCAGTACAGTGTTACTATTAAGGATATAAGCTTTGGAATGTGAGAACATGGGCCTGACTCCCAGCTCTGCTCCCACTAGCTCCGGACAGCTGGAAGACTGGCTGGAGGATTCATGATCTAGGATGACCTCCCTCATATGCCTGGGAGTTAACAGGTGATTGGCCAAGGGCTGGCTGATGCTTAGCTGGTGTTCAGCTTGGATCTCTGCCATGTAGGCAGGGCAGCTTGGACTTATTCATATGGCACCCTAGAATCTCAAGAGTAGCAGGAAAAAAAAAAGCTTTCATGTCCAAGTGGGTTTCAAGCTTTTGCCTGCATCACATATTTACTATGTCCTTGGACCAAAGCAAGTCACATGATGGAGCCAAGATTTAAGGGATGAAATAAACTCCATCTCTTGACAAAGAGAACTCTTGAGCAATCTACGACACATTTTAAGTTCCAATCATCTCACATGAATAAGGTAGATGCTAATGTTCACTGATGAATCATAAATTTACAGTGAGGATTAAATGATATGAAATACATCAAGTACGCAGTATAGTACCTGGCACCTACAACGCACCCAGTAGATCTACCTCACTGTTCAAGTTCAAATAGGAGTCCTAGAGCAGTTATTAAAACACAGGGAATATTCTGACTTTTTTAGGGAACCAAAATTTGTTACTGCATCCCTGCTGTACAGTTTTAAGTCATGTGGCCTCTTTCTTTCTTTTACTGGATTTATTGTAGAATACTGATGCGTGAGTCTAAGAGGTATTACTTGATTTCCAATAGGGAACAGGTTTAAACAGCTCAGGAAGGAAAAAAAAAGGCCCTTACACATGCCGTGTACACATGACAGTGGACCACAGTAAGTTAAAAAACTATCTCTGGACATTGAGGATGAAAAGTACTTCAGAATGCCCTTTGGAGTTATTGATTTTGTTACAGATTAATTATCAGGATAGGGTTTTTGGTACAACTCACCATGCCCACATATTCATTTAAGTCATTTCATCAGAGTTGTGGGTGTCTGCAACTGGCTTGTTCTAAATGGTATAGAAGATATCAACTGATTAGCCTTGTTTCAGGATGGAAAGATGTCTACAATTATTCTCTCTGTATCCAGACGTTTCCAATGGGATTTTGCAATTCTCTTAATCAAGAGAGGCAATGTCTATATCCCCCACTCCTGGAAACTGAGCTGGCCTTGTGACTTGCTTTGGCCAATAGAAAACAACGGAAACAATGTTGTGTGAGTTCTGAGTCTCCATCCCAAGAAGCCTTGCACACTGTTACTCTTGGAATGCTGTTACTTCCACATGAACAAACCTGATTTCATTTGCTGGCAAATAAAAAGTCATGTAGAAGAGAAGCAAGGCTTATCAGCCAGTAGTTAGCCAGCCCCTGGCAAATGGCCTGCTAAACCACAAGACATGTGAATGAGGCCATCCCAGACCAGTTAAACCAGCAGCTCAACACAGACACATGAGTGGGCACAGCCAAGGTCAGCCTAGACTACTGAGATTAGAGGAGTTACTCAGGCAAATAAGTTTTGGGGTGCTTTGTTATACCGCAGAATCTGACACAGAACTAAGGTTGCAACCTTCTGCATCCTCTTTGGCAGACTTCATGAGTAGCCTGGACACCTCATGAGATACAGATAGCCCAATACTCTGTTTGTTGTACCCCAGGTGCCTTGGTAGGTAGGGAATTAAAATCTTTGCTAGAAAATTCTCCCATCTTTCTGTCACAAGCATGGGAAAGGAATTTCTACTCATTGTCTTCCTTTCCCACAGAGGTACACAATACGTCTGTGTGCTTAGTGCATAGATGCTCCCCATCTGTGAACATACCATGAAATGCTTCTCTGTGGCCAAAGTGGCATAAAGAAAATGGCATAATTTTCATAGACCAACCTAAGCTTTACCTGAGCTCTGATTTTAGTTGTGTGATCTGAGAAAAATTGCTCAACTTCTCTGAGGCTCAACGTTTTCAACTGCAAAATGAGAATAATTTATTTATTTTATTTTTTTGACAAATTAAACTACAACTTGCGGTTACTATGTTAAAACACAATATTTGTGTTGTGGCTTAAAGACAGTCCCAAGTTTTTTCACACTCCTCCCATTGACTAGTATAGTCTATGTTCTGTTCCCTTGACTCTGGCCAGGCTGTGTGACTGCTGTGGCCAACAGAATACGTTGGAAGTCACACTAGCAGTGTTCAGGCCCAGATGTTAAAAGACCAGCTCCCTGTCCATTGGCTTCTACTTCCTGTCTGTCAGAACTCAGAGCCCTGAGCCCTGAGCCACCAGGTAAGGAGTCTGACTACCCTGCTGAAAAGAACACCTGGAGAGGATGAGGGACTACCACTGAGAGGGATAGGGGCCCAGGAGAGAGATCAACCTTTCAGACATCCTCACTGATATGCCCTGTATGGGAAGGAAGCCATCCTGGACACTCCAGACCAGCCCAACCACTGACTGAATATGAGAATGACATGGAGGACATCACATGGAACAGAAAAATGAGCCAGAGGAACCCAGCTTGAATTCCTGACTACAGAGCTTTAGATACAATAAGATAACTAGTGCTTTGAGCTACTCAGCTTTGAGTTAGTTAAGAACAGTTTGCACATGGTAGGCACTCAGGACACAGGGTGACTGGGACTGAGAATTTCCTGGGGTACGAGACTTCAGTGTTCAAACCAGGAAAGTCAGCCTTAATATATATGGAGATTATCATTGCTATTTTGTACTAAAGCAAAAATGAACAATGTGGTGATTTCATTTCTTAGCAGAACTTCCCTAAGGCTGCCATGGGATTTCATACCTTCACAGGAGGCGAAAAATGTTTCTGGATGGAAACACCGCGTGATGCTGTTTTATACAAGACAATGTGCTGAAAATCAGTTCTAATTGATTTTTCTTATCTATCCTCATACAGGAGTAAAAGAACAGAATTGTGAGCTCCAGTGGCATTTCAAACTTCTTCTCCGACAAAAGCATTTTTACTGAAATTTTGAAATAACTTTAATTATAAAAGCCTTGATAGATATAGCCCACATCTTGCTATAATTAGTTTCTTTTTCAACTGTTATTTGGGAAAGATTTTAAAAATGTATATAACTACTCTCTTTATTTTTTTTTTTTAAAGATCTTATTTATTTGAGAGAGAGAGACACAGTGAGAGAGGGAACACAAGCAGGGGGAGTGGGAGAGGGAGAAGCAGGCTTCCCTCAGAGCAGGGAGACCAATGTGGGGCTCGATCCCAGGACCCTGGGATCCTGACCCGAGCCAAAGGCAGACGCTTAACGACTGAGCCACCCAGGCGCCCACTACTATCTTAATTTTTACCCTAAATGTAAATTGTAAATTTATTCATATTGTGAAATAATTTAAATTGGATTTTTTTTCCTAGTGGCAAAAAAATGATCTGTGTTGAAAATTTAGAAAACCTAGAAAAGAAGGACAATATGAAAACAGTTTTGATAAAATAAGGGCATTTTTCCCTCTCATTACTCTTTGGTTATCACACATATTAAAAAAAGAAAGGAAGAAAAGAAAGAGAAACAAAAAAGGAATCTGCATTGCCAATGATGTCAAGAGTTCTTAACAACCCAAAATGAGGAAAAATGAACAACAAAAAGGCTAGTAGAATGATACTTGGGTAAAATATAGGAAGAATAGAAGCCACATACCAGTCCCCACCCCACACAAAGTCTAGGTTTCTACAAAAGTAAGTGAGTGTTCCTGAATCATGTACCAGTGTCTTTTGACTAGAAGATGGAAGGTCAAGGCGGTGAGTGGTCCAGCCACAGAGGGCCTCCCTGTACACTTGGTTCCACACTGCTCAACGGCAGGGGGCTGAAGGGGAGACACTTCTTCATAGCAGAATTACTGGGTACAGGTATACAAGTATTTTTGACTCCCATCATCAAATTGCTTCTCAGATGGTTTGCAGCAATATATACCTCCATTAGTCTTATTTTATGAATTGCATTTGGTATTATCATTCTTTAAATTTGTTGATTAGGGCAAAAAAAATATGGCACTGCTCTTGTTACAGTTTTTTAAATTAGTAATGATTAAATTAATTATCCACATTTATTATATGTTCATATAATTTTTTTTGATTGGCCTACTTATAACCTGTATTTATTTTTGTTTTGGGCATCTTAGTTACTTTTTTATGTTTATATATATGCTATTTGTTCAAAATTACTTCCAGGTGGCTTTTTTTTTCCACAATGGTTTTATATATTTATATTTAAAAACCCTAATTGCTCATTCTTTTGGGTGACTGGAGAATTTGGCAGAGTAGTGAACTGGTATGATTTCCAGAATGTTAAGGGATTCTGCAGTCTAGGCCTCAGCTCGAATTTGTGACAAGTGTCTCTCTTGAATGTCGAAACAAACAAACCCTCTCTTGGAATTACTATTTTCCTATTCAATCCTATTATTTCAAATCGCCTATTTCTGACCCTTGTAATTACAAGGATAGCACATCTTTTCTCTACGACTCAGTGGAAGTATCTCACACTGTTTCAGAAGCCCTTCCACCAGGCCCTTCGGGTTGGTGCTGCAGTGCCACCATGCACCCTCCCTGGCTCCGAGCACAGGGTCCCCTTCTCCTTTTACGCCACAAATTCTAAATGCCACGAAGGGTGTGCAGGACTTTGGTACCGAGGAGCTCCGACTACAGATGGATTGGGTGTAAGGGGTTTGTGAGACTCAGCTGGTGTCTAGCTTTATCTCCCCTTGAGTCCAGGGCTGCACATAACTATCACCCAAGCGTCCCCAAGACACAGTTGGCCTAGTGTGCCTGACCCAAGGGGAGACTGGTGAACCCAAAGCCCTTGGCCTGCTTTCCCACCTGCATTCCCCACCCTCAGCTGGGAGGGTTTGAGGGTGGGTGTGTATTTCAGTTGGTCAAAAAGAGATCAGTTCCTGTGCTGAAAGGCAAGCCTGGGGCAGTGTTTGACGGAGCTGGGGTGGGGGGGGGGGGCACACCAGGAGGGACAATTACCGCGTAAGTGGTTCTCACGCTGGGTCTGGCAGTGGGTGCCAGCTTGCACATTAACTCCTTTGACAGTATTCTCCCCAGTTTCCTCACCATTCTCAAGGGATGCCTTTGTCGATTGTTTCTCTGACTGCTGTTTTGACAGTCGATAGCCCCTGGATGCCAGCTTAGGCTGTCTAATAAGAAAGAGGCCAACGTGAAATTTTAAACCCAACAACTGCTGGTCCTGGTATGGGGTGGCTCCAGCTCTGTTCTCTTGCTTTTTCCCCCTCTCTTGAATGGTAATGGGCTTTTATCAAATGCCTGTCTTTCCTCATTCTCCCAGGCTTTGGGGTAGGAGGATCATGCATTAGCTGGGATGGGTCAGAATCAGGGGGAGTTGAAACTTCCAACGGAAACTGACAGGGGCTGCTAAGCCTGAATGTAAGCAGATATAATTTACGATATTCAGGTGATTCCAGACAAATGCCTATGTTTGGGATATTTTCTGCATCAATTTCCAACACGAGTCCATGATAGACTGGACAAAACTCAGGCTCTGACCTAAAGTAAAGTACATGGCTGAGAGGGCAGGGGGTGGGTGGATTTATGAACAGAAGCTGTGTCCTACAGCCACATCAATAAGACACACAGACATCACAGCTCCATGGGATTTGTAAACAGTTGCAAAAGAAAGGTACAGAAATAGGAATTGCTTTCTTCTCTAAATCCTCTGGTTAACATTCCAGCGAAAGCACATTCCTGGCATCATTCTAGTGCCCACCTACTAAGGTGTAAATACCGGTCAGATGCTCATTTTGAGAACAAATCGACAGTCTTGAAACTAGCTATCTTGATATTGTCATGATCTTTCTATATTGCTCATGTTACAAGTTCTGTCCAACTTGTAACCTATTAAATCTATTTCCCTTTTAGCTGTCCCACTAAGCACCATTTTGAATTTTACCAATCGAAACAACTTGGAATAAGTAAAATGTTTTTTTTTCATTGACTCTATTTTTAGCCCAAATTAAAGTACAAAAAAGGGAATAAATTTTTACTTAAAAAAAGGTTTTGCTCTTTCAAAATTAAATGTGGTGATTTCCCATGCCTTTATTTAGTAACCTAATTTCTTAAAAGATTTCCAACTTGGGGGCGCCTGGGCGGCTCAGTCAGTTAAGCGTCTACCTTCAGCTCAGGTCATGATCCCAGGGTCCTGGGACTGAGTGTCGAGTCGGGCTCCCTGCTCATCAGGGAGTCTGTTTCTCCCTCTACCTCTGCCCTCCCCCCCACCTACTCATGCTTTCTCGCTCACTTTCTTCTCTCGGTCTCTCTCTCTCTCTCAAATAAATAAATAAAATCTTAAAAAAAAAGATTTCCAACTTGATTTTATAGAACTGTTTAGAATGTAAACACAAAGTAATGTGGACATTTCTGTTTATGATTATCAAGTATCATTTCTATTTCAATTAACAGACTTATAATTCATCCATAATTCTTCATTACTTCAGAGATCCCAATGCCTTAATTTTTGTTTCTCATAAATACAACAGCAACAGAAAAGTAGGCACGAGATGGTGACTCCTTCCAGAAATTAAAATGGCCCTCTTAATTGGTCTTAATTGCCCTGCCCACACCCTCTTTTTTGGGGGGGGAGGGGCAAGAAGAATAACTCACAAACTGGAGATTGAGTTATAGTCATTTGATATTAAAGGAGAAGAACATTTTAAAAATGCATTTGCTGATCATTGCCACTTGCTTTGCAGAACCTAATACATCCTTCCCTGATAACATCAAAGGAATTAAGTCCCTCTTTATGTAGCAAA
Source organism: Zalophus californianus (assembly GCF_009762305.2). NCBI lineage: Eukaryota > Metazoa > Chordata > Mammalia > Carnivora > Otariidae > Zalophus > Zalophus californianus. Next base: position 103,254,175 of record NC_045602.1, on the reverse strand, counting down.
TGCTTTTCACAGTTCAATAACCATTCCTGTGGCTGCTATAACATTTCACCCACATTTCCCTATGCTCAGAGGGGGCCTCAGAATTGGAACAGTTTCATTTCTATTGAAAGCACCTTCATCTCTTCTTGCTGCATTTGACCACCCCTCTCCAAATATCTGCAGGTCATAATCATTCTATTACTCAGCAAAGTGGAAAAATAAGTTCTCTGCTTTGGAGTCTAGTTTCTGAGACATAGAGAATAAAAATGTCCTACCCTAGAGTTATCACTCATTTCCCCCTGTCTGTCTAAAGAACCGAACCAAGAGGTAGTGAGTGAGTGGCTTGACACATGAACCAGAAACAAACAGCAAAAGACAGGACTCAAGAGCCCTAATGTGCCTGCAATAGAAACCATTGTGCGAGGCACTTCCTGGGAATTATTTAGGGATTATGGTGTCAAAATTGCTTAATCTGTAGGAAATACCCCAGGCCTTCAATTCACATCAGCAAAAGTGTATTAAGTGCTTACTCTGTGCTCAGTACTGAGTTAAGCACTTAGGGGAACAAAAAGAAAATATAAGTGTATAGCTGTATAAGCAAAAGTGTGAACAGAATCTATCGAAGAAGGTAAAAGGGGGGTGTATGCCTCTATGCAGATAGTATTTTTTTCATACCTTAATAACACTGGAGGCCAGGCTTCTCTACTCCTCCCTAGATCTCTCTGAAACAAAACAAAACAAAACAAGAAAAGTGTTACTCCAGATTAGTTGTTTTAATTTTTAGTTACAAGAACAAACACACTGATGGTTTTGAAACCCAAGAAGAAGGATTCATTAAAATCAACATCTGTCGGAGAGCAAAAACGGCAGGAGGCAGCACTTAAAAAGGCTCTCAGATCCTTAAAAGGCCTGCTCTGAAGACATCAGGGCAAGAAGGATGAATGGGAAAGAAAACGAACCGGGATGTGTTCTGTAGGATTTATTTTAGCAACACCAGAGAGAAAAACTTTGAGGGAGACCCAGGGGTCTCTAACATTTAGGAATGTTTTCACCTCTTGTTTTCGTTTTACTTTTTTAGTCTACAAAATGAAAAGACTCCAATTTCATTTTTTTTTTAAATCACCTAGATAGTTCTCAGGTTTCTTAACCCACTCTGAACACTCTTTTAAGGAAAGATTCAGCCATGCTTGTTGTTTTAAAAAGGTTTCTAATCACAGGAGAACCACATTCAACTTTGCTCATTTCCTGTGCCAATTAACAGACAGGAGTGGTTGTCTCCCCACTGTTACCACAAGGAATTCCGGGGACTGACCCTTTCAGACTTCACTCCCAGTGCCTGGGAAAGTGGCATCAGCTTGGGAAAGAGGCAGGAAGTTGGAAATCCTGAGAGTTACAGCCCAAGAGCCTGAGAACCAGGAGGGCAGAGCAGCTCATAGGCAAAGAGGGTGGTAACCCCAGGAGTGAAGGAAGCTTTATTTTTATTTCTAAATTTTATTCAGTAATGAAAGTCTAGGTCCTGGGAATAAAACAACAGCAAAAATACCTTGTTTTATTGGGCACACAAGGAGATTCCTGGGCCTGGTGAGCACCATATAAATCTGCCAAAAGGATCCAAGTGTTCCTGTCCCTTGAGTTTAGATGAAGGGAAGGGAAGCTGCTGAGGTTGGCCCAGGAGGCTGAGGGTTCTCGTGGAGGCTGGGGTCCCATGCTTACAGCTACTCTGATTTCCCCAGAACCCAGGAGGTTAGATGGCATGAGAAAAGGAGACTAAAGGAAAAGATGAGGTCTATCTAAGAGAACTGGGACTGCGACTGATCATCTGGAAAGGCTGAAACCAAATCAGGAAAAGCTCTTTCCCCTGCCTGGGAATGATGACCCAGGCTTCCCTTCACTAAATCTTCGAAGCCCCTCCTCCTGCAGGAACCTGATACATTGACTATTCTTGTGTGTTATCTACTGACATACAGACCATGTATCACACAAATTACCATAAAACTTAGTAGCTTAAAACAACCGCCATTCATTATTTTCCCAAGTCTATGGTGGCCTGGGAACTTCTGCTGGCTTGGGCTAGGTTTGGCTGATGCCAGCAGGGCTCCTGCAAATGATGAAGGTCAGCAGGAAGTGGGCTGGGTGCCACCTGTAGTGGGGTGGCCTAGTAGAGAAGACTCAGCTCTGTGCCACGCGTTCTCTCATCTTCCAGCAGCCTAGCCCCGGCTGGTGCTCATGGTGGGTTCCAGCAGAGACCACAAATGGACAGGACCTCTTGAAGAAATCCACTCCCCCATCGGCCTCGGCAGCTGGGCTCTGTGCAGCTCCAAGGAACCACAAGGGCTTGAACTATGATGGAAGAGAGAGCCCAAAGACCTTTCCTCGACTTTCCACAGATACCAGATTTCCCACAGGAGGGTACCAGAACCCCAGTCATGGCTGTGAATGAATTTCAACAGCTCAACAGGACAGGGTTACGGGGATTGAGACTGTTTTAAAGAAAATAATAAAGAAATGTATTGCTGAGTTTTACATACCAAAATTTCTCCATAAGTTCATGGTTTCTTAAGTCCAAGAACACAGACAGCCTATTTCTTAAGTCCAAGTAATTTCAGATAAATACATAATGCCCCAGGTTTGTGGGTATCACTTTTCCACCTCTAATCAAACAAAAAGAATTATCAGTAAGATGGTTAGTATGATCTTAAGTTCTGCAAATGGTGCAGGAATGAAAAAAAAAACAAAGAACAAAAACAAGCTCTTGTCCTCCAGGTCCCCGTGTTTAATTTGGAGGTACTATACTCTTATGATCACTGCTTAGAGATGAGCTAAAAGCAAGGGGCACCTGTGGTCAATCCAACACAGGGGTTCTGGCCTCAACACATCTGCAAAGGCTCCATGTAATAAACTGATTGCAAAAATGGCCCCATCTTCCAGACCACCCTGTGTGCAGGCCATATGCAATGTCACTTTGTAGCCTGCCCCCCTCTAGAGGCAGGGTCTACTTTAATACCTGTTGAATCTGGGCCAGCTCTGCGATCCATTTTAACAAACAGAATGCAGTGGACGTGTCACTGTGCCAGTTTTGAACCTTGTCATCATTGAAGGCCTGTATTACTGGCTGCTCTCTTCCACTTAGGACACCCAAACTCAAAGACAAGAAGAGTCCTGATCTTCCTGTAAACTCTACGGCCAGCCTGCCAAAAACTCTGGAGGCATGCAACTACACAGCAGAGCTACCTGCGTACAGTGCGGGAAGGAAGAAATATAGGAAGAAAAATATCACCATTTCTATCCCAAATTATCTTGCCATGGCTTAATCATTTTCAGAGATGTTTTGGGTATTCTTCAAAGTGTGTACCTAGATCTAGATCTTGTTCACATCTCTCGAGCTTCCTTCCTCCCATAACCCTGCTCAGAAAGAAGCAGATGCGTTCCAGTCGGCACTGGCAGCTCCCAAAGGGAAGGTCACAGGCGGTAATAATATAGGCAGGCTCAGTAACAAGATGTTTGAAATAAGCCCCAGAGCTATTAGATGAAGTAGAGGATACTACAATGTACTCCTAAGCCCAGTGCTTTGTGTCACTTCAAGTACAAACCAGCTGTTCATCAGCCTTAGGAAATAAATGCAGGAATAATTAACTAAGGGAAGATGTTTCAAGGCTGAACAAGATGGGAATGGTGTTTTGATGCACGAATAGTTGGCGTCCAGTGTAAAATCTTTCTTCCTCTCAGTGTGCCATAACCATTTTGAGCAGCTTCAATCCAATTGGAATTTCTGTACCCACTCAAAAAGTTGTGAGGTGTGGTTCTGACTCCCTTGTCTGGGGAGTCCTTAAAGCTGACCTGGCTAGGGACATAGGCTGCAAGGAGAGCTCACACATGATGGTATTGTGGCCTTCATGCTTCCAGAAATGGGTCTACCAATAGTCTCCCATGTGCCATGGGCTTACCACTGGGCAAACACTGGTAAACAAAAGACATCTGGCCATTGCCCTCAAGAGCTTACAGTCTAGGGAGGACCCAGGTGGTTGAACCCTATGTCTGGACCTTACTTGCCAAAATAGCTTGAAAGTTCATTATCCAGAGTAGATACAAAACTGGGCTCCTGCTTTTAGACTCTCAAATATTGAGAAAGTCCCATCTGTTCTCTTCTTCAGGAAAGTTTATCTCCCTGTCAAAGACCCACACTCTTACACTCTCTCTCACTATTGACTAATGGCTTTTATGCCTATCATCATTCCATCAAATTACTACACTGTGAGGAGGAAGCAACAGAGAAGCCTTTGCCTCACTTTCAGTATTATGGACCAGACTGTAGCAGCCACTGGATACATCCACCACAATGACACCATTCCTTTTGCTATCCTCAACACTGGGGAAAAAGAAACTGGGTGATAAGAACAGGATAATGATTTAAAGGAGCAATCACAAGAATCAATGCCTACAGAGGCCAAACAGGAAATGAGACTAAGTAACGTGAGCAAATGAGATGTAACAAGGGATGATGAGGGTTTGGGGGCAACAGAGGGCACGTGCACCACGTAAGGAAATCACCCATCAAGTCCCAGCCAACTGTTGCCATGAGGGAATGTGGTGCTATTACTGTCAGAGCTTTTTTGGAGAGCATGCGGAAATCCAGGTTTGATGTGAATTCCTTCAATCTTGCAATTATGAGTGTTTTTTTTTTTTTCTTTTAAATAAAGTATGGGCCACACACAGTATCACATTGGGTAGAACACAGCTTTGGGGAAGCCAGTTGGGTGTCCAGAACAAGGGATATAAAGCTGCATTACCAGAATGCCACCGCCCTAGGGATGCAGGTCAGTTTAGTCAAATGTGAGGTCGCTTCATCAAAGTATAAAATCTAAAGAAGACCCCCTGTAGCTTTATCACCAGTCTACATAAATCAGTGGAGGAATGGGTGAACCATCCCTCAGGTGCAGGTGTCAATATGCCAAACATCTTGTCTTGGCCCTGCCCTGCATGTTAACGGTTTTCACTGAAGTCTTTGGTTTTGATAAGGTTACGTGCATCTTGGTCCTGGCCAGACTACCCGGGTGCCCTGGGTTGAACCACCACAATGTGCCTCTGGAAGCGGTAGGTTCCCGGGTCTGTCTTCAGTAAGGGAAGCAAACAGAGTCGGCTTTGCCAGAGGTGAGCTGGGGAGGTTGGCTGTGCCCCAAGGAGCCAGACTTCAAGCTGGCTTCTAATTCAGTTTTCCAAAGCAATAGATCTATTCAGAGACTCCTTCTGGTTCAGTTTAATGAAACCACAGAAAATTTGCAAACTAAACTCACCAAGATGAGACAGTAATAGAAAACAGATTTTTCTTCTTTGGATGCCATGGCTAATGAGAGCATCTTCAGGGAGGCACTGAAGTAAACCCATTCTCTGTGTCCTCAAGGTTTGGGGAAATATGGAGCTGGCAAGGCTCTGCTTTGTGGGGCACACACCATGCATGCTCTGGGGCCTTTGTACTTTATAAAATGCTCTTTTAGTCTCATAATTATAAAAACTTGCTCCTTCAAGTTTTTCAGATCTCCACATAACCTCCTCTCAGAGAGCTGCCTTTACCAACTTAACTGCATTAACACCCACCATAACTCTTCTTTCTCCCACTGGCTCTAGTTTTCTCCATAAAATTTCTCACTGCCTTCTACTGACGCTACACACTTATTTATTGTTTGTCTTCTCCGCTAGAATATAAACTCAATGAAGGCAGCAATTTGTCCATAAATTTACTACTGTTGCTGTCATCTAATACCTAGAACAGTGTGTGAAAACATGTAGATGTACCAAATATGAGCTCACTGAGTGAATAAATGACATGGCTTGTACATTAAGGCAAGATGCACTTTCAGCTAGAGAGACAGACCCCGGCTGGATCTCTCCAAGCATCCTTTTCTCTGATACCACATTAGATGTCAGCAGTAAACACACATACTACTCCAAACCTGTATTCCAATGGAAATCTTTTAAACATACTTTTTTTTTTAATTTTGTCGTTTTTATTCAGCTACTTTTGGCAAAATGATGCTTCCCATATATAAACAGAAAAACTTAAAATATTTTTCTCTAAGTTGTTTAAAATATACTTGGGCCATCAAAAGACTTTTGTTCAATTAATTTGATGGTTTAAGTGTACATGGATTGAATAATATTCCCTTTCCTAGATAAGTAGATCTGAAAGAAGAGGGAGAAATTTGCAGGCTCTGGTTATTATTTGGAAAATAATACCTTTGGGCATTGGATCAGCTTCATATCTGTACAACTCACAATTTCTAATACTGGCATTTAAAAAAATTTGTATCATTTATTTTACCCACTCACTGGACTACCTTCAACAGAAATTCCAGTTATTTCTTCTTCTGTTTGATAACTGAGGTATTTTTTTTTTTAAAGCTCATTAACAAACTAGGAAGAAACACTTGTCCCCAGGCACTGGCTAAAGCCAGCATTCCAAGTTCTAATGTTACTTGACAATTAGACTCTGTGAAAAGAAAATCAAGTCTATTATCTCCTTTACCTCCCGTGTAAAAGTAATTTTTAAAAAGTGAATATTGCTTTCTAACACACTGCAGAGAGGTGGTGGTAGGAAGAAGGGAAACTCAGGGTAGCTGGAATTAAGCAAACATTTGAAGACTGGCTTGTGGCCACCCTGTGTCAAATGATATTGATCTTTGGTTCCAATCTCCATTTACTAAAGAAGCAAACTAGATACATTTGCTTCAAATGACTCCTCCTGCCTTTGCATGAGAAGGAGAGGGACTGGAAAATATTGAGAGATAATTGCCAATACATTTCAATATGTGTTTGGCCCTAGTATTCCACCAAAATAGTTCTTGTTAGTGTGACTGAAGACCTCCTCACTAAATCCAAAGAATATTCCCAAATCTTCATCTTTCTTCTCGTTTCAACATCATTTGACACTAGTGACCCCTTTCCTTTTTGGTATTCTATCTGCCTGTGGCTTCCAAGACAAAATATTCTAGTTTTCCTCTTAGCTTCATGGAACCCTTTCTGTACCTTCAGTATGGGAATCTCCTGGTCTACCCATTCAATAAACGGTTGTTACAAGACACAGCCCTACCTTTCCCCTCTTATTCTATAATATTCTTAGAGGGTCTCACTTATATGCCTTCCTTTAATCACCCACTCCGTGGGCTGGAGTCTACTCTCCAGCCCACATCCTTGAACTTTTAAATAACCACTCACTTTCTAACTTCTACTAAATGTCTCAAAGACATCCTAAATTCAACTGGCCCCCAATTAAGCTCATGATCGCATAATCTTATCTTCCTCTGGGCTTTACTTCCCAGATAAAGATACCAACATTCATCCCATTATGCAAATCATCCTTGGGACTGCTCTCTCCTTTATCCCCTCTCCAAACCAACTCTAATTTTATGTGTTAATAAATCTCAACTGTGTTCATTTCTTTTCAAAATCATAACCATTACTCTAAGGTATTATTTTTCAGGAAAACAGAAAACCCCTCCATACCCATTCTAACTACATCCCCTGCACAATGAACCTTCCTCAAGGTAGTACCGAAGAGGCCCAACACCTGTACCTTCAAACTTTTATGCGGCTTCCCATTGGTTTCTTTCTTTTTTTTTTTTTTTGATAAAGCTTTTTATTATGTTCCCTTTTGTCCAACAGCAATCATGAGGCATACAAAAGTCTAAACAGTTTGTCCAGAGTTACATAACAAAGGAGAAGCAAAGTCTCAATAAGAGTTTGCGTTCTTAGTTTTCCACATTCTGTGTTTTTTTATTATGTTATGTTAATCACCATACATTACATCATTAGTTTTCGATGGAGTGTTCCATGATTCATTGTTTGCATATAACACCCAGTGCTCCACGCAGAACGTGCCCTCTTTAATACCCATCACCAGGCTAACCCATCCCCCCACCGCCCTCCCCTCTAGAACCCTCTGTTTGTTTCTCAGAGTCCATAGTCTCTCATGGTTCGTCTCCCCCTCCGATTCTCCCCCCTTCATTTTTCCCTTCCTGCTATCTTCTTCTTTTTTTAACATATAATGTATTATTTGTTTCATAGGTACAGGTCTGTGATTCCCATTGGTTTCTTAGCAAATGGAACACATTAACAGCTCACAGAGCCCCTCTCTGTCTGCTCTCCACCCAGCCCTCAGGCTAATAGTGCTCCATCTGGGCCAGCCATACCTAGAGATGGTTTTTCCTGTTCCCAAATGCTCCCTCTCAACACAGGGTCTTCCAGGTGGTGTTCCACCCTCCCAAAAGAGTTTTCTCCACCTTACCTAAGTAGACTTTTATCCCTCAGATCTCAGTTCAGTGGCTACATCCTCAGTAAAATCTTCCCTTGCTTTCCTGACCAGATGAACTCTCTTAGCCCCTTTCCTTTTAGCACGGAAGTCAAATGCAATTTTATATTTATTTAGGTTATTATTTATGGATTTTTATTGTTTCTCATTTACTATAAATGTCTGCTGTCCTCATAGCTGCAAGTTTCATAAAGATGTGAACCATAGAGAGTTTGGCCACCGTCATATGTTTGTTGCCTAGCACAGTGCCTGTCATGTAACTGGCACATCATTAAGATTTGTTGAGTGAAGGAATAAAAGGAATTTCAAAGTGGTATTTACCTTTGAGCTACTTATCAAAGGTCAGATTTGGGGTGTGTATATACCTCTGGGTCCTTTAAAAAAAAAAAAGAGAGAGAGAGAGAAAAGAAAGGAAATAAAACTAGGTAATGCTTGCAGCCTGGTAGCTCTTGCAGCTTGTAGGTCTAATTTCCAAATTTGAAGATGTTCTGGAACTCCCATTAGCAGACTCCAGAGGAGAAAGCAATGAAGTTTCAGAAGGCATGGGAACTAAGGAGAGACACTGCCTAACCCCTTCTACCTTCTTTTATCAGGAATAACCCTCATCTGCCTGGTAGGATAAAACATGTTCTCTTACAAAAAGCTCTTCTTACAGCAATGATTATAGTTTCAAAGCAGGAAACATGTAGGTTGGTGGTATGGATGGAACAAAGAAAGGAAAGAGAAAGAGAAACTTTGTAAGGAAAATGCATTCCTGTATCTGAAAACTGGAAGAAAGACAGCATTTCACAAAGGGAAATATGAGGAATAGTTTCTCTGCAATCTTTAGTACCTAACATATAAACTCCCTGTGAGCACATATGCATATGGCCACCATGACTCTGGATTCTGCTGTTCCTGTAAAGCCATCCCAGAATCTCCAAATTGCTGGCATTCAGATGGGCTCTCCCAGAGTATTTCTCACATTCAGAAGTGATATAAGAAACCTCTGGTCGACTGATTTTTGGCTCAAAATATAAGGTCATTATATACTCACTGCATTTTCCAGTTTTAGATAAACAGCAGCGCTGTTAATCTTAATCATAACAAACTGAAAGCAGTCCAATGTGTTAAAATAAGAGCATGTCAGTACCCAGAAGACATTTTTAACATGTAGAGAGGTAGTGAAGCCCTGAGCTAGGGCTAAACTCAGAATCCAATCTTTCTCTACTTTAGGACCACACATCTTGAAAACTTTTCACAGAAGTCCTATGTAATATTGCATGGATTCTGGCAAGACCGAAGACTCATTTAAGTTCTAGCACTAGTCTCGGTACATGCCCGTTCATTTAAGTGTTTTTGCTTTTGACCTGCTTGGATCACTGTGATGAAAGGGCACGGATGAAATAAAAATTAGACTGAACAGTTGGAACAGGTAACCTTGAGTTCATAAACTGGTAGCTGGTAGCCCAAATTTATTTCAAGGTCATTTTTTATTTAACCGGTCCAATATTTATAAAGTACTTTTTTAGCTACCAGTATTTAAAAACCAAGAGATCTGACATAAAATTCCAGATTCTCAGCCTCTTTTTAAAAACTATCCTGATAAGAACTGTCTAGGCTTGGGCTGTGCATTTTGCTAGGTATGTGCCCCCAAGGATACCTCAGTCCCTACCATGCCACATTCCCTCCATTGACTTATTTGGACTACCAAATTGATCTCTGTAGGCAGGTGAGTGACCAATCCTTGCCTAAACCCACAGCAGTAATTTCAATCCAGACTCAAACTCTCTTCTAGCTCGGCTCACCACCATGAACACTGCTTCTTTTGGACTGGGAACATTCTTCATATTTTGGTTGCTCTAAGACTAGAGTTTTGCCTTGAAATCCCAGCCCTCATGAGTGGGTATCCACTATTTGAATGTTCCCGAAAACAATGTGTTCCACCTGTGACAGTTCTCAACTCTAGCTGCGTATTAGAATCACTCAAGTTACAGTGCAGACCAATTAAATCAGAATCTCTGAGGGAAGGCCCAGTGTTCAGTATTTTTTAAAGTTCTCCACATAATTGAGTGTACAGCCAAGGCTGAAATCCATTCTGGGAAAGTAATATATCTTGTTCCTCCCATTAGTCTGTCAGAGTCACAGGTTCTGCTTTTGTTTTCACAACCATCTGACTGTCAGTCACTTCTATATAGGTTCACTTCTTCATACGTTTCAATGACTCTCAACTCAGGCTGTGCATTACAATCACTTCCTCAAGTGATTTTAAAAATACCAATGCCTGGTCCCTAATTAGGTCAATTAAATTAACGGAATCAGAATCTGTTAAGCTATGATTGAGAACAAGAGCACTAAATAATTCAGTCTAATAATATGAACATTTCTAAGAAGATATATTCGTTAACTATTGCTAAAATAATCTGTGTAACACACAACCACAATATTAGTGACCTACAGAAACAAGTGTGTATTATTGCTTATGTGTCTGCAGGTTCACTGGGCTCATCAGGGCAACTCTACAAATAGTGGCTTGGATTGTTCATGGAACAGGGGGTGGCCAGTAGTTGGCTGATCTAGGCTGGACTTGGTGGGCACAACTCAGCTGTTTCACACAGCTCTTCTTCTTCTCAAAGGACTAGCAAGCAAATCTGGGCATGCACTTCTCATGATGCTGGCTGAGGCATAAGTAGAAAAGGGGAAACATGTATGCTTACTTTGAGCCTTTGCTCTGCCATGCCTGCTAACATCCTATTGACCAAAGTAAAACACATGGCAAAACCAACATCAATGGAGCAAGGAGCTATTTTATTCCCACAGAAATGAGGGGAAAAGACTGAATTTCTGAATAATCATCTAATCTATCACAGAAAATGTATCTTTTCTTGAGTGATAGCTTACAATTTAAGATATAGGGAATATGTTTTAAGAACTCTCAGTTTTTGTGGACTTTTTTGTGCTGAAAAGTCCACAATAGTTTTTGTGGGAATAAGTCCACAATAGTGGACTTTTGCTGAAAAGTCCACAATAGTTTTTGTGGACTTTTCAGCAGGCAGCCACTGCTGAAGCACTTCACTGGTCTATTGCTATATTATGTCTTTGCTCCCTGCCTGGATCTCTAGATCACTGTGTCTCTGCTCTAAGCACGTGTTAGGAGCAAACAGTTCTCTGGTGCCACCCATTACTGAATTTAGAAAATAAAGCAAAGGGATGGTATCCAAGATAATAACAGCCTGTTTAAAAGTGGAAATCATGGGCTTGTCCAATGGCATAGAACATTCTTTTCTCGTTGTAAATTCTGAAAATCTCTTACGTACAATGAAGATTACAGCTACCACAGAGAACAGAATTACACACATCTCAGACTGCAATATCAAGAATTTATTTAGTAATAGGGGTCAGTGCAATCATTAATCACCTTCAATTTGTACCTTTTTTAGACTGACTTCTCTCTTTCTTTGGTAGATTATGCAGGGTGAATGGGTATATGTTGTACAAAAGATATTCAAAATACCTAGACTCTTCTTTGGAATTAAGTGGAGGAAGCATCTGATCATGGAAATTCGGTAACCGGGTGTAAGATGATGCACATACCTTCTTTTCTAGTTACAACCAAAATCAGCTTTGGGGATTTCTGAGGGCCCTTTCGGTGGTGGTGGTGGTGGTGGTGGTGGTGGTTACAGAAAAATGGATCTCACTGCTGCATGCTTATAAAACCAAACATTATCACCACTTGATTAATCACTTGCTCATACAGCTTGTTTCATTTATTAAAGACAAAGTTGAAATTGGATCTATGCAATCCATGTCAGTGGCTTTATGTGTTTGTGAATAATAAATAGCCTTCAGCGTTCAGGGTTGACTTTCTACGCTATAACTTGACATCATTTGGATTTCTCTTTTGATGAGCCAATGACATCATGGAGTTTTTAGCTTTAAATAGGAAAACACTTATAAGGAGGAGAGGCAAATGTTCCCTTTGGAAGCAGTAGGGGAGGGGGAAATAAGGGGAGGCTTTTGTTCAGTCACAAGAAATGGACGTGTGTCTCACGGCGGCTGCAGTTTAAGTAAACATAAACTCTGAACTAGAGATCATACCCATCATTTCCTCAGTGCTAGCAGCACTAAACCAAAATATAGTTTTATTCGGCTAACCCCAAAGTAGGATGTGGGTGCCAGCCTTGAAAACCACATGATCAGGTTTCAAGCAGACAGCACTAGGGTTGTGCTTTTGTCTTACACAGGAAAGTCATAAAGGCATCACTACTCATAGCACCATCATTGTGTTTAGCAAACAGACGCAACCATAACAACAGTTAACTTCAGAGAGGTCTGTAGGGTCCTTGGCCCTTTTCGAAAATGTGATGTCTCTCTGTTTAAAACTCTGCAGAAAGAAAGGGCATCTCTCAAGAACTGTAGGAGAGACAGTAGGAACCCCAGGGCACAGGCTGGTGGAAGAAGAAAGGATGAGATATTCTCCCATCCTCCTATGAGTTCAGTTCTGGAGTCAAGTGATCTAGAATCCATGTCTAGAAGCATCCTCTGGACTTCTCTGGACATTCCTTTTTCTAAACGGTGATCCAACAATGAACGAAATAGCCACCTGTGCTTTTGACATGCCACCATTTTCTCTTCCTTGTGTAAGGGAAGTTCCTCAGGACCCAGGATCATTCCATTTGTCTCAAGTTCTGCCAGCCTCAAGCCTGGGCTTGCTGCTTCAGAGATTTTCACGGTGTGGAGTTTGATTTATTTATTTACCATAGAGTTGTTGTTCCCCCCACCCCGCCCTTGGGAGCCGGGGAGGGATGGGCAGATGATAGAGCTGGGTGCCCCGAGTTAATGACTAGCCCTATATTCACAAGCTCGTTTACTTTTGTTCTCACCTGACACCTCAATGCTGCCAATGAGCGGGAATTAATTTTATTGAGGACCACTCAGTTCCTTAAAAGAAAAACTGCTCACTTGGCTGGAAATGCTTTGACAGAAGGCAGAGCAGCCGGTCACACTTGAACACTGTCTTCTGGATTTGGGGGCAGAAGGGGAGTGGTGGATTCGGAGGGAGGAGGAGACCAAGCAGTTATTTCACATGAGCTATTATGGGGTGGCCCGAATCCCAGCAGAGTCTATCAACAGGCTCTTGTGCTAAAGACACAGCCTGCTGCCCCCTTTTCTGCTACCCCCCACTAAATCTGGATGTGACCCCCAACACCCTTCTCAACAATCAACTCCCCATAAGAAGGTAATCATCTTATGGTGGATTGGAGAAGAAGAAAAGGCACTGTAGGAAAATGTTATGATAATAGAAAACTCTTCAGTGTTGTAACCATCTGGTGTACTGCGGTAACAAAGAGGGTGATAATTGAGTGCCCAGTAACTTCTTTTGGCCTCAGATAATGGGCACTCACCCTGATTTGTATTCTTCACAAGAGTAATTCACCATCATTTCACACCACATCTGTACCACATTTCCTCCATCAATACAGCCTTACACACAAGTTACCACACTTAATTAAGTCCACATCATTCTCCTCCAAAGAACAGAAAGGTTTGCATGGAGGCCCGAGTGGCAAAGAGGCACAAATGAGATTTTAGTGACTCTCGATTTGTGGGAGGGACTGAGATGGATGGGGGGCCTCATGCCACCAAGGTTCAGCTCCAGGGTGGGGCGGGTGGGGATGCGCCTTGACAGCTTTAGGCTGGGCAACAGCTGTGGGTAAGCTTAGGCAGGCAGCCTTGTGGCCAGGCGCGCTTACAGGGGACTAGCGACCCCATTGTCACATAATCTTGCTTTTGAAAATTTGCTACAATGGATTCGATCTGATTTCTAAGGTGCTGTCACCAGAGCATCATTAAAAGTCCTTTAAGAAACTAGAGAATAGACTAGATCACCAAAGGCAGCTTTGTCTCCTCCTCTCTGCCTTGCTTTGAGGCACTTTCCCTTCTATCCGACAGAAGGGGCACAGCCTGTAAGCTCTGAACAATTAACACGGATCCTTTTATTTTTCTTTAATCAACAAGACCAAGTTACTGGGAGAATCAAGGCAATGCTCTTTGGAAGACAGGAGTTTCAACTCTTCTTCACCACCTTCTTGGTGTGAGAAGAATGCTTCCACGTTGCTACAGTTGGCCGTAGGACTCATTGTCATTGAAGTTTGTTAGCTGGTGTGGGTGTGTGCTTCTCCCCACTCCCAGAAGCTTAATAGTTTGCTCCTCCTAGAGGCTGTGCAAACAGCAAATGGAAGGGAAAGCGAAGCCTAATGAGAAGGACATTAATCAACAACCTAAGTACCAATGGATGAAAGCAGAGACTCCCCCAGTCTCCCCACTATCTTAGTCATAAGTAAATTAGCAACTCTTTTTCCTCCCTTTAAATGATAAGGAGGGAGCCAGTGTGGGGAACTTGGAGATATTTCTCACAACAAGTGTCAAAATACCCTGAAAGCTCCCGGGGGTCCACCTCCCACACACAGTATGCCCTTCATTTGTTTATCCAAATGCTGACAAATTGCAGTATTTTAACAGCCTATCTTGGGTTTGGCTTCATTTGCATGGCGTGCCCTCTATCTCTGAGCCGATAATGAGGCTCAACATAAAGCCCTATTGAGGGCTCCATGGAGCCTGACAGTGATGAATACAGAGCGGGCGAATTAGGTGGTTAGGAGAAGAATATGCTATTGTGCACAGCTCCTATCCTTTTATCTTCCCTGCTGCTCGTTTTCAGGTCTTTCAAGGAAACTGCCTCCCTACCCTTTTTGGCCAGTGTCTTTTACCTCTCTTTCACTTTGAATGGGCACCATCTTCCAAACCGTCAGCTCAGCCCAGTGCTATTTTAGTCACATAATCATCACCCCGTCTTATCCTCTGAAATGCTAGAGGTTTCCTTTCACTGTGTCAGCCACTGAGAAAAGTGGTGAAGCATTGTCCCAGGGACAGTTGGCCCCTCCGCCCACTGGGTTCTCCGATATTCTCTCCCGCATTGTGGAACCCAGCCACCTTCTGTCAGAAACACTCTGCCACTGTCACCCGAGTTGTCACTGGCTGCACCAGCAAAGCGTGGGGAGGTTACAGCAAGTCCGTATTCTTCAGAAATTCAGTATTTGGAGCATCTGTAATTTCAGTTGACGGGGCTTACATTTTAAAACCGAACAGAGGGGATTTAGTTTGGTCAGAATGAGTGATGTTACACAGGGGGTTTCTCCAGAGAAGAGGACATGCTTTCCCATCAAAAGGCATTCCTCAGAGTGATATGTGGGGAAGAAGCTTTGGCAGATGAGACAGTGGGCTAATGAATATGTTTGGAAAGGATCTTGTAGATGGATCTGGCTGATCATTTTCAAAATAAGGGAAGAGGCACAAAAGGTGAAGTGATTTGTCCAATGTCACGTAAATCTGTGAACTAATCCCCTCTCACACAGAGGTCCAGGAAAGAACGCAAACTAGCTGAGTGAGCTCACAGAAAAACAGGCTGGTGCATTCCGCTCTGTTTCAGTTTCCCTAAGCAAGGGCTCCCAATCCATAACATGATCGTTGTTTTGTTTTGTTTTGTTTTGTTTTGTTTTTCCTGCTAGGATTTCTTACAAGGATCATCTATAATTCCCAGATCCCAGACTCCCTCCACCCTGATTCTTGGATCCAGGATTCATTCTCCCGAATTCTCTGAAAATGAAGCTGGTAATTCTCATTTCATCTGCTTTCTGCCTGTTTTCCTGGTCAGGTGGCTATTTAGATGTACCCCAAAGTCCCAGCTTCTTGGGTTTCGTTATGTTCCTCTACACTCTTTTCAACGGAATAGACAAGACCTCGGATCCGCTGGAAGTCAACTAAATGGTCAGAAAAACTATCAAACTGAGGGGCAAAGAGCCTGCTAGATCGTCCCCGAGATTCCACCCCATTATTTCGTGATGCCACAAAATTCTGAAAGCTTTTGTTAATGCTTAGATGTCTGATAAGTGTATTTCTAGGTCCTCATCTTTTGTAAATGATGCATTTTATTTTCTCCACTTATTAATTTAATGCATGCTTATCATGGAACATATAGAAATCAGAAAAGTATATTTTATTCCCCACTATCTCTAGTTCATCCTTTAATCATTATTAATATATTGTTATATGTGTCTCTTTTTTCTTTCAGATACATTAACATCATGTTCTAAGTTTCAGGGACACATATTTCTTTCCATTGACACATCTAATTTTTACAAACCAAATACTATATGATATATATAATGGCCCTAAGAAGTACTGTTTACATAACTGGCAAATAAATGGCTGGCAAGTCCCATGAAAGACGGTGAATAATATTAACCTGTAATGATAGGTCTTTGTGCAGAAGACATTGTGAATTGTTATTATTGAAAAATACTGTTATATAATCTGTTAAGTTGGAAAGTCACATGCTTTTCTTGTTTATATTTTCTGGATGCAAGAATCCAGAGGACACATATAGGATAGGGTTGAACAGGCTTTCAGATCTTGGTTCTATTCCTTACTATCTCAGTAAGTTAGGAAATCTGCTTTGCCTTTCTGAGTCATCATTTCTTCATCTGTAAAAGACAGTAACAATGCCTCTCTTTTAAGACTGCTGTAATGACTTAGGATAATGTATATTAGCCATTTAACAGAGTGCCTAGTAAACAACAGTTTCTGCAGAAGTAGGAGCTTAAATAAAGAAACTTGAGAAATCTTCTGGAATTCATCTCTGATATATTCTCATGCCTCTAGTAATGTGTGCATGTGGTCTGAATCTTCCTGGTACCTTATAGGAGATCAGCTGATTGGTTTCCATTGTGAGGATATATTTGCCACTCCTCTGGAAAAAAAAACCCCAGAAACCTGGCCCCAGCGCTGCTTCAAGGGTCATCTGCTCTGCTGGGATGGAGAAGTGACTGATAAAATTTTACGCATGTGTTCCTTGCAAGTCAACAACTGGGGTCTGCGTGAGTCTGGATCTGCTGTCCCTATAGGCATGTAAGAGGACATACGTAGTGGCATTTGAGTGCTAATTTTTGCTTTGGAAAGAAGATTTGCATTGGAAATCTTATTAAAAACACTGATTGAGGCTGTAACATATGGAAAAAAATAATCCCCACAGTTCAGCAAAGTAACACCAGTCTCACTGCGGAACTCAGGAGAGTATGTACGTTTACTAGTCCCACTTAAAAAAATATTCAAATTATGTGAGAGGGTAGCAGAGCAGAATGCATTTTAATGGCCAAAAAACTAGGGTGTTAATTTAGATTAGTTCTTCAATTATGCAACAAATCACCAATCTACTTTGAATTTGATTTAAGTTGTTTACTTAAATAGTATATTTCTAAAGTATCTTGCAATAAAGTGAAGCAAAGTATCAATAACATATTTATAACAGCTTGAATGGCAAAGCTTATAAGAAGGAGGCTTGAAATACAGCTCTGTTCCCCTTAATTACATTTGTATGAGACAACATATTCAGATGGCAGACACAACTAGCCTTGGGCAAAAAGAGATACCTTTCCTGCTAAATCAAAACTCTACCAGTTTCACCCTTACTGTTTTCACCTTCTTCTTCAGTAAGAGAACCCCATTTTAGCCAGGCAAATGACTTCCTGGATAAAGACTACATTTCCCAGCCTCCCTCTTGGCTAAGTGACCATGTGACTTAGCTCTGTCCATGAGATGTAACTGGAAAAATGGAAGCTCCCACAGTTCCCATTGGCAACTTTGACTTTGTGAATGGCATCCATATACAACAGAAAAAAAATGCAGAAAACTCTTGAGTCTCTGACATGATGGAGCATGATACTACAATTTCAGAACTTACTTCTGTCCAAAATTTATAAATGTCAAGGAAAAACATACACTTCTATGTTTTTAAGTCATTGTTTATTAGGCTTGAGTTTTTACATATTGCACTAATCTTACTTTATGTATCCACACTCTGCATTCCCTTTTGAAATTCAAATGTTAATCGGTTTTCCAGAATCTTCCTGCAGCATATCAAGAAGTGATTTGTATTATGGGGGTATATCTGCTGCCCCTCTGTGTGAGGCAGAGGGACTCATTCCCAATATTACTTTCAGGGGGATAGGAGTTGCAAGGAGGCATAAAACCAATTCCCACATGTTTTCCAGCTTGTACAAAATTCCCACTGTGATCATAAGTGCTGTAGAGGGATTAGGTATTTAATATGGGTGCTACCCCAAACAACAAAAAAAAAGTTCAAATCACTCCTCACTAATTGCTCAGTTAATAAGCACTGTTTGGAACTCCTGGTTTCTGCTGAGTTCTGTGGTAAGCAATATTCAAAATATACAGAAGACATGGTTTCTATACTAACAGAGTTTTACTGAAAAAGCCAGATAACAGGACTGAAACTTAAAGTGAATAATAGGATGTAACTTGTAGCAAGGGTTTCTGAAGTGGGCAGATCTAGGTGGGTGACAGTTGTTAGGAGTGGTCTCAGGCAGCAGAGGAGACATGATAATGGGATAGAGTTAACACAATAAATGGGGGAAAAGGCAAAAAAAGTGCAAAGGCAGTAGGAATCCATTTATTCAATAACCACATGTGTGCAAGGCTATGCCAGGTGCTTAGGATGACAAAATTAACCTTGAACAAGTAAACTGACTTCACTGTAGCTTAGTTTCCTCATCTGCAAAATGGAGACAATAAGAGAGTTCTATTCAGGACTAAATTTATTAATACATATAAAGCACTTAGAATAGTACTCACTCAGTACATAGTACATCCTTAGTAAATATAAGCATTATTTTTTTAAGATTTATTTATTTGAGAGAGAGAGAGAGAGAGTGAGTGAGTCTGTGGGGGAGGGGAAGAGGGAGAGAGAATCTCAAGCAGACTCTGGGCTGAGCTCAGAGCCTGACGCAGGGCTCAATCTCACAATTCCAAGATCAGGACCTGAGCCAAAAATCAAGAGGCAGATGCTCAACCAACTGTGCCACCCAGGCAGCCCCGTCATTATTATCTTTTAAAATTTATTTATTTATTTTTAGTAATCTCTATATCTAACATGGGGCTGGAACCCATGACCATGAGATCGAGAGTCACACTCTCCTCTGACTGAGCCAGTCAGGCACCCCATTATTATTTTTTTAGAGGACCTCAGAATCTAGTGACGGTGACAAGATGTAAATATTATTAATGGTAGCACAGTGAAATGGCTAATGTAACAAAATGTGGATGCAGCACTCTGGCAAAAACAGGAGGGGGAAATGAAGAGCTGGGAGGGGGAAACTATGAATCCTCCCCAGAGAAATCCTATTGGAACTCAGACATGAAAGAGGACCTGAGGAGTTTCTCCAGAATCAGAAGAGAATTCCAGGCTAAGGCACCATCTGTGCAAAGGCCAAGTGGATATGCGGAAGTCTGGCACATTGAAAAATGCTGCAGGTGCTTAGGAGGACAGCCTGGATGGGATCTCCCGGCACGCACTGGCATGCACACAGTGGTCGTTTACAGCTAGCACCCGTCCTGACAGGGCCAGACCTGATCTGACCGGCTAGTCCCTGTGCCTAACTGCTTAGTACTTTGAATATCATCCTCCCCAGAATGGTGTGGGAGATGATGTGGGAAGTGTCAACACAGGCTGTAAACGTTGGTAAAGAATCAGAAATAAGCCCTGATGGTTAGTTCACTGCTCCCTGAAACTCAGGCACCCACTTCACAGAGACAACTGGTACCCTCTTTGTTCTCATTAGTGATATTCTTGTGTAAAGTTTTCAATATCATCTAATTGATATTAAATAAGCAATTACTACTGATATATATATATATTATACAAATTATATATATATTATAGCTATATAGTTGCTGTGTTACAGAAGGGTGTGAACTATGTCCTATGCCATATGAAAGATGTGGATGTGCCTGATACAAATGTGACAGAGTGGAGGTGCTCATGGAATTTCCACATACCTTCCCTCCTTGACTAGCCCACAGCTGAGCTGTTTTGACTGATGACAGGTATGTAGAAGTGGTCAGTATCACTCTGGTCAAGTATTAAGAGCTAGTGAGTGTTCTATGTATTTCCCTCCTCCATCTTCCACTACCATGGGGTGGTGTGTGATGAACTCCTTTGCTGGACATGTAGCATGACTAATAAAGCTCTGCTGCGTTAATAAACTGTGTTTTCAGGATTAATTTGTAACAACAACACAGGCTAGCATTATCCTAATGTCAGAATTGTTAACAGAAGTGGAGGGTTACTCACTGTTATGGACAGAATGCTTCTGTGCCCCCCAAATTCCTATGTCAAAACTCTACCCTCCACTGTGATAACATTAGGAGGTGGGACCTCTGGGAAGTAATTAGGATTAGATGAGGTCATGAGGGTAGATCCCTCATGAATGGGATTAGTGACCCTATGAGTCAGGAGAACACTTGATTCCTCTCTGTGCACTCTGCCATGTAAGAACATGGAGCAGTCAGAAGTCTGTGATCCAGAAGAGGGTCCTCACCAGAACATGCCCATGCTGGCACCCTAATCTTGGACTTCCATCCTCCAGAACTGTGAGAAATACACTTCCTCATTTATAAGCCACCTAGTCTATGGCATTTTGTTATAGCAGCCCCAACTGACTTAAGACACACATCTAAACCTAAAATATGTAGCTTTGGTTTAGTGACTGGTGGTACATAGTGACAAAACATATCAGAGGCTGCAAACATGGCAATCTGTGTTTCTCAGGTACAAAATATTCGGTAGAACTGTCATCTGAGGAAGCTTACTTGGTACCAGGCCATTTGGGTTCTAAGCCAGAAACTCGGGAAAGACATTAAAAAACAGAACCTTAATTTTCCTATTCCTTTTCTGTATCTAGATTTGGCAAGGGGTCAAAGATTTGAAAGGGGTGATTTCAGAGAGAACGGATGGGTGCATATGCAGAACTGAAGGGTATAGAAGAAATGCAGAAACCGGGGGACCTGCACTGTGGGAAGAGTTGGCTTTGAAACCCCTAAATACAGGGGTTGGGATTTAAAAACGTTTTTATTGCCAATTTTACCAATAAGAACTTTCAGAGCAAAGATTTTTTTTTTTTAAGTGTGATCTTCTAACTAGAGCCAAGAGCCTCAGTAAATGAAAAGCTAGAGGCATTTGCTGAGAAGGTGAGGAAATAGGCATTTTAGATTATATTTAAAAGACCTGTGTGATTACTGATATATAGAACTTACTGGAAGCTAGTGAATTAGAGGCCTAATGCATTTTTAAGAAAATTTTGCTGCCAAAGATTTACAAATCCTGTCTAAAAGTGTCTGTGACTACTGAAGTTTAAAACAACTCCTGGTGTCCCAATCATTCATGGTCAAGAAACAGGCTAAAAAATGTTGTGCAGGCTCAAAGGGCAGCAAATTCCCCAGCGCCCATTAAATGTGGCCAAGGAATATAATGGACAAATAAGAATATCCTGGAAAGAGATCCAAGGATCTTGGAGAACAATGGGCAAGGAGTCTCCCAGAGAACAGAATGAGTGTCTAGTCAAATAATATTCTGCATGTCCAGATCCTTAAAAGTATCCCCAGAGAGAGGAGACAAATGGCTGCTATGTGTCTTCCATTATTCCTATTTATTGTGGTTAATCTTATTTCTTTTGTACCATTACATAATGGGGGTGAGTAGAAAATATGTTTAGTTCACAAGATTCTGGACTAAAAGCAACTATATTTGGACACAATCAAGCAGCTGTTGTGTATCACATGGATATTCTGCATTTTGAGCAGGATACATGATAGGATGGAATCTTGGATCCTTTCTCTTGGGGAATCATTGAGTGTTTTCTATATGTGAGAGTATCAGGAGGGATTCCTATAGGAAACAAGGCAATCTCAACTTAGGAAAATTGAAGTAGCTTTATTGATAAAGGGATTAGTTCTAAAAAGGTAGGTAATATGTTGAGGGAAGAGTAGGGATGGTGCAGAAATCTGGGACTCTTGTCATCCCCAGGCTAGAAGAATGAAAGGAGTGAATAGCTTTCAGGATCTGGAAGGAAAGCAAGAGTGAGTCATTTAGGTCAGTTCAAAAGACTCAGAAAGCCAAGGTGACCTCACAAAGAGAGCATCAGGAGCATAAATATCCTGACCCAATTCCCCACCTCCTCTTAGGTCTCCTGGGCCTTCCTTTTTAGTCATCCCAGCTGGAAGCCAGTGGGCATTGAAGCCTTTGGATATGGTCCATATATATTAGCTTCAACCGGCAGAGAGCTGGCTAATGAAGGGGGAGAGAAGATGTGGAAGGGCAAACAAGAAATGGGAAAGAGGGAAAAGAGGGTTACTGACTGACCAGAAGGGAGAATTCAAGCATGTAGTTCTACTCCTACCCCCTTTCACATATTCACAATTTAGAGTTTTCAGTGAGGAATGCTGTGAGCAGCAAAGCCCCCAGGATGCAGTTGCAGATGAGTGGAGTTCAGAGCTTCGGCACCAGATCAGGGATCTAGACATTCAGTTAATAAAGGATTGATCTAGGCCAGGATTCAAAATTCAGGACTCCTTGCAAGGTATCATGCTGATGGCCCAGGACTGGTTGTAGCCTGGTTAAAAGTAAGTAGCAGGGAACAAAGTTCATGAAACATGGCAAGTGTATGAGCACATTCTCCACTGACTACCCTACTTACCTCTTAAGTGAAACACTGCCGTAACAATGCCAATTCTCTACCTTTCTCTATTCCCATGCCCTTTACTTTGTGACTGTGCAGTTCCTTTCACTATAGAGATGGAGTCTGTTTTTACCAACCCTTGAATAGAGGCTGTCCTGGTGATTTGCTTTTGTTAATAAAAGTGCAAGAGATAATATACCAGATCCAAGCCAAGACTCAAGAGGGTGTCTTGTGTGTCTGCTTATGTTCTGTGCCTCTGCTCATCATGAGAACAGGCCCTGGTTAACCTGCTGGAAGATAAGGAAAATCTAAAGCACAGCCAAGTCACTCCAGCCAAAGTCATCATGGGTTAGGCAACAGCCAGCTAACCCCACACATGGAAGCAATCCCTGACAAAGATCATTAGAGATTAAGCTGCCTGCAGTTGACTCAAGATGTTTGAACATAGTTGTTCTATGCTATTGAGGTTCTGTGGCTGTTTATTACAGCAGCTGTGACAACAACAGCTAACTGATACTCTCTCTCATTCCTCTCTGGCCATGTTATAGTTTCATAAGGCTATTATTCCACTTTAATGATGGCTTTGACTGCATGATGACTTTAAGTCTAACTCTCATGAACAGCAGTTTTCACAATGTCTGTGTCTTCAGGCTTTGTAAAAATTGTTAGGCCTTTATTTGCCCTCAGTCTCTTTAATCACGCTTTAGTCTAAATCAAACTGTCCTGGGTTTAAATTCTAGCTTTGATTTTTAACACCTACAAAATCTTGGTAATTAAACTCCTGCAAAACCTCAAACTCCTCTTTTTTAAAAATTGGAATAAACTGTTGTCAGAACTAAATGAGAGAATGTATGAAGCTTTTAGCATAATGCCTATGCTTTCACTCATTGGTAAAACAGTCACAAGAGAAAAGATTCTATCTACTCCTTGTTATTATCACACTTAGAGCTAAGGTGTGGCATGTAAATCACTAAACTGGATGGAAGGGGTGAGATGGACTGTGTCTATAACCACAGTTTTTACTTCGGCCTATTGTTTGTTGCATCTTTTTTAGGGAAGAAAAATTTTAACCAGGGCCAGTAACTTTATGAATAAAAACAAAGAGGCCAAGAGTCCTCAGTTTAGGTATGGTTTGTGTTTACATATTCCCATGAGGGCTGCACTGCAGGTTACTTAATTAAGTCAACAAAGTTTGGAGCAGGTGTTTCCAGTGGTGTGCTGGAGCCAGCCTGTACCTGTTGGTGAGAGTCAGTCATTCAATTTTCAGTGTTTTTTTTTTTTTTAAGCCAGTTTTTATATACAATTACTATTAAAAATTAAGTTTATCAATTTGCTGTGCAACAAGTTACATTAAAAATACAGGTAATACATACTCAGAACGTATCATTTCCTAATTAACTTACTATTATTTATGTTCTTGAGCTTATTGATGTTGATTGTATGGCAGAAATACTACATAATGGTGTGCTGCTGTTCAGGGATGCCACACGCCACGCTAACCCACTGAGGTTGGCCATAGTGGAAATACATATACCATGGAAATCAAACTCTACAGATCAAGGCTTTTTGTTTCAGCAAACCAGTGTGTGCCAGCACACAACTGAGTGATCCCATCAGTTGTACCTAGAAGGCACTCGCGTTTGCACTTGTTTAGAATGACATCCCGTGGGGCGCCTGGGTGGCTCAGTCGTTAAGCGGCTGCCTTCGCCTCAGGTCATGATCCCAGGGTCCTGGGATCGAGTCCCACATCGGGCTCCCCGCTCAGCGGGAAGCCTGCTTCTCCCTCTCCTACTCCCCCTGCTTGTGTTCCTGCTCTCGCTGTCTCTCTGTCAAATAAATAAATAAAATCTTTAAAAAAATTTAAAAAAATTAGAATGACATCCCGTGACTGCTTTTGCCAGGTTATGATATTTTGTTACAATAATAGAAAGTTACCTATAGCTTTCAGTATTCCTACAAGGAAAAATTTTCTTTTTCAACAATATACTGATGAGTCAACAAACTTTAGAACAAGCCATCAGAATTTACTGCAGAATGTGGTCATTGTCATTCTTGGATACCTCATGCTCTGGCAAGGGGTAGAGTGAGAAAAGGAGAGCAAGGATGAGGCAACCTTAGAAACCCAGGGCAAATATTTTCTGAGGATTCTGTCCCTGATCTGTTTTCCTGGGTGACTGTGGTGTGTGGAAGGAAGAGTGACTTGGTGATGGGGGCGGGGCAGGGAGCTGACAGTTCCAAGTCCAGCTACGTTGCCTACTAGATCTCTGGCCTTGTTCTTGTCATTTGACTCTCCCAGACCTCAATTTTACCTGGAAAATGAGAAACGTGTATGAGACAATATATAAGACCTATTTAGCTCTCAAACCTCATTATGTTAAGTTCATGGAGGAAAAAGGAAAAAAGAGGAAGAAACAGCTCTGGAAGACTCTCCATTTCATCTCCTCCATTCTTTATAAATCTTTGGTGGCGAAGACAATTTCAGAGAGGTGTAACCAGTATGAGTGGAACGCTTCTTCAACAGGAGAGAATTTAATGCAATGAGAAACATTTTTCATAGGGAGATTTTGACCTGTACCTCACAGCTTCTGATTTTGTTACAGGTCATCTGAAGAGAAAACGTAGACCCTTCACCTCCCTGGACAATTTTAAAAGAGTATACAAGCTTTACTGGAGCAGATGACCAGAAAAAGGCTACTTTGTCCTCTTTACAGATTGCTGGTCTCTGGAAATACACCCCAGCAGGGGGTAGGAGGGGCAAATAGGAGAGATGGGGCCTCAGGTCTTGTTGGGTAAACAGCCCCTTTGGAAGTGGTCAGCTCTGGCCATCCCCAGCTAGTCCCTGGACTCCTCCACTGCCCCACCTTCCTGCTCGGAGGCCAGAAGCCACCCCTGCAGCTGCCTCTACGTGGGTGAGCGGGGGCTAGGCTCCCACTGCCACTGAGCAAAGCAGGGGACACGCATCACCATGAGTCAGACAAGCTGGAGGGTATGACCTACTAGACCACAGCACCCTCTCTACATGCACACTGGAGTCTGACTCAAGACCACAAAAGCAGGCTAGTCAGACTTCTGTGGCCAAGATCCCCTCACCTCCTCAGTTCCCAAACTCCCTGGGTGTCAGTCCACCCATCCTGTGAGCATTCCTGCTGGTGGGAAACCTCAGGGAGGATTTCAGGAGAAAGAAGCAGTTTAGGGCAGAGTGAATTACACTTTTAAGAACAAGCTGGCACCGGCGCTCTACACTGGGCGTGGCGCCTACTTACAAAAAGAAGAACAAACTGGCAAAGTACCTCAGATGAAAATTCTGTCAGGGCTTTGACCTCTTGTAATTTTGTTTCTCAACTAGATTTTAAGTCCCCAAAGCCTCCCTGGCTCATCCTTCTTCTAGTACCAGGCATAAGGGGCACATGGGGTATTTGGGATTTGATGAACGTTTCCCCATGGAGGCCTGTTCTTTCAACTCTTGAGCCCTGTAGAGATGGCCAGCACCTGCCTGGCAATATGACAGCATTGGTCGGCGTTGCCAGCTCACTGCCCCACCACAAATTATATCTTGTCTTCTGCAAACTCACTGGACAAAACAAAATGCTTTAGTGGTCAAGATAACCCCTTTTCTCTATTTGCTTTAGTTCTATGGTAGAACATATTCCATACACACACATATATGATTTTTTCCAACATTTCTGTGCAATTTTGGGTTGCAAAATTGCAATTTTGCAATATCTACTCCTGGAAAGCATTATTAGCTAATCTACTTGTTTTGACATGTAGATCAATTTTGAGGGTTTCTCCTAATCTAAAGCTGATTTTTCCTAAATCATCCATTAATAGTTCTTTGTTAATTTATTGAACAACCCAGATTTAAAAGTTATCAATTAATCCTAGCAGTATTAGTCCTTTACTATGGATTTTAAGATCCACTGTATTCTACTCCTACGTATACACCAAAGAGAAATGAAACATATGTTCACATAAAGACTTACACAAAAATATTCACAATAGCATCATTCATAATAGCCAAAAGGTGCAAAACCCCCAAACGTCTATCAACTGATGAGCAGATAATGAAAATGGGGTATATCTATACAGTGGAATATCATTCAGATATGAAAGGAAATGAAGTACTGATATGCTATAGCACAGATGAACCTTGAAAACATTATATAGGCAAAGAAGCCAGACTCAAAGACCACATGTTCTATTTATATGAAGTGTCTAGAATAGATAAATCTAAGGAGACAGAAGGTAGATTAATTCTGTATCCCTTACCCTACTGGCTCCTCTTTATAGCTGTCAGCACCACTTGGCATCCTATGTACTTTGGTTGGTTTTTGTTGGTCTTCCCACTACCACGTAAGCTCCACCATTACATCACTGCTGCCAAGTATGTGGCACACAGAAGATGCTCAATTAATAATTCTTTGGCTGACTGAATAGGTGATGTTAACTTTTTTTTTTTTTTCAGAAGATCTCAGAGTGATCTATCAATATTTTCACTGGAATAATAATTAATATGTAGTCCAGATTTGTTATTTTGTGTATTTCTCTATTTGGATTCTTATCTTTTTAAAGGATTGACTCCTTACTCTCCAAAGATACATATTCCCTGTTTTCCAGTTTGTTTGTTTGTTTGTTTTTTCTCTTTGATTATTCAATCCCAAGTGAGGAGAATGTCTAAAACTGAAGATGGACTGATTGATAAAGTAACAAAGAACAGAATGTGCACCTCAAACGCGACTCCTAGCATTTGTGTTCGTTCATCCATTCAACAGATATTAACTGAACATCTATATGCCAGGCACTGTGGTCCATGCCAGGGATGTATTGGGAAACACAGTAGCCAAATACCTCTGACCTAATGGAGCTTATATTCTGAAGGGGGAAACCGAGAAGAAAATGTAAACATAATAAATAAGGAAATTATTTAGTATGCTTGAAGGATGCACTAGAGTGGTCACAGGAGGCCTCAGTGAGAAGCTGACTTCTGGGCAAAACTTGAATGAGTGAGTGTGAAGCCACACTCACATATGTGGGAGGAGCATTCCAGACACAGGAATAGCCAGGCAGAAGTCTGAGGCGGGAGTGTGCCAAGTGTGCAGAGAGAAAGTCAGAGGCCACTGAACAAGGAGGGAGAGTAATAGGAGATGACGCATAAAAGAAACACAAAGTAGGTCACACAGGTCCCTGGAGACATTAAGAGAACTTTGATTTTCACACAAGCCAATAATTTTTAAAAGGCAATAAAATAGTAGCTGTTGCCAATCCATTCAATTAAATCGTATTTCCTGATTGTTCCATGTAAAAGGCTATTCCCTGAAAAACAGTATGTTAGCACTATTACTGATAATTACTTTATTATATTATTGTTTCTTAAGATGACTGTTACCATAATTTTCTTAATTACACAATAGTAAAGTGCTATTATTGATAATAAATATAAGAAGGAAAAAACAATTTATGAAATAAAAAATTAGAGGCTTAAAGATTGGGTCTTAACTTTAATTTTTTAATTATAATAGCTTTATTGGGATCTAGTTCACAGACCAATTCATCCAGTTGAAGTGCACAATTCAGCGGTTTTTAGTATATTCACAGAGTTGTGCAGCCGTCATCATGATCAATTTTAGAATCTTTTCACCACCCCCCAAAAAAACCCTGTACCCACAAATAGTCAGGGCTCATTTCCCCTGTTGGCCTTTCCCTCCCCCCCCCCCGTCAGCCTTGAAAGTAGGAGTCAGTTACTTTACCAGCAAAAATGGGTTTATTTGAGAATAACAGAAAATTGCAATTTAGGACATGCAAGCTATGGCAAAACCATAGGCAAGGACAACAAAAGAGAGAAAAAAATATTATATGGAGAAAAAGGAGGGAGTTGGGATGTGTTATTTTGAATAAAAAGATCCATGGGGAAAAACACTAGTTCCAGGTGATGTTGTTTTCTCATTGGTTGAGTTGCAGGGGTAGTTTCTTACAGGAGATGCAGTGTACATCCTTCCCTTTGGGGGCTTGTATTAATGATTCATCCTTGTTGAGACTCTTCTGTTAAAGTCTGTAAGTTAACAGTTCTTCCTCTAATTGACATTGAGAGATAGGGCTCCCACTTTCAGCCTCTGGACTGTCCCTTTATTAATTTTTCACACCCCTCAACCTCTCTTTTCAACCCGTAGGCAACCATTAATCTACCTTCTGTCTCCTTAGATTTATCTATTCTAGACACTTCATATAAATAGAACATGTGGTCTTTGAGTCTGGCTTCTTTGCCTATATAATGTTTTCAAGGTTCATCTGTGCTATAGCATATCAGTACTTCATTTCTTTCATATCTGAATGATATTCCACTGTATAGATATACCCCGTTTTCATTATCTGCTCATCAGTTGATAGACGTTTGGGGGTTTTGCACCTTTTGGCTATTATGAATGATGCTATTGTGAATATTTTTGTGTAAGTCTTTATGTGAACATATGTTTCATTTCTCTTTGGTGTATACGTAGGAGTAGAATACAGTGGATCTTAAAATCCATGGTAAAGGACTAATACTGCTAGGATTAATTGATAACTTTTAAATCTGGGTTGATCAATAAATTAACAAAGAACTATTAATGGATGATTTAGGAAAAATCAGCTTTAGATTAGGAGAAACCCTCAAAATTGATCTACATGTCAAAACAAGTAGATTAGCTAATAATGCTTTCCAGGAGTAGATATTGCAAAATTGCAATTTTGCAACCCAAAATTGCACAGAAATGTTGGAAAAAATCATATATGTGTGTGTATGGAATATGTTCTACCATAGAACTAAAGCAAATAGAGAAAAGGGGTTATCTTGACCACTAAAGCATTTTGTTTTGTCCAGTGAGTTTGCAGAAGACAAGATATAATTTGTGGTGGGGCAGTGAGCTGGCAACGCCGACCAATGCTGTCATATTGCCAGGCAGGTGCTGGCCATCTCTACAGGGCTCAAGAGTTGAAAGAACAGGCCTCCATGGGGGAAAAGAGAGTGAGAGGAAGAGATGTTGGAGTGGTCTCCAGGAATCAGGTCGTCATAAAGCCTTGCAGACCAGGGTCAAAACTTCACAGCTGTATTCTTAGGGCCAAGGGAGCCTCTGCCAGGGTGAACTGACATGATCACTTCTCCATCAAGTGACATGATCTGATGTACATTTCAGAAGGACTGTTTTGACTTTGGTGATGAGAATACAAGCAATGCCATAGGATGCTTTGTATATGAAAACCAGAAGGAAATCTGGGGCTATACTCTATTAGGAAGGCAGCATTAGGCCTCATGGCAAAAAGAGCTAAGTTGAGTTTTCTTTGCCTTGGAAAGATCAGACCTCATGGAATGTTGCCTTCCTTCTGTAACTGCTCTGTATGATGGACAAGCTGGAATGTGTGTAAAGGCATAAACAGGACAGTGAGGAGGATGTATGTTCTGTGATGAGGAACAGCCAACTGTGTTGTGGTGAGTTCTATCTCCTCAAAGGCAGGACCCTAGCACATCATGGGATGCACTACCATTCAGGGCAGAATGTCAGGATGTTCTACCAGTTCCCCAAAGTTACATAAAACACAGGGTCTTAACTGAATTTGCTCCTCTCTCAGATTGGGTTCCTCGAAGGCAATCCCTGAGATAACTCAACGGCAAATAGTTTTTTGGGGAAGTAGAAGAAATCCAAAAGCAGGAGAGGAAAAGGGAGGAAGCCTAGATAGGGCATTTCACGGAAGCAGCTACTGCTGGGAGCAGTTGCAACTTTGTCATGCTGGAAACCACTGGGCAAGGGTGTGATTTGTCCCATTTGAGTGGCGTCAAGGCAGCCACTCAATGGATGCACCAAGTCCTGTCTGTCTCTCACTGAGGGCTGCTCCCAGGAAACATGAATTTCCCCTACTCTGGCCTGCCATGTGAGTGTCTAAGCTGCTGGCTGTGGGGGCCAGAGAAAGCCCGTAGGCAAAGAGGAGTGCCTGAAGGAATAAGGCTAAGGGGCATGGATGGGATACCCACAGTATATTCCAACCACCCCTCAGGACTACTGTCATTCAGGGAAGCTACCCATTGTGGCACCCCTTGGCGTTTTTGTAATCAGACTCTTGTTCATCCTGGCCTCCCCAAGTCCAGTCTCTCTGCCTTGAGCCGTGCTGAGGGGGGGATGGGGTACGTCCTCTTGTGTCTAAACCTGTGGGTCATCCTGTGGTAGAATTCATAGTCTCTGCAGTGCTGATAGTATTAGTAGCCATGAAAACTTACACGGTGAGCTGATCATGGATCAGTGGTAATACCTTAAGTGGCTCTTTGGGGAACTCAATCACAGAAAAGCAAAAGTTTATAGGTTATCTTCTGTTTGTGACTGATATTTCCTTAGAGAAGAAGCTTATGAGGCCAGGGGCATCTTTCCTGGATTCTAGCAACGAACATTTTTCTGTTTCTGTCCCCATTAGATAGTGTGTCGAGGGCACATCTGTTCTAAATGTTTTAATAAAAGGCACTCTTTCACTGGCAGGCAAGGCAAATACAGTATGATTAAATTAAAGCATTTGCCTTCTGAGCTGAAATTTTGATTTGATGCCAGCATTAATCTGGGAGAAAATTACGTATGACTGAGTTTTAATTAGACTCTGGAATGAAGCACGTGTGCATGTGTACGCATGTGCACACCCTTGCATGGAAATGATGATCTGGTTTTAACTCGAGCGATAAAAGCAAGGTTGCTGTAAGGCAGAAATGACCTCATCAGGACCTCAGGAAATCCTCATTCGAACTTCCAAATATACAAATAGAATCTTTTTATTCTGCTGTGAATCAAAATGATGCCATGTCCTGTAATGAAGGATGTTGTTGACCAGGTTGAATGGGAGCCAACCATGCTTTGCCTTTGTCTATATGACACTCATTTCAAAGATCAGCATCTTAACACTAGTAATCACCTTATTTGGCAAACTCTCAGAGTTCTGTTTCCAGATTGATTCTGGGGTGACAGAATTTTCATTTAATGTTTACCCCAGGGCAGAAGACATGTTAACTGCTTGAGGCCAGATGCACAAATATTTGTGTACTTCACACAGGTTACTGTGCAGCCAAAATTAAAACAGAGAGTAATGGCTGAAAATAATTCCTACCATAGTGACTTGAGCTAAACTGTCACTGAGCCAAAGAATTTTTTAAGAAGCTGTCAAATGCAAATATATGTGAGAGTGGGTCAATAGATAACATAGGTTTATTATTTCTTTCGTGCAGGAAACCATATGCAACCACTAGACTCTTTAAATATTAACTTCTCAAACTGACCAGGGAACTCGCTCCTGGGGATGCCAGGATGGAATGGTCCACTGAACAGACACACAGGGATGGAAAGGAGTTAGTTTAGTTGTAGCACAGTTAGGGCAGTGATACTAACACTGCTGAAATCAGCTACTCTACTCTCTTGGAAACACAAAGGGGTAAGTACCCTAAACCCAGCAACACAGGGCCCGTGTGGCATCTCCTCTTTGAGATTTCAGACGGGGGCACACGGCCTAGCTTCCCCAGCTGCAGGAAAGGAGAAATCACCCTAAATGCTGAGATAATGCCTGAACTTGCAGTGTCTTCTGTGCTGCCTTGCCTTTTGGTCCACCCCATTACATTCTATCTTTGTTTTAGGCCATGACTCATGACCCGCCCCCACCCCTCAGTCAGCTGTGACTCACAGCTGAAGCCAGATAAACTCAACCCAGAACCCAAGAGTGGGAGAGAGCTAGTGTTTTTTTTCCCTTTTTTTTTTTTTTTTTTTTTTTGGCCTAGTGAGAAAAGTTAGGTCAAATGCAGGTGGTGGGAATCTTCTTTGAGGTTTTTTGTCTTTTTGTGTTTAATTTGGGGGAATTCCTGCACTGGATGAGGGATTCCGCTGGGTGTTCCCTTTTAAGTTAACTCAGTAATACTATGGCTTAAGCTTCTACCATTGGGAATAATCTATATTTGACTGATTGTGAAAAGGGTCCCACATTTTTTACTGTTCTCTGTATCCTTGCTCTTTGCAATGTGACTTTACAAATACTCCCATAAAGGGTGGGGTGTCTTTCCTCACTTCCCAATCTGGGTTTGGACACGTGGCTTGTTTGGCCAACAGAATGTTGCAGAAGTGATGCTGTACCAGGGTAGGGTCTGGGCCTCAAGAGGCCGTAAGTTCCCTGGCTCTCTCCTTTACTCCTTTGCTTTCTGTGATAAGAAACCCAGGCTAACTTGCTGGAGGGTGACAACCATGTGCAGCAGAGCCAAGTCAACCAGGTGGAGGCCATCCTAGAGAGGCCAGACCCCAGCCCACCTGCCAGCTGACCACAGGCAAATGAAGGAGTCCAGCAGAAAGCAGCCAACTTTGGTCCAAATTATCAGCTGATCTGTAGCTCCATGAGAAAAACAGAAACAAAAAATTGGTGTACTAAGCCACTAAGATTTGTAGTTTTTTATTGTTGGCAGTGGATAACTGACATACTACCCTTGTGCATTTTAACTCAACTACATGGACTGACACTTTTACATTAAGGCAACTCATGTTATATGTGTTTTAGGAGAATATATTTCTGAATACTGAGTCCTCTCAGTTCTCAAAACATTGTAGCTTAAAGGCCCTTCCAAGGTCGTAGAAAGTTAAGGTCTTATAGTATGTTACATGAATTCATTAAGAGGAAATTTTACCCCATCCTGCTATACACATGTTATCAACCCTAGATGCAATCAGTGCCATTGTGTTCGTTTGCTAGAGCTGCAAGTACAAAGTATCACAGACTGGGTAGCTTCAATAGCAGAAATTCATTTTGTCACAATTCTGAAGGCTAGAAATACAAGATCAAGATGTCAACAGGGTGGGTTTCTTCTGAGTCCACTCTTCCTAGACTGTAGATGTAGCTCTTCTCCCTGTGTCTTCACATGGTCTTTCCTCTGTGTGTGTTGGTGTCCTTATCTCCTCTTCTTATAAGGACACTAATCATACTGGATTAGGGCCCACTCTATTGACCTCATTTTAACTTAATGACCTCCTTAAAGACCGGTCTCCAAATACAGTCACATTCTGAGATACTAGGGGGTTAGGATTTCAACATATGAATTTGGAGGGACACATTCATAACACCCATTCATGTGCTGTTTATTGTTATATTCCTAAAACACAGCTATGATTTTCCTTCTATGTTTCTGAATTGCATATAAGAATAAAGTTCCATTGCACTCTACCCTCACCCCTACAGTTCCACTATTATGTAAATCTAATATTCAAAACTACCCCAAATTTAATTCTCTTTCATCTATTTTTATTTCCAATTATTCATTGCACCATGCCCCACACATATTTGGGACCCTAGTCTACTCCCAATTCCTTAAACACACACAGTTCTCCTATTTCTGTGCCTGGCATCCAGCTCTTCCTGAAGTCTGGAATAGCTTTCCCCCATAGTATTGCTTGTCAAAATCCTTTCAAATTCTATAACCTCCAAAAATTCTTCCAGTTTAGTACTCTAATCAGATAGAATCTCTTGCAAGTATTCCTGCCACACACTGTGCCTCTATTACTGCATTTTTATAATCTTTCTATATTGTGGCAATGTTTGTTGTCCACGCGAGCTGGAGTGACAGTTTATTCACTTGTGTATTTCCTACAGTGGTTACTCCAGTACTGCTTGTAATGTAGTAGGTGCCTGTGTTAGAGACTGCCATGGTCACTATTTTCCATATTACCCTTTTCTTCTTGGGCATGCAGTCTCCCTTACAGCTAAAGGGGGTGGGTATACGACTGGATTTGGGCCAGTAGGATATGTGTGGAATGAATATATGACAGATCTCTTACATGTGGAAATGCGAGTCAGCTTCCTTTTTACTCTCAGATGTATCTATTGCCTTTCTCCTCTTCTGATATGTATTATGGGACTCATTTCCCAAGTTCCCTTGCCTTGTGGAGTCTAGGTGGTTTCAGCCAACGGGAGAAGCCAGCCGAAAGATGGAGAGTAGGAGGCAAGGGGAAGCCAGGATCAGATTGTCTCTCTCCTAATCCCCCCATTTTCCCCCCAACTCTTTGAGCAGTCATATCTCCTCCATGGTTCCTGGTCCATCGAACAAGATCCTACTATGAATTTTGCTCCCATTGGATATTCAGAGATTCGAGGTTCCTAGACTCTGGCAAAAATACTATGTCCCCATTGTCCTACCAGCCCTGGGGGAAAAGCAGCTTCCTGATGTTGCTCTGTTTGGTCACCTCTCTGTCCCCTGATTGACATCTGTAGAATAGAAACCATAAAGCCTGCCTCACAGGGCTATTATGAAAGCAAATAAGCTAAGATATGCAGCATTAATAACTGACCTAGCACATGACAGAAACCAAATCTTGAGTTTCTCCAGCATTTCATAGTCATGTATCCTTCTTGAAGTCCCCTCCTCCTTCAGCCTCTGAAACTCTACCTAGTCTTGTCTTCCTTCCTACCCCTCTGGCCACTTGTAGCTTATATGCTTTGCTGCCTCTGTGCCTCCCTTCAGTCCTTTCCCTGTAGAGTTCTTGCCATGAGAGACCTCACATGACTTACTTCACTACATCTCTTTTCGCTACTCCATTTTGAGAGAGCTCCCTCACTTTCATGGCTTCAATGCTGGCCTTTCTTCAGGGAGGGCATCTGTGTGCTTCTCCCTGCATCCCATGTATCTGTCATCTCCCTCTCAAGTTTCCATCCCATTTCCCCAGTTGGCTCCTGGGCCCTTTCTCTTGGCAGGCCTGGTACTGTTCATGGAAGGAGTTTCAAGCAGGAAATGAGAAAACTCTCCAATCCACCACTGATGCTCTTCATAACCTTAGGCCTTTTTGGGACTTAGATGCTCCTTTAAGAGAAGGCTTTGGAGATAGACAGTTCCTAACTAATACTTCCTTGTAACTCCCTGCTTTGCATCAAAATTTAATTCATCTCCACTTCCCACTCTTTGATGACTTTACTCCCAACTTCCCTGTATCTGTCAGTATTACATCATTAAGGCTCAAAACTCTAGGACTCAGATATGAATTAATTACTCTCCTTTCTTCTCCCTCTTTCTCCACTTAGGGTGTCAAGGAATTAAGAACGTGGCCATTAGGTCAAATTATTTGGGTTCAAATCTTGACTTCTACACTTATTTATTATGTTACGTGGATATATATCTCTGTTTAGAACTCTTTTTCACCTGCATAAAAGGGGTGAAGTGAGGAAAACAGTGCAATGCCTGACATACAGGATACACTCAGTAAGTGTGTATCATTATTCATCTATCCATTCATCCAATAAACATTTAACAGTGCATTGTTTTCCTTTTGAAATTTATTTTTACTTATTTTTTTAATTTTTACTTATTTTATCTCCTGAAAGTTTAGGTTCTTTTTTGAGGGAGGCCTATTTTCTTCTAAGTCACAAAACAGCTAGCATAATAAGTCTACACAAAATATATGGGGGAACCTATGCTCCTAAGAATAAAGTATACAGGTAGGTTAACCATGCATGTAATTGTCCAAAGATAGTCCCAGTTCATACCTATCATTCTAGCTTAATGATAAATACCACCCATTTCTCATCTGAGTTTGGATGATAAATTATATGGTCCCCTTATATATAAGTGATCTGTTTGGGTCTTGGGCACTATCACCATCAAAGGGCTCTTAGAATAAAGCCCCATTTGTAAGCAACATTAAGAAAAGAGTATTTAAAAATAAATACGATTCCTAGCCACTGTGATTTTTCAAACTCAGTGGAATTTATATATTAAGATTCACTTTTTGTTTGATTCTGAACCCTTACTACATTCTATCCTATATGTTTCAATAACAGAGTCCATCTGGTGATTTAAAATTAATTTTCTAATTGAAACTCATCTGCGTTAAAAATAAATACGTAACAGTTCCCTCTTGGATAGTAGACACAATTAGGGTCCTTCTCACAAAATATAAATCCTTAAATTTTTTGTATAAAGGTTAATTATATCTCACAAGGAATGAATGAAAGCTTAACATTAGAAGAGATGTTCTTTACAATTTTTGTCTTCAGAGAACGAATGAAGATAAACAGTCACACTTAGTGGAGACTACAGTGTTTTCTTGATTGTTTTTGCTTACGTTTGTATACCTTAATATCTTATCCAATTAACATATTTAAGCAATTAATTCCAGGTCAGATGTGGAACAAAACTACCAACTCACTTCTCTCCACAGGTGGGGCAGCCCTTGAAATTGCCAAGGGGAATTCTAGGGACTCTGGGGCCATGCTGAAAAGTGGTATCAGCCCATTTCCTAGGATTTGCACACTCAGTCTCTTCAATTAAATAAAATACCGTGGATTTAACTGAGGCGCCCTAAACTCCATGTGACTTGAAGAGCTCAAATATTTTTAATGTAGTAAAGGAACTCAATTTAATTCAAAACAACAAACACTTTTCTCCCCACCTATTATGCAATATGTGATAGAGATCATAAATATGATTGAAATGGGATCTTTGCCTCTGTTCGCTAAAACAGCAACTTTCCTCAATCTCCTCACTACCCCCCAAAATAAGTAAAACCATGGTGTCCTCCACAGGAAAGAACTATGGGGATTACAGTAGGTTGCCAAACATATTCTCCATTAAAAGACACGTATATCAGTTAACAAAAGAGGGTGATTGGATAAATGGGAGCACTTGGTGTCAACCTCAACCATCAGGTCTTATTGCTGTGTTGAAATGGAAACCTATGAAACACACATACCCACTCTAACACCTGCATATTCATAATTAAACTATAGATGTTGAGGCTCTTCCCACAGAAGTTCTGCTTTAGGGGATCCAGGTTGGTTCCCAGAAAATCACTTATTCAAGCACTCCAAGGGATTCTGACAGGAATCCACCCAAACCTCTAGCAGGATAAAATCCACACTGCCTCTCAAGATGAAGAGCAGGGAGGTGGCACTCAGAGCACAAGAGGGAGGAGGGACACCTTCTCCACGATAACAGGAGAGAGAGATGATGTGGATGATGGATTGTAGTAACGGTCCCAATTTGTTCGTGCTTCCTTATATGAGGCCCCTTTGCAGCACCATCCTGTACTGACACAGACTTGCCCATGTCACTTCTTCACTCCAATGGAACAACTCTATTGGTTAATATATATTGCATGCGTGTGCGCACACACACACACACACACACACACACACACACACATACACACCCGAGAAAAGTGTTCTCATTGTAGGCAACTGGTGCTAGATCCTAGGGTAACTCAGGGAGACAGCCAAGGGTGAGGAAGCTAGGCATTTATGCACTAACTCCCATCAGTCATGGGTTTAAGGTTGCTTTTGTGTACATCAGTTTTCGAGCATGTTTGCTGTGGGCATGGGCCATGCAGATTCCCCTGCTAGGAAAAAAAAAAAAAAAAACTTAGGCCGAATGTCTCAAGAGTAAAAAGCCTTCCACACATACTTGAGCGCCAAGGGGATGTGGTCAGGGCTACTATTTAGTTTGGGTAATGGGTGGCACCAGGGCGTGTGAGGAGAGGATGGGCCAAGGATTATTCTGTCTTATCATCCCCCCCCACTTCAGTGTCTCCCCCTCTTCTAGTCGCACATTGGCTGCCTCCCCTCTGACAAAGTGCATAGCTGGTATCAAGATGTCCCTTCTCCCTGCAGCTCCCTCTCTGCTTTCCCATAACTGCTCCCTGACTTTCGCCCTTCAGTCCTAGCAGGTAACAGCTCTGGGATGTCACAAGCCTTGGGATAGTGCACAGATTCCTTCTTGCTTTTCCTAAACCCTGTCTGCCACTTTGTAAAAAGTCCCCTTATTTAAAGATCCTCTATAACCATTAAAATGCACCCTCTGTTTCCTGATATAAGATATATCTTTATAGCTGGACTAGTCCCACTGATACCTCACAACAACCCAATCGTTAGAATGTTCCTCCTTTTCCAGATGTAAGAAGCTGAGAGAAGCTGCCCGTGGCCTCTGGGCTAGGAGGTAGGTGAACCAAAACTGAAA
Organism: Zalophus californianus; assembly: GCF_009762305.2. Classification (NCBI taxonomy): domain Eukaryota; kingdom Metazoa; phylum Chordata; class Mammalia; order Carnivora; family Otariidae; genus Zalophus; species Zalophus californianus. The sequence goes on along the minus strand of NC_045602.1, from coordinate 103,215,348 downwards.
GCCAATTTTGCTGACCATGAGCCCACATCCTAAATACATGTAATCTAGCCTTCTTGTTCATTAGAAGTGCTACTGCTAACCCTGGCCCCTAGCCCAATGCCAAGCCCCACGGCCTGCTGCCCAGCCCTCAGCCAAGACCCTGATGAGCACTGGGGCCATCTGATGCAGGGGAATGCAGGGTGGTGTGCAGTCAGGCAGGACCAACTGGCCAGGTGACACCTCGCCAGATGGTCGCCTGCCCCAGAAGCCACTATTTAAAACCTGAAAGAGACAAAATGCCTGTGGAATCCTTCACGAGGGACCAGATGCTACTTAGGGACAACCTGTCTACACTGTGGCATCAGGCAACTGATGAACAAAGCAAGGAATGAGAAGCTGCTCTGCCTCATTTCAGAATAAAATAAATGCCCACCAGCCCCCTTTTCCCCATTCATTGTTATTCATAGGTTAAAATGACCTCTATCAAAAGATTAATATTAAAAACAGACTCTAAGAAATAAATTCCCCATATCTACCTTAAAGATTTCCACAGAGAAGTATCTGAAGGGGAAAAGTTAACAAGAAGAGTTTTCCTGGTTGCTGCAAGGCCTGGGTGTGTAGTTTTGTCTATGGCTAGTATTTCTGTTGGCAAAGAGTGCATGCTATTGGAGCGTATCCCCCAGGCCTTAAGTAGGGGCAATGGGTCCTGTGGGATGGAGCCTTATCAAATGGGGCTGGACGATGGTTTTGTGTGCTGTGACCTGGGGGTGCCCACTGGGATCTGGGAACAGACAGGGTCTGCTGGAGCGCCCTCTGCCTCCCTTTGTTCTGCCCAGCTCCAGCCTGCAGCAGCTGATCTGGTTATTATGCTATTGAAAAGAATTTCTAGGTGGCCACAGTGACCATAAGGAACCGAGAAACCATGAGGGCTGAAAGCCACGAAGAACAACACATGGGCTGTTTGAGCACTAATCCTGTCTATAATGAGAGGGTGCCTTTCAGCCCTGAGGTGCCCGTAGAAATCTGAACTAAGGCAGAGAGGAGCCACTGGAGTTCTGAAGACCACCATCTACCAAATGTACTGTCATCACCAAAATTCTCTTATTTCATGGGACTCACCATTTTGAAAAGAAAGTCAGAAGGCTATCTCAAGAGCAGATTTGGGGCACGACCTCACCACATTTAATATTTAATTAACATCACCTTCATTTTCACAACTCCCCCTCACCACCACTCCATTCTTAAAATCATGTGTATTTTAATGGAAATTTAATCAACATGGGTCTGTTTACCTTAGACTCATCAAAATGCTATTTTGCGAGAAGAAGTTCATACCCAACAAGATTTCCATAACTTTCTCTTGGGCTATATTTTTTTAGAAATAGAAACTGATGTGTGGGTCCTCAATTAGCAGGTCTGCCTGTTCTGAGACTTGACATGGCTTCAGCTGTGGCAACTATCCCCTATATCCATCTCGTTTCCACATTCCCCAAGCACATCCCTGGCATCTCAAGGTATGCATTGCAATAAAGATGATCTGTGCTCTGTTCCCTGAATATAATCCACATGGGTGCCCAAGAACATGCCACCATGTGATGTCACCTTCTATTTTAACTTGTCAGATACTGCCTGTTGGCTGAGTGTAGGAAAATGAGTATCTCTGGTCACTAAGCTGCTCATCATGTTTTGTTACTGGCTAAAATATTACATAAACTTTAAAAAAGGGGAGAAAATCATAGATAACTTTTGAAAGTGACATGAACCGATTGTTGTTCTAATTTTATTTAAATGCATATGTTACCATTAAATTTTTAGGAAGAGGAAGCTAATTTGACTTTTTTCAAATCTGTCTGATTCTGATTCTCCTAACAACACCGTGAGATAGATAAAAGCAGATTTTCTTAGTTCCCTTGTACAGATGAGAACACTCAGGCCCAGATTTGTCACAACCAAATAAAAGAGTCAGGACCAGAACTTGGGTCTTTAATATCTTATGTGTGCTTGTTTCATTAAACCAGATCACAGACAGGTGTGTAGGGCTTTAACTTCAGGACCTGCTTGTCCAAGTTCCAGTAAGATATCTATCTGTTCACATCTGGTTCTGCTGTTAAGGAGAGGGAGAATTCTAAACACTAGTTGCCTTGGGTAAAATTCCTGCTTGCCGTGGGATCTCAGTAAGTAAAAATATGAAGGTGAAACTCCACTAATGACCCAGCAGGGTCTTCCCCATAAGACTGTCACAAACCCCTTTGGGGGCTGGGAATAAGAAGGAAAGATGTAAATTACTGTCTCCCTAGAAGGCTGTAAGATCAGCTTGAATTAATCTCTTAAGTGAGGAGAAATCACCGGACAGGGACCTAACTGAGCATGTGTCTGGCCCCCAAAGATGCAAATATAAACCTCGAATTTGGAAGGACACTGGAGAGAGGAATTGTAATTTTAATTAAAGTTTCTTAACTTAAAGCAGATGTACAATGTCACTAGCTAGCAAATAGTCAGGCTGTGTTTGGAGCCAATTTTGAACATCTATTAAATGTTTCATTCTGATTGAGAACAAATTGGCTTTTTAACAGGATATAACCCTGAATTAGAAGCAGCATATAAGTAGCCCATTTGCATCCTGCCCATAATTCTGCACCAAAACAAACTCTGAATAAGATACATTTACTACATATCACCTCCCCCCAAGAGGTCCTACTGAATGACAAAAGATTTGCACACATTTAAATTACATTTCACACAATCTATAAAACGACAGAGCATTAAGGGGATTAACCTAATTAAACGAGGTTGTGAGAATGCCTCAAAAGAGATCCAAGGCCCAGATATCTTCCAAGTAGGATCAGAGGGAAAGCATCCAGAATCTATTTTGCCTCTTTCCCCTGCTCTCAGGGCTCCCTACCCTCGGCCATAGCAGCACGCTGTGTATGCAGTGACATCTAGTGACAAAGAAAATAAAACCAGCTCCAGGGACACTTTCTTCACCTGAGTGGCCCACAAAAATGACCCCGTCCCCACCACCATAGATTTGTGTACAGTAGTCTCCACTACAACACAAATATATTCGTTTCTACACCAAATATATTCGCAGAGGAGAATCAAAGGAAGTTATCAACAAGGTTGGGCAAACCTCCCTGGCATGAGAATCCAAACATGCACTTCTTTCTGTCTGCCCACACAGTAAAAACTGGGGTTCATGCTGCTGACACACAGTAGGGGATGTTCTGAAGGACTACTGGCATCCTCCAAGGAAAGAATACATTATGATTAATAGAACATGTTGTCCAATATGTTCAAAAGTTTAGAAAAATATGTATAGATACAATTCACACAGGCAAGACCTATGCAATTAACCTTAACCTATCGAAATCCATTTTAGATTAATTGGGTTAGACCAGAATAAAATATTTCTTCTTTCATTTTGTCTAATTTTAGGATTTTGAGCACAATTAATGTAATATATATTATATATAGAATTATATCTATATAATCATAGTTTTCTCTGTATAACAAGGAACTGGGGTCTTGTCTTGGTAGAGCTATAAGAAAATGAAATCCAGGGCGCCTGGGTGGCTCAGTTGGTTAAGCGACTGCCTTCGGCTCAGGTCATGATCCTGGAGTCCCGGGATCGAGTCCCGCATCGGGCTCCCTGCTCAGCGGGGAGTCTGCCTCTCCCTCTGACCCTCCCCCCTCTCATGTGCTCTCTCTCTCTCATTCTCGCTCTCTCAAATAAATAAATACAATCTTTAAAAAAAAAAAAAATGAAATCCAGAGATGTGTACTGGCTTCCCTCAGCCACACAGCAGCTGGTTAGTTCTGTCCTGACCAGGCCCAGTGTGTCTCAGCCCCAGGCATCCTACCTCTCAGGAGGCAATGAGGGTGCATCCCACTATTCTACTGGCCCAGACACCCTGCTGCTTTACAGATTCCTGGGACTTGCCCTGGGGCCCTGGAGTATGAATTTCCAACAAACATCCAGGTGATACTTATGCAATTATGACCCAGTCCACACTTGGGTTATATGCCCTAGTGAAGAAGGGAAAATGCCACAGGAGATGTGGAGAGGGTTAAACTCTGTAAAGATAATTTATAGTCACACAAGTTGCCTGAGTCCATAAATGTATAGTAACATGAACCAGATTGTCCACTCTTTACTACAACATTTTTAAAAATTGTGTAATTGCCAGAACATTCTCAGGTAAGTTGCAAAAAGGCTGAAAGGATAAAATTAGTTTCATTTCTTTCCTTTCTTTACTCTTTCTAATTTTGTTGTTGTAACTGCCATTTCTATCCTTGGAACTCTTTTTCTTGCCTCTATGGAGCAATAATAAGCTCTATAGCAAATAAACTCTTTAAAAAATTAGGCCTATAATTATATTTTAAAAATACCAGTCATACCATGGCTGGGGCCTGATGAGGGCATTTGAGGTTTCCCTGAATTATTGATTGTGATTAAATGCTTGCAAATTAAATAATCACTGATATAGCAAAGGAGCTGGCTATTTAATGGATCTCCATAGTAAATTTTTCATAGTCAATTTTTTCTTTTTGGAGAGAGAGGGAGAGATAGAGGGAAAGAGAAAGAGAGTGTGTGTGCTTGAGCGAGGCAGGGGAGGCAGAGGAAGAGAAAGGGAGAGAATCCCAAGCAGGCTCCACGCCAAGCATGGAGCCCCATGCAGGGCATGATCTCACAACCCTGAGATCATGACCTGCGGTGAAATCAAGAGTTGGATGCTCGACCGACTGAGCTACTCAGGTGCCCCTCCACAGTCAACTTTTATAAAGAGAATAATCAACTAATTATGTAGAGATAAAGTGGGATATTTATATTAGTTTTTTTTTAAACTGGCACATCATGTGCACATTGATAATAAAAGCTAATTTTTCTGTTGGTTTTATTTTTTTTTTATTTTTTTTTAAGATTTTATTTATTTATTTGGGAGAGAGAGAATGAGAGATAGAGAGCACGAGAGGGAAGAGGGTCAGAGGGAGAAGCAGACTCCCCACTGAGCGGGGAGCCCGATGCGGGACTCGATCCCGGGACTCCAGGATCATGACCTGAGCGGAAGGCAGTCGCTTAACCAACTGAGCCACCCAGGCGCCCTCTGTTGGTCTTAGACATCATTTATACTCTTAGAATTTAGATTCTGGTGCTTATTGCTATTGTTTGGATTTAGATTTGTTTTTAAGATTTTTCTTCTCATATATATATTGGTTTTCAACTGTCTTTCCTTTGACGTTCTGAATGTTCAGTGATGTTGCCAGGTGATTTTTTTCACATATAATTCTACTATTTGAAAGACCTAGGAAAAGCTCTTTGAAGTTGATTTTCTCCTAGATGTCAATTTGATCTTGGGTCTCCTAGATGTTGATTTGATCTCGGGTCCCAGCCTGAGCGATCTGTGACCTGCTTCAGGGACTGCAGGGAATTGGGGTTGTTGGAAGAAGTGGGGAATGCCAAACTGGAGAATGACATTTTGTTGGGTGGGGGGAGTTTTTTCCACTTTAACCAAGTTTGCAAAATGATAATTTAGAGATTTCCTGGGAAAATGTTTCCCTCGCCATTCTCCACTACTTTTTCCTTTCATTAACTCATAATTTAATTTTATTCCAGAACCAATTAATTGTTTAGACTTCACAGATCCATGCAATGTGAAATTCCAGAAACTGTGTATAGAGACTGTAACAACTGAACCCATTACTGACAGCAGCATTTCTGCACTCAACCGAAATGCTTTCTTGTCCCCATTCTGCAGATTTTCTCTTGCTAACATTAGCTTTTTTTTTTTCTTCATTTTAAAGACAAGTGCTTAGATGATAGCAGGCCATTTACCCCACTACTTTCCTTTACCCCCAAAACAGGGAAGTGTTTCTTAAAGATCAATTAAATCATAGAACTTCCTGCCTCAAAGATTCTTATTGGCTTGCTCAGATCAGCATAGTTAGCACTGCAATTTGCTCCCACCCACAACACAGGATTCCTGATACTTCTTACACTGTTCTTGTTTGCTTTCATACCACTTTATCACTTTGTAACATACTATTACCTATCCATCCATCCATCCATCCATCCATCCATCCATCCATCCATTCATCCATTTATTTATTTATTATTGCTGGACCCTGAGTTGGGGTGGCTTGAATAACTGCAGATACATTAGAATGGCTTCCTTGGGGCTATGTCTTGAGTCTTAGTTCTGTCAACCAGGTTCCTCCTTTCTTCTCTATATGGTATCTTTTGGGGCCAGAATGTTCAAGAAGCCTGCTTTGCTCACATCTCTGACACCTCAACTGGCCTGCTGAACTAGTAAGGCTGGCTGGGTATCTCTCTTTTCATGCTACTTCTCCATGTGGCTAGCTGGGTTTCCAGTCTCAGGGTAGTCATAATCCTTACCTGGACTCCACCTTTCAGCAAAGTAGATTGGTAACTGTCAGGGGCTGAGGGAATGAAGAATAGGAGTAACTGCTTATTGGGGAGGATGTTTCATTTTGGGATATGACAGTGTTTTGAAACTAGATTGACTGTACAACACTATGAATGCCCTAAATGCTATCAATCACTTTTAAATAATTAATTTTATGTTATATGAATTTCACCACAATAAAAAGCCAAAATAAAGTAAGTCACAAGTTTTCCCAGACTGAAGGAAAGAGGACTACACAGGATATGAATACTGGGAAGTAGGGTTCCTTTGGAAATCATCTCTGGAGACCAACTACCATATGTGCTCTTGTATGTAAGTCCATCAAGGGCAGGGAGCTCTGTGGCTCCCTTTGAGGCATCCTGTGTCTCTATTTCAGCTTATTATGTCAGGATCATTGCCCCCATCAGCCTTTCTCATAATGTTACAAAACAAGGGAACACAGGATATCATATCATTATTGTTTACAAAATTAATACAGTACTTTGTAGATAAGGGTTAGGGTTTCCAAAGAACTGAGTTAGTAAATTTTAGTCGATGCCTATGGCCAAACCTCTTTCAAAAGATCTTTCTAACTGGTTGGCTCAAACTCAGAATATGCTTTTCTCTAGGGGCATTTTTAGAAGTAGTCATTAAGATTCAGTTGTAATTTAGTACAGAGAGCACTGGCTTTAATAGTCAGAGAAGCCCCATCCACAAACTTTAGAGTAATTCCTATGTGCCAGACATTGTTTTAAGGTTTCAGAGTAATATTATAAGGAAGTTACTGTTTATAGATGAGGAAACTAAGGCACAGAGAAGCTAAGAAATTTGCCTATGGTTACGTAACTAGAAGTAGTGGTGTTAGGATTCAAGCCCGGGCAGGGTGATTCCATAGTCCATGCTCTTAACCAGTTTGCTGTTATGACTCTTTTAGTGTGTAATTGAAACTCCGTAACCCAACCTTTAGTTTCTTCATCAGCAGAAGGGGAAAATGACACCTTCCTCTAAGGGTTGGTTCAAATTTTAGTCAAATGTGAGGTCCCTTCATGTTTGATGTGGTTCAGATTTTAAATGAGACTATATATTGGAAATGTTTTATAAACTTTGAAATAATATATAATTCTTGGTTTAATGCCTCACTGTGCTTCTTCCATTTATTCATTTAAGCATATTAACTGAACACTTTCCATGCAATCGATGAAATAAGACTGAATTCTTGCTTTTAAAAAAAGATGCTATCTACTCAAGAGACAGATAATCAAACAACTAATTATACTACAGAGTGATAAACTTTCTGTAGTAGGAAGATGGGAGAAAGGTTTGGGGTCTTGGGTTCTAGTCCATCATTGAATCTAGACGTGAGAATTTCAAAGTGCCTCCTGCTGCTTGGCTGTAGAGTAGGGAATCCTCTGTGACAACAAGTGTAGTTATAACTTAAGGTGACTAGTGCCACAGAGGGTCCATTGACAAAGTGCTGTCCCCAAACCACAGAGGTTGAGGTTCCAGCCTCTGCTGAAGTTGCCCACAGGCCCTACTGATTCTGAACTTGCTGAAGAACAATAAGCAACAAGTCCTTGGGCAGAAAGAGGTACCATCTTGAATTGGCATCTTTGCCATTCTGATTATTTTTCAAAATATGAGTTTTTTCTTTAGTATCTTCTGTATCTGGGATATGACAGAAGTTGTTTCACACAAAAAATTGAGGGCATTATAACATTTCTTTAGTATTTTTGATTAAATGAAAATTATAAACTTCAAATTACCTTTGAACTTTTAATATTCTTTCAGTTTTTTATAGGAGAGGGAAAGGTAAAAACTTGCTGAAGTATGTCATCCAAACATTTCATAAGTTTCTACTCCTAAAATGGCAAACATAGGCACCTTATTCTTCTAGAATAAGGGATACTCTTCAGAAGGGGAGCATAGGGCCTAATGTAAACTATGGATGAATGTGTGATCTTTCAGGACAGAAGCTGAAACCTTATTCAAATACTTGATAATATACTTCCCTGTTGGAGGTCAGGGGAAGGTAAGATCTCAATCAGGCCTTTGTTGTACAACAAACACATACTTCCTCAGAATGCATGCTTCCATTTGCGTTTGAGGTTTATATAGACCAAGGTATGCATTTTATGATATTCCATTTGAAAAAAAAAAAAAAAACAAAGCAAGTTGGTATTTCACTTCCTGTTGATTGTTTTACCTTTTAGTGTTTTTTAGGGAGAGCCAGGGGGAGGCTTCAGGTGTTTCCCTTGAACCCATCTGAATCATGGGGATCAACAGTACTATGCAGAACAAGACAGAAAATGAAGTAAAATTGAAAAGGTTATATAAGACCTCCAACATATGAAATACATGAATAAATCAGGTAAAATTTCCAAAGCTAGAACTCTTTTACAGGCATATAAGGACAAGTGGTAGAGGTCATTTCCTGCTCATGATGGCCCCTTTTCCACTGAGATTGTATTTATTTATTAAGGAAGGAGTTTGCAATTCTAAGAAATCCTTATGAAGGGGAAAAAAACAAGAGCTAGGTTATGGTATAATTTCTAGTCCACTGAGAGTTTTGGAAACTAAAGATTATTTAAATCTAATATTAATATATATCATATATCATATGTTGATAAAGGCATATACATTTTTACTCCTACTTTAATGTTTTAGGAGCATTGTCAGCAATATAAAGACATATACATGATATATATATAGCATATATATATGGAAGCACTTTTCACTACTTTAATGCTGCCTTATATCATATATATATAAAGACATATATATCAATGAAGATGTTATCTGGAAAAAATTCTAATATGTTTTTTATAATTAAAATAATAAAATATATTTAAAATTATTTACCTATAGATGACTGGTTTACTAGTGATTTTTCTTTGGTTTCTTATTATCTGATATGGCTATTCTTTTGAAGGGCAAGGAAATCTGTGAGCTAATTTTGAAATTAGAAAATTGCTAAGATACCACAATACCAAATGAGTCAGTCACAGACCAAATGATCATCCCCAAACTCAAACTATTCTGGGGGTTTAGAGTCTCTACTTTTCTACTATACACAAGACAAATAATGTTTACTGAAGTAACCCTGATTTACTTTATCTTTTTTAAAATATGTTCTTGCTCTGAGATAACATGCCTTACTGATAGGTTTCCTATGCACTGCTCACAAACTATTACACCTTTCTAAACAACTTGTTAAATGGGAAACATTCTGGAGTTCTAAAACATGTAATTTGATAGAATTGCTAGAATATTTGCTTCTACTGAATATTTTCAACAATCCCTTAGAAGAAAAATATTTTTCACTTTCTACAGAAGAACAAATGTGACTGTACTTTTATTTTATTGACAGAGTTTAGTTGAGTAAAATTGGCATCAACCATCACACGAAATGAAGAGAATAAAAGTTTTCCTCTCATAATAAAGAAATATCATATATAAAGAGAACAAGTGAATTTGAGGACTATGAAAAGCATCAAAAATGATGGCAATACTGAATTGCTGAGAAAAGTATTTTGGATATTTGTAGGATATTTGTAGAATAGATGGCTACTGATCTGAGCTTTTGAGAGTAGATACTACTTAGAAGCCACAATCACATTGCTAAGAATGTTTGGGTGGCTGCCTTCAAAGATTATAAAGATCAGTGTGAAATGTCTGGTTTTAAAAATCTTGTGTGTTGTTCAACACAATAGGAATCCAGCCAGAATGTTATTTCCATGTCTTTCTTAGAAATAGATTAAGGCAGAAGATGGGTAACATTTATCCTTGCCCCACTATTCAAGAAAAAGCAGGTAAAATGAATAGCAAGAGCAGTCTTGAAGGGTAGAGAAAGATGTAAGGCACCTGTGAAAGGGGTGCGCGAGAATGGGGAGTGATGGCAGAGCAGTAAGTACTCTATAGTCTCAGCAGAGAGTGGGGGACTGCTCAAACCAGCTCAGAGATGTAATCTTGTTGCTGCGCCTCAGTGGAGTTTCTCTGATTTTCATTGTGATGGTAACCATGTGCTTGAAGAGTACCTGGACAAAATTTTAGGGAATATGTGTGTTTAGCAGAATGTCTATACTGCAATATTGTTCATATTTGTAGATCTTACGATGGGGAATTAAACTGAATCAACAGGAAGCAATTTTCACTACTTTAATGTTGCCATATATGAAGATGGTGCTGAAGTATCACACAGATAGGAAACAGAGATGGGACACTCATACCTACATTTCTGGTATACAACAGGGAGTGAAAAAACAAAAAGGGAGAGACTGCACAGAAATTTCTATTATATATGAATCTACATAAACTATTGTTTTATTCAAATTATTTCTAATAGCATTTTAAACACTTTCCATCAATTTCCCTAAGAGTTCAAAACTCACTTTCTTGATTAAGCCTTTCTGGGCTAATTCAAAGCTCATGATACCCTTACTTGCATTTCTAATGTCTAATGTAATGCAATTATTAATATAGAGTAACAAGACTAATTATACCAACAGATGTATCTATGGGACAATTTTCCCTTTCCTAGCTGGTATCTTTAGAGGTCTTCCCAGTGGTTTTGCTATGCACTGAAACATTCATCAAAGACTTTGGGAGATTCCAATAGTATATTTAATTCATGTATTTGAATATCTTTAATGGTGGAAACTAAAATAGATTTGATATTTAGCTAACAACTCAAATCCATTCAGAGACAAATCTAATTAATAAAACAAATAACCACAGTGTATAATGTAATTGAATTTATAAATAAAGATGACTTGATTCCTAGGACACAATGGAGGACTTATTATAACCATCTAATTCTGCTTTCCTCAAAAACCCTATAGAAAGTACAAAAATTGATTTAACATAAAAGACATACCTGTAAGAATGGGGAGAACAGCAGAAGAGATAGGAGCTATACAATTTTGAGAAGTAACTAACTTAGGATATTCAAGAAAGCTGAATTCTTTGTTGTCCGATAAAACAGAGAATCAAACTGATATAGTCCTTGTGGTCATAAAAAAAAGCTCAGGAACCTGCAACATTAGATGTCTCTGAGCCTGGGGTGAAGAGGATGTTGGCAAAATATCAAGAAGTGATGAGAGCTTTTGAAAGCATTTACTAGATCTTGCCCCACTTCTTCCACTGCACTGGAAGTTAGGTAGGAATAAAAGACAGGGGTATGCAAAGCACAGCTGAAGAAATGAATAGCATATTGGAAATACAGAGGAATGAATGGATTTTATTCAAGGATCCTTCATTAGGTCAGCTGAGCAATTAAACCCATAAGATTCAAGTAAAACTATAGCTTCCCACCAATTATTTAGTTTATTTATAGTCCTTCATTCTAAGCAATTTTCAAATCAGGAGTGATTTTTATCAAAACAAGGTTGCTTCCTACCAGAACTGACATTTCACCTTTATCAGATTTCCAAGGGAACAGAAATGAAAAGTTATTCAAGGTCAATTTGGTCAAAAAAGAAGAGAACATTTATTCTGTTGTGGCTATTTATCTACCTGGCCACTATAGGAAATATTAGACTTAGGAAAAATTTGGGGGAAAAAACCAAGCTAGCTGGACAGAGCACCTTGACATTTTAGTTAGGTATAAAATTTTATCTAAAGAAAGAAATAAGATAAAATTACAGAGACAGTAACAATTTTAAACCTGTTTTTAGACTTGTCACTGGTTTTAGAATACATATCCAGAGTATTTTGTCTCAGTAAGATGTCTATAGGAGTTTCATATGTTAAACTTATGAAGAGTGTATATAGGGAGTTTGGGAAGATAGAAGAGTAGGAGGACCCCGAGCCCACCCTATCCCACATTTACAACTAGAGATCAACTATGTCTAAATCAATAAACCAGACAGCGATGTAAACACTGGCAGAACAAACTCCAAAACTAAATAAAGAAGCTGCACCTGAAAGATTAGGAAGGTCAGAAAGGTGGAGGGAGGCTGCCCATGGGAAGGAGGGAGCTGCATGCACAGAGATGGCAGAGAAATGGGCCCTCATACCAAGGAGCTCACCCAGGGAAGACTAATCCCCGTAGTGTTTGGCTTTAAAAACCAGAGGGGCTGATATCTGTGAGTTTATAAAACCAGTGGGACTTAGAGCCTAGAGCTTTAAAAGTCAACTGACTCAGCTCAGGGTAATCAGGAAAGGCTAGTGATAGCTGGGTCACTGCCCTTAGAGAGATAGGCAACATAAAAGTGTAGTTTATATAATGCCAAGGCAAACAGAAGACAGAACTGTTCATACTGATTTTAGAGCACATTGGGGGTCTTCTCCAAAAATGACTGAACTGGCAGGGGCCATTTTCCTCCTGCAACCCCCAGTTTAAACACAGGGCCATCCACAGGAGGTGAGGATGCACAGACACTTTCTACCTAATCTTCTAGTAGTATGCCAGGCCTATGAGTTCTTCTGAAGACTCACCCACTCTAAGCCTGCTAGCCTTGGCCCTGGGCTGAGGGAAAATTTTGTTAAAGCCACATGTGTACCCCACCCAGCCTCCAGGTCCATAGCTGCTATGCAAACCTATTCACAAAAGTGCAGCCACCAGGCACTGGGCCCAGCCTTACACCCCCAGCCACGCTGGCCAGCAGTCCCCAGCTGACACAGACTTCAGGGGATCCCACATAGGACTAGTAGCCTGTTTATTTAGTGGCAGAAATTTTGCTAGGACCGCCACCCCATCTCCAAGTTCCCTGGAAGGCACGCCCCCTCAGAGCTGGCTTGCCTGGGTCCCACTAACACCACAGAGAGCAAGCACATCCCACAACAGGCAGAGAGTCAGTGCAGACAACTACACTCAAAGGAAAAGTGACTCAGACACAAGATCAGGACATAAAGAACAAATATAGAATACCCTCCTAAAGTGCCAGGTTCTGGTGAACAGGGGACACAGCACTGCAGGGCACTCCAGGACCAATTCTTCATAAAGTCAGTGATTTCAAGAGCAGGAAACATAGCTGACTTTCCAACCACAAGAAACAGACATAGAGAGGCAACAAAATGAGGAGACAGAGAAATTTATTCCAAATGAAAGAACAGGACAAGGCCATGGTCAGAAATCTAAGTGAAACATATATAAGTAATATACCTGATAGAGAATTTAAAACAGTGATCATAAGGCTACTTACTGGACTTGAGAAAGGGGTAGAAGGCATGAATGAGACCCTTAACACAGAGATAAGGAACGACACAGCAGAGATAAAGAGCACAATAAATGAAACGAGAAACATACTCGATGGAACAAACAGTAGGCTGGAAGAAGCAGAGGAACCAAAAATGACCTAGAATGACAGAGTAATGAAAAGAGAATGACAGAGTAATGAAAAGTAATCAAGCTGAACAAAAGAGAGAAAAATGAATTATGCAAAAGAGAACAGACTTAGGGAACTCAGTGACTCCATCAAATGTAATAACATTAGTATTATAGGAGTCCCAGAAGAAGGAGAGAGAGAAAAGGTGGCAGAAAATTTAATTGAAGAAATAATAGTTGAAAACATCCCCAGTCTAGGTAAGAAAACAGATATCCAGATTCAGGAGGCACAGAGAACTCCCATCAAAATCAACAAAAGATGACCCACACCAAGACATATATTTTTAAATTGGCAAAATAAAGTGCTACTTTAAAAAGTAGCAAGAAAGAAGAAGACAGTAACTTAGAAATAAAAACCCATAAGGCTAGCAGGGGATTTTTCAGGAAAAACTTTCTAAACCAGAAGGGAGTGGCATGATATATTCAAAGTGCTGATTGGGGAAAATCTGCAGGCAAGTATACTCTATATAGCAAGGCTATCATTCAGAATGGAGGAGAGATAAAGAGCTTCCCGGACAATCAAAACTAAAGGAGTTCATGACCACTAAACCAGCCCTGCAAGAAATATTAAAGGGGAATTTCTGAGTGGAAAGGAGAGACCAAAAGTGACACTATAGAGGTAGAAAGCACAAAAGCAGTAAAAATGAATATTTCTGTGAACAATCAGTCATGGAACTCACAAAACAAAAGGATGTAAACTATGACAACATATAGCTAAAATGTGGGAGAAGAGGAGTAAAGAAAGAGTTCAAATTTAAACTATCATCAACCTAATATAGACTGCTATATGCAAAAGAGGTTATATACAAACCTAATGGTAACCCTGTATCAAAAACCACAATAAATATGCAAAAAATAAAAAGAAAGAAATCCAACATATCACTAAAGAAAATCAACAAAACGTGAGAGAAAGACAAGAAAGGATCAGAGAAAATCTTCAGAAACAACCACAAAACAAATAATACAATGACAATAAATACATATCTATCAATAATTACTTTGAATATAAATGGACTAAACACCCCAATCAAAAGACAGAGTGACAGAATGGATTAAAAAAAAAAAAAAGATCCATCTATATGTTGCCTACAAGAGACTCATGACCTAAAGACATCTGCAGGTTGAATGTGAGGGGGTGGAGAAATATCTACCATTCAGATGGATGTGAAACGAAAGAGTAGCAATTCTTATATTGGAGAAAGCAGATTTTAACACAAAGACTGTGACAAGAGACAAAGAAGGACACTACATAATAATAAAGGGGACAATCCAACAAGAAGATGTAATTATTGTAAATATTTATGGACCCCACATGGGAGCACCCAAATACATAAAACAGTTAACAAATATAAAGGAAATGATCGATAGCAATACCATAATAGTAGGGGATTTTAATAGCCTCACTTACATCAATGGACACATCATCTAAACAGAAAATCAAACAAGGGAACAATGACTTTGAATGATAAACTGGAACAGATGGATTTAATAGACATATTCAGAACACTCCATCCTAAAATAGCAGCATTCACATTCTTTTCAAATGCACATGGTACATTCTCCAGAACAGATCACATATTAGCCCACAAAATGAGCCTCAACAAATTCAAGAAGATTGAAGTCATGCCATGCATATTTTCTGACCACAATGCTATTTTTTCCAGAAGAAAAAATCTGCAAAGACCACAAATACATGGAGGTTAAATAACATGCTACCAAACAATGGATGGGTCAACCAGGAAATAAAAAAAAAAAGAAATAAAAAAGCACATGGGAACAAATGAAAATGAAAACACAATGCAAAACCTTTGGGATACAGCAAAAGTGGTTCTAAGAGGAAAGTTTAAAGCACTACAGGTCTCTACATCAAGAAGCAATTATCTCAAATGAACAACCTAACCTTACACCTAAAGGAGCCAGAACAAGAATGCAAACAAAATGTAAAACCAGCAGAAGGAAGGAAATAAAGATTAGAGCACAAATGACACAGAAACTAAAACAAAACAAAACAAAAAAACACATCAATGAAACCAGGAGCTGGTTTTTTGAACAACAACAACAACAACAAAAAACAATAAAGTTGATAAAGCTCCAGCCAGGTTTATCAAGAAAAAAAGAGAAAGAACTGAAATAAATCACAAATGAGGGAGGAGAAATAACAACCAGCACCACAGAAATATAATCATGATAATATTTTGAAAACCTATATGCCAACAAAATGGACAACCTGGAAGAAATGGGAGAACTAGAAACCTGTAGCAAACTAGCAAAACTGCAACAGGAAGAAATAGAAAACTTGAACAGATCAATTACCAGCAATGAAATTGAATCAGTAATCAAAAAACTCCCAAGAAACAAAAGTCCAGGACCAGACGGCTTCACAGGTGAATTCTACTAAACATTTAAAGAAAGAGCCAAGATGTCCATTGACAGATGAATGGATAAAGAAGATGTGGTATATATATACAATGGAATATTATGCAGCCATCAAAAGGAACGAAATCTTGCCATTTGCAACAACATGGAGGGTATTATGCTGAGTGAAATAAGTCAATCAGAGAAAGACATGTATCATATGACCTCACTGATATGAGGAATTCTTTTTTTTTTAATTTTTTATTGTTATGTTAATCACCACATATTACATCATTAGTTTTTGGTGCAGTCTTCCATGATTCATTGTTTGTTCATAACACCCAGTGCTCCATGCAGAACGTGCCCTCCTCAATACCCATCACCAGGCTAACCCATCCCCCTACCGCCCTCCCCTCTAGAACCCTGTTTGTTTTTCAGAGTCCATCATCTCTCATGGTTCGTCTCCCCCTCTGACATACTCCCCTTTTCTTCCTCTCCTGTTATCTTCTTTTTATTTTTTCTAAAAATATGTTGCGTTATTTGTTTCAGAAGTACAGAACTGTGATTCAACAATCTTGCACAATTCACAGCGCTCACCGTAGCACATACCCTCCCCAATGTCTATCACCCAGCCACCCCATCCCTCCCACCCCCAACCACTCCAGTAACACTCAGTTTCTTTCCTGAGATTAAGAATTCCTCATATCAGTGAGGTCTTGTGATACATGTCTTTCTCTGATTGACTTATTTCACTCAGCATAACACCCTCCAGTTCCATCCACGTCGTTCCAAATGGCAAGATCTCATTCCTTTTGATGGCTGCATAATATTCCATTGTGTATATATACCACTTCTTCTTTATCCATTCATCTGTCGATGGGCATCTTGGCTCTTTCCACAGTTTGGCTATGGTGGACATTGCTGCTATAAACATTTGGGGTACATGTACCCCTTCGGGTCCCTACATTTGTATCTTTGTGGTAAATACCCAGTAGTGCAATTGCTGGATCGAACGGTAGCTCTAATTTCAACTGTTTGAGGAACCTCCATACTGTTTTCCAGAGGGGTTGCACCACCTTGCATTCCCACCAACAGTGTAGGAGGGTTCCCCTTTCTCCACATCCCCGCCAACATCTGTCGTTCCCTGACTTGTTAATTTTAGCCATTCTGACGGGTGTGAGGTGGTATCTCATTGAGGTTTTGATTTGGATTTCCCTGATGCCGAGCGATGTTGAGCACTTTTTCATGTGCCTGTTGGCCATTTGGATGTCTTCTTTGGAGAAATGTCTGTTCATGTCTTCTGCCCATTTCTTGATTGGATTATTTGTTCTTTGGGTGTTGAGTTTGATAAGTTCTTTATAGATTTTGGATACTAGCCCTTTATCTGATATGTCATTTGCAAATATTTTCTCCCATTCTGTTGGTCGTCTTTTGGTTTTGTGGACTGTTTCTTTTGCTGTGCAAAAGCTTTTTATCTTGATGAAATCCCAATAGTTCATTTTAGCCCTGGCTTCCCGTGCCTTTGGCGATGTTTCTAGGAAGAAGTTGCTGCGGCTAAGGTCGAAAAGGTTGCTACCTGTGTTCTCCTTTAGGATTTTGATGGACTCCTGTCTCACGTTTAGGTCTTTCAACCATTTGGAGTCTATTTTTGTGTGTGGTGGAAGGAAATGGTCCAGTTTCATTCTTCTGCATGTGGCTGTCCAATTTTCCCAACACCATTTGTTGAAGAGACTGTCTCTTTTCCATTGGACATTCTTTCCTGCTTTGTCAAAGATAAGTTGACCATAGAGTTGAGGGTCCATTTCTGGGCTCTCGATTCTGTTCCATTGATTGATGTGTCTGTTTTTGTGCCAGTACCATACTGTCTTGATGATGACAGCTTTGTAATAGAGCTGGAAGTCCGGAATTGTGATGCCGCCAGCTTTGCTTTTCTTTTTCAGTATTCCTCTGGCTATTCGGGGTCTCTTCTGGTTCCATACAAATTTTAGGATTATTTGTTCCATTTCTTTGAAAAAAGTGGATGGTATTTTGATGGGGATTGCATTGAATGTGTAGATTGCTCTAGGTAGCATTGACATCTTCACAATGTTGATTCTCCCAATCCATGAGCATGGAACGTTTTTCCATTTCTTTGTGTCTTCTTCAATTTCTTTCCTGAGTATTTTATAGTTTTCTGAGTACAGATCCTTTGCCTCTTTGGTTAGATTTATTCCTAGGTATCTAATGGTTTTGGGTGCAATTGTAAATGGGATCGACTCCTTGATTTGTCTCTCTTCTGTCTTGTTGTTGGTGTATAGGAATGCCACTGATTTCTGTGCATTGATTTTATATCCTGCTACTTTACTGAATTCCTGTATGAGTTCTAGTAGTTTTGGGGTGGAGTCTTTTGGGTTTTCCACATACAGTATCATATCATCTGCAAAGAGTGAGAGTTTGACTTCTTCTTTGCCGATTTGGATGCCTTTGATTTCTTTTTGTTGTCTGATTGCTGAGTCTAGGACTTCTAATACTATGTTGAATAGCAGTGGTGAGAGTGGACATCCCTGCTGCGTTCCTGACCTTAGGGGAAAAGCTCTCAGCCTTTCCCCATTGAGAATGATATTCGCTGTAGGTTTTTCATAGATGGCTTTTATGATATTGAGGTATGTACCCTCTATCCCTATACTCTGAAGAGTTTTGATCAAGAAAGGATGCTGTACTTTGTCAAAAGCTTTTTCTGCATCTATTGAGAGGATCATATGATTCTTGTTCTTTCTTTTGTTAATGTATTGTATCACGTCGATTGATTTGCGGATGTTGAACCAGCCTTGCAGCCCAGGGATAAATCCCACTTGGTCGTGGTGAATAATCCTTTTAATGTACTGTTGGATCCTATTGGCTAGTATTTTGGTGAGAATTTTTGCATCCATGTCCATCAAGGATATTGGTCTGTAATTCTCTTTTTTGATGGGGTCTTTGTCTGGTTTTGGGATCAAGGTAATGCTGGCCTCATGAAATGAGTTTGGAAGTTTCCCTTCCATTTCTATTTTTTGGAACAGTTTCAGGAGAATAGGTATTAATTCTTCTTTAAATGTCTGATAGAATTCCCCTGGGAAGCCATCTGGCCCTGGGCTTTCGTTTCTTGGGAGATTTTTGATGACTGTTTCAATTTCCTTAGTGGTTATAGGTCTGTTCAGGTTTTCTATTTCTTCCTGGTTCAATTTTGGTAGTTGACACATCTCTAGGAATGCACCCATTTCTTCCAGGTTATCTAATTTGCTGGCATAGAGTTGCTCATAATATGTTCTTATAATTGTTTGTATTTCTTTGGTGTTGGTTGTGATCTCTCCTCTTTCATTCATGATTTTGTTGATTTGGGTCATTTCTCTTTTCTTTTTGATCAGTCTGGCCAGGGGTTTATCAATCTTGTTAATTCTTTCAAAGAACCAGCTCCTAGTTTCGTTGATCTGTTCTACTGTTCTTTTGGTTTCTAGTTCATTGATTTCTGCTCTGATCTTTATGATTTCTCTTCTCCTGCTGGGTTTAGGCTTTATTTGCTGTTCTTTCTCCAGCTCCTTTAGGTGTAGGGTTAGGTTGTGTATTTGAGACCTTTCTTGTTTCTTGAGAAAGGCTTGTATTGCTATATACTTTCCTCTCAGGACTGCCTTTGCTGTATCCCAAAGATTTTGAACAGTTGTGTTTTCATTTTCATTGGTTTCCATGAATTTTTTTAATTCTTCTTTAATTTCTTGGTTGACCCATTCATTCTTTAGTAGGATGCTCTTTAGCCTCCATGTATTTGAGTTCTTTCCGACTTTCGTCTTGTGGTTGAGTTCTAGTTTCAAAGCATTGTGGTCTGAAAATATGCAGGGAATGATCCCAATCTTTTGGTACCAATTGAGACCTGATTTGTGACCTAGGATGTGATCAATTCTGGAGAATGTTCCATGGGCACTAGAGAAGAATGTGTATTCCGTTGCTTTGGGATGGAATGTTCTGAATATGTCTGTGAAGTCCATTTGGTCCAGTGTGTCATTTAAAGTCTTTATTTCCTTGTTGATCTTTTGCTTAGATGATCTGTCCATTTCAGTCAGAGGGGTGTTAAAGTCCCCCACTATTATTGTATTGTTGTCAATGTGTTTCTTTGCTTTTGTTATTAATTGCCTTATATAATTGGCTGCTCCCATGTTCGGGGCATAGATATTTACAATTGTTAGATCTTCTTGTTGGATAGACCCTTTAAGTAGGATATAGTGTCCTTCCTCATCTCTTATTACAGTCTTTGTTTTAAAATCTAGTTTGTCTGATATAAGGATTGCCACCCCAGCTTTCTTTTGGTGTCCATTAGCATGGTAAATGGTTTTCCACCCCCTCACTTTCAATCTGGGGGTGTCTTTGGGTCTAAAATGAGTCTCTTGCAGACAGCATATGGATGGGTCTTGATTTTTAATCCAATCTGATAGCCTGTGACTTTTGATTGGGGCATTTAGCCCATTTACATTCAGGGTAACTATTGAAAGGTATGAATTTAGTGCCATTGTATTACCTGTAAGGTGACTGTTAACTGTCTGTTGTCTGTGTTCGTTTCTGCTCTTTGCTGCTTTTAGGCTCTCTCTTTGCTTAGAGGACCCCTCTCAATATTTCTTGGAGGGCTGGTTTCGTGTTTGCAAATTCCTTTAGTTTTGGTTTGTTCTGGAAGCTTTTTATCTCTCCTTCTATTTTCAATGACAGCCTAGCTGGATATAGTATTCTTGGCTGCATATTTTTCTCGTTTAGTGCTCTGAAGATATCTTGCCAGTCCTTTCTGGCCTGCCAGGTCTCTGTGGATAGGTCTGTTGCCAATCTAATGTTTCTACCATTGTAGGTTACATATCTCTTCTCCCGAGCTGCTTTCAGGATTTTCTCTTTGTCTCTGAGACTCGTAAGTTTTACTATTAGATGTTGGGGTGTTGACCTATTATTATTGATTTTGAGAGGGGTTCTCTGTGCCTCCTGGATTTTAATGCCTGTTTCCTTCCTCACATTAGGGAAGTTCTCTGCTATAATTTGCTCCAGTATACCTTCTGCCCCTCTCTCTCTCTCTTCTTCTTCTGGGATCCCAATTATTCTAATGTTGTTTCGTCTTATCGTATCACTTATCTCTCGAATTCTGCCCTCGTGATCCTGTAGTTGTTTCTCTCTCTTTTTCTCAGCCTCTTTATTTTCCATCATTTGGTCTTCTATATCGCTGATTCTCTCTTCTGCCTCATTTATCCTAGCATTTACTGCCCGCATTTTTGATTGCACCTCATCAATAGCCTTTTTGATTTCGATTTGGTTAGATTTTAGTTCTTTTATTTCTCCAGAAAGGGTTTCTCTAATAACTTCCACGCTTTTTTCAAGCCCAGCTAGTATCTTTAAAGTCATGATTCTGAACTCTAGGTCCGACATCGTACTAATGTCCGTATTGAGTAGGTCCCTGGCTGACGGTACTACCTCTTGTTCTTTTTGCTGAGGTGATTTCTTTCGTCTTGTCATTTTGTCCAGAGGAGAATAGATGAATGAGAGAACAAAATGCTAAGAGGTTTACAACGTCCCCAGCAAATATACTGTATACAAATCAGAAAAGACCTGAAACCAGGGGAAAAGAAAGGGAAAGAAAGAAAAAAGAAAGAGAAAAAGAAAAAAAAAGATAAAAACAAAAACAAAACAATACAAAAAAGGCAGAATATGATCAAATATGATCAGGCTAGTGCATAGATCAGTGCCACACACTAGATTTTGGGCGTATTTTGGTCTGTTAGAAAAAAGTGCCTCCTAAAATTTTAAAGGAAGAAAGACATATATGTACAAAATAAGGGTTGATACAATGAAGGGATGGAAGATGACTGTAAAGATGAAAATTATAAAAGATTTTATAAAAGGACTTGGTACGATAAGTTGTTTGAAAAAAGAAAGAAGATTTAAGAAAAGAAAAAAAAAAAGAAAAAGGGAGAGAATGTGATCAGGCAGGAGACTAGAACAAAGCCATACACTAGTGATTTAGGGTATATTTTGATCTGTTAGAAGAAACTGCACCTCAAAATTTTAAAGAGAGAACAACTTATATATATATGCCAAAAATAAGGGTAACTACTATGAAGGGATAAAATATGACTCTAAAAATGAAGAATAAAAAATGTTTTTTTTTTTAAAAAAAAGGGATTTATAAGATGTTGGTTGAAAAAGGGAAAAAGAAAAATAAAAAAAAAACAGTCAACAAAAATTAACTTTGATGAAATAATGAATCATGGTAAAAAAAAAAAAAAAAAAAAGCCATGAATCTATGTGCAGTATTCCCCTAGCGCTGGAGTTCTCCTATTCTCCTTGATCGATCAACTTGGTCTTGGCTTGATGGCTGTTTGTGTTGATCTTCTGGGGGAGGGGCCTGTTGCTGTGGTTTCCAAATGTCTTTGCCGGAGGCGGAATTGCCCCGCCCTTGTCAGTCCGGGCTAAGGAAGCTGCTCTGGTTTGCTCTCAGGAGCTTTTGTTCCCTGCAAGCTCTCGGTACAGCTTTGGAGGACCAGGCAGAAATGGTGGCCTCCCAATCTCCACTCGGAGGAGCTGAGAACTCGGGGCCCCGCTCCTCAGTGTGCCCCCAGAGAAAAGCAGTCACTTCCGTGTCCCCGGTCTCCGGCCGCACTCCGTGCTCACCCGGCCTGTGACCGAGCGTTGCTATCTCTGGCACCCGACTCCGCGCGGAGTCTCCAAACCCAGCAGATCCCTGCAGTGCTTTCCCGCACCGCTCCTCCCCGGGAAGGAAGGGGAGTCTCCCCGGATCTGCTGCTTGTTGGGTCCCTGCTGGGGGAGCCGTGCCCCGACTGGGCCGCAGATCACAGTTTATGGCAACCCCGAGCTGAGAGCCCGCGACTCTGCTCCGTCTCTGCAGCCGGCTTCCCTGCTCCGATACCTGGGAGCTCTGGCGCACTCAGGCACCCCCGGTCTCTCTGTGACCCCAAGGGTCCTGAGACCACACTGTCCCGGGAGGATTCCACCCCCCGCTTAGCCACTGCAGCGACGTCCCTCCGCCGAGCCAACTTCTAAAAGGTCCGATTTTGTGCTCCGCGGCTCTATCACTTGCCAGAAGCGGCCGGCGGAGGCCCCTCCCCCGCCGTCTATCCTCCCGAATATCGCCTCGGATTCACTTCTCCGCACGCCCTACCTTCCAGTAAGTGGTCGCTTCTCTGTTCAGAGAGTTGTTGCTACTCTCCTGTTCGATCTCCTGTTGAGTTCGTAGGTGTTCAGAATGGTTTGATCCCTATTCAGCTGAATTCCTGAGACCAGACGAAATCTAGGTCTCCTACTCCTCCGCCATCTTGCTCCGCCGATTGATATGAGGAATTCTTAACCTCAGGAAACAAACCGAGGGTTGCCGGAGTGGTGGGAGGTGGGAGGGATGGGGTGGCTGGGAGATAGACATTGGGGAGGGTACATGCTATGGTGAGTGCTGTGAATTGTGTAAGACTGTTGAGTCACAGACCTGTACTTCTGAAATAAATAATACGTTATATGTTAAAAAAAAAAAAAAGAAGAAGAAGAAGATAGCAGGAGGGGAAGAATGAAGGGGGAAAAATCAGAGGGGGAGATGAACCATGAGAGACTATGGACTCTGAGAAACAAACTGAGGGTTCTAGAGGGGAGGTGGGGAGGGGGATGGGTTAGCCTGGTGATGGGTATTAAAGAGGGCACATTCTGTATGGAGCACTGGGTGTTATACGCAAACAATGAATCATGGAACACTACATCAAAAACTAATGATGTAATGTATGGTGATTAACATAACATAATAATAAAAATTAATAAGAAGAGTTAATACCTATTCTTCTCAAACTATTCCCAAAAATAATAGAGGGAGGAAAACTTCAAATTAATTTGATGAGGCCAGTATTTCCTGATGCCAAAACCAGATAATGAAACTACAAAAAAAGAGAACTATATGAAAATAGATGCAAAAACCACCAATAAAATATTAGCAAACCTAATCCAACAATACATTTAAAATATTCAACATGATCAAGTGGAATTTATTCCTGGGATGGGAGGGTGGTTGAATACTCACAAAGCAATCAACAGGATATGTCACGTCAATAAAAGAAAGATTAAAAACTGTAAGATCATTTCAATAGATGCAGAAAAAGCATTTGACAAAGTACAACATCTATTCATGATAAAAAACCCTCTGCAAAGTCCCTCCATTCTAGAGGGACCATATCTCAACTAAATAAAGACCTTGCAGAGAAAACCTACAGCTAACATCATACTCAATGGTGAAAAAATGAGAGCTTTCCTCCTAAGGTCACAAACAAGACAAGGATGTCCACTCTACCACTTTTGTTCAACATAGTATTGGAAGTCCTAGCCACAACAATTAGACAACATAAAGAAATAAAAGCACCCAGGTTGGTAAGAAAGAAGTAAAACTTTATTTGCAGATGACAGGATACAATATATAAAAAACCCTAAAGATTCTACCAAAAAACTACTAGAACTGAAGGAATTCAGTAAAGTTGCATGATACAAAATCAATCTACAGAAATCTGTTGCTGCACTAATAATGAAGCAGCAGAAAGTGAAATTCAGAAAACAATCCTGTTTACAATTGCACCCAAAACAATAAAATGTGTAGGAATAAACCTAACCAAAGAATGAAAGACCTGTACTCCGAACAGATTTGTTCACTGAAGTTTTAAGTATTATACCAGAATTAAAATGGAAACTTAAAAAAAGTGTACATCAATTAATACTTATAACTTTGGTGAACATATCTGCTCAACTCCTAGTATTTTTATTTATTAGTTTTCTAGATTGCATATCAACTTATAGAGAACTGATAATTGGTCATCTATTATCAAATTGAGTATTGCACATATAAAAATGCACAATGATATCAATGATGATGATGATGATGTTAAAAAGTAGCCTTAAAATAATCTCATATTTTAAAATAATATTACCTGAAATTATAATAATAAACAATTGTGGCAAATTTCTACGATGTAATGTTATATACAGCAATTCAAATGAACAAATCAGATACCTCAAAAAGTTGTAAAAATATAGCATTATAGCATTTATATAAAACTTAACAAAATACCATTGAGATTGAAAAAGTATGAACAATGGCATAAAAATGAACCAACTCTTCATACATGCCACAACAAGGTCAAATCTAAAAAACGTGAAAAGGCTCACATAAGAATTTATGCAAAATTATTTTGTTTATATGAAGTTCTAGAAGAGGCAAGTGGTTGTTGCCTATGAGCCATGGTGACAGAAAACAGATCAGTGGTTACGAGGCAAAGGTGAACCAAATGGAAAAGGACATGAGGAAAGCTTTGGAGGGTAATGAAAGTGTTTCATATCTTCACTGAGGTGGTGGTCACATTTGTCATCAACCTTAAAATCTGTACATTTATAATTGTATGTAGTTTATCCTCAACAAACTTTATTAGAAACAAATAAAAATTATAGTGATGATGATGATGATAAAATAATAATAATAATAATAATAGCCTTAAAGTATTTCCAGATATCCTCTGTAGCAGGTAAAGAAGTGCTGAATTAAAAAAAAAAAAAAAGTCTTAAACAGTGATAACTTTTTGTAATGGGAGCAGAGGCTCCAAGCAAATCTGTTTTGTAGGGCAGACTGCATGTACCTATATCAACCCTGCATGTTTGATTTAAAAAAGTCATATCACTTTGCGGTTATATCCCAGAAGCTCTTTCCACATTTCATCTATCGACCATATTTAGTGCCATGTCAATCTGTACAACTTCTCTTTTCTATTTCTGGGCCAATGACTGCTCCTGGAGTACCTCCTGAATCTCCCTATCCTTATCCAAAATAGCATTCACCGTGAAGACACTGATGCTATTCTGAGGACACATTTCCCTCAAATTATAATTAATTGCTTTCCACTTGTGGTCTTGACCTATTGCACAATGATAAGTCTCAGTTTAGTTTTGTTTATTGATTATCCACACCCCACCTCTTACTCTACAGACCTGGATAGGTCTCATGCTATGCCTTCTTTCGTACAGTCCCTGTAACCAGCCTTGGACTCAGATAAACACTTCTCTAGTGAGACAGAATGTCACCTTCCCTCAACTGTCACATACTTTGTACTTGATAAGAGTTTGTTCCCAACTCCAACACAAATAGTCAAGTGAAGGGGCCCTACTGAGGCAACAGATCTCACGCTCTCCCTGAAGTGTGGAAATGGTGAGGGGATGGACAGCTGGCTGGGAACGGCTTTCAAAATAATCCTCCTGGAAGGTGATGCCATGAGCCTTTCTGAGGTTCCCATCAGCCATCCACACAGACTTTAATTTTATCAATGGCCTTAATGTACTTTGAAGGTTTTTTTAAATACACATTTTAAAAATATTTCAAATATACACAAAATTAGGGGAGTACAATGAAGTTTCATATATCCATTATCCAGATTCAAAATTTATTAAGAGTTTGGTACATTTATTGTATTTATCATAAAAAAGATTTAAATCCATTTTTATTCATCTCGCATTCCTCTCCTACATATTTCACCATATTTCCCTAAAAATTGTGGACTTTCTTTTTTAAACATCACCACTGTGCAACTGCTAAACCTAACAAAATGACCAGCAATTTCTTGGTATTATCTAGTACCCAGCCCACAATCACTTATTCCTCATAGTCTCAAAATGTCATTTTTTTCAGTTTATGTGATTAAATCAGGATCCAATCACAGTCCATAGGTCCATACATTTCTTTTGGTTGCCATCCTCTCTCAATCTAGAGCAGTACTTTCTATTCTTCTATTTTGTCTGTACACCATTGGCTTATAGACACTTGGGCCACTGCCCTGTAGATCATACCACATCTGGAACTGGCTGCTTCCTTATAGGTATCTAACTTGTTTCTCTGTCGCCTGTATTTCCTGTGTATTTGAGGTTTGCATAGATTTAGATTTCTTTTTTCACCCATCCTTTGCTGGTGCAGTGTGCTTCACCAATACAAAGCCCAACAGAAGGCACACTCCTGAGTTGTGCCACATCTAGTGATGCTAAGTGGAATCATTATCATTAGGTTCAGGTGACTATCATTAGGGTCAGGTGGAGAAGGTGGCTTTCTCTTTCTCTTTTTTGAGTATTTAAAAAATATATACATACGATTTTTTTCAGTGTGTTTCAATAAACTGCATTCAATATTCATTTTGTTGTTCCAACTGTCCCATTTTTGGTCATCTTCTTTTTTATTTTTTTTATGGTTATCTTCTTATTGGCATCTATATCCCTTCAATATGCCATATACAGTCTCTAATCTCTTCCTTGTTTTCCAATACAACAGGATCCAGCATTATTTTGTATTATTTCCTGCCCTAACCCTAGAATCATCATTCCTCCAAGGACCCTGGTTCTTTCAGTAGTGAATGATATTTAGGAAACCCCATGAGGGCACTGGGTGTGCATGTTGTTATTGTCTGTCTTCTAAGCTTTTCAGTAGACAGTGCTTTTGTAGGTTGAAGATGTATTAGCTCTTGGTCATGGTATAAACTGTATTTTTCCTCAGTTCATCATTTTCATTTTATTTCTCATAAGGTGTTTTTTTTTCTTATGATAGTAAATATTATAAATATAAATTTTACAACTATAGTTAAATTTATCATATTCTGTGTATTATTTCTGGATTTTATCATAATTAGAAAGATTTTCCCATCATTGAGTTAGAAAGAATTCCACTTTTTATGCTCAGATCTTGAATCACATGGCATTTGCTGTGGATTATGGTATAGCATGTGAACTGAATTTTATCTTATTTTAATGGCTGGCCAGTTTTCTCAGTACCACTTTTTATTTTTATATTTTTAAAGATTTTATTTATTTGAGAGAGAGAGAGAGAGAGAGTACAAGAGCAAGAGCACAAGTGGGGGGTAGGGGTAGAGGGAAGGGAAGAAGCAGGATCCCTGATGAGTAGGGAGCCCCACACCGGGCTCGATCCCAGGACCCTGGGATCCCTACCTGAGCCAAAGGCAGATGCTTAACTAACTAAGCCATGCAGCCACCCTTAAATACCCTTTTTTTAAAAACTTAATCTCCTCCCAACTGATTTAGCTCACATTCTTTTTCATATTTTCTATTTCATATCTATCTGGGTCTATTTCTAAATGCTCTATTATGTTTCTTTTGTTTTTCTGAATTTTTATTTTTTTTTAAAGATTTTATTTATTTATTTGAGAGAGAGAGAGAGGGTCAGAGGGAGAAGCAGACTCCCTGCCGAGCAGGGAGCCTGATGCGGGACTTGATCCCGGGACTCCGGGATCATGACCTGAGCCGAAGGCAGTCGCTTAACCAACTGAGCCACCCAGGCACCACTGAATTTTTTATTCTTATTTTTTATTTTAAGTAGGTTCCATGTTCAATGGGTGCTTGAACTCATGACCCTGAGATCAAGAGTTGCATGCTTTACCAACTGAGCCAACCAGGTGCCTTTGTTCCTTTTGTCTTTCCAATCATCTTTCCAATCAGACTATTAATTAAACAGGATTTATAATGTGCTTTAATATCTATGTCCTCGATCCCTACACTGTACATTTGTTGTAGCATGTTTCTGGTTATCTTTGTTTATTGTTTAATATAAACTTTATCTTCACTTTGTCAACCCCTCCAGAAAAAGTCATTGCTGTTTTTATGTTAGTTTTATAAATTTGTTTAAGTGGGGGCATCCGGGTGGCTCAGATGGTTAAGTGTCTGCCTTCGGGTCAGGTCATGATCCCAGGGTCCTGGGATCAAGCCCAGCATCAGACTCCTTGCTCAGTGGCGAGCCTGATTCTCCCTCTCTCTCTGCTGCTCCCCCTGCTTGTGTTCACTCTCTGTGAAATAAATAAAAATCTTTAAAAAATATTTGTTTAAGTGACATCTATATGATGTTGAGAATTCTCCTTAAAGGATAAGATGTCTTTTCACTTTTCTCACATAAATTTTCGACATTTTTTTTCATTTATGCCTAGGTATTTTAACATTTTTTTTTACAATTTTATTTATTTATTTGACAGAAGGGGCATTGGGGAGAGCACAAGCAGGGGGAGCAGCAGGCAGAGAGGGAGAAGCAGACTCCCCACTGAGCAGGGAGCTCGATGTGGGGCTCGATCCCAGTACCCTGGGATCATGACCTGTGCTGAAGGCAGACGCTTAACTGAGTGAGCCACCCAGGTGCCCCTCAACTTTTTAGTTGCCTAATGTGAATGAATTTCACATTAGGTGAAATTAGGTGGATACTATGCTGTATCCACTAACTGGTTCTTATCTATGTATATGAAAGATATTGATTTTTTTATGTTAATCTGTATCCTGATATTTGTCCACTGACTCTCTTGGGTATCATTAATGCTTTCATTCAAAATAGGGTCAGGATGTCTCTATCCAAGGTACTATGAAAAAAACAAAGATGCATTATGCCTGTAAATAATGCTTGGCATATATTCAACATCTGATAATTCTTTAGCTAAGATTGTTAATTTTGTTTATTAATTTATTATTATAAGGCAGAAAGTGGAAAGTGCTATTGAGTTTGAGAGGAAGGAAAAATTATCTGCGGCTGAGGGGACTGGGGCTGACTCTAGTCAGTGGCATTGCACGCAGACTCAGCTGGATGGGAGACATATGGGGAGTGTACGATGCAGAGCAGGGGGATCACAGAGAAAGGGAATTTGTCAACTGCTGAGAATAAAGAAGATTTCCTCAAAGCTAAAGGCAAAAATCAAAATAGGATGGCAAATATTATGGAATGTTTGTATTTACACTATTGCCACAGCAGTTGTTGGACTCACTCCGAGGACAGTGTGTCTGTCCACATATAAGCCATTTGGCATTCAAGAGAATGAAGTACTACACTCTTGATAGTATGTTCAAGGCAGCTGGCGAAAAGTGATCTTATCTTATAGGCGCCAGTTCTCTCTTTACAGCAGTTTGTCATGTGTGCTATGTTTTACAGAAAATAGCTGAGAACCACTGAGTGTTAAAGTTAACCCAATACTATAAGGGAGTGCAGATAATACTCTAATACTCATTAGAACTGCGACAGTAGTTGCTCTCACTGAGCAATTCTGTTCAGAATTCTGTAAAATAGCAAGACTGCATTGAATTAACCCTGAGCCATGAGTTTCAATCTCATTTTCCTTAGATCAGAAAAGGAAAATGTGTTTCTTACATTCATTAGGAAGGACACTGCTATGGGATTAGGACTGGGGAAGAATCACACTAACTGTTTTTAGCATGTGAGGGCAAAAATTGTTATTGACAGCGTTGTTTTGTGTTTAGAGATGAGAAATCAAGATTTTAGATGCCCTAGTGAGTATGGTAATTCTAATGAATATCAAGATCTGGGCAGAAGTTATCAGTTTCCAAGTGTGATAATTTCACTAGGGATGAATCAGAGGGTGGTAAATCACGGTGGCTGAAAGAGAGCTACACTGATAAATGACTGTGTCCTTTTTCCCTTCCCATTAGTTTATTGGTGTGACGATCAACAAATACTCCAAAAATTATAGTTCCTTGAATCACCAGTTTTCACTTTATGTCCAATGAACTTGTGGTAGCTAACTAGAACAAAATATTCAGAGGACTCTGAAGCTACATTTGAATAGGACAAGAAAGAATAATGCTATTGATTCATTTTGTCTCTGGCAAATAGGAGGCAGAATGAATGTTATAGAACTGCCATTGCTATAGTCAAATATCATAGTCAACTTGGCAGCACTTCTAGATGTACACACTGTTTAAGTCAGAGTTAATTCTCACTTCAGATTTTAAAGGTTGCATAGAATCATTATAACAGTGGTTTCACAACTGTATATTTGATATTAGAGTATGAAAATTATCTTTGCATTCACTAGATTTGTGTCTTCAGGAGAAAGTGAATTTTGAGTTTATGTATATTATAACCAAAATTCATTTCGTACTTCTCATTTATTGGGTTTGAGTCAGATATACAGATATGTGCAGTATTTTAGTTGGGATTATATGAAATACACCCCCACATGCATACACATACATATCTGGAAGGTAATGACAGAAGTGAAATGATTGGATTTTTTATTTGTTGACAACTATGTTGACTCAATAAAGTTTTATCCACTTATCACTAAGAGTCATATACATCATGCATGCAGAAGTGAGCAAAATGAACATAGTCCATAACCTCATAGAAATAAGGATCTAATAGGGGAGCTTGACAATAAATAAAATGTCATGCTTATAACTATATAATTATAATGGATATATAATTATTGTGGGGAGGCAATTCTCCATGGGTCTCTTGTGTTTCTACGTGTCTTGTGAGCAAGGGCACTGATGCTCTTTTTTTCTGAATTGTCTTTTCAAGGTTGTTTGTACAGTAAATAGCTTTGGAAGATAGAGATAGTATCTCCCTGCAGAGCACAGCACAGGCATATTTAAAGTCCACTATAATAAAGATAATATCTCCTGAATAAAAGGGCAAGCAAGTCTGTCCATTATAAAAGATTCAGATTCACTAAGCTCAGGGTTCCTCTTCCATAAGTCAATGCATTGCATGCACAGAGGTCATCTGGCGCTCTCTGCACCTTTCTGTGGGAATTGGGGCTCAGAAAAATGGTGCAAAAATACCAATATTCTGGCTACTGCTATTGCTGTGAGTAAAAAACTATCCTTCATCTCTGACCCAGGATCCTACAACTTTCCCTCAGATTCATGAAGCTGGCAGGCTAATTTGTTTGCTTGCATCTAGGGTAATATTGGATTTTTACCTTAGGTTTACTGGACAAGTCTGTCTGTCTGTCTGTCTCTGTCAGTCTCTCTCTCCCTCCCTCCCCATTTCTTTTCCTCTTTCTCTCTCTTCTCTTCATCTCCCTTTCTCTTTTAGTAATGACATTAAATGTAGGACAGCACAATTCTTAGACCAAAGCTTCTCATAAGAGCTTGTAAACATTTTACATCTCATTTATAATGTGAAACCTATCTTTCTCAGAAAGTTTTACCAGCTTTTTGGTATAACTGACTTGCAAGTAACATTTAACAGAACAAATTTTCTATTCTCACAAATATTGAAAATAAAAGATAAACAATTAGTAAATGCATGTTGAGCTTTAAGGAGTCAGGCCTGTGGAGGAGAAATGGACCAAGAGACTCCCTGAACACTAACAGAAAAACAGGAGCAGCTACCCTCTGCTGTTGTTGTTCCTAATTTTAATGAGAAAGGCCCCTGCTGTTTCATGATTATATATTGAGCTGGCTCCATGATTTAGATTTTTTTTTTAAGATTTTATTTATTTATTTATTTGACAGAGACAGAGACAGAGACAGCGAGAGCAGGAGAACAAGCAGGGGGAGTGGGGGAGGGAGGAGCAGGCTTCCCGCCGAGCAGGGAGCCCGACATGGGACTCAATCCCAGGACTCTGGGATCATGACCTGAGCCGAAGGCAGCTGCTCAATGACTGAGCCACCCAGGCGCCCATGATACAGATTTTTAATCAAGTTGAAAAAGAACCTTTCTACTTTCTAGTTTACTGTTTTAATCAACAATGGATGTTAAAGCCTATTAAATCTCCTTTTAGCAGTTAATTAGAAGACTTATTTTTTTAATTTTTTATTGTTATGTTAATGACCATACATTACATCATTCGTTTTTAATGTAGTGTTCCATGATTCATTGTTTGTGCATAATACCCAGTGCTACACGTGGAACATGCCCTCTTTAAAACCCATCACCAGGCTAACACATCCCCCCAACCCCCTCCCATCTAGAACCCTCAGTTTGTTTTTCAGAGTCCATTATCTCTCATGGTTCATCTCCCCCTCCGATTTCCCCTTCATTCTTCCCTTCCTGCTATCTTTTTTTTTTTTTTCTTAACATATATTGCATTATTTGTTTCAGAGGTACAGATCTGTGATTCAACAGTCTTGTACAATTCATAGCGCTTACCATAGCACATACCCTCCCCAATGTTTATCACCCAGCCACCCCCTTCCTCCCCCCCCCCAACCACTCCAGCAACCCTCAGTTTCTTTCCTGGGATTACGAATTCCTCATATCAGTGAAGTCATATGATACATGTCTTTCTCTGATTGACTTAATTCACTCAGCATAACACCCTCCAGTTCCATCCACATCACTGCAAATGGCAAGATCTCATTCCTTTTGATGGCTGCATAATATTCCACTGTGTATATATACCACATCTTCTTTATCCATTCATCTGTCGATGGACATCTTGGCTCTTTCCACAGTTTGGTTATTGTGGACATTGCTGCTATAAACATTGGGGTGCACGTACCCCTTCAGATCCCTACATTTGTATCTTTGGGGTAAATACCCGGTAGTGCAATTGCTGGATCGTACGGTACCTCTATTTTGAACTGTTTGAGGAATTTCCATACTGTTTTCCAGAGTGGTTGAACCAGCTGGCATTCCCACCAACAGTGTAGGAGGGTTCCCCTTTCTCCGCATCCCTGCCAACATGTCATTTCCTGACTTGATAATTTTAGCCATTCTGACTGGTGTGAGGTGGTATCTCATTGAGGTTTTGATTTGGATTTCCCTGATGCTGAACGATGTTGAGCACTTTTTCATGTGTCTATTGGCTATTTGGATGTCTTCTTTGGAAAAATGTCTGTTCATGTCTTCTGCCCATTTCTTGATTGGATTATTTGTTCTTTGGGTGTTGAGTTTGATAAGTTCTTTACAGATTTTGGATACTAGCCCTTTATCTGATATGTCATTTGCAAATATCTTCTCCCATTCTGTCGGTTGTCTTTTGGTTTTGTGAGGTGTTTCTTTTGCTGTGCAAAAGCTTTTTATCTTGATGAAATCCCAATAGTTCATTTTTGCCCTTGCTTCCCTTGCCTTTGGCGATGTTTCTAGGAAGAAGTTGCTGCGGCTGAGGTCGAAGAGGTTGCTGCCTGTGTTCTCCTTTAGGATTTGGATGGACTCCTGTCTCATGTTTAGGTCTTTCAACCATTTGGAGTCTATTCTTGTGTGTGGTGTAAGGAAATGGTCCAGTTTCATTCTTCTGCATGTGGCTGCCCAATTTTCCCAACACCATTTGTTGAAGAGACTGTCTTTTTTCCATTGGACCATCTTTCCTGCTTTGTCAAAAATTAGTTGACCATAGAGTTGAGGGTCCATTTCTGGGCTCTCTACTCTGTTCCATTGATCTATGTGTCTGTTTTTGTGCCAGTACCATACTGTCTTGATGATGACAGCTTTGTAATAGAGCTGGAAGTCCGGAATTGTGATGCTGCCAGCTTTGCTTTTCTTTTTCAACATTCTTCTGTCTATTCGGGGTCTTTTCTGGTTCCATACAAATTTTAGAATTATTTGTTCCATTTTTTTGAAACTCGCTCTCTCTCTCTTATTCTGTCTCAAATTAATAAAATCTTTAAAAAAAAATAAATTCATTTGGGGCGCCTGGCTGCCTCAGTTGTTTGGGCGACTGCCTTTGGCTCAGGTCATGATCCTGGAGTCCCTGGATCGAGTCCCACATCGGGCTCCCTTCTCAGCAGGGAGTCTGCTTCTCCCTCTGACCCTCCCCCCTCTCATGTGCTCTCTCTCTCTCTTATCCAGTCTAAAATAAATAAAATCTTTAAAATAAATAAATAAATAAATTCATTTCTTTGAAAAAAAATGGATGGTATTTGGATGGGGATTGCATTGACTGTGTAGATTGCTCTAGGTAGCGTTGACATCTTCACAATGTTTGTTCTTCCAATCCATGAGCATGGAACGTTTTTCCATTTCTCTGTGTCTTCCTCAATTACTTTCATGACTATTTTATAGTTTTCTGAGTACAGATCCTTTGATTCTTTGGTTAGATTTATTCCTAGGTATCTTATAGTTTTGGGTGCAATTGTAAATGGGAGCGACTCCTTAATTTCTCTATCTTCTGTCTTGTTGTTGGTGTATAGGAATGCCACTCATTTCTGTGCATTGATTTTATATCCTGCCACTTTACTGAATTTCTGTATGAGTTCTAGCAGTTGTGGGGTGGAGTCTTTTGGGTGTTCCACCTAAAGTATCATATCATCTCCAAAGAGTGAGAGTTTGACTTCCTCCTTGCCGATTTGGATGCCTTTGATTTCTTTTTGTTGTCTGATTGCTGTGGCTAGGACTTCTAATACTATGTTGAATAGCAGTGGTGAGAGTGGACATCCCTGCCGTGTTCCTGACCTTAGGGGGAAAGCTCTCAGTTTTTCCCCATTGAGAATATTCACTGTAGGTTTTTCATAGATGGCTTTTATGATATTGAGGTATGTACACTCTATCCCTATAAACTGAAGAGTTTTGATCAAGAAAGGATGCTGTACTTTGTGAAATGCTTTCTCTGCATCTATTGAGAGAATCCTATGATTCCTGTTCTTTCTTTTCTTAATATATTGTATCACGTTGATTGACTTGCGGATGTTGAACCAACCTTGCAGCCCAGGGATAAATGCAACTTGATCATGGTGAATAATCCTTTTAATGTACTGTTGGATCCTATTGGCTAGTATTTTGGTGAGAATTGTTGCATCCACGTTCATCAAGGATACTGGTCTGTAATTCTTTTTGATGGGGTCTTTGTCTGGTTTTGGGATTTAGGTAATGGTGGCCTCATAAAATGAGTTTGGAAGTTTTCATTCCATTTCTATTTTTTGGAACAGTTTCAGGAGAATAGGTATTAATTCTTCTTGAAATGTTTGGTAGAATTCCCCTGGGAAGCCTTCTGGCCCTGGGCTTTTGTTTGTTGGAGATTTTTGATGACTGCTTCAATTTCCTTAGTGGTTATAGGTCTGTTCAGGTTTTCTATTTCTTCCTGGTTCAGTTTTGGTAGTTGATACATCTCTAGGAATGCACCCATTTCTTCCAGGTTATCTAATTTGCTGGCATAGAGTTGCTCATAATATGTTCTTATAATTGTTTGTATTTCTTTGGTGTTGGTTGTGATCTCTTCTCTTTCATTCATGAGTTTGTTGATTTGGGTCGTTTCTCTTTTCTTTTTGATAAGTCTGGCCAGGGGTTTATCAATCTTGTTAATTCTTTCAAAGAACCAGCTCCTAGTTTCGTTGATCTGTTCTACTGTTCTTTTGGTTTCTAGTTCATTGATTTCTGCTCTGATCTTGATTATTTCTCTTTTCCTGCTGCGTTTAGGGTTTATTTGCTGTTTTTTATCTAGCTCCTTTAGGTGTAGGGGTAGGTTGTGTATTTGAGACCTTTCTTGTTTCATGAGAAAGGCTTGTATTGCTATATACTTTCCTCTTAGGACTGCCTTTGCTGCATCCCAAAGATTTTGAACAGTTGTGTTTTCATTTTCATGGGTTTCCATGAATTTTTTGATTCCTCTTTAATTTCCTGGTTGACCCATTCATTCTTTAGTAGGATGCTCTTTAGCCTCCATGTATTTGAGTTCTTTCTGACTTTCCTTTTGTGATTGAGTTCTAGTTTCAAAGCATTGTGGACTGAAAATATGCAGGGAATAATCCCAGTCTTTTGGTATTGGTTGAGACCTGATTTGTGACCTAGGATGTGATCTATTCTGGAGAATGTTCCATGGGCACTAGAGAAGAATGTGTATTCCACTGCTTTGGGATGGAATGTTCTGAATATGTCTGTGAAGTACATTTGGTCCAGTGTGTCATTTAAAGTCTTTATTTCCTTGTTGATCTTTTGCTTAGGTGATCTGTCCATTTCAGTCAGGGGGGTGTTAAAGTCCCCCACTATTATTGTATTATTGTCAATGTGTTTCTTTGCTTTTGTTGTTAATTGGCTTATATAATTGGCTGCTCCCATGTTAGGGGCATAGATATTTACAATTGTTAGATCTTCTTGTTGGATAGACCCTTTAAGTAGGATATAGTGTCCTTTCTCATCTCTTATTACAGTGTTTGTTTTAAAATCTAATTTGTCTGATATAAGGATTGCCACCCCAGCTTTCTTTTGGTGTCCATTAGCATGGTAAATGGTTTTCCACCCCCTCGGTTTCAATCTGGCAGTGTCTTTGCGTCTAAAATGAGTCTCTTGCAGACAGCATATCGATGGGTCTTGTTTTTTCATCCAATCTGATAGCCTGTGTCTTTTGATTGGGGCATTTCGCCCATTTACATTCAGAGTAACTATTGAAAGATACGAATTTAGTGCCATTGTATTGCCTGTAAAGTGACTGTTACTGTATACTGTCTGTATTCCTTTCTGGTCCATGCTGCTTTTAGGCTCTCTCTTTGCTTAGAGGACCCCTTTCAATATTTCTTGGAGGGCTGGTTTCGTGTTTGCAAATTCCTTTAGTTTTTGTTTGTCCTGGAAGATTTTTATCTCTCCTTCTCTTTTCAATGACAGTCTAGCTGGATATAGTATTCTTGGCTGTGTATTTTTCTCGTTTAGTGCTCTGAATATATCATGCCAGTCCTTTCTGGTCTCTGGTCCACAGGTCTCTGTGGATAGGTCTGTTGCCAATCTAATGTTTCTACCATTAAAAGTTACAGATCTCTTCTCCTGGGCTGCTTTCAGGATTTTCTCTTTGTCTCTGAGACTCGTAAGTTTTACTATTAGATGTCGGGGTGTTGACCTGTTTTTATTGATTTTGAGAGGGGTTCTCTGTGCCTCCTGGATTTTGATGCCTGTTTCCTTCCCCACATTAGGGAGGTTCTCTGCTATAATTTGCTCCAATATACCTTCTGCCCCTCTCTTTCTTCTTCTTCTAGCATCCCAATTATTTTAATGTTTTTCATCTTATCATATTGCTTATCTCTCGAATTCTGCTCTCGTGATCCAGTAGTTGTTCATCTTTTTTCTCAGCTTCTTTATTTTCCATCATTTGGTCTTCTATATTGCTGCTTCTCTCTTCTGCCTCATTTATCCTAGCAGTTAGTGCCCCCATTTTTGATTGCACCTCATTAATAGCCTTTTTGATTTCGACTTGGTTAGATTTTAGTTCTTCTATTTCTCCAGAAAGGGTTTCTCTAAAAACTTCCATGCTTTTTTCAAGCCCAGCTAGTATCTTTAAAGTCATGATTCTGAACTCTAGGTCTGACATCGCGCTAATGTCAGTATTGAGTAGGTCCATGGCAGACGGTACTGCCTCTTGTTCTTTTTGTTGAGGTGATTTTTTTCGTCTTGTCATTTTGTCCAGAAGAGAATTGATGAATGAGAGAACAAAATGCTAACAGGTTAACAACGTCCCCAGCAAATATACTCTAATCAAATCAGAAAAGACCTGAAACCAGGGTAAAAGAAAGGGAAAGAAAGAAAAAAGAACGAAAAAACAGAAAAAGATAAAAACAAACAAAAACAGAACACAACAAAAAAAAAACAGAATATAATCAAATATGATCAGGCTGGTGCATAGATCAGTGCCACACACTAGATTTTGAGTGTATATTAGTCTGTTAGAAGAAGGTTCCTCCTAAAATTGTAAAGAAAGGAAGACATATATTTACAAAATAAGGGTTGATACGATGAAGGGCTGGAATATGACTGTAAAGATGAAAATTATAAAAAATTTTAAAAAAGGAATTGATAAGAAGATGTTTGAAAAAAGAAAGAAGAGGATTAAAAAAAGGGAAAGAAAGAAAAAAAAAAGAGGGGGAGAGAATGTGATCAGACAGGAATCTAGAACAAAACCATACACTAGAGGGGCGCCTGGGTGGCTCAGTTGTTAAGCATCTGCCTTCGGCTCAGGTCATGGTCCCAGGGTCCTGGGATCGAGCCCCGCATCAGGCTCCCTGCTCCGCGGGAAGCCTGCTTCTCCCTCTCCCACTCCCCCTGCTTGTGATCCCTCTCTCGCTGTGTCTCTGTCAAATAAATAAATCAAATCTTTAAAAAAAAAAAAAAAAAAAAAACATACACTAGAGATTTAGGGTATATTTTGATCTGTTAGAAGAAGCTGTACCTCAAAATTTTAAAGAGAGAACAACTTATATATATATATATATATCTGCTGAAAATAAGGGTAACTACTATGAAGGGATAAATACGACTCTAAAAATGAAAAATAATTTTTTTTAAAAGGGATTGATAAGATGTTGGTTGCACAAGGGAAAAAGAAAAATTAAAAAAATGTTAAAAAAATTAACTTTGAAAGACTAATGAATCATGGTAAAAAAGCCATGAATTCTATGTGCAGTATTCCCCTAGCGCTGGAGTTCTGCCATTCTCATTGATCTGTAAACTTGGTCTTGGCTGGCTCTTCGTGCTGATCTTCTGCGGGAGGGGCCTGTTGCCGTGGTTCCCAAATGTCTTTGCCAGAGGCGGAACTGCCCCCCGCCCTTGTCGGTCCGGGCTAAGCAATCTGCTCCGGTTTGCTCTCAGGAGCTTTTGTTCCCTGCAAGCTTTCTGTACAGCGTTGGAGGACCACAGTGAAAATGGCGGCCTCTCAATCTCTGCCCCGGAGGAGCCGAGAACTCAGGGCCCCGCTCCTCAGTGCGCCCCCAGAGAAAAGCAGTCAGTCACTCCCCTGTCCCCGGTCTCCGGCCGCACTCCGTGCTCACCCGGCCTGTGACCGAGTGTTGCTATCTCTGGCACCCGACCCCGTGTGGAGTCTCCAAACCCAGCAGATCCCTGTGGTGCGCTCCCATGCTGCTCCTCCCCAGGGAGGAAGGGGAGTCTCCCTGGATCTGTCGCTTGTTGGGTCCCTGCTGGAGGAGCAGTGGCCCGACTGGGCCGCGGATCACAGTTTATGGCTACCCCGAGCTGAGAGCCTGCGCCTTGGCTCCGTCTCTGCAGCCGGCTTCCCCGCTCCGATACCTGGGAGCTCTGCTGCACTCAGGCACCCCCGGTCTTTCTGTGACCCCGAGGGTCCTGAGACCACACTGTCCTGTGAGGGTTCCACCCCCAGCTTAGCCACTGGAGCGACGTCCCTCAGCGGAGCCGACTTCTAAAAGTTCCAATTTTGTGCTCCGCGGCTCTATCACTTGCCAGAAGCAGCCGACGGAGGCCCCCTCCCTCGCTGTCTATCCTCCCGAATATCGCCTCGGATTCACTTCTCCGCATGTCCTACCTTCCAGTAAGTGGTCGCTTTTCTGTTCAGAGAGTTGTTGCTACTCTCCTCTTTGATCTCCTGTTGAGTTCGTAGGTGTTCAGAATGGTTTGATCCCTATCCAGCTGATTTCCTGGGACCAGATGAAATCCAGGTCTCCTACTCCTCCGCCATCTTGCTAGAAGACATTTCTTTTCTCTAGTCATTAATAACATGTTAAATTATATTAATAGATTTCTAATATTAAAACTTCCTTGCATTCCTATTTGTTCCTATGAACTATTATTTATATGCTATGGAAAAGTCCATGAGAGAAACAGAGTCATAAGAACCAGGCTGTAAGCAGGGAAAGATGTTCTCTATTTGTGGTCTGCAATTTAGCTGACTTAAGTCTACAATATTTTTTGTTGTATTCCACAAGTGTAGTTTGAAGAGTCTAGATATTTCTTGAAGTTCTATTTGCTTTATTTTCAAATTTTTCTGGTTATTTTATATAAGCTCTTACTTTTTAAGTGTTTCAAATTTGATTTTTTCTCTTTCAATACAAATATTTTGAATTATTATTTTACATTTGGTAAATCAGTATCTGCCATCCTTGTGGATTTGATTCTGCAGGTTGTTTTTTTTTTTTCTTTCTCTCTCTTACATCTTGTTTCTGCCGGTGCTTTCTGATGGTGTGTGTGAGAAAAAGAGAGAGAGAAAACTAGTAAGTGTTGGAAGTTTCTCTGTGGAAATTTTTTGAGGAAATATTTGTATTTACTTGTCCAGTGCCTCAGGACACTGAGTACTCATAACCACCTTAAATTATAATTCTTTGTGTGTATGGGAGGGAGTGTGCCTTAGGAAATACCTTTTCAATATCATTTCAGAGCTCTTTGTCACCCACTCTTCCACCTCCATCTTGCCATACAATTTCCTGTTTATTACTGGTGCTGGTGGTTGGTAATTTGTATCTGTATGATGTGTCTCTTCATTCCTACATACCTTCTCTGCCACTTCACACTAATAGATGTGGCTCTGGATGTACCCAACCCTGCTGCTCCTTACAGTGGAGGCATCTCTGGTCTTGATTTGTAGGCACTACTTTCGGGTAAACGTGTTTGTCAGAGCTATTTGTCAACTCTTTGCTTTATACCTCAGCTAGATTTCCTTTTCCTTCCATCTTCCCTTGCATTCAACTCTTCTGTCATAGATTGTGGTCTGGAATTTTCCTGCCTTCTAATTTCTTTGTAAATGTTGTTTAATAATAGTGACAATAATAATAATATCATTTTCATTTTGAAGTTGATTTCAGAGAGAGTGGCAGAACTGCCTTCACCAAAGCATCTTTTTTTAAGATTTTATTTATTTATTTGAGAGAGGGCATGAGCAGGGGCGGGGGGGGAGTGGCAGATGGAGAGGGAGAAGCAGATTCCCCACTGAGCAGGGAGCCTGACAAGGACTCGATCCCAGGACCCTGGGATCATGACCTGAGGCGAAAGCAGACACTTAACTGACTGAGCCACCCAGGTGCCCCTCACCAAAGCATCTTTAATTGAAATTTAGTGTAGCTAAGCTCCATCAGAAGATTGAGTCTCTGGG
This sequence comes from Zalophus californianus, assembly GCF_009762305.2. Classification (NCBI taxonomy): domain Eukaryota; kingdom Metazoa; phylum Chordata; class Mammalia; order Carnivora; family Otariidae; genus Zalophus; species Zalophus californianus. The sequence goes on along the minus strand of NC_045602.1, from coordinate 103,173,745 downwards.
CTCAGAACCTGGAATTTGGTTACAGAATATCTGAAGTTATGTGGAGTAATAACTACTTTAAATCTCCAAAGATTCATTCTGTAATTCTACCTCTACTGCTTCCTAGTGTTTAACTACCACCTAAATCACATCTTTCAATCTCACTATATTTCTGTGATTTTATGTCTATCTTTAATGGTTATTCAAATAAATGTGTTATTTATAATAGCTAAAATGCCAGAAAACAGTCTTGGAACTAAACTTAATTAGATTTTGGAAGTTTCTGGTCATTTCAAAGAAAAAATCATGTGTTATAATATTTTCTAATGTTTGGATATATAGAGCAGGTATATCTCATTAATATGGATGGTAAATGCTTAGCCTAATGGGAAGAACACTACCAGCCCTTTTGGAATCTCTCAAATCTCAAATTTCAAGATATTTTATTTAGATTGAAAAATTAGGCATCTATAATGTCAATATGAAATATGAAATAGTGAATTATTTTGGGTAATTGTGAAATAATTATTGAAAACTATTGAATTATTTTTTAAATGTGCTCATATTGAGTTCTGTAAACGTACCACTTCCCATAAAATTAAGTACCTAAAGTTCTATAATTATAGGTATTCAGAAGGATAACTGAGCTTGGAGCATTCAACCCAGTTTTCATCATGAAATTGCATCTGTCATTCATCATGGTTCACAGGCAAAAGCTAGCTCAATACAAAAGCCACCTTCTATTATTGTCCATCCTGTTTTACCTCTCCTTATTGTGGAAAAGATGCCTCTTTGTCCTGACCAGCACTTAGAAAACCAAAGGATTTAGAGAACAGGGCAAATTAAACCAACGTCATCGTCATCATAGGAGTAATGAAATCCTCTGTGTGTTAAAGGCCCACAGCACAAACTATGGTTTTCATTAAATGTGGTTCTAAAATAATCTACTAAGGGACACTTTCCCATATTTTTGTCTCAGAAAAATATTCCTGAGCACTGCATTTCCTTAAGATAATGGGTTCTCCTATTGGTGATTCTACTGGTTCTCTTAATGGGTGATTGTGGGTTTATGAGTGAAAAGGCCAAGATAAAAAAATAAAAAATAAGTTGGGCTAGGTGCGTCAATACCATATGGGTGGCCAGACAAGAGGCAAACTCCAAATTTCTCAATTCTATGTATGGCTCTTCCAGTCCCCTCACTGTGAGGTATTGGGTAAATCATCTGATTGCTCTGTGTCTTAGTGTTCCTAAATTCTCCATATCATCTTTACTTCCACTGGGGCACTTCTTGGTAATATACAATCTGACAGAGTAAGATGTTGAGTCATAGCGAAGAGAACCCAAGGTCAGATAGGGACTCTGCAGGAGGATATGGAGGCAGATTTGGATGGCATGTGCTGAGTCCAGACCATAATCCTAGATAAACAGTTTGAAGGGCTGTGAAAAGAGAGGCACAGTGCAATGGAGATTGATTTGGATAAGTGACAAAAACTAAGATCCGTTATTATGAATCAGGTTAGACCAGCAGAGGTCCCAGGCAATAGGAATGATTTATTAAAGTCTGAAGGTGGTGATTCAAGGGAGGGTAGAGGGGACCGGTGCCAAGATTCCAAGTAATTACTCCATTCAGAGCTAGGCCCAGCTATTACATGGGAATAAAAGGAGTAGAAACCAGGACTGCAAAGAAGGGCTTAAAAGAACTAAGCATTGCATCAGAGCCTTGCCCAAGGAAACTAGATGACAGGCCTCCTGGACCAGCAGGGGTACAGAGCGCTAAGTGTCAAATAAAGTTCAAGCTTAAGGATCCACATTACGCCAACACCATTGAACTAGGAATATGCTGTTGAAGGACTCACTTGACACTAGGGTCAGAAAAATGCGAAGAATTCCAGAAAGTTTACATGGGAATCTTCCGACTGATTACATCTCAGAAAAAGATGGGCAAGGCAGACAATCACCGAGTGAAAATCAGTGGTTCTCAAACCTGAGCATGAATCAGAATAACCTGGAGGGATTGTTAAACAAAGATTCCTGCAACTCCCAGATATTCTGATTCATTAGGTCTAGGAAGGAGCAACAATAAAATACACAGTCCATTTAAGTGCACATGGAACATTCACTGGACTAAACCATATGTTAGGCCCTAAAACAAATCTCAATAAATGTAAAAGAACTGAAATAACACAAAGTATGTTTCCTGACTAAAATGGAATGAAATTAGAAGTCAGTAACACAAAGAAATTTGGGAAATTCACAAATACGTAGAAATTAAACAAAGCGGTCCTAAATGATCAATGGGTCAAAAAAGCAATCATAAGCAAAATTAGAAAATACTCTGAGATGAATGAAAATTAAAAAAAAATGAAATGTGTAAGATACAACTAAAGCAGTGCAGAGAGGAAAATTTATAACTGTAAAAATCTACATTGAAAAAGAGTATCTCAAATCAATAATGTAAACTTCTGCCTTAAAACTAAAAAAAAAAAGAACAAACTCTATTCAAGGTAGGCAGAAGGAATAATAGAAAAACACATAAAATCAAAAATAAAAAATAGAAAAAAAATCAACAGAAGCAAAAGTTTTTTGTTTTTAAAAGTCAACAAAATCCACAAAACTTTAGACTGACCAAGAAAAAAAGAGAGAAGACTCAAATTATTACAATCAGAATGAAAGAGGGGACATCACTATAGACCTTACAGAAACAATAAGAATTATAAGAGAATACTATGAACAATTGTATGCCAACAAATTAGCAGGTGAAATGAACGGTTCCTGAGAAGGACACACACTACAATAATTTACTCTAGAAGAAATCAATAATCTGTATATACCTATAAGTAAAGAGCCTAAATTGTAATTTCAAACTTCCCACAAAGAAAAGCTCATTTACAGATAGCTTCACTGGTGAATACTATCAAACATTAAAGAATTAACACCAATTCTTCACAAACTCTTGCAAAAAGTAGAAGGCGGTAACTCTTCTCAGCCCATCCTGTAACATCACCATTACCCTGATACCGAAACCAGACAAAAACAATACAGGAAAACTACAGGCCAACATCTCTTATAAATATAGACATAAACACTTCCATAAACTTATGAGCAAGCTGAACCCAGCAACAAATATAAAGAACTGTTATCATGATGAACTGAATTTATACCAGGAATATAAGTTTGATTTAACATTAAAAAAATCAAACAATTTGAAACAATTTTATAAAAATAAAGGGCAAAAAACACATGATCATCTCAGTAAGTGGAGAAAAAGCATTTGACAATATCTACCACTCCTTCATGATAAAAACACTCCACAAACTAGGAACAGAAGGGAACTTTCCTGATCTGATAAAAGGCATCTCTGAACAATACACAGTTAACATAATATTTAATAGTGAAAGATTTAATGCTTTCTCCTTAAGATCAGGAATAAGAGAATGACGTCTGCTCTCACCACTTCTATTCAACATTTTACTGGATATCTAGCCAGGGCCATTAGGCAAGAAAGCAAAAAAAAAAAAACAAAAGGCATCCAGATTGGAAAGAAAGTAAATTACCTCTATTTTCATGTTACATGGTTTTATATATAGAAAATCCTAAGGAATCCACTAAAAATTATTATAACTGCTAACTGAGTTTAGCAAGGCTTCATGATACAAGATTAATATAAAAAACAAACTATAACTCTATGCAATACCAATGAACAATTAGAAATTAAATTATAAAAACAATTCCATTTAAAATAGCACAAAAGTACTTAGAATTAAACAAAAGTGCAAGACTTGTACACTGAACATTACAAAACATTGTTGAAAAAAATTTAAAAATATCTAAATAAATGGAAAGATATTCCACGTTCAAGGACTGAAAGACTTAATATTGTTCAGATGGCAATGCTCCCCAAATTGATTATAAATTTAATAAAAACTCTATCAGAATCTCAATTGGCTTTTTAAAGAGAAAGGTTGTGCCAAACTGAACCTAAAATTCATATAGGAGTGCAAAGTATCTGGAATAGCAAAAATAATCTTGAAAGGAAAAGAAAAACAAGTTTGTAAGACTCACACTTCCCAATTTCATTTTTAAAAATTTTTTTAAAGTTTTTATTTATTTGACAGAGAGAGAGAGAGAGAGCACAGGTAGGCAGAGCGGTAGGCAGAGGGAGAGGGAGAAGCAGGCTCCCCACTGAGCAGGGAACCCGACACGGGGTTTGATCCCAGGACCCTGGGATCATGACCCAAGCCAAAGGCAGACGCTTAACCAACTGAGCCACCCAGGTACTCCACACACTCCCCAATTTCAAATCTTAGTACACAGATGCAATAATAAAGACCAAATAGTACTAGCATAAGTAGAGACTTATAGATAAATAGAATAGACTTAAGAGTCAGTAGTGAATTTTTCAATTGATTTTTGAAAAGGGTGTCAAGAAAATGAGAAAGGAACAATTTTCAAGGAAATACAACATGGAAAAGAGTTAACTTGGACTCCTACCTCACACCATACTAAAAAAAAATTAAAATTGATCACAGATTTAAATTTAAGGGTTTGAAATTTTTAAACTGTTAGAAGAAAATATAAAAATAAATTTCTGTGACCTTGAGTAGGTAATGGTTTCTGGAATACAACAGCAAAAGCTCAAAAGCAAAACTAGATAAATTGGACTTTATTAAAATTAAAAACTTTTGTATTCAAATGACACCATCAAGAAAGGAAAAGAATCCACAGTTTTGGAGAAAATATTTGAAAATGATATCTTTAATAAGGGCTTTATATATAAAATATATTAAAAAAACCTCTAACAACTTGATAAATAATCCAACTTAAAAATGGGCAAAGGATTTGGATAGACATTTCTTCAGAGATATACAAATAATAAGGACATGAAAGGATACTCAACATCATTAGTTATTAGTGAAATACAAATCAAAACTGCAAGATACCAATGTACATCCACTAGGATGGGTACAATTAAAAAGAAAGACAACAACAAATTTTAGTGTGGATACAGAGAAATTGGAACCCTCATACATTGCTGGTGAGAATATAAAGTGGTGCAGCCACTTTGGAAAACAACTTGGAGAAATATTAATTACAGGGTTTCTCAAAATATTAATTATAGGGTTACTATATGACCCAACAATTCCATTCCTAGCAATGAAATTTAACCGTAGGTACACATGAACTCGGACATGAATAATTATAATAGCATTATTCATAATAGTAAAAAATAGAAACAATGCAAACATTCATCAACAAACGTGGCATATCCATTCAATGGAATATTATTCAGCTATCAAAAGGAATGAAGCACTGATAAATGCTACAACATGGGTGAGCCTTGAAAACATTATCCTAAGTGAAAGAAGCCAGTCACCAAAGACCACATACTGTATGATTCCATTTATATAAAATGTCTAAAATAGGCAAATCCACAGAGGTAGAAAGTATATTAGAGCTGCCCAGGGCTATGCCAGAAGAAGAAGATGTGAAAGTGACTGCTAGTGGGTATAAGATTTTTAGGTGATGAGAATGTTCGAAACTTAGATTGTGGTGATCATTACATAACTCTGTGAATATACTAACTTTTGAGATGTACACTTTAAATAGGTAAAGTTTATGATATGTGAAGTATATCTCAATAAAGCAGTTTTTGTTAAATGACCTTATGATTTATGTATACTTATTTAAAAGTAAGGTTTGTTTTGTTCCTTGGGTCCTTGGGGGAGGGGGGATTTTGGGGTCGTGGATTGAAAGTCTGGGTTGAAAACAGCATCTTACACTAATTAGCACATGCTACTCTTCTGATATTAAGTAATTTACCAAGGAAAGTGAACTAACACTGCGCTTGTACTCACAAAGTCAAATCATCTATCATCTTCCTTTCTATAAAGTTTCACTTGGGAGCTAATTTTCATTGTTCAGATAAAAGGAAATTTATTCTGGAAGCTCCAAGTGATTCTTTACTATAAAGAGTCTTTGCTCTTTAACTCAGGAAGACTTGCCTCAGGGATTAGGGGATGGAACACTGCAAAACCATTCCTAAAACTGTGCCCTAACTGTGGTTATTCCACACCCACGGAGGCAGGCTTAGAACAAGGTCGTATTTCCTCTCCTGGTTTCTCTTTGGCACCAGTTGTGTAGGGGGAGAAGCAGACAGGAGTGCTACACAAAAGACTGGCCTCTGGCCTCTTAGAATACTGAAGCCTGGCTGTATAGACTTCCCAAGTGACCAGCTCACCTGTGGGGTCGCCTGGGCCCTGGGTGAAGGGAAGAAAGTGGAGCTGATCAGGTTTCCAGCTTTGAAGTGGAGAATGAGCCAGAATGAAGAAGCTCCTGATCAAAGGCGGCTGAAAGATAAGAAAGGCGACAGTGCTTCTCCAGGGAGAGCCTGGGCACCTGTGGCCAGGTGGGGGAAAGCGCACCCAGCCCTCTGAATGGGCGCTTTTGTTTCTGTTCTTTTTGACAACAGGAAACATTTGAAGCAATTGGAACCAGCAATTTATAAGTCAGATCAGTCTAGTGCAATGGTTCTAAAAATTGATATACATCAGAATCACTTGGGGAAATTTCTGGAAATACAGGTACCTGGGTTTCACCCCCAAAGACTGTAATTCCTGAGATCTCGCATAGGAATCTCAGCTCTGTATTTTAATCAAGTTCTCTCCGGTAATTTAGATGCTCCCAGAGTTTAATAACCACTGACTCAATGCTGGGATTTACCACCAATCTGGGGGAAACTCTACTTGGGGGAAATATATGTTCTTTATATTATGGTGATCCTAGAATTTCAAATGTTCATCAAAACCCTCAAAGAAGAGAGAGGTTATTCTCAGTAAATCTAATCTACCAATTCTCTGAATACAGCATAGAAAAATCAGAGGAATCTCTCTGGGGGACCCAAATGCCTTTGTTAATGTTCCAGGCACTGGGCTAGGTGCTGGGGGTGGAGATGAATAACACAGACTTGTTCCCAAGAGCTCAGCATCTTGTTGGGGAGACAGACGTAAACAAAATAAATGAAGTACTATAAGAGGAATGTATAAGGCCCTGTTCCAGCTCAGGAAGAGAATGACTAACTCTGCCTGGAGGGTGGGAGGAGAGGCAGCAGAGGCTTTCCCAAAAACACAAGGATGGAAGCCAGACTTCGGTGTTGGGGAGCGGCTTGCCTCCCTGGCATGGGGAAGTGCAGGTGGCCTGGCAAGGAAGTGGGAAGATTCCAGTCATAGGGGAAGCTGTGCAGAGACACAGGCCTGTGAACCCTGGGAAGTTCAGGATGGCAGGAATACAGAGGAAGTTGGTGATGGGGTGGTTGGGGATAAGGTAGAAAAATAGCCTCCGTATTAAAGAACCTGTAAACTCCATGAAGGAGAACTTTGGACTTTGCCTGTAGGGGATGATCACTTAATGCAGGAATTTCTGTCCGTGAACCTAAAGAATCCAGTAAGTTTGAATTGGGAAAATATAAGGGATGTGTCTCCAGAATTATAACAACACAGTGTTTATTCCTCATTTGATTTGGCAAGTTCCAAAATAAACACTAATAAAATCAGTATTTGCATACTTCATAGTCTAAGTGAAAAATTCATAGGTATTTATCACATATGCCTCTCATGTCCTCATAGTAACTACACAAAGCAGATGCTATTGCCTCAACCTTTTAGAAGAAATTTCTTTAAAAAGCTAAATAGCTTATATCACATAGCTTATTAACCTACAACTCTAGAACACATTTTCTGATTTTGAGTCTTACAAGTTTTCTCCAAGATGTGGACTGAGCAAGAGTGTAACTCTTAACAAACACACAGAATTAGAGACCAGAGAATATACCATGAAGCCATCTAAAACAGAAATTAAAGGGAGAAATGTTAGGATGTCTCTATATGTCAAAATCGGTCTGGCTAGGTGGGGTTTATAAACCAACAACCACAATCCTAAAAAAGAGATCTGAGAGACTTACTACCATAACAGGTTACTTCTTGCTTGCTTCACAACCTGATGAAGTTTGGGGGACATTCGTAGGTACCTTTCCTCCCCCTGCTAACTCAAGGCCCAGACTTTCCATGTTGGGGCCATACCTTCTATGGCTTTGAGGTTACCCAGGCATCCCCCAAGGCAGCAAACAGGACTTGTAGAACCTTCTCACTCTGACTCTTGACTCAACCATGTGACTTACTCTGGTCAATGATATGTTAGCAAATGTGACACCAGCAGAGGCTTAAAAAACCCTGCACACTTGGCCTTGCTCATCCTTCCACCTCTCCCACCTGATACCTACATCCTGCCATTTTAACACTTGACCCCTCTGTGCTGCAGGGGGCAATAAATATGTCCATTATTAACTGACATCACTTTTCTTTATGTGTGTGATAAAGTGTATGTGTGATCTACACAGCTTTGTACAAATGTCAATTGCCTATCAAATTTAATTATCATCCTAATAATTATCATGTCCAGGCCATCTATACAACTGAAGTAATATTTTAAGACTCAGGAATGGCTGATACAATCGGATGAAGACTGACAAAAGATAAAAATTCTTTAAAATTATATATTATTAACCAAACTAAATTAATCATGCTCTACTTCAGGTTCTTTTGGGTAGATCACGGCACAGCCACTAAAAACAGTTTGAGGTAAGTGAGTTAGTGTCCCCCACCTTCACTGCTAGGTTAATGAATTCAAGTCTCAAGCCAAAGTTCACCACACATATGGACATTTATTTAGCAAAAAACCTGACTACAAATTTAATGATGTTACAGTTGTCTTTTCAAGTGCCTTGATTACTCCTTGCATGACAGTTCACTTAAGGTGGACACAGCATTCCTTCTGGAGTTGGGCTCAGGTAACCATCTATCCCCTAAAATCAAGAGCAAGACATAGCATCACTTAGGAATGGGTTAAGAGGTATTTGCACTAACTGAATTCTAACTCCCTATTTATGTATGATTAGGAATGTCTCTAATAAATTGTAGCCTTTAATTTTTGCCCATTTCTGGCATTCATCATGCTTCTCAACAAGCCACTCAGTTTTACCAATATTTGTCACATTGAGTATATTAACTAGAAAAACCATGATCAAGGCAGGAATAAGAGATGAGGTTGTGGCAGCTGTCACTGTAGTAAGGCACTAAGTATTGCTAACTGGTCACCTGGACTATGCATTTTTGATGAAGAGGACTATCACCTGAGTTAAAGCTAAAGCTAACCGAGAAGCACATGATACTACACTAACTAGTCTGAGGCACTGTAACGCATCTCATAGGGATGGTAATTCCACATCACTGGGGAATCAGAAGGTCATTCCTTGTTCTGTCTCCAAACACTGTGAATGTCTCTTCTCTGAGCTCTTTATTATACCACTATTTTAATGGTTATGTATCTGATAACATGGTGTAGAAGTATTCTATGCTTGACACAGCCTGAAGATTTATAACAAAAAAAAGTCATTTCAATTTTAGCTATGTCTCTTTGTAGGCTGTGGATGTTAGGCAAGGCTCCTCTGGTCAGTAAAGACAAGTTAGACAGAACTGGGGGTACATTAATTTTCAGAGGTTCACAACCTGGCAGTAGCTCTAGCTGTAGAGTTAACTCCTTCCCTGGCAAGAAAGAAGGTATTTGATGAGATTTACTGGGTTGGATCTCACTATAGTTCACTGTCTGGGAGAAAACAGAAAGCTTTGTCTGGTTTTCAGGTATACTCCCTTAGACAAACTCCCTTCCCTGACCCACGGAGATGTGGTAACTTGCAGCAGTGCTAAAGCAGGATTATGACTCCCACGCTGACATTAGCAATTGATTGAAGTGCGGTTTCAGGCATGGACAGGAGGAAATAGCATAGAACAATACAGCCAAGTTCATTGTGCTAACTTGGAGCTACAGATCCCTGAGAACCAGGTGTGAATTGAATAGAAAGGATATTATCGGCTCAAGGTTCTATTGGTTGGTGTAGAAAAGAGGGCTTGTGGAATATCTGTCAACCTCATCTGACTCATAACTATCATTTCCATTTTTTCTTAAATTTAGTCCTCGCTCTTTTTTTTTTTTTTCCTGCATGACTGACAGATGCTTAGTATTCATTAGAAAAAAATTGGGAAAATAGTGCTCCAGATCCAGACTTTGGCCTTCACTTCAAAGAACAGAGAGGGAAGAACTGACACTCATAGGCACTTAATGTGTTTCTTAGTACACTTGTCTTACAAAACCCCTGGTTGTTAGGATTATCATAGTTCAATAGATGAAAAACTGAAGATCAAGGTGTTTAAGTAACTTGCCTATGGTTACCCACATAGTAAATGATGGAAATGGGATTCAAGGCCAAATTCATTCATTCAACCAAGCTACTCTAACCATCCTATTTCATCACTCACATCACATCAACTCTGCCTGACTTACTTCATTCTTCTGCTAGTATTTATTGGGCAAGAGTTATATGCCAGACACTATGTGCTAGGTACTGATGAGTTTTTGATGTTTTTTCTATTCTTCTGCCTTCTTCTTCCTCTCCTTCCTTTGGGGAGCACCCCTTCCTAAATTCTTGCTCATATGGTTTGAGTAAGCCTGATTGCATCCTTTGGGTCTGGAAGCAATCAAGCATCCCTGGTCACAGTAATCTGTTTGGGAGTGGATGTGATCCAATCCATGTCACTGAGAATCAGACTGGGAGCTTTCCCTGGAACTATTAGCAAAGAGAAGCATTTTCTTTTAGACTAGGTGGTAGAACTTAAGCCTGGACTGTTGCTAGCCATCTTTCTGAAACATGGCAGGAAGTTTTCTGAAAATGAAGTGCTTGTTGAAAAAAGCTGAGCCAAGAGATGAGGAGAAAATACCATCCGTGTACCTGACTCCTGACTTAATTGGAACTGGGACTTGAACCTCTAAACTTTTCAGTTACATTACTCTAAAAACTTTTCTTTTTTCTCCCCTTTCCTCCTTTCCTTTCTCATTCCCTCACTTCTCCTCTCCTCTCCTCCTCCTCCTTCATTTTATTTTTTTAAAGATTTATTTATTTTAGAGAAGAGAGAGTGTGGGCAGGGGGAGGGGCAGTGGGAGAGGGAGAGGCGAGAAAGAATCTCAAGCAGACTCCCCACTGAGCAGGGAACCTGACACAGGGCTCAATCTCAGGACCCCGAGATCATCACCTGAGCCAAAACCAAGAGTCAGAGACGCTTAACTGACTGAGCCACCCAGGCACTCCTCCTTCTTTCTTTTAAACATAAGTTGGCTTCCTGTTTTATTTGCAAGAGAACGATGCCTGGCCATTACACAAGGTTCACAAACATAGGGTCTCTGATTTAATGAAAAATTTAGTCTAGTAAGAAGATGGATAATAATCAAATACTCAGTTAAATAAGTGGTATAAATGTTAACAGATGTCCTAAGGAAAGTGACATTGTCCTGTAAAAACGTATCACACACACAAAAATATCACAAACCTTTGCCCCGCTGGGGAATCAGAGAATTTTTTTTCCATAAAAATTACCAAATACCTAAAAGATACATAGAATTTAAGTAGATGGAAATTTGGATAATCTATGGTTCCAGTAGAGGGAACAGAAGCAGTAAAAGGGACAACTGTATATCCAATTAAATGAATCAAAATTCAGGTAGTTGGTAGAAGGTGACAGTGGTATAAGAGAGGGAGAGGGTAGAAGGATAAGCAAGAAGGGTGCCTGGATAGCTCAGTCCGTTGAGCATCTGCCTTCAGCTCAGGTCATGTTCCCAGGGTCCTGGGATTGGGCCCCACCCACATCAGACTCCCTGCTCAGCGGGGAGCCTGCTTCTCCCTCTCCCACTCCCTGGGCTTTCTCTCTCTCTCTCTCTCTCTCTCTGTCAAATAAGTAAAATATTAAAAAAATAAAAAAAGAAAGGTAAGCAAGAGCCAAGCTACACATGGCCCTGTACCATAGGGAAGAGTTGGACCTTATTCCAAGAGATACAAGATGCCAGAGATACAAGAAGCCATTACAGATTTTAAGCATGCTGACAGGATCAGACTTGATTTTTGGAAATCTGCCTACAGTGAAGAGATCAGAGAAAAGGTGGACACAGTAGATATAAGAAAACCAGTTAGAAGACTATTGCAGTAGTCTAAGAAAGACATAATAGTAGCTTATATTGGGACGGTTATCAGTAGCAATGGAGAGGGCTGGACTGGGTGTGTGAATACTTCTAAGATAAATCTGGTAGGAAAGGAAGCAGAGAGGAGGGAAGATAAACTGTGATTCTCAGGTATCTGGCTTGTGCAACCTAATGGAAGATGTTCTCATTTAATGACATAGAGATCAATGGTAGAACAGAACCTAGGCCAGGGAGGTAAAGGAATGAATTCAAGCTCAATCCTGTTGAGTTAGAAGTACCTTTGAGATATCTAAGTGGAGATGTTGAGTAGGCAGATAGAATTAAAGAGCCTATGTCTGGAGCTTAGACAATGAGGTTTTAGAGAAGAAAAAATCTGGGAGGCACTGATGTGTAGACTGAGGCTAATTGAAGCTGTGGGTGTGAATGACATTGCTTAGGAAAAAGAGTGTAGAGTAAGGAATGCTGAGAGGCTGGGGCTGAGCCCTGTGATACTCCACAATTCAATATCTGTTGTTAAAAATAATTTTTAAGAAAATATAAAAACATAACTTTCATAAACATTTAAAATGAACATATGTAAAGTCTCTATTTAACTCATTTTAAATTATGGAAACAGGCAGATCTCACAACTTGGTTCAATCCCCTTACTGATTTACAGATTCAATGCAATCCCTATCACAATCTCAACTGGTGCTTTTGCTAAAATTGACAAACTGATCCTAAAATTCATATGGAAATGCAAGAGGCCTAGAATAGTCAAAACAATCTTGAAAAAGAAAAAAAGAAAGTTGAAAGACATGGTTTCCAATTTCAAATCTTACTATAAAGCTATAGTAATCAAGACAATGTGGAATCAAGACTAGCATGAGGACATACACATGGATAAATGGGATAGAATTGAGAATCCAAAAATAAACTCTAACATTTATAGTCAATTTTTAACAAAATGGCAGACAGTTCAATGAAGAAAGAACAGTCTTCTCAAAAAACAGTGCTGGGACAAATGGATATTTACATACAAAAGAAGGAATTTGTACCCTTATTTCACATGATACACAAAAATATCTCAAGTGGATTGTACACTTAAATGTAAGCTAAAACTATAAAAATATTAGAATAACACATTTGTGAACTTAGGTTAGTCAATGGTTTCTTACATGATACCAAAAGCATAACTGACAAAAGAAAAAATAAATTGGGCTTCATCAAAATTAAAAACTTTTGTGCTTTAAACTTCACAATCAAGAAATGAAAAGACAGGGGCACCTGGGTGGCTCAGTTGGTTAAGCGACTGCCTTCAGCTCAGGTCACGATCCTAGAGTCCTGGGATTGAGTCCCACATTGGGCTCCCTGCTCAGCAGGGAGTCTGCTTCTCCCTCTGACCCTCCTTCCTCTCATGCTCTCTCTCATTCTCTCTCAAATAAACAAATAAAATCTTTAAAAAAAAAGAAATGAAAAGACAGTCTAAAGTCTGTGAGGAGCATTGCAAATCATGTATCTGATTTGGCACCTGTATGCTGAATATATAATTTTTAAACTAAATAATAAAAGGACAAATAATCCAACTATAAAATGCACAAAGGATTTAATATTCAATTCTCCTAAGAAGATATAGAAATCACCAATAAGCACATGAAGGATGTTTAATATCATTAGTCATTAGTAAAATGCAAATCAAACCACAATGAGATACTACCTCATCCAGGTTGGCTGTAATAAAAAAGACAACTCCAAGTGTTGGCATGGATGTGGGAAATTGGAACCCGCCACATACATTGCTGTGGGAATGTAAAATGATGCTGGTACCTTGGAAAATAATTTGGCAGTTCCTTCAAATGCCAAATATACATTTACCATTTGGCCTAGCAATTCTACTCCCAAGTATATGCCCAAGAGAAATGAGAACATATGTCGACACAAAATTGTGTTCACTCATAAACACAACAGCATTATTCTTAATAGCCAAAAAGTGGAAATAACCCAAATGCCCATTAATTGATAAATGGATAAACAAACTCTGGTATTACACACATAATGGAATATTATTTATCCATAAAAGTTAACTAAGTATTGATACATGTTACAACATGTATAAATCTCAAAAATATTATCCTAAATTCAGGAAGACAGTCAGAAAAAAACATACACTGCATGATTTCCTTTATATAAATTGTCTAGAATAAGTACATCTGTAGAGACAGGAAGTAGATTAATGTTAACCAATGCCCCGGTAGGGTGGGAGGACAGAAGGGTCATCTGCAAATGACTGCTAGTTGGTATGAGGCTTCTTTTTTAAAGAATGTTCTAAAATTAGATTTTGGTGATGATTACACAACTCTATACACATATTTAAAACACTGAGTTGTGTATTCACTGAGTTGAAAATGGATGAACTTTATGCTACATAAATTATAAACATATATGCTATATAAATTACATAATAAAGTTGTAATAAAGAGAGTGTGCAAATCAAAGCAAATACCTTTAGACCAAGAACACTGAAATGAAATTGCAATGGGCTCAAAACTGGCTTTTCCACAGGGAAGAGGAATATTCCTCCACAAATACAATTATTTGCATGTCCACAGACCAGACTCATTTGCACTGACATCAGTTCTGTACAGCAGAGTTATAAAACAGCTCAAAGCAATGAGAGGTCCAGAAGCTCCCAATATAGAGTCAGAATCAGATAATTCAGAAGGATACTTAATTCTGAAGCACAGATTTGTGCTACTTTGATTACTTCTATCAATTCCTTTTGTTGTATAAAAAACACTTTAAAACCTAATGGCTTAAAAACAATAAACACTTTCTTTGCTCAGGATGCATCAGGATGGTGATTTGGGCTCAAATGGGCAGCTCTTCCAGTGTCGGCTGAATACATTTATGCATTTGTGGTCAGCTGCTCAGGGGTCTTGGTTGGAACGGCTTCAGCTGGGATAGCCCATCTCTGCTCCATGAGGTCTCACTCACATGAGACAAATCATCCCAGCTCACGTGGTCAGTTGTCCTTCAGCACAATATCTTGACCTTGTTCACATGATACTAACAGGTATTACCTAATCTTGGAACACAGTGCCACTTCCACAACATTCTATCAGCTAAAGGAAGTCACAGAGGCCAGGTCAGATTCAAAGAGGTGAGGAAATAGACTTCACCTTTTACTAGGAGGAATGCCAAAGTCATGTTGCAGGTTGTATGGGTACAATAAGTAGATAAATTAGGGCCATTTTTGTAACCAATCTACCATAATACTCTTTTATAATATTCTATTCTCCTGCTTCTTCAGAAAATTTGCCTAGATTTGTGACCACATATTGATTAATGTGTTCATTTGTAAATGCCTCACTCCTAGTAGATGAAAGCTACATAGGGGCTGAGACTATGTTGGTTTTTATTTAAGTTGGATGTTTGCTCACAGCATATTTTTTTGGCATATAATAAGCACTAAGTGAATGACTAATTAGTTACCCTGTGGCTAATTCACCAGGTTAACACAAGCATGGATAATAGAGTGTCAGCAGTATGACCCAGACAGATCAAACAACTATCTGATATCCACTGAGAAAGTTATGGCTGGTGACAGCTCGTGTATCTTTACCAGCCATTGCTGGAAAGGTCAAGACAGCCAAAGACAATTCATAGACATAGTAAATCAGTTGAAAACACCTTAAAATGCTTTGGGAAATAAGGTAAGGGTACAGTAGTCCCACCTGTGTTGATAATGTCAATTAGCAGTTGAAAAGATTGTTAAAAAATACACATGCCCACTCTAAGATTTTGAGTCATGGATCCAGAGTGGGGCCTAGGCATGCAAATGCAAGACAGTAAGTCGGTTGCAGTTTTCATTTTCCTTGCACTCCCAGGAAAACCTCACTGCAACCCCTTTCAGGTTCCAGTACCAGCCAGTCACAGCTCTGAGCACCAGCTCTGCAGGGTCACTCACTTGTGTTTCTGGGGTATCAGCTTCAGTTAGGAAGCATTGCCACCTTAGAAGTCTGGGTTTCACCACTGAAAGACTTTTTTTTTTTTTAATTTTTTGCAAGCTTTCTCCATTTTAATAATGCCAATATCTTCTCTTTCCTCCCCTAACTCCAGGGGTGACAGTTCTTCCTGCAATTACTTTGTTCTATTAGTTTTCCAGTTTTGCTTTTCCCTACTCACTACATCTCCTATGTTAAATATTTTGTGTTAAAACAGCTGGTATGTCTTTGGTTTTCTTGACCAGATCTTAACTAATGTACACATTAGGCTCCAAACACATTCATCCTTCTCATGGAGGCACCTGGCACTTTCCTCCAGGTAGCTCTCCTACTGAGAAAAGTGCTGAGGAGAGCAAATCCTTGTCAGCAACACTCTCACCCAAACTGACTGTTTGGAAAACCCCACCCAGAATGATGTCTCTACACACCCTGGAGCCCAGAATATCCCCACCAACTTGTGGAACATGTTGCACACATATGACAATTCCAATAACAAACATCTGTTTCAAGATATCAGAGGCTAATCTATTTGGCCTGCACAAATTGGCCCAGATGCAGAGGGGAGAGAAGAAATTTAGTTTCACTTGTTAGCAGGGGTTTTGCTGAAATGTGAAGGGGGATCCAGGTCCCACCCTGCTGGCTTCTGTAACAAAAATAATTACATTGGCCACTCAGGAAAATATCACTCTTTACTTATAGCATGTTTGCTTCCACCATGATAGATGGCAGAATCTGATTCTAAGCATGTATCCGATTTTATAATCTTTCAAGATCCTACAGTACTCTAATAGGGAAAAGTAGTATTGACTTTTCCTTGAGTCAACAGATACTTCTTTGGGGTCAATGATCAGTGAAGAAACTGGGTCAGAACACAGAACACAGGGGACAACTGAGATTTGTTCTCCATAACCATGAACAATTTCTTTGCTTCCTGATGTTTCAGTTCACCCATGTGCAAATATTTCTTTACCAAAAATATTATGTGCAACTCTTGAAGAACCTACCTATGCCCAAGATGAAACATAACTCTTTATGAAAACAGTCTATTAAAAGTCTCTACATGCACCAAATCCATCAAATCCAACTGTATTTTAGGGCCCAGTTCAAATAATATTTCCTCCAAAAAACTTGTCAGATTCCACAGCCAGAAGTAATATATCCTCTCCTTCCCACCCCACAATACTTAATCTGTTCTGTGCACAGGCATTCTTTTTTCCTTATTATATATTTAATATTAATGCCCTATATCCTCCTACCAGATTATAAGCTCTTTGAGATCAGGATAAATGGCAAGCATAAGATACTATTAACAAATATGATTTATGAGTCTTGCTATGACTTTACACAATTTGTATTATTCTGCTGCAGAAAGTTGTGATGAGAAATAAATGTAATTATGTTAAATATGAGGACATTGCTGCTATAAACATTGGGATGCATGTACCCCTTCGAATCACTACTTTTGTATCTTTGGGGTAAATACCGAGTAGTCCAATTGATGGGTCATAGAGTAGCTCTATTTTCAACCTTTTGAGGAACCTCCATACTGTTTTCCAGAGTGGCTGCACCAGCTTGCATTCCCACCAACAGTGTAGGAGGGTTCCCCTTTCTCCGCATCCCCGCCAACATCTGTTGTTTCCTGACTTGTTAATTTTAGCCATTCTGACTGGTGTGAGGTGGTATCTCACTGAGGTTTTGATGTGGATTTCCCTGATGCCGAGAGATGTTGAGCACTTTTTCATGTGTCTGTTGGCCATTTGAATGTCTTCTTTGGAAAAATGTTCGTGTCTTCTGCCCATTTCTTGATTGGATCATTTGTTCTTTGGGTGTTGAGTTTAAGAAGTTCTTTATAGATTTTGGATACTAGCCCTTTGAGACTATGGACTCTGAGAAACAAACTGAGGGTTCTAGAGGGGAGGGGGGTGGGGAGATGGGCTAGCCTGGTGGTGGGTATTAAAGAGGGCACATATTGAATGGAGCACTGGGTGTTATATGCAAACAATGAATTATGGAACACTACGTCAAAAACTAATGATGTAACGTATGGTGATTAACATAATAAAATAAAATTTAAAAAATATATGAGGAAATTGCATCTTGAGAAAGTTAATTTTTTTCAAATTCAGAGAGCTGATGAGAGGGAGGACTCAGTGCCCAGTCTTACTGTCTCTAAAGGCCATGTGTTTGTCCATTATGCAATGCTATTTTTATAGCTTTCACAGTGTCTAGGATGATACTTTTCAAAATGGAAGCACTCCATAAATATTAGATATGTAAATGCTGCATTAATTGAGACATTTTTGTCTTTTACCATTACACGACTATTACCATGATTTGGCAGGAATGTGGTGGAGACAGATGATGAGACTAGTGCTCCAACTCTGACTCAGACACTAACTTGCTGTGCAAGACTAAATAGATGTATTAACTCTACTCAGCTTTATTGCCCATTATGGACAGATGAGAAATTTAGTATCTGCTGCATCTACCTTATAATGTAGGTGGTAATAATGAAAGCAGCCACTGTTTATTGGGAGCTTTCTGTAAGAAAGGTACTCTACTGGATATGTTACATATGTGGCTACTCCATGACATGGTGGTAGTTAATATCCACTTTACATACGAAATCACTGAGGCTCAGAAATGGTAACAAGTTATACCCCCTGACACCTACTTTAGCATTTTTATGTTGCAAAAGGTGAAAGTGTGTAGTATACACACTAAGAAGGACATTTCAGAGATATTCAAATACCAGTTTGACCATTTAGTGTTTAAAGCTCATCATATTTCAGAGCTTCCAAAAGAGACTTACAACCTCTCTGAAAGTGAGGACATTACTTTATTTTTCAACTGTTCCTTCTGTTCTATAAAACTGGATTCCAGAGTTGAGATCATCAAGTACCAAAGGATGTCATTATGTAAGTAAATGTGAGTTCCCATTTTCAGCATATTATCCACATTATTTGGCTTTAAAATGTGGGGAAAATCAAGAAAGCTATCTGTAGATACTAACTGGGAAATACAAATACTCACATGATTAAGGGTTAAATAAAGTATATAACATGACTTACAGTCTTCTTGTTACTATTTGGGGTTGGCTTTCATACCTGTAAGCCATCAGATCAATATATTTCTATTTTTTCCCTTTTTCAACCTCAGTAAGGATTCATCAAATAGGTTAACTGGGTAGGTATGAAATAGAGTATTGCAGAAAAGGATTTTAAAGATCTGGATTTCTTTCAACCTTATTAACCCTTCTCTCTTGGGCAAGTCACCAGAGTTCTCTTCGATCTCTTTTTATTTTCATCATAAGGAGGAAAGTAGACATTTAACTTTGAGATATTGTGGGTATCAAGTAGAGCAATGCCTGTCAATATTTTATAAACATGAATATTTTATAAGCCCATTGTAAGAATAAGGAAAGCGGGCATCACAATTTGACACATGCCCACTTTGTGCTACTCTAGATGTAGAGCTGCTTCAACTTGGCTCAGGTCCTTTACCCACTGGAAACAGGAGAAAATCCCTAGGCACGCAGTTATAAATTTAACAGTGCTCAGAAGGTTGAAGGGTATGTAGATGAATTTTATTTCTTTTTTTTCTCCCTGTGTATCATTTATCAATTGCTGTATAACAGACCATACCACAACTTAGTGGCTTAAATCAACAACCATTTTATTTGTTTAGGATTCTGCAGGTCAGCAATTAGGGCTTGACTCTGCTGGACACTTATTTTGCTGGTCTCAGCCGGAGTCACTCTTATGGTTGCAGCTGCCTGGCAGGTCAACTGGGCTGAAGAGTCTAAGATGGCCTCACTCACAGGTCTGGGGGTTGGGACTGGCTGCTGGCTAGGCTATGCATCTTTGGTAGTCAATTTGGGCTTCTTCATATTACAGTAGCATTCTAAGACCAGAGGCTTCAGTTGTGAACTTCTCCCTGCATCATGTTTGCTGTAGTCCCTTGGCCAAAACAAGTCACCTGGGCATTCCCAGACTCAAAATGGGAAGGGACTACACAAGGGCATGGACTCTGGGAGGCATGATTCATTGGAGGTTGCTCCACAAGCATGAAATCCATAATCATTTCAAGGCTTAGTCAGATGCTCTTAGAGACTAATTGTAACTACTTCTTCTTCCTTCTTCTTCTATGTAAGTTATCCATGGGTGATTAATACAGACTAAATATTGATAATTAGAAAAATATTTTAATCTTTATAGTATTTTGAGTTTTTCAAAGTCCCTTTATAAAATGGTATTATTCTTCATATATATGTGTGTACATATACATGTATGTATGTGTTTGCGTGTGTATATGCACGTAAATGACAACTGAGACTCACTGGAGTTAAGACACTTGGTCAATACAGTGTAATAGTTCCCTAGGGGTATCCTAGCAAAGTACCACAAACTCGGTGGCTAAAACAAGAGAAATACAGTCTTTCACAGTTCTGAAGGCTAGAAATCCAAAGTCAAGGTGTCAACTGGACCAGCACCAGGATCCCTTTAAAACCTGTAGGGGAATCTTTTCTCACCTCTTCCTAGTTTTTGGTGGTTTGCTGGCAATCTCTGATATTCCTTGGTTTGCTGCTGCATAATTTCAATCTCTGTATTTATCATCACATGGCCATCTCTCTATGTGTCTGTCTCTTCACTTGACAGTCTACTTATAAGAACACCAGTCATAATGGAGTAGGGTCTGGCCATATTCCACTATGAATTCATCTCAACAAATTATATCTATCGTGATCCTATTTCTAAGTCCACATTCTGAGGTGTTAGAGGTTAAGGTATCAATGTATCTTTTTGTGGTGGGAGACAGAATTCAACCTATAACATACAGTAACTAAACTTCTAGCAAGGTTATAATATTATAATTGTGACATTGTGACAATAATAATCACAACAGCATTTATTGACAATATATCGTGTTCTAGGAACTTTATTAAGGGATTCGTACACAGTACCTCATTTGGTCTTCACAACAGTGAAGTCTTACAAAGCTAGACACAAATATATTCATATCATATTTGAAATTATATTGCTAATAAAAATATGGGGTTAGTCAGAGTCACTATTTAGTACATATCAAGGCCAAGACTCAATCTAAGGCTCATACATTAAACACCATTCATGTTATTTACATAAGTGCTTGATTCTCTTGCTGTTCTGTCTGTGGAAGCTAAGTATCGGTAAAAAGTGAGTTTCCACACTTCTGGAAATAGAACAATGCCCTTGATTATTAAGCTAATTTACATTTTCTCCCATTAAGTGCAGCAGATGAAAACTTCCTCATCTCAAACATCACCACAATGTCCTTTATGCTGATAGGAAAGCATGGTTTCTTAGACTGTTACAATGAGGATGTACCATGGAGATCCTGTTTCTGTCAAGCTGTAATTTTTTTAAGGAAATCTTACACTTAAGCCAAAATGATAAAACTGACAGAAAATGAGGAATTCTTGAAATTCACTAGATTTATACCATTAACTTAACCTTGTGGAACACATAGCTTTCTGCACTCCTGGGTCCAGAAAAGTGAGTTGTTTGTTCATGGTCATATGACTAGCCAAAGGTAGATTCAAGGCCAGAATTCTTCTTTTCTGGATACCAAAATCATACTTTTTTAAATTTTTTTAAATTTTTTTTAAAGATTTTGTTTATTTATTTGAGAGAGAGAGAATGAAAGATAGAGAGCACGAGAGGGAAGAAGGTCAGAGGGAGAAGCAGACTCCCTGCCGAGCAGGGAGCCCGATGCGGGACTCAATCCCGGGACTCCAGGATCATGACCTGAGCTGAAGGCAGTCGCTTAACCAACTGAGCCACCAAGGCGCACATACTTTTTTTTTTTTTTTTAACCATATTCTTTCTTCTTTTCCTAGAGCCTGTCCCCATCAACTCAAATAAAATGAAAGGCTGAGGAACTACCTGAGTTTACTACTTGTCTTCTGTGGGCCCATAAATATTAGAAATTAATGTTTATAAGAATTCTTCCTCTTCTCCAGGACTTCTGCTCAGTATGGTATGTTATTTCACACAATTTCATACCATAACATACCAATATTTCATCCAGTTCTTACCCATAGCTATATGCATATTTTCAGAGAATTCCCTAAAGCTATAGATTTGGCCTTTGCTTTTGCCAAGTATTTTGGTGCAGCAAAAGAATGGAACATAGGTTTGGAGATTTGTGACTCAGGATGTCCTCTTATTTTTTTTCTTCACAGGTCATTGGTGTTAGAGCAGCAGTCACTTTGGAGTCTGTATATTTTTGCTGAAAAGAATAGAGACCTAGCAAAGTGTCTCTAGCAAAAACCAGTTTTTGCTGGTGCATACCCATGGAGTTTGTAAAGCTTGGAGTTTACCACTCAGGTGATAGATCTGAGTGGCTACATTAGATGCCTTGAGTCCTTTACTTTTCAGTTAATACTTAAGGAAAAGAACATTTATATTCTGTCCTAAACTTTAAATCAAGGGCTTAAAGTAAGTCTATAGATGAAGCTGGGGATCCTGTTCTGCATCTCAGTCTTCCTTTCAATTCATGAAAAATATTAGAGAAGTAAGTAGGGTAAGAAATTAGCAAAACAAGAAGTGCCAAAGTTTTGGGATACATAATAGTAACATTTGAGCATTGTGTTAAACTAGTGCTTCTCTAATGGCATATGAATAACCTAGACATCCTGTTAAAATACAGATTCTGATTAGGTTTGGGGTAAGGTCTGGGAACGTGCGTTTCAAATAACGTCCCAGGTGATACTGACTGGTTGTTTCTACAGGTCAAAAAACAAGTTGATTTATTTCCCAAACTGTGTTGCTTATCTCTGGGATGGCTGATACTTTCCCCACCTCTTTGATGTCAGGCTTGGCCATGTTTTGGTCATGAAATGGGCAGAAGCGATGTGTACTTTTTCCTAGTAGAGGCTTAAAGAGGTAATATATGACTTTCCATGAATTTTTTTCCTTCTACAATAAAACCAGCAATGATCTAGGCAGATGTGCCTCAATAAGCCTGCAACTGGGAATAAAGCCACATAGAAAAAACCTACAGTCTGCCGAATGGATGAAGTAGCACTGGCAAGAAACAGAAAACCTTCGTTGATGTAAGTCACTAAGATTTGGGGTTATTTGTTACCGCAATATAACCTAGCCTATTCTGACTGATTAAAGTCATGTTGAATGATATATGCATATTATACTAGATTTAAAGACCAATCTTTTATCACTTATTTGATTAGGGACACTGGTTAAGATATCTCAATTTTCTAAACCTCAGATACCTCATCTGCAAAGTGGGAATAAATTCTGCTTTCCTGAAAGCAGAATTCTGGCTCTCTTGAAATGTATTCCTTCTTTGTTATATGAAGCTGAATGCTACTCTGGTTCAGGATTACTCCCAAGGGGGGGAAAAAAACTCACCTCCATTGGCAACCATGGTCTTTATATAACTTTATATAACTCTGAGAAGTTACAAGTGCCTAATCTTGCCTGCAGAAACAGGGAAGGTTTCAGCTTCAACTACCATATCCAAAGATGGGGGGGAAATCAGAATTAATAAGACACATGGCCTTGAGCTACAGTCCTAAACAAAAACTAAATCATACAACAGCTGACATAACACCATATATAATTTTAGTTTTCTCCTTTTATAGGTATATTCAATTGGCAAGAAAATGTTCATATTTGGGAATTTTTTGTTTCTATCAGACTTTGGCCAAAGACCACAATTACCTCCCATGAAGCAGGGTAGTTATACTCACCAGGAGGCATGTGTGCATGCTTCCAGCTGACCAATGTTGTAACAAATTTTTAGAGGCACAAGACTATTACACTTCTGTAATAGTAACACAGGGGATGTTTTCATACAGCTCTTCTTGAAAAGTTGGCCTTTGGTCCTTCCCAATACCTCACAGGTTGCTATACAAGACAGATCTCTCTGGGTGGCAATTTGATCAACTGGAAATACTTTGCCTAATCACCAGCCAAGTCTCTTTCCAAAATTATACTTAATGGGAATTGGGCTCAGTGCCTATACTTTAGTTCAATTAAGGTTACTTCAGGTAAGGCTTCTCTTCTGGTAGCATCCCAATAAAATTTAGTTTAGTTTTCTTTTTTTTTTTAAGATTTTATTTACTTATTTGAGAGAGAACACAAGCAGGGTGAGGGGCAGAGGGAGAAGCAGGCTATCCTCCAAGCAGGGAGCCTGATGCAAGGATCGATCCTGGGACTCTGGGACCATGACCTGAGCTGAAGGCAGACACTTAACCGACTAAGCCAGCCACGTGCCCCTGAATTTAGTTTTTAATGTGATTTCCTTACTTGGAAAATTAAGGCATTTGCCAAAATTATCATGGTGGACATTTCTGGCTTTGGTTTTACATCTCCCTCTATCCCTCCCCATTCTTTCCCCCTCTCTCCAGAGAAAATCCAGATTTTAATGATGTACATACAAGAGTTTACACACACAAAAATGCGACTCCTCACCCATACACCTTTCATGTTCAGAAGGAATACCACTATTACAAATGCCAAGGGTATATGCATATTCCTTTTCATCACCTTATATCTTCCGGGGATTGTGCTTGGGGACTAAAGTGTGGTGAACTGGAGACTGACTTTCAGTTGGGACTATGAATCTTCAGAATGTGATGGAAAGGTACATCCCACAAAGTCATTATGGCAGCTATGGCAGAGTGGATGTAATGTGGCAAGTTTAAGGACATGGGAAGGAGCATCTGGGGTTCATGGGCTTTGCAGCACAGAAGTATATAGAGCAGCAGTGACACAGCAGGTGGGGCAGTAGTGCAGGGTCCTGTCCAGAGGTGATGGTACAAGGCAGCGATGGTAAAAGTGGCCTTTCCTGGAGCTGGGTCTTGGCTAGGCTCTTGCTCCACTTGATGGCTAAATAAGTCTGCTTTCCAGGATTCCTGTCTTTTCTGAGAATACATTGTAGTCTATTTTTTTACTACTTGAGTAAAAAGTCGCATTCTTTTGCTTGTCACCAAGAGCCTTGATCCAATAAGATGCTTTATTTCTAAAATTCTCAGGATTAACATCTGAGAATTTTAGTTTTATAATTCCTCATGAATTATTCTCCAGAATTTGTCCTTTTCTTAAAAGTCTCTTAATAATCTCTGTAAGTTCTGTCAAGTCCTTCATTTAACACTGGGACATAAAATCATATTTATATTTTACTTGATATGCAATCAAAGAAATTAAATTGTTTTATGGGTCTATTAAAGAAGTTCATATAAAACTTGGGGCGCCTGGGTGGCTCAGTCATTAAGCATCTGCTTTTGGCTTGGGTCATGATCCCAGGGTCCTGGGATGGAGCCCCGCATTGGGCTCCTTGCTCGGCAGGGAGTCTGCATCTCCCTCTCCCACTGCCCTGCTTGTGCTCCCTCTCTCGCTTTGTCTCTCACTGTCAAATAAATAAATAAACGCTTAAAAAAAAAGAAATTCATATAAACCTTTTGAAATAATACATAGAATCTAAGTTTCAAAATATTAACAGTATTTTCAGAAAATTATGCTGGAACAATTGAACATCTGTCTACATACAACAAAAAATGAATTTTCACCATATTCAGGAATTAACCTAAAATGGATCTTGATCTAAATTTAAAACCTAAAACTGAAATTCTAGAAGAAAACACAGAAGAGGTCACCTGGAAAGATGGTGGAGTAGGAGGACCCTAAGCTCAACTCATCCCACAGATACAAATAGATGATACTCACATCAGCATAAATAACCCAGAAAATGATTCAAAGACTGGCAGAACAAACTCCACAACTAAAGACAGAGCGGAGACTACATTGAGGAAGGTAGGAAGAACAAAAACATGGTCTGGGAGTGAAATGAATCCTGGATGTCCACAGTGGGGAGGGAGCTGGTGACCCAGAGAAGGGTGAAAGACAGATTTTCACACCAGGGAGCACACAAATGGGGAGGACAAATCCCTTTATAAGACCTGTCTATGAAATTGAGAGGAGCCAAATTTCATGAGTTCTTACAATCTGCAGGACTTAAAGCCTGGAATTTTAAAAATCAGTGGCTGCGAGGGCATTAGGAAGTGGAGATATGCCCTTAAAGAGACAGCATGACAAACAGCCTATGCTGATAAAGTGTAGAACCAGTAGTTTGAAAAATGTCAGGGGCAGAAAGGAGGGAGAGTGATTTGCTCATCTCTGAGCTTGTGCTTGGGAACTGGAGAGACAGAGATCACAGGGAAACCCCACCAAGAATAAAGGAGCCAGCAGGTGCCATTTCCCTCCCCTGCCCACCAGCATAAACGGCAACCTGTGGGAATGAGCACAGCACCAACCCTCTTTACCTAACTTGCTTGAACCAAGCCCTGCCCACCACACTTTGGTGGATCCACCCTTCCCAGTCACCATCACCTCAGTCCCAGTGCTATGAGCCTGCTTCCCCTGAAGACCAACTCAAACCTACCAAAACCACATCTCCTGACCTGCATGTTTTGTAAGAACTCAGTTCCAGCGGTGGTGGGAACAGGTCTCATTTTGCAAGCAGACCACTGTACACACTGTTAAAATATGCCCCATCCCTGCTAGGGATCAAACACTGCCCATAATAGGCAAAGAGAGCCTTTGCAGACAACTGGACTAAAGGAAAAAGAAGCTGAGACTAATAGCATAGCACATGCAACATACATAGGAGATGCTCCCTGAAGCACCAGGCCCTGGGGGACAGGGAACACTGCATGTAGGACACTACAGGACCTTTCTTCATAAGGGTATTATCATTAAAAGCAAGAGAAGTAGCTGACTTTCCCAACATAGAAACAAACACAGAGAGTTAGACAAAATGAAGAGACAGAGAAATGTGTCCCAAATTAAAGAACAGAACCAAACCAAACAAGAGACCTAAGTGAAAAGGATATAAGTAATATGCTTGAGAGAGGATTTAAAGTAATGATCATAAAGATACTCACTGGACGTGAGAAAGATTGGAGGACATCAGTGAGACCATTAACACAGGGGAAAAAAGAATCAAAGATCAAGAACACAATAAATGAAATTAAAAATACAGTTAATGTAATAAATAGCAGGCTAGATGAAGCAGAGGAATGAATTAACAACCTGGAAGAAAGAGTAATAGTAAGCAAGATGAGGGAAGGAGAGGGAAAGACAATATGCAAATTGAGAATAGTCTTAGGGAACTCAGTGACTCCATCAAGTGTAATAACATTTGCATTACAGAGATCTCAGGAGAAGAGGAGAGAGAAAAGGAGGCAGAAAAGTTCTTCGAAGAAATAACAGCTGAATACTTCCCTAATCTGGGGAAGGAAACAGATATCCAGATCCAGGAGGCACAGAGATCCCCCCAAAAATTCAACCCAAGGAGGTCCACACCAAGATATATAGTAATTAAAATGGCAAAAATCGGTGATGGAAAAAAAAAAAAAAAAACTTTTAAAAGCAAGAAGAGAAAAGAAGACAGTTACATACAAGGGAAACCACCCCCATAACGCTATCAGTGGATTTTCAGAAGAAAAATTGCAGGCCAGAAGGGGGTAGCATGATATAATCAAAGTGCTGAAAGGGAAAAATCTGCAGCCAAGATATTCTATCTAGCAGGACTATCATTCAGAAAGAAGGAGATAAAATGTTTCTCAAAGACAAACAAAAACTAGTGGAGTTCATGACCACTAAACCAGCCCTACAAGAAATATTAAAGAGGACTCTTTGAGTGGAAAGATCATTAATGACAGTATGAAAAGTACAAAACACAAAAGCAGTAAAAATATGATGTCTATAAAAATGACTCTAGGGATTCATAAAATGAAAGGATGTAAAATATGACACCATATACCTAAAATGGGAAGGGGGTAAGGAGGAGTAAAAAATGGATTCAAACATGAAAAGCCATCAAATTAATATAGACTGCTATATTAAGAAGATGTTATATACAAACCTAATGGTAACCACAAATCAAAGCCAGTAGTAGATATACAGAGAATAAAGAGAAAGGAATCCAAATATATCTCTAAAGAAAGGTAACAAACCATGAAAGAAAGTGAGAAGAAAAAACAGATCTATAGAAATCTATAGAAACAACCACAAAACAAGAAAATGACAATAAATACATATTTATCAAAAACTACTTTGAATGAAAGTGGACTAAAAGCTCTAATCAAAAGACACAGGGTGAGAGAGTGGATAAAAAAACAAGACCCATCTGTATGCTGCCTATAGAGACTCATCTCAGACTGAAAAACACCTGCAGATTTAAAGTGAGGGGATGCAGAAACATCTATAATGCAAACAGATATCAAAAGAAAGCCATTGATACTTATATTAGACAAAATAGATTTTAAAACTTACATACTTACATCAGAAAAAATAGATTTTAAAACAAAGACTGTAAAAAGAGGCAAAGGACACTATATAATAATAAAGAGGACAATCCAACAATAACATGGAAACACCCAAACACATAAAACAGCTAATAATAAATACAAAGAAAATAACTGATACAATATAATAAAAGTAGGGGACTTTAACACCCCCACTTATATCAATGGACACATCATCTAAACTGAAAATCAACAAGAAAACAATGGCTTTGAATGACAGAACAGATGGATTTAACATATTCAGAACATTCCATCCTAAAACAGCAGAATACACTCTCTTTTCAACTGTACAATGGAACATTCTCCAGAACAGATCACATATTAGCCCACAAAATGAGCCTCAACAAATTCAAGATCGAAGTCAGACCATGAGTCTTTCCTAACCACAATACTATGGAACTAGAAAACGACTACAAGAAAAAATCTGAAAGGACACGAATACACGGAGGTTAAATAGCATGTTGCTAAACAATGAATGGGTCAACCAAGAAATCAGAGAAGAAATAAAAAATTACACAAAAACAAATGAAAATTAAAATACAATAGTCCAAAACTTTTGGGATGCAGTAAAAGTGGTTCTAAGAGGGAAGTTTACAGTAATAGAGACCTACCTCAAAAAGCAAGAATCATCTCATATGAACCATCTATCTTACCCCTAAAGGAGCTCGAGAAAAAAAGAACAAACAAAACCCACACCGAGCAAAATGAAGGAAACAATAAAGATTGGGGCAGAAATAAAGGTTATAGAAACTAAAAAACACAACAGATCAATAAAACCAGGAATTGGTTCTTTGAAAAGATCAACAAAATTGATAAGCTTCTAGCCAGACTCAATAAAAAAAAAGAGAGAATCCAAATAAACAAAATAACTAATAAAAGAGGAGAAATAAAAATCAAAACCAGAGAAATACAAACAATTATAACAGATTATGAAAAATTATATGCCAACAAACTGGCCAACCTAGAAGAAATGGATAAATTCCTAGAAACATATAACCTACCAAAACTAAACCAGGAAGAAATAGAAAATTTGAACAGACCACGTACCAGCAATGAAATTGAACCAGTAATTAAATAAATTCCCCAAAACAAGTCCAGGATGAGGTGGTTTCACAGGTGAATTCTATCAAACATTTAAAGAAACATTAATACCTATTCTCCTCAAACTATTCCAAAACTTACAAAAGAAAGGAAAACTTCCAAATTCATTCTATGAGGTATCACCCTGATACCAAAACCAGGGAAAGACACCACACAAAAACAAAACTACAGGCCAACATCTTTCATGAATATAGATATAAAAATCCTCAGCAAAATACTAGCAAACTGAATCCAACAATACATTTAAAAAATTATACACCAAGGTCAAGTGGCATTTACTCCCAGGATTCAAGGGTAGTTAAATATTTACAAAACAATCAACATGATTTGTCACATCAATAAGAGAAAGATTAAAAATTTTATGATCATTTCAATATACACAGAAAAAGCATTCAACAAAGTACAACATCCAGTCGTGATAAAAGCCCTCTGCAAAGTAAGTCTAGAGGGAACATACCTCAACTTAATAAAGGCCTAGTATGAAAAACCCACAGTGAACATCATACTCAATAGTGAAAAACAGAGCTTTTCCCCTAAGGTCAGGAACGAGACAAAGATGTCCACTCTCTTCATCTTAGACACAGCAATTAAAAACACAACACAAAAAATAAAAAGCATCCAAACTGGTAAGAGGTAAAACTCACTATTGGCAGATGACATGGTACTATATACAAAAAACCCTCAAGACGCCACCAAAAACCTACTAAAACTGATAAAGGAATTCAGTCAAGTCCAGGATACAAAATCAATATACAGAAATCCATTGCATGTCTATACACTAATAATAAAGCAACAGAGGAAATGAAATTCAGAAAACAATCCCAATTTACAATTGCACCAAAACCAATAAAATATCGAGGAATAAACTTAACCAAAGAGGTAAGACCTATACTCTGAAAACTATAAAACACTGATGAAAGAAATTCAAGATGATGCAAAGAAATGGAAAGACATTCCATGCTCATGAGTCGGAGGAACAAATATTGTTTAAATGTACATACTGTCCAGAGCAATCTACAGATTTACTGCAACCCCTATCAAAATACCAATAGAACTAGGATAAACAATACTAAAATTTGTATGGAACCACAAAAGACCTCAAATAACCAAAGTAATCTTGAAAAACAAAACTGGAGATGTAACAATTCTAGACTTCAAGTTGTATTACAAAGTGGTGGTAATCAAAACAGTATAGTACTGGCACAAAAACAGGCACATAGATGAATGGAAGAGAACACAAAACCCAGAAATAAACCCACAATGTACATTTAATTAATCTTTGTCAAAGCAGGAAATAATATCCAGTGGGAAAAGACAGTCTCTTCAACAAATGGTGTTGGGAAAACTGGACAACAATGTACAAAAGAAAGAAATTGGACCACTTTCTTAACACTATACACAAAAGTAAATTCGAAATGGATTAAAGACCTAAATGTGAGACCTGAAACCATAAAAAATCTTAGAAGAGAACAGAGGCAGTAACTTGTCTGACACCAGCCCCAGCACCTTTTTTTCTAGATATGTCTCTTGAGGCAAGGGAAACAAAAGCAAAAATAAACTATTGGGATTACATCACAATAGAAAGCTTCTGCACAGCAAAGGAAACAATCAACAAAACTAAAAGGCAGTCTACTGAATGGGATAAGATTTTTGCAAATAACATATCTGATAAATGGTTAGTATCTAAAATATATGAAACTCAACACCCAAAAAACAAATAACCTAATTAAAAAATGGGCAGAAGACATGAACAAATATTTCTCCAAAGAAGACATAGATCATCACTTACTATCAGAGAAATGCAAATCAAAACTACAATGAGGTATCACCTCACACCTGTCAGAATGATTAAAATCAACAACATGGGGCACCTAGGTGGCTCAGTCAGTTAAGCATCTGCCTTCTCCATTACAGGGTATTTACCCGAAGAATACAAAAACACTAATTCAAAGGGTTACATGCACTTCTATGTTTATAGCAGCATTATTTACAATAGCCAAGACATAGAAGCAGCCCAAGTGTCCATCGATTGATGAATGTATAAAGAAAACGTGTGTGTGTGTGTGTGTGTGTACATATATCCATATATATCCATATATGTAAAATGGAATCTTATTCAGCCATAAAATGGAATAAAATCTTGCCATTTGCAACAACATGGATGGAGCTATAGAGTATAATGCTAAGTGAAACAAGTCAGTCAAAAAAGACAAATACCATATGATTTCACCTTTAAGCGGATGTTAAGAGGGGTGCCTGGATGGCTCAGTCATTAAGTGTTGGCCTTCGGCTCAGGTCATGGTCCCAGGGTCCTGGGATCGAGCCCTGCATCGGGCTTCCTGCTCAGCGGGAAGCCTGCTTCTCCCTCTCCCACTCCCCCCGCTTGTGTTCCCTCTCTGTGTCTCTGTCAAATAAATAAATAAAATCTTAAAAAAAAATGGATGTTAAGAAACAAAACAAATGAGCAAAGGGAAAATAAAAGAGAAATCAAAAAACAGATTCTTAACTACAGGGAACAAACAGATGGTTACCAGAAGGGTGGTGGGTAAGAGATGGGTGAAGTAGATGAAGGGGATTAAAGAGTACACTTATCATAATGAAGAAAAAAAAAGAAAACAAAAAATTCTCTGTGAGCCTGGTTTGGGCAAAGATCTTAAATGTTACACAAAAACACAATCCAGAAAAGAATAAATGATAAATTAGGCTTAATCAAAATTTAAAATGTCTACTCTTTGAAAGATGCTTTTAAGAAATATAAAAATAGGCCACATACATGGAGAAAATATTTGCAAATCATATATCTGATGAAGTACTTAAAGTCAGAATGGAAAATGAACTCTCAAAACAATTTAAAAAATACCTAGTTTTAAAAAATAAGCAAAAGATCTGAACACAAATCTCAATAAAAGGATGCTCCTTAAACCACAAAAAGATGATCAGCATCATTAGTTATTATGGAAATGCAAGTTAAAACCATAAAAAGAGACCACTACACAACTGTTAACTGATACACAACATTAGCTAATGTCATTATCATTGTTATTGTCATCATATCACCATTACCACCATCATCATCAAACTGACAATGACAGATGCTGGCAAGAATCCACAACAATTGGGATTCTTACAAATTGTTGGTGGGAATGCAAAATGGAAAGCACTTTGGTGCTGTTGGTTTTTTTTTAATGTTAAACGTATATTTATCATATGACCAATAATCTAAACCCTAGGTAGTTACCCAAGGGAAATAAAAGTTTATGTTCATGCAAATGTCTGCATGTAAATGTTTAAAGTGCCTTCATTCATAGTCACTAAATCTAGAGCAACAAAATGTTTTTCAATTGGTGAATATTTAAACAAGTTGTATTATATCTCTACAATGGAATACTATACAACAATATAGAAAGAACTATTAATACACACAACAACATGGAGAATCACAGATGCCACACGGTAAGTTAAGAAAGCCAGACCTAAAGAGCTATACTGTATGATGACATTTTGAAAAAGGGAAAAGTATAGAAACAGAAAATATTGGTGGTTCCCAAGAACTGCATGTGTGTGAGCAGTATGTGGCTACAAAGGGGCCCAAGGGAGTTTTGGTGATAGTAGACTCTCCTGTGTCTTAATTGTGGTAGTAGTTATACAAGTACAAGCATTTATCAAAACTCATAGAACTATTCCCTAAAATGAGTGAATTTTACTTATGCAAATTATACTCAAACCTTGACTTTAAAAATACTAACAGTGAATTATTTGCTCTGAAGTAATAGGGAATTTATTTATTTAAAAACTGTTTATTGAGGGTCCATTATGTACCAGACCTATTCTAAACACTTAAAAACATAGTGAACAAAATAAACAGAAAACCTTGCCTTTATGGAACTTATATTCTATCAGGAGATGCAGTCAATACTAAGTGTGATAAATAAGTTAGGAACATAAAACAAAACAATGCTTTTTAGAGTTAACCACACATAAGAATCTAGAAGGTTTATAAAAACATACATCCCTGTGCCTTGCCTTAGTAACTCTGATTCAGCAAATATAAAGTGGACCCTGAGAACTGGCATTTCTAATAGAGTCCCAGGTGATGCTGATGTTGTTGGTCAGAAGACCACATGTTGGATAGTTCTGGCATAGGATGTCAGAATGTGGTACTATGAATAGAAGAAAAACAATGACTAAGAGTGCATTGAAAAGGAGGTCTGGGAAGGTGCAGACTGCAATTTTAAATAGTAGGGCCCGCTGAGCAGAAGCAATAAGGAGGGGAAGGAGTTAGCCACAAAGATATACGGGGAAAAGGTTTTCTAGTGAATCAACAGCTAGTACCAAAGCCCTAAGGCAGGGACATGTCTCTTTTTTCCCAAGGACAGAAAGAAGGCCAGTGTAACAGGGATAGAAAGAGTGAGAAGGAAGGTAGTAACAGATATGGTCAGAGGGATAATTATAGTAGGAGAGTGGACAAAGCAAGTTAAGGCCTTTCACTTTTGTTCCAAGTAAAAAACACAAATCTATTGGAGGGTTTTGAACAGAGAAACATCATCTGGCTAATGTTTTAAAAGGTCTAATCAGTGTTTCACAAAACTGCATATATCTAAGACTGTGCCATTTCTTCCTCCACTTCAACCATAGAGGTTCGTAACGCTAATGAGTATAAATGGTATCGATATACGGTTCACGAAGAAGATGGTGATTTAAGCTCTAAATCTAGAGAAGAAAAAAACCACTGTAATTAGAAGGAAAGAAAAGTAACTTCCCAACATCTTTGAAGTCTTGAGATCCTGCCTGTTTCTGAATAAACTTTATCTTCTCACACACACATATGGTCTGCTCTGACTACTGTACTGCGAATAGACAAGAATGAAAGCAAATTAACCACCTAAGATATTGTCTTAGTAATGTAGATAAGAGATGACTGGGGCTTGGATCAGAGTGGTAGAAAAGGCCATGGTGAAAAGTGACTGTGTTTTGAATCTGTTTTTGAGATAAACCCAATAGGTTTCCTTGATGGATTAGATGTTGAAAATGAGAAAGAAAGGAATCAAGAGTGACTCCAATGTCTCAGACTTGAGCAGAATCCCTTAATATATGATGAAGCTGACCACTGAACAGGTCACATTAAGCTCATTTTATTTGGCCTTTTATTTTCCAATCCAGAAAAAAAAAAGAATGAAACAGAGTAAAGAAAGCCTATGTGAATTACAGGTACTATAAAGAAAACAATTTATGCATTATTGGAGTCCCAGAAGGAGGAGGGAGAGAGAAAGCTTATTTAAAGACATAATGGCTGTGAATTTCCCAAAGTTGGAGAGAGATGTGGAAATCCAAGTTCATAAAACTCGTAAGTCCCACAAAGGATTTAATCCAAAATGACTTTTTCAATACACATTATAAAACTATCTAAAATCAAAAGCGCAGAGAGAATCTTAAAGGCAAAAAGAGAAAAAAATCCTCACATAAAAGGGAACTCCCATAAAACTACCCAATTTTTCAGCAACAATCTTTTTTTTTTAAAGATTTTATTTATTTATTTGACAGAGAGAGAGAGACAGCGAGAGAGAGAACACAAGCAGGGGAAGTGGGAGAGGGAGAAGCAGGCTTCCTCCTGAGCAGGGAGCCCAATGCGGGGCTCGATACCAGGACCCCGGGACCACGACTCGAGCCGAAGGCACATGCTTAACAAATGAGCCACCCAGGCACCCCAGCAACAATCTTGAAGTCATGAAAAAGTGGGATTATAAACTCAAAGTACTCAAAGAACAAAAACTGTCAACCAAGAATACTTCATTTGACAAATCTATCCCTTCAGAAATGGAAGAGATAAAGATTTTCACAGATAAACAAAAGCTGAGGAAGTTCACTACCACTAGTCCTGCCTTAAAAGAAATGCTAAAAGGAGTTCTTCAAGCTGAAATGAGACATAAACATAAAACCATATGAAAATATAAAATACACTGCTAAAGGTAAGTATATAATCAAATTCAGAATACTCTAGTATTATAATATGGTGGTATATTAGTCAATTAACTCTAGTGCAAACATTAAAGACAAGAGTATAACTATGTTTTATGTAAGCCTTATGGTAACCACAAAGCAAAAACCTACAACATATACATGGGAGATAAAGAGAATCAAAGCATACCACTAGAAAAAATCATCAATTCACAAAGAAAGACAGTAAAAGAAGAAAGAACAAAGGAACTACAAAACAGTCAGAAAACTGTAAGATGGGGGGAGGAGCAAGATGGCAGAGGAGTAGGAGACCTGAATCTCATCTGGTTTCAGGAATTCAGCTGGATGGGGCACCTGGGTGGCTCAGTTGGTAAAGTGACGGCCTTTGGCTCAGGTCATGATCCTGGAGTCCCTGGACTGAGTTCCGCATCGGGCTCCCTGCTCGGCGGGGAGTCTGCTTCTCCCTCTGACCCTCCCCCCTTCATGTGCTCTCTCTCTCTCTCATTCTCTCTCTCTCAAATAAATAAATAAACTCTTTAAAAAAAAAAGGAATTCAGCTGGATAGGGATCAAATCATTCTGAACACCTACGAACTCATCAGGAGATCGAAGAAAAGAATAGCAACAACTCTCTGAATAGAAAAGCTACCACTTTCTGGAAGGTAGGATGTGCTGAGAAGTGCGGAGAAGTGAATCTGAGGCGATATTCAGGAGGACAGATGGCGGGGGAGGGGGCCTCCATCGGCCGCTTCTGGCAAGTGATAGAGCAGCGGAGCACAAAATCAGAACGTATACAAGTCGGCTCCGCTGAGGGACGTTGCTCCAGTGGCTAAGTGAGGGGTGGAACCCTCACGGGACAGGGTGGTCTCAGGACCCTCAGGATCACAGAAAGACCAGGGGTGCCTGAGTGTGGCAGAGCTCCCAGGTATCGGAGTGGGGAAGCCAGCTGCAGAGACGGAGCCAAGACGCAGGCTTTCAGTTCGGAGTTGAAATAAACTGTGATTCGCGGCCCAGCCAGGCTACTGCTTCTCCAGCAGGGACCCAACAAGCAGCAGATCTGGGGAGACTCCCCTTCTTCCCCTGGGAGGAGCGGCGCTGGAGTGCACCGCAGATATCTGCTGGGTTTGGAGACTCCACACGGGGTTCGGGGCCAGAGATAGAAATGCTCGATCCCAGTCTGGGTGAGCACGGAGTGCGGCCGGAGACTGGGGAGACGGGAGTGACTGAGTGCTTCTCTCTGGGGGCTCACTGAGGAGTGGGGCCCAAAGTTCTCAGCTCCTCTGGGGTGGAGATTGGGAGGCCGCCATTTTCACTCTCGTCCTCCAAAGCCGTACTGAAAGCTTGAAGAGAACAAAAGCTCCTAAGAGCAAACCCCAGCAGATTACTTAGCCCAGACCTGGCAAGGACCGGGCAAATCCGCCTCCAGCAAAGACATTTGGGAACCACGGCAACAGACCCCTCCCCCAGAAGATCAGCAAGAACAGCCAGCCGAGACCAAGTTTACCGATCAATGAGAACAGCAGAACTCCAGCGCTAGGGGATTACTGCACATAGAATTCATGGCTTTTTTCCCATGATTCTTTAGTCTTTCAAAGTTAATTTTTTTAAACTTTTTTTTTAATTTTTCTTTTTCCCTTTTTCAACCAACATCCTAGCAACCCACTTTTTTTTATTTTTCATTTTGAGAGTCATATTCTATCCCTTCATATTAGGTAAACTTATTTCTGGTGTGTGTGTATATATATATATATATATATATAAAAGTTGTTTTCTCTTTAAAATTTTGGGATACAGTTTCTCCTAACAGATCAAAATATACACTAAATCTCTAGTGTATGGCTTTATTCTAGTCTCCTGCCTGATCACATTCTCTCTTTTTTTTTTTAATCCTCTTCTTTCTTTTTTCAAACAACTTCTTATCAATTCCATTTATAAAATCTTTTATAATTTTCATCTTTACATTCATATTCCATCCCTTCATTGTATTAATCCTTATTTTGCACATATATAAGTTTTTCTTTCCTTAAAATTTAGGGAGGCACTTTCTTCTAACAGACCAAAATACACCCAAAATCTTGTGTGTGGCACTGATCTATGCACCAGCCTGATCATATTTGATCATATTCTGTTTTTCTTTGTTCGTTTTTCTTTTTCTTTTTTCTTTCTTTCCCTTTCTTTCCCCCCAGTTTCAGGTCTTTTCTGATTTGTTTAGTGTATATTTTCTAGGGACGTTCTTACCCTGTTAGCATTTTGTTCTCTCATTCATCTATTGTCCTCTGGGCAAAATGGCAAGACGGAAAAAAAAACACCCCCAAAAAAAGAACAGGAGGCAGTACCGACTGCCAGGGACCTAATCAATATGGACATTAGTAAGATGTTGGAACTAGAGTTCAAAATGATGATTTTAAGGATACAAGCTGGGCTTGAAAAAAGCATGGATGTTATAAGAGAAACCTTTTGGAGAAATAGAAGAACTACAATTTAACCAAGTCGAAATCAAAAAGATTATTAATGAGGTGCAATCAAAACTGGAGGCTCTAACTGCTA
Source organism: Zalophus californianus (assembly GCF_009762305.2). Classification (NCBI taxonomy): domain Eukaryota; kingdom Metazoa; phylum Chordata; class Mammalia; order Carnivora; family Otariidae; genus Zalophus; species Zalophus californianus. Next base: position 103,135,730 of record NC_045602.1, on the reverse strand, counting down.
GGATAAATGATGCAGAAGAGAGAATTAGTGATATAGAAGACCAAATGATGGAAAATAAAGAGGCTGAGAAAAAGAGAGATAAACAACTACTGCATCACGAGGGCAGAATTCGAGAGGTAAGTGATACCATAACATGAAACAACATTAGAATAATTGGGATCCCAGAAGAAGGAGAGAGAGAGGGGCAGAAGGTATATTGGAGCAAATAATACCAGAGAACTTCCCTAAAGTGGGGAAGGAAACAGGCATCTAAATCTAGGAGGCACAGAGAACCCCTTTCAAAATCAATAAAAATAGGTCAACACCCCGAAATCTAATAGTGAAACTTACGAGTCTCAGTTACAAAGAGAAAATCCTGAAAGCAGCTCGGGAGAAGAGATCTGTAATCTATAATGGTAGAAACATTAGATTAGGAACAGACCTATCCACAGACACCTGGCAGCCCAGAAAAGACCGGCATGATATATTCAGAGCACTAAACGAGAAAAATATGCAGCCAAGAATACTATATCCAGCTAGGCTGTCATTGAAAATAGAAGGAGAGATAAAATGCTTCCGGGACAAACAAAAACTAAAGGAATTTGCAAACACGAAACCAGCCCTTCAAGAAATATTGAAAGGGGTCCTCTAAGCAAAGAGAGACCCTAAAAGTAACATACACCAGAAAGGAACACAGATAATACACAGTAACAGTCACCTTACAGGCAATACAATGGTACTAAATTCATATCTTTCAATAGTTACCCTGCATGTAAATGGGCTAAATGTCCCAATCAAAAGACACAGGCTATCACATTGGATGAGAAAACAAGAAACGTCAATATGCTGTCTGCAAGAGACTCATTTTAGACCCAAAGACACCCCCAGATTGAAAGTGAGGGGGTGGAAAACCATTTACCATGCTAATGGACACCAGAAGAAAGCTGGGGTGGCAATCCTTAAATCAGACAAATTAGATTTTAACCAAAGACTGTAATAAGAGATGAGGAAGGACACTATATCCTACTTAAAGTGTCTATCGAACAAGAAGATCTAACAATTGTGACTATCTATGCCCCTAACATGGGAGCAGCCAATTATATAAGCCAATTAATAACAAAAGCAAAGAAACACATCGACAACACTACAATAATACTAGGGGACTTTAACACCCCCCTCACGGAAAGGGACAGAACATCTAAGCAAAAGATCAACAAGGAAATAAAGATTTAAAGTGACCAAAATGGACCAAAGGGACTTCACAGATATATTCAGAACATTCCATCCAAAAGCAACACAATACACATGCTTCTCTAGTGCCCATGGAACATTCTCCAGAATAGATCACATCCTAGGTCACAAATCAGGTCTCAACCAGTACCAAAAGATTGGGATTATTCCCTGCATATTTTCAGAACACAGTGCTTTGAAACCAGAACTCAATCACAAGAGGAAAGTCGGAAAGAACTCAAATACATTGAGGCTAAAGAGCATCCTACTAAAGAATGAATAGGTCAACCAGGAAATTAAAGAAGAATTTAAAAAATTCATGGAAACCAATGAAAATGAAAACACAACTGTTCAAAATTTTTGGGATGCAGCAAAGGCAGTCCTAACAGGAAAGTATATACCAATACAAGCCTTTCTCAAGAAACAAGAAAGGTCTCAAATACACAACCTACGCCTACACCTAAAGGAGCTAGATAAAAAACAGCAAATAAACCCTAAACCCAGCAGGAAAAGAGAAATAATCAAGATCAGAGCAGAAATCAATGAACTAGAAACCAAAGAACAGTAGAACAGATCAACGAAACTAGGAGCTGGTTCTTTGAGAGAATTAACAAAATTGATAAGCCCCTGGCCAGACTTATCAAAAAGAAAAGAGAAATGAGCCAAATCAACAAAATCATGAATGAAAGAGGAGAGATCACAATGAACACCAAAGAAATACAAACAATTATAAGAACATATTATGAGCAACTCTATGCCAGTAAATTAGATAACCTGGAAGAAGTGGATGCATTCCTAGAGATATATCAACTACCAAAACTGAACCAGGAAGAAATAGAAACTTGAACAGACCTATAACCACTAAGGAAATTGAAGCAGTCATCAAAAATCTCCAACAAACAAAAGCCCAGGGCCAGATGGCTTCCCAGGCGAATTCTACCAAAAATTTCAAGATTAATACCTATTCTCCTGAAACTGTTCCAAAAAATAGAAATGGAACGAAAACTTCCAAACTTGCTTTATGAGGCCACCATTACCTTGATCCCAAAACCAGACAAAGACCCCATCAAAAAGGAGAATTACAGACCAATAACCTTGATGAACATGGATGCAACAATTCTCACCAAAAACAAGCCAATAGGATCCAACAGTACATTAAAAGGATTATTCACCACGACCAAGTGGGATTTATCCCTGGGCTGCAAGGTCGTTCAACATCTGCAAATCAATCACGTGATACAATACATTAACAAAAGAAAGAACAAGAATCATATGATCCTCTCAATAGATGCAGAAAAAGCATTTGACAAAATACAGCATCCTATCTTGATCAAAACTCTTCAGAGTATAGGGATAGAGGGTATGTACCTAGTATCATAAAAGCCATCTATGGAAAACCCACAGTGAATATCATTCTCAATGGGGAAAAACTGAGAGCTTTCCCCCTAAGGTCAGGAACATGGCAGGGATGTCCACTATCACCACTGCTATTCAACATAGTATTAGAAGTCCTAGCCACATCAATCAGACAACAAAAAGAAATCAAAGGCATTCGAATCTGCAAAGAGGTCAAACTCTCACTCTTTGCAGATGATATGATACTGTATGTGGAAAACCCAAAAGACTCCACCCCAAAACTACTAGAACTCATACAGGAATTCAGTAAATTGGCAGGATATAAAATCAATGCACAGAAATCAGTGGCCTTCCTATAAACCAACAACAAGACAGAAGGAAGAGAAATTAAGGAGTCGCTCCCATTTACAATTGCCCCCAAAACCAAAAGATACCTAGGAATAAATCTAACTAAAGAGGCAAAGGATATGTACTCAGAAAACTATAAAATACTCATGAAAGAAATTGAGGAAGACACAAAGAATTGGAAAAATGTTCCATGCTTATGGATTGGAAGAACACATATTGTGAAATGTCAATGCTACCTAGAGCAATCTACAGATACAGTGCAATCCCTATCAAAATACCACCCACTTTTTTCAAAGAAATGGAACAAAAAATCCTAAAATTTGTATGGAACCAGAAAAGATCCCGAATAACCAGAGGAATATTGAAAAAGAAAAGCAAAGCTGGCAGCATCACAATTCCGGACTTCCAGCTCTATTACAAAGGTGTCATCATCAAGACGGTATGGTAGTGGCACAAAAACAGACAGATCAGTGGAACAGAATAGAGAGCCCAGAAATGGACCCTCAACTTTATGGTCAACTCACCTTCGACAAAGCAGGAAAGAATGTCCAGTGTAAAAAAGACAGTCTCTTCAACAAATGGTGTTGGGAAATTTGGACAGCCACATGCAGAAGAATGAAGACCATTTCCTTACACCACACACAAAAATAAACTCAAAATGGTTGAAAGACCTCAATGTGAGACAGGAGTCCATCAATATCCTAAAGGAGAACACAGGCAGCAACTGTTCAAACCTCACCGCAGCCACTTCTTCCTAGAAACATCACCAAAGGCAAGGGAAGCAAGGGCAAAAATGAACTACTGGGACTTCATCAAGATAAAAAGCTTCTGCATAGCAAAGGAAACAGTCAACAAAACCAAATACAACTGACAGAATGGGAGAAGATATTTGCAAATGATATATCAGATAAAAGGCTAGTATCCAAAATCTATAAAGAACTTCTTAAACTCAACACCCAAAGAACAAATGATCCAATCAAGAAATGGGCAGAAGACATGAACAGACATTTTTCCAAAGAAGACATCCAAATGGCCAACAGACACATGAAAAAGTCATCCGCATCGCTCGGCATCAGGGAAATCCAAATCAAAACCTCAATGAGATACCACCTCACACCACTCAGAATGGCTAAAATTAACAAGTCAGGAAACGACAGATGTTGGTGGGCATGCGGTGAAAGGGGAACCTTCCTACACTGTTGGTGGGAATGCAAGCTGGTGCAGCCACTCTGAAAAACAGTATGGAGGTTCCTCAAAAAGTTGAAAATAGAGGTACTGTACTATCCAGCAATTGCACTACCGGGTATTTACCCCAAAGATACAAATGTAGGAATCCGAAGGGGTACATGCACCCTGATGTTTATAGCAGCAATGTCCACAATAGCCAAACTGTGGAAAGAGCCAAGATGTCCATTGACAGATGAATGGATAAAAAAGATGTTGTGTATATATACAATGGAATATTATGCAGCCATCAAAAGGAATGAGATCTTAGCATTTGTAATGACATCGATGGAACTGGAGGTTGTTATGCTGAGCGAAATAAGTCAATCAGAGAAAGACATGTATCATATGACCTCACTGATATGAGGAATTCTTAATCTCAGGAAACAAACTGAGGGTTGCTAGAGTGGTGGGGGGGGTGGGAGGGATGGGTGGCTGGGTGATAGACATTGGGAGGGTATGTGCTATGGTGAGCGCTGTGAATTGTGCAAGACTGTTGAATCAAAGATCTGTACCTCTGAAACAAATAATATATGTTTAAAAAAAAAGAAGAAGGAAGCAGGACGGGAAGAATGAAGGGGGGGGAAATGAGAGGGGGAGACGAACCATGAGAGTCAATGGACTCTGAAAAACGAACTGAGGGTTCTAGAGGGGAGGCGGTTGGGAGGATATGTTAGCCTGGTGATGGGTATTGGGGAGGGTACGTTCTGCATGGAGCACTGGGTCTTATACTCAAACAATGAATCATGGAACACTACATCAAAAACTAGTGATGTAATATATGGTGATTAACATAACAATAAAAATTTTAAAATAAATAAAAACCTACCTCAAAACTAATGATATACTGTATGGTGGCTAACATAACATAATAAAAAATTAAATATAAAAACATCATTTTTTATTCTCTCACAGCTCTTGCCATGCATGCTTTACCATCTCCTTTGAGAGATAAGAAAATTAAGTTGAGGAACAGAACTCCATGTTCACAACCAAGTATCTGAACAACATCTTATGTAATTCAAAGCTAGTGTTCCTGAACTCCAGAGTGTGGCTACAGAGTGATGATCCTTAGATCTACATACGTGATCACTGGCAGGCAGGGACATGGGGCAATGCCATTTATCCTAGTAAGGCCCACCAATGCTGTATTTAAGGCACAAATAAGTTCTAGTTGGGCAAACGCCATAGGAGCAGGAGAAGTACCCTTTAAGGACTAAGGCAACTTTTGAAACAGAAAGAAAGATGGATGGACAAAGACATGGAAACCCACTGAATCAGACACATACAGTCCTTCATGGTTTAAAAAAATAATAGAAGCTATGAAAGTACCAAAGAAATGAATTTAATTCTCCAAGGAGCACAAATGTAGAGTTGCTTTGTGTCTCTCCAGTTTCCGTGAGAAAATCCAGGCTGGCAGGCCCCTTGATGAAAGAGAAATGACTCTTTGTGTGAGATTTAAAGCATTTCTAATTTGAAAGCAAACCTAATTGCGTATACTACGCATACACACACCATGTGGAAATAATAAAATAAATGTATTTATGATGGAAATATTTGCTGCATTTATTATGCTAGGAGTTTTTCCAAGAAATGGAAACAACTGTAAGCAGTAACATTAAATATTTAACTGAGTTTCTTTTTTCTTCTTTTTCTTAGTGTTTTTTTATTAACATATATTTTAAAATGTTACTACTACACAATAACACATATGGCTCCTGATTTGTGGGAGTATTTTATTAGTTTAAAAGGGAGGAAATCAGTCTCCAGAAAACATGCAATATCAAAATATGACACAGGTGACATCTGAGTTTTACAATTATGTTCAAGAATTTGGAAATCTGCAGGAAGTATCCTTCAACTCCTCCACCTTCAGATAGGTTGGTAGTATTGTAACAGTGACCTAACTTATTGGGTGGTTGTTTTCTACAGTGGATTGTCAAATGGCTTTAAATTTTCAGGGTGAAACTGGTGAAAGCCCAACCTCTGACGCAGACACTGTTAGGCAGGAAGATACGAACATGTAAATACATTTGTGAGGATCACATCTATTCATGAAATTTGTGAATTCTATGTTAAAATACCACAAAATCCTGTTTGGATATGAATATTGTATCAGTTTAACTAGTACTACATCACAAACCATCCCAAAATTCTGTGGCTAAAAACAATAAGCATTTATCATTGCTCATGATTGGGTTATCAGTTTGGGCTGAGGTCACCTGGGCTTCCTCGTGCTTGTGCAGTCAGCTATGAGTCATGAAGACAATTCTGCTGATATTGGTTGGCCTCTCCTACCGTTTGGTGGTTGGCTAGTGGCTAGGTGGTCGTGTATATCCAAGCTTTGCTCCACATGGTCTCATCATTCATCCGGCAAGCCTATGCTTGTTCACATGATGGCTGATGATTTCAAGAGAGTAAGCAACTCTTCCTTCCTTTATTGCACTACCTTAACTCCAACCCCCCTCCCCACCCACACACATGGACTGAAAATTAGAGAGGGTTGAAAGAGGAAAATTTTACCAAAATTAAGTTAAATTATATTGCAGGGCTAAAATTCCTGCATAGACAATTTTACTACATCTTTCTCAGATAGAAAAAAATAGACAAACACCAAGAAAATTAAAAGAGAAGTGAACAATTTAACAAACTTGACCATCTGTAGAACACAGCCTCCAACAACTGCAAAATACACATTCTTCTCAATCTACATGGGGCACTTATAAAAAGTGACCTTATACAGGACCACAAAGAAAGTTTCAGTAATTTCAGAAAGTTAGGGTTAGGTTTATTGTTTACATTTAGGGTTAAGGTAAATGTTAGATTTAAGCTGGAATGCCTTATGCTTATCTTTAAGTTTAAGGTTAGCTTTAGATGTAGAGTTAGAATGTGGGTTAAGATTAGTGTTAGATTTTACTACTTTGCTAGCTTTAGAGTTAGTGTTAGTTTCAGGGTTAGGAGTAGAGGACTAGTGTGGGTTGGGGTAGAGCTACAGTTAGGACTAGGTGTAATGTTTGGCTTAGCATTGGGTTTGCAGTAAAGTTAAGGATAGAATTTGGTTTAAGATTAGGATAAACAGATCAATGATGCAAAACTAGAAATCAATTTATTTCTAAAACATGACACTAAAGAGTAGAAAGGAAGTATCTTTTCAATGGAAGTCATGGGACAAGTGGGTAGGTACATGGGAAAAAATGATTTGGAATCCCTACCTCACATTATTCTTAAAGATTAATTTAAAAAAATTAAATTCCAGCATAGTCATTCATAAATAGATAGATACATAAATAGGATTTTTAGAATACAATAAAAGTAAACTATTGTCCTGACAATGGGGAAGGGAAAGATTTTTCAACATAAGAAAAGAAATGGATTGACTGTACTATATTAACATGAATAACTACATTTAATAAAATGTCACCATTAAAGGAGTAGAAAGGCAAATCACACCTGGGAGATGTTTCAGCACAGAGAGCCAAAATGACTTGCCTTGAGAATGTATAAAGACCATCTATAAATTAATAAAGAAAGCCAACCCCCCCCAAAAAAAGATTTAAATAGATCCTTAATAACAGTATGCATATTTGGTGAAAGTATTAAGCAACAGGAACTTTCAAACCTGCTGTTAAGAGAATAAATTATTACAGTCACTTTGGAAACAGACTGTCAGTACAGAGTTAGTTGAAGATCAATGGACCCTATGGCCAAGTAATGCCTTGGGTAGAGACAGCAAACAGATACAAAATTGTGTGCTTATGTGCACCAGGACAGAAGTCGTGAATTTTATAGAAGCATTGCTTTGTTTTTAGTAGCCTGAAACTTTGAAATAACCCAAACTGTATCATCAGTAGAATGGATAAATAGTGACTGGAAAAAAAAAAAAAGACACAATAGAATACCTACAAATTTAATTTCACTTATGAGAACTCAAAAACAAGAACAATTAAGCTACCTTCCCTAGTCAGACAGCAAGGGGATGATAAAAAAAAGGTCAGGAAGTCGTGTTCCATGATTCATTGTTTGCGTATAACACCCAGTGCTCCATGCAATATGTGCCCTCCTTAATACCCATCACCAGGCTCACCCATCCCCGCACCTCCTTCCCCTCTAAAACCCTCAGTTTGATTCCCGGAGTCCATAGTCTCTCATGGTTCATCTCCCCCTCTGATTTGGAATACTACAGCAAAAACTAATGATGTACTGTATGGTGACTAACATAATAATAATAAAGAAACAATAAGGTTCTTAAAAAATGGAGATTCGTAAGGCACAAAAATCATATAAAGAGCTGTTGAAGGGTTTTAAACAGGAAGGTGGCATGATCACACTGCTATTTTAAATACATATAATAAATTATTACCAACTATAAAAAAAAGGTCAGGAAAAAAACGGTGATCAGGAGTTATGGGACAGAAGTCTAGAAGGAATGTTGGTCCATTTTATAATCTACATAATAGATACATAGATATTTTCTTTACATTCATTAAATTGTACTTTATTGTAGACTCTTCTTTAAGTATCTACATATCACAACAAAAAGGTTAGAACTATTTTAATGGCTATACTGAATTTTAAAATTTGGATTTATCATATTTAATGATTTACTACTTTGCTAAACATTTCTATTGCCTTCTCCTGTTTTTCTCACTCAAAACAGTGTTTCAAGAGACAAATATTTGTGTATGTATTTTTTACTGGTTTGTTAGACTAAATTGCTGGAAGAAGAAAGACAGGGTGAGACCATAGGAAGTTTTAAAGTATTTTTGGTATAATATGAAATTGTTTTCCTAAATGACTATGCAAACTGCACTCCCCATAATGTAAGGATTTCTGAATCACGGCACATTCACTAGTGTCAAATACTATAATTTGCATAATATCTGATTGTTTTAATATGCATTTATTTTATTTCTACCTAGTGAAATGAACATAACATAGTGTCAGACAAGGGATCAAGAATCAAATTGCTGAGGTTCAAAGTCTGACTCCAGCACGTACAGATGGTATGGCTTTGGGCTTGTCACCTAATCTCTTTGAACGTCAATTTCCACACACATAATGTAGCAAAAAGTGTTGTGACAATTAAATAAGTTTATCCATGTAATAAACATAGCAGACTACCTGCCACATTTTAAGTCCTCTGTAAATTAAATGTGCAGTGTGGGGATAGTGTTAGATGAATTAAGGAGATGGGGCCCTGGAGGGTGGAGGGAGCAATGAAGGAGGGAAAGAGAGAGGATGGAGAGGACGGAAAGAAAAAAAAGGAAGTGATGGAAGGAAAGGGATTGATGGAGGAAGGGTCAGATGTTTGGGGGGAGGGAAGAAATACGGAGGGAGATTTGGAGGTGCGAAAGTAGGGCTGATGGAGGAAGGTCTAAGGGAACAATGGATCTAATGAAGGAGAGTCTGGTAGAGGTTACCAGTGATCAGAAGTATCTGGTTCTCCATTCCTTCTGAACAACTTCTGATCCCCTTGGGAATTCAGTTTTCAAAGTTTAAAGACAACTGTGGGGATAAGCTATATTGTTCGCAAGTGCAAGTGATCAAGGCTTTGGAAGTGGGCAGTCCCAGTTCTATCAGTCGTTAGCTATATCCTCTGGGACAAAGTCCTCTCTGAACTACTTACATACAACAGAGCTGGTAACAGCTAATGTTCAATGTCTACATAAGATGCTTTATATAAAGCATCTGTCTCCAGACCTGGTTCATGGTGTCTCTCAAAAAAATGATAAATGATTTCTTCTTCTTGTTGCCATTAGACAATGGCTAAGAAAGTATTAGAAATGGCTTAAAATGTTGTTGTTCCTAAAATTAGTAAATGTCAAACACCAAAATGTGATAAAAAAATCATCACCTATTAATGGGTGAGGGAACATGTGCCTGCAAGTACATGTACATGAGCGTGTATTTGTCCATTTAGGTTGAATCTGGAACAAAAAGATAGATGCCATGGGACAAATGCGAAAGTGTTCGTTGGATTCAATGTGGAGGATGTCAGGAAAGTCATGGAAATCTCCAGTGTTGTTTAGCAGTTGAGTAGAATAAGGAGGACACAGAGTTACAGCCTGTGGCTGAGAAGGGTTATTTCTGTCCACCATCACCACACCCAAGACCTGTGCTTACTGAAGCCCATAAAGGCAGGTTAATAGTGTTAGCCCAAGGAGCCATGGGACATGAAGCTTTTTCCCTCAAACATCATATCCAGCAACACAGGCCACAGGTTACCAAGGTAACCACATGTGGGTATTATGTGCAACGTGGCCATTTGGTTCTGCAACTTCAATTTCAACGCCAAATTCCAAAGTCCTTTAAAAATGACAGCATGTTCAAAAATTTGGTTAGTCTTCTTTCTTTGCATCAGGCTTAACCACAAATCAGACATCAGGTATACCTTGCTATCTTTCAGTGCTATTCCAAATGGGCTGAAGACTAGCCAACTTTTAATAAAGCAAGTAGAGTACTAAAATTATAAAGGCAAAGGTCAGTGTGTGAATAGAAACAGAGATTTTACTTCATGGTGTCAACAATACTGGGGAAGCTACTGGATGACTTAGACCTGTCAGCCTATCCACCTGCCACCCCCACAGGTTCAATTAATATGTCCCTAATAGCTCATCAAGCCTAATGGAAAAGACTCTGGGAATCAGGTTATATAAAAGACTGGGCATTCCAGGGAGCATCAGCAGTTTATGAGCAATGGTGAAGTTATACCACATAAAATATGTATTAAATATAGAAGGTTGTCAAGCCTCTTTCCCATAATTACAAAATCCTTCCAAACAAGTGACAACTCTGGAGTCTCTAAAAATCCTTCCTCTTTTTGGCCTAAGAGAGTATCAGACTCTAATACTCAAATATTTTCCCTCCTGAGACAAATACTTCCCTCAGCTGTATTATGACCTCCCCTCCCCTAAATCTGGAAAGCTGGTTACTAAGTTAGTTTCCTTTGAACATGTTTCCACAGAAGTTACTTATGGAATAATGTTATTCTATTGAGCTGATAACAATAGTTTCTAAAATGAAAATACAACAATAAGAAAAATAAAATCACAGTGGATTCATTAGTCTCTAAAAACATTTTTGTCTGTGGTGTTAGCCCCTTGTTTGGTCTTGGTTCACACTGATGACACTTCCTTGAGATGTTAAGGGCTTTCATCTAATGGATCTCCAGTTGTTAAATAAATCTTTTTTTTTTCTTTTTATAGTGGTAGTACATGGGCTTGAAAGCATGTGTAGCAAAAGGAGTCCACATTTTATTCTGTATAAATCCTCTGACTTGTATCACAATTGAAGAAGTTTTAATTTTCCCTGATGATAATTAACCCATGAGTTCTACAGACATCCAAACTGTAACTTAAATAGAAATCCAAGCTAAAAGAGCACTAGCTCAGAAGAGAAATGTGTGAATGTCCTATGTACACTGATTTATTTTGGTAAACAGTGCTGGCAAAATCAATTTTGAGGTAAGAAGACATATTTGATGATAACAAAGTGATGAGATATACCGTCTATCTGCACTGTGATCAAAAGCAGAATTCACACACACACACACACACACACACACACACGCACACGCACACGCACACGCACACAAAGTTTCAGCCTGGAAAGTTGGATTATCTGAATAGAGGCAGGCCATATTCTCTGACTCCAGAATTCCATTTTAAGTGTCCTTTACCAAGTACTGAGATCATTTGTGTTCTGGCCTTCCCATGAAGAGGACTGTGTTAAGTTTAAAAATTCCTGCAGGTACCTCCTGAGAGATTACATGCTCTGGAGCCAAACTGGTGGGTTTGAATCCTGGGGCTATGACTTGATAGCTCTGTGACTTTGGGCATTATTTTTTAATTCTCTGTGTTACGTTTCTGAACTGTAAAATGAAGATAATAATATGCACATTCTCAAGTGTCTGATGATCCGATAATACACACCATTTATAATGCATGGCACACATGTGCTCAGTGCATCACAGCCACTGTGGTTCTTGAGATCCTCCTTCTCCTCCACCACATGTCCAGTCAGTCACGAATTCCTGCCAAGTGTTCATGTTTCTTCAGTGTCTTTCACACCCATCCCTCTGTCCTTCATCCTATATCCAGCCTAGGTCAAGACCCCACTGGGTTCACCTCTTCCCTCTCTTCTTCTCCAGATGGCCCCTGAAGTAATTGAGCCCCCATCACTCCTCTGGAGAGAGGAGTTCTCCTCCCAGCTTCCACTTGCTTTTTCTCTAAGTTCTTCACACAGAAGAAAATAAAATCAACCTAAAAATGCTACTGTGGTCCTGTTTCTCTCCTGACCCAAACTATACATAGTTCCTTTTAAATTTCATCACTGACATTCATGTCCGTCCTGCAAACTCCAAATTTAGCCCCAAGAAATCTTTCTGACATTATGGATCTGTGTTTGCCAACCTAGTCAAAAAGGAACCCATGCCATTTTATTCTTACATGTCTTGGGTGGGGTTCATGCTCTCAAGGGCGTACTTCCCTCCACCCACATGTTCTGACACCCTATCTAGCCTTCAAGGGCTTATTCAAATTCTGCCTCCTCCATGTTGATTCCACAATCATTATGGAGCTCCCTCTTAGATTGGAGCTCCTTCTTCTCTGAACTGCAGAAGCAGCATATATTTCTGGATATTATCCAATCTTTTTGTATGAGTGCGCCATATTTTCTAAAAGTTAACTTAGTATTTCTATACCTTCCGTGCCCAGCATGAGGCCTCACACATAATCTGGAGTTCAATCATAATATCTGATATCTCTGGGAACCATGTGCTCCCAATAAGGTAATTTTTAAGGTGCTATGAAGGATGGTAGAATACTGGCACTTTACTTTCCGTTTGTGACCAATGATGTCTCTTTGGTAGTAACTGCATTCAGTCCCTTATCACATACTACCACAACTGTGGTTGCACTTCTGTGAAAATAACACTTTGGTTTTCTTTATTGGAAATAGTAATGCATTTATACAGTAAAAATATAAATAGTTTGTAAAAGTTATACCCCAAAACCCTTATCCCTTAATTCTGCTTGAAGGCTACCACTGTTGCACATTTCTCAGTGATTATCTTACAATCACTGGATGCAAAGTTTCCATTCCACTGTAAAATTGTTTCATTTCTCTATTTGTCCAAACCATCCAGGCAGACATTACAACCTCCTTCCATCCACAGAGATTACTGGCATCCCTGAAAATACTCCCCTCCAAGGAATTCCCCCATTTTCAGGCATTTGGTAATGAACCTCTTTACCCCTTTAATTAGACTCAATCCTCTACTCCCAGTTTAATAACACAGATCATTCCATTACAGCCTTTATTCCCCAAACTGCTAGAAGAGAACTTTCAACGCTAGAATGTGAAGGTGGAACTTGGGTAAGTGACAAGAGCAAACCCCATTAAAGTGAGCTCATCCATGAAAAAACAAGTTGTTTATATTCTATTTAGAAACAAAGGAACATGAATAAGGTTTTCTTGAGCTGACTGGATATAATTTGGAAAGTCCAGGTGAAAGAAAGTACAAAAGAACTAAGGGTGAGTGAAAAATTAGGTCTAGGGCAGGTTTACTTTAAAAGCAACCAGTGCTGGGAAATTCTTACTGAGTCAGAATCTCTGGATCAGGTTCAGGAAAAATACAATAAAACTCCTCATGGCTTATATGGATGCACATACCTCTTCCCACACATACCAATCAGAGAGATTCCATGACCAATTTCTGGAAGAACTGCCATCCCAGGCCACATATATTCTCTGCTTGGTATATGAATGAAAAGGCTGGATTCTTAACATCTATTTGTTGAAATTATAGGAAGGTGGGTTCTAATCACAAACTGGCCCAAATCACCCTGTTCTGGTTTAGAAAGAATTCAGTTGGCCAGATATAGTTATGTTGAACAACCATGAATTGTGTTCCTGACAAATTTATTGAACTAGAAAATTTATTTCTCCAATAAATTTGGGAAAGACATGCTTGCTCTTTTGTAACATGGAGGCTGAATGAGTTAATCTCTAAGGTCCCTTCAAACTCTAAAATACTGTTATTAATAGTACACCAAGGGACTGGACAACATTCATATCCTTTAATGGGCATTTATCCTACTGCATTTACAATCAAGTATAACTTGACCTATGAAAGTTTAAGAAGGATTCAGTTCTGAGGAGATCTGGAAGCCAGTTACCAGATTGTTGAAAGTGTATTTTTTAAATAAAGCAACATGATTTAGCTCAGTGCTTCCCAAAGTGTGATCTACAGACCACTGGCATCAATATACTGGAAGCAAATATGGGGGTTCACTCTAGACCTACTGAATCAGAAATTCTGGGGTTGGGACCCAGAAATATGTATTCTTTTTTTTATTATGTTATGTTAATCACCATATATTACATCATTAGTTTTTGATGTAGAAATATGTATTCTAACAAGCTCTCAAGGGTGATTTTTATGCTGAGATTTGCAAAGCGGTGTCCTAAAATGTAGTAAAAACACGAACTTTGGACTCCAATCTAGATTTGAGCACCAGCTCTGCTTCCTACTAGCCAGGACCCAGGCTAAGTTCTTTAACCCCTCTGAGGTTCTGTTTTTTCACCTACAAAGTGAGGATAATAACTTACCTCACAGGATTAGGCATGGACATAATGAGAGAACAAGTTAAACTGGCATATAGCCAAGAAAAGTTTGCTCCCTTCCCCCACTGAGAACCAACTTCAAGCAGGAATTAACAAGCATTCTTTTTGGAATATGGACTTTACAAATCCTAGGATACAAAGGTCAAGGGCCTCTGGAGGGTAAAAACCACTCACCCAATGAGAATATGCACTCTGGGTATCATGGGCAGAGGGCACATCTGGGAAGACATCTCTGAGACTGCTGGTCTCTTGCTGAGTGGGACAGAGACCGTGCTCTACAGTGGGTTGCACACCAGTACAGTGCATTTAACAGAGAAACTGAAATGGATGAATGGAACCACAAATAAACAGCTGCCCATTGTGCTGGCTGCCAGGTTTCTGTAAAGCAGAAACTAGAAGTCCTTTCAGCAACTGAAGAGTCAAATGGATACACAGGGAAAATGGGCCAGGAAGAAGAAATGAAGTTTTCTAGGAGACTTTCTTGTTTCAGAATGAGACAAGTGAGCACGTGCTGAGAGTTGTGGGTGATTTGGGAGCATTCTTATTCCATGGATCATTTGGGAACAATGAATCCGGCAGGTGTATGCTTGCCAACAGAGGACACAAAACTTCACTCCATAGATAAAGGGGGACAATGGGAGGGTTTTCATGACCCATCTTAAGATTTCAGTCTGCCAGGAACACAGATATAGAAATGATGATGCTAGGCATCAATAATGCTAAGGCATGAATAATATCTTAAAATAGATTAAGAATACAACAGCCTAAGAGACCTTCCTAGAAGAATAGGAGATACCACTGACTGTACCTAAGGCCTCTCTCTTCCAGTATATTTTAGGACTCCTACTAAATTTATGTTTGCTCTCCCACTCTGATGGAATATATCAAGATGGTGTATACCTGTGTACATGATAGAACCCAATTAAATGGGAGAAGAATCTATAGTAACTACATTTATTGAACATCTACTAAACTGTGGGCAATTTGAATATATTTTTCAATTTCTCACAAGTCTGCAGTGTAAGAATTATAATTCTGATTTTATAAAGAGGATATTTCTATCTCACTTGATGCCAGTCAAATGAAGATTAAAGAAGAGCCTTGGCTATGAGACTGTCTGACCTGCTGTTCCCAAACTCCTCACATTGTTCAATGACAAGTGGGTTGCACAAAAGTCACAAAAGTCACCTTCTGGCCAAAGGCTTTTTTCAAGAGGTTTTTATTTTTTTTTTTTCTTTTCCTCATGAGGTGAACCCTGGAGATTGGAAGGACTGTAGAACCTGGTAATGTGGCGAGTATGGAAAGTAAAACAACAAAAAGCTGAGCCATTCAATTTGTCTTCCAAATCAATTTCTGCTTGCTGAGGCTTGAAAGGAAACTTGCTTATTTTTTCATCATCACTGAATGAAGCTATTTGTTAGGATGTGTTTATTAGACTTACATAAGAGCTTTTGCCTGAAGAACTCAAACTGAAGTGAAGGGGAAACAATCTTGATGATCTCTGGCCCTACCATTTTAAAATCACAGTAAAAAGGGCTCATCAACATACTTATTTTTTAATTTTCACAGATGAGGAGGCAGCAGAATGAAAATGGGTTTTTAAAATCAGATAGCTTTTTTTTTTCAAATCATAGTTCTGCCTATGTCAAAGTATAATTTTCACAAACTTAAGAGCACTAATTTGATACAAATATATAGTGAGCATGAGTCAGAAATTAATTTGATTCACTAATGAAGAAATCATCAAGATGATAAAGCTGGCTCAAAGATAACTTGAGAGACAGAGTGTATACAGACACTGAAAGAAAATGCTGAAATAAAATTGCTAGGTTAGGTGCAGAACTGGTTATTGTTCCACTAGTAAAAAGACTGAAATCTGTGGGGTTATTATTATCTTTTTAACCACACAAGTCATTTACATCTCCATCAGATAAAATGATGAGTTAACAAGTAACTTTGAGTCTGGTCCCTAATTAGCAGTAAATAGTAATTCAGAGGTCAATAAAGCTTTTCTGTAAACTGCCAGATAGTAAATACTTGAGACTTTGCAACTACCCATCTCTACCACGGTAGCACAAAAGTAATCATAAACAATATATAAACAAATGAACAGACTGTGTTCCAATAAAATTTTATTTATAAAAACATGCTATAGGTCAGGTTTGGCTGGCAGGCCATAGTTTACCAACCCCTGCCTGAGAATATTAAATAATCCTGGGTGGGCCTATTAGAGAATGATATAGCAAGACTTTGAAAGGATATTTAGTGATCTTTTGTATTATGTCCAAGTTTGGGATAATTTCTCTTGGACCATGACTAGTTTGTAGGACCTTACTCCAGGTTACTCGTTTTCTCAGGTTTAATTTCCTCATTTGTTGAATGGGGATAATTTTCAGAAATCCTTAAGAGTATTATAAGCATTCAGTGGGTTAGTATTCAAAGATATTTATTTCTTCCAACCTCCATTTTATTTTCAGCCAAAAAAGCGAGAGATGATCTCACATTGTTTCTCACAAAATCTGAGAAAATAAGGCCATTTGCTTAAGATGGAGGCAGAGGTCAACTGACTGAAACAGCAAGAGGCTCAGGAGTGAAGGACAAATTGTCTACAACTTTTTTTTTTTTTTTTTTTTTTTTTTAGTCAAAAGTAAGTGCTGTCTATAACGTTCAATTTGGTAGGGGGCTTCTTTGGCCCAGACAAACAAACATGGAGTCAATTATGGCTTTACATCCTCTTCCAGACATGGCTAGAGCTGTGAGAACCGCTCTAGAGACTGATAAAGCAGCCAGTGGCTCAATGATTCTCAGCCACCAAATCCACCAGTCTATTTCATTTCCCCATCTCAGGGTGAAGCTAACCAGTGTGAGTGACAAGCTGGAGATACAAGCATGTGGGTAGGGGTGAGGGTCATGCCGATTATGATAAAGAAGGATGAGTTGGGACTTATACTGGAGAGATAATAAAGCCATTGAGCTTTCCGTGATAAATATACCTACTTAGTTAGAAAGATTAGCACATGATGCCCTGGACAAAGAACTCAACCAGAAACACAACAGAAGATATATGTGTAAGGAAGTGAGGAAGGAGGACTGGGCAAAGAAATCTGACCCCTTAATACAGTTACAACAGAGGTCTCAGCTGACCCCATGAGGAGCTCTGGGACTGGCATAGTCTTCTAACTTATCCCAACTGAGGTAGGGGAGCCAGACTCTTGTGTCCCTGCATTAATTTGTCATGCTCTTGGCAGAGGCAGTTCCCTGAGGGAAATTCTCATGAGGAGGAGAGCTATGAGCCACCAGTATATATTGTTCCCAGCATCTGGAGATGGGTATATCAATCTTGAAGAGTATCCACTATGTGCTTTCTATGCAAATAAACTTTCACATTTGTTCTATTGTATTTCAACTGTGCAGCTAAGAAGGAAGTACACTTATTTATGCTAATTGTTGATGCTGATGACAGCTTTGCCTGGCTATGCTCACAGCAGGGTCTATTAGTTATCTTTTGCTGTGAAACAAATAACCTGAAAACGTAGTGGCATAAAACAAGAAACCTTTATTACCTCACAGTTTCTCTTAAGTCAGGGATCAGGCATGGCTTAAGCTGGATGCCTCTGACTCACAGTCTCTCATGAGGCTGAAATCAGGGTGTTGACCAGGACTGCTGTCACCTCAAGGCTCTACTGGGTGAAGATTTGCTGCCAACCTCACTCACATGGGAGCTGGTGAGAATTCCTCACTGGCCGTTTGCCAGATATATCAGTTACTTGTCCTGGGTCTATATGTAGGACTATTCACAAGCTGGCAACTTGCTGCCCCCAAAGCACAAGGATCTGAGGGAAGGAAGGAGGGAGGAAGGCAAGAGAAAGAGAAAACAAAACTAAAGTCAAACTTAATCTATAACTTAATCTTATAAGTGATATCCCATTGCTTCTGCTGTATTCTATTCCTTAGAAGTGAGTTAATAAGTCCAGCCCACACTCTAGGAGAGAGGATTTTTGTAGTGCCTGAATGCCAAGTGGGTTAGGGTCATCAGGAGCCATCATAGGTGCTATTCACTATACAGGAGATTAAAAACATTTTCAAAGGGAAATTCTTACAACTATCCCCAAACACAATCAATCAGATACACCTATAGAAATTTAAAGAAGAAAACCACTGTAGAACACACTGGACTTGTATTAGAATGATATCCAACATTTAGACATTCACTGACTTAAAAAAAATACACACATCCGCACACACACACACAACTTTTATTGGTCTATGTGAGGTAAGTATGGGAACTGAAAGCAAGCCTTAAGAAATTTGGTATTGCTTGGTATCTAAGCGCATGATCACTGGACTCACTAAGTGGATATAGAACAAAGATATCAAAACAAAAATATTTAAAATAAAAATAATTAGACCAATTTTTTAATTCATTAGGGATATAGGGGGAGAAAATGGTCTTCACCACAGAATTTAAGAATGCTACAGATGATTTAACGTCCTTGCCAGATGGACCATGACTGAGGCAAAGGAGTAAGCTGAAGTTTTAGGGAGAAGAGCACCAGACAGTAAGTTGAGGACTTTTTCTTAGTTCTGCCTCTGATATTTCAGAAGAGGAACTGGAGATCACTTAGCCTGCTTGGATTTGCATTTTGATCTGCAAAAAGGTACATCCACTGGAAGGTTCCTTAAAGTCTAAATGGCTTTAATTTATAAAACAGTCCATTTTATTTTTATTTTATCATTTTCAAAAGGGCTTTTATTAAACTCTTCTCATACAGTGCCTCTTGCCACATTGCCCCAGCCCTGGAATGTATCCACCAGGAAAAGGGACCTGTCAGTGTTCCCTTGTGGCTGAGGCTGGGCTCATCCATGTAGCTGTGGAGATGGCCTCACTTGGTTGTCCTGGTCTATGTCTGGCTGCTTCTGAAGAGGCTTGGAAACAGCAAGGCAGGTGGGTACTGTGGGTGCTGGCAACTGAGGGCAGTTTCTAGTCTAGGGATGGTGTAGGGGCTGTCTCCTCAACACACACCCTGTCCATTTTTTTTTTTTTTTTTTTTTTTTTTGAGAGCAAGTTTTCGTAAGCATGGTGGGAGGGCGGTGCAGAGGAAGAGGTGAGTGGGAGAGAGACTCTTAGGCAGGCTCCACACTCAGCATGGAGCCCAACATGGGGCTTGATCTCATGACCCTGAGATCATGGCCTGAGTAGAAATCAAGAGTCTGACGCGTAACTGACTGAGCCACCCAGGCATCCCTATCCCTTCTATTTTTAGACAAACTAAATCATTAGTAATTTATTCACATGATTTCTACATGTCTGTCCTGAATCCACTCTCTGCAGTTACTAAGAGTACAACCAAGTTCACTTATTTATATAAAAACAGTCTATCTACTTGGACCATTTGAGAAAAATGCCCAGATCGCTCAGCTTGGGAAACATATTATAACACAGCCCTCTTAAAAGACCTCACCATCTTGGGGCGCCTGGGTGGCTCAGTCATTAAGCATCTGCCTTCTGCTTGGGTCATGATCCCAGGGTCCTGGGATCGAGCCCCACATCGGGCTCCCTGCTCCATGGGAAGCCTGCTTCTTTCTCCCTCTCCCACTCCCCCTGCTTGTGTTCCCTCTCTCGCTGTCTCTGTCAAATAAATAAATAAAATCTTAAAAAAAAAAAAAAAGTCCTCACCATCTTGTCCCGGCTTCTTAGATGGCTCCAGAGACATAATGACCAACAGAAACAACACGGTGATGGTCATCTTCATAATACCACTAATTCTTTTTTCTCCAAAAAATATGGTTTTAATAAATTTATGGCTTTTTAAAATACTTTATTCAAAAATATTTTTATACTGAGTATTACTTCACAAATTTACTATTCCAGTTTTTCTTTGATCACTCAACCTAAGGAATAAGTTAAATTCCACGTGGTGGAGAGAACTAGAATTCTTTTTGCATTTTGTTTCTATCCTTCCCTCACACAGTAAATAAAGATTGCTCCAGGAAGCATAATAAACTAGCATGGCACTGCACACTATATATTTCAAGTTAAAGACTGTCATTTACGTTTGGTTCACGTGGCTTATGTAGAACTGCTCATTGTTACCATGATATTGACTTTGAATACATTGCCTACACATCTGCCAGCGAAGACTCCCAGGTGGTTGGTAAAGACACTGTCCTGCAGGTAAGTATCTTTAGATGTGGATTATTTTTAGGTCGGCATGACTCTTCTTTGTATATGTACATAACCTAGTGATCTGTAATAGTAATCATAGCAGTGACATCCATTGATAGCTTAGTATGTGTCCAGTGCTGTACTAAGTACATCCCGTGTATCATCTCATTTACTCTTCATGAAAATTCATTTACTATCTCTGAGGTGGGTATTGGTATCCCCATTTCACAGATAAGGGAGTAAGACTTTGAAAGATAAATCAATTTGACCAAGGTGAGGCATTTAAGTAATGGCTGGAGCTAAGATTTAGACCCATTGGCTGATTTCAAGCAGGGAGTCCTAGTCTGAGCCTTAGCTATGCCTACCCTAGAAACCAGGCCTATTGACCAGGTCTGAGGAAACATCTATGATGGATCAAAATACATGAGAAGTCCCAAAGAAAGAGATGGTCACATGAAGTTTTGTATAAGAACAAGAAGCCTGTGTCAACATTTTAGACAACTGTCTGCCACCCATGAACTCCAGTGCATTCTCTTCAAATCCAAGTAACAGTGTTGGGCAGGGGCGGTAATGTCCCTAAGGCATTGAGAGCATGAGGTAGCTATGTTCTAAGCCTATGTAACCAAGCAGGTGGAGTGCTTTCTTCATGTAGAATATAGCTGGAACACAGCATAAGAGCTGCGCTGGAGCTGAGCTCTGAGAAAGCCACATCTGAAGAGGGAACAGGAGAGGTCTTCAGCACATTATCATGCTGGCTTTGGTGGGGTATAAATGGACTCCCTAGGGATCACCAAACAGCGAACAACAGAAAAATGGACTCTACTCAGTGCCGTGAATGTCTGTGAGACTCTCTCTGAGGACCGCTAGCACTATTTGTGTGGAACTTGGAGAAGTTGGTAAGAGCTAAAGAAATGCATATGTTACTAATATCTAGAAGGCTCTCAAAAGAATGGGTTCCGTGTCTATTGATGCCCTCTAAAAAGATATTCGTTTTACTACTACTATATTTTGGTTCTTGCTGAATAATAATGACTCAACTATGCAAATATTCATGTAATTAGGAAGTCAGTCGTGGTGCCCCAATACAAATGACTATTTGATCCCAGATATGGACATTTACACTGGTCTCTCTTAAACATATCTAGTTATTCTAATCTGAAGGAAATTTTGATTCATGATTCTACCAGGAAACATGTAACTTCTCTCTCCCAGCTCTTACAATTTACAAATCTGATACTTACTAAATCTTTACATAATTTGTTGATATAAAATGTAAGAGGTCTCAGCTTAGAGCCAAATTTAGTCAAGCTCAGTCAATATCAGCCAAACCCCAAACAATGTATGGATTAGTGAGAAAAACAAATTTTCTTATAAAAAATTCTAATAAGTGAAGATCAATGTCAGAGACCTGAAGCATCCTTAGAAATCTTTATTCACGTTGGCAATGAGTCATTTATCGTACATTATTGTTTAACTCACTACATGTTCATGGAATGGAAATATTACTTACTGCAGATTTCACTAAATTTCCCATAAATACATTATGCACAACCTTGTCAAATGCCTTCAAAGAAATCCAGATGCACCATCTTAGAAAGAATCCACCGGTCCACTAAAATAATAAATTTGTTTGAAATGACTCATTCTTTGTCCACTGAGTTTCAGTAGTAGCATGGGTAGAATTTGTATTTCAAAATTGTTATCTAATTTTTCTTTGCCTATACATACTGAGGCAGGTGTCATGGAACACACATATTGAAATGTGTGGGTAATACCCTTTAAGAACTTACAGTCTTACAGAGAAATTGGTATGGGTAAAAATGCATAAGATGTCAGATAGAAAATATACATACTATGTGCTCTGGGAATTAAGATGTTGAAGAATTTTTTTTTTCTGCAGGAGTCATCAGAGGAAGCTTCCTCTCAGAGGCTGTAATTAAACTGTGCATGTATGTGTTAGTTTGGATTCCTCCAGAAGTAGCCTCGATACATATAAGGGGCCAAATGCATGTAATTTATTTAGGAGGAAGAGGAAACACCAATACAGAAGTATAGAAGTGAGACAGGAAGGGAGGGTAGTCAATAAAGGACAGATAATAAAAGGGCTAACACAAGGGACAACTTATATCCCAGTGGGAAGCCTTGGGAAGCATGCTGAGTAAGTGCTTTAGACCAATTCTCTCCAAAGGATGAGAAAGCTGTTGTTTTTTTGTACACCATTCCTGACACGAATAGGCTAAGATGGCTCCTGAACGAGATGGTATCAATTCTCTAGCGCTTTCTGCCTGCTTGTGCAAGGTCAGAACAGGCTTCATGGCCAGAGAAAGCCCTCAAGCAAACAGAGCCAAGTGCAAACAGCTGGAAGATGAGCCAGTGAGTGTGAAATGGCAAGGACAGTGGGGTGGAGTGCCATATGTACTGTGTATGTGTGCATTCACACACATAAAGAAATACAGATGGGAAAGACCTTCTAAGCTGAGAGAATGACAGTTTAGCAAGAGCAAAGTATACATGAAAGGATGCAAGAGAAATTAGGTGATAAGGATGCATTAAAACCAAATTTCCTGGGTGCCTGGGTGGCTTAGTCAGTTAAGGGTCTGACTCTTGATTTAGGCACAGGTCATGATTTAAGGGTTGTTGGATTGAGCCCTGTATTGGGCTCTGTGCTGAGCATGGAGCCTGCTTAAGATTCTCTCCCCCCCCCGCCTCCTCTCCACTCACATGCATTCTCTCTTTCAAAAACGAACAAACAAACAAAAAAAAAACTAATTTCCAACTGATAAAATTGCTCTAACAGTTTCCTGTTTTCACAGTGAGGTTAAGAATTAAGATCTCCTCTTGGCAGTGCTAACAAAATGCTGATCATGCCTGCTTTAAATGAAATAATAAAGCTGGAACTGGTATGGGTTTCCCATCTACAGGATTTCCTATCTACACCCCCATCCTGTACAGAATTCTGGTTGTCAAGGTGGCAAGATAAAATGTCCAGTTGACTGGAAGGCATTTTGCTTCTTTCTTGAACTCAGCTGGAAAGGTAAGAGTACCATGGGTAAATAGGCAATCTGGTTATGCCCAATTAAATATGAGTTCTTCCTGGTATTCACACCCTTTTTTCACTTAAGCCCCAAATACTCTAAAATCTAGAGTTTAGAATTCAGAGCCTATATCCAAAATGCCACTTGCTATTTGATATCTACTTGAAAGCACTACTCTAAGACACTAAATCAGTATCATAAGTCCTTTGCTACTTGGAGAATAATTGTATTAAATAAATTTGTGTTAAAATAAAATTCCGAAATTAAAATCCTATATATTTAGATAAATACTTTCAAAATATTTTTCAGAACTAGACTGTCTACATAGGAGAGCCAAAATTTGTAGTTAACAGATAAAACACAGACTCTGAGTATATCCTCTTAGAAAGCTTCCATATTAAGCTTTGATTTAGAATAATCCATGCTATATAGCCAATCAGGTAGTTCTCGGAGAGCACTGGAACTTAGAATGACAGAGGGCCCAAGTGATGTACTGACTCAGGCAGGTGTCCAGTGAGAACAGGTGGTAGCGGAAGCACACAAACCGGCAATTTTTTTAAAATTTGGCATCTTCTGGAAAGAAATACCTTTTTATCACCCTCAAGACGCCAGCATAGATAGATATGGAGTCAATTCTTCCTGGCAGTAAGCCACATTTTCTCCTTCTTCACACTACATTGACCTCATCCATGGCTCCTCTGAAACATCTTTGACATCATCTTTTCTCATTGGAATCTGCAACTCACCCTTGATAAGAGTAGACTGGTCTTTCTAAATATAAATCTAATCATGGTACAACCACCAGCCACCTCAAGCCCTTCATTGCCTTTCTTTCCATCTATATTCTATTTTAAAGAATAATGCTGGTCTTAGTTTAATTTGAAGTCAAATGAAGAAAACATAAAATATAGGGACTTCTTTATTAATATAACTTATTGAATTCAAAGGATTACATATTATTGTGGGGTTGTTTTTTTCTGGTTTAAATAATTTGCAAGTATATTCTCTTTATAAAATCACTGCATATTAGTCAGGAGTGGCTTGCTCAGGTATAGTAACAAACAAACTGTCAAATCTTAGAGGCTTAACATGAAAGTTGATCTCTTACAATAAGTTTGCTGCTGATCTAGCGGCATTCCCAAGAACCATTTTTTACAGCAGTGATGCAGGGCTTTAGACTACTGGAATACCTTGTTTTATTGTGCTTCACTTTATTGCACTTCATTGATACTATCCTTTTTTACATATTGAAAGTTTGTGGTATCCTGCATCCAACGAGTCTATTGGTGCAATTTTTCCAACAGCATTTGCTCATTTTGTGTCTCTGTATCACATTTTAATAATTCTTAAAATATTTAAAACTTTTTCATGATTATTATATTTGTTATGGTTCTCTGTAACCAGTGATCTTTGATGTTACTATAGTAATTATCCGGGGGTACCATGAGCCACACCTATATAAGATGGCAAACTTAATTGATAAATGTACGTGTTTTGACTGCTCCACCAACCGACCCTTCACTTGTGTCTCTCCCTCTCCTCAGGCCTATTCCCTGAGACACAACAATATTGAAATTGGGTCAATTAATAACCCTACAATGGCCTCTAAGTGTTCAAGTAAAGGCAAGAGTCATACATCTCTCAATTAAAATCAAAAGTTAGAAATGATTAAGTGTAGTGAAGAAGCCATGTCAAAAGCAGAGATAGGCTGGGGCGCCTGGGTGGCTCAGTTGGTTAAGCGACTGCCTTCAGCTCAGGTCATGATCCTGGAGTCCCGGGATCGAGTCCCACATCGGGCTCCCTGCTCAGCGGGGAGTCTGCTTCTCCCTCTGACCCTCTTCCCTCTCGTGCTATCTCTCATTCTCTCTCTCTCAAATAAATAAAATCTTTAAAAAATAAAAAATAAAAAAAACTACACATCGAACCATAGCAGTTTAGAAATTGTGAGGGTCTTAAAGTCAAATAGTTCAGTGCCATGTTATGGTGTTATCTTTATTGCTATCTCTCATTCTCTCTCTCAAATAAATAAATAAAATCTTTAAAAAAACAAAAGCAGAGATAGGCTGAAAG
This sequence comes from Zalophus californianus, assembly GCF_009762305.2. NCBI lineage: Eukaryota > Metazoa > Chordata > Mammalia > Carnivora > Otariidae > Zalophus > Zalophus californianus. The sequence goes on along the minus strand of NC_045602.1, from coordinate 103,109,696 downwards.
CAAAGCCTCTTGTGTCGGTTATCCAAGTTGTGAATGCAAAGAAAAAGTTCATGAAGAAAATTAAAAGTGCTTTTTTTTGTCTTATGCAAGAGATTGCCACAGCCATCTCAGCCTTCAGCAACAATCACCTTAGTCAGTCAGCAGCCGTCAATGACAAAGTAAGACCCTCCACCAGCAAAAAGATTACAACTCACTAACATTTAGATGATGGTTAGCATTTTTTAGCAAGAAAGTATTTTTTTAATTAAGGTATGTATACTTTTTTCGATTTAAAGGTATTGTACATTTAACTGACTACAGGATATTGTAGACATACCTTTTATATGCACTGGGAAACCAAAAAAATTCATTTGACTCACTTTACTGCAATGTTCGCTTTATTGTGAAACCCTGGAACCAAACCCACAATATCTCCAAGATACACTGGTACTTGCTTACACATTGTGGCAATGCCACCTAAAACACGTGGTCCTTCAGGGTCACTGTGGAGAGAGCTGGAAGATACATTAGAGTTATTTTCTGTCTCAGCTGTGAAGTGACTTGTAGCCCAGATTATTGGCCAGAATAAGTCACATAGTCTGATCTAAATTAAAGGAGGTTGGGAAGTATAGTTTTAAGTATGTCCAGGAAGGTAAGGACAAAATATAAAATGTTATTCAGTAGGAATTTTTATTACAGATTATGGTGGTAGATGGCAAATTAATTTCCTAATGCCATGAAATGACAAAAGAAAAAAAGACACTCTGTGTGTGCACCCCACTTAATTTGAGACAATCTATCAGTGCATAAAATGCCAAAGTTTGGGAACTGCTGATGCATTCTCTGAAACCTAAACATCACAGCCGAGAATATATGGTTCTTCAAGCTCTGACCCTGCCAACATCTCCAGGATTATGTAGAGACAGCCCCTGATAGGAGTCATGCTTCTCTGTTAGTGTCACTGCAACTCATGACCACATGCCCTTGTGCCAGTTATTCCTGTTCCTTAGTCTCCTTTCAAACATCACCAATTCTATGATAATCCCAGACAGAGTCAATGTGCTTTCACATCCCTCAACTAGCACTTTAAGTCATTATTCGTAGACATCCTTGACTCCTCATGAGATTTTTAAGGATAGGGGCCAAGTTTTCTTCATCCTTATAATCCCAGAATCCACTATATTACAGGATTTAGTGCTTAATAAGCACTGAAGGAAAGCTTGGTTCCATTGATCAAGACTGTCCTTGTTTATATTTTAATTAGATTTTTGGAAAGGGTCTCAAATAATGGTTTAACTCAAAGTCCTTTGGCTTCAGTAACTTCTAAAAGTCACCAATCTATCAGCTCTTCAGTTTTGTCCTATTGACATTCTCACCCACGCTGACTGTTCAAGTTCCACACCATACCCCCCCAAGCACACAGCCCTGTTCCTCCCACAGCAGAGACTTAGGAAATCACTCCTATTTACTCTGAACTGTGGGGTTTGCTCTGATCTGTGATGTTCCACTGAAAAGTCTAATGGGATCCCCAGTTTTCAAAAAAGTATATAGGTCTATGGTAAGTGTGGCTTTATGACCAGATACCCAGCATAATCCAGCAGCAATTTTCAAATTACTGGTAGCACTGAGAGTATAAGCTGTATAAACACAGGGACCATATTCATCTCCTTCCAGAAGTGTTCACCAAGAAACTCCACACAGATGGAATAATGCAATGAAAGACTGAAAAGTGATGAGGAGAGCTCTCCTGAGAAATGCTCACAGAACTCAGTTCACTTGGTTACATGGCACACCCACTCTGCAAAGCTACAAGATGGATAAGGCAAGGTTTTCCCCTCTCTGGACTCACAATCTGAGTATGCACTGGGCTTACAAAGGAAATGAACAGACTAGCATAATGAATGAAGCTACAAGACAAATCGTTCTCTAAGAGAGGCAGCAAGACCAATATGTGAGCATACAGAGGAAAAATAAGTTACCGATTCATCCGCACAATGTTCTAAAACAGCTACTGGCAAGTTGATTTTTAAATGAACCTTGATAACTTCAGAAAAAGTCAAGTACTGAGCAATACACAATTTGTAATCCTTGGCATGGTTTGTTTTATTGGCTCGTTGGGTCCAGGACAGTATTGAAAAGGGAAGTATCTATAAACAGAATGAATAATGTGTAACCATAATATATTCTTTGTTTATTTTTACATCAGGTATTTGGAATGTTGGCACTATTAAGACACTAATTTAATTTTGATTCTTCTGAAACTGTGATGTTATAATGCAAACCCTCCAAATGAACCAGGTTCCTAGTGATGAAAATTGGGTGCTGGTGCCATAATTATACCAATGTTGTATTTTTGATATATCTCTTTTAAGTAAGAACATCTTTGATGTCTGCTGGCAATTTTTTATTTTACGAAAAGGCCAATAATAATAATAATAATAATAATAAAAAGGTACCCATTTGAAATCAGCCACCTAGTTCTAACTCTTAAAGCTTTTCATCTTTGGATTGATTTGCACATCTCAACCAATTATAGAGGTGGGCAGATATTATTATACCCACTTTGCAGATGAGAAAATTGAAACTGGGAGCTTTGGAGACTTGCCCAAGCACGTGAGAATGACTCCCACACCAAGAGTCTAAAGATACCTCGAATCACTAGTAATCAGAGTGGTTCAGTTCCCATAACACAGGCTTTCTCAACCTGGACTCTACTAAAACTTGGGGACAGATAATTCTTGGTTGTGGGAGCCTATCCTGTGTACTGTAGGATGTTTACTGGCATCCCTGGCCTCTACCCACTAGGTGTTAGTAACATCCTGAACCAAAAATATCCCCTTGAGGACACAATCACCCGTGGTTGAGAACCACTGCCATAAGAGAATCAGGCTCCGTGACAAATGGGTTCTCCTATTTACATAGCTTCCTCTCTACTCCCTTTGTGCTAACGGGCTCCTCAGTCTCTTTGACAGACTGTTATAAGCAATGGTGAATTTGCCCCTCACTATGACCTGATGGCATGATCAAGAAGCAGTTTTCAGCTTACTGAATGCACAGTGAGAAAATAAGTTACATGAAGGCAAGAGCCATATCCACTTCTTTCAACATATCTTTGTTTAATAAATGGAAAAGTGGACCACTGATGCCAACAATGGACCAAGCACATTACACATATTACACACATTGTACAAGTTCATTCTTCAACCACCTATGTATTAAATGACCCATTTTACAGATGGGGCAAAATTTAGAGAAATAACTACTATAGCAACAATCTTAAGTGGGTCAGCCTGGATTTAGGACCAAGGTCAATCTGATTAGAGAGTTTATATGTATTCTTTCATGCCAGTGTTGCTCAAATTGTAAGTTTCACACCATTATAGACTGTGAAATAAAGCTGGGGGTCATTTTCCTAATAATAATGGAATGGAAAGGGATCGAAAATATCAAAGTGAATTATAAGTAATGAGGTTAAGGCGTTGTTTGATGAAACTTTTGTTTCTCTTTGTGTGTATGTTTGTTGTTTTAATGAAAAATATATATCTTCCCTGTGGGTTAAAAATATTTGAAAAACACTGCCTTACTATTGTAATTCTATTATCTTCTACTGGCTAAAATATTTGATTGGCATTCTCAAAATAACTCCTTTTCTTAAATTAGAAGTTTGTTCTTTCGCTAATCTAGCCTATTTATCACTTTATCCCTGGTATGCCTCCCTATGCTGATACCAAATGTGGGGAAAGTTGAGGATAAATTTCTAAAAAGAGGTTGCCATGGATACCTACCAGGTTTGGGAACTGGGAATACTAGTGTTGCACACACACCTATTAGAAGTCCAGCATTCTCAACTTCCGCGGATGTGACTTATGTTTTAAAGGAAGCATTATCCCCAACACCCCAGGCTCCAGTCTTATTTCCCAAAGAGAACCATGATGAGTCATCTATCACCAGAACTTAACAGGGAGTCAAACAGCAGAGGAGAAGTGTGTGTTTTATAGTATCCCGGCTCCATCGTCAGAGTGTGGCAGGATGGGTTTCTACCGGAATGACAATCACATAGTAACCAGCATAATTTCTTATCTCTTCATCCAGAATATATGGATATTTTCTTTTTAATATTCTTTTTAACACAATTCCTATCTTACCTTTTTCTGATATTCTGGATCTCTTTCAGCATCGCCGGATCTACGTCCTTTGACTGTTGTGTACTATTCCACCGTGTGGATAAATAGTCTCTACAGACGCAGAGTTAGCAGTAACTGCTGCTGCTGCTTCCTCTTCTCCTTCATATCCTTCCTCTTCTTCTTCCTCCCCTTCTTCTTCCTCCCCTTCTTCTTCCTCCTCCTCTGTCTCTGTTTCACCATTATCATGCTTTTGTATATATGAAAGTGTATGTAAGAAAAATGTACAGCAGGGCGCCTGGGTGGCTCAGTTGGTTAAGCGACTGCCTTCAGCTCAGGTCATGATCCTGGAGTCCTGGGATCGAGTCCCGCATCGGTCTCCCTGCTCGGCGGAGGCTCCCTTCTCCCTCTGACCCTCCCCCCTCTCATGTGCTCTCTCATTCTCTCTCAAATAAATAAATCTTTAAAAAAAAACAAGAAAAATGTACAGCAGTTTAGTAGGACTAAGGACACCTGCTTTGATTTTCATAGATGTTGCCAAATTACCCTCCAAGAAGATCACAGCAATTCATTTTTAGAATGTTTGAATGTGTATTTTCCCCACAGCCTCATCAATATCGTGTAATGAAAACCTCCAACTTTTTTCTGCCATTTTAAGGTAAGAAATCATATCTCATTGTTATTTTCCCTTTTTCAATTACATATAAGATTGAATTTCATTTCACTTATTGTACACCCTTTGTATTTCTTTTCCTGTTTAGCTCATTGCTTCACTTTTTTATCCATTTATATTTCTTATTAATAAAACTTTATACATTGAGGAATTTAGCTCCCTGTAATACACATTACAAATATTTTCCCTGTTGATTATCTCTTTTGACTTTGTTCTTTAGATATTTAAATCTTGATCAGAAAGTAATGTAAGTATCCCACTACAAATTACATCACAAATTACCAATGTTCTCTTGTAGAACTTTATTTTTTTTAAATATTTTTTTTTGGATTTTTTAAATTTTATTTTATTATGTTATGTTAATCACCATACATTACATCATTAGTTTTTGATGTAGTGATCCATGATTCATTGTTTGCATATAACACCTAGTGCTCCATGCAGAACGTGCCCTTTTTAATATCCATAACCAGGCTAACCCATCCCCCCACGCCCCTCCCCTCTAGAATCCTCAGTTTGTTTCTGAGTCCACAGTCTCTCATGGTTCATCTCTCCCTCCGATTTCCCCCCTTCATTTTTCCCTTCCTACTATCTTCTCTCTTTTTTTTTAACATATAATGTATTGTTTCAGAGGTACAGGTCTGTGATTCATCTAGAACTTTTATTTTTAATTATGTTAAAAGTAAAATTTGTATTGGGACAAAGGGTAAGAAAGAGATCAAATTTTATTTTAAGAAAGACAAATCAATTTTCATGGTACTTTTTATTAAATAACCTAACATTTCTCACTGACTTGAAATGCTTCCTTTGATATGTATTCAATTCCCATGTGCATTTTGGATAATTTCTAGACAATAATTCCTAATTTCATTTTCTATCAACTAGAACACGTTATTGCAAGAATGTCATTTTGATAAAAGAATTAGTTATTGTTTTCACAATTATTTGAGTCCTTTCACACTGACTTGAATCCAAAAACAAAGGGAACGTTTTAGGAATTAGGGAGTGTCTTCTCTGATGGTCTTACTCAGAAGTGACCCTTTAAAAATTTAATTCCTATAGTACTCTACTGATTTTTCTTACAGATCTTTCACTTACTGCTTTCTAGTTTTCCTTTTGTGTATGATATTGTATTTGAATGGGATGGTTTGCCCCATCTTCCTTTCCTTAAATAAACATTTTCTTGAGATGCTACTATATATGAGCATTGTTCTAAAGACTGGGGACACAGCAGTAAATATTTCAAATGGGTCTTTCACAGTAATGGGTGTTAGTAAAAAGTGACACAATTCAGGTGGCTATTTCCATCAAGGGCTATGATGGAAATAACTAGGACAGAGAATGACGGAGGTAGGAAGTGGTGTGACTGAACTGTCAGACAATGACTCTCTGAGGAGCTGACATGTGAAGTGATGTCTAAGGACTATGAAGGGAGTCATCATGTTCCTGTTCCTTAGCAATGTCCAGGGCTGTGCTTGCCATGTACTGTGTCTTGATAGACACTCCCTGAATGAACGAATCAATCGATGATGGCCAGAGGTTCTGGCCTTGGCTGTGGGAAGCACTTGAGTTTATGTTGCCTTTTAAAAAGTTCTATTACGAGGAGCTGTTTAGACAAGTTCTATGATAGGTTTTTACTTTGGGGAGGAAAGAGATTTTCTTTCAGTTTTTATTCATTACTTATTGCAACAGCTCTTTTGCAATGACTGATTTCAACATTTCTCTCTGGGCTTCTAAACTACCCTGGTCCTGAACAAGCCTGAGCAAGTTTCCAAAAACAGGGTTTTTCCTTCAGCCCTACCTCCCAATCTGCCACGAGGAAGTCTTGCACATCAATACCTCTGTGGGGCACAGAATGGAAGTGACAAGGAACTGAAAGCAAGCCCAGTGGGCCCAGGTGATGAATTTTCAGAATCCTGCTGCTCCCAAAACACATCCTGTAGATCATAAAAGCTCATGCTTAGACATGGTTTCTGATGCCTGATTTGCAGTGGATTATACATGAACCCCATCTTGTGCTTCTCCAAAAATATTTCCACTGAATAATTTTTAAGGCAAAGAAATCCAAACACACTTAAATCCTTTTCAATGATTAGTTGAGTAGCAAAATAAACAGTGGGAAAAAATCAGAATGGATGAAATGATGACGTTTGAGTCACACACCAGTTTCTCCTGTTTGTTTTTAAGATTGAAAGCCATCAGCTTTCTTGTTGTTAGTTTCCTTTTTATGATTGCTGAACTCTATTAGAATTATAAATACTTGATGTGAATTTCTCTCTTTGATCTGTCCTATTTGTCAATCAACAGTCTTTTAAAACTCTAGATTCTTTTTCATTCTTGACATTGGCCATTGTTCTCTGCCCTGAATACCTCACCTGCTGTTCCCAAGAGCTGCCCAGAATCACAGAGAGTATACTGCCGTATCAAGTACCATGGCTTCAGGCTCTGCCGCAGCTGCCCACTTTCTAAAAGCTCCCTTTATTCTTTGCAACTGCACTTACCCAGTTCAGACTGATAAATATCAGTTCTCCCCCCCCTTACTTTTCATGCAAACAGCAACAACAACAAAAAACCACCAAAACAAAACACAATCTTGAAAGTGTAATAAATCCCTCCTTCTGCATAGTATACATTAATACACCTTGTAATTGCCTTTCCCTGTTGGTTTTAATCCTCTGCCCTTTTATTCTTTTCTTCTGTACTCTGGCTTCCTCAGCATTACTATTCCCAGACTTAAAATCCAAGTTGTAAATGCAGAAAACATGCCCACCCATTTAGGACAAACTGAATATCTTGCATTAAAGAGGCCATAGCACCACATCTGGTAGTACTGCTCACTAAAAGCACCCATTGCTTGGTTCATGAGAAAGCAGCAGGTCTTAGATTCAAGAATAATGATCTAGGAGCTGGAGAGCACACTGTGGGACTTGGGGGAAGTGAGTTGCAAGGTATTATATGGTGTGTATACACACACACACACACACACACACAAACACACATGGTGTATGTATGTATGTATTGTATTTTCCTATTAGCCAGTGTACTTAGCCACATGGAGAAATCTAGAGTCAGCCAGCTACTGGAGCAGTCTCACTGGTATATGATTTTGTGCTGCTTCTCTGTTCACTTGCCAATTTTAAATAAGAATAGCCACAGTATTAGGAATAGCCATATTTTACTGTGCACAATTAACATTTGAAGAGAGTGGCCTTGGGAGGTCATTTAAGGCAAATGTAAAGACTACCCAGTCTCTACCCAGTGGAATATATGATCTGTAAGAGCTCTTCACTTGATATAGGCCATTAGACAAGAAGCAAACCTTTCCTTACAAGGAAACTGTGTAGTTACTCTTAAGCCATTTTTGTTGTTTTATAAAACAATTCAAAAGACTATTAAATTCTTACAGAGCCATGGGCACTAGGGCCCCTTTACTAATGGGAACGGGGCCTTTCTCCAACCTCAGGTATTCTAGGAGTAGAGAGGGCCTTAGTAAGGACTTAGCAAGACTGCAGTAAGGAATTTGAAAGGATCCTTTCTGTGGCAGGCAGTACACAATGACTAATTTTTCCCTACTCAGAGAGGTCCATGGACCAGAAGCATCAGCATCACTGGTTACAAATGCAGCATCTCAGACCTCAACCGTCTACTGCACCAGAATTTATATTTTCCCAAGCTCTCCAGGTGATTCATACGCACATGAGAGTCTCAGGGGCCCTGATCTAACCTTCATTTTCCTGAAGAATAAACTAGTGCTCAAAGAAATTAGTTGCCTAAGGTCACAGAATCTGTAGTTCGAGAGAATTAGGACCACCCTACGTGAGTCATGATGTCCATCCTGGACAATCATCTTTTGTCTGCTTCCTCCACTGAGGCCTGGGCTGGCCCCTTCTCTCCAGGTAGCTTTAGACCTAACCATCTCCCCCATCAGGACTTTCTCCAATGGCAGAGGTGTTCTGTATCTGCACTGTCCACTGGGTACTCATTCCTACTGAGCCCTGGAAATGGGGCTGGAGTTCCCAGAGAGCTGGAAGAGGGCAAGTGGGGAAGAGTGCGGCCTCCAAACACTAGGGCACACTGACCACTAAGGTTTAACAAGGAACAGGAGCTTCAGGGCTTTTGTTTGGATACCTGGCATAGTGACAGTTTCTCAGTGCCTGTTCTGATAAAGTTAGTTGCATCTGTTGCCATTTTCAGGGAAGACGGCGCTAGAAAAAAACTGGACTGTCATTTAACAACTGTGAAAAAAAGCAAAGAGCCTTTAGGGTCACCAGGGAAGCTAACATTTTTTTTTTTTTGAAAAGGTATAAATAAGCCAATAAGCTACTGTTCCTTAGGCAAATGCCATGTCTCTGTTATGTCTGTTCTGAGGATTTTCCAGAAAGATGAACAGTCTGCTACTTATGATTCTCCTGGCCACCAGCAAGTGAAGCTTTAAACTGCCTAACCTGAAAACACGCATTGCAAAATGTTTCAGAAAGAATCATATAGACCTACCTAGGTACCATGTGGTGGCCAAAATTTCCCCAATTCCGCACTGTTGCCTGTTTCCATGCATTCTGCAATGCATGGATTTTGTAGTTCTTCCTATCAAGAGGTGAAGTCTACTCCCTCACCTATAAATGTGCACTGACCTTATGATTTACTTTGGTCAGGAAAATGCCGTGGAAATGACAATGTTTCAGTTCTGAGCTTAGACTCAAAAGGTCTTGCATTGTCCCATTCTCTTACTTGGAAACTTCCAATGACGTGAATAAGCCTGGAGGAGTTGGCTAGAAGATCGGAGACCCCAGCCACTGGAGAGAGGCCCTGGGCCATTCTATCTGTCCCAGCTGAGGCCAACACAGACCAGCCACCCCAGCTACACACCAGCTCACTACAGGAGAGTAGCTGCAATGAACCAAGCACAAGCCATGTCAGCCAGGTTGCCTAGGCCACGGACAGGCTTGTGGAAAAAAAAAAAAAAAAAATGGTGGTTGTTTTAAGCAACCAAGTTTGAGGGGCGATTTGTTACAACAATGTCATGACAACAGATCACTGTTATACCAACATTATCATGTTTAACATTTGTTGATGTTACTTAACATAACATTCCAACATTTTGGAATCAGAGTAGGTCAGGGAAGGAAGGGACATCAGCACTAGTCCTGACCTATAGACAGTATTACAGTTGAGGAATCGGAGGCCTAGTGGAGGGAAATAAATAACCTTGCATCAGACAGCCAGTGAGGAGCAGCACTGGACACAGGCCTCCTGTCCCCAAGGTCTTCAAGTGCTCAGGCTGTTCTTCCATGAATATGCTCGGAGATCTGCTTGTCTGCCAACCAGTAAGCCTTTGAAAACACAGCTTTAAAAAAGGAGATTACATTTACAGAGACCAGTGCTTTCAAATTCACACTCTGATCTTTTTAATTCTAAAGGCTCACTCAATTCTTTGCTAAAAGGAATCTTTGAGGTGCCTGGGTGGCTCAGTCGTTAAGCACCAACACCCTGGGATTGAGCCCCGCATCGAGCTTCCTGCGCAGCGGGGAGCCTGCTTCTCCCCCTGCTTGTGTTCCCACTCTCACTGTCTCTCTCTCTCTGTCAAATAAATAAATAAAAAATCTTTATAAAACAAAAAAGGAATCCTAAGTTTGCCATTTATATTTTATGAAAGAAAAGATTAGTGGATAGCCTTTTCAGTCACCATAGTACTGCTTATTTAATCAACCATTACCATATCTATTTGTAATTTGTCAAAAATTGTGCATGTTATAATGAAAAAGCCTTCTTGAATTCAGCATGTTTTCTACTCACTGAGTAAATTTCTTCACGGGAGTGTAGGAGTATATTACGTCCTTAGCAGGTTAGTGACTAAGACTGCTTGCTTCCTTTTCTTTTTTAAGCTCTGGTGATCATTCTTTTCATCTCAGAGTTCATAACATATTTTCATGTAAATTATCTAATTTGAATTTCCTATTAACCTTTTTTTTTTTTTTTTTTAAGTAGGCTCCACGCTGGGCGGGGAGCCCAATGCAGGGCTTGAACTCACGACCCTGAGATCAAGACCTGAGCTTAGATCAAGAGTTAGTTGCTTAACTGACTGAGCCCCCCAGGTGCTCCCCTATTAACCCATTTTTATCTCCAGGAGGAAAACTGAGGCTTATGACCGTTTTGTGATTTTACCAGGTCCTGTGGACTGCAGGGAGAAGCACTAGGTCATGGTTTGAGAATTTTATTCAACTGTGTGATCTCTTTCAATGATGTCAACGTGCCAGTTTATAATCTGCATCTGTTGGATTTGTGTAGGGGCCAATCATGCCCATTATCTTCTTTCTTACTGAAATACCCTGGTCCAAAGCTGCTTCCTAAGGGACTAGCCCTGGGCTCCTCTTGGCAGAGGGATCTTCCATGAGGGGTAATCTCCCACAGTGGGCCAGAATTCGAACTGGGAAATACGAAGAGACAGGGGTCTGCCAGTCGAAAGAAAGTGAACGGTAAAACTCTGTTCCAGGGTGGTGGGGATATGTCTGTCTCCAGTTCTAATCCACTTGTGCCCTTAATTTATTTTCCTTAACAGGACTTGAGTCCAATTCAAGCAATCACCTTTACTTTGACATTTCAAATTTTTCAGTGTCTTCAACAGGCAAAATTAGTCTATCAGATAGTGACTTGCTACCAAGTACTATTATCACCATTTCACAAGAGAGAAAATTACAGCCTTGAAGGAAGGTTAAGTTACTTGCTCAAGGTCATACAGCAAGGTTACAAAATTTAAACTCAGTTCTCCTGCTTCCAGTCCTAGGATCGTTAGGATTTTCTCAAAACTGAAATTGGACATCTTTAGTAAGATACACACAGTGTGTCTTTTTTAATACACTTTATTGAAAAATGTGTAACAACCTCCTCTGGGAGTATGTCAGAGGAGGGTTTAAGGGAACCTTAGAGAGCTGCTCAAAAAATCCTAACTGCCAACAGTCAGTTGATATTTCAAGGCAGGATACATATCACTTCACACTGTCTCTATCACACTGGTCTCCTGCCTTCTTGAAGGCTATATCCAACAACACTCAACACTTTAGTTAAGAATGACAATTCCAGGGGTACCTGGGTAGTTCAGTGAGTTAAGCGTCTGCCTTCAGCTCAGGTCATGATCCCAGGGTCTTGAGACTGAGCCCTGCATCGGGCTCCCTGCTCAGTGGTGAGCCTGCTCTCCTGGCCCCCTGCTCGCACACTCTCCCTCCCTCTCTCAAATAAATTTTTTAAAAGATCTTAAAAAAAAGAATGACAATTCCATTATTCAGGTTTTACAAAGTTCTTATTGTTATTTCTCCAAAGAGGACATAAAACCTTCATGCAAATACAGAGTTGAGACTCTGCTCCAGAAGCATGGTAAGTCTGAAGTGAGGTTGCAGATTGGCTGTATTTCATATTTATGAAACCCTCCATGAGATGCTGAGTAGATTGGTATATGGTTCTTCAAATACTAGGGACTACTGAACATTTTTGATGAGGCAAAAGACGGGGAAAGTAATAGCTTTGAGACACTGATGGAGGCTCCCACCTGCTATAGACATACACTGCCTTCTTGGCACCACAGCTGCTCCTAGTCAGTAACTGAGTAATGTAGGAATATTAAGATAGGCCCAGTTCTGGGGGGAAATGAGACTCCTGTGATAACCTTACTGAAACTTTCCTAGACTGCTGGGTGGTTTTGGATGCTTCCTCCCAACCTTCCTTTCTCCCTTTTCTCCTCCACAGGAGGCAGACCTGCATCTTGGTCTGACAGCTCTCCCAGGCTTCCCTGGCTCGCTCCCCATTTTCTCTCAAGCATTTCCTCTAATACCCTCACATGGTTTTAATCGCATCTTGGTATCCAGTTCTGGGAGGACTTGGACAAGGAAGCAGATGAGTTTTATATGCTTAAGTCAACAGCTGCTATATGTGTATGTAAATAACTCTGAAACTAAAATAAATTTTAAAATTAATATACAACTTGAATTATTTTTGGAATGTATTCTTTTCCTGTTACCTGCATCCATTTTGTAACTTTCCATGGATGCTTCCCTGATTCCCGACTTAATTTTCCAAAGTAATTTACAGCTGTGGTGTAGCATTTTGGTGTCTGCTGTGTAATAGTAACAGCAATCTTTGAGGTTGGTTTGTTGTTGGAGAGTTAGGAATAGTCAACCCAACCATGACGCTTCTCTTTGTGTGGTTATAAAATGAACCAGTCTGGTTGCATGAGCTTAAAAAATAAAATAAAAAAAATAAATAAATAAAATATAAAATAAAATAATAAAATAAAATAAAATAAAATAAATAAAATAAAATAAATAAAATAAAAAATAAAAATAAATAAAATAAAAATATAATAAAATTAAATTAAAAAATAAAATAAAATTATTACACCCTCTGATAATGGTTCCAGTGTCAGATCTTGATCAGATACCAGCTTTCCCCATATTTATCCCATCTCATAAAAAATATAAGATGAGCCTAGGCATGGTTCCTGACCTAGACTGATGAGCCAGCCTTTTGCAGCACAAATAATGGGCAAGATAAAACAGTGTTGTTTCCACTGAAACATCTTGTCCAGGAGGCTTTATCATCATCATCATCATCATCATCATCATCATCATCACGAGAAGTCTCTTTCTATACCTAGGGCCTCAAGGAAATCAGAACTGGCAGAAGCAGTCAGTTTTAAACCCAGGGCACTGAATAAAAATTTGGGAAAAATGCCTCACTCATGCCCAAAGAACAAAATCCCCTCCTCCCTTCTGCTGGCTTCTAATCTGAGTTGAACAGAAATGGAGCAGGAAAACCAGAACTTTCTTTTTTCTTCACTGTTGCCAATATGGTAATTGTTCTACTTGTCTTCCAGCAAGAACACAGTCTGTAACTCAAGTCCAGTATATCCCAGATCTTGGTTAAGAGACCCTGTAAATGGCAGAACATTAATGCCTGAAGCTTTTAATCCTTTTTCTTTGCTTCAAAATACAATGCAAAGGCAGTGCAATCTGGACTTTTCTATTTTTCCAATAATTTATTTGTATTTTGCCTGATTCTACTACCTATATAATCACTTCTCCAGAGTGCAGACTGGGTATAAGGTATGCTCCAGGCTTAAGCATTGTTTCCTAAACTTTAGCGAGCATGCTAATATCCTGAAGATCTTGTTAAAATACAAATTCCAAGCCAGTAGCTTGTTGGTTAGGGGATCCTATATTCTAACGAAGAAAAAGGAATGAATTGATGCTGTTGGTCCAAGACCCTAAAGCCATGCAAACTTTAACATGCCTCAAAATCACCTGGAAAGGTTATTAAAACACAGATCCCTGGGCCCCATCCCAGAAATCTTGATTTAGTAGGTCTGGGGGGTGGGGAGGACATTTGAGATTCTGTATTTGTAATAAACTCCCATATGATGTCAGTGCTGTTGGTCCCTGGACCATACTTTTGAGCAGCAAGAGTTTAGTGAGCAAATCAAATGGAAAAGTCTCATAAAATCTGACTTTTTTCTGCTGTTTGATTGGCATGGGTTAATGAATTTGGAAAACTTCTGAGTATTTTTGCTTGGGGCAGATTCATTCTGCTTTCAACTTAACCTTATGATATAAGGGTAAACGCAAAGAACTAAAAGCTGCATGGGTTCCGGATGTGAAGGAAAACCTTGGAAGAGGGTAGACAGCATAGGTTTTACATCAGGCGACCCTAACTCACCATAAACTATGATCCCCACTTTGAACCTTTTTCATCATAAATAAGACTCCCTCTGCAATACCTAAGTTCCATAACTTGTATTTTACCTCTGCTTTAAGATTGACTCCAAGGCTGCCAAAACATGAACATGGGGCTCAAAAACACTAATAGCTACCTGGCACTGGGCCCATGAAAATTCTGATAATGGTGAAGATTCATTTCGTAAGAGAGAGACTTCATATTAAGTACTGGACAACTCTCCATCTCTGCATAATACAGTTAACTCTATATCCTCCACATGTCCTGTGTGCTAGGGGCTAGGATTAGTCCCTTACATGCAGCCTCACGTAAATCTTATAACAACCCAATTAGCAGATGAGAGAGCAGAGATGATAAGCCACTGGATCACAGGCCTATTTGTCCAAAACCTGTGCTCTGGATCCTTGTTACTAAAAGCATGACCCATGGACCAGCAGCATCAGCATCACTTAGGAGCTATTAAAATATGTTGCATTTGAGGCCCCACTGCTGACCTATTTGACCAGAGTCTTCATTTTAACAAAATGCCAGGTGATTACTGTGCCTCTCAGGGTAAGCCTTGGGCCCACTCTGCCATACTGCCTCTCTCCCAAGGAAGGATTTTTTGCAAAGTCATTTTCTTTATTGGAAATGCTTCAGCACAGACCTGGTGAGACATCAAAGGCAGTCACTTTCATCACCGGCAAAGGGATGGTTTGATTGCTCTGGGAGTAGGACTACTTGGCAGCACATCAGAGTTCAGGGGAGCTACATGTGCTGACACAGGCAGTTCCTGGCTTTCCTGGGCTAGACCTGGGAGCCGATGTGCAACCATCGCCAGAAGTCAATTAGATTATACAGCAGGGCCTTCCCTCCTTGCAGCCTGCTTTTACTAAGAGATTGCTCCAAAAAAATCTTTAAGTAGTAGTTAAATTAAGGAAGAGAAGAATCATCTATCACTTGGCTTTTGGAGAACACTACAATTCAAAACTAGTTTCCTTCCCAGGAAGAAGAGATAATAAGGGGCAGAGAAATTCAGTATCAGACCGAAGCAGGGGCTGACATTTGGGGAAATGTGCAACACAGGACACTTTGTCAACCTCCCAGTATTTAGGGGATCAAAACAGCAGCCATGTGTAAGTTCACGAATCTGCAGCTGACCAGTGGTCTGCTCACCTGGCCCAGGCTTAGTTGATCTCAAGGAAATCTCTCATTAGTCTCCTTCCAGGCCACCAGGATGGTTTCAGCTGGGGCAACTCTGCTCTGGTCCACGTGTCCCTCATCCTCCTGTAGGCTAGCCTGGACTTCTTTCCTTGGTGGTTCAGTGGAATTCCAAGAAAATGAATGGAAACACTCAAGACATCTTGAGACCTAAGCCAACCTGGCATCCTGTTACTTCTATTGCATTCTGCTGATCAAACTAAAAGGTCAGTCTATATTTAAAGGCTGGGGGAACACACTCTACCTCTTGATTGGAGGAGCAGCAAGGGCACATTGCCAAAAGGGCATGCATACAGGGTGGAGAATCAGGGCTTATTTTGTAATCTGCAACACTCCTACTAACTGCTTCTTATCTGTTCTTTTTTGAAACAGTTATTAGTACACTGATTTTTTAAAGAGTCCATTTTGTTGTTCATGGGCTTATTGCTTTTCCTGGCTATATAGATCTGGGAGCCACAGAATGCATTTAGGGGCTCTGGTTGGCCACCTCAAAAATGCAAGCCATCAAATACAATGGAGACAGGTGGAAGAAGAAAGGCAAGAGAGCACAGAATTTTAATATGAATTAAGATCTCAATGAGAGACCACGCCTCCAGCCGGTAGCCGTGTGTCTCCGTGTCGCCTGCTTTGGACCTCCGTCCTCAACTCGACTCGCTCGAAATGGACCCCAACTGCTCCTGCTCCACCGGTGGCTCCTGCACGTGTGCCGGCTCCTGCAAATGCAAGGAGTGCAAATGCACCTCCTGCAAGAAGAGCTGCTGCTCCTGCTGTCCCGTGGGCTGTGCCAAGTGTGCCCAGGGCTGCATCTGCAAAGGCGCATCGGACAAGTGCAGTTGCTGTGGCTGATGTGGGGGAGCCTGTGCCCGATGTAAATACAGCCACGTGTACACACCTGCAGTTTTTTACTTTTTCATGCTCCCCGGACCCAGTTGCTACATTCCCGTTTCTATGAAATCTTTGAATGACAATAAATTCATCTAGACTCAAAAAAAAAAAAAAAAGATCTCAATGAGATACCAACACACTGCTTAAATGTGCTGAATGAAAAAGACAATTACAAATGTTGGCAAAGATGCAGAATAACTGATGGAAAGGTATAACCGTTCAATGACTTTGGATACTGTTTTGCCATTTTTCAGTAAAGCTAATGATACACATATTCCATGACCCAGTGATTCCACTCCTAGATACAGACATAGCATAAATGTTAAAAAGTTCACCCAGAATGTTCATAGCAGGATTATTTGTAATACCACCAAAGAGGAAATATCTCACATATTCATTCAGCATAAAATCGAAAAAGATATCACTGTGTGTTCTTATGACAGAATACTACACAGCAGTGAGAATCAAAAGTTTACAACTACTTATAATGATATAATAAATTCCACAAACCTAAGATTGGCCAAAAGAAGTCAAAAGACGACTTGCTATGTGATTCCATCTATTTAAGTTCAAAACCAGACAAAAGTAATTTATGGTACTGGAAGTAAACACAGTGGTTCTCTATGGGGGAGTGTGGGAAGGAACAAAGGGGATTCTGGGGTACTGGTAATGCTCAGTTTCTTGATCTGGGGGCTGCTTACATGAAGTGTGCACTAAGTAAAGATTTCAGCTCTTTACAGGAAGGATAGCATGTTTTTTGGTGCATTATGCTTCAGTAAAAAGGTCTTAAGAAAAGGAGAGAGCACTCTAAAATGAGACGAATCTGAGTTCAAACCCAGTTCTACTGTTTGGATTTGAACAACATTCTTGATTTTTCTGAGCTCAGATTTCTTCATTTGCACAATGGTGATAATTTAATATTATCATCATCTTTACGAGCATTAAATTTTAAAATGTGTATAAAGCTCTCTGTGGCCCAATAAATGTTACTTCCTCTCCCTGCTTGTTGTGGAAAATGGCTAAAATTGCATTTACTGTTCCAGATAAACAAAGTACAATGTTTCCATTAGACTACTGCACAAAATCACATTCTCAGTTTCGCTTCCACAAAAACCAAAACAGAGACAGAGTGAGAGGGCACTTCTGAACTCTATTTCATTTATGAGTGTGAATATTCTCAGTTCTAGGTGTTGTACCTTAAATGGATTATAACTTCATACGTCATTCTATCACCACTCATGGTGCTTATTTTTCCCTTTTGGTTTTGCAGATTGTTTTGCTGTTACAACATATCTAAATTTTAAAGGATTATTAACAGCATTTGGAATAATAAGTTCCTCAAGGGATCTGACAGCACTAAAATGATTAATGAATAAATAGTACAAAACCTTACTCTGGCCAGTCTAAGGACTTTGAGCCATTCGTCCTTCCACCTCCAGCTTCAAAATGATCCTGAGGCAAAAAATGACACAAGAACAGCCTGTGCTGGCTTCTGACCGTTCATTCCAGAAGAGAGGAATAGTGCCTGTGGGTGGCGTCAGGCATTAGGAAATCCTGACTCCAGCTTGCTCTGTTCTTGTTCTTAAGCCCTTTGGGGCTACCACATTAGAAAGTGGTAGAGCAATTGCAAAGATGCTGGGAAAGTTGACTGCTCCCCAAAGCTGTTCTCCAGAGGGATGCTCCCATGTGCCTGTGCACACACACACAAAGCCCATGTTTAAAATCCTTCGTTGCTAAGACCAGTTGTTGTCAGCCAGCCAGTATTAAGACCTTCATGAAACCACGGGTTTGACAGGAAGAAAAATATTCAAATGGGCTCAATACGATGGGGAACCTGACTTCATTTATTTCATAGTTTTACTGAGACCTCAACACTGATTTTTTCATATCTTGACATAAAAAGAGGCTCAAGAGTCATTTAGGGAAGGGCTAGAATAGAGAAATAGTAACTATAACCTGAAAGTGCTGTATTCAGTCTGTATTCACAACAGCCCTATAAAGTAAGCAGTTTTCAAAACCATCATTTTATAGTCCAGGAAACTGGGACTCTGAGAGGTAGACTAATTAGAACTTTTCTTAAACACTTTGTTCAAGTCCCTTAAAAGGTATTATCACAACTAGATGTTTAATATTTTGATGGGTATATTGGGAATGAGTCAAGAACAAGAGAAGCAAGCTAGGAAAGAAACAGATGTATATATAATAGATTCAGGGTTTGGTAAATCAGGAACTATGATAGAGCAATATAGGCTGAAGTGATATGAGGTTTGAGGCTTGAGTTGGGGGAGCTTATTGGCAGGTAAAATGAAATTAGAAAAGAACTGGTTGGGAAGACTGAAGATTTGGAGAAAATACATGGATGTCAGGTGACAGAAGAGCATTTAACCTCTACTGTCCAAATGGTGAGCTGATAGGTATGAGTTGAGCCCAGCGGTCCCTGCATAACCATGCTCATTCACCAGCAGGTAGGTACTGAAATAGAAACACTGGGTGTCAACTCTATGGGAGAGAGAATAGAAAAATAAAGAATAAATGCTGGGGATTGAATCTGGGGAAATGTACTTGTTTGGGGGTGGAGGTGGGATGAGAAGATCTGACAAACAGGACATGAGAACTTAAATGGTATCACACTTGTTTTATTACAAAGCCCAAAGGGTTAAATCTCAAGAATGCTGCCAGTGGTCATGAACAAGGATGGAGAATTACTGATTAGCAGGGTATTTTGGTAATTTTAAAGTATTCTGCTGCTTGAGACTGTGGAGTAGAGTTCTGCAGAAGATGGACTTCAGATTCTTATATAGTGCATTTTGTGTCTATGGAGGGTAGGTTGTAGGTCACACGTGAACTTGAGACATTAAAGGAAGAACTATAAGGCAGAAAACAAGAGGCACTTTCCCCCCCACCCCCCAGTTTGACTGATGTGTTTCTTACCTTCCTTGCTTTCCTTTCTTTTTAAGAATAGGGAAAATCTGTGCTATGGTCAGAAAGCAAGAGGAAAGACTGAATGTGCTTTTACAGAAGCAGAATATATGCTGAGGCCAGAAGTTGACAAGATGTAGACCAGGGCTTCTTAAATTTGAGTATGCATAAGAATCTCTGGGAAACATGTTAAAACACACACTCCCAGGCCCCCTTTCCTGCAGATTCTCATGGAGTTGGTCTAGGCCTGGCTCTGGAATCTGCATTTCTAACAAGCAACACAGTTTGGACAGACTTTCGGTCTCCCTTTCTCTGCAGCATTCAGCTCAGAGACACGCTGGGGCTCAGTCTTCTCTTGGCTTTCTAGAACTATGATGTTGTAATTTTCCAGCAGTGTTTCCAACATTCTCGCTGTGTCCTTTCCTTCCCAAACCATGAAATGTCCAGGACTTGGTTTTGTGAACACTTTCTCTGCTCAGCATGCATGAGTAAATAATTTATATAAATATTTCTAGACACTGATCCATTGCATTCTCCTTGACCATATGTTATCCTTCTTGCTATCCCTCCCTGAAAAGTTCTCCCCAATTATCTATGCTTCCTACCTTGCCTGAATACTGCCCTTTATTTCCCTCCCAAATCTCAGTGTTTTACATAGTCTTCCCTGACTGATGTGGTGCCCCATAACTTCTTCCCCTCACAGACCAACAAAGGACTGGATACTTGTCCATTCATAACATCCCAATCCAAGATGTGCTTTTTCCCTGATTGAATCTGGATTTGAACAAACAAGTCCCCAAAATATTATGGAAAGAAATAGAGAAACTGGACTGGTGTATGAGATGATGCTAAGGAATTATTAATTTTGTTGAGTAATATAATGATATTGTGGTTATACAGAAAAATTTACTTATTTTAGAGATACATACTGAGTTTGGGGGATGGGTGGGAAATATGTCTAACTTACTATAGAAAAGAAGATGATACAAATATGGCATAACATTAAAAAGTGTTCAATCAAGGTGATGAGTACATCAGTTCTTACTATATTATACTCTCCTCTTTACTTTTCTGTATACTTAAAATTTTTCAAAAATAAATAGTAAACAAGAAAAGCAACAATCTACTAAACATGAATTTGATGATCTAGTCCTATGTTTTTAAAAAAAGAATTTTAATTTTAATTTTTTTCATTTTTTAATGAAAATAACTATGTATTAAAGTCACTACTTATTGTTGGTTTTAAGATTATTGGCTAATGTGATTCTGAACTTGTTAATTAGCCCAGACTTAATAGTTGGTCTGTTCCCTCTCTCAGAGGTACTGGATACCTTTGGGCTTGTTTTTACAGCCACTCCTTTCTCCGAGTATGGGATGAGCAGAGTTCATTTGCAGCATGAAAGTGGCAAATGCTAGAAACAAGCCCTCAAAGTTCCTTTCTCAAAAAGATGTTCTTTGCAGCCAGCATTCCAGCAGTCGTGGTTCCTTGATCCTTTGGGAGCAGCAAGAGTGGAGAAATTCCAGCTTGGGCGTGCTGGCTCTAAACTTCAAGTGGCTGTAAAAATCTGGGTGCTGACTCCTGTCCAGGTGTAGGGACAGATCAGCCTCGGGATGGATGGCCTGTCTCTCTGCTGGTCCCTCAGATACTGATGACTTTAGTTGAAGGGGCTTTAGAGGAACATCACAGGAGAGGGAGAAGACTTGACCACAGAAAAGTTAGTAAGAAAGCAGGGCTCCAGCAGCAGGGCTTCCAGCTACCTAAGAGATCTCCTGGTTGCCTTCTCCGCTGTGTGCTAGTCCCAGGAGAAGGCTAGGGTCTGGACATTCTGTGTCCTAAGACGAGCAGATGAGAGTCAATAATGAACTGGGCAAAGGGGACAGTTAGGGACCAAACTGGGAAACTAGGATTCCATGAGGATGGATTTGAGGAGACACCTGGAGTGAGTCACTTCTGAAGAGGAGCTTTTATCATCTGGAAGTCACAGTCCCTGAAGTGGGCACAGAAAAAGGAAGGGTGCTCTGAGGGCAGGACTGAGGACATCACTTGCACAGCCTCAAGCTGTTTCCTGACAGCACCACAGAGCCTTCCAACTGAAAACAATCCTCCTGCCCCTCAAAATTGCACATTATGAGAAATTCTTCCTCCTGCACTGAGAAAGCCACTTCTGAGCCGCTAGTTTATTTATGAAAGAGGAAGAAGGCACGGGACCAGATGATCTCTAAACTTCTTTGTAGCTTAAATTTCTACCCATCACCTGAGAAAAGTAACAGCAGAACATTACTAATCCATTAGAGTTTCTAAGGCTGTTTACCATGCTGCTGTGAGCAATCTAAAGTAGAATTAATAAAATATGGACTTTAGTGCCATGTCCAGAGGATACTTAATTATAAGGTTATTCTATTGGAGAGCTGAATATGTTCTTTGTGAAGTCTACCTTAAGATAATTCTGGCTATTCATTTTTTATCCTTAACAGAAGGAATACTTCAGTTGAAAATAGTACTGATTTTCCAAAATAGAATACTCTGAGCGGAGATGATAAAAGTAGAGCTAAATGCTAAAAAGAGAAATGAGATTTTGAAAAGAGGAAATGAACTTTCAAGGTAACAAATATTGAAGTTCCAGGCCCAGGGATGTGTCACAATTCAAAAGATTATCACATAATTACATATTATTGAGCTCCTCGAAAGGACAGACCTGGAGCCGATGAGTTCTCAGATGGTTGGTTCCGGTGAGTGGGGGACATGCATGAGTGGAATGGTCCTGACCAGAGAGAGAGTCATTGAGAGGTGCCAAGACTAGAAACCCGATTCTCAGTTCTCAAACCTGACTGCATACTGGACTAGGTGGAAAGGTTTAAAAAGTACGATGCTTGGCTCCTGCCCCTAGTGAGTCTGATTTAATTGCCCTGGGGTGTGGCCTGGGCATCAGGATTTTGCAAAGCTCCCCAGGTGACTCTAAGGTGCACTCAAGGGTGAAAACAAGCATGTGGAGGCCCGGGATCTCTTCCAGCTGGAGAATTTGCCTTTCTGGACCAGGCCCCATCCCTGCCCTTGAGGAGCTCTCTAATTGCTTTACTATTTCCCTTCTCTTGCCTCTTCGCATTTGCTCTACTTAGAAATTTTTGTCCTTCTTCCTTGAAGGTGAACTAACCACAACAAACAAAAGGAAATAAGCAATTATTACATCCAGGCAGCAACCAACTACTACCAATGATAGATATCTTAGTTTATGTAAGTACTCCATAAATAAATGCTGTATTAAAATCTGATGGAATGCCTTCCCCCCACTATGAGAACAAAAACTCATCCACACGTTGGGCTGTTGTCTGATGTGTGAGTCAACTTTGACTCCCAGAGTTTGTTAGTGTCTGATGGAAGCCCTCAGAGGCCATGTTATTTTCCAGGCTTTTTTTTTTTTTTTTTTTTTGAAAGGCAAGGCTTTTGTCACAAAATTTATAAACAAGGGGTCAGCAAACTACAGATCCATGGGCCAAATCCAGCCTGCTACCTACTTTGTTAATAAAGTTTCACTGGAACACAGCCATGCTCATTCATTCACTTTTGTGCTGCTTTTGCACAACAAGAGTAGTTGTGACAGAGACTATATGACCTAAAATGCAAATAATGTTTACTGTCTGGTCCTTTACAAATAATGTTTGCCAACCCAAGGAATACAGGCATTTCTAGGCTTCCATGTTAGCATTTGCCTATTGTGGTGGGTTTTAAAAATATGGTCAGTTCTTAACCCCTCCCTAAATCCATGTCCTGTTCAATGTGACTACAGCTGCCCCCGATGAGAATGGAACCCATTTCACTGGACCACTGAGTCTGGGCTGGTTTCGTGAGTTGTTTTGACCCACAGAATGCTGTGGAAGGGACACCGTACCCATCCCTGAGCCTAGTCTTCAAGAGCCATTGCATACTTTTGTTTGCTCTATTGGAACCCAACCTATGTGAATAAACCTCAGGGATCGCAAGAAACACACACAGTCCAGTTTACCCCGTTGCCTCAGCTAAAAGCCAGCCAACCTCCAGAGGCCGAGTTGCCCTGGTACTAGTACTAGTACTCACATGAGCCCAGCACAAATGGCCCATCTGGAGATTCATGGGCTAAATAAATGTCTGTGGTGTTTTAACCCATTATATTTTGGAGTGGTCTCTTACACAGCAAAAGCTAACAAGTACACCTATTGTAAGGAATTAGGCCTACAGGTTCTGTGATAGGATTTCCTTCTTTCCTCTCTGTTTTCAAAGCCAGACTATCTCAGTATTGTCCACAGGCTCCAATCAGAAAAACTGAAGAAGGGAACCACTATGGGAAGAAAAACATTATGCTTCCATGGCCCTTTCTCCAAACACTAAGAAAACAGACACAAAAAATATCACCTGGCTTTCGAATAGGAATAACAAATCTGTAAGGACCCACATATATTCTCATAGTTTCTTTAGGTAATACACATACATATGTATGTATTTGCCTGGGGTAGTACCAAACCAGTAACCTCCACCTTTGCACAAGATGTTCCTTCTGCCTAAAACCTCTTAACCCAGAGGTTTTATGGAGGATTTGGGTCTTAGTTAAGTGTCAATTCCTCACTGAAGCCCAATCTAATGAGCCAATTTACAATAGCCCCCTAAGATCTATCACACTACCACTGTTTTATTTTCTTCCTAGTACTCTTGCTGTATCATATTCAATTGATGTGTTTTCTTCTTCGTAGTCTCTCTCTCCCCACAGGAATTTACTCCATGACAAATTAGGGATTTCTTGCTTATTTTGTGCTGTACCCCCAGTACTTAGAAAAGCGCCCACCACATGGTAAATCTGGATTAGAAGATCGTCAATGAATGGTCTATTTTTGCTTCTCATAGGGCTAAAATAATTTTTATCTACAAAGTATCCCCTGTCAATGACTAAATTGAAGCAGCTGATTTTTGAGCAAATGAAAAAAGCAAAAGTGTAAGATTTTTAGTGGCCTAATATTTTCAGGAACAAATTATACAAAATCCTTTGTTATTCTTCATCTGTTTCCATGGCCACAATTTTTACCATCACACTAAGAGAACATGTCTTACTGTCACCAGAGCTGGCCACACTTCATAATAAAGCAGGTTGCTGTTTTTGTGTGGGAAACAGACACAGATGAAGTTTTCCATTCCATAAGACCCACAACAAACTGCAGCCCAGTATCTCAGCAGAACCCAAGGATTTAGAAGACCTAAAATCTACAAGCATGGAATGATACCCAATTAACAGAGATTAAAGTCCAAATATGACTCACACACGTATTGGAGATGCCAGGCAATGTCAAACAGTATCCAATCTTGTTTTGCAACCGGTTTAATGTTCTGTGCATTGTGGGGGCTGGAGACTGAGTTCCACTTTAAAAAGAAACATATAAGATACTCTGCTTCCCATCAAGAAGTGTAATGAGTAGGTTTCACCTATGCTCTCCCGCCCCAAATGATTGAACTGGCATTGGTGCCAAAAAATTGGAAATGTCTTAACATGCATTAATTGCTTAATGGTTGTGCTGTCTGCTTGAAAAGGGCGGGGTGGTATTTAAGTTGCCTAATGACTTTACATTTTCCCATGGCAAAATACTTGTGATTTGGTTATGCTATAATTAAAGAGTTACATAAACAAGGCTTTTGGAAACCAATGCTGGCTTCCTTGGGAGAGGGATTTTGGTCAGCTCCAGCTGGTATATTCAGGTCCTTCTGAAGGTGAAAACTACCACCCAACCATACCTCCCTTTCCCATTCAGAAGTCCACTCTGTTTTCATCCCTGCCTTTTTGTGTGCTTGGCGGAGTGTAGGTTAAAGTGGTAAGGGAGGCAGTGGAGGGAAGATTTTAAAAATAAACAACTTTAGTTTCCAGAGACAATTTCCAAAACAAGCTGAAGTATAAGTAATAGGGATACGCAGGATAAACTTAGAAGAGCCTAGTTACCCTGAAGCCAGACAGCCTAGCGATGAGAATCCCGAGGGCAGAGTAGGATGTGTCTTGTAAAAGCAGTTGACCAGATGTTTATTGCTGTAGAAGGAAGAGCCTTTGAACTCATGTGGTTTGCTCACATGTGCCCCAGAAACGATGTCCTCCAGGAGCACAGATGTTAAATTTCTTACCTAGAGGTCTCTTGCAGTGGGAAAAAGAATTCTTGGCAGTCAAGGGAGACTTTGAGCAGGGAAGATGGCATTCTGCCTCCCAAAGAAAGTGCACCAGTTAGGAAAATTTATAACGAAACCCAGGGTATGGCCTCAGATTTACATTGAATCCTTACCTTTGGGATTCACGAGGTCCTTTGTTATTTTGTTATTTTGTTATTTTTTATTTTTTTTTTAGATCCCTTACTGCAATCCTCTCAGTTTATAGACCTTTACAAAGAAGCTGGGAACAAGTGAGAGCAGGTGTCAGCTTATTGAACTTAAAAATGACTTTCAGAGTATATTTTCTTTTAATTTCCTACATTTCAGCCTTCTGTATGTTGTAATCTCTGCTAAGTTTAGTGGTGAGTCATTTGTCACATTCATTGATCCAAGTTTCCCACTGAGAATTCATAACCTATTCTTAAATAAAAACAAGTAGCAAATGACAATTTATTTTTCTTAGATATTTGCACCTCTTCAGCTTTCAAACATTTGAAATTAAATCTTATGAGCTTTTCATTTACTAAATAGCTAAAGCTAACAAACTGAATGAACTACAATCAGCTCACTTTTCAATTAGACTTACTGGCAATTCTTCCAAGGCTGGAACGTGAAGAGAGACAGCTTAGGGGCCCTGCCTTGTATACTGTGGTGGACTGAAGGCACTTTTGGTCCTATTCATGACTTCCCTACAGCCAAGCTCTTTGCATTAAGACCCTGAAACTCTTCCCAACAAGGCGTAGGGTCTATTCCCTCTCCAACTGAATTGTGACTGCCTGGTGACTTGTTTTTGTCAACAGAATATGGGAGAGCAAGGCCTTGCATGCTTCCCTTCTGTCTCTCAGAAACTTCAGCAGCCTCCATGTGAGCCAGCCTGGGCTAGCCTTTTGGAGGGTGAGAGGCACTTGGAGAAGATTTCAGTAGTCTCAGCCAAAGCCAACATAGACCAACCTCAAGTCAGCCGGCCCCCACACATCTGGGAGAGCCCAGGGAAGATCAGCAGAGCTGTCTCCCAAACCCCAGCTGACCACAGATGCAAAATCAAGCTCATCCAAGGCCAGCAGAACCACCTGCTGGCATGTTGTGATATTGTGATTTATAATATGAAATACATACTTTGTCTTCACTTCAGTTTCTGTCACAGAGCTCCTAAAGCCACTGGAATTTCCTAAGTGATGAGAGAAAAAAAAAAGAAAAAGGTGTCTTTTGTTACTTTAATGAGGTGACTTTGGATCACACCTTGCCAGAAGAACCAACCATGTGATTGGTGGGCTGGAATCTTCAGCCCCATTCCTTCAGTGGGTCATGGGAACCTCTGATTTATAGCCAATCAGAAATACAGGTAACAACCTGGACTTGTTGTTGGCATCTGAGGTGGAGCGCAGTCTTGTGTAACTGAGTCCTTAATCTGGGAATCTGGGAAGACAGTGTCAGCTTTGAGTTGAATTGTAGAATACCCAGCTGGTATGTGAGAACTCCTTGGTGTTCTTGGTGGAGGGGGGGGAATGTAAACACTGGAACTGGTGACCAGAAGCTTTACATGTAAACTCAGAAGCAATAAAAGATGCCTCCATTTTTGAGGCCCTAAGTTTTGAAGGGGCTTGTTATACATTAATACTTAACTAACAAAAATATTTAAAGAAGAAATGTTAAGAATCATGGTTACACCCACATAGGTATGCAGTTAAGATCCTGGCATTCTTACTATGTAGATGAAGATACTGACTGAGTGGAACATTGGTCAGTAATGATCAAATGTGTACTGGAAACCAATGAGACTCAAGACAGTTATGCTAGGATCTGCACAGGGATAAAGCAGGAAACCCCATAGGCATGGTGCCTGTCCTCAGAGATCTTAGAGTCCATCAAAGATCAGAGATATTTCAAACTATTGAAATTGAAATGACAGTGAGGAATAAAAGGAATGGTAGTTCCCAGTCCTGTCAACACATTAGATTTATCTGGAGATTGAGTAATATACCAGTGGTGGGTCCCACTGCAAACCAATTAAAGCAAAATCTCTGTGGGTAGTGCTTGGATATGAGTATTAAGGATTATCAGTCTACAGTGTTTTTTAGAGTGGCCTTTAGACCAGCAGCAGCAGTATCATCTTCGAGTTTATTAGAACATGACAATCTCAGGTCCCACCCCTGATCTGCTGAGTCAGAACTGGGGGATCGGGCATGGGAACAGGAACCTATATTCCAACAAATTCTGCGTGTGATTCTTAGGTGAGGTAAATTTTGAGAAACACCAGTCTAGAATTGTGAGGCAGTAAAACCTGCCAGTAACCATCGATCACACACAGGGACATATGCACAAATATTATGAGAAGAAAGCAAAACAGTAGGGCTGTTTTCCTAGACCTAAAGATGAGACAGAGATGTATAGAGTTTTCAGCTATGAATATGGGTGATCTATATAACGAAAGCTTATGTGATACTCATTTTAACTTTGATCATGATTTAAATGTTCTATGAGCTTACTCTGTTTAAATTTCCAGAAATGTTTTCTCCCAAATACCAGAGTTTATACCTTTATATAGTACAGTGGTTTAAAGGTACGAGGTGTATAGTTTTCAATTAAGTTTGTGATAGAACTTTTTAAGATATGCCTTTGTTTCTGGATAAGCTTAGAGGCTAACTCAGATTTAGTTATTCTTTGGAGGATCACTCTCCCTCAAATTAATGAAATCATCTGTCTTGATTTCCCTGACACAGTACTAGTTTATGCTTGTTGTTCTGCCATAATTATTATTTTTTTAAAGATTTTATTTTTTATTTATTCATGAGAGACAGAGAGAGGGAGAGAGAGAGAGAGGCAGAGGGAGAAGCAGGCTCCCAAGGAGCAGGGAGCCCAATGCGGGACTCGATCCCAGGACTCCGGGATCATGACCTGAGCCGAAGGCAGACGCTTAACCATCTGAGCCACCCAGGCACCCGTTCTGCCATAATTATTAATAGCACCCCTTCACTCTTAGAAGTGTCCCAATTTAGACAATAAATCATATGATCACCTTAGGTAAGATCGATAATAGCACTATCTTTTGGAATCAAGTAAGCTTTGCCTTTAAAAAAAAAAAAAAACTATTACTAGATGCAAACATTCGAGAAATCAGTCTCTTTGGAACTACTCGTCCTCCAGACCATTTCAGGTCTTTACACCTGCCACTTTGAAATCTTCCAAAAAGCCTCTTCCGCTAATTTGCAGAATGCATTTATTCACTGCTTGGAACCTCTTTAAGCTGCTGATCTGTTGTCTCTAAAAAGATGGTAACAATGTTAGCCTCACAAGGTTGTTTCTGGTAAGGATCAAATGAACAAACAGAAGTAGATCATGCTCCTTGACATATGGTAAATGCTAGGAAAATAGCAGATCTATAAAAGAGTGATGATACTTTTCTGAGCCAAAAGGTAATATTTATATGATAATATGAGTATACCCTGAGGCTATGAGTAAGGAGAGACTTTCCCCAGAATTGAGAACAATACCTGCTGCTCATTAAATGGGAGGTACATGGGTGAACAGACAGTACCATCTGACATGAAGGTGTTCTGGAAAATCTAGGGAGAATGATCACTAAACTAGACAAGATCACTGTTTAATGAATATTTACAAGATGACAGATATTTCTGGATACTTTATATGCAACTCTTCATTTGGCTTTATCAGAAATTCTGTAAGGTATGTGATTACTTTTCTTAATTCTCAAATGAGGAAGCAGAGACTCAAAGAGCTTACATACCCCAAATCACAGAGACAGACTGTAAAAACAGGGTTTGAATCCAAATCTATCAGTAAAACTCATGTGTTTGTCAAGAACTGTGAAGAGTCTGAAACTTTACCCTGTGTGCAAGCTGCTAACCAGCCTATGACCATATTACGGTTACTAGCAGAAGACATGAGTTTGTGAAGTCAGAGATGAGGAACTTGATAACATACTGCACAGAAAACAGCATATTTGTGTTAGTTCCTTTTGCCTCCAAGTCATGTGGGGTGATGTGGAAAGCCAAAGGAACTCAGAGTTTAAGGAACCCAAGTATTTTATAATGAGCAGTATTCATGCCTGGCCTTTGCTCTAAAGGGAGACACCATCTCTTTGCTCCAAAGCTATAAGCAAACTTTCCTTTTGCTCCAGAGGGAGTCTTTATCTTCTAAGACTGTTCTCTGTATAACATCCATGAAAAGATATTCCAGAACTGTGTAGTCAGTGCCTCTGCTCATAAAACAATGTCCATGTCCACAATTTTTACCATCACACTAAGAGAACATGTCTCACTGTCACCAGTGCTGGCCACACTTCATAATAAAGCAGGTTGCTGTTTTTGTGTGGGAAACAGACACAGATGAAGTTTTCCATTCCGTAAGACCCACAACAAACTGCAGCCCAGTATGAAGGACCCAAGGATTTAGAGAATCCCACAAAGAGAAAAGTGAGCAACCCATGAAGAATTCTCTCTCAAAGTGTATTCCATCAAACCACCATGTTCTAGTTAATGCTGTTTAACAAAATGCCCCAAGCTTAGTAACATAAAATCACAACCGTTTTACTATGCTCATAGATCCTGTGCCTCAGGACTTTGTGCTAGGCACTGACATAATGACTTATCTCTGGATCCATGATCTTTCAGACTCCAGATGGGTAGCCAGGCAAGGCGCTGCCCTAAATTGCTAGGGGCTAGAATTTTTCTAGAGACTCTTCATTCACATGTCTATACCCTGGGCTGGGATTACCTTGAGGCTGGGCTCAGCTGGGACTGTTTCTTGAAGTGTCTCCTTATAGGTTTCTTCATTTGGTTTGGCTTATTACAACATGCAAAGATGGGCCCAAGAGTTAAGTACTCTAAGCAGCATCCAGACAGCAAATATTAACAAAACAAAACAACAACAACAAAAACAGAAAGAAGCTCCAGGGCCTTTTACAATCTTCTATCTTCTGAAATCACATAAGCAACTCCCACCATCCTGACTGGTTGAAGCAGTAATAAGCCACCTAGATTCAGGGCCCTTCATTTGATCACTGACCATGTAGGGAGGAATGTCAAAGAAACTGGGGGGCCATGTTTGATAATGACTCACACTGACCCCAGAATCATGAGTGGGTGTTTTCCTGACTCCCCTGCTTGACATTCTCTCTTCTTCTATTCTTTTTCTAGGTACCCAGTGCCTTTTAATTATGTACATTCTATGTAAAAATTTGCCCCTTAATCAAATTTCCATACATCCTACTTCTTACCCTTTTTGATTAGACTATTCTATCAGCGTGGATTATACCTGCTAAGGTTTAGTATGAATTACTTTAATGAAATAATTTCCTAAAGGGTGAACAAATGTAAAACTTCCAGAAGGGTCTCAATATATTAAATGGGGAATGAACTAATTCAAATGAACCATAATTAGAAGGTATGGAGACTATCACTAATCTAAGAAGCCCATCTTGTACATTCTCTTGCTTTCCATGTATTTTTCATCTCCCCCCAAGCCCTGACACTGTCCCAAACTAAAAAACAAACAAGAGCACTCTGTCATTTTAATTGAGATGCTATCAGTTAGCTATTTTACTGGGTGCTCCCTCAAAGATACGTTTTCCTTCTTGTGCAGTTGTTCTAATTTCATTACCATATTTCATAGTATCTAAAATGCCTTTAATTATAAAATGCACTGTTATTTTATGTACCACTAAGGAAAAACTACTAATCTATAACACTATGATTTATCTTTGATAAGAAATAAGATTGTATACTTGCTGACAGTCTTAAGACTTATTTAGACATACATATTTATTCTATATCACTCATGTATACATGAAAATAAAGACATAAGCAAAATCAATTAGTTAAGACATTCCTGAGACATCTTTATAGTCAGAGTGGGATGACATTTCACAGCAGATTGTCATTTCTGTATTTTCGCAAGCAATATGGTCCTTTGGGCCGTAAGAGTGTTGGAGATGTGTCTTTCTTAAGAGAGTACTCCATTATCTTCTCTGAGATTTCCTCCCAAGTAGCTGGTGCTCTGGTGCTGGAGCTTTCTTGGTATGCAACAAGCAATCCTTTTGCAGTATTAAAATATAACTTAGCTTCACGAACTTCATATTCTTACTTTCTTGAGTTCTATGGTAAACGTGGTTATTGCCTTGCAAAAGCATAAGAGGCTATGGTAATTCCTCCAACAGTGAATATTTACTATCACATTTACATCCTGCTGTTCTATTTCCATGCCTTTCTGTGTATGTAGTAACATTTTGAATGCTGAATCACGGTTTAATTTTTTTGAAGATATTTTAAAGAGACATTAAACTCAAATGTGTAATCAGACAATGCACATACCTCAAGTTATATGAAGATGACGGGACTTATTTTTTTTTAAGATTTTATTTATTTACTTGAGAGAGAGAGAATGAGAGACAGAGAGCACAAGAGGGAAGAGGGTCAGAGGGAGAAGCAGACTCCCCACTGAGCAGGGAGCCCAATATGGGACTCAATCCCGGGACTCCAGGATTATGACCTGAGCCGAAGGCATTCGCTTAACCAACTGAGCCACCCAGGCGCCCTATTTTAAATATTTGTAATCAGTTACTATATGTACTTGTTGGCTGGCCAAAAAATAAATAAGTGAAAAGATATCAATGAATTTTTTTAAGATTTTATTTATTTGAAAGAGCGTGGGCGCATGCACAAGCAGTGGGAGGGGCACAGGGAGAGGGTGACGGTGAGAATCTCAAGCCGACTCCACAATGAGCACGGAGTCGGATGCAGGGTTTGATCTCATGACCCTGAGATCATGATCTGATCTGAAACCAGGAGTGGGATGCTTAACAGACTGAGCCACCCAAGAGACCTAAGAGATCAGCAACTTTAAGATATATTCCAATTTCAGTTATAGGAAAATATGAAAAAAATGTATATATTAGTCTAAATGAAAAATTACATTTAGGGAACCACCAATTCTAGTTTTTAAGAATTTGGCCAGGCAATCATGGTATCTAAATGCTGTGGGGTTAAAAATAGAACACAGGCTTTTTTTTTTTTATTGTTATGTTAATCACCATATATTACATCATTTGTTTTGGTGTAGTGTTCCATGATTCATTGTTTGTTCATAACACCCAGTGCTCCATGCAGAATGTGCCCTCTTTAATACCCATCACCAGGCTAACCCATCCCCCTACCCTCCTCCCCTCTAGAAACCTCAGTTTGTTTTTCAGAGTCCATCATCTCTCCTGGTTCGTCTCCCCCTCTAACTTACTCCCCTTCATTCTTCTTCTCCTGCTATCTTCTTCTTTTTCTTTTTTCTTAAAATATGTTGCGTTATTTGTTTCAGAAGTACAGATCTGTGATTCAGCAGTCTTACACAATTCACAGCGCTCACCGTAGCACATACCCTCCCCAATGTCTATCACCCAGCCACCCCATCCCTCCCACCCCCGACCACTCCAGCAACCCTCAGTTTGTTCCTGAGATTAAGAATTCCTCATATCAGTGAGGTCATATGATACATGTCTTTCTCTGATTGACTTATTTCACTAAGCATAACACCCTCCAGTTCCATCCACGTCGTTGCAAATGGCAAGATCTCATTCCTTTTGATGGCTGCATAATATTCCATTGTGTATATATACCACAGCCTTTTAAAGTAAGACTCTGTCATTATGAGAAGTCCACTGCAGGATGAACAGAAGAGGGGAGGCGATTAGCAGCACTCAGAAGCTGATAATCACACACAAACTCCATCCTTTCAAACACCAAAATTACATTTTTTATACCCAAGTGCACCCTAAGCCTTCTCCCAGTGTTGGTGTGTGGTCAGCAAGGAAAAAGGGGCTTAGTGATACACAGGTAACAGAAAAGAGACCCTGTAGTCTGCAGGGAAGGAAGCATTGACCTCATGATACTGGAGGAAGGGGAAGAATTTGAAAGTACACTTTATAAAAGATTATGTGGAGGGCGCATGGGGAGTTCAGTTGGTTAAGGGTCCGACTTCATTTTGGCTCAGGTCATGATCTCAGGGTCGTGAGACCGCGCCCCGACTCAGGCTCCATGCTGGAGCCTGCTGAAGTTCCCCCTGTGCCCCCACCCTTCCCACCCCGTCCTCACTCACACATGCCCACGGGCACTCTCTCTCTTAAAACAAACAAAAAAAGATTATGTGGAAGAGGCACTGAAGACATTCCTTAGAAAGGGGTCAAGGTGTGCACAGTAACATATTAAGAATCTATCATTTTATTAAGAATTTAACTTTCTGTAACCAATGACCACAACATACTATCCTATTATAGAGGGGCTTACTTCCTCAACAAAATAAAAATAAGAGTACACAAAGAAAACTTACTGTGAGAAAAGTGTGTTTCTCTCTGAAATGGAAAATCCCTCTGTGTGCTTATGAAAGGAACTAAACAGTGAACACTAAACACTGAAAATATTGTTTATTTAGAAATTAAGTGTTTATTTCTATTATTTAGGAATGAACCTGGAACAGTAAAAGGGGTCCTCCTCTTTTCTGTGTCTGCCAGCAAAATTAATGGTAGGCATCTGAAAATAATACAGCTTAACATCTTTAAAAATGCTCTATAACTTTTCAACTCTGATCTTTCCTCCACCTTTGTAAATTAGTGCAGTTTTCCTCTCTCTACAAGTTGTATGTTCTTCCTCTCCCTTGAAAAATTTGCATTTTTACTTTGGGCTTTCCTTTTGTCTGCTACTTTTCTTAACACAATTCAGTTTAGCACCTCTGCAAAAATCAATAAATACTTCAAAATTCTCTGAAACTTGGGTTCTCTGAATGGAAAATCTTTTTTTTTTTTTTTTTTAAGATTTTACTTGAGTTAGAGCTAGCAAGCTAAAGAGCAAGAGGAGGGGGGATGG
This sequence comes from Zalophus californianus, assembly GCF_009762305.2. Taxonomy (NCBI): domain Eukaryota; kingdom Metazoa; phylum Chordata; class Mammalia; order Carnivora; family Otariidae; genus Zalophus; species Zalophus californianus. The sequence goes on along the minus strand of NC_045602.1, from coordinate 103,075,184 downwards.
GCAGAGGGAGAGGGAGAAGCAGACTCTCTGCTGAGCAGGGAGCCCAACTGGGGACTTGATCCAAGGACCCTGGGATCATGACCTGAGTCGAAGGCAGATGCTTAACTGACTGAGCTACCCAGGAACCACTGAAGGGAAAATCTTTTTTTATTATTATTATTTATTATTATTTTTTAAATGATTTTATTTGACAGAGCACGTCTGAGCACAAGCAGGCAGAATGGCAGGCAGAGAGAGAGGGAGAAGCAGGCTCCCTGCTGAGCAGAGAGCCCAACACAGGGCTTGGTCCCAGGACCCTGGGATCATGACCTGAGCTGAAGGCAGATGCTTAACTGACTGAGCCATCCAGGCATCCCTGTTGAAAACCTTTAAATGAATTATTTTCCAATGGGTTTATTTCAGATTTGAATTACTATTCAAGTGTTTTAACACTATACCCAAACTCAATGTTTCTCATAACTAGGCTTCCATCTTCAGAATTCCCTGTGTGTTGAATGTTCTCATGCTATGTATCTCTGACTTCCTCTGTCTCTGACCTCTAGACGCAGATTTAAAAGACTCATGTGATAGGTCAGGTCTGCCTCACACCCATCTCTATTAATATCCCTTTCTCATAGTTTACTGTGCTATAACCTAATCACAGGAGTAAAAGCCATCATATTTATAGTCTTAAAGATTATACAGGATGTATGCACCAGGAGGCTGGGTTCTTGGGGGCCCACCTTAGAATTTGGCCCATCATACAGAGGTTTGAACATGTTACAGGAGTAATGAGGATGATGAACCAAAGTCCATCCAGGCATCTGGAGAAGACAGAAAGGGATAGTGCTTGATGGGGTCTTAAAATATAAATAGAATATTTCCAAGATGCAGGGGGCATCAAAAAAATGGCAAATGTGCATTCTGAGGAAACAGTGTATACAAATGCACGGATTTTTAAGAGGACATTTAAGAAGTCAAAAAACTTTTCAGAGACAAGAGCATAGAACATGTAGGGTAGACATCAGCATGAAATATAGGCTCCATGATCCACAGAGCAATATGAGGGAGCAAAGCTGGGTTCAAAGCTACCTGGTTACATGACCAAATCCCCCAACCAACCCATACTCCACTTCCTCCATGGTTAAATGCACAGCCTCAATCAAACCAATGTTTGGCAAATAGTGACCTCTGGAGCCCAAGTTTTTTGAGGGGAGCTGTCTAATGTACGCTATAGGCTGGTAAAGGGTTTAGGAAGACTAGTGCCCATCTCTGGCGCCCTCACTCTGAGTTTAGTCAGAGCCCAGCTCTGGATCTGGCTCCAAATAGATATGGTCAGGCTTCACATAAGGTTTCACTACAGCCACATGCGAAAGAAGGAAACTGGGCCATTTCCTTACACCACACACAAAAATAGACTCAAAATGGATCAAAGATGTAAATGTGAGACAGGAGTCCATCAACATCCTAAAGGAGAACACAGGCAGCAACCTCTTCAACCACAGCCGCAGCAACTTCTTCCTAGAAACATTGCCAAAGGCAAGGGAAGCCAGGGCAAAAATGAACTATTGGGACCTCATCAAGATAAAAAGCTTTTGCACAGCTAAAGAAACAGTCAACAAAACCAAAAGACAACTGACAGAATGGGAGAAGATATTTGCAAATGACATATCAGATAAAGGACTAGTATCCAAAATCTATAAAGAACTTATCAAACTCAACACCCAAAGAACAAATGGTCCAATCAAGAAATGGGCAGAAGACATGAACAGACTTTTTTCCAAAGAAGACATCCAAATGGCCAACAGATACATGAAAAAGTGCTCAGCATTGCTCGGCATCAGGGAAATCCAAATCAAAACCTCAATGAGGTATCACCTCACACCAGTCAGAATGGCTAAAATTAACGAGTCAGGAAATGACAGATGTTGGCAGGGATGCGGAGAAAGGGGAACCCTCCTACACTGTTGGTGGGAATGCAAGCTGGTGCAGCCACTCTGGAAAACAGTATGGAGGTTCCTCAAAAAGTTGAAAATAGAGCTACCCTATGACCCAGCAATTGCACTACTGGGTATTTACCCCAAAGATACAAATGTAGGGATCTGAAGGGGTATGTGCACCCCGATGTTTATAGCAGCAGTGTCCACAATAGCCAAACTGTGGAAAGAGCCAAGATGTCCATCGACAGATGAATGGATAAAGAAGAAGTGGTATATATACACAATGGAAATTTGCAGCCATCAAAAGGAATGAAATCTTGCCTTTTGCAATGACTCGGATGGAAATGGAGGGTATTATGCTGAGCGAAATAAGGGAATCAGAGAAAGACATGTAGCACATGATCTCACTGATATGAGGAATTCTTAATCTCAGGAAACAAAGGGTTGCTGGAGTGGTGGGGGGTGGGAGGGATGGGGTGGCTGGGTGATAGACATTAGGGAGAGTATGTGCTATGGTGAGCGCTGTGACTTGTGCAAGACTGTTGAATCACGGACCTGTACCTCTGAAACAAATATTATATGTTAAAAAAAAAAAAAGAAGAAGAAGAAGATAGCAGGAAGGGAAAATTGAGGCGGGGGAAATCAGAGGGAGAGACAAACCATGAGAGACTATGGACTCTGAGAAACAAAATGAGGGTTCTAGAGGGGAGGGGGGTGGGGGGATGTGTTATCCTGGTAATGGGTATTAAAGAGGGCACATATTGAATGGAGCACTGGGTGTTATGCACAAACTATGAATCATGGAACACTACATCAAAAACTAATGATGTAATGTATGGTGATTAACATAACATAACAAAATAAAAAAAAACTATACATACTCTCACCACCAATCGCACTCCTTGTTATTTACCCAAATGTGCTGAAAACCTATGTCCACACAAAAATGTGCACATGGATATTTATGGCAGCTTTATTCATAATTGCCAAAACTTGGAAGCAACCAAGATGTCCTACAGTAGGTGAATGGATAAACTGGAATATTATATAGTACCTAAAAGACATGAGCTATCACGTCATGGAAAGACATGAAGGAAACTTAAATATGCATTAAGTGACAGAAGAAAATCTGAAATGCTACATACTGAATGATTCCAACCATATGACATTCTGAAAAAGGCAAAACCACAGAAACAGTAAAATATTAGTGATTTCCAAGTGTTAAGATGGAGATAGGGAGAGATGAATGGGCAAAGCACAAAGGATTTTTAGGCATTGAAACTACTCTGTATGATACTATATGGTGGATACATGTCATTGCACATTTATCAAAAGCCATAGGATGTACAACACCAAGAGTAAACCCTAATGTAATCCATGGACTTTGGGTAATGTATCACTATAGATTCACTGACTCTAACAAATGTAGTACTCTGGATATTGATAATAACAGAGGCCATGAATGTGATAAGGTAAGACGGGAAAAGGGCATATAGAAATTATCTATACTTTCTCTTAATTTCGTGGTGAACCTAACACTGTTCTAAAAATAAGTCTATTTAAGATATAAAAAGAAAAAAAATGACAATATCAATAATCTGTTAATAAATTGCAAAAGCTATACTGAGAAACACTCACATTTAAGTTCTCTTTCTACTTTGCCTTTATCTGAAAAAATTTCAGAAGGCTCAGTTAATGATAAAAAGCAGGCATAGGAAACAAATTGTAACAAAGCACATAAAATGACAAGGATCTATATCTTGGCCAATTTTATTATCATTGCTCAGGACACTCCAGGGATTTGGCTCACATATGCTTGGATAACATTTTAAGACTGACTCTACTGTGTGCCTTGATCATCCTGGGGTTGGATGAACAATGAGCATTCCCAAGGGTCAGAGAATAACTTTGTTTTCTTGATAATCAAATGACAGGAAGAATACAGATCATTTATTTTTGTCCTCAAGTCTTTGTTCAAACATTAGATTTTTACCACCTTTTAAAACTTACAGCCAGTTCTTCAGCACTCTTGATCACTATTACCTATTATTTTTCCAAAGTACTGATTATCTTCTAACTACAATGTACTTTACACATTTATTATGCTTATTCATTATTGTCTGCCTACCCCCATCCTTCTCCCATTAGAGAGTAAACTTTACGTGGGCAGGAACTTTATTAAGACTTGTTTTCCAATATATCTCAAGTGCCTAGAACAAGGTCTGGTATTAGTAAGTGCTTGATAAATATCTGTTATCTGTTTAAATTGTGTATTGATTATTTTCCTTGAAGGAAATAATTCCCCCTTTTCTTTCAAAAGAACTCTTCTCCTGCATTTATTTTATTCCTCCAAGTTGACTTATCTCTCCTTACCTCAAGAGCATTGAAAAGTAAAGGAACTGAGGCATAAAAATGGGACAGGAGTTTGATGCATTAACTTCATTCATGATGAAGTCATTTTTCCTTCCAGTTTTTAAAGATTTTATAATAGAATATACACAATAAGCATAAAACTTAATGGATTTTTGTATTCTCAACACCCCTGTGTAACCAACTGCCAGATATTACCTTTCCCAGAAGTACCCTTGGGTTGACTCCAAAGATAAACCCTACCTTGAATGTTATTACCAATGATTAGTACTGTTTTAGGACTTTAATACATGGAATCGTACAGTGTGGGCTCTTTTGTGTCTGGTTTGCTTCCCTCAACATTGTGTTGTGAGAGTTATCTACACTACTGTGTGGAGCTGCAGTTTGCTCGTTCTCACTGTGTATAATAACATTCCAGTGTGTGAGTATGCCACAGTTAATTTATAGATTCTACTATTTATATTATTCTACTAGGTAGCTTCGTCTCTGTATTTTACACTTAGAGGGCACGTTGGTTGGAAGTGTCCTGACTCTTGGAACCAGAGGTGAATAAAGCTCAACATTCAAATTAAACCACTTGACCAAGGCCAGGTCTTTCCTCTATTCCCATAAAAGTCAGTGCCGCTTGACATCTCTTGCCAGGCTGGCTTGCTACAAAATCAGCTTCTTGCCAGGTTCCTGAGGAAATGCAGGCACACCCAGCATATTGTGATGTTGTGGTAGTTTTATCAGTGATGGGAGATATCGCAGAGGAGAAATTGCATTGTTTACTTCAGAGTTTCTCTCCCTCCCTGCCCCTCCTTCCCTCATTCTCTCTCTCAAACACACACACACACACACACACACACACTCCTTTGTTCAATTACTGTTTTCCCTTGGTAGCTACCCCTCATATCCCTGTATGCCCTTCTGAAAATCCTCATACTGATTTATGAACCTTCTAGTGAATCAGAGAATCCTGAGCAGAGTCCCTCTCTTCCCCTTTCCCTCTCCATGTCTCTCTCTCCGTCTCGTTCTGCCTGTTTTTCTTAAGAGGAAAGGCTCCTAGGATACTGGAGAACACTGTGGTATAAAACTACAGGAAGAGACAGGCAGCAGGGGAGGAAACAAACTCCACAAGAAAAAGCATACTCATTCACATAAAGAAGTCCTTGATCTTTTATAAATCATGGACCCTGCTCATGGAATCTTTTTCAGATAAGGGTTTCAATGTGTAAAGTAAGACAGGTAAGAATAAGGGAAAGCAATTAAAGTTACCTAAATACATAAAAATTAACATATTTGAGATTAAGTCATATATGTCCTTCTCTAGTCACAACTGAAAAAATCAAGGACTGGATCTAATTATTTCATAATTTCATAGAAGTGATGAGTGTGAAAGAGATTTGGAGAGATTTGTAATAATAGTAATATGACAAGGAAATATCTATGATTTCTATGTGTGACAGTCATGGGGACTGTAAATTCTGTTGTCACCTATACCCAAAACCAACAGAAATGGTTAGTTTTAGCTAGAAATGAGTGAAAATAAAGGTGTAGGCCAAAAACAACAGGTGTTGGTGAGGATGTGAAAAAAAGGAACCCTCCTGCAACTGTTGGTGGGAATGCAAACTGGTATAACCACTTTGGAAAACAGTAGAGAGATTCTTCAAAAAGTTAAAAATCAAACTACCTTATGCTCCTGCAATCACACTACTGGGGATTTACCCAAAGAATACGAAAACACTAATTCAAAGAGATACATGCACCCCAATGTTTATAGAAGCATTGTTTAAAATAGTCAAGGTATAGAAGCAGCCCAAGTGTCCATCAATTGATGAGTAGATAAAGAAGATGTAGTATGTGTGTATTGTATTTTATATATATATGTTTATATAAATAAATATGTATATGTAAATGTATAAACATGATACATATAAAATATGTATTATGTGTATATATAAAATATGTATTATATGTATTATATGTAATATATATGTATTAGATATATAATAGAATACTATTCAGCCATAAAAAGAAAGAAATCTTGCCATTTGCAACAATATGGATAGAGCTAGAGATTACAGTGCTAAGTGAAATGAGTCAGAGAAAGACAAATACCGTATGATTTCACTCATATGTGGAATTTAAGAAACAAAACAAACAAGGGAAGACTAGAGAGTGACAAAGAAACAGACTCTTAATTATAGAGAACAATCTGATGGTCACCAGAGGGGAGGAGGGATGAGGGATGGGTTAAGTAGCTGATGGGAATTAAAGAGTGCACTTGTCATGATTAGCACTGGGTAGTGTATGGAACTGTTGAGTTACTATACTGTACACTTGAAACATAACACTGTATATTAACTGTAATTAAAATAAAAACTTAAAATAGTGTAGGCTTTTTTCTTATCCACATGTAAATTATTTTCTGAATTATTTTCTATTTATACTGTTATTTATTTCTTAATTCTATGTTAGAGAACATTCTCCAATTGATATACTTTGAAATTTGTTGAGATTAGTCTTATGCCTTAGGTTATGGTCAATTTGTGTAAATGTTTCATTTATGCTACAAAATAAGGGGTATTCTGCGGTTGTTGACTACATGTTCTGTATTTATAAGGTCAAGTGTATTAATTGGGCCAATCTTCTATGTTATCACTGGCTTCTCTGCTTGCCTCTTCTATGAATTATTGACAGGAGAGCATTTTATTCTCTAAATAGGACTGTGAATTTCTCTATTTTCTTCAGTGATTTTTGTCAATGTTTTATTTTATACAGTTAGTATTGTTTTACTTTCCTAGTGAATCAAGTATTTTCATCTTTAGAAGGGACTCTCGGGGCACCTGGCTGGCTAAGTCAGTTGAGAGTTCAACTCTTGATTTCAGCTCAGGTCATGATCTCAGGATGCCGGGCTTCACATTCAGTGGGGAGTTTGCTTGGGATTCTGCCTCTCCCTCTGCCCCTTCCCCTGCTCGCTCGCTCTCACTCTCTCAAATAGATAAATAAATCTTAAGAAAAAAAAAAGAAGGGAATCTCTTGATTTCTAAAATTGCTTTTGATCTTAAAGTCCATTTTTTTTCCTGATAAAAGAGCTACACTGATTTTTGGTTAATGAATGCATGGCATCTCTCTCACATCCTTTGTTTTCATTTTTCATGTTCTCACATTTTAGAAACACCTCTTATAAATAGGATATTATCGATTTTTAATTGGTTTTTAAAATCCAAACCGTGGGGTGCCTAGGTGACTCAGTCGTTAAGCGTCTGCCTTTGGCTCAGGTCATGATCCCAGAGTCCTGGGATCAAGCCCCACATCGGGCTCTTTGTTCAGCGGGAAGCCTGCTTCTCACACTCCCCCTGCTTGTGTTCCTACTCTTGCTGTCAAATAAATAAAAAATCTTTAAAAAAAAATAAAATCCAAAACGTTCACCCTTTTGCAGCAGAGAACGAAGACACACCATGCCTGAACTGCTGACTCACATTAACTATGAGAGAAAATATATTATTTTAAGTCACTAAGTTTGTGGTAATGTTGTAACGCAATGATAGATAATTTAAATACACTGATTTTTAGGTCTTTCAGTGGTAACCCTAAAAAAAATAAGCATGTATCTTTTTTTTAATATTTTATTGTTATGTTAATCACCATACATTACATCATTAGTTCTTGATGTAGTTAGTATTCCATGACTCATTGTTGGTGCATAATACCCAGTGCTCCACGCAGAACGTGCCCACTCTAATACCCATCACCAGGCTAACCCATCCCCCCAACCCTCTCCCATCTAGAACCCTGTTTGTTTTTCAGAGTCCATCGTCTCTCATGGTTTGTCTCCCCCTCCGAGTCCGCCCCCTTCATTCTTCCCCTATCTTTTTTTTAACATATATTGCATTATTTGTTTCAGAGGTACAGATCGGTGATTCAGCAGTTTTGCACAATTCACAGCGCTCACCATAGCACATACCCTCCCCAATGTCTATCACCCAGTCACCCCCTCCCTCCCACCCCCCCCCACTCCAGAAACCCTCAGTTTGTTTCCTGAGATTAAGAATTCCTCATATCAGTGAGGTCATGATACATGTCTTTCTCTGATTGACTTATTTCACTCAGCATAACACCCTCCACTTCCATCCACGTCATTGCAAAAAGCAAGCTCTCGTTCCTTTTGATAGCTGCATAATATTCCATTGTATATATATACCACATCTTCTTTATCCATTCATCTGTCGATGGACATCTTGGCTCTTTCCATAGTTTGGCTATTGTGGACACTCCTGCTATAGATATCAGGGTGCAAGTAACCCTTCAGATCTCTGTGCCTCCTGGATTTTGATGCCTGTTTCCTTCACCACATTAGGGAAGTTCTTTGTTATAATTTGCTCCAATATACCTTCTGCCCCTCTCTCTCCTTCTTCTTCTTCTGGGATCCCAATTATTCTAATGTTATTTCATCTTATGGTATTGCTTATCTCTCAAATTCTGCCCTCGTGATCCAGTAGTTGTTTCTCTTTTTCTCAGCTTCTTTATTTTCCATCAATTCGTCTTCTATAGCACTGATTCTCTCTTCTGCCTCATTTATCCTAGCAGTGCCCCCATTTTTGATTGCACCTCATTAATAGCCTTTTTGATTTCGACTTGGTTAGATTTTAGTTCTTTTATTTCTCCAGAAAGGGTTTCTCTAATAACTTCCACGCTTTTTTCAAGCCCAGCTAGTATCTTTAAAATCATGATTCTGAACTTTAGGTCCAACATCCTACTAATATCCGTATTGAGTAGGTCCCTGGCAGATGGTCCTACCTCTTGTTCTTTTTGTTGAGGTGATTTTTTTCCATCTTGTCATTTTGTCCAGAGGAGAATAGATGAATGAGAGAACAAAATGCTAACAGGGTAACAACGTCCCCAGAAAATATACTCTAAACAAATCAGAAAAGACCTGAAACCAGGGGAAAAGAAAGAAAAAAGAGAAAAAAAAGAAAAAGATAAAAACAAAAACAGAAAACAAATAAAACAGAATATGATCAAATATGATCAGGCTGGTGCATAGATCAGTGCCACACATTAGATTTTGGGTGTATTTTGGTTAGAAGAAAGTGCTTCCCAAAATTTTAAAGAAAGAAAGACTTATATATGTACAAAATAAGGGTTGATACGATGAAGGGATGGAATTTGACTGTAAAGATGAAAATTATAAAAAATTTTATAAAAGGAATTGATAAGAAGTTGTTTGAGAAAAGAAAGGAGGATTAAAAAAAAAAAGAAAAAAAGAGGGAGAGAATGTGATCAGGCAGGAGACTAGAACAAAGCCATACACTAGAGATTTAGGGTATATTTTGATCTGTTAGAAGAAACTGTACCTCAAAATTTTAAAGAGAGAACAACTTATATATATATATGCCAAAAATAAGGGTAACTACTATGAAGGGATAGAATATGACTCTAAAAATGGAAAATAAAAATTTTTTATTTTATTTATTTTATTTTTTTAAAGATTTTTATTTATTTGAGAAAGAGAGAGAATGAGAGATAGAGAGCACAAGAGGGAAGAGGGTCAGAGGGAGAAGCAGACTCCCCGCTGAGCAGGGAACCCGATGTGGGACTCGATCCCGGGACTCCAGGATCATGACCTGAGCCGAAGGCAGTCGCTTAACCAACTGAGCCACCCAGGCGCCCGAAAATAAAAATTTTTTAAAAAAGGGATAAGTTGTTGGTTGAAAAAGGGAAAAAGAAAAATTCAAAAAAAAAGTTTAAAAAATTAACTTTGAAAGACTAAAGAATCATGGGAAAAAAGCCATGAATTCTATGTGCAGTATTCCCCTAGCACTGGAGTTCTGCCATTCTCATTGATCAGTAACCTTGGTCTCGGCTGGCTGTTCTTGCTGATCTTCTGGGGGAGGGGTCTGTTGCCATGGTTCCCAAATGTCTTTGCTGGAGGCGGAATTGCCCCGCCCTTCCTGGTCAGGGCTAAGTAATCTGCTCGGGTTTGCTCTCGAGAGCTTTTGTTCCCTGCAAGCTTTCAGTGCAGCTTTGGAGGACAAGAGTGAAAATGGCGGCCTCCCAATCTCTGCCCTGGAGAAGCCGAGAACTCAGGGCCCCACTCCTCAGTGTGCCCCCAGAGTAAAGCAATCACTCCTGTCTTCCCGGTCTCCAGCCGCACTCCGTGCTCACCCTGCCTGTGACCGGGCGTTTCTACTTCTGGCACCCCACCCCATGTGGAATCTCCAAACCCAGCAGATCCCTGTGGTGCGCTCCCGCACTGCTCCTCCCAGGAGAGGAAGGGGAACCTCCCCGGATCTGCCACTTGTTGGGTCCCTGCTGGAGGAGCAGTGGCCTGTGTCGATGATCACAGTTCATGGCAACCCCAATGAGAGAGCCCGCGCCGCGGCTCCATCTCTGCAGCTGGCTTCCCTGCTCTGATACCCAGGGGCTCTGCCGCACTCAGACATCCCCGGTCTTTCTGTGACCCTGAGGGTCCTGAGACCACACTGTCCCGTGTGGGGTCCACCCCCCGCTTAGCCACTGGAGTGACGTCCCTCAGCGGAACTGACTTCTAAAAGTTCCGATTTTATGCTCTGCTGCTCTATCACTTGCCAGAAGCGGCCAAGGGAGGCCACCTCCCCCGCCGTCTATCCTCCTGAATATCGCCTTGAATTCACTTCTCCACATGTCCTACCTTCCAGTAAGTGGTCGCTTCTGTGTTCAGAGAGTTGTTCTTTTCTTTTCTTCGATCTCCTGTTGAGTTCGTAGGTGTTCAGAATGGTTTGATCCCTACCCAGCTGAATTCCTGCGACCAGGCGAAATCCAGGTCTCCTACTCCTCCGCCATCTTGCTCCGCCCTCCAATAAGCATTTTCTTTTAACTTACTAAATTTAAATTTTGTCAACACATTTACCCTCATTCAGAGAACATATTCTCACTATTTATATATTCTATTTGCATGCTGTTATTGTGAACTGTCATTACATATACATATATATTAAATCCCCAGTTATTGTAGTTTCAGGAGCCACATATTACCACTTTCTTTCATTTCCATCACTGAGCCCTAGTATTTTATTTCTTCCTGAAATATATATTAAATTTCTTTAATGCAGGTCCACTGGTAGTAAACTCTCTTAGTTTTTGTCTGAAAATATTTCAATGTTGCCTTACTGCTTGATACATGATTATGTTGAATACTGAGTCTTAACTGACTGAGCCACCCAGGTCCCCCTGTTGAATACTGAGTCTTAAGTTAACAGGACTTTCCTTGTGTTCTGGCCAAACACTGGTACTGAAGAATCATTTTTTTCTAAATTTTTTTAAGATTTTTATTTATTTATTTGAGAGAAAAAGAGAGCATGAGAGGGTGGAGGGTCTGAGGAGAAGCAGACTCCCCACTGAGCAGGGAGCCCAATGTGGGACTCGATCCCGGGACTCCAGGATCATGACCTGAGCTGAAGACAGTCACTTAACAAACTGAGCCACCCAGGCGCCCCTCAAGAATCATTTTAAAGCCTGTTTTTCCTTTGAAGGAGATAAACTTTCCTCTACTTCTATTTCATTATAATATTTTATTCTTGCTTTTTGGTTATTGTTGTTTGTTTTGCTTTATGATATATACAGGAAACCATTCTTATGTATTGTGCCTGCAATTCGTTAACTTCTTGAATATGCAGGATGATGTTTTAAATTTTCAACTGTTATCTCTCCAAATAGTTTCTATGTCCCATCCCCTCAACTCCTTCCTTTTAGGACTTCAATTAAATAAATCATAAGCTTTCTTGATGTATCCTCTTTCTCTTTCCATCTCTTTAATTAACACCCTTTTTTCCCCTCTCTTTGCTTTATTTCTGGATTGTTCTTTTTTTTTTTTTCAAGATTTTATTTATTGAGACAGAGAGATAGAAAGAGAGAGAGCATGAGCAGGGAGAGAGGCAGAGGGAGAGGGAGAAGCAGGCTCCCCGCTGAGCCAGGAATCCGATGTGGGGCTTGATCCCAGGATCTTGGGATCATACCTGAGCTGAAGGCAGACACTTAACCCTCTGAGCCACCCAGGTGCCCCTGGATTGTTCTTTCTAACCTAGTTTCCACTTTGCTAACTTGCTATTCTATGTCCTAATTCTGAAGATTGTACCTTTCATTTCTAGAATTTCTTTTAAAAGTATATGCAGTTCCTTATGATTTCTAGTCTTTTCCAACTCATTCAACTTAGGCTGAACAATTTCAGAGTTAACTTTGAAATTCATGAAATGCATTTTTTCCATGTTTTTAGGGATTTCAAAAGCAAAGATATTTGAAGATTATTAGGATGTAAAATAAACTGAGTATTATATTTGGATCTTTAGTTAAGTTTGGATTTACTAGGTCCCTGGATGACCCCCTGACTGCACTCCTCTTTTAGTTAGAGATAACACATTACTGAAAAAATATTTTTAAATTTAAGTTGCATTTAATTTAGCCAGTACATATTTTTTCAAGACTAAGAGCATTTCTTTAGAGCAAGGAATTAATTTTTGAATCACAGTGACAGAATAATTGTTGAATTTGTGTTGAGTGTGGTAACAGAGACCTGAGGTAAAGGAAACATGAAAGACAACCAGGAAATTAAGACACTTGAGCCTCCAAATTACTTTCCCATGGATGGGGATGGCATTGGAGAGCTGGGATTTGTTTTCCATTACAGGACTGATGATATAGTTGCTTGTTTTTAGATATCTGAATGACACAAAATTGTACCCAAGATATCCCTGATAATTTTTTTTCTTTTTTTTCCAAGATTTCATTTATTTGACAGAGAGAGACACGGTGAGAGAGGGAGCACAAGCAGGGGGAGAGGAAGAGGGAGAAGCAGGCCTCCTGTGGAGCAGGGAGCCCGATGCAGGGCTCGATCCCAGGACCCCGCCACCACGACCCGAGCCGAAGGCAAATGCCCAACGACTGAGCCACCCAGGCGCCCCATCCCTGATAATTTTCATATTTAAAAGTCTCAGATTTATCTGCAAAATATTTTAATAATATATTTGCTTTTAATCTCTTTAGTCTCAATTTCTTTAATGAAAAATGGAACAATTATGTCTGCCCTACCTATATCATACTGTTGTTTTCTATTTTAATTACTTCTCCTTAATAGAAATATGTATCTAGAAGCATATAGGCTTTTTTAAATTAAGGTTTTAATTTTTCAGAGTAGTTTCAGCTTCACAGCAAAAATGAAGGGAAGGTAGAGAGATTTCCCAGATACCCCTTCATACATGCACAACTTTTGACATTACCAAAACCATCCCCAGGAGTGGTAAATTTGGTACAACTGATGAACCTACACTGCTATATCAAACTCATTCATAGACCATAGTTTGCTTTAGGGTTCATTCCTGGTGTTACACATTCTATGGGTTTGGATAAACATATGTGACATGTATCCATCACTACCATAGCTTTTAATATTCTACATTTTTCTCATGCCTAAAAAAGAATCCCATTAGAATGCCTAACATGCTTTCAACATAACAGATTTAAAGATCTTTCTACAATTGTAAAGGTTAAGTAGATGTTTTACTCCACTGCAGAAATTTAGTCCTATTTTAACTACTTATAGCATATCAAACTACTTTTCTTTTTTGAGAGGGAGGGGGAAGGAAGGGATAGAGGGAGAGAGAGAGAATCTTAAGCAGGCTCCACACCCAGCACAGAGCCTGATGCAGGTCTCAATCTCACAAACCTGAGATCATGACCTAAGCCAAAATCAAGAATCAGATGCTTAACTGACTGAGCCACCCAGGCACCCCTGAAACTATTTTCATATAACTGAACTGCAAATATTTTTACTGCTTCCTCCTTTATGTCAGCTATCATAGGGTAACAAATCACACTAAAACTCAGTGACTAAAAACAAGAAGCATTTGGCAGTGAGGGAAATGCTGACCTATGTAATTCTGAAAATGAGTGGAGACTCTAAGACTGAGGGCAAAAGGAACTGTTCATATACACACCCTAGTTCACAAAGTCATTTCCCACAGAGTGTGGGCTAATAATTCTGAAATCATGATTCATGTATACTAAAAATGAACATACATAAATGCATAGCAGATGTCACACTAGTTGACAAATGAATGGCATGTTTCTCACTGTTAGAACGAGAAATAAAAGGGTAGAAAGAAAAGAAAACTAAAATGTGCTTGTAGTAATACATTAGAGTTGGAGACATCAGCATGAATTCATTTTTAACTTAATATAAAGAAAAGTCATTACATAAGATTTATAAATATACATATTAGTATACATGCATATATTTTTTGTATCTGTAGTCTAAGAAGTCCTAGAAGCAATGACACCCATTAACAACGATAATATCTATGACATGTATCATGGTTTTTATTGGGGGGCAGGGAGAAAGAGAGAGACAGAAAAAGAGAAAGAGAGTAAAAGTAAAAATTTAAGGAAGAATCAGTTCTCCTTGGAGAAATGGCTGATTCTTGGACTAGGGCAGGAAATAGAGTCTGAAGCATCTTCAATTACAAAAACAGCAAAGAAGTACTAAAAAAAAAAAAAAAAAAATCCCCCAATGATGGGGTACTTTAATGGGACATGGAAACCAACTGAAGGAGCTCCCAATTGTCCAGAGATAGAATAATTTGAGCAACCATAACATATAATGTAGAATAGAATTATAACCCAAAGTATAAAATATCCATGATTCCATGCTGATATAAACAAATGGTTGAATATAAATAGGGACGAATGCACAAATCTCTTATGCATAATAATTCCACATAATTTATGTAGATACTCCACCCTGGGCGAGATGCAGAGGGAGAGGGAGAGAATCTTACTCTCCATGCAGAGTGCAGAGCCCAATGTGGGGCTCAATCTCACAACCTTGAGATCATGACCTGAGCCAAAATCAAGAGTTGGATACTTAACCAAGTCACCCAGGCACCCCAAGTATTTGCTTTACATTAATTATTCTCACTGAATTCTATCATCAGTCTTCCCTCTACTAGTTTCTCCCTGAACTTCCATTATTTTCGACTCAGTGCTTGTCCATCCTCATACTTTTCATCTTTCTCTTTTTTTTTTTTTAAGATTTATTTATCCATTGTAGAGAGAGAGAAAGAGACAGCATGAGTGGGAGGGAGAGAGGGAGAGGGAGAGAGAATCTCAAGCAGACTCCTAGCTGAGCACAGAGCCTAACCCCAGGCTCCATCTCGCAACCATGAGATCATAACTTGAGCCAAAATCAAGAGTTCGATGATCAAGCAACTGAGCCACCCAGGGCCCCTCATCTTTCTCTTTAAACAACTCAACTTCCAATTTTTTTCTTCTTCTTCTCCTTCTCTTTTTCTTTCTCTCTAAAGTCAGACTATGAAAGTTGTCAAATTTCTTGCTTAACCAAAATCCACTGTGGGAGAGGTGACACTTTAGGACAAACCCATTCCAAGTAGTAACTGGGAATCCAATGTGCTTACACCTTTGTTTCTGCCATTTCATCAGCCATCTTGCAGGGTTACCACAGAAAGAGAAGAGAGGGCTGGAGCATCATGCAGGGAACTTTACTGCCTATGGTGGACAGTGCCTAGGGTGGTCCCATGATCCCTGCCTCCTGCTTCCCTCCCTTGTGTGATCCGGTCTGTGTGTGAGAAGACGGAGACCTGCTTCTGATAGAATATGACAAAAGTGGAGAAGAATGTATCATTTCATATATGTGATTACATTATATAAGATTTCTAACTCGTCTTGCTAGGAGACTCTCTCCCTTGCTGGCTTTGAAGAAGCAAGTTGCCATGTCATAAGATGTCATATGGAGAGCTATGAAGCAAAAAGCAAGGGCAGCCTTTGGCCAACAGCAGCAAAAAACAAACAAACAAACAAACAAACAACAAAACTAAAGCTCACAGTCTGGCAGCCTGCAAGGAACTGAATGCTGCCAACCACCATGTGAACTTGGAAACTGTTCTTTCCTCATATGAGCTGACACCTTGATTACAACTCTGTGAGATTCTGAAGCAGAGGCCCCAGTTAAGCTGTGCCCAGAATCCTGACCCTCAGAAACTGTAAGATGATAAGTGTGTGTTGTTTTAAGCCATGAAGTTTGTGGTAATTTTCTATGCAGCGATAAATAACTAATACACTTTGCACAGAAGTTACTGTTACTCACATTTCACTGACTAGAATTAGTCATAGGGCCGACCAACTTCAGGGAAACATGGAAGTCTAACATTTCCTGTGCCCAGGAAAGAGAAAACCGCATATAGGTGGAGACAAACAATCTCTACCCCAAACTTTATTAGTGAAAATGGCGACATAATAAAGTAAGTGACATTTCATTTACCATTGACCTTAAAGTTAACTAACTTTATCATTCTTCACAAACTAGAATGTAAAGGCTACACAACTATGCACAATCTGTGTAAAGGCACACAACTATCTTGCACTCCCACTAGCCTTTACTAATGGTAGCATCTCACTTGAATAAGTACCCAATACAGACACACAGTAAATATTATTTCATTGCATGAATGACTATAACCTACACTGAGAACCTGTATTAAGACAAAACCTCTCAAACACAGGGGCATACTAGAGGTGTTTGGCCAGGCCAATCGTAAAGAGATAAAAATCTGTTTTCACATGAAAAACAGATAAGGAAAAAAATTATGAATCATTAACTAGTCATGATGTCTTTACATCTTCATAGCTGTGGTGGTGGACGTCAGTCTGTAATTTAGGAGACCTTCTAGTTTAGGAAACTATTAGGAGACAGATCAGATTTTAGTGGGTTTGAAGACAGTGCTGCTATTGGTGAGGAGAAATATGATTAGATGGACTTCCATTGCTTTTTAATATTCATGTTCTTCTTGTGAGTTGGGGAATGAATAGAAAATCAGCAATAATAACAGCAAAACTTCTTATGCTGGAGTTGTTCAGATAGGAAGGAAAATAAAAGAACAATTTCATTCCTTGCTAATCTAGAAATCAAATACTATAATTCTCTTGTCTGAGAAATTTGGCAGTCTGGTTCTTTCTGAACAAAGATTTGTTAGCAGTAAGTTATGGAGACCTCACTACACTCATAAAACATTCCACTGTGGTTTCTCAAATGAGATAGGGAACTGTTTCTTAAGAAATAGGAAATTGTCATTATCTAAAGAAATGAAGAAATTACAGAAATTTGTTGACATCAACATTTCTAAGACAATGGGAAATGTCATAAGAGACTCAAAGCAGTAGGCTTCTTAACCGAGAATTCTGTGGTATGGGGTAGACAAAAGGCTATTTCTTGAAAAACTAAGTTATCCACCATTCAGTAAACATCAAAAAACGACCTGCATCGAATATCTAAAATTTCCCCTAATTTTTCATTATTAGTTTATTTCTCAATATTTAACTAAACCCTCCTCAAAGTTGACTAAAAATTATGCCAAGTTAAAAAGCCACACTCGCGGCCATATAACATCAATTTACACACTGAACCTCAAACAATAAAATTCACAATTGTAAATATTATAAACTAAATGGGAAATTGGAGTGAATAAAGTCAAAACAACTTTATCTCTTACTTTAAAAATGTTTAATCATATTTAATTTTAACTACGCAAGTAGTAAACAAAATGTACCTCCCAAAACCACATTCTCACCACACTCAATCTTTATATTTTGTGTTTCTGGTGTCCTATTTAATAAATTTTTGCCTATCAAAAGATCATGAAGTAGGGGCGGAGCAAGATGGCGGAGGAGTAGAAGATCCGGATTTCGTCTGGTCTCAGGAATTCAGCTGAATAGGGATCAAACCATTCTGAACACCTACGAACTCAACAGGAGATCGAAGAGGAGAGTAGCAACAACTCTCTGAACAGAGAAGCGACCACTTACTGGAAGGTAGGACGGGCGGAGAAGTGAATCCGAGGTGATATTCGGGAGGATAGACGGCGGGGGAGGGGGCCTCCGTCAGTCGCTTCTTGCAAGTGATAGAACCGCGGAGCACAAAATCAGAACTTGTAGAAGTCGGCTCTGCAGAGGGACGTCGCTCCAGGGGCTAAGCGGGAGGTGGAAACCTCGCGGTACAGTGTGGACTCAGGACCCTTGGGGTGACAGAAAGACCGGGGCTACCTGAGTGCAGCAGAGCTCCCAGGTACTGGAGCGGGGAAGCCGGCTGCAGAGACGGAGCCGAGGCGCGGGCTCACAGCTCGGGGTTGCCATAAACTGTGATCCGCGGCCCAGTTGGGCCACTGCTCCTCCAGCAGGGACCCAACAAGCGGCAGAGCCGGGGAGACTCCCCTTCCTCCCCCAGGAGGAGCGGCGCGGGAGCACACTGCAGGGATCTGCTGGGTTTGGAGACTCCACACGGGGTCGGGTGCCAGACATAGAAACGCTCGGTCACAAGCTGGGTGAGCGCGGAGTGCAGCCGGAGACGAGGGAGACGGGAGCGATTGACTACTTTTCTCTGGGGGTGCACTGAGGAGCGGGACCCCCAGTTCTCAGCTCCTCAGGGCAGAGAGTGGGAGGCCACCATTTTCACCCTGGTCCCCCAAAGCTGTGCCAAGAGCTTGCAGGGAACAAAAGCTCCTGAGAGCAAACCCAAGCAGCTTGCTTAGCCCAGAATCACAAGGGCGGGGCAATTCAGCCTCCAGCAAAGACATTTGAGAACCACGGCAACAGGCCCCTCCCCCAGAAGATCACCACGAACAGCCAGCAAGCCAAGAACAAGTTTACCCATCAAGGAGAAGGGGAAAACACCAGCGCTAGGGGAATACTGCACATAGAATTCATGGCTTTTTTACCATGATTCATTAGTTTTTCAAAGTTAATTTTTTAACTCTTTTTGTGTTTTTTTCTTTGAATTTTTCTTTTTCCCTTTTTCAACCAACATCTTATCAATCCTTTTTAAAAAAACATTTTTTATTTTTCATTTTGAGTCATATTTTATCCCTTCATAGTAGCTAACGTTATTTTTGGCATATATATATAAGTTCTTCTCTCTTTAAAATTTTGATATAGTTTCATCTAACAAATCAAAATATACCCTAAATCACTAGTGTATGGCTTTGTTCTAGTGTCCTGCCTGATCACAGTCTCTCCCATTTTTCTTTTTTTTTCTTTTTTTTTAAATCTTCTTCTTTCTTCTTTCAAACAACTTATGAATTCCGTTTATAAAACCTTTTATAAGTTTCATCTTTACAGTCATCTTCCATCCCTTCATTGTATCAAACTTTATTTTGTACATATATAAGTCTTTCTTCCTTTAAAATTTTAGGAGGCACTTTCTTCTAACAGACCAAAATGCACCCAAAACCTATTGTGTGGCACTGATCTATGCACTAGCCTGAATATATTTGATCATATTCTGTTTTTTTTTTTCTGATTTTGTTTGTTTTTATCTTTTTCTTTTTTTTCTCTTTCGTTTTTCTTTCTTTCCCTTTCTTTTCCCCTGGTTTCAGGTCTTTTCTGATTTGTATAGAGTATATTTGCTGGGGACGTTGTTAACCTGTTAGCATTTTGTTCTCTCATTTGTCTCCTCTCCTCTGGACAAAATGACAAGACGAAAAAAATCACCTCAGCAAAAAGAACAAGAGGTATTACCGTCTGCCAGGGACCTACTCAATATGGACATTAGTACGATGTCGGACCTAGAGTTCACAATCATGACTTTAAAGATACTAGCTGGGCTTGAAAAAAGCGTGGAAGTTATTAGAGAAACCCTTTCTGGAGAAATAGAAGAACTAAAATCTAACCAAGTCGAAATCAAAAAGGCTATTAATGAGGTGCAATCAAAAATGGGGGCACTAACTGCTAGGATAAATGAGGCAGAAGAGAGAATCAGCGATATAGAAGACCAAATGATGGAAAATAAAGAGGCTGAGAAAAAGAGATAAACAACTAGAGGATCACGAGGGCAGAATTCAAGAGATAAGCGATATGATAAGACGAAACAACAGAGAGAGGGGCAGAAGGAATATTGGAGCAAAGTATAGCAGAGAACTTCCCTAATGTGGGGAAGGAAACAGGCATCAAAACCCAGGAGGCACAGAGAACCCCTCTCAAAATCAATAAAAATAGGTCAACACCCCGACATCAAATAGTAAAACTTACGAGTCTCAGAGAGAAAGAGAAAATCCTGAAAGCAGCTCGGGAGAAGAGATATGTAACCTACAATGGTAGAAACATTAGATTGGCAACAGACCTATCCACAGAGACCTGGCAGGCCAGAAAGGACTGGCATGATATCTTTAGAGCACTAAACGAGAAAAATATGCAGCCAAGATTACTATATCCAGCAAAGCTGTCATTGAAAATAGAAGGAGAGGTAAAAAGCTTCCAGGACAAACAAAAAGTAAAGGAATTTGAAAACACAAAACCAGCCCAAAACAAATATTGAAAGGGGTCCTCTAAACAAAGAGAGAGCCTAAAAGCAGCATAGATCAAAAAGGAACACAGACAATATACAGTCACAGTCAGCTTACAGGCAATACAATGGCACTAAATTCATACCTTTCAATCATTACCCTGAATGTAAATGGGCTAAATGCCCCAATCAAAAGACAGAGGCTATCAGATTGGGTTAAAAAACAAGACCCATCGATATGCTGTCTGCAAAAGACTCATTTTAGACACAAAGACACCCCCAGATTGAAAGTGAGGGGGTGGAAAACAATTTACCATGCGAATGCACACCAAAAGAAAGCTGCGGTGGCAATCCTTATATCAGACACATTAAATTTTAAAACAAAGACTGTAATAAGAGATGAAGAAGGACACTATATCCTACTTAAAAGGTCTATCCAACAAGAAGATCTAACACATGTTAAATATCTATGCCCCTAACATGGGAGCAGCCAATTATATAAGGCAATTAATAACAAAAGCAAAGAAACACATGGACAACAATACAATAGTGGGGGACTTTAACACCCCCTTACTGAAATGGACAGATCATCTAAGCAAAAGATCAACAAGGAAATAAAGACTTTAAATGTAACACTGGACCAAATGGACTTCACAGAAATATTCAGAACATTCCATCCCAAGGCAACGGAATACACATTCTTCTCTAGTGCCCACGGAACGTTCTCCAGAATTGATCACATCCTAGGTCACAAATCAGGTCTCAACTGGAACCAAAAGATTGGGATCATTCCCTGCATATTTTCAGACCACAATGCTTTGCAACTAGAACTCAACCACAAGAGGAAAGTCGGAAAGAACTCAAATACATGGAGGCTAAAGAGCATCCTACTAAAGAATGAATGGGTCAACAGGAAATTAAAGAAGAATTAAAAAAATTCATGGAAACCAATGAAAATGAAAACACAACTGTTCAAAATCTTTGGGATACAGCAAAGGCAGTCCTGAGAGGAAAGTATAGAGCAATACAAGCCTTTCTCAAGAAACAAGAAAGGTCTCAAATACACAACCTAACCCCACACCTAAAGGAGCTGGAGAAAAAACAGCAAATAAAGCCTAAACCAAGCAGGAGAAGAAAAATAATAAAGATCAGAGCAGAAATCAAGGAACTAGAAACCAAAAGAACAGTAGAACAGATCAACGAAACTAGGAGGTGGTTCTTTGAAATAATTAACAAGATTGATAAACCCCTGGCCAGACTGATCAAAAAGAAAAGAGAAATAACCCAAATCAACAAAATTATGAAAGAGGAGAGATCACAACCAACATCAAACAAATACAAACAATTATAAGAATATATTATGAGCAACTCTATGCCAGGAAATTAGATAACCTGGAAGAAATGGGTGCATTCCTAGAGATGTATCAACTACCAAAATTGAACCAGGAAGAAATAGAAAACCTGACCAGACCTATAAGCACTAAGGAAATTGAAGCACTCATCAAAAATCTCCCAACAAAAGCCCGGGGCCAGATGGCTTCCCAGGGGAATTCTACCAAACTTTTAAAGAAGAATTAATACCTATTCTCCTGAAACTGTTCCAAAAAACAGAAATGGGAGGAAAACATCCAAACTCATTTTGAGGCCACCATTACCTTGATCCCCAAACCAGACAAAGATCCCATCAAAAAGGAGAATGACAGACCAATATCCTTGATGAACATTGATGCAAAAATTCTCACCAAAATACTAGCCAATAGGATCCAACAGTACATTAAAAGGATTATTCACCATGACCAAGTGGGTTTTATCCCTGGGCTGCAAGGCTGTTTCAACATCCGCAAATCAATCAACGTGATGCAATATATTAACAAAAGAAAGAACAAGAGTCATATGATCCTCTCAATAGATGCAGAAAAAGCATTTGACAAAGTACAGCATCCTTTCCTGAACAAAACTCTTCAGAGTATAGGGATAGAGGGTACATACCTCAATCTCATAAGGCCCATCTATGAAAAAAGCATTTGACAAAGTACAGCATCCTTTCTTGATCAAAACTCTTCAGAGTATAGGGATAGAGGGTACATACCTCAATATCATAAAAGCCATCTATGAAAAACCTACAGCGAATATAATTCTCAATGGGGAAAAGCTGAGAACTTTTCCCTAAGGTCAGGAACACGGTAGGGATGTCCACTATCACCACTGCTATTCAACATAGTATTAGAAGCCCTAGCCACAGCAATCAGACAACAAAAAGAAATCAAAGGCATCCAAATCGGCAAAGAGGAAGTCAAACTCTCACTCTTTGCAGATATGATACTGTATATGGAAAACCCAAAAGACTCCACCCCAAAACTGCTAGAACTCATACAGGAATTCAGTAAAGTAGCAGGATATAAAATCAATGCACAGAAATCAGTGGCATTCTTATATACCACCAAGACAGAAGAGAGACAAATAAAGGAGTCGATCCCATTTAAAATTGCACCCAAAACCATAAGATACCTAGGAATAAATTTAACCAAAGAGGCAAAGGATCTGTACTCAGAAAACTATAAAATACTCATGAAAGAAATTGAGGAAGACATAAAGAAATGGAAAAACGTTCCATGCTCATGGATTGGAAGAACAAACATTGTGAAGATGTCAATGCTACCCAGAGCAATCTACACATTCAATGCAATCCCCATCAAAATACCATCCACTTTTTTTCAAAGAAATGGAACAAATAATCCTAAAATTTGTATGGAACCAGAAGAGACCCCGAATAGCCAGAGGAATATTGAAAAAGAAAAGCAAAGCTGGTGGCATCACAATTCCGGACTTCCAGCTCTATTACAAAGCTGTCATCATCAAGATAGTATGGTAGTGGCACAAAAACAGACACATAGATCAATGGAATAGAATTGAGAGCCCAGAAATGGACCCTCAATTCTATGGTCAACTCATCTTTGACAAAGTAGGAAAGAATGTCCAATGGCAAAAAGACAGTCTCTTCAACAAATAGTGTTGGGAAAATTGGACAGCCACATGCACAAGAATGAAAGTGGACCATTTCCTTACACCACACACAAAAATAGACTCCAAATGGTTGAAAGTCCTAAACGTGAGACAGGAGTCCATCAAAATCCTAAAGGAGAACACAGGTAGCAACCTCTTCGACCTCAGCCACAGCAACTTCTTCCTAGAAACATCACCAAAGGCAAGGGAAGCAAGGACAAAAATGAACTATTGGGATTTCATCAAGATAGAAAGCCTTTGCACAGCTAAAGAAACAGTCAACTAAACCAAAAGACAATTGACAGATTGGGAGAAAATATTTGCAAATGACATATCAGATAAAGGGCTAGTATCCAAAATCTACAAAGAACTTCTCAAACTCAACACCCAAAGAATAATCCAATCAAGAAATGGGCAGAAGACATGAACAGACATTTTTCCAAAGAAGACCTCCAAAGGGCCAACAGACACATGAAAAACTGCTCAACATCGCTCGGCATCAGGGAAATCCAAATCAAAACCTCAATGAGATAGCACCTCCTACCAGTCAGAATGGCTCAAATTAAGAAGTCAGGAAATGACAGATGTTGGCGGGGATGTGGAGAAAGGGGAGCCCTCCTACACTCTTGGTGGGAATGCAAGCTGGTGCAGCCACTCTGGAAAACAGTATGGAGGTTCCTCAAAAAGTTGAAAATAGAGTTACCCTATGACCCAGCAATTGCCCTACTGCGTATTTACCACAAAGATACAAATATAGGGATCCAAAGGGGTACGTGCACCCCAATGTTTATAGCAGCAATGTCCACAATAGCCAAACTGTGGACAGACCCAAGATGTCCATCGACAGATGGATGGATAAAGAAGAAGTGGTATATATACACAATGGAATATTATGCAGCCATCAAAAGGAATGAGATCTCACCATTTGCAACATCATGGATGGAACTGGAGGGTGTTATGCTGAGTGAAATAAGTCAATCAGAGAAAGACATGTATCATATAACCTCACTGATATGAGGAATTCTTAATCTCAGGAAACAAACTGAGGGTTGCTGGAGTGGTGGGGTGTGGGAGGGATGGGGTGGCTGGGTGATAGACATTGGGGAGGGTATGTGGTATGGTGAGCACTGTGAATTGTGCAAGACTGTTGAATTACAGATCTGTACCTCTGAAACAAATAATGCAGTATATGTTAAGAAAAAAAAAAAAGAAGATGATAGCAGGAGGGGAAGAATGAAGGGGAGTAAGTTGGAGGGAGAGACGAACCATGAGAGACGATGGACTCTGAGAAACAAACTGAGGGTTTTGGAGGGGAGGGGGGTGGGGGATGGTTTAGCCTGGTGATGGGTATTAAAGAGGGCACATTCTGCGTGGAGCACTGTGTTATGCACAAACAATGAATCATGGAACACTACATCAAAAGCTAATGATATAATGTATGGTGATTAACATAACAATAAAAATTTTTTAAAAATACAGAAATCATAAATATTAAGCTTGATGGATTTTCACAAATTACTGATGTGGTCAGCACACCAGCAGACCTCCGTGTCACCACTTAGTCTTTACAATGAGATTAAATGCCCTTGAATTTGACACCAAATGCTATTTTTTATTTTTTCATACTTTTTATTAATATAAACACTGCACATTGTTTCTGGCTTCTTTCTCTGAACATTATGGGGTATTTTTTAGATTCTATCACAGTATTGTACGTAGCTTAATTCCTGAAGTCTTATTGTTATATAATATTCAATTTTGTGACTATATCACTATATATATATATATATATATATATATATACACACACACACACACATATCCTTTCTACTATTGATGGGAAGTTGGGGTGTTTCCAGTTTTTAACTATTGCAAATAGTGCAGCTATAAAAATCACATTTATATATTTTTCAAGATAATTATATATATATATAAAATTCTTTTAGGTATATACATAGTAGTCAAATTGCTACCCTATTACATATATTTATCATTAGAAACTGTCAATTTTACAAAGGAGTTTTATCAGTTTACATTCACAAGCTGTGCATGAACATTCCAATTGGTGAACATTCTTATCAACATTTGACATTTTTATCTAACTGTTGTTTTAACTGGATGCCCCTAATAACTAATGAAACTCAGTATCATGTGTTCACTGATAATTTGATTATCTTTTTAGTGAAGGGACTGTTTGAGTCTTTTGCCCATTTGTGTATTACTTGTCCACCAGTTTATTAATAATTTGGAGTTGTTCTTTATACAATTTGGGCTTGAGTTCCTTGCTGGAAATAGGTCTTAAAAATAACTTCTCAATTTTTGCTTTGCCTTTTCACTTTCTTAAAGGTATCCTGTGATTAAAAGATAAATTGAACTATGTTGAAATTAAATGAATTTAAAAAAATTGGGGGGTTGCAGAGGGAGAGGGAGAAAGAGTATCTTAGGCAGGCTCCATGCCCAATGTGGAGCCTGACACAGGGCTTGATCTTAAAGTCCGAGATCATGACCTGAGCCAAAATCAAAGATCAGATGCTCAACCCACTGAGCAACCCAGGTGCCCCCAATTTTTTTAATAGCTGAGTCCTGCTTAAGAAACCTGTGCTTATACAATGTCATAAAGATGTTCTGTTATTTTCCTAAGGATTTATGTTTTATCTTTCACATTTAGGTTTTCAATCTTTATGGAAGTGTTTTTACGTATGGTGTGAGGTAGGAATCAAGACAGTTTTTCCCCCTATATGAATATCCAAAAAGATACATTATATATTAAAAACAGCACAACACTGTGGTGCTACCTTTGACATATATCAGGTGACCACATATATATTGGGCAGGTTCTCATTTCTTTCTGCTTCATTTTATTTGATAGGTTCATTTACCTGATTCCAATACCACAATATCTTAATTACTTTAATTTTATATTTGGCCCTAACAGCCAATAGTTTAAGTCCTCCAGCTTGTTGTTTAAAATCATTTGGTTACTCTAGTTCCTTTACAGTCCCACACACACACACACATATATGTATGTGTGTATGTGTGTGTGTGTGTGTGTGTGTGTAATCAGCTCATCAATTTGCACACAAAAACTCCAGTAAAATTTTGCTTAAAATTGGATATTCATGGGGCATCTGAGTGCCTCAGTCAGTTAAGCCTCCAATTCCTCATTTTGGCTCAGGTCACGATCTCAGGGTTGTGAGATCGATCCCCTTATTGTGCTCCATGCTCAGTGTGGAGTCTGCTTGAGATTCTCTCTCTGGCCCTCCTCCCACTCATCTCTTTCCCTAAATAAACTCGTTAAAAAAATAAAATAGGACATTGCAAATTTTACATCAAATTGAGGAAAGTTGGTAATTTTTTTATTATGGTATGTTAATCACCATACATTACAGCATTAGTTTTTGATGTAGTGTTCCATGATTCATTGTTTGCATATAACACCCAGTGCTCCATGCAGAACGTACCCTCCCTAACACCCATCACCAGTCTAACCCATCCTCCCACCCCCCTCCCCTCTAGAACCCTCAGTTTGTTTCTCAGAGTCCATCATCTCTCATGGTTCATCTCCCCTCTGATTTTCCCCCTTCATTCTTCCCCTCCTACTATCTTCTTTTTTTAAAAAACATATACTGTATTATTTCAGAGGTACAGATCTGTGATTCAACAGTCTTGCACAATTCACAGTGCTCACCATAGCACATAACCTCCCCAATGTCTATCACCCAGCCACCCCATCCCTCCCCCTCCCCCTACACCTGCAACCCTCAGTTTGTTTCCTGAGATTAAGAATTCCTCGTATCAGCGAGGTCATATGATACATGTCTTTCTCTGATTGACTTATTTCACTCAGTATAACACTCTCCAATTCCATCCAAGTCATTGCAAATGTCAAGATTTCATTCCTTTTGATGGCTGCAAAGTATTCCATATATACACACACACACACACACACACACACACATATACACACACACACCACATCTTCTTTATCCATTAATCTGTTGATGGACATCTTGGGTCTTTCCATAGTTTGGCTATTGTGGACATTGCTGCTATAAACATCGGGGTGCACATACCCCTTCAGATCCCTACATTTGTATCTCTGGGGTATATACCCAGTAGTGCAATTCCTGGATCGTAGGGTAGCTCTATTTTCAACTTTTTGAAGAACCTCCATACTGTTTTCCAGAGTGGCTGCACCAGCTTGCATTCCCACCAACAGTGTCAAAATCATGAATGAAAGAGGAGAGATCACAACCAACACCAAAGAAATACAAACAATTATAAGAACATGTTATGAGCAACTCTATGCCAGCAAATTAGATAACCTGGAAGAAATGGATGCATTCCTAGAGATGTATCAACTACCAAAACTGAACCAGGAAGAAATAGAAAACCTGAACAGACCTATAACCACTAAGAAAATTGAACCAGTCATCAAAAATCTCCCAACAAACAAAAGTTCAGGGCCAGGTGGCTTCCCAGGGGAATTCTACCAAACATTTCAAGAAGAATTAATACCTATTCTCCTGAAACTCTTCCAAAAAATAGAAATGGAATGAAAACTTCCAAACTTGTTTTATGAGGCCACCATTACCTTGATCCCCAATCCAAAGATCCCATCAAAAAGGAGAATTACAGACCAACAACCCTGATGAACATGGATGCAACAATTCTCACCAAAATACTAGCCAATAGGATCCAACAGTACATTAAAAGGATTATTCACCACGACCAAGTGGGATTTATCCCTGGGCTGGAAGGTTGGTTCAACATCCACAAATCAATCAACGTGATACAATACATTAATCAAAGAAAGAACAAGAACCATATGATCCTCTCAATAGATGCAGAAACGGCATTTGACAAAGTACAGCATCCTTTCTTGATCAAAACTCTTCAGAGTATAGGAGTAGAGGGTACATACCCCAATATCTTAAAAGCCATCTATGAAAAACCCACAGCGAATATCATTGTCAATGGGGAGAAACTGAGAGCTTTCCCCCTAAGGTCAGGAACATGGCAGGGATGTCCACTATCACCACTGCTATTCAACATAGTATTAGAAGTCCTAGCCACAGCAATCAGACAACAAAAAGAAATAAAAGGCAACCGAATCAGCAAAGAAGAAGTCAAACTATCTTTGCTGATGATAATGATACTTTATGTGGAAAACCCAAAAGACTCCACCACAAAACTTCTAGAACTCGTACAGGAATTCAGTAATTTGGCAGGATATAAAATCAATGCACAGAAATCAGTGGCATTCCTATACACCAAGACAGAAGAAAGAGAAATTAAGGAGTCGATCCCATTTACAATTGCACCCAAAACTATAAGATACCTAGGAATAAATCTAACCAAAGAGGAAAGTTGATAATTTTAAAATACTGATACCTCTATTCCCTGAGAATGGTCTATTTTGGCCTTTTAAAATTTCTTTCAATAGTATCTTACATAGCTTTCAGTGTAGAGATCTTTCATGCCTATCATCAGACGTACTTGCAGGTATCTGATATTTTTTTATGGTGTTTTTAATGCCATTTTATTAAATGTACTTTTCCAATTATTTATTCCTAAAATCCACAAAATTGATTTATATTTACCTTATATTTGATGACCTTATTAAATTTGCTCATTAAAACTCAAGTGTCAGTACAGTATTTTGGATTTTCTATGTACCAAATCATGTTAGTTGCAAATAAATTTTTCTGGTATGTATGTATGTGTGTATGTATGTATGTAATTTTTGGCTAGGACTTTGTCCATGACTGTCCATGACTGCATCCTTGTTTTATTCCAGTTTGTAAGAATACAACTGTCAATTTTCATTATCAAGTATGCTGTTTGTTGTAATATATAACACTCTCTGATTTTAAAAGTTCCCTTCTAAATCCTACCACTTACAATAACATGGACGAAACTTTTGGGCACTAGGCTAAGTGAAATAAGTCAGACAGAGAAGGACAAATACTGTATGATCTCAGTTATATGTGGAATCTAAAAAAAAAACCCACAGAAACAGAGTAGGTTGGTGGTTTTCGGGGGTTGGGGGTAAAGGAAATGGGGGAGATGCTGGCCAAGGGCACAAATCTTTCAGTATAAGATGAATGAGTTCTGGGAATCTAATGTACAGCCTAGTGAATATAGTTAAAAATACTGTACTGTTTACTTGAAAGTTGCCAAGATAATAGATCCTAAATATTTTCACCACACTCATATGCAAAATGGTAACTATATGAGATAATGGATGTGTTAACTAACCTTACTATGGTCATTATTTCACAATATATACATGTCAAACCATATTGTATATCTACCTTTAACTTACATAATGGTATATGTCAATTATATCTCAATAAAGCTAGCTGGAAAAGTTCCGTTCTATTCCTAGCTTGTTAATGGTTTCCTTTTAATCATTAGATGTAAATTTTTTATTTAAAGATTTTTCTGCATCAGTTTAGATAATTATCTTTTTTTTCTGATACTGTTGTGAATAGCCTTCATTGAATTTTAACTATGAAGCCAACTTTGCATTTCTGCAATAAATCCAATGTCATCAGGATACATTATTCTAGTCATATGTCACTGTTGATTTTCAAAACACCACAACCACCACACAGTCTAGAGTTAATCCATTTCAATGTTCTCACCCTGCAGAAGATTGAAACTTTCTTTCAGCTCTTTTCCCTTCTGCCCATACTACCACCTATATGATAATAACCAAATTTTTATTGCTTACTATGGGTTAGGTATTCCTCTAGCTATCTGATCTACATCCAACATTAATACATTTAGTTCTCAAGGAATATGTGGGGGGAAACTCCTATCCCTATTTTACAGATGAGGAAACAGTTATCATGAGGTTAAGTAATATGCCCAAGTTCACCCTAGGCTGAGCTTTGTTCCTGGCAGTATGGTTCTAGAGCTGGTGTCTTCAGTGACTCTACCAGACTGCTGTACTGTGTCTTTCAGAAAGCTAAGATTTTACTCACCCAAAAATTCCTTCCTATTCAACAAGAGAACAATAGAAAGTTCCTTCCAATTCTACTTTTAAACAACTTCTTTAGGGTTATCAGTAAGATTTCCTGATTTCCATACTCATTATTGTTTCTTATACACTGGATTCATTTGTCTCTATCCTGGATCTTATTCAGTACCATATCTTTTACACAAAGTCTAGGTGTGATAAGACTTCTGAATTGATCCATATTTGAAAGTGTGCATCTTTATTTTCATATTTGAAAACAGCACTGTGAAATGTAGCAACCTATTTACTTCTCTTCTTCCTTGCACAAACCTGTTCCCAATTTCCAAATACTAGAAGCTTTTATCATTTTCTCATTCCAAAACTTCACCACATTATATTAATGGATGCATGTTTTAAAATTCATCCTGCTTAGGAGACCCTTTCATCTTCATGAGTTTATGGCTTATTTAATGTTGAGACTTTTTTCTCACTGCTTTGAGAATTTCAGACTATATGTTCTTAAAGCTTCAAGTTTACTTAGAAATTTTATAACATTCAAAGGCACTTACAAGAGAAAAGAAATGTTCCATAATTCTGTCAACCAAATATATCAACTATTATCATTACTATGTGAGCATCTCTTAGAAGCTGTGTCCATGGAATTTTTAAGTAATTTGAATCACTTTATGTTTAGTGTTCTATTCTGCTTTTTATCTCATTGCATTATAATTTTAACACATCATAGAGCATTAATATCCATTTAAAGACTTATTATATCCTATTATGTTGTCAAACAACTTTCTTAATCTACAGAAAAGAAGATTCTAAAGAGATAATTATTGCTTCAATTAGGATTACAAGTGACTTGACAAACCACACCTCTTCCTTCTGAACCTGACTTGAGTTTATAGCCACATTGTTAGAAATACACGTTGGTTTAGGACAGATAGAAATGGAAATATTAAAGGTCACAACTTATAAAATTAAGTTAAAAGGATCACTTTAACTAATAGCCAGGGCCAGCTTCATGGGCATTAGACCTGTGCACCTGCACAAGGTGCTAAAGCTGTGCCATCAACACTTTCAAATTATTAATCATTCTAAAAAAGGAGCCCTACAGATTATAGAGCCAATCCTGCTAGTGGTCATAGCCAGAGTTTCCAGCACTTCTCTTTAAATCTAGACCTGGAATGACCCCCCAAAAAGGAATATGCAGAGTTGACCTTTGCTTACCAGCTGGAGTGGGATTACTCCCTCATGCCCATCAAGGCCCAATATCAGGAACAGGGAGAGAGAGCCCTCCCCACAAACATCTAGATGTGTTTACCACAAAGAAAGGGAACTGGTAAAGAGGATCACTGTTCTCCCCACTGCTTTATGAGCTATGTTATAACTTCCTAGGAGGGAAATGTTTCTCTTAG
This sequence comes from Zalophus californianus, assembly GCF_009762305.2. Taxonomy (NCBI): domain Eukaryota; kingdom Metazoa; phylum Chordata; class Mammalia; order Carnivora; family Otariidae; genus Zalophus; species Zalophus californianus. Next base: position 103,043,201 of record NC_045602.1, on the reverse strand, counting down.
GACTTCAAATATGTGAAGAGCTGTCATGGATAAGAGCTTAGACTGATTCAGGATTGTAACAGAGATGAAACTGGGTCACAAAGGTGAAAGTAGGAAGCTTATTTGGGGAGAACATAAGGTTAATCTATCTTAAAATAGGAGTTATTAAAAAACGGAATCTGATGACTTGCGATGTAATGAGTTCCATATCAAGGAAAATATTCACCAGGCAATAACTATATAAGCATCTTCTAAGAAGGTGTTTAACTAGGGAATGGAAAATATTACTTCATGAGAAATCAAAAACCCAACTTTCTGTTGTGATTTATTTAGTTTTCCTTCTTCAAGGGATGACTTATGGATCTATTCTGTGAGGGTTTTTTTTCCCTGTAGTTTTAGGCTTAATTTTAAATACTCTTTCAATACCCATAACAGCTCTAAAGCTGTGGTTTTATCCATATTCGAATGTCTTTAAAAAATCAATTTTATAGGGTGCCTGGGTGGCTCAGTTGATTAAGCGACTGCCTTCAGCTCAGGTCATGATCCTGGAGTCCCTGGATTGAGTCCCGCATTGGGCTCCCTGCTGAGCAGGGAGTCTGCTTCTCCCTCTGACCCTCTCCCCTCTCATCTCTATCTCATTCTCTGTCTCAAATAAATAAATATTTTAAAAAATCAGTTTTATACAAATAACTTTATATTGGATAGATAATAAAAAGTTTTTCAGCATTTCCTAGTGAAGTCACTGGGCTGAAATTTAAATTGTGTATGTAACATCTTAGTCCTATTAGATATTATCATCCCATTTTACAGAAAAGGAACCTAAGGCTTAAATTTATCATCATGTACAAAGTTACCCAGTTGATTAAGTTCAGATTTGTTTAAAACCATGCCCATCTGAGTTTTGAACTAGGATTAACCATCATGATATAGTATTTAGCAAGTCCTAGTATTTTTGCCTTAGATTTGTATCCATTCAAGGGATCAAATATATTGCCATTTTCCCACCAATGTGGCAAAGCGGTCATTAGAAAGGTCTTACTTAAATATTTACTATGGAAAAGTGTCACATCTGTTTATTTTTTGAGGTAGGATATTCCATTTACTCATCATAGCAGTCCTGTGAGACATGTTGAGTTTATTATTCTTACCACGGATGAAACAAGGATGTGTCAGGGAGGCTAAACAATCTGCCTAAGAACCTAGACAGCAGGCAACTTGGCAGAGACAAAGTTACAGGAACAGCCATGTAGAATCACACTACGGCTTCAAATCAGGATGAAAGCGCTGAAAAGTTTGGCAGCATCAGTGACTCTTTTGTCTTCTTTGCATCACTGTTAATTCGTGATCACAGTGACTTGTCATTTTTGTTTCTTGGTTTCTGTCTCAGGCTCTGAGCTGATCCATAAATCCCATGGGCAGCACTACAAAAGAACAACCCTATTGCTATCAGGTTGGTTGTCTTTCATCAATGTCTCACTCAAAGGACCCGTTCTCTCTTCTTCATTCTCATGGCCACAGTTCTAAGTGCCTTTTGGTGAGATGCTGGTCTAAGAAGGTGCAGAACTCTACCTTATTTTTATACACACAGGAATGTTGAGGGACCATCTCCACCTTTTTCAATATAGGAGTATTTCTCAATGAAGTCACTTTTCCTTTCAATTTTCTACTTTCACTGAGCAATTCTACATTGAGTCTGTTTTTGTTTTGTTTTTTAAAAGATTTTATTTATTTATTTGAGAGAGAGAGAGACAGAGAGCACAAGCAGGGGGAGAGGTAGAGGAAGAGGGAGAAGCAGACTCCCCACTGAGCTGGGAGCCCGACACGGGGCTCAATCCCAGGATCCTGCGATCATAACCTGAGCTGAAGGAAGACGGTTAACCAACTGAGTCACCCAGGCACTCCTACATGGAGTCTTCTAATTAAAATTACTGGCTCTGCTTTCTTTCCATAATATTGCACAGTATAAAACAGATTTCCTAACACTAGAGTCTATACTTGAGTTTATTATTAAACAGATGATTATTTTCAATTAGCAGCTTGTACTTTACTTTTGCTTGAGGAAAATGCCACAGAAGACTGTGTAAGACTGCTGGGTTTGGCATACAATTCCTGTTCCTAGGGTTAATAACCAGTTTCCTCAAACTACAAAACCTTAATGTTTTACTTTTTCATCACAGAGTGCATGGGCTTTATATAGATGTTGAGGAGGGATTTCACAGCCCCAGAATGAAGCTATTTGTACTATTTATTATACTATTTATACCTGCTGCACCTCCTCCTATCCAGAGGGAGAGAACTTTTAAGAGCCCTGTCCAAACTGCAGGTGTGCCAAAGGCTCCTGCTAACAGCAGGGGCAGCCTTTATAGCATTTCCTCAAGACTGCTTCAGATCACTTTTCAGTGCGTAAAACTGGATTTTCATTAATGGCACTAATGACACGCTAATGGGGATAGGGCAGCACACCCAACGCCAGAGACAGAGCAAGTGAGGCTGAAAACAGGCCAGTCTGAGCTTCTGTAACATGAAATACTACAGGGTGTTGATAACATTGCATTTCTTCTCGAATACCTGGCAGGCCCAGGACATACTTGTTAAATGGGTTGCCTTTGAGGCCAAGCAGGAATAGATCTAGTTACAGTTTTTCACACAAGGACAAAACAAGGAGACAGAAAAAGTTCAGGGGTCAGATATTTGCAAGCTGCAGCTGGTTTCTGCAGCAGGGCATTCTGAAGACCTATGAGCTGACACATTACCCAAGACATGACCATGCACTGACCTCCCTGCTCCTTCTACTCCCCGGAGTGGTATTCAAGGCTACTGTTTGTCACAAGGGCCACTGAGGACCATATCAAAGCAGCAGCTACATCATAGCTACCACTTTTAAAACATACACAATCTGCTCTAGTTTGGAAATGTAGAGGAGCAAACCTGAGGTTCTGGCCTTTCCTCCAGGAAGCTCAGGTGATCAGTAGTTCCTGATTCTTAAAGCTGCTTCTCATGGTAGGTCAGCATAGTTTTTAAACAAATAGTGTGAGAGCAGAGGAAGCCTGAGAAGCTGATGGAGATGGATTATTTTGACTTTCTTTTCATTGTGCAATCCATCAGCACAGGAAAATACTTTCTTTGCATTATTCCCACCTGGCTTTGATCTTGTTAGTGGAATGCTGGGAGAAATGCTGGCCTTTAAAATTTGCTTGTGCGGTTGTAATATTAAAAACAATTAACAGACTACTTTTCAGAGAGGACAGCTTATCACAGAAGTAGGAATATGTCTCAAAAATCAACTCTGTAGCTATGGCAAAGGCAAAACACCCACACCACCACTCTCTCTGACTTTGCTAAAGGACGTCAGCACCCTAGGAAAAGCCCATTTATCATCCCTATCCTAGTCAATGCCCTCATATTTGAGACAAAAGATACACAGGAAAGTTGAGTAACTTGCCCAGCATCACACAGGGATGTGTGACAAAGCCAGAACTAGAAACATAGTCTCTTAACATCCTACCCACTTACTTCTCTTTTGTCTCATACTGCCTCTCTGGAAAATTCCCTTTCAATCAAATTTCCTCCATAAATTATGTGGTTGCCACAGCCTCTTAGTTAGACCAGTGGATGCAGGGCCAGTCTTAAGATCAGTAGGTGATGGTCTTGCATCTATTACATTTGAAATAGGTACATTCTTTTGGGTGTCATATCTGTCCCTTATGCAGGTCCAAAGCTAAAGACTGGAACCACTGTCGATTCTCTTGCTTACTTTTAAGTGAGAACTGCAGAGTATCAAAAAGAAATTTCCTTCTAATATTCAGTTCTGGAGAGCTGAGATTGTTTCCCTTTTATGTCTCTAGCTGGGTAATTATATTGTAGATCTACAGAGTAATTTTCTCATTTCCATGTTTAGGTCATCAAACTACCAAACATTTTTTGCAATTCATTTGTACATATTGGCCATTTTTATGTTGGTACAAGTGACTGTGAACCTATGATGCTGAAATGATACACATTTATTAGGAAATAGGAATTATCTGTTTCAGCATTCTTTGTGTGTATCCATCTAGGTTTTGAGTTGACTGGCGTAGAAGTGTGACCACAAGATGGACCACCTAAAATATGCACATTTGTAAGCTCTCTCTCTGTGTTAGGTGAATACTTGCTCTTTGCACCAGTGCACCAGTATAAAACTGTTTTGAATATTCTTGTAAGGCTGGTGGGGTTATGTTGTAAGATTGAGGAACTGATGTATCTTCAAGAGTCGCGATATATGAGTTACTGAGGAGACACACAAAAAGCTTAAAAATCTACCCTGCCTATGGCTTTGAGTTGAAAGGATTAGAGAAAGATAAAAAAGAATAGCATATCCAATAGAGTTAATATCTAAGATATATAAAGAACTCATACAACACCAAAAATACTAATGACCTAAAAAATAGCAGAAGTTAAAAATTGGCAGAAGACATGGAACAAACATTTCTCCAAAGACAACCTACAGATGGCCAATAGACACAAGTAAAGATGCTCAACATCATTCATCATCAGGGAAATGCAAATCAAAACCACAATGAGATACCACTTCACACCTGTCAGAATGGCTAAATTCAACAACATAAGAAACAACAAGGGGAGGTGAGGATGTGGAGAAAAAGGGACCGTCATGCACTGTTGGGGGGAATGCAAACTAGTGCAATCAGTGTGGAAAACAGTATGGAGGTTCCTCAAAAAGTTAAAAATAGAACCGCCCTATGATTCACTAATTGCACTACTAGGTATTTACCCAAAGAATACGAAAACACTAATTTGAAAGGATATATGCAACCCTATATTTATTGCAGGATTATTTGCAATAGCCAAATTATGGAAGCAGCCCAAGTGTCCACTGATAGATAAATGGATAAAGAAGATGTGGTATATTATCCAATGATAAAAAGAATGAAATCTTGCCATTTGCAACAACATGGATGAATCTAGAGGATAGAATGCTAACTGAAATGAGTCAGTCAGAGAAAGACTAATATCATATGATTTCTTTTTTTTTGTTGTTAAAACAATTAAAATTTTTTATTTTGTGTATTGCTAGCACTATTATAATGATATGATTTCACTCATACAAATGAACAAAGGAAAAAAAGACAAACCAAAAAACACTCTTAACTACAGAGAACAAACAAATGGTTACCAGAAGGGAGGTGGTAGGTAGGATGGGTGAAATGCATGGAAGGTCTTAAGAGTACACTTATCTTGATGAGCACTGGATAATATATGGAATTGTTGAATCACTATACTGTACACCTGAAACTAATATAACAGTGTATGTTAACTACACTGGAATTTAAAAAGAAAGCTATAAAAAGAATGGAAACATTTTGTAAACTATGATGGGTTATGTATATCTATTACTCATTAAATTATATTTTAAAAATTAATATGAATATTATAGGTTGCTTTATCTTTGATTCAAATGATTGGCCTTCCTATAATAGACATCCTGAAATACAAAAAGGCAAGAGTACAGATTCTCAGAGTACATTAGTTAGCTACTGCCATAATCATGCTACATAACAACCATAAAATTTCAGCAGCATACATTTATTTCCCATGCATATGTGGGGCTCCATTGCTATGAGCTTTTGTATAAGGCTTGCTCATACATCTATAGTCCAGCTGACATACTCATATATTTCCAGGTGAGCTCTTCCCCATGTGTCTCTTCCTCTCCCTGGGACCAGCAGGTTAACCTGCATGTCTTTTTGTTATAATGGAAGAGGCACAAAAGCAAATGAAAATACACAAATGCTTTCTAAAACTCTGCTTATAACTGGTCAGCTAATAATACACAAGTCATATGGCTGAGACTAGTGCCAAGGAGTGGGGCAGGTTACCCTGTCCCTGTGTGAAGGCCCTGCAAATCTGCATAGCAAGTAGCATCAATAAAAGGAAGGGTAAAGATTTGTACCAACTAATGCAATTTACCATATGTATTTACTATTTAAATCATTAGTAGAAGTAATGGATTAACTGAATGTAAAGCAACATGAATAGATCTTAAAAACACAGTTCTTAGTGAAAACTATAGGAAGAATGGAAAATAACCCTATTTATAAAAATTAAAAATGCATACACTCAAACATAACAAATTTGAATAAAAGTAAACCCACTAAGCATGCTAAAAGAACTGTTTTTGGAGAAAGGGTAATTAATGAAGGGGGTTATGACAGGGATAAAAAAATACACATTTTAAAAAATTATTGGTATATATACTCTGACCACCAGAGAGGTAACTGTAATCTTGATTCATGGTCATTCATCAATTTTTATTTTAGGCCAGTGAAAGAGATAGTCCTTATTCAAAAAAGACTGTTTTTGGTTGATTTTGCATTTTATTAATGGAAATCAAGAACAAATTAATTTATATAGTGGTGTTAGACTATGAGGCCATTTTGCCCATAAAATATTTATAAATTAGGTCAGGATTTTTTTTCTATTTTTTTAACTTTACATTACATAGTGCTTCACAGGTTGTAAATTAGTTTCATATTTCTTGACTACTCTAATCCTTGTCACAGCCTGTATGGTTAGCAAGGTAGATGCTGGACCCAGAAACCAAGGTTCTGAGGGGCAAAGTGATGCCTCAGGTGACACAACTTCTACTTCTCATAGTTCTTATCCAAAAGGCCCACCAAAGTTGTTTGGCTGCAAAAAATACACATACTTGGGCCCACTACCAGAAATTCCAAATCAGTAGGACAAGGTTATACCCCAGACATCTGGGTTTTCACAAAACTTCCTCAGGGATTTTTGTGCCAAAAGGCAAGAACTCTCAACCCAGACATGTTTCTTCACAAAGATACAAGTTAGTTTGCACAGGATTAGACACATTTTGTCAGTCTTTCACATTTTCCATTTTCTTTTTCCTTTTTCATATCTCTTACTTGGCTGGACTCTTCTAATCCTAGGAATGACCTCGTGTTGCTAGTTCTGCCCATTTCCTTCTTGGCCAAGGTTTAATTTATCTCTGCCCACTTGATTCTTACAAGATTAAGCAAAGTTATTTTCAAAGAGGAATGGAGCAAAAACATTGCTCTCTTATCACTGAGAACAGAATAAAGGACCCATGGCCCTTCTAGTTACATATTACACTGAACACTTTATACCTTTCATAGCATGCTCACGTTCTGCACTTTATTCTTTGAATTCAAAAGAAGATATGGTAGCATGGTGACCTGGTAAGACAGTCAGACTGTTGGGACTATAGGATACAGCCCTGGCTTTGCCAATAATCAGCTAAGTGACTTGAAATAAGTATAATGGTTCATGACTTGGTCTATGAAAAGCCACTCATAGATATACATTCAGTTTTGCTCTAAGGCTTGTTTTGAAAACATGAATTTGTGTCAGTACAACTGATTATTTTATGGAAGAACTGGAGTGTAACATGAATTTTGTGTTTGCAAATGTAGGATTTCATCCTTGAGAAACACTATATGAACACAGCAAATTGCACCCAACTGAACCAAGCTGTGTAGGAATATACAAAATGCACCCAAGCATACACCTCAAATACCTACTGAGTACCTCAGTTCATCATGTGCATTATGAGCCACACCCACCCACCCAGAGTGTTACAATTTTCTGAGTCCAAAGAACTTTCCTTATACCTTTCACAACAGCTCACAAGCTGCAACCCTTCCAATATCCTATCCGCAAGGAAACTTCAGATCTTTTTCAAAGCAAAGCACCAAATTTATTGTAGTTTTGAAATGACAGCAAGTCTATAGATCTAGATCTTTCAGACCTAGCTGACATCTCACTCTGCAAATGCTGCCAAGACAGCCAAATCTGGGGAGTACTCTATGAGCTACAACAGAAGCACAGGGCACCATGGCCGCCTTCCTTCACCCTTGCATCACACATCTTTTACTGATTCATGCTTTAGGAAAAAACCAAGGTCACACCAATGTTTAACTTAGAACTAAGCCTTCAGTCTCACCCAGTTTTGGAACGGGAACAATCTCTAAAGAATGGCTTAGCACCACCTTCAAATTGTTTGGACTTGATTCTTTTTGAAATGAAGAAAGTAGGCTTGATGAGCCCTAAAGTCTTTCCAGTTTGGGATCACAATGGACTCTACTTTTGTTACTTAGGGCCCAGTATTAATATTAAAAATGCTGAGATCTGAAGTTTTTTAAGTGTTTCTGAGCATTGGGGTTCCACCCCAATACATTCCATCAGGTAATAAAAGAAAAAAAGTCTTTATCCCATGTTATTGTTTAGTGACTCAGTCACACACAACAAAGGTAGTAAATCTCCATAGCTAAGTGGAGCTTAATGGTTGAAACATCCTCAAGGAATATGGAATGAAGTAAAAGATTAATCACAAAGAGTGATATATGATGACTATTATTAACTTTTAGTTTCTTTACATTGCCATATTATAAGATTTGAAATTAAATTTTCATGCTAATCTTCACTAGAAGGTCCAAGGAGGGGAATTTTCCATTTTAAATTCAGACTTACACTATGACTCAAAAGTTCCTATAATCTTGTTACCTCTTTTTCTTTCTGTAAAATGGTCTAAAAATAACCTACCTTTCTGAGGTGGAATGGAAATTAGCCCATTAAATTGCTGCAAAGTAGTTGGGAATTATAAATTGTGGTGCTATGTCAATACAACAGTAGATGGAGACACCAAGAGATGAGGAGTTGGCTGAATCAATGGGGAGAGAAGATAAGTTTCAATGAGTATCATGGAACACTGAGTTTCTTTGGTCCCAGCTGATCACAAAGTAGCCCCCTTCATCTGTTCATGGACATTGTTCAACGAAAGAGAAAGGAGAATGTGTTTCCTCTTCTGCCATGCTTATAATAGAAAACACAGTTTACTTCTTACCCACATTCACTTCTTGTCCTCCAGGATATAAAGTTTTAAGTAAAATAAATAATAAATACTCAGGGGGCGGAGCAAGATGGCGGAGGAGTAGGAGACCTAGATTTTGTCTGGTCTCAGGAATTCAGCTGAATAGGGATCAAACCATTCTGAACACCTACGAACTCAACAGGAGATCGAACAGGAGAGTAGCAACAACTCTCTGAACAGAGAAGCGACCACTTACTGGAAGGTAGGACGTCCGGAGAAGTGAATCCGAGGCGATATTCGGGAGGATAGACGGCGGGGGAGGGGCCTCCGCCGGCCGCTTCTGGCAAGTGCTAGAGCCGCAGAGCACAAAATCGGACCTTTTAAAAGTTGGCTCGGCAGAGGGACGCCGCTGCAGTGGCTAAGCGGGGGGTGGAATCCTCCCGGGACAGTGTGGTCTCAGGACCCTTGGGGTCACAGAGAGACCGGGGGTGCCTGAGTGCGGCAGAGCTCCCAGGTGTCGGGGCAGGGAAGCCGGCTGCAGATACGGAGCAGAGTCGCGGGCTCTCAGCTTGGGGTTGCCATAAACTGTGATCTGCGGCCCAGTCGGGGCACGGCTCCCCCAGCAAGGACCCAACAAGCAGCAGATCCGGGGAGACTCCCCTTCCTTCCCGGGGAGGAGCGGTGCGGGAACACACTGCAGGGATCTGCTGGGTTTGGAGACTCCGAGCGGGGTCGGGTGCCAGAGATAGCAACGCTCGATCACAGGCCGGGTGAGCACGGAGTGCGGCCAGAGACCGGGGACACGGGAGTGACTGCTTTTCTCTGGGGGCGCACTGAGGAGTGGGGGCGCACTGAGGAGTGGGGCCCCGAGTTCTCGGCTCCTCCGGGCGGAGACTGGGAGGCCGCCATTTTCGCCCTGGTCCTCCAAAGCTGTACCGAGAGCTTGCAGGGAACAAAAGCTCCTGAGAGCAAACTGGAGCAGCTTCCTTAGCCCGGACCGACAAGGGCGGGGCAATTCCGCCTCCGGCAAAGACATTTGGAAACCACAGCAACAGGCCCCTCCCCCAGAAGATCAACACAAACAGCCAGCAAGCCAAGACCAAGTTGATCCATCAAGGAGAATAGGAGAACTCCAGCGCTAGGGGAATACTGCACATAGATTCATGGCTTCTTTTTTTTTTTTTTTTTTTACCATGATTCATTATTTCATCAAAGTTAATTTTTGTTGACTTTTTTTTATTTTTCTTTTTCCCTTTTTCAACCAACATCTTATAAATCCCTTTTTTAAAAAACAAAAAACATTTTTTTTTTCTTTTCATTTTTAGAGTCATATTTTATCCCTTCATAGTAGTTATCCTTGTTTTTGGCATATATATATAAGTTGTTCTCTCTTTAAAATTTTGAGGTACAGTTTCTTCTAACAGATCAAAATATACCCTAAACCACTAGTGTATGGCTTTGTTCTAGTCTCCTGCCTGATCACATTCTCTCCCTTTTTTTTTTTTCCCTTAAATCTTCTTTCTTTTTTCAAACAACTTATCTTACCAAGTCCTGTTATAAAATCTTTTATAATTTTCATCTTTACAGTCATCTTCCATCCCTTCATTGTATCAACCCTTATTTTGTACATATATGTCTTTCTTCCTTTAAAATTTTAGGAGGCACTTTTTTCTAACAGACCAAAATACGCCCAAAATCTAGTGTGTGGCACTGATCTATGCACTAGCCTGATCATATTTGATCATATTTTGCCTTTTTTGAATTGTTTTGTTTTTGTTTTTATCTTTTTTCTTTTTTTTTTTTTTCTTCTTTTTCTCTTTCTTTTTTCTTTCTTTCCCTTTCTTTTCCCCTGGTTTCAGGTCTTTTCTGATTTGTATACAGTATATTTGCTGGGGACGTTGTAAACCTGTTAGCCTTTTGTTCTCTCATTCATCTATTCTCCTCTGGACAAAATGACAAGACGAAAGAAATCACCTCAGCAAAAAGAACAAGAGGTAGTACCGTCAGCCAGGGACCTACTCAATACGGACATTAGTACGATGTCGGACCTAGAGTTCAGAATCATGACTTTAAAGATACTAGCTGGGCTTGAAAAAAGCGTGGAAGTTATTAGAGAAACCCTTTTTGGAGAAATAAAAGAACTAAAATCTAACCAAATCGAAATCAAAAAGGCTATTGATGAGGTGCAATCAAAAATGGGGGCACTAAATGCTAGGATAAATGAGGCAGAAGAGAGAATCAGCGATATAGAAGACCAAATGATGGAAAATAAAGAGGCTGAGAAAAAGAGAGAGAAACAACTACAGGATCACGAGGGCAGAATTCGAGAGATAAGTGATACGATAAGACGAAACAACATTAGAATAATTGGGATCCCAGAAGAAGAAGAGAGAGAGAGAGGGGCAGAAGGTATATTGGAGCAAATTATAGCAGAGAACTTCCCTAATGTGAGGAAGGAAACAGGCATTAAAATCCAGGAGGCACAGAGAACCCCTCTCAAAATCAATAAAAATAGGTCAACACCCCGACATCTAATAGTAAAACTTACGAGTCTCAGAGACAAAGAGAAAATCCTGAAAGCAGCTCGGGAGAAGAGATATGTAACCTACAATGGTAGAAACATTAGATTGTCAACAGACCTATCCACAGAGACCTGGCAGGCCAGAAAGGACTGGCAAGATATCTTCAGAGCACTAAACGAGAAAAATATGCAGCCAAGAATACTATATCCAGCTAGGCTATCATTGAAAATAGAAGGAGAGATAAAAAGCTTCCAGAACAAACAAAAACTAAAGGAATTTGCAAACACGAAACCAGCCCTCAAAGAAATATTGAGAGGGGTCCTCTAAGCAAAGAGAGAACCTAAAAACAGCAAAGAGCAGAAATGAACACAGAAAACAGACAGTTAACAGTCACCTTACAGGTAATACAATGGCACTAAATTCATACCTTTCAATAGTTACCCTGAATGTAAATGGGCTAAATGCCCCAATCAAAAGACACAGGCTATCAGATTGGATGAAAAAACAAGACCCATCAATATGCTGTCTGCAAGAGACTCATTTTAGACCCAAAGACACCCCCAGATTGAAAGTGAGGGGGTGGAAAACCATTTACCATGCTAATGGACACCAGAAGAAAGCTGGGGTGGCAATCCTTATATCAGACAAACTAGATTTTAAAACAAAGACTGTAATAAGAGATGAGGAAGGACACTATATCCTACTTAAAGGGTCTATCCAACAAGAAGATCTAACAATTGTAAATATCTATGCCCCGAACATGGGAGCAGCCAATTATATAAGGCAATTAATAACAAAAGCAAAGAAACACATTGACAACAATACAATAATAGTGGGGGACTTTAACACCCCTCTGACTGAAATGGACAGATCATCTAAGCAAAAGATCAACAAGGAAATAAAGACTTTAAATGACACACTGGACCAAATGGACTTCACAGACATATTCAGAACATTCCATCCCAAAGCAACGGAATACACATTCTTCTCTAGTGCCCATGGAACATTCTCCAGAATTGATCACATCCTAGGTCACAAATCAGGTCTCAATCGGTACCAAAAGATTGGGATCATTCCCTGCATATTTTCAGACCACAATGCTTTGAAACTAGAACTCAACCACAAGAGGAAAGTCGGAAAGAACTCAAATACATGGAGGCTAAAGAGCATCCTACTAAAGAATGAATGGGTCAACCAAGAAATTAAAGAAGAATTTAAAAAATTCATGGAAACCAATGAAAATGAAAACACAACTGTTCAAAATCTTTGGGATACAGCAAAGGCAGTCCTGAGAGGAAAGTATATAGCAATACAAGCCTTTCTCAAGAAACAAGAAAGGTCTCAAATACACAACCTAACCCTACACCTAAAGGAGCTGGAGAAAGAACAGCAAATAAAGCCTAAACCCAGCAGGAGAAGAGAAATCATAAAGATCAGAGCAGAAATCAATGAACTAGAAACCAAAAGAACAGTAGAACAGATCAACGAAACGAGGAGCTGGTTCTTTGAAAGAATTAAGAAGATTGATAAACCCCTGGCCAGACTGATCAAAAAGAAAAGAGAAATGACCCAAATCAACAAAATCATGAATGAAAGAGGAGAGATCACAAGCAACACCAAAGAAATACAAACAATTATAAGAACATATTATGAGCAACTCTATGCCAGCAAATTAGATAACCTGGAAGAAATGGGTGCATTCCTAGAGATGTATCAACTACCAAAATTGAACCAGGAAGAAATAGAAGACCTGAACAGACCTATAACCACTAAGGAAATTGAAACAGTCATCAAAAATCTCCCAACAAACAAAAGCCCAGGGCCAGATGGCTTCCCAGGGGAATTCTATCAGACCTTTCAAGAAGAATTAATACCTATTCTCCTGAAACTGTTCCAAAAAATAGAAATGGAAGGGAAACTTCCAAACTCATTTTATGAGGCCAGCATTACCTTGATCCCAAAACCAGCCAAAGACCCCATTAAAAAAGAGAATTACAGACCAATATCCTTGATGAACATGGATGCAAAAATTCTCACCAAAATACTAGCCAATAGGATCCAACAGTACATTAAAAGGATTATTCACCACGACCAAGTGGGATTTATTCCTGGGCTGCAAGGCTGGTTCAACATACGCAAATCAATCAACGTGATACAATACATTAACAAAAGAAAGAACAAGAATCATATGATCCTCTCAATAGATGCAGAAAAAGCATTTGACAAAGTACAACATCCTTTCTTGATCAAAACTCTTCAGAGTATAGGGATAGAGGGTACATACCTCAATATCATAAAAGCCATCTATGAAAAACCTACAGCGAATATCATTCTCAATGGGGAAAGGCTGAGAGCTTTTCCCCTAAGGTCAGGAACGCGGCAGGGATGTCCACTCTCACCACTGCTATTCAACATAGTATTAGAAGTCCTAGCCACAGCAATCAGACAACAAAAAGAAATCAAAGGCATCCAAATCGGCAAAGAGGAAGTCAAACTCTCACTCTTTGCAGATGATATGATACTGTATGTGGAAAACCCAAAAGACTCCACCCCAAAACTGCTAGAACTCATACAGGAATTCAGTAAAGTAGCAGGATATAAAATCAATGCACAGAAATCAGTGGCATTCCTATACACCAACAACAAGACAGAAGAGAGACAAATCAAGGAGTCTATCCCATTTACAATTGCACCCAAAACGATTAAATACCTAGGAATAAATCTAACCAAAGAGGCAAAGGATCTGTACTCAGAAAACTATAAAATACTCCTGAAAGTAATTGAAGAAGACACAAAGAAATGGAAAAACGTTCCATGCTCATGGATTGGGAGAATCAACATTGTGAAGATGTCAATGCTACCTAGAGCAATCTACACATTCAATGCAATCCCCATCAAAATACCATCCACTTTTTTCAAAGAAATGGAACAAATAATCCTAAAATTTGTATGGAACCAGAAGAGACCCAGAATAGCCAGAGGAATACTGAAAAAGAAAAGCAAAGCTGGTGGCATCACAATTCCGGACTTCCAGCTCTATTACAAAGCTGTCATCATCAAGACAGTATGGTACTGGCACAAAAACAGACACATAGATCAATGGAACAGAATCGAGAGCCCAGAAATGGACCCTCAACTCTATGGTCAACTTATTTTTGACAAAGCAGGAAAGAATGTCCAATGGCAAAAAGACAGTCTCTTCAACAAATGGTGTTGGGAAAATTGGACAGCCACATGCAGAAGAATGAAACTGGACCATTTCCTTACACCACACACAAAAATAGACTCCAAATGGTTGAAAGACCTAAACGTGAGACAGGAGTCCATCCAAATCCTAAAGGAGAACACAGGTAGCAACCTTTTCGACCTTAGCCGCAGCAACTTCTTCCTAGAAACATCGCCAAAGGCACGGGAAGCCAGGGCAAAAATGAACTATTGGGATTTCATCAAGATAAAAAGCTTCTGCACAGCAAAAGAAACAGTCCACAAAACCAAAAGACAACCGACAGAATGGGAGAAAATATTTGCAAATGACATATCAGATAAAGGGCTAGTATCCAAAATCTATAAAGAACTTATCAAACTCAACACCCAAAGAACAAATAATCCAATCAAGAAATGGGCAGAAGACATGAACAGACATTTCTCCAAAGAAGACATCCAAATGGCCAACAGGCACATGAAAAAGTGCTCAACATCGCTTGGCATCAGGGAAATCCAAATCAAAACCTCAATGAGATACCACCTCACACCCGTCAGAATGGCTAAAATTAACAAGTCAGGGAACGACAGATGTTGGCGGGGATGTGGAGAAAGGGGAACCCTCCTACACTGTTGGTGGGAATGCAAGCTGGTGCAACCCCTCTGGAAAACAGTATGGAGGTTCCTCAAACAGTTGAAATTAGAGCTACCGTTCGATCCAGCAATTGCACTACTGGGTATTTACCACAAAGATACAAATGTAGGGACCCGAAGGGGTACGTGTACCCCAATGTTTATAGCAGCAATGTCCACCATAGCCAAACTGTGGAAAGAGCCAAGATGCCCATCGACAGATGAATGGATAAAGAAGAGGTGGTATATATACACAATGGAATATTATGCAGCCATCAAAAGGAATGAGATCTTGCCATTTGCAACGACGTGGATGGAACTGGAGGGTGTTATGCTGAGTGAAATAAGTCAATCAGAGAAAGACATGTATCACATGACCTCACTGATATGAGGAATTCTTAATCTCAGGAAACAAACTGAGTGTTACTGGAGTGGTTGGGGGTGGGAGGGATGTGGTGGCTGGGTGATAGATATTGGGGAGGGTATGTGCTACGGTGAGCGCTGTGAATTGTGCAAAACTGTTGAATCACAGATCTGTACTTCTGAAACAAATAATGCAACATATTTTAAGAAAAAAGAAAAAGAAGAAGATAACAGGAGAGGAAGAAAAGGGGAGTATGTCAGAGGGGGAGACGAACCATGAGAGATGATGGACTCTGAAAAACAAACTGAGGGTTCTAGAGGGGAGGGGGGTAGGGGGATGGGTTAGCCTGGTGATGGGTATTGAGGAGGGCACGTTCTGCATGGAGCACTGGGTGTTATGAACAAACAATGAATCATGGAACACTGCACCAAAAACTAATGATGTAATATATGGTGATTAACATAACAATAAAAAATTTAAAAAAAAATAATAATAATAATAAATACTCAGAGGTGGAATTGCTGGATCATAGGTAATTCTATTTTTCATTTTTTGAGGAACCTCCATACTATTTCCATAGTGGCTGCACCAATATATCTTTTTACCAACAGTGCACAAGGGTTCCCTTTTCTCCATGTCTTCACCAACAGTGTTTGTGTATGTGTGCGCTTGTGTGTTTTGTTTTTTGATAACAGCCATCCCAATATATATGAGACAGGTGTGAGGTGGTATCCCATTCTGGTTTTGACTTGTACTTCCCTAATAATGTTTAGCGCCTTTTCATGTACCTGTTGACCATCTGCATTTATCTTTTTGGAAAAATGTCTATTTAGTCTATCTGCCCATTTTTAAATTGAGTTATTCATGTTTTGCTATTGAGCTGTATGATTTCCTTGTATATTTTATCAGATTGACCCCTTATCAGATATGGGGTTTACAAATATTTTCTCCAATTCTATAGCCTGCCTTTTCATTTTGTTGATGGTTTCTTTTGCTGAACAGAAGCTTTCTAGTTTGAGGTAGCCCCACTTTTTAACTTTTGCTTTTGGTACCTTTGCTTTTGGTGTCAAATCCAACAAGTCACTAACAAGGCCAATGTCAAGGAGCTTTCCCCTTTGTTTTCTTCTAGGATAGATGAACTCTTAAAAGTAAAAAAGACTTGAACATATTACTTCATCTTGAATACTTCATTAGCCTTAAAGTATTCTTACCACCAATTTAACTATAATTTCCTCTATCCATATAGATTATTCGTAACTTTAAGTATAATATTTTTCATCCATTTTATTGAAGCAAACTACTGAGAATGAGCTGGGTCTATTCTTTGAGGGAATCAAGATTTCAGTGTCATGCTGTGTCTTGTCATATTATACCAAAGGGCCTTACTGAATGTCAGCAAGGAGAAAAAGCAACAGTCTTCTCAGACTTTGTAAAACATAGAAGATTTGAGAGCACAGGAGACACTGGCCTCCAAGAGAAGTGTTGTATGGAAGCCAGGCCTGCACATTCACAAAAGGGATACAAGAAAAACCAAGAAGCAGTTTTCTGGAGTTTCACACTGCCACACTAGATTGGTGACTGCACAGAGACTCTACAAACTGGGATACAGAGAAGGAAAGAACATTCCAATCTCAGGACAGAATGTAAATGCTCAAGCTGTTAGGCCACAGAGCAAACTTGGCAGTGTGGCCTTGCAGGGCCATCTCTGGAGAACCATGCCCTGTAGGTAATGGACTGAAAAGAAAAATGTCAGTAGGATCCAAAGTTTCTGCCTTTGGAGTTTTGATGTATTAACTACCAAACAGTTCCACAAAACAAAGCAAGAGGATCTCTTCTCCAGGATTTGTTAAACAAGTTAGGTTATGTCTGGGATCATTAAAAAGTCAGACCAGTACAACACAAGAAAGGTGACTTTTCTCTCCTTAGGTAAAATTAATAGGGGATATCTCAATTGTATGTAGGGAGACAATTTAAATAAAAATTAGTACACTTTAGCAATATTTTTGCATGCTTTGGTGAACATGCCCCAAACATCTGCACACTTTTATTTCAGAATGACACATGGCTTTAATTTTTTATCAGGATCTTGAATAATCTTTAGGCCTGAGAACATAGGAAGTAATTTATAATGATATGGTACTTAGGTCATGTCAATGCATTTAAGTGCTTTATTTTTATTAGTAAAGTCTGTGAATGAAAGAGTAATAATTGTTGCATATTTGGACTTTTCTAGAGCTTTTCATCTCTTTTTATTTAATATGTCTTACTGTTTATACAAAATATTCCAAAATCCACAATAACCAAGATCTTAATAATGGTAAATCAAACAATGTGTATTTATTTGAATTTTTTATTCAACTCATTTAAACTAAAAAATAGTTCACCTATTTCTCCCATCCCCACTCCAACTCTGGCAATTACCAATCTATTCTCTGTATCCATGAACGTGGTTTTTTGTTCACTTTTTAGATTCCACTAAAGAGTGATCAAATAGTATGCCTTTATCTGTCTTATTTCACTTAGCATAATGCCCTTGAGGTCCACATGCATGTTGCTGCAATGGCAAGATTTCATTATGTTTATGGCTGAATAATATTCCACTGTATATGTGTACACCACAATTTTTTTTCAATCCGTTCTTACACCAATGGCCACTTAGGTTGTTTCCATATCCTGGCTACTATAAATAATGCTTCAATGAACATAGGGATGCATATATGTTTTTGAATTAGCATCTTCTTTTTCTTCAGATAAATACCCAGAAGTGGAATTGCTTGATCATATGGTAATTCTGTTTTTAATTTTTTGAGGAACCTCCATACTATTTTCCATAATGGTTGCACCAATTTACATTCCCACCAATAATTCAGAAATTTCCCTTTTCCCCACATCCTCACCAATACTTGTTATTTCTTGTCATTTTGATAAAAGCCATTTTAACAGGTGTCAGGTGATCTCTCACTGTGGTTTTAATTTTGTATTCCCTGATGATTAATGATGTACCTGTTGGGCATCTGTATGTCTTCTTCTTCAAAAACAAATAGTTACTTAGATCTTCTGTCCATTTTTTAACTGGATAGTTTGGGTTTTTTGATATTTAATTATATGAGTTCTTGTATAGTTTGAATATTAGCTCCTTATCAGATATATGATTTCTCTCATTCAGTAGAATGCCTTTTCATTTTGTTGGTGGCTTCCTTTGGCGTGCCAAAGCTTTTCAGTTCAATACAATCCCACTTGTTTACTGTTGCCTTTCTTGTTTTCGCTTTGGCATTCAGATTCAAAAAAATCATAGGCCAAGACTTACATCAGGGACCTTACTGCCTATGTTTTCTTCTAGTAGTTTTAGGGTTTCTGTCTTAAAGTCTTTATTACATTTTTAGTTAATTTTTGTGTATGGTGTAAGATAGTAGTCCAGTTTTCCTAACATCATTTATTGAAGAGACTGTCCTTTCCCCATTGTGTATTATTGGCTCCTGTTATAAATTAATTGACCATATACATGTGGATTTAGTTCTGGGCTCTCAATTCTATTCCACTGACCTGTGTGTCTGCTTTTATGTCAATACCATACTGTTTTGATTACTACAGCTGTGTAGTATAGTCTGAAATCAGGAAATATTTTGCCTTTAGCTTTGTTCTTTCTCAAGATTGCTTTGGCTATTTGGGATCTTTTGTGGTTCCATATAAATGTTAAGATTGTTTGTCCTATTTCTGTGAAAAATACCATTGGAACTTTGATAGGGATTGCACTGCATCTGTATATTGTTGTGGGTAGTACGGACATTTTAACAATATTAATTCTTCCAATGCAGAAGCATAAAATGCATTTCCATTTATTTGTTATCTTCCTCAATTTCTTTCATCGATATCTTGTAGTTTTCAATATACAGGTCTTTTACCTCCTTGGTTAAATTTATTCCTAGGTATTTTATTCTTTTTGATACAATTTAAATAGTATTTTTCTCAATTTCTCCTTCTGATTGTTCATTATTAGTGTTGAAATGAGCACTAGGTGTTATACACAAATAATGAATCATGGAACACTACATCAGAAACTAATGATGTACTGTATGGTGACTAACATAATAAAAAAATGAAGAACATATTTCTGTGGATTGATTTTATATCTTGCAAGTTTACTAAATCTGTTTATTAGTTCTAACAGTTTTTCGAGGGGGTCAAGGTTTTTTATAGGTAATATCATGCCATCTAAAATTAGTGACATTTTTACTTCTTTCTTTCCAATTTAGATGCCTTTTCTTCGTCGTCCTCTCTTTTCTTTCCTTTCTCTTCCTTTATCTCCCTCCCTCCCTTCTTTTTTGTCTAATTACTCTGGCTAGAACCTGAAATACTATGTTGGATAAATGTGGCAAGAGTAGACATCCGTGTCTTGTTTCTGATCTTAGACAAAATCTGCTCTCAACTCTTCACTGCTGAGTACGATATTAATTATGGTCTTGTTATATATGGCTTTTATTGTGTTGAGGTATATTTCCTCTATAGCCACTTTGCTGAGAGTTTTTATCACAAAGGGATGTTGAATTTTGTCAAATGCTCTATCTGCATGGAGCTGATCATGTGATTGTTATCCTTTGTTTTGTTAATGTGATGTATCACACTGATTTAAGGATGTTGAGCCATTCTTGCATCCCTAGGTATAAATTCCACTTAATGGTAGTGTATGATTTTTTTTAGTTTATTGTTGAATTTTATTTGTGAATATTTGTTGAGGATTTTTGCATCTGTTCATCATACATATTGGCCTGTACTCTTCTTGGGCTTTGTAGCCTGGTCTTGTTAGCAGGGTAATGTTAGCCTCATAAAATGTTTCAGAAAGTTTTCCCTTCTTCTATTTTTTGAAGAGTTTGAGAAGGATTAGTTTAATTCTTCTCTGAATGTTTGGTAGAATTCACCAGTGAAGCTGTCTGGTCCTGGACCTTTGCTGGGAGGTTTTAGATCATTGACTCAATCTTCTTGTTAGTAACCAGTCTGTTCAGTCTTGGTAGGTTGTATGTTTCTAGGAATTTATCTAATTCTACGGTGTCCAACTTTTGATATATAATTGTTGTAGTCCCATATGATCCTTTGTATTTCTGTGGTATCAACTGTAACATCTCCTCTTTCATTTCTAGTTTTATTTGAGTCCTCTCTTTTCCTTGGTGAGGCTAGCTAAAGGTTTGTTAATTTTGTTTACCTTCTCAAAGAATCAGCTCTTAGTTTCATTAATCTTTTCTATTGTCTTTTTAGTCTCTGTTTCATTTATTTCTACTCTAATCCTTGCTATTTCCTTCCTCCTACTAACTTTGGGCTTCACGTGTTCTTCTTTTTCTAGTTGTATGAGGTGTAAAGTTAGGCTGTTTATTTGAAAATTTTCTTATTTCTTAAGGAAGGCATTTAATCACTATTACTCTTAGGACTGCTTTTGCTACAAGCCATAAATTTTGGTATGATACATTTCCATTTTCATTTGTATCAAGGTATCTTTTGAATTCTCTTTTGATTTTTTTTCACCCACTGGTTATTTAGTAACATGTTATTAATCTCCACATATCTGTGAATCTTCCAGTTTTGAGTAATTTCTAGTGTCATACCATTTTGGTTGGAAAAGATGCTTGTAAGATATCAATCCTCTTAAGTTTACTAAGACTAGTTTGTGGCCTAACATATAATCTATCTTGGAAAATGTTCCACGTGCCGTTGAGAACAATCTGTATTCTGTTGCATTTGGATGGAAAATTCTGTAAATATCTGTTAAGTCCATCTGATCTAACATGTTGTTTAAGGCTGATGCTTATTCTCTACCAGGATGATCTATCCATTAATGTAAGTGGTAAGTGGGGTATTAAAGTCTCCTGCTATTCTTGTATTGCTGTCTACTTCTCCCTTTAGATTTGTTAATATTTGCTTTATATATTTAGGTGCTCCAATGTTGGGTATACAAATATTTACAAATGTTATATCCTCTTGTTGGACTGACCCCTTTATCATTATGTAATGCCCTTCCTTGTCTCTTATTATAGTCCTTGTTTTAAAGTCTAAAATTTTATCTGATATAAATGTAGGTATCCCAGCTTTCCTTTGGTTTCCATTTGCATGCAATACCTTCACTTTCATTCTGTGTGCGTCCTTACATCTAAAGTGAATCTCATGTATACAGCATACAAATGGGTCTTGTTTTCTAATTCATTCAGCCACTCTGTTTTTTAATTGGAGTATCTAGTCCATTTAAAGTAATTATCAATAGGTATGCATTTACTGCCATTTTGTTAATTATTTTCTACCTGTTTTCATTCCTTTCTTCTCTTGCTCTCTTCCTTCTTAGTCTGATGACTTTCCTTAGTGGTATGCTTATATTCCTTTATCTTTTGTGAAGATTTGTATATAAAGCTGGCCCATAAATAAATTGGAGCCCCAGCTTTCTAAATGGAGGTATAATGATTCAAATTTTCAATAGAAAAATTTCCTTGGACATTTCTAGTACAGCTGAACTGCCACGATGGCCATAGATATTTTCTTCATTTCTGTAAAACAACTGATTTACATGAAATAAGGAAATATGGTCTATAGGAAATACCCAGTTTATTATGTTATTGAACTAAGAACTATTGTGCAGCAATTCTTGTAGCAATTTTCACAAGACTCGGACTACTGACCCTCAAAGGTCATTCAGGGAAAATATCAATGACAACCTGTGCGTTAATCTTATCTCTATGGATACTTATTTACATCTCTTTATATTCTTCATTAAGGTAGGTAACTCATTTTTCAAGTAAGAAAATTGTTGAGGGACTCACTGAGGTTAAAACAGTCAATGGTATAGGGAGAAATTGAATAAAACATCTTGAGTTCTGTCTCAGGGGATTAAAAAATTGCTCTTATGGGAAAAATGACCTTTCCATACTGGACTTGTGCTCAGCCATTACCTGAAGACTCATTTTAGCAGTTAATTGCACTCTTTAGGATCCTGTGCCAACTCTGTCAGCTGGCATTCAATTAATGCAGTATCAGTTTAACCAAGCAAACTTATTCTATGGGAGGTAAAAACAAACAAACAAACAAAAACAGAAGCAAACAAACATCAAATATACTTGATTTGGCAATCCTCCCTCATCTACTATTATGGTAGTTGATTTAAGTTATTCAAAATAAATTTAAGTTAACTGAGTTATTACACAATTATTTTCTATTTATTCCATATGTGTCCAGCTTTATTGTAGAAAGAGTGCTTCCATTAAATAAATAAGTTTCTGTAATATTCTAAATATTATCTTAGACATCAGAATTATACAAAGATGAATTAGGCTAAATCCCTACTTCAAGAAGTTCAATACAAAGAAATATATGTAGAGGCAAAATTTCATTATCATGCAGTAGAAAAATTAACAGAGGCAGACACAGGATGTTGTGGGAGGTTAGGCATCGCTTCCTTAAAAATTGGAGTTTGTGGAACTGGAGGAGATTATGGTAAGTGAAATAAGTCAAGCAGAGAAAGACAGTTATCATATGGTTTCACTCATATGGTGGAACATAAAGAATAGCACGGAGGACCACAGGGGAAGGGATGGAAAACTGAATGGGAAGAAATCAGAGACGGAGACAAACCATAAGAGACTCTGGACTCTGGGAAACAAACTGAGGATTACAGAAGGGAGGGGGTGGAGGGATGGGGTGACCAGGTGATGGGTATTAAGGAGGGCATGTGTTGTGATGAGCACTGAGTGTTATATGCAACTAATGAATCGTTGAACACTACATCAAAAGCTAATGATGTACTATATGTTGGCTAATTGAACATAATAATAAAAAAATAATAATAAAAACTGGAGCTTGAGTCAATTCCTAAGTGTTATATATGATTGATTCAGGAAGAACAAATGAAAAAGAACAGGCCAGGCAACAAGAGAGAGGCATGACATGGGAGCAGGGGGTGTGAACATAATTATAAGTAGATAATTTAAACCAAGCCATTAAGTTCAGGGCAGAGGAGTAACAGTCAGTGAAGCAAAAGAGATGATCACACCTTGTTTTTTAGTACAACTGGAAATGTAGTAATTCTACTTAGAATTTTCTCTGATTCTCTAACTTGCCTGAGCTCCTAATCCTTACCCATTCTTTTCTAATTTCTTTCCATTCTAATATTTTTAGTTGTAAGGTCTTCAGTGTTACAGGGCTTTTACAACAGAGGAGGTTTCTTAATCTTTTCTCCCTTTCCACAACGTCCTTTCTTCTTTACAGGAATATGGTCTTCCCAGTCTCACCCAGGAGCATGGCCCTAATCAGAGAAAGCCTCCTCAATCCACTACCTAACCCAATTTAAACTGTTCCTATAGTAATCAGCCCAGCTGTTCTCTAAATCCAACAAGACCCAATTTCCACACTCCTAAAGATTCAATCGTGAAAAAAATTCAAGTATATATATTAGTTATGTCTACCCACATTTCCACACATCTTCTCCTCATACCTTTCCCTCCTAATAGACCATCTACAGACATTTAGCTGCAAACACAGTCCAGTCACTGGACTGTTATTAATTCTGTGAAGACTTAGAAACAACCTGAAGAGAATGAACATATGCATGAATATGTATATATTCAATGATCCATACACATACATCTATATATGTACACATTATAAATTCATTTTATAAACTCAAATATAATCTCATAGACTCATTTAATAAAAATTTAAATCGTTTTCTGATAATGTATAAAGACATGAAAACAGCTCATGATGTATGTTTAATTGAATGAGTTGCACTACAAAACTGTTTGCCCCTAATTTTGCTTCTAGAAAGCATCACTCATACACACACACCCCCCACACCCATCTTGACATACACACAGAGCAAAAGACTAGAAGGTACAAGTCTATATCCCGAATTTTTAGATGGGTTTTCTGAATAGTTACAGTAAATTACTGGCATTTTTGCAACTTTTCTATGATGAACATACATTTATTTCCTCTAATTTCTAAAACTATTGTAAACTTTCAGCTATAGGAAATAATCTAACAGCCAGAGAGCCTCAGGAATATGATCAGCATCTAGTGACTGACTTGTCCATGGATCCTGGAATCCAGGACTGCTTATTTCAAGGCCAATTTTCCCTATACACTCTGCTCTTTCCCTTTATATTATAAACATCTTATTCCTTTATCAGACTTTGTCTTCCCCTTCCTTCTCTTAGGTCAGCTGTAGGTAAAAGAATATATTACTTCAAACTCACCCTCTGGTCACAGAAGAATATATCCATGTATTTTTATGGCAGGACGATCAGTTCAAGTCTCCTCCTATTCTTAAGCCAAAGTTCTGATGTGCTGCAGACATTTACCTAGAATTTAGATTTTAGTACAGAATAAATGATAAATCAATATATAAATAAAATTACCTTAGATTTTTGAAAATGCTACTGGGTGTATAAAATAGATGGCATCACTTCAAACAAAATGGAAGTCATTTTAAAATGTTGTATTTGCCTCCCCTTCAAAAAACATAGGTGTGCTAATGTAATTTTTTAAAAAACACATTTAATAACTGCAGTGATATTTTTTGCCATTCAACATTAATGCCAGTAACAATTCAGTTTGGCTTTACATTGGAGATCAATACATTCTTGGACCACTTCCTAAGACTAAGCTCCTTTGGGCTATAAACTTTGGAACCTATCAAGTGACATTTAGTCCTGGAAATAACACTGGTGGACGAGAGTAGACTTGCCATGAAAGGTAGTTGGAGTTTGGATCTTGATTTTCTTTGAGCTCAGGTAGATGGCAGCCTCCAGTTTCAATGTTCTTTGTTTGAAAACTTTGTTTCTGCTTGCCAGTGTCCAATCTTGACATCATTTCAGGCCACTCTTAGCCAGGGGCCAGCTCTTTCCTACCTCAGTACCTTCTCTGTTCTAACATTGTTTCCTTGTCCTTGTCTATTCACTGACTCTCCAAACTTTAGGACTGGAAGGAATGGAGATCATCTAGGCAAAGTTTCTCAATGTATTTCTAGCTGAGTCCCTTTTAATAAAAATGTGTATGCCATCCAATTTTCTATCTGGAAACTCTATTAGCATGCCCTATCTCCCTTCAGGAAAGTTGGTTCTTCTGACTACTAGAATTGAAGAATATTTTTTTCTATCTACATGTTTTTTCCTACGCCACCTCAGAAATTTTTATATATACCCTCCTCCATAATGGTAGGATATCAAGGCTGATTGGGAGTCACTGATATAATTCTTTAATTTTATAGATTTTTAAAAAATTAGCCCACATCAGTAGTTTGCCCAAAATTAAACTACCACTTATGAAAGGTACAGGACTGGGACCTGAGATTTTTTATTCCCCAAGTGGACCTCTGAAATAAAAGTGGGTCCAGAACTAATGCCTCTTTGCTTTTAGTTCAAATTCCCCATATTTACTTTTACATCCTAATCACTCCCAAAGCTGACATCCCCGCAGTAAGAGCACACAGTAATGACTGCAGAAGTCAATCTAGTCCCTGTAATGGGTTTCCAAACCTAGATGACAGTAACTGAATACGCAGTTCACCAGAGTCTAGAAGCCATTAAGACCAGCACTTGCTTAGCAACTGCTGTAGGCAGTTTGCCATTGGTTAGTTATCATAAGATCAATACCCCTTTACTGAGCACCTCTTATGCTTTAGACTAGTTCCTGGAAATACAGCATAAACCCTATAGGATTTAACTTAAAAGTATTATTTGGAAAAGCTCTCCCAACCTAACTGATTTTCCATATTACTACAGGGAAATTAAAGCCATCTTTTTCCTCCTTCTGCCTTCCTAATTCCTGCACCACTGATGGGCACAGTAGCCTATGATAAGTTAAGCAGTGAATTAGTGTTCTAGTTCATTCTCAGTTCTGGCCTTTCTCCTTATCCATAACATGAAGGAGTTGAGGAAACTGATCTCAAAGTCCTTATCAACCTTAATGTTTTATGGTGCTATTTAATATCAATTCTACTAGGACAGAGCCCCTTCTGTAGTTAATCATCTGGCAAATATTGTTAGGGAGCTAATATGTTAAGAAAACAGTATGCCTTTTGATCAAAGCTCTTACCATTTTTCCACAAGTCATAACCAAAGTTAGCAAATGACTCATGAAACTAAGTATTTGTTTGTATTGACAGTCAATATAAACACACACGAACAGTAAATTTTGCCCTATAATGTGAAGAGTCTGGAGCCTAGGCATGACATATGTGATATAAGCTCTTTCTAGAGGCAGCTCTACTCTATTCTAACACTTCTCATTTAGCTGAAGATTACCAAGAAGTTTTCTCATAGCCAAGCCCATTCCACAGATGAATAAAGTGAGAGATTGACACCTGGTCTCCCACCTTCCTGAATTAGGGCTAAGGACGGTAGCTCACACATCTGTATGATTAATAATGTATCCTCTCATTGCCTCCATACCAGCCACTTACCATTAACCAAAACAATATGTTAAATGAAGACAATGATCCATACAGCCAACTAGTTTCTTTTCAAAACAATGATTTCATCTCATGCCAATAACATTCATATACTGAAGGGTGGGAAATAATTTTGGCATCCATTTAAATGGAATATGGTTACTATCTGTGGTAGGTAGCCTCTAAGATAGACACCAATGACCCTCATCTCCCGGCATCCATACCCTTGTGTAGCCCCTCCCCTTGAGTGTATGCTGGACTTCTTGACTCACTTCTGATGAAGAGAATACAGAATTGATAGGGTGTCAATTCCAAAGCTAGGTTATAAGAGGACTATGGCTTTTGTCCCTCACATTCTGCTTCTCCTTTTTTTTCTCTCTGTCTTAGTAGGAAGCAAGCTCTCATTCTGTGAGTAACCCTATGGAGAGACCAATGTGTCAATGAGATTACTCCAGCAACAGCCAGCAAGGACCTCTTGCCTGCCAACAGCCATGTGAGAGATTTCAGAATCAGATCCTTCCCAGATCAGGTCTGGAATTGAAGGCAGCCCCAGAGACCACTTAATGTAACCCATGAGAGACTCTGAGCTAGAGGCATCCAGTTTAGTTGTACCTGAATTTCTAACCCACGGAAATGGAGATAATAAATATTGTTTTAAGTCGTTCATCTGAAGGTAACTTGTTAGGAAGCAGTAAATAACTAAATCTCCACCAGTCATCAGTGTGACCACTCCATTTTACAGGGGTGGCTCAGTCTTCTAATCCGAGAGGAACTCTTATTTCACACCCTCACATTTGCCATCCTCTTTTCAGCAACAATGGAGCATCATGAATGGTTCACAGCTGCTCCAGTGTATTTCTTCAAGCAGAACACCCTGGCATCATCTGCCATCACAGAGCTAGCCAGCCCACTGTCAACTACAGTAACAGAAATCCCTGCAAACTGAAGTATTCTCACTTCAGCAAACTCACGTTCAAGCAGAGCTTCTGAAGTTCCTTCTTGGCAAATGTTTCTCCTACTGGTTCTTTAGTCAAATAATCGCCCTTTCAAACCCTTTGCCCTGGGGTATGCCATGTTGTGCCAGCTGCCTAGCTTGCCTCTCTGGAGCCAGTACCCCCTTAATAGCTAAAATATTTCCTTCATTCCTTTGGTTTGTTCCTGGCTTCTACTACAGCAGCCACATAAAAAAGAAAATACAGCTATTTCACCATCTGCCAGCATCTCAAGAACAGAGAAATACCACTCTCCTTGGAAAAATTATACAAAAGAAAAGGAAAATGATAAAATGATTGCTCAGGAAAGCAAAGCCAAATGGACCCAGGGGGAGGCACACTCCACATGTTCAAGGTATGGTCAAAAAAGGACAGAGAATTAGGGCTGTGGAAGAAGTTCAAGAAACATTTGAGCATTCTGTCAGGAGGACAAGTTGGGCTCTGACAATCTAAACCACTAAAGATGTTCTCCAGACACAAAAGTCTGTATTACAGTGCTCAGTAAGCCATCATACTCCCTGGTGAGCATTTACACTCATCTATTCTGATTGTGTGGACAGGTATCAGGCCGTAAAATCTTATGAGACAAAGGTTCATGTGTGACAGTAAGGATGCTGAGGGTTTAGATTCAGAAGAGCAAACCACCTCAGCTGCATTGAAAATGAGACTCTAATGATGAAGTATTGCAGGGAGCAGACAGGATTGTTTTGCTCATTCATCTCATTTACCTAATCTGGGCTAACTAATTTTGACTGAAAAATGTGTATATTCTATACTCCATGCCATTTAAATTTAAAAAATCACATTTTGCACCTTCTTCAATGGACTCTGGCCAAAACTACATGGCACATTAAAGAGGTAACGACGAAAGATGGTGGAAGAGTAGGAGACCTGGATTTCATCTGGTCTCAGGAATTCAGCTGAATAGGGATCAAACCATTCTGAACACCTATGAACTCAACAGGAGATCGAAGAGGAGAGTAGCAACAACTCTCTGAACAGAGAAGCGACCACTTACTGGAAGGTAGGACGTGCGGAGAAGTGAATCCCAGGCCATATTCGGGAGGATAGACGGCGGGGGAGGGGGCCTCCGTCGGCCACTTCTGGCAAGTGATAGAGGCCCGGAACACAAAATCGGAACTTTTAGAAGTCAGCTCCGCTGAGGGACGTCACTTCAGTGGCTAAGCAGGGGGGTGAAACCCCCGCGGAACAGTGTGGTCTCAGGACCCTCGGGGTCACAGAAAGACCAGCGGTGCCTGAGTGTGGCAGAACTCCCAGGTACCGGAGCGGGGAAGCCGGCTGCAGAGACAGAGCCGAGGCGTGGGCTCTCAGCTTGGGGTGGCCATAAACTGTGATCTGCGGCCCAGTCGGGCCACTGCTCCTCCAGCAGGGACCCACCAAGCAGCAGAGCCGGGGAGATTCCCATTCCTCCCCCGGGGAGGAGCAGCGTGGAAGGGCACCGCAGGGATCTGCTGGGTTTGGAGACTCCACACGAGGTCGGGTGCCAGAGATAGAAACGCTCGGTCACAGGCCGGGTGAGCACAGAGTGCGGCCGGAGACTGGGGAGACAGGAGTGATTGACTGCTTTTCTCTGGGGGCGCACTGAGGAGCGGGGCCCCCAGTTCTCAGCTCCTCCGGGCGGAGAGTGGGAGCCCACCATTTTCACCCTGGTCCTCCAAAGCTGCACCAGAGCTTGCAGGGAACAAAAGCTCCTGAGAGCAAACCCAAGCAGATGGCTTAGCCCAGACCCACAAGGGCGGGGCAATTCCGCCTCCGGCAAAGACATTTGGGAACCACGGCAACAGGCCCCTCCCCAAGATCAGCACGAACAGCGAGCAAGCCAAGACCAAGTTTACTGATCAAGGAGAACGAGAGAACTCCAGCGCTTAGGGGAATACTGGACATAGACTTCATGGCTTTTTTACCCTGATTCATTAGGTTTTCAAAGTTGATTTTTTTAACTGTTTTTTTGTTTAATTTTTCTTCTTACCTTTTTCAACCAACATCTTATCAATCCCTTTCTTAAAAAAAATATTTTTTATTTTTTATTTTTAGAGTCATATTTTATCCCTTCATAGTAGTTACCTTATTTTTGGCATATATATATAAGTTGTTTTCTCTTTAAAATTTTGAGATACAGTTTCTTCTAACAGATCAAAATATATCCTAAATCACTAGTGTATGACTTTCTTCTAGTCTCCACCCTGATCACATTCTCTCCCTTTTTCCTTTTTTTCTTTTTTTTTAAAATCTTCTTTTTTCAAACAACTTATCAATTCCTTTTATAAAATCTTTTATAATTTTCATCTTTACAGTCATCTTCCATCCCTTCATTGTATCAACCCTTATTTTGTACATATATAAGTCTTTCTTCCTTTAAAATTTAGGAGGGACGGGGGCGGAGCAAGATGGCGGAGGAGTAGGAGACCTAGATTTTGTCTGGTCTCAGGAATTCAGCTGAATAGGGATCAAACCATTCTGAACACCTACGAACTCAACAGGAGATCGAACAGGAGAGTAGCAACAACTCTCTGAACAGAGAAGCGACCACTTACTGGAAGGTAGGACGTGTGGAGAAGTGAATCCGAGGCGATATTCGGGAGGATAGACGGCGGGGGAGGGGCCCCCGCCGGCTGCTTCTGGCAAATGATAGAGCCGCGGAGCACAAAATCGGACCTTTTAGAAGTTGGCTCGGCGGAGGGATGTCACTGCAGTGGCTAAGCGGGGGGTGGAATCCTCCGGGGACAGTGTGGTCTCAGGACCCTTGGGGTCACAGAGAGACCGGGGGTGCCTGAGTGCGCCAGAGCTCCCAGGTATCAGAGCAGGGAAGTCGGCTGCAGAGACGGAGCAGAATCGCGGGCTCTCAGCTCGGGGTGGCCATAAACTGTGATCTGCGGCCCAGTCGGGGCACGGCTCCCCCAGCAAGGACCCAACAAGCAGCAGATCCGGGGAGACTCCCCTTCCTTCCCGGGGAGGAGTGGTGCGGGAACGCACTGCAGGGATCTGCTGGGTTTGGAGACTCCGCGCGGGGTCGGGTGCCAGAGATACAAACGCTCGGTCATAGGCCAGATGAGCACGGAGTGCGGCCGGAGACCGGGGACATGGGAGTGACTGCTTTTCTCTGGGGGCACACTGAGGAGCGGGGCCCCGAGTTCTCAGCTCCTCCGAGTGGAGATTGGGAGGCCACCATTTCTGCCCTGGTCCTCCAAAGCTGTACCGAGAGCTTGCAGGGAACAAAAGCTCCTGAGAGCAAACCGGAGCAGCTTCCTTAGCCCGGAGCGACAAGGGTGGGGCAATTCCGCCTCCGGCAAAGACATTTGGAAACCACAGCAACAGGCCCCTCCCCCAGAAGATCAACACAAACAGCCAGCAAGCCAAGACCAAGTTGATCGATCAAGGAGAATAGGAGAACTCCAGCGCTAGGGGAATACTGCACATAGATTCATGGTTTTTTTTTTTTTTTTTTTTTAACAATGATTCATTATTTCATCAAAGTTAATTTTTGTTGACTGTTTTTTTATTTTTCTTTTTCCCTTTTTCAACCAACATCTTATAAATCCCTTCTTTAAAAAAAAAAAAAAAACATTTTTTATTTTTCATTTTTAGAGTCATATTTTATCCCTTCATAATAGTTACCCTTATTTTTGGCATATATATATAAGTTGTTCTCTCTTTAAAATTTTGAGGTACAGTTTCTTCTAACAGATCAAAATATACCCTAAATCACTAGTGTATGGCTTTGTTCTAGTCTCCTGCCTGATCACATTCTCTCCCTTTTTCCTTTTTTTTTTCTTAAATCTTCTTTCTTTTTTCAAACAACTTATCTTACCAAGTCCTTTTATAAAATCTTTTATACTTTTCATCTTTACAGTCATCTTCCATCCCTTCATTGTATCAACCCTTATTTTATACATATGTCTTTCTTCCTTTAAAATTTTAGGAGGCACTTTTTTCTAACAGACCAAAATACGCCCAAAATCTAGTGTGTGGCACTGATCTATGCACTAGCCTGATCATATTTGATCATATTCTGCCTTTTTTGTATTGTTTTGTTTTTGTTTTTATCTTTTTTTCTTTTTTTTTCTTTTTCTCTTCTTTTTTCTTTCTTTCCCTTTCTTTTCCCCTGGTTTCAGGTCTTTTCTGATTTGTATACAGTATATTTGCTGGGGACGTTGTAAACCTCTTAGCATTTTGTTCTCTCATTCGTCTATTCTCCTCTGGACAAAATGACAAGACGAAAGAAATCACCTCAGCAAAAAGAACAAGAGGTAGTACCGTCAGCCAGGGACCTACTCAATACGGACATTAGTACGATGTCGGACCTAGAGTTCAGAATCATGACTTTAAAGATACTAGCTGGGCTTGAAAAAAGCGTGGAAGTTATTAGAGAAACCCTTTCTGGAGAAATAAAAGAACTAAAATCTAACCAAATCGAAATCAAAAAGGCTATTGATGAGGTGCAATCAAAAATGGGGGCACTAAATGCTAGGATAAATGAGGCAGAAGAGAGAATCAGCGATATAGAAGACCAAATGATGGAAAATAAAGAGGCTGAGAAAAAGAGAGAGAAACAACTACAGGATCACGAGGGCAGAATTCGAGAGATAAGTGATACGATAAGACGAAACAACATTAGAATAATTGGGATCCCAGAAGAAGAAGAGAGAGAGAGAGGGGCAGAAGGTATATTGGAGCAAATTATAGCAGAGAACTTCCCTAATGTGAGGAAGGAAACAGGCATTAAAATCCAGGAGGCACAGAGAACCCCTCTCAAAATCAATAATAATAGGTCAACACCCCGACATCTAATAGTAAAACTTACGAGTCTCAGAGACAAAGAGAAAATCCTGAAAGCAGCTCGGGAGAAGAGATATGTAAACTACAATGGTAGAAACATTAGAATGGCAACAGACCTATCCACAGAGACCTGGCAGGCCAGAAAGGACTGGCAAGATATCTTCAGAGCACTAAACGAGAAAAATATGCAGCCAAGATTACTATATCCAGCTAGGCTATCATTGAAAATAGAAGGAGAGATAAAAAGCTTCCAGAACAAACAAAAACTAAAGGAATTTGCAAACACGAAACCAGCCCTCCAAGAAATATTGAGAGGGGTCCTCTAAGCAAAGAGAGAACCTAAAAGCAGCAAAGAGCAGAAACGAACACAGACAACAGACAGTTAACAGTCACCTTACAGGTAATACAATGGCACTAAATTCATACCTTTCAATAGTTACCCTGAATGTAAATGGGCACAATGCCCCAATCAAAAGACACAGGCTATCAGATTGGATGAAAAAACAAGACCCATCCATATGCTGTCTGCAAGAGACTCATTTTAGACCCAAAGACACCCCCAGATTGAAAGTGAGGGGGTGGAAAACCATTTACCATGCTAATGGACACCAAAAGAAAGCTGGGGTGGCAATCCTTATATCAGACAAACTAGATTTTAAAACAAAGACTGTAATAAGAGATGAGGAAGGACACTATATCCTACTTAAAGGGTCTATCCAATAAGAAGATCTAACAATTGTAAATATGTATGCCCCGAACATGGGAGCAGCCAATTATATAAGGCAATTAATAACAAAAGCAAAGAAACACATTGACAACAATACAATAATAGTGGGGGACTTTAACACCCCTCTGACTGAAATGGACAGATCATCTAAGCAAAAGATCAACAAGGAAATAAAGACTTTAAATGACACACTGGACCAAATGGACTTCACAGACATATTCAGAACATTCCATCCCAAAGCAACGGAATACACATTCTTCTCCAGTGCCCATGGAACATTCTCCAGAATTGATCACATCCTAGGTCACAAATCAGGTCTCAATCGGTACCAAAAGATTGGGATCATTCCCTGCATATTTTCAGACCACAATGCTTTGAAACTAGAACTCAACCACAAGAGGAAAGTCGGAAAGAACTCAAATACATGGAGGCTAAAGAGCATCCTACTAATGAATGGGTCAACCAAGAAATTAAAGAAGAATTTAAAAAATTCATGGAAACCAATGAAAATGAAAACACAACTGTTCAAAATCTTTGGGATACAGCAAAGGCAGTCCTAAGAGGAAAGTATATAGCAATACAAGCCTTTCTCAAGAAACAAGAAAGGTCTCAAATACACAACCTAACCCTACACCTAAAGGAGCTGGAGAAAGAACAGCAAATAAAGCCTAAACCCAGCAGGAGAAGAGAAATCATAAAGATCAGAGCAGAAATCAATGAACTAGAAACCAAAAGAACAGTAGAACAAATCAACGAAACTAGGAGCTGGTTCTTTGAAAGAATTAAGAAGATTGATAAACCCCTGGCCAGACTGATCAAAAAGAAAAGAGAAATGACCCAAATCAACAAAATCATGAATGAAAGAGGAGAGATCACAACCAACACCAAAGAAATACAAACAATTATAAGAACATATTATGAGCAACTCTATGCCAGCAAATTAGATAACCTGGAAGAAATGGGTGCATTCCTAGAAATGTATCAACTACCAAAATTGAACCAGGAAGAAATAGAAAACCTGAACAGACAGACCTATAACCACTAAGGAAATTGAAACAGTCATCAAAAATCTCCCAAGAAACAAAAGCCCAGGGCCAGATGGCTTCCCAGGGGAATTCTATCAGACATTTAAAGAAGAATTAATACCTATTCTCCTGAAACTGTTCCAAAAAATAGAAATGGAAGGGAAACTTCCAAACTCATTTTATGAGGCTAGCATTACCTTGATCCCAAAACCAGACAAAAACCCCATCAAAAAAGGGAATTACAGACCAATATCCTTGATGAACATGGATGCAAAAATTGTCACCAAAATACTAGCCAATAGGATCCAACAGTACATTAAAAGGATTATTCACCAGGACCAAGTGGGATTTATTCCTGGGCTGCAAGGCTGGTTCAACATCCACAAATCAATTAATGTGATACAATACATTAACAAAAGAAAGAGCAAGAATCATATGATCCTCTGAATAGATGCAGAAAAAGCATTTGACAAAGTACAACATCCTTTCTTGATCAAAACTCTTCAGAGTATAGGGATAGAGGGTACATACCTCAATATCATAAAAGCCATCTACGAAAAACCTACAGCGAATATCATTCTCAATGGGGAAAGGCTGAGAGCTTTTCCCCTAAGGTCAGGAACACGGCAGGGATGTCCACTCTCACCACTGCTATTCAACATAGTATTAGAAGTCCTAGCCACAGCAATCAGACAACAAAAAGAAATCAAAGGCATCCAAATCGGCAAAGAGGAAGTCAAACTCTCACTCTTTGCAGATGATATGATACTTTATGTGGAAAACCCAAAAGACTCCACCCCAAAACTGCTAGAACTCATACAGGAATTCAGTAAAGTAGCAGGATATAAAATCAATGCACAGAAATCAGTGGCATTCCTATACACCAACAACAAGACAGAAGAGAGACAAATCAAGGAGTCTATCCCATTTACAATTGCACCCAAAACCGTTAGATACCTAGGAATAAATCTAACCAAAGAGGCAAAGGATCTGTACTCAGAAAACTATAAAATACTCATGAAAGAAATTGAAGAAGACACAAAGAAATGGAAAAACGTTCCATGCTCATGGATTGGGAGAACCAACAATGTGAAGGTGTCCATGCTACCTAGAGCAATCTACACAGTCATTGCAATCCCCACCAAAATACCATCCACTTTTTTCAAAGAAATGGAACAAATAATCCTAAAATTTGTAAGGAACCAGAAGAGACCCCGAATAGCCAGAGGAATATTGAAAAAGGAAAGCAAAGCTGGTGGCATCACAATTCCGGTCTTCCAGCTCTATTACAAAGCTGTCATCATCAAGACAGTATGGTACTGGCACAAAAACAGACACATCGATCAATGGAACAGAATCGAGAGCCCAGAAATGGACCCTCAACTCTATGGTCAAGTCATCTTTGACAAAGTAGGAAAGAATGTCCAATGGCAAAAAGACAGTCTCTTCAACAAATGGTGTTGGGAAAATTGGACAGCCACATGCACAAGAATGAAAGTGGACCATTTCCTTACACCACACACAAAAAGAGACTCCAAATGGTTGAAAGACCTAAACGTGAGACAGGAGTCCATCAAAATCCTAAAGGAGAACATAGGTAGCAACCTCTTTGACCTCAGCCGCAGCAACTTCTTCCTAGAAACATTGCCAAAGGCAAGGGAAGGAAGGGCAAAAATGAACTCTTGGGATTTCATCAAGATAAAAAGCTTTTGCACAGCAAAAGAAACAGTCCACAAAACCAAAAGACAACCGACAGATTGGGAGAAAATATTTGCAAATGACATAACAGATAAAGGGCTAGTATCCAAAATCTATAAAGAACTTATCAAACTGAACATCCAAAGAACAAATAATCCAATCAAGAAATGGGCAGAAGACATGAACATTTTTCCAAAGAAGACATCCAAATGGGCATCAGACACATGAAAAAAGTGCTCAACATCGGTCAGCATGAGGGAAATCCAAATCAAAACCTCAATGAGATACCACCTCACACCAGTCAGAATGGCTAAAATTAACAAGTCAGGAAATGACAGATGTTGGCGGGGATGCGGAGAAAGGGGAACCCTCCTACACTGTTGGTGGGAATGCAAGCTGGTGCAACCACTCTGGAAAACAGTATGGAGGTTCCTCAAACAGTTGAAAATAGAGCTACCATACGATCCAGCGATTGCACTACTGGGTATTTACCCCAAGGATACAAATGTAGGCATCCGAAGGGGTATGTGCACCCCAATGTTTATAGCAGCAATGTCCACAATAGCCAAACTGTGGAAAGAGCCAAGATGTCCATCAACAGATGAATGGATAAAGAAGAAGTGGTATATATACATGATGGAATATTATGCAGCTATCAAAAAGAATGAGATCTTGCCATTTGCAACGACGTGAATGGAACTGGAGGGTGTTACGGTGAGTGAAATAAGTCAATCAGAGAAAGACATGTATCATATGACCTCACTGATATGAGGAAGTCTTAATCTCAGGAAAGAAACTGAGTGTTGCTGGAGTGGTGGGGGGTGGGAGGGATGGGGTGGCTGGGTGATAGACATTGGGGAGGGTATGTGCTATGGTGAGCGCTGTGAATTGTGCAAGACTGTTGAATCACAGATCTGTACTTCTGAAACAAATAATGCAATATATGAAAAGGAAAAAAAGAAGAAGATAGCAGGAGGGGAAGAATGAAGGGGAGTAAGTCGGAGGGGGAGACAAAGCGTGAGAGACGATAGACTCTGAAAAACAAACTGAGGGTTCTCAAGGGGAGGGGCATGGGGGATGGGTTAGCCTGGTGATGGGTATTAAAGAGGGCACGTTCTGCGTGGTGCACTGGGTGTTATGCACAAACAATGAATCATGGAAAACTACATCAAAAACTAATGATGTAATGTATGGTGATTAACATAATAAAAAAAATTTTTAAAAAAGAGGTGACAAGACTGAGCTAACAGCAGTGTATGTGGCATTTCGACTGGTGTGATGATCTGACCCTACATGGGGCCCCAGGTTGATTGTAGTGGGAAAGAGTTTGGGGGATTTTATTTATTGTTTGTAACAATATTTCTTGTTTATAATATTTATTTACAATATTTATTGTTTATAACAATATATATTAGCAAAATTTATTTATTGTTTATAACAAGTTTATTGTAGTAGGAAAGACCCTGGGGCCTTGAGATGAATCCTCCCCCTAACAGAGACAGGAACTTAGAATTAGAAGCAGGTCTACAACCAACTTTCTCTGTCAACCCTGTAGGATGGAAAATTTTGAGTGATGATATGAACAAAGGCAATGGCATTGAGATAATCCCTTTCTACCTGTGAAAGCGCATCTGTGCCTGTGAATTTGGGGCAGTTGTCTTAGCTGCAACTGTGGGGATACAGCCATGGGAGGATTAGATTTTAGTTGCCAGGCAGACCAGATAATTCCCTCTTTCACAGCCTGAGGCTCAGAATCACATTTTTTATTGGACAAAAAGCTCTCTAGGGCATAGCTAAACCTGTGGTTTCCCTAGGAGGTCTCTCTGCACCCAGCCCATGTCCTTGGAAGCTACAAGCTTTTGTTGTTTGGGGAAAGACCGGGGCTGTGAGTGTGCCCAACACACCCCCAGAATAGCCTACTGGAGAGGAAGAGGCTCATCTTTCAAGTCCTTCTGCCACCCGCTTTGAAACAGGGCTGACTTGGAAGGGCCTCAAGATTTACTTCCCAGCTGTGACTTCAAAGCCTAGATGAATGCTTGATTTAGAGCTCCAAGGCCTACTGTCTATTTATTATTATTATTATTATTATTGTTATAAAATTAGGGCAAGTCGGCCATGTATTTATCAACATCTATGACAGCAAACTCAACAGCTTAAGGATGTAGCCAAGAGGCTATGCCTACACAAGAGGTGGTGGGGGATTTGCCACAGGGCTCCAAGCCCAAGCGGGGTTGATTCAATCCCATGGAGTAAAATGCCTCTGAAGCACAAG
This sequence comes from Zalophus californianus, assembly GCF_009762305.2. Classification (NCBI taxonomy): domain Eukaryota; kingdom Metazoa; phylum Chordata; class Mammalia; order Carnivora; family Otariidae; genus Zalophus; species Zalophus californianus. The sequence goes on along the minus strand of NC_045602.1, from coordinate 103,004,721 downwards.
AGAGCAGTATTTCTTCATTTCTGGTGGGCAGTGCATTTGTTTAATAGGAAATGGTCACTGACCACATGACTATTTGCTACATTGACACATTCTGAGAGTACGGAGCACACTTGTGATTCAGAGGACTTAGGGGAAGGTGTAAGAAGCTAGGGAAGCCCAATGTTACTGTTAATCAAGAGCTCAGGCCCTCATCAGCACACCAGGCTATCAGATGGCAGGGTATAATTCAAGCATGATAGATCTGCAGGTCCTTGATCCAGAATGAGCTCAATGCATTTCTTAAAGGTAAGTTAAAATGAAAATTATTGCTTCATTTTCTGTCTTCTTCAGAGGTGACATGGAACAGATAATTATGAGTCAAGGAGCAGCAAAAAAGAAAGACGGTAAGCAAAAGCAACAGAACAGAAAGTAGAGAAAAAGACAAAATAGCAGGAAAAAAAAAAAAAAGCAAAGGGGTATCTTGGCTTAGGTTCCCTCAAAGCATGACTTAAAAAAGGTGCACATGAAGGGGAGTGAGGGAAGCAGGAAGAGGCAGAGAAGTGGACTTGAGACTGGGTCCAGCCTCGCTAGCAATTTGAACTGAACCACAGAGGTGGTTTCCCCTTGAGGCAGGAGAACCAGCTCTTTGTACATCAATGTCAGTCAATCATGAGCTGAGCTTACTGGAAAGGGGCAAATAGGGTCATAACCTATTTGATTCTTCCTGCTGAGGGAAGTTCTCTGGAGATGGGGCAGCTGTGAGCCCTCGGCAGCTGGTACTCACAGCCGTTGACGGATGCGTGAGCAAGCCAGTAAAGGGTATCTGGGAGGACACCAACAGTATCCACTCCTGGGGCCTAATGGAGCGAGAGCCAAAATTTATTCTCACTGCCAGAAGTGCCTATTCATCTCTCTTTCCTTTATTAATCCATGTGTTGGATGGATTCGTGTGGACCAAAACATTGGTCCCTTGGGAAATTGCATCCAAATCTCCCAAAAAGATTTTTATAAATACAGATGCCAAAGCCATGCTCTCAGATACTGGGATTCGGGATATCTGGGATGAGATTTTGGAGTCTGCATTAAACATAACAAAAAACCCACAAAAAAAAAAAAAAAAAAAAAAAAAACCTTTCTTATAGCCTAGTAATTCTACTTCAAAACATACCCAGAGCAAATCATCCACTTGTCCATAAAAAGACAGGCCCAAGGAAGTGTGCGGAAGCACTGCTTGTGATGGGGAAAAAATGAAAACACCCCAAAGGGCCACCAATGGCGAAACACTAAAATGAACTGTGAGGTAGTCACTCCACTGGGCACTACGGAATGAAGTACACATTGTAGATCCACACTGATAAATGTAGAAAACCTAAGGCTGAATGAAGAAAACATGATGCATCTACAATGTAGACAATATATAATACATGGAGATAAAATGATGAAATATATGCCAAAATATTTTGTTATATAATTTTTTCAACTGTATCTATAATATTGCATTTATTTTTAAGAGGACCTTAAAAAGAGACTAACAAAATGCAAATAATTGTTACTTGAAATGTGATCTTATCAGATATGGCTTTCTTGAATGTATTCTCTAATATAGGACAGTCCTTTTCCCCATCACTCTCCTCTCCTAAACTTGCTTTATTTGCCTTCACTTACATATATTTATACTTATATACCTGAATTATTTATATTATCTATCAGCTATGTATACTTTTGCATCTCTTCCACTAGGAGGGTATCAGCTCCTAGAGGGCTGGAGTTTTATTTCACTGCGGTCTAGAATTGAGTCTGTCACATAGAAACTCCTCAGTAAATATTCACTGAACCATTTGAGTACCTCAGTAATCAATCAATTCTGGTGGCGGACACTCAGTTATTTACGTGATTCTCAGGGATTTTCTAGATATTTAAAAGTTCTCCACCTCCACCCCAACTTCTTTGAAAAGTTCCTCAGGCAAATTACATGTTCTGTGATGATCAAGTTTTGGGAACAAAGGATGTATATGACAGATGACATACTGCAGACTGCAAGTTTGATCTTAAATTTAGCCACAGGAAAACTATGCAAAACCAGTCAGTTAGCTGAGTTTCAAATTTGTTCCTTAGTAATCAAATAGCTTCAGTTAAAAAGCCAAGCAAATGAAAACTCTCCCTCTTCCTTTCACACGCACACACATACATGCATGTACACACACACACACATATGCATACACAACCCAGAGTTCAGTCAGCTTGGGCCTTAGCGCTTGCAAATAAGATAAACACATGCATGCCCTTCTCTACTCCCACACCTGCCTCTAATTATAAAGCTAATCTCAATAACTGAATCCAGCAGTGGAATAAGAGAGTCTCACTAAGAGATGGCACTAGATTGAAGTGTTTATCACTGAGTCATTTAGAATGGATTATTTAAAGAGAAAAAAGCATTCCACAGAGTCTACCTTATTGGAAGTACTCATAAAACAGTAAAGGGACATGAAATCACGATTTGTGCAAAAGACTTCTGCGTGTCTATTCAGGGTGCCTGAGTGGCTCAGTCGGTTAAGCGTCTGCCTTCAGCTCAGGTCATGATCCCAGAGTCCCAGGATGGAGCCCAGCATCAGGCTCCCCGCTCAGCGAGGAGTATGCTTCTCCCTCTGACCCTCCCCCTTCTTGGGCTCTTTGTCTCTGTCTCACACTAATAAAAATCTTTTAGAAAATAATTTAAAAGAAAATGTCTTTTCATATAAATCTTGCCAATTTCCACAGCACAATAAATGCCTCAATTTAACTAACCCAACAAAAAAATCAGGGATGTGCATGTGACTGATGATTGGCTCTTTGCTTATTCATCTTAATGGGTGAAGGAGAAACCAGCTGGGAATCCAGTCCTGAATTTGAGGAGATAGTGCTATTAAACATTTTTAGAAATGGGGGGGGAAGGAAAAGAAATGCGTTATTTAGAAATGGCACTTGTTTCATTTGTTGAGATGGTCTCACTATTTACATCACTATGTAAGAGGAACCAGGAGCATAGCCGATACTCCAAAAAACATATGTGAGAGTCACATGAAATAAAGTTTAAATCCACTTTATTGATTTAGCAAGCAACATAAAGGGTAAGTTGCTATTTATAAATTCTCTATTAGGAACACAAAGGGGAAAAATAAGCTAGAGAGAAGAAAGGTAGGACTGTTGATCGCTAACCTTTAAACCTACAAAGATCCCTTTAGTATATTTCCAAATCCCTACCACCAATATGGATCATGTTTAAAACAACAAAACAAAACAAAACACTTTGGTCTTTTTTTCTATTTTTCTTGCTTAAAAAATGTAAATCTTAAGAGTTTATAATGAAGATGAGGTGATAAAACTGCAGCCCAAAGCAAAGAAACCTGATCGAAACTTTTCAACCACATTACAGACAAATATGTGACTTTTTTTAACACTGAAAAACTTAGGAAAAGCAGCATCTGTCTTTTTTTTTTTTAAGCAGCATCGGTATTGAGGACCTCAAAAGCACAAGGCAAAGGGTGTGAGGAACCTCAAAAGCACCAGGAACAATGGGCGTGAGGAACCAACAAGCAAAGAAATCTGAGTACTAACTTTGTATCCATCCAGGTTGACTGCACATACCCATGTTGCTGAAAGACTAAGTAGTTGGTTGGAAAAAAGAGTCCAGCAAAAGAGCAAATAAGATGAGTGTAATAAAGAACAAGGGAGATCATGGGGAAGAAATCCCTACCTTTCATAGTTATTTCTAGAATAAATGGTGGCCCCCAACATCATAGCTTACCTACCTACCTTCAATAATTGCAATGCTGTACACCCTAGGTATATGTACCTTCATCTTATTTGATAATTTGTTTCAGAGTTTTTTAAATAAGATTTCCAGTACATTGTTTAGACTTCTTCAGATTCCAACAGAAGGCCTAAATTATAAAACAATTCATAAATAAAAGTCTAAGGCTATGAAAGTCATGATTACTTGTGCCTACCACTTTCTGAAGATGTTTCACTGTGTTAAACACCTAAAACAACATCCTCCGAAATACATTATGGTAATCTACTGATCTCTCAAAGTCTACTTGATCTCTCAAAATGTTTTATTTTTACATAGTTGAAAGAGAAAACAAAAGAGATTCCTTAGTTATGTATCTTCTGGAAACAGTGGATTGGTATTCAACGTGTCTCTATATTGCATGAATTCTCCAAACCTTTAATATGCCCAAGTGTGCTATGAATGCACAACAGTGAAAAATATGCAGTGTTTCTCCAACCGATTCCAACAGAGAAATATTTGTTACTGGAGCCTGTCTGGAGACATGTGTGACATAGACCATATTTTAGGAAACACAGACCTAGAATCAAACAAGTCGTTTGAATCATACTTTGAGCAGAAGATGTGCTTCTCTGATCACATATAGGAATTGAGTAGATGTTAGTATATAACGCAAAAGCATGTTGAAGCCAACCACTCCTTGGGCTTGTCAAAACTGAATCCCCTTGTAATTGGCAGAGGGTTTCCTCAATATCTAAACTGCTTTCCACCCTGGAGCAATACAATATATATGTTGCTAAATCATAGGGAAACCTCATTTAATAACAGCTGATGCTGTACAGCTAAATCTAAGCACTTTTTAACTACATAAACGCATCTTGCCCCCAACAGCAATGATCAAGCCAGGAAGCTTCCTTTGAACTTTAAATTAACTTACATTTCAAAGAGTTCAAGAGCATCTCCCAACCCAACATCCCTGAGGTTTGAAGCTCTAAAAGGGGCCAGTGACTCTCTGAAGCCGCCCTCTGACCCAGAGCTCTGTTTCCTTTAGATACTAAAGTCCAATAAAGTCACTTTATAGCCACGGAGGAAATGAACAGGCTGTTGTTCTCAAAGAATGTGAAGGCCTCACCTGTGCCCTGGAGATAGGAGCTTTATGAGTCCCAGGGAACAGGAACAGCCCCGGATGTGAGCTTTCTCCAGAGAAACAAGTTGATCCTGAGTTTTTCCTGATGAGTTGGAAACCCTGCCACATGTCATTCAATGCTTATTCCCTTGATGGATTTTATATTCTCTCGTGTCATTCAGCAATTTCATGAGAGCAACACAATGGATTGAGAAGCAATAAAAAAAATTCTTCCAGTTGTTTAAAGTATGAGTCATCTTTACCATTGAAACCTTTGATCAAAGCCTGAATAGAAAGAGCAACTATACTATTTTTTTCTGGGGGTAGGGTGGTGCTTCAATTCAGGAAAAAAAAAAAAAAACATAGGGATATAGTAGTACTCAGCATGAGATTTGATTGCATTTTCTCTCACTTAAGTTTCTGTGTGTACTGTTGGATTGAACCACACATTTGTGAGAATTGTCAGGATCAGCTCCTAAAAGTAAGAAGCATAGGCAGGCTATCTACACATTTTACATGCATTTTAGAAATAGTAATAATCGTTCATATTTATTAGGTATTTATATTCTGTGTCAGACCCTGTTCTAAATACATCACATATATTTAGTTAATATGTACAGCCGCCCCATGCAATTGGTGTGCTAGATGGTGGACAATAACTGCAATCCTCCACCTCTCCCTGTAGCCTTGCCCCTTTGAAATGTGACTTTACAATGTTATGACTTTGTACCAAGAAATAGAGTTAATATCCTTACCTTTTGAATGTGCGCTCATTCCCTTTTGGCTTTGTAGCCAATGAGGTGAGCCAGAAAGTGGCTGGTCTAGGGTGATCTCGGCTGGGATGGCTCCTTGCCTCTATGTGGTCTCTCATCCTCCAACTGACTAGCCCAATTTATTCACATGGACAGGGTCTAAGAGCAGGAATGGAAGTAGCACAAGACCTTCTTGAGGTCTAGACTCAGAGCTGGTACAACAGTCCTTCTCCTACAAGCTATTGGACAAAGAAAGTAATAATGGCCAGCGCAGATTTAAGGAATGGACAAAGACTTCACCTATGGATGGCAGGAGGTGCAAAATCACATTGCAAAGGACAGGAATATAGGGAGAACTATTTTTCCCCATAAGGTTTGAAATGGTCATGGGGATACATATTGCTATCATCTAGGAAAGCAAAAAGTGAACCAGTTAAGAATGAATCCACATATCATCTTACTGTTCAGTTGTTTTAGAAAAGAATATGATCTATCATGCACAATCTTGTATATACTTATTCATGGGATACCCAAAAATTGACATTGTTTATTTCCTCCTTCATATCGTTAGTTTCTTCACTTTCATGGCAGACCTGAGTAAAATTCATCGTCCATCATACAATAGGTAGAGTGAGTATATACCATTCCAAAGAGTAGTGACAAAGCAAGATCTGGGAAGCAAATGCCTCCATTTCAGAAGAAAAAAACTTGATGCATTATTTTTCAACCAGGCAGTGCATATTAGAATTACCTGAAGAATATTTTCAAAATTATTTAACTACCCTCATTCTGAGACATATTTCCATTTCCAGGAGGAGGAAGAAGGAAACAAGCACCTGTGTTTCAAACAACTCCTTAGATGATTCTAACATGCCTTCCTCCCTGCCCCGGCTTCTCTTCCCCAGTTAACAATGTCTGTTCTAGTGATGTGACTGAGCTGTTCAAATCCCCTTGGTAAGACCAAACCATCATGGCAATAAAATTAGAACTACATACTTTAATACAAGTTCTGACATGTTATAAGCTGTGAGGCTTTGAGCAAGTCACTTGACCTTTGGGAGCCTCAGTTTCTTCATATCTAAAATGGGAATTATCATAATATGCTCATCTCAAAGGTTCAAATTAGGTAATTTAAAAGAAAAAAAATGCTCTGTGAACTGCAAAACTCTAAACAGCTGTGAGGAATAGTTATCATGAACTATTTCCCTTAATTACACAAAGCTCTGCAACTTAAGTCTAGAACCTTCCATATAAAATAGTCTAGAAGTGAATCATTTCCTGACATGTTTCAGTCATGCATCTTTCCTACCTGGATGAGATCTTCAAATCTGACTAATTCCTTTCCCTTAATATATGTCTGTAATATTGGAATCATGCCAGAGAGCTAGAAACAGGCTCAAAGCTGAAGGGGTCATTTTACTGTTACCATGCCACTGGGAGCACATTATTTAACACAAGAATTTGGCTTTGTGGTTATTTGGCAGAAAGGTTTAATAATTACTTGTGGTGGTTATGTATGGGCATGTCTGAAAAACAATTTTAGAGGAAGGAGAGCTGGTAACTTAACTTCTATGTTGTGGGGGAAGGGCTGTAGAATCAGCAACTACTTTAGATTAGTTGCTTTCCACCGAGGAGTGGGATTTGACTGATGGGGCAACCTGGAGAGGAAGCTGATTGGAGGTTATCAGCTTCTCAGCCTTGTGAACACATACACACTCTTGAATTATAATCCAGAATATGTATGGAAATCAAGTTGTGAGACAGGGTGTATATGACTGTATATGCGTAGAACATCTCTAAGTTTCACAAGCCATAGGTAGAAGAAGTTACCACTGGGTGGGGAATCTGGGATTCTTGGTCAGAGGTAGGAGCAAGACCACCATGGTGCACAATTCCAGGAGGATCATCCACACCATAGACTGTATGGCGACTGTGGGTGAGACACTTGTATATGCGTTATTTACACAAAATGATGGATAACGGCCACATTTTAAGTTACCACTCCATTTGAAGTTCTTGAATGGTAAACTGACCTATAAGAAACCTTCACTCTTCACTCTTCTTCCACACTTTTAGAGGAGACAACACAGAGACTCAAAGGATAATCCACTGTTTAAGGTCACACAGCAATTGAACCCAGGAGTCAGATTTGGACTGTTTTGTTCTTTTGTCAACATGCCTCAGGAAATCATGGTAACCACTCAACTGGGCTATTTCCTAATCCCCTTCTGCTAGGAGTGCCCCTGTGTTTGCTCATTATAGTGTTGATGGCTTATTTCACTTCCATACTTAGGGGGCCTTTGGGGATTCTGAGAGCGACTTTTCAGAAGCCATATTTAAGCATGACCCAAGAGGGAAAGGCCTGCAGTGTCTAAAATAGTTATAAAATGTCTGTGTGATTCGAGTGGGGTCTGCTTTTTTCTTTTTCCTTTGCCTCTGCCTTGTTTCATTTTATGACCACTGGCAAACTGATGTTGGAACAGCAGGTTGAAATGCCTTTCAAGCGCTCTGATTACCACCATGAAATCAAAAGTGCTTTTTGGCCTTGAGTAGACATAATGTCTGAGAATTATTATAGTCAGTCTTTGCTTGTGATTCAGGGAAGCTCCCCAATGTTGCGGCAAGCACTACAGCAACCTTCCCAATTCACAGCCCAGCAGACATGCAAGATTCCTTGGAGTATCTTTAAGATCTTGGATCATATAAAACAGCTCCCTCTCATAAAAGCACACACAAACTTACCATTGTTGAGTGTTTTTTAAATAGAATCAGGAACAAATCTGTGACCTTGTGGCCCCGAGGTGGGAACACTATCTATAAAGTTGCCCAGACATTCTGCTTGTCAGTAGGACGTTTTCATTGAACATAGGTATAAAAAAAAGAAGGAGCCAGGATAGGCCAAAATTTTTTACATGCCACAGCTCACTTTATACATTTTAAACCTTGTTAACATTTGCTAACAAGAAAGTTAAGAACTTTAAGCTATAAAAATAGGAATGTCTTGCTAACTAAATAAATATATGTGTGAACCTCGGGTTCTGCTCCCTGCTCTGCACTGGCTTGTGATCATGCACCAGAAAAAAATAAAAAAATAAAAAAAGGAGCCTAGCTTTGGCTTGTAAAACCTCTAATAAGTCCTTGGAGTTTCCTTTCCTTGCATGTTTCTCAGAGTTCCTGTTGATTTTTATCCTTTGCAGAATTCAAATTCACACGAGTCGTTTAGTTGTTGACCAACAGTAGAGTTTCAAGGATTCTGAAGCATTTAGATTTGCCTTTAAAAATTAGCAACATTACACTAAGAATGTAGAAACAGCAGAGATCAGTAAGTACTGATCAGATGATATGCTTTAACTTTTAGAAAAAGATTCATATGGGGCATCACTTTTTATCAACTTCCATCTGTATATATTTTCTGGGGACTTATAAAACCATTTCCTCTTCTCAGTTTCCTGCTTCCCACTCTAGCCCGTCACTTCCTTTTGGTAAACAGCTTCCTTGCCAGATAGCAAATAGCATTAGTGCCTTCTTTAGAATAAAGAACTCATGAGTTTTCACCGGGAGACTGAAGCACTTGCTCTCTCTTTCACCATCCATTCCAAGGGTCAAAGGTACATGTGAAGGTAGTAAGCTAGAGAATTTGCAAAAAAATAAGTAAACTTATGGAAAACCAGAGAGTTTAAGTGAACGCATCTATGGTAGGAAATTGCTGTGGTGGCTGTGAACGAGCTCACTAATAAAAGGTAATCTTACTCAGTTTACAATCTCTCCAAGACCTCATTTCTCTCAGCTGGGAAAAACAACCCAGTCCAGGACAGTACCAGAATTCTGGGATCTTCAGCAGTGCAAAATCCTTTAATTTACAGATATTTCTATGCCTTTTACATAGATAAAACAGTTAAGGTTCCATTACCTCCATTCTGTACATGAGAAGAAAGGCTCAGAGATGTCACAACTGACCTCTCCAAGGCCACACAGATAATAGGTCTCCAAGCTAGTATTTGAACCCAAACTGTAGGCTCCAGGGTCCTTGTTTAAAGCCTTCTCAGGCACTGTAAGAGAGAGAATGTCGCCTGGTCTTCATTCATCAGCCCACGCAGAGTGTCTCAGGTTTCTGCCATCTAAGCTTTCATAAACCCTAAATCCAGTATTTCTGTTTTGTTTTGTTTTTTTTCTGTGTACAGCTTTGCCACTTCCTATTACATTCCCCACAGGATGAGATCCTTGCCTTCATCCCCTCCTTCCCCAGCCTAGAATGAGGCCCTTCCTATAGCCTTCAGCATTGTCTTGTGCTCACCAATCCTCCCTCTCTTCTCCCTGATGCTTTGGCTTTTGGAAACAAAATCCCATCTCCCTTAAAGTCTCTTCCTTTCTTCCATCCTGCTACAGCCCCTACTGCCACAGAAACTGAATGAGGCATTGAGAGTAGAAAGAGGAAAGTTTCCCACTGGATTCCAGCAAACAGTACTTTCCCCTGTAGATATCCTGGCTTCAGGGCCCCACAATCCACCACAAGATAGTCCTACCCTCTGGATGACATCTCCAAATAAGATTTTATTTAATGATAAACTAGAGGGAAGGGACAGACCAAAGACTCACTGCCTTAAGAAGGAGCTCTGCCTTCATTTGCTTTGCAAACTCTGGAGTCTTGAGAGATTTCACTTAGCATCAAAGCCCTGTTCCCTCAGATTGTGACCTGAGGTTAATTTCTGTGTGGGTCCAGAACAACTTCTCATGGTGCCTTCATGTTCTTGAGGCAGTGGGTGGCAGCCTCCCTCTAACCCCACAAAGCCTCCCAAATATGTAGAGACCTAAAGAGGTATGGAGTCTTATAAAAACCTGGAAATATTCTTAGGAAGCAGTGCTTGAATCCTAGGGAAGATCTGATCTATATGGTTCTGAGGCCTCAAGTCAAGTTCCCTAGAAGCAGAGCCTGAGAAGAGAATTTGGGTGTATGTGATTCACTGAGGGGGATCTTTCAGGAGAACAGGCAGGAGAAAAGCACGAGAATGAGCTAGGAAAAATGTGGTCTCAGCTGAATTCTAGCCTCTGCCTGATCCCATGGGAAACTCTGGCAAGGATTATACCAGAGTTTGTCTTACCTGGAGACGAGGAGCTGGCTTTTGTAATCCCCATCAGTTAGATATCAGCTGTAGGATGCCCTAGGTTGAGAGAATAAACTTCTGGGGGAGTTGGCACTTTTGGTAAAAGACAATCCTTCTGCAAGTGGGTGGGGGACAGATGTGAGCAACTAGCACTCAACACTTTCAGCAGCTGGAAGACAACATGCATGATTTGGTAAAGAGAATGTGATGGTGGACCAAGAGCATTCACCACATAATTCAAAAAAACACAGCCTCCTTTCCCCATGAAAAGTCCTTCCAAGAGAAGCCTTTGTAGAGCTTATTTCATTCCTAGGATACTGAATCTAGCTCTAGTAAGCCTGAGAAGAAGGCTGAGTAATATAGTTTACTGGTCCTGGAGTGCCCACATTCCATATCAGAGTGCTCAGAGAAAGTTATGTGTTCCCAGTATCTTCCACAGAATAGACATTTAATAGGTAAATATTTAATCAAAATATTAGAAGGGAGAATAAAAATGAGTTAGTATGCAATGACTCCCAACCTACATTTTTCTTGAATTTGGGTAAAAAGGGAAAGAAATCTGAAATATTCACTGTTATTTACAACTCTTAATTTTTAATCTTGATAAGAAAGGAGATCCCAGAATTTCAGAGCAGGAAGGGACCTTGGGTGTCATCTAGTCTGGCCCTCTCATTTTACAGATAAGGAAACCAGTATCTACACAGGTCAAGGTCTTACAGACAGTGGTTTTGTGTGTCTTCCTTTCTCTGTGATACTAACTGTATTAATGACCAGGCAAAACAGCTTTATTTAGGTCTCTTACAAGCATTTGAAAGAGTCACTGCATCTGGTAGGCCCATCAGACAGTAATCAATCCCCTGGGGTAGTGGTAACTTGACTAAATATTGTGCTATGATCAAAGCATCTTTGGGAGCCATTAGCTCCCCAGAGCAATGTGCTACTGAAATCTGCAGAAGAGTTGGGTAAAACCCACTAGACTTTTAACAGCTTTTCAAATCCCCGTATCAGGTTCTACACTTAGAAAACTCACCTTGGCCATGACCTTACTTTTCTCATGTGTAAAATGAATCCACTAATGCCAGAATGGCAGGGTGGCTCCGAGGTTCACATGAACACACACACACACACACACACATTCTTATAAATCTAAGAGGAATACTTATGATTCAATATCCTCATTTTACTTATTGACAAATAAATTCAGAGCAGTTGAGAGAATTCTCTAGGTTTACAATGAAGGATTAGACATAACCTCTAAGGTATTAATGGTCCAGATCCCTTCACCCTGACCTCTGATCTAAAGAGATTTAAAATTTAAGATGTAAGAGCACAATCATATAGTCAAAATTCCCACTAGAAAAGTCTTAAAGTTATGGGGTACTTGGTTCTGCACACTCACTTTGACAGACTGCACAGGAACAGATTCTAACAAAGTTAGTAGCAGATACATCTCCCACTTTGCTTATTTCAGAGACCAGTGAAGATTTTTTAAACTTCCTATCAGGCTTAGAATATTATTCTATGATTTAAACATATTTTAATGTCAAATATTAGAGGACTTCAGGTCTAAAATTAAGCTCCATGCTCCAGACCAAGTAACACTATGTCAGGCAAGACTAGGAGCCACACCAACCCCTTGTCCCTAGCAAACACTGGTGAGTCCCTGACACATATCAGTCATCGCAGACTTAGCAGGCTCTTTCCAAATCAAAAGTCTGGTTACTTCTTCAAGGAAAAAAAAAAAATAGCTAAATAAAGTCTACCCTGCCATCTCATGACAAGTCACTAATTTATTATGTGGCTTCTTAATATTATTCTATACAAGATCTACTTTGTAAATGTTTGATCAATGGATAAATGAACGAGTGTTTTATAGAAGAGACAACCCTATCTGATAAGAGCACTGACTGTAGTTGAAGGTATCTATCAAGTATTAAATCATCATCCAATGTAGACTTAAGGTTATGCCAGCAAGGGCAGTTTTAAGAATACTAGAGCAGGTCTTTATTATTTACAAATCTGCTGCATCCAAGGTTTGGTTTTGGTAACATGCTCCTGCTGGGAAGTAAACAGAAGGTATTCAACACATCTTAACAGGAGCCAAACTTGTTTTATTCCTTCAACCAATCAGGATTCAACATACCATGTTTAAGTGTGAATTTTAAATAGACATTAGAGCTTTTTTATGTTTCTTCTTACTGTTCAAAGAGATAGAATGTAAGTTATGATTAGCCAAATTTACTTGATTTACTCTTGATCCTGATTAAGACCTTAGGATTAGATGCAAACAGAATGTCATTCAAGGAAATCACACTCCCAAGAGATTTGCTTGTTTGTTGTTTTAGTCTCTGTGCTACACTGACTATAAAACTGGCCCCAAAGTTCTACCCCTCCCTGAATCCATGCCCTTGGCAAAGTGAGTTTGAAGCAACTCCAGTTAACAGGTGGGGTCTATTTCCCTGGGAATCTGTATTGGCCTTGTGACTTGCTCTGACCAACAGAAAGTGGCATAGTGATGGGCCTTTGAGCCCATACCTTCCCAGGCCATGCACGTTTCGCTCTTTCAGAAAACTCCCCCCACCTCAAGAACAGCCCCAGGTTAGCCTGCTGGAGAGTGAGAGACCAAATGCAAGACAAACCAGTTGCCTCAGTCAAGACCATCCTAGACCAACCTATAGACAAATGATCCCCAAATATACTAGACAGCCCATTCGAGATCAGCAGAACTTCCTGCTCCTTCTACAGCTGACCACAAATGCATCAGTGAGCTCAGTCAAGACCAGAAGAACCAGCAAGCTGACCCACATTGAGATTTGGAGTTTTTTGTTATGTAGCAATAATTACTGAAACAGTCTGTATGTACAGGTAGTATAACTAAGGCAGGGAATATAAGACTAGTTTAATATATGAGAGTTCTTGGTGACATGTAGTGTGGATGCTGGGAATAGGGTAGGGATTTCACCGCAGAAGAGATTAAGGGGGTATATGATAACTAAAAGTAGCATTAAATTAGTCTATGAAGCCACAGGGTCTAAGATGGCTACCAACACCAGAAAGTTTGAGGAAGACAGATGTTGGATAAAACTTCCTGATAAGCCAAACTGTACAGAGATGGGCAAGGTGGCCTGGAAAGCGGGGGAGGGTAGTTCTTGTCATATGAGTCCTTAGAGGGTGAGCTCTCTAAGAGAACGTAATCACTCGGGGCACGTTGGGATGTGTTAATCACCACTTGCAAGGTCTGAAGTGATTCAAAGAGAGAGAGAGAGAGAAATCCAACTCAAATCTGCTTAAGCAAAACTGATCCAGGCTTGCTTGCTTTCTCCCACCTTCCGTCTCTTTCCCTCTCCTTCCTTTTCCCCATTGCCCCTCCTCCCACTCCATCTCTCAATTTCCCTAGCTCTCTTTTCTGTGTTTACTAATTTTCAAACAAGCTTTCTTCATGTCTGGTGGTCCTAGGTTCCCAAGCCTTAGATATCCTATAGGAATCCTATAGATATCCTATAGAAACACATTTATTTCTCAAATATTTTCCCCCAAAAAAGTCCTAGAATTGAGTCCGTATTGTTCCGAATTGGGTCACACATCCATCCCTAAACAAAAAATGCCCACTCCTATGGTGGGGCTTGGGTCATGTGTTCAACTGCAGAGATGACTGAGTAGGGAAGATTCAGCCAAATCCAAATTACATGGGGGTAAGACTGGGGTAAGGTGCTTCCCCAGTGTAAACATAAAAGTATCACCAGAAAACAAGAGTAGTGGGTTTCCACCAAACAAAAAGAGAATGTGTCCTCCACTGGACACAGAATAAAGGACTTCACGTGCCCCTCTAACATAATGCTCTGGCTGTTCTTCATGGTAAGAATGAAATCAGCCTAAAGGATGTGGATTCAAGAATTCATAGGAACCAGCCTTCTCCAGGCAATTAAGTTCAAAGCAGCTTGTTTCACCAAGTACTTGGTATATGTGGTACCACTATGTGGTAGGCACTATTCTAGGTGCTGTGGATCCATCAGTCATCCAGTCAGCCCCCAAGCAGTGCCCCGCTTCTGCCAGGCCATTACCTGAAAATGCTGTAAGGAGAATGGAAAACTTGCTTTTCTCCTTCCTATCTTTCTAGCTTCCTTCCCTCCTTTTCTTCTTTTATTTTGATCTCAGGTGCAGAGGACTGAGCTGATCACATTCTTCATTTCCTGGACTATTGTCATAATTGTCCCACATCCTCTGTTATTTAATTCATTTATTCTTTTTATCTCCATTTTCCATCCCCATACCCTTTATCCCCACAGGCAACATGACTGGGTTTAGTGAGCAGTCTTTGGTTTGTAGGTGTTTTTGGAACAAGTGTATTTTTATATATTGCTTTTTAATGTACTTAATTTCCTAAGTTATAGAACTTGTATATAATTATATAGTAAGGTATAGATGTGTTTATACAAATCACGTACAGAGTTTGGTTTTCTAGGACCCCTTCCTGTTCTAGATTTTAAATCCACCCATGCTTCTTTGTTTACATCTATATAGTTAACTTCTAACAGCTGCAGGTAAAGTTTTCTATTTCATATTTTTTAGGGAGTCTCAAAAGTTAATATCCTTTAAAGAACTGACTCACTGCTGTGTATAAATAACTGCCACCCAGCCCTGAAATGAGTCTCCACAGGAGATGGCAGAATACAGAATGAGACACGGAGTGAGGGGAAATGCAGACGTGAGGCCCATCCAGTCTCCTCCTGCCACTGTCATTCACAGGGTGGTTCCTCTGGGATTCTAGGAAGACCTGGCTCATCTACTCATCCTGAGAGTAGTAGCAGTAACAGTTTAGTTCTTCAGAGGGAGAAAAACCACAATTCATCTACCATGGAAGCTAGAGCTCCAGACCCCAACCAGGCAGCACACACCAGGGAAAGTCCACATAAATTAAACCAACGTGTCCCACCCAAATGTTTCCAAAGACCTTTATCTGCCACCCATACTAAACCTCATTGATATGTGAGGCCTCCCTTTAAATGGTGAGAATAAAAAAAAAAAAAAAAGGAAATACATTTTGAAAAAGAATATGAAGTGTTTCAAAGTCCTAAGGCAAATACAAAATTGTTTAATGTCTCACAACTGGGAGTTATTAAAATGCTTATGTAGGAGAACCAGCCATAAGCCAAGTCTTCAAAAAGAGGTCTTGCCACTGGCACCCCTAGTTAGAAATAATTACATGGAACTCATCATAATTTAGTCTTAAAATTTACTCATCATTGAAATCTGGTTTTGAGGGAGATCAAGTTACCTTGTTATAATGGTGTTAAATATTAAATGTCCATATATTTTATGGAAAGTATAAGCTTATACATACATGTGAATATACTCCACTACTAGGTAGGACTTTCTATGGGCTTATTAGATTATACAATACGTTAGATTGAATTTAGGACTCTAATTCATCATCCCTCCCTGTGCCCACATCCTGTCTGTGGCTTCCTCATGGATGGGGTGTATCCACTCTTGATTTGAGGCAGCATGGCCATGTGACTTATATTAACAAATCAAACGTGGGTATAAGTAATGTGACAATTCTGAGTCTAGGTCTTAAGAGGCTCTGCTTGGCTTCTAGCACTTCTGTCAGCACTATGGTGAACTTTCTCCAGACAACCACTTTCCCTCAGCTCTGGACTCCAGAAGAAACACGATGTAGAACAGGCCAGAGTCCAGCCCTCAGTGAGGAGCTAAATTAAGCCAGACCACTAGCTCAGAGCAAAGCTGCCAACTGCCATCCAAGGCCCACCGACCTCCAGCCAACTCACAGATGCTGGTGAGAATAAATGCTTGGAATATCATGTTCTGTTGCTGACATGTTAAAAATACCCTCTCTGAATATAAGTTCATCATTCTCCATGAAAACATTCATGTTGGAGTGAGAGATAGATCTCCCCATTACCATTTACTTTTAAGCACACACTGCTTCCCCAAGTATAGCAGACTGTTGTCAAGAAATGTTAGGAGGCAGATAACTTTCCAGAGCATTTCTTGTTTAGCGACTTTGACTTCAATAGTATAGTAAAACATCTATGACTACAATAATTTTTTTAAAGATTTTATTTATTTGAGAGAGGGGGGGAGAGAGAGAGCGCAAGCAGGGGGGAGGGGCAGAGGGAAAGGGAGAATCAGACTCCGCGCTGAGCAGGGAGCCTAACGTGGGGCTTGATTCCAGGACCCTGAGATCATGACCTGAGCCAAAGGCAGATGCCTAACTGTCTGAGCCATCCAGGTGCCCTGATTACAATAATTCTGTTATCAGTGGAAACAGTAAACAATTTTTCATCACTTCCTTTAAATATTATTTATCAAAGATATGGAAAGAAATGAAGGAGAATAAATGGATCCAATGACTTCCACCTTGTTTTGGCAACGTTGTCACTTCCTTATGGGAAAGAGTAGTGAGCAGATGAAGAGGCCACTGGTTTCAGACTCTGGGTGTCACATAAGCACTCGTAAACCTGCATAAAGACCATTTCTAATAGGATATGTCCTTCCTCTGGTGAGGTCTATCAGATGGTTTCTCCCCGATCTGCTCTCAATTTCTAGGGACTCTGCTGCATCCCTTAGGAAATTTCGAGGCTGCAAACTAAGTTCTGCATGCTAGGGAAGCAGTTTTCCAAAGTTAAGCACCTACTTTATGGCACGTACTCTTGCAGGTGCAAGGGATATACTGTATATCTGAGATTAATATATAGATCACCATTTTTGTTCTTAAGAAGCTTCATTTTAGCAGTGGGAAATAAACTATAAAGAACTGAATTTCAGTGCAATAGTTTCAGACAGTGCTAAGTCTAATAAAGCAAAGAGAACAGGGCAATGAAATAAAGTTATGTAGGTAAAGTTTAAAGTGGTCAAAGAAGGACATCTGAAAGAAGTATAGACCTGAAAGATCGGAAGGAACCCAGCATAGTAAGATCTGAGGGGAGGCAAGAGAGGGATAATCACAAAGACTCTGAATCAGGAACACAGCTGAAGATTCTGAAGAATAAAATGGTCTATATTGAGCACCGTAAACAAAGGGAAGAGAAGTAGGGCATGAGATCAAAGAATTTGTGACCACGTAATTTTAGGTCATATAAGCTGAAGTAAGAAGTTTGTATTTTATTCTGTTAATGGGTAGTATTGGTAGGATTCAAACAGGGAAGTGACCTGATTTGACTATTTTATAAAACTATCACTGTAGCAGGTACGTGGAAAATGGATTGTAGGGAGGAAAGAGTGGGAATAAAGAGACCATATATAAAGCTACTGCAGATATCCTGGGATAGATGGTGACTACTGAGATGCTATGAAGTGGTCAAATCAGAATTCTGGAGGCAAAGCCAACAGGATGTATGTAGACTGGATAAAGGTGGAGAAGCAGAGAGAGGAATCTCAAAGACAGCCCTGAGTTTATGGTCTGAGATACTGTGGAGATCATGATATAGTAACTGATATGAGAAATATGGAGAGTAGAGCAGATTCTGGGAGAAATCAGTCTGTTCTGTAGGTATCATTTTTGAAATGCAAGTTTGACATCCACAACTGAGCTGTGACAAATGTAGGGAAATTTGAATTCAGGAGTTTAGTGTGGAAAAACAAGTCATTTGCATTTCCAGTGCTAAGCATGTCTCAGAAATATAATTACATCTTAAATCATTTTATTCTAAAAATTCTATCAGCTGAATTATTTGCCACAATCAATATATTCATTTAATAAGACTCTGAAAAGTTCATGACATCCAGTTACAAAATGCAACACTGGCCAGAGGTAGTTTATTTTTAAGGCAGGCCCTACTTACTTTGCCCTGAGATACGAGTTTTGGTGACTTAAAAATTTTTGTTCCATGGAGTAATCTAATGGGGTAGATAGTGGAGCAGGCATGGAGAAAGAGCAGTTAAAGATCTGCTCCCTAAATGCCCCAGCCACCGCTTTCCGCTGCCCCTTGTATATTTATACACAACACAAACTGCAACCCAAGAGTTTCACTTTTATGTAGTGGACTTCCTCCAGTGACTTTGTTTGAACAGTCATATGAATTTAAAGAAACTGGCAAGCCCTTTCCCCAAACTCATGTTTTTGCCTGGAAGGCTTTCTTCTACACCTCAGTGTGTGCAATACTTGACCTTAAGTAGACCCTATACTTTTTGTTTTGGGGTTTTTTTGTTTGTTTGTTTGTTGTTTTGTTGTTGTTGTTGTTGTTGTTTTGGTATCTTTAGCCAAGATGCCTCTGCAAATTCTAAAACCTGAAATAACCCTAGTTTTGGAGGATTCATGCCAGGCTACAGGTGAAGGAAGAGTTAATGAAGCAAATCTGTCATTAGCTGTAAGTGCCGTGGCAACCAGATCTGTCACATTTTCCATGCAGAAGTGATGAGGACAAGCTTCCAACTCACATATTTTACTCAACAGGGGTGAAAATCTCTCTAAGATTCCTAAAATGATGATGGGATCAGAAGCACCATAAGCCCTACATAGTATTTCCAGAGGAATGCCCTGAAACCAACTGTTGATTTATAAGTATCTTGAGGTGACCCTGGATTTCATTTGTGCGTATGTTACAACTGAGCAAGGATTTTGATTACTTTCCAAGCAAACTAGTAACATAATACATACTGGGCTGACACCAGAAAGTGACCAAGGGATTTATATGTAGCAAAAATGGCTATATCACCAAAAAACACCCATGTTATTCTTTCCTTAATATAAAGTTGCATTAGAAAGTGGCTGCCTAGCCAGGGACCACATTTCCCAGCTCCCCCTTGCAGTTAGGTGGAGCCAAGTAGGACTGTTTTAGCCAATGGAATCTAAGCAGAAATAAAGAGGATTCATAAAATTGAACCACTAAAAAAAATTGCATGTATGCTTCTCCATGATCTTTTCTCCTTCTGACTTACTAAAATGTGGATATTTCAAAAGAAAATCTTGGAAGCCATGTGAAGACAGCAGAGCCTCCAGTAGTCTATGTCCTTAAACTGCCATATAGATGAGAGCTGTCTGGCACCCTATTTGTCTGTCCAGTACTGTCTAAGCAAGAAAAAAGAATCTATTATGTTTAAGTTACTTACTAGAACCTATTCTAATTAATAAAATATAGCAATTATGAAAATCACTTAAGATGAAAACCACCCCTAATATCTACAAAATTAAACAAAATTTTTTCCTCATCACTTTTAATGGTGGCATTAAACTTTTGAGAATATATAGTGTTTTAAAAAAATTCTATGCATGAATATGGCTGCTCTGCACAGGGTTAGATAAACGCTGATGTTACCAAGCCACTTGGCAATTTCTAGAACTATCAGGCTATTGGTAGCTGGCGTCTCTTCCTTTGCCTACTCAGTAACTTCTTTCTTGGTGATATCATCATATATAGCCCCAGAGTTATCCTCAGTCCCTGAGTCTTTTCTGGTGTTTCCTTCAATTCTCTAAATGTCTGAATTTCCTTTCAGTGCATTACTTTATATTTATATCAGTATTGTGTATTTGTCATTTATTGTTGCAAAACAAATTACTACAATATTTTATGGTTTAAAACAACAATAAATACTTATTATCTCCTATAAGGTCTATGGGTGAGGCATTCAGGAGTAGCTTAGCTGGGTGATTCTGGCTCAAGGTCTTTCTCGTGAGATTGCAGTTGGCTGCCAGCCAAACCTGCAGTCATCTCAGAGTTTGACCACAGAAGGATGGTCCACTTCCCAAGTAGCTCATTCAAATGGTTGACAGGTTGTTGCTGTTATCAGGAGGTCTCAGTTCTGCTCCTCAGTGGCTTTCTCGAGTGTCCTCACGACCTGATAGCAGGCTTCTACCAGAGGAAGCATCCAAGAGAGGAAAGTAGAAGCTGAAAAGCTTTTTTTACGACCTAGCTTCAGGAGTTACACACTGTTATTTATGTCATTGTCTACTGGTCACATGGTATTAGCCTTGATTCAGTGTGGGAGGGGTCTATACAAGTGTGTGAATATCAGGAGGTGATGATTACTGGGGACCATCTTGAAACCCGGCAACCCCCTGGGGTTTCTGTGTTTTGTAACCACAAAAACCCAGTTGGTGTAGCCAATTAGGTTGAAAAAGTGCAGAATGCTTTCTAAGAGGTAGAAGAATTTAATTTCTGAGAGAAAAGGTCCCCCGAATTTAGGAGTATCCCTTGGAAACTACATATTTTTATCAGGTTCTATATTCCTGACATTCAACTTTGATGAGGGTGATTACAAAATTTTCAATTGTAATGATGTCTTCAAATCCTGGGAACTTTTAATAACAACACTCTACAAACTTGAATGCTGGTGAGACTAGGACCAAAACCACATTTTTTAAAATCTATGGCATGTGTCCACAGTAAATTCCTAATCTCTCACATTTCCAAAAGATTATCTTCTTAAATAAGTATTTGCAGTAATCATTTGAGAGATAACAACCAACCAATATAAGTTGTTTGTTTTTTCCTCCATTAGTCATACTTTCAGATTGAAATTATTCCACAGAGTAAATCAGCGTCAAAGAGTTGGGTCCTGTAATCCAACTTCCTTGTTTTAGAAATGAAGAAACTGAAGCACATAGAGATTACGCAATGTCCCCACAGCCACAGTCAATGGGAGAGCCAGAAGTTGAACCCAAGTATTCCATACCAGCATTTCTCCTATGAGTTTAAACTGTGTTGTTGGAAGTTTAGAAGTCAGTCCAATCATTCCATTTGATATTTGACAAATAAGAGCATGTTATATTTCCTTCTGGACTGCATCAGAAATAGTTATGATAAATATATAGACCATATAACTACTTAATCCTACTTTAAACAGGAAATGGACATCTGAGGTAGTTCTTTTTCAATTAAAAACAAAGAGAAAAGAATAATGGGATGTTTTAAAGATGATTTATAAGGTGTACAGACTAATTGTACACTTCCCTAAGTAAATTACAAAACCACTTAACTTCCACTTGAGATGTGATCTTCATCTCACCCAGGGAGTTCCCAAGAGTTTTCAGCTTTTACAAGCTATGTACTTGAAGAATGCTTGGCGAGGTGGGGGGGTGGGGGATGGGAGCATGCTGTGGTTTAGAGTAGGGGAGCAGACTTGAGAGACAAATTGACAAGAGAATAATACAGAAAAATGAGTTTTGGTTCTTCCTACTGAGTTTAGTAAATGACCTTGAAGTTCACACTTCCTCTAGGGGTTCCTGGATAGCAAAGTTATGCCTGCTTCCCCTATAACTTTTGAGATAGTAGTATTTCTGAGTGTAAGAAAGATTCTTTGTCACATACCCTTACCTTTGAAATTCTAGATCCTGGGATTTCAAGTCTAGCTAAGTCAAAGGCAAACTAGCAGGTTTTCTCACCTTGGAACTACAGACATTTACAGCCATCATAGGATTCTTTGTTGCAAGGGGCTGTCTTATGCATCATAAGATGCTTAGCAGCATTCTTGATTTCTACCCACTAGATGCCAGTAGCACCCCTCCTCCATTTATAGCAAACAAAAATGTCTCCAGACACTACCAAATGTCCCCCAAGAGATAAAAATCTACTGAGATTGAGAATAACAGCCTTAAAGGGAAGGTTCTGGATCAGAGAGCCACTAGAAAAAATATTGAAAGCATAGATTTATTTTCCTGGATGTGAAGTTATTTCAGGGCCACTTAATTCATTTTCATCAAATGGCTATTTGGTACTTGCTACGTTAGCCACAATGCTAGACGCCATGTTAGCCACAGTGCTCGCTATATATAGTATCTGGCCTTGTGGAGGTTTCACCTAGCTAATGGTTTTGTTGTCGCTCAAGCTAGAGTTGGATTAGGTTGATTACTCCTAGAATTTTCAGCTATATTTTAATAAAACTCCCAAACTTCCAAGTTTGGGGTCAAATTCAGAAAACTGAGGTGTGTCAAGACAGTGACAAACAATGAACTAATTCAGGGACACCACAACCAGATGAAGGCACTCAAATTCACAAATGAATGAAAACAGCCTGCATCCTAAAATTAGTTCTGATTCTTTCCTAGATTTCTTAAGGGTTTCATGAAAAGTAAGAGACACTTTTCTAAAACTGGAAAGAAATTTTTGTTCAGATAAATTATGGTGATTGCCTTGCCAGCCTGAGTACATGGTTTAAAGGGTGGAGGCGGTTACACATGAAGCTCCATCAGAACTGCTTACAGGGAGATCAGAAGATAAAGAAAACAGGGATGGAACTGTTCAATTCCTGGATCTGCTTGAGCCTGAAGTCACGAACTTGCTAACAAGTGAAACAAAGGCATTTAAAAAAGGCTCATCTTCCAGAGAGCCCCATGGTAATTTAAAGGCAGATTTCCCATCCAGACCTTATGATTTCTGAAAACTGAATTGGAGTCATGAACCACTCTATAAATTTTAACTAAAACAATATACTCCCATTTTAAATATTTATGGCTTCTGCCCCTCTGGGCTTCAGAACTTTAGAAGTAAATTTTTGGAGGCATTCAGAAACTTGAAAAAGCAAAAGCATGCACTTAAAACTTCTTTTTAAACCACTGACTCACCCTCTAGCTAAAGGAGAGAAAATCCTAACAAATCAAATTGAAACTCAGCAAGAAAAAAGTACTCAGGATTTACAGAGAAGCAGAAAAACCAGGTGAAAATTGTTTCTAAGGAAAAAAAAAGTCAGAATAGATCCTTCTGCATGAAGCAAGGAAATTTAAGTGCAACAGACACCACCAAAACTATGGAAAGAAATGCGTTATTGGAAAAGGTGATTTAGTATAAGAAGTGTGGATTTTGGACACACAGCAGTGTCCAAATTTCAATTCTGCCATTAATTAGTTATGTGCTTTTGGGCAAATTACTCAATCCTTGAAGTCTCGGTTCTCCCAATTATAAAGTGAGTTCTATTTAACTTCTTAAGGGTGTTTTATGGACTAAATGTGATAATATATTTAAAGTGTCTTTCCTATTATCTATGCCTCTTACATCATAGCCACAAATTTAATTTTCATTTCCTTATTTTTCCCCATCTGAATTAAGTATGGAGACAAGTGGCAGTAGACAGAAGTAGAACTAAAATATATAAACACACTGGTTTTATATATTTTAAATAGATTTCTATATATTTGTATTTTGTATATATTCATATATATATACACATATGTATGTATTTGATGTCATGAATACAGATATCAAGCAACAATGCTGCCCAACTGCGAGGACACAAGCACTGGAATTAGATAATTTCCATCTGAATCTTGAATCGACCACTAACTGTGTAATCATGGGCAAGTTCTACCATAGCCCTGTGCCTTAGGTTCCTCATCTGTAAAATAGGAAACTATATTTTCTACCACACAGAATGTGGCAAGGACTCCAAAAAGATAATTAAAACCAAATGTTTAGCATACAAAAGGCTCTCAGTAAATAGCTATTATTGCAGAGACAATGATGCCCAAAGCTCATAACAGTATGTCTGTAACACCTCAGTATCTATATACACATGCATATGTATAGTCTATTTCTAAGTGTCCTACTAATAACGACCTCCATTTTTTTAAACGGCTCTATTAGCATAAAATTTGTTATGATCATTCCTCATGTCTGCTATCGAAGTCAAAATCTATCTTTATGCTATATCGTTCAGATCTGGTCTTTGATAAAAGCTAAGAAACTGAGCCCGAATATATTTGGCTCTATCTGGTTACTCTTCTCCAGTATTAGCCACTTCTGTCCTGGCAGCTGCTTTGTGCTAACCCTTACCTAGCAGGTGAGAATATCGCTTAATTAATACCTCCGGTTCTGCTAAGGGGTTTGTTTTGTTTTGTCGTCTTACATCTCAAAATGACTACATAGAGGAGAGCTCACATGTATTGTGCCCCTCCCGCATATACATACACCCTAAAACCTGAACAAGAAACAAGAAAAACAAGGTAAAAGGCAACTATCACAAATGTGGTGTGTAAGCAGAACCGACCTTGGGCCTAATGTGTTGCGTAAATCAAAGCAAGGAACAGTGAGGGACAGCATAATTGGAGGTGTGTTTTGGGATAGGTGGAGAAAAGTTAAGAGCAATTACAATACCCCAGGGCTTGACAAAAAGAATATACAATTATGAGCAATCAAATGAGGGGTACTATTTATCAGACCAGACACTGGTTTTTAGATGCTTTCTCTCATTTAATATCAAATCAATGCTGTGAGATAAGGATTATTATTATGACCAATTTAGAGCTGAGAAAACTAGATCCTGAAAGACTGAAGTACTTGGCCAAGGTTACAGAGCTGATCTATCGCAGAACCAGTACTGAAATCCACATCCCTAAGGTTAGGTTCTCGGCTACTCTTTTATTTTTTTACAATGGCCCTGCAGGGTTAATATTGTCAGTCTCCATTTTCCTGAAAAGAAAGCAAGTTTTAGTTGGAGAGCATGAATGACTTCCCTCAAAGTGACAACGGGAAAGGCAAGAATTTGGACCCAAATGTGAATCTGGGTTAAAACTCAGTTATAGAAAACATTTATGTTTGCTAATTTTATAGCTTTGGAGTATTAGTATCTGTTGAATTTCCCTTTGAAGGAGTAAAATCCTCTACCTTGTAGAAGAAGAATAATAGCCAGCAAGAAGAAAGAAAACAGTGACGTGAGAAAACGCTGTGATGGACCACTTTTCCCATAGATGTCCCTTCCTGTAGTTGACTTGTACTCCATCTGTCTGTAACACTGCCATGTAACAAAACACCCCAAAGCCAATGGCTTAAAACAATAAGCATTTCATGTTGCTCAGAAGTCTAGGGGTCATCTGAGCACATCTTCTGATCTTGGCTGGGATGATCTACACATCTGTGATCAGCTGTGGGTTGGGTACAGCTCTACACTGATTTTTCCTATGTTTGGGTCAGTGAGCTGTTGGCTGGGACACTTTGTTGTTTTTCCATTTGGTCTCTTATCGTCTAGCTAGCCTGGGCTTGTTAACATGGTGGCAGAGGTCCAAGAGAGCAACAAGGATTCTTGCAGCCAAAGCCTGGAATGAGAACACTAACCCTTATCTGCATTTCACTGGCCAAAGCAAGTCACAAGGGGATCCTAGATTCAAAAAGGTGGCAAATAGAATCCACTTCTTAATATGAGGAGCTATGATATACTGCAAAGGAGTAGAGAATATTTCCTTTAAAAAAATTTTACCACACCACTCTCCTAAAAATGAGCCAAACTTTTTCTCACTAAGGTATAAATAAATGAATACACTTGATGGGTTACCACCTTGTGAACAATTGCATTTTACAGAGTAAAAATTTCATAAGAAGAATTATACCATTATGTGGCCACTTACAACAGCCCCTTAGGGCATTGAGATTAACTGGAAACTTTTAAAATAGATGCCTCAAAAATATATACATATATCTCAAAATATAAGAATGAGACGAAGTTCCTTCTTTACCAAGGCCTACCAAATAGGGAAATAGGGAAAACAAAATACCTCTGAAAGAGTTAAATCAGCTGATGCAGCCTTCTACAAATTAGGTAAGTGCTCTTTTGCCTTTTTTATTATTTTCATTGTACCACCTTCCTGAGAGCAGAACAGAATAATCAATTTTGAGGAATGCCAAAATAAGTTTTGAAATGAAATAACAGGGTTAAAAAAATTACTTTCTTTTCACCTAATTCCTTATATCTTGAAGAATATCAACGACATGTAGAACTGTTCTCCTTGGAATGAGGCATCCTATGGAGTCAGAGAAAAGTAAATAAAGTAGGAAGAGGGAGCTGTGTGGGGGGTTGAGGCTGCATCAGAAAACATGGCAGTCTAACTAGGTCTAGAAGAGCTGAGAGATTGCATTGAGAGCTCCCATCACTTTTTCCTTTGGAAAAAAAAAAAGTGAGAGAGGACTCTTTAAAAATTAAAAAGAAAAATAGCCAGCTTATAAAGAAAAAAAGACTAATAATACCAAAGTTGGCAAGGATGTAGGGATATTGCAACTCATACACTGCTGGTCAAAGTGTAAACTGTCACAACCACATTGGAAAAATGCTTAGTATTACCTCCTAAACCTGAACACATCTTCCTTTTGATCTCAGAACTCCACTTCTAGGAATATCTCCAATAGAAATAAGCACATATGGTCACCAAGGGCATGTATATAGTAGCGCTACTGGTAAGAACCCTAAACGGAAACCAAATCTATGCATGTAGAAATCAGGGTTATGGTTACCTTTGGTGGGGGATGACTGGAAGCTGACATAGGGGGAGGGTCTGTGTTTTCAATGTTGTTTCTTGATTTTAGAGAAGGTGTGCTCAATCTATGAAAATTCATTGAGCTGTTCAGTTACAGTATGTGAGTTTTTCTGCATATTTTTTTCTAAAAATACCCATGTTCTAAAATAAGTGAAAAATCTAACTGAATCCAAGTAAAACTAAAATCCACAGTACTAAGTAAAGCTGTAGCCATCATACTGCCAGCCTCCAACACCAGAAGCACCTGGCGGCACTGAAGAGTTCAATTTCTAGGGATTGAGTAGGACCAAAAGCACTCCAGAAGTGGCAAAGTACCAAAATTAGACTCACTAACAGAAGTGTGCAACACTGGAGGGGCCTGGGTGGGTTCACTGCTCATGAGGGGAGGTACAAGAAAGCTCAAGTCCCTGCCTGAAATGATGACTCTAAAGCTGACTGGCTGAAAGGCTGACACAAGGCAGTCATATATAGAATCTGGGGAAACCTAAGGCTGGCTTTCATCACCATGGAACAGGTGCTCCAAGACCCAATATAAGCCCTGCTTCTTGACTGAGAATCCACAGGGACCCAGGTGCAGGCAACTGCAGAACCGAGAGAGAGAAAAGAAGCCAGAAAAAGATAAAAAAAAAATAAATAAATAAACTAAAAGACCTTTAAGACAAATTTACAAAATATCAAAGCAGATGATGAAACTAACACAAAGAAAATACAAGAGATGAAATAATTCTTGACAAATTGGAAATGACAGTATTCTCAAAATGATTTTTAGAAGTATATTTCTGTCCTCAGAGAGTAATAAAAATGTTCATAACTTTTTTCAATATTGAAAGTGGGGGAAAAAAACAAAACAAAAAAAATTAAAAAAAGAAAGTGGATATGAAGGGAGATAAGAATCAAGAACAGATGAGTATAAAACATGAATGGGCAAAGAAATAACACATGATGTGCAAAATGTATTAGATACTTCTTAATAACTCCAGTCGGGAGACAATCCAAATAAATGTCTATCAACTGGTGGATATGTACTTTATCCGCAAAATGGAACATTGTTCAACAATAAAAAGGAATAAAGTACTGACACAGGTTATAAGAGAGATGAACCTCAAGGATATTATGCTGAGCCAAAGAAGCCAGAGTAAAAAACTACATATTGTATGATTCCATTTATACAAAATGCCCCAATAAAGCAAATTTAGAGAGACAAAAACCCTTCACTTTCCTTCACAAGGATTTCTGATTCACTTATCATTTTGTGAGTACATCTGAAAGTCTTCTGAAGGACCTGTTTGGAATGTAATGATATATAAATAAGCCAAGACAAGACAGGTGTATGTATATGGTTTCTGAGTGATGGGGCAAATATAGGGTAGAAGGGAGAGGGGATAAGAGAAAGTATTTATTATCTCTTAACGTCCAATAGGAAAAGGCATTGTCACACTGTGTTCCAAAACACCATCCTTTTAGGTATATAGGAGAAAATATTTTTAGCCTAACCCTCCTTTAGATCCATATAACCCAGTATGGATACCTTCCTTAATGCTAACAGCTTGTGCTGGGGAAAAGAGAATTGATCCGAAACATGCCAACAGTTTAATGGACTATATTTTTTCCTCTTTTAAAAAATAAATAAAGATTTTATTTATTTATTTGACAGAGAGAGAGGGAACACAGAAAGGCCTATCTCCCTACCAGGCAGAGTGGGAGAGGGAGAAGCAGGTTTTCCACAGAGCAGGGAGCCCAATGTGGGGCTCGATTCCAGGACCCTGGAATCATGACCAGAGCCAAAGGCAGACGTTTAATGACTGAGCCACCCAGGTGCCCCTTCCTCTTTATCTCTGTTTGTGTAGATACCACCTCAAAATGCTAGATTTGTTCCACTTGGAATAGTTCCATTTGTAGCAAATATATAGTCCCTTGGCTCAAAAAAAACAGGACATTCAGGGGCAGCTACACCTTTGGATTCAGTAATCCAACCAGCCACATTTAATCTGAGCAGGAGTCAAGACGCTGCACTTTTGTTTCCCTTCTAAGTCCATCAAGGACTGACCTTAAGGCATACCACCTAGAAGTTCCTTCCAGTGACTTCCAGGCTTCGAGTTTAGAAATTGAACCTAATTGATTTCAACGCAATGTCCATAGACAGAGAATTTACTTTCTGTCCAAGTCCAACTGAGTCCAGTGTGTTGATATCTGAGACTGGGACCAGGACCTTGCATGCACCCAATACTCGAGAACAGAACTCCCATCCTAAAAAAATAAAGCCAAAAAAGTTTTTTCTTTGAAGTACTGTGTAGAAACCTCATGGGGTAGTTGTAAGGATTTGTGAAATATTAAAGATCTTTGAGTTTGGAGAATTGGCATTGTAGCAATACAAAATTCTGCTCTTTTTTGTCCCCCCCCCCCTTCTCTTAATAACCCTGTTACATGACCTTCTAAAGGCTTTGTTCCCTTAGGAAACATTACATGATTTGTAATAGTCTGTAATAAAACTTGGAAAAGGCAGCCATAGCACTGGTTCAATAATCGTAAGAATTGCTTTTAGCTATTTCTCAACAGTGTTCATGTAATTAATTGTAAAACTTGTAATAATGCTTTGCCCTAGTGTACAAATGTCCCTTCATGTGTCTGTGTCATGGGCTCAGCATTCCTGCACCTTGGGTCTCCTTAAGCTTTGTCATTTGGCACACGCATGACCTTGATCTCCAAACCAGTCTTAAGGAGAGAGATGTAAACAGTATGGCCTTATTCCTGGAAGTGCTGATCCCATCCTGGCTGGGCCTTCACCTTTAGTTCCAAGAATTGTGATCCCACCTTATCCCAATTAACACAAGACCAACTCATTTGTACACTAAAGTCTCATTCTTCTGTGGATGCTGTGGTTGAAGTTGACTCGCAGTCAACATTCTGGTGTTCTGTGATGACTGTGAGCCAACATCTGTCAGCTGATGGCAACTTCTCTGTGGGTTTCTCACAGCTTTGCCATCCCCTGTCACCTCATCTCACAAAAATTCTCTCTATGCCAGGCCCCCAAAGATGTTATTCATCAAAGCGGCCTATGCTCCTACCTGTCATAGAGATAGATTGCTTTCTCGGTAAGAGGTGGCAACCTGGTTGGGTCCTTAAAACTCTGAAGAAAGAATATTTCTCCCTCTCTTTTTCTGAGCCAAATGACTTCTAATTAAATTTTTTTTCTTGAGTTTTCACTGTCCTCTGGGCAATCAGAGCAATGCCTCTCTACTGGGTATCTTCACAGAGAATAAATAAAAGCTGGCCGATTTATGGGAAACTAAGAAAAAAAAGTTGGGTTGCTTGAGGGATTTCTAAAGCAAATTCTGCTTCTATGAGTCAGAAAGAAAACACAGATATTAGTTTGTAATGAAACCAGAAACTTGAGGGTCATTCAGCCTGAGGCTGCAGATCCCCCATAACAGTGTTTACTTTAGAGACAACAAACTTAAGTTCAGTCCTAGAAATAGAGAGAGAGAGAGAGAGAGAGAAAAAAAACAGCAAGAAAAAGAGCAAGAGAGAAAAAAGGAGGAAGAGGAACAGGAGGAGGAAGAAAGAAGAATGAGAGGAATAAGGATAAAAGAAGATGAGGGATTCTCTTCCCCAATTTGCTTATAGTAGATGTGAAAACAGCTCAGGTAATCTAAAGGGTTTCAACAAAAATGTATTAAAATTAGTTTGGATGCAGCCTTGATGCACACAATGTTCCTGTGTGTTAATCTGTGCCAAAGAGAATAGAACTCATCAAAGGCAGTGTCTCGGTAGCTTTGCATACTCAGGAGGATTAGCACACTGATTAAATGGCACTTTTGTCACCTTAGTCTTGTGCTGCTTTTGACCAGGTTGAAGACTCTGTTTCCTTACTTTGGTCTTATAACCCTGGAAGAGAGCCACAAGGTCTCTCCTTCTAATGATGTCAGAACACAATTTCCAAATGCTTTTCCAACCTAACATTTTTGCCCATCTTTTTGATTGAGTTTTGGGTCCAGAAAACAAAGACCTTTTAATGACTCTGTTCTCCTTGAACTGAACTGGGTTACTTTTGTGATCCCTCAACATTTGGTGGCAGCTCCTATAAACAAAAACAAGAGGCCTTCTTCTTCAGCTCTCTTCAAAATGCCTTAATAGAAAACACATTCTGCATTACCCATGTGCATGTTTTCAGTGCAAATCTTAATTTTATCTTAATAAAGAATTCGGTCCAAGGGCTCTTCCATGTACAAAGGGTGTTATTGATGGCAATACAACCCTCGAGGACCTTATGGATATAGGTTCCTTAGGGGGCTTTTGGGAAAAGAGTAGTATGCAGTTCCCCTGAATTATGTTAACATTTCCAAAAAGTGGTCTGCTTCTCTTGGGTAGTTTTTGTAACCAAAATCAGAGGAAGAAAAAAGGAAGGGAGGGAGGTTAAGAGAATGAGAGAGGCACAAAGACAGGAAGGAGGGAGGGAGGATAGAATTCCTTAAGCCTATCATTAATCTGTAGGAATTCATTTGTGTTCTTAACTTCATTGCCCAGAAAATAAATTCCATTCTGTTCCAATTGATAATCTGAAGGGAAGACTCTGCCAGCTGGGCAAAAAAAGGGGTGAAACACTTCATAAATTCTTTGTTGCAGCCAAAACCTGTACCTTTTCTGGACACCAGGGTCATTCAAAGTTACATCGCTTCCCATTCATTTCTGATAAACAAAATTCCTCTTGATTCTCTTTGGCTCCACCTGAAAGCAGGTGAGGAAACAAGACCTCCTCTCTTCATCATTTTGCCCAGAGTCACTGCTTCAGCTGGCCAACTTTGTAGCAGAGAATATGAACACCTCTACCTGGAGCTTGCCTATCCAACATGCTCTGATACCATTAGTCTTGGAGACTTTGTCCCCCAGCACAATCCAGAGAAAGCTCTGCCATCTTCTTGGGTTGGGTTCTGCTACTTTAACACTAGGATTAGAAAGGCATATTTTCACACTGCCATCTGTTAGTACCCATTATATAGTTTGAAGTGCATGTGGGGAGCCGGGAGCCACTTGGGAATATTGGGACAGAGAACACATCTTGGCCAGGGAGAATCCTAACACATGACTGCTGCTGTATGTCTTTGTGTAAAGTTAGACTGAAATGGGCATTCTCTATTGTCTGAAGAGAACACCCACTATAAAGCTTGTTAAGTTTTTCCTAACAGCCTAAAAAGGACACATACATTTTTACCAGCATCCCAGGGCCAAGATTCATTGGATGGAGTACTGTTTCCTAATGTAATCAAGGTCTTCCTATAGGAGACTCTGATAAGTTGTATGGAGAATGGAGAATGCCATGAACAAAACATGAAATGACTGATGTTCTCTTTGGGTTTCCAACATTCTCCTTCTAGCTTAGGATTCCACGTTTACCTCTGATAAAACATTCCAGGGCTTATAAAGAGCTGATGTTAAGCTACGATTAGGTCAGGAGAACAAAAACCTGAGTCATTATAAGAAGGCATTGAAGCTGGTTTAAAGACTTAATTACCTCTACCCAGACCCGCATTTAAGAAGAGAAAGCTTTTAAGCCAGGTGAATCTTTAACAGCAGCATGGCAGGCTGTGCCAGATGCAGAATCTTAAATCATATAAATCAAATCATAAAGAAGATTCCTGCCTTGGTCTTCCCTGAAGGCCAATCTTGATCAATTATCTCAAGTGTCCACTTTTGGAGCTTCCCGTTTAAGTGTTGAATAATTGTTTACTACCAACTTTGAGGGTTCACTGCTTCTATTTTGAAAACACAGCACATTGCACCTTCAGACCTGTGGGACTTGAAGAGCTATTATTCAAGACCCGGAGATGGGGGTGACACCTCTTCCTACCAATATCAGCCCAATCTTCAATAGTTGACCCCATATAGACAAAATAATTCCTTAAGCATACTTATGGGAAGGATGGAAGGTTCCCATCTCATTTCATCTTGAAATCAAAGAAGTAGAAAGAGCCAAAGTCACCCAATGCTTACCAAGGACACCTCTTACAATTTCTAAAAGCCAAAAGAAATTCAAATAACCCCCCATCAACAAGGAGATTTCCCAATGGTATTTCACAATTAAAATGAAAAGTAATAAAAATGGGAGTGCTGCAATTTCACCCATAGCATGAACAAAATGCTGATCAAAAATCTCTTTTTCTGCTTATCTTCAGAGACAGGGTATAAGCTCATGTTTATTTCAGGGCATCCTAATGTTGGGGGAAGGGAGGGAGTTCCTTCTCCCCCCGCCTTGAGTCATCCTCTCCAACAGGGCTGCTTCTGAAACAAGTTTCCAATTGAACTTCTCATATCATATTGCAGTAACTTAGGGTGAAATCTGCTGCTTGGTGTGTTGGAAAGGTATGCAACCAAACATATAAGGAGACAATGTGAAAGTTGCTAGAAGCAATAGGAGACCAAAATTTCTTAGGCATTGCTGGTAATCATCCATTAGCAGGCCAAATTGCTGGGCTCAAGCAGAGAATGCTTTCATTATATTTGAATAGCAGGAACAGCCTTGCTTTGGGTTTCATGTAAAAGGAAAAGAGACCAATGGTTTTCCAAATGGAACTAAAAAGAACATGAAGACTTCTCTACATTTCAGTCCCTTAGCCTAGACCATTGCAATTATAGTTCAATGAGGCTGGAACTCTCCCAGTGAAAAGATGGTGCAGGTTTGAACTACATATCCTTTTGTTAATTTGACCAGGAACATCTTCCATTAATGGGAAAGGTTTTTATACGACTCATGATATTTGCATGGTTAAAATTCAGTTCTAACTCTGCCTGTCCTTTTTTTGAATGGGTCAATGTGTCAATTATTCCCTCCTAATGCCTTCTGGGTTTGGGAAGTGTTCAAACTATCTTTCTTTCCTGCTGCAATTAAATTTTGCAATGAACACTTGTAAGGGCTTGCCTAGCAATTCAAAGTTTTTCTATTTTTTCTTGGCCTCTCCTGACCTGCAAGTCCTAATGATACCTCTGGTGTCTTTTGAGCTTTCATTCGCCATATGTCTCCTTCTCTGGACATGGAGGGAAGGCTTCTCATTCTGCTTCCAAACCCTGGGGCTGGAAAAAAATCCCCCAGGTCAAACTCCTAAAAAAGACGCCATTCCAAGAAACGAGGGCTCACTTTTCTTCCAGGTCTTCCAAGGGTCTCCTTGAAAAAAAAAAAAATCTTCTAAAAAATCCTCTATGACTTTCAGGTGAAGGACAAAAATGAGAGGAATTGATGTACTAATGCTCTTGATCCTTTTGCCTAACATAATCAATTCTTTTGGAATTAAAAATATAAAATACATTATATATTTTTTAAGATTTTATTTATTTGATAGAGAGACAGAGACAGTGAGAGAGGGAACACAAGCAGGGGGAGTGGGAGAAGAAGAAGCAGGCTGACCACTGAGCAAGGAGCCTGATGCGGGGCTTGATCCCAGGACCCTGGGATCATAACCTGAGCGGGAGGCAGACACTTAACGACTGAGTCACCCAGGCATCCCATAAAATACATTATTCTGTTCCTTGTCTCACTGATAATGTATCTATTTTAACAATAGTATGTTGCTTTCTTATCCCCCATCCAGCTGTTTCTCCTTCTTACCATTGATATCATCATACCATAGATTTCACTTATGCATCTTATTTCTGTCTTTCCCACCAAATTGTAAGTTCTCTAAGGGTGAGGACTTTTATCTGCTTTGTTCACAGTTGTACACTTAGTACCAAGAACAAGGGTATGGCACATAATATGCTCTCAATAAATATTTGATGAATGAATTCCATGATGTTGACCATTAGATGTGATATGACCTGCTGCATTTCTAACACCAAGCTGTGTGTTGAGATTACCAAAGGTGTATGAGACCACTGGTGCCAACTCAAGGCATCCACTTCTTAGATCTAGGTAAGAGTGGATCCAACTCCCCTTCATGGTTTAGAAGAGGTCCTATCATCATCTCTCCTAGCTCCTAAGGAGAGAAGGACATATACTCATGTTTGCCCCTCACTCTAAACTCTGGCTTCTACCCTCGGTCTTCAATCATCCTGACATAGCCCCATTTTAAGCTACAAGGATCCAAGTTTTGCATAATTTTACAGTCACCCACAAAGTGCCATGAAACACAAACAACCTTAAGTTAAATTTTGAAGCTACCTGCTCTGAACAAATCCTTTCAATTTTGCCCTGTTGTTGGACAATCCTCCAATTTTTCCCTTCTCTTCTGTTCCCTCACCCCAAAAGCAGCTCATTTTCATCCTTAGAGTTCTCCTCTGTATGCTATGTCCTTGACTGTGAATCTGTTGCCTCTATGAAGCCACCTTCTCCATCACGCAATTTATTTAAACATTTTCATAAAAAAAAAAAAAAAGAAGAGTTCTTCTCTAACAGGAATTCTTATGTCAGTGGTTAAGATAACAGTTTTGTTCAGCTGGCTTACAAGCTAATGGCAAAAAGATCAGAGAAACAGAATTCCTGGGATTAGTTAGGACATAGATGGGGAGAAGAATGAAAGAGTATATAGATCAAGACGTTAGTGGATAAGACTAGCATGGAATTGTCTGTACTTTATCTGGTGCAAAATACCCTAGAGTTGCTTAAGAATCTATGTTGTAGCATCCCACTCAAGGCTTGACTTCCTTTTTCTCTAGAATATTTTTCAATTTTGGTTTTTCAGGTTTCAACTTAACACCTGATAAAACAATAGCAGTCATTTCAAGGATGGGAATTTCAGACACAATAGTAGATGTGTATTGGAGATTTTTCCTCCCTAAGGACTATTTCTCCAAGAATGACTTTTGGGGTCTAAAAAAAAAACACTACACAGAATTTGATGAAACCCCTTTACAGAAGTAGAGGATTGGAGAGAATAAAATATGGAAGATGGGAGCCAGTGGAACCATACAGAAGTCATACAAAATGTACCTCACATTGTCCTGAGCACAATCTTTTTAATTCTAAGAAAACAGCCAATTCAACCTAAGCTGAACTTTTCACAGCCCCATAGGAATAGGGAAGAAATCAAAGCATAGACTCTACCAAGGGTGGGAAGCCTAAAAAATCACCCCTCCTTGAGCAAAGATCCATGAGCTCTAGTCTTTCAAACTGTAAGGTATTTACTATAATACTAACAGGGCATAACATAGTAATAACTGTCCTCCCTGAGTACTTCCTTTCATCTGGTGATTCAGGGTACCTCAGGCCTTAGTGAATTAAGGTCTTCTAGAGGTGATGGACCTCGAGAGTTCTCCCTCTCTGCTTCCCTATGAAGAAGTCATCATCATTCTAGGACTCAAAACATTCCTACAAATAATACTTTAAAGTACCATCCACCATTCAAAAATAAACTACTAGAAAAGAAGGAAACAGGACTCATTAAGCAAGCAGATATGACATATAAGAGAAACAGATCCACAGGTGAAGACTAATATCCCTCATGAACACATGCAAAAATCCTCAAAATCCTCAAAATATTAGCAAAACAATTAACTTATACAGCACCCAAAAAAAATCTGATTAATGAGCAGAGGACCTGAACAGATTTGTTTTTCAAAGAATACATACAGATGGCAACAGAAACATGAAAAGATGTTCTGTATCACCAATCATCAGGGAAATACAAATGAAAACCACAATGAAACACCACCCACACTAGTGAGAATGACATATTAAAAAGACAAAAAATAACTGTTGGTGGGGATGCAGAGAAAGGGAACCCTAATGCTCTGTTCGTGGAAATGTAAACTGGTGTAAGCCCTATGGAAAACAGTATGGAGCTTCCTCCAAAAATTAAAAATAGAAATACCGTACTTTCCAGTAATTCCACTACTGGGTATTTACCCAAAGAAAATGAAAATACTAATTTGAAAATAAACCCCTATGTTTATTGCAGCATTATTTACAATGTCCTAGATATGGAAGCAACCCAAGTGTCCCTTGATAGATGGACAGAGATGTGATAGACACACACACTCTCTCTCTCTCTCTCTCTTTTTCTTTCTCTGGAATATTACTCAGCCATAAAAAATGAAATCTTGCCACTTGCAACAACATGGGTGAACCTAGAGAGTATTATGCTAAATGAAGTAAGTCCAACAGAGAAAGACATTTACCATATAATTTCACTTATATATGGAATCTGAAAAACAAAACAAAGAACACCAAAACAGACTCTTAAATACAGAGAACAAACTAGTACTTGCCAGAGGGGAAGTAGGTGGGAGTATAGGCATGTGATTTTTTTAACTTTTTAATAATAATTGTTTTTTCCTCTAATTCCAAATTTTTAATGAAGATAAAAATAAAGAGGGAATAGAAGTATGACAAAGAGCAATTGGTTCTTTGGCCTTACATTTCAACTAAAACACATAAACCAAATAACTTTTAGGATATCTACATATCACAGGTAATGGAAAATTTCACCCATCCAAAAAATATCACCCAGTTGTTTACAGAAAGCAGAAAGCAAATATCCTATTACTGTAGGACATTAACTCTATTATTACTCTATCCTCCTACTTTGTTATCAACAGGTATGATTTATACAATATTTGGGACAGACTTATACAAAAAATATATTCAGTGTGTATCTAAAATTCAAATTTAACTTGGTGTCCAGCATCTTTATTTGCTAAATCTGGCAACTCTATATTACTGGAAGTACCACATTGGGTAATAAAAACCATCATCAAATTCTACTTTGTCACCATTCTTAAGAAAATATCAATAGCTTTATTCTTTTGCATTTTCTATTTTTTTTAGGATTTTATTTGTCAGAGGGAAAGAGAGCGAGTGCACAAGTTGGGGGAGTGGCAGAGGGAGAAGCAAGCTCCCCACAGAGCAGGGAGCCTGATGTGGGACTTGATCCCAGGACTCTGGGATCATGACCTGAGCCAAAGGCAGAGGCTTCACTGACTAAGCCACCCACGCATCTCCCTTTTGCATTTTCTTTAATAAAAACTTGTATGATGCCAGTGTTCCTCCTTCTTGGGTTGCTTAAATCTCTCCACTGTCTAAACACAACAACCTCAAATGTTGAAAAATTTTTTTTAAGTATTTATTTATTTATTTGTCAGAGAGAGAGAGAGAGAGAGAGCGCACAAGCAGGGGGAGAGGGAGAGGGAGAAGCAGACTCCCAGCAGAGCAGGGAGCCCGATGTGGGGCTCAATCCCAGGACCCTGAGATCATGACCTAAGCTGAAGGCAGATGCTTAACCGACTGAGCTACCCAGGCACACCTGCTGAAAACTTTTAAATGAATTCTTTTCCAATGGGTTTATTTCAGATTCAAATTACTATTCAAGTGTTTTAACACTATACCAAAACTCAATGATTCTCATAACTGGGCTTTCAGGAGGGGAAAATATGATTGTGCTTAATGCAGAAGAGTTGGTGAAGACACTGGAAATCCTAGCCTTACAGAAATAAAGTATCCTCTTGACCAGTGTATGTACAGGGAAGCTGAAGGAGTGGTATAATCCCAGGCTTTGATGTGAGATCAGCCTGGTTGGATTCTTGGCAAGGGCAATCATTACTCAAATGAACTTTCAGCAATTTGCTTATCTGTCATCTATGTCTTCATTAAAAAAAAATGGGTCAATAGATATGTAATGGTATATTTCAATATAGTAACAAATGCAAAGTAGTTGTTGTAGAAAAAAATTCTGAAATAATATCCTATATATTGTTCATTCTCAGTAACATTTACGGTCCTGACCATGAAAACTAAAGCCCCAATTGTACAAGGCAGATGCCCAGCAAGAACAAAGAGGGCACTGCCTCCATGCTCAGGTTTGTGTTAAAATAGAAAGCACTGTAGTATGCTGCTAAATGTTTAACAAAAGTCCTTATTTGTAGCCCCTAATGATTTCTGTGGTGAAAATACTCCTACCATGCCTAATTTCAATCCACCAATGTGATATCATTGCACACAAAGTTAGCAAAGAGAGGTGCAAAAGCATTTGGGCTAGAAGAATGTTTTCTTAGTATTCCCAAAGCTAGATTTTACTTTTTAGCCTGAGGAAAAAGAAGATGCAGGATATAATGTGGTACAGTTTCCTGCCACCCAGTATAAAAACACAAATTCATAAAAACTTCTCTTAGGCTAAGTGATTCAGAGGTAGGAAAATTCAAACACTGTGTTGTTTGAAATTCTATGAGGCCTTCCTTAGATTAGGAAACCTGAAACTGTGTGCCACTGTTAAGCAGACAAAGGACCTAAGGTAAGTCCTCTGATCCCTCAAGTTCTTGTAACATGCAGGAGCTGCTTGTCCTTAAGACTCCAGTGGGAAAGATGGAAATGTTTGCTGGGGCATGGATGCTGCTATGGGATGCCCAGAGACACCGCCTTAAGGGACTGTCAACTAAGGACTTTGTTAGGTCCCTAATTCTCTCCCCTGTATCATGGGAGTCAGAAGCCTGAAAACTGCATTTTCCAGACTGCTATGCCTGAGGGAAGGAAAGCAGAAGGGAAGAGAAGAAAAAAGGAAAAAAAAAGGAAGGGAACAGAAGGGAAGGAATCCTCAATCTCAGTATTGCAAGCAGATCTCACCTATGGCTAGATCCTACTCCCAACCTCTCTGATAGAAACCTTCTCAACCACATGTTCCTAAAATTCTCCTAGTATTTGGATCTGACTGAATTGGAAAGGCCTATACTGGTTTATTCATTGTCACTGAACTGTAGCATGGTTATTTTCAAAGTTTAAGAGGTATCACACTAAGGTTTAGAATTGCCCTCCACTTTTCTTTCTAACACCATAATTCTCTCCTTCTTTCCTTTATTTAGGCACTCAGTGTTTATTAAGGCATTGTGCTTATTCTGATAGTCCTAGGCTTTCAAACAGCTTATTCACCTAACAGGGGTAGGAGATAGGTTGATCAGAAACTAAAATATGTAGTTAAGTGTTACTACCAGGCTAAAACACGTTAGCCCAAAAAGGCTGTCAACTTGGTTTCACGGGGTTATAGAAGGCCTTCTTGGGAACATGATTTCCAAGAAGAGATATGGTTCATTAGAGAAGTTGCAAGTCGAAGAAGGTAGGGTGAGAGGAAGGAGCTCCCCCAGCTGAGGGTACTTCTCAGGAAAAGGGTGTGAGCAAGAAGAGTGTGTGGAGCTTTGGGTTTAGAGCAATGGGCCCAGCACAGAAAGCCCCTTGGGATGTGAAAAGACCAGAGGTACCACTCCCCCTGCTCCTGACCCACCATCAATGGCCCAATCAATTGGCCAAGGAAGAGGAGCTGGAAAATACAAGAGAGCCACAAACCTCAATGCAGCACTTAGAGAACAGCGGTTAAATGTGGTAGAGCTGAAAGGCTGTGAACAGATGGAGGACAGAGACTGCCACAGAGAAATAGATGGGACACACAGGTAAAGCAGTAGGAAGTTCTTACTGAGCAAGCAAATGCCCACAGGAACCACAATTCTGCATCTAATGGGTGGCCTTCCTATCCACCCATCCCCCAACACGCTCACCAGCTGGATGTCCTATAACTCAACTCAACTCTGACACTATCTACCTGGAGATGGCTCCAGAGCCAGTGGTTAAGGGCTCAGTCTCACAAGACTGCCAACTTTAGATGCAAGTCTCAAGTCCATGTTGTCACCTGTGTTTCTGAATGACCGGCTATAGATAGGTTTTGTTTTGATGACCCCCTACTTGGGTTTGTTTAATTTGACAGAGTGACTCATAGAACTCATACAAACATCTTACCGTATTACTCGCTTATCTTTTTATTTTTCATTGTTATGTTAATCACCATACATCATTAGTTTTTGATGTAGTGTTCCATAATTCATTGTTTGTGCGTAACACCCAGTGCTCCACGCAGAACATGCCCTCTTTAATACCAGCCACCAGGCTAACCCATCCTCCCACCCCATCCCCCCGGAACCCTCAGTTTGTTTTTCAGAGTCCATCATCTCTCATAGTTTGTCTCCCCCTCCAATTTCCCCCCCTTCATTCTTCCCCTCCTGCTATCTTTTTTTTTCTTAACATATATTGCATTATTTGTTTCAGAGGTACAGATCTGTGATTCAACAGTCTTGCACAATTCACAGCGCTCACCATAGCACATACCCTCCCCAATGTCTATCACCCAGCCACCCCAACCCTCCCACCGCCCCCCATTCCAGCAACCCTCAGTTTGTTTCCTGAGATTAAGAATTCCTCATATCAGTGAGGTCATATGATACATGTCTTTCTCGGATTGACTTATTTCACTCAGCATAATACCCTCCAATTCCATCCACATCGTTGCAAATGGCAAGATCTCATTCCTTTTGATGGCTGCATAACATTCCATTGTATATATATACCACTTCTTTATCTGATCATCTGACAATGGACATCTTGGCTCTTTCCACAGTTTGGCTATTGTGGACATTGCTGCTATAAACATCGGGGGTGCACGTACCCCTTCGGATCCCTGCATTTGTATCTTTGGGGTAAATACCCAGTTTACTGGTTTATCTTAAAAGAAACTCAGGAAGAGCCAGATGGAGAAGATGTAGAAGACAAGATAGGAGGGAAGGAGTGCACCACTCTTCCTGAATTTCCATTTGTTCCCAAGCTGGAAGCTCTCTTTAGCCTATCCACTGAATTTTTACACAGGCTTCATTAAAAAGGCATGACAGGTTAAATCATCAGCCACTGGTGACTGCACTCCATCTCTAGCCACTCTCCCTTCCCTGGAGTTCTGGGGGTGGGCCTGAAAATTCCAACCCTCAAATCAACTGATTGGCTCCCATGGCAAGCACCCCATCCTTAGGGGTTTGCCAAAAGTCACTTCATTTACATAACAAAAGACCCCCTGATTGCGCTCATCAGAGGAAATTGCAAGGTTTTTAGTAGTAACTCTTTGCCAGGAAAGGGAACTAAGTCCAAATATACATTTATTATAAATCACAACATCACAATATCACAGGAGCTATGCAAAAAACCCCCCAAGATTCCAGGTCCAATTTACTTAACATTCCTAGGACGTTTGTTGAATATAAGCATATGTAAAAAATTTTCATGTGTAATCAGCTTTACTACACAGAAACCTCAAATATCAACAATTCAAGATAATCTTAGAATAAAATTTTTCCTCAAACTCCCCCAGGGGTTAAAAGGGTACACATTATTAGAAGTACAGATATTTTATATTGATTGACTACAAGTAAGTTTAGCATATAAAAATATACTGCTATTTTTTCAGCCATTTTCTACAAATATTTTAAGTCAATGAACCAACAATACTACTTGTTTTCAGCGTTTGTTCAGAAACTCAGACACAAGCAGTTCATTAGAGAAGGGAAAAAAAAAAAGATTATCCACTTGAGGTCTCTAAGGAGTCATTTGTTTATTCTTGGTCAGAGAGGGCTGTATCTCTTTCTTTATGAAGCCTGGGGCCAGCAAGGAAGGTTCCAACTTTCCAACATGAAGGGGAGGATAAGTGCAGTTCCAGGATAACAATCCAACTCATTAGTTCAAGAAGATGCCTGGAGTTGCAAGCGCTGGAGAAACGTGCAGTTTCTGGCCATAACATCATTTGCCAACACCAGCCCAATGCACCGTTATGGGTATTCTTCCACAGCTAGACAGTGACCAAGTAAGGAAGGCCACTGGGCACAAAAATCTTTCCCCTACAGAATACAGCAAGTATATCACATATACTTGGCTTGCTCACAAACTGAGATGCTAAATAAACCTCTTCATTGTTCATATCGCAAAAAGAAATACAAAAAGGGAGTCTTGGCATATCCAAACATTACGAGTGTATGATATGATGTGTTGTATTAAGTTCAAGTGTCTTAAGTGCAAAAATATCACCCTCATGTTATTTGTTCCAGTGAAGACTTGGAGACATGTTGCTTTAGGAAATAGGAAGATCACATGAGCACACTGAAGAAAGAAAAAGAGCCTTCTCTCTGCATGGTGAAGCCTACAGCACGAGAAATGGGAAGCGATATGAAGCACTCGGAAAAGCCTAAGGTGATGTTGTTGGAATAGGCTCACATCTCTGAAGTGCAACCAGACATGAAATACCTCATCTTCTCAGGAGGTTCTGCTACATGGGGAACTGGGCAAATGAGAAGCCCTACAGGCTAATCTAAGGACCCTCCTTGCCCAAAGTACCTTCTTCAACGGCCTCCCACAGAGCCTAAAGTTCCTCCCCAGGAAGTTCCTTTCTATCAACACACTGTCCCCAGAAGGTTCTCCTTTAAAATGCTAACATGTTTCCAAACTAGAGAGTTTAATTAACATTACTTTTTCTTTAAAGGAAAAAAACAAACAGGTGAAACAAACAGGTGCCGGATACCTGACCTATGTTCCAATCTTTCTAAGAACTCTCCTTAAGGAGTCAAATGTTATTTTAAAGCATTATCAACAAGCTGTTCTTATACATTTTGGACCAGTATTCACAGCAGTCTCTTCCCTATAGCACTTGATGGATTCATAGTGTTCCCCGGGCAGAAGCTCTCCAGTGAAGCACT
Organism: Zalophus californianus; assembly: GCF_009762305.2. Classification (NCBI taxonomy): domain Eukaryota; kingdom Metazoa; phylum Chordata; class Mammalia; order Carnivora; family Otariidae; genus Zalophus; species Zalophus californianus. The sequence goes on along the minus strand of NC_045602.1, from coordinate 102,961,325 downwards.
TGTCCATGGATTCTGCTTGATGCTGTTCAGTCCAAGAAGCGAGACCAAAGAGATGAGCAGCAAGGTCTAGAGGACAGCGTTTCACCCAGAGAAAATTTAATGATCGTGGATCAATGCAGGAGGATGGGAGAGAAGGTTAGGGTCAGCAGCAGGAATGGTAACAAAAAAAGGAGGAAGACAGTTTCTATGAATTGTTCAAAGAGCACAAGAGCGTAGAAATTACTAAAAGGAAAATATCAGTGATGGCAGAAAACTAAAATGTCAAAGGTTCAAATGAATGGAAAGCCATCTTGAGAACTGAGAATAAGCCCTGAATTTTTTCTAATTGGAAAACAGCTATTTCATGTTTCATGAGAATTCTGCCTTGAGAAATTAATGGTACAAGAATTATTTCTATTGTGGTCTAAGAGTCACAACTTACCAAACATGTAAAAACAATCCTTGGCTGAACAGTAACTAAAAAAATCCAGCACTTCTAGTACATGCTGGAAAGAAAAAACAAAATGGGGAAATTTCCTTGGACACTGAATTTTCTGCTGGATAGAATTACTTCTGCCACCTGGTCTTCTTATAGGTGTCACAACTAGCTGGGGTATAGAACAGGAACCATCTCTCCTTGGTATAATGGCACATGGACCAATCTAACTTGGAGCCCCAGATGTCAAAGCCGAACAGCACTAAGCCTGATTACTCTGCAAAATTCCAAAAGGAGTATTTTTTTTTCATTTATTTCTTGCAATACAGAGAGCATTGCAAGGCAATACGGGTTCCTCTGATTTCCTTGACTTTTACAGAGAAAGCAAAAGGCAGTTGTCTCCTCAAAAAGTAATCCTGAATCTGAAGCTAATTCATTAACCATCCAGATGTTAGTAAAAAGGAACATCATCTAATCATTATTGTTGTTTAACCTATAAGGTCAAACTGAAGGCAATGGCCAACATAATTAACTAATGCCATGAGGATAATTAGTGAAATTTCAAATGCAAGTGGCAATTTTATCAAATTATTTTAGGTGAAAAATTATTACTGTTCTAGAACCACATAAAGTTTTTTCCGTATTTTACACCCAAACACTTGTATACAAATCAATAAAGAAAATAAATGCTTTAAAATCTCATTTAAAAGACCCCAACAGATACTTCTCAAATTTTAATATTTTTACTAGAAGAACATGTTTAAATCCCAAAGAATGGAAAATAGCATGCCTTGGTCTGAGGAATGCTAGTGTTCTTTCCATGGCAGCCTCACTTGGGCCAACCGAGTAGTATTACTTCTATGGAGCCAGTCTTTTTTTCAAAGGCTTGATACTTCTCCACTGCCTCCTAGAATTGCTGAAAGCTACGATGATTCACTTGGGTACAATTACAAGCACTGCTTTGCAGAGAGTGTTATATAAATACTACTTAGAAGGAAGAAGGAAGCTGAAAGGATAAATCAGTAAATTGGGAAAACTTTCAGAGATTTTACTTTCACCATTTGTGATTACTTGGTCATGGAATCATAGGTTAAAAAAAAAAAAAGTATGTGCTTCTGTTGCTACTGTCTACAGCAAAAGCCAAACCAAAAAAATATAATGGCCCCAGATAAATACTTGCATGTACATACACACACATGCACACCACCAATATTTGTAAGAAAACAGAGATGCACATGGTTATTCTCTTGGTTGGATTTGGTCCTGTGTGAGAAGATAGGAAATGTTTTGTCACATGCAGACTTTTGGAAAGAAGAAATGGCAGTTCCTTTTTCTCCTCACAGCAAGGCCACCTTCCAGTGTGCCCCAGGATAGTCTTACTGACTCATGAAAAACTACTCTTGTAAGAATACCAGGACCACACAAGTCAGGTTCAGGGTCCAGAAGCCAATTGTTGGTAGGGGAAAAACCAGATTTGGGGAGGAGGGAAGAGAGAGAGAGAAATCCATTCTGTAGTTCTCTACTTTCCTCTGTGGCCAGATTCTACCATTAGAGGAAAAATTGTGTAGATACTTCACCCTACTCTCTGTGGAGTTCTTAAAACAGATCTCCACCCTTCTCTCCTTTATTCTAATATGCTTTGTGGCAAGGCAAAGTTCCAGTCGTGTCATTTAAACATAAAAGCAAAGCCACAAAAATGTACTGCCTCAATTTGAATTCCAGAACATAAAAGTGGTTCTTGGTTTACCTTCAGACCTGGGCTGTATATGAACTTTGGCCTATTTGATTCCTGGTTTTGGCCAGGTACTGGAGCACTCTTGTCCATGACTGGCATGTTTCCTGTTGCCCCCCTTTTCTTGGGCCCCGCTCTCAGAGATTCTGGTTGGTAACGAACGGGTGGGGAACTGGAAGAGACAAGAGAATCTGCATTTCTAACAAGTCCTCAGGTACAGCTTCTGTTGCTGTTCTGAGTCCACTTGAGTAGCACTTGTCTAGAATTGTTCACAGACACAAAACCAGACAGTAAGAGAACTCATTGGTTCAGGGATTCATTCCTCTAGTATCAGTCACATACAGCCATGCTCAGGCCTTCTGCCGGGTTCTGCAATGCACACCTGAATAAAGCCCAGAGCAGTAAGACAGGCACATAAGTTTAATAATATGTTATGGGTGGTATAAATAGAAATATGTAGAGAATGGGGTGCAAAGAAGGCTCAAGTCTATCTGGATGTGTAGGTGGGGCCAGGACCCGGCCTGAAAGTCTGAAGAAAAGACAGTATTTGGGCTGCATCTTGAAAGGGGAGTCCAGAATCACCAGCAGGGTAGCACCATGATTAGTGGCCTGAGGCTACAAGAGAGAATGCATGGGGATCTATAGGAATATATAGCCTGAGAAAGAGAGAGAGGATGGAGACTGGACATAAGACCTGAACAGTCTTAGGTAGTCAAGGCTTGTTTAGAATAGGAGCCCTAAAAAAAAAAAAAAAAAAAAAAAAAACAACGATGGGCTAGAGAACAAAGAATGCAGTGCTAATGAGATAGAATCACAGGAATTAAGAATGACTGAACAAAGGGAATGAAGGAAGAGAAGCAATCAAGGATGGAAGATCAGCATGGATGGGGGAACAAAAGTTCATTTCTGGACTTGTCAAATTTGAGGTGCCTATGGGGCACAGAGGTAGATCTCTTAGGCATTTGGACATATAGGGCCTGGAGTCCAGGAAACAAATTTGGGCTGATACTCAACTCCGACTTATCAGAAGTTGAATCTTAGAAGTGAATACGACTACTTTTTTGTTTATCTATTCATGAAATGTTTACTGAACACCTTAGCACATGTCAGGCACATAGGAAAAGTCTATCAGTTTTCTGTGGGAACAATTATCACAAATTTAGTAGCCTAAAACAACACACACTTATTATCTCACACTTCTCTTAGTCAAAAAGCTGAATGGGTTGGGCTGATTTCTCTGATCCAAATTTTACAAGGCTGAAATCAAGGTGTAGGCAGGGCCGTGTTCCTTTCTGGAGCCTCTGGGGATGAATCTGCTTCCAGGCACAATCAGGTTATTGGCAGAATCCGTTCCTTGTGGTTGTAGGACTGAAGGCCCCATTTCCTTGCTGGCTGTCAGCCAAGCTTTGGTCTCCACCTAGAGGCTGCCTGCATTCTTTAGCTTTCCATAGGCATCCTTCAGCAACTGGGTGGAGTCCCTCTCAGGCTCCAAATCCCTCTTCCTTTCTGCCATACCTCTCTGTGGTCATCTTCTAAGGTGTCTCTCAGAGAATTTTCTCTGCTTTTAAGGAGTCATGTGAGTAGACTGGGCCATAACCTTAATTAGATCTGCAAAGTCTTCTTTGCTATTTTCACAGAATCCAAGACTCAAAGTGTGCACATCTTTGAAGGTCATTCTGCCTATAACAGGTAATGACAGATTCTGCATTTAGCAAAACAGACACAATCACTGCCTTTGTGGAGTTTACAGAGTAGGCCAGGAGGATGTTCAGATCTAAATCAAGACTAACCAAAGAATTATATAATTATAAAATATAATTGAAATCTCTGATGGAACACCGAAGTATAAAAGATTTGGTGAAGAAAAACGCCAGCTGATCTGATCTGTAGAGAGAAGCAATATTTCACCAACAACAAGAAACTGTGTTGAGATCTGAATGCTGCTGGGCTGCTAAACAGATGGAAAGGGCTAAGGGAAAAGCATTTCAGAAGGAAGGGACAACACATACAAATGGCTGGAAGTGAACGTGGCATAAGGAACTGAAAGCAGGAGTGGCTGAAGCAAAGGAAATAAGAGAGGTGGTGGAGGAGAGGGAGACTGGGCAGATGGAAGGATGTGGGAAAAGTGTTTGCTTTTCTCCTAAGGACGATGCCAAGACACTGAGAAGTTTTCAGCAGAAACTGCCATGTTCATATTTTAATTTTTATATGATTATTTTGACTGCAGTTTAAACAAAGTATTGCAAGTGCCTAGAGAGCTGGAGTCTTAGAAATATAGTTCTGTGGTCCCAGAATAAGATGAAAGGATCTTCAGACTTCAGCGAGACAGTCAAATGGAAGAAAATGTATGGATTTAAAAGATGCTTAGTAGTCTGTTAGTCAGGATTCTTGCTTCTGTGTAAGCTGCACTCTTATACAGGTGCAAAAGAAAACATAGTTTGATAGATGAGTACTTGAAGAGTACTGAGTACTTGAAGAAACTGCCCCAGATTCAGGAAACTAGGGATGGTACTGACTGAAGCCAGGGACACAAGTGCCCAGGGGCCTTCTCACTCATCTCGCAAGTACAGTGGGTTCCTTGCCTGTAAATGGAGCAGACAAACCCAGGGTGAGGATGGAGGCAGAGGTGGGGGCTATCCTGCCAACAGTCCAAGATACCCATCTTTATAGCCTGAGAAGAAATTTTATTTTTAATTCAACTCCATTAAAAATATCAAATTAGTTAAACTTCAATCACCTGTTTATCCCTAGAAAAACAATTGTGGTTAGGGGTAAGGTCCTAATATTGCAAGGTCCTGCTAATTTCCAGGCATATTTCTCAGCAAATATGGCATTTGTTCTGAGGAAACAGAATAAGTGTTCAGCACAAAAAAGCAAAGTTTATCGATAGCATGTTGGCATATGTAGGATATGGCACATGATAGAGAAAGGGCTGTTCAAAATAATCCCTATATCAATGGCTTGACCATCTAGATAGTGATGACCAAACAATGGCTCATAAGCTAAATCCTGCCTATTTTTGTAAATAAAGTCTTGTTAAAAACAAAGCCGTGCACATTGGTTTACATATTGCCTCTGGCTCCTTGATACTATAATGGCAGAGTTGAGTACTCATAACAGAAATTGTATGGCCTCTAAACCCTAAAATATTTATTATCTGACCCTTTACAGAAAATGTTTGCCAATTCCTGGTCCAAGTGGATAGATGTGTCTTTCAATAGAAGGATCAAATTTGGAAAAAAGAACATATTTTTGGTTTTCGACATATTGAATTTAAGTGCTTTTGAGATATTCAAGTTTTGGAACAGCAAATACATGTTTGGGTATCTGAAGTTCAGGTTTTTTTTTTTTTTTTTTTTTAATGGCTCAAATGAGGAATTTAATAATTTCCCATACTCCTTGGAAGAGACTTGTAGCTATGGTAACAAGTTACCATTTTAACCCATTTTAAATCAGCTTAATCAATCAATGATAACATGCTCAGCAGAGAACAGGTTTTTGAAAGCCAGCCAATAAGCAACAGTGTCCCTCTTTTGAAAGACAGTCAGTTGGCAAGAGCTTCACTCCAGGGAACATACTGGAAAGTCAACTAATTCACAGTAGTCTTACCCAAGCAACCTTGCTTCCATAGCTGATGTCAACCTATTCTCTTAACTGCCTACTTCCTAAAAATCCAATGCAAAATCAGTATTCTGCTTTGTTTGGAGAGACTGCATTTAAAAAATTGTAACTCTTCCTTATTTGAGTAATAAATTCAGCTTTGTGTTTCAGTTAATAAATGGTGGTTTCTTCCTTTAACTTAGGCTGAGATTTGTAATGAATGCAATTAAAATGCTTATTGCAACAAGTAACCTTACTAATCTCATACTCTTTTTTTTTCCAAGTAGGCTCCATGCCCAATGTGGGGCTTGAACTCATGATCTTAAGATCCAGAGTTGCATACTCTACAAACTGAGCCAGCCCAATACCCTGCTAGGCTGGGATTTTTTTGTTTTGTTTTGTTTTGTTTTTAAGTAAAGACCTTAAATGCATAAATAGATGTGGCCATAGGAGAATGACTGTTTAGGGAGAAGACAGTAAATGAGAAGTCAAGAGCAGCCAGGATGAAGTAATATAAACCTCAACATTTAATAAATATGTAAAGGAGGAGAATATTACCAAGGAGACAATGAAGAATAGGCCATGGAGATATGAGGAAAATCAAGAATATATGCTCCCATAAAACTGAAGGTTGATAAAACCATATTTTAAGAGGGAGGCAATAGAAGAGAAACCAGCAAGTTAGACTGAGAATGACCAAAGGAAAAACCAAGAGAGTAGTCCAATAGAAACCAAGAAAGAGGAAAGTTTTACAAAAGGAGTACATACTAACTGCACAGGACAAGAAATAAAATTGAAAGTAGTCAACAGGTTTTAGGAACTAGGATATCACTGGCTTTTTTTCATGGAGAATGGGGCCAGAAATCTAACTATAATAGGTTTAAAAGGTGAACTGGGAGATTTTCCATTAAACGTGGTGGGTTGAACATGATCCATTTGTTACTTATTATGTGAGAGAAAAGAACTTACTTTCCACATTATGTTTCCTATAATGAGAGTAAAGAAGCTAAAAACTGGTACTGTAGGAATACAGCACAGGATAGGATACAACATGACAACTGTCAACAAATTTTTGGAAGATGAGAAGCACATGGAAGAGTCAACAGAATATGAAAAGTAAACAGCAACTGCTTACATGTGCAAAAGAGAAAAAAGTCACTTCAATATGGTTTGTGGCCCCCAAATATTAATATGTTAAAATCCTAATGTCCAAGGTGAAGGGATTAGGAGGTAAGGCCTTTGGGAGGTGCCAAGGTCACCAGGGCAGAGCCCTCAGGAATGGGATTAGTGCTCTTATACAAGAGACACCAAACAGCTCTCTAGCTCCTCCCACCACGTGAGTATACAACAAGGAGTCCGGGAAGAAGAGGGTCCTCATTTGACCATGCTAGCACCCTGATCTTGGACTTCCCAGAACTGTGAGAAATGACTGCCTGTTGTTTATAAACCACCTAGTCTGTGGTATTTTGTTATGGCAGCTTCAATGGACTAAGACAAATATGGAACCAAGAAAAGGCTCAGAAATTGGTCATAATATGGGCAAAAAAACGTATATATGTGAAACAGCTAGATCAAGTAAAAGTCGTCATACTAAGTGATGAAATCTCCAAGCCCCCTTGGGGTTATGGGTGCTAGAATGCTGGGGCCTAGATATATATACACAAGTTGGAATTTTATTTTGTTTCCAAAAAAATACCAGATACTGCCATTTGAACCTCCTCCACCCAGATGGACAGGTCCCTGCCCAAACAATGACCAGCTGACAAAGTCTATCCATACCACAGAGTTTCCAAAAACCTAATGGGTAACTCATTCGTAAATGCAAATGAACAAGAAAAAAAAAAACCACTAGGGCGCCTGGGTGGCTCAGTTGGTTGGGCGACTGCCTTCGGCTCAGGTCATGATCCTGGAGTCCTGGGATCGAGTCCCGCATCGGGCTCCCTGCTCGGCGGGGAGTCTGCTTCTCCCTCTGACCCTCCCCCCTCTCGTGCTCTCTGTCTCTCATTCTCTCAAATAAATAAATAAAATCTTTAAAAAAAAAAAAACACTAGTCACTTGAGGAATGCCACGAATACAGCAGAGAGAGGCCAACACAAAACAAAGAGGAAATATATTATGTCCAAGAAGCAGGAACAGGGATAGGAAAGGAGGCTCAATGGGAACATACTTTTGGAGAGGACTACGTGCAGAACGAATGTGTCTGAGAATGGGAACTCAAGGGGGGCGGGGCTGTGAATTAAGAGAATGTTGTTTTTCATTATTGTCAACGTAGACTATTTGACTTAAATTTTTACCTATATTTTAATTTGACAAGAATAGGAAATATTAAAAGTAAGTTATTTAGACACAGGATGTGTGGACAAAGACTATAAATAGTCTTTTCAAGGATTTTTGCTTAAAAGTACAAAAAAGATAGTACTACAGTAGTAAGAAAGGTGCGGGACCATGGAAGGTTTTCTATTTTATTATTTTAAGTAAGATAAATGTGAGTGTACTTACAGGTTTGGAGGAAGAATGAAAAGAAGAAAGACCATCAAAACAGATAACAGAGCAAGGAGATGGGAGATAATGTGGAGAGGTAACAGGATCCACAATGCAGGCTGAAGGCTGAACTTTGAGACAAGCTATTCTCCCCTCTGAACTGAAAGAGTAGAACAGTGAAAGAGTTTATAACTGATGACTTCCATTTTCTCAGTAAAGGAAAAACAAGGTCGAAAATCAAGGTCACCTTGCAGCAAGTGACATCAGTGAAGGGCAAACAGGTAGGTGAGAATGAGAACAGTGCCAACAGCTCAGAATATCCTTGTAGCTGAAGAAGCTAGAGTTTTGTAAAAGAATTTCACAGCCAAAATGTAGGCTCATTGGAGATCATAATTTGTAGTAACAGAGGTCTACATAGCTGAATGACTTTAGATGGTTATTTATCTGCTACTTTTTAGGAAGGGTAAACAGAATTGATTCTGACTGGCAAAACCAAGAGAATGTGAGGGGACCACAAGTGTTTCACTGGAGAGGTGGGCCACAGAAGGAAGGAAATAGTGGACTTAAAAGAAATAAAAGGAGTTAAACAATTAGAAGTCTCAGGGCATTTAGAAAATCTTTATTATAGGAAATATGAAAAAAAAAACATATGAACAATTATAGTCAGAAACTGGAATACTGGAGTTTAAGGTTTCCCAACCCATGCCCAGGTCCTGAGAGGAATCCTAGCAGAGGATGTTTCAAGCAGTGGGATGGAGATTGTTGGAGTATAAGAAGAATTTCTCCACATGGATCAAGAAGAGATCAGGATGATGGTTGATCACTGAGGGCGACAAAGGAAGACAGTAAACCAGATATCAAAACTTGAGGAACCACGGGGTCATTTAGTTACATGGGGTGGGGCACAGAGGAGGACGGATGCCTGAAGGTAAAAGCATAAGGATCTATAGGTAATAAAAGGCACCAATAGCTTTTTAAACATTTCTAAATCTTCCTGTCTTTTTACTCTGCTGAATGTGGTTACCTGGCCAGACCAGCCAAAGAATCCAGTGTCACTATAAAAGCAAGTTGGATGAAAGAATTGCTGCCAAAGGAAACTATCATGAGAAAAATGCTGGAGATAGTACAAGAGAATCCAAGTCAGCCATAAAAAATGTACCTGCCCAAATGCTTAGGGCCAAGACAAAATCAGGATGGGCCCAACAGAAGGTAATCAGGATACCAGGGCCAAATCAAAGAGAATAGCTCCTTTTAATTCCAATTTTAATAGACATGTAGGCTTGGGAAATATGAAGGCTCCCTATTGAATTAGAAGCATACAGTGATCTTAACAGCATGACAAAAAAAAAAAAAATATGCATAGGAGCAGGCGTAGATGGCTAGGAAACAAATCTGGACAGTGTGGAAGGGACCAAAGCAAAGCCTACTCCAGACTGACTAACCTATTGATGTTGGTAAGAAGACCATTTGGGGGTATGGCAATGACCCTTGAGGGCTGTTTTGCATTTGCCTATGAGCGCAGCATGGAAGCTTTTGCAATGGTGGTAAGGGTAGTCTCAGAATGTGTTTCCTGCCTTCTCTTCTCTAATATCAAATGTTGAGTGTTTTCCAGCTCCTGTTGTGTGTCACACCATGAAGACTCCTCTTGTTTATTATTTCCTCCTCTGTCTTCCTGGCTCCTTATTTCCCCTTCTCTAAGGGCAGGCTCTTTCTTGGCAATTTTTACCTCTGAATTTGAAGCCCCTCCCCATTTCCTCTGCCTCTCTACTCCCCATATGTGCTTTGATTTATTAACAAATCTCCAGGGAGCCCTGGAACTAAGAGAACTAAAATAATGATTGCTACATTCCTCCTATCTTCCTGAGCCCACAGGCCCTAGACATGAACTGCCTAACTATTCACAGAAAGTTATTTTAGGGAGTGAATTTGGGGCCACTGTGAAATTCCAGTGGCTTCAGTTTCCTCACAACGTTTGGATATTCAAGCTTTTTAGACAGGACTGTGTAACGCTGTGGAGCTTAAGAGTCTCCGGAGTTATAATCATGGGTCTACCTCTAATGCCCTGTGTTAGAGCAAGACTCCAAACCTCTCTGTGCTACAAAATGGGGAGCACAAAAATAACCATCCTTGAAGAGCTGTGGTCAATAAGAGCTCATAAACACTGATACAAAACAGGCAGGATTTGGATATAGGAATGGGGTGCCTGAGGAATGCTAAATAAAATGATGTAGTGAACAGTCCAAGAATTGAGAACTCAGAGCAGTCTGCCAAAAAAATACTAATGTCCATCATTCATATAGAGTCAGGGCTTCTCAGAGGCATAATTCTGCTTAGGAACACAATACTCCATAAGCCTCCACCTTCCCTCCATTTGGGATCTCTTTTCCAACCTTTGGAACAGCAATACCCTTTTTATTCCTACTGAAAAAAAAGAGGCCTGGACCTTTCCATCTCTATACTACCCACCCCAGCAACAATTTGCATTCCTCCCCAACTTTCCCCTGATTCCTTCTGTCCAAATTTGATCTGGCCTATGTGCAAACCTCCAGGACTTATATGTCTGCCGGTAACAGCAGATAGCAAGGGGATTAATAGGGGCTATAATCCTAGCAAAGTGTTTTATTAGGTCTAAGTAGCAATGTCTCAACTCAGTACAACTATGTAGATTCTCACAAATTGCCCTCAAGTGTTGACTAATCCTGAACATTTCAAGCAAAGTAACCATCTCACTGTGTAAAGGGGGAGATTTTAGGTAATTTGGGGCTTTCAAGCATACTTAAATTGGCATTATTAAAGCAGTTCTAATTCTACCTACATCCTTGAAGGAGGGCCATCCATTAATAAAAGAAATCAATATCTAAGGGCAAAGTTTCTACCTTACTTCAAAAGAATATACCAATTACTAAGACAACTTTATCTCCCATATCCAACCAAGCAAGAGGCACCTCTTTGATCTTGACCCAACTTCTTAATATTTTAGGTAATGCAGATAAAGTCAACTTTCAACAATCTACAGGTGGATTATCTGCAAATCTGGTTTTTACCTTCTAATGTTGACACTGTCCTTTTTGTCTACTTAAGCCCTCTAAAAAGCATTACTGTTGCTTCTGTTTACTCTCATTTCCTGCATGCAATAATGATAATTCCTAACACTTGTTTGACATTTTATGATTTTTGAGATACTTTCACATGCATTACCTTATTTGATGTAGCTTCTAACTAATCTGTAGCTGAAAGGAAATTCTTTGAAATAACATTTTGTCATAAGATTTTTCTTGGAAAGGTATATGCTAACATGTTGGAAGCTGATTAAGAAAGTAAAATATATTTGACATCATGCTGGTCTTCTGCACAGGTCTGAGTGGTGTCTGTGACTATCCTAACTCCAAATGCGGAAGAGGGGGAAACAAGCAGATAGAAACTGCCACCCTCCATTTCCTCCTAGCACTGTCCTAATGATGGGCTTAAATCCTAGAACATCTCCCATTTTCAAAGGCAAGATCAAAGGCACACTGAAAGGTGGGTTTGAGCCCTTCTATTTATGGTCAATTGACTTTCAACAAAAGTAACAAAGCACATCAGTGGGGACAGGATAGTCTTCTAACAAATGGTGATAGGACAACTGGATAGTGATATACCAAAAGATTAACTTAGACCCTTAACTCACACCATACACAAAAGTTATCTCAAAATAGATCAGACTCCTGAATATAGGAGTTAAACTTATGAAACTTTTAGAGGAAAACATAGGTTTTCTTAGATTTCTTAGGACACTAAAAGCAAGGATATATAACAGAAAAAAATAAATCGGACTTCACTAAAATTCAAAACTTTTGTGCATCAAAAGATACCATTAAAGAAAAAAAGACAAGGTATAGACTGGAAGAAAATATCTACAAATCACCTGATTAAAAAAAACAACTTATATTCAAAATATACAAAGAACTCTTATACATCAACATATATAAGAAAAACATCCTAATCACAGAATGGGGAAAATGTCTGAATAGACATTTTACCAAAGAAGATATACAAGTGGCTAATAGAATATGAAGCATATAAAAAGATGCTCAGCATCATTTGTCATTGGAGAAATAGAAATTAAAACCATAACAGGGGAGAGGAGCAAGATGGCAGAGGAGTAGAGACCTGGATTTCGTCTGGTCCCAGGAATTCAGCTGGATAGGGATCAAACCATTCTAAACACCTACGAACTCAACAGGAGATCAAAGAAAATAGCAGCAACTCTCTAAACAGAAAAGCGACCACTTTCTGGAAGGTAGGACATGTGGAGAAGTGAATCTGAGGCGATATTCAGAAAATAGACGGCGACAGAGGGGGCCTCCCGTCAGCCGCTACCAGCGAGTGATAGAGCAGCAGAGCACAAAATTGGAACTTGCAGAAGTCGGCTCCACTGAGGGACGTCGCTCCAGTGGCTAAGTGTGGGGTAGAACCCTCACGGGACAGTGTGGTCTCAGGACGCTCGGGGGTCACAGAAAGACCGGGAATGCCTGGGTGCGGCAGAGCTCCCAGGTATCGGGGCGGGGAAGACGGCTGCAGAGAAAGAGCTGATGTGCAGGCTCTCAGCTCAGGGTTGCCATAAACCATGATCTGCGGCACAGTCGGGCCACTGCTCTTCCAGCAGGGACTCAAAAAGCGGCAGATCTGGGGAGACTCCCCTTCCTCCCCCAGGGGGAGTGGCGCAGGAGCACACTGCAGGGATCTGCTGGGTTTGGAGACTCCACACGGGGTCTGTGCCAGAGACAGAAATGCTCTGTCGGGCGCCTGGGTGGCTCAGATGGTTAAGTGTCTGCCTTCGGCTCAGGTCATGATCCCAGGGTCCTGGGATTGAGTCCCGCATCGGGCTCCCTGCTCCTTGGGAGCCTGCTTCTCCCTCTGCTTCTCTCTCTGTCTCTGTCTCTCATGAATAAATAAATAAAATCTTAAAAAAATAAAAAAAGAAATGCTCTGTCACAGGCCGGGTGAGCATGCAGTAGGGGCGAGACCGGAGAGACGGGAGTGACTGTTTTTCTCTGAGGGCTCACTGAGGAGTGGGGGCCGAGTTCTCGGCTCCTCTGGGGCGGAGACTGGGAGGCCGCCATCTTCATTCTCATCTTCCAAAGCTGTACAGAAAGCTTGCAGGGAACAAAAGCTCCCAAGAGCGAACCCCAGCGGATTACTTAGCCTGGACTGGGCAAGGGCGGGGCGATTCCACCTCCGGCAAAGACTTTTGGGAACCACTGCAAGAGGTCCCTCCCCAAGAAGATCAGCCAGAACAGCCAGCCAAGACCAAGTTTACTGATCAATGAGAATGGCAGAACGCCAGTGCTAGGGGAATACTGCACATAGAATTCATGGCTTTTTCCCATGGCTTTTTCCCATGATTCTTTAGTCTTTCCAAGTTAATTTTTCTCAACTGTCTTTATTTTCTTTTTGAATTTTTCTTTTTCCCTCTTTCAACCAACATCTTATCAACCCCTTCTTTGAAAAATTTTTTTATTTTTCATTTTAGAGTCATATTCTATCCCTTCATAGTAGTTAACCCTATTTTTGTTGTGTGTGTGTGTGTGTATGTGGATATATACACATATATATATGTTGTTCTCCCTTTAAAATTTTGAGATACAGTTTCCTCTAAGACACCAAAATATACCCTAAATCTCTAGTGTATGGCTTTGTTCTAGTCTCCTGCCTGATCACATTCTCTCCTTTTTTTTTTAAACCTCTTCTTTCTTTTTTCAACCAGCCACTTATCAATTCCTTTTATAAAATATTTTATAATTTTCATCCTTACAGTCATATTCCATCCCTTCACTGCATTAACGCTTTTTCTGTACATATGTAAGTTTTTCTTTCTTTAAAATTTTGGGAGGCACTTTCTTCTCACAGACCAAAATAAACCCAAAATATAGTGTGTGGCACTGATCTATGCACCAGACTGATCATATTGTTTTGTTTTGCTTTTCTTTGTTTATTTTTATCTTTTTATTTTTTTCTTTTTTCTTTCTTTCCCTTTCTTTTCCACTGGTTTCAGGTCATTTCTGATTTGTTTAGAGTATATTTTCTGGGGACGTTGTTACCATGTTAGCATTTTGTTCTCTCATTCATCTATTCTCCTCTGGACAAAATGAAAAGATGGAAAAAGTCGCCTCAACAAAAAGAACAAGAGGCAGTACTGACTGCCAGGGACCTAATCAATACAGATATTAGTAAGATGTCAGAACTAGAGTTCAAAATGATAATTTTAAAGATATGAGCAGGGCTTGAAAAAAGCATATAAGATATTAGAGGCACCCCTTCTGGAGAACTAAAAAAACTAAAATCTAACCAAGTCGAAATCAAAGAAGCTATTAAAGAGGTGTAATAAAAAATGGAGGCTCTATCTGCTAGGATAAATTAGGCAGAAGAGAGAATTAGTGATATAGAAGACCAAAAGATGTAAAATAAAGAAGCTGAGAAAAAGAGAGAAACTATTACTGGATCACGAGGGCAGAATTCGAGAGACAGGTGATACCATAAGATGAAACAACATTAGGATAAATGGGATCCCAGAAGTACAAGAAAGGGGGGGGGGCAGAAGGTATACTGGAGCAAATTATAGCAGAGAACTTCCCTAATTTGGGGAAGGAAACAGGCATCAAAATCCAGAAGGCACAGAGAACGCCCTCAAAATCAATAAAAATAGGTCAACACCCCGACATCTAATAGTACAAATTACAAGTCTCAGAGACAAAGAAAAAATCCTGAAAGCAGCTTGGGAGAAGAGATATGTAACCTACAATGGTAGAAATATTAGATTGGCAACAGACCTATCCACAGAGACCTGGCAGGCCAGAAAGGACTGGCATGATATATCCAGAGCACTAAATAAGAAAAATATGCAGCCAAGAATATTATATCCAGTTAGGCTGTCATTGAAAATAGAAGGAGAGATAAAACACTTCCAGGACAAACAAAAACTAAAGGAATGTGAAACACGAAACAAGGCCTACAAGAAATATTGAAAGGGGTCCTCTAAGCAAAGACAGAGCCTAAAAGTAACATAAACCATAAAACACAGACAATATACAGTAATAGTCACCTTACAGGAAATACAATGGCACTAAATTCATATCTTTCAATAGTTACCCTGAATGTAAATGGGCTAAATGCCCCAATCAAAAGACACAGGCTATCAGATTGGATTAAAAAAAAAAAAAAAAGACCCATCGATATGCTGTCTGCAAGAGACTCATTTTAGACCCAAAGACACCCCCACATTGAAAGTGAGGGGGTAGAAAACTATTTACCATGCTAACGGACACCAAAAGGAAGCTGGGGTGGCAATCCTTGTATCAGACAAATTAGATTTTAAAACAAAGACTGTGATAAGAGATGAGGAAGGACACGATATCCTACTTAAAGGGTCTATCCAACAAGATCTAATAACTGTAAATATCTATGCCCCTAACATGGGAGCAGCCACTTATATAAGCCAATTAATACCAAAAGCAAAGAAACACATCGACAACAATACAATAATAGTGGGAGACTTTAACACCCCCCTGACTGAAAGGGACAGATCATCTAAGCAAAAGATCAACAAGGAAATAAAGACTTTAAATGACACATTGGACGAAATTAACTTCACAGATATATTCAGAACATTCCATCCCAAAGCAACGGAATACACATTCTTCTCTAGTGTCCATGGAACATTCTCCAGAATAGATCACATCCTAGGTCACAAAGCAGGCATCAACTGGTACCAAAAGACTGTGATCATTCCCTGCATATTTTCAGACCGCAACGCTTTGAAACTAGAACTCAATCACAAGAAGAAAGTTGGAAAGAACTCATACATGGAGGCTAAAGAGCATCACACTAAAGAATGAATGGGTCAACCAGGAAATTAAAGAAGAATTAAAAAATTCATGGAAATGAATGAAAATGAAAACACAACTGTTCAAAATCGGGATGCAGCAAAGGCAGTCCTAAGAGGAAAGTATATAGCAATAGAAGCCTTTCTCAAGAAACAAGAAAGGTCTCAAATACACAACCTAACCCTACACCCAAAGGAGCTGGAGAAGGAACGGCAAATAAAGCCTAAACCCAACAGGAGAAGAGAAATAATAAATATCAGAGCAGAAATCAATGAAATAAAAACCAAAAGAACAGTAGAACAGATCAACGAAACTAGGAGATGGTTCTTTGAAAGAATTAAGATTGATAAACCCTTGGCCAGACTTACCAAAAACAAAAGAGAAAGGACCCAAATCAACAAAACCATGAAAGAAAGAAGAGCGTTCACAACCAACACCAAGTAAATACAATTATAAGAATATATTACGAGCAACTACATGCCAGCAAATTAGATAATCTGGAAGAAATGGATGCATTCTAGAGATGTATCAACTACCAAAACTGAACCAGGAAGAAAGAAAAAACCTGAACAGACCTATAACCACTAAGGAAATTGAAGCACTCATCAAAAATCTCCCAACAAACAAAAGCCCAGGACTTCCCAGGGGAATTCTACCAAACATTTCAAGAGGAATTAATACCTATTCTTCTGAAACTGTTCCAAAAAATAGAAATGGAAGGAAAATTTCCAAACTTGTTTTATGAGGCCACCATTACCTTGATTCCCCAAACCAGACAAAGATCCCATCAAAAAGGAGAATTACAGACCAATATCCTTGATGAACATGGATGCAACAATTCTCCACAAAATACTAGCCAATAGGATCTACCAGTACATTAAAAGGATTATTCACCATGACCAAGTGGGATTTATCCCTTGGCTGCAAGGTGGTTCAACATCCACAAATCAATCAATGTAATACAATAATCAAAGAAAGAACAAGAACCATATGATCCTCTCAATAGATTCAGAAAAAGCATTTGACAAAGTACAGCATCGTTTCTTAAAACTCTTCAGAGTATAGGGATAGAGGGAATATACCTCAATATCATAAAAGCCATCTACGAAAAACCCACAGTGAATATCATTCTCAATGGGGAAAAACTGAGAGCTTTCCCCCCTAAGGTCAGGAACACGGCAGGGATGTCCACTATAACCACTGCTATTCAACATAGTATTAGAAGTTCTAGCCACAGCAATCAGACAACAAAAAGAAATCAAAGGCATCCAAATTGGCAAAGAAGTAGTCAAACTCCCACTGTTTGCAGCTGATATGATACTTTATGTGGAAAACCCAAAAGACTCCACCCCAAAACTGCTAGAACTCATACAGGAATTCAGTGAAGTGGCAGGATATAAAATCAATGCGCAGAAACCAGTGGCCTTCCTATACACCAACAACAAGACAGAAGAAAGCAATTAAGGAGTCGATCCCATTTACAATTGCACCCAAAACCATAAGATACCTAGGAATAAATCTAACCAAAGAGGCAAAGGATCTGTACTCAGAAAACTATAAAATACTCATGAAAGAAATTGAGGAAGACACAAAGAAATGGAAAAACGTTCCATGCTCATGGACTGGAAGAACAAATACTGTGAAGATGTCAATGCTACCTAGAGCAATTTACACATTCAATCCAATCCCTATCAAAATACCATCCACTTTTTTCAAAGAAATGGAACAAATAATCCTAAAATTTGTATGGAACCAGAAGAGACCCCGAATAGCCAGAGGAATGTTGAAAACGAAAAGCAAAGCTGGCGGCATCCCAGTTCCGGACTTCCAGCTCTATTACAAGGCTGTCATCATCAAGACGGTATGGTTCTGGCACAAAAACAGACACATAGATCAATGGAACAGAATAGAGAGCCCAGAAATGGACCCTCAACTTCATGGTCAACTAATCTTTGACAAAGCAGGAAAGAATGTCCAATGGAAAAAAGACAGTCTCTTCAACAAATGGTGTTGGGAAAACTGGACAGCCACATGCAGAAGATGGAACCTGGACCATTTCCTTATACCACACATAAAAATAGACTCAAGATGGTTGAAAGACCTCAATGAGAGACAGGAGTCCATCCAAATCCTAAAGGAGAACACAGGCAGCAACCTCTTCGACCTCAGGCACACCAACTTCTTTTTTTTTTTTTAAAGATTTATTTATTTATTTGAGAGAGAGAATGAGATAGAGAGAGAGAACATGAGAGAGGGGAGGGTCAGAGGGAGAAGCAGACTCCCTGCCAAGCAGGGAGCCCGATGCGGGACTCGATCCCGGGACTCCAGGATCATGACCTGAGCTGAAGGCAGTGGCTTAACCGACTGAGCTACCGAGGCACCCAACACCAACTTCTTCCTACAAACATCACCAAAGGCAAGGGAAGCAAGGGTAAAAATGAACTTTTGGTACTTCAGCAAGATAAAAAGCTTTTGCACAGCAAAAGAAACAGTCCACAAAACCAAAAGACAACCGACAGAATGGGAGAAGATATTTGCAAATGACATATCAGATTAAGAGCTAGTATCCAAAATCTATAAAGAACTTTTTAAACTCAACACCCAAAGAACAAATGATCCAATCAAGAAATGGGCAGAAGACATGAACAGACATTTTTCCAAAGAAGACATCCAAATGGCTAAGAGACACGTGAAAAAGCACTCAGCATTGCTCAGCATCAGGGAAATCCAAATCAAAACCTCTGAGATACCACCTCACACCACTCAGAATGGCTAAAATTAACAAGTCAGGGAACGACAGATGTTGGCGGGGATGCGGAGAAAGGGGAACCCTCCTACACTGTTGGTGGGAATGCAAGCTGGTGCAACCACTCCGGAAAACAGTATGGAGGTTCCTCAAAAAGTTGAAAATAGAGCTACCATATGACCCAGCAATTGCACTACCGGGTATTTACCCCAAAGATACAAATGTACGGATCCGAAGGGGTACATGCACCCCGATATTTATAGCAGCAATGTCCACAATAACCAAACTGTGGAAAGAGCCAAGATGTCCATTGTCAGATGATCAGATAAAGATGTGGTGTGTGTGTGTGTGTGTATATATATACACACACACACACATACACAATGGGCTATTATGCAGCCATCAAAAGGAACGAGATCTTGCCTTTTGCAACGACATGGATAGAACTGGATGGTATTATGCTGAGCGAAATAGGTCAATCTGAGAAAGACATGTATCATATGACCTCACTGATATGAGGAATTCTTAATTTCAGGGAACAAACTGAGGGTTGCTGGAATGGTGGGGGGTGGGAGGGATGGGGTGGCTGGGTGATATACATAGGGGAGGGTATGTGCTATCGTGAATTGTGTAAGGCTGTTGAATCACAGACCTGTACCTCTGAAACAAATAATACATTATATGTTAAAAAGAAGAAGAAGAAGAAGAAGAAGAAGAAGAAGATAGCAGGAGGGGAAGAATGAAGGGGGGGAATCGGAGGGGGAGACGAACCATGAGAGACGATGGACTCTGAAATACAGACTGAGGGTTCTAGAGGGGAGGGGGTGGGGGGATGGGTGTTAAGGAGGGCACGTTCTGCACGGAGCACTGGGTGTTATACACAAACAATGAATCATGGAACCCTACATCAAAAACTAATGATGTAATATATTGTGATTAACATAACAATAAAAAAATAATAAAATGTCATTTCACATCCAGTAGGATGGCTACGATTGTTTAGAAAATAACAAATGTTGAGGATATAGAGAAACAGGAACCTTATAGGTTACTGATGAGAACACAAAATAAATTAGAAGAGCCACTCTGGAAAACAGTTTGGCAGCTTCTTATGAAGCTTTAATTTACTACATGGCCCAGCAACTCCACCCCTACTTATCTCCTCAAGAGAATTAAAAACATGTCCATGCACACACACAAAAGACTTGGGCTCCAGGGTTCATAACAGGATTATCATTTAAGATGGAATCAAACCTATTGTCTGCCAACTGGTAAATAGACTAAAAGAAATGCAGAGCCATACAATGGAATACTATTTAGCAATAAGAAGGGATGTAGTTCCAATTCTACACCATGGATAAACTTCAAAAACATATACAATGTGAAAGAACACAGATGAAAAAAGGCCAAATATTGTACAATTCTATTCATGTGAAATGTTGAGAACAGGCAAATCTATAGAAACAAAAAGTAAATTAATAATTGCCTGGAGTTAGGGCAAAGGAAGGGGTTTAGGAGTGGGATGGGGATTAACTGTAAATAGATAGGAGGGATCTTATTGGTGTGATAAAAATGCTTTAGGAGTGGATTATAATGATTGTTGCACAACTCACTAAATTTACTGAAAATCATAATACAGATGAATCTTATGGAGTAAATTATATCTCAATAAAATTGTTTAAAAATGCATTAAGAGTTATAATCAAATTTCTATTTTCCATTTGATTTAGGAGAAAAGCCATATGCAAAATCCCAAACTCTAGACTACCTAAGGAGATTTGTCATCGCACTTTGCTTTAAAGCATGTTTTCTGAATCATAATTGAATGTAAATTTCCCCAGATTCAGTTTATTCACTTCCCACAAAATTATGATGGAAGGAAAACCTCATTCAAAAGAAACTTGGAATTAACCCCCTTTCCTTTACCCTTCTCTGTCTTGCCTGCTCAATTGTTCTCAGCTCCCAACCACTGTGGGTTTCTCGAACATGTCAAGCAAAGGAGATCTATTAACTTGCAGACTTTGAGCAGAGAGATTTAGATGTTTGTGGTTCAAAGTTTAAGCAACCTGATATGCTCCAAGTTTCATGGGGCTTGGAGATGTTTATTCTAGTTTCAGTTTTCTCATGAAACTTGGGGTCATGACATAACTCACCTATCTAGTTTTCCTTAGGCTTTTATTTAATGATGCAGTCCTCACCTGCAAACTAATATAGATCAGTTCTTCCCTAGGCAGGTATAGATTTATTAAGGTATAAAAATATGACTAAGAACTTTCAGCAGCAGAAATAAACTGCATTATATATAACATATTAAAATAAGATATATATACACACACAATTTTTCAGATGTTCGTGGATGTTTTGTGATTAATACAAGGTTATTAAAATGTTATTGAAATCATTTTAGATTTGTATTTAAGCTAATAGATTTATTTTTGTGGGGGGTGATCATATATATATATTCTAATACCCCCAAAATTTGGAACCACTAAATATTTTTCTTAAAGATTTTATTTATTTGACAGAGAGAGAGATCACAAGTAGACAGGCAGGCAGGCAGGCAGAGGGAGAGGGAGAAGCAGGTTCCCTGCTGAGCATGGAGCCCGATGCGGGGCTCGATCCCAGAACGCTGGGATCATTCCCTGAGCCAAAGGCAGACACTTAACCAACTGAGCCACCCAGATGCCCCTGGAACCACTAAATACTTCTAAAGTCGCTTTCATCCCTAATTCATGCCTTTAGGCTTCTCTGATATATTCAAGTTAGACTGCATAAAGGTGATGTGACAGTAACAAAATTTTCAACTAAGTATAGAGTTAGAAGTTTTCTCAATGAATGTGACATTATGCCAGTTGGGTTTCTAGTTTAAATCTCTTTCATTACTGAACAAATAAGGAAATGTTTACAATACCTAGTTAGGATATCCAAACCAAGTGGCAATCGGCTGGTTTGAACACTAAAATTCTACCTTGGAAATAAGGGGACATTCTAGTCAGCATGGCAGACAGATTTCTTCCAAGATTCCCAACCCCTGGGGTACATGCTCTGTATAATCCCACCCGCTTGAGTATGAGCAGGAGATATGAACATGACAGAATACCACTCTATAGTTAACTATGTTCTATGGAAAAAGTAAAGGGATTTTGTAGATCTAATTAAGGTCCCTAATTATTTGACTAAGTTAATCATACGGAAAATTATTCTGGTGAACCTGACCTAACCAGGTAAGTCACTGAAAAGAGGATATACAGGAGTGTCTAGGTGGTTCAGTTGGTTAAGCGTCCAACTCTTGATTTCCGCTCAGGTCATGATCTCAACGTTGTGAGATCAAGCCCCACACTGGGCTCTGCACTCAACCGGGAATCTGCTTGAGAGTCTCTCTCTCTCTCCCTCTCCCCCTCCTCCCACTCATGCTCTCTAAAATAAATAAATAAATCTTAAAAAAAAAAAAAGAGGATGTACAGATCAGAAAAGGAAGAAGCCAGAAGAAACACTGTCCTGTTGGTTTTGATGACACAAATGTTGTGGAGAGAGTTACCTGGGAGGGAAAAGTGGGAGCCCTCTAGTTGCTGAGGATCTTGAGTCCACAAGTGTAAGGACTGAATTTAGCCAACAACCTGTGAACTTGCAAGAGGACCTTAGATGAGATGGCAGCCCTCACACCTTGATTTCACCCAGGTGAGAACCTGAGCAGAGGACCCAGGTAACCCAGGTCTGGACTCCTCACCCACAGAAACGAGCTAATACTTCTATGTTGTCTTAAGCCACTAAATTAGTGGTAATTTTTTAGAGAATGATAGAAAGTTACTATAGTCAGATTCCATAGAACAGAACAAAGCCCGGTGTTCCTGAAGGGAAGCCCACCTCTATTCCACTCCCTTTCAATCCACTGTCCATGGTTGAAGGTCAGAAGTCCTGCCTGACCAAGGCAAACCGCAGTATCTTCAGTGGCCAGTACTGGAGTTGCCTAAGGAGGCCTCGGCTCTCAGTGTGGCAGTTGTCAGTGAATGACACATAGTAGGGAGTTGGGAGTGGGGGATGGGGGGCAATGGTACATAGAAACTAGAAACAAAACGTGTTTCCACCTCTCTGGGCCACAGGCTATCATAGGGAGTGGCAGGACTCCATGATCACGTGGAACTCCCCTGAAAAAGTCCCTTTACACACCACCCTGAGGAACAAATACACTTCTGCCTTACAGTAGCATAGCTTGGAAGAGCAGATTGGGGCTTCTTCCTAGAAGAGCAGAGTGGTCCCTCTGTTGACTTGGTGACTTCCCTCTAGAAAGAGCAGCAGCTGGTACCTTGCAGTAACTAAAAACAAAATTTCTGCTTGACCAGGCATGCTGATTCTATGATATTGTCCCTGCCCCCTCGGCCTTACCCCATGCTTTGTTCCCTAAAGGAAACGGGTGATTCTTATTCCAGTAGCTTTAGAGAAACTCAGCTCATTACAAGCTTATGACCCATCCGCTAGCTCAGACAGACATTCCCTCCTGTCCCTTCCCTGGGTCTCTTAGTGGCCCACAGCTGCCCCAGCTAGGGCAGCCTTGCAGGGATGACAGCCAGCATCCTGAAGGACAGAGGCAGGGTCCTGGCGGCTGGCCCATTTCAGCATAATTATCCCGCCTGGGTTTTTGCCCATTATAACGAATTGTTTTGGAGGAAAAGATCAAACAGCAGGGAAAGCCTCACGAGGAAGAACACATCTGTTAAGAACTCCCACTGAAGAGGTTATAAAGCATTTTTGTTTACTAAATCTTTCAAGTCTGAAACTGGTTCAAGGGCAACATAGCTGCCTTGTTTTAGTAAAGAGAGAATGGAAGACAGAAAGGGAGAGAGAGAGAGATTGGAAACCAGACCTAATAAGCCACCAAAACTAATTGAAAAATCACACACTCTCTCTCTCTCTCTCTCAGAAAGTCATAAGTAATTACAGGGACTTTTGTGCGGCATAAATACCTAAAACAGGTTTATAAATATTACAAATACACATCTTTAAGACTGCCTTATACGTTTAAGATAGGCATATAAGACAAAAAGTTCTCAATAGTGCATAGAAGTGCTTTGTACACATGTAATCCCAATTTAAGATGGTTTCTAAAGATTTTAATTCTTGGCTCCAATACCTGGATTGCAAGAGATTTAAATTAACAAGGTTAAAAATGTGTTTTTGGTGTATGTCCTTGGAATTCACTCTGCCCTCTAGCAAACACTCAAGTTTCAGCAATTATATTTGTATTATCCATTGTGATCCTATAAAACCAAATGTATGTTAGAAAAAAAGAGGGGAAAAAGCCTGTAATTTCACAAGATTTTTGGTTCACAGATTGGGCATTTGCTTTATTATACATCACCATATATTAATGCTGAATTTCATTCCTCTAAATGATTATGGTAATACAGTATGATAGAGTTGTTGATTCAGTGGCTATTCTGCAGCACAAATAATACCATGAACATATTGGCTGGAGATGTGAAATCAGACTGGAATTTGTAGGAAGTACAGTTACTCCACAAACCCATAAACAAGATGACTGGGTCCTAAACATGTTGTCCAGAAGCCACAACTGTGCTTTCCTTTCTTCTCCTCTCCATCCTCCTGCCCCTTTCCTCTCTACACACACACACACACAAAGACAAATAGTTGTAGAGATTCCCACAAAAGCCCAGGAAACTGGACAGAGAATGACAGGCTTGGGCAAGATGTGGGGGGGTCCCCACTACAGAGTTGGAAATAGGTCTCTTTTTCTTGGGTTTGCATAGAAAGTCCTCTGAATGAGCTTGCAGTGCCCTGTCCCTTACCTTCTCACAGACTGCTAATACAGGCAGGAAAAGTACACACAGAAGGTTTTAGAAGGAGAGGGGAGGACTCTGGGAAATAAACTAAAAAATCAGTGAATCTCCATTTGGAAGACTATAGTCAACTCTTGGTTGCTAGAGGCAAAGAGCAGATCCAAGGCCCAGATAAAGCTTCCTTATGGCTTCCTGACAGCCACAAGTATGGAGCCCAGCTGCCCTTAACTGCTGTCGCTTCAACTGTTCTCTCCCCCAGCAATCACAGACCAAGCTCTGTCAGGAACAAGGGCCTGGGGGGATTTCCCTGCACCGCAGAGGAGGAGGGCATGGGAGTTTAGCATTTCTCGGGGCCAGAGTGCCTGCATCTCATTAGGAAGTCCTGCCCCTCCCCCCCAGGGGCCCAAGCAGTGTGGACCCAGGCTTATTTGTGTTTTAGTTTTTGAGCAGGACAGAGTGGGTGGTGATCAAACAGTGTTATCTGGAAACTGCCTGGGGCAGAACTATAGGGGGAAAACCTTCCCCGCCACACACTTGGGAGCCTCCCTTCCCCAAAACCTAGACCTTCCTGCCCACTTCTACCTTTGGTCTGAGAATTCTCACGCTGCTCTTTAGGATTCAAAAAACTCACAAAGTTGGCACTCTACCAGGCTAGACTTTCACCTTCAAAGAAGATTCTAGAGGCAAGTCTTCTTAACGAAAAGGAATAACTAAGGATCCAAGTTAGACATTGTGGTATCTTGTGGGACACAAAAGTCTTCCAATAAGGGAAAAATCAGCTGATAAACTTGTCGTTACTAAGACAACTCCAAAATTCATACAACTCTTACTAGTCATTTTTAATATTTTTTTTCTTTTTTAATACTCAGAGGGTTGTTAGGATACAGACCCATGGGATACCAGAATGCCTTCATTTTGCAAAGAGTAAACTGAGGCTGGAAACAAATACTCAAAACTTAAACTGCATATGTGCATGGTTGTATGTGGTTTTTGTTTTTTAAAGAGTTTATTTATTTGAGAGAGAGTGAAAGCAAGGAAGATCAGAGGGAGAGGGAGAAGCAGACGCGCCTCTGAGAGCCAGGTGCAGGGCTCGATCCCTGCACCCTGAGATCATGACCTGAGCTAAAGGCAGAGGTTTAACCGACTGAGCCACCCTGGCACCCCTGTATGTGTCTTTCTAATAGAAAGCACAGAACCATTAAAATTTGGGAGAAAACTATAGAGAAATTCAGGGGGGAAAAAAACCATAACATCAGTCAAGTATTTCTACTAAAAGCATACTGGTGAATTTTCTTCCCGTCTTAGTTTCTTTGAAATTATTATTAAATTTAGGGTGTTTCTGCATTCATACTGTTTGCACGTGCTGTTTGTATTCTTTTATTTTTTTAAATATATTTTTTTAAGATCTTATTTATTTATTCATGAGGGACAGACGGAGAGAGAGAGAGAAAGGGAGAGAGAAGCAGAGGGAGAAGCAGGCTCCCAAGGAGCAGGGAGCCCGATGCGGGACTCGATCCCAGGACCCCGGAATCGTGACCTGAGCCGAAGGCAGATGCTTAACCATCTGAGCCACCCAGGCGCCCTGTATTCTTATATTTTAAAATGATGTTAAGAATATGAGCATTCACGTTAACTACTTATTCTGACAAAACGTTTTCATGAATAAACATGACTTCATTTGCTACATAATTCCCCTTTTAACTTTTAGATGGTTTCCAGTGTCACACGAACATAACAAGTACTGTGTTCAAATGTCTGTACAGTATTCCCCATTACCCATGGTTTCACTTCCCATGGTTGCAGTTCCCTGAGGTCAGTCGTGGTCTGGAAGCAGATGCTCCCCCTTCTGATGTATTGTCAGAAGGTAACAGGAGCCTAACACTACATTCCAGTGCCTCCGTCACTCACCTCATTTCATCCCGTCATGTAGGCATTTTATCATCTCACATCATCACAAGGACAGGAAGGGTGAGTTCAGTTCAATATTTTGAGAAAGAGACAAAGACTGCATTCACGTACCTTTTATTACAGTATGTTGTTGTAATTGGTCTATTTTATTAGTTATTGTTAACATCTTACTCTGTTAATTTATAAATTAAACTTTATCACAAGCATGTATACATAGGAAAAAACACACAGAGGGTGAGGTACCATCCATGGTTTCAGGCAACCAATGGCGGTCTTGGACTGTATCTCTCGTGGACAAGAGGGACTATGTGTATATTTTTTGCTTTTTAAAAAAAAAAACTGGCTGAACTCAACCAATGCTCTAGAGAATAGTTTTAGATTGAGGTTTTTATTAAAAGATATTTGGATGGGCGCCTAGGTGGCTCAGTTCGTTAAGCAACTGCCTTCGGCTCAGGTCATGATCCCAGGGTCCTGGGATCGAGTCCCACATCGGGCTCCCCCTTCTCTGTGGGGAGCCTGCTTCTCCCTCTGCCTCTGCCTGCCACTCCCCCTGCTTGTGCTCACTCTCTCTCTCTGTCAAATAAATAAATAAAAGATATTTGGATGTCAAATAAATAAATAAAAGATATATTTTTAAAAAAAGATATTTGGATGTTGTTTTTAAAGGAGTTCCTTTGAAACTCTTTCATCCACTTGTTTGTATCTTCTTCTCCCTTATGCAGCCACAACTACAGTCTTTACATTTCCACAAGTAAAAAGATGTTAAAAGTGTACTGTTCTATAGCTGACTGTTGAAAATCTGCTCAGAATATTCAATAAAGACAGCAAATGGAATAAAATTATGAAGTATAATACTGAATTTTTTCTTTAAAAATTGTTTCTAGGGGCATGTGAGTGGCTCAGTCAGTTGGGCGTCTGCCTTCAGCTCAGGTCAAGATCCCGGGGTCCTGGGATGGAGCCCCAGTTGGGCACCCTGCTCAGCTGGGAGTCTGCTTCTTCTCTCCCTTTACCCCACCCCCTGCTTGTACATGCACTCTCTCTCACCCTCTCTTAAGTAAATATTAAAAAATAAAAACTGTTTCCATGTTGTTGTTTTTCAATAACTGCTTACTAGATGAACAGAACTAGCCAGAAAACTAGAAGGATCTTCTGTGGGGACACAAATATCTTACATTTAGATATAGAAATAACAGCAATCTTTATACTCGAGCCAAAACTTAAAAGACAGCCAGGCCTAGAGTCTGTGACATAAAGACAGGAATATTTTTTACATGCGTGCACACACACACTTCCTCTGCTCCTTGTCTCTGGCCTTCCAGCTTGACCTTGCCTACTTAGACATATGGGCATCCTCTCGGTCTTGTGATGTCACGATTCTGAAGCAACAGAATACTTCAAACATTAACACTTAGAGAACAGCTAAGGATCTTCCCTTTTAACGTCATTTTTTTAAAGTGAGGAAATATTTCGTCAGCATGTAAACAACTCTTATTTTCTGTCATTGGCATATTCTGTAAACTTCCTCAATCTTGACATTGACCCTGACAGAAAACTATATGCTCGGCTTATTTTTTGTGTTCCTCTTAGCCCTTCTTTTTGCCCCAAGGATAACTCTGTGTCCCAGCATTACAATACATTGTGCACAAAGAAGCTTTATGTCCAGAGAGAAATGAAACATTCCAATGGCTTTTCTTACCAAGTCCAGACACACAGTGACCCCTCGGCACCTCATGTGCAGGCACACAGTTGAAGATGGTGGATAGATAACCTGAAGCAAAACTCAGTCCTGGAATTCATGCAGCTTTGTGACTTTCTGTGTTTAATTTTCAAAGGAATTAAACATTTAGAACATTTATGATCTGTAAAATGTATCCTCTAGAGGTTGAGCCCACAGTTTTTGACCAATAATTCTAGGTGAGAGTAAAATACAACACGTGTTGGAAGCAGTGTCTGTGAGTACTCCAGAAATGAACAGCCATTTTAACTGAGCTACCTGCATTTGGGCAATTGTCCAAAAGGCTAGGCCCATTTAGTCCTCCCTGCTTTTAAATCTTGCCCTCCCCAAAAAAGCATGAAAGCAAACATTTTTGAAGACCTAGTTTGAGTTGGTATTTTTCTTTACAGTTGCTTTTATTTCCTACCCTACATAGAAGCCTGACTTTCCTGAAAGGGAAGGGAAAACAAGTAAGAAAAAGTAATTGAGAGGAGAACGAGGTCTCAGATAACCACTACCGAAAACCTAGTTTACCTAAGTTCAAATGTGATCAACTGTCGCCATCTGCTGGCTGTATTTCTGAATTTTTTTTCCCAAAGAACAGGCACATGTGCCATCATCAGGAAAATGTGTGTACACACGCACACAGCAGGCAGGCACTAAATTTTCCAGTATTCTAATTTAGTATATTTTTAAGCACCTATAGGTATTCGAGCTCCCATAGTCTGTAATTTGGTAGGGGATTCATTCAATGGAGTGACTGTCACAAATAAGATGAAGTAGAGACTGGGACAAATAACTGCATCAATTAAGGAGAAGTTCTGTTAAAAGACAGGACAGAGGCAGTGGTTCATCGGAAGTGGCCTTCCCTGAGGCCTTGTGTATTTCTCCACTTTGACGGGACCACAAATGCAAATGTACCTGTCTCCCTCTACACTTCACTCTTCAGTGTTCAGCACTCCCTGATGGTTTTTGTAGTCAACACAGGAGAGATTTTAACCAACTATACCAAAGCTCTTATTCATGTTCTTTCTGACCACTCAGAATATGCTTGTCCTGTAAAATTTCATCTAGCGGTATACTGCTTTGTGTCCTTCTGACGTTCACTAAAAATGTATTTGACTTCCCTCCACTGTCAAAGTGTACTTTCCAGGGACAGAAAGTGACTATTTTTCTTCTGATGCTTCTACATAAATGGCAAATGAAGACTTCACAAACTAGTGCCTCTCATAACATAGGAAAATGTCCAGGTCTAAACTTGTCTGTGTGCATCTTTGTTATCGGACTCTGTCGGCCAACTGTCTTTCTGTTCTATAGCACTGCATACACTCGTAATTCAAAGTAGCTTCCCAAGGTTCTAAAACGTTTTTGGAGAAACCAACTCACCTATATTTGCTTTTATTTCCCCACATGCTACAAATTCCTTTTCTTTGAATTCATTTACATTTTCTATTTGTTTTTCCTTTCTTTCACATTTATGCTGACTGTTGCAGGTTGCCTTCTCTGGAATGAGATGCCAAAACAGAGTCTGGGGCATAAGACATTTATTTGCGATCAACACCTGTGGAAGGCTGAGGGGACACTAAACTGTGAGAAGACCCAAGGAAGCTGCATCAACTCAACAGGAATCTCTGAACTACTGTCCATCAGAGTTGTGCCCAATGCATTGACTACAGCCAGGCCTTCATGCCCCTGCCTCACTCAGTCTCAGACTGAGGGGCTACACCGGAAGTCATGAACTTGGTGAGGCAGATCCTGAAGGAGCCATCTACTATGGCTTCATGAGGCTACTGTGCAATGGGCAGCAAGCCCTTTGTGATGAGGGACATGTGACACCCAGGTCCCCAACAATCAGGGTGGCATGAACCCTATCTATAACTCACACACAAGGCTGTTTCTTCCCTATAATCCATGTGATATAAGCTGTGCTTCTGCATGGAACCAGGGGCACACCAATCTACTGATGCATAGGCTCCCTCTCTTTAGAAAATTTACTAAAATACAACAGAAAAAAAAAAAAAAACTAAGAGTTGGTTTTCTGAAAGGATCAGAAAATTGACAAACCCTCAGCTAGATGAAGAAAAAAGTACAACAGAAATGTAGAGAAATAGACTAAATTACTAAAATCAGAAGTTAAAGAGGGAACATTACAACCAATACAATTTTTTTTTTTTTACTAAAATACAAAGTAGCTGTCCAATGGTCATAATCTTTGTGTGAATTTGATCCTTTGAGGAACCGACCAGAAAAGGAAGCATGGCACATTAAGAGCCCTACCTCTCCACTTCTTCAGGAAAATTTCAGAAGGGCTTCCAAAGGTTGCCTATGTTCCTTGTAAGAAGTGAGAAGAGAAGGGGCCAGAGAACACACTTCTATCCCTCAGAAAGGGGAAGGCAAACATTTGCTTTCCCCTCACCACCATAAGCTAATTCCTTGGTTTTATACATTTATCAGTTCGGGTCTTCTGAGAAGCATATGCCTACAGAGAAACAGATGTGCAAAAGGTTTCTTGGGGGAAATTTCCTATAAAGAATAAAAAGGAGAGGGAAAACCTTTGGCTCACTGCAAGTCTGGTAACTATGAAAAAAGATGAGGTATAAGGTGTGAGCACTGAGAGCCTTGGCTGGGCCAATGGGCACCCCTGGAGCAAAGATTTCCTGTTAGGAGGAGTCCTGCTTTGAGCAGGGATGACCTGGCTCCATTTCCTCACTGTACTCTATAACAAGCTAGGGATACCCAGGGAGAGCAAATCTCTGCATGAAGGATGCCGTGGATTCCACAGGTGAAGCAGCTGGAGGCTGTCATCTAATACACTGCTCATGGAAGCTTCTCTCTTGAAGGGAGATCTAACTGACATACATGCTTAACTTGCCACATTGAATCCTCAAGAATGAACTCAGAGCGAACTTAAAAAGACACGTAAGTAGTTTAATTCCCTCCATTTCTCTTCCATAGCTACTTTATTCCTGGTCCCAAAGGAGAGTCTCCAAGCAAACCCCCCAAATTGACAGCTGATTCCATTAAAACTTAAATCAACAGACCAATCAAGAAATAGCATCTTTTTTTTTTTTTAAGATTTTTATTAATTTATTTGACAGAGAGAAAGAGAGAAGCCAGAGAGCAAAGCAGAGGAAACCGCAGAGGGAGCAGGAGAAGCAGGCTCCCCGCCCAGCGGGGAGCCCCAAGCAGGGCTCAATCCCAGAACCCTGAGATCATGACCTGAGCGAAGGCAGGTGCTTAACTAACTGAGCCACCAAGGCACCCAAGAAATAGCATCTTAACCACTGCAAATATCTAAGATTTTTTTAACTGCTGTGTGATTCAAGTGTAAGCTCAATTCCACAATGTTTAATGAATCTGAATACCTACTGTGGTTCAGATCTTCTGTTGGTTCAGCAGAATCAAGTTAAATCAGGCAAAATCTTGAAAGGACAATAGGGTGTCACTTTCTGGAAAACTGAATATTTTAGTGATTTTTGTGCTTCCAATCATTTCTATCTTCTCGTGTAGTGTAACTTTAATTTTTGTCAAAGCAGAATCCTTATGTTAAACTGAAACACTGCATAAAATTTAAATGAAAGCAATCCTCTTAATTCTATTCTTTTTTTTTAATATTTTATTTATTTGACAGAAAGACACACAGCGAAAGAGGGAACACAAGCAGGGGGAGCAGGAGAGGGAGAAGCAGGCTTCCCACGGAGCAGGGAGCCTCATGCAGGGCTAGATCCCAGGACCCTGAGATCATGACCTGAGCTGAAGGCAGCCACTTAACGACTGAGCCACCCAGGCACTCCATTTAATTCTATTCTTGAGGAGACCACTTCTAAGCTTCTTTCCTGAGGTGACTATTTCTATACATTTCTGTTGTACTTTTATTGGTGTTTCATAGTAAAAATACTATGTTTCTACCAATGTCTGGTGAACTATCAATTAGACCTTACTTTTTGACTTTTTGCTTTTTTGAATTAGATGACTTGTAAACAAAGCAAAGCTAAATTTACTAAAAACTAGTTCAATGAGAGAAAACACCATCTTGATAGAGCTTTAGCAGTGTCTCAGAGGGTTAGGTCAGAATGTATCTTTACAGGCTCTTGAGGTCTACACCTGAATGGTTTAAGCAACTGAGATCGGACATTAATTGTTAAATAGTGAGTCTGGATAAGAAAATGTTTGACAAGTGACATGTTTTCCCAAATGAGCTGTTATCTCAGAAATATTGATCAGCTGGAATTTCCTGAAGGCAATAGTTATTTATGAATAATCTTATCTTTCTCAGGCGAAGTTTTTCTGGTACAAACAACCAAATCACCTTGACACAGGTTGTCTCAGTCCTTTGTCCTAATAGCTGGGTAATACTGATGCAGGTGTTCTCAGCTACATGAGACCTAGCTCACTTATTTCCCACTGCCATCCTTTCCTCCCCTTCAACAGTTATCACTCTTTTAATGTTCCTTGTGGTTATTTTGGAAACTTTAAGTAGCTTCATTAACTCTCATTTTCTTATTCTATCAATTTTAGCCTTTGACTCTCACTTTGTGAAGTGAGTTATTAATTACGCTACTTTCCCTACATTTCTTCCCCCTTCTTTTCTACCTATTTTTGTATGTGCTGTATGTGCCCCAAGGTTTAAAACATTTGCATTATGCTCTTAAAAATAATTAAATGTTCAGTGGTCACTAACGGTTAGTCAACAACTTGAAAATAACAAAGTGTGGGGCGCCTGCGTGACTCAGTCAGTTAGGCGGCTGCCTTCGGTTCGGGTCATGATCCCAGGGTCCTGGGATCAAGCCCCACGTCGGGCTCCCTGCTCAGTGGAGAGTCTGTTTCTCCCTCTCCCTCTGCCTGCCTCTCTGCCTACTTGTGCTATCTCTTTGTCAAATAAATAAATAAAATCTTTTAAAACAAGAACAAAGTGTATTTATATGAATATAAGAAAAATAATAAGGGCACCTGGGTGGCTCAGTCAGTTAAGCATCTGCCTTTAGCTCAGGTTATATCCCAGGGTTCTGGGATTGAGCCCGAGATTGGGCTCCCTGCTCAGCCGGGAGTCTGTTTCTCCTTCTCCTTCTGCACCTCCCCCTGCTTGTGCTCCCTCGCTCGCTCTCTCTCAAATAAAATCTTTAAAAAACAGTGATAATTTGTGCAGGGCAAAACCTAAGTTCTGAATATTAACTATGTCAACCTAATGGTAAACATTATTAGCTCAATTTTACAGATAAGAAAACTGGGACATTGAGAGGTTTAATATCTTGTCCAAAATGATTTGATTACTCTTCTCAAATGTTACCATAATTACCGACCCTAAAATAAACACTCCGACTCTGACGTGCCTCTCCATTAGCACACAGCTTTTCCAAAATCAGGGCCATCCCAGAAGCTGTTCTTTTTAGTGATTCCTCTCCCAGACCTTCATCTGGCCAATTCCTACTAATCATGCAGATCTCAGCTAGTATTGGTTCCTCAGAGAGACCTTCTCTGACCACCATTTATCAGAAGGTCCTGCTTTTCTCTCTCATGGCATCCATCCTGTTCTTAATTAGAAGTTGGCACAATTTGTAAATGCATAATCCTTTCTGTATATATCAATATAATGCCTCTTTTTCCTTCTCCACAGTAAGATGCATGATGTTTAGCATCTTAGGATGGCCTACGGTAGTGCTCGGTACATAGGAGATCATTTTTCTATATGTAATGTACTAGAGAGGTTGAAAAATATAATTTTATTTTCAAGTTAAATAACAAAGTTATTAACATGGAAATTTTATTGGTTATTCAGTGTAGAATAGTGGGATGAATTTATATTAAATCTAAGACCTATAATAGAAATTAATTTTAACACATCCACAATATTCGCTTGCTATCCTGAAATTTGTTTCATGTAAGTATAATGAATGAAAGATGAATAACCCTCTGGGCCATGAAAGAGAGCAGAAATAATAACAAACATCTGTAAAGCTCTCAGCACTTTGTAATGCTTTCACAATGCGCAAGCATTATGCCATTTATTCTTCCCAGTGACTCTGTGATGTCATCAACTAACCTACTCAAGGTTACACAAACTACAAATGGCAGGCCCAGTACTTACTCAGAACTCCCCACCTTCCCCTTTCTCCATTCAAATTCTGAAGCAGCAATTCCCCTAAAGACTGTTTTGCCTTTAACAATGGGATTGTTTTCATGTTATTATCAGTCATTTTGCTTTGTCTGCAACATTCAAAACACTCTTATTTCAGTAGCAGTAACTTTGATCTCTTAGGTATTTGATAAAAGACAAATAAATTATTCAAACAACATAGCGTTTAGTGGAAAGCAAGCTTCCTTCCAGGGGTTTAGCCAATTTCTAGAAGCAGCTTCATGGAAGAGGAAGTGGAGTTCAGCCTTGATGTTGCAGTTGGTCACTTAGGTGAGGGAGATGCTGAGTTTCAAACTCTGCTTCATGATGCATTTTCACCAAGGAGGATTAGCACTTGTGTATACTTCTGGGAAACCACCACTGCAGGTTATTATAGTCCATTTACATTTTTAGAACATTCATTTATTCATTTATGTACTCACTGATGGCATTCCATAAAAACTGTGCAGAAAGAACTTTGTACTTCTTAAGTGATTCAACCTCTTTGTAACCTTTGTATTTATTACCATGGTGCCTATAACAGTGTTAGATAACTGAGGTTTTCCTTCAATCCTTGGCTGATCTTGGACTTGGGCTGCAAGGACTGGTAGTAATAAATGTTGGAATTCTGCCTGTCTTGGGTCACATTTCCTAGAGGCAGAGTCTGAGGTGTGAATTTGAGTGTAAGTAACTTCTTGAGGCAGTACTCTCAAGAGAAATGGAGTGAGGGGAGCTGATGGGACAGAGGAAGGACCTGAGCAAGGGTGTTGTCTTAGGTGGAAAGCATCAGCTAATACCAGAGGTGGCCCTGAGCTGTACTGCACCATAGGATTGGTCTAACCTGAGGCACAGGTACTGATCTGTTGTACCTCCTTGTCAGGCAGTCTATAGATGCAGGCTACTGGGGTAGAAAGGACAGCTATGAGCCTTTAATAGCCAATACTCTATTTTTAATTTTTTGAGGAATCACCATAGTATTTTCCACACTGACTGCACCAAGTTACATTTCCACCAACAATACACAAAAGTTCTCTGTTCTCCACATCCTCATTAATACTCGTTCTCTCTGGTCTTTTTAATAACAGCCATTCTAACAGGTGTGAAGCGATATCTCATTGTGGTTTTGATTTGCATTTCCCTGACTAATGATACAGAGCACCTTTTCATGTACCTGAAGGCCATCTGTATGTTTTCTCTGGAAAAATGCCTACTCAGGTCCTTTGCCCATTTTGGAATGGAATGGAAGGGAAAGGAATGGAATGGGAAGGGAAGGGAAGGGAAAGGGAAAGGAAAACAGGGTATCCACACTCCCACGTTTATAGCAATATTATTCACAATATCCAAGATCTAGAAACAACCTAAGAGTCCAACAGAAGAATCGATAAAGATGTGGTATATATGTGTGTGTATGCATATATGTGTATGTATATGTTTGTGTTTACATGTAAACATATACATATATGTATGTGTGTGTATACACACACACACGGGAATATTAAGCCATGAGAAGGAACAAAATCCTGCCATCTGTAATAACATGGATGGTCCCTGAGGACATTATGCTAAGTGAAATAAGTCAGAGAATACAAATACTATATGATTTCATTTATATGTGGAATCTTGAAAAGCCAAACTCACTGAAATAGAGAGTGTAGAATAGTGGTTACCAGGGGCTTGGGGGTGGTGAAAGAAATGGAAGAGCTGTTGGTCAAAGAGCATGAACTTCCAGTTAAAAGATACCTAATTCTGGATATCTAATGTACAGCACTGTGATGATAGATAATACTGTACCATATACTTGAAAGTTGCTAAGAGTGGATCTCAAATAGTCTCACCATAAAAAAGGTAGTAACTGTGTGTTGTGATGGAGGCATTAGCTAAGACTGTGGTGGTAATCATATTGCAATACAGAAG
Organism: Zalophus californianus; assembly: GCF_009762305.2. Taxonomy (NCBI): domain Eukaryota; kingdom Metazoa; phylum Chordata; class Mammalia; order Carnivora; family Otariidae; genus Zalophus; species Zalophus californianus. The sequence continues at coordinate 102,925,046 of NC_045602.1, read as the reverse complement.
TATATTAAATCAACAAGTTCAGACCTTAAAATTATACAATGTTGTATGTCCATTTTATCTCAAAGTTAGGGAAAGACATCAAATACTCTCAGCTGCTGGGGCCCCATTATATAGTCCAGTAAATGGGATAGGATGTGGATTAGAAAACAACATAATCTATCACAATGGCCATGGATGTGCAGGGATTAATCCTTAAAAATGTGAAAAGTCCCCTTTCTGAAACCTCAACCATCATCCTTGGAAGGACTTAGCACTATAATTATAGATCTGGTAAGTGTAAGATAAATTTAGGATAATTTTTCATTCATGTTTGAGTGACAATAAGTCACACGTGTCAATACATTTTTACACAAATTGCCCCATATAATTAATTTCATTTTTAAAAGTTCAGATTAGCATATCCACATCCCCTTTCCATCTCACTCACCTACCACATAGGCTTTTTTAGTGAACTGAAATGGATTGTTGTACATCAAGAAGAGTTTGGGAGTTCTAGAGAAATGTAAGCGCATATGTAATTACAGGAAGTGCAGGAAGGAAATGGCACAATTCAAGACCTTCCAGTCATTCCCAATCGCTAGAGCACAGAATTCATTTGGGGAAATGATGGGAGATTAGGTTAGGAAATGAAGGCAGAGCCCAGATCACAAAAGGCTTTGAATAATATAAAAATAGTTTGATCATTATCTTAAGGACAATGGGTCTATTAGTTTCCTGGGGCTGCGGTAACAAATTACCACAAGCTGGGTAACTTAAAACAGTAATAATTTATTGTCTCACAGTTATAGAGGCTGGAAGTCTGAAATCAAGGTGTGGGCAGAGCCATGCTTTCTCTGGAAGCTCTAGGGAAGAACCTGTCCCTTGCCTCTATTCCAGCTTCTGGTAGCTGTTGGCAACACACAGCTGTGGCCTCACCTCTCTCTGCTCTGCTTCATAGCATCCCCTCTGAGTGTTTCCTTCTGCCTTTCTCTCATAAAGACACTTGTGATGGATAATCTGGAATAATATCCTCATCTCATGATCCTTCATTTAGTTACAGTGGCATAGACCCTTTTTCCAAATAAGGTAATATCACAGGTTCCAGAGATTAGAATGTGGCATATTTTGGGAGCCATTATCAGCCTTCCAAAGTGGAATGCATGTGATCATTTAAATCAGAATCAGCATGATCAAATTTATGCTTAGAGAAAGTAAGAACTCTACAGCATTATTAATACAGGTTAGATGTTGTTAATACTAGATGTGGGAGACCTTACAGGAGGTTTGGCCAATAGTTCACATAGTTACTGGTGAGAAAGTATATAAAAGGCACAGGGTGGTACGGGAAGAAAAGTGGCCAAAGATATAATAAGCAGAATATATGGATGGATCAGTGAGACCCAGGAACTGGGAAGGATTCCGAGAATTTGGGGCCGAGCAACTGCCTGGATGGTTCTTTCACTGAAGCATGGCATGTATGGAGGTGCAGGCCCGGTCAAAGGGATTGTGGGGTCCAGTTCTGGCAGAGGTTCAGGAGGACAAATACAGTAAAGAGGTACACAATCCAGTATGATTGTTAACAGATCTCTCCAGAAGATGGCTCTCAGACCTTTCTCTGTTTCCCATTTCCACTGTGGTTGGAGAAATAATTTCAAGTTTACAATGACACAACACATTGACAAATGATTCAAATGTCTCTTTACAGACTGAAAAATCCATGTCCTATAATGTAGACATTATTTCCTGTCCTGCCTACGTGGGGTATCAGGACATTACATCTGGATGCCAGAATTCAACATTAAATATTCCGGGAGGGAGGCATATTGTCGGGGCTGGTGTACAGCTGCACTGATCTTCAGCAATCTGCTCCTGATTCCTCAATGTGAAGTGAGGTGTGACTATAAGAGAAGTAGGTGGAGTTGTCAGGAGATATCCAAGTGTTGTGTACCCACCAGTGTCAGCCATTGAGGACATTTTGTTAAGAAGACATGTTTCATTATAGAAAGCTCAAAAGATAAAAGAACCTGATACATGTTTAGAAGAGTTTAAGGAGATTCAAAAACAAACAAAAATGAGAAAAACGTTTAAGGATCAATCAGATGGAGATCAAAATATCCGTTCTATTACCAGGAAGGCTGTATTTGAGATCTAACTTATGTGTGAGTTCACAGACTTGCTAATAATTCTCCAGAAATGTATTCCTTTGAACAGCCCTAACACCAAGGGAGAGTTTGAGTCTCGAAGTGGACATGATGAGTTCCCTTCAGAGCACTTGTGACAGGCTTTGTGTGTCCCTCCCCCAGCTTTAGTGTGATTTCTAACTCTCAGAAACCGTGGCTCCTCTCCAGAGTATTCCCCAGACTACTGAAGCAATTTGCGTGTTCTTACAGAGGTAGAAGTGCCTGAGGCAGCCTTTGGTCAATGGCTGGTGGTAGAGGGAATGAAAGCCCAACTTCTTCAGATTCAGGACAACTCTGAGGCAGAACTTAGAGATGCCAGTTCCCCTGTGGGGTTAGGTGAATCTTCCCTCCTTGGAACTTTTCTGTTGCTCATCTGCCTTCTATCTGTTCTGCTTCCCCTTCCCCTTTACTGGCTTCCCAGGGGAGCACTACTTATTTAAAATAGGTACACATCGCTGCCTTGGGTTCACTTCTGAGGAACCCAAGCTACCTCAGGGGTCTAGAACAGATGCATTTACTCAGAGACCTGCTTCCACTTTGGCATCTGTAAGCAGCTCTACTTTTTCTTGCTAAGCCTTTCAATTCCAAACCCTTCCAGATGTCATTTCTAAACTGGCAAGATCTCCTCCCTTTCAAGCTGAGTGCATTTTCTTTTGGAAATCATGAAAACATCACAGATGGCCTTATGATATAAATAATTAGTTATGAGGACAATTACTGCTCATCTGTGAGGAATCAAACTTTTTATTTAGTCAACATCAAGCTGGACATAGTCACTATATTGCCCTTGGGTCTGTGCAGCCACACATTTTATAAAGTTATCTTTCATTTTTGCCTCTTGTGGTCATGTGCTGAATATTTATCTGAAATGTCACTATTTATATACTCTCAGAATATGTTTCTATGTTAATATTTTTCTTGGCAGTTGGACACAGGTTCTGCAACCAAAACTATAGCCTTTGTTTACAACAGTTTCACATTTCAGTACTTCTCTTAACATCTTTCATAAAAAGAAAATGCTTCTCTGATGATTTAACTAAGACACCTAAAAAGGCAAAACAATATCCTCTTTAACTGTGAGGCAGATGACCTCTTGCTTTGTATTCCTTTTTATGAGAACCTCTAATTTCACCATCCTCTCTGACCTTTGATTTAAGCTGAGATGATTATTCTTTATAACCTACTGATAACTTGGCCCCCAAAACACAAAAATACATGTTCCAAAGTAGAATGATCAATGGAGAACATACTGGACTAGGAGTCAGAAAACCCTATCCTTCTACGTCTGCTTTAACTTGCTTAACAACCAAAATGAAGTCACTGAACTTCTAATTCAAAAATCAAAAGAAGGAGGCTAGCATCATGATCTCCAAAATACGGTGTCTCTGGGAGTTTTAGTTAGGCCAGATTAGAAGAAACATATATCTACTTTGAAAAATATTACTAATTAGTATTTATATGATTGGTTCTCAAATATGATCCTTGAAACAGCAATATCATCATCAGCTGAAGACTTGTTGCTACAAAGTTTCAGCTCCACCTGAGACCTACTTCATCAGAAACTCTGGGGATGGGGGCCAGCAATCTGATGCCTGCCAAAGTTTGAGATCCACTGATTCATAAAATACAAGTCAAAAGCCATCATCATGGTATCAATGACCAAATTTTACCAAACAGGAGCCAGTGGTTCTCAAAATGACTAAATGTGGTTTCCAACAGCCACCTAAGAGATTTAATTCAATAGGTCTAGAATGGCTTCCATGAATCTTCCTTTTAGATAAAGAACCTAGAAATTTTCAGGGACAAAACTTCAGACAGTTAATACCTGAAAAGCAGGGACTAAGCCACCGCTCTGCCTTCCCAGTAGCTGGCAGAGTTCAGTGCTCAAGCACTGACTGTTGGGGGAGGGAAAGAAGGATGTGGGTGATGAGAGAGGTAAACAGGAGAAAATGCTACATTTCCTGTCACTGCCACTTCCTCGTGGCTGCGACGTCACCAAACAAAATCAGTGCCCCTACCTGTTGCCACATGCAAAGTCCCACTAGAACAAGTAAGAAGTACTTCTAGAGAACCAGTGTCGTGTTTCTGATGCAGTTTTGATAAGTACGAAGATGGGACAAGGCATACCTATGACATCCTACTCATTACAAAGGACAAGGCTATACTAGGTATACATAAAAGCTAAGGGTCAACAAGAAAAAGTGTATGATCCGCTGTCCTCCCAGTAGCTCACGGGGAGGGAAACGATGCACTCCTGCTACTCCACCCTCTTACAGTACAAGCATGCGAGTGGACTTATATGTGGGGAAGAAAAAACTGGGGATTCACACATGAAGTCATCTGAATTTACAGGATGCAATAGTTTTAAAATAAGTCCATTAATTGTCACTTCTTTCAAAAAATAAGCCCACTAATTGTCATTTCCTTCAAAATGTGAAGCCTAATGAAACTCTTTGATTCTCGGACTTAGTGACTCACTCCTAGCAAAAAAAAAAAAAAAAAAAAAAAAAAAAAAAAAGTGGTAAAATGAGGATGTATGAGGTTAGGGCATAGAAAGCCCTGCAGCTTCCACCTTGCTCCCTCTCTCACTCATTCTGGGAGAAAACAGCTCCCATATTATGAGACTATCTAGGGAGTCTGTGGGAAGGTTCGTGTGGAGAGGAACTGAGGCCTACTGCCAACCAGACCCAACCTGCCAGCCCTGTGCGTGAGCCACTTCAGAAGCGGATTATCCAGCCCCAATCAAGCCTTCAGATAACTAATAACAAGCATCAGATTAATATATGCAGTCTAGGGAAAACAGCCTCCTGGCTCCTGGAAATCTTAGGGGCTTATGAGAAGCTTTAGCAGCACTGTATTGGAGGATACCACAGGAGGAACAAGAACTTGGGATTTCAGCAAGCTCTACTGTTGGGAATCTAGGCAGTGCCCAGGTCCTGCCAAGCCATTGCCAGGCAATAGAAAGCTCCTGAATCACTCTAAAAATCCTGCTTATCATCCACATATAGCAAGCACCAGTTACAAGGCAAACACTACCACTTTGCTGGGAACTGCCTCAGTTTGGCACATGGTCCGAGAAAGACACAGACGAGAGGAAGAAATTTAAGAAGTTGTACTGTGGCTAGTTCTTTTGGTTAATTATAGAGGTATATCATCTACCATGTTTGAAATAGTATATGATATGAGCTATTATTATCTCAATATAGCTATTATAGCTATTATAGCTATTTGGTATTAATAATAGCTATTATATATATTATATATATAATATATATTATATATTATTATCAGTGAGCTATTATTTCCACATAACAAATCACATCAAAATTTAGTGACAAAACACAACATTTATTTAGAGAAATAGTACAGAAGTTGGTTGGAGGCTGGCTGTGTTAGGACAGCCTTGATCATATAACTGTGGTCAGTTGGCTAGTCAGCAGAGTGTTGGATTTCTGATCTTGGCTGGGGTCTCCACATGTCTGTGGCCTTAGCTGGGTTGAATCAGTTTGACTAAGCTCCATGGTACTCTCTCAACCTCCTACCTAGGATGCTTCTCATGGTAGCTAAAAAAGGTTCCAAAAATTTGAGTGTAAAAATGCAAGACTGTTTGAGGTCAAGGCTCAGAATGGGCACACTGTCACTCTGCCACATTCAAAGTGTAGGAAAATAGATTCTTCCTCTTTACAGGAGAAGCTGCAAAGTCACATTACAAAGGACAGGTACATTGGGAAGAATGAAAGACTAACCATTACTGCAATCACTATTTCAAATTCATCAAACTCCCTACCTGATATTAAAGGAGAAGCAACAATTATTACACCAAACATGCACCAGATGCTCTACTAGTTTGTTTCAATGGTTTTTTAAAGATTTATTTATTTGAGAGAGAGAGAGAGAGAGGAAGCAAGTGAGGGGAAGAGGCAGAGGGAGAGGGAAAGAGAAACTCAAGCAGACTCTGTGCTGAGCACAGAGCCAAGTGGGGGGCTCCATCTAAGGACCCTGAGATTATGGCCTGAGTTGAAACCAAGAGTTGGAAGCTCAACCTACTGTGCCACCCAGGTGCTCCTTAATGGTCTTAAATAAAAAACTGTCATTAAAAATACCACAGATAGATAGCATTGTCCAAGTAAGGATATTGAGACAGATGTCAAGTAACTTCCCTAATTTAAGTAAATAACTGATTTGGGAGTGCAAACAAATTGTGTCTCATTCTAAAGACACTAGTATTTGGATTTTCAGTAAAATAAATAAGAAGTCATTAGGCTGCAACAGCTGTGAATATATTAGTAATGTACTCAAGTATGTGTCTGGCACATAACAGGCATTAAGTGTTAGTGTTCTATCAATGGCCAGAAGGGTGCATGTTGTTGGAATTTAGACACACACACACACACACACACACACACACACACATTTTGGTATTACTCATGTCCTTGAGTTTTCTTAAATATTCACATATCCTTATGTAAATCTACTGTTGATGCTTTAGCTACTGTGATGGTCATCTGCCTATTCTCAATCCCCATTTTCCACCCATCTCTGCTCTACTCAGCATTGTAGGCACATTAGTGTTTGAGGACTTCCTTGACAGTGGTATCTGACTAGTTTCTGCTGATGGGAGACCTTGGTGAGATATTCAGAGTCCAGAGGAAGAAACAGGTAAATGTCTTCTGGCTTCTGACTTATGTGTATGCCTCCAACAGCAGCAGAAGCAAGAGCCAAGGGTCTCCAACCACGCACTCCTATGTAAAAGCGCACTGGGTGTGGAGCAAGATGGCGGAGGAGTGGAGACCTGGATTTCGTCTGGTCTCAGGAATTTAGCTGAATAGGGATCTAACCACTCTGAACACCTACGAACTCAAGAGGAGATCGAAGATAAGAATAGTAATAACAATCTGAACAGAAAAGCGACCACTTTCTGGAAGGTAGGACGTGCGGAGAAGTGAATCCGAGGTGATATTCGGGAGGATAGACGGCGGGGGAAGGGGCCTCTGTCGGCCACTTCTGGCAAGTGATAGAGCCGCAGAGCACAAAATCGGAACTTTTAGAAGTCGGCTCCGCTGAGGGACGTCGCTCCAGTGGCTAAGCAGGGGTGGAACCCTTGGGGGACAGTGTGGTCTCAGAACCCTCGGGGTCACAGAAAGACCGGGGAAGCCTGAGTGCGCCAGAGCTCCCAGGTATTGGAGCGGGGAAGCCGGCTGCAGAGACGGAGTCGAGGCGCGGGCTCTCAGCTCGGGGTTGCCATAAACTGTGATCCGCGGCCCAGTCGGGCTACTGCTTCTCCAGCAGGGACCCAACAAGCAGCAGAGCCGGGGAGACTCCCCTTCCTTCCCGGGTAGGAGCGGCGCGGGACCGCGCCGCAGGGATCTGCTGGGTTTGGAGACTCCACACGGGGTCGGGTGCCAGACATAGAAACGCTCGGTCACAGGCCGGGTGAGCACGGAGTGCAGCAGGAGACCGGGGAGACTTGTGACTGCTTTTCTCTGGGGGCGCACTGAAGAGCAGGGCCCCGAGTTCTCGGCTCCTCCGGGCGGAGATTGGGAGGCCACGATTTTTGCCCTGGTCCTCCAAAGCTGTACCGAGAGCTTGCAGGGAACAAAAGCTCCTGAGAGCAAACCTGAGCAGCTTGCTTAGCCCGGACTCACAAGGGCGGGGCAATTCCAACTCCTGCAAAGACATTTGGGAACCACGGCAACAGGCCCCTCCCCCAGAAGATCAGCACGAACAGCCAGCAAGCCAAGACCAAGTTTACCAATAAAGGAGAATGCGGGAATTCCAGCGCTAGGAGAATACTGCACAGAGAATTCATGGCTTTACCATAATTCATTAATTTTTGAAAGTTAATTTAACTGTATTTTTTTTGAATTTTTCTTTTTCACTTTTTCAAACATCAATCCCTTTTTAAAAAATACTTTTTATTTTTCATTTTTAGAGTCATATTTTTATCCCTTCATAGTAGTTACCCTTATTTTTGGCAGATATATATAAGTTGTTCTCTCTTGAAAATTTTGAAATACAATTTCTTCTAACAGATCAAAATATACCCTAAATCACTAGTGTATGGCTTTGCTCTAGTCTCCTGCCTGATCACATTCTCTTTTTTCTTTTTTTTCTTTTTTTTTTAAATCTTTTCTTTTTTAAAAACAACTTATCAATTCCTTTTATAAAATCTTTTATAATTGTCATCTTTACAGTCATCTTCCATCCCTTCATTGTATCAACCTTATTTTGTACATATATGTCTTTCTTCCTTTAAAATTTTAGCAGGCACTTTCTTCTAACAGACCAAAATACGCCCAAAATCTAGTGTGTGGCACTGATCTATGCACTAGCCTGATCATATTTGATCATATTCTGTTTTTTTTTGTTTTGTTCTGTTTTTGTTTGTATTTATCTTTTTCTTTTGCCTTTTTTTTTTCCTCTTCTTTCTTTCCCTTTCTTGTCCCCTGCTTTCAGGTCTTTTCTGATTTGTATAGAGTATATTTGCTGGGGACGTTGTTAACTTGTTAGCATTCTGTTCTCTCATTCATCTCTTCTCCTCTGGACAAAATGACAAGACGAAAAAAATCACCTCAGCAAAAAGAACAAGAGGTAGTACAGTCTGCCAAGGACCTACTCAATACTGACATTATTACAATGTCGGACCTAGAATTCAGAATCATGACTTTAAAGATACTAGCTGGGCTTGAAAAAAGTGTGGAAGTTATTAGAGAAACCCTTTCTGGAGAAAAAAAAGAACTAATATCTAACCAAGTCAAAATCAAAAAGGCTATTAATGAGGTGCAATCAAAAATGGGGGCACTAACTGCTAGGATAAATGAGGCAGAACAGAGAATCAGCAATATAGATGACCAAATGATGGAAAATAAAGAGGCTGAGAAAAAGAGAGAGAAACAACTACAGGATCACAAGGGCAGAATTCGAGAGATAAGTGATATGATAAGATGAAACAACATTAGAATAATTGGGATCCCAGAAGAAGAAGAAAGAGAGAGATGGGCAGAAGGTATACTGGAGCAAATTATAGCAGAGAACTTCCCTAATGTGGGGAAGGAAACAGGCATCAAAATCCAGGAGGCACAGAGAACACCTCTCAAAATCAATATAAATAGGTCAACACCCCAACATCTAATAGTACAACTTACGAGTCTCAGAGACAAAGAGAGTACCCTGAAAGCAGCTCGAGACAAGAGGTCTGTAACCTATAGTGGTAAAAATATTAGATTGGCAACAGACCGATCCACAGAGACCTGGCAGGCCAGAAAGGACTGGCACGATATCTTCAGAGCACTAAATGAGAAAAATGTGCAGCCAAGAATACTATATCCAGCTAGGCTGTCACTGAAAATAGAAGGAGAGATAAAAAGCTTCCAGGACAAACAAAAACTAAAGGAATGTGCAAACACGAAACCAGCCCTCCAAGAAATATTGAAAGGGGTCCTCTAAGCAAAAAGAGAGCCTAAAAGCAACATAGATCAGAAAGGAACACAGACAATATACAGTCACAGTCACCTTACAGGCAATACAATGGCACTAAATTCATACCTTTCAATAGTTACCCTGAATGTAAATGGGCTAAATGCCCCAATCAAAAGACACAGGCTATCAGATGGGATGAAAAAACAAGACCCATCAATATGCTGTCTGCAAGAGACTCATTTTAGACCCAAAGACACCCCCAGATTGAAAGTGAGGGGGTGGAAAACCATTTCCCATGCTAATGGACACCAAAAGAAAGCTGAGGTGGCAATCCTTATATCAGACAAATTAGATTTTGAACCAAAGACTGTAAGAAGAGATGAGGAAGGACACTATATCCTACTTAAAGGGTCTATCCAACAAGAAGATCTAACAATTGTAAATATCTAAACCCCTAACATGGGAGCAGCCAATTCTATAAGGCAATTAATAACAAAAGCAAAGAAACACATGGACAACAATACAATAATAGTGGGGGACTTTAACACCCCCCTGACTGAAATGGACAGATCATCTAAGCAAAAGATCAACAAGGAAATAAAGACTTTAAATGACACACAGGACCAAATGGACTTTACAAACATATTCAGAACATTCCACCCCAAAGCAACGGAATACACATTCTTCTCTAGTGCCCATGGAACATTCTCAAGAACTGATCACATCCTAGGTCACAAATCAGATCTCAACCGGTACCAAAAGATTGGGATTATTCCCTGCATATTTTCAGACAACAATGCTTTGAAACAAGAGGAAAGTCGGAAAGAACTCGAATACATGGAGGCTAAAGAGCATCCTACTAAAGAATGAATGGGTCAACCAGGAAATTAAAGAAGAATTTAAAAAATTCATGGACACCAATGAATATGAAAACACAACTCTTCAAAATCTTTGGGATACAGCAAAGGCAGTCCTGAGAGGAAAGTATATAGCAATACAAGCCTTTCTCAAGAAACAAGAAAGGTCTCAAATACACAACCTAACCCTACACCTAAAGGAACGAGAGAAAAAACAGCAAATAAAGCCTAAACCCAGCAGGAGAAGAGAAATCATAAAGATCAGAGCAGAAATCAAGAAAATAGAAACCAAAAGAACAGTAGAACAGATCAAGGAAACTAGGAGCTGGTTCTTTGAAAGAATTAAAAAGATTGATAAACCCCTGGCCAGACTGATCAAAAAGAAAAGAGTAAGGACCCCAATCAACAAAATCATGAATGAAAGAGGATATCACAACCAACACCAAAGACATACAAACAATTATAAGAACATATAATGAGCAACTCTATGCCAGCAAATTAGATAACCTGGAAGAAATGGACTCATTCCTAGAGATGTATCAACTACCAAAATTGAACCAGGAAGAAATAGAAAACCTGAACAGACCTATAACCACTAAGGAAATTGAAGCACTCATCAAAAATCTCCCAACAAAAGCCCAGGGCCAGATGGCTTCCCAGGGGAATTCTATCAGACATTTAAAGAAGAATTAATACCTATTCTTCTGAAACTGTTCCAAAAAATAGAAATGGAAGGAAAACTTCCAAACTCATTTTATGAGGCCACCATTACCTTGATCCCAAAACCAGGCAAAGACCCCATCAAAAAGGAGAATTACAGACCAATATCCTTGATGAACATGGATGCAAAAATTCTCACCAAAATACTAGCCAATGGGATCCAACAGTACATTAAAAGGATTATTCACCACGACCAAGTGGGATTTATCCCTGGGCTGCAAGGCTGGTTCAACATCCGCAAATCATTCAACGTGATACAATACATTAACAAAAGAAAGAACAAGAATCATATGATCCTCTCAATAGATGCAGAAAAAGCATTTGACAAAGTACAGCATCCTTTCTTGATCAAAACTCTTCAGAGTATAGGGATAGAGGGTACATACCTCAATATCATAAAAGCCATCTATGAAAAACCTACAGCGAATATCATTCTCAATGGGGAAAAGCTAAGAGCTTTTCCCCTAATGTCAGGAACGCGGCAGGGATGTCCACTATCACCACTGCTATTCAACATAGTATTAGAAGTCCTAGCCACAGCAATCAGACAACAAAAAGAAATCAAAGGCATCCAAATCGGCAAAGAGGAAGTCAAACTCTCACTCTTTGCAGATGATATGATTCTGTATGTGGAAAACCCAAAAGACTCCACCCCAAAACTGCTAGAACTCATACAGGAATTCAGTAAAGTAGCAGCATAGAAAATCAATGCACAGAAATCAGTGGCATTTCTATACACCAACAAGACAGAAGAGAGACAAATCAAGGAGTCGATCCCATTTACAATTGCACCCAAAACCATAAGATACCTAGGAATAAATTTAACCAAAGAGGCAAAGGATCTGTACTCAGAAAACTATAAAATACTCATGAAAGAAATTGAAGACGACACAAAGAAATGGAAAAACGTTCCATGCTCATGGACTGGAAGAACCAACATTGTGAAGATGTCCATGCTACCTAGAGCAATCTACACATTCAATGCAATCCCCATCAAAATACCATCCATCTTTTTCAAAGAAATGGAACAAATAATCCTAAAATTTGTATGGAACCAGAAGAGACCCCGAATAGCCAGAGGAATATTGAAAACGAAATGGAAAGCTGGCGGCATCACAATTCCGGACTTCCAGCTCTATTACAAAGCTGTCATCATCAAGACAGTATGGTACTGGCACAAAAACAGACACATCGATCAATGGAACAGAATCGAGAGCCCAGAAATGGACCCTCAACTCTATGGTCAACTCACCTTTACAAAGCAGGAAAGAATGTCCAATGGAAAAAAGACAGTCTCTTCAACAAATGGTGTTGGGAAAATTGGACAGCCACATGCAGAAGAATGAAACTGGACCATTTCCTTACACCACACACAAAAATAGACTCCCAATGGTTGAAAGACCTAAACGTGAGACAGGAGTCCATCCAAATCCAAAGGAGAACACAGGCAGCAACCTCTTCAACCTCAGCCGCAGCAAATTCTTCCTAGAAACATCGCCAAAGGCAAGGGAAGCCAGGGCAAAAATGAACTATTGGGATTTCATCAAGATAAAAAGCTTTTGCACAGCAAAAGAAACAGTCCACAAAACCAAAAGACAACCGACAGAAGGGGAGAAAATATTTGCAAATGACATAACAGATAAAGGGCTAGTATCCAAAATCTATAAAGAACTTATCAAAGTCAACACCAAAAAAACAAATAATCCAATCAAGAAATGGGCAGAAGACATGAACAGAGATTTTTCCAAAGAAGACATCCAAATGGCGAACAGACACATGAAAAAGTGCTCAACATCAGGGAAAAAGCTCGGCATCAGGGAAATCCAAATCAAAACCTCAATGAGATACCACCTCACACCAGTCAGAATGGCTAAAATTAAGAAGTCAGGAAACGATAGATGTTGGCGGGGATGCGGAGAAAGGGGAACCCTCCTACACTGTTGTGGGAGTGCAAGTTGGTACAACCACTCTGGAAAACAGTATGGAGGTTCCTCAAACAGTTGAAAATAGAGCTACCATAGGATCCAGCGATTGCACTACTGGGTATTTACCCCAAAGATATAAATGTAGGGATCTGAAGGGGTACATGCACCCCAATGTTTATAGCAGCAATGTCCACAATAGCCAAACTGTGGAAAGAGCCAAGATGTCCATCGACAGATGAATGAATAAAGAAGAAGTGGTATACATACACAATGGAATATTATGCAGCTATCAAAAGGAATGAGATCTTGCCATTTGCAATGATGTGGATGGAACTGGAGGGTGTTATGCTGAGTGAAATAAGTCAATCAGAGAAAGACATGTATCATATGACCTCACTGATATGAGGAATTCTTAATCTCAGGAAACTGAGGGTTGCTGGAGTGGTGGGGGGTGGGAGGGATTGGGTGGCTGGGTGATAGACATTGGGGAGGGTATGTGCTATGGTGAGCACTGTGAATTGTACAAGACTGATGAATCACAGATCTGTACTTCTGAAACAAATAATGCAATATATGTTAAGGAAAAAAAAAAGAAGAAGACAGCAGGAGGGGAAGAATGAAGGGGAGTAAGTCGGAGGGGGAGATGAACCATGAGAGACGATGGACTCTGAAAAACAAACTGAGGGTTCTAGAGGGGAGGGGGGTAGGGGGATGGGTTAGCCTGGTGATGGGTATTAAAGAGGGCACATTCTGCGGGGAGCACTGGGTGTTATGCACAAACAATGAATCATGGAACACTACATCAAAAACTAATGATGTAATATATGGTGATTAACATAACAATAAAAAAGTATTAAAAAAAAAGCTCACTGGGCTCCACCCCAGGGTCCTTAATAGTTTCTCATTTCTATTACTCCTCCTCCTTTCAGCTCACCCAGGCACTCTTTCATTTTGCATTTCATCCCTTCCAGAATCCGTGTAACCAATTCTCTTCATTAAATTCTCTCAATGTGAAATATTTAGAGAAGTTTCTGTTTTCCCTATTAGAGATTAAGTCTTTTAGGGAGAGCATGAAATGCTCGAAATGGTATGCAAAATGCTGTCAATGTGTAAATTTTTAAGAAATGAGGTTCCAAGTTTGTATAACATTTCTCAAAGGAGTCAATATCCCTCAAGAAATTGAGAATTACTTTATCACAGGGTCCAAATTCTGGAAAGTCAGATTCCTTTTTGGCTTTCAACGTTTCATGCCATTTTTGAACTCCTGTTTATGGGAAACTTCCTCCTACCTCCACGTTCCTAAAATTGTGTTATCGATGCTGAGCAGTTCTTCAATGGCTAGACACATTTTTGTTCCTTGAGCATGCTCAACAGGGCATTTTTTTCCCTCAGAGAGCAGAGAAGGAGAGAGCAGTGTTACAAAGCCTGCATTCTATATGAGTGGTAGAATGGCACACAGTGTACATTTAAATTATGTTTCACTTCAAAAGTTTAGAAGCTTCCTTAGAAGAAAGTTCTATGAAACAGCCAGCCACTAAACTAGAACTCCCCCAAGGAGTCTAGTTGTATTCCGAGGTTGCCTCTCGGCAACCTCGCCATTTGGCAATGTTCTCTCAAATTGACTGACCTTGGTCATATGAATTGCCAATGGGAAATGGACAAACTTGATGTGAGCAGAGATGATTAAGTGCTTAACCATTTTTTCTTCCTCTGATAGACCTCTGCAATGCCCTAAGACTCTGCCTATGTTAGGATGAAATATGTACAGTTGAGCCAATCATCCCAGCCAAGGCCATCCCACATCAGGCAGCAGCCTACTGAGTGTCCAATATGTAAATAAGCCTTAACCAAGACCCAAAGACCTGTCCAGCCAGGCTGAGCCAGCATCAGCAAAATCACACAGCCTACCTGTAGCCAAGTAGTAATAAATACCATGAGTAGTAATAAACTTTTTAACCTGTTGAATTTTGGAACATTATTGTAGCAAAAGATTATTTGATATATCTGACTAAGCCCTTGAGATTGCATACAAACCTCTGTATGTGCATGCGTTTTTCAAAAGAGAAGGTTGTTTGTTGTTCTTTTTTTAAGATTTTATTTATTTATTTGACAGGGAGAGACACGGCAAGAGAGGGAACAGAAGCAGGGGGCAGTGGGAGAGGGAGAGCAGGGAGCCCGATGCGGGGCTCGATTCCAGGACCCTGGGATCACGACCTGAGCGGAAGGCAGATGCTTACCAACTGAGCCACCCAGGCGCCCCTCAAAAGAGAAGGTTTATAGCACACAAGTCCATCTGGCTATATTTCCTGTCTCCTATTGCTCTTAAGCCAAATTAAAGTAGCCGATTAAAGCAACAAGCCAAAAACGAAAGTAACAAGATTTTAATCACTCAATGGCATCAGTTTCAGCTTCTTCTAAAAGGAGATGACCTGTTAATAGTTCAGCAGTGATAGGATAGAGGGGCTCACACAATATCAGCTCTCTAAATAGGGATGATCCCCAAGATAGGACAAGCATCTATGAGTACCAATAGTCAGTAGTGAAAATTTCCCCAGGGATCAGTGATGGTGATATCTTTGATGGACAACAGCTACTCACACCTGTCACTCTGAATATGACAACAACAGGAAAATATAACACAGCCATTCAAAAGATGAAACCACTGATTAATTCAAGAGTCTCCCAGACATTGTGATGCCCTTTGCCCTCCAAGTTGGCTGGGTATGTCCTGGAGAGAGTGAAGTCCCTGAGATGGTCAAAGAAAAGTCCAGGACCAGATGGCTTTACTGGTAAATTCTACCAAACATTTAAAGAATTAACACTATGCCCTCTTAAACTCTTTTTTTTAAAAACTGAGGAGAAAATACTCCCAAACTCATTTTATAAAACCAGAACTACCCTGATATCAAAGCCAGATAAGGATACTAAAAGAAATCTACAGACCAATATCTCTAATGCATATAGATGCAAAATTTCTCAACAAAATACTAGTAAACCAAATTCAACAGCACATTAAAAGAACTATACACTATGATCAAGTGGGATTTATTCCCCTTGCATCTTGACATGCAAGGATAATTCAATATATGCAAATCAATAAATGTAATATACTACATTAATAGAATGAAAGATAAAAATCATGATCAATAGATGTAGAGAAAGCATTTGGTCAAACTCAAAATCCTTTCATGATTAAAAAAAAAAAGTCTCAACAAATTGGGTATGGAAGGAATGTACCTCAATATAATTAAAGGCCATATATGACAAACCACAGCTAACATCATACTCAGTAGTGAAATTTAAATATTTCCTGCTAAAATCCAGAAAAATGCAAAAGGTACACACATTTCAACAGAGTACTGGAAGTCCTCACCAGAGCAATTAAGAAAGAAAAAGACATAAAAGACATCCAAATTGGAAGGAAGAATTAAAACTGTGCTGGCAGATGATATAATCTTATATCTACAAAATTCTAAAGACTCCACCAATGCCCTCCCCAAAATAAACCTGTTAGAATAAATAATACAGTAAAGTTTCAGGATACAAAATCAAAATACAAATATCAGTGGTGTTTTTATACACCAACAATAAACTATTTGAAAATTAAAGAATACTACCCAGGGCACCAAGGTGGCTCAGTCAGTTAAGCATCTGCCTTCAGTTCAGGTCATGATCTCAAGGTCCTGGGATCAAGCCTCACATAGAGCTCCCTGCTCAGCGGGGAGTCTGCTTCTCTCTCTCCTCCTCTGCCCCTCCCCCCCATGCTCCCTCTCTCAAATAAAAAATCTTTTAAAAAAATACCATCCATTTATAAACCATAAAAATAATGCTTAGAAAAAATTAACCAGAGAGATGAAAACCTGTATGCTGAAAATAACAAGACATTGATGAAAGAAACTGAAGACAACACAAACAGAAAGTTAATTGGAATTGGAAGAATTCTGTTCATGAGTTGGAAGAATACTGTTAAAATGTCCATACTACCCAAAGACATCTACTGAATCAAAACAATCCCTATCAAAATTCCAATGGCATTTTTCAAAGAAAGAGAAAAGAAATCCTAACATTTATATGGAACAACAAAAGACCCCAAATAGCCAAAGAAGAACAAAGCTGGAGACATCACAATTCCTGATTTCAAACTTTATTACAAAGCTATAGTAATCACAATAGTATGGTACTGGCATAAAATCAGACACACAGACCAATGGAACAGGAATGAAACCACACATACTCAGTCAACTATATTTGACAAGGAAGCTAAGAATACTCAAAAGGGGAAAGGTCTCTTCGACAGATGTTGGGAAAACTGGATCTTCACACAAAAATAAAACTGTACCCCTATTTTACACCACTAACAAAAATTAACCTGAAATGGATTTCAAGGGGTGGCCTGGGTGGCTTAGTTGCTTAAGCATCTGCCTTCAGCTCAGGTCATGATCCCAGGGTCCTGAGATCAAGGCCCACATCAGGCTCCCTGATCACCAGAGAGCCTGCTTCTCCCTCTCCCTTTGCCGCTCCCCCTGCTTGTGTGCTCACGCTCTGTCAAATAAATAAAATCTTAAAAAAATGGATTTCAAGACTTGAAAGATCTGAAATTATAAAACTACTAGAAAAAAACAGAGGACAAAACCTCCTTGAAATAAGTCTTGGCAAGGATTTTTTTTTTTTGTATGACACAAAAACCACAAGTAATAAAAGCTAAAATCATCAAGTGTGATTATATTAAACTAAAAAGCTTCTGCATAGCAAAAGAAAAGAATCAACAAAATGAAAAGGCAATATACAGAAGGAGAGAAAATATTGCAAACCTACAGAATGGGAGAAAATATTCGTAATCCTTCTATCTGATAAGGGGTTGATCTCCAAAATATATAAGGAACTCCAAACTCAATAGCAATATAACAATCTAAAAAGTGGGCAGAGAACTTGAATAGACATTTTTCCAAAGACACAGAAATTGCAAAGGTACAGGAAAAGATATTCAACATCACTAATCATCAGGGAAATGCAAAGAAAAACTACAATAAGATATCACCTCATACATATTAGAATGGTTATTATCAAAAAGACAAGAGAGACAAGACACAAGCGTTGGCGAAGCAGCAGAGAAAAGGGAATCCTTGTACAGTACTGGTGGGAATGTAAACTGGTACAGACATAATGAAAAACAGTATGGAGGTTCTTCAAAAAATTTAAAATGTAACAACCATATCCAGTAACTCCATACCTGGATATATATCTGAAGGAAATGAAATCACTATCTTGAAGAGATCTACACACCCCTCTGTTCACTGCAGCATTATTCACAATAGTCAAGATAACAATGTAAGTGTTCACTGATCGTTAATGGATAAAGAAACGTTGTGTGTATATATACATACATACAATGGAATATTATTCAACCATAGCAAAGAAGGAATCCTGTGTTTCTCAAGAACATAGATGGACACTGAGGGCATTATTTTTTTTAATTAAAGATTTTTATTTATTTATTTAACAGAGATAGAGAGCACAAGTAGGCAGAGCAGCAGACAGAGGGAGAGGGAGAAGCAGGCCCTCTGCCAAGCAGGGAGCCCAATGCGGGGCTCAATCCCAGGACCCTGGGATCATGACCTGAGCCAAAGGCAGCCGCTTAACTGACTAAGCCACTCAGGTGCCCCTGAGGGCATTATTCTAAGTGAAATATCAGACAAAGAGAAACATTATATGTTCTCACTTGCATGTGGAATCTAAAAAAAAAAAAAGCCAAACTCATAAAATTGGAAAACAGAATAGTGTTTGCTGGAAATGGTGGGAAGGAGGGAACAGTGAGTTGTTGGTCAGTTATAACCTTACATCTATAAGATTAATAAGTTCTGGGAATCTAATGTACAGCATAGTAATTATAATAAACAACACTATATTATATACCTGAAAATTGTTAAGAGTAGATCTTAAACGTTCCTACCATACACAGAAAAAATGGTAATTATATAAAGGGATGAAGATGTTAATTGACCTTATTGTGGTAATTATTTTGCAATATATACATGCATCAAACCATCACACAGTACATCTTAAACGTAATGTTATATGCCCATAATGACTCAGTAAAAGCTAAGGAAGTCATGAACTCTGTCCATAAGGAACTGGCAATCTATGATGTCTCTCCTTGTAAGAAACCTAAAATTTCAACAATGTAAAAGTATCACATTCTTCATTTCCTATAAATATTCTCTAATTCCAACTTTTACTGATGGCAAGAATGCAGAGACTTGCCATTTCACTGTAATCTATTTCCTTGTTTACATAGTCTTCTGTCTTTTCCACAGTCCCTATAATGGTCTCAATACCTTCTTTTCTAAAAGTTTCTCAGTATTGGGGAAGATTCTGGATATAATTCAATTACAATCCTGTGGATTATCCTAGGAAACACCCCATCACAAGACTCTGAATTGTTGTT
Source organism: Zalophus californianus (assembly GCF_009762305.2). NCBI lineage: Eukaryota > Metazoa > Chordata > Mammalia > Carnivora > Otariidae > Zalophus > Zalophus californianus. The sequence continues at coordinate 102,905,521 of NC_045602.1, read as the reverse complement.
TTCCTGCCTGGTACAGTCTAGGAATCACTACTACTGACCATTAATCCTGCCATTGGCCTCCAATCTGGACTCTGCATTCTCCAGTCTCTCCCTTTCCATTCCACATCCATCCTCAGGTTTGGGGGATGGCGAATAGCCATCAACTCAGACAAGTCAGCATGGAGCTCAAGATCCAATCATGATTGTGACACTGAATTCATCATATGACCCAGGATATCCTTTGTACCACATTTCTCATGAATGCAGGTCTTCTGGAAATCCCATATTTTCTCTCTTCCCCAAACCTTTTCTTTTTCAATTGTACTCTTTATAAATTCACGCAGACAGAACTAAAGTGTAACAATTAAAACTCATTTTTTCATCATGAAAATCACTTCCTAGAAATAATCACCACTGATTGGTACCATTCTCTCAGATACCTATTGGTGGCTCATCACTCATAAAGGAATGGTATTTATTGCCTGAAAAGAATAGTAAAGACAGAGTTGATTTTTTGAAAGAAGTGAGTTTCTGACTAGAACTTCTTACAAAGCATTGTGGAGATTAAAGTATTGGAAGTGGGAGACACCTGATGACAAGAACTATGTTTTTGAGAGAAAAACAGACCTTTTGAGTCCAAAGCCTGGATTTGAATATCAAGAGCCAAGGAGGCTGGAGGCAGAGCATAACATTTATACCATAAGCTGTAGCATAGGAAGGAATGCACAAGAATGTAAAAGTAATTTCCTGAGCTAGGTTTAATGGGAATTGTTGTGGGAGGATTAAGACCTGAGAAAAGGAAATAAAGAGAGTTGGATATTAATCTATGAGAGGGCCCTGAGCTTTTTCCTGCCTATGGTGAGATTTCCGGGGGGGTGGAGGGTAGCATCCAACTGATTTATCAGATCACATACACTACTGCTGGTGCCCTGCTCATATCCCCTCCACCAGCAGTACCCCATCCTAAGCTGCTGGGTCTTGTTTGCTAAACTCACAAGTGCCCCCTTCTTCATCTGATAGAAGATGCCTCTCCTGAGATATTATTACACTCCTCTACCCATGACTCCAAGCAGCAGCCTACAGCCAACAGCCTACAGATTCGAGGTACAACCAGGCCCCCTTGCCTCAAGATCAAAGTCTGTGGCACCATTTACTTTCAACAGCAACTTCTGGGATCATAGTGAGGCTAGACTTAGCTGAAACTACGCCCCCCCTTTTTTTAGCTTTTTCTTCCACTTGCTTCCTTCACTCCCTTATAGTACTTGTCCTCCATCTTCTAAAATCCCACATTCCCCCCAGTTCCCATCCCACAAATAACAACCAAGTTACATGAGCGGCTAAGCCAGCATCCACCCATCAAATGCATTCCTATCTCTCTCCCCAACTCTGTCACCTTGAATAAGAATGCTTGCTTTAAATCAGAGAGCTGCTCTAATTTATGAAAATCTATTTCTCTGACTCTGGTTGAAAATGCACAAAAGATAATCTCATGTATTTACATCAAATGCTCCATTTTCTTTATGCAATCTCTTGCTCATCTTCAGGTGAAAAATTTTGATTGCTTTTTTTTATTGGTGTGGAAAATAGAAGAGAGACACGTTTTCCACACTGTCAGGTTTCATAGCTCTTAGTTATGCCCATCAGTCACAGAAATAAACATCTTTAAAATATTTTCCTGCATAGTTACATTCATACAATAACAAATAAAAGCCTAGGAAGTAGTTTCCAGAACCAAGATCAAGTGAGTTACCTGACTTTAAAGGTTTTCAGATATTGATAAAAAAAAAAAAATCCAGTAATTTTTTTTTTTTTTTGACTCTTGAATCTATTAAAGATTTTAAAGGATTCTCCTGTCTTGGTACAGATGGGTAATAAGGAAAATGCCTGTTGGACCTGAGATGAGTAGACTTGTTGGCAGGAGTTTCTATACTGTCTCTCCATACCTTCTTGGGTATCAGTAGCTTTCCCACAAACTAAGGCAAGTCTTTGTTTTTGACTTAGGTTGCTTGTTTTTCTATAATTACTAAATAATTCAGAAGACAGAATTTATACAGAATAAGTTGATGGACCTTTATACGTCCACCAACAAACTTAAACTATCCCATCCCTCATCCCATTTCCTTTATGCATTCCTTCCTCCAAACGAACTACTAGCTAGTGATGTTTATCACACCTACTCATTTTAAATCATGTTCCTACCTATGTAATGGCAAAGAACACACAGAATTCTACTTTAAAAAAAAGAATTCTACTTTATGCTTTTAAACAGTAGTTGACATCACATATGCTATTTTCCTTAAACATGATTCTATACTTTTTCACACTGTTAGACCTAATACTCATTTACTCATTTCCACTTCTACATAGTGGTTATTCATAAAATTCATTCTCTTAATGAACACATTGAGGTTGTTTTCCATTTTTTGTTCTGGTAGATAATGCACCAATTCTTATATCTATCGCCTTGTGCTCATTGACAATACACTTTCTAGAATAGGTATTGCCAATTTTACCTTATTGCCAAAGTTTTCCAAAGTGATGATACCTCTTTATTCTACCACAATTACCGTAGGAGGCACTCTATTACTCCACCTTCTTTTTATTTATTTATTTTAATTTTTTTATTGTTATGTTAATCACTATATTACATCATTAGTTTTTGGTGCAGTGTTCCATGATTCATTGTTTGTTCATAACACCCAGTGCTCCATGCAGAACGTGCCCTCCTCAATACCCATTACCAGGCTAACCCATCCTCCTACCCCCCTCCCCTCCAGAACCCTCAGTTTGTTTTTCAGAGTCCATCATCTCTCATGGTTCGTCTCCCCCTCTGACATACTCCCCTTTTCTTCCTCTCCTGTTATCTTCTTCTTTTTCTTTTTTCTTAAAATATGTTGCATTATTTGTTTCAGAAGTACATATCTGTGATTCAACAGTCTTGCACAATTCACAGCGCTTACCATAGCATATACCCTCCCCAATATCTATCACCCAGCCACCCCATCCCTCCCACCCCCAACCACTCCAGTAACACTCAGTTTCTTTCCTGAGATTAAGAATTCCTCATATCAGTGAGGTCATGTGGTACATGTCTTTCTCTGATTGACTTATTTCACTCAGCATAACACCCTCCAGTTCCATCCACGTCGTTGCAAATGGCAAGATCTCATTCCTTTTGGTGGCTGCATAATATTCCATTGTGTATATATACCACTTCTTCTTTATCCATTCATCTGTCGATGGGCATCTTGGCTCTTTCCACAGTTTGGCTATGGTGGACATTGCTGCTATAAACATTGGAGTACACGTACCCCTTCGGGTCCCTACATTTGTATCTTTGTGGTAAATACCCAGTAGTGCAATTGCTGGATCGAACGGTAGCTCTAATTTCAACTGTTTGAGGAACCTCCATACTGTTTTCCAGAGGGGTTGCACCAGCTTGCATTCCCACCAACAGTGTAGGAGGGTTCCCCTTTCTCCACATCCCCGCCAACATCTGTCGTTCCCTGACTTGTTAATTTTAGCCATTCTGATGGGTGTGAGGTGGTATCTCATTGAGGTTTTGATTTGGATTTCCCTGATGCCAAGCGATGTTGAGCACTTTTTCATGTGCCTGTTGGCCATTTGGATGTCTTCTTTGGAGAAATGTCTGTTCATGTCTTCTGCCCATTTCTTGATTGGATTATTTGTTCTTTGGGTGTTGAGTTTGATAAGTTCTTTATAGATTTTGGATACTAGCCCTTTATCTGATATGTCATTTGCAAATATTTTCTCCCATTCTGTCGGTTGTCTTTTGGTTTTGTGGACTGTTTCTTTTGCTGTGCAGAAGCTTTTTATCTTGATGAAATCCCAATAGTTCATTTTTGCCCTGGCTTCCCGTGCCTTTGGCGATGTTTCTAGGAAGAAGTTGCTGTGGCTAAGGTCGAAAAGGTTGCTACCTGTGTTCCCCTTTAGGATTTGGATGGACTCCTGTCTCACGTTTAGGTCTTTCAACCATTTGGAGTCTATTTTCGTGTGTGGTGTAAGGAAATGGTCCAGTTTCATTCTTCTGCATGTGGCTGTCCAATTTTCCCAACACCATTTGTTGAAGAGACTGTCTTTTTTCCATTGGACATTCTTTCCTGCTTTGTAAAGGTGAGTTGACCATAGAGTTGAGGGTCCATTTCTGGGCTCTCGATTCTGTTCCATTGATCGATGTGTCTGTTTTTGTGCCAGTACCATACTGTCTTGATGATGACAGCTTTGTAATAGAGCTGGAAGTCCGGAATTGTGATGCCGCCAGCTTTCCATTTCGTTTTCAATATTCCTCTGGCTATTCGGGGTCTCTTCTGGTTCCATACAAATTTTAGGATTATTTGTTCCATTTCTTTGAAAAAGATGGATGGTATTTTGATGGGGATTGCATTGAATGTGTAGATTGCTCTAGGTAGCATGGACATCTTCACAATGTTGGTTCTTCCAGTCCATGAGCATGGAACGTTTTTCCATTTCTTTGTGTCGTCTTCAATTTCTTTCATGAGTATTTTATAGTTTTCTGAGTACAGATCCTTTGCCTCTTTGGTTAAATTTATTCCTAGGTATCTTATGGTTTTGGGTGCAATTGTAAATGGGAGCGACTCCTTGATTTGTCTCTCTTCTGTCTTGTTGTTGGTGTATAGGAATGCCACTGATTTCTGTGCATTGATTTTATATCCTGCTACTTTACTGAATTCCTGTATGAGTTCTAGCAGTTTTGGGGTGGAGTCTTTTGGGTTTTCCACATACAGTATCATATCATCTGCAAAGAGTGAGAGTTTGACTTCCTCTTTGCCGATTTGGATGCCTTTGATTTCTTTTTGTTGTCTGATTGCTGTGGCTAGGACTTCTAATACTATGTTGAATAGCAGTGGTGAGAGTGGACATCCCTGCCGCGTTCCTGACCTTAGGGGAAAAGCTCTCAGCCTTTCCCCATTGAGAATGATATTCGCTGTAGGTTTTTCATAGATGGCTTTTATGATATTGAAGTATGTACCCTCTATCCCTATACTCTGAAGAGTTTTGATCAAGAAAGGATGTTGTACTTTGTCAAATGCTTTTTTTGCATCTAGTGAGAGGATCATATGATTCTTGTTCTTTCTTTTGTTAATGTATTGTATCACGTTGATTGACTTGAGGATGTTGAACCAGCCTTGCAGCCCAGGAATAAATCCCACTTGGTCGTGGTGAATAATCCTTTTAATGTACTGTTGGATCCTATTGGCTAGTATTTTGGTGAGAATTTTTGCATCCATGTTCATCAAGGATATTGGTCTGTAATTCTCTTTTTTGATGGGGCCTTTGTCTGGTTTTGGGATCAAGGTAATGCTGGCCTCATAAAATGAGTTTGGAAGTTTTCCTTCCATTTCTATTTTTTGGAACAGTTTCAGGAGAATAGGTACTAATTCTTCTTGAAATGTCTGATAGAATTCCCCTGGGAAGCCATCTGGCCCTGGGCTTTTGTTTCTTGGGAGATTTTTGATGACTGTTTCAATTTCCTTAGTGGTTATAGGTCTGTTCAGGTTTTCTATTTCTTCCTGGTTCAATTTTGGTAGTTGATACATCTCTAGGAATGCACCCATTTCTTCCAGGTTATCTAATTTGCTGGCATAGAGTTGCTCATAATATGTTCTTATAATTGTTTGTATTTCTTTGGTGTTGCTTGTGATCTCTCCTCTTTCATTCATGATTTTGTTGATTTGGGTCATTTCTCTTTTCTTTTTGATCAGTCTGGCCAGGGGTTTATCAATCTTGTTAATTCTTTCAAAGAACCAGCTCCTAGTTTCGTTGATCTGTTCTACTGTTCTTTTGGTTTCTAGTTCATTGATTTCTGCTCTGATCTTTATGATTTCTCTTCTCCTGCTGGGTTTAGGCTTTCTTTGCTGTTCTTTCTCCAGCTCCTTTAGGTGTAGGGTTAGGTTGTGTATTTGAGACCTTTCTTGTTTCTTGAGAAAGGCTTGTATTGCTATAAACTTTCCTCTCAGGACTGCCTTTGCTGTATCCCAAAGATTTTGAACAGTTGTGTTTTCATTTTCATTGGTTTCCATGAATTTTTTTTAATTCTTCTTTAATTTCTTGGTTGACCCATTCATTCTGTAGTAGGATGCTCTTTAGCCTCCATGTATTTGAGTTCTTTCCGACTTTCCTCTTGTGGTTGAGTTCTAGTTTCAAAGCATTGTGGTCTGAAAATATGCAGGGAATGATCCCAATCTTTTGGTACCGATTGAGACCTGATTTGTGACCTAGGATGTGATCAATTCTGGAGAATGTTCCATGGGCACTAGAGAAGAATGTGTATTCCATTGCTTTGGGATGGAATGTTCTGAATATGTCTGTGAAGTCCATTTGGTCCAGTGTGTCATTTAAAGTATTTCCTTGTTGATCTTTTGCTTAGATGATCTGTCCATTTCAGTCAGGGGGGTGTTAAAGTCCCCCACTATTATTGTATTGTTGTCTATGTGTTTCTTTGCTTTTGTTATTAATTGCCTTATATAATTGGCTGCTCCCATGTTCGGGGCATAGATATTTACAATTGTTAGATCTTCTTGTTGGATAGACCCTTTAAGTAGGATATAGTGTCCTTCCTCATCTCTTATTACAGTCTTTGTTTTAAAATCTAGTTTGTCTGATATAAGGATTGCCACCCCAGCTTTCTTTTGGTGTCCATTAGCATGGAAAATAGTTTTCCACCCCCTCACTTTCAATCTGGGGGTGTCTTTGGGTGTAAAATGAGTCTCTTGCAGACAGCATATGGATGGGTCTTGTTTTTTAATCCAATCTGATAGCCTGTGTCTTTTGATTGGGGCATTTAGCCCATTTACATTCAGGGTAACCATTGAAAGGTATGAATTTAGTGCCATTGTATTACCTGTAAGGTGACTGTAAACTGTCTGTTGTCTGTGTTCGTTTCTGCTCTTTGCTGCTTTTAGGTTCTCTCTTTGCTTAGAGGACCCCTCTCAATATTTCTTGGAGGGCTGGTTTCATGTTTGCAAATTCCTTTAGTTTTTGTTTGTTCTGGAAGCTTTTTATCTCTCCTTCTATTTTCAATGATAGCCTAGCTGGATATAGTATTCTTGGCTGCATATTTTTCTCGTTTAGTGCTCTGAAGATATCTTGCCAGTCCTTTCTGGCCTGCCAGGTCTCTGTGGATAGGTCTGTTGCCAATCTAATGTTTCTACCATTGTAGGTTACATGTCTCTTCTCCCGAGCTGCTTTCAGGATTTTCTCTTTGTCTCTGAGACTCGTAAGTTTTACTATTAGATGTCGGGGTGTTGACCTATTTTTATTGATTTTGAGAGGGGTTCTCTGTGCCTCCTGGATTTTAATGCCTGTTTCCTTCCTCACATTAGGGAAGTTCTCTGCTATAATTTGCTCCAATATACCTTCTGCCCCTCTCTCTCTCTTCTTCTTCTGGGATCCCAATTATTCTAATGTTGTTTCATCTTATCATATCACTTATCTCTCGAATTCTGCCCTCGTGATCCTGTAGTTGTTTCTCTCTCTTTTTCTCAGCCTCTTTACTTTCCATCATTTGGTCTTCTATATCGCTGATTCTCTCTTCTGCCTCATTTATCCTAGCATTTAGTGCCCCCATTTTTAATTGCACCTCATCAATAGCCTTTTTGATTTCGATTTGGTTAGATTTTAGTTCTTTTATTTCTCCAGAAAGGGTTTCTCTAATAACTTCCATGCTTTTTTCAAGCCCAGCTAGTATCTTTAAAGTCATGATTCTGAACTCTAGGTCCGACATCGTACTAATGTCCGTATTGAGTAGGTCCCTGGCTGACGGTACTACCTCTTGTTCTTTTTGCTGAGGTGATTTCTTTCGTCTTGTCATTTTGTCCAGAGGAGAATAGATGAATGAGAGAACAAAAGGCTAACAGGTTTACAACGTCCCCAGCAAATATACTGTATACAAATCAGAAAAGACCTGAAACCAGGGGAAAGAAAGGGAAAGAAAGAAAAAAGAAAGAGAAAAAGAAAAAAAAAAAAAGATAAAAAGATAAAAACAAAAATAAAACAATTCAAAAAAGGCAGAATATGATCAAATATGATCAGGCTAGTGCATAGATCAGTGCCACATACTAGATTTTGGGCGTATTTTGGCCTGTTAGAAAAAAGTGCCTCCTAAAATTTTAGAGGAAGAAAGACATATATGTACAAAATAAGGGTTGATACAATGAAGGGATGGAAGATGACTGTAAAGATGAAAATTATAAAAGATTTTATAAAAGGACTTGGTAAGATAAGTTGTTTGAAAAAAGAAAGAAGATTTAAGGAAAAAAAAAAAAAGAAAAAGGGAGAGAATGTGATCAGGCAGGAGACTAGAACAAAGCCATACACTAGTGGTTTAGGGTATATTTTGATCTGTTAGAAGAAACTGTACCTCAAAATTTTAAAGAGAGAACAACTTATATATATATGCCAAAAACAAGGATAACTACTATGAAGGGATAAAATATGACTCTAAAAATGAAAAAAAAATAAAAAATGTTTTTTTTTTAAAAAAAAGGGATTTATAAGATGTTGGTTGAAAAAGGGAAAAAGAAAAAGAAAAAAAAAGTCAACAAAAATTAACTTTGATGATATAATGAATCATGGTATAAAAAAAAAAAAAAAAAAAAAAAGAAGCCATGAATCTATGTGCAGTATTCCCCTAGCGCTGGAGTTCTCCTATTCTCCTTGATCGATCAACTTGGTCTTGGCTTGCTGGCTGTTTGTGTTGATCTTCTGGGGGAGGGGCCTGTTGCTGTGGTTTCCAAATGTCTTCGCCGGAGGCGGAATTGCCCCGCCCTTGTCGGTCCGGGCTAAGGAAGCTGCTCCAGTTTGCTCTCAGGAGCTTTTGTTCCCTGCAAGCTCTCGGTACAGCTTTGGAGGACCAGGGCGAAAATGGCGGCCTCCCAGTCTCCGCCCGGAGGAGCCGAGAACTCGGGGCCCCACTCCTCAGTGCGCCCCCAGAGAAAAGCAGTCACTCCCGTGTCCCCGGTCTCTGGCCGCACTCCGTGCTCACCCGGCCTGTGATCGAGCGTTGCTATCTCTGGCACCCGACCCCGTTCGGAGTCTCCAAATCCAGCAGATCCCTGCAGTGCGCTCCCGCACCGCTCCTCCCCGGGAAGGAAGGGGAGTCTTCCCGGATCTGCTGCTTGTTGGGTCCTTGCTGGGGGAGCCGTGCCCTGACTGGGCCGCAGATCACAGTTTATGGCAACCCCGAGCTGAGAGCCCGCGACTCTGCTCCGTATCTGCAGCCGGCTTCCCTGCCCCGACACCTGGGAGCTCTGCCGCACTCAGGCACCCCCGGTCTCTCTGTGACCCCAAGGGTCCTGAGACCACACTGTCCCGGGAGGATTCCACCCCCCGCTTAGCCACTGCAGCGACGTCCCTCTGCCGAGCCAACTTTTAAAAGGTTCGATTTTGTGCTCCACGGCTCTAGCACTTGCCAGAAGCGGCCGGCGGAGGCCCCTCCCCCGCCGTCTATCCTCCCGAATATCGCCTCGGATTCACTTCTCCGCACGTCCTACCTTCCAGTAAGTGGTCGCTTCTCTGTTCAGAGAGTTGTTGCTACTCTCCTGTTCGATCTCCTGTTGAGTTCGTAGGTGTTCAGAATGGTTTGATCCCTATTCAGCTGAATTCCTGAGACCAGACAAAATCTAGGTCTCCTACTCCTCTGCCATCTTGCTCCGCCCCCTCCACCTTCTTTTTAAAAGGTCATATTTTACTTTACTATACTGATTGGTATAAAATTATTTTTATCTGTTTTAACTTCCTAGATTATATCTAAGATTAGGCATTTTCATATATTTATTGGACGTTACTTTTTCCTTGCCTATGAATTCTTTGTTCATGACCTTTCTTAATGCTTAAGTCCTTTAATCCTTTTCTTAGAGCTGTCAACATTTATATATATCTTTGAAAGCAAGTTTTTGACAATTTAGATATGTTTAAATAGTGTCTCAGTCTGTGACTTATCTTTTTTTACTTTGCATAGAATATCTTACAAAGCATAGAAATTTTTATTTATGGTGTCATTTCTACACAAATCCCCCCAAAATTCGGTATCATGAAACCACAAATCACTTGTTTGCTCAAATTCTGTCGATTGGCAATTTGGGCAGGGCTCATCTCTGCTCTCTGTGGTTTCAGCTGGTTTCACTCATGTGTTTGTGGCTACTGGCAGGTCTGTTGGGGAACAGTTAGTCCCAAATGGCCTCACTCATATGTCTAGCAATTGGATGAGACTTTTGGATGGGGAAATTTGGTCCTCCTCTACATGGTGTCTAGCCATATCTAGCTCAGACTTCCACACACAGCAAACTGGCTCCGAGAGAGTAGAGTTACAAGCTTTGTATCTCTTGAGGCCTCAGCCTGGAAGTCATCAATATCAGTCCCATTGCTTTCTATTGCTCAAAGCAAGTTGCAAAACCGGCTCAGATTCAAGATAGTAGAGCCACAGCCTTTTGATGGGCAAAGCATTAACATCACACTGCAAAGAGGAGTCATGCCAGGATAAGAAGAATTTGCAATCTACTTACTATAAATATAATGTATTTCTAAATATTTTAATTCAAATTCTATATTTTTAATGTTTTCAATAAGATATCCTCTCATTCTGATTACATATTTACCCATGTTTTCTTTTAGAGTTTTGTTTTATACATTTAAGGTATCTAATCCAACTGAAACGATTTCTGTGTATGGTGTGAACTAATTTCATGTCTTTTGATATGTATAACCAATCTTTCCAATAGCCTTCATCATTTCAGTGACTTATGATAGTACTTCTTCTTCATATTTAGCAATTACATTGATTAAGGAGAACTCATGAGGCAACAGCAGATGAGAACTCTTATTTTCCTCTAATGCCCAAACATTCTCTTCCCTGAGTTTGGGACTGACTATAAGATAAAGAACTGAAGTAGATGAATCTCAAAATACCAGCTTTTTGCTAGATAAAAGCTGGATTAAAGGACACGACTTAGATGTTTAGCATCAAAGGGCTTCCTAACTTCAAGCCCCAAAATTAGACCTGCCAACTTATCCAGAGCAGTTCTGAACAATCGCAGCATTAACTCCTAATGAAGTTTGGAGTTTACTCTCATGCTGGGTTGGACATGCTAACTACTAAACAAGGTATGCAAGGGGCTAAAATAATTGGAGAAAATTTAATTGCTTGAATGTAAGCAAGTAAACTATGAGGCTAAGATTTTGCCCAAGGAACAGGTTAATTGCATTTTCCCCTACATTATTGGTGCTACTGTAAATAATCATAACAACAGATAACAGTTTTGAACACACAAACCATGTGGTAGGCACCTTACATGACTTAATCATCAAATCAAATTTATGAGGTGAATTAGTCCAGGTCCTCTAAGAAACAGACACCAAAATAGGATTAGATGTGCAAGCAATTTATTAGGGGAAATTCCTATGATGGAAAATTAGGAGTCAGAGGAGGATGAGAAAGCCATCAGACCCCAGGTAAAGGAGAGAGGAAAGATATGAAGATTTAGTGGATGGATCTTTGCAGTGCCCATTCTAAGACACTGTCTCAAGGCTAGTGGGGAGTCTATACTGGATTTCTCCTGCTGCTATAACAAACCACCACAAATTTCATGGCTTAAAACAACACAAATGTAGTATCTTAGAGCTCTGAAAGTCAGAAATCCTGAAATAAAGTTATTGGCAGAGCTGCATTCCTGCTGAAGGATTTAGGAGAAAATTCATATCCTTGCCTTCTCTAGCTTTTAGAAGCCACCTGGATTTCCTGGCTTGTAGCTCTCCATGTTCAAGGCCAGCAGGGTAGCATCTTTAAACCCATCCCTCTCTGCACTATGTCTGACCTCTGTTCTGTCATCCCATCTCCTTTTCCAGACTTTGACCCTTTTACCTCCCTCTTAAAAAGACTCTTATCATTATACTGGCAGCCAAGATAATCCAGGATAATCTTCCTATCTTGATATCCTTAATCACACTTGCAAAATTCCTTTTGCCATCTATAACATATTCACAGGCGCTGAATATTAAGATGTGGACCTCTTTAGGAGGAACTATTATTCTGTTTACCACAGAGTCTTCAAGCTCAATCATCCTTAAGGGCATCCCTGCATCTTCCTTAATATCCCTGCTGTTCTCACTCATTGACTGGGAGCAGCCCAGGAGAAGACTCATTGAACACAGTCAGAAATCTGAAAGACTCATTTTCATGGCTGCCACATGAAGCAAGTAAAGGAAATGAGGATGTAGACAGGCTGCTTAACTTCTATAAAAACACAGAGCCAGTGAAAAATTTCTTTCTCTCATCTCCATTTCTCAGTGTCTTTTTTCTTTTTGAATGCTCTGCTTTGGTATGTGAACATACTGTTTTCCCTAGGATCCTGTAAGACTTGGTAAATTTTCTCCTAGTATATCTAATAACTAGTTACTCAAAATGGCAAGTTCTAAGTTTTCCTCGTTAGTATAGTGGTGAGTATCCCTGCCTGTCAAAATGGCAAGTTATAAAAAATGATCTAAAATCATCGGGAGGATAAAGAATCCCCCTTCCCCCCATGAACCCTATTCTGCCTTCTTCAACCAATGACAATTCCTAAGGAAACTGAAAATTAACAACTGAAATCCTGGTTCCCAGGCAACTCTGGCCTATCCTTAGTTGCTCCCTGAGTACACCACAAAGAGCTTTGACGTTACCTTCCTCCAAACAACAGAGAGCGTAGGTCCTGGAACATAGTATCAGTGGTCTCCTTCAACAGTCAACACAAATATGCAAAAATATGTGGGTTCCAAAAGAATCTGGCTTTATATAGACTATTGTACGTAAATAAACTTAAATGCTGTGTCACAATAAATATATTCATTCTGTCAAACCCAATTGGTATCAATGCTAGCTATTATTTATCATAATTCTAAGGAAGAAATCGTGAGAATTCTAAAGGATAGCTGTATATGAAGCCATTTCCCCACAAGAATTCAAGAAGTTTCTAAAATAAAGCATTGGATTGAAAATACAAATTTTCCCTCCACCATTAGAAAAAAATCAAAGAGACAGTCTATCAAGAAAAAAATCTCTATACAGAAATAAAATACTGAATGTTCTGAACACATGGTACACAGAGGCTGATCATTGTCAAAGAACAGCATCACCGTTAAGAAAACTGGTAGGATTTTATAACTTTCCCGTTAAAATCAAAGAACTATCAAAAAAGAAAAAGAAAATTGGCAGAAGTCCTTATGAGATTATTAGACCAAACTTTCTAATATTTCGTTCTTCCATACTAAACTCTGACCAGTAATACAGGGCCATAGGTTTATTCTATATCATCCTATCACTAAAAATCTCAACAAAATTTAAAGACTGAAGTCAGTTATTGATCCATCTCATTAACCACGTGCTATACCAGATAGTTAAAAATGATGTTTTGGGATGCATTTATTTTATTTCAAAAATATGGAAATATCTGAATCTAAATGACCCCAATTTTGGTATTTTTAGGAAAGTCTCAAAATAATTCATGAGTACAAATGTTTATAAAGATGCTCAGAGGTTTATTTCCTGGTCTGATGTATACACATCAATAATAAAGATAAAGAGATTTCAGATAATACAATGAGGAGGAAAAAAGTCAATCTTATTTCTGGGAAAATCTGCAGTCTGTTTTTCATGAGAAAACAACAGAATATGGACTTTGGCTTCCCTCCCCTTTATTCTTCCCAGGGATGCAATCCTTTCTACCCCAAAGACCTTTCTCCACTTTGATGCTCTTGGTGGCTGACCTTGACCTCTCCTGACAGAAGAATTGCCTGGGGCAAGGATTCTACTTCCCAGCAAGGCTGCAGCATCTGCTTTTTTTCTTAAATCATCAGTGAGACCAGGGTGGGAAGAAGGAAAAGAAGGCCCATCAGTGGGATTCATCTTTACCCTACGTGGCTTGTGCTTTTTCTTTCACTGTGCACACAAATAGCTCCTTTAGAACCTGGGAGCTGAAAGAAATATATACATGTATGTATACATATATATACACATGTATATATATATATATATTAGATTTTATTTATTTGACAGAGAGAGACATAGCGAGAGAGGGAACACAAGCAGGGGGAGTGGGAGAGGGAGAAGCAGCCTTTCCACGGAGCAGGGAGCCCGATGAGGGGCTGGATCCCAGAACCCTGGGATCATGACCTGAGCTGAAGGCAGACGCTTAATGACTGAGCCACTCAGGAGCCCCTGAAAGAAAATATTTTAAAGGAGTATGCTGAGTTTTACAAAAGCCATTGCTTTGCTCCATGTGCTATTTCTTCTCAGGGCTGAACAACATTCATCAACTCATTAACAAATGTATCCTTTGTTACTTTTCATTTTTTATTAGTCATTTCTGTTTGATCTCCTATGTCATACTGAAGACTTATCAGAAAGAAATATCTGCCACAAGTGTTGCTGAGCCCAAAGAGGGAATCAAGAGACTAAGTTCAAACTATGCGGTGAGTGCAAAATTTGACTCACACAATGAAAGGATATGATTTTTATGTTTTAATGATCAATACCTGTGATCTTATTTAAAAAAATATTTACTGTGCCATGAACTTAAACTGATTCACTATGTAACTGAAAATTTTCTTGGGGCAGTAAATCAATATTTACTGTAGCTACAATAGTATTACTGATAGCAACTAACATTGATTGGTCACTTAGCATGGAAGGAGCATGGTACTATGTACAATAATATGCATTCCACTTTTTATTTTATTTTTAAAGATTTTATTTATTTGACAGAGAGAGACAGCAAGAGAGGGGACACAAGCAGGGGGAGTGGGAGAGAAAGAAGCAGGCTTCCCGCTGGGCAGGGAGCCCGAGGCGAGGCTCCATCCCAGGACCCTGGGATCATGACCTGAGCCGAGGGCAGACGCTTAAGGACTAAGCCATCCAGGAGCCCCTGCATTCCATTTTTTAAAATCCTTTCAACAATCGTATGAGGTAAATGTTGTTTACTTTATAGGTAAATAAACTGATACTAAAAGATGAACTTGCCCGCCTCCTGGTTTGTAAACAGTGGAGTGGAAATTAACACCAGAACCCCCAACCCATGCTGTGAACCATTATTTTATACAACCCCAATGAATGTCCTTCAATTTCCTCACAGTGATTCGAAGAAAGTTCATACAAGGAGAGGGAGTTTTCTAATGGTGACCAAGAACACATTCACAATCTGTTCAGATATGTGTCAATTTCTCTTTACTCTTTAGTCAAAAATCAATGTTTATGCCACAGATGATCAATTTCAGGTTACATGACACATATGTGTTACAGGACACAAGAGCAGAGGACAAAGGAATCTGACATACTATTAACGATATCATTGAAACCTCTCCAACCTCTTTAGATTCAATGCTTCTGAAACATTAGCACACATAAGAGTTATCTAGAAGGCTCATTAAAAATCAGATCCTGGGCCTCATCCTCAGAAATTCTGATTCAATAGGTCTGGGGCAGGGCCAAAGAATTTGAATTTCTACTAAGGAACCAGGTACTGCTGATGCTGCTAATCTATAACTTCACCTTGAGTAGCATTGGTCTATTTGATAGAAATAATAACCTCCTATCTATTGGCAAGTTCAGTTTTGCTGAAGACAAAGGTCTAAATCTTTAACGGAATCATGGAAGAGCTTGCTTGAAATGGAAGCTGCAGAATGTCAACACCATAAATTCTTATTTGTCTGGTAGATTACAGACCACACTTTAAGAAATTAGTACTGATCTCTAAATCAGTAAGTGAGAAACTTTGATGTACCGTTGGAACTTTCTTTCCCCATTACCAACTAGGGTCTAGAAAATATCTGAAGTTTTCCCATTTAGTGTCCCATAAACTTGTAGTAATTTAGTCCTCTGGGTGCCCCTTGCATTAGATTACATCCTCATCTTCACAACTCAATAAACATTTTCTTCATGCCTGCAAGCACAGACATCACTCAAGGTGTTGGAAGCAGAGTGAAGAAGGGAATATAAAATGTTTGCATCAACTTATAATTCTCTCTGCTATTTCAGAATCCCAGTCACTTGGGGGAAACTACAAACCTCTAACCTCATGCCTACAACCCCTTTCCCTGGGGTAGATCCTATTTTCAGCATCCTTGCCATCAACTAGATAGCACTGTGATATGATACAGACATCCCACTAGAGGGCAAGGACTGTTCCTGCCTAGAAGTCACATTCTCACCTCCCACTCTCTTACAAATACTGACCCCTGGGAACCAGAATTCATTAGGCCTCCATGAATAAGAAGATTTGGAATTCTGGCCCCTCAAATGGTAATTCCTTGCTTGCAAAATGTTAATTTCTCTCAGTCAGTTTCAGATAACCCTTCATTTCTGTCAGGCATTGCCAGCATGGGCCAGGCCAACTATGACAATCTCAGAACACACAGCCTTCTCATCTCACTCGTCAGATTCGTGCTGTGGTAGAATTGATTCTGTTTCAACTGGTAAACTCTCTGGGGGAAAATTGGGAGCCAGCGATTCAGAAAAGAAGTGTGGAGGAAGCAGAAAGAGCTTATACTTCAGAGAATCAGAACTACCATCCTCATTCTACCACCCAATATCTGTGTGATCATACACAAGTTTAGCATCCCCAAGATTCATTTTCCTCATCTAGTAGAACTGCTGTGATCATTAATGAGATCAAGTTGGTAAAGTTCCTAACACAGTGCCAGGCATGAAACAGGAAATTGAAAATGGTCACTGCAGTAGATGATTGCAAAAGGAGCCCTAGTTTTCCACCCCTTCCCATATTCGTCAGCTTGGGCTGTCATAACCAAATACCTTAGACTGGGTGGCTTGAACAACAGAAAATTTTCTCACAGTTCTGGAGGTTGTATGTCTGAGATCAGGGACCCTCAACATCTGAATTGGAGTGGGGGAACAATTCAGCCCACAGCACCTCTATACAATGTGACTTTGCTGTTCCTCCCATCAAGAGGCCGTATCTATTCCTCCAACTCCCAAATCTGGATGGTCTGAGACTTGAAGTGGCCAAAGTATATAGCAAATGTGATGGAAACCAGTTCTGAGTCTTGGCCTCAAGAAGCCCTATGAGCCTCTACTCAGTCTCCTAGATCCCTGCCACGCTGCCATATGAATAAGTCTTCAGACTTGCCTGGTGGATGAGAGAGACTTCATGGAGCAAAGCTGAATCAGCCATTACCCTGGCAAAGTCTTCAGATTTATGCATAGTTCGGAGTAGGCCAGCAAATCAACCTTATGGACCTGAAACTATCAACAAAGGTGTGAGGAAACCCAGCCAAGATCAGTCAGCCTGGCCCTCATCAGTGGAACCAAAAAGCTGATCTTCAGACTCTTGAAAAGCAGTTAATAGTTATTATTTTAAGCTACTAAGTTTTAGGGTTGTTCTACAACATCATTGTATAAATGAAGGAACTGGGGGAAATGACTGCAAAGTTTGTTCAATGTTATTCACCAAAAATCAAAATTAAAATCTCTTTGTCCATTTTAACTCCTTTCTCTCCCAGTACTCCCAACACAAGTCTAATCAATCAGCAATCCAACATGTCCCAGTGACTTGGATGTAGAGGTCCTGTGGATCTGCTGGGATGAATGCACTTCCCATGGCTTTTTCCAGGGGGAAAAAGCCACATGAAGAGTCCTCCTAATATCAGCTTATGTCCAGCCTGTCTTTGGGGTGGACAACTGTCTAGGACCAGTTCTGGGTCAGATCACACAACTGCAATGGTTTCCTGATTCTCTCCAAAGCTGAAAAGGCCTGTGGACACAATGTTGTCCACTACTTAGCTCCTATTCTTAAACTGGCCCTGTATCATCCAGAGGATTTGGTATCTATTCCACTCCCCAGGCTGTTTCTTCCTCCTGTCAGGCCAGTAACTGGATGTTATGATTGTGTTCTTCACCACTGTATCACTAACAGTTGGTTCATCAAGTGTTTTTTTTTTTTTTTTAAGTGCTTTTAAAACACGTGTTCAGTGAGAATAAAAACTGGATTAATGCTTTTCCCAGTGAAAAGATCACTTTTCACTCTTCCATCTTTTAATTTTTGTGTTTTTGTAAAAACCAGTTTGACAATCACATTATTTGTACCTCTCCAGGAGCATGTTACCTTTCTGCATTTTTCATAATTGTCTATCTGTGTGACCTTTGGAATAGTGTCTAATGCTCAAGTCTTTCTCCATCCCACAGTGCCATAAAACCTTCGAGATAAATTGGATTTAAATTCTGAAGCACAGTCACAAATGAAAGCTTGTTCCATGCTATATTGGAGCCATAGTATATAAATTCCTTGGGTCCTAAATAAGGAATAAATTTTAAAAGCTAGCTAACCTAAAAAATTCAAGACACCACAAGCAGCTTGGAGATCTACTGAAGTGAAAAGAATGGAAAAACGCATCTGTCTGCTATGTATGATATAATGTTGTATAACAAACTATCCCAAATTCAGTGGGTTACAACACACATTTGTCCCTTGTTCACATGTTTTCAGGAGATCTGGGGTTTGACTGAACTAGGCTGGGCTCAACCATACTCAAATCCAGGCAGTTTGGTCCAGATCTGATCTACATGGCTCCCATCCTTTAGGGACCAGTGGCTATTGGAGGCAGATTCTCCTCATGATAAAAGACAGGAGCACAAGAAGTCAAGCTCAGCCACAGGGCATATTAAACTTCTTCATGCAGAAGATCCATGAACATTCCACTAGCCAAAGTACTTCACAGAGCCAAGCTCAACATCAAGGGTAAGGGAAGTAAACTATTCACTGCAGTGGGAAAAGCTATAAATACATAGAGAATAGGATTCCAGGAAGGGGTCAATCATGGGGAGCAGTAATATAACACCTGCGGTTGGGAAATTAATGAATGGCAAGCAGAAGTTTTTGGAGTTCACTAGAACTAAGACAAGTATTTCAATTCCAAGATGCTGCTTCATCATCACTGAATATATATAAATCCATGACTTTAGATACATTCAAGGCTATGGGTTACTTGAAAAGAAATATGGCATTATAATTAAATCCCTAGGTAGTATGTACTTCAGAGAGCAATACAGAAAATACATTTCTACCCCTTTTTCTTCCGTTCAGCTGAATTATAATCACCAAAAATAGCTGTTTAATTTGTAAATGGCACCATTAACTGGAAACAGCTTTGGTATCAATTATTGAAAGAAAATTTCTGTTAAAGCATGCATTTTCTGTTTTAAGAACTGCCTCCGAGATCAAAAAGTCTTTAGTTCAAGTAAGATGCATTACTGTCTAATATGCCATAGAGTATAGATAATCTTGAAAATGTGTAGGAGGTATGAATTTGCTACCACTACAATTCAAAGTCAAAGAAATGTTACATTTCTTTATGTTCTTTCAATCACATTAAATCTAACTTCAAATCTGGAGGGAAATTAAATCTTCCTCATTATTTTTTTTTATTTTTTTTTAAAGACTTTATTTATTTATTTGAGAGAAAGAATGAGAGAGAGAGAGAGAGCACATGGGAGAGGGGAGGGTCAGAGGGAGAAGCAGACTCCCCGCCGAGCAGGGAGCCTGATGCGGGACTCGATCCGGGGACTCCAGGATCATGACCTGAGCCGAAGGCAGTCGCTCAACCGACTGAGCCACCCAGGCGCCCAAATCTTACTCATTATTAGGAGCTATCCCATAACTCTCCCTTCACCCTGCTTCATTTCCTCCACCCTCACTTGGCATTGCCTTGAATGGTACTGGGGATCTTAGGCAGAACAAAACACTTGGGGAGTATATGCTGATCTCCAGCACACATTAGTAACCAGTAAATTCTTCATCTTCCAGCTAAACAAGTCCCTAAAGCCTGAGAGCTCTGCAATTTTCCAGACATCTCAGGACAAAATTCTTCATGAGCTGTGGAATTCCATCCACTCCATCCAACCTCCTGGAGGGACCACACAGCTATCACCTCTATGTTGCTGCTGAGTTTTTGTCTCCTCAAACTGAAATACCTGACTACCTTCTTGGGGGATATTGCATAATCTTATTAAGTTTTAGCTTTTAAAACACAGAACAAAATATATTTTCTCCAAGGGATTTTTTTGCTCAAAAACAAAAGTTTCAGCTGAGGCAAAGAAACGGGGAAAAGAGGTCTACTTACTCTGAAAGAGGGTATGTTGGGTGGGAATACACAGTGCAAAATGCTATTGACCTTCATTCTGTTTGCTTATTACATATCAATGGATTCAAAGCACAAATTAGTAAATCTATAATTATCTTGTCACTAACCTATTTATTTCACTATATTTTATGTCAGCTTCAGAATGAATTGCTTTATGTGCTTCCATTTCTTCCATATTATTTTATTCAGTAGAACTGTTAATTAAAAAGCTTTATTAACATAGATACATTTTTGTTTGTTAGTTATAATATACATTTCTATCATCTATTTCCTTTTTTTTCCTCTCAGCAGTTTCAATCTGTAGACCAGAAATTAATTTTAGCAGCTTCTGAGAAACCCCACACACAGCAAAAACTAGAATGTCAAGATCGCACAAGAGGATACCTCACAGCTTTTTAATTTCTTTTAGAATAAACTACAGAGCACTAAAAAATGAGAGCACATTTCAATCTTGCAATAACTAGATTTATAGTAGAGGGAAACTTTAATTCATTCTTAAAACTGCATGCTAATTTTTTTTCATTCTTAGTCATTTAATTAATAAATGAAGTGCTGGAAATTTTCTTCAGTCAAAACAAAGGTTAAACCTTTCTCCAATGCTACCCTATGTCAACCACTAATTAAATTTTATATGTAGGATCTATAACATACATAGACACACACACACACACACACACACACACACACACGTCTCTAAGGTATGTAACTAACTTCAGTTATCATCCTGATCTAAAGCAACATAAGATGTAGCCTTCAGTTATATACAGAAGAGGGTATATACAAACCTGACAGTAACTATATCAAAAACCACTAATATGCAAATAAAAAAGGAAATCCAAATATATCACAAAAGAAAAAAAATCAGCAAAACAAGAGAGAAAGGACCAGAGAAAATCTTCAAAAACAATAAAATGATAATAAATACATATCAATAATTACTTTGAATGTAAATGGACTAAACATTCCAGTCAGAAGACGTGCGGTGATAGAATGGATAAAAAACAAGACCCACCTGTATGCTGCTTACAAGACATTCATTGTAGACCTAAAGACACCTGCAGATTGAAAGTAAGGGGATGGAGAAACATCTATAATGCAAATGGGTATCAAAAGAAAGTCAGAGTAGCAATACTTATATTGGACAAAATAGACTTTAAAACAAAGACTGTTAAAAAGAGACAAGAACACTACAATAATAAAGGGGACAATCCAACAAGATATAGTAATTGTAAATATTCATGCACCCTAAACATAGGAGTACCCAAATACATAAAGCAGTTAATAACATAAAGGAACTAAGTAGCAGACCTTAACACCCCATTTACATCAATGGACAGATCATCTAAACATAAAATCAACAAGGAAATCATGGTTTTGAATGACACACTGGAACAGATGGATTCGGCAGATATATTCATAACATCTCACCCTAAAACAGCAGAATACACATTCTTTTCAAGTGCACATGGAGCATTCTCCAAAACAGATCACCTTTTAGCCCACAAAACCGCCTCAAATTCAAGAAGATCAAAGTCATACCATGCATCTTTTGTGACCAAAGCACTAGGAAAATAGAAGTCAACCACAAGGAGAAATCTGGAAAGACCACAAATACATGGAGGTTAAATAGCATGCTACTCAGCAATGAATGGGTCAACCAGGAAATCAAAGAAATAAAAAAGTACATGGAAACAAATGAAAATGAAAACACAACTGTTCAAAACCTTTGGGATGCAGCAAAAGCAGTTCTAAGGGGGAAGTTTACAGCTAAAAAGGCCTACCTCAAGAAGAAAAATCTCAAACAACCTAACCCCACACTTAAAGGAGCTATAAAAAGAACAAAACTCAAAACCAGCAGAAGGAAAAAAAAAAAACAATAAAGATTCGAGCAGAAATAAATTATATATGGGCACCTAGGTGGCTCAGTCAGTTGAGTGTCTGCCTTCCGCTCAGGCTGTGATCCCAGGACCCAGCCCCACATCCATCTCCCTGCTCAGCGGGGAGTCTGCTTCTCCCTCTCCCTCTGCCTCTCCCCCACTCATGCTTGTGCACATTAATATATAAAATCTTTGGGAAAAAATGATACATAAACAAAAAAAACACACAAGAACAAAATATAACAGATCAATGAAATCATTAACTGATTGTTTTAAAAAAGAATTGATAGACCTCTAGACAGACTTATCAAGGAAAAAAAGAGAGAGAAAGCACTCAGAATCACAACTGAGAGAAACCACCACCACCACCACAGAAATACAATTATAAGAGATTACGAAAAACTATATGCCAACAAATTGGACAACCTAGAAGAAATGGATAAATTTCTAGAAATATATAAACTACCAAAACTGAAACAAGAAATAGAAAATTTGAATATACCAATAACCAGCAAAGAAATCAAGTCAGTAAACAAACTCCCAACAAACAAAAGTCTGGAACAGATGGCTTCAAAGGCCAATTCTACCAAAAATTTAAGGAGTTAGTATCTATTCTTCTTAAACTATTCCAAAAAAAAGAAAAGGAAGGAAAACTTCTAAATTAATCCTATAAGGCCAGCATTATCCTGATATCAAAACCAGATAAAGGCACCACTAAAAAAGAGAACTATAGGCCAATACCCCCGATGAACATAGATGCAAAAATCCTCAATAAAATACCAGCAAATCAAATCCAACAATACATTAAAAAAAATTCACCATGATAAAGTGGGATTTATTCCTGGGTTGCAAGGGTGGATCAGTATTTCCTAATCAATCAACATAATACATTACATCAATAAGAGAAAGGATAAGAACCATATGATCATTTCAATAGATCAAGAGAAAGCATTTGACAAAGTACAACACCCATTCATGATAAAAACCCTCAATAAAGTAGGTTTAAAAGAAACATACCTCAACATAATAAAGGACATATATGGAAAACCCATAGCTAACATCATCCTCAACGAGGAAAAACTGAGAGCTTTTCCCCTAAGATCAGGAATACGACAAGGATGTCCACTCTCGCTACTTCATTCAACATAGACTGGAAGTCCTAGCCTCAGCAATCAGATGATAAAAGGAAATAAAAGACATCCAAATTAGTAAGGAAGAAGTAAAATCTTTCACTATTTGCAGATGATATGATACTATATAAAGAAAACCCCAAGTACTCCACCAAAAACTGCTAGAACTGATAAAGGAATTTAGTAGTCACAGGATACAAAATAAATGTACAGAAACCTGCATTTCTATACACCAATAATGAAGCAGCATAAAGAGAAATCAGGAAAACAATCCCATTTACAACTGCACCAAAAATAATAAGATACTTGGGAATAAACCTAACCAAAGAGGTGAAAGAGCTGTAGTCTGAAAACTATAAAACACTGATGAAAGAAATTAAAAACAATACATTCCATGCTCATGGATTGGAAGAACACTGTTTAAATGTCTATACTACCCAAAGCAATCGACACATTTAATGTAATCCCTATCAAAATACCAACAACATTTTTCACAGAGCTAGAACAAAAAAATCCTAAAATTCACATGGAATCACAAAAGACCCCAAGTAGCCAAAGCAATCTTGAAAAAGCAAAGCAAAGCTGGGGCGTCACAATTTCAGACTTCAAGTTCTATTACAAAGCTGTAGTAATCAAAACAATATGGTACTCGCACAAAAACAGACGCACAGATTAATGGAACAGAATAGAAAACCCAGAAATAAACCCACAACATATGGTCAATTAATCTTCAACAAAGCAGGAAAGAATATCCAGTGGGGAAAAAGCCGGTCTCTTCAACAAATGTTGGGGAAACTGGACAGGAACATGCAAAGGAAACAAGCTGGACCACTTTCTTTTATGATACACAAAAATAAATTCAAAATGGATTAAAGACCTAAATGTGAGACGGGAAACCATAAAAATCCTAGAAGATAACCCAGGCAGTAACCTCTCTGACATCAGCTGTAGCACCTATTTTCTAGATATGTTTCCTGAGGCAAGGAGGAAAAAAAAAAAAGGAAAAATTAACTTTCAGGACAACATCAAAATAAAAAGTTTCTGCACAGCAAAGGTAACAACAAAAGTAAAAGATAACCAACAGAATAGGAGAAGATATTTGCAAATGACATTTCCAATAAAGGGTCAGCATCCAAAATAAAGAATTTTACAACTCAACAGACAAAAAACATAATTAAAAATGGGCAGAAGGCATGAACAGACATCTCTCCAAAGATGACATCCAGATGGCCAACAGATACATGAAAAGATGTTCATCATCACTTACTATTGGGGAAAAGTAAATCAAAACCACAATGAGATCACCTCACACCTGTCAGAATGGCTAAAATCAATAACACAAGACACAAGTGTTGGCAAGGATGTGGAGAAAAAGGAGCACTCATACACCATTGGTTGAAATGAAAACTGCTGCAGCCACTCCAGAAAACAGTACGAAGGTTCTTCAAAAAGTTAAAAATAGAACTACCTTATGATCCAGCAATTACACTACTGGGTATTTACCCAAAGAATACAAAAACAGTAATTCAAAGGGATACATGCACCCCTATGTTTATAGCAGCCTTATTTACAATAGCCAAGACATGGAAGCAGCCTAAGTATCCATCGATTGATAAATGGATAAATAAGCGGTATATATACACAATGGAATACAATTCAGCCATAAAAAAAAATGAAATCTTGCTACTTGCAATGACATGGATGGAGCCAGAGAGTATAATGCCAAGTGAAATAAATCAGAATGACAAATACCATATGATTCTACTTATGTTTGGAATTTAAGAAACGAAAAGGAAAAAAATAAGACAAAGCAGAAAACACTCTTAAGTGAAAAAACTGATGGTTACCAAAGGGCAGGTGGGTCAGGGGATGGGTTAAAATAGGTGATGTGGATTAAGGATGTCATGATGAGCACTGGGTGATGTATTGAATTGTTAAATCACTATATTGTACACCTGATACTAACACTATTAACTGGAATTAAGACCTAAAAAAAAAAAATGTAGTCCTCATTTCCACATATCCCCAATCTAACGTAAAATTTGACTAATATTTGTAAAATTCATTAATTCATTCAACAACTACTTATATAGCACCTACCATGTGCCAGGTGAAAAATTTTAAACTACAAGACAAAACACAGTATGGGATAAAAAGCACAATGTAGGTTCACTCTTATTGATTCAAAGACAGTTGAGATATAAAATAATGTATTTTAACTACTGAAGCCTCACTGCTATATTCACTTCAAAATATACAATGAAAAACCCTCTCCTCATCTGTATGAGCCAAGCAATCATTCAGTTATTTCCATATTTTCTTGATTCAATTAAATTTTACTGAATGCACAGCACTGTTAAGCTCCGGGAATACAACCAAGAACAAGATAGTCATGATCCCTACCTTCACGATGCTTACAGTCTTTAAATTACATGTGACTATAAAACCATTAAAATACAAATACCAGAATGGACACATCCAACTAATATATCTTGTTTCAAAATATACATCATGGAATTTTATATTGGGAATATTTACCTCCTTTGAGATTTTTTTCAGAGCCTAATTATGTTTAACCAAATACTATCCAATTAAATTCCACAGCATGGTGCTCAGAATTTTTTGCATTAGTTAAGTAACCAATTTCAGTGATTAATCCCCCCAAAAGTTCCTTTTTCCCCTCAAAGCCCAAACTGAATGTCTGATTGGACAGGAGGTTTGTATGCTCATTCAGGGCCCAGTTTCCTTTCATCTTACTCACTTTCTTCCACCTAGATTGTCAGATGGAGAGGAGAGAGCACAGTGGATTGTAGGAGGTTTTCATGGTCCAGGCCTAAAGACCGCATACACTGATTGATCACATTCCTCTCACCACATGCAGTCACATGACCAACTAACTGCAAGGGAGGCTAGGAAATGTAGTCTAAGGTAAAGCCCAGGGGAAAGAGGAAATTGGTTTTAGTGAGCACATAGCATTTCACCGCCACAGCTTGTTTCTGGATGCATTTTAGCTATTCCCAGAAAAAACAAACATGTCTTCAAAGAATAAATATTTGTCCCATACAAGGCCATTAAAAACTAAGACACGGGGCACCAGGGTGGCTCAGTTGGTTAGAGTCTGCCTTCAGCTCAGGTCACGATCCCAAGGTCCTGGGATCGAGTCCTTCATCAGGCTCCCTGCTCAGTGGGGAGCCTGCTTCTCCCTCTGCCTGCCACTCTTCTTACTTGTACATTGTCTCTGACAAATAAAATCTTAAAAAAAAAAAAAAAAAACTAAGACACTACCATTCTAGCTCTTTCTTAATACTTTTTAAAAACTGAGGTAATTTAAATTTACAGAAGAGCTGCAACATTACAGGGAGCTCCTGTATACCCTGTAACAAGCTTCTCCTAATGTTTAAATCTTACATAACTATAGTTCATTTACAAAACTTGAAAAATTAACACTGGCATAATGCTATTATAAAATTCACCATATGCACTTCACCATATTTTCTACTAATGTCGTTTATCTTTTCCAAGTTAATTCCAAACACTTTAAACTGATGTAAATACACATACACACCCAGGGTCCATTCATTAAGTTTTCTAATCCCTAAAGTGAAAGACATTTCTCCATCCTCATAGGTAATTATTCAAATACCACCAGTTTTCCAAAAGTGAAATCACACGTAAACCATAAACATTACCAGGATTTGGCAGTTGTCTTAGGAAAGTTACTAGCTTACAGCAGCAAGGTAAAAATGATGATGCAACAGAATTTTATTGAATCCTGTGTCCACTAAGTGCTTTTCATGCAAAGTTCTCTTAATCCTTGTAGGAGCTATATGAGGAAGACAGTATTTTAACCCTTTTTTTCCTGGTAAGAAAACTAAGGCCCTAAGAGATAATTTTTCAGTCCTGCAGCTTGGGAAGAAAGAACCTGGACTCAACTTCATTCATTTTTTTTTAGAATTTTTTTCTTTTATTATGTTAATCACCATACATTACATCAATTTTTTATTTTATTATGTTACGTTACTCATTACATCATTAGTTCTTGATGTAGTGTTCCATGATTCACTGTTTGCGTATAACATCCAGTGCTCCATTCAATACGTGCCCTCTTTAATATCCATCACAAGGCTAACCCATTCTCCCACCCCCCTCCCCTCTAGAACCCTCAGTTTGTTTCTCAGAGTCCACAGTCTCTCATGGTTCGTCTCCCCCTCCAATTTCCACCCCTTCATTTTTCCCTTCCTACTATCTTCTTTTTTTTAACATATAATGTATTATTTGTTTCAGAGGTACAGGTCTGTGATTCAACAGTCTGTGAACTTCAGTCATTCTTAATCATCAAACTTCTTTGCCTGTGATGTAACAGAATCTAAGAACTTACATTCTTTTCCTTCTGCCATGAGCGGGAATCCCTATGGAAGACTGTCAGCATTGCCAGAAGGAAAGACACCACTTCCAGGATCACGTTCTTTAAACTGACTATTCAGCCTTTTACACCAGATGCATATTTCCTCTTCAGAGACAACTTCCATGATCAACATATATAAAATCACCTCCTGCTTCATTTTTCTCCATTACTTATCACAACCATAGAAACAGATGTATTTACTTTTTGTAATTAGTCTTCCCAATCAAAGAGCAATCCTATGTGGCTAGTTAACTATGTTTCCAGCATTGAGAAATGGAACCAGCATATTATAAGTATTCAATTTGTTGGATGATTAAATAAATAAAATTTCATTTTACAGGAATAGAAAGACAGTAAAAGAGAAAAAAGGATCTCACTTTTGGTAAAGACCTATATCATCTCAATTCTCCTAACAATACACAACCCTGAGATCACGACCTGAGCCAAAAACAAGAGTTGGATGCTAAACCAAATGTACCCCCCATGTGCTCCCCAACAATACACTTTTGACCTAAATATTATTTCCATTTGCCTTATGTAATGTTATGGGCTGAACTGTGTTCCCCTCAAAGTGACTATATTTGGAGACAGGGCCTTTGAGGATGTAATTAAGGTTAAATGAGGTCAGAGGGGTGGAGCCCTAATCTGACAGGACTGGTATCCTTATCAGAAGAGAAGGACACCAGAGCTTGCTCTCACTCTCCTCCACTCGTGCAGAGGAAAGGCGATGTAAGGACACAGTGAGGAGGCAGCCATCTCTAAGCAAGGCAGGAACAGTCTCACCAGAAACTGGATTCGCCAGTACCTTGTTCTTAAACTTCAAGTCCTCCGAACTGTGAGAAAATAAATTTCTGTCGCTTAAAATACCCGATCTGTAATATTGTTGTGGCAGTCCAAGCTGAGTAAAACAGATGCAAAAACAAGCCCAAGATGGTTTAATAATTTGATCAAATTTCAAAAGCCAGTGCATGGCAGAGCTGGGAATTAAAAATCAATTATGTGAAATTCTGAAGGCCAAGATATTTGCATTAAATTCAATTTGCTACCTAGTATTAGTGAACGGAGGTGTTATATCTAAACAAAAGAGATGGAAAAGATCTTCTTTCCAAAAATAAGTTAAATCAACAAAATCTGGAACAGAAAACAGAAGAATGCCAAGGGACTACTAAAAATGATGAGGGAGAAGAGCATGGCCAATCTAGGACATTTATGGAGTGGGGTTATATCCAAGCATTCATCAAAGTATGCATTATGAGGAAACTTCAGGTATACGTGTTGAAGGGAAAAAAAAAAAAGCGAGGTTATTTTAATATTGTGCCTTTATTCTTCATGGTCCAGCATTTACTTTGGATGACAAACTCCTTTCTTCCCCTGTTGTCAAAAGCCAAGCAGAAAGCAAACTGGATGGAAGAGCAAGAGCGGTGATTCGGAACTTCAGCCTTTCTGGGCTCAGCATTTCTAACCTTCACTCTCATTTTCTGCCTGTGCTTCCTTCTGATCTTTACAAATCCAAATTCCTCCTGGCAGCCTAGTTTTGAGACCTAACTCCTTGGCATTCCACCTCTATCTAACATTCTCTGCCCAAACCTGAAAGTTAAACCTTGTGCTTCCGGCAATAGCATTTCCTTGAGTCTGTCAGTGGGACGCGCCAACCTCCTTGCAGAAGTACCATCGGAGATCCATTTTAGAGTAAGTCTATTCCATTAGTGCAATCATTCTCAAAATCATTCCCTGGACTAGCAACATCAGCATAACCTGAGAACTTGTTAGAGATGCAAATTCTCAAAGCCCACATCTCAGTCCTACTGCATGAGAAATTCTGGGTGATGGAGCACAGCAATCTGTGTTTTAACAAGCCCCCTAGGTGATTCTGATGCATACTGAAGTTTGAAATGACTGAATTAGTGTCTTGCATCTTCTCATTCCTTGCAATGCCTATTTGTACAATGGATTAGGACTGAGAGAACTTACTGTTTGACAGCTCAGCAACTTAGCTGGTTGCATGACCCTGGGTTCTTGCTCAGCCTCTGTGCTTTTCTATTTTTTCATTTTTCAAAATACACCAAAGAGCTATAATTTAGCTCTTACTTTTTTCTGTGTTTGCTGATGAGTAACTAATGGAGGGTTGTGCTGTCCCATGTTAATCTTAACTGCTTGACTAATGCTTAGCAATGGCTTTTGTCCTAAAGTTGTCCTTTTGATTGCTGAGCCTCTTCTCCTGCTTTGGATTTAAACAGCAATATTCTAGCACGTTTGTATTCCATAAATCATTGGGGCATGGATTGGAATGCTATCTACTCATCTATTTGTAATTAAATTTAATATGGATTTAACCATTAGTTAAACTCTCATGCTTCAGGATTAGCTATAAGTGAAGAAGGCATGACCTTTATTCTAACATAGAAGGGCTTTCTCTTGGAGCACTTAAGGTCAAGGAATGAAAGAGGACTTTCCTGTAATACACAAATATTCCTGGTAAAAAGGTCAAGTAAAAAATTCAACCTTCTCCCAAACCAGGGTCCTTTAAGCAATTAAACTAGATAAAAACCATGAAATGAGGATGGTGGTCACAGAAAATATCAATCCTGCAGAAAGAACTGATCATGCATATGCTAACATTTCAGCAACAATGGAGAAGTCCTGAAAGGGTCACATAGAAACATTCTTTCAAGTTATTTTTTTGACCAGAACTGAAATTAAGGAGATAGATGAAAGGAGAAAAATTAGTGAAAATGAGTGTTTTAGCTTGGATTCTCCCAGGGGCAGATCTTGAGCAAGAATTTTCCTGGAAGTACTCTATTTGTGATGTGATGCCAAATGATGTTGGTAGGGGGATGAGCAACTAAGACAGGGAAGGGTAGAAAGGCAATACAGTGTGTATTATCAAGGAAGTTATTACTATTGGCTCCTGAATTGTAGGGTCAGAGTTTCAAGTGCAAGCTCAGGCTCTGTGGCTTATCAACTTGGTCCCTCGTAAAACCATATCCCTCATTATGCATCACATCCTTCTAAGAAATGGACATTAAAATGCCCACCACATGGAATGATGCTGTTGCTATATTACATAACTACTATCTATTGAACACGGATCCTATACCAGACTCAAGGCTAAACTCTCCCTCAGAAATATATATGCACAACTTTAATATTAGCGGAGGCTGGATGAAGGGTGCCCAGGACCCTCCCTGTACATGTCTTTGCAATTTCCTATAAATCACTGAAAATAAAAGTTAAAAATAGAGGCATGCATAAGATTATGGACTGAATTGTCCTTTCAAAGTTCATAACCTCCAGTGTGACTATATTTGGTACAACCACTTTGGAAAACTGATAGAATTTACTAAAGCCAAACACGTCCATATACATGACCCAAAAATTCTACTCATGGACAGGTACACAACAAAAATACAAGCTTATGTGTACTAAAAGATGTGTACTAAAATGTTCGTAGGATTATTTGTGACAGTCAGAACTGCAAACAACCCAAGTGACCATACACTATAGAACTGAGTAATTTATGTAATCATGTATTAAAATATTATAGTGATGAAAATGAATAATCTAAAAGAATATAAAACAAGAATGAATCTCACAGATGATACTGAGTAGGCAAGACAGATACGAAGGGAATGGTATAATTCGACTTCTAAGAAGTCACAAAAAGCCTAAACATATATCCATGCTGATAGAAGTCATGATAAAGGAGGAGGGATGGTGACTGGATGGAACATGAGGGGGGGCTTCTGGCATGCTTGTAATTTTCTATTTCCTGATCTGGGTGCAGGACACAGGCCGTGCTCATTTTGTGCACTCACTGAACTACCAAATTATGATCCATGTATTTTTCTGCATGCACACTGTCATTTTTAAAAAAGTTTGCTTGACAAAGAGCTCAGAGAGTTGAGTTAGATGAACTCAAAGGTTTCTTCTGCCTCTAAAATCCTGATCCTGGGAGGAGACTCAGACATCTGCCCAACACTACAGAAATGAGGGCTGATGGCAGGGTTGGAAACATGACCAAATTAGGTGGATAGACTGGCTCCGTTCAGTTCTGCCACCTGGAGAGGTCGCTCTTTACTGGGCACAGTTCATTTCACCCTCACTGGCACCCAACACAGAAACTTACACAAAGACATGCACAGTAGCCACATTTCCAGTGCTTTAGAATAATGCAATTTCAGAAACTTCCACAAGGTGGCAAGAATGCTACTTCTGGACTGTCTTTACCTTACTGCCCTTCTGTTTTCCCTCCCAATCCTTCTCACAATGTGCAGGTTCCCCTATGAGTAGCTATCACAAAAATTGGAGAATCCAGTTTCTTATATAATATTTCTAATAAATGCTCCATAGCTCAATTAAGTTAGGGGACTAATCTGCAACTTGAGAACACTAAAATAGGAAAAAGAAAAAAACAGCGGACACCAGAATTTCTGAAACATTAGAAAATTATCACAGGCAATGCCCAAGAGGAAGAATAACAGAAAAATATGGGTTGCGGGGTGACTGAATAAAGTTATGTTGTAGTTAATGTGGCACCCCTCCCCCTCTTTACAAAACGTCCCAGGCATCTGATAAGCAGAGAATGTATTTATTAGGACTACACTGGCCAGAAACAGGTTGTTTTAATTAAAAAAAAAAAAATGGCTGCAATTATTTCCCTCCACATACCCACATCCTTCTGCAATGTGATTTTGCAAAAACTCCATTCAAAGGGTGGAATTATATCTCTACCTGTTGAATTTAGGCTGGCCTGATTTAACCAACAGAAAGCAGTAAAAGTGAGGCTCTTCTCGTTCTGAACTTAGAGCTCAAAAATCCTTGCACATTTCCACTTTCTTTCTTGTGCCTTTGTCTGTCATGTGAACAAACTTGCCCCATTGGAAGACGAGAAGCTATCCAACAGCCTGCCAACTGCTAGCCATTAGCATACCCACCAGCTGACCAAAGATACATAAGCAGACTTGCTAAGATCAGATGAACCTCACCCAGGTCAGCAGAACCACACACGTGACTCAGACTTGTTGGCAATAATAAATGATAATTGCTTTAAACCACTAAGTCTCAAGGTGGTCTGTTATGCAACAATGGCTACAGCCATATCAGAAATCTCAGTTTTGCACCTGATTATTTTCTGCTAACTTTCCCTTCTGACACCACTTCACTGATGACAGCCTTAGCCTGGAAGTTAAGGGCTTTGGATTCAAGTTCTTATAAACGCAGGAAAAATGAAAGATTTGGAAAAACCACCTTTGAAGTACTGTTCAGAAATGTAAGTCTATACTTTTGTGAGTATATTAATCTTGTAATGGGGGCCCCATTTATTTGTTGGTTCTAAACAGTGAATTTGGTCTGGGTCCTACTAGATGAATGAAGTGAAAGGGAGCACCCTAAAGGCAGAAACTGTGGCTTATGAGGAATGGATAGTGTCTTACGTCAGGTTTTCCCAGAGGCAAAACCTGGGGCAAAGACTCAAGTGCAAGTAATTTAGGAAGTGACATAAGATCCCTTAGGGAATGGGCGAGTGACACAGAGAAGGGAAGGCAGCCATAAGGGTGCATTATCAAATAGGTTACAACCACTGTGGACAATTAGATTTTCATCCTGCTGGGGAACTCTGGACAACAGTGTAGAATGCACACTTTAAACTGATCCTACCCCAGAAGTAAGAGAGCTGGGCTATTTATCGCACCAACTTCCATCTACCATTGGTTGCAAGCTGATCCTAAAAGGAGTTTATTTCCAGCAACATACATGGACAGAGTAGGCTCTGTTAAGTAGGAAAAGCACTGAAACGGAGAGAGGGGTGCTGGACAGTGGAAGTTGGACAGGGAATGGCAAGGACCAAGGCAGAAACAGTAAAGCACTACAGCATCTGCTGCCAAGACGGGTCTTATACGTGGGATATGCAACACATGTAATTAATCTTGGCAAGTATACTCTATTCCTGACCTAAACATTCTCTTCTAGAACTTGATTTTCTCCCAACCTTCAATATATAAGATGGGTCCATCTCCTCTGTGGAATCCTCCTTATTCAATCTTGTCTGCTTTTCCCACCAATAAATAGATGGTGGGTGGGTAGGTAGGAAGACAGAAAGAATACATACACATACAAACATAAGAGAGGCAAGAGTATGTTCTATTTTCTTCAATAACCCCCTACATTTTACATATTACAATGTCTGAATTTACAATGTGGAACTATAATTATATTTAAGGGGTCTCTTTCCTTTTTTAGTTCCTTATGTATTTATGTAATTTCAGCATGGTGCCTGGCACATATCAGGCAGTGAATGATGACTGCCTGAACAATGAAATGCATCAATGGGCACTCACCAAATGCTAGCACAAAATCCTTATAACTTTATGATCATAACTTATATACCCTATGACTGCTAAATGTCTCCCACAGGAAGACTTTGTGTTCTCTGAAGGTAAAGATCCTATCTGTATTCACTTTCATTCCCTAATACTAAGCAAATGCATGTAACAAATTAGAAATTCAATAAATACATGTTACATGAAAGAAACTTATGAAAATGTAAAACCCTAGTGAGAATTTCAAAGTAACAAAAAACACATTAGATTTTTCTATATATTTGATTCCATTCAACATAGTAGTAAATTTGCATTTGGATAGGTTCTGTACAATTCACAGATTACCTATGCCTGATTAATGAACGGATTTAAGAAAAAATTTGCCAAATACCATGTTGGTATACCATTGTCATAAAACAAAAACCACAGTGGACTTCTACATACAATAAAATTAGAGGCAAACAAATATTTGTGGTCACAAAAAAAAATTTATAGCTGATTTTACTAGTAAGCCACAGTTTATGTTAGATGGTACGGAGTTTCAAAGCTATTACATAATAGGTTTTGCAAAGTCATAATTCCGAATTTGATTTTCCAGAGCCACATTCTTCAGAGTTCAGCTTCATACCTAAGTCTCTTTCAACAGGGAGGTACACTGACTGGGCTGGAAAATGTAGAGATTATTCTCAACTACCAGTTGTTGGTGAGCTGCTTTTGAAGGGATTCAGGGCATTTTGAGAGTATTATCAAAGATGCATCCAGAAAAAAATGAAAAACTATACAGGACCAGGGATAGTTGTAGTCACACCACTGTCAGAGTTTGGTGTACAAATGTCTTAATTTGTCATTGTAAGATGGATCTGGAAATACTGAACACATCAAAAGAAAGATCTGTTATGATGTGACAATTTTTTTTTTTTTTTTTGAGAGCTACATACCTTGAGAGAGCTTCTGTCATCCAAGTTATTCCAAGGCAGTCTTGAATTCCTGCTGTGGCTGTGAATGACAGCTTAATGTGATGCGTATGGAGGAGAAAAAAAGGAGAAATTCTTGCTCAAGATCAGGGCTTCCATGGGCCCAAGGACAGCCATACAGAATAACTGCATCTTCAAGTAAGTCTTTAACTTAAGGTGCTTTAGCATCTATATTCACTCGAGTATTAGTGAATGAGATGAATTAGATTATCTCAAATTGTGGCATCCTATGGAAAATCAAAGGCACGCTGTGTTGTTATTGTTCAGAAACTGATTTCTCACAAGAATCCTTTACTTCTTTGTCTGCCATCATGAAACTGTCCCTTACCTGCCTTAATAAACTACCATTCTCTGAATAAGGAAAACACTTGAAATAAAAAATAAGTTTTTCCCATGAACTGCTATTATCTCTAAGATCTCTAAAAGGAACCAAGATTTTAGGACTGATGTTGGGTTTTAAAATGTTTTGTTGAAAGTGAAAAGTTTCTACTGAAGTAAAAATTCAAGGTGGGGGGGCATCAACAATGATTCCATCCTGAAGTCAAAGACAGTATTTTTATTTTTCTAATACAACTTCCAGTTTTAGTCCATGCACAGATTTAAAAGGTTACAGTTTATACAATGATCATACAAGTGGGATTTTTATAGTATATGTTTACTTAAATTTTACTATGGCTTTCCCCCATTTTCCTACAGCTTTTTTTTTTATGTCTTGCTCCCATTCCCATCTACTCTACCCATCCCAACCCATTTTTAATGTAATAAATATTAGGACCTTGGTGTGTATTATTTCAGATTATTTTTGTAGTCAGACAATCGGTGGCAGGCAATCGGTGGCAGGCAGGATTCTAAAATGACCCCCAATGAAACACATTCTTATGTAATTCCCACTCCCTGGGTGTGGGTAGGACCTGTGAATATGATGTGATACCACTCTTGTAATTAGATTCCATCATATGGTCATTTGAAGGGCCTCTGCTGATCTAAGTAAGGTGTCTAATCAGCTAACTTTGAGTTAATCCTAGGTGGGCCTGACGTAATGACCTTACAAGTGGTGCTGAGCCCTTTCTAGAAGAAGGGAAATTGCCATGCTTTGAGAGGACCACATGGCAGAATCTGAGAGTGGCCTTCAGCAGGTCTAGGAGCAACTCTTAGCTTAACAGCCAGAAAAAAAAGGGGGAACCTCAGTCCAACAGTTATAAGGAACTAAATTCTACGAACAAGCTTGGAATAGGACCTCAACTGAGCCCAGCTGACACTTGAGCTTCCATGTTATGATACAATGAGGAGAGAACCCAGTATGCCATGCCCAGATTTATGACCTAAAAAAACTGTGAGATAATAAAAGGGTGTTGTTTTAACTGCTAAGTTTGTGGTTATTTGTTTCGGCATGAATAGAAAACTATTACACAATCATTTACACAGATATACAAACAACACTGTTGTTTGTAACAGAATGTTAAAATAAATTTCTATAGCAGACAAATCTACAATTATTGAGATTTCAAAACCCCTCCATCGATAATGATAGAAGTAGATACAATAATAGAATATTTGAACAGCACAATCAACAACCTTAACCTAATTATACACTCTACCGAACAACAGCAGGATGCATATCCTTTTCAAGGGCACATGGAACTGGGTGCCTGGGTGGCTCAGTCAGTAAGCATCCGTCTTCGGTTCAGGTCATGATCCCAGGGTCCTGGGATTGAGCCCCACATCAGGCTCCCTGCTCAGTGGGGAGCCTGCTTCTCTCTCTCCCTCTGCCACTCCCCCTGCTTGTGCTCACTCTGTCTCTTTCTCTCTCTCTCCAATAAAAAAAATAAAAAGGGCACATGGAACCTACCAAAATAGATACTATGGGTCATAAAACAAATCTAAATGCATTTAAAAAAATCAAAATCACACAAAGTATTTTTCTCTCATCAACATGTAATTAAATTAGAGTAACAGACTGGAGAATCCCTCAAATATTTAGAAAATAAGTAACAAAGTTCTAAGTAATCCCATAGTTTAGAGGAGAAGCAGGGGCGCCTGGGTGGCTCAGATGGTTAAGCATCTGCCTTCGGCTCGGGTCATGATCCCAGAGTCCTGGGATTGAGTCCCGCATCAGGCTCCCTGCTCCTTGGTAGCCTGCTTCTCCCTCTGCCTCTCTCTCTTTCTCTCTGTGTGTCTCTCATGAATAAATAAATAAAATCTTTAAAAAAAAATTAAAACCAAAATACTAAATTTGTGCAATGCTACTAACAGTAATCAGGGGTAAGTTTAGAGAAAGAAATTTGTATATTAGAAAAAAAAAATGAAAGCTCTCGAATGACCACAGCTTATACATAAATTAGAAAAAGAGCAAAAGAGTCAAATTAATGACAAAAATAGAGATAACAGTATATATAAATGAAATAAAAACTGAAAAACAATAGAGACAAATCAATGAAACTAAAAGCTGGTTCCTTGAAAACACCAGTAAGTGATAAACCTAGCCACACTTCTGAAGAAAGTGGGAAGGCACAGTTTACTGTGTGAAATCACACTGTTTCTATATATAATAAAAATATATATGGGGAATATTATAGAAAATGTTAGGCGAACAAGTTAAATAACAGAATAGGGAAAAAAAACCTTAAAATACACAAACCACCAAAATTCAATAAAGAGGAAACCTATGACCCAAATAACCTTGTATGTATTAATGAAATGGATTTTATTATTTTTTTTAAGATTTTTATTTATTTATTTGACAGAGAGAGACACAGTGAGAGAACACAAGCAGGGGGAGTGGGAGAGGGAGAAGCAGGCTTCCCGTGGGGCAGAGAGCCGGACGCGGGGCTCGATCCCAGGACCTGGGATCATGACCTGAGCTGAAGGCAGACGCTTAATGACTGAGCCACCCAGGCGCCCCTGAAATGGACTTTAAAGCTGAAAACTTTTCCAACTAGAAAACTTCAGTCCCAGATAGCTCTACATTGAATTCTTACAAATACAGGAAAAAATTATACTAGTTCTCCAGAAACTTTCAAAAACTGAGGAGGAAGAATACTTCAAAATTCATTCTATGAAAAAAATTATTCTATGAGGTCAGCATGACTCTGTATCAAAATAAGAATGAGGGCACCTGGGTGGCTTAAGTTCAATTAAGAAATTGAATCCAACATATATGAAAAGAATAATAATACATCATGATTGATGATATTTTACCTAAAATGCATGACTGGTTTAATATTCAAATAATCAATGTAACTTACATTAAAAAATACTCAAAGGAAAAAAACATGATTTCAGTAGACAGAAAAAACATTTGACCAAATCTAACCAACTTTCTTAATAAAATCTCTAAGTAAAGTAGGAATAGAAGAGGACTTGACAAAGGACATCTACAAAAACCTCACAGCTAACATATTCAATGTTGAAAACAGAATGTGTTCCCACTAAGATCATTAACATGAATAGTGTCCATTTTCATGACTTGTATTCAATATTACAGTGGAGTCCTAGCCAGTGGAATAAGGCAGTAAAAAATGAATGAATGAATGCATGCTTAATGACATCAGCAAGATGCCAGACTAGGAAGTCATGCTCCTCTGCCCCACAAAAACAAAAGCAATGAATAAACAACTATAAACTGATTGAAAATAAGTCTGGGAAAACTCTGACTGCAGTGAAGCAGGAGAAACTGGATCACAAAGCCTGAGGATGGTCACATAGAAAAGACAGGAAGAAATTTACCTACATCCCCCCATCCCTTAGTCTGGAGCACCTTGGAGCCAAGAGGATCCCCCTGGAGAGAGTTCACCCTATGGAGGACAGAAAAGCAAGAGGACCTTAGCAATCCTCATCATCACCATGGACGTATATAGCTTCCTCTACCAAGGAACCCCCAGTATTCTCTAATGCTGAACCCAGCTGATAAAGCTGCCTGGGGTCCACACTACTTTGTCCCCACCCCCAACCCCTCCCCCCCACCCCCCCGCCAGGGCTATAGATATTGCTCCACTGAGATCTGCCCCAGAGGACTGAGTTGTGGTTGTGCGCTTCTCTCTAAGATCGGGATGCCACAATGCTTCACCACCTATGAGGCAGGATCTGCCACTGTTTGATTTTGCGGGGGGGGGGGGTGCATTTAAGATTTTATTTGTTTATTTGACACAAACAGCATTAGCGGTGGGGGGACATGTTGGGGAGAGGAAGAGGCAGAGGGAGAAGCAGACACTGAGTAGGGAGTTCAATGTAGGGCTCGATCCCAGGACCCATGAGATCATGACCTGAGCTGAAGACAGCCACTTAACCAACCGGGCCACGCAGGCGCCCTGAGGAGCTGCCACTGTTGATGCACACTGTACCCTGGTTCCCAAGTCATGACTTTGACCCCTATTACTGAGGCCAGGCTGCCACTGCTCAGTGCCTTGCGCTCTAGGACTTGAGTCACAATTGCAACCTCCCATTCCAGGACCTGTGCTGCCATTGGGCCCCATCCCCAAGGCCCAGACTAATACTGCACACTGTCATCCCTGGGCCCACACCTCTGCATCTCCTGCACTCCACCCCACCCCCAGGCTGGAGTCACTGTGGCAAGCTCCAGAGACCCAGACTCCAGCTCGATGGGTGATCCTCACATGACACTACCTCAGATCCTGGAACCACCACAGCAACAATTACAAGCCAAATAACTAAATAAATTTCTAGAAACCTAGGACTTAACCAAGACTGAATCATGAAGAAATAAAAATTTGATAAGGAAGGAGATTGAATTGGTGATTAAAAGCTTCCCAAAAAACAAAATCCTAGGACCAGATGGCTTTACAGGTGAGTTCTACCAAACATTTAAAGAACAATTAATACCAATCCTTGTCAAACTCTTCTAAAATACTGAAGAGGAAAGAACATTTCCAAACCTATGCTACAAGGCCAGGATTGCTCTGATACCACAGTCAGACAAGGACAGCTCAAGGAAAGAAAATCACAGACCAGTATCTCTGATGACCACAGATGCGAAAATTCTCAACAAAATAGTAGTACACTGAATTCAACAGCATATTAAAAGGATCACACACACATGTTCATTATCCCTGGGATACAAGGATGATTTAATGCCCACACATCAGTAAATGGGATACATCACACTAACAGAATGAAGGATCCAAATATGATCTCAAAAGATGGTGGAAAAGCATTTAACAAAATATATCTTTTCATGAGAAAGACTCAAATTAGGTACAGAAGGAAAGCACTTCAACGTAACAAAAGTGACATATAAGCTCACAGCTAACAAAATAAAAAAGGAAAAGAAAAAAGCATACTAACAGTAAAAGCTAAGAGATTTTTCAGAAATAAGACAAGGATGACCACTCTTGCCACTTCTATTCAACACTGTACTTAATGTATTACCCAGAGCAATTAGTCAAAGGAAAAGAAATAAAAGGTATCCAACTGGGAAAGAAGTAAAATTGTCTATTTGCAGATGACATAATCTTACATATAGAAAACATGAAAAGACTCCACCAAAAGAAAAGCTATTAAAATAAGTGAATTTAGTAAAGTTGCAGGATACTAAAATCAACATATGATTATCAGTTATGTTTCTGTACATTAACTGTCTGAAAGAGGAATTAAGTATTCTCATTTACAGTAGCATCAAAAATTGAGGAATAAACTTAACCAAATAGCTGAAAAACCTATACACTGAAAACTGTAAGAATGAAGCATGCAAAAAGAATGAAGTTGGAACCTTACCTAACATCACAGACAAAAATTAGCTCAAAATGGATCAAAGATCGATACATAAAAGCCAAAACTATAAAACTCTTACAATAAAACATAGGGGGAAGTTTCATGGCATCGTGTTGGCAATCATTTCTTGGACATGACACCAAAGTCAGCAAAAGAAAAAATGGACAAATTGGATTATCAAAATTAAGAAGTTGTGTGCAAAGGACACTATCAACAGGACAGAATGGGAGAAAAGACTTGTAAATAGTTTTACAAGTAATTCAATAGCAAAGAAAACCCCACAACTCAAACCAAAGGACTTAAATAGACATTTCTCCAAAGATAAAGAAATCACAGATAAGCATATAAAAACATGCCCCACACTAGTCATTAGGGAAATGCATATCAAACCACAATAACACTTCAGGTCTTAAAATCTACCTGGGATCTGTTTTAATCATGTATGATAAGATACCTAGACATGGAAATGATGGTCATGAAGAACTTTATACTCAAAGATTTCTAGAAACAGTTAGTATGGCACCCCATTCAGAATGACACAGAGAAGGACGGAGGTGAGTCAGAAGGCAGAAGAGAGGAGAGAGGGAGAGAGCATGTCCCAGAGTCTTTACTGGGGTTTTCCTGGGGGAGGAATGGACAAGGCAGTATAGGTATACTAAGTTTAAGATTGGACAGCTTGAATGATTTCAGCAGGCTCTAGACTATAGACATAGTCCCTAGTTGTCCAGTACCCGGCCCTCAGGTGATTTATAGCAGAAAGAATATTGGCTTGCTTATAGCAGAAAGAATAAAGGGAAATGTTGGGGATGTAGGCTCTGGATTGGTTGGTTTATATATCAAAAGTACACTCACAGGACCTAGAACTAGCTAGCCCTAGGAGATGCAATCTCTCCAGGCTCAAATGTCAAATACCAAAGCATCAAGAATATACAAAAATATACTCCAACTTCCCATGCATTAAGATAGCTGTTGTCCAAAAAACAGAGTAGTGTTGACTGGGATCTGAAAAAATTGGGACACTTGGGAATTCTAAAACTGTACAACTCAGGGGCACCTGGGTGGCTCAGTCGGTTAAGTGTCTGCCTTCGGCTCAGATCATGATCCCAAGGTCCTGGGATCGAGCCCCGCACTGGGCTCCTTGCACACTAGGGAGTCTGTTTCTCCCTCTGCCTCTGACTACTGCTCCCCTTGCTGGTGCTCTCTCTGTCAAATAAATAAAATCTTAAAAAAAAAAAAAAAACACAAAAAACAGTACAACTCAACTGCTATAAAAAGTATGGAAATTCCTCAATCAATCAATCAATATATATGGATCAATAATTCCACTTCTGGACACACACACACACACACACACACACACACACACGCAAATTGAAAGCAGACACCTAAAGATATTTATAAACCCACATTCACAGCAGAATAATTCACAAGAGCCAAAAGATGGAAATGACCTAAATGTCAACTGACAAATGAATGGATAAACACAGTATATGCATACGTTATTCAGCCTTAAAAAAAAGAATGAAGTTCCCACACGTGCTACAACATGGATGACCTTGAAGACATCATGCTGAGTGAAATAAGCCAGACACAAAAGGATTAATATTGGTATGATTCCACTTATATGAATTACTTATTCAAATTCATAGAGACAAAGTAGGATGGTGGCTGCCAGGGGCTAGAGAGAGGGGAAAATGGGGAGTTATTATTTAATGGGTATAAAGTTTCACTATGGTATTAAAAAAAAGTTCTGAAGATGGATAGTGGTTATTGTTGCACAACAATATCAATGTACTTAATGTGACAAAATGTACACTTAAAACAGTAACTGTTATATATGTTTTACCAAAATAAACTTATCAGTTTGTCTCCGTAATTCATGCTCTTCATCATTTTGTTGTAATAAGGTATATTTTAACCAATATGTGCATGTATGAATATACAGTTGTACAGATTAACTTATTTAGAGCAAGAGCATTCAGTTATGATTCTTACATTTCACAAAGCAACCTTTAATAAGAATCAAACCAAAACAAGATATAGTGTGTATATACGTATGAAAAAATTATAATCCATCATTCAGTCTTCTCAATTAAAAATAGAAACTTTGTTCCTTAGTCTACCTCCATCTTCTATTTTCAGTTATATTCTTCTCCTTCTTCCTTTTCCATTTTCCACATGATCTATAGTTCAGCCTCTGCTGTGAGCATGCCAAGCAGAAAAAGGGAGATATTGACATCTCCATGGACCAAAAGGTTTTAAAATCTCCAATAACTACACCAACCATTTCTGTTGCAAAGACACCCACAGAGAAAAATAGAGGAGCAGAGCAGAGGAGCATCATTCCATAGAGAGGACATGACTTCCAGAAATTACTAACCCAAAAGCAAACGAATACGGCTTATAGAAAAAGCTAGCCTGCAAGCGGAACTCCGATCTCTCTAATGTCATTTTGACCAAAGACCATAGACTTATGAAAAAAGGTGATTTTTCTCCTCATAATTTTGGTATGAGGCAAGTACTTTAGTCAAAGTAAACAAAAACCACTTGTCTAATCAGAAAGGGGTTTACTAAGAGATATCAGTAGGCATCAGAATTAGTGGTTAGCTAAAGGAACAGACAAGGACGACCTTCCAGACAAAAAAGCACAAACCATGCTGAATAGGCTAGGTTAAAAAAAAAAAAAAAATCAATGCCATTGTCACATCACACAGTGAAAGGAAAGAATGTGGCTTTTTTGCAAGGACTTCTGCCACATGCACTAATGTCACTTGTGATTTTTTTTAATACTATGTTAACTTGCTTAGGCTACAGTCCCCAGTTATTTATTTAAACACTAGTCTGGCTGTTGCTATGAAGGGATATGGGGGATGTAACTCAAGTCCCTAATCAATTGACTTGAATAAGGGAAATTCTACTGGATAACCTGTGTATGCTTTACTGAATCAGTTAAAAGACCTAAAAAAAAAAAAAAAAAAAAAAAAAAAAAACAGGGATAAGGCTTCCCCCCTGCAAAAAAGTGAAAAATTCTGCTTGTTGACAACAGTTTCAGCCCATGCCCATGTAGTTCCATCCTGCTCATGATCTTTCCTTCCGGACTGCCTGTCCTACAGATTCCAAACATGCTTATTCAACTCACACAACTGCAAAAATCAGCTCCTTGTAACCCATTTCTCTAGGTAGCTATACAGAGAATCCTGACTGCCTACCACCCTATGACAAGATTTGGACTTTGAAACCATTACCATCTCCCAAATCCAAAGGCTGCCTATAAGCAAAATAGAATCCTACTCAAAACAATTTTCTCCTGTTCCCCACTTCCAAACCAATGTCTCCCATAGCTATGTGTAAACCTATATGCTAGCTCTAAGAGAAGCTGGGAACTCAGTTCTGATTTCTACTTTGGAAAGACAGAACTCCTCGCAAGAATATTTTCACAAACACAGAAAGGCTATTCAAAAGATAGAAGGCAGTCATGAATATAATCATTACTCCCAAAATTTCTGGCTTCTTAAAGCTTCTCAAAGAAAGGATTCACTCTTTGACTTATTAATCCTAATCAGTAATTTTATAGTAAGCTTTATATAATTGAGATCATACTGGCTTTTGTTATACAAACACATGTGATGACTATTTTCTAGGTTAATAAACATAGGTCTGTGTGTCAGTCAGAATGGTCTAGATTATTCAGCTGTAACAAATAACCTCCAGATCTCAGTGGCTTAATAGAACATTAATTTTTTTGTTCATGGTACAGCCATATGTGGTTGGGCAGGGGGCTTTTTCAGTGTAGTCACTCAGGAACCCAAAATGATGGATACTTTTCCATGAAACATACTCCATAACTGCCAAGGTATAAAAAGGAAACTTGGCATATTGTACATTCTACCTTAAAACTTCTGCAAGAGGTGACACAGGTTGCCTCTGCTTACATTTTGTCAAATTAATGCAGCTATACTAAATTTTGAAGGTTCTGGTAAGTTTAATCCTACCATATTTTTTAAAGAAGGTGAAAGGGGAACCCTCTTACACTGTCGGTGGGAATGCAAGCTGGTGCAGCCACTTGAAAACCGTATGGAGGTTCCTCAAGAAGTTGAGAATAGAGCTACCCTACAAACCAGCAATTGCGCTAGTAGGAATTTGCCCCAAAGATACAAATGCAGTGATCCCAAGGGGCACCTGCACCTCAATGT
This sequence comes from Zalophus californianus, assembly GCF_009762305.2. Classification (NCBI taxonomy): domain Eukaryota; kingdom Metazoa; phylum Chordata; class Mammalia; order Carnivora; family Otariidae; genus Zalophus; species Zalophus californianus. The sequence continues at coordinate 102,860,756 of NC_045602.1, read as the reverse complement.
TTATAGCAGCAATGTCCATAATAGCCAAACTATAGAAAGAGCCCAGATGTCCATCAACAGATGAATGGATAAAGACACACATATACACCCACACACACACAAATGGAAAGTATTCCATCAAAAAAATTACATCTTGCCATTTGCAATGATGTGGATAGAACTAGAGGCTATTATGCTAAGCAAAATAAGTCAGAGAAAGACGATCATATGATCTCATGTGTGAATTTAAGAAACAAAATAGGATCATAGGGGAAGGGAGGGAAAAATAAAACAAGATGAAATCAGAGAGGAAGACAAACCATAAGAGACTCTTAATCATAGAAATGAATGGAGGGTTGCTGGAGGGGAGAGGGGTGGAGGGATGGGGTTACTGGGTGATGGACATTAAGGAGGGCACGTGATGTGATGAGCACTGGGTATTATATAAGACTGATGAATCACTGAACTCTACCTCTGAAACTAGTAATACACTATATGTTAATTAACTGAATTTAAATTAAAAAACAAAAAAAAACTGCAAAAAAATCTAAAACAAAAAAATAAAGAGGTTGAATATTTGTTAACCTTGACTAAAGTTTTAAACACCTGTAAAAGAAGAGATATGTTATAAAAGTATGATATATAGGCCTCCCCATCTGGGCTAAATAGCGAATTCTGGGGCAATGTTAGGATTTCTAGGATGAGAAAGGAGGAGGAAGATAAAAGCATCTATATGTGCTCTCCTTCTTAGGGTAGAACACAGGTCAGTAGGGAAAGGAACCCACCGAATATATCAACTCCTAAAGAGTTATTAGGGGAGCCCGAAAACATCAGGAAAAGGATGAATGGCCCCAATTTATAGATGCATTCTTCAGGAGAGGGCACTTCTCTAAAACAAGTTCCATGCACTCCATAGTGTCTTATCAAATGTGGAAAAATAGCATTTGCAAAGAGTTAAATCCGAAGATCTTCTGTTTCCTCGTGGTCTTCAGAAGGCATCTAGAAAGCCCAGAAATTCCCCTTGTGCCTCAGAGAAGAGGGAACAGATATGTGGCAATGGCTTGAGTATGTGATAAAGAAGCCATACCGTATCTTAGAGCAGAGGCAAAAGATTTGACCCAGTCAGCAGTAGGGGCCTGAAAAACAATTCAGAAGGCAAGGCAGGACCTGTCGCACCTCAGCAGGACTAGTTCAATACCATAAAAGATAAGTCATACATGGCAAAAACCACTGATGAATGAGGACAGCTATCTCCAACGGTTCCACCAATACTCCACACAACTCTTCCCTTCATATATCATTTGAGTAGGTTGGACAACAAAAGAGATTAAATCATGCAAAACTGAGGGTTTAAATGAGAAGTGAGAGTTGGCAACTTGCAGGATGAGCCTCCAGGAGGAATATTAAAAATTAGGTTACAGACCGGCAAGATGGCAGAGGAGTAGGAGACCCAGATTTCGTCCGGTCTCAGGAATTCAGCTGAATAGGGATCAAACCATTCTGAACACCTACGAACTCAACAGGAGATCAAAGAGGAGAGTAGCAACAACTCTCTGAACAGAGAAGCGACCACTTACTGGAAGTTAGTACGTGCGGAGAAGTGAATCCGAGGCGATATCCGGGAGGATAGACGGTGGGGGAGGGGCCTCCGCCGGCCGCATCTGGCAAGTGCTAGAGCCGCGGAGCACAAAATCGGACCTTTCAGAAGCCGGCTCCGCTGAGGGACGTCGCTCCAGTGGCTAAGCGGGGGTGGAACCCTCGCGGGACAGTGGGGTCTCAGGACCCTTGGGGTCACAGAAAGACCGGGGGAGCCTGAGTGCGCCAGAGCTCCCAGGTATCGGAGTGGGGAAGCCAGCTGCAGAGACGGAGCTAAGGAGCAGGCTCTCAGCTTGGGGTTGCCATAAACCGTGATCCGCGGCCCAGTCGGGCCACTGCTCCTCCAGCAGGGACCCAACAGGCGGCAGATCCGGGGAGACTCCCCTTCCTTCCCGGGGAGGAGCGGCGCGGGAACGCACCGCAGGGATCTGCTGGGTTTGGAGACTCCACACGGGGTTGGGTGCCAGAGATACAAACGCTCGGTCACAGGCCGGGTGAGCACGGAGTGCGGCCGGAGACCGGGGACAAGGGAGTGACTGCTTTCCTCTGGGGGCGCACTGAGGAGCGGGGCCCCGAGTTCTCGGCTCCTCCAGGTGGAGATTGGGAGGCTACCATTTTTGCCCTGGTCCTCCAAGGCTGTACGGAGAGCTTGCAGGGAACAAAAGCTCCTGAGATCAAACCCGAGCAGCTTGCTTAGCCCGGACCGACAAGGGCGGGGCAATTCAGCCTCCGGCAAAGACATTTGGAAACCACAGCAACAGGCCCCTCCCCCAGAAGATCAGCACGAACAGCCAGCAACCCAAGAACAAGTTTACCGATCAAGGAGAACGGGAGAACTCCAGCGCTAGGGGAATACTGCACATAGAATTCATGGCTTTTTTTTTTTTTTACCATGATTCATTAGTTCATCAAAGTTAATTTTTGTTACTGTTTTTTTTTCTTTTTCTTTTTCCCTTTTTCAACCAACATCTTATCAATCTCTTTTTAAAAAAAAAAAAAAACATTTTTTATTTTTCATTTTTAGAGTCATATTTTATCCCTTCATAGTAGTTACCCTTATTTTTGGCATATATATATAAGTTGTTCTCTCTTTAAAATTTTGAGATACAGTTTCTTCTAACAGATAAAAATATACCCTAAATCACTAGTGTATGGTTCTGTTCTAGTCTCCTGCCTGATCACATTCTCTCCCTTTTTTTTTTTTTAAATATTCTTTCTTTTTTCAAACAACTTATCAAGTCCTTTTATAAAATCTTTTATAATTTTCATCTTTAGTCATCTTCTATCCCTTCATTGTATCAACCCTTATTTTGTACATATATGTCTTTCTTCCTTTAAAATTTTAGGAGGCACTTTTTTCTAACAGACCAAAATACGCCCAAAATCTACTGTGTGGCACTGATCTATGCACTAGCCTGATCATATTTGATCACATTCTGCTTTTTTTGTATTGTTCTGTTTTTGTTTTTATCTTTTTTCTTTTTTTTTTTTCTCTTTCTTTTTTCTTTCTTTCCCTTTCTTTTCCCCTGGTTTCAGGTCTTTTCTGATATGTATACAGTATATTTGCTGGGGACGTTGTAAACCTGTTAGCATTTTGTTCTCTCATTCATCTATTCTCCTCTGGAGAAAATGACAAGACGAGAAAAATCACCTCAGCAAAAAGAACAAGAGGTAGTACCGTCAGCCAGGGACCTACTCAATACGGACATTAGTACGATGTCGGACCTAGAGTTCAGAATCATGACTTTAAAGATACTAGCTGGGCTTAAAAAAAGCGTGGAAGTTATTAGAGAAACCTTTTCTGGAGAAATAAAAGAACTAAAATCTAACCAAGTCGAAATCAAAAAGGCTATTGATGAGGTGCAATCAAAAATGGGGGCACTAACTGCTGGATAAATGAGGCGGAAGAGAGAATCAGTGATATGGAAGACCAAATGATGGAAAGTAAAGAGGCTGAGAAAAAGAGGGAGAAACAACTACAGGATCACGAGGGCAGAATTTGAGAGATAAGTGATTCGATAAGATGAAACAACATTAGAATAATTGGGATCCCAGGGGAAGAAGAAAGAGAGAGAGGGGCAGAAGGTATATTGGAGCAAATAATAGTAGAGAACTTCCCTGATGTGAGGAAGGAAACAGGCATCAAAATCCAGGAGGCACAGAGAACCCCTCTCAAAATCAATAAAAATAGGTCAACACCCCGACATCTAATAGTAAAACTTACGAGTCTCAGAGACAAAGAGAAAATCCTGAAAGCAGCTCGAGAGAAGAGATATGTAACCTACAATGGTAAAAATATTAGATTGGCAACAGAACTATCCACAGAGACCTGGCAGGCCAGAAAGGACTGGCAAGATATCTTCAGAGCACTAAACGAGAAAAATATGCAGCCAAGAATACTATATCCAGCTAGGTTGTCATTGAAAATAGAAGGAGAGATAAAAAGCTTCCAGGACAAACAAAACCTAAAAGAATTTGCAAACACGAAACCAGCCCTCCAAGAAATATTGAAAGGGCTCCTCTAAGCAAAGAGAGAGACTAAAAGCAGCAAAGATCAGAAAGGAACACAGACAACATACAGTAACAGTCACCTTACAGGCAATACAATGGCACTAAATTCATACCTTTCAATAGTTACCCTGAATGTAAATGGGCTCAATGCCCCCAATCAAAAGACACAGGCTATCAGATTGGATTAAAAATCAAGACCCATCCATATGCTGTTTGCAGGAGACTCATTTTAGACCCAAAGACACCCCCAGATTGAAAGTGAGGGGGTGGAAAACTATTTACCATGCTAATGGACACCAAAAGAAAGCTGGGGTGGCAATCCTTATATCAGACAAACTAGATTTTAAAACAAAGACTCTAATAAGAGATGAGGAAGGACACTATATCCTACTTAAAGGGTCTATCCAACAAGAAGATCTAACAATTGTAAGTATCTATGCCCCGAACATGGGAGCAGCCAATTGTATAAGGCAATTAATAACAAAAGCAAAGAAACACATTGACAACAATACAATAATAGTGGGGGACTTTAACACCCCCCTGACTGAAATGGACAGATCATCTAAGCAAAAGATCAACAAAGAAATAAAGACTTTAAATGACACACTGGACCAAATGGACTTCACAGACATATTCAGAACATTCCATCCCAAAGCAACGGAATACACATTCTTCTCTAGTGCCCATGGAACTTTCTCCAGAATTGATCACATCCTAGGTCACAAATCAGGTCTCAACCGGTACCAAAAGATTGGGATCATTCCCTGCTTATTTTCAGACCACAATGCTTTGAAACTAGAACTCAATCACAAGAGGAAAGTCGGAAAGAACTCAAATACATGGAGGCTAAAGAGCATCCTACTAAAGAATGAATGGGTCAACCAGGAAACTAAAGAAGAATTAAAAAAATTCATGGAAACCAATGAAAATGAAAACACAACTGTTCAAAATCTCTGGGAAACAGCAAAGGCAGTCCTGAGAGGAAAGTATATAGCAATACAAGCCTTTCTCAAGAAACAAGAAAGGTCTCAAATACACAATCTAACCCTACACCTAAAGGAGCTGGAGAAAGAACAGCAAATAAAGCCTAAACCCAGCAGGAGAAGAGAAATAATAAAGATCAGAGCAGAAATCAATGAAATAGAAACCAAAAGAACAGTAGAACAGATCAAGGAAACTAGGAGCTGGTTCTTTGAAAGAATTCACAAGATTGATAAACCCCTGGCCAGACTGATCAAAAAGAAAAGAGAAATGACCCAAATCAACAAAATCATGAATGAAAGAGGAGAGATCACAACCAACACCAAAGAAATACAAACAATTATAAGAACATATTATGAGCAACTCTATGCCAGCAAATTAGATAACCTGGAAGAAATGGGTGCATTCCTAGAGATGTATCAACTACCAAAAGTGAACCAGGAAGAAATAGAAAACCTGAACAGACCTATAACCACTAAGGAAATTGAAGCACTCATCAAAAATCTCCCAAGAAATAAAAGCCCAGGGCCAGATGGCTTCCCAGGGGAATTCTATCAGACATTTAAAGAAGAATTAATACCTATTCTCCTGAAACTGTTCCAAAAAATAGAAATGGAAGGAAAACTTCCAAACTCGTTTTATGAGGCCACCATTACCTTGATCCCAAAACCAGACAAAGACCCCATCAAAAAGGAGAATTACAGACCAATATCCTTGATGAACATGGATGCCAAAATTCTCACCAAAATACTAGCCAATAGGATCCAACAGTACATTAAAAGGATTATTCACCACGACCAAGTGGGATTTATCCCTGGGATGCAAGGCTGGTTGAACATCCACAAATCAATCAACGTGATACAATACATTTACAAAAGAAAGAACAAGAATCATATGATCCTCTCAATAGATGCAGAAAAAGCATTTGACAAAGTACAGCATCCTTTCTTGATCAAAACTCTTCAGAGTATAGGGATAGAGGGTACATACCTCAATATCATAAAAGCCATCTACGAAAAACCTACAGCGAATATCATTCTCAATGGGGAAAAGCTGAGAGCTTTTCCCCTAAGGTCAGGAACGCGCCAGGGATGTCCACTCTCACCACTGCTATTCAACATAGTATTAGAAGTCCTAGCCACAGCAATCAGACAACAAAAAGAAATCAAAGGCATCCAAATCGGCAAAGAGGAAGTCAAACTCTCACTCTTTGCAGATGATATGATACTGTATGTGGAAAACCCAAAAGACTCCACCCCAAAACTGCTAGAACTCATACAGGAATTCAGTAAAGTAGCAGGCTATAAAATCAATGCACAGAAATCAGTGGCATTCCTATACACCAACAACAAGACAGAAGAGAGATAAATCAAGGAGTCGATCCCATTCACAATTGCACCCAAAACCATAAGATACCTAGGAATAAATTTAACCAAAGAGGCAAAGGATCTGTACTCAGAAAACTATAAAATACTCAGGAGAGAAATTGAAGAAGACACAAAGAAATGGAAAAACGTTCCATGCTCATGGATTGGAAGAACCAACATTGTGAAGATGTCAATGCTACCTAGAGCAATCTACACATTCAATGCAATCCCCATCAAAATACCATCCACTTTTTTCAAAAAAATGGAACAAATAATCCTAAAATTTGTATGGAACCAGAAGAGACCCCGAATAGCCAGAGGAATATTGAAAAAGAAAAGCAAAGCTGGCGGCATCACAATTCCGCACTTCCCGCTCTATTACAAAGCTGTCATCATCAAGACAGTATGGTACTGGCACAAAAACAGACACATCGATCAATGGAACAGAATCGAGAGCCCAGAAATGGACCCTCAACTCTATGGTCAACTTATCTTTGACAAAGCAGGAAAGAATGTCCAGTGGAAAAAAGACGGTCTCTTCAACCAATGGTGTTGGGAAAATTGGACAGCCACATGCAGAAGAATGAAACTGGACCATTTCCTTACACCACACACAAAAATAGACTCCAAATGGTTGAAAGACCTAAACGTGAGACAGGAGTCCATCCAAATCCTAAAGGAGAACACAGGTAGTAACCTCTTCGACCTCAGCCACAGCAACTTCTTCCTAGAAACATCACCAAAGGCACAGGAAGCCAGGGCAAAAATGAACTATTGGGATTTCATCAAGATAAAAAGCTTTTGCACAGCAAAAGAAACAGTCCACAAAACCAAAAGACAACCGACAGAATGGGAGAAAATATTTGCAAATGACATATCAGATAAAGGGCTAGTATCCAAAATCTATAAAGAACTTATCAAACTCAACACCCAAAGAACAAATAATCCAATCAAGAAATGGGCAGAAGACATGAACAGACATTTTTCCAAAGAAGACATCCAAATGGCCAACAGGCACATGAAAAAGTGCTCAACATCACTCAGCATCAGGGAAATCCAAATCAAAACCTCAATGAGATACCACCTCACACCCGTCAGAATGGCTAAAATTAACAAGTCAGGGAACGACAGATGCTGGCGGGGATGTGGAGAAAGGGGAACTCTCCTACACTGTTGGTGGGAATGCAAGCTGGTGCAACCCCTCTGGAAAACAATATGGAGGTTCCTCAAACAGTTGAAATTAGACCTACCGTTCGATCCAGCAATTGCACTCCTGGGTATTTACCCCAAAGATACAAATGTAGGGACCCGAAGGGGTACGTGCACCCCAATGTTTATAGCAGCAATGTCCACAATAGCCAAACTGTGGAAAGAGCCAAGATGTCCATCGACAGATGGATGGATAAAGAAGTTGTGCTATATATACACAATGGAATATTATGCAGCCATCAAAAGGAATGAGATCTTGCCATTTGCAACGACGTGGATGGAACTGGAGGGTGTTATGCTGAGTGAAATAAGTCAATCAGAGAAAGACATGTATCATATGACCTCACTGATATGAGGAATTCTTAATCTCAGGAACAAAACTGAGGGTTGCTGGAGTGGTCGGGCGTGGAAGGGATGGGGTGGCTGGGTGCTGGACATTGGGGAAGATATGTGCTACGGTGAGCGCTGTGAATTGTGTAAGACTGTTGAATCACAGATCTGTACTTCTGAAACAAATAACGCAATATATTTTAAGAAAAAAGAAAAAGAAGAAGATAGCAGGAGAGGAAGAATGAAGGGGAGTAAGTCAGAGGGGGAGACGAACCAGGAGAGATGATGGACTCTGAAAAACAAACTGAGGTTTCTGGAGGGGAGGGGGGTGGGGGGATGGGTTAGCCTGGTGATGGGTATTGAGGAGGGCACATTCTGCATGGAGCACTGGGTGTTATGAACAAACAATGAATCATGGAACAGTACACCAAAACAAATTATGTAATATATGGTGATTAACATAATAAAAAAATTTTTTTAAAATTTAATTAGGTTACAGGAATAAAGATTTTATTTATACAACTCAGTATAATTTTGTATAAATTTGAGATCCAATAACAAATACTAAATACCTTTAAGTATTGTGTTGAATTGGAGTCTATCTCCATGGAAGAGTGGACCATTTATGAAAGTTCAAAATAAGTATTCAAGAAATGAATATCCTTCAGGTATTCTTTAGAAACTGTACTCTATAGCAACTCTATAGATAAAATGATTCAAGAAACTTCTCAAAGATCATTTTTTAAACAAGTGTTGGTGAGAATATGGAGGAAAAAGAACCCTATTCACCTTTGGTGGGAATGCAAACTGGTGTAGCCACAGTATGGAGGTTCCTCAAAACATTAAAAATAAAATTACCATATGATCCAATAATTCTACTACTGGGTATTTACCCAAATAAAATGAAAACAGTAATTTGAAAAGATACACACACTCCTATGTTTATTGCAACAATTTACAGTCAAATTTTTTTTACAACAGTCAAACTACAGAAGCAGCCCACCTGCTCACCAATAAAGTGATAAAGATGTGGTGTGTATGTACATAATGGAATATTACTCAGTCATAAAAAAGAATGAAATGTTGCCATTTGCAAAAACATGGATGGATCTAGACAGTACAATGCTAAATTAAATAAGTCAAAAGACAAATGCGATATGATTTCGCTATGTGGAATTTAAGAAACAAATGAACAAAGGAAAAAAAGGCAAACCAAAAAACAGACTCTTAACAATAGAAAACAAACTGATAGTTACCAGAGGGGAGGTAGGGGGTAGATGGGTGAAATAGGTGATGGGGATTAAGAGTAAACTTATTGTGATGAGCACTGAGTAATGTACAGAATTGATGAATCACTATGTTGTACACCTGAAACTAATATAACACTATGTTAACTATACTGGAATTAAGAATTTTTTTAGAGAAATTCAAAAAAAAAGAATAATCATTTGTTATTTCTCTAAAAGTGGAGAGCATTCTAAAAGGAAATCCTGTATGCTTATCATCCATATTCAATAATTATCAGTACTTTACCATTCTTGCCTAATTTATTCTCTCACTCCCTCATTCTTTCTCATTTTCTTTCTTTTCCTCTTTATTTTTAAGGCTGATATAACCTTGATAGGCAAATTTAAATATTATAGCACAAAGAAATAAACTGCATACCAGTATCATTTATGACCATCAGCACAAAAATTCCCAATAAAACATAAGCAAAGTAAATCTTGCTCTTGCATACACAGCATTTGTTCATCCATATAAAAAAACATTAGGAAAAGCTGGGTTTATTCTAGGAATGTGAGGATCTTTTTCATCAAAAAATCTATTAATGTAATTTGATATAAGCTGATTAAAAGAAAATAATTTTCAACAGATGTGAAAAAAATATTTCAACAGATGTTCATTAAAAAATAAATCCTTGCAATCCAAGAATAGAAAGAAACTTATTAAAACCTGATTGAGCAAATATATTCTTATAGGTATATGATGGGAGTATTTACTTTAAAATCTGCAATAAGATGAAAACATTCACTGTGAATGTTTTAGTATTGTACAGGAGGTCCTAAAAGGAGCCTATTAAAATGAGAAAAGAGAATTCAAAATATAAATACTGTAAATGAACAATGAGGATTTTGCTATAGATGCTACAATTATTTTAACTGTCAACATAGGAAACACAAGTTAGTAGAGTTAATGGAAGAGTTCAAGAATATTACTAGGTACAAAATCTTTATAAAAAATTGCATCTCTAGATATAGGAATAGTTGAGAACATACTTTTTAAAAAGCATTATATAAAATGTTCATAAATCTTATGCAATACAGATAAAAATTAAAACATAATATTCAAGGACATAAAAGAGGACTTTAGTAATTGAAAAATAAACCAAGTTCATGGATGGGAAAAGTCAATATGGTAAAAATGTCAGTTCTTCCAAAATTAATCTATAAATTCAATCTAATCCAATCAATACACCAACAGCATTTTTAAGGAACTTGCAAACTAAATTTAAAATTCATAAAGAAGAGTAAAGGACCAAGAATAGTCAGGATAACCGAAGAACACAGTAGGGGGTCCCAGCCTACAAAATAATTATTAAAATTATTAATCTTTCCTAGTTAGGAAAGAATGGACTAGATCATAAATCATGTCGGGGCAACTGTTATCCACTGGAAATAAACCGCATGTCTAACACACCATAAAAAAACTTCCCAGTTGGATTAAAAATCTCAATATTGAGGCCAGAAAATGTCCTTATGACCTCGGTTTAATAGGAAGAATTTGTTTTTATAATGTACAGACCATAGAGAAGGAAATGATGAATCTAAACTCACCTTCTATTGAAAATTTTCTGTTCATTAAAAGACATTTAAAAAGTGCAATGACACCTCATAGATTGGAAGAAAATGTATGCCAGGTACACAACAAAGGAGTACTACTTTCCGCACGTATGCATTAGTTTCCTAATACTGCCATCCCAAATTAGCACAAATTTGGTGGCTTCAACAATATAAACTAGTTATCTTGTAGTTCTGTGGTCAGAAGTAGGATTCAGGTCTCACCAGGCAAAAACCAAAGTGTTGGCAGGCCCTGTGCCTTTCTGGAGGCTCTAGAGGAGATCTGTTTCTTTGCTCATTAAAGTTACTGACAGAATTCAGTTTCCTGTATTTGTACAACTGAGGTCATCATTTCCTTGCTGTCAACTCAGAGCTGTTCCTAGCTTCTAGATGCCACCCACGTTTCTTCCTCCACTTGAAAGACTATAATGGTGGGTTCAGTCCCTCTCAGGCTTTGAATCTCTCCTTCCATCTCATCTCTCTACCCACCCCTGCTTCTCTCTCCTACACGTTTAAAGATTCATGTGATTACACTGATCCCACCCCAGATAATTGGGATAATCTCCCCATCTTGAGGTTTTTAACTTAATCACATCAGCAAAATCACTCCATGTAAGATAACCTATTCACAGGTTACCAGTGTTAAGACAGATATCTTTGGGAGCTATTACTTCGCCTGTGGATGTATCCATCTCTGTATTTACACTTTACAAATCAATAATAGAAACAAATTACCTAGTTAAAAATGAAGGATATGAACAAGAAATTCGAAGCTCAAATTGATAATACAAAAAGGTTCTTCGTATCACTAGTAAACAATGGAAGTAAACATTAAAATTGTGTATCACTATCTGACAACACCTAGTGCTGAAAAGTGAAACAGTGGAAAATCCCATATTCTATTGACAGAACATTAAATGTGGGAAGCCACTTAGGACAGCAATTTGGCAATACTGGTCACGTTAAATATCCTTATTCCTCAATCCAGAGGGTTCACATCTATATGAACATCCCTGAGAAATTCTCATGTGCACACACACAAAAAAATTCTCATGCACAGACAAAAAGGAACATGTACAAGGACTGTCACTGTAACTGCAATAGCAAAATAGAAATAAATGTCCACCGAGAATGGATATTTTGTTTCGTTAACACAATGGAACATTAAAAGATACAAATGTAGGGATCCGAAGGGGTATGTGCACCCCAATGTTTATAGCAGCAATGTCCACAACAGCCAAACTATGGAAAGAGCCAAGATGTCCATCAACAGATGAATGGATAAAGAAGATGTGGTGTGTGTGTATGTATATACATACAATGGAACATTATGCAGCCATCAAAAAAACCGAAATCTTGCCTTGCCCACTTGCAACAACATGGATGGAACTAGAGGGTATTATGCTAAGCGAAATAAGTCAATCAGAGAAAGACAAGTATCATATGATCTCACTGATATGAGGAATTCTTAATCTCAGGAAACAAACTGAGGGTTGCTGGAGTGGAGGGGGTTGGGAGGGATGGGGTGGCTGGGTGATAGACATTGGGGAGGGTATGTGCTATGGTGAGCACTGTGAATTGTGCAAGACTGATGAATCACAGACCTGTACCTCTGAAACAAATAATACATTATATGTTTAAAAAAAAAAAGATAGTAGGAAGGGAAAAATGAAAGGGGGGGGGGGGAATCGGAAGGGGAGACGAACCATGAGAGACTATGGACACTGAGAAACAAACTGAGGGTTTTAGAGTGGAGGGGGTGGGGGGATGGGTTAGTCTGCTGATGGGTATTAAGGAGGGCGCGTATTGAATGGAGCACTGGGTGTTATACGCAAGCAATGAATCATGGAACACGACATAAAAAAATGAATTTAAAAAAATACAACGGAACATTGCACAGCACTGAAAATATAAGACCCAGAAATCTACTCAATACAGAAGAATCTCAAGATATGTGAAAAAAAATCAACCTGCAGAATATACTCATTATAAATGCTGTATGTTTTCATACAAAAAACTACATATAGTTTAGTGATACAATTATGTGTAGGAAAATTATAAAGAAAGTCATGGGAGTGCTTAACACCAAATTCAGGACAATAGTTTCAAGTAAAGGAGCAGAGAGGGAGTTGGAGTTTACAGAGGGACTCAGATCCATTAGTGTATTTTTTAAAATATTTTTAAAAGATTTTATTTATTTGAGAAAGAGAGAGCAGCAGAGGGGAAGGAGATACAGTCTCTTCACTGAGCAGGGAGCCCAACGTGGGGTTCGATCCCAGGACCCTGGGATCATGATCTGACCCTAAGGAAGACACTTAACCAGCTGAGCCACCCAGGCGCCCCCATTAGTGTATTATTTTTAAGTAAATGATGAGTACATGAGTACTTTTAAAAAATATACTTTGTATGTGTGAAGAATTTTATAGTTTTACAAGAAAAATATCACTGAAGAAATATAGAGAAAAATCCAGAAGGGGTAAATACAGATGCTGTAAAAGTACCGTGGCTACCACAATGATCTAGATGAAAGAGGAGAACCCAAAACAACATGGTGGTAGTGGAACAGAAATGGAAAGGTGGATGCGACAGACATTTGGGGGAATCAATCTGCATAACCAATTTAATAAATAATTTCAGTACTATAAGAAATATTTCATCTTTGTTCCTGGTTTCTGGCACAGAGTTCATATAACCCTTGTAATCTGTAACCCTTGTCAATCCAGTTCATCTTTTGTTACTCACAATAAGCCACTTTCAACCCTATTGGATTTGACCTTTAGAGATACTTAGAGGGGAGACTCCAGGGTGAGTTTAATTTTCTGGCTTGCGTAACTTTTTCTGACAATGGGCCTGCTCCACTGGCACAAAAGAGAAGCCAAATCAGCTCCCAAAAGCTGCCACTGACCACCATGTACTACAGGAAGTTGATGGTTATTTTCCCCAGTTCCTTTTTCCTTGTGCAGGTTAACCCTGGGGCTTGTACTTTACAGAGTCCTAGAGTTTCAGATGGCATTCCAGTTGCCCACAGTGCTAACTTCCTTGAAAACACAGCCTCCACTCTGTACTTTCTTCTCCATCCAATCTCACACCCTCATGCCGCTAGCATTTTTTGTAACTTAACCAATTAAATGATCTGTACTCAAGCCGTTTGAGGCTTGCTCCTAGAGAAACTCAAATGAAGAGAGAAAGCTATCCAAATGCTGGCGGGTAGAGGGAGAATCTCAGCACAATCTTGCCCGGATACTGCCTAGCCGAGCTACAGAAAGATGGATGAAGATTCCCAACATAACTGGCACTGGGGCGGGCTCCAAGCTCCTGTCTAGTCACCAGCATTGCACCCCAAGCCTGACAAAGTCTCCACAAGGTGTTCTCATTCGTGCTGTGCAGCAACACCACCATAGGCGGCTGGAAAGATGTGCTTAATAAAACAGAATGACACATTAAATTTATACTGTCATTACTCTGATTAAAAGAATTACAACTGTGCGGGAAGAAATCTCTCCTTGTGGAAACACTGTTAATTGACAGCTGGGAAAAACTGTGGTGATAAAGTTAATTAACTTTACCAAGTTTCTCTGGATTTTACAATACCTGTCTTTTTTAAAGGCCACTGCCAGCTATCTTGGTGCAACAAATGAAAGAGTTCTGCAATAGTAACCCAACCTTTCTATTTCACAGCAAAGTCTGAAGTGAACATATGGCAGTGGAATGAACGACAGTTCAAACAGCTCTCTGGGGAAAATGGCCATCACTGGCTTTCTTTAATTCTAGAGCAGTATTTTCCAGAGTATGATAATGCATGTACAACTTGTACCAGAACCTCCTGTGGTACTTTTGAAAATAGATAATATTGGGATCAACCCTGGATTTACTGAATCCAAATTAATGGGCAGATGGCCCAGGACTCTGCATTTTTAGCCAGCTCACCGGGTAATTATTCCTAGAAACATTTACACTTGCCACAATAAAATATTACCTTTATTTGGGTTAGCAAGCATCATTTTTTGAATAAGCAAATTAATGGATTTTTGGCCATTCATACGTCAATATTGATTTAAACTAAAGGGAGCTCAATTGCACTAAAGCAATGGTTATCAAACTGCCTTCCAAATATGCTATATGGACCCAGCATATGTTTGACATAGCACCATCTCTATGCCTAGCACAGGAAATGATGCAGTTAGTGAACACGGAATATATTTTGCCATGATGATGTCAGAATTTTAGCCTTACACATTTCAAGTGTTTAGGTCTATCATTTATATTCATCGACTTCATAATTTTTCAGGTGAAGGTGGAAGAATTCTTAAAACCAGAAGTGGATCACAGATTAAAGAAAAAACAAATTTATTGTTAGAATGGAGAGATTGAGCAGGCACAAGAGGAAATGACACCCCATCCAATGTGATTAGCAATGGGTTTTTCAGCCAAAGGGGACCACATTATAACAGAATGAAAGTCTTGTAAGGAAAACTCTCATAAAGTTCCCGGAGACAACAGAGCACAAAGATGCTTATTAGGTATTTGGTGTTATTTTTATCATGCAGTAAGTACCGCCCAAGTGCTTACTTTTATGCAGTGAAATTTTTATATTTTCTCCTATAGCCCTTCCCAGGTTACAAGGCCATATTTAAAGCTAACAGTATAAAAATAAGGATTCCAGCCTCTTTCAGCATAAAAATTGCACAGCTTCATATTTTCAAAATGCATGCAAAGTGTAGACACAAAGATTACACTATAATATACACTGTAAATACACAAAATTTTAACTAAAATATGCTATAGTTTCAAAGGAGTTAAGGAGAAAAGCATGGACAAACAGCAACAACAGTCAGTACCTTTGCCTGATAACAGGGAACATCTAACCTTTGTCCAACATAGTCTATCGAGGAGTTTGTGACCATTTTAATTTTAATTCAGATGAACATAAAGAGAACTGACCTTCTGACCACCTTGGTTTATTTTCTGAGAAGCATGTTTTTGTGACAACCAGGCAGGGAATATACTGTTAAACATTTATGTCTGCTTTCAACTTGCCATCATATATTTTGGCACTTCTACGTTAGACTACCTGAGCTGATGGTACAAAGGCAATGGCACAAAGCATGACAGGAGTAGAAGCTCTCATCAAAACGCTGCTGAAATATACTCAAGTGAGGGGAGTGCTAACTTTGGATGCCAACAGCTGTCAAAAGTGTTGGATGATAGCACCAATGCTGTCATTTTTATAACAAGGTGGCCTTCCAATTAGATTTTTGTGAGTCCCCTGAAACAACACAAATGATGATACCCAAACTTTATCATTACCTGCAGGCATTATCAGGCAGCCCTAAGGTGAGGGGTTCATAAGATTTCTGTTGAAATAATACATCCTGTATATCTTTATCCATGAACTATGAATAAAGCCTAAGAAGGCATCACCTTGTATGTGCACATCGGTGCTCTGTTTCTTGTAGTAAGTTTACCTGGATGACCTACTCTATACAGTAAGTCAGATGAGGTGGAGCCTCACGTTGCCAAGATAACTTAATGGATGTGGGTGAGAGGAGGAGCCATGCTGGATGAAAGGGTGGGAATAAGGAAGTTGTGGAAAGGAGGAAGAGAATGAATCCCAGGGTCCCCCACTTTATTGATTCTTCTTTGACCTGGAACTGGACACTGGCTGCCCCAGGTGGAAGGACATGTAAGAGCAAAATGAAGGCAATTCCTTTGAAGTCGACCGCTGCACTTGACTCCACATAAACAGGGATCAGTTGGATGGGGTCAATGATTCCTGAAGTATAAAGAGATTCCTTTAACTAACTGTACCTCCAGTTAACATGGCTGCCCACTTTGCTGGATTTTTCTTTTTCCTAAGCTGAATAACCTCTATCATGCCTTAAAGAAAATCATCTGGTATAGGTAACATTTCATAGGTTGTCAGAAAAAAACATTTTTCTGAAATTTTGAGTGCACTGCTGAAGAGATGAGCACTGAATATTTTTAAGTGAGATTGCTGAATATCTTAATTTTCTGAAAGGCATTTTCCATTGCTCTAAAATGAATGTTAAAGTATTTAAAATAATTAGATCATTAGATAATTAAAATAATTCTCTTTTGAAACTATGTTATTTTATGTCATTTTCAAATTTGTGGATATGTTTGAAGTGCATTTTGATATTTCAAGATGAATTGTTAACAAACTTGTTACCATTTGCCACAACCTATTTGAGTCAGGATCTTTTTTTTAACTCTATATGCAAAAAATATTTTAGAAAATGAAACTACATGATAAGGTTGGTGTAAGACTCCAAACACCACTTAGCAAGCCCTGATTTTGCATCAGTGTTCAGCCAAGATCCTTAATAATCTCCTGGTTGCAATTAATAAGTAAATCTAATGAATTGGAAGTTGCAAATAAGTATGTAAGACAACACTGCTTTTATCTGTCTACTGAAGGAGCAGATAAGACTTTGTTAGGATCTCACTATAAAAAGCATTTGCAAACCACAGTGCTAAGGCAGGAGGAATTTGATTAAAAAGCATGGAGCAGGAGTTCAGATGACACCTGGGCTAGAGGTGTGGGGCCATATGGAAGAAGGGACCCTGAGGAAGGAAGAAGGCGACAAGAGAGGACTGGAGATGAGCATAAAAAAGAAGATGGTAAAGATAGATTTTCCTGCCAACTTTTGCCAGACAGAACCTCTGCCCAGGAGACAGACACTGTTGGTGTAATAAAATTTCAAAACAAGTGCAAAATTGGTGGTGTTGCTGTAAGAATTTTTTTTTTTTCCATCCAGGAATCATATGTGATCAGAGACGTTTTCATGGCTACAATCACACATGAAAATTGCATCCTAGACCAGATGACTCTACACCGTGGATAAAAGCTGACACCTAGGAAGCCAAAACTGATAAGCTTTCCAAACAGAATGGGAAATCAAAAATGGTTAATAATTTTTATCATTAAACATGCTTCAAAGAACTTCTGTGACTTTCTCTTTTAGGTTGGTTGGTTGGTTTTTTGTTTTTTTTTTTTTTAAGATTTTATTTATTTGAGACACAGGGAGAGAGGGAGAGAGCACGCACACACAAGCAGGGAGAGTGGCAGGCAGAAGCAGACTCCCTGCTGAGCAGAGCACCTGACATGGGGCTCAATCCCAGGATCCTGGGAACATGACCTGAGCCGAGGTGCCCCACTCTCTTTTAGTTTTTGAAAGAAAAAAAAAAAAGATGCAAAGTTAAACTTCCAGTTAAGGACACGAGTCAAATTAGGATGAGAAAAATGTACAGAACATGATAACTAGAGGAAAAAAATTCGTTGTAACTTCAGTGGCAACTCAGCAAAGGTAGAAAATAAATTGTGTGCTCAATAATCCAGGTGAAAGCCCAAACACACTGCGTTTTGAATACACCCGTTGTCTTCTCAGGAAAAACAGTACAGTTTATTATCGAGGCCAGATTTGAAGAGGTAGCCTTGGGGGCAAAGGGCTTGCAATAGCATTACCAACTCATGGGGCATTTTAGCTGCCATAAATGTCTGTCATGATTCCAGTGATAGTAAAACCATTTCCAGATGATTCAGCTACAAAAATAACATACTATGATTAAATAAAATCAACACAAGCCAGAATCATTAAGCAAAATTGCCAACTCTGACCTGGAGTGGTAGGTTGCCACAATACTGAGCTCTGTTTGGCAGTGAAAACAGTAACACATATCAGAGAATTCCAAGTTATTATGACTTTCCTTGGCTATTGAGTCAAAAATGCTTTTAGTTATGCAAGCATACAAGAGTAGAAATTATCTGTCCCCCAAAGACTGTTGGGATGCACTAGCTTTCAAATTTAGGTGATAATTTCAAATTCTGATTGCTCATGAACCACCACTGAAGGGGATAAACTTTTCATGTATTAGTGCTTGCTACATCACAAATAACCCTAAAACTTGGCAGCTTAACATGAGTGTATTTATTATCTCACATGGTTACTATGGATCAGGAATTCAAGAACAACTTAGCTGGGTTAGGTTGTAGTCATTTGAAGACTAGAGGATTCACGTGTAAGGTGCTGGCTATTGGTGAGATGTCACAGTTTCTCTCTGATGGCCTGTTTGTGTCCTCACAACATGGTAGCTGGATTCCCTAAGAATGAATGGTCCAAGGGAGCAAGGGAGAAGCTACAATATCTTTTATGATGTATCCTTGGAAGTCACACACTGCCATTTCTGCAGTATCTCACTGGTTACACTGGTCATTTTGATTCACACAAGAGGGAATTACACAGAGCATAAATAGAAAATGGGGACCACTGGGGGTCATCTTATAGGCTGGATACATTCCCCCAAAAGAAACAGTTGTGAACCCCACTCTTCTCCTCTCTTCTATTTTAGAATAGAAAACACCCTCAAGTTCAAAGTGTTAACCAGCTACAGCACTTCAGCCACTCCTATTAGACTATAAGTGACTTTTGAGAATAGGAGTATTTAGGGGTAACAATTTTAGACTTGTATAAATTCTTGAAGTGCTGAGACCAAAGTTATGCCCAAGAGAATCTGTTAATAGAGCTGTGGTTGACCATAAAACAATTAAGCAACCCAATAAAGACAGTTGAGGGAGTGCCCCATCTCAGAGGAAATTTAGTAAATAGCACAGACTAGTATAAAAAACAAAAACAGAGCATGGAGACAGACCTTAAAGATCATGTGTGCCCACAAGAAAAAGATTTTTCTGTAAAAAAAAAAAAAAGAAAGAAAGAAAATTAAAGTGACTCTTTTATAAGTGCTTTCACATACATTTGAGAGATCTCAATCTTTTTTTTTTTTTATTTTCCATTAAAGAGTCTTGATTTTTTTGTACCACTCTTACGGGCATAAGACATCTGGCTCCTAACCAGTGATGTGCTGGTAAATACTTAACACCTGGAACTCCAGGGGGAAAAAAAAAATCTGATTTACAAAATTTGCCAATTCCTGTAGTGGAAATATTCCCGTCATGGCTGATTTCAAGGTACCAACATGATGTCACACGTAGAACTGGAAAGAAAGACAATTCCACAACTGGCTCCAGCACATCTCTGCTTATAACACATGCCTAATACACAGAGGTCTTTTGTTCCCTTTTAGCTTTCGTCCATCTGACCTTGGCTCATGTCTTAGGTAGACATCAGCAAACTTTCCCTTAAAGAGCTAAACAGTGAATACTGTAGGTTTTGTGGACTATACACTGTCACAAATATTTAGGTCTGCTACTGTAGTGCAAAAGCAACCACAGGCAATGTGTAAATGGATAGGTATAGATACTTTCCACTAAAATTTTATTTGCACAAACTGGTAGCTGGACTGTAGGCTACAGTTTTCTGACCTGTGACTGAAGGTGAACAGATGCCCTGGAAGCAGAGCCTGAGACAAGAATTTGGGTGCATGTGCTATACTGAGGGAGGACTTTTATAAGGAAGTCGGGGAGCAAGACTAGGAATGGCAAGGAGATGAGCAAGGATGCAGTAAAATCTATGGCATGATCTCACAGAAGAGCTCTGGAGCATATCATACAATAGAGTTGTCTTGCCTTGAAGGAAAGAGGCTGGGCTTTTATATGCCCTTATCAAGCAGATGTTGGGCAGGCTCCAGAATGGGGACTGTGGCATATCTCTGAGGGGTCTCCATGTCTGGACAAAGTAGTTCAACCAAGGACAATCATTTGGAGGTTGCGGCTGTGGGCTGTTAGCTGCTCACAGATACTCACAAATGACTGCACCAGTGGTAAAGGGAATCAAGCCTGGTACCAGCAGTGTCTACACAGCACAGGTTCTTTAACTTGTGTGAGAATCCCCTGGAGGGCTTGTTAAAACATCAACTGCTGGGCTTCACCTCCAGAGTTTGTTTCAGTAAGTCTGGGTTGAGACCCAAGAATGTGCATTTCTAAGTTCCCAGGTGATGCTTATGATGCTAGTCCAGGAACCACACTTTGAGAACCACTATATTACAGTATTAATCCCTTGAATGCAGAAAGCTTGGATGATCCAACAGCCTTACTATGGCTTTGTATTTTGATCTGAAAAATGAGAGGGAAAGTATAAGGGAAGAAAGAAATTTTTCAAATGGTTTTTATTCTCTTTGACTTCAACTTCCACTTATTCAATAAATCTTTTACCTGAGATACATTTGTAGTATACCAAATGGATTTAATAATTCACTATCTTATTTGAAGAAAATTTAATAATGTTCTTTTTACTAGTGTCCTACTTCTGACGGCTGACACCTCCTACATTCCATGAATCACCCCACAACAACTTTAAGGTAATAAATTATCAAAAAGTGTAACTTTTAACCCAAAGCTGATCCTATCATCCAACTTGTATGATGCAGGGGCAAAAGCAAATTATCAGATTACCCCCAGGGCTTCCCGGGACAGCTGCAAGAGGTAGCTCACCTCTAACAAGCACTAATAGTAGAAGTTGGGAGGACAGCTGCTCTTGCCACAACTTGGTGCAGGTGGAAACAGAGCTGTTTGTGAAATCAATCAAACGACAGTGGCAGAACTGGAATGCCAAGTCTGTGCTCTAGCCAGGTTGGGCCATTTAATCCCAGCACCTTGAATTTTCTTTCCTTCGGGGAATCCACTGCTGGCAGCCTCCGGAGATCATTAGCCCTTTGAGAAGGAGAAAAATGACAGTACTCCTGACATTCTCCAACTTATAAATATGTTGTGCGTTCTATCTTTGCATCTTTATTTCTCCATTTTCATCTTATAGACAGTCCATGGCGAGGCTTCTATAAGAATGGAACTACAGAATCTCAGAACTGAAGGATTACTGGAAATATCTAGGATACTTGTGACATCTTGACACCAAAATGGCAGCTCAGTTTGAAGCATGACCAAATAATTTGTTCTTAATAACAGACAGCAACAGTTACAAGTAACTTTAATGACTTGGAGTGGACCTGGGTTATTTTTATATCAATGTCCTGCACTTGCATTCTAAAATTTTCTTAAGTGAGAAAATCTTGATATAAAAGATGTTTCTGGAATTGTATGTCCCTGCCTATGCCTATAACAGAATTTCACTTGGAAATATCAATGGGCATGTAGACAAAGAACTTTTGGTAAAACCTCCACAATCCCACAGAAATACATATGGACCACAAAGTTAAATCACATATGGAATTTTAGTATTTCTAGTAATCCCACTGAAAAAAGTAAAAACAAGTGAAATTAATTTTAATAGATTTATTTCATTCTCCATATACCCAAAATATCATTTCAACACATAATATAAAAAACACTAGACATTTTAAATTTTTTTCATACTAAGGCCTGAAACCTGTTGTGTACCTTACACTTAGGGCAATGTCAATTTGTTTCAGGTGCTTATTAGCCAAATGAGGCCAATGATGACCATAATGGATGCTCAAGTCTAGATTAATCCTTTTACTTCAATGGCAAAAAATATAATCCCAGGCCCAAAGTGACTTGCCCAAGGTCATGAAGCTGATTACAGAAGAAAAGGGGATTTAATCTATGCCCACTCTATCCCACACCAAGAAGCCACACCACCTCAACTATCCTGAAGAACGGACCAACTTGACTTCAGGGCAATATAGTGTGGCGATTAAGAGCATAGGCCTTGGGGCCAAAGTGCTGACATTCCCACCCTGGTTCTTCCATAAAGTGTGGTCTTAGGCAAGTTACTCAGCTTCTCAGTACTTATTTCCTTATCTGTAAAGTGGGGATGTTACTAATAGCACCTGGCTTCCCTGGGTGGTATAAGGGTTAAGTGTATTTATGCATTATTTATACATACATACATACATACACACACACACACACACACACACAATCATATAGTTATCCATACAGAACTAAGAAAAGTAACTGGAACATACAAAATCGTATGTAAATGTGAGCTGTGTACTAAAATTTTTCAAAATCTTCAAAGGCAAAATTGTAAGTATAAATTAAACTCAAACCCATATGCTTTTACCCAACAATCCTGCACGATGTTAAAAGGATCTAGTGTATCATCACAGTATACTTAATAGATTTTTGAGTTTTTAATTAAAAAAAATGTTTGGGGGAAAAAATGGAGTTCCTGATTGACTTCTGTTTAGCCACAAATCTAAACATAAACCTCTCCATGACTGCAATAATTGAGTCAATTAAGGTGTTACTATACTGTTTTTGTAGTTTTCTTCCTCATCTCAAAAGGAATGCAGATTTAGCTATCCTCTGCATCAGAAACGCATACATAATTATGTGAAAGCTAACTGAATACACAAAAATTGTGACTGCCCAGATTCAACATGGATCAAAATATTTGTTGCCAACTCAGTACAAAATAAGAACCAGAAGCTCCCCCAAAGTCTGGTTTGTAGCTAGAAATGGCGGGTGGGGGTGGGGGTGGGTGTGGGTGTGTGTGTGTGTGTGTGTGTGTTTTAAACAAACGTAGGTGCACAAAGGTCAAAATAATTTTCTTTATTGCAAAAACAACAGAAAATGGTTCTGTAAAATAGGTTCTAAAAATAATAGTTATCTGATTACGAAAGAAGGTCACTTTGTCTGAGGGGTTTAGTAATTGTTGTTTGGGGAATTTATAAGGTGAATTTATTGTGGGTAGGTTGTGAAATGGGGTCATAGCCCCATAGTTTATTTTAAAAACTTTCCTACACTGAACCAAGCTATAGAAATCTATAATTTCACCGCAGCTGGTGACATTTGTTCTTGGAATCCACAAAGTTTTTATGTGCTAAAAGTTGGATTATTTCTCAGGGACTATGTTATTTTAGATTTATATATAGTGCCTGTTCCCTGAATAAGCTAGTCCTTTTACATATCACCAGTGCTATCCTTTGAACTCAAAGATAACCCCTTGGCTCGTGGTTAGGTCAAGAATGGGGAGAGCTGGTGTGATTTATTTATTTTTTTTAAAGATTTTATTTATTTATTCATGAGAGACGGGGCGGGGGGAGAGAGAGAGAGAGAGAGAGAGAGAGAAGCAGAGGGAGAAGCAGGCTCCCAAGGAGCAGGGAGCCCGATGCGGGACTCGATCCCAGGACCTCGGGATCATGACCCAAGCCGAAGGCAGATGCTTAACCATCTGAGCCACCCAGGCGCCCAGCTGGTGTGATTTAGAGAGACCCAAAAGTCTTTCTCTACAGCATGTAATGGTCATACAATGCCTTAGGGTTGTAACTGCGCCTACTGGTCTAATTCCTATTGCTCATCGGGACTATTTGTCTTAAGTAGACAACAGTTTTCCATACAAAAAAAAAAGTGGACTATGGTCACTACATGCCAGATTTTTCTTCCTCCTGCTAGAATTTAAACACATCTCATTATAAGCTTGTATTATCTTTGTATCCACAATTCAGCTTTTTTCCTTCTTGATTCTAGTCCAATCTGCCTTGACATAGATTTTAATAACCTTTTAATATCCATTCTCCATGCTCAAAGGAATTCTTTAGTGGTACCACTATAATGTTTCTTGATTGTCAATATTTTAAAGCCCAGTTGGAAATTTAGTACTATTTTTTTACCAATAACTTTTTGATTTGGAAAAATCAATAGCTTATTTTCTTTCCAACTCATTAGAAGCAAAATAGCACAAATAAGAAACCATGAGAGACTATGGACTCTGAGAAACAAAACTGGGTTCTAGAGGGGAGGGGGGGAGGGGATGGGTTAGCCTGGTGATGGGTATTAAAGAGGGCATGTTCTGCATGGAGCACTGGATGTTATACGCAAACAATGAATCATGGAACACTACATCAAAAACTAATGATGTAATGTATGGTGATTAACATAATTAAAAAAACAATTTCACTAATGCTGGTAATTCTGGGATAGGTACATTAAATACATTTTCAGGGTCATATGTGCACTTGGTGAAAAAAAAGTACTATTATGATTTGGCACTAACACTGTAGAGAAATGAATACTGGATCTAGAATCAAAGGAGTTGAATACAAGGTCTGCTCCACATTGCTGACTGTGTGACTTTGGCAAATTCCAGAATCTTTCTGAGCCTTCATTCCCTCATACATAGAACAGGGCTTAGAACTCCAGTGGGGAGGTCATTTGCCTTCCCAGCTGACCCTTCCTTAGTGACAATCTGTTCCTACCCCATGTCATCCTCACAGGACTATCAGTCACGGGTCATAACCCTGACAACAGGACAAGTGACACACTCTAATCCAATCACATTCTCTTCTCCAAATTTGAATCATGAATGGGAGTTCACAGAATGGAAAGTAAAGGAAGTGAATCACTTTAGGATTCTATGAATTCCAAATAGTTCACTGAGGGCTAAGTGCCAGACACAGTTCGTGTATTTCACATAAATTACCTCATTGAGTTCTCACAACTACCTGACCTATAATACCTACTTATGAGATAGGATATTGTTGTTTTAAACTGGATTCCTCCAAAAAGTAAAACCCATTGACAGAATCTGGAAGTAGTCTCTTCAAGAGGCAATCCCAGGAGGCATGTGGTGTTTGCAGTAAGGAAGAGAGTAAAGCCAATAAAGGTTATGTTAATGATCCAGAGTTTTCATGACGCACAATGTTAAGTGTAACCTTTCCAAGAATCCCACATCATGAGTAAAACTATTTACATGCTTTGTGTGAAGTTTTTGTATGGTTTTTTGATTATAGTGTCTTGTGGAAATCAAGAGACTATATTTTGGGGTCAACATGGAATGAAGTATAAATGGTGAAGATGAAAACAGAAGCTCAGAAACAGAAGACAGTGTAATCTTTTTAGGACTCCTAGAAATCATGGAATGAACTTTGAGATTTCACAAGATATGGAATGGCTGAGAATATGAAATTGCAGGTTGCACTTTTTTTCCCTACATTTTTAAGATCTGGTAGACCTCAGATAACATCTAACTGAATTAAAATAAGCACAAAGTCACATCTGTCCATTTCTCCTGAATTTTCCTGATTATTATTTATTCAAGTTTCGGGCTATAGTAAAGAACTTCTGGGTTTGGATGGATTCTCAGTAAAATATGCTCTACCTAAAAGTCAACATTGGATATAAGTTCACCCTAAATATTAAACCACAGCTGGTACTTCTATAATTTGTATTTTCCCCCCTATGAAACCACTTAATATATAGCTTTGCCAATGGTTTGAAATCCGTCAAGTAGGAAATCTGAAATTCAAATTTTATCTTACTTCTATATTTCAGTTTGCAAGATAGATCCCAGGAAGGAAAAAACTGACTTCATTTTCTTTCCACATGGTGCTGAGGGGGAGAGGGGGAAGGTTACTCAGCGAACAGGCTGAATATATACTGACTACATAACTTTTTCCAACAGCATCTTAAATCCAAGTTATTACTCTAAGTTGTTTATCTGGTACTTTATATTGCTTAACATTTGCTACTGACAGATTTAGGACAAAGTATAAGTCTTGCTTTGTGCTTGAATCCTTGAATAACCTAAAGATGGATAATAGTAAAGACAGTTGGTTCTGAGATAGTTGCAAGAAACACTGCCTTGGTAATGGGAGAGAAAGTATTCATTCTAAGAGTATGACCATGTTCTCAAACTTGATTATCCATTGAAGGTGAACATCATTCTCATTGCTGCCAGAGAATTCACAGGCCTAGATCTAAAATCTCATTTCCTTTTGGGAAATGAAGATCAAGACTTGGTAAAGGCAAGTTAACAAGCATGAACAAACTCTTACTTTGTGTTCCCAGTATTGGCACAATTGTGGAGTCATATGTCATCTGGAGTGTCCCTAACTCTTCAGAGCTAGCAAAGTTTGCTCATGTTTCCGGTCTATCCTCAATGGAATATCAAAGTCTTTCCTGAAGACATCTGAGGAGTCCAGGGATGCTTGCATTCTTAATATCCTCCTTCTGAGCTCTCATCTGCTAAAATAAGTTGAAAAATCATCATCCTAGAGGGGTGGGAGGGATGGGGTGGCTGTGTGATGGACACTGGGGAGGGTATGTGCTATGGTGAGTGCTGTGAATTGTGTAAGACTGATGGATCACAGACCTGTACCCCTGAAACAAATAATACATTATATGTTAATTTAAAAAATAAAAAAATCAAGAAAATGAAAACAAAGAAATCATCATCCTATATATTTAGCACCCATTAACTAATCTACATACTTCCCACCTCCCCGCCACATATACATACATACACACACACACACGCCTAACATGTGGAACTCATTCTCATCAACATTCAACAAACAAGCATAACAAAACCACCCAGAATGCACATCTGTGTGTAGCTTTTAGGATTTAGAATGAATGATAAATTTGGGGGTTTTCTTGTTAGCCATGGAAAAAACTCACATGGAATATTAGGTATCACCATTCATTAAACTCTTACATTCTGCACTACCTATAACTGTCCACTAGCCACTTCACTTCATGTATTCACCCTGCTCCACACTATATTCCTGGCTGTTCTCTTCTTTTTCTCATTTATCCCCAGACCCTTAATCACCCTAGGAATTAAAAGATTTTATCTTTCACTTGAGCATAATAGTGGCTCTTACACCTCGAGGTACATATTAAACACTAAGATGACAATTCTTAGGGCCAAAGACTGATAATCAGTTGTAGGGTAGAGCCCTGAAATCTGCCTTTCCAATAAATATATTAGATTTCTCTTTCGCAACCTCTCCATAGAACACCATTTGAAAAACTGGTATATTTACTACCTTTCTTTCATATGCCTCTATGCATGTTTTACACAGGTCTTTCACAGAAAACATATAGCTAGAGCAGCAGTTCTCAAACTTTAGCATGCATGATCTGGAAGGCTTGTTAAAGCACAGGTCTTTGGGACCCATCACCAGACATTCTGATTCAGTAGGTCTGGAGTGGGTTTAAGAATCTATATATATATTTTTTAAGATTTTATTCATTTATTTGACAGAGAGAGAGACAACAGGAGAGGGAACACAAACAGGGGGAGTGGGAGAGGGAGAAGCAGGCTTCCCGCGAAGCAGGGAACCCGATGCAGAGCTCAATTCCAGGACCCTGGGATCATGACCTGAGCCGAGGGCAGACGCTTAAGGACTGAGCCACCCAGACACCCCAAGAATCTATACTTCTTCTAATAATTTCCCAGGTGATGCTAAGGCTGCTAGTCCAGGGAATCACACTGTAGGAACCACTCAGCTAGAAGTTGCCTTTTAAGGTTTTCTCATGTCCTACAATCTTTGTCTGAAACATTTAATCAACATTTATCCACCCTCATCTATTATGTCTACTTCTATTATATTTGATTTTATTTCTACTCTTTGCATGGTTTTTTAAGATTTATTTGGCAGAGAGAGAGGGAACACAAGCAGGGGGAGTGGGAGAGGGAGAAGCAGGCTTCCCGCTGAGCAGGGAGCCTGATGCGGGGCTTGATCCCAGGACCCTGGGATCATGTCCTGAGCCGAAGGCAGATGCTTAACGACTGAGCCACCCAGGCGCCCCTCTTTGCATGTTTTAATGTAGGCTACCTTTCCTATGTTACTTCATCTTTCCTTTCTTTAGATTGATTTTTTTCATTTTGTTTCCACTAGCTTAGAAATTATATTTTCTACCTCTCCTTCTGTTGGTTTCCCCAGAAACTGAAAACGAGAACTTACCAAACTCAAGTTTACCAGTATCTCTGCACATCTTCAGATAATAAAAGGACATTAAACACTTATAAATCCAATCATCACCCCCCTTTTTACCATGTATTATGTCTTTAAAAAAAAAAGACATTTTTGGCTAATTATTCCTCCTTGCTTCATAAAATCTCTCTGGAATAGTTTTCCTTCTCTCTGAAATACATCATCTAGAATTAATTGGCGAGACTCTAATGGTGATAAACTATGTTTTCATACTGAAAAAGTTCCATTTTGTTTTCATTATGAAAAATAGTTTTAGGATTTTTGGGGGAGGGGGACAGAAAATTCAAAATCAACTATTATTTTCTCCCATATCACTGAAAGTATAGTTTTACTATCTTCTGGCTTCCATAGTTATTGCTATAAAGTTGGCAGTTAAAATGTTCTTTTCGGGGCACCTAGGTGGCTCAGTCGATTAGGCAGCTGCCTTCAGCCCAGATCATGATCTCAGGGACCTAGCCTGCTTCCTCCCCTGCCTGCCACTCCCCATCCTTGCGCTTGCTCTCTCCCTCTCTCCCTGTCAAATAATCTTTAAAATTAAATAAAATGTCCTTTTCTTGGGGAGGAGGGAAGGGTGGTGTAATTTGTCTTATTCACTAAACTTTGGAAAATCTTTTCTTTAGCACAGATTTATATTATTCTGTTTCAAAATTGTTGGGCATCCTGAACCTGAAGATGTTACTTTAGTTCTAGAAAATTCTCTGGTAATATTTCTTCAAATATTTCCTCTTCTCCATTATCTATGTTTCATTCTAAATATATTCTTTAAATCTACATTGCAGTTAAAAATAATTTTCTCTTCAGCCAGATTTAATCTATTGAACTCATTTAACTTATAAAACTTCATAATTACATATGTTTTTTCACATCTAGAAGTTTTCCATTTCACTAAATGTTATCAGGTATTTACATAACTTTGTTTCTCCTCGCTCATATTTTCAATCTCACATTGAAACTGAAATGCATTAAGTATCCATTTTATATTCTGAGTTGGATAATTCTAATATCTGAAGTCTTTGCTGGTCTAATTCTCTCTTGATCCTGCTGACTTTTGCTTTGTGTTTTAAAGTTGTGGATTGTGATTTCATATACTTGAGAGGTCTTCTGGACCTTTGAGACCTGGACTTGAAGGTGGGTTTCTTAGTTTACTCATAGAGTGATCCATGGACCACTAGCCTCTGCTTCACCTGAGAGATTAAGAGACACACAGAGTCAAGCCCCAGGCCTGCTGCATCAGAATCTGCATTTTAATCATAACCCATGTACATTAGAATTTGAAAAGGGCTAGTCTAGGGAGGAGAACTGGATTTGTAGAGTTTTTTCTGCCAGGCACCTATAGGCATCACCACACTTTATATGAAATTCTCAGCCGGAGGTGGAGGTGTGTGTTTGTTGGAGCACACAAGTCATATTAATTCAAGATGCAAACTCACATGTGGGCTCAAAGACAACTTCTTTCCCTTCCACCCACAACAAGGTACAAGAGGGGCAAATTTCCTTGCAGCCCCATTAGGAAGGAGGTGGGGCATGTTTTACCTTTACAGCTTAGAGACAGTTCTTTGTGATCAATTTTAAGAACAAAGGGGAACCTCCTAATACACTGCCCACTGGCTGCAGCTTTATCTCCTAACTCTTGAATGCCCAGGAGGCCATGAAAACCCAGGCTCCACATCATACTGGCTCAACAGATGTTTTCTGCAAATCTCCCACCACCTCCTCCACCCTGTCTGATTCTTACCTTCACTAAGTTTTTAGCTTTCAAAGACCCTACTTTCTTGCTACCTCGGTGATAAATTTGAACAGTTTGTTTTTAAATACTCAAGTATTTTTTGTTCTAGCAGTATAGTCACTGAGAGTACTCTGATATACCCCAAGACACAGAAATCCAAGCCTGAAGACTTTCAGTTTCATTAAAGAGAATGCACACCAGGGGCCCCTGGGTAGCTCACTCGGTTAAGTATCCAGCTCTTGGTTTCAGCTCAGGTCATGATCTCAGGGTTCTGGGACCAAGCCCCATAAAGGGCTCTGTGCTCAGCAGGGAGTCGGCTTAAGGATTTTCTCCCTCTTCCTCTTCCTCTGCTTCCCCCCCACCCCACCACCACTCTCTCTAAAATAAATCTTAAAAAAAAAAATAAAGGGGCACCTGGGTGGCTCAGTTGATTAAGCATCTGACTTCAGCTCAGGTCACAATCTCAGGGTCATGAGATCAAGCCCTGCGTCAGGCTCCCCAATTGGCGAGGAGTCTGTTTGTCCCTTTCCCTCTGCCCCTCCCCGCAGTCATCCTCTTTTCTCTCAAAAATCTTTTTTTTTTTAATTTAAAAAATAAAGAGAATGCATGACTAGGCATAAATGGAAAAGTCATTTATTTGATGACCAGGAGACAAAATGGTATCATTTAATAACAAGTTTCTACCATACTTTTATCTGGGGTCAAATATAGTGCTTTTCACATACTACTTCATTTAAATCTCACCCCCCCCCCCCCGGCCGCGTTGTAGATGAGTTTTATCAAGGCCACTCATCTACAAAGAACTAGGATTTGAACCCACGTTCATCTGAGTCCAATGTGCACTTTCTAATCACAGCTCTTGAACTGTGATTCAATTCACCCTAGCTTACCTTCCACCGAGTCCTCAAGCAGATGTCCCATCTATCCAACCTCCAGGACATCCTGCTTAGGACTCTCAGCCTAAAACTGTTGTTCCACCTCTCTACCTCCTGCTCAAGAAGTCGCAGTGGCTCCCTTCATAATTCAGGGTGGTTCAAAACCCACCACACTATGTAATAATGCCAAATCTACAGCTAATGTTTCCTTGAAGCCCCACCCAGCTCCTCCAGTCCACAAGGACTTTTTTTCCAACTGGCATTGTTGTAGACCCTAGCAATCCTTTATCATTTCTATATGTAAGCTTGATTTCATGACCAAACTGAAGGCTACTCTAAGAATAGTGGGTTGCTTTATTTTTACTGTTTTTCTCCCCTCTCCCAGAACTAAGCAGTTTATATGTCACTTAGGTATTAAACAAATACTTATTGGGGCGGAGCAAGATGGCGGAGGAGTACGAGACCTAGATTTCATCTGGTCTCAGGAATTCAGCTGAATAGGGATCAAACCATTCTGAACACCTACGAACTCAACAGGAGATCAAAGAGGAGAGTAGCAACAACTATCTGAACAGAGAAGCGACCACTTACTAGAAGGTAGGACGTGCGGAGAAGTGAATCCGAGGCGATATTCGGGAGGATAGACGGCGGGGGAGGGGCCTCCGTCGGCCGCTTCTGGCAAGTGATAGAGCCGCAGAGCACAAAATCGGACCTTTTAGAAGCCGGCTCCGCTGAGGGACGGCGCTCAAGTGGCTAAGCGGGGGTGGAACCCTCGCGGGACAGTGGGGTCTCAGGACCCTTGGGGTCACAGAAAGACCAGGGAAGCCTGAGTGCGCCAGAGCTCCCAGGTATCGGAGTGGGGAAGCCGGATGCAGAGACGGAGCCGAGGCGCGGGCTCTCAGCTCGGGGTTGCCATAAACTGTGATCCGCGGCCCAGTCGGGTCACTGCTCCTGCAGCAGGGACCCAACAAGCGGCAGATCCGGGGAGACTCCGCTTCCTTCCCGGGGAGGAGCGGCGCGGGAACGCACCGCAGGGATCTGCTGGGTTTGGAGACTCCACACGGGGTCGGGTGCCAGAGATACAAACGCTTGGTCACAGGCCGGGTGAGCACAGAGTGCGGCCGGAGAATGGGGACAAGGGAGTGACTGCTTTTCTCTGGGGGCGCACTGAGGAGTGGGGCCCCGAGTTCTCAGCTCCCCCGGGTGGAGATTGGGAGGCCACCATTTTGGCCCTGGTCCTCCAAGGCTGTAACGAGAGCTTGCAGGGAACAAAAGCTCCTGAGATCAAACCCGAGCAGCTTGCTTAGCCCGGACCGACAAGGGCGGGGCAATTCAGCCTCCGGCAAAGACATTTGGAAACCACAGCAACAGGCCCCTCCCCCAGAAAATCAGCACGAACAGCCAGCAAGCCAAGAACACATTTACCGATCAAGGAGAACGGGAGAACTCCAGCGCTAGGGGAATACTGCACATAGAATTCATGGCTTTTTTTTACCATGATTCATTAGTTCACCAAAGTTAATTTTTGTTAACTGTTCTTTTTTTCTTTTTCTTTTTCCCTTTTTCAACCAACATCTTATCAATCTCTTTTTAAAAAAAAAAACATTTTTTATTTTTCATTTCTAGAGTCAAATTTTATCCCTTCATAGTAGTTACCCTTATTTTTGGCATATATATATAAGTTGTTCTCTCTTTAAAATTTGAGATACAGTTTCTTCTAACACATAGAAATATACTCTAAAACACTAGTGTATGGTTCTATTCTAGTCTCCTGCCTGATCACATTCTCTCCCTTTTTTTTTAAATCTTCTTTTTTCAAACAACTTCTTACCTTATCAAGTCCTTTTATAAAATCTTTTATAATTTTCATCTTTACAGTCATCTATCCCTTCATTGTATCAACCCTTATTTTGTACATATATGTCTTTCTTCCTTTAAAATTTTAGGAGGCACTTTTTTCTAGCAGACCAAAATACGCCCAAAATCTAGTCTGTGGCACTGATCTATGCACTAGCCTGATCATATTTGATCACATTCTGCTTTTTTTGTATTGTTCTGTTTTTGTTTTTATCTTTTTTTTTCTTTTTCTCTTTCTTTTTTCTTTCTTTCCCTTTCTTTTCCCCTGGTTTCAGGTCTTTTCTGATTTGTATACAGTATATTTGCTGGGGACGTTGTAAACCTGTTAGCATTTTGTTCTCTCATTCATCTATTCTCCTCTGGACAAAATGACAAGACGAAACAAACCACCTCAGCAAAAAGAACAAGAGGTAGTACCCTCAGCCAGGGACCTACTCAATACGGACATTAGTACGATGTCGGACCTAGAGTTCAGAATCATGACTTTAAAGATACTAGCTGGGCTTAAAAAAAGCGTGGAAGTTATTAGAGAAACCCTTTCTGGAGAAATAAAAGAACTAAAATCTAACCAAGTCGAAATCAAAAAGGCTATTGATGAGGTGCAATCAAAAATGGGGGCACTAACTGCTAGGATAAATGAGGCAGAAGAGAGAATCAGTGATATAGAAGACCAAATTATGGAAAGTAAAGAGGCTGAGAAAAAGAGGGAAAAACAACTACAGGATCACGAGGGCAGAATTCGAGAGATAAGTGATTCGATAAGATGAAACAACATTAGAATAATTGGGATCCCAGAAGAAGAAGAAAGAGAGAGAGGGGCAGAAGGTATATTGGAGCAAATAATAGCAGAGAACTTCCCTAATGTGAGGAAGGAAACAGGCATCAAAATCCAGGAGGCACAGAGAACCCCTCTCAAAATCAATAAAAATAGGTCAACACCCCGACATCTAATAGTAAAACTTACGAGTCTCAGAGACAAAGAGAAAATCCTGAAAGCAGCTCGGGAGAAGAGAAGTGTAACCTACAATGGTAAAAATATTAGATTGGCAACAGACCTATCCACAGAGACCTGGCAGGCCAGAAAGCACCGGCAAGATATCTTCAGAGCACTAAACGAGAAAAATATGCAGCCAAGAATACTATATCCAGCTAGGCTGTCACTGAAAATAGAAGGAGAGATAAAAAGCTTCCAGAACAAACAAAAACTAAAGGAATGTGCAAACATGAAACCAGCCCTCCAAGAAATATTGAAAGGGGTCCTCTAAGCAAAGAGAGAGTCTAAAAGCAGCAAAGATCGGAAAGGAACACAGACAACATACAGTAACAGTCACCTTACAGGCAATACAATGGCACTAAATTCATACCTTTCAATAGTTACCCTGAATGTAAATGGGCTCAATGCCCCAATCAAAAGACACAGGCTATCGGATTGGATTAAAAAACAAGACCCATCCATATGCTGTCTGCAAGAGACTCATTTTAGACCCAAAGACACCCCCAGATTGAAAGTGAGGGGGTGGAAAACCATTTACCATGCTAATGCACACCAAAAGAAAGCTGGGGTGGCAATCCTTATATCAGACAAACTAGATTTTAAAACAAAGACTGTAATAAGAGATGAGGAAGGACACTATATCCTACTTAAAGGGTCTATCCAACAAGAAGATCTAACAATTGTAAGTATCTATGCCCCGAACATGGGAGCAGCCAATTATATAAGGCAATTAATAACAAAAGCAAAGAAACACATTGACAACAATACAATAATAGTGGGGGACTTTAACACCCCCTGACTGAAATGGACAGATCATCTAAGCAAAAGATCAACAAGGAAATAAAGACTTTAAATGACACACTGGACCAAATGGACTTCACAGACATTTTCAGAACATTCCATCCCAAAGCAACAGAATACACATTCTTCTCTAGTGCCCA
This sequence comes from Zalophus californianus, assembly GCF_009762305.2. Lineage (NCBI taxonomy): Eukaryota > Metazoa > Chordata > Mammalia > Carnivora > Otariidae > Zalophus > Zalophus californianus. The sequence continues at coordinate 102,825,931 of NC_045602.1, read as the reverse complement.
TGGAACATTCTCCAGAATTGATCACATCCTAGGTCACAAATCAGGTCTCAACCGGTACCAAAAGATTGGGATCATTCCCTGCATATTTTCAGACCACAATGCTTTGAAACTAGAACTCAATCACAAGAGGAAAGTCGGAAAGAACTCAAATACATGGAGGCTAAAGAGCATCCTACTAAAGAATGAATGGGTCAACCAGGAAATTAAAGAAGAATTTAAAAAATTCATGGAAAGCAATGAAAATGAAAACACAACTGTCCAAAATCTCTGGGAAACAGCAAAGGCAGTCCTGAGAGGAAAGTATATAGCAATACAAGCCTTTCTCAAGAAACAAGAAAGGTCTCAAATACACAATCTAACCCTACACCTAAAGGAGCTGGAGAAAGAACAGCAAATAAAGCCTAAACCCAGCAGGAGAAGAGAAATCATAAAGATCAGAGCAGAAATCAATGAAATAGAAACCAAAAGAACAGTAGAACAGATCAAGGAAACTAGGAGCTGGTTCTTTGAAAGAATTCACAAGATTGATAAACCCCTGGCCAGACTGATCAAAAAGAAAAGAGAAATGACCCAAATCAACAAAATCATGAATGAAAGAGGAGAGATCACAACCAACACCAAAGAAATACAAACAATTATAAGAACATATTATGAGCAACTCTATGCCAGCAAATTAGATAACCTGGAAGAAATGGGTGCATTCCTAGAGATGTATCAACTACCAAAAGTGAACCAGGAAGAAATAGAAAACCTGAACAGACCTATAACCACTAAGGAAATTGAAGCAGTCATCAAAAATCTCCCAAGAAACAAAAGCCCAGGGCCAGATGGCTTCCCAGGGGAATTCTATCAGACATTTAAAGAAGAATTAATACCTATTCTCCTGAAACTGTTCCAAAAAATAGAAATGGAAGGAAAACTTCCAAATTCATTTTAGGAGGCCACCATTACCTTGATCCCAAAACCAGACAAAGATCCCATCAAAAAGGAGAATTACAGACCAATATCCTTGATGAACATGGATGCAAAAATTCTCACCAAAATACTAGCCAATAGGATCCAACAGTACATTAAAAGGATTATTCACCACGACCAAGTGGGATTTATCGCTGGGCTGCAAGGCTGGTTCAACATCCGCAAATCAATAAACGTGATCAATACATCAACAAAAGAAAGAACAAGAATCATGTGATCCTCTCAATAGATGCAGAAAAAGCATTTGACAAAGTACAGCATCCTTTCTTGATCAAAACTCTTCAGAGTATAGGGATAGAGGGTACATACCTCAATATCATAAAAGCCATCTATGAAAAACCTACAGCGAATATCATTCTCAATGGGGAAAAGCTGAGAGCTTTTCCCCTAAGGTCAGGAACGCGCCAGGGATGTCCACTCTCACCACTGCCTTTCAACATAGTATTAGAAGTCCTAGCCACAGCAGTCAGACAACAAAAAGAAATCAAAGGCATCCAAATTGGCAAAGAGGAAGTCAAACTCTCACTCTCTGCAGATGATACTTTATGTGGAAAATCCAAAAGACTCCACCCCAAAACTGCTAGAACTCATACAGGAATTCAGTCAAGTAGCAGGCTATAAAATCAATGCACAGAAATCAGTGGCATTCCTATACACCAACAACAAGACAGAAGAGAGACAAATCAAGGAGTCGATCCCATTCACAATTGCACCCAAAACCATAAGATACCTAGGAATAAATTTAACCAAAGAGGCAAAGGATCTGTACTCAGAAAACTATAAAATACTCAGGAAAGAAATTGAAGAAGACACAAAGAAATGGAAAAACGTTCCATGCTCATGGATTGGAAGAACCAACATTGTGAAGATGTCAATGCTACCTAGAGCAATCTACACATTCAATGCAATCCCCATCAAAATAACATCCACTTTTTTCAACGAAATGGAACAAATAATCCTAAAATTTGTATGGAACCAGAAGAGACCCCGAATAACCAGAGGAATGTTGAAAAAGAAAAGCAAAGCTGGCGGCATCCCAATTCCGGACTTCCAGCTCTATTACAAAGCTGTCATCATCAAGACAGTATGGTACTGGCACAAAAACAGACACATAGATCAGTGGAACAGAATAAAGAGCCCAGAAATGGACCCTCAACTCTATGGTCAACTTATCTTTGACAAAGCAGGAAAGAATGTCCAATGGCAAAAAGACAGTCTCTTCAACAAATGGTGTTGGAAAAATTGGACAGCCACATGCAGAAGAATGAAACTGGACCATTTCCTTACACCACACACAAAAATAGACTCCAAATGGTTGAAAGACCTAAACGTGAGACAGGAGTCCATCCAAATCCTAAAAGAGAACACAGGTAGCAACCGCTTGGACCTCAGTCGCAGCAACTTCTTCCTAGAAACATCACCAAAGGCACAGGAAGCCAGGGCAAAAATGAACTATTGGGATTTCATCAAGATAAAAAGCTTTTGCACAGCTAAAGAAACAGTCCACAAAACCAAAAGACAACCGACAGAATGGGAGAAAATATTTGCAAATGACATATCAGATAAAGGGCTAGTATCCAAAATCTATAAAGAACTTATCAAACTCAACACCCAAAGAACAAATAATCCAATCAAGAAATGGGCAGAAGACATGAACAGACATTTTTCCAAAGAAGACATCCAAATGGCCAACAGGCACATGAAAAAGTGCTCAACATCGCTCGGCATCAGGGAAATCCAAATCAAAACCTCAATGAGATACCACCTCACACCCGTCAGAATGGCTAAAATTAACAAGTCAGGGAACGACAGATGTTGGCGGGGATGTGGAGAAAGGGGAACCCTCCTACACTGTTGGTGGGAATGCAAGCTGGTGCAACCCCTCTGGAAAACAGTATGGAGGTTCCTCAAACAGTTGAAATTAGACCTACCATTCGATCCAGCAATTGCACTACTGGGTATTTACCCCAAAGATACAAATGTAGGGACCCGAAGGGGTACGTGCACCCCAATGTTTATAGCAGCAATGTCCACAATAGCCAAACTGTGGAAAGAGCCAAGATGTCCATCGACAGATGAATGGATAAAGAAGTTGTGGTATATATACACAATGGCATATTATGCAGCCATCAAAAGGAATGAGATCTTGCCAATTGCAACGAGGTGGATGGAACTGGAGGGTGTTATGCTGAGTGAAATAAGTCAATCAGACAAAGACATGTATCATATGCTCTAACTGATATGAGGAATTCTTAATCTCATGAACAAACTGAGGGTTGCTGGAGTGGTCAGGGGTGGGAGGGATGGGGTGGCTGGGTGATAGACATTGGGGAAGATATATGCTATGGTGAGCACTGGGAATTGTGTAAGACTGTTGAATCACAGATCTGTACTTCTGAAACAAATAACGCAACATATTTTAAGAAAAAAGAAAAAGAAGTAGATAGCAGGAGAGGAAGAATGAAGGGGAGTAAGTTAGAGGGGGAGACGAACTAGGAGAGATGATGGACTGTGAAAAACAAACTGAGGTTTCTAGAGGGGAGGAGGGTAGGGGGATGGGTTAGCCTGGTGATGGGTATTAAAGAGGGCACGTTCTGCATGGGAAAAAAAATAAAGTTAAACAAATACTTTTTGACCGATCACAGAGCAAACCATATTTTTGTTCTGTTCATTTTTTGTTTTTGTTTTGGAAATAGTCATAAGAAGCAAAGAAAGTGGAATGATTGGAATCTTAGGGTTGCAGTTAATATTGACAGAAAAAAATTCCCAGATTATGAACAGTTTTTGTTTTTAAATGTGTATTCCAAGCACTGCTTTGGTCGATTCAGTTTAGGCGACAGGTAATTCTTAGAGATGATTAATTCCAGGTGGATCAAACCTTAATATCCTGAGGATGATTCACTTCAATTTGCTGCATCATTACTTTTAGGAGACAGCGAATGATAGCAAATACTATACACGCTTGCACATTTCTCTCCAACTTCCCTCCAAAGTTGAAAACCATTTAAAAATAATTTGAGATAAAGTTCATCCAGTTAGCTAGTTACAGCATTCTCTTAGGTTAGCATTAGCATTAATTAATATTTGTGGACTGGTCTGAAAATCACAAATGCTATGGAAGTGCTGACTATTTAGTAAAAGCACAAGCCATGAAAGCTGAAATTTGAAGGCGATTGCACACTGCTGAAATGTTTTAATATTTAAATGAACCAGCCTGAAGAAAGTCTCTGACTTCCCCTGTTTACAAATTAGGGAGAAAAGAAGTCTGAAGTGGAGAGATCTTAAATGACTTAGAAGAGAATACGGAAGTGGAAATGAGTAGGAATAATTGTTGGCTATCAGAGGAGGGTAGTTACACCCAAAGATGATCAAAATCATGACTGGGGGCTCACACATCCATCATGTTGGAGATTCCTCCTTGTGCTGGAGACTGACAGTGACTTGGGAAGTGAAATATGGGGGAGGAAGAGAGAGAAGAGGAAAACTAAGAGGAAAAAAAGGAAAAGGAGATCTTTTGACTGAGCTTAAAAATAATGCTGATGAAACTGGCATTTCTCCATTGCAAATCAGTCCAAGAAGCAATTACATCCCAATAAGGACTCCAAATTGAAGCTACCTTCTGATTCTGTCCTCACTAACAGTCATCTTCAAACCCCCTCCATTACTGGTTGGCATGTGGAGTGAGATTTTGTTCCCACTCCCACCCTATGTCAATTGCATTCTTTTGCATCCATCACATGGCTTCCTGAGTTAAGGCTGGCATCCTATGCTCTTTCTCACCCCCATCCTCCACTTCCACCAAGACCCTCAGAACAGACCAGTCCTGCTGCCTTCCACACATTTCCTGTGTAAGTTTTATCTTCAGGATTGTCCAGACACTCAACTTTTCCAATAAAGTTACATTAGGCCTTTGTCCCCATATATCAGCTGTTCTGATGACTGAGATCTATATGCTCTACCCAATGAAGATTTCCTGGAATATGCTGAAACACTGAACTTGTTCCTTGGTGGAACTTCCTAGATAACTTTGCTGTGGTACCACTGGAAATTAGGGGCATAAAATAAATGGCCAAATAGCAACCTGTGATGTGATAGAAAAAGTCCTTACAGAAGAGATAAGGAATGGTCTTCCTTCTCTCCTCTGTTACTTTTAAGCATAGCATTTATACTACAGGATATTTGTAAAATTGGGAAAAAAAAAGTAAGCATAACTACAGCTCCTTCGCCCAACTGTATCCACATCCTGCATCCAGTCAGTCCCTGTATTATAGTCATGTTTACATTATATGTCATTTAAGTATAACTGCATTATATATTACATAAATATGAATTAATGTTTATATGTAAGCATTTAATACACTTAAATATAAATATATTTGTAAGATACATATTGAATTAAATATATTAAATGTATTTATAGGTCTACATTATAAAATATTTTTCATTGATGTTTTTATAATGGTTTAGTATTCTGTCACGTGGATATCCCATAGGCATCTTTTAAATTTAAAATTACACTTTTATTGTTTTTACTAAATTTGTCCTTATAATATTATAATAAAGACCTTTGGGCAAAAGTTTGCCAGAATTTTTCTTAAATGGCACAAAGGCTATTTTCAACAGTCATTCAAATTTTATGTTTTCTAATTTCCTTACCCCAACAACTGTTAAATATGCAATTGAAAATAAGTTTCTCCTAGTCAGGGTAATCAGGGAATCTGTGAGTATGGAGATCATCACATTTTAACAGAATTTTGCTTCTGGTCAGAGATTTCAAAGCCTATTTAAAGAGTAAAACAAAATGAATTACACTGCTTCTAAAACATCTGTTAAATGCCCAAATGTGTCAGGCACTGAGAACACAAGGATGGTACTAGAGAAACCAAAATGAATGAAAAATGTATGGTCTGTGAAAGTCTCTTGATCCTTCATTTGGCCCATGTGGTAGACGCACTATAAAAATGTGCACAGGGCGCCTGGGTGGCTCAGTTGGTTAAGCAACTGCCTTCGGCTCAGGTCATGATCCTGGAGTCCCAGAATCGAGTCCCACATCGGGCTCCCTGCTCAGCAGGGAGTCTGCTTCTCCCTCCGACCCTCTTCCCTCTCATGCTCTCTCTCATGCTCGCTTTCTCAAATAAATAAAATCTTTAAAAAAAAAAATAAAAATGTGCACAGTTCTTCCGCTCCTTGTATTCACAACAATGCCAGTGTGATGCTAAAGTACTTTCTGTCCATCCCCTACCTCTTGAGTCTGGGCTGGCCATGTGACTTGCTTTGGTCAATGGAATGCACCATAAGTGACTCTGCACTCATTCCAGTCTGGGACTCTGGGACTTCATACACCTTGCTTGCTCCCTTGAAACCCTGCTATTGTATGAACAAGCCTGAGCTAGCCTGCTGGAGGATGACCAGAGATGAAGTGGCCTACAGACATCACCTTCGAATGGCCAGTCCCCAGGAAGCCAGCAGTTGACAACACATGCCAACTAAGGCCAGAAGAAATGCCCACCTAAGTCCAGAATCCTGAGCTAAATCAATGTTTGGGTGGTTTGAAACACAGGAGATGCTAATTAATACAGCCCATACACCAACTGCAGCAATATGCTTGGTATCATAAACGAAGAGGCAAAGGAGCTGTAAGTAGTTGGTTTCTCTTCCTCAGCTGCTTTTAATCTTGTTGACATTAGAGTTTCAAGTAGTGTTACAGCCTTCAGAGAGCTTTCTACAAAAGCGTGAAAACATTCTAATAAAGAGATAAAACAAAGTTCTCTTTCTTCCCTTAAAACAATGTTAACTCTGCATATGTACCTTCCCTGGGCTGGGATGCAAGGTTACCCAACTGATGGAGGTAGCTGAACTGAGCTACAAATCCTCTTGTTTTGGTTTGTGGTAATGGGTGGTCATTTGTGCTGCCAGGGAAGTAACTGCATAGGTATTCTAGCCCTGAGAGGCAATACTACCTAGCCTGCGTAAATTGTCTGATGTGTCCAAGCTAATAGTATTATCCAAAGAGCTCTTTTCTGCTCTAAGCAGCAGCTTTGGATTTGCAGCTCTGGTTCAGTTAAGCCAGCATCCTTGTGTTCTCTGAGCTTCCTCTCTTTGGTAAGCCCATAAATAAAAACCGTTCCTGAACTTCCCCGTGTTCCCATCAAAATCTAGCAGCCAATTGGACCTTTCTTCTAGACTCCTGCTTTCTGCTACATCAGTGCATCACAAACTTTAATGTACGTAGAAATCACCTGGGGATCTTGCTAATTTGCAGATGCTGATTCAGGCCTGGGGTGGGGACCAAGAATTTGTATTTCTAACAAGTTCCCAGGTGACACTGATAACTGCTGCTCCCAGTATACATTTTGAATATTAAATTAGTTAGTGTATGACAAAGGAATTAATCCCTACTAACTAAAGGCTGGTTGATGGATAACCTGAATTAGAGAGTGCCTAATCTCACTTAAAATCTTCCTGCTCTTATTCATAGTCAGGTGAGCAAATCATAGCCTTTACCATCCAGAAGGAGACAATGGGTCAGACTAGCTTTGATAGTCCTTGTGAGGGCTACTCCAGTAAAGGTGTATTTTCAAGTACAGCATCATTTATTTTTAAGAACTCACTCACTGGAAGTTACTCCTAACTCCAGCATGCAATGGTGGTTCCCCATGAACTCCAAAATTTTTACTTTTCCTCATTTCATCCCCAATTCTATTTCTGACCATCTCTTATTCCTGTATTCCAGCCTTGCATAAAAGACCCTCCAAATTAAGATACTGTTGACCAATGTTCCCAAATCTCCCAACTCCTATTTAATTGTGTGAGCTCCAGGAGCCCCTACACCTACAGTGCTACATTTGTTGGCAGATCTGCTACAGTATAGCTGACAACTTTGACACCTGATTCTCCTAAAAACAGTTATTTCATTTTAAAAAGTAGGCATTACTTCTCTACCAGGCCATGCATTCAATAGTGCGGACCCTCAATGCTCTAGGTGGGATCCATAGATCAGCTGCATCAGCATCACCTGGGAGCTTGCTAGAAATGTAAACATTCAGCTCCATCCCAGTGAATCAGAATCAGCCTTTTAGCAAGATGCCCAGGTGACTTTTATTAAAATGTGAAACATACTAGTGTAGAAATTTCAAAACACCTAGCTACTCTTGCAGTGTGCATTCCAGGGCAACTTTTACACTATGATAGAGGAAAGACCTTGCTTCAAACTGCTTCTTCCAGTCACTAGGTGTATGATCCTTTATATCTGAGGATAGTGAGGATACAGCTACTTATAAGTGACAATGGAATGAATTAAGATACACATTTTACATGGTATCTGGCATGTTGGTGGCATAGAATAGTTTTGCTTAATGAAAGATGAAAAATGTTAAAATATACTGAATTGAAAATGTATTTAAGAATAAAATCTGACAAAAGAATTAGACATTTAGAAGTAGTACTTTATGACCACAGAGCAATAAATGTATACTTCTCAAGGGTTTGCTTTTTTAGCTTGGAACTAAAAGACTTCTTGTCATTCAAAAAGTATACAAATGTATACATTTGAAAATACTACCACACCTTGAACAGTGCTAGATATGGGATATCAGAAACGTTTGCTTTACCACTTCCAAAAATTTACATGGCTGCTTTGCGCTCACAAATATAGCCTAACATATCTTTCCAATATAATATACAGAGGTTTAAAAAGCCAAATTACTGCTGATGGCAGCAAGATGTTGAGTAGAAGTTACCTTCAAAGTATCCAATCTCAATGGAGAGAGATTAAACAAAATCACTTGGAGTTTAAAGTTTTCTTGGAACCCCATTTATGTGGCTACAGAAAGGTAGGTCTCTTTTCAAACTGAGATTGTCCTTGAGCAATATTAATTGCCCACAAAACCAGCTTTTGTGTATCTTGAAATCAACAATGAACAAAAAAGCTCAGCATGATTACCCACTTCAGTGCATTAAAAAAAATCAATATTTATAAAGCTTTGTGTATCTACAAAAATATCTTTATATAAATCTTTGTATTGATCTACATCTTGAAATCAACAATAAAGGGAAAAATCCCCAAATGATCACCCACTTTCACGTATCTCTATCATTTTGAATACCAGGAAAAGGAATCCCATTGCTTTCAAATGCCACACCTAGAGTTCATTAAGCCACTTCATTTATTATCCCTATGTTTCCTTCTCAATACCAACAGGAAAGCTAAATATGTCCTTTCTTCTTTTATAATCTATTTTAATTTCAAATTGCTTTTAAGAAAATATAGCATGCACGCGTTCTCTCTCTCTCTCTGGCAAATCTCAGGACCTCTCCCTAAAGTATCCAAGCTGCTCTTTGGAGAATCACTTTAGATTCAAACTTTAAAAATATTCTAAAAACACATGCCACATAATCTGTTATGTTGCACCACATGAAACTGCCAATATCTGACAATTCTTGACCCATGATATTGGTGACTTCATATGGCTCAACCTAATAGTTTCCTTAATCCACACTTTAAAGAGACACTCCACGTAGACATTTTCTATTTATTGTAATGTCAGTTAGGAAAATGTATTTTTAAATGACCAAGAACCCAAGTTGTTTTCTGGCAATCCTTAGGTTACATAAATTATAAGTTCCTAATTTGCATATTTAAACCACCTGGTAAGTGAACCAGTCTTATCCTGTTCTGATTAACTCTTAGTAATTGCATCAGCAGGCAGGAAGTTGAGCACTACCTTTCATTAGAAGGCGAGAAAACAAACTAGGGTGGTTTTTGTAAAAGTTTCATTTGGAAAAATTTAACAAAATGGTTTAAATTTTTTTTTCCTTTCAGGTAAGTGCTTTGACCAAAAAAAGTCTTACACATGGATCAATTATAGTGGAAAAGCTTGAATAACTATTCATGTCCCTAATTCTACAACTCGAGCTTTAAAGATTGAATGATAAAGTTATCAGAATTTTGCCCAATAAATAGCTGGAGTGTGTCATAGAGAACAGAATCAGCCCATCCATCCATCCATGTTTGCTGTCCAGTACTGTATGAAGTGTTGTTTTTAATGATTACACAGAGGAATGGTAAAATCCTGAACTGCCTTTAAAGCCATTAAGGAGATTTAGTCATGTTCAGCAGAGCAGTAGACGTTTATGTATTTCATTGCTTCTCAATTTCCTGAAGACTTGATTATTTTTAATAGAATGATGGTATATAGAATTAACTTTGATGTGGGCTAACCAAAAATTTATATATACTACTGTTCTGAATAATGAAAAAATTCTTTTGAAAACAGGCTTGTAATATCCCACCTCTTTCAGATGATAAATGAAATCCTTGGCTTTCAGAGCATGTGTCTATAATCCAAAGACTCACAAATAGGGATGCACAATCAAAAGATTGTGCCAGACCCAGAGGCAGCCCGTGAAGTTCCTCAGCCTAATAAGATAGCGTCTATTAGCCCACCCTGCAGTGGGTAGCAAAGTTTTCCTAAACTCAGTAACCACTGTCATCACGTAAGAAAAGCCCTCCCAGAGTGTTCCAGAGAGCAGCTCAATTTCCAGGTGGAAGCGATTAACAGGCAAGGCCTGACTACTTAGAAGAAACTGATCCCAAGCTTGCTACTTTACATGAACATACTATCAGAAAAAAACGAAACAAAACAAAAACCTGAATTTATCAAAGGTTAATCTGCTTAAAATCCAACATAGCCAAACTGAACGCAAAAGCAAGCAAGGAGCATATTAACACCTATTACTCTTTCTTTACAGAGGAGTAAATCATATCCATGAAACAGTATTCTTGGAAGAATGTCAGAAGGGTAAGCGAATCTGATTTGAGAAAAAGCTTTAAGAATTTATAGGCACTTTAAATCTTCACAATGCAAGAAATAATTTAAAACAATTATTAAGCAACAACCAACTATAGAAAGTGCGAACTAACACGAAGTTTGCTCAAAACTTCCAAGAAGGATATAGTTTGACACATTACCTGGTCCAGGTGTATTCAAGGTGGTGTTCGTAGCTGAGCACGTATTTTTTCAAAGAGTGCAGCTGGAGTCCACACGGTGCACTTTGTGACTTCGGGTGTGTGTGGGTCTTGATGGAGCGGCTGGGAGAGGGAGGGCTGACCCACAGAGGAGGCTGAGAAGCGCGGAATCAAGCCCCAGACGCCCCAGCCTTGACCACTCTTCCCAGAGCAAGTCAGATCTCGCGGGATCTTGGGAGTTCCGTGCCTGGACGCAGAGAGTCCTTGGATAAAAACACCTGCGTGCATGGAGGTGCATGAGGCCCCTCCTCCCAGACGCTCCCGCAGGTCTGGACTCACACCACCTATCACGCAAACCCCAATGCACCTTCCGCCTGACCCCTTACTGGAGCCCCAGAGGCCGGGCCGCAACTGTACAGGGGAGGCACTGCCTGAGCCCACAAAAGAGGAGTGGGCTGCGCATGCTCCGCGAGAAATCTAGACCCTTACAGGTGCCTGAAGGACTGGGAGATTAATGGGGGCTTCTGGCGGCCAACCCTGGGGCCCCAGTCCAAACTTTTGTATGACTAGGTACACAGGTTAGAACACACGTTGGAAAGAAATGCAACCTGGGGCACCTGGGTGGCTCAGTTGGTTAAGTGACTGCCTTCAGCTCAGGTCATGATCCTGAAGTCCCAGAATCGAGTCCCGGGCTCCCTGCTCAGCAGGGAGTCGGCTTTTCCCTCTGACCCTACCCCCTCTCATGTGCTCTCTCTTTCTCTCTCTCTTTAAAATAAATAAAGAAATAAGTCTTAAAAAAGAAAAAAAATGCAACCTTTATAACAATTCAGCTGGATCATTTTATGTCTGTTGAATCTAGTATTAATATATTTGTACTTAAACTTTTTATAAATCTGAGCAACTCATTGGATTCTACAAAAATGCCGGTCCACCATGTATTGGAAATTTAAAAAATAATAATCAGAAACGAACAAAAAAACAGTTCCTTCCTTACAGAAGTTCCTGTCAATCTCCAGTTTCCAAATAAGTCTTTCCCAAAGCTAGCCATTGCTAGATGCTTTCATCTTGTTTTTAAAGACACCAGGTGAAAAGTAATGTTATGACTGCCCCCTTGGAGTTCATATTAGTGTTTCATGCCCTCACTATTAGGAACCCCAGGCTGGTAGCTAAGGTAAGTCTGGGGCTGCCCTGTGATGCACTATGGGGCACCTTGACAGACATGAGGAGCAGGCTACCACACGCTTCGTAATCCATTCTCCAATACTGAGAAAAATACTGCTTCTGTTCTCTGTGCCTGTTTCCCCACATACCCCATGCCCCCTTTATGCAAGAGAAGGACGGAAAGTGGAGTTGATTTTTACCTGAGCTAAATTTTAACATAGTTTAGAATAATAAGCAGCCCACAGCCGTCAAAAGGAATGAAATCTTGCCATTTGCAACGACGTGGATAGAACTGGAGGGTATTATGCTGAGTGAAATAAGTCAATCAGAGAAAGACATGTATCATAGGACCTCACTGATATGAGGAATTCTTAATCTCAGGAAACAAACTGAGGGTTGCTAGGTGGTGGGGGGTGGGAGGGATGGGGTGGCTGGGTGATAGACACTGGGGAGGGTATGTGCTATGGTGAGCGCTGTGAATTGTGTGAGACTGTTGAATCACAGACCTGTACCTCTGAAACAAATAATACATTATATGTTTAAAAAAAAAGAAGATAGCAGGAAGGGAAGAATGAAGGGGGGGAATCGGAGGGGGAGACGAACCATGAGAGACTATGGACTCTGAAAAACAAACTGCGAGTTCTAGAGGGGGGTGAGGGGATGGGTTAGCCTGGTGATGGGTATTAAAGAGGGCATGTTCTGCATGGAGCACTGGGTGTTATGCACAAACGATGAATCATGGAACGCTACATCCAAAACTAATGATGTAATGTATGGTGATTAACATAACAATAAAAAAGAAGCAGCCCACCACTGAATTCATTTTTCTTTGTTTTGTTTTTTGTTTTCTTCATAACTACCCTGAGGCTGGAATCACACTTGCTTATCCAAAGCTCACAAGAGGGTCCCAAACACTTGGATGAGATGCACTCCTCTGAACAGGTCAGACCAGGGGTATGGCCCATGTGTTGGAGACAGAAAGCATGTATCTTGAAATTTGGTTAATTGTGATTGCTTTGTCCTTCAGTCTAGGCATTAAGGGTCCTCATCACTTTACCATGAGTGGGATATTTTAAGTCAGCAGAGGTTCTAATTATGCACCGATTAACCTTAATTAAGACAGTTCTTGTGTAACAGCACACCCAGAGATTTCACTAAACAAACAGCTTGACAAACACTGTCATTTAAAATCCTTTCCAAACATGTCCTAATTTCTTAATTAGGAAATCAAGTTGTGAAGACTCTATATTCACAGACGTTATTTGGGAAATTCATGTAGCAAACATGGAGTCCAGTTCTTCTTCACACTCCTGAAATGCATTGGTTACAGCTGAACATGCTGCCATGGATGGACCCATAGGGCAGCACAACAAAGAGCACTGCTTATTTTTTGCACATTTGCTTCAGGTGGAAAGTAAAATTGTATCATATTGATGCAGTTTCATTTTTCTTTTTCTTTTTTTTTTAAGATTTATCTATTTATTTGACAGAGAGGGAACACAAGCAGGGGGAGTGTGAGAGGGAGAAGCAGGCTTCCTGCTGAGCAGGGAGCCCAATGTGGGGCTCCATCCCAGGACCCTGGGATCATGACCTGAGCCCAGGGCAGACGCTTAACAACGGAGCCACTCAGGAGTCCCTGTAGTTTCGTTTTTCAAGGAAAGATTAGGAAATGAAAGAATGTATTTCATGGAAATAATGAAAGGATTTAAGATTGATCCTTTTCCTGTTTGTATTAAACTGGAAGACACATACACTATAAATTTAATAGAAAATGATGACAAATTTGGTGTTATAAACTATATCTTTGACATCCTTATAATATAGAATCTTATTTTTAAAAAGACATATTTCTATTTATTTAAGTCATGATTTATGCTAGTCAATGGATTTCTATATTCAACTGGCACATTTCTTATGTTTTATACTTCTGTTACTTTTTAAATGGAATCTTTTCTTTCAACATATTTAATTTTAAGATATTTTAATATGAAGCCTACCATACATACATATAGTGTTTTAAGAAAATTTATAATACTTAACACCCAGCTTAAGAAATAAACAATTAATGGGGCATCTGGGTGGCTCAGTTGGTTAAGCATCTGACTCTTGGTTTTGGCTCAGTTCATGATCTCACCGTCGTAGAATTGAGCCCCGCATCAGGCTCCATGCTCAGCAGGGAGTTTGCTTCTGATTCTCTCTCCCTCTCCCTCTGCTTCTCCCCATGCTTGCACTCTCTCGCTCTCTCTAAAATAAATAAATAAATTTTTTAAAAAGAAATAAAACATTAATAATTTTAAATCCCCCTGTTTTTCCATCCTTTATTACACCACTTTCTTCCCTTCACTCTAGAAATATCTTCTCCTAAATTTGCGCCAATAGTTTTCATCATTATGTTTAGAATTCCCCCACCTAAGTGTAGTATAAAGCTAAATTTTGTGTAATTTTTCACATTTTTTCCATGTATACAAGTGGAATCACACTGTAATATTGATTTAATTTTTTATCACAACATACTTTTGACATTCATCAATAGAGGTATATAATTTAACTTCATTTGTTTTCACTGCTATACGTTATTCTGTCATATGACTCTATTATAAAAAATACAATGATCTACTCTAATGATATTGAACATTTGGACTGTGTAGCAGGCAGAATTCTAGGATGGCCCCCAAGATTCCCAACGCCAGTGGACACATACTTTCTCCTATCTATTCAGTCAAATACTAATCTACTGCTGCTGTGAAGCGACTCTGTGGATATCATTAAAATCCCTAATCAGTTGACTTTAAATTAGGGAGATATTCATAAGTGGGCCTGATCTATTCAAGTGAGCCCTTAAAGAAGATCAGAGAGATTCAAACCATGAGAAGGCCAAGGAACAAGGAACCACTGGCAACCATAAGAGCTGAGAGAAGCCCCCAGCCAACAGCCAATAAGAAAATGGGGACCTCAGGTCCACAACTGCAAGGAGCTGAATTCTACCAACCATACAAGCTTGAAAGAGAACACTGAGCTCTGGAAGAGAACAAATGCAACCAGGCCAACACCTTGACTCCAACCTTATGATGCCTTGAGCAGAGAATTCAGCTAGACCAAGCACAGATTTCTGACCTACAGAAACTACGAAGTAATTTATGGGTGTTATTTTAACCCATGTAATCTGTGTTAATTTGTTATACAGCAATGGAAAACTAACACAGGTTGTTCACACAATTGTTCTATTATAGGCAATGCTGCTCTGAACAATTTGTATATGTTCCCTGGCCCACGTGTGCAAGAGTTTAAGGCACATACCTAGGAATAGAATAGAATTAAATAGTTACATGATATGTACATTACTGGATAATGTCAAGTTATTTTCCGACATAATTTCAATTCATACTTCCACTAGCAATCAAGAGAGTTTTCTTTGCTTCACATCCTTCGCCAAACATGGTATTGGCAGGATTTAAATTTTTGCCAGACTAATGACTGTGAAATGATATTTAACTGTAGTTTTTAATTTGCAGTTCTCTGAATTATTAATGACAAAAAGCAAGTTTCCATGTTTATATGCCATTTGTATTTCTTCACCTGTGCAATGCTTTTCAGGGGACCTTTTATTACTGATTCACAGTAATGTTCAATCATTTCCCTGCTAATCTACTGAACCAGTTTGAACCACATCAGCTCTCCAGATTCCTGAGTCTTCTTTTGGGTCTCTGTTCTATGCTTATGGGAGATATTTATCTATTCCTATGACAATACCAGACTATATTTTATATATATATATATATATAGAGAGAGAGAGAGAATGTATTTTCTCTTTATAATATATATTATATTTTCTCTTTATATTTTCTCCTTATAATATATATATTATATATATTATATATATATCTCCTTATTATATATATATATAATCTCCTTACATAATGTCCTTATAATATATATATATAATTCATATATATATATTATAACCTACCTATAGTGCAAATTGTATTTATGACTATTTGGGGCCCTTTCACCTTCCATATTCATTTTATAAAGAGCTTATCACATTTCATTTAAAAAATGGTATTATTTCTATTATACTAAATCTATAAATCAATTTGAAAACAAATGGCATCTCTAAGATAGTGAGTTTTTCTATTCATGGAAAGAGCATGTTTATATTTAGTCCTTCCTTACTGTTACTAAAGTTTTACAAGTATATACATAGGATCTTCTATACCTTTTGTGAAATGTTCACCCTATGTCTTTTTTTTTAAAGGCAGTCTCTTCAACAAATGGTGTTGAGAAAATTGGGTAGCCACATGCAGAAGAATGAAACTGGACCATTTCCTTATACCATACACAAAAGTAGACTCAAAATGGATGAAAGACCTAAATGTGAGACAGGAGTCCATCAAAATCCTAGAGGAGAACACAGGCAGCAATCTCTTTAACCTCAGTTTCAGCAACTTCTTCCTAGAAACATCGCCAAAGGCAAGGGAAGCCAGGGAAAAAATGAACTATTGGGACTTCATCAAGATAAAAAACTGCACAGCAAAGGAAATAGTCAACAAAACCAAAAGACAACTGACAGAATGGGAGAGAGAAATGACATATCAGATAAAGGGCTAGTATCCAAAATCTATAAAGAACTTATCAAACTCAATACCCAAAGAACAAATAATCCAATCAAGAAATGGACACTACATCAAAAACTAATGATGTAATGTATGGTCATTAATATAATAAAAGAAAAAAAAGAAAAAAATACATAAAACATCCAGATAAATACTTTTCAAAAAAAAAATGGGCAGAAGACATGAACAGACATTTCTGCAAAGAAGACATCCAAATGGCTAACAGACACATGAAAAAGTGCTCAACTTCACTCAGCATCAGAGAAATATAAATCAAAACCTCAATGAGATACCAACTCACACCAGTAAGGATGGCTAAAATTAACAAGTCAGGAAAAGACCGATGTTGGCAAGGATGCAGAGAAAGGGGAACCCTCCTACACTGTTGGGGGAAATGCAAGCTGCTGCACCCACTCTGGAAAACAGTATGGAGGTTCCTCAGAAAGTTGGAAATAGAGCTACCCTATGACCCAGCAATTGCACTAGTATGTATTTATCCCAAAGATACAAATGTAGTGATCTGAAGGTGCACCTGCACCCCAATGTTTATAGAAGCAATGTCCACAATAGCCAAACTATGGAAAGAGTTCAGATGTTCATCGACAGATGAACAGATAAAGAAGATGTGATACACACACACACACACACACACACACACACACACACACACACACACACACACACACACACTGGAATATTACACAGCCATCAAAAATGAAATCTTGCCATTTGCAACGATGTGGATGGAAGTAGAGGTTATTGTGCTAAGCGAAATAAGTCAATCAGAGAAAGACAATTATATTATCAATTATCAATTATCATACGATCTCATTGAGATGTGGAATTTAAGAAACAAAATAGAGGATCATAGGGGAAGAGAGGAAAAGTTAAAACAAGATGAAACCAGAGAGGGAGAGAAACTGTAAGAGACTCTTAATCATAGGAAACAAACGGAGAGTTGCTGGAGGCGAAAGGGGTTGAGGGATGGGGTAACTGGGTGATGGACATCAAGGAGGGCATGTGATGTAATGAGCACTGAGTATTGTACAAGACTGATGAATCACAGACCTGTACCTCTGAAACCAATAATATATGTTAATTAATTGAATTTAAATAAAAAATGTTTTTAAAAAAAGGCATGTTCACCCTATGTACCATATAAATATATATATATATTGCTATTGTATATGGCATCTTTTTAAATTATATTTTTCTAGGCACCTGGGTGGCTCAGTTGGTTAAGCATCTGCCTTCAGCTCAGGTCACGATCCCAGTGTCCTGGGATCAAGTCCCACATCGGGCTCCCTGTTCAGCAGGGAGTTTGCTTCACCCTCTTCTTCTGCCCCTCCCCACAGCTTCTCCCCCTCCGCCTCAAATAAATAAATAAATAAAACCTTAAAAAAAAAAAGGTTTGGCACTACTGATGTACTGATGCACATTTGGTTTCTTTAAGAATTCCTAGACTTTATTACTTACCTCCTTCTATTTTTTAGATTAGTTTTATTTTTGTTGTTCATCTCTCTGAAGCTGAAATCTTAGCTCATTAATTTTTAGCCTTTCTTCCTTTCAAGCATAAGCCTTTGGGGCTATTGTTTTTCCTCTATTTGTGTCACACAAATTTTAATGAGTAGTTTTATAATTATTTAATACTAATAAATTGTTAAGTAAACATAAAGTCCTTTGCTTCTTCTCTTGGTCTATAACAAACATGTGAACACACAAAATAGGATGATTTTGCCTTTTTAATGCTGTGCTTTACTTCTCTTCCAAAACTACCTTCCATATCAGACTAATGGTGAGTCTCAAAGTCCCCAGTTCACTGAAGAAATGTCTGATTCGTCTTTTGGTCACACAAGCAATGATTTGTCTTTTCTGCTATTCCTTTCTATGCTTAGTGATCATTTGAACTTCAGTAAATACACTTCACAGCTATAAATTATGGAACTAAGAAAGTGCCAATCTTACCTTGACCATTCTATCTCACTTTATTGGACCAATATAATATATAATAATGTAATATATAATATATACTGATGGTAGTATCAGTATGCTTTGATCTAAAAGTCCTTGGATTCTGTCTCCACACACATTAGAAAAACATTTATTTTATTCCTGAACTTTTAATTACAGAAAATAGTGTCTTCTAGACCAAGTAGAAATGACCATTGCTACAGGAAACAACAAACCCCCTCCCTTTTTGCTATGTCTGTGTGACAGAGATTTAACAAGCTTCATGAATATCAAAGGCTAAACAGAGCTGAAGAAAAGTCTCATAATGCCTTTTAAATCCTCTATCTTTCCTTTTCAAATCTGCAATGTGTAAGTATTCATTATATGCAACTTGCATTCAAATTTCTGCTGTTCAAGCAGAAGAAAATGTCTTTCATCAATTGTAAATTCTTTAAATATTTCCTAAAAATATTTCCTAATCCTCCACATGTAGGTTAGAGCGAGCAGCCATTTAGAAGATTGAAATAATTCCTCCTGATACCTGTATTTAGGCAACTATTTTGACTGCAAGTAACAAAAACACAATTGTACAAACATAAACATAAAAAGGGGAATTTATTAGTAAGAATCAGGGGGGTTTTGTGGACTCTGTGACCTGCTGGGTCTGAGAAGGGTCTAGAACTACAAGCCTGAAACTACCTATAGGCTGTTAGAGCCCAAATATCACTCTAAATCCCCATTATAAATTCTCAAGAGAGAGGAAACTCTATTGTGCATAGCTTGGGGCAGATGCCTATTCGTTGTCTAATCAATGATAGAGCTAGGGTAAGGACAATATGAAAAGGAGTTTCTAGATCAATTGCTTTATGTAGGGCTAACAATTTTTGGAGGAAAAAAGATAGCTATTTCATAAAAAGGAAAATTTATCCTGCATTAAACTTAAAATTAAAATTCTTGAGAATTTCTGCCAGAATTTGGAGGGAAAAAAGTCAAACTAAAAATGATTGAAGAGAATATAATGTAATTTTTATAGCAGCAAATGAAGAGTAAAGATGTAAATAATCAACCTTTCTTTAAAAAAGAAAGACAAAGAGCACACTACAAAGTTTTGATATCAAATCAAGTTAATTAAACAGCATGAAGAAATATTCTGAGATGAATAAAGATCTGACCCAGGAAATAATTAAAGGTATGATTCTAACACATACTGGTGAAAACCTAAATATAAAGAAATAACTTATGACTATACAAGCACTCAATAGAAATAATACAAAGGTGGGGGGGAAGGATATTTAAAGAAGAAAATTAGGCTGAACTTGGATTTGTTTTATGAAATTTAGATGCCAGACAGCTCTGAGAAACATGTAAAGGTTTTGAGTAGAAAATTGGAGATTCTCATAATTTAAAATAAACATTAAAATAAACCAAGTTTTCTATCATGTGTATAAATCAAAGAAAGATAGTCTCCTCTCTTTCTACTGGGAAAAAGTGTTCTGCCAACTGAGAGAACCTATTTCCTCAGCCTGCAAAGGTCCTAGTCCTCTCCTTACCTGGAAACTCCTTCTTCTTCTTTTTTTTTTCTTTTTAATCATCCTTTAGAATCAGCTCAATGATATAGTTCTTTCCCTGGACCTTGAAACTAAAGAATGTTGCCAAGTTACTGTCTTTTTTGCAGAAAAAATCATTTTGCTTCATAGCATATTTCAGAATTGTATTTATATATTTGTGTTCATTAAATATCAATCTTCCATATCAAGTCATAAGACTCATAAATGCAGGCACAGTTTCTATTTTGTTGACCACTGTATACCCAGTAAATGGCACAGTGTCTGGCAGAGCATACCCAATAAATATGGTGGGAAGGGAAGGAATAGAAGAGAGTTGCACATTTTAATGAATTGGTGGGGAGGAGACAGCGGGGCCAAAAGAACCACAGGCGTAGAGTGTTAGTCAACTCAGGCTGCTACAACAAAATACCCAGAAATGGCGTGGCTTATAAACAACATAAATTCTCACAGTTCTGAAGGCTGAAAATCTGAGATCAAGATGCAAGTGGGGTCAGGTTCCAGTGAGAACGCTCTTCTAGGGTGCAGATTGTAGACTTCTTGTATGTATCCTCACATGATGGAGAACAGAGAGCAGTGGAAGCAAGCTTACTAGTGACTCTTACAAAGGCACTAATCCTATTCATTAGGCTTTACCTTCATGCCCTGGTCTAATCCTAACGACCCCCCAAGGCCCCACCTCTTCATACCATCATACTGTGGGGTAGAGTTTCAACATATGACATTTGGGGGGACACAACATTCGGTCCATAACAGGTAGACTGCTGGGCATAATATCTGAGAAGGGCTCCCAAGAGATCCCTTTCATAATGAATGAATGAATGAAGAGAAAGCCTCATTCAAGTCTCAGTATGAGTTTTCAGTAGTTACAAATGGTTCTGCAGAGTGGACGGAGAGATGGATGAAGGGGTTTGTGAAAACACAGGGGGAAAATAGAAAAAAGATGAAACAAGCATATTTTTCTCTGATCCCCAATGAAAATTCCTCCCTTTTAGATTTTTATTGAATAAGTAGAAATTAGGTGTGTGTCCCAAAAAGACAGGTTTTAATTCATAACATATCTCTAAGTATGGTGTTCTTTTCAAAGAGTTGACAATGAAAGCTATTTTTTTCTCTGAAAAAAAAAATGTTCTTCATATTATGTGTATTCCATTTAGCTTCAGCCTTAGAAGGAAAATTATTTCCATCAAACAGTAGCATCCTGAAGTAGTAAATTCTCTCCAGCTCCCTTTGTAATGGGGCAGTTTTCACCACCTAAGTGACCATTTCTGGACTTTGCTTTTTATACCACTACAGTTCCTCTGGATATTAAGGGCTCCATCATTTGTTGAGGTGACAGGGTAGCGTGTCTGTGCTTCTGTCATAGAATATTGACACTGGGCGACTGATAGTCCACACCAGGCAGTTCAAATAAGGTTAGGCTAAGTCCCAAGGCACAAGTGGTGTTCCGCTACTGGACATCCATAGGTGTTCTGCTGATAATTGTTGATGGAAGTTCCAATATCCACAGTGAGAGATGAGCAACTATTATGGCTCTTCTACCTTGGAAACATACAGCATTAGCACAAAATGGTGGCTTGGTTTAGCTCTCAGTGCTTAATATTAGCAAGGCATGGCTCTCACCTAGTGCTGATTCCAAGTGTTCCTTGTGGTTCCCTAGGGTCAGTACGCTTATACCACACCTCCTGACCCAGACAATGTTCCTCTAGCTTGGTTTTTCCTTTTGTTTCTTCAGAACAATTCCAGGGCACCTGGGTGGCTCAGTCAGTTAAGCATCTGCCTTTGGCTCAGCTCATGTTCGAGGCTCAGGTCATGATCCCAGGGTCCTGGGATCTAGCCCCATGTTGGGCTCCCTGCTCAGCCGGGAGCCTGCTTCTCCCTCTCCCTCTGCTGCTCCCCCTGCTTGTACTTTCCCTCTCTGTCAAATAAATAAATTAATTAATTAATTAAATAAAATAAAATCTTAAAAAAAAAATTCCAGCATATCATGATCATAAATTCAGTGTTTATAATTACCATTAAAATTTTTAATATTTCAGTACCTGTTTGGTTTTTTTAATTCATAAATATGTGTAGAATGTGAAATGAAGAAAAACAGAACAAGGAAAATAGGCATATGTGAGAAGTCACATTACCAGTCAGTGAGTAAACAATTATAAATAATAGATAATGTTATAAAATGTTATATAAACGCATATAAATTATATGCATTCTTATTTTTCTGCTTAATTTATCCATTTTTGATAGTTTCATTAAAATCTCCAATGTTTCTATGTTTGTTAATTTATCTTTGTGATTCTGCAAGTTTTACAGTTAATAGCTTGAAGGTTATATGGTTGAGTGCCTACAAATTCATGATCACCGTAACTTCCCATTGGCTTGTTCTTTTTTCATAATTATATGGTATCTCAGTAATGTTGTCTTAAATTTTATTCTGCCAGACATTACTTATTCTCATGCTGTTTGTTTTACTTAATATTTTTTTTTTTGTTTTTCATGGCTTTGTTTCAAATCTTTCCATGTGGTGTTGTTTTAGGTGTATTTTTTTTGTTTTGTTTTATTTAATAGCCTATTTCAAATTTGATTTTACAAACTGTGACTTTTAGTAGGAAAGTTCAATCAATTTACATTTGCTGTGAGCCTAGTAGGGTATATTTGTATTACCTTATTTTTGGTTGGAGATAACAATGCTTTTCTTTCTTGCCGTTATTCTCTTTCTCTGCCTTCTGCTGGTTTGGTAAAATGTATTTTCCCTTTTTTTTATTTGCTTTGCAATAAACTGTTTTGTTGTCTGTTTGTTTTGGTTTCACAGTTGCATCACCTGGCCATCCAGGGTCCTAATCTGAAGCTAGGTTCCATCACCACCAGGCATGTTGGGAATGGGGCAGATCCGGGCTCAGAGAAGTGACCCAGTTGCCACAGCTCCTGAGCACGCAGATGTGTCCATGTCTCCACCTTTCTTAGGCTCCAGCTTACTAGTAACTCTATCCCCAAGAAAGGATTGGCAGAAGAATTACACTTTCCCATCATAAGTGGGGGTGTCATCTCCTACAGAACACTTTTAGTCCTCTTGACTTGGAAGTAACCAAAAGCCCTTCTAACTTCTGCCCACTTCACATTCAAAGTGCAATGAGGTCTTAACCTTCTGCTTTGCTCACTATTCTGTCTTTCTGTTCTGGTCCTTGACTATGGAAATGCTTGTCTTTTATTGAGTCCAGCCATGTCTCTTTATGTATATATTTTTTTCCCTTTTGCTAAATGATTGGAGCAAAGATGCCATCTTGACCTGAAGATTCCCTATTCTCTTTCTAGTTCTATGATTATGGCCTAAACATTGCTCTGTCTCTCTCAAGTCATCCCTTTTGATTCTCAAAACGCTGTTTTGGAAGTCAGAAAGCTGAACATTGACTGTTTCCTCTTTGTATTTTCTCTCTAATGATCTACTTATCCTCAAGGCAATGTGGATGAGAAGGGGAAAGGTCATGATGAAAAGGAAACAACAAAAAGTAAAAGCTCAAAAATTACTATTTTGAGATGTTTTGTATATATTTCCTTAATGAGATATATGCTTCAAAGCCTGGCTTAAGTCACTCATATGTGCATGGAATTAAACATAGACCATTCTAGAAACAACTGCTGAGACTGAATTGATATGGCTTATTGACTTCCTCCAGTATTTTCTATTCCCTCTGGTGTGTCAACTACAGAAACTTGAGAAAAATAAGGAGGAGAATACAGCATTCCTCAGGCTCTGAGAAGTGAGAAGCAGGGAGGAAGGCAGCTGTCATAATGGGAAGAGGAAGAGATAGAAGTGGACTTATCCCGTGGGGACTGTGAACACAGGACCAGTTCTCATCTTTTGTGAGGTTGGATAAAGAGATGACATCTGAGTAGTAAGACAGGGAATCCTCCAATACGTGGTATTTTAAAATACATACCTGCTGAACTGGTCCCTATGCTCACATCCAAGATTTGCTCACTTTCCATTCTCTTCTGGCTGACTTTCTGAAACACTTCCAGGACATGCCAAATGCCCAGGTTAGCCAGATTCCATGTGGACTTTGATGCCTGTGAAATGACACACACACAATATGGTACCCATGGCTGATCTGAATACATCAGTAACAGTAACTATGAACTTAACTTAAAAAATTATATCTTAATATACATTTTTAAAAGTAAGTACACTGGAAATAGGGATAACAAAAAATGAAGTAAAGCATGGATGTGCTTTAATGTGTCAGTTGGCTAGGCTATACACCCCAGTCATTCAAACACTAAAAATATTGCCATGAATGTATATTAGAGATGTTACTAACATCTACAACTGGTAGACTTTAAGTACAGATTATCCTCAAAAATCTGAGGTTTCTCTCACAATAAAAGCAGAAATGATGTTTTCCTGATGAAAAGAAATTCTGCCTATGGTTTGTAGTTTTAGGTTGTGCCCAATAATTTCTGGCCTTCTCTTCCTGATGGCCCATTCCATAGATTTCAGAGTTGCCTAGGCAGCCCTCATAACTGCAAAAGCCAATTCCTTACAATGAATCTCTTGATGTATAAGTATGTGTGTTCCTGTGTGTATGTATGTGTGTGTGTGTGTGTGTCTGTGTGTGTCTATGTATGAACTTGTGTGTGTGTGTATCCTACCAGTTCTATTTCTCTTGAGGAACACTTACTGATACAGATTTTTATACTAGAAGTGTTTTGAGAGGAATGGAATCTTAAGAATGAGTTTTCAGAATTGATATTGAGATTTCTGGAATGAGTTCTCTAGTTCAATTAGATTCAAAGGAACTAATGAATATTTCCAGTGGTAAAGGGGGTAGTGATAATCCATTGTATGTGGTAATATAGACAGACAAAATACCACCTTTGGATATTCTTTACCAAACACCTATAAGAGGTAGGGTTCTACATAACTATGTATTTGATGCTGTGTAACATTTTAGTTGAACTAAAGAAAATAATGGGATTGGCTGATTGCTCCTATTTGCTTTGGAGAAAGTAAGGAAAGGCAATGAGGAGCTCAGTGCTCAAGCTCTGCATAAATGACTTGAAAGTTTCTATGTCTGCCCTGAAAGGAACCTTTATCTCCTGTAGGTGTATGGCTGAAATTTCTAAAACCCACACCCAGATTCTCATCCTGAGAGTGGCTGAATTACAATGCAAATTGAATTCTCAACTTTATGGATATCCTCTTTTAAGGTGAGGTCATTAATTGAGAAGGAAAGGGGTCCTGAAAATTGGAATGGGAACATATGGGAAGATCCCAGGGAAGCTGGGTATAGCAAACCACTAAATTCTGCTGAATCTTCTTTGCCGGTAGAAGCCATTCTATCTCTGTCTGAGGAGGTTAAATCTGCTTTGTCTGAAGAAGCCATAATGGCCTATCCTGAGGTAGTTGCCTTGAAAGACACTTTGATTCCCCTCAGGAACTATCTCCACCACTCCTTTTTGCTAATGGACCTATAACTACACTGAATTCCCAAAAGGCCTCAGTGGATGAGATGCAAAGTATGACCTGTGATAAAGTGTACTACACACCAAAATAACAGCATGGTTTTTCCAATTTATATAGACAGAAATGTGGGAATAGATATTAGGGGTGCAGGATAATGGTGTAAGGAATATCAAATTGGATTGGACCAGATTTATTGGTATGGGTCCACTAAGCAAGGATTCTGCATGTAATGTTGCAGCTCAAGGGGTTAGAAAAGCCTACCAGGTGGTCAGCTTGCTGAAACATAGGCCAAAAGTAATCTACACTAAATGAAGTGGAATACTGTCTTCATATTCGGCAGAGGAAGGTATCCAAAGTCTTCAGGAGATTAAAATGTTAAAATGGATTTATCATTTAAGACCTGCTCTCACCTGCTCTGGGAGAAATAAATTTGTGAGGGGAATCCCAGCATCTCTGAAAAGCTCTGTGGTTGCTCTTCTCTGTAGGTCAGAAATTACATTGGGAGCTGCTACCTGCTACTGAACTCTGATCTCTAAATTCAGTGGGGATAATTAGATCCCAGAGTGGTAGAATTCAAGTGGCACAACCTTACTGCTAAAGACAAGGTGGGTGTGGCTACCAGGATAGTGAAAATCAAAGCAGTAGTAGTCAGAGTAATGTGATTGTCAGAAACTTATGGTGTTGGCTAATTGATCATGGACTGTAATTGAAAGCAAAAAAGAGCATGTCTAGAAAACAGGAGATCCCTTTGGGGTCTCTTAATGCTACTATGCCCTGTGATTAAAGTCAATGGAAAATTACAACAATCCAATTAAGGCAGGACTGCTAATGGCCCAGACCCATCAGGAATAAAGGTTTGGTTCACCCCACCAGGGAAAGAACCATGACTAGCTGAGGTGCATGCTGAGGGCAAAGGGAATATAGAATGGGTAGTGGAGGGATGCCTGGGTGACTTAGTCAGTGAAGCGTTTGCCTTTGGCTCAGGTCATGATCCCAGGATCCTGGGATTGAGTTCTGCATTGGGCTCCTTGCTCAGTGGGGAGCCTGCTTCTCCCTCTGCCTGCCGCTCCCCCTGCTTGTGCTCTCTCTCTGACAAATAAATACAATCTTTAAAAAAAAAAAAATAAAAGAATGGGTAGCAGAAGAAGGCAGTTATAAATATTAGCTATGTGGCTAAAACCACGTGGCCAATTGCAGAAATTAAGACTTTATTGTTATAATGACTTCCTCATTCTGTTATGTATATGTTTGGGTGTATGCATAGCAAATATTTTTGTTTTCTTTTCTCTTATTCCCTTACCATATAACATAAGATGTAGTAATAATAGTTAACTTTACATCATTGTATTTAATTTACAGAATATCAAAGAGAAGATTTAACATCATCCAAGGACTGTGTCTTCTCTTCAAGGGAAAGGAAGGCAGGAAGGAAGACAGGCAGTCAGGTAAGATGAAAGAGGAAATATTTAATTTCTATGAAGATGTTCATCCAATATTTAGTAGTGGTAGAAGAGATTCTCACAAATTCTAAAATGCTAAGATATGAATTACTCATCCTAATGTTTAAGAGTATGCTACCATGTGAAACTAATAATTTTGAAGGGGAAAAAGCAGGAAAGAGTGGAGACTTGTATCAGATTAACTTAAGGGTTTTTTTTCCCTTTTCTTCCCTTCTTGTTTAACATAAACACCCCATGACTCCTGGAATAGTTGTATAAGGTCCTCGTCCCCACCAATAATTGCCTAATGAACCACAGAGCTCTACCCTCCTAGACCTCTTAGAGGAAAACGTAGGGTTGAAAGTCACTGACCCAGACCAGGTGACTCAGCTCCTGCAACATGAATTCAGAATGCTGGGGTACTCCTGGGGCCAGAGAGGACCAAACACGAACCTGAGAAAGTTGGCTTTCACGTTGGAGAAAATCCACAAATTCTGGGAGGATTTTCACCATCCTTGGTCTCTAGATATGGGGTTCTCTTCTCTTGTGCTAGACCCCATATGAAACTGCTGCTGTGGAACAAAAGAGATCTCCAAGCCTGCTCTGTTCAAAATCCATATCCTGAGGGCTGGAGGAGACAAAGCTAGAAGCAATAGTTTCTGGCTTAAACTCTAGGCTCTTGTCACTGGAAGTTACAACTCTTCTAGCAACGCTGCTACTTGCAGTAGCTAATGGCACTCAGGTCCTCTTTCTGAATTTGAGTTTTCTCACCTATAAAAAGGTGAATGGGAACAGGTAGATAAAGTGCAAAGGCATTACTATGTGAAGGCTCTATCATGGGCTAAAGAAAAGCCTGCTGAGTTATTTTCCATTTACTTGATGTAGGAGTAGACTGGTTTGAGATGGAGAGCAGGAGTATGTGTACATGCCTTTGTCTGACTCCAGGGGGCAGCAGCTTCTTGGGTAAAGCGAGGTCAAGAAGCAATAAGACCGCTTATAGCGTATATTGTCATCTTCCATCTCTTAAACCCTGAGGTGAGGAGACAGGTCCACCAAAATGGGCTTTACAAAAGAAACATAAAATCTTCAAAAATCATGCTCCAATTCTCAAGAAACTATGGCTCCCAGGGAATTCTCAGAACATGAAAATCTTTGGTGCAATGACAATATTTCTCCTGGAGGGTTTTCCTTAGATTTTCCTGGATGGGTTTTTGGTGAGAGCAGATTTATTTTTAACAAGTGCACACACATCGCATCCTCTTGCTTGACGACAAGGACTTTTTATTTTTCCAAAATGTGCTTAGAAAGCCGCAAAGCCAGAGAAACAGGACTAGGAGGCCTGATGTTACACAATGCATTACAAGCCACGGTCGAATCTGTTCTGGTTCCCAGTCCCTCCTGTTAAGACAGGGCTGTGTTGCATTAGCACTCAGGAGCTTCCTACCTAGTAGCAAATCCGCACCTTTACCTTTTTTGCCATGTTCATTAGTGGGAAGGAAGAAAGGAAGCTAACTCAAAACGAGAAGACTCAGATAATTCTAACAGAATTCCCAGCTTTTAATTTTTCTTCCCCCTGTGTGGTTTTCAGCCCAGTGTTTGCAGCAGGAGGCTTTGAACTCTTGCAGCTAGGAAGTTGAGCTTTCTGAAGGAATGAATATTCAGGGCACACATAATCTACAATTTATTAGCCTGTTTCCCTGGTCATTACTGAGATTTGATTGTAATGCTTAGTGGCATTAACATCCCCTCCACATCTCCCTAACAACATTTATGGTCAGTAATAATATTAGTTCAGTCTTTGAGCTGTGCTCTGCAGAATGAATCTGATAGGGCTCATCTTGCCCCATTACTCCTAACAGGACTCCCATAGTCATGTCACACTCCAGTGACACACCAGACAGAAAGACAGCTTTTAAAAATTTTCTCTGACATACTTCATTTGAAATGCTAGCCTTTCTATTAGTGGTATGCCCCAGGAAGTGATAGATTATAGAAGAGCTGCTTCTCTAGGTAGATGTGGTATGAGTAAGGTGTCACAACAGTATTGGAGGGCTAGAGAAGACTTGCAGGAAATATGTCCAGGAAAGCCCCTTTAAAGTCATTTCCTCAGCGCAGGTGGACACCGTTGGTGCTCCATCCACACGGAGCACTGTGCACCCATTCCCCAGCTTCTGCATACCTTGCTGCTAAGAGTTGTCTCCTGCCACTGTGGACACTGCAGCTACCCAGACCCTGCCCCTCAAAGGAGCCCATCTAATGACCGACTGGTGCAGAAGAACAAAAGCCCAGCTCCTTGGCCTTGAGGCTGGATGAAGTCTGAGGGCTCACTTATGCCCCAGAGCCCCTTGCAGGCTCCAGCCGCAGCTGGGATTTCACTTGGAATCATACCCATGCCGGCTCCCTCCCTTTCCCTTTCCTGCTTTCATGCTTACTGGCCTCTCCAGGGAGCCCTTCCTTGACAAATCACTTTCACGGGAATGAATGTTTGACTCGGGGTCCGCTTCTGGGAGAACCCGAACACGGATGCATTAGGCAGGCTCTCGGCTCTCCAGCTGTGTTCAAGCCTTGTGGCTGGCCATTCTACTCCTGAATTTGCTCCACTACAGCCAGATCGCCTAGAAGCCCAAACTGTGTATCCTCCCAAACCTCTCCACTTCCACTCAAAGCCCAGGGTCCTCCAGCGGCTTGGGTCTTCTGTCCAAAACAACCTAAAGGAATCAACTTTTTTTTTATAGTGCTTACTACTGCCTTTTAGGTATGTACTTCCTTTTGCCTTCTCACCAACCATTTCAAGTACTTATTAGTGGAACTATTTTATTTATTTGTTTGTTTTTGATAGATTTTTTTTATTGAGGTATAATTGACATAGAACATTGTATTAGTTTTAGGTGTATAATATGATTCAGTGTTTCTATACATTGCGAAATCATCACCACAATAAGTCTAGTGAGCATCTGTCATCATATGGTCACAATTTTTTTTCTTGTGATGAGAATTTTTAAGATCTAGTCTCTGAGCCGCTTTTAAATATGTGATATAGTAGTATTAACTATAGTTACCATGCTGTACATTATATCCCCAGGACTTATTTATCCTTATTTTTATTTTTTAATTACTGTTTTTTATTTGAGTGTCATTGACACACAATGTTACTTTAGTTTCAGGTGTACCATATAGTGATTTAGCAAGTTCAAATATCATGCGGTGCCCACTGCAAGTGCAGCTACCATCTGTCACCATTCAATGCTGTTACAATACTATTGACTATATGCCTTATGCTGGGCCTTTTATTCCTGTAACTTATTCATCCCATAACAGGAAGCCTATATCTCCCATTCCTCTTCACCAAAAAACTACTAGAAATAATAAATGCATTCAGTAGGGCGGCAGGATACAAAATTAATACCAGAAATTGGTAGCATTTCTATATACTAATAATGAAGTAGCAGAAAGAGAAATTAAGAAAAGAATAAAATCCCTAGGAATAAACTTAACCAAAGAGGGGAAAGACCTGTACTCTGAAAACTATAAAACACTGATGAAAGAAATTGAAAATGACAGAAACAAGTGGAAAGATATCCCATACAAGGAGTGTAAGCATTAATATTGTTAAAATGTCCACATTATGCAAAGCAATCTTCAGAGTCAGTGCAATCGCTATAAAAATACCAACAGCATCTTTCACAAAACTAGAACAGATAATACTAAGGTTTATATGGAATCACAAAAGACCCAGAAAAGCTGAAAAAAATCTTGAGAAAGAAAAACAAAGCTGGAAGTATTATAATTCCAGATCTCAAGATATACTACAAAGCTGTAGTAACCAAAACAGTATGGTACTGGAACAACAGATCAGTGGAACAGAATAGAAAGCCCAGAAATAAACCCACAATTGTATGGTCAATTAATCTATGACAAAGGAGGCAAGAATATACAACGGGACAAGGACAGTCTCTTCAATAAATGGTGCTGGGAAAACTGCATGTAAAAGAATGAACCTGGACTACTTTCTAACACTCTCCACAAATGTAGGCCTATTTTATAACTTAGGAAACTGTAAGTTCAGAAAGATTATACAAATTAAATCAATTCCCACACCCAAAAGATGCAAGGCCATTAAGCCAGGCTTTTCACTCCAAATCCAGTGAATTTTTCACATATTTTGCTACAGTGACCCCACTGGCACTTAGGACATGATGTTCCCAGCTGAATATAAGTAATGCCCATATAAGCCACATCATGATCATGTCTGCAACAGGACAGAGACAAGGCCAGTCCATAGCCACAACAATGACTAAACATCTCTTTTGACTAACAGTCTTGGTAAAGACTGTTTCTTTACCAACAACAACCCTAGCGTCACTTTGGCCTTCCTGCCTTCTAGACAAAATTTACCCTAATTTCTTGACAGCATCTAATCTAGAAACAGCTCCTGCTTCCTTAATTTCTCCTGAGATTCATCCAAAGCCCAAATCCTCTCAGAAGCCCTCCCTCCCAATCCCCCTTACTATAATGCTCTCAGGCTTTCTCTAAATTCTATTCTCCTTTGCGGCAGCAACCTAAATAAACCAGCCTTCATTTACTTTAGGTATGTTCCTTATGGTATCTTTATCTAGGTTTTATCACCCAACAGGTTATTTTTCAAAATAATTTCTTCTAAGAATAATTATGCCATTGCCTAGCACCATGTTTCATGAAACGTTAGGCTCTATTAATTGTAAAAAGCACATGTACCCATAAAAATAAGAAAACATTCTGCCAATCAAACTATGATATGACTTTATGATACACCTGTGCGAGACATGAACCCTTCACATCAGCTTCTTGTGGCTTTGGTTTATGTTTTTGTTTTGTTTTCACGTATTCCAAGGGACATGACCACTTCTCATGACTTCAGTTGCACTGGTTGGCATGAGGTAGATAATACTTTCACTGGTGCCTCAGTAACAAAATTTTGCTACTTTACTTATATCTTCCTTTTTTAATTCCCATAAAGCAGCTGGCTTGACTCTGCAAGAAAATGTGGAATTTTGTCCATTCCACTCACATCAAATATTTGCCTCATTGATATTGAATTTATACCCCAAAGCTCTATGACGCATTTTTGCCTTCAAAATATTTCAAGGTCAAGTTATTGAAGACAATTTAAACAGAACACAGTACCAACATGATACATAAAGTATATGAAGTGATGACCAAGTTTTCTCAGGTATAGGCAACGCTGCTAGGTACTAACTTTCACCCAACCCACAGGGATTGTCAAAAGCAAGATGAATCATGATTTGGGCAATATTAGAATGTGGAAAAACATGCATCTTAGCATTGATGAAATATATGAATGTAGCTGCAATTAGTTTTTATTTTGAAAAGAATTTCCATCATACTACTTTATAATTAAGTACAAAATAGAACAAAGATTTTTTATAAAAAGGAGTAGAAACAAATAGGAATGGGGTTAACTGTTCTTTCAACTAAAGGAATCACATGAAGGCACATAATGTTCCGTGTTTTAGAAAAAGAGAAAATAACATTTACATCTATAGAGACAAAGTATTTAATGCTGCTTTTTCAATGCATATTCAATTATGTTGTTTGAAAAAAAAAGTGAACTTCAAATAAATGTCATGCATGTATTCCATGTATATAGAGGGTTGAGAAAGGGAGATGGCCTGGGTTAGATGGAAGAGGATTTCCCTTGACTCCACCCCATGCCATGAGTCAACTGCTTCCCAACCTCATCCCAGCCATACCAACCCCAATACGGGGTGACACTGTACCCAATACTGGATGACCTACCCATTTGACTAAGTATATATGGTGGGTGTTCTTGGTACCCCACCCAAACCCCCTTTATTGGGCTGTTTTACCCATTCCTAAGCTGCTATGAGTACTGGCTACTAATAGCTCAGGGCAGTCCTCTACTTTAATTGACCTTGGACAACTTAAGTCATATCACCTGTAGGTAGGAAGAAAGAGAGGTAAATAGGTAAGTTGGTTACTCCCCCCATCCCCTGGAAATGGCCTGCTGCCAATGATTTCAGCCGATCATATTAGGGGGCTGTACAAATCAGCTCTCCCTTGCCCCAAGGTGGGAATGACACTGTGGTGCCATTCACGCTCCAGAGCTTTCCATGAGATTACACTTAAAACCTAGACTCCTATCCTTATTTGATCTCTTCTCCTGCCTTAACTTGCTGCCTTCGCTTCCCCTGCCCACATCTCCCTTGAGGGCCTCCCCTCTTAGTAAATCACCTGGATAAGAATCCCCACATCTAGCTCCAGACCCAAGGGAAACTAAGACAAAAGTAAACCTGATCCCAAAGGTCTTTGCATTTTCATCTTTCTCTCTACATGCAGTTGGTTTTGCTCAAAAGCATCTAAAGCAGGAAGACAAACCTGGCTTCACCTTACCGAAATTAACTCTGCATCTGCTATCTCATGGGGAGAAGCAACTTCAAGCTGCATCCTCTATCCATCTACCCTGGAGTAAGGAAATATAGAAATAGCGACTTCTCAGCCACTGCCTAGAGATAATTTCAGAGCTTACAGAGAAAGTCTTAAGGAAAAGTCACTTTGGAAACCCTGGACTTTCCAACATCTATCCATCATTTTAGTAAGTATCATCTTCTATGTGGTTGTAGAAGGAGGCTCTTTTGAGTCCCATCATCTATCTACTGTCCCATCCCTCAGGCCAGCTGTGTTGTGATTGCAGACTTACTTGTGCACAGCTCTGTTTTGCCTCCTTCCCTCCTCACGGTGCTTATTTTTCCTAACTCCCTTCTTTTTCCTCATTCAGCAGTAATTTGTTGATTGCTTTCACTCTGGACGGTTCTGAAAACAGAGCCCCCAAAGGATTTGAATCAAAAAGTCTCTCTGTTGGAAAAAAAAGAAATATCCTTTTTATTAAGAGACCTAAACATTTCTTTGACATAATGTTTGCTAAAGTTTAAACTCATTTATCCTCCCCTCTCAATACTTTATTTCCATTAAGAAAAAAACACCTTGTTTTCTTTTTGGCAGTTGATTTTAATTATCATTGTATCACAATCATATAATAGATGTTCAGCTCAAATTACTATTATATTTCATTCCCTAAGATTTTTCACTCTTTAAATTCCACTTTGTTCCTTCCACATCATCTATGCTGGCATGTTTATCTTTTTCTTATGTTCAGTCCCTGATTTATAGTTCTCAAATTCGTAGGAGATTTATGTAAAATATAAATATTTAAAAAATATGAGAAGAAATAAATTCTCTGAAATCCATGTTTTAGGAGTTCTTTTTGATCCAACTAGTTTCTCTTCTTGATTTTATAAAGGACAGTGATTTGGTAAGATTTTAAAGTCCTAAATAAGCAGAAGGGCATCCAGCTGGTCAATCATGATGAAATAATTGACCTTGGACCCAGATCACTTCAAGTAGGGGATCACAACCTCCCCCTTGTCTCACTACCATGTCTCAAACCATTTGAATCCTTCTGCTTTTTCTCATATCCCCAAAGTGTCAGGGAGAGACTAGCCATGGATTTAAATCAGGAGTCAAGATTTTCTGTAAAGAACCACATGGTAAGAATTTTAGGCTTTGCAAGCCATTTGGTCTCTGTCAACTACTCAACTCAGCGTTGTGATGCAAAAGCAGACATAGACAACATATAAACAAATGGATGTGTCTGTGTTCCAATAAAAATCGCCAGAGGCTGGATTTGGCCCTTGGACCACAATTTGCTGAGTTAAAAGATTAGGGAATTCTGATATCTAAAAATAAAAATTATTTGAGCTGCTATAGTCATGGGTAGAGATTTTAGAGATGCAGGGACACAGAAATGCAAAAGAAGGGTCCTGGACTTTATCCATTAATCTAACAGTATTGTTAGTTAAAGGAAAATGGGTAGTAAATTCACCTTCTTATCTATTTTTCTTCTGTGGTCTGTTGGTAGCTGATACAAGAATTCTGTTTTAAAGAAACAAGGTGATGCATTCATACTAAGGTGAGAATGACTAAAGAAGCTCAAGCTTGATATATTACCATTCCCAAAGCCATTTGCAATTTAATAAGGAGACCTACTTAGCACTGAATGGGGGGAAAAAAGGGGCATCAGGGGGACTTCTATCATTAAGAAACTACATCAGTAAAGGAGAAGGAACTAACATTTATTTGGCACTTACTGGGTGCCATTTCCTGGGTGCCAATCACATCATTCTTTTATTCATCTCAGTAATCCTGTAAGGTACAAACTACTGTTATTTTCATCTTAAAGATGTGGAAACTGAAATTTAGAGCAATTGAGTAACTTGTTCAGGGACAATTAGCTGGTAAGTGGCAGAGCTGAAACTCAATCCTAACTTTCTTTTTTCCCAAAGCCTGTTCCATACCCCAGTATGGCCATTTCCAGTGGCTCCAAAGGGTTCTGGAATCCCAGTCCTGTTGAGATTCTGTTGCAAGCTATGGATACTAGAAAAAAATATTTTTATGTACTTTTCGATACAATTTCAGAGCTTTACACTATTTTGCATAAAATGTCAAGGGCTTCACAAATCTCTCCAGATCCTATTCTCCAGAGATTTATTCCTTCAGAGAGTTTCTTTAGAAGCCCGAAATGATGCCATGTACCAACTGCCTATTGACCCTTAAACCCAGCATATTAATTTTGTGTGGCCCTAAAGATACCAAACCAGCTTTGCAGTTGTGTTGAATGGAGAAAAGGAGGATGAGAGAGGGGAAATAAATTTGTTGTTTAATGTTTTGTATTTATTATACATTTCCATGTGCCAGAAAATAGCCTCCATGTTTTAGATGCACCATGTCATCTAATACTCAAAGCAACTCTGGGAGGTAGATATATTATTCCAGCAGTATATGAAGGAGAATATTATGGTCCATTAGAGAGACAAAATAACTTACCTTAAATCACACCCCTAGCAGAGAAAGAACTCAAACCATGAACATTTATTCTCCAGGGTATCTCTTCTTAACCACTTACATATCCAGAAACATTTTCCATAGACTTCTACAGGGAGCCAGGCAGAGTTCTCTGTGTCCTACATAAAAACAACTGGCAATCTCTGTGATGAATATTTATACTTTAAAGTGTCTGGTATTTGTGCTGTATACATTGTTGTCATTAAAAAATGTGAAGGTAAATATTTATAAACAGCTGGTAAGGAAACTAGACTTGTGGGGAGGAATTTTGAACTCAAACTGCTGCTTGGAGGTTTTCTTTTTAAAATGGAAATACACAGACTGACTCTAAATAGAAACCTTTCTCCTATTTCAATTCCTGCCTCTCACCACCCAACTAAGGCTTCTTTAGAATTCAGCACTAGGTCCCCAGGAAAACCACTGCTTTGAAAAAGCTTAGCCACAATGAAATACTACTTCTCACCTGCTACAATAACTAGAGTAATCAAGAGAGTAATATCAAGGATTGGAAGGATGTGAAGAAACTGGAACTCTCAGATGCCTCTCTAAGGAGTGAAAAATAGTACTAACCCTTTGCAAAATTGTTTGGTAGTTCCAATAATGTTAAATTCATTTACCTACCGTACAACTCAGAAATTTCACATCTACGTATTTATCCAAGAGAAATGATAGCATATAGCTATCCAAACAAATGTATAAGAATATTAATTGAAGTTGTATTCTTAAGAGCCACAAATATCTATCAACCAATGAATACAGAAACAAATCGTGGTATAGTCCTACAATGGGATGCTGCTCGACAAAGGAACATCCTACTAATACTACTGATAACATACTACTACATGGATGAACATCAAAAACATTGTTCTGAGCAAACAAAGCCAGACCAAAAAGATTGTATCCTGTATCATTTCATTTATATGACACTCTAAAAAAGTGCAAACTCATCTGACAGTTGGAAAGTAGATCAGTGGTGTCCTATGATGGGTGGGACATTAAAGCAAAAGGGCATGAGGGAATTTGTTGAAGTGATGAGTGTATCTGCACCTTGTCCTGAATCTTGATGGGCAGAGGGTACTATGGGTGTACATACTTGTCAAATTTCTTTGATACATATACTTAAACATCTGTGTATTGTATGTAAATTACACCTTAATAAAATAAGAGTACTGGAAGGAAAACAAACCAGTTTGGACGATGAATGTCCATCCTTGGAAGACTCAGCTGACAGCCTGTTTTCCTAAAGCACAGGCCCCCACAGTTGCTTATAGCCCCTTGCAGTTTCCTTGGCTGAGCCCCTCTGGTACATGGGAGGGTCCAGGCAGGAAACAGACACCTCTGAAGACCTATATGGCCTCACTGCTCTCTGAATGAAGCCAGAAGTCTTTGCATACTTGCAAATTTCAAACAGCATCTTGACTTTCCTCATGTTTACTTCCTGGAGTCCCAGACCTGAGAAATGACTGTGAAACCCTCACAAAGACACTTTGTTTTGGTGGCTTCAATTTCCTTCATTGCTGATCTGGTACTGACTTGGGGATTCCTCCGAGGCCTGGGAGGAGTTGAAAGGGGCATGCCACTACAAGAAGGTACATACCAGAAGGTACATATTGTCAGCGGAATCTCTCCCTCTGTGATTCTGATAAGCCCCTTCCTTGGTAGCAACTCCCTCGCCGAGGAAGTGCACTGGGCAGAGGAGCAGAGCAGAAGTAAAGGTCAAGAACCACAGTCTTCAGAAGGAAAATACCTCTGACAATTTCCATGCAGTCGTCCAGGCTGACTAACCCTCCAATATGCCTAATGAATTCAGAGACATAGCACTTTGATTTACATAATAATATTTTTAAAAACATGATTGCTTTGGGGAATTGTCTTCCTTTCTTTTTTCCTTCCTCGAACTGAACTGTGAGTTACAAATACCCTCCCAGAGAGCCTCAGAGGAGACAAATTTGGCAGAGGAGAGAGAACATAGAACAATCCATGCCTTGCAAATGCCAAGAGGAAGGCAATCTGGATTTAGCTGGCAAGTCAATCCTTAACGGCAGGATTGCAAGTTGGGGCAAGGATCTTAAAAACCACTTTGTGTAAAGGTAAAATGCATTCCCCTCTCCTGGAAAACAATGCTGCCACGTGTGGGTTTATCTCACCTCCCGGAGGCCCTCTAGTCCTTCAGGAAGCAGAGCTGCGAGGGGACAGAATGCTTCACGGTGGTGGTTGTGTGGCTGCCAAGAGGGCAGCGTGCGTGCAGCTCTACAGAGAGGCAGGATGCCAGAACCCAGGAGCAGCGACAACCTTCCTCGGTGCACCTGTTCTTCCTCTCCTTGCATCGGGAATGTGCCACTTTCCCCCACCTCATGCTGCTTTCCCCTGTGTGGCTCCATTTTGTCTTTCCCAATGGCAGATGCCCGCTGCCTTCCTCCCAGCACTCATAGGGCACTGGGGGTGGAAATGGCCTTGTCAGGCTCATCCCTCACTCCAGCTCATTCCTGCATCCCAGCTATCAGTCTGCAGCAGGTGCTGTGACATTATGACAAACCCTCAGTGACTGGATGCGTCACATGCTGTGTCTCAGTGTTGCCGACATTTCATCAATCATGACCTTGATTATGCCACTCTCGGTCTCTGGGCTCAACTTTGGGCTCCAAACAGAATTTATTGCAGCTGAACATGCTTCTTTCCAACGTGGGCATGGCCATCTTGTTTACAATAACATAATCCAGCTAGAAGATCACACTTGCCCATGCCAATTGCCCAACCTTTGGCTTGTCAATATCACAGTTAAGTGTGCATCAGGCACAAGAGCCTGCTGGGGAATTCTGCTTTCCCCCATCCTCCCACCATTTGCTGCAAGTGAAGGATACACTTCATTGTCCCTCAGAGTGCTGTATTCGAGGGAAAGCCATGACTGCCAGTGTATGATTACTGATAACAATAGATCCTCTCATGGAAAGGGAAGCAAAACTCTACTCTGGTAATGATTAAAAGCTTGGTTCTAACTAGCTGCCTACATGCATGAGGTTATTTACCAGTTAGCATTTGTTGAGCTGGTAGTCTGTGACCAGCCACGTGTGTGAGACTATTTGAGGGTGCACAGATAAGAAAAATATGATTGTGGCCCAGATGAACCTCAAAATCTAGCTAGGGAGATAACTATGCAAACATTTATGTAGCAATGTATTGACCCCAATTTTTTGCCTGGTAATGAAGGCAATCTAGAACCTGACCAGAGTAGACAGGTCCCTCACATGGTTTCCCAGTTAGTTCACTCCCTTTCCCTGGAATGTTCCTTGTCTTTTCTTCCTTTAGACTTAGGCTAATGTCATTGTCCTCATCTGGGGCCCCACTCCCCACATATTTCTCTAAGTCAGAGATCAGCAAGTTTTTTCTGTACAAAGCCAGATTGTAAATATTTTAGGTTTTGTGGACCAGGAAGCACAACTATTCTTGCTGAAGGGTTAAGAGTCTTGTTTACATTTACACTTAAGATTGTAAAAATCATTATTAGTTCATGGACCATGCAGAAATAGGTGGTGGGCCGGATTTGGCCTGAGGGCTGTAGTTTGCTGACCCCAATCTAAATCCTATTTGTCTTTTAAGACATAGCTCAAACTCCAGTTGCTGTGTGAAATATATTTGACAGTCTGAATCCAAAATTCTCCTCTCTCTTAGGAATGTCTAATTTATGCAATTTGTAGAGCAGGCATTCTTACATTTATGAATGCCTCTATCAGGCAGTAGAGTTGGAGGAGAAAATAGAAATTTTAAAATCAAACAGAATAATGCTCAAATTCTGATTTCTCAACTTACAGTTGAGTGGCACTGTGAAAACAACTTATTCTCTGAGAACATGATCAAAGGGAAATACATCAAAATATGTTTATATCTATGTAGGAGGTAGTATTTTTTTTTCATTTCCTTACCTCGGTTTTCTAAAATTATTCACATCAAATATGTACCCCCTTTATAACACAAATATGCTGATTACCTAATCCACAAGGTTATTTGTACTAAATAAAATATGTCTGAAATGTAAAGGCTCAGTAAATATTTTCTTTCATCTCTTCATGAATTCTTACTATATTCTCATAAAGGGTGCATGTCTTATGTTCAAACCTAAACTGCATTTTTTTTTAGCACAAAGATACTACCTCATACTTTAAGCCATTCATAACACTTAATTGAGACCCTCTATTAGGCTGGTGGTCAGAATTATTTGCTATTAATTTAAAAGGTACCTAAAACTCCAGTACACTAAAGCTTTTCAAAAGAATTTTTTCTATTTCTTTTTATTTGCCTACTCTTCAGT
Organism: Zalophus californianus; assembly: GCF_009762305.2. NCBI lineage: Eukaryota > Metazoa > Chordata > Mammalia > Carnivora > Otariidae > Zalophus > Zalophus californianus. The sequence continues at coordinate 102,785,572 of NC_045602.1, read as the reverse complement.
CTAATTCAGTCTGTCTTCTCTCACCCTCACTTTATCAACCTCCATGTCTCTACACCCACTGAACATATTTCAGGACCCATCTTATTTGTACAGTCCATAGAATGTACAACATTGAGAGCAACAACTGTAATGTAAACTATGGACTTTGTGTGATAATGATGTGTCAATGTAGGTTCATCGATTTTAACAAAAGTACCACTGGGACACAGGGTGCCAATAATGGGCACTGGATTCAGTGCTTTTTGATACATTGATTGCTTTGAATTCCACAATATCAGGCTTCCCTGGGTTTCCTCCTTACTCTCTTATCCCTCCATTTCTGTCTCATTCACAGGATCCTTGTCATTAGGAGACCATTAACCATGGGCATTTCTAAAAACATAGTCCTTGCTATTATCTCCCTATGCCCCCAGTTTCAAATAACATGTATACATAGATGTGTCACAAAATTTAACCTCTCTCAAAGATCTCCAAGGTCTAGCTCAGTTATCTCACTCAGAGTCTCCTCAAAGTCAACAGGGACTCATGCTAAATCCATGGCCCAGGCTAATAACCCAGGCCTGCCTCTTAAAGCTAGTCTTCCCTCTGAGTTTTCTACCTCAAGGAAAAGTATCACCATTCTTCCTGTCAAATAAGCCAGAAACCTGGGAATTATTCTGAACACTTACTTACCTCTCATCTCAATAGCTAATTCATTACCAAGCTCTGTAGATTTTATCTCTTTTATAAATCTTGAATAATTATCTCTCTTTTATGGTCAATGCCATCATTGCAGACCAACTAGCATCATCTGATACCTAGATGTTATGCCACATTACCTCTGCTTCTCTGCTCTTCCCCATCTGTCTCTATATCACAGAGCAATGTTCTTACATCCCAAATCCAAATGTGATCACATGATCTCCTCACTTAAAAACTCCTATTTATCCTTCATATCAATGTAAGTGTCCATTCCTGAAAGAAAGCATCTCTTAACTCCATCTTCTAGAGCTTAACCTCAAACTGATTATTTCTCCTTTGGAGCTCTTGTTTCAGCATATAATTAACCACTCAGTAGGATTATTATCTGACATATTATCTCCCGCCCTCTCTAGACTACAGGATATTTGAGAGCATATAATGCTTCTAGGTTTGCTGATTACTGAAGCTCAAACATATGACATGGAAAATAACAGTGCCTGGAAAATAACAGGTGCTCAATTAATATTTGTACATTAATAAATGGATGGACACAACAGAAAGGATGATGGAAAGAACTTGGCTAATAAATCTTTATGGATTACCTGAAGATTCAACCATTAAGCAGTGTTAAGTTAAAGTATTAATGGTTTTATTTCAATAAATGGAGTATTTGGGAAGTTCTAAACTTCACCATCCATTCACATGGAGTTCAAACGCTTTTTTCCAGATTATGGCACCCACCACTTTATGCCATCAGTCCTTTTTGATGTCAGATACAGATACCCATTTAGAAGAACTTCCCCCAGAGAATTGTCCTTTGCTGTTGGAAGTGACCGTGGCCTACTGGAGGGATAGGTATAACAGCATTGCTATTTTAACTCTGGGTGCAAAAAACTCTAGTGTTTCCAGTGACAGAGATGAAAAGCCACAGGCTGAGCAAAAATATTTATGAAAGACACATCTAATAAAGGATTGTTATCCAAAATATACAAAGTACCTTGTTTTTTAAAGATTTTATTCTTAAGCAATCTCTACACCCAACATGGAACTTGAATTCACAAACCCAAGATCAAGAATTGCATGCTCCACTGACTGAGCCAGCCAGGCACCCCTAAAAATATACAAAGTATTATTAAACTCAACAATAAGAAAATAAACAACCTGATTAAATAATGGGCGGGGGGAGGAGCAAGATGGCGGAGGAGTAGGAGACCTGGATTTCGTCTGGTCTCAGGAATTCAGCTGGATAGAGATCAAACCATTCTGAACGCCTACGAACACAAAAGATCGAAGAAAAGAATAGCAACAACTCTCTGAACAGAAAAGTGACCACTCTCTGGAAGGTAGGACGTGTGAAGTGAATCCGAGGCACTATTCGGGAGGATAGACGGCGGGGGAGGGGGCCTCTGCCGGCCGCTTCTGGCAAGTGATAGAGCCGCGGAGCACAAAATCGGAACGTTTAGAAGTCAGTTCCGCTGAGGGATGTCGCTCCAGTGGCTAAGCGGGGGGTGGAACCCTCGCAGGACAGTGTGGTCTCAGGACCCTCGGGGTCACAGAAAGACTGGGGGTGCCTGAGTGCGGCAGAGCTCCCAGGTATCAGAGCGGGGAAGCCGGCTGCAGAGACGGAGCCGAGGCACGGGCTCTCAGCTCAGGGTTGCCATAAACTGTGATCCGCAGCCCAGTCGGGTCACTGCTCCTCCAGCAGGGACCCAACAAGCGGCAGAGCCGGGGAGACTCCCCTTCCTTCCCAGGGAGGAGCGGCGCGGGAATACACCGCAGGGATCTGCTGGGTTTGGAGACTCCACACGGGGTCGGGTGCCAGAGATAGAAACGCTCGGTCACAGGCCAGATGAGCACGGAGTGCGGCCGGAGACCGGGGAGACAGGAGTGACTGACTGCTTTTCTCTGGGGGCTTACGGAGGAGCAGGGCCCCACGTTCTCAGCTCCTCCAGGGCGGAGATTGGGAGACCGCCATTTTCACTCTTGTCCTCCAAAGCTGTACTAAAAGCTTGCAGGGAACAAAACTCCCGAGAGCAAACCCGAGCAAGGGCAGGGCAATTCCGCCTCCGGCAAAGGCATTTCCGAACCACGGCAACAGGCCCCCTCCCTCAGAAGATCAGCATGAGCAGCCAGCCAAGACCAAGGTTACTGATCAATGAGAATGGCAGAACTCCAGTACGAGGGGAATACTGCACATAGACTTCATGGCTTTTTTTACCATGATTCTTTAGTCTTTCAAAGTTAATTCTTATTTTAACTGTCTTTTTAATTTTTTTGAAGTTTTCTTTTTCCCTTTTTCAACCAACATCTTATCAATCCCTTTTTTAAAAAACATTTTTATTCTTCATTTTTAGAGTCATATTCTATCCCTTCATAGTAGTTACCCTTATTTCTGGCATATATATATATATATATAAGTTGTTCTCTATTTAAAATTTTGAGATACAGTTTCTTCTAACATATCAAAATATACCCTAAATCTCTAGCGTATGGCTTTGTTCTAGTCTCCTGCTCGATCACATTCTCTACCTTTTTTTCTCTCTCTCTCTTTTTTTAAATCCTCTTCTTTCTTTTTTTCAAACAACTTCTTATCTTATCAATTCCTTTTATAAAAATTTTATAATTTTCATCTTTACAATCATATTGCATCCCTTCATCGTAACAACCCTTATTTTGTACATATATGTTTTTCTGTCTTTAAAATTTTGGGAGGCACTTTCTTCTAACAGACCAAAATACACTGAAAATCTAGTGTGTGGCACTGATCTATGCACTAGCCTGATCATATTTGATCATATTCTGTTTTTTTCTGTTTTGTTCTGTTTGTTTTTATCTTTTTTTTCTTTCTCTTTTTTCTTTCTTTCCCTTTCTTTTTCCCCAGCTTCAGGTCTTTTCTGATTTGTTTACAATATATTTTCTGGGGACATTGTTACCCTGTAAGCATATTGTTCTCTCATTCATCTATTGTCCTCTGGACAAAATGACAAGACGGAAAAAATCACCTCAGCAAAAAGAACAAGAGGTAGTACCAACAGCCAGGGAACCACTCAATACTGACATTAGTACGATTTTGGACCTAGAGTTCAGAATCATGATTTTAAAGACACTAGCTGGGCTTGAAAAAAGCATGGAAGTTATTAGAGAAACGCTTTCTGGAGAAATAAAAGAACTAAAATCTAACCAAGTTGAAATTAAAAAGGCTATTAATGAGGTGCAATCAAAAATGGGGGTGTTAACTGCTAGGATAGATGAGGCAGAAGAGAGAATCAGTGATATAGAAGACCAAATGATGGAAAATAAAGAAGCTGAAAAAAGAGAGAGAAACAACTACTGGATCACAAGGGCAGAATTTGAGAGATAAGCGATACCATAAGACATAACAACATTAGAATAATTGGGATCCCAGAAGAAGAAGAAAGAGAGAGAGGGGCAGAAGGTATATTGGAGCATATTATAACAGAGAACTTCCCTAATGTGGGGAAGGAAACAGGCATCAAAATCCAGGAGGCGCAGAGAACCCCCCTCAAAATCAATAAAAATAGGTCAACACCCCAAAATCTAATAGTAAAACTTATGAGTCTCAGAGACAAAGAGAAAATCCTGAAAGCAGCTTGGGAGAAGAGATATGTAACCTATAACAGTAGAAACATTATTAGATTGGCAACAGACCTATCCACAGAGACCTGGCAGGCCAGAAAGGACTGGCATGATATATTCAGAGCACTAAACGAGAAAAATATGCAGCCAAGAATACTATATCCAGCTAGGCTGTCACTGAAAATAGAAGGAGAGATAAAAAGCTTCCAGGAAAAACAAAAATTAAGGGAATTTGCAAACACAAAACCAGCCCTCCAAGCAATATTGAAAGGGGTCCTCTAAGCAAAGAGCCTAAAAGCAACATAGACCAGAAAGGAACACAGACAATATACAGTAACAGTCACTTTACAGGCAATACAATGGCACTAAATTCTTATCTTTCAATAGTTACCCTGAATGTAAATGGGCTAAATGCCCCAATCAAAAGACACAGGTTATCAGACTGGATTAAAATACAAGACCCATCGATATGCTGTCTGCCAGAGACTCATTTTAGACCCAAAGACACCACCAGATTGAAATTGAGGGGGTGGAAAACCATTTACCATGCTAATGGACACCAAAAGAAAGCTGGGGTGGCAATCCTTATATCAGACAAATTAGATTTTAAACCAAAGACTGTAAGAAGAGATGAGGAAGGACACTATATCCTACTTAAAGGGTCTATCTAACAAGAAGATCTAACAATTGTAAATATCTATGCCCCGAACATGGGAGCAGCCAATTATATAAGGCAATTAATAACAAAAGCGAAGAAACACATCGACAATACAATAATAGTGGGGGACTTTAACACCCCCTGACTGAAATGGACAGATCATCTAAGCAAAAGATCAACAAGGAAATAACGACTTTAAATGACACACTGGACCAAATGGACTTCACAGACAATTTCAGAACATTCCATACCAAAGCAATGGAATACACATTCTTCTCTAGTGCCCATGGAACATACTCCAGAATAGATCACATCTGAGGTCACAAATCATCTGTCAACCAGTACCAAAAGATTGCGATCATTCCCTGCATATTTTCCGTCCACAGTGCTTTGAAACTAGAACTCAATCACAAGAGGAAAGTCAGAAAGAACTTAAATACATGGAGGCTAAAGAGCATCCTACTAAAGAATGAATGGGTCAACCAGGAAATTAAAGAAGAATTTAAAAAATTCATGGACACCAATGAAAATGAAAACACAACTGTTCAAAATCTTTGGGATGCAGGAAAGGCAGTCCTAAGAGGAAAGTATATAGCAATACAAGCCTTTCTCAAGAAACAAGAAAGGTCTCAAATACACAACCAAACCCTACACCTAAAGGAGCTGGAGAAAAAAACAGCAAATAAAGCCTAAACCCAGCAGGAGAAGAGAAATAATAAAGATCAGAGCAGAAATCAAGGAAATAGAAACCAAAAGAACAGTAGAACAGATCAAAGAAACTAGGAGCTGGTTTTTTGAAAGAATTAACAAGATTGATAAACCCCTGGCCAGACTTATCAAAAAGAAAAGAGAAAGGACCGAAATCAACAAAATCATGAATGAAAGAGGAGAGATCACAACCAACACCAAAGAAATACAAACAATTATAAGAACATATTATGAGCAACTTTATGCCAGCAAATTAGATAACCTGGAAGAAATGGATGCATTCCTAGAGATGCATCATCTACCAAAACTGAACCAGGAAGAAATAGAAAACATGAACAGACCTATAACCACTAAGGAAATTGAAGCAGTCATCTAAAATCTCCCAACAAACAAAAGCTCAGGGCCAGAAGGCTTCCCAGGGGAATTCTACCAAACATTTAAAGAAGAATTAATACCTATTCTTCTGAAACTGTTCAAAAAAATAGAAATGAAAGCAAAACTTCCAAACTCGTTTTATGAGGCCACCATTACCTTGATCCCCAAAACAGACAAAGACCCCATCCAAAAGGAGAATTACAGACCAATATCCTTGATGAACATGGATGCAACAATTCTCACCAAAATACTAGCCAATAGGACCTAACAGTACATTAAAAGGATTATTCGCCACGACCAAGTGGGATTTATCCCTGGGCTGCAAGGTTGGTTCAACATCCGCAAATCAATCAACGTGATACAATACATTAACAAAAGAAAGAACAAGAATCATATAATCCTCTCAATAGATGCAGAAAAAGCATTTGACAAAGTACAGCATCCTTTCCGGAGGACACAGGCGGCAACCTCTTCGACCTTAGCCACAGCAACTTCTTCCTAGAAACATTGCCAAAGGCAAGGGAAGCAAGGGCAAAAATGAACTATTGGGATTTCATCAAGATAAAAAGCTTTTGCACAGCAAAAGAAACAGTCCACAAAACCAAAAGACAACTGACAGAATGGGAGAAGATATTTGCAAATGACATATCAGATAAAGGGCTAGTACCCGAAACCTATAAAGAACTTATCAAACTCAACACCCAAAGAACAAATGATCCAGTCAAAAATGGGCAGAAGACATGAACAGACATTTCTGCAAAGAAGACATCCAAATGGCCAACAGACACATGAAAAAGTGCTCAACATCGCTTGGCATCAGGGAAATCCAAATCAAAACCTCAATGAGATACCACCTCACACCAGTCAGAATGGCTAAAATTAAGAAGTCAGGAAACGACAGATGTTGGCAAGGATGCAGAGAAAGGGGAATCCTCCTACACTGTTGGTGGGAATGCAAACTGGTGCAGCCACTCTGGAAAACAGTATTGAGGTTCCTCAAAAAGTTGAAAATAGAGCTACCATATGACCCAGCAATTGCACTACTGGGTTTTCACCCCAAACATACAAATGTAGGGGTCTGAAGGGGTACATGCACCCCGATGTTTATAGGAGCAATGTCCACAATAGCCAAACTGTGGAAAGAGCCAAGATGTCCATCAACAGATAAATGGCTAAAGAAGATGTGGTATATATATATAATGGAATATTATGCAGCCATCAAAAGGAATAAGAGCTTGCCATTTGCAACGATGTGGATGGAACTGGAGGGTGTTATGCTGAGTGAAATATGTCAATCAAAGAAGGACATGTATCATATGACCTCCCTGATATGAGGAATTCTTAATCTCAGGAAACAAACTGAGTGTTGCTGGAGTGGGGTGAGGGGATGGGGTGGCTGCCTGATAGACATCAGGGAGGGTATGTGCTATGTTGAGTGCTGTGAATTTTGCAAGACTGTTGAATTAGAGATCTGTGCCTCTGAAACAAATAATGCAATATATGTTAAGGAAAAAAAAAAAGATAGCAGGAGGGGAAGAATGAAGGAGGGGAAATCGGAGGGGGAGATGAACCATGAGAGAGGATGGACTCTGAAAAACAAACTGAGGGTTCTAGAGGGGAGGGGGTAGGGGGCATGGGTTAATCTGGTTATGGGTATTAAAGAGGGCACATACTGCATGGAGCACTGGCTGTTATACGCAAACAATGAATCATGGAACACTACATCAAAAAGTAATGATGTAATGTATGGTGATTAACTTAACAATAAAAAATTTTTTAAAAATTGGCAAAAGGCCTGAATGGGCACTTCACCAAAGAAGATATACAGATGACAAGTATATGAAAAGATGTTCATTGTATGTCATTAGAGGATTACAAATTAAAACCATTATGTGGGGCATCTGGGTGGCACAGTCGGTTACCATCCAACTCTTGGTTTCAGCTCAGGTCATGATCTCAGGGTCCTGGGATCGAGCCCCATGTCAGCCTCCACGCTAAGTGTGGAGTCTACTTGAGATTCTTTCTCCCTTTCCCTTTCCCCCTCCTGCTCATGCCATGTCTCTCTCTCTCAAATAAATAAAATCTTTAATTAAAAAAATAAATAAAACTATAATGAGATACAATTACACATCTATTAGAATGGTGAAAATCCCAAAGGCTGACAATACCAAATGCTGGTGAGGATGTAGAGTAACAGGAACCCTCATTCATTGCTGGTGACAGTACAAAAATGGTACAGCCACTTTGGAAGACAGATTAGTAGTTTCTTACAAAAATAAACAAACTCTTACCATGTGATCATGCAATCACACTCCTTGATGTTTACCCAAATGGCTTGAAAAATTATGTTTACACAAAAACCTTCACATGGATGTTTATAGCATCTTTATTCACAATTGCTCAAACCTGGAAGCAACCAAGATGTACTTCAGTAGGTGAATGGATAAACAAACTGTTGTACATCCAGGCAATGGAATATTATTCAGCACTAAAATGAAATAAGCTATCAAGCCATTAAAAGATATGGAGAGAATCTAAATGCATATTACTAAGTAAAAGAAACCAATCTTAAAAGACTACATAATGTATTATTTCAACCATGTGGCATTCTGTAAAAGGCAAAACTGCAGAAATAGTAAAAAAAAAAAAATAAGTGGTTGCCAAGGGTTCAGAGGGAGGGAGAGATGAATAGGTAGATCACAGATGATTTTTAGGGCAGCAAAGCTATTTTGTGTGATACAGTGGTGGATACCTGTCATTCTATATTTGTCAAAATCCATAGAATGTACAACACTGAGAGTGAACTGTAATTTAAACTATGGACTTTTTGTGATAATGATATGTCAATGTAGGTTCATCAATTTTAACAAAAGTACCACTGTGATCCAGGATGCCAATAGTGCAGGAGGTTCTATGTGTTTGAGGATAGGGATTATATGGGAACTCTCTGTACTCTCTGCTCAATTTTGCTGTGAACCTAAAGCTACTCTAAGAAATAAAGTCTATTAATTAAAAAAAAATTTGTGTCATTTATGCTGGGTGGAATCAGGCCAAAGTTAAAATTCACATAAACTCACATCTTTTGCTTACTTTCTCCTGCCCTGTTCTACTTCTCCCTCTTCTTTCTCCTGAGATAATAAATCACTTAGGCAAAAATCCCCATCTCAGCCTCTGCTTCTAGGGAACCAAACTAAGGCAGAGCTGTAGGTGGGCATGCATTACTACTGACATGTGCAGGCATTTTCTTCTACTTAAAAGACTGGGAAATAACAAAGTGATTCTTGATGTAGAAGAAAAATATTTAACAGAAGTCTGGAATGTAGGTGCTGGTAGAAAAAAGCAGGTCTGGAGAGAGTAGAAAAGAAATTTCATCCACATTACCACCACAACACCTAGGAAGATGGAAATATACCAAAGACAAATCTGCCTACTTTAAAGAGTTGTCTGGGCGCCAGCTCCTAATTCTATAGGAAGGAAACAAAATGCTCTCAATTCCTTTCACTCACTGTATTTGTTTCCTGTGGCTGATGTAACAAATGATCACAAACTAGGTGGCTTAAGATAACAGAAATTTATTCTCTTGTACTTCTGGAGATCTGAAGTTCAAAATCAAAGTGTTGACAAAGCCATAGTTCCTCTGAAGGCTCTAGAGGAGAATCCTTCCTTGTCTCTTCCAGCTTTGTGTGGCTCCTGGGAATCCTTGGCTTCCTTGGCTTGTGGCCATATCACTCTAATTTCAGCCTCTGACTTCATGTGACCTTCTCCACTGTGTCTGTGTTCTCCTCTGTGTGTCTTTTTAAGGACACGTTTCACCGGATTTGGGGTTCATCCAGATAATACAGGATGATCTCAAGGTCCGTGATTTAATCACATCTGTGAAGATCCTTGTTTCAAACAAGGAAACACTCATACATTCCAGGGATTAGGAGGTAGACCTATCCTGGGTGTGTGTGGGGTGGGGGGGCATCACTCTGTCTCCTACATTCACCAAATTTTTCCTTAATTCTATATAATATTTCTTATGTTTTTATATCAAGTTACAGTCTGCCTAGATCTTTCAACTAAACAACCTATTCATTACCATAACCAATAAACATAAGAACAATAATACCCACTGTTAAATTGTGCCCTTTGTGACAACATGGATGAACCTTGAGGTCATTACCCTAAGTGAAGTAAGTCAGGCAGAGAAAGACAAATAGAGTATGATCTCATTTATATGTGGAATCTAAAACAAAACACAAAGTAACGAAGCTCATAGACACAGAGAACAGATTGGTGGTTGCCAGAGGTGGGGGGTAGGGATGGGAAAATGGGTGAAAGTGGTCAAAAGGCACAAACTTCCAGGTATAAATAAATAAGTCACAGGGACATAATGTGCATCATGGTGACTATAATTAGTAATACTATATTGCATATCTGAAAGTTGCTAAAAAATCTTAAAATTTCTCATCATAAGAAAAAAACCTTGTAATCATGTATGGATGTTAACTAGACTTCTTGTGGTGATCGTTTCAGGATGTATACAAATATTGAATCATTTGTACACCTGAAGATAATATGTGTTATGTCAATTATACCTCAATAATAAAAAATACCCATTCTTTAATGCATTTTTCTCATGTCCCAGACATACCCTGTGAGATGTTATCATTCCTATTTTACAGCTGAGGACACTGAGGCTGGAATGAGCTTTAAGTTTTCACCTTTACTATTGCAACCTTGGTATTTCCATTGTGCTTCTGTCCCCTGTAGGACCTAGAATCAGAAGGCTCTCCAACAAGAAGGAATTCACTCTGATCCCTGGGTTACTATTTTGAGTACAAGGCAAAGAGTAATATTCTTAGGAGCACAGTAGATTTAGAAGAGTTTAGGCTGGCTTGGACGGACCCTCATTTGCAGTTTAGAGTGTCCTATTAGAAGGAACAAATGTTCTGGGTCCTGCAGAAGTAGCTGGAGTCCTCACAGTGTTCTCCTACTAGCTTCCTGAATTTGGGCAAGTCACAAATTTTTTCTAAGACTGATTCCTAACCCATTAAATTCACACGTTCCCACAGGGCTCACATGACTGTTTAAGAAATAATTGAGTTAAAAGCAGAATCACCTTCATTGGACCCAGTACACATCAATACCCATATTCCTCCTTACGTATTTGCAGGAAGAAGGCACCCGGAGAGCTTCACATTCTCCACCCATTAATGCTCAACAGAGATCTCCCACCCTCCTCGGTCCTGGCTTCCTCCTCCAACACACAGCTAATAAAGAAAACTGAGATCTTATGAGAACATAAATGTTCCCTTCTCATCTCAGTTGTTGCTTCCCCTGCTTTTATAGAAGTCCTTTTCTTGAATTACAAACACTCATTTCTAAAGGATCATGAGTCTACATCTACCTAACATGAGTTATAGAGTAGAGGCTTTTTTTCCTTCTTACCACCCCCGACCATCACCACCAAATGGCTAAGATTTAATGTATGAACATCTTAAACAAGAGAGAGAAAAAGTTCACTGTTTTGCAGAAAAAGAAAGTCATTCAGCAAATCAAGGTCACCATTAAGAGGCTTCAGTGGCCTTGCCAGCCTTACCCCTCCAAGTGTGGAGCCCAGACCAGCAGCCCCAGTAGCACCTGGGGGCTTGAGAGGCATGTGTATCGACAGTGCACACCAGAGCAGCTGAGTCAGAACCTCTACCATGCGGCCCATGAGCCTGCCCTTAACAAGCCCTCCAGGTGATTCTGATGCACACTAGAATTTTAGAAGCACTTTGCTACAGCAGTGGTTCCCAAACCCAAGCATGCATCAGACTCACCTGGAGGAGGTTGTTAAAAGAGATTAGCAAGGCTCCACCCCCAGAGTCTGATTCACAGATTTGGGAAGGGGCCAGAGAATCTGCATTTCTCACAAACTGCCAAGTGGTACTGGTGCCACTGGTCAGAGAACATGATCTGAGAGCTGCTGTACTATCACACATCCAAAGGTAAATTCATTGGTTTCTTTTCTCTCTCTGAATATGAAACCTTGAATCGGGAGTATTGTCAAAAGGGAAAAAAAAATCCATGATTTGGAGGATTGTTTTGATACCTGAATTTCCCATTAGATGTAGGTTCTCCTATGCTGCTTTGATACCTATTAAGAGCTGGTTCTTCCATTTCTATAGAAAGGAAGCCACCAAACCTTTTCATGTCACCCTCAAAATCTCTCAGACACATCTTTTGACTCCTTTGGCTGGTTATTTTTTCAAGCTGGTCCTTTCAGCTTCCAAATCCATTCCATTTTTGTCTTCTTCACACTATCACCAGATACACCTTCCCTAAGCCACATTTTGGTTGCCTCTCTTGCCATTTGTAAAACTTTCAAGGACTCTTTAGTTCCCACCATATCACATCTAAACTCTTTCTTCTGGTTTTCAAGACCCTCTATCATCTAATTTCTCTTTAAAAACAGTCCTCTCACTCACTCACTGTCTCACTCTCTGCTCTGCTCAAATTGGTCCTTTTACTGAGCCACACACAGATAAGTTCATTTTTCATCCTTGCTACTGTCTTTCACTTGGAATGCTCTTCTTTTCTCATCTAAAGCCAACACATCCTTCAAGGCCCAGATGAAGTGCCATTTCCAGCCCAGATTTGCACACTAGCCACGACTTCCTCCTGTCCACAGCACACATTGCAAGTCAAAAGGGTAACTCAAGCTGACATACCAGATACCACCTCTGAATCCTACTTAACACAACACTCCAGGCCACTACTACCAATCACAGCGTGCACAGAAGATAAACCTTAGTATTCCATCCCTTTATGGTTTTTGTTTATTCACATTATCCCAAAATCCACAATGTGGTATCTTTTCATTGTTATTCACTAAATTGTAAGCTCACTTAGGAGAGGGATAAGGCTTTAAATACTTCTCTACTCCTTCAGAATTTCACACAGTCCTGACTAGAGGGCAAGAGCTGAGGAATACATTTGTTTTCTAACTAAACAAAAAGTACTATAACAGGCAGTGATGCTTACACTAATTTGGCAGACTTCACTCAATGGAGAGCCACAGTTACCTGAATTCCTTATCTACCACCTCGAAGAATAATACTAGAAGTATTTGCTTAATTAATTCCTTAGGTTTCCAAGAATAAAACAAAGTTTATCCTCATCTCTTCAGTAGGGAGGGAAGCATAGAGATATGAAATTTATATCAGCTCAAAAACAAACCAGCACCAAATAAGGCTATAAACCAAGCATTGTGTCTAACATAAGAACAATAAGATAATGGCAATTTTTGACAGTGGCACCATATAAACACCGAGCCTTATCTTGGTTTGAATCAACATTTACAGGAGCTAGTTTTTTTTAATCTGAAATAAAATCTTGACCTTAACTCTGTTTTTTCCTCTTCATATCTTTGACATACGAAATACTGAGGGAGATGTGGAGGAGGCATAGAGGCTGTGATTAAATCTGTTTCTCGAATCCATTATCTTCTCACTTTTCATGAGCTCTAATTTAAACATCTTATTTATAGGGTAATGTTCTTAAGAATTTGCTGGGTCTATTTAAATGGGTAGAGTTAATTGGGACTGTTCTAGCAGAAGTCGGCCCCAGCTCCTCTCTGCTCCCGAAAAATAATGTTAATTTCCTCCTTTTCGGTCTAATTTTCATGTTCATTGTTGCTGCTCTGAATATTGTGACCTAAGGCTATATGAGTTTAATAATGTTTTTAGTTTTAATATTATCATTAATATTGGCAATCTTTATATCATAAATTTGGTATCTTCCTACAGAATTTCCCGCAGTTCTTGACATAAAAATTAAATAAAGTCTAAAGCAAAGAACAGCTTAAAAATAGTATGGATTGGGAATTGAAAAAAAAGTGAAAGATAGATGCTATGTTTTAAATATATATTGAATGAGCTTAGAAAGTGAACAGAAACTATTTTCCAACTGCACCAAGAGTTGCTCTACCCATCTACTCATCTTCCCAGGTAATAAGTGCTTTGAATAATAAGTACAATTCTATTATTTGTAGCTAAGTGGAATAAACAGATGCCCAGTATATAGGGCCACATGCATAAAGTAATTCATACACCAATTTCTCTTGTTCTCCCCCAAATCATCTATCTTAGGTTGAGTTCTCTGGAAGCAGATCCCGAGACAAAGGTAAGTTGTTTATTAAGGACCTGGCCTTGGAAAAACTGGTAAGAAATGGGAAAACAGGACAGAGAAGGGGACAAGACCATATAAGGGGGTGATTTCAGGTCTCTGGGAGAGCTCCCACTGCAAATGATCCCTCTGAGTTAATCCCTCCTTCAAACAAGGGAGCTGGGCTTTCATACTCACCAGTCATTGGCTACTGGTGATCCCCAGGGACACAGCCTCCCAGGCACTTCTGCTTCCCAGTATGTCTGGGCAGAACATTTCAGTAGCCCAAGAGTAGATCTATGAAGAAGACCGCAGGTGCCAGGTATTTGCACCGATCATCTTGCTCATCTAATCAGCTGCAAGGGTCCCTCTTTGCTTCTCCTAAAGATGGGTTTTTGGGGAACAACCTCCAGCTGTGCTCCTTCCATCCCATCAGAACCCAATAGGCAGTAGTGTGTCAGGAGCTCCCAGGCCCACCCCAACTATCCCCAGTAGTAACTCCCAAGGCTTCGCCAATACTCCCAGATGGAGGGACACTCCCTATCTTCTCTTCATCAGGTTCCCCTCTTTTCAATCCTGCTACTGCAACATAATGAGTCATAAGGACAATTCAAGTATCTTAAAACAATAACCAATTATTAGTGTAGGAGTCTACGGGTTAGCAAGCTGAACTGAACTCAGCTGGGGAGATCTTCTGGTCTTACTGTGTTCCCTCATGTATCTGAGGTCAGCTGCAGGTCAGATAGGAGGCTTGCTAATCCTAGGTGTACCCTATCTCATCTGGGGTGTCAGATGGGACAAGTGAAATGATTCATATTTCCTCCACATGGAATGTGTTCTCTCATCCTTTAACAGGCTATCCCAAGTTTATCACATGACCCCAATAGGGACACCAATAGAACAAGTAGCAGTGTGTAAGGTCTCTTGAGGTCTAGGCTCAGAATAAGTTCACTGTCACTTCCTTCACATTCTATTAGTCAAAGCAAGTCATAGAACCAGGCCAGATTCAAGAGGTGGAAACAAGATGTAGAGTCATATTCCAAAGGACATGGACACACAGGTAAACAGTTGTACATATTTATTGCAACACACCACAGCCTCTCAATGTGTAACCTTCTTACTCCCAGAAATATCAACATAATTCCAGGATAAGCCTAATCTTCCCAACCAAGGCCCAAGGGGAGGTTTTCTTCATCTTGTCTCCCGATACCCAAAGATGATATACTCCAAGTGTTGTAATATCTTCTCTACTCTGGAGTGATGTTTTAGTCAAGGTTCTCCAGAGAAACAGAACCAATAGAGTTTATAGAGATCTATAGAAAGAGACTTATCATGAAGGATTGGCTCTTCTGAAAACACCCTCACAAACACACCCAGAAATTTTGTTTACCTGCTACCTGGGCATCCCTTAGCCCCAATCAGGTACACGCATAAAACAAACCATCACAGTCATGTAAAGTAGGGAGGTGGAGTTCAGTTCATATCTTCTTTTCCCTGGCAGCATAGACAAGAGAGAAATTACTCCCAATAGTTTATCCCTCTAGATACATTCAACAAGGCTTATTTTCTGTCCATTTTACATGTGTGTTGGGGGCTGGAGGGGTGGGTCATGCAACTTGTTTATCTCCATGTGACACCCAATGACTGAGATTCACAAAAGGGAGTGAAGAACATAATTCTATTCTTAGCTGCTGGGTGTGTTTAGTTCTTGTGCCAGGAGATCATTCCCAGGGTTTCTCACTTATGAACTGATAATGATAAAGGTTCATTATGTGCCCTCATAGCCAGGGGTCCATTCTAAACAAGGTAATTCATAACTGAAGGCTGTCCACAGGGTGTAAAGCTGAAGAAAAATCTATACGAGCTTCAAAGGATCAAATGTACCCAAAGAATTTCTTCACAAAGTATAAAATACAATACACATTTTATTAGTTCTAAGATGCTCGTTTTTCATATTTTAACATCTCTGAAATTGGGATGCATCTTAAAATTGATGGTCTCTTAAAATTATTTGGCAGTATTTTCTTAATGGCCTATAAAAAAATGGTGAATCTTACAATCGATGTCTTAGATTCGATGATATATGATAAGCAGAAGAATTAGCTGTTTCCTCATATAAAACACAGGCCTGCAAAACACATGTGGACCTGTTAAAATGGTAACAGGCAAGGCTTTTGAATATGAATTCTCAATAATTTAACAGGCTTCACATTTTACCTGACGAGTAAATTAAACTCCATGTTCAGCCAAGTTGAGTACATGGGTGGGATGGGATACCCAAGTTAGCATCAGAGAAATCCTCCAGGATCTCTGCAAAATACTCTGGAGTTAAAGGGGAGAAGACTGTCTGGCTTTATAATCAGCTTAAATTTTAAATTAGCTGTACCGTGCAAAGGAGTGTTACTGGGTCACCATCAAAAAGTAGTCTTAGATGAATAAAATTATGGCAATTCTCTTGGCTTTTAGATCTGAGAAAAGGCAATTTCACAGGAATCAACAGAGATCTGGCATTTTCAACCTCACCCTCTGGGTTCATGCCTCATATATTCTGTTTGAAAATATTTTCCCTCATTACCATGAGTGATTCCCAGTCAACAGCTCACCCAAATGTGAGCTCACCTCTTCAGGTAAAAATGTATATATTATAAAATGAAGCGTATTTAAAAATCTCTTTTCAGCAGTTTCCCACATCTTGCCTGTTTTCCCCAGTATATATGTATTACCTTGATAATCAGAAAGTGTGTTTAAATGAAGGAAAGGGGAGCAGGATTTGAAGATGAGAAATCAAGCTCCAGAACATATGCTACCTATACTGTGATGAATAAACAGGAAATGAACATGAATAAACATGGTCGGAGCCTCAAGAAGTCATTCTACTTCTTTACCTCTTTATTAGTAATCCCATCCTCTTTTTTTCCCTCGGGACTTGGGTAAGACAACAACAAGTTCTGCCCAGAACTTGTTCCCCAATGCTCTCTCTTATTCTGGCACTAAAATACTGACCTGTTTTCTCTTGTATCTCAGAACAAACTTCAGTAGCCACAGTTCTCACTGTGCCATCAGCGTCTTATGCAGGATCCCACAGCCAAGGCAGAAAATGCGAGGCACGAGTGTCACAGCTTCCTCCCTTCCTTGTCCATGGCAGACATTGATAATCAAGCTCAGATTTCATAGCAACCTAGCTGAGCCTCAAATGCCTCTGAATCATTCTTAACAAGTGATCTAAGCAGCCACTCACTATTAACAATCAAATAGAATGAATAGCTGAGATTAAATCTATCTGCCATTCCTGTTGTAAAGCAGTCAAAAATGCCATTACAAGCAGAAATTAGAATTAAAAAAGTAGGGAAACTCTTGAAATGTAAAGTTGATAATAGAAGTTTGGCTACTTCAGTTCTGACACAAATTAGGTATTGTACGGGTCACTTAGCCTTTTGTACCTCCATTTCCTTATAGGTTTTTTTTTTTTTTTAATTCCAATGTCATTAACATGCAGTGTTATATTAGTTTCAGGTGTAAAATATAGTGATTCAACAATTCTATACATAACTATACTCTTAATCCCCTTCACATATTTCACCCATTCCCTCCCCCACTCACCTTCCCTTTGGTAGCCATCTGTTTGTTCTCTGTAGTTAAGAGTCTCTTGGTTTGTCTCTTTTTTTCACCTTTGCTCATTTATTTTCTTTCTTAAATTCCACATATGAGTGAAATTATATGGTATTTCTCTTTCTCTGACTTACTTATTTCACTTAGCATTATACTCTCTAGATCCATCCATGTTGTTGCAAATGGCAAGATTTCATTCTTTTTCATGGCTTAGTAATATTCCACTATATATATATATAATGGAAGATGTGAATATATATATATATTTGTGTGTGTGCGTGTGTATTTATCCATTCATCTATCCACAGAGACTTGGGCTGCTTCCATAGTTTGACTATTGTAAATAATGCTGCAATAAACATAGGGATGCATATATCCTTTTGAATTAGTATTCTCATACCCTTTGAGTTTTCGACAAATGGTGCTGGGGAAACTGGACAGCCGCATGCAAAAGAATGAAACTGGACGACTTTCTTACACCAAACACAAAAATAAACTCAAAATGGATTAAGGACCTAAATATGAGAACTGGAGCCATAAAAATTCTAGAAGAGAGCACAGCGATTTCCTTTTAGTTCATAATGAGAGTTAGATTCTGGTCTCTAGCAAAATCAATTTTGATTTTAGCCAATAGATTCCTTTTCTAACTTCTAACATCTTCCAAATTAGTATGAGTTTCTGCCTTTCTTCTTACCCACATGAGTTGCCACCCCTAATTCTTTCTCTCAACCCATTTAAGCCATACTTTGACACCTTCAAATTCTATACCCCCTTCAAAGCTATTTTTTGGCTACTCTGGTTGATAAGGACCTCACATTCCACTGACTGGCCTTATCATTAATCACCCATGGATTCAGTTGTCATCCTTTGTTCTGGTCAACTAGACTGCAAGCTCCCTAAAAGGGTAGGCCTGGAGATCACAGTTCTTTAAATCTCAAAGCCTTGCACAGAGTTCTATATGTAGGAGATGCTCAATGATGAATACCTGAATTTATATTGAGTTTCAAAATTTTCAAAGAAATTTCAAGTTCATTTGTTCTAAATTGATCCACTCCATTTCCCTGGTAATTTTAACCTTAGAAATGTTAGCTAATGATAATATTTAGGGAAAGGACTGAAACTGGTCTTCCAAGTTATCCTTCAAAAGCATTTCTTTTTCTCCACAGTCTATCTCATTATGCCAAGAGTATAAACTGGGAAAAAGAAAGAGATTTAAAAAAATGTCTTAGGGGGCCTGGGTTGCTCAGTTGGTTAAGTGACTGACTTGTGGTTTCCACTCAGGTTACTATCTCATGGGTAATGGAATCCAGCCTTGCATAGGGCTCCATGCTCAGCAGGGAGTCTGCTTGAAGATTCTCTCCCTCTGCCCCCACTCAAATAAACAAATCTTTTTTAAAAACATCTCAAATAATAAATTCAGGATCATTTCTTAGAACTCAACTTTAACATTGTCAGGCTGATTTTAAGTATTTCTTTTATTTTATTTAATATTATTGCATATACTTAAATATATTTTATAAATGGTATATAATTGACTTATGATTGCTATAAAATATAATAATATTAATATTATAATTAGTTTATAATGTAAATATGTTTTATAATTTGAATACAGATATCTTATAACCTAAAGTCAAACAGATATTATAATTCTATTTCATACTTTGCACAATAGTGATTATTTATACCATTTCTTTTCAAAGAAATTTTTGAGGTAGATTTTCTAGAATATAGTTGAAGTAATGAGATGTACTATAAAAAAAGGCTTTATAGTTTTTACTTCCCACCCACCTCCACTCCACATCCTTTTGTTTGTTTTTATTTTGATGTAAAACATTTGTTTTTCTTTTCTCTTTCCAGTGCAGGCTTCCCCTGCATGGGGCCTACATCAGAGGGTATAAAGAAAGTAGGAAGGATTAAGACATGGTTGGATTATATGATAAAGAATCTGACTGGAAAAGAAATTCCATTATCACCACACTGGAAGTTGAGCTCCTTTCTTCACATCAAATGGTGGGGGAGAGGGAGGGAAAAATGTCTTCAAAATGGATTTCCTTTCATTTCCACTCCAACTCACTGTGGTTGGGTGCTCAGTACATTCCATACTCTCAGACTCTGAAAGAACTTGAATTGGACTTTAACACATTCGGAATTTCAAGTCAAGCAGATCTGACAGGAGAAGACAGACGCCTGAACAGATGCAGCTTGCATAGAGAGAGGTTATTTTTTTTTAACCAAAAGTTGCTGATTTTTCTTCTAAAAAAAACCTTTTCCCTGATGAGATAACTTTTAAAGTGTGAAAATTTTGACATTTTTCTTTGCACATCATAGGTTTACTGTGTTTATTTTGTGTCTGTGTGGCTAATGTAATCGTCCTATGGTGGGTTGAGAAGGCAATATTCAGATTCTGTCAAAACCCCTGGGCAGAAGCCATGTTTTTGAAACTTTTAGCACTTCACTGAGCTTACCAGGGGCCTGGTTTCCCTGATGTGTGAATTGCTACAAAATTAAAACATGGCCAATGCTGGAATCTCAATGACAAGCTGGTGAGGTCCATGTCCCTGGAGTTCCTCTCAAGTCTTACTGATCCTGTCAGAGAAATCACTACACCTGCTCTAAATTGCTACCTGAGGAGAAGATTAGGACTTTACAGGCATCTGAAAAAGTTGTGAGAGAGGTGAGAATTCTGGGCAAAAGAAGAGGAATTTCATATGTCTGTGGGTGAACTGAGCTGTGTGAAATATATAAATGACCTCCTGTTCTGTATTTGCATGGGAAGAGATCTGAGAAGAACAGATATGGTTATGTAGACAATGGAAGAAAATGTTTAAAATGAGTACTCTATTCGTCCTACAGTTTCTGTAATCATGCAATAAAACATACCACTTAAGTTGGTTGACTGACCAACACTGTTGACCAACATTGACAAATATTGACCCTCAATGACCCTGAGACAAAAAAGCCAAGAGAGAAAGATCCATATTTTCTTCACCCAAGCTCCTCTCTTCTCAATGACACCATTCCCCTCCCTTCTCTAGAGTAGTAGCCCCCAGAGTGTGGTCATTAGACCAGCTACATTATCATTAACTGGGAACCTGTTAGAGATGCAAATTCTAGGGCCCCATCCCAGAACTACTGAATCAGAATTCTAGGCTGGAGCACAACGATGTATGTTTTCACAAGTTTGCAGTATGTTCCTAACGGACACAAAAGTTTGAAAACCATTGTTCTAGTGTACAGCATTATCAGTCTCTCAATCTTAACTTGTTTATTTTCATCAGCATGCAATATGTTCTAGTACTTTCTACATTAACAATTTTCTTCTCTGGTCTTCACAACTTCTAGCTGTCTTCCCCTCTATTCTCTGTCACAGCATTTAAAATCTTATCTGTACAACAAGATAACAAAATAGGAAGCCCCTGACTTTGTTCTCCCACAGAGGCACTGACATAACAATATATATTCCAAAAGCCTTCATGGACTCCAGAAGCCAGTAAAGAAGTGGCAGTACCCTAGGTGTGTTCAAAGCCAAGAATAACCACATTAAAATGGGTTAGAAAAAGCATTTTGTCTCTTCCATGTAAAACTTTCCCCAAGTTGGTACAGCTTAGCACGATTAGAAATAAACGCATACTTCACGGCTTCTCCATGGTGGGGGATTGGAGGGTGGGCAGGGAGAAAAGCGGAATGTATGTCCAACATTCTAGGTTTTGGGGGGTTGCCAGAGGGACTCGTTCCCACCTTGTCTGACTCTGAGCACTGATGGAGATCTGGAATACTTCGGATGTCCGGGTAATGTTGAGGAAAAAAGAGCTCCTTGGTTTAACACTAGAGGACCTGTGGAACTAAAGACAGACACCAGAGGGAGAAAGAGATTATGAGCTCTTGAAAAAGAAACGAGCAAAGAGACCTACACCAAGACACATTATAATTAAAAGGTCAAAAGTTAAAGACAAGGAGAGAATCTTAAAAGCAGCAAGAGAAAAACAACTTGTTATATATATATATATAAAAAAAAAACCCTCAAGAGACAATCATCAGATTTTTCAGCAGAAACTTTGCAGACCAAATAGGAGTGACATACATTCCAAATGCTGAAAGAAAAAAACTTCCAACCAGAACACTCTAACTGGGAAAATTATCATTCAGAATTGCAGGAGAGAAATAGAATTTTCCAGACAAGCAAAAGCTTAAAAAGTTCATCACCACTAAACAGGCCTTACAAGAAATGTTAAAAGACTTTTATAAACTGAAGATAAAGGGTGCTAATTAGTAAAAAGAACACACAAAAAAGGATAAATCTCACTGGAAAGATAAATATATAGTAAAGATAGTGGATTAACATGAAGATTAAATGACAAAAGTAGTAAATATAACTGTAACTAAAATAATTAGTTAAGGGCTACATAAGATAAAAAGGGGTAAACTGTGACATCAAAAACATAAAATTTGGGGGGAGTAAAAATGTTGAACTTTAGAATGGGATCAAATTTAAATTGTTACAAACTTAAAACAGACTGTTAAAGATGTAAGTTGTTATATGTAAACTTCATGGTAACAACAAAACTAAAACCTATAGTAAATACACAAATGATAAAGAGAAAGGAATATACGCATACTACTAAAGAAAGTCATCAAACCACAAAGGAAGAGAGCAAGAGAAGAAGGAACAGAGAAGAACTACAAAAACAACAAGAAAACCATTCACAAAATGGAAATAAGTACCTACCCATCAATAATTACTTTAAATATAAATGGACTAAAATTCTCCAATCAAAAAATATAGAGTGGCTGAATAGATTAAAAAAAAAAGAAAAAGTCCCATTTATACTGCCCACAAGTGTCTTACTTTGGGTGTAAAGACACACATACACTGAAAGTGAAAGGATGGAAAAATATATTCCATGCAAATGGAAACTGAAAGAAAACTTGAGTATCTATAGTTACATAAGACAAAATGGACTTCAAAACAAGGGTTGTAATAAGAGACAAGGAAGGGTATTACATAATGATAAAGGGGTCACTCCAACAAGAGGATATACATTTGTAAATATTTATGCACCCAACACAGGAGCACCTAAATATACTAAGCCAATATTAACAGACCTAAATGGAGAAAGAAACAGTAATACAATAACAGTAGGGGACTTTAATACTCCACTTACATTAATGGATAGATCATCCTGACAGAAAATCAGTAAGGAAACTTTGGCCTTAAATGACATGTTAGACCAGATGGACTTAACAGATATTTACAGAACATTCCAGTCAAAAGCTACAGAATACACATTCTTCTCAAGTGCACATGGAATATTTTCCCAAGACAGATCATATGTTCGGCCACAAAACAAGTTTCAATAAATTTAAAAGGCCTGGAATCATATCAAGCATTTTTCCAAACACAGTGGCATGAAATTAGAAATTAATTACATGAAGAAAACTGGAAAAATTCACAAATATGTGGGAGTTTAACATGCTAATGAACAATGGGCTGAGAAAGAAATCAAAAGAGAAATTTAAAAAAGTTAAGACAAATGAAAATGAAAATGTAACATACCAAATTAATGGAAAGCAACCAAAGCAGTTCTAAGAGCAAAGTTCATAGCAATAAATGCCTACCTCAAGAAACAAGAAAAGTCTCGAATAAACAACATAACTTTACACCCCAAGGAACTAGAAAAAAAGAACAAATGAAGCTAAAAATTAGTATAAGGAAGGAAATAACAAAGATTAGAGCAGAAATAAATGAAACAGAGACTAAAAAAGATAATAGAAAAGATCAATAAAACTAAAAGCTGGTTCTCTGAAAAGATAAACATAATTGACAAACCTTTAGCTAGCCTCAGCAAGAAAAAAAGAGAGAATACTCAAATAAATAAAATCATAAATTATGAAAGAGGAGATGTTACAATTGATAACACAGAAATACAGTGGATCATAAGAGACCACTATGTACAACATGCACCAACAAATACACCAACAAATTTGACAACTTAGAATAAATGAATAAATTTCTAGAAATATCCAACCTACCAAAAATGAACAGACCAATTACTAGAAAAGAGATTGAATCAGTAATGATGTGGTGAAATTAGAACACTTGTGCACTGTTGGTAGGAATATAAAATGGTGTAGCCACTGTGGAAAACAGTATGATGGTCCTCAAAAACTTTAAAATACATAATAAAATAAAATAAGTAAATAAAATAAAATACAATTACCATATGATCCAGCAATTGCATTTCTGAGTATCTACCCAAAAGAATTGAAAACAGGACCTTGAAGAAATATTTGCACCCTCATATTCAATGGAGCATTATTCAGATTAGCTAAGAGATGGAAGCAACCTAATTGTCCATCAACAGATGAATGATAAAGGAAGAAGAAATGTGGTCTATACATAAAATGGAATATTATTCAGCCTTTACCAAGAGGGAAACCCTGTCATATGCGACAACAGGGATGAAACTTGAGGACATTATGCTAAGTGAAATAAGCCAATCACAAATCATAAATATTTCATGATTCTACAATTATATGAAGTATTGAAAATAGTCAGACTCTTAGAATATAGAATGGTTGTTGCCAGGGGTGAGGGAGGGGTAAAAGGAAGAGATGATTTTCAATGGATGTAAAGTTTCAGTTCTGCAAGATGAAAAAGTTCTAGAGATCTAAGACTACTGTACTGTACACCTGAGATAATTAAGATAGTATATTATGTATTTTTTTACCACAAGAAGAAATATTTTTCAAGGTTTATTTATTTATTTGAGAGAGAGCATGAGGTGGGGGGAGGGGCAGAGGGAGAGGAAGAGAGAGTCCTAAGCAGACTCTGCTAAGCATGGAGCCTGATGCGGGGCTCAGTCTCACGACCCTGAGATCATGATCTGAGAGGAAATCAAGCGTCGGCAACTTAACCAACTGCGCCACCCAGGCACCCCCACAACAAGAAATTTCTCTGAATAAAATGTCATCTATATCCTTAGGGAGGAGCGATACCTCCAGTCATCATTTTGTCACCAGCATCCCACTGAAACAGACCTTTCCAATGTTGAGGATGATTGTCTGTTGCTAATACCAACGGTCACTCAGAAGCTTGCAAGACAGTTCAACCTCCTTTCTTCTTGAAACACTCCCAATTTTTGATTCATTACCACCATAATTCTGCTTTCTCTTTTGCTCACTGAGATGCAAAAAGGTTGAGATAATCTGACCCAGCAAACAGATAGGTGTATTCTTGATTTCACTCCTTCTTGCCACAAGTTGGTTCTTCACAATATATCATGATTCATCCAGTTCTCTCCATCTTCCATGCCACCGCCCTAGTCCAAGCCCCTTTGGTCTTGCCTCTTACCAAGCCTCTTGGGTTCTACTCTTTGCTTCTACCATCCATTCCTCTCACGGCAATCGGTCAACTTTGAAAATACAAATTTCACTCTGTCACTTCACTGTTGAAGCTCTCCCATGATTTCACAATGCACTTGGGGTACACTCCAAAATCCTCAACACTGCCTGAAGACCCTGCATGACTGACCCTCATCTCTCCTCTTTGCTCTGAATGTCTAAATGTTTAAAAAAACCCTCCTACTTCACTTCTTGAAACTCACCATGCTTGTTCTCATCCCAGGGATGTTGCACCGGCCGTTTTTATTGCCTAGGCTGTTCTGCATCAAGATTTTCCTGGCCCCTCCTTGTCATTCTGTCCTAGTTCAAGTACCCCTCTCTGGGACACTCTTCCCTGACCACACAGTCACTTTCCATCCTATGACCCTATTTTTTTCTTCCTGGTTCTTGTCACTATATTCTTTTCTATTTTATTACCTGTTGATCACCTGCATGTACACACTCCAGAATATAAACCCAAGGAGAACAGGAAACTTATCTGTCATATTCCCTGATATACCCCAGGTACTAGAACACTGCTACTGGATAAAGGATATAAAATGAAGACCTGGGGCACCTGGGTGGCTCAGTTGGTTAAGCGACTGCCTTCGGCTCAGGTCATGATCCTGGAGTCCCGGGTTCGAGTCCCACATCGGGCTCCCTGCTTGGCGGGGAGTCTGCTTCTCCCTCAGACCCTCTTCCCTCTCATGCTCTCTGTCTCTCATTCTCTCTCTCTCAAATAAATAAAAAATAAAAAATAAAATCTTTAAAAAATAAAAATAAAATAAAATGAAGATCTGCAGATAAAATAAATGATAGGGTACGACTTCTAATCGCTCATACCCAACATGCTTTTTACAGCCCCTGGGCCTTTGCATAAGGTGTTGCATCAGACTGGAATGGTCCTTCCTAACCCCTTTACCTGGTTGTATCTTCACCTGTTCTTTGAATCTCAAGGGGACTCAAATATCATTTCCTCTGGGAGGCTTTCCCTGATTCTTTCAAATCCCCTTCATGGAAACCAACTTCTTCATAACACATTTGCTGGGTTTCCTTTGCTTATGTGACTATATTTGATTCATGTCTATTTCCCCAAAGGAAGACACTTTTGATTTTGTTTCATATCTTATTGCCAGCTCAATATATACATTAAGTGGTCAATAGATACTTAATAAAAAATACCTCTAGTAGCTTTTAGTAGCATGAATATGCATGCTGTTTTTTTTTTCAGGACAGGCCTGAAAAACACCTGCTATTCTGGCATAACTGTAAATAAAAGGGTCCCAGTTTGGATGATCAATTAGATGCTCACTCCAGTTATGTGATATCAGAAGTGTCACTAAAAATGTATCAGGATTAAAAATCTAATTAAATCACTTTAAAAAATGATTGGCTTTTATTTAAGTCTTTCTTTCTTTTTCTTTCTTTCTTTCTTTCTTTCTTTCTTTCTTTCTTTCTTTCTTTCTTTTTCTTTCTTTTTCTTTCTTTCTTCTTTCTTTTTTCTTTCAGAGAGAGAGAGCACAAGCAGGGGGAGTGGCAGGCAGAGGGAGGGGGACAAGTCAGCTCCACTAAGCAGAGAGTCCAACATGGGGCTCAATCCCAGGACCCTGGGATCATGATCTGAGCTGAAAGCAGGTGCTTAACCAACTGAGCCACCCAGGTGCCCCAACATTTTACAAACTGCAGGTCAACACCTAATAGTGGGCCATGACTACCAATTTTTTTATGAATCAAAATAAACTAGAATAAAATAAAAAGTATTCAGATTATTCACATTGACCCACAAGTGGATAAATAAGCATTATTTGGGAATTTTTTTATTATTTTGGTTTTATTTTTAGTACATAGCTCTATTTGTATAGGTCACAATGCAAAGTGCTTACCTTTATACTATGGGTCGTAGTGGTGCTGTGGGTCTCCACCCAGACCCCATTGACCAGGCTGGTGTACCCATCTTCCTACTGCTTTGACCATTGGCTGCTAATAGTTTTCAGTTATGCCCTTTGCGGGGGAACTGCCCTCTGGAGAGCCTCCTTCAAATGCCTGGTGGTTTTCCCCTCCTTCCAGGGACAGGTGATGACTGACCAATACATGAGTAGAAAAGACTAGCTCCTGACCTCAAGGGGAGCAGCTACATGGTACACTTCATGTTCCAGAACTTTCAGGTGAGATCAAGCCAACATAGATTCCAGTAGAGCCTATATCCATGCCTCAGTTTTTCCCTGCCCATCTTGCTTTCTTTGGTCCCATGCAGGTTCCTTCTGAGATCAATTCCCCCTACCAATATAGCACTTGTACCAAAATCACTAGCTCAGGTTCTGTTTCTAAGAACCCAACTTAAGACAGCTGTCATTTGAAAAATATGAGAAACTCGAATACATTATTTTATTATTCTTTATTATTAATGACAATAATTTATGTTTACAAAGGGTTTACTTTATCTTTCTGCATGGTCTCTAGGAAAGGTGCAAAATCTGACACAGAAATCTTGAACAAGTGGATTGTTTTTTGAACCAAGACTCAGGAAAACAGGTGTGCCAGCCATCTGCTGGTGTGTTGGGGATGCTCTTCCCAAAAATGTGTCAGTCCAGACATCAATTCACATAAGACTCAAGACCTACAATGTGTTGAGGGAAATGGGGTAGAAGAAGCAGCCTCATTTCCTTCTGTAAACCAAGGCAGAAAAATGTAGTCGAATGCCAGAGCTGCTTTAGAAAATGTCCCGTCAGAGCCAGCTGTGCTTTTCTACTGAAGAGTCCTCTCACTTCATCCCCAGACAGGAGACAGTGCCCGCAGTCGGCACAGACACCTGAGCTCCCAAAGTCCTCAGGGCCACCCAACAGCTGCCACCCAGCACTTCCTGGACTCCTGCTGGGTCCCTGGCTCCGTCACCTCACACTGCTCATTGTTTGACAAATGCCAAAGCTTCTGCGAGGATGCATCTCTCCTGTGGTTCCTGGAACAGTGTCCAGACTAGAGAAAATACACCACAGGCTCTGAACAAGAAGAACAAATGGAAGATTGCTGTACCCATCAAATACAGACCCTAGGAACCATGAACCAGAGAAACAAACACACCCTAGCTAAACAATCGGGGATCTTCCATTGGGAGAGTTACTCATTTATTTATGGAGCACTCACCTTCTGGAGGCATTTTGGGCTGATTTTCAACAATATCACCAGGCAAAAATCACCTGGATTTGCTGAATGTCTTGTAGACAAAAGGGAAAGGAAAGAGCACAGGAATGCGAAGAGGCTGTGGCCCAATCAAAAACAGAATTCCCAGAAACTCAAAAAAGCGGCCCCTAAGGAACCAAACGGTAATTAACCTGACACTTGGTAGAGAAGAAGCACTTCTCATTCTCCTGCAGTACCCTTTGCCAATTAGAAGCCAGTTTCCAGGATTTGTTAAATGAATTCTGGCTCATTCAGGTATAGCATGTAAGAGAGCCGTTTTCGAAAAAGGAGACAGATTCTATGTTTTGATACAGAGTGCTCTCCAAGATAAAATGTTTAGTGGGAAAAGGAAGATACAAAACAATAGTTGTGGCAAAACAATGAAGAGTCACCTTATGAACGTGCATATTTTTAAATGCGCATATATGTGTGTGTAATATAATGTAACATTATATATGTGGTATAATATATAGAAATATACACACAAGAACATTTGGAAGGAGATCAGGGAAGGGATATATGAGGGGAACTATTTCCACTGTTCACCTTTTTCCTAGAAATTTTTTCCATGTGCATCTACCACCTACTTAAAAACATTTTAAAAGACTACAACCCACAAACCAAAACACTTAATAACATGCTAACCAATACAGTTTTTGTTGTGGAGGCTGGCTAGTTAAGTACTGCTATTCATATTTGCTAGTCAGATTCTTATTATTGATACAGTATTCCTTGGAATTCCCACAGGCGCTTGAAAATATTGTGATGATTGTAGCTTCCTGGGTACCATGTTGTGCTCTTAGACCATAATTGCTATGTCCTAACACAGTGGTCTCAGAGAGGCAGCTGTGTTTACTGATGTCAGATTTGAACGCTTAGGGGAAATGTATGCAAGTGGGAGATCCCAGACTTCCCCACTCCCAAAATAGTTCCCAAGGCTGCTGTAGAGAGACTGCCTAGAACAATGGGTCAAAGTCACCGCTGACTCACACAAGTAAAAGACTAAGTACCTTTGAGTAAATAGGGTACTTATCTTCTCGGAAGAGAGAAGGATTCCGAGGTAGATAGAGGCTTCAAAGTCCAGACTAATTCTTTAGGCACCTGTATTAGGGAGTGGTATTCTTAATCTTTTTGAAAAATATTAGGAATGAAAACCCAAATCTCTAAAATGTTTACTTGAGAGCAAAGTGTAGCATCCGCCTAGTAATTCTCGAGGATGTAGCTGCTAAGAGCTAAAAATACCTTCTGGGGGAGGGTTGTGCAGATGGGGCTTGAGAGTGGGGGGAGGGGGGGCAGAGAGAACCCAGAAGAGCAGCTATCTGAGCAGATTTCACACGATTAATAGGGAGTTTGTTGGCTGGTGGACTTTAAAAATAGAACCTCCTTTCTGAGGGGTGGGTGCCCTGCTCCAAAGCCCTAGAAGGATCCTGCTGAGAGGGATGATTAACATGAAAGACTGTGGAGCTTTAAGGAAATGTTGGCATAAAGAAATGGCAGCGATTACTGACGCTGCAGCCACCTTCTAAAAGGTTTCTGCAAATTGCTTTCCTTGGATGAAATACCAAATATCTGTTCCCAAATGTTATGAAGCAAAATAAATTACATTCCATTGACACATCCAATATGTCGTATCAAAGACCCTGAATCCAAACAAAGCAAGGCTGCCGTTACCTTGGCGCTATTACGTTTCTTTCTCCTGCTTTTGAATTAAAGGCTGCAAGATGAAAACTTGTTCTTTGTAAACAAAAAAATTATCTCTGCCTCCTCCCTGCAGGAAATGAGAAATCAAATCAGCCACTGACAAGTTTTTAGAGTTCAAAAGTAACTCAGAAATCGTTTACACTGAGCCCGGACTTTTCTAAATG
This sequence comes from Zalophus californianus, assembly GCF_009762305.2. NCBI lineage: Eukaryota > Metazoa > Chordata > Mammalia > Carnivora > Otariidae > Zalophus > Zalophus californianus. The sequence continues at coordinate 102,755,386 of NC_045602.1, read as the reverse complement.
AAGACTGTGCCACCCAGAAAGGGTGAAGCACTTTTGCAAAGTCACATTGCTGGAGATCCATGCGGGCAGAACTGGAATCTGGAGCTCTCAGCTCTCAGTGTATCAATATATGTCCCTTCTGCTAAATAGGGTGTGTTGAAGTGTTCAAGGTGGTATTCCTTTGTTAGACCTTGCATTTCCACTTGAATCAAAGTTTTAAGAAGACTTTGCATTAAGAAGAAGTCTTTCTTTTCTTTTTTTAGGTATGCAAAGAAAGGAATAGGGTTAATGTCTTGATCTACAAAATAATTCAGCGTTAACGTTTATGTGCACTAAGAGACTATTTATTGCATCTCACAAATGTAAATACTGAGGCATGGTGCAACCAGCAATGTTTATCCAGGTGTAGAAGCTGCTGTTGGATGACCTTCACCATCAGGTTGCCCCCACCTCCTAGCTCCTGTGAGTACTGGCGTCTAGGAATTCAGGATTGTCCCCTTCTCCATTTGCCTGCTTCCCCAGAAATGCCTGAGAAAATTACCAATGACAAATTGATAAGGGGGCACAAAAGGCCAGCCCCCTTGCCTCAACTTTGTGATTTTTTTCACATTCCAGAGTTCCCTGTGAGATCAGGCTGAGACCAGACTCCAGCTGTGACCACATTGTTGTGCAGCTCCTTCCCCTGCCCCATCACATCCTGCTTCCCTCACCTCCCCACAGGATGTCCAGGGCACCTGCCTTCAATAAATCGGAGCACATCCAGGGAACCTGACCTGAAACACCAAATGAGTATGTAGGAGAAATAATAAATGTCAGATAGCAACTTCTACTATCTGTTATCTTCCTCACCCATTTATATTTTGGTTTCCATGCAAATGTGTATTTGAGACAGAGAGTTCTGCATGTTTCTGCTGTAAACAGATGCCTGTGTTCTCCTTGTCTGGAATTATGGCATGTTTCCCAGGTCTTCTGCTTAGTCATATGCTTTTTGACTTGTCCATCCAATTAAGCAGGACCTCTTCTGTCATCTTTGCATTTCTCCTGAAAACAAATAAACAAAAACCAGATTGTTAAGTGTGGTAATGACTGGCTGAGCAAAGAAACACACCTGAAGGAACAAATGTGAATTATGAGTCCCTAACCCCTTTGATAAGAGCCTGAGTTGTTCTCCTGTCTTCTGTTTTTGGAATTTTCCTTCTGTGCAGTAAGGAGCATGATACCAGGTTCAGAGACCATGATCTTTACAGCAGATTGAGGGCCCTCAGCAGTTACATAGAGGGATGAAAAGCTCATGGGTTGTCTCTGTTGAAATTCTTTATCTGTCAGCAATAGAAAATAACTCTGCCCTGTTTAAGCAAAAGGGTTATTTACTGATAAGGTATGAGGGAGCTCAAAGGCTTGAAATGACAGATGCAGAGAAAGTACAGAGTAGAGAATGCTGCATGGCCAGAGGTTTGGGTGCTGCTGCAAAATGGTTCTTCCATCTGCTATCAAGATGCAGGGTTCTGGGAGGGAGGCCAGCTGGTGAAGCTGAGGTCATAGTCCCACTGCTTGACTGTGCTGGGTCAGTGAGAGTAAAGATCTAAGGAAGGGGTTGTCTGATTTTGGCTGCACATTAGAATCACTTGTGCAGAGCTTTATAAAACCTGATGCTTAGGCCATGGCACAAACCAATTAGATCAGACTATGTGGAGGTGGGACCGAAACATTTGCTATTTTATCCTCCCCGACCCTAAGAGATCATTGTATAGCCAAGGTTGTAAAACACCGAGCTAAAGAAAAAGCTTTCAAAAAGCACTTCAAATTCTTTGTAAGAGAACATGATACAATTCTTACCATTATGGCATGACTATACCAAATTGAAAAGAAGACAACTTCTAAGAAGATAATTGGGTTCCACTAACAAGAAAGGGAGATGGACACTGAATGGACAATCAATGAATCAATAAACAGACAAAGCTCCATTGGGCATGCAATCTAGTCAAACACCATTCCAAAGCTTAGAGTAAACTCTGGCACACAATAAATGCTCCGTAAATAGTTGTTGAATACATGAACAAATAACAAGAGTTTCTCAAAATGACATGTATAACATAATCCCATAAAGAAAATCACTGATTTTTTTCTTATTTAAGCCAAGAAAACCTCTAACACAGATTAAAAAGAATAAAACTTTACCAAGAGAGAATGATACAAAGACACAGAAAAAAATTGACTGATGCATCTATGAGAAATTGTTATGAAATGTGTGGAATCTTATTAGGTTGTACACTCCTACTAGACATTAATCTTCATCTATCACCGCCACTGATGAATAGATTCTGCTAAAGTCAACTAACTATACTAAACTCTCTTTGTTTACATTTTCTTTTTTTTTTTTAAAGATTTTATTTATTTATTTGAGAGAGAGAGAGAATGAGAGATAGAAAGCACGAGAGGGAAGAAGGTCAGAGGGAGAAGCAGACTCCCTGCTGAGCAGGAAGCCCGATGTGGGACTCGATCCCGGGACTCCAGGATCATGACCTGAGCCGAAGGCAGTCGTTTAACCAACTGAGCCACCCAGGTGCCCTCTTTGTTTACATTTTCAATAGGACCATCTGCTTTGATTGATTAAATAGAAGCCATTTGTTTCATGGCTTTAAGGCCCTGGTACTCAAAGAGTGGCTGGAGGACCATCAGTGTCTCTCCTGGAAGTATGTTGGAAATGCAGAATTTGGAGCCCCACCCCCAACCTACTGAATCAGCATTGCATTTTAATAAGATCCAGAGGGAAGTCATATGCACACTGAAGTTCAAAACCACTGGCCTAACCCACACTATACCTGTCATTCAAACCAGAAGAGAAGAAGTTTGGGAACATGATATTCCAAGCATGATGCTATTGGGTCACTGCTCCCAGCTCCAATCCCTTTGCCTCTCCCAAACCAAACAGCAAACAGTGAAGCTCTGGTTTCTGTTGAGGTCCTGAGCATAGATAAAGGTGTGGGCCTTTTGAGCTCATAAGCTGAGCAAGTAAGTGGAGAACAGCATCACAGCCTACTCAAGGATCTAAAACACAGGATTCTGGGGGGAAACTTGGCATATAGAGATCCGTGCCCCCAAGGGAATGTTGATGTCAACTCTGAGTGAAGGTGCTGATATCCCCAAAAGGCCAAGTGGGAGATGACCAAATAGCTGGGGATTTCCTTCCTTCAGGTGAGAGACTCCAGTAAGATGGAAGAGGTGGGAGGTGCCAGCCTGCCTACTTCTATACAGCAGCCTGTGGAGGTACAGACCCCCTTGCTTCCCACAACCTAGAAATGTAAAATGCTTATTAATTCAAGTTGAATAAAGAAAGAAAACACATCCACAGGTATAACATGAAAAAAATATATATCCTGATCTCTAAGGAAAAAGAACATGTAAGACTCTTAAAGATGGAAAAAATAATCCCCTATAAAAGAATGTCTTACCACCAACGTTGGATAAAAGAGGATGGTGGATCAACTTACATCCAGCTTAAATATCATTGATCTCTTCAGGGCAAACAAAAGCTATTTTAGGAGAGGAAAGGATTTGGCAAGAATATCACTCTGAAGCCCATCTGAGAAAAGCACTGAGAAGACTCTATTCCAACAACAAATGAGAAAATTCAGAAACCTGTTAAGATGAAAAGGAGTGAGCAATGATTATATATCATATGCATGTTGCATATACACACATGCATTGTGTCTGTGCATGTTACACATATATACACAAGCCCATAGTTATTAAGCTATATAGATACATATAAGTAAGATTCAGAGATTTATAAGAATAGGTTATATAGCAATGTGTAATTATCAAAATTAGTGACACACTACGGAAGGACATCTTTAAGAAAAAGTTCATCTTTAAAAAGTTAGTAACCACTACCCCTTACCTGGCAAGCCTAGGAAAAATGGTTACCAAGGTGGCAATAAAAAGATTTCAGCATCTCTTTAGGGGAAGGAAAAAAAGGAGGACAGAAGAATGGCAGTAGGTTTGTAAAAATCTCATTTTATTGGAATGGAGCAAAGTAGGAAAAAACTGATTTTTTTTTCTGAGAAAGAGGAGGAAACTCTTTTTTAACAAGTAGTAGACATTATTATCACTTACATCAAGAGAATAGAAATTAACCATCAATGACAAGGAAGAATACAGCAGACTTTCCAAATTAGCAAAGGGAAAAAACAGGAAAAGTAAAACAAAGAAAAAGAGGAAACAACCATCTATCCAGTAGTAAACATAAAATAAGGTCCAAGTAACACACTAGGTTTATCAGTCACTGTATAAATTATCAAAGAATAGGATTCTACCATGAAAAGACAGAGGCAACACATTTCTTTATAAAACAAAACACAGCCAGATGTTACATTAAAGAACACTCTCAAACAAGATTTTTTTTAAAGATTTTATTTATTTATTTGATAGAGAGAGAAATAGCGAGAGCAGGAACACAAGCAGGGGGAGTGGGAGAGGGAGAAGCAGGCTGCCCGCTGAGCAGGGAGCCCGACGTGGGGCTTGATCCCAGGACCCTGGGACCATGACCCGAGCCGAAGGCAGACGCTTAACAGCTGAGCCACCCAGGCGCCCTCAAAAATGCTTTTAACATAACATAAAGATAAATGGAATTAGCAAAGAGATACCAGGACAATGTAAACAAAATGGAAGTAAAAATGGCAGGATTAATATCAGCTAAGTATAATTTAAGGGCAAAAGAACCAAATAGGATCAAAAGGGACAACACATGATGATAAAGGGCACAATTGTAGAAGCAGCAGTCAAAACTGGCAGGAGCCAACCACCACAGAAGCTCAATACTTAAATCTATTTTTAAAGCAAGAAGGGGGCGCCTGGGTGGCTCAGTTGGTTAAGCGACTGCCTTCGGCTCAGGTCATGATCCTGGAGTCCCAGGATCGAGTCCCGCATCGGGCTCCCTGCTCGGCAGGGAGTCTGCTTCTCCCTCTGACCCTCTTCCCTCTCGTGCTCTCTATCTCTCATTCTCTCTCTCTCAAATAAATAAATAAAATCTTAAAAAAAAAAAATAAAAAAAAAATAAAGCAAGAAGAACTTGCTAGAAATATAATTATGGTGGAAACATCAATATACTTCTCTCAGAACTGAAACATCTAGTTCAAACAATAAGGGACACAAACTGAAAATACAATTAACAAACAAGTGGATCCACCTTATCTTTGAATGTACTTTTTCAAATACTCATGGAACATTTTTAAAGGTTGGTCATATATGTGGTCACTGAGGAAAAAAACAACAACTAGAAAAAATGTGTAAATGGAGAGTTTTTATAAATTATATTCTCTGATCAGAAGCTAATAAAAATAGAAATAAATTATGAAATGGTAACCAAAAATATCTTAATGACTTGACAATGAAGCAGCAGGCTTCTACATAATCTTTGATCAAAAAGGAAATTAAAAAGGAAATTAAAACCTGCCTAGAAGGCATTGAAGAAGAACCTCCATAACAAAGCCTACAGAACACATTAAAGCTATATTCAGAGGAAAATTTATAGCCTTAATTGCCTTCATTATTTAACAAAACCTGCCAAATAAAGTAATATTTCATCTAAAAACTGAAATGTGAAAAGCAAAATTAAACAACAGTTAAGAAAAGGAAATTTAAATATATTTTTAAGATGGGGAAAAATAGGAGAAGGGACAATTTTAAAAGCTCATTCCTTGAAAATATCAATAAAATACAATTCTTATGATTCTGATAAAGGAAAAGAGCAAAAGCCAAAAGTAAACGTCATGAAGACTGGGAATGAGATGTAGCCAAGACACAGAGAGATTAATATCATTATAAAAAAACACCATGTGTAATTCTATGGCTACAGGTGAAAATGAATAATATTTTAGCAAGATATCCCTAGTCCACCAACTTTTCACAATTTCTACCATTTCACCATTTCTGTCTCCTTTTTATATATGGCACCTCCTCTTCATGCCCAACCCTCTACCCCTATTTTCCCTCCATCAAGGGTCATTTTAGTTATACTGGCCGAGTCTGGGTCTGGGAGGAGACTTTCTTTCTTCCATCTCGAATTCAAAAAGGGTGGATTGTGTATACTGATGTTCGTACCTTACTTCCCAGTTCTTGGAGAATCTCTTTCACATGTACCCCATTTAGTCCACACATGGCATCTCTCTCATTTCTTTTAATATTTCAAAGTATTTTCATATTCATTATAGTAGCAATTTTTAAAATTTTATGTTGTGAAGCAAATGTTACTACTCCAAGCAATTGTTTCAGACGAAAAATAAAACAAATTGTTTTGATAAGGCCAGAGGACATTTCCACTAGTTTTTGATTATTAGAGTTATTTCTCACACATGTGTGCACATACATACATAATAAAGCATGTATTATCTCACCAGTAGGATAGATCAACCATGATCCTCAGGCTCAAGAGACTTAAAGTAAAAATGCTTAGCACTCAGTAAGATTCTATAAATTGCATAACAGTTTATGTTACTGTAGGAACACAACTGAGGGTGACAGACTAGCACTGAGGGGCCCTTTGCTCCCAGACCTGGGCCCAGATCTTAGGCAAATCACACATTTTTCAGCTCACTCTCAGATAGTTAAAAATAGTCTCATTTTCCAGATAGAAAAGAAAAGAAAATCCACTATCATCCATATTAAATGTTCACAATTTAATTGGTTGGATGGCGCAATCAGTGGGCATCCAACTCTTGATTTTGGCTCAAGTTATGATTTCTCAGGATCATGAGGTTAAGCACCATGTTGGGCTCTGTGCTGGGTATGGAGTCTGCTTGGGATTCTCTCTCTCCCTCTCCTTCTACCCCTCCCCCCCACTCTCTCTCACTCTCTCTCAAAAATAAAATAAAATAAAATAAAATAAAAAGCGTTCACTCCATCAGTAAGAATTTGCTGTGTAACAAACCATACCACAAATTAGTAGCTCATAACAACAGCTAATTATTTAACCTATTACTCTGTAGGTCAGCAATGTGGAGTGGGTTGGGCTTGGTTAGGTAGTCTGAGGCTTTCCCTAGGTTCCCTCATTAATCTTTGGTCAGCTGATGGTCAGCTCTGTTCTCTGTCTAGGGATCTGGCAGAAGCAACTGGGCTGACTCAACTCTGGTCAATGTGGTCTTTAATCTTCCAGCAGGCTAGCTCATTCTTAATCATGCAGCCCACTGGGCAGGGTTCCGTGAGAGAAAGTGTTTGAAGCCCCTTGAGGCATAGGCCTGGAACCGCTGCAATGGCATTCTTGCTAAACTTTTTTTTTAAAGATTTTATTTATTTATTTGACACAGAGAAAGAGAAATAACAAGTAGGCAGAGCAGCAGGCAAAGGGAGAAGGAGAAGCAGGCTCCCCACTGAGCAGAGAGCCCAACACGGGGCTCAATCCCAGGACCCCAGGATCATGACCTGAGCCGAAGGCAGAGGCTTAACCGACTGAGTCACCCAGGTACCCCATTCTTGCTAAATTCTATTTGCTGAAGGAAGTGACAAGGCCTGCCCAGATGGAGTGGGGAAAGAGACCCTAGCCTCAACAGGAGACATTCTATAAGCACACTGCTAGGATATGAAAACAAGGAGGGGAAGGAACATTGCCACTATGCATCCCAACTATCTAAGTCTTTTTTCCTTCCTGTGGATGCATGGCTGGCCCACAGGAAACACCCACCTGTGTCTATTGCTGCCTGCCCCGACTTACCCTGGCTCCATTCAGCTGTTCTCCCTCTTGCTTCTCCAGCTAGGAGTCACATCAGTCCCTGTGCCTCCCCACCTTTAAATTCCATGGGCACAGGTCAGGTGTTCCTCATCCTTGGCACTTAATTCCAGCCTTACCCCTCTCCACCATGCAGTGCAGGAAGTGCTCCCCAAACAATTCTCTCCATATAAATCCTCACTGTGAGCATTTCTCAGCCTCTCTCCATCTTCTTATGTCCATTTATGATGATGTGGTCAGGACTAAAAAACTAGTTTCATGTTTTTCTTAGTTTAGGTTCCCCTAGAAGCAATGGGAGATGAGAGTGCAAGATTGGGGAACAAGGGAGAGAGACAGTGAGAAGAACAGAGTGTGTTTTTCAATCCAGTTACTGCTATGGGCAAACACTCTGGAAGTCAGGGTACAACACAGATCTCAGAATTATCCCACCTGGGGATGAGGGAGCTGGGGTATTTATGCACCGCTATACAATCATTCTATCATTGATTGAAGCTGCTCTAGGTGAGCAGTGGGGTAATTCCCTGGCACTTCCAACCTGCTATGATATGTGCAAGTAGAGCAGGCATGAGCAGCCTGAGGAAACCATCGGGCAAGAAAGGCAGGTGCTGGTGGTCTGGCCCTTTTACCCTGAAGTGGTAAGAGTGAGGAACCTAGTGATGGCTCCTGGATGTCATACTTGTCCTATGTAGATGTTGTAGCAACTCCATCAAGCTCCAAAACAATAGGAAACATTGAGTTTAGCATTTTATTACAGAGACGATACTCTTAAAATGCCATTCTCTTAGTCTCGTGTACTCTCGAAAGTATGGTTTTCCCTTCTAGCCACATTTTATTATTTTTATCACTTAGACATATTTCCATTCCTGCTTTCCTAAAGCCTTTAATCCTAAGATTAAGATTCACTATCTCCTCCCTTTTCCTCTACCTGTATTCTGTATTACCATCAGTTCTCTCCTGCCAATATCTTCTCTGATACGTGTCCTGCATCTTGTATAGGGTCTGGCCCACAGTAAAGGCTCAACAAGTATTTCTAGAATAAATGAATTTATAAGTGAGATTCATTATTCTTTGCAATCAGGCATCTCGGGTATTTTCCATGACAATACCAGATACAAAATATTTTTGTACTTCCTCTTCTGGGCTCCCTTGAGAGGTACAGCCTCTCATTATCTGAAAGTTTGTACTAGTTTTAACCACTGGTTTATTATGGAAGAAATTCAACCTGACACCTCTCATTAGTCATAGTCATTCTATTTCCTGCAACCTAAAAAAAAATTTTCTGAACATCTATGCCTATCACTTTCCATTTTGTAAGCCTAGATTACCATGAATTTTATGCATTATGCTAGGAATAAAGAACTGCATTTCTGTCTCCCTCACTCTCCTCCTTCCTTCTTCCTCTTTCCTTCTCTTTCCTTCCTTCTCTATTTTTCTCTCTTTCTCCCCTGACCCCAGCTCTGCATACAAACATAACAGTTGAATTATGCTTTTTCATGTTCTCTCTGCCAAGAATTTCATTCTTCTCCATCATTGCCTACACACCTCAATTGTTTTTAGTAAACTTTCTATTGAGGTGAAACCCCCAAATAGAAAAGTGCATAAATCCTAATACACAGCTCGATGAATTTTCATAGCTGAACACACATGTCTAATCACAGGGCTCCCCCTCAGTTCTGGAGAGGCCAGCAGTAGACCTCCAGCCTCCTTCTGTTGAGGGCTGCTCACTCTTCCAGAAGGACCCATGGCAGCCTCTGTGAAGTTCTTTCTCCCCCATAGTCCACATCCAGGCTGAGAATTCCCAGCAACCTGGCCTGCACAGGTAGGTGCAGGTAGGAGATAAGCCTCTTCTCTGCTTATCCTTCCAGCCATTGTGTTATTTCTATTTTCAGTTTTTGATGCTACCTGCTTGCTTTCTAGTTCCTTCTCTTGTTTGATCTCTTAGGTGAGTTCTGTTCTCTATCATTTCTTTGAGTGTCTAGATGTGTACTAATTCGTTGGAAGGGGCCCTCTGTTTCAAAGTAAGTTTCCCATGAGCATTCTTCACCTGTCCTTTGCAAATGACCTTCATTTCACCCTGTTGAAGAGTAAGTGCTATGACTTCTCTATCTGTTTCACTCTCTGTCCCCAGCACCTAGAAGAGAACTTGGCACATTGCCTGTGCTCAAATGTTTGCTCAGTTGTTAACATGCAATGAACCTCTGCCTACTTTCCATGCAGAGACCTTTGACTTCTTCCTAATTTTTGAATGGGACAACTCTCTTCCAATATCTAATTTACTTAAAAACACCTAGATAGCTTTATAGGGTAGGAGTGTGCAATGGATGATTATGTGAATATATGATGAATTGGGCCAGCCAGGAGAGTAAAAGTCATTATGCTGTTTTAGAACAGTTTCCTACTAATTTTCTAGTTTCTGCCCTACAAAGCTTCTATCAGCTTTAAATACCTACCCACTCCCCCCACATACATACACAACTACCCACACGCCCAGTTAGCATCATTCTGTACAGTCAACACTGATGAATAGCTGTGATGCTGTTGGCTACTTCCTCTCATGAATCCACACTGCCATAGCTAGTTCTATAGAGTAAGAGTGCAGATCACAAAAAAGAGAAACATTAAGATAGCATCGTGTTCCAACTATCTTCCTTTTGGCCCCTGTATGACTGCTGTATCAAGCCAAATAGCACATTTCAGAGATCGACCCTTTTCTCCCTGACTCTCACCATGTTCCGATTCTTTATCATTCCCACAGAATCCTCCAATTTATTTTCATAAAATTATGCATACTGCTTTAAATCTGAGTGCTTCTGTATTTATTTGTGACATCTTCCCTCAAATCTATCCAAATTTACCCATATTTAGCTAATATTCCTTATTATCTTTTGTCATGGGCTTCACCAATCATCAGTGTATCTAGGTGGGGGTCTCTTAATTGTCTATCCTTTCCTCCCCACCCTCATGTCAGCGGGGTTCGGGGAGAAAAAATTGAAAGAAGCTATTATTCCACCACCAGTCTTATTCTGTATTTTAAAATACCATTTTAATTACTGAGATGCTCTGACTCAAATGTTCTCATGTCACAACTAAATTCTACTTCTTTTGCTGTAAAATAGGAAAAGCAAATCAGTAAATAAAAGCATTTCACAGGTTGTTTTCAAAGGAACTTTTGGAGTTAACTTTCTGTTATCCTCAGTCATGCTCTTTGGACAACTCTTAAACCACTGTCCTAGAAGTGGCTGAGTGGTAGCTTCTGAGCTTTGAAATTCTGTGAAGTTACTTCTTAACTTTGATTATGACTCTTCTTTGTCCATATTTATATCTTCTTAAGTTATAATTACCCATTCACTAACAGCAAATAAGATATTCCTGGAAGGAGAAACTGAGTCAGTAACCAATTGCAGATTCATTCTAACGTCTATTTTGTTGGGATTTTTTAAGATTTTCTTTATTTATTTGACAGAGAGAGACAGCAAGAGAGAGGGAACACAAGCAGGGGAAGCAGGAGAGGGAGGAGCAGGCTTCCTGCAGAGCAGGGAGCCCGATACAGGGCTCAATCCCAGGACCCTGGGATCATGACCTGAGCCGAAGGCAGGCGCTTAACCAACTGAGCCACCCAGATGCCCCATCATTCTAAAGTCTAAAAGGAAAGCCACGGGGTGCCTGGGTGGCTCAGTCAGTTAGACATATTGCTGGATTTTGGAAGTGCCATTTCTCATGTCCCCTCCTGGAGCGGACATGTCCATTGATGGTTTTGTGCCCTGAGAAAAACCCTTTGTCTGATGAAGACCAAATATATATTTGGCCCAATATACCACCACATATACCAACCCCCTGCTATAGAAATAGTCAGTGGTTATGGCTCCATATAGACACACTTCTACCCTCTCTGCCTCCATTCCCACATCATAGCTGGATGTTCACTGCTGTCTCCTGGACACTAGGATCTTTTAAAACAAAGGGTCCAGGTGTATGTTGTTTCTCAAAATGGGTTCCAGTGGGAGGTTCAAGGTTCTCAAATTCTTTGCCATCAGGTCAGCCAATGTAACTCTGTTTTGTCTGTCCTATACATGGTATCCTTTACAGAATTCTGATTTTTTAAAAGAAGTTCTACCGATAAAAAGAAGTTTAAAAACTTCTTCAACCCAAATGATGTTAATGCATCAGTCTTCCACACCATAAAACTCAACATGGGGATCTGTATTTTATTAAATACCCTGTAAATAATAATGGTTGGGATATTCAAATAGAGTGATTTCATTTCATTTTCCTTCTTGTCTTTTCCATCAGTGCCCTACTCAAACAAATGTTCTCTCCTTCTACCCCCAGGATATGGGTGTCAATGTTCTAAACCCTCTTTTAGGCATATATTGGATGAAAGAAGACTGGGAATGGGAGGGGATGTTTTCTGGCTAAAGTTACAAGAGCTGGATGGGACACCCATTCACTGAGTACATTGGTAGCAGTCGGACAAAGTCATAATCAAACGGGTTTTTGTTCTGACTTTAGTGTAAGGCTCAAAAGTGACTATTGACAAATAGTCAAGGTTTCAGAGAATATTCAGGCTGGTGGGAAAGACATCTTTGACCTGTCTCTCAAAACCCATGACAAAGACAAAAATCCAAACACCTAAACATCCAACCTCTTACTCTCCTGCTTTAAGTTACTTTGTAGGATATGTGCTATTTTTGCCACCCTCATACACATTCCACACTCAATATCATCAAACACCCCTAGATACTCTTTTCTAAATGCAAAGACCAGCAACACTTACAGGCTGTAGATGCATTATTACAATGTTCCCTGGAAAAAAGTGCTACATATCCTATGATTAAATAATCATTACATGGCCTAAAATAGTTTCATGCTGTTTAAAAAAACACAAACAAAAAAAGAGCAGAAATCAAGTGTTTATTATTAGCCAGAATGTGATAAATCTTTTTTAAAACTGGGGATGGGGAGGTATGTGTGCATGTGTGTGTTTCCCATACTATTAAACTTAATTTGGTGCTCACTGAATTGTAAAATAAACGAAGAATCACGCTATACTCTTTATGTCAGCCAAATGCTAGGAGGCTAAAAATCACCCAAGATCTATTTGAACAGGTGCACATGTTTTTTTTCTGCCAAGAGGATGGATCTGCCAGCAACTAAATTCTGGTTCTTTCCCCCAGTTCTAGCTAGAGGCTCTGTGTTTATTGGGCTTTAACTTCTGCTTAAAAGTGAGTGTGGGTGTCTTGGGGGCTGATCTGGTGAGATGGCTGAGCAAAAAGCCTGACTCATATAGACACACACCCACACACATACACACACGTAGAGGCATCCAGGGCTAAATTAGGTGTCACCTCACAGGACCTTAGTCCTGCTCCCATATTTTTAGCTGTAGAAGAAGAGAGTATGAGAGAAAGGGACATGATTTCCTATAATCTGCATTCAAATAGAGCAGCAAATTCTTAACCACAGTGGAAGGGCATCCATAAATAAAGCTTTCATGAGTGGTTTGTGGCCTCCTTAAGTATACATATACAGAAATAGAATACATATTTCTGCTTATTTTAATTTTTGTGTATATATAAAAATATTTTAAAATTCTAGCATACATATATTTTCAGCATGAAATGGACCATCCCTCTGGATTTCAAATTCTGCCCTGTGGTGTCATGTTGTAAAGAAGAATGAAGCTGCAGATCTTATTTCAGAACCAGCACCTAACTTAATTATCCTGGGGAAACTCTATGTCCAGGTCTTGGCTGTCTTAAGAAACTTCTCCTACCAGAATTACGAGGCCCCAGTAGGACCAAATTTAGTGGCTTTATTAAAGGCACTGAAAGTGGTATCTGTGTTGCATGATTTGAAGATCACATTTCCCCAAATATTCAAAGCATCATTGTTTTATTTCCCTTAGTTAATATCTTCTAAGTAGATATTTAAAAATCCTCTTTTAAAATGTAAATGCCCATGGGGAAACATAATACATCACAGAACAAATTAGTTGTACAGACCCCGCGATCAGGATGAAAGAGTAGAATCAAAGGGAGAAGGTGAAGGTTTTGACAAAGAAGGTAACAAAAGATACTAAGCCACTAACAACTGTATCTCTCCTTCTGTTTGCTTAAGCCTGGCTGAAGGCAATGTAAGCTAGCTTTTCACTTCCCAGCAAAGTTGTCCAGTTTTAAAATTCATCTATGAGCATAGAAGTTACAAGGATGCAAACCATCCAGCAAAAGGACTAAATAAATAGTGAAGTCTAGTTTATCACCAATTCTGTTGAATTCATCTCCTAATGTTATTTTACTTCTTCCCACCTCCACCTCCCACATCTAAGCCATTATCGCTCTACCACAGCCTCCCCCAAAGGCCTTCCTACACTTATTTTTCCCTGAATGCCAACCCATTTATTTTCATAACACAGCCCGAGTGATTTTTTTCAAGATATCAGTCTGACCAGGCCAGCACGCAACTTCACACTCTTCAGTAGTTCTGCATGGTCCATTGGACAGGATTTAGACTGACATGGCTCTTGGGTCCTACAGCTTAGGACTCCTCCAGCTTCCTCCAGCCTCCTCCAGCCTCTATCTTTTGTTTCCTCACCCCACCTGCTCACCATGGGCTCTCCTCCCCAGGTCCCTTGCACTCTTCCCTCCTGTCTTCACCTGCCCATTCTTGAAATCCAAGTCTCACTCCCTCAGTGAAGCCTTCCTGGTTTCTCTAATTAGATCAAAACCTATAAATAATAGGCCCTCTTATATTCCTCTCCATAAAAATAACTGCCACAGCTGAAATTGTCCATTGGTTTTATATGTATCTAGTTAATGTCCACCTTTCCAGTGATATTGTGAGTGGCGAATGAGCAGGACAAAGTACGTTTTATTAACCCTTTGGGCACATGGCTAGCCTGTATTTCCTAGCTGGTTTGGTGTGGCCATATGACTGAGTTCTGGCTAATGGTATGTGGGCAGAAGTGATACGGACCACTTCAAGAACAGACCAATTTAAAATTATATGCAATACTCTGTACTCTTTTTCCTTAAAGTGACTGAACAGAGAAAGATCTTGGAAACCATGTTTTGAAGATGAGGGGAACTGAATCACAAACAGGAGGAAATTCACTCAACCTAAAACATCCATAATGGGCTTCTCATTGTGTTAAGCCACAAAGATTTGGGAGTTTATCTGTTGTGGCAGCTAGCATTGCCCTAATAAAACAATATTCTATTCTCCATGCCTAGCACAGTATCTAGCACATAGTGGATGTTCAATAAATACATATTGGTTAAGCAAAAGTGTTATTTCTTCGTTTATGGAACGTCCTTTGGAATGGACAGAGGGGACCAAGTATCTGTGTTTGTGTTGGTTCATAAATTGGCCCCCTCTACATGGAGGGCAAGGAGAGCCCAAACAAAAAGACAGTCCACTACAGATTGGTAGGTGGTAGATTTAGTAAGTAAGGGGACTTACATAGGAGGCTTGTCTTAAGCAGCCACAAGATGAGCAGATTTCCACACTTCCCCACCAGAATCTTAAAAGTTTATATGGAGGACTTAACTAGACTCGGTCACATATACCATCAAGATGGTCTCAACAACACATTACTCTCTTAAGGCTGCATCCTCCAAATGGCCCCTAGTGGGGGAACGGCAGGTAGAACTTACATTCCAAGGACAGGAAAGAGGTGAGGATCCTCTGATTACCTACGTTCAGCTCTCGGAAAAACTGCTGATCATACCCTTTCAATTACCTCCTCCAATTTGATCAAGACTTTTGAGAATAATGTGATTTTCCTAAGATTATTGGAAGAGAAAAGGAAGATGCACAAATACCAAGTACAGACTGAGTTTGCACATAAAAAAAAATGACTCACTCTTAATTTTTTTGATGTATTTGAACAAGGTAATTGTATGTGCACCTAAATTTAATGACAACAATGAGGCACTAAAACACTAGTTTTAGCCTCTAGGGTTCCTATCTGGCCCAACTGGAAACTTCATGAAATAGTATTGCAGAATAGTAGGGGCTATAGAGTTGAGCAGATCTGTATGCGACCTTGTCTATTCCAAGTATGGGCCGGTGTCACCCTGGGCAAGACCTATAACTACTCCAAGCTCTAGTTCATCCTCTGTAAAATGGGAATAATAATAAAAAGAGTACTTGATGTCATGTATATAAAGCATTTTCCAGAGATGGAACATTCTAGTTATTCAAACTGTGGTAGCAGTTATAGTGGCGATGGTGGCAATAGAGCAGCATCTCTGGTTGCCACTATGGAAAAAGTGGATATTGATTTCTTGAGGTAAAGAGTTAATGAGTCAAATGGTATTGATTTGGCAGGCTTGTCCAAGCTATTCATTAAAGAAATCACCAGGCTGAAGTCACCTTTCAAAAGTTCTGTTCTGGACGCCTGGGTGGCTCAGTCATTAAGCGTCTGCCTTCGGCTCAGGTCATGATCCCAGGGTCCTGGGATCGAGTCCCACATCGGGCTCCCTGCTCAGCGGGAAGCCTGTTTCTCCCTCTCCCACTCCCCCTGCTTGTGTTCCTGCTCTCGCTGTCTCTCTCTGTCAAATAAATAAATAAAATCTTTAAAAAAAAAAAAAGTTCTGTTCTGTGGTTATAAATGTAATGTTTACTATATAATTTTTTTGAACATTCATGTATAAAGAAAATAAAATGATCATTTCCAAAAGGACACTGGCATTGCTATTTTAATGCATCTATGTCATGACTTTGGCCTGCTACCTAATAATACTTAAAAATAGAAGCAAATGTGTACATGTGAGGTTACAGTTCAATTCTTAAGAACCCAGGCTCTGATACCAGATTACCTGTGCTTGCATCCTGGCCTCACCATCAGCTCTCTATGGGCTCTTACTGCAACTTTTTAAGTCTCAGTATTTTATTTGTAAATTGTGGCGAATAATTATATCAACTTCATAAAGTTATTATGTCTATTAAATGATACAATACATGCAATGTGCTTAGAATAGTTTCTGACACAACTAGGAAGCATTAAATACAAGTTAGCTTTGATACCAATAACAATTATGATGATGATAATTGATACATGTGTCTAGTTCTCTAGAGGAAATGAATGCACAAAGGAAACCAAACTCAACATAGCAGGACTTCATTTTGAACAAGGGCTTTGATTTCATATTCAAGTATACAATTCTAATGGGACAATCTAAGCCTACAGAAAATCATTTGATTCTTTCAGTTTCAATTTTGAAGTCTGTTCTATGTTTTCTATTTATCTAATTTGGTCTACATTTTCCTGAGATCAGTACCACATTATTTAAAAAAAATTTTTTAATTTTATTTTGACAATTGCTATAAGTACATCTATTATTCAGCTTTTTTTTTTTTAAGATTTTATTTATTTATTTGACAGAGAGAGATACAGCAAGAGAGGGAACACAAGCAGGGGGAGTGGGAGAGGGAGAAGCAGGCTTCCCGCAGAGCAGGGAGCCCAACGGCGGGGCTTGATCCCCGAACTCTGGGATCATGACCTGAGCCGAAGGCAGATGCTGAACGAATGAGCCACCCAGGCGCTCCTATTATTCAGCTTTTCTAAAATATTCTTGTAATTCCTATCTTTTTATTCTTGCAAATAAATCTTAGGATTTTTAATCATCTTCTAACCTGATTCGGTATAATTTTGCAATTACATTAACTTTTAGAATTCTTTTGGAATGAACTGAAACTTTACAATATTGAGGTTTTTCATGTAGAACCTGCTATATGTTTCCATTTAATTCAATTCTCTTTTGTATCTTAGGTTTTCATAATTTTCTTTTTTTTTTAAATAGAACTTGCATATGTCTAGTTTCTATTTTCACTAATAATGTGGATAAGATCTTTTATTTTTTTCCATTTTATTTTCTGACCAGTTATTTTTGCTATAGGAGAAAGCTATAGATTTTGGCCAATTAATTTTGTACCTAGGAAAATTACTGAGCCCTTTCATAAGTTCGATCATTTGTGTATCAATGTTCTTGGATTCCTGAGATGGACAATCAAATCATCTACAAATAATAATTGGGTCTCCCCTTCATCAATGACTTATTTATGTTTGCTATCTTAATTACACTAAATGGAATATATTTTTTTAAAGGTAAGTTATGGCAACAATAAAGGAACTTAAATTATCTATTATCTCCCTAATTCTACAGGAGGTACTCTCAGTGCACTACAACTAGGAGGAATGAATGCCAACACTGATGGTTTGGTAGTGATTTTTAAAACTCATTTTAAAGGACTGTTCTATATATATTCTAGCTTATAATTTTTTAATTGAGGCATATGCTGAAATTTATCAAAAGAATGTTGTTAAATATCAAATTAATAGTACAATTTTGTTTTCATTGTATTATCGAAAATGTATATGTTAATCAATATCAATATTGAAATATTTTCATATTCCTGAAATAAGTCCTACTTAATTTGCATATTCATTATGAATTGGGGATGTGTTTACTACATAAACTGTAAGGGTCTATTGACCCCACTTACACTCTGATAATTTCTACACGCACACTTTATTGTATTCAATCTACTCTATTCATTCATCTATTCAGGATTCTGCTCAGTATCTGTTCATTAAATTATAGCAATGAATTCATTTAGATTTATTTTTATGTCTAATATAGAAAAACTGACTGGTATATAAAATCATTCACTATATATATTTTTAAATTTTCTTGTTGTTCTAACAGTTTTGCCTCAGGTATTTCTTTTTTTATTTTTATTTTTTAAAGGTTTTCTTTTTTCTTTTTTTAATTTAAATTCAATTAGCCGGGCGCCTGGGTGGCTCAGTTGGTTAAGCGACTGCCTTCGGCTCAGGTCATGATCCTGGAGTCCGGGGATCGAGTCCCACATCGGGCTCCCTGCTCAGCAGGGAGTCTGCTTCTCCCTCTGACCCTCTTCCCTCTCGTGCTCTCTATCTCTCATTCTCTCTCTCAAATAAATAAATAAAATCTTAAAATAAAATAAAATAAAATAAATTCAATTAGCCAACATATAGTACCTCATTAGTTTTTTATATAATTTAATGTTCAATGATTCATTAGTTGCATATAATACCCAGTGCTCATCACATCATGTGCCCTCCTTAATACCCATCACCCAGTTAAAGATTTTATTTATTTATTTATTTGTCAGAGAGAGAGAGTACAAGCAGAGGGAGTAGCAGGCAGATGGAGAAGCAGACTCCCCACTGAGCATGGAGCTGGATGCCAGACTCATCAGGACCCTGGAATCATGACCTGAGCTGAAGGCAGATGCTTAAACCACTGAGCCATCCAGGCATCCCATATATTTCTTTTTTTAATAGAAGTATAGTTAATTGCCCTATATATTTCTAATTCTATAATATTGGATTGTTATTATTGGGAGCTATGCTTTTTATCAATGATTATATTAGATTCCTTTGGTCTTAATACTTCCCACTTTTAATTTCTCCTTTGGTATTAATATTGCTTCCCTTGCTTGCTTTCTTTTTATTCAAGGAGGGTATGTGCTATGGTGAGCACTGTGAATTATGTAAGACTGTTGAATCACAGACCTGTACCTCTGAAACAAATAATACATTATATGTTAAAAAAAAAAAAAAGAAGAAGAAGATAGCAGGAAGGGAAAAATGAAGGGGGGGAATCGGAGGGGGAGACAAACCATGAGAGACTATGGACTCTGAGAAACAAACTGAGGGTTCTAGAGGAGAGGGGGGTGGGGGAATGGGTTAGCCTGGTGATGGGTATTAAAGAGGGCACGTACTGCATGGAGCACTGGGTGTTATACACAAACAATGAATCATGGAACACTCCATCAAAAACTAATGATGTGGGCGGAGCAAGATGGCAGAGGAGTAGGAGACCTAGATTTCATCTGGTCTCAGGAAATCAGGTGGATAGGGATCAAACCATTCTGAACACCTACAAACTCAACAGGAGATCGAAGAGGAGAGTAGCAACAACTCTCTGAACAGAGAAGCGACCACTTACTGGAAGGTAGGACGTGCGGAGAAGTGAATCCGAGGCGATATTCGGAAGGATAGGCGGCGGGGGAGGGGGCCTCCGTTGTCCGTGGCTGGCAAGTGACAGAGCCGCGGAGCACAAAATCGGAACTTTTAGAAGTCGGCTCCGTTGAGGGACATAGCTTCAGTGGCTAAGCGGGGGGTGGAATCCTCCCAGGACAGCGTGGTCTCAGGACCCTCGGGGTCACAGAAAGACCGGGGGTGCCTGAGTGCAGCAGAGCTCCCAGGTATCAGAGCAGGGAAGCTGGCTTCAGAGTCGGAGCCGAGGCGCGGGCTCTCAGCTCGGGGTGGCCATAAACTGTGATCCGTGGCCCAGTCGGGCCACTGCTCCTCCAGCAGGGACCCAACAAGCAGCATATCCGGGGAGACTCCCCTTCCTCCCCCGGGAGGAGGGGTGCGGGAGCTCACCACAGGGATCTGCTGGTTTGGAGACTCCACACGGGGTCGGGTGCCAGAGACAGAAATGCTTGGTCACAGGCCGGGTGAGCACTGAGTGCGGCCGGAGACCAGGGAGACGGGAGTGACTGCTTTTCTCTGGGGGCGCACTGAGGAGCAGGCCCCGAGTTCTCAGCTCCTCCGGGTGGAGACTGGGAGGCCACCATTTTCGCCCTGGTCCTCCAAAGCTGTACCGAGAGCTTGCAGGGAACAAAAGCTCCTGAGAGCAAATGGGAGCAGCTTGCTTAGCCCGGAACCCATAAGGGCGGGGCAATTCAGCCTCCAGCAAAGACATTTGAAACCACGGCAACAGGCCCCTCCCCCAGAAGATCAGCACGAACAGCCAGCAAGCCAAGACCAAGTTTACCAATCAAGGAGAACGGGAGAACTCCAGCGTTAGGGGAATACTGCACATAGAATTCATGGCTTTTTTTTACCATGATTCATTAGTTCATCAAAGTTAATTTTTTTAACTGTTTTTTTTTAATTTTACTTTTTCCCTTTTTCAACCAACATCTTATCAATCCCCTTTTAAAAAAAACATTTTTTATTTTTCATTTTAAGACTCATATTTTATCCCTTCATACTAGTTACCCGTATTTTTGGCATATATATATAAGTTGTTCTCTCTTTAAAATTTTGAGATACAGTTTCTTCTAACAGATCAAAATATACCCTAAGTCACTAGTGTATGGCTTTGTTCTAGTCTCCTGCCTGATCACATTCTCTCCCTTTTTTCTTTTCTTTTTTTTAAATTTTCTTCTTTCTTTTTTCAAACAACTTATCTTATCAATTCCTTTTATAAAATCTTTTACAATTTTCATCTTTACACTCATCTTTCATCCCTTCATTGTATCAACCCTTATTTTGTACATATATGTCTTTCTTCCTTTAAAATTTTAGGGGGCACTTTTTTCTAACAGACCAAAATACGCCCAAAATCTAGTGTGTGGCACTGATCTATGCACTAGCCTGATCATATTTGATGATATTCTGCTTTTTCTGTATTGTTCTGTTTTTGTTTTTATCTTTTTTTTTCTTTTTTTTTTCCTCTTTCTTTTTTCTTTCTTTCCCTTTCTTTTCCCCTGGTTTCAGGTGTTTTCTGATTTGTATACAGTATATTTGCTGGGGACGTTGTTAACCTGTTAGCATTTTGTTCTCTCATTCATCTATTCTGCTCTGGACAAAATGACAAGATGAAAAAAAATCACCTCAGCAAAAAGAACAAGAGGTAGTACCGTCAGCCAGGGACCTACTCAATACGGACATTAGTACGATGTCAGACCTAGAGTTCAGAATCATGACTTTAAAGATACTAGCTGGGCTTGAAAAAAGCGTGGAAGTTATTAGAGAAACCCTTTATGGAGAAATAAAAAAACTAAAATCTAACCAAGTCAAAATCAAAAAGGCTATTGATGAGGTGCAATCAAAAATGGGGGCACTAACTGCTAGGATAAATGAGGCAAAAGGGAGAATCAGTGATATAGAAGACCAAATGATGGAAAATAAAGAGGCTGCGAAAAAGGGAGAGAAACAACTACAGAATCACGAGGGCAGAATTCGAGAGATAAGCGATATGATAAGACGAAACAACATTAGAATATTTGGGATCCCAGAAGAAGAAGAAAGAGAGAGAGGGGCAGAAGGTATATTGGAGCAAATAATAGCAGAGAACTTCCCTAATGTGAGGAAGGACACAGGCATCAAAATCCAGGAGGCAGAGAGAACCCCTCTCAAAATCAATAATAATAGGTCAACACCCCGATATATAATAGTAAAACTTACGAGTCTCAGAGACAAAGAGAAAATCCTGAAAGCAGCTCGGGACAAGAGGTATGTAATCTACAATGGTAGAAATATTAGATTGGCAACAGACCTATCCACAGAGACCGGGCAGGCCAGAAAGGACTGGCAAGATACCTTCAGAGCACTAAACGAGAAAATATGCAGCCAAGAATACTATATCCAGCTAGGCTGTCACTGAAAATAGAAGGAGAGATAAAAAGCTTCCAGGACTAACAAAAACTAAAGGAATTTGCAAACACGAAACCAGCCCTCCAAGAAATATTGAAAGGGGTCCTCTAAGCAAAGAGAGAGCCTAAAAGCAGCATAGATCAGAAAGGAACACAGACAATATACAGTCACAGTCACCTTACAGGCAATACAATGGCACTAAATTCCTACCTTTCAATAGTTACCCTGAATGTAAATGGGCTCAATGCCCCAATCAAAAGACACAGGCTATCAGATTGGATTAAAAAACAAGACCCATCGATATGCTGTCTGCAAGAGACTCATTTTAGACCCAAAGACACCCCCAGATTGAAAGTGAGGGGGTGGAAAACTATTTACCATGCTAATGGACACCAAAAGAAAGCTGGGTGGCAATCCGTATATCAGACAATTAGATTTTAAAACAAAGACTGTAAGAAGAGATGAGGAAGGACCCTATATCCTACTTAAAGGGTCTATCCAACAAGAAGATCTAACAATTGTAAATATCTATGCCCCTAAGAGGGGAACAGCCAATTATATAAGGCAATTAATAACAAAAGCAAAGAAACACATTGACAACAATACAATAATAGTGGGGGACTTTAACACCCCCCTGACTGAAATGGACAGATCATCTAAGCAAAAGATCAACAAGGACATAAAGACTTTAAATGACACACTGGACCAAATGGACTTCACAGACATATTCAGAACATTCCATCCCAAAGCAACGGAATACACATTCTTCTCTAGTGCCCATGGAACATTCTCCAGAATTGATCACATCTTAGGTCACAAATCAGGTCTCAACCAGTACCAAAGATTGGGATTATTCCCTGCATATTTTCAGACCACAATGCTTTGAAACTAGAACTCAACCACAAGAGGAAAGTCGGAAAGTACTCAAATACATGGAGGCTAAAGAACATCCTACTAAAGAATGAATGGGTCAACCAGGAAATTAAAGAAGAATTAAAAAAATTCATGGAAACTATGAAAATGAAAACACAACTGTTCAAAATCTTTGGGATACAGCAAAGGCAGTCCTGAGAGGAAAGTATATAGCAATACAAGTCTTTCTCAAGAAACAAGAAAGGTCTCAAATACACAACCTAACCCTACACCTAAAGGAGCTGGAGAAAGAACAGCAAATAAAGCCTAAACCCAGCAGGAGAAGAGAAGTAAAAAAGATCAGAGCAGAAATCAATGAACTAGAAACCAAAGGAACAGTAGAACAGATCAAAGAAACTAGGAGGTGGATCTTTGAAAGAATTAACAAGATTGATAAACCCCTGCCCAGACTTACCAAAAAGAAAAGAGAAAGGACCGAAATCAACAAAATCATGAATGAAAGAGGAGAGATCAAACCAACACCAAAGAAATACAATTATAAGAACATATTATGAGCAACTCTATGCCAGCAAATTAGATAACCTGGAAGAAATGGGTGCATTCCTAGAGATGTATCAACTACCAAAATTGAACCAGGAAGAAATAGAAAACCTGAACAGACCTATAACCACTAAGGAAATTGAAGCAGTCATCAAAAATCTCCCAAGAAACAAAAGCCCAGGGCCAGATGGCTTCCCAGGGGAATTCTATCAGACATTTAAAGAAGAATTAATACCTATTCTCCTGAAATTGTTCCAAAAAATAGAAATGGAGGGAAAACTTCCAAACTCATTTTATGAGGCCACCATTCCCTTGATCCCAAAACCAGACAAACACCCCATCAAAAAGGAGAAGTACAGACCAATATCCTTGATGAACACGGATGCCACAATTCTCGCCAAAATACTAGCCAACAGGATCCAACAGTACATTAAAAGGATTATTCACCACGGCCAAGTGGGATTTATCCCTGGGCTGGAAGGCTGGTTCAACATGTGCAAATCAATCAACGTGATACAATACATTAACAAAAGAAAGAACAAGAATCATGTGATCCTCTCAATAGATGCAGAAAAAGCATTTGACAAAGTACAGCATCCTTTCTTGATCAAAACTCTTCAGAGTATAGGGATAGGGGGTACATACCTCAATATCATAAAAGCCATCTATGAAAAACCTACAGCGAATATCATCCTCAATGGGGAAAAGCTGAGAGCTTTTCCCCTAAGGTCACGAACGCGGCAGGGATGTCCACTATCACCACTGCTATTCAACATAGTATTAGAAGTCCTAGCCACAGCAATCAGACAACAAAAAGAAATCAAAGGCATCCAAATCGGCAAAGAGGAAGTCAAACTCTCACTCTTTGCAGATGATATGATACTGTATGTGGAAAACCCAAAAGACTCCACCCCAAAACTGCTAGAACTCATATAGGAATTCAGTCAAGTAGCAGGATAGAAAATCAATGCACAGAAATCAGTGGCATTCCTATACACCAACAACAAGACAGAAGAGAGACAAATCAAGGAGTCGATCCCATTCACAATTGCCCCCAAAACCATAAGGTACCTAGGAATAAATTTAACCAAAGAGGCAAAGGATCTGTACTCAGAAAACTATAAAATACTCATGAAAGAAATTGAAGAAGACACAAAGAAATGGAAAAACGTTCCATGCTCATGGATTGGAAGAACAAACATTTTGAAGATGTCAACGCTACCCAGAGCAATCTACACATTCAATGCAATCCCCATCAAAATAGCATCCACTTTTTTCAAAGGAATGGAACAAATAATCCTAAAATTTGTATGGAACCAGAAGAGACCCTGAATAGCCAGAGGAATGTTGAAAAAGAAAAGCAAAGCTGGCGGCATCCCAATTCCGGACTTCCAGCTCTATTACAAAGCTGTCATCATCAAGACGGTATGGTACTGGCACAAACACAGACACATAGATCAATGGAACAGAATGGAGAGCCCAGAAATGGACCCTCAACTCTATGGTCAACTTATCTTTGACAAAGCAGGAAAGAATGTCCAGTGGAAAAAAGACAGTCTCTTCAACAAATAGTGTTGGGAAAATTGGACAGCCACATGCAGAAGAATGAAACTGGACCATTTCCTTACACCACACACAAAAATAGACTCCAAATGGTTGAAAGTCCTAAACGTGAGAGAGGAGTCCATCAAAATCCTAAAGGAGAACACAGGTAGCAACCTCTTGGACCTCAGTCGCAGCAACTTCTTCCTAGAAACATCGCCAAAGGCAAGGGAAGCAAGGGCAAAAATGCACTATTGGGATTTCATCAAGATAAAAAGCTTTTGCACAGCAAAAGAAACAGTCCACAAAACCAAAAGACAACCGACAGAATGGGAGAAAATATTTGCAAATGACCTATCAGATAAAGGGCTAGTATCCAAAATCTATAAAGAACTATCCAACTCAACACCCAAAAGAACAAATAATTCAATCAAGAAATGAGCAGAAGACATGAACAGACATTTTTCCAAAGAAGACATCCAAATGGCCAACAGACACATGAAAAAGTGCTCAACATCGCTCGGCATCGGGGAAATCCAAATCAAAACCTCAATGAGATACCACCTCACACCAGTCAGAATGGCTAAAATCAAGAAGTCAGGAAACAACAGATGTTGGCAGGGATGTGGAGAAAGGGGAACGCTCCTACACTGTTGGTGGGAATGCAAGCTGGTGCAACCCCTCTGGAAAACAGTATGGAGGTTCCTCAAAAAGTTGAAAATTGAGCTACAATACGATCCAGCAATTGCACTACTGGGTATTTACCCCAAAGATACAAATGTAGGAATCCGAAGGGGTACGTGCACCCCAATGCTTATAGCAGCATTGTCCACAATAGCCAAACTGTGGAAAGAGCCAAGGTGTCCATCGACAGATGAATGGATAAAGAAGAAGTGGTATATATACACAATGGAATATTATGCAGCCATCAAAAGGAATGAGATTTTTGCCATTTGCAACGACATGGATGGAACTGGAGGGTGTTATGCTGAGTGAAATAAGTCAATTAGAGAAAGACATGTATCATATGACCTCACTGATATGAGGAATTCTTAATCTCAGGATACAAACTGAGGGTTGCTGGAGTGGTGGGGGATGGGAGGAATGGGGTGGCTGAGTGATAGACATTGGGTAGGGTATGTGCTATGGTGAGTGCTGTGAATTGTGCAAGACTGTTGAATCACAGATCTGTACTTCTGAAACAAATAATGCAACATATATTAAGAAAAAAGAAAAAGAAGAAGATAGCAGGAGGGGAAGAATGAATGGGAGTAAGTCAGAGGGGGAGATGAACCATGAGAGACGATGGACTCTGAAAAACAAACTGAGGGTTCTAGAGGGGAGGAGGGTAGGCGGATGGGTTAGCCTGGTGATGGGTATTAAAGAGGGCACTTTCTGCGTGGAGCACTGGGTGTTATGAACAAACAATGAATCATGGAACACTACATCAAAAACTAATGATGTAATATATGATGATTAACATAACAATAAAAAATTTTAAAAAAATAAAACAAATAAACAAGTAGAATGAACCACAAAAAAAAAAACTAATGATGTAATGTACGGTGATTAACATAATAAAAAAATATCTTTTCCATATTTTTATTTTTATAGCACTTTCTCTCCAAATTGGGTTTCCTATAAATGAGACACAGTTAAGATCCTGAGCTCTTTAGGGGAAGAGTCTTTTCAGTCTAGACTAAATTAAAACAACCAATATGAGAAGGCCTCCTTAGAGACAAGCTGCAGAAATATATTTATCAAAGATTAAATTCAGGATATCACTTATATAAATAAAAACATATCAAATTCCATTTTACCTTCTGAAATGGAATCTTATGTTATGATAATTTTTATCCTAAATATTTTAATCTATTTTCTTATCTTCCCATATCAACTGCTAACATTGAGATGATTTGGTCAGCTGTGCTTTGCAGGGCCCTGGACGGGCAGGGCAGTGCATTCTGAGCTCCCCACTCTGTCCCTTTTTGGCAGCCTAGAGTCTCTGTACTCTCACCTGTCTCTCAGGAAAGCAAGGGCGTCTCTTCCTCTCCTACTTTGGCCCAAAGGAAAATGATATTATCTCAACTAGCCTGAGTCCAAACGAGCAGAACTCTTAGCATTGCCTTCCTTCCTTAAGAAGAGAGGATTGATATGGGAGCCTGCGGAAAGATGGAAAGAGATGGGTATCAAATAACCTTAAAAAGCTGGTGTATACACCCAGAATCCTACTAGAAGTTTGGCCTTAGGTAAATTACTTAACACCTTTCTATCATATTGTTTTCATGTGTTAAATGGAGATAATAAGATCTACTTTACGGAATTATTGGAGGCTTAAGTGTGAAAATCTAACAAAATGTAACGCCTACCACTTCATTGGTATGCCATGGACAGGTATTACTGATCACTATCTAGCTCGTATGCCTTACTCTTCTTATAGCCTAATGGTGTTCTGGTTTTGTTTGTAGAAATATCTGTTCCCAAGCTTTCCTTCCTTCCTTTCTTTTATCCTTTTATTTCTCTATTTTTAAATTAATCATTTATTAGTTCAGAGAAAAGGATAAAAATTTAGAAAGTCAGAAAAGATTAATAAAACAAATATCTATTTTGGGGCACCTGGGTGGTTCAGTTAGTTAAGTGTCAAACTCTTGATTTTGGCTCAGGTCATGATCTCGGGGTCATGAGATCAAGCCCCACATCAGGTTCTGTGCTCAGTGCAGAGTCTGCTTGAAATTCTCTCTGTCCCTCTGCCCCTCCCCCCTTTATACGCTCTTTCTCTCTCTCTCTAAAATAAATAAATAAATGTATATACACACACATATATATTCATATATATATACATATATATATATCACACACACACTCATTCTCAACATAAACACAATATCATTGCCTTTAGCTTGGGGTCACTGCAAACCTTAGTTTGCATCTCAGCTTACCCACTTCCCATCCGTATAACTGTTGGCTATTGTTTAATTCTATGAAAAATGCAAATGGGCATATATCCCAGCTCTCTATTTACAGCTCAACAAGATAAGTGCACTGATCCTGCGTTTCCTTGTCTGGAAAACAGGGGTACTAATAATGCTGATTTCAGAAGGTCAATACGAGAATTAAATATGACAATAAACTGGAAATTGGCTTTCATATAGGAGATCAATAAATAACGGTTGCTGTTATTTTTTTAAGCAAACATAATAATTCTCACTTTATAACTAATGAAGCTTAAGTGAGCTAATATGGAGGAGGCTTTGCACAGAGTAGCAACTCTGAAACTTATAATTTCTAGTTTCCCTTTTTTCCCCTCTGTGCTCAGTGGAAAAAAAAGCCATTTAAATGGGCTGATGAGAATACTCATTGTGGACAATGTATACTATTTGTGGAAGCAGAGTGAAATAGGTTATTTCCTTTAGCCCGTGCTAGTAATACTGTCTAGCAGAAAAAAATCTCACTCAAAAGAGAAGACAATGGATTCAACAAAAGGGGCTTTGAAACCCCACTGGCCTCAACCGCATCAACTTTCCTCCCACCACGGAATCCACAGTCTCTCCCTTACTTTTAATCGAGATGCCTGTTAAACCATTAATACTCCTATAAGAAATGCTTGTAAGTATTCATAGCTCCTCTAGAGCGTGAGCATGAAAGGGATTTAGAAGCAGATTTTTAGGATTTATGTTTAGGGATGTGCATGAGGGAAGGAGGAGAGGAGAAAAGGTATGTTGAATCGCAGCGGGAAGTGGGAGGAGGAGCACAAACCCCAAGGGGATAAAGAAAAAGACAATGTTGCTTATTTCATAAATTTGCCCAGATTTAATTCTGAGGCCCAATCTGTAAGGAACCTCTACTATGTATTGAGATATCTGAGTGAATCTCGTCCTCAAGAGAGAACACATTTTCTTACTATGCCCTTGTTGCTCCTTTAGCCTTAGTAATTAGTGACCCCAAAATGGACTTTCCTAGCTTTTCAATTCTTTCCTCATCTGGTTAAATCTTTTTGGGTATATCTCTGTGGAATTTACTTCAGGGAAAATGGGACAGAAATGCATGCTTAGTTCAGAAGTTCTAAAATGGAAGGTGAAATTACTTGCAGTTTTAACTAGTGATTGCATAAAATAGCTCCCCAAGAACAGACAAGGAAAAGAGAAAAAAGAGAATTATATTTCTTTAAAAAAAAATTCTTCCATGTCAACAATTAACCCCAAAGACAACAAAACAGGGTATTTAGAGAGAGATTTTTTTTTTAGGACATGCCCACACATTCTCTCTCTCTCTCTCTCTATATATATATATGGTATTCTGGGATGGGGGAGGGTGGGATTGTTGAGAGTTCAGCAATAAGATAGAAAGCCCTTCTTAGGGTTTCAGGTATATGCATGAGTTGCTCTGCTGTTTTCTCAAGTTTAAATGTAAGATACTGAATTCCATGTTCACATACAATGCGTAGCATAGAAGCACATATATTTCTCCAGGCATAACCACACATGTGACAACACTCTCAAGACCCAACAGTGAGTTCCTCTAAGGAATACTGACTGAGTGAGATTTCACATTCTGTGGATTTCAGCCGTCAATTCAGTTTCTCCATGTTCCTGAAATCTCATTGTTACACTCAGGATTTGTCTTCTAGGGATCACTTTCAAAGCATGTCATTGTCTGTGACAAGACACAGTAAGTAAAATGATGATGAGTTTGGATTTCTTTCCCCAGACTCTCAGCTTTTCTATCCTTTAGTTTGGCATTTCGCTCCTCGATTATTATAAGATGCCATATTAGAAATCCCTGCTGATATTGAGATATATCAAAGGTGCTGACTGAGAAGGCATTAGGTACTGCTTAAACTCAGTCTTTAATCACTACCACTTTTAAAACATTTAATAATGTCATTAGGAAAAATTCAGAAAGCACTTGAAAATGTCAAATAACAACAGATCCAGATCTTAGGGAGCCTGTCAGGTATTATTACCCCATTCCTGGTATCAGTACTAGAAGGATGAGTCATTTTTTTAAAGATTTTTATTTATTTATTTATTTGACAGAGAGAGAGAGAGAGAGAACACAAGCAGGGGGAGTGGCAGGCAGAGGCAGAGGGAGAAGCAGGCTCTCCACTGAGCAGGGAGCCCAATGTGGGCCTCAATCCCAGCCCCCTGGGACCATGACCTAAGCTGAAGGCAGTTGCTTAACCAACTGAGCTACCCAGGCACCACCAATTTTTCAATATATTCAGAAATAATATTTCAGACTAAAGTATGAATTCAATGTCCTATTTTGGTCTGTTCTTTCTCACTTTTTTGTGTTCCCTTTTTCTTGAAAGACTCTAATGAATTAAAAAAATGATCACATTCTTCAAAGTTCTCACTTAAAAGTAATGATTTAAGATTTCTTAATCTGGGAGAAAGTCTTGGGAAAGAGCAATCGTTTTCCAAATCAAAAGATTAAGATAATTTATTTTAAACTTATTAAATCAGGCCTAACTAGTACTTCATTCGATTTATTATAATGAAATGAAATCATCAGTAAGGCACCCCAACATTCTGCATTAGTAAATTATTTTCTGGGGTGCCTTGGTGGCTCAGTCAGTTGAGCATCCAACTCTTGGTTTTGGCTAAGGTCATGATCTCAAGGTCATGGGATTGAGCCCCATATTGGGCTCCATGCTTGGTGGGGAGTCTGCTTGAGATTCTCTCTCTCCCTCTCCCTCTGCCCCTCCCTCTATGCTCTCTCTCTTTCTCTCTAAAATGAATATTCAAAATAAAATAAAAAAATTACTTTAGAAAGTCCCAGATGATAGGGCTATAAAGAGGAGACAGCACTAGGCACATACTTATTTTTCAGTTAGTAGGTTTCCTAAATAAATCATTCTGTATATTGAGAATTTTACTTCAGTTGGAAAGGTGCTACAATGATTTGTTTTCATTTCATTATTAAATCAGAGCATGTTCAATAAAACAAATAGATTGCATATTAAATACAAATCTACTGATAATATTCACTAGATAACTATGATGTATGTCCTAGAGGTGAGAGATTCAGAGTTCCTATTTCCAGGAAAATTACGTGTTCATTGTGATATGTTTCTTACGCCTTCTACAAATATTTAATTTTTTTAAATTTAATTTACTGTAAAATAGTTGTTAGATTTTATGCTCCTGCAAGGAGAAAACCTGAATTCACAAACAGAGGCACATGACATGAGATACATTAAAAATATTTTGCAAATAGAATATGCCATAGTTAGCAGAAAAGTCTGCTTTGGGGGAAACTTCTATTATGAGTAAAATTGTTGTTTGTCACTTTTATTTTACTGGGAGGCAAATTAGTCATTGCATAGCTTGTTCCATTTTTTTCTTGAAATCAGGTCACTTAATCCCTTCTGGGATGTATTCAGAATGAGAGCCTATATTTTCCTCTCAGATTAATCTGGAGAGAATTTCAAGTTGCCGGTCTTCATATAATAGGGCATATGGAAATGGAGTCTAAAGTGTCTGACACTTTTAATGATATAACTTCATTCACAATGGCATTACTTGTGGATATAATTTAAGTGAAAATGTAGGCGAACCAAATCCCCATATGACCTCAGCAACTCTAAAATTATATTCCTGTAACGTGCTTTATAGCTTCTCTACCTAAATAGAGCTGGTAACCTCTAAATGTCAGCATTTGTGGATGGAAATCTATTTCTGAGTGCAATATATCATCTGTTCCGAGGATATAACAGGTATTATTCGTTCTTCTTGGACAAGAATTCATGTTTCATAATATTTATGATTTAAAGTTAAAGCTAGCTAAATGCATGAAATTCAAAAGTTCAGTTGGACAGTGTTTTATTCACTAATCAGTTTTCTTCATTTTTCTAAATATAATAACACACTGAGGAGGGAAGGTAAGGTTGCTTCAGGCCCCTGACTTAAAAGCTGAGAAGCAACTGAGTAATTATTAAACTAACTTATCTCTAAGAGAAATCTGCAAGACATAATATTTCCTGTTTTCATAAAAGAACCAAAATATGGATTTTAATGCTAGTTAGGGCCCTAATCATATAGGAAAGAGATCCAGACAAAATCAGGATAGATGGATAGACAGATAGATAGATAGATAATTATCAAATGGTCTGTAGTAAAGGACCAATTTTGTTTTTAATTTCCAATCTGTCAAGGATGTGTATTTTTGCAAAATAAAATAAAAATGACTCATAGAAAACCATGAGAGACGATGGACTCTGAAAAACAAACTGAGGGTTCTAGAGGGGAGGAGGGTGGGGGGATGGGTTAGCCTGGTGATGGGTATTAAAGAGGCACGTTCTGCATGGAGCACTGGGTGTTATGCACAAACAATGAATCATGGAACACTACATCTAAAACTAATGATGTAATGTATGGTGATTAACATAACATAATAATAAAAAAAATGACACTGAAATAAAAGCAAGCAAAGACATACAAACTACAAGCCTAGATTTTCATTATTGGATTCAACAGTCAAAGAAATAACATTGCAATGAACATTATCAGAAAAAGAATAACAGGGAGGTGCCTGGGCGGCACAGTTAGTTAGGCATCTGACTCTTGGTTTCGGCTCAGGTCGTGATCTCAGGGTTGTGAGACTGAGCCCCATGTCTGGCTCGATGCTCAACAGAGTCTGCTGAAGACTACCTCTCCTTCTCCCTCTGCCTCTACCCCCTCATATAAATAAATAAATCTTTATTTAAAAAAATAAGAATAACAAGAACATTAATACAGAAGCTTCCAAATGCTTACTGTTGACTTCTGCACTTTTTTTTTTTTTTACCACAGCCAGGCACCAGTCCATGGACCACACTTTGAGAAGCAGAGATAGAACAACCATTCTTGCCTTGCCTTTCTCCGTATTTTGCATTTGATACATATCTCAGCATTTCTAAACAGTGTGCTAACAGCAGCATTTTAGTAAAAGAAGTAATTTTTTTTTTCCTCTCTGGCTAACCTTATCTGTTAGCTAAGGATGATGCTGGGAGGCTGGGAAAGGTGGCATGCCCCCCAAAATATAAGGTGAAGATATATAACTCTAAAGATATATAACCCAATAAGAAGGAAAGATATATAGAAGTCAACAGTAAATCTATTCTGAGCTAAAGATAATAAAAATAATAGAAAATAAGTTATTTTTAGCCTAGAATTCTCTTAATTTATGTCATCTACATAATGATGTCTGCACAATCGCAGATGTTTAATCTTGGGTCTTTGGAGCCTATCCAACTTCTCAGAAACCAGAGCAGACTATTCTTCATTTTCAAAAGAGGAAGTGGAGGGCAACAGGACTAAAATTTCCCCTGGAAATTTTCAGTTTGAAAACCAGATTTGAAATCAGATTTTTCATTTTGAATACACCATGACCAGGAAGTGTTGCCCGACAAAGAGACAGAACTTCAATCTGAGACACCAAGAGCCTGGAGATTTTGGATACGCCTCTGGCTTTTAAAGGGCACAAGGGTGGGCATCCGGGTGACTCAGTTGGCTAAGCGTCTGCCTTCACCTCAGGTCGTGATCCCGAGGTCCCCAGGGTCCTGGGATCGAGTCCTGCATTGGGTTCCCTGCTCAGTGGGGAGCCTGCTTCTCCCTCTGCTTGTGCTCTCTCTGTCTCTTTCTGACAGATAAATAAAATCTTTTTTTAAAAAAAGGAAAGATATATAACCTAAAGATATATAACCCAATAAGAAAGGAAAGCACCAGGAACTACTTAATGGAGTGCTTCTCCACTCTGGTCATAGATTAGTGGGGTGTCACAGACTTCTTTCAAGTTGCAATTCCTACATGCACCAAATAACATCAGGAGACTGAATAAATATTTTTTTGTGTGTATAAATTCTTCCACTTTTCCAGTCAATGGGTGCAGCTGTAATTAATAAAATATTTGTTTTAAAATCCTCCAGAAACTAATAGTAATTATATACTTCTATGTGTATACTCTGCCAGCAAATTCTAGAGATACAACTACAGTCCTAAGGGCTGGCACACAGAAAGAAGGAAATACCAGCAAACATTTTTAGAGGATTGGTACCAACAAGGATGGCTGGCATGGCTGGAGAAGGCAGTGGGTGTGAAGGAAATCTGAGTTTGTGTTGGAGGAATATGTGTGACTTTTTCTTTTTTTTTCACAGAAATCATTCTAGATGTAGGGAGTAACAAGTGAGAACACGAAGCCACAACGAACTCCCTATGGAAAATGAAACAGATCACGGGGTAAGTTAGTGGAGAAGGAAATACGTAGCTTGATTGTGCAGGACTTGGAACACTAGTTTATGATGGACTTTTATCCATTACACTGGGGAAGCAGAACCATCGATGACTGATGTCTGCCACGGGCACATGCCAGGGGAGAGATGGCAGACATTTATTATTTCTGCCCCAGAGCTGTGGTTTCAAAACCTGTGGGAAAGATGAAAAAAAATTATGGGTTTAAAAAATCCAGCTCTACAAGGCCCATAGCATTTAGCAACTAGTCTGTATAATAGAAGAAAATTAAAGTCTTTTCCAGTACATACATGTGAGATACAAGATGGAACCCTGTGTACTAGACACAGAGTGGGAAAGAGCCCAGGACATGAGCTGATGGAGAGCTGTGACAAAATTACAAAGACACACACACATACACACACCAAAAATCTCATTTGGGAACATTCCAAATGTCATAGCATATTAAATCTGATAATTAATTTTAAGATTCTATAGCCCAACTTTCATGTTAATAATATAGAAAAACACAAAGATGTTAAGCCTCTTGCCCCAAAACATTTGTTAGCAACTTAAAGCATAGAACCACACTCACTAATTTTCCAGATTTTCCACTTTTGTTTCTGACATCAATAGAATTTAACAAATCATTAAATGTGAAGATCAAGATTGAAGAATCAGGGCTCCTGGGTGGCTCAGTTGGTTAAATGACTGCCTTCAGCTCAGGTCATGATCCCGGAGTCCCGGGATCGAGTCCCGCATCGGGCTCCCTGCTCAGCGAGGAGCCTGCTTCTCCCTCTGACCCTCCCCCCTCGCATGTACTCTCTCTCTCTCTCTCATTCTCGCTCTCTCAAATAAATAAATCTTTAAAAAATAAAGATTGAGGAATCACAGATAATTCTAAGATTTTGAGACTGAATTACTGGAAGAATAATAGGCTATCAGTAGAGGAATGTATTTTAATTTTGATAACAAAATATTTGTCAATGAAATGGGTCATTAATAGAGTTTTCATTAGAAGTGTTTCTCCCTCAAGTACATTAGATGACATATTCAATTTAGCATGCAGCAAAAAAAAAAAAAAAAAAAAACAAATCTCAGCAACTTAACATGACAAAAGCCTATTTCTTGCTTTCAGAAAGTACACCTCTGGGTACAAATGATTCTCAAGGGCAGCTTTCCTACACCTACAGGTGTCAACTCAACATTCCAGGCTCCTTAACCTACCAGTTAATGCCTCTATCTAGAAATGACTTCACTCACATTTCTTTGGCTAAAGCAAGTCACATGGCTATGCCAACTTCAAGGGAGAGGGGTGATGTAATGGTCCTGCACAACTGGAAGAGGATATGCTGATGAACAGTCATAATGCTACCAACATAACCAGTGCAATAAGATTTAAAAGAAGGTGAGGATGAATGTGACCCAAATGACGAATATCTGCTCTGTGAGTGTATTCTGCTGACTTCTTTGGGCCAAAAGTCATGTGTAGTTTGTGTGATCCATGAAGGGATTCTAGTCCACAAGAATGTAAATGATCACTAAAGCGGTGTTTTGCTACTTCTCCATATGGTACATAGCTCAAAGGGAAATGCAGTAAAGGAAAAGTAAGTTTCAGATCAAGACTAGGATACCTTTTATGGCAGCATTATGCCAAATAAACAAATATAAATTTAAAGGACATCTGTTTAACAAAATAAAATTCTAATTTACCTATAAAGTGGAAACACATAGATTTACTGGTTTTCCAATTTTGATATCTAGTTAAATATGGGTATGTGTATCCCCTTTTTTGTTTGTTAGAAGGCTGGTGTTTGCAACTTAGCTTCCTGAGGAATTTTTAAAGGAATCCTTAAAAAACTGTCTGAAGTAGCAGTGCCTGGGTGGCACAGTTGGCTAAGCATTTGATTCTTGGTTTCAGCTCAAGTCATGATCTCAGGGTCATGAGATCCAGGCCCATGTGGGGCTCCGGGCTCAGTGAGAAGTCACTGGAGATTCCTTCTCCCTCTCCCTCTGACCCTCCCTCTCATTCTCTCTCAAGTAAATAAATAAATCTTTTTAAAAAATACTGTCTGAAGTACTATGCCTACATCAGCTTCATTATATCTAAACATAATTTCACAGGATAATTTTGGGAAAAACAAATCAAAATTAAAACAAAAAAGATGCAAAGTTTAAATTCTCAAACCCCAAATATTGGTTGGGTAGCCACAACAACAAAGCAAATAATTGAAAATTGAAAAACCCTGCTGATCATCAAGTTATTTGTGGCCAAAAGGCCACAGTGCATACTACAGAAAATTAATGGGTTGTAGGGATATATCTTTTTTATTTCCATCTCTCAAAAGTGTTGGAAACCATAATGTCAACAGGAAAAATTGTTGCTTGATTATTTACACAGACTATATGAGGCCGGCTTTTGTGAACTTCATGCCCTAAAGCTGGCTCTCTGTGGCCCAATATGAAGAGCAGTAAAAAGGTCTTCCCGGATCTGTTTGCCAGTGAGGGTTGCATTTCTACAAGCAATGGTAACTTGTCACATGTCGCCACCCCAATGCCTTATAAAATGGCAGAGCAAGGAGCTTCCAGTGTACCTATGTGCACATTTCTCTGGAGTGGAATGTCCTGGACACAGGTGCTACGCACGTACAACTGGATTAGCAATGCCAACTTATTTTCCAAAGTGGTTTTGCCAATTTCCTCCCTCCATTGATGTCTGAGAGTCCTTTTGTTCCATGAAGTGCAAACAAGGGCTACTCACCTAACTGCACACTTCACACCTGGTGAAAGAGTTTCTGTCTGGGGCAACTCACAGAGAGAGGATCAGTCTGGGTGAGAGGGTCTCCTCTTTGTTCCCATCACCTTTTGAGGCAGCATACAGCAAACTGACATGACCAGAAGCCAATTCTGGGAGAGAAACTCCCACGTTTTGGTCTGAGGGATTTTAGGAATTACCCCTGAGAAAGCACTAGGGTCTCTCCTCGTATGTTCAGACTCCAACACAAGAAAAATAAGATGTAGCAGAGTCTTGGCTCCAGGCCTTTCCTGTCAGCTCAGAGTCAAGAGCTGGGGGCTGTGGCAGCTACCCTTCTCCTGGCATGACCTGACCCGAGGTCAGTGGTCCAAGCCTTCAGGTGACCCCTTAAGGGCTCAACCAGAACCAGATTCCACAAAGTTTTGAAAGAGGCCAGTTGCTTTTCTGCAAGGTCATTCTTCAGGGTACCAGTCTTGGAGAGCTTAACCCATGATTTCCTTCCTTTTGGCGTCACTTTGTTATTAATTTCTAACTTAATTATGTTGAAGGTAGGACTAAATGGTACCTGTGATTATAAATCTTTGAAAGTTGAGACTTTCTTCCTAGCCTAGCATATCATTAAATTTTATAAATTTTCACTCTGTTGCCAGGAACAATATTTTAAACATATCTGTTTTTATCACTTAATTATGTTGTTCAAAACTTCCATAGCTTAAAAAAAAAAGCAAAACTTCCATAGCTTTATTTTTGCTTAACTAACTTATTAATCACTTAGGTGTGTGGAAATCTCTCAATATGCTGATGGATTTTTTAGTTTCCTCCAATGTGGCTTTATAAATTTTCAGTTGTTTATTTTAGGTCTATTTTGCAAGACCCATTAGGTTTATAACCTACCTTTCTGGTGAATAAAAAATTTTGGCCAATATGTAAATGAGGCTCTTCCTCTCTTGTAATGCTTTTTATTTAATTTTGCTTATGATATTATACCCCTACCAACTTTCTTTTAATTAGTATTTGACATATATTTGTTCTATACTTCTACTTTTCAAATTTTTGTGACCTCTTTCAAAAGGCATTCCTTTTTTTTATCTAGCAGGGAAAAAAAAAAAATCTTCAAATTCCAGTGGGAATTTAGTTCTTTACCATATTGATTGTGAGCACTGATACGTTGATTTTTATTTTTCTCAGGTTATTTTCTACCCATGTGTTTTATTTTTTTGTTGATGTGTTTGCTTCCTCTTTCTGTATGTCACTTGAACTGAGGTTTATTTTCCCTATTCCATTTTTTAAACATCCACTAGTTTGGAAGTTCTGCATTCAATTTCTATTTTTTTAGGGATTCCTCTGTAAATTTTAAAATGCATTCTTAGCTTAAGATGTTTAATCAGTAGCTTAACCCTTCTCCTAAATAAGAGACGCATGTTAAGGTACTTAGCTCCAGGCACTTGTCCTTTCAAGTTAGTTTTGGCTGTCCAGAATTTAGGTCTATCTTGATTTTTTTTAACGTCCCAAATTAGATATTATTATTGTTACCTCTAATCAATGTTTTCATTTCAGACATAACTTCTGGAATCATTTTCTTTCTACCTGAATAAATTGTGCTCCCTTTGTGCTTATAAACTGTCTGTTTTGGTCTAAAAATATCTTTGCTTCATGCTTGCTCTTTCTCAAGTTGTACACTTACAGATTGGCAGGTATTTTCTCTCAGCACATTATAGATCTTATTCCCTGACTCCTGCCTTCGATTGTTGAGGCGAGAAGCCAGCCATGTCTAATCGTTATTCTTTTGTAAATTAATTGTCTTCTTCTTAAAAATAACTGACTGTAAGATCTTCTGTCTTCAATTTACTACAAGTTCACAACCATGTGTCTAGGTGAGTTTCTTTTTTGTTCATTCTTCTTGGGATTCATTGGAACTCTTCAATCTGAGGACTGGTGTCTTTGATCAATTCTGGAAACATCTTAAGCATTATCTTTTAAGAATACTATGACTCCCCATGCAGAAGAATGAAACTGGACCATTTCCTTACACCACACACAAAAATAGACTCCAAATGGTTGAAAGACCTAAACGTGAGACAGGAGTCCATCCAAATCCTAAAGTAGAACACAGGAGGCAACCTTTTCGACCTTAGCCGCAGCAACTGCTTCCTAGAAACATCGCCAAAGGCACGGGAAGCCAGGGCAAAAATGAACTATTGGGATTTCATCAAGATAAAAAGCTTTTGCACAGCAAAAGAAACAGTCCACAAAACCAAAAGACAACCGACAGAATGGGAGAAAATATTTGCAAACGACATATCAGATAAAGGGCTAGTATCCAAAATCTATAAAGAACTTATCAAACTCAACACCCAAAGAACAAATAATCCAATCAAGAAATGGGCAGAAGACATGAACAGACATTTCTGCAAAGAAGACATCCAAATGGCCAACAGGCACATGAAAAAGTGCTCAACATCGCTCGGCATCAGGGAAATCCAAATCAAAACCTCAATGAGATCCCACCTCACACCCGTCAGAATGGCTAAAATTAACAAGTCAGGGAACGACAGATGTTGGCGGGGATGTGGAGAAAGGGGAACCCTCCTACACTGTTGGTGGGAATGCAAGCTGGTGCAACCACTCTGGAAAACAGTATGGAGGTTCCTCAAACAGTTGAAATTAGAGCTACCGTTCGATCCAGCAATTGCACTACTGGGTATTTACCACAAAGATACAAATGTAGGGACCCGAAGGGGTACGTGTACCCCAATGTTTATAGCAGCAATGTCCACAATAGCCAAACTGTGGAAAGAGCCAAGATGCCCATCGACAGATGAATGGATAAAGAAGAAGTGGTATATATACACAATGTAATATTATGCAGCCATCGAAAGGAATGAGATCTTGCCATTTGCAACGACGTGGATGGAACTGGAGGGTGTTATGCTGAGTGAAATAAGTCAATCAGAGAAAGACATGTATCACATGACCTCACTGATATGAGGAATTCTTAATCTCAGGAAACAAACTGAGTGTTACTGGAGTGGTTGGGGGTGGGAGGGATGGGGTGGCTGGGTGATAGACATTGGGGAGGGTATGTGCTACGGTGAGCGCTGTGAATTGTGCAAGACTGTTGAATCACAGATCTGTAATTCTGAAACAAATAACGCAACATATTTTAAGAAAAAAGAAAAAGAAGAAGATAACAGGAGAGGAAGAAAAGGGGAGTATGTCAGAGGGGGAGACGAACCATGAGAGATGATGGACTCTGAAAAACAAACTGAGGGTTCTAGAGGGGAGGGGGTAGGGGGATGGGTTAGCCTGGTGATGGGTATTGAGGAGGGCACGTTCTGCATGGAGCACTGGGTGTTATGAACAAACAATGAATCATGGAACACTGCACCAAAAACTAATGATGTAATATATGGTGATTAACATAACAATAAAAAATTAATAAAAAAAAAGAATACTGTGACTCCCCTTCTTTCCTCTCTCTCTGTTTAGATATATGTAACTATAGCTTTCATGTGTCTTAAGTGCTCTTTCATATTTTCTATTCCCTTGTCTCTCTGTATTGCATTCTAGGTAATTTCTTCAGCACTCATTTCCAGTTCACTAAGTAGCTCTTCAGTTGTGTCTAATTTGCTGTTAAAACTATCCACTGGACAGCAAATCCATATCTGAAACTTTATGCCTTGAAAATACACAAGTCCACATAGGTTTTTGTAAAGGATGTTCCTTGTAGCCTTATTTGATATAAAAAAAAGAGAAAACTAAATATCTCTCAGTAGGGAAACGGTCCAGTAAATCACATACATCTGTTCAATTAAATTAACACTACACGACCACCTGAATCAAGGGTTTTGCTTCATATACTCCAACTTGGATCAATGCCCATCTACATATAGTAGAAAAATGTAAATTCCAGTGTGTGTGTAGACAGAATAGTCTAAAAGTAGCTACTCCAAATCAGTATGTACTTTTAGTATAAAATATACTCTGGATTTCAAAGACTTGTATGCAAAAAATGAAAATGAATCCATTAATAATTTTATATTGATTGCATGTTGAAATAATACTTTAGATATATTGGGTTAAGTAAAATATGTTATTAAAATTAATTTTACTTGTTTCCACCTTTTTCTGTTTCTAATAGGTATTTTTAAATTACATATTATTTAAAAAGCTGTTGATTTTCTAATTTAAATTTTATTTTACATCTCTAGAATTGCCCTCCAATCTTTTATTTATTTATGTATTTATTTCTTATTGTTATGTTAATCCCCATACATTACATCATTAGTTTTTGATGTAGTGTTCCATGATTCATTGTTTGTGCATAACACCCAGTGCCCCACGCAGAATGTGCCCTCTTTAATACCCATCACCAGGCTAACCCATCTCCCCACCCCCTCCCCTCTAGAAACCTCAGTTTGTTTTTCAGAGTCCATCGTCTCTCATGGTTCGTCTCCCCCTCTGACTTACTCCCCTTCATTCTTCCCCTCCTGCTATCTTCTTCTTTTTCTTTTTTCTTAACATATGTTGCATTATTTGTTTCAGAGGTACAGACCTGTGATTCAACAGTCTTGCACAATTCACAGCACTCACCATAGCACATACCCTCCCCAATGCCTATCACCCAGCCACCCCATCCCTCCCACCCCGCACCACTCCAGCAACACTCAGTTTGTTTCCTGAGATTAAGAATTCCTCATATCAGTGAGGTCATATGATACATGTCTTTCTCTGATTGACTTATTTCACTCAGCATGACACCCTCCAGTTCCATCCATGCCCTCCAATCTTTTTACTGGTAAAGGCACTATTGATATTCTCTATTTCTCAGTCACACTTTCAATACTCCTTTATTTCCTTGATTATATCCATCACACATTTCATATTCATTACCTGGTAATTACAATACTGACTGTCATTACAGGCATGATTCTGAAATGTGTTTTTCTGCTATCTCCTATGGTGGCTTATTTCCTCTTACATTTATTAATGCTTGGAACTTCGGGAAAACTCTGGATATAATTTATATTTCTCCTAGGCAAATTAGCATTTTCTTCTACCAGGGATGTGCAACTCTACCACCCCGGCACAAATTAAAACAAATGTTCACCTACTGAGTTTGGGGGAACTGTCACATAGGCAATGTGATTTTTTTTCACTTTTTATTGAAGTATAATATATATGCACAGAAATGTGTTCATATCATAAGTAAAGGGCTCAATAAATTTTCACAAACTAAGCATATCTGTGAAATCAGCATCCATATCAAGAAACAGAATATTATAGTCACCTAGAAGTAGAAGCTCTCCACAGGCTCTGCACTTTAGGGTGGCATTATATATGTATTTCACTACTTGGTACTTAAGAGCAAAGACTGCAGCAGTATCCTCAATGTTTCCTCTATGGGTACAGCCCCTATTCCCTGGAGCTTGGCTCTGCTTTCTCACTGTTTGGGTTCCAGGCTTTGTCCTTTGTCTGCCTTGTGAGTGGCCAATTTAAACTTGGACTCCAGGCAATTAGGGAAGTGCAAATACCCTTATTAAAACATCAATTCTAGCACTTTAAGATTCTCCAAATTTGGGCTCTTCTCTTGCTTGCTTCTGACCTTAGAAAAAAGGCTGCCACAAGCTCAGGAACGTACTACATATACATTTACTTACACACACACACACACACACACACACACACACACGTGGGGAGAGAGAGAGAGAGGGAGGGAGAGAGAAATGTTGATTTTAACATTTAAACCAGCAATAGGAAATTAGTCCAATAAAATATATGATAAAGATGAAAAATCCTACAGCATTACAAATCTTGCTTTCTTAGAGAGTGTTTTAATAATATGTGAAAATGCCCATGATATCATTAAAAAGAAAACAGTGATTCAAATCTGTAAAATGTGATCTCAAATTTGTAGAAATATTTATGTGTACAGACCTAAGCTACAGGAAAGAAATGAATTTAAGCATTAGCAGTGATTTTTCTCTGGGGAATAGACCCAAGCACTCTTTCCTTATACTTTTCTGTATTTAATACAAGGTACGCATCCTCATTTTATAATATGAAGAACATTAGGAAGAATTAAGAAAAAACCTCAGGAACCAGAAAACACTTTTCCCATCCGCCCACACTCTTTGTCACATGCTCAGACCATGTCAGTGACATGTGAGAGACTGGAAAATATTGAATAGTCCCAATAATGCTCAACAAGCAAAGTCTGCAGCAGAGTGGGCAGCACACTGCTCTGCCTTCTACACATGCTGATTACAAACAAATGGAAAATGTGACTTCATTGAGGAGGAGGATTTTGACTCTTTCCACCCATGGGTTTTCTTTTATGTTGTAGCATTAAGCTGCCTGACTCCAAATAGCACACTGCAGGCATAGAAGGGATATAACAAAACTCTTCATACCTTTCATTTAAGACTCATGATCTTTTGGTTTCTCAGCTTGATTGACTTCATGGAATCCTGGGCAGCAAATGATTCCAGAAAGGAGCGAAAAGCAATAGCAGGTTTTTACCAATTTGTATTATTTGCAAATAAATTATTGGGAAGAGCTGTGCCTTATTTCCAACCTACCATGGTTGACGTGCACTTGTGCTTTTTTGGCCCATCATTAGAAAGTAGGACCCATTATTTAAAACCACTTTTAGGACATGACCAAAAATAATAAAAGGATGGAAATAATTTGCCTACAAGAATGGTCTTGTGATTTTCTCTTTGGAACTACGAATAGAGGTACTCCAGTCTCTAAGGTCTTGCTATTCAAAAGAATATACAGAGACCAATAGCTTCAGCATCACGTGGGTGCCTGCTGGTAATGCAGGTTCTTAGGCCCCACCCCAGACCTGAATCAGAATCTCCAAGGATCTATGGTTTAACAACT
This sequence comes from Zalophus californianus, assembly GCF_009762305.2. Taxonomy (NCBI): domain Eukaryota; kingdom Metazoa; phylum Chordata; class Mammalia; order Carnivora; family Otariidae; genus Zalophus; species Zalophus californianus. The sequence goes on along the minus strand of NC_045602.1, from coordinate 102,711,443 downwards.
TATGTAATGGTTCTTATACACATTAATATTTCAAAACCACTTGAGAGCATCCAAAAGTAATACCAAGAAACCACAGTTCAAATAGAAAAGAAAAGGAGACCATTTATTCCTCTGATTTTCTGAATTCCTCTCTCATATGAAAGGAAAGCTTCCCATAAGCCCTCACCTTACTAGCCACAATTAAGTGTGAGAACTCAATGCCGATCAAAAAACAGAGATCAGGACTGCATTTAAGCAGCCTGGTCCATAACTGCTTCCCTTCCAAAGTCAAACCCCAGGAATGGACTTTTTGTTCAAATTCTTCTTTCATCCTCTTGGAGGAGAGGCAACTTTGAACTAACAGTGTCACTGTTGGGAACTTCTTTGTGCCTGCCATAAATTGTGTCTTTCTCTCCATGACTCTCTGGTGAGCCAGAGCAAAAATAGGGTCGAAACTAACAAAAAATTCAAGGGAACAGGAAACACTCTAATCAGAGGAGTTGGCCAGCTTAATTTACTTTTTTTCCCTCATGCACTGCCATGCTATATGATTTTCTACCTTCCTTTTTAGAATTATGGTTGATTGAACACATAAAAATGTCTTGACGGTAAGGTGTGATAGACTATGAAAAATAAGTGAAAAATCTAAACTGTGCCTTTGAAATCTTTTTTAGTATCATTCACCACTAAGGACCAACACTTTTATCCATCCAACTTTTGAGAAACAACGACTGATTATTTACCATGTGTTAGGAAGATTTCAGGGTAACAACTTCCTCCCATAAAAATGTACTTATCCTATTTCCTATTCTCTTAAATGCTGCATTATGATAATATATGAAACTCTGCTATCATAGTAATGTATATGGATGACTGTGTTCCACATATTTTTCTCCCTTGCTCCTATTTCAGTTATCTATTACCACAATAATGCTGTGTAACAAAAATAAAATCACAAAACCTCAGTGGCATAATACATCAGCGTTTATTACTCACATGTCAGGGGTCAGGGGATCTTCTCTGTGTCCTTTGGCTGGGCACTCAGCTTGCTCACTTGGCTGTGCCCACTGGCTGTCCATTGACCTAGACCATACTCAACTGGGCTGACTGGGCATTTCTGGTCTGCTATGTGTATCTGTCACATTCCAGGAGGCTACTTCAGGCCTCTCCTCATGGAGATGACAGAGACATAAGGAAGAGCAAGGCCTCTAGAGCCATAAACTTGGAACCACTGCACTGGCACTTCTATTCTATTGGCCAAAGCCAATAGGTACATGGTCAAGTCCAGAGACAGGCAGAGGACACTTCACGGTTACATGGCAAAGCGGATGGATGCAAGGAGGGCAAAGGATCAGGGTCATGTTTGTGATCAATCTACCATGCCTCCTCATCCAACCCATCAACAAGACCTGTCAATCCCACCTTAGAAATATTTTTCACATCTGTCCAATTTTCTCTCTTACTCCTACCACCACTTCAGGTCACTAGGACCTCTTGGCTTTAGCCTTCTGACTGTTCTACCCACATATTTCTTGTTCCGTTGCTCCTTAGACTATTCTCAAAACAGCAGTCAGAAGAATCCTTTTAAAAAGAAAATCTACTCTTGCCACTCATTTGCTCAAGTCCACTCCATGGTTTCCTATTGCTCTCAGGACAAAGGCGCACTTCCTGAATATGGTAGGTAAGGCTCTGAGCCATGTGGATATGGAGCTTGCCTCTCTCTTCAACCTTATGTAGCTCCCCTGTACACTCTGGGCTCCAACCACACTGGCTCTCCATCACTTTCTCCAAAGCTGTGCTTCTGCACATCACAAAGCCTATACACCTGTGGGCCCCTCTATGTCAAATAATTTGTGCCTAGTTCAATTCTTTGCATCTTTCAGATCACCATTCAAACATCACTTCCTCACCCCCCTCAATCCCCTGGCATTATAACGGGGTGTCCTAGTTTTATGCTTTCAAAGCTGCTTTCTAATTTTCCATCGCTGTCCTTATAAGTTAACTAACAATTATCTGTGTAATTAATTGGTTAACATCCACCCCTCATTAAACTATAAAATTCCATGATATCAGAGGTCATGTCTATAAGTTCAATGTGGTTTCCTAAAACATTTACCAAACTAGAAAAGAAAAATGAATTCCATTTTACTTAATTTTGAATACAAGATTTCTTATATCTTGAAACTTAAATGAAATGACTATGTGGTGCTGTGTACCTGGATTCATTTTTTAAAAACAGCATTTCAAATAAATGTAGCAAAATAGCAATCATTTCACTGCCTTCCAAATTTATCAGCCAAATCCTCTCTTTAATGGAGCCCATATGCCTTGCCCCGGGAATAAAACCATGAAACAGATTAACCAGATTGCTAGTAAAATTATTCTTGAAGGTTTCTGTTTATTTTTTGGTCATTTTAAAAATGATTCCCTACATCCTCTATAGGGGGAAAGCATAAATTCAAGTCTGCGCCAAAAATGAGTAAAGCAAAGTGTTAAATTTGTATTCTGACAACTGAGAAGCACTACCTACACATTCGACATAAATAGTATTTCCCTCTTTTACAAAAACTTAAATTATAATGAAAACTGTAAAAACATATGCATGCAATAGTATTTAACAGCGATTTGGTATAAACAAATTTAAGTATTTCAGAAACTTGGTCAAGGTGTTTCTATATGTGTTGACCTGATGAGCAAATGTAAACATGATAGACTGTTTCAGAAAAGTCACTTACTATATTCAGGAATCATTCCCCCCAATTCCACACTTTTCCTTTTTTGTGAATCCATACTCAGCCCCAGAAAGGGCAGCCCCATGGAACATGGTACCTCCCTCCACCTCCTGTTGTAAGTGGTTTGACCTGGTTTGGACCGCTGATTGAAACTGGACCAGAGTTCTCCTCCTAGCAGTTTGTAATTAGGACACAAAGACATGAAGCTATATGCAATTGGAAGGTCAGGTAAATTCCAGGATTCCTCTTTTTAGGGAGCTACTCAGTACAGTGTATGAAAAGGAAGAAAGGAGAATGAAGGATATTCACAGGAGAATCAGGGAATTCTTGTGGCGGGACAGGCAAGGAGAAGGAGAGAGTGTGCAAAAGCAACCAAGGCATTCTTGGTTCCTGATTCCATTCATTTTCAAGTCCATGCCTGGTAAAGCTGGGTTGTGTTTCCTGTCATGTATCCGGAGAGAATTCCTTCAAACTCTGTAATAAATTCCCTTACTGATTCAGAGTGCCTGTTTCTTATAAGAAAATAATTTCTGGCCAAGACAGAGATATTCAAGAGAGAAGAAGAGGCTGGTAAACATGCTCAAGGCCCAGGGATTATTGCTGTTTGCCTTTTCAGAATTTCACTATAGAGTCTGGGTCCTTTTGTTCTTAGGATGACCTAATGTGAGTCTGACTTTATCTGGGCATTTACTTCTTATGATGAGTTGCAACCCTAAAAGGGGGCCTCCTGTGGGAGAATTGGACACTTTTAGTGCCAGAAAAGAACTCTGAAGGAGTTTGTTCACTGTAGCTGTACATTGGAGCCATTTGTAAACTTTATGAGAACATAGACGTTAGGGCCCAGCCACCCAGATTCAGTGGATCTGGAATGGGGACAAAGCTGTTGGACTGACATCCACAGGTGATTGTTGTGCACAACCTCAGTTAAAATTATAGTGCCTAGGATATCAGCCCACCAATTCTTCCTTTAAAGATGAAATTGGTGACGCTATTCTCAATTAACTATTGCTGTGTAACAAACAATCCCAAAAACACAATAGCTTAAAATAATAAGAAATATTGATTCTGGGCATCTTGCTTGGATCCACACATTTAAACAGGGTCACATAGATGCTCTGCTGGGTGGAGCTGGGCCCTTTTGTGTATTTAGGGTCCAGAGGCTGGCTGCTCTAGAATGGCCTGAGTTGGGGGTGCCTAGGTGGCTCAGATGGTTAAGCATCTGCCTTCGGCTCAGGTCATGATCCCAGGGTCCTGGGATCGAGTCACACATCGGGCTCCCTGCTCCTTGCGAGCCTACTTCTCCCTCTGCCTCTCTCTCTCTCTATCTCTCATGAACGAATAAAAATTTAAAAAAAATAGAATGGCCTGAGTTGGGACAACTGTGGTCTCTGCTATGTGGTTTCTCATCAAGCAGGCAGCTCAAGATTCTAAGAAAGGATAGCAGAAGTGTATAAGGCCTCCCCTTTCTCTGCATCCCCGCCAATATCTGTCATTTGTTGGTGGGAATGCAAGCTGGTGCAACAACTCTGGAAAACAGTATGGAGGTTCCTCAAAAAATTGAAAATTGAGCTACCCTACGACCCAGCAATTGCACTACTGGGTATTTACCCCAAAGATACAAATGTAGGGATCTGAAGGGGTACGTGCACCCCAATGGTTATAGCAGCATTGTCCACAATAGCCAAACTGTGGAAAGAGCCAAGATGCCCATCGACAGATGAATGGATAAAGAAGATGTGGTATATATACACAATGGAATATTATGCAGCCATCAAAAGGAATGAGATCTTGCCATTTGCAACGACGTGGATGGAACTGGAGGGTGTTATGCTGAGTGAAATAAGTCAATCAGAGAAAGACATGTATCATATGACCTCACTGATATGAGGAATTCTTAATCTCAGGAAACAAACTGAGGGTTGCTGGAGTGGGGGTGGGGTGGGAGGGATGGGGTGGCTGGGTGATAGGCATTGGGGAGGGTATGTGCTATGGTGAGTGCTGTGAATTGTACAAGACTGTTGAATCACAGATCTGTATCTCTGAAACAAATAATGCAATATATGTTAAAAAAAAAAAAAAGAAGAAGATAGCAGGAGGGGAAGAATGAAGGGGAGGAAATCAGAGGGGGAGACAAACCACGAGAGATGATGGACTCTGAATAACAAACTGAGGGTTCTAGAGGGGTGGGGGGTGGAGGGATGGGTTAGCCTGGTGATGGGTATTAAAGAGGGCACGTTCTGCATGCAGCACTGGGTGTTATACACAAATAATGAATCATGGAACACTACATCAAAAACTAATGATGTAATGTGTGGTGATTAACATAACAATAAAAAAAGAAGTGTATAAGGCCTCCTGAAGGGAAGTTCAGAACTGACACAGGGTCACATCCTCTGAATTCTATTGGTTTTAGCAGGTCACATGGCCAACCTAGACTCAAGGGGTGGGGAAATGGACTCCATTTCTGATGGGGGAAGCCCCACAGTCTTGCTACAGGGAAGGGTGCATCATTATGGCAAGTTTTTGCAATCCACCTATCAAAGCCCCATAAAGAGTTAAATAAAGCTCAAGGTAGCAAAGAAACAAATCCCCCAATATTTGGTTGAGTGTTTTTCTACCACCTGTGCTTAAGATCCCTTTTCACAAGTTATAAATACAGATTCTTTTTTTTCCTGTTTCCCTTGGACAAACACCTGAGAATACTAATGGCAAAGGTTGACTTGGTTCCTTTTTTGTTCAAGGCTCCATGTCAGCTTATATCAGCTAACACTGCCAGAAGAGAATCACTAACTGCCAGGTGGCTTAGAAGGACTCGGAACACAAAGCCAAGAATGCTTCTCAAATTCAGCCTAAATGACCCAGTCACCTCCATTAGGATGAATGCATCTTGGGATAGTGTAAATTATGAAGATTTCATTCTGCTTTTAAATGCAATTCTTGGGAGTGATTGCTGTGTCTACTAAGCAGCCAAATAAGCTCATTTCAGCAGAGGCAGACCTGGATGCAAATCAAGTGAAAGCTAGATGCAGAAACTGGAGGAAAGTAGCAAACACAAGTAAGAAGAGAGAAGAAAAACCAAATTGAATAAATAGCCTTTTACATGACAGATTTTCTCTAGGATGCAGTATGGAGAGAGAGAAAGGCCATCATTGATTCCAGGTCTTCTGATACCAGTGCTTCCTTCCTGCATCCTGAATCCCATATCACAGAAATATAAGTATATCTTAAGCAGAACCAACAAATATTAGGACCTTCCTCCCACAGAGCTGTAATTCATAACCTTGGTAGCCCAATGAAATCCTCTGGTGAGCTTTGAAAATACTGACATCTGGCCCAGGGTTCAGTGATGTTAATCAGTCCAGGGTATGACTTGAGCATTGGGACTTTTTTTTTTAAACTCCCCAGTTCATTTTAATATATGCCTAATTTGAGGACTTAAACAGACACATGGTTAATTCTTAACTCATGCAACCAACATATTGTTTTAAGCATCTCTTGTGTGCAAAGCATTTTGCTGATGCTGTGACCAAGAGGAAGTAGACCATTTGGTTCAAAGAAGAAAGATACCTATGCAGGTGAAGCCACCACAAGTTGAGCCACTTAAAAACAAATCTAGTGTGAAAAAGATCAATGGCATGCTAGGACAATAGAGGAAAGACTAGCCTGCCACTGCTACTAAGGCCCAAACTTGTTCAGCCTTACCCACAGACTTCCACTGAGCAATCAGTCACACACTGGACAAATGAATCACTCAGGATTCAGAGCCCAAATCCCAGATGTGAATCATCATTCAGCCTCATGCCCAATGAGTGACCCCAGATAAGTGATTTCAGTCTTCAAAGCTTCAATTTCCTGTTGTAAAATGAGAACAATCCTTGTTTCCCACCTCATCGAGTAGTGAGGGAAATGAGATGGTTTAAGTGGAGCAGTAAGCACCATGCCTGACCTACAGTAAATGGTCACTAAATGTTAATAAGTATTTGATAATTTGTCATAATAACAGAATAACAGCAATAACTAATAATGTCTGATCTTCCTATCCTGTCCTGAGGACATTTCTTTGACCAGAGTATTAAAAAAAAAAATGTAAATTCTCAAAGATAGCAGAAGTGAGAGTCAAGATGGAAATAGGAGGCAGAACAGAGAAGTGAATACAGAGCTTAAGCGAGGATCGGTGCAGACATATTTTGAATAATTTCAGATGTGTTGCCAGAAAGCCAAGAGATCCTGGTAATTCCACCTGCTCCCTGCCTCAACAACACATAAAAGAGGATTTAAGGAGACCCTGCAGATCCTCCTTAATACCTGGCAAGTCACTCTTCACTCCCCACTAAAAGCTGCCTGAGAGACCAGCCCCTAAAGATGTTGGAAATAATCCCATCATGCCTTGTTTCCTCTTTTCCTCTAGTCACCAAAGGTATACCAGTTATCCTACATGTCCAAGGCTCTCATATTTAACTAACCCTGTTTATCCTCCAATCTAACCCAATATAACCCCTTCTTGACCCCTCACACTCATTCTCTCCATCATCTTGAACTCATATGGTGCACTGTCAGCAGAACCCCCAATATCTTCATCTTTCTGAAATGAACCCTTTCCCACTTGACTCTAATTGGAACCTTAGTCTTCCCCTAAGGATATGACTCCCTGCAGCTATCCCAAGTACTAGCTGTAATTGTTTGATTCTCACTCCATTTACTACTAAATTTAGAAGAAACTTACTCCTTATCACTGTTTCCAAATAACTGGTCTTTCCTTCTCCCTAAACAACTCCATCTTCTTAGAATTTCTTGCCATTAGGCTACACCAGCTGGCTATCTCTCCTTGTTGCTGCCATTGACAGGTCTATTGGAAATTTTCTCATTTATTAAAGTTTTTTAAATAACCTCTCTACTTCCAGAGCTCCAACAGGATTCCAGCCATCATTCTTGGTCATTTCAATGGCCGCATAGCTGATTTATCCAATCCCCCTGATCTCCCAGAACTTTGTTCTCTTCATCCACCATAAGCTGCCCCTTGCCCTCTCCCTACCTCAGCCACACATTACCATGGTCATCTCTGGACCTTGCCATTTCTTTGACATTACCAATAACCTCACCTCCTCCAAATCTCAAGTGTAAGCACCCTATTCTCTCACCACTACCTGCTATCTTCCTACTTCTCTTTTTAAAAGCCTGACTCCCTCTATAATGTGACTTCCATTCTGCTTACTCTGCCACCTTGTCACTGTTTATGTCCTCCTTTATGCTTCACTTTCTTCCTCCTCTGGCTTAGATTCCATTCATCATTATGATAACGCCTTCATATTATCGTATGCATGATCACATTCTCATGTATTAATAAGAATTCTGCTGAAATAATCCTACAAATGATGCAAAGTCCCAGTGGCTGGTAAGAGGAATCTATAGATGCAGATTTCTGAATCATGCATCTGTAGGGCAGCTGAGGCAGCTCTGCGTCAAGTCATAAACTTGTGGACCACATGTCCTCACTCTAGAACAGCAGTTGCCTAGAGCGGGCTTTCCTCATGGTGTTGGCAAAAACTCAACAGAACCAGTCTAATCACGCAAGCCATGTTTCAAGTCTCTGCTAGCCTGACATCTGCTCCCATTCTGCATTGGCTAAAACAAGTCACATCGTCAGACCCAAGGTCACTGAGACAGTGGTTAGTGGCAAGCACTGCAAGTCACATGTTGAGGACTGTAGATGTATAATCCTATTTACCGGATAAAGTGAGAATTGGGAACAGTAATACAACCCATCCCACCTCAACTCTAATCTCTCTCTTCCTCTATTGAAATCACTTAAAAAAAAATGCCTAAATTCACTGAACCCACTCTCAAAAAAATTTAAAAATGAACAGAGAAAAAATCCCTGTTCACTTTATAATGATCTCACCTGATATTCATGACCACTGACCTTGAGTACTACTTAATTGATGCCCAAATTCTACAATTACCTAGTAAAGTTGTTCTTTTTTTCTTGAGATAACTATTCACACCTCCCCAGTTTTCTCATGCCCAGCACCAGGTGATTTCTTATTTCACTGAGAAAAACAATCAGTCAAAGAGAACTTCCTTCTTCTACAATATCCAATTTACAACCTTTCTGCTCAGAACCTATGGGCTCTGTCTCCTCTATTGGAAGATGCTTTCCTTGTCTATGCTCCATATGGACACCTAACCTAATCACTACTTCCCACCTAAGGATCTTGCTCTTCTAGGTATTTATCCCTGTCCTGCATCACCAATTTTCCCCCTTTCTATTAAACCATTTTTAGCAGTGTACAACATTCTCCAACATGCTGTACCATCTTTCAATGTCAATGAAAGCTTCTTTAACTCCCTATCTCTCTTCAACTACACTACCATTTTCTTTTTGTCCTCTAAAAGTTACCTACACTTTTCATCTCTACTTCCTTGCTCTTAACTCAGGCCCTGATCCCTGCCAATCCACCAAATCACTTTTGTCAATATCATCCATGACTTCTAGGTTGTCACATACGATGGTCAATTCTTATTCCAACTTACTGGATCTATGAGCAGCAGTTGAATCATTCCATGACTCAGGGCTCTGTAAATTATTTTCTTCACATGGCTTCTGGGACATTGCAATATCCTGGTTTTCCTCCTACTTTGTTATCTCCTTTGATGTCTGCTCTTCCATTTTCTTTTGAGAGCATGTGAGGGCTCAGTCCAAATACATCTTTTCTTTTCTAACTATAGTCCTTAAATTATGCTATTCATAAGATACAGTTTTAAGTATCATTTATGTGGGGTTGTCTCAATTTTATTTTTCCAGTTCTACTTTTACCCTAAGCTGCAGGCACATATAAGTATCTCTCAACACTACTAACCTTATTGAAATGCCTCTATTATCACCCAGTTGCTCAGTCCAGAACCTTAGAGCCATCCGCGACTTGTTTTTCTTGTGCCTCTTGCCTGCTCCATCTGCAAAGTCCTGTAGGCCTCATCTTCAGGCTGTATTCAGAACCCTACCATATCTTCTCTCTTGTACCAATAATACCCTACCCAAGCTACCATCATTTCTCTTCTGGGCAACTATAACAGGCTCCTAATTTGTCTCCCTATTTCCATCTTGCTTTGTTATAGCCTGATCTCCATAGAAGAGTCAGTGTGGTCCTCTTAAAATAGTACCATCATAGCACTTTCTAAGTCAAAAGCCTTAAAATATAAGTACAATCATATCACTTTCTAAGTCAAAAGCCTCCAATGGCTCTGTTCTGTTACTATTGCTGCATAGCAAATTACCCTCAAAACTAGTGGCTTGAAACAACCATTTTATTATGCTCAAAGATTCTGTGAGTCAGAAAATCAGACAGGGTACAAAGGGAATGGATTAATTGTTTTGTGTTGTCTTGAGTTTCAAATGGAAAAACCCAAAGGCTGGAGTGATTCAATGTCTGGTGGTTGGAATTATAGGAACACTCATTCACTCATTTGAGCTGGTGTGACATGAAGATTAGACTACTGACCAAAGCACCTGCTCATAGTCTCTCCACGTAGCTTGGCTTCCTTATATAGTACGATAGACTTGGGGATGCTTGTATAAGCACTCCCACAAGCCAGGCAGAATGTGTACTGCCTTTCATTACTCAGCCACTGAAATCATACAGCATCACTTCCTCCATACTCTATTCATTGAAGCAGTCAAAGGCAACCCAGAATCAAGGGATGGGAAATTTGATTCCCCCTCCTGATGGGGGAGGGGCAAGGTCACATGCTGGAAGAGCACATGGATAGGTGATATATTTGTTGCCAGCTTTGGAAAATACAATCTGCTATCAGCTTCCCATGATGCTTGGAATAAAATCCATAGTACTAAAGGGGTCAAGTAATAGGAAATAGTTTCATAAATATTTATGCACCCAACATAAGAGCACCTAAATATATAAATATATAATATTAACAGACCTTAGTGGAGAAATAGACAGGAATACAGTAATAGTAGGGGACTTAAACATGCTACTGAACAAACAGTGGGCCAAAGAAGAAATCAAAAGAGAAATAAGAAAATGTCTAGAGACAAATGAAAAGGGAAATACAAGTTACAAAAATTACAGGATGCAGTAAAAGCAGTTTTAAGAAGGAAGGTCATAGCAATAAAGGCCTACATTAAGAAATAAGAAAGATCCCAAATAAACAACATAATGCCCAGATCTTGTTTTCAAATACCATTATCCAATAAAAGGAGCCAGGGCTCCTTGGAGAAGTGTCTAATTCTACAACTAAGGAGGGGAATATACAAGATGAGCCTAGATATTCTGTAGTGCTAGAAAGTAAAGACGTGCTCAAAACAACAACAAACCTCACATTGTGGAGAGTATGTCAACCTGAAGGAATCTTCAATGGTTAAACTTGAAATAATTTGGGCAAAACACAATAAAATAGTGCTAGATTATAACCCAAAGTATAAAATAAATATCCATGAATCCTTACTAATATAATTTTTTTTAAAAAAGGAATAACTTTACTATAGAGAACCTGAAAAACTCTGCCTTAACCAAATGATCAAGGTCAACATCAATAGTGATAAATATGGTCATTGTATGATGTGATGATCTATCTCTGTGATTTACCTCCCCAAACCCATAACTTCATCCTTATCATCAGAAAATTATTAGACAAATCCCAATAGAAGGGCATCTTACAATATAGCTGACCAGTACTCCTCAAAAACAAGGAAGTTCAAGAAACTGTTAGAGCAGAAAGTAGCCTGGGGAGATATGACCCATGTAATGTGGTATCCTGGATAAGATTTTAGAACACAAAAAACACATGGGGTGAAAACAAAGGAAATGTGGATGGAGTACAGACGTTAGTTAATCATAATGTATTAATATTGGTTCAAGCGTTAGCAAGGATGTAGAGAAATTGGTACCTTCATGAACTGCTCAATGGAAGGTAAAATGGTTCAGCCACTTTGGAAAACAGTTTGACAATTCCTCAAAAATTGAAACATAGAGTTACCATATGATCTAACAATATTGCATTCCTAGGTATATACTCAAGAGAATTGAAAACATACATTCATGTAAGAACTTGTATAAGAATGTTAGTGGCAGCATTATTCATAATTGCCAAAAAGTAGAAACAATCCAAATGTCCCTCAACAGATGAATAGATACATGAAATCTGGTAGATCCTTACAATAGAATATTATTTAGCCATAAAAAAGAATGAAGCACTGATTCATGCTACAAAACAGGATGAATCCTGAAAATAGTATACTAAAGGAAAGAAGCCAGATATAAAACATTGTTTTGTATGATTACATTTGTATGAAATATACAGGATAGGCAAACCCATAAAGAAAGTAAATAGACTTTTAGAAAGAAAACCTAGAAAGTAGGTTGCCAGGCTGAGGAAGTAGGAATGAGAGAGGGTGACAGCTAAAGTGTACAGAGTTTCCTTTTGGGGTGATGAAATGTTCTGGACTTAGGTAGTGGTCATGGTTACACAACCATGTGAATATACTAAAAACCACTGAATTGGGCACTTTAAATGGGGTAATTTTGTATTTGATCCGAGTGTGTTTTGAGGACCAGTAACATCATTATTACCTGGGAGCCAGTTAGAAATGTGGATCTCAGGCCCCAGGCCAGAACCTGCATTTTAATGAGATCCTCAGGTAAATTTTTCTTAACCTTGCAAAGTTCTGTTTGAGAAATAAAAATGTAAAGACTTTCCCAAACAAATGCTGAGAAGTACATCAACACAAGATATGTCTTTTTCCCCCCTTTAAATGTATATATCTTATTCCTTTCCATCATTTCTTTACATTTTCATTTTATTTTATTTGAGTGTAGTTAACATGAGGTGTTACAATGGCTTCCAGTTATGGAATGAATAAGTCACAGGAATAAAAGGGTACAGTGAAGGGAAACACAGCGGTATTGGGTGGTGACAGATGGTATGCTCACAAGTGTGAGCATAGAATCATGTATAGAGTTGTGAGCATAGAATCATGTATAGAGTTGAATCACTGTCATACATTTGATCCTTGGGTAATTTTTATGCACACCCAAGATTGAGAAGCACTGATTATAATAACGTTGCTGGCAGCTGACCCTGCCCAGTAGCTCTATGACTGTTCAGCAAAGAAGAAATCATTCTTTAGTTGGATATAAATTCTCTAACTTTACCCAATCAGCATTTCAATTCTTTTCTACTCAACTTTCGCCCCACATGTCAGAATCCAATCTTGTTATTTGCCCCTAATTGCTCCTTAGACTTTAGTACAGCCCTGGCTGAGAGTACAAGATCCAGATTATTCCAAGTTCAGGGTCACTGACTAAATTTAGTGACAGCTCTTTGTGTCTGTAAATCTACTAAGGATGACAGTTTTGAAAACCGTCCAACTTTGCTTACCCAGAGTTTTATCTCCAGCAGAGGTTGTGGAAGAACAGCCATCCACAGTGTATAAACGATGTTGAACAAACTGGGGCAGCCGTGGGTCAGATATTTTCTATGTTCATGGGAGCAATGCGTGCTAATTTTATAAACAATTCCCGACATTCCACATCTCCCTTTCTCCTAATAAAAGGACAAAAAAAGGCAGAGGTACAGAAAGAATACAACACATTTGTTTTTATTTATGTTTCAGTTGTGCTTAAAACAAACTGCAGTGTATTCTTTCAAGGACATTCATTACTCATTAAAAACTATTCTAAAGAAGTTGAGGGTACATTCTTATATTTACCGGGAAGTGATTCTATCTCTAAAGGACTCTGGGTTCTAGTCCTTTTCCTGTTACTATGGAGTAGGAAATTTCAAACAAACAAAACATGATTGAGATTTACAGCATTTAGGAGTTTCCTTTTTTTCTTTGTGTATCCTGAACTTACTTTCCCTTTGTCTCCCTAACTTTCATGTCCTTTTTCTTTTAACCTGAGAAATACAGAATATTAAGACTACATGAAATGTTACAGTTTTAATTGAAAACATTGACATCTAACCTGATCTTATCCCCAGTGTATTGGTATACGTAAAATAAAAATACATCGTGAGTACTATAAATATGTTTGTTCTTCATCCATATATGGAGGGCTTCCTTTATACGATGAACTTTGCTGAATAGAAGGGAGAATACGGAAACATGTGAAACGGGTGCTCTGCCTCTCCCAAAGTGTGTGATATATTATGAACATACACACAATGAAACAGAGCCAAAAGTTATAAGAGAAAGTCAGAGCTATGCAACAAGCCTTTTTAAAGTTCATGTTGTAACAATGAATGAGAGAGAAGTCACGCTGGCGTGGAGGAAGGAACAGGTGGCCAAGAGAAGCTGCCGAGAGAAAATGGCTTTTGAGCTAAAATTGGAGGATGAGAAGAATTTGGAAATGTGACAATATTGGAATACATTATTCTAGGAAAACAGAAGAAGTTTTTAAAATGCCATGGAAGAAGGTAAATAAAAAATATATCTACTTCTGTCCTAGGAACCATTTTATTAGTGTTATGCTACCGAGGTTGTGACCAGATCAGTTCCATGCTCTGAGAACCAAAGAAGAGGAAAATGAAGTTGAATTTTAAGGAATAACTGCTTGCTGCTGAAATAGCCAGGGAAGAAGACACAACTGGCAATTTTACTTCTAAGGAGCCATAATATTCTATTGTTGAACAAACTGCTGAACAATTAAATACAAATGGAGGACTTTTATAGTTTTTATTTTCATTTTTAGGTAGAACCCTGCATACAATCAGTATTTTTTAGCTAATTAAATCAATATGAAGTAACTGTAGTAGTAACTGTTTTAATAGAATCAAAATTGTTTTTCCTGTTAGTTAAGTTACAAAGCAAAAAGAAGAAAACTCTTAAGAAAGAATTTGAAATCACGTCTTTTTTAATGCATAAACTATGTTCTTACTAAAGTAAAAAATAGTAATTTAAGGTAGTAGTTGTAACTTTTAGAGAACATCAGAGTCCTATTAAGGGTACCGACACATTTACTGAAGAGTTTTCTAGAAACTCAAGGGTCTTTATACATCTTCCAGAAGAAACTACCTTTGGCTAAGGCAGAACTCAGGAACTGAGATAAGGAAACATTTTATATTTTAATACATGTGTTTGTGATTCACACACATGATGCCAACATTTCTTTGGCTTTTTCTTTTTCTCTCATAAAAAAATAATGTAATGTTAAAATGAAGTGATTTTTCTCAAATCTCCAAATGTATTTATCTTTTTCCCCCTCTCATAAGGTCAGACATTATTTTTGGCAGATGATGTTGAAAACAGAAAGTGTTTATAGTTTAACGACTTGGGCAGCTGTGGGTTCTTTCCTTTTCTTTCCAATTAATGAATAAGCGCTTCCTTGCAGCAAAGAATGGAACTGAAGTTAGCATTTAAATGACAATGTAACAATCTCAAAGAAAAACAAGTATCTGAGAGGGAAGAAAAATGCCCTCAAGAAACATTTTATGTTTATGCCTCTCACGTAAGATGTAGCCATCTCTGCCTGCACCTGTTTTCAGATGGGAAGAATTCCAGGTCATATACAAGAAATAAACTTCTCTTTTCAAGTTGATTGTTTCTAAATCTAGCTCAACATAATGGATCTTCACAGTTTGCTTTTTTTTTTTTCCAACAAAACACAAAAATCCCTACTGGTTTTGATTTGCCCGTACAATCACTGCTACTTCAGAATATGTGTACATACATCTTCTTGAAAGTTTCATTATTAACAATTGTAGTTAACTCCCCGTCCCCCCACCCCCCGCTATCATTAACCCTGTCTAGTTCACATTAAATCTTGTTGAAGCCTTTGGTTATTAGAATGTTGTGGGGACGTAGTGGGGGGTGTGTGGGATGCAGAGAGATCCTCCTTCTGCTTAAGGACAAATTCAGTGATATTTTCAAGATCACCCTCACTGTGTTCCTCTACGATATAGACTGAAAGCTCTTGGAATTAGCAAAATGCTGCATCCACAAAAAGAAGCGTTGTCAAAAAGGAAAGTACCTTATTTGTCTTAAACTTTGATTAGTATGAAAGGCCTACCGTTGGCAGTTTGAAAGATGTTACCAATAATTGAGGAGTTCCAGACTCTACTCTGAAACATGCCTGTGGCCCAGAACTTCTAATATTTATGGGGCATGACCTCTGTCAGTGATCACTTATTTTCCACAAAGGTATTTTGGGGCAAATGCTGATTGCCTGAGGAGTCAAGAACACATTAAAGTTTCAGATTCAATATTGAACTGGCACTAGTCAGGGACTTCATCTTCATGGGGGTAGTCATCACTGTTGATCACCAATGGGCAACTCAGAATTTATCACCAAGTGTTGAGGATATCAAGACTTTTTAACTCTCCAACAACAGAGCTTGTACCATCCAAGGAATAACTGTGTCCCTTGTTAAAACATGGCCTTTCAGAAATGTATAAAAGACCAAACTTCACAGTTGTATGAGTCATTGAAGAAAATATAACTGAAAGAGAATGAGTGTCCAGAAGAATAAAAAAAAATATTCTTTAAAATATTTTAAGAATATTTGTGTTACTTCCTTCTTTAAGATGAAAGAATATCAAAGTCTGGATGAAGCATCCTCATTTTTCAAACTGAGGAAGGACTAGTGAAGGGGATTGAAACTTTTTCCAACCAAACACAAAATGTTCCAGGGCCTGTAGAAATCCTCACAAGAAGTATGTATGGGAAACTGATATCAATGCCCCAGAGCCTTGCCCCTCAGAGGGAACCCTGTAGTATTTTGACAAGTCCTCTCTTATGCATATATATATGCTTACATGTATTCTTATGAAGTCGAATAGGCTTGTTATAATATAATTCCTCCTTCAGCAGCTTAGGACTAGACCAAGGAACAAGCCAAGTATAAGTAAACTAAACATTTCAGTCCTGAGGTCATATGGATTTGGTAACACCCCGTGAACTATGAAGAATCCCCATTTGATATAGGAAACATAGTATGTCCTTTGACAGAGTGAAAAATGCTAACTTTGGGGGAAAGAAAGAAAGAGCTGATAGTTAACTGATTTTAAAAGACTATCTGAATTGTTTCATTTGCAATTTCATAAATGTTTTTTGTTTTTTTTTTTACTGTGTTCTTGGTCAGTTGCTAATCAAACAAAAGAGAATTTACTAAAGTCCTTGATTGATAATGATATAGTCCTTCAATGCCTCAGTGATGAACCACCTACCTTAAAAAGAAAATCCCACATAAAAGGGACAGAGAACAACTTGAAAACAGGAATGAAAATCATGGCTGTGTATGTGTGTGTTTGCACATGTGCTGTCCTTACTTCAGTGAAATCACATCATGAAATCAAATACTCGGACAACTTTTGCTTAAGTTACTCCACCAGTCATTCAACTCCAACATGTCATCCTATACAGCTCCCATTCTGATCAAAAGACAGATACTCAAATGGAAACAGCTAAGTTTCACTCATTCATTCAACACGGATTTATTGAGTGCTACTAGTCCTGTGGAATATATCAGTGATTAAAACCAGACAAAGATCCTTCCCCTCTTGTGGTTACATTCTAGCGGGGAGAGAGGGAGGAAAAAAAAAACCCATAAATGAATAAACTAATTAATAATCAATATCATTGTATATTGTAAGAACATAAATGCTATTTAAAAATTAAGATGGGGGGCACCTGGGTGGCTCAGTCGGTTAAGCGTCTGCCTTCAGTTCAGGTCATGATTCCAGGGTCTTGGGATCAAGCCCCATGTTGGGCTCTCTGCTCAGCGGGGAGCCTGCTTCTCCCTCTCCCCTTCCCCTCCCCCTGCTTGTGCTCTCTTTGCTCTCTCCCTCTCTCTCTCTCTCTCAAATAAATAAAATTTTTTTTAAAAAAGTAAAGTAGGATAAAGGAAACTGATGGTTAGTTAGGGTTCGGGTACAATTTTAAAAAGGTGGTATTTGAGCAAAAACTCAAATAAGGTGAGAGAGGGAACCAGGAAAATATATTGAGGAATAGTGTCCCAGGCAGAGGAACAGCCAGTGCAAAGGCCCCCATGTAGAGGCTTGTCTGTGCATCTGAGGAACAGCAGGGAGGCCAGTGTGCCAGGAGTGACTGAGTGAGGGGAAAGAGTAGTAGGAGAGGGATCAGAGGTGTTGGAGGTGGGGCGGGGCACATCAGATGGGGTATTGTAGACCAATTTAAGCCTTGCCTTTTACTCTAGAGGAAATGAGAGCCCCCAGAGCGTCTAATTTACACATTGAAAGCATTCTTTGGCTGCTGTGCTGAGAATTAGGTATTTGGAGGCAAGAGGATGGGGAGGCCAGTTAACAGGCTTTTGCACAAATTTAGATGAAAGATAATGGCAGCTCAGATCATGGTGGTAATGGTGCAGGTTGAGAGAAATGATCAGATTCTGAATGTATTTTGAATGTAGATTAAAACAGGACCGATTCTCTGATTGATTGGAGGTAAGAAAACAATAGCAATCAGGAGTGCCTCCAAGGATTTGGGGCTGGGCAGCTAGAAGGATGCAGTTGCCATCAGCTGAGCTGTAACAGGCTGCACAAAGGGCAGCCTTGGTGGGTAATAAGATGCTCAGTTTTGTATGCCTAGTTCAAGATGTCTTGGACATCCAAGTAGAAATATCAACAACCTGGAACCAGTAATTCAGATCTAAGACTTGATCCATGGTTACCAGCATATGGTTATAAGTATGGTGTTGGTACTGAAATGCACAGAGACAGAAGCGTATTTTAATTGTCTCAGCCACTAACTCTGCATAAAAATTACATTAAAAAATAGCTGATTGTCAAGTTAGAAAAACTTGAGATTTGAATTCCAGTTCTTCCATATATGAGCTATGTTGTCCTCACCCAGTTACTGACCTGTATGAGAGTCCATATCCCATCAAAAAAATGGAGTGTCTTGAGTCAGCATCCCAAGGAGCAGAACCTGAGAGGAGGATGATTTTGTGTAAGCAACTTATTGAGTGTGCTCTCAGGAGAAAGAAAGTGGGGAAAGAAAGATAGGGCAGGGGAAAGAGCTAAGAAAGTTAAGCTTCAGTTCTGGTGCCAGAATAATACCAAAGTCGATCCTACCTTGAGACCAGGGAACCAGCAGCAGCATCTCTTACATGGGGGTCATAATAAATACCACTCATGTTTATTGTAAAATTAGAAGAACATAGTGACTGTCACATAGCAGGTCTTCTGTGAATGTTTCCAGTCTTCTCTCATTATTAATGATTCATGTCAATTCTAAATATTTACTGGAAGGTATATTCCTTCCTCTCTTCGTCAATGAATGATTTGCTGGATGTGCTTCTCATTACATGCAGATCTATTGCTGTTCCCTTCCATTCGAATTTCCTTATAGAACTAATTATTCACATATTTTTTAAAAGATTTTTATTCATTCATTTGACAGAGAGAGACACAGAGAGAGTGGGAACACAAGCAGGGGGAGTGGGAGAGGGAGAAGCAGGCCTCCTGCCGAGCAGGGAGCCCAATGCGGCGCTTGATCCCAGGACTCTGGGATCATGACCTCAGCCGAAGGCAGATGCTTAACAACTGAGCCACCCAGGTGCCCCAATTATTCACATATTTTTAAACAGCCCTTCTCTTCAATAACGAAGCTATGAGCATGTTTCTCTTTCACCGGCACTGCAAAAACAAAGCCAGGCGAAGTGCTCTCCTCACCAATGCTGGGCAGAACTCTTTAGTTCCAGAATCAAACATCTGCTGCCTATCAAAAACATTTTGTTTTCTTATGAGAATCCTGACCATGGCAAAGAAAAGAGAAAGTAGGTAAGGAGATGAGATAGATTCTAAAACAATTTTATGTTTATTGCCAATCTAGAGACCTAGAAACCTAGGCATTTGATCACTACATTAGGAAAGGACACAATGGAACATACTGACACCAGGAAGAAATGAATTTAACAAGTAGAATCAGCCTTGCTTTGTAAAATGTCGTAATGCTAGAGGTTGGCTTTGCACCTTGCTTCTGTCCATTTTCTATGGCAACCGTGGAAGGCTGTGTATTCTGGTTACCTGGGAATCTTTATCAGAAAACTATTTTCCTCCTGTAAACTTTATTATCAAAAATCACTCTAAAATCACCCTACACTGTATACATTTGCACATCTGCAAATGGAAAATTGAAATATTTATACTCTTTGCCACAAGAGGGTGCTAGGTAGGGTGTGAGCCAAGCAGGGCACCAAAGTCCAGTCACTTCCAGCTGGGAGCAGCCTCATCCATTTTCCTCTGTGGGCCATAGAAATATCATTTTTGCTGTGAGCCAAAGTGCACAAGATTGAGAAAGCTCTGAGCAAGGACAGTAGATGAAGGAGACATAAGAGACTGACATGAATGCATCTTACCTCAGTCTTCAGTTGGTTTCCTCATGTGTAAATTGGTAAGAGTATCTATCCAGGATATTGCTAGGAGAACTAAATCAGTCAATATATTCAAGTCACTTAGTATGGTGGTACATAAGAATTCAGTATTTATTCATACTGAATAAGAATCTTAAGAAAATACTTGGCACATAAGAGGAGTTTTGTATGGGATCTGTGGTAAAAATGATTCAGGGACCCGTACATCAGGTATTTTATGAAAGGAGATCCACACAGAACATTAAGAGGAAACTAAACTGGACACTACTAGGAATTAGACAAGGTTCTTCACACTCACTATCACATTTAATATTTTAATCAGCCCTGGGGCAGGGGGGTGGAAGATAATTGTGGTAGCTGTGGAAACTCAAGTTTTAGAGAGGTCAAGTGACTTGCCTAAATTCATACATTCACAGGAAAGATCTCTGTTTGTGGCTGGGAATATGTTTCACAGCATGACAATTTAACATATTTTTAGATTGCCTGACTGTCTCCAAATTTTCGAGACTCAGTGGCCACCCCAATCAAATATACTTCGGCCACTAGGTAAGGTGCCTTTGCAGTAACTTGTTGGCTCCTCACCAACCACTTGGATGAGGGAAGGAGCAGTTCCTGGAGAAAGGGCTGTGGGGCAGACCAAAAGAAAGTTGTCCGTGCCCTAGGAGAGCATATGCTAAATACTCTTACATGATAAAGATAGTCAGTGATTATAGGATCCCGGCCTTCATTCAGTCACTCAACAAACTTTTGAGAGTTGGGAGCATATAATGTCCCTATGACTGCTAGATGTTTTGCCTTAAGAAGAAAGATAAAGGATATTTACTGGAATGCTTTAAAATGGAGAACAAATTTAAAGAATCAGGCTTCAAGAAACCTCAGCTTCAACCAAATTCTCTTTAAAAAAAAAAAACACACTTTATTTATGTATTTGAGACAGAGAGAGAGAGAGCACAGAGGGAGATGGAGAAGCAGACTCCCCACTGAGCAGAGAGCCTGATGCGGGGCTCGATCCCAGGATCCTGAGATCATGACCTGAGCCACCTGAGCCTAACCAACTGAGCCACCCAGATGTCCCCCAAATTCTCTTCTTAAATGCATCTGCCAGATCAAATTTCTGACAGAAAGACTCTTATCATCCCAGCCTTCGTTTTATTCTAATCCCCTGATCAGTTGTTTCAGCTAGGGCACCCAACTCAAAACCCCATAAACTCCCTAGGACCACATTGGATGGCAGTGGAGAAGGTGCCAAAGAATAAGCCAAAGGATAAGTATTCTCAGTAGAAAAGGAGAAATGCTGTAAACTTAAAACTAAAAGAGGTATATGCTAAGCAACACCATTAACACTAGAATACAAGATGATAAAATATGGGCTCATTTTCAAGATTTTAGACTGATAGAGGGAAAATATGTATACAAACATATGTATATGTGTGCTTCCATTGCAAAAGGTCCTCAATTCTTTGTCCTCCTCAGAACCATGTTCTTTGTAATGTGGTTTTGCAGTGCCTCCCTTCAAGAAGTAGGGCCAATTTCTGGGGGCGGAGCAAGATGGCAGAGGAGTAGGAGACCTGGATTTCATCTGGTCTCAGGAATTCAGCTGGCGAGGGATCAAACCATTCTGAACACCTACGAACTCAACAGGAGATCGAAGAAAAGAATAGCAACAACTCTCTGAACAGAAAAGTGACCACTTTCTGGAAGGTAGGACGTGTGGAGAAGTGAATCCGAGGCGATATTCAGGAGGACAGACGGCGGGGGAGGGGGCCTATGTTGGCGGCTTCTGGCAAGTGATACAGCCGCGGAGCACAAAATTGGAACTTTTAGAAGTTGGCTCCGCTAAGGGATGTTGCTCCAGTGGCTAAGTGGGGCGTGGAACACTCTCTGGGACAGTGTGGTCTCAGGACCCTCGGGGTCACAGAAAGACGGGGGGTGCCTGAGAACGGCGGAGCTCCCGGGTATCAGAGCGGGGAAGCCGGCTGCAGGGACGGAGCCGAGGCGCGGGCTCTCAGCTCGGCGTTGCCATAAACTGTGATCGGCGACACAGTCGGGCCACTGCTCCTCCAGCAGGGACCCAACAAGCGGCAGATCCGGGGAGACTCCCCTTCCTTCCCGGGGAGGAGCGGTGCGGGAGCACACCACAGGGATCTGCTGGGTTTGGAGACTCCACACCAGGTCCGGTGCCAGAGATAGAAACACTCGGTCACAGGCTGGGTGAGCCTGGAGTGCGGCCAGAGACTAGGGACACAGGAGTGACTGACTGCTTTTCTCTGGGGGCGCGCTAAGGAGTGGGGCCCCGAGTTCTCGGCACCTTGGGGCGGAGATTGGGAGGCCGCCATTTTCACTCTCGTTCTCCAAAGCTGTACGGAAAGCTTGCAGGGAACAAAAGCTCCCAGAGGCAACCTGAGCAGATTATGTAGCTCGGGATGGACAAGGGCGGGGCAATTCCGCCTCCGGCAAAGACATTTCAAAACCACAGCAACAGGCCCCTCCCCCAGAAGATCAGCAGGAACAGCCAGCCAAGACCAAGTTTACCCATCAATGAGAACGGCAGAACTCCAGCGCTAGAGAAATACTGCACATAGAATTCATAGCTTTTTTACCATGATTCTTTAGTCTTTCAAAGTTAATTTTTTTTAATCTTATTATGTTGAATTATTCTTTTTCCCTTTTTCAACCAATAGCTTATCAATCCCTTTCTTAAAAGAAACATTGTTATTTTTCATTTTTAGAGTCACATTCTAACCCCTCATAGTACTTACCCTTATTTTTGGCATATATATATAAGTTGTTCCCTCTTTAAAATTTTGAGATACACTTTCTTCTAACAGATCAAAATGTACCCTAAATCTCTAGTGTATGGCTTTGTTCTAGTCTCTTGCCTGATCACATTCTCTTACCCATTTTTTTCCTTCTTTCTTTTTTTTTTTTGTAAATCCTCTTCTTTCTTTTTTCAAACAATTTCTTATCAATTGCTTTTATAAAATTTTTTTGTAACTTTCATCTTTATAGTCATATTCCATCCCTTTATTGTATCAAACCTTATTTTGTACATATGTCATTTGTCTTCCTTTCTTTACAAATTAGGGAGGCACTTTCTTCTAACAGACCAAAATACACCAAAATCTAGTGAGTAGCAATGATCTATGCACCAGCCTGATCATATATGATCATATTCTGTTTTTGTTTTGTTTTGTTCTGTTTGTTTGTTTTTATCTTTTTCTTTTTTTTTTCTTTCTTTTTTCTTTCTTTCCCTTTCTTTTCCCCTGGTTTCAGGTCTTTTCTGATTTCTTTAGAGTATATTTTCTGGGGACATTTTTACCCTGTTAGCATTTTGTTCTCTCATTCATCTATTCTCCTCTGGACAAAATGAAAAGACAGAAAAAATCACCTCAACAAAAAGAACAAAAGGTCGTACCATCTGCCAGGAACCTACTCAAAACGGACATTAGTACGATGTCGGACCAAGAGTTCAGAATCATGATTTTAAAGATACTAGCTGGGCTTGAAAAAAGCATGGAAGTTATTAGAGAAACCCTTTCTGGAGAAATAAAAGAACTAAAATCTAACCAAGTCAAAATCAAAAAGGCTATTAATGAGGTACAAGCAAAAATGGGGGCACTAACTGCTAGGATAAATGAGGCAGAAGAGAGATTCAGTGATATAGAAGACCAAATGATGGAAAATTAAAAAGCTGAGAAAAAGAGAGATAAAAAACTACTGGATCATGAGGGCAGAATTCGAGAGATAAACGATACCATTTCCCAGCAGGAAAAGAGAAAGAATAAAGATCAGAGCAGAAATCAATGAAATAAAAACCAAAAGTACAGTAGAACAGATCAATGAAACTAGGAGCTGGTTCTTGGAAAGAATTAACAATATTGATAAAACCCTGGCCAGACTTATCAAAAAGAAAAGAGAAAGGACCCAAATCAACAAAATCATGAATGAAAGAGGAGAGATCACAACCAACACCAAAGAAATACAAACAATTATAAGAACATATTATGAGCAACTCTATGCCAGCAAATTAGATAACCTGGAAGAAGTGGATGCATTCCTAGAGATGTATCAACTACTAAAATTGAACCAGGAAGAAATAGAAAACCTGAACAGACCTATAACCACTAAGGAAATTGAAGCAGTCATCAATAATCTCCCAACAAACAAAAGTCCAGGGCCAGATGGCTTCCCAGGGGAATTCTACCAAACATTTCAAGAAGAATTAATACCTATTCTCCTGAAACTCTTCCAAAAAATAGAAATGGAAGGAAAACTTCCAAACTCATTTTATGAGGCCACCATTACCTTGATCCCCAAACCAGACAAAGACCCCATCAAAAAGGAGAATTACCGACCAATATCCTTGATGAACACGGATGCAAAAATTCTCACCAAAATACTAGCCAATAGGATCCAACAGTACATTAAAAGGATTATTCACCACGACCAAGTAGGATTTATCCCTGGGCTGCAAGGTTGGTTCAACATCCGCAAATCAATCAACATGATACAATACATTAACAAAAGAAAGAACAATAATCATATGATCCTCTCAATAGATGCAGAAAAAGCATTTGACAAAGTACAGCATCCTTTCTTGATCAAAACTCTTCAGAGTATAGGGATAGAGAGTACATACCTCAATATCGTAAAAGCCATCTATGAAAAACCTACAGCAAATATCATTCTCAATGGGGAAAAACTGAGAGCTTTCCCCCTAAGGTCAGAAATGCGGCAGGGATGTCCACTATCACCACTGCTATTCAACACAGTATTAAAAGTCCTAGCCACAGCAATCAGACAACAAAAAGAAATTAAAGGCATCCAAATCGGCAAAGAAGAAGTCAAACTCTCACTCTTTGCAGATGATATGATACTGTATGTGGAAAACCCAAGAGACTCCACCCCAAACCTGCTAGAACTCATAGAGGAATTTAGTTAAGTGGCAGGATATAAAATCAATGCACAGAAATCAGTGGCATTCCTATACACCAACAACAAGACAGAAGAGAGACAAATTAAGCAGTCGATCCCATTGACAATTGCACCCAAAACCATAAGATACATAGGAATAAATCTAACCAAAGAGGCAAAGGATCTGTACTCAGAAAACTATAAAATAGTCATGAAAGAAATTGAGGAAGACACAAAGAAATGGAAAAACGTTCCATGCTCATGGATTGGAAGAACAAACATTTTGAAGAAGTCCATGCTACCCAGAGCAATCTACACATTCAATGCAATCCCCATCAAAACACCATCCACTTTTTTCAAAGAAATGGAACAAATAATCCTAAAATTTGTATGGAACTAGAAAAGACCCCGAATAGCCAGAGGAATATTGAAAAAGAAAAGCAAAGCTGGTGGCATCCCAATTCCGGACTTCCAGCTCTATTACAAAGCTGTCATCATCAAGACAGTATGGTACTGGCACAAACACAGACACATAGATCAATGGAACAGAATCGAGAGCCCAGAAATGGACCCTCAACTCTATGGTCAACTCATCTTTGACAAAGCAGGAAAGAATGTCCAATGGCAAAAAGACAGTCTCTTCAACAAATGGTGTTGGGAAAATTGGACAGCCACATGCAGAAGAATGAAACTGGACCATTTCCTTACACCACACACAAAAATAGACTCCAAATGGTTGAAAGACCTAAACGTGAGACAGGAGTCCATCAAAATCCTAAAGGAGAACACAGGCAGCAACCTCTTCGACCTTACCCACAGCAACTTCTTCCTAGCAACATCGCCAAAGGCAAGGGAAGCAAGGGCAAAAATGAACTATTGGGACCTCATCTAGGGAAAAGCTTTTGCACAGCAAAAGAAACAGTCCACAAAACCAAAATACAACCAACAGAATGGGAGAAGATATTTGCAAATGACATATCAGAGAAAGGGCTAGTAGCCAATATCTATAAAGAACTAATCAAACTCAACACCCAAAGAACAAATAATCCAATCAAGAAATGAGCAGAAGACATGAACAGACATTTTTCCAAAGAAGACATCCAAATGGCCAACAGACACATGAAAAAGTGCTCAACATCACTTGGCATCAGGGAAATCCAAATCAAAACCTCAGTGAGATACCACCCCACACCAGTCAGAATGGCTAAAATTAACAAGTCAGGAAACGACAGATGTTGACGGGGATGTGGAGAAAGGGGAACCCTCCTGCACTGTTGGTGGGAATGCGAGCTGGTGCAGCCACTCTGGAAAACAGTATGGAGGTTCCTCAAAAAGTTGAAAATTGAGCTACCATACGTTCCAGCAATTCCACTACTGGGTATTTACCCCAAAGACACAAATTTAGGGATCCAAAGGGATACGTGCACCCCAATGTTTATAGCAGCAATGTCCACAATAGCCAAACTGTGGAAAGAGCCAAGATGTCCATCGACAGATGAATGGATAAAGAAGTGATACACACACACACACACAGACACACACACACACACACACACAAACACACACACACACACAATGGAATAATATGCAGCCATCAAAGGAATGAGATCTTGCCATTTGCAAAGACGTGGATGGAACTGGAGGGTGTTATACTGAGTGAAATAAGTCAATCAGAGAAAGACATGTATCATATGACCTCACTGATATGAGGAATTCTTAATCTCAGGAAACAAACTGAGGGTTGCTGGAGTGGGGGTGGAGTGGGAGGGATGGGGTGGCTGGGTGATAGAAATTGGGGAGGGTATGTGCGATGGAGAGAATTGTGCAAGACTGTTGAATCACAGATCTGTACCTCTGAAACAAATAATGCAATATATGTTAAGAAAAAAAAAAAGAATATAGCAGGAGGGGAATAATGAAGGGGGTTAAATTGGAGGGAGAGACGAAACATGAGAGACCATGGACTCTGAAAAACAATCTGAGGGTTCTAGAGGGGGGGTTGGTGGATGGGTTAGCCTGGTGATGTGTCTTAAAGAGGGCATGTTCTGCATGGAGCACTGGGTGTTATGCACAAAGAATGAATCATGGAACACTACATCACAAACTAATGATGTAATGTATGGTAATTAACATATCAATAAAAAATTTAAAGAAAAAAAGAAGTAGGGCCAATTTCTTACTCCTTACACATGGTCTACCTTGTGATTTACTTAAGTAATAAGGTATACCAGAAGTGATGATGTGCCAGTTCCCAGCCTAGGCCTCAAGGGGATTTTGTACACTTTGCCTCTCTCTCAGAACCTGTCCAGCTGCCACGTGAACAGGCCTGGGCCAACCTTGTTGAACGAATCATAAGAGACCACAGGGAAGACAGCCTGGTTTTCCCGTCCAAGGCTGTCCTGGGCCACCTAAAGCCTGCTGAGCCCCAGACATGGGAGATCCCAGCAAAGAAGAGCAGAGCTACTTCCCAATCTACAGTTCACCACAAACACATCTGCAAACCCAGATGAGACCAGCTGACCCATCGTCTTAGGAAAGATAATACATTTTTTAAGATTTTAAGCCATTGAGTATCAGGAGTCTGTTATGTAGTAACAGCTAATTGAAATTTATGTAGTTATAATCCAAAAGGGCATTCAATGGCAGTTTAAGAGGGCTGGAACTAAATATTATGGGAATTCAAAGGAAGTTGACTTCTGGATTAGAAAACCAGGAATAAATGTTATCTCCTTCAGCCTCTCTCTTATAGAAGAAGTAATATTCTTTCTTAGCCTTGAGGTTAAGTAAGATTTTCTCAGGTAAAGATAAAAAGAGATCATACATCTTTATTTTCAATAAGTAATTCTTCATGTGAAATATTCAATGGCTTTGTTATGTATTTAATATCTTAAATAAAGGTTTATCCCCTTCCTTCATTACTGAGAAGAAATTATACAGATACATAAATTATCCTCCTCACATGGCAAGAATCAAGACTAGACTTACAGTTTTGGAAAGGTAATTATATTTCCAGTGACTCGAGAAACACTCTACAGCAAACACCTACATCACCCCAGCACTTGTTGAATAAAAACGTGCATATTTTATTCATAAAGTTCAACTAATTAGCAAGAGTGGATTTTTATAAAACAGAATTTAAAAGGCAATTACTCTAAGTGATAGTAGTCTAACTGTTATACATTTAATATGTTGAGTTATCCAGTGAAGGGAGGGAGGGAGGAAGAATAGGAAGGATGGAGAAGAAAAAAAGAGAAAAAAGAAAGAAACCTTATAACATTATTCAAGTGATCCCTCACAGGTCACCAATGAGAATTGGTCACCTTTCTCTCCCATGATCAATTATTAAAGCTCTAATTCTAATAATTTTGTGAAATAATGAACTATAGGATAAGAATGATTTTCAAAGTACATGGAAATGAGAAGTAATTACTGCTACAAAAAAAACAATAAAACCACTATCAGCAAACAATTTAATAAAGCAGAAAATTCTGGAATGCAATTACAGTAAAATAATAAACACAAAGAGAAAATTCCCTTTCCACTTTCCCCAGATGCAACCACATAATGACATTCTCCTCACAGAATTATAATCACACACATATATACACACCCCTCCTTAAATTGGCTATCAAGATTTTATATCAGAACAGTGTTTAAAAGCAGTATTTTCTACATTAAAAATAAAGCAGGGAATTATCCTCCAATTTACATTCAACATTACGACCATGTTAACTTTACAAAATGCAATTCAGACTGAGTCACTCCACTGACTTAAAATTTTCAGTGGCTCTCTATTATTTATAGAATCAAAATTGCAGTCTGAAGGCAAGCTCCCTAAAAGCTGAGTGTGAGACTGGGATTCTTGTGCCTGCAACTTAGTGAGGTGTGCCCTCAAATGAAGGGAAATGAGGGAAGCAGGATAGGACAGGCGGAAGGAGCTAAGCAAGGATGTGGTCTCAGCTGATCCTCTGCAAGCTCTGGAGCAGGAACAGCACTGCAATGTTGCCCCATTATGAAGCGAAGAGCACGTTCTCATACTCCCAGATCAGTAAACTTTTGGCTCTAGGTTTCCCCAACAGGTGAGGTTCTATAACCTCTTGGCATTTCTGGGTGGTGGCTCTTGTAGTCTAAGGGAAATTCTCTGGAGAAAGGGAAAGAAATGAGCCAAGACTCACAGCAGCTAGAGGAAGGGGACCTGGGTAGAGCATCAAAAGAATCTTACATGCTTTTATAATCCAACCCCAAACTCCTCTGCCGTCCTTAACTCCCCTTCCTCTCCCCAGGCACATCACAAAGCATGCACTCTCACAGCAATAACTTTGCAAAGTCTGTTCCCTTGGAGTGGACTCCCCTTTCCTCTCTGAAAACTCCACCTTATTCTTTACAACCAAGAGCAATTGTCTCCATAAATTCTCCTTTGATCCCTAGGAAGGATCAGTTACTCATCTTTTCTGTTCTTTCAAGGTCCTTTGTATAACTCACTCTTGTGGTATAGCCCATCATTTAAGTATTTGTTAAATGAGTTAACCCCCCAGCTAGATCATTAGTTCCATGAGGACAGGGATCAAATGTCACTTTTTTTTTCCCTGTCCCCAGCATTTAAATACTAGGCCTGGAGTATAGTAGGTGCCTTATGACTGACTGATGCATCAATCAATGCCTACATGAGACAATGGTCTTCTTTGGGGAAGAGCAAAGTCATTCATTCAGATTCTGCTTTCTATTTAAACTAGACAATCCCCGGTGAGCCATAGTTTACTCATAATCTGGGAGGCTTGTAGCTAAAATGTTGCACCGTCCATTTCACTGACATAGGGTGTGCAAACAATTAAAAGAGGACAATAACAGAACTTCAAGCAAATGTTGATTCAATTACTAGGGCTCCCTGGCATTAGCCACTGGGTTCAATGATCTCCAAAAGGAAAAATTTAAAATCTTGGATCTTTCTAGATACAATGACTATATTGAACTTGATTTTCTGGTAGATTTTTCTGATCAGTTCTCCCCACTTCCATGTGTTCTGAGAGAGACCTAAAATTTTTTTGGAAATTTTTTTGGAAATTTATATAGACATATTACATATATACTGGAAAGAGTACAAATCATAATTAATTTGTAATAATAATCATAAATTGATTTTTATGAAGTGAGTACATCTATAAGACCAGCATCACAACAAGAAATTGAACATCACCAGCAGCCCAGAAATTTTCAGTGACCACCCTTCCAAGGGCTATTAGTCCAGCCTGCTAGAGAATAAGGAGAATCATTCAAAGGATACTTTTGTATCTGGCTTCTGTCACTCAGTCTCATGTTCCTGAGATTCATCCATGATGTATACAGTTGTAGATCACTCATGGTCATGGCTGTGTCATAAGGTATAGTATGAATATGTCACAATTGATTTGTCATTTTAGTATTTACTGATTAGCAAATAGGTTGTTTCCAGTGTAGGGCTATTAAAAGTAGTGGTGCCATGAAAATTCTTATACATGTTATCTGGTAAACACAGTGTACACTTCTATTGAATTCATTAAGTGAATACAGCATAGTATTTCTGTCTGATAGTCATCTTTCTCTGTCAGATTACTAAAGTGTCAGGTAGAAAATAAAGCCACCCACATAAATAAATAAATAAATAAATAAATAAATAAATAAACAAATAAATAAATGACATTATCCAAAATAAAAGAAATATTGAATGCATGAATCCCATGTAACCAAATTTTTTAAAAAATTGATTCAGAGCAATAGGCATATGCTCTAATTTTTTGCATATTAGATTTATTTCTCAAATTAAAGTTTAAAACATATACTTTGATGTGCTCATCAGAAAATATCAACAACTTGAAAAAGAAAAACAAAGGTGGGGGCATCACGTTGCCTGATTTCAAGCTATATTACAAAGCCGTGATCACCAAGACAGCACGGGACTGGCACAAAAACAGACATATAGACCAATGGAACAGAACAGAGAGCCCAGATATGGACCCTCAACTCTATGGTCAAATAATCTTCGACAAAGCAGGAAAAAATATGCACTGGAAAAAAGATAGTCTCTTCAATAAATGGTGCTGGGAAAATTGGACAGCTATATACAAAAGAATGAAACTCAACCATTCTCTTACACCATACACAAAGATAAACTCAAAATGGATGAAAGACCTCAATGTGAGACAGGAATCCATCAAAATCCTAGAGGAGAACATAGGCAGTAACCTCTTGACATCGGCCACAGAAACTTCTTTCAAGACACATCCCCAAAGGCAAGGGAAACAAAAGCGAAAATGAACTTTTGGGACTTAATCAAAATAAAAAGGTTCTGCACAGCAAAGGAAACAGTCAACAAAACAAAGAGGCAACCCACGGAATGGGAGAAGATTTTTGCAAATGACACTACAGACAAAGGGCTGATATCCAAGATCTATAAAGAACTTCTTAAACTCAACACCCAAAAAACAAATAATCAAGTCAAAAAATGGGCAGAAGACATGAACAGACACTTCTCCAAAGAATACATACAAATGGCTGACAGACACATGAAAAAATGTTCATCATCATTAGCCATCAGGGAAATTCAAATCAAAACCACATTAATATACCACCTTACACCAGTTAGAATGGCAAAAATTGACAAGGCAAGAAACAACAAATGTTGGAAAGGTTCTGGAGAAAGGGGAACCCTCTTACATTGTTGGTGGGAATGCAGGCTGATACAGCCACTTTGGAAAACAGTGGGGAAGTTCCTCAAAAAATTAAAAATAGAGCTACCCTATGACCCAGCAATTGCACTCCTGGGTATTTACCCCCAAAGACACAGATGTAGTCAAAAGAAGGGCCATATGCACCCCAATGTTCATAGCAGCAATGTCCACAATAGCCAAACTGGGGAAAGAGCTGAGATGCCCTTCAACAGATGAATGGATAAAGAAGATGTGGTCCATACATACAACGGACTATTACTCAGCCATCAGAAAGGATGAATACCCAACTTTAAATCAACATGGATGGAACTGGAGGAGATTATGCTAAGTGAAATAAGTCAAGCAGAGAAAGTCAATTATCATATGGTTTCACTTATTTGTGGAACATAAGGAATAGCAGGGAGGACATTAGGAGAAGGAAGGGAAAAATGGCAGGGGGAAATTGGAGGGGGAGATGAGCCATGAGAGACTATGGACTCCAAGAAACAGACTGAGGGTTCTAGAGGGGAGGGGGGTAAGGGGATGGGTTAGCCCAGTGATGGGTATTAAGGAGGGCACTGTATTGCATGAAGCACTGGGTGTTATATGCAAACAATGAAACATGAAACACAATGAAACACTACATCAAAAACTAATGATGTACTGCATGGTGACTAACATAACATAATAAAAAAAATATCAGCAACTAGAGAAAGTAATTTAACTAGTACCAAAGGTGATAATCTAAAAAATAAGGGGAAAAAAAACATATATGCATTTCTGTTGAATTCATATCTAGGAACAAAATTAACAGATCAGACGGTACATGATTATTTATCTTTTGTAGATACAGCCAAAGAGTTTTCCAAAATAATACTATTGATAAAGGAAATATTCAACTTTTAATATTTGTGGGCCCTGCTCCTGAGCTCCCAGGGAAGCTATACTTTAACATTTACCAAGATCAAAACAACGTGGCAAAACCTCAAAGCTCTATTTCTGCCCCGAGCACACATTGTACATCAGTTTCGTTAAAGAAAATAACCAAAAAGGAGCATTCCGAACACAAAAAATAAGAAAAAGGCATAAACTTCCCTGGCTCCCATAAGATTAAAGTCATATTGCCCTACATATACTAGAAACTTAAGGTTTGCAACTTTCTGAAATGTCATTTGTCTAATAATCTGTAACTTTTTATGTTAAAAATGTATATAACCCTATACCAAATATTCCCTTACTGGAGGGAAGCACTCTCTTCTTTTGAAGATTGTGTATCCCCAGCAGATGTCCTAACTTAGGCTCAAATAAAACTTTTTTTTTTAGAAATTCTAAAAGGTTTGTTCATTTTGTGTCGACAATATCAATTTGAATCTGAATTTTTCCCCAGTTTTATTAGAAATAATTGACATACATGACTGTATAAGTTTAAAGTATACAGCATGATGGTTTGATTAACATATATTATGAAATGACAATAGGTTCAGCTAACATCCATCTTCCCATATAGATACAACAAAGAGAAAGTAAAAAAATAATTTCTCCATGTGATGAGAATTCCTAAGATCTACTCTCTTAACTTTCATATATTTCACACAGCATTGTTAGCTATAGTCGTCACGTTGTACATTACATCCCTAGTACTTACTTACACCTGGAAGTTTGTACCTTCTGACCACCTTCCTCCAATTGCCTCCCCCATCCCCATCTCTGATAAGTATACATCTGATCTCTTTTCAAACCCGCACGTTTAAAATCCAGAATTTCCTTGTATAGATCGGCCAGTGCATTCCTGCTAATAGTCCCAGCCTGGATGGCCAAGTGTGTAAGACACATAATGGCTATGCCTGGATTCATTCACTCTCTATCACTAAATTGATCAATAAGAAGGATGAGAACACATTTTGTGACAGATTATTTACCACATACATTTCCCCTGGGTCAACTGGTGACAGCAATTTCTATTCCCCTTCACTTTTTCTCCTTTGCTCAAAAATCTTCACTCCAGTTATCAAACCACTTTTTTGGCAATAGAGTACTACATACTAATAACAAATATATGTATGGTCTTGGAGCCTTATTATGTTAGCAGGAAATAGTGTCCTATAATTGAGAATGGGCCTTGGAGGAAATTGATTATTAGATTTTCATGGGAAGAAAGAATGGTAAAAAAATCCTGTGAAAGAGGTCTTGTAAGTATTTTTTTTTTTTTAATTTCAGTTTTCTCTTCGATACCATGAAGTCCAGCATTATGACTATCTGGTTCATGCTGCTACCCAGACATCTTTTAAAGTGCCTGACACGGAGTAGTTTTCTGTAACCATTTTTAGACTTAACTGCATATGATATTCATCAAAGTAACTCCTGTGCATTTAGCAAATAATTCTTAGGGATGGATAAATTGCTCAAAGAAGTAGGTTTGCATGTGCATGTGTGTGACTATTCTGATTGATGGACAATCTTGCCCTCATCTTATGATACCATGGCTTTCACTGATTCTGAATTAGAATAAAGGTGAACATGTCTAGTACTATTTCTCACATGACCTGATCCAAACCAGTTTGGATCTACATAGGGCATAAATAAAACAACAGCGTTCACAATTAAATCTGGACTGAAACTGAGAAGCTACAGCTAGATGACAAACTGGCCAATTCCATGAACAAACTGAATAATAATAAATGAGTACCCACTGTGTACTAGATACAGTATCTAGACTAGATATACTATCTCTAACTCTTACAACAATGCCACAGGCAGGAATCATCATCCTCCATCATTCAAGTTAAAATGAGAGTATAAAGAAGCAGTTGTCTAAGACCACCTAGCTAGTAAATAAATAATAGCACAGTGGGATGCAAACCTGGGTCTGTTTGATTCCAAACCACTTGCTATTTCTGCTATATTGTGTTGCCCCACAGTTATTTATTTAGTGTCTGGATAGAAAATTAGGGGGAAAATGAAGCATACAAAATGTTGGAACTTAGGACTGAGAAGGTATGAAGAATGCAATGCAAGGTTTCTCCCAGGTGAACAAGCTAGCTAGCGGCCCTATTGTGGTGCCATGGCAACATGCAGTATCTTTAGCAGAGGCACCTTAGATGATGAATGCCTGTTTTTTGGTGTGTGTTTTTTTTTAAAACCAGATATTAAGAGAACAAAATTTTTTATCATTGGTGTCTTTATTTGAAAATCACTCTGCACATGGACCTCTGGGGAAATGCCACTCCATCTTTCAAAGGCAAATTTGCATTTTTATACATGGACAAGGGTTCTTTTTTGAGATTTGCTTTTCAATGGGAGCTCTCTAAGGCCCCTTCCTTATTTTAAGTTTCAAAATGCTATGATTCTACATCTCATCAAATATAATAGAAAAGTTCAAGTTTAATATATCTTACAAAAATTGCCTTCCTGTAGATTATGCCCTTCGGCTATCGTTTTAAATTGTAATTTGCAGTTTTGAAATTCTCCCATAAAAGATGTTTTCTTTAGCCAAAATAAAAGTAACTTAATTTTTATTGTCTGGCTAAATCGATCCACTTTTCTCTTCTTTTGTTTGAAGGAGTCGTCGTGAATTTGCAGAGTTGCCCCATTTTCCAGGGAAATATATGTACTCTTTGGGTCTCAAAGAATAAAAGAAATGTGACTTTAAAAAGCACTTAGGATAAAATAGCTATAATTCTGTTGTAGTCTTATTATTGAATCCAGTTTTTAAGGGACAAAAGATATTAATTAGTTCAAGCACATTTCAATACCACTCAAGATATATATTTTGGAGTGTGTAATAAATATAAGGCTCTGGAGACACAGAAATAAGATTTAAAAAAAAAAGGTCTAGAGGTGCCTGGGTGGCTCAGTCAGTTAAGGGTCTGCCTTTAGCTCAGCTCATTATCCCAGGGTCCTGGGATCGAGTCCTGCGTGGGGCTCCCTGCTCAGCGGAGAGTCCGCTTTTCCCCTGACTCCCAGACACTATCTCTCACAAAAATAAATAAAATCTTTAAAAAAAAAAAGTCTCCTCCCTTTAAGCACTCACAAAGGAGCTGGGTTATTTTTGAAAGTTGGTTAGAGAAACTAAAGGGTCAAGAAGGGGTTGGTTTAGGATTGATTAATTGAGTACTTTGTAAATTGCATAAATTGTCTATTGTGGTTCTGTAAACTCAGTTCAATATCAGTGCTTAAAAAACCTGTGTTGAAAGAATAGATACCCTCATGATAGATACCTGGAGACATCTTTATTTCATCTATGCTTTAGTGAGCTCTAGAAAACCTAAAAATTATATATGTCTCATCTGCACTGTCCTCAGATCTTCTCTTCTTCTCAGATGAATGTCAAAGGCATTATGAAATTAAAAAACCAAAGTTTTTCCTGTGATATTGCAAAGTCCTTATAAAAATACTAATAAAAATAGTTTTAGGGGCACCTCGATGGCTCAGTCATTAAGCCTCTGCCTTTGGCTCAGGTCATGATCCCAGGGTCCCAGGATCGAGCCCTGCATCGGGCTCCCTTCTGGGGGGGGTGCAGGCTGCTCTCCCTCTCCCACTCCCCCTGCTTGTGTTCCCTCTCTCGCTGTGTCTCTGTCAAATAAATAAATCTTTTAAAAACAATACTTTTAAGTGTTATTTATTTATTTATTAAGATTTTATTCATTTATTTGACAGAGACACAGCGAGAGAGGGAACACAAGCAGGGGGAGTGGGAGAGGGAGAGCAGCCCGCCCCCCAGAAGGGAGCCCGATAGTATTGTTTTTAAAAGATTTTATTCATTTATTTGACAGAGACACAGCGAGAGAGGGAACACAAGCAGGGGGAGTGGGAGAGGGAGAAGCAGCCTGCACCCCCCAGAAGGGAGCCCGATGTAGGGCTCGATCCCGGGACCCTGGGATCATGACCTGAGCCGAAGGCAGACGCTTAACGACTGAGCCACCCAGGCGCCCCTTAAATGTTATTTAAATAGCAACTCTAAGAGGCAACAAAATTATTTTCAGTCTAAAGAAAAGTGAGGCAGATAGGAAATTCATATAAATCAATGTAAATGATATGCAATAAAATTAAATTGAGAGGAGAAAGATACTTGTCAGACCTAATTCACATCACTTATTTTAAAATTCACCCAAAGGTAGTTAAGAATTTGGGAGTCCCCGCCATTGCTCACTTATCTTGAAACATTTTTTACTGATTGACAGAAGAATGCTAAGTGATACTAGCATATGATAAGGCACATGAACTAGCCACACTCAAATTTGAGAATTGTTGCTGCATGGATATATTATTCCTCTCAGACTGCCATAACAAAAAAGACTGGGTGGCTTAAAAAACAGACATTTATTTTCTCACAGTTCTGGAGGCAGGAAGTCCAAGGTCAAGGTGCCAGTGGGACTGGGTTCTTGTGAGCCTCTCTTCCCGTTTCACGGATGGCTGGCTTCTCCCTGTGTCATTCTGTTGCCTTTCCTGTGTGTATGTGCGTTCCTGGTGTCTCCTCCTCTTCTCAAAAGAAGAGGTCACCAGTTCTATTGGATTAGGGCCCCACCATGATGATCTTATTTAAACTTCATTACTTAAAGACCCTGTCTCCAAATACAGTCACACTGGAAGTTGGGGCCTCAACATAGGGATTGTAGAGGACACAAGTCAGTCCATAAAAGTGGGGTTCACCCGCAGTCTCAGCGCTGAAATCTCTAACACCTTAGAAAATCAACTTTATAAATTAGCCAAGGTGCCCAGGTTCAGAGCCTTGAGAAAGAAAACTGTCAATAAAAATTGTTAACCCAAAAGTTTATCCTCTCTCGCATACCAGCATGATTTTGAACAAAAGGGTAACATCCTGGGGGCTAATCTGTTGAGTAATTCTGTATATTGTACCCATTAAGAATTGGTTTAATTTATATTTAGACATAATTGGTTTTCTTCATCATCATCCAATTCATAAAACTCATCCAGATTGTTCCCTTTCATTGGAACAATTCCAGCTTCAACAATGCTTTTTTCTTTAAAATGGAAGCTCACAAAAACAATTATCAGCATCTCAGCTTTTCAACATAACTTTCTTTTCCCAACTTGGGTACATAAATGGGAGGTAATTATTACTTCTGTTATACACTAAATTATTTACAATACTGTACATTAATATTAGCATACACTGTGCACTAAATTATCACACTAATAACCTTCTGAGTCAGTTTTCTTTTGTACTGTTTTGTACCCTTTTCCTGAAGAAAAATTTCCATCCACCCAGTTTTCTCAGTGTGATTTTGTAGGACCTGACAGCATACTAACATACTTTTTCCTTTGGTGTTTGTTGTTGTTGATGTTGATGGGCCTTCTTTGCTTACTGTAAATTGCTATGCACACATTTTGAAAGTGCATGTAAGAAGTATGCTTCTACAGATGGATGAGAGATGGTGCACTGGAATGACAGTCCCATTTTGGGTGAAGAAGATCCAAGTTCCAATTCTGGTTCTGCCAAATACTAGGTGGGTGTCCTTGGGAAAGTGGTGTCTTATTTTTCTCATCTCCTAAATGTAGAGAATAAAAACAGCCTCGAAGAACTGTTATAAATTCCATAGATTAAAAAATATACTACATTGTTGGGCATATTAGAGGGGCTCAATAAATTACGACTATTACCGTGTCTTCAATCCTCATCAGTGCGTACGTAATAAAGCAGGCATGTTCATAGCAATAATTCAGATTTCCCTGACTGAAGCATGATGGCATAACATAGGTCTTAAGTTCCTCCCCTGAGCCTCAAATAGTTCTTTCCAGTCTTCCCTAGGGTGGTTCTCACTTGAATTCACACACCTCTCCTTACTCCTTTCAGCCTTCCCTGGTAATCCCCCTGGGTTGATGGCTCTAAGACGCAGCTGCCCTCGTTATTCTCTGCAGGGCAGTGACAACTACAAGCTGAGCTGCCTCCTTGAGCTTCCGAAGCTCCAAATTGCAGGAAGAGCCACTCAGCATTCCCTGGAGCCCCCACAGGCTGCAGAGGGAAGGGAATGCTTCTCTTCTAAACCTTGCCACATGGGAACCTATGCAGAGCACCTGGGTCAAGAGATTAGTCTAGACATCCTTGTACAAGACCACCTGATGGATGGGCCCTGGCAGCAGCATCCTTGGTCCAGGCCACCCTCTTTTGCTGCTCTCCAAACAAAAATAAAATAAAAAGCCATGATGCAGATTGGCTCTTGGCAGCATTGCCCACCATTTTCTTAGATTGTCCTTTCTAGTCTAAATTCCAGTGTCAGCCAAAAGTGGACTTCCATTTCACTAATAAAGACACCAAGCTTTGTCTTATTTAGTCCTCAAGTCTACTGAATCTATCACCCATAGATTTTTAAGTCAATATGTCATGCCTTATCAAGACCTTTTGTTATTTCAGGTAACTTTTTATCCTTTTAAAATTAAAACATTGTTTCTATATCCTGCTCCAAAGGACACATCCATCCACCTCCCTACAGGTGTTTCCCCTCACAGAGATCATGACACCCAGTTCAAAATTTTCTAGTCTACATAGAATGGGCAGTTGTTTTCCATTTATAAAGTCTATGTAAAATGACGTAATTCAGGAGGCTTCTTAGTTCCTCCTAGTTCACTGCTAATCAAGATAAGCTCCCATTAGTAACTTGACTATAGACAGCAACGATCCCCAGAAACAGGGTTTAGAAAGAAAAAGAAAAATAGCATTTTTCCACTCAACTAAGTCTTTAAAAGTAAAATAACCATTTGAAAAAGCTTAAATAGAAGAATAGAGACTATTCTATTCCCTAAGTATGGCATAGTACCTATGTTTTAACAATAAATTTCTTTCCTGCCACTGTTTATAAGCTAACCCCAGTTTTACTCCTAGGCTTGAGTAGAAGCTATCCATCTGCAACTTGCTAGCTTGGGGTTTGAAACTCGGCACTGGTTATTTTTACTGTGTTAAATCTCTGAAAATACACTTTAAATATTTTACTCAGTTATCAATGGCTTTATAGAGTTGCAGCTTCAGTCTA
This sequence comes from Zalophus californianus, assembly GCF_009762305.2. Lineage (NCBI taxonomy): Eukaryota > Metazoa > Chordata > Mammalia > Carnivora > Otariidae > Zalophus > Zalophus californianus. The sequence goes on along the minus strand of NC_045602.1, from coordinate 102,671,801 downwards.
CTATTCACCCTGCTCCAAACATTGAAGCGCAAGAGAGAGGCCACTCTTGCGGAGGAAAGGAAAATAACCATAATAATAGCTAACACTCATATACTTACATGCTTATAATACTTAAAACGTAGGCCCAAAACTCTTCCAAGCATTTTATATTCACTAAGTCTATTGACTAAGCACAGGGATTAGCAGCATGGGTGTTTTGCTTTTGAGATACCTGAGTTTGATCAAGCTGAAATGGTGAAGCATGGGCCCCGGTGAACCCGTTCTCCCACAGATAATGAAAATATAAGCAAAACAATCAGATTCAACCATTTCAGAACTCTGCAATTTAACCAAAGGCATAGAACAAACAAACAAACAAATCTATTAAAGAAAAACTGCGGAATCTCATTTAAAAAGAGTGGAGTTTATGTCATTTTCACTTAGGAATATTCCCATCCCCCTCCCTCCCCAGATCAGGGGTGAGGTAGAAGAGAAATACCTGCAGCCTCACAGCCAACAGAGAGAACACTGACCTCCTCGGAGCTCCGACAGAAGTTCTATCTCCAAAGGACACTTGATCTTTTGATCAAATTAGCAGCTCTCTGGAATAGCAGCCCCCACACCCAGGCAGGTGTTTCTACTTGATTTGATTTGAAGCTCAGATCAGGTGAAACAAGTCCTAATTCCAGGCATTAGTGAAAACCATAGCAATCTTTTAAGATTATCTTAAAAATTAAAACATTCTGTTTCCATATCCTGCTCCAAAGAACACTTCTGCCCACCTCCCCACAGGTGTTGCCCCTCCCAGGGATCATGTTACTCAGTGACACTGTAACATCAAAGTTGCCTAAGGCTATGATTTCAGGGGAGGCCAACAAAGGCCTGGACAACAACTTAAAGGAAAGATCTGGAGAACCAGAGGACCATAGGGAACTTTGCAAATCTCTGACATATTCCTGAGGGATGTCCCTGAGCCCAGGAAAGACCTGTGGAAGGAGGAACCCTGGTCCTTCACCTCTGACTGACCGTGAAGCCCTAAGCAAGCAGAAAGTAAAAGCTTAGGCTAACTCCTATATGGCCTGAAGTTTAAAGACGTGCTTCAGACAAATCCCTTTGGCAAATGGTAGAAAGGACACGTACTGGCTCAAGGACCTTAAGAAAATCTGACCATCTGTGACCCATCTGACCACTAAAATATAATAACTCAGGGTTGACCATTACGTCCTAGTCTTAAAAATAAAAACGAGCATTGGAAAAAAAAAAAAAAAAGCTAGCGGAGAACTCAGAGAATGCACTGCAGGGAATATAGAATCTACAGATTTAGTGTAGAAAAGCTGCCAAACAAATAGACAGTAATAAGGAAAACAACAATAACAAATAGGAGTGGAAGGGGTAGGGGAGAAATGTGATAACAGAGTTGTTATAATCTATTGTCTGCAATGTCCAGATTTCGACAACAAATTCTGAGACATGGAAAGAAACAAGAAGATGTTGCCTGTACGAGTGAAGAAAAAAGCCAGTAGAAAATGTGTGAAACAGTCCAGATGTGGGCTTAGCAGATAAGGATTACTCATCAACTACTATAAATATACTCAAAGAACTAAAGGAAATCGTGTCTAAAGAATTAAAGGAAAGCATGACAATAGTGTCTCTCCAAGTAGAATATATCAATAAAGAGAAAGGATTATAAAAAGGAACCAAATAGAAATTCTGGAGTTGAAAACTTAAATGTGAAATGAAAAATTCACTGGAGAGGCTCAACAACAGATAGGAGCTCAGCGGAAAATATTTAGGCTGAGAAAAATAGCCTGGCAGTTCCTCAAAAGTCAAATGCAGACTTACAATATGACCCAACAATTCCATGAAAATGTGCTCACGGATGTTCACTGTAGTATTATTCACAATAGCAAAATGTAGTAACAGTCCTACTGTCCATCAACTGATGAACAGATAAATAAAATGAGGCACATTCACATAGTGGAATATTATTTGGACACAAAGAGGAATGAATTACTCACACATGCCACAATGTGAGTGAAGCTTGAACCCATTGTGCTAAGAAGTCAGTTACCCCATATTGTATGGTTCTGTGAAATGCCCAGAATAAGCAAATCCAGAGACGGAAAGTAGATTACTGGTTGCTGAGGGCTGGAGGGGAGGGGGAATGGGTTTTACCCCTGATGGGCATGGGGTTTCTTTTTGTGATGACAAGTGTTCTCAAGTTTGATTCTGACCATAGTTATCCAACTCTGAACATACTAGAAACTGCTGAATTATATATGCTTTAGATGGGAGAGTTTTGTGGCATGTGAATTGTATCTCAATGAAGCTGGTTAAAAATTTGTTACTTAACCTCTCTGAACTTGGGGATTCTATAGTGAGAATTAAATGAAATTATGCATAAAGTGCCTGAAACAGCCCAGGATATAGCAAGGGATTTAGACCAGCAAGTTTTCTACCAGTTTCCTACGAAATATAAAGGGAAGAAACAGCAATATAGTGGGTATGTTTGGTTTTGTTTTTTACTGTTGGATCCAGTCAGAATTCCTTTTTCAGTGAGAGAATATCTCCCTTCAGTAGATATGAAAGACTGATATTTACCCAAAGTCATTCACAGGCTAAAATATTGCAGCATAAACAGCTTTAAGATAAACAGGTTTCTTTAAGAATTTACAGTTGTAAATTTTAGCAACACCTGGGACTTCAACAAAGATTTAAAACAAAGAAATACACTGTTCCATCTTCCAAATGTACCTATGAAAATGCACCAGTAATGTATCTACAGTCAGAGTTGGAGTCTGGTAATTTTTAATTATCAAGTAAATTTGGTCAAGTCCTATGATATAAAAAATAGAGTAATGTGTATTAAGAATCTCCAAAGTACATATAGTAGAACATGGTTTCCCATGATTTCACCATGGAATCCCTTTCCTCTTGAAGATGCTTTTGGGACTACTGTTCTCAGAACACGTTTTGGGAAACTGGTATGAGAGCAATTTATATGAAATCACTCTTCTTTTCTTCTCCTCAAGTGGACTTTTATGCATCTGCCAAAGCAGTGGCCGTTCTTTGTGATGCTGATGAAAGGTATGATCCTTCTCTCCAGGAAAGAAAGCACATAAATTTTACCTGCAATTTCAAGATGTCTACAGCCCCTTTCTAATGGACAATAGTTGGTTTTAAATTCTTTAAAAAAGTGAAGAATCTTCATGAACCATGTGGGCTAACTTGCCATGGAAATTAACAATCTTCATGGTTCCTGCCAATTTTCTGTATTCCAGACATGAAGTATGAAAGTGTTTTACACACAACGTTGCTCTCTGAGTAAGAGCAGCTTTTGTCTCTTCTCTTGAAAACAGAAAACATGAAATTACTAAGTCTCTTCTAAAGAATATGAAACACTGTGAAAATTACTTGATGATCAAAAATAACACTCACAGTGATATTAAAGTGTCTGAGCTCAGAAAACAATGCAGAGTAATTACACTGGGAATCTGTAGCACCTTTCATCCAAGGTGCTCAGTACTCCTTGAAGATATCCAAAGCCTTACATTTTCTGTGACTATCTTCATTTCAAATATTCTGTGGCTCCAAAACACTGGTATTTGTCCATATGTTCTGAACTCTGGTTTGTAAAACAGAGTGCCTGTGCTCACATTCATTTTAAAACAAAGGATGAATCTACATGAATCTTCCTTGATTCAAATGAGGAATAGGAATAAGTCAAGAAGAGGAGAAATGTATCAGAAGAAACATTGAGGGATCCTCCTGTTTCTTTTTTTTTTGCCTTTTTATTTTTTTAATTAAAAAATTTTTTTATTATATTAGTCACCATACACTACACCATTAGTTTTTTTAATTTTCTTTTCTTTTTTTAATTTTTTTATGTTAATCACCATACATTACATCATTAGTTTTTGATGTAGTGATCCACACTTCATTGTTTTTGTATAACACCCAGTGCTCCATGCAGTACGTGCCCTCCTTAATACTCATCATAACCCATTTCCCTACCCCCTCCCCTCTAACACCCTCAGTTTTTTTCTCAGAATCCATAGTCTCTCATGGTTTGGCTCTCCCTCCAATTTCCCCCCTTCATTTTTCCCTTCCTTCTCCTAATGTCCTCCCTGCTCTTCCTTATGTTCCACAGATAAGCAAAACCATATGATAATTGACTTTCTCTGCTTGACTTATTTCACTTAGCATAATCTCCTCCAGTCCCATCCATGTTGATGTAAAAGTTGGGTATTCATCCTTTGTGATGGCTGAGTAATATTCCATCGATCCTCCTGTTTCTAGGAGGCTGGAGGATGAGCTTGAAAAGGAAAGTAGGGCACAATGCCAGCAAACTTTTCTAATTCACGTATGAGTCTAACCTATGTTTGAGAGTTATGATGTTTCCCATCAGCCACTGTACTAGATACTTAGGATAAAAAGGTGTTCCTTACTTTTGAGATGGTCTAGATCAGTGCTGTCCAGTAGAAATACACTGTGAGCCACATAAATAACTTTAAAGATTTTCAATTTATTTTTTTATTTATATAAAGTAAAATTCACTTCCTTTGATATTCAATTCTATAAGTTTTGGCAAGTGAATGTATTAGTTTTCTACTGCTGTCATAACAAAATACCCCAATATTAGTGGATTAAACAACACAAAAGTATTATCTTACATTTCTGTAGGTCAGCTGTCTGGCATGATTCTCACTAGGCTAAAATCAAGCCACTGAGAGGCCTGCATTCTTTTCTAACAGCTCTGGGGGAGGAACCCTTTCCTTGCCCCTTCCAGCCTTTAGAAGCTTCTTTGGCTTGTGGACCTCTTGCTCATCTCCACAGCTAGCAAAGGCAAGCTGAGTCCTTCTCAAAGTACATTACTGTGACCTCCTTTTCCATCTCTCTCTTCCACTTTTAAGGACACTTGGTGATTAGACTGAGCCCACCTGGGTAATCCAGGATAATCTCCCTATTTTAAGATCAACTGATTAGAACTATTAATTCTGTCCACGACTTTAACTGCCTTGGTCCATATAACCTAACATGTTTACTGGTTCTGGGGATTAGAAGGTAGACATCTCTGAGGGCTAATACTCTGCCTATCACAAACGCAGAGAGTCCAGTAACCACCACCTTTGCAAGACACCGAACAGCCCTGGCCCACCAAAACAACTCCCACTTTCTCTTCCTTTGTACTCATATATGCCTTCCCCTCTAAGCCCTGGCAAACACGAGTGTGTCATCCATCCTTTTTATTTGCCTTTTCCAAACGTCATACACATGGAATCCTACAGTAGTAGCCTTATGAGTCTGGCTTCTTTAAATTAGCAAAATAAAGTAATTATCTATCTTGTGGAAAGTATCCATAGTCTGTTCCCCTTTTGTTGCTGAGTTGTCTTTCTTTTGGGAATTTACCTTTTATCCTTTCACCAGTGGAAGGACATTTGGTCATGTCCAGTTTTGGAGATTATGAATAAAGTTGCTTATAAACATTTGTGTACAGGTTTTTGTGTACAGGTTTATGTTGTGAACAGAAATTCATTTCTCTTGAGTAAATACCCAGTTGTGACACGGGTGGGTCTATATATTTATAGAGTAAATATATCGCCTAATTTTGTAAGAAACTGCCAGGCTGTTTTTCAAAGTGGCTATATCATTTTGCATTCCCACAAGCAATGTATCTTTTCCAGTTTTGGGAAATTTCCATCAGCATTTAGTATTGATTTTATTTATTGTAGCCATTCTAATAGGTATGTAGTGGTATCCTATTGTGGTTTTAATTTGCATATCCCTAATGGTTAATGATGTTGGACACCTTTTCATGTGTTATGTGCCATTTACATATCTTCTTTAGTGAAGTATCTGTTCAAATATTATTGCAAATTTTATTATTTGGATTCTTATTGAGATTTCAGTGTTCTTTATATATTATGGATAAATGTTCATTGCAAGATACCCAATTTGCAAATATTTTCTCCTAGTCTATAACTTTTCATCTCTGTCAGGGTCTTTCAAACACCAAAACTTTAGGGGCACCTGAGTGGCTCAGTTGGTTAAGCGTCTGACTCTTGATTTCACCTCAGGTCATGTTCTCATGGGTAGTGGGAAGGAGCCCTGTGTAAGACTCTGAGCTCAGCAGGGAGTTGGCTTGAAGATTCTCTCCCTCTGCATCCCCCACTCTCTCAAATAATAAATCTTTTTTAAAAAAAAGACCAAAAGTTTAATTTTGAAGAAGTATTTATGGATTGTGTTTTTTGTTGCTGTATCTGAGAACTCTTTGCTTACCCAAAAGTCACAAAGATGTTTCTTTATTTGTTGACTTGCTTTTTAATATGGTGAATAAAATCCACTGACTTGTGAGTGTTAAATCAATCTTGTATTCCTGAAATACACCCCACATGGTCATGAGGTATTACTTTTTTTCTTATATTTACTTTTTTAAAAAAGATATAATTGACATGTAACATTATATTACTTTCAAGTATACAACATGATTTGACAGGTGTATATACAGTAAAATAATCACCACAATAGGTCTAGTTAACATCCATATATATATATATATATATATATATATATATATATATATATACAGTCACAAATTTTTCTCTTGTGATGAAAAGTTTTCACACCTATTCTCTTGGCAACTTTTAAATATATAATTCAATATTATTACCCATAATCCACATGCTGTACATTACATTCCCATGACCTACTCATTTCATAGCTAGGAGTTTGTATTTTTTAACCTTTTTCAGTCATTTTGCCCACCTCCTACCCCCACCCCATCTCTGGCAACCACCGGTCTGTTCTCTGTATCCATGAGCTCTCTTTGTTTGTTTTTGTTTATTTAGTGAGATCATACAATATTTGTCTTTTTCTGTCTGACTTATTTTACTTAGCATAATGTGCCCAAGGTTGATCAATGTTGTCACAAATGTCAAGATTTCTCCGTTTTCTTAATGGCTGAATAGTATTTCATTGTATAAATGTACATATTTATATAATAGTGTTTCATTGCATATATATTCACATATATATTTTACTGTATATATGCATACATTGCATACATATTCATTGTGTGTATATATAACATATGTTGTGTATATGTATGTATACACACACACACACACAATTTCTTCATCCATTTATTTATTGATAGACATTTAGGTTGTTTTCATATTGTGGCTATCGTAAATAATGCTGCAATGAACATGAAGGTATGCACATCTTTTTTAGTTAGTGTTTTTATTTTTTTGGATAAATATCCAGAAATAGAATTGCTAGATCATATGATAGTTCTCTTTAAAATTTTTTGAGTTACCTCTATACTGATTTTCATAGTGGTTGAACCAATTTATATTTCCACCAACTGGGCACAAGTGTTCCCTTTTCTCCTTTGACCTTAATCTAATTCGTGTCTTTGTATTTACAATGTGTTTCTTGTAGGCAGCCTATAATTGGGACTTGACTTTTTCAACAATTTGAATATCTGTGCTTTTTAAGGAGGGGGTAGTTATACCATCTACATTTAATGTGGCTACCAATAATGATTAAGTTTAAATCTATCACCTTCTTACTTGTTCCATTAGATCTGTTTCCCTTTTCTGCTTTTTCTGCCTTTAACCCATGCATATTTTAGAAATGTGTTGTTTAATTTCAAAATGTTTGAGATTTCCCCGATATCTCTGTTATTGATTTCTAATTTAATTCTGAATAGTGAGCGAATGAAATTCATATTATTTCAATTCTTTTGAATTTGTTAAGGTCTGTTTTATGACCCAGAATACGATCCATTCTGGTGAATGTTCCATAAGCCCTTGGAAAGAACGTATATTCTTCCGCTAGGTGGAACATTCTGTATATGTCAATAAGGTCAGTTTGAGAGTGTTTTTCAGTTTTCTTTATCCTTGCTGATATCAAATCCTGAGAATGGGGTGTTAAAGTTGCTAATACTTATAAATCTGCCTTTTTCTCAGTTCAGTTTTATCAGTTTTTGCTTCATGTATTTTGGAGCTTCCTTGCTAGGTACAACATATTTAGGATGCCTTCTTGGTGAACTGACCTGCTTATTCATGGTAATTTTCCTCACCCCCCAAAAATACTTTGCCTGATATTAAAATAAGCCTTCCAGTTTTCTTTTGAACAGGGTTTGCATGGTACATCTTTTTCCATTTTTTCTTAGCCTAACTTTATCATAAGATTTAAAGTGGGTTTCTTGTATACAGCCTTTAGTTGAGTCTTAATTTTTTATTTGATCTGACTATATTTGATGGGTTAGTTCTACCATTTTATCATTTGTTTTTGATCTTCTAGCTCCCCCGTTCTTGTCTTATTTTGGATTATTTGAACAATTTGAATATCATCTATTGACTTTTTTACTATATCCCTGTATCATTTTTAAATGGTTCCTCTAAGAATATATATATATCTATATAATTATATAAATATATTAAATAAACTATATAATTATTAAATAATTAATAAAATAATTATTAAATTATTAAAATATAATTAATATATATAATTTTCAAAGTCCCCATAGAGTTAATGTTTTATTACTTCAGTAATATATAGAAACCTTATAACTACATACCATACCCCCTTTTAAAATAATTTTCATATATATTACATCTGATTACATTTACAAACCTCCAGGCAATGTTATAATTGCTTTCAACAGTCATACATGTTTTAAAAAGTTTTAAGAGGAGAAAACCAGCCTTTCATATTTGCCCAAGTATTTACATTTCTTTCCCTCTTCCTTTATTCCTATTGTTTCTGTTTCCCTTCTGGTATCATTTCCCTTCAGCCTGAAGAATCTCCTTCCGAATTCCTTTTATAGTAAGTCTACCGGTAACAAATTGTCTTAGTTTTCCTTCATCTGAGAATGTACTCATTTTGTCTTCATTCCTAAAGGATATTTTCTCTGGATATAGATTTTCTAGGCAGGCAGGTTTTTGTTTGTTGGTTGGTTTTGGTTTTATTTGTTTTAATCCTTTCAGTACTTGCAGAATGCTATTCCCATTTACTGGCTTCCATTTTTTTTTTTTTTAAGATTTTATTTATTTGACAGAGAGAGAGAGAGCACAAGCAGGGGGAGTAGCAGGCACAGGAAGAGGGAGAAGCAGGCTCCCTGCGGAGCAGGGAGCCCATGTGGGGCTCGATCCCAGGACCCTGGGATCACGACCTAAGCCAAAGGCAGACGCTTAACTGACTGAGCCACCCAGGCGCCCCCCTCCCATGGCTTCTTATGAGAAATCTGTAGTGATTTGAATCATCATCACTTATGTTATACGCTGCTTTACTCAAGCTACATCAAGTTTTTTCTTACTTTGGTTTTCAATGGTTTGATTATCATGTATCTGAGAACTGCTTTCTTTGAGTTCACCTTTTTTTTGGATTCACTGAGCTTCTTGAATTTGTAAATTTATGACTTTTGACAAATTTGGTATGTATTCATTTGTTATTTCTTCAAATACTTTTTTCTGCATCTAACTCTTTCCTTCCCTCCTGGGGCTCCAATGGCATGAATGTCAGACCTGTTTATTGTCTTACATTGTCTCATAAGACTCTGAGGCTCTGCTCATTTTTTTAACATCTTTTTTCTGTAGTCTTCATATTATTTAATTTCTTTTCGACTCTTGGCTCTCTCACTTCCATTCTGTTACTCAGCCAGTCCAGTATATTGCTTAATTTCAGATATTATATTTTTCAGTTCTCCAATTTCCAGTTGGTACTTTTTTGTTATTATTTCTTTTACTCCACTGAGAAATTTCATCTTTCAAGAGTGTTAACTTTATCTCATTGAAAATGGTTATAATGGCTGCTTTTAAGTCTTTTACTGACAATTCCAAGACTTAGGTCATGTTATGTTTGGCGTCTACTTTTTGGCTTTTCCCTTGAGTATTTGTCAGACTTTTGCGATTCTTAGTATGTCACATAATTTTGTATCACATCCAAGACATTTTTATCTTGCAAGTTTTTAGGTCCTGTTAAAATCCTCTAGAGAATGCTCATCTTAAAAAAAAAAAAAAGATTTTATTTATTTGACACAGAGTGAGAGAGAGAGAGAGAACACACAGCAGGCAGAGTGGCAGGCAGAGGGAGAGGGAGAAGCAGCCTCCCACTGAGCAGGGACCCCGAGGGGGGAGGGGCAGCTCGATCCCAGGGTCCTGGAATCATAACCTGAGCCAAGGGCAGACGCTTAACCAACTGAGCCACCACCCAGGCACCCAGAGAATGCTGATCTTTAAAAAAAACAAAACAAAAAACTGGTAATCAACATGATTAGCATCAGACTGCTAAGAAGTTTCACCTTCAGTGGCGATGGTCCCAATGTCATTTCTGTTTCCAAAGTCTGTTGTTATTTGAGTCTGCCTTGTGCATGCTCTACTCAGAGGATAGCCTAACATTTGGGTTATGATTTATACTGTAGTTTGGTCCTCGAAGTCTTTGCTATGCTATGCTGGAAAATTCCACACATACCCATCCCAGGGCTGATTCCAAGAGTTATGTCATTACATACCCAGTATTCTGAGATCCATTTCTCTAAATTTCTCTTTCTGGGTCTTCTCCCACACTGATTGCTCTCTGGGTCTTCTCCCACACTAATTCCGAGAGGCTCCTTTCCTTGGTTCATCTAGCCAAAAAGATAGAGGCTTCTCAGATATCTAGTTCCCCCTCAATGTTGTGTACTTCTGTGTAAATGGGACTACTTTGGAGATAAACGGTAAAAGAAAAGAGAAAAAGAAAAGTAACATGGATTGTGCATACTTTTTGGACAAGAGATCCTTTTCTGGTACTTCTGGCTAGAAATACAATGTGTCTCTCAAGGTTTTAAGTCCCTGTACCACCACCACATAATTATAGCTCAGTCACCAGGCTGCCTCTGGGCAAGGTTGGGAGAGAAGGGGAGAAAAAAGAAGATGGGATTCCCCCCACAATCTCCAGCATGTAGGGGTCCCTTTTTTTTTCCTTTAGTAAAAAAAAACAAAAAAGTATTTTCCTTGAAGTTTTTGCTTTCAGAATCTGCCATGCAATCCTGGAATTCAGCCTTCCCTCAGGTCACACCTGGGAGGCAAAGGAATAAAAAGAAAACATGAAACTCAAGTGCCACATCCCATCCCTTAGCTCTACCCCTATATGGGTCATTACTCATGCTTTGGCTTCAATCCCCAATTCATTTCACGTTGTTACTTTTCACAGATGTCAAGTAGTTGTTTCTCATATTCTGCCCAGAGTTTTAGTTGTAATCAGTAGGAGAGATAGGCTATAGTAACTTTATTCATCTTGGCCAGCCAATATATGTAATTATAAATTTTCTAGTAACCACATTAAACAACTAAAAATGAATAAGTAAATTTGAGAATGAAATATATTTCATTTGGCCCAATATATTCAGAATACTATAATTTCAATATGTTATCAATATAAAAATTATTGAGATATTTTACATTGTTTTTCTTATACTAAGTCTTTGAAATTCAGTATTTATTTTTCACTTATAGCCTTTTTCTATTTAGACTAGCCACATTTCAAGTGCTAATAGCCATAGGTGACTAGTGACTACTATGTTGGACACTGTAGGTCTAGACTTTTGGGCAATGCTTCTCAAACTTTAGAGTGCAGAGGGTGTCTTGTTAAAATTCAGATGATGATTCAGCATATCTGGGGAGAGACAGGTGATTCTAATACTGCTTGTTGTACACTTTGAGTCATAAGGCTCTAGAGCCAAATCTGTTACTTCTTAAACTTCTTTTTCTTAAGATTAAACTTTTTTTTTAAGATTTTATTTTAAGTAATCTCTACACCAGTGTGGGGTTCAAACTGACAACCCCAAGATTAAGAGCTGCATGCTTTATTGACTGAGCCAGTCAGGCACGCCCTTCTTAAACTAATTTTATATTCCAGAACCCTGTAGAGGCATATAGGATATATCCTATATGAGGGTTCTGTTTCTACATTTCTGCCCTGACAATATCACACTTCTATCCACCCCACAACATTCCCCAACACAGGGAATATGCTACTCTGGTACTGGCCAAAAGTATTTACTTTTGTACATTTTTTTCCCTTAATCCTGTATAAGGCACTCCTGAAGGGACAAATTAGAGAAATGATTTCTGTGGACACTTATCTTTAATCCTTGACAATCCCATCTCCCCAACCTTGGTGGCCACTGATAACTTAGTAGATTTTTATTTGGATTTTGTAGGACCTATAAGTCCTAGTTCTATTGTTAAAGCATTTCTATAAAGGGCAGATTAATCATCTTACTTTTTGTTCTGTATGATAGTTAATCACCCAGACTCATTTTGGAATGCTCCTTGGGTGCCCTATTTGGGATGGTGGCCCATAAAAGAACTAAAAGTGAGCTGCATTTGTATAAGAGCTTAGACTCCTTATTAATCCTTGCTTTCATCCCACTAGCTTCTCTTACTTGGGGTATATTAATCACCTCTGCAAATTCCAAAATGCAAGAAAACTTACAGCAGAAGGAATAGACCTTTCTCCAGGTAAATACCCCCAATTATGAGCTTTGGTGGGGGCCCCATCATGCATTGGGGACTAGTTTTCAAAACACATATATAGTAGGATCTTACTAATTATTTCCATGAAGGAGAAAGAAAGCCATGATGGTATCACTGTTCATAGACCAATTGTTTAAAATTTGTTCACACATTCTCTTAACCAGAGTATATAATCTTGGAGATTTTAGACTACAGATAATTTACTGAATTTCTGAAAGATATGATGCCTTTCACCACTAAGATTTAGAAAACCATATGAAGATTCTTTCCTTAAATTATAAAGGCATAATTTTAAGCAATGTTGCCCTGCTTTGAGTAAGCCCTACAGAAAGATTATCAACCACACAAAGTAATGGACTGACCCATTGGCCCATAGGGAGCTCAAGCACGATGGTTTTAGGCAACAACCTGAACCCTGACACTGCTTTCCCTTTTTCCCTGTACTGTTCAAGGGGAAAGAAGAATCTATCCACCTCAAACTAAACCAGTTGCCTTTGGGCTACTTGGCACCCTAAACTGTTGGGAGGTTGTGTGTACTGTGGACTGGGAAGGAAATTTTGGTCAGGACAACCCAAAATTCACTCCTATCAGTATGACCTGGGCTACTTTATTTAACCTCTAGATTGTGAAGCAAGTGGTTTAGTTAATCCCATAGAAGGGAGAGTTTGAGCAGACGAAATGGGGTTAGAGGACAGACTATGCTGATATAAACCAATCTGTGGTTTAGAGGGGAAAAGAAAAGCAGTATGAGAATGTTAAGCAATATTAAAATGCTTCCAGGAAAAATCAGAACTGGCTGTGAATACTGCTTTGAGGAAAGAAGATAAGGACAATTACAAAGGCCAAAGAGCTCCTTTAAATCTAAAAACACTAAAATCTTCATAGTGATGATAACACTAGTATATGAGTACCAGTAGTTTACTGGGAGTGGGGAACAGATTCCAGGAAACATCAGTAAGAGTGGATAGGAAGACAAGGGAGGAAGCCAATACCAGGTGCATTACAGGCAGGTTATCATCGTGAGCAAGTGGAGCTCTACCCAACTGAGGACATCTGGGCGAGAGTGTAGACAATTTCACTCAGAGTTGTTTTATCTGAAGGGTTGAGGACTGCTCCCATGGACAGTGACTTCCCTGTACCTCTTACCTGCCTTGTGAATGGGCAGAGCCTGGTTTACATTCCCAGAGAAAGTGCTCAGGAACAGAGTCATAGATGCTTATGTTGAGAAGCAATCAGCATGTAGGGGTTGTTGAGGACCAGGGGATATGGGCAGGGCATCATGAGATTTGCTACTGTCCTTTTGCTCTTTGAGCATGCATGACAATTAGAGAAAGTTGCTTGGCCCTCCACACAGGCCACAAAGAGACTGATGAAAGGGAAGGACAATCATTTAAATGACTCTTCACTATGTAATCTCTTGAATATGAAATCAACCCTGAAGATTGGATCACCTGCGTTTTCTGTTTTAATATATGCATGGCCAATAACTGGCACAGTTTTCTTTCTTTCTTTTTCCTTTTTCAGTGGATATTTTCACCATTTAACTTGTTTCACTTGTTTAACAGTATCATTTACCATGTTTCTATTCTATCTCAAGCAAGAAAAAGAGCAGTTTGCTCAATCTTTTATCTCCATTATATTGGTTAAAAAGATCATCTCTCTCTACACCCTACAGTTTCTCTTAGTTCTACATTTATTGGAAGCAACCAACCCCAGTGTGGCCTATTTAACACCAGTACAAAACCCTGAAAGTTTAATTGAAAGCACTGGCATTCAAACTGTGCTTAGTAGCTTTCAGGGGGGAAAAAAAAACCCTATGTATTTAAGACCAGTATTGAGTGGAGCCCCATGGGTCTTAGGGCACAGAGCCCAGGGAGCAAAATTTGAAAGAGCTGAGAGGATGCCCAGTCATCAACAACTACAATTGGTGACTTAACCTAATAATACAGAGTAGAGAAACTGTTAACAGTTTAGGTAAGGGACTGCCAAAATAAGATTAAAATAGTCTCTCTTCCAATTAATAAGAGAAATGGATTATAGCACCGAACTGTTCCTTTTTATTTTTTTATAACTGGTAATTAGTCAAAGAAACAAAGAAGATCAGCACGGTGATTTTTCTATCACTGTACTGCTTGACAACAGCTCTCAATTATTACCCATTGTTTAGGATGAATGTCATTTTTCTCTCCATAATATACAGTTAAAAGGTTTTTATTGCCATAATTTCTATCACTATGAAACTAAAACGAAACCAGTGCATTTTTATATAATTATACTTTCAGTGCTTGGCATGTCCATTTCTGAGTTGCTAAAGAGATATTATACATTAAAAATACAATTAAACACACCAAATAAGAGCCTCATAGGATGGATAAAAAGAGGTATCACTGTGTTTACCTTAAATAAACTAGGAGACTGTTTCTGTGCTGATATTCCATTTGCAGGCTAGTGTTTCACAAAATTGCTTTCTTGGGGGGGAGGTAACTTATCTTTACATATATATCAAAATATTAACTCTTTTTCCTCAAAATAGCTCTCCAGAAGGATTACAATTTACTTCTAATTGATCACTTTACTGATCTCAACAGTCAACATATTGAGATCCTAAAAGTTCTTAGTGAGTGAATAAACAAACCATTACAATAACAAGGGACACAAATGCTCTACAGAGACCTACTACACTAATTGGATGGTCATTGATGGATATTAAACAACCAGTGAATAATAATGTGGGAAGTAATGCTCTCTCTATTTACACATTTAGTCATGACATTAACAAACACTTATTGACCCCTTACTTTGTGTGTAGAACTGTGCTGAGGCTTTTTGGGACTACAAAGAAGTATCCTACTTCCCTTCTTTATTTATCTCCATTGTACTTACCACCATCATAGATACTATACATTGTGTTTATTTTCCTTATTGTTAGTTTTCCCCCACTAGAGTACAAGCTCTTTAAAGATTACATCAGATGCTGCTAGCACCCCACTTTTATCACCTATTATGGTTAAATTCTGTCTCAAAAAAAATGTTATGTTGAAGTCCTAACCCCTAATCTCTCAGAATATGTCTCTATTTGGAAATAGTCTTCACCAAGATAATCAAGTAAAATAAGGTCATTAGTGTGGGCCATAAACCAATATGACTGTTGTCCTTATAAAAAGGGACAATTTAGGCATGGAGGCAGACATGCACAGAAGGAAGGCAGAATGAGTACATGGGGATAAAGCTATGTGTAGATAGAGGATTGAAGTGATGTGTCTATAAGCCAAGGAATGTCAGTGATTGCCAGCAAACCACCAGAAATTAGGAAGAGGCAACAAAGGATTCCCCACAGGTTTCAGAGGTAACACCTTGATTTCAGACTTCCAGCCTCCAGAAATTGGAGACGATAAATTTCTGTTGTTCTAAGCCATCTAGTTTGTAGTACTTTATTATAGTAGCCCTAGGAAATAAGTGCATCCCCTCAAATCATTATTTCAGTTCATGCTGGCCCACCATTTATCATAATTATTTGCCCAAGAGCTTCCTGTTGGGATCTGCTTTTGCAGAAGGGCCCGGGAACTAATGTGGCCCCCTTCCTGTGAGCAGCTCTGATGGGAAGTGATGGAAGTATAAACACCCCAGCTTCTTTACCCCTTCAGGGAGATGACTCTGAGGAATGTATTTTGCACTGTTTCCCAGGTTTTCCCAGTGGAATCAAGCTCCTGTTCTCCATAGTGTTTAACTCACTGGAAAACATACCCTTGTTGGCTCTTCCCTTTGCAGTACCACTCCCCTCTCTTCTACTGGTGATTCATGACATCAACTCCCAGATAAACTACTTTCACATGAATCCATGTCTCCTGATCTGCTTCTGGGGGAGCCCAACCTAAGACAGGGAGTTTCTGTATCTCACTGTGAATTTCCAGCACTGAGAACAGTGTCTGGCCAGTAGTGGGTTAAATATATATTTGTGGATGAAAGAATTAGTAAAGTAGAACACACAGCATTTGCCCTCAAAGATTAAACAAGTTTTCAATGAAAGGCAGTCAAATGTAGAGCTAGAGAGTAGAAGCAGATGAACCATCTGTTGGAAGACAGCAGTGCAAGAGAGGTCATTGGAGAGTTTGAGCTTTCATGCTAAATGAGAAGCACAGAAAGCAAGCTCCATCAGGGCAATAAATGGAAGGAGAGAGCATGGAGCCACCAGTGGATTCACAGGCTTCAGTGAAGAACAAAGGTTTCTCGTTGGAGGCCACATGCCACACACCCACTGTTACTGAAGGAGACTTCTGCCAACAATCCTAAACAACAGATCTTCTACAATGGAAGAGGCTAACCCTAAGGCAATGGTATTTTGGGGCAAAATGCACAAAGCTTTCCAGTGCCAAGTTCCACAAGTGATTCACTGGCTGAACCAAGAACAGAACTGAGGTATTATTTTCAGAAAGAACTTGATTTGATTCTGTTTAATTCAAACCAATGTGCATTCATCAGATACACATGAGCTTCTAAGCACTAATGTTCATGAGCTTGGGAAGTATAAAAGTAGAAGAAGCCTACTTATTGTGGAATTTGGGGGAGCAGCAGAAGAAAATCCATAGAGAGGATCCAAAATAGACATTTTAAAAGTACTTCACCGCCATTACTACTACTATAATTTCTATCTCTATCACCCAGTAGCTATATGGGCAGGTATTCTGCTCAGGGTTTCCATGAACTATCCCATTTTGACACTATAACTACCATAAGACAGGAATTCCATGCTTTTTGACAGTTGAAGAAACCTGAGTTAAAAATGGCAGAGCTGAGTTCCAGACTCAGTTCTGATTCCAATGTGCAAAAATGTTGGTATAGTATTTGATATGAGTGTTTTCTTAATCTTTTTATGATTTTAAGTTGTGTTTAAGGAGCAGGACTCAGGCCTTGAAAGCTGTGAATTATTTTGCCCAACAGACAGTGAGAGAGAATTCATAGGTCGGCAGTTAAGCACATGTTAGAGAAAGCAAATTACAGCAGATGGTATTTTTTAAAGATGGCCAAACCACTACATATCATATCCCACATGCTCTTCCTACAGTGTAACACTGACACTCCTCCATTGAGTGTAGGGATCTAGGTCTCCCTTGAACCTGGGTGAACAGTAGACTTTGGCAGACTTGTATGATTTCTGAGCCAAGCGATAAGAGGCAAAGTGGCTTTACCTGACACAGTCCTTTGGGATATGCACTTTGAGAACCCCGAGCCAATAAGTAAGCAGTTCGCTACACTGAAGAGGCAAAGAAGGGGAGACCACAGGGAAACATCCCGTAGAGATAGACAGCCATGCCAGAGAAGCCCTGGCCTAACCAGTCACAGTTATTTGCATCTTCCCAGCATCAATGACTAGACATGTCAACGAGTGGACCTAAAGATGGTTCCAGCATCCAGTTCCCTTTCCAGCAGAAGCCAAGCCAAGCAAAGATAGCTTTTTCCCATTGAGCCCTCCCCAAATTAATGATCTGTGAGCAAAATAAATGCCTCCATTGTTTTAAGCCATTAAGCTTTGTGGGTAATTTGTTACGCAGACATGATAACAGGAACACAAAACACAGGTACATAATGAGGAGAAAGCTAGTCTAATGCAAATGAATTATCCCTTCTTAAATATTTTATTCCTGAAAATGCATATGAGGAAGACACCAACATGGGCTTGCTGTATCTGAATTTCTTTTCTCTGTTCATGATATACATTTTTTTCTCTTTTTATTGTTATGTTAATCATCATACATTACCTCATTAGTTTTTGATGTAGTGCTCCATGATTCATTGTTTGTGCATAACACCCAGTGCTCCACGCAGAACGTACCCTCTTTAATACCCATCACCAGGCTAACCCATCCCCCCCAGAATCCTCAGTTAGTTTTTCAGAGTTCATTGTCTCTCATGGTTCATCTCCCCCTCTGATTTACTCCCCTTCATTCTTCCCCTCCTGCTATCTTCTTCTTGTTTCTTTTTTCTTAACATATATTGCATTTGTTTCAGAGGTACAGATCTGTGATTCAACAGTCTTGCACAATTCACAGCACTCACCATAGCACATACCCTCCCCAATGTCTGTCACCCAGCCACACCATCCCTCTCACCCCCCCCACCACTCAGTTTGTTTCCTGAGATTAAGAATTCCTCATATCGGGGCACCTGGGTGGCTCAGTCATTAGGCGTCTGCCTTCGACTCAGGTCATGATCCCAGGATCCTGGGGATCGAGCCCCACATCGGGCTCCCTGCTCAGTGGGGAGCCTGTTTCTCCCTCTCCCACTCCCCTACTTGTGTTCCCTCTCTCGCTGTGTCTCTCCCTGTAAA
The DNA here is from genome assembly GCF_009762305.2 of Zalophus californianus. NCBI lineage: Eukaryota > Metazoa > Chordata > Mammalia > Carnivora > Otariidae > Zalophus > Zalophus californianus. The sequence goes on along the minus strand of NC_045602.1, from coordinate 102,652,970 downwards.
ACAAATAAATAAAATCTTTAAAAAAAAATTCCTCATATCAGTGAGGTCATATGATACATGTCTTTCTCTGATTGACTTATTTCACTCAGTATAACACCCTCCAGTTCCATCCATGTCCTTGCAAATGGCAAGATCTCATTCGTTTGATGGCTGCATATTATTTCATTGTGTATATATACCACATCTTCTTTATTCATTCATCTGTCGATGGACATCTTGGCTCTTTCCACTTTGGCTATTATGGATATTGCTGCTATAAACATCAGGGTGCACAAACCCCTTCAGATCCCTCCATTTGTATCTCTGTGGTAAATACCCAGTAGTGCAATTGCTAGATCGTATAGTAGCTCTATTTTCAACTGTTTGAGGAACCTCCCTACTGTTTTCCAGAGTGGTTGCACCAGCTTGCACTCCCACCAACAGTATAGGAGGGTTCCCCTTTCTCTGCATCCCCGTGAACATCTGTCATTTCCTGACTTGTTAATTTTAGCCACTCTGACTCGTGTGAGGTGGTATCTCATTGAGGTTTTGATTTGGATTTCCCTGATGCCAAGCGATGTTGAGCACTTTTTCATGTGTCTGTTGGCCATTTGGATGTCTTCTTTGGAAAAATGTCTGTACATGTCTTCCGCCCATTTCTTGATTGGATTATTTGTTCTTTGGGTGTTGAGTTGGATAAGTTCTTTATAGATTTTGGATACTAGCCCTTTATCTGATATGTCATTTGCAAATATCTTCTCCCATTCTGTCGGTTGTCTTTTGGTTTTGTGGACTGTTTCTTTTGCTGTGCAAAAGCTTTTTATCTTGATGAAATCCCAATAGTTCATTTTTGCCCTTGCTTCCCTTGCCTTTGGCGATGTTTCTAGGAAGAAGTTGCTGTGGCTGAGGTCGAAAAGGTTGCTGCCTGTGTTCTCCTTTAAGATTTTGATGGACTCCTGCCTCATGTTTAGGTCTTTCAACCATTTGGAGTCTATTTTTGTGTGTGGTGTAAGGAAATGGTCCAGTTTCATTCTTCTGCATGTGGCTGTCCAATTTTCCCAACACTATTTGTTGAAGAGACTATCTTTTTTCCATTGGAAATTCTTTCCTGCTTTGTCAAAGATTAATGACCATAGAGTTGAGGGTCCATTTCTGGGCTCTCTATTCTGTTCCATTGATCTATGTGTCTGTTTTTGTGCCAGTACCATACTGTCTTGATGATGACAGCTTGTAATAATGCTTGAAGTCCAGAAGTGGGATGCCACTAGCTTTGGTTTTCTTTTTCAACATTCTTCTGACTATTCAGGGTCTTTTCTGGTTCCATACAAATTTTAGGATTATTTGTTCCATTTCTTTGAAAAAAGTGGATGGTATTTTGATGGGGATTGCATTGAATGTGTGGATTGCTCTACGTAGCATGGACATCTTCACAATATTTGTTCTTCCAATCCATGAGCATGGAACGTTTTTCCATTTCTTTGTGTCGTCTTCAATTTCTTTCATGAGTATTTTATAGTTTTCTGAGTACAGATCCTTTGCATCTTTGGTTAAAATTATTCCTCGGTATCTTATGGTTTTGGGTGCAATTGTAAATGGGAATGACTCCTTAATTTGTGTCTCTTCTGTCTTGTTGTTGGTGTATAGGAATGCCACTGATTTCTGTGCATTGATTTTATATCCTGCCACTTGACTGAATTCCTGTATGAGTTCTAGCAGTTTTGGAGTGGAGTCTCGGGTTTTTCACATAAAATATCATATCATCTGCAAAGAGTAAGAGTTTGATTTCCTCCTTGCTGATTTGGATGCCTTTAATTTCTTTTTGTTGTCTGATTGCTGTGGCTAGGACTTCTACTACTATGTTGAATAGCAGTGGTGATAGTGGACATCCCTGCTGCATTCCTGACTTTAGGGGGAAAGCTCTCAGCTTTTACCCATTCAGAATGATATTCGCTGTAGGTTTTTCATAGATGGCTTTTACAATATTGAGGTATGTACTCTCTATCCCTATACTCTGAAGAGTTTTGATCAAGAAAGGATGCTGTACTTTGTCAAATGCTTTTTCTGCATCTATTGAGAGGATCATATGATTCTTGTTCTTTCTTTTGTTAATGTATTGTATCATGTTGATTGATTTGCGGATGTTGAACCAACCTTGCAGCCCAGGGATAAATCCTACTTGGTCGTGGTGAATAATCCTTTTAATGTACTGTTGAATCCTATTCGCTAGTATTTTGGTGAGAATTTTTGCATCCGTGTTCATCAAGGATATTGGTCGGTAATTCTCCTTTTTGATGGGGTCTTTGTCTGGTTTGGGGATCAAGGTAATGGTGGCCTCATAAAATGAGTTTGGAAGTTTTCCTTCCATTTCTATTTTTTGGAAGAGTTTCAGGAGAATAGGTATTAATTCTTCTTGAAATGTTTGGTAGAATTCCCCTGGGAAGCCATCTGGCCCTGGACTTTTGTTGTTGGGAGATTATTGATGACTGCTTCAATTTCCTTAGTGGTTATAGGTCTGTTCAGGTTTTCTATTTCTTCCTGGTTCAATTTTAGTAGTTGATACATCTCTAGGAATGCATCCACTTCTTCCAGGTTATCTAATTTGCTGGCATAGAGTTGCTCATAATATGTTCTTATAATTGTTTGTATTTCTTTGGTGTTGGTTGTGATCTCTCCTCTTTCATTCATGATTTTGTTGATTTGGGTCCTTTCTCTTTTCTTTTTGATAAGTCTGGCGAGGGGTTTATCAATGTTGTTAATTCTTTCAAAGAACCAGCTCCTAGTTTCTTTGATCTGTTCTCCTGTTATTTTGGTTTCTATTTCCATGATTTCTGCTCTGATCTTTATTCTTTCTCTTTTCCTGCTGGGTTTAGGCTTTATTTGTTTTTTCTCCAGCTCCTTTAGGTGTAGGGTTTGGTTGTGTATTTGAGACCTTTCTTGTTTCTTGAGAAAGGCTTGTATTGCTATATAATTTCCTCTTAGGACTGCCTTTGCGCATCCCAAAGATTTCGAACAGTTGTGTTTTCATTTTCATTGTTTCCATGAATTTTTTAAAATTCTTCTTTAATTTCCTGGTTGACCCATTCATTCTTTAGTAGGGTGCCCTTTAGCCTCCATGTATTTGAGTTCTTCCCGACTTTCCTCTTATGATTCAGTTCTGGTTTCAAAGCACTGTGGTCTGAAAATAAGCAGGCAATAATCCCAATCCTTTGGTACCGGTTGAGACCTGATTTGTGACCTAGGGGTGATCTATTCTGGAGAAGTTTCCATGGGCACTAGAGAAGAATGTGTATTCCATTGCTTTGGGATGGAATGTTCTCAATATGTCTGTGAAGTCCATTTGGTCCAGTGTGTCATTTAAAGTCTTTATTTCCTTGTTGATCTTTGCTTAGATGATCTGTCCATTTCAGTCAGGGGGGTGTTAAAGTCCCCCACTATTATTGTATTGTTGTCCATGTGTTTCTTTGCTTTTGTTATTAATTGGCTTATATAATTGGCTGCTCCCATGTTGGGGTATAGATATTTACAATTGTTAGACTTTCTTGTTGGATAGACCCTTTAAGTAGGATATGGTGTCCTTCCTCATCTCCTCTTACAGTCTTTGGTTTAAAATCTAATTTGTCTGAGAGAAGGATTGCCACCCCAGCTTTCTTTTGGTGTCCATTAGCATGGTAAATGGTTTTCCACCCCCTCACTTTCAATCTGGGGGTGTCTTTCGGTCTAGAATGAGTCTCTAGCAGACAGCATATCGATGGGTCTTGATTTTTAATCCAATCTGATAGCCTGTGTCTTTTGATTGGGGCATTTAGCCCATTTACATTCAGGGTAACTACTGAAAGATAGGAATTTAGTGCATTGTATTGCTTGTAAGATGACCGTTACTGTATATTGTCTGTGCTCCTTTCTGGTCTATGTTGCTTTCAGGCTCCCTCTTTGCTTAGAGGACCCCTTTCAAGATTTCCTGTAGGGCTGGTTTCATGTTTGCAAATTCCTTTAGTTTCTGTTTGTCCTGGAAGCTTTTTATCTCTCCTTCTATTTTCAGTGACAGCCTAGGTGGATATAGTTTTCTTGGCTGCATATTTTTCTCGTTTAGTGCTCTGAAGATATCATGCCAGTCCTTTCTGGCCTGTCAGGTCTCTGTGGATAGGTCTGTTGCCAATCTAATATTTCTACCGTTAGACTTTACATATCTCTTCTCCTGAGCTGCTTTCAGGATTTTCTCTTTGTCTCTGAGACTCGAGAGTTTTACTATTAGATTTCAGGGTGTTGACCTATTTTTATTGATTTTGAAAGGGGTTCTCTGTGCCTCCTGGATTTTGATGCCTGTTTCCTTCCCCACATTATGGAAGTTCTCTGTTATAATTTGCTCCAATATACCTTCTGCCCCTCTCTCTCTTTCTTCTTCTTCTGGGATCCCAATTATTCTAATATTGTTTCATCTTATGGTATCGCTTATCTCTCGAATTCTGCCCTCGTGATCCTGTAGTTGTTTATCTCTCTTTTTCTCCGCTTCTTTATTTTCCATCATTTGGTCTTCTATATCGCTAATTCTGTCTTCTGCCTCATTTATCCTAGTAGTTAATGCCCCCATTTTTGCTTGTACCTCATTAATAGCCTTTTTGATTTCGATTTGGTTAGATTTTAGTTCTTTTATTTCTCCAGGAAGGGTGTCTCTAATACGTTCCATGCTTTTTTCAAGCCCAGCTAGTATCTTTAAAATCATGATTCTGAACTCTAGGTCCGGCATCCTACTAATGTCTGTATTGAGTAGGTCCATGGCAGACGGTACTCCTCTTGTTCTTTTTGTTGAGGTGATTTTTTCGTCTTGTCATTTTGTTCAGAGGAGAATAGATGAATGAGAGAACAAAATGCTAACAGGTTAACAACGTCCCCAGCAGATATATTCTAAACAAATCAGAAAAGACCTGAAACCAGGGGAAAAGAAAGGGAAAGAAAGAAAAAAGAAAGAGAAAAAAAAGAAAAAGAAAAAGATAAAAACAAACAAAAACAGAACAAAACAAAAAAAATAACCAGAATATGATCAAATATGTTTAGGTTAGTGCATAGATCAGTGACACACACTAGATTTTGGGTCTATTTTGGTCTGTTAGAAGAAAGTGCCCCCTAAAATTTTAAGGAAAGAAAGGCACATATGTACAAAATAAGGGTTGATACAATGAAGGGATGGAAGATGACTGTAAAGATGAAAATTATAAAAGATTTTATAAAAGGAATTGATAAGAAGTTGTTTGAAAAAAGAAAGAAGAAGATTTAAAAAAAGAAAAAGACAAGGGAGAGAATGGGATCAGGCAGCAGACTAGAACAAAGCCATACACTAGTGATTTAGGGTATATTTTGATCTATTAGAAGAAAGTGTATCTCAAAATTTTAAAGAGAGAACTTATATATATATGCCAAAAATAAGGGTAACTACTCTGAAGGGATAGAATATGGCTCTAAAAACGCAAAATAAAAAAAAAAATTTTTAATAAAAAGGGATTGATAAGATGTTGGTTGAAAAAGGGAAAAGAAAAATTCAAAAAAAAAAGTTAAATAAATTAACTTTGAAAATCTAAAGAATCATGGTAAAAAAGCCATGAATTCTATGCGCAGTATTCCCCTCACGCTGGAGTTCCGCAATTCTCATTGATCAGTAAACTTGGTCTTGGCTGGCTGTTCTTGCTGATCTTCTGGGGGAGGGGCCTGTTGCCGTGGTTCCCAAATGTCTTTGCGGAGGCAGAATTGCCCCGCCCTTGTCAGTCCCAGCTAAGCAATCTGCTCCGGTTTGCTCTCAGGAGCTTTTGTTCCCTGCAAGCTCTCGGTACAGCTTTGGAGGATGAGAGTGAAAATGGCGGCCTTCCAACCTCCGCCCGGAGGAGCCGAGAACTCGGGGACCCGCTCCTCAGTGCGCCCCCACAGAAAAGCAGTCAATCACTCCTGTCTCCCCGGTCTCCGGCCGCACTCCACGCTCACCCAGCCTGTGACCAAGTGTTTCTATCTCTGGCACCAAACTCAGTGTGGAGTCTCCAAACCCAGCAGATCCCTGCGGTGCGCTCCTACGCAGCTCCTCCCAGGTTAGGAAGGGGGGTGTCCCCGGATCTGCCACTTGTTGGTTCCCTGCTGGAGGAGCAGTGGCCCGACTGTGCCAGGGATCACGGTTTATGGCAACCCTGAGCTGAGAGCCTGCACCTCGGCTCCATCTCTGCAGCCGGCTTCCCTCGCTCCAATACCTGAGAGCTCGGCCACACTCAGGCACCCCCGGTCTTTCTGTGACCCCGAGGGTCCTGAGACCACACTGTCCTGCGAGGTTTCCTCCCCACCCTTAGCACTGGAGGGACGTCCCCCAGTTGAGCCGACTTCTGCAAATTCCAATTTTGTGCTCTGTTGCTCCATCACTCGCTGGTAGCGGCTGACAGAAGCCCCCTCCCCCGCCGTTTATCCTCCCAAATATTGCCTCGGATTCACTTCTCCGCAAGTCCTACCTTCCAGAAAGTGGTCGCTTTTCTGTTCAGAGTGTTGTTGCTATTCTTATCTTTGATCTCCTGTTGAGTTTGTAGGTGTTCAGAATGGTTTGATCCCTATTCAGCTGAATTCCTGAGACCAGACGAAATCCAGGTCTCCACTCCTCCGCCATCTTGCTCCTACATACCAGCATACCTTTTTTTCTAGTTTTATTGAAATGTAATTGACATATAACCTTGTGTGAGTTTAAGTTGTACCATGTGATGACTTGATACATGTATATATCGCAAAGTATTTGCCACTGTATGGTTAGTTAACACCTCCTTCACCTCATATATTCACTATTTTGTGCATTGATGGAATTCCTGTCTTAGGTAGTTATAGTGTCAAATGTTGTGAGAACACTGAAGCTCTACTCTCATAGCAACTTTCAAATATAAAATACAGTATTGTTAAAAAATATATATATAAAATACAGTATTGTTAACAGTATAAAGTCACCATGCTATACATTAGATCCCTAGAACTTGAATTCATCTTATAACTTAAAGTTTGCAGCTTTTGACCAACCAATACCTCCCCACTTTCCCTACCCCCAAACCCTGGCAACCACTATGCTACTTTCTGTTTCTAGGAGTTCAATGTTTTTAGATTTCACATATAAGTGATATCATATAGTACTTGTCTTTCTACATCTGGTATTTCACTTAAAATAATACCCTCAAGATCCATCTATGTTGTTATTGCAAATGGCAGAATTGCCTTCCTTTTTATGGCTGAATAATGCTCCAGTGTGTGTGTGTGTGTGTGTGTGTGTGTGTGTGTGTGTGTGTGTGTGTCTGACAGCTTCTTGATTCATTTATCTGTTAAATGGACACCTAGGTTGTTTCTAGGTCTTGGCTATTGTGAATAATGCTGTGATGAACATGGGGGTATAGCTATCTCTTCAATATCCTATTTTCATTGCCTCTGGATATATACCCAGAAGTGGAAATGCTTGATCATATGGTAAGTTTTTAATTTTTATTTTTTTGAGGAACTTCCATACTGTTTTCCATAGTGGCCATACCAATTTACAGTCCCACCAACAGTGCACAAGGATTCCCATTTCTCCAGATCCCCAGGTGTGAGGTGATATCTCATTGTGGTTTTGATTTGCATTTCCCTGCATTAGTGATGTTGACCACCTTTCCACATTCATGGCATAACTTAAATCCTGAAAGTATACCTTTGTCAGAAGTGAAATGGATTTAGAGGCCTCTCAACTTGGTCTCCAGGGAATGTTCTCTCCCTCAAAGTCACTGAGTCTTATAGATTTTGATTAATTCTGAGATACAATGTCTCAGGTCAAGAATTAAATTTATTTTTTAGCTCTGCAGAAAAGGTTCATGGCCTCTGGTCTCAGATATAGCTGGTTGGGGTTAATGCCCCTGTACCCTGGTTTGGGGAAGATCTTTGTCAAAATTCAGGTTGTTTCATTTTGATATTAATAACATGAGAATGCAGCACAAGTAATGTCTAACCAAAATTCAGTGACTAGTACATGCTGGTCTGAAAATGGCTAGTATCTCTGCACAATTCACAGACTGTCATTTTGACCCCTCCATAATACCTAACTGAACAATACATGCTGACTTTCTGTTTAATGAATAAATATATAACCTAGAACCTTGTTCATGCATCCAATTTTCTATTTAACAAGAAGATCCTAAGGTTTCTAATTAGTTTGACTGTGTATTAATAACATTAAAATATCAGGAGAAATGGCCTGTGTGCACTGATATTTAAGATCCATTAGACACTGGTGATATTAATGAGAAATATTACATTTCCAGAGTGATTAGGCCATAAAAATTCTCTTCATGCCATTTGTTCTCATCTTCACTCTCATTCCTTATTTGGAGAAGGGGAAATTTGGAACATTCCTACATGAGCTCATCTCAAGCTCCAGTCATTTTTACCCTTGCTCACTTCACCCCAGTCTTACTGATATCTTATTGTTCCTTGTACACACCAACAAAATGTTGGCTTCATGGCCATTGCACTTGCTGTTTTCTCTGCCAGGATACCCTCTTGGTCTGCTCTCTCTCTTCAGTTGCTTGCCTGCAAAAAGTTCTCACTTTAAGAGGAAAGACCATGGGTGAGTGGGTTACAGTTAATCATAGTAGAAGGTAATTCTTGCTGCCTACTTTTGGGTTCCCCTAAAGCAGATACTGAGGCAATTTGAGTTTATTCAGGAGGGAACCTCAGAAAAAAATCAGTAGGAGAGTGAGACAAAGAAGGTAGCTAATAAAAGGTGCTATCAAGTCAGTTACCATTGTGGGCAACTGGGGATTAATCCCACTTGGGAACTGTGGGCAATAAACAATCCCAAGTAAGGGGTGAGGAAGCTTGAGCACTACTCCCAACACTTTTGTCCAGTAAAAGCAGTCTCTGGTAGCCAGAGAAAGCCTCAGACAGGAGGGAGTGATTGCTGGCCCAGAAACCAATGTGCAAAGAAATGCCAAGTGCTATATGGACAGGGCACCAATAGCACTTACCAGGGTGCCAGTGGAAAATATTTTTAAGTGTATTGTGCCCATTTAAAGGACTAGTGATTACATATATTTGGGAGGAGAAGTCAAGGCTTCCTGGAAGATCTGTCATTTGATGATCTGAGTCCATTAAGACTTTGAAGTTACATCAGTAACCATTACAAAATGGAGGCCAAGAGTCTAGGAAGTGGCTTTCCAGACAGAACAAAGAAGGTGAGTAACATAAAGGAGGTGAGAAAGTAGAGGTTCTCTGGACACAAGTGGGAAGAACTGCACATCACTAGCAGAAATAAAACCTGTAGATACTGAAATAGGGGGAAATATTTTTCATTATTTTAAGAAGAAGCTAAAAGTATTGAGGGAAGTGATTAGGCAAAAAGCAAAAATAAAGGGAACAAACGAGGGAGAAAAACAGGAAAGACGTGTCACTGAAGAAGCTCTACGAATGGCAAATAAGTTCATGAAAAGTTGTTCAACATCATTGGCCATGGGGGAAATGGAAATTGAGACCAATATAAGATATCATTACACACCTACTAGAAGAGCTAAAACTTAAAAATGGTGATAAATACCATATGCGGGCAAAGATGTGGAGAAACTGGGTCTTTCATGTATTGCTGGTAGGAATGTAAAATGGCAGAGCCACTGTGGAAAACAGTTCTTAACAAAAACCAAAAATGCTAAACATATATGTGCCATACAACCCAGCAATTGCATTCCTCAGAATTTATCCCAAAGAAATGAAAATTTATGTTTACACAAAAACCTACAGGCGATTGTTCATAGTAGCTTTATTTGTCATATCCCCAAACCAGAAACAACCAAAATTTCCCTCAATAAGTAGATGGTTAAACAAACTGTGGTACATCATACTGTGGAATACTTTTTATGATAAAAAAAGAGTAAACTATTGATAGATGCAACAACTTGGATGGATCTCTTATGTTAAGTAAAAAAAAAAAAAAAAAGCCAATCTGAAAGGGTCCCATACTGTATGATTCCATTTATAACGTTCAAAAAGGTAAATTGATAAAAATGGAAAACAGATCGGGGGTTACCAGGGTTAGGTGTGATGCAGAGGAGAGGGTTGTGTATGGCTAAGACTGGATAGCATGAGAGATCTTTGTGGTAGTAGAATGATTCTGTCTCTGTGTGATGGTCATTACAGGAATCCACACATTAGATTAAAACGAAGTAGGGGCGCCTGGGTGGCTCAGTCGTTAAGCTTCTGCCTTCGGCTCAGGTCATGATCCCAGTGTCCTGGGATCAAACCCTGCATCGGGCTCCCCGCTCCGCGGGAAGCCTGCTTCTCCCTCTCCCTCTCCCACTCCCCGTGCTTGTGTTATCTCCCTAGCTGTGTCTCTCTCTGTCAAATAAATAAATAAAATCTTAAAAACAAAAAACAAAAACTTCATCTTTAAAAAAAAACGAAGTAGAATTATACATACACGTGTACTCAGGTCCATTTCCTGGTTTTGGTATTATAACATAGTTATATAAAATATAACCACACAGGGAAACTGGGTGAAGTTTACATGGAACCTCTCTGGACTATCTTTTGTAACTTCCTGTGAATTTAAAATTATCTCAAAATAAACGGTTTTAAAAAAGATAATACCAAGAGTCATCAGCCACTTCATACAAGAGGATCTAAAAATGAACAGCATTGTTTAAACATGCCTGTAAATTCTCTAGTCTTGTTATGGAATAGTTTCCAAAAGTGTACAAGACCTGTAGGGCTTGTTAAATCTTCACAAAGCACACCCCTGTAAAGAGCACTCAGGTCAAGAAACAGAATGTTATTTCTTCCCTCCTGCCACTATCCCCCATCCCCACAAGGGACACCACTGTCCTTACTTTTAACAGCATAATTAAGTTTTGACAATTTTTGCATTTTGCATAAATGGACCAATTTATTTTGTTTTTGAGGATCCCAGTTCTTTTCAATGTACTGATTCCATTTTTGCATACCACAGTAAATCTTCCTCCTTGCCCTAAACACATATTTTAAGAAAAGAAGCAAGATGCCTACTCCAGGATTAGGTATTAAGTGATTCAATTGCACTTAATGATGTAAAAGTGATTTTCACCCCTGAATGCATGTCAAATGCATCCTATATATTTCCCTGTGGGCAGTGAGGGGAAGATGGATAGAGGATCAGTCCATGGTGAGATGAAGGAGAGGGAGAATTCTATGAAGCTGGGTTCTAGAAATGACTTTCAACTCAGTGAAATGCTGCTTTTCAAGATAATTAAGTGTGAAGTGTGATTATGTGTGCCTTCACTTTTTCAGTTCAGTGACAGGAAGTGAATCACCAAAGATGTTTTGATTGCCTAAACAAGATTCAATTTCAAGCTCATCTTGGTAATACGTATATGCTAGACGAAGACAGAATTCCTTTTTGAGAATTGACAGCTAATGGAAGTTCTCCAACCTGACAGGAGGGAACGTATCTGTCAAAGGGAAATGGAGGCTAATGGTATAGTCCCTTGTCTAACCTAGAGCCCTGGTCTTGTAAACCCCCTCCCCCACTGAGTTCAGGGACAGCTCATTTTGAAATGAAGGACCCTGTAAGGGTCCTTTTTGTCCTAAAGGCTGCTGCTATTTAACAAAAAAGATCCTTTCCCATGAAGCTAATATTAAATCAGGAAAGGTGTGACTTCATGACCATAAAACATTTCCAAGCAGATGAGAGGTTTTTGTTGATGTCTGCAAATAGCTATTAGTGAAACAGGATGAAGGTTTTGAGAGCTTTTTCTGTCATAGCCTGTAAAAGAGTTATATTTTACACCTACTGTAACTCTCTTCCACATTTGGGCTGCATTTGTTTTACAGGAATAAGGAATAACAGGAAATTGTAATTCGAGGTATACACCCATATGGTATAGTAAAATGCATCAGGGAGATAAGTTTCCAATTGAATCTTAGTCATGAAATCAAAACATCTTTGATGATTCACTTCCTCTCCCTGCCTCCACTGTACTCATGTTATAAATAGACACGTTTGTATATAATAGTGTTGGAAAGGAGTACTCCAATGTCAAATTTATACTCTGATTTTATTTTTAGGTTATCATTTTGGTGTGATATACTCACATAAAATAGTAATTACCGTTTGTAATCTACAGCCTCTTTTAAGATCTTTAACAGCTTAGTATATTTCATTTATTGTACTGAATATAATTTTGCACACTCCTACCCCCCACCCCTCCCAACCTTCCATGTGAAAAATTGTTGTGGCCTTTGAGTGACATACTCTATGCAACTGACAAGCCTAGGTTCCTGTCTTTGCTTTTTCCTTATTTTTCCTCCTTGATGTTTTGAAAGAAGTTGAATGAAAACAGGCAAAAGGAAATCCCACAGCAATGGATTAATTGGTACTAAACTTTCCTCATTATCAGGTAGATAACCAAGAGCACATTAGGAACAACCCTATATAGCACAAAGAAAAATGGTCCTGTAGAATACATTTTTTTCACTGCTTATCAGGGAAAAAATCTATTTTCAAAAAAAGAAAATCAATGTCAGTTCTGCTTTTTTACTGCTGCACTTTAATTGGAGCAATGGCAAATACAAGTTGGCCTTTTAAGACCATTGATTTCATTCCGAAGCATTACTATGTATAATATTAGCCACCTTCCAAATTCCAATAAAAGATGATAGTCAGTGGGATGAGATTTGTGATTCAAAAGGTTTTCCAATCGAGGAAACAGAGTAATAATTGAGAAAACACTAGTAGTCATTATCTTTTTATGATTACTATATGTTTAATCATTGCTTTGTGGGGAAAAAAAACTCCCACACCTTCTCCCGGTTCCTCACAGGGGCTTTCCTATAACAGAGCTCTATGGAAAACTGGGGCCCCTATAAGGAGTAAGCAACCCAGTCAAACAGCCACACAAAATCCAAGACATTTTCAGGATAAATTTTCAATTGAATGCAGCAATAGAAATTCCAAATGCATGACTGATTTGGACCAATAAAGATGTTGATGTTTCAGTTTTGTTTCTGTTCAACAGATTTTGGAGAATATATACTTTGTTCCAATATTTTCAGCCCTGTTAAATAAGTTTGAGTTTCATTTCAGATTCAATTAGTGCACTTTACAACACATTTGGCTGATTTTTTGTTTCATTAAGTATCTGCTTAAAAGTTAAGTTCAATGACCTTTCTAAAAGTTTGCATTTTTATAAACATCCGGAGGAAGAGTTTTATTTTAACCTAGCCATTGCTGAAATGTGTGTGTGTGGGAGAGAAACAAAGAGAGACAGAGACAAACAGAGACAGAGAGTGGCAGAGAGAGACAGAGAGGCAGAGAGAGACAGAGAGAGGCAGAGAGTAAGAAAGAATTTATGTGTATGAAAATTTTTTATCAGTGAGAACTGGGGTATTTTTAGATAATGTCGGAGTTAGGCTTCAGGGCTCCATCTCAAACAAAGTATCATGGTTTCAAATGCTTTATTTTAATCCATTAGATCTCACAGTTTATTTACACTCCTTAAGAACATTTTCTCTTCCTTATGCAAAGCTATGAGAACAAAAGAACCACAATAAAAATAGCTGGATCCAGTGTTGGCTCTTCTTGTGTACAAAGAAGAGAGCCACAACCCTCCCACACAGCCCTGAAAGACTGCTGGGCTTTATACAAAACTGCTGCATTTAGAGGTTTCTCGAAAGCGTTATTCATGTTTCAGTGACTTTTCAACTTTCCTTTCCCTTTTCCCTGCATTTCACTCTTTCTTATTAGGCTTTTCCATTTAGTGACATGAAAAGAAATTGAAGTTGTGAGCTTTGCGATACACAGCTTAGCTTAAAATAGCTCTTCCACTTTTAAACTGTATATAGAGGTTTATCTTATTTTTGACAAGATTTCACAAACATTCTTGCTCCTCTTTGTTTGACATTGGATTTTCAGTCTTTCTTCTGGAGGTTATGTTAGGATAGTACACAATATGTGAAACTGAGCTGAAATTAAGATTTTATGCCCCAGTCTTTTATTATACTATACTAGTGTTCTTAACATTTAAAAGCATTACATAATCTATACTTATTTTGGGGGGCATGCACTATATTTCATCACTAAGTTTATCACCAAAGCTTATGTCAAAATTTTATTATTATTATTTCTTTCTATAGAACTAAAATGTTTCAACTCAAGACATATTCTGCAGATTATGCTAAGTAAGTCAAGCAGGGAGAGACAATTATCATATGGTTTCACTCATATGTGGAACATAAGCAATAGCACAGAGGAAAATAGGGGAAGAGAGGGAAAACTGAAGAGGGGGAAATCAAAGAGGGAGACAAACCATGAGAGACTATGGACTCCAGGAAACAAATTGAGGGTTTCAGAGGGGAGATGGTTGGGGGGAGGGGGTAACAGGGTGATGGGTATTAAAGAGGGCACATGTTGTGATGAGCACTGGGTGTTATACACAACTGTTAAATCATTGAACACTACATCAAAAACTAATGATGTACTATATGGTGCTTAAATGAACAAAAAAAAATATTCTGCTTTTAGATGAAGCAGTTGGGAAGTGGAATATTGACTGTGACTCATTTAATGGAGACAGTTCATTAACTACTTAATAATGCCAATAATTCCTTGTTCATAAGGACCTCCTTTTAAAGAAAAATCAATGGAATGTCTTGTACATAAAAGTGTTATCGTTTAACATTTATTGATTGATAAAACTGAGGATGACTAAGAGATATCATTCAATAAATTCAACAAAAATAATTTGGGTTTACTGATCACAGAAGCATAATTTTGAAGCCTAACTTGCAAGTAGTATTACTTATTCATTTCACAAATGTTTGTGGTACTCAAGTACTCAACTTCTGCAAACACATTCAAATTTTTCTTTTCCCATTTGTCTAGATTCATCCCAGGGTATGACTCTGATATGTTACTCTAGACAGAGACACATTAAAAATGTAATGAGCTACTAAGTGAAGAAGAAACAAGTGATTAAAAATAGAACAACCATATGATCCAGCAATTCTACTTCTGGGTATATATCTGAAGGAACTGGAATCAGTATCTTGAAGGGATACCTGCACTGCTATGTTCAGTCCAACATTGTTCAGAGTAGTCAAGTTATAGAGACAACCTAAATGCCCTTTGACAAATGAAGGGATAAAAAAATGTGATACACACACACACACACACACACACACACACACACACACAATGAAATATTAATTAACCTTAAGGAAGAAGGAAATCCCGGGCGCCTGGGTGGCTCAGATGGTTAAGCGTCTGCCTTCGGCTCAGGTCATGATCCCAGGGTCATGGCATTGAGCCCCACATCGGGCTCCTGGCTCAACGAAGAGCCTGCTTCTCCCTCTGCCTCTCTCCCTGCTCAAGCTTTCTCTCTCTGTATCTCTGTGTCTCAAATGAATAAGTAAAATCTTTAAAAAAAAAAAAAAGGAAGAAGGAAATCCTGCCATTTGTGACAACATGGATGAACTTAGAGGGCACCATGCTAAGTGAAGTAAGCCAGACAGAAAAAGAAACATACTGTTTGGCATCAGTTATATGTGGAATCTTTAAAAAAAAAAGCTCATGTTTATAGAAACATAGAATAGAATGGTGGTTGCCAGGGGCTGGGGAAAAAGGGGAAATGGGGTCATGTAAGTCAAAGGGTACAAATTTTCAGTTATAAGAGGAATAAGTTCTGAGGATCTGATGCACAGCATGGTCACTATAGTTAATCATAGAGTATTATACACTTGAAACTTGCTGAGAGTAAATTGGAAGTATTCTAATCACACACACAAAGAGTTAAGTATGTGAGGTAATGGATGTGATAATTATCTTGATGTTCCACAATGTATATGTTTATTAAACTATCATGTTGTACACTTCAATATATATAATTATATGTGTTAATTATTCTTCAATAAAATTTTTTAAAAAGTGACCTTACCCCACTCTCAGTTCACAAGTCAGAAAAAAAAAAAAAAACAGAAAAACATGCTGGGACCTCAGTCACATGGATAGAGAAAGGGGTGAATCCATTACTTCTTTGTTCCCAAACCCCAGCAAGTTACACAGCTCTCTCAGAGCCTCATAGCACAAATATTTTTGATTTCTAAGGAGCAGTAGTAATAACTAATTACTTATTCATAAGAAATGCAAATCATTAGCTACTGGTTCATTCTTTAGATTTTTAAATGTCAAGTCAGAGGACAAACTGTGTTTACCTGGGTAAATGCTAACCCTGCAGCAGCTATATCTAGACCTTCCCCCACTGAACAAAGCCTTTTATACACACTAACTTTTTAAAGCCAGAGATATAAACAGTATTGGAAGGCAGTCTCCCGAACAGTCTTACAAAAGCATAAGAAGGTCAGATTATCTCTGGTATCTCTTTAGTAGTAAAGACAAAGAAAGTGATTTTTCTAGAAAGCTGAAAAAAAGAATAACTTCTCTTTGGAGAAAGAAGAGACACAAAAACTAAATGCAATCTGTGAACCAGGATTGGATCTTGGCCAGGAAAAATAACTGTATAAAGGACATTATTAATATGATTGAAGATATTTGGATAAAATCTGCTGATTGGATATTAGTAGTCTATCAATATTAAATTTACTGAATTTGATAATGTACTGTCATTAGTGAAGTGAGTGTCCTCATTCTTAGGAAACATACCCTTAAGATTCAGAGGCAAGTGGGCATAACTTCTGTAATTTATCCTTGGCAGTTCAGAAAAAAGCATGTGTGTGTGTTTGTGCTCATGCTGGGGGAGAGAATGAGAGAGAGAAAGATAAAGCAAATGTGGCAAAATATTAATAACTGGTAAATCTGAATGAAGGATACATGGCATTTCTTATACAATTCTTGCAACTTTCTGTAAGTTTGTAATTCTATAAAAATGGTAACATTAAAAAAAGAATACCTCCACTTTTAAAAAACGGCTACAACTCAAAACACCTTCCACATTATATGCTCCTCTACTATTAGTTGTTCCAGTTGTCAAGAGCAGCAATTATTATCTCCAAACTAAAAAAAATAAATAAATAATCCACATATGCATAGTAATTAACTGCTCCCCAGCTGAGGTGCAAGCCTGACCTTTATTCTCACAGTAGGAGATAAAACAGACTATCCACCAAAGCAAAAGGAGGTATGTGAATTGAACAACTCTTGTTCTAGTTACTACTGTTCATGACAAATCACTTTAAAATTTAGTGTTTTAAAACAAGACCAATAAATTTATCATCTCTCATGGTTTCTGTGGACAGGAATTGAGGAAGTACTTATCTGGGTGTTTTTGATTTGGGATCTCTGGGACAGCAAGAGATTGGAGCAGCTGGGGACTACATGGGCTTCTCTCCCTCTCTTAATGTTTCAGGGGCTCTCCATGTGATCTCTCCACAGGGGCTAGACTGGGCTTCCTCACAAGGTAGCCTCGAGGCAGCTGGACAGCTTATATAGTGGTTCAGAATTCTAGAAAACTGTCTAAGAGAACCAAGTGGAAGCTGCAACACTTTTTATTAAACAGCCTGAGCAATCCATGAGCATTCATTCCTTCTGACATAATCACAAGCTTGCCCAGATCAAGGAGAGGAAACACAGACCTCCCTTTTTGATGTTAGGAGTGTCAAGCTCACATTGTAAGAAGAGCATGTGGGATGATTTTATTACGGCCATCTTGAAAACTATACTCCATCATATCTTTTTAACACACACTTGTAAGATCACATGAGTACAGATGAGTTCATAACACTGCTTCTCATAGAAGAGGCCCAGAAAATTATGACCTATTCCTGGATCTGAAGTCCCAGGGCCCACAGACAGACAGATATCTGTCTTTGTATCAGATTGTCAATACCACTGCTTTTCGGTGTGTTTTGTTTCTACAATTTCTAAATTTCTAGTCCAAATATCATAGTCATTCTATTTAAAAGTGAAAATGATACCCTTGAATCACATAAGCTCTTTTAGTAGAACAATACAAGAAAGTAAGAATGGTCAATGACTTAATCAAGAGTTCTCCTGAAAACAGACTGAGGTAGGAGCTTAGGAATAGGTAGTTTACTGGGAGGTTTTCTCAGGTATCAGGAGTGAGGGGAACAGAGAACTTAATATGGATAGGGGGATATTCAATCCAACTGTCCATTATGGAATTGGTCACAGTTGTGGGAAATTGGAGCTTTTTGTAAATGAATACAAATAGAGAGAAATAATGATTCATCACTTTCAGTGGGTATCGATTACCCCCACACTTCTGATTAGGCCAAAAATGGTGCTGAGCATAAATCTAAAGACAAAACAAGTGTCACGAATATAAGTTCTTTATATATTTTGGATATTAATCCCTTATCAGATATATCATTTGTAAATATCTTCTCCCATTCAGTAGGTTGCCTTTTGGTTTTATTGATGGTTTCCTTCACTGTGCAAAACACTAGAAACACAAACAATCTGATTAAAAAATGGGCAGAGGACCTAAACAGACATTTTTCCAAAAACAACATACAGATGGCCAACAAACACATGAAAAGATCCTCAATATCATGCATCATCAGGGAAATGCAAATCAAAACCACAATGAGATTCACCTTATACCTGTCAAAATGATCAAAAATACAAGAAATAACAAGTGTTGGTGAGGATGTGGAGAAAAAGGAATGCTTGTGTACTGCCGGTAGGATTGTAAACCGGTACAGCCACTGTGGACAACAGTGTGGAGGAGGTTCCTCAAAAAATTAAAATAGGGGCATCTGGGTGGCTCAATCGTTAAGCATCTGCCTTCGGCTCAGGTAATGCTCCCAGGGTTCTGGGATTGAGCCCCTCATAGGGCTCCCTGCTCAGCAGGAAGCTGCTTCTCCCTCTCCCACTCCCCCTGCTTGTGTTCCCTCTCTCGCTGTGTCTCTCTGTCAAATAAATAAAATCTTTAAAAAAATAAATAAAATCAGGAACAAGGCAAGAATTCCCACTCCTG
The DNA here is from genome assembly GCF_009762305.2 of Zalophus californianus. Taxonomy (NCBI): domain Eukaryota; kingdom Metazoa; phylum Chordata; class Mammalia; order Carnivora; family Otariidae; genus Zalophus; species Zalophus californianus. The sequence continues at coordinate 102,634,041 of NC_045602.1, read as the reverse complement.
CTACTTCTATAAAAAAATTAAAAATAGAAATACCATATGATCCAATAATTCCACTACTGGGAATTATTTTGGGTATTTACCCAAAGATAATGAAAACACTAATTATGCGCCCTTATGTTTACTGTAGCATTATTTATAATAGCCAAGATTTGGAAGCAACCCAAATATCCATTGATTGATGAATGGATAAATAAGATGTGAGATATATATAGAGAGAGATATAGATGGATAAAGATGAGATCTTGTCATTTGTGACAATGTGGATGGACCTAGAGATTATGTTAGTGAAATAAGTCAGACAGAGAAAAACAAATAACATGATTTCACTTATATGTGGAATCTTAAAAACAAAACAAATAAACAGACACACAAAAAGCAGAATCAGACCTATAAATACAGAGAACAAAGTGATGGTTGCCAAACTGAAGAAGGGTAGGGGATGGGCAAAATGAGTGAGGGGGAGTGGGAGATACAGGCTTCCAGTTATGGAATGAATAAGTCATGGGAATAAAAGTTACAACATAGGGAATATAGTCAATGATACTATAACAGCACTGTATGGTGACAGATGGTAGATACACTTGTGGTGAGCATTGCATAATATATAGACACATGGAATCACTATGTTGTACACCTGTAATTAATGTAACATTTTGTGTCAACTACACTCAATTTAAACACACACACACACACACACACACACACACAAAACAAGTGTCCTTAGCTTGATAGCAACAGCTGCATCACAAGTGATTCTAAAGGACGTGAGGTGGCCCAGAGGCATCTAAAACACTTAAAAATGCTAAACAACTCATTCAACACTCTGAGCAACAAAAGGCTGCTTTTTTTTGCGTCAGGAAAATAGTTATAAAATATTAACAATTGTATTAAAAGTATTAACAAGTGTGGGGCACCTGGCTGGCTCAGTGGGTAGAGCATGTGACTCTTGATCCTGGAGTTTTAAGTTCCAGCCCCACACTGGGTGTGGAGATTACCTAAAAATAAAATCTTAAAAAAATATGTTAATCAGTGTGGTGTGCTGGGAGGCTTATTGCTAAATGTTCAGGAATTTTGTGAGACAGTTAAAACCATTATTAAACTTTAATTATATAAACTTATAATTAAATAAGTTATTTCAAAAACAAAGGTTAATAAGCACTCATAATTCATCACTTTCCAATTAGTTTACTACATTTGCTCTTACATATACTCTTGAGATTGTCTTTTGTGTCTATATGATGAAAATACTACCTAATGGTGAACTATTGCCCATCTCTGCCCAAAGTTATGTTCAGTGATGTCACACTGGCAACTTGAAATCAGCCATGGTATGACTACTTACAGGACAACCAGCAAACACTACAAATCAAGGCTTTGTCTTTAAAAACAAACAAACAAACAAAAAAACAGACTGTTAAACATTTACCAGTACCCCAACAATCAAACAATCATTTTTTGCTTGTTTTCATTCCTGCTACTTCCTGTTAACTCCTATCTCCTCCACCTCCATTCCAGCCACATCATATTTATGTTTATTGCCTCAAGGAATGAAAGATACAATAAAAGGAAAGAAACAACAAGTGTTTTCCAGACTTTTGAGTTTTAAAAGATTAGATCCTGTAAGGGAAAAAAAGAGCTTATATGCACAGATAATAAAATAGATTCAGGAGAAGGTAAGATGTACAAAAGCAAAGCTTACAGCTTACCCACTCTTCAAACCAAACAAGGGATTTGAGGGAAAGAAGGAGGAGGGGAAGGTGGTTATCTAAGAAAGGAAAACCATGAGATCTTAGGCTCAACTCTTTGGGACAGGATTAATAAAAACAAAAACAAACAAATAGGATAGATTTGGAGGAGGGAAGTAAGGAAGCAGGTAAACCTCCTTTGGTGAAATCCCAGGTAGTCAGCAAGACCCCAAGATAGAAATAAAAGCAGATTATGTCTAGACAATTGGGTGTCAGCTGAGACCATCCTAGACCAGCCTACTACAAGTCAACCACAACACATGTGAGTGAGCCTTCCTGAGATGAAGTGAGCCTAACCCAGATCCACAGAATTGTTTAGCAGGCATGGAGACTCAGCAGAAAATGTAAATGTTTATTTCTTAATACTGCTTAAGTTTTCGTGGTGGTTTGAAATTGTAGCATTAATGTGTCAAGGGATAACTAGTACACAGATTGAGGATGCTTAGTCAGTCTGCACCTCAAGATGTAGAAGATGAGAAACAAAGCTACAGCCAACATACAAAGGACATCAAGTCTTAACAAGTAAGAAACTATTTTTTATTAGAAGCCACTGATGTTGGGGTCCATTTGGTCCTCAGAACATCCTAGCCCATGCTGACTGATAACACATTCCTAACTGTGCTTGGTTCCTTGACTTCTGATTTATTTTTTCCCACAGGTTTATTTCTCTGCTTTCCATTCCATAGAAATTGGGTTTTTACATATCCACATATCCCCTATGGATATGAACATCCAGGTGTTTCTTTCTTGGGTATTCATCCTGAATTTTTCCTGACTTGGGGTCTTTAGATTCATCCCTTGCCCTTGTATTCCAAGATCTCTGGGCCACAAGACTGGGTTTTACCAAATTGAAAATTTGTGCGCTTTGTTTAGTGATAAGTGTTCACAAGACAAAGGCCAAGGTCATGCTCTCTGAAGTCATCTGTAAATTAACTTTACTATTCATTTACTTTCATTTTATTCACAAGAACATTTAAGGTATAGCACCAACCAACCAACAAAGCATGACTTTTCTTCTACTTTTTAAGTTGCTGGAAAATTGCTAAATCCTACTATGATATTTCAAATAGCTACTGAGCTAAATTCAAAAGAGCCCATTCATCTTCTCTAGAAAAATATAGGTACCATCAGAGCACTGTATAATGCTTATATTTATACGCTTACATTCAACCTATAAAGAGTAGTAGAAAGTTTTGAAAAGAATTGTCACGCTACTATATTTATTAACATGAAGTATCATTATTGCTTTAGAAAATATGCTTTGGCATTAACATTTTCCTCACTAACTGCAGAAATTAGTCTGTCCTCTCCTGAGTTCTCCTACCTCAAATTTCCAAGCTCAGGAGGGAGATAAGATACAAGGTTACCAGGTAACCCCTACTGCTGAGGAGAAAGCCAAGGACAAACACAGGGATGCACCTGGTTAGAAACCATTGCTGACTAAAGCTCCCATGCTGGTGGGAATGGAAATTGGTACAACCACTGTGGAAAACCTGCACTATCAATGGAGGTTCAACCTTTGCACCCCTGTGACTCAGCAACCTTATTCCTAGGTATATACTCAATAGAAAATATACATCTCCTTACCGAAGGACATGTAATGGAAAATTTATATCAGCATTATTCCTAACCATTCCAAGTTGGAAACTATCCAAATTCCCAACAGATGTAAATTGGAAAAAGATAAACTACGGTATATTCATACAACAGACTACTATCCTGCTGTGGGCACCAACATCCTACAACTACAACATCCTGAACTAACGAATTAACAAATACTAGGGGCGCCTGGGTGGCTCAGTTGGTTAAGCGACTGCATTCAGCTCAGGTCATGATCCTGGAGTCCCGGGATGGAGTCCCGCATCGGGCTCCCTGCTCAGTGGGGAGTCTGCTTCTCCCTCTGACCCTCCCCCTCTCATGTGCTCTCTCTCTCTCTCTCTCATTCTCACTCTCTCAAATAAATAAATAAATACAATATTTAAAAAAAATACTAATACCAAGGGGAAAAAACCCTCAAATGCAAAGGAGTATATACCATTATGAGTCCATTTTTTTGAAGTTTAAACAGAAGCAAAACCAATCTATGGGGTTAGAAGCCAGACTTTGTCATTTGTAGAGGATGGTGATTTGGAGGGGGCGTGTGGGGGGCTTCTGTGGTGCTGATAATGTTCTGTTTTCTGATCTGGGTGTTGATAACATGTGTGTTCACTTGTGAAAATTCTTTAAGTTGTACTCTTATGTTTTGTGCATTCCTCTATATGTGTGCCATCTTTCACTAGAAGGTTAAGGGGGAAAAAAAGACAAGAAAGAAAACAAAAATTACTGCAAATTATTTTTGTTCCTCTTGGTGATATTCCATGATCTTCCCACATATCTTTATTATAAAGCCTCCTAATATTGTTGACCTCTCTTTGTTGTATTTGTTCCAGCTGAAGTTTTATATTCATTTATGTGTTAACCTTGTACATGCCAAGGACAGTGCCTGGAACATAGTGGATGTTCAATAAATATTTTTAACTGAATGAATGGATGAATGAATGAATGAATGAATGTCTATGTTCTCATAACAATATTAGTCAAGGATTGTGTCCAGTTTTGCTCACCAATAAAACATGCCTGGAACAATTCCGGGAACATAGTGTGTTCTCAGAATTTTTTTTTTTTATTTTTAAAGGAAGGAGGAGAGGGAGGGAGGAAAAGAGGGAGAGAGAAAAAGTCCAGTTTCCCCAGGGGAGAGGAGACAGTTTGCACCATCTATTTCCACCATCCTGCCCATGAATTTTTCATGGAGAATTTATGATTTTTTTCAATGGTCTGATATTTTAGTCATTACCTCTCAAGTGAAGAAACATGGACTGACCAGATTATTATCAGATTTCTGAATGAGGGGCTCAAGCCAAATGAATTGGATACCTCCCCACACTGCTGCTTGTCCCCCAAAAGATAAGTATGGCCCTTGGGTCTCTGCATAGAGCTCTATAGCATTGACTGTATTGAGTGAGAATAATTATAAATAGCATCAGTATAATGGTAATATTCTGGAGCACCTGTGCCCCAGGCACCATGTTAAACCCTTCACATCTTCATAAAAGCCCCGGCAGATAGTTGCTAGTATCATTCCCATTTCAGAGATAATTTGCCTCTGACCTGAGAGCTAACATGGATTGGAATCTGCCTTTGAATCCAAAGGTCTCAACATACAGAGCATCCCCACCCATTAGAAAATAGCCAGTATTTACCAAGCTAAGTATTTTAATAATGATGGCAGGCAATATTTCTTGAGCATGTACAAGGTGCCAGATCCTGTTCTAAGTGCTTACATATCTTCTATGTCACTATTCACCATTGTACAGATGAGGAAACAGAGACACTTAGTCTCAGGAAATAACCCAAGATGGCCCAAATTGCAGATGGAGAGGCAGCCTGGCTCCAGCACCTACATTCCTAATCACCACACTCTGCCACCTCTGAAATGTTGTAACATTTAATCTGCTGCTTCTCTAACATGAGCCTGCATGGGAATCATGTGGAGGGCTTGGTAAACAGATTCGAGGACCCCATCCATAGAGCTTCTGCTTCAGCAGGTCTGGAATAGAGTCAAGGCTCTAAATTCCTAGCAATTACCCAGGCTTTGCAGATGTTGCTTGTCCAGGGACCACACTTTGAAGGGCAGTCATTTTATCCTTAAAGGACTCCCCCTGAAAGAGATGCTATCACCTCCCTGTTTTCAAGAGAGGCTGAAAGTTACATTATCTATGGCGTTTGACATATGGTAGGTGTCAATCCATGGGTTTTGAATACAGCAATGAAATGACCTGCCCAAGATCACATAGCTTAATGGCACTGTGAGGATTTACCTTTACTCTGTCTTATTTCAGAGACAGAGATTTTAAGGACATTCCAGTTTGCTTTTTAAGAATGTACCTTTTATATACTAAACAAGCAGGCCATCCAGGGAACCAAGGCTCACATATTCTCCATCTCCCAAAACATCTAGCATAGCTTCCTACCTATAAAAAGCACCCAGAAATCATTTGCTAAATTGCACTGTAGTTAGAACATGGTACTCTCCTCCACATTTCTCCCTGGAGTTAAGATTCCAGTAATTATGTTAGATTAGGAAATACTCGTTTGTTGTTTTCTTCAAGAGCCTTAAGTTTCCCTCATCTATCACAATTTAGTTTGCTTGCTACAGTTTCCTCTCATGTATATTTTAATCGTCAACAGTTATTTTTTTCATGTAGACTAATCCTGGAGGCCGGAGAAAATGTGTAATGGCTTCTCATTCATTCCTGTTTAACTTGAACAATATACTAATGTGATCAATATCTAGTTTGATTTTCACTGTTAGTAGAAAAAAAATTGGCATCTGATTATACATTTCCTGCGAGTAAGTGTAAGCTTTAATAATGCTTTGTTTTGATCACCCTCATGTGTGAAAATTAAGGAGACATTTTTTGAAAATGAAATCAATGCATCGAGGTAGGAAACCATTACAGGAGCCTTGAGTTCATACAGTTTACAAAGTTTTTGCACTGTGGCATAACTTGGAAACTGAGCTGAGCCTCTGGGGTTCTAAATAATGGCTTTATGGAAAATATAGTTTTGTACATTCTATGTCCAAAACTGATCCCACCACCTTCTGTTTTTCTCACTTGACCTAATTTTCCTTCCAGATATTTCCATTCTTATTCCTGGTACCAAGGCAAAGAGCTGAGGGTGCCACCCTCACTCCCTTTCCATCTTGCTCACCAGCACATCTCCTCAACCGCCCTGCCTCAAGCTGCACTGTCTCCATAGCTGATGCTGTTGGTGAGTTCCCAGATCCACTGGCTGTCTTTCACCATTTCTCTGTGCCCATTTTATCAGTTCTCAGTACCAGTTTGTGTTGCTTTGCTCCCAATGGTTTATACCTGAGGCCTTCTTTGGAGAGCTGTCCTGTCCTGGAATTCAGTACTCTTGATGCCTGGGAATTTATGTCACCCTAGGGTGGTCTATAGCCAGTGAGCGACTAGTACAGAAATATGAAAGGCTGATCCCCTTGCCTTCAAACAAAACAAACTCTAAGATGGAGTTTATGATCCAGAGTTCCTTGTGGAATAAGGTTGAGTCTAGGACTCACCCTGAAAGCTTACTCTTGCTTAGTCTCTTCTTCCCTGTCCTGCTTCCCTCACCCACTAAATGGTTTCTCCTAAGAGCAATGCCTTGGGAAATCACTTTCCATGGACCCCTTTGCCTCCAAGTCTGCTGCTAAACAACCTGATCAAGAGAGTCTCACTTGGATGACCACCTTTCCATTCTCAAAGCGATTGCTTTAGTTCACTGTTGATAGTAAGCACTTTCAATCACCATCTTAGCTTGTGACTCTTCCCATTTAGCCTACTGTCAGATGACCTCCCAATGTACATCCCTGCTCACGTCATTTCTCTGATCAAAATCCAGCAGTCATTTACTGTAGAATTAAGGATAAACTCCATGCTATACTCCTTGGCATGAAATTTAAAGTCCTCCACATTGTGACTCCAATCTACCAGTCATTGAACCCTGAAGTCATACAGAACTCCCCTCTGACAAACCCCTACCCACTTTCCCTGCTTCCTCCTTTGCTGAGAGCTGTTCCTTCCATCTCTTCCATCTTAAATGTCCTCCCATTTAATCCAAGTAACAAAATCCTGCCTACCAATTAAGTCCATGTCAAGTGTCTTTTCTGTTATGAATACTTTATTGATCCTCTTTTTATTAGTTTCCTATTGCTACCATAACAAACTACCACCACAAACTAATGGCTTTAAACAACAGACAGTTTATCTCACAGTCCTATAAGTTAGAAATCCAGGCAGCCTCGCTTGGGTCTTCTGCTGAGTATTCACAAGGAAAAATTCAAGGTGTTGACCAGCTGGACTCTTGCCAGAAAGCTTGGGAAAAATCTACTTTAAAGCTCCTTTGGGTTTGTTGGCAGAATTCAATTCTTCATGGTTGGAGTACTGAGGTCCCTGGTCCCCTCTATTGTCAAAGGCAGTTCTTCTAGAGCTTTGCTTCTCTTGGATGTCCCCTTCTGTCACATCTCTGCTATCTCTGGAGGAAGTTCTACACTCCTAAGGAATCATATGATTAGACTGAGCCCACCCAGATAATCCAGTTTAACTCCCCATCTCAAGGTCCATAACCTTAATTATGTTTGCAGTCTGTTTTGCCATGTAACATAACGTATTCATAGGTTACATGGTTTAAAGTAGGGACATCTTTTCTGCTAACCACAGTCCCCCCCCCCCCAATAAAAACAGTTTCTTCCTACTCTGAACTCCTATAGCCCTTTATATCTCCCTTACAGTAATTTTCCTCACATATAAAGTTGGAGTAGCTAACTTACTTCAGCTGTGCTTGCTACGTGCCAGGCACTCTCCTAAGCACTTTACATATATTGACTCATTAATCTTCATAACAAGCCTTTGAGGTCAGTACTATTACTATCTCCATTTCACAAATGAGTAAACTGAGATAAATTATAGACTAATAAATTATAAACTAATATATATGTGTGTATATATATATATATATATATATGAACTAATAAATTATGAAGTCAGGTAAAGAAAAGATGATGCTGTGTGTTTGTTAAACTGTTTAATTTTCCTTCCAGTGCCACAGGAAGACTGCCCTGCACCAAGGGCCATGTGACTGATCCGAGCCTGTGGAAAGTGATCAAAAGGGATAACAGTCACATTTCCTGCCTGGCCCCCTGCAATGTATAGCATGGTTTTCCATGCTCACTCTCTCTCTTTGGCTAGAAGCAAATGATATCAAAATGGCAGAACCATACCGTAAAAAGAACCTGGACCTCTGAGTCACCTCTTGCAGAAGAGAAGCCCAGTAGGTCCTCCTGACTCACACTGGACAGGGGCATGTGAGTTAAGTGACATTGTGTTAAATCACTGGGATTTCAGGGATCTTTGTTACAGCGGCTAGTATCACTTACTTTGATGAATACCCTAAATTTCAAACCTAGGAAATCTGGCTCCGGAGTTTGTGCCCTTAACTGCACTGTTATCCCTTCTTCCTTTCTTTTCTGAATAATAATGCTTATAAGATTGTTGGGTGAATCTAACATTCATGGAGATAACATAAGTGTGGTTTAATGAATTCATAGCATATCTTATATTGTGGTGATTTGAACACTTGTATTCTGTCTGGGAGTCTGCAGTCTGATGTCACTTCCCTTTCTACCCCCTGCCATACTTATGCACTGTTTAACATACAGATGATAGATTTGCTGAATTAAATTTAGAAAATGAGATTTTCTAAGTAAATTATTTCTATAAAATATATTTCAAAGAAAATATTCAGTGTACTTGAAAAAGTCACTGTCAAACATTAAGAAAGCATCCTGCTGACACAGAATCTGTACAAGTTAAAGGGCTCTTACCGTTTGTTTATACCTGCCAGGTGACACCTTCTCCTAATAAGTTTATCAGGAAGAAACTTACATTACATTGGAAATATCCAAATACAGTAAAGACTGTGATAAAATGTTTTACTTAATGATAGATGTGGTTATGTATTACAAATTCAGTGTCTTCCCCAAGCAGTGAAATAAAGAAGGTCTCTTTCCCTAATACTCAAGGGCATAAGATAGAACCCTTTTCTCTCCACCAGGAGAGCATTCAAATAAAACATTTATACACATTTCACTTTGGACTTTCTGTCATTTTACATATAATCTGGTGAGATTCATTTGGCAGGAAAACTAGCACAAAAGAAGGAGATGACTGAACTAATCCCACTATAATCCCCCTGCTTAACACAACAGACTCGAAGGAGGACCACGAAGTGGACTTCAAACCAAAGAAACAAAAATACAAACTGCTTGTTGCAATACCAAATGTTGGAAGTCTGCATAAATATATCCTGGAAGTGGCCTCAAAGTAATATGCTTCTAAAAAGCTTCTAAATGATTCTAAGGCCTCTAAATTTCATAAATCCCATCTTTTGTTCCATCTATCTGGCCTTCACCCATTTGCTGCCATCTTAGAATGTAAAGCCCTTTTCCATTTATATTCATGAAATATAGGTTTGCATATAAACACATACTTATATCTAGAAATACATTTATATTTTATTTTATTTTTTAAGAGATTTTTTTAATCTTTGTTTTTAGATTATTTATTTATTTGACAGAGAGAGAGAGAGAGATAGCGAGAGCAGGAACACAAGCAGGGGGAGTGGGAGAGGGAGAAGCAGGCTTCCTGCTGAGCAGGGAGCCTGATGTGGGACTCGATCCCAGGACCCTGTGATCATGACCTGAGCCGAAGGCAGACGCTTAATGACTGAGCCACCCAGGCGCCCAATACATTTATATTTTAAACGTTTGCAAACGTATACGTTATCACGGGTTGCCAAATTATAAATGTTTGCACAAATGTTTGTTTATCTGTAATGATGATGATGAATGCTCTGCCTCTAGGCCTCCCCTCTTCTCTGAGTTTCAGAACCAAATTTTGACTGCGCAGTAGGCCTCTCCCCAAGTATCCTATAGTATATGACTCTAATAGCCTAAAACCAACTTCATCATTTTCTCCCCAAAGTGCACTCTTCTGAAGACAATCCTAATCTAGCTGATACTCCTGTCATCCACCTCATAGCATGCTTTTATTTTTTTATTTTTATTTTTTTAAAGACTGTATTTATTTGACAGAGAGAGACGCAGTGAGAGAAGGAACACAAGCAGTGGGAATGGGAGAGGGAGAAGCAGGCTTCCCATGGAGCAGGGAGCCCGATGCGGGGCTGGATCCCAGGACTCTGGGTTCATGACCTGAGCTGAAGGCAGACGCTTAATGACTGAGCCACTCATAGCCTGCTTTTAAAAAGAAATCTAGGGAGTTAGCCTCCATCCCTCCACTTATCCATTCTCTCACACTTAAAAAGTTGCCACAGCCTTTAGAATCAACCTCAGAAATGTCCCTCTAAACTTTTCATTCATCCCTGCAAAAACTGCTCATTGAGTGTCAACTAGGTCCCTGCTCTTGTCTTACATGCAGATTACATTGTAGTGAGAGAAGTCAGAAAGTAAGCTAGAGTAGAGGAGAGAGAGAGAAAGACAGAAAAAGAGAAGGGAGGAAAGGAAATAAATGCTATGAAGGAAATGAAACAGTCATGTGATGGAACGTGGTGAGTAAGGTAGGTGCTACCTTGGGAAGGAGAGAAGAAAGACCTCTCCGAACACATGCGTGTCTGAACTGAGACCAGAGGATGGAAGAGAGACAGCCCTGGGACAGCCAGTAGAAGAGCTCTGGGCTAGGGGAACAGTCAGCACAAAGCTCAGAGGAGGACACTGCTTGGTGAGTTCAGGAAACAGGAAAACCAGAGTGGATGAAGGATGATGACTAAGGGGGACAGGAGTGTAGAATGACATCAGGGAGGTAGGCAGAGTCAGCTCATGGACAGCCTTCCATTTTATGTCTATCACCAGGGGAATCTATTAGAGAACTTTAAGCAGGGTGCCATATGGTCTAAATTATGTTTTTTCAAGAATGACTTGGGCTGCTCTCTGGATAAAACCACCTCTAATCTACCCTTTATTTCTATTGATTTGCCTTACTTGGGAAATAAATGTGAGAACAGGAGAAAGTTAGAGCCTATTACCATCATTAAGGCTAGGAATGGTATTGGCTTAGCCTAGGGTTTCTGCAGCAGATGTAGTGAAACACTGCTTGATTTGGAACATTTCTGCATAGAGAACTCAGAGTACTTGCTAATGGAATTGCTTTCTGTGTGTGTGCTTGGTTAGGTAGGTGAGGGGACAGAGAGAGAAAAGGGAGAATTGGGGATGATGCCTTCATTTGGGGCCTGAGTAAATAAATGCCCTCCCCCCACCCCACCCTGCCATGACCCCTGCTTAAGTTCAGATTCTCTATAACTCAAGCCTGGACAAAATTGCAGTAATGTCTCCATTTTTTTTCCAGTGGCCCATTCTCCCCACCCAATCCTCTTCAAAACATCCTCTATGTTATCCTGTAAATCTCAGAATCATTTCCCTTAAAATTTGGATCAGTCAAGATATGGTTAGGAAAAAAGAATCCACACTAAGTATTGTCCGAGAGGATTTAATAAAGACAACTTTTTACTCAGATCACAAAGGGGACATTGTCATTTCTAGGGTTGGGGCAATCTAGATCATTCATATCTGAAAAATGCAGTTGCTACCCTGAAGGCTGGGATACATAGAAGGAAAAGAGAGTACCCCACAACCTAGTAGTTTGGAGAGGCTCCTAATATTCTAGGTTCCAGCCCTAATATTCCCTAAAGCCATCAGGTTTTTTAGAACCTAGTCACCTTTGCATGTGTCACTAACTCTATTTGGAATTTCATTCCCCCTACACAGGAACAGCAGAAAGTCACCCTCAATTTCTCCAACCTGAGTGCATCATTGTCTTCTTTGACAGCCTTGTGATTCCATAGCTCAGTATCAACATGGATCATACTGGATTACCATGCATCTATGTACAGCTATCTCACCCACAGGACTACAGATTTCTTGCAGATAAGAATTATGTCTTGAAGATGGGGTGTCTGGGTGGCTCAGCCATTTAAGTGTCTGCCTTCAGCTCAGGTCATGATCCCAGGGTCCTGGGATCAAGCCCTGCATTGGGCTCAGCAGGAAGCCTGCTTCTCCCTTTCCCACTCCCCTTGTGTTCCCTCTCTCACTGTCTCTCTCTCTCTCTGTCAAATAAATAAATAAAATCTTTAAAAAAAAGAATTATGTCTTGAAGAGTTCTTAGCACCCCTCCAGAGATGTTTGTTAAATTGATAGTAGCACAGACAAGCTCGAGGATCCACACTGATTTAGACAGCTTTTTGAAGTTCCAATTGGAACTTCAAATTCTATGCACCTCACCACAAAAGGATACAGAATAAATGGGGGGTCATTTTACATGTATGACGTCTATATCAGTTCATTTTACGCCATTACCTCCTAAACTTTGTGGTTAGCTCAGCATTCTGTGGGTTGACAGTTTTGGCTGAGCTCAGCTGGGTGGTTCTTCTGGTCTCACTAGGCTCACCCACACATCTCTGGTCAGCTCTGGGTGGGCGAGGGGCTAGCTAGTCTAGGATAGCTTGTGTCTGCTCTGTATGGCACCTTCCTCCAGCAGGCTAGACCAGGCATGGTTACTAGACCAGTTCACTCTCACTTCTGCTGCAATCTCTTATCTCAAGGAAATCACAAGGGTAGACAAAACTCAAGAAGTGAGGAAATTACCCCATCTTTTGGTGGGAGGAGATTCAGTCCTGATTATGGTGAGCCAGTTCTAAGCCTTAGCCTCAAGAAGCCTTGAACACTCCTGCTCACTATCTCTGTTGAGACCCTGCCACCACCATGAGAGAAAGCCTCATGGCTTTCCAGTTGTTCCTACTGAGACCATCCTAGACGAGTCCACATCTGCCCACTCTCAAACTGCAGCAAAGACCAAGGCCAGAAGTGTAATAATAAATTCTTATGATTTTTAGCCACTGAGTTTTGAGGTGGTTTGTTATATATCGATAGCAAACTGATAGAGAACTTACTACCAACCTGCCATGACACTGACCCGTATGCGGCTCCAAAAGTAATCTTTTAGTTGTTGTTTTATTTATTGTCGAAGATCTTTCCTTGAGTTACTCATTTATACACACAGTCTCTCTCTTTCGTTCTCAGCTTTCCAATATCCAATTCCGTTTTTGTTTTCATGCTTTTTGAAAGGGAATATAGCTTAAAGCTAGGGTCAGCTATGTTACCTATTCTCATCACCATCAATGAGCAGAGCACAGCCTCCGCAGCCAGAGGTTGAAGGTTGGTTCTGACACTGACTAGTAGTATATCTTTGGGCGAGTTTATCTGTACAATGAAGATAATGATGCAAACCTAGCATGCCCACATAAAGCTGTCCAGGTTGTGTACTGCACAATTCCAACTGCCACCAACTGTTGTTCTCCAGTACATAAGCTTCATGGCTGGACATGGCAGCCATAGGTTGTTTGGGGTAAATACATACACAGTAGGCATTTATTAAGGGTTAGCTTTCCTTCCTTCTGTCTCCTCACTTCCAGACATAACATTAAAACCTGAAACAACTGGCACTCCATGTTCTAACCCAGGGATTAGCAAACTATGGTCCACGGGCCAAATCTGGCCCATTGTGTCTTTTTGTAAATAAAATTTTACTGGAACACACCCACACTCATGTCAATGGCTGCTTCCATTTTACAGTGGCAGAGATGGGAGGAATTATAACAGCTCATACAACCCATAAAGCCTAAAGTATTTATAATCTGGCCCTTAGAAATAACCTCTTTATACCTCAAATCTTTATTGCACATAAAAAGCAGTTGGAACTCGTGTTTACAACACAGATTTTTTGGTCCCACTTGCCAGAGATTCTGACCCCATAGATCTGACTGAGGCCCGAGTAGCTGCATTTCTAACAAGCACCCAAGTGGGGCTGCTACTGCCAGTTTAGGCACCACACTTTACAGAGCGCTGCCCTAACCATCTGAGCTAATGGAATTGTACTAAATTCTTATTCTTAATATGGCAAGGTACTAATAAATTTAAAACATAGACAAAAACTGAACCCATTTTGTGGGGTGCCTTAGGTATTGACCAATTAATAACCGTAAGCCATTTTAAGTACAAGTTTCCATACAGATAATTCATGTATATTCACAGGAGGAAAAAGTTAATCTGGGCCAAAGACAGTAACCAACCACCAGCCAAAGTCAGAAATTAAAACACACGCACAAAAATAAAGAATACATATTAGGCTGTAATTATTAGCCGTGTACAAAATGAAAAATCCATCTTGAGGTTTTCCTAAATTAGAAGGTTTCCTCCTCCTAATTGTGCCATTTGTCCAATTCTCTCGAAAATATCTAATAATGGTGTGCTAAGTAACAACCACATACTCCACAGCTCAAAATAATTTATATTTTTCCCGACTAATAACAGATTGCTGATGCTCTTCTGGCAGTCCTCAAGCGTTCAGACTGATCACTAACGAAGCAGCTTACTTAAGATATGCCAGGTCAGATCTGTTGTGATCCAATGAATGATATTTGAAAATCATCCTACAATGAGCCTTTATAAATTATTATAATTAAGCTGGTTGTTATTAGCCTGCCCTTCTTTGCTCTCTAATTTAATTTCCTTCAATGATTTCTTTCTTCTACCCATCTTTCTACTTCAGTGCTTAAAATTAAAAGAGCAAATCACTTCCTTTGAAAATTGCATAATGTACCTTCTTCATTTTATCTTGATCATTGAGATCATATTCCTTTTATTGGTAGAAAAGTGATCCAAATATTATTTCGAGTCTATTTTAAATATGGAATCAGCCTCAAAGAGCAAGAGATTCTTAAATGACTGTGGGAGAATTTACAGTCACTTAGGTTTCCAGTTCAAAGGTATAAAGTTAAAAGTAAATGCTAGCTTCCGTAACGTGGGACCTTAGAGGAAAGACTGGAACAAAAATCCCACACACTCCATGTGCAGATTCAAAGATTTATGAGCTCTTACAACTAAACACACACCCACACACTCCAATGGAATTGTCCTTAGATCTCAAAATGTGTTCCTGAAATAAATCCCTTATACCAACTGGAGTATTACAATAAAAAAGTGCTTTGGATGGAGAAAAATCTGGTTTACCTCCTGGTTCTACCTCTGTCCTTTCTTTCTTTCTTCCCTCCTTCCCTTCTTCCTTTTGTTTTGCTGCAGTTCCTTGAGTAGTTTTCCTAATTTACTGGAGTCATAGGTCTTTCAGCTTTAAAACAGAGACTGAAAATTCCTACCTCAATAAATTTCATAAGTTCTGCTGGGATCAGGGGTTTGGACTGAACCAGTTGTCTGCAATTTTACTTTTCCCTTTCTGCTTTTACAGATTTTCCAAATTTTCTACCGTGGACAAACATTTCTAGAATAAATTTGAGAGGCAATATATAGCATAGGATTTAGGAGCATGGACTTCTTCAGAGTGTCTGGGTTCAAATTTTGTTCCACTGTTTACTAGTTGTGTGACATTAGGCAGCTAAGTAATCTATTCATGCCTTGGTTTGTCATTCTGAAAAATGGGACTACAATAAGCATCCCACCTCATTGGATTTTTTGAGAATGAAATTTAGTGAAAAGTGTATGGAAAATGCTCAAGAAGTGTTAATCAACATCATTACCATCATCATTTTGTTACCTTGGTGATTATAAAATAGAGTGTTATTAATTTAATCTTCTGGGTTGTTGGCATATATCTTACTATAATGTAGAACCCAATTCCTATTGACTACGTTCTCTACCTCTGGGACATTCACATTTACATTCTTTTCATAATGCAAAAAGAGTTTGATTGTATGAATGATCCAGCTTTCTGGGGCCACCTCCCAAACAATTGCTTGTTTTTGAATCCTTGTCTCAGGGTCTGTTTCTGGGAGTTCTCAGACTAAGACATATACTTAATGCTGAGAATGCTAAACCTAAAATTCATAGCAGACTACCTAGCAAATAGAGAAGAGTCCAGTGGAATGAAACAAGTATTACTTAACTCTGAAAAGCAGGACTTGAAAGCAAAAATGACTTGTTCAATAAGTCCCTGTGTGCAAAGAAAGGTGGGGGTGGTGTCAATTTTGATTTTACCAGTGGTTCTAAGATGTAAACTAACCACCAGAGATCACAATGAGTGGAAATATCATAAGGACTTTGCTTGGAGCACTTGGTACTACTGTCCAGTTAAAAAAGCAGATGTGAATAGGAAATTCACAAAAGTAGAAAGAGATGGGTTATCTGTGGAAGCCATGAAAAACACATAAATTTATCATGAATTTAAATTCCTCTAAAAACAAATGCCTGATTTTTCTTCTGGCAGTATTGAAATTTATAAAACCAGACTGACCTTCTTTCTGAAAACAATTTAAAATGCTAGCTAAAACATAAATAAAATATTTTTAAATGTAAGCATGAGTGGGAGAGAAAGTGTGGAATTCTCAGGGGCTAAACACTGAGAGCAGAAATCCAGACAGGCCAGCAAAGACTCAAGGCCAGCTTCATGCTAAAGGCATTTGCAAGTCCAATAGAACTTGAGAGTAGGTGGCTTTCACAGCCTGTTTTGGGACAAGGTTGGCTGGGATCAGGAGATGCCAGAGCTCACCCATGTAAAACGGGGTCCACAAAGGACTACTCTCAGAGTAAAGATAAATGAAGAAAAACCTGTCCCTGCTGCCTAACCCCTCCCAACCCTCTCATGCTTCACGCCACATGAATCAGCAAGGAAAGTTGATTATCTTGGACCTTGGCATTGGGTAAGAAAGAGAAAACATCACCTGAGAGATTATAGTCAGAAAACATTCCTCTGAAAGGTTTGCAATCCAACTCACATTAACTGAATAGTCTGAAAAACCTCAAGGCTGAGAATTTAAAAGCTTACAGTTTTACTTTTAGGGTAAGATTAACTGCTTTAATAAATAAACCTTGAAATATGAATGGCTCACCCACTTCATTACTTATTTATATCATGTTCAATTGCCAGAGAATGAGGGCTGGAGACGAGGAGCTCTCCAACAGAGGTGACTCTGTCTTCACTACATGTCTTATAAAGGCTTCCTGAGCATCTGCATCTACCTGTCAGGGAAGAGGGAGATGATTCTGTGTGGGGATGTTCAGAGTAGAATATTAAAAATGGCCTCCAGTGAATCAGGTCTCCCTTTGCCTTTGCCCCTTCACATTGTGACTTTGGAGCTCCTCGCATGTAAAGTTGGAATCTACTTTTTCACCCTTGAATAAGAATTGACTTATTAAGACATGTGTTAACGAACAAAATGTAGTGGAAGCAACATTCTGGGGCTTCTGAGCTCAAGCCTTAAGAGGGCTGGCAGTATCCACATTTTCCTCTTGATAGACCAATTGCCATGTCCAGACAATCCTGCTGTAAAGAAAGGCTGCATAAAGGCCATGAGAAGTGGGACTTCACATGGAGAGACAGGCCACAAAGGGTAGAATCATGGCACCCCAGCTCGTAGTGAGTGACCAGGCCTCTGATGTATGATAGAGACCATCCTGGGCTTTCCAGCCCAAGTAAGTTCACAGCTTAATGTAGCCACATAACTGAACTAGTAAAAAAACTGCCTAGTCAACAGACAAACTCATAAGAAATAATAAAAGTGTTTCTTGTTTTATGGCACTAGTCTTGGGAGTTATTTGTGACATAGCAATAGGTAATTAAAATGGGTGTTCATTCAGTGGCAAGATGTTTATTGGCCAAATTTGGAAAGGGATGCCTCACTCCACCCACATTCCACTGTCAAAAATTCAGGATCAAGGCCTTACCCAACTCCAAGGACAGCTGAGAAATAGAATCTAGGTACATACTTAGGATGAGAAAGAAAATGTTCTGGTGAACAACTAGCTTGTTTCTACCACAGAAATGGTCCCTGTTCCATAGTTCCCAAGCACATAGCATAGGCAGAAATAGTGTCTGAAGGAATTTACCTTTATTTTAGACTTCGAAGAATTAGAACAAAGTTCAAAATAAGCCTAAAGACAAGAAGAAGACACAGCTCTGGCTATTACAGCTTTTTAATAAGAACGTAAGAAAATGTTATGTCCAAAAATCTAAAAATAAAATAATTCCCCAAATAATGATGTAGCAACACTGACTCAAAAGTAATAGGAAATGTGAGTGGCCTATAACCAATAAAGATAAGGAATCAGCACTTAAACGCTTCTCGACAAAGAAATTCCCAAATACTGACAGATTAGTGGGCAAGTTCTAACAAACATTTGAAGAAATGATAATTCAAATATTAGTCATACTCTTCTAGAGAATAGCAAAAGGAAGAATATTCCCTAACATTTCATGAGGTGAGTATAATCATGTTACAGAAACCAAACAAGAAGCTCAGGGAATGGAAATAAAAAAAAAAAAAAAAGATTTTATTTATTTGGCAGAGGGAGAGAGACAGCACAAACAGGGATAGCAGCAGTTAGAGGGAGAGGGAGAAGCAGGCTTTCCACCAAGCAGGGAGTCCAATGTGCTCAATCATGACCAGAGCCAAAGGCAGATGCTTAACCGACTGAGCCACCCAGGTGCCCCAGGGAATGGCAATTTATAAGCACATTTTCACTCATGAACATATGTATAAGAATCGAAAGAAAATTTTAGCAAGCTGTTGAGCAGAGTAAAGAAAAGATAATATATCATGACGAAGTTGGATTTATCCCATAAATTTGGGATTGGTTTAAAAAATAAATGTATTGGGGCACCTGGGTGGCTGAGTTGGTTAGGCATCTGACTCTTGATTTTGGTTCAGATCATGAACTCAGGGTGGTAAGACAGAACCCTCTGTCAGGCTCTGCACTGGGCGTGGAGCCTACTTAAGATTCTCTCTCTCCCTCTTCCTATGCCTGCCCCCCAACAACTCATGCATGAGTGTTCTCTCTCTCTAAAAGAAAAAAAAAATTATTTGTTTACTACATTGACAGACTGAGAGAGTCTAGTTTCCAGGTTGGCATGTAAGGAGCTTGAAAGTCATCACTTTGTCCTAACAATAAGTAAAAAGTTGAACAAACTGAAAATCAACAACTCTTCTTAGATCCATCAGAGAATTGAGGTCACAGGGCAAAGTGCTGCCCTAAATACTGAAGACAGAGACAAGGCAGGTGGAAAGAATCACAACATACAGCAGCAGAAACCTCCTCTAGAACCAGTTCAGGGGTAGGAAAACCTCAACTGCAATTGATGAATTGTTAGAGACTCAGTGTGGATAAAACTGAGAGTTAAGACCTCCAGGGACACAGGTGTTTTTTGGGAGGCAGGGTGGGGTACCACACTTCTGTGAGTTTTACCTCCTAGAGCCCTACCAGGTTCTCATAGTGAAGATAGGAAAAAAATCCCCTGGGGCTTCCAGTAGCGGAAGGGAAAAGTAGCCATTTTGAAATACACCAGATCATCCTGTTCTGGCCCAGGAAAAACTATTCAACCAGAGCCTAATCTTTTGGATTTCATCAGAGCCTAACTGGCCTGGAGGAAGGGAAATACCGATCTCCAATCCACTCTAGCCATTCTGTCCCATGGAAGTGGGGCAAAAAGTACTGAGAGGCACTTGTGAAGTTCACAGCTCAGGGCACAAGCTCATCAAAAGACAGACCTATCATAGAATTACAGAACATTCTCCTCCCCCTCACCTTACCATCAAATCACAAAGGCCAGTTTACTGCAGTTCCTTTACCCAGTACATCATGTCCAGCTTTCACCAAAAAATAACAAGACATAATAATGGGGGGAAAAAGGCACAGTTTGAAGAGACAGAGAAAGTTTCAGAACCAGAGTCAGATGTTGTGGTTAGGATGTTGGAATTACCAGAGTAGCAATTTAAAATAACTATGACTAATATGTAAATGGCTTTAATACAAAAAGTTAGCAACATGTAAGAATGGATGCATAATGTAGGCAGAAAGATGGAAATTGTAAGAATCAAAAAATGTTAGGGATGAAAACACTTCAACAAATGAAGAATGCCTTTGATGGGCTCATTAGCAGAGTGGACATGGCTGAGATAATCTGAGCTTGAGGATATGTGAATAGAAACTGAAAAGCAAAGATTAAAAAAAAAAAAGTCAAAAAGAACAGAATATCCAAGAATGGTGGGACAACCACAAAAGTAATAATATACCCATGATGGAAACACCAGAAGGAGAAGAGAGAAAGGAACAGAAGAAATATGTGAAGCAATAATGACTGAGAATTTCCCCCAAATTCATGTCAGACATCCAACCATAGATTCAGGAAGCTCAGAGAACATCAAACAGGAAAAACACCAAAAACCAAACAAATAACAAAAATGCTACCCTGGGCATATCATATACAAACTGCAAAAAAATCAAAGATAAAGTCATGCTAGAAGCCAGAGGAAAATGCCTGCTCCTTACCTATAAAGGAGCAAAAAAAATAGTAATACCAACTTCTGAGAAACCACGTAAGCAAGTAAAGACTGGAGCAAAAGATTTAAAGTGGTAAAAAAAAGACCACATCAACCTACAATTCTGTATTATGCAAATTTGTCCTTCAGAAATAAAAGAGAAATTCTTTCTCAGGCAAACAAACATTGAGGAAATTGGTTGCCAGCAGAACGGCCTTGCAAGAAAGATAATAAAAAGTTCTTCAGAGAGAAGGAAAATAACATAGATCAGAAACTCAAATTTACATAAAGAAAGAAGAGCATCAGAGAAGAAAGAAGGTCAAAAAAGGAAATAAAGAAAAATATGAAAGTAATCTCAATAGATTTAGAAAGGATGGTGCATGAAATTATGTTTATTATATTTGTTTAAAACATTTCTGGACAGAAGCATCTGGGTGGCTCAGTCGAGTGTCCAACTCTTGATTTTGGCTAAGGTCATGAGACAGAGCCCTGCATTGGGCTCCACGTGGGTGTGGAGCCTGCTTGAGATTCTCTCTCTCCCCTTGCCTCTGCCCCTCCCCTGCTTGCACTCACTCTCTCAAAAAAAAAAAAAAAAAAAAAAAGCCTGCCATCACCACTTCTGTTGAATGTTATCCAGAGAAGAAAATCAAGAACGAACTATAAAGCTAAGAATCGGAAGCAAAGAAATTAAGTTGTCATAATTCAGAGCCGATGTGATTATCTATAGAGACCCCTGCAAATCTACAGGTATATTATCATAATGAATAAGGGACTTCAGCAAGTTTGCTGGAACAAAACCAATATGGAGTATTTAATTGTATTTCTATAAACCATTAAGAATAGTTAGAAATCATGATTAGCCAAAAAAACATTTAAAAAATTTATTACTAGGCCATGACTTTCCACAAAACAGATAACTACAATATTGATTGAATTTATTTTGTTTTTTTTTAATTTTTTTATTATGTTAATCACCATATATTACATAATTTGTTTTGGTGTAGTGTTCCATGATTCATTGTTTGTTCATAACACCCAGTGCTCCATGCAGAATGTGCCCTCCTCAATACCCATCACCAGGCTAACCCATCCCCCCACCCTCCTCCCCTCTAGAAACCTCAGTTTGTTTTTCAGAGTCCATCATCTCTCCTGGTTCGTCCTCCTCTCTGACTTACTCCCCTTCATTCTTCCTCTCCTGCTATCTTCTTCTTCTTTTTTTTTTCTCAAAATATGTTGCGTTGTTTCAGAAGTACAGATCTGTGATTCAACAGTCTTACACAATGATTGAATTTATTTTGAATCTATACATCTATTTAGGAAGAACTGACACCTTACCATTATTGAGTCTTCTGATCCTTAAAAATTGTATATCCCTTCTTTTATTTAGGTCTTTTCTAATTTCCCTCAGCAACGTTTAGAGATCTCATCATAAAGGTCTATTACATGTTATCTTATAAAAGTTACCCTTAAGTTTTTCATATTTTTATGCTATTTTTTATGACACACTTCCATTTAATTTTCCAGTCCATCACTGTAATTCCTAGTCATCACTAAATTAATTCACTTATTTGCAATAGCTTTTGTTCTGTTTATTACAGAGATAACATTATATATCAGCAGAGAAAGGTAAACATGTTAGCAATTATCCTTATGAAAAAATGAAATTAAATCCTTTACCACACACACACAGACACACACACACTCAATTCTCCACGATTAAAAACTTTAGCGTGAGAAGCAAAACTGTAAAATGCTGAAGAAATGTCCAAAAAACCGTATCTGTGATATTGAGATTATAGCGAAACTTCACTGAGGAAGAAATGTAATGAATTTGGATATATTAAAATTAAATTTTCCTGATGATCATAGAGAAGCAGCATATAGAATAGGGGTTGGGATCTCACACTCTAGAGACTAATGCCCAGAGTCTGAATACTGGCTCTGCTATAGACTACCAGTGTGAATAGGGGGAAATTACTTGTACTCACCACCTCTCTTTCCTTAAAAGGTTAGGTTAGTAATAGTACCAATATCAAAGAATTGATAAGATTAAATGACTTACAAGAGAATTGTGTCATATACCTATGTAAATGTTCATAAAATAAATTTTATAAAAAGAAATCAGTGAGAATGAACACTCAGTTTGAAAATTTGGAGAAGATATTTGCAACAAATACAACTGACCCAAAGTGTTAGAATGTCTACTACCCAACCATCCATCCGTATATCCTCTTCACACAAATCCAACTTAAAAAGACAGTAAGCAAGGGACATAACAGGCACTTCACACAAAAGGAAACAAATACTTTAAGGACAATTTGTCATTGTTAAGGCAAGTTGAAGATGCTCATAACTTGTAACCCAGTAAGTTCACTCTTAGGAATACACCCTGGAGGAACCATTATACCTGCACTTCAGGAGAGCTATATAATAATGTTTACAGCACTGCTAAACAACACAAAAGACAAATTTCTACCCATAGTAATTGGATAAAAAGTTGTGTAATTCAATTTTTAGTAAAACTGAACAGTTAAATATTATCTGGATGAATCTCAAAAATAAAATGGTGAGCCAAAAAAAGCAAGTCACAGAAAAATACATTTAGTTTGAATCCACTGATACAAAGTTAAAGACATGCAATATAAAACATGTTGTTTGGGCACACAAACATATGTGGTAAAATAAAGAAAAACAGAAAAATGATACACCATTTCCGCGAATCACCTGTGATAGAAATGGCAGGAATGGGATTAGAATGGTGCAAGAGGCACTTCAATTTTAATAGAAATGTTCTGTCATGTCAGGTGACTGGTACACAAGGCTGTCATTGCATTATTATTCTTTATCTTCTCATGTTTTATACCATTTTCTTTTTGCTTGATTAAAAAAACAAATACTGAAGTCATCACTTGTAGAATTATGATGTACAATTTTTAAGTGACCATAGGAAGAAATAAGGAACAAATAAATTTCAGATCAACATAAAGGGCAAGAAAGAGAAAACAGAGAAATCCAAAAACACCCAAAGTCGTCAAAATAGAAAGTGGTGCAGCAGGGTTGCAGGGTTATCTCATAGTCAAAGAAAGACGAAAAACGAATCTCATAGAAAAAGGATGAAGTGAAGTGAAAGTTTATTAAGATCAGAACATAAAAGAAAAGCTTAGAACCAGAGGAGTCCTGAATAGGTTGCCACTGAGGGCTTTTATAGTCGGTTTTTCATAGAAAACTGATGGGGAAACTTGATAAATTTCTTGTCAATATCATGGTGGATTTGTGAATATCACATCTATATTTAGAACAAACATTGTGGGCTTGTAAGTATCATGAGCGCAAACAAGGTGTTCTTGTAAATATCATGTCTATTTCTCCACAGCTGGTATTTCTGCGAGCCTGGTTATGTAGCTCCCTGCATCAGTCTATAGTCACATCACCCCTATTTGTCTCTCCCTACCTAGCCCTGCCTGTCCCTTACTCAGTGGCACAAATAAAATTAACCAAAATAATCATAATAACTATTTTTAGTTAAATTTGTTTATTTGAAGACAATGATTCTCAGATTGTTTCAAGAAATAAAACAAAATTCAACAATATGGAGAGGTATATTCCACAATATAAAAACAAAAATGAAAAATGTTTTTTTTAATATACAGTAGCCAAAATAAAAATTTGAGACAAAGTTTTAATTTGGACAAAGGGGTTTATTCTATTTTCCAAAATTACAAAAAGCTCATTGAGAATAATATAGTCATGAATCAATAATCTCACAATATACAATTGTTCCCAATTATTCGGATATTTGTGAGTTTGCTTACTTGTTAAATTTTATTTGTAACCCTAAAATCAATACCCATGGCAATTTTGCAGTTATTTACAGACATGTACCAAGTGGCAAAAGATTTGAGTTACTGATGTGCAGTTAGCAGAGATCAATCAAGGCAAAGCTCTGCCTTTGTATTTTAGCTCTCATACTGTAAACAAGTGTCCTTTTCATGGACTATTCAGGGGCATGTTTTTCACATTTTTTATGCTTTTTGTTGGCGATTTCACTGTTTAAAATAGTCCCCAAGCTGAGTGCTGAAGTGCCACTAGAGTTTCTAAGTACAAGAAGGCTGAATGTCCTTTATGGACAAAATATGTGTGTTAGATAAGTTTCATTAAGACCTGAGTTACTGTGCTGTTGCCCATGCACTCGATGTTCATGAATCCACAATATGTATTAAATAAGGTGTCTTTAAACAGAAACACATATAAAACAAGATTATATATTGATTGATGAAAATATTGTGACCAGAAGCTTGAAGGAACCTAACTTAACATGTCCCCTAAGAGCAATGTCTCAGCATTTGCTAATTCAGTCTTCAAGCTGACTTTTAGAATAGAACTACCACAGATAATGAGAATCAACTGTATAGAGCACAAAATCACAATCACATTTGGAGAACGTGTCTCTGAGAATTCAACAGATCATTTAGACTACATTTAATTAAAATACAGAGAATCTGAATAATGCATACAATAAGCGTATTTTGGCTGCTAGCTATCCTCTCTGCCCAAAGTCCTACAGCAATGTCCACAGCAATGAACTTCTCAACACTCCAGACCCCTAGATCCTTACCCCTTTATCGCAATGCCTTCTTCCACCCAATCCAACTTAGTCACCTGCTCCCCTGGCCCCATCTTGGAAATTGTTATCACCAAAAACTGCACTATCTCTAAAATCTTGAGTTTAAACATCCTATGGGATCTACCACCTTTGTTCCATCTCTCTCAGTAACTCACAACTCCCCTCCCCCCCCTGCAATTCTTTAGTTCTTTGGGGACCTCCAAAATACTCCCAAACTATCTCATAGCCTATTTATTCCTCCCTTCCTTGTCCAAACCTATGCCCATGACTTCTCATTATAATCATGCCTTTCCAAGAACCCCTTGTTTCCTTGTTTTTCTCCCATCCCCTCTCCAAAGAATGCTCTCCCTCCAAATCTTTACTTGGCCAGCAGCTTATAATCCTTTAGGATTCTGCCTGAGTATTAGGTCCTCTGGCTGGCCTTTCCTGATCAGCCTATCTGATCTGAGTGCAGCCAGCTAACTCTGTCTCAGTTGAGCTATATAATAATGTTTACAGCACTGCTAAACATCTCTCCATCAGGAAAGAGATCCTATCTTGTTCTCCCTACATTCCCTATAACTAATGTGATTCCTTATACATATTAGAAATTCATTAAGTCCTTGCCATACAAAGGAATGGTTATCAAATTTTCTACCCTATAAACCATACACATTTTCAAAAGTCAGTCTGTGGCATGATTATAAAAATTAACCACATGTAAAGAGGCACTGGGGTGGCACAACTGGTTAAACGTCGAACTCTTGGTTTTGGCTTGGGTCATGATCTCAGGGTCATGAGATCGAGCCCCACCTCAGGCTCTGCATTCAGCATGGAGTCTGCCAAAGTTTCTCTGTCCCTCCTCCTCTGCCCCTCCCCCACTCTCAAATAAAATAAATCTTAAAAAAAATTAATCACATGTAAGGAGATAAATACAATCTTAATTCTATACTGTGGAAATTATACTACCTAAATTCTTTCACAGAGTATAATAAAACCAAAAATTTAATAAGGAAAAAAGTAACCAAATTGTACCTTAACTAGTTGGAAATCTAAAACCTCTATTTTTCAAGACTTGAGGAGAAAAAATTAAAGGTTATAATTACAGCTACATATTTACAGTAACTATGGTGGTCCACAAGGCTCTGGCTTGTTCTACCTTAGACTTAAGCCATACACTCACAGTTTTAATGACTACCTAAAAGCAAAAGCCTTATAGGCAGTTCACTAGCTTGGGTCATCTCTCTGACCCCCAGACCTGAATATGCAAGCAACTTCCTCCCTGTTGTGTCTACTTGGATATCTCCAAATCCCCTCAAACTCTAAAGTCTTTGAGAATATTGTCTTAGTCAAGTCACTTATAAATCAAATTATATATACTAAAAGTAGAAGTGCCTAGCACTTCTTAAAAGTGCGTTAAAATTTGCCTACAAAACATTTCATATGCTGCCAGGCAGATGGCACACCAGCAATCCTACAGAAAAGTAAACTGATATTAGTGGGATTCATAAATTAACATTAGCAGATTATTTGGAAACAAAGCAGATCCCACTGACTTCAAGTTTGGGAAAAAAGCTCTATAAGGAGCAAGGAAAGGACAATGGGAATCTATGCAACCCTCTCACTCCCCATGTTTTATCCATCACCAAGTTCTAGAGCTTGTTCTACTTCCATTGGCTCGTTGCTCCTCAAATCTCCAGCCCATAAACTCACTTCTTTGAGGAACAAAGTGGAAGGACCCTGAAATACTCTTTTGAGTTCCCACCTTATCAACAAATCTAGAAGCAAAGGAGCCCATGTATCTTGCGTTCCTTTCTGTTAATTACGGATGACGTTTCTCCTGCTCCCATCCAAGGTAAACCCTCTGCTTGTTCACTGGGTGCCCATGATTTTCACTCTCTGCCATATATCCTTTCTCCCCTTCTCTCTATTGAATCATTCTCTTCAGCATTCAAACGTGTAATTTCTCCCACTTTAAAAACTTTTTCTCAGCCCTATTTCTCCCTCCAGGTAGCACCTCAGTTTTGTTCCCTTTTACAGTAAAACTTTGTGGAAAAATTGTTTACTCTTTCTTTACACTGTCTCCAACTTCTTTGTCACTTGAACGATCCCTCTAGGGCAAAATCTGGGAAGCAGAACAATACCCAGCAAAGAATGAAAAGGACTTGCCAATGAAGTGGGAGGGGAACCAGGCCTGTGTGCTGTCCTAGAAACTAAGGAAAGTAATTCAAAAGGAAGAAAATAATGGCTTGATCCAAAAGCCACTGAGAGGTAGAAATGACCTTTGGTGCCTGTGCAACCAGTGGATCCCATGGAGATGCTAAGGGAAACCTTAATGGAGGGGGTTCAAAAGAGAATGAGAAGTGAGGACAGTGACAGAGAGTACTCAAGACCACCCAGGGTTTGACAGTTTGCTGGGAGAACTCACAGAATTCACATCTGAGTCGTTGCAGTAAAGATACAAAACAGAATCAGCAAAGGGAAAAGGTGCAAGGGGTAAGTCTGGGAGAAACCAGGCACAAGTTTCCAAGCGTCCTCTCCCAGTGGAGTTACACAGAATACGTTAAATACCCACAACCTGAGTAAAGCTGTGCCAACCAGAGAAGCTCATGAGAGACTCAAAACCCAAGGTTTTTACTGAAGGCTGGTCATGTAGGCAGGCTCTGCCTGCCATATACCAAACTTCCAGACTCCCAGAGTAAAAACAGCTGTTGAGCATAAACCACGTTGTTGATGCCAACGGTTTAGACATAGTCAGCAACTTTTTTACCCCCCAGTAAATTAAATTTAATCATTAATCAACCTGTGTATCACAACCCAGATTTTTAAATTTTAAACGAATATCTCAATTTTTTCTTGTTAACATCTCTCTTAACTTAAAACATGATCTCCAGATCTGATATTACATTTTATCTTTACGGTTCCTGAGTCAGCCACTCTTATAATTAGTGATGGTAGAACCCTCCCAAAATTCAAGTTCCCTTGTAAGCGGGCCTTTTAAAAGCAGACCTGCTACATTGATTCTTCTCTGCACAAGGAGAGAAAGTCAGCAAGTAGAGACTATTCCTTCCATGAACTTTGCTTTAAAGAGGATAAGAGAAATCAGATGGCAATTGAAGGGAACATACAATGGCAAAGGGTTTATTTTATCTTATTTTTAACAGATGAAAACAGGATGTTTGAATGATAAAGGGAATTAATCCAGTGAGGAGAGAAAATGTGATGATGCAGGAGAGAAAGTATACTTAAGTGGAAAAGAATAACAATTGAAATATCAGCCTTATAAATGCAACATGGGAAATTCACCCATCATATGAGAGATCATGACTGTTGATTGACATAATAAATATACGTCTGTCCTACTTCTAAATTTTATTGACAAGAGAGTTCAGTATGATGACAACTTAAATGATTAAATATATAAAATCAATAGCTGTCCTATTTCAAAAATCTAGTGAGGAAGAAAGACTTTC
Organism: Zalophus californianus; assembly: GCF_009762305.2. Lineage (NCBI taxonomy): Eukaryota > Metazoa > Chordata > Mammalia > Carnivora > Otariidae > Zalophus > Zalophus californianus. Next base: position 102,605,287 of record NC_045602.1, on the reverse strand, counting down.
ATTCACAGTACTATTTGGAAAAATACATCTAGACAGAAATAGACACAATATATGAAGGACTTTTATGAAAAACACTATAAAATGTTACTAAATGGTATAAAAGTAGACAAGAATAAATGGAGAGACATCAATCCATATTCTTGGAAAGAAACACTAAATATTGTAATAAACTGTTTTCTCCTGAAATTAATAAAATTATTCAAATGAAAACCAAGAGAGAAGAAATATGAAAGAATATTTTTTAAACTTCTTATTAGCTGAACTATCCTCAAGTTACCTGAATCAAATTAATTTTGATTCACATCAAAACCTAACTGGATTTTACAGGAGTAAAAATTATTACGTTTTTTCTCAATAATGTTTACTTTTGTGTTTTATAAATAATATCTATTAATTGCAGGAAAATTTAGAATATACATAAGGACTTTTTTTGAATAAAACAAAACCATCTGCAAATATAATACCCAGAGACCACCATTCATTCTTAACATTTTGTTGCATTGGGGCGCCTGGGTGGCTCAAGTCAGTTAAGCAACTACCTTCGGCTCAGGTCATGATCCCAGGGTCCTGGGATCGAGCCCCGCATCGGGCTCCCTGCTCCGCGGGAAGCCTGCTTCTCCCTCTCCCACTCCCCCTGCTTGTGTTCCCTCTCTCGCTGTCTCTCTCTGTCAAATAAATAAATAAAATCTTTAAAAAAAAAAACAAACATTTTGTTGCATTCTCCTCATGCTTTTTTAATGTAGTCCTTGATTTGCTTCGTGCTGATAGGTAAAACTCTGTTACCATGGTTCAGTTATAACTCAGTGCCCAACAAAATGGTTCAAATGTCAGTCTCTATGCCATACTAACTGTAATTATATAAAGCACAAGCTTTGTTCCTAGCTCTTTAGTCCACCAGTCACTTCACAAATAACAGATACACATCATGATTGGTAACCAATAGCATTACTTCTTTCAAAGTCTGTCTGTGATTGATCATTGCACATAGTTATTCTATTCACACACAGACAACAAAACGTGGAGCTGTGTTACCTCTTTGTTTTCTAGGAATAAACCCGTGTGATATTTTAGAAAAATGAACAATTGAAATTGGCCAACAAAATGAAAGTTCAGCAAAAAAAAAATTCCAAAAAGTGTTAACATTAAAAGTGAAATTCAAACAGAATATAAATGGAGTTATAAAAGAAATTGCTGATATTCAGTACATTGACACTGTCACTATTGGAGAGGAACTTAGTGAAGGCAAACTTACAGACATGAATAAGGAACATAGTTGTGACAAAAGGATGAAGATGTGCCAGGGGCAGTGATGCTGGCAAAAATCTTTCCATTAAAAAATCTCTCAAAGATATTTGAGGACTTAATAGTGCAAAGGAGAAAGTGTTGGAAGAGGACTCAAACTTAAAAAGGAGTATGACAGGGGCGCCTGGGTGGCTCAGTTGGTTAAGCATCTGTCTTCGGCTCAGGTCATGATCTCGAGGTCCTGGGATTGAGCCCCACATCAGGTTCCCTGCTCAGCAGGAAGCCTGATTTCCCCTCTCCTCCCTCTGCCCCACCCATCCATAGGCATGCTTTCTCTCTCAAATAAATAAGAAATAAAATCTTTTTTAAAAATTTAAAAAAGGAGTATGACAATTGACCAAGGCATAGAGATGTCGGCTCCGTAAGTTATAGGACAAGAAGTCAAGGCCTAATATTTAAACTACTCTTGATAATTTTTTATTAAGAAATAAAACTGCTTAAATCCAATACATCTGTTTTATATTAGTGTATTACATATTAATTTTACTATTTTCATTTTTGTAGACACATTAACAGAGAGTAAGAGCTTGCACTGTTGGTTGTAGAGTTCCACACCACCACGTAAGGCAAGGGCCGCCTATATCTCCCTCATTTATTCATTCTTTCTCTTTCTTCTCTGTCTCTGTTTCGTATCAGTACATGTACTGTAACAAAAATGGTACCATAACGGAAATGTTTTGAATCCTAATTTTTGCATCACATATATTATTTCTATGTCAACACATAGAAATATATACCATTTCGCATTTAGTGAACGCAAAATATCCCACTGAGTGGCTGTTTCACCATTCATACAATGATTCTCCTATTAAAAAACATATAAATTGTTGCTTTTGCTTTAGGATTATGAGGAGTGTACAGTGTGCTTTCTGAAAGTAGAATTGCTACATCAAAGTAAGGGTAGTGTTTGTATTTTTTAATTTGGTAACATTACTGAACTGAGTTTCCGAAAGTTACACCAATTTATCCATCCTCTTGGAGTGACAGACAACTCATACTCAGCCTCCACATCAGAAGTGGGTATTTTTAATCTTTCTAATCTTTGCTAATCCAGTAAGTAAAATACTCTTTTGCATTCTTTTTTCTTACTGAATTGTTGAACTACATTAAATTTGTACTGGAGCAAAATAAGAGATCGTGGCAAATTTCTATCTTACATTAGGAAGTACAAGTTTTTATACTTAATTTATGCTAAATAACTTTTTAGGTCAGATAATTTAAAGATAGCCATATTCAAAGAGGCTTTTTTATAGTTCTTTAAAAACTTTAACTGTTGCATAACAATCAATGTTACCTCCGTCTTCAAACACTAGAAAACAGAGATTGCAAGACAGAATACAAGTTTTAGAGTCTGCTTATTGCTCTTTTCACTGGTGTTTGGCTACAGGTGTTTAGATGTTTATAGTGGTCTTTTTATGGACATCTTTGCATGCTAGAGATGCTTCTAACATTGGAACCCCCAGAAAACAGAGCAGGGATTAACAAATATTGGTTAAAGGATAGGTTTTATATCGGGAATATAAACATAACACTGAGAGTGAACAGACGTGAGAAAAAATCAGCATAAGTTAAAACTAAGCAAGAAATCAAACTTCTGCTTTTTTTTTTTTAAGATTTTATTTTTAAGTAATCACACCCAATGTGGGCCTTGAACCCACAACCCCAAGATCAAGAGTCACAGCCTCCACCAACTGAGCCAGCCGGGTGCCCCTCAAACTTATTTCTATATCAAAACATTAAATTATAAACTTTAATATAATAATAACTGCAAAGTTAAGCAGTAAGTTCATAGTTTATTCTGTTGTGAAATGATGTCCCTGCTACCTATGAGGTTTGGTATGAGCATAGTAATTTTTAATAATTGACAAAACTTTAATACTGGAAGTGTTCAAATTTCCGATTTTTTTCTGAAACCTCAGAGAAGGCCTGATAACATGAGACCTCTCATTCCCACACGGCAACTATAGAAAGGGCTGAAAAGTAGCAGGTTCCTTTACAAAGGGGCAAATTTCAGTCACTAGCTCACGTTCTTTATTCATTTATATTGCCTGCCTACCTTTTGCTCAAGAAAGTAAATCAATCTTGAATTTCCTTATAAATTTATATTACTAGAGGAAAGAAATGAAAATTTATTATGGATTCAGATTAGCATATCCATTATACTTGAAAGGGACAGCAAATAATTTTATCATTCTTTTCAGACATTTTATTTCAGGGAATGATTTTTTTCTCTAATATTGTTCTGTTAAGTTCTTTTGGACTACCTGGCCATATACATAACCTAATGCTGAAACACTGTGAGTTAATGCACCATTTAGGGGTTACATAGATTTCCACTGAATTTTCCACGGTCCTAATGGAAGCACTTATCAGACTTGGTGCTGGTGTGATCTGCTTTGTAGTTGAGAAACCTAGTCCTTTCATTTATCATCTCCACTAATTCCAGTCCACTTTTCTCTAAAATAAGTGTATAATCTGTCTGAAGTCACTCTCAATATTTTGTGGGCAAATTTCAATGTCCTCTGAGAAGGGTTATATTCTTCTACTCTAACTATAAATGATTTGCTTCCTAATTGACTTGGCTAACAATAAAATTCTCAAAATATATGTTTTAGATAAGTAAGTACTTACTTACATCTCCTTCAAAACAACCATCACCTAGCAAAGATGGGCACTATGCTGGCTCAGCTGCTTCTGTAAAGATTCTAGAAGAACTGTACTTTTGAGTCTAATTCATTTTCAAACATTAGAAAGAGAGAATGAAAGGCCTTTAGCTGGTTTTCCATTAAAGGAATAGAATCTATTATGGCAAAGAATAGAGACATGAACAATTCAAGCTTAGAATGATACTTACCAGCTCCTTAAAAGAAAAGCTGACTAATCAGGGTCATTCATCCTTATCTTGAGGGTATCACAGTACATTGATCCTTGATAAAAGCTTTTTTTTTTTTTAATTCTGTGACTTACTACAGCTACTTGTTCACTAACTGTCAGATGTCTGTATCTTCCTCATCTTTATAGATGTACCACAGTGACTAGTTCCTTCATCTGTCCAAAGTGCGTGCTCAGTAAATGTCAATCTACTGACTGACTCACACAGAGCCTGACTGAATACTCTTCATGCTCCTACTGTGGGTGGGTATATCCCTTTCATCCATCAAGTCAATCACAAGATCCCATTAGCATTAGTGACCTTCTGTCATAACAATTCTTCTCTCTTTATCCTTCCCTCTATGGCCCAGGATCAGGAAATGGTCTCTCACTTGGACCCCGATAGTCCCCCCTGCCACTGTGGTCTTTCTAATTATTAAATTCTGAACATACTACTCTCCTTTAAATTCTTCAGTGCCCTCCCCTCCCTACAAAATGATAATCCTTGGGATAATATAAAAGGTCCTCTAGGAATGCTCTAACACCTGCCTACCTGTCTAGCTTCATTTCCCATTCCACCTATGATCCGATTATAAAGTCCAGTATTACTGGACAATGTCCAAACATGCTATCTCTTCAGACCCTTTTCTTATATAAGCTGTATCTTTGGCCTGGAATGTGTACTTCTGCCTGTGGGCCTGGGTAACTCCCACTCATTCCTCTCAGCTCCAAAGAGCGTTCTCTGAAACCGACCCTCACTTCTCTAAAAGGACTTCACTTCGTGGCGCATACCTCCAATAGAGTATTCCTCACATTGTAATAAAACTTGTTTGGAAGTGTTTCTCACTCCTAGACTGTGAATTCCTCCAAGGGAGACAGCTGTGTCTATTCTTTGCACCCCTGGCACTTGTTACTGACAAGTTAAGGGAGGTGTGCACAGGGAAGGCATTCAATTCATTTTGACTGAATGGAAGAACAGACAAGGCTGACTAGTCATTTCCTTGAAAACTTCATTCGTTCATTCATATATTTATCCATTCATTGGGTGCTTCCTAAAAATGAGTAGACTATTGTAATGGAAGCCCCTGGGAGACTTAACAAAAATGAGGCCACTTCATTTGTCAGGGCCAGAGGCACCGAAACCCAAGTTAACCCACTTCAGAATTCTGCTTAGGGCCAACATATGACAATTATTAGGGCCACTATGTAAATATAATAAAGAGAATAATGTACACAATAATTATGGTATTTCACACGTATATATCACTGAATAGTTTATGAAGCACTCAGGTGTTTGCAAGCTATTTATCACATCTTAAATCATTAGAAATATTTGAGAGGAGGGTTGGGTTCTGGATTATGATCATCTCCAACTGACAACAGAACTGAGGCTTGGAAAGATTGACTTGTTATAGTATACTTTGTGTGACAGACTGCAAACATAGCTCAGTTCCTTCCTGTACCCAGGTGTTCAGCTACCAAACTTTGCAGTACCTTCCACATGGACTCTGGCTCTAGCCACGTGACTTGCTTTGGCCAATGGGATGTCAGCAAGCATAACGTGGGCTTAAAAAGTCCATGCACAATTGGGCTTTTCTGCTCTTGCTCTCTGCTCCATGGAAAGCACCTGCCCAGGCTAGCCTGTTGGTCCCAGAGGAAGGAGGAAAAACACCTGGAGCAAAGAACAGTCGCTTCAGTCATCTAAAACATGGCTACATATTCAGCTAACAATTTAGGCACATGAGTGAACCCAGTCAAGGCTAAACTGCCCAGTTCAGCCCACACCAATTTACAACCCTCAGACTCATGAATTAACTGTATGCTTATTGTTTTAAGCCACTGGATTTGGAAGTGGTTTTGTATAAAGCATTATTGTGATAATTCACCCAGTTAATAAGATAAAAACTAGCATTAGATAAGATAATAAAAAAAATATTGTTATTGTAGTCACTCTTTACAGATATTGGCAACCCTGTAAGACATTAGGGGCTTAGGTATTGAAGGTTGAACATATCCAACTTAAAGAGTCTAGAATTCTCTTCATTTCCTAGGTGTTATCCACCCTGAGTAGTTCTGTAACTTATCGGTGAGAATTTAGAGATACTTCTTTATGTCATGAATGGCTCATGATTTTCTGACTTCCAAAGTATTCTTCTTAGGAGAAAAAAATTATTTTTTAACTAGAAAAGTATTTTTGTAAGATTTATTTATTTTAGAGAGAGAGAAAGAACACGAGCAGAAGGGGAGAGAGAATCTCAAGCCAACTCTGCACTGAGTGTGGAGCCCAATGTGGGGCTCAATCTCACGGCCCTGAGATCACGACCTGAGTTGAAACCAAGAGTAGGGCATTTAACCAACCATGCCACCCAGGTGCCCCAAGAGAAAATACTTTTATAGCATATTATCCCAAGCTAAACTAAACGATGATTTGAAGACCAGTTGTGACTGGTGAACTGTTACATGAGGGCACCCACTCATGGGAGGCAGGGGTATGTTAGATAGAAACTATATAAAGCTTCTGGGTCAGAAATGGGAGGGATGAAGGGGTCACTAGAGGTCAGTGGGGGATGTTTTTTCCAAGCTCTCTCTGGCAATCAAGTATAATAACCCCAGACAGAGAGAGAGGAAGGTCATGAGACACAAGCAGGAATATGGGATTTGGATGGGGTTTGGCCAGTTGGATCAAGGCAAAGGGATAGAAGGAGAGGCAGAGACAACGCTTTGAAGCCCAGATAACAAAGACTTTTATAGTGGAACACAGAATAGGATTCTCGTGTAGGGAAAACAGAATGCAACATACCATATGCTCTTCAGTTGCCCTGGATTTTGGTAGCATCTGAAGTACTGGGCAAAATCCCTCTTGGTAGAGACACAGTACTTACTTAAAGGGCTTGGCGTCCATGGTACTGATTAAACCACCTGCCACACACCTCGTGGGCACCAAACACTAATGAATGGTCAGAGACAAAAATCTAGAAGAAAGTCCCTCTGAGCTAAATGGACAATTGGAAATAATTACATGGCTTTGAAGAGGGTATTAAGGCCCCGCATTTATGTAGTTGGAGACAAGGGACAACAAAACAAATTTCAGTGTTAAAATCAGTGTTTAACCTACAGGCTAGTGATACCAAGAGGTTTAGTTCCAATTATTAGTATCTCCATGATATGAACCAGCACCTAAAAGAATGACTATCATGAAAAAGACAGATAATGTGATGTTTTGGCAAGATTAAGAAATAACAAGAACTCTCAAATGATGCTGGTGGAAGTATAAATTTGCACAACCACTGTTGGGTGATATGTCCTAGAGCTGAGTATATGTATATGCAAATCCTCTGACCCAGCAATCCTACATATAGGTGTAAGTTCAAAAGAAACATGTACCTATGTTCATCAAAAGACATGTGTAAGAAATTCATAGCACCACTACTTTAATAGGAAAAAAAACAGAAATGACCAAATGACCAACAATGATCATATGAATGATTAAACTTTGAAATATTCACACACAGGATATAATACAATGATGAGGATGAACAACCTACAACCATACTTCATAATCTGGATGGAGCTCAAAAACTTGATATTGAGCAAAAAGAGACACTAAAGATACACACCATATGATTCTGTTTATATAAAGTTCAAAACAGGCAAAATAAATGAATGTTGTCAGAACAAAAGACAGTGTTACCCTGGGGGAAATGGGCAGTAGTGTTCATAAGATGTATGAAGTAGGCTTTTGGGATGAGGGTTTGAGTGATGGTTACATGGATATTTTTAAGTTGGGAAAATTCACTGAGTTTCATACTAATGATTTGTATGCTTTTTTACATGTATTAGTTTGATAAAAAAATTTTAAATCTTGATATTAAACATCAAGTCAAAGTAATATGATGTGATAAAAATTTAGTGGTTTTGTTTTTTGGGTTTTTTTTTTTGTTTTATTTTTTTACAAATAGTGGATACTCTGTCTCCATAGCTGAATCAGTAAATTACCATCTCTGAGTTTTAGCTTCCTCATTTATAAATGGGGAAAATGGTATCTGTTCTGTTCATAAGGTTGATTTGAAAATCAAGTGAGTTAGCAGGCATGAAAAGAAACTTTGTAAACTGTGAAAATGTGCACACATGGAAGATATTCTTATTGGAACAAAGCAAAAGGGGGTTTTAATTCTAATTTTTAAATGATTTTACACTGTTAAAGAATAACTCCCTTTGACAAATGATAGTAATTTTAAGTGTTTTGGATCAAGTTTTAAAAAGCAGGTTTGTCAATTATATAATGGTCTTTAATGTACCAAGATTGTTGCTTTTGTTTCAGAAAACAGAAAATTACATGATAGCTTGTAAATGGCACATTCAATTTCACACACTTGAGAACGTTTGAAAAGGGAAAGGTCCACATATAAATCAGGAACTCAAATTTAATGACATCAAATGACACATAATTTGATTCGTTCAACCACATTTCCAGAAATTAAATCACTGAGTGTCAGTATCTTTCCGTCCTTCATGACTTGGTTTGTCAAAAGAAAACTGCCCTTTTTGCCATAGCACTACTAATCAGTAATAGTTGGTTCTCTGGATTTAGCATTTCAATCCTGCACTCAGCATCTGGAAACATTTTAAAAGGTCAGATTGCTACTCCCTTATTCAATTTAGTAAAGTTTCACCAAACAAAATGAGCTTCCTTTCTGTGCCTCCCAACATGTTTAGCAACACCTTTAGAAATCACTGGAAACTTTGTCAGAGTAAAACTTGGGAGTAAAGATTAGAAGAGGCAATTGGAAGGCATGATCTATAGCTTCCTTACCCCCACTGATATTTCTCTAGATCAGAGTGTCTGAACAGGGTCACAACTTAATTTTTAGGATGGCTAATTCTTTGTGGGGTGGAAGGGTATTTTTCTGTATGTTGTAAGATGTTCAGCAGCATCCCTGACCTCTAACCACTTGATGCCAACAGTTCCCTCCCTCCCCCACATTGGTGACAAACAAAAACGTCTCCAGCCACTGCCAAATATCTCCAAGGAGGGAAGGGGGGGGTAAATTTTCCTCCAGTGTGCTTCTGATGGATAGCTGCTAACACTTTAGTCTTTAGGTCTTCTCCAAGATGCCTACATCTTTGTACAAGTTCTTCCAAACTTTCTAGAAACAATCCGGATGTAAAGTGGCCTGCACCAAGGGTGTATAAGTAGCCCGGTGGTTTGGCAAGCCCAAGCTGTCCCGTGGGCATAGTGGGTTACTGTCTGGTATGTAGATTTTTTTTTTTTTTTTAATTTATTTACTTAAGAGGAAGAGGGAGAGATTCTCCAGCAGACTCCCTGCTGAGTCCCGGTGGCTCACGACCTTGAGATCATGACCTGAGCCGAAACCAAGAGTCAGATGCTCAACCAACTGAGCCACCCAGGCTCCCCTAGTAGGTGTATCTTTAGAGCATACCTTTATTGAGAGTATTGAATTCTGAGAGCATCAGAGAGGACAAGAAAATAGAAAACACGGGAAAAGAGGCATTAAAAGAGATGAAGATAATACTAAGGTCTGCCTGGGAAGGGACTGCAATGATGCCACTTTGCGTCCCTCTGTACCTGGTGCTACACTGCTCTTATTTCCTTACACCTACTGGTGCAAGATGCCTGGCTTACAATTGCCAGCAACTGATATTCTTTTGACTTTTTTTGTGGCCACAGAAACACCTTGTTTATGAGCAAGGGCTAAATCAAAGTGCAGGGAATAGTTTCCCTTGGAGCAGCCCTTCATCTCTGATAGACTAGATGGGTGGGTAATGATTCCATCTCTCTTGTCCCTTGATGAATGGTAGTTAGTGGATAATGATCCCAGTTCCCTGGGCCCTTGACTGGAATATCCCTGAGGCATGTGTTCTGTGCTGGCTCCCAGAGTTTTCCTTGCATGATTGAACTCCAGCCTGTAACTTGGCTGCTTCCCCTTTATTGTTTTACTTTCCCACTTCACCACCAGTGTTTCCTTGGATCACCTCCAAATAAACTACTTGCACTTGAACCCTGTTTGGAGGTCTGGTTCTAAGAAAAATCAGAGCGGGGGGGAGGGGCGTCTAGGGTCATATTAGGTTCCAGAATATTCCAAATCCACAAAGCTAACCTTGGGAGAATTAGAATCTATAGGGCTCCCCCTGGTCCAAGTTACTTTACCAGAAAGAATATGTTCTCCAGCTTTATGAGGAGTTACACAGTAATAACCGTTTTAAAAAGGGCAAACAGCGTAACGTAAGTATGGGGTGTTTTCTTAGTCTATTTTATGTCATTTATTCATGTAGGCACAAAATGTTGCATGGTAATTCAAAGCTCTGTGAACTGTAATTTACTCTTATAAGGTTATAATCTAGTAACAAACAATTTATAATGCCTGTTTACAGGGAAAAAGAAAAAAGGTTTCCATAGGACTCTGAATCTCCACCAAATAAGCAAACCCAGAGATGGAAATGTACTTGTTCTTAGTTCTTAAAACATAGCTTAGTCACATACCCAACTAATGAAATATGATGGCTTTTATTTAATGTCTGGGTTTATGAATCTCTCCATATATAACCCTTCAGCATATTTTCCTCAAAATTCAACCAGAAATGGTTTTATATGATGAACTGGGGAATGGTTTTACATGATAAATTGAGCCATCCATTGTAAAGAAATGCAGTGAAAAATGCACATGTGAACTACAAATGTTAAGTGGACATTGGACAAGCAGGAAGTATTCATCAATATTATATGCATATGAACATTTATTTAATCTTTCCAAAATCTGGTTTAGAATTCTGACAAAATATGCAGCATTTAATACCTTTTTTGAACTCAAGATAATGTATAAAGTCTTTTAAACACATTGTATCTGTTTACTGATTATTTAGTTGATCAAAAATCGTATTTATTTTCATTTATCCATACAATCAAATTTAAAAAGAGGCTTTAAAAGTGTAAAAATGACTAAACCACAAAGAAGTTGTAAACAACAGATACTAATAAAACTTAAAGATTACAACAGATAGAAATATTCAACCCTGCAGCTAAGATAAATTAAAAAAATCATTGCAGAGTAAGAACAACTGGAAATGAACAGAATAGAACATGATAGGACTAATCAAATAAAACACTAAACATGGCAGATTGAATGCCCGAATGTCTGCATCCACACCTTTTGGGAATGCCCTCCTGCCCTGACTCTGGGCTTGCCCATGTGGCTTGCTCTGGCCAGTAACACAGTGTCAACTTGATACAATTAGGGGCTTGAAAATCTGTTTGTGTATTTTTACACCATCTCTGCAGGGCCACCACTGCTCTGAGAACAAACCTGCACTAGCCTGCTAGCTAAGATAAGGGACCACAAAAAGCAGAGCTGAGTTGTTCTAGTTGAGACCATCCTAGACCAAGCAGCCTTCAGGCACCCCATCAGCTAAACGTGGATGCTTGAGAGAGCTCGGACAATATAAGCCAAGCCTGGCCCAGACACAGAACGGCATAGCAGATCCGTAGACTTGATGGAAGAAACAACGGTTGTTGTTTTAAAGCCACTAAGTCTTAGAGTGTTTTGACACTGAGAAATATTAGCTATACCCAATACATTAGGTACAGATGGTCAATAATTGCCAAAAAAGAAAACAAGATGGGAAATATTTGTCATGAATGTAGGTTAGCTATTATACTTGCAATAGGATATGGGACACAAGAGTTAAACATATCAAATAAATGTAGGCATCATAGAAAGGTTTTATGATCCCATTGTCAGAGGTGACTTCTCTTTTAGGACATTTGCTAAATAAACACAAAGTAAAAAATCCAGAGAACATATACAGCAGTGCCACTGAAACCTAGGCTGTCCCACTAACATAGAAAATAAGGTATAGAAATAATTATTTTAATATTCACATGACTTTACAATACCTTGCTTAATGTATGCGTTTACATTCTACAAAACTGGATATAATGCTCTGCAGGAGGTTCGTTTTTAAAGGAAAAAACCCTCTGTAACCCAATACTGGATTTGTTGCACTGTTTTTACCACTGATTATACAAAACAATTTATATGCATTTAATTTTTATGATTATACTCAATTTTAATATTTTAAATGTCATTCCGATATAGTTTAATATTCAAAAATAAAGGTATAATTAAAATGTGTAAAAGTCAGCTAATTGGAAAGTTCTGTCAATCACATTTTGTCAGTGGAAGAAAATATTAGAAGGAGGTAAAGCCTGCAAAGAATAACCAATATTGTATCATGTTATTAAATTTTGATTTTTCATGATCAAATATACTTACAGGAAGAAACATTTATACTGCCATTCTCTCTACTGGGTGATCAACATTCTACTTTTGATACTGAGCAAATTGAACTCATTTGAATAGCATTACTAAAAAAAATCATGGAGAGCGCTACATATGAATAGCGTAGAGCTAATTGTGTTTTAAGTCTAATTTTAAACGATTTAATGCTAGCACACTGGTTAAATTTTCAAGGCAACATTCCAGGGTTTGTAATTTAAAAAAAAAAATCTGGCCCAGGATGTATTTTAACTTATTTCACATCTCCTATTATCATCATTATTATTCATCAGATGATAATTAACATCCATGGCTGGAGGCCATTCCTTTTTATTTTTATTAAAACTCTTCCTTTTCTAGTATAGGGTTTTCTTTAATCCCAGATTAATTTATTTCCCATTCACCATGGCAAAGCTTCTGAAATGAATATATTCACAAATTCTCAAAATAAAATATCCTGAGTATTTAACAGTTACTAAAATGCTAGGTATTTCCCCCAAATCACTTGCTTCTGTAAATCCTGGAGTTGGTTCACCGTCATCCATGGTGGAATATTTTGTTCTCAGCCAAAAGGAAAAAGGAGGTCACATTATGACAGCACTGATTACAGGACAAACATAATGGTCATCTTTGTCCACCTGTTAATGGTTTCCAACTCAATCATTCCTTGTCTTTTTATAAACCCAAACCCCCACCTTTTGTTATTTTCATTTTAGTTTTTATGTATTTTCCTCATAAATCTCCATTAGATCAGGGAAAATTTATCTCAGTTTTTTTTTTTTTAACTCTAAAGTTACATTCTCCTTTACACAAAACAACAGCCATGACAATAAAGAGAAAACAGGAGCTTTTACATCTGAATGAATAGTAAATGTCTCTCCTACCCTGCCATCTCTGACTTCATCCTATAAGCTCAGAAGTGAGTCAATGGAATGTTATTTTATTTAATATTTATCAACTTTGCTCAAAACAGTTTTAAAAGATGCTTGCTGCTCTACCCCTTTGGTTCACACCATACCAAACTGCAAAGCTGGGGGCCACAATGCAGACAGGTTTAGGAGAGTGAGCCCCCAGCATCAAGTTCCTGAACGAAATGTAACTGGCCCAATCATTCACATCTCCCCAAAGGAACTTGCCACACCCTACCTTAAATTATAGTTATGATTATTCTTTTTTTTCTAGGCTCTTTGATAAATTCCCTAAGGGTAGGGATATTGCCTAGTACATAATAAGTGGCAATATTTGTAAATTTAATGGAATATTTTATCCATTTTTGCATGCTCCCAATAGCTATGTGCCCGCCCCAGAAGGAATTCAATAAACACACTGAATTCTGTATCATGTACCTACTCTGAGGCTGGGAATTATTTCAAAAGTAACCTCTTCTTAAGTTTCTCCTTCCAAGTAGCAAGTAGAGAGAATTGAACTGATTCTTTAGTTGGAATAAAATGTTCAGATGTGAATTCATATCTCTGCTTTGAATGTTTGGTGTTTTAGAAGTACAGCTAAGGGGTACCTGTGTGGCTCAGTCAGTGAAGCATCTGACTCTTGATTTCGGCTCAGGTCATTATCCCAGGGTCCTGAGATTGAGCCTGGGTTGGGCTCTGAGCTGGGCATGGAGCCTGCTTAAGATTTTCTCTTTTCTTTTTTTTTTTTTATTTTATTTATTTTTATTTTTTTTTAAAGATTTTATTTATTTTTTGAGAGAGAGAGAATGAGAGAGAGAGCACGAGAGGGAAGAGGGTCAGAGGGAGAAGCAGACTCCCTGCCTAGCAGGGAGCCCGATGTGGGACTCGATCCCGGGACTCCAGGATCATGACCTGAGCCGAAGGCAGTCGCTCAACCAACTGAGCCACCCAGGTGCCCAAGATTTTCTCTTTTCTGTTCCCCTCCCCTCCATACTTGCACATGTGTGTGCGCATGTGCATGCAGATGTGCAGGCACTCTCCCTCTCTCAAATAAAGTAAAAATATACACCTAAAGTCTATTTTTACTCAATAGGTCATTTGGCATTTATTTGCAAACAATTAAAATGTTCATATGTATCACCTTTTAGCATGTCTGAGTTAGGAAGACCAGAATTTTCTTACCTCTTAAATTTATTAAATTTAATATTATTACCCAGTGAACTGAGAAAATGCTTTCCAGTGCCAATATCCACCTTTTCTCCTCTTTTGCTTTGCCTCTGCTATTCATTCACAAGTAATAGTAGTTACCACTTATTCAGAACCTAATACATGCTGCCTGTTTACCTACTTTAATTTTTCATAACCTCACAAGTTAAAGATTAGAATCTCCATTTTTCAGATTCAGATGGTAATTAACTTGTTATTTTCATAAACTTGCAAGGTATATTAGTCAGGGTCCTCCAGAAAACAGAACCAATATCTATCTACCTACCTACCTAGCAAAAGAGAGAAAGAGAGAGACTTATTTAAGGAATTGACTCACATTATTGTGGAGGCTGGCAAGTCCAAAATCTGGAGGGTAGGCCAGCTCGCTGGAGACACAAAGAAAGAATTGCAGTCTGCTGGCAGAATTTCTTCTTACTCGGGGGATATCAGTATTTTTCTATTAGGGCCTTCAACTGATTGTATGAGGCCTACCCACATTATGGAGGGCAATCTGCTTCAATCAAAGTCCACTGATTTAAAAGTTAATCTTACCTTGAGAAAATACCTTCATGGAAATATCTAGAATATGTTTGATGAAATATCTTAGTGCTATGGCATAGCCAAATTGACACATTAAAATTAACCATCATGATTCCATTTTACAGATGAGCACAGTAAGACTCAGAGATATTAGTCATTTGCACAACATTGGACAGTTTGTGATGGAACATTTGGGCTTTATAAAAGGGTTTGTTTCCCAAAGCCCATGTGTCTATACATACCCCCCCCCCCCACACACACACATACAGTATCTCAAATTTAAGTTTTTCAATTGAGAAGTGAGTTCTACCAGGGCCTGATTCTAGTTAGATGAAACATTTAGTGACTGTAGCTATATATTTCGGAGGTCTAATTTATCCACTAATAAATACTTGCCAAAGATGACCTAATCTAATGAAGTTGGTATCTGTTATCATAAACAGCTCTGTACACCCCAAAAGGCAGTGACAAAAGCTAAGGAATTCTCCTGTCCTTCACAATCTTTGAAAACTATTCCATGCTTTCGATTCCTGGTGCCAACAATGGAATTTAGGACCCTACCACTTCTTACCAGGATATATACATTGTATGTCTCTAGTCTTTATATTTCTAAATTCTGCATTTAATCAGACCTTACCTCCCATCTCCCCCCATCTTTAACATTTTTCAATTACCCACTGAAAAAAGGTAAAATTTTGAGGTTAAGCATTAAAAATAATTTCCAGATGAGCTTCAACTACCTTTTCAGCCACCGTTTTTGTCCTTCACTATGAACAATACACTCATGTTAAACTTGTCCCAGTAGGGTTCGTGTGTGTATTTTTTTTTTTTTTTTTTTTGGCAACTCATTCCTTTGTGTTCACCTTTCTCTCCCGGTGAACTTCTGACGCCAGTTCTTACTCTTCCAGGTTTCTCAATGAAGTTTCCGGCATCACCCCAATCCAGCAGCAACTCTCCTTCCCCAAACCGCTTAAGAGTGTACTGCACTCCCCTTATCTGTTCAAAGGAAAGGACGCATCAGTGCAGGGAAAGGAATCTCAACCCAATGGTTCCCCATTATTGGAAAACTCCCTGTATCCTGAACAAAAGCTCTGCCAAAGTAGGTGCTCAATAAATGTTGAACACATTAGTTGAAGAAACCAGAGAAAAAAACCCTGCAGTTTGTGGGACAAGGGTGAACTTGCCTCTCAGGGAGGAGGAATCCTAGCCCTCTTCCACTTTGTTCCCATTCACTGGTCCAGGGTCACCGCCCTCTCCGCAACCGGACCCTAGGAAGAGACAGGCAGTGCGCATG
Organism: Zalophus californianus; assembly: GCF_009762305.2. NCBI lineage: Eukaryota > Metazoa > Chordata > Mammalia > Carnivora > Otariidae > Zalophus > Zalophus californianus. The sequence goes on along the minus strand of NC_045602.1, from coordinate 102,588,872 downwards.
CCCCTTATCCAAGGCTGCCTCCGGGCGCGCGGCCTGCTTGGCCCCGCCCCCTCCCGGCGCCCGGGCGCGCGCTCCCTGTCCCGCGAAGCGTGCCCTGCGTGCGGGTGCCCGCGAAGCCCGCCGGGCGCCGGATCCCCGAGTCCCCCGGCCGGGGCCTGAGGAGTGGGCACCGGGCCGGGGCGTCCAGCGGCGAGCAACGCAGGCGGCGGCTACGCCGGAGGTGACGAAGAGCGCGGACGGTGAGTGAGGGCGCCGTGGGCGAGCTGGCGGGCGCCTCCGCGCGTGCGCAGCACCGGACCGCCCGGCCAGGGGCGCGCTCCCGACCCCGGGCCGAAGGTGCCGAGCGCTGCTGGGCCAGGACGGGGCGGCGGGCAGGCGCCGGGCCGGGAAATATGGGGGCGCCCGGATTCCCCGCCTTGGCGGGAGAGACGCTGGCTGCACGGGCGGGCTTCCCGAGGGGTTCTAGGCGGGACGGTGCCGGGCCAGCGCGCGGGGGTCCTGGCGCCGTGGCCCGAGGGGCAGGGCCAGCTGCAGCCAGGGGGTGCCGGGGAGGGGCGAAGCGAGCCCACCCGGGCTCCAGCCGGTCACACGGCCGCCCGCAGAGTGCGCGACTAGCGAAGGTGGCTGAGGTCCAGGGAGGGGGCGCGGCCGGTGAGCGTTGGCGCCGAGCAGGTGGCGGGGGCCGCGCCCCTGGGCCAGGGAGGCGCATGGTTGAAAACGCGAGCAAACTTCCCTGAGTAACTTTATTGAGGCGCTGCCCACGGGGCCCGCATTGGGGGCTCCAGGAACCCACACCCCGGCCTTTCCCAGTCGCTTCACAACCCCGTCGAATGATGGTGGGTCTACCGGGGTTCTATTTCTCTCTGGTCTTGGAGCTCGTCCTTCTAAGTTCTGAGAGGCATTCGTGGCGCATTCGCTCTTAAAATAGGTGTATTAAGTTTGGTGTTTGGGTAGGAAGGATGTTTGCTATCTTGGGAAGAAAAAGGTTTATACTGCCTAGTCTTTTTATCTCAAAGAAAGTACTGTTAGAGCATGCTGGGGATTCCTATTTGTCAGGAAACCTATTGTCCTGTGTGTACTTGGAGAAAGCCAGCTAATTCTATTAGCCTTAAAAAGACAAAGGGAGATAATTGTGCCTTTTCTTTTTCTGTTTTTAAACACTCTACCACTTCGCCAAATCACGGACTACAGTAGTACCCAAAATTGGCCGCAGAAGAGAACCACTGGAGAGTTTTAAAACTCTAAGCTTAAATAACACCCCAGACCAATTAAAACAATGTATATTTTAAAGATTTCCTAGGCGTTTCCAATTTGCAGCAGAGTTTGGGAACCGCTGATTTAATAAAAGAAAGTCAACATTTCAATTTTACGAAGTAACATTCAGTTTGTAATTGAGATAAAAGTCTAGCTTCATTTTCCATAGACAGGAACAACAAAGGGTAGTTTGTTTCCCACCCGGGAGGGAGGTAAGTGTCTAATGGTTCAAACTTAACTATAATGTGACTCTAGCGTCCAGGTCATTGTTTTCATTGATGTTCTGAGTTTCCTTTGGGGTTAGTCAGCCCTCCTCCTCTGACCCCTGCCACAGCCAAGGAGTTTCATTGTCTTTTAACCTCTCAACCCCCCTTTCTTTACCCTCTCCGCCTTCCCTTCTTTTAACCATCCCCCAACCTCTGGGAGAATCTCCCTCCCCCAGACTGTGCTGGCTCTGAGGGGTTACTGCGGGTTCCTATAGCAACGAGTCCTCCAGGGGAGGTGGGCGGGTCCTCCTACCTTTGGATTTCAGAATAGGACTCTTCCTTTTCCGAAGAATTTGAATCACCTTTTTCAGTTCTTGGCCTCAGCTCAGGTAAGGGTGAGCTCATACAGTTCCAGTTTTTCTAAGTAATTACAGAATTATTAATGTTGTATGGGGTGATACTGCTCGCAGCTATGAGGAATATTCATTCTTCCCAGTCTTTGCACTGAGAACTTGTTTAACAAAGTTCCAAAATATGGTGGAAACGATGTTTTTTTTAAGCAGTTTTCCTTTGGGGACACAGAAGCCTAAGAATTGTATATATCATTTCTCCAAAGTCCTAAGACCTCTTATATTTCAGAAATTTTAAAAGTGAAATATAATCTTACAGCCATGCAAAAATCTTCTGGTAATTTGTGGCTCCTCCCCCCAAAAAAGAAAAAATCATTATCAGCCTTTAACTTTTGTTCCTAGAAAGGGCTTTGCCTTGATTTCTTTACAAAAAGTTAAACTACTTGTAGTATTATACTTTAACAAAGGACATAGTTTGTCTACAAATTCACCCACTCCTTCCCTTCCCCAACATACACACATCCAAAGATAATTTTTGAAAATTTTTACTGTTATGCTCAAAACGGGTGTTCTGTAGGCATCTAATTCCAGTTTGCTTTGCAAATTGAACAAAGTAGTTCTGAACAAAGTAGTAGAGAAATATGTCATTTACATGTCTTAGGCTTTTTGCTTTTTGAAACCTTTAAAACTTTACTATGTAAATCATTCAATCCATCAATTCCAAAATGTTTTTTAGTAGGCCAGTGATTTTGAGCATGCATTGGGAGTTGAACGGGTTTTCTCTTGCAACTATCTCCTGTCTTATGTGCTAATTAAATATCCATTAACTGGACTGTCAAGCAAATTCTGAAAGGATTTTTTTTTTCCCATTTTACTCTGAGAAAATAATGATGGAAATCCCTCTCATTTGACGTACCTTGTAGTTCAGCAGTAATGCTCTGCCACTAAGATAGTAACTTCTCACCTAATCTTTCCCTTTTTCATCACGTTTCAAAATAGAGGCCTTCAAAGCCCCTACATTTGAGTGGATCTGTTATTTCTATGGCTTCTAAACATTTTAAAATAAGAAATTGTCCCTGTTGTGGACATTTAGGGAATTACCCCCCAAAATTAAAATTAAAATCACAATCACATTATCAGAAATAAACAACTGTTCATGAGATGGTACGCTTCCACTTGTCCCTTGGTATTTTGTCTGAATATTTTAAAATTGGCAATTTTAATTTCATCTGCAGTTTCACATACTGCCCTTTTACTTAATATACCATACACATTTTCCATGCCTTCAAATCTTTGAACGTAGGATTTTTAATGATGGGTATGTCAAAGTTTAAGTAGTTTTCTGTTGTCTGACATATTTCCATTTTTTAGTGGTTGAAAAGTTAGTATTAAATGCTGGTTGCAAATCCTACCTTGGCCACTTCAGATGTAAGTGGCCTTTATTCATTACCCAATTCTTTGATTGCATTTGCTTTATCTGTGGAATCAGTAATAAGGGTTCCTGCAACATAGAGTTTTGGAGAGAGAGAATGAACCAAATAGATGAAGGCCTTCAACAGAATCTGGCAAAGGAGGTAGTAGGCTCACAGAGTAGGAGCAGACTCACAAGCGGAGCTGGGATAAATGCCTATGTCTGAAAGTCTTGGTATCTTAGACTTGCTTGGGCTAGATTTATAGCAGAATTCTGGGGCAGAGGTGAACTCTTTAGGACTCTTGAGGCCCATTGCCAGACTGTGTATGCTGAGACACATTGATTCCCTTAGGCACCTAATGGTTTCCCCACTCTGTCAGCATTCGTGTTTAATCTTTCCTAATTTTCTATAAAAATGTAATCTTATTATAACTTATATTCTTTGGTAACTAGTGAAATTAGTGATTTGCTTCTTGTTTTACCTTTTGAAAGGTGTTTGTTCCGGTACTTTGCCCCCTTTTCTCTTAATTGATGATTTTTAAGAAATGATTTTAAATATCTCTTTCATATAAAGAGTATTCTGCCTTTATCATATTTGCAGTGATTTTTTTCCCCCACAGCTCATTATTTGTCTTTTAGCTTACGGTGTTTTCCAAACAGCAAAATAGCTTTATGCAGTCGAGTTCTATCTTATTCTTTATGAGTTTTCCTTGTAAACATTTGTTTGAAAAGTATAGAGGTAAATGTAACAAGTTTTGGAAATATATTAGATTTTTACGTTAAATTTTGTATTAATTTATGGATATGAATTGTCTTATACCATCCTCACCAGCTAGTCAGATCTACCAATACCATTTGTTAAATAGTCCATCCTTTCCTCATTGGTTGTGGTCTTTCCTTTATTATATGTTAAGATCTTGACTAGCTGTGGGTTTGCTTCTGTTTTAGGTCTTACTCATCTGTGTGTTGATCTCTAAACTTAATGCCAAGTCTTTTAAATTGTAGATTTAGAATATGTAGAAATATCTGGTAGAGCAGGTCACGATATTCATTAGAAAATCAGAATTATATTCATCTGTCTTTTCAGGTAAAGATTATCTTACTATCTTTAAACTAATACATGCACATAGTTTAAGTTGAACAGGACTAAAAGGTTTATTGTAAAATAAATGGTCCCCTTGCTCCTCTTTCCCCTACCACTCCCCCATTCCCCTGAGTCTCCCCTCCCCAGTGGCAGCCTTTTGGCTGTTCACAGTTTCTTCCGAGTTGTTCACTGGGGCCTTTTGTAGAGTCTTTCCTCTTGGGCTGGTCAGAGTGTGTAGTCTTCCAGCATCCTGAGCTGTGGAAAGGATCTAGATGCCAGTGTTCCCGGAGGCATCTGGCAGGAGTCTCAGCATCCTCTTTGTATAAAGTCTCTCTGGGGAAGGTTCCTGTGCTCTCACAGCCCAGAGACTTAACTGTTTTATCTACTCTCTTATGAATCAGTCTCCAGTCTTGCTGAGCTCTGGGGCTGTAGGCCAGACCTTTGCAGCAAGTTAAGTTGGAAGGGCATCCTGGGATGCAGGGCTTCGTAAACAGCCTTTACTTACCTTATTTTAGCCTGCCATTCTTTCTCCAGTTTGTGAGTAAACTGGAGTACTTCTCAATCTTCCTCACTTAAGGTGTAGCATTTCACTCTTTTAGGTGGACTAAGTTGCTACTTGGCTATCTGCTTTCCCCTATCCTGATTTTGTTGAAGTTGTCCACTAGAGTTATGTGCATTCTTGTTCTTTGGCAAAGACTGTCATCTACATGTAGTCACTGTCTTAAGGAACATGAAAAGTTATCCAGACCTCTTGGCTCTCCTAGAAGAGGTTTGTTTTGTTTTGTTTCATTTACATGCTAATATATCCTGTTAGGATTCTTTTTTCTTTTTTTTTCTTCTTCTTTCTTTTTTCTGCTTCTTTCTTTCTTCTTCTTCTTCTTCTTCTTCTTCTTCTTCTCCATATATGTGTTTGTTGCTGTTGTGATGGGTTCCTCAAATTGGCTACTGTTAGTATAAGACAGTCCTTGATTTTTGTATATTTATTTTATAGCTGGCTTTTACTCTAAGAGCAGTTTATTCTCTTGGGTTTCCTAGTTATATAATCAGTTGCCAGATGACGACACTTATTTCTACCTCTTTCTAATAATTACACCTTTCATTTTGGTTTTATGGCATGCTGCACTAATGTTAACATTCTAGAACATTATAAAATGATTTTGGAACATTATCAAATAGTAATGGTGGTAATGTGCAAACTTGTGTTGTTTATTTTACTAGGAAAAACAGTGCGATATTGGCTTTTGGTTTGCCATAATTCCTCATTAGGACAAAATCTGTATTTTATTTCCAATTTGCCTAGAGGTTTTGTTTTGTTAAGGGATAGAAATTGAATATTAACAAATTACTGTTATAATTTATAGTTTATCATTTTCTTAAGGATATTTCTTAACAGATCAACTGATTTGAGTCCCAAATATTAAATTGGAGTAAATCCTTCCTTTTGGATAATTCTTTAGAAAAACATTCAGTTCATATGCAAATTGAATGATAACCTCCAATTCGATCCATAATTGTGTTCTGGGGTGAGGTGGGCTACAGTCACTAGGACTTTTTCTAAAGAAGATATTCCAAGTGCTAAATCCAACAGTCATTTCTCATCTTTACCTCTTGGCAGCATTGATATAATTGGTCATTCCCTTTTTTGACATGTCACTTGATTTCTAGGACACCACATGCTGCTGCTTTTCCTCCTATGCTACTAGACCACTGGTTTCACTTTTTCAGTCATTTTTTAAATTTTGCATTGGTTTTTTCTCACCAACCTATTAATTTGGAATGCTTCAGGGCTCAGTTCCTGTAGGACTCTTGTCACAGTTATAAGACTTTAATAAAATACCACGTACCTGCATAAGACTCCCAAAATGTAGATTTCCAGCTGGGGTGGTGCTCTGAAACTTCTGAAGCACGTGTCAACTGTTTTTTTGACTTCTGAACTTGAATACGTAAAAGATACCTCAATTTTAACAGGATTAAAACTGAATTTTTTATTTTTCTCTACAAACCTGCTCTCCCTGCAGCCTGCCCGTTTTGGTGGGTGGTAGGTCCATTTCTCAAGTTTTTCAAGCTAAACCTTTGGAATCATCCTTACTCTTTTCTCTTCACATCAAGGCTATCAGCAAATCCTGCTCCTGTACCTTCAAAATGTATCCAGAATCCTGTTATCCACATAAATCAAGGAGCGCAGCCTCTTTCCCCACCACTCTCTATTCCTCACACCCTTGTCCAAGTTTCCAGCACCTCTTGACTAGATTATTACAGTGGCCCCTTTTCTCCTTCCTTGGCTTCCTTATAATATGTTATCAGCATAACCAGAGTGATCTTTTTAAAACAGGAGTCAGGTTACGTTAAAACTGTCCAATGGCTTTCCATCTTACTTAGAATGAAAGTCTGATTCCTCATGGTGATTCACAAAGCCCAATACAAATCTGTCTACACTAACTGCCCTTTCCCCACTTCTCTCCCTCTCCTGCCCTCCATTCCAATCATCTTTATCTCCGTTTTGATCCAGAAATACATTAGGCACATTCCCACTTTCAGGTCTTTGTGTTGGGTTTTCCCTCTGCCTGTAATAATATTTTCTCCCCAGGTGTATTCATGGCCAGTTTCCTCACCTCCTTCCAGACTTCACTAAAATATCTACCTTGTCAGGGAGGTCTGCTCTATTTGTAACTGCAGGTTAAGCTCTGTATCCCTCTTGCAGAGCTCTGCATTTTCTTTTTCTGTAGCATCTATTACCTTGTAAAATACTACCTGGCTGATTGGTTAATTGATTGATGGTGAATTGTCTCCTGCTAGGCTGTAAGTTCTGTGTGGGCAAATATTTTATGCCTGTTCATTAATGTGTCCCACGTGTCTGGTACATAGAAGGTGTTCAGTAAATATCTTTTGAATGAATGAATGCAGTCTGCCGTCTCTGTGTTGTTTTTTGTTGTTGTTGTTTTTCAATGAATTTCTTATAAAGCAGCATAGACCTTGGCATCAGTGGGTCCAACATTAATGATTTAACATCCCACCATCAAGGGAGAGGTTCCAGAACATGTATGATTTACAGTGGATATAATAATACATAGACTGGTTATGAGGATTAAGTCAGAGACTATAAAGTGCTGAATTGTGCCATTGTGTAAGGACAAGTTGCTTAACTGTCAGAAAAGTCTTTAAAAAAGAAAGAAGGAAGGGAGGGAGGGAGGAAGGAAAGAAGGAAAGAAAAGCCTAGCCAACTGCCTTGATTCACATTTGAACGATATGAATTATGTTCTAGAACCTGCTCTCTGGATTTCGGCTTTTAACCAAAGGGGGACAGTGGCCTTACTTTGGGAACTTTTCAAAATACATGTCTGAGCTCCCTGGTAAATATCAGTGGTACATTGTTACTATATTTGTTTTTTAACCACTCCCTTAAAGTGGAATGTAACCATTTATTTTCTCCTTTTGTGCTTTCTTGCTGTTAAGGGTATCTCTCCATCTCTTATGTCCCCTTTAAATTTTTTTCCTCTGAGGTTGAAATAAGTTCTTTTATAAAGTGATTTAGAAACCACTCAGAGCCACAGAAAAGCACATAATTGAACATGGTTCTAAATCCACAAAATCCAAGCATCTCAGTCCTTTACCTTCAGCTTCCCAGACTGCAGTCTGTTGCAGTCATTCCTACAGCAATCATAGCAGTCATTTTAGAGTTTTGCTTACAGTGTTTCTAGAGTCTCCTCTTGTGTCCTTCAAATCCAGAGTATCAAAAACATCAGACTCCCTTCCCTTCTCTTTTGATAGAGTAAGAGCTATTTGTATGGTTTGTCCTGTTGTAGTTGCTGTGCAAATAAGTGATGTCATGTGCAAGAAAAAGATGATTTGTTAGAGATCATAGAAGCAACCGAATAGACAATAAACCAAAATGTATGTAATTCTAGAAATGCATGAAGTCAATAGCTGTTACCTAAACATAAAATCTGTGAAATTTTTCTTCAGTTTCTACTTTCCTTTCCTCTAAGTATGTCTAGTTCCTTATTTTTTACCTCCTGAATTTTTCTGTAGTAGTATATGAGCCAGAGTGATCCCCATATACAGTTAGAGAGTGTAAATATTTTAGATGTGATTACTGTACACATCAGAAGTAGAATTTCTGAATGCACCTGCCTGATAAATTATCTTTGCCTTTGAAACTCAGGTTAGCATTATATCTGGGTTTTGTTATTGTGAAGATTCATTCTTTTGCAAATATCACTGTTAAAATTTATTTTATTTTGAATCCCACAGTCTAATTGGCCAAGTTTTAATGGAAAGCATTGACCTTTCTGCTGCTGAATCACAAAATAACACTTAGTTTAGGCTATTTATTAATTGATAGCCCAGTTGGAAAATATACCTTGTTTTTGTAGTTCTACACTTGGTTTAGGGACGTATGTAGTATTTGTTTTCTTTGTAAAGATTTTTTTTTTAATTGCCACCTCTTTTTATATTCATCCAGTGTTTTTGGAAGTGGTGATCTTGCCTACCCAGCACCAGCAAAGATACCTATACTATAGTGAGGCACTAATTTTGGCCTTCAGGCATTATTATACTTTAGGTCTCTAAACAGACAAGGGATTACCAAGGTCCCACCTGTTTTCATATCTTTGTTCATGAAAAAATGTAAAAAATCGAGTGTAGTAGTCAAACTACATTTAGATGTGTTACTGAGGGGCTTATTGGAGAATGATCTATGTTCTAGAAAGTTGAGAAAATGGTAAAATTTTTAATTAGGGTTACGGCAGGCTTCTCTTCCCAAAGTAGTATCATTGTCATCATTAAAAATGGTGGGAAGCTACCCAGAAGCATTTCCTGCTCAAGATGTTAAGTTCAGGCTTCAAACAGCTTTTGCTAGCTGTTGCTTTCTCTTGTATAGCCCCATCCCCTCCCTTCCCATGGTTTCTTGTCTCTCCCTTTCCTGGGGCCTTAGGAGATAGGATAAGTAAGTGCTGGAAGCTGGCACCGTTTGTTGGAGAGTGGGCAGTCAGAGTGGAGGTAAGTGTGTGGTGCAGTCACTTCTGGTCCCTGCTGGTCATTCTCTCAGCGGACTCCCACCCCGCCCCCAGATAGTTTCAGCACACCTTTCGGTAAATGTTGTAGAATTTTCTTTTGTGAATTAGTTGACTTTCTAGTTAATTTAATACTACTCAACAGTATTTCTGTGGGACCTACAGGGTCAGCCCATGTTTACCTGAAATTCTGGGTTACTTTATTATCTACTTTATCTTGTCAATGTCACGAAAGTCTCCTTAAAATGCCAAAGTTGATCCTGAACTCTTGCTAGCATACAGCTGCTGACAAGTACTCAGAATCATCATGAGGCAGTGATATACTCTACGAAGTGGGTGTTGGTTGGGGATGTCAGTATATAATGGTGTCTGGCTGGAGTCATAGGAAAATCAGATGCTCAAGTTTGGGACAACCTGTGTTTTGATTTTATTGTCTCTGTAATAACATAATTATTGGGTATAAAGTAGTTATGAGGATTACAGTTCTACCAACATACATGATCTCTAAAATCCTTTTATGAGTGAAGCTAAGAAAGTGTTTGAACACCAGGTCTTTAGTAAAAGGCTTTTCTTTTTTTTAAGATTTTATTTTTAAGTAATCTCCACACCCAACGTAAGGGCTCAAACTCACAACCCTGACATCATGCATGCTCCACCAACTGAGCTAGCCAGGTGCCCCAGTCAAGGCTATTTTTAAATGAAAAATTATTGCTGGTAGATGAGTATTTCCTTTGGACTTAAGCAAAGTCCTAACCTGAACTTTATTTCCAACAAACTATTTTCTACTACTTAATATGTTACAAAGATTTTGGTATTCTGTAAAACCGAATACTGTACTATGTATACATAATACATGGGTATTAAATTAGTGTGAGAGAGGCAGGTTTTAACCAAATGTGTCTTTATTTATTTATTTATTTATTTTTAAAGATTTTATTTTTATTTGAAAGAGAGAGAATGAGAGATAGAGAGCATGAGAGGGAAGACGTTCAGAGGGAGAAGCAGACTCCTTGCTCAGCAGGGAGCCTGACGTGGGACTCGATCCCGGAACTCCAGGATCATGACCTGAGCCGAAGGCAGTCGCTTAACCAACTGAGCCACCCGGGCGCCCCAAATGTGTCTGTCTTTAAATGAAGGGAGAAAGTGAACAGCAAATTTTCTTCACGTTGGCAGCCATGCTTACCTTGGGGGGGACAGCAGAGGCTGCTACTTCTAATTCTCCTAAGAAAATGTGCTATAGGAGAAAGCAGATTATCAGGGAGACACATCTGCATCTTTCTTACTGCTAAAATTAAGTGAAGCTTCTAAGGACAGTTGTCAAATTCCATTTAATTTTTTCTCTTAAAGTCTTCCAAGAAGGTATCAGTTGATAAATCTTGTACCTCATGCTCTGTGAATTTTGTGAGGTTGGGGCAAAGCTAATAGGGTGCCAAACAGGGTCATAGAACAAATAGAATATTAGTTTTTTGCTGTTAATTTTTGTGGCAGAGATTGCTTTGTTTCTCTTGTGTTTTCTACCTACCTAATGTGCAAAAAAATTTTTTTGGAATGAGTAGTTGAGAATTATGCTCTAGGAATTACTGTTTTCTAGAAGAATAAAACCAAAAGGCTGCTATGTTAAAAAAAACCTTTGTTAAAAACCTCTGAGGGCTGACCACCAATCATTCTTACAATAAAATCCAAACTCCTTATGATGTTAGGCGGGTGCCAGTGGTTCTCATACTTTTTGGTCTCAGGATTCTTATACTCTTATTTAGAGAAGCCCAGAGAAATTTTGTTTACAGGGGTTATATCTCTTGTTATTTATTGGAGTAGAAATGAAAGCAAAGAAAAATCTTATGTATTGTGTTTAAAAATAAGTAAATGTGGGACGCCTGGGTGGCTCAATCGATTAAGCATCTGCCTTCAGCATGATCATGATCATGTCTTGATCCCAGGGTCCTGGGATCGAGTCCCACATTGGGCTCTTTGCTCAGCAGGGAGCCTGTTTTTACCCTGGCTTGTGTGCGCTCTCTCTCTCTGACAAATAAATTAAATCTTTAAAAAATGAATGAATGAATGTATGTATGTATGTTTTGGGTCGAATCATATGACAAGAATCTCTTCTCCCAGATAGGTAGATGGGAAAGGAAGGAGTTTTTTTTTTTTTTTTTTTTTTTAGGAAGGAGATTTTAATAGCCTTTTCATATAATTGTGAATATTCTTTGATACCTTGTCAAAATTTGAATGGTAGTTTTTTTAAAGGTTAATTGCCATGTGAAATCTAAAACCATCAGTGAACTTGCTGTACTCCTGTTACACTGAATTCCATTGGTCTGTCTTGTACTTCAAATGGAGCATTTTTTCCCCTGTGCATGATTTTGTAATGTAATTGCATTGTCATTAGAAAACAGTTCAATGAGTTATGCAAATCTTTCAAATGTTATGTTTCATTATACAGTATTTTAAAATTACATTCATTTAATATCCTCACCAATCTTCTCAGAAACAGTCTTTGAGTGTTGGGAGCTATCAAACTCAAACTCATGGTGGTATAATCAAGATTCCTGAAATTTTCGTTTTTGCTTGAATGTTTGAATTTTATCATTGGCGATGGTTTTGTTTTTTTGTTTGAAGTGACACTCTCACTTCATTTTGAGAAGATGTCAGCTATTTAAGTGTCATAAAGCATATTTGGCAAATTTTGTCAAGTACAGTGGTATTCCATGAAAAAAGTGGCTCGTTCAGCTCTAACACAATTGCATGAGTATTTTTTTCTCAAGGCAACCATTCTCTGTTTCACTAGAAATTCTTTAGGGGTACTTCCCATTTCATCACACAGAATATTAAAAAGATACGTGCTCAAGGGTCAGGGTTTAATTAAATCAACAGTTTTTACTGCTACATCTCCCAGAGATTCCCCCATGAAACAGTACATTGATTATGGCAAAGGAATGCACAATAGCTAATCTGCATTCACGGAAGCTGTTTTACCACTGTTCCTAAATCCTCCCATTCCCCACATAAATCCTCCCATTCCCCAGGTGTGGGCCGGGAGGAATGGGGAAAGAAAGGCGATTTGACTGGTCCTTCATTGCATGTTCCCTTTGGCTGTTGAGGATCCCCTGGAGTGATCTTCATTCACTTCAGGTGGCTTGGGAACCAGCAGCATCAATAGTGAAAAGAGTCACAGATCCAGGCTATGGACCAGTTCTTTTGGAGCTTCTGGAGTGAACCCTCCCTTTTCTATTTGGGGAGATGGCTCCTCTCATGAGGGTTTTGGTTATGCATCGCTACTACCAGGTGTTAGTAGGAGGTTTCTGAAGGCTGCAGTCACTTCTACTTACTTCAGATACTTTTTGACTGGTGCATTTCAAAACTGCTTAAGATGCCTCATACCTTAAATTCATGCATACTTTCAACAACAGGCACAAAACAATATATTTGCCTTATCCCACCTTCTAAAAAAATACATTTTTATAGCCATTTTATTTGGAAATTCAAGTTATTTTTTATTTTTTTGCCAGCACACAATTCAAACCATTGCTTTATAAGTTTGTTAACATCATCAACACTACTAATGATTTTTAAAATCATTGCTGGTGGTAAAAGTTTCCTTTATTAACATGCAAGAGACTTTGCAAGCCAGGGAGAAGATATTCAGCTATTGCACTATTGATGTTACCATTTTCCTTTATTCTTACTCCAATGTAAGAGAATATATAGACAGAAGTTGAGAATTCTTTATTTTGGGGAAAAAATCAAACACCTTTTTGGTTCTTAGTAAAGGATGACATGGAAATGGACACATGTAAAAAGTGCACTTTTCCACTTGTGCTCACGCTCTGTAGTGACATTGCTCATCCCTGGCACTGTGGTTTGTTTGCCATGTAGGCGTGAGTTTCCAGACTGTTCATACACTGTGCCCTGTACACACAGGCCTGTTTTATTACTTTGAAGATGGGGTGTGTCTAATGTAGTGGAAATTTATCCTTTCAGTGTTAAGTACAGACAAAATGCATTTCAAAGCAAAAGTCTCTTTAATTACCTATTTTTTTAGATTATTCATATGACTGCTTTCTTCCTTTCATGTGAATTGCTGAGAATTTATTATCCTTTCCAGTTCATTAAATCACTAAAATTCTCTACTGGTGCTATAATAAATACGCCAGACCATGAATTGAGACTAGTTGATAAAGGCAGCTTTGTCCTAGTAACTGGGTCTTGCTTGTGGTTAACCCACACTTCGAATATGTGAATGTCTACTACAGTAAGTTTTAGACTTCTAGTGAAGCAAAGCCTTGCTTTAAACACATGTGGGGACTTGTTTTAAGTGGAGCTTTAGCATTGTCAGTTGGCCTAGCTGCAAGATGAATGCAATATTACAGAACCACATTTGTGCTTAGACACGTTCAGGAGAGCCTCAGGACACATTTAATAGATGTCTAGGTTCTTTACCACTGTACCTCACATAAATCTGCAGTTCAGGCAGCTAGAAACATCATAGGCCTCAGTTTCAGACCATTTTAAACCCAGGAACAGTTGCACTCCATAAATGCACTCTAGGGTTCTAGATGGACTTGGACGTGTTGGACTCGATCCTTCCTGTTAACATAAGGATTGAAAGCCAGGTGTGGGTGTGGTGCTGTTAGCTCTTACTAGGAGATGCGAAGATGCAGCCCTCAGAAAACTCAGTCTCATCAGGCCACGTAAGGCAGGAGGAAATGTGAGAAGGTGCTGCATGGAGAGTCTCTAAGCACAGGAAATCTTCCTTGTTGAGGTGTCTTTGGGCTGCATTATGAAGAATGGATAGGCTTCCGGTAGGTAAATTTGTAGGGAAGAAAGAGCAGTGAGGATGGCAAGAGGCTCATTTGCAGTATGGGAATAGTCTTGTTTGCTAGGTGAGCACATGAAGAGGACAAGATTGAGAGCTCACAGCCAGGTCATGGCAATTCAAAATGCATTGCAAACCATGTGACTCCTCTCTCTGAGAAAGGTGAGACAGAATTTCTTCCTTTCTCCCTGGATAGACCCTTGGTTTGCAGTCCTGACATACTGGTGGAGCAGAAGAGACTGACCCATCCTTGTTTCACATGGTACTTCATTAGGAAGAGCAGCACAGAGTGGTTGGTTAAAACTTGGCCACACACCACCTAGTAAATATTTCTTTTTGTTTCCTTTTTGGTGCTTTATTTTAAATTTTATGAGAAATACATCAAGTCTCCTCTACTGAACTCTTAGTGGATCATGGCATCCCTATAGCTGTCTAGTAAAATGCTTATGCAGATATCTAACTCCTGTAAATTTTGATCACCATCTTCAGAGACTGCTTTTCCTTTGGTTCATCATCATCATCACCATAGACCTTGTATGGGTCCATGTAGCTCTGAACTGTGGTGAAATGGTGTTATGTTATTTAAAAAACAAAAAAGTAACAGTTGAATTGCCACACGTTGATATATTTGGATTTGAATGTTCATTAATCTTTAATCTCTTTATAGTTAAGATACACAGGTAAATACTGTCTGCCTGTTTTGTGATGCAGAGTAGGGAAACCCGAATTTAAAAACATTCTTATAAATACTTCTGACTTTCTAAGTGAGACTCATTTGAGCATTATTTTATGAGCAATTAAATTATTTTATTCTGTACCTCTGGGCAGTTCAAGTACTGACCTACTTATATAGTAGTTCTTAATTAAAAAAAGAAATGCTTGCTGAATATATATTAGAATTGAATTTTTGTTTGAAATACCTTATTTTCTTAGTTCTGGCACATGCAGTGAAACTAAGTACAGAACCTTCTCAACTTTTATTACGATGACAACAGCATGAGGGATGGAAACAACAAGGGAGTACTTCATCAGTGCCAAATAATTATTTTCTGCAGCAAATGGAAGCCATCTCTGAATGTTACTTGGTGTTGATATAGTTAAGGTTTTGCCAACCTTTATAAGACAGTGTGCCTTTATATTGTGTCCTTCACAACAGTCTTGGGGAATTGTATACTTTAAAGGTAATTAAAAGTAGCATAAAACCTAATTTTTTAAATTTGGATTTAGAACAGACTTTACTTTGAGTTTATGCCAGAAGTTGGTTTCTATAATAATCCTCTGTCACAAAGGCTTCTGATTCTACTTGAATTTTTTGTTAGGAAGAATTTTTGTGACTTAGTTTAGAAATATATGTGCCTTTTTCATTTTCATTTGGTGGTCTCTGCTCCAGAAAAGATAAGTTAGAAATTGGGTGTGCAGATGCATTGTATAACTTCACATGAATTTGTATTTTCCCATAGCACAATTTGTCTCAGTGGAGCAGATTTCTTATTTTTAGATCTTGCACTGTTTGCTTAATATAACTATATTTTATTCTAGTCACATACATTGTAAAAGTGAAAGAAGGCATTTCATTATTTGAGCCCTTGTGTGGATGTGTTTATTATGAGGACCAAATCGTCCAATTGGTAACTGGTTTTTTTTTCTACGTGAATTTTGTTAAAATAAGAAATAAAAGCCCCTCCCACCTCCCCCAGCCTTGCCTTTACCAAACCTATCCTGTTCACTTCACAGTGATAAAAATTTTAAACCTAAGATAATGCATATCATTACTTCAAGTGTTTCAGGAGGTAGTTGGTGCATTGATTGGAAAGCAGTATTCATTTGTAAGCACTCTATCGTGATGAAGGGCACAACACATATTTAGATGACTTGTATTTGGTTATCTTTTTTTTTTTAATCTTGTAGAGCTTTTTTAACTAATATGTGGATGTTGGGGAAATTGGTCTGTGATATTTATGTCACTAATTACCAGTATTGATATACAGTATCTGGTGGTTTGAGCATTGTCCCATTCCATGTCCTTATTGGAAAAGAATGACTTTCCTAATAGAGCAAGGAATTCTTTAGTTAAGTTTAGTTAACCCTTAATGAAGAGCTTTGGGTTTTTTCTTAATGATCTGATGGTGGAAATGTTTTTGGTTATTCCTAATATCGGGAAAAAATAGCACCCGCTAAAGTAAAAAAAAAAAAATAATCTGTGAAAAAATGTTTTTCTTTGACTAGCACACAGTTTTTTCTGTCAGCTGAAGCCAACAACCAACCTGGAGAGGCAACAGCAAAGTTACTCCATTCTAGCATTTCCAGTAGGATTAATGTCCCCTGTTGGATCAGTAGTCTCCCTTCTGGCCTGCTCAGAAGAGACTTTCTAAAGCCTGATTTTACTTTTCTTTGGATAAATTGTTTTTAAGTACCTAGGTGAAAGTCATACATATAATGGGATCATTGTATTATGGTAATAATATTTCTGCCTCTTAAACTAACATTTTAATATAGATCTATTTGTTTGAAAATAATTTCTAAGGAGTCCTTTAGCTCCAGGTTTAATGTGTATATAGTGTTGTTATTAGTTAATCTTTGATTGACTGATAAAATATCAGTATAAAATACTACCCAGAGAATTAATAGGCTTTTGTTAGTTGTGCATCATGAGAAAATGTTAGAAATACTTGTATTAAAAAAAAAAAAAGAAATGCATTGTATTAACGCTGGAACACTTACCAATGGAGATTCTCATTTTGGAATTTCCATTTAGACTTTCTACCATATCACCGGTTGTCATAGTAGCAGTTTCATTTGAGAATTGTGATTGTATACTTTATCAAATGACTATTTAATGAAAACTCAGTTATTCTAATGTAGTTGAGCCAGAATTCTAAGCTGCCATCTTGCCTGGTTAGGGGAATAATTAACCTAAAGAAGAGAGACCTTTCTGTTGAATTATATATTTTTTATCTTATTTCACTGACCATAAGGTGCCATCAGTTGTAAGATATGCTATTATTTTACCAAGAAGAAAGGGAAGAAAAAGTCCTAGTACTTGTACTCATGAGATGCCATCAATTATAAGATAAACCTAATTTCAGAGATGTTAAAATGGGGGAGAGGTTAGTAATCAATAAAATATGGCACATATGTATGTACATAGTTTTTGTTGGGTATTGGTTATAATCATAACATTAAAATATAAAGAAAACCATATTAAATAAATCAGTATTCCTGCCAAACATACAGATTTCTTAATCCTAGAAAACTATAGAATTGGAAAAAATAAGAGATTATGTAATCAACACTTTTACACAAGAGGAAATTTACTAGGAGATCATCTAGAGTATACAAAAATTAGGAATTGATTACCTTGTTTACCAAAATATCTTAAACTTTACAAAAGAATTCATAGTAGTCCTTTAAATAGCTATCTTTAGAGTATCTCATGGTAAATTTTATATACTGTTCCTTCTCAAGATCACCTCATTTAACATATGATAGAGAATGACTTGGGATTTAGATGAGGTGTTTAGTATCCCAAACAAGTGCCTCTGACACAGCTTATAAGCATCAAATATCATGTTAAATACCATACAGGATTTTTAAAAGACTCCTTGCTCCTGCCTTCAAGGAATAGTCACATTCTACCTTTGGGCATATTTTCCCATTTTAAAGTACAATTTAAGATTAACGGGAGCTCTGTGTGATGAAAAGGAAATGACTTCGTGAAACTGTCCATGAGCCTCGTCCTTCCAGCCAGCAGTGAGGTATGCCAGGCCCAAATACTTGTCTTAGTTATCACCCTTGGTGCCACAGTTAAAACTCGGTCATTGTTGAGAGAAGCCAAGTTGAGTTGCTAGTCTAGACATTACTACATGCTCCACAGATGGACGGCTTGCAGCTTTGGGCTCTCCGAAAGTGGGTACAGCAGAGCATCTGCCAGGAGGTGCTCTCACAGGTTCGAAGTCAGGCGGACAGCCAGCCTAGAGTAGGGGTTTCAGGTGCAGAATTGCACATCAGGTGGGGACCTGATCACAGGGTACAACACACATCTTACAACAACACACTGAACCTCACCTGCAAAATACCAGCAAGATCCTCAGCAACCTAGGCCCTTCTTGGCCTGTGAGTGAGGCCAGAGCAAGCCTGCAGATGGGGTGAAATGTCAGTAGTTGTGAAGCCTGGAAGATTATAAAGGTAGGGAGTGCCAGGTTAATCTTTGGGTTTTTGTTGTTTTGGAAGATTACATCATAAATGTTCCTGCTTTGGGTACAATTGTTACTAATAGTGAAAGCTTATCTTTGCAAAGTGTTTTCAACTTTTATCAAAATGCTTTCACAAACGTGTAATCTTGCCTTCACAGTGAACCTGAGAGGGTTGAATGGGTATAATTATCCCATTTGGCAGATGAAAAAAACAAGGCTCGTGGATATTAAATAACCTTAAGGTCACTTTTTGTTGGCTCTTGCTTTTTTTCACTATACCGTGCTGCCAATGCTTGACTCCATATTTATTTCTAAATTTAGAAAGCATATAGTCTTTTCCAGCAGCTCTTGCTATTTTAAGGACTGCCAACATTTTGTTGCTTATCTTTTTTATCTCCTAAATCACAAGCGTAACTTTTGTTCACTGCTGAAAAGTAAGCAAAAACAAAACACTATTCCATCGTGACTTCTCAGGTTAAATTAAAATTACTCTCCTCTGTGATGGTCTGTCAGTAATTTTTGGAAGTGATACTCATTTCCACAGTCTACCCTACCTTGTTTAAACCTCAGTTAACCTCGCTCTGCAACTGTTTAGGTATCTTGTGGTAAACTATATACAAGTCCAGACAAGAAGTTCAGAATTAGAGCAAGTTAAACAAGATTTGCCATCATTGTTAGTTGTTGACATAGGATTTGTTGGTATAAATCATGAGTCCCTGGGTTTTCCAGCTTTTACCTGGCCAAGCCTCTTCTGTTTTTGAGCAACTTCTTCATGGCTGCTAGGCATCTTTGTTCCTTCCTGTTACAGTTCCTCTCCATATCTCTCCAGAAAGTGTCCTAGAATTCTTCCTGCAGGGTGCGGAGCATATATGTTCATGGTTTTCATATCTGTAAGTTTTGCATATGTTTTTTTTTTCTTTTAAAGTAGATCAGGGGCGCCTGGGTGGCTCAGTCGGTTAAGCGGCTGCCTTCGGCTCAGGTCATGATCCTGGAGTCCCTGGATCGAGTCCCGCATCGGGCTCCCTGCTCAGCGGGGAGTCTGCTTCTCCCTCTGACCCTCTTCCCTCTCGTGCTCTCTATCTCTCATTCTCTCTCTCTCAAATAAATAAAATCTTAAAATAAATAAATAAATAAATAAATAAGTAGATCAGAAGTATGAAGATAAAGCATTGTGTAAAAATGTGGGGTAATTAACTGTGGATGGAAATTAGAATGAGTGGAACAGCCAAAATTAGGCAACCAGTCTGGAAATCTGCATTCTAGTCCAGACACTGCTCCACTGCTTAACCATTCACAAGTCCCTTCTGGACACCTAGTCACCTTATCTGTGCAGAGTTGTATTAAATAATTTCTAGAGTCCCTTTCAACTCCAAACCTCATTCAAGTCCCCACACTGAATGTACAGGATTCTGCTAAATAAAGAGGGATGTCTGGCAGACCTTCCAGTGGTGAAGAAGATGATCGAAGTGAGCTTAAATTCTGCTGATAATTTTGTTATTATTGGAAATTTAATGAATAGAGATAAAGATGGTTGAAATTTCTGACAATTTTAAAAATCATCTGAAACCCACTGTGACTAGCTAACCTCTTAAGGTTGGTTCCTAATCTTGCTCACTATTGTATGCCAATCACCTGACACGCTGCAAGATCAGCGTGTTGAATTTTAAGTACAGGTTTCCCCTGCTATCCAAAAGTACAGTGTACCTGTGAAATCTTTTTTAAGTCAAAATGGCATAAAGAAGCAATTACCATTACTTTATTTGGAAAAAGTTTTGAGTGTTCCCAGACCCAAAAAATAACCTCTTTTTGGCTTTTCTGATATTTTAGGACACATCTTGCTAATGGATGCACAAAATAAATCAAGATAAAGCATAGATGCTATGGCAAAGCTATGGCATCCTGATGCTGAGTGTAGTTCCCGGGGAAGGAGCTTGGTGGTGCCACTTTTCTCGGGATGTGTGCTGCCTCTAATGGCTCACTGCAAAACATGCTGAATGCTATTTTTCCTTTTTTCATAAAAGCAAAAATTCTTTGGATTTCCTTTAGCTGGTGAAAACAGTATTAATGTAGGTCTTTCATAAAAGCAAAGTGCATAACATGAACTTTCAGAAAGTGAGGGATACATATGTACTTCATAAAAGATAAATGGGCTTCTTGATCAATTTACTTTATTAGGGCAGATTAACATGTCTCATAACAGCTTTAAAATTCAGGAGGTATAAGAACAAATGATACAATGCCAGTTGAAAAGAAATTTTAGAGTGAAATATGAAAATACATTTCGGGCTGGAATCCTTTATTTATCTACCCTTCAGCCTAGTGGGGAATGTTTTTGGGTTGCAGATTCAATAAATGGAGTTTTAACTCTTTATGTTTAATTTCAGTGGGGGAAAGAAGCCATAGTTTGTGTGTTAATGAAATAGACTATAGATATGAAAGCAGAGGGGGAAAGTGATAGAAATATCTTGCATATTCAAATCAATCTTAAATTTTCATAATATTTATTGTGCTCTGGGTCATGGATTACCCTGAAAGACAGATAATAACTGTGGCTCCTCTTCTCAGGAAAATAAATGCACACTTCCAGTTGTGTAAGCCATTTGTTGATGCAGCCATTGCCTTCTTCCGCTTAGTCCAAGTTCTTGATAGAAAACTACCCTGGAATGTTAAACCTTGAAAGCTATTAGAAATCATCTAGACCAGTATTACTTAAACTGTGCTTATGAAATCAGTGGAATGAATCAAGACCAACATTAAAAAGAAAAGAGAAAAATAAGATAGAAAATATCTGTATTATCATAACATGCTAAGAGTTTTTGTTTTGTGAACATTTCCATTTGTGGGTGGGTGGGTGTGTGTGTGCGTGCTAGTACTGAGTCTGAATATAAAATACATTTCTTACTGAGGATTCAAGGTAAAGATTGAGAAACATTCATCTATTCTAGAGAACCTCTTCATATTGTAGCTGAGGAACTTGATGCCCTTAAAAGCTAAATGATTTGTCAGACTCCCCTTCAACACACACACACACACAATCAATTTTTTGTGGCTGAGCCAGGACTGAACCACATTACTTGATTGCTAGTTTTGCTGTGCCGCAATACTAATTTTTTGAAATAGAATTGTGAAGTAGATTATTTCAAAAAATATATTAAGTGGTTCATCTGTTTCACACTTGGCATTCTTTAATCCTTTACTTTTCCCACTAAAATGATCTCTGTTGTTTTCCTATGAAGTAATCTGAGCTTGGCGTGCCTGGGTGGCTCAGTTGTTAAGTGTCTGCCTTCTGCTCAGGTCATGATCCCAGGGTCCTGGGATCGAGCCCCGTGTCGGGCTCCCTGCTGTGCAGGAAGCCTGATGCCCTCTCTCCCTCTGCTTCTCCCGCCCTGCTCCTATTCTCTCTCTCTGTATCTCTGGGCCTGAATGAATAAATAAAAATATCTTTAAAAAAATAATAATTTGAGCTTGAGCTTCTTTTTCAAAAAATATTTTGAGGCCTCTTGGTTGGCTGTCCACACACCTGAATCCTAGAATTTTGACATTTAGGGCCTGATTGGAAGAATTTCAGAGTAAGACATCAAGGTTAAGTTTTATGACCAAACCAAATTAATTATTTTGAATTATTTCTTCATTCACTTGATAACTGAATGCGAAACGTGGCTCCAGATGTTGATACTGGATCACTGGGAGACCGGGTAACCTTCTTTATTTTAATCTTACGTGAGACTTTCCCAAACTTGAATGTCATACAGATTGCCTAGAGGGTCTTGTTAAGATGCACTTCTGATCCAGACTCTGGGTGAGTTTCTGGACTTCTAGCAGGTTCCTGGGTGGTGCCGCTGCTGCTGGGCCAAGGGCCACACTCTCAGTCGCAAGGGCTTTATGTTACCTGTCTTTTAAAACCATGGTAGGAAAACGAAGCTCTCAGGAAGTTTTCCATGTCTTGGTTTTATTAACATTTTCATGCTTTTCAAATTGGCTACAAAAATTAAAATTCAAATGCCATTTAAATTTTTTTAATTGGATTACTTTTTGTATTTTAGAACATATCTTTAAAACAGCCAGACTCCTGAGTCCCCACATTTCCCGAGTGACAGTGCCCCTCTTTGCAGCGTTGTTCTAGGGGATTCAGAATGAGCAGTGCTTCATGTAACTGGTATATTCAAGCTTTTCCACAGAACTTAATTTTCCAAATACCTAAAACCTTTGATTTCAGAAAAAACATGTTCTAAAACATATATTTTTTTTTTCTTAAGCTATTGCGTGCACTTGTTATTAATTAGTGGTATAGGAACAGTGTTTGTTCGAGGCTTTCTTGGTAAAAGGTGTTGAACTGCATGTGAAATGAATAAAAGCCACAAAGCCTTCTAAGTTCTTGCATCTACTTTTTGTGCTTTTAGTATTTTATCTGTCCATTTGACAATTATTAGTATGTCTGTCTCAAAGCAGCTCATTTCCGTTTCCAGTCTAATTGATCGCTGTCTGACCTGAAATGTATGAGACTAATCCTCGTCAGAAGGACCTCCCTGTCATGGGGGTTTTCCTAGGAGGTTGGTGTCAGGAAGTTGAGTAGCACACATGTGTTCCTCTTTCATACTTTTCACCACATACTCTTAAAAACTATTCTGTCTCTCTCTATCATTGTGTGATTTGAAAGGGTGTGTGTGTGTGTGTGTATGGTAGCCCTGTGATTGGGAACACACAATATTTGTAACCAATAAGCAGCACTTCAGGGTCCATCTAAAACAAGGATGAATAGCCTTGTGGTAAAGACCGTTGGTTCTCTTCTATATATATAGCCTGTCTTGTACTGGCTTTGCAGTTTTAAGAGTAATGATGACAATAAAGAGGATATTCCTTGGCTGTCTCATGATTTAGGGTCCCAGGGATTCAAAGTTTGATTTCAGTGTGTTCTCCTCAGTAGATTGTTAGTTATAATAACCAGCATAGTGCATTTGTTGAGTCCTCGCTCTGTCGGGTGCTCATTATTCAGATGAATGCTGTGTCACAAGCAGGGCTGTGGCCATGAAGGCTGCATTAGGTCTGGGGGACGGGGGCGGGCGGGGGGAGCAAATGGGTGCTGCACTTGGAACCAATGAGAGGAATCCAGATAGATAGATAGGGGTGAGATTAAATCTCCTCATTAGTCCCTCTTTAGAAATAAATAAGCATGTGTGGAGCCTGTAGCAGGTGTTTTGTTTTTTCTTGCTCAACAAAGCTAGAAATTGTTGGGAGATCCATGAAAACCACATACGTAGTAGTGGATAGTCTGATTCAAAGCAGAGAGAACCTGTTTGCATTTTAACTAAGCAGCATCAGACCATTTATCATGAATAGCCTTATTACTGGTTTTGTGTTAGAAGTTGTGGATTATATTCTTTAAAATTATGACAAGTTAGGGGCGCCTGGGTGGCTCAGTTAGTTAAGTGACTGCCTTCGGCTCAGGTCATGATCCCGGAGTCCCGGGATCGAGTCCCACATCGGGCTCCCTGCTGAGCAGGGAGTCTGCTTCTCCCTCTGACCCTCTTCCCTCTCGTGCTCTCTCATTCTTTCTCTCTCAAATAAATAAAATCTTTAAAATAAAATATATGACAAGTTAAATGTAGCCATAACATTTAGGTTGGATTTTGAGATCCTGAGCAGGGCCCATCTGACATATTTTCAGGGAATTATAACCTTTAAATACAGATTTGTCTAATTTGAATCTTATTTTTTATATCTAAAATTTGCTTCAGTGCAGCTAAACCTACTGGTATAATCTTAGTCTAATTGAAAAGTATTTTCTGATCTGGGACTCCTGTCAAAGATCATCATAGGAACTAGATAATGTGGGGAGGTAAAATGAACACATGACCTCATCTCTCTTCTTTTGCACTAGACTATATAATGTGCATTCAAAGAGCTGGAAAAAGAAAAACAGCATTCCTTTCCATTAAGCTGTAATAAGTGTGTTGTTTAGTATGGTTTAGCTATTAATAATCCCTTTTAGCGGGAAGAAAGGAGGATTTTGTTTGAAGTATTTGAAACTAAATGCTGCCGGGATAAAGATTTTACTAGAAATACAGAGTAGATATCAGTCTCTACCCTTTGTTAATTGGTCCTGCTTGTTTAACTGGGGAAATAAAAATGTACATCTACTGAAGAGAAATTTGTGAGCACAAACTGTTCCTTTCCTGTTTGCAGATCTATTTCATAGGTTGTTTATCTTATTTTAATATGCAGTAATACTGGAGACAACAGAATGCCACTGCTGTTCCTTTAATATCAGAGCTCTGCATGTTACAATAGGTGTCACTGTTTTGCTTGGTCCAATCATGATTGGTGACTTCAGCTATTGGCTCTGAGCACTGGCTGTCTGACTCCATCTGCAGGGCTGTAATACCTACTCTCCTCCCATCCATTCACCACACAACTTCAGCCGGCTGAACAGACTCGCTCGGCTCCAGCACATCTTGCTAACCTAATTCAGAAAACAAGTGCGACAGCTCGCTGCCTGTCATCTTCGCTCAGTGTAGCATTTTCAGGTGATCTAGGAAACTGGGTTATCTTTATGAGCAAATAAGAGAAATAGGAATCATGATGGAGATGTATTTAGCAGACCCAGTACTGGATAAAACTTAAAGCCAGTTTCTATTCAACATAGTGAAAAGGTCACCTTGTCCGGCTGAGAAAAGAAGCAAAATAGCAGCTTGTTGGTTTCTGTTAACATCTTGGCTCGTGCCAGCCTCTTTTCCTTGATGTTTGCACCAATTTGGGCTATCTAGCTATAAAGAGAGACATACTGTACTCATGGTAGATGACAAGGAAAAGAACATGAAATGTCTCACCTTCTTCTTGATGCTTCCAGAGACAGTAAAAAATAGGTCCAAGAAAAGCTCGAAGAAGACAAATACCAGCAGCAGCAGCAGCGGCAGCAAGTTGCCCCCAGTTTGTTATGAAATAATCACCTTGAAGACTAAAAAGAAGAAGAAGATGGCTGCTGATATATTCCCGCGTAAAAAACCAGCCAACTCCAGCAGCACCACTGTCCAGCAGTACCACCAGCAGAATCTCAGTAACAACAACCTTATTCCGGCCCCAAACTGGCAGGGTCTCTACCCCACCATTCGAGAAAGGTAAGTGCCCAGCAAGCATATTTGCTTTAAAAGTTTTCCTGTGTTGAAGTTTCTGCTTTTGTACAACCTGTAATGTATTTTAACATAAGTCTGTGTTTCCTCTTTTCCCAGAAGCTTTATCGGTAATGGAAAACTGCCTTGTATCTTTTCCAAAATAGTACAGCTGTTTTCCTCTTAGATAAAAATGTTTTTGCAAGCTGTGACATTTAAGTGACAGGCTTGTGTCTACTGACCATGGAAGGTTTGGAGATAGAAACCTTCTATTTGTCCTTAATCTAGTGAAAAGTTTCAGTAACTTTTTCATTGGGTTTTTTTTAACTTTAGTTACTTCCCATGTGTTTGCAATGATCACAAATAGTTGTTTAGTTGGAATCTTGATTTGTAGTTTTACCCTGAAGTTACTAAACTTGCTTAGCTTGTGAATCTTTTGTGGGTTTTGTATGTTGGGGAGGGGGTGTTAAAACTGCTGGCTGCTGTGCATTAATGAATTGCCTCTGTTTATAGAAATGCAGTGATGTTCAATAATGATTTGATGGCAGATGTACATTTTGTGGTTGGGCCACCAGGTGGGACTCAGCGGTTGCCAGGACACAAAGTAAGCAACAGCTGCATTACTGGTTTAATGCTGAGCTTTACAAAGAGGGACCCTCTCCATAAGCCTGAAAGTTGGTTGGGGTGGGCAGCTTGCCGATGGCAGGCAGTGCGCGTTTCACCCATCACAGAGAAGGCACAGCCTCTCCAAAGAGTCTTGGCCACGCTTATTTTTTTTTTTTCCTTTGTTTCTTTCTATCCTGCTTTACGTCCCACACAAAAACATGCCCTCCTAACTCTCCAGTCATGGGAAGTTGTTGCGACAGGTTAGAAAAGTCATGTTTACCCTTCCCCTAGAAATTGGTTAGATAAGCTTTTATTTTATTTATTTATTTTGTAATGAGGGAACTTAGACATTAATCTCTTAAAGCCTTGAGGTAGTTAGCAGCATAAAGACTGACTTGCGTGAACATCTATCTTCTCTTTTCACGGCAAGATAAACACTGTCCCTTGGCTTTGAAGAAAGCGCAGGTGTAGGTGCTCCACGTCCACTAAACCCTGATTGCTTAGAGTTGTTTTTCTGGACTGATTTACCGAAAATGCTTTCAGTTTAGTGTATGAAATAAGATTTCCCTTTCTCCACAGTATGTTTTAGCTGTTGGGAGCTCTGTGTTCCATGCAATGTTTTACGGAGAACTTGCTGAGGACAAAGATGAAATCCGTATACCAGATGTCGAACCTGCTGCTTTTCTCGCTATGCTGAAGTAAGCATCGTTTGTTTGTTTGGAAAGAGTTTATGCTGTGTTTGTGCTCTGCTGGTTTCTCAGTTAAATACAAGAAAGGGAGACTGATGAAGAAAGAGGGTGCTGCTTACCTTGTAAATGGTTTTTGGAGAAAACTACTGTGCATCTTTCCGGGGGGAAAGTATGTGGAATGGTGCAGGCGTTTATCATACACCTTGGCATGGTATTTGGGAGCAAGTGGCATGGATAGTGATTTGATTTTTAACGACTCACAATCAAAGAGAAACAACTTTCTCATGCAGGATTATTTAATAGTGCATGTTCTCTCTGACAGCATTGTGTATGAAGGAGTCTCTAAAGACACAAATTATATTTTTGTTTCACAATTCCAGAAATAATATACCTTGATTAAGTACCACTAGTTAAGAGATTTCTCGGTTTTCTAGAAGTTACTGTTTCCTGTCAGCAAACGTAAAACTTGCTGTGTTAAAATAATCTGATATTTGCCCATACGTACATGTGCATACTCTTACATAAAATCAGATACCATTTCTCAAAAATAAAGAAGCATTTGCTTTTTGATAGTAGAGGAGACATTTTTGAGATGAATAGTTTTCTATAGTTTTATATGTATTTTTATAGGAAAACTTTAATTGGTAGTATAAAAATGCAAAGCTGTAAGACATATACTTATTTAAAAAATAGTTTTCTATCTCATAGGTCTTTTTCAGAATCCAGTACATGTTGACCAGCTAAATAGAATCCGCTTCTCTGATGTGCACTGCTGCCGGACAGTGTGATAGTGTACCCTGTGATTAACATGCAGTGATTATTTCAAATAATGTTTTACGATTTTTGTTCAATCCTTCTTCTAGCACACCGGGTATATCCAGAGTCCAAGGTTATCTACTGCTGTAGGGATTTTGGTTCCCTAGAATAAATGTTTGTTAAAAAAATTATTGTGTCAACAGGTTGGACGATAATCCCACAAATGGTTAAAAGGTTGCGAGATATTTATTGACTGCTCCTACTGAAAATTAAGTACTGCAGTTAATTGTAGAACTTAAAAGTATTCTTTATTTATGTTGTAGTTTTGAAATCTAATTGCATCTGGCTGAAACTTTCACAGTGGGAAATAGGGAAATTAAAGATAAGTGAGCATGTGAAGTACCAAAAGGTAAACTAATTCACCACTTCGAAATAACCAACATTTAGTGACCTTTCTAATCTTTTAGAGATACATGTACAGAAACCAGTTTTACCTGGGAAGGTTTTTGTTTTGTTTTGTTTTCCAGTCAAGTGAGCTTTGTACGTTTGACATTGTCTCTCGCAGAGGAGAATGCGAACACTGGTTCAGCATTTTGACTGCACTGCAGTCCAGCAGAGTGTTGTGTTGTTTCAGCCAGAGAGATACGTAATTAAGGAACACGAGTAGAATTACAGAATTACATTTCACCCAAGTCATTCCATTTGCATCTTTTCTTA
This sequence comes from Zalophus californianus, assembly GCF_009762305.2. Taxonomy (NCBI): domain Eukaryota; kingdom Metazoa; phylum Chordata; class Mammalia; order Carnivora; family Otariidae; genus Zalophus; species Zalophus californianus. The sequence goes on along the minus strand of NC_045602.1, from coordinate 102,560,675 downwards.
AAAATGTATTACCTAGAATCTATCTCAATACAGCTTTTTAAAATTATACATGCAGTCCACCAAAAGTGGTAAGAATCAGAAATGTAGTAGGGTGCCGTTTACCGTTGGGCCATAGTTGATCAGGACTGCACTGTCGCCACCGATAGTGGAGGCCAGTTTTTCCAGACAACTGCGTTGTATGGCTGAGTAGCCAGTATTCCTAGAAAGGGAATTGTCGAGAAAAAGGGAAGAGCGCTCACTTGACAGTTCCAGGGTAAGAGCCACAAGGTGCTGACCTTGTTCCAGATTCTTTGCCATCGTCCTGGTTCTCAGGTCAGAGCATCACTGAGCTGCTGGTATCATGTGAGTCAGTCTTGGCCAGTGGTATATGGCTTAGCCTATCAGAAGAGAAAGAGCTTCCTGGGAGCAAAAATGAGGGTTCATTTGTGATTGTAGACATTTTTCTTATCATCACTGGGGTTTTTTACTCTCTTTGCAGAAGCCATTACTAATCTTTTCTTATATGTGTTTCACTGAGTTAAAATAGAGTAACTAAAGGAAAACTTCACAGCAAGTAGCTAAACACCTTAGCTTTAACTGGAAAAAATTAAAAGTTAAGTGTTATCAGAATGTATTTTTCACCTATATGTAGTTCTCACTGACTCTTTCTTGTACTCATCCATGGCAATCTAAAAGAAGCAGATGATTTTTGCTTTTACATACCATATTGGGAGACTGCCACAATCCCCCCAAATTACCAAGAAGTGTTTTATCTCCTGACATAGGGATACTTTATAGAATCATAAAAATAGTGCATATTTGGGCTTTCTTGGTTTTGTCTTTTATTTAAATATATCCAGAAATAATAGCATTCTTTAATTCTGAAGGTAGAAGAAATGTGGAGAGGAGAGAAGAAAGAATTTAGAGTTTAAAAAGAAAAAAAAGCCAGATACAAAGCCTATGTTGGATTCTATGTAAAGGCAACTGGAAGATAATTTTGAAATCCATAGATGATAATCTGTTGAACTTAGAACTACTTGAAAAATATCTTTCTTAATCTCAGGTTTTATTTTGTGTTTAGCGAAAATTCAAGTCATACTTAGTTAAAAGAATTAAGGTGTAATCATTGCCAACATAGTATTAAAGGCATTTGTTTCTATCTGAATGTACAGAAAATTTTAAAATAAAACTATATATATATATAGAGAGAGAGAGAGAGAGCACTTCTGAAATATAAGGAGATTATTTTTTTTAAGAGTTTATTTTATTTATTTGAATGAGAGAGAGAGAACACAAGGGGGTGTGGAGAGGGACAGGCTCCCCGCAGAGCAGGGAGCCAGACAGGACACGGGGCCCTCTGGACTCGATCCCAGAACCCCTGGATCATGACCTGAGCCGAAGGCAGATGCTTAACTGACTGAGCCACACAGGCGCTCAGAGATGATTATTTGATTAAATAAAATATGGTGTATTTAACAGAAATTTTTCCCCTTTTTTTTTGTTAATACTAACTGTGATACACAGTTTTTTTTTCAAACAGTTCTAGTATCTTCTGTTTTTTTGAGAAGACATTGAATGCAGGTTTTATAAAATAGAGGCTAGAATGGTAACACAAAGTTAATGTCTTTAATTATACAGACTTACTGCTGAGTTGAAATATTAATAGTTTATGAACATATTTCAGATGTTTCTTTACTCCCTAATCATTTTTGTAATAACTGTCACATAAGATGATTTTCTTGGAACTAACTTGAAAGTAGTTGCATCTTTTCTTGCTGGACACGCTCGTTTTGTGAAAATTCCATTTATATGCTGTGTGCTGTCTTTCAGATATATCTATTGTGATGAAATTGACTTGGCTGCTGACACAGTGCTGGCCACTCTTTATGCTGCCAAAAAGTACATCGTCCCTCACCTCGCCCGCGCCTGCGTTAATTTCCTGGAGACCAGCCTGAGCGCCAAGAATGCCTGTGTGCTTCTTTCCCAGAGCTGCCTGTTTGAGGAGCCGGACCTGACCCAGCGTTGCTGGGAGGTGATCGATGCCCAGGCTGAGTTAGCTCTCAAGTCTGAGGGATTCTGCGATATCGACTTCCAGACTCTAGAAAGTATCCTCCGCAGGGAAACTCTGAATGCCAAAGAAATTGTGGTTTTTGAGGCAGCTCTCAACTGGGCTGAAGTGGAATGCCAGCGGCAGGATCTAGCTTTGAGCATTGAAAATAAACGCAAGGTCCTCGGAAAGGCACTTTACTTGATCCGCATCCCCACGATGGCCCTAGACGATTTTGCAAACGGTGCTGCCCAGTCTGGAGTTTTAACTCTCAATGAGACCAATGACATTTTCCTCTGGTACACTGCAGCCAAGAAACCCGAGTTGCAGTTTGTGAGTAAAGCCCGCAAAGGCCTCGTCCCCCAGCGCTGTCACCGCTTCCAGTCATGTGCCTACCGGAGCAACCAGTGGCGCTACCGGGGCCGCTGTGACAGCATCCAGTTTGCAGTTGATAAGAGAGTGTTCATCGCTGGCTTTGGGCTGTATGGCTCCAGCTGTGGCTCTGCGGAGTACAGCGCCAAGATTGAACTCAAGCGGCAGGGCGTTGTTCTAGGGCAGAACTTGAGCAAGTACTTCTCAGATGGCTCCAGCAATACCTTCCCCGTGTGGTTTGAGTACCCAGTGCAGATTGAGCCAGACACCTTCTACACAGCCAGCGTGGTACTGGATGGCAATGAACTCAGCTACTTCGGACAGGAAGGCATGACGGAAGTTCAGTGTGGCAAGGTGACTGTCCAGTTCCAGTGCTCCTCGGATAGCACCAATGGCACTGGGGTGCAGGGTGGGCAGATCCCGGAACTCATATTCTATGCTTGAAAACCCCTCCCGAAGCAGTGTGAGCTCTGAGGTGCACATCTGGTTCCCACTCGCTTGATGCTTAGCTCATCTGCAGATACGTGATCAGCGCAGGTAATTCGTAATGAACGAAGCTGTAGGCAGTTTCTGATTTCTTTCAGCCTTTTAATTATGTACAGGCAAAAATGCAGCATTCAGCTTTTAACTTATATGCTTAAAAGAGCCAAGTTCTTATTAAGGCTTTGTGGTTTTTAGAGTTGCGTCTATACACCTGGGAAGAATTTGTGCTCTTTTCCAACTGTGCCACTGACCTCCCAGTTTTGTCCCTTTTAAAATTTTCAGGATCACCCTGAATTTCCTTTAGGGCTTTATTTTGACATAGAAATAAATACTCTAAAATAATGATAAGAGTTATTTTTAAAGAGAACCCCCACCCCAAATTACAGGTAAACCTCAGTGTACAATTTTGAAAGAAGTTTTGCTTCATAAGTAATAATTTAGAAAGTAGGCAGTAGTTATGTTTAGCTCTTATTTCATTTTTACTCTGGGCATTATTTTTTCTTCAATCCTAAATTCATAAGATTGTTAAATGTTAAACACTGCAAAGTATCCTTGTAAAATAGGAAAACAGGAAATGGGATGTTCGCTTAGGCCATGACCTACTACAAGCAGGTCTTTATTCTTTTAGTTTAGAAGACAAACTATTGCAATACAGATGCTTCTTTTAGAACTAACTAAATTACACATTTTTATTGTCAATAGGGAAAAATCACAGGCCTATTAATTTAAACTAAAACAGCTTATAAAGGAGACCTTAAAAAGTCCCATTCTACAAATAGTTTATTTCATGGCATAATAGAATACACCGTTTGAAAAAGCCAGTCTTCTCCACACTTTGCTTCTGATCCCCACTGTTTGCTTGTTTTTGTAAGTTATACTGTATAGAATTCTTACTCCCTTTTTCCCATGAAAAGAGGACCAAACAGTTCTTCAGATGTATGGAGTAACAATTAACTTTGTAGCACTACATGTTAATGTAATAAGATACTTTTATTCATTGATTTTTCTTTTTTTTAATCAAAAATACACTTCATCTGATCTACTTTGACCACATACTATCTTCTTCGTTAATTATAATTATGTCCTGTTCCTAGACTGCTAGAATTTGGCCTTTGGCCATCCTTGAAGTGCCAATAAACGCCTGCAGGGTTTTAAGAAAAAAAGGTCTGGAGCGATATACTTGATTGTACCTAATATTCACTGCATCAGCATCACATCCAGCCCTCTTATTTGTACATGGTTAATGTAAACAAAGGAGGGAAAAGCTCATCCCAAAATTCTCCTTCAGTGATGGCTTGTGATGGTTTTGTGCCTGTGACCCTGGTAGTGTCCAGTGTGTTCACTTCCAGTTGAAGCATCCATGTGTTTCTGGGCAGCTTTTCTGCTCAGCATGATCCTGAGATGGCTTCCCCCACCACCCAGAGTGTGGTCCCTGGCCGCCTCCTTCTCCTGCTCTGCGAGTCCCAAGCTGGCTTGTCTGGAGCCAGGGGTTAGTCCTGGGGTGGGTGGGTGTGTGCGCGTCGTGGGCGTCCGTGCACGTCCATGTGCATGCAAGTGTGTTTGCCGACTCAGGAATTGTCTCCTCCCTGCCTGGCCAGTAAGAGGTGGGACAGAAATGGTCCCCCTGCTGGCCTTAGCAAGGCCCCAGGAAGTGACTACCCTTATCTTATTCACTGTGCTTCTGGGCCACCTTTTCCCCCCCGTAGATGTGGGTTTGTTGCTTTTGGCTGGCTTCCCTGGTGGAGGAGAACACTGGATTATGGGAAATGTTTTAATCATGTTTGCCATTACCTATGCCTGTTAGCATAGATGATCAAAAGCTGTTACTGGTGATTGTTGATGAGTACTCCCAGGACAACTTTCCAAAATTATCTAACAATTATTTCTTATTAGGAAGATGACAGTAGTTTTGGCAAAGTATCTATGAAATAAAGGTATGTTTTCAATTTAAAAAACACTGCTATAAAGGATTTTGCTTTTAAATTATGATGAAACATTTCAGTAACTCATAGCTACCATGCAAATTGGTAGGCTGTATACCTGATTAGAAGGCACTCATTTTTAAGCCAGAGGAGAAGAAACTTGATTTAGCACTAATGTCATCATCTCAGATTGTTGAGGTGGGTGTGATAACCTTAGAGTGAAGATTGTTCATTCAGTAACGCTCACTGTCAGTGCTCCTGTTAGCAAGATGCCCTCCACATGAGTAGGGAACTGCTGGGGGAAAGCCGAGAGAGATCCTGTACACTGGGGGTATGAGAGCTTGGTTTTATGTTAATCACCATTAGCTAAAAAAGAGAAGACATGTCCACCACCCGGTTGGCTGGTGTCGAGAGCTGTGGGTTAAATTTGAAAATTGTATTTAGAATAAGAAATTTTGTATTTTAAATCCTGTTCTCCCTTTTTGCATTTTCAACAACATGGAGTGAAAGCTAACGTGCTTGCTTTATTTTCTTTGGTAATCTCGAATTTTGTAGCTTTTAAAACTAGAAACCATTGTTCTGACAAGGCAGGCAACTCTAGTGTATAAACACAACTTTATTAAACAGAATACTCTGTAGATGCTTTTCCCAATATACCTGGCAGTCTTTGTTGTTGTTCATACTGGGGATAAAGGGGAACTAGGCTAGCCGTTCTAATGTAACATTCTTTAAGCATATCTTAATATAGTATTTAAGTAAATGGTCTAATTTCTACATAATTATTGCACTGAACTGTCTTTTTGTTTTTTAAGGTGTTTAAATAAGCTCGGCTGATTCAAGACACTAGCACTTGTGCATCAGAGTGCTTGAATTTAGTAGCTTACAGCATTATTTATGAAGGAAAAATATATAAATATGAAGTACCTCATGTTGAATGTTATTGTACTGTATTTTTAATGTAACAGTGCAGATCTTGTTAGACACATGAATGTGTATAATCATGTTAAATGCAAATAAAAATAAAACTGGTTCATAGATTTGTTTTCCTTAGCATTTTTGTAGGTCCCTTGAAACAATAAAAAATCCATTCTGGCCCTTTTGGTGCCACTGCATTTTACAGAGATGGTTTTGCAGGAGCATTTGTTTGCTAAGTATTCAGATAATCTTTGATCCCTAAAGATGTAAAAATTTGAGGCAAAAGCATAGGAGAACAATGAATATGTTAATCAATCGCATTGTTCAAAGCCTGACTGTGAAGTTAATGAGAGGAAGTGAATGGGTGCATTTATATTCCCTATATGGAACTCATGCTTTGCTGGCATTCTGATGCTATAGTCGCTCACATATCTGTGGATATGGCTGTACTAAGGGGGTGTGGATACTGAATCACATCTAGCTTTAGATGTAACCAGTGCTGCTTGTTCCTGCTTTGTTATACTAGCTTAAGTCTCTGAATGAAAAAAATAAATGTCATATGAGAATTTTGAATATAATTTTTATGTGCTCAGCTACTTTTCCATTATATTTGTCCATATCAAGTAATACATATACACACACGCACACACATTCATACATAATTATATATACACGGGCATATATTTGTTTAATCACTTCATCTGTTCAGCCTCTGTAGCATACCTGCTCAGAGGATTTTTGGAATTATTCCAGAGAATAAACTGGAAATACTCATTCTAATCAGCTTAATTACAGATACAACCTAAATTGCAAAGGTCTTTAATCCAGGAAAGTCAGCTGTTTTCTCAGTTGCTATTTAAACTTAATCCACATGTGGTTGTTTTCAGTATCCCAAAACAATTGGAAATGATCCTCCTTTGTTGGCACCCAGGATCAACCTGTTACGGAAATTATACCCTTCTCCCTGTGGACTCGATGCCTTGCCTACAAAAGCCATGAACTTAAACTTGGGAAAAAATAGAAAGGAGGAAAGTACTCTTGAGGAACTAAATCGTATGAAACGTAGAGGCCGAAACAAGCAAGTGGCCCTGGAAACCTGTGGTTACCCTAAGTATTCATTAGAGTAGGACTCTGGGCACTTTTGAGATGTGTCGATGGAAGTTGACTACACTTTCGATTTCGAATTAATACATTTCAACATCTTTTTCTGAGCCATTTACATTTATTGACCAACTACTCCCTTTGCTCAACACTTCATGTCATTCTCCACCTTTTAAAATATATCATCTAGCAAAACAAAAAACTGGGGAAATTTTTCAAAAATAGAATTCCCTCAGTTATTTCATAATATAACCACCTTAAGCACTGGTGAAAAGACCTCAATCAAGATACTGCCCTGTGGGTGAGATGGAAGTATTGGTGAGGAAGAGTTGGAAGACATGGTTGACCTGGTCCCACACCAAGCAGCATAAGCCACTAGCAGCATAGATCAGTTGCTGAAGAACCTTTGGTTGCATCTCTAACTTGGGCATCTCCCCTCTCTGCTCCCTCTCTTAAGCCTTTTTAGAGGGAGCATGGCAGGGGAGATGTAATTCCCATCAACGCCAACTCTAATCTTACGACCCTTGTTTTCTGTTTGCCCATTCATGTTGATGACCATCGGACAGCAGTTTTACTAGCAGATGCAATTTTATATTCTGCCATCTATAAAGTCCTTAACCTCAAGATAAATAGTTAAACAAAACACCTGCTCTTTACTTTGTCTAACCTTTTGTGTACTGGATGTGATTCAAGTGATCTATTCAACTATCAGCACTTTGGTGTTAGTTTGCTCCAACTGATTTCTCTTTAAGCTGGTTTTGGTAGTAACCAGTCTAACTGCTACGAAGGCAGGAGAGGCTTTGTGTCAGACCTGAAGAATGGTATCCTTTTTCCCTTTGTGGAACAACAGTGCCAGAAATTATTTCAAAATTCAGGCACTTTTTTTGTTGTTGTTTATGACGTTGGTGAGCAGTTTATATTTAACAGACTATGTCTTAGATCAGTTTGTTTTAGAGGAGTGAAATTATACCTGAAAAAAGTTGAAAAACAAGTCCTGCTAGTAGCTTTCTTAATTTTAGCATAAAGTGCTGCAAGAAAGCTTTCCAAGCAGCAGATAGCATAAAGACTGTTGTGAGAAACCAGAGAACCTGAGATATTTTGATATGGAGCAGTCTTTACCGTGGCTGTACAATTTGCATTTTCCTTCCTAAACTATATTCAAAAAATAGTCAAAAGAAAGACAATTTAAGGAAAGCTGCAAATCTTTCAGAGCTTGAAGCAGAGGGTACCACCTGCTGTACAGTAGAATACATAAAAATGTACTTTTGAGAGACACTGTGCATTTTTGTGCTTTTCTTGATCAGCCCTAAACTTTAAATTATTTCATTGCCCCTAAGAATAGTGCCAAAATGCCCTAGCCAATTCAAAATTAAAGACAAATTCCAATTCTTAAGAATATTTGGAGGCGTTGATGGAATACTCCATGTTTCCTAGATAAAAGACGTAAGGTTTAATGAATCAAAAGATTAACCCAATGTTCATTCACCCATTGACCATTTATTGATCCTTTGCTTTATCCCAGTCAGTAAGAGAGATCCTGGGGAGTCAGAGACCCAGTAAGATGTGGTATGTGCTCTCAAAAGGTCCAGGGCTGTGCTGCTTCACCCTCAGCATGCAGAAGAATCATGAATTGTGAGGCTCTATCCCCAGAAATTCTGATTGGGTAGGTCTGAGTTGAGGCCTGAGAAACTGCCCATCAGCAAGCTTCCATATGCTGCCGCCGCCATCTGTCATTCACATTTTGAGGGGCCCCTACAGGGTAGGAGAGAAATACCTTGGCTCCTCCTGGAGCACTGCAAAGGGCATCCAGATCAGTGGGAGAAGAGATAACGCTTGAGCTGGGGTGTTGAAGGATGCGTTAGAATTATCGAGTGAAGGCTGGTGATGTCAGTTGGAGGGGGCAGGGAAGAGTGAAGGGAATTCTAGAAGAGAAACAGCAGAGCAGAAAGGCAACAGATCAGCGTGTTGAGCTGAGCTTAGGGACATGTGGAGGAACGAGGCCACCTACTGTGTGCCAAGTGTGGAGCCAGCTAAAGAACTGGACCTGAACACGAAGCACATTAGCTAGGCTAATTTACCTGGCTTTTATCACAGAATGAAACCGTGGCATTGAGGACATTAGAGATAGACCAGAAAACAGCTTTACGTTTTAGAAACATCTTTCTAAAAGATGTTTAGAAACATCTTTCTGAACTCTGGGAATAATAAACTGGGTTAGACCAAAGACAGAAGTACTTAGGGCTGGGCTGGGAGTAATGCAAATGAAGACCGAAGGGCACCAGGGAATGGAGAGAATGATGAAGATTCTAGAAACATGGAAGGGTGATCCCCAGCATGCAGTGGTGTAGCATTCAGTTAAAAGAGGGCTTGGTGAAGAAGGAATGCCTTGCCTTACATTTATCAAAGGAGAAAAGTTTGCTTTGTTTTGCTCTACCATCCTCTGTAGAGAATTGGTCTATAGATAACCCACCCTTGATTCTAAGATTCTTTTAGGAAGAAGGGAAAAACAGTCAACATAGTGTACTGGTTCATAACACTCCAGAACTAGGCTACAGGGCTCTGGCTGCATGTGACTCCAGGCAAGTCACTTAACCTCTCTGAACCTCAGTTTGCTCAAGAAAGATGGCAATAATAATAGGGCCTTCCTCAGAGGGTTATGATGATGAGAGAAATTAAAATTTTGAAAGCACTTACAACAGTACCTGGCAAACAGTGCCATATAAGTGTTAAGTAAAACAAAATGTGAAAGGCCACAAATTAAACGTATGCATCTTTCTCCTATGTGCCCTTATGAGAACTAGTTTACTTAACCGTTTACACACACTTAACAAGTTGTCAGTGCAGACAATTCAAAAGCCAAAAGCATCATTTTGTTGCTGTTCTTTTAAGTCGCTGGTCAATAGCTAAGGAGTATGTAAAGCTTACAGGACAGTTGTATTGTTCTGTACTGTTGAGGAATTCTCTCCTAGTTTCACCAAATTTCTTACAAGTATTTCAATTTGGTCATGTTAACGAGAGAGAAATGATGTGGGTGGGTTCTAGCACCTTTGATAGGATTCTTCAGAAAACTACTCTGTAAAAGCTGACTATGAGTACATAACAAGTGTATGAGAGACCCTTTGAAGACATTTTCCAAGAGGAGTCTATTTGCAGGAAAGAAAAAAAAAAAAAAAAATATATATATATATACATATATCCCCTATACAGGTTCTGTTAGAATCAAAAATAAGCTCTTTATTCTTGGCTTACAATCTTAGACAATTTTGGATATCACCCCTTCTCCAGATATTTGGGGATTAAAATCCGTTTTAGTATTGAAATTATTTGTTGTATGTTGAAAGCAGGTTTGACCTTTATTTTGAGTGATGTGAACATCACAGGGGGCAATTGAATGGCTAATTGTCTGTTCAAGTAAACACAGGTGTGCCCCAAGTACTGGCAACTCTGAGTTTGCCTGCTCTTGCTGGCTGTTTGTCTCCCTTCTACTGCCTTCCCCGCAAACGTCCCCCCATCTGCAGACTCACCTCCTGAGCCAGTGCTAGGGCCTTATGTGACAAGGGCCCTGACATCAGCTAATTTCCGGCCCCTTGTTCAGGACTGGATTCTCTGTTTTGCACAATAAGTCTTTAGGAACCTCACTCCCCAGAGATTCTCATTCTGGGGCCACTTTTATCTGAAGCTCAGGGCAGGTGTAGGGATCCTGATGCACATGAAAGGTTGGGAACCCCTGGTATAGACAAGCCTCCTGGAAACCTTTCCTCACATCCGCATGGACATCTAGCTTCAGCACCTTGCTCCTTGCTGGTGATCCTGGGAACATACACTGTCAGAAATCAGTCTTGTGCTTATGCCCTGAACCCGTGAAGCTTGGAACTGGCCCCAAGCAAAACCATAGTCAGCATTAGTGGATGAAATAAACAAAGGGAATCAGAAGACCTAGCTTCTGACTCTCTAACTTCTTGACCCTGACCTCTGCTTGTTATTCTTGCTCTGGCCAGTCTTCCTGTATCCCCCAGTCCTCCATCTGAACCTCAAAAGCCCAGAGATCCAGTTTGTTCAGTGGTGCCCTGGTCCCAGCTCTAATCTAGTTGACCATGTCACCTGCCGAAGTTCTGATCACCATTTTTAACTGGTTTTGGTGCCTTCCCATGTTTGGGACCCCGGTTCTGAGCTCCATCTCTGTAACCATTCCACTTCCTTCAGACATGTGCTGGCCTATGCATTCAACCTGCAGGGTCTCCTCTCCCAGGCAGATACTCCTGGCCACTGGTCCTGACAGAGCCCCCTGCCCAGCTCTTCGATTGCCCCCACTCTCCGTTCTTTTCTTTTTACATTTGTGGCAGCTTCCCATTGCTCAGGTAATGCCTAACAAACACAAAATCTCAGGAGCACACAGCAATACATTTATGCTGTGGTGCCTAAGAACAGCTGTGGGTTGTCTTGGCAGTTCTACATACTTGATTGGGCTCACTCACGTGTGGGTGTTGGCTGCCTTTGACTGTGGCAGCTTTGCTCTGATGGTCTCTCATCCTCCTGCAAGCTAGTCGGGGCATGGTTTCGTGGCAGTGGCCAGGGCACAGGAAAATCACCCGCAATGGGAAGAACCATGCCTGGCCTCTTGAGGCTTGGGTTCAGAACTTGTGTACCATCATTTCTGCATTCTGTTGGCCAGAAGCAGTCCCAAGGCCACCCAGAAGCAAGAGGTGGTGAATTAGATTCTACCTTTTTACTGAGAAGAACTACAAAGTCATGTAGGAAGGGCTGTGGATAAAAAGAAAAATATCGTATTGGGCCATTTATGCCATCAGTGTTGAAGGTGCCTACGTGTAGACCCTGTGCTCCTTTCTAACCTGGACCCCGGGGTCAATGCCACTTGAAGTTGCCCACAGAGAATCTACAAGCCCCAAAAGCATTAGTTATCATGAAGATTTTATAGGGGAGAGGAGGAGGAATCTTTCTCTTACACATAAACTTCCCAAATATCCATTTGGCAAATATCCTCACCACGTAGTTGGTTGGTTCTGCTAACAAGTTGCCTCTTGGTCCCAATCCCCCAGGCACAACTATATCTTCTCATCAGATCACATCTCACCCCCCAGCTTTAGCTCCTCAAACCGGAGCCTTCACTTGGAGTAGTAGACGCCTCGTTAGTTGTGATATTGTCACTTAAATCACTTCCATTCTCATACACTTCCCCATTAGCATTGCTGTACAACTTAACTCAGAAAACCAATCCCCTAGTAAAGCAAGAAAAGATGGTGGAGGTGGATAGGAAGGAGCATTTCCCTGTGTGTTTCTTCATTATCATTAACAGCAACACCCCTAGGAAATTTTACCTGGTCCATGGGCTTCTTCCAAGTGCAGGAAGATGGGGAGAGACTGCCGGCCCTCAGAGGGTCAGGAAGGAAAGAGGAAGTTGTAGGTTGATAGAACAGCTCAGCCATCCCTTGGGGCCAGGAGGGACTGGAGAAAGAAGGTTGGCTGGAACAGGGAGAAAGAATGAGGTCTCAGGTAAGCAAGAAGTCTCCACACAGCTTTTCTACCTGGAGCCTCTCTCCCATTTCTCATACGTTGGGAATTCCTGACCTGGGACCTACCCACAGTGTTTGATCTGGGGAAGTTCAGCAGGTAGGACAGTTTAGGGCGAGTCCACCAGCCAGAAGTTTGGGCATATCACTTACACTCTTCTAAGGTCTGTTTGCCAAGGGCTTGCTTAATCTGCTGTGCACATTGTGACCATATCACCAAGACCTCATCAATGGAACAGGTTGCTTATATGACCTTTCCAGCAATGGTTTGTCACTTCACATGCACATTTGTAAGTCAGCTGTTTACTGCTACTGGCCTTGGAATATGACCAATGCCCCTGATCCTGCTTCTGTTCCTTTCTTCTCTGAAGAACCCCTCCCTCACTAGTGCTCCTGGAGGAAAGCCTTGGACACTTTGTCTCTGTTTCTGTTCCACAGTACAAAAAGTTTTAACTACTGGAGTGTCCCAGATCCTTCCATACTGAGGCAGCGTACTTGGTTACCACTAGTAACCAGTCAGAATCTTGACTGCTGAAAGATTTGCTAAATCTGCCCACTCCTTCCCCAAATTTCAGATTTACTTGCCAAATAGGTTTATCAGAATTCCAAACAAATTCCATTTGTTTAGCCTTCCAACATTTACTTACCTTAAATAAAGAATTGCTGAAATAGAACAATTGTGATAGACTTTAAATATTTTCATATTCACCCATAACAGGTGTTGTTACCCCTTATAAAAATTCCATGACTGTAGGCATAATTTGGACTAGAGGTAACATTCAGTATGAATGGGAGTCATGTCACATGGTGGCTTCCCAGAGATTAACCCCAGTTACAGAACTGTGACTGAATTTGAGCACCTCTTGGGACAAACCTCTTCATGTTAAAACTTCTCAACCCCCTCTCCTCCCTCCTTGACTACATTCAGGAAGAATGTACCTCCCAAGAGAGTACAATCCAGCAGAGTGAACGAGATCCATTTCTAGTAAGATTCCAGTGTTCAGACTGAATTGATGTGCAAGAACACTCTGTTTGGGGGTGTTTTGTGGATGTTCATGGTGGGTATTATTGCAGTTCTTCAATGTTTCATTTATTCAGAGTTCAGAAGACAAGTGGAAAATGAGCTAAGCTCTTCCCTGTAACTGCAAAGAAATACCTACCTACTTTTTCAGGTAAACAGCTATGGGATTGATAACACCAAATCCTCTGTATATTAAGTCACCTTGGCCTCCAAGAAAGCTTCAGAAACGAGCATGGGTGTGACTAGAAACAGGATAGTGCAGGGGCTGGAGTGGGGGGTGAGGGTAAGAGAAAGGAGCCTGGTGCCTCCCCATTTCCTCTGAGATGCAAAGTCCTTGGATGAAGTAGGAAAGGAGTCCTCTGGGTAGAGTGAGTGAGTGATGTCCATTGGTGGCAGGTGACCAGGGGAAGAGAACATGGCTCTGTTAGACCTCCCTGGTCTGCCACCCACACTCTGTAAGGAGCCTTTGTAGGTTTGCCAAGCTTTCTGTGGGAGCCCCATGAATGACTTTCTTAGGGGCTTTTCAGCTTCTAGGCCTCCAAATAGAGCCTAGAGTGCAGGCCAGACCCACCAGCCATTCAGAGTTGAGGAGTAAGGCCAGAAACCAGGCCATCCCTAACTCCTCTCCATCAAGTACTACCCCTGGGCCATGCCACAGCTGCAAAGATGTACAAGCTTTTTCCTTCACCAGGAAGAACCAAGTCTAGCTCCTGGCAGCTTCAGACATATCTGGAGTCCAGAGGATGGCACTGGAATTTCCTTACTGCTCTGCTACGCCCACCCCACAGGAGGTTGGGTGAAGTCTACCCCAGGTGGGGAGGCAGAGGTTCCCTTGGCTTGCATGCATTCCTCCTTTTTCTGCCATTCTTGCCTCGATGGCCTCATTCCTCTGCTTCTCACGGGATTCTGGCTATAGCTTTTGAACGTCAACAATCCATCCCATTTCCTGCCCATCATCCCCACATTCGTTGGTGAAGATGTTAAAAGGTAAGGGAGATTTTCTCTTCCAGAACTGTGTTCACCTTTCACAGCTAAAAGACCACTTCACAAGAGGTGGGAGAATAAGGAGGGACAAAGCAGGTGGAAGAGCCCAGAGGTGCCATGTTGTCACACTAATGATGTTGGGTGGGAACAAAGAGGTGAACGTCACCAGACACCTGACCCCTGACACGTGGACAAGACAAGTGGCTTCTTACAGCCTAAATAAAATGTGCCAGTTGTCGGGCTTTGCCATATGACTGCCATTTACACAAGGGCTGTGCGGTCTTCCCAAACTCCCGCTGAGATGTCCTGGTTAGAAAAACAAATTACTGCATGCGTCCAGAATGCAGTCTTTCATAGGTCATTATCAGAGCGGGTCTCTTGTCAATACCATGCCTGATTGGGAGCAGCTCTCAGAATCATTTAGTTTCTCTTGTCGGGGGAAGCTTTTTAACTGCTTCCTGCTGTCCTGTCATTTTGTGCTAACCCCAAAAGGCAGTGTTAAATTGATGTCATCTTTCCAATTTCTTCCCAGAAGCATTTTCCTTTCTGGTTAACAATGGAAACATTTGCGCAATAATCAAGGGAGAAAAGCGGCCAAACACGAATGCTATGAAAACCCTTAAATGGGATGAATGCCTGTATTTATCTGCGCATCCCATCGTTCTGGATGACAGAAAGAAGGATGAATCTCATTCAGGTAGTAAGATAAGTAAAGAAAAATAAAGAAGTAAAGTAAAAGCGAGTCCAAACCAAGAAGAAACCCATTACCTTCAGTCAAGAAAAGGATTCAATTTGAGGCTCTTATAGAATTCCCACCAAACAAAAAATTGAAGAGAATGTTGATAATCATTGAGCTGGGTGAGAAATACATGGCTTTCATTGTACAATCTATGTTCGTGTATGTTTGAAAATTCCCACAATAAAAAATTATTTTAATTGTGGTAGGAATTGGATAAATGAGCTCAGACATGTCAGGCAGGTCCTAGGCAGAGGCCATTTCCGCCCTATCTTTACATTTGCAAAGCTAGTGGGGCCCATTCCAATAACTTATAGCTGAAAGCATGTTTGAAAGTAAACTTTGTTTTAGACATACACGTGGGCAAAGGGTTCTCTGTGATCGACTCACCTCTGGATTTATATGAACATAGAAAACTAAGACCAAATGAACATAGAAAACTAAGGTTTTCACAAATGCTGGACATCTGAATTTTAGAGCTTAAATTATGCGTCTTCTTAAATGCAGGGACTGACAAGTATGCTTAGTTGCTTAAATGAAGACTCCTACTTCATAAGATTCCTAATTAAATGGGAAAGGCATTCTAAATTTTTGATCTTTGTTAATCATATCTGGGAGAACTTGGAAGTTTAGATCATGATTTAATTAGGGCATTCTTATAGTTCCCCTGGTGGCAACATAATCTAATTTTAGCAAATTTTAATTGCAAGTGCAAAAAGGGTTTATGTGGATTGGAGCTGAGTCTGAGATATTCTAGCTTCTGGAAGTAGCACCACCATCCCCTCCACCTCAGACCCTCCATTTAGCCATGCCTCACCCTAACAGTTTAGGGCCTAGGGCAATGGTACAAATGGTGACCTATATATTATATGTCTAAATTTTAGAAGTTATGTATCAAGCTAACAAATACTAAATAAACTGTGTTCTAGCATTTTTTTTTTTTTTAAGAGAGAGAGAGTCGGGGGGTGGGAGGGAGAAGGAAAGAGAGAATCTTAAGTAGGCTCAACGCCCAGCATGAAGCCTGACATGGGGTCAGTCTCAGAACCCTAAGATTGTGACCTGAGCTGAAATCAAGAGTCGGACATTTAAACAACTGAGCCACCCAGGTGCCCCTCTAGCATTGTATCTTGACAAATATGACTCATAGAGACCTGGAAGGCCAGATTCAGGTTTCAAACTCTTGGCTCCTCAGAGTTCTGTACTGGGGAATGTTGGTGATTGAGAGGACTCTAGCTTGTGGGTCCCTACCCATAGTTCATACCCTTTCCTTGACTTTATGTCTCCTCAGCCCATACATTCAACTTTATTCATCCCAGTCCAACAGCAAAGAGCTACACCTTGGCCACCCTTGGGGCCTACAGGTACACACACTGGTGGTATGTCTGTCCTCATGAGGAAGTGTGGCCTCGAGGCCATGAGAACAGAGAATTCCAGGATCCCAGATACTGCATGATGCAGAGATTGAGGCACTGGTTCTAGATAAGCATGTCCCCTTGCCTGATTTGCAAAGGTTAATGAAATCCATGGGAAAGAACTTTGCTTCTCCTCCATCGGGTGCTAAATGTTGGCTCAGTAATCTTTCCTTACACCCAGGGCTCAGTAATCTTTCCTCTCATACTTTCTTCCTGAGTGATCTCATTGGTTCCATTGGCTTTATATCCCTCATTCATTCATCCAAGAAATATGCGTATTTTTAGGTACTAGTGATACAATAGTATACAAAACAGAAGACAAAAAATCTGTGTCACAGAGCCCTTCCTTCCATAAGGAAGATACGGCAGTTTTAATCATGATCCTAAATTCTTTGGTATTCTAGCTAATGCAAGGTGGAGTCAAAGTCTACTCTCTTGAGCTTGGGTGGTGCATAGAGCCTGGTGAAAGTGATGCTGTGTGACTTCTAAGGCTAGGTCATCAAAGGCCATGACCTCGGTCCCTGGAAATGCTCACTTCTGAGCTCTGCATGGTCACATAAGGAAAAACACCCTGAGACCACCATGCTGGAGAGGACACGTGTTGGTATTCTGGTCGGCATTCCCAGCTGAGTCAGTCCGTCAGCCCAGGCATGAGATGGGAGTGGGAAGCACTTGGAAGTGAATCCTCCCGGCCCAGTTGTTCTAGTCTCAGCCATTTACGTCACTCCCAACTGAGGCCCCAGACGTTAGAGAACAGGAAGGTTCTGTCCTCACTGTGCATTTTCCGATACTGATCCATGATATCTGTGAACAGAATAAAGTGGTTATTGTTCACTCCACTAAGCTTTGGGTCAAGATGTACAGTGACTTCTAAATGTATGTCTCCAGCCCAGACCTGAGTTCCAGGTTTGTATGTTCAGCTGTCTTCTCACAACTCCACTTGGATTTCTAAGTGTGTGTCTGAAAATGTCCACTTCCAAAATGAAAGTCTTGATTACCACCACTG
The DNA here is from genome assembly GCF_009762305.2 of Zalophus californianus. Lineage (NCBI taxonomy): Eukaryota > Metazoa > Chordata > Mammalia > Carnivora > Otariidae > Zalophus > Zalophus californianus. The sequence goes on along the minus strand of NC_045602.1, from coordinate 102,543,169 downwards.
CCTCCCAACAACAAACAAAAACAACTCATTCATCTTCCCAATCTTAGTAAAAGTCACAACCTCCAATCCAAATGCTTAAGATACAGTCGTCCTGGATTCTTTTTCCATCATTTCCCAATTCTAATCCGTTAGCAAATCCTGCTGCTTTGACATTGAAAACAGATCTCTCATCTGTCTATTTCCCCTCAACTCCACTGCCTATATGCTAGCCCTAATCACCATTGTCTCTCACCGGAAACAGCCTCCTACCACATTCCCAGCGTCCAAACCTAGCCACTCTAGTCTGTTTTCCAAGCAACGGCCAGGGGGATCTTTCAAAAACATGAATCAGGATTTCCAGGCCAGGATGGTGCAGTGAGTGAAGGCTTCAGGGCTTCCTAACCACCACCCCTCACCCCCACCACCCAATTCTCTAAACAGATAATAATGAGAACGTCATATATTACAAGTGAAAAACGGAAACAACAAAACTGGGATTAATCACAGAATAAACAAGTCCAGGAAAAGGAAATGGAATGACACACACACTCACCCACATGCACACATGCATACATGCACACACACACAGACATAAACACACACACAGTGAATGGGATGGAAGCTCCAGCCTTGTAGTCTTCAGGTCTCAAAGCAAGCAGGAGGTCCTGGAAGGGCACATGTGCTCCATGAGATATTTCTTCTGAGGAGACCCCTGCTTGGAGTAGAGGCTGGGCGTGGTCTTCCAAAGTCCTAAAATGAGGTGGAAAAAGACCACCCCACTATTGCCTCTGATTATAGCTCCTGGCAAGCAAAGCATGGGGAAGTGGATGACACAGACACGTCCCTGAGATCAAGAGCCGAGCCAAGCTACCACTGGCTCTGCACCACCATCTGGTTCTGACCCGCGGGAGTGGAGGTCCAGGTGGAGGCAACTGTAACAGTATTAGACAGTGAGAGATACACACAAAAGGATAGAGGTGTGTATTGAGGGAGGATCTCCCATTTGAAATAAGCCTGTACACTAAAAGTCCCATATACATGAAATAATCCAGGGCTAAGAAGGACAATAAAATAAGACATCGGAATATAAATTCTCTCTTAGGAGATCTGTGTGTCAGTTTAGTTATTGCTATGTAAAAAAAATCACCCCAAAACTCAGTTGCTTTAAACAATTTTATAAAATATTCCAACAAAAACTTTCAGTATCAAGATCTATCAAATAGATAGATCTACTTGCACTAGAAAGAGAATAAGAATTTATGAACCACAATCAAGTTTCAAACATAGAGAGATACATTTAATAGGCCTGAAGGGTGGGCCACTTGAAGTCAGATTGCAGGAAGTGGCCCTGGGGTCAAGAGGGAAAACAAAATCACCATAAGTAAGGAAGGTTGCTGTTCATTCTCAGTAATGGGAATGGGCTGGGACAGGAGACAAGAAGTGTAAGGTTAGCAGGAAAGCTCCAACTGGTGAGGGCTCCTCTACACCACAGTAGGGAGGGAGATGTAGCCTAAAATGGGAAAATACATTTCACTGAGGGACTGAACATCTTTTTCGACACGCAAGCACAGACTCACACATGCATGCGTGCACACATGCAAACAGAAGGAGAGTTCCTTCCAATCAGCTGGAGAGGTGAACACCCAAGTTCATGGAGTGCCTGGTGCCTCTGTGAACCTGACCCTCTGGAAGGCTCTTCAACACCAGGGCATCTGGGGAGAGAGTTTCAGATGCGGTGATAGCAACAGCAGTAGTATGAGAGAGGAAAGTGCCCAGGAGAGTTTCCTGCAGAAATAACTTTGTGGACTAGTGAAGTAGGAGAGGCAAAGTTATAGGTAATGGAAGCGGAGCTTACAACGAGTTAAACATGAGACAAATAAAACCAGCCTCTGCCAACTCTGGTGACTGCTAGAGAGATACAAGGAAGGGGGTGGGCTGAGATACTGCCATTTGGTTGTGGTAGTCAATGAAGCTATGAACGTTAGGAGAAACAATTGAAGTAGCATCCCCTGGGAACGGCAAGCTGGGAGGCAAGAGGAAATTCAGTTAATATAAGAGAAGGATCTGGAAAAAAATATACAGTTCTTTGAGCACTAACTTGTAGATCTAAATCTGCAAAATTATTTGTGGCAGTCAGCCTCCAAGATGGATTGATGGATTGGATTGATCCCCATGTCCTGGTATTCACACCACTGTGGGGTTCTGCACACATTGACTAGGTTGCCCTGTGAAACCAATAGACTGTCACACAAATAATGGTGTGTGATCTTAGCTGCTGGGTCATAAAATACATCATAGCTTCTGGGATACAGTTTTGGGTCATTCACGCTATGCGCAGCCCGTGGTCATGTGGTAAGGACACTCAAGCCATCCTGTGGAGAGTTCCAAGTGGTGTGGAATTGAAGTGTCTTGACAATAGCCTTGTGAATGTGCCATCTTGGAAGCAGATCCTCCAGCCTCAGTCAAGCTTTTAGCTGACTGCAGCCTCAACTTTTCCTTAAGTTTTAACGAATGGTTTCTTAAATGTGCACAAAATTTTCAGTGTTAAAGCTTCCCCAGTGTATCCCGCCAGTTTTCACACCAAAATCTCTTGGAGTTACCTTCTTTCATGGGTTGCCAGAGGCTTCTCCTAAGCTTTGATATCCTATCTAGTAATAAAAACCTGACTGCTTATAAATAATATTTTTTAAGTGTCATTAAAATTAGGGTTTTTAAGAACTGTAGATCACATCACCCGGTACATACATTCCTTGGCTCTTTTTCTTACAAAAGCTGAACCAAGATTAAAAAAAAAAAAAAAAATGCAGGGACGCCTGGGTGGCTCAGTTGGTTAAGTGTCTGCCTTCAGCTCTGGTCATGACCCCAGGGTCCTGGGATCAAGCCCCATGTCGGGCTCCCTGCTTGGCGGAGAGTCTGCTTCTCCCTCTCCCTTCCCCCACCCCCGCTTGTGCTCTCTCTTTCTCTCTCTCAAATAAATAATAATTTAAAAAAAAGCAGAGCATGGGGGGCACCTGGATGGCTTAGTGGGTTAAGTGTCTGCCTTCAGCGCTCAGGTCATGATCCCAGGACCCTGGGATTGAGCTCCCCGTCTGGCTCTCTGCTCAACAGAGAGCCTGCTTCTCCCTCTCCCTCTGCTCCACAACCCCTGCTCGTGTTCTCTCAAATAAATAAATAAAATCTTAAAAAAAAAAGAAAGAAAGAAAGAAAATGCAGAGCATGAGATGTTTGTTAGCAGAAACCCGTGATTATCTTTACCTGATTGAAAGGAAACATTACTCCCTTTCCCTTAGTAGTAGCTTTTTGAAGTCTAACTGCCATTACTGATTTTATATTTGATGGTTCTTTTGCAGTATTTCTACCTGTTGGTTAGTATGCTTCTATTGCATATGGTTTTTCTTATTCTTTTTTTTTTAAAGGATGGTTTTCATCCCTTTCCCGTTGCATTTCAAAAAGACTTTAGAACATGAAATTTTAAAAACATTTTTAAGCAAAACTTGGTGTACTAACTTATCTCCAAACAGAGTTACAAAGTGATTTCATTACACTCTATGTATTGCAGGAGGAATCCCTTGTGGCAGAAAGCACCTGGAGAAAAAGCTGGATGAGTTATGTGCCTACAGTGGATACTCGTGGGAAAATGTGCCCTACTTAGTGCTGTCAGCAATCTTCTTTGAAGGCTTTCTGAGCTTAAAAGCATGGGATTTGATCTATTAACATATTTTATATGGAGTGCGAGAGACCATTAGTACTTAAAACATTGACTTTTGTGGATTTGACATTGTGGTTTTAAGAATTTTAAGGAAATTTCAAGGAAGTTAGTAATTTGTAATTTTGCTGAGGCAGGACATTTAATCTGCCTGTGAAGGCTAAGAGGCTCAACCCAGTGGGGCCACCTCATCATGCTCATCTCATTCCATCATCACCCACCTGGGAATTCTTTTGCACTGATGGTAGCAGATATGTTGTTTGCTCATAATGCGTTCATCCCCACCTTTCTCCTCTCCACTTCCTAATAATTCGTATGTTCTTTCAAGTTTCCCCTTCTCCTTCTCCATTATAGCTCAGTGTGGGCCTGGATTGGATTAGATCCAACCATTGTCATTGGTTTAGGAGTGACCATGTGGCTTAAAATACTGTAATCAAGGCAACCTTAGAAAATCTGGGTACCATTTAGCCATTGCTATGTAACACCTCCACCCCAACTCAGAGATGCTTTAAACAATAAGCATTTGCCATAGCTCTACAAGTCAGCTGTGTGGTTTTTCTGATCTCAGTTGGGCTTATCTATGTGTCTGTAGTCAGCTTCCGGTCAGCACATGGCTCTGCTGCTCCAGGTTGGGCTCTGTCATGCATATGGAGTTAGGCTGGCTGGAGATTAGTCTAGGTTGGGCTCAACCGAGATAGCTTGTTTCTGCTTCATGTGGTCTTTCATTGCCCATCAGGGTAGCCAAAGTTTGTTCTTAGAGTGGAGGCAGGATTCCAAGTGAGAGTGAAAATATGCTATTCTTTTGAGGCCCAGGCCCTGAACTGGCACCTTGTTACTTCCACCTTATTCTATTGGCAAAAGATCCATGAGGCCAGCCCACATTCAGGGGGTGGAGACACAGATTCCACTTCATGATGAGGGGAACTTACAAGCTCACAGTTGCCAAAGGCATGGTTTCTGGGAGGAGGTGGAGGTGGAGAACTGGGGCCATTTTTACCATCTGTCTGCAAGGGTCAGAGTGAAATGTCAAGACCAAGACTCTCTTTGTCTCACTTCTGGATATGAACAAGGAAGTGGATGGAAGCCCCTAGAGTTGTTTGCAGGCTTCTTGCTCTCATGAGGGAAGCCAGCATGAGGACAAGGACAGCATACAAGGGAAGACAGAACGAAAAGAATTGCAGAAGAGATGTGTCACAGCTCTCATGATCCTGTGGACACCTGGATCAAGCCACCACCCCTGGACTTTAGAGAGGCATAAGCCAGTAAATGCTGATGCCATTCCAGCCTGTGTGATTGGAATTTTCTCTTTGGGGAAATTCAATTGCAATTCAACAGGACAATGCTTTGCTTCTCCTTTAAAATTGTACCTCCTCCCCAAAATTCAGTTGCTAGTGCTTCTATGAAAAGAATGCATAGATGTGTAGGGGACAGTTCTTAGTCAGAAAGTCAAAGTTAACTATAAATTAAAGAGTAAAATATCTTACTCAACAGAAGTTCACATCTGTAACTTTAATCCTATATTTATGGAATATTCAGGAGTCTGAATGGGTCACTTAAAATTTTCAGTTATAATTTACACTCTCTTATGGAAAAAATTACATGTTTTAGTAGACACTCGGACTGTTTTTTTCTTTTTTAAAATTATGTCTTTCGAAACGCTCTCTCAGTTTATTTTCTATTTCTGCCACAGTTTTATTGACCTTTGTGTTCTATGGCTTTTGTTAAAAATACTATTGGTATGTTGAATATGCTTTTCTTTTTTTTAATAATTTTTTAATTGTTATGTTAATCACCATACATCACATCATTAGTTTTTGATGTAGTGTTCCATGACTCATTGTTCGTGCATAACACCCAGTGCTCCACGCAGTATGTGCCCTCTTTAATACTATTCACCAGGCTAACCCATTCCCCCACCCCCCTCCCCTCTAGAGCCCTCAGTTTGTTTTTCTGAATATGCTTTTCTTAAACTAAACACAATCCTTCATGATTCCAGCAAAAATTTTTAAAGGGCATTGAACTCACATCCTCCTTAGCCAGTTTGAGAATTATAGCTTTAATAGCATTTGAAGATTGGTAGATTCATGAAAGGCCTTGGGACATAGCTTGCCCAAATATTGAATGTCTACTCTATTTACCATTCATTTGAACAGTAAGTAGTTATATAAAGCTTAGTGTAGTCACTACTGGCTAGATGATCTATTAATTTAGTTATAATTAAGTTTCAGGGGAAAGAACCCTGAAAAGAAGCCCAGCGATAGAGCTTCTAGACCCAGTTGTGCTCCTGAATGTCCATAAAACCTTAGGCAAGTCACATAAGGACTTCCTAGGACAGATCCCTTGTTGATTAAATCAGAAGAACTCCTCACCTTCATCTACAGGTCATATACAGACTTCAGCGAGTTCAAGTAAAGAATAAGAAGGAGCATATTTGATTGACTTGAACTCAAGACGCAACAAGTTTAGAGTACGGCATTAATATCCACAGAAGCGTGAAATCCTGTGATCCAACTTGGAAGGTGCAGGATGTCATTTTCATTCCACTGTGATGCGAAATCAAACATGGATGGAAATACTCTCAAAGAGCATGGTAAATCATACAGAAACTCAGATTGGCCCCAATTCTCAGGAGGAAAAATTAGTTTGATCGAAAAACTATCCCAAATGTTGCATCAAGTTTGTGTTAAGCATAGTCAAGAGAAAGTTGCCAATATTTCAAAGACAAAAACTAAGAACAAAGGAAGTCTGATAATTTCCACATTAGCTTAGTAATTTACAAGTTTCCACCTAAGCAGGGTGACCATGTACAGCTGTGTAGCTTGTAAACTGCACAACATCAAAGATCACTGTTCACATAGTCTATGGTATGAATGGCTCTCTCTGGCCCTATGCAGGCACAATATACACCTTTATATGTGGCATCCCTTCACTCAAGTCCTTTGTGTCATTTGTTAATTGGGTTGATACAAGTCTTATCCAATTTCAGAAGCTGTGTATCTACTTTCTCAGGCTGTTTAGTCTTCCAGTGTAAACTTTTCCTTATTAAGGAAAAAGTGGTCCTGGAATATCATTACCCCTTAGTTGCCCCTAAGCCTGAGGGAGGACCCAATCCCTGAGGTCTTTTTCCACTGAGCTTCTCCTGGGGGCATGACAATAAAAAGGGAAGGAGCAGCATCTGTCTCAGATCAACCAGTCAGGCTTTCCTTCCCTAGGCTGTCATCAGCCAAATGCATGTGACTCCTCTCCTTCCTGAAAGTGTCTCTTCATCCCAGTAAAGACTGTTGGCTTAAATAGTCATCAAGTTCTTTTCTCTGTCAATGAATCAGCTCCATTAATACCTGTCATTGCTAATGAGGTCTCCTTGCCCCACTCTTTTTTCATTCTATCCACTCTTTTTTTTTAAGATTTTATTTATTTATTTGAGAGAGAGTGAAAGCAAGAGAGATCGCAGAGGGAGAGGGAGAAGCAGACTTGCTGCTGAGCCGAGAACCCGATGCGGGACTCAATCTCAGGACTCTGGGATCATGACCTGAGCTGAAGGCAGATGTTTAACCAACTGAGCCACCCAGGCGCCCCCATTCCATTAACTCTTAAGAAATACTTGTGTTGTCTTCCCAGATAATAATAATAGGAAATACAATCACTTACTGAGCACTTACCGAGTGCCTGCCATTGTGCTTTTCTTCCCTTTTTTAAATACGAGGGACTTGAACTTGAAGACACGAAGTAGGTCAGGTCAGGGCTGGCATAGGATCCAGGGTTTGTCATCTCCAAAGCTTTTGCTCTCACTGGGAATTTCATAACTCTGGCCTGGGCAGAGGACAGCCAGCTCTGGACCAAGACATGTGGGCACTGGGGTCGGCTCTTAATGTCTTCCCTTCAATGTGATATTCTGCAAATATGGGGTCACCACTGATTTAAAAGAGAATTCGTTTAAGGAGGAAGGGCGAGTGGGAACCCACTGGTGAAGGTTCTTAATCTCTTCTTGGTTGTCATAAGTTATTCACTATAAGCCCCAGCTGCCTCCCCACTCAACAAAATGAAAGCCCTGTGGCTAACAAGTCCTACTGCCTTAGGGGGCAGGTCAGTGGCAGGAGTATCTTGCTTACCGTAAGTGCCCACACTGGCTCTGCTCTCAGCCATGTGCTCTGCTTTGGCCAAGGGAATGGTAGCACATGAGACCAAGCAGGGCCTTGAAAAGCACGTGTATATTTCTACTCCTGTCCTTAATCCCTGCTACTGCTTAGACCAGTCCAGACTAACCTGCTGGAGATATCTGAGAAATAAGTGGAACAGAGGCAAGTCATTCCAGCTGAGGCCATCCTAGAGCAGCCAGCTCCCAGTGGACCAGTTAGTAGACAGTGGACACATGAGGAAGCCATTCTAAGATAAGCCAAGCCCAGCCCAGATCAACAAATCCACTCATAAACTTGTGAAAAATAATAAACAGCTATTTTAACCCACAAGTTTTCAGGTTGGCTATATAGCACCAGATAATTGATACAGTGGGTTGCTACTGGACTATGGGCATCATAGTATCTTCCCCAAGTAGCCCTTGGATGCACAGATATTCTCCTGGAACAAGCTACATATAACTTTCATCATCCACCTAAGGCCATCCAGGCAACCCTACCTTTGTTGAGGCTTTTCCTCGATAAGTCCAGGATAGTATTTCCTTCTTAGGCCCCTGACAGTTGGCTGGTCCTTGCTGTGCACTTGGCATATGATTAAGGTTGTGCCTTCAAGCAAAGGTCAGCACCCTTGCTGGGGCACTCACTTTTGCTCACTGCCTTGCCTCCAAGAATATATCTGCTCACTGACGGACAAAGCCTCCGCGAAGGTGAAGTCTTGTGAGGCTGGAACTTTTGGCTTAAAGCCACCTGCCTGGATCATAGCACTTAGGGCCCAATCACAGAATAGTAAAACCAAACCTCGGAGCTAACATAAGCATCTGTAATTTGCTGCGTTCACCATCCCATGCTTGTGTCGAAAACCCATCCTAAGCGTCTCCATTTGTTACTGTGACCCCCCAATTACATTCTCTCAACATGCCTCCAGGTTCCTGGGCCAGTTTTCCAGTTGCTGCAGGTTTTTGGGTGGTGGTGGGGTGGGGGGGGGGCAGGAATAAAGAGAAGCTCCCCTTCCCACCTACTTCCGAACTAACTGAGAAGTTAAGAGTTAATAAATGTCAGATGGAGGTAGATGTTCTAAAATAATATTGGTGATGGAGACTTTGGCTTATATCTATGGGAAGGTGAGTTTCTGAACACCGAGGCTCAAATTTAGGCAGATTTGGTGCTCCTGACGTGGTAGAATGCACTGGGTGGGCTCCCTACTCAGGGGGCTGGACAGAATGCTTATATTTCCTCAGGCTGTTGTGTCTGGAAGGCATTTCCCCCATACTGTTGTATGGATGGCTTTCTTGTCACTTCTATCTTAGGCCAAAACTGACCTTCTGTGAGTGGTCTTCTCTGACTCCTTGGTCACTATCATGAGTTTTATGACATGTCTACAAATTCTTTGACATTCCTCTCATCTGAGATGGGGCTTAAGTCCCCACCCCTTGAATCTGGGCCAACCTCCAAGACTCTGTTAAAACCAACAGGATGTAGCAGAAATGACACTGCATAATTCAGGGAACTTCTGAGGGGTCAAGTGATTAAAGGTGATAAGAGTTTCCACAACGTCTGCTGGGACACTTGCTTTTGGAGCTCTGAGCCAGCAGGAATGAAGGGCAGCTACCCTGAGGCTGCCGCGCTGGGAGGCCACATAGAAAGGCTATGGGCCAGTGCTCCAGTTGGCACTCACAGCCCTTGTCCCAGGTGACAACCAGCATTAGCCACCAGCCATTCACATGAGAAGCCTTCAGAGGATGTCAGCCTGCAGCAGCCAAGCATCCCAGTCTTAGAATCTTCCCAGATGAGGTCCTAGATATTGTGACAGAAACAATCTATCTGCATTGTGTCCTGTTAAATTCCTGAACTACCGGATCCCTGAGCATAATCAAATGGGTCATCGATTGCCATTCACTTTGGGGGTGGTTTGTTTGGATGCAGTAGTAATTGAAACACCCTGTTTTGTATCTTTTTCATAACAGTACTTACTATGGTCAGATATTACATTTTTTATTTACAGATTTATTTATCGACAGCCTATTATTCCTACAGAGATGTAGGTTAGCTCTGCTAGTCAGGGACTTGTCTGTCTTAGACCTAGAACAACATTGGCCCATAGCAGGCAGTCAATAAATATTTGTTGAGTGAATGAATGAATAAATATATTTTCCCTTTTAGAGGAGAAATAAGAGTTTCTGGGAGAGCGTTTCAATCCTTTTATTCTTCATCTCCAGGCCCTAGGCAACAAAACCGCGGCTGTTTGCGTAAAATACAAAGTAGACTGTTCTTTATATAATATCCAGGCAAACTGTCCTGTCAAACATTCAATTATTCATTCAATGCTATGAGCTGAGCACCTGCCCTCGCCCCACAAGCCAGCCACTATAATTCTCACGGGGGACAGTGAGGTAGATAAAACTTGGGCAATCTTCAAGGGGTCATTGTCTAGGAAGGTGTGGACAAATTAAAGGATGGAGAAGTGTCCTTAGCAGAACAGCCTCAGTGGCAAGGCCCTTAAAAGTCAGGGGCAGTGACTGTCACCTACACACCACCATATCCCCAGAGCCCCGCTCAGAGCCTGGCATATAAGAGCTGCTCAGAAATATTTGTTGACTGCTGAGTGGAGGAAACAGAGATTGTTCTGAGCCAGGCCCAAAGTAAAGGCGTGCATCAGAAGGGAAGGATAAGTCACTATGGGAAAAGGAGCTCTTGTTAAATGTCGAAGGAACATTTGGTTCTTAACTGGCGTGTTCTGCCATCATAAAGTGTCATTACAGAAGCCAATTTAAAATACCAAGGACCCTGGCACAAACATGCCGCTGTTTTCTTAAAGCAAGTCTATTAAGATGACATGAAGAAATAATGGCATCTGCCTCGAGTTTCTGCTTGGAGATGGATTCATGCAATCTCAGCATTTTATCTTGAGCAGCTCCCCTGAGAAGATGCACTGGGGAAGCAATTTGTATCTCTTATTAACTAAGACAGAAGCCTTGAAGTCTGTGGGTTGTCCACTTCTGTAAGACTCCAATCCAATTGCGGGGAAAGGTGTCAGATCTGAAAAATCTCGTGTGCTATTAACTGCATGAGGTTCTTTTCCCCCTGGTATTTACATCTAAGGCAATGCAAAGCCTTCAATTTTATGCCAAGTTAGGATGCAGAGAATATTCCTGAGTATAATGTGCCTGAAATTAATTAAGAGATGCAGAAAATTTGGGCACATCACCAGGAACAGAGCAAATACTGAATTATTATTTGTTGAATGAATGAATGAGGATAACTCATAAGATAGCTTTATGCTATCTATGGTTTTACACACATCAAATGCAGTCTCATCCAGCCAGGCTCCACCAAGTTTGTCAGAAAGTTCTATGTTCCCAGACTTTGTAAGCCTCAGGTAATTCATTTATAAGTCAGGGATTATCACACCTATAATGTAGTCAGTGTGAGGATCACATGTTATAATGTCTGTAATGTAACTTACATATTGTCTGCCACATAGTAAGGCAAACAAACGGTGGTAGCCTGTCCTTATTTTTAAGCCAGAGTATAAAATCCTTGAAGGCAGAAAGCTGGCACAGTGCCTTACATATGAGAAGATTTTATGAATATTTATTGAATGAGTGAATGCATGAATAACCATGGGATGAAACAGTGTATTAATCAGGGTAACTCTAGCAGCAGAAATAAATATATTTCAGTGGCTTATCAGAATAGAATGTTACTGCTTACTCACCTAAGACTCCAATTTGTGGGTTCCAATCAGTAAATGGCTTTCTACCACGTATTGATTCATGGACCCAGGTTCTGTTGAGCTGACATGCTTGAGCCTTGGAGTCTTTGTAGATCACCTCCAACTGCTTCTTAACCCCAGGCCTGGAAGGGAAGAGACACTCACCAGCTTCTGTTCACATTCACCTGGAGAGATGTGGTCATATGGCCACACTTGGACCCCAAGGGAGGCCAGGAAGTAAGATCCCTCATTAGGCATGGTGTGACTTTCAACTACACACTGCATGAAGGGGCCAACTGTTACTGTCAAAATAGTTAAAAAAGAAAAAAAGAAGCCAGAAATTTAGAGATGAGTGAACACATAACAATAATATGAGTAAAAGGTATTCCCATAACATGCTTTACAAGAGATAATAATTTAATAACTGTTAAATAATATTAATCATAATTGGCCACATTGGCAGGTGCCTATAGGAAACTGGCAACTAATGAGTCAAGGGTAGGACAACAGTATAAGGGGGGAACTGTGGCAAACTGGGGAGTCCTTAACTCTCTCAGGCTTGCAAAGCAGGGAGTTAAACTCAACCTCTTCCACTGTTGTAGGCCTAGACTGAACAACAGCCCTATTTTACCTTATTTCACTTTTTAAAAATATTTTTATTGTTATGTTAATCACCATACATTACATCATTAGTTTTTGATGTAGTGTTCCATGATTCATTGTTTGTGCATAACACCCAGTGCTCCACGCAGAATGTGCCCTCTTTAATACCCATCACCAGGCTAACCCATCCCCCTACCCCCCTCCCCTCTAGAACACTCAGTTTGTTTTTCAGAGTCCATCGTCTCTCATGGTTCGTCTCCCCCTCCGACTACTCCCCTTCATTCTTCCCCTCCTGCTATCTTATTTCACTTTTTAAAAAAAGATTTTATTTATTTATTTGAGAGAGAGAGAGAACATGAGCAGGGGAAGGGGCAGAGGGAGAGAGAGAGAGAATCTCAAGCAGACCCTGAATTGAGCATGAAGCCCGACTCGGGGCTCCATGTCACAACCCTGAGATCACGACCTGAGCCGAAACTAAGAGTTGGACACTTAACCGACTGAGGCACCCAGGTACCTCTTTATTTTGACTTTTAATTAAAGTGTAATATATCTACAGAAAAGACTAATATCTAAGTGTACGGCTTGATATGTTCTTATAAACCAAACAGCTGCAGTGCAACCAGCACCCGGATCAAGAAACAGAACGTCCTCAGCATTCCAGAAGGCCTCCTCATGCTCTCTTCCAGTCTGCTCTTCTAATATTTCAAAATAAGCCAGAAGTCTGAAATTTATTTATTCTTTTTAAAGATTTTATTTATTTATTTATTTGACAGAGAGAGCCAAAGAGCACAAGCAGGGGGAGCGGCAGTGGGAGAGGGAGAAGCAGGCTTCCAGCCGAGCAGGGAGCCGGATGCAGGGCTCGATCCCAGGACCCTGGGATCATGACCTGAGCCGAAGGCAGACGCTTAACTGAGTGAGCAACCCAGGCGCCCCAGAAGTCTGAAATTTAAAGTAAAATTTCCTGTGGGTTTTAATGTATTGTGTGGTGACATGTAAGAGATATTTGCACACTGGACCTGGTTGAAAGTAAGCAGGCCACCCCAAACATTCTTCCTCCTCTCAGTGTGGGTGTCTGTTATCCACTGAATCTAACAAACCACCCCACAATGTACTGCCTTAACACAACAGACATGCATTATTTCTCACAAGTCTGGCTAGGCTCCCACAAGCATTTGCAGACATCTGGAATGTCATCTGGAGGCTAACTGGTCCTGGGTGACGTTGGGTGGGATAGCTCATCTCCACTCCATGTGGCGTTCCACCCTCCAGCAGGCTAGCCCGGGATTGTTCACGTGGTAGCAGGGCAGAGCTCAAACACAAAAAGTGAAGTGGGAGGGAGGCGGAAGAGTCTGACTCAGAGGAGATGGGGTGATAGAAGCAGAGATCGGATTGCTATGGCCATGAACCAAGGGATATGGGCAGCTTCTAGAATCTGGAAAAGGCAAGGAATGGATTCTCCCCTAGAGCCTCCAGGAAGGACACAGCCTTTGCCTTTAGCCCCCTAAGACCCATTTCAGACTTGAAACCTCCAGAACTATCGTATAAATTTGTGTTGCTTTAAGCTGCTAAGTCTGTGGTAAAATTTGTTATAGCAGCAATAGCAAACTGAGACACCAAGCTTTTGCCATGCTGTCGACTCTGCCTTTCATAAGTCCCTGGATGACTGTGGATGTTCTTGTATGGCCAAGAACATTATCACTCAAGAGCCAGACAACCAGGCCCTGCTGTGGACCCTGCACTTCAGAGACAGCCCATCTCTGGCCCCCCTCCAGCTGTGCCCAGCCCCACGGAGCCAGGCATCTTGCAGGCCCGCACTACCCCAATTGGGTCTGCATGACAGCAGTGGTGGCCTCATGTAGGTATCTGTTAAGTGTGCCAGTTCATGAGTCTCACCCCAGACCTACTGGACCAGAAGCCCTGGGAGTGAGGCCCAGCAATTTGTGTTTTAACAAGGCCTCCAGGGATTCTGAAGTAGGCTTATGATTGAGAACCGTGGCTACCCAGGGTGTGTGTGTTGGGGGGGGTGGGGGGGGGCGGTCTTTTCCCAGGGTCTGTCCTTCTCAGGGTGGACCATGCTAGAATGTATGCATCCTGGGGCCCAGGAGATGGCAGTTTGGAAGACGGTTGAGAGGCTGAGTTTTATGGTCTGAGGTACCTGTATTATGGCATAGGAGGTCCTGGTTTTGCTGGAAGTAGCCAGGGGAGGGAAGAGGGAATAGACCGGAATTCTTATTTAATCTCTTGTTCCCAGGAGCATCTGGTCATAACAATGAACCGAAAACAGGGAAGAAGCAAAGTGCTTTGAAAAGTGCTGATTTGTGTATACTTAGAGAAATGATGAGCATCACCTTGTATAGGATCAAAGTCATTTTTTAGGGTATAAATGTGTTAATAAAACTAGTAACAATAACAGTAAAAAGAAACAACGACGTAGTTTTGGAATGTTGGTGAGGTCCTGAGCTGATGGCCAGAAAGGATTCTCGAGATGTCTTTGGTGCAAAAAGGTGATTGTATTAAAGCACAGGACAGGACCCGTGGGCAGAAAGAGCTGCTGCCCTGGGGGTTGTGAGGGGTGACTGTTTATATACTTGGGAGTCCGGGAGGTACGGACAAAGGGCTTTCATATGCTAAGGAAGACTCTCAGGATACTGGAGGACTAGCTACTGTCAAACTGAGGTCATTTTCCCTCTAGCAAAGCATTAACATTAGGATAGTTGGGAGTTTCCTGGAGGAATGTTATACTCTGCCTGCCTGAAATATTTGTCAATGGGATACACGTTATCAGGAAATTTTATTTTATTTTATTTACATTCCCTTCTGCCTCTGTTTCCCACATCACAGTAGAGGGGAGGGTGATGTTAGGCCTCCAGGAAATTGAGTTCTGGGTCTCTGAAAGTGAGGCTATTGATAAGAACTCCTTTGCCTTGTACATCACTAAGACATTGGTAACTTGATTGGAGACTCATGTCTTGCAGGACTGTGATCTCTATTAGTTTTCCCTTCCCTTAGCTTTAAGGCAGCCAGGAGTTCCTGAGGAACGTCACACATAACCCATGGTGGGGGTGGGAGGCGTGAGTTGTGTCAGCTTATGCTTTGTTCTCAGCCTGCTTTCTACTCCCTCATCAAATAATAATAATAATAATAATAAATAATAAATAATAATAATAGTTGCTATCTGAGGTCCGATTCCCGGGAAGCAGAGCCTGAAGGGATTCATGTGCAAGTGATTTATTGGGGAAATGCTCTCAGGAGGAAGCTAGGAGTCAGGAAGCCAGACAGAAAAGGGGAAGAAGCCAAGCAAGACAAAGCCCCAGGCTCAACCTGATCCCGAGGGTAGCTCTGGAGTGTGAGTTACAACTCTTTGTCTATCTGCCCAAAGGCAAGGGAACTGGGCTCTCTCTCTGACTGTGGCTCCCGGAGTAACTATCTGCTTGGGGTAACACCTGGCAGGGAGACTCCCTGCTCCTGCAGGTAAGGTGGCTCCAGTAGCCCAGGGGCAGGCCTCCAAAGAAGGTCTCAGGTGCAAGCTGTTTGCAGCAAAACCTATAGGATCTCGTTGGGGGCGGGGCGGGGGGGGCACAGAACCAGTAGCTGGGTCTCTGAGAACCTGGACAGGGCACTGGCATGTCCACTTCGGTTACCCTGAGCTCTTGCTCCGTGCCAGGCACTGTTCTCAAGGCTTCTCTTGTATTCAGTCATCAAACCCTTACCAGGTAAGAACAGTCGCCATCCTCATTTTACGAATGTGTAACCTGAGGCTCAGGAAGATTAAGTAATTAGACCAAGGATTCACCAGAGGTAGGAGGTGGCTGAACGGGGATTCTGACCCAGGCCGTGAGGTCCCCAAACATCTCTGCTAATGGCGCCCTCTTGATGCTGCTATCCCCTGGGCCCCACCTGCCTGCCCCACCTGCCGCTCCTTAAAGGAACAATACTTCATTGAGGGGCAGCAGGAAGGTGGTTTTCCAACTCTCCTTCATCCAGGAAATCAGAATGAGGCTTGTGAAGAAAAGGGAATTTTTTATCAACCATGAGAGAGAATCTTAATCTATATGCTTAATTAGGTCAGATACCCATTTTCCTCTGAGTCTTTTCTAGTTCTTTGAAGTCAGAGGAAGCCCTGGGCGTTGGAGGGGAAAAAAAGTAGAAAGAGAATTGGGAGGAAACCTCCCACATACACACAGAGGAAAAAAAAAATCAATCGTCAATCTTCTTTAAGGATTGAATGCAGATAAAGTCAGCTATCAACCCTATCAACATGGAAAAAAATGCTTAAAATAAAAACTAGGGCAATCCCCTGAAGGAGGGAAAGCTTGGCATCCGTCTGTAGACTTTTCTACGTTAAGAGCCTCACTCCCCGTCTCTCTCACTAAAATACTGGAATTGCTTGCAGTCAATCCAAGGACTCCTTGAGGGTTTCGATTCTTTGGGTAAAATAGAAGGCTCAAAACATAGATCTGAAATTTTCAGAGGGCACGTGAGGGGTATTTGCTGTGGAGCACTGTGTGTTGGGGGAGTGAGTATAGACGTGGTGTTCAGCTCTGACGCTTGCTACCACAGAGGCTTCCAGGACAGTACCCTCCGGCGTGACCTTCTGTGATTACAGCCATGTTTTGTACCTGTGCTGTCCTAGACAGTGGGCCATGACTCACACATGCCTGTCAGCTTGAAATGTGGCTGGTGCAATTAAAGAACTGACTTTTTATTTTTATTTAATTTCAATGAATTGTTGAAGTTTAAAGAGCCACATGTGGCTAGTGGCTACCCTAATGGACAGCTTAGCCCTAGGCCCTAACCTTTTATGGATTCAGTATTTCAAAAAGCACCTGCAAAAAGAGATCTTTAGGTTCCAGCCTTTTTGTGCATTTGTGCAGATGAAGAAACCAAATACATCAGTTAACTTCTGCTGCTTGAAATAAAAACTGTTTATTTCATGATAACCCTTGGTCACAAATTTGGGATGGGCATAGCTGGGCAGTTTTTATTGTCTACCAGGGCTAAATTTGTGCAGTTGTGGGCAGCCCCCACTCAGCTGAGAACTGGGCTGGTCTAGGATGGCCTCAGCAGGGTGGCTCATTCAGGCTCCAATGTGGTCTCTCATCCCCTTAAAGGCTAGCCTGGGCTTTTGTACATGGTGGCTGGGCAGGGTTCCAAGAAAGGGAGCCATAGTGTGCAAGACCCCTGAGGCTTAGTCTCAGAACTTCTGGGGCCTTCTGTTGGCCAAAGCCCATCACATGACCGGCCCAGAGTAAGAGGCCAGGAAACAGACTCCTCCTCTTGCTGGGAGATAGAGTGGAGTCACACGGAAAGAGCATGGATATGGGGAAGCATGAATAATGGTGGCCATTTTTTTAATCAGCCGTACTGAGGCCCCAAGGGCACAGTGACTGGCCTGAGGTCACAAAGGAAACTTTTAGTGGGGCTGGGATCCAGGCCTGGGACTCTTGACTCTCAGACCAGTGCTAGCCCTAGTTTGGTTCTTGGGATCTCTCGTGTAGCCCTTGCCTCTGTGAGCCTCAATTTCTGCGTCTCCAGAAAGATGGAGAGGCGCAATGGTTTCTCTGACTTCCCTGAGCTCGCAGTTCCCGCGCTGGACTTGGAGGTCGCCCCGGGGTGGGGCCGGGGTGGCGGCAGAAGCGTGGGGGTGGGCAGATCGGGGGGAGCCCCTGTGGAAATCCTGAAGGCTGCCTCTTTTGAAAGGAGCCAGAAATTGTCACACTCGACCAATGTAAAGTATTTACCAATAGGCTCTGCCTTTTGTAAAGAAGTTGGTAAAAAGATGGACTTTGGAAAGGATAGCATTTTTTCCTTCCAGGTTTTTCTCATTTATAATCCACCCATTTCCTTTTCCTTTCATAAATATAATGTACGTGAGTGGAATGATCTAAATGTCTTCCTAGTTCCAGAAGCTTGACAGTATTTTCACATGGATCGCACATTCGATCAATCACGCCCTGCGGATCTGTGAACTGAAAGGCCAGTAAGATGCCTCCGGTGAGAAGGGCGCAGGCGGGAGGGAGCGCTTCGCGTTTGGACCTCGAGTCTCCCGTGGCAGAGCTGCTGACTGCAGCGCCTGGGACCTGCTGTCCCGATTTGTGTGTTGTGCCCAGTCGCTGGCTCACAAGGCTTCACTTGTGAAAACAAACAGAAGTTAGTAGAAGGGAAGTTCTTCGGAGGAAAGGGATGGCCGAGAAGCTAGCAGTGCTCATGAAGATGGTGAGCCAGAGAGAGAGGGAGAGAAGGGCAATGAAGAGGACGAGAAGGGAGCGGGGAGCAGGGCAGGATGGGGGAAGAGGAGGGAGGGGTGGGGAGGAAGAGGGAGGAGGGAGAGGAGGGGAAAGGAGGAGGCAGGAGGAAGGGCCAAAGGCAAGTGAAGAGAAAGAGAGAGGAGGAGGGAGCAAGGATGGGGACTTGGAGAGGCAGAGGTGGAGGGAGGCGGCGTGGGGAGGGGAGATCGCGAGGGCGGGGCCAGTTCTGAAGCCCCAGTTTCCCAGGATGCAGACACCATGGTTCTTTCTTTTTTCTCTCTCTCTCTTTTTTTAATTTTAAAGATGTAATGGCATTATTAAAGGATTCATGAACCAGGCAGCACCCCGTCTCGCTAAGGCGCTCCCATGGCTCATCCCTCTGCACAACTGTCTTCCCTCTCTCAGGGGCCTGGCTCTCCGGGGGGAATCCCGTGGGAGTCCCAAGTTTAGGGACACAAGTGAATGTGACTCAGGTCCAAGGCCCCCTGAATTCGTTCTGTTCTCCCAGGCAGTGTGCCTTCCAATGAGTGGCTTCACTTCTTTGCATGTTTGTCTTTCACCTACAGAAAAGCCTGGGCTGTTTGAGGTGGTTTTTATTTTAAACGCTCTTTGGCTAGGAAACTACCTTCAGGTGACCCTTTGTGAAGAAACCACATACATATCCCTTAGACAAACAGGGCCGCTCTGTGCTCAGTTTAAAGACAGCTGGGTTAGACCAGCTTTCTTAGATTGGGATCTCTGGAAACAGACCCTGAGACAGGCCAATGTTCTCCTAAGGAAGTGCTCCCAGGAGGGGGTTGAGGGTAGGGAAGGGCAGGGAAGAGGGCGGCAAATTCCCAGCCTCCGCCTGATCCTGTGGAGTGTTCCAGAGCATCATTTAGGCCTCAGAGTTTATCCCCATTGAAGTGAGGGAGCGGGGTTTTCATCCTGGGCTGGAGGCCACCGGGAGGATGTAACTCTCAGCAACTCCCAGCTGTCAGTCCTGGTGAGGAAGCTGCAGTAACCCAAGGACAACCCTCTGAAAGGGGTCACAGGGGCCATTCCTCAGCAGCAAAGCACTGCCCAGCTGGGGGACAGGCACAAGGAACCAGCAGAAGGGATCCTAGGAAATTTGGGCAGGGTACCAACACTGTCTATCATGCCATCTTTATGAGTTTCCCCAAAAGCTAGTGGTCCACAGAAAGTGAGGCCATCCTAGACCGGTAAGCCCCTAGACAACCTTCCAGCTGACCACATGATGGAGTCACGTGGTGGTGCCCAGCCTAAATCAACAGAACTGTGGGGTAGGCCCACAGAATTCTTAGCTAACTAAATGGTTGTTGTTTTAAGCCGTTAAGTATTGGCACGCTTTGTATGCAGCAATAGCTATCTGATACAGGCGGAAGGAAATGATCTGAACCCAGAGTCTAAGTTCTATCCCAACACAAACATCTGTAAGTAGAAACTAAAGGTGGGGTCAGTATTGGAGTCAGAATTGGCCTGTATCCAATTTTTTATTTTACTTTCCTTTACAATGGCACTGAACTTCATGAGACACCAGATAGTTTTGCCTGGAAGAAGGCAATACGAATAATGTCTCTCCAGTTATTACTGAATTAATACGAGACAATTGACCCTTTCTTTCAAATCATCCCCAGCCTTTCAAGCTACTCCTGGGTTTTAATCTACTGCCTTATCATCCTGAGGTCACTGCTACAGTGGAATTTGTTCTTGAAAGGTAAGTCAGCTTCTTTAAAAAGAAGGCAGCAAATAATATAAAGAAGGAAAGAATAAAATAAGATTACATGGCTAAGCAAAAAAAGAAAAATGAAGGGGAATAAAAGAAGAAGGGAGGAGAAATTAATTGAACAGTGCTTTGAATGATTGGCTTGGTGGCCAGCTTCTTAAACAGTTACGATTACAGTAGGGAGGTTAGGTCAGTATATATTTTTCACACGTCTCCCATGACTTTAATTGAAGTTATTTCTAAGCATCAAAGAACCCAAACACAAAAGCTTGGTCCAACATGACCTTTCTGGAGATTTTGCTGATTGTACCTTAAGGATGTATCTTACTCTGGCTCTAGGGAGGTACCTCTCACTCTGCTTGACATCATTCCTCCCCCAAATCACCACATTTGCATAAAAAATTAATATGAGTAGTGTGGTGAGCCACTAGGCAGATGGAAGCCTTTGACTAATTAGCTGAAAATGGTGACAACTTTAGAGACACGCTTTGGAACCGATTTCACACTGACACTGCTCTGCAGATATGGGAACACAGTGTCACTTTCCTGGGAGTTGGGAGAGGAGGAAGTGCCAGCCTCAGGAAGCCGGGGGTCTTGGCTTTGGAGGAAGAGCGACCTGTCTGTCCAAGGTGACAGTTCTGTTTGCAGAGCTCCCAGGATGCCTTTTCCAATCTTGCCACACACCATCCTTTTCCTCTTCCTCTTCCTGACGGAGAGGGCTGGATACTGTCCCCTCCATCAGCCCCAGAACCTGCCCTTGACTCCTTGCACGTCTGATACTTCTGCTTCTGGACCACTCATATCTTGATTTATAAAAGAATCACCTCTTAGAGGCTTAAACCCAGATATCTGGCTCATACTCCCAGAGATTTGGATTAAGGAATCTGGGATGGGGCCAGAGAGCTTGCATTCTCAGCCAGTTCCCAGGTGCCGTTGGTGTCGCTGGTGCGGGGACAACCCTTGGAGTGGTTCTCCCTTAAGGAAATGACATATCGATCTAAGCACAATGTCGCAAACTAGCCTCCTGCAGACCAAGTTCAAGCCCAATGTATCAGTTTTCCCTCATAATAAAGGGAAATTACCCCAAAATAGCTAGATGTTTTGCCTTCTTTGGTAAACTGAAAACATCTGCTGCTGTCACTGGACTTGATGTTAGTAGCAGCGTCTCCATTTAGAGGGGACATGGACTCCCCAATTTGCTACAGTCCTCACCATCCTTGCTTACATGACACCAGGCTCACTCCATCATTTCCTTCGTGTGGCTGGTCTCTATTGGCCCCTAAATTTGCGTCCCATAGCTTAAGTTTGCGTAATACAAATTAATTCATATTAACCTTTACAGGTAACATACCTGCATTTTTGCAAGGGCTTTCTGGCCATGGTGCCTTAATTCAGAGGTGTGATACTGATGGTGAAAATCTCAGGCTTTTGGAGAACTAGGGGGTCAGCTTTGTGGAGAACTAGGGGGCTTCTCCAAGGACCTGACAGAACAGTCTCCTCGCACGTCTCCGGGAGAAGACTGAACCTGGTTTCCCAAAAGTTGCTGTGTAATGATTTGGCAATAGATGAGAAAAGACGATGCATGCCCTCTTAGAAAGGAAGAGCCTTTATAAAATGGGAGTTTTACTACAATGAAGCTGGGGTAATACAGGCTTAAGTTCAGAGATGCAAAACATTTACTAGGGTTCTGCTTATGAGAAACCCCATTCTCTCCTTCTATTTCTCCTTAATCAGTTTCTTGAAAGGTGCCATGTATAGCTAACCACAGTTTCTGGAGCATTGGCTCTGTTCAAATTCTGGCCTAGCCATTTACTTTCTGTATTACCTTGGTTAAATTACTGAGCACTGGACTGCCTTGGCTTCCCCATGCATAAATCACACCTCTTTTTCAAGGCTATATGTGATGGTTAAACGAGATAAGGCACATGAAGGTCTTAGAACAGCCAATGCCTAGTGAACGGTTGATAAATGTCATTAACACCTGCTTCCTGTTGTAGAAAGTATGTAGGCAGGAGAATCAATCCAATCTAAGCTCAAATTCCTGTCCCACTAGGTATTGGTCATGTGACCTTGAGAAATGTTGCCCTTTCTTTTATTCATTCTTCTGACAGATACTTACTGAGCCTAGATGTCCTCACTAGTAAAATGGAGATAGTAGTATCTACTTCATAGAATTGTTGTAAAGATTAAATGAGACAATTCATATAAAATGGTGCTTGACATGAAAAGTACTTAATAATATTAGGTTGACCCACATGAAATTCCTATTTTTGTAAGTTAAAAATGGTTGAATCCTAACCATTTTCTGCCATTCAAACTCTACAAGTAGTACTATTCTTGCTTTTAATATGTGGTTGTTGTGGTTTTATTCCTACCAACTTTACAGGGGGTGTATGAGAAAAAAACAGCTCAAAACCCAGAGGGATGAAACAATGAACCCTATGAACCCTATTTCTCATGAGTCTCATGAGCCTCTGGATCAGCTGGGTGGTTCTGCTGTTCTGGACCAGACCCGACTGAGCTTGACAGGGCTCGCTCATGAGTCTGTAATCACCCAGTAAAATGGATGTGGCTGGCTGGTCTTGGATGTCCTCACTCACTTGTCTGGGGCAATGAGGATGACTGGGCCAGGTGTCTCATTCTCCAGCAGGCTAGCCTGGGCTTATTCATGATGTGATGGCAATGTGCTAACAAAAGCCTGGGCCTCTTGGGGTACTGCAATAGCATCACTTCTGCTGCAGCCTTATGGCCGAAACAGGTCCTGTGGCCAAGCCCAGAATCAAGAATTGAGGAAATAGACTCCACCTTTTGGTGGGAAGGACTGAAAAGTCACATCGCCCCAAGGGCAAGCATTTAGGGAGGGGAGGAGAATTCAGGCTTTTTTTTTTTTTTTTTAACCAATCAATCTAGGACACAAGGTATAAATAGTACTTGTATTCCTTTGTCTCATCACTTGTATTATTTCATTAACTTGAAGAATGATTTTTGCCAAGCAGTAAAATATCCCCTTGCCTCTGATGATTAAGTATTTTTATCTTCCCCTCCTTTGGCTTTCCTGGAGTTTTAGGAGGCTCTGCTTGAGACATGCATGGGTGGTCTTCTTTAACACCTTGAAGACTCCATTTCTCTACCTTAAAATACAAGAAACCGAATCACCTCTGCCGGAAAACAGAGTAACTACATAGCAGCTTGGTTGGTTAACTCAGGTTTCTTGCTGATGAAATGCACAGCTGCTCTTGATATTGTTTTTATCCAGCACCTCTCATCAGCAGCGAGGACTTCAAAGACGCTGTTAAATGTACTGTAGTCATATCATAAAGGGCGGAAAAAACTCTGACATTTCCAATTTTTAAGACCTCAGTCACAAAGGACTTTATGAAGGCTTTACAAAGTCTTTATAGATTGAAATAATAAAAGCTAAAATTGCCATGTCACTCTGTATATGCGTTAAACTGTTTTTTTTCCTCCGCTCACTATTCTGATGAAGGTACTATTTTCATGTTACAGATTTAAGAAAGTGGGGGCACAGATCAGTTACAACCTTGCCCAGAGTTACCCGGATAAGAAGTGGGGGAGTCAGGATTTGAACATAGAAACCTGCAGTTGGGACCTACACAATCATGATCAAATGTGCACCAAAGGTTATGATTGTCCTCTCTCTACCCAAATAATATTAAAAATATTAAGTCCCTTGAAAATAGAGCTACCATATGATCCAGCAATTGCAGTCCTGGGTATTTACCACAAAGATGCAAATGTAGGGATCCGAAGGGGTACGTGCACCCCGATGTTTATAGCAGCAATGTCCACTATAGCCAAACTGTGGAAAGAACCAAGATGTCCATCAACAGATGAATAGATAAAGAAGATGTGGTATATATACACAATGGAATATTATGAGGCCATCAAAAGGAATGAGATCTTGCCATTTGCAACGACGTGGATAGAACTGGAGGGTGTTATGCTGAGTGAAATAAGTCAATCAGAGAAAGACATGTATCATATGACCTCACTGATATGAGGAATTCTTAATCTCAGGAAACAAACCGAGGGTTGCTGGAGTGGTGGGGGGGTGGGAGGGATGGGGTGGCTGGGTGATAGACATTGTGGAGGGTATGTGCTACGGTGAGCGCTGTGAATTGTGCAAGACTGTTGAATCACAGACCTGTACCTCTGAAACAAATAATGCAATATATGTTAAGAAGAGAAAAAAAGAAGATAGCAGGAGGGGAAGAATGAAGGGGGGTAAATCGGATGGGGAGACGAACCATAGATGATGGACTCTGAAAAACAAACTGAGGGTTCTAGAGGGGAAGGGGGTGGGGGGATGGGTTAGCCTGGTGATGGGTGTTAAAGAGTGCACGTTCTGCGTGGAGCACTGGGTGTTATGCACAAACAATGAATCATGGAACACTACATCAAAACTAATGATGTAATGTATGGTGATTAACATAACAATAAAAAAATTTAAAGAAAAAAATATTAAGTTCTTTTCAATTCTACTAAAAATCCAAAAACCATGACTAGGTAGATTGTAGCTCAGTATGAAAACAAAAATATCACCTAACTTTTAACAGCTGCCCATCTATAAAGGGCACCATAAGGTACGGGTTCCCAGATACACCGGAACATCACTGATACAAGATCTCAGGGACTCGGGGTGCCTGGGTTGCCTTTGGTCGCCAAGAATGGTGACATAATATATATAAAGTGTCTACCTTCGGCTCAGGTTATGATCATGGGGACATGGGATCGAGCCCCGCATTGGGCTCCCTGCTCAGTGAGGAGTCTGCTTCTCCCTCTGCCTCTCCTTCTTTGCGTGCCCTCTCTCTCTCTCTCTCTCTCCCTCTCTCTCTCTGTCTCTCTCAAATAAATAAATAAAATCTTTAAAAAAAAAAGACCTCAGGGACTGGATTCAAATCCTGGCTCCTCAATTTTTTCTGTGAATGTGTCTAAGGCATCTTAGCCTCAGCATCATCATCTTAAAAAACAAAGTAAACAAAACAAGAGAACAACTATAATTAACCTCATAAGTTATTGTGAAGATAAAGTAATATATTTAAAGCTCATGATTCATTATAGATCACCAGCGAGGATTCATTTCCTTTCTTCTACCATCGTAGGAGTTGCCCAACAGAGCTTCCAAGAGATCTTACAGGACTCGGAGACGTGGGACTACATCTTGCATCAGAAAAAGTGTTAGTCTAGCTACTTGGTTCTAAAAGCATCACCTGGGGGCTTGTTAGATATGCAAATTCATGGGCTCTACCCCAACCTACTGAGTCCAGTCATCTTGGGGGGAGCCCGGCAGTCTGTGCTCCCAGGTGATTCTCACGCTCCACAAAGTTTGCAATGCCCTGGCCCAGGTGACCTCCCTTCCAGCTTTAATTCATGGTTCCAGTTTCTCCCTCCCTCACCACCACCCATGTAGTAATTGCTACCATGTGTTGAATACCTTGTCTGCTCAAACATGTGAGTAAATACTTGGTGTCCATTTATTTAATCCTTGCACTGGTGGGGTTGGTACCATTATCATCCACACCATTCAGATGAGGACACTGAGAAGTTAAGGCTGGCATACTAGGATTCCATCTGAATGTGTTTGGAGCTCTGGCTACTAAGCACTCTGCTAATCTAATCACTGCATAGGGTCTGTCCTAACTCCAAGAAGGACCTAGAGGGGAGCTATTTGTCTTTCAAATCCATTCATCTCATAATGCGATGGAATAAAGAAATCAATCTATCAATCCCAGACAAGCCATAGAGAGGGCCCGTGTGGAAGGTCACTGGCTGATAACCTGAGTTCCCGCAAGACTAGAAAATGTTGGGAGGTCACAGGGCTGTGGAGAAGGGGGTCAGGAGGTTCCTCCCAGGGGTGTGCTCAGCAAGCAGGGACCCAGTCGGTGGGAGTGCTGCCTTAAGTGCCCGGCAACTGAGAAACACAGCTGTAGGTAATTATTTTTTCCTAGCTATAAATAAAATCCTAAGAAGAACAAGGTGGGGGAAGAGCAATTGGGGGAGCTTCACTTAGGCTCTTCCCCCATCAGCTGCTCTGGATGTCAAAGCCATGAGTTGGTTTTAACCACTTCCTGCCACCGGCTGCCTTTTTCTGCGGTGATGTCTGTACAGGGAACAGGCCTTAAAGCAGAATTTATGGTCAGCTGAGCCTGCAGAAGAGGTGGTCCTGCCTGATGCAGAGGAAAGCGGCAGCAGAGATCCAGGTAGGTTGTAGTGTGAAGGAAGGGAGGCCTTGTGTGCTGTCATGCTGGGGCCCTTACCTCCCCTTTGCATCTGCTTCAGCCACACAGATGGCACTGGCCTCATGGCTAGGCACTGCTCATTACAAGTGGGGCGTCAGGATACAAGCAATAGTCAGGATTTCTGATGATTTGAGAAGGATGTTCCGGGCTTAACTCAAACTACCGCAGCTCCAGAATTCCATGAGAATGCCGTCATTCCTTTGGCAAGGTATTCTTAGTTTTCTAAAATGGCAAATACTCCTGAGGATGGAAACACACCAACCCTCCCCTCTCATTTGAACCTTCATGGTCCAAAGTCACTTTCAATGATTAGATTTTGATGTATTTGAGGAGGGAGACTACAGAAGCTCTAGATAGTTGCTATTTGCTGTGTGGTTCTGGGTCAGCAGTGTTGTACTGCCCGGGTGCCTGGTGGAAATGCAGAGTCTCAGGCACTGTCTCAGACCTCCTGAATCAGAATCTGCATTTTAAAACATGTCCGGGTGATTTGTGTGCATATTAGTGTTTGAGAAGCGCTCATCTAGCAGCTGTGGGAGGGGGAGGGGAGAGGACCAGAAGGAGATTGTTTAGTTTGGTGAGCAAAGCATACATATTCTGGAAATGTAGGAAATTCCTTAAAATGTATATGAAGTAGAAAGCAGCTGGATGATGTAGATCTGGTCCCTGACCATGAGTCAACTGTTAGATCAATAGCAATATCTCTTGGTGGTCCTGTGGGTTCGGCACTGTGGACATCCAGTGGACAATAATGACAGTAAGGATCATATTGCCCGGCTGACACCTGCTAAGCAATCTTTTACAACAAAGTGCTGGTTAACAGAAAGCTTCAATCTGTGATGTTCTGACAAATTGTGAGCCATCTACCCAGAGTACATTTTGGTTTGCAGCCCCTGTGAAACGTTGTTCATGAGGAGCTTGCCTTAGGTAGAGTCCACCTGCGAGCTTCCCAGTGCCTTGCTTTGCTGCTTGAGGGTCTGGAGGTCTCCAGGTTTTTGAACCTGAAGGTGAGGAAGGATCACTGCTCTGGGTACCACAGGTGGAGGAGGTATGGGGGCCAGGGCCTGTACTGAGGCCTGGGGACCCTCTGTGAAATTTCTTCTGATTAAGTTCAGTCAAGACTGCCATGAACTCTTGAGAAGGCAGACCACTGACCTTGGGAAATCTATATGGGCCATGTTGCCTCTCTTGTGATGATGAAATGGAGAGAAAAGTTCAAATTAAGTCACATCCTTGTTCCCAAAACATTACTGTAAATCATATTTTAGTAATTTCCATGACTTCTCATAGACTCTGACACCCAGGAGCCTTTATCATGCCCAGTGGACCTTCAGCTGACTTCAGTTCTCAGCTTCCCAGTCAGCAACTTTGCAGCTAGGATCTGAAATGCACGGGGACGGGTGCACGCATCTGTGGGGGATCCACACTGCATTGCACATGTATCCGTACAGGGAGGTGACTCTGCAATCCACATTGCCCTCAGGGTGGCTTGGCGTTCCAGGTTAGGATGTCTCATCTTCCATGAGATGGAACACATCTGTAGGATGATTAGCCTAAATAGAAATGTCGAATCCTAATAAGATGCACAGACTGCCCCAGTACCCATGACATCTTATTGCTAATCTGCACCATGCATTCTACAGAAGATATACATATCTTCCCCACCTTTGATGTAGTCCTCGTGTATTTCATTCTGTTTAAAATTCTCAGAGGTTAATCTCTCATACCCACATAGTGAGATTACTGGGGACTCTGGTTGGAGGGGCAGCAATTTATAAAATGAAAATAGACCAGCTTTACACTAAATAAAATAAATATGAACTATTTACTGAAATGAAATGAGAGAATTCAAATGAGGTAATTATCTGGAGTGCAATTTCATCGGCTCTGGATTTTCAGGGAGAGGCCACTTTGCTTGTTTACAAGCAAGGTTCTTATTGCACAAGGCTTAATTGGGGATGCTAATGTGTGTACCTCTTTCCAGCTGTGAAGTCTCACCCACAACAAACCCAAAGGTTGTATTTGAACCATGAGCACTTTGGAGCCTGTGGAAGGGTCTCTGTCAAAAGGCCTGGACATCTTTCCTTGAATGCCTGCTCTTCACATTACCAGTGAATTAGATCCACCCCAGTGTCTGCATTCCCTCATGCACTCATTTACTCAGGCATTGCTCTAGAGATAGGGCAGAGCCTCCTCTTGATGGATTTACATTCTAGTGGAGCAGATGATCAAAATATATTCAATAAATATACATATAAGTGTGTACGTGAAAATAAAAAAGGGCACCAAGATTGAGTGTAGCTGGGGTAGATGGGCTACCTTTTGGCCATGAGGGTCAGGAAAGGTGAACTCCAGACAGAACAACAAGAGCAAAGGCCCTGAGGTAGCAATGAGCTCACATGTGTGTTTTTCTTTTTAACAGACTTTTATAGCTCTTAGCACATACAAGGAATTAATTTAAGCATTTTGCAAATAATACATCATTTAATTCTCATAGAAACCTCTGAGGTAATGTTGGTCTTATTTGTAAAATACTTCATTTTGCAAATGAGAGTGTTGAAACACAGTTTAAGCAGCTCACTAGCTTTAACTCACATAACTGGTAAATTGTGGAACAAGGATTCAAACCCAGATCTGACCCCAGGGTCTGTGCTTATAACCACTTTGCTGGTAGTTCCCAAATTACTACACATGGGAACATTTAGGGGATCTTTAAAAAACTACTGATGACTGGCTCCCTCCCTCAGCCATTCGGATATAACTGGGATGGGTTGAGAGTTGGACATTGGGGTTCTTGAAAGCTCCCAGATGATAGGGATGTGCAGCCGATTTGGAGACCAAGGGCATTGTGCCATGACACTTAGCATTAGAGTGTTTGAGAGCCTGAAAGAACGCCAGCATGTTTAGGCTTGAACAAAGGAAGGACTGGAATTCCCTCCCCTCTGGTCCCAGTTGGTTCCCATTTGCCTATTTATGCATTTACCAAAATCAACAGCATCCACATACTTTTGAATCAAGAGTACTCTGATCACACGAGTGATACCATTCCCATCAGTAGCACGTACTGAACTCTTCTTCCCTGCAAGGTACACAGCCGCCTTATTGCCTGACTTCAGAAGATCACTCCACAAAGGCCATCAGAGGCCAGTTCTGCTGGGGCAGAAGCAGGTCAGGCTGAACTAACCCCTGAACCCAGTAATACTGGCCCATTATCTTTGAGAGAGCCCATTATATATTTTCTGCATAAGTTGATGCTCAAAGTGGACCCTGGTTCTTGCTCCCCATACTAATGGACTTGTTCACACTTGTGCTATAAATTGCTCTTCCATTTACCAGAAAGTTGGGTGAAACCAGCTAGTGATTGACTCCAAGCTGTAGGGGAAAGTCTACATTGTGTCCTGCATTGGGGTCATAGGTAGCATGGCAAGTTAGGGAGGCACTAGATAATTTATTTTTTCTATAGACACTATGGAACTGGAAAGGGACAAGAATCATGTCATTGATTCCAATATTTGGTTCAGACATATTCCTAGTATCTCACTAAGACAGGAATTTGGACAAATTTTCTGGTGTCAGGGTTCTGCTTGGTAGAACTCAAAGCTGGTTAAGTGGTCACCATGTGCCTTTGGCTTGAGTTTTGATTGGTGTGTGTAAGTTGTTTTGAGCATCTACAACAGGCCTTCCAGAGTATCCCATACCTGAAAGAGGGAAATGACTGCTTTGGAGACTGAGAGGAAATGCCAATTAAACAAGAGAACAGGGAAGTTAAGAGAACTTCCCGACACCACCTTTGGTGAGTTGTTGAACTGGAATTGAAACTGGAATTGGAAATGAGGGTGTTTTTGCCAGGCATGACTGATTAAGCTCCACACCCCTATTCATAGGAGAGGAAGCCTTCCAAAGACTCCTAAGTGGGCAGTGAAGTGATGAGAAGAGATGATTATGGCACAGATGCTAAGAGCAAGCTCCATATTACTGACGATCCTATGGCACATTTTACGTGATTGTAATGTTTCACGAGGGTAGCAAAGGCTGGCTATAAAATGCCCCATCAAAGTCCCTGCTGGCAAGCCAGGGATTATGAAACAAAGCTGCAGGTCAGGAAGTCAGTGTCATCCATATTCTCCATTAATGTTGTGTACAATTAGCATTCACAAGTAATGGCTCAGAGCTCACTCCCAGGGTAAGGATTTATGGGGTTTACTCTAGAGCAGAAAGTCAGATGTGAGACAAAAATGCTTGATTAGAGTCTATCTCTCCAAGAGTCCTAAAAATACAACATATTTAGGACTCCTAACATTGAATACTTTGGACATTTCATGAAAAGCAATATGTATGCTAAGGTAAAGTTTAAAAAATATTGGTGATATGTGATAAGTATTAACTAAGTTAATTAAGTGACAGGCATCTGTGGATCCCAGCATGTGGGTTGTGGAGAAAGGATTATGGTGAAGGGACATGGGAGGACTTATACTCTTGGCAGGATTGGAGAAGTGAGGCATCTAGTAGAGTCTGAAAGTGTGTGTGTGTGTGTATAAAGATTTGCATACAGACTATATATATACATATATTTTTAATTGAATGCAGATGCTAGTCAGTTAAATACGAAGTTTACTTATTTCACACTAGCTTTTTTTTTTTCCATTTTCTATTTTTTTTAATCAGCAAAGACTGGAATGTTAATAATAACTGCCATGGTCCCTTTCCTTGAAGCAATGGGAATTAATTCCTTGGGTTAATGAAGTGGCAGTGACAAAACCAAGCACAGACAATGCAAGAGAATGTATACCTGTCCTCTTTTCCTTCTGGGTGGGAGATTCCTAGGTGGAAGAATTCTAGATCTGCCTCAGGATCCTGGACCGAGTCAAGCCATTGGGCAGAGCGACAGGGCTGACAGGGCCGGATCATGCTGGGCTGACACTGGAGAGAGAGAAAGAGAAAAACTATTGTCATAAGATTTCGGCAGAATGAATCCCGTGAGGGAGAAGTTGGCAATGAAGGGTTGATGTCCAGTGGGTCTGGTCGGATGGGGAATTAGCAGAGTTTTAGGAGAGGCAGGAGAAAGAAGACATTTGGGCAGTTACTTTAGATGTGAAATATTAAAAAGGACAAATAACAGGAAATGGGACTTAAAGTTTTCCTTAAATTTAAACTGAACTAATGGAATCCACTTTTAAAAGATTTCAGGAGGGCGCCTGGGTGGCTCAGATGGTTAAGCGTCTGCCTTCGGCTCAGGTCATGATCCCAGGGTCCTGGGATCGAGTCCCACATCGGGCTCCCTGCTCCTTGGGAGCCTGCTTCTCCCTCTGCTTCTCTCTCTCTCTCTCCCTCTGTCTCTCATGAATAAATAAATAAAATCTTTAAAAAAAAATAAAAAATAAAAGATTTCAGGAAACTCCAACTTCCATTGCAGATACAGTTTGGCTAATAGATCATATTTCTTTGAATATAACACCATACAGGAATGAATTGTAGGGCTGAAACCATGGAAGACCTTATCTTACATAGGTTATAATGGTTCTGCAATATCCATACCTTTTCTCTTTTTCTTGCCTAACTGATACCCTTCTGAGCCTAAGGAGGCCAGAAGCTCTGATATGGCAACTAGATTTGGACCTTTTCATTCTTAACGAATAAATATTAAAAGTCTTGGTGTTAATCAGTGTAATTTGCTGGCAGTAGCCGAGTCATATTTCTAGGTAGTAGATCAACAAAAGCAGTCACGAGAAGAAGAAATTAGGATGTTATATTTGCTGTCCTTTTTGAGCAAGGGGAAGTGTTGACTGGAACTGGGGAGGGAGCAGCTTGCTATTGCAGATGGCCAGCACCATTATCAAGGGGAGCCAAGGGGCAAGAATGACATGAGGCAATCCAGTATTAATTTGGAGTTATGGAAGTCCAATACATACCCGCCAACCATAAGCTCCATGCCATGCTCATCTTCCTGCTAAAGGTGAGTGTGGCCATGAAATACCAAGTGCAAACTAGTGGCTGTGGCCAAGAGGAAGGTAAAGGGTTATGAGGGAAACTTATAATGCTCTGCCTCACCACAGATAAGGCTGAGTTTATATGAAACCAGAGGAAGTCACGCGAAGTGGAAACCCCAAGGGCCCAAGAGACTTGATTAGATTTTTCTCCATTATTTGCTCTCAGAGCATCCTGTAATTTCCATTCCTAGGACTCCTCACAAGTACAAGTAATTATTAAGTAGTTATTTGTTAATGTCTTTCTCTTTAGATTATAAGTTCCATGTGAGCAGGGATAATCTTGTTTATGGATGTGTCCCTAGTGCACAGCATGGTGTCTAGCTCATGGTAGGGGCTTAATGATTATTATCTCATTGAATGAATAAAACTAGTATGATCAAGGGTAGAGCAAGAATGAACACCCATGTCTCGGGGATTGATGGTGGAGGAATGTGATCCAAAGGAGAGAGGTAAGAAGAAAAGGTACACAAGTAGAGTTCTAGGAAAAATATAGTAAGTTCCTCTCATTTAGGGTGAGGCTGGGTCTAGAAGAACCTTGCTAGGTAAGGTGTGGCATGGACCAGAAACATTAGCATCACCTGGGAGCTTGATGGGAATGTAGGATCTTGGCCCCTCCTGCTGAAATAGAATCTGCCTTTAAACAGATGCCCAGGTGATTTGTGTGTACATTAAAGTGTGAGAAGCATTTTTCTATGGCATGAGCAAATATCCTGCTTCCTAGCATAATTTTGAGACTGCTGAGGGCACTCAGAGCAACAGTGGCTAAGGAGAATGGAGGCAAGGGGGGAATGTGCCCCACTGAAACCATGACATAATGGGTGTGATGTTCAATCTTCAGATAGGGAAGTCTCTTGCTATTAGCACAAGGATGAAGATGAAGCAACTTAATGTAGACTTATTATTTGTCAGCCCTGAAGTTGGTCTCTGTGAGGTGACTAAAAGACAGCAAATCATGCAAAGTTCTAGTGCTATAAACATTATTGACTCCCACGGGGAAAAGTCACACCATCCATACAATCCAGACAGGGAAATAGAAGGGTTAAAGTGTAGGGACTGTTTGTCCACCATTTATTCTTACCAATAGACTGAATTTGAGTGACGGGATAGAGAAAATGAGCATGAATGAAGGAGCTCTGGAGATAAACAGTTGGTTATACCAATGGTATAGGTCAGTGACATTTAAACTGCATCTTGTGGAATTTGCACTTCCTCAGGGATCCCTCAGGGGATAACATAAGTGTAAGAAGTTGAGGAGGAGACAGAACAAGAGGCCATATTTCACTAGAGAGCTGTTTTACATATCTGGGTTCTACCAAGTAATGGAGTGATACAATAGAGACATGGATTGGCTTGTATGCCATTTCAGATAGATGACTAAAATAGCATTTGATCAGTGGGAACAGTTTTAGTCTAAACAATTGTAAAAGGTAATGGAGTATTTTCAGACTTTCTTTGTAGGAAAGGAGAGAAAATACAGAGACAGAGGGCATTTCTTTTTTGTAGGTACCTATTATTTAACCCAAATACGTAGCACACATGGCATCATTACAACTTGATCCCAGATTTCTTTCCACCCGAGCCTAGAGTTCCTCTTAGCACAGAACTCTAGGCAGTCATTAACAATTGTTTGGGAATGGTACTAGAGTTGAATTTCTTTTACCAATTTGAGTTCCAGGAAATAGGAAGACATGTCAGTAATTTCTCTAATTGTCTACATTTTAGTAATGTAATGATGATTTTACATGAGACAAGAAGTGAGCATTTGTCAATTTTTCTAGCTACTCAGCACCTTTTGGACACTCTTCCTATTCCTGGGGTATTTCCTATCTTATAAATCACACCTCCCCAAGAATGGAGCCCACAACTCGTTTTTTCCCATCCTCCTTTGCAGATAGACTCCAATAATTATAAGCACCTGTATAAGACCTCTGGTTGGAAGAGAGCAGGAAGATGAAGCTGGCATTTCACAGATTCCATTTTTGGGTGAAGGGGGCGTGAAGGCATCCAACTTTCTAGGATATTAATGATGGATATTGTGGCACCCCGCTACCCACTTTAATGTTGCAAGCTGAGATATCTTAATCCAGCTTCAACAAGAATGGAGTCCTGGCTGGAGCAGGAATACCCTGTGCTTTGAGCAATGTTGTTGCTTTTATATAACCTCTAGAATCTGGCCCTCCTGCAGATTCTTCAGTACCCTTTAATTTGTTTCTTTTCTACTTAAACTAGCTAGAGTGGATCCTGTTGTTTGTGCCCAGAATCCTGAGCTGTGGTTAAAAATAAAATCTCTAATTCTTCATCTTTCCTTGTGTTATTGATTGCTGCATAATGAATTATACCATAACTTAGCAGCTTACAACAGCAATAAAACTGTATTATCTATCACAGTTCCTGTGGGTCAGAAATATTCAGGTTGGTTTTGCATTTGAGATATGGGCTAGGGCAGCAGTCATCTGAAAACTTGACTGGGGCCAGAGGATCCACCTCCATCATGGTGGCAAGTTGGTTCTGGTGGTTGGTAGTTCTTTTCCATATAGACTTCTCTACAGATCTGCTTGACTGTCTTCAGTACAGTGGTTGTCTTTTGTCAGAACAAGAATCCATGAAAGGAGGGAGGGAGGTGAGGGAGGTAGAGAGAGAGAGAAAGTGAGGGAGAGAGAAAGAGAGGGAGAGAACCAGGAAATCTTTTTTATGACCCAGCCAGGGCAGTCACACACCATCTCTTCCACCACATTTTATTCATTAGAAGGGAATCAAAGTCCAGCCCACATTAAGGAGAAGGGAAACAGGCCCTTCCTTTTGAATAGGTCAGTGCCAAAAATTTTGTGGACACCTTTTAAAACCACCAACCATGCTCTTTGCCATATAAATTTGTAGTGCCTTCCTTTAGTAGGTGAGCTAACCTGCCCTGCCCTACCACTCTGAGCTGAGTAATTTGACTTAATTTGGCCAAAGGGATCTTTGGAGACATGATGATGCAAGGAGAGATTTGAAAAGTCCTTGCATGTCTCCT
Organism: Zalophus californianus; assembly: GCF_009762305.2. Classification (NCBI taxonomy): domain Eukaryota; kingdom Metazoa; phylum Chordata; class Mammalia; order Carnivora; family Otariidae; genus Zalophus; species Zalophus californianus. The sequence continues at coordinate 102,507,805 of NC_045602.1, read as the reverse complement.
CTCCACTTGTTCTCTTGCATCTCTGCTGTCACCATGAGAATGTATCCAGGGTACCTTATTGAATGATGAGAGCTACATGGTATAGAGTCAAGTATATTAGTTATCTATGACTGCATATCACATTATCACAGAACTTAGCAGCTCAAGACAATAAGCATTTATTATCTTTCAGAGTTTCTGTGGTTTAGGAATTCAGGAGTGCCTTAGCTGGTTGGTTCTCACTCAGGGTTCTGGCTCAAAGGTTGTGGTCATCAGAAGGCTTGGCTGGGACTGACGAGTCCACGTCCAAGGTGGCTCATGCATGTGTCTGGCAAGTTGGTGCTGGATGTTGAGGCCTTGCTTCCTCACCATGTGAATCTCTCCATAGGACTGATTATGTGTCTTCACAATGTGGTCTGGCTTCTACTTAGCTGAGTGGTCCAAATGAGCAAGGCAGAAGCTACAATGTCTTTGGTAACCAAGCCCTGGAATGACTGTCATCTTTGGAGGATCCTACTAGTTACACAGGATGGCTCTATTTTATGTGGGAGGTGACTGCACAAGGGCAAGGATATACGGGGAGGCAAGCCTCACTGGGCACCATCTTGGAGGATCACAAACAATCAAGTTGCCACAGTCATTCCAGTTGAGGCCAACTTCTATCAGCCAATAGCTAGCCTCACCCCAGGCATGGGAACAAGCTGTGGAAGATCAGCAGAGCTGCCTAGGACCCCTCCCTTCCAGCTGACTCCCAAAGTGTGAGCAATAAATGAAGTTTTGTGGTTGTTTGGCAGCATTATTGTGCACAGCCACGAAAATGTGTGATACAAGCACATTAGTGACACTGGGAGACATTTAGAAGATTATGAATTAGAACTGCAGTGAGAATCCCTAGGCTCAGTTTTCCAATTGGCTAGTACTGAGATTCATATATAAATAGGATCTCTGCCTTTGAGGACTTATATTCTAATAATTCATACACTGAAACATTTGAGCCATTGATTTATTTGTTTCTCCTGCAAAATAAAGCACAGGAATAAATGAATGCAGTTGCTTTCATTCTGAATTTGTTCTCAAACTGCTTTTGTGTGCAGAGTAGAATTCTTTTGCCTAAACTCTTTAAACTTTTAAAGAATTGGCTTTATTAGGTATAGTTTACATATAATAAAATTCGCCAACTTTAAGGCTATAGTTTGGTGAGTTTTAATAAATATATATGGTCATATAATCACCATCACAATTGAAATATAGTACATTTCCACCACTCCCCAAAGTTTGCTCATATCATATGCACTTTTAGGTAAACTTTTTATTGCAGTAAAATACAAGCAAGTGCAAGCTTGTTGAATCTTCACAAAGTGTAGCCATCATTCAAATCAAGAAAGAAAACATGACAAACACTCCAGGGGTTCCCACATGTTCTCTTTTTCCAATGGTAACTACTAATCTGGACTTCATCACCATAAATTAGTTGCCGGTTTTTGAATGTTAATGTAGATGGAATCATATAATAAGTATTCCATTGCATCTGGTTTCTTTTGTTAAACACTATGCATGTGAGATTTTCTCCTATTGCTGCATCTAGTTATCGTTTGTTTATTCTCATTGCTAGTATTCCATTGTATGAATATGCCACAATTTATTTATCCATTTTTTCCTGATGAATGTTTGGGTTGTCTCCAGTTTTGGGCTACTATGAATAGACCTGCTATGAACATTCGGTGCATGTTTGCTGGCATTTTTTTTTTTTTTTTGATGGCTTTGCCTGTTTTTAGGGGACAGTAGGAATACAATAGAATCAAAAACTGCCCATTCATTTTAATTAAATCAACTGATTTGGGACACTCACCAAAAAACAACAGACTTTTCAGAGGACATTTTCCCTGATGGAATATTAGGCCTCAGGTTTGTATTTGCTCTGTTTTATGAGAAAAAGAAAATAAAAGAGTGCTTTTTGAAATTTGAGAGGCAGGTACTGAGATGGTCAAATTTTCTTCGAATTCTAGGCTTTCTCTGTACCAACCTGTCTCCCTCTTTCCCATTTTCCTTTCCTTCTTCCCTCCATTCCTCCCTTCCTTCTCTCCCGCATTTTGAATTAGATAGGAATTTCAAAGCAGAGGTGAATTTTCCTCAGACGGGGATTTCTTTTTCTTTTTTTCATGAAAGTGAAGATGAAGTCAAATGATTTTCAATTTGCTCCAAATGGCTTCTTTTTCTGGGAAATAGTTTTGGTCTTTAATAAACATTGAGGCATTTTTGTTGCCTCAAATTTTGTTCTGCTTCTAACGTCCTGCCAGACAAGTCTCAATAAGCCATAATGAAGGCCAGGACAGCGATCGTAACCCGCATCCTCTCCATCACTGAGACCCTGGTAGCTCTGCCATTAGAGGTAGCCTAGCATTTTATCTGCCACTGTTGATGGGCAAGTTTCAATTTGGGCTGGCCAGGCCCTGAAATGATCTACAAATGGCAGGTTGCAGGCTGTTATTTTATAGACTATAGGCTAGTGTGAAAGTCCTGTTCCTTTTAAGGAAGCTCATCTATTCAAAATTGAAATCACTTTTGCACAAGGACTGTTGGAGGACAAGTCCTCCTACGTCCCACATGCCACATGTGCTTTAAGGAAGAAATTGCAAATTCTAGTTGCTTCTAGTTCTTCCACAAACCACCAGTTAATCCATTTTGAGAGGTCTTTCTACCCATGTGGGCATGTAGTAGACAGTGGTTTCAGTGTCCACTCCCCATGGATCCTTTCTCAAGAACGTTTAATGACCCCATCTGGTTGGTCCCTACCCACGACTTCACTCCCCAGAATGATCTCTGGTGGGTTAAGTCAACTGCACTTGAGCCTCTGATTTGGTCATCACTGGCCATACGCTATAAGTCAGACCCTTTGGTCTGAGCTATAAGGACAGCATACTGTCCTATTTTGTAGGATTTGAAACTGGAGGTTGGGGCCCAGGGGTTGCTGGCAGCTGTCTTCCCTGTAAGGCTAGGGCCTCTTGTGAATGGAAGCGACACCAAGGAAGCAGTATTTGCCATGTTTAGGCTCTACCATTTATTCACTCTTCTTAATTAAGCTGGAAAAAAGAGTTGTTCCCTCTCTTCCTCCCAGTTTTAACCATTTCAGTAAACGCAGACCCATTTTTTTTAATTTTTATTGTTATGTTAATCACCATATATTACATCATTTGTTTTGGTGTAGTGTTCCATGAGTCATTGTTTGTTCATAACACCCAGTGCTCCATACAGAATGTGCCCTCTTTAATACCATCATCAGGCTAACCCATCCCCCTACCCTCCTCCCCTCTAGAACCCTCAGTTTGTTTTTCAGGGTCCATCATCTCTCCTGGTTCGTCTCCCCCTCTGACTTACTCCCCTTCATTCTTCCTCTCCTGCTATCTTCTTCTTTTTCTTTTTTCTTAAAATATGTTGCGTTATTTGTTTCAGAAGTACAGATCTGTGATTCAACAGTCTTGCACAATTCACAGCGCTCACCATAGCACATACCCTCCCCAATGTCTATCACCCAGCCACCCCATCCCTCCCACCCCCAACCACTCCGGTAACACTCAGTTTGTTCCTGAGATTAAGAATTCCTCATATCAGTGAGGTCATATGATACATGTCTTTCTCTGATTGACTTATTTCACTAAGCATAACACCCTCCAGTTCCATCCACGTCATTGCAAATGGCAAGATCTCATTCCTTTTGATGGCTGCATAATATTCCATTGTGTATATATACCACCTCTTCTTTATCCATTCATCTGTCGATGGACATCTTGGCTCTTTCCACAGTTTGGCTATTGTGGACATTGCTGCTATAAACATTGGGGTGCACGTACCCCTTCGGGTCCCTACGTTTGTATCTTTGGGGTAAATACCTAGGACTGCAATGGCTGGATCGAATGGTAGCTCTAATTTCAACTGTTTGAGGAACCTCCATACTGTTTTCCAGAGTGGTTGCACCAGCTTGCATTCCCACCAACAGTGTAGGAGGGTTCCCCTTTCTCCACATCCCCGCCAACATCTGTCGTTCCCTGACTTGTTAATTTTAGCCATTCTGACGGGTGTGAGGTGGTATCTCATTGAGGTTTTGATTTGGATTTCCCTGATGCCAAGCGATGTTGAGCACTTTTTCATGTGTCTGTTGGCCATTTGGATGTCTTCTTTGGAAAAAAGTCTGTACATGTCTTCTGCCCATTTCTTGATTGGATTATTTGTTCTTTGGGTGTTGAGTTGGATAAGTTCTTTATAGATTTTGGATACTAGCCCTTTATCTGATATGTCATTTGCAAATATTTTCTCCCATTCTGTCAGTTGTCTTTTGGTTTTGTGGACTGTTTCTTTTGCTGTGCAAAAGCTTTTTATCTTGATGAAATACCAATAGTTCATTTTTGCCCTGGCTTCCCGTGCCTTTGGTGATGTTTCTAGGAAGAAGTTGCTGTGGCTGAGGTCGAAGAGGTTGCTGCCTGTGTTCTCCTTTAGGATTTTGATGGGCTCCTGTCTCACGTTTAGGTCTTTCAACCATTTGGAGTCTATTTTTGTGTGTGGTGTAAGGAAATGGTCCAGTTTCATTCTTCTGCATGTGGCTGTCCAATTTTCCCAACACCATTTGTTGAAGAGACTGTCTTTTTTCCATTGGACATTCTTTCCTGCTTTGTCAAAGATAAGTTGACCATAGAGTTGAGGGTCCATTTCTGGGCTCTCTATTCTGTTCCATTGATCTATGTGTCTGTATTTGTGCCAGTACCATACTGTCTTGATGATGACAGCTTTGTAATAGAGCTGGAAGTCCGGAATTGGGATGCTGCCTGCTTTGCTTTTCTTTTTCAATATTCCTCTGGCTATTTGGGGTCTCTTCTGGTTCCATACAAATTTTAGGATGATTTGTTCCATTTCTTTGAAAAAAGTGGATGGTATTTTGATGGGGATTGCATTGAATGTGTAGATTGCTCTAGGTAGCATTGACATCTTCACAATGTTGGTTCTCCCAATCCATGAGCATGGAACGTTTTTCCATTTCTTTGTGTCTTCTTCAATTTCTTTCATGAGTACTTTATAGTTTTCTGAGTACAGATCCTTTGCCTCTTTGGTTAAATTTATTCCTAGGTATCTTATGATTTTGGGTGCAATTGTGAATGAGATCGACTCCTTGATTTGTCTCTCTTCTGTCTTGTTGTTGGTGTATAGGAATGCCACTGATTTCTGTGCATTGATTTTCTATCCTGCTACTTGACTGAATTCCTGTATGAGTTCTAGCAGTTTTGGGGTGGAGTCTTTTGGGTTTTCCACATAAAGTATCATATCATCTGCAAAGAGTGAGAGTTTGACTTCCTCTTTGCCGATTTGGATGCCTTTGATTTCTTTTTGTTGTCTGATTGCTGTGGCTAGGACTTCCAATACTATGTTGAATAGCAATGGTGAGAGTGGACATCCCTGCCGCGTTCCTGACCTTAGGGGAAAAGCTCTCAGCCTTTCCCCATTGAGAATGATATTCGCTGTAGGTTTTTCATAGATGGCTTTTATGATATTGAGGTATATACCCTCTATCCCTATACTCTGAAGAGTTTTGATCAAGAAAGGATGCTGTACTTTGTCAAATGCTTTTTCTGCGTCTATTGAGAGGATCATATGATTCTTGTTCTTTCTTTCGTTAATGTATTGTATCACGTTGATTGATTTGCAGATGTTGAACCAGCCTTGCAGCCCAGGGATAAATCCCACTTGGTCGTGGTGAATAATCCTTTTAATGTACTGTTGGATCCTATTGGCTAGTATTTTGGTGAGAATTTTTGCATCCATGTTCATCAAGGATATTGGTCTGTAATTCTCCTTTTTGATGGGGTCTTTGAACACAGACCCAGTTTTGCCAATTGTGCTAAGGACCTGTGAGTGGTCCTGAAGCTGACTATGCCTTCATTTAGCGTAACTTCAAACCGAGTCTGCGGAGGAAGCCAAGTAGCCACATGGGCTGGGGTGTGTGTTTCTTCCCCTTCATGCAGATTGGACTTCGAAGTCCACATGGGAGAAGACATTCTGAGGCAGAAAACTCACTCAATAGAAGTCATTTGCATTTCTATTTGAGCAGCCTGGAGACAAATATAGTGAAATGAATAGCCTTTTAATTTAATTGGCTTCCCAGTGCGAATCCAAAAAAAGAAGGCACAATCCATCTTGGAATTACTGTAGAAATCACTGAGATCCAAAGCCCAGCACATAACTCCCCCAGAGTGTAAGCATCTTTCCCATTGATGCCAGACCTCCCACAGAAACTGAGGAAGAGGGCGGGTTAAGTGGGCAGGGGTGGGGGTGCGTCTACTCCCAAAAGGACAATTGTGTCTGTTTATTGGTGATTAGCTGCAATTGTCTTCTCTTCTTCAAATATAAACTATGCATTAAAGGAATAAGAAAAAGAAGTGCTATTACATATTTGTGCACTTTTAAAAATCAAAATAGAGCCAATGAAGAGAAAAAAAATCTAATACATTTGACTTTTTTTTTTAAATGAAAATAGAAGAGGGTATCATAGCATGGCTAGAAGTGAAAGCCTGGTTGAAAGCTGTCAGAAAGCCCTTCTGACAGCTCAATCTTCTGCCTCTTAGAGCTACGATCCTATTGGACAGTCCTGGGGTTAATCTTGCCTTTGGGTTGGAAATGAGGAAAAAAAGGAGAGGTATCTGCTGTCTGGATTACAGGTCAACATTCTAAATTCTTTATACACTTGAAACATATCTAAACAGAATACTGGCACCTCGTGGGTCCCCCACCCCACCCCCCAGAGAGGAATTTGTGTGAGAAGGCACGCAGGAGGCAGTGTCTGATGCAGATGGAAGGAGAAGTTGATGGAGAACATTAACTGCTGAGGAGAACAGGTGTTTTCTCCAAAAGACCTCTCCCATGCTAACTAAAAGAGCCACTTGTGTCTAACTTCTCCAAAATTTCTATTTTTCTCCACTCTCAAATGAAAACATGTGCTTGGATTGAATAACATGTTCTTTGCTAAAACTTTGGTGGAATTCAAATGCTGAAGGGAAAAAAATGATAGAAACACCATCAAAATAAATCCTTTCGTTTATAAGAGAATAAATTGCATGATTGGGTGAACCAGAGGTTCCCAGGAGGAGAATACTAGTGTCCTCTGAGTAGCAGAGAGCTCCCCATTTGATTCAACAACTTTTCTTGCAGTAGGAAATGTAGCAGAGCTCAGCTCTACATCAGGGACCTGCCTGGACCTGTCCTTGGAGTGGAGCGGGAGAAATTTCCACCGTGGAAGGATCGGTTTTTAACCACCCCCCTCCCCACCCCACCAGTCTGAGACCACGTTCCTGGGCAAAACTGTATAGGAGGTTGTAGCAAATTTTGGTGTAGTTGTATACCTTCTGCCCTTCCCAAGATTCTTGGGTGTCTCTCCATCCCCTCAGTCTCTCTTCTGGTTCCTGGCCAGCCTCACCTAACCCTCTACCTGTGTTCACGCCTTTAATGCATCATCTCTTTTAATTCTCAGAACAACCTGATGAGCCAGGTCACACCATGGACCCCATTTTGCAGATGGAGGAAGTGAGCCCCAGAGAAGTCACTGTCCCAAGTTCCCGCAGAGGTTTACATTCTAGTTGGGATTTTCTGAAGGCGGGGCAACCTTTATGCCCCCAAGGATTATATCTCCGGTAGAGAAATTCCAGGGGCTGGGAGAAGCTGTGCACACTGGTGTTCTTGAGGTGAATCACTTAGATCACCCGCCTGTGCATGTTCCTTCTGCACTTGGCATCTCGCGGTGGAGGGGGTGATTCTATTTGCATTGGAGAAGTGGCAGTGAGCTTTGGAACATTAAAATGAAGACTGATTCTTAGGCTTTGCAAACAACGAGTCCCTTTATTTTGGAAAACACTTGTCCTCCGTGATGTCAAGTGTGGCATTGAAAAAGGCAGAGTTAGAGAACAGGATGGCAATAAAAAGAAACGCATTTCATTGCCCAATCATAACTCAAGGCAGGCCGTGCTTTGGGCTTCAGGTTTTTTCCATCTGTGGCATGAGGGTTTTTTATCAGACGATTGCCAAGACCCCTATTTTAGCTAAACATCTGCTTGCTCTTTGAGAAGAGGAATTAATTTCCCATTTAATATGCAACACTTTTTTTTCCACTAGTGCCTTTATCTCTCTCACCTTTGGGATCATTCCTGGCTTCCTTCTTGGGCTGTTAATAATTAATAGCACTGGTGTTTATAAGCTAGTGGTAATATGTTTTGATTTTATCATTTCTTTTCATGAATTATGGATATGATTAAAAAGCAATTTTTTAAAAGTCCAAGAAGGGAATGAAAGTTGAAGGGAGGTCAGAGGCCATGAGAGGGCATGCGATCCTGCTCCTCCATCATCTGTCAGGTTTAATAAGTAGCTTTCAACTTGAAGGAGCTCCTGCTCTTTCTCCATGTCTCCCTTCATGGGTGGGAAGACACAGCCATATCTGGAATATAAATTCATACTAAAGCCTTGAAATCCTCCACCTGCCAGGAGGTCACTACATTAAGCAGGTTTCTCTTAGATGTCATTCAAGAGGTAAACCCGTGAATTGCTCCTGAATAAGCACACTCAAATTCTGTACAGATTTAGAATCAGGAAACTAACGGTTTCATATTGACATTGTCTTTGATTGACCAGCTGTGTGACTTTGAAACTGGCAATGAACCCGTGGGGATCCTTATCTCTAAAATGTTAAAACAATACCAGGCTCATCTCTGTTAACAGTCTTTTGAGAGTAAGACGAAATTGTAAATGTTAAAAATAAAAAAAGCAAAATGTCTGTTCTTTGAATCATACCACGAAGAGAAGGAAAAGGCAAGCCACAAACCCAGGGAAAATATTTGCTAAATATATCTAACAAAAGACTTATATCTAGAGTATATAAAGAACACTTACTGCTCCCAATGTAATTTTTAAATGGGTAAAAGATTTGAATAGATACGTTACAAAAGAATATGTATGAGTGGCCAATAAGCACATGAAAAGATGTTCAACATTGTTAATCATCACAAAAATGCAAATGAGATCCATGAGATAATACTACATAATCATTAGAATGTCTTAAATCTTAATAATAGGAAAGAAAGACTGACAATACCAAGTGCTGGCAATGGTGAGGAACGACTGGAACTCTCCTACGTCCTGGTGAGAATATAAAATGGAATAGCCCCTTTGGAAAACAGCTTGACAGTTTTCTTATAAATGTACACTTACCATATGACCCAAGCATTGCATTCCTAGATATTTACCAAAAAACCCTGAAACTTTGACACAAGACCTGTATGTGAATGTTCAGAGCAGCTTTCTTCAAAATTACTCAAAACTGGAAACATCCCAAATGTTCATCAACCAGTGAATGGATAAACTAATAAACATCCATAAAGTTGAATACTACTCTGCAATAAAAAGGGGTACACTTAAACAAAAGGCGTTGGACTCAGAATACTTACTGTATGATTTCATTTTATAAAACATAAGAAGAGACAAATCTAATATATACTGGCAGAAAGCAAATCAGGAGTTGCCTAGAACCAGAAATTGTTGGTTGGGGTTGGTTATTGCAAAAGGAAACATGGGAAGTTTCTGGGATGTTGGAAATGTTTTATATCTCGACTGAGATGTTGGAAATGTTTTATATCTCGATTGTAGTAGTGATTACACAGGTGTATACACTTGCCAAAATGTATCAAAATATGCACATAAAATGAATGCGCATTCTCTCTGGGTTTCATTTGAATAATTTTTGCTACTAAGTATTCAAACTTACATATCTTTCCTTTTACCATATTTTGTTGTTGTTGTTGCAAACATTGTATTGCATTGTGTTTTTCATCTCTGGAAGCTAATTCGAGTCTTCTATTACCTCTGTGACTTTCCTTATGTTCATGCTTTCCTCTACCTTTTTGAATATGTGGAATGTACTTATGATCCCATACATTACTTGTATAAGTTCCTTATATATTAATTCTATCATCTGTGTCATTTCTCTATTTCTATGATTGATTTTTCTTCTTTGCATTTTGCTACCTCTTTGCATGCCTGATAATTTTTGACTGGATATCAGACATTGTAATGTTTACATTGTTGGGTGCTGGATTTTTTTCTTTTGGTATTCTTTTAAATATACGTGAGTTTTATACTTAGAAATGATTTGATTCATTTGAGACTTGCTTTTAAGCTTTGTTAGACAGGACCAAAGCCTTTACTCTGTGGCTAATTTGGTCACACTGCAGAGGCAATATCTTTCTGAGTACTCAACCATATCTCAAATAAGCAATATGCAAACAAATGAGTAATCAGTACTCAACCAAGTGTGTATCATGAGGTTTCTCCATTCTGCTGTTGGAAATGGCAATTATTTTTAATTCTGAATATGCTCCGAGTAATTTTCCACCTGCTCTTTTCCAGTGGTTCTTTCCCTGGCCCTGGGTAGTTTCCTCACATGCAGTGTCTTATCAGTACTCAGCTAAGGACTTGATGGGAACTTCATGCAGAATTCTGGAGCTCCCTCTCTCCTCTCTCTCTGTGCTTCTATCTCTTCCCTGCTATTCCACCCTGCAATCTCTAGCTTCCTTGACTACTCCCTACCCACCTGATTCCATGAGGGTTCCTCCTCCCTGTGCTGAAACCTGAAAATTCTCCCCAGATAGTAAGCTGGGGCAATCACAGATTCATGTTGTTTATTTCTTCTCTCTTATGGACCACTGTCCTGCCCTGTTTGCTGTCCAGGCTCTGAAAGCCATTGTTTCATACGTTTTGCCCCATTTTTAAAAAAGTAATCTCTAAGCCCAATATGGGGCTTGAACTCACAACCCCGGGAACAAGAGTCGCATGTTCTACTGACTGTCAGCCTGGTGTCCCTCGTTTGTCCAGATTTTTTTAGTTGTTGGAGGTGGGGGCGCATATCTGGTGTTTGTTACTCCATCACAATTGGAAGCAGAAATTTCAAATGGGTGCATTTTACTTCATGTGATTTATACTTCAAGGATGTCATGATCCATTCTCATCCATGAGGCTGCACCGTAGCCTGGATGCTCAGGGTAGCTTTGTAAAACTTTGCCGTGTTGTATAAGTGCTAGAGTGTGACAGGAGAGTCTGAATAGAAACTGCAGAGCAGTATATCATTGACCCACTTAGCCCTACCACACATGCATCACCCATAAGGTTGTTGCAGCCCTTATGGCTCTTACCTTTTCAGAGTTTACTGGCTCTGCATCACTTTGCCTGGCTATGCTCACAGCAGGCTGGGAGTGCTGGAGAATCAAATCCTCCCAAAGCAGGCTTCAACCAATGTCTAGGGGGAGTTGGTGTATAGACAGTGCAACTACCTTGCTCTTCAGGAAGGCAGCTCTGGAGAGCGTCTTCCACACTGTTTGTGGACTTACCCAGCGAGATCAATCTTCAGCTGCTCATAGTGGTCCCTTGCTGGATATCATACTCTTTATTCATTACCTTTCCTACCCTGTCTTACTGCTTCCTTCCTCCTCCCCAGACCCTACAATTAGTATTTCCTGGGATCACTTCCCAAATAATCCATTTGTAAATGAATCCTTGTCTCAGGGTCTGCTTCTGGAGGAGCCCTAACTGTGACAGTAGCCAGCTATACCTTAAACAGAATCAGGCTGTCCAGGCTGGAGAAGGAGAAGGGACCCCAAGCCTAGTCAGTCCTCAATTCTTTGCTTATCCTTGCCTGTGATCTCACACATGAGGGATGTAGCACACAGGCCTTTGGTGGTGGAAGTATCAAATGATAATCCATTTCTGGAGGACAATTTTGATAGTAAATATAGTTTTAAAGATGCCTATCATTTTCGGTTTAGTGGTTGTATTTCTAGAAATGTACTTAAAGAAAATGAAGGTCTGTGCAGTATTTGGCTCTGAGACTTTGCATTGAAGCTCTGTCTGTAATATCAGAGAAATGGAGGCAACCCAGAGATCAGCAACACGGTATGTGACAGTGACAGCACATTCATATAATGGAATACTTTGTAGTCATTACAAATGCTGTTAAAGATTAATATATTTTGGTAGGACATGTCCTAATATATTGTGAGGTACAAAAGTAGGTTATAAAGCAATAAATATGGTATGATCTTGTTTACTTCAGTTTTGTAATAAAGGAAATTTCTGTTTGAACCTTGACCATTCATAGAAAAGCTTGACTCCCATATAACAAAAAGCCAGCTTGAGCCTTCAACAACTCATACTTGACTCGGTTGAGAACTATACACCAGCATTAAACTGGAGAACCAGATGACATCATGTGGATGACAGCATACAGTGATAATGACCAATCCCAACAGCAACTTTTCAGTCCCCTTCTATAACAATTGCAAAGTTCCATTTGGATCCTTCCTAATTTGGAAAAGACTGTCTCCCTCTTGCCTTCTACTTGGCTCTCACTACTCATTAGGAAAGTTGCATTCTTCCTCCCAGAAGAGTGCAGCTTTCCTTGTCTAGCAAACTAAGTTCATCCTCAACAGAGACCATTTTGGGTCTTTGGTTATTCTTTGACATATTTGAATGAAGTTGGTCAAAAGTTGTAGTCAAACAAATATTACCTATAAGTCTTTTCTGAATACCTTTTACGTGCCCTGTATCTGTGCAATGTATAACATAATAACTCTGAGTGACTGACCCACGGGGACAGAGGACCTTGAGGAAACAATCTGAATCAGAAATGAAAATACTTCTACCTCCTACCTGCTCTCCCGCTCTCCTCTCTTTTAGTTTTATTCTGCTCCTCATGAGGTACCAGTTGAGCCATAGGATTGAGAGTAGAGGAGACGGTTCCTCCATCTTTAAGGAGCATATTTTGGGTAAGAGCTTGGATATAAATGAAAATAAATAGTCCAGAGTGTATTCCCTGAGTGGATGTATAAGAGAGATATATAGTTAAGAGAATTTTTGAGCCACCTAAGCTAAGTTACCAATTAAGAGCTGAGGGATAAAATCCAGAGAGAGTAAATGATTTTCTAAAGTCTAACAGCTAACAGGTAAGGAATAAGGACAATTGAATATTTGCATTCAGTAGAACCTCAAGTTGTTTCTATTTATTTATTCAAAGGAGAACCTGTCTCTTGTTGTATCACTTTTTACTTAGTGGCGGCAAGAGCAGGTGGATTTGCATTAAAGTCATTCATGGGCTTGGGAGAATCCTTTTGAGAAGACAGATTCTATAGCCAGGCTAGGGAGTGAGACTGCCTGAAGGACGTTTGCAAACTACAAAGCCTCACATTTCATCCTTTGCAAGCTCAGATTCAGCGGCTGTGGGATGGGGCTTAGGGAAACATAGTTTTCGATTGCTACCCAGCTAATTCTAAAGCCTGCCAAATGTTAGACTCTGGGCTTGACCAAGCCTCAGGCAGTCTGGGACCGAGAGGGAATAAAAAGTGGGAAGAGGAAAGAGGAAACTGGCTCACAGGATTCGGACCATTTTTTTCTTCCAGAGCAAATTCCTTTTCTACCCTGATGGGTCTTTGCCCTCAAATGAAGAAATGGAATCTGCACATTTACAGGAATTTGCCAGCTTGGGTGGAGATGGACTGGTAAACAGTCTTCTTGCTCCTCCAATGCAAAAAATGAAAATTGAACTAAAGGCTACCCCTATTTCTGCCTCAGGGAGCAGTGCACGTGACTTTGCTCTGTCTTACTGCAGAACAGGGCTGTCACCCGTCACCATTTTATTTAAAAGCAATTTGCCTTCCCTTCGCTCCAACATCAGCTCAAATCACAATATTTTGTCTCCTTTTCTAATAAAAGATGGGGCTTTGCTATTTGGAAGAACTGACAGGTTTTCCTCATCCTTTGTTTGATGAAAAACTCCGAAAACTTTTAGGAGCCCCGCTGATGGTTTCTTCCCACGTTTGAATGAAATGCAAATCAGAAGGCTGGAAGCCCAGGGGCAGGCAGGTGTGTTTATACTGACGTTCTCTGCAGCTGCTGTTCAGTGTGCTGTTAGGGAACGGGCTGTTTTACGCTGCAAACTTTAATATTATGGAACTCTAGGCTAAGGTTAGGTCAAAAGGCTCTTTTACTGTCTTCTCATCCTTCCAGCTTTATCCGCTTTGGACCTTGAGCGGGTCATGTTCCTGGAGTTGTGGCGAGCCTGAATGAGAGGTTCCACCCGTGACACGCAGGAGACCCTGTCTATCCTGGAGACCTTGCGGTTACTAGCAGGAGAAGGCAGGGATTGGCAAAGTTATTCTTTGGCCAGGGATTGGCAAACTTTTTCCACAAAAGTCCAGGTAGTAAATATTTTCAGCTTTGTCGGCCTTGGTCACAATTATTCAACTCTGCCTTTGTGGCTTGAAAGCAGCCATAGATAAATGAGTGTGGCTGTGTTCCAATAAAACTTTATTTGCAAAAGCAGGTGCCTGGGCTGGATTTGGCCTTTGGGCCATAGCTTGCTGACCTCTGGTCTAGGACATTAGGAACCTACAAGCTGCTTCAGGACTGAGTTTGAATCCTAGATTTTCCACTAACCAGCAATGTGACCTTGGAGCTGTTATAGTTACTGAAACTGTGAGCCTTCCCGACATCAGTAAAATGGTAATAAAATCACTAGCTCGTAGGTATACTGGAAAGAGGGCTGGAACAAGTCCTGGATTGATCTTCAACCACATGTAGGAACCTGGCCAAGACTATGACAGCACTTCGTCTAGAGACCAAACTAGAAATCAGACTGCAGATGCCGGGGCCCCGTGGGCTATGTTTACTTAACTGAGGGATTTTATTTTGGATCACGTGGCAGTGTTATAAAGTCAAATTTTGCAGTATGAATACTTTTAGATAATATTGTATGTTTTTGATTTGTCTGTTACTACAGCTTTGTTGTCTCATGGCTGGATAGCTCCACTTTTATTTTTATATATTTTTATTTATTTGGCTTTGGATAGCTTCACTTTTAAAATGTCCTTTCTGGTGTCTGTAGGTATTTAAGTTTGTGACCCCTTGATTGGAAGGAGTCTGAAGACTCTTCCAACTCCAAATGAACATGACTCTGCCACTCTCTGAGGATGATGCCAAACGTTTCATATTTCACATTTAGGAACAAGTCAAAACAGTGGTTTAAAAAAAAAAAAAATGACCTTATGCCTTACTTCTCCTGAGTCTAGGAGTTGGCCAGGCTATTCTGTTCTCACAGGCTGGGTCCAGCTGACCTTGCTGACCTCTCTCATGACTTTGTTGTCAGCTGGTGGCTCAGCTGGAGACTGGCTGGGGTAGGTCTGCCTCAGCTTAGATAATGCCACTCTCTTCCATGAGTCTCTCCTAAGCCTCCAAAAGGACAGCTAAGTCAGGTCCTCAGAGAAGCGAGAAGAGAAGCAGATAACATGCTTGTTCAAGCTTCCACTTCTGTCAAGTTTGCTACTCTTCCATTGGTCAAAACAAGCTCACGGCCAAGTCCAGAGTCCGCGTGGGAGGTCACTACCAAAGGCATAGGGAAGAGTGGAAAACCGGAGCTACCAATGCAATAAATCTATCACAGACACTAAAGTGATGGTTTGTGTGAGGGTAATGGGAGCACCATTATTCTCTTTGTCATTGCTGAAAAATGTGGTAACTTTCTAAAAACAAAGAATGGGACCACGTTCAGGCAATGTTGAGTGCTGGTGACTTTGAGTCTGTGTCTTGTGTGTAGAAGGGGTGATATTTCTCCTTCCTTTCTCTTTTCCCCTCAAACCAAGAGCAAAAAGAGAGTTCTGAAGACCTTTGAAAACTCGTCTATCAGTCCTCTGGGGAACTTAAGAGGATGATTTTAAGGACACTGTCAAGCGGGAGATCTTTCCAAACAAACACTGCTCTTGTTTTTGACATCATGAGCTGCTTGCATTCTTAGCTTGGGATTCATCTTTGGAAAGGTGGTTATTTATTTCTGACACACACCAAGAAAAAGTATTTATTACAAAAGTGAGAGTAAATAGAAGTAACAACAGAAAAACTCCACCACCACTACCATCACCAACAGAACATGGATAGGTTATTTTTGCAAAGTAAAATTTGTGTTTTCCCTATGGCCTAGTGAAGAAAATAAAAGATATGAATCCATACTTATTTTGTACATTTTTTCCTTTGCATACAGGTATTGCCAATAAGGTCCCCCAGGTAAGCATCTGAGATAAGATGATGAAGGCTGAAATGTTGAGACTACTCATTACTTACATATTAGTTTTTTTTTTTTTTTTGTAAGACATAACTTAGGGTACAATAAGAAAAGAAACTGTGTTTTTCCGAAGCATTGTTTTCAATGTTTTAATGGAGATGAACAATGCCAAGGCACAGAACTCTCAGTCCATCTGACACTCACTACATTTGCTAAGTGCTTAGTAACGCAAGAAAATAATGAGAAGAAAGCTAGAGCAGAGAATGCTGAATCCTCTGAGGTGAGGGTGAGTTCCTTGATGCCTGAAGTGTGGTCCATGGAGAGATGGCATCACATTACCCAGGAGCTTGTCTCCACCAGGACCTGTGGAATCAGTCTGCATTTTATCAAGACTCCAAGGATTTGTATGCATATTAGCATTTGAGAAGCACTGGTTTCTACTTAATTATGTTATGAATTAGAGGCTACATCTGGATTTGGTAGAAATGTTGGTATTGCCAAACATTTATTCGTAGACCACTTTAATAAAGATTCCAGCTCTATTACCATTTTCAGGCCTCAGTGTTCTATATCTGTCAAATGGGGACTCATAACTCCCTTCCATGATTTTCAAAGGAGTTGAAACAATCAAGTCATAGCTATAATAAAGTGCTGTAAGGGGCGCCTGAGTGGCTCAGATGGTTAAGCCTCTGCCTTCGGCTCAGGTCACGATCCTAGAGTCCTGGGATGGAGTCCCACGTTGCGTTCCCTGCTCAGCAGGGAACCTGCTTCTCCTGCTGCGTCTTCCTCTCTCACTTTCTTTCTCTCTGTCTCTCATGAATAAATAAAACCTTAAAAAAAATAAAGTGCTCTGGAACAAATAAAGAGATATACAAATATTGGGTCTTATTTTATTAATGAAGTGCTTCAGTCTAAATTCTTTAGCTAAGTACAAGTCCTAAACACTGAGGAAACTAATGAGGTCAAGAAAACACCATGCTGTCTTCATGCTCTTATGACTATCCAACCATGTACCCTGGGTAGCTGGCATGCTAGCACACTGAATTTGCTCTATGAGTCTGCTCCATCATGTATGTCAATGATGACCCATCACTCCAAAGGAAGGTCTTAACACCTGGCACTTGATTCTAAGATTTTTTTGCTGAAAATGTCCTCTGACCAGCAGTATCATCTTCACCTGGAGGCTTGTTGGAAACACAAAACCTCCAGCCTGAACTCCAGTCTCCAGAACCAGAACCAGAACCTGCTTTTTGATGAGATCCTCCTTGATTCTTTTTTTTTTTTTTTTAAAGAATTATTTATTTATTTGTCAGAGAGAGAGAGAGCAAGGACAAGCAGGGGGAGCTGCAGGCAGAGGGAGAGGGAGAAGCAGGCTCCCTGCTGAGCAAGGAGCCTGATGCAGGACTCAATCCCAGGACCCTGGGATCATGACCTGAGCCTAAGGCAGATGCTTAACCTACTGAGCCACCCAGGTTTGTTTTCCATCCTCCTTGATTCTTGTGCAAATTAATCTTTGAGAAAGCACTGATCGAAGTGAGTACTTCCCAACTGGAGAAGGAAGATCCTCTGCCCTAGGGTTCTTATAGCTGGACTTAGAATCAAATCGACATGAGACAGAATAACAGGAGAAAATCACATTTAATAGGTGTATGTGCAGGGAATCCACACAGACATGGAAATTCCTAAGACAATGAGGCAACATGAAGCTTATTTGAGCTAAGGAGAGGGGAAGGAGTCTGAGGATACAAAGGGGAGGTAGGCCATTAGTGGAGAGGTGAAAGGAGATGTTTTGAAAAACAAGGTTGCCCTATTATGCAGATGAGTTTCTTAGGTAAAGGGGAGACTGTTAATAGCTCTCTTCCTGGTACAGCCTCTCCTTTCCAAGGTAAATATAGGCAGTTGGGCGGGGGGAGACAGACAGCTTTTGCTGCTGGGTTTGGATTCAAAATAATCTTTATGCCAAAGTGGCTCATCTTGGGGCAGTCTGCCCTGGGCCCCTCCAGAACTCTGGCTACACATTAGAATTCCATGGGGGCCTTTGAAGATACCAATGCCCAGCCCCACCCTAAGCAATGAAATTAGAATCTTTAGGCATGAGCCCAGGCATCTGTTCATTTTTAAAGCTCCTAGATGATACTTTGATACACTATTCGGGGAGTACAAAGTGAGATCCGGAGTAAGGCCGGGAAGAGTCAGGGGCTGGGGTGCCTTGAGGGTCTTAGAGATCCTTGGCACGGGAAGAGAACTGGAGTTTGGGTGGGAGAGGAGTAAGAAATACAAGAGTTATGGCAGAGGCAGAAGCAGAGCCAGGTGGAAACTCAACTGTGGAAGTGGCTGAGGGGCTTCGGGGGAAAGCTAGACCTCACGCTGAAGGTTAAATTATACGTGCTTCTGGGATATAAGGACTTCTGTCTTCCCAGAACTGTACTAAAGACTCCACATGGTTGGCGCCTCTTAACGGAAAATAAGGAATAAGGGCCAGCCCGATGCCCAAGTTTACATAGAAAATGTACGTTCAGAGTGGGGTGATGATACAGGTTGCCAGATAAAATACAGGACACCTGATTAAATTCTAATTTCAGATAAAGAATGAAAACCTCTTTAGTGTAAGTATGCACTATGTGATATTTGGAATATCTGAAATTTACGCTTAACTGGGTACCCTGTATTTTTATTTGCTCAATCCAGTGACTTTACGATGAACCCTCAACTGGTTCATGTGAAGCAGGAGCTGAGGTTCTGAGGCCTCATAAAAGACTTAGTGTTGAGCTGGCGGAAATCTTGGCAAGGACGTTGCACTTAAAATGAACTGAGGCATCTTACCTACATTTGATTTAAATCAGAACACCGTTCTCTTTACGTTTTCTATACTTTCCCTTTACTCCACGTGTTCCAATTTTTTTGGGTGTCCCTCCCCCCTGCCCCGTCCCCTCCCCCATTCTCTCTCCCTTCCCTTTGTTTATTTTTTAAAGTGAACTTGTCCTTGACTCGGTGTTTATTGTTTTCCCAGCGCCCTCCACTTCTGGTAGAAGAGAAGCTCTTTCTCTCAAAGCCGGTTCAAATTCATTGGTATTTTTGGAACAGCTCCTATTTATTTACCATATTCTAGTGCACCACAGCTTTGGGGATTTGTCCATAAATTTACATTTCTAAAGTGTTCCATTCTTCTTTACTTTGTGATGGACAATTTCCTGAGGCAAGAAACTGAGTCAGCTCAGGGTGTGGGAGAAACAGATGAGGGTGGAGCTGAAGAACAACAGCAAAATGAAAACAAGAATTTTGTCTGAAACCAGCCCCCACCAACAACCGTCTCTCCCTGTGCTGGGTACAAAGAGCTTTTTCAGCCGGGGTGCTGAGCGGGCAGGGGGCATCTCTTTCAAAACCACCGAGTCTGTTTACATAGATATTATTTTCTTTTGAAAACTGCCTCTCAAGAGCTGCCCTGAACCATTCCCAAGCTGGGGTGGTAATGGAGGTACAGAAAGAACGAGAGACAGATACTGGAATGTTCTTTACTAGCTTGCCCGACAAAGAGAAAGGAATGGGATAGAGCATTGGTTCTCAAAATGTGGTCTTTAGACCAGCAACATGGGCATCACCCAGGAACTCACTGGAAATACAGAATCTCAGGCCTTACTTGCTAACCCAGAGACTCCGAGGGTGGGTCCAGCAAGCTATGGTGCAATAAACCTTCCAGGTGATTCCAATGTACGTTGACTAGGACTGACGATTTTACTTCTTCACCCTCCATGAGAAAACCTCATCTCTGTTGCTAAGCACCACTGTCTAGGGGGATGTGGATTGCCCAGGCGTGCTGGGCTGTGCTGTCCAGACACTGTGTATGTTTGTGCGTGTGGGGGGGGGGGGGCGGGGGTGGGGGGGCGTCTGTTTCACCTAAGGAATCCAGAGATCCTGATATATTAGGTCTGAGGTATACCCTGAGCATCAGGATTTTTAAGCTCTCCTGGGATTCTGATGGGAAGCCAGGACTGAAGACCACCGTCTCATCAAATCTGTGACTAAGTGCTTCTCAACCCTGGCTGCAAATGAGAAGCACCAGTTTCCTCTTTAAACCATACTGGTGGTCAGGGCCCATCTCCTGAGATTCAGGTTTAATTGATCTGGGGGTGGGGCCCAAGCATCTCCTTGTTTCAGTGTGTAGCCAGGGTGGGGGTCACTGCTCTTACTCTTAAAGCTTCTGAGAGTCTATCCGGGGGATTAGACAAGCTGGGTTTGCAATATGGCCTTGACCCTGACTGATCGCTGCTGATAAAGTCCTCACCCAGAACGACTTCTGGTTGTCTCAGAACAGCAAGAATCAGACAGTTCAGTTCAGGATTATTGACGATTCAAATAAGGGCTGTGTGTGAGTGAGTGTGTGTGTGTGTGTGTGTGTGCGCGTGGTTAAGTGCAGTGTGAGGACAAATACGAATTAAGAATAAGAGGCTTAATTCCCCCTGTTGAAAATAAGGGAAGATTCCCCCCTTCTCCTTTTTGTCAGAATGTTTACCTTAGAAAATGTCAGAACATTTACCTTCAGAAACCAAATAAACGTTTTGTCAGCTTTATGACCCGGGAGTGTCTTTCTTAAGGACCTGGGAGCCATCTCCTTGAAATGTGGACAGCACCCCCACCCCCAGTCTCTGTGGGAGGTAGGAGCCTAACTTGGTGGGCACATCATTTCAAGTTGTAAAATTACCTCCTGTCATAGAGGTAGGAGTTTGTGTTTGTTCCTCCGGATAAAGTCAATTAGCTAACAATGAAGGTCGCCCCACTTAGCAAGCAAAGTTAGGATGAACTCTGTGTGACCGATAGTGCTGCCCAGCCCTCTCACCTGAGGACTTGTTATTGCTTATCTTGAAAACGTGCCCATAAACTGGTTGTCTCTGCTTGCCTATGTAAACGGGGGCGGGCGATTTCTTTCCATCTTTGTGGTCTCTTAACAGATTGCTGGTGACATGCATCACATTCTGGTTTCATGATTATCCAGTAGTAGAACTGTTTTATTTCTCTACTGATTTTGTGGAGAGGATTTCTGGATTGGGTGAAGATATTTTTTTTTAATTATATTTCCCAGATTCGTGTGTGTGTGTGTGTGTGTGTGTGTGTACGCTTGCATTGAGGCTAAGGGACTTAGCCTCCCACCCTCCCCCTTCACCCCACCTCAGTGCCTCATTTCTGCCTGTTTTACCACTTTTTCGTTTTGGTTTTCCTTGCAAGATTTACTTGAGAAGAGGCTTTGCTCTACTTAACAGAAAGGTTTGAATACCAGTGAACTTTGTTTCCTTGGGGTCCCTCTGGCCCTGACATTCCAGGAACCTGCAGCTCACGCTAGGACCACAACCTCAACCCTCCCGGAGTCCCCTGATACATCAGAGTCCCACCCGGGTACAAAGGCGGTCCTGTACCACTGGGGAGAGGGGGGCACCTGCAATTGCTCCTGGCAGTGGTGCGCCTACAGGGCAAGGTGTAGACACAAAGCAGAGTTAAGAGAGTGAGGGAATGTAGCAGAAGGGCAATGGTAAAAGTGAAGAACCGGAGAATGTTCTTCTACTCGGGAACACCTCTGTGACTTCCAAAGCCTGCAACACATGATTCTAGCCTCATTTATAATAGTGTTTTCAATAGTCTAACGGTAAACAGACTACAGCAATATTTGAACTGATGAGAAATGAATGGAGGTGTCTGAGTTTGACTTGTAACAAAGACTAAGAGTTTGGCCGGGTACAGTGACCTGTGGAACTGCTTCTGATGGCCCCAGTGGAGGTCCAAGATTATTAGAGTTGATGGCTGCTCTCTTCTCTTTTTACTCTCACCATTGCTACCACAATTTTAGTGACTCATTGGGGATCTGTGGTGGAGAGAGTGAACACCAGACCTCCCAGATTCTCTCTCCCCTTCCACCCACCCCCCAACAAAAAGCCTCATTGTGCTCACTGAACCCTGGTGCCCTGAATGGGGCCTTTATTCCAGCCACATTTCTGAGTGTGCTGCAAGTTTCCCTAAGTGCAATGGTTTTGACGTCAACTTACAAAATCATAAAATAGAAGACCTGGAAAGAATTTCTGAAATGGTCTGATCCAACCTCATTCTTCTCCTTTCTTTTTCTTGTTGGTAATAGAAAAGAAGAAAAAGAAGATAGAAAAGTAAAGAGACTTGTCCAAGATAAAGCAGGTGGTTGGCCACAGAGTTCACTGCTCTGTGGCCCCCCCAAATCTAGAAACACTCGACCAAAACTCAGCAGATTATTTTTTTTTTCCACTTTTGTCCTGTTTACATTTCTTGGGGAAAGATCACGGACATACACCTCCATTAAGTGATAAATGATTTTCTCCGGTTTACCTGTCAAGGAAAAGTTTAGAGCTGCAATTCAGAACCCCTCCCCAGCCCCTTGCCCGTCTCCACACCCTCAGTCCAGGGTGAGATATGCTGTAGAATGTGTTTGGTCAGTGAATGGATTTCCCATTTGAGAGATTTCTGCCTCCTCATCATTGTTGGAGCAAATGTAGAGACCTATGTGGGAATGAAGTTGGGGTGCTTGCTAGTTAGAAGCACGCATTTTACTTGAGTCTTGGAGCTGCAGATTTCTGTTTGCCTTGGTCTCTAGACCAAAGTATGGGGCTCTTTGTAATTAGCAGCATTTCTTTTTAGGTTGGACGCTTGTTCTAATGGGTCCTCATCTTTGGGCCTTGGTTCCTCTCCCTGTCAGGTTCATTCCTCATCTTAGCAGTTGATGCTTGCCATCCACCTTCTCCTTTTCCTCCTCCCTCTCCTCCTTTCCCTTCTTCTTCTTCTTCTTCTTCTGCTTCTTTCTTCTTCTTCTTCTTCTTCTTCTTCTTCTTCTTCTGCTTCTGCTTCTGCTTCTGCTTCTGCTTCTGCTTCTGCTTCTGCTTCTGCTGCTTCTGCTTCTTCTGCTTCTTCCGCTTCTTCTTCTTCTGCTTCTTCTGCTTCTTCACAGTTTTTATTGAGAAATAACTAACATATATCATTGTATAAGTTTAAGGTGTACAATCATGGTTTGATTTACGTATGTTGTGAACTGGTTACTGCCATAGGGTCAGTTAACATCCATCTTCTCATAAGGATACAGCAAAAAGAAAAGAAATAAGAAAAGAAAAAAGGGAAAAAAATTCTCCATGTGATGAGAACCCTTAGGATTTACTCTCTTTGTAACTTAACCATGTATCAGACAGCAGTGTTAGCCAAAGTGATCCTATTGTATATTATATCCCTAGTGCTTATTTACAACTGGACATTTGTACCTTTTGACCGCCTTCCTCCTAACCCCCCTACCCTACCCCTTCTGGCTTCTTTTTTGGCCTCAGTCAAATATTTCTTTATCTGAGAAGACGTCTCTGAGCTCTTGGCAAGGTTGGTGGGTGTCTCTCTTGCTTCCTGAATGCACCTCAGTACAGCACTTGTCACAGGCACCTGCAACTGTTAGCTCGACTGTGAAAAAGTGAAATAGAACATTTCACTCTTAAATGCATCTTTCTAAGTGAAAGACATGAGACTAAGCAGGCTATCTATGGTAGGATTCCACTTATATGACATCCTGGGAAAGGCAGAACCGTAGGGAAGGAAAACAGATCAATGGTTGCTTGGGGGTAGGTGGAGGGATCGACTACAAAGGACATAGGAGATTTGTTATTGTGATGGAACTGCTCTATATTTTGATTGTGGTGGTAGTTACAGGATTGTATGTGTTTGTCAACAGTCATAGAATTGTATGCCAAAAAGTGTTATTTTATTGTATGTAATTTATACCTTCATAAATGTGACTACAGAGAAAAAAAACAAGAACACAAAAATACCAGCTCTTTAAAAAAAGTTCCAAACCGATCAAAATTGTAAACTCTCAGTTAATAACTGAAGTAAAATAAATACAGCCTTCTTTATTCTGGGAAACCAGCTATAATGCCTTATTAGAAATAAAACTCCTGGGTGGCTCAGTCGGTTAGGCGTCTGACTCTTGGTTTTGGCTCAGGTCATGATCTTGGGGTCATGAGAGCCAGCCCTGCACTGGGCTCTGTGCTTAGCATGTGGAGTCTGCTTGGGATTCTTTCTCCCTTCGTCTCTCTCCCCTTCTGCTCCTCCCCCTGCTCTTCCTCTCTAGCTCTCTCAAATAAAATAAATAAAACCTTTTAAAAAGAGAGAAATAAAACTCCATTTAGCCTCAAAAACTGCGTTATTTTGGAAATTAGCATGGAAGTCCCCCCACAATCAGCATAGGATTCTCTCTCTGTTCTCTCTTAATTCTGTCACGTTGGCTAAGAAGGCATCTCAGGGGGCTGCCTTCCTCTCTTTTCAGAAGGGTGGCCCAAAGTTTATTTGACCTTGAGAAAATGGGCATACTGAACACAAGTGGTATTGGGGTAGCCTTTGAACCTAAGGAGTTTGGGTCCGGTGAGGGGCCCATGCATGCTTCTGCAATTCTCTGGGGGTTCTGTTTGTACAGTTTGATAGAGGACCCTGCCAGAAGCTGAGCGTGAGGCATTATCATGGCCATGAACTGCAAGCTGCTGCTCAAAGGTTCAGAACCAGCAGAGATGTAAAGACAAGGGACTTAGGTAGCACTTGGCCTCACAGTGAGGGTAAACATGGCAGGGATCAGATGGAGGCCACAGCTCAGTAAGTACTTGGAGGACCCTGTGATTTGACAAGACAGAGAATGAGATTTCCTCTTACCTTGGTCAAGATGGACTCAGAATGGGACTACATGGCATCTAAAGGGTGACGAAAGTGGGGACAAGAGCTAGGAGAGATGAGTCCACCCCAGTGCCTGACCATTTCCTGGGATGCTGATGGAGGTGGCATGCTTCTGTGGATGAGACTGGATTTTTCAGAAGTCTAACAGAAATTTTGTATTCAGGGTGGACCTTTTGGGAATCCATAATCACAGATGTGTAGCGAATGAGCCGAACATAATTAGCTTAGCCACACCAAGAAACTACACTTTGTTCTATTAATTAGCATCTGAACTTTATTTCTTACATTCACCCTGACTGAATGCTGTTTCCAAGCTTCAAAGCACTAAAGCTGCATTGTCCAATACAATAGCCACTAGCCACACATGGTCGTGTAAATTTAAATTTATAGTAATTGAAATTAAGCACAATTTAGAATTCAGTACCTGAGTTGTATCAGTCACATTCCAGGTGCTCAACAGCTGGTGAGGTGGCTGCCTTTCAGGGCCATGTGGGTGGTTAGAATCTTTTCATCTCCACAGAAAGATCCATCAGACAACACTGCCCAAGAGACTGTTTCCCCAAAAGCCTAAAACCCAAAGTGGCTCCTAATTGTCACCTGATAAAAACATGCAATCCTAAAAATTCAAGCTCATCTCATGGACCACAGCACCCAGACTCCCCTTTCTCAGCTCCCACAGTGATTCTAGCATCCCTGAGATGACAGAGATCTTGCTCTTACTGAGTCTGCATCTGGATTGTTTCTGGTTCATGGACAATCTGGTTTATTTCTGTCTCAACAATCAGCTGGACTTCTTGACTAGTAGCAGGTGTTGCTGTCAGCCTGTTCTGGGTGGTATGTTTTTGGAAATCTGGGGAAGCTCCAAGGACTGAGTCCCTACCCCTTTGTGGGGACCTCAGGCCAGCCTGGGCAGCATGGCTGAGAAAGTTGCCCTGAGTTATCTCCTGAGCCACTGTCAGCCTCAGATTGTCTTGTCTGCATCTGTATTCCCTGCTGGCTTTTTTTCACAGCGGTATGTGTGCCTGTGTTTGCTCTGGGCCTGTGGTTAAAGTTATACTGCTTGCAATTCTCTGGGAGAACAGCCTCTTCCCTGGTGCTGTGCTGGTAAATGCTTAAAAACTGATTCTCTGGGTCTAAAAAGGCCTTGATTTGGAGCACTTCCTGAATATCATGGTATAAATTCTCGCATCATGGTCAATTTCAAGTTACCCACCTGGTGCCAAGGAGCACAGAGCTGGGAGGTATTCCGACCGCTTAAATATAATGGCTGCAAAGAACCTCAAGAGCGGGATGATGGTAAAAGAGTTAGAGAGTGATGAGCTTTAAGTATTTGTTATTTTTGTATTTGTTATTATTATTTATTTAACTTTGAGTTTATATAATTAAATTTTTCATAATGGCTGTGTTCAACCACCAGCTCACAGAATTACCGCAAATTTCACAATGGGCTCTCCTGGGCTGCTATGAGCTGGATCCAGCACACCCCTGCCCCCCTCTTGTTCCTGAGGAAGAAATATAATTAGCTTTTACAATGAGTGGTCTGTTTCTAATTTAACCCCTTTGTGTGTCTGGCCGACACTGGGGGAATACTCTCGAAGATTCAGAGATCTTAGGAATCCGCCATCTGTGAGCACCGTAGGGCTATCTAATTCAATCAGATCTTCCATCAAGAGAAGTAAATGTGCACAAAGATTTAGAGAATTAAAAGTGACCAAGAGCAGAAATCGCCGCCATCTCAGAGGGCTTCGCCTGCATAACCATGGTGAGGATGAGCCAGAAAATGTGCTGGTTGGGAATGCAGGTGGACCGGAATGATTCCTGCTGGCTTGGCCAGAGCTTACTGACCACCTGTTCCTATTGCCTGAGAAATCTTTTTTTCTTTTTTTTAAGATTTTATTTATTTATTTGACAGAGAGAGACACAGCGAGAGAGGGAACACAAGCAGGGGGAGTGGGAGAGGGAGAAGCAGGCTTCCCACGGAGCAGGGAGCCCGGCGCGGGGCTCAATCCCAGGACCCCGAGACCATGACCCGAGCCGAAGGCAGACACCCCACGACTGAGCCACCCGGGCGCCCCTTGCCTGAGAAATCTGAGGGTTTGTAGTGTGTGCCATTTTCTGTTTTTAAATGGGCAGCCCAGTTGTTCTGAAAGCTGAACCCTTGCATTATACTTTATTGTACTTAAAAATGCCATTTGGTGCTTACCAGTAGCCCATGAGTTTTTTCTGTTAATTGGGAATTCCTGAAAGTGGGAAATGAGTGTTTCTTTGGTGGAGTGGTTTCTGCAGTTCCTGGTACAATGTCTGGTTTTTCATTTTATGAAAAGGTACCAAAAAAGGTACTTGATATATATGGAGTGAATAAAGGCTGAGATGCTAGGATACACAGGTTCTGTTTAGGGAAGGGACAACTTGCTCCATGCTGTTGGCTTACTTTGTTGTTAATTATAGACATGTCATTAAAACTGTTAAGCACCAGGGCTTCCTGGTGGCTCAGGGGTGGCTCAGTTGGTTAAATGGCCGCCTTCTGCTCAGGTCATGATCCCAGGGTCCTGGGATTGAGCCCATGTTGGGCTCCCTGCTCAGAGGAGAGTTCTTCTTCTCCCTCTGCCTTTCCCCTTTCCCCCCTCCCTCTACCTTCCCCCCTTTCCCTCTGTCCTGCTCTCTCCTGCTCTCTCTCTCTCTCTCAAATAAATAAAATCTTAAAAAAACAAAAACAAAAACCCAAACTGTTAAGCACCAAAGGACATCCCTGAAGTGCTTTTCTACTGTTTCCCCCAGGTCCTTACACACTCAAGAGCAAGAGGGGAGGACAGCAGAGTAAATAGAGTAAGAGCCTGGAACCAGAGAGTTCTATTGACAAATCTCAGATCTCCTATTTCCTAGCAGCATCACCCCAGACAGCAAACCAGTCGTATTTCCAAGACTCAGTTTCTACATCCATAGCATGGCAATATCACTTCTGCTTCGCTGAGTCGTCAAAACTGCATGAGCTGATACATGCAAATTGGCTGGCACGTGGCAGGCACTCAAAAGATGACGGTTATTAATATGATGAGTTTCCATTTTTCTTATTCTCGTTCCTTCTCAGTTGTTTTCATCAGAGGTAACCTAATATATGGATACTGTCTTGACCCAGTGGAACTACAACATGAAGGGTTAATTCACCCCTTTGTGGTTTCAGATGTTATGCTATAGACTAGGGGCGAAGAAATGAGTCAGACACACCTGCTACCTTCAAAGAATTTAGAAATCGGTGGGTGAGTGGAAAATATAGCCAAATTATTATGATAAGGTATTAACTAGGAATTTTGCTATTAGGAACAGAATTTGAGAGGGAAATTGACCAAGAGAAAGGGTTGATTATTAACTTTGAACACACGGAGCCAGACATTTCCCAGACCTCTGACCTCTGACCTTTTTTGAGAGCTTTTGACATTCAAAACTAAATCCAGGTGCATTCCCAAGGTAAGCAGGCAGTCCTGTGGCCTTTCTCGGGGTCAGCTGAATGTAAATGATGGCAGCCAGATATTACCGACTTTTTACCCTTATGGCTTTATTATCTCTGCCAGCTAAAAAATAAAGCTGCGGTCTGACCCCTCAGGGTTGTTAAAATTTTGATTATTTTTGGACAGAGGCAACAATATCATTACCTCCTATCTCTCAATTATGCCACATTATCTCAACTATTTCAGAACCTTTCCTCTACAAAACAAGAGATCTCCTGCTAAGGTCTTCACACATCTCTGTGGAGTCTTTTTGGACTTGGACATTTCCAAGAAAATGCATTGAGCGTTCTTTCATACATTTGTACTTTTTTACTTCCCTTCTGCAACCCTTACCCCCATTCCCACCTTAAGACAGTTTCTTTTCTACTTTTATGAAATATGCATTATCAATTCTAAAGTTGGCAGCACTTGAGTGCATACTTCCAAGAGGATACAACTTTAAGGAAAATGAATTAAGCTCTCTGCATCCTCCCTTGCCTCTCCTTGGTGTGGCGAGCCCCTTATGAAACAAATGAGACTCAGCTTGAATGGCCAGTCAGGTGTGCAGTTACCTTCCCCCAGTAGGCCGCGTGGTCCCGGTGCCGAGAGCAGGTAGAATCTCCATTTATGCATACGTTTCTCCAGGGTCTTTTGTATTCATTTTTGAGCTTTTTGGTATGCTGATATATCCTATTAAAATGAAAACACTCTGGAAAATGGTGCTACCTTCAGCAGTTCTTCTCACTTCAGCCAGGAATTGTGCAGGGCTATTAAAAACTAGAAAGGTTTCAGGGCTTGGAGATAGGAGAGAGAGAGAGGCACCACAAAAGAACAGAAAAGGGCCTTGAAGAGTCCACCTGGGAATTTCATAGAAATGCTAAATCTCTGGCCTCCCCAGATCTGCTGAGTCAGGATCTCTGGGGATGGGGTCCAGAAATATGTGTTTCAGCAAGCCCCCCAGGGGCTCCTGATGTGCCCTTAACTTTGGGAAGCACCGAGCTAACCCACCAGTTCAGATTCACTTTTCTTCAACTTCTGCATAAGTAGCAGTAGCCTGGTTTTATAAAATATTAGAGACGTCCTCTGACATGAGGGGAATTTAGTAAGCGTACCCCATTTCAACATACTTACAATGTTGGTGCTGCAAATTTACATTGTGGAAGGATGTCCTTTCTCACTGTGCTGCAGCATTCCCCTTCCTGTGGTTCTTAAAAAAAAACCAACTTTTGAGACACATCTTATTAATGATAATTATAAGTGATGCAGGAGATAATTTTCCACAATTCTCTTTGATCCAGAAGTCGGCCATGATTTGAAGAGAATCATGCGGGCTCTTAAACCTTTCACAGGTTTGTGAGCTGGACTAAACACCTGTCTGAGTAGAAATACAGAATATAAAGGAAAACTAAATGGTGGGTTAAAAAGAGGAAACGCTATTGAATATCTGAGAATTCCATCTGCTTTTTTGCTGCTAAGATAACAGGATAAGAGATTTTTCCTCCTGGTGCCATATTGTGTTTGATGAGTTCTGGAACTGAGTAAAGCAAACTGCATTTGTGGAAAACCACCAGGGCCATGGAATTACTGGAGTGGGTGTCAGAACACTTGAACCCTTGTTCTGTTCTGTCCTGATGACTCACTAGCTATGTGAACTTGGATAAATCAACCACTTCCTGAGCCTCTATGCCCACCTCTGTAAAATGGGGTTATTTTGAAGGTTATTGAGGATAAAATGAGAATATGTATATAAAAGTCATAGAAATATGCAGTCTATGGGCCCGGTGGTACCCTGGGGCCTGTATCAGAATTCCTCTGCATCCCTTCCCCTTCTGCTTCGTCTATGTAGAAACAAAATAGTCTGAGGACCTAGAAGGGAATATCTGAGGCCATACATGATCCAGAACTTCCCGGGATGCCGGTGGGAAGGAGAGTCTAGGAACCCATGCAGAAGTGGCTGGCTCGTTCTGGAGGTCTAGATTAAAGTCTGTAGGTTTTGTTGCTACCTAGGGAAGCCCATCCAGCAGAAACCTTGAAGAGGAGATGCACACATATATGTGGGGCCTTTGAAGGTACTTTCTAGGCTTGTGACTCTGCCGACCTGGAGGAGAAGCACCAGTGGGCTGGGTTGTTACCGGGCCTTATGTGGGAAAAGGGTTGGCATTTGCCACTGGGGAGCCCGGCACTGGACTTCTCATTTATAAGCAATTTAGAGAAAACTAGGGTAGCATGATCCTATACCCAGTCAAGATATCTATGCCAGGGCCAGCAACAGGCATCTATTTCCAGAGTTGCAAAGTCCTAGAGAGTAGTGTAGAGGGAGTATTTCTAGAAAATGAAACTTGAAGAACCTTGAGGGAAATATTCAAGGACATAGTCTAACAAATAAGAATTGATTCACAACATGCATCTCAAGATAGGAAATATGCAAAACACAGAAGGGGAAGGCCAGCGATGGCGCCTGCTTTTATACATGTGTAGTTGTAGGGAAAAGGAAAACAACACAACTGAGAGCAAACATAAAATAATCTGGGCAAATAAACTATTACATAAACTTTATAAAATAAATTTAAATCAGCTAAATTCCCTTTCAGAGTAGAGAGCTGATCAGATTGTACAAATCGAAAATAATCACCTACATGCTTTTAAGAATTATTATACATAAAACCAAGTGATAATAAAATACGGATGATAAAGGGTTTACCAAAAATATGCCAGGAAATCAACTCGAAATGAAGCAAACGGGAGGCTCTTTAATGTTCAACAAAATGAAATGCAAGAACAAAGCATCAAATAGGGAAAAGGAGAGGAACAGATAATGGTAAAACTTTTATTCAGCAAAGGAGATACGATAGTTGTAAAAATTTATGCATCAAACACCACATCTGCCAAATACAGAATGAAAACCAAACAGACTAGAAATGTAAGGAAACTGGGACAAAGTACAATTAGAAAACAGCTGTTGGTAAGCAGATTTCTGCGTTCCAAATATCAGATAAATGAAAAATGAGAAACAACGTGTTGAAGAATATAATCATTAAACTCTAGTAGAAACGTGAGGATATGGACACGACAAACAGTGAATATAGACCTTTTTCTTTGTGATCTAGAAAGAGTATACTTTCCTCCCTATTTTGATGGAGCAACTACTAGTATTGATCATGTATTTAGCCACAAAGAAAATCTTAATGAAATATCCTAAATAGACATTTTATAGACCATATTCACTGATTCGACACGATTAAGCCAGAATCTGTAATAAAAAGGCCAGAAAGCACATTAACTAGATGGAAGTTAAAAGTATTCTTCTAAATAATTACTGGATCGATAAGGAAATTAAACTGAAATTACACACTATTTGAGGTATTTGGAAAATAGTGTAAAAAAGAATGCTTTGTACAAAAGAAAAAGCTATGGGTTGTAGTTACAGCTCTATTATGCAAAAATAGGTCTTTATTGCTTTTGTTCTTTACAAAGGACCAACAGTAAGTGAACTTCATTTTCAAATTAAGAAATCTGAAGGACAAATAAAGTGAACCAAAATAAATGAGGAGAACAGATGCAATTGATTTATTTTAAAGAATAGAATTAGAAAAAAAGTTACAGAAAGGAAACATCAAACAAAAAACAATTTCACTGAAGAGTTGAATAAGATAGACTGGCAAGTAAGATTGGTGAGAAAAAAAGGCAAAAATGTACATTCTGTAGCCTGAGGAAGGAAAGAAACTGCTGATTTGTGAGAGATTTAAAAATATATTGGGAATATTTTACATAAATAATGTATTATACATACATTATACATAAATATGATACATATACATAAATATTATATATAAATATATTGTAACAAGTCTTATTACCTGAAAAAGTATAATTGAATAAAATGGGCTCAACAAGAATTAAAATATCTGGTTAGGCCAAAAACCAGTAAATTGATGGTAAAATAATTAAATATCTACCATTTAAAAAAATCACAAGATCCAGATAGTTTTATAGTCAAATTTAACCTAACTTTTAAAAATATGAGAATTTCTCTGTAATTTAAGTGACTAGAAACTGCAGGGAAATGGTAGAAGATGGGCAACTCATCTTATTAAATGTATATAGTCTTTTTTTTTTATTTTATTTTATTATGTTATGTTAGTCACCATACATTACATCGTTAGTTTTTGATGTAGTGTTCCATGGTTCATTGTTTGTGTATAACACCCAGTGCTCCATTCAGTAGTGCCCTCCTTAATAACCATCACCAGGCTAACCCATCCCCCTACCCCTCTCCCCTCTAGAACCCCAAATCTGTTAAGTTTCATATGCAAAATAAAGCTCTTAATCAATTTACTCATGGATATAGATGCAGATTTTCTGAAGTAAAGTGTTAGCAAAGAGATTTCAGTCAAATAGTAGAATATTAATGCCACACCCAAATAATATTTATTCAAAGAATTCAGAGTTTTCAAATTTTGAAACATATCACCAATTTTTTTGCCTCAATAAGTTGAAGAGAGGGAAAGCTATACGATTATACCATTAGAGACTGAAGGAGTACTTTATAAAGTCCAGCGTCCATTCCTCTTAAAAAGTCTAAGTCAAATTTGAATAGGAGGAAAGAAGTAGGCATGATAAGGACTATTTACTTAACAGAAAACAGGAAAATAAATGGTAAAACCCTGAAGCTAATTCCATCAAAATATGGAAAAATTAAGGATAACTTCTATTACTCTTAAAATTGAACAGTGTTTGACAAGTGCTAATTGATGCAATAAAACTAGTAAATAAAAATATCAGCATAAATATAGCAGAGAAAGAGACTCTGTTATTGGATCTTTGCAAAATTCAAGAGACCCCAACTAAAATAACTACTAAAATCATTAAGAGAACAGGGACATTGGGGTTGAGAGGAATTGGATAAATATACACAATCAATAGCTTTTCATAACTGAAATATCAAGTTAGAAATACGAAAATAGTATTATTCATAATAGTGACCAAAAAAGAAAATATTTAGGAATAAATAAAATGAGAAAAATATAGGTTAGGTGGAAAAAACCATAAAATCTTATCCAAGGATATAAAACAAGACAAAAAATGAGGAAAATATATTTCTGGATGGGAGGATGAGTATCATAAAAATATCAATTCATCCCAATAATGTATACAAATTTAATGCAATTTCAATCTGAATTGGATCTGGTCAAAATGATTAAATTCCATTGGAAGACTAAATGATTGTAAATGAAAGGCAAGACAATTTTGAAAAGGGGCAATGACTAGTGACTTGACTTTGCATTTATTAAAAATGCAAAAATTTCCTACATTAGTTTCCTGTGGGTGCTATAACAAACTACTGCAAACT
The DNA here is from genome assembly GCF_009762305.2 of Zalophus californianus. Taxonomy (NCBI): domain Eukaryota; kingdom Metazoa; phylum Chordata; class Mammalia; order Carnivora; family Otariidae; genus Zalophus; species Zalophus californianus. Next base: position 102,474,156 of record NC_045602.1, on the reverse strand, counting down.
TGGTGGGTTAAAACAATAAAAGTCTAAGGGCACCTGGGTGGCTCAGTGGGTTAAGCGTCAGACTCTTGATTTAGGCTCAGGTCATGATCTCCCGGTGGTGGGATCAAGCCCTGTGTCAGCTCTGCTTGTTCCTCTCCCTCCTCCCCCTCCCCTCCCCCCTCCCCTCCTGCTCTAGGCCGCCCCCCCACCTTGCATGCAAGCTCATGCTTGCATGCTCTCTCTCTCAGTTTAAAATGAATAAATAAAATCTTTTAAAAAACCCAACAGAAATTTATTTTTTCACAATTCTGGAAGGCAGAAGTCTGAAATCATGGTGTCATCAGGACCCTGCTCCCTCTGGAGGCTGGTGGGGGTGGGGAATCTGTTTTTTGTCTCTTCCAGCTTCTGGTGGCTGCTAGCAATCCTTGACTTGTAGCTGCCCTGTTCCTCTCTCTGCCTTCCGGGTCACACTACTCCCTCTTCCTCTTCTGTCTTGGTAACTTCAGTCTCCACTTATAAGGACACCTGTGACAGCATATAGGGCCCACCCGGATAATCCAGGATAACCTCATCTCAAAATCCTTAACTGAATCATATTTACAAAGATTCTTTTTCCAAAACATGTAACATGTACAAGTTCCAGAGATTAAAGTGTGGCTGTTTCTGGAGGGCATTTTTCAGCTTACCATGACCACTGTCATCAAAACCTATTGCTACCAGAGCAGGCAAATAGATCAATGGACAGAAGAGTGGAGAAATAGAACCATGGACAAATGGGAACTCGGGACATATGGCAAAAGTGGGATTTTAGGAAATTATGAGGAAAACATGCTTTATTTGATCCTTGGTCACCTACAGAAGAAAATAAAACTAGATCCATGATTCATTACCATGTACCAGTAAGTGCCCAATTTATCAAATATGCAAATGTAGGAGAAGAAAAATTAGCAGAAATTCTAGGGGAATATATGTATAAATTTGACCAGAAAGAGACAGACATATATGACTAGATAAAAATAAAGTCTTTACAATGACACAGATGCCTTTCAGAAGGTGAGGAGTCTAAAGTTCCATGATTATCATGTTTTTTGTATGTCTTTCTATTTTGTATGTTACAATGAGCATTATTATATGTGAATAATAAAAATAAAATGATTAATATGTTTTTAAAGATTTATTTATTTTAGAGAGAGAGAGAGAGAGACAGAGCATAAGCAGGAGCACGAGTGGGAGGGGCAGAGCGCAGAGCCTGATGTAGGTTCGATCTCAGGACCCGGAGATCAGGACCTGAGCCAAAACCAAGAGTCAGATGCTTAACCAATTGCGCCACTCAGGCACCGTAAAATGAATAATATTTAAAGGAGAAAAATATTGTCTGTGTTTCTGAGCCACAGTGATATGGATTAGAGTCTTAGCTACCACTATTACTTAATAATTCTGAACCTTACTTTTTCCACCTATGAAAGGGGTATAACAGCTACCTCTGTAGATGGAGGTGATTGTAGGTTCAGAATTTTTATATTGAGGAGTTGTAGGCACAGCAAACTATAGAGAAACAAGGCTGGGATAAGGGCTAGGGTGTATATCTGTAGTTGATTTGAAAAGCAGTTTGCATACAAGTGTGAAACCTGAGAATGTGTGTATCCAACAATAGGGAATGGGAGGCCAGAGATTCAGGATAAGCCCAAAACCCCATCTCCACCCCAAATATCTCTTGTTGCTACCACTAGTTGCTAGGGCTCACAAAATATTAATTATACCCATTCCCAACCAACGGGGTGATTAGAGCACGCTTTCTTTCAAAATAAGTATTTCTAACTTTATCATCTAACCTCCAACCTTTTGTAAAGTCTTGAATAGTCCTTTTTCCTTTACATTTCCTGTTCCTAGTTTCTGGATTTATCTTGCTGAAAGAGAGAGGTATTTTCTGAATTTCACCAGCAAGGCTGTTGTGGAAATTTCTTAAAGCGTTTAGGTTAGGGTGTCTTTGAATTACAAAAGTCACAATTTCCTAAGCCAATATCCATCAGTTAAGATACATTTAAGTCTAGGAGATTATATGCCCCCCTTTTTTTTCACAATTACATCACTTACTTGAATAATAAATTAGCATCATTCTTAGAGAGTAGAATGAAAGAGCTGAAGAATTCTTTAGTTTACTTCCTCTTATTTCAGAGAGGAAGGAACCAAGGCCAAGGATGGATCAAGTGGACCTGTGAATGTCACAGGTGTTGCTTCTGCTGAGTGGGGACGACATCTACGCTTCCTAATCCCTGTTGGTTCCTTCCCACACACGTGGCCCTGCCTAATGAATATGAGGACAGGGTCTCCTCCAGTCTGCCTGGAACAGTCTACTGTCCTTGTCTCTTAGAGCCTTGAATGGCTACTACGTCTTTTTTTTGAAGGTGAATAGAATGTGTCAGAACTTCATTATTCACCTCCAACACTCTGCTGTGATTCTTTCCAGTCTGAACTCCACATGGTATCACAGAGTTCCAGACACTTCCAAATACTAATGAAGAGTCTTAGATTGGAATCCGCTGACTACCCTGATGGACGAAATGGACATGTAGACCTGACAGGCTGGCTAATAGGGAAAGAAATGGGAGAAAATATCCTGACAGAGATATGCTACTTTAAAATTACTCTAAGAGGGGCACCTGGCTGGCTCAGTCAGTGGAGCACGTGACTCTTGATCTTGGAGTCCTGAGTTGGAGCCCCATGTTGGGCATAGAGATTACTTAAAATAAATAAACAGAAAATGTTTAAAAAAGTAAAAAAAAATCTTTAAAAAATAATAAAAAATACTCTGAGAGAGATGGGGTAAACAACTGACTTCCTGCTGGCATGCCATTCCCCTGTTTCTGAGTGGGGTTAACACTCGGGAAAATTTTATTTTGGCATACATAGTTGAGGGAAAATAATTTCCCTAATCCTTCCAAATTTAATGTCAGACAACCAGACTGTCCCTCACTGTCTGCAATTAGAAGGTCAGTCTGGATTTCTCCCATTTTGTTCTATCACAGGAGCAGTTTATACTTCCGAGAGGTGAGTGGGGAAGTTTTTTTTTTTTTTTTTTTTTTTTTACTTTTCTTGAATCACTGAGAGCTCTTACCAAGATCTAGGCAGCCAGGCTGGGGTCTAACCAAAATCATGCTTACGGTTATCTAAGCTTGCGTTCCCCCAGAAGCTGACTCTGAGACTAGGATTGGAGTGCAAATCAGTTATGCGGGTTGGGATTGCAGCCTGTGCCTACAGGGCAGTGAAGGGTTTAGACAGGGAAGGGATGAAAGCCCAGGATGTGTTAATGACAAAGGACACCCTGAGCAGCCATGGCTCAATACCACTGGAGACCTCTAGGGGGCAGTGTAGAATACTTCAGCGTTGTACCACCTAAGCGGTGAGAAGCTGGGGTATTTATTCACCAACTCCTCTTCCTCATCTGCTGAGGCTGGTTTCTGGAGGTATTAGCTTTCCAGCACTTCTGACCAGCCCTGTGTTGGGGGAACAAAGAAAAAGTCCTTACACAGGAGCTGGCACGGCTTGCCGCGGGTCACTGTTACTGGAGAACCAATACCATCTGCTGCAATGACCTAAAAAGATAGTTCACATCTTAATTTTCCACACTTTATTTCATAAATAGGTTAGGGCTCAGAACTTGACCTCATAAAGATAATTCAGCCTATATTCTTAAGTAGAGCGCAAACAGTGAATTCACTCATTGATTAGCATTCTGTTTTTAGTTCTAATGGGAAGGGAAATAGTATTTTTAATTGAGATTCTAAATCTTTTGGCTATTACCTGAAAATATTGACAGTGGCTGGGTCCTGACCAGGAAGTTAAAGACCCATGCAGTTCACTCCAATTATGACATTTAAGCCCATATTATCTCATTGGCAGGAAATGAGGCTCCCCACAAATATTTCGCTTTTCAAACTGACGAGCAATTAGAGCTGAAAAAGACATATAAATTAAAATATTCAGTGCATTTGCATTGGGACTATAAATCACCATAGTTATCCTGCTCACAAAATCCACCCACTAGGCTACGGTCCCTTGGGTATATACTTCTCTGGATTTTTCTCTGTCACCTTCCTTCTCCGTACTTACTTTTCCAGGGGTGGACCTAAGAATGGAGGCATTAAAATCAATCCTGTTTTGTGTCGTGTGAGAATATTCTCTGGCAATGACCGTACTCCTTCTTTTTTAAGTTGTGATGATTTTCTTCAAATCTGGACTTGCTCTTATATTATTAAGGCTGGTTCCATTACGTGTTTGCTGCATTGCCATCTGAGGCTCATCTCATTACCAGCAGCTCTCAAATGCTGGCTTTCTGTCTAAGTTATAAGGGCGGAAATGCTATTTATGGGTAATTACAAAATCACCTTGCTCCAATTGATTTATTGGAGAAATTTCTATCCAGGTTTGGCACTCATCCCAAGCAGACAACAGTGCTGTTAGTATTTAATGATTTACTGAATGCTGCCAATCCCAGCTCTTTCTCTCAGTTTTTAGTTGGTGGGTTTGGGGAGTGTTTCAGATGCACTCAGTGCTATGGAGATATTTGGTAGATCCCAAAACACAGCCTCGGGTCTCTTTTCTCTCCCTTGTCATTGATTTGATTGGGTGTGTTTTCTGTTAGTGTGCCCTGGTAGAAAGGCCTGGGGTATCACCTAAGGTTCTCCAGCTCCCCCTGATTGTAGAATGTGCCGTCAAGATATTGGAATGTTTGTTTAACTAGAAGCAACAAGGACACTCAGAAGGACTGAGCTTATGATGGACTAATTGTTTAATAACACAAAGTGAACTTATTGACATCAAGTGTACAAAACCCATTTGTGTTATGGAATATGCTTTCCGGATACACCAATATTGTGTTTCTGATTAAATCTTTTTTTGTTTATAATGGAGATATCATTTGCAAGGAGTGAAATGCATAGATATTAAGTGCATAGATCGATGGGTGTATATATCCATGAAACATACATCCTGATCATGACACAGAATATTCTCATCACCCTAGAAACTCCCTCCTGTTTTTAGTCAGCTTCCCCCGCCTTCAGCCAATCACTCTTATGCATTCCATCATTATAGAACAGTTTTGCTTATTCTTGAATTTGGCTAGCTTCTTTTACACAGTATTACATTTGATTTTCAAGATGAATCTGTGTAGCTGTGTAAATCAAGTTTGTTTCTTTTTATTGCTGAATAGTATTTATTCTACTGTCTGATTATATAGTAGCATCCTTCTCAAATCTCTTGCTGATAGATATTTGTATTGTTTTCAATTTTTGGCCAGTATGAATAAATATTCTTGTACAAGACTTTCGGTGGGGTTTTCTGTTTTCATTTCTATGGAATGAAACCTGAGAGTGAAATTGCTGGATCATAGGAAAGGTCCGTGTGTAAATTCACATATTTTTATGGTTTAGAAATATTGGCTTAGGGTTACATGGTGAAATGTAATAGGCTGTCAAAGACGACTCCTAAAATTTAAAGTGGATTTTTACTTATATATAGTATCCCAGACATTTCTACCTATATACAACATATTGTTCAGCAACCCAGGGTATCGTTTGCTTTATTGGCATGTGAGGGTGTGGCCTACAGGCCATTTTGAGGAGTATATTCAGACTGGGATGTCCCCCAAATGCTATTCTTCTTCTTCTTCTTTTTTTTTAAAGATCTTATTTATTCATTTGAGAGAGAGACACACAGAGAGAGAGAGAGAGCACAAGCGGTGGGGGGGGGGGAGGCAGAGGGAGAAGCAGACTCGCCGCCAAGCAGGGAGCCCGATGTGGGGCTCTATCTCAGGACCCTGAGATCATGACTTGAGCCGAAGGCAGATGCTTAACCGACTGAGCCACCCAGGCACCCCTAAATGCTATTATTCTCTTGAGCGATAGAGGAGCCCATGACATCAATGCCCACCTATTGCGCTCTCCTGATGGCAAATCCAGGTCTTTCCCTAGACCTGGGACCAGGTCCTGTAGGACCTGGGAAATACAATGGCTGCTCTGATCACCCACAAATGGTGTGTGTGAAGGCGTGCAGGTTAGATACTAAAACGACAAAGCAAAATGTGAAGTCAGAAAAGCTTCTGGAGGAGCAACTAAGACAAGAGTCAGGATTACATTATAGACAATGATGATTTTAAGAACTGTATAAGTTCTTCCTTAACTTAATTCACTTTGTTCTCCTCTCTGTTTTCCCTGCAGTGGTTTGTAAGAAGTTCAGTAAGTGAATAAGCCTCCCGATGGGGTGGGAGTGGGGGTCTTCTATATTCTGGGGGCTGAAAAGGTACTCTACAGGGCAGAGGAGATTGCCACAGATGGGGAACCAGACATGAAAATCCCGCCTGTGTGACCTACAAATTCATGGTTGACAGGCTGATGGGGTGATGTGCTCTCCACTCCTGGAGGCTCACGCTAGAAAGGGTATGGTAAAACTCACCCATTACCATAAACTGACCTGCTTCTGGCTTTGTGCTGGCCCAAGTAGTCTGTGCATTGTGTGACCTTGACAAGTCCACATGACACTGGGCTTCAGTAGGTCCCCTTGGGCAGTTTTGCTTGATGAGTGCAATGCTAGAGTTTTGTGTTTTTTTTTTTTTTTGCCGTTATCCAGGCAAAGGTGACGTAATTCCTTAATGAAATGCCTGGATCTCTGTCTAGGCTCCCTTTTAGCCTATGAGTTTCCTGCATGAAAAATCACCTCATTTGATGATATAGGAATTTTGTTGCTTGGCCTGAGCTCTTGTTGGCAATTCAGGATGATTAAAATGTCTGGAGAGCATCTTGAAGGACAGTTGCTTTGGTGCTCCATTGTCATCCAATCGTTGAGTGGAACTCTGTGTCTCCTGGCCCTCTCTCTCAAACTTTGTATCATTTATGGAAATACTGTCAGGTGAGAATGCCGCCTCGCAGAAGATTTGGGGTGATGAATAAGGCTTTTGGTATCTGGAGGCTGGAGAGCTGTAACTTTCCACATTTGCTGAACGTAGGTTACTCAAAGAACAGGTCCCCATGTTCTGAAAAAGTATTAGATGTCAAGCCTCCCTCCCCTCCACTGGTAGGAATTGTAGTTTTAAAACAATGCAACGTTGGACTCTCAGTTTTTTCAATATTTTTTTTTAAACCAAGAACTAGACTGAATATATTTGCCTGATCTTTTGTCACCATAGGTCCCTAAGTCACCGGGGGAGAATGCAAGCAGCAGGCAATTTGTTCACAGTATAATCTTAGGTCCCTTTGAGGAAGCGCTTTTAGCAGCTCTGCTCCCTAATTGTGGAATTTACTACCAGTTTCTAGTCCCTGTGTCCTGCCCGTCTCTGCTTAAATAAACCAAAGCTTTCTGCATTCCCAGAAGTGTTTGCGACCCTCAGCTGGGAGCAGGAGGGGCGTGAAAGAGGTGAAGAGAAATGCTTATTGCTCAGTGTTCAGGTTTCCCTCTGGAAAAAAAGTGTGTACCGATTCATAGTCATGTTATTCTTATTTCTGTTTCAGGAGTCTGAATCGAGAAAATAAGAGTAGTGATGATACAGTCATGGAAAACATTTGAGGACAGGCCTGGAGAAGGAGGAGAGGAAACAATACAGGGGAAAGCAAAGATTTTGGAAGAGCCAAGGAGGGAATAAATCAACCTATTCTCTCCTGTCCTTTCCTCCTACTTCTCTGTGACTGCAGTGAATTTAGTGGCTTTCTTAATTCAGTGATGTTCACATATATCACAGGGCGGTTCTATTTGCTGAAATATTTATTTGCCTTGAGTTGGACTGTATAAAATGTTAAGCACAGACATGGTAACTGACACATGCTACATTCCTTTGCTTTGCTGGAAGCTTTTGCCCAGGGGATCAAGACCCCAGGGAGGGAGTGCAACCCATTCCAGCACCCTGCCCACCCCCATAGCTGTGGCAGCGACACCTCAGAGTTTGGCAGTGACGAGCACAAGTGATTTCTACAACCGTCTTATCTTTTGGTCTCTGCAGTGTGCTCTGAAATTCAGCATTTTTCCTTTGTTACTTACTCATTTAATGTATGAACTGTAAGGCAGAGAAAGCACATTTACAAGAATTCTGATAAAAGCGAAATGGTGGAGTGAACAGATTTATGAATATGGTTTCATTATAAGCTCCCCACGGGAGTTGGAACTCCTTTCCCATTGCTATACAATGAAGCTATATAAAGACTCATTGGAAATAGATGTCGCAGCATTGGGTGCAAGAAATTTTGTAAATCCTAAGGCTCTTGATGACCTGTGTTAGGGACATAAAATGACATGATGAGTAAATATTTCAGCTTTCAAGGAAATGGTTGATGGCACTTAATATACCCAGCCCCACCCCCACAATCTTGACATCAATAAGTTGGTAGCCACTGTCTTTTTATAGTGAGAAGAGGTGTTATTTAGGAGGCCAAGCAGGTACCTGGGGTTCTGAGACTCTTTACCCAACCTTTCACGGAATCTGATTATTTAAGAGGCTTTGGGGATTAAGGGCAGCATCTCTTCTCCCAGCCCAGCTTAGCTCTTGCCCCTGTTATAATGTGTGAAGAAAACTGAACACAGAGCTCTCTACTTGGCACAGAGAGCCACAGTGCATCCACGGTGGAGGAGTTTCCTCATTTATAATTAAAGTCAGGAAGAAAACTAGTGCGTGCTTTCTAAGAGAACGGAATGACATTCATGCTGAGAAAATTTAACCCTTCAACTTTCTTGGGTGTCAGCGTCTTTTTGAAATAGAGATAGGCCAGGCAAGGTGGGAAGGGGTCAGAGAACTAGACTGATTTGAGGGTGGGGTGGTCACAGGTGTATGTGGGAAATGGGGTCATCAAGGTTTGCATCAGGAGAAGCAGAGAAGCGAGTTGAAGTGAGGTGGGATAGGAGAGGCTGAGGGAAAGAATGGATCACAGGGGCTAGAGTCTGGGCTGGAGGTAAAACGTGAGTTTCTGAACTAGCTGGCAGCTAGAAGAAGATCGGATGACAGTACCATTTTGCTGATACCACCCCTGACCTAACCCAGATGCCAGCATATAGTTGAAGCTCCACAAATTTATCAACTGAATGAGGGAATAAATGATTCAGTAGAAACTGGAGGAACTGGGCAGTATACCAGAACATGTTCTGGGGAACCAGGGCATAAGGCAGCAATAGTCTGAGTAGAACAGGGGTATCATGCAACTTCTGCCTCCAGACAGAGGCAAGGATGTCTTTTTGGAACCAGGCAGGAGTTCAAATCTAATGTGTTTAGACTCTGGGTATATATATATCCAAAAGAATTGGAATCAGGATCTTGAAGAGATATCTGCATCCCCGTGTTCACTATGGCCTTAGTCACAATAGCCAAAATGTGGAAACAACCTAAATGTCCATTAATGGATGAATGGATAAAGAAAATGTGGTAAAAGCATATAATGGAATACTATTCAGCCTTTTAAAAAAAGGAAATCCTACTATATGTGACAACATGGATGAACTTTGAGGACGTTTTTCTAAGAGAAATAAGCCAGTCACAGCAGGAAAACTACTGCATGCTTCCACTTGTACACAGAACCTAGAATAGTCAAACTCATAGAAACAGAAGAGGATGGTGGTTTCCAGATACTGGGGCAGGGAACGGAGGGTTGCTGTCCAGTGTGTAAAGATGAGTACGTTCTAAAGATCCGCTGTACAACCCAGTGTCTATAATTAATAATGCTATATTGTGCACTTAAAATTTTGTTAAGAGGGTAGAGCTCATGTAAAGTGTTCTTACAAGTATAAAAAGAAAAAATTAGCTGCAAACCTGGCTCATCTCATCCTCAGGCCAATGGCCTTTACATTCCAGCTGATTAGACATAGGGCTGTTATCTGAGCCTGGAATGGAGCAATCTGTAGGGCAGGTATAAAAGGCCTCAGGTACACAGATCTGAAGAGTGTAGGAACCAGTTTTCCTTGACTCAACTGGCTCCTGGAAAACTCATATTTCAGGGCCATGTTTAAGGGTGCAGGCGGGAAAGGAGATTTGGTGTTGCTGTTTGTGCCGCCAAATCTTAAGTGGGGTGTATGTGAGAATATGTGATATGTGTCTCTGTTTAAGAGAGAATTTCAGGTAGAGGGAGTACACAGAAGGAGGGATTAGAGAAACACTCATACCTGGGGATACACAGAGATATGGAGAGATAGCAAGATAGAGAGATACAGAGGTATTTAGACACAGAACCAGGACAAGAAAAACGAAGGTAGAGAAGGAGTCAAGGACAGGCCCTACTGGAATTTCTTCCTCACTCTGCCCCCAATTAGTCATATGGTTGGCATTGACTGACAATGGGGTGGTTCTGATTTTAATTCTAACTCTAGGGGTATACTTCTGTTAGATCTTAGGAAGGTTAGAGAGATTGAGATTTAAAAATGAAGAAAAGAAAACTAGCCTCAAAATAGAGAAAAAGTACTCTTTACAAAAGAGAGTCATTATGATGACAAAATTAAGTTTGGAAACACAAAAAGTGCCTTGAGATGGACCCGAGTCCTCCAGGATGTAAGCCGGGTCCCGGTGATCGGCCTCACGGGCAAGCCATTGTGTTGGATATTTTGATTCTGAGCATTGCCCCATATATCTATATCCATGTAGATCCCTGACACTATGCTGACTGAAAAAATATTTATGAATCAAAACATTAATATGTAGATGCCCTTTTCATTGCTCTTACTCATATTCAGGTGAACTCCAGGCCAGTTTTCTTCCTGGCAACTCTGCCCCCACCTCACATGTAAACAAAAGTAATTATAAATTATACCGCAGGCTAGTCAACAGGAAACCTTCCAAGCCTGGGCTTTAATTCATTTTGGGTGATAGTTCATCTGGCACACAGCCCCACCAGACGGGAATAACTTACTTTAATTGGCCATCATTCGTGAACTGGAGCGTGGTCTACTTTAGAAATGACATTGCTACTTTATTGTAACTGTATTTCTCTGACTCATCGTTATCTAACTGAAGGGAGTAGATCAGTTTTTCATAAATCATAAAAGTGTGTAGAAAAATAAAGTCAATTTCTTTCCCCAGCCCTTTCTAGCTCTCTACACAATGACAAAAAATAAAAGAACACTGCATTCAGTGACCATGCGGTTATACTTATACTTCTCTCAAAGAAGTTGGTCTTAGGTGGTAAAAGCCAGAAAGACAGTGGTAACAGCCCAAGGTTTGGGAAAGGGAAAGATATGGGCCATTTTCCAAGGTTCTTTGTTAACTAGGCTAATGCAATCAGACTCTTGTAGCCCTAATGATAGCAACTGCTTTCATCTGTAGAGTCTTTGTTCTTTATTACAGAGCTCTTCCTAGGGACTAGGATGACCCTATATGCAATGGCATTAGGACTCCTGTATCTTTCAAATGCAGGGAGGTAGCAAAGATATGCTCCAGAGTGTGGAGGAACAGATGATGAGGGGCAGTCAGTCCCTGCACTTCATCAGAGGCCTCTGGGGCCACATTGCTCTGTGGACAGAAGACCTTGCCGTGAACCTCAGTGTCATTTTCTTTCTCTCCCTTTAACCAAGGCCTTTTTTTGAAAAGGTTGGAAAGGCGTGGAAGGAAGGCGCATTCTTTTGCCAAGAATTGCAGTCTTCATAAAGCCAAGAGCTCAATGAGCAGGTTAATCCAATAGGGGCGATGGCATCATGTTAATTCGACTCATGGTCTCTCTGGGGGCCCGCATGTTGGGTGAGGCCTGGGCTTTGGTGGCTCCCATGCTGCCCTTTTCCTGGGGTTTCTATACAAATAATTCTGTGGTGCTGCTTTAGAAATCCACACCCTTGCCCCGTGGAAGACAGCCACTTTTGGTTCCACTACAACATTTTAGTCATATGCTTCTAGATGATAGAGGAAGTCCCAAGTAATTAAGAAGGATTTTCTTTTCAACTGGGGAGTATGGTTTGCATGAAGAAAAGAGGAACACAATATAAGGGAGATGTACGTACATGCGTGGATATGGGTATGTGTACACATGGTTTCTCTTCTCTCCAGAATCTAAATTATAAATGTTTAAAAGATGAAATTTTAAGCAATGCCCATGGACTGTTAAGTATCTATTCACACACATAGTTTGGAAGAGTGCGTGTACTGGAGGTACAAAGTGTATCTGGAGGCACAAAGTGTATCTGGAGGACTTCAGTCACTTTTTGGAGGCACTCATGCTCCCCTTTCCTTTCCTGCTGCTTTTCAGAGTAAGTGACCCTCCCCACTCTCTTCCTCGTAAACCCAAGGTGCTCACTGCATTAACTTCCATACAGTAAGAAATAAATGAAAGCCACCGTATAAGTTTGGTGCCAAAGTTTGTTGTACTTTGGGGTGCCTTTTCATGTGTTTGCATAAAACAGACTCATATGTGTGTGTGTACATGTACATTATGACACATATATATTTTGGGGTTTTGGAAAAGTATAATTAAGACATCGTGTAGCTGTCATCAGTAAATATTCAAGAATAACCATCCTTATGTGAAACTGATATACTCTGACTTGAAAGACTTTAGCAGGCCAAATTTTCTTCCAAATTACTGACTTGGAAGTATTTTTTTTTTACAGATTTTATTTATTTATTTGACAGAGAGAGAGACAGCGAGAGAGGGAACACAAGCAGGGGGAGTGGGTGAGGGAGGAGCAGGCTTCCCGCTGATCAGGGAGCCCGATGCGGGACTCGATCCCAGGACCCTGGGATCATGACCGGAGCCCAAGGCAGACACTTAATGACTGAGCCACCCAGGGCCCCCTGACTTGGAAATATTTTTACCTGACCCATTCCAGAATATATTTCAGTATGAAGTACATTTACTTTCCCCACTTTCTTCCTAATCAATGGTGCAGTTTAGTAACAGATAATTGACTGATGCATACAGGGGTTAGGGGCTTCTTTTTTTTTTTAAGATTTTATTTATTTATTTTTTGTCAGCGAGAGAGCGCAAGTGCACAAGCAGAAGGATGGGCTGGCAGCTGGAGAAGCAGACTCCCCACTGAGCCGCAGCCAGATGCAGGACTAGATCCCAGGACCCTGGGACCATGACCTGAACAGAAGGCAGATGCTCGGCCAACTGAGCCACCGAGGCGTCCCAGTAAGCGGCTTCTTAATTCTAGTTTTGTAAAGAGTAGTTTGGGCTCTTTGCCAGAGTCTCCCAGTTCTAGAACTTGCTAATTTAGTATTCCGGAATCATTTGTTTGGTTGCCTTCCCTGTGAGCACACCTCTGGCTGCATCTGTAAATAAAATGAGTTTGAGTCAATTTTGCTGTGTCTATTTTTCAGTGTTTCAATTTAGTTTTCAAATTGTGCTGCTCTGTGCACATCCCTTTAAAAAATGGGTTGCCCATAGATGGACACAATAGAAAGACAGAATTTCCCAGCTGAGAATGCCAGGAGACATCTCTGAGCAGTGATGGAGATGGAGATGTCGGGAAGGTTTATTGCCCTTCATCTCCACAGCATTTCCTCCCCTGCCCCCTGTCTCCCATCCGCAGGTGCTAGCTCTTTGAGGGAGCTTGACATTTAGCTTTGAAATGAACACAATTTTTTTGGTTCCACTTAACAACCAGGGTAAGTTTTCATAGGTAATTTAGCAAATGTCAAACTTCTCTAATAATGTAGATTTGATTTATACAGCCAAGCTTGTTCTTCTCACTCCCGAGAAGCCTTAGAACTTGGGTGGCTTTCAAACCAAGGCACCCCGGTCCCCACTCCCTTACAAACGCCCGGTGGCCTCCCAGGAAGACCTGCGCCTCCCTCACTGCCCTTTAGCATTCCTGCTTGTCTCTTTCTCACCTGTTCTGAATTCCTTCTGGCTCTACCAGTCAGGGTGCCTGTGGGTGCAAATACCAGCTGTTTCTTTTTCTTTCCGATTCCTCCTTATCACATAAACGAAAGTCACTTCGCTTGATAATGACACATTTCTTGTCTTTTAATGATGAGAGCAAATTCGACATTTTTTGGCTTGTGACCAGGCCGTCAAGATGTATTTGTTCAATGTCCACTGCAGGCCAGGGCCTCACTAGACGAAATCCTTGTTTGCTTATCCAGTATCAATTTTCATTTTTTTTTTTTCCTGGTAATCCTTCTTTTTGGATGTATGTCATTTGGTTCAGGTCGCTGTCCTCCCAGGGTGAAGCAGGCTCGGCTCCCATTTCCTTGTCATGTGATCTGGCCTGGCCAATTGGAGCCTAGCACCGCCCCCCCACCCTGGCTTCAGTGATTGGTTAAAGAGGGGGCATTGATCTGATGAGCGCCAACAAGAGCTGAGAATGACCAAGAATAAGGACGTCTTTTCCCCGTGGGGTGGGTGAAAAATAAATTGTTGGCCCAAAACTGTGAGTGTCCATCCAGGGGGATAGCCCCTCTTTTCCCAGAGCTTGTGTGGGGAGATAGTAATACTAGGTCATGTTTGGTGTATGGGGTGATGGAGACCATGTAGGGTAGGAGAGATTGCTATGAGTAAGGCTTCACATTGTGGAGGACATAGAATTTCAGCCAGGCCTTGAAGGATGAAGGGGATTTGGAGACCCAGGGAAGGTCCTTGTGTGAGCTTTTCTTCGCATGACATATCTTGGGTCTCTGTTGGGTGTCTTCTCTCTCTGTTGGCTCCTTAATGCTCCTTTTTCTCAGGATTCTGTGCTTGGATGACTGCCCATCATGTTCTCTAGCTCTTGGTTCAGTCAACAGCATAGTTTTTGATTACCATTTCTGTGTGAAAATGATTCCCAAACCCATTTTTCCTACCCAGACAGACATCAGTTTTAAAATCTAGCACCCATTTCCAACTGGCAACAATTACCATCTTTAAATCTCAAAGCCTTCTCATATTTAATATACTAACTGTAAGCTCATCATCTTCCCTACTCCTACCTCTTTCTTTTCTTCCAGGTTTTAGCTTAATGTTGGCTAATGACACTATGACACTGCATTGTCCCCCCTAATGGAATGTACCCTGAAGTCATCCCAGATTTTTCCCTCTTTATTTATTTTTTTAAAGTATTTTATTTGTTTATTTGAGAGAGAGAGAATGAGAGATAGCACGAGAGGGAAGAGGGTCAGAGGGAGGAGCAGACTCCCTGCCGAGCAGGGAGCCCGATGCGGGACTCGATCCTGGGACTCCAGGATCATGACCTGAGCCGAAGGCAGTCGCTTAACCAACTGAGCCACCCAGGCGCCCAATTTTTCCCTCTTTAAACTTAAAATCATCATATTTGATTTATTCTGCTCCCTCAATATCTTGGAAGTATGTACCCTCTTCACAGTATTGTGAATTTGATTAAATAAAATGTGAAATATCTAAACAATGTATTATAGGTTCCCATTAAAATGATGTAGAAATAGATTTATTGATAAAAAATATCCAATTTAAATGCCAATTTAAAGCATTGATGTAGGACAATGACTCATGGGGTTGACTCTGGGAATGGACGAGATATATCAGTCAGTGTAGGTTAGCTGCTATAACAAATATGACAAATACTCCTCAAAGACAAGTCTTGACTCAGTGGAAGTTTAATTGTCACTCATGCAAAATGCAAAGAGGATATTTTGGGCTGGGCAGCTGTGCTCAAGCCGTGAATCAGGGCCCAAATTTTTCTATCTTGTGATTGTACTGCGGTATGACTAGGATTATGGACAAGGATTCAGTCTGTGGTCCTACCAAGGTTTAAGGGGGCTAAGAATTGCGGCCTTCCTGTATGCCTAGGAGGAAAATGAAGTGGTTTCGTGACCCCCAAACACTGTCCCTTGTACACCAGAAAATAAAAAAAAAAGGAGAGTGTACCTTTAAAGAAAGCTGTATTTCAATGGAAGTCATATTTACAGTTCTGCTTTGTCTATCCTAAGGGATCCACCTTAAAAAGACCTGTAAAAAATTACAAAAGGCATATGACATTATTTTTCAACTTTGGAAATGGTTGCTTTGTACTCATTTCAGTAGACAGGATAATTTAACAGCAATGATTCTATCAGCATCATCATCACCATCATCATCATCATCATCATTATCACATCTTCATTGAAAGCCTAATATGATATATAGGTCAGTGCACTAGGTAATGGAGTTTCAAGGAGGCATAAAGGCCTTGAGGATTTTATAATTGAGTTGGGAAGTCAGAGTAACTCCATTTATAAGGTAAATCATAATGCAAGACTGCATGTGCTTAGTGCTAAATGAGTGGCAGTGATATTATGGAGAAACGGGCCTCCTCGAGATAGATGTAATGGACTCTAAGAAATATGGGTATTGCCTGTATCAGAGAATCATATACTATAAAAACCATAAAAACCATAGACTAAAATCCTTCAGGAGTGTAGGCCACTTCCTTCATCTTACAAGTGAGTATACCAACTTATCTCTAAAGATGCCCTCTAAATCCCAATCTTATGCAATCCCACTCTTATTCCTTAAGGTTGGGCTGACTCCATGACTTGCTTTTCACTCAGAGAATGTGGCAGAAATGGCACTGTGCTTGTTGCAGGCCTCAGCCTTAACAAGACCTGGCAGCTTCTGCTTTGGTCTCTTAAGTACATACTCTGGGAGAAGTCAGCCACTATGTAGGAGGTCCAACACTCTGAAACAACCATGCTCTGAGGAAGCCCAAGCTAGCCATGTGGAGAGGCCACAGGGAGAGAGAGATGGCCAGCTAGCCAGGAGCCATTCCAGTTTGGATGCCAGGCACATGAATGTGACAGCCATCTTGAACTTCCAGTTGAATCAGTCATTCAAATGACTCCTGAGCAGTTGCCGCCTGACTTCAACCACAAGTGAGAACTTGCCACCTGGGTCCACCCAACTCACAAAACCATGGTTGCTTTCACACAGCAGTAGATAATCAGCACAATGAAGAAACTGAGGTCACAGAGGCTAAATGAGCCCCCCCACCAAGGGCAAACACTACTCATGACCGAGTCAGGAAGAGAGCCACCTTCTTTGATTGATTTGTAATCCAGTGTATTTGAGATCAGGGCTTCTCAAACTTTAGTGGGTGTCAGAATCACCTGGAGAAGTTGCTAAGCCTCAGATTCCTGGGATCACTCCTCAGATACCATGAGTCAGTGGGTCTGAGGATTTGCGTTTCTAACAAGCTCCTCGGTGAGGAGATGCTGTGATCTGTTGACCACACTTTGAGTAGCCCTGCCGTAGACCAGGCCAGAGGTGATCTTCCAGCTTAGGTTAGGCAAACAGCACCTGCTGATTTCCCCTTGTGCTTCTTCACAATTACCTGCTTGCTGTGTTTCCAGGTAAGTAATTGAAAAGTGCAAAGTGACAGGCCTTGTTCAGGAAGTGCCCAGTTGCAGCTGAGCCCTATTTTGGCTTTTTCAGCTAGACTAAAGAAACTCATATGGTCTGTAAGAATAGACCCACTTATATCTGAGTTCTGCTTTCCCTAGGTATGACAGCCCGGGTTTCATAACCTTGTTACCAGAAGCAATTAGGGGCATCATCCAGATTTTCAGATCCATTTCCCATGGAGACACACGTTAGGAATCTCCCACAGTGAATTTAATTAGCAGAAAATGTGGCTCAGCCAGCGACCTGCAGTGCAGATAACAGTCATGGCTGCCCAGCGATTGCAGCTCCTTTTTCTTAAAAAATGACAAGTTTCCTAAAAGGTGGTGATGAGTCTCAGCTAGACATCAGGTAGGACTCTGTGCAGCCTGATTTCACGTCATCAAGCAACTATTCAATTTAAAGGACTTGCTTCTATTCAATTTAAAGGACTCACCTAGGCAGAGATGCTAGTGAGAAAAGATAAAGGCTTGCAAATGACAGCGTTAGGCATTTCCTTCGTGTACCTGGGCCTGTGTTGGCTACTGGTGTATCTCTGCATATGTTTTGGAGGTGATACAGTAATCATATTTACTTCCAGAACTGTTATTGAAGATTATCTGATGAGTATTTATATCCTACATTAATGGTGGGTACACTATGAATCTGCTTGAGATATCTCTGCATAAAAAGCCATAGGATTATAGTCTTTCATTGTGTGCTGGAGTTTAAACATGACCTTGTGAAGCATTAATGAAAGTCATAGGCAAACATTTGTCAAGCCTCAGTGGGTGAACAGACCCCTCCCATGCAGAATATTTATGCTATTACAATACCTATTAGATATGATGTGAGAAATTGATTGAATATGCTCCTTGTACTATAATCCTACATGAGGATTAATGAATATATTAAGTACCAGATGGTATAATTTGGCATTGAGTAAAGTTATTGGTAAACTGAGAATTTTTAATGTCCCTAGTGTTTCTGGTTTGGACTAATTGATTGATGGTCAAAATTTAGCCAGTCCTTCTGCATTAATGGGGCTCTATGGCTTTGAGTGGGTGGTCACAGTGTTGTGTAACTGTGACTTCTAAGGGGAGGATTTAGTTATGAAAGGGAGTTTTGGGTCAGTTAGTAGGTGCCTCTTATTTTCAGTTGTGATACCAATTCACACTACCACAAGCAGCAACGGTTGACGTTCTCCCACTTTTCTTCAGCATTTCCAAATAGAACAGTATTATTAAAAAATAAAAAAAAGTCTTGGTCAATCTTGATCACACCTATTCGTTTTTATTTATTTTTAATTTATTTTATTTTATTTTTTTAAAGATTTTATTTATTTATTTGAGAGAGAGAGTACATGAGAGGGGGGACGGTCAGAGGGAGAAGCAGAACTCCCTGCTGAGCAGGGAGCCCGATGTGGGACTCGATCCAGGGACTCCAGGATCATGACCTGAGCCAAAGGCAGTCGCTTAACCGACTGAGCCACCCAGGCGCCCAACACCTATTCGTTTTTATCTGCATTTCTTTGACTACTGAAATAGATGTATTTTGGTCTTACGTTTATTGGCTATTTGCTTCTTTCTCTCTCCTTCTGGTCTATTCATCAACATTAGCCTTTTTTACTATTGGTATTTTTGCCATCCTTTGTTATTCATTGGAAGTATTTCATTTACAAAAGTTTGTTGAGCCTTGAAAGATGTTGGTCTTTGAACCATGTCAGTAGCGTGGGTTGAGGGCACTCAGAAGTATTCATGAGCCGTGCGGCCAGGTAAGTTGGTTATATAATGGGTTATATAAAGAGGCAAAGGTGCATTTCTGTGAACCACACCCAAGTGTTTACATATGGAGTAAATGAAGAATATTTGTAAAAGTGGGACTAGCAGGCAGCTCTCTAAAGAAGTTGAAGTTTTGGTAATGTGTTACTTTAATTTACATTCACTTTACAGTCTGTGCACATGAGAGTTCTTTGGAAGAAGTTTAATTTTACTAGCTGCAGAAAGCAGCAAAGTCACTAGCAACAGAGCAGAAGGGGCTGGGCTGTTTGTTAATGCACTGGAGGCTGTACTGTGTAACCACACATGGCAGGGCTAATGGGGGTGGAGTCAATCAGCAGGCAGTTCTCTGGCTTTCATGGTTATTTGTTTTACTGAGCCAATATGTTTTTCCTAGTTAACATTTTCTGTAGTGTTCTGTTTTCATCTCTGTTTGAAAGGCTGGTAAATATAGTTTGAAGGTGTGTGGAAGGAAAAAGTATTGCCAACCTCATGTTGGTGGATTAAACTCACTGTGTCCCCTTCTTTTCCCATGAAACCCAGACGGGCTGAGCTTGCAGGTCTTTTGAAATATGACAGAATTGAACTTAAAACCTGAACTTTTTCAGGTTAGAGGGCCCTCATCTTCAGTAGCCCCCCAAAACTCTTGAAATGGCCAGAACATCTAATTTAGTTTTATCATGATCCACCCCAATTTTGTCACGTTTATTGTTTGGAGTCACATGAATGGGCATTGTAATCAGTGAAAGAACTCTATTTGGTTGAAGATTTAGTTTGTTACTACTGGGAAATTTGATTTATCTGTTTTAAGCAACCATCTGGAATAAGTTTATTTGTATTGCATGTCATGCATATATTTATGCTGCAAGATCAAAATCCTTAAATTGCATCCTTTTGAAATTTTATATATTATATAATGACAATTGCCAACACCACAATGAAGTGATTACATGGCTTTCAGAAATGGAAACATTGTGCAGCAAAAAGTTTACAATGTATAATGAACAAGTTCATTTACTCAAATATAAATGTGGTGAATAATGAAATGCATACACTATGAGCTGAGATGAATCTTCTGTCATTAGAAATACAATTACAGTATATTGAAATTTCCGAGGTCTAACAAAAGTAAATAGATATATTGTTTTCCAGCCAAAAATAGATCTAATTTATTTGTGAAAGTTTTCCTTAATTATGTCATAAATATATCAAATAACTTACAGTTAATAAAAACTGCAAAATACTGATAATGCATATGTGTATACATGTGCATATGTGTATTTTTTTAATCAAAGAGCAGTGTTTTTATCTAGGTCTCTTCTGTGTATAATTTGAAGTCTTCTCAGGTAGCTTTCAAGTGCTCTGCTATTGTCCCGTTACCCCACACTCTCCCTATCATTCCATGAACAGCATTGCCTCTCTTCATGCCTTAAACAATCCCTAGAAAAATCCTTTCACATGAAAAGATCTGAGGAACACAGTCATACAAAAGGATGAGCTAATGGAACACCAACTTTGCATGTATATAGTGTGGCAGATCCCTTCTGACATTGGAGTCATACCAACTTGGGTTGGAATACCAATATTGCCACTTCCTACTTGACTGTGGGCAAGTTACTTAACCTTTCTGAATTTTCTTTTATAAAATAAAATATCCATTATATCCCTGTCGGGTTGGTGAGGATTAAATGGTGTATTT
Organism: Zalophus californianus; assembly: GCF_009762305.2. Lineage (NCBI taxonomy): Eukaryota > Metazoa > Chordata > Mammalia > Carnivora > Otariidae > Zalophus > Zalophus californianus. The sequence continues at coordinate 102,453,436 of NC_045602.1, read as the reverse complement.
CATATATGGCTCTTGATAGAGTGTGTTGCTCATGATGAGTTAATAATATTACTTCCTTGCCTCTGCTATAATGTTATTTACTTTTGCTAATTGCAATGTGGTCTTTTGGGCCATCGTAATTAGTTTCTTATGTCCTCTTCCATGTTGTATTAGGTAGGATGATTCAGCTACAAGTAATGTAATACCTACCTAGAAGTAGCTTAAGCAATGAAAACGTTTATTATATCACATAGCAGCAAGCATAGCAATAGTTCCAGGAGTGGGAGAGTGACTCAGTGGTGTCATGAAGGATCCCTCTTTCTGCTCCCCACCATTGCCATATTGGATTGGTCCTTTAGCTCTCTTCATGGTTGCAAGATGGCTGCTACTGTTCCAGGCATCACATGTAGCCGTGGCAATACCTAGCTGAAGAAGAATGGTGTCTCTTCCTTGCATCTCTTTTTATAGAGGTGAGAAAGTTTTGCTATCTCTTATCCTTCTCCAAAAAGATTTCCCCTCAGGTCCCACTGGCCAAAACTGTGAAAAACTCTCATGTCTTAGTTTTAAGAAAGGGCTGGGAAAGTAGGATTTTGGGAGGCTCTTCTTTGAGCACTATGACAAGGAAAATTGGGGAGGCTCCCAGGAGCACCTGCCCCATCTCTAAATCATGTAAAGTACTTATTTTGATGGGATAGTATGGAGATGAAATGAGGTTATGTGGCAGATATGTATATATGTTTTTCAATAATGGATCATTTTAAGGAAATCTACAGGAATGTTTCTCAGAAGGTGAGCTTATGTGTATCCAACATGTGACTCATGGGGCAGAAGTTGATTTGAACAGCAGAGAATGCCCTCCAATGTTCTTCCATTGCATCAGGCGAGTGGGAATCATCTTGCTCAAGGCCTTTGCAGGAGAGGTTTGGGTTATAGAATAGCCCAAGACTTTATCTTACCTTGGTTATGAGTAAGAAACAACCATCCGGAGGACCAGACTGGTGGACCAGTGATAGATAAGGAGCTACAGAGCTACAGAGAAGATGATGAGTGGTAATGCCCTTTCCACCCAGAGACCCAACAGAGAGATTTTGGGAGTTGGGATGAGCACCAGCCATTTCCAGAAGGGCCAGCCCCAAATATTTATATTTTGTTCACTTGTTTTATAAATATTCATTGAGTACTTTTTTAAGCAGGCATTGGGCTAGGTGCTGGGGGTTTAAAGGGGAATAAGTCAGTACCTGTCTCCAGGGAGCTCCTGGTCAAAACGACAAAGGCTGCCATGCAGACAACTTTACTTGGCTCAGTTTATTGTGTTATTTCAGTAATATGTTCTAGGTGTGCTAATGGTGAGCATGGGGCCGATAGCTCTGTGTGGAAGAGGGGCTGTCGGAAAATATCCAGGTTGGTGGGTGTAAGGCTTTCAGTTAATGAGGAAGGAAGGGAGCAGAAGCCCATTCTAAGTCATGAGATAGTAATAAATTCCACCATTGTTACTGTATTCCAGGCTTTATATATATATATCCTCACAATCTTTGCCACAGCCAGGCCAGCAGGGTGGTGTCCCATGGTCCTTTCCTCCATTTTACAGCTGAGTTATCTGAGATGTGGGAGGGTTATGTGCCCTGACCAAGGTTGCATAGTCGGTGGAGGCATTTGCATGGTGGGTTTGAGGGGGCATGTATGTTGTGTTTGCTAATCATACTGCCTTCCTATTGCCCCTTGGGAGACACCCAGTTCTGATTATCAGGGGTCAAGAAGGTGACATGGGAGATACATCATCAAGTTGCATAGAGAAGTGCTGTATGTCCCTGCTCGGTGTCTGTCACACTGCATTTTCTGCAGAGTGGTACTGCAAGATGGTAGCCCTCATATCCCTCACTGGGTAGGGCACCGCCCGAGCTACACCTGAGAGGGAGGGTTGGAGAAAGAATACAGATCCTGCAAATCTTTTATGAAGAGTCCAGAGAAACCCCCTTCCGTCTAGCATTTTGTCTAGCACTTATATTTGATCATAGTGTGAACCAATTCAGAATCCTGTGTACTGTGATGCCCCATGTGTTAGAACATTGGTTTATCTCACTGATATTCCACAGCATACTTCTATTTTTTTTTTTTTTCATTTTTGTATCACTTAGTTTCTGTATTTAACAAATTGGGTTTTCAATTCAAGCCTTTCAGTCCTAGTTCCATAACTTGCTAATTTTGGAATTGCTAATTTGGAATCCTAAGTTAAACTCTCAAAGCCTCAATTTCCATTATTGGTTAAAAGGTTCTACTGATAGCATATTCTCAGTGTTATTCATAGAGGCAGATGAGCTAATATTTGTAATGTGTTTGGTACATCCATCCCCCTCTCCTCCTGCCTTATGCCTTCAAGTCACCTGTAAATTTTCCACCAGGAAAACTTGACATTTCTGGGTCTGTTGGTTTAGCCAGGGCACTAGGTTGCAACCCAAGCTACATATTAGAATTACGTGGGGGAATTTAAAAAATACTGGTGCCCAGGACTCTGGACTAAATAAGAATCTTTGGGACATATTAGTGCTTTTGTAATACTTTCCCAGGTGACTCTAACATGCATCTTGGACTAGGAACAACCAAGCTATAGAGACTGCTTCTCAAATTTTAACGAGCATACGGATCTCTTGGGTTCCTGGCTAAAATTCAGATTTTGATTTGATAGGTCTGGAGTAAAGCCTAAGATTGCATTTCTTTTTCTTTCTTTTTTTTTTTTTAAGGATTTTATTTTATTTTTTTAAAGATTTTATTTATTTATTTGAGAGAGAGAGAATGAGAGATAGAGAGCATGAGAGGGAAGAGGGTCAGAGGGAGAAGCAGACTCCCTGCTGAGCAGGGAGCCCGATGTGGGACTCGATCCCGGGACTCCAGGATAATGACCCGAGCCGAAGGCAGGCGCTTAACCAACTGAGCCACCCAGGCGCCCCTAAAGGATTTTATTTTTAATTAATCTCTACACCCAACGTGGGGCTCGAACTTACAAGCCCAAGATCAAGAGTTGCATGCTCCACTGACTGAGCCAGCCAGGTGCCCCTGAGACTGCATTTCTAACACGTTCCCAGGTGATGCTGATGCTGCTGGTCTACGGACCACATTTTGAGTAGCAAGAGGATCTAGGGGATGAGATTACCTTGCAGACAGAAATCCTGTTTGCAATCAGACAGGGGCAGCTAGATAATGTCCCAAGCTCATGGGCCACCTCTTTTCTGGAATAAAAGTTGAGGCAAGTGGACTGCCTTCAAATGGCCCATGTATTTTGCTTCCTCTATTTCTGCATATCACAAAGCCATAGCTTTGAGGTTTGGAGCCTCAGAGAGAGAGAGAGTTCAGAATTCCAAGCATGGAAGATCCTCGTGGCTATTGGATGAACTGAGGTTCCTGCTGGAGGACTCACGTGAGCCTGCTGAAGGGCCTCTGGAGGCTCAAGCTGCAGAGGATGTTAAGGTTTCTATCTGGAGGATACCTTCAACATTTAGTGGAGCTCAAAACAGAGGGACCACTTAGGTTTCTAAAGACAATGCATTTCATACTTAACATGCATGGGTTGGGAGTCCAAGTAGGGTAGTTGTTCAAACAAATTCTTACTCTAGATGTCTCTGATCAGTAGATTTGGGTGGAGTCCCCAGAATTTGCATTCTTAACCAGCCCCCAGGTGATGCTGCTGGTTTTGACCACACCTTGGGAAGAACTCTTTTAAAAGCCAACAAAGGAACATTTGACTGGGAGCATCTCCATAGACTGTAATAGATTGCTTCACAGCAAAAATTCTTATAGATCATTTCTCTGGGCCAGGAATGATCTTCTGGGAAAAGGTTCAAGGGCAGAATCAGTCATGGGGGGGATGTCATTTCCTCCCCATATAGCCCCCAGAGGCAAAATGGAGAGCAGAATTCAGTGTGATGCTACAGGATATTGGAGTGCAGGTGTGAGTCAAGAGAACGGCTTCTCGAACATCTTCAGTGATCTGAGGGATGGTGGGTTTCTAGGCTGCAAGACTACTCTTCGTTCATGTGAGGACTGCCTAGCACCCCCTTGCTGGAGGGCTAATTAGACTAACTACCCTGATGGCATAGTTACTAACACTGAGTCTTCTTGCCTGGAAGGGGATGCCTTTACTAGAAAGTAGGGATAGAAAGAAGCAGCAGGAACCACCAAGGAGGCTTTTGAAGCTGCTGTGATCTGTGATGTGGACATATTAGTAGGCAGGTATGCAGAAGCACTAATCTTTATTTTATTGCAAGAAGGACAGCTAGTTCAGAGGGTGCACATCTGGAATGAGAGGAAGGGAGGGATCTAGTGCATGCTTATTTAGTCCTCCCTGCCTTTTCTTGGGGACTGCCTCCAGATCCATGTCACATCAGCTCTGGCCATTGGACATGCTCTGCTATCCATTGCTCCTGTCTGTGGTCCTGGGCCATGGCTTCCAGTTGGAACATCTACCTTCTTTGCTGGTTGGAGTTAGGGTCCCAGTCCATTCTCTCAGAGCTTTCTGGATCTCCCTGTGCTGTGGGTAGGGGGAGTGGAGGAGGGTTGAGGTGGGAGCTCAGGACCTTTTTGCCTGAACAGGGCCTGCCTACCACCCCCGAGGCTGCCCTACAAACTGTGGGAGCTCCTAGCAAAGTCTCCCAAAAGGGAGGATCCAGGCACTTTGCTTCTGCTGACAGATTCCCTCTGGGTCTTCCCCATCAGCCCCAGCCCAGGAAGGCTCCTTTCAGCCTCAGCCATTGTGGTTCAGGAAATGCCCCAAAGTCACACCCAGTCCTGAATCCTCCCTATTCTATGGCTTTTGGTTAGCAAAACAAACAAAAGTAAAAATACTCCTTCTTCTCCTTTGAGCCCTCCAAACTTTTTTTTTTTTGACATTTCTGGTTTTGCAAATGAAAGCTTTGATTTGAACAACTACTTCTTTCTCTCCCTGAAATGGCCTTCCAGAGGCAAATTTGGAATTAGGACCCAGCACTGTATTTTCTTCCTCTTCCCACCAAGCTCTACCCTCAAGCACTGGCTGCCTTGGCTGGAGAGGGAGGGAGGTGGGTGGGAAGGGGCAGTGAGAGTCACTAGGAATGAAAACATATTGGGTAATATTTCAGATTATCACCCCACTGTGCTTTCGGGGCCCACAAAGCTGCAGGACTCAGCACTAGCCCCTACCCAGGCCTCCTTTGCTGTCCTCCTTCTCCAGTTATTTGCCTTTCTCCTTCCCCTTTCTCCCCTTCTTCCTTGTCTTCCTTTGTTCTGGGTTCTCTGTGGAATTACGGGGCAGGCTGCAAGGGGATTGAGCAAGATAAATAAAGTCAAAGATACCTCACCTTTCCTTGCCTGAAGTCAAAGAGAAAGCATTCTCAGAGAGCCCATAGTCTTTTTATTCTCATTTGTCAATAGCATTGAAAAGTTTCTCTTCTTTTCCTTTTCATTCCTTGTAAGCTAAAGCAAAAGTAAAATGTAGGGGAGTTTGCATTTCCTACAAAATATTTCTCTTATACATGGTTTTAGATGTCAAGCCTAGGAGAATATGACTGTGACTTGAATGGAGTCTTTTTATGTTTAGAGCTAGTGTGTGCTAGTAGGGAAAGTGTGCATACGTTGAGAACCGTTCTCTGGAACTCAGCATATAGGTATGTTTAAAAGATAATGATGCTGCCAGAAGGGAAGGTCTGCTTCCGCGAGCTGGCTGCCATTTCCAAATGCACGCAGGTCTGTCTGTATTGAAAACCTTCCTACCAGTGGGCAGGGGAAAGCGCTGCAAGTCTGAGAAGCAGACTGTAAAAATGACAATAGCTGACAAGAGCACAGTAAGGCTCAGGGGACCGGGACCTCAGGAAGCCCAGGGTGGCAGTGGGCATGTAAAGAAATAAGGTGTTTTTTTTTTTTTAAGATTTTATTTATTTATTTGTGAAATGAGTTTTATTTTGAACAGTATATTGCATTTGGATTTCTTCTTGGTGGCTAAATTAGCGTGGACATAATTGGATCCTAAAAATTAGCTTTGTGGTAGGTTTTAACGTGGAGATTATCTTGATCCATCTTTTTCTTTTTCCCATCCAGAATGCTTTTTATTCAATTGGCTTTTTTTCTCCTAATTAAGTTTTTATTGTTGTTTTAATTAGAAGCAAAACCTCTATGTTAACAGTTCCTTATATGTATTTACCAGATATTCTCTATGTGTACTAAAAAAAACGTAATGGCCTAAGACTCTGCTTGTAAAGCTCTAGTCCTTGATTTGGATGCTGATTGCACCATCGAGCCTGGGAAATTTTAATTTGTCATTTTTCTATTCGAATGTCTTGTTTTAAATAAATAGCTTACTTTATTTTATTTATTAATTTATTTTTTAAATTTTTACTTATTTATTTGACAGAGAGAGACAGAGACAGAGAGCACAAGCAGGGGGAGTGGGAGAGGGAGAAGCAGGCTCCCTGGCTCAATCCCAGGACCCTGGGATCATGACCTGAGCTGAAGGCAGATGCTTAACCGACTGAGACATCCAGGCACCCCAATAAATGGCTTACTTTAGAAATTCAGAAAAATTGAGACACATCTACAAATCACTTTTGTAAAGTTCACACATAAGGGTTCATTTTAGAATTAATTTCGAGGACAGCAAAGTCTCAGGGCAACTGATAAAAGTATATGATGTATAAAATATTTAAGACAAAGGGAATTTAAGAATATTCTAACCCATTCCCTCCATTTTGCCAGTGGAGAGGAGAACCAGAGCCTAGTGACTTAAGAAATGCTAGCTAATAAGAAGTAAGAGGCAGAATTCAAACCCGGGGCCATATTTTCCACTCTGCCATCTGTGTAGCAACATATGGAACCTGTACGAGACAGTGGCAAGAGTTTCTCGTTCCTTGGAAACTAAACACTAGGTATACATCATCTCGTTTAATCCATAAAACACTTCTGTTGGGAGATGGGATTTTCATTCTCATTTTTCAGATCAAGAAACTGCAGCTTCTCAAGATAAGTGACTTAGTTGAGGTCACACAGTAAATATCAGAGTTGGGATTGGCACCCAGGTCTCTCTGACCCCTGACCTCACCTTTTTCACATCCTGCTGTTGTCTTTTTTCCCACAGCTAAAATGTTTTATTTTGATTTTGATTATTTCTGGGCTCAAATTCTACTTTTTCCTTTTGGTGTGGAACATTGAACAGGGTAGGAGAAAGGACGAGCTTCTGTGGCGAAGAAAGTAAATAACCAAAGTTGGTCTACCAGCGTATATATATATATATATATTTTTTTTTTTTTGGTTAACAAATTAAACAAATATATCCTAACTATTTATTTGCTTAGGTATTAGAGTCAGCATTCTATCTACTTAAACAAGAATTTTACCAACCTTGATACATCTAACTATGATATTAAGCCAGTGAGGACGGAGGCTGCTAGAAAGAACTCGTTCACCAAACAAAGACCTCTTCAGCCCTTGGAATGGAACTTACAAGTTTCTGTGGTGGAACAAAAATAAACTGGGAGTGTCTTCCCACCCCAACAACATGTCCTTTACCCACATTGGTTTAGGGAAGCAGATAGATAGTCTGCCCGAGGACGACAGCCACGGCGTTTCATGAAAGCCAGACACCTTCACTCCAGAATTATGAGCCCAGCTCAGTGCTCTGTGAAAATAGGTACTTTTCTGGATGACTTTGTGATTGCTTTGATGATGGGCTAACACTAAATGCTGTCATTATTGAGCTATAATGGCCGGAAGTAATTTTCTTCCAGCATCAGGGACTATAGAGAGCTTGTTCTGTGCCTGTTATTAGTCTACATTGGAGAGAAATTCATTTGCTAGAGGAAAGTTATTAAAACACTCTAATTCAATATTTGTGTGAAAAATAATAAAATTGATAAATTACAGGTGAACGAGACCAGTGAGCTCCATTGTTTCTTTCCTCTGGGACCCACTGCAGATTTCTGATGTTTCCTGTGTTGTAGCTTCTTAGACACATTATTTGTCTATTTGAGCGTGGGATCAAAGACCCGTGTTCTTGGTGTAACAGCCAAAGGCAGCCGGAAGGTCTGCCACTCTGCTAGAATATTGTCATTCATATTCCATCATTACCCAGAGCTGACCAAAGCCCTGTTTTGTATAGAACAGTGTATTTGTCCACAATAAATAGGTTATTCTTGGAACCACTGATGCTTTCTCTTACCTGATCCCATCACTCAGAGTTTAACCATTTATCAGGGAGCCTAAAATAAGGGCACAAGTAATTTTATTTTTCCTTAGTTTTCACACTGAAATGCACCATAAATTTTCTCATGCTCCTTTGAGAGTCCTTCTATGGTGTTTTTTTTTTTTTTCCATCTTCCTGCTTTTCAGGTCCTTCTGCTCCTAAAAGAACTCCCTCATATGCAAACTTCTTTTCTTCGAGGTGTATCCTTTCTCCTTCCCTGATCTCATCTACTCTCTAGCTCAGTGCCTCTCAAATTTAGTGCACACAGAATCATCTGGAGTCTTTGCTAAAATACAGGCTGTCTGGGACGCCTGGGTGGCTCAGTTGGTTAAGCGACTGCCTTCGGCTCAGGTCATGATCCTGGAGTCCCGGGATTGAGTCCCACATCGGGCTCCCTGCTCGGCAGGGAGTCTGCTTCTCCCTCTGACCCTCTTCCCTCTCATGCTCTCTATCTCTCATTCTCTCTCTCAAATAAATAAATAAAATCTTAAAAAAAAATAAAAAAAATAAAATAAAATACAGGCTGTCAGCTCCATCTCAGAGATTCTGACTCAGTAGGTCTGGGGTGGACCTCAAGATGGCACAGTTCTAATCTTTTTCCAGATGATGCTACTGGTCTGTAGGCCATACTTGAGGTGGCACTACCCTGGAACTCAGATAATCATATCTAGGTAGATGATACTGCATTCTAGGGCTTTCTCAAGAACTTGAAATTGATTTTCAGACTTCCTTCTGGAGGGCTCTCCTGGCTGATCTACTAGAGTCTCACATGCAGACTGCCCTCAACATTACTGCCCCATCTTCTCACCTTCCTGTGTTTCCTGACAGTGCCTCCTGATGAATCACTGTATTGTATACCTGCAACTAACATAACACTGTATGTTAATGATATTGAAATTGAGATAAAATAAAATAAAATAAACAACAGTCCTTCCTTTACTGCAGGTAGCCAAGCTTGAAGCCTCAAAATTCACTTGCTCAACTTTCTCATCTTTTTTGCTTTTGTTCCATTGGGTGCCAAGTCCAGCAGTGCCCATTTAATCAATGATCCTCATGGTACTCCATGCCACAAACAAGACTGCGAATCTCTAGAAGTCTTTTCCCACCCCGGCCCCTCTTATACTCTCCGATTTAACTGTAGCCGTATCAAGCACTTAAATTCCTTTCTGTCTTTAAAAGTGCTGAGTCCTCAGCCTTTAACAGCTGTTTCCTTCTTTTTCACCTACGACATGACTATAACTCATCGGTCATGGATGGATGAAGAGCAGGGTTACATTATTTTAAAGACTTGGATTTATTAGATTTATAAGGGAGACCTGAAAGAATCTAATCTAACTTATATAGAAGATTCTTGGGATAAATTGGGCTAAGGATATATTTCTTCCTCTATTCTTTTCAGTTCTGCGCAACAGCTTTTGAAACCCATGTGCCATCTACATAGAGAGAGTGAAAATGGGACCACATCCTACTTGATGCTCTTAAGTCTATCTTATCATGCTCCCCTTGCTGCTCCTCCCCCTTACCCTTGAGAAATAAGCAAGCATAATCATTATGGTCACCCTGGCTTCCAAGTAAAAATCTCTAGGTTCTAACAGGAAGTCTGGGGGCGCCTGGGTGGCTCAGTTGGTTAAGCGACTGCCTTCGGCTCAGGTCATGATTCTGGAGTCCCAGGATCGAGTCCCGCATCAGGCTCCCTGCTCAGCGGGGAGTCTGCTTCTCCCTCTGACCCTCTTCCCTCTCGTGCTCTCTATCTCTCATTCTCTCTCTCTCAAATAAATAAATAAAATCTTTAAAACAAAATAACAGGAAGTCTGGGATATTTGAGGGACATTCCTTTAATTTATGAGGACTAGATCAGAGTACCTGAAATGGAAACTGAACCATGGCATCAAGGCAATGAAACATTCATGAACATTTTGGATTTTCAAGGCTTTTCTTTTTAAAGCATGACCAATTTTTGAAATGTTTGCCAAAAGCCTTTCAGAAACATATTATATATTTCTGTACCTTATTAAACAAAGATTCAGAACTAAACTTGTCTTTTCTTGATAACTCACAACAACCATAGCAAATGCCACTTTTTGTGTCATGCAGTGTTTTCCTGTCTTTTCTCCAGTTTCCAGGTGTAGCTTTATAGGGGGCTAGCTAGCCTCCTGCAGCTCTCCTGCCCTAACAAAGTGCTGATTTTAATCTGCTGGAGCTGGCAAGTTAGATAAACAAGTATGCCACAACAGTATGCAAAGTACATCAAAAGGCTCAGGAGCTGAGCGAGGGCCTCTCTGTTAACCAGGACCCTCAGCTTTTGCGCATTATCACGGCCATTTCAACAACCCAGAGTGACTCTTTCCCTCCTTCCTCCCAACCCTTTCCTTCCATCTTTCCTTCCCTCCCTCCTTTCTTCTTTCCTTCCTTGTTTCCCTCCTTCCTTCCTTCCCTCCACTTCCTTCCTTCCTTCCTTCCTTCCCTCCACTTCCTTCCTTCCTTCTCTCTCTCTCTCTTTTTTTTTTTTGCAAACTAATTTTGGATTGCTCAGCTATGTCTACTGTTTTCTTGAGTAGAGATTCCTAGTAAGAAGACTGACCTTCAGATGAGTACAACTCAATTACATTTTTACTCTTTCATTAGTGTACCATGTCTTCATTTCTGAGAAATATATTCAAGTCCAAGATAAGGATGCTTGTTTGAATTTAATTTAAAATAATTTAAAATTTGTGGCATGAAAATTCTGGGAGAGAATTTAAAGCCTCCTTTATTTACATTGACCATATTTGTATATTTTGTTTCTTGCAAAACATAAGTTGAAGTTTTAGATCATTTTGTACAATGTGCACTTAGAGAAATGGCTTTTACACTAGTTGTATAAATTGTGCTAATTACCAAAGACTTTTTAATTTAACTGGGAAAGAGAAAGGAGAGGTATTATAATATTGGAATAAAACTGCACTATTAATTACCAATCTCTACTGCTGTTTACATTCTCTATTGACAAACTTAACTTGCTGAGGGCTAAAAATTGATCTGTCCAGACTCATTTCCATTACAGTTAAAGTCATTATGTGAAACAAGAGCAGCCTTTGCAAAGAAGAAACAATGTATCCATCTTACAATTAACTAGGAAACTTGGCAATTTGACATTTCAGTCTATTGGGTCCTTCTTGTAGGGAATATAATTGTTAAAGATGTGATATTCTCAAAGGGCGAGTCCCAACCACTGAGTTAACCTGTGCTCTGCCCATAAGGTTAGATTGTGTACCCCTGCACTACAAGACCTAAGTGTGACTCCAGACTGTTTCTTTTTTAGCTCAGCAGTTAATATGTATCTATAGGGCCAGGCACTAAGGAAGTCAAAAAAAATTTTTTTTTTAAAGATTTTATTTATTTGACAGAGAGAGACAGTGAGACAGGGAACACAAGCAGGGGGAGTGGGAGAGGGAGAAGCAGGCTTCCCGCGGAGCCGGGAGCCTGATGCGGGGCTCGATCCCAGGACCGTGGGATCAGGATCTGAGCCGAAGGAAGACGCTTAATGACTGAGCCACCCAGGCGCCCCGGAATACAAAATTATAAGAAAGGTACAGTCCTATTTTGCTAGAGAGACAAGACAAATGAGTAAAACACGTGATGAAGCAAGTGTGGTGCATGAAGACAGCACATAGGGATTTCTTTCAGGGCTTAAATTGCCAGGGTAAATGTTAAGTGAAGAAGGAGATGAAAGAGATCAGCGTGGTCTGGCGTTGGGGGAGGAAGCCGGGCTCGACTGTGACCTTGAGTACTTTTTCTTAAAAGGAGAGGAGCCGGAAGCAGAGACCGTTCACCAGAACGCTGCCTGAGGTGGAGGCTACCAGGGATGCATGAAGTCAGAGTGAAGGTTAGTAGAAAAAGACCTTGTGGCATGGCGGTGCAGCAACTATCCCCGTGACCTGGGAAGGCGTCACTGGGTCACTGGAGTGAGGAGCTGTGGGTGGCACTAGGCTAGAAGAGGGATGCTTGTCCTCGGCGCCGGCGGCGAGGAAGAAGGGACAGAGAGAGAGGTTGACAGGGCTTCCATCGGAGACTTTTCAGGAAAGCAGATGTTCTTGGGCTGGGTTCCCTGGAAGCAGAGACTTGAGATGTGGATTCTGGTGCCACTGATTTATTGAGAGAGAGCTCTTAGGAGAAAGGAAGGGAGGGAAGCAGGATAGGGCAAGGGAAGCCGTCATCAAAAACAGGCTTGCTTTCTGCCAAAGTTGAGGTTCAGGTTGATCCCCTGGAGAGTCCTAGAGTGTCAGTGGCACCAGAAGGCTGTTCTGACTGAGGGAAAGGGGCTAGGCTTTCATAGTACTCTGTGTCCATGGGTCATTAGCCAGCTGCAGGTTGCCTCCAGGATGGGTGGGGAAGGCCCAGCCTCCCAGGTATTTCCAGGCAGGTAGCTTCTGTCTGTAGAGGCAATTCTCTGGCAAAGGGGACAGGCAGTGAGCCTTTGGCAGGCAATATCTACACATCTGGGGGAGGGTTACACCTGCTCAGGAAAGGGGATTTGGACAGGGCACCAAAGGATCTACCACACAGATCTTACTCTCAAATAAAATGCTCTTTTTCCAGTTTCTCCTCTCAGTGGGTCTCTTATACTCACAAACCAACCCTCTGACAGATACTTAGAAGGTAAAAGCAGTGTACCCGCCCCCCGAAAGGCCCTCCCCAGTGATCTATTGCTGTCATATCCATTTGTGTCTGGTTGTGCCCGATTCCCAGCCTAAACTAAATATGAAATAGCAAAAGGGTTTATGTCTGTTCTAGTCAGCAGCCAGAGGGAGGGTGAAGGGGCCTTTGGGGCCCATCCCATAAGTAATAGCCCGGGCTTTTGGGACAGAAATCACTTCTTATTGCCTGGACAAACTGGTGGACATTTAGAAGATCCCTTTGCATGTAGCAAAAGCATGTGCAAAAGCAAACACGTGAGTATTATCCAGACCTAAGACAACAAATGCCTCACCCGCCTAGAATATTAATATTTGGCGAGATGGGGGGCAAGATTTCTAGTCAGGAAGTTGTAACCCTGGCTGCACATTAGAAATCTGGGGGAACTTAAACAAAATACAACAATACCTATGTGGATTAAACAAAATCTTGGTGTAGAGAGAAAATCAGTAGGCATTGCTATTTTTTTCTTAATTCCCAAGAGACTATAATGTACAGCCAGGATCTGTTCTCTATCAGTTAGCTGTTATTATTCAACAATCTGCCCAAAGCTCAGTGGATTAAAACAACAAGCACTGGTTTTTATTCTTGAGTCTGAGGGTATCTGCTGACAGTGTTTCTGGTCTAGGCTGGTTATGCTCGTGCATCTGGGGTCAGCTGTGTCTGGGGTAGATGGTTTGGCTAAGCTTGGTTAGTATCTCACATGGTTGGGGGTCATCTGGCTAGTAACTGGTCTAAGGTGGCAATAGCTGAGACAATGGGGTTCTGCTCCATGTGGTCTCTCATCCTACAGGGTAGCCCAGCACGTTCAAATGGTGGCCTGGCAGGGTTCCAAGAAATAGGGCAATAACACAGAAAATCTCTTGAGTTCTAGGCTCAGAACTGGTAGGGCTTCCCTCGACCCCATTCTGTTGGCCAGAGCAAGTCCCAAGACTGGCTCAGAGTCAGAGCAGGAAGGGATTCCAGAGTTAGAGGGCGTGTGTGTTGAGAGAGGGAGGTCGATAATTGAGACCAACAATGCATTCAATCTACCACTTAGACTGAAATCCGTAGCTTTATGGTGGGACAATTGACTTGTCAAAGTAGTTAATTTAAGATTTAGATATTTCATTCACACATCTGTTCATTGTCTCCACCCTCTCCCTTGTCATTCACACCTCTTCATTATGGGCAATATTTAAACTTTGGCCTCTAGCCATGGCATAGACATTTTAACATACAGTATGCACCTATTCTATATTTTTTAAAGTCTCATTTGCTTGAATTATGTTTGTGCTCTGGACTCAATTTACAGAGACTAGATCCACAGATAGATGGACAGGTGAAAGCACATGCTTGAAATTCATTTTCTAAAGTAGTAATTATGGAGTATTCATTGTAAAGTATTAACAGCTGGAGTATGTTCTAAGAAAGTGATCATGGAATTTTATCTCTCACATTTTGACAGTTCAGAACCTTGTGATATTTCCATGCATTTCTTTATCTGAAGAACTGTTGTTCTGAAGGGAATGGAAGAGTTATAGGGGAGTGAGTTTTGTGATGTCTCTTCAATCTGGACAGAAACACATTAAAATAGATTATATACCTACAGATGACCTGTCATTCCCTTTCCAGCCATTTTTCAGAGTGTTAAATATATTGTTCTATCTTTGGGATTTTCCATAATTGATGCCTTCACCATCTGGTCCTACTTAACCTCACCCACTCTGGCCTAGAATCTGGCTCCTTCCTGGTTCCTTATTCATGCTCATGTTGTTTCTCCTACTGACTCCACCTCCCTGGGATACCAGCCCCATCCTCTCTTCTCTGCTCTTTCAAGTCCTACTGTATTCCCCAAGAGGCTACTCAAACAGTCTTTGGGATCTCCTGAGACTGTTCGGGCCATGCTATTCCTTTCATTCCTTGAATAGTAACTTATTATTTGAACCTACTGATGTCATTCTATCTTGAGTAGCTGTCTGGCGGGTTTAGGTACACAATCACGCCTCTTCTGATTGACCTGTGAGTCCAGGTCAAGCCAACTGCTTTGACTGCTGAGCAATAACTGGACAGTGATAGGAATGTCAGCTCCATGAGGCCAGGCTGTCCACCTGCTGCACTCATTACTACATCCATGGTATTTAGCACATAGAAGATGCTCAATCACATCTATTCAATGAATGAAGAAGAACAGGCAATCAAGAAATCCTTGCTATATCAATCAATAAATTGGTATTTCAGCAATAAGAAACATTTTGAGTGTGTGTGGAATCCAACATTTGTTCATTTATCTGTTGAAAATGAGCCTCTATTATATGGAAGGCAATTTGTTAGACACTGGGGGTCAAGCATAAATAAGACCTAGCCCTGAAAGATCTTACAGGCTTGTATGGGGAGGACATAATTACTGAGTGACTTTTGTATATGAGGTGCTAATGGCATAGTCTTAAATCCGTGGGGACAAATCAAAAATCAGAATGTGTGCCATCATTCTTCTGTTTTCCTGGTCTGCCTCTCATTGCCAGGATGACCTTCCTCCATCTCGTCACGAGAACATTAAGGTTCTCAAGGCATCCGTGGAGGACATTTACCAGAACACTATTCAACATAGTGCCATCGTATCTATGATCCTGATTGTTAAAGCAAAAACAAAACAGCGAGAACAGAAGTGTTTATTTCTTCCTGATGGGGCCTGATCTAATGGGTGTTTTGTTGAATCCCATTGCTCATCCACCTACCCAAATGTTCCCTTTGAATCTGCCCAGGAACATAATGTAATGTTTGGTAATTTATCACTGTTACTAGCTTCCTTGAACTGAACCGATGTGTAATGGAATGTTTGTTCCTGCTAGTCCTAGACCTCAATCCAGAAGCCTTGTCCCCAGGGCAGGCACACATGACCTTAACTCCTTTGTGATTCAGGAGCAGTGGCCTATTTCCCTCCAGATTCATCTTACCTGCTGCCATCATCATGGGGCTTTCACCTCACCCCATTTCTTTGAAGGGTGTCCAGCTTTACAAACTCCCAGATTGAGGAAATTTTATAAACTTAGCCCCAGATGGGGGCAGATATACTGCACATCATCACACTGGTACATGAACCTGTTTAAAACCTCGGCAAGGATTGATTATTTTAATGCTTGTCTTTCTGAGCCTCTCAGCATTGAAAAATGCTTTGTTTCTAGGATTGTGTTTGCCTGCCCTCCCACACAACAAAGCAAATGTCTCTATGACAGATGGGCCACCCTGTAGCCCTCAAAGTCAGCAAACTAAAGGCTTATTAAGCCAGAGAGAAAACAAAGTCCAGAAGCCTTCATGGAAAGCACCCTTTACTTACCTCATTTGGTCATTTATGGGTCTAAGTTGGCTGAAATCTATATACACGTGGAGATTGAAGTCTCCCTGTTAACTGGAGGCTGTGGCTGGCCAACATTCTATGGGCATTCTTGAGGATATCCTCTTGCAAATATTAAAATTTTGTGTCAGGAAACAGGCTGGCCAGATTAGTCTGTGAATGAGTTTGTCATCATGAATACAAAACATTGCCTGTGGGAAGTAGAAGGAGGTCTCCCTCTCTTGAAAAAAACATCTCTGCCCAAGGGTGTGTGAGAAGATGTGTGCCTGTTAGAGGCTGTCTTCTTGATGACACCCAGGACCCCGAGAGGAACTAGCATTTACTTGTTAGTCCAGTGGCTTTCCCACGGGAGTGAAAGGATTTGCAATGGTCTCTAAAACCTTGGAGGGTCTAGCCCCCCTTCCTCATCTCTGACTGCCTCCTAATCCACTAAATCTAACTGCAATGCCATCCTCACTTGTTTGGGTTACCTGGTCCTATTACGACCCCAAAGTAGAGTGGATAAAAACAATAGCAATTATTTATTTTGCTCACAACTCTGCAATTTGACCAGGGGTCAGTGGAGGAGGCTCATTGCTGCTGTACATGGTTTATATGGACAGGGCTCAACAAAAGGCTAGAGGTGCTGCTTCCAAGACCACTCATTCACCTGGCTGCTGGCCATCAACTGGAAGCTCAGCCTTACTCCCTCTTCATGTGGGCTTCGGTGTGACCTGTGCTTCCTCATAGCATAGTGATTGAGTTCCCGGGGTAAGCATCCTAAGAAAGAGAGCCAAGCAGAAGCTGTGCTCCCTTTCATGAGCTCGCCTGGAAGTTACCCAGGGTCATTTCTGTCATACTTGTCATTCTCTACAAGTCAGGGCAGTCACCAAGCCCTGTCCGGGTTCAGGGAGAGGAGACATAGACTCTACCTCTTGATAGAGGGTAGGGAATGGCAAGGCTCTGGAAGGTCATATGGGATGGGCCATATTGTGGTGGCCATGTTTGGAATATAAAATCTGGAACTGTCCCTTCAGTACACTAGGCATGTTCTCTCTCAGTCCTTGGCCTTTGCTTTCTCTGTCTAGAATGCTCCTCCCTTAGTATGCATGTGGCTTACTTCCTCGATAACTCTGGTTCTTTATCCAAATATTTTCTTCTCTTCAAGGTCTTCCCTGGGTGGCCTGTGCAAAATGAAAACACACCCCCTTCCTAATCCTAATCCCTTCCCTGCTTGCTTTTACTCCACAGAACTTGGCACAATCTACATATTGTATATTTTACTTATTTATTCTGGTTTTATCTTTTTTTATTTTACTGTTCCCTTCATTAGATTATAAGCTTCCATTAAAGGAAAGGATTTTAGTGTTTTATTCATTGCTGTTTCCCCAGAGGTAGCAGAGTGCCTGGCACATAGTTGTGGACTCAATAAATATTTGTTTGAGTAAATTAATGAACATCTGCCCTCATAAGACACAAGAAATGGCAGTGACCATTTGTTCTCATTTACTTTGATCCGTAGGTCCTGAGTGCAGTGCCAGGCATACAGACACTCTATGATGGTTCAATTAATGAACTAATTAAATAAATATAGAGGTTTTAAACTGTTTCTCAATTTGAGAAAATCAACAATAAACTAGCTGTATTCCATCTACAGTCATGTGTTCACGATGAGTACCCCCTCCTCATCTGCAAAGTCACAGTGCCAGCCAATGTGGATATTAAATTCTGCCCTAACAGTGCTACTCCAGCTCCCAGTTAGAGCCAGAAAGTTATAAGAATGGAAGGAAGAAAAATCACAGGGGATGCCCAGGAGAATAGACATAGTTCTGGCAGTGATCTTGCCTTCATGTTTTGTCATCTGAAAGGGTTGACCTGTAAGTCAGTCGGACGGTGGCTTTCCCCCAGTCTGGTTCCATGTTTGCAGTTCAGATGTCCTAGAAAATGGGAAGAAAGCAGGAAGACAGTTACTTCAAATGCTATCACGCAGTTGATGGGGCACTTCTGCTGTCCTTGAGGAATGGCCTCTTTTGTTTCCACATGGCTCTTTAGACAGGCATTCCCTGCCTTGTGCTTGTGAGCATGTTCTCAGGGCATGTTTAGAGTAAAGTAGTGACATTTCAAAACGGATTAATAAAGGGTCCTTTAAATTGTATGTGCTCTTGAGTTTCTCTTAAACAGTACTCACTAAAGCATACGAGTTGGAATCAGGCTGGAATGCCCTGGACCCATCATCAGGTATATTTTCCAGAAGTTCAAAAGGAGTCTGTTCTGAGACAGGCTTAGAGTGACATTTCAGTGTGTATACCGTTTGACAGTTTTTCCCCCTGCCGAAGTAGAGAGAAAAGAGCCATGGCCCCAGACAACTTCAAGTTGGTGGACAGGATGATAATGGTGACCTACATGTGTCACCTGAGTCGTCAGGCCAGCAGCATACAGGGTCTCCATCACTCCCTGTTGTGTCAAGACCCTGAATCTGGAAATCTCTAGAAGAGAGGCAAGGGTGGCCTGTTCTCCATGTCTGGTGGGTTGTGTGGGGCCAGGGGGTTCCCAGGGCTCTGCAAGTCTGCTTCCTCCTCAAGCAGAGGTTACAAGAAGGAAAGGACTGACATACTTTGAGCTCCTTCTGAGACTAGGTAAGGAGAATATAAACCTATTAATGTAATTTATGGGTAGAAGCACTTTGAATATAAATGAAGCAACCAATGGCCCTTTTGATTGGCATTTATATCTCCTTTTATAGAGATCACATAGAGTAGTGTTATACTTCTTGACAGTTTTGATTGTAAAATATATGGGACTTTAAGCTCTCTGGAAGAAAGCAAAGATGATTAATATTAATAATGGACAATTAAATACACAACAGACATGAGTAAGATGTTTTGTATTTATATAGCTATTGTTTTAACCCATTGGAAAACACTATATGCTTTATTGTCAGGAATGCAGTAATAATAAGACACTATATTATTTAGGTCACATAAAAGAAGACATTCAAGCTAATCCCTAAATCCTATTAATTTCTTTACTCACATTACAGAAAAAAAACAATAGCCATTTGACTCTACTATTCAAACTAATGTATTCAAAGCAATGTGCCTTATTAAAGACATAGATCAAAATTCAAATAGGTTGGTTCAAATGCAGTCAGTACCAGAGTCATTTGGAAGTGTCAAGGAAGACTGTGGATCTCTAAAAAATAAATAAGAGACTGGGCAAATCAAAGTATATTAATATCACAGTGGTGAGCATGTTTTGTGTTTTTTTTTTTCTTCTATATACAGGATGCTGAGTGAAGTAACTGGGCTCTGTCAGCAAAAATACAGTTCTAATAAGAGTGTGTATTGTTATGGGGGAAACTATTTCAATAGAAAATGCACATCCCTTCGATCATATCTAGGACTTGGAAAATTGCAAAATGTTTTACCACTTCTATCTCCCAGTTCCTCCTCCCTTCCCATGACTCTATCCATGGTCATGTGGAAAAAGGTAGAAGGTGATAACAAGAAAGAATGGACCAATTATGCTTTGTCTTTAGGTCAAAATAGAAAAAATGAACAAGTGAATGTTGCATATATCAGATCTTCATCCAAAAACCATTTGGAATGCTTTAAAGACAAATATAATAGGAAAAGGGTGAAAAAGCAGAAGTAAAGATTTTTATAACATGTGGAAAATGTGATCCCCCAAATAAATAAATGACAGTACATGCATTGTGTTCTGAAAAGTCCTAGTCATGTGTTAGAGGTGGGACTTAAATTTGGATCTGAATTTTTTTTTTAAACCAAAGAAAGAAGACAACGTGAACAGCTACATAATTTACATGCATGTAATTACTCTTCTTAGGAAAATACACCTGTTTTATTTTCTAAGATTTGAAAGAAGCTTTTGTTTTGATTTTATCGTATATTATTTTTTGTTGTTTGTTTTGTCTTCATTCCCATGTGGGCTTTAAAATAAGATTCTGATGGTAGACACAGAAATAAATTCTCCCATCCTAACCCCTTTGCAATTTGCTATGGTGTTGACTTGACTGGGCCATGGGGTGCCTAGATATTTGGTCAAACATTATTCTAGGTATTTCTTTGAGAGTATTTCAGATGAGATTAACATCTTTATCAATAGACTGAGTTAAGCAGATTGCCCTCTCTAATGTGAATGGTCCTCATCCAATCATCCAATCAGCTGAAAGCCTGACTTAAACAAAACTGCTGACTCTCCTTGAGTCAGAGAGAACTCCTGCCTGACAGCCTTTGAAGTGGGATGTCAGCTTTATAATGTCTTCACACTCAAACTGAGACATCAGCTCTTTCTGGGTCTTGGGCTTCCTGACTTTGGACTAGACCCACATCATCTGTTCTATTGACTTACACTGGAACTACATTACATTGGCTCTCTCAGGTCTCCAACTTGCCAACTTACCTTACAGATCTTGGGACTTGTTAGTGTCCATAATCACATTAGCCAATTCCTTATAACAAACAAATAAACATATACATCTAAATACATACATACACTCCTACTGGTTCTGTTTCCCTAGAGAACCTTGGTGAATATAGAAGCTTAAAACAACAACTGTTTTACTTCTCAGAATCTGTAAGTCAGATATTTGACAGGATGGCCTAGGGATGTTCTGTGGTATTTGGGGTCTCAATGCTCCTCCTTCTGGCCTCTCCTCTTCGGCATGTTCTCATAACAATGAAATCTAGTTTGAGCTACTTTAGAGTTTGGCAGATTTCCTCAGGAGCAAGCACTCCAAGTGGACAAGCATTTCTTAAGCCTCTGCTTCCACTATGTTTGATAATGTTCCATTGGCCAAAGCAAGTCTGGTGGCCAAGTCCAGAGTCGCTGTGACAAGGGACTACACAAGGACGTGGATGCCTGGAGATAGAGTTCACTGGAACCACCCAAGTTAGTCTGTAACTGTGGGGAGGTTTGATGTTCCATCTTGGGCATATTGATTCTGATGTGTCTATGTGATAGCTAAGTAGGAAGAGTCAGGTGCAATATGGGTCTGAAGCTAGGAAAAGGTGATTAGCTAGATAGATACATTTGGAAGTCATGACTACCTAGGGGTAATATGAAAATATTCCACAGTCAGGACAACAACCAGTCAGAACAGAGACTGGCCTTGAAGCAGGGTCTCAGGCATTTTCCCTTTTGTTTTTGGATCACTGGGAGGTGACAGGAGTCCCAGGAAAAGAAGCAGCATAGATAGGGTTTGAGATGACACTGGTGGGAGGAGGGCACTGGGCATCAACTATTTACCAATTGGTAGGAAATATTACAATATTTTGACAACTAGTCTGAGTATCATCTCTGTATACAGGTGATGGCTGAAGCCACGGATAGTGTGGTCGACAGCGTAATGAGACAGAGCATTAGATTAAACAGAATGGTGTGACCAATATTTAACCACTTTTGGCCTACACAAAGCATAATTTCATAGGCTCCAACCGAAGCCACAGTGAGACAAAAAAACGTCTAAAATAGATATCAAAATTTGATTAACAGAGAGGCAAACAAGAGGAGCCCCTGAAGGAAATTGAAAGGGAAAATTCCATGGAAGGCAAAGGAGGAACTCAGAAGAGGAAGGAAGCCAGCAAAGGTCTTGAAAACCACGTCAGGGAGTTCAGGTAAGATGATAATGGTTGGTCCTTTGTATTTGGCCGCTAAGAGGTGACCTATCTGAGTTCCATTTTGGGGAAATGGCCAGGGCAGAAATCATGTGTCAGAGGCTTATGAAGTACCTGGAAAGTGAGAACTTTCCTCTAAACTCATCTTGAGTGTAGAGTATTTCCCTTTGCCTGATAGTAAGGGGAGGAAACGTAATTGATTTGGAAGTAGAGTTAGGGGTAGATTATGTTTTTTAAGGTGAAAAAGACCTGCCCACATTTATGTGAGAAATGGAAAGATAATATTTAAAGATCCTTTGGCGTGATGTTGTAAGATGGTGAAAAGTCAGATGGTGAGTGGAAAGAGCAAAATCCTGGGGTCAGGTGCTGGGGGTTCTTGTCCCAGCTTTTCTGGTCTGGAGGGCCAGTGTGGTCACATTGTAGCAAATCTGTCTTGGTCAACAGTGGTTCTCAGCTTGATTGCACAGTAGGATGACTGGGAGGTATTTAAAATTCTCCAGGCTCATGTCTCACCCCAGACCCATGACATCAGAATCTCTGGGTGCACCTAGGCTGCAGCATCCTTTTTGAGCTTCTACTTTATTCCCTGTGCATTTAAGATTAAGCAAAACTCCTTCAGGATATTCGTCCTTTATTGCCTATTGCCTCAACTTTGGTGATTTAGTCCTGAAACGTTCACTAGCCTTAGCACCAGTGGCTTCCCATGACAATATGGCTGTTGCAGAACTTGTCCCAGGGAAGTGATGCTCAGCCTTAGCCATGTATTAGAATCACCTGGGGGCGCTTGTAAAATGCTGATGTCTGGGCCTCACCACAGAGACTCTGATATAATTGGTCTGGGATGTTGTTATGGGTTGGACTGTGTCTCCCCCCACCCCTCTCAAAGATATGTTCAAGTCCTAATCCCCAGTACCTCAGAATGTGGCTTCATTTGGAAATAGGATCTGTAAAGAGGTGACCAAATTAAACTAAAGTCATTAGCATGAACCCCAATCTAATTTGACTAGTGTCCTTATAAACAGGGGAAATTTGAATACAAAGACTTGTACAGAAGATTACGTGAAGAGATATAAGGGAAATGCCATGGCAAGATTAGGTTGGTGTCAGGTTGCCTCAAGACAAGGAACATCCGGGCTACCAGCAGCTAGAAGAGGCAAGGAGGGATCTTTCCGTCCACCTGTCAGAGGGAGCATGGCTGATACGCACATTTTGGACTTTGAGTCTCTGGAGCTGTGAGATAATACATTTCTGTTGTGATAAGCCACTTAGGTTGTGGTACTTTGTTATAGCACCCCTAGGAAATTAACATAGATGGTCTTGGATAGAAGCAGTTTTAAAAGTGGCCCAGATGATTCTAATGTGTCAGGATTGGCATTCTTAACTTTTAAGGGAAATAAATGTATAGCAGGTATAACCTCATAGAAAGTGTCAAAATCAGTTTAGGAGCCATGCAAACATAATTATCACAAGTATAATATTTAAAATATAGTAATCTGCAGAGTAATTTTAATGCCTAGTTATATATTTCTTCCTAACTTGGGGCTTTGCATCGTAAAAGAGACATTTGCTGTCTTGCTCCTCTGCAATTTCTTGCCTGGATGCTCATTTTTAGTCTAATTTCAAACCTTGAGTGATGAGAATCTGGATTTCTACTTCATGTGTGCTTTACAGGTCTCCTTATGGCATATCTTTTATTTTTCATGCCTAAGGGCACTGACTGCACCTATCCCTATTGGACTTTATCCTCTTCATTTATAATGTAACATTTCTTCAATTTGTCAAAGTTACTTAGAATTCTGATCCTGCAGTCCAACATTCTAATTTCTATTACTCAAGGAGAGTCCCCAGGACAATTGAATTAAGAATTATATGAACAGGAGGAGGAATCAATTTTGAGAAGATCAGATAATAAAAGGTTTATTATATTATGTACTGCATTAAAGTGTAAAGATGTATGAAAGATAAATGGTCAATGCATGAATTATACAAAGAATACCTTAAACGAGCCTGTGAGATCAGGCCCTGTCCAGGCATAGTGTGAGATGTAGAATCTTGTCATTGTCATTCAAAATGAGCTCCACAGGCCAGCAGCTTCAGCATCACCTTGGAGCTGGCTAGAAACGCAGCATCTCAGACTCCGTCCCAGAACTACTGAATTTGAATCTGCATTTTTACAGGGTCTCCAGGCGAAGCACGTGCATATTAAATTTTCAGACACCCTGATGTAGCTGTGTCTCCTGCCTTAAAGAGCCCACCGAGTAGGCTGGTTGAGGAGGCAAGATACAAATGTGGTAGATCAGTGCTTCTCAAACCATGGTCTGGAGGACCACCTGTATTTGAGTGACCTTCAGGGCCTGGTAAAAGGAAGGGTGTACATTTGGCCCCTTCATAGACCAACTCAATTTGAATCTTTGGAGGTGGGACTCAGGAATTTGCATTTTTGATAAGTTCCATAGATGAATTGGATGCACATTAAAGTCGAAGAGTAACTGTCCCAGAACAGTAGAGATTAATTTCGCCTCCACACATCTGAGGAATATGACACCCTTCCTTTAATAACAGCTGTGCATGATGGCAGTGTCATGGAGGTGGCAGCTACTCTTTCCTAGAGCAGTGTCATCGAAGGATGGCCCACAGATCAATAGCATGGATATCCCCTGTGTTAGGGCTTGTTTGGAATGCAGAATTTCAGACTTAACCGTGTATCTACTGGTATGGGCTGAATCGTTTTCACCCGCAAATTCATATTTGAAGTTCTAATCCCCAGTACCTCAGAATGTAATCGTATTTGAAGATAAGGAAATAAAAGAGGTCATGAAATTAAAATGAGATCTTTAGGGTGGGCCCTAATCCAACATGACTGGTGTCCTTATGGGAAGAGGCCATTGGGACACATATATATGCACACAGAGGGGAGACCATGTGAAGATAGAGGGAGGAGACAACTATCCATAAGCCAAGGAAAGGTGCCTCAGAAAAAATCAACCCTGATGATTGGGGGATCATGGACTTTTAGCTTCTGGAATGGTGAGAAAATACATTTCTGTTGTCTGAGTCATCCAGTCTGTGGTAATCTGTGGCCCTAGCAGACTAATATACTAATTAAATTAGGATCTGATTTTTTTAAAAAAGATTTTATTTTTTAAGTAATCTCTACACCCAATGTGGGGCTTAAACTCACAACCTGGAGATCAAGAGTCACATGCTCTACCGACTGAGCCAGTGGGGTGCCCTGAGAATCTGAATTTTTAACAAGATTCGTAGGTGATTCAGGTGTATAAGAAGGTTTGAGAAGTACTAGTCTAGGAGAGTGATTCTCAAACTTTACAGCGCATCAGAGTTACCTTGAGAGCTTGTTAAAATAACGGATTGCTGGGCCCTGTTATAGAGATTGATTTGGTTGTCCTGGCGTGGGGCCAGAAAAGTCTACATTTCTAACACGCTCCCAGGTGATGCCAAGGCTGTTGGTCTGCTGACCACACTTGGGTGGTACAGTTGGGACCAGCAGCATCAGCTTCACCTGGTAATTATTAGAAAAGCAAATTTGGAGTCCACCCTCCCTGCAAGACTTGCTGAATCAGAGATTTGAGGGCTGGGCCCAGCAGGGTGATTCTGAAGCTTGAGTTCAAGAATTGGTGGTTGAGCACTCAACAAAATCTAGGCAAAAGGGCCATGAAGAGTTTGAAACACTCCCTTACCACCAGGTGATTATTTTGATGTTTTTCTAAAGGCATGCTTTCACCCTTTCAACTAAGAATCCCTGCCAGGCAATGATTCCGGCAATAACTAAAGCAGTGGTTCTTAATTTTGAAAGTGCATCAAATCCCCTAATTATTTGGCCCAGCCTCCAATTTATGATTTGCTTGGGTGAGGGGAGTATTCTAGAACTTGTGTTTCTTAACAAATTCTCACTTGGTGCTTATGCTTCTTGTTCAGGGACAACATTTTGACAAACATTAAACTTGGGGCTTGCAAAATACTGTGATATGGGTCAGATCTTGATATCACTGATATGGCAGACAGTATTGGTTGGCCAACCAAACACTCATTCTTGAGTCATTTTTCCCATGGCTTTATCCAATATAGGACCTAAGAAAAGGTAAGTATCCACTTTCTCAGGCTAGTCTACAGCCGGGAGTGAACATGTGGTACTCTGATAAAATTCTAGCCATTGGGGTCTGCAAGGGATGTGGGGCAATTCTGGAAAGGTTATTGCTCTACCCTAATAGCACATCCAGCACTGCATTTTTCCCTTCTCTGGCTCAGAACACAGAGATGATGCCTGGAACTGAAGCAGCCTTGTGGTGACCAGAAGCATACATACAAAAAGTCAATGGGCCAACAAAATAAAGGTGGCAAAATGGCCAGTTAGAAACACAGAACCAGTGCTAAAAACCTCTACCTTCAGAGGCTGCATTTTGTGGGACAACAGTCTATTGCTTAAGCCACAGTGAATTGAGTTTTCTGTTCCGTATAGCCAAAACAACTTCTAACGGGTAACAAACCATCTGTATAATTAAAACAAACAGACAAACAAAAAACAAGTGGCCTGAGGTTACCAGACTTTATTCTCTTAAGTTAGAACATAAAAACAAAACAAAAACCCAATAACATAAGAAAACTATAAAACTACCACGTAGCACCATCATAATGGTGTATAATAAAGGGCATTTTAACATACACGAAAAAGGTAGAAAAATTTAATTAACTAAACCTAGCTTTTGAAAACAGCTTTATTCTTCATTTTGGTTTTTAAATTTTTATTGTTATGTTAATCACCATACATTACATCATTAGTTTTTGATGTAGTGTTCCATGATTCATTGTTTGTGCATAACACCCAGTGCTCCACGCAGAACATGCCCTCTTTAATACCCATCACCAGGCTAACCCATCCCCCTCCCCTCCTCCCCTCTAGAACCCTCAGTTTGTTTTTCAGAGTCCATCGTCTCTCATGGTTTGTCTCCCCTTCCGATTTCCCCCCTTCATTCTTCCCCTCCTGCTAGCTTCTTCTTTTTTTTTTTTTCTTAACATATATTGCATTATTTGTTTCAGAGGTACAGGTCTGTGATTCAACAGTCTTGCACAATTCACAGCGCTCACCATAGCACATACCCTCCCCAATGTCTATCACCCAGCCACCCCAACCGTCCCACCCCCCACCACTCCAGCAACCCTCAGTTTGTTTCCTGAGATTAAGAATTCCTCATTTTATTCTTCATTTTGATGAAGATAAGTGTAAAGTTGTCAGAGATCTCCAGACATCTCCACACCAACATTTGGTAGTTACTAGCAGACAGTGGACACCTTACATTAGTTCCTTAATGAGCTATAGTTCAGGCAAATAGATAGTCATTTGTTGAATAGTCTGTTTAGTTCATATCAGTAATCGTTAGTAAGTGAAGCTCATTTAGCATTTCATAAGTATGTTTGAACTTGGCTATATCTTTGTGGCTCATACAAGGACTCTTAGTAAACACCTTCCTATAGAAGTTCCTTTGATCAGTTCATAAATTGCTCTCACCTGCTGCATCCTGATACCTGTGTCTATATAGAAGCGCACATACACACGGTTAACTGTCAGCAATGAAAAATGAAGCAAAGGTAGAGCCAGAGAAAGACTCAAAAATGGCATGTGTATCTTAAAATATTCCCTTACAGATGCACTCATTGCTGAGAAACTGCTTTGCTCAAACCTAAATCCAGCCTGAGTTTTTTGTTGTTGTTGTTGTTACAAAATAATTAGTCTCTGAGTCAGCTTTTAATCTTATGTTAATGAGACCTCCTACAGCCTTGGCTCATACCTTCAAATTAGAGATTGATCTATAATTAACAAGGCTTATAATGCCAGTACCTGAGACAAAAGAGATCTCTGGGTGGCTGGGAAGAGAGAGGAGAGAAGTGTAGTAAGGGCATTTACAGTTGCATTCATGCCCCATACCGACTTGGCTCCTGGTGACAGAATGAAGCAGGTGTCTCTGGGTAAGAAGTCTGATGGCTCAAGCTTCTCTGACAAGAAAAGCAGCCACGCTGCCCCTCGGAGATCTTAGGTCGGACTATGGGTGCTGCATCTAGTTTCCGTCCTTAGCAAGAGCATCCTGCTCACGTGCCCCTGGTCCACTCCTGCATGAGGTTTTCACCCTGGCTTGAGAAGCGTGCTTTGAACTGCCTACAACTTCTGAGAAAAGCACCAGGGCAAGGAATCATTTGTTTTTTTCCAGCTATTTTTGGAGCCATGTGACTTCTCTACACTAGCTTTACAGCTTCAAAATTCCCAGTGATTGGAGGAGAGGAACACTTGCTGATTAATTAAAATCTAATTTTCTATTCTATCATAATTGCAGCAGCAGAGAAAAAAAAAAGTAAGACTTATTATTCCAAAAATGAAAATGATCCCCGGACAGTTTGGGCTTATTATGAGCTCTGTGTTACAATTTGTTTTAAATTGAATCAATAGAATAAACATGGAAATGAGCTCTGTGAAATCATTTATTTTTAAAGGATTTAAATGAAAGCCTGCATCATTTTGGTTAAAACATTTTAGATTCCACCGGGATAGACCTCTTGATAAAACAAGATCTGGGTAGATCTGGGACAACCCTCGGGGACTGCCAGGGCATGGTTTTATGACTGTGATTTCTAACCGTGTTTAAGACACCACAGTGGTTCCCCTGTTAGAGATGATGTGAAATTGTCCCCAACATGCAGAAATCTCAAAACACAATTGATTTCAGTTCACTTGGAATTTTTCGACTATGTAACACTGAAGAGTTGAGGTGGCTGCCTGAAATGTGCAGCAAAGCACTAGAGAGGCTGGGAGTCTTTGTGCCCTGACTTGGTTCTAGCATGTGGGCTGGGGTGTGAAGGGCATCAGTGTGAGAGGTGGCGACCTGGCACCTGGGGATTAGAGCTGGCTCTCCCAATGTAATTACTTGGTTCACTGGTTCTAATGGGAAGGGGGAGTTGATTTTTTACTTCACTTTCTCCTGAGTCTTCACGTCACCCTCGAAGTTGTATTGCCTCTAGCTGGGGGTGGAGGGGGCAGAGTGGGGTGTGATTAGTGGGGGACACCTGGGGAATTTAAAATTTGTACTTCATAAATGTCCTGTATAAATGGGTGAAGTACCATTAGTGCTAAATGTAATAAAGTAGGTTACACAGTTGTGTATATATATATATAGACACACATATATATTTATATTTATACAAAAGTTGTTTATATTTATATTACATATTTATATATTCTGTATATTTATATATTTATAGTATATATTAACACTTCATCTATGCATCTATGCATATATTTTATGGAAAATATATTTATAATATATACATTTATGTTCTGAAATGTTTTAAAAATATATGTATTGCATGTATCATGTCATATATATGGTATCTGTGTATATGCATCTGTAATGTATACCATAGGTGTCTATGCATGTTTATATTTTTATATATAACATGTATAAACATATATATGTATATTGATATTTACAAAAATGTGTCATATATATAGCCATGTGTATATGTCTTTATATCTTGATAGGATCTAGAATATACACCAAAATATCAAATGGATAAAATGGTCATATCTGATAAGTGGGATTGTGGATAATTTTTATTTTCTTGTGTCTTTCTGTAGTCTCTAAATATTCTATGACTATAAAGTATTGCTTTTGCAACCACGGGAAAGTCAATAAAAGGAAAGAGAGAGAAGCTTCCCTGCATGTTGGTTGTACACATCCTCAGGACAATTCTTTTCCTGCTGTGATGAGTGAGGGTTCCTGGTTCCCCTAATCATGGATCCCTTTCTTCATCTCAGATTGTTGTCTGTATCCTCTGGGACAAAAGAGCATCGTCTTTAGGCCACATGGGTTTGGACGGCTCTACAATTTGTCCCTCTCCTCCTTCCCTTCCTCCTGGCATGCATAAGCTCACTCATCTGATATGATCACAGAGAATCTCCAGGGTCCCTCAAATGTTCCTGTTCTTTGTTTTCACGGATGCTCGTATGATTTGTCATATACATATCTTCCTTCCCTCATCCCTTCACAGCAGACAGGGTGTAAATGAAGCTGTAGTAAATATACACATGTGGGCTCCTGGGTGGCTCAGTCAGTTAAGCATCTGACTCTTGATTTCGGCTCAGGTCATGATCTCAGCATTGTGGGATCAAGCCCCGTGTTGGGATCTGTGCTCAGCGTGGAGTTTCCTTGAGATTCTCTCCCTCCCACTGTCCCTCCCTTTGCTTGTGCTCTCTGAATAAATAAATAACCCAGAGAACAAATAATCCAATCAAGAAATGGGCAGAAGACACGAACAGACATTTCTGCAAAGAAGATATCCAAATGGCCAACAGACACATGAAAAAGTGCTCAACATCACTTGGCATCAGGGAAATCCAAATCAAAACCACAATGAGATACCACCTCACCACCAGTCAGAATGGCTAAAATTAACAAGTCAGGAAACAACAGATGTTGGCAAGGATGCAGAGAAAGGGGAACCCTCCTACATTGTTGGTAGGAATGCAAGCTGGTGCAGCCACTCCGGAAAACAGTATGGAGGTTCCTCAAAAAGTTGAAAATAGAGCTACCATACGATCCAGCAATTGCACTACTGGGTATTTACCCCAAAGATACAAATGTAGGGATCTAAAGGGGCACCTGCACCCCGATGTTTATAGCAGCAATGTCCATAATAGCCAAACTGTGGAAAGAGCAAAGATGTCCATCAACAGATGAATGGATAAAGAAGAAGTGGTATATATATACAATGGAATATTATGCAGCCATCAAAAAATTGAAATCTTGCCATTTGCAATGACATGGATGGAACTAGAGGGTATTATGCTAAGCAAAATAGGTCAATCAGAGAAAGACATGTATCATATGATCTCACTGATATGAGGAATTTGAGAAACAAGACAGAGGATCATAGGGGAAGGAAGGGAAAAATGAAACAAGACGAAACCAGAGAGGGAGACAAACCATAAGAGACTCTTAATCTCAGGAAACAAACTGAGGGTTGCTGGAGTAGAGGGGGGTGGGAGGGATGGGGTGGCTGGGCGATGGACATCGGGGAGGGTATGTGCTATGGTGAGTGCTGTGAAGTGTGCAAGACTGTTGAATCACAGACCTGTACCCCTGAAACAAATAATACATTGTATGTGAATAAAATAAATAAATACATAAACAAATAAATATCTTTTAAAAAATATACACATGTTAAGCACAAGCTCTAGCTCAGTATTCTCATGAGTATGAGATCTGGGAGGGCTTGTTGAAACACTGTATTTCTGATTAAGCAGGTGTGACGGGGGCCAGAGGAACTGCATTTCTAACAAGCCCCAGGCAATGCCCAGGCTGTTGGCCTCTGGGCCACCGTTTGAGGGGCCAAGTCTAATGGCCCCCAAGGTGTAGACCCCACAGCAGAAGTAGCAGTAGCAGCAACAGTGAATTTGTTAGAATCACAGGCTTTCAGACTCCATCTCAGAGGTGTTGAGTCAGGATTTGTGTTTTTAAACAGGTTCCCAGGATATTCAATTGCACATGAAAAAGAGGCACAGGGATAGGTACGAGCAAGAAAGACAGGGGCTTTTGAAGGCAACTAAGAGGCACGTTGAGCTGAGAGGCTCTGGCTATCCTCCTTTCGCAGGTACCTGGCCAAGTCACCATGTCCTAAGCACCTGAGGGAGGGGATGCATTTCCAGGAGTAGAGAAGCAATTTGCTAGGTCTGAGGCATAAAATCAGAATGCTGGGATATATTAATTTACAAAGAAAAATAAAAATGGTGAGAGAGGAGGCATAGGGCCACCTACGGGTTGCCTCCCAGAGAAGGCAGGTGACATGGGAAATGCATTCAGCCGCAGCAGGTGCACAGATGGGCAAGGGCTCTAGCAGTGAGGACCTTCTGCGTGAAGGGGAAGTTCTAGGGCATACTCTTTGCTGCTTTCCACCGGGATGGGAACAGGCAGTCTTTGCTCTCTGACTCTGTTACTTTAAACATTCTTTAGAGAGGTGAATACTTCAGTTAGGTCACCCATGATGCCTTTTTAAAAAATGATTTTGTATATTTCTGCTCTGACTCCTTATTTCAAAGTTTAACTATTAGTGGACAGTTCTGTTTCCTTTAATTCAAAGTTCCTTGCATTTACCAGACAGCAGGTTTTGTATGATCCTCACAGATTGCTCAGTGATATTTTATGTAATTCGGGCTTTTTTTTCCTCACTCAAAACAAGCTGATAAAATAGAAATTATTATCATTACTTTTCAAACAAAACATTGAAGCCAGAGATGTTGTTGTGAGTTGAATTGTGTGTCCTAAAGTGCTATGTTGACATTCTAAACCCCCGGTACTTGTCCTTGTGACCTTATTTGGAAATAGGATCTTTGCAGATGTAATCAAGTTATGATGAGGTCACTAGGGTGGGCCCTTACTCCAGTAGGACCACTGTCCTTATAAGAAGAGGAGAATGCCAGGTGAAGACAGAGACACGCAGGGAGGACCCCATGTGAGGACAGAGGCAGAGACTGGGCTGATGCATCTGCAAGTCAAGGGATGCCAAGGATTGAAGACCACACCAGAAGTTAGGATGTGTTGAGGAAGGGTTCCACCAGAGTCTTAGAGGGAACACAGCCCTGCTGACACCTTGATTTTGGTGATACCTTGATGACACCAGAAATGTGAGTGTGTGAGAGGATAACTTCATTTTTTTAAATCCATCTAGTTTCTGTTTTTTTTTTCTTTTTTTTTTTTTTGAGAGAAAGAGGGCCATTGGGGTTGGGGGGAGGGGCAGAAGGAGAGGGAGAGAGAGAATCTCAAGCAGGCTCCACGTGCAGCATGGAGCCCAATAGGGCTCCATCTCAGGACCCTGAGATCACGACCTGAGCTGAAATCAAGAGTCAGACGCTTAACCCACTGAGCCACCCAGGTGTCCATAGTTTGTGGTATTTTGTTAGGGCAGCCCTAGGAAACCAGGGTTTTTTTCTCATGCTGAAAGTTGTCCAGGTTGGTGGTACAGGCAGACTCTGGTGGGACCCCTCCCAGATCCCTCAGTCCTTCAGTGTGCACTGATCATGTCAGCCAGCAGACACCTGTACCCCTCCACCTGGCCACTTTCTCTGGCTCTTGAAGCAGGCAGGTTAGATGTGCTGAGAAGTGAACAGCTCCAGAAGCTGCCTTCAGCCAACAGTGGAGGGGAACTGCAGTGCACAGCTTTGGGCCCGGGCGCATCCACAGTCTCCCACGGGTCCTCCATGGTCACCCACAGTGCTTACCTGCTCATCAACTCACTCTGCCTCGGCCCCTCCCCTTGCCAGTCTCGCTTCCTCTTTCCCTAAAGGTGTTTCCTAGGCCCACCTGCAAATACATACCTTTACCTTCCATCAGGGAAGCCTCTGGGGAAGGCCAGCCTCAAGCAGATTTAGACTGACTCCTTCCTGTCTGTGGTCTTTCCAGTCCAGCACTTACAGGAAATAGGCGATGATATTTTCCTTCTTTGATTTTCCCCAAACACTGAGCATAAAATTGGCAAAATACTTAACAGATTTTAAAATTCACAAGTCTGTGTTCCCTTAGGATTTGTCACAAAACCCTCCAGGAGCTGGGAGAGGAGTGGGCAATGCTGTGAATCACAGGGTGAAATTACATGGGTGGTGTCTGATACCTGTCAGGCCCATGCTGAGTGCCTTACCCACGTTATGTTGTTAAATCTCCAGGATGGGTCTGTGTGTGAGTTATTCCAGCTCAGGTTGGCCTTTGACATGGAGCCAAACCTCTCTGAGGTCAAGCATCATATCTAACTCACTAAAAAGGCTGAGAAAATTCCCACTTACAAGATACTCTTCAGGGAAGAAGGGAGGGGCAGGAGGGTGGCGGTGCCTTCAAGATGCTGTTTTCCTTAAGCTCTCATGATGCTTTATGCTTCCTAAGTGCTCAAAGAAGGTGTGATAGAGGGATTGAACAATTGGCAAACAGGGGAAAATCAATCTTGTGGGGCTTAAAGATGATACATTTGGGGGATGCTTGTTATTGTAGTAAAATATACACAAGATAAAATTTACTATTTTAGCCATTTAAATGTACAATTCATTGGCATTGAAAACATTCACAATATTGTGTCACTGTGGCTGTCCGTGATGGTTCATTTTATATGTCAACTGGACTGGGCTCAGGGATGATGCCCAGACAACTGGTTAAACATTAATTCTGGGTGTGTCTGTGAGCGTGTTTCTGGAAGAGATTAGCATTTGATTTGGTAGACTGAGTAAAGAGATCCGCCCTCACCAATGTGGGTGGCATTACCAATTCACTTGGGTCTGAATGGAACAAAAAGGCAAAGAAAGGGAGAATTCTTTCTTCTTGAGCTGGGGCATCCACCTTCTGTTGTCTTCAGACACCAGGGCCCCTGGTTTTTGGGCCTTCAGACTCTGGGATTCCCACCAGTGGCTGCCTGGTTCTCAGGCCTTTGGACTTGAACTGAATTATACCACCAGCTTGTCTCGTTCTCCAGCTTGCAGATGGCATATTGTGGGACTTGGCCTTCATAACTGTGTGAGCCAATTCCTATGCGAAATCTCCTCTTATATATAGCTATATATATCCTATTGGTTCTGTTTCTCTGGAGAACTCTGACTAATACACTATTTCCAGAATTTTTTCATCACTCCAGACATCACTCTAAAGTTAAGAATTTCAAAAATTTTACCTTTACATATATATATATACATATACATATATATATATATACATATACATATACATATATATATATATATATATATATATGACTTCATTTATTTATTTGAGAGAGAGAGAGAGAGCCAGCAAGCTGGTGGGGTGGGTAGGATGCAGAGGGAGAGAGAGAATCCCAAGCAAATTCTGCATTTAGCATGGAGCCCGACATGGGGGCTCGGTCTCACAACCCTGAGATCATGACCTTAGTCAAAACGAGTCAGGTGCTTCACTGACTGAACCACCCGGGTGCCCCTATCTTTGCATATATTTTAAGAAGAACATTCTGCTACCTTCAGTATATGGTGATGCCGGCCTTCTTGTTTACAAGATGGCGGCATCAGCATTGTATGATCGTATTGCCAAGGCTTCTTTCTCAGAACCTGTGCAGTGAAGGGTCTTGGATCTTAAATTTCATTAGCTTCATGATAAACCCATCTCTGTGTATTTATATCTAAGAACACTACTTTTTTATTTGCTGAAAATCGCTGAAGTTCTGATCTTACAAATAAAGTAAAAAAATGGAAGAGTTATGTTTGGTGTTCCTGGGACCAACATACCGATTGGGTCTTTGCATTTCAGCCCATCTTCCCATTGTGTTTGGGTTAACATCATTTGTTGATGGGCTTTTCCTCACTGTCTTAGACCCAGTCAGGAGGGACCCTTGCTTTAAGACGTGTGCTTTTGAGGGCGCCATGCCTGCTGTGGTCCAGAGACTAAGCCTTTTTGTCTAGATTACTCTTCAGGTAGCCAGGGCCCTAAAATTTCTTTCCAAAGGGTCATAAAAGTTTGCTTTCAGGGCCCCCATATGCCTCCTCCTGAGGTCTACCCTTCCAAAGGTGTGCGTACCCTGAGGCCCAGGGTGTGGCCAAAGGTGACTGGAGTATGGGAGAATGTGGATGAAAATTAAACTTGCAGGCTAGTGTCCAAAGCTGTTTTCTCAGGACACCTTACCCATAGGATAGAGCTAGGGAATGAGAAAGGAAGAGGGCCAACCCATAGATCTGGGACTGGAGTTGGCTCTCCTTGTACCACTATGTTCCAACATGATGCTCCAAAAGGAGTCCAAACATTCAAAATAGCAATTTGGCTTTTCAGATTATTTTGATGGAATAATATTTTCCAAGATATAAGGATAGAACATACTTTATGTAGTGGTTTGTAGCTTATCACTTTTCAGTACTTAGGCATATGGTATGTGGGCCATTGTTACTATTTTGCCCTAGTCTCGTAAGTAGTAGGAATGGTCCTGCTGTTTTCTTCTCTCGCTCAGTTTGTTAAACACAACCTCATTAGGCCAAATACCTGGACACATATGAATTAAACTCATGAACAGGATCTTGTTTACTTAATAAGAATCCTGTTGTCAGGCAATCTCAGGGTTGGTTGAACAACTTGGATAGCGTCAAAGGCTCAGGCATTTCCTTCCTTCTCATCTGTCATCTTCAGAATAGAGGTGTCTGTCCTCATGTCACAGGATGGCTGACTGAGCTCTAAATATCACAGTGTCCGATGATAGTGCTCTGAGCTGAAGTAAGGAGGCATCAAGCAGGTTTTCTTCTAATATCTCCTATTCAATGTGAAAAGTCTTACCTAAATGCCCCAGCAGAATTCTCCAGCCATCTTATTGGCTAGAACTTGTTACATTATCTACTTCTAGACAAATTACAGGTGAAATGGAATGGGTTTAGACCAAATAGGATTTGTCCCCTGGGGGGTTGGGCACATTACCACCAGAACATAAAAATTCAGGCTCCTTTCAGCAAAAAAAACAGCGAGAACTTGCCTTAGGCTGGTAAACCATAACAACAGAGAGAGAGAATAGTTACTTTTCATAGAATTATAAAGCAAGATAAGTTACTAGGAAGTGAAGAAGGAAAGGAAATTTGTCACAGGATAAAAAAGACAGCCACAGCCAAACTTGTAATAAGCAGATTGCAAGAAGAGAAGGTTCAAATGAAGTTCGGTGGGCCTTCATTATAAATGGTGAATGATTAACGACTTTGAATTTCCTTAAATTTATGGCTTGTATTTGTTACATAACACATCACTAATAAATAACGTCTGAGGGATTAATATTGCTCTTCTCCATCAATATTTTCATGATGTTGTTTTATCAGAATTAACAGTTGCCAGGAGAAAAATCAACTCTAAATCCTTCATTGCTCATGAAGTAAAATGACTTCATCAGCTCATCCTAGAATAAATGAAGAAGAGTCTTGAGTCACCATTGAAAATCCTGATGAAGCATTCAACTTCTGACATTCCAAGAAGAAGCACCTGGGTTTGACTTCCCTTTTGTCTTATCTGGGGGATGAGCATAGATGTATGTAGGGAAAGGGTATAGAAGCCAACAAAGGGCCATACATCCAAAGGCTGCTCAAGTGTTTGTCTGACCCTGAGGTATTTCTTACGTTGACCTGTCACTTGCCTGCCACTTAAAGTTTAAATCCCCGTGGCAGCAGGCCTATGGTGTCCTTTTTTTATGCAAAGAATAAGGCATTTATACGACCCATAAATATTTTGACCTATAGATACCACATATATAACAAATGGCCTGGAGGTTAGAATTACATCTTGGTGGCTACATTTCTACCCTGTCATGCTAAGTGTCATTTTGGGTTTGGAAGGGGCTACAGATCAATGATAGAAGTGATCTCTGCTTCTGGAAGTGACATGTGGGGCTGACATCTCTATGGTAGATAATTCGCTGTGTGTTGATAATTCACAGTATGGTGGCCAAATTCTGAGAACAAGCATCTCCCCAGACACAGAAGTGGAACCTGCCAATTTCTTAAGGGCCAGGGCTGCGGAATTGGCATGGTGTCCTCCCTGCTTCATTCTGTTTGTGAGGCAGAGAGCCTGGATTCAAGCAAAAGGGCTAGGGACATAGACTCCACCTCTTGATGGGAGGAGTATCAAAGAATTAGGGGGGCATATTTTAAAAACAACCACATCATCTCGAATGTCATCTCCTCCAAGAGGCCATCCCTGGCCATGTCTTTTTAAGAAGCCCTGCCCTCCCCACGATCACTGTCTGTCACAATATCTCTTGGATTTTCTTCGTAGCACAATTACCTAGACTTTCTCTGTGAATGTAGTAATTTAAGTGCATAATTGTAATGTCACTCCCTGCCAAGTATGTATTTTCCGGGAGAGCAAGAATGTTAGGGATGTTGTTCACAGCTACCCCCCTCCCCCCACGTAGCATATTAAGGGCCTCATAAACATTAGAGTTGGTACACAGTAAGTATTTGTTGAGTACATGAAATTGTTATCAGTGAATTCTTCCAACAGATCAAAACAGGGATGTATCTCATACCCACCATTCATACTTGTCCCCTAGCTTTCTTTTATAATCTGGTGCTCTTATGAATGTGGCCACTCCTAGACCTGAGGATCCAGCTAGTTATCACAGACTTAAGCTGTGAAGCTGTAACTCGAAGCTGCCTTGGATCAGTAGGAGTGTGGCTGATTGTAGCCTTATGGAAATGCACCAAATACCCTATCACACAAATTCCCAGCTCTGACATGAAAAAATTGGATTAGGAAATAGCTAAAGAAGAGATACTCATGAAGGCGTAGTTTTCTGAGGTGCAGAGAAGAAAATGTCTCTGTATTTGTTACTGTCCGTGGTTATAGTTACTGGGAAGCAAACAGTAACGGCACAGCTGTAATTCTGAGAAAATGGGCTGAGGGACTTATTGCCTGTTGGTTCAGAGCCTGCAAATCTGTTTTCCAAAGTGCAGCTGGGATAAAGCTACGAATAACGTGCAGCTTTTTTACCTTCTCCCCGGTCCTTTATCAGGTCCCAGGAGGAGCAAGCTGAGTGGGGAGGGGAATAAGAAGAGCTCATGCACCAGATTCTGTGCGTTGCAGGCTGGGGAGCTGCAAGATGGATATTCACCAGACTTCAGTTTTCATCTTAAATTAATGATGCATCCCATTAATGAGGGCAGACCTCACCATGATTGTGCATCTCTATTTCTTTTTGGAAGAAAATAAAGTCAATTAAAATCATTGCCTTTCAGAGGAGAAGCAATTCACACAGTCTTTTATTAGTAACACAATAGTGTTGTTTTCCTTTGTTACCAAGACAGCAATTAACAGGTTTCTAATGGCACAAAGGTGGGTGACAAGTAAAACAGGCTATTAGGAAGGTGGCTGCTTTCAGATCTCTAAATAGAGTGGAAGGCTTGAAGGATTTAAAAAGAAAATAAAATATATGCTCTATACTGTTGGACTCTTCACATGAATTTGTCGACCTGCTTCTAGTCACAGGCCTTAAGTTGTTTAGTTGAATGGTATTTTCCTGGTGCATGTCAAGGACTAAAATAACATAAAGCAAATTTTTAAGTCATTTCTGGAAAGTAAGGAGTGGTTTTAGAAAATTTGATAGCTCTAGGATTCCAGGTGGGAGTTTCGGTGGTTATTTTTATATGTGGTATATTTTAATTCCTATTATTTTTATTTTTGATTCTATTTATGTATTATAAATAGTTTTTTTCCCTGTCTTGTTTATAAAGTAACAAGTTTGGCTTCAGGAGAAGGTGAAAAGAAATACCTTGTTGGAAGTTAGTGACATTTTCCTCAAGAAGTCCCCGTGAGACTAAAGAAAGTGGAATTCAAAGAGGAGTAACATAGCATGTGACCAAGATCAGTGAGAAAAATAGAAAAGGACCACATGTCTTCTGATAGGGACAGAGTAGGGAGAAAAGTCAGTACAGAAACCTTATATGATCAACACAGAACTCTTCATCTTTCCTTTCATCTTAAAATTGCTTTTCTCTCAACTCCCCCAACACGCTCCTAAAATGTCACCATTCTTCCAGTTTACCAGGCTGGAATTTTCTACTTTTGATTCCTTCTATTTTCTTGTATTTTATTTTCTTGTCTTTCCCTAAGATTAGACCTCTAGATGGGCCATTTATTTCTGTCTTTTATTCTCCTTTTTTTTTTTTTAAGATTTTATTTATTTATTTGACAGAGAGAGACGCAGCGAGAGAGGAAACACAAGCAGGGGGTAGTGCGAGAGGGAGAAGAAGGCTTCCCACTGAGCAGGGAGCCCTATTTGGGCTCCATTCCAGGACCCTGGGATCATGACCTGAGCTGAAGGCAGACGCTTAATGACTGAGCCACCCAGGCGCCCGTTTTTCTCATACTCAGACTTTTCTGTTGTTGTTTTCAGTGTTTGTATTTCCAGCTTGGAGTGAATGTTTGGTTTAGTTATGGATCTACTGAGCTTGTATATAATATCCAGGATGGAATTTTCACCTGATGGGTGTAAATATGGGGTTGGAATTCAGGAGAAATCTCAAGGAGATCCAAATTTGAAACCCACCCATGAAAAGACACAATGGAGGGTTTCAACTGAACTGGATGGAGCTAGAGACAGATTAGGTTCAAGAGCCTGTCCTTGAGCCTACAGGGAGGCATTCGGGGAAAGAACACAGGGCAATACCTGCAAAGCAAAGAAGACCCGCGCTTGAAAGAATTGTCAAATATTGTAAAGACATTCAAGAAGGATTAAAAGTGGGCGCCTGGGTGGCTCAGTCGGTTAAGTGGCTGCCTTCGGCTCAGGTCATGATCCCAGGGTCCTGGGATCGAGCCCCACATCGGGCTCCTTGCTCCGCGGGAAGCCTGCTTCTCCCTCTCCCACTCCCCCTGCTTGTGTTCCTGCTCTCGCTGTGTCTCTCTGTCAAATAAATAAATAAAATCTTAAAAAAAAAAAAAAAAAAGAAGGATTAAAAGTGGGAGCAGCTCGTTGAGCGTGGCATTTAGGAGGGGACTTTTCAGATTTAATAGAGTCTTAATGAAAACAATTGGAATAGGAGCAAAGAGTGACTTGTAGTGATGAAGTTTAAATGGGGATAAATGTCTTCAAAATGGGTCTGAAAGCTTCTCAAGTCATACTCACCTTTTCTGTTGTCTTGGTTTGGGTTTCCCTGCTCCCCTCTCTAGACAGAGCCCAAGGGAAGGGCTTGAGGGCAGGTAGTTTATTGTGGAAAGTGATCCTAAGGAACAGGAGTGGGGTCTGGGGAAGAGGGAGACAGAAGGTGAGAAGGGGATGGGAGGTTGTGTTACAGAGCCCATCAAGCCGAAGCTCTTTGTACCTCAGGGCTAGAAAGTGGAGTAAATGTTAGGCTAGCTCCCTACTTCTCCTTATGTCTTCCAAATCCCAATGTTTTTGAAGCATTTGCTTCAGTGTTGTTGGAGAAACATCTGAATACCCTCTCCTCTCCCTGAGAACTTCATAGACAATCCCCACCCAATTCTAATGATGATTTCAGCTCCCAAATGCTTGCTCACCTGCTCGCCTCTCTTTACCGTTCAAAGCTTACAGAGTAACTTTTATTTGACTCATCGGGAAAGGAAGGCTCCCTGCTTCTTGAGGTCACTTGGTTTATTACTTCCAACCCCCGCCCCCTCATTGGATGCAGGTCTTTGGACACAAAAGCCAGGATGTCTTTCAGACAACATCTATGTGTTTATCATCTAAGACATCTCCCCACCAAAACACAGACACACATGCACACCCGTACCCAAGCCTGTGAAGCCAGTGGATAAATACTCCCCTCTTCTCTCCTCCTGAGGGCAGTCAGAGGGGCTTCTATGCTGCAACTCATGAGGTCTCTGGCCGGATGGAGCCATACAATCAGATAACATGCCCTTGGCCTGGCCTCCCCTCCTTCTCTATCTTACTCTGGGAGTACTGAATGAGAGAAGTGAAGGGGAACATAGAGAAAACCAATAAATGAGTATCTCCAAGTAATGATATTCGACTCTTAATATCTTCAAATGGATACATACTTGAATGGGAGAAAGGAGGACAATAAAATAAGAAAAACCCCTCAGTTGGTATTTTCAAATATCATCCAGCCACAAAAGTTTTATTTTTTCATCTTGGCTTGACTGTAATAAGCTGTACATTCGTTGAAATTAGGCACTATATACTACCCATATTTGATCCCCTTATTTTGCCTAATACACTGGGCTTATGGTCATAGCTGCTGTTCTCGCACATTGGTTACATCGTTGGCTCTGAAACTTTGTTAAATCTGAGGAATATATAGGTATTTTCATGTTAAAACATCTGCTAAAACAGGTGAGTACCTTTATTCTGCTTGGGGAGAGATGCTGCATCGGTAAGAACTCCTTAGGTAGTCGCCAGCCACAAGAACAAAAAGGAATAGCAAATTGCTCTGTGGGCGAAAATTGGCTGCCCTGCCCCTGGGCTTAACCACTTTTCTCCTTAGGACCTCGGAGGTGAGGTGCGAGTAAGTGTCACACATCAGTGTTTGTGCTCTGGGCTTGCTTTTGTTTTCCAGTCCTCTAGAGGGGTTTACCAACTTGAATGGCCCACATTTCTCATCTCAGCCTAATCTCCCGACTTCTCCACCAGAGTAAAACCCTTGACCCTGATTTCCTTTATAGCCTTTCATGGTAGGTACTCCTTGTATGGTCAGGTGTAGCTGTTTATGCTATAAATCCTTTCCTGCTGACCTTATCAGAAAACTGTGATTCATTTAGTGTGTAAGAAATGCCAAATGCCAGGACACACACACACAATTCTCAGTGCCTTCTTTTTATTCTCCTAAAGTTAGGATCACTTGTTAATGTTCTCGGAAAGTCTGTCTTTCTTTTAAGATTTTATTTGTTTATTTAGAGAGTGGGGGGAGGAGCAGCAGGAGAAGGAGACAGAGAATCCCAAGCAGACTCCATGCTCAGCACAGAGCCCACGCAGGGCTCCGTTTTATGACCCTGAGATCTTGACCTCAGCGGAAATCAAGAGTTGGACACTTAACTGAGCCACCCAGGCGGCCCTCTCAGAAAGTCTTTCTAATTTAGCCTGGGTTGTTGTCTATCATTTCATAGATTTTTGTGAAATGAACAATTCTCTGTTACATGATAACTGGGACAGACTGAATACTCTTGGTTATTTCCACTTTGTCTTCATTTCCAGAGATTAATGTCACTGAAGTGGACATTGAGCAATGGTTTAGTCCAACCCTCTGTTCCCATTTGGACAGCAGGTAAAGCACCCACACTTAATGGTTTTCCTTTTTAGTAGCAAGGATATAGTTCAGGGATTTAGTTAATGTATAGTGTATTTAAAAAAAAAGTCCCCAATTAACCTCAAATCTGGACAGACATTCAATGAGGATTCTATATGAAGGAGATCTTTCATACCTTATTTTTGACAGAACCTACCAGTAACCTGCATAAAGGTTCTACAGGCTGTTCTTGGGAATAAGAGAAGGAGGAAGAAAAGGTAGTCCATTCTCCCCCCCACACCCTGTTTGCTGCAAATGCTTGAGAGATTTAAAAGTAACTGGATATTTCAATTCCTAAGAAAGGGCACAGGTGCTTCTCAATGCATTTGTCTAGGAGCTTTTTTATCAAGTTGTGGCATGAATGAACATTTGTTAAACTGTTATTCTCTTGGTTCTGCTACTAACAAACTCCCTGGCTCAAGGACTCAGTTAGACGTCGCTTTTGCCCAATTCTCCCTATGGGCCAGGGGGTCTTATTTATGGCATGACTTCTGGGTATCTTACTGGGAAACCAGTTTCTAGTAAGATGATACTCGGCCCCACTGAGGTGATAGGAATTGTCTAGGCAAAAATATCCTTCCCCTAAAAATCTCTCATATTCCAAAAGAATATTCTCACATAATACATGACATAACAAAGAATATTCCCACATAGTATATGACATAACAGCTTCTGATACAACCATGGAAGGGTCCCCATCACTGTAAGCAAACATTAATGATGTGTCTTTGGGGGGTGGTTTTGTGTTTCCCTCTCAGACTCCTAAGAGTAGGCTAGATCACATTGTGGGAGGCATAGCATTGCTGGGGTTCTCCATTGCAGGCACTGGGAGAGACTTTGTCCTGGCTAATGATATCAACAGGTTCTAGAATCCCTTGAGGGAAAAGAACATTGCATTCTTTTGTAATTCCTAGAATGTATTTTTCTTTTTAAAGATTTTATTTATTTATTTGACAGAGAGAGACAGAGTGAGAGAAAAAACACAAGCAAGGGGAGTGAGAGAGGGAGAAGCAGGCCTCCTGTGGAGCAGGGAGCCTGATGTGGGGCTCCATCCCAGGACCTGAGCCGAAGGCAGACGCTTAATGACTGAGCCACCCAGGCACCCCCTCGAATGTATTTTTCATGTAGATATTCAACAAGTGTCCCTAGGAGTGACAGGGTGAATGCAGAGAAAAAATAAATTATCCATGGGAGGGGCTGGCCATACTAATTAGAAACTTCTTTTTTTTTTTTAAAGATTTTATTTATTTTTTGAGAGAGAGAGAGAATGAGAGAGAGAGAGCATGAGAGGGAGAAGGGTCAGAGGGAGAAGCAGACTCCCCGCTGAGCAGGGAGCCCAATGTGGGACTCGATCCCGGGACTCCAGGATCATGACCTGAGCCGAAGGCAGTCGCTTAACCAACTGAGCCACCCAGGCGCCCTAATTAGAAACTTCTTATGTTAGTCAAGACTTTGTGGCTGGAAGTGATAGAAACTGAATGCAAGTTAGGAATTCGATCACTCAATTAGGAGATCAAGGAGAGGGACTGGCCTTAGGAACTTCTGGAGAGACCAACAGAGATTCTTGTGCCCTGCAGGGAGAGATGCAAAATGGGACAACCACTTTGGAAAACAGCTTTACTGTTTCTCATACAGTTAAATATATCTTTACCATATGAACAAGAAATGCTACTCCTAAATATTTACCCAAATTGGATGAAAACCTGTGTATGTAGATATTTTTAGAAGCTTTTTCATAATTGCCCCAAACTGGAAACAAATGTTCCTCAACAGGGGAAAGGTTTATCCATGCAATGGAATACTACTCAGCAATAGAAAGGAACAGACTGCTGATTAAAAGTAGCATTGGTATTTGTATGCATACTTGACTGGAAAATCTCACATGCATTGTACTAAGCGGAGGAAATAAGACCCCAGATACCACATAGTGTATGATTCCATTTATATGACAGTTTTGCAAAGGGAAAACTGTAGTGACAAATAAAACATCCATGGCTGCCAGGATGTGGAATGAAGGGTGACTGCAGACAGACACTGGGTGATGAACTATCCCATGTCCTGATGGTGATGGTGGACGGACAACTGACTACACTTGCCAACTCACAGAACAACAAAATTAAACTAGATAAAGTTAAATAATAATAAAAAAAAAGGACTCCCTCACCTTCTCTCTCTCCTTCTTTCTAGCCCAGGATGTGAATGAGTCTACTAGCTCTCTCTGTCTCTCTTGTGATTCTTACTGGGCTCATTCT
This sequence comes from Zalophus californianus, assembly GCF_009762305.2. Classification (NCBI taxonomy): domain Eukaryota; kingdom Metazoa; phylum Chordata; class Mammalia; order Carnivora; family Otariidae; genus Zalophus; species Zalophus californianus. The sequence continues at coordinate 102,408,591 of NC_045602.1, read as the reverse complement.
CCTAATACATATGGTTTCTTCTGTGTGTGGGTGTATTACACCCAGGCATAGGCTCCTGTCCATTCCGCTTAGTAACTTCAGAGAAGAGGGGACACGTCTCTAAATATGTGCAGATAAAATCCTGGGAAGGGACTCCCTTGGCCCATTTTGGGTCAAGTGAAAATCTCTTGGCCAATCATTTTGACCAGACTGATGGACTGCTGCTTTTGGAAATCCTGTGGCCACGGATGTGGGGAACAGTGATGAACAGCTTCCCTAGTGTCACATGGAATGAAGAGTGAGCCTATCCCCCAAACTGTGAGGTGGTCTCCCTTGAGCGGGGAAAGAATACTGGGCAGACCAAAAAAGCAGAGACCACTCTTGTACAGGTTGTCCATTTGCAGGGTGCTGGGAGACCAAGAATTGGGGACTTTAATGCAATCAGTTACCACAGGCTGTTACAGTCAGGCATCCAAATCTGTCACGTTAGCCACGTAGAGTCACTGGGGACGTTGAGACAGAGAGGTTCCTAATTGCTTAGAATAGTTATGTCCTTGTTGTTGTTCCTGTTGCTATTGTTGTACCTGTGATATCTATATATATATATACCTAGATATATATAGATATCTATATTTATATGCATATAAATATATAAATATATGTATATATATTTATATATATATAAATAAATATAAAGATATAAATATATATCTATATAGATATATATATTTTCTTTTTCTGGATCACAATTTCTCTAAGAATCTATCTATATATATATATATATATTTTCTTTTTCTGGATCACAAATTCTTCTAAGAATCTAATGAGAGCTTTAGATCAATGCCCTTGAAAAATGGAGGTGGCATGAGGTCCCATCTGCATTCCCCCTGTCTGCCCCCCAGTTCATGAATTTCAAGAAAAGATCGTGATTCTCTAACATTAGCCTGTAGTATATTCCCCCAGAGGGCTTATAAAAGATTTCTGTGTCCTGCCCCAGAGTTTCTGATTCACTAGAGCTGGGGAGGGACTGAGAGTCTGCATTTTTAACAAGTTAACAAATTCCCAGGTGATGTGGACACTGCTGGTCCAGGGACCAGAAACGGCAAACCATTGCTCTCAACTGTACACTAGTCGTTCTGTCTCTAGGTTGGCTATATCACACGTATCCGATTCTGCAGTTTTTCCAGAGGGAGATGTAGCCACTCAAGAGTCTCAATTTGTGTTTATGATAACTGCTGCACTCTTGATGCCTCTATTAGGGCACCATTGGGAGGAAAACAGCAATGTTAAATAGCTCCTCATGTATTGATTCATATCTTGCAACTGAACTATTTAAAACATGAACAATGTTCTTCCAGGGGATTGACGGATATTAGACATTGGCCTTTAAAATCACTTAAAAATGTTAACATTTATTGTAAAAAGAGGCTGCCTTTATAAGAGTCATTTGTATGCTTTTAGTTCTCCCACTAGAAAAAAAACACCTAATAATTCATATTCATATATTTTTACATGGTAAAGACCAGACTCTATAAACAATTTTATTCTTGTTTTTGCTTAATACTCTAGGTGTTTCCTCACACCGTTCCAACCTCTTTAAAAACAGGATTTCTTGGGGCACCTGGGTGGCTCAGTCAGTTGGGCATCCGACTCTTGATTTTGGCTCGAGTCTTGATCTTGGTGTCGTGAGTTTGAGCCCCACATTGGTTCCATGCTGGGTGTGGATCCTGCTTAAGATAAAACAAATAAAAAACAACCAGGGATTTCTCATTGGAGGCACAACTCTGTCATAGGGATGTCTCAGAATTTGCAAAAAATTCCCATGTTTTGCTGTGATCAATGAAATTTCTGATTTCCAAAGTTGAGAATTATAAATAATGGTCTGATCATGCCCTTCAAAAATAAACTGATGGTCTCCCTCAAGTTTAGACTTTAGTGCTATTTTGCCATTTCTGCTGTTGCAATGAATGGATCAAGGAATCTAAATTGTTAAAGCTTTTCTTCATTCTTCACAAATGCCAAACCAAATTAGACAGTTTATCCAGGCAACCTGGCCTGAGACATTTGTGTAGGGTTTTAAGTTCTGAATGAATGCAGACATTACAGACAAATTGCCAATACGTGGTCACTCTTCAACTTCTTTATTCATATCTTGCACTTCCTTCCAGTTTCTAGCCATTTTGCTTTTATTTAAAACCTAAAAGGCAACCTATTAGTCAAGCACACGGAAATGTAGAGGCCCTGGAAATGATTGTGTGACCTGAGGATAAAGATTCCCTTATGCCCTTTCCAGCGGGGGTGGGCCACACATGAGTTTACAGAGCATTTGTGGCTGTGACAATCTGGAAGGTGTTCTGACCCTCAAGGATCTAATTCACTGCAATTCCACTGTCTCTTGCAATCCAGACTTCTCTCTAATGGAAGGCCATTCTCCCCCAACTTTCTTCTAATTCCATGGCCTGTGAGGTCATTTTGTTATCTTTTTCACCCCCATTGTAGATCCATTTCTGAAGGCAGTTGACTCTGAGACTCAGATTTCCATGCAGGAATTCTTTTGGGGAGTTCTCTTGGGATCCTATGTGGGAGAGTGAAAGAGGCAGATTGGACCTGGGGAGAATCTGGGCTGTGATTCACTTGTCACAGAGGACTCATCTGACCTAAGCTGGGGTAGCCCTGTGTCTCAAGTTGGGGCATGCATTTGGGCCTTCGTACTCTGATATGGCATTCATTGCATGCAGGCTGTCTCTGGATGGGACATTGACCTTGGTGAGGACTTTCTCAGGGAGGAGCTCAGTTCTGCACCAATAGTAGCTGACAATATTGAAAGCTGGGAGGATGAGGGGCTTTGCGAGATATGCTCTGGCATCCATTATCACCAATGTTGTTACAGGCACAAAGCTCCATTGCTTGGCCAGTTTCCATAAGAAATCTATCCATGCAAAGTATTTAGTGAGTATAATTTAATTGGGTTTTGGAGATTGTAGGGAGTGGTCTTCCCACCGTTTCCTTGGCCCAGTTCCTTCTTGCTCCACTCCCCCAGTTCTGTCCTCCTCTCTCCCTCTCAGAATCCCCCTTCTTCACTGTCCTTCTCTTACGCAAAGCAGAATACGGCCCTTTCTAACCCAGAAGCCAAACGCCAGTCTGAAAGGGGATAGAGCATGAGGGCTTGACCCCTTCCAGTAAACTGGCTTATCTGACACCTCCAATTTGCCTGGCAGACTCAGGCCTTCCCATTTTCATGGCCCAGTAAGGCTTTCTTCTTTCCTTTTAGCATTTTCTTGCAGCACCTACCTCCTTTTGACCCAGGAGTTCAGACCCTTGCCGTCTGGAGGTCCCCCTCCAGCTCATCTCTAACCACACTTTCCTCCCAAGGACACTGAGTCTGCAGGGCCGAGGAATGTGCCTACCCAGAGCCCCTACACCTTCTTTGAGACCAAGTAGCAGGTATCTAGATATATTAGTTTGCTATTGTCACTGCGCCAAATTATAACAAACTGAGTGGCTTAAACCAACTCAGATTTATTGTCTCACAGTCTGGGAGTCAGAAGTCTCAGGTGGGTCTCACTGGACTAAAACCAATGTGTTGGCAGGGCTGGGTTTCTTTCTAGAGGTTCTAGGGTAGAATGTATTTCCTTGCTTTTTTCCAGCTTCTAGAGGCCCCCCTGCATTCCTCATATCCCCTTCTAGCTTCAAAGCCAGGAGTTGTTGGTGAGGCTTTCTCACATTGAAATGCTCTCTTAGACTTCTGCCTCCCTTGTCACTACATAAGGCCCATCTAGATAATTCAGGCTAAGCTTAGTTTAAGGTCAGTTAATAAGCAACCTTAATTTCGTCTGCAACCTTACTTCTCGCCTGTCAAGTGACATAACATGTTCACGAGTTCTGGATATTTGGGTGTGCACATCTTTGAGAGGCCGTCATTTTGCCCACCACACTGGACTCCAGGATCCTCCCCCTAAACAGACGTAAGCTCATCTGGTCTGTCCTCTGATTGCAGACCCATTATCAGTGAAAGCTCCCTAGGGCCGAGGGGAGAAGAGAGGTCACACTGTGGTTACCTTGTTGTCATGAACATTTGAGTCATTATGAAAAGCAAACCCATTACGTTTATTCTGATGTTGCTAGAACATTTCCAGGATACTAAGAACGTATCTCTAGTAAGCCAGGGTACTTGTTCTGAGCCACAAAACCTCATAGCAAACCTCAGTGACTCTCAATCTTGCCACCTGGAAGAGCCACATAATGAGTTTCTCTAAAGTGACAAGTGTCCAGGTAGCCAAAGCAGGAAATAAACGGTTTTGGTGTTAAATGATCAGAAGAGGAGGGGACTGAAGACAGTCTCCAGAGTCTGAGCATCTCCATCTTCTGGCTTTAAGAATTTGATGCCTTTGTTGTTCTGGAAATTAGTTAAAAGTTGATTTGTCGGGTCTTCCCTTTATCCTCAAAACTGACTGCCGTGTCCCAGGTAACTTTGCAAAGCTTGCTGCTGTGTGTGGGTGCAGCCGTGAAGCCCCGGGTTTCACCTTCCTGTCTTTGCTTATTTCATTAGCTTTGCTCTCCTGTGATTCTTTGTGATTGGACTGAGCAGCTCCCAGCATGAAATCTTAACCTTTTTGACCCTTACCCTTCCGTTCCTCCAAGGAAGCCCTTGTTCCCTTATTCTTCAATTTTTGTGGGATGCTTAAAATAAAACACTCTTGGCAGCTGACTGTGTATGAGGGATCCAGCCATGGTCTTGGAGCATTTTCCTGGGAGTGGTGTCGAGGCACCTCTCATGCAGCACACTCAAAGTTAGCAATTAGTTGAGTAAGTGAAAAAAAAAAAATCACGGAAAGCAGGGGGTCATAAAAAGTGATTCATACATGCCTTAAACATTTTTATTTTAGCTTAAAACATATAAATTGGCATTCATTTGCCAATCTTTGATGTAAAGCTAAGGTCTTTTCTCTTAATTGGCGTGGAGTGTGGTCTCTCTTCATAAATCACACTCTTAATGCATCCCTTAAGATCCTCAACTTCAGTTTCTTTACATTGAGGCAAGAATTAAAGTGACTTGCCAAGCCATCTGATTGAATAATCTCCCTCAATTGTTACAATCTCTCCCTGAGCCCTCCTCAGTGTTCTCAGACACACCTAATTCAACAGTTTCTAAACATTTTTACTGGCTTGCTTGCATCAAACTATTCTGAAGAACTCAACTTATTTTTCATGAAAGCATCTCTTCTTGTGCACTCATATTTCATGGATTCCATACACTTAATTTACATAAAATTAATTTGCTTACATAAAACAATCACTATTTGAACTCTAACATATTTGGTAATAAACTTAGCTGAGTCTTGGAAAGCACTGGTAAGTTTCCAAGTCAGAGTAGTGCAACGGTTTAGTAGAGAGAAGCCTTTGAGTGAGGGGTGTGGATGTTTGGGGTTCTGTGGCAGGTGCTGGCTGTGCCCCTCCCTTGGCGCCTTGACCTGCCTTGGATGTCTCCAGCAGCTTTAGGGCCTTCCTCCCTCTAGTGACTAAGGAGAGTCTGAAAGTGCTGGACAGCTAGCCTCCCAAGGAGCCACACTCAATGAATGCGATTCATGAGGGATAGGAGTTGATGGATGAACACTCTGGCTTCCTTGTGCTTCAGCTATGGTTCTGAGACAGATTCTACTCAGTGCCCCCAGGGGCCCATGGAGGCCACCTGCTCATTGATATCCCCTTTATTGGCTTTCTCTCCTACTGGCTTCCCTTTCCCCGTTCCTTCAGGGGTCTTCCCCGTATCACCTCCCAAATTTACACCCAAATTCTCAACTCTAGGTCTTCTTTTGAAGGAACCTACATAAAAAGAAGCACCTGGCAATATACTGTGTAGAGAGAACTGAGAGAATGGACCTGGCAAGTGGATTGAATGGAAGCCACAGAAGAAACCTGCGATTCTGGGAAACTTTTGGTCTCTCCCTCTTCAGACTTGTAAGCAATTTACATCTTCATTTTCTACACACGTGGTGCTTTCTTGAAACCAACGTTTTGCTTTCCTTGTTGCAAACCTTGGGAAGACATGTCTTGGGGGATATGTTGCAAGCTTCGAGCTGCGGCAAGAGTTGACTGGTGTCTTATCACAAGTTGCCTCCCCAGATTCATCTCTTTCATTCTGTTTGCCTTGAATGTTACAAATTGGCTATCCTGGGCCTTCAACATCATCTGTGTCCCAATTTCTGTTTCCCACCCTGATTCTTAGCTCTGCTTCACCTAGCCTTCAATGTACCTGTGGTTCTGGGCCCCTGACTGTAGAAATCCATCACTTAGCTGAGACTCCAGTCTTGGATTTATGCCCTGAAACTTCCAATCCCACTTCCAACTCTCTGTCTTTTCCTCCCCACCCTTCCTCTTACTTGGACTATGATCATGGCCTCAGGTCCTTCTCTCACAGGTGGACTCTAGGTGGTATTTCTAATGCATGTCTTTATAAGTATTTTCCTGTAAAGCTTACCTTCCCATCACTTAAAGCCATCTAAATGTTTTTCTTCAAAGATACACAATATTGAATTAATGCTCTTTCAGAAACAGAACAAAACCATTGTATTCTGTCTCCCCCATTCTTAAGAACAAGTGTTTGGATTGTAAAGTGATTGAACCACACTCCATTCTCTCTTATTAATGGAAAATTGGCCATAAATTGCCGAGGCGTGACTAGCTCATTTCCCAACACAGCTGCAAATGCTTTATGCTGGGATCACTTTCGATTTCTCAGAATGAAAGGAGAAATCCCTGCAGAACTGACACCTCTCTAAACAGTACCCTGAGTCACTCCCTACAGTGAGCAACTATTCTGAAGGGAGAACTGACTGAAGGTAGTGCCGCCTTCAGCTAAGGCTCTTTCCTGAGAGTACTTGTCTATTTTCTTACAGCATGGGGGATGCAGCTGCAAACTTGGAGAAGGTAGGCATTAAAACATTTTCTCTCTCTCTCTTTTTCTCATTTAAAAAACTAATCCAAAATGCATATATGCCCGGGAAGTGCTGTGTATTTAATGCACAATAATTCATAATAACACCTTATTATAATTTTTGAAAGCACATTACATTTTTCAAAGCATCCTCACCCATAAATTATCTGTTTTCATCCTCAAACATCCTGGTGAAATATATTTTAGTATTCCCATTTTGTAGATGAAGAAGATGTTCAGATAGATTTATTGATGTGCTCAAGGACACAATATGTTAAAAAAGACACTTCTATGTTCTGACAGCACCTCTAGCATCCCAGTGGATAGTCATCTTTTGTCTCCCCTGCAAATCTTTTCTCCTGGGACCAGTTTCCTCATTTTGGGAAACTATTTCTTCCCTGATTTCACATGTCACAGGTTTACAATCAGCACAATAAGGAGAGTTCTAGTCAGCATTTATTTATTTATTTTTTTAACTAAGAACCAGAGGAAGAAGATTCCTCCCTCTCATGTGATAAAGTTTAAAGCTGTTTACTGTCATGTGTCAATCTCATGAGAAAGGCAGCCCAGCCCATGGAATGAAGTTGATATTGGGCTAGAAAGAGACATGAGAGATGGTAAGAGGGACCTGGCACGCCAGCCCATGTGGCCAGCTGAACCCAGATCCTACACAATACATCACTTTTTGCCCTGGCTGCATGGATTTGGAGGTCCATCACTTGCATTGAAAAGACACAGTGCATTTCCTTCCCAGTGCATTAATTCACTTGAGCCTCGGAAAAACCCCATGGGTGAGGCATCTCAAGTATTACAATTTCCATGTTGAAACTGAATTACCTGAAACTGTTTATCTGACGCTAATCTATAGACACACAAATTAGTCAGTGACCAAGCTGTGATTAGAACTCCCCTCCTTTTTGATACCAAGTCCTATACTTTTCTTCCTCACCACACAATTTATCTGCTGCTGAAGGACACAGAGGTTAAATAAGACAGAATCTTAAAACTTGATTAGGCACAACTTTCCATTTTTCTTGAAATAAGCTCCATGTTCTATTAACTCAGATATCCCCCTCAGAGATGAACTATTTCCTCTTCCAGTTCATTCTATCCCAAATAAATTATGGTTTAGTTTTAATCATTGATTACCTAACATTGAGTATCTGTTTCACCTATGGACTGATATGAGTGCTGGAGATTTTAACCCATGTAAAAGATACAATCCCTGGGCGCCTGGGTGGCTCAGTTGGTTAAACGACTGCCTTCGGCTCAGGTCATGATCCTGGAGTCCCAGGATCGAGTCCCACATCGGGCTCCCTGCTCAGCAGGGAGTCTGCTTCTCCCTCTGACCCTCTTCCCTCTCGTGCTCTCTATCTCTCATTCTCTCTCTCTAATAAATAAATAAAATCCTTAAAAAAAATGTTAAAAAAAAAAAAAAAAAAAAAGATACAATCCCTGAATTTAAGGATTCCATAGTCTTTTTTTAAAAGTTTTTTTTTTTTTTCACATTGCTCTGATGTCTCTGTCATTTTTGCCACTAGGATTGGTATCCACACAAACCCCTTAACCAGAATGGGGCCCCTTCTCCCAGCTGCTGTGAATATTGGTTATTTCTGGCTCACAGCTGCCCTCTTTTCCTGAGAGAATTGCCATAGGCTTCCAGGAGCTGCACCATCTTGATATGTGTCTAGGTCGTGCCCTTCTTTTGAGGCAGCCTTCAGACAATGACAGATTGCTCCCGGTGTCATTCACATCTTAAAACTCCCTGTGCGATCAAACGGAGACTAGACTTCACCTGAAACTATATATTTGCTTACCTTCTCTCTCTGAACTACCCTGCTTTCCTCACTCCCTGACAGTTTTCTCCTGAGAACACTCCGTCACTTGTCAAGAATCCCCATCTTGCATTCTGCTTCTAAGGAAACTGGCCTAAAATATTATCTTCCCGGGAGTTTCACTCTTCCACTTACATCTTCCCTCCATATTACATGTGTCCATTCTGGTGGCTCTTGTACCCACTGGCTCACATTCTTGCTAACTATGTTGGTAAACCGGGGTAGAAAGAACAGCCTGGTGGTGCCTAACCTGCATACTTCATATTGCATAATGCTACTCAACTGGTTAAGCTGGTAGGTCTGAAGAGTGAGGGATGTCCCGAATTTCCTAAAATAGCATAGCTGTAACTGTACTAATTTTAGCTAAGGACACAAAATGCCTGGGGATATAAAGATGTGATTTTTTTCTTTCCCCCTTCAATGATCAAATTGTATGGAAAGCTTGCAGGAAACACAGGATAAGTTAAGAGTGTTGTGATTTTCACCAGAAGTGAAGTAAAGGCAGGCGTGGAGGACTGATGTCAGGTATCCCTCTTTAATGTTGATATATGTGGCTAATGGGGTCCTGAGACCACAGAGTGGTCGAGTGTGGGATCTCTCATATCCATGATTACCATGTGTTGAGTTAGAAGTGAAGGCCAGAATCTGCGTGCTGAGGAAATGTACAAAGGGTAAACTAGAAAAACATGTCAGTAATTAGTATTTTATCAAGGGGGTGGGGGCCACCATGGAGCAGTAAGGATGGAGTCAGTCATGGGAAGAACAGAGAAAGTATAGCAGGGGATGAAAGAGCTCAGTGAGCACTGGATGGGGTGCTTGATAGACTGTGGTGCCTCCCATGCCAACTATTTCTCTGCTCTATAACCTCATGATGCCCCTTCGAAATTCAGGTATTTTCTCCATTTTACAGACTAGGAAACCTGCAACTCAGTAATGTCACTGATACCACACAGCTAATTTTAGATCTATTTTTTCCTACTGCAATTGTTGTTAAGGTACTGTTAAATAATACATTCTGAACACCTGTTATATAGTTATTTCCTTTGCATAATGTAAAGTTGAGCTTCTTTTTGCTTGTTCTCCATTTTTATCTTTTTTTTCTTAAGCTTTGGAAATTACTTTCTAGCTATGATGGAACAGGAATTAGTGGACATGCCACGATTTGGCAGCTTTTGTCATGGTTCTTATCAGCTTCTGCTTTTCCCACCAAGAGAACAGAGATTTCTTAAGTGTGTTCTCATTTGGATCCTTTTTATTTCCCTTCATTGATAAGGTTGCCCATCTTTCAATCTTAGGTCTAAGGTAAAAGCACAATTACACCAAAACCCTCCTGACTCCCAGCAGACCTCCCTTGATCATTGCTCTTGGCCTTAACCAACTGCTCTTCATTATCTCTCACAGCAGTAAATCAAGTAAAGACCACTTACTGACTTACTGGAAAAATCACTCACTGATCTCTCCATATCCCATTGGGTGTACCACCAATGCCTCTCTAGATACATGCAGCATATGTGACTGTGTATCAGTAGGTCATCCCCATCCATGTATACCTGTAGCATATTATTTATATTTGGAAAATTTCCCTGGAGGTCGCCAACCCCTCCAACCCCCCCCCATTTTACAGATGAAGAACTGAAGTCCCAAGTTGTGACTTTGTCTAGGGCCACATAATTACATGCTAGAAAAGCTGGAACCAGAACCTATCATCATCATCATCAACAAGGTTTCTTCCCCAAACTCCACAATTCTCAGAAATACCAGGATAATTCATAACAAGCACCATGACATATTTTCAGTCATTCATGTCAGCACGGAGGATGAAGCAGATCCTCCAATGAGGATTTGAATGAAGGTGATTCATTTAAAATGTGTTCCCAGGAGAAACCAATAAGGGTACAGAAGAAGCAGGTCAGGGAAGAAGAGGGAGCTGAACAAAGATATGACTTAAGGCAAAGGTTCAGCCTCAGCCTGATCCCATGGGGATCTCAGGAATGCAGATTACACTGCAGAGACTCCCCACCCCCCACTCAGGGCCACAGAGCTAAGCCTTCATGTCTGTATCTTTCTTCAGCTCCTCTCAGAAGACACAAACATCTGATTTTTTGCTTCAAGTGGCGCAAAAGTGGCCCAAGAGAAGACTTCTGAATGAAGCTGCGGGTACACAATGTTAGAAGTAAAGAATACAGGAAGCTGGTCTTGGGCATCTGGGCATATTACCAGTAGTGTGCACTACAGAGATAAGGTCATGGACGCAGGATAACTTCATGAACCTTTCACAGCCGTCTGTGGCTTCTATGTCTATGTGTGACACTCTTTCCTCATATCTCCACATGGCTGCTCCCTCCATCCTTCATGTCTTTGTACCCCTTAAAAAGGCCTTCTTCAACCATTCTAATGTAGGTCCCATCTCCTCCCAACTTTCTCTATCTTGTTGCCTTCCATTATTTTCTTTGGTATACTTATTCCTCCCTGAATTTACTTGTTTCATCTCTCTGCCCAATATAAACACCAGGAAGCCTGAGATTTTGTCTTTCTTTTCATCATTTTATTTTTAATCATGGAAAAATGCTTGGGACACAGTAGGTATTTAATGTATATTTGTTGAATAGTAACGAATGGATGGATGGATGAAAAAAAAACCTATCATGAAGCATCTGTAGAGAAATGTGGAACTATTCTGAAGTTTTGGCAGTACGCATTATGGCACACAGAATTTGCTGTCATTTCCTCCCTATCCGTATGCAAGTGAATATATGTGAAGGATTGTTATTAAAGTTCAATCTATAGTCTTCCAAATTATTGTAGGTAGGATTAGTCTTAATGGGTATATTTTAAAGTGGTGAAATGATTCCAGAAAATTTTTGGAGAAAATTATGGCATTGAAGGGAGCCTTTTAGTTCTTTGATACATTATGCCTCTCAATGGAATATAATAGCTTCTCTTTTTCCCCAGAAGATGTGTGCATTTCATTATATGTCATTATCTGATATATGTTTGGCATAAAAGGCACTTTCCCCTTTTTCTTTTTTTGCATGGGACACATAGAGTAGAAAATTTCCATGAGCTGGTGTCATATTCTTTTCTGCAATGTATCTTATTTGGGATTAGCCCCAGCCCCTTTTCTTTTCCACTGTGGTGTGGGGGAATATATTGATTCATTACATAATTTGTATTCTATTCTTCAGATCAGAAATTGGCCTAGGCATTCAGACTGCACAAATCTCTCCCCCTGCACCGATATTTTTTTTCTTTTAGCCAAATACCATTTCCCTGAGCAGCAATCTAGTCATTACCCCATGATATAAAAGAAATGTGAAATCTGTCACAAGGAAGATGATGTTGTGACACGAAGAGCGATCCTCTGGGAGGTTTAACCAGGTTTTCCACAAGATTGAAATGAATGTGACACTATGTTCAGATTCATAATTAAATTTATTCTTTTTTTATGTGTGTGTGTGTTCTTCTTTACTATGGAGAGAATGAGAATGAGAAAATGTGGCTCTGGCCATGGACTAAGGACGAGAATCAATCTTAACCTTAAAAATAGCAGGTTAAATATATGGGTTGTACTTTAAGTTCCAAGGCACTCAATGCAAAGCATTGAACTATAGCTGTTGCTTCAGGTATGGGCTAATAATAGATGGCTAATGTAATCCCCAGGAGAACTGTAATTACTTTTTAAATGCCTTTCTTCTGTGCTAGGCAAGAGAGTAGCAGCTATGGTTAGTCTCTACACTGCAGTCTTGGCACATGTCGACACCTAATAAATATTTGTCAAAATTGGAAATAGAAAGAGATATGATTGAGAGGAGGGGGGAGGAACAAGTGGAACAATCCCATAAGAGCAAGGAATATTCATCCCTTATGAGACATGGTTTAAGATTTATTTAGGAAAGACCACTGCACCACATAGATTGAAGAGTCCATTGGCACTGGGGGCTAATGGTCACCAAACCCTTTGGAGGAGATAGGCAGGGCCAACTTCAGAGAACTTCCTGACACAAGGCATGAAGAGGGGGTGGTGGGACTATCTTGGGGACCAGTGCAGGGAGCTCATAGGGTAAAAGATGACTCTGCCACACCCATTGCCTTCAGGTGCTGTCGACCACCGGAAGTCCCATGATTGGAATGCAAATGGGTGAGCACTGATCAAGCCCAAAGGTAGCTGTTGATTGTTGGTAGCCAGGAGCCCTGATCTTGTCCTATGTCTGGTGTGAGTGAGAGTCACCCAAGTTGAGCAAGTCAGCACTGCTTTGGTGGCCCAAATTCATGCAATGCCAAATTGCAAATTCATGCAATTGTTGTTAGCATTGTTTATGGCAAATCTAGCAATGTTACCCTACACTTAAGTTGGATATCATAATAACATCTGTCTTACAAACACATACACACACACACACATCCTATTACTACTAGTCAGAATAATTGATGATCCAATGGGTGTTTGGGAGAATGATTCCCATTGATCATATTCCCATTCTTTTATCAGAAAGTCTAATTTTGAGGGGGGCACTGGCATTTTAATTAATTAATTAATTAATTAATTAATTTTTGGCTTCATCCCAACTTAGTCAAGTTTTATTTTTCTCAGAAAGTTTCATTTTTAAAGATCTTAGAATGGTTTTAACTCTCATTAATTCATGCTGAGGCAAAGAAAAGTACAAAATGCAAAGGAATGGTTGGCCAAAAAGCATGTGAAAATATGCTCATACTAGTAATTATGGGGCTAAAAATAAAACTTTTAGCAAGGTACAGTTTCACAACTGTCTTATTGGCAAAAGCATTTAAATATTATAATATGAAGTGTTAGGAGGATGTGGGAAACCATCATTGATGGGAATGAAAATTGGTTCAACTACTTTGGGAAAATATTTAGCAATATCTAGTATATCAGTTATGTCATACAACAATAATACTGTGTGTGAAACCACTCCAGAGCTTAATGTCTTAAAACAACAACCATTTATTGCTGTTGGTGGGTCTGCTAATGCATCTGTGGTCAGCTGTAGGTCAGCTAGACAAGTCAAACAAGTTTAGACAAGTCACATTGTTGATTTTTGGTTTAAGGCCAGTCTAAGATGGCCAATGAGATGCCTAGGCTCTTCTTCATTTTTCCTTAATATATATGTCTGTTACATTCCTCCAGCAGGCTAGGTACATTCTCCTGGCAGTCTTAGAAAAGCAAGTGTGAGCATGTTTAATCATGCAAGGATGCAACCAGAAACACATAATCACTTTTCAAACCTCTGGTTGCTTCATATTTGCTACTATCCATTTGGCCAAAGAAATCATATACCCAAGCTCAGGGTTACACTGTTATAGGAAACAGTCCACAGTGTTTCCATTAACTGACACCATTCACACAATCTATCTGACTCATTAAGTGGCATGGAAGATTCACATATCCTATGACCTAACGATTCCATTCATAAAATCTCTGACCCATTTGTATAAGAAGACATATATAGGTGTATTGATTATGGTAGTGTTTATAATTATAAAAAAAAATTGGAGAGACCCTAAATGGCCACCAAGAGGAGAGGTAAAGTTTTTTTTTTTTTAAGATTTTATTTATTTATTTGCGAGAGAGAGCGCTCACGTGTGTGCAAGAGCAGGGGAGAAGAGAAAGAGGGAGAAGCAGGCACCCTGCTGAGCAGGAAGCCCCATACGGGGCTTGATCCTAGGACTCTGGGATCATGACCTGAGCAGAAGGCAGATGCTTAATGATTGAGCCACCCAGGTGCCCCAGAGTTAAAGTTTTGATAGAGTCATGCAAGAGATACCATGACAATGTGAAAATGAGTAAACTAGTTATTTAGCTAGCACATGACGTGAATCCTCAAAACCAAATATTAAGTAAAAGAAAGCAAGTTGAGGGGGAAATGAGTGGCTCAGATGGTTGAGTGTCTCACTCTTGGTTTCAGTTCAGGTCATGATCTCAGGGTCCTGAGACTGAGCCCCGCCTATATCAGGCTCTGCACTCAGCACAGAGTCTTCTTGTCCCTCTCCCTCTGCTCTTCTCCATGCTCTCTCTCAATCTCTCTCATAATTAAATAAATAAATAAATAAATAAATAAAGCAAGTCAAGGAAGGACATACAGAGAATATTATTTATGAAAATTAAAACAAAGAACACACACACTTTTCACATGCAATTATGTGTGTATGCTTAACTCACTCTTTCTTTGGCGGGCCCACTTCATGAGGTGATTCTGAAATGTAGGAATAAGAGAAAGGAAATGGAACCCTCAGGACCCACTGACCAGTGTTATTCCAAGGATGGTTCATGAATCAGGAGTATCAGCATCACCTGGGAGCTTGAGAGAAATGCACATTCTTGGGCCCTGCTCTAGATCTTTGAATCAAGATACTCGGGGTGGAGCTCAGCAATCTGTTTTAACTAGCCCTCCAGTTGATTCTAGTGTACACCCAGCTTTGAAAAACATTGTCATAACTTCTTTTGAAATAATGAACAGTTAATTGCATCTAAGCAATGCCCACATCAATAAAATAGCGGTCACATGGGATTACTCTACTCTCAATGAGAAATGCTTATGGGAGGTTTCCATGAGACTATAATGAGAAATGGGGGTATCTAAAGCAGGGATTTCAGTTCTTACTGTAAGGAAATTTATTTATTATTATGCTAGATATCTTAGTACAATACTAAACAAAATTGGGAAGTAAAGAACTAAGAATAGAACTGAAAATATATTTATTCACACTTTATTTTCCACACTTTCAACATCTTTATGTCTTGTAGATTGCTTTTTGATTTATAAAATTATGTAACTTTTTTTTTTACTTTATTATGTTAGTCACCATACAGTACATCATTAGTTTTTGATGTAGTGTTCCATGATTCAGTGTTTGCGTATAACACCCAGTGCTCCATGCAATACGTGCCCTCCTTAATACCCCACCTCAGGCGAACCCATCCTCCCACCCCCTCTCCTCTAAAACCCTCAGTTTGTTTCTCAGAGTCCATAGTCTCTCATGGTTCATCTCTCCCCCCTTCATTTTTCCCTTCCTTCTCCTAATGTCCTCCATACTATTCCTTATGTTCCACAAATAAGTGAAACCATATGGTAATTGTCTTTCTCTGCTTGACTTTCTTCACTTAGCGTAATCTCCTCCAGTTCCATCCATGTTGATGCAAATGTTGAGTCTTCATCCTTTCTGATGGCTGAGTAATATTCTTTGTATATATGGACCACATCTTTTTTTTTTTTTTTTTTTGGACCACATCTTCTTTATCCATTCGTCTGCTGAAGGGAATCTCGGCTCCTTCCACAGTTTGGCTATATAACTTTTTTTGATTTATATATCATTGTGCATTCCACAGAGATTTCTTTTCTTTTTTAAAGATATTATTTATTTATTTGAGAAGGGGAGAGGGAGAGAGTAATTTAAAGTAATTTAATTTTTATTCAAGTGGCCCTACCTATAAAAGAGCAATTTTCAATGAAGGTTGACATTCTGTAAAATTTAATAACCAACTATCCAGAAAATAGCTATGAAATATAGTTTTCCTTCATGTGTCCATTTCTCTTAGAGTCTTAACTTTTTTCATAAGAGTATATTCTTTGTGAAAACAGTTTTTGGTTGTTTTATGTTACTGTTGATAGTCATATTATAGTTTAAAAAGTATATATTGAGCACTAAGTATTCACCAGCCACTATTCTAGATTTTCAGGTAATTTAACAACCAAATCAGTTACAACTGCTGATCTCATGGAGCTTACAAACTGGGTCAGGGCTGGGGAGACAGACAAAAAATAATTTTATAATACATCACAGGGTAATAAATGCTGTAAGTAAAATTGAAGCAAGGTGGGGGTATAGAGGATCCTAGGAGTGCTGTTAATTGGGTGGTGAAGGAAACCCTCTGAGAGGGTGAATCTGAGGGAAGTGAGGAAGTAAATGGCAGGGACACAGGGGGATGACATCTCAAGAGGGGATACCAAGAGCACAGGACCTGAGTCAGGAGCTTGCTGGGGTTTTAGAGAAATAGCAATTAGGCCAATTTTGCTGAAGCTGAGTAAGAGACGCCAGTGCCGAAGTAAGTTGTATAACCCTGTTTCATTTGGCAGTTTGAGAGTATAAGCTCTTTTTATGCCAAAAAAGACTTTTAGATTATTATCACATGTCAATCAAGTTTGACACCCCTGGGTGGCTCAGTCATTTCGTGGCTGCCTTTGGGACAGGTCATGATCTCGGGGTCCTGGGATTGGCAGCTCCCCCTTGGGCTCCCTGCTCAGTGGGGAGTCTGCTTCTCTGTCTCCCTCTCCCTCTGTCCTCCCCTGCTTGTGCACATGCTCTCTCTCTCAGGTAAATAGATAAAATCTTAAAAAAAATCAAGTTTATTTCCTATGCTATATGCAAATTATGCAGCGATATCAAAATGCCATTAAGAGGACAATTTGTCAGTAGTCATCTATATGCTAGTGAACTCTATATGCTACCTGGAATGTAATGTTGACTGCACAATTGGGCAGGCCAGAAAGAAAAATGCATGTGCCCTTAAATGCCACCTTCTTTCTCTCTTTCAGGAGAGCACTCTTGCCCCTCTCCAATCATGATGTTGGAATTTAGAAACATGTTTCTGTCTGGACCAAGGCTCAGTAGTGGGGGTGGGAGGGAGAGGAGGGGTGGGTAGGCAGGTTGTAGAAATGAGCTACAAGCTCCTTTACTTTTTAACCTGGGACGGTCCTTTGAATTTTGGTGAAATCTCTATTGAATTCCTAGAGAGTACTTTTCCGTACAAGGTAACATGTTAGAAATAGTTTGAAGAATAATGACTCAAATAGTGCTCGTTTGTGTCACGTGTGTCTGTAATGTGGCTATTGAAAATCTTGGGAGGGTCATGACTTCCTCCTGCCCAGTCTTCTTTTAGTCCCTAGAGAAGTCCCCTCCCGCCACAAGGAGTATACACGTATTGTTTTTGGTTTTGTGTTCCTGTTTGGATGTACACTGGGATGACCCGGGGATGCCCAGACCACGCCTCCGACGCATTAAATCAGGATTTCTGGGGTATGGTTTCCCAGGGTATTCCAACTTGCAGCCAAGCCTGAGAACCACTATGTGAGCAATGTGTTTGTCAGCCCACCTTTCAGTCCCCCTTCACGTGGTATCCTCTTTGACTTCCTTAAGAATACTTCCTCTGAGACACATTCCTTGACATTCTCCTGTCCCAACCCTAAGTCAAATCCCCTTGTTGCATGTGTACCTCCCTCTGGAAACGCTTATCACGGTAGTTATTTTACATTTCTTTGTGACATTATTAGTTTAATCTTTTTCTTCTCCAGACTTTTTTTTTAGGTGATTTTAAAACTTATTTACTATGACAGCCAACACTTGCAATCTTAATGCCAAGAATGATGACCCAGTGTATGTTGAATTCTTATCCTACTTTTTTTTCCTGAATTAATCAAATGACCTCTGTAAGCATACCAAACTCATGCTGATCAAGGTCATTTCCGGCAAATTTATCTTCCCCACACAGGACTTTGTGGTTCAAACTAAAGTAATTGAGAGGGCACCCTGAAATATGAGATGTAGTGCAACCATCTAAGTATTAAGCAAGTGCTTATTTCTGCCAATTTTTGTAAAAAGAAACTATAGCCTTATGTGCAGAGAAACATACGGTGTTCAAGAAATGTGTTCTTTCCTACTCTTGACTGTGAGCTCCTTGAGGGAAGTGACTGTGTCTGATTTTGTTTACCTTTAAATAAATCCCCACATCCAAGCACCTGGCACCCAGTCAATAACTATCTGTTGAATAGGTGAACTGGAAAGATGGAAACTATTCTAGGGGTTTATTTTTCAGCCATTTCCAGTTCAGTTAAGGGGGGGGCGAAAAACAGTGATTTTTCACTCCTGACTGTATATTAGCATTGCCTAGGATAAAAGATATTGAAAACAGCCCAAGCCTGGACCCCAACCCAGATCAACCAAAAACCCTCAAGTTTTGCAGGTTGGGGCATTGCTTGTAATAATTTTCTATTACATTGAACACACTGCCTGCTTAATTGCCAGATGAATTTAGCAGCTTCAAACAACACAAACTGATTACCTCATAGTTTCAGTAGGTCAGAAGTTCAGGTGCATAGTGGCTGGATTCTCATCATGGTGAAGTCAATTTGTTGGCCAGGGCTGCATTTATCTCTCTGGTTCTTGATTCTCTTCCAAGCTTACTGGTTGTTGACAGAATTCATTTCCTTGTGGTTATAGGACTGAGGTCCTTGTTATCTACCTAGCTTTTGGCTAGGGATCACTCTCAGGAGGTCACTCTGAGCTCCTTGTCAACTGGCCCTGTCCATCTCAGCAGCAGAGAACCTCCTTGGCGTCAAACCCTTCATGCTTCGCATCTCTCTGACTTCTCTTCTGTGACCTGCTGAACAAGACTCTATGCCTTTAAAGGGCTTGAGTGATTAGGTCATGCCTATTCAAATAATTTTCTTTCTTTCTTTCTTTCTTTCTTTCTTTCTTTCTTTCTTTCTTTCTTTCTTTCAGCTTTTCAAATTAATTTTTATTGATATATAATTGGCATATAACATTGTGTAAGTTTAAGGTGTGTAACATATTGATTTAATACATTTATATTGCAATATGATTGATATTGTCCTGTTAGATAATCTCCCTTTCTTTTTTTTTCTATTAATTTTTTTTCTTTTTTTAAAAAAAATTTTAATTGTTATGTTAATCACCATATATTACATAATTTGTTTTGGTGTAGTGTTCCATGATTCATTGTTTGTTCATAACACCCAGTGCTCCATGCAGAATGTGCCCTCCTCAATACCCATCACCAGGATAACCCATCCCCCCACCCTCCTCCCCTCCAGAAACCTCAGTTTGTTTTTCAGAGTCCATCATCTCTCCTGGTTCGTCTCCCCCTCTGACTTACTCCCCTTCATTCTTCCTCTCCTGCTATCTTCTTCTTTTTCTTTTTTCTTAAAATATGTTGCGTTATTTGTTTCAGAAGTACAGATCTGTGATTCAACAGTCTTACACAATTCACAGCGCTCACCGTAGCACATATCTTCCCCAATGTCCATCACCCAGCCACCCCATCCCTCCCACCCCCGACCACTCCAGCAACCCTGAGTTTGTTCCTGAGATTAAGAATTCCTCATATCAGTGAGGTCATATGATACATGTCTTTCTTAAAGTCAGCTGTGCTATATATAGTATAACCTAATCACAGAAATGTAAACTATCAAACTCACAGTCCTGGGTATTATGCAGAGTGTGTAAACTGGGGATGGTGGTGCAGGAAATCTTGGGGCCATCTTAGAATTCTGCCTACCACAATTGGTATTAAACAACTCCCCAGCTGAGGGAAAGAACCACTGGACTACATGTATCAAATATTTCAAAGGGCCAGTTGTTAAACACAGTAATTTTTTAAAGAAATACATTTTCTAGTCATCTAAAACTACCTCACCAATCAGGGGACATTAATAGAATTTCTAACTGTGAGGTAGCAGAGATTTATTTAGGGCCCCATGTGACTCTCAGTAGAAATACCATCTGAGAGAACCACTTCCTATGGGATTTGAACTACACCATTTCTGAAATCTAGCATATCTGTCAGGGTTCCAACCATGAACAGAGCTCACCCTGGTGACAAGAGACTCTGGTGACAAAACTAATTGCAGAGATGTGGTCGGGGCTAAAGGAGCAATCCGGGGATGGAGACTAGCAGTCACGGGAGGACATTACCACCTGTGGGAGGGATTGTTGTCATTGGAGTCCATGGAGAGCTGCAATTGTAGAGGAAGCTGTAGACAGGCAGACACAGTCAGAAGCCAGGGAGAGAAGCAGGGAGAAATCCTCTGGCTTTTCTCACCTCCCATCCTGTGATCTCCTGCCATTACTTCCTAGTGGCTTGAGCCAATTGGAAGCCAGCTGGCAAGGGGGTCTAGGAGAGGCTGTGCCAAGGGAAGAGACCTCTTGGGGCACATAGCAGGGCAGAGAATGGGAGAGGGAACTGGCGTAGGCAGAGGGAGAAGAGCCATCACATCTTGAAAATGATATACTTTTTCAGATTGAGAAAACATGTTTTGAAAATTAAAAAGTGGCATAAATGGGAATTCCTTATGCCTTATAAAATAATTTACCAGAGTGGTTTCCTATGTAGTAAATTGGGCATTGCCAATTAAATCACTTACCCATCAGTCCTCGGCACTGGGTTGTCCCTTGTTTTATTGTTAACCTTTTTAGGTCCATATAGATTAGCCAGTGAGGTTGGCACTGGGTTAGGGGACAGGGAAAGGGAAGTTGAAGATGTATATTTTTATTTTCAAGACCAATAACCTACCTTCCTTTAAATTAAGATAAGCATGAAGTTATCATGTTAATAGAATGAGTAATTTTATTGATAAATTAGGACATTACTTGGTGACAAACCTTACACAAGATATGTATAATCTATTTGGTATGTATGAGTAA
This sequence comes from Zalophus californianus, assembly GCF_009762305.2. NCBI lineage: Eukaryota > Metazoa > Chordata > Mammalia > Carnivora > Otariidae > Zalophus > Zalophus californianus. Next base: position 102,387,387 of record NC_045602.1, on the reverse strand, counting down.
AATGAAGATGAAATAGTATTTTTAGCAGACATGGACCTTTAAAATGTTTGTTAATTTCTGATTTATGTGAAGATTTATAGCATAGGCAAATTTTAAATATTATTCCTGCATATTTATGAATCTTTTTCATTAAAACCAGGAAACTCCTTAGGCAGCTGCTTGGTTATTGTCCTAAATTTTATACCTTCTCTCTCTTATCTTCACTCTCCCTTCTCCCTACTTACATGTATGTTTGTGTATTTGTATCTCTCAGGTGTTGTAAAAATAATCTTGAACATACTCCACTATCACTTTAAATTCCTTAGTTGCATGTTATTGACATAACATTAATAAGTAATAAACAATATTCAAAATTTTTAAAAAATATAATATTTAAATTCAAGAACCATGACTGAATAAATCTTTTGGTTCTATCCATTCAAAACAAACAAACAAACAAAAACCCTTGTAAAATAAAAATTAAAAAAAGCTAAACCAAAAGTAAAACATTGAAATGACAGGTAGGACTTAAAACAGGAGAAGGGATCATCAGTGGAACAAAGATGCTGACAAGTTTCGGGAAAGTAGAATCATGCCCAGGGTGATTTGAATGACCTCAGGAGAAGTTGGTAGCTGAGTGTGGGGTTGGTTCATGCAGTGGCCAGTGAAATCAGGGGATATGGAAAGCAGAACTGAGAGAAGGGACAAAAAGTAGGGGCCTGGCTTATTTCTTTGCTAAATGGCTTATAGAATAACCTCTCCCACCCTCCTTCATCATCCCTTGAGTACAGCTACAGAGCTCATTTCCAGGATAAAGCCAGAGAGATACTTTTTAAAGACACAGAAGTTCCGGGCAGAATATGGCCATCCAGAACAGGAGTTAGCTCTCTCTATTAGGACCCCTCTAATTATGCCATTTGGAGGAGGGGCACATCTTCCTTTATGCTCTCTTAGAGATGACGTCATCTCATAACACACACAGATGTTACAGCAAGTCTTCTCCTTTAGGGTAGAAATTGGTAAGGGCTGAGCACACCCAAACCAGCTGCTTATGTTATTAATCTGGTCCTCAGACAGTAAATCACCGGATAACCGACATTTTCAAGTATTTGAAGACAATTGGTCATGCAAAGGAAAAATAACAAGATAAACAAAAAGACTACAGACTCAAGGGGATACTTAAATAACCTAGGGGAAGAGATGCTAATTTAAGCTTAAAATCCTCAGAGGTATTTGAAATGCTATTGTACACATAAAGAGAGAAACACTCTTAAATTGAATCTATAATTGAATAAATTTGTTAGTAAAATATTTAAAGAAGAAGAAAAAAAAAGCTCTTCAGACAATGATACATTCTCCAGAAACTTCCTCTCAATATAAAAGAAAGAAAGAATACATATTTTATACAAAGTCTTCCAAAGAATAGTAAGAGGGGAAACATTTTGCAGCTCACTTAATAGGCTAGGGTAACTCTGATAATAAAAGCTGGCAGTTATATTCCAAACATAATGAGCCAATACCTTACATGGAAATAGATGAAAAAATCCTTTAAAAATTAGCAAACAAAAAAGAAATAAAAATTAGCAAATAGTATATATCAATATATAAAAGGAATCTTGACCAGTTAAGCATCTGACTCTTGATTTCAGCTCAGGTCTTGATCTCAGGGTGGTGAATTCAAGTCCCACATTGGGCTCCATGTTGGGGCTGGAGCCTACTTAATTTAAAAAAAAGTCCTTAGCAAACCAGGAATGAAAGGAAGCTTTCTTAATCTAAATATGAATGTCTAGGGAAAAAACCCAAAGGTTGGGATTGAGATAAGAATGTCTGATATTACCATATGTTTTCAATTTTGTACAAGAGGTTCTATCTACTGCAAGGAGGCAAAAACAAATAAATATGGTTAATACTGGGAAGGAAAAAATAAACTTACTACTTGGAGACAACACGCCTGTATTTGTTTATGTAGAAAATTTAAAGGAATCTTGAGAAGTAACGTTTGGTCAGTGATATAAGGTGATCATTAAAATCATCATGTCATGTACAACAGCGGCAAATATTTACAATTTGCTGAAATTAAAATACATGATACTACTTAATAATAGCATCAAAAATATCAAACACATAGAATAAGTCTAGTAAAAATGTGTTGGACCTCTGCATAGGAAACTGTAATGCATTGTTGCTAGAAAATCAAAATACATAATGATATATACCATTTTCATGAGCAGGAAGAATTAATATTGTTAAGATGTCAGTTCTCCTTAAATATATATATTTAATAAATTTTCAATCAAAATCACAGCTGGTGATTTTATAGAAATTGGCAAATTAACTCTAAAATTTATATGGAAATGTGAAGGCCCAAGAACAATCAAAACTATCTTTAAAAATATTGAGTTAGAGGACCTATACTACCAAATCTACCTACACCATCTGTTTAAAGCTACCATAAATTAAAAATGGGTGGCATGGTGCCAGAATTTACTGGTAGAACAATGAAACATACCGGAGTCCAGAAACATACCCATGTATTAATGGATACTTCATTTATGACAAAGGTATCATGGTAATCCAGAAACAAAAGACTTTTTTCCCTTTAATAAATGTATTGAGTCAATTGGGTATCAATAGGGAAAATCTGAATCCTGACCCCTACATTTCACAAAAATCAATTCCAGTGATTATAGATCAAAATGTAAATGGTAAAAGAGCAAAACTTCTGAAAGACCACAAAATAGAATATCTTCATGACCTAAGTGTAAGGAACTTAAAGAGACATGTTAGCACTAACCATAGAGGAAAAGATTGATGAAATCAATTATTTCTGTTCATTAAACATGTCATTAAAAGAGTATAAAGGGCAAGCCAAAGAATGGGAGAAGATACATGTTACAACCAACTAAGGGTTATAGTTTTCCAGACATGCAAAGAACTCCTACAAATAAATTAACGAATACAATCAACCCAATGGAAAAATTGGCAAAAACCCTGACCAGCTATATAACAAATGGCCAACTTTGATATTACAGAGATACTCAAATAAAGCTTGAAAAACAAAATGTTACTGTACACCAGACAGAATAGCTACAATTCGACAGACTGACAATACCAAGTGCTGATGAAGATTTCAGAGAACTAGAACTTTCATACATTGCTGGTAAGAGTGATATTGGTACAAATGCTTCAGTTTGATGATATCTTCTAAAACTTAATATAATCATAAGACCCTAAATAGCATAAAATAGAACACATTAGAAATGCAAATATATGTGCACCAACAAAAATGTTTATAATTTATTTATAACAACCAAAGACTAGAAACAAATACGTATAAACATTAAAAAATATATTTTATATATTCACAAAATGGAATGCTTTTCAGAAATTGAAACGAATAGATCACTTCTATAAGCAACAATGTGAATAAATCTCACAGACCTAATGCTGAGTGAGAGTGGCTAGTCACAAAAGAATATATAGTATTTTGTTTCTATTTTATAAACTCAAAAACAGTCAAAACTATTAAGCTATTAGGAATCGGGAAAATGATGCCTTATGGGAAGAAGGGGGTAGTAATTATAAATGGGACTCAAAGAGGGCTTCTGAGACACAGATATTGTTTTATCTCTTACTTATGTGATCATTTTGAGATAATCCATCAAGCTATAAATTGTCCACTTTTGGATTGCATATTATACCTAACTAAATTTTTTAAATAAACATAACTGCATTGCATACTAACGATTAAGAATCAGACTGGCATTAAAATTCTCACAACAGCAACCTTGTATCTTAAAAGATGGTATAATTATGCCTTCAAAACTGTAAGAGGAAAAAAAAACGGGGGACTAGAATTCTAGGAAATAAAAGATACATTCATTTGTGTAAGGACTCATTAAACTCACCTCTTAAGCACCATTTCTAAAAGAATCTAAGAGAAATTCAAAGGCCTGAGGAAATAATAGAAGTAACTCAGGAGAACAATAAAAAGAAACAAGAAGAAGACAGCTGTGCTTTTTGCCTAGAAGCATTTTATATCATCCAACAAGTAGCATGATAAGGCAAGTTGATGCTTTAAAGAATGTGATAAAATATGAATACTTTTTCTCTGACAACAAGAAAAACAAAGGGAATGCAATAAAATTCTCCAACAGATTTATAAAAGTTGTATAAGAAAATCATGTTATAAATTTGAAACAAACTGGTGTGTCATTATATCGAACAAGTGATGGAATGTCATAAAATACATTTGACCTTGATGTTTGAAATATTCTCCTTCAAGTGACTCAGGTTAAGAGACACAGGATTACTTCTTTGTGAGTTCAATCACACCCCCAATTTCTGCGTAATCATCATATTTTTAATATTGTTTATTGGTTCACGATTTTCAGAACCAAACTGTGGATGCAGAAGTTTATTATAAGTAGAAGTAATAATATAAATGCTACACAACATTGTCAAAGCAATGCAATACTTGGCAGATTCTGACAAGTGGTAGAGGTGCAGGCTGTGAAAGCAAGTGGAAAGATGTCAGAACACCAAATACCTCATCTTGTATGGTGAGAAATTGAGAGCTACAGCTTGGAGCTGATGGTTCTAAAATAGAGATCTTAGTATATGATTTAAAATTTTTAAAAATATAATCAACAAACATAGAAAGAGGGAGAGAAAGTAGATGGAGGAGCTATAGAGAAAATAAACTAAGTATTTCTTATGTCCACAAAGAGCCTGAACAGACACTGCTTAGTGTTGATAAATGCGAACATAAAGGCACATTTTATCTAGTATTACCTCCAAAGGCCTGAAGGAAGAACTACACGAAAATGGTCCATGAGGAATGAGTGTGGAGGGGGGAGGGAATGAGAAAGATTGAGGGAGAGTCTTTCTTTTCATTTTGTACCTCTTTCTTTTCCTTATATTTTCTTTCTACATGCTTGCATTATGCCTATTAAAATAACAACTAACTCAATTAAGACAAAAATAATTGTTAAAGGAAGTATCCAGAAGTAGCATAAAAATTTAAATAGTAATACACATACCGAACTCATGATTGGAAGTCCCATGCTAAAGACCTTATTGTGGTACCACTATGAAATCTTGTGTTTTGCTTTCTGTGGTAGTTTGCAAAATTAGCCGCATACTTTGCAGCTCCTTTTCTCTGTAATTGGATTTTTCCCTCCTCTAGAATCCGGCTGGCCCTGTAACTTGCTTTGGCTAGTGTATAGTAGCAAATGTGATATAAAATGTTTGAAAAGTGCTTGTAAATTGGGGCTTACCCTCTCTTGCTACTCTTGAATCCTGAGATTTCTATGTGAAGTCTGGGTAGGCTACTGAATGATGAGAGCAGGTGATGCCTGAGAACTGAGCAACCTCCAGGATGTGGAGTGAGGCTAGTCTAGATAATCCAGCTGCCAGCTGACGTGCATGACTCCTAAGTGAACCTGGCCAAGACCAGTTGAACAATCTCAGATCAGATGAACTGTCCAGTAGACCCATGGAATTGTGAGCTAAGCAAGTGGTCATTGTTTTATGTTTTCGGGTGTTTGTTATGTAGTGAAACCTAACTGATACACTTCCTATAAATGGGGGTGTTTTTTGTTTTTTGTTTTTTTTGACAGAGAGAGAGACAGTGAGAGAGGGAACACAAGTGGTGGTGGGGGGGGCAGGAGAAGGAGAAGCAGGCTTCCCGCCGAGCAGGGAGCCCGATGTGGGGCTCGATCCCAGGACCCTGAGATCATGACCCGAGCTGAAGGCAGATGCTTAACCAACGGAGCCACCCAGGCGCCCCAATAGGGGCGTTTTGACTACCACCATCTCATATAAAGTTTGTGATACTAACAAGATCATAATGGATATGATCCTTGTGATATGACTAGAGAAGCAAATTTAGTATATCTCTTCATTAATTGTGTATATTTAATAAGTAAATCTTTAAGTGGATGATGAGTTTTTTAGTACACAAAATTTATGTGTCTCTCTTTTCATTATTCAATATCTTGTGGTAAAAATATTATTGCTAAAAATACTCTCTCCCATTTACATTCACATATAGTGGCCCAGGTGATGCTTTTTATGCTTTGTACATCAAACCTGCCTCAAATTACACTAGAACAAAAAAGGACCAGGTATTTGAACTGAGATTAAGGATAGAACTGGGGTTAGGTTAGATTTTGTCAACTGTAAAATTCACAAGGGAGCATTATTTAAGACATTCAGTTAACCAGCTAACTGAGACAAAGATTTGCAGAGCAATATTTAAGAAAGTCAATGAAAAATGCCAAGAATTTTCACATTTTCAGAGATAGTGAAAATTAGATTTGGAAATAATCCAAAAGCTCCTTTAAAGTTTAGGACTGAGACCTTATCTGTGTTTTTTAAAGGACAATCAAATTAAAAAGAAAAATCTAATGGAAAAATTTAACAATCTAGATTCACTGTAGTTCAAAATGTCCAGATTAGATTATTTAGAATTTTCACAACTAGTTCAAGGGTCAAAAGTCACATCAAATTTCCAAGACCATTCAGTGGGGGAAAGAATAGTCTTTTCAGTCAATGGAGCTTTGACAGCTGAATATTCACATGCAAAAGGACAAGTTTGGACCTCTTCCTTATACCATACACTAAAGTTAACTCAAAATGATTTATAGACCTAAATGTAAGGACTAAAACTATTAAACTCTTAGAAGAAAATATAGGAGTAAATCTTTGTGACTTTGGAGTAGGCAAAGTCTTCTCAGATATGATACCAAAAGAAAAGAGATAAATTAGACTTATCAAAATTAAACATTTTTGTGTTTCAAAGGATACCATCAAGAAAGTGAAAAGACAACCTACAAAAGGGGAGACAATATTTGCAAATCATGTATTTGCTAAGGTTGTAGTATCCAGAATATATAAATAATTCTTACAACTCAACAACAAAAAAACACCCCAGTTAGAAAATGGGCCAAGGATGTAAACAGATATTTCTTTAAGATACGAATAGTCAATAAGTGCGTGGAAAGATGCTCAACATCATTAGCCATCAGGGAAATGCAAGTCAAAACCACAATGACACCTCACATCCACTAGGGTGACAATTATCAAAAAGATAATGACAAGTGTTGGTGAGGATGTGGAGAAGTTGGAAACCTCATATATTGGTGCTAGGAATGTAAAATGGCATAGCTGCTCTGGAAAACAATCTGGCAGTTTTCTAATGGTTAAACAGCATTACTACATGACCCAGCAATTCCACTCGTAGGTGTTTGCTCAAAAGAAATGAAAATGTATGCCCACACAAAAACTTGCAAATATTCAAAATAGCATTATTCATGGTAGCCCGAAAGTAGAAACAACCCAAAATGTTCATCAACTGATGAATGAATAAATAAAATGTGGCATATCCATACAATGTAGTATCATTTGGCCATAAAAAGGAGTGAAGTACTGATACATGATACATGGATGAAACTTGAAAACATACCAGGTAGAAGAAGCCAGTCACAGAAGGCCCCATATTGCATGATTTCATTTATATTCAGTGTCCAGAAAAGGCAAATTTATAGCGACAGCAAAGAGATTCATAGTTTGCCAGGCAGGGTGAAAGGAGGGAATGGGGAGTGACTGCTAATGGGCATGAGGTTTCTTTCTGGGGTGATGAAAACGTTCTAACATTAGATTGTGGCAATGTCTGCACAACTCAGTGAATATATTTAAGTCCACAGAATTTTGTTCTTTACATGTATGAATTGCATGGCATGTAACTTATATCTCAATGAAACTATTATGTTTTTTTAAAATTGTTAGAGGTCTCATTTGACTTAATGAGGATAAATTACCTAAACTCTAAGGTCCTTTACCGAATAAAGCTGGATTCAAAGGATTTGATCTTTTTTCTTTTTTTTTAAAGATTTTCTTTTATTTTTCTAAGTAATCTCCACACCCAACATTGGGCTTGAATTTACAGTCCCGAGATCAAGAGTCACACCCTCTCCTGACTGAGCCAGGCAGGCACCCCTGACGGATTTTGATTTTTAAGAGACACTAAAGGGAGCCTTAATTTTGAGTCTTGTTTTCAAAAAAGCTAAGTATATGAAACTCAGATCTGTCAACTCAGGACCAACTTCCTGAATACTAAGAGAAGAAAGTATTTGGTATTCTTTCCTTGATCAAAAATACTGTTATGCTGTTCTAAGTCTGACTTATGAAATATTCTGTATCTGGCTTGTCTGAGCTATTATTTAGGAGAGGCATCAAGATAAATTTTGAGGATTTAAAAATATCAGATATAAGTGAAAACAAAATAAGAAAAATTTTGTGAAGTTTCCCCCCCAACATATTCATGTGAAAACACATGTTAATATTTCATCTTTGTTTCGTCATTCAGCTTGCCAAAGAAACAGGCAAGGTGTGATATTTTAATCATCTGTGTTGCTTTAATATTCTAGCAACATATTTTTTTGCTCTGAATTCCACACAGAGTCATTTCTCAAGCAGACATTATGAGAAGAAATGAGAAACTTTTATCTTGTTTTGCATAAGCGACTCATAAGACGAATTGATAAATACTTAATAAAAATAGTTTATGGAAAGGGGGTAGGAAGTGGGTGATAAGGAGAGAGAATTGAAGTCAAATTACTCATTATTTTTAGAGTAGAATAAGATTGATTTAAAAGCAATCAGTTACCAGATTGGGCTCAAATGACTATTACGTATTTAGGTTAATTCCTAATTTATGTTTGTTAATTCTTTTCACCTCCTCCCTTGTAAACTTCTTAAAGTCAAGTAAGAAACAACTTGTTTCTTACCCCAATTATGAGCAAAAGACAAGGAGTTTAGTCAACATCGTGAAGGCATTTGAATCCTGCATTGGATGAAGCAGCCTTATTTGGTCTTCAAAGCATTGTCACAGGTAGGGGTGTATTATTATCTCTCATTACAGATGAATGAAGAAATGGAGCCTTCTGCAGATCAAATTATTCAATACATTATTTATGTAAGTTAAATGTGTAGTGAGGACTCAAATCCAAGTCGTTTGCTGAATCACTTATTTGACCATTGTACAGTAGGCCTACACTAGATACGCCATGATTGACTGGTGTTTCCATGGACCTGCTTCCAGCTCATTCAAAAGCCTGGAAATTGGTGTATAAACAGATAAAGGTAACTTTCACGGGGTAACTGAATGTCTCCAATTCAGTGAGGTGTGCAAGTGCCAACTGACACCCTATTCACCACCCCAGAGCCTTTGCCTCATGATACAGCAGAACATTTTCCTCACATCTTCCTTCTCCTGGATTCTGCTCCATCCATCTCTACCCTATAGCCAGTCTGTTCTATATTCTGAAGAAAACACTTTCCTCTTTATGAACCCAAATTTCTGCTAGTTCCACTCAGCCCTCTGCACAACCTGCAGAATTACAAAGACCATATCCATTCCCTCTTTCTCATGAGTAAATGTTCAAAGATAGCTTTTTTGGGCGCTCCTTTAGATAGCATCTTTTCTATGCTAAATAGAATGTCTTTTCAGCAAGTTTTGAGAAATTGCCCAGTAAGTGAGTGTTGTCCACGCATGTCTTGCATTCATTCCTCTTCCTGATGTGAGACCACATTGAGGTAGCTATTCTTGTTCGAGTTTCATTCTGTGTATTTGGGCTGTATTGGCTCTACCACCAGATTCATTTTTCTCAGCCCATGTGAAGCAATGAATTCCTTCTCCTTGGCTGTAGGGGTGGATGTGCAACCCCAGTCAGGCCAATACAAATCGATTCTAGGACTTATGTTGCAACTTCTAGGAAAAAAGCTTACTTAACTACTGGTATTGCCAAGCAAAGATGGTGAGATATAATTTCAGAGTTGCTAGGAATTAGCACCTGCAGAGAGATTGCCTGAGAGTGAAGCCCACACGGAGGAAGCCTGTACGGAGAGATGGAGAGACAGAGAGAGATCAAGGACATCACATGGATCACGAGATCATGACCTACCTAAGCCAGGTACTCCTCGACTTTTCATATACACGAGCCAACAAAGTCCTTTTTCTTAGAGTAAAATAATTTTATTTGTATTCTGTGAACTGCCTCCAAAATAATCCTTTCTAAAAGCTCAAATTTCCAGATTTGGAAACATCTTTGTCCCTATTATAAATACCCTTGGCTAGGGCAATGTGAATGAATGATGCATCTATATAATATCCACATTATTAGGGGTGCCTGGGTAGCTCAGTCTGTTAAACGTCTGCCTTGGGCTCAGGTCATGATCCCAGAATTCTGGGATCAGAGCCCCGTGTCAGGCTCCCTGCTCAGTGGGGAGTCTGCTTCTCCCTCTCCCTCTGCCCCACCCCCCTGCTCGTGCTCTCTCTTTCTCTCTCAAATAAATAAATAAAATCTTAAAAAATATTTAAAAAATAATATCCACATTATTAAATAATAATATTAAGTGATTAGAAGGTAGGGATTTTTATAAAGAATGAGAATGGGTAAGTGTTTTGCAGGAAGTAGACTTTGAAGACCTTGCTTGCCATGCTAAAGATTTTAGGCTTTATTTTATGCACAAAGGATCCCATTAAAATTTTTTGAAAAGGGAGTGACATGATACAGCTTCTGCTTAAATCAAAGCTTCTGGAGGCAGAGGGAGAGCTATTTTGAAGAACAACAGGCTTGAAGTCAAGAGAGAAGTTACTCAGATAATGAAGCAGAGGAGCTGAGAAAAGATGAATTTGGTCTGTAGCAATTTAAAGGAAGAAATAATGGAAATACTGGTAAAAGTTGCAGAATTTCACAACTGGTTAGTCATGGGAATAATCAAATAAAGTGTAGTTCTGAGCCAGAGTCTTTTTCAGCCTTTCCTTTTGTTTGTATTACATTATTCTACTCATTGGTACTCTCTAAAACTGCAGCTTATTATAAGTATTTGAGGAAACTACAGAACCTAGTCTCATGTTCTTCACTGAATCACTTTTCAGGTCACTATTGCTAAAGTGAGTTTAGATTTCGTATTGTAGTTATGCTTTAGTTTTTAGTTCTATTTATGTGTAATCTGAATTTTTTAAAATTGAATTATGCAGTAATTTTCTTTTGGCCTAGTATTACGATGAATTATTTTCTAGAACTATTGCTAAATAAAAAACTGTCCCAAATGAGGGGTCATTCACCAACTACCATTTTATTATGTTCATGGATTTCCTCAGTCAGGAATTCAGACAAAGCATAGCAAGAATGACTTGTCTATATTTCATGATCTGAGGCCTCAGCTAGGAAGACTAGAGCTGGGATGACTTGAATGTCTGGAGAGTTGTCATTATCTGGGGGCTTCTGGAGCTAAGGCGGGGATGCCTTAAAGCTAGGATGGGGTGACTTGAAGGCTGGGCTCAGCTTGGATTGTCAGCTTGAGTGCTTATGCTTAACCTCTCCAAATGAGTTGGACTGCTTCACAGCATGGCAGCTGGATTCTGAGATGGAGTATCTGAATGGAAGCATCTTGAGAGTGAGCATTCCCATCGACACAGGTGGAAGCTGCATGGCCTTTAATGGCCCACCATCAGCAATTAAACAGCATCACTTATGCTTACTCTGTTATTTAAAGCAGTCACAAGGCCACCCAAACAGAGTGGACAGAGACTCTACCTCAATGTGAAGAGTGCAAATGAATGTGTATCCATTTGTAAAAACTGGCACAACATTCATAGACGTTCTTCAAGTACTTGCAAATCAATTGTGCTTTCGAATTGTAGTAAGAAAAATCAGCATCTGTCTACAACCTCTGTTGTACAACTTCTTGCATTGATATGCTCCCTATTTTCATCCGTAGGATTAAAAATGATAAAATTGGTCTGTTATTATTGTTATGATTTTATAGATTATCATTTCAGTCAATTCTTTTTAAATGTAATTTGTTATTCATCTTTGCTATTAAATATTCAGGTATAAATATTGACATCTTCACATTCACTCATTCAAAACCTACCACCTGCCAAGCATTTTTGGGGAGCAGTGGTCTGTGAACTGTGACCCATGGACCAAATTTGGCTTGCTCCTACCTTCTGTGTGGCTTGTGACCTACAAAAGTTTTTTTCCAGGTTTAAACGCTTAAAAAAAAAGGAAGAATAATACTAGTGATGCTTGAAAATTATATGAAATATAAAATTGTGCCAATAAATATTTATTAGACTGCAGCCATGCTCATTTATTTATGTATTACCCATGACTATTTTTGTACCTCAGTGACAGAATTGAGTCATTTTAACTGAGACCAGATTGCCCACAAAGCCTAAAGTATTTACTATTTGGCCCATTACAGAAAACATACACCAACACTTCTAGGATATACAGTATTGATAAAACATACAGAAATTCTCACTTCTTGGGGTTTATATTTTAGTGACGAAATTGGACAATACACATATCCTATACAAATAAAATATATAGTATGCCAAGTAGGGCTAAGAAAGAAAAGAAGGCAGGGAAGGGGGATGTGTAACCTCCAGACAGGGGACTGAAATTTTGGTCAACACAGTGTCACTGTGCTGGTGAATTTTCCATAAAGACTTGAAGGAGGTAATTTGGGAATGAGCCTTCCACGCAGATGGAACAGCCAGTGCAAAGGTTTCCTATGTGGCTAAAAATGAAAGGAAGGGTAAGTTATAGGAGATGAAGTCAGACAGATGAAGTCAGATAAAGATGGGCCAGGAGATTTAGGCTCCTGTAGGTCATAGAAAATAAGCATGCTTTTATTTTTGAGGTCCAGGGTTTTGAGCACAGAGGTGATCTCATCTGAATGATGTTTTAACAGGAGCATTCTGTGAACCAATGTGTTCCCTTTGAATTGTGATGTATTACTATCATCCCTTTTTGTTTCTTTGTATTTGAGGTGGATTGATTCACATTGTCTATGTCTTTATTTTTATTATTTTTTTAGAGAGAGAGAGTGTGTGTTCACAGGCACGCAAGTTGGGGGGTAGAGAGGCAGAGAGAGAGGGAGAGAGAGAATCTTAAGCAGACCCTACGCCCACTGTAGAGCCCGATGTGGGGCTCAGTCTCATGACCCTGAGATCATGACCTGAGCCAAAATCAAGAGTTGGCTGCTTAACCAGCTGAGCCACCCAGCATCCCAACCTATTTCTTTATTTTTAGCATTACTTTATCTTTTTGCTCTATCTAAGTATATCCCTTGTAAGCTATGTATTATTGATTTTTAAATAAATTTGAGGCATGTTTGAAGTCAATCTAAACTTTACAAGTATTGTTACAGTTGTTGCACTTGGTTTAACTTTTCATCATATTTTTTCTTTACAAATAATTATTTTATTTGTGATTTCTTTTTGAATATATGTTTACCCAATTAATGGGGAGGAAAAATGTTGGCAGGTAAGGATTTTTTTTTTTCTTTTGTAGTTTTAAGTACTCCTGAATTGTCTCTTCCCCTTCACTGAAGGTTATATTGTTGTTACCAATTATTTGGTGTTCTTTCCAGAGAGAGTAGAGAGTGTTGTTCCATCCCACATTGTTGTAAGATCAACCAGGTGATGTTCACCTGTTCACCAGTACTGAGTGGAAGATCTAAGAGTCTCTGTCATGGGGCTGGATATTCTAGATCAGAAGTTCTGTTTTAGCTTGGATCTCAGAGTGAAGAATCAAGGTTTGATCCACAGTGCTCTTCCTCACAGCCTCCTAAAAGGAACCAATATTATTGATTCCTTGATTTTGAACCTCTAGTCTCCAGAAGTGTGTGGTAATAAATTTTTGTTTTTTTAGGACACTGAATTTATATTACTTTGTTCTAGCAGCCCTAGGAAACTAATGTACTTAAGTATAATTTAGAATTTTGAGATCAGAGATAGGTAAGTTGGTACTTAAAATTGTATAAACCATTCCCATTTAGAACATTAGATTTGAGAAGTCCCTCATTTTCCAGATCACCTACAAAATCTGGTATTTAAAAGACAAAGATACTGAGGTGCAAAAAGTTGGCTTGGCTTGTTTTAAATCCTGTGTATATAGAATCTGGTTCCATCTTCCCCAACACAGAGCCTTCCACCCAGACAATACTGAACAGAAAGAAAGATAGTGATAACTATTGCTAAACTATCAATTTTCACTTATAAAGTAGACATGATAAAATAGCATCAACTGAAGATTCATAATGAGTTCACGTTTTAATGGAGACTGGCAGGTTACCAAATGTTGAAATAAGTGTATAAAGAAGCACTGTGGGCATATAGAAGTGAGAATAACAAAAGTAATAAGACTAATTAAAACCTGCTCCTATCACATTTCTCCTGAAATTAAAAACTTCTTTATTATAATGTGTTAAATGGATACGGTTCAGTCATTTCTTTGTACACTGGAAATGACTTGAGACAAACTGAAGTGTGAAAAATAGGAAAAGAATCTGGAAGAAACAAATATGATGAATAAAAACAATCTTCACATAGAATATCCTCTCCTAATTCATAATCTTGGAGTAATCAGACATTTTCATGCATCTAAATCCAATTTCTCACCCATGCCAACTATGCTTAGGAAGTTATTGCAGTATGTTCTCCTATAAAGAGGAAATGACATGGAGACATAAGATCTAAGAAGGAGGGGTCATGACACACATGAATAGTGAATGGAAGCCCCAGAGTGAAGGAAAGACAAGTCCCAGGATGATAGACCTAGAGAACAGATATCTGGGTTGGAGCAAGAAGATCATAGCTCTGGGACAAAGGTCTCCTTGGGGGAAAAATAAATAAGAATTATTTACCATTTTTAAATATTATTATTGAAAATGATCTATTATGATCATTATGAAACCTATTATGATCATTTATTAGAGTGATCTAATATGATATGCCATTTAGGGTAAGGACAACTTCTAAGAGGTATATGATAGATCTGATGAAATATTTGGAAAAGTAATGAAGACATATATATATAGATAACTATGTATGACTGACAGAGTAATGCCAATTATTAATTCTAGTAAAAACAAAATATTGTAAAAGGAAGGACATGTAATTATAATACAATAATTGGCTTAGTGAATAACATTCACTTAGATATAATGAAATAAACAGATGTCATTGATTAATTGAAAATGTCAGGTAACTATATTAAGAATATGAGGAAAATGGTTTTAAAGTATTTTATTAGTTATCTATTGCTGCATAACAAATTACTCCCAAACTTTGTGGCTTTAAACAGTAAACATTTAGTCTCCTCACACTTCCTGGGGATCAAGAACTTGGAAGCAGCTTAGCTGGATGGCTCTGGCTCAGGGTCTGTCATGACGTCATAGTCCAGATGTTGGCTGAGTCTGCAGTCATCTGAAGACTTGGCTGGGGCAGGAAGGACGGCTTCCAAACTCACTCACACGGCAGCTGGCAGGAAGCCTCAGTTCCTCAATGGACATTGGAGACGTGCCTCTGTTCCTTACAAAACGGCAGCTAGCTTCTCCCCCTGCAAGTGGCCTGAGAGAGAAAAAGAGAGGAGAAATTGTGATGGAAGTCACAGTGATTTCTTATGACCTGATCTCCAAAGTCAAATACCGCCACTTCTACTTTGTTCCATTTGTCAAAGGCAAGTTACAAATTTTAGCCTACACTCAAGAAGAGGAGGATTAAGCCAAAGAGTATCAGAGAGTCTGTGTTTTAAATCTACATAAGAATTTTCATCAATTATAAAGATTGTCAAAAGATACATCTGAATTGTGGATAAAGGGGAACTCTCCTACACTGTTGGTGGGAATGCAAGCTGATGCAACCACTCTGGAAAACAGTACGGAGGTTCCTCAAAAAGTTGAAAATAGAGCTACTATATGATTCAGCAATTGCACTACTGGGTATTTACCCCAAAGATACAAATGTAGGGATCTGAAAGGGTACATGCACCCCGATGTTTATAGCAGCAATGTCCACAATAGCCAAACTGTGGAAAGAGCCAAGATGTCCATCGACAGATGAATGGATAAAGAAGATGTGGTCTATATATACAATGGAATATTATGCAGCCCTCAAAAGGAATGAGAGCTTGCCATTTGCAATGACGTGGATAGAACTGGAGGGTGTTATGCTTAGTGAAATAAGTCAATCAGAGAAAGACACGTATCATATGACCTCACTGATATGAGGAATTCTTAATCTCAGGAAACAAACTGAGTGTTGCTGGAGTGGTAGGGGGGTGGGAGGTATGGGGTGGCTTGGTGATAGACATTGGGGAGGGTATGTGCTATGGTGAGTGCTGTGAATTGTGCAAGACTGTTGAATCACAGTTCCGTACCTCTGAAACAAATAATACATTATGTTAAAAAAAAAAAAAGAAGAAGATAGCAGGAAGGGAAGAATGAAGGGGAGTAAGTCGGAAGGGGAGACGAACCATGAGAGACAATGGACTCTGAAAAACAAACTGAGGGTTCTAGAGGGGAGGAGGGAGGGGGGATGGGTTAGCCTGGTGATGGGTATTAAAGAGGGCACACTCTGCATGGAGCACTGGGTGTTATGCACAAACAATGAATCATGGAACCACTACATCAAAAACTAATGATGTAATGTATGGTGATTAACATAACAATAAAAAATTTAAAAAGATACATCTGATTAATCAAAAAAAGTAGTGTAAGCATTTAATTTTTCAAATGTGAAAGTAAGGGGGTGCCTGGGTGGCTCAGTCGGTTAAGCGTCCAACTTGTGATTTTGGCTCAGGTCATGATGTCAGGATTGTGAGATCGAGCCCCACATCGGGCTCTGCGCTGGGCGTGGGGTCTGCTTAAGATTCTCTTCTCTCCCTCTCCATCTGCCCCTCCCCCTTAGCTTATGCACACACACTCTCTAAAAGAAAAGTAAGTAAGTACTATTGAAAAACAGCTAAAAAAGGCAAAAGTGGTTGTCTTTGGGGAAAAGCAGTGAAGAGGTGAGGAGGAGGGAGGCAGAGGACTATTTTTTGTATTGTTCTTACAGCTCTTTCATAACTATGTTATTAATACATTTTTAAATTAAAGGCAAAGAAATAGAGAGAAAACGGAAAATAGGAAAACCTTCTCACCATGTATTTAAGCATTATTTACCATCTAAGGCTTCTTGTAGAACACCAGTATTGTCCCAGGCTTTGAGAAACACAGACCTAAAGAAAGAAAGAAAAGTGTTAATGAGATTCTTTTTAACTTATTTTCCTGAAAGGTAGGGAAGGGAATGAAAAGAAGTAAAGAGTAAGAGAAGAGGAGAAGGGAAGGGAAGAGGAAAGAAGGTAGTTCTGTTCTCCTTCAAAGTCACATATCTGACAGCACTTAAGTATCCTGTGAAGTATGGGAGAATTAATTAAAAAGAATCATTATAAATCAGTTATCAAGGAGCTTGATTAATATTTGTTGAATGAATTAATGATTTTCCAAAGACTTTAACAGATAATTGCTGTCCATTCTCCAATATATTGAGTTCCCACAATGATAGTAGGCGAAAGCAATTCTTATATTCCCAGGGAAAGATCTTATCTGTAGTCTTTCTCATTTTTATTTCTATTTTGTGTACAATTGTTTCCTTGTCTCCATGATGCCAAATATTGCTTTAGATATATAATTTTTGAAAACATGTCTATTCAATGTTAGGCTGTGCTCTAGAGCAGGCAGCCATCACTCCTGCTCTAAGGTGGATCCAGGTGGGCTTATCTCTCTTAGCCTTGGGTCCTTGTTCTATTTAATACTCTCCCCTCTCTCAGGCACCTACGGTGACCCAGGTAACCCACCTGGGAACATGTTTTCCTGTTTCTCTTTCCTAAATGGCTGCACCATGGTAAATATGCTAAATGAATTTCCCGCACCATGACATGTGTGTGTGTGAGAGAGAGAAAGAGAGAGCATGTACATTTAGCAGAGTGACAGAAATGACTTACGGTGGTTAAACAAGTAAGGAGTTTTATTTTTTTCATGTAAAAGGTATTCAGGGAATAGGCTTTATCTGTCTCCTTTTACTTTTCCATTCAGCCATTTGAGGATGTGGTTTTCAAGTTGGTCATTATTGCCTCCAGGTTTCAGAATGGCTTCTCCACCTCCGGCACTGCTTCTGCATTCCTGCCAGGAAGAAGGGGAAGATTCAAGGCAACATCTCGAAGGTAGCTAAGTCTCTTTACCAATAAGAAGCTTTCTCAGACATTTCACTTATCTCTCTTGACCAGAACTGGTTATCTGACCACCCCTCAATGTAAGGAAAGCTCGGAAACTTTTTTTCTGGTTGTTGCTGTTTGTTTTTAACCTGGACACATTGCTGCTATGGCAAATTGTTGGCAAAAGTGATGGCAATTACGTCTCTCCTTTTTTTCCATTCATACAATGTGACTTTGAACCTCCTCCCACAAAGAGGTGGAGTCTCTTTCCCCCTCCTTCAGTCTGGGCTTGCCTTAGAAATTGTTTTGGCCAACAGAAGGAAGTGGAAGGAATATTGTGCCAGTTTCTAACCCAGGTGTCGAAGGGATGTACATGCTTTGTCTTGCTCTCTCAGAACTGTACTGATCGACTATGTGAACAAGCCCTGGCTATCCTGCTGAATGGTGAGATTCATATGTTTCCATTACCTCTGTCACCCCAGCCAATAGTAGGCAATCCTTAGATCTCAGACATACGAATGAAACTCACCAAGACTGAAAGAAACT
The DNA here is from genome assembly GCF_009762305.2 of Zalophus californianus. Lineage (NCBI taxonomy): Eukaryota > Metazoa > Chordata > Mammalia > Carnivora > Otariidae > Zalophus > Zalophus californianus. Next base: position 102,368,806 of record NC_045602.1, on the reverse strand, counting down.
TCAGCTGAACCAAACCCATATAATTGACTCATTGAATGATGGTGGTTATTTTTAGCCACTAAATTTTGGGATGGATTATAATGCATCAAAAACTAACTGACACAGTTGCCCTAAATAAAATTAGGGCTATCTTAGTAAGGGAGAAGGTAAGAAAGGCTAATAATTAGGCAGCTAGCTATATCTGTCATAGGGTGAACCAGTATTTCCTACCTCTATGGTATTCTGGGGGCTCAAAGAAACTGGATGTCTCTTTTAATTTATTTTTCCAAAAATCCAATAAATATGTGCTTGCTTTAGCAGCACATACACAAAAATTCAATAAATAGGATAATTATTTAACTATTATTTTAAAATAAGCCTGAGAGATTTGGGATGAATATCGAGTGGGCACATACTATGATTAGTGGAGAGCAGATGAGCATGTGGGGGCCGAGTGCCTCCCTCCGTTTCTTCCTCAGGTGAACTCCACCAGCAATCATGGTGGTCTGGGCCATGATCAAGTTTAGTTGTTTTCGTTCTGAGTCATATATTGGTTAGTTCATGTCCAGGTGGAACTGAAGTTTAGGTGGGAGGACAAAGAAATGCTGATGTTGAAAACAAATTAAAAGACACGTAAAAATCCCATTAAGATTGTCTTCACCAGAGAGGCGGAGCAAGATAGCTGAGGAGTAGGAGACCTAGATTTCGTCTGGTCTCAGGAATTCAGCTGAATAGGGATCAAACCATTCTGAACACCTACGAACTCAACAGGAGATCGAAGAGGAGAGCAGCAACAACTCTCTGAACGGAGAAGCGACCACATACTGGAAGGTAGGACGTGCAGAGAAGTGAATCCAAGGCGATATTCGAGAGGATAGACGGCGGGGGAGGGGCCTCCGCCGGCCGCTTCTGGCAAGTGCTAGAGCCGCGGAGCACAAAATCGGACCTTTTAGAAGTTGGCTCGGCTGAGGGACGTCGCTGCAGTGGCTAAGCAGGGGGTGGAATCCTCCCGGGACAGTGTGGTCTCAGGACCCTTGGGGTCACAGAAAGACCGGGGGTGCCTGAGTACGCCAGAGCTCCCAGGTATCAGAGCGGGGAAGCCAGCTGCAGAGACAGAGCCGGGGCGCGGACTCTCAGCTCGGGGTGGCCATAAACTGTGATCCGCGGCCCAGGCGGGCCACTGCTCCTCCAGCAGGGACCCCACAAGCGGCAGAGCTGGGGAGACTCCCCTTCCTTCCCAGGGAGGAGTGGCGCGGGAGCGCACTGCAGGGATCTGCTGGGTTTGGAGACTCCACACGGGGTCGGGTGCCAGAGATAGCACGCTCGGTCACAGGCTGGGTGAGCACAGAGTGCGGCCGGAGACCAGGGAGACGGGAGTGTCTGCTTTTCTCTGGGGGCGCACTGAGGAGCGGGGCCCCGAGTTCTCAGCTCCTCTGGGTGGAGATTGGGAGGCCACCATTTTTGCCCTGGTCCTCCAAAGCTGTACTGAGAGCTTGCAGGGAACAAAAGCTCCTGAGAGCAAACTGGAGCAGCTTCCTTAGGCTGGACCGACAAGGGCGGGGCAATTCAGCCTCCGGCAAAGACATTTGGGAACCACAGAAACAGGCCCCTCCCCCAGAAGATCAGAACGAACAGCCAGCAAGCCAAGACCAAGTTTACCGATCAAGGAGAACGGGAGAACTCCAGCGCTAGGGGAATACTGCACATAGAATTCATGGCTTTTTTTTTTACCATGATTCATTAGTTCATCAAAGTTAATTTTTGTTGACTGTTTTCTTTTTTATTTTATTTTTCTTTTTCCCTTTTTCAACCAACATCTTATCAATCCCTTTTTAAAAAAAAAAAAACATTTTTTATTTTTCATTTTTCGAGTCATATTTTATCCCTTCATAGTAGTTACCCTTATTTTTGGCATATATATATAAGTTGTTCTCTCTTTAAAATTTTGAGATACAGTTTCTTCTAACAGATCAAAATATACCCTAAATCACTAGTGTATGGCTTTGTTCTAGTCTCCTGCCTGATCACATTCTCTCCCTTTTTCCTTTTTTTTTTTTTCTTAAATCTTTCTTTCTTCAAACTTCTTACCTTATCAAGTACTTTTATAAAATCTTTTATAATTTTCATCTTTACAGTCATCTTCCATCCCTTCATTGTATCAACCCTTATTTTGTACATATATATCTTTCTTCCTTAAAAATTTTAGGAGGCACTTTCTTCTAACAGACCAAAATACGCCCAAAATCTAGTGTGTGGCACTGATCTATGCACCAGCCTGATCATATTTGATCATATTCTGTTTTTTTTGTATTCTGTTTTTGTTTTTATCTTTTTTCTTTTTTTTCTTTTCTCTTTCTTTTTTCTTTCTTTCCCTTTCTTTTACCCTGGTTTCAGGTCTTTTCTGATTTGTATACAGTATATTTGCTGGGGACGTTGTAAACCTGTTAGCATTTTGTTCTCTCATTCATCTATTTTCCTCTGGACAAAATGACAAGACGAAAAAAATCACCTCAGCTAAAAGAACAAGAGGTAGTACCAACAGCCAGGGACCTACTCAATACGGACATTAGTACGATGTCGGACCTAGAGTTCAGAATCATGACTTTAAAGATACTAGCTGGGCTTGAAAAAAGCATGGAAGTTATTAGAGAAACCCTTTCTGGATAAATAAAAGAACTAAAATCTAACCAAGTCGAAATCAAAAAGGCTATTGATGAGGTGCAATCAAAAATGGGGGCACTAACTGCTAGGATAAATGAGGCAGAAGAGAGAATCAGTGATATAGAAGACCAAATGATGGAAAATAAAGAGGCTGAGAAAAAGAGAGAGAAACAATTATAGGATCACGAGGGCAGAATTCGAGAGATAAGTGATACGATAAGATGAAGCAACATTAGAATAATTGGGATCCCAGAAGAAGAAGAGAGAAAGAGGGGGCAGAAGGTATATTGGAGCAAATAATAGCAGAGAACTTCCCTAATGTGAGGAAGGAAACAGGCATCAAAATCCAGGAGGCACAGAGAACCCCTCTCAAAATCAATAATAATAGGTCAACACCCCGACATCTAATAGTAAAACTTACGAGTCTCAGAGACAAAGAGAAAATCCTGAAAGCAGCTCGGGAGAAGAGATATGTAACCTACAATGGTAGAAACATTAGATTGGCAACAGACCTATCCACAGAGACCTGGCAGGCCAGAAAGGACTGGCAAGATATCTTCAGAGCACTAAACGAGAAAAATATGCAGCCAAGAATACTATAACCACCTAGGCTGTCATTGAAAATTGAAGGAGAGATAAAAAGCTTCCAGAACAAACAAAAACTAAAGGAATTTGCAAACACGAAACCAGCCCTCCAAGAAATATTGAAAGGGGTCCTCTAAGCAAAGAGAGAGCCTAAAAGCAGCAAAGATCAAAAGGAACACAGACAACATACAGGTAACAGTCACCTTACAGGCAAAACAATGGCACTAAATTCATACCTTTCAATAGTTACCCTGAATGTAAATGGGCTAAATGCCCCAATCAAAAGACACAGGCTATCAGATTGGATTAAAAAACAAGACCCATCAATATGCTGTCTGCAAGAGACTCGTTTTAGACCCAAAGACACCCCCAGATTGAAAGTGAGGGGGTGGAAAACCATTTACCATGCTAATGGACACCAAAAGAAAGCTGGGGTGGCAATCCTTATATCAGACAAACTAGATTTTAAAACAAAGACTGTAATAAGAGATGAGGAAGGACACTATATCCTACTTAAAGGGTCTATCCAACAAGAAGATCTAACAATTGTAAATATCTATGCCCCTAACAGGGGAGCAGCCAATTATATAAGGCAATTAATAACAAAAGCAAAGAAACACATTGACAACAATACAATAATAGTGGGGGACTTTTACATCCCCCTGACTGAAATGGACAGATCATCTAAGCAAAAGATCAACAAGGAAATAAAGACTTTAAATGACACACTGGACCAAATGGACTTCACAGACATATTTAGAACATTCCACCCCAAAGCAACGGAATACACATTCTTCTCTAGTGCCCATGGAACATTCTCCAGAATTGATCACATCCTAGGTCACAAATCAGGTCTCAACCGGTACCAAAAGATTGGGATCATTCCCTGCATATTTTCAGACCACAGTGCTTTGAAACTAGAACTCAATCACAAGAGGAAAGTCGGAAAGAACTCAAATACATGGAGGCTAAAGAGCATCCTACTAAAGAATGAATGGGTCAACCAGGAAATTAAGGAAGAATTTAAAAAATTCATGGAAAGCAATGAAAATGAAAACACAACTGTCCAAAATCTCTGGGAAACAGCAAAGGCAGTCCTGAGAGGAAAGTATATAGCAATACAAGCCTTTCTCAAGAAACAAGAAAGGTCTCAAATACACAATCTAACCCTACACCTAAAGGAGCTGGAGAAAGAACAGCAAATAAAGCCTAAACCCAGCAGGAGAAGAGAAATCATAAAGATCAGAGCAGAAATCAATGAAATAGAAACCAAAAGAACAGTAGAACAGATCAAGGAAACTAGGAGCTGGTTCTTTGAAAGAATTCACAAGATTGATAAACCCCTGGCCAGACTGATCAAAAAGAAAAGAGAAATGACCCAAATCAACAAAATCATGAATGAAAGAGGAGAGATCACAACCAACACCAAAGAAATACAAACAATGATAAGAACATATTATGAGCAACTCTATGCCAGCAAATTAGATAACCTGGAAGAAATGGGTGCATTCCTAGAGATGTATCAACTACCAAAATTGAACCAGGAAGAAATAGAAAACCTAAAGAGACTTATAACCACTAAGGAAATTGAAGCAGTCATCAAAAATCTCCCAAGAAACAAAAGCCCAGGGCCAGATGGCTTCCCAGGGGAATTCTATCAGACATTTAAAGAAGAATTAATACCTATTCTCCTGAAACTGTTCCAAAAAATAGAAATGGAAGGAAAACTTCCAAACTCATTTTATGAGGCCAGCATTACCTTGATCCCAAAACCAGACAAAGACCCCATCAAAAAGGAGAATTACAGACCAATATCCTTGATGAACATGGATACAAAAATTCTCACCAAAATACTAGCCAATAGGATCCAACAGTACATTAAAAGGATTATTCACCACGACCAGGTGGGATTTATCCCTGGGCTGCAAGGCTGGTTCAACATCCGCAAATCAATCAACGTGACACAATACATTAACAAAAGAAAGAACAAGAATCATATGATCCTCTCAATAGATGCAGAAAAAGCATTTGACAAAGTACAGCATCCTTTCTTGATCAAAACTCTTCAGAGTATAGGGTTAGAGGGTACATACCTCAATATCATATGCCATCTATGAAAAACCTACAGCGAATATCATTCTCAATGGGGAAAGCCTGAGAGCTTTTCCCCTAAGGTCAGGAACGCGGCAGGGATGTCCACTCTCACCATTGCTATTCAACATAGTATTGGAAGTCCTAGCCACAGCAATCAGACAACAAAAAGAAATCAAAGGCATCCAAATCGGCAAAGAGGAAGTCAAACTCTCACTCTTTGCAGATGATATGATACTTTATGTGGAAAACCCAAAAGACTCCACCCCAAAACTGCTAGAACTCATACAGGAATTCAGTCAAGTAGCAGGCTATAAAATCAATGCACAGAAATCAGTGGCATTCCTATACACCAACAACAAGACAGAAGAGAGACAAATCAAGGAGTCGATCTCATTCACAATTGCACCCAAAACCATAAGATACCTAGGAATAAATTTAACCAAAGAGGCAAAGGATCTGTACTCAGAAAACTATAAAGTACTCATGAAAGAAATTGAAGAAGACACAAAGAAATGGAAAAACGTTCCATGCTCATGGATTGGGAGAACCAACATTGTGAAGATGTCAATGCTACCTAGAGCAATCTACACATTCAATGCAATCCCCATCAAAATACCATCCACCTTTTTCAAAGAAATGGAACAAATCATCCTAAAATTTGTATGGAACCAGAAGAGACCCAAAATAGCCAGAGGAATATTGAAAAAGAAAAGCAAAGCAGGCGGCATCCCAATTCCGGACTTCCAGCTCTATTACAAAGTTGTCATCATCAAGACAGTATGGTACTGGCACAAATACAGACACATAGATCAATGGAACAGAATCGAGAGCCCAGAAATGGACCCTCAACTCTATGGTCAACTTATCTTTGACAAAGCAGGAAAGAATGTCCAATGGAAAAAAGACAGTCTCTTCAACAAATGGTGTTGGGAAAATTGGACAGCCACATGCAGAAGAATGAAACTGGACCATTTCCTTACACCACACACAAAAATAGACTCCAAATGGTTGAAAGACCTAAACGTGAGACAGGAGTCCATCCAAATCCTAAAGGAGAACACAGGTAGCAACCTCTTCGACCTCACCCGTAGCAACTTCTTCCTAGAAACATCACCAAAGGCACGGGAAGCCAGGGCAAAAATGAACTATTGGTATTTCATCAAGATAAAAAGCTTTTGCACAGCAAAAGAAACAGTCCACAAAACCAAAAGACAACCGATAGAATGGGAGAAAATATTTGCAAATGACATATCAGATAAAGGCTAGTATCCAAAATCTATAAAGAACTTACCAAACTCAACACCCAAAGAACAAATAATCCAATCAAGAAATGGGCAGAAGACACGAACAGACATTGTTCCAAAGGAGACATCCAAATGGCCAACAGGCACATGAAAAAGTGCTCAACATCGCTCGGCATCAGGGAAATCCAAATCAAAACCTCAATGACATACCACCTCACACCCATCAGAATGGCTAAAATTCACAAGTCAGGGAACGACAGATGTTGGCGGGGATGTGGAGAAAGGGGAACCCTCCTACATTGTTGGTGGGAATGCAAGCTGGTGCAACCACTCTGGAAAACAGTATGGAGGTTCCTCAAACAGTTGAAATTAGAGCTACCATTCGATCCAGCAATTGCACTACTGGGTATTTACCACAAAGATACAAATGTAGGGACCCGAAGGGGTACGTGCACCCCGATGTTTATAGCAGCAATATCCACAATAGCCAAACTGTGGAAAGAGCCAAGATGTCCATCGACAGATGAATGGATAAAGAAGAAGTGGTATATATATATACACTACGGAATATTATGCAGCCATCAAAAGGAATGAGATCTTGCCATTTGCAACGACGTGGATGGAACTGGAGGGTGTTATGCTGAGTGAAATAAGTCAATCAGAGAAAGGCATGTATTATATGACCTCACTGATATGAGGAATTCTTAATCTCAGGAAAGAAACTGAGTGTTACTGGAGTGGTTGGGGGTGGGAGGGATGGGGTGGCTGGGTGATAGACATTGGGGAGGGTATGTGCTACGCTGAGTGTAGTGAATTGTGCAAGACTGTTGAATCACAGATCTGTACTTCTGAAACAAATAACGCAACATATTTTAAGAAAAAAGAAAAAGAAGAAGATAACAGGAGAGGAAGAATGAAGGGGAGTAAATCAGAGGGCGAGATGAACCATGAGAGACAATGGACTCTGAAAAACAAACTGAGGGTTCTAGAGGGGAGGAGGGTGGAGGAATGGGTTAGCCTGGTGATGGGTATTGAGGAGGGCACGTTCTGCATGGAGCACTGGGTGTTATGAACAAACAATGAATCATGGAACAGTGCATCAAAAACTAGTGATGTAATGTATGGTGATTAACATAACAATAAAAAAATTAAAAAAAAAAAAGATTGTCTTCACCAGATCTGTAGGCTACAATCCTATTATCTATTTCTCAAATACATTGGGGACTTGCCATGGGACTTCAGGAGTCAATGATTAAAAGGGAAAATATAGCAATGATTGTTATTTCTAAGTTGGCATATTATTTATTGAAATAAGGATTAACCATAGTTACACAGTGATTTGCAAAGAAATACTTCTAATTATGAGTCAGAAACTTTCTCTCACATAAACTCACTTTGAAACACAACAGGAAAATTATAAAAATACCATTTTCTGTTTTATGAAACATGTAAGAATCCCCAATAGCTGTTCATAAAAATTAGTATTTTGTGGTATTTACACTGAATACTGTGATATGAAATTATGTTTCAAACTATAGTTTTATATGTATTCATTACCAAAAAGCTAATCACAACATATCCTTTTTTGTTTTTGTTTTTGTTTTGTTTTTATTTTTTGATGTATCTTTGATAATTAAATCAGCATGTCTCTAAATGAGGATACTTAAAAATATAACTTTATATGTGGTATATAATCAGTAAATACTTTAGATTTTATTTTTTTAAGATTTTATTTATTTATTTGAGAGAGAAGGAGAGAGAGAGATCATGAGAGGGGGAAGGGTGAGAGGGAGAAGTAGACTCCCTGCTGAGCAAGGAGCCCGATGCAGTACTCAATCCCAGGACTCCAGGATCATGACCCAAGCCAAAAGCAGTTGCCCAACCAACTGAGCCACCCAGGCGCCCAATCATTAAATATTTTAAAGAAAATACATATGTATATACATATGTTTATGTCATAGTTACTTAATTTGTATTTTTCTTAATGTTGCTTCTTTAACACAAGTATCTGAGGATAAATAATGTCTCAATGGGCGACAGAGGATATTGTTAATGGGATAGCAGAGATGTAACTAATGAACAGAATCCTGCTATGGAGATGTGTTGCTTCAGGGCTGTGAGTGTTGTGCTTGACTCTGCACTATTTATCTCATTCATAACTTGTTTCTGCATCAGTCCCTTGCCCTTGACAGAGGATGAGACATTTGCCAAGTTAAACATGGCGGCCTCACCCTCACATGGCTGGTTTCTCCCATCTGGGAATCCTGCTTACTCCCCATGTTTCACAGCAATGTATTTCTTCTTTGTTTCTAAATGATCTTTCCTGAGCAAATCCTTTTCATATTAAGGACTCTTTAGGAGTTGAGGGTGAAAATAATTTGGGAGATATGATTCTTACTAGAATTTATTTGTGAAAAACCAGCATCTGGTAAAGAGGGACCAATGGTGGGGAAGTGCTGACATTTTCAGAGATGAAACAGGACAAAAAATAATGAAGGCCATCTCAATTTTTTCCAGAGGGATGATGGAAGTCTGGAGTATTGATCTACTTTGATGTTCTCAGCCAAAGGGCCATTTAAAGTAAATCAATATAAAACAATAATGCTCTGTGCATATGCGAAAGAGCTTCAAATAAGGAACTCCACGTGTTTCAGAACTCAGTGCTGTCCTAATTCATGATGGCTCTGCTCTGTGAATGTTCCTATGTGGAGCAGCTATGGTTTCCTTTTCTTAGTGTCAGGGACTAGAGCAGAGAAAAGTCATGTGGCTTCCCCAGCTTCCCACAAAGTTGTAAAGAATAATTAATGAAGGGCCAACACTGGAACCTATTTTCAACTCACTTGATATAACTGTGTTTTCCAGATACATAACTGAGATTTTCTAAATAACAGTAAGTGTCCATTCTTCAGGTTCTTACTCTGACCTAGTGTACTTCCTTTTTTTTAAAGATTTTATTTATTTATTTATTTAAAGATTTTATTTACTTATTTGGCAGAGAGAGACACAGCGAGAGAGGGAACACAAGCAGGGGGAGTGGGTGAGGGAGAAGCGGGCTTCCCGCGGAGCAGGGAGCTCAATGCAGGGCTCGATCCCAAGACCCTGAGATCATAACCTGAGCTGAAGGCAGACGCTTAACGACTGAGCCACCCAGGTGCTCCAAGATTTTATTTATTTATTTGAGAGAGAGAGATAGAGAGCATAAGCAGGGGGAGGGGTAGAGGAAGAGGGAGAAGCAGACTCCCCACTGAGCATGGGGCTCGATCCTAGGACCCTAAGATCATGACCTGAGCCGAAGGCAGACAATTAACCGACTGAGCCACCCAGGCGCCCCTGACCGAGTGTCCTTCCAAGAGTGAGTACAGGTAAGGCTCTTCTCAGAGAAGCCAGACTTTAACATGTAAAAACAACATTGTACAGTTCTTAATTTTTTATACAGTTCTTATTTCAAAATTGGATTTTACATCTGTTGAGGGCTTGGCTATATTTTATTCTTCATTTTGACCCCAAATCTATATTGGGAGCACACATGTTTATCTATATCAGGGGCATACAAAATTTATTCATAGGAATATTAAAGGATTAAATTGGTATGTTCACAGTTAGAGGCCCGGACTTCTGATACATGTGCCTTAGAGGCATCTGGTGAGAAATCCAGAAGAACTCAGATGATTGGAACAAAGCCTTGATGGGTGTAGGACTGAGGGTGTTTTAGGTGCTGGTCACAACAGAAGCAGACCCTTGGGGTTAGGGTAAAGATTAGTATATGAGAAAATATGGGGGAGACAAGAAGGAATTGCAGAAGGGATGGTGAATGTCATAACACAAGTTCTAGGTGAGGTGAGGCATCCTCACTGCAATGGAACATTGGGACATTGCTTGATGTAACCCAGGCAACGTCCTTAGCACAATGCCCAATACACAGCAAGCACTTAGGAAACATTTGTTGAAGGTGTCCTGTGAGGCAGGCTTTTTATGCAACTCACATGCTTTTCAAAACAACTCTACAAGAGAGATGCTACTATTATCATCATATTATAGATGAGGCAACTGAGAATGGAAAGGGTAAGTTTCTTGCCTAAGTAACTTACATAGCCACTAGCCAGCAACCTGTCATTTAGCTGCTAGGCTATTCTACCTCTTTGTTAATCATTATCAGTAGTTAATGCTGATTGGCTGCTATTACTAGCTATTATTATTATTTGTTACTAATAATACTCCATGCTACCAATATTCCACATTATTACTATGTACCATCTCCAAATGCTCAATATTATCATTAATAGTAGAGTCTTAGTATGATTGCACAGTTTTTAAGGGTCTAGGACCTGGGATTCAGGCTGCCAGGGTTCAGATATTAGTTTCTTCCATATCTTGTGAGTTTAAACCAGTTACTAAAGCTTTCTCAACTGGTAATACCACCTAGAAAATGAGTATCACACTTATAGTTTGATCATGGGGGTATATCATAGACATTCTTTAAAAAGTCTTTCCTGGGGCACCTGGGTGGCTCAGTTGGTTGAGTGTCTGACTTTGGTTCAGGTCATGATCTCAGGGTCCTGGGATCAAGCCCCACATTGGGCTCTCTGCTTAGTGGGGAGCCTGCTTCTCCCTCTCCCTCTGCCTGCCACTCCCCTGCTTGTGTGAACTCTCTGTCAAATAAATAAATAAAAATCTGAAAAAAATAAAATAAAAAATAAGAAGTCTTTCCTTTTGGGCATACAGTAGGATTGCTCTTCCCTACCCCATCTGAAGGTAGTTATGACCATATGACATACATTTCACCAATGAAATGTGAGTGGAAGTGACCAGTATAGTTATAATCCTGTGTGTGTTGCCTACCACATACATCTTATTACCACTCTGTGAAAGAATGACTGTAAAAATTATTAAAATTTTAAGATTGACTTAATTGAAGTTTGGCTCGATTTCAAATCTAAACCTTATTTCTGTGTGCTCACACTTATTAGTTGGTGATGATACAAGTCACATTGGCTATGAATTTGATTTTTTATTTTTTTTATTTTTATTTTATTTTTTTTAAAGATTTTATTTATTTGACAGAGAGAGACATAGCGAGAGAAGGAACACAAGCAGGGGGAGTGGGAGAGGGAGAAGCAGGCTTCCCGCTGAGCAGGGAGCCCGATGCAGGGCTTGATCCCAGCACCCTGGGATCATGACCTGAGCCGAAGGCAGACGCTTAATGACTGAGCCACCCAGGCGCCCTGAATTTGATTTTTTAAAAGAGAGAAGAAGGAGCACCTGAGTGGCTCAGTCGTTAAGCGTCTGCCTTCAGCTCAGGTCATGATCCCAGGGTCCTGGGATCAAGTCCTCCATCGGGCTCCCTGCTCCACGGGAAGACTGCTTCTCCCTCTCCCACTCCCCCTGCTTGTGTTCCCTCTCTCGCTGTGTCTCTCCCTGTCAAATAAATAAAATCTTTAAAAAAAAAGAGAGAGAGAGAGAAGAAAAATTGAGGGAATGCTCATCCCTGATACCACAGCCATAATTTTTCTCATTTTGATGATGAATCCATCCAGTGTTTGAATGAGTTCCCATAGGTAGCCATTCATCTGGAACTTTCAGTAGTGTAACTGTGATGTCTACACACAGAACTCTAAACCAACTGAAGGGCCTACCAGTTTGCCTGCATAGAAAATTGAATTCCGCTCCCTGGAAAATAGCAGGGACACGCAGAATGTGAGGGTCAATGAAGATTAATGGCATATTACTTGATGCAAATTAAAATGGACAGAGGAAATGTAGTGTCTTGGGGCTAATCAGGGGCTTATCAGGGTCCAGACTTTTGTTCTAAAACCCAACTCCAGTGTTTTTGCTCTGAGATACAGATGCTGTTTCTGCAGCCCCTGTTGGTTGGCAGTGAGAGGGGCACACTTATGATGGAATTTTGTGGCTTTGAAATTAACAAAAGGGAAAAGAATCTGTCATACCAGTATTTGTCAAGGTGTTGTGATGTTTATCACACATTAGTGACAAGAAAGCCTTTGAATATCTCCAGAAATTCTTGTGGCTAGCATTCACAAATGGTCTCATATGTCTTGTCATTAAATGTGTTTCCTTCTTAGGCACCTGGGTTCCTCAGTCAGTTAAGCATCTGCCTTTGGCTCAGGTCATGATCCTAGGGTCCTGGAACCGAACTCCACATTGTGTCGGGCTCCCTGCTCAGTGGAGAATCTACTTTTCCCTCTCCCTTTGCCCCTCCCCCTTCTCGTGCTCACTCTCTCTCAACTAAATAAATAAAAAATCTAAAAAAATGTGTTTCCTCTTTGATTTTGTTGCTGGGAAGCTCAGAATTAAATTTGTGACACAGTTTAAACATTGTTGCAGACAGAAAACATTTTGGGGTACAGACCAGCCTTTGCTTTACTTTATTTAATCTCATATACTGTCTTTTGTAATTATTTTAAGACTTTTTTGGAACCATGCAGGGAATGAATGAATGCATAACTTAATTCATTGACATTCTTATGGCTAGCTACCAATCTTTACAGTTACAGTGATGAGACAAAGACTTACCAGAGGCCCATATTTTTCATAAGCTAGAGGATACATAAACCTATAGCTATTGGGGAGGCTGTTGAAATACAATCTATTTGGATTGACTGGTGGTCAATCTCAGGGCTGTTTTGAGCCAAAAATATGTTAGTTTCTCAAGGAAATTGTAGGAAGTATGGTCAAGCCCTAGAAAGAAAAGAAGAGGCCAGTTGATTTAGGAAAGAAAACCAGGTTGGAATGTATGTGGGAAAATTTCTTGAGCATCAGCGTTGAAAGTGGAAGCCAATGCTTCACTGTGTGGAGAAATGGAGAGTAGTTGTCAATATTAATGAACTCCTTGCATGTCTCGGATAGCCCACAACTGCTGTGGTCCTGGTGCAGCATTACTAACTTGCTTAGCGAAATAATTGGGACAGAAGACAGAAGTGTTTTTGGGTGGTGGGTTGTGTTTTGGGAAGACAGAGGTTGTGTTTTGGGTAGTGGGTTGTGTGGCTCATCTCGTGTAAACTGAGGTGAGGCATAAAAACAGACTGTTACCTGCAGCAACTATGGTGGTGGAGTTAAGCTCCTGAGGCTGGTGTTCCACTTGCCTATTGGTCTCCTGGTGGCCAATGGTGAATCCATAAAGGAATCCAAAGGCACTTCAGAGAGCGTTCCTTAGAGATAGGAAATAGGCCAGAGGATATGACTGGGGACAAGTAGCTAGGCAGTTTGTAGACAAGGAAAATATTTTTAATAGACCAAGTGACTATGACTATAACAAAGGTGTGTGTGTGTGTGTGTGTGTGTGTGTGTGTGTGTGTGTGTGTGTTGGTAGAACTCTACGCCATGGTGGAGTTGTGACTATGGAAGGTGGGCTGGGCCATGACAGAAGCTCTGTGATGATATCCATGCATGTTTAGGGTTCTGGAGATGGCATAGCAGCTCTTGGTCCAACCACCTATTAAAGTGCTTTACATATATTAACACACTTTTTTTTCTTAGCTCTATGATATAGATGCTATTATTATACTCATTTTACAGAAGAAGAAATTAAGACATTAAACACTTAGATAACTTTCCCACAGTCACACAACTTCTAAGCCCAGGGATTCAGACCCAGGCAATGAGACTTCAGCCTTAGCCACCACACCACCCTAGCTCTGCTGTTCTGAATCCCTACTTGGGATGGCATTGGTGCCCCATACAGCTGTAATCAGGATGAACTCAGGAGTAGCGGAATAGGAGGATATCCCACCAGCAGCCATGTGCTCTAATCAGCCCCTCCTCCCCTCTCCATCACCTAACACCATGGACTATTTTTTGAGCTTAACTCTCAAACATGAATGAATTCCCTTTTCTGAAAAACAAATTCATTGGTGGAGACTTACTGCCTTCACCTTCCAACTAACTTGTCTATGTAGAACTGGGTCTTCTGCTTGTACCTCAAAGAACAGATTGGGTCTTGGTTTTTTCTTTTATTTAAGTCAACCCTTTTCCTTGCAGTGATCATCTTGGCAAAAAGCCTTGCATCTTTTGCCATGCTTCTAAAAAAATAGTAAATTCCCTTTCATCCTGCTTCCAGGAAAATGGGTCTTACACTGGTCCTAGAAATGTATAATGTAGGGAAGAGCTCAAGTGATCCTCTGCAGGACGAAGTAAGTCTGTCTCTATTACTTAAAATAAAATTCAACAAAAAAGCTGTACCCACTTCATAGTTAAGCTCACGGAAATTGGACTCATTAGAGCCCCTAAGTACTGACACCACCACCAATTATCTCATGACTCTTAGAGCCTTGCTTTTGTCACAGATCATGACCAGACAGCGGCCTCCTTGGCAGGGGGACAGCCCTCTGTAATAACTGGCCATAAAGACCATTAGTGGTGTCACTCCTTCTGCTTCTGATCTGCAGTATGCTCCAATTACCATTGACAAGATATCAGAAGATAATCTACTATACGCAGGAATATCGAATGCTTCAGCTCTGCTGTTTGACAAGGGTGGAGGACAGGAGATGTTAATTTTACCCAATAAGATATTTTTTACTTTAAATTAGACAATCAAGGTACAAGTGTGAGAAGAAAATAAAAAAGAAGAAAATAAGATGGCAGTGCCCCTAATCATTGTTTCCCAGATTCTCTCTCTCTCAAATCACTCTAGATCTGTCTCTTTCCCTATGTTTACTTTAAATTGTCTTTATCTTCCTTAGGATTCAAGATAGCAATTAACACCTATAACAAAAATTTAAGGGATGCCACTTACCTAGGAATTCTAATAGCAGTTAAAATGTTATCAGGAAAAATTTAAATTCTAGCTGAAGAAAAAGAAAAACAATATCGTTAAAATCTTCAGTGACATTTTAATGCTGGAAACAAAACTCTTCCCAGATCTCATGGGTAATGCTCTGTGCATAGAGAGACCTTTAAAATAAATGTCACATAGGACAGGAAGGGCCCACCTGCTTAGAGCAGGCCAGGCAGCTTTTTAAGAGGCTCTGGGCCACAGTGCTGGGCTCTCAGAAGGGTGAGGATTTACATACAGCCCGTGCCTGGAGAACTGTATCAGTCAGAGTTCCACCAGGAAAACAGATTTACTGTGAGTAATATGAAATGAGGGCTTTATTATGGGAATTAGACCTCACACAACTGTGGTAAGAGCTGGGGAAGTGCAGATCCAGAAGAGGAATCAGAGAATCAGCTGCTAACTAGTTTGACTGGAGCTCTGAGGTGGGTGTTGTTAGAACTTGCAGGAACATTCCATAACCAAGAGCATCAGGCCATCAGAGTGGAATCCCTAAAGGAGGAAGCCAAGGAGAGGTCTATGGGAAGCTCTTGCTTCTATGTAGGGCTTATGTACCTCCCAGGGTCCACAGGCACACACGTGTTGGTAGGACTGGGCTGCAATGAGGAAGAGGAGCAGGGCAAGGGGCCGAGGAGATGGAGACAAGTTGGGCCTGCCAGACATACCTGCTCCACCCACTGTCACACCTCACCACTGTGACCTTTGGAGAGTAATGACTTCTGTTTCACTTCCTTCTTCCAAGTCCCATGCAAATTCTTCCTTTGGTTCTCTCTAACTGGGATCGAACCAAGAAGGGATTCTTAGAAACATAGTTCCCAGAGTTAGCCATGTTGACAAATGCAGTCCAGCACTCTGACGATACAAAACCTCCTTTACCTCAAGCCATCTGGCTTTTTGTTATTTCAGTAAACACTTACTGAGCACTCATCACTATTCAAAGCTTTAACATTTTGTAAAAAAATGGCTTTTTTTTTTTACCTTTAAAAGAGCTTATAGTCTAGTTAGCAGAGAGAGATGTGAATGAAAACAAAAATTTAATTGAATTCAGTGTGATACATGCAGTATTTCAGACATGAACAAAGTTATTTTAAAATACCAAGGAGGCTATTCTTTCTAAGGGAATCAAAGAAGGTTTTTCTTGGGTATGAAATAGTAGTTAATACAACCTAGCAATTTGGCTCCTATTAGAGAGAAATTAAAACACGTACAAAAAGTGATATATAATAGCATCAAAAATAATAATACTAAAGTGAAAATAATTCAAAGCCCATCAACTGGTGAATAGATACACACAATTTAACATATACATATAGTGGAATACTATGCAGCAATCAAAAAGAATGAACTACTGAAAACGTAACATGGGTGAACTTCAAAAACATTATATTAAGTGAAAATGCCAGAAATACTAAAAGCAGTTTTGTATTTGCCTGGTGCTGGAGCTGAGAGTATGGATTGACTACATATAGGAATGAGAGAATTTGGGGGTTGATAGAAGTGTTCTACATACCTGTATGTTTACTAAAACCCATAGAACTATACACTTACAATGAACGAATTATATGACGTGAGTTAAACTTCAATAAAGCTGTTAAAAACATTGTTGCTTTCTCACTAGATAGGCCATGGCAATAACCCTAAGGTGATAAATACGTCCCCAACACGCTTTTGTGTGTGAATTCTTTGAAAGTCTGGTTTAGTTAGTTGAAAACCCACCATATTAGGTGAATGCTAGTGGCTGTAACAGAGAAATTCCAACATCTCAGCAATTTGAAAAAGGAGAAATTTATTTCTTATTGCTGTAAGTCCATAAAGGATGTTCCCAGTTGGCACACAGCTCTCCTTCTGATGTTTTTTCAGGGACCCATGCTTCTCATCTTGTGATTCTTCAATTTCCAATGTGGATTCTAAGATGCTGCTGTTCATTGGCATCAAGTCAAGGGAAACTGAAGAAGGCTTGGAGGAACGCATGCGGTGGTGGTGGTGGTGGTGGTGGTGGTGGTGGTGGGGCTTACTGGTCAGACCTGGATGGGACAAGATTTACTTTCACTCACTTTCCAATGGCTAAGACCATCATACAGCCACACCTAAAGGCAAGAAGGTTGGAAAAGCAGTGTAGCTGTGTGCCCAGGACAAAGAGGAAACAGGTTTGATGAAATGCTTGCTGAGGTCAACCACATCAGCCAGCCATGCTTCCTTCTCATCTCCTTTCACTTGCCCATGGGAGGTTTGCAACTGACATAGAGAGACACATTTGGCAGACTCTAGAATGCTGTCTCCAGTGATTGACTGATTCTGAACAGGGAGTCCTTCCTGATAATACTGGCCATGATCATGGTAATGCTGACTGGACAATACCTTTTTTCTGCATCATTATGCACGGCCCTTATCTTTATCTGGAATTAGCAGCAGAAATTGAGGAGCAAGATTACACTGATATTTGAACTGCTCTGTAGTATAAAATAGACTGTGGCAGAAATTATGGACATCACCCCTCTATGACTCGAGTCTTTTCTTTAGGGACTTGGGATTTAGTGTGTTAGGCCTGGAACTCTAGCAACCAGGGGAAATGAGTAAGCTTAGCCTTCAAAGGAGCCTGTTTCCAGTGATGGAGCAGGCTTGATGATGTCAGAAGTGAGCAAAGTCCCCGTCTGAGCAAAGAGATAGCTGCTATTTAGAGAGCAGATCAATGCAACCACATATGTTATCAATATTCCAGCTAATGAGAGTTTTCCACCCAGGGACCACTGGTAGAAGTCATAAAAACAATGGTGCCCTCTTTGTTGACAGACCCTAACCTATTTCATGCTCAGCTCTACTAATTCCCTATCTCATAAAGAAATTATCTAAGGTTTATTAAAGCTTTCAGGATCCTCATAAAATAGTCTTCGTATGGTAGGAAGAGGATATTGATGGATTGTCCATTATCAGCTGTGCGTAGGATTTTGAAAAAGAGCTGGATGCTTGTTGCATCTTCATGATGGAAGATCAGAGGTGCTTAATTACATCAAAGCACTGTTATCCCAACAGCACTTCTGCTATCACCATAAACACTTAAAATCTTTAGGATGAACTGCTCTGACTTGATAGTGGTGATTGAATGGAAAGGAATATTTAAAACTGGCTCTGCTTGTACATTTGCATTTGTCTTAGGACCTCAAATGCTCCTGCCTAAAACCTTCTGAGGCTGTTCCTCCACACTTGAAATAACATCCTTCCTCAGTCCTGTGTGATCCAGCCTCACCTACCTCCCCAGCCTCAGCCCCACCTGCCCCTCACCACATTCCTACTGCCCCGGTCTTTTCTTTTTTTCTCGAACAAAATCAAGGGTACTCTGCCCTGGTGCAGTCTGTATTTGCTGTTCCTTTAACCTGGCGTCTCTTTCCCAGCAATTCACAAGCCTGGCTTTTCTTTATCTCTTAGTCTTCAGCTGAAATATTGCCTCCTTGAAAAGACCATTCTTCACTATTCAGTATAACGTTAGCCATGCCCCCATGACATCATCTATCTTATTTCCTCCACAATAGTTCATCATCATAATGCTTGCTTAATTTCTCTCCTTGCTTATTGTTTGTCTCTTCCAAAGGAATGTTAGCCCCATAAGGGCAAAGTTCTTTTCCTAACGTGTTCACTGTTATTTCTAGCACCCAAAACAGTGTTGGGTACATAGAAGTATGGGGATAAAAAGACCTCTCTTCTCTCCCAAATGAGAATAAGGAAAGGCTATGTATTCAGAGTTTGTTATAGCAAGGGAGTCAGTCTCCATTGCTTGTATTCGGCAGAGACTCAAAGCTGGGCAGAGGAGCGGGAAAGCTTTATCATGGAAAAAAGCAGGAAGGCTCCTGGGATGCCCTCACTGGCATGGGAAGCTGGAGGTGGGCTACTGAGAAGCAGGGCATCCTATGTGATTGGTTAGCTGGCCATATTTGGCTCCCTCTACTTGGTCCCAAGCTGGAAGTAGGGGCAAAAATTAGAGAAGCTGTCAGTTATCGATCATGCCCTGGCTGTTTAGGGCCAGTTGCTACGGAGGTTATGGTTTGGCTTCCTGAGCTGGTTGATGTGGGTTATGGGTCAGAGTTCTATTTTTATATACGGTCTGGTCATCATCCCTTTGCATATTCTGTCTCTCAGAAGCAACTCAATGCATATTTATTACTTTGGGGTCTTTCCTTGCATCTTCTGCAGCTTTGATTTTGCATCCAGCATTCCTTTTCTTACTCATTTTCATACCTTCCTTCTTTCCCTCTCTTTTATTTTGTTTAAAGATTTTCTTTCTTTCTTTATTTAGAGCAAGCAGGAGGAGGGGAGGGGGGAGAGGGAGAGAGAGAATCTCAAGCAGACTCTGGGCTGAGTGCAGAGCCTGACACGGGGCTCAATCTCACAACCCTGAGATCACGTCATCACAAGAGCCAAAACCAAGAGTCAGATGCTCAACCAACTGAACCACTCAGGGGCCCCTCCCTTTCTTTTCTAGAAAGGCCTCTCCTGTCCCTACAGCCTCATCTCAATGTTAGACTATTTGTGTATCTCAAATGGCTATTTATTCTTTGGGCTCTGGCAACCACCATGCTCGCACTTCCTGCCAGGATCGGCCCATTGTTCTCTGAATGGGGAGTGTACCCAGGCACTAGTCTATTTCCAGACGATATATTCCCAGTCCTTCCTGATTGCAAATCCAGAATTTTCTTTTTGACATCTACCCTCTTTTATTGCTTTTCCATTTTATACCATTCTCTCTTGAATGGAACCTCTTTACTTTCTTTCTTTGTTGGGACTATGCACTGTTTTGGGTCTTTTCTGTACTGTCCAGACAACACTACTGCATTTAGTCTCTCCTATAATGCAGTCCCTTGACTGCATCTCTTGCTTCCATCTTGGCAGTTATGACTGAGAATCTCTGGATCATGCGTAACTTACACGGCCCATGTGTTTCCTTTCCTGGTCCTCTCTCACCATCAAAAAAAAAAAACAAAAACAAAAACAAAACTGTCTCATATGGGATAGAAATGGAAGTCGGCATACTTCCCACTAAGTTTCTTTTAATTCTTGAGATTCCATGATTGATTTTCCATCAGATGTTAGCCCAGCAAGAGGCCTTTTTGTCACTCATCAAAGACTTCCTGACTCTGAGATCTTCCTTTTCACGGCTGAGTTGAAGCAGACCTGAGTAAAAGAATCTCTACACTGTGAGAAGGTAAAAGCTTTAAAAAAGAAAGAAAAGAAAAGGACAGAGAGAGAGGAAAAAAAAAAAAAAACACAAAACAACCTGTGCAAGGAGACTCAGGGTTCCTCACAGTACTGCCTACCTCCCAGGTTTGAATGGCTTTTTTTTTTTTTTTGCTGTGGTTGGCCAAATAGCTAGGCTTCGCTTAGTCATAATTAGCTTGATGAAACTGTATAGATGCTCCCCTTTTTCCTCTTTAGATTCTGAGAACTTGGAGGACAGGAATGAAGTCTAACATCGTTTATTTATGGAGCCAAGTCAGGGCTGGCTCACTATGAGCACTTAAATGCTATTGATAAATAATGCACACAATGGAGCTCTGGTTTGGAATTGAATTAAACCTTGAGTTCAAACACATTCTCCCTCTGGTTATATCTGCTTTGTATGTAGCAAAATGCAACAGTGGAATTCGATGTAAGTGACCAGAGGAAAGGGAAGTAAGCCCCAAAGAAATAAAGTTTGTGCATTCTGAGCTATTGAGTCTTTGCCCTAGAAACATAAGTTTTCAGCTTGATACAAGGTTTTTTAGCAAGTGCAACATTTGTCTTCTTCCAGATGATTTGGAAATGCAAGGAAGGCTTCATAGAATGGGCTGATTATTGCATTCTGGCACTGTGTGTGCAATTTTCTAGCTGGCAATTCAGATAGAGAGATGTGTTAGATAGACCCCGGAGAAGACACAGTAATCCCCACTGTCAGTGAGTTTATAGTTTATGACATGTCAAGTTCCAAGAACCTTATAGAAAACCCTCCCTTCCCCGCCATGGTCTACTTTTACTTGCCTTTTACTGCCTTATCCCTTACCACTCCCTAGCTTACCATATATGGTCTAGCAATGTCATCACATATAAAATACCACTTCTTGCCTCCCTGTCTTGGTTTATATTGTCATTTCTACTAGGTCTGTTTCTCTGAGTGACTCCTGCTCAGACTTTAAGATTCAGTTTGGGTATAGCATCCTCCAGGAAGACCTAGACTAGGTCAGGTACAACTCTTTATGTTTCTGTATCATTCTGTGAATGGGACCGATGTGATCCTTAGCTCATTGTACTGCATGAAAGAATTTTAATCTGAAATGGAACTGAATGGAAAATCTCATGCCAATGTCCTCAGGAAAACAGAGCTTTAGGATTGTGGGGCTGATATCTCATAAATGCCTGATTTACAGAAAACTGATAATATTAGAATTTTCTTAAGTGATAGGCAGTTGGTCAGGCATTACCTCGTATTGACCTGGGGAAATTTTTGCTTATGGTTTCCAGAGACATGAGCAAGAAATGACCCGGGTTGGGTTGGTCTCACAAAATAAGCTGAATTGAGCTTCATTTGTATGACTGCAAGGATTTTATCTGCTTGGGGAATTTTCAAAGCTGGTCTCTGTTTGCTTTTGATTTTAACAACTTTTAACTGAACTCCCCCCTTCTTTGCCTTCCCTACCCAGAAATACTGCCCACCCCAAACCCTCAGTGGACTCGCCTGTAGCTTGTTGTGGTTTGCATGTCCCGAATTGCAATTCTCTGCTCTTCCCAAATAAACTCATCTTTTTGACACTTTTGAGCTTGTCTTGGTTTACCTGTTGTTTTAGGTTAACATCCTCTACCATTATTTGTTATGTTTGTCTTCTCTGGCCTGTGAGATACTCAGGGCAAGGACTTTGTGGCTTTCTTTCTTTTTTTTTTTTACTTTAATTTTTATTGTTATGTTAATCACCATACATTACATCATTAGTTTGTGATGTGGTGTTCCATGATTCATTGTTTGTGCATAACACCCAGTGCTCCACGCAGAACGTGCCCTCTTAAGGACTTCGTGGTTTTCATCCTTTGGCACACAGAACCTGGTACAGTACCTGTAGTCATTGGAGGCTTAACAAAATCTGATGAATGATTGAATGAATTACTGTTTCTGATGGTTGCTTCTATTGGGGTCCACATACCCCTGAGGTGTTTAACTTTAATATCAGAATTGCTTGGGCTAAAACTATATTCACTGTCAATTTGGTTACTCTTGGGAGTCCTCAGTCACTGGTAGTATTTGAGAAGACAATCAGAATTTTGCTTTTAGACAATGTTGTAGAATATAACATCCAGTCCCAAGACTGGAATTGGGAGAATCAATGAGAGATGATAGGATTTTTAAGTATCACTGTGACCATAGGATTATAAAAATAAGAGAGAGTAGAATAAAAAAGTAGATACATAAAAAATATATAACATATTATATATATAATAAATAATGTAAACATAAGTAGAATATAAAAGGATAAATTATTTTTACCTTCTTCATCATTTGTTTATATGTTCTGCTCACTTTCCTATAGAATGTGTAATGCAGAATCAATTGGATAGGGGATATGGACAAGTAAATAGGTAAATTGGGTCACATTTTGATAAATGTGATACAAAACATAATACAATAAGGGAGACCAGGATTCTGTAGGAGCACAGAATTTCCCAAATATGTATGGTATATGTGTGTGTGTTTATGTAGGGATGTCTTGGGGGAGTTAATATAGGATTCTCAGAAACCCTGAAGCTAAAACTTATTCATATCCATGGTTCTAGTACAACCAGGAGACATGTTTTTGAAGTGCTTGCCCCATAGTGTTGTCTATGTCAGGTTTTGATACAAACGTAACTGACACCTGTTCATTGAAAAGGAAAGATCTGTGTGGCTTTTTATTTTTTTGTGCCAATATAAAAAGTAACTGTTTCCTTAAAGTATGAATATATTTGACCAGTTTTCTGGTCAATTCTGGCAATTGATAGTTAACTGTTAGTTTTATGAAGATATCTCTTTTCATTAGCATACACATTACACAATGTGTAGGTTTTAATATCACTCTATTGTTACAATGTTCTTCTTATGCCAAATTCTACTTACTAGTATTTTTTTCTTGTATTTGTTAAGGATTATAGTAAATAGAATAACCATTATATATTGACTGCTTATAATATGTCAGGCATAGGGTGCTAAGTGGATTTCACAGAATTTATCTTACTATGAAAGAGGTATCATTATTGCCATTTTTAAGATAAAGAATCTGAGGATCAGCAAAGTTAAGCAACTTCTCTGATGTCACACAGCTTTGTTAAGGGATGGAACCAGCATTTACACCTAGAAATGTGTGAACTTAGGGATGGTTCTACGGAATCTCAGATTTGTAAAGTTTCTCTGTATTTTCCGCTTCTGGAGGAGGTCACGGAAAGGACGTGACTGCCGATTGACCCGTAAGCTACGGATCCGGGCAATTGGAGGCTCCTCGCCCCCTCCCCTGTCCTTGGACTGCAGGTTCCACCCACCCTCCCACGGTGGGAGCCATTTTCAAGGACACAGCTTTGAGAGTAAGGAGTTGTTGAGGACATCGGGGCCATACAGGTGGCTGAACCCAGGTAAGACCTCGGTATCACTTTTAGGATTCTGGCGATTGGGTGCGGACCTCTAAGTGTCCTGCAGCCGCTCAGGACAGGCCCCGCAAGTTAGTTCCCTTGCTTTTTAAACCGGTCACCTACCCATCCGGAGGGTCTGATTCTTTCTTAGGTCTCTCCTTGCCCTCCATGTACTAGGAACAGTGTGAAAACGAACGTGTGCACGCTCACACACATGATCTAGCTCTAGAATATATAAATTCTCTTTCTCTTTTCAAATCCATTAATTGCTCTTTTTAGTTCTGTCATTTTTCTTCTGTTTTATATCATACTTTCATTTTTTTATTAATTATTTCACTTATTTAACTTGTCCGTTTTTAACATCAAAACCATAAAAGGGTTTGACTGAGTGCAAGTTTGCAGTATGCCATATATTTGCATATGAAATAGCCTCAATTTTGTTATACTCTAAATGTTTACTTGTAATGTTCATTTTCTTTGTGACACAATTATTGTTTAGAAACATACAGAGCATTGTTAATTTTCAAATAATTGGATTTTTTGCCTCTTAACAACTGCTAGTTTTATTGGATAATCTTAAGAGGGTGCGGTTTGTACTTTTTCTGTTTTTTGAGTGTTGAGCATGAATATCTGTTGTTTTTGATTTGTTTATTTAAATATTTGTTGTAGTCTCAGATATGGTCTTGGGTATGGTCAAATTTTTCACTTAATCAAAAAAATAATTTTGATAGGGAAATTTAACTTCTTTATATTTCTGATAAAAAACAAATACTTGGCCCAAATTCTTTTTGTGTTGAACTTTCCCTGTTTTCTTTTGATTGTCCTTTTTTCTGTGTATAGACTGTATTTTACTTATGCTTACATTCAGTGGTTGTTTTTAAAGTGTACTTGTGGATGACTTTAACCTTATCATATTTATTTTCTTCAAAAAGACCGACTCTTTATCTGCAGGTGGGGAAAGGCATATGATACATGTTTCATTTTTCTCCCCTCCACCCAGCATAGAGCCTTTCAAAATTGTTAAAGACTATTACTAAATAATTACCTTTTTGGCTAAAATAAAAAGATTATTGCATTTGTTCTGATGCTCTGTTTTTTGTCCTAGGAGCATCTATAATTCTTTACTTGAATCTGTACTCTCTATATATCTTCATTATCCCCCATATTTTTCTTTCTATTTATTTTTCCTCTTCATTCTTCTTAACTTGATCCATTAAAGTGTTTTGATTTTTTTGCCATGACCATAATATTCTTTTTTATTGCTTTCCATTTTACTTGTGAGTTTTCTATTTCCATTTGTTTTTAAATTATATTTCAGACAGTTTTTCTTAAGTCTGTTTTGATCTTCCTTTTTGTACTTATTTTCCTAGCCTTAGTTTATTGATTCTTGCCTTTTTCTGTGAAGAGAAATGAAGATATATATATATATATATATATATATATATATATATATACACTCTAAATTTTACTGTAAATTATAGAAGTAATTTCCCTTTAACATATAGGATATGGTCTTATTAGGGAAAAAAAAGCTTTCATTGGTGCTTTCAGATGAATTGTTCTTGAATGAAAAGTTCAAGTGTTTATTAATTAAAATGAGACTGTGTTTATGACTTGCCCTCCCTCTCCCATAGAATATAGGCAGGGAATTCTTTTCCCCTTTCCAACTTACTTTTCCCTACCCCCCACAACCAACCTGGCTTAGGTCCTTGTGTTTCCTTGTGTTTCCACCCCCTTTACAAAGCGTATCCTTATATAAGGAAACATTTCAGGACTCAACCCTCTTTAAGCCTCCAGTTTCCCATGCACTCCCAGTGCATGCTGGGAGTTGTAGTCTCCTAAGGATGCAAATAACCTAGAAGCTGACAGGGCCAAAGGTGAAGGGAGGACCCTTTGGGGGGGGGGGGTGGCGTGTTTCAAGAAATTATTTCTTAGCTTGTGGGACATGGCTGCCTATTTTTCTCGGTGGTGCAGCTCCATCCAGGATGTAGTGCAAAGAGTAAGAGAAAATCTACCTTTTTCTTATCTTCTGTCTTCTCAGGGCTTGTTTTGAATTTGTTCTGAAGATTAAGTAAGTATTGTGTAGTCTGAAAAGAAAGTCCCTAATCCAGCCCCCTGTCAGTGTAGTTAGTAGAAATTCCTCTCCCACCTGGCATCTCATCTTCTCTTAACTTTTGTTTGCATTGTTACTGTCAATTTTTTGTCTTGCCCTTTAACTTGTCTGTATCCTTGGATATGTTTATGAAGGTAGAGAGAATGTGTGGCAGTTGGTTACTTTGCTACCACTGAACCTAGAAATCATGTGTATATATATTCTAAGGACAAACTTCATAGAGACAGAATTTTAATGAAATGGAAACAGTAGCATTTGGACGGGCCCCCTCCTTGATTACATTTCAACTATCACCAAACACTGAGGAAGCCAAACCACGGCTCTTTACCTTCCTGTCAAAGAGCCATTCTTCCACTCTTCTCTTATGCACGAGGTATCATTCTGCTCCTAGTTTACTTATACTCGAGAATGTCTGGAGATTTTGGTACTGGTCTTGGTGGACAGAAATCCTTTCCTGGGTACCATGGGGAGGCAGTGCAGTGTGATGCTAGGGCAGGTAGATTCCAGAGTCAGTGTGGGTTCAGATCCTAGCTTCTTCACACACCGAATGTGTTTCTGCTGTAGTGTTCTGACCATTCTGTGCCTTGTTTCCCCAACTGTAAAATGGGGCCAATAAATAAAGTACCTCCAATGTATGGCTATTGTGATGTTTTAATGTATTATAAATAATAAATATCATAAAATACTGACAGGAGTACCTGTCATATTGTAGACATTCAACAAATGTTCCCTGCTCTTATTAAGAGTCCAGACTTTTTTCTGAGTATTTGAGAAATTGTATACAACTTAAAAACTTTAAAACCCAATTCAATGATTTTTGTTTGGAATACCTTCTCCAGGTATTACTCTAATTTCTTTGCATACTTCCAGCAAAGTTACTGCACAAGGAACTTTAGGTCTTTCTTACCATTTGATATTTGTAGGGTTGCATTACCCTCAAGCTCAAGTGACAGTGAGGAGCTGTTTAACTTTCCCTTTCTCCGTCCCTGCCATGCCGTGGGAGTAATGTTACCAACTATAAAGTTTTCATAAAATTGCTCACTGTCATTCCTGAGACACCCACGGCAAATTTAACCTGGCATGAGTGTTGCATTGCCAAATACCCTGATGAGATGTAGGCAAAACTTTAACAATAACTCCCTTCCTCTTCTCCAACCGATGCCTGCATTAGGCAAAGAAGAGCCTAGATGTTGCTGAGGAGTGAGCAGGAGTTGGAAGCTGCTCTGATATTTTACAGAGTTTATTGCCCTCTCCTCAGGTTTGTATTTCAAAGCAAGGCCATCCAACCATGTGGCACTATAATATACACAGCTGCTGGAGGCTGATGGGGGTGATGAGGGGGGTGACTCATTCTAGAGCTCTATGATGCAGGTCAATGAGAATGACTTGCCTGAGGGCCCTGAAAAAGAACAAACTGGAGTTCTGTTCTAGCTGTCATTTGGTGGCAAGCGTGCTAGACATTATATTAAATGGACCCGATACTAGCATTAACCACATCGCTTGGTTTTATTGGGACTGTTCTGGTTTCAGCACTGAAAATTGTACTCTCTGGGAACCCTCTCAGTCCTGAGAAAACCAGTGCAGTTTGTCACCGAACCTGGAATTAAGCTATAGCTTTGCATTTAGAACAAGCTGTGTGACCTTGGCCAGGTCATATGGCCTCCTAAAGGAGGTTTGGGTGTGGGGGGAAAGTGAGGGGTCACAAAGATCCCTGGCATGGCATCCCAATGAATTGATATTTGATATTTGCAGTGGCCCTACTTTATATTTGCGGTGGCCCTAGGCCTAGGTGCCTACCCAAACCTTATGTGGCCTAGACTAGTCCAGCTTTTCTATCAGAACCTACTATTCTTATATGTAAAGTAAAAGATCATTTTATATAGAATCTGTGATTTCTCAACTCCCTTTCACCTGTAAAGCCACATCACATCACATCAGTGCATTTCAGCACATTAGCCACTGCTGTGGGAGATGGAAGTGGTCTCCTGACCTCAATCCTTCTTAGGCCTTTTGCAGTTACATTTTGTACCTCATCACCTATTTCTTTCCTTGTGACACTCTCTAATTCTCTCCTTTGTACATTTATTTGCTCTTGTTTCCCTCTTTGCCCCTAGAATATTAAGTTCATGAGGAATGTAGGATTTCCCTGTCTTGACTGCCATCTACTGCACCTAGCATGGCAGGTGCCTGGCCACTGTGTGCGGAATGAATGAGTGCACTAGACATCCCTGGTTATCGTCTATTGATTACAAGCCACCCCAGCTTGGCATATTTTGGGTGAATAAGTAAATGATGGGAAAAATTAAATGACTGAAGTATGAATAGAAATCACACAAACTTTATGTTCTCAATATTTTAATGTCTTTAAAATCAATATTGTTGATAACAAGGGGAGCAAAAGATGTGAAATATACAGTTCTCAGCTACCTTTAATGCAAGGATGGTGCAGACTTTCTGATATGAGGCCCCAGGGTTGGAGTTCAAGCAAGAGATGGCTTATTGGAGATTTGAGGTACCCTGAAATACTTAGTGAACATCTACTTCAACTGTTACATAGCATACCCCCAAATTCTTTTTTTTTTTCCATATCACAGGATGTTAATACAGTCTCAGGTTTAAGATGGTAATTAATTCAGAGTATGAATGTGGTGGAGTCTAGCTCTTCGGTTCTGGGAAATTGCCTGCTATGACTCTCCTTTCTTCTCCTCTATCCCAATGCAGCCGTGGGATGTTGGCTGACATTAAAATTGGAGGAGCAACAGGGCATTCACCAGCAGGGTGAGGCAGGGAAGAGAGGGTGTGTATAACTCTCAGATTAGGCCTGCTCCCTCTTATGATTCACAGCAGATGTTATCTGCTAAACTCAAACAGCTGATCCTTGATTTAAAGATCATTTGTTTATTATACTAAACAGGGCCCGTAAATCTCTATTAGAGCCCGACGAGAACCAAGGAAAATATTGTATGCTGAAAGCACCAACAGCTTACATTTTCCTAGCTTCATTCTCCCCCGTAATCTGAACCACTGATAAGAAATACTGACATTTTCAGAGAGAATTATAAGCAGAGCAATAAACAGTCCATGTTTTGTTGTATGTTAAATGTGTCTTGAGTTATAGTTCCAAGTGGAAATCAAGCTCGACTTTGGTAATCTACCATGCCTTGTGTTTTGGTGCCGGCTGAGTCTTGTCCTGAAAGCTGCATTCTTTCAAGCTTCTTGAGTGTATCCAAATCCACCAGGTTCACATTCTCAGAGAAGATACTGGTTGCACAAAGAACAGAGGTTGCATAATGCCCCTGTAAGCCCCATTATGGTTATTTGCACAGCTGTAATCATTATAAATAAAT
The DNA here is from genome assembly GCF_009762305.2 of Zalophus californianus. Classification (NCBI taxonomy): domain Eukaryota; kingdom Metazoa; phylum Chordata; class Mammalia; order Carnivora; family Otariidae; genus Zalophus; species Zalophus californianus. Next base: position 102,339,379 of record NC_045602.1, on the reverse strand, counting down.
TACTTCATAAATTTCAACAAATGAAATCATGTTATTTTATTTTGTCTGCTCTGTCTCTGAGTCGCCAGTGTGTCACTTATGTTGGCTCATTTTTGTGGAAATGAGATTTAAAGAAGAGCCCAATTATAGCAACTGAGAGCACTATTCTCCCCTACCCCAACCTTTGTTTTTTTGGTCCCCTGTCTGTCAGAGGGAAAAAAAGTAGCTGAAAATAAGAATAGTTAATGGACTGAAATAAGAACAAGTATGTGTTAAGTTCCTGGAGCACATTTCTTTAATTCTGGCAGGTATATTGAGGTATAATTTACATGTAGTAAAATTCACATTTTTTTTTTTAAGATTTTATTTATTCACTTGACAGAGAGAGAGACAGCGAGAGAGGGAACACAAGCAGGGGGAGTGGGAGAGGGAGAAGTAGTCTTCCCGCTGAGCAGGGAGCCCCGACGTGGGACTCGATCCCAGGACCCCGGGATCATGACCTGAGCCGAAGGCAGACGCTTAACGACTGAGCCACCCAGGTGCCCTAAAATTCACATTTTATAGGAATAGAGTTCTTGGAGTTTTGATAAATATGTTGACTCTTGAATATGAGTTTGAACTGCGCGGGTCCACTTATATGCAGAATTTTTTCACTAAATATAAATATAGTACCATAAATGTATTTTTTCTTCCTTCTGATTTTTTAGTAACACTTTTCTTAGCTTATTTTATAAGTGTATAAGAATACAGTATATGATACATAAAACATACAAATTATGTTAATCAACAGTTTATGTTATTGGTAAAGCTTCTGGTCAACAGTAGGCTATCAGTAGTTAAATTCTGAGGGAGTCAAAAGTTATATGTGGATTTTCAGCTGTGTAGGGGTCAGCACCTCTTACCTCATATTGTGCAAGGGTCAACGATAGTCATATGACTACCAATAATCACCATATAGAATATTTCCATCACCTTCACCATAAAGAGTCTTATACTTTGCAATCAACCCCACTCTTGACTATTGCTGTATTTTCTGGCCCTATATTTTTGCCTTTCCTGGAATGATATATAAATGGAATCATATAGTATTTAGCCCTTTGAGTCTGGCTTCTTTTACTGAGCTTAATGTTTTTGAGATTCATTTGTGTTGATGTATCAGTGTTTTATTCCTTCTTACTGCTGAGCAGTATCACTGTTTTTTTTCCATTCTCAAGCGAGGGCCATTGGGTTAATTTCAGTTTTGTATTATGAATAAAGCTGCGTTAAACATTCTTGTACATATCTTTCTGTGGACATATTTTCATTACTTTTGGGTAAATACTTGGGAGTGAGATTGCTGGCTCATATGGCAAGTATATGTTTATGAGAAATGTCAGACTGTTTCCATAGTGTCTGTTCCATGTTCCATTCCCACCAGCAATGGATGAGAGATTCAGTTGCCTGTGCATTCTTTTCAGAATTTGAAGTTGTCAAGCTTCTTTTCTTAAAACCACTCTGATTAGAATGAAGTGCCACCTGTGGTTTTAATTTACATTTTCCTAATAACTAATAATGCTAAGAACTTTTTGTGTGCTTATTGGTCATTTGTATATCTTCTTTGGAGAAATGTCAACTCAAATACTTTGCCCAGGTTCCTCAAAAATTTAAACATGGAATCACCATATGATCTAGCAGTTTCATTTTATGTATATACTCAAGAAAATTGAAATCAAGGACTCAAACAGATAATTGTACACTGATGTTTATAGTAACATTATTCACAATAGCCAAAAGGTGGAAACAACCTAAATATCTACTGATGAATGGATAAACAAAATGCAGTATATAAATACAATGGGGTATTATTGAACCTTTAAAAGGAATGCAATTCTGATATATGCTACAACATAGATGAACCTTGAAAACATTATGCTAAATGAAGTAAGCCAGACACAAAGATGAATATTGTATGATTCCACTTAGATGAAGTACCCAGAAGAGGCTAATTCACAGAGATGGAAAATACAAGAAGTTACTAGAGATGGGGACGAGGAGAGAATGAAAGTTACTGTTTAATGGGTACAGAGTTCCTGTTTGGGATGATGAAAAATCCTGGAAATGGACAGTGGTAAAAATCATACAACATTATGAATGTACTGATTGCCACTGAATAGTGCACTTAAAATTGTTAAGATGGTAAATTTCATGTTATGTGTATTTTACTACTATAAAAAAGGAATTCTTTGTCCATTTTATAAATGGGTTGTCTTTTTATTTTTGAGTTGTAGGAATTCTTTATATATTCTAGATACTAAATCCTTATCAGATATATGATTTGCAAATATATGCTACCATTCTGTGAGGATGTCTTTTGATGCACTTTTTTTTTTTATTCTGATGAAGTTCACTTTACTTTTTCCTTGGTTGTTTGTGCTTTGGGTTTCATATCTACAAAACAATGCCTCATCCAAGGTCATGAAGATTTATACTTATGTTTTCCTCTAAGGAGTTTTAGTCCTTACATTTAGATTTATGATTAATTTTGAGCTGACTTTTGTTTATAGTGTAAAGTAGAAGTCCAAATTCATGTTTTGCATATGGCTATCCAATTGTCCCAGCACCATTTGTTGGAAAGGCTATTCTTTCCCTATTAAATTTCCTTAGTACCCTGTTTAACTGTAATTGACCATAAGTGCGTGGAATTGTTTTTGGACTCTCAAGTCTATTCTACTGACCTATTTGCATACCTGTATGCCAGTATCACATAATCTTGATTACTGTAGCTTTGTAGTAGGTTTGAAATTGGAAAGAGTGAGTCCTCCAACCTTGTTTTTTTTCCATACGGTTTTGGCTATTCTGGATCCATTGCATTTCCGTATGACTGTTAGGATCAGCTTGTCAATTTCTGTTAAAAATGGCAGTTGGAATTTAGATATGGATTGATTGAATCTATATATTAATACAGGGAGTATTGTAATCTTAACAACACTGGGTCTTCAAATTTCTGAACATGGATATTATTCCCTTTATTTAGGAGTTCTTTTATTTCTTTTGGTGATGATTTATAGTTTTGGTGAACAAATATTATACCTCATACCTCACTGATTAACTTTGTTCCTAAGTATTTTATTCTTTTTTTTTAAGATTTTATTTATTTATTTGAGAGAGAGAGAATGAGAGATAGCACGAGAGGGAAGAGGGTCAGAGGGAGAAGCAGACTCCCTGCTGAGCAGGGAGCCTGATGTGGGACTGAATCCCGGGACTCCAGGATCATGACCTGAGCTGAAGGCAGTCGCTTAACCAACTGAGCCACCCAGGCACCCATAAGTATTTTATTCTTTTGATGTTATTTTGAATGGAATTGTTTTCTAAATTTTATTTTTGGAGTGTTCATTTCTAGTGTATAGAAACACAACTGATTATGTATATAGATCCTGCATCCTGCAAACTTACTAAATTTACTTATTAGCTATAATTATGTATTTGTGAATTACTTAGGGTTTTCTATATATACATAAAGTCATGTCTTGCACAAATAGAAGTTTTATTTCTTCCCTTCCAATACCAATGCCTTTTGATCCTTTTTCTAGCCTAATTACCCAGGCTAGGACCTCCAATACCATATTGAATAGAAGTGGTGAGATCTTAGGGGAAAGCTTTCACTTCTGTCACCATTAAGTATGACATTGGCTGTAGATTTTTTGTAGATGTCCTTTATCAGGTTGAGAAATTTCCCCTCTCTTCCTAGTATATTGAATGCTTTTATCATAAAAATATGTTGGATTTTGTCAATCTTTTTCTCGTGTCTTAGTTTTTATCCTTTATTCTATTAATATGGTTTATTACATTGATTGTGTTTTTGTATATTGAACCAGTCTTGCATTCCTAAGATAAATCCCAACTTATCATGGTGTATAATTCTTTTTATGTGCTGCTGCATTCAGTTTGTTAGTATTTTGTTGAGGATTTTTATGTCAATTATTATAAGGAATATTGTTCTATAATTGTCTTTTTGTGAGAGGTCTTTGTCCATTTTGGTACAAAGGCAATACTGGTTTCATGGAATGTGGTAGGAAGTGCTCCCTTCTCTTCTGTTTTTAGAAGATTTTGTGATCGATTGATGTTAATTCTTATTTAAAAGTTTGGTAGAATTTATCATTGAAGCATTCTGGTCTTGAGCTTTTTCTTTGTGGATTTTCTTTATTACTAATGAAATTTTTAACTTGTTATGGATCTAGTCATACTTTCTATTTTTTCTTGAGCTGGTTTTGGAAATTTGTGTCTTTCTAGGAATTTGTTCATTTTATTTAGTTATCTAATTTGTTGGCATACAATTGTCCTTAGTATTCTCTTTTATGCTTTTTATTTCTGTAAGGTTGGTGGTAATGCCCTATTCTTCTTTCCTGATTTTAGTCATTTGAATCTTCTCTCTTTTATTCTTCTAAATATTTAACTAGGTTTAAATAGTCTGGTTAACTGTTATTAATTTTGTTGATCTTTTAAAAGGACCAACTTTTGGCATCTTTGATTTTCTTTATTTTTCTAATTTCTATTTCATTTATTTCTACTCATAATCTATATTATTTCCTTCTCTCTACTCACTTTGGATTTGGTTTACTCTTTTTTTTTCTAGTTTCTTATGATGTAAGGTTAGGTTGTTGTTTGGAGATCATTCTATTTAATGTGAGCATTTGAAAGTATAAATTTCCCTCTGAGCCTTTATGCTGTGTCTTACAAGTTTTGATATGTTGTGTTTTCATCTTCATCCATCTCAAAGTATTTTCTAATTTCCTTTGAGATTTCTCCTTTGGCATATTGTTAATTTAGGAGTGCACTCTGTAATTTATGCATAATTGTGAATTTCCTGAATTTCCTTTTGTATTGATTTTAATTGATTTTCACTGTGGACAGATGATTTCAGTCCTTTTAAATTAATTGAGACTTGGTTTATAGCCTAACATATGGTTTAGCCTAAAGAATGTTCCATATACATTTGAGAAGAATATTTGTTCTGCATTTGTTGGGTGCAGTATTCTACAGTTGTTTGTTAGGGCCAGTTGGTTTATTGCATTGCTCCAGTCTTCTGTTTCCTTGTTGATCTTCTGTATAGTTTTCCTGTCTGTTATTGAAAGTGGCATTTTGAAATATTCAACTTTTAAAGTTGAATTGTCTATTATTCCTTCAATTCTGTCAGTTTTTGCCTAATATATTTTAGGACGCTGTTGTTAGGTGCCCATTATTGCTTCAGATATTTTTTCTGTCTCTTTCTCCTTTCTTTTTGGGCCTTTCAATATGCAGGTGTTGATATACTCAACAGTTTATAAAGGTCTCTGAGGCTCTCCTCATTTCTCCATCTTCTTTTTCCCTTCCTATTCTTCAGACAGAATCATCTCCTTAGCCTATCTTTAAGTGCATTGATTCCTTTTTTTTTTCTTTTTTTTCCCCTGCTAAAATCTTCTGGTGAAGCCCTTTGGATGAATTTATGAATTTTAATTCTTGTAGTTTTGAGCTCCACATTTTTTTATTTGGAGTTTATGTAATTATTATGCCTTTACTGATAGTCTCTAGTTAGTAAGCCATATTTCTCAGACTGTAGTTTTTTAGACATGTTTTCCTTGAACTCTTTCAACATATTTAAAATAGCTGGTTTAAAATAACTGCCTGGTAAGTCCAACTTCTGGATTTCCTGGGGGAGTTTTTTTTTTTTTTTAAGATTTTATTTATTTATTTGAGAGACAGAGAAAGAGAGAGCATTGAGGGAGAGGGAGAAGCAGACTCCCTGCTGAGCAGAGAGCCAGATGCAGGGCTCGATCCCTGGACCCTGAGATCATGACCTGAGCAGAAGGCAGACATTTAACTGACTGAGCCACCCAGGCACCCCTCTCAGGGTTTCTGTTGATTGCTTATTTTTATTGTGCACAAGCTATACTTTCTTCTTTCTTTGCCTGTCTCCTAATTTTTTTGGGGGGGACAATGCTACATATTTTAAATAACATGTAATAACTTTGGAAATTATACTCTGCCCTGTCCTCGGTGTTTGTTTTCATTGCCGCTTGTTATAGTTATTCTTTGTTTGTTTAGTGACTTTTCTGAACTAATTCTGTAAAGTTTGTATTTTTTCATTGTGTGTGTCCACTGAAGGCTTTACTGAGTTAGCTTAGTGGTTAGCTAATGTTTCAACATAGATTTCCTTAAATGCCTGGAACAAATTAGTCTCCTGGTCTTTGCTTAGTGGCATACCTTCAATACCTATCCAGGTAATTGATAACTCTTCCTTAGCTTTTACTTCCTGCTTGTGCAGAGTCTTCAAATCAGTCAGAGTAGGCATATAGCCTTATGCATGCATGTGACTTTCTACTTTCATAGGAATGTGATGGAGCTTTCCAAAGCCCCCATAGCCTTCTTCATCGTCATATTTCCTTTTTAAGCTTTCTTGTTAGTCTATTGTTTGCCCTAATTGTATCTATTATCTCAGGCAGTCACAACTTTGTAGCTTTTTATTGTTTTTGGTAAATGCCCCCCAAGGAGAGGTTTTATGCACAGTTAGTTCCAACTTAGGTCAACCCCCCCCCCCCAAAAAACACAAGCTTTTCAAGTGGGATCTTCCAGGGACCTAGCAGACAGGCTAAATAATGACAAAATAATGGGAGTGAGGCTTTGAGAGAGCTTCAGCTCTGTTCTGTGTCTTCCACATGGAATGTTGCCTATTATTTTCAAGGGTACTGCTGAGTTGGAGTGGGGAGCCACAGAGCTCATGTTCTTCCTGAGATTCAAATGTATTACCCAACCAAGCACTCCCCATATTGTTGAAAGCCTTGGGTTAATTATAGGAGTTCTAAAAATGTTGATTCTGGCAAGTTTTGTGTTTCTCTTTTTTTGTAGTATGTTTTTATTCAAATATTTGTATCCAAGTATAATTAACATACAGTGTTATATTAGTTTCAGGTGTACAATATAATGATTCAACAATTTTGTACATTACCCAGTGCTCATCCAGATAAGTGTGCTCTTAATCCCTTATTTTACCCGTCCCTCCTCTCACCTCCCCTCTGGTAACTATCAGTTTGTTCTCAATAGTTAAGAGTCTGGTTTTTTGTTTATCTCTTTTTTTCTTTGTTTTGTTAAATTCCACCTATGAGTGAAATCATATGGCATTTGTCTTTCTCTGACTAACTTATCTCATTTAGCCTTAAATCCTTTAGATCCATCCATGTTGTTGCAAATGGCAAAATTTCATTCATTTTTATGGCTGAATAATATTCCATTCATATATATCTCTCTCTCACATCTTCTTTATGCATTCGTATGCATGTTCCATTCATATATATCTCTCTCACATCTTCTTTATGCAATGCCACTGGACACTTGGGTTGTTTCAGTATCTTGGAGTATTGTAAATAATGCTGCAGTACACATAGGGGTGCATATGTCTTTCTGATTTAGTTTTTATTTTCTTTGGGTAAATTTTTCTAAAGAAGACATACAGATGGCCAACAGACACATCAAAAGATGCTCAACATCTTTTTCCATCATTTCACACTTGTTAAAATGGCTAAAATCACAAGAAATAACAAGTGTTGGTGAGGATGTGGAGAAAAAGGAACTCTTGTGCACAGTTGGTGGGAATGCAAACTGGTGCAGCCACTGTGGAAAACGTTATGGAGGTTCCTCAAAAAATTAAAAATACAAATACCATACAATTCCAGAAATTTTTGTAAGTTTTCATTGATTTTAAAGAGGGGTAAAATTTTAGAGATCCTTACTCTGCCAGTTTCGCTTACATCTAAGATTTTATGTATGTGTGTTATTCTTGTATGCTAAAATATATGTAATAAGAAACATATACTTGTCTCAAATGTAGTCAAGGTTGGGATTTCCTTTTAATTTGAGTACTAGGCAGTATAAAAGGAGACCCCATTTTACCCACTGGCCAGGTATGGAATTGGAAACCTATGAGGACAGTAATTCGTTTTTATTTTATAGGTCACTGGCCCAATCCTCTTGCAGGATGTGAGCCTCCCCAAATAATTCATGCTTTGTAATAAGTACTTCTTTCTTTGATCACTAGATTAAATTAAATTAGGTGAAGCTTAGAGGCCTCAAAAATAAAACTTTCCAATTCAACTTGATTATGTGCCAACCATTTGAATTTAGGTACAAATGCAAAGTTGAGACCTAGGAGTGTGATTGGACTTTATCAGTTAATTTTAGAAGATGGGAGGGCGCTATCCAAATGCCTGACCACTCTCACTAAGACTGAGAACTCAATTGGCTCCTGAAAGAAAGACAGTCCCATGGTCATTTCTTCAAGGAGGATAAGCCTTACAGTCACTATACCTGCTGAGACCCTTTGGCTGAAGTTCTTTTCCATTTCCAAATCTGAAGAAGAATTCAGTTCCATTCTGTTCTTTCCATCTTCTCACCTCCTCCTTAGATCCTTTTCATTTCTTTCTCCATTCTGTGTTCTACCCATTGTGGTGAGAAACTCTAGCCCTTTCTTTGACTCTGTGGTGAATGGCCTTCCTTTTCTTCTGTGCCAGGTGTAGGTGAGATGAGACGTAGCATGGAAGCTTGTTTTTAATCGTATTTTTAAGTATGTATTTTTTTGTAAAGTCTTATCAATTTGAAGAAGGGAAAAGACCTGGTTCTGGCTAACTAGGATTTTATTCCAAAAGTCAGACTGTCTTAGCAAGGATGACTTATTTCATGATGTTCAGCAAATACATAAAAATCAAGCAAGCACTGGAGGCCCTCCTCTAGAGATAAGTGGAACTAAGCATAAAATATAGGTACTAATAACTCTGCGTCTGACTTGGCCTACACTTATAAAATGATGACTCTTCATATCTGGTAGGTCAATTGACTGAGTTTAAATTCTGATTAACCCAGACATGGATAAATTACATTCATCTTGAATCCAGATGGCAAATGTGCTTATGACTTCTGGTACTTGACTGCAATGCCATTCTCGTAAAGTTGTATACAGCTGTTAACTGAATACTCTTGTGTTGCATCTATGGGAGAGATGCAAAATATCATGAATGTGAAGAATTTATTTGGAATGTTAGTTCTTTGTATGCCATTACTCATATCTAGCCTCAAGACACTATAGCCATGATATATTTGGCCCAGTAATTGTCCCCATCTAAAAAATTAAATCACATCAGTGCATAATTTATATGGATTATTATTTCACTGTTGGTAACTTGCATTGCAGAATGCTCTGAATTAAGAGCCAGGTCAAAACATGGTTTATATGGCAGACTCAACTCTGGTGCTAAAAGATAGCAGCAAGGATAGTGCACTTTGGTAAAACAAAGCTTCACCTTGACTTTGGATCAGAAGCTGTTAGAGGAACCATCACAAACTTGGTAAAAGCAGTTGCTGCCGGACAAACAAACTAAACTGCTTTCTTTCGCACCAGAATTTTTATATATTATATAGAGCTGCTTTGCTCAATATGGTAGCCACTGGCCATATTTAGTATTTTAAATTTAAGTGAATCAAAACTGAATACATATTGTTTTTTATTGTTATTTATCTATTTATCTATTTATTTTAAGTAGGCTCCATGCCCAGCATAGAGCCCAATGCGGGGCTTTAACTCACGACCCTGAGATCAAGACTTGAGCTGAGATCAAGAATTGGATGCGTAACCAACTGAGCCACCCAGGTGTCTCATAAAATTGAATATGTTTTAAATTTCAGTTTTTCAGTCATCCTAGCCTCATTTAAAGTATTTAATAGTCCCACTGGACAGCACAAGTGTAGAACATCTCTGTCATCACAGAAAATTCTGTTGAGCGGCTCTGGTATAAAAGATGGAATGAAAAAAACCCGAGTGACTTCATTTACAACTTAATTATTAATACCAGGCACAATTTATGAGTTCACACTATTTCCTACAACAGACACATTTATGAGGACAAGAAGTTTTCTAAAGCAGGTTTTACAAGCTTTGAAGTTACAAAAAAGACAGACTTGGCAGTTAATTTAAAGAGTTGTTACCTCATGTGTTCTCATTTTCTTTATGTTGAGTGTTAGAAAAAATAGTGTGAGCCAACACAAAATTAATAATAAGTATGATGGCAGGGATTGCTGACTCTTCACCAAAACCCATTCTCCTCTCTTTTTTTTTTTCTGCAATGGTATAATGCTACTTGGCTGACCATCTACACTGCAGTGCCCACCCTCATATACAGCTTGGTGTGGTGACTTGGTTCTTACCAATGGAAGGGGAAGAGAAGTGACATCCCTTCTGAACAGAGCCTTTAAGTGGGCTGAGGTGCTTCCTTCATACTCTTATTTATTTTGCTGTAACTTCTGTACCATAACTCTCAATATGCAGAAAAGAACACACACCCCCCCCCCCCGCAGTAGGGCATGGTGGAAGAACATGAGAAGCAGCCTGAGTCTTTAAGACTGTGCAGAGTCAAGTGGCCCAATAACCTGAAAGTCCCACTGATATATAAGGAGAAAAAAACTTCCATCTTACTTGATCCACTGCACTTTGAGGTCTGTTTGTCAGAGCAGCAAATATTACCCTAGCATATATAAGAGCAGGTATTAATTTTAATTTTGATTGGTAATATTTTTTTCAGCCTTAGACGCCAGAAACAACCACATTATCATGAAAAAATACACTTATATTGTATTTCCAAAGAAACTTTCCCCGAAGGAACCCCTCTTTTATCCATGATGAAATTGCTTCCCATCTTTATAAGGCTCTTGTTTTAGGTTGGATTCCCTAGAAGCAGAGCCTGCGATGGGGATTGTCTTGCATTTATTGCATGAGGACTCTCATGAGAAACATGCAAAGCAGTGAGTGGAGCAAAATGACAAAAGGGAAAGAGCCAAGAAAAGACAGGGATTCAGCTGGGTACTAGCTTCAGCTTAATTCCCTGGAGAGCTCTAGAGTATGAATCTCACCACAGAACTGTTTCTGCCTGAGGTAGGGCATAGGGTTTGGAACCTCCACATTAGTCAGTCTTTCACTGGTGGACCCTTCCTGGCATTTTCAGGAAGATGGTCTCTTACTGAATGAGGGAAATCCTGAGAAGAAGAGGGGAGCAGTGAATTGCTTCCAGCCAACACTCTTGTAGCTGGGGCATGGATGCACCAGTCTGTAAAGGCGTCTTTGCAGCCACGACTGATGTTACAACAACTTATCTTTAAATATGTGAATGTATGATCTATGGTTCCCTATTAGATGAAACTGATGGGAAGATTCTCTTCCCACAGGGAAACCCATATTTTTTATGACTCTGAATATGGTCCCTAGTTTGAAAGAGCAAATTTTTTCATAGGGAGATGGACAGGCAGAAGTTAAGTTTTGGCATAAATACAGAAGTTGGGACAGTGGTCTGCACCTGAAGGTGTGGGGAACCAAGAAAAGGAAGGAACAACTCTTCTCAGGGGTGCCACAGAAGCCCATCCCTGATGTGACCAGGTCAGAGAGAACAATAGTGTATGGTGCTACAGAATCTGAACTCTAGAGCCACATGACCTCTGCTTGAATCAAGTTTCTGTCACTAACATGTTGTGTGACACTGAACAAGTATCTTGACCTGTTTTTGCCTCAGTTTCTTCCTCTGTAAAATAGGGATAATGACGAATACTAATCACTACAGGCTGTTGAGTGAATTAATACTCAAGTAGTCTTAGAATCCTGCCCAGAACACAGTGAGTGACATTGAAGGTAGCTCTGTTAGGGAAGCTAGGTCTTGAAATGAGAAGCTAAGTGTGCCAGAGATTCTTCTGAAAGACATAGAGATTCTTCAGGCACAGAATAGGAGAGAGCAATGGTTAAACAAGCCCTTGGCCTCTGGAAGGAGTTATTCTGAGACTGAATCTCTACTCTACTACTGCATGACCTTTGGCATATTATTTAAATTGTTTATGTCTAGGTTTCCTCATATTTAAATTTGGAATAATGGTAGCACTTTTCTCAGAGAAGTGTAATGAAAATTAGATGAAATAATAATTGTAATATTCTTGAACAGTACCTAATACATAATACATCTTAATTAGAAGTTGTTCTTATTCTACAAGGAAAGGAAGGGGGACTCTTGCAGAGTTCATTGCTTAGGGTAGGTTCATTGCTTATTATATACAGGGGTTTATGAGATGAGTGTGATATCATAAAATTAAATAGAAACTGAACTGGAAAATCCCACTGTACAAAGTGAAGGTGCTTTGACTTGGTCCTGTGGGCACCATAAACCCATTGAATGCCAAATATGTTTTCTCAAGCTTCTTTCAGAGTAAGGAAGTTGTACTTGTTAGCTATTGGTGCATAATAAGTGAGCCCATAAATTAGTGTCTTAAGACAACAACTATTCATTTAACTCAGGATTGTGTAGGTTGGCAATTTGGACTGGGATCTGTTTAGACTGAGAGATTCTTCAGGTCTCAGGTGGGTTTCTTTGTGATTCTGTTTGTTTTCTGGTTAGTCAGTTCTGGTTCTGGGGGTTGGCCAGGTGTTGGTTTGGGGCACCTTGGTTCCCCTCCACATTGTCTCTCCCTGACAGACCTTGTTCTCATGTCAGAGGCAGGGTGTTCTCATGTCATGTAAAGAATGCACAATAGCTCTTAAGGCCTAGACTCTCAACTGTGCAACATCACTTCTGATGAATTTTCTTGGCTAAAGTAAATCATAAGGTGGAACCCAGAGTTGGAGTAGTTGGGCTTACAAAGTTATAGGGAAATGAGCATGGATACAGAAAGTCATTAATTGGGACTGACAGTGAAAATAATCTAGCAAAAAAAAAAAAAAAAAAGAAAAAAAAATAATCTAGCACATTCTCCAAGGATCACTTTCTTTAATCATGAGCATGGGAAGAGGCAGCAGCTATAGCACTGTGATCCTCTTCAAAGTGATCGGTGTTTGTAAGGTCCTGAGAAGGGATAGCATTAAACACTCCAAAGAGGTGAGTCACCTTGGCCTTACCATCTCTCCTTTTGTGCCCTAGAGTCTATTCTATACATTTCAAAGGTTGGTAGTTGTTGCCAGGAGATCTGGTTGGGAAGACACCTGCATCATGGAGGGTAGAGAGAACTCACAAACATATGATGTAAAAAGAGGCACATGATACGAAGCCCAAGAGAATCCCTTGTTAAAAAGAAAGGGACATTTTAATATATGTTTTCTGCTTTCAGAAAGCAGAACTTTTTGAAAAAAACATTTAATCCTTTCTACTCCACCTTTATCTCTTTATTCAGAAAGTTAGAGAATTAATAAAATCTCCCAATTTATAGAACTAAAGACATAAAGTAGACAATGTTGACTAAATGTCAGAGAAGTACAAAGTTATAATATTTGAACTGTGTATTAATCCACATATGTTTGATATAATTTATACACGTCATTAATTTTCCTGTAACCTCTTGAGTACATATAGGGAATATATATTTTATTGAGGACTGCTACTGTGTGAGAAAAGAACCATTGAAGATCACAGATTAATAAAAAAGATTAATGGTATTGATATGATATGGGGAACCAAAATTAAGTTTTGCGCCCAGGTCATCCAAGCAACCCAGGTCATCCAAGTAACCTCTTGAGTACATATAGGGAATATATATTTTATTGAGGACTGCTACTGTGTGAGAAAAGAACCATTGAAGATCACAGATTAATAAAAAAGATTAATGGTATTGATATTGATATGGGGAACCAAAATTAAGTTTTGCGCCCAGGTCATCCAAGCCTTGCCTGGGTCCCTTGAGTCACTCACCTAAACTGTTTGAATGACAATTTGCCCTCATTACATGGAGGTGTTTCTATCACTAGATTGTTGCTTTTAGCACGTTGCCCAGAGTTTCTTATGCCCCCAACAAGAAGTCATTCCTCCATTATTAAATCATTAAAAATCATTTAGTTTAATTTTCTCTTTAAAGGGAAGGAAAAATACAAAATTTACAGAAAAACAGGTATAATGTTTTTTCTTTTGACTATTCAGTTTTCATTTGTGCATTGAACAGAACTGGGCTATGTTTTTGTTTGGGTTGCCCCAGAAGCGGGCTCTGAGATAAGGATTTGAATGAATGAAACCTAGTGGTTTATCTAGGAAGGGAGCCCAGAAAACATTTGTGGGGAACCACTGTGGGCACCAGGGGCTTAATGCCTTTGGGGAAGCCTGGGACATGGAATAGACCATCTGACCGCAAGATGACTCACTTGAGAAATGAGGGAGCTGGGGCATTTATACACCCACTGCCATCAGTCTGTGGCTGAGGGCTGCTCCCAGGAGGTATTATTTGCCTGGCATGTCCAGCCGGCTTATGTGGCAGAGCAGGCTCCTGCCCCCAAGAAGGTCTTCAGGTAAAGATATACAAGTGATGTGCATGAAGTGGTAAGTGCGGAGGGAATATGGATTGTGACGTCAAGTGTCTGTTCCAGATTAAATCCTGGTTTTCAAACCTTTGTTTTTTTAACTAGCTTCTCAAATCCTTTCATGGAATATAAAACAGCATATAAAACTGTTTTATAAAAAGCAAACAAACAACAGAGCTCTTTCTGTGGTGGTTAGTGGGTGCTTGTCTCCAGTGTTCTCTCTTTCCCTATGGCTCTGAAAACCAACCCAGAGCCACCTCTGATGAGTGCAAGGGCTCCTCAGAAAATAGTTTGAAAACACATGATTTAGATCTTCAAGGACATTTCCAGTTCTGGTTCTTTGGTTGACATCTTTGCACTGAACTGCCTTCTCCTAATACTTTCTCTGCCTCCTCTCCTCCTTAAGGCAAAACCAACACAACAAGATCTTTCCAAATGGATATTGTAGTGATAACAGCCAAAAAAAAAAAAAAAAAAAAAAAGACTCTACAGTGGAAAACACAACAAAATGTAAAAACTCAGCTCATTGGATGGCTATTTAAAACCCCCGAAACTACAGAGAATAGGGTAGCCAGAGTAACACACCCAGGCATATCATCCCCGGGGAGTGACTATAAGCTGGAGCAGGAGGGATGGGGGTGTGAAGGGCAGGGGCCTGATGGGCAGGGGGCTCTCCCTGGCACAGATTCGCCACTGAGACTGGAAAGGAACAGCCTTAACAGAAGCTGTGAATCTCCACAACGAACATAGAAGTTTATATTTTTGGCAACTTCCCTTTGGAATCGAAAGTTGGCTTCTTTAGAGATAACTTAAATGAAATCCTATTAAAAAAAAGTCTTTGATGAAACTCACACTATGGGGGAAAAAAAAACAACCCAGAAGACCAAATGGAAAGTGTGGGCAGTAGTTGTGATTATGCTTTTTCAAGCAGTTCCTCAGACACTGCTCTGGGTTTGGGCTCTAATTGTGTTGATGGTCACATTAAGGAACTGAAACTGCAAAGGAGCCCATGGGCTATTGTAGTAAGTTATTGATGCCTGCCCGGTGCTCCTCTGTTCAGCCCCTCCACCAGCTGCTGTGAATATTGGAAGTGAATGACTTACAGCTGCCTCCTGGTCACAGAACTGCCCTTGGCCAACAGCCACTGCCTCTCCAGGAAATGCCTGGGAAACCATGCCTTTCCTACAGCCCCAAACCAATGACTGATTGATGCTGGGGTATAAAATCTTGGCTCCTTGCTGCAATTTAGGACATAACTGTGATACTCTTCAAACTTCCCCATGGGATCAGCCTTAAGCCAGCCAGCCAGTCACCAGAGGAGACCATTTATTTCTTTGCTTAGCTTCTTCTGCTCTGTTTCTTTCATTTCCTTGAAGGTTTCTTCTGAGATCACTCCATCAGGATATCACTTGCAAGAACTCCAACTGAGGCTTTGCTTCTAGGGAATCTAACCTAAGACATATGCTGGTATTTGGAGGGAAAATGCACAAGGGGATCCACCAAAGTCTGTGAGGGATTGACATCCACCCTCCACCCTCCAACCAGCATGAGTCCCCTTTCATTGGATCTACACCTTGGATTTCCACAAAATTTTTGGTGAATGAGAGCTCTTGGATACCAATGTCTAAAAGCTGTTGGACCAGAAGATCTCTAAAGCTGGGTCTAGCTCAACAGTTCTGGGGAAGCTTTTTCTACTCCTCACTGAACAAGAGTGCTCTAGTTTTACTAGGATTTGAGAATGAATGGGGAAAGACCACATATTAAAGAAAACATGGTTGGCTGGAGAAGGCCTTGGGCATCGGTAGGAAATTCGTCAGACCGTTTCTCTAGAAGAAGGGATATTATCATCCTTTAGCTTTCCAAAATCTGCCACTTCGTGGCTGCTTCCCTGAAAAACTCAGATCTGTGATGCCAGAGTAGAAGCTGTTGTTGTCCTACCTAGATCCTTTACTGGACTTGGGCATCTGTCTTCCAGTTGTCCTCAGCTAATGAGAGCCACCTCATCTGGAGAAGCTGAGGAGTTTATCCCTTAGTTTCCAAAATACATCAACTATAGGTCAGGAGGTAGCCATGGCCAGGTGTTTCCAGGTGAGACCACTCTGGTGTAATTTACATTCCAGAGCTCTGCGTAGGGTCACCTGAGACCACATTGTCAGGTCCTTTCCCTGCTCCGTCATGCTTCCCTTTCCCCCTTGCTGGATTCTCCTGACAGCACTCCCTCAACAAATCATTTGCAAAAAGACTCCTAGGTAAGCCTTTGCTGCTGGAGAATTTGACATACTAATAATTCAGATGGCTCAGGGCCACAGAGAATAAGATTTGGCTGGGGATTAAGCACCAACTGATAAAATTGAGGTCCCTAGAAAACAATTTAGAAGACTTGATTTAGAAGAACTTGTGTTTTATTCCCTTTTCAGATTTCCTGAGTATCTCTTCAATGTGGGAAAGTAGAGAAAGTAAGGTTTCTGTTTGTTTTCTTATTCAAGAAACGGGAGGGTTTTTGTTTCTTTTTTTTTGTTTTCCACAGCTCTATCCTCAATGTTTATAACCGGGTGCTCAAATACTTGTTGAATGTATTTTAACAGATATTGCAAAATACCTTGTTGGTGGACTTTTCTGAGTGCATTTGGAATACGATAAAGACGTAAGAAATGGTAGGCTTAAGGGACAAGATAGAAGATTAACCTAGTTTTAGGTTTATTAACTTTGCTTCTTTTCAACAAAGTAGAATGAGTCTTATTAAATACTAAGTATCTTCTCCATTCTTTTGCATTCTGATTGTTTTGTTCTTTTAGAGAGTATGCTTCTTACAGAGAAAATAACTTTTTTCAGAATCCTGTATTCAAATACCTATCATATCTGGACTCTAAGCTATAATTCTCATGGACTGCACTATTACTCAATTCTAAATGCCATTTTAAAAGCCAGTTTTGACATTTATTTAAACCATCTGAGGTCTCCAGTCCTCTGGGGAGATGGTGTCTGATGCTAATGACTAATATGAATTTTTGTAGCGTTTGAATGGTTTATGGAGCAGGATGTGATATCAGGATCTTTGAAACATTCAGTGCAGTTAAATCTGGCAACATCTTTGCCGGTATCTTTATCAAGGACCAAGTACACATATATCTTGATGGATAGAAAGAGTAGTGAGAGGAATTTGGAGAAATTTGGCCCCATTAGCTCCCCTCCCCAGAATATGTAATTTCCTTCCCACCACTTAAGTTATAAGCCTTGGCTGTAGGGGAGTACAGAGCTGGGACTGGGATGAGGCATCTAACTAAAGTGCAAAATTTTAGTGGGTGCCAAAAAACTCAGTATATAATATTTTAATGCAGTATTTTTTAAAATAAAGATTTGTTTATTTGAGAGAGAGCGAGCAAGCACACATGAGTGGGAGAGGGGCAGAGAGAGAGGGAGAGAATCCCCAAGCAGAGCCCCCCCCCCCGCCACGACCACCTGAGCTCGGAGCCTGACTCAAGGCTCGATCCCAGGAACCTGAGATCATGACCCAAGCCAAAATCAAGAGTCAGAGGCTTAACTGACTGAGTCAGGTGCCCCAGTGCAGTATTTTTTATTGTGGCAAAATTTAGCATCTTAACCATTTTTAAGTCTACAGTTCAGTAGTGTTAAGTTTATTCTCATTGCTCTGAAACAGATCTAAAATTTTTTCATCTTGCAAAATCTGAAGCCCTATCCCCACTGAAAAACAACTCCCCTTTTTCCCCTACCCCTGGTCCTTGGTAACCAAAATTCTACTTTCTGTTTTTTTGAATTTGACTACTTTAGGTACCTCAGGTAAGTAGAATCATGCAGTATTTGTACTTTTGCGACTAGGTTATTTCACTTAGCATAATGTCTTCATGGTTCATCCATGTCGTAGAATGTGACAGGATTTCCTTCTTTCTATAAGGCTGAGTAATATTCCACTGCATGTGTATACCACATGTTGTTCTTTATCCATTCGTCCATTGATAGACATCCGGGTTGTTTCTACCTCTTGGGTATTGTGAATAGTGCTGCTATGAACAGAAGTGTGCAAATATCTCTGTAAAAGCCTATTTTCAATTCTTTTGGAATTGAAAACAGAAGTGGAATTGCTGGATCATATGGTAATTCTAATTTTAATTTTTTGAGGACACTTCATATTTTTGTTCATAGAGGTTTTATAATTCCACTAATAATGTACAACAAGAGTTCCAATTTCTTCACATCCTTGCCAACACATTATTTTGTTTTTGTTGTTGTTTTGTCTGTTTTGTTTGTTTTGTTTTTGGATAATAGCAATCCTAATGAGGGTGAGGAGCGATCACATTAAGGTTAGATTTGCATTTCCATTTGTCTATCATTTTTTGACAAATGCCTATTTAAGTTCTTTGCCCATTTTATAAATCAGGTTATTTGATTTATTTTCTTGTTGAGTTGTTAAGAGTTCTTTTTATATTTTTGTATGTTAATCCCTCATCCAATCTAAGATTTGCAAATATTTTCTGTCATGCCATATGTTGTCTTTTCATCTTGTGTATTTTGATGCACAAAAGTTTTTAAGTTTCATGTAGTCCTATTTATCTATTTTTGCTTTTTTGTTGCCTATTATTTTGTGTCCCATCCAAGAAATCCATGCCAACCCTAACATCATAAAGCTTTTTCCACGTGTTTTCTTCTAGGAGTTTTATAGTTTTAGGTCTTATGTTTAGGTTTTTAATCTGTTTTGAGCTCATTTCCATACATGTTGAAAGATAAGGGTCCAACTTCATCTCATGCAGGTGGACATCTTGTTTTCCCCACACCATGTGAA
Organism: Zalophus californianus; assembly: GCF_009762305.2. Lineage (NCBI taxonomy): Eukaryota > Metazoa > Chordata > Mammalia > Carnivora > Otariidae > Zalophus > Zalophus californianus. The sequence goes on along the minus strand of NC_045602.1, from coordinate 102,320,288 downwards.
AAGGCTATCTTTTCTCCCTTGAGTGGTCTCATCAAAGATCATTTGACTATATACATGAGGGTTTATTTCTGGACCCTTTATTGGATTCCATTGGTCAGTGTGTCTTTACACCAGTACCACACTATTTTGATTACTGCAACTTTATATATAATATGTTTTGAAATCAGGAAATGTGAGTTTCCCAACTTTGTCCTTCTTTTTCAAAATTGTTTTGGCTATTTGGTGTCCCTTCAAATTCCATGAGTTTTAGGATGAATGTTTTAATTTCTGTAAAAAAAAATGCCATTAAGATTTTGATAAGGATTGCATTGAATCTGTGGATCACTTTGGGTAGTATGGATATCTTAACAATGTAATGCTTTGCAGTCTGTGAACACTTTTTTTGTGCCTTTTGTATTTGCTTTCGTCAATGTTTTATAGTTTTCAGTATAATTTTCTTTGGTCAGGTATGTTTTTATGTATTTTATAATAATATCCAAGGCTGTTGTAAATGGAATTGTTTAATTTCCTTTGCAGACTGGTTGTTTGTTGTTCGTGTATAGAGACACAGCTGATTTTTGTGTATCAATTTTGCCTCCTGCAACTTTGCTGAATTTGATGATTAGTCTTAACAGTTTTCTTTTTTTTTTTGTATGTGGAATCCTTAGGGTTGTCTACATAAAAGATCATGTTGTCTGTGAGCAGAGTAATTTTACTTCTTCCTATCTGACTTGGTTGACTTTTATTTCTTTTTCTTGTGCAATTGCTCTGGCTAGAACTTCCGATACTGTGTTGAATAGAAGTGGCAAAAGTGGCCTTCCTTACCTTGTTCTTAATTTTAGAGGAAAAGCTTTCCATCTTTCATCATTGAGTATGATACTAGCTGTGGGCTTTTATGCCTGTTCATCTCCTCCCCACCCGAACCCCTGGAAACTCTTTATGTGTTGAGTTTTAAGAATTCCTAACATTTTCTTACAGTCTTTTTTTATTTCTGTGGCATTGGTTGTAATGTCCCCTCTTTCATTTCTGACCTTTGTTATCTGAATCTTCTCTTCCTTTTATTTTAATCTAGTTAACGGCTTGTTAATTTTCTCAATATTTAAAAAAAAACTTTTAGTTTCATTGATTTTTTTTTCTGTTTTTCTATTTCCTATTTCATTACTCTCTGCTCTAATCTTTATTATTGCCTTCCTTTTCCTAGATTTGGGTTAATTTGTTCTTTTTCTAGTTTCTTGAGGTGTAAAGTTATGTTGTTGATTTGAGATCTTTTTTTTCCTTTTTAATATGGGCATTTACTGCTATTAACTTCCTTCTTAGCACTACTTTTGCATGAGATATAAGTTTTACTCTGTTGTGTTTTCATTTTTATTTACCTCAAGATATTTTCTAATTTCTCTTGTGACTTCTACTTTGACCCTTTTGTTTTTTAAGAGTGTTGTTTAATTTCCACATATTTGTAGATTTTCCAGTTTTCCTTGTACAGTTGGTTTCTGGTTTCATTCTAATGAGATTTGTATGATTTTAATCTTCTTGAATTTGTTTAGACTTGCTTTTTAGCATACTCTATGATCTGTCCTGGAAAATGTTCCAAGTGCACTTGAGAAAAATATATATATTCTGCTATTTTGGGGTTGAGTGTTCTGTATGTGTCTGTCAAGTACAATGAATATATAGTGTTGTTCACACCCTCTATTTCCTTATTGATCTTCTATCTCATTCTGTTCATTATTGAAGTCTCCTATTATTTTGTTGCTGTCTATTTTTCCCTTCAATTTGGCCAAAGTTTGCTTCATATATTTAGGAGCTCTGAAGTTTGATTCATAAATATTTATAATTGTTAATCTTCTTGGGGAATTGACCTTTTATCATTATATAATATTATTTGTCTCTTGTAATAATTTTTGATTTATAGTGTTTTATTAGAAGAGCCACTCTTGTTCCGTTTTGGTTACCATTTGCATGTAATATCTTTTTCCAACATGTCTCTCCCAGTCTGTGTGTGTCCTTAAATCAAAAGTGAGTCTCTTGTATACATCCTGTAGTTGGGTCCTGTTTTTTAACCCATTCTGACAACCTAAATATTTTGATAAGGAGTTAAATCCACTTAAACTAGAAGTAATTCCTGCTATGGAAGGACCTTAGTATTGCCATTTTATTAATTCTTTTCTGAATATCTTGTAGTTTTTTTGTCTCTTTTCTTCTCTTTCTGCCTTTCTTTGTGTTTTCTTGATATTTTGTAGTGATATGTTTTGATTCCTTGACCATTTTATTTTGTATAAATTCTACAGATATTCTTTTGTAGTTATGATTGCAGTTACATAAAATATCTTAGAGTTAGAACATTCTATTTTAAACTGATAAGAACTTCACTAACATATAAAAATTCTAGTCCTTTATAGCTCTATCCCCTACTTTGTTACTGATAGCGTAAATTACATCTTTATGTATGCTATACCTATAACACAGATTAATAGTTTTGAGATGTTTTTGTCATTTAAATTGTATATGACAAAATTACAATAGTACAGGGTACTACATTTGTTCACATATTTATTTTTACTGGAGAACATTATATTTTAGTATGGTTTTGTGTTGCTTCGTAATTGAGTACTCACAGAGATATTCATATATTGCATTAACTTGGTGTCTCTGTGGGAGGAAAAGGGCTTGCAACTTTCTGGTATGCCATCCTGCTGATGTCTGAATCACCTTCATCTTTGCTCAGATCTACTCTTAGAAAGATTTCACCTTAGTAAGAATGTGAGTCATTGTTCTCCTCTGCCTGGGGCCTTGCATTTAAACCTTATTTTGTGCAAGAGTGAAAGAATGAACAATATATTTATTTTTAAATTTTAATTCTAGTATAGTTAACATATGTTATATTAGTTTCAGATGTACAATATAGTGATTCAACAATTCTATACATTACTCAGTGCTCATCATAATAAGTGAACTGTTAATCCCCATCATCTGTTTCACTCTCCCCCCTGCCACCTACCTCCTCTTTGGTAACCACCAGTTTGTTATCTGTAGTTAAGATTCTGTATTTTTGTTTGTCTCTTTTTTCTTTGTTTTGTTAAATTCCACATATGAGTGAAATCATATGGTATTCGTCTTTCTTTGACCTATTTCACTTAGCGTTATACTCTCTAGCTCCATTCATGTTGTTGCAAATGGCAAGATTTCATTCTTTTTTATGGCTGAGTAATATTCCATTGTATATATGTATACACCTCATCTTTATCCATTCGTCTATGGAGGAACACGTGGGAAAGAATGAGCAATATTTTAAACATTAAAATTAATGCAGAAAATCCTTAAAATTTTAAATAAAGAGGGGCGCCTGGGTGGCTCAGTCATTAAGCGTCTGCCTTCGGCTCAGGTCATGATCCCAGGGTCCTGGGATTGAGCCCCGCATCGGGCTCCCTGCTCAGCGGGAAACCTGCTTCTCCCTCTCCCTCTCCCCCTGCTTGTGTTCCCTCTCTCGCTGTGTCTCTGTCAAATAAATAAGTAAAATCTTAAAAAAAATTTTTTTTAAATAAAGACAGCATCAGAATGTTCATTTTATTTTTAAGATAAAATTCTGAGACCACAGACAGGTTACAGGGAATGCAAGGGGGTGAAAGTTACGTGGGACTTAGTTGTCACTATGTGAGTCTCACAGGTTAAGCTGCTCACAACTACTTGAAACCAGAACAGATGTAATCATCACATTCAAAACAAGTGTGATGGGGGCTAGGTTGCAAAGGTAGAGAGGGTAGAGAAAAAAGATGCATTTACTGAAATACCCCAGGTACACTTTTTCTCACTTAGTATGTGCAGACAGCCTATGGTCAGGAGATAATCAAGAATGAAGGCACATCTTAGACAAAAGAGTTAGAGATCCAAGGTATGCAATGTGTTCCCGAATTTAATGGAGAATTTTTTTTTGTCTTTGTGCTTTTTCATTCCAAAGGGAGAATGCAAATTTTGAAACAAAAGCATCTTTTCTTTAGCAAAAAGCATCTACCATTTTGCAGGACAGTTTGGAGACAGGTGGTAACTAAGGATTTAAAGAGCAAAATTTCAACTCTCTGTAAAAGCTACTGTGTGTTTAAATTTTCCCTAAACGGGGAGATAAGGCTGAATTTTCTGTCTCTAATCCTCCTCCAGCCCTTAGGCCTCTAGGCCTCCTCTCTCTTCAGATGTCTTTGTGTGTACCTGCACGGTATTCATATATTGTTGTTAACTTGGTGTCTCTGTGGGAGAGGAAGGGCCTGTAACTTCCTGGTGTACCATCCTGCTGATGTCTGAATCACCTTCATCTTTGCTCAGATCTGCTCTCAGAAAGATTCCGCCTTCGTAAGAATGTAAGCCATTACGCTTCTCTGCCTGGGGCCTTGCATTTAAACCTTATTTTGCTGTGGGAATGAGAGAATGAACAGCTTTTTTCTCTGACAAATGGATTTCAGGCCTCTCTGAGGAGGAGGTTGTGACTATTGAGCTTGAGGACAGGTAGGAGATGTCACACGACCAGCTCTGTTTCTGCAAAAGCTGCCCTTGGGAGCACTAATAAAGCAGAAAGGACTACTTCTCTGAGATAATACTTGATATGGAGATGATACATCATAAATTGCACGAGGAACCTCTATAGAAAGGAAATGTGGTCATTCTATACTGCTTCTGAGGTTTGTTTTCTAAACAGTCCGGGGAAAATGAGCAATGGGTGTTTTCCAAGAACCTCCTGGATAGTTCAGTAGGAATGGAGGCTTGCAAAACTAACAGTCTCTTAAGTAGAGTGACTCGTCCTCCCTGGAGTAAGATGGATGCCTCAAAAAAATTTTATATTTTTAATATATCCATCCATATCCATTCTTTCCTTTATTCAACACATAGTTACAGAGCTTATAATGTGTTATATATATGGCATTATTCCAGGCCCTTTGTTTCCAGAAGAAAACAAAACTTTGGAGATACCTATGTCACCTGGGGATATAGACGGAAGACATGTAGCTTTAGAATGTGTTCTTCAATTTAAATTGTAGAGAATATGAAAAATGTCTGAAAGGAATGAAGCTTAGTGTATTAGGTTCTAAAAACTTTTATCCACATGTGTCAATTGGAGATTTTGCTTGACTGGCAATTGATTTTCCTAATAATGATGGTTAAGTATCACAAGAACAAAAGTGCCCTCTGAATCATCAAAGAAAATTAGATTCTATTTAACACAGAACTTGTATTAGATGTATTTCTTAATTATTTGAAAATCTATGCATCTCAATCAGGCAACATGATTAACTAGAGAAGGTTGTTCCTTGGCCTAGTGGGATAATACTGAGTTTACTGTAATATGATTTCTCAAAGCCAGAAAGTCTGTAAAAATGTCTAGGAGGGAGTAAGAGGCAAATATATTTTAACTATTCATAGATTGATATAAAAGCCAATTGTATGGAAAACTGAGACCAAAAAAAAAAAAAAAAAAAGAAGAAAGAAAAAAGCAGACTGGTCCCTAGTAGTTCAAAGCACTTATGCTATCCAGTACAAGGCTACAAAATTGCAGATAACAAAGACTCAGTGATCTGCTACCAAGCATCACCTCTACCTGAGTTTTATTTCTTCTGGTGAATTCACAGAGATAATTCTTCAAAAGACCCTCAGTTTGGAAGAAGAGAGTTTGGAGGAAGAGAACAAACAAATTGACATTGTTCTAGGCTGTCCAGAAATAACCAAATGGAACATCTAGCTCATTGGGTGGCAAGCCAAATGATGTTTGGTTTTTAGTTCAAAGTCCTAAAAATTATAAAACAAAGTCCTAAAAATGTGCTGTGGGAGATGGGCTAGCTAGGGACGTACAAACAGAAGGTATTGGGGTCCAAATGGCCATGGCAATGTGCACATTGCTTTTTTGTCCCATAATTGAACATATGGCTTATAAGTCTGGGAAATGATACTGTGTGGTGTATCACTGTATAGAGAAAGAATTCCTAATGACTGAGTCACTGGGACAGGTTTCTTTATAATTAGGGCAAAGAGAACACTTGAGATATAACAATGAGTTTTAGGCCAATGCACTTGGGGTAGAGGAAGCTGATAACCACAGGGAAGAAAACATTAGTGAAAGAAGCCACTTTTAATGGCTTTTAGTGCAGAAAGTCTAGAGCGGGAAAAGAAAAATAAAGGGGCAGGGGAGAAAGAGGAACAGCCCACCCTCCCCCACAGTAGAAACATACAATTAAAAAAAAAAGTACACTCTTGGTGTCTGGTCCAGCATGTAAGGAGCTTGGAAGTGATCATTCCATCCTAATAATAGGTAAAAATCTGACAAAGTGGAAGATCAGCAACTCTTCTTTGATCTGTCAGAAAATTGAGGTCACACAGCAAACCACTGCCCCCAAAACTGGAGAGACAGATAGGTAGATACAGAGAATCACAACTTAACAGACCATTAACCCATGAGCAAAATCCTCTGCAAGAACCAGGGTTGGGGTAGGAAAACCAAAACTATAATTGATGAATTGCTGGAGGCTAAGTGTGGACAAGTCTTTGAGTTAAAAACTCCGGGGGGAACCCAATCATAGTGGGGTGAGTTTTATCTCCAGGAGCCCTACCAGGTTTCCACAATGAAGATGAAAGAAAAATCCCCTGTGCTTCTGACAAGGGGAGGGGAGAAGCAGCTATTTTGAAATATGCCAGTGCATTCTGTTCTTTTTAACAAGGTCTGCTCTCAGGAGAAACTATTTTTATCAGAGCCCTTATTTGACGGAGGTAGCCTGGATTGCATAGAGCATAGTGGATGGCTGTCCTGGAGCATTCCCTGATTAGTGATTTTCATGGTTAATATTTTCCTGCAGCATAGCTTAATATTCCCCTGGCTAATACATGTGCCAGTTCTAATTGTTTGTAAATGACAGACCGGAGTTTTGTTTTTGGAAAGGCTTTGAAACTAAAGACAAGCTCAAAGGAAAGAGTACATGATCAGTTTGCTTGTCCACATTGAACAAGAGGGAGGTGTGTCCTCCATGTTTCTGCCAACTCTGAGATCCTAGCCTAGTGCTATCGCATTGAACTTTTAGCAAGGATGGAAATGTTGTGTGTCTGCCCTGTCCCATAGGGTAGCTGCTAGCCACGTGTGCTTTCAGCACTTGGAAGTTGGCTAGTGCAACTAAGAAACTGAAGTTTAATTTTACGTAATCTTAATTTAACCATGTGTGGGTAGTGGGTACCTTTTGGACAGCACAAGTATGGTCTATACTCTATTTGCCTACAAATTCTGGACTTAGACTGGAGAGACAAAGAATTCCTGGACCTAAACAGTATATTTCAGCAGTGCTTCCACACTAACATTTATTGCTTAAAATTAATTATTTATAACACGATTCTTTTGTGGGCATGGCCTATCTCTTGGCTTTCTTGAGACTCTAGGGTGAGGAAAATTTGATTAGTAATTTTATGCTTCAAAAGATAATTTAGCAAAAAAATTTAGCAAACATTAAAAATCATGATTGTTAAATATATATTCTATTATATTAAGACATCATCCCCTATACAAAATGTCTTGATTTGAAGATTGACCACAAAGCAAACACGAAGACAAGCATTTGATTGGAGGGGCTTTATTTGGTGTGTGAACCCAGAAGCACAGAGGAGAAGCAGAGAAGTGAGAAAGGCAAGGAAGAAAGCCAATAAAGAGTATATTAATTAGTAAGCCATTTCTGTGGGCAACTGGAGCTAATCCTGCTGAGAACTTCTGGGAGAAGGTACAAAGTACACTTTGTAATTGTTCACCAAGAGTTAAGGAAGCAGGAGTATTTATTCACCTACTCTCATTCCTGATTAATCGAGGGTTGGTCCTGTAGAAGGTTGTGAACATCCCAGAGCTTCCTGTTCCTCTAGCTGGAGTTGCTCCTATCCCAGAAAAAAAAAAAAAAAAAAAAAAGACCTTAGCAATAGGTAGACCTAGAGGCTTGAGTGGGAAGTTCCCTGCATGGTCAAGTCCTGTCCTCCAGAGCTGCACCTGACCTCCAGGGTGGACTAAGGGAATATCATCAGTGCACCAAAGTATCTGCTTAAATATTCAAGAATATCATAAAACTCTTTCTTGGTCCCATTGCAGAGTCTGGTCTGTATTATGCACAAATATTTAACCAGAATTGGAGCAAAATATGAGATGAAAAGCTTTGTTTCCCTAATTATTTCAAGGTCTCAATGTCCAGTTAGCCTCATAGGTTCCTATTCTTCTCCCAGCAGAGATGCAGTGTCTTCAGGCTGCCCTGGAATTTCTTCAGTCACCTCAGCTCCCCTGGCCTGCAGTGCATGGTGCCTCACTTACACCTGTCCTTCCTCAATGGCCCATGCTCAGTCTCCCTTGTGCCATCAAAATGTCTGTTTTCTGGATCTCATTATTATGGGATTCTGATCTTAGATGTGAGAAAAGTCATGATTTTACTAAAGTCATTCATAGTCAGTTAGCCAATTATATGCTTCAAAAAGATGAACTTTAACTCAGACAATCCAAACGTAGAAAGATTTGTAAATGGTAGGATTTCATCCATTGGGACAGGTTAGTAGAGACTCTCATGGGGGCCTGGACTAGACATTGTTTCTTTCCTACCCATTACCCATCTCTCTCTCCCTTGTCTTCCATGTTAACAGAATCAAGATTTCTTTGGATAGAAGCACAGATTAGCAGGATCTCAAGAAAGGCAGGTTCCTACCCCAGCTTCTATAGACAAATCATGATTGGTTTAGACTTGCGCTTGTCCAATATGAAGCCACCAATCTTAGAGCACTTGAAATGTGACAAGTCCAAATTGAGATGTGCCACAAGTGTAAAATACATGCTGAATTTCAAATATTTAATTAAAAAATGTAAGATAGCTTATTATTTTATGTTGATTAGGTACTTAAACATTAATACTTTGGATATATTAGAATTGGATTAAATAAAATATATTACTAATATTCATTTCACCTCTTTTTACTTTTTAAATATGGCTTCTAGGCAATTTAAAATTATATATGTGGCTTACTCTGTGGTGTTTTTGTAGAATAGTGTTGATCTAAATGAATTATGATTATCTACCATGGCCAGTAATTGGTCTAAGGGTGGCGATATGACCCAACTCTATCAATAAGACCTAAAAGTGTGTGGTATGTAGCTCCTGGGAAAGTGTTTGCTTTCCTAATATAAGAAATAGTCTTGGCTAGCATGTCCTTTGCTCTTTTAATTCTCTTCTCTTCCTTTTTTCTGGAACACAAGTGAGACGCCTGGTAGTCTGGTAGCTCCATTGTGACTGTGAGGCAACAAATAAGCCACCAAGTTTAAGGAATAAATGTAAGTAACTCAGTGTAAAAGATATTAAATTTTGGTTGATATTGTGGATTATTTTAGACTTCTTAGTACGGTTCTATTTGTTTAGATTCTCCTGGCTTCTTAGTAAGGTTCTATTCTCCTGGACATCTTAGTAAGGTTCTATTTGTTTAACTCTGCATTCAAGGTTTTGGTTACATGCAGATAAATGTTCTCTGAAGGGCTGAGAGCCAGTCTGACGTTCTCTAGTTATACTCATCATCCTTCAGTTTCCAGCCTGGCTTTGAATGTGGATTTAAGGAAGGCATTTGAAGGAGTTTTAATCTCATAAAGTGGTCTTCATTCACCACTAGAGAGTCAGTTAACTGATTACCTCCACTCAAGTGTATTACTTTCCTTTTCTAGGAACAGTTGATTCTGCATTTGTGTTTACTCAAGGTATAAAAAAATACAAGGAAGAGATTAGTCCTGAGACAGTTTGTAGTAGAAACTAACAGTTTACTATCCTGTCCAGATCTATATTCATAGGAGTAGTACATCCATCACCCAGATGCTGTAAGCAGAAGCTTTTAATAACTTAGCGCTGCCCCTTCTTCAGAGAACTTCCCTCAGCCCATGAGAGCGACCTCACCCAGAAATGTCTAGGAGATTCTATGCCCTCCTCCTGGGGGTGGCCCACAGCTAAAGACTGAAAAGACGGCCAGATGTTTAGCTCTCTTGCCTCAGGGAGGACCAGCTCTGTGGTACCGTGCATGCTCCAGAACTCCTGTGAGATCATACTGCCGTGGGGCTAGAATACAGCTAAGACCACGTTGTTGCTTAGTTCCTTCCCTTACCGTTTTCTCTTTCCCTCATTCCTCTTCTCCAGGCCTCACTCAGTAAGCCACATGCACAAGAACCCATCTCTCAAGCTCTCCTCCTAGGGAGTGTTGACTTAAGACACATTTTAAAGGAAACTGATGCTCTGTTCTAGTTTCTCAATCTGTGGAGAAAAGTTAAGAGTTAGTAATGACATCACATCAGTATTTTTTTTTGAGATTTTATTTATTTATTTGAGAGAGAATGAGATAGAGAGAGAGAGCATGAGAGGGGGGAGGGTCAGAGGGAGAAGCAGACTCCCCGCCAAGCAGGGAGCCCGATGCGGGACTCGTGCCCGGGACTCCAGGATCATGACCTGAGCCGAAGGCAGTCACTTAACCGACTGAGCCACCCAGGTGCCCCTAGTTGGCAGTTCTTGAAATGAATTGGTAAAACAGGTGTTTTCTCCTGGAGAATTTATAAAGCTAATCCTTATACAGGGAGGAGGCTATACATTGTGTGAAAGTAAAATGTGTGCCAAATCCTATAGACTCTTGAGTTGCACTGAGTCTCCCTTCTACTTAAACGTTCAGACCACTTGGAAATAGAATACTCAAACCAAATAAATATCTTTGCCCTAAGACTAATTTTACTCCTACCCCAATGAATAGAATTGAGGAGCCATAGATGGAAAAGTGGTTTGGGATTGTCATAAAATTGATTGGAGGCTCAATAGGGGTATGAACTAGTAGGGAAACTTCTCTGTAATATCAGCCAGGTGCCCAGAGGAAATTAATATGTAGATATTGAAAGCATAACCAGACCCCTAATACTGAGTCAGACAAGAATTCTGGTGGCAGAGTGACTGGGTAAGAGATTCTAATTAGGAAATGAGAAGAAAGGAAATGAATATGCTCCCCTAAGGATCTGACTGAAGGGTGAAGTTTCCATTCATTTGCATTGGGTATTGTAGTCAAAGTTGGTTTTGTTCCATCAGCCAGGGGAGAACGATGGATAGGAGTTGAGTTTAAATGCGTTTCTGTGTGGCATTACTTGTGTTCTCTCTTCTTTACATTGTCTAAGTTCTTGGGACTATAGATATGTGGAGAAAATTGGTTATAGATATTAAGTTCTTTTGAAAAATAAATTGCATCTATCTGGAATAAGGCAACTTAATGGCTTTGGTCATTAATATTGTCACTATTAATCATTATAATATTATCATTAATATCAAATGAATCTATATGTTATCTTGTTACTAAGAAAGATGTATTGTCCAGAGTATTTCACTGATTTATTTTCATGCATGCATCTTGTGGCCATTTTCATTCATTCAGTGAATATTTAAAAATTTTTTTTTAAGATTTTCTTTGACACAGAGAGAACCAGAGACAGAGAGAGAGAGCAAGCACAAGCAGAGGGGGACGGCAGGCAGGGGAGGAGCAGGCTCCCTGCTGAGCAAGGAGCCCAACACGGAGCTCGATCTCAGGACCCTGGGATCATGACCTGAGCTGAAGACAGCCGCTTAACCAACTGAGCCACCCAGGTGCCCTTCATTCAGTGAATATTTTAAAGCTCCTACTGTACCCAAGACTCAGTGCTAGACTTTGGTGAGATCTTATGATCTGATAAGGGAACAAATGTAAAAATAGAACTCAAATCAGGATGCAAAGGGATGTGTGTTAAAAGACAAACATGAAATGCCATGGGGGTTTAGAAGAGAAAAATATTATCTTCAGTAACAGAGACCACTAGAAGAAAAGGCGGCAGATAACTGAAATCATTATCAGCATCATTGTAGATATTATTAAATAAGTTTGCATATTAAGTAGGGACAAACAGGACTATGATTTCATGAGTTAACCTCTTTATATACTAAAATCACTTCCCTAGAATTTTTTTTTTTTAAGATTTTATTTATTTATTTGACACACAGAGAGAGATAGCACGCGCGAGAGAGGGAGAGAGCACAAGCAGGGGGAGTGGCAGGCAGAGGGAGAAGCAGGCTTCCTGCATGAACAGGGAGCCCGATGTGGGGCTCGATCCCAGGACTCTGGGATCATGACCTGAGCTGAAGGCAGCGGTTTAACCAACTGAGCCACCCAGGCGCCCCAACTTCCCTAGAAATTTTAAGCACTAGAAACTTTTCACAAATACTTTGAGAATCCAAGAGCTTTTATTCTAGAAAACTTCTAAGAATTTTAGAAAATGACTTAGTACATGGAAAGCTCTCTTCAAAAATCTCTGGAGACAAAGTCCAAGGGAAGAGTAATTTTGATGACATCCATCTATTAAAAGAATGCTTTTTCCAGCATCTCTTGAAAATGAAGAATCTCATTTTGAGAAGTTAAGGTTTTCAGGGTCACAGGTTTTCAAAAGTCATCAAAAATGAAAAGAGAAAGAGGAAAAAAAAAATGTAAAATCACATCTCAGCTCCAGATCTCTGAAACATGGAGGGGGTGGGGAGGGAGGTAGAGGGAGAAAGAGAGAGAGAGAGAGAGACCAGATTTGCTAATAGGTACTACTAAAATGCAGATTTACTAATGAGTTTAAAGAAAACCTTGTGCTCATACGTGTTTGACCATCTTTTCAAATTGAAAAAGGAAAACTTTCATTAGCTTGAGAGAGAAAGCAAGGCAGATATGGGAGAAAAGAGAAAATATAACAAAGAGCAGAATGTTTACTTTTACTTTATGCTGTTTGAGTTTTGAAATGGATTCCCAGTTTCTTTCTTGGTTGTGTGTATATGCTAAAACAGGAAAAAGAGTAGAAACTGGTCGTTAGTACTCAATGCCTACGTATCATTTATTTATTCATCACCTATTATGCCAGGCACTGTGTGAGGAATCAGGAGTACAGAGATTAAACAGATATAGTCATCACACCTTTGGAATCTGGTTAAGTTATAGAGAAACAAATATAGCTCTCTCATCAGTGTTAATAAAACTACCACATCATATGTTTTAAGTATTCCACTAAGCACCTTACATGCATTTATGAAGAATGTTGAATCTTACCATCTTCATATGTGAATAAACAGGAGCCCACAGAAGTTAAATAACTTGCCTATAATCCCTCTGCTGAGGCTTGGCACTAAATCATCTTACTATTTGTGTATTTTTAAAAAGCTGTGCTCTTTTAAAGGACCTACTGTTTTTTTTACAAGAGAAGTGAGAAACTGCCTAGAGTAGGGGGGAAGAAAGAGAATTTGTCAAGGCTCTCCAGTGTTGGTAATTTTTGATGAGACTTAAAAGGATGAATGGATGGGAGCCATGAAAGCACAGACGGAAGCACAGAACATGAGCGAATAGCTGCTCAGATGGACCACTGAGTATCCTGGGGAGAGAGACAAGAGACAAGGCTAGAAATGCAAGCAAGATCTTAATGGGCCTGATGTGTCTTGTTAGGTGTTCAACAAGACATTGAAGTCATTAGAGAAGGGGTTTCTTAGGACAAGTTCCACAGAAGCAGATCCTGAGGCAAGGATTCATGTGTAAATGATTTATTAAGGAAACATTCCCGGGAGAAACCGGGTGGATAAAGAAAGACAGGAGGGAGAAGAGGCCAAGCAAGGTACCGTAGGAATTAGGAGCAGTAATAGAACACTTTTGGTTGCTTTAATCATGGAAATATTCATAATAAAGATGGCAGCTCACTGAAACCTTGACGGCTTGATCGGGATTTGATAAAAATGGTAGAATGAGGGCGCTCTGTAGAGATAAGGTAAAATAATACCTGAGATAAGATAGAGACAAACACAGGATATGAGATAAAACCTAGGAGAGTGGCAAGACATAGGTAACAACGTTCTGAAGACCAAATTTTTAACATCTGCTAATTGGCTTCATTTCAAGGAAAAGTAAGCTTTCTCATTTTTTTTTTTAATGACAGATGGTAGTTTTCCACGGGGAAGTTAGGCTTCTACCCTCACACAGAAACTGGGAGATAGGGGTTCTATTTTTTTTTTTTTTTTTATGATTACATTTCAAAGAGATGGTTCCCAGATCCTTAAGACAGGCATTCTTGGGTTGGAAAATTGTAAAGAGGCTTTTAGGAATATTTACATATCAGAGGGGCAGAAAAAGGATGTAGGATTACAAATTCTGTAAAGTAAATGCTCTGAGCCAAGTGAGATCAGTGAACTAGAGTCAGGCAGAAGCCTGTCCAAGGTTCAGTCAAGCTGAGGGGAATATTAAGTAAGGCCTTCTTGGTGAGGACAATCCTTTAGAGTTTTTATGTATTTTATCACTTCCACCTTAATCATGGGAATTAAAACTCAAGTTCAGGAGTTGGCCAACCAGTAACTTTTTATTTAATAATATTTCTGGTGGAATTTTAAGCCTGTAATGAGTTACTACTTTAGACACTAAACAGGGCCTTAGTGACTATTTAAAATGCCCACTTCCTGGCCACAGAGGCCTAAAGAAAAAGTTTTACATGAATCAAGAGATGGGCATTTAACATTTTTCGAGAAAATGGCATTAATCAAAACAGTGAGCCAAAGGAAAGAAGATACGCATTCTAAATTTCTATAACATATTTTTATGTTTAGCTCTTAATGTATCTATTCATTTCTTTCTCAGAATAGCATATTTTTTGGAGCATACTTTTATTTGGATCTGGTGGTGCAGATGGTGGAGGGAAATGTGAGTCCCTCGGGGTGCTGTGAAAATGAGAGTGTTGGGGCTGGAATGTAAAATGAAAAGGAAAGACCTATGTGGGAGGTAAAGGAAAAAACAGGAGAAAAAATAATAATGATGATGAGATCTGAAGAGTGAAAGAGAATGATTCCTTAAAGAATAGGATGGACATAAAAATCTGTATCTGTCTTTATATCTGTAGCCATAAAATACATACACATTCTATCCAAGCCTCCCTACCACCACTTCTTTTGGAAAACTCAATACACGCCCCTTCTTTTGGATAACTCTTCTTCCCCTGGTTTCCCATCAAATGGTTCCAATGGAGAGGGACAAATATAAGACCTGAATCTCCTGAAGAGTTAGATGTACTACCCAAGATATGAGTGATGATTAAATGATATAGATAAAGATGGGTGGGACTTGATAGGTTGACCAGCTGTTCTGGTTTGCCCATGACTAGGGGGTTTCCTAGGATTTTCAGTATTAAAACCAGGATGGCCCCAAAGAAAATGAGACAATTGATCACCTTAGAGATGAGGGTTTTGGTAATTCCCAGCCAAAACTATCCTTACTAATAAGACAGGCGACTGTTGTGATCAGCTTCCAAATGAAGATCACCTAATGAGAAATTTAGTAGAGATTTTTGCCTTAAAATGTCACTCTGAAACCAATTCATTAAGATATGATTTGGGGTGCTAACTGAAGAATTACAATTTTACAAAATATGAAGGGGATGTGTCCAGTAGTCTCTATTAAAACAAAATAAAATTTTGTGGAGATTCTCCTATTAGAGAAGGCCACATCACACACTAATTATGCCATGTCCTCACCTCTCTAAACTTTGCAGGTAGGTACATACAAAGAAGTATTTGGAAAGTCTCACAGTAAATTGTAAAGAAACAACTTAAAGGGGTTAATTGCATATCCATTCACTGGTAATGTGTTGTGTACCACCTAATTCTGTATTCAGACACTAACCATCCTCTAAAGCCTAAGTCTTGCTTTGGGTTCTCCAAAAAGCTGAGTCTGAGACAAGGATATCAGTGCAGGTAGATTGTTTGGAAGTGAACCCAGGAAGCACAGGTAGGGCCATAGGGAACATGAAATGGAGGAGAGAAAAGCTAATGGAAATGGAGCTGGTTACTCCTGTAGGGAATGGACTCAACCCCACTAAGATTCTCAGGAAAAACATAGAAATTGCCCCAGACAGATGGGGATTCTGGAATATTTATCCCATGGCTCCTTCCAACTGCTGGTTGAGAGCCGTGCTTTGGGATTTTGCAGTTTGACAGTCTTTCATAGCTGAGGTGCTGGAGGTCACTGCCCACCTTCTATACACCAAAGCGGGGAGGGATCAGGTGGGCTGAGGTGATGGAGTACCATGCACCAGAAGCATTGGCTGCAGCATCCTGACATTGCTGCCTGTAAATGTTCCCTCAGTCACCCTAAAGAAATCTACCATAAGCTGAAGAAGACCCTTAAAGATGGTGTAGGGTCAATAGGCTTATTTACTGATGATCAATAAAGGCTGAGACAGGTAAAGGAGTGATTCACAACTGCACATGCATTCGTGGTTGAGCAGGATTAGATGCCGAGATTTCTGAAGTCCATTCCAGGACATACCTGTCCACACCCAATGTGTGAGTGAAACGTGAGATCGTTGTAAATATGATTTTGATGAGAATGGGAGAAGGAAGCAAAATTACTGTCCTCTTACGCTTTGAAAATTATTCCTTTTAAAAAATATATCCTTTTCCTTCTCTGCCTTTTTAAAAAAATTCAGCTTTATTGAGATATAATTTGTACATAAAATTATAAAATATTTATGCATCGTGATGATTTGGTATACATATGCAGTGTGAAAAGATCCTCCCTTATCTAGTTAATTAACACATCCATCACCTCACATCTTTATCTTTTTTCATTTTCTTTTCTTATTTTTGGCAAGGGCATTAAATTTCTACTGTCTTAGCAAACTTCAGTCACACAACACAGTATCATCAACTACTGTAGTCACCATACCATGTTTTCCATTAGATCCTCAGACCTTATTCATCCTGTAGCAGAAAGTGTGTGCCCTTTCACCAACCTCTCCCTATTTCTCCCATCCCCAACCCCTCCCTGGCAACCACTTTTTTACTACTTCTATCAGTTTTGACTTTTTATTGACTTAATCTTAACAGAACATTTCACTGTAGAAAAATAAAATAACATGTTATTTGGAGCTAGACATCATACGTTTGGATACTGGACATTGTACCTGTGCACTAAGAAATTTCAAGCAAAGAAAGTGCTTAAACTCAGTCTCTTCATCTGTGGAATGAGTATAGCATTTTCTATCTCTCAAGGATTCTGCTGTGGTGCACATAAAATCCATTAGGTAAAGAGCTGTGTGAGTCATAACTACTAATGTCAGCTGTCAATATCATTAAGGTACTAGTAAAACACTCCCCAAGTGGGACTTTTTTGGAGGATATATGAACCTGTGAGTCTGCATGCTTGTTTTCCCAGGCACATACATAGCTCAGAAAAAGACCATGGATATGGTGAGATGTGCAATAAAGCTAAGGGGCAACAACTGGAAACCCACAAACATTGACTGCCAATAGAATGATAGGTTGATTGTTCTATTTGTCAATTGGAATTCAGCATGTGGAAATTGTGTTAGCAAATGAATGAAGACTAACCCAGGGAAGGGGAACCGTGGTTTTCCATAAAGATGTCTAAAAAACAGTATTTTGGATTAATGTTCGCTGATTCAGAGTGCTCAGTAGAGCCCAGTGGTTTTGCCGTGGGTGCATGTGTATGGTTTTATGGTTGGTTGACTGCACAGCAGACCACAGAGAATAAGGAAGGACTCCTGTGGCTTTGTTCAAAGCTGTATTTCCTGAAACCCCTGAGAGTGGCTTTGATAATCAGCTTTGACATTATATTTGAAAGGAAATCAGCACTGTTCTTGTTTGGCCCATCATTTTTCTTTTTTCTTTATTCTTTCCAGTTAAAAATGCTCTATCAAGTCTTATGTAAAAAAAAAAAAAGTCTTTACCTCAGTGCAGGCAGATTTCAAGAAAGGGACGAAAAGACCTCAGTTAAACTCAGTCCCATCAAAATCAGACCTTCTAGGTGATAACCCGGAAGTCACAATTCAAAACTTTAGCTTTTGTTCAGCAGTCTGTGGGTACCTCCATTGATCAAAGCCCCTTTTCTACATTATCTGTAGAGTTCACAGGAATGGTTCTCAAACATTAGCATATGTACAAGTCAAGAAGAATATTTTGACAAAAATGCAGATTTCTGGGAGGTGATAGTGGTATGGAGCATGCATTCTGATTCCCTCCTGGAGATTCAACTCGGGGCTGACCTTGAAGGGTGCCATTATTTTTCTCTTGGCAAAGTTTACCGAAGTTCAACATCTTTGGAGAATTTCCCATCTTTGACTTGTCATTCTGTCCCTTGTATAATTATTGAATCTACACATAGACCATGTGAACTTGATCATTTAGAGCTCTTGCTAAGACCTGAAAGACCAGCAGTAAAGACCCCATGCTACTGGTACATCCGCCAGTATGGATGAATCTCACAAATAATTAGTTGAGTGAAAGAACACAGTCACAAAAGTGTTCATGCTACATGATTCCATTCAGATGAAGCTAAAGAATATGTGAAATTAATCGATGGTGAAGGAAGGCATAAGAGTGGCTACCTCTGGCTGGGTGACTGTGTAAGCAGAAAGATTTAGGGGTCCCCAGATAAAGGAAGAAATCATTTCAGGCCCCCAGCTATTTTCTGTGATCTTTGCCTTACCCACTCCACTTGCCCCTAGCACACTTGTGGCAGAACTTCCTAGGAGGTGTCAGAATTACAAAGAAATGCAAAAACCTCCGTAGTTAAGGATTTTTAAGGGAAAAAGAGAATGCAAATACTATCAGTATCTACCGGGCCAGAAAATAGCCTAAGGGTATCAGAGACAATAAATCAGTGGTAAAACTCACAGTGCTGTTTCAAAAGTAAGCAAGACCCTGCATTCATTACCTGAGATAGGGAGTCCAAGATCTATCTAGCTTATCCCAGCTCTCAGCTCCTGGAGCATGTCCCTAACCCTTCCCCCTTGTCTGACTGTTACCTCTGTGTCATTATAATGTTATGATAAAATTCCCCTTTCTGAATACTCATCATAACCCTAAATAAAATAAACACACTCACCCCTGCTCAGGGAGTCCTGGCTTTGGAGGTTATACCCCACGATCTCCTCATTTGCTACAAATAAAATTTCCTTAGTGTGACAGCTCCACCTGATAACAATCTCTAACTTCCCAAGGAGTGGACTCAGTAGTTTGGTTATAACTGTGCACTGGGAAGGAGTTTGGGGAGGCTTATGCAGTGTTGGAAATTATATCCTGATCTGGATGATGGTCATGTGGGCTGTTATATATACACAAGAAATCAAGGTACTATATACTTAAGATTTCCACATTATGCATTTTATTGTGTATGTGGTATTTTCCAATTGAATTACACACACACACACACACATACACACACACACACACACACACACACACACACACACACTGAGGGACCCCAGTTAAGTGAAGAGTAAACAGCTATGACCTTTTCATGCTACTTTGAAGGCCTTCCCTGTTGAGTTGAATTTACAAATAGGCAGAACAGATTATGACTAACACCTTTTGTTCACCCACATCACCCACAGGCTGACTGATATCTAGAGTTATACTTTTATTGCAAAGTTTAACTCTTTCTCAAAGGGTGCCACATTTCTGGAAAAAGTAATCATGTGTCATTAACATTTGATTATAAAATAAGATTTTAGAATTCACATAGTTTAGTGGTTCTCAGATCTGGCTGTGTATCAGAATCACCTGGGAAGCTTCAAAATATGGACTTGTCAGTCGTATCTTAGACCTACTGAGTCAGAACCTCTGGGAGTAGGGTGCCCAGGGAACAGTGTGTGTATGTGTATGACATTGTAATTGGAATTAGTCCAAATGATCTCCCATGCAGGAATTTCTCCATGTATTACAATGATAGCAAGCTCCAAATTTCCTTGTATATAGATTATGATGTTTCCAGAGACCCTTCCCATGGATCATGTCATCTGAGTCTTAACTCTAAGGGGTAGATAAAGGTGGTATCATTTCTCTTTTGCAGATGAGGAGATAGAAGCTCAGTGAAATTAAGTGACTTCCCCTTATCAGTAAGGGTAGTCAGGTCTTTTATTCCAGACCTCCTCTTACTCTCTCACTGTGAATAGGAAGTCCTACCCCGCTTCTTCTTGAATATTTTTGTTTTTTTTTTTTAATAAACTTTTATTTTAGAATAGTTTTGGATTTACAGAAAAATGTGAAATTAGTATAAAGTTCCTATATAGCCCATACCCAGTGGGCTACTCCTACTATTAACATTTTACATTAATATATTTATCATAATTAGTGAGCCAATATTGCTACATTACTATTAATTAAGACCGTATTTTTTTCAGATTTCCTTAGCTTTTGTCTAATGTTATTTTTCTGTTCCAGGATAACACCTACATGTCTCCTTAGGCTTCTCTTGGTTTTGGCAGTTTTTCAGATTTTCCTTGTTTTTGATGACCTGACAGTTTTGAGGAGTACTGTTCTGGCGTTTTGCAAAATGTCCTTCAATTAGGATTTGTCTGATATTTTTATTATGGTTAGATTGAGGTAATATGCTTTTGGGAGGGAGACCACAGAGGTAAAGTGCCATTCTCACTACATCATATCAAGGGTCGATACTGTCAATATGAATTATCACTGTTGATGTTGACCTTGATTGTCTGGTTTGAAGTTTTTCCACTGTGAAGTTACTCTTTTTCCCCCATTCCGTACTCTGCTCTTTGGAAGAAAGTCACTATTTTCAGCTAACACTTAAGCAGTGGAGAGTTTTTCTTCACTTCCTTAAAGACAGAGTAACTACATGAATTATTTTAAATTCTTCTTCACTAGATTTTTTTTGTTCTTGCCCATTTATTTATGTGGTTGTTTATTTATGTCAGTGTGGGTATTTATTTAAACTCATGGATATTTATTTGATTCTTTGGGTTATAATCCAGTGCTACCTTATTTATTGCTCAAATTGTTCCCACTTTGGCCATTGCAAACTCTTTCATTTGGTTCCTGTGTCTCTTTGACATACCCAGATATCTGCGTGTCTGTGTGTATGTGTGTGTAAGAGAGAACACTTGCTTATTTTCTAGCACTACAAGATGCTTCAAGGCTCATCTTGTTTATTTCCTGACTCAGTCTTAACATCAGCCATTTCTCTAAGAAGCCCTGATTCCTTTTATTGGAGAATAGTATTAGAAATCAAGAGCTGGCTGCTGAATGGACCGTTAAATGACTCCAGTGATATTCTAGGTTAGTCCAGACTCTCTAGCTATTTATGATAACGTATCTACTTTTTAAAAAAATCTACAGGATTTCTCAGTATTTAAAATACTAGGAAAATGAAATAAGACATATAAAACACATATCCACATTTTTTATTTGAGTAAACAAACCTAAAATTGCATTTCAAAAAATGAGTAAACATTACAGAAGAATTGCTAACAACATGTTCACTCTCAAGTTTTATACTTCCCTTATTACAGACTGGTAACATAGTTTGTTGATCAGCACTGGTCTTTGGACAGCACTTTTCGGTAGCTGTCCATTGGTCCATCATTGGTGACTCAAGTCTTTGGAGCTGGTATTTCTTTCCCCTATGACTTCCAGCCAACAGGTTCAAGTTCTGTTTTCTGGAGCAATAAGACACAAGAAGGACCCTCTTTTACATTAAACATTCCTGATACTTAAAGACAGTTGTCATGTCTCCCAGAGACCCAGCAAATCCTTCTCAGTTTTTTCTATTGATTTTCCTAAAATGGATTTCCATTGTATTCGCCTTATTCTGGGCCTGTTCATCTCAATGGACTCCAGTTCATTTATATTTTCTTAAAACAGCATTACGAGTTGAACACAGAACCTTAAATGTGGAAGTCTGTACCTTCCTTGCAAGAGCTCTCAGTGGCTCTACCCTCCAACCTTCACAGTTTGGAGACTACTCTCTGTCTTGGATTTACTATATCCTTTATCCCCTGCATATGTCAGTCACCTTAAGAAGCCCAGGTCTTCGAGGTAATGCCTTATTTCTCACATGACTCTGTCCATCACCTTTTTTGATCTCATAGCCCACCCTCTCCATCACTTAAAAACACTCCATGGTGCCTCCAAGACTCACAGTCATGAGTAAAATACCCCATAATCTCACCCTCTCCTGGGACCATCCCCTTCACTACTTGTTCTAGTTGGAAACATTATCACCTTGCTTCCCTTGCAACTCAACTGATCGTTGCTTCCTTTTTTACACTGTTGGTGCCACTGGGTTTGATGATGTATGGATGTTCTGTTTGCTCCTCATTGCCATTCCAAATCCTCTTTCTAATTCTTCTCCAAACACTATCCCTCACCTTGGCTCTCATGTCATTACTTTATTCCACCTGCTACCCCTTCTTTGTTGTAATTATCTGTACACTTATTTGTTCACTGCCCATATTCCTTGAACATTTTAGCTCTTGGATAATTGTTAGGCTCTCTAGCATGAATTCATTGGTAGCTTAGTTCCCTGTTCTCTCTTGCCATGCTCTTGTCCTGCACCCTACCCCACTCACTGAGTCTTTGTACTCTATAGACATTGTCATTGCCAATAACTGGACCCCCTCTATTCTCTCAGTGCCAAACATGTCACACTGCCGCTACCACCTCCTGCCCTTCCATCTCACTCCCCCTGGTATACACCTGCAGTAGTTCCTAGTTCTGAGAACTCCAAACAGTGGGTACAGTCACCTCCTCTCAGACTGTCAAAACCACCTACAATCCTCACTTTTCTCCTTATCCAGCTCAAATCCCATGGCCAACCATTATGATTATTCTCTTGTCTGCTAACCCAACACCCTTATTGAACACAGCCTTTGCCACATCTTTCTGCCTACTCTATACCTCTTCACCTGTCATTGAAAGTGGCTGGAGAAAAATATGTAGCTGTGCTGATTGGTCTCACGTTCATTCACAGTTATCAACCTCAACTGTGTCTTGGTCTACACAGCACTCCTATTTCCCCATCCATTCATTCTCCCAATCTCCTACAAAACCATTTTATACCCTCCCATCTGTGCTCTGACCTTCCATACCTCCCTCCTCCTCCTGATGCTCTCATGATGGCCTTGCTTTCCATTTCATGAAGAAAATGGAAATATTCATAGGAATACTCTTACAAACTCCCACTACCACTTGTGCTCCCCTATCTGCATTTTTTGGCTTCTCTCCTGTTAGCAAGCCTGAACTACCCATACTCTTAGCTAAGGGCAATGCCTCCATTTGTGCACTAGATTCCATCCTTTCCTCATTTTCTCAAGGTCATCAATCCAGTAATTCTTCTTTCCCTTTCCTATTTTTTTTTTCCTTTCCTGGAATCTTCACAATAGCATGGAAGCATGCTGTTATTTTTCCTTTCTTAACTATAGTTCTATCTAGCCATTACCTCACTTGTGTCCTTCCCTTTACAGCAGAGCTCAAAGGGTTCTGTGATTGTCCAGTCTTCTATTTTCCTCCTTCCATTCTCTCTTGAATTCACTCCAATCAATTTTTGCCCCCATTACACCATTAAAACTGCTTCTCTCAAGGTCACCAGTGACTTCTGCATTGAAAAATTTTGTCCTGAATTCATCCTCATTCTTTATTTCACTTGAGCTTTCAGCAGCAGATGATAAGCTCCTCTTTTATTTGAAATGCCTTCTCTATTAGGCTTTCTGGGTACCATGTTTGCCTGGTTTTCCTACTTGTAGGACCACTTTTTTAGTCCACTGTGCTGGATCTTCCTCATCTTCCCAGTCTCTAAAGTTTGGGTTATATTTAAAGAGGCTTAGTCCTTGGAACTTTTTATTCTCGCTCTCTTGGTTATTTCAACCAAACTTACGGATTTAAATATTTGTTTTTTGATGCCTACCAAATTTATATTGCCAGCCTGGACTTCTTCCCTGAACTACCGATTCTTATATCCACCTTCTTGATTGATATATCCAGTTGGTCATTTCATAGGTATTTAAAAATAAATATATCCCAAGCTGAGCTCCCATTATTTGACCTAAAACTTGCTCATGTGCAGCCTTCATCTCAGCAAATGCCCAGGCCCCACTTAATGGTATTATCTTGACTCCTCTGTTTCCTGAGCTGTGTCTGATAAATAAGAAAATGCTATTGCTCTTCCTTCAAAATATATCCATAATTTGACCACCTCTTAGCCCCTTCACTGTTACCATCTTGGTTTAAGTCACCATCATCTTTGTCTGGATTATCAACAATATCTCCTAACTAGTCTCCCTGCATAAATACAGGGGCCACTCTTGCTGATCTGGTGAAATTCCCAGTCAGTTTATGTCCTTCCCCTGTTCAAGCCTTCCTCTGGCTTCTCTCTTTCCTCAGAGTGAGATCCAGTACTCCGAGAATGACCCACAAGGACCTAGAAAATCAGCTCTGCATCATCTCTCTGATTGTATCTCTTACTCCTCTCAGTCTTGCTCACTTTGCTCCAACCACACCGGGCTCTTCACTGCCAGGCCTGCTCAGCCTTTGCCCCAGATATTCCTTCTCTCTATCCTTTCTGAGATATGCATGGCTTGTTTATTTTGTCCTTTTTATTTTTTCTCAAATACCCCTCTCAACAAAGACTTCCCTATCCGTTTTATCTAAAATTGTAACCCTCTCATTCCCAACATTTATTCCCCTTTCTTGCTTTCTTTTTCATCATTTTTCTTCTCTAGCACTTTTGTCTGGTTCGTCATCTGTTTTTCCACTAGAAGGCAGGTCTTATGAGGGTAGGGTTTTGTGTGCGGATTGTTCATTGGTATATTGCCAGCACCTGCAACAGCGCATGGCATATAGTAGTAATGCAATAAACATTAATTGAGTGAATGAATGGTTAATTGAATGCAAGGGATGTTGGGCTTTTACTTCCCATAATATGAACACTATATATCACAAATACAACCTAAATGTGGATCAGATTCTCATTTGTTTAAGCAATCACATCCCACTCTTGATACATTTCATGCTTACATTCAACCACAATTCCCAGCTCTTTTTCATATGAACTCCTCCCAAGCCAGGAGTTCCCTATTGTGCATTCATAGAATTATTTTTAAATTCCCACACATGGCCCTTTATAAACTTCATCTTGTTATTTTAAACTCAGCAGTCCAAGTCTGCCAAAAGGTAATTCTGGATATTGATTTTTTTTAAAGATTTTATTTATTTATTTGAGAGAGAGAGAGAATGAGAGATAGAGAGCATGAGAGGGAAGAGGGTCAGAGGGAGAAGCAGACTCCCCGCTGAGCAGGGAGCCTGATGCGGGACTCAATCCCAGGACTCCAGGATCATGACCTGAGCCGAAGGCAGTCGCTTAACCAACTGAGCCACCCAGGCACCCTGGATATTGATTTTGATGTATCTTACATTAACATTCTCTTCTAGCTTTGATAAGTTCTGTTATTTGACTTCATTTATGTTCATTATAATGTTTAATCAGACAGGAGAAATTGAAGAGCCACGGGGCTAGGGCTACCAAAAGAGAAGTTGTAACACACTGCATTTTCCAAAAACCACTGTACCATTACATGTACATGCTCTTCTTATACTGTGATGCTGACTCTCCTCCATGGAGAGATTGGGCCTAAATTCCCTTCCCTTGAGGCTGGATGGTTCTTGGAATTGCCTCAATCAATCAAGTATGATAGAAATAACTCTGTGTGACTTCTAAAGCTAAACTAGAGATGGTCACACTGCTACTACCTGGTTTTTTATTTCTTGAGACATGAACTATGGGGCTCTGAGCTGACATATAAGATGTTCAATTACACTGAGGTCACCATTCTGGAGAAACCACATAAAAAGACCACATAGAGACAGAGAATGAAATCTGAGAAGCCCCAAATATTCAGGACCCCAGTTACTTAAGTCTCTGCAGCCCTGTCACCAGACATGTGAGTGAAGGTTTGAAGATGACATTAGTCTCAGCCACCATCGGACTACAACCCTAAAAAAGGTCAAAAGACCCAAAGTCAGGACTGCCTAACTGACCAGTCCGAAATTTCTCACCCATCGGAACTATGAGAGGTATTAAATGATGATTGTGTTTTAAGTCACTAACTTTTAGAGTGATCTGTTACACAGCATAGGTGACTAACATCTACCACATTGTTGAGTATATATGGTTAAAATCCTGTTCTGGGGAGCAGTCTGTTCTCTTGACTCAGGTCTTGGATGTTACATATGAGAAGCACTCAAGGTCAGGAGAGATGCTAACAACTTCTGTGGGAAGATTTGACTGCTTTATCCTGAGTAGTAAATCTTCAAAACAGAAGACTGTTTGGAATAAACTAGAATGATGGTAAAAGTGAATTGAAACAGAGTGAAGATGACTAGAAAGCAAGCTTTGGAAGGTTGGGGCAAGAATAGAGATAGGTTCTGGTTCACTATTTTACTTATACTGGCCATTCTTTTAATTTATTTGAGGGAAATTTGAAGAAATGATTGCTTTGGCACAGTTTTGAATCTCTGCTAATACAAGCTCCATTTCTTCATTCAATCTCTCCATGCCCCCCAGTGCCCGTGCTCCCCACTTAGTTCTGATTTACAAATAAGAAGACCATATTCTAAAATCTTTTTTTTTTTTCTAGTAACTTTTGAGCTGGAAGGAAAAATGTTACTCTCAATATCTTTGCTTCAAATTTACATTCTCTTATTTGAGGGAGAAAAAAACCAAACCCAAACTCTTTCATTTACTCTACCAGTGTCTGATATATTGTACCCTTTGGATCTCCAACATTTTATATGGGATTTCAATTGATTTCTTTTTGCCTTTTTTGATTGTAGGCAGCCTGAGTGTATTTAAAGGTATAAACTGCATCTCAAGTTTTTCATTTAAAAAGATATTTCCTCCACCTCTGCGCCTTTACTCCTCTTGCTGTCATAACACCAATATTTTAAAATGATTTTGCTCATATTAATCACTTTCTCAACCTGAACTACAAATCTTGTAAGTGTGTACTTTCCAAGAATATACAAGTTATTAATGTCTTCTTTTCCCAACACCTCTCTTTATAATAGTTCTCTAAACCGATTTAATTACAGTGTCTGAAAATTTGCCTCTTAGACACTTATTTAAGGAGTGTGGTATGTAGAATAAGCCATAATTGAGTTTAAATTAACTCAAGATTATTTTTTAACAAGCCACAGTGGGTTGACTTCCTCTTATGCTTCCTTTCCCAATGGAATCTGACCATGCAAAAAATGCATACAAAGATCAGTAGCCAAAAGAGAAACAAAGAACAGTGTTGTTAATTTATTGCATTCAAGTGTCAGACAGCTTCATCCTATATTCAGATGATAGCTGTGCTGGTTTTAATCCTGGGGCCAAAGTGTGTTGCCACCCAATTCTGTTCAGAATCTAAATAATGTTGTTGGATATTTTGAGATATATTTGCAATGGAGTGATTCTGATACCTCCTTTCCTGTCAATCACATGGGCAAGGATGTTGCTTACCTTTGGAAAGTAGGCCTCTAGCCTTTCATGGTATGCTTCTAGCATGGTGACAGGGAGAGAAGACAAGTAAAGTGAGCTTCCTGGTGAAGAATAGGAAGTAAAAGAATGAGTGGGACCTTAGACTGCCTTTTATAGATACAATTCCTGTGCTTACAGTACCTGATCCAATGAATATTTTATACTTTGGTACATCTGATTATCAACTCCTCCTTCCATAAGGGTAATAATTGAGTAGACAGGGATCAGAAACTCCTTTGTAGGTATCCCCGTAAGTGGAGAAAAGAAGAAGAAATTACCTTGGTTGGGACAACATACCTGCCTGAGGAATAGGGCATACCATCTACCATAGTTGGTTCTGGCTGCTATTATAAAATACCACAGACTGAGTGGCTTAAACATGAACATTCATGTCTCACAGCTCTGGAGGCTGGAAGTCTGAGATCAGGGTGCCAGTATGGTTGAGTTCTTGGTGAGTGCCCTCTTCCTGGTTTCCTCACATGGAGGGAGGTCAGAGGGGTGAGGGGAGGAGGGTCAGAGAGAGAAAGGAAGCTCTATTGTGTCTCTTCATATAAGGCACTAATCCTATCCTGGAAGTTCTACCGTCATGACCAAATCACCTTCCAAAGGCTCCACCAACAAATATCATCATCTTATTGGGGATTAGGGTTT
Source organism: Zalophus californianus (assembly GCF_009762305.2). Taxonomy (NCBI): domain Eukaryota; kingdom Metazoa; phylum Chordata; class Mammalia; order Carnivora; family Otariidae; genus Zalophus; species Zalophus californianus. Next base: position 102,292,295 of record NC_045602.1, on the reverse strand, counting down.
CAAGATACAAATTTTAGGGGGATGCGAACATATAGTCCATAATACCATCCTTCATCTGCCTAATCTTCCCCAGACATTTATTTCTTTTTTCAATTGAGTTTCACAGCTGTGTCACTAGTTGAGGTTGATCGTGATTGATAACTTTAGGACAGTTACAACAAGACATGCCAAGACTTAGTGGTTTAAAACCATAATGATTTCTTGTCTCTTCTGAGTCTATAAGTCAACTGGGTGGTTCCACTGATCTTGGCTGAGCTCACTCATCCTTCTATAGTCAGCTGGTGGTTTAGTTAGAGGCTGGCTATTCTAGGTTGGTCTCAAATGGGACAACATGGGTCCCTTCCATGTCTCTCAAGTCTCTCCAGTAGGCTAATGTAGGCATGTTCTCATGATGGTTGCACAAAATCAAGGGCAAGAAAGCCTGTTTATGTTACATTTTCTCTTGTTCCATTGGCCAAAGCAAGTCATATAACCAAGTCCAGAATCAGAGTGGGAAGGGAATACTCAGTTACAGGACAAGGAGAATTCAGGAATGCTATTAATTGAGGTTATGACTTAAGAGAAGCAGTGTATCAGGAGAATCATGCTTATCACCTTCTTGATTCTAATGTCACTCCCATAGAACTGTCTGTGATAATGGAAATGTTCTATATCTATGATGTCCCATAAGGTAGCCAACTAGCCATTTGTAGCTATTTAAATTTGTTTAATTTAAATGAAATAAAATTAGAAAATGAGTTCTTTATAATAGCTTATTTCTTATCTTAATAGCTAGCAGTATACTAATCACGGTTCCTAATATTTTACCCTGAATCAGTGAGGTGAGAAATTGTGCTATTGTACTTAGAAGTCCCTATAATAGGTCAAAATGGGCCATTAACTTTGGTATATTGGAGGCATTGCTGTGCCCTACTGGGAAGTGATTTAAATTGATTAGGTCAAACTCAGCCAGTTATTCTTTGAGAGAACTTTTAGCAGCCTACCATAATGGAGGAGTGATAAGTTTCCTCTCCACAGACTTGTTAAAAAGTTGCAATGAAGCCAAATCTCAGATCTAGCTATCTATGCCTCATTTACAGACATTTATTAGCAAGTAAAATTGAGAGTCCACACACTGTGCTCTGCAGGCTCAATAAAGACTCCATCTCTTTTTTTAGGTGATTTAATAGCATCTTCAATAAATGTTGGAATACTGGAATATTCCATAAAATATTCACCCAAGACAAAGGTAGCAGGTTGCAGCTAAGCATACAATGGAATCCTCTTCATTATCTGCTGAATGCTGAATAGTTTATGAATCAAGCTTAGGGTACCATTCCTAACTGAGAAGAATCTAGGATACCTTGAATTTTATACCCAGTTCATACAAGGGTCTGAATGACTCTTGCATATTTCTAACCAACCCGAATACACTGAGCACCATTAATATCACTAGTGTAAACTCATTTCTAAAATCCATTGTGGTGGGGCACCTGGGTGGCTGTCATTAAGCTTCTGCCTTTGGCTCAGATCATGATCCCAGGGTCCTGGGATCAAGCCCCACATCGGGCTCCCTGCTCAGCGGGAAGCCTGCTTCTCCCTCTCCCACTCCCCCTGCTTGTGTTCCCTCTCTTGCTGTGTCTCTATCTGTCAAATAAATAAATAAAATCTTAAAAAAAATAAAATAAAATCCATTGTGGTGATTAAAAAAAACCTGCTAGACTCAATAAACAAAATTCACTTCTGACACAAATTATGCTAATTCACAAAACCCTAGATTTTGTTCTGAGATCAACATTGCTGCAGAACTTGGGGTAATTACCTTGAAAGTGTGGTCTTTGATGGAGTGCTAACAAATCACCCTGGAGGATTTGGGGCAACTGAATATCCAGTGGTCTAGATTAAAATGAGCATGCACACATATATTTTCTATTTTTACTGAAGTATCATAAAATAAACTCGAGACCACATAGTTTAAGGTGAAAACTCGTACTCTTATATTGAGTTCTCAACTCAGATTATCACAAAATTTATGTTTTTCAAAAGGCTGGTTTGTTTTTGTCTTGTTTAAAGTTTCACTAGCAATTTCTAGTTTTAAAACATCTGTGCTAGAAAATGTGGCAAATGTAATTTTTGTTAATTATAAGTTTCAAAGTTTTGCGGACATTGTTTAATACATGATCAGTTTTTATAAGGATTTCAAAGAAACTTGGAAAAGAGGTGAATTTTTGTTTCTACATTATGCATTTCAGTACTCCCCTACAAATTTTATTATATATTATTTAAATTCTTTATGCATTTATTTACCTCTTGTGTTCTTCATCTATCAAAACTTTAAAAATCTTGTTTAAAACCTTCTCCATTGGTTGTAATTCTGTCCATTTTCTTAAAGTTTTTAATTTATGCATTTGGTGAGCTGTTATTTTATGCATACCATTTTATGACTGCTGAATTTACATTGCAAGTGTATATTTGAACAATAAAACATGACACTTTAATTTGAATCATCTTTCATTCAGTGGGATGTAAACTTTTGGTAATTTATTATTAATATTATTCAGGAAGAGTATAGGATTGATATAATTTCTGAAGACTTGTATGCTTAAGACCTTATTTTTCTTCCTTCTCACGAATAATGGCTTGACTGTATAAAATTACTGGTTCACAAGCCTTGTCTGTTCTAGTCTTTCCTCCATTTTTTGCTGGCACTTATTTTCTTTATTTTGAGGTAGCTTGTGTTTCTTACCTTGTTTTGTTGGATTTTTTTGTTTTTGTTTTTGTATTCTACTCATTCAAAAACGCCTCTAGCAGGTGCCTAGTTGTGGGTTTCTTTCTTACTGTTTTTTGTCTGTTTTTGTTGGAACAGGTGAGCTTTTTTAACCATCATACTTGGGTACTTTCTTGAACTTTTTCTTTTTCTTTTAAACTTGGTCTTTATTGCATTTGGTTCTGATGTTCCTTTATTTTATATCAGCAGATATGCCTTTAACTCTTAAACTAGATTTTTATTCCCTAGCTCCTTATATATAATTTCCTACCACATTGTTTTCATCTTTTTCTTTTAAATTCTGAGAAAAATCTCCCAATGCTGTCCTTCCCAGCTCTGCGATTTTCAGTGATGTTGGATCTGCTTTCTTACCTCTGGTGAGGATTTTAACTCGATTTTCCAATGTCAGTGTACTTAAAATCCTTCCCTATCTCCTCACTCACCTTGTCTCAACTCACTGCTTTGTACCTTACTCTGAGGTTCTATATTCATCTCTGTCTTTTATTGTTGTTATGGCTTTCTGCTTCTATTTTATGTAGACTAAGGCACAGTTTCTGTGTCAATAGAGATTCAGTCATTCATTCAACGGTTATTTGCCGAATACCTTTTTCATGCTCAGTAGCACCTTTATTAGTCACAGACATTAAACGAAATAATTACACAAATAATTATATACTGACAAAATCACAGGGTGCCCTGAGAGTATATAATAGGGGCCTACTTTAATCTGGGGGGTAAAGCAAGGACTCCTTGAGAAGGTAAAACCTGAATAAAGAGTAGCAGTGAGCTAGTTAAAAGAGAGAAGAGAGAGTGGGTGAGAACCTTCTAGGTAAAGTGCCCAGCTTGGGCACAGGAGGTCAAAAATTCTGTTTCTTTCCATGGTGCTCTTCCTCTGAGTTTTTAGGATAAAATCCTCTTTCTGGTCTTTATTGCATTTGGTTTAGATGTTCCTTTGTTTTATATCAGCAGATATGCCTATAACTCTTAAGATCTGCAGAATTTCTTAAAGATCATGTGTTGGCATATTTCTGTTTATTCTTGGTTGAGGGAAATTTTTATCTGGACCTTGGTCAGGGCGCAGAGCCTGAAGATAGGCCTAAGTTCAGCATTCTGTCCGCTTTGGGGGTGATAGAAACCCTTTCTCATGGCAAAGTTGAATCATGAGCTAATGCAAATGTGTGTATCTCTGAGTCAAGCTCTCCTGTCTAGCATGACTTTTCTCGACTAGATGATGTCTTCTGCTCAAACTGCATGATGTGGCTGTCTCACTAAAATGGGCTGCCAGCTTTGTTTGAGAGTTAGATGCCAAGGCTCCATGAGTCAGGGTCAGCCTGGTGGGAAGCATTTTCCTCCTCTTCTTTCCCAGCAAGTAGAGCTGCTCTGTGTCATGTGGCAAAGCAGCAACAACCCAATCTCAGACGACTTTATAGACAGAGGACATTCCTTCCAAATTCTGAAGCAAGGTCACTCAGCACTCTTCATTTTGGGGTCATCTGATCATTTTGTTTTGTTTTGGTTATTTTATCTTCTGTGTATTTATATGTGTTTCGTGGTATGTAAGAAGTTGTGACAGATGTTATTTTAAACTAGAAGTCTTTGGATATAATTTTAGTCTGCCAAATTTCTTGGAAATAGTTGATTTTAAAACCAGAGATTCTTTTGGTGAATTAAAACATTTTAGCAGAAAGAAAAAGCATGTATAAAGTCTAGATCAGCATTTTTATTAACTAGTACTTTTATCATCTGATATGGACCTGTGGGGACTTGGGGTCATATAGAGAGATGGGAAAGAGAGAACACTGATCTGTGAAGAATCCCAGCCCTGATGTTAAATGTGACCTTCCTGGAGTCACATTCCCTCTCTGCAAAAGGAGGTACTCAGAAAGGCAATGTTTTCTGAGTTGTTCTTCAGTGTTCTAGGGCCTTGCCACTCAAAGCGTGCTCCTGCACCAGCTGCATTATATCGCCTGAGAGCTTGTGAGAAATTAGAATCTCAGGCCCCAATCCAAAGGCCCCAATCCAAAGATATTGAATCTGGATTTTAACAAGACTCCAGGTTATTCCTGTATTTGTGAAGGTTTGAGGAGCTCTGATCCAGGGGGTGTCTGTGGTGCCATAGGGCTCCTCTAGGGATGTGGGGGAAGGAAGGAGAAGAGTGTTAGGAGAGAGGTTTCCTTCACTCTGCTCCCCTTAACCTGCCTCAAACAGGGAAACTCTGCTTTATTCCCTTTAAAGAAAATTAATTACCAGTGCCCAGGTATTTTCTTTTGGGAAAGATAGATCCTTCTGCAGATAAGAAAATTGTTTGACTAGATGATCATCAACATTCTTTCACCTTAGAAGTTTCACACCTACACTTTCTTTCAAAGACAAGAGAAAGGCAAATTTATTACAGCTTTGGAGGAAAACAATTAATACAATATCAAGCATACAAACTTGATTTCTTGGAGCCCATGTGGGATTAGCTTGAGATCAGGCTGTCAGAAATCCAGGAGAGGAAACCTTGCTTTCTGCAGGAGGCAAGACATTGATCCTGTCATACCTCTAAGGCCCAGAGGACAGCCTACTGCCTGGACACCTACAGAACTCGGGGAAGGAGCAGGACAATTCCTCCAGTATTCCCAGCCTCCACGCCAAGTTTTTGGAAATGTCAGTTTTTGGCATGAGGCATAGAATTGTCAAATGGCAAATTATTTCTTCAATGGCAAGATGTATTTGTACTCCTTTAGCAAAATGTATTGTTAGTTCTTATCTGGCAAAAAAGAAAAAAAAATCAAGTATTCATTTATCTCCTTCCCTTCCTCTCGGCTATGCCACAACAATGCTGCATTACAATCACCCCAAACTCAGTGACTTTAAAGCATTAATCTTTTTTTGTTTTAATTCTCACAAACCTGCGGGTACTGGGAGACTGGCTGGTTTGAGTTGGCCTGCTTATTTTCTGAGGGGTACTGGCAGGTTGACTGGGCCTGGCTGGTCCAACAGGGGCCTCTGCTGAAATGAGTCAGGTCTCCTCCCCAAACGTGACGCCAGCCTGTGTGTGCCTGTTGTCACAGGAAATTGCAGAGAAGCAGGGAAGAAGTAGAAATGGGCAAGTGTTCTTCATGCCTCTGCTTTCCTCCCATTGCTCACTTCCCATTGGCCTCTACAAGTCAGATGGCCAAGCCCAGCGAGAGAGAATGGGAGGGGCTAGGAGGCTACAGGATAAAGGGTGTACATGCACAGAGGTCATTAATTAAATTTAATTTAAATCAATTAAATGAAATATGACGCTACCACACATGATCTTAAACAGGAATTGGCAGGAATTTAATTGTAAGAAGTACAGTTCTCACACAAAGAGCCTTAGAACAAGGATATGTTAGAAAGATGGATCTCAATGAACTACAGCAAAAAATGATAAGCACTAGTACAAAGTGTCTAGATTGACGACTTTTCAATATTCCCATTACATTTGATAATACAGGGAGAAGCATAAGGCATTCATTTTATTTTTTCCTATTTCTGGTTTGGGAGATATTATGTCCTTTCTCTTTTATGAATTCACCGAGTAAAAGCTAAATATATTATTGCCCAAATGATTTATGGCTAATTCAGCTTTACTAGGTCCCAGGGTGGCATTTACATGTGACCAATTATATCTGCCAAGTCCTTCTTCCATGGTCTACTTAGGACCTCCTGTTGTGGTCTACCTTTAAAATGCTTTCATGTAAGCATTTGAGAAAGTCATGTGGCTGACAGTTACCGCAAGATGCATTTGTCTCCTGACTCTTTGACAGTCAGAAATAATCTGCATGACCTACCTGCCCCTTTGTCCCAGAGAAAGCTTTGCTGGAGATGTCCAGACCTGAGAGAGGAGAATCAGTCTGAAATCTGTGAGCCACCCTAAGTATGTCAGTAATAACCCAAATTAATTTGAGTCTTGTTTTCCCTCCTCTTGGAACTGGGAGCATATTGGGTGGGAAGGTTAATACAGTGCAGTCTTATCTCCTCCGGGCAATTCTGCGACTTGGAATAGTTTTGCGTTTCCTCCCTGGGAAGAAAATGTGCTCTGCCATAGTGATAAGGAGAATGGCAAAGAGGTCAATCCAGAGAGATTAAGATGCCTACCAATCGCTCCCTGTGCTGCACAGGGTTATTATGAATCTGGAAAGTGAGGGGCTCAGTTAATTTTAGTTCTGAATAACTCAGTCTCCATGGGGTTCTTTTAGGAGATGCAAACAACTCAACAGAACCTTGTTAAAAAGACTTCATTCTGTGCATACACGGAGAGAGCCCACATGTGATTTTTACACAGGAGACAACTTAGTGTCAATTCAGCCAAAAAGAAAATCAGACTTCTGTACTTTTCAAGAATCTATTGCAGGGGAGGAAAAACGTGTCCCTAACCCTCTTAGGATCCCTGGCTAGGTCTGAAAATTAAATTGACAAAGACTGATTAGCAGAAGAAAAGCATACAAACTTATTCAATATAAATTTTATGTGGTAAGGGAGGCTTCAGAAGGAAATGAGCCAAAGAAACAGTAAAACCAGGGCATTTTTATGTTAGGTTTGATGAAGAGTAGACAGTCACGTAAGAAATAGCATAGCAAACTGGGGGAGGTTTAGCAAGGCTGGTTTGTTCAGATTCTTCTCAGCGTGTCTTTTTCTTAGGAGATAAGGATGTTCCTTTCTTCTGGGTGTAGGTAGGGCACCTCTTACATGAGGGTTTTATGACCAGTTTCAGGACAGAACTTGGGGAAAGGTCAGAGTGACCTTCCTGCTTCTGCTATTTTCTCAAACTCCTTCAGCTAAAAATATTCAGTATGCCAAGGTGCCATATTTTGGGGTAGCATGTCCTGAACCCCATCACTATCATGCTCACCTCCCATGCCTTTGCTAAATTAGAATAACTTTGCTCCCTGAGTTGGTAAAAAAAGAAGAAGAATTGGTAACAACTCCCTCCTAACCATTAATTCAATGCTGTTATTTTTTTCTTTTCTTTTCTTTTTTTTTTTTTTTTACTGGTGGCAAAGCAGAAATTCCCACAGGCCTAATGAGGTGCCAAGAAGTGCTGACAGGAACTATGCATAGTGAGAAGAGTTCACATCTAACTTCTGGGCAGACTTTCCTTAAAAAATACCTTACCATCCATAAGAAATAAGAGGAAATCCTTGGACAGAACCTGATTATCGGTCTCTGTTTCTTTCTCTCCTATGTCTCTCCATTTCCTGACCTCTTTTCTGTTTCTCTCTGTAGCTCAGATTGCTGTCTACCCTCCTATTTAAAAATCTATCTTCCTCAGCTGCCGTGACCAAACTCTTATTTTAGTCAAGAAAATCTTTAAGATATCCTGCAGGCACCAACTGTAGGCCTCCAAAAAAATGAAATGTAATATGAATAAGTGAATGAGTGAGTGAATGAACGACTGGATGGATGAGTGAATGAATCAGTGGATGAATGCATGAACGAAGTGGGCTCCACTCTCTGTAGCCAAATCCAACAGAATAAAAGGAATAAAGAAACTTCTGTTTATTCTCAGTATGATGGCATTCCAAGGTCAACTTACGTTCAGACTTCTCACAGAATTATGGGAACCATGATTATGTCATTCAACAGGCCGGTAAGCTATTAGATGATAGGCATCCCAGGAAAGCTCAAAACTGCATTTCCTCCACAGCTTCCCTCCCCGCTCCAGACTGGGGGACAGAATTAATTCTGGAGCCATGCTGTCCACTAGAAAAATAATGGGGGCTGTGTATGTAATTTTATGTTTTCTCATAGCCACCTTTTTTTTTAAGATTTTATTTATTTGAGAGAGAGAATGAGATAGAGAGAGCATGAGAGGGGGTAGGATCAGAGGGAGAAGCAGACTCCCTGCTGAGCAGGGAGCCCGATGCGGGACTCGATCCCGGGACTCCAGGATCATGACCTGAGCCAAAGGCAGTCGCTTAACCAACTGAGCCACCCAGGCACCCTCTCATAGCCACTTTTTAACAAAAGGAAGAGTAAACAGTATTTTATGGGTTGAATTGTGTCTTCTCCAAAAAAAGATGTTGGAGTCCTAACCTCAGTACCTCAGAAGGTGACCTGATTTGGAGATAGGGTATTTAAAGAGGGTATCAAGTTAAAATGAGGTCATTAGAGTTTGTACTAATCCAGTATGACAGTTATCCTTAGAAAAATTACAAATTCGGACACAGGCATAGAAGGAAGAAGATGTGAAGGGACCTCAGTGAGAAGTCAGCCATCTGTAAGCCAAGGAAGAAGGCCTGGACAAACCTTTCTTCCTTCACAGCCCCCTGAAGGAACCAATCTAGCCAACACCTTGATCTTGGACTTCTAGCCTCTAGGACTGTGAAACAGTGAATCTCTTGTTTAAGACCCTCAGTTAGTGGTACATTATTACCAGCAGCTCTAACAAACTTACACTCAGTGAAAAGATTTTTAAAAATTACATATTTTATTCAACCCCAAATATCAAAAACATTCTTTCTAATTCAGTGTGTATTTGACACAGCACCTCTTAGTCTGGACTCACCATATTTCAAGTAACCATGCATGGCTTGTGGGTCCCATAGTAGAGAGCATGGATCTAAGATGAGCTGAGTCCTAAGGGGAAAGATCCTGTTTCCCACTCTCCCAAGCTGAGTGCACACAGACCACTCCAGGGAACTATACAGTTGGGAGACAGGCGGAATTTGGGGACTTTAACTACATGTCTGAAGATGGTAATTAAATAAAAAAAAAAAAAAAGTCTTCCATTTTGTTCCATTCTTGTGGTTCTGCTTATAAAGAGTGTATGTATTTTAAATCCTGGCAATTCGGTGCATTTCCTACTTGGGCAAATTGGCCAATTCAACGTTATTACTTTAATCATACAAATGCAGACTTTAGAAGTGATTTACCATAGAAACTGAGAAAAAACCCACCTCTCTCCAACTAAAAATATAACAGTCTCTCTATAAATATGCACAACCATATGACAAACAATTTCTGGGGCACAGTGCTACATTTTATTTCCTTTAAAGAAGTCAATATGGTGGATCTTGAGCACCATTTGCAAGTGTGAATTCTCCATTTGCATGCCTACTTTGGGCCTGGTGGGCAAGGTCTTCATCCTTGGGTCAGTCCATCATCTGTCACTTTTCAATTTGTTTAATGATGCTAGAGGAAAGGAGTGAAGGGAGAAGCCATTTCTGATATTTGTCATCTGCTTTCTTTCTAGATCTTAAAAACAAACACTGACAAATTAATATGGTTGGTTATGTCAAATACGTTTTCCAAGAAAAAGAAACACTAGATGGGTTGTGATATTATGATTTATAATAAATATATGGTCTTTGTTCCCATTTCTGGCACAGAGCTCCTAAAACCCTTGGAATTTCCTAAATGAGGAGAGCAATAAATGTGTCTTCTGTCGTATTAATAAGGTGACTTTTGGAAAGCACCTAAGGATAGGTGCTGGTTGTCTGTGGAGCCAGCCATGTGATTAGAGGGTTGGAACTTTCAGTGCCATCCCCTGACTTCTGGGGAAGGGAGAGAGGCTGGAGGTTGAATACATCACTAGTGGTCAACGATTTAATCATCTTTTCTATGTAATGAAGCCTGTATAAAAACCCAAAAGGAGGGGTTTGGAGAGCTTCCAGCTTGGGGAACCAGAACACTGCCATATGCCACTGAGCCAGGCCCCAAACTCCACAAGGACAGAAGTTCCTTTGTTCGGGACCTTGCCCTTTGTATCTCTTCTTCTAGGTAGTGATTCCTGTCCTTTCATATCCTTTGCAGTAAACTGGTAATCTTGTGAGTAAACAAGTTTCCTGAATTCTGTGAGCTGGATTGAAATGTTGATCAATCCCAAGAAGGGGTTCATGGGAACCTCTGCCTTACAGCCACTTGGTCAGAAGTCTGTCAGAAATCCAGGTAACACCCTGGACTTGCAATTGGTATCTGAAATTAGAGGAGGTGACAGTCTTCTGGGACTGAGCCCTTAACCTGTGGAATCTGATGTTATCTCTGGGTAGTCAAATTGAGTTGAATGGGAGGACACACAGCTGGTAGAGATTTGCTTGGTGGTGTGGGGGTCCCTCTACCCCCTGCCCACATACACACACATTGGACTTGGTATCAGAATCAATATGGGACAACTGGCAAAACTGCTATTGAACAGCTGTGTTCTCCAGTTGTAGTAGTCTAGTGGAGGAAAGACAGTTGAGTCCCGTGTAATTCTGAGAGGAATGTGAGCATTATATAAGACTGTTGAGGAAGGACTGAGACAAACATGCTAGGGCCCCTGAAGGGCTGGCTGTTGGCATCAGTCCTCTGTCTACCTCCTTTTCCCCAGGCTTCCTTACATGCTCCTGTTTTCTTCTTACTCTGTGTCCTCTCTCTGACATGGAATCTTCACCTGAAGATTCCTAAACCTTTTTCTGTCGTGGACCAGACTCTGACATTCTAGAACCTTTGTCTGTCGTGGACCAGACTCTGACATTCTAGAACACTCTATCCAGTTGCATACTGGACATCCTCACTCCAGGTCTCTCCAACAGACTGAACTCCAGATGATAACAGCTTCAGCTTTCCCTCTCAAGCTTTTCCTCCTTCCTTCTTTCCTTTCATAATAACAGGGTCCATTTACTGCTGGGAAGCCAGGGATCATGGGGGACTCCCTCCTCTTCCTCATGGCCCACCTCAGTCAGCCGCTGTGTCCTGTGCGTGCTGTTACCTGAATTCCACTTGAATCTGCTTCTCTCCAGTCAATCAGCTCCACACCCCACCTCCACCCAGGCCACCATCATTTCTCACCAGGATCATGCAACAGTTTCCTTATAGACCTTCTGCCCTGATTCTTACCCCTTCCAGTTTGTTCTCCAAGCTTCAGACAGAGGGATTTTCCAAAGGGGCAGGTGTGATTAGGTGTCTTCTTGTTTCCATCCTTTGTCAGTGCCTGACATCAAAGCGTAAACCCTGTGGTGCTTCATGTTGTGGCCTCTAATTCTCTGGCAGCCCTGTCACTTGCCTCTCCCTGTCCAGTTCTTTATCAGTGGTTCTTAAGCATCAGCACATCAGCATCCCTGAGGAACTTGTTAGAAATGCAGATTCTAGGGCCCACCCAAGCCCTACTGAACTGAATCAGCAGCTCTGGCCCAGCATCCTGTGTCATAAGAAGGCTTGCTTCCAGGGGATTCCGATTGAGCTCAAGTTTAAGAACTGCGATCAGTATTAAGAACCACTGGCACAGATGCTTACTCGTGTCAAAGAGAGAACAAGTCAGGACTTAGTAAGGGGAGGCTTTACTCCAAAGGATGATTGCAAGGCAGGGGGAAAAGGGCTGCCGCAACGGGGAGGAGGTTCTGTCCATAAGGTCTGCCAGCATCTTCAGGGTTAAGCAAAAAGGACTTTTCTTTTACAGAGAAGAGTGAACTCAGCTCTAGGAAGGGCTGGATGTGGGAAGTGGGAGGAAGGGCAGGGGCATAGCAGGACAATAGAACTGAGGGTGTTTTACCTTGAAGACATCGATTCTCAGGATGGGAAATTTGGAGGGTCTGTGTCTGGCTTTGTCTAGATAAACAAGGAGGTCATCTTGAGTTTTCTCTAAGTTTTATGGAGGAGGTGCTTCTTTGCCGGAGTCCATTCTGGAAGACGAAAAGAGTGTGTGTGTGTGTAGGCGCGCGCGCGTGTGTGTGTAGGTGCGCGCGTGTGTGTGTAGGCGCGCACGTGTGTGTGTGTGTGTAGGCGCGCACGCGTGCACCCGTGCGTGCGGGGGCGGGGGGGGGGGATTGCTTCCTGTTTTCCAGGAGCTCATTCCAGCTGTGTCCACTCTGAGTGTAGCGCTTTACTCTTGTTCTTCCCACCACCGGGAGCCCACCTGCCTGGTTCTCTGCACCCACTCTCGCCCTACCCTTCCACATTCCATGGGTCCTGGCGTCATCTTAACTGAACCTCCTCTCCTGCGCTGGACTCCACATACGTCATCTGCACTCCGTATCTCCAGTCCTAATTCAGTGCCTGGCACCTGGCTGAAGTCAATGCGCACTGCACAAATGAAGGAAAGTAGAGAAGTTTCTTGGAAGATATGTTAATTTAAGAAGTTCTCTTAGTGCTTGATAATAATCCCTCGAGAACTTTTTTTTTCCCTCTCCGCATTTAGAAGGCAGTCAGAAGTGTCACATTCCCTCCAGGGAGCTCTTTGAAACGCTCCGAAAATGGCTGCCATTTTATTGACCTCACTGGAGCTCTCTTTTTCCAAGCTCAGCTGCTTAGTGGTGGGTTGTTTTTTTTGTTGTTGTTGTTGTTTTAACATTTCTATTGTGCTCTTCAGTGCAGGATAGAGGTGTTACAGCGTTCTAATGTGCTACCAGGCTGCAGATAAGAATTTAACAGCCTGTGGGAGGGCCAATTATAGTCAATTATAATGTAATTGAACTGCCTTATATTCCTTGTCTGTATAGAACTTCTTTATGGGAAGAAGATTATGCTTCCCTTCACATCATGATTGGGGCAAATCTCAGCTGCGCAGATTCACAGGAAATGGTTCTGACCCTAGATCCTGGAATAGAGTTCCATGGAGGCTAAAATGTCCTGGAAGATCACAGCCAGAGAAGCTCAGCTCAGTTCTGTTATTTTGAAAAGGCAAGGGAAATGCTGACTTCCCTAATTTCTTCCTTTTTCTTTCTTTTTTAAGATAAGAGTGCTGCTAAATTCTTACAAAGAATTAGGGCATAGATGAAGTCACAGTCAGTGACTGTGGGAAGTTAGGACACTAAACCTGTTGAAAAAGGCAGAAAGGAGAAAGAGGTGAGGGTCACATTCTCTCTGGTGTCTCCACTGCTGGGTGTTGGAAGTGGTGCCCCCATGGGTGGATTGATGCTGTCCCTTCCCCACCAACCTTCCCCTGGAAACTGGCCTTTGGACCATTGGAGAGGGGAGCCACTGGTTAGATGATTTCTTCTTTCTCACTGCACCCAGCCACCATCACATCCCAGCTTTGGGATGTAACTGATAATGGATTCCCGAAGGCTCTGGTCCATGATTGGTTATATAGTTTCCCTAGTGGCAGTGACCTCCTATCTGCTCTCCCTCCTTCCCTTCTTGACTCTTTCTGCTTCTTGCTCCTCTCCCCTGGTGTTATATATCCTAATAAAATGATGTAGCACACACCGTCAGCCTTACCCTCAGCTTTCTGATGAACCTGGGATAATATGGATTACATTTGTGAAAATGGGAAAAGAAAGCAGATTTTGACTGATTTGCATATTTTCCCATTCTCTAGGAAACAGCTTAGTGGTCTGAGAGCCCAGTCTATGGCAGAGGGCTTCCAAAGTGATAGAAGGAAAGTTACATGCTGGTCCCAGATGTAAAGCTGTTTCAGGCTAAGCCCTGCTTAGCTTCTTAGTAAATACTGTGGTGCCCCACCCAGGAAATTTTCTGCATAACTCAGGGCTCAGCTACTACAGGTGTTGATCAGTAAGAGCACAGAGCTGCCCCCAGGCTTCCTGTCAAGAGAATCAGCTCAAACAACAGGAGCTGCTTTGCCCAGAAATGCTTGGAGATTCTGCCCCTTCCCCCACTGTGGGGGCAGCCCAGAGCCAATGACTGGCTGATATCAGGGCACAAAGCTGGTTCCTTGACTAGTGACAAGTCTGCGGCTTCCATTGTCTTCCAGAATGTAAGAGGAAGCAGCTTATGTGACAGACTCAGTCTCCCTTTTAAGGGCTTTGATTAATTCAAACTCACCTGATTAATTAAGGCCCATCCTGGAAAACTTCCTTTTACTCAAAATCAATTGGCTTGCAACTTTAATTACACCTGCAGAGTCAGTTCAGCTTTGCAATATTCTATTGGCTAGAGGAAAGGTATGGATTCCACCCACACTCAAGGGGAGGGAATTATGCAAAGACAGGGATACTAGAAGGCAGTGGTCATTAGGGATGATCCTAGGGTCTGTCCCTCACACTGAGGCAATCCAAGGTACAGGCCTGAACACAACATCAAGATTAGGTCACAGAAAGACACTGGTAAAAATGATGTCTCAGTGGGCCAAACGCCTGGTCTTTTTTCTATTTCCTGGCTTCTAAGAAGTTCCATGATTTTTGCATGGGAGAAAGAGACTCAGTAATGATGATTATTAATAAAAATTACTCAAAATTTGGATATAAAGTGAAAGGTGGGTAGCTTGCTTTTTCAGTGTCACGTGGAGGTGCAGGCCCATCCAGGGATTAGGCAAATGCATGTTCTTTAACTCATAGTTTGCTACTGATTAGAGGTCCCAGACTCAGTGAAGCTATATGCTGTCATGCAGATTTTTTTCAGTAGAAATGCAAATTACTTCCAATCAGTGGAACAGATCATCTCAAAGGTTATGGTTTATCACCCTGTTGGACATTAAGGATCTTTGTAGGCAGCCTGTCCTAACCTGCCTTTGTTAACTTGGCTATGAATACCTATCTTTTCAAATGTTCTTTGGGCTGGTTTTAACACCTTACTATTTCTCTCAGTAATTAATGAGTTGAATAAATCTTTGATATGTGTTCATTTCATATTTGCCTTAGCATTCTTATGTCATTTTTTGGAAAATTATACTTTAACAATGGGATGGAATTTTTCATCAGCCAGGCAGGAGAGTAGAGTTTATTTAATTGTGACAAATAAAGAAAAGTGAATTTTTTAACCCAATATTGTGGGGTATGGTTCAAAGCCTCAGCAATCCTCTCAAATTCTAAGAAGAAATAAATTTCCTTGCTGTGCTCTTTTGGGGGAAGGAAGGAAGGAAATAAAACCCATAGCCAACCCAACTTCTGTGTACTTATAAATGCCTGATCTGTGGTCCACAGGTTTGAGAGTATAGTATTTAACTACCAGATATGGTAATGATGGTAGCAGGGAGTCAAAGATCCATTGTGAGGGCAAAGCACACAAGTCAGAGCCCCCATCACAAATGTTCTGCTGAGAAGTGTCTCAGACTGGGCACTCAGATATGACTGAATTCCAACAAAATCCTCCAGTATTGCTCAAGTGTGATTTAATCTGGTTCTTGATAGATACAGTGTAATTCAATTAAATATAAATTTAAACTGGTAAATTATTTTATTTATAAATATATATGCCCTTTATTATGCGTAGTTGATATTTTGTCCATTATATATAAATGCATCGACACATATAGGTAGGTGTGTGTGTGTGTATACATATATATATGCGTATGTTATGGTAATTTTGACTTCATGCTATTTGCATCTTCCACATTTAGTGTAGAACATAATGCTTGAATAGATATGACACCACTGTACCTGGTACCAAGCCTGGCGTTACACGGCTACTTCACAAATGCTTGGTCTGTGTGGCATAAGATGTTTTACATGCAAGTTATGGAAAGAAGTGTTGTTTCAGGCTGAGCTCTGCTTAACTTCTTAGTAAACACTGTGGTGCCCCACCCGGGAAATTTTCTGCATAACTCAGGGCTCAGCTACTACAGGTGTTGATCAATAAGAGCACAGAGCTGCCCCCAGGCTTCCTGTCAAGAGAATCAGCTCAAACAACAGGAGCTACTTTGCCCAGAAATGCTTGGAGAGTCTGCCCCTTCCCCCACTGTGGGGGCAGCCCAGAGCCAATGACTGGCTGGTATCAGGGCACAAAGCTGGTTCCCCTTGCCTCAGTGGGGGACAGGTAACTCTGTGGTGCTGTTTATGCTCCTGACTCCTAGAAGGATCAGGCTGAGGCCAGATGCCAGCTGATATTACATCCTTTCCCCGCTCCTTCCCTGACCATACCCTCTATCCCTTTCTAGTCTTGTGAGCTCACCCCCCATAAGTGACCTGCACAAGAATCCCCATCTTGGGCTCTGCATTCAAGGAACACAACCTAAAACTTGCTGAGCCTGTTTTCCTACTGTGAGTCATCGCTGAATGTTGCCTCTGTACCAAAGACACATGCAGCCTCTCAAATACACTCCCTAGGAGCGATGCTTCTGTTACTCACTGAGGAGGGGAAATGATGCATTCCACGTAACTGAATTTCTACCACTTTAAGCCCTGAAACTAATCAATAGAGGTTTGTGGAAAATAATTTTGTGACATCAGTAAAATGGGGAATTCCCTGGACTTCAAATCAGATGACCTCATTTTTCAGACAGGCTCCACATCTAACTCGCCGTGTAGTTGCAGCAGGGTTATTCATGGGAGGTACATTTTCATTACCAATAAAATGGGGATCATCTAACTGCCCTGATCACTTTGCAGATTACCGGGAGGAACCAATGGGTAATGAATGTGAAAACATTTTAGGAACTGTCAAATGAGTTTACTATTCCATAGTCTCTTGTATGCAAGAGAAAATTGCAATCGACTTAAGCTCATTTCTCTAGGAAGTTCACAGCATGAGGCTGCAGTTAGATTTAGGAGCTCAGTCATCACTGCAGTTTTGTCTTTCCTCTAATTTCTTGGCAATTCTTACTTCTTTTTAGCCTTGTTCTAAGAAAGGCTCTCTGCGTGTGGAAGAAAGTTGGCTTCAGTTAACATACCTCCATTTCTACTACCTATCCAGGCCTTAAGGCATCCTGAGAGCTTATGATCCAGGGGGAAAGAGGACAGTTTTCTGTATAACTCTGGAAAAAATCATGGGGAAAACTAAAGGAGCAGGCTTGGGCACATGCCCATCCCTGAACCGACTGTCGTGGCCAATGGAAAGAAATACACTATTTGGACAGAAATGGGTTTTATGGCTTTTTTTTTTTTTTTTTTTGAGGGTCATGGAGTTCAGCTCCACCAGAACCATATGGAACAAATAGGAATGCTGTGGAATGTGGAAGTGATGATTTTCTCAAAAGACAGACAGCAGATTGACAACCATAGGTACACTCGAGTATTGTGTAAGTTAGAAGGTATAGTAACTATCAAGCAGAATATATTAAACTTTTATTGATCTCGCAAGACCATTGATAACTAATCAGTCCTTCTGGTTCATTATTGTGATGATTCATATAGTGAGTAGGGTTGTTAATATCTATACCAAATTGCCCCAGACTCTTAAAATATTGTTGAATACTTACGTCTGTATTTTTATGTAGTTTTCCTATTTTCTTCTTGCCTGTTATAGAAGTTTTAATACACTTTCAAGTGCCTCTTCCATACAGTCTACTGTGGGCCAACAATTCAGAAAACCATGTGAAAATAGAACTTTGTCTAAGATAAGAGCATGTAAGTTTTGAAAGAGACTCTCCTCTAAGAAAAGTCCCTGGACATTGTGACATCTTATTTCATTGCTTAGAAGCCTCTTGTTCTTAGCTGCTCTGAATTGAGATTTCTGGTCTTGAGGACCAGATAGCCCTTTCTACCTCAAAATACAGTAAATGTTAAGGAATCTAGATTGGGTATCTAGAGTTTAGGGGTTCTATTCCACTGATACGGGACCAGGTGAATTAGGACAAGTGCTGAATTCAGAATGAGAAGACTGATTATATTTCTGGGTCTTCCACTTACTGATTAATCAGGTTAATTCAGTACTTATTATTAAAGCACTTTCTAAATGCAAGGCACAGGGATAGATTTTACAGATATAATAGGGGCTCTAGCGAATAACTTTTCAGTTACCTGTTGCTAGGTAATCATTCACCCCAGAACTTAGTAGCTAAAAGCTGTTGCATTTTGTATCCTTGTGATTCTGCAGTCTGGGCTGGGCTTGATGGTTCTTCTGCTGGTCTCACTTCGAGCCTTTCAGTTGTTTAGAAGTTACCCCAGGGCTGCAGGTTCTGGAGGACTTCACTCACAAATCTGGTTAATGCTCTTCTTCGTGGTCTCTCTTTTCAAATAGTCTCGTCATAGAGTAGCCTAGCTCAGGCTTTATTACCGCATGACAACTGGTTCAGAGAATGAGTATACCATAAAGCAGGATGAATATCTATTTGCATCCTGCTTGCTAATGTCTCATTGGCCATGGCTAGTCACATGGCCAAATCCATACTCAGTGCTGGAGGAGAATGCACAACAGCAAAAACACCAGGAGGTGAGTTTCATCGAGTGCTACTGAATTGTCTACCATTGGTGGTTCTAACTCAGAGTGGAATCACTAGAACTCCAAACAGCCGCACTTTAACAAAAATTTCACTGACAAATATTGGGCATTAACGGTTAAGATTTCTATTGAGGAAAGTGTTCCACTGCTAAGAGTATATATATTTTAAAGTCATTGGACTATATAATCTCTTGCAAGTTGAACATTTTATGATTTTATGACTCCAGGAGTTCGTGGGCCACTTAGTTGATCTGTCCTTGGATGATAGCACATATTCTTATCTACTCCACTGGATACCTGCCAAGATGGATACAATAATGTCTCCACATCGCTTAGAGGTCTTCAACAGACACACTGAATGCATTCACTGAATTTCAATTCCCTTTCTGCATCACATCCTGCATAGGAAATACCTCCTCCATTTAGAACACTAATATCCATAATTATGAGCACTTATGAATTTAAAGGCAGGTGTTAACATTAAATAAATCCGTAGTGTGAACATACATTCATTTGAAATGTGCTATCCTGTGTATGTGACTGTGGTATTACTGTTCCCCTGTCAATAGCACATGCTTTTTATTTTATTTCTAAAATTTCAGGTAGTTAGCATATAATAACTACAGTGGGTATTAATTATTGAACCCTTATCATGTTCCAGGCACCATGCTAGCGCTTTTCATCTCATCCCTTTAATCTTTACAAAATCCTTACAAAATTCATATTATTATTACCCCCATTGACTGGACAAAGAAGGATACTGAGGCTTGGTAAATGATCCAAATCCATGCAGCTGAGTTAGTGACAGAGCTGGGATAGATATGAACCCAGAACCTTCAGGCCATGAGACCAGTGTTACAGTCCTCCCATACCTCACCCATTCCTCTTGCAATCAGTGACCTAATCTAAGATGCAAGGTTTTAGTACAGAGAAAACAATACACTTGTCTGGACAGAGCTAGATTCTGTAGCCATAGCCTACTCCATGGGTTCTCAACCTCGGCTGCCTATTGAAATCAACCAGGGAGCTTTTAACAAAATTCTAACGCCTGGGTCTCACCCTCTTTATTCCTGATTGAAATTGGCTTTGGTGAAACCCGGGCACTGGGCTTTTTTAAAGCTTCCCAAGTAGTTTTAACTATGCAGCCAAGATGGAGGACCGCTAACTCGGAGGGACCCCCTATATGTCTGTGCCTCCAGGAACCACTTGCAGGACCTTGATTTTTCCATGGCATTGCAGATAATACTTCTGTATGGAATGCTCTTACTTCCTTAGTCCTTAAAAACGCCTAATCATGCTTCAAAATCCAAGCCCCGTGAACAAAAGGAAGTAACCAAGGGAAAGAAAAATGATGGAAATATTCAGACCACTATTATACAAATATCTGGGCTCATGATCATGAACTGCCTCTCAGGTGTTCCTGGGACACCCCCTCCACACCCTGACAGCTGACACCTGAAGAATTCTTCCTTCTTAATTCTTAGCCCCTACTCTCTGCTCCAGCCCTTCCGGGGCCTCTCAATTTTAGAGGAGATGTTCCAATCACACCAGTTTCTGGGGATCCACTGGCAGGTGATTGGGGAAAAGGGGCTGATATTGGTGTTTCAGCCTCACTCTCTTTTCTGATGGTCTGATCAGAGGTGAGTTCAGTGAGAATGTGTGGTGGGCCACAGTGCTGGTGGCAGCAGTGAGGTTCATGTGTGGCTCCTCTCCTGGGAGGGTGCAGTTTGTTTATTTATTAGGATAAGGGCAGTTTACTGCCATCCTGTATTCTAAAAACTATTTGGATTTTAGGGGAAATGAAGAAGACCCAGAAAAAAGTTGACAAATGGAAAACCACTGCAGGGAAAAATAACATATATATATAATCAAACATCAAAACTCAAATGAATTTAAATTCTACCAAGTTCTGTCTTGTTTATTAAAACCTGTTAGGACTTTTTTTTAAGAATCAAAATAATTAGATTAGCACTCAAAGGTTATACTCGTTTCATCTCACCAAGTAAATAACAAGCTTCTTGGGAACTATATGTTCCACTGTATAATTATGTCAGCATCAGTATGCTCATCTTCATGACTAACGGTTATATAGAACTTACCATTTGGTTGACACTCTTCAAACAATGTTAAACATATTTATATATTGTATACTTTACAATAACCCTTGAGGACAGTTATTGTAACTATCCCCATTTTATAGATCAGAAAACGGAGACATGGAAACATTAGTTGATTTCATTTACTGAAGGATACTCAGCTAATAAGTCGGGGGAGGGGGATCCCAAGGAGTCTAGCTCTGAGCTCTAGGCTCTTAACTTGCACACTTGACCATTTTCTGGCATAGTTGTGAAAGGCAAAGACATTATAGTTGTTATCAACAGGTGATTTGTGATTTTTTGTATGTATTGCACTCAAGAATCATATGACTGAGAAAGATCATTTGCTAAGATTTCAAAAAGACCATCTAGAGAAAGTATCTTCCTTAAACGTACACATGCAACATGGAAATCTGTAGATGAAGGTGAAATATCCATGGTGTACACCAAAATGTTGACAGAGGTCACTCAGGGTGGCGGGATTAGGGATGACTGTTGTTTCCTTTTTTGTGCTGTTTTGAATTTTTAAAAATACTTGTCACATTTAATATTACCTATTTCTTTTTCTTTTTTGGGGGGGTGGGCGGGTAGAGGGAGAGAAAGAGAGAGAATCTTAAGCAGGCTCCACGCTCAGAACAGAGTCTGATGCAGGGCTTGATCTCACAACCCTGAGATCATTATGATTAACTGAGCCCAAATCAAGAGTCAGATGCTTCACTGACTGAGCCACCCAGGCACCCCAATATTACATATTTTATATTATGTATTGCTATTTATATAATATAATAATGCCTATTTTATATAATATATACAGTATGTATTGCTTTTGTTATCAGAGAGTACAGAGGTAGCTTACAAGGGTTTCGGACTAGTCTAAACTTCCCTATAAACCCCTTACCATGTCCTAATCCTAGAAAAGTCAGAAACCAAGCTTAGAGAGTGATGGAAGGAGGAGCTGGGCAGGAAAAGAAATTTCTGAGTATCTCCCATCCTTTTTATATGGTAGGCCTTAGCAAGGGCCTTTGACAGACACAAGGATTAAACATGTTAATTCTGATTTAAAGTAATGGGGAATTTCAATGATATAATTGTGACCAGCTAAGTCATAGGGCCTGCTAAGTTTTTTATCCAGTGGCAAAGGAAGAACTACTACAGAATAGGTGGGTGGGGGTGGGGGGAGCAGTGAGGAGGTGGGAACTATGTGATGAATTTAAGATATTTGGCATTTCCATTAGGTTTAATGAATGCAACCCACGTTTTGTATTTTTTTTTTAAGAGCCTGCAAAAGGTTTTGGCTTCTTTTCCACAATTTCTGGATATGGGACTGATATTTGATCTGATTTTGGCACTATGTTGAGGTAGGCCTTGATGAGACTCAGAGTTACTTAGTTATATATGAAAAAATGTGATAGGAAGGTGGAAAAATGGCTCAGCTTTGTTGACAGCAAGAAAGGTTCTTCATCAAGAGGGTAAGATTTGAACTTGGCCTTGAAGGATGAACACACAGGTAGTATATCAGACTAGTTAGATGCAAGAACTTAAAAGAGTTAGAAAAGCCTAGACTTAAATGCAATGTTTACTACTTATTAGCTGAGGGACCCGGGATGATCTTTCCAACCTAAGTTGAAGTTGCAACATAGGGATTTTTTTTTTTTTTTTTTAAGAAAGAGTGAGAGGGGAGGGACAGAGGGAGAGGAAGAGAGAGAATCTTAAGCAGGTTCCACGCCCATTGTGGAGCCTGATGGGCTCCATCTGACTCCCCTGAGATCATGACCTGACCTGAAATCAAGAGTTGGCCACTTAACCGACTGAGCCACCCAGGTGCCCCGGGAATATTATTTTTTAATCACACATTCCATTGTATATTTTATAAATAGTAGTTTGATTGCATATAAGGATATAACATATATTATTATTGATTATAGATTTACAATGCTAATACAGGTGTCTGTCTCAGAATTTATGTGTATTAAGAGATACAACTCAAACTGTCTATTAGAAAGTGTTCAAAAAGTGGCAGGAGCTGCTACCACCACCAGAAACTCAGGCCAGACCTGAGCAGGCAGAAGGAAGAGCACATGCAGATGTGTTTATAAAACACCGATCATGCCATGGAGAATGAGACAGCCTCATTGAGATGGTCTGGTAAGTGGAAATGGAAACCAATTAACAGAAATGGGAATGTCAGAGCTGAGAGCAAAATTTTGGCATCTCAATCTGCGTCTGCACAGCCTCCTCCTTGGTTTCATTTGCATCCCTCCATCTCTGGAATGATGCCCCGACAGCACATTATACAGCTTTCCAGCTCAGGTCAGAGCCGGCACGGGGAAATGGAACGGCCCTGCTAGCAAGTAATGATGGTCCCCACACAGCCTTTTACGTGGGAATTAATCTTTTATTAAGAGAGAAAATTATGCCCCAATGCTTTGGGGGCTTTTTGCTCCTGGTTACAAGAGCCACGGGAAGGACTAGCTCTTCTCCAGGGCCTCCATCAAGGGCAATCTGAGACTCTCTGGGGGCTACTATGGTTTTTTGCGTTTTTTTTTTTTTTTTTTTCTTTTTCTTTTCTGGTCTTGTGTGAATAAGGAATTTGAGCACAAAATACACTGTTGGCTGTTTACTAAATCCCCTCTTTCCATGCAGACTGCTGGGAGAAACTCAAGTTTGGGTGGTGCTGTAAAGCAGACAAGCAAGCCTGAAAAGGAATTTGGGAGTTGAGGTATGCTCATGCTCCTTTGAGAAATTGGAGCTGTTTGTAGCTCAGGAGAGAAGGAGCATTTAGCCTTCAGTGGAGGTGCTAGGGAAGGAGATGCATTGATCAGTGTGTCCAGCATGTGTGAGTTGAGGGCCTGTTGTGTGCAAAGTGCTATCTGGGGCCTGGATTCTGCCCTGGAAACCCTCATAATCTGATAGCAGTGAGAAGGCTCCCACATAAGAACCTCAAACAGAGCCAGGATGTTTCTTGACCTGAGGCAAAGTGCTGAGTGAGAGGCAAGGGCGGGTAGGAGGTGATGTCTGGGGTGTGATGCTGAGGCACGCTGGACACAGTTCTGTCTGAAAGGCTGGGTGCAGACATGGCATGGAGAGAGGCATGAGGAGGGTGGTCCAGGATGAAGGAGCAGGCCAGGCTAGTGGGAGGTGGCAAGACAAAGTCCAGTGGCTGCTGAGTACCTCTTTCTAAGGGGCGGAGAGCTTATAAATGGGAGCAGGGCTTCTGGCACTCCTGAGGATGCTAACTATAAAACTGGGTGGAATTAAAAGTTAGCTCTAATGCTTTTTTGGAAAAGAAACCCTGAACACATGTAAAGTCAGGGCTGGGTATTGGTAGAGCACTAGGTTAGGAGATGAATAGACTGTCATTTCTTAGCTGGCTGACCCTGGGGTTGTTTCTCCAACACTTTGTACAAAAAGGCTAATAAACAGCTTTCTTGCAGGAGGAGAGAATTCAGTGAGATAGCCCCTGTAAATACATTGCACATTATCTGGGCACATGGTAAATATGCAACAGTTTGGACTATTGTATTATTATTACCTGGCCAGCTCCTCTGGCATCCTTAAGGTAAAGTACCAAAATCATAAAAATGTAGCTTAATGTATAAGCATTAAAAATTTTGCTCCTTCCCTAATTTGCAATCCTGGTTTCCAATTCATAAACCATACGTATGAATTTTTGGAGAGATTTGGAAGCTGGGAAAAGAGAGGCATGGAGGCTTTGGTAGAATTTGGAAGAAGAGTCCTGCAGGCCAAATAGACTCATTCTGTTGGGTTCTGAGGCCAGTAACTGTACACAAATGAGATGGTTTAGAGGGAATGGATTTTGAGCACAACAGAAGGTAAAGCTTCTCTATATCAAGGCTATTTTTAAGAAGGAAGAAGGGGAATTGGGCATAGAAGGAGGGAAAAAAGGATAAAGGGGTGATGGAAGGAAAAGATCGAAACAAGAAGGGAGATGGAAGAGGAAAGAAATTGGGGTAGGAGGTAGGGAGGGAGAAGAGGGAGGGAGGGACAGAGGAAGGAAGGAGGCAAGGAAGGGGTGGCGGGTGGAAGGAAGGGAGGGAGGAGGGAAGGAATGAAGGGAAGAAGGAAGGGGGGGAAGAGGGAAGGGAGGAAGGGAGGAAGGAAGGGAGGAAGGAAGGAAGGAAGGAGATAAGGCAATCATGGCTTTGCAGGACAGTGAGAGTGGGGCAAGTGACCCCATCTACCATTTCTCCCAGAAGTATCCAAGCCTAGAATAAACACCCACCAGATATTCCTGCATAGATGGGCACTTGGACTAAATGGCCTTTAAAGTTTTCTCCCTAGGCCATCGTTTTATGAAACTTTGGATTTTGAATAATGTGGCTGCTAGAGAATTCAAATATGTAAAATGGACCCTTTGTTGTTTTTGTTTCCTTGCAGCTATTCCTTCAAATCCCAGAGGGCAAAACTAAAATGTTTTCCAAAGTTGTTAAATGCATAATATTTAAGGCATCACGGCTGCATGTCCAAGACTGACAGATACACTGTTTCTTTCTCTCAAATTCTTCTATACACATGACATTTCTGATCTGATCCCTCTGGGGTCCAGCCCTCGCTGAACATTCACATATAGTGTCTTTATCAAAAATAGCAACCAAATGAAATTTTTCACTTAGTGCAACTTAGTGCCGCAACATTAGCCACAAACACTTATTTTCTTAGTAGAATAAAAAAATGCCCCTTGTCCTTGGGAATTTAGACCTTTCTAGCGTGTGTGACCAATGTCATGCCTCGTTTCTGCACAGTTTGATTTTTTCCCATCTAAAAGAGCAGCTTTAATTCCCACTTACGTTTAGGTCTTGCATGTCCTATTAATTTGGCTGTAGAAGTTTATTATTATTACACTTGGAACACTTGTTACATTACTGCCTTTGATTGAACTTGCATTTGCCAACTTACTCCAGAATTCAAGGACAACACGTACTCTTGATCCTCTCAGATGGCTTTATTCAGAGAAGCACAGCTTAGATCTCTGTCCGGATGGGGAGGTTGAGCACCTGGCATATTCAAATTCTGCTCTTGACCGTGCAGATTTGGGAATACTTGTGAGCCCTGACATTTATTGTCATTTTACAGATCTGGGAAGGTATTTTATTTCTTCCTGGATTCTGTGGCTAAGGTTTATGTAAGCCACCACCTCCCTGGCTTTGTAGTGGCTCTGTATTGTGAATAGAAAGGCTTTCAATAGGTATGGTCTATTCTGTTATCACCCAGCACATTTTCTCGCAAGTATTTTTTTTCTTTAAAAATATTGGGTAGTGGGAAGTAATAAATGTTGTATAACTTTATTTAGATATATTTTTTCATGTAGCACAAAAGCCAAGACATGCTACAGAAGAGCTTTCTGCACAAAAGGAAGGCGTGCCTCAGTTTGTTCTAAGTTACGAAAATTGATGAGGTGAAGAATTTCCACTAGATTTTTATTTCAGGGAAATACAAGGTGGCTAATTTCAAACAAATAAAAAAGAATGTAGTTGCTTTATGGACCTTGCAAATGGGCAAATGACCTTTAATATGTGGAATGACTTTGCCATGCTGGTTTGAACGCAGGACCAAAAGCATTGCTGGACCTTTCTGGAAGAACTTGGATGAATGGCAGGATTTTGAGGAGGTGACAAATCAGCCAGGTAGTTCCATAAAACAAGGGTTGGGGTATCCTCAGAGCAGAATGTTTATTGGAGAGGGCTGCAGACATCCCCAAGTTGGGTCTCTTTAACTTTCAAAGAAAAAGAAATGAAGTCCCAGAGAGGGTAAAACTTGTGAAGCTCATTGGCAGAGCATGTACTAAAACCTTGGGCTTCTGAACTTTGGCTTAGTGACCTCCCATCAGATAGAGGACAAATTCTCTCAGATATGTCCAGGACCCCACAGATTCAACCTGAGTCTGGTCCGGCCTTCCTGAACCTTGAGAGAGGGCAACTTGGCACCACATGTGAGGGCTGATATTTGCTGTGGGGGAAATGCTTCCTCTTGACTTAACTCAGACTGGAGGACCACACTGGATGAATTGTGAGGTGCTCTCTTTCTGACCCAGATGTTACAAGGGCTGGGTATACAGTTGGTGCTAAATGCATAGTTGTTGGGATGGCTGCATGCTTGCCGATTGTGGTACATGCTTCTGTCATAACAATTGTAATAAATCAGTGCTTTTATTGTATACTATGCCCATATTAATCTTCATAACACCTCATTCTCTGCAAGGTCAAGTTGAAACTCCCTTCCTTCTACTTGGCATAGTATCATATTCCTTAGCCTTTCATCTATCTTGGTTGGAGCAATCTCTCAAGCCCTGTATTCAAACCTTCTTGTATGAAAGCTTTGATTAGTTTAAACTTAGTTCTTTTTTTCTTTGAAGTCACATTATGTACAGCCTATGTTCATGGTAGCCAGGATGTACCATGGAGTTCACACCTCCAGTGGTAATCCTCATAAGACAAGGGATGGGAATCATAGCATAGTTCTGGGTGCATTCCTCAAAAAGTCACCAGTGCGACTGAACCCCATTTGTGCAAACGGGTGATATACTATACAAGGGCTTTCTACTACATACAATTCACAATCTATTTGAGAGTGAACCTTTTCTTCTTTCCCTCTCTCACTTTTCCTGACCCTCTTTTGTGCTTCTTGGAGTTGCTTCCCAGATATACTACCTGCACCCAAGTCCTTGTTTCAGAGTTTGCATTTAAAGGAACCCAGAGTGCCTGGGTGGCTCAGTTGGTTAAGCGACTGCCTTCGGCTCAGGTCATGATCCTGGAGTCCTGGGATCAAGTCCCACATCGGGCTCCCTGCTCAGCAGGGAGTCTGCTTCTCCCTCTGACCCTCTTCCCTGTCGTCCTCTCTATCTCTCATTCTCTCTCTCTCAAATAAATAAATAAAATATTAAAAATAAATAAATAAATAAATAAATAAATAAATAAAGGAACCCAAAGTAAGACACCATATATTGAAATACTTAAAAAAAAAAATACAGTGCTCAGCTTAGCACTATGCACATCACACATGCTAAAACTATACAGATTAAATAAATATGGATGAATGGAAAATATGCCCTATATCAAGATCTATTTTCTGTCTCCTCTGAGGCTGTCAGATTGCACTGAGTTTTGTATTCATGGGTAATAATAATATGGATACTTCAAAGTCACTGTTCATTCCCAATATGATTCCTTTGTAGCCCTGTTGGTGTCCCTCCTAGATCTCCTCATCAAAGGAGCAGTAGGCTGTCACAGGGGCCCCTGCTCTGGAGAATTGCCCTTGGCCAATGAGGTCATGTTTATCATCCAAAGGCAGTCAGTGACTGATTGACATGGGGACAACACAGGCTGTTTCCATGCCTTAGAGGGGGCTCTGTGGTGAAATTAATACTCCAGAGTTCCTTGTGGGATCAGGTTGAAGTTAGATACCATGTCAGCTCATACCACATTGTTCATCTGCTTTCCCTGCCCATCTTCTTCCCTTACTCCCCTTCACCAGAGAACCCTCCCTCAATACATCCCATGTATCTGAATCCTCATTTCAGGCTCTGCTTTCCATTCATCTTCCTTATCTTTCAGGGATTTTTCTTCCAAGACCCGTGGACAACCTAATACTGAATTTCTCATATAATGTGACAATTCATATATTCAGTAAGTTTTGGAAATTTCAGCTCTGCAACAAGGTAAGACTGCCCATTATCATCATTTTCACCTCTCCCTATTAAATATGTAAGAATGGTGTTTGGCAACTCTTTCAAGAAGTAACCTTCTTTGGTGTAGACCCTGTTCAGTACATGGAATGACTTGACCATGGAATTTCTCTAGAATTCATAAATAAACTTTCTTGGGGAAAAAACCATGACTTTTGTCTGCCATAGGAATTTTACTGCAACATTGTATAGAATGATATTTAATATAGCTCAGGTTATAACTTATAAGAGGCCACTTTGAGGTTAAAATATTTTAGCTGCCCTGTTGCTTTTGCAATTGAAAGGAGCAGAGTAGCTAGAGAGATCAAAAACAATCTTTTAAATTCCCTAAGGCCTTGTTTAATGGAGTGTATACAATCAAATTTCAACAATCCATGGTTAGATTATCTATGGCAGTACTTCTCAGACTTTAATGTGCACATGAATCACCAGGAGATCTTGTTTAAATGTATATTCTGGTTCAGTAGGTCTAGCGTGATGTCTTAAATTCTACGTTATGTGAAAATCTCTCATAAGATGGTGATGCTAATTGTCCACAGACTGCACTTTAAGCAACAATGTCTTGTATATTTTTTCACTCCTATAGTGCTCCCTCCTCCCCCCCCCCCGCAGGGACCATATAGCTAATATAATCTGGAGATAAGGCTGAAAGTCTGACACTAAAGCCCTTCATGACTATGCAGCCTAAGCAAAATTGTCCTCCTGGCCTCCAATGATACGCTCTGACTCTAAGGACATACAATGATGTTGCACATGATCAGAAATATGAAAGATGTTGACTTTGGTAAACTTTATTTTTGGATGGGTTCAGGTTGTGGCTAGATTTCTCCTGAATACACCCTCTTAAGTAGCTTTCAGAAAGGGATATCACCTTCAATGGTAACACAAGGAAAATAAACACAGTCAATACTGGTATCATAAGCAGTTCTGGTTAATAACACAAAGTACTGATTGCACTCTGGCTGGCTTGCTCTTTGGGGCTCCCACTCCACAGTGGAAATTCTACTCTTAGCTCCTGTAATAGTTCACCAAATTCCAGGCCCTATCTTAAACATGAAATATCTAAATCAAACCTTATTCACTATACTTCTTGAATTCTAAGTCTAGGCCTGAAGCAATTTATTTCTCTGAAATAGCTAGTCCATGTTTCCAAGGTATAGCTGACATTCTGAGAAATATACATCCTCAGAAAATATCCTCCTGTTTGTGTTTAATATAATATAGGCCATATTTATACCTTTACAAAATTCTCAGGAAAATGAATATGTATAATGCTCATAAAGTTAGAATATCATACATAACATTTGTTTCTTCATGGGAGGTGTTGAACAATAAAACAAGATGAAATTTTAAGACTTTCTAATTTCCCCTCAGACCAATGTTTTATATTTTATATATTTTTACTCTAAAATAATTAATGTTGATGTCAACAAAAATGGCAAGATCTCTGAAAATTCTGTCTTCCATAAAATCTGCAAAAAATTGGTAATAAGTATCAGAATCAGCATTTTCATAACTTTAGAAGTTAAGAAAAGACTTGCAGTTATATGGGAAGTTTTTATTCAATAACAATGGTTGGAACTCAGTAAAAATAGTAAGCCTTATTCTTAGGGTATTTTAACTTGCCCTGTTGCCATCTTCCCACCCTTAAGCTCTGTGGTAGCTGGTTGCCTTGAAAACCTAGAGCCCATGCTCATAGTTAAAGATAGCAACCTGGCAGCGACTGGAAGAGAAACAGGGTTGAAACTCCTTTAAAATTCATTTCCATAGATTATCATTATTTGACCTCTCTGGTGGTTCCCTGGACGACCCTGCTTGCAAGACAGTCTTTATTTGCCTTGACTTGGACCTCATATAATGCAAAAAACCCCTTTTGCCTGGCAGTGTTTGTCAAAAACAATTAGAGGTAAACTAGCCTACTTTTGTGTCTGTCTGAAGCAGTAGATAAGAGTTGGAGAAAACCATAGGCTAACTAAAAACCTTTAAAGGAAAAGCTGGGAAAAGAGATATCCACAGGGCTTTTGAAAAGCTCACACACACAATTACAAGGATCTAAAAGTTTATGTGCATGTGTAGGGATGTGTGTATGTTCAGGAAAGACCTGAGAAGGCCTTAAGTTCTCACCTGTGGCCTACCTTGAGGCTCATTTTAAGCAGGAAGTGAAGAATAAGGTAGAATCATCAAATACCTAGCTGAGTATTGAAGATGTTCCCCAGTAGACACACAGAGCACCTCAACAGAGCCTGGTAGACTTACTGGTTCCTTTAAGGAAATCTGTCTAGTCATTAACTGACCATGATGTTGACTAGGCAGAGACTTCAGTCACCAAAAATGAAAAAGAATAGAGACTTAACAGGGTTAATTCAAGGAAGCCATTAAACCAACAAACCATTACCATAGCCATCACCACTACCACCACTATGGCAACCACATATACACAGACACAAAACAAAACCCAGTAGTAATAGCAAAACATCGGAAGGGATGAAAATCTGATTTTCAGAGTTGCCATGTTATCTTTAAAGTTCAATTTCTAATAAATTATGAGACATACAAGAAAAAAAACCCCAGAAAATTATGGTGCCTAAATAGGAAAAAGAGCCATCAATAGAGATTATCTCTGAGGAAGCTCATGTATTGGACTTACTAGACAAAGACTTGAAATCAGTTATTTTAACTATAGTAAAAGAACATGCAGTCTATTGAAGTGTATAAGAATGATTACTGAAATTAAAATTCACTAGAAGAACACAATGGCAGATTTGAGGTGCAACAAAAAGCCAGCACAATGGAACATAAGTTAATCGAGGTTATATACACTGAGGAACAGAAAGAAAAAATAATGAAGAAAAATGAGCAGAGACTTAGGGGCACATCAACATAATCATATGAGAGAGAGCAAACAGGGAAGACTATTAAATATATAATGGCCCTGATTTCCCCAAATTTGATGAAAAATATTAATCTGAATATAGAAGAAACTCAGCAAACTTCAAGTAGAATAAACTCATAGATATTCACACCTAGACACACTATAATTAAACTGTTGAAAGACAAAACAAAGACAAAGTCTTGAAAGCAGCAAGAGAAAATAAATTCATTACATATAAGGGATCATCAATAAGATTAACTATTGACTTCTCATCAGAAACCATGGAGGCCAGATGGCAGTGAGATGAGATATACATAAAGTGCTGAAAGACTTTCCAATGACTTTAGTCAAGAATTCTGTAACATAACTATTCTTCAAAAAGAAGGTGGAAAAGAGATGTTACCAGATAAATAAAAACAGAGAATTCATCATTAGCAGACCAGCAAAAAACACTACAGAAAATCTTTTAGGCTGAAATTAAAGAATACTAAACAGTAAATCAAATCCTTAAAATAATCAAATCCTTAAAAATAATAAGTACCGGGCACCTGGGTGGCTCAGTCATTAAGCGGCTGCCTTCGGCTCAGGTCATGATCCCAGGGTCCTGGGATTGAGCCCCACATCGGGCTCCCTGCTCAACGGGCAGCCTGCTTCTCCCTCTCCCACTCCCCCTGCTTGTGTTCCCTCTCTCACTGTGTCTCTCTCTGTCAAATAAGTAAATAAAATCTTTAAAAAAATAATAAGTACCAGTAAAGGTGACTAAATTAATAAATATATAAGACAGTATAAATGTATTTTGGTTTACAGCTCTATTTTTTCTCCTATCTGATTTAAAGGCTATCTGCATATATCAACAACCATAAATCTGTGTTGATGAGCACATGGTGCCTAAAGATGTAATTTATGTGGAAGTAATGACACAGAAGATGAAGTGGAGAATCCAGCAATATAGGAGCAAAGTTTTGGCATACTATTGAAATTAAATTTGTGGGAAAGCAAATAGATTGTTATAAATTAAGATGTTAATTATAGTCCCCAGGGCAACCAGTCTGAAAATAACTCCCAAAAATATAGTAAAAGAAAGGAAAATGGAATTAAAATGATAAAGTAGAGAATATCAGTTTAACACAAAGAAGTAGTAATGGGTGAGTAGAACAAAAAGATATATGACACATAGAAAACAAATAGCAAAATGCAGCAAATATAAACCTTACCCTGTAATTACAATAAGTGAAAATGGATAAATACTCAAATTCAAAAGCAGAATGGACAAAAAAAATTGATCCAAGTATATTCTGTCTAAAAGAAATACACTTTAGATTCAAAGGCACAAATAGATTGGAAATAAAAGGATATAAAAAGACATACCATGCAAAGAGTAAGCAAAAGATACCTGGATTGGCTCTAGTATTGGACAAAATAGACTTTAGGACAGAAACAGTTACTAGGGACAAATAAGGATATTTTATAATAATACAAACTCTTGCAAAATATAGACGAAAAGGAAACACTTCCCAATGCTGGGAAAGACATTATAAAAAAACAGTTATAGACCAATACCCCTTATGAATACAGATTCAAAAATCCTCAAAAAAATATTAGCAAACTGAATGCAACAACATATAAAAAGAATTATACACCATGACTAAGTGAGATTTATTCTAACAATGCAAGATTCCTTCAACATTTGAAATTCAATCAATATAACACAACACATTAATAGAATAAAGGACACAAACCACATATTAATAACAGAGAAAAATCATTTCGTACAATCCAACAGACTTTCATGATCAAAATATTCAATATAAAATATCAGACACCCTGATAAAGGGTATCTATAAAATCCCCACAGATAACATTATAATTAATGATAAATGTTTGAAACTTTCCCCCCTACGATCAGGAAAATTACAAGGGCATATACTCTTGTCATTTCTACTTAGCATAATACTGAAGTTTCGACCCTGTGCAATTAGGCAAGAAAAAGAAATACAAGGCATACAGAATGTATAGGATGAAGTAAAACTTCATTTATAGATGACATGATCTTTTTTATAGACAATACCAAGAGACCCACAAAAATCTGTTAGTTCTAATAAACAAGGTTAGCAAAATTCCAGGATACAAGATCAATATACAAAGATCAATTGTATTTATATACACCAGCAAAGATCTGGAAATGAAATTATGAAAAGAATTCCATGTATAATAGCACCGTTAAGAAATAAATACTCAGGAGTAAACTTAACCAAAGAAGTTTAAAACTCATACACAGAAAACTTAAAAGCATCATTGAAAGAAATGAAAGAATACTTACATAAATGTAAAGATGACTAATGTTCATGGATAGAAAGATTTCACATGTCAAGATGGCAATATTTCCCAAGCTGATCCTAAAAGTCATATGGGAATTGAAGGGACACAGAATGGCCAAAACTCTCTTGATAAAGAACAAAGTTGGACAACTCACACTTTCTAATTCAAAATTTAATACAAAATACAGTAATCAAGATGTGTGCTAGTGGCATAAAGACAGACATATAGGTAAGTGGAATAGGATTATGAGTCCATAAATAAACCCATTTTACATATATTTATGGTCAACTGATTTTTGGTAAAGGTTCCAAGGCAATTCAAAAATTGATGTTTTCAAAAAGTGATGCTGTGCAACTGGACCCCTACTTCATACCATAGGCCCAACTTAAGTCAAAATGGGTCAAAGACCTTAAATAATAACTAAGATTTCAAAACTCTTAAAGGACAATATAAGTGCAAATCTTTATGACCTTGGATTAGCCAATAGTTTCTTACATATGACACTTTCAAAACACAAACAACCAAAGAAAAGGTGGATGAATTAGACTACATTAAAACAAGCAAACAAAAAATCATCTGTGCTTCACGGAACATCGTCAATCATGTGACAAGATATCCCACAGAATGAGAGAAAATATTAGGAAATAATTAATCTATTAAGGGTCTAACATCCATAATATATCAAGAACTCTGCAGAACAACAGTAAAAAGCCCAGTATGGGCAAAAGATTTGAATAAGGCATTTCTCCAAAGAAGATATGCAGATGGCCACTAAGATTTTCAACATCATTACTTATTAGGGAAATGCAAATGAAGACTACAATGAAATACCATTTCACAGCAAAAAATGTCTATAATAAAAAATGCAGACAAGAACAAGTGTTGGCAAGGATGTGGAGAAATTAGAGCCATCGCTCATTGCTGCTGGGAATCTAAAGTGGTATAACTGCTGTGGAAAACAGTTTGGCGGTTCCTCAAAACAGTACACGTAGAGTTACCATATGGCCCGGCAATTCCATTCCTGGGTACTTGCAGAAGAGAATTAATGGCATCAAATCACACAAATACTGGTAAACGAATGTTCATAGCAGTTTTACTCATAACAGTCAAAAAGCAGATGCAACCTGAATATCCATCAACAAATTAGTGGATAAACAATGGTAGTATATCTACACAATAGCATGTTATTCAACTATATAAAAGAAATAAAGAACTGATACATGCTGTAAAATGGATGAACCTTGAAAACATGATAAGTGAAAGGAACCAGACACAAAAGGCCATATTTTGAATGACTCCATTTATATGAAATGTCCAGAATGGGGAAATCCACAGAAGACAGAAAATGAATTAGTGGTGAACAGGAGCTGTGGGAAGGAAAAGTGGGCAGTGACTGTTACTGGGTATGGGGTTTCTTTGTGGGGAGATGAAAATGTTCTGGAAATGAGATGATGGCTGCACAACCCTGTGAATATGTTTGAAACCACCGAGTTGTATTTAAAAGGGACATAATTTTTTTGTATGTGAGTCATGTTTCAATTTTTAAAAAAATCAATGAGTTCACAGAAAAGGAGATAGATGAAACTTTACTGCAAATATAAAGAATATTGCAAACCCTGATATAATTGATTTTGGAGTTGTTTTTTACCTGTTAATCTGATACCAACTATTGGCATGAGTATTTGAAGCTGATGGCAAAAAAATTCACATATTAGTGAGGCTGCATTATTCAAAAACAAGATGAATAAATAATTTGCATACCCAAAGCTAAGAATTCATGAGGAAGAAATGAAACCCAGGAAATAAATACATACAAATAGGAATAATATCATTTTGAATGAGTTCAGCACTGTTGCTTGTGTTAAGAAAAAGTTTGAAGTAACAGTGAGAGAAAAGAAAGAGAACAGCATTATAGGAAATTTGGATTTTAATTTGAGAAAAATCATATGGTCATTCCCATTATTTCTTAATGTTGTGTGTAAATTTTGTCTCCCTAGCAGTAGCCTCTCCAGATGATCATGACTGTATCATCC
Source organism: Zalophus californianus (assembly GCF_009762305.2). Classification (NCBI taxonomy): domain Eukaryota; kingdom Metazoa; phylum Chordata; class Mammalia; order Carnivora; family Otariidae; genus Zalophus; species Zalophus californianus. The sequence goes on along the minus strand of NC_045602.1, from coordinate 102,256,540 downwards.
ATCAGGGCTTCTCAAACTATAACATACATTTGAATCCCCTGGGGCCTTGTTAAATGTAGATGCTAGTTCAGTAGGTCTCCGGTAGAACTTGAGATTCTGCCTTTCTGTAGAACTCATTGCTGATGATGCTAATTGCCCACAGATTGATCACACTTTAAGTAGCAAGGTCTTAAGTGACTTTTCTGCTCTTCTCAGTACTGTGCTTAATAAAGGCCATCCACTGGATAGATGTTGAATAAATCGATGACTTTCTATGCTGTGATAAATATCTTTCCTATTTATATTTTCCTAGGCACACATACAGATTAGGGAAATTATACCACACCACAACATGAGGAAAATATTGTGGATTCCATCAGATATTTCTTTCCTATATAATCTCAGAGCACACTGCTGCTGCCAAATCTTTGCACATAAGCAATGTGAACTGCAGTCAGCTGTGAAAACTGAAGTTTACCTTCGTCATGCATGGAAATTACTTCAATAAATGTTACTTGAATAAGTGAAATTGAATGTAAACACATAGATGCCTAAGACTCTTGCTTATCTCCCATCTCCATATGGGTAACCAAAGCTGTAAAAGTTGGAGCATCCCATCATGGGTATTTTGACTTACAGGCAAACACAGCATAGAATCCACTGTACTTCATACCGTGAACTGCCTCATGGAAACTTCTCTCACAGAGGAAGTACAGAACCTAATGAAGTCTTTTCTCTCCTTTGCTATTTCCTCTTAGGCCAGAGGAAAATGACAGTCTGTGTTACTCAAGATTAAAAATAGTTTTCCTCAAATAGAATTTCCCAGGCCCATGGGCAAACAAGGCAGGCAGGACAAACATGCTTACTTGAGAGTAAGCATCTTGAGGACAGGGTCTTAAGCCATCAGTAACCAAAGCAATCATTCCATAACATTTATTGAACACCTACTGTGTGTTTCGGCACTGTGATAGTTTCTTTAATCATCATAATACCTGAAGAAACATAAGGTCCTTGAGAAGAAGGACTTTTTTTGGACTGTTTAACATAGTATCTCTAGTAGCTGGAATGATGTTTGGCACATAACAGGTATATGGTAAACATTAGTTGATTGACCAAATGACCTATAAATTAGATAGTGTTCTTTTAAAACAATTTTTATTTAAATTCAATTTAATTGACAAATAGTGTATTATTAGTTTCAGAGGTAGAATTTAGTGATTCATTAGTTGCATATAACACACACAGTGTTCATTCCATCAAGTGCCCTCATTAATGCCCATCACCCAGTTACCCCATCCCCCCACCCACCTCCCCTCCAGCAACCCTCAGTTAGTTTCCTGTAGTTAAGAATCTCTCATAGTTTTTCTCCCTCTCTGATTTCTCCCCATTCAGTTTTCCTTCCTTTCCCCTATGATCCCCTGCTCTATTTCTTATATTCCACATATGAGTGAGACCATATGATTATTGTGTTTCTCTGATTAACTTATTTCACTCAACATAATACCCTCCAGTTCCATCCACGTTTATGTAAATGTTAAGGTTTCATCCTTTTTGATGGCTGAGTAATATTCCATTGTATATATACACCACATCATCCTTACCCATTCATCCATTGATGGACATCTGGGCTCCCTCCACAGTTTGGCTATTGTGGACATTGCTGCTATAAACATTGGGGTGCAGGTGCCCCTTTGGATCACTACATTTTTGTCTTTGGGATAAATGCCTAGTGGTGTAATTGCTGGGACATAGGGTAGCTCTATTTTTAACTTCTTGAAGAACCCTATACTGTTTTGTAGAGGGGCTTGTATTTCCACTGACAGTGTAAAAGTGTTCTCCTTTCTCCTAATCCTTGCCAATGTTTGTTGTTTTCTGACTCGTTAATTTTATCCATTCTGACTGCTGTGAAGTGGTATCTCATTGTGGTTTTGATTCGTATTTCCCTATGCCATGTGATGTGGAACATTTTTTCATCTGTCTGTTGGTCATTTGTTTGTCTTCTTTGGAGAAATGACTGTTCATATCTTCTGCCCATTTCTTAGCTGGAGGTTTTGTTATTTTTGGGTGTTGAGTTTGATAAGCTCTTTATATATCTTGTATACTAGCCCTTTATCTGACATGTCATTTGCAAATATCTTCTCCCATTAAGTCAGTTGTCTTTTGGTTTTGTTGACTATTTCCTTTGCTGTGCAAAAGCTTTTTATCTTGATGAAGTCCCAATAGTTCGTTTTTGCTATTGTTTCCCTTGCCTTTGAAGACATGTCTAGCAAGAAGTTGCTGCAGCCCAGGTCAAAGAGGTTGCTGCCTGTGTTCTCCTCAAGGATTTTTATGGATTCCTGTGTCACATTTAGGTCTTTCATCCATTTTGAGTTTATATTTGTGTATGATGCAAGAAAGTGGTTCAGTTTCATTCTTCTGCATGTGGCTGTCCAATTTTCCCAACACCATTTGTTGAAGAGACTTTTTTTTTTCCACTGGATATTCTTTCCCGATTTGTCAAAGATTAGTTGACCATAGAGTTGAGGGGCCATTTCTGCATACTCTATGCTGTTCTATTGATCTATGTGTCTGTTTTTGTGCCAGTACCATACTCTCCTGATGATTACAGCTTTGTAATAATGCTTGAAGTCCAGAATTGGGATGCCACTAGCTTTGGTTTTCTTTTTCAACATTCTTCTGACTATTCAGGGTCTTTTCTGGTTCCATACAAATTTTAGGATTGTTTGTTCCAGCTCTGTGAAAAGTGTTGATAGTATTTTGATAGGGATTACATTGAATGTGTAGATTGCTTTGGGTAGCATAGACATTTTAACCTATTTATTCTTCCAACCCATGAGCATGGAATGTTTTTCCATTTCTTTGTGTCTTCCTTAATTTCTTTCATAAGTGTTCTATAGTTTTCAGAGTACAGATCCTTTACCTCTTTGGTTAGGTTTATTCCTAAGTATCTTATGGTTTTTGGTGCAATTGTAAATGGGATTGATTCCTTGATTTCTCTTTCTTCTGCCTCATTGTTAGTGTATAGAAATGCAACTGACTTCTGTGCATTGATTTTATATCCTGAGACATTGCTGAATTTCTATACGAGTTCTAGGAATTTTAGGGTGGAGTCTTTTGGGTTTTCAACATAGAGTATCATGTCATCTGTGAAGAGTGAAATATAATGTTCTAATTTTATGGGAAAAGAGCCCCAAAAGTTCAGAGAAAAACATAACTCCCTTAAGTCACACAGCTAGTGAAAACAGGGTAGAATTCAAAAGATGGTCCATGAGCCTCTGAAATACACACTGGATCAGTCATGTTCTTCCTTTCTTTTCTGCTTTTCAAAACGCATGGCATCTTCCATCTCCCAGGGGGTGCTCAAGTGCTGTGTGCCTTGTTTTTTCCTTCTTATTCTGACAAAAATCTACCCTTCTCCCTCTGGCACGAGACTACATACCAGAATAAATTCAGTTAGAGAGGATCAGGTCTAAGTTCTTATAAACATATTCTTATAAACATAAACATCATTCTCAAAGTATAGCAACAAATTACCAGTAACACAGTAGTGTGTCTTGGAACTTTGGCTGAGAACCATTATACTCAGGGTTGTTAGATTTAGCAAATAAAAATATAGGATGCCCAGTTAAACTTGAATTTCAAGTAAACATCAAATAATATTACAATATTAATATGATGCATTATTTGGTATGCACATACTGTTGTTTATTTTTCTGAAATTCAAGTTTAACTGGGCCTACTGTGTTTTATCTGGAAATCCTAACCATACTAGATCACATCCCTGCCCAACACAGTAGCAGGAGCGCAAAGGTGTTGGTTGAGTGGATAAATAAATGGATGAATAGAAGAATAGACAAATAAGTGAACAAATGATCATTCAGAATCTCTAATTCTCTGCTTTGGGCATCATTTAGGCAAATGTGAGCCTGTGTCCTGTTAGATGTCATCTGTAACATCATCATATGTCCTTGGGGGCAGAGCTGATCATTGGGGCCAGGAGAATCATATGGCTTGGACTGCACAGTCACCAAAGTCTCCACTTTCAGGCTTTCAGTTTTATCTTTAGATTACATTATCCATGGGGATGGAATTGGGTACAGGAGTGAAAGAAATGTTTATCAAACAACTTTAAAATTGTATCTCATTGAATAGACCACATGGCTAGCCCTGTATTAGTTTGCTACTGTCATTGCAACAATTTACTATACACTAGTGACTTAGAACAGCACAGATTTATCAAATCACAGTTCTGGAGGTCAGAGTCTGAAAATGGGTTGTATGGTGGCTAAAATCAGGGTGTTGGCAGGGCTGTATCCCTTCTGGGAACTCTAGGGTAGAATCTGTGTCTTCTCTTTTTCAGCTTTGAGAGGCCACTTGCATTCCTTGATGCCTGGCCCCCTCCAGCAATGGCATTACTCCAGCCTCTGTTTCTTGCCTTGCTTCTTCTCTGACTCTGACCCTCTTGCCTTCCTTTCATAAGGACTCTTGTGATTACATTGGGCTCAGCCAGATAATCCAGGATAATCTCCCCATTTATGGAACCTTAACTTAATCATAGTTTCAAAATCTCAGTTATCAGTAAGATAACGTAGTCCCAGGTTCTAGGGATTTAGATGCAGACAACTTGGGGCCATTATTTGGCCTACAATAAGCACTATAGTTAATGTGTAATTATATAGCACAGTGTTCTCTATAAATTTTAACAGATTAAGTGTAAACCTTTAAAATATACCAACATTTTTACAGCTTCTTCTGTTATTTCTTCATGTTTTAATATCCTTAGAGCCTCTTCTGACTTCCGAGAGTCCCTACTTGAAGCAGTGTGATTTCTTATCTCAATAACAGAAGTATTGCACAGTTTGGTACACCAAGCCAGTGGTTCTCAAACTTGGCTGCACATTAGAGTCAACTGAACATTTTTTTAAAGGTCCCAATGCCAAGGCTGCACACAAAAGCAATTAAATCAGGACCTCTGGGGGAATAGATCCAGGCTTCAGTATTTTTAAAAGCACCCCACGTAATTCCAATGTGTGTCCCAAACTGAGAACCACTGCCACAATTTAGCCTTCCACTGCTAGGCTAACCTGTCTTTTCTTCCTTTAGTCTTTCCTGATTTTGACCATTTATTTTTATTTATTCTTTATTTTTTTATTGAAGTATAGTTGACGTATAATGTTACTTACATTAGTTTCGGGTGTACAACATAGCTATTTGACAAGTCTAGATGTTGTGCTCTGCTCACCACAAGTGTAGCTATGGTCTGTCACCATACAAGGCTGTCAGAATACCATTTCCTATATTCCCTGTGCTGTATCTTTCATCTTCATGACTTACTCATTCCGTAACTGAAAATTTATACCTCCCACTTCCCTTTACCCATTTTTGCTCCCTATTTCTTATTCTAGCCTATTTTTCTTGCTATCTGCAAGTTTGTCTCTCTCCCTTGTTGGTCTGTGTTATTTTGATTACATTGTATTCAATAAGGAAAGACATATAGATGCTCTCAAAACAATCAATATGGTGTGTCTTAGTGTGGATAATGCTGTTCTGGGAATGAAAAGGTGTTCTGTTTTATCCCAAGAAACAAGTTCTTCACCTCTCTGACCTTCAGTTTCCTTATCTGTAGAACGAGGAGTTTGGAATAAACTTTTCTAATTTATAAACCTCACAATTCTGAATATAGAAAGAAGAGCAAGGTTTTATGGAAGGAGTTCTATATCCCAAACCTTAAGATTAGATTTGATTTAATTAAAGGTAAACGGTTTTACTCTATGCATCACTGTTTGTCTTGGTTTGTTTCCCTCAGAAGCAGAATATGAGACAAGGATTGGAGTATGAGGGATTTAGTTAGGAGGCAACCCCAGGAAGCACCAAGATATCGAGGCAGATGACTCAGGGTAGATTCTCAATTTTAGTGTCTCTGTGGGTAACTGGAGTTCTATCCCACTGGGAACCCTGGAGCCAGTGTAGAACATGGGGCTCAGAGTTATCCCACCAGAAGGTAGAGGTTGTGGTAGGGGGAGGTGCTGCATACCAATTTTTAATTTTTTTCAGTCATTGGTGTTGATGGCTGCTCCTGGGGACTGTTAATTCTCCAGTCATTTCAGCCTGCTATGCGTAAGGGCAGAGAAATGTGGTGGCAAGAGAATCCCTTGGGCAAAGAGATGCAAATGGTGACATTTGGATGTCAGGTCAATGTGCACCACAGGGTTAGGCCAATGGGGATATGGACAGATGCTACTGTGGCTTCTTTTTTTCTTAAAGGCAATAAATTCTTGCTCTTTATATATTAATTAAGGATGTTTGAGGAATAAATGAATTAACATTTCTGAAGTACTTTGAGAACTGTCCCCACCCTTTGGAAAAGCAGCTATAGGCAGACAGAGTATTGCAACGAATGTATTCTCCCTGTAGAAAAAGGCTCTCTTGGGTATTTTTAGAAAGCAGATGAGAATTTTCAGTCTGTTTAGGCACCATTTTGTTAGATTCTGTTTCAGGCCACTAAATGACATATTTTCCCCTCAAATATCAGAAGGTTTTTGATATTTAGAAGTTTCAGAGCTAGATTTTCAATACTAAGAGTAAATGAAAATATATTACTTGAGGTATGACAAATCCCTATGCAGGTGTTAAGGAGGAAAGATGTTGCTAGTATGCTATGTGTTTTATGTTTTAGCCCAAAGGGAAAAGATGTCCTTTCCATATCTAAGCCAGAGCCTGCAGACATGACTAGGAGCACACAGATTTACTTCCTCTCCACGGAGTGAAGAATGTCACCACAATTGCGCAGGCTCATCACAGCTGTGTTCTCCTGAGACCATAGACTCCTTCCACATCTCCTTGTAGAGCACTGAACAAGGTGAGCTGACCATCTTTCAGTCTAACCATTCCAGAAAGTTCATGGTACTGGGAGATTTTTTTTTAAGTTGGATAAATAGCATAGATTTATTTCCAAATTTGAAATCTTGCTCAGAATTTCTTCTCTATGGTAAAAGAATGGTAAATGTTTTGACTTTATGTCTATAAGCCTTACCTCTCTCAATATCATTTATTAGGATCTTCATTATAACACTGATGGAACTGCAGAGTCCATGAGCCAGATTCTACCTAGTGCAGAGCCTGGGGGATGGAGAGAGTGTGGTGAATGGAGCTTATTCCCTCAACATTAATGAACCCATGGTTTATATTGTCTCCAAAATAGGAGCATATATTCAAAGTCATCAAGACCACCTAACCCCATCTGAGCTGCCAGAATGGCAAAAGCTCTATGAATGACCCCGGACTAGACCAAGAGAAGACCATTCACTTGAGCCTAGCCCAAAATTCTTATCCACTGAATTATGAGTGAACAAAATGGTTGTTGTCTTAAATCACTGGGTTTGTGGTGGTTTGTTATACAAAAATAGATTAGTGATGCATTTCTTTTTAGTGATACAATTTTTAAAGCAACAATCAATGGGTGTTTAATAAGGGAAGACCTCGACATTTCAAAAATATTTGAAAGGCAATTTAGCCCTAGACCAGAGCTCTCAAATTTTTGTTATGAACTCTTTTTTGCATGTAGGTCCATTGTTGTCAGATATGTGTTCTAAATTTTTTCTGCCATACTTTTTCTTATGTAGACCCTGAGCATGGGATGCCTTTTCTGGTCCTCTTAGCCTGTCCCCAGCAAGCTGCTGTTCAAAATCAACCTCCTTCACAATGTTTGCCTTGATCAGCCTTATTTTTTCATCCACTATACCCATACAATCATGAATAGAATCTCCCTATTTCATGCTCTATCAGTCAATTCAAAAGTCTTAACCTCCAGTCTATACTAAGCTTCTTGCAGGAGAGAAAATGCCTGCACCTAGTATGATATTTTTCACGTAGTTCCAGATATGTGAGGATCCACCCCAAAATGTAGGTGTCCCAATGATCTATCTACTGTTGTTTAAGTTAATATATGGCAGGAGGGAAAGAGCAAGGAAACAATGAAACATCCTAAGTCCCTGGCTCATTTCTTTTGGCTATGCATCTGTGTTCACTACTTTTTATGACCATTAGCTTTATAGTTTCCAAATAGATTTTATTAGTGGTGGAGAAATACCAAGGGAGTATTATCCTTAGAATCATTGTGAAGTATTGTTGCTGTGCTGAATGTGGTTGTAGGAGTTATGGCAGAGTTCGAAAAGGAGATGGCAGGTGTGCTACCCCAGTATAATGAAGTGAGTAAGGGAAGAAGACCTTCAATACATTTGTGGTACTGAATTCTACTGAATTAGCCTCATCTCCACTTTCTTGTTTTTCTTTCTTCTTCCTTATTACAACACACTTGGGGAGGAGATTGAAACTCTGGTCCTCATTATAGTCAATAAGATCAACCCTACATAGAAGGATTTCTTTTCATTTTAGTGATACTATCTTTTGAACTTCAAGATGGTCATATTTCAGGGATATTACATTTCTGGTGGATGAGCCTTTATTGTCAGTGATAATTTTAACCACCCTCCCCCGGTGGAGAATCACTGGCAGCTAGCACTGGGACTCAACGGGGTCTCTAAGAAGATCTAAGTAACACAAGCATAAAAATGCAAGTGAAATATCAGTCTACACTTTCCTCCATGGAATGTGATGCAAAATCCAGAAACATTCACAAAGCTGACCTAGCAGAGAATCTGAAAACAAAGACAGAATTTCTTTGGACAATTAATCCAGAGGTTGAAATGGATGCCTCTAAAAAAAAAAAGAAAAAAGAAATGGATGCCTCTTGGAATAAGAACTAAAGGTTCTTCTTTCACACTTTCTTCATTTCAAGTTTAAGGGTTCAAAGGTGGTAACTGGCTTAGAGTCTAGGCTTTATTATTAAACAGTTTGAATCAAGATGTCATTAACTAGCTGTGTGATTATGAATAGCTTACTTAACTTTTTTAGTATTTACTTTATAATTTATTCTTCACCTGTAAACTTAGCCCATACATACTGTAAACTATAGATTGTTTACACTTTCCTGATAAATAATAGTCATGCAAAAATGTTAATTTTTATTATGCAGTGTTGCTAGCTTGCTTTGGTCTTACACTTGTTAAGAAAATCCTTTTGTATTAGCGTCTTAGGTCAGGATTCTAGAAGCTGACCCTTAAACAAAGATTCATTTAGAAGTGATTTATTATGGAATTGCTCCCAGAAAAGACTGGTGAAGGAGTGAAAGAAGCCTAACAGGGAACACAAAGAAGCTAAATGAGGATGGAGAAATTTCACATGAATTCCCAGCTCAGCCTGACCCCAAAGAGAGCTCCATAGTTTGTCCTACCTCATGATGAGGGAACTGGGATTTCACAGTTCAGCACGAAGCAGTCATCATTAAAGGTTCATTCTAGCATATATAGACTCTCAGCTCTTCTGGATATAGTGTGCAGGCAAAATGACTTGAGTAGCTTAAGAATATTATTCCAATAAGAGGCCCATGGGTGCCTCTTTATTAGAAGCAAACTACACAGAATGAGGATGAAGAATGATGGAAAAGTGCTGAATAATTTCAGGAAAGAATATAGATTTATTCACATGATATATAACCTTTTTTACCATGTACGAGGTGTGTTTTAGAGACTTAATGAGAGATGACAAGGCTCTACTTTCAAACGAAAATATGACACTGGTCAATGTGAAATATTTCCAACTCAACTTTGCTTCCATGTGAATACACCCACATGGATGAATACGTTTTGAATTGTCTGAATTTTTCTGTTTAGATTTTCAGAACAGCACTAAAAAACACATGACAGAATCACTTTCATTTCTAACTCTTCACTTTAATTCTAATTGACTTAGGAGTAGAACCACCCAGAAGAAGACACTTGGGTACCAAATGATCCAGAGTATAGGCATGTAGCTTAGAGCTTCTGTAGCTCCTCAGGGAGTCAGAGCTAAAGAACCAAGCACATGTCCTCTTTTAAGGCTCTGCTCAGGCTGAGTATGTGATGCCTGAGCAACTTGCTCAATTTCTTCAATAATAATGACAATTATTATTAGAAACATCCCACCAGGTGATAGACATTGGGGAAGATATGTGCTACGGTGAGCGCTGTGAATTGTGTAAGACTGTTGAATCACAGATCTGTACTTCTGAAACAAATAACGCAACATATTTTAAGAAAAAAAAAAAGAAAAAGAAGAAGATAGCAGGAGAGGAAGAATGAAGGGGAGTAAGTCAGAGGGGGAGACGAACCAGGAGAGATGATGGACTCTGAAAAACAAACTGAGGTTTCTAGAGGGGAGGAGGGTAGGGGGATGGGTTAGCCTGGTGATGGGTATTAAAGAGGGCACATTCTGCATGGAGCACTGGGTGTTATGAACAAACAATGAATCATGGAACACTACACCAAAACAAATTATGTAATATATGGTGATTAACATAACAATAAAAAATTACATTACAAAAAAAAAAAAAGAAACATCCCACCACATGCCACGTTCTTACTTTGCACTAGGTACCTTGCTAAGTATTTTTGCACATGTAGGATTTAGAATTCAAGTAGCCCAATGATATAGATATGATTCCCATTTTATGAATGAGGAGGTGAGCTTTACTGATTGGTACTGAAATATGGAAGCTCAGCTCATTTGCTCTGAAGTAGCACAAACTCTGGGGTACAATTTATACTCCAGAGCTCCCCTTGGGATCAACTTAAGTTGGGAATTTATCTGAGCATGCTCCCTCCTCATTTGGCTTCTTCCTTCTTGACCAGCTTCCCTCATTTCTTCATCAGTCTTTTCTGAAAGCAATTCCTTAAAAAATCACTTACATTGGGATGCCTCAGTAGCTCAGTTAGTTGGGCATCCAACTCTTGATCTCAGCTCAGGTCATGATCTCAGGGTCATGGGTTTGAGCCCCGTGTCAGGCTCCCTGCTGAGTGCAGAGTCTACTTGATATTCTCTCCCTCTTCCTCTCCACCCCCCATACTCTGCTCATGATCTCTCTTTCTCTCTCAAATAAATAAATAAATCTTTAAAAAAATCGCTTGCACATGAATTCTCATCTCAGGGGTACCTTGCCTAAGACACCAGTCTGAGAGGATGTTATTACCAATTATAAGACAAGAAAAGCTCAATGAAACAACTTGTTTAACCTTGCCACAAGGTTGGTGAGGATGACAACACACATTTGACTCAGATTTGGCTCCTTTTCAAAGTCATGTTCTAAACACCATCTTTTAGTTTCTCAGTAAACTGAGGCGGTCATTCCAACTAAAGTATAACCTAACAGATAACTTTATAGTATCATGACTCTGATAATGTGTGACCCCCAACCCCACCCCCTTCAACTTAAGAAGTACTAGCTCTTCTCAGATATCCAAGATATTGAGGCTCTCTGCATATCTCTTATAAGAATCTGTAGAATCTGGGGATAGTGACAAGAGAGAGCAAACCTCCCTCCTGTATTAGTTCATTTCTGTAGTCTGAGAAGATTTGTTTTTCTTATTTTTTATCTCTCCATTTAGGGAAATGCTTTAGACATTCTGTCACAATGTAGGGAAGGGGGGAATATGGATTAAAGGAAAAGATGGAAGGAGAATAATTGGGTCCTATTTGGGAAATGCAGACTCTTAAAAGAAAAGGCCCTTGGTTCTCTGGATTCTGGGTTTTGTGTATGTGTAGTACACAGCTTTGCTGGCCGGTCCTTTCACTCATTCCACCCATCCAACCTGCTCTGCAAAATGTTTCCAGCTGCATAACTCACATACAATTTAAAACCAATACTAACTGTGGCACTAAAGCATTTTCTCCCCCTCTCAATCTCCACTTTAATGCCTGCTTTCCAAGCTGTTACACAGTAACCTTATTACTTTACCACAAAAATGATCTGAGTTTTCCTCATTAGTGGACTGAACACACGTTACTTGCACAGAAGTTATTCCTATAAGTTTTAGTCACTAGACAAATATTGGTACATTATTATTTATCTTTGACTCATTTATAAGTTACATATAATATATGCACAAGATATATAATACATGTACTTATCTTAGCCAGAGTTACCTGGAAACAGAGCCTGAGACAAGGATTAAGTGCTGAAGCTTTATTTGGGAGATGCAGACCCAGGGCATTAAGGGTGAAGACAAAAGAAAGTGAGGCAGGGCAGGGAAGGGTGGAAAACAAGGTAAAGGGGATACTTTACTAGTCACTGCTTCATGATGATCTGTGAATAGATACAGTATGTTGCCTGATAGGTGTATTTACTTAGCCCCACACAATGTCTCTGGACAGGAGTTATAAAGATTCTGCTCATGGAACAGTCCATGAGAGATTAAGGAGAGGACATGTGGACAGTGAGCCCATCAGGGGATAGCTGGTCCTCTAGGTAGCTTGAGTCTGCAGCATGTGTAGATCTTTGAGGTTCAGGATTTTACATCTCCTTTCTCGAGTTAAATAACGAAAATTCAATTTCAAAGATCTGATTGGCTTTATTGAATGATTCACAAATTGGCAGCATCCCATCTAGCAAATAGAAAGGAGTTCCAAAGAGCTAAAGAAAGGGAAAGGTTTTCAAAGGCAGAGAGAGTAGAAAATGGTAATTATTAATAAGGAATGCTTTGATTTTAGCAAGGTTGCCCTCCTACAGGGAATGGAAGGGGTCTATCAGTGGATTACCTTTTAGTGTTGACAAAGAAATTCCAGAATGGCTGGTTAAAGATCACATTTCTGGGACTAGCTGAAGCTGCAGTCAGGTTAAGTATTAAGTCTTGGTGGGGTTTAGCATAAGTGACCCCATTTTAGGCCTGCTGTCTCTATCTCCTTTTTAGCACTAGGAAAACAGATATCCTTAATTTGCGTTGTCTGTTCTTTGAAAAGTGTGACCATAAATGGGTTAGACTGATGTTTATGTGGTTTATGGAGTCAGTCTCATGCACTCATTTAAAGCCACACCACATAGACTGCCTGCTGCCAGGGTGAGGGACCTGATATCTATCTTCAATCAAGGGCCTCTGCCATATTTACCCAGCTGGTTTTGAAAACAAAGGAAACTACATGCAAGGGTGAGGTCAGCCATCAAGCCTGGGCCTCCTGAGGCGCCAGGCTTTAGCTATCTGTCCAGTCAGTGTGGCGGGGCGACACGGGCCTCATTCCCATTAGTGTTAATGGAGCCAGTCGTATGAATCCACCACATATCAATGTGTATTCTCTCATGTTTTGATATCTTAATGCATGAAATTACATCTCTAGGGAAAGGCTTGCCTCCTCTTAAGTGCTCCCAGTTCCCATTAATGATAATGGAAAAGACACACACACACACACCCACTGTTGCTCAGAAAAGTAGGCAAAATATGGAAGATGATTAGGTTTCAAGAGTGTTACAGGAGACTCGAAGAAGCTGTGGGGAGGGTCTAATGTGATCCTTCTTTGTGGGCTTATTTAAACAGTTTTATTATATATAGGCAGTTTTCTCAGAACTGTTAACAGATAATTGGCTACAGTCTCCTCTCCAGGAGGAAGATGCTGATGTCTGTACATGTTTGGGAATACCCTCTGGGATGTGGGGTATATTTTTGAAAAAAGGGAGTGGAGAGGGTGCTGGAGGAGCTGCAGGTATTCCCACAAGAATGCCAGGGTGGGTAAGCAGGGGAACAGTGTGGGGGCTTCTTCCTTTTCTGAGGTGCAGGAAGAACTGACCCAGGGGCTAAAGGCTGCTCTGTGCTGGAGAAATGTGGTGTGAGAGAGGAAAGTGCCCACCACTCCCCTGCCTGCACTTCCTTTCGGATGATGCTCTTCTGTGTTTTAGGAAAAGCAAGATAAGCAATTCTGGCCACACTCTGCCCTTTTCTTTTTATAGAGAGGACCCTGATACAGGTTCTTCAACAGTCTGAGGTTACTAAAGAGGTATAATTGTACAACTTAGAGATAAAGCTATGTGATCAGATTACAAACTAATATGAAAATCGGCCAATGCTTATTTACTCTCTCAGCAAGTTTAGCTGCTGTTTCTCACGTTGAACTAGAATCTGTCCTTTTGGTGACTTCCCATAGTTTAAGGAAATGGCTTGTTGGGAACCAGCCACGCATGTAAGTGGCATGGTATTGTCACTTGCTGGTGGGATGGGAGAGGTGCTGGGAGAGGCACTTAAGTAATTTCAGACTAGAGACCCCAGTGTCTGAGATTCTACCACCTTCATTCTTTCGGTATAAGCTCTTACTCTTTTAAAAAATGTAGAGCAAAACAGTGCTGGAAGAGATCATGTGTTCTGCAGTTAACACCCATGAGGGAATAATTTCATCAGAGACAACACAGACGTGATTCTTAGGGGAGGGTCATTCAAGCGGGAGAAGGAAGTGCATGAAAGAGGAGAAGCAGAGGGGAACATGGGGTGGGACTGGGGTGAACCTGCATCCTCACAAAGACTTTGAGAGGACAGAAAGGGCAAATGCGTTGTTGAGCTGGGCGCACACTATAGAAGACATTTCTTCATAGCTGCTGTTTCTTATCCTTCTTTAGAGTGAGCATTACAGAACTACTCTGAGACCCAGATGAAAGCTATGGACCCTGTTGTCAGAAATGTGCACATATGCATGCATACACCCAAGCTCACACACATTTTCATGGAATTTTGAATGTACATAGATCCCCTGACATCTGTCCATGGACCCCAAGTTCAGGGAAACAGCCAAACTAGAAAAGTTTAAGGTCAGAGCTCCAGTATGATGAGGACAGTAGATGATGGACAACAATGGTCTGGGGTCTCTCATTTCTAACAATCCCATATAGAAGGTGACTTTTTGGTAACAATGAAACTGTAAATAGACCTACTGAGACTGGTAGAAATACTCACATATTCTGATACAAATTGCAGTGCTGCTAATTGTGTGGGTAAGGATGAGTTTTAAGTCAACAAACCTAAGTAGTCACATAGAATGATTATGGGAAGAATCCCAACACTTTTTCTACCCCTGTCTTATGCACAGACTCACATTACGCTCACTCAGCCAGTCTTCTTCCACAAGTGTTATATCAGAATCACTTAAACAGGGAAGAATCAATAGGTCTTTAACAATATTCCATTATTGATATGCCAACTACTCCTCTATGCTTACCTGCCTCTCAATTGCTCTGGTTTCCTAAAAGAAAAGTACCATGTTGAAATAGTACCCACTGCCTCCATATCAGTCTTCCAACCTTTTTTACCAGCAAATGATGGACCTCAATATTGTAACTTTAGGAGCAAAAATAGAAGATGACTCTACTTTTTTTTTTTACTGCTTTGAGACAACAAAAATGCAATGATTAACTCCTTCATTTCTTGGCCCCTCAGAAATAAGCAAAATCTCTGCCATGTAAGACTAAAATGGTTATTTTTAATGGTTTGTTAACTCTTACATATTAGGAGGAAGTTCTTCAAAAGTGAGCAAATGCTGGTTCCTCAATCAAACATGTGCATTCTTGAGTTTGCAAGGCACAGATGACTGTAACCTCCGTTACTACAGCAGGAACTTGTCTGATTTCAGCTCCATGTTTCTTAAAAAAAAAAAGTAATTCCCTAGTAAAATGGGTAGATCAGAGAGAATAGCATCTCTTTATAACTGCTTTATCTTTTTTTTAAATTTTGCAAGTCATTATTTTATTCTAGATCAAGGCAAGTCCTAAATTATTAGTATATTTGTTCTAAAACCAGATGAATCGTGTTCTGGAAAATCAGAGCAGAGTTGCTAGGGGTATCCACAGGTCCACTTTTTTTTTTTTTTAAAGATTTTATTTATTTATTTGAGAGAGAGAATGAGATAGAGAGAGAGAGCATGAGAGGGGGGAGGGTCCGAGGGAGAAGCAGACTCCCTGCTGAGCACTGCAGAGCTCTGATTATTCTTGTGGCAGTGACAGGTAGAATGAGAGGCTTTTGACTTCATCCAATTTGTGAAAGAATCGGTCACCATTGAATGCTTTCTCTGTAAACATTTCCCAATTCAATATGGACTCTTTTTACCGAGGATTCTTCATCAGGTGTCACTGAGAGGTAGGGACCTCCAGCAGGTCATACTTTGTTACCTGGCATAGATCAACCTCATGTATCCTCTTTTGAACATCACTCCAAACTCCTGGTTGCTAAACATAAACACCAGCCAGTGCGCAGGCCAGGAATTTTCAGATGCAATTCTGGAAGATAGGCTGGCCAGGAAAACAGGGCACCCATCTTCTTAAAGGTCAAGGCACTTTCATAAGAAAGATATCCATTCAGGGAGATAATTGGTTAGAAAATTAAATTCACCATAGTTTCCCTTTCAGTCACTCCCTCATTGCTTGGCTTCTGATGTGGGAAAATGACAGATGATGCATAAAAATCCATAGGATTTGGATGGCCTATAGAGGTAGGTTATGAACATCTAGATGTGACTTATAAACATCTAATGGCTATAGCACAATGTGATCTGTTAACTTCCATCATATCTCCCTCAGGCACCACCTGTCAACTTTATTCTTCATGAACAGTGGTCAGGTGTGCAGGAGAAAATGGCAATCAAAGGTCTATAGTTCTATATACCTGCCATTATTAATTGCAGGTAGAATTAACCTTAGAAAAGAGTCCTCAAGAGATTGTGGCCAATACAAATGAAGCTTGCAATACTAGACAGGGCTGCTGTATGTCCACATTTGTATAATGAATTTGCTTCTGTAAATCACACTGTTCTTTGAGAATAAGAAGCAGATGCCTTCTAGCCCCTTACACGTTTTATGTCTACACTCAGATCCAATGCTGTGGGCCAGTGGTAAGAAGCCAGGGTATATGTTCAAGCTAATGAGCTTGCACTGGTTTCTTGTCAACACCATGCTCCTGATACTCTTTCCACTGTATCCTGTTTAGGTAATGTTTGGCATCATAGGGTGGTGGGTCACAGAGAAGGCATTAAGCAATCATTGCCAGGATACAGACTAAATGACATTTCAGAAAGTCACAGGAAAATTTATGGAAACTTGTAAATTCATCTAATTCAGGACCAAGAATGCAGCAAAAACACCCAAGCTGATGAGCTGTCAGCTGTCTCTGTTTGTTGCTGTAAGTGTGACTCTGAACACTCTCCTTTCTAACTTTTCTGCTTTAAACTAGAAAGGAAAGGAGAAGCTATGTTAGAATTGTGTGTAAAGGAAGAACTGTTAGGTTCTAAATTAAATTGTGAGGGATTCACCTATGAGTAAAACCCACGTTGGAGCTTAGGGGTTACTTTATACTGCTCAGGCACCTCCACACTGAGCTCTATGTTGTCCAGTCTTAATTACTCTAGCCTAAATCAAGTTTACTGTCTTTTAGAGCCTTGTAAATATGGGTTAGAATTTATTAGTCAGCACAGGTAGGTCAAATTGTGATAACAAATAATTCTGGAATTTTAGCGACTAACTATAGCAAAGGTATCTTTTTTGCTTAGGCAATGTCCTCTGAGTATCCAGGAAATTCTTCAGGACGGCGTCCATACAATAACTTGGTGGTCCAGGCTGATGGGGCACCACTGTTAGGTGCACCATCAGGAACAAACAGCCTCCTTGTTCAACAGGTAGGGGAAGAGACAGTGGAGAAATGTGAATGGGTCTTCCCCAGGTTCATCCATGTCTCAGTCCATTGGCCAGAACCAGTCAAATACCATCACCCTGCGGCAATAAAGTAGGATACTTAATCTTCCTATGGTCCTAGAACCAGATCTGGACAAGTACTAGAAGTCTCTGTAATGACATTTATCATCCCAAAGTAACATTTTAACTCAAGCTAGAAAAATATCTAGCTTTCTGCTTTTAATTCTTCCTTCTCATATTATAACCCCTTGGGTGCTACATTGCCAAGAAGGAAGAAAGTTACAGGCATTTCCTGTTGTTTGTGATAAACAGGAAGGCACAATGGCTGGTGTGTTCAGGTCACGATTTATTGGTTCAGCCGGATCTACTGCAATGCTGCATTCTTCCAGGACACTCAGCAACACAGCAGATCTTTTAAAGAATCCCAACTGGCTCCCACACTGAATAGGACAGAAGGGAAAAGTATCATCCCAGCTAGGTCTGGTTGAAATGGAAATCTGCTCAAACTGAAAATAGAAACTCTCATGGGAGTTGTCTTTAAAAAATAACGGCAGGGCCCAGTAGTTTTGGGTGACATATGTTGAATCATTTAAATTTCATTTCTTTC
The DNA here is from genome assembly GCF_009762305.2 of Zalophus californianus. Taxonomy (NCBI): domain Eukaryota; kingdom Metazoa; phylum Chordata; class Mammalia; order Carnivora; family Otariidae; genus Zalophus; species Zalophus californianus. The sequence goes on along the minus strand of NC_045602.1, from coordinate 102,238,427 downwards.
CACACAGTTTAGTCAGAAAGTGAAGGGGTTTGAAGCTGTAAAAAATAACACAGAAAATAAAACTTTAAGTCAAAAAGACAGTTCAGGAATTTCTCTCAGACCAGGGCAGCCAAGGTATTTGTCAGTTTAGACCAATTTCCTTTATCCCTCTCTTGCTCCTGGAATATGATTTTCTAAAACTCCATTAAACGACAACCCTATAATATCCTACACTATTATTGCCCCCCATCTCTCCTGACTCATCTGGTTATCCTCTCTGGAAATGCATATCTAACATTTTCTATCTGCTCTTTCTATCTATAGGACATTCAAGGTCCTCTTTCAAAGCTCTTAATTCCCCAAGGCTTTCTCTGCGTGTGCTTCGCGCTGCACAATTATCACTTTATAAAATACTGTCCTTTTCTCTAGGAGCTCCTCTGTGTGGTTGAGAACTTAATCAAACACTGGCTTGTTCAGGAAGTATTGCAGGTGTGTTAGTCCTGTCTTCCCAGAGAGGTCAATTGATCCTTGACATACCATTTCTCTTTGGGACTCAACAACACCAAGTCAGTGCTATAGTTCTATGCTCAATAGCTATTTGTTGGTTGATTGCATCATCATACTCCACTTAATCAGATTGAGGTAACATGACTTTTCTGAGGTAGGTATATTATACATGAGTATGCTCTCTGGCCATCCTTCATGGTGTGGTCTCATCCATCCACTTCCAAATGACTGCTGGGGTTGAGTCCACATTGGAGCCCAGGGGTAAGCCATGCTTTGCACTGTTCTTGCTGTTATTTGTGTTGGGAACCCCTGCCTTGCTCTCTCTGGGACATTGGAGAGTTCTGTAGATTGGATTACCATTCCCACTTTTTCACTCCTTCCTAAAATATAGTTTTATTTTCATGCTCTTTGTCATGTGATTTTCCCTCTCAGTAGAGTAGGCAGAGTATGAATCCCTATCCTTGTTCATTATGGGTTTACACAACTTGTTCTGGCCAATGGTAATTAGCAGACATATCATGTTCAGAGGACTTAAATATGCTCTTAGTTAGTTTAGCCTCTTTTGCTCTACTGTTTGTTTTATGAAGGACTTGTCTTTGGTGTTCATCTGGTTTTCAAATTACGAAAACACATGGAACAGAGGTGAATGTGATCTGAAGCTGAGTCCAGCCCAGCCCACCCGAACCAGGTAAGCCCAACCAAGAGTAGCCAAACCATAGCTGATCTTTAGAGAAAAATAAGAAAAGTAGGCATTTGTTGTAATCCACTGAGATTTAGGGAGTTGTTATATAGCATCATCACAATAAAAATCTAATAGGAGAGGAGGTTTGGTGGTAAGATATCCAGGATATGGAGCCCCCAAACATAAACTGGTAGTAAAGCAGTAACTGCTAACTTGGGGGAAGGAATAAGGAAGACACTGGAAGAAAGCAGAGTGTTCTTGCTAAAAAGACACTGAACAGGAAAACATACCCTCCTGAGAAGACCAGGTGGGATGGCTGCCCTATGGCATTGATACTTCTAGTGACAGTCTTTCCTGTTTGCAGACATTCTCCTTGCTGTCACAGTGGCAACCTGCTGTCCTTCAGATGTGAAGATCCCAATATCGTCTGAGGATAAATGGTGCAAAATAATGGTTCAGAGAGTGAATTTTGGAGCCCAACTATCTGGGCTTCATTCCTGGCTCTGCTGCTTTACTGATTTTGGCAGATTATTTAGCCTCTTTGTGTCTCAGTTTCCCTACCTGGAAACTGGGACTAGTGATAGAGTGCATGTACCTTATGAAATCATTGTGAGGATTAAATGTTTTATTATGTATAAAGTACTTAGAACAGGACCAGGAATTTAGTAAATGCTCAGTAAGTATTAGCTATTATTATCATTATTGTTATTATAATTTCACCAAAATTGAGGGCACAGAACCCCTTTGCACTCTGCTGAATGTCTAGTGGGGAATTCAGATGGATACGTGAAGACATGGCCACCACCCTAAATGAATGTGTAATCCAAAATGGGAGATAATACTATACAGGTACTTGCTAACCACTGCCCTCCACCCCCGCCCCAGTGCTCCACAGGAGGAGGGCCCACGTGTTTTGAGCCCACACCTATTGACAGCTCATTTGGTCCAATACTGAGATGAAGATGGGGAATAAAACATGAATCCATAATAGAGTTATGACCAAAGGACTATGAGAATGTGGAAGGGAGAACAATTGCAAATGTATGGGGAAGATGGAAGATCTCCACAAAAGATACAAGACTGAGGTTGGTTCAAAGAACGCTCTCACAGAGGAAAAGCAGTCAAGGATGAGGCAATGCCAGTCAGAAAAACTTATGTAGAGAATTGAGGAATGGCAATTATTACAGTCTTGGGGGAAATGATGAACTGGGGTACCAGTTGTTTACGTGTGTGTGTGTGTGTGTGTGTGTGTGTGTGTGTGTGTGTGTGATGAAGAAATTGCACCTGAGAGAGGTTGAGGAATCTGCCTTATCTCACACAGAAGTTTGGAGTTAGGTGAGAACTCAGGGTCTTTCTGACCCTAAGCCCCATATTCTATTATACCACACTTTGTCACAGATATAGTACAAAGTAGAAAGGAATACCACTTTGGGGTCAAATTTGGAGGGTCTTGAAGGTCAACCAAATGAATCTGATATGTAATTGGTACTCAACAAAGGACCTTGAAACAGGGAGGGGACACCATGCTAACTGTGCTTCTATTAGGCATATCATTTTATGTGTGGCCAGGTGATCAGAGGGGGAGCATTTGAGAGCTGGGAAGCCATGGGGTAGAAGCATCAGTAGTGGTGTGGGGGCCAGGTCATTGGTGGTGTGCTGGAATCAAGTTATAGGAATGAACTCCATTCTGTTCAGCTGATAGGGAATCACTTTGAGATAATGGTATTGATATACTTGTACTGAGTTGCCCCTATTTTTTCTTTTTTTTTTTAAGATTTTATTTATTTATTTAAGAGAGAGAGAGAATGAGAGAGAGAACACGAGAGGGGGGAGGGTCAGAGGGAGAGGCAGATTCCCCACTGAGCAGGGAGCCCGATGTGGGGCTCGATCCCGGGACTCCAGGATCATGACTTGAGCTGAAGGCAGTCGCCCAACCAACTGAGCCATCCAGGCGCCCCTGAGTTGCCCCTATTTTTTCTTAAAGCATCTTAACTGTAAATACATTTTTATCTAGAAATTTACAGAAAAGCTGCAGGAATACCCAGATTTATCTTTTGTTAACATTTTGACTTAATTGCCTTTTTTCCCTCTCTCTTTCTTTCTAAATATGCATATGCATACATACACACATGTATAAACTGATTTTTGTAAACCATTAGGGAGTAGGTTGCATACATTATGACACTTCACCCCTATATTCTTTTTTTTGATATCCTGTTTTTTCTTTGACCTTTTTTACTTTATTTTTTAAATTTTATTTTATTATGTAATGTTAACCAACATACATTACATCATTAGCTTTTGATGTAGTGATCCATGATTCATTGTTTGTGTATAACACCCAGTGCTCCATGCAGTACGTGCCCTCTTTAATACCCATCACCAGGCTAACCCAGCCACCCAACACCCTCCCCTCTAGAACCCTAAGTTTGTTTCTCAGAGTCCATAGTCTCTCATGGTTTGTCTCCCCCTCCAATATCCCCCCCTCATTTTTCACTTCCTGCTATCTTTATTTTTTAACATATACTGTATTATTGTTTCAGAGGTATAGGCTTCAGTTTGTTTCCTGAGATTAAGAATTCCTCATGTCAGTGAGATCATATGGTACATGTCTTTCTCTGATTGACTTATTTTGCTTAACATAATATCCTCTAATTCTATCCACGTCATTGCAAATGGCAAGATTTTATTTTTTTGATGGCTACATAATATTCCATTATATATATATATATATATATATATACCACTTCTTCTTTATCCATTCATCTGTTGTTGGACATCTTGGCTCTTTCCACAGTTTGGCTATTGTGGACATTGCTGCTATAAACATCAGGGTGCACGTAGCCCTTCGGATCACTACATTTGTATTTTTGTGGTAAATACTCAGTAGTGCAATTGCTCAGTCATAGGGTAGCTCTATTTTGAACTTTTGAGGAACTCCATACTGTTTTCCAGAGTGGCTGCACCAGCTTGCATCCCCACCAACATCTGTCATTTCCTGACATGTTAATTTTAGCCATTCTGACTGGTGTGAGGTTGTATCTCATTGAGGTTTTGATTTGGATTTCCCTGATGCTGACCGATGTTGAGCACTTTTTCATGTGTCAGTTGGCCATTTGGATGTCTTCTTTGGAAAAATGTCTGTTCATGTCTACTGCCCATTTCTTTTTTTTTTTTTTAATTTTTTATTGTTATGTTAATCACCATATATTACATCATTAGTTTTTGGTGCAGTGTTCCATGATTCATTGTTTGTTCATAACACCCAGTGCTCCATGCAGAACGTGCCCTCCTCAATACCCATCACCAGGCTAACCCATCCCCCTACCCCCCTCCCCTCTAGAACCCTCAGTTTGTTTTTCAGAGTCCATCATCTCTCCTGGTTCGTCTCCCCCTCTGACATACTCCCCTTTTCTTCCTCTCCTGTTATCTTCTTTTTCTTTTTTCTTAAAATATGTTGCGTTATTTGTTTCAGAAGTACAGAACTGTGATTCAACAGTCTTGCACAATTCACAGCGCTCACCGTAGCACATACCCTCCCCAATGTCTATCACCCAGCCACCCCATCCCTCCCACCCCCAACCACTCCAGTAACACTCAGTTTCTTTCCTGAGATTAAGAATTCCTCATATCAGTGAGGTCATGTGATACATGTCTTTCTCTGATTGACTTATTTCACTCAGCATAACACCCTCCAGTTCCATCCACGTCGTTGCAAATGGCAAGATCTCATTCCTTTTGATGGCTGCATAATATTCCATTGTGTATATATACCACTTCTTCTTTATCCATTCATCTGTCGATGGGCATCTTGGCTCTTTCCACAGTTTGGCTATGGTGGACATTGCTGCTATAAACATTGGGGTGCACGTACCCCTTCGGGTCCCTACATTTGTATCTTTGTGGTAAATACCCAGTAGTGCAATTGCTGGATGGAACGGTAGCTCTAATTTCAACTGTTTGAGGAAACTCCATACTGTTTTCCAGAGGGGTTGCACCAGCTTGTATTCCCACCAACAGTGTAGGAGGGTTCCCCTTTCTCCACATCCCCGCCAACATCTGTCGTTCCCTGACTTGTTAATTTTAGCCATTCTGACGGGTGTGAGGTGGTATCTCATTGAGGTTTTGATTTGGATTTCCCTCATGCCGAGCGATGTTGAGCACTTTTTCATGTGCCTGTTGGCCATTTGGATGTCTTCTTTGGAGAAATGTCTGTTCATGTCTTCTGCCCATTTCTTGATTGGATTATTTGTTCTTTGGGTGTTGAGTTTGATAAGTTCTTTATAGATTTTGGATACTAGCCCTTTATCTGATATGTCATTTGCAAATATTTTCTCCCATTCTGTCGGTTGTGTTTTGGTTTTGTGGACTGTTTCTTTTGCTGTGCAAAAGCTTTTTATCTTGATGAAATCCCAATAGTTCATTTTTGCCCTGGCTTCCCGTGCCTTTGGCGATGTTTCTAGGAAGAAGTTGCTGCGGCTAAGGTCGAAAAGGTTGCTACCTGTGTTCTCCTTTAGGATTTTGATGGGCTCCTGTCTCACGTTTAGGTCTTTCAACCATTTGGAGTCTATTTTTGTGTGTGGTGTAAGGAAATGGTCCAGTTTCATTCTTCTGCATGTGGCTGTCCAATTTTCCCAACACCATTTGTTGAAGAGACTGTCTCTTTTCCATTGGACATTCTTTCCTGCTTTATCAAAGATAAGTTGACCATAGAGTTGAGGGTCCATTTCTGGGCTCTCGATTCTGTTCCATTGATCGATGTGTCTGTTTTTGTGCCAGTACCATACTGTCTTGATGATGACAGCTTTGTAATAGAGCTGGAAGTCCGGAATTGTGATGCCGCCAGCTTTGCTTTTCTTTTTCAGTATTCCTCTGGCTATTCTGGGTCTCTTCTGGTTCCATACAAATTTTAGGATTATTTGTTCCATTTCTTTGAAAAAAGTGGATGGTATTTTGATGGGGATTGCATTGAATGTGTAGATTGCTCTAGGTAGCATTGACATCTTCACAATGTTGATTCTCCCAATCCATGAGCATGGAACGTTTTTCCATTTCTTTGTGCCTTCTTCAATTTCTTTCCTGAGTATTTTATAGTTTTCTGAGTACAGATCCTTTGCCTCTTTGGTTAGATTTATTCCTAGGTATCTAATGGTTTTGGGTGCAATTGTAAATGGGATCGACTCCTTGATTTGTCTCTCTTCTGTCTTGTTGTTGGTGTATAGGAATGCCACTGATTTCTGTGCATTGATTTTATATCCTGCTACTTTACTGAATTCCTGTATGAGTTCTAGCAGTTTTGGGGTGGAGTCTTTTGGGTTTTCCACATACAGTATCATATCATCTGCAAAGAGTGAGAGTTTGACTTCCTCTTTGCCGATTTGGATGCCTTTGATTTCTTTTTGTTGTCTGATTGCTGTGGCTAGGACTTCTAATACTATGTTGAATAGCAGTGGTGAGAGTGGACATCCCTGCCGCGTTCCTGACCTTAGGGGAAAAGCTCTCAGCCTTTCCCCATTGAGAATGATATTCGCTGTAGGTTTTTCATAGATGGCTTTTATGATATTGAGGTATGTACCCTCTATCCCTATACTCTGAAGAGTTTTGATCAAGAAAGGATGCTGTACTTTGTCAAATGCTTTTTCTGCATCTATTGAGAGGATCATATGATTCTTGTTCTTTCTTTTGTTAATGTATTGTATCACGTTGATTGATTTGCGGATGTTGAACCAGCCTTGCAGCCCAGGGATAAATCCCACTTGGTCATGGTGAATAATCCTTTTAATGTACTGTTGGATCCTATTGGCTAGTATTTTGGTGAGAATTTTTGCATCCATGTTCATCAAGGATATTGGTCTGTAATTCTCTTTTTTGATGGGGTCTTTGTCTGGTTTTGGGATCAAGGTAATGCTGGCCTCATAAAATGAGTTTGGAAGTTTCCCTTCCATTTCTATTTTTTGGAACAGTTTCAGGAGAATAGGTATTAATTCTTCTTCAAATGTCTGATAGAATTCCCCTGGGAAGCCATCTGGCCCTGGGCTTTTGTTTCTTGGGAGATTTTTGATGACTGTTTCAATTTCCTTAGTGGTTATAGGTCTGTTCAGGTTTTCTATTTCTTCCTGGTTCAATTTTGGTAGTTGATACATCTCTAGGAATGCACCCATTTCTTCCAGGTTATCTAATTTGCTGGCATAGAGTTGCTCATAATATGTTCTTATCATTGTTTGTATTTCTTTGGTGTTGGTTGTGATCTCTCCTCTTTCATTCATGATTTTGTTGATTTGGGTCATTTCTCTTTTCTTTTAGATCAGTCTGGCCAGGGGTTTATCAATCTTGTTAATTCTTTCAAAGAACCAGCTCCTAGTTTCGTTGATCTATTCTACTGTTCTTTTGGTTTCTAGTTCATTGATTTCTGCTCTGATCTTTATTCTTTCTCTTCTCCTGCTGGGTTTAGGCTTTATTTGCTGTTCTTTCTCCAGCTCCTTTAGGTGTAGGGTTAGGTTGTGTATTTGAGACCTTTCTTGTTTCTTGAGAAAGGCTTGTATTGCTATATACTTTCCTTTCAGGACTGCCTTTGCTGTATCCCAAAGATTTTGAACAGTTGTGTTTTCATTTTCATTGGTTTCCATTATTTTTTTTAATTCTTCTTTAATTTCTTGGTTGACCCATTCATTCTTTAGTAGGATGCTCTTTAGCCTCCATGTATTTGAGTTCTTTCCGACTTTCCTCTTGTGGTTGAGTTCTAGTTTCAAAGCATTGTGGTCTGAAAATATGCAGGGAATGATCCCAATCTTTTGGTACTGATTGAGACCTGATTTGTGACCTAGGATGTGATCAATTCTGGAGAATGTTCCATGGGCACTAGAGAAGAATGTGTATTCCGTTGCTTTGGGATGGAATGTTCTGAATATGTCTGTGAAGTCCATTTGGTCCAGTGTGTCATTTAAAGTCTTTATTTCCTTGTTGATCTTTTGCTTAGATGATCTGTCCATTTCAGTCAGAGGGGTGTTAAAGTCCCCCACTATTATTGTATTGTTGTCAATGTGTTTCTTTGCTTTTGTTATTAATTGCCTTATATAATTGGCTGCTCCCATGTTCGGGGCATAGATATTTACAATTGTTAGATCTTCTTGTTGGATAGACCCTTTAAGTAGGATATAGTGTCCTTCCTCATCTCTTATTACAGTCTTTGTTTTAAAATCTAGTTTGTCTGATATAAGGATTGCCACCCCAGCTTTCTTTTGGTGTGCATTAGCATGGTAAATGGTTTTCCACCCCCTCACTTTCAATCTGGGGGTGTCTTTGGGTCTAAAATGAGTCTCTTGCAGACAGCATATTGATGCGTCTTGTTTTTTAATCCAATCTGATAGCCTGTGTCTTTTGATTGGGGCATTTAGCCCATTTACATTCAGGGTAACTATTGAAAGGTATGAATTTAGTGCCATTGTATTACCTGTAAGGTGACTGTTAACTGTCTGTTGTCTGTGTTCGTTTCTGCTCTTTGCTGCTTTTAGGTTCTCTCTTTGCTTAGAGGACCCCTCTCAATATTTCTTGGAGGGCTGGTTTCGTGTTTGCAAATTCCTTTAGTTTTTGTTTGTTCTGGAAGCTTTTTATCTCTCCTTCTATTTTCAATGATAGCCTAGCTGGATATAGTATTCTTGGCTGCATATTTTTCTCGTTTAGTGCTCTGAAGATATCTTGCCAGTCCTTTCTGGCCTGCCAGGTCTCTGTGGATAGGTCTGTTGCCAATCTAATGTTTCTACCATTGTAGGTTACATATCTCTTCTCCCGAGCTGCTTTCAGGATTTTCTCTTTGTCTCTGAGACTCGTTAGTTTTACTATTAGATGTCGGGGTGTTGACCTATTATTATTGATTTTGAGAGGGGTTCTCTGTGCCTCCTGGATTTTAATGCCTGTTTCCTTCCTCACATTAGGGAAGTTCTCTGCTATAATTTGCTCCAATAAACCTTCTGCCCCTCTCTCTCTCTCTTCTTCTTCTGGGATCCCAATTATTCTAATGTTGTTTCGTCTTATCATATCACTTATCTCTCGAATTCTGCCCTCGTGATCCTGTAGTTGTTTCTCTCTCTTTTTCTCAACCTCTTTATTTTCCATCATTTGGTCTTCTATATCGCTGATTCTCTCTTCTGCCTCATTTATCCTAGCATTTAGTGCCCCCATTTTTGATTGCACCTCATCAATAGCCTTTTTGATTTCGATTTGGTTAGATTTTAGTTCTTTCTCCAGAAAGGGTTTCTCTAATAACTTCCACGCTTTTTTCAAGCCCAGCTAGTATCTTTAAAGTCATGATTCTGAACTCTAGGTCTGACATCGTACTAATGTCCATATTGAGTATGTCCCTGGCTGACGGTACTACCTCTTGTTCTTTTTGCTGAGGTGATTTCTTTCGTCTTGTCATTTTGTCCAGAGGAGAATAGATGAATGAGAGAACAAAATGCTAACAGGTTTACAACGTCCCCAGCAAATATACTGTATACAAATCAGAAAAGACCTGAAACCAGGGGAAAAGAAAGGGAAAGAAAGAAAAAAGGAAGAGAAAAAGAAAAGAAAAAAAAGATAAAAACAAAAACAAAACAATACAAAAAAGGCAGAATATGATCAAATATGATCAGGCTAGTGCATAGATCAGTGCCACACACTAGGTTTTGGGCGTATTTTGGTCTGTTAGAAAAAAGTGCCTCCTAAAATTTTAAAGGAAGAAAGACATATATGTACAAAATAAGGGTTGATACAATGAAGGGATGGAAGATGACTGTAAAGATGAAAATTATAAAAGATTTTATAAAAGGACTTGGTAAGATAAGTTGTTTGAAAAAAGAAAGAAGATTTAAGAAAAAAAAAAGTGAAAAGGGAGAGAATGTGATCAGGCAGGAGACTAGAACAAAGCCATACACTAGTGATTTAGGGTATATTTTGATCTGTTAGAAGAAACTGTACCTCAGAATTTTTAAGAGAGAACAACTTATATATATATGCCAAAATTAAGGGTAACTACTATGAAGGGATAAAATATGACTCTAAAAATGAAAAATAAAAAATGTTTTTTTTTTTTTAAAAAAAGGGATTTATAAGATGTTGGTTGAAAAAGGGAAAAAGAAAAATAAAAAAAAACAGTCAACAAAAATTAACTTTGATGAAATAATGAATCATGGTAAAAAAAAAAAAAAAGCCATGAATCTATGTGCAGTATTCCCCTAGCGCTGGAGTTCTCCTATTCTCCTTGATCGATCAACTTGGTCTTGGCTTGCTGGCTCTTTGTGCTGATCTTCTGGGGGAGGGGCCTGTTGCTATGGTTTCCAAATGTCTTTGCCGGAGGCGGAATTGCCCCGCCCTTGTCGGTCCGGGCTAAGGAAGCTGCTCCGGTTTGCTCTCAGGAGCTTTTGTTCCCTGCAAGCTCTCGGTACAGCTTTGGAGGACCAGGGCAGAAATGGTGGCCTCCCAATCTCCACTCGGAGGAGCTGAGAACTCGGGGCCCCGCTCCTCAGTGCGCCCCCAGAGAAAAGCAGTCACTTCCGTGTCCCCGGTCTCCGGCCGCACTCCGTGCTCACCCGGCCTGTGATCGAGCGTTGCTATCTCTGGCACCCAACCCCGCGCGGAGTCTCCAAACCCAGCAGATCCCTGCAGTGCATTCCCGCACCGCTCCTCCCCGGGAAGGAACGGGAGTCTCCCCGGATCTGCTGCTTGTTGGGTCCCTGCTGGGGGAGCCGTGCCCCGACTGGGCCGCAGATCACAGTTTATGGCAACCCCGAGCTGAGAGCCCGCGACTCTGCTCCGTATCTGCAGCCGGCTTCCCTGCTCTGATACCTGGGAGCTCTGGCGCACTCAGGCACCCCCGGTCTCTCTCTGTGTCCCCAGGGGTCCTGAGACCACACTGTCCCGGGAGGATTCCACCCCCCGCTTAGCCACTGCAGCGACGTCCCTCTGCCGAGCCAACTTCTAAAAGGTCCGATTTTGTGCTCCGCGGCTCTAGCACTTGCCAGAAGCGGCCGGCGGAGGCCCCGCCCCCGCCGTCTATCCTCCCGAATATCGCCTCGGAATCACTTCTCCGCACGCCCTACCTTCCAGTAAGTGGTCGCTTCTCTTTTCAGAGAGTTGTTGCTACTCTCCTGTTCGATCTCCTGTTGAGTTCGTAGGTGTTCAGAATGGTTTGATCCCTATTCAGCTGAATTCCTGAGACCAGACGAAATCCAGGTCTCCTACTCCTCCGCCATCTTGCTCCGCCTCCTCCTACTGCCCATTTCTTGATTGGATTATTTGTTCTTTGGGTGTTGAGTTTGATAAGTTCTTTATAGTTTTGGATACTAGCCCTTTGTCTGATATGTCATTTGCAAATATCTTCTCCCATTCTGTCAGTTGTCTTTTGGTTTTGTGGACTGTTTCTTTTGCTGTGCAAAAGCTTTTATCTTGAAGTCCCAATAGTTCATTTTTGCCCTTGCCTCCCTTGCCTTTGGCGATGTTTCTAGGAAGAAGTTGCTGTGGCTGAGGTCAAAGAGGTTGCTGCCTGTGTTCTCCTTTAGGATTTTGATGGACTCTTGTCTCACGTTTAGGTCTTTCAACCATTTGGAGTCTATTTTTGTGTGTGGTGTAAGGAAATGGTCCAGTTTCATTCTTCTGCATGTGGCTGTCCAATTTTTCCAACATCATTTGTTGAAGAGACTGTCTTTTTTCCAATGGAGATTCTTTCCTACTTTGTCGAAGATTAGTTGACCATAGAGTTGAGGGTCCATTTCTGGGCTCTCTATTCTGTTCCACTAATCTATGTGTCTGTTTTTGTGCCACTACCATATTGTCTTGATGATTACAGCTTTGTAATAGAGCTTGAAGTCTAGAATTGTGATGCCACCAGCTTTGCTTTTGTTTTTCAACATTCCTTTGGCTATTTGGGGTCTTTTCTGGTTCCATACCAATTTTAGGATTATTTGTTCCATTTCCTTAAAAAATGTTGATAGTATTTTGATAGAGATTGCATTAAATGTGTAGATTGCTCTAGGTAGCATTGACATCTTCACAATGTTTGTTCTTCCAATCCATGAGCATGGAATGTTTTTCCATCTCTTTGTATCTTCCTCAATTTCTTTCTTGAGTATTTTATAGTTTTCTGAATACAGATCCTTTGCCTCTTTGGTTAGATTTATTCCTAGGTATCTTACGGTTTTGGGTGCAATTGTAAATGGGATAGACTCCTTAATTTCTCTTTCTTCTGTCTTGTTGTGGGTGTATAGGAATGCCACTGATTTCTGTGCATTGATTTTATATCCTGCCACTTTACTGAATTCCTATATGAGTTCTAGGAGTTTTGGGGTGGAGTCTTTTGGGTTTTCCACATACAGTACCATATCATCTGCAAAGAGTGAGAGTTTGACTTCTTCTTTGCTGACTCGGATGCCTTTTGTTTTTTGTTTTTTTGTTTTTTTGTTTTTTTGTCTGATTGCTGTGGCTAGGACTTCTAATACTATGTTGAATAGCAGTGGTGAGAGTGGACATCCCTGCCATGTTCCTGACCTTAGGGGGGAGGCTCTCAGTTTTTCTCCATTGAGAATGATACTCGCTGTGGGTTTTTCTTAGATGGCTTTTATGATATTGAGGTATACACCCTCTATCCCTATACTCTGAAGAGTTTTCATCAAGAAAGAATGCTGTACTTTCTCAAATGCTTTTTCTGCATCTATTGAGAGGATCATACGGTTCTTGTTCTTTCTTTGATGAATGTATTGTATCACATTGATTGATATGCGGGTATTGAACCAACCTTGCAGCCCAGGGATAAATCCCACTTCGTCATGTTGAATAATTCCTTTAATGTACTGTTGGATCCTATTGGCTAGTATTTTGGTGAGAATTTTTGCATCCATGTTCATCAAGGATATTGGTCTGTAATTCTTCTTTTAGATGGAGTCTTTGTCTGGTTTTGGGATCAAGGTAATGGTGGCCTCATAAAATGAATTTGGAAGTTTTCCTTCCATTTCTATTTTTTGGAACAGTTTCAGGAGAATAGGTATTAATTCTTCTTGAAATGTTTGGTAGAATTCCCCTGGGAAGCCATCTGGCCCTGGGCTTTTGTTTGTTGGGAGACTTTTGATGACTGCTTCAATTTCCTTAGTGGTTATAGGTCTATTCAGGTTTTCTATTTCTTCCTGGTTCAATCTTGGTAGTTGATACATCCCTAGGAATGCATCCATTTCTTCCAGGTTATCTAATTTGCTGGCATAGAGTTGCTCATAATATGTTCTTATAATTGTTTGTATTTCTTTGGTGTTGGTTGTGATCCCTCCTCTTTCATTCATGATTTTCTTGATTTGGGTCATTTCTCTTTTCTTTTTGATAAGTCTGGTCAGGGGTTTATCAATCTTATGTATTCTTTCAAAGAACCAGCTCCTAGTTTCGTTGATCTGTTCTACTGTTCTTTTGGTTTCTATTTCATTGATTTCTGTTCTGGATCTTTATTATTTCTCTTCTCCTACTTGGTTTGGGCTTTATTTGCTATTCTTTCCCTAGCTCCTTTAGGTGTAGGGTTAGGTTGTGTATTTGAGACCTTTCTTGTTTCTTGAGAAAGGCTTGTATTGCTATATACTTTCCTCTTAGCACTGCCTTTGCTGCATCCCAAAGATTTTGAACAGTTGTGTTTTTATTTTCATTGGTTTCCATGAATTTTTTTAATTCTTCTTTAATTTCTTGGTTGACCCATTCATTCTTTAGTAGGATGCTCTTTAGCCTCCATGTATTTGAGTTCTTTCCGACTTTCCTCTTGTGATTGAGTTCTAGTTTCAAAACACTGTGGTCTGAAAATATGCAGGGAATGATCCCAATCTTTTGGTACCGGTTGAGACCTGATTTGTGACCTAGGATGTGATCACTTCTGGAGAATGTTCCATGGGCACTAGAGAAGAATGTGTCTTCTGTTGCTTTGTGATGGAATGTTCTGAATATGTCTGTGAAGTCCATTTGGTCCAGTGTGTCATTTGAAGTCTTTATTTCCTTGTTGATCTTTTGCTTAGATGATCTGTCCATTTCAGTGAGGGTGGTGTTAAAGTCCCCTAATATTAATATATTGTTGTCAATGTGTTTCTTTGCTTTTGTTATTAATTGGCTTATATAATTGGCTGCTCCCATGTTAGGGGCATAGATATTTACAATTGTTAGATCTTTTTGTTGGTTAGACCGTTTAAGTAGGATATAGTGTCCTTCCTCATCTCTTATTACAGTCTTTGGTTTAAAATCTAATTTGTCTGATATAAGGATTGCCACCCCAGCTTTCTTTTGGTGTCCATTAGCGTGGTAAATGCTTCTCCCCCCCACTTTCAATCTGGGGGTGTCTTTGGGTCTAAAATGAGTCTCTTGCAGACAGCATATCGATGGGTCTCATTTTTCTTTATCCAATCTGATAGCCTTTGTATTTTGTTGGGGCATTTAGCCCATTTACATTCAGGGTAACTATTGAAAGATAGGAATTATTGCCATTGTATTTCCTGTAAGGTGACTGTTACTGTATATTGTTTGTGTTCCTTTCTGATCTATGTTTTTTTAGGTTCTCTCTTTGCTTAAAGGACCCCTTTCAATATTTCTTGTAGGGCTGGTTTCATGTTTGCAAATTCCTTTAGATTTTGTTTGTCCTGGAAGCTTTTTATTTCTCCTTCTATTTTCAATTACAGCCTAGCTGAATATAATATTCTTGGCTGCATATTTTTCTCATTTTGTGCTCTCAATATATCATGCCAGTCCTTTCTGGCCTGCCAGGTCTCTGTGGATAGGTCTGTTGCCAATCTAATGTTTTTAGCATTGTAGGTTACAGATCTCTTCTCCCAAGGTGCTTTCATGATTTTCTCTTTATCTCTGAGACTCGTAAGTTTTAGTATTAGATGTTGGTGTGTTGACCTATTTTTATTGATTTTGATAGGGGTTCTCTGTGCCTCCTGGATTTTGATGCCTGTTTCTTTCCCCAAATTAGGGCAGTTCTCTGCTATAATTTGCTCCAATATACTTTCTGCCCCTCTCTCTCCTTCTTCTTCTGGGATCCCAGTTATTCTAAAATTGTTTCGTCTGTGATATCACTTATCTCTCGAATTCTGCTCTCATGTTCCAGTAGTTGTTTATCTCTCTTTTTCTCAGCTTCTTTATTTTCCATCATTTCCATTGCTCTTCTATTTCACTAATTCTCTCTTCTGCCTCATTTATCACAGCATTTAGAGCCTCCATTTTTGATTGCACCTCATTAATAGCCTTTTTGATTTTTACTTGGTTATATTTTAGTTCTTTATTTCTCCAGAAAGGGTTTCTCTAGTATCTTCCATGCTTTTTTCAAGCCCAGCTAGTATGTTTAAAATTGTCATTCTGTACTCAAGTTCCAACATCTTACTAATGTCCATATTGATTAGGTCCCTGGCAGTCAGTACTGCCTCTTGTTCTTTTTTTTGAGGTGATTTTTTCTGTCTTGTCATTTTGTCCAGAGGAGAATAGATGAATGAGAGAACAAAACGCTCACAGTGTCACATTGACCCCAGAATAATATACACTAAAAAAATCAGAAGAGCCCTGAAACTGGGGGAAAAGAAAGGGAAAGAAAGAAGAAAAAAAAAAGGAAAGAAAAAGAAAAAGATAAAGAAAAAAGTGAATATGATCAAATATGATGAGGCTGGTGCTTAGATCAGTGCCACACACTAGATTTTGGGCATATTTTGGTGTGTTAGAAGAATCTGCCTCCCAAAATTTTAAAGAAAGAAAAATTTATATGTAGAAAAATAAGGGTAAATATGATGAAGGGATGGAATATGACTGTAAAGTTGAAAATTATAAAAGATTTTATAACAGGAATTGATCAGTTGGTTGAAAAAAGAAGAGGTTCAAAAAAAACGGTAGAGAATGTGATCATGCAGGAGACTAGAACAAAGCCATACACTAGAGATTAGGGTATATTTTGATCTTTTAGAAGCAACTGTATCCCAGAATTTTAAAGAGAGAACAACTTATGTATATACCAAAAATAAGGTTAAATAAGGATAGAATATGATTGTAAAAATGAAAAATAAGAAAGATTTTTAAAAAAGGGATTGATAAGATGTTGGTAGAAAAAGGGAAAAAGAAAAATTCAAAAAAAAAAAACGCCGAAAATTAAAAAAATAACTTTGAATGACTTAAGAATCAGGGGGAAAAAGCCAGGAATTCTATGTGCTGTATTCCCCTAGTGCTGGCGTTCTGCAGTTCTCATTGATTGGTAAACTTGGTCTTGGCTGGCTCTTCTGGCTGATCTTCTGGGGGAGGGGCCTGTTGCTGTGGTTCTCAAATGTTGCTGGAGGTGGAATTGCTCTGCCCTTGACAGCAACGTGCTAAGTAATCTGCTCGGGTTTGCTTTCGGCAGCTTTTGTTCCCTGCAAGCTTTCCGTACAGCTTTGGAGGACGAGAGTGAAAATGGAGGCTTCCAAATCTCCGCCCAGAGGAGCTGAGAACTCGGGGCCCCACTCCTCAGTGAGCCCCCAGAGAAAAGCAGTCAGTCACTCCCATCTCCCCGGTCTCCGGCTGCACTCCATGCTCACCCGGCCTGTGACTGAGTGTTTCTATCTCTGGCACCCAACTCGGTGTGGAGTGTCCAAACCCAGCAGATCCCTGCGGTGCCCTCCTGCACCACTCCTCCTGGGCGAGGAAGGGGAGTCTCCCCGGATCTGCCGCTTGTTGGGTCCCTGCTCGAAGAGCAGTGGCCCGACTGTGCTGCGGATCAGTTTTATGGCAACCCGGAGCTGAGAGCCCATGCCTCGGCTCCGTCTCTGCAGCGGGCTTCACTGCTGCAATACCTGGGAGCTCTGCTGCACTCAGGCACACCTGGTCTTCCTGTGACCCCGAGGGTCCTCAGACCACACTGTCCCAGCGAGGGTTCCACCCCCCGCTTAGCCACTGGAGTGATGTCCCTCAGCGGAGCAGACTTCTAAAAGTTCCAATTTTGTGCTCAGCTGCTCTATCACTTGCCGATATCGGCTGACGGAGGCCCCCACCCCTGCCGTCTATCTTCCCGAATATCGCCTCGGATTCGCTTCTCTGCATGTCCTACCTTCCAGAAAGTGGTCGCTTTTCTGTTCAGAGAGTTGCTGCTATTCTTTTCTTTGATCTCCCGTTGAGTTCGTAGGTGTTCAGAATGGTTTGATCCCTATTCAGCTGAATTCCTGAGACCAGATGAAATTTATGTCTCCTACTCCTCCGCCATCTTGCTCCTCCTCCTGATCTCACCCCTAGATTCTTAAGTATATATTTCCTAAGGAGAGGGACATTCTTTATTTTTATATTTATTTTTTTAAGATTTTATTTATTTATTTGACAGAGAGACAGTGAGAGCAGGAACACAAGCAGGGGGAGTGGGAGAAGGAGAAGCAGGCTTCCCACCAAGCAGGGAGCCCAATGCAGGGCTTGATCCCAGGATCCTGGGATCATGACCTGAGCCAAAGACAGATGCTTAATGACTGAGCCACCCAGGCACCCCAGGACATTCTTTAAATAACCACAATCACTTGTGAATTTCACATGTATAGCATTATTTTCCAGTCTAGGATCACACATTTCACTTAATTGTCATATCTCTTTAGTTTTCTTTCATCTGGAAGTGTTCCTCAGCTTGTCTTCTAAGTTATGACATTGACAATTTTGAATAACACAATCACCTCCTTTTAATGGAATAGTCCTCATTTGGGGATTTCTGAGAGTTCCTTATCCCTAGATTGAGGTTGTGAATTCTTAGTTGGACTACTGCATTGGGGATATTGGGCCCTTGTCATGATATAACATTAGGATGCATATTTTGTCCATTGGCCCCTCATTAGTCTTGTTGATTTTGAGCAACCAAAGTATTGTCCAAGGTTTTCCCCATTAAGAGGTTCAATTTCCTTATAGTGTAGTTAATATACTTTAATTGCAACTAATAAAAGAGTTTGTCAGTCACACTTAAGACCATGCAACTGTCTTGCTCCTCATCAAAATGTCTCCATGAATTTAGCGTCCTTTAATAATTCTTGCCTGATCCTATCTTTGCTATGATGGTTGCAAAATAATGATTTTCAGGAGTGCCTGGGTGGCTCATTTGGTTGAGCATCCAACTTTTGATTTTGGCTCAGGTCATGATCTCATGGGTTGTGAGCCCACATCGGTTTCCCTGCTTAGCAGGAGTCTGCTTAAAGATCCTCTCCCTCTGCTTTTCTCTCCATTCATGTATGTGCATGCTTTCACTCTCTCTCTCTCTATCTCAAATAAATAAATAAATCTTTAAAAAATAATAATGATTTTCCAACTACAGTTTATCTGCTGCAACTACCAGCCAGTAATCGGCATTCTTTTTGAACAACAGCCTTCCTTTCCTCCTGTTTATTTATGAATTTGTCTATTTTTGGTAAATCTTTAAAAAAGTAATAATGGTTTTCCAACTACAGTTCATCTGCTGCAACTACCAGCCAGTAATCAGCACTCTTTTTGAACAAGAGTTCTTCCTTTCTTCCTGTTTATTTATTAATTTGTCTAGCTATTTTTTGTACAGACTCTGAGATTACCTTCCTTAAATATTTTGGTGCTCAAATTGTCTTAGATTTGGCCATCACGAGCTCCTTCAAATTAGTTCCTATATCCTTGTGACATAGTCCCATTTTTTTTCTTTTGAATACTTTTAAAAACTTTCTCATTTAACCAGCAACTCTTGAATAGATTATTTTCTATGGTCATGTTCCAGAAACTCACAAGCTCATGAAATAATTAAATCCAACTACTGCCTTCATTGATTCTTTGTTAGAAGCAAGTAAGCTATGACCCCAACTTTTCCTAGAAATTATTCACTCTTGTCAATTATACAAAGCTCATCTAAAAGTTCTTCTTCTTAAAGATGGTCTTGGTTGATTCATAAATTCAGCACCAAAGCCTGGGCACTTATTCAGGGCTCATTCTGCTTCTGGGCTCAGATGTTTCCTGTAATTTGAGATCAATGGATGCTTAAGCTAAATTGTTACCAGGCAACCATGATCATGACCCACAAATTCAAACAAGAGTATATTCTGACCATGATACTCTGTGGGGAAGACAGAAGCTGGGGTTAAAAATGGAATAAGTTTTGGAGACCTCAACACTCTCTTGGCAGTATTCTTGCTCTCAAAGACCTTGGTCCAAAGTGTCCCAATTAGAGATGTGAGTTGGAATATCTCCTCTTCCATCTCATCCTCAGTTGGGGAGACAAGGGGCAATTAAAGAAATGATAAGTTACCAAAATATCCTTTATTTGTAATACCCTAGGATATGTATGGTTATCCAAGGTGAATACCCAAACTTGTAGGTAGTGGGCAGTAATGGTACCCCACCTAGGTTCCTTGTTAGGATGGTACACCCATGCCCAGATGCTGTGAATGTTGACCACTAAAGGTTCACACCTGCTCCCTTCTTTAGAGAATTGCCCTAAGTTAATGGGGAACCTTCAAACCCAAGTAATTAGGCTTATCTCCTTGGCCCCAGGACAGCCTGAAGCCAAGGACTGATGGATTCAAGGGTACAAAAAGTTGATCCCTTTATCTCAAATCGGGACCAACTCTGTGATGCAATTCACGTTTAAGACGTTCCCAAGGGACCAAGGCTGAGGCTGGACTTGCTTAACTAGTTTCCTTATCCCACCTGCTTCCTTCCCTCCCTTACAAATTTCTCCCAGGAGCACTCTCAATAAATCATATGTCTTGGGACCCAAATTCTTGTCTCAGGCTCTCCTTCTATTAAATTCAACCTAAAGAACCCAATCAAATTAATATGGGAAATGTCTTAAAGTTATAAATAATCTCATATGTGATTTTCAAAGTAGTCAGAAATGTATATTTTTGATATCAGTCATTTGACAAAAAGAAGAAAAATATTTAAAACCATCTCATAATATCCTAGTACTAATACTTTTTGAACAGCTTCACCATCTTCCAGTGATATTGGTTGGAAATCTCAAAAATATCTTTGACTTTTTTCCCACTGACTTACCTCCAATCACCCACTTCTCAGGTTCTTGAACCCCTCCAGTCAAGAACCTCATGACCTCTCTTTGACAGGTTCTCCTCACTGACATTTTTGCCTCCATTCTTCCCCTCCTCTGTTTCCCATAATATCTACCATGCAGGTCATTTCCCTATCAGGCAAGACCCACAGTGGTCTAATTTGGTCTGCACATCTTTCCAGACCCACTGACCTGTGAGGCCAGTTGCTCTCTTTATATTCAAATAATACATTGCAAGGATACTTCATATATTCTTACCTTTCTTGCTTTCGAACATGCTTTTCCTTCTCTCAGAACTTGTCTTCCCACATCTCTGCTTCTTGAAATGCAATCTATAAAAATCCAGTTTAAATGCTTCTTCCCCAGCAAAGCCTTCTAAGATTCCCTAAATCAAAATCAACTTTTCTTTTTCCTGTATTCCCTCAAGGCCATTGTTTGTTTCTCTAGGAAGGCATTTACCATACACCTGTATGCTTGTGTTAATTACCAGTGAATGCATCTAGCTTTTCCACTGTACTATAAAGTGCTTGAGGAAAATAACTACATTTTCCTCTACTCACATCTCTTCAGTACGCCTGCCTTCTGATCTTTTTGCTTATCCAGCTTGCCTACATTCTGCATGGTCCACAAAAGATGGCTACAGAAAACTGTCTGTCCGAGGGAATGCCCCAATCATTCCTCATGGACATACCATACCTTGCTGCTTGAATTCAGGGCTATGTGCTCCCCTCTTGCTTTTTTTCTGTTTCTCGCCCCCTTCTAATTTAGTGACATTACCACTTGTCCTTTTGAACATTTGTATTTGGGTTCTATTTTTGCTCTGGTCTCAATCCATTTCAATATCCCTTGCAGCCTTGGATAAGAGTTGCTTTTCCCAAAGCACATACCTACTGAGGATTCAATAAATATGTGTATTCTGGACTCCATGTAACTACTCTGCCCTGTTTGCTTTCCATAAGCACTCAGTTTATCAGCTAGGAGTCACAAAGAACCAAGATGCTGGTCCATGGGTAGGTTTTACAATCAATAAGTGGGAGGCCCTCCTTCACTTGGGTCGACTCTAGCTCACCCAAATTCAAGCCATTAGCTTTTACAGTTATTTAGTAGATTCAAGTCCTGGTTCATACCTTTAACTTTCTTTCCCACAAGCTCAGGACACATACAAGTTCTCTTGGAAAATGATGATGGCCATGATTAGGAGTTCAAAAATATCAGCATGAGAGATTGTGGCAAAGGGTGGGGTGTCCAGGTTTTCCTTGGAGTCAGTGGACTCAATTGTACCTAGACAGGCTTTTGCTGATTGGTGGGAAAATGTCCATGCAATTCTCTGTTCCTACTTTCGTGGCTGTTAACACCATTTTCCATACTGTCTGAGTTGACCCCTAAATGGATCTTTCTAAGTGAAAGTGTGTTATCAGTTGCAAAGCGCTATGAAAATGTTAGTTGCAGCTGTTTTAGCAATTGGTATTTCAAGGCAGGAAAAGGAGTTCATTTTGGCTGTTCCTCTGTTCTTAAAATTGAGATGCTCGGAACTCTGACACTTAATTGTTCTCATAATTACAGCAAGAGAGAGGGAGAATTAAAACTAAAATTCGAACAATTACATGTGTAAGGGCAAAAGTGGCAATTACATTAAAATGCATGGCCTGTTTTCATGTTAGTTAAGATGGCTATTAAGGAAAAAATCTGAGATGCGGGAGGTGGGGGGCAGGGCCTATAATATGAAGATCTTGACCTCACAGTCCCATGAATGTGTTTTTAATTCTTTCAGCCCCAAATAAATGTCTTAGATAAAAGTATTATGTGTGAGACATGATGTATTTGTGCACCTTTACAGAAAGACAGGATTTATCCTTAAGAAATGTTTCTAGGTCTTTGACATTTGATTTATTATATACTCATGTCTTACATACAGTTATCAGAGGCCTAAAAATGTCTCCTCATTATCCAAATGCCAAGACTACATCTAGTTAGAAGCAGCCAAATTAGAGGACAGAGTTATAAATGATGGAATCTTAGTAACAGTTTGTAATAAAAAATAGAGAAAACATTCTCAGTTGAAAGGAACCTGCCTCTCCCACTCCTATTGTGGATAATGTTTTGTTTGTTGATATACTCATTCATTCATCCATATGTTAGTGCATCTTTGAAATTTTCTTTTTTTAACCTTTTATTATGAAATAATCACAGATTCACAGCAAGTTGCCAAGAAAAATACACCAAGGTTCTGTGTACTCTTCACCTGGTCTCCCCCAACATTTGTATCTTGCATAACTATTGTTCAGTATCAAAATCTGGAGACTAATGTTGGTGCAACTGACAAAGCTTATTCAGATTTCATCAGTTATGCTTGCACGTGGGTGTGTGCATACCCTCATGTATGATTAGCTCTATGCAGTTTTCTCACTAGTGTAGCTCTGTGTAACTACCACCGTAATCAAAATACAGAAAATCCTCCTATCCCCATATGACTCCCTCATGTTATTTATCATTTTAAAAAAGTGTTTTATTTATTTACTTTTTTAGAGGGAGGAAGTGTGGGGAGAGGGAGAGAGAGTCTTAAGCAGACTCCTCACTGAGCACGGAGCCTAACACAGGATTTGATCCCATGACCCTGAGATCACAACCTGAGCTAAAACCAAGAGTCAGATGCTCAACCATTTGGGCCACCCAAGCACCTCTTACTTATCCTTTTATAGCCATACCCATCTTCTCTCCTATACCCAATCCCTATCAACCACTAACCTGCTCTCCATTGCTCTAATTATGTTATTTCAAGAATGTTACATAAATGGAATCATGAAGTATATATCCTTTTGAGATTGGCTGTTTTCATTCAGCATAATTTACTTGAGGTTTATGCAGGTTTTCTTCTGTGTAGTAATAATTTGTGCCTTTTTATTGTTGAGTGGTATGGTTAGTATGGATGTACCACAATATTTAACCATCCACCCATTGAAGGATATTGAAAGACAGATATTTATTTAAGAATTTATGTGTATATATTTTAACTGAGTGGCTTCCTAGTGTTAAGCATGAAGAGATTAAGCTCAGAGACAGCTGGTTGTGGACTAGGGTTTGATTTCCAGGGGTGCTGGTTTTGAATAAAAAGAGAAAATCAGGATGAGACAGCCTTTTGGGTTGCTTCATGCTGAAAGGTATGATCAGGACTTCTGGATGTTTGTAGATGCTGGCTAGAAAAGTGAAATCAGAACCAGGATTTAAGGCACTAGATTTAAACTTCAGGCTCCCAATTTACAGAATGGCTATGGATTAACTCTATAGTTTTCCAACTTTTCCATGCATTATGAATCACCTAGAGATCCTGTGGAAATGCAGATTCTAATGCAGAAGATCTGAGTGAGCCTGAGATCCTACAATTTTATCAAGGTCTCAGGTGATACTGACATTGCTGGCCCACAGAACTCTCTTCAATCAGAAGTGAGTAAGATGATACCCGAGATTACCTTATAACTTTTTTTAAAAAGATTTATTTATTTGAAAGAGAGAAAGTGCATGCATGCATGTGAGTGGGGGGAGGGGCAGAGGGAGAGGGAGAGAGGGGAGAGAGAATATCCAAGCCGACTCCCTGATGAGCATGGAGCCCGACAGGGGGCTTGATCCCAGGACCCATGAGATCAAGACTTGAGCCGAAACCAAGAGTCGGGCACTCAGTCGGCTGAACCACCCAGTCACCCCTCCCTTATAACTTAAAATGCTTTTCCTTGCTTCTTTTAGACAAGTTTATAGGCCGAGGAGTGAAAATGCTGGGGATAGAAGGCTAAATGACCAGAATTCGGTTACCTCAGCTGTGCCATTGAGAGAACTGGGGGGCTGGCATGCCAGCCAGCCTGCTCCAGAGAGGCCCCCTGATATTGCCAAAATCAGTGCCTGTAACCCCTCCAGAACCATAGCTTTGGCCCCTGCAAGAAGCCAAGGCCCACAGCATGCTTGGTGGGGGACTGAGTGAGTCTGTGAGGTAACCAGCTCTTACATGCCTTTACTCCTCATGGCAAGCAGCAGACAACACCTCATGCGTGTAGTGGTAACAAAGAATTTTCTTCTCATTTCATTTTTCTTTCATGCATGAAGGGAGTAGACTTATTCTAGGTCATTTTAATAGAGCATAATTAGGCCCGGTGGGTTGGAGATTTGAGTTCAAAATAATGATAATTTTGATGATCGTTGCTGTCAAAGTTATAGGCCTGCTTGTGAAGTGATGAACTCCCTGCCATGACAGGCGTGAAGCACAAAGCAAGATGATGGTTTCCTAGGTCTATAAAAAGATTGTGTGGGAGGATGGCCTAGATCAGGGGTCAGCCATTTTTTTTTTTCCTGTAAAGGGTCAGGTAGTGAGTATTTTAGGCTTTTGGGCCAAATGATCTCTGTCACAACTTACTCTGTTGTTGTAACCCTGGAGCAGCCACAGACAATACATAAATGAATAAGCATGCCTGCATTCTAAAAAAAATCATTATTGATGGACACTGAAATTTGAATTTCATACAGTTTTCATGTTTCATGGAATATTGTTCATCATTTGATTTGTTTTTTCCTACCATTTAAAAATGTGAAAATCAGTCTCAGTTCAGAGGCTGTACAAAAACATGGTGGCAGGCTGCTCTTGGCTTGTGGCCCTTCGTTTGCCAACCTCTGGCGTAAATGAACCTCAAAATGTCAGGAATGTGGAGGTGTGAGGATTCTGGCCTTGCTTAGAATACTCTGGAAGGTGGCTTCCTCTAGCTGAGAAAAAAAGGATTTGCCTTTCATGAGTAAATTCTTGCCTTCCATAGGTAAATGTGTTTCAGAGAAATGGATGTTTCTTTGAATCTCACCCTGCTGGAAGTGTTTGCTTCTTCCTGAGGGAATTGGGATCTTTTCTGACAAACTTCGCCTTTCTTCGACTCCAAACGGTAGATTCAGCCCACCGTCCTAGCTCAGATGGCTTCACCTTTGTAAGTTGCCAGGCGTTCTTTCATCCGGTTTCATCTAGAGAGCAAGCTGTGAATGTGGACAGCAACTCTTAAGAAAAATCTCAGGCTTTGTTAAGACTTTCTGAGGCTGACCTTCGAGGTGTTTTGAGTTATTGTAACTGGCTGTGAATGTGCACCTCGGTTCTTGGGTGAGCAGCCTGCAACAGCAACCCTGCTGTGCGTTCTGCTTCAGATATCATCTGCTCCCTCCCATCTGATACTGCAACATTTCCTGGGTGGATAATTATATTGACTCTCTTCCTGACTGAAGGCCATCTTTTGTCTTGACCTTTCCGCTGTCTTTATCTCATCAGTGAATTTTCTTGGATCAGACCAAGGGGGCAGAAAATGATTTGATCCCTGAATACAGAAGAAGAAATTGAGGGGCATCTGGGTGGCTCAGTCAGTTAAGCACCCAACTCTTGATTTTGGTTCAGGTCATGATCTCAGGGTCATGGGATCGAGCCCTGTGTTGGGCTCCATACTCAGTGTGGCGTCTGCTTATCCCTCTCCCTCTGCTCCTCCCTGCCCCCCAAAACAAACAAACAAACAAATAAATAAATCTCAAAAATAAAAGAAATGGACAAGACACAGAGAAGGTCTTCTCTGAGGTCACAGAGAACGTCTTCTCTGAGGTCACAGAGAAGTCCATGGCTGAGCCAGAATGGACATGCACAGGTACATAGTTGTCAAACTCTGTTGGTCCTTTATGTATAATCCCTACTCTCTTCAGAAATCTATGTACATTTTGTGGATTTAAATGGCTGCATTTCCAAGTATGACACTTGCATTCCAAGACCCTGAAATAGGCTGAGGACTATAAAATACTAACCAGGAAGAAAAAAAAATGGCTTCAGAGAGAACTGATAACCCATTGGTAGCAAATAATGTGGTAATATAGGTGAGTAATACACCAAACATAGTACTAATAAAAATAGATTAAATTTATATATAATATTCAGGGATGATTTTATTCAGAATTTGTAAAAGCCTTCAGTTCAGTTCAATTTAACCAACTGACCTGACAGAGAATTAAAATGAACTTGGGAAGCATCTGTTGGAGTATAGTGGTCAATCAAGGCTTGGAAATAAATTTTATAAGAACACTAAAGCATGGGGCGCCTGAATGGCTCAGTCAGTTAAGTGTCTGCCCTCCATTGAGGTCATGATCTCAAGGTCCTGGGATGGAGTCCCACATTAGGCTCCCTGCTCAGCAGGGAGTCTACTTCTCTCTCTGCCTCTCCCCCTGGCTTGTGTTTTCTCTCTCTCTCTCTCAAATAAATAAATAAAATCTTAAAAAAAAAAAAAAAGAAAAGAAAACTAGAGCATTTACTTGCTCAGGTAATTTCAGTGAAATCAGGAAAAGAAAAGGATTTAAAGATGAAGGGTTAATATCATTAGTATACAAATGCATGAAATGAATTTAAGAAGCACATGTGCTATATAATTTATAGAAAAAAACAATAATGGTTGAAAAATTTGAGAAGATGGAAAAAATCTCCAAATTACAGTGAGAAATCACATATTTGCATTAAATTTGTAAAGATTAAAAATAACATGATTTAGGGGCACATGGGTGGCTCAGTGGATGAAGCTTCTGACTCTTGGTTTCCGTTTTGGGCGTGATCTCAGGGTGGTGAGATGGAACCTGCATTGGGCTCCACATTCACTGTGGAGTCTGCTTGTGCATCTCTTTCCCCCTCAGCCTCTCCCCCCCATTGTGTGCATGTGTGAGCACATACTCTCTCTCTAAAATAAATCAATAAAATCTTTTAAGAACAACATGATTTACTAAAATCACATGAGGAAACACACCTAAAAGAATGGCTAAAATAAAAAAGTAAAAAAAAAATGCTGGTGAGGATGAAGAGAAACTGGATCACTCATACATTGTTGATGAGCATGCAAAATGGTACAGCCACTCTGGATAACTGTTTAGCAGGTGCTCATAAAAGTAAATATATAACAACCGTATTGACCGAGAAATTGCTCTCTTGGGGGCATTTATCCCAGAGAAATGAAAATGTATGTTTACACAAAAACCTGAACACAAATGTTTTTAGTAGTTTTATTCATGATAGCCCCAAACTGGAGGCAACGCAGATGTCCTTCGAGGAGTGGATGGTTAAACAAACCATACTACATTTTTACCATGGATTATTACCAGCAAAATACAAAGGAATAAACTATTGATAAATACAAAAAAAAAAACTGGATGCCTCCAAAGAATTATGTTTATTGAAGAGAGGCAAGTCTAAAAAGGTTATATACTGTATGATTCCATTTATATAACATTCTTGAAATGACAAAGTTATAGAAATGGAAAACTGGTTAGTGGGTGTGTAGAAAGAAGGAGGTGGTGGGGACAGGGTGAAAGTATGTGTGTCTATAAAAGGGCAACATAAGGAATCTTCTGTTAATGGAAGTATTTTGTACCTTGACTCTATCAGTGTAAGGTCCTGGTTGTGACATTGTGTTAAAGTTCTGCAAGATGTTATCATTGGGGTAAATTGGGTAAAATGTATTATTTCTTGTAACTGCAGGTGGATCTGAACTATCTCAAAATTAAAAAGTTTAACTAAAAACATGGTTCTGAGAGTTAAAAGAGATATAAAGAAGTCTCTCCTTGCTTACATATTGGGAGTGGTACCATTATCATAGATGGGTATTTCTGGAAATATTTTAGCAACACAAAAGCCTCAAATTTTTCCTGTCTGTCTTAGCAGTTCTACTTATATGAATACATCTTGGGGAGATCATTGAACAGTCCTATAAAGACATGTATAAAATTATTCAATGTTGCATTATTTACAAGAGGAAAATATTTCAGACAGACACAATATCTTATAATTGGGGCATATTTAAAGATTTGTGTTATGTACATATCATGGACTCTAATGCAGAAATCAAACTCATGTTTTTGGAAGAGAGATAGGCAGTAGAACCCAGTGGAGTGGTTAAACATGTGGACTCTGACACTGTAATTCATGGGATCAAGTTGTGACAGCCCTATGTGCTGCGTGATCTTAGACTAGTTACTTAACATCTTTGTGCTACATTTATCCCTTTGTAAGTCACAGATAATGAGGTAATAAGATAATAAGGCTCACATGAACTAAAAAAGTAAAGGCTGGTGCTTCATAAATATTAACTGATATGTCTCACATTTTTTGGCCATTTTTGAGAATGTCCTAGAATAAGGATACATTATTTTTATATGTTTAAAAAAATGAGAAGGAAACATATTTTGAAATAAAAGACAGGCAATAAAATATTAATACTAGTTCATGATGATGATAATAAGTAGGGAAGGATCTTATTTTTCTGCATGATTTCCCAGATGGTTTGTGATGTGAGTTAAGTACATTTATAAATGAAGACTTTATTATTCAGGGAACACAGGATGTTCTGTATATCAAGCCTGTGCACCTCTTAAATTTCTCAGAGCTCCATAACTATAGTCCACTTTCTCTCACACACCTTAACGATCTTTACTATTTATTGGCCCCTGCTGACCTTACAGCCTTCATCCCTTGGCCATGCTGTTCTCCTGCTTTCCACACAATTTCTATTGCCCAGTTTTTTTCAATGCTGTCTAACTTTTAAGCCTCATTTCTTTCACAAAACCTTCCTGCAAGTACCTTCCACCATAGCCTGACTTCTCTTAAAATTCCTTCTCTGTTCAGTGTCCTCCCAAATGATTTAGCACTTTATGGTTGCCATGTAAAATGCTATTTTATGGTTTTGTTTTTCTGCACAATGCTGCAAATGGATACTTCTTATAACCTTAACTGAAATTTAAGCCTTTGTGGTCAAGAGCTGTTTTTATTCTTCTTTTGTGCTATGCAGAGACAGTCATGGTTGAATGAAAGAGAACCAAGAGTAACCTGACTGAATGGGCTTAGCCTTCAGTACTGATGAGTCAAGTAGGTTTCATCCTAAGCTTAGTTATTTGGGCAAATATATTCTAAGTGAAAGGAAGTAGCTTTTCTTTTTTTTTTCAGAAACATCATGTAGCAGAAGATCACATTAAGGGAGACATCCTAAGATCTGAATTGTGAGATTTGAAAATTCCCAGGTAAGAGTAGCTGGGAAATCTGGAGGTACTGAGTACACTGTGTCTATATGTGGGGGTGGAAGGGTGGCCCTGCTAGGAGGAAGATTGTAAAACAATGAGATGCCTTATTTATATGTAATCTTACACAATCCCAATACATAAACGATTACAAGTAACAAGTTTTGTTTCAAATAAATATATTTTCTAATTGCAACTTTTAACTTTCCAACATCAATGATATCAATGTTCCTTTCAAATTAAAGAGCTAAAACAGAGGTTATAGATGCCAGTTACAACTTAATATCCACTCTGCTTTCTGATTTATTTCTCTACATTGTTTTGAGCTGCAAAATCATGAAAAGTTTGATTCAGTAAATTTAACAATTGTTAATGATTACAAAATGATGGATTCTGTTCTTTTGTTTTTAAGGAGCTTGTCTGGCAATCTTGAGATATTCTTAATTTAACTTGAAGACTTGAGAAAGAACTAAGATGTTTTTGGTCAATGCAAGAAATCCCTGTACTATTCAGTAACCATTTACACCATGTTCTCTGTAGCTCCTTTTTCATTTTGAAAAGTTCAAAAAATTCAGAAGGATGCAGAATAATTTAACAAAGACCCTCATACCCTCCACTAAGAATGAATAGATATTAATATTTTATCCTTCTTGCTGCAGATTTATTTTTATAGTTATGGACATGACATTACAGATATTTGAGCCAACTCCAAAGGCAGCCACTGTCAGGAAATTTCTTTGATTTCTTCCAGCCATCTTTACTATATTTTTAGCAAATACATATCTATATAAAATATAGGTCTATAATATATATTTCCCAAGCTTTAAGGGTATCAGAATCTACTTTGGGCTTGTTAAAACAGATTGCTGTGCCCCACCCACAAGAGATACTGAATCAGTAGTTCTCAGGTTGGGCCCCAAAATTTACATTTCTAATGTTAAGTAATCACCACACCCAATGTGGGGCTTGAACCCACAACCCTGAGAATAAGAGTTGCATGCTCCACCAGATTGAGCCAGCCAGGTGCCCTAAGAATTAATATTTCTTTTTTTTTTAATTTAATTTTATTATGTTATGTTAGTCACCATACACAACATTATTAGTTTTTGATGTAGTGATCCATGATTCATTGTTTGCGTATAACACCCAGTGCTCCATTCAGTATGTGCCCTCTTTAATACTCATCACCAGGCTAACACATCCCCCACCCCCTCCCCTCTAGAACCCTCACATTGTTTCTCAGAATGCATAGTCTCTCATGGTTCATCTCTCCCTCCAATGTCCCCCCTTCATTTTTCCCTTCCTTCTCCCAATGTCCTCCATGCTATTCGTGATGTTCCACAAATAAGTGAAACCATATGATAATTGACTTTCTCTGCTTGACTTCTTTCACTTGGCATAATCTCTTCCAGTCCCATCCATGCTGATGTAGAAGTTGGGTATTCATCCTTTGTGATGGCTGAGTAATATTCCATTGTATATATGGACCACATCTTCTTTATCCATTCATCTGTTGAAAGGCATCTCGGCTCTTTCCACAATTTGGCTATTGTGGACATTGCTGTTATGAACATTGGGGTGCATATGGCCCTTCTTTTCACTACATCTGTGTCTTTGGGGGTAAATACCCAGGAGTGCAATTGCTGGGTCATAGCGTAGCTCTATTTTTAATTTTCTGAAGAATCTCCACACTGTTTTCCAAAGTGGCTGCACCAGCTTGCATTCCCACCAACACTGTAAGAGGGATCCCCTTTCTCCACAACCTCTCCAACATTTGTTGTTTCTTGCCTTGTCAATTTTTGCCATTCTAACTGGTGTAAGGTGGTATCTCAGTATGGTTTTGATTTGAATTTCCCTGATGGCTAATGATGATGAATATTTTTTCATGTGTCTGTTAAACATTTGTATGTCTTTTTTGGAGAAGTGTCTGTTCATGTCTTCTGCCCATTTTATAACTTGATTATTTGATTTTGGGGGTTGAATTGGAGAGGTTCTTTATAGATCTTAGAAATCATTGCTTTGTCTGTAGTATCATTTGCAAATATCTTCTCCCATTCTGAGGGTTGCCTCTTTGTTTTCTTGACTGTTTCCTTTGCTGTGCAGAAGCTTTTTATCTTGATGAAGTCCCAAAAGTTCATTTTTATTTTTTTTCACTAGCTTTTGGAAATGTATCTTGAAAGAAGTTGCTGTGGCTGATGTCGAAGAGGTTACTGCCTATGTTCTCCTCTAGGATTTTGATGGATTCCTGTCTCACATTGAGGTCTTTCATCCATTTTGAGTTTATCTTTGTGTATGGTGTTAGAGAATGTTTGAATTTCATTCTTCTGGATGTGGCTGTCCAATTTTCCCAGCACCATTTACTGAAGAGACTGTCTTTTTTCCATTGCATATTTTTTCCTGCTTTGTCCAAGAGTATTTGACCATAGAGTTGAGGGTCCATATCTGGGCTCTCTATTCTGTTCCATTGGTCTATATGTCTGTTTTTGTGCCAGTACCATGCTGTCTTGGTAATCACTGCTTTGTAATATAGCTTAAAATCAGGCAACGTGATGCCCCCAGCTTTGTTTTTCTTTTTCAACATTTCCTTGGCAATTCGGGGTCTTTTCTGATTCCATACAAATTTTAGGATTGTTTGTTCAAGCATTTTGAAAAATGTCATTGGAATTTTGATCGGGATGGCATTGAAGGTATAGATTACTCTGGGTAGCATAGACATTTTAATGTTTATTCTTCCGATCCATGAGCATGGAATGTTTTTCCATCTTTTTGTGTCTTCTTCAATTTCTTTCATGAGTGTTCTGTAGTTCCTAGAGTATAGATCCTTTATCTCTTTGGTTAGGTTTATTCCGAGGTATCTTATGGTTTTTGGTGCTATTGTAAATGGAATCGTTTCTCTAATTTCTCTTTCTACAGATGCATCATTAGTGTATAAGAAAGCAACTGATTTCTGTGCACGGATTTTGCATCCTGACACATCACTGAATTGCGGTATGAGTTCTAGTAATTTGGGGGTGGAGTCTTTTGGATTTTCCACATAAAGTATCATGTCATCTGTGAAGAGAGAGAGTTTGACTTCTTCTTTGCCAATTTGAATACATTTTATTTCTGTTTGTTGTCTGATTTCTGTTGCTAGGACTTCTAGTACTATGTTGAACAATAGTGGTGAGAGTAGGCATCCTTGTCATGTTCCTGATCTTAAGGGAAAGGCTCTCAGCTTTTCCCCATTGAGGATGATATTTTCTGTGGGTGTTTCATAGAAGGATTTTATAAACTTGAGGAATGTCCCCTCTATCCCTGTACTCTAAAGAGTTTTAATCAGGAAAGGATGCTGTATTTTGTCAAATGCTTTTTCTGCATCAATTGAGAGGACCATATGGTTCTTCTCTCTCCTCTTATTAATGTGTTCTTTCACATTGATTGCTTTGCAGTTGTTGAACCACCCTTGCATCCCGGGGATAAATCCCACTTGGTCATGGGATAATCCTTTTAATGTATTGTTGGATCCTATCAGCTAGGATTTTGTTGAGGATTTTGGAATCCATATCCATCAGGGATATCAGTCTGAAATTCTCCTTTTTGGTGGGGTCTTTGCCTGGTTTGGGGATTAAGGTAATGCTGGCCTCATAGAATGAGTCTGGAAGCTTTCCTTCTATTTCTATTTCTTGAAACAGCTTCAGGAGAATAGGTATTATTTCTTCTTTGAATGTTTGGTAGAATTCCCTAGAGAATCCATCAGGCCCTGGACTCTTGTTTTTTGGGAGGTTTTTGATCACTGTTTCAATCTCTTACTGGTTATTGGCCTATTCAGGTTGTCAATTTCTTCCTGTTTCAGTCTTGGGAGTTTATAGGTTTCCAGCAAGGCATCCATTTCATCCAGGTTGCTCAGCTTATTGGCATTTGGTTGTTGATAATAATTTCTAATAATTGTTTCTATTTCCTTGGTGTTAGTCGTGATCTCTCCTCCTTCATTCATAATTTTATTAATTTGGGTCCTTTCTCTTTTCTTTTGGATAAGTCTGGCCAGTGGTTTATCAATCTTACTAATTCTTTCAAAGAACCAGCTTCTAGTTTCATTGATCTGATCTACTGTGTTTCTGGTTTCTAATTCATTGATCTCTGCTCTAATCTTAATTATTTCTCTTCTAGTGCGTGGCTTAGGCATTGTTTGTTGCTTTTTCTCTAGTTCTTTAAGGTGTAAAATTGGTGAATTCGGGATTTTTCTATTTTCTTGTGTGAGGCTTGGATGGCGATGTATTTCCCCCTTAGGACCGCCTTTGCAGTGTATCCCATAGGTTTTGTACTGATGTGTTTTCATTCTCATTGGTTTCCATGAAATGTTGAAGTTCTTTGATTTCCTTGTTGACCCAAACATTCTTGAGCAGAGTGGCCTTTAGCTTCCAAGTATTTGAATTTCTTCTAAAATTTTTCTTGTGATCGAGTTCCAGTTTTAAAGCATTATGGTCTAAGAATATGCAAGGAATAATCTCAATCTTTTGGTATCGGTTGAGACCTGATTTTTGACCCAGTATGAGGTCTATTCTGGAGAAAGTTCTATGTGCACTTGAGAAGAATGAGTACTCTGTTGTTTTAGGGTGCAATGTTCTGTATATATCTATGAGGTCCACCTGCTTTAGTGGGTCATTCAAAGGTCTTGTTTCTTTGTTGATTTTCTGCTTAGATGATCTGTCTATTGCTGAGAGTGGAGCATTGAGGTCTCCTACAATTAATGTATTGTTTTCAATATGACTCTTTATTTTGGTTTTACAGTTGGCTTATGTAGATGGCTGCTCCCATGTTGCGGGGGGAGTAGATATTTACAATGGTCAGACCTTCTTGTTGGATAGACCCTTTAAGAATGATATAGTGTCCTTCTGTGTCTCTAAAAGTCTAAATACTGTGTCAGTCTTTAGTTTAAAATCTAATTTGTCTGATATAAGAATTGCTACCCCAGCTTTCTTTTGAGGTCCATTGGCATGGAAGATGGATCTCCATCCCTTCACTTTCAGTCTGGATGTATCTTTAGGTTCAGAATGAGTCTCTTGTAGACAGCATATAGATGGGTCCTGTCTTTTTATCCAATCTGCAACCCTCTGCCATTATATGGGAGCATTTAGTCCATTCAATTTGAGAGTGATTATGGAACAATATAAATTATTGTAATGTTGCCTGTGAAGACGTTGTTTTTATAGATTGTCCCTGTAAATTTCTGTTGTATATCACTCTTGGGAGTCTTTCTCCTTTTATAGAACTCCCCTTAATATTTCTTGCAGGACCAGCTTAGTGGTCACATATTCTTTCAGTTTCTGCTAGTCTTTGAAGCTCTGCATCTCTCTATCCATTCTTAATGACAGCCTTGCCGGATAAAGTATTCTTGGCTGCACGTTATTCTCGTTTAGTACCCTGAATATGTCTTGCCAGCTCTTTCTGGCTTGCCAGGTCTGTGTGGATAGGTCTGACATTATTCTGATGTTCCTCCCTCTGTATGTAAGGAATCCCTTCCCCCTAACTGCCCTTGAGATGGTTCCCTTGGTTCTAAGATTTGCGAGTTTTACTATTATATGCTGTGGTGTTGGCCTGTTTTCCTTGATCTTGGGAGGGGTCCTCTGTGCCTCTAGGACACGAATGTTTATTTCATTCTCTAGATTAGGGAAGTTCTCAGCTACAATTTGCTGAAATATATCTTCTAGTCCTCTCTCTCCACCCCCTCCGGAATTCCAATTATTCTGACATTGGAACGTTTCATGGTGTCACTTATTTCTTTGATTCTATTTTCATGATTTCTGAGTTGGTATTTCCCTGGCCTCCTCTTTTCCCTTTTTATCTATTAATTGGTCTTCTAGGTCACTAATTTGTTCTTCTGCCTCAATTACCCTTGCTGTTAGATTATCTAGATTATATTGGATTTCCTTGATAGCGTTTTTTTTTTTTTTTTTTTTTTTTTTTTTTACCAGTGTCCTCTTTTATTTAAGTTTTCCACTCACTTCTTCACATTGTCCCTGCCCTTGGTGACACCGGGCGCTGCTTTAGCACAGGGGTTGACAAACTGTACAGATGTGAAACAGTCTCCCCTGCAAATACTCAACTCTGCATTTGAAGCCTAAAACCAGCCAGAGACAATGTGCCAGCAGATGGTTGTGGCTGGGTTCCAGTAAAACTTTATTCGTGGGCATTGAAATCTGAATTTCAGGGGCGCCTGGGTGGCTCAGTCACTTAAGTGTCCCACTCTATTTTTTTTTAAGTTTTTTATTGTTATGTTAATCACCATATATTACATAATTTGTTTTGGTGTAGTGTTCCATGATTCATTGTTTGTTCATAACACCCAGTGCTCCATGCAGAATGTGCCCTCTTTAATACCCATCACCAGGCTAACCCATCCCCCTACCCCCTCCCCTCTAGAACCCTCAGTTGGTTTTTCAGAGTCCATCATCTCTCCTGGTTCGTCTCCCCCTCTGACTTACTCCCCTTCATTCTTCCTCTCCTGCTATCTTCTTCTTTTTCTTTTTTCTTAAAATATGTTGCGTTATTTGTTTCAGAAGTACAGATCTGTGATTCAACAGTCTTGCACAATTCACAGCGCTTACCATAGCACATACCCTCCCCAATGTCTATCACCCAGCCACCCCATCCCTCCCACCCCCGACCACTCCAGCAACCCTCAGTTTGTTCATGAGATTAAGAATTCCTCATATCAGGGCGCCTGGGTGGCTCAGTTGGTTAAGCGACTGCCTTCGGCTCAGGTCGTGATCCTGGAGTCCCGGGATCGAGTCCCACATTGGGCTCCCTGCTCAGCGGGGAGTCTGCTTCTCCCTCTGACCCTCTTCCCTCTCATGCTATCTATCTGTCATTCTCTCTCTCTCAAATAAATAAAATCTTTAAAAAAAAAAAAAAAGAATTCCTCATATCAGTGAGGTCATATGATACATGTCTTTCTCTGATTGACTTATTTCACTAAGCATAACACCCTCCAGTTCCATCCACGTCGTTGCAAATGGCAAGATGTCATTCCTTTTGATGGCTGCATAATATTCCATTGTGTATATATACCACCTCTTCTTTATCCATTCATCTGTCGATGGACATCTTGGCTCTTTCCACAGTTTGGCTATTGTGGACATTGCTGCCATAAACATTGGGGTGCGCGTACCCCTTCGGGTCCCTACATTTGTATCTTTGGGGTAAATACCCAGTAGTGCAATTGCTGGATCGGATGGTAGCTCTAATTTCAACTGTTTGAGGAACCTCCATACTGTTTTCCAGAGTGGTTGCACCAGCTTGCATTCCCACCAACAGTGTAGGAGGGTTCCCTTTTCTCCACATCCCTGCCAACATCTATCGTTCCCTGACTTGTTAATTTTAGCCATTCTGACTTGTGTGAGGTGGTATCTCATGAGGTTTTGATTTGGATTTCCCTGATGCCGAGTGCTGTTGAGCACTTTTTCATGTGCCTGTTGGCCATTTGGATGTCTTCTTTGGAAAAATGTCTGTTCATGTTTTCTGCCCATTTCTTGATTGAATTATTTGTTCTTTGGGTGTTGAGTTTGATAAGTTCTTTATAGATTTTGGATAATAGCCCTTTATCTGATATGTCATTTGCAAATATTTTCTCCCATTCTGTCGGTTGTGTTTTGGTTTTGTGGACTGTTTCTTTTGCTGTGCAAAAGCTTTTTATCTTGATGAAATCCCAATAGTTCATTTTTGCCCTGTCTCCCCGTGCCTTTGGTGATGTTTCTAGGAAGAAGTTGCTGCGGCTGAGGTTGAAGAGGTTGCTACCTGTGTTCTCCTTTAGGATTTGGATGGACTCCTGTCTCACGTTTAGGTCTTTCAACCATTTGGAGTCTATTTTTGTGTGTGGTGTAAGGAAATGGTCCAGTTTCATTCTTCTGCATGTGGCTGTCCAATTTTCCCAATACCAATTGTTGAAGAGACTGTCTTATTTTCCATTGGACATTCTTTCCTGCTTTGTCAAAGATAAGTTGACCATAGAGTTGAGGGTCCATTTCTGGGCTCTCGATTCTGTTCCATTGATCTGTGTGTCTGTTTTTGTGCCAGTACCATACTGTCTTGATGATGACAGCTTTGTAATAGAGCTGGAAGTCCGGAATTGTGATGCCGCCAGCTTTGCTTTTCTTTTTCAAAATTCCTCTGGCTATTCGGGGTCTCTTCTGGTTCCATACAAATTTTAGGATTATTTGTTCCACTTCTTTGAAAAAAGTGGATGGTATTTTGATGGGGATTGCATTGAATGTGTAGATTGCTCTAGGTAGCATTGACATCTTCACAATGTTGGTTCTCCCAATCCATGAGCATGGAACGTTTTTCCATTTCTTTGTGCCTTCTTCAATTTCTTTCCTGAGTATTTTATAGTTTTCTGAGTACAGATCCTTTGCCTCTTTGGTTAAATTTATTCCTAGGTATCTTATGGTTTTGGGTGCAATTGTGAATGGGATCGACTCCTTGATTTGTCTCTCTTCTGTCTTGTTGTTGGTGTATAGGAATGCCACTGATTTCTGTGCATTGATTTTATATCCTGATACTTTACTGAATTCCTGTATGAGTTCTAGCAGTTTTGGGGTGGAGTCTTTTGGGTTTTCCACATACAGTATCATATCATCTTCAAAGAGTGAGAGTTTGACTTCCTCTTTGCCGATTTGGATGCCTTTGATTTCTTTTTGTTGTCTGATTGCTGTGGCTGGGACTTCTAATACTATGTTAAATAGCAGTGGTGAGAGAGGACATCCCTGCCGCATCCCTGACCTTAGGGGAAAAGCTCTCAGCTTTTCCCCATTGAGAATGATATTCGCTGTACGTTTTTCATAGATGGCTTTTATGACATTGAGGTATATACCCTCTATCCCTATACTCTGAAGAGTTTTGATCAAGAAAGGATGCTGTACTTTGTCAAATGCTTTTTCTGCATCTATTGAGAGGATCATATGATTCTTGTTCTTTCTTTTGTTAATGTGCTGTATCACGTTGATTGATTTGCGGATGTTGAACCAGCCTTGCAGCACAGGGATAAATCCCACTTGGTCGTGGTGAATAATCCTTTTAATGTACTGTTGGATCCTAATGGCTAGTATTTTGGTGAGAATTTTTGCATCCATGTTCATCAAGGATATTGGTCGGTAATTCTCCTTTTAGAAGGAGTCTTTGTCTGGTTTTGGGATCAAGGTAATGGTGGCCTCATAAAATGAATTTGGAAGTTTTCCTTCCATTTCTATTTTTTGGAACAGTTTCAGGAGAATAGGTATTAATTCCTCTTTAAATGTCTGATAGAATTCCCCTTGGAAGCCATCTGGCCCTGGGCTTTTCTTTCTTGGGAGATTTTTGATGACTGCTTCAATTTCCTTAGTGGTTATAGGTCTGTTCAGGTTTTCTATTTCTTCCTGGTTCAGTTTTGGTAGTTGATACATCTCTAGGAATGCACCCATTTCTTCCAGGTTATCTAATTTGCTGGCATAGAGTTGCTCATAATATGTTCTTATAATTGTTTGGATTTCTTTGGTGTTGGTTGTGATCTCTCCTCCTTCATTCATGATTTTGTTGATTTGGGTCATTTCTCTTTTCTTTTTGATCAGTCTGGCCAGGGGTTTATCAATCTTGTTAATTCTGTCAAAGAACCAGCTCCTAGTTTCGTTGATCTGTTCTACTGTTCTTTTGGTATCTATTTCATTGATTTCTGCTCTGATCTTTATTATTTCTCTTCTCCTGCTGGGTTTAGGCTTTATTTGCTGTTCTTTCTCCAGCTCCTTTAGGTGTAGGGTTAGGTTGTGTATTTGAGACCTTTCTTGTGTCTTGAGAAAGGCTTGTATTGCTATATACTTTCCTTTCAGGACTGCCTTTGCTGTATCACAAAGATTTTGGACAGTTGTGTTTTCATTTTCATTGGTTTCCATGAATTTTTTTAATTCTTCTTTAATTTCCTGGTTGACCCATTCATTCTTTAGTAGGATGCTCTTTAGCCTCCATGTATTTGAGTTCTTTCCGACTTTCCTCTTGTGATTGAGTTCTAGTTTCAAAGCATTGTGGTCTGAAAATATGCAAGGAATGATCCCAATCTTTTGGTACTGGTTGAGACCTGATTTGTGACTTAGGATGTGATCAATTCTGGAGAATGTTCCATGGGCACTAGAGAATAATGTGGATTCCGTTGCTTTGGGATGGAATGTTCTGAATATGTCTGTGAAGTCCATTTGGTCCAGTGTGTCATTTAAAGTCTTTATTTCCTTGTTGATCTTTTGCTTAGATGATCTGTCCATTTCAGTCAGGGGGGTGTTAAAGTCCCCCACTATTATTGTATTGTTGTCAATGTGTTTCTTTGCTTTTGTTATTAATCGCCTTATATAATTGGCTGCTCCCATGTTCGGGGTATACATATTTACAATTGTTAGATCTTCTTGTTGGATAGACCCTTTAAGTAGGATATAGTGTCCTTCCTCATCTCTTATTACAGTCTTTGTTTTAGAATCTAGTTTGTCTGATATAAGGATTGCCACCCCAGCTTTCTTTTGGTGTCCATTAGCATGGTAAATGGTTTTCCACCCCCTCACTTTCAATCTGGGGGTGTTTTTGGGTCTAAAATGAGTCTCTTGCAGACAGCATATTGATGGTTCTTGTTTTTTAACCCCATCTGATAGCCTGTGTCTTTTGATTGTGGCATTTAGCCCATTTACATTCAGGGTAACTATTGAAAGGTATGAATTTAATGCCATTGTATTGCCTGTAAGGTGACTGTTACTGTATGTTGTCTGTGTTCCTTTCTGATCTTTGCTGCTTTTAGGCTCTCTCTTTGCTTAGAGGACCCCTTTCAATATTTCTTGGAGGGCTGGTTTCGTGTTTGCAAATTCCTTTAATTTTTTTTGTTCTGGAAGCTTTTTATCTCTCCTTCTATTTTCAATGACAGGCTAGCTGGATATAGTGTTCTTGACTGCATATTTTTCTCGTTTAGTGCTCTGAAGATATCTTTCCAGTCCTTTCTGGCCTGCCAGGTCTCTGTGGATAGGTCTGTTGCCAATCTAATATTTTTACCATTGTAGGTTACATATCTCTTCTCCCGAGCTGCTTTCAGGATTTTCTCTTTGTCTCTGAGACTCGTAAGTTTTACTATTAGATGTCGGGTTGTTGACCTATTATTATTGATTTTGAGAGGGGTTCTCTGTGCCTCCTTGATTTTCATGCCTGTTTCCTTCCTCACATTAGGGAAGTTCTCTGCTATAATTTGCTCCAATAAACCTTCTGCCCCTCTCTCTCTTTCTTCTTCTGGGATCCCAAATATTCTAATGTTGTTTCGTCTTATCGTATCACTTATCTCTCGAATTCTGCCCTCGTGATCCTGTAGTTGTTTCTTCCTCTTTTTCTCAGCCTCTTTATTTTCCATCATTTGGTCTTCTATATCACTGATTCTCTCTTCTGCCTCATTTATCCTAGCAGTTAGTGCCCCCATTTTTTATTGCACCTCATCAATAGCCTTTTTGATTTCGACTTGTTTAGATTTTAGTTCTTTTATTTATCCAGAAAGGGTTTCTCTAATCACTTCCACGCTTTTTTCAAGCCCAGCTAGTATCTTTAAAGTCATGATTCTGAACTCTAGGTCCGACATCGTACTAATGTCCGTATTGAGTAGGTCCCTGGCTGACGGTACTACCTCTTGTTCTTTTTGCTGAGGTGATTTTTTTCGTCTTGTCATTTTGTCCAGAGTAGAACAGATGAATGAGAGAACAAAATGGTAACAGGTTTACAACGTCCCCAACAAATATACTGTATACAAATCAGAAAAGACCTGAAACCAGGGGAAAAGAAAGGGAAAGAAGGACAAAAGAAAGAGAAGAAAAATAAAAGAAAAAAAAGTTAAAAACAAAAACAGAACAATACAAAAAAAGCAGAATGTGATCAAATATGATCAGGCTAGTGCATAGATCAGTGCCATACACTAGATTTTGGGCGTATTTTGGTCTGTTAGAAAAAAGTGCCTCCTAAAATTTTAAAGGAAGACATATATGTACAAAATAAGGGTTGATACAATGAAGGGATAGAAGATGAATGTAAAGATGAAAATTATAAAAGATTTTATAAAAGGACTTGATAAGATAAGAAGTTGTTTGAAGAAAGAAAGAAGATTGAAAAAAAAAAAAGGGAGAGAATGTGATCAGGCAGGAGACTAGAACAGAGCCATACACTAGTGATTTAGGGTATATATTTTGATCTGTTAGAAGAAACTGTATCTCAAAATTTTAAAGAGAGAACAACTTATATATATATGCCAAAAATAAGGGTAACTACTATGAAGGGATAAAATATGACTCTAAAAATGAAAAATAAAAAATGTTTTTTTTTTTTTAAAAGAGATTTGATAAGATGTTGGTTGAAAAAGGGAAAAAGAAAAAAAAAACAGTTAACAAAAATTAACTTTGATGAACTAATGGATCATGGTAAAAAAAAGCCATGAGGGGCGCCTGGGTGGCTCAGTTGGTTAAGCGACTGCCTTCGGCTCAGGTCATGGTCCTGGAGTCCCGGGATCGAGTCCCGCATCAGGTTCCCTGCTTGGCGGGGAGTCTGCTTCTCCCTCTGGCCCTCCCCTCTCTCATGTGCTCTCTCTCTCTCTCTCTCTCTCATTAAAAAAAAAAAAAAAAAAAAAAAACCATGAATTCTATGTGCAGTATTTCCCTAGCGCTGGAGTTCTCCCGTTCTCCTTGATCGGTTAACTTGGTCTTGGCTTGCTGGCTGTTCTTGCTGAACCTCTGGGGGAGGG
Organism: Zalophus californianus; assembly: GCF_009762305.2. Taxonomy (NCBI): domain Eukaryota; kingdom Metazoa; phylum Chordata; class Mammalia; order Carnivora; family Otariidae; genus Zalophus; species Zalophus californianus. The sequence goes on along the minus strand of NC_045602.1, from coordinate 102,196,460 downwards.
ACCTGTTGCTGTGGTTTCCAAATGTCTTTGCCGGAGGCTGAATTGCCCCGCCCTTGTCGGTCCGGGCTAAGCAAGCTGCTCGGGTTTGATCTCAGGAGCTTTTGTTCCCTGCAAGCTCTCCGTACAGCCTTGGAGGACCAGGGCAAAAATGGTGGCCTCCCAATCTCCACCCGGAGGAGCTGAGAACTCGGGGTCCCGCTCCTCAGTGCGCCCACAGAGAAAAGCAGTCACTCCCTTGTCCCCGGTCTCCGGCCGCTCTCCGTGCTCACCCGGCCTGTGACTGAGCGTTGCTATCTCTGGCACCCGACCCCGTGTGGAGTCTCCAAACCCAGCAGATCCCTGCGGTGCGTTCCTGCACCGCTCCTCCCTGGGAAGGAAGGGGAGTCTCCCTGGATCTGCCACTTGTTGGGTCCCTGCTGGAGGAGCAGTGGCCCGACTGGGCCGTGGATCACAGTTTATGGCAACCCCGAGCTGAGAGCCCGCGCCTCAGCTCCGTCTCTGCAGCCAGCTTCCCCGCTCCGATACCTGGGAGCTCTGGCGCACTCAGGCTCCCCCTGTCTTTCTGTGACCCCAAGGGTCCTGAGACCACACTGTCCCAGGAGGATTCTGCCCCCTGTTTAGCCACTGCAGCGACATCCCTCAGCGGAGCCGACTTCTAACAGTTCCGATTTTGTGCTCTGCGACTCTATCACTTGCCAGAAGCGGCCGGCAGAGGCCCCTCCCCCGCCGTCTATCCTCCCGAATATCGCCTCGGATTCACTTCTCCGCACGTCCTACCTTCCAGAAAGTGGTCGCTTCTCTGTTCAGAGAGTTGTTGCTACTCTCCTCTTTGATCTCCTGTTGAGTTCGTAGGTGTTCAGAATGGTTTGATCCCTATTCAGCTTAATTCCTGAGACCAGATGAAATCTAGGTCTCCTACTCCTCCGCCATCTTGCTCCACCCCATTGATAGCGTTTTTAAGTTCTGCCAATTCAGCTTTCATTTCTGCCTTTAGAGACTATGTTCCATTAATTGATTTCTCCATTCTAGCTGTTGTCTTCACAATTGCTAGCCTGAATTCCATCTCTGACATCTTGATTATAACTGAATCCATTTGTAAATCTGTGGCATAAGTCATAGTCTCTGAGTCTTTCCTATTTTGGGGTTCCTCCTCTTAGTCATTCTGTTGAGGGGTGGTTGAGGGAATGTACAGAGTCCAAATTATTGACCACAACCCAAGCAAGATGCACCTGTTTTCTACGGACCTTAGGATTGCTGGCCTCTTGTTTTCCCAACTTGTCTTCTGGGAGAGGGGCCTACCACGTTGTTACTCAGGCAACTCTGTTTGGGCAGAGTTGCCCTGCCCCCTGTGGCAGGGGATAGGCTCAGTTAAAACCATTTTTGGGGGGGCTTTTGTTCTCTGACGGCTTTCCCTGGCAGCTTTCCACGTCTCTTCAAGGGTCAGAGCTGAAGAGATCATTTCCAACCCTCTGCTTCAGAGCAGAGAGATCGCAGTCTGTTCTTCAGTGAGCTCACCAGGCCACACTATCTCCGTTTTTGTTTGTGCTACTATGAACTGCTGTCTTTTGGGTTGTGTGCCCCTCCACAGAGCTCCCAGTCCTTGCCTACAGGTCGGGGCACGTCTCTACTCTTTGTGCTTCTAAAACCATCAGCCACCCCCCGTTTGCACGCGCAACCTCGCCGCTCTGGGTTCCCGTCAGGGGGGCTGCCCTATAGTCCTTTCCCCGCCCCTACTGGTCTGCGAGTCTGTACCCGGTTCCCAGCGCAGAAGGCTATCGCTCACCAATGGTGTAGGATCCCCACGGCTGGCTCCCTCCCCCTGCCGTTTATCCTCTGATATCTGCTCTTGGAATCATGGCTCCCTGCTTTGTACCTAGAAACTAACTGCCTGCAATACTCTGTTTGTAGAGATCTATCTTCTTACATCTCAGGCTGATTTCATGGGTGTTCAGAGTGGTCTGGTAGATACCCAGCTCAATTCTGGGGACTGATTGGAATAAGGTCCCCTACTCTGTGGCCATCTTTTATCCCACCATTCAAATTTATATTTCTAACATGTTCCCAGGAAATGCTGATGTTGCCAGTGTAAACACGAGATTTTTAGTACAATTTATATATATTCTTTTAAAAAAATTACTCACTGTATAATTTATCATTTTTTAAAAAGCACTCTGTAAGTGATAATATATCCCTTGTTTTAATTCAAAGTCATGTTCCCGTGGTCTGTCCATGTGAAACATATCTATATATAATTTATTCAAGTGCTCTAGAACAATTCTATGTGCCTTTCTCTATTGTTGGTTATTCCTGTTTTTCCCAATTTTTGCTATATAAACAAGGCCACACTGAGCACTTTTCTACATGTCTACTAATGTAAATAGACCATAAAGCAAAATGGTTAAATATTAGTGCTGTGCAATTTCACATTTTCTAGATACTGTCCAGTGGATTTTCAAGGCAGTGTGGTTCTAGTTTATAAAGGTTCCCAATTTTTGCTATCTTCACTAACCCTCAGTTATGCCACAGTTTTGTCTTTTGCACAATTGATTAAAGTTCCTGATGGTTCATTAATGTTTTATTTTGCATTTCCTAATGTTTGCATTTCCTAACTTTTCAATGAGGTGGAACATCTTTTCATGTTTATTGGTTATTCAGATTTCTACTTCTCTAAATTACATGTTCAAATATTTTGCCTCTTTTTGTTTTGTATGTAATCATTTTATTACTGATTTTAAATGAGTTTCTCTGTATCTTTTTTACTCATTCTTAGAGATGGGCATACTATGAATATTTTATCCTCCTAAAATACCAGTAAGAAAGTCTAGTTTTTACAAATGGCAAAAGGGTAGAATATATGTCATAAAAGAACATACATGAATGGCTAATAAGAGTGTGAAAAGGTGTTCATTATCACTTGTTATCAGGAAAATTCAAATTAAAATACAGTGTGCTATCATTATAAACCTATGGGGATCCCTAAAATTAAAAAGACCACCAATAGCAAGTGTTGGAACAGATTAAGAATCACAGAAATTCTAATAGATTGCTAATCAGAATGCAAATTGGTAGAACTACTTTGGAAAAATCATTTGACAGGTTTTTTTTTTGATGTATTATTGACATAGCATATATTAGTTTCAGGTATACAATGTAATGTTTCAGTATATGCATATTTTGGAAAATAATGAACACAGTAAGTTCAGTTAACATCCATCACCATACATAGTTACAGATTCTTTTTTCTCATGATGAGAACTTTCCAGATACACACTCTCTTGGATACTTTCGAATATGCATATAGTATTATTAACCGTAGTATTTGGCAGTTTTTTAATAAAGTTAAACATGCACTTATTCTATGACCCAGCAATCCCATGCCTAGATATGTGCCCAAGAGAAATGAGGGCATGTGTCTACCTAAGCCATGTATGCAAATGTTCATGACAGTGTGATTAATACTAGCTTCAAAATGGAAACAACCCAAATGTCCATCAGTGGGAGATGGATAAATAAATTTTGGTTTATTCATATAATCAAATATACTCAATAATAAAAAGAATGATTTACTGACAGATGTTTTTATGAATCTCAAAAACATTATGCTGAATAAGAAAAGCCAGGCACAAAGGAACACATTATACAATTCCTTTTATTAAAAGTTCAAGAATCATCAGAATGGTCGCTGCATTGGTAGGTATATGGTGGGTATGATTAAGAAGGGGCCTGAGGGAGCTTTCAGGGCTGCTAAAATAAGGAAATATCTTGACCTGCTGGTGGTTCTGAGACTGCATATGTAGGTAAAATTTCTATACACTGAGAAGCTGGGTATTTTGCTATATGTGAAATATCCCTTGCTAAAACAAGTTGTAAAGAATAAAATGTCTAAAACTCTCATTTTACTGGAATGTCAAGAAGAGAATTTCTTTGGGAGGGGAAATGAGCGGTAACTTGCTTTCTTTTTTTTTAAAGATTTATTATTTATTTGAGAGAGCGAGAATGAGAGTACATGAGAGGGGGGAGGGTTAGAAGGAGAAGCAGGCTCCTTGCTGAGCAGGGAGCCCGATGTGGGACTCGATCCTGGGACTCCAGGATCATGACCTGAGCCGAAGGCAGTCGCTTAACCAACTGAGCCACCCAGGCACCCGGTAACTTGCTTTCTTATAATAGAGAAATATGTGTTTGATAATGACTGCTGGCATTTTGAAGATAATCACTATAGAAATTAGAAAGTACACTGCAATGTCCAAAGAAACGAGGATTATGAGTTGAGAAAGCAAAATTTAAAAAAATACAAAATGTAAAGAAAGGTGAACTGAATAAAATGAAGCCTAATTGTTACCTTAAAATGAGAACAGGTTGAATTCTCCTATGAAAAACAGAGATGATTAAATTTATTTACAAAATGTAGTCTTACATTATTCACAGGCTATAAAAATGGGAGCAGAAACAGTACTAGAAAACAAAAAAGAGATCAAGCAGTAAAAGAGGACAGAAAGAGACAGTGTGCCAAATGTAAAAGGTACGATTTATGACAAAAACACTGGTCTTAACCCTTAAATTTACTAAACAACAAAGAAAATTACCTACATATGTACACATATATATGTGTATATATAATATTGTTCTATCTAAGTTTTTGCCTTCCAATTTTTATATATTTTCATATATTTAAAAAATAGATGTACACAATTTTTAAATACATGAAATGTATAAAAATGGAAAAGCAGTCATTTACATTGAATGAAGTTATAAGCATATTTTATGGTCTTTTTTCATAAAATTTCTGACAGTGTTTAATAGTTTGATTTATGGTAAATGAAGTGAAAATAATTATTTTTAGGCTGAGATTATTTGCATAAAAATTACATTGTTACTTGGGCGCCTGGGTGGCTCATTCGTTAAACGTCTGCCTTCGGCTCAGGTCATGGTCCCAGGGTCCTGGGATCGAGCCCCACATCAGGCTTCCTGCTCGGCTGGGAGCCTGCTTCTCCCTCTCCCGCTCCCCCTGCTTGTGTTCCCTCTCTGTCTTTCTCACTGTCAAATAAATAAATAAAATTAAAAAGAAAAATTACATTGTTACTTGATAGGAATGGCTATAGGATTATTTTGCAAAAATTCTAAAGGTAAGCCATGATAACAAATAATTATCATCACAGAATGACATGGAGGACAAATTGTCTGGCTTTCTCCCATAGGCTTCTGAAAAAGAATTAGAGATATTCCCTCCCTGCATACTGGTCACTGCAGCCCCTCCAGACCCCTGCACCAAACGCAGGCATCACGCCAAATATGAGAGACTTGGGCTCTAGTAGCAACTAGGAAGCCTTGGTGTCCTACTGTCTGAGTTTCTCTGGCTCCAGTGGAGAATTACCAGTTGTCTTTGAAAGTTTGACTTTTGTGGGTTCCAGAGCTAGATTGTCTTAGAGGATGAGAGTCTTTGGGCTAAGGAGGGTGAAGGCTGGGGCTGGTATCATGGTGGGAACTTTGCATTCCACTGCCATACAATGCTCTTTGAGGTGGCAGACCCTCTAAGACTGCCAAGAACATGCCTGCACCATTATCAGGAAGCTTCAAGTTCTGGGAGCAAAATCTAGGAGTCCGCTTTGGGCAAGACTCTGTGCAGATGAGCTTGGTCACAGCTCTTCTCCTTCTCAGTGTCTGTGCCGAGACTGTAATAGAGATCAGCACTAAGGGCAATAGAATGTAGCCAAAGAAGCATAGGAAAAATGGCAAATCTCCGTAGGCATGGCTTCGAGTCAGGTTAAATTTAAATTAGAAAAGTTTTAAAAATATGATGGTTCCTTCCCTGCAATGTTTGGGAGTAAATTCATATTGCCCATGTTATAGTTTTATTATTTTTTACTTACAAGTGACTTTTGTGAGCATTTTTTGCATATGTTTGTTTTAATATACTGTTTTCAGCGTGATTAGCATCAGCTCAAGAATCCACCTGGTGCTAATAGAACATGATTTGTAGCTTCATCTTGAGCATTCTTGGTCTTGCCATTTGCATCATCAAATTTTCATTTCAGATAGTCTGGTTTTAATCAGCAATCCATTTCTCACTTAAATAACCATTGTTTGACTGCAATAGAAAAAAGTATTAAAAATAAAATAGATAAGAACCACATTAAATATATAACACATATAAAATTTTGCATAATGTATTTTTACACTGATGGAGCATATTATACACTCTCTTGTTACTGCACAGCCAACTGGGATTTCACAATAGGAAGGTATGCAAAACCGATTTGCCTGGGTCTTACTCGTATTTAATAGAGCACAGTGTCCTTGTTCTGTAGGTTTGAACTTACTTGTACATTTTTAAGTAGGTGGTTGTCCACGGGCCTGAAGTCACAAAAGTTCAGTGCAGAACAGCAACCTTTCATTTCCACAACATATTTACAACAAGTTCAAATACATGGGGAGCCTCTGCAAACTCAGGAAACACTTTAATTAAACTGAGACAGCAGGAGAGCTTTTATTTAGAGAATTGCACAAAAATGAGTTGCCCACAAGGGTAAATTAAAACATTGGTAATCTCAGTATATTCAGCCTATATTTTAATAGAATAAATGGTTTTTAAAAACCATTTTAAGAGGAATTCAAAATATTCAAAATGGAAAATTTGAATTAGGAAATTACAAAACCCAGAAATATCTCTATAGAATTCTGAGATGTTTAGAGAAGTAAGTTGACACTTCTAATTCTTTGAACCTTTGAATCCATATTTTCATTGAGTAGTGGTTTATTCATATTATTATTCAGGGTCTCACCAAATAGGTTGGCCTACTCCAAACTCAAGCAACATGTAAAGTAGAAGTCATGTAACAACACACATAGTAGAAGTTCATGTAATCCTCATCCTCTGCAGTTGAATATATTGACAAGAACATTTCAGGGGAGGGGCGCCTGGGTGGCTCAGTTGGTTAAGCCACTGCCTTCGGCTCAGGTGATCCTGGAGTCCCGGGATCGAGTCCCACATCGGGCTCCCTGCTGAGCAGGGAGTTTGCTTCTCCCTCTGACCCTACCCCCTCTCATGCTCTCTCTCTCTCTTTCATTCTCTCTCTCAGATAAAAAAATAAAATTAAAAAAAAAAAGAAGAACATTTCAGGGGATGTAGTACACTGGTGGAATTGGGTGAATCCTTATGGGTTTTCTTAGACAAACACATTTTGTGAGCAATCACAATGAGAAGGTAGGACTTCTTCATTTAGTAGGTTTAAGTGATTATTTTCCTCATAGAAATTTACCCTTGGTGCTTCTCTGAACTATAAAAAATATTTAATATTGTTTGTATATTTGGAGTATAATCACTTGTTTCATATAGATGTTGTTTGGCAGTGTGCTTGAAGGCAAAATTCCCAAAGAAAAGATGGAAAGTATTTCAGGAGAACATAATTTATTTTTTTAAAAAAAGCTTTGTTGAGGTATGATTGACATACAATAAATTGCACATATTGAAATTCATTAAGTTTTGACATATGTATAAATCCATGAAACCAGCACCAGCATCAAGATAATGAACACATTCATCACTTCCAAGAGTTTTGCCATGTCTCTTGGTAATTCCTCCTTCCTGCTCTTCCTTTTTGGATATGGATTTTGTATTCTGAAGTCTTTGTAAACTTACTAGTTTTAGTAGCTATTTTTAAAAAAGATTTCATCAGATTTTCTAAATGCAATTTTAGGTAGAAATGATGAGAGCACATATCCTTGCCTTTTTTCAGATCTAAGGGAAAAAAGCATTTAGTCTAAATATTTATGACATTAGCTGTAGGTTTTGGATAAATGCCCTTTATTAGGTTGAGGGCATGCCCTCTATTCCTACTACATTGGGAGTTTGCATCAGGAATGGATGTTGGGTTTTGTCAAATGTTTTCTTCTACATCTATGGAGATGAGCATATGGCTTTTCTTACTTAGTTTTCTAATATAGTGACATACATTGATTTTCCGATGTTAAACCAACCTTGCATTCCTGAGATAAACCTTACTTGGTCAAGATGTGTTATCCTTTTGGTATATTTACGTCATCCTTATCTTTGTCTCTTGGTATGTAACATTTCTTTTTTTTTTGGCTGCCTTTAACATTTTCTCTTTATCAGTGATTTTGAGTAATTTGATTATCCTATACTGTGATGTCATTTGCCCCTTATTTATTGGGGTTGGGTTCTTTGAGCTACTCAGATCTGCCAGTCTTTGTCAAATTTGGGGAATTTTCAGGTGTTACCACTTGAACAGTTTTTTTTCTGTCTCCCCCTTTCTCCTCCCTCTGAGCACTTCCCTCACACATATATGAGGCCCTTTGAGGATGTTGCACAGCTTACTGATGTTCTGCTTTACTGTCATCATTCTCTTTTTTATCTCTGTTTCATTTTGCATCATCTCTTGCTATGTGTCCACGTTTACTTTTTTTTCCTGCATATCGAATCTGCTATTAATCTCATTCTGTGTAATTTTCTTCTCACACATTGTAGCTTTCATCTCTAGATATTTTTTCACACACACATACTGAGCAGTACTCAGCTAAAATCTCATGTGGAATCTTCTGTGTATTTCTTGGGTCCTCTCTACATTCAGTTCTCCCTTCTCTGGTCCTCTGTTCAGTGAACTTTATTTACATTGTTCTCCCAAGACTCTCATCACTGTCTTCTCAACTCAGAGAGTCTACTGGTCTCATCCTACATTCTCTCTCCCATACACCATGGACTGGAAACTCCCCAGGCAGTTAGCTGGGACAATCATAGAACTAACCTTGTTTTTTTCCTATCTCTTGGGGATCACTGTCCTTTATTGACTGATACTCAGTTTCTTGAAATATGTTTTATAGATAGTGTCTGTTTCTTGGTTGTTTCAGGTGGCAGCATAAATCTGGTCCCTTTTACTCCATCTTGACCAGAAATGGAGTCCAAATCATTTAGTTTTAATTTCCTTTCAGACAGGCCAGTTTTTGTCTGTCCAGGTAATTAGCCACACTAACTCTTTTGGTTAAATTCTAAATCTCTGGGCGCCTGGGTGGCTCAGTTGGTTGAATGACTGCCTTCGGCTCAGGTCATGATCCTGGAGTCCTGGGATCAAGTCCCACATCGGGCTTCCTGCTCAGCGGGGAGTCTGCTTCTCCCTCTGACCCTCTTCCCTCTCGTGCTCTCTATCTCTCATTCTCTCTCTCTCAAATAAATAAATAAAATCTTAAAAAAATAAATTGTAAAAAAAATAAAAAATAAACTCTAAATCTTTAATAGAGTGGTTAAATTTCAGCACTTTGAGTAAAATTTCAAATGCTTCTCCCAACACAAACTGCTGCCCTTTTAAAGTGATATGTGGGGATTCTGCACATGATTTATTACCATCCACACTATAGGTGCAGCTTGCTTAAAAATAAATTGGATATATGAGGATATTGAATTTAAAGAGTTACTTTAAAATTTCCTCATTTTTCATAAAGATTTGCCATTCAATTCCTGCCTTCCAACTGTAGTTTCTTTGCTTTTAAAAAATTTACACTCAGTTTTTGTTACAAATACTTCATTTTAAGAAGATATAAAATTTAATTTGCAAAAATTTCTCAGTAACATATCTGCTAAGAAGCCACAGTAGTTCAAGGGCAAAATTGGGAAGCTCTTGGCAGACAACATGAAATCACTGGGCTGATGATGTGTGCTGGATTGTGAACTGGAGTTCTGCCAACATGTCTTCCAACCATGAGAAGTCTTTCCAAGGAAAATGACCCTGGCAACCATAGAGAGTGATCCTTGTTTGCACACCTGGTAAGGTGGTGGGTTTTTTGCAGAAGAGGTTAGTTCATCCAATGTGCACAGAACATTTGGAGGTGAGACAATTAAGAGAAAACTATGTCTGATCAATTTATCTAGTCCTTTTAGAAAATAAAAGGGAAAGAAAGAATTTGGTAATCTGGGTTCCTTGGAATTTTAAAAATCTGTAAAAGAATGATGTAACCTTTCAGGTCAGAATGATGGAGAGGGGCACAAGGGAGCCTTCTGGAGAGCTAGAAATATTCTAGATTTTGTTCTGGGGAGTGGTTATAAAGGTGCATGCATACAAATTAGTTGAGATTTAAGATTTATGAACGTTACCATGTTCATGTCATTGCTAAAAACATATTTTCTAAAAGGGAGGTGAATCTTAAGATTATAGGGTGTGTTGACCCTGGAAAAGTATTTGAATATTCACAAGGCACCTATCACATTTTATATTTTTTAAAAGGCTGTCATTTAGAAAGATAATGTCAAACAGATATTATGTCTGTAATTAGTGAGGATACTAAAATCAAGCAAAATCAGTGGTGCTGGGTGGCTCAGTCATTAAGCATCTGCCTTTGGCTCAGGTCATGATCCCAGGGTCCTGGGATTGAGCCCCACGTCATGGGCTCCCTGCTCCATGGGAAGCCTCCTTCTCCTTCTCCCACTCCCCCTGCTTGTGTTCCCTCTCTCGCTGTGTCCCTCTCTGTCAAATACATAAATAAAATCTTAAAAAATGAATCAAGCAAAGGTCTTGAAAAGTTGAAATAAAATGGTTTTAGTAACAAATGGGAGAATTAACTATGTATTAAATGGTAAAATTATTTTATCTTTAAGTAGTACCAGTAAGTATATAACAGCTAAGTAGTGAGTACATACATTCTGTTAAGGAATCATTAAGTAGGACTTGGGATTCAGGAAGGTCTTGCTTAATGTTTGAGGTTGACATCATATGGGACAGTTAGGTTTTCCATCTAAATATCCCTTATTGCCATGATCAGAGAGGGTATATAGCTAGGGCCAGCAAACTATGCCTCATAGCAAATCTAGAATACCACCTGTTTGTGTCCCCCCAAAATTTATAAGTTGAATCCTAACCCCCAAAGGTAATGCTATTAAAAGGTGGGGACTTTGGGAGGTGATTAGGTCATGAGAGCAGAGCCTTCTTGAATGGTGTTCATGCTCTTATAAAAGGAGATCCAGAAAGGTCCTTTATCCCTTCCATCATGTGAAGATACAGCAAGAGTTGCCAAATATGAACTATGAAGAAAGCCCTTACTAGAATACAACTATGCAGTTACCTTGATCTCAGACTTCCAGCTTCCATAAATAAATGTGAGAAATAAATGTTTGTTGTTTATAAACTACTCAGTCTGTGGTATTTTGTTATAGCAGCCTAAATACACTGAGATATCATTTATTTTTATAAACTAAATTTTATAGCAACACTTCCACATTCCATTTATTTAGTATTGTCTTTGGCTACATTCACAGTACAAGAGCCATGTTGAATGATCAGGCAAAGACCACATGGTCTGCAAAGCTTAAAATAGTACCTATCTGGTCCTTTGTTGAAAAAGTTTGCTAATCCCTGGTCTATAAAAAGCATCACCCATAATTACCACCCTCTATAACTCTTATTTTGTGTACACAGTAAAATGCAATGTATTATGCTCATACCATGATGTAGGCATCTGTATGGGAGAGAGCAGGCTCACAAATATCCCAGTATTTATTTCTCATAGAAGTTCTGTGATATAAATGTGTTTTCTTTCTTAGTCAATTGAGCAAATGCATATTAGGGAAGGTAAATAAACAGTAACTTTCCTAAGCCCTCACATCTAAGAAGTGGCTAAATCCATACTTGAACTTATATCTGACTTGCCCTAACCCCTTTCCCATACAACACGGAATTCCCAATTCAGATTTGCAAAATATAAAACCTTAGACCAACAGTGAGGATGAGTATGGAAATGCTATGTGCTAATACCAGGTTATGTGCGATAAAGTGGCAACAGATAAGACTGTGAAACCAAGACTTGAGGAAATAAACCAAAGATAAGCTATTTTCTGAGTCTCTTGTCAGAGACACTGGAGTTGGGTTTTTCATGAAGGAAACTGATGTTTCTTAATCAGTTATCTTGGTAATCAATCACGCATGCAAAGCCTTCCCCTCACTTTTTCCACTGTGTATAAGATCTGTAAGAAGTAAGATCAGACTCTCTTTTAGTCACAGATTCATGAGGAGATTAATCTACGCATGGGCCTTTGTTTTTGTTTTGTGTAATTTTCTTCTTTTCTACATGCAAGCAGATCATTTTGTTTTGTGTAACATTCATATCTCTGATCTTCTCTGCCTCTGAATTAAAGGTTGGGACAGCTTGAGTGAAGTTGGGGAGCATGGACTCATGGAAAGAATGGGATGAGAGGTGAATGTCATTTAAAACAATACTAATCCCTGGCTCTTGGAGGGATAGAAGGGCAGACAGAATTCTAGAAATGTCCCAGGTCTTCTACCCTCTCACAGAAATTGGCTTTTAGTTTCTCTGCAGGTGCCAGGTACAGTAGGCATCAACAAAATCCTGGTGGCCCAGCACATGGTTCTTACTCATGGTTGAGGCTGAGGAACGCTGATCATTGCCTATACAGAATCTTATTGTTTTCTAAATAAAGGAACAATGCCCAAGTTTTTGCTATTTGGAAGCACTCTGATGAGCTGGGCTCTGGCCACACCAATTCAGGGCCCATTGAAATAATCTCAGTTCACAAATAATCTCAGTTCACAAATAATCTCAGTTCACACCCTTATCCAGGGTGTGTTGGGTTCTGCTCCTGAAACAGAAGGGGTTAATCTTGGGGAAAGAATAAAAATTTGGAGAGGTAGATTGTACTTATTTCTGAGGACTGCTATAACAAATTTCTATAACCTTGGTGGCTTAAAACAACAGAAATGTATTCTCACAGTTCTGGAAGCCAAAAGTATGAGATCAAGGTGTTGGCAGGGCCATCACCCTCCAGAGGTTCTAGGGGGAGATTCATTCCTTGCCTCTTCCAGCTTCTGGTGGTATTGGCATGCCTTGGTTTGAGGCCACATCACTCCAATCTCTGCCTCTGTGGTAACATTGCCTCCTCTTTTATGTGTCTCCTTCTCTGTATATCTGTCTCAAAACTTCTTCTGCCTTTCTCTTGTAAGAATACACGTGATTACATTTAGGGTCCATCCAGATAATGCAGGATGTGTTCCTACTCAATATCTGTAAGATAATCACACCTTCTGCTACATAATCTCAGGTTCTGGGGAGTTAAGATGTAGATATATCTTTTTTGGGAGCACCACTCAGCCCATTACACAGAATTTAAGAAAGAGTATATGAGAATCTTCCTTGCTCTGAAAATCAATTGCAGTCTTTGTTTATCTCTGACTCCAGGACCTAGAGAAGCCTCACATGGACCTGGTGAGTGTAGGCAATAATAAGCTGGTGCCTACCCAAGTTGAGATTTTATATGGAGCAGGTCTTGTGTTGTTGTTGCCAATTAGTCTGTGGTCATGCTCCTCTTCCGTTATCTTTAAACTTCAGGGACACTTTGTTAATAGTTACAGCCTGGCCTCTAGTGTATTCTGAGGAATCAGGATGGGGCTTGTGCCCACATGTGGGATAAAGAGATACAGTGATGGCTGTGTCTCAGACTTCCAGGGATAATCTCAACCAGCAGAGGTGACTGATATTAGAGTATGGGGTTATCCGACGAGGAGTCCTGGGAAAAGGGAAAGCCACTAGATGGCTAAATGAGAAAGAGTACAGGAACATGAAAACTTTGCGTGCCTATGGGGCAGTGTCATGGAAAACTCCACAAAGCAGCTAGGAGGCATTTTGAGGTGGCAGCAGAGTGTAGTCACTTTCCTGCAACATCCCAGCAGACTGGTAGGCTCAGCCCATGATAATCTTCTTGGCTTTACTCATGGGCCATTGAGTTATTGTTTATAAAGTAAGCAGAAGAAATATTGATATTTGGGGATGGAGTGATGATTTCCAATACAAGGGCAATTTTACCTCTGGTTCACTTTTACTAAGATATGTTGAATACATCAAGGTATCCATACTATTACTAGAGAATGGAGGCTTATGATTTGAAATAATGTAGCTTAATTTGTTTATCTATGGGATTTTGTTATGTGTCATTGGATCAACCATACACCTTCTATTTCCTTGTAGAAAAAAAAATATAATTTCACAATTGAGAGACATAGTCTTGAGGAGTATGGGCACATCATGCTGGCTGTTAATCCAGACCTACTGCAAGGCTGTCAAATACAAACAGTGAATGGTGTTGCTACAAGGAAATTGAAACAGAAAGAAGCCAAACTCCTTTTGTAAAATTTAAGAAAGATGAAAAAGCAATTTAAATCCAGAATTGACCCTGGTGAATAATTTGGCAAGATGTATTGGCTTCTTCTAGGTGTGGAGTTTATAGGCAGATTCAATGCAACAGGCAAGAAACGGACAGACAGTGGATGTGAAGCACAGGACAATGGGGCCCTTTGTTCAAATATTGCCATGAGGTGATTTTTCAGGTTTTTATGTCATACTGGAAGAAATAATGATGCAAGTTGGCAGTAGGATATGTCAGTATTTTCCATCTCCAAAATGTCACCAGCAGTTAGGAAATGGCAATTACAGTCACAAATCTCATGGACACTATTTATATTTAAATAGAGGGAAATTTGAAAATGCATTGCATATTGTAAATCTCTATTGCTGAGTTAACTCGGGAGTATGAGAATCCTAAAACTGGTACTTATTTTAAAAGGTGTCCAAATCAACATGTGCAATAGTATGTAAATGGCGAGGGAATGCCACCGATATTTGGAGGGGGTGGTAATGGGGAAGTGTATTGCATGATCTGGATGTTGAGAATTATACTTCCATAGCCACCCCTGGTAGGGTTTATGTAAGCATCCCTTACCAACCTAGGTGACAATAATTCAGAACAACAAGGGAAAGGTTGTACAAAGAGTTTTAACATTTACTAATCAACTGTTGTGTGCCAGGCACGTGCTAAGAACTGTCAGGTGTGATATTTAATTTATTTCTCTCAATATCAATGTTAGGCATAATTACTGCATATTTTATAGATTAAGATATAAGGAGAAGAGAGATGAAAAATTTGAACAAGTTCAAACAGCCAGTAAACACAGAATCAGACTTAAATTTGAGTCTTTCTGAGTATTGATCTTTCAATAACCTGATACCTCCGAAACGAGTAGAACACTTACTAGTCGAGTAAGTGAGTAAAATTTTAATTTAAGATGGATGCTTCCTTATAAATATTCTTAAAATCCTCTCATATAAACTCCTTAAGGTGGTAAACCTATAAGGACTTCCTTACACTCAGCTGGCTATTAGTTTATTGCTTTGGTGTCATTGTTAAGCAGTTAAATCACTGGTTCCCATGGTTTTTAATGGTGTAACCCTATTAGTAAAAATTTTGTTATTATGTACATATCTTTATATATTATACTATACTATAGTATGCTTATAATACTATAAATATATGACCTGCTACAATAAGGTAGATTGTATTATAAAGCTAAAACAAAATAGAAATGTAAAAACTGAGGAAAAAATGGTATAAATATTTTAAACCATTATTGTAATCTTTTCTATGCTGTTTTATTATGTATTGTTGTTGTATCATTATATGTTATTTGTTTTGTTTATGAATAGTGCACACATACAATATTCTTAGTAATCATAAGATTGAGTTATTTTTATTTATTTTATCATTATTTTTAAAACTTGCCTTAAAACTTATAATAGCACAATTTTAAAGTTTTAGCCTCAATTCAGTATATAATTTTATTTATATAAGTACATTTTTGAATACTTTTAAAACCTGAAGTATAATTAACATACAATGTTATATTACTTTCAGGTATACAGCATATTGATTTGATAATTCTCTACATTACTCAATGCTCGTCACATAAGTAGTCACCATCTGTCACCATACAATGTAATTTATTGACTATATTCCTTATGCTGTACTTTTCATCTCTGTGACTTATTTATAACTGAAAGTTGGTACCTATTAATCCTCTTTATCTATTTCACCCATCTCCCTACCCATTTCCCCACTGACAACCACCACTTTGTTCTCTGTATTTAAGAGTCTGTTTTTTTGATTATTTGTTTCATTATTCATTTTTTTTCGTTTTTTAGATTCCACATGTAAGTGAAATCAAAAGGTTTTGGTCTTTCTGTGTCTGACATATTTCACTTAGCATAATACCCTCTAGGTCTATCCATGTTGTTGCAAATGGCAAGATCACACTCTTTTTTATGGCTGAGTAATATTCCATTATATATACACACACACCACATCTTCATCCATTTATCTCTTGATGGACACTTGAGTTTGTTCCATATTTTGGCTATTGTAAATAACACTTCAATAAACATAGGAGCACATATATCTTTCTGATTAGTGTTTTCATTTTCTGTGGGTAAATACTCAGTAGTGGAATTACTGGATCATATGGTATTTTTATTTTTAACTTTTTGAGGAACTTTCATACTGTTTTCCATAGTGGTTGAACCAATTTACGTTTTGAATACTCTTTGAAGTATACCATACATTAAGGAACATGAACAAGCTGTATATGTATAATTTGATGAATTATTACAAAGTGAATATAGCCAGGCCAAAAAGGTAGAATGACCCTATATCTCATAAGTTACTTTTCTGATCCCTATAGTAACTATACCTTCAGTCTCTCCTAAAGGGATATCTTCTATTAGTGTTTTCAACCTTTACATAAAGGGATAACGTAGCATGTTCTCTGTCATGAGTGGTTTCTTTTATTCAACTTCATGTTTGATTCATCCAGGTTGTTGCAAGTAATGATAGTTCATTCATTTTCATTGATGGGCAGTGCTTATTTGTGTGGGTATAAGTGAAGTTATTGATTCATTTTAATATGGATAGGCATTTGGCTTGCTTCAAATTTGTGGGTATTACAAACACTGGTACTATAATCACTTTTTTACATATTCTTTGTTGCACATATATCTACATTTCTTTTTTTAAAGATTTTTTTTATTTATTTGACAGAGAGATAGAGAGAGAGCACAAGTAGGCAGAGCAGCTGGCAGAGGGAGAGGGAGAAGCAGGTTCCCCACTGAGCAGGGAGCCCGATGTGGGACTCGATCCCAGGACAACCCTGGGATCATGACCTGAGCTGAAGGCAGATGCTTAACTGGCTGAGCCACCCAGGCTCCCCTATCTACATTTCTGTTGAGTTCTAGGACTATGATTGTTAGGTGATATGGTCAATAAATGTTTAGTTTTATGGGAAACTGCCAAAAAGTTTTGCAAAGTGGTTGTACCATTTTACATTTCCACCAGTAATGTGTGAGAGATGCTCTGTATATATACAACTCTTGAGATAGTCATTCTGGCTAATTTTAGGCAGTCTAGTGGGTATGTAATAATAGGTATCTCAATGTGGTTTTGATTTGCATTTCTACAACTAACACAGTTTTGCACCTTTTATATATGTTTAATGACCCTTTGGATAGTCTCTTTATTTTTTTCTTTTTTGGATAGTCTCTTTTTGAGAAACAGCCATGTAGGAACTTTCCCCATTTTTCCATTGGATTATTTGTCCTTTTTAAAAATATATTGATTTGTAAGAATATTTATATTCTCTAAATACAAGTCCTTCGTGGATACAAGTTATTTATTTTACAAATATCTTTATCCATTCTCTGGTTTGCCTCTTTATTCCCATAACTGTGTGTTTTGAAGAACAGAAGTTTCTAATTTCAATTAACTTCAATTTTACCCATCTATTTCTTGGTGGTTAGTGATAATCAAGTCTTATTTATTTGTCTCTTTCTGGTTACTGCTTTTTGCTTAAGTAATTTTTTCCTACTCCAGTCACATGAAGGTATTTTCTTATATATGAGAAGGTTTTTGTTAACCATTTATGTTTTGTTCTACCATCATGCTCAGCCTGGAATTGATTTTCTAGAGATGATAATACGTGAAAGTTTGCATTTCTCTATGTGGATATATATTTGACCCAGAACCACTAATTGAAAAAGCAGCCTTTAGCTATTACTCTATCTAGTATCACTTCTGTTATAAATCAGCTGTCATGCTTGGGTCTGTTTTTGGACTCTATATTGTGTTCCATTGATCTATTTATCTATCCTTCAGACAGTCCTACACTGATTTATTTACTCAGGTTTTATCTTGATAAAGGGTAGTCTAAGTCATCGTACCTAGGACTTTGATCTTCCAGATTGTTAGCCTTTCTTGTCCCCATTCACTTGCCTGTATTCACATATAAATTTTATTATCAGCTTGTTAATTTCCACTAAAAATGTGGCAGTTTTTAAAGGGATTTCATTGGACCTATACATTAATTTGAGGATTACTAACATCTTAAGTATGTTGAGCCTTTCAAGATAGGAAAATAGTAAATTTATTTTTAAAGGACTTCTTTGGTTTCTTTAGATTTTCTTTTTCTCTGTAGAGGTTTCAAAATTCTTCATTAGATTTTTAATAGATATTTGATTTTTATCATGCTATTATAAATGGTATCCTTTTTTCTAACTGATTAGGTTTCAGCATTTATTAGCACTCTGGTAAAAACACCAGTGCTTTTGAATAGCAACAGCAAAAAGGTATATCCTACTTGAATAAAACCTTAAATAAATCAGAGTGTAAACAGTGTTCACAGAATCAAATCTTATGATCTTCTCCAACATAGAGAGGCTAATCTAGCAGGAATTATGATGATGCAGGATCTTCAATGTCTAAGTGAAAGATATCAGTTTTAAAAAGAACATTTTCTAATTATTTCTTGATAGAATATAGGATTGAGATGATTCTCTAATTGACCTTGTGTCCAGTGCCCTCATTATTTTTATTTATCAATATGAATATTTTTTACTTTTGGATTTTCTACATGAACAATTATTTCATCTGCATATAATGAAAATTTTATTCTTCCATTTTTTTATAAGATATTTATTTATTTATTTATTTGACAGAGAGACAGAGAGAGAACACAGCAGGCAGAGCAGCAGGCAGGGGGAGAGGGAGAAGCAGGCTCTTGCTGAGCAGGGAACCCGATGCAGGGCTCGATCCCAGGACCCTGGGATCATGACCCAAGCCGAAGGCAGCCACTTAACTGACTGAGCCACCCAGGTGCCCCTTTATTCTTCCATTTTCTATTTTTTCACCTCTTATTTTATAATCTTCCTTTACTGCACTTGATGTGTCTCCAGTACAATAATGATTGGAAATATGATAGCAGGTATCTTTGTCTTCTTCCCAAGATCATAGGAAAAGCTTGTTTACATGCCCTTTATCTAAGAAAGTTACTGTCTATGAGTTTTTATTGTGAGTATTGAGTTTTTTACAATGCTTTATCCTTTATTCTCTCCATGTGGTGAATGATACTGAATGAGATGTGAATGTGTACCATCCATGCTGTCTTGGACAATCTCCATTTTGTCATGATATATTATTATTCCTGTAATTATAAATTGCTGAGTTTTGGTTGTTACTGTTTTGTTTAGGTTTGCATCAGTGTTCACAAGGGAAATTAGCTTATAACTTTTCTTTCTTATAATATCCTTAATAGGTTTTGGTATGAAGGTTATCCAGGTTGTTTTAAAAGAGGCCAGGTGATGTTCCTCTCTTTCTGTTATCTAGAGTAATTTGTATATTGAGCTTACTTTTTCCTAAAACATTTGGTAGAAATCATGGTAAAGTAATTTGGAGTCTGAAGTTTTTTGTTGTTTGTTTGTGGAAGGGTTCTTAATTACATATTTACATTTTAAATAACTATCAGACTCATTGAATTTTCTATTTTTTCTTGATACAGATTTAGTAAGATTATTTTTTCTGATTGTATCTAAATTTTCAAAGATTTTTACCACAAAGATTTTCATAATAGTCTTTTATTATTATTTTTTTTTACTTATAGTGTTTTCCTGGTCTTCACTCTATATATTGGTGCTTTAAGCCTATTTTTTAGTTTCTTTATCTGTCTTGCCAGGGGTTTATTAATTTCATGTTCTTTTTTTTAAAAAAAAGCAAATTTTGGCTTGGTTAATCCATTCTATATTATATTTACTTCTGATTTCATTAATTTCTTCCTTAACCTTTTTATTTCCTTTTCTTTTTAATTTGCTATTTTTTTTAATATTTTATTTTTATTGAAGTATAATTAACATACAGTGTTGTATTCATTTCAGGTATACAATATAATTTTTCAACAATTTTTTATATTACTCAGTGCTCATCAAGTTAAGTGTACTCTTAATTCCTTTATTTCACTCATCCCCCTGCTCAACTCCTCTTTGGCGACCACTACTTTGTTTTCTATTTTAGAGTCTGGTTTTTTTGTTTGTCTCCTTTTTTCTTTGTTTATTCATTTGTTTTGTTTCTTAAATTCCACATATGAGTACAATCATATTGTATTTGTCTTTCTCTGGCTTATTTCATTTAGCATTATACTCTGTAGATCTACCCGTGTTGTTGTAAATGGTAAGATTTCTTTCTTTTCTATGGCTAATATTCCATTGTATACTATATGCCAATCTTCTTTGTCCATTCATCTATCATTGGACACTTGGGTTGCTGCCATATCTTAGCTATTGTAAGTAATGCTGCAATAAACATAGGGGTTCATAAACCTTTTTGAATTAGTGTTTTCTTTACCCAGTAGTGGAATTACTGGGTAATATGGTAATTCTATTTTTAATTTTTTGAGGAACCCCTACACTGTTTTCCATAGTGGCTGTACCAATTACATCCCCACTGAATTCCTTTTTAACTTCTTGATAATTGATATTCAGGTTTTCTTCTCTTCTGTGTATATATGCTATAAATTTCCCTCTTATCATAGTTTGAGCTATGTTCCACAAGGTTTGATTTGTCTTATTTTTATTATCATTCATTTCAAAATACTTTGTTTTTCATTTGCCTTTTGATGACTTAGGAGTCCAGTATTTAATATCCACACATCAATTTCAACAGCAGACTATATGAAGCAAAAGAAGGATCAGTTTATCCAAAGACAAAGCACTGGAACTCAGTCAGTCAGAGCTGCACAAAGAAATGAGAATTTAAAAAAGCGAGGATAGTTTAAGGGACTTAGAGGACAACAAACAGACTAACTTTGCATCAGAGAACTCACAGAAGAAGAGAAAGAGCAGAAAACTTATTTGAAGAAATAATGGCTGAAAACTTCCCTAACCTGGGGAAGGAAACAGGCATCCAGATCAGCCTAGAGAGTTCCAAATAAGAGGAACCCAAAGAGACCCACAACAAGACACATTATAATTAAAATGTCAAAGCTTAAAGACAAAGAAGTAAAAGCAAGAGAAAAACAGTTGATTGTATGCAAAGGAATTGCCATAAGACTAGCAGCAGATTTTTCAACAGAAACTTTGCAGGTCAGAAGGTTATAGTACAATATATTCAAAGCGTTGAAAGAAACCTCCAACCAAGAATATTCTACTCCACACCATTATCATGCAAATTGAAGGAGAGAGAGTTTTCCTGATAAAAGCTAAAGGATTTCATCATCACTAAACTGTCTTACAAGAAATGTTAAAGGGACATCTTTAAACTGGAAAGGGTGCTAATTAGTAATGAGAACATATAAGAAAGAGTAAATCTCACTGGAAAGGTAAATATAGGTAGTGAAAGTATTGGATTAATTGCTTAGAAAGCTTGTATGAAGGCTAACATTTATAAATTATGAGATATTGCAGAAAAATCCAAAATCCTATTTTTCTAGAAAAATCGGAAATCCTGACAGCAGTAGACCAACATTCCTACACAGAAACAATGGCTGTGCTATTTAATAAAGCTGATTTTCCCATTTTTAGATCTGGCCTATGATCTGCACGTTGCCACCTGGCCCAATTCTTTTGGAAAACTGACCTGAATGTTTTTGAGTTTGAGATCCTTGAAAAAAACCTGACAGTAAACTCTCATTGCTCTGAGAGCAAGTACTTTATCTGAATTGTGGTGAAATCACAGCATGCTGCAGAATATTTAGACCATATTTCGTGACTAAATTGATGTCAGCGAAATAGTTAAGTTAAAGCTTTAAAAAATTATCAGTATACATACCAGACTTGATTGTTCAGAATAAAGCTGATTTATTTTAATTAATGCCTGAAATCCTAGATGCCCCCGTACTTCAATTTATCCAATAATTTCTTCTTAAATCAAACTTGAAAAAAATAATTATAGGTGTTAACCAGTAGCAAAACTGACTGTGAATAAAATTGCTTTCTTTTGTTTGGTGGAGGAAGGTAATTAGCAGGAAATGGCCAACCGATGAGATGTAGGAAGAGGAAGCTGGGAGCAGGAAGAATTACAGGGAAGCGAAGACACTGGGATCACTAAGAATCAATTTCATTACAAATCTCAGCAATTGCTGGGAAGACTTTCCTGGGATAAGCAGTTAAAGCAGGTCATGCATATAAAAAGGAAATGCTTTGTTTAGTAAAATTGGAAGAATTGAAAACCATACAGATTTTTATGGTCAGTACCTTGCTAATTAGTGAACACCTTACAATTTAATATAAGGCTTTTTAAAGCCCTTGAGCTTGTTATTTAATTCAGAAGTGATTGAAAACTGCTGGGACTCTTCACAGGCCATCAGCACAGATGCCTCAGGCCCACAGCTTAGCCAGGCAGAAATAAACAAGACGTTTGTGTCCAGAAGTTTGACTTTTCACTCTCTGTATTGGATGAACCTGAGAGCAAATGCTCCTTTACAAGAGTCTGACCTCAGAAGACTCTGGAACATCTGGAGTCTGGGAAGGACTAACAGGATTTGTATATACTGATAGGAAAGGGCCACTCAGCACCTGGTGATAACACTGCATTCAATCAAGGGAAATTAAATTCTAACAGGATTAAAGGAGTCAGCACTTAATACATAGGAGCAAGATTTCCCCCAAGCCGACAGACATGCACATTGAAAGCCTATCTTCTATGGGAGAAACTGCTAAGAACATGACACAATGCATTAAGGAAGGAGGCAGCTTAAAATATGTGCAGAAATTCCAGCTTTTCATTCTGGTATGGCAATAGAGATTAGGTCTGAATCTCCTAAGATTTATTGCCCTGTTTTCTAGTAGTGAATGCAAAAACATGCATTAATATAACACTGTGGAATCCACCCAAATAAACTAAAATTATATATCAAGTTTTTAGTGTGACACACTAAAACACATGTGCACACACATACAGAAACTGAAACAATAAAGGGAATGTCCTAAAATAGAAGAAAATCATGAATACTGTTCATTATCCCAAACCAAGGCTCTTTAGTACTTTGTTGTTGGGCCTCGGAAATCTAGCTGTTCCTACTTGATGTATCTGTGCTTCCCAATTTGCAATTTTTCTAAAAATTCAAAGATGTCCACAGTTTATGCAAATCAAGGATCAACACTTCCCTTACAGCAGTTACAAGGGACTTGTAACCCTGAGAAGAAATATACCATTCCTTTATAGGCATTGTCACTTTATCATCTTGCTTCCGGCCATAATTCAATTTTAGACAAAGCACCCTGCTTCTTCGTGGTTGCTTCTTTCTCCTTGTAAAAATTGATTCAAGGCAATTTGATGCTCCAGCTATTCAAAAAGCAAGCAAAGATTGGTGAGGGGCCCAGGCTAAAGGACAAGCTTGTCCTTCAGATAGGTCATGCCTCAGCTGAAACTTGCCTTTCCCGGGGGACAATGGTTCCCTGTCAGTCCTCTCTCAAACAGTCTTGTTGTTTTGCTCTTATCCTTCATTTCTGAGTCAGGGAGAGAAATTAGTTTCTGTGGTAGGTTGATTGCATTAATACCCACCCCCCCCCAACACACACACTTCACCCTTACAAGTATCTTCACCCTGGGCGCCTGGGTGGCTCAGTTGGTTAAGCGACTGCCTTCAGCTCAGATCATGATCTTGGAGTCCCAGGATCAAGTCCCACATCGGGCTCCCTGCTCAGCGGGGGGTCTGCTTCTCCCTCTGACCCTCTTCCCTCTCGTGCTCTCTCTCATTCTCTCTCTCTCAAATAAATAAATAAAATCTTTAAAAAAAAAAAAAGTATCTTCACCCTCTGCCTTATAGCATTATAATGCCTTCCTAGTTAGACTCCAAACTCAGATTGCAGGACATTTTAAAAGGACAATGGGTTGTTAATAAGGGTGATGCAAGAAGAGGCTTAAAGTGTGCTTTCATGTTGGGGTTGCTTTCCTTGCGCTCTGTCATGTCTGTGTGAAGGCAAGGCAAGCCTGCTGGAGGATGAAAGACATGTAGAGTAGAGCCAAGTCAATCCAGCTGAGCCCATCTGAAATCAGCTAATAGCCAGTGACTTCCACTTATGTGATACACCCAACCAAGACTAGAAGACTTCTTTTACAACCTATAAGCATGAAGTCTTTGTTTTGCTGTGGATAATGCTTACTTTCCCCCATTGGCCCAGACCTTGAGAACCATAACTATGGTTTGAATAACCTTCCTAATAGGAGAGAATACTCCCCGGGTGAGGGCGGAGAGCAGGGGGAGCATCTCTCAAAGTCCTCTTTAGTTATACCTGGGCAATTTCCTTGCTACATTGCTAAATGCAAAAAAAAAAAAAAGTGATTAAGTAATTAAGTACTCACCCTGCTTAGATTAGTCTCCATTGGGTTGTATTGTTAAATGTGTTGTCAGATTTGATAAAGCCATTTTTGTTTCTCTTTGGAGGATTTTTCTTCATAAGAATTAAGATGATACAAGAAATGCAGTGTATATTTAGGGCTGTGTCCACACAAATTGATCTAAAAGAATCGGGTTGGAGATAAAATTAACTTCTTTTAAAGCTGCTGATTGATCTTTATGGTAATAATCAATTGTGTGGTAGAATCCAATCTATTATTTTTATAAGATAGCACCCTCTGTGTCTTTACTTGTATTATATAAAATAAGAGCTCTAGTTGGAAGGTTGAATTTTATTGATAATTTTCCAACACTTGCAATAAAGTCAGGTTGTATTTAAAAAGTATCCATCTGCATCCTTTTTATAAGAGATACACCCAACACACATGGGCATGGAAAATTTGAATGAAAAGTATGGGGGAAATACACAAGACAATTATGAAGCAAAACAAGTCTGGTATAATTATATTAAAATAAGTTAAAAAAAGACTTTAAGACAAAAATAAGGTTGGACTAGAAAGGGTCTTTATAATGATCAAAATGTTTTTAAACAAGAAAATATAAACTCCTAACCTTGTATGCACCTAATAAAATAGCCCCCACAAAAATGTATTCCTAATAATTTGAAGACTTAAATTTAAAAGTCAAACAAAAATGTTTAGAAGAATATATAACTTTGGAGAAGGAAGCCTTTCTTAAATATGTCAAAAATGTTAAACACAAAAAAACAAGATGAGTACATTTGACCAAATTCAAATTAAGAACTGGTTCTCAGAGATACCATAGGGAAAATGAGAAGACTCCTGACAAACTGGAAAGAGATATTTGCAACATGTATCAAATCTAGTCCATCCATCAAAGGACAGGACAACGAATTGTGATGCAGTTGACCCTTCAACAAAGTGGGGATTAAGGACACTGACCTCTGCGCTGTAAAATATCTGTGCATAATGTTTGACTCCCCCAAAACTTAACTACTGATAGCCTGTCGACTGAAAGTCTTTTTTTTTTTTTTTAAGATTTTATTTATTTGAGAGAGAATGAGATAGAGAGAGAGCATAAGAAGGGGGAGGGTCAGAGGGAGAAGCAGACTCCCCGCTGAGCAGGGAGCCCGATGCGGAACTCGATCCCGGGACTCCAGGATCATGACCTGAGCTGAAGGCAGTCGCTTAACCAACTGAGCCACCTGGGTGCCCTCGACTGAAAGTCTTAATGGTAACATAAACAGTCAGTTAACACGTATTTTGTATGTTATATGTATTACATACTGCATTCTTACAGTAAAGTAGCTAGAGAAAGGAAAATGTTAATATGAAAATCCTAAGGAAGAGAAGATAAATTTATAGTACCGTGGTGCATATGTAAGTGGCTCCGTGCAGTACTAACCTATGTGGTTCAAGTCAACTTATTTTTGCACAAATAGAATATTAATGAGACTGTAGTGAAAATGATGAAGTCCAGCTCTTATGACGAATGAATTTAAGAATAAGAATACTGAATTTAAAAAACCAGTACCACAAAAACTAGATACAATGCGATGCCCTTTTAATAAAAACTAAACATGTATTGTTTAAAACTATACACACAAGAGACAAAGTAGTCATGAAAGTAGCAGAAAATGATAAAAACAAAAATTTAGAATAATTGTGACTTCAGGGGCTGAGGAGACACAGGGGTATAGGGTAGAGAAAGAGGAAACAAGAGAATGTATCAAAATTAATAATAATGGGGAAGTTCCAGGAGCTGTTAGGGCTATGCCACATGTTTGACACATAGGTTACATATATTCTTTTGCATGCGTCAAATATTACATATAAAAAAATAAAATGAATCCAGTCATCAGTTCTTTGCAAATTATCAGAAATAAAAAATGAATTCAGTTAATAGTTTTGTGTGCAAGCTTTATCTAAAAAGAAAACCATTAGAAAAATAGAGAGTGAGAGTGAGAGAGAGACAGAGAGCCGGAGACAGAAAGGAGAGAATATAGAGCACTTAACAAACACTAAAATTTTGGTATGGTAAATAGTGCTTTTTGGCATTATTTTTATCCCACCTGCTTTTCTAAAATGATAAGGGAGAGACTCTAGTTGGATTAGAAGCATTCTTGGCATTTGCTATTCTGAATGTATTTTCCATCTTGAAGTTATTGTGCGTGAAGCCAGGAGCAATTACTTTTCAAGTGGATACACTGTCACCACCTTTCAAGGTGTCATTGTCCTGCATTTCATCAGAACTACTTGAGCCAGCCAGAGGTTCATGTTTGCATGCCAGGCATTACAAAATAAATAGAGAATTGGAATTCTTTCCATCTATAAATCAAGGAAATGCAAAATTGAGTTCTGACTAAAGAGGCACTCCCCCTCTTTATGAGAAAACCATGTCTTCCAACTTTTTGGGTATGGTGCAAAGACTCATTTTAACGAGGGGCTTTTACTTCTTATTATTCTCAGAAGTTAGTGGAAGTTGGAATACCTTCTTTTCAAAAATGTTTTCTACTTTTCCAACTAAGGTTCTTTCTCTATAGAAACAACAGATTAACCAATTTGGAAGAACTTATTTTCTTTCCAGCAATACCGATGAATAGCCCATTGTCGGAAGCTTGATTTAACAGGTCTTATAGCAGATTGGTTGTACCTAGGAGAACAACCAGTAGGGACTGATGGCTTGTCAGCCAGGTGTTTTGCAGGAATGTGGGTGCCTGAGTGCTGACATGCAAAATTGCTTCGATTCATTTGCCCCAAAAAAATTCAAATGATTTTAGGGTAATTTACTTATTTAGAAACACTGTATCCTTTTTACCCCTCCTTCATCTTGACCCAAGTAAGTTTTGGCTTCAAGGGTATTTTTTTATTGTATATATTTAAAGTGTACAACTTGATGATTTGATATACATATACATTGTGAAATAAACATCACAGTTCAGCTAGTTAATGTATCTGTCACTTCACGTAGTTATTGTTGGGTTTTGGTTTTGGTTTGTGTTTTTGGAATAAACTGTCTCAGCAAATTTAGGCTATACATTAGATCTTCAGAACTCATTGATTTTGCAAAACTGAAACTTTACCAACATCTTTCTGTTTTCCCCTTCCTCCAGTCCCTGGTAATCACCATTCTACTTTCTGCTTCTGTGGGTCTGGCTGTTTTAGATTTCACATGTGAGTGAGGGCATATAGCATTTTCTTTCTGTGTCTGGCTTATTTCAATTAGCATGATGTCTTCCAGGTCTGTCTATGTCATCACAAATGGCACAATGCCCTTCTTGTTCAATATTCCATTGTATGTATATACCATGTTTTCTGTCTTTGTTCATCCATCAATGGACATTAGGTTGTTTCCATATCTTGGCTATTATGAAAAATGCTTCAATGAACATAGGACTGCAGGTATCTCTTTGAGATCCTGATTTCAATTTTTTTAGGTATGTACTCAGAAGTGGGATTATTGGGTCATATGGCAGTTCTATTTTTAATGTTTTGAGGAACCTCCATACTGTTTTCCATAATGGCTATACCAATTTACATTTCCACTAACACTCTAGCAGGATTCCCTTTTTTCCACATCCTGGCCAGCATTTATCTTTTGTGTTTTATTTTTAAGTAATAGGTATCCCAACAGGTGTGAGGTAGTATCATTGTGGATTTGATTTGCATTTCTCTGATGGTTAGTGATGTTGAACCCTTTCTCATATACCTTTTGGCCATTTATGTTTCTTCTTCAGAAAAATGTCCATTCAGGTCTTTTGCCCATTTTAATATCATTTGTTGTTGTTGTTATTATTATTATTATAATCGCTATTGAGTTATCTGAGCTTTTTATATAGTTTGGAAATTGACCCCTCATCCGATATGTGATTTGCAAGTATTTTCTCCCA
This sequence comes from Zalophus californianus, assembly GCF_009762305.2. Classification (NCBI taxonomy): domain Eukaryota; kingdom Metazoa; phylum Chordata; class Mammalia; order Carnivora; family Otariidae; genus Zalophus; species Zalophus californianus. Next base: position 102,168,095 of record NC_045602.1, on the reverse strand, counting down.
TTCCATAGGTTGCCTAGCATTTTACTGATTGTTTCCTTTGTTGTGGAGAAGATTTTTAGTTTGATATCGTCCCAGTCTTTATATTTGCTTTTGTTGCCTATTATTTTGGTATCATATCTAAAAATTCATTGCCAACACCAATGTCAAGACACTTTTCCAAGGGTATTTTTGGATGTATGACACTAAAAAGGATCTTCATTTTCCCTGAGAATGGCAAACTCCCTCCCAGTGACTCAAATTGAAAATTGGCTTCAATGTATCAGTCATTTTCCATAAGTGTTTAGTAGCTTCAAAGTGTTATGGTTCCATATCCTTTGTGGGTTTTATCTGGGGTTGCAGTGTTCACAATTGAATACATAAAGGAGATGATTCTTGAACCACACATAGACACTGAGTGAGTTAAGAATACATAACTGGCCTACTTTACACAGACACACATAACCCCCACACACACCATTTAATCTATTTAAAATCTGTTCCTAGCCTCTAAATTCCTCAGACCTTAGGGAAATAAAACGAAGGTCATAGCTATATAATTGCAAAGATCCAACTGTGTCTTATTAACCCAGTCACTTCATAAGATAATTCAGGGGCCATGTGTCCACAAAACCACAGTGTGTTTAAGATTTATAATTAAATTTTAAAAAATGAGAGCTCCTCTGGCCTGTCTTGTGTAAGGGTCCATGAAGTCTGTGGCTATCATACAGAATCTAATGGACACACTGCCTTTTTATATCAAGGCTTTTCTTTTTATTGTGATGCCAGTTTGTGGTAAAGGATGTGGCATTGCTTTCTAAATAGTCATTCCAGCTTAACATTCAAGAGATTAAAAAACAATGCTGAGAGTACATTTGAAGAAGTTCCCTGAATTTCTCTGGGTTCCTAGAAAAATCAATCTAAAAAGATAGACATTTTCTATCTATGAATATCTGTGATTTAAAAGTGCCCACCAGGGAACACTGTCTGTGTCAGTAAAGGGATGAGAGAATGTACTTGTCCAGGCTCTCTGAGAAACAAATGCCAAGCAATGATTAAACACAAAGGATTTTTTGTTGTTGTTGTTGTTAGGGAAAATACCTTTAAGGAAAAACGAGGAGGGAGCTGGGAATAGCTGGGCAAGCTGTCAGACCATAAAGCACATCTGACCTGGTGGGAAGGTGATAGTGTGATGAAAGTGGGATGAAAGCTTCCTAGCCCATTCTGCCATTTTAAGTTCCAGCAAGGCCAGTGGTGCATCCCTGAACCAAAAGCCAGCCACTGGAAAAGTTCTGTAACTCCCAGAAATGGACCTGCCTTAGCATAGTTCATGGCCTCATATGTCATTGGCCTCCATGTCAACTCAGACCTCAGTGACTGGACCCCTGGGATTTCTTTTTTTTAAAGATTTTATTTATTTATTTGAGAGAGAGAATGAGAGATAGAGAGCACGAGAGGGAAGAGGGTCAGAGGGAGAAGCAGACTCCCTGCTGAGCAGGGAGCCCGATGTGGGACTTGATCCCGGGACTCCAGGATCATGACCTGAGCCGAAGGCAGTTGCTTAACCAACTGAGCCACCCAGGCGCCCTGGACCCCTGGGATTTCAACCTTGTGCCATAAATTTCTTCACATGCCATAAACAAGACACAATAACTTAGATGATATTATAGAAGATGATTTCTTTATTAGTCAACTTGTTACTATAGAATGCTGCATAACAAACAACCCCGAGATCTGTGTATTTTTTGTTGAAAGATAGACATCAAATATGTATTGGGTAGTAAGGAACTGAGGGAAGTAGGCATTTAGTGTAAGGTTTCATGTTAATCGGACTCAGAGTTGGGCTCTGTGTAATGTTTGCTCTAGCTATAAGTACTAAAGATTTTAAATTCCTCTAGTGTCCTTGTGTTTTGTCTCCCCTGTTGACATTGGGTTTCTCTGAGTATTCTCTTCAGAGAGAGACTATGTCCTGCTATTTCAGCTGTAAACCAATGTGTTACTCTTGAGCCATGTTGATGTGGTAGTAAAGTGTGGCAAAGAGGAAGTGTTTTATAATACTATTATTAAATCTCAGTCTTTTAGTGGGTCTGTGACTTTAGGCTGTGACCCTCACAAGGGTTTCTCCAGTGGAATAACTTCTCCGCTACCCTGCTCCATACTCCCTTACCTGGCTACAGCATTCCCAGCTGATTTTCATGAAACTCTGTCCCATTGACTATGTTTTTCCTCTTTTATTTATTTTTTATTTTTTAAAGATTTTATTTATTTGTCAGAGAGACAGAGAATGAGCAGTGAGAAGGAGCAAAGGGAGAACGAGAGAGAAGCAGGCTTCCCACTGAGCAAGGAGCCTGATGTGGGGCTCGATCCCATCCCAGGACCCAGAGATCACGACCTGAGCCGAAGGCAGATGCTTAAGTGACTGAGCCACCCAGGTGCCCTTATTCTTCCTCTTTTAGGTGAGACAGGAAAACTAGCAGGGACTGGTGTGGGAGGAATACCCTTCTCCCAGATGGGATAATGCTCTGGCAAAGTCTTTTACTCTGGAACATAGGCCTCATTATGGAAAACATTCTGGGCATATCTCAAGATGATTATTTTCCCCGTTTCTGCTAGAGCCAGGAGAGGCTCTGTCTTAGCTCTTCACTCTGAGAACCCAGTGGGGCTCCTGGAGGTAAAGTCCACAGAAGTATGGGGGCTACCAAACACTGTAGCCTCCCTAGTTTCTCACTGCCATGCTTGTCTACACTTAGTCTCCAAGATTTTATGAAAATTAACATTTAACAGCTGTAATCAGTATATGACTCCAGTGGTTTTACGCCAGGCAAGCAGATCTCAGCTGTGACTCTCTGGGCTTGTCTGTTTCTGCAGCCTGCAAGGTGGAGGTTTATCCTGCAACCTCAGTTTTCTGATGGAAAAAGTCATTAATATTCAGTTTCTCCAGCTTTTTCATGTAAGAATGACAATTTCCAGTTGTTTACATTTGTGTTCTTTAAGCCATAGTATTTACAACAGAATAGTGAGATCAATATTTTTATACTGTTTATTTGGAAATAATTATAGATTCATGAGGATTTCTAAAAATGTACAGGGAGGTCACATGCGCCCTACATCCATTTCTCCCAGTGGTAACATCTTGTATAACTCTAGTACAATATGAAATCCAGGAAGTTGGCATTGTTATAATGCACAAAACCTAATCAGATGTTACCAGTTTTCCATGCATATGTGTGTGTGTGTGTGTGTGTGTGTGTGTGTGTGTGTGTGTGTGTGTATGTACAGTTCCATGCAACCAGATTAAGTTTTAGGAAAAAAGAAGACAATATCTAACATAACCATAGAACATGTTAAAGTAGGAAATTGACATTGATATAGTACTATTTAAAATCTAGTACAGAACTCATGAGAGATTCACCAGTTTTTTTATGCAATCTTTTGAGTATAGTTCTATGAAATTTTGTTACATGTTTTGAGTAACCATCATAAAGTTAGGATGTAGAGCTGTTCATCACTACAACTAAACTCCCTCTTGTTACTGCTTGCCAATCACTGATCTATTCTCCATCACTCTAACTTTGTTACTTTGAGAGTGTTGCATATATATGAATATTAGATTATTTAATGAAGTGTAAATTTTTATATATAATCACATAGCATATTGCTCTTTGAGATTAGTTTTTTTTAAGAAAACATAGTATAATATCTTTGATATCCATCCAGAGGTTGTTGCATACATTAATAGTGCATTCCTTTTTATTGCTGAGAAGTATTCTACTCTGTGGCTGTATTACTGTTCATCCATTCAAGTGCTAAAGGACATTTGGGTTATCTCCAATTTTTAGTGATTACAAATAAAGCTGCCATGAACATCATGTACAGGTTTTGTGTGAACATACACTTTCATGATTCTAGAATAAACACCCAGGAATGTGATTGATGGGTCAAATGATAAATATTTACAATGTTACATTGATAATGTTATATAACATTACAATGTTACATTACAATGATAAATGTTTACCAATGTTTCTTATTTACAAGAAATTGCCAAACTGTTTTCCAGAGTAGTGGTACCATTTTATATTTCCACTAGCAATGTGTGAGAGATCCAGTTTTTTCCCATCTTGCTAGGACTTGTAATTAACACTATTTTTAAATTTTAGTCATTCTTTTTAAAAAATATTTTATTTATTTATTTGAGAGAGAGAGAGAGAGAGAGAGTGGGGGGCAGGGGCAGAGGGAAAGGGAGAGAAGTAGACTACCCACTGAGTAAGGAGCCCTGCACCCTGAGATAATGTCCTGAGCCAAAGTTAAGAGTTGGACACTTAACTGAATGAATCATGCAGGTGCCCCTAAATTTTAGTCATTCTAATCGGTGTATAGTAGTAGCTTATCACAGCCTTAATTAGCATTTCACTATGGCCTGTGATGTTGAACATCTTTTCATGTGCATATTTTTCTTCCCTATATTCTCTTTGGTGAAAAGTCCAAGCTTTTGCCCATTTTCTAATTGGATTGTTTACTTTTTACTGTTGAGCTTTTAATATATTTTGGATCCAAATCCTTTGTCAGATATGTGGTTTGCAAATTCTTTCTCTCAGTCTGTGGCTTGTCTTTTTATCATTTTAACAGGGTATTTTGCAAAGCAAAATTTTAAAATTTTAATAAAGTTTAACTTATTAATTTTTAATAGATCATGCTTTTGGTAACATGTCTAAGAACCTAGCACTTAATATTTTTAATAGATTAAAAATTCTCTAAGAATTTCTTCTCCATCACTTAATATTTTTAAATAGATTAAAAAATAGTAATAAGCAAATTATAAAACAGAAGGTTATAATGAAAGATATTTTTGAGAGGTGAGTGAAACATATAATACTAGCATATACCTGTATAATATATAAATATATATGATTATAATGCTCATATTTGTATATATCTGTGTAGCCACAAAATAAATTTACCAAATTATGATTAAAGGAAAATATTAAATTGTAGGGGACATTTGGATAATTATGAGAGTATTTGCATGACTTCATGCTAAAAATTTTGAAAGCTTGGTTGAAATGGATAATTTTCTAAGAAAATTTAAATTGCTAAATTTATTATTTAAATAATATGATCATCATGGAGAAAATGCAGTAAATAGATAAACATCTACCTACACAAAAGGAAAACAATATGTGTATTCATCATTAATACTTCCAAACAGAGGAAAAAACCCATAAATATCTGCATTTTATGCAATTTTATTTATTTAATTGTTTATTTATTTATTTATTTATTTAGGAAGGGAGGAAGAGAATCTTAAGCAGGCTCCACCCCCAGCATGGAGATGTGGAGCTGTATCTCAGAACCCTGAGATCATGACCTGAGATGAAATCAAGAGTGGGATGCTTAACTGACTGAACCACCGAGGCACCCTTGCATTTTATGCAATTTTAGAATACAGGGGAGAAAAAGCTTTCCACTGAACGAAATAAATACAGTTATTACTGAATCCAAACTATGACAAGGTAGCAGAAGGAAGTAATAAAAAACCAGTTTAATTACATTCAGTTAAAGTATGAAATATTATCAATTACAGTGACCAAGTGAGGGTAATGCTAAAAATGCAGAAAGTCTAAATTCCAGAAATCTACTGTGTTACTATAATAATAAGTCAATGAAAAAGACAAGGAAGTTACAGTTATCTCAGCACATTAAAAAAAAGGCATATACTATAATTCAAATTATATCTAAAGCACATAATAGTTTTAAAAATGTAGTAATAGAATAATATTAAAATGTGATTTCCATATATTTATATGTATATATATATATATATATAGATTTATATAGGTATTTATATCACACAGTAATAGCCAACATCATGATTAATTCCAAAAATCTAGGCACTTTCCCATTTAAACTAGGAACAAAAGGACAATTGCAATCATCACTATTCTTTATAATTGTTTTGAAAATATAAGGGATATAAATACTACAAGTAGGAAGGAAATAATTATTATTATTTACAAATTATGTGATTATACATTCAAGAAACCTTAAGAAAAGCAACAATGATTAGAATTAGTGGGAGACTTCAGTAATGTGGCCAATTACAAAATAAATAATCAAGAAGAGTTTTCTTATATAATAATAATTCTTTAGAAGTGTAATACAGAAAATGATTGCATTCACAATAATTTTATAAACAATATTATTTCACAAATATAAAATAATAAAGAACAAGTATCACAATAAACGGACAGGTACTGTAAAAAATTAAAATTCTATAAAAGGGTTTAGAAGATTAGAATAAATGGAGAACTATATCTTATGTGTAAGGACATATAACATTGGAAATAAGTCAATTTTCCTAAAATTAACCAATACACTTAATTCAATTTACAGAGAAAATCCAAGTGCAATTTTGTTTTTCTTTCTTTTTAAGAAATGACAAAAGTTATCCTAATATTTATCTGAAAAAGTAAATGTGCAAAAGTGGTTAGAAAAAACTGACAATGGAAGAAGCATGCAGAATTTAATTTACCAAATACTAAAATGTGTTGAGTGAGATCACAAAAGATGACAGGGTAGAAAGCTTCAGGAATCTGTTTCTCCATCAAAACAACTATTGAACTGTCAAGAACTGCTGGAATCAACCATTTTGGAATTCTAGATTCCGTTCAGACACTAACATTGTCTGAGGGTGTGCTTGATGGAGAAAGAGGCATGATGTAATGAGCACTGGGTGTTATATGAAACTGATAAATTATTGAACATTACATATGAAACTAATGATGTACTATAAGTTGGCTAATTGAGTTTAAATTTAAAAAAAAAAGAAAGAGGCTGGTAAATTTCAGTGTTTTGCATAGCAGTTAACTTACCTGCATCTCCTAGGCCCATGGCAAGCAGCCATGGAATCACTCCCTTATGTTCTTGGTACTGCTTGCTGGTGCTAGGATGGGGAATAAGGACCTTGTTTTCCAAAAATTGAGGTTGTGTGTTTTGATCTGCCTGGTGGATCACTAGTGTCATCTAAAGTACACGAGTCCTTAGGTTTTTTTATTCCTTGTGACTAAATCTTATTTGCTCCTAATTGTTAAGGGTCTTGGGAATAGAGGATCATGGACAAGCTAAGGCTGCTCCCACTTGAAGGCACTTGCAACAGCTATGCCCTTTGACTAGAATGCTTTTCCCTCCAGGCTAATTTCTGCTAGGTTAAATTCCTTACTTCTTTCAAGCCTTTTCTCAAATTTTACCTGTTCAATGAAGCCTACACTTTCCTATTTAATTCTGCCCCTCGTATTCACTCTGGTACTTACTGCCTCTCCATCAAGCTCTACTGTGGGACTTACCACTTTCTCATATGCTGTCTAGATTATGTACTTTATTGTTGATTATCCCACACTAGAATGTAAACTCCCTAAAGACAGGTTCCTTGTTCATTTTGTTACATGTAGTAGGTGCCTGTGTATGTTGCCCTGACAGCCCCTCCCCCACAACACACACACACACACACACACACACACACACACACATTTCAGGACTAAAAGCACTCATTCCCCTAGATCCTGGGAATGATGGAGTCTGACAGCTCAAGAGATTATTTCTTTTGAAATTGTCTTCTGCTGAAGAGTTCCATCTTGCCCAATGTCATGCACTTTCCCAAGGACCAACCCCTGTCTTCTGGATGCCAAAGTACAGAGCTTCAGAATCCTTGCCTGAATTTGGGACAGCTCTGAAGAACATCCTGTGTCCACAGCTCTATGGAGGATGGGCTCCATGGATCAGCTTTCCTCTTCCCATATTTCACTGACTTTCACGGATGTCAACCCTAAGAACACATCCCTAAAATGTTCTTCCCCAGTAATCTCCATCTCAGAGTCTATTTCCCAGGGAACCCAACCTGCAACATTCACTGATGAACCCCAAGTTCTAGAAAAATGTCTGACAGAAGTTTCTTTAAAAACGTTGGATGCATGAATAAATAGAAATACACTGACAACTTCTTACAAAAGCTAAATGTTGACAATCAACACACCCACACATACCTTCCTACATGTTAGATAGGAATTTCATGGTGTAGCATTTTTTTTCATTTACCCACTCAACAATATTTATTAAGCATCTATTATAATGTCAGCTGAGGATACACAAATGAATTAAACAGACAAAATCCATTCTTCATGACTCTTAGAGTCTCATGGTACAGTCAGAAAATATGAAAACAAAAATGTATAGTATAATGTAGGTCAGTGATGAGAGCCATGAAGACAAATAAAGCAAGATAAGGGGGCAGAGAGTGATATGGTGGGGGTTAGAGTGACATTTGAAATTGGGTAGTCAGGTAGGCCTCTCTAATGAGGGGGGGTTAGCTAAAACCAAAATGAAAGAACATCACTTAAGAATGAACCATATAGATGCCTAGGTTAGGAGTGTTTCATGAAGAGAGACAGCATGTGCCAAGGCCCTGGAGTAAAAATGTGCTTAGTGTTTTGAGAGAAAGGCAAAGAGGCTGGGATGGAGTGAGCAAAGTGAAGAGTGGCCAAGATAGTGGCATGCGTTTAGAGCAATAGTCAGTTGCTGGACCATGCATGGCTTGTTGAGAATGGGATTTTACATGTAGCAGGATGACTTTGAAGGATTTTGAACAGGGAGGTGGCATGACCTCCTCCCTGTTTTCAAAGGAACTTGTGTTTTTAAAGGAATCCCATGCCCTAACTGCTTCTGGCATTTTTGACATGCACTAATATCCTGTCAAGTTGCTCCATGGCACATAGTTTTTTAATGGATGCTCACAGGACAATGCCTCTTGGTGTTTGCAATTTGGTGCCTTTGGATGACCTGGAGCCCTTAGGTATACTTAATTCTGAACCACATTTGGATTCAACCAACAAATTTAAAGAGCCCACCATGTGCCTGGAACAGACCTTATTTGATCTTCATATTCTTGAGCAGTAGACATCATTACTTCTTTTGCAGATGAGAACACTAGGATTCGCAGAATTAAACAACCTACCCAAGTTTGGCAACTGACTATGGTGGTCTTGAACTCATCCTCTTATTCTGCATCCTATATTTTTGCACAAAACTTAACCACATGTATTTTCTCTCCTTTTTCATGGTCTGAGATAGGATAGGAAGTATAAATAAAAATGACCACTCATTGTGCATAGTGCTAGACAATGTAGACACACCATTTGAATGGGCCCCAAACAGCTCTGTAAGTAGATAATATGATCTCCGTTTTCTAAATGAAGACATTGAGATATAACTGCTTGTGCTCAACCTGTGGTCCATCAGCTGGCATCATCAGCACCACCGGGGAGCTTGTTAAAAATGAAGAATCTGAAGTCTCAATCTATGAAATGGAGAAGATAATAGCTTCCTCAAGTATTTAGTGCCCTTCCACTTCTCATTGTTTGTATCACTGTTTGGACAAGCAACTCAAACTCTTTTTGCAAATGTAGATTGTGATTTAGTATGTCTGCTAACATTCTATTGCCAAAGCAGGTCATGTGGCCAAACTTAACCTCAACAGATCTGGATGCATTCTCTGTCCATGAAGGGAAACAGGGAGAGAGAATGCTGAATTCATTGCTGAACAACAAACCAGATTGTCACAGAATTAGTAAGGAATTTGGCCATTTTATTCAACCAACTACTTTTCTTAAATTATGACAAAGATTTTTCAGTTGTCTTCTGGGGTATCCTACCCAATTTAACTAACTGCCAAAGGATCTTTTTTTCTTTAAATATGCATAATGCCATGTCTGGAAAGAATTCTGGCAAGTACAATTTTTATCTTTTATCCCTTGTCAGACATTCACATTCCTCATAAAATGGTACCTCAGACAGCTGTCTGGATGAACTCCCATTAATCTAGTGCTGTCCCTGTTTTAAGGAAAGATGAAAGCCTCCTGGTCAATAGATTAGTGATTCTGCATTAAATCAGTTGAACTCCTGGCCATCTTTTATTTCAATGAAGTGTGCTAATTTTGGAAAAATTTATTGAACTGTAAACTTAGTCAAGAAACAGAATATTACCAGCATGGTGGAAACTGCCTTCATATTCCCTTCTAGTTACTGTGCTCCCAAGGGTAGCCACTATCCTGACTTAACATATATTAGTTTTGCCCATTTCTGTTCTTTATATAAATGGAGTCATGTAGCATGTACTCTTGCATCTTGCCTCATTCACTTAACACTGTGGTTGTGAGATGCATCCATATTTTTACGTAAAGTAAAAATCTTAGAGTCTCATGGTAGAGTCAGAAAATATGGAAACAAAAATGTATAGTATAATGTAGGTTAGTGATGAGAACCATGAAGACAAATAAAGCATGATAAGGGGGCAGAGAGTGATATGGTGGGTTGTTACTCTTTACTGCTCTGCAGTGTTTACTTATCTACTGTTTATTAACAATTTGGAAGCGTCTTTTTTTTAGATATTAGGAATAAAGCTGCTCTGGGACTTTTGTTGAACCTGTGAATATATTTCTTTTGGGTATACACCTCTGAGTGGGATTGCTGGGTTGCAGGATTTGTATATGTTCATATTGAGTAGACACTTGCAGCTTCTATTTTGAGAGTTTGGAGGGTGCTGTCGATTTAGTCGAAGGTGCATGTGGCTACATTTCATTTATAACCTTGTGAATTTCCACCTTAAACATAGTAAAACTATTTCTCTCTGGGTCTAAGCTGTTCTTTGGTTGTAAATTAGGCAGTTTTGAAAGCTGCAGTAACTTCTTTAACTTCCTGGGGCAGTATCCAGTGTATTCCTCATAGATTAAGAGATGGAGGTTCTTGCCACCAATGCTGTGTGCATAAGGAAAATGTCCTAGCGTACCATCACCCAGTACTCTCCTGAGAGTGGATGATAGGTCGGGAAAATGATGATTATCCCTTTAGACTCCAAATGACAGAGTCATTTATCATTTCAAGTCCTACAGAGAGGGACAGGCCTTGTTCAAGGGTTATTCTAATGAGCTGCCTTCGATGTTTGCATGCCTGCCTCTCTGTGGAGGGAGGCAGAGTCTTGGGATTTGAGGGAGGTCAGAGCCCTATGGGGAAACAGAAAGACAGAGAGAGACCTAGGAAAAGAGAAAGAGCTACTTATAAGCTACACCTCAGCATTTCATATGACTCCAAGATAAGGTACCTGCCCACCGTGAGAGTAAAAGAGTTTTTTGCTCAGTGTCTGTCAGTTACAACCAATAAATTTATCCAAGAGACTTTTGAGAGAAAAAAAATGTTGAGTTGGAGGTCTCCCTCCAAAGGGCATACTTATCAGATGGAAGTGGCTAATGGGAGGGGAGTAAAAGACAAATGCACAGAGAAAAGCTTCTTTCCAGCCCCTTCCTTAATGCCAGATTGAATTTTCATGCTCTTTCCTGGCTATCTTTGTTTTCTGATGAGTACAAAAGCCATCAGGAAAGTTTCTTTCACACAATTACCACTCTGGTGGAGAAGCACATGGAAAACATGCAAGAAAAAATATGTAAATAAGGTACAAATTATGAATCAAAGTGATTCAGAAGAATATGAGAGAGTGAATATTTTTGAGTTTACTAATTATATCAACAGGGAGGTGGCTAATGTGGCATTGCAATACCCCAATGGCATAGTTAGATCTTAAAATATATGCTTAAAAATATGTGCTTAAATAAAAATTTAGTGATGTCTTATATTTATTTTCTCATCCTAATGAAAAATGGACCTCCTAAGAATAGTAGGCAGGGCCTCAGAAAGAACCAGATACACACTCAGATGGGGAATTTGAGGAGATTTAAAGAATATGTTTACACAATTGCTGGCAGGATTAAGGGGAACCAGCATAGAATTTTGAAGCCCCTGGAGCTATAGAAATCTTGAGGGGCTCTTTATCATACCGGGGGTGGAATGGGCTAGAAGGAAAAAGAGGAACCAGTACCCAGGAGCTGTGTCTAGAGAAGAATCTCAGCCAGCTATCATCAGCCTGACAGGAGGGAGCCAAACCCACTTTCCCACCTCCCTCCCATCTCCTGTTGGGGTCTCTTCACTGGATGAATCCAACTGGAAGCCCAGCTGTAAGGAGCCTATTCATTGGTCCATGGAGCTAAGTTCTCCTTGCCCTCAGGTGGAAAAGGGCCAGAGGGGCAAGGGGGAACTATTCAGCATATGGATAGTTAGGTTTCTCAAGAACCACAACAAAGCTTGTTGTTTAGATAATAGTCTTTTTTTTATAAGATGCACACCTATGGTACTGTTATTATTTAATGTTCATTAAACACTTCTAGCTTATTAAGCATTCATTAATTAGGGTCTAATTCTGCAAAAGCTTCTTTTCCCGGCCATGAAAATCAGCAGTTTTTTTTTTTTTTTTTTCTCAGCTGCCTTTATCTGGCTGAAAGAAAAAAGCGTTTTTTTTAAACAAATGTTACAAGGTTATGTAAAAACTCTGAAAAAAATATCAATAATCAGCTTCAAAAGGTGAACACAAAATTTCCTGAAGCATCTATAATTATATTAGCATTTTACAGAGAAAACACTATCTTCTAGCTGTAAGTCTATATTTAGAGGCTAAAATACCTGGTTATATCCTGTTCAACCCAGGCTATTGATTTAGGAATTCATAGAACTATTTATTCTTCTGCTCAATAGAAAAGATTGCTTACCATAGCAACCCCTGCATTAGCATTCAGCTTCCTGGTTGCAAAGCACCTTCCTAGGAGGACGTGCATCAATGTGCAAAGTGAGCCCAATTTTTTAAATATAATTTTAAGGGGGGAGGCTGGTATATTAAAACTTACAACAAAGAAGACAACCCAAGCTAGAGACTAGCAATTGTCTCAGGTTTGTTTGCAATTATTTAATCTACATATTTTCCTTGATTCCAGGCATTCTATTCCTCTTGCACCTTCTATAAGCCAAGAAGGGTGGAGAATAATAAAATATTATGCACAAGCCACACCCAGCATCAGAAGCTTGCTGCTGTCTGTGGGGAGTTTCAACTTCACCCCACTGTTCTTAGATTTATCTTTTTTTCTTCTGCTGGAAAAAGGCAAATTCTTGGTTCTGCCACTCAAAATCTAAAGAGAAAATATTTAGTCTAATTTTCTAGTGTTTCCCTAATGTCAATCAGGTGTCTGAAACACTAGTGATTGTTTTCACCTCATATTGTGAAGTGAGGTAGCATTTTAATTAGGAAAAGAAAATTGACTTGTGCTCATAAGTGATAGTCATACCTCTGTCAGTGAGCTCAAAATGGATCAAGGCCAAGATGGCATGATTTGTATATCAAGGGTCAGGACCTTCAAACCTTTGTTTGGAGTTTCACAGGTTAAAAGGGGCTAGCTCACAGTTGCATTATAACACCGCTCGTGGTTCAAAGATAATACTGAAATATAACCCTGGAATGGTTAGTGACTTTGACATTCTATTTCAGCTTTAAGACAATTTTTACCTGATTGCAGACAATGGCCGAACAGAAAAAAAAAAAAAATACGGGGGCTCAGGTAACTCAGAGGACTGGCAAATAGATAATAGGGGTCAAGAGAGGTGAACAAGGTGTTCTGTCTAAGGAAGTGCGTTGCAGGAAGAGGGGCTGGAGAATGGGATTGTGCTTTGGGTACAGGTAGAAGCTCTTCTGTATGCTTTGTGTCCGAGCCCTGTCTGAGCCCCATGAAGCAGGCTAGCGGCTTGAATGAGAACAGCATTTCTGACTGAAGCAGGAGCAAATATGTTGGGCTTCCTGCATATATTTTTATCCTGGACACTTCCCTCGGAGATGTCATGGGCTTTGCTTTCAAGTTAAACTCCCTTTCTGCAGACTTGAGGAAAAATGAGATTCTGGGTCCTTGGCAGACCTATCACTGCATTAATTTTCATGAAGCCTTGATTTAGCAATAGGAGGTTCTTTCCTTCTGAGCTGACCTCAGCATTGATAGGTACTATCTGTGAGAGGATAAGGAAGATTCATCCAAATGGTCAAAGTGGGGTGGAGAGTTGCCTCAGAAATGGATTTGACTAGGTCTTCTACAGGTATCACAGTTTTGTGGAATCAATTGATAAATCAGGCAGTTAATGAGAGATTGGAATATTGGCATTGCCTGAAATATTATTTTCAACTGTTATCAGTGTATGGCATTCTTACCAGCTTCTTTCTTTCTTTCTTTTTTTTAGAGAGAGAACACAAGCGTTGGGGGTGTGGCAGAGGGAGGTGAGAGAGAATTTTAAGCAGGTCCACCCTCAGCACAGAGCCCAATGCAGAGTTCGATCTCATAACCCTGAGATCATGACCTGAGCCAAAATCAAGAGTCAGATGTTTAACCATTGAGCCACCCAGGTGCTCCACTTACATCTTCTTTAGACCAATGGTGCTTAAAGTTTAGAACAACAGTAGTGCTTGGAGATTTAGTAATCCTGATGATTCAGAAGCTCCACCAGCAGTGACTCAGTCCTGGGTGGGACCTGAGGATCTGCATTTCTAACAAGCTCCTGGGTGATGCCACTGTGCTGGCTGGAGGGCCACACTATGTGTAGCACTGAGTGAATTACCTGCTAACTGGTTTTTGGGCCCAGGAGTCTGTGTTTTAATAAGCCTCCAGGTGGTACAGATGCTCACCAAAGTCTGAGAAGAATTGCTTTAAATCACATGGTCTCAAACTTAGCTAAACACTGCACCTACTTGATGAATCTCTTAAAGGAGGCCAATGCCTGGTCTCACCCAGCTGGTTCTGTTGAAATTGGACTGGGTAATAGCCTGACATGGGGATTAGTTGCAGCTCCCCAGATGATTCTAATGTGCAGACAGGGTTGAAAACCATTTCTTTAACCATCCCCTCACTTCTAGGTTGCAAGACTAGACTGTCTGCAATCTGTTCTTTTCAGTGTGCTGCTATGGAAGGGAAAAGATGGATAAAAATTCTAGCATCTGAAAGGGAGAAAGTTTTGCTAGCTTTGTGTGAAGTCAATCCCAGCTTACCTTACATGCTGTAGGGAGTGAGTAATGAAGGGCTTGATTCAAATGTACTAGCAGTGAGTCAGCCGGAAGAGGTAGAAATTTGGGCAGAAGAGCAAATTCTATAAATCTGTAGAAGTGAAACCCATTTAGTTACCTCCAAAGGGCCAAATGTGCTATTTAAAATGCTCCAATAGAGCATTCAATTTCACAGCTGTCTGTAGCTTTGAGGCCAAATTATCCTTCCCTAAAGTTAGGAAGCAGAAGTAGGAGCACTACTCAAAGCCACATGTACTACTGAGATATTAATTAAGCCCCAAAGACTTCAAGCACCCCTGTCCAGTTCTCTTAAATGCTTTATTCTTTGCCAACTGATGCAAACAGATTTTTCTTGACCTTCCTCACACTTGACCCAAATCTCTAAGTCTGGGTATTATTAACAAAGGGATGTCAACATTTTAAATTCCAGAGAATAGATTCTTCCAAAGCAAACGTGTATCCTTTTGTTACTACCCCAGGATCTTGAGATTTAGTTCTGCTTTTATTAAACAGTCTCTTCTAGGAATGTGTTAAACAGAAAATATGCAAGATTCCTTCCATTTGGGAAATCCAGCTTGACATTTAGGCAGCAAATGTGGGTATTATGCCAAATTTGAGCACTGAATGGCGCATTGGAGACACAGGATCTTCATCCTGGTTTTTATCTTATCATATGACCTTGAGAATGTCTTTGAACTCTTCTAAGCCTCAGTTTCTTAACTGTCAAATGGCAATGACTCCTCATGTTCCCCTTTGACTTTAATCATGTAAAAGGGTCTTAGGAAATTGGAATCTAGCAAACTCTATGTGATCAGAGTCAACTGCAAATCTGTTGTTAGTTTTCAGACTTTCAGCTGAAACACTAAGGAGATTGTTGCCTGTCTTCAATGACGTAGCTTCAGCTTCAGTGCCATCCCCTCCCTCCCTGCTTTTCTGCTGTGTACTAGCTGTTGTTTTTCATTGATATGATTTAAGAGACTGGAGAAAGCAAACCATATTCTTCAACTCATTCCTCTTTAGGGTAATAGAAGATAAATCATTTTTCCTATGATCTGCTTCCAAATCACTCTCACCAGCTGTGAACCTCCTGTTTGCTGAAAGTTATCAGTTGAAGTTTTTCCTTCTTTTGGTCTGTACTTAACCATCCTTCTGAAAGGAAGTTTCACTTACTTTGTTGGTTCCAGGAAAATGCAGCTATGTCAAGGCCTCATTCTGCTTCTTCCTAATTGAATCAGCGGGAGTGTGTGGATGAGCTTCTCTGATTTGCTGGTAAACTGACAAATAACTCTCAAAAACCCTGGTCTAGTCCTCCTGAGTAGAGTTATCTTTGCCAACTAATACAAATATATCCCTCTTAGTTTTGTAACCATTGTACATTGTATATTAACATAAAAATAAAAGGATGTCAAAACTGAAATCATGGTGAAGCATAGATTGAGCCAAACCTAGCACTGGCAATGATGGACATTAATAGCAACCGAACTAGTATTAAGTGGTTGTGTGGGAATATTTGCCCATTTTGTCTAAAAATATATCAAAAGGCAGAAAGGAAAGCAGGGGAAAGGCATACTTCTGGAATTCAAGAGCCCTGGGCTTGAGGTTTGATCATTGGTTAACCAGCTATGAGAACTTGAAACCATGTCTTAGTTGCTCCAGATGTTAAACAGGTCTAAATCAGTGCATCTTGAACTTTAATGTGCACTGGAATCCCTTGGGATGTTGGTAAAATACAGATTGATTCAGTAGGTTTAGGATCCTGCACTTCGAATATCTCCGAGGTGATGTCAATGCTGTGAATCTGAGACCATACTCTAGCAAGTGGCCAGTTGATTCTCCCCAAGTTATCTGCTACCTCTGAGGGAAAATAAATAGGTAAGTAAATAAATAACTCTTAAGCCATTTTGAAGAATTCTATTAAGTATGATGCTGAAGTCCAGATTCCACAAATCATTATATGTATCTGTCATAGTACCTGAGTGGATTCTCTACATTTCACACCCTCACTGCAGGAAAAATGTCAATCACAGAAGTAAGCGTTTTTGGAGTAATGGTCCTCCTGTTTTTCCCAAAATATTATTCTCTGCCTATTGGATACCTTATGATCTCCCTCCAAAATAACCCAGAAGAAATTTATAGTGAGTATTGATTTTGTATATCAGCCCAAGAATTATGCTTAAGAAGGTTTTTTTTGAAATTTATGAAACATAAGCAATGGGTTATGTCGATGTTTTAGTTGCCAAACCAGTTATTTTCTTTTGCTGCTTGTATTGTAGCGTGAGTTTCTAATTTTTATCCTGAGACTGAATCTATATTCCAGCTAGGGACGCAGAATATTAACAAATATTTGCATGCTCCTAATTAGAAATGCTCCATTGACATTCTAACGTGAGTTATGTGGACAAATCAAGAAACCTTTGTAGTGTGTCTGATGTGTGTGGCTTGGTTTGCACACCCCAAGACGTGCTCATAAAATTAACAATTTTGATGGTGAGACTATAAGCTTGGATATGAATTTGGCTTTCCACTGTTTGTTTTTTTTTTTTTTTTTTTTCCCAAACTGGATAGTTTAACAAGGTTTCAGTGTGTTCAGGCTTCCAGTTAGAAATGTAGTCACTTGTGACAAGATGCAGCCTACTGGCAGTAGCAGCAAAAACAAACTGGTGGTTCTCCTGAGGAAGTCATTTCTGGACTTCATTACCAAAGGCTAAGGCAGTGTTCATCTGCTCTTTCTATCTTGTATTTTGGTGGATTTGTCTTGTCAAGGAGCTGTGAACTTTGGAGAGGAGCTTCAAATTGACCACAGGTAATTGTTTTCTAGGAGCCACTTTTAAGTGGTTATCCATTGGCTCAGGGAATCACTAGATGGGAAAATGAAGTCCAATGGTGTGCTGGGCTGGCTTGGCTTCTACAGCCTTATAAGATCAATTGTGTGCATCTCTGCCCAACTCTTGGCTACAAGGAGAATATTTATATCACAGAAATCAGCAACTGCTACAAATGGAACACAATTTGTTAGAGCCAGTTGTTAAACATTTATGAGCATTACAACTGGATGTCACACATACCCGTATACACATAAAAACACACATAGGAGCACCACTTACATTCAGAATTTGTGAATGTCTTTGTCAAAGCAAAGAATTGGATTAGAACTTCCCTCTCCCAAATGCCCTTCTTTTATGATTTTTCCCCAATTCACAGTGTCCTTGCAGCTGATCTTTTAAAAACATGTACAATGTATCATTACTTCATAGTCTGTTAAAGGACTACATATTCATAATATATTCAAATGGATTATGAATGGAAGGGAGAAAAAAATCACCCATGTTTGTATAATCCAAATTATTACAATTAATAGTATTAGTAGTAGTTTATTACTATTAGTATAATTTTTTCTATGTACAGTCCTGTGAAAAGGAGACAATTTCCTTAATCATTACTCTGTGATTTAGGTTTCTACTCAGTTCTCCACTATGATAAATAATACCATGATGAACAACTCGATAATGACTTAGATGGTAGAGAAAGGCTATGGGATGGAAATATGGAGTGTTGTTTTTTTGGACCCTGCACCCCCCTGAATTGTTGGCAAGATGGGGGAGAAGATGGCATGATCAGTTTAATCTTGGCCAAGGAAAATTCAGCTGTCTGTCGAGCAGTTTGGAGAACCTGGAGATTTATGGAAGTCCTATAAAATGCTAACTGAATGACATGTGTGGGTGTGTTGAGATTTGATGCCAGGTGGTTTAGAGAAGAGCTTGCCAGGGCTTAAACCAACCCTATCATCAGGATCAGAACAGATGCCAGCTATTTTTTCTCATGCCTCAATTCTGGACCTGACTGAGGACACCTATTAGGAATATTTGTCACCTGCTGCATATCGAGACAAGCAACACATCTCGGAGAGTTTGGTAACAGGAAAGGCAGAACCTTTAATTGTTGGGTGAGGCTGAAAACTTCTGCATACTGTTGCTTGCCAAATCTACCTCCAGCTTGCTGGGCAGGCATGTTCGTGAACCTAGCAACTGAGAGGCCTATCAAGCCAACTAATCTGGTACACTGTGTTCTCTGATAGCTGTGCTATGAATATATTTGTGTATATCTCCACCTGCTCTGTTCACTCAAGTGGAGGCTCTGTCGTTGAATGCATCTGGTTTTGAATTCATTGAATTCTTCATTTAATTCGATGCAGTAGACATTTAGTGTGCAATAGGCCACTGCAAGGCAGGATGCAATGGTTACATCTCCATGTTTTCAGGCTGACAGTATAATAGAAGAGATAAGATACATTAAAATACCCAAGATATAAGCCCCTTATAACAACATAAGGGGTTGTCACATGGGTTACCACTAAGATGGGGAGCAGGAAAAAGGATAAATCTGAGGGAAGAGATGGGGGAACAGTGATTTTAGGGGGGGTAGTGGCATGACTAATTTTTCAGCTGGTGAAAAATTCTAGGGAGAGGGAGTTTTGTGGATAAACAAGCTAATAATAATTGCTCATAATTATATAGTGATTTTTGATAAAGGGCTTTCATGTATTTTATTACATTTAATTAAGGTAGAAGTAGAAAACACCCTGAATTGGATGAGTTTAGGTTTGAGGGACAGTGGTGGAAGTGTTTCTGTGATAGTCAGTTGTGACTAGAACACAGAGGATGTCTTAATCTGGATTCCTCCAAGAACCGATCCTAAAATGAAGATTTTAGGTATTATATTTGGGAAATAATCCCAGGAGTCAGGATGAAGGGAGAGGCAGGTGAGGCAGGGAAGGGAGGGAAGCCAATAACAGGGCCAGGACAGAGTGAAGTGGGAGAAGCACTTACCTCAGATAGAGAATTTAAGAAGTGCCAAACACTTAGTCATTAAAAGTGAAAAATATTTTAATGAAAAAAATTAAAACATCAAAATTAACACCAAAAACACCTTGATAAAAATTATCAAAATTTAAACTTTTTAAAAAAGATTTATTTATTTATTTGAGAGAGAGAGAGTGGGGAGGGGCAGAAGGAGAGGGAGAGAGAGAATCTCCAGCAGATTCCCCACTG
The DNA here is from genome assembly GCF_009762305.2 of Zalophus californianus. Taxonomy (NCBI): domain Eukaryota; kingdom Metazoa; phylum Chordata; class Mammalia; order Carnivora; family Otariidae; genus Zalophus; species Zalophus californianus. The sequence continues at coordinate 102,148,103 of NC_045602.1, read as the reverse complement.
AGCAGTGATACCTACACAGGGCTTGATCTCATGACCCTGACATCATGACCTGAGCCAAGGTCAAGAGTCAGAGGCTTAATTGACTGAGCCACCCAGGCGCTCCAGAAAAAATTACCAAAATTTTAAATAAATAAAAGATCTGACAATGCTTTGTTGAGCCATATTGGAGCTTGGGGTAAAAGGAAAAAATATGTAAAAATACATTTTTATGTATTTTTAAAATAGTGAATTTTCTTCAAAACATTAACTGAAAAGTGTATTGAAAAACTGAAAAGTAGATGTATTAAAATTCACACCACTATTTTAAATTTAAACATTTTGTTTACATCACAAATTTTATTATGATTTTACTGTTTTTATAGAAATAAACCCATCAATAATATTTTCATGAAAACCATTAACCATTTAAAAATACATTTAAAAATTGTAGATAGGAGCATACACATTTCTTTTGCCCCACTCTCTAGTATAGCTGCACATGGCACTGGTTACCACTGTGGGTCATGATCCTCCTGCAGGTCCTCTGATAATTGCTCTACTGAGGAGTTAGAAGGCTGAGATATTTGTCCACCATCTGCTGGTCCTCATTGGCTAGGGCCTCTTTCTGTGGATGCTAATTCTCTGGCACACTCAGCATGCTCCTGGGGTAGATCAAGACCTGTGGGAAAGACACTACCACCATCAGCTATGGTGGGCTTTGATGTGCAATCAAGGACCATAGGCTCTTATAGTGTAAGCCCTATGATAGTACTAAAGGCTTTTGAGAAGATGTGGAATGATTATCAGAGCTCTAGTTTAGAAATATGTTTTTTTAATTAAAAAATTTTTTTTGGAGATGGAGGGGGATGGGTAGAAGGAGAGGGAGAGAGTGAGTCTTTATTTTTTTAATTTTATTATGTTAATCACCATACATCACATCATTAGTTTTTGATGTAGTGTTCCATGATTCATTATTTGCGTATAACACCCAGTGCTCCATTCAATACATACCTTCTTTAACACCCATCACCAGACTGACCCATCCCCCCACCCCCCTCCCCTCTAGAACCCTCAGTTTGTTTCTCAGAGTCCATAGTGTCTCATGGTTTGTCTCCCCCTCCAATTTAACCCCCTTCATTTTTCCTTTCCTACTATCTTCTTCTTTTTTTTTTTTTTAACATATATTGTATTATTTGTTTCAGAGGTACAGGTCTGTGATTCAATAGTCTTACACAATTCACCATAGCACATACCCTTCCCAATGTCTATCACTCAGGCACCCATCCCTCTCACCCCCAACACTCCAGCAAACCTCAGTTTGTTTCCTGAGATTAAGAATTACTCATATCAGTGAGGTCATATGATACATGCCTTTCTCTGATTGACTTATTTCACTCAGCATAACCCCCTCCAGTTCCATCCACGACGTTGCAAATGGCAAGATCTCATTCCTTTTGATGGCTGCGTAATATTCCGTTGTATATATATACCACTTCTTCTTTATCCATTCATCTGTTGATGGACATCTTGGCTCTTTCCATAGTTTGGCTATTTTGGACATTGCTGCTATAAACATCGGGGTGCACGTACGCCTTAAGATCCCTACATTTGTATCATTGGAGTAAATACCCAGTAGTGCAATTGCTGGGTCCTAGGGTAGATCTATTTTCAACTTTTTGAGGAACCTCCATACTGTTTTCCAGAGTGGTTGCACCAGCTTGCATTCCCACCAACAGTGTAGGAGGGTTCCCTTTTCTCCGCATCACCGCCAACATCTTTCATTTCCTGACTTGTTAATTTAGCCATTCTGACTGGTATGAAGTGATATCTCATTGAGGTTTTGATTTGGATTTCCCTGATGCTGAGCGATGCTGAGCACGTTTTCATGTGTCTGTTGGCCATTTGGATGTCTTCTTTGGAAAAATGTCTGTTCATGTCTTCTGCCCATTTCTTGATTGGATCATTTGTTCTTTGTTGTTGAGTTTAATAAGTTCTTTATAGATTTTAGATACTTGCCCTTTATCTGATGTGTCGTTTGCAAATATCTTCTCCCATTCTGTCGGTTGTCTTTTGGTTTTGTTGACTGATTCTTTTGCTGTGCAAAAGCTTCTTACCTTGATGAAGTCACAATACTTCATTTTTGCCCTTGCTTACCTTGCCTTTGGCGATGTTTCTGGGAAGAAGGGGCTGCAGCTAAAGTTGGAGAGGTTGCGGCCTACGTTCTCCTTTAGGAATTTGATGGACTCCTGTCTCATATTTAGGTCTTTCAACCATTTCGGGTCTATTTTTGTGTGTGGTGTAAGGAAATGGTCCAGTTTCATTCTTTTGCATGTGGCTGTCCAATTTTCCCAACACCATTTGTTGAAGAGACTGTCTTTTTTCCATTGGACATTCTTTTCTGCTTTGCCAAAGATGAGTTGACCATAGAGTTGAGGGTCCATTTCTGGGCTCTCTATTCTGTTCCATTGATCTATGTGTCTGTTTTTGTGCCAGTACCATACTGTCTTGATGATGACAGCTTTGTAATAGAGCTTGAGGTCTGGAATTGGGATGCCACCAACTTTACTTTTCTTTTTCAACATTCCTCTGGCTATTTGGGATCTTTTCTGGTTCCATACAAATTTTAGGATTATTTGTTCCATTTCTTTGAAAAAAGTGGATGGTATTTTGATGGGGATTGCACTGAATGTGTAGAATGCTCTAGGTAGCATTGACATCTTCACAGTATTTGTTCTTCCAATCCATGAGCATGGAAAGTTTTTCCATATTTTTGTGTCTTCCTCAATTTCTTTCACGAGTATTTTATAGTTTTCTGAGTACAGATTCTTTGCCTCTTTGGTTAGATTTATTCCTAGGTATCTTATGGTTTTGGGTGCCATTGTAAAGGGGATTGACTGCTTAATTGCTCTTTCTTCTGTCTTGTTGTTGGTGTATAGGAATGCCACTGATTTCTGTGCATTGATTTTATATCCTGCCACTTGACTGAATTCTTGTACGAGTTCTAGCAGTTTTGGGGTGGAGTCTTTTGGGTTTTCCACATAAAGTATCATATCATCTGCAAAGAGTGAGAATTTGACTTCCTCTTTGCCGATTTGGATGCCTTTGATTTCTTTTTGTTGTCTCATTGCTGTGGCTAGGACTTCTAATACTATGTTGAATAGCAGTGATGATAGTGGACATCCCTGCTGGGTTCCTGACCTTAGGGGAAAAGTTCTCAGCTTTTCCCCATTGAGAATGATATTCGCTGTAGGATTTTCATAGATGGCTTTTATGATATTGAGGTATGTACCCTCTATCCCTATACTCTGAAGAGTTTTGAGCAAGAAAGGATGCTGTACTTTGTCAAATGCTTTTTCTGCATCTATTGAGAAGATCATCTGATTCTTGTTCCTTCTTTTGTTAATGTGTTGTATCACGTTGATTGATTTGCGAATGTTGAACCAACCTTGCAGCCCTGGGATAAATCCCACTTGGTCGTGGTGAATAATCCCTTTAATGTACTTTTGGATCCTATTGGCTAGTATTTTGGTGAGAATTTTTGCATCCATGTTCATCAGGGTTATTGGTCTGTAATTCTCCTTTTTGATGGGTCTTTGGTTTGGGGATCAAGGTAATGGTGGCCTCATAAAATGAGTTTGGAAGATTTCCTTCCATTTCTATTTTTTGGAAAAATTTCAGAAGAATAGGTATTAATTCTTCTTTAAAAGTTTGGTAGAATTCCCCTGGGAAGCCATCTGGCCCTGGGCTTTTGTTTGATGGGAGATTTTTGATGACTGCTTCAATTTCCTTAGTGGTTATAGGTCTGTTCAGGTTTTCTATTTCTTCCTGGTTCAGTTTTGGTAGTTGATACATATCTAGAAATGCATCCATTTCTTCCAGATTATCTAATTTGCTGGTATATGGTTGCTCATAATATGTTCTTATAATTGTTTGTATTTCTTTGGTGTTGGTTCTAATCTCTCCTCTTTCATTCATGATTTTATTTATTTGAATCATTTCTCTTTTCTTTTTGATCAGTCTGGCCAGGGGTTTATCAATCTTGTTAAATCTTTCAAAGAACCAACTCCTAGTTTCGTTGATCTCTTCTACTGTTCTTTTGGTTTCCATTTCATTGATTTCTGCTCTGATCTTTATTATTTCTCTTCTTCTGCTGGGCTTAGGCTTTATTTGCTGTTCTTTCTCCAGCTTCTTTAGGTGTAGGGCTAGGTTGTGTATTTGAGACCTTTCTTGTTTCATGAGAAATGCTTGTATTCTTATACACTTTCCTCTTAGCACTACCTTTGCTGAAACCCAAAGATTTTGAACAGTTGTGTTTTCATCTTCATTGGTTTCCATGATTTTTTTAAATTCTTCTTTAATTTCCTGGTTGACCTATTCGTTCTTTAGTAGGATGCTCTTTAGCCTCATGTATTTGAGTTCTTTCTGACTTTCCTCTTGTGATTGAGTTCTAGTTTTGAAGCACTGTGGCCCGAAAATATGCAGGGAATGATCCCAATCTTTTGGTACCAGTTGGAACGTGATTTGTGACCTAGGATGTGATCTGTTCTGGAGAATGTTCCATGGGCACTAGAGAAGAATGTGTATTCTGTTGCTTTTGGATGGAATGTTCTGAATATATCTGTGAAGTCCATTTGGTCCAGTGTGTCATTTAAAGTCTTTATTTCCTTGTTGATCTTTTGCTTAGATGATCTGTCCATTTCATTGAGGGGGTGTTATGGTCCCCCACTATTATTGAACTGTTGTTGTTGTGTTTCTTCGCTTTTGTTATTAATTGGCTTATATAATTGGCTGTTCCCATGTTAGGGGCATAGATATTTACAGTTGTTCGATCTTCTTGTCGGCTAGACCCTTTAAGTAGGATATAGTGTCCTTCCTCATCTCTTATTATAGTCTTTGGTTTAAAATCTAATTTGTCTGATATAAGGATTGCCACCCAGCTTTCTTTTGGTGTCCATTAGCATGGTAAATGATTTTCCACCCCTCACTTTCAATCTGGAGTTGTCTTTGCGTTTAAAGGAGTCTCTTGCAGACAGCATATCGACGGGTCTTGTTTTTTTTATCCAATCTGATAGCCTGTGTCTTTTGATGTCTGGGCATTTAGCCCATTTACATTCAGGGTAACTATTGAAAAATATGAATTTAGTGCCATTGTATTGCCTGTAAGGTGACAGTTACTGTATATTGTCTGTGTTCTTTTCTGGCCTATGTTACTTTTAGGCTCTCTCTTTACTGAGAGGACCCCTTTCAATATTTCGTGTAGGGCTGCTTTTGTGTTTGCAAATTCCTTTAATTTTTGTTTGTCGTGGAAGCTTTTTATCTCTCCTTCTATTTTCAATGACAGCCTAGCTGGATTTAGTATTCTTGGCTGCATATTTTTCTCATTTAGTGCTCTGAATATATCATGCTAGTCCTTTCTGGCCTGCCAGGTCTCTGTGGATAGATCTGTTGCCAATCTAATATTTCTACCATTGCAGGTTACCAATCTCTTGTCCTGAGCTGCTTTTAGGATATTCTCTTTGTCTCTGAGACTCGTTTTACTAGTAGATGTTGGGGTGTTGAACCTATTTTTATTGATTTTGAGGGGGGTTCTCTGTGCCTCCTGGATTTTGATGCCTGTTTCTTTCCCCAAATTAGGGAAGTTCTCTGCTATAATTTGCTCCAATATACCTTCTGCCCCTCAGGAGAGAGGGTCTTAAGCAGGCTCCTTGCCCAGTGCCCAGCACAGCGCCCGAGGCAGGGTTCAATCTCACAACCCTAAGATCATGATCTGAGCTGAAATCTCTGCTCACAAAATTACATTTCTTTCTCACTCTCTTCCCTTCTTTCTGAGATAAGAGAGGAAGAGGGAATTGGGTATAAATACAGATAGCTTCTGAAGTAAAGAACAAAGCTAGGGAGGACAATTGTTAGATGACTTATCTTTGGTCATGAAGTAGGAATTCAGGGGTCTCACTGAAAAATAAACTGGTAAGAATGGAAAATATTTAGGTCAAACACATGGAATGAAATGGAGAAAAATAAAATGACTACAGAACAATCTAGAGACCCTGTGAAGGCAGAGTGACTCACATTTGTGGTTCTAATAGATAGAATTGAGTTTATTGTGGTACACAGCTTCTAGAATGACCCACAGTGATCCACACTTCCTGGTATTTACCCTGGCATAATCTCCATGCTTTGAGTGTGGACTGGGCTCACATATTGACTCACATCCAGCAAATGGAGTACAAAACAAATGATGGGATGTCAGTTCTGAGATTAGGTTATAGAAACACTGTGGCTTCTTTGTGGAAATTTCTCAGCCATAAAAAAGAATAAAATGTTGCCATTTGCAACATGAATGGATCTAAAGGGTATAATGCTAATTGAAATAAGTCAGAGAAAGAGAAATGCATGATTTCACTCATATGTGGAATTTAAGAAATGATTGAGCAAAGAGTAAAAGACAAACAAAAATCGGACTCTTAAATATAGAGAATAAACTGGTGTTTGCCAGAGGGGAGGTGGGCGGGGGGATGGGTGACATACGTGAAGGGGATTAAGAGTAAACTTATCATGATCAGCACTGAGGAACTTACAGAATTGTTGAATCACTGACACCTGAAACTAATATAACACTATGTTAATTATACTAGAATTAAAAAAAAAAAAAAGACTGTGGGTTCTCTCTTGGGTGCTTACTCTCTCTTTCATCATTTGCCCTGGGAGGAAGCCATGTGCCATGTTGTAAGGAGGGGGGCCTGTGCAGACGCACAGGTGGTGAAGGCATCCTCTTAGATGAGATGCAGCTCAACTGATGGTCTGACTGCACCGACACACGAGACTTTGAACCGCAGTCACTCAGCTAAATACACCCAGATTCCTGACCCACAGAAAAAGTGAGATAATATTTGTTGTTTTAAGCTGCTAGGTTTTGAGCTAATTGCTACTCTGCATTAGATAATTAATATGCACCAGTAATTAGTGGGCTGAAATAGAGGTACCTTAGAAACATGTTTTCCTAGGATAAAGGGTAAGGGAATGGGGATAGAGAGAGGACAGTTTCTCCAATGTTATTCAGAAACGTGGTGCTTTTTCCTGAATGACTCACCACCTCTTTCATGGCGAAGGACATTTATGTAGTTAGAGGGCATTGGTCCTCACTGATATTGTGAAGGACAAGTATGCTGTGGTCAGATTTTGTGCCCCATCTAGGTAAAACCCCCATGACTGACTGACTGTAAAAATCTCAGAAGTCCTGAGGCTGACGTCCACAGTCAAGGCATATCAGCAGGCTCTGCTGCTGGTGGGGACCGCTTCCAGCCTGGTGGGCCTCCTAGCCAGAGTGTTGTTTCCAGATACCCATTTTTCCAACTCATTCGTGACTGTAAAGTAGCGATCTTTTGGAAATTACACATTGGGATTAAGAGGGAAGGTGCATTTAAAGTCAGTTCATGACTCACCTCTTGCAGGGATGGTCTTCAGTGGGGCTGAAACCCCCAAGTGTGTGGACTTTTACTCTCTGGGATTCTCAAAGGCTATAAAGTGTGCATTGCATAAACCAGATAAACATGCAGGAAATTGTAGGGAAGGTAAAGTTTTTACCTTTAATCTCTTCAGTCTGTTTCCAGCTGGGCCTGGATATTAAACTGAACTAGATAGATTAATAGGAGAAAAGCATACACTTTTATTTAATATGAGTTTTACATAACAGTAGGGCTTTTCTAAGGAATGGAGAACCAAAGAAATGGAGAGAACTTTAGGCTTTTGTCTTAAGCTGAACAGAGACACAATAATGGAAAAATAACTCAAGTATGTGGGGAAACTAAAGGAAGATAAGAATGATTTTAACAAGGTCTGTTTGAACTTGATCTCAACTTCTCATTCTTGATAAGAATGTACTTTCCTTTTGGTATGGAGAAGGCATCTTTCACATGGGAATGTCAACTTCCACCCTTAAGAAAAAGAAGGAAGGGCAAGAGGATTTTTCTAGTGTAAGCTGTTCTTCAAGTGCCTTTAATTCAAGATAGTCAATATGGCAGAGTGGCATATTTTGGGTGGCATGTTCTGAACTCCTTTGAAATGTTGCATATAGAGAGGTGCCTGGGTGGCTCAGTAAGTTAAGCATCTGCCTGGCCCAGGTCATAATCCCAGTGTGCTGGGATCAAGCCCCGTGTCAGGCTCCCTGCTCAGCGGGGAGTCTGCTTCTCCTTCTCCTTCTCCCTCTCCCCTGTTCTTGTTCTCCTGTTCTCTCTCTATCTCTTTCTCCCTCTCAAATAAATAAATAAAATCTTTAAAAAATGTTGCATATATTGATAAATAATACATGTGTTGTAGGGTTTGATCTACTACTGTCCTGGCCTGGGGTACATGTCTATACTGACAGTCATATGAAAGCCATAACCCTCTCCCATCTCCACACCTGGGCTTACCTTTCATTTAGGGTCTTGTAGGTGTCTTGGAATTCTGAAAAGGGCATTTCCCACAACAAGTAAGTTGAATATTGACTTAGCAAAGTTTCAGGAGATCATTTGCAAATCTAGCTGCTATTGAGGACAGGTCTTCAGTGGATGATAGCTGGAAGAACAACAAACATATTTTCCCATCAGAGGAAACACACAGTACTTACTGCAATATATTTGTCTGTTTGGGGAATTTGACTTGTATCCCACACAGACCCCAGGGAGGCCACTCAAGAGAGGCTGGGCCATCACTGGATCCTATCTCGATCCTTGACCATGTGGGTTCACCATGCTCTGTCTGAACCTTCACTCTCCCTAACTTTCCTTAAGCTCTGAGAAATCCATACTATTTATGGAAGAGGAAAGACTTTCTCCTAAAGCTCTGAACTCTGCTCTAGGTTTATGAAAATAAATTGGATCTTTAAAATTTTTTTACCATTTTTTAATTCAAGTATAATTAACATTATATAGTGTTATATAGTTTTATATTAGTGTACAATATAATGATTCAGCAATTCTGTATATTACTCAATGCTCATCATAAGTGTACTCTTAATCTCCTTCACCCATTTCACCCTTCCCCCCCCACCTCTACTCTGACAACCACCAGTTTGTTCTCCATATTTAAGAGTTTGTTTTTTGTCTCTTTTTTTCTTTGTTCATTTGTTTTGTTTCTTAAATTCCACATATGGGCGAAATCGTATGGTATCTGTCTTTCTCTGAATGACTTCTTTAAATCTTTTTTTTTTTTTTTAACTTCTACATTTCTGCTGTATCATCCCTTCCCTGGGGCCACAAATGCACCATGATTAGCTAGCTGACTGGACCCAGGAGACAACAAGCGGTAAAAAGAATCAAGAAAAAAAAGCAACAACATGGCTTAATTCTTCAAATATATTATCTCTCCCCATGTGCATAAATAATTTTATGGAATCCAGAAGCTGTTTATGATGTAACCATTTCTATAAACAGTAATTTATAAATAATTCATGTAGTTTTGGGTCCTTCAACTGATAAAGTCCTGCAGCTTAGCAGTCCTTGGATAGTCATAGAAGTCAAAATATCACCATTTCTGTACCCCTAATTTCCAGGGTGCCCCTGGGTTTTGCTCAGGCTATAATAACAATAATTGCTACTATTTGTTGAACACAGATGCTGTGATAGACCCTGTGCTAAGGAATGCATGTTTTTTTTTATCCATAATCAATATGCCCTCCTGTGCAAGGTATTATTTTTCCTGTCTTACAAATCAAGAAACTAAAGCTCACAGAAGTTAAGCGACTTGTTCAAGATCTCCCAGCCAGAAAGTGGAAGAGATGATATATAGACTCAAGTCTGTTTGGTTCCAGAAACCTTGGTCTTTCTACTCTACCACTAGATTACCTTGTAGGACCTGAGGCAAGAACTTGTGTACAGGTAGTTTGTGAGGTGATCTCAGAGGCAAGGACAGAGGGACAAGGGGGAGTTAAAAAAAAAAGGAGGAAAAAGCCAGGTGAAGTGATTTTGTTGAGGTCACTGCTATGGGCCCCTTGGATTTGTTCCTTTTCAGGGCTTTCTCAACTACTTTTAGATGTCTCTCAGAATTTTCCACCAAAGAACAAACCTCAGAACATACTTATCCATCAGCCCTCATGCCCCTGTGTTTGAGGGCCATCCCTGGGGCACTGTGAGCCCTGTACTTCTAGGAATGCATTCATGCCTGAGGAGTAGACTGTTACTTGATTTTGGAACATCAGAGAAACCTCAGAATAGAAAGGGAAAGACTCAGAGGGCAACTGAGATGAGACTCAGTGGATATGAAGTAAGTCAAAGCCTGTAAGAACCTGCCTGCTGCAGCCACAGCTGAGATCAGAGGTGAGGCTGAGAGGGTGTGAGCTGAGTCACCTACCATGTCTGATAGAACCATACTCTCCCAGATTTAGCCCTTGCAGACCACACTGACATGTGATCCTTCTGACATACTGGCTTTGGAAAGGTGGCAAAACTTGAACATGCCCAGTCACACCCAAGTGACAAATCACTCCAACAAATTACGTTTAAGGAGGAGGGGGAAGCATTGTGAAGTGCACAGATAAAAAGGGTTTTCTTCCTCATTGAAACAGCAGATGGATCAGGGATACCTGAGTTTGTTATTGTTGCAGTAGTTGTCATTTTCCAATGGACAATAGGAGGCTGGAAAAATTTGGTTAAAACATTCTCCTTTTTAAGATATATAATATAAAAAGCAACTTTTGATGACCAGTAGGGCACTGTTATGAGACAGGATGAAAAAGGGTACAGCTTTGAGGTAAGAACTGTGAAGTGGCTGAGATTTTAGCCCCTTACAAGCTAATGAGTTAGCCTGCTGCCCTTTTATGGATGCCAACAGAATACAGGACTTTATTACTGAGGACAGAGCAAGCAGCATGAGCACTAGCACATTTGTTTCAGTTCTCTTGACCCTCAAGTCCAACAGGGGCTACGCACATGCCCAAATAGATGTCTGTACATGCGGTAGGTTTGCATTACAAGAGAAAAACCTTAAGCGTAAAGAACCTGAATTGCATATTGGACAAGTATGCCCTCCCTTTGCTCACTGGAGGCATTATCTTATTTACCCTTGATAGTAAGGACAGCTGCCTTTTCCTCCAGAAGGAGATACTCCTGCTATCTTCCAAGGGTGTAAGCAAACTGGTCCCCCACTTCAGAGGAAGACACTATCTTTGTCTTCCAAGGCTGCTCAGTGTACAAACATCTTTGAAAATATTATCTGAAACAAAGAGCGTTAGGTGCCTCACTCATGTAGAAATGCAAGAGGCCCATGCATAATTTTATTTCAGTACTTTGTCTTTCATCAAGTAGCAACAGGGATGACCTTTGGTTGAGCTATACATAAATGTTTTACTGTCTTAGCAAGGCATATAACTTTGACACATGGGGACATATTTCTTGACCTTAGGACAAAGGAAAAGGCCATGCCTAAAATACCTGGATAAGGAGCAACTTTGAATGGAGAGAAAGAGGTGAGAGAATAGAAAGTGAGAGGAAGAGAGACAGAGAAAGGGAGAGAAACTTAGAAAAATAGAAAGTATATAACAGATTCAGAAAAGCATATGGAGATATGGAAAGCATTGAGTGGGTAGATGGGTGAATGGAGAAAAAAAGACAAATACAGGAATGGATGTATAAATGGGTGATAGGTAAATAATTATATGAATAGAGAGACTGAAAGAGTGAAGGAAAGAAATGAAATACAGAGAAACAAGGAATAAGTGAAGGGCAGATAGAAACTCATGAGGACTCAGACCAAGTCAGAGAAAGACACAGAGCTAGAAAGAAAACAGAGAAAGACAAAGACAGAGAGATACATGAAGATATAGAGAATGACAGAGAAAGAACATGGTTGGATGGACAGAATGAGAGAGGGAAGAGGAGCGAGAGAAATGGATAGATGGATGGATAGATACGTGAATGGAAGACAGATAAAGAGAAAGAAGAGGTAATATGACTTTGGGCTCTGTGTTCAGATCTATGGTTTTGGTTCTGCCATTATTTAACTGCATGGCTTTGGGCAAGTTACTTTCTTCACCTGTCAAGTGGGAATAATATTAATAATAGTACTGACCTCGTAGGGTTGTTTTTAGGTCTGAATTGAAATAATCCTCATAAATGCTTGGTAAGCTGGCAGTCCGATGGTAACGCTGTTATGCAGAAAGATAATGTGTTACATCAGCTGAGATGCCCATCCCTATGAATCTAATAGGGTTCAACATTTTCAGCACTGATCTTACATTTTTGTTTCCCAGTGGAGCCATAGCTGAGTCTGGCAGATGTGTCAAACCCTGATAGAGCCAGCACTGGCATCCAACATTAAAATAGCAATTTTATGCAAACAGGATCTTCTCATTATGTTATCCTTCTGCAATCCATAATTATTGCTTCTGAATGAATCTGAGGTTGTCTTCATCTCCATGAAATGAGGTCACACTACTTATACAGTAAATTAAAGGCAAATTGAGCAGATGATATGTATAAAATAAGAAACATGCAGTTTTTAGAGCCATTGACACAGTGCTAACTGAGTTGATTTTCCATACAAACCAAGTATTTATATAATTTGGTTCAGCATCCCAACATTCAGATGGAAGCCCACACTCTTTACAGACTTGTTACTCTTTTACTCTTTGCAGAGTTAGCATTTATGGTGAGGAATTACTTCTTGAGTCCTTTGATTTCAGTTTTATATCCAAGCACATAATGTTTTACAGTACATTCTTGCTAAAGAGAAAAAAAGATATATTCTTGCCTAAGTTATTTTGGTATGTCACATTATGGTGAAGCATTTCCAAATAAAGTGGCATAAAAAGCACAACTTAAAATGTTTGGCTACATCAGAATGCATTACAGACTCTTTATCTGGCCTGTTTCTTTAATTGTTCTTCATATGCCCAGGCATTTACATTTCAAAGGGTAGTTGTTTTAATTTCTAGCACACACTTAATTCAATTAGTTCCTTACTTTTTTTTTTTAGTTCCTTATTTTTAATGAGGGTAGGATGAATAAAAATTATCCAGATGTAGGAAAAACTGTATTTTTTTCCAAATGCTTTTTTGCCTCTTTATTCTCGTACTCTTGGTCAATCTTATGAGTAAACAATTACACAGATCATGTAATTTGAAGAACACCATGATAATACATGTGAAAAATGTTTCAAACTACTTTCTTGTTGCTTTTCTATTAAATATCCTCTAGTCAGAAATTCCACCATTAGATAGTCTTTCATTTGGTTTAAATATCCTTCCCTTAGAGGTTCTCTTTTATTTCTTTCCAGTTTTATTGAGAAGTAATTGATATACATCATGGTAAAGTTTAAGGCACATGAAATGATGGTTTTATTTACATATATTGTGAAATGATTATTACAATAGGTTCAGCTAACATTCATCATCTCATATACATACAATATAAAGAAAAGAAAAATTCTCCTTGTGGTAACTCTTAGGATTTATTCTCTTACACAGCAGTGCTAACTATAGTCATCATGTTGTACATTACATTTCTAGTACTTATTTATCTTAAAACTTGAAATTGGTATGTGGGATCCTTTTAAAATGTAAAAGTTTCTGAATAGGAAAGTTTAGGTTATATTTTAGGTAAGTTCATTTTTTGGGATATTTTCCCTTTCAAGCATTCAGATTCATCAAACACTTTTCAATTTAACTTTAGTGGTGATTTGGATGGAGTGACACAGTAGAGATGGGAGACCTGACACTCATTCATTCATTCATTCACCAATTGTTTATTGGGCTTTTACTATATATCAGACACTGTACTATGCACTGTGTATATCAAATGTAAATAATCACAAAATTTATAACTGAAGATTGCAATGGCCTCAGCGAAGGAGCGAGAGTTGCAAGGAATTCCAATGGCCTGAAATGATTCTGTAGGAATGTGAAGTTTACCAGAAATCAACTTTTCCAGGGCCATGATGTTATCCAGGACAGAAAACTCATGTTTAAAACATTAGGTGTTGGGGCGCCTGAGTGGCTCAGTCCATTAAGCATCTGCCTTTGGCTCAGATCATGATCCCAGGTTCCTGGGATTGAGCCCTGCCTCGGGCTCCCTGCTCAGTGAGGAGTCTGCTTCTCTCTCTCCCTGACCCCCCCCAACTCATGCTCTCTCTCTCAAATAAATAAAATCTTTTAAAGAAGTAAAAAAAAAAAAATAAAATGTTAGGTACTCTTGAATGAGAAGCAGGCACTTTTGCAAAGAAGTGATAGAGACCAGCTTAATGGGCCAGAGAGGTAAACATGGAGAATGATGTTTGTTTAGAAACTAGACTCCAAGTTATGCTTTTCTCTGGCTCAGATAATTGCTTCTGAGTCATGCATGGTGTCTTCCTGCTTCCCCTGCCAGATGTCATACCCATGCAGTGCTTGCTAATATAGCGATATGGGCCTATGGCTTGCCCCTTCCTGGACATTAAGCTCCTTGAGCTCAAAATCTGAGCTCAGTACATCCTCAATAAATGCCAGGTATATAAATGAATGACAATAACCTCTGAGAGGGATATTATTAGTCCTATTTGTCAAAAAAGAAACACGGTCAGAGAGCTTAAATGATTTATCTAATGTCACACATCCAATATGTGGCTATTTCCAGATCTCAACCCAAGTTCCTTTAGAGCAAAAACTTATGTTAGAAAACTTACTACCTCATAAAACGATATAAGGACAGTACCCCATACCACTTGAAATTATTTGAAGTGACTCTCATTTGTATATAGTCTTGCAGAGATAAGGCATAAGTTAGTTTATGCTATAGTAACAAACCTGAAATCTCAGTGTTTTAAGGTAGCAACAGATTATTTCTCATGCAAGTTATATGTTGAGCAGGTCAGCAGGAGATTCTGTTCGCTGCTATTGCACATAAAGCAGCTGTCATTGCAGACATTCCTTCTCACTACCAAAGGGAAAAGTAGAGGTTTAGAATGTCTTGCAATTAAAGGCTGTAGCCTGGAAATGACACACTGTCACTTTAGTTCATAGCTCATTGGTTGGAACTAGTCATATGGCCCTGTGATCTCTGTGAGAAGATGAAAAGACAGAATATTTGACAGCACTAATGACTTCCAAAGATAAAATGATTTATGTTTCTTTTATGGATATTTATTCATCAGTTTTTTTATCAGGTACTTATTATGTGCCGGGATGTGTGGACATAACAGTATATTATTTGGCTATTGGTGCACAACAATTATAGCATCTCAGTGTTGTACAACAAGATGCATTTATTTCTCTTTCGTGTATGTGTCAGGTGATTAGGATTTGGCTGATCTAGCATGGGCTCAGCTGAGCAAGACTCCAACCTACAGGTTCTATAGGTTGTTTGAGTGTACAACATAAAACCCATAACCTTCTGGGGCCAGTATCTACATGAGGCATGTGCTTTTCATAGCAATGGCAAAAGTATAAGAAGGGTGAGTGGAAACATACAAGCCCTCTTAAAGCCTAGGCTTGGATCTACCATACAACCATGTCTGCCTAAATTCCATTGATCAAAGCAAGTTTTATGGCTGAGCCCAACAATAATGCGGCAGAGAAGTATAATCAACCTCTCTTGGTATAAACTACAAAGCACATGACAAGGTCATAGATTCAGAAAAAAAGTGATTGACTGGTAACAGGAATGAAATCAATACAAGCTGTGGTTAGCCTGAAATCCTTAACTTTCTACAGCTTATATTCTATAAGCAACGGATTAATAAATAAAATATGTAAAACTTTAGATGGATATGCTAAGGAGAAGAAAGTCAAGCAAGGAAAGGGGTTCAGAAGAATAGTGGTAGTGATAGTGGTTGACATTTCTAGAAAAAAGGCCAGGAAGGAAGACCTTACAAAGCAAGATGGCAACTGAGTACATTTCCTAAAGGAAGTAAGAAAGACATCTATGAAGATAGCTGAAGAAAAGCAGAGGAAGAAAGCAACTACAAAAGCTAATGGTACCTGGGAATGGACTGGTGTGTGTATGTGTGAGGGGACACAAGACAAGAGGCCATCACAATATTAAAGGCGATAGACAATGATGGCTAGCCCCAAGGGTCTTGTAGTAGATGTAATGATAAGTCACTGAATTGGTTAGATTTTTAAAATATCTTGATGCCTAGTCAATTAAGTTTGCTGGTAGTTCAGATGTGCAGTATGAGAGAGTGGTGGTAAGGATGATGGCAAGGATTTTTGCCCATCGGCTGGAGAAAAGGAATTTCCATTTTCTGAGATGGGAAGGGCAATGAAGGTCCTATAAGAAAAGAAGATTGAGGTTTAGTCTGGGCTTGTTATGTTTAAGGTTTCTGTTAGTCATTCAGGTAAAGAGGCCCTCAGATAGTGAGATGATTAGAGGAGAGGTCCAGTCTGTAGAGATGAATTTTGGAGCCTCTTTTACATGCTCGTGTGTATATCTGAAGCTATGCAAGGCCATGAGACAGGTTGAGATCACCAAAGGAATGAGTTCAGATAAAATAGTGACAAAAGCCAAGGCCTGAACCCTGGGGCACTTGCAATTTTCAGTGCCATGAAGATGGTGAGGAACCATCAATAGAGTCTTAGAATAAGTGGTTAGAGTACAGGAGAAAAACAATGGGAGTGTGATGTAATGGACATTAAGAGAAGAAATGTTTTCAAAGAGGAGGGAGTTTTCAACTTTGTCCGAAGCTACTGACATGTCAACCAAGGTAAGGACAGATAACTGTTATGTTGAGCAGCATGCAGACCACTGATGATCTTGTGAGAACAGATTAATTGGAATGAGGGGGCAAAAGCTTGGCCAACATGGGTTTAACAGAGAATGGGACAGGAGAAATTGGTGATGGTGAGTATAGATCATTCTTTTAAGGAGTTCTGTGAGAGGAGAAAGTAAAAGGTTTTGTTTGTTTGCTGGAAGACAGAAATTAAGGGGAAATTATTTTCTTTATAAATGGGAGAAATATCATCATGAGACTTATAAGAACAAGAAAAAATAACAATACAGAAAAGAGGGAAACATTGATGAATTGATTGCCTTGAGTATTGAAAAGGAAAGTGTTAGTGCAGAAAGGGGGAGTGTGCTTTGTCTAGGAGCATGGACCTTTTACTCACACCATCTAGAGGAAAGTCAGAGTAACTGGGGAAAGAGGGAGGTAGGAAGGAGATGTGCTTGTAGGAGCTGGGTGCTTCTATTCTCTCAGTGAGGAGGGAAGCATTTGTTCATTGTGCATAGTCGGTTCTGTATCTTCCAACCCAGGTAGCCCAAATCAAACACTGTCTTAAAGCCATACTGGTGCTGTAATGCCAAATACAAAACGTATTGGAAATACTCAACCCAGGGAACAGAGGATGGGCCCCCATAAATGTAACCAAAGACATTCATGATGCTTTTGCAGCTTGGAACAGCTAGAATTGGGAAAAATTAAATTCCTGGTCTTTCTGCAGAAGCTCTTTCACACCCTCGTTGCCTGGTGCGTCTCATTCCTCTGCTGCTAGAATCTGTAGCTCTAAGAAGATTTATTTGCTTAAGGAAACTTGGCTGGACCTCTAAGGGCTGAATACAGGTCGTTTTCTGAAACAAGATTGTTGACAATCCCCTTCCTGACAGTTGCTAGAACCTAATCCGCTGTTGAAAGTACTTCTGAAGATGTCCATCAGCTGCTTTCTTTGCAGCCGTGTATGGCCTTCATGTGTTCTAAATATGAACCTCTGCCCCATCTCTGCAAGTAGTTCAGATGTTACCTTTTTTGAGAAGGCCTTTTCCTTATGTCAATTAACTAAAACTCAACAATTAAGTGATATTTTGGAGCACTTATCTTCCCTTCTGTATGATCATATTACTGAGAGCAGAGACTGTCTTATTCTTTGAGGCATCCCATTGAAGGCCCACCTTATACAGAATAGGCACTTAATAAATTAATGAATAGATAACTTTTTTTTTACTTCCCCTCAGGCATAATTAAAATTCAGTTAAGAAAGGACTGCATGAGCAATGTGTTAAAGGTTAACAGCAAGTCTGTTTAGAACAATAGCAAATGTTAACTAATTATTAAAAGACATCTTTTAATTTAAAAGTCTAGTTTTTAATTATTTTCATGACAGTTTATGTTTAATTTTACCTGCTTTACCCCTGGCTGTAGATGACAGATTTCTATTTTAATTATGCAGCCAGTGATTACTACAAATGTGTTGAGACCCATTATTATTTTTTTTCTTCTCTTAGCTCTCTTGGAATTGGAAGTGAGCAGCCGTTGGGTATTATCAAGTTCTCCTGGAAATGGCAGTGATACATGGTCAAATAATTAATGCCTGCCAAATGACTGAGACTCACATGCCTCTCCACAGTCTTGGTGTATAAGGAATACTAAATATAAGATAAAGTCTCAGGGCAGATAGACGTGAGTGTGATCACCCAGGCTTTGAATATCTTTATACGCTGCCTGCGCCCATCTAGCAAAAGCTAATTCACTCTCTGTAGTAGCTGGTTTTTGTGGCTCAACAAAGTACTCCTTTGCTTAGTGGCTTAAACAACCATTTTGTTAGCGCATGATTCTGCAGGTTGGCGATTTGGGCTGGGCTCTGCTCAGTGGTTCCTCTGGCCTGGCTAGGACCACTTATTTGTCTGTGGTCAGCATCCAGGTTGGTTAGGGTGGGGTATTTCAAAATGACCTCCACTGGCATAGCCCATTTTTATTCCACATATATCTTGTTCTAACCAGGGCAGGGCTCCAGGAAAGAGTGGAAGCGTACATACCCTTTCAAGGCCAAGACTGTCATTCTATTGACCAAAATAAGTCTCAAAACCAATGATATTCAGAATATGGAACCACCCATGGAAATGGGTTCCACATCTTGATGGGAAGAGATGGAAAATCATATCTGGGCAAAGGGCCTGGATACAGGGAGGTCATTTTTGAAATCTACCATACCAGCTAAAATCTAATTTATTTTAAAATATGTGTGAGCAAAATAAGCCCATTAGTTGAGTCTCCTGGTGTTGAGAACCCAAAAGTGGTGGGGATTCTGTACTGGAGTCAGAAGCGGGGCCCGGTTGTGCTATGTAGTCAATGTACTGCTTCTTGAAGATGGGTGATGGGCTCTGATTTCGGATATGAGAGCTCTTTCTGCTGAAGTTCATTACCAGTTTGAGAACAAAAGCAAGGCTCTAGCAGGGAAAACTGACGTGGTCAATGAATGTCTCAAAAAACTCTGAGTGGATCTAGGTATGTCTTCACACACCAGCACTTCTTTTTCCACCTGAACATGTGATACCCCAAATTGTTATTGCATTGTCTTTAGCTAACTTGAACCTGGTCCTAACTATAGTGCTGGCTGATAGCTAAGGTATTAAGAAAAATGTTAAAGGTATTTTCATTTTTGGAGAGATCTCTTGATGTTCCAAAGACTTAAAAGGCCAAATGCATAAAGCTCTGATGGTGGAAGGACAGGCAGAAGTGCTCATGCTTTTCAACAGAGTGCTCCAGCAAGTTCCTGGATGGCTCTTCTGCTCCTTTTAACCTGAGCATTAAGCTTGTCAACCCTAAATTTGTATGTGTAGAGCACTGTCTAAGGCACTCCCCAGTTATATTAAATAGAGGGTAAAATAGAAGATGATGTGGTGAACTTGGCTATGTTTCTTTCTGCCTGACCTTCCTTGATTCCTGCCATTTTTACAAGCTACATTCCCCCTACTTCCCACCAATTTCTGGAGTTACTTGCTAATAAAAATCCCTCTTGCTCATAATCCCCTTTGCTAATAAATCCCTCTTCTGCTAAATTAACCAGAGTCATTTTTAAAGTTGTCGTATAGTTAACACACACTGTCACATTATTTCAGGTGTGCAACACAGTGATTTGTGGACTCTATATGTTATGCTGTGCTCACCACAAGTGTACCTACCATACAACACTATTACAATACCATTGACTATATTCCCTATGCTGGACCTTTTAGCCCCATTACTTATTCATTCCATAACTGGAAGCCTGTATCTCCCACTCTCCTTCACCCATTTTGCCTATGCCCTGCCCCCCCAACCAGAATCATTTTGAATACATTTTTAATGGCTTGCAACTATGGATTGATTTTAAAATGTTTTCCTTTAATTCTCCTTAGGCTTTCTTAATTCCCAGGCAAAATATTTATTTTAGGGGGGCCAAATTGGTAATTAAAGCCACACTGACATGGGTTCATAATGTTTTTTTTTAATTCAGGTAAATGCAAAGCCGTGGTGCCCTGCCCAGATCACCTTTAGGAGGCTGATGCACCCTATCCCCAGATGCTGTGTGTATGGATTGCTATGAACTCACAGCTTCCTCCTTCAGCCCTCATGCTCCAACTGAAGAATTACCCTCAGCACTCAGGGCCACTAATGCCTTTCTCTTCTCCCAACCCCCAGGGGGCACCTTACAGCCAATGATGAACTGATATGGAGGTAGAAAAACCAACTCCCATATTTCCAGGAGGCACAGCTCAATAGTGTTTCAGAAGCCCCCGTGGAACAGGCCATATCCTTGCTCAGCAACATCCCCTGCCCTCTTAGAATTCCCTGATTCCTCTCCTCCCAGGAGCCCTTCCTCCATGAACCACATGCATCTGAATCCCTGGCTCAGGCTCTGCTTCTAGGAAAGCCAGGGCAAGGCTGCAGATTGGGGTCTGGGAGACAAGTATATTAGTCATGGAGTCTAACTGTGGTAGCAATTAACCTCAAATGTTAGTGGCTTAAAATGTTAGCAAATTATTTCTCACTCACTTTAGTCTGATGTGGTTTGTTTGGTTTTGTTTTGTTCATCAGGCTGTCAGAGAGCCGGGCTCCTTCTATCTTGTGGCTTCTCCCTTCTCTAAGTCCTTACCATCTGCTGTACTGGGGGTTGATGGGGGCAGACACTGAGGCTTGCACCAAGGCCAGTTTCTGGAAGTGGTAACCTCACTTCCACCCATATTCCATAAGCAAACGTGTGTAAGGGAGACTGACAAATATGGTGTAGCTCTGTGCCCAGGCAAGAGAGGAGAACATGGAGAAAGCCTCTGGACCTAAAAATAGGAGAGATGGTGTGGGAAAGCCAAGCTGGGAAACTATAATACTTGAAAACACTGCTTGGCTATAGCGCAGGTAACCATATTGACCAAACAAGGCCTCTCTGGGGGGAAGGGGTGGTGGAAGGATGTAGTTTTAATAATTACACCAGGATCCCAGGGGTAAAATGGGGCTGCTTCAAGCAGACACGGATGTAGAGTCATCTCAGCTGTAGATGACTCACAAGCAATCAAGAAATGGCTGATTCACACCATGTGGGTAATAAAAATGTTTTAAATTTCTCCTTCCTGGGCCACAAGCCACAAAGCTGGGTAAAAGGGAAAGAGAATCAGGGGGCAGAATTTGTAACCTTCACAGGTAGTAACTGAGCTACATCCCTCCCCAGCACCTCAGAATATTCAGGCTCTCAAGTGTCCAAGTTCTCACCCCCATCCAAGGCTCTTTCCTGCTTTTTCTAGTCATTCCCCCACAGTAGTGCGAAGCCGACGTTAATTCTTGCTATGTGGCCTTTACCAGTTCCCTCTAGCTGAAAGAACTAGGAGTGTACAGTAGGTCTCTGAGGCTCTTCTGGTATAAATATTCTCTGATGCTGAAAGACTAAGATGCTCAGTTAGAACAAGAGAGAATCCAGTCATGCCTTTAGGAATTGGTGTGGTATTTTGATTTATAATAAAACAATGCATATTTGGGCTTTGTCCCCTTTTCTGACACAGAGCTCCTAAAACCCTTGGAATTTCCTGTAAGAAGAGCAAGATGTCTCTTATTATGCTAAGGAAGTGATTTTTAGACCCCACCTAAGGATGGGGGCTGGTTGCCAGCAGAACCAACCTTGTGATTAGAAGGTTGGAACTTTCGGTCCTAGCCCCTCAACCTCCAGGGAGGGGAGAGGGGGCTGGAGGTTGGATCAGTTGCCAATGGTTAATGATTTACTCAAACATGCCTATATAATAAAGCCTCCATAAAAACGCAAAAGGACTGAGTTCAGAGAGCTTTTGGGCTGGATGAACAGATGGAAATTTGGGAAGAGTGTCTGCTTGGAGAGGGTAGGGAAGCTCTGTGCCCTTGCCCTAAAACTTGCCCTATGCATCTCTTCTATCTGGCTGTTCCTGGGTTGTATTCTTTTATAATAAACCAATAATAATCTAAAGTAATCTATAATCTAGTAGGTAAAACATTTCTCTGAGTTGAGTTTTATTAGCCACTCTAACAAATTAATCAAACCCAAAGAGGGATTTGGAACCTTCCATCTGTAGCTGGTTGGTCAAAAGCACAGGTAACGATCTGGACTGGCCACGATCATCTGAAATGGGGTGGGGGGGAAGTCTTATAGTACTGAGCCTGTGGAATTCGATGCTATCTCTAAGTAGATAGTATCACAATTTAGTTGAATTGTAGGACACCCAGCTGATGTCCAAGAATTGCCTGTTGGTGGGAAAACCCCTCCCCACAGATTGGAGATTGGTGATCACAACCCATTTAGCTGGGGATATGGGAGTGGGAAGGAGCAGTTGGTGATCCAGTGTGGGTGACTACTGTTGGCCAGAGGGAGTGATGGTGGTGGATCACAGTACAGATGTGCTCAGGGTCAACCAGGCACTGACTGCTTCTAGCCTGGCTCACAGGAGGACCCTGCCTAACAATATGAGGAGGAGGAAGGTGGGGAGAAGGGCCTTGAGGCCTCCATAAGTTCTATTAGCACACTCCTATTTATTGATCTGTATGGTGGATATTATGATGTGCCACCTAGGTCCCCTCTTGGGGGCAATACCCTGACCCCCAGCTGTCAGAAATGTCAGCTGTTGGCTGCTCACAATGGGGGCACTCCCTAGAAATTACCTGTGGTCTCAGGGGCCTGCCGTGCTTAAGGATAGGCAGCAGAGGCAGTGACTGACTAACGACACAAAGGCCTGACTCCTTTGCCTCTACCGGGACAATCGAGGTCATCCCAGCTCCAGAGCTCCCCATAGGGTCATCAAGGCTTCTGTTGTAATGGCATTGAGGGCCAGATTTTCTCCCTGCCCAGTCCTACCTTTCCCACCTCCATAGAGGTATCTCCTGAGAAAGCATGCCCTGGAAAACCCTTTGAGTACAGCTCTGAGTCAGAGGCTGTTTCCAGAGGATGCGAATGAAGACAGTCTGAGACGTAAAATCTAAATAAACTATTTGTGCTGGGAAAATGGATTTTCAAGGCAAATGCTAAAGCCCCCTATCGCTGGCTCCCAACTGCTGCTCCCCAGTCTCTTCCTATACAGACCTCCCCCCACATAAAGATGAGGAGAGATCTGGAAGGAGAACCAGCAGGGGCTGTGAGCAGCCCCCCATGGCTCTTATCTGCTGCTACTCTGCTCTTATACTCCCTCCCCCTCTGCCTTCTGTTAATGCTAATTCAAGGTCTTAAAATAGACTTTTTTTTCTTCTTTGCTAAGGCCTATAACACACTTCATTTTCTTCTCTTACAAGTTTTGATTTTCTCTGTCTAATGGGTTTTCTTACGTTTAAAGAAAAAGTCAGAATCGTGTGTGTGTGTGTGTGTGTGTGTGTGTGTGTGTTTTATATCTAATGTCTTTTTGGCATTTGGAACTCAGAGTACCAGGTAGACAGAATCTGTAATATGGTCAGGTCAGATCATAAGGCTCTCCACCTTATGTATTATCTAGGTACTTCTGAGGCCCAGGTATCCCTGGCTATGACCTTGAATCTCTTAATCCATAAACATCTTCTCTCAAATACTGCATTATTCTTTAAGGTTTTAGAGACCTGGGGCCCTGGCCATAGACGGATGGCCTATATTCTACCCACAGATTGCTAGGTGCACAAAATCCACAGGCAGATTTTCCTTGGGGATATTCTTCCAACCACACCAGTTCACTGTGGTAGAACTTGAGAGAGTGATTCCCATTACTAGAAAAGAAAGTGGCTGACTCACAGCACATGATGAGCCAAAGCCCTGACAGTGTGGAGGTACAAGACCCACACTCACACACCATTTTCAGTCCTTCACCCGAGTCTGTTGCACAGCTGCCAATTTTATGGTTTCAATCCTTTTGTTAAGAGTCTGTTTCTGGAATCATACACTCTACATCTTCATTCAAGGTGCAGTTCATGTTACACCTGAGTGGTGTTCCTGAACAAGTGCACATACATTGAATTCTCATGTGACCCTGGATCCCTGAAACTTGGTTGCCCACCCCACCCCCCCCGCTCCCAGAACACCCAGGAAATTAGGTTCTGAACCTCCATGCCCATGGATTCTGTGCATTTGTCACATTGGCATGACCCCTGTATCTCTCATCCTGTGGCTGGTTATAAGCAGGTTGGTTTGGCCCTTCCTTGTTTGGGTGGAGCATACTATTCTTTCTCCAGCTCTGAGGAGAAATCTAGTCACATTAAGTGCATTAAAGGTGTAGACTTGCAGTTCCATGGGGAAAGAAGGCAGACCCACTACCTCCTTGGCTTCATTCTTGTTCCACTCTTTCTCTTAGAGTTTCTTATGGTTCTGTGTCCCTTCCAAAACCTCTGCCCCCAAAGATGACCCTAGGGGCATGGTTTCAGCTCTTTGCTATCACTGCTGCCTTGAGAAAGTAACCTCGCTTCCTTCCTACTCCCTCAGAATCCTAGGAGGCTTTATCTTTATGTCTGGTCACTGTCTTCAATTAACCATGGCTTCTAAAACTCTGTCTTCAAGTTCTCCTGACCCCTGAACACAGTGTCTCTGTCAAGCATAAAGAGTTTTGAAACAATAATGAGCACAGGTGAACTTCAGTTTCAAGGAATTTCTACCGAAGAGTGAGCCCCAATAGGACAAGTTATCTTTCTTATTTACACTTATACCTTCACCACCTAGCAGAGTTCCTAGCACAAGGTGGCCATTCACTAAGTTGATTGAATTAAAAATACTATAGGGAATTATTTCATAAAGCAAAGTATCTTCCTTAATGGGAATAATAAGCTCTACTTCAAATGTGATTATAAATATGTTTTTGTATTTGGGGATTTTCTTAACTATGAGCAAATGAAATGGACCTCATTGTTTTTTATATGGAGGTTGGTTGTGAATATCTCTCTCAAAAAAGGGGGTTTTTCTTGGGAAGCAACAGTAAGTCAGGGGAAAAAAAATCTCTCGTGTCATAGACAAAATTGTAGGAGGTACACTCCAAGCTCTAGGCAGCAAGCCAACATTCTCGTGCCTCCTGATGCTTGAAAACCATGGTCTGATTTTTATTTTTATTTTGTTTCCAGTGCCAATGCTCCTGGGTCAATATGTTAATTTGAAAACTAGTTGCATATATTTGCATGTTGTACATAATCTTGACTCCATAGAGGCAGAATTAAAATTAAATAGGGTTTTCTACCCTTCTATTAGTCTAGTGTGGATTTAAAATTCTACAAAAAAAAAAATCCATTTTCCTTCATTTTTCTCACTCTTTGAAACTGCAGAAAAGATAATGGGGTTTAGCAATTATCAGCTTAATCTAGTAAAAGAAGCTTTGACTTTCTTGACATGAATTATTTAATCTACAATGACAAGGTAATTTTCATTGGTTCTTGACCTGTAGTCTACAGACTCAAATTGGATAGTTAGGAGGAGGGTTCATGAACTTGTAAAGAAAAAAAAAGTAAAACATTTTTATTTCACTGAAATGCAGCATTCTCTTCAATTATGTATATAGGCAGCCAATTGCAATAGTATCAACAGTATCTGGTTCTTCACTTCAATAGAAATCACAATTATTTTAAATAACAACAGAATTGTTCCACATATCTTACAGTGTCATTTACTCTGTCACTACTTTTAAATTTTATTATTCAACTTTTCACTAGTTCTTGTTAATAAATAAGCACAAATATTACTACACCGCAAATTTATGTTTTTTAATATTTAATAAGTTTCAACATAATTCAGTTTTTACTTTGTACCCTTGTGCATTTCACCTTATGCATGGAAAAATA
This sequence comes from Zalophus californianus, assembly GCF_009762305.2. Taxonomy (NCBI): domain Eukaryota; kingdom Metazoa; phylum Chordata; class Mammalia; order Carnivora; family Otariidae; genus Zalophus; species Zalophus californianus. The sequence continues at coordinate 102,122,192 of NC_045602.1, read as the reverse complement.
TTATCCTGAAGACAGGTCCATCAACTTATCAGACTGCCACCAGGATCCAAGAGACAGAAAAGGCTAAGGGCGTGAGATTTACCTATTTGTCAATACCCCACCTTCTTTTTGCGTTTATGTATCTTGATTAGCCACAATCCAAGGCTTCTTATATGCCTCTCTTCAACACGACCCTCCTGGGGACATTGGTTATTTGCTGAACATTCCCTTTCTCCAGTATGCCTGGTGATACATGAAACTCAGCACACTATTTCTGAAGAGGAGAGAGCTCGTTCAGGCATGGGTCTTAATGCTCTGAAAAAAGTCATTATGTTTTGGGATGAGGGTGATATTTTAAAAATATATATAACCTAACTCTGATCACTCTGTTGGCTTTTTAAAAAGGCAGCTCTCTAGTTAGGCCCCTATCAATCCCAAATCTTTAGGATAGATTCTAAATATAGAATCACCTTTTCACTGCCATTAGAAGGATGGAAGCCACTTCAAATAATATGTCATCTACTGATAAAACATAAATTGGAATCATTCTGAATTTACTGTGTTTACTCCATGCTGGGGCCAAGCTGAGGCCAGGGCACACTGCAGTTTGTAGGGAGCCTTGTCTTGCTTGGAGTGGGTATCTACCAAATAGGAGGATTCCATACACTGGCTTGGCTCCTTAGTGGAGATTAAATGGGATTGTACTCTTAATTTTTCAGTCTAAAATTGCATTACTGCAGCAATGACAGTCAGGTTTTAGTTTGCATAGGATTTGTTGAGAGGGAGAACATGGAAACACTTCTCACACATGCCCAGTTTGGTGTGATGGGTGGTTTCCCTTGCCGTGAGAATAGAGATGCCGTCACCTGGCTCAAGCACACCAGCTGTCAGCTTGATTTCCGGTTCTCCTGCAGCTCTGCCTGTGTCATCTGAAACTGACTGCCTGAGTGGCTGAGTCATCACAGTGCGGAAGAGCCAAATCCAGGAAAAATCAGCCTCTGGCCCTCTAGTATTTTGCCCAGCATATTTTGGGAGGCAGTCCAGAGCCAAATATGGGCCTTAGGCACAACCATTAAGTAAGCAACATCTGGGACTATAAACCCAACTTCTACTTTTTAAGGTTTCCCAAACCCTTTAGCTTCCCCCTTCTTCAAGGGTTCTGTGCCTCCAGGCTGCGGTTGCCTTCCCCAGTAGGCGATATAGTTGTTCACAGGATAATGGTAGCAATGGGCCCTTCTTCAGGGGATGGCTGTCAACTGGAAGAAGCAAGTATTTAAAGGGATACAATTCTTAAAGCGGACTGCCAATGGTAAATGGTTGAAACCTGGAAGCCCTCCTTGCTTGTCTTTCCTTCAGTTGACTTTGAGTTAATCAGAAGGAAGATTATTTTTGGTGGGCCTGGCCCAATCAGTTGAGTTCACAAAAGAGGGTTTATAGGTAAGACATAGAAGAGGTACCTAGAAGGAAGCAAACTTCGATGTTGTGGAGAGAACCACACATGGTGGGAGGGGGCAGTGTGCAGCCTCGAGGAACTGAAAGTTTCAGACTTAGAAGTGGCAAGGAGCTAAATTGTGCCAATAATCTGAATGAGTTTAGAAGAGAGGCTGAACTCCATATCAGAACCCCAGCTCAGCCAACAGTTTGATTTCAGTCTTGTGAGACCCTGAGAAGGGGATCTAGCTAAACTGTGCCTTGACTCCTGACCCACAGAAACAGGCAACAATAAATTGTAGTGTTTGAGGCTCTAAGTTGGCAATATTTTTTTTGCACAGAAATAGAAAACTAATACATCAGGACTCCAGAGATTCCTAACTTCTGTGTGTCACTGATCCCATGGGAGGTCTGGTGAAGCCTATAGACTTCTGTTTGGAATTAATTTTTAAGTGCTTACAATAAAATACATAGGCTTATAAAAGAAACCACTTTTATTGAAATAGGGTAATAAAAATGTACAAAACATATCTAGGTTAGAATAACATATGCATTTATTTGTTAACACATTACATAATAAGACCTAGTGGTAGATCTAAGAACTACTGTAATATTAAAGAATAATTAGTGCAAGCCATATTTTAAGATATCTGCAGAAACAGTAATTACCTGCCATTTCTTTGGGTGTCAAGGGGTCAGTGCTAGTGCTCTTATGGTTGGTTACTTCCATTCACAGTTTAAGGAAATACTAAATTTCAGATAGAGGTTAGTTAAGGATTTTTTTCCCCCAATCCCAGTGTATGGACCACTGCATTCTATCTGGGTTAAGATCCCTAGATGAGAAAGTTGTTGGGCTTCTTCCGACTTCCATATTCTCTGAGCTGGCTTCACTTTCCTGCACGTTCCTCAGCACTCCCTGGAGAGTTCTGTCACCCACATCGGACCTTTTGATCACTCCCTCAGAAGTGCTACTCTCTTGTTTATTCCTAGCTCATGTTTGTTTGTTTTTTTCTTTAATTACATAGATCACTTGATTTGCATGTGTGATTCTTGTCTTCTTGGTGATGCAGAATTAACTTTAACAGAACACAGACGCAGCAAGATAAACTCTGGGTGTGTCTGTCTGGGTTTCTGAAGGTTGGTGATACAGATGCCCTCCCGAGTCAGGGTTGGCAGGGGAGGCAAACTCATAAGTCAAATGGCAAAGCCAGGGTTCCAGGCTGGGCCCCTCCTTTGGTTTACAGCTGCCCATCCCAGCTCCCTTCTCTTTTCTTTAGACCTGGTGTGGGCCAGAATGTCTCCTTATGAAAACTTGCTTTCCACCCACTGTTCTCTGCACTGTCAGAGTTATAAATGGATGTTCTCTGCTCTTAGCTGTGCTGTAAATCAATGTAATGTGTGCTTCCCAATTATTTCTTTACTTCTTTCTTTACTCTTTACTTTTCCAAAAAATTACAAGTGTGCATGGCTTTTAAAATTTGAAGATACTTAAGCGATCATGATACATTCCTTCCCTCTCTTGTCCCAACTCCTGTTTTTCTTTTCTTTTCTTCTGTTGGTTACTTCCTTAACTTTACATAACATATCTATTATTTCTTGACTTATTAACTTTACATGAAGTCTGTTGACTCACTGTTATGAAAGATGAGGGTTTAATTCACTTTCCTCCCCATTTCCCATGGATGGTAGTTTTATTGTTTGAGCTCTATTGCTTGCCTTTATCATACCTCTGTTTATATCAACTTTAGCATCACATTTGCCTACTCTTCCTTCTTTTCTATGTTTTATTTTCTTTCAGATATGTATTTGCCTCCAGATTGTCAAGCTTAGGGATGCCTGGGTGGCTCAGTCGTAAGCATCTGCCTTCGGCTCAGGTCATGATCCTGGAGTCCTGGGATCGAGCCCCGCATCGGGCTCCTTGCTTGGCAGGAAGCCTGCTTCTCCCCCTCTCCCACTCCCCCTGCTTGTGTTCCTGCTCTTGCTATCTCTCTCTCTGTCAAATAAATAAATAAAATCTTAAAAAAAAAAAAAGATTGTCAAGCTTAGCATTATTTACTTTCTCTTAAGCCAAAGTTGTCTTCTATAACTTTCTCTATAGGTTAATTTTAAAAGCAGGAAATTAGCTAAGAGCTTTAATCCAATTTGACTATCAAAATACTGTTCTTTGCAAGGCCAAGTGGTGGCTAGGACCATGGGTCTAATAAAATGATCTCTTAGACCACTTGAAGAAGGAAGTGTCAATTGTGAAGGTCAAACAATTCATATTGTTTATACTATCAAGTGATTAAACTCATGTCTGATTTTTTTCATTTTTCATTTTTTTTATTTTTTATTTTATTATGTTAATCACCATACATTACATCATTAGTTTTTGATGTAACATTCCATGATTCATTGTTTACATATATGCAAACAAACTCATATCTAATTTTTAACACTTTGATGAACATGATATGCAGAGGATTTTTTCTTTGTTTTATGTCTCTTTTTCAGTTACTTCTATTTTTGTTTTTTGGTCTTATTTATTTATTTATTTATTTGACACACAGAGAGAGAAAGAGCACAAGCAGGCAGAATAGTAGGTAGAGGCAGAGGGAGAAGCAGTCTCTCCGCTCAGCAGGGAGCCCGACCCGGGGCTCTATCCCAGGACCCTGGGGTCATGACCTGAGCTGAAGGCAGCCGCTTAACCAACTGAGCCATCCAGGCGCCCTGATGTTTTTTTGGTCTTCTTGACAAAAGAATAACGTGACTTCAGTCCCAAATTTTGTGGACCCTCTCTGTGGATGGAACTCTAGCATAAACTTATTTCAAATCAATGTACTTCTAAATAAAGACAGAATTGAACCAGATTGATTTGAGAGAGGAAGGGCAACATTGCAGGTATAAATCCTACCTAAGATATATTATTTACAAGCTCTAGAAATAAGGAGTCCAATGGGCTGATTCCTTCAGATGCACATCTAAGCTTTTCCATCCAGTTATTTTGGGTGGAGATCTATCTCCAGTAATAGAGGTAGAGCGTGGGACTCAGATCTAAACTATCAGCATAATGCCACTTTACTGCAGGAAGCAGGTTATAGGTGATGGTTCTTGGCCCCACTGCAAATGTTTCATAATATTTTAAAATAAATTATTTGGTCATCAAATATCAATAGTGTTTAGTCTATAGAATCTAATAATTCAGGGTCCTCCGTTTAACTCAGTGCTACAGTGCTTCATGCTTCAGATGATTCCCAAGTTTCTTCAGAATTCCTTTTGGTAAGAAAACTTCTAGAAACTGAATCCACATCCTCAGTTCATAAGTGAGTTAATGGGTTTATTTCCTAAACCCAATTAGTTTCTGTTGCTGAGGTAAAGACTTGCTCTTTAGATCTGAACACCACTGTCTATTTTGTAAATGATCCCCAGGCTGAAGTGAAACAGAACTGTTAATGTATTTTTGATGAATATTAAAAATTCATGAAAAAAATAAAAAGTATGATAAATATTCAAAGGAGCCTGGTTTTGGTTTCCTTGCCTTAAAGTTATTCTCTCTCTCATATCCTCTCGCCCTTACTCTACAAAGAGTATAACTTCTGCATCTTTCCACATTATGGAAAGTCAATTTGATAAGAATGTTCTGATGTCTGTAACCTATCAGGGGTAAATTGAGTAGAAAATTATGCAGTACCCCGGTAAAACCAAATGTTAATATGGAAATTCTCATTAAAAGCCCTAAGAAGCTACAGATGTTTGAGTAAATTCTACTGATTGTTTTGACCTGACCTTTTTAAACTGCCCCCTTACCCAGTGTGCTGAAACCCTTCAATTGATCTCACCACCATATTATCAGTTTCAGACCAGGAAGCTTTTTCAGAATCAATGGCTATGGCATTAACTCATTTTCTCCCCACCTCCCCTGCTCCGTCCCCCACCTGCCAACAACACTTCTCTGTAGGGGCTGTGAGCAGGAAAATGCAGCAAGTTTCTCCTTCAATAAATAGGACATCCCATTCAGGTTACTCATGCAGCTCATTTTAAATAAATTGAATCAACTTATGCCTATTAGCTGCTTGTCCTTGAACTAAGATAACCTGGGATGTCCAGGTATCACTCAAAGAAGGAATCATGAAGGTGACAAAATTTGTTGAGAGCTCCAAGGCCAATTTTTGTGGAACTTTACTTGAATAGGGCTGAGGAAGGGACCTGCTATTGCTCTGAATGAAATAACATGTTAGCTAATCATAGTATGCTGTGCCCTTGGAGAAAAGCCTCAGAAAATTAGAAAATTTGAGAATGTTTTTCTACCAAGTTTTATTTTTGTGAAATGAATGAGGCACCATGAATGAGGTTAAGAGATGGTGCTCATCCCAGGAGACTGGGAATGCCCAGGCCCTTCCCAGAGAAGCTCTTGTCATAGGAGTTTGTCCTCAGCAGCATCCGCAAATCAATGAATCAGCAAGCCTAATTCATACACAGGAGTTACACAAGGAGTAGCATAAAGATTGTTTTTCTAAAGAAGGGCTTAAATTTGATTGAAGGAAATTATCTCTGAGCTTCCCTTCTTCGACAATGAATTAGTTCTTATAATTTCCCATACTGTGGCTTTAAATGCGGTCAGAGTCTCCATTTATTTAATTCAGATTTTGCCTTTGTTGTTGTTGTGATTCAGCAATATATTAAGTTCCTCTCCCTGTCTGGGCACATGAGATGATCTCATTTTCTTTTCTTTTTTTTTTTAAGATTTTACTTATTTATTTGACAAAGAGTGAAAGAGCACAAGTAGGGGGAGTGACAGGCAGAGGCAGAGGGAAAGCTGGGAGCCCGACATGGGGCTTGATCCCAGGACCCTGGGATCATGACCTGAGCCAAAGGCAGACGCTTAACCAACTGAGCACGCAGGCATCCCGAAATGAACTCATTTTCCTGCCCCTTCAAGTGAGGCATGACCATGAGACTTGTTTGGCCAATGAAACGTGAGTGAAATGCTGTGTGTGATTTCTAGGCTGTCAGACCTAATTGTTGATGCTTGATTCTTTTGCTCTTTCTTTCCCCCACACCTGTGATCATGGAGGGAGAGGTTGGCATGGAGGGGCCACAGGACTGATGATACCTTAGAGGACAGTGGTCCTGAATCATGGCCAAGTTAGAATGAGTGGGAAATAACTTTGTATTGGGCTAAGCTGGTAAAAGTTGGGGCTACTTTTACTGCAGCATAATGTAGCCTATCTTTTTGAAACAGGATCCATGTTCAAACTCTCCTGAATGGAGGCCCTTTAGAGCCACTATTCCTTTATTTCTGGGGCATTTATCTTGATTATTCTCGATGGAAGCTCTTAGCTGTTTTGTGCGATAGATTGCCATTTGGGAAGTTGTGAGCTGGCAGGGGTGAGGGGGTTGTTGACTAGCAGACAAGTGTATGCTTCATGATGTCCTCTAATTAATGGAGAGGAACCTTATGGTATAATCAAAATCAGGCTTAGCAAAAGGGTCTCTTGGGATCTCTGCCCATGATTATAGAAAGAAAAGAATACCTGGTTTAATTGACATTTATTAATTGCTCTTGGCTACACATATTAACTGACCTCCACGCTGATAATGGCTTAAAGAGATAACCTTGATAGGAGTAGTTGATTCAAAAAGGCCTGGGTGTGATATCAATTTCAGAAATACAGATCTCCTCTTAGAAATATTGAGGTTCCAAAGGGCAAATGCCAAGTCCAGTTTTCTATAAGTCCAAATGAACACCATCCCCCTGAATGGAGTTACATAACTCTCTTCTGTTATGGCTTAGGCTTGATTCTTAACTAAGTTCACCAAAAGAGGAAAATTATTTTCATAATTCCTACACTTTTTTAAAATTTAAAATTAAAATTAAAATTTAAATTCAATTTAATTAACATATAGTGTATTATTAGTTTCAGAGGTAGAATTTAGTGACTCATCAGTTGCGTATAATATCCAGTGCTCATTCCATCAAGTGCCCTTCTTAACCACCCAATTACCCCATCCTCCCACCCACCTACTCTCCAGCAACCCTCAGTTTGTTTCCTATAGTTAAGAGTCTCTTACGGTTTGTCTCCCTGTTTTCATCTTATTTTTCCTTCCCTTCCCCTGTGTTCATCTGTTTTGTCTCTTAAATTTCACATATGAGTGGAATCATATGATATTTGTCTTTCTCTGACTGACTTATTTTGCTTAGCATAATACCCTCTGGTTTGAATTTCTTGAAAAGTGGCAATACATTGAATAAAGCATCCTTGTTTTAGGAGGCTTCAACATTAAATATTTAAAAGGCCATATTTTCAGAAACCCTTTCCAAATTGGCAGGTTTGGGGAGGGAGTTGTGTTTTGTGTGGTGTTTCATAAATTACTTGGTAGAATAAAGAACTTTTAAAATGTAGTTACCGTATTTCATGTGACCCTCCACTATGGAAGATCCATTAATAATAAACATAATACCAAGTTTACATTTTTCTCTGATAGCAGGGAACTCTTTCCTTTCCTTTGAAGTGGGTTCACTCCCCTAAAGCATGATGTTTCTGAACTAAGTTGCTATTGGTTTGAGGAGTGGGAAGGAGAACAAAACTGAATATTTTTCTAATTTATCATGGAGGTTGGGCAAGTGATGAAGCTTCCATCAGCATTCTTTATTGTTGATAAACAGGAAAATGTCTGAGCTGGACAGGGGCTCTAGTTTCTCTAATTTTATGAAGTCATTACAGAGGAAGTGTGCACAATTTCATTCACTCCTTCTTTATTCATCTCCTCCTTCTTGGCTTCAACTCCTTTGGAAAAAATGACAGACTCAGAAAAGGTGTAGTCCCCTTAATATGTAACTCGTTTAAAACAACGATTTAACTGACTCAGCCTACTCTGTTAGCACTATTTTGTACATGTTACTTCTAACTGTTACATGCAGTTCTTTCAAAACTTCTCTTGTTCCTTGTATTCTACTAAAGTATTTTCCTGGAGATCATTTGATCTGTACTTTTCCTAATGAGCATGGGAAACTTTCTTAAGGTTGCTGATCTCTCCTTAACCTATTAAAGCTGCTTGTGCCCAAAGATTATTAGGTTAAAAAATGGTTGAATATCAGAAATGTCACATGGTTCAAGCTTTATTTGCTGTGGCTAGAGATTGATGAAGAATTTTCTTTTCTTTTACTTGTAGAAAGCATCTTTATTCTTTTTTTCTGTCAAGATTTTATTTAATTCAAGAGAGTTAACATAGAATGTAGTATTAGTTTCAGGGTTAGAATTTAGTGATTCATCACTAGCATGTAACACCCAGTGCTCATTACAACAAGTGCCCTCCTTAAGGCCCATCACCCGTGTAGTTCATCCCCCACCCACTTCCCTTCCAGCAACCTTCAGTTTGTTCCTCTAGGTAAGAGTCCCCTGTGGTTTGCTTCCCTTGCTGTTTTTATCTTATTTTTTTTCCTTTCCCTCCCCCATATTCATCTGTTTTATTTCTTAAATTTCACATATGAGTAGAATCATACTGTATTTGTCTTTCTCTGACTATTTCACTTAGCATTATACACTCTAGTTCCATGTCATTGCAAATGACAAGATTTCATTCTTTTTTTTAAAGATTTATTTATTTATTTTAGATAGAGAAAGTATGAGGTGTGAGTGCGGGGGTAGGACCAGAGGGACAAAATCTTTCAAGCAGACTCCCCACTGAGCGTGGAGCCTAACACAGAGCTCAGTCCCATGACCCATGAGATCATGACCTGCACCAAAACCAGGAGTCAGTTGCTCAACCAACTGAGCCACCCAGGCACCCCAAGATTTCATTCTTTTTGATGGCTGAGTAATATTCCAATGTATATATATACCACATCTTCTTTATCCATTCATCAGTTGATAGACGTTTGGGCTCTTTTCACATTTTGGTTATGGGGATAATGCTGTTATAAATATTGGGGTGCATGTGCCTTTTCAAATCACTATTTTTGTATCTTTGGGAAAATACTTAGTACTTCAAATGCTGGGTCATAGGGTAGCTGTATTTTTAACTTTTGAGCAACCTCCATACTATTTTCTAGAGTGGCTGTACCAGTTTGCATTCCCACCAACAGCATAAGAGAGTTCCCCTTTCTCTGTATTGTCACCAACATCTTTGTTTCCTAAGTTGTTAATTTTAGCCATTGTGACCAGAGTGAAGTGGTATCTCACTGTGGCTTTGATTTGTATTTCCCTGACGATGAGTGATGTTGAACATTTTTCCACCTGTCTGTTGGCCATTTGTATGTTTTCTTTTGAGAAATGTCTGTTCATGTCTCCCGCCCATTTCTTAACTGGATTTTTTATTTTTTGGATGTTGAGTTTGATATGTTATTTGTAGATTTTGGTTACAAGCACTTCATCTGATATGTCATTTGCAAATATCTTCTCACATTCCATTGGTTGTCTTTTAGGTTTGTTGACTGTTTCCTTTGCTGTGAAGAAGCTTTTTATCTCCATGAAGTCCCAGTAGTTCATTTTTGCTTTTGTTTCCCTTGCCTCTGGAGATGTGTCTAGTAAGAAGTTGCTGTAGGGTGCTTGAGTGACTCAGTTGGTTGAGCACCCAACTCTTGGTTTTGGCTTAGGTTATGATGTCAGGGTTGTGAGTTGGAGCCCTGAATTGGGCTCCATGCTCAGCAGGGAGTCTGCTTGAGATTCTCTCTCTCCTTCTCCTTCTTCCCCTTCCCCTACTCATACACACACACTCTCTCTCTAAAATAAATAAATAAATCTTAAAAAATAGCAAATAAAAATTAATAAATAAGTTACTGCAGCTGAAGTCAAAGAGGTTGCTACCTGTCTTCTCCTCTAGGATTTTGATGGATTCCTGTTTCGCATTTAGGTCTTCTATCCATTTTGAATTTATTTTTGTGCATGGTATAAGAAAGTGGTTCAGTTTCATTCTTCTTCATGTTCCTGTCTGATTTTCCCTGCACCATTTTTTGAAGAGACTGTCTTTTTTTTCCATTGGATATTCTTTCCTGCTTTGTTGAAGATTATTTGACCATATGGTCCTGGGTCTATTTCTGGGTTCTCTGTTCTGTTCCATTGATCTGTGTCTGTTTTTGTGCCAGTACCATACTGTCTTAATGATAACAGTTTTGTAAAATAGCTTGAGGTCTGGAATTGTGATGCCTCCAGCTTTTTTCTTTTTCTTTTTCTTTTTCTTTTTCAACATTACTTTGGCTATTCAGGATCTTTTCTTGTTCCATACAAATTTTAGAATTGTTTGTTCTAGCTTTGTGAAAAGTGCGGTGTTATATTTATAGGGATTGCAATTAATGTGTAGATTGCTTTGGGTAGTATAGACATTTTAACAATATTTCTTCTTTCAACACATGAGCATGAAATGTTTTTCCATTTCTTCGTGTCCTCTTCAATTTCTTTCATAAGTGTTTTATAGTTTTTAGAGTACAGATCTTTTACCTCATTGGTTAGGTTTATTCCTAGGTATCTTACCATTTTTGGTGCAATTGTAAATGGGATCAATTCCTTCATTTCTCTTTCTGCTGTTTCATTATTGGTGAGTAGAAATACAACAGACTTCTGTGCATTGATTTTATATCCTGTGACTGCTGAATTCCGGTATCAGTCCTGGTAATTTTTTGGTGGAGTCTTTCAGGTTTCCTACATAGAGTATCATGTCATTTACAAATAGTGAAAGTTTAACTTCTTCTTTGCTGATTTGAATACCTTTTCTTTTTTTGTTGTTGTCTGGTTGCTGGGGCTAGGACTTCCCATACTATGTTGAACAACAGTGGTGAGAGTGGACATTCCTGTCATGTTCCTGACCTTAGAGGAAAAGCTCTCAGTTTTTCCCCATTAAAGATGATATTAACTGTGGGTCTTTCATATATGGCCTTGTGATATTGAGGTATGTTTCTTCTATCCCTACTTTCTTGAGGGTTTTTATCAAGAAAGGATGCTTTATTTTGTCAAATGCTTTTTCTGTGTCTATTGAGAGGATATGTGGTTCTTATCCTTTCTTTTATTAATGTAGTGTATCATGTTGATTGATTTGTAGATATTGAACCATCCCTGCAGCCAAGGAATAAATCCCACTTGGTCATGGTAAATAATCCTTTTGATGTACTGTTGGATTCGATTAGCTAGTATCTTGTTGAGAATTTTTGCATCCCTATTCATCAGGGATATTAGTCTGTATTCTCCTTTTTAGTTGGGTCTTTGTCTGGTTTTGGAATCAAGGTAACTCACAGAATGAGTTTGAAAGTTTTCCCTCCATTTCTAGTTTTTGGAACAGTTTCAGAAGAATAGGTATTAATTCTTCTTTAAATGTTTGGTAGATTTCCCTTGGGAAGCCATCTGGCCCTGGACACTTGTATGTTGGGAGATTTTTTATTACTGATTCAATTTCTTATTTTTTTTAAAGATTTTATTTATTTATTTGATGGAGAGAGAGAGACCACACAAGCAAGGGGAGCAGCATGATGAGGGAGAGGGAGAACAGACTCCCAAGACCTTGGGACCATGACCCGAGCCAAAGACAGACACTTAACTGACTGAGACACCCAGGCACCCCTGATTCAATTCTTTCTTTTTAATTTAATTTAATTTATTTTATTTTATTTTATTTTATTACATTATGTTAGTCACCATACAATACAGCACTAGTTTTTGATGTACTGATCCATGATTCATTGTCTTCATATATCACTCAGTACTCAATGAAGTACATGCCCTCCTTAATACCCATCACCAGGCTAACCCATCCCCTCATCCGCCTCCCTTCTAAAACCTTCAGTTTGTTTCTCAGAGTCCATAGTCTCTCATGGTTTGTCTCCCCCTCTGCTTTCCCCCTCTTCATGTTTCTCTTCCTTCTCCTTATGTCCTCCATGCTATTTCTTATGTTCCACAAGTAAGTGAAACCATATGATAATTGACTTTCTCTGCTTGACTTATTTCACTTAGCATAATCTCCTCCAGTCCCATCCATGTTGATGTAAAAGTTGAGTAGTATTCCATTATATATATGGACTACATCTTCTTTATCCATTCATCTGTTGAAGGGCATCTTGGCTCTTTCCAGAGTTTGGCTACTGCGGACATTGCTGCTATGAACCCTGGGGTGCATATGGCCCTTCTTTTCACTACGTCTGTGTCTTTGGGGTAAATATCCAGGAGTGCAATTGCTGGGTCATAGGGTAGCTCTATTTTTAATATTTTGAGGAATCTCCACACTGTTTTCCAAAGTGGCTGTATCAACTTACATTCCCACCAACAGTGTAAGAGGGATCCACTTTTTCCACAAGCTCTCCAACATTTGTTGTTTCTTGCCTTGTCAATTTTTGCCATTATAACTGGTATAAGGTGGTATCTCAATGTGGTTTTGGTTTGAATTTCCCTGATGGCTAATGATGATGAACATTTTTTCATGTCTCTGTTAGTAGCCATTTGTATGTCTTCTTTGGAGAAGTGTCTGTTCATGTCTTCTGCCCATTTTTTGACTTGATTATTTGTTTTTTAGGGGTTGAGTTTGAGAAGTTCTTTATAGATCTTAGAAATCAGTGCTTTTTGTCTGTAGTATCATTTGTAAATATCTTCTCCCATTCTGTGGGTTGCCTCTTTGTTTTGTTGACTGTTTCCTTTGCTGTGCAGAAGCTTTTTATCTTGATAAACTCCCCAAAGTTCATTTTTCACTCTTGCTTCACTAGCTTTTGGAGACTTATCTTGAAAGAAGTTGCTGTGGCTGATGTTGAAGATGTTATACTGCCTATGTTCTCCTCTAGGATTTTGATGGATTCCTGTCTCACATTGAGGTCTTTCATCCATTTTGAGTTTATCTTTGTGTATGGTGTTAGAGAATGGTCGAGTTTCATTCTTCTGTATATAGATGTGCAATTTTCCCCTCACTATTAATCGAAGAGACTGTCTTTTTTTCCATTGCATATTTTTTCCTGCTTTGTCGAAGAGTATTTGACCATAGAATTGAGGGTCCATATCTGGGCTCTCTATTCTGTTCCATTGGTCTATATGTCTGTTTTTGTGCCAGTACCATGCTGTCTTGGTGATCACTGCTTTGTAATATAGCTTGAAATCAGGCAACGTGATGCCCCCAGCTTTGTTTTTCTTTTTCAACACTCAGGGTCTTTTCTGATGCCATACAAATTTTAGGATTGTTTGTTCAAGCACTTTGAAAAATGTCATTGGAATTGTGATCCGATGGTATTGAAGGTATAGATTGCTCTGGGTAGCAAAGATATTTTAACAATGTTTATTCTTCCAATCCATGAGCATGGAATGTTTTTCCATCATTTTGTGTCTTCTTCAATTTCTTTCATGAGTGGTCTGTACTTCCTAGAGTATAGATCCTTTACCTCTATGGTTAAGTTTATTCTGATGTATCTTATGGTTTTTGGTGCTATTGTAAATGGAATCATTTCTCTAAATTTCTACAGTTTCATTGTTAGTGTATAAGAAAGCAACTGATTTCTGTGTATTGATTTTGTATCCTGCCACATTACTGAATTGCTGTATGAGTTCTAGTAATTTAAGGTGGAATCTTTTGGATTTTCCACATAAAGTATCATGTCATCTGTGAAGAGAGAGAGTTTGACTTCTTTGCCAATTTGAATACCTTTTATTTCTGTTTGTTGTCTGATTTCTGTTGCTAGGACTTCTAGTACTATGTTGAACAATAATGGTGAGAGTGGACATCCTTGACGTGTTCCTGATCTTAAGGGAAAGGCTCTCATTTTTTTCCCCTTTAAGGGTGATATTCTCTGTGGGTTTTTCATAGATGGATTTTATGAAGTTGAGGAATGTTCCTTCTATCCCTATAGTCTGGAGAGTTTTAATCAGGAAAGGATGCTGTATTTTGTTAAATGCTTTTTCTGCATCAATTGAGAGGACCATATGGTTCTTCTTTGTCCTCTTATTAATTTGTTCTATCACACTGATTGATTTGTGAATGTTGAACCACCCTTGCATCCCAGGGATAAATCTCACTTGATCATGGTGGATGATCCTTTTAATGTATTATTGTATCCTATCAACTAAGATTTTTTTGAGGATTTTGGAATCCATACCCATCAGGGATATCGGTCTGAAATTCTCCTTTTGATGGCGTCTTTGCCTGGTTTGGGGATTAAGGTAATGCTGGCCTCATAGAATGAGTCTAGAAGATTTCCTTCTGTTTCTGTTTTTTGAAACAGCTTCAGGGGAATAGGTATTATTTCTTCTTTGAATGTTTGGTAGAATTCCCTAGAGAATCCATCAGGCCCTGGACTCTTGTTTTTTGGGAGGTTTTTGATCACTGCTTCAATCTCGTTACTGGTTATTGGCCTATTCGGGTTGTCAGTTTCTTCCTGTTTCAGTCTTGGGAGTTTATAGGTTTCCAGCAAGGCATCCATTTCATCCAGGTTGCTCAGCTTATTGGCATTTGGTTGTTGATAATAATTTCTAATAATTGTTTCTATTTCCTTGGTGTTAGTCGTGATCTCTACCCTTTCATTCATAATTTTATTAATTTGGGTCCTTTCTCTTTTCTTTTGGATAAGTCTGGCCAGTGGTTTATCGATCTTATTCTTTCAAAGAACCAGCTTCTAGTTTTGTTGATCTGATCTGTGTTTCTGGTTTCTAATTCATTGATCTCTGCTCTAATCTTAATTATTTCTCTTCTAATGCATGTCTTAAGTATTGTTTGTTGCTTTTTCTCTAGTTCTTTAAGGTGTAAAGTTAGTTGGTGAATTCGGGATTTTTCTGTTTTCTTGAGTGAGGCTTGGATGGCTATGTATTTCCCCCTTAGGACCACCTTTGCAGTATCCGATAGGTTTTGGACTGATGTGTTTTCATTCTCATTGGTTTCCATGAAATGTTAAAGTTCTTCTGTGATTTCCTTGTTGATCCAAACATTCTTGAGCAGAGTGGTCTTTAGCTTCCAAGTGTTTGAATTTATTCCAAAATTTTTCTTGTGATTGAGTTCCAGTTTTAAAGCATTATGGTTTGAGAATATGCAAGGAATAATCTCAATCTTTTGGTATCGGTTGAGACCGGATTTGTGACCAGTATGTTGTCTATTCAGGAGAAAGTTCTATGTGCGCTCGAGAAGAATGTGTATTCTGTTGTTTTAGGGTGGAATATTCTGTATATATCTATGAGGTCCATCTGGTCCAGTGTGTCATTCAAAGGTCTTGTTTCTTTGTTGATTTTCTGCTCTGATGATCTGTCTATTGCTGAGAGTGGAGTATTGAAGTCTTCTACAATTAACGTATTATTATCAGTATGACTCTTTATTTTGGTTAGATGCCTGCTCCCATTTTGGGGGTGTAGATATTTAGAATGTTAGATCTTCTTGTTGGATAGACCCTTTAAGAATGATATAGTGTCTTTCTCTGTCTCTAACTACAGTCTTTAGCTTAAAATCTAATTTGTCTGATATAAGAATTGCTACCCAAGCTTTCTTTTGAGGTCCACTGGCATGGAAGATAGATCTCCATCCCTTCACTTTCAGTCTGGATGTATCTTTAGGTTCAAAATTAGTCTCTTGTAGACAGCATATGAATGGGTCTTGTCTTTTTTATCCAATCTGCTACCCTGTGCCTTTTTATGGGAGCATTTAGGCCATTCACGTTGAGAGTGATTATTGAAAGATATGAATTTATTGTCATCATGTGGCCTGTGAAGTCCTTGTTTCTATATATTGTCTCTGTAAATTTCTGTTCTATATCACTCTTGGGGTATTTCACCTTTTATAGAACCCCCCTTAATATTTCTTGCTGGGCTGGCTTACTGGTCACATATTCTTTAAGTTTCTGCCAGTCTTGGAAGCTCTGCATCTCTCCATCCATTCTAAATGATAACCTTGCCGGATAAAGTATTCTTGGCTGCATGTTCTTCTCATTTAGTACCTTGAATATGTCTTCCCAGCTCTTTCTGGCTTGCCAGGTCTCTGTGGATAGGTCTGACATTATTCTGATGTTCTTCCCTCTGTATGTAAAGATTCTCTTCCACCTAACTGCCCTTAAGATGGTTTCCTTGGTTCTAAGATTTTTGAGTTTTACTATTACATGCCAGGGCATTGGCCTGTTTTCCTTGATCTCGGGAGGAGTCTTCTCTCCCTCTAAGACACAGATGTTTGTTTCATTCCCCAGATTAGGGAAGTTCTCAGTTACAGTTTGCTCAAATATATATTCTAGTCCTCTCTCTCTCTCCACCCCCTCAGGGATCCCAATAATTCTGACATTGGAACGTTTCATGGTGTCACTTACTTCTCCGATTCTGTTTCCATGGATTTTGAGTAGTTTCTCCCTGGCTTCCTCTTTATCGTTCTTTTCTATCACTTGGTGTTTTAGATCACTAATTCATTCTTCTGCCTTGCTTACCCTAGCTGTTAGATTGTCTAGATTAAATTGGATCTCACTGATAGCATTTTTAAATTCTGCCAGTTCAGCTTTCGTTTCTGCCCTTAGAGACTCTACGTTGCCATTAATCTATTTCTCCATTCTAGCTTATGTCTTCACAATTGCTACCCTGAATTCCATTTCCGACATCCTGGTTATATCTGTATCCATTTATAAATCTGTGGGAAAAGTCACAGTCTCTGAGTCTTTCCTATTTTGGGGGTTCCTCTTCCTAGTCATTCTGTTGGGGGGTTGTTGAGGAAATGTACAGAGTCCAAATATTTGACCACAACCCAAGCAAGATGCACCTGTTTTCTAGGGACCTTAGGGTTTGTCGGCCTCTTGTTCTCCCAGCCTGTTTTCTGGGGGAGGGGCCTGCCACACTGTTACTCAGCCAACCCTGTTTGGGCAGAGTTGCCCTGTCCCCTGTGGGGGGGGGTGGCCTCAGTGAAAACCGTTTTTTGGGGGGCTTTTGTTCTCTGGCGGCTTTCCCTGGCGGCTTTCCACGTCTCTTCCGAGAGTTAGATCTGAAGAGATTCTTTCCAACCCCCCACATCAGAACAGAGAGATTGCAGTCTGTTCTTCAGTGAGCTCTCCAGGCCACACTATCTCCATTTCTGTCTATGCTGCTAAAAACTGCAGCATCCTGGGTTGTGCGTTCCTGAGCAGTACTCCCGGTCCTCACCTCCAGGTCAGGGCATGTCTTTGCCCTTTGTGCTTCTAAAACCACCAGCTGCCCCCAGTTCACATGGGCAGCCCCACCACTCTAAGTTTCAGTCTGGGGGGCTGCCTTCAAGTCCTTTCCCCACTGCTACCAGTCTGCAACTCTGTGCCCCTTCCCCAGCAATGGAGGCTATCACTCACCAGTGGTGCAGGATCCTGAGGGCTCGGCTCCCTCCCCCTTCCTTTTATCTTCAGATATGTGCCCCCGTAGTCGTGGCTCCCTGCTTCATACCTCGAAACCAACTGACTGCAATATTCTGTTTGTAGAGATCTTCTTACATCTCAGGTTGATTTCGTGGGTGTTCAGAGTGGTCTGGTAGATATCCATCTCAATTCTGGGGACTGGTTGGAATAGGGTCCCCTGCTCCTCTGCCATCTTTTTCTCCCCCTGATTCAATTTCTTTACTGGTTATGGGTCTGTTCAGATTTCCTATTTCTTCCTGATTCAGTTTTGGTAGTTTATATGTTGCTAGTAATTTATCCATTTCTTCTAGATTGCCTAATTTGTTGGCATGTAACTGCTCATAATATTCTCTTATATTTATTTGTATTTCTGTGGAGTTGATTGTGCTCTCTCCTCTTTCATTCATGATTTTATTTAGGTCTTTTTGATAAGTCTGGCTTTGGGTTTATCAATTTTATTTATTCTTTCAAAGAATAAGCTCCTGGTTTTGTTGATCTGTTCTACTGTTTTTTTTTTTTTTAATTTCTGTATCATTTATTTCTGCTTTAATCTTTATTATTTCCCTTCTTCTGCTGGCTTTAGGCTTTATTTGCTATTCTTTTTCCAGCCTCTTTAGGTATAACTTTAGGTTGTTTGTTTGAGACTTTGCTTCTTGAGGAAGGTCTTGTCTGTATTGTTATATACTTAGGCATCCCAAAGGTTTTGGACTGTCATGTTTTCATTTTTATTTGCTTCCACATACTTTTTTTAAAATTCTTTAATTTCCTGGTTTGCCCATTCATTCTTTAGTAGAATGTTCTTTAACCTCCATGTATTTGTGGTCTTTCCAAAATTTTTCTTGTGGTTAACTTCAAGTTTCATAGCATTGTGGTCTAAAAATATGCATGATATGATTTCAGTCATTTTGTAGTGGTTGAGTCCTGATTTGTGACCAGTACCTGATCTATTCTGGAGAATGTTCCATGTGCACTCAAAAAGGATGTGTATTGTGCTGCTTTAGAATGAAATGCTCTGAATGTATCTCTTAAGCCCATCTCATCCATTGTGTCATTCAAAACCATTGTTTCCTTGTTGATCTTCTGCTTAGATGATTTGTCCATACTGGGAGTGGGGTGTTAAAGTCCCCTACTATTTCTCTACTATTACCAATGAGTTTCTTTAAGTTTGTTATTAATTGATTTGTATATTTGGCTTCTCCCAAGTTAGGGGCATAAATATTTACAATTGTTAGATTTTCTTGTTGGCTAGACCCTTTTATTATGATATAGTTCCAGTCTTCATCAGTCTTTGGTTTAAAATCTAGTTTCTCTGATATAAATATGACTATTCCAGCTTTCTTTTGAGGTCTGTTAGCATGGTAAGTAGTTCTTCACCCCCTCACTTTCAATCTGGAGGTGTGTTTGGGTCTAAAATGAGTCTATTATAAGCAGCATATCAATGGGTCTCATTTTTTTATCCATTCTATGCCTTTTGATTGGAGCAATGAGTCCATTTACATTCAGAGTAATTATTGATAGATATGAATTTAGTGCCATTGTATTACCTGTAGAGTCACTGTTCCTATAGATTGTCTCTATTCCTTTCTATTCTTTGTTGCTTTTGTTCTCTTTTTCCTGCTCAAAGGGTCCTCTTTAATATTTCTTGCAGAGCTGGTTTAGTGTTCACAAGCTCCTTTAGTTTTTGCTTGTCTTGGAAACGTTTTATCTCTCCTATTCTGAACGACAGCCTTGCTGAATACAGTATTTTATTCTTGGTTGTGTATTTTTCTCATTTAGGATGTTGAATATTTCCTGCCACTTGCTTTTGGCCTGCCAAGTTTCAGTGGACGGGTCTGCTGTTAACCTTTCATGTCTACCCTTGTAGGTTAAGGACCTTTTGTCCCTAGCTGTTTTCAGAATTCTCTCTTTATTTTTGTGTTTTGCAAGTTTCTTTATGATATGTTGTGGTATTGACCTGTTTTTGTTGATTTTGAGAGGAGTTCTCTGTGACTCTTGGACTTGAATGCCTGTTTCCTTCCTCAGATTAGGGAAGTTCTTAACTATAATTTGTTCACGTAAACCTTCTGCCCCTATTTCCTGCCCTTCTTCTTCTGGGACTCCTCTGATATGTATATTATTATGCTTTTTGGAATTGCTGAGTTCCCTAAGTCTACCTTCATCATCTAATAATTTTGTTTCCCTCTTCCCTTCAGCTTCATTATTTTCCATAATTTTATCTTCTATCTCACTATTCTCTCCTTTGCTTCTTGAATCTTTGTTGTGATTATATCTAGTCAGTTTTGCATCTCAGTTATAGCATTTTATTTTATTGAAACCTGATGAGTTTTTGGGTCTTTTATCTCTGTAGCAATGGCTTCTCTGGTGTCTTCTATCTTTTTTTCATGCTGAGGTAGTAGTCTTATGATTGTTGTTCTGAATTCTTGTTCTGATATATTGCTTATATCTATTTTGAGCAAGTCCCTGGCTGTGATTTCTTCCTGACCTTTCTTTTGGGGAGAATTCCTCCATCTTGCCATTTTGGTTAGGTTTATGTCTTTTTTTATGTGTGTGTTTTGAAATATTGTTGTTTCCTACATCTAAGAGTAATGCTGTATTAAAAAGGGGTCACATACTATTCAGAGCCTGGTGCTTCAGGAAGTGTTTCTGTTGTATGCTGTTGGGTTTCGGCTGCTCTTTCTTACTGGTCAATCCTCTGCACAGTTCCTCCTTGCTTGCAGAGGGGAATCTTTGGCCCTTTAAGTAGGTGTGCTTTGATTTGTTAAAATTTTCTGGAACAAAAAGAAAAGAAAAGAAAAAAAAAAACCTGATCCCAAAAAAGAGAAAAGGAATGAAAAAAACAGTCAAAAAACTATAAGCCTGATTCCAAAGAAAAAGAAAGAAAAGAAAGAAAAAAAGAAACTTGATTCCTCCCTCCCCCCCAAAAAAAGAGAGAAAAGGAAATGAAAAGATAAAGAAAAAAAAAATTCTATAAACCTGATTCCAAAGAATAAGAAAAAGAAAAGGAGAAAAAGGTAAAGTCTTGTCGTATTTCCACCAGAACTGCAGGTGATGCTTTGAAGCACTCTATGATTAGTAGACTTGGTGCATGCGGGGTGCTTCCTGTGCTGGTCTTCTGGGGGAGAGGCCCACTGTACCAGTTCAGAGTCAGACCTGCCCCAGTAAATATGCACCTACTAGGCATGGGGTGGGCGGAAGGGTTAGTGTAAGTGGCTCCAGCCTCCACGGGGAGCTGCTGTGTCGCTCTCTGAAATCCTACCGTGTTGATGGAGAGGGAAAATGGTGCCACTTCACCTTCTCATCCCTGGCATGGGGATCTCACACCCTGCACTGTTCAGGAAGCCCTCACAGAATAGGAAGGGCTTCAGTGGGCCTGGCGCCACAGCTCTTCTGGGTTTTATCTTTGGTGTGTTGCTGGGATTCAAAATTCCAAATCTTAAAGGACCCTGCCCCATGTGGACCTGCTCCCTTCCTCTGGAGTAGAGCCTCACAGTGCTGTGTCTGGTGTCCTTTGTCCCAGAAAAACAGTCCTTTGCCTACACAGTGCACAGAATCTATGGTATGTCACAGCAAAAAGCATGACCAGGATATCCACTCTCTGTACCTGCCTCTGTCCCCATTAAAGGCCATTTTTTGGCACCTGTAGGGTCTTTTGTCCTGAGAGAGGCAGTATGCCCTCTTCTAAATGTACTCCAGGAAGGGGGTGCAACCCAGGCAATCCATATACCATGTGCTCCTGGGCCAACATCCTTCTCCCCAGGAGTGCATGCCACAGCTCTGCTCCTTTGAAAGTTGTGCACTTCTAAAACCTCAGAGTTTGAGCTCCACACACTGTTTGCACAAAACCTGTGACACTCAGTACCCCTCACTCCCCCAGTCTGTGGTCCAGAGAGGTTTTCTTCTTGTGTGAACCTGACACTCACTCTCTTATCCCCTCACTCTTTTTCTCCATTTTCTCTCTCTGTCGAAAGGCCTACCTCCCTGCCAAGGCACCGCTGTTTTTCTCTCCAGCAGTTCATCTCCATGTACCTTGCACCTGCCACACTGTCTCCCTCCAAATGTGGAGATCCTTCTCCCAGTCCTCAGATCGATTTCCTGGGTATTCCAAGTGATCTGACCTCAATACAGCTGTGTTTTAGGGATGAAGAAAGCCCAGGATCCTCCTACTTCTCCGCCATCTTAACTCCTCCCCCACATTCATGAAGAATTTAAAGAGTTACCTAATAGGTGTAAACAACCTGCTCTTTGTCATCTTATTTTCTGTTCTCCTACAAAGGAAACATGAGAGATAGAAAGAAATATCATCAGAACAGTCTATAGAAGGGGCATGAGGTTTCTATACATGTGCATCATTCACCCCACCCTGGTCTTGCTCCAGGCTGAGGGGCAAGAGAATGAAGAGCAAAAGAAAAGAAGAGATGCTAGTTTACACTTGAGGTCCAGCAGCCTCAGGCATTATCTTTATTCTGGTGGACCTCTGCCTCCCACTAATGAAATGAGGATAAGTTCTTCCTATTTTAAAGAGTTCTCTTGAAGAAAATAGAATAACATAGAAGTATTTTATACTTTGCACATCAAAGAAGCAGAGCACATCTTAGACATCTGTAAAGACATTTATGAAGTAACTGTAAACTTCCCTCACAACTCTCCCTCCAGAATCTAAATAGAAAATACAAAATACAGAGTTCTCTAGGTCTCCTTTGACCATATATCCACAGAGAAGAGAGAAGAGCATTTAGGATGGAACAAATCTAGGGGAAGGAGAAGTGAAGATGCCTACCTGTCCTCCTTGCCTACTCTACTGCAAGCACTTTAATTGTGTTAGTTTATTAAATTATCCCACCCCTTGTATCATGTAGATATCATCACCCCATTTTACAGAGAAAGGAGACTAAGGCCAACAGAGGAAATATAGCTTGCCCTAAATGGAGGAACTTGTTAAGGGGCAGAGGAATAGTTTCAAAGTCAATTTGACAAAATATGGTCCATATAAAATACCACTCTAGATTTATAGGAGGGAAGTTAATAGATATATGCTACACTAACATTAAGCACTAAATCTTAACTCTCTCTCGGAATGACATGGAAAATGGCTGTGGGACCTTTACTGGGCACTTGTGCCATCAACATCTCCCTGGCATTTTCCATAAGGTCCTCAGAGTTTGAAGTGTGAAAGTGTGTCCCATGAGATATTTTATAAAGGATGTGATTCCTGATTCACTGTTATTTGATTTTATTTGATTTTTTATGTCCCTTTTAATTTTTATTTTTTATTGTTATGTTAATCACCATTTATTACATCATTAGTTTTTGATGAAGTGTTCCATGATTCATTGTTTGTGCATAACACCCAGTGCTCCATGCAGAACGTGCCCCCTTGAATACCCATCACCAGGCTAACCCATCCCCCCACCCTCCTCCCCTCTAGAACCCTCAGTTTGTTTTTCAGAGTCCATCGTCTCTCATGGTTCATTTCCCCCTCTGACTTACTCCCCCTCATTCTTCCCCTCCTGCTATTTTCTTCTTTTTCTTTTTCTTTTGAGTTCTTTCTTGACTTGGGCATCATTTTTAAGAAATAACAAATATTTCATTGAAATTCCTTGTTTCCATTTTAAAAAAATCTAGGTATACTTTATATACAGGAAAAGCCACTATTTTCATTATAGAGTTCTGTGTTTTGTATGACCACTACCATAATCAAGATACAGAACAGCCCCAACATCCCCCAAAGGTTCCTCATGCTTTTTATGGTTAATTCTTACCCTCATCCACAGCCCCTAGAAAACACTGACTTTTTTTTCTGTTTCTGTAGATTTGTCTTTTTTTTTTTTTAATTTTAGCTTTGTCTTTTTAAGGATGTAATGTTCATGGAATTATAGTCTTTTGAGTTGGCTTCTTTCATGTAGCATAACGGACTTTAGATTCATCCTCATTTTGGGATATATCAGTGGTTGGCTCCTTTTTCTTTTGGGGCATTATTCCACTGAATGGATGTCCACATTGTCTTTAATCATTCCCCAATGCAGGGACATTTCTGGTGTTTCCAGTTTGGGGCAATTGCCAATAAAGGTCCTATAAATATTTGCATACATTTTGTGTGCTTGCGTGTAAACTTAGATGTTCATTTCACTTTGATTGCTGGATCACATGGCAAATGTATATTTAACGTTATAAAAACCTGCCAAACTGTTGTCTAAAGTGGGTCTACTATTTTGATTCTGACTATCAATAGATGAAAATTTTAGTTGCTGTAATCCCTCACCAGCACTTTGGCAGTGTTATGCCCAACCTATCCTGATAGGTAAGTGCATACTCATGCATTCACATTTTTGAGGCCTCCGTTTCTCCACTTTTAAAAAACGTCACAAAAGAAGGAATATTAAAATAACTTAGATGGACAACTTAGATTGATAGAATAACTGGGCTAATGAAAAAATAGCAAAGACCTAAAATTCTCAATGTGTAAGCATAGGACATTAAATGAAGTGTATATACTTTGAATCTAGGGATAATATTTAGCTAAATATTATTTTTTGAAATCCTCTAATCCTCACAAAAAAATTTAAAATAATCAAAATCGTAGGGTTTGTAACTCAAACACTAGAGGTCGTATTAAAACTAACAAGCAACTATAAAGTTGATCCCCTCTCTAAGTGTCCTTCTGATGCTACATAGACTTCTATTAAGTTACTATTAGTTTTTAAAAAATGTTGAATGACCAGTAATTCAAAACAACTGAATTTTTAATAATGACTATGTCCTGTAGTTGTTTAATGACATTATCAAGTTTTAAATTGTGATTTCTATTTCCTCTTTTTAAAAACAGTTTTATTGATATATAATTTATATACCATAAAATCCAACTATTTAAAGTGTAAAAGTCACTGTTTTTAGTAGAGTTGCAGAATCGTGATTATAACACAATCTAATTTTTCCATTTGCTTTTCAAAACAGCAAAGACTTATTATATTGGTGTGTATGATTCTTGATCTTTATTTTTGAGTATGTGTATCATTACACACATTTTAAGAATGTCCAGTGATGAGAAATTCAGAGCAGCAAGGGTTTAATTCCCTCCAGAAGTAAACCTTTCAATGATTAATGTTAAGATTCTTTTGCAGCTAAATTGATGGATGATATCAAGCTAAATATATTGATAAAATTTTATTTAGGGCTTGAAAGCTATGAAGCTTATTTTTAATAACACAGTAATTGAGTTGAAATTAAGTTAATTAAAAGCTCTTCCTTGAAGTAAGCAAATTTAAAAACAATGAGTGGAGAAGCAAAACTTCATTAGGTTTAAGAAAAGCTTAATTTATTTTTCTCCTCACTATTTTTCATCTTATATGTCATGTTTTTTCAAATAACATTGTTACCTTAAAATTTTTAGATCACATTTTCTTTGTTTGTATGGTTGTATCCAGGTCAGTTTCCATCAAGCATACTGACATATATTTCTGTGTGCAAAGTGGGAGGGGAAGTATTTTAAAATGTTAATTAAATGGATTTAAAAGTAATCTGAAGATCACCTAACATGGGTACCTAGGGGGTCATATTAATATAAACAGCCACATTTTGTGAACTGGTGTTTCTCTGCTTAAATTGTGGCAGTATGTTATCCCCCTTTCTATAAGTATTGGGTTCATAGAAATGAGTCTTAGCTCCCGATCTTTATATACCTGAGCTGTTCCTCATATTCCCCATTCCCCCTTAGTGCTCTGAAATGAAGTGCTGACTTCTGATCAATATCCTCCAGTAACATGACTCCACCCCAACCTGCTTATAGCCCCATTTCTTCTGGGGACTGGTTCAGTAAATCATCCTCTCCTCTTGGGTTCAGTTTTCCTCTTTGGGCTTCAATATTTCACAAAGTTTATTATCTGTACTTTTATCCACAACCTCTTCATCCCCTGGGTTCTCACACAAACCATGGTCACTCCGTGGGCCCTTCAGTACCTCTGTTGGGTCCACCTAGCCGCTGGGTCACCATCCTTAGCAAGAGTTCCCTTAGGGCCTTGACAACTCTCTCTGTCTTCAAGATTCTGCTGTGCATCTTTCCATTCCTCTACCCGACCTTCCAGACCACTGCCCCACCTCAACACAATAGCCCACTGGTCACAGATATTGCTGTAAGTGGCTAAAAGGACAGAGCTTCCCACTTGTCCAGACACTTTGACAGGAGCTAGAAAAGAGTTTGGGTAACAGATACACAAACAACAGCTGGCTGTAACCAAGATTTGGTGGAATGTCAGCTGCAGAGACTGACATCTGTATATCTTTGCCCTGGTCTAACACTTCAATATTGAATGGTATTTGGCATAATCCCTGAGTTGGCGAATGAGTTATCTGCTTGCTCCAGGGAGACCTGGCTATGCAGAGGCACTTGGGCTTTTGCCATCCCATTAGATATTTTTGAGATACCTAAAAGTATTTCAGTATGGAATGTGTCATGGGATATGGGATCCTGCCAATTTGATAAGTGAATGGGGGGAGCTGATGTTTATTTTAACAAAACCAAATCCCTTCTTGACACGTCTATTTTTTTGCATTATGAGACACCCTTCAGAAGCAGATTATCACCCACTCATTTCACATTCATGCCTCCAGCTGGTGTTCCACCCTCTCATACATCCCTGGCACTGTCGCTACCTACTGGGGAAAGATAGAACTGCCACCACAACTTCCCATCTGAGTTCTCTCTGCTGGTTCTTTACAACTGGTAGGTTTGCCCAACACTTTTATTATTTGGTATTGGTATTCAAAAGTAGTAGCAACAATAAAAAGAAAGATCCATGGTGAAAGTAGTAGAAGGAAGACATTTTTCTACATCTCTTCCTCTCTTTTATGTAGAGGATATTTGTAGGCTAAGAGAATTGCAGAGAGGATATATATTCAAACTATTTTTTAAAGTAACATTTACAAATTCATTTCGATTTAATTTATTCCTCTTACTTTGGGTTCTAAGCAATGGCATCAGTAGATAGAATATCAGTAGACAACCTCATAGATTACTGCCCTAGACACTTGGGACCATCATTCACTTATCAAATGCATATTTGAGTGTCAAACTCTGTCTTGGGTGCTGGGAAGTTCACTTGTGAACAATACAGGTGAGGTTCCCTCTTCATGTGATCAAACAAATGATAAACGCATAATCCCATAAATCCAACAAGAAAGTACCAGATAGGTCCAAATGCTATGGAGAGTCCAGACTTTAAAAGCAGCTCCCCAGAGAGTGTCCCAAGTTAAATCCAAGTGTTCAGTGGGCAGTGTCTGCAGAATATAACTTTATATTCCATCAGCAAAGGCCTGGAAGAAACATCAGGGGGGGATAACACAAGGCATGGTCTGATTCCCTAAGGAACAGGGTTTCCATCCCTTTCTTGGCATCTCATCCTCTCCTTCCACATATGCCCCCTCACCTGGCAACTGAGCAGATACTACAGGAATGGTACTCAACTGCAGGCAGAGGGGTGGGTGGGCGTAACAACAGAAGCTGAGAGACCCAATGCATAAAGGCTCACCACATTTCACAACTATGTTTTAACTAGCTTAAAAATGATTAAAAAAAAAATGTTCCTTCAGAAAATATGCAAATTGTAAGAGGGTTGCCTGTTGTAATCATCAAAGGCTTTCAACTCCAGGGTGAAGAAA
Source organism: Zalophus californianus (assembly GCF_009762305.2). Lineage (NCBI taxonomy): Eukaryota > Metazoa > Chordata > Mammalia > Carnivora > Otariidae > Zalophus > Zalophus californianus. Next base: position 102,094,876 of record NC_045602.1, on the reverse strand, counting down.
AGTCCTTTTTGATGCATTTATAAATGGAATGATCCAGTCTTGAAACAGCTACTCTTTTACCTCCCCCCTCTGCTAATACTTCTCTGCTGTAATAGACTCTTCCCCTCCCATGGACAACTGAGGGGAAGTAATTACCTAAGCTTTCCCTTACTCTTCTTATTTTATATTTTTCTTGCCTATAAAATGTTCTGCAGGTGTGTCCTCAAGCCAGTTCATCCCTGGACTTATCACCTTGTGTGTGACCTCCATTATTGAGGGTCATTCCAACTTTGATATGCTCTTCCATTCTCACGCAAAGCAATTAGCAGAAAAGTTGTTAATCAGGGGAACACCTGCAGTCACATTTCACTTGATCTTGTTGGCATTAGTCACTGTGTCATTGTGGTGAACTGAATACTGTCTCCAGAAGACATATCCAGGTCCTAACCCTCAGAACTGTGACTGTGATCTTATCTCTAAAAAAAAAGTCTTTGCAGAGAAATTAAGCTCAGTATCTCAAGATGAAATAATCTTGAGCCCTAAACCCAATGAAAAATATCCTTATGAGACATACAGAGAAGAAGAGGCTATAGAGGCTATGTGGCAACAGAAGCAGAGGCTGGAGTGATGTGGCCACAAGCCCAGGAATGCCAACAACTTCCAGAAGCTGGAAGAGGCAAGGAATGGAATCTCCTCCAGAGCCTTTGTGGACATCTTGATTTTAAACTTCTCCAGAACTGTGAGAGAATACATTTCTGTTGTTTTAAGCCATCAGGTTTGTGGTAATTTGTAATGGCAGCCCTAGGAAACTAATATAGTCAATCTAGGTTGTAAATTCCATAAAAGCAGAGCCTAAGTGATAGCCTGGATTGTGTGTCCCATACACAGAGAAGGGCAAATTGATGTGATTTGATCAGGCGAGTTTGAGAATGGGGCTAAATTATAAAAGTGTCTATTGTAAAAATATCCCTATTTCTAGCATTCATGTGACATCTCAAGCAAAGCAGGGACAACCATATTTCTCTGTTAGAAGAAAAGAACTGAAGTTTTTTGGGGTGCCGTTTAGTTAGATGACAACAGTCATACTTGTGAGGGCCTGACAGCAAACCAAGTAATGAAATAAGGCAGTTTACACCTACATTTTTCCTACAGATGTTCCTTCTCTCATAGAGATGTCCTTATATACACAAAACTCAATTTCTCACCCCAGTGCTTAGTTCACCTCGGACTGTTTAATCAGCACAGGGATGCTGTGTGGATTCACTATTGCTTTCATGCTGTAAAGAAAGTGACCTTGGAACTTTCTGGCACTTGAGCCACCATAAATTTCTTGCATTGCCAGAGAACAGCACAGGCCAACTGCAGGGAGCGGTTGTTTTATTTCTTCAAATACTGATGAAAGGCTGTTGTCTTGTGGTAATTCAGCTTCAGATTTGCCAGAAAAGAAAGATTCCCTCTCACTTCTCAGTAATAAAACCAGGTGGCTGGGAAAATTCAAAGACACCAAAAGGAACATTCATTAAGGTGTAGATGTTATTTCATGAAAACAAAATATGCCAAACCAGGGACACCGAGTCATAAGGAGCTCTTTGATCTTGCTCTTTTGTTTTGAGTACCATGTCCAGAATGGGCAATGTTCTTACTGTAAGGCTGCATCCTGCCAACTGCTATAAATAGTCATATGCCATAAAATGAGAGTTTCTACTTCCTCTGCACAGTTCAGTCCCACATCAGGCTCTTACAGAACCCCAAGGCTTCTCTGGTATTTAGAAAGGCAGCACCCATGAGATCAGGCAGATGACATAACTTGAGAATTACCTTTGGAGTCACAGAACCCAGCCTTGTCCAGTAAGCCAGACAGGCTCTAGCTTCCAGGTGGAAGGCAGCTGTAAAGTGGGTTTCAAATATGCTCCAGGAAAGCCTCCATTAGTATGAGTTATTTCAAATGCTTATTATAATCCATACCCTTAGAATACATTGACGAGGAAAATAGCACAGATGAATAATTCTACAACATTCTGATATTTAGGTCTTATTGGAAAGAAATCCTCCTTAAAGCTAGTGGAACTAGACTATAGTCAGCAGAATAACTCGGAGATAGTTCAGGACTGAATGCAAATTTTATACTTTCTGAGCAGAACAAGCCATGGAAGTCTAGCAATTTTGGAGAGGAAGTCTCACACTCAATAACATTTTTAAAAATGTTCATTTTTTAAAAATGAACGTTTTAAACATTTTAAAACATTTAAAAATGTTCATTCTATAACTGAATAGTGCACCCACCATTTGACCAGAAGTACATATGTGCTATGAAAGATAAAAGTATAATACAAATTTCATCTTCCACACTGTACATCTACTAGAGAATAACAGGCATGCTTTCCTGAAAAGTTAAAAAATATATATAAGAGCAATCACAAAGCAGCACCTAGTTAATTGACTAATGAATCAAACATACAATAAGTTATGTGTTTATAGATGAGAAAGATATAACCAGATGATCTGGTAGAGCAGAAGGAACCTGGGTCTTTCTATAGGCAACCTGGTTCAAACTCCCTTTTTTTTTTTTCCTCTCCCTAGCTGTGGGTTTTGGGCCAGTAAATTAATACTCAGTGACCCTCAACTTCATCAGGATGTCTTTGTTGGATTGTTAAGGTGTTTGGAAAATGAGACATAGTGTATATGCAGCACCTCTCATATAATGGGTGTTCAAGTGCATTGTTGCTTCCTTATTACTGCTTCTCTCCTCTAGCCCACACTTTCCTAAGAAGAGATACTCTGGATCAGATTTTCATGAAGTGTTTCACAGTCCCTGGGATAGAATTTGTGAAACTATGAGATGTTGTGAGTAGGGGGTGCTGATTAAAAAACAAAAGGTGCCAAACAGAGGGTTCCCATCATCCAGGTGGTCCAAAAAGTTGGTCAAGTTTCTGCCTTATCATAGAGTTAGTGGTATTCATAACCAAACCACAAATTGAGGCCTCACAAAGGGTCTTATGTGGAAAATTCCCTTCCCTAGATTCAGATTTCATCTCCTTAGTTACGTTAATTATGTTTGAGCATTAAGTTAGCTCTAAACTTCCCAGTCCCCAGGGGAACAGTGGAAACACAGCAGATTATATAATTTTCATTGACTGATAAAAAAGGCCATGTGGAGTCTTTTTGGAGATTAAATTCTAAGACTTAAAAGACTTAAAAGTCATTAAAAAAATGAGAATGCATTTACAAGGTGCATTCAAAAGTGTGCTTTATCTCTTTGCTTCCCATATGTGGCTTCCAGCACTTCTAGCAATGTTTGGGGGTGAAGTAGAAAAATACACACCTGGTGGATATGACCTTTAGGGTATTATGACTCAGGAGGAAACCTGGTAAGATCCAGATGTGTGTATCTAAGAATGGAAATAAATATGAACAACATTAGCATTTGTGAGATAAATGGAGAATGGAGTGAAAACAGGGTAAAGGAATCTGTTTAGAGTAGCTTTCATTAAGAGAATCTTCATAAACTCATAAGATATGAGCAGCAGTGGAAATTTAGTGATTGGGATAAGACCAAAGACATTAACCCAGACCAGATGCCTAAATTTAGGTTGGTTTTTGTGACAGAATAGATTGAGGTGAGCCAGTGGTTGAATTCCAGGTGAATGTAAGGAAATTTTGACCCATTATTACAGCCAGCCAATGGTATAGCTGAATTCATCCACAAAGGAATTTTCTTCAATAACCAAAGAAAGTGAGCACAATCATTCTTGTGTTAGATAGGAAATAGAGAGGGCCCAAGAGGAGACTAGCTGATGCTAGAATCACTTTCTATCATATAAATTATTTTGCAGTTTAAGGAGTAGAAGTAGTGTCTTAGAGAAGTCACAAGGTGGTCAGATTTACAAGAAACAAAAATATATGAAAAAGGCCTCAAAGGTAAAATCATTGAGTGATAATGCTTCCTCACTGTTCCATTGAGTAGAGATGATGAAAAATCACCGAGTATAGAAAAGTGGTAAAGCCTTCCGCTCTGGCAGTCTTGCTGGTCAATTTTCCCATGGATACATTCACTGCCAGTTAACTGTGAGGAAAAATAAAACAAAACCAATAAGTTGTCTATTTTTTCTTTGGTTCTGATTTTGAGAGGTTGAAATATTCAAAATGAGCTGGTCCTCTTTTAAGGCAGTTCTTTACCTTGACTGTCCTTTAGAACCACCTAGAGAGCTTTTAAAAATCCACATGCCTGGGTCAATCTCATTCTTTGGCATCAGTGTTTGAAAACCTGCCCAGGTGATTACAGTGGGTAAAAAAGGCTGGAAATAGTATGACTATTCATATTCCATATGACTGGAAATAGTAACATCAGTAATGAAGAATGTGACTGACTGAAAAATCATGGTCATCTTAAGAAGTGGAGTCTGTTTCCCTATTCTTGAATCTGGGCTGCCTCTGTTCTTTATTTTAGTCAATAGGATGTTGTAGAAGTGACATGATGTGAGGCTCAGAGCTTCAGTACAGTTTCTGCCTTCATCCTTTTGGAATATTCTCTTTGCCTTATAAAGAACCTTGGGCTAGACTATTAGATCATGAGTGATTACATAGAGAGATGCCCAATTACTAGGCAGCACCAACCTCCAGCCATGTGAGTGGAGTTGTCTTGGCTCATCCAACACTAGTAGCCCATTCCACTGAGCCTGATCAAATTGTTTATCAGCTTTGCCCTCTTGCTCCCTTTTGTATAAGGAAACTAGTTACCATGTCATGAGAATGCTCAAGCAGCCAATGGGAAGTCCTATATGGTAAGAATCTGAGTTATCTTGCCAATAGCCATGTATATGTGCCATGTTAGGAGCAGATCCTCCAGTCTCAGTCAAGCTTTCAGATGAATGCAACCCCTATCAAGATTCTGATGGCAACTTCATGAGAGACCCAAGCAAAAACCACCCAGTTAAGCTGCTCCCAAATTCTTGACCCACAGAAACTATAAGATAGTCAGTTGTTTTCATTTTAAGTCATTGTCCTTTTTAAAAAAATTTTATTTCATTATGTTCTGTTAGTCACCATACAATATGTCATTAGTTTTTGATGTAGTGATCCATGATTCATTGTTTTCATATAACACCCAGTGCTCCATGCAGATAGAGCCATTTGTTATGCAGCAATAAATAACTAATGCAAGGACTTTTATTTCTGGATGGATTGCACCTGAGAAAATAGGCCTAATGTGTCAAGTTAAAGCACATAAGGGAAAGGAGAATAATTCAGCATCTAGAATTAAAAGTCATGGTCTAAGGTCAATGGCATGGTGGTGAACTAGATTAACGGTGCTTTGTAGCCTGGGGAAATGGAAAATGGTATACCTATTAGGAGTGCCAGGTGGTTATCCTAGCAAATGTTAATCCTGTCTAGGAACAGAATTTAGTCCTGCTAAAGGTGAAAATCTGCCACTAGATAGGGATTTAGGAACTTCAGTTATATAGATCGGAAAACTGCAGCTTGATAGACTGACCATTATACACATCTCCAGGGAACTAAGAAACCACTTAGTTTAAAGGAAATAACATAGAAACTCATGTTAAGAGGTGATAAAAAGAAATATATCATTTGGGGCCAAATACAAGCTAAGTCCCAAACTAAGAAAAGAAAGGGAGTTGAGAGAATGAGGAGAAAAGCTATGCAACAGAATCAGGATGGAGAAAAAGAAAAAAAAAATGTCATAAATGAGGAGAACAACATTTGAAAATAACTAGTACATTTTTTAAAGCAAATAAGTTAGGAGGTTTTGTCCGTCTCTCTTTTAATGATTGTTAACTATAACCAAGCATGTCATAATCTACAATAACACCAGAAAAAAATAGGGATAAAATGTGCAGGTACAAAGAAAGTGAATAATTTCCAAGGAAGGATGCTAATTTTATGTAAATTTTAAACAGAATGTCAAGTTCTCTGAAAACTATGAGGAGAACCCACATACAAGTTAGAGTGGGAAACTACAAACAGCTCAGCAGCTAAGTAGAGGCAGAGGAACAAAAATAAATAAATATTAAGTTACACAAATAGAGGCCTATGGGCTATGGAATTTTATTTTTACATAGGAGTCTTTGTGATTTTCTTAGCCAGAAGGAGTAATTAGTTACTTAATGCTGAGGGAGAGCAGAGACAAGGGGAGATTGCTGGATTCTCCACCTCAGGTTCCAGATGCTCAAAATTGCATTGGTCAGGGGTACAAAGTTTCAGTTATATAAGAGAGTAAGTTCTGGAGAGCCAATGTACAGCAATGGGAGGGACTACAGTTAACAGCACCATATTCTGTACTTGAAATTTACTGAGAGGATAGATTTCGTGTTCTTCCCCCACACACACAAAAGAAAAGGAAAACAAAAGGAGATTGTATCTATGCACGGTGATGGTTAATTGGCCTGATGTTGTGATTATTTCACAAATATATGCATATCAAAACATCAAGTTGTACACCTTACATATGTACAATTTTTATTTGTCAACTCTATTTCAAGAAAGCTGGAAAAAAAATTGTAACAAATGGCATCCCCATGAAGCAGTCTTCAGTAGAAACATTCCAAGAGGGCATCTTTAAATAAATGGAAAGACAATTAAAATAAATGAAAAAATAAATTGGAAATGAAGGGAAGAAAAATAAAAACAAGAAGCTGTTACAGGAATATGCATCAAAGGAGGAATTAATCTGGTTAGCAGAAGAATATTTATTTATATTTATACTTTTGAGAAAGCAACAAGATTACTAGTGGAAAAATCAATATGAGACTCCAGGACGTCTGACTTCAAATTCTGTGCTTTTAACCATCATGTGATGCTACCAAATAAAACTGAAAAATAAGGAAGAAACAAACACAGAACTTAATGGCTTAAGAAATAAAAATTTTCTGTATTTGCTGTATATGTCTGTCTATTCAAGAATTGTTTCTTTGAATAAATCAGGTAGACATATAAAGCTAACTAACTCACACATATCAGGGGGAAAAAAGGAAAATGTAAGCATACTGGACATTAGAAAAACAAGGAATTAGCCAAAAATCAGAAGACAATATTAGAAAATTGTAGGGGAAGAGCTTGTTCAACTATGCAAATAAATCTGAAAACCTGGCAGAAATTGAAAATATGAGTTATTACAAATGGACTCAAGGTCGATAAAACAACCTTAAATAAACCAGTGGCCATAGGCTAAAGTGAAACAGTTGTGAAAGCATTGTATAACAGCCCCTGGAAACAAATGCCAGGCCCAGATGGTTTCATGAGCTCAATTCTATGAATATTTCAAAGACTATAAATCCAGCCTTATTAAAACTGTTTCATAGAATATAGAAAGAAAAAAAAAGGCTTCCAAATATTTTTCCTTTAGTATAACCTTCCTTTAGTATAACTTCAGGATAACTTTTATGTCATCCTTTCCCAAAAGGTAAAATAACATAGAATCACAGAATTACAGAAGAAAATCCAGCCTACTGTCAGTATACAGCCAAGGAGATCCCTTTAAAACGTAGATGGTTCTTGGGAACTACTATATTTATATATTGAATCTCCTGGATTGATCCTCTAATTTTTTTTTTTTTGTCTTTTAAAAAACATTTTTGATCTTTTTCTTTGGGTTCTACTTTCTGGAATTATTCTTGAACATGCTCCTCTAGCCTTTGAATGAGCTCATTAATTTCTGCTATTTATTTGTTTTTAATTTTCAAGGACTCTATATAGCTTTCTGATTTTTCTTTTTTATATAGCATTCTGTTCCTATCTCCTGGTTGTCATGTCTTCCCTTATCTATGTGAACATATTAAGTGTAGGATTTTTTGAGCTCCCCCCACCCATTTTGTAATTATAGAAACAGGAAACTGATAATGGTGAAATCCTACTGGAAATAAGAGCTAGGGAGAAGAAAGTCTTTAATTTTTTATTTTATATCCTTTGGTACTATTTGAATCTCTTACAGTATGTATGTATTATTTTTATAATGATATTAATAATAATAATAATGGGGAGGAAGAGGAGAAGGAGGAAAAGAAGTCATTAGATAAGCATCTCGACCTTTGACCAATACATTGATAATGCTTATGCAACACCAAGAAAAGGAATATCCTTAATACCAGCAGAGGCCTGGACAGAGAATTCAGGTTTCATTAGGCAACTTAATGTCCCTCTGCATTCTATAGTAGTTCTTCTATGCATAATTTAGAGTCCTCGTAATGAGTTCTACTAACCTTATATTATCTACTGCAGAGTGGGACTTTGATGAAGGTTTTTAATGTGATCCTGGACTTTCATTCATCTGTAGTTATGCTACTTGTGTCTTACATTGCAATCTTGAGTCCTTTTAGCCTCCCGGACAGGAATCTAAGGTATAAACTTCCAATTATCCTCATTTGGTGGTTTCCACTTTGACTACTGGGCCTCAGAAATGACCTTGTTTCCTTGCATAAAATTAAGAGTTTTCTTGGCAAATACAAGGTGAGAGTCTGAGCCATCACTACCAAAGGAGTGTATGGCAAAGCAAGGGTACTTGAGCTTATATATCCAAGTTGGACAGTTTTAGCCAATTTCACATGTATAATGGTTGAGGCAATTTGGGGCAAACCACTCCTGGCCTTGGCCAAACTTCCATAGGTCAGTTTGCTTAGGCAGATACTACCAAAAGCACAGATCATGTACAGAAGATAGTGGGTAGTCAGGCCCTGAAATTCTGAATCCAGCTGAGAGACCACCGAAGAGGAGGGTCATGGGTGCTGCCAAGATCTCATTTTTTCACCAGGTTCTGCCAGGAATTTCAGACTCATTACTGTCCACACACCCTTGGCTTCTACTTGCCCTGCCAGTTCCCATAGCTCAGGGCTCTATAGGTCCTGATGCTAATTCTCAAGTGTCTTTTGGTCCTGCTGCTTTCTGTTTTGTTCTGTTCTCTGCTGTAAAATCTTTAGGAAGTTTCGCCTCCTCATTACTGTAGGGCTTACTTATATTTACCATTGGCAACATTGAGAAGTAGAAAGCAATTTGCTGTGGTACCCTTTCCCGTCACTACACTCAACCAAATTTGATGCTAGCCTTTGAGATCTTCATCTCTCTTTACTGTTCATGCATTCAACAAACATTAGTTGTCTAATTACTATACACCAGGTACCCTTCTAAGCACCAGGGATATTATGGTGAACAAAAGAGACAAAATCTCTGCTATCACAGAGGATCTCTTTTACTAAATGTGCCCTCCGAATTGGAGCTTTTTTTTTTAAGATTTATTTATTTATTAGAGAGAGAGAGAAGGGAAGCACAAGCAGGAGGGCCAGGGGGAGAGGGAGAGAGAATCTCAAGCAGACTCCAGCCCGATGCGGGTCTCGATCTCAGGACCCTGAGATCACGAGGTGAGCCAAAACCAAGAGTCAGAAGCTCAACCGACTGTGCCACCCAGGTACTCCCAGAATCAAAGCTTTTAATAGCATATAGTATTTCCTGTTCCCAAAGGAATGACCCCAAAATAGGATCATTTTGATCCCAAAGTGATCTTTACACAGGTGATGTTTAAACAGGTGCTCAAAGGGTATCCAAGATCTTAAGGAGTTAAGTAAAATGATAACAGATTGGGGCAGCCTAACTCTAGTCTATTACAGGAAATGTGGCAGTGATGGAACATGTCTTTAAAAATAATAAATGTTTCTTGTTAGGCTGTTTTATTGTCCTAAAGCAACCTGTTACAGCAAAAAGAGCCCTGGATTTGGCATCTATGGTATGGTTTGGCAAGTTATTTCACTACTTTCAGCATTGGTTCCCCCTAGCCAACACCCTGTAAAAAGGGAATTCTAATATCCATTGAGAAGAAGCAGTGAGATAACGTATGTTTAGAAGCCTGGGCTGGCCTGGTGCAAAATAAAGGCTCAGTGTATGGGTGTCCTCTCTGTGGAGAGGGCAAGGGGTGGGCAGAGTCCTTGATTCCAGCGAGGGGGAGGGCACTATCATCCAGATCCGCAGGTCTTGGTGGGCTGTGCCTATGCCTTGTGGGAAGAGCAGCTTGGGGCAGACAGGGGAACCCACCCAGATGCATGGCCTCAGGCTGGAGGCTGGCCACTTCACAGCTAGCTCTCTTGATTCATGAAGCCCTTCACTGGAGCCATTTTCTTATGAACCTGCCTTTATTTGCCCATTGCACTGTGTTTAGAATGCAAGTCTGTGCTAACTTAATGCAGGTCCTTTTAATGACACACTGCAGTGTCCTCAGGATAAAGATGGAGAAAAGCCACTTGTCCTCACTTTGGAGGAACAAGAGGAGAGGCTCATGCTGAATGATGCCGAGGTTGACTGAGGACACACACATGCGTTTTATAGCAGCTTAATTTATTTTCTGCTATTGCAAAAGTGAATTATATCCTCTTATTTCTCTGATTTCAGTGGAAGAAGATCTGTTAGACACAAAGCGAAAGGTCCATTAAAATGACCGTGCTGGGGGAGACTCCCTGCAACAACCCGAACAGAGGTTTATGTGGGACGATGTCAGAAGGAGAAGACCTGAGGCATAAATTTGGAGCCTCCTGAAAGGGACTTGAAACTGGGATGAGATTCAATTCCTACAGGTTTCGGTGGGAAATTCATGCTGGTCAAAAACAATAATAATAATAGTAATACAAATAAGCAGATAGCAAAATGTACCTTTCATGGAAAAGGTGAATGATCTGTGGGACTCAGTATCTCATGGCAGGGTATCTATATGATTCCGGTTGGTCATTTCTACTCTGTCAGGAAGGAAGGGAAAGAAAGGAAAAGAGAGCAAAGTTCTAATATGATACTCATTTTGTACTAAGATTTGGGGAAATATATTTAAAGTTATCTGTTCATCTCAATGGTGGATATATTTTTGTATTTAGACACGTTGACAACAAAAATGTATGTGTGTGTTGGAACATCAGGGCTTTGTGATGACAGATAGTAGGTCTTAAAAGCACTAGAAGTTATTTTTTTAATTTTATGTGTTGTCAGAAGAATACCTAATATTCTTGAGAGGGAAGAACATATTCCCTGGGAAAAAAATCTTAATTTTCATATAACATTAGGAAATCTCAACATTTCTTAATAAAAGACAGTAAAATCACTGGGTCCTATTTGGATTGGCTTATGAAGACCTCAGTGGCTGTTCTTGCTTGAAAGTCATCCTCATAATGGATTTAAGTAGAATTTCTTGGTTGCAGAGTTCACTAGTTAGCTCTTTTCAACTGGGAAAAGACTTTAGATCAAACCATTGGCATTTAGGATAAGACAAAGAAATAAAGCTTCTCTCTGCTAGACATGTTACAAACATGTTTTGAAAATGTTTGAGGACTCATGAAAAGCAAATTTGTAGTGTTGCTTGTCTGTAATTTATTAAAGCAATGGTAGCAATTGAAAATTAAGACCTCACTTTGATATTTTATGCATATATATGTATATGCATGAAATGTATGTATATTTATATATAGGTATATCATATATATATATCCATATCTCAGTATATACCATATATATATATCCCCATATATATATATATATATATATATATATATATATGTGTGTGTGTGTGTGTGTGTGGTTGCTTGCTTCTACCCTGTGGTGTGCTTCTACCCTTGCTTCTACCCTGTGGGTAGGGGTGTTTAATGATTCCTACTGATGTGAAACTTAATTACTCTCCTGCTTTCTTCCACTTATTGGGATTTGTGGGAGAAAGGAAGGAAACCTTGAAATCTCCAGTGTCTAGATTCTTCTCAGCTACTAAAGGATGAGTATCTGAGTTGGGTGAATGTTTGTCCAGACCAGTACCTAAGTAAGGTTGGGATGTGTGAGTTGAGGCTTCTTTGATATAGGCTGTCTCAAGGCCTTGGTCATAGGATGCCAGATGGGACCCAGGGATCTATCATCTTGTCAGTAGGAAGTTTGGCAAGTTCATAAGAATAAGTAATATGATTATTTGGTTCATACACAGTTCACAAGTTTGAAATGTTAGATCAGTTTTAATTTTCACAGAAATACTTTAGGCACTAAATATTTTTCTCAAATGTTTTGCATGTGCTTAAAGAATTGGGTTCAGTTCATCTTGACTAATATTGTATTCATAGAAGTGATTGGTCTTGGCAGTGGTATTTTCAGTAGTCTAACATTAAAATCAGTCGCTTGTGTTTTGTTTCTTGTTAAATTGTCTTTTATTCTTAGTGGTATATACTGTTATATCCCAATTGATGAAAATGGATCAATGACTTAGAAATACATCATTAAAGATAAAAATTGTATTAAAAACATGAGATTATATTCAGATAAAATTATGACATAAATAGTAAACAGGTCTTCAGTGTGAATACAGAATGTGAATTTATGTGGAGTGGAAATTTCACATGTGTAGCTAAAAATGAACAGTGTAAATGGGGAATACAATTGTTAATATCAAAAATCAAACTTTATTGGACTACTGAGGCTTCCATCTCCAAAAATGAAACTTTTGAAAATATGTTATGAAGCCATCTATGTTTCCATGTCATTTTCAAATAAAGAAACTTGAACTTATTTTTCAAATCAAATGCAAACTAATGGATTAGGACAAAGTGGAAAATTTTATCCCTTAAGTCAAAGAAGAGCTAAGAATGAGAGATGCATAATTCAGTTTTTCTCTTTATAGCAAAAACTAATATCAATCTTATTATTGCCCGAATCCTTGTAAAACCAGCCATAAAATTAATGGTAAGTATAATGTACAGAAAGGAGGCTGCACAAGTCATTACCAAAACAAACCATGACCAAAATTCCTTTGTCCATTGATACTGTCAAATATTTCTAACAGTTGTAGGCTGTTATGATCAATGCAATACTAATTTGACTCAAAAGCATCTTGTCAAAGGAGTCCCTTTAGCCCCACCTTCCGGATGATCTGTTTCTCTCCCCTGAATATTTTCCGATACCTGGCATACTTCCATGTGCACATATTGCTTGATGATATACCTCTGAGTATCACAAAATCATCATATTATAGGGACCAGTTGGGTATCCTAGGCAAATTTGTTTGAATCGGCTCAGTTCTTCCCGAGAGGTAACCATTATGCTAGTTGGTTTTCTTCCAAGTGAGTACAAATCATATTATACCTTTGTGATCAGAACTGTGTAAAAAAAAAACCACATGCTTCTTCTTTTTTTTTTTTTTTTGGAGTAAATGCTTTTTTATTTTAAAAGAGGATAGATGGTGTGTCTAGAATTCTTTTTTTAGGGGCACCTGGGTGGCTCAGTCGTTGAGCGTCTGCCTTCGGCTCAGGTCATGATCCCAGGGTCCTGGGTTTGAGCCCCGCGTCAGGCTTCCTGCTCGGTGGGAGGCCTGCTTCTCCCTCTTTCACTCTCCGAGCTTGTGTTCCCTCCCTTGCTGTGTCTCTCTCTGTCAAATAAATAAAATCTTTAAAAAAAATTCTTTTTTAAAATTTAATTTTATTATGTTATGTTAATCACCATACATTACATCATTAGTTTTTGATGTAGTGTTCCATGATTCATTGTTTGCATATAACACCCAGTGCTCCATTCAGTACGTGCCCTCTTTAATACCCATCACCAGGCTAACCCCTCCCCTACCCCCCTCCCCTCTAGAACCCTGTTTGTTTCTCAGAGTCCACAGTCTCTCATGGTTTGTCTCCCTCTCCGATTTCACCCCCCTTCATTTTTCCCTTCGTACTATCTTCTTTTTTTTTTTTTAAATATATAATGTATTATTTGTTTCAGAGGTACAGATCCGTGATTCAGGTTGATTTTATAGACACCAATTAGGATTAAGTTGATCTGTGTTTTCCCCGTCCTTGTATATTTGATTCAAGGCAAAAGCAAATTTTCTTCATTTAACTATGTCTATTTATTTTAGGATATTATTTGAACTTGAACATTCTGGTGTAGTTTATTGTTCCTTGTGCTCTGCACCACTGTATTTACTCTCTAACTATTGTGACTGTGATAGCCAGTGATCCAATTTACAGTTGGATGAAACCAGAAATGTACAGCACTTTCTACAACACCTGGCTCCTTAAATCCCTGCCCTTCTTTCTCCTTATTCCTTTCTCTCCTGTACAGAAGATGGGTTTGGTGTGTTTTCTTTTCTCTACTTGTCCTCAAAGGATCTCATTTGTCCTAAGTTTTGGTGCCAAGCTATTGTCCTATGATCTCTGTTTGCAATCTGTCTTCATCTTGTACCCAACTCACAAGCCCTTGGCACCTCCTCACTTTCTTCAAAAAGAAAAAAAAGATCCCAGCCATGCCAAATATATTAGAGAGAAACAGAATGTTTCCTGAATCTTCCAAAAGGAAAATGCAGAAGGGTTCGCATTTTCTTCTCCCCACCCACCAGCAATTTGCTCCAGACTTCTGCGCCCCAGGGGATCTTAAAGTCCCCTCTGGTATAGCCAGCAGCTCTCCTCCCTGTGCCCCCACAGAGTCTACACCTGGCCTTTATTATGCTCCTTTTTGTGGGGTTTTTGCTAACACTCCAAACACTTATTAAAGTGAGTCTTTCCAACAAATGCAATTCCCTAGTGAGAGGAAGTCTAATTAGGAAAAAAAAATGTCCCCTGTTATTACAGCAGGAAAGCAGGCAAGTAGAGAGGAGGGCGTATTTAATACAAAACAGCTTCCTTGTGCTTAGTAGGAAAAGTATTTCTACCAGTAATATGTGGATCTGGAGCTCCTCTAGCTTTCATGGTCCAACTAATTGTGTAAATTTCATTTGTTGAAACCTGGCTGTCATTTCTTGTCAGGAGGAAAACAAGAGATCCTCTGACTATACTATTCATCCCCTGATCACCTGTCAGCCTCACAGGAAGAAGCATCTTGCAATTTGTCCCTGCCCAGGCACTTCATCTTCAAACAGAAACTGCATCTTAATTATAGCCTTTAATGGGCTGTTTCACTCCAGGATCAATATGTCTGACAAAAACCAAGCTCTGCTAAAAGCTCATTAATTCACATCTGACTAATTCAGGATTTGTGATGATTTTGGCAGGGACCAAGCTAAAGTTTACCTCTTGTACTGCTGCTTGCAGAGGTCTAGCTTGGCCAATTAATTGGGAAGAACAGAGTTGCCAGGGAAGTATTTACAGCGTATCTATGTGCATGGAGATAACAGGCTGATTGTAGCTTCTCCCCTGCTCAGTTACTACTAGGCAACCCCAGTTAACCACTGTTTTGTATTAGCATCATGGACTTGCAAACTGCAAAGTGCACTGCCTTAAAATGTGTCTCTAGATCCACTACTTTTATTGCTTTGGGGTTGAGGCCTTTGATATATCGCATCACATCACTCACCCCACCTCTGATTTCAGCCACAGCTCCAGTGGACATTTCCACATGAAGTCAAATTCAGCTCTGCAGGCAGAGCCCGGTCTCCGGCGTGGGGTGTACAGGTCTCCTTGCCATTTTGCTCAGGGCTTCCTCTGAATCTACAGTAAGAACAGGCTAGAAGTGTAGGTGGCTAATGCCTGCAGAGACTAATGCTCTACCAGTGGGAAGTGGTGGATACACTGATGGATACTTTAGGAGGCATTCCATAGGCTTCTCAGAAGTCCTGGCAGAAGTGAGCCCCTGTGGCTCACAGCTGTGACCTTGATCATGTGCGCTTGTATTGGCTTTTCCTGCTTTCCTGTCTTACTCTCCCTGCTCTATGGCATCATTGTCCAAATAAACTACCTGCCCCCCACTCTGCTTTTGGGGAAACCCAAACTAAGACACCCACTCCTACAAAATTATGTATGAAAGTATGCATGTATTTGAAATGTTTGCTCATTCCTTAATCCACTCATTCCTTGGTAAGTATATTCCTTCCTTGTGCTTCCTGGGTTGGGATAGTCCTTTGGCAATAACGTTGAGAGTGCAGTGAGTATCTTCTTTTTTTCTTATTTGCACTTACAAAACTCTTTTTCCTTCTCCCTGAATGTCCTTTTCTTGGGTTATCATTGTCCCTTCTGCAGCCATCTATCCAGTTCTGATCTACCCCTGGTGCCATTCCTCTGCCTCATCCTTTTCCTCAAAATCAGCATAACTTATCCCCCCTCCTACTTTGTCTTCTGCTCAGTGTCCTGTTTCTTAGTAACATAACCCCTACTAATTAATATGGTAGACAAATCTGGTCAGAAGAGCTCATGTGTTTTTATATTACTCTGAGAAGGTAATAAGTATGTGGTTTACCAGGACCTTCTAAGCAACTGGGGCCTTTCCATTATCACTTAAGCCATGCCTATATTTAAGCCCATGTAGATGTGCCAAATGCTCTTATCTTCTTGAACTTCAGTGGTTGTTCTCTGAATTCTGTGGATCTTCCTTCTTCATCTTTTTGGTCTTCATCTCTTCTTCTTCCCATTATCTAACTCCTTGTTACTCACAGTGTGATCCAGTGACCAGTAACATCTGTTACACCTGGAAGTCTTCTATTAATGTAAAATTGCAGGGGCCACACCACATCTACTGAGTCACAGAATCTGCATTTTTAAAAGACCCCCCAGGGGATTCAGAGGCACATTAAAGTTTGATAAATATGGTGACTGATGGTGGTTTCCTAGGCTTCTAGACCTGTTCTTTTCCTCATCTTCCATACTCTCCCAGGCAATGTCTCTGCCTTCCTGGCACCAATAACGGTCAATAAACTGATAACTACAACAACTGATTTCCAACTCAGATCTCCATTCCAAGCTCCTGCTTGTTTGTGCAACTGTTCAGTTGACCGCTGGATGTCTGCATCTTGGTATCTCACAGGGGACCCCATCTCAAGATATGGAAGGGTGGTTGCTCCAGTGAAGCTGCTGTTGATGGGCTAGCCTGGATATCTATATCAATTGGGACCAGTGGAAAATTAGTCCAGGTGGTTAATTGTTGCAGTAGTAAAAGCAAGCAAGCAAGCAAACAAACAAAAAACAAAACAAAACCAATCAGTTTTGTCCTCTCTTGAATTTGTCCTTTGTCCTTTCTTGAAGGAGTCTAGGAACATTTTATTCTCAAAAATTAATGACTTTTCAAACTCTTAGTTCCATCCCCCCCCAAAAAATAAACAGCCTTGTGGGGGATACTTTTGGTACTCCTCCAGATTCCCTCTTCAGAGTCAGTATGGCTGTCCTTCTGCCACTGCAGATATCTGTGGATGTATCCACTCCAGGCAGTTGTCTTAAGCAGTAAGAAACTAATTTTCTCAAAGGTACACCCTTCTGAGAGGGTGGTCTGTGGCCAATGATGGGTCAATATAGGGATATGGAGGTCTAGTCCCCTTGTCTCAATTTGGAAAACCTCAGAAGGGCTTATTCTAGCTTCAGAGCTCTTGTAGGATCAGTTGAGGCCTCATCATGGGTTGGACTCTACTTCTACCTAGTACTCCTGTCTTCACTTTCCCACAGGTACCTCTAGAGAGGACTTCCCAATACCGGTTCGGCATGAAATACTCCATCCCAGAGCCTATTTGCAGAGAAAACAACCCAAGATACTACTGTTCCTCCATTATTTCCTATCTCACTAATGCACCAATATTTATCCTGCTGCTTGAACCAGACAATTAGGGATGGTTTTTGACTTCTCTCCCACACAAAGAAGTCAATGTTGCATTGATCTCTCCTTTCTATCCTTCTGACCATTGCCCCAGTTGATCTGTCTCTTTCTTGGAAAATTACAACAGCCTCATAACTTGCTTCCTCACTGCAACCATCATAATATTTCTAGAATTAAACAAATAATATCATTTATAATCCCTCTTCTTATATAATAACCTCTCAGCATAAAATCCAGACTTCTTAAGACACCATATAACACCTATTTGGTCCATTCAGCACCAGGCTTACCTCTCTCAGAGGAGTTATTGCATTGTGTTGCCACAGGTTAGCAGCTTTTCTCCATATGTAAAAGTGGCCTCTTTGACGCTGAGAATGTGTTTTTGTATCTCAGCATTCCTAGAACCTTGTCCAAAGGGTAGCATCAAGTAGGAATGTGAGTGGAAGTTTCCTGCAGACAGGAAGTTTCCTGTCCCCCCTGTGTGGGCTATTCCTCCCATCCAACCCATTCTAAATTCAGGAAGTGAAGTGATTTCACTGTTTGCTTATGTGTTTAACCTGTCATTTACCTTTACTTCTTAAGAACAACCATTTAAACTTGAGGGCATGATGATCCATTAGGAATTTGCTGGGGTGACTGGGCAGCCAGGATTTACAGCACTCTGTCGATGTGATTCTTTTTATGCATCCTGTAAATTTTAGTTATAGCTACACTTGTCTGTGGCCAGTGTGGACAAGGCTGGCTCCTTTTTGTAATTTCATAATCGCAATAAGATCATAAATCTCAAGCTGCCTTTTCTCTCTTCTTTTTCTTTTTTTTTTTTTGGTAGCCTATTGCCTGAAGCAAAAATGTCAGCATTAACAGACAGCCACTCTCAATAAGCCAGGCAGTGCTGTTTTAAGGTTATGTGAAGTTCATCCCCATCTCTTGACTAAAGGCTCAGTATTAAAAACTTGTGAGGATTTTCTCTGTGACCGAGTGATCACATCTTTCCAGAGCTGAAGGACAGGTGTGCAGATATGAGTATCCAGATGTTGGTGTCATCCTTACGCCTCACCCAGATGGTCACTAGTCTTTAGGAGATCGATACAAGTAGTTTGACAACGTGGAAATTTGTTCAGCCTTCCTGGATGTAGTAACTACCTATTATGTCACTATTATGTTAAGTCTATCCAAATGACTCCATCTGTGTTCTCCAAAAAAAATTATTCTTGAAGATTGGGATTTTTAAAAGTAAACATGGTATCTTAGAACAGATACATTTACTGAAAAACAGTGGAACAAAAATTCAAAGAGTTTCCATATCCTCTATACTTAGTTTTCCTCATTAACATGTTAGTATGATATATTTGTTACAAATAAATAACCAATGTTGATACATAATTACTAACATCCAATAATTTATTTATCTTTTCTTAGTTCTTTTTAACCTAATATCGTTTTGTGTTCTAGGATCCCATTTGGGATACCAATTTATATTTGATTGTCATGTCTCCTGAGGCTCCTCTTGGTGGTGACAGTGTCCTAGACTTTCCTTGATTTTGATGACCTGGACAGTTTTGAGGAGTACTGGTAAGTTATTTTGTGGAATTCCCTCATTTGGGATTTGTCTGATGTTTTTCTCATGATGTGACTGGGATTATGGATGTTTGGGAACAAGACCATGCGGGTAAAGTGACATTGTCATCACATCATATCAAAAGTACGCATACTTAACATGGTGTCGCTATTGATGTCAACATTGATCACCAGGCCAAGACAGTGTTTATAGGTTTTTTTCATAGTAAAGTTACTCTTTTCTCTTTCTTTTCAAGCTGTACACTTTGGAAGAGAGTCACTATGCGTAGTCCACACGTAAGGAAAGGAAAACTAATCTCTACCTCCTTGAGGGACAAGTATCTACATAAATTATTTGGAACTCTTCTGCAGAGAGATTTGTCTTTTGTCCTCCATTTATTTATTTAGTCAACCCTTTACTTATATCAATATGGACTAGTAGATATTATATTTTGGGTTATAATCTAATATTACTTTATTTTGTTGCTTAAATTGTCTCAGAACTGGCCACTGGGAGCTTTTTCAGTTGACTACTTTGTCTCTTTAACATACCCCCACCATTGTGGGGACGTTTTGTTTGTTTGTTGGAGTATTTCCTTTCTTGCTGATCTTCAAGATATATATGTATATGTGTATATTATATATATATTATAAGATATATAGAGCATAATATATGTAGTATAATGAAATGTATAATAGAATATAACATATACTACATATATTATACTCTATATATCTTATATATATAATATACATATAATATATATGTAATATGTAATATATATATAATCTTATATATTATATATAAAATATATAATATAGCATGTATATATGTGTGTATATATATATACACACATATATATGTATATATATAGCATTTAACATGCATTTTAAGTTTTTGCTGAAAGCATTATACATCGGATAATGGGAACTGAAGTAAATAGGCCTTTTGTGTAAGGTTTTATGTTAATCTGGCTAGGAATTGTATTGTGTTTAATATTTGCTGTAGCTATATCGTTTTGATCTCCCCTGTTGACTTTGGGCTTTCATAAGTGCTCCTCCTCAGAGTCCACATCTTGCAGCTCTTTCTGCTGAAACCCACTGTTATCACACTGGAGTGCTGTTGGTGTTGTGGTAAGATATGGCAGAATGGAAGTGTCCTATAACCTTATTATTAAATCTCAATCTTTCAGTGAATTCAGTCTTCCTGTGTCCCTGGACTATGACCTTCATAATGTTTCTTAGCTTTTCTTTTTCCCTTTAGATGGGACCGGAAGGCTCGTAGGGTCTGGAGTGGGAGGAACATTCCTCACCTAGCTGGGATGAGGCTCTGGCAGTCTTTTTTTCTGCAGAGCCTGTCTTCTTATGGAGAATGGTCTGGGCATATTTCACAGATTACCCTACTTCTACCTCCTGCACCAGAACCTTGAGGGGATCTTTCTTGAATCTTTACCCTGAGAGCTTTGTGCAGTTCTTGAGGTAAAACACACCAAAGTATAGGGTCTACCCTAAGATTGCAGCCCTAGAAACTTTTCATTCCCAAATCCAGCACATACTCAGTTTCCAGCAGTTTTTCCAAATGCCCATTTAAGTGTTTCCACCAGTTTAGGGCTCCAGCAACTTCTGCTCCAAGTAAATAGATCTTGGCTGAGGTTCTCTGGGTATGTCCTGACTATCCTGATTTTGGTGTGGTAGAGTGCCCTATGAATGACCTGAATTCTCAATCGCTCCGAGAAAAGTCTTTGCTTTAGTTTATTCACCTTTTCCTCATAAGGACTGGATTGATGACTTCTACGCTCTTTACATCAGAGGTGAAACTAGAAGTCAAAATTGGGATTTTAAGCAGAGTATAAGGAGAGTCAGCATGACCCTAAACAATATGATGTCACCTCCATCATTCTTAATTATACAGTCAGCCTCATATTAAGCACCTGTGCATTGTCGTTTGCACATCCCCCCCCCCAAAAAAAATCACTCAACTCTGTGAAAGACATTTGTTAAGTGAGTAAGTACTAGAGACTTTAGAATGTTTCAATGGGTGTATTTTCCTTTATTCATCTTGGACACAAATTTACTCTTGGTTATTTTTTAATAGTTAAACAGATGTAAAATGTACTCTCAAAATGTGTTTATTAAATGAACAAAAGTCTTTAGTAATTACATAATGATAAAATGAAATACAATGTGAGGGAAAAAACTTTGATTTTATATATAAATTGTAACCAGTAGAGGATTTTGAAAGTCAAAAGTAAGATTGATCGTTATTACCACTTTCCTGAAAATGTTGCCATACCAAAGAAAAATACGGAATTGCAGGGTTGGAAATAACTGAAATCATCATAATTTCCTGTCTCTGTGTTAAACAATATTGAGACTGGGATATTTTTCTCTATATATGTTAAACAGTACTGAAAACAAGGAAATAGCTTAGCTACTGGCTCCAGAAAAATACTTCTTCCAGGAGAATAAGACTGTAAGCAACCGAAGTTACCTAAATGTTATGACTAATAGCATGCTTATCAACTCTCTCAAGACCCTCACAAGCTTTGCTCAGGAATTCAAAGCTGTGCCATAAATTCTGCCCAGTCTCAATCATCCCCCTACCTTCCAAAAACCACCTTAAAATTGACCCACCCAGCCTAGAAGCTTATACGTATCTTTCCTTTATTTCTCCCTCCTTGGATAGTATTAAGACCTGTGAGGGTAGGTATTCTACTTTCCTCAAATAAGTCCAGTAATCTTATCTTTGCTCTAGCAACAGGTTTTTCTAATCATCTTTTAGGGAATTAATAGGTGATAAAAGAGCTGAAAAGGATAGTTGAATGCACTACTTTGGGAAGCCTTTAATATGGTTTACATTGTAGAGTCTAATATAGCTCTTGCATTTCAAAAAATTATGCCTACACCCCCTCCAGTAATGGGAAACTTATTAAAATTATTTTTCTTTATTTTTTTCCTTAGATCTATCAGAAAGTTCCCCTTATTCTGGTGGAATTCCATCTCCTTTTTACATTAACTACTGGAAAGCTCATGACAGGCTTGTGAATGCATTGTGATTTGTGATTTTTGTATGCACCTTCCAGAAACACAATTGCAATAACTCTTCACTTGAGAAACTTAAAAAGGAAGGGAACTTATGACTGTTGTAATATATTTTTAAATAGATGATAGCTCCCTAAAGCCCTCAATTTGACAACAAAATGCTTTTAACAAAATCTAAGGGAATACTTAGTGATGGGATTTATTGTTAAAGATCTAAATTCTAGTGACAGCCATTCTAAAAAATCATTTGAGATCATTGTAAATTAAATAAGCAAACCACAGTCGAGGACTGGTAGAAGCTGCCCCAATTCTCCACTTACTTTTTCCTCTGTCACTTCTTCCCAAATACACATGATACAGAGAGCTTGGGAAATGATTTTCATGTCATTGAATAATTGTATAGTGTTATGGGATGGTGAATAAATCATTTTCTTAAGCTGGCTAAATTGTGCTATGCTGTTGATCAATAGTGTCTGCATGTCTGCCTGCCTGCCTGCCTTCCTTCCTTCCTTTGTTTCTTCCTTTCTTGCTTTCTTTCTTCTTTCTTATTGCATTACTGCAGGGGAGCAAAACTTGCCACCTTAAAATGTGTCTCTTTGGCATGTGGCTCACTTAAGGCTGGTGGTTGTTAAGAAACAGAAGGCTCAGGAAGAGCTGCTGACCTCCCTAACTGCCTAAAAGAATTTAGATGAAGGACCTGCTCCAGGAAGGGAGCTCTCACCATAGATAACTATGGCATAATATGAACTAGATGTGGTAGACAGGGAGAAACTTACCAAAGACTGTTTGTTTAAATTCCCCTCTATATCCCATTGCTTCTGTATGGCCCAGCAAACATTACCAGATATTTACTCCTTTTCGTCGTCTTATGAATTGTCTTTCCTCTCTTTTGAGTCCAGGACACCCAGCCTCTTCTCCTTAGCTCTGATGGTTTAGAAGCCTCAGTCCCCTGCCTGCCTGTGGGCCTCACATTCTTACGGATTCCATAATTAAATTTGATTTTCTCCTGTTTATCTGTCTTATGTCAATTTAATTCTTAAGAGCAGCCAGAAGAATTTTAAGGGGTAGAGGAAAATTTCCCCCCAACGATAAAATATACATAGTTTTGTGTATGCATTTCTAAATTTTTAGAAAGGGCTTATTAGTTCAAGATATTCTGAGGTATTCTGGACTTAGCCAATATCTAGCTGCTTGGGTCATGGTCAAGTAGCTGGCCAAAGTGAGCATGATCAGAGGAAATTCTGGGAAGAATCGCTGTTTACTTCTCCACACACACCAGGTAGTATACCAGTTTGCATGGTGTGCCCACCTCCTTAATGTGCATTGCCCCATCTGCCATAGTCAAAATCTCATGGTATTTCTACTTACAGGCATGTGGGGTGGGGCAACATTCATTCCAGAGGAATGAGAGAAGTACTGATCAAACTGTGCCCTGTGAAGAACTGGGCTTTCAAGAGCAGACCAGGAGTGGGAACCTCAGAGACCATGACACTTAACTTCAGCCAAAGAAATTCAGCATTTTTTATTTATTTATTTTTTAGTATAATAACAGTTATGCAGAAAATTTCATTTGAAAAAAAGGAAAAATGCTTCTGAAGAAATGTTTAGAAACTACTGATCAATTTCCATACTATAGTAAATTATATCCAATTCAATTTAAGTCTTTCCCCATCCAAATTCATGGAACCCCTGGGATCTACCTGCAGACTCAGGTGCTGCACAGATCCCAAGCTGAGTACCTTGTCTTCGGACCACAGCTTCTTCTCTTATCTACCAAGAATCTTCCTCAATGCACATTACTTGCCTCTATCTCTATGTGTTGCCATGTTGCATGCTTTTTGGCTCCTGCTGGGCTTCATCTACCTGTTGAGTCACTCTCACAGCCTGGCTCCCATAGTCCTCCCTTGATGGCCTTCTGTCATCTGTGGAGTCAGGTATCACATTCTAGGCAAGTTGTCCCTGACAGCTCTTTCTATAAAATAAAAACTGCCCCTATCCTATCACCCTCTTTGCATCTCTCCCGCTTTATTTGTCTTTGCAACTGCATAGAATTATCTAAAATGTATGTTAAATAATGCATTTGTGTGTTGAAGCTCTCTTGCACAGAACATAAACTCCATGAATACAGGAATTTACCTGTTTAGGTTTCTGCAGTATCAGTGCCAAGGAACTCTAACTATTAGTTGTATATAAAAAGACCTGTGATTCTACTCTGTAACTTCCTAGGTACCTATGCATTTCTTCTCTCATTAGCTGCAGTTAGAGCTGTTCAGATTCCATGTTATGCCAGATTCTTCTTGTATAGGTCTTACTACAAAGAAATAGGAAGATCAGCCACCTTCTCGCTGAGAAATGATGTTCTGACTTATACTCCTGCCTTGTTTTTTGTCCATGGATGGCAGAACTTTGCCAAATAAGTAGACTCCCATCCATCTTATGCACATAGAGTGATGGGAATAACAGCAATTACAATTACATTGTTTAAAGAATGTCTGGTTCTGCCCACAGCCTCAGCACCCTATAACTAATTACCCATTAAGGAAAAAAAGCTCCCATAAAACCCTAATAAATCTTGGGACTCTACATGCCCCAAAGTACTCAAATTACCAAAAGTAATTTAAAAATATTTCTATTCCTCACTCAGGTGGCAAGTCAAAAGTTACATCTTTAAGCCCTTATTTAAAAAAGAAAAAATTCCTGCCTCTCTCTTCTGTTTCTCAGATATTATATTGCTGTACCAGAATAGCTCTAATCTCTTCACCCACAAATCTATCACAAAACTGCCATAGATAACTCACGCTACATAGACCTTCTCTTTTTTCCCATTCCCTGTATCATACTGTCTCACCTCCCCAACAGAAGTCCCCACTTGACTTATACCTTGTATCAGTTATCTATCTATCTATCTATCTATCTATCTATCTATCTATCTATCTATCTATCATCTATCTATCTATCTTAATCATTTAGGTATCTATGTATCATCTATCTATTTCTTTATCCATCTGTTTATCTGTCTATCTGTTACAAACCACTCCAGGACTTAGTAGCTTAAAATGATTATTTTTATATTCTAAAATATCTCTCCCAAGATATTTATTAACTATAAAGTTAATTAAATAGTAACTCTAAAATGGAAAATTAGAAAGAAACCACCTTAATCTACTGATCAAGGTGAACAGCACTAAAAGCCAACTTAACATCATGTACTCCCTGATAGGATGGACTGAGATGGATGTTACTTCATTCCTAAGATGCAAAATCTCAACCAAACCCAAACTGAGGAATATTTTGCAAAATAACTGACCAGTACTCTTCAAAAGTGTCAAAGTCATGAAAGATGAAGAAAGACTGAGAAACTTTCAATGATAAGAGGAGACTAACAAGACAAAAACTAAATGAAATGTGGAATCCTGGACTAGGTCCTGGAACAGAGAAAAAGGCACTAGTGGGCAAAAAATGGTGGA
Organism: Zalophus californianus; assembly: GCF_009762305.2. Classification (NCBI taxonomy): domain Eukaryota; kingdom Metazoa; phylum Chordata; class Mammalia; order Carnivora; family Otariidae; genus Zalophus; species Zalophus californianus. The sequence continues at coordinate 102,069,320 of NC_045602.1, read as the reverse complement.
ATTTTACTACTAATACTACTTACTAGTATTAATTTCCTGGTTCTGATCATTGGATTGTATGGGGTAATAATATTAAGGGAAGTTCAGTAAGAGGTGTATGGAAACTTTCTATACTATTTTAGCAACTTTTGGATAAGTCTACAATTGGTTCAAATTAAAAGTTAAAGAGAGATAAACAATGATATATTGCTTCATACATTTCTGTGGGTTCCCAAGTGATTCTTCTGTCTTACCTGGGCTCACACGTGCAATGGCATTTATTGGGTGAGATGGCTAGGTGCTGGCTTATCCAGGACATGGAGCAATTGGGCATCTCCTTTCATGCGATCTTTCATTGTGGGCTTCTTCTCACCATGGTGGTCTCAGAGTGGCTTCAAGAGGGTGAAACATAAGCCATAAGCTTCCAAATGCCTACCCTTGGCAATGGTGTATCACTTCTGCCTCATTCTGTTGGTCTCTGGGTAGCTCAGTCAGTTAAGTGTCTGCCTTCAGCTCAGGTCATGATCTCAGGGTCCTGGGATCGAGCCGAGTCCCACATCAGGCTCTCTGCTCAGCGGGAGCTGGCCTCTCCCTCTCCCTCTGCGCACCCCCACTCATGTTCCCTCTTGCAAGCTCTGCTCTCTCTCTCTCTTTCAAATAAATAAATAAACAAAAAAAAAATAATAACAAAAAAAACAAGTCCTGAGGCCAGACCAGATTCAAGACTTTGTGTTGAGAGGAGCAGTGGCAGAGCACATTCCAAAGGGTTGTGGTCATGGGAAGGCATAATTCACTGAAGGCATTATTATAAAAAATCTACCATGAGCCACATTGGGCAGTGCCAGAATACCACAAGGGACTGATGACCACAGGCTGGACACCTCCATCCCCACTGCAGTCACATCTGTCTTGCTGCAGTCCCTGGGGAGTGTGGGCCCTCTCTCACCCTGAGTTGTTTTTTTCTCATGCAAAAATTTTCATGGAATAAAAAAGAATCCCACTATTATACATCTCTCTGGGGAATATATTGCATATGTGTGCGTATGCAAGTCTGTATGGAGGTTGCTTTGTAGATTTAGGTTTGTTTTATTTTATAGCAGCAAACTTGATTTTCTCATCATTTGTTAAATTCTGTTTCCCAGACCTAAATTCTGTAATGATTGCAACACCGATGGTTTCCGTATGTGTGTAACAAAAAGGGTTGGGGATCAGGGAGAGCAAGGGAGAAGTTCACCATTTCTTTATAGTATTCACTATAGATAATTCAAAGAGGGGCTCACTGAGGTTTCACCAAAACATTTATAAATCTAAGTGGCCCTGACTCTCTTTTTTTCTCCAGGATTTTGCTGTGTTCCAATCAGAAAAATTTCACTTTAAGTCAAATCAAATGAAAGATAAAATCAACTAGTAACTGAACAAGAAAACAGAAATCAATAGTTTCCTATAGAGCAAGGAAGAAATCAATAAAAATTGGAAGGAGAACTCATTATCTATGTTCAGGGTAATCAGAGTTGAGAAAAATTCTGCCATTGGTTAATGGGCAGGGGCAAATAATATGTCTCACAGATAGGATTGTTATTTGTGATTTGATACCTAAAAGGGTATTACATTCAGAGCTTCCATTTATAGGACCAGATAGAAAGTGGCATCAATACACACTTCATTTTAATTGAATTTGGTGTTCAAATAGAAAATAAAAGTGAATTCTATCAAAAGACCCGAATTCTTGGTCTATTTGAGCCCAAGAATGAGGCTACTGCATTTTCTCTATTTACCATATGTGTTGATGTTACTTAAAAACAAGGTATATTTGTTCTTACTTCCATGTAAACAGAACAGCGGTTTCTACTTTGTTCTGTCTCCCCAAAAGTTAATCTGTCAGGAATTTCATATGCCTGTGCCCTGCCTCATCCGTCTTTTAGACAGTGATAAAAAGTAGAGTCACGGACAGCCAGTGGAGCCCCAAGCAGGCTTGTGCTCTTAATTACTTTTGAAACTTTGAAATCAAGATACCCTTTCCCTCTCATTTTAAATGAAGTGATTATTTTTCCTAGATTACACTTCATTTATAATCTTAGACTAAAAAAAAAACTGGAGCTCTTTGGTACAGAAAATGAAAAAAGCCTTTTGTTTCCATTCTGGGAGTTGGGGGATGGGGAGAGTGTCATTTCTGCTGATCTAACGCGGTGAAAGGTTACGATGTAAACCATTTTGATGAAAATAGAACTCTGGACACCTAGGTGTATAGATTCCCATATTACATTAGAATATATATGTTATATAAATATTAAATAATAAATATATATAATATTAAATATATTAAATAATCATAATTATAGATGGTATTAAATATATATTTATTTAAAAATTTTTTTAAGGTGTCATTTATTTTTTAATTTTTTTATTATGTTAGTCACCACACAGTACATTATTAGTTTTTGATGTAGTCTTCCATGATTCATTGTTTGCATATAACACCCAGTGCTCCATGCAGTACGTGCCCTCCTTTATACCCATCACCGGGCTAACCCATACCTGCCCCCTCCTCCCCTCTAAAACCCTCAGTTTGTTTCCCGGAGTCCCTTCTGCTAAGCAATATGATTCTATGTAAAAGATAAAGTTAAAGAGGTTTACTGAATATAGTTGGTGGTCAGTGAAAGTTTTAATTGGCTTGAATAAATAAAAGTATCATTGCACATTTCTTTGCTACAGAGATATTTGGGTTTAAATATGCTTTTACATGATTTTATCTATTACATATAATTATGCATTTATTTTCCACAAGATGGCTTTACTAAACATAGATTTTGAAATTTTTGACTCTTTTCTGTAAATTTAAGCTTTTAGGACTTGCAGTATCCTCTTCTATAGGTCATTACCTGAAATGAGACTTTTTGGGCCAAGACTTCATGGAACATCTTTTCCCTTGTGTTGAAATAAGGTTGCATACAGTCAATCTGTGGATAGTAGTTATTCTAGGTACAGGATAATGACCTGGTTCCTGGAGAGAGATAGAGGCAAAATAGAATACAAGATTCCTGATCTCCAAAATGTTACATTTTAAAGGGAACAGCCAATACTAACAACATAGAGGAAAAAAAATGCACAAATCAAATATTAACAAGTGCATATTAATAAAACTGTGGGAAATCAAAATATATAAATTCTGAATTGAAATGCAGACATACACACACATATACACATTAAGGGAAGCTAACTGCTATAAAAGAAACGGAAGGAAGGAAGGAAGGGAGGAAGGAAAGAAGGAAGGGAAAATGAAGGAAAGAATTTCAGTGGTGTTACACACTGATGATTCCTTTCTCCCTAATGTCATAGAGGGTTTGCTCTGTCTGGTCAGTCATGGATATAGGCTCTTATGATCTTTTGGCTCCATTTCCCTCTGAATCCTAAAAGACCTCACTATTCACCTGGATAATTAGGAAATAGACATGGAGGGTGTGGAAGGTGTTTTCCACATGCTGATTTGGGAATAGCATACATTATTTCCGCACATATTCTGTTGGTCAGAACTCAGTTGCAGTGCCAAGATAGGCTCCAGTGATCCTTGCCCCCTGGTAGTCACACCTTGTGGAGTCCCCTCTCACATTGCTATAGCAGAAATGATGGTCTGAGTTTCAAAATTATATTATAAAGGATTTCTGCTTCCATCTTGAGCTTGCTATCTCTTGGATCACTGATTTTGTGGAAAGTAAACTGCCATGTTGTGAGCAGTCTAATGGGGAGACCTCCATGTTGGGAAACTTCTAGCTAACACCCAGTAAGAAACCAACAACCACCATGTGAGTGAGCTTGAAAGCAGATTGTCTAAAACCAGTTGAGCCTTCAGATAATTGCAGACCCAGCTGACAGCTTGACTATAACCTCTTGAGAGAGGCTGAGCAAGAACCACCCAGCTAAGCCATTCTTGGATTTCTGACCCTCAGAAACTGTGTAAGGTAAAAACTATATGATGATTTCAGCCGCTAACATTTTGGAGTAATTTGTTACATAACAATAGATACTTACGTGCATAATCTCACCTGCCTGGGAAATTATGTCTAGCTATGTGATAAGGAAAAGATAAGACATGGTGTACACACAGCTGTCTCTACTGTACTCAGTATCCACCCTGTGCAGGCATCAAGATCAATGAGACACAATACCTTCCCCTGAGGAACTCTAAGAACAAAACAACCACGGACACATTGCCCCAAATTCAACACGGGCTCTTCACTTTTTCTCTGCAGACCATGAAAATGGCCTTCACAGAGAATGCCAGAAGAAATGGTGCCTTGAGATCTGGGCTACTCCCAGATTTCAGTCTTTCTTCTGCATGGGCCAACAGAGGAGACTCTGATCTTTTCCAGGGCAATCTAGGAGGCCCAGATACTAGACTGGAAAAAAAACAAAAAAACAAAAAAACAGATCCTTGTACTGAAGTACTTAACTCTTGTACTGAAAGGTTTCCAACAGGTCCTTCCAAGCCGATGATAAAAGTAAGTCTAGGGACCCAGAACACATTATCATCAGGCCTGAAATTCCCCTAGTGGATTATTCAAAGGAAGAATGGATTATGTTGCCCACAAGCTTTCCACTGGATATTGCATAGCTGTCTAATAAAATATATTCAGATGGGCAAACTCTGGTGTGAATACTTATTTCCAAGCATGCTGTCTATCTATGGTCCTCCCTGTAGCTTAAAACATACTATAGGGGGCGCCTGGATGGCACAGTCGGTTAATTGTCTGACTCTTGATTTTGGCTCAGGTTATGATCTCAGGGTCTTAAGATCAAGCCCTGTGTCAGGCTCCACATTCAGTGGGGAGTCTGCTTGTCCCTCTCCCTCTCCCTCTGCCACCTTCCCCCACCGCTCATGCATACATGCTCTCTCTCTCTCTCTCTCTCTCTCTCTCTCAAATAAATAAAATCTTTAAAAATATCTTATTAAAAAGAAAAGCTGAGAAAAAGAGAGAGAAAAAGGCTTTTCTGGCCTCTGGCAATCATTAAAAAAACAGATTCCTACTGTGTCTAACCATTAAATAGGCTCTGAATATTGAGGTAATTGTCATCATTTGCCTGTAAGAAAAATCAGCAAAACACAAAATTGTTACCAACAAACACTATGGGTCTCCCTTTCCAATGGCGGGACCAGTCCTTGACTGAATAGAAATAAGATGATTGTCAAGTGTAAATAACAGAGAATTTAAAGTAAGAAGTACTATGCCCACCACTCTGTATGACCTGGGAAATTTTACCTCACTGAACTTGTTTCCATTTCTATAAAAATGGGGATAAAGATGCTGTTACCTATATTTTAGTAGTGAGGCAAAAATTATATATTATATAGTGAGTTGTCACATGTGTATTTCTATTTTTACACCAAAAGTTGAATAATAATAATAGCCTTTGCCTTTTGCCATTAGGGACTTTTAATTTTCCTGGTGGCATTTCTAGAGCTTCACATTTTATTCATTTTCTTGTGGAGGTTTCCTTCAGTGTGAGGAATTAAAACTGTCTTGAATTACAGGAAAGGTTTTATAGACGAAGCATGACTAAAATTTAAAGTGACTTAAAAAAATTCATACCAGAAAAAAATTATACCAGAACTTTACCGTACAAATGAATATTTCTCTCTTGGAAAACTATACACATATTTTAGAGAGCTGCCAACCTTTAGTATCTTTGAAAATTTCAACTTTCAGAGTAGAATTTTCAGCCATGGCCTGGTCTTTCAACAAACATTTATTAAGGTCCTACTATGTGCCTGGAGCTATACTAGGAGCTAGGCACAAAATAAAACACCAAATATCTTTATTTTTTAATGAATGCTCATTCATTGGAGTGAATTTGATCTTTTTGTGAAATCAAACAGTTGCCAGAGAACCAAGCCTCACCAGAGAATCTTCAATCAAGTTGAAGAAGGTTGGAACTAGATGGGTGTAATTATACTTTGTATCAAAAATAAGTGTGATTGGAATACAATGAAACTGATTTTTTCAACGGGGCTGATAAATTTAATCCAAAATCAATTCTAGACTAAGGAAAAAATAACATTTATTGAATACCTAGTATTTTCTAATCATAATACTTCCAAACATCATTCTGGGAAATTCTTTCAAAGGTCCATTATCTATATTTACCCATGAAACTCAATGATTTTGCAAGACCATATTGCTAGGATGTGGCAGAAGCAAATCCAGTCTCAAATCCCTCTGACATCAAAGCCAAAGACCATGTCCTTCCAGTTATAACAATTGCATATCCTTACAAGTTTCAAATATTTTATGGATAATGGCAATGAAATTAGAGTATTTACATGACTTCCCAAGGGAACCACTTAGAAATAAGAAAGCATATGGGACTAGTAAATTCAGAATTATTTTCCAAAGATTATTAGTCTTCTTGATAATTGTGTCTTGTGTGTCCGTGCAGTAAGACCAATTTCCATTCCAACAAAAGGCAGCAAATTCCAACCAAAGGATAATGAGATGAGATTCACAATGGATTACCCAGTGAAAATCATTAACCAGTACCTCCATGGCTGTGGGATCACAAACCCTAAAGTGCTGCAAATTTATGATTGTTTGCCCCTTTAGTGATTTGATTTTTAGTAATTGACAATTGCCAAATGCCCTACCCCAAAGTGACACTCTCCTATAAATCTTCTTTGTTAAAATTCAGAATTTTCTAGCAAAAGCACAAAAATCTCCAAGCAGGCAATGTGTTCCTTTGCTCTTTCAAAGCATTGTCATCCCTGAAATCCAATCAACCAGCATCTGTCCCATGGCTTCTCTTACTATAATATTTAGGCTCAGGAATCATGCTGTGTGGGTTGATAGATCACATTACTGGAGAAATATGTAGATGACTTGGCTGAAACACCTTTAATTGACAGAACCTTTACAGACACAAAGAATTCAGTCAGCTAAATAATATTAGGATTAGGCTTTGTCTTTCATTGAAGCATCTTCCTATAGAAAATGAGTTTCATCCATCATTTTTGTCAAAGTCGGGGACAGCCATTTTGTCAACCAGACATGTTTATTCAATAAGCAGCATGGTGCTGCTTTGTAATCCTGGGAACACATATAAGCACTGTCTCTAGGCCCCCTCTCCCACTGCCCTAACCTCTGTATTTTTATACCATACTTGTAGTCAACTCTCTGAGTTGTGGGGGGCGGGCTGAGGACAGGATTGGTACACATCTTGGCATTAGGCCCAGAGCAATCAATCAGCAAACATCCATTGAGTGGATTCTATAAGCAAACACTTCCTCAGCTCTGAGGGGGATATGAAAAAGAATGCCATATGTCTACACAGACAAGGATTTTAGAATCTAACTGGGGAGGAAATAACAACAGCCACTATTTATTATGAGTTCACTACTGAAATTCTTACATTTAGTCCTCCCAATAAAGCTGTGGAGCTGTATGACTCTGTACCTTTTAGATAGGAGGTTTACAGAAGGTAAGGAATTTGCACACATCATCCAGTTCATAAGCAAATGAACTCTGCTTTGCCACAAATCTTAATTTTAAAATCTTAATAGCCATTATACTATAACTTTACTGTCAATGCAAAAAAGTTAAAAAAATGTAAATGTAGAAAAAGAAATCACATCAGTAAAGGCAATAAGTGTCAATATAGCACTACAGCAGAAAAAATGGACTTGACCAGTGCTGAATATGTGTGACAGGGAAAATGTGGAGCTTGGGAAAATGTCTGAGCTCGTGTTGGAGGAGGTCATGGAGTGGACGTGACTGCTGGTTGATGGCCAACCTGGACCTGGGCAGTTGGAGACTCCTTGCTCCCTCCCTGTCCTTGGAATGTACAGTCTGTCCACAGTGGGAGCTGTTTTCAAGGACACAATCTTGAGAGAACGATGCACTGTTGAGGCTATCTGGACAGTATATGTAACCAAACCCAGTTAAAGCCTCTATATAAGATTCTCTTTAGTTTCATTTTAACCTCAATTCTTCGTTTGATAGAGATATGGCTTAGAAAATGGAACTCCCAACTCTAAAAGGCTTGGCTGCCACTTATTCAGCTCTCCTGGGTGCCAAGCATTGTGCCAGATCCCCCACAGACACCATCCCAGTGCATTCTGTCAGTAGCCTATTATCTTTATTTTCCAAATAAGGAATGTAAAGAGTGGAACACCTAGTTAGCCTTTAGAAGATACAGAAAGAGGTTTGTTTCCAGAGTTTCCTTCCCTGATATATCATGAACCCTGCCTCAGAAATGAGCTGGAAATACCTTATGCATAGTGCCAGAGACAGAGAACACACTCACTTCTCAGAGTCATCTAGGAGGGAGTTCTCAACCTGCTTCACACACTTCATTTTCTAGAGAAAGACTTGATCATACTCTTCTCCCAGTTAAATAGTGGCCAGCCACATGTTGGTTTGGAGAAACAGAGCAATGAGATATCTTGCTACATTTTGTTTCTCTCCAGTTCCAATTCCCCTTGTGCTATTATGGTTCTAGTTGACAAAACTTACTGCTCTTATGCTTTCATGAGCTCCTGTAGAGCCTCCCAACACCCATGAGTTTCTTGGGGTCAGAGACTATGTCTTATTAAACTATATTCCCCCTATGTTCTAGTTTTATATATGGTACATTGTATGCCATAGATATCTGGTAAAGTGAGCTTGATTCTATAAAGCTTCCCCTACCTGATTTGAGTGCTTAAAATTACTTAACATGGGACATGGATTTTCATTTTATGGTAAAAGACAAAGCTTTGAAGAAGTGGTTTATCATAAAAGTCAAGGTATTTTTTACCTTCAAGGGGAGGGAGAGAGTTCCCACTGGCAGGGGGCACACAGGAGGCTTTTGAGGTGCCAGTCACATTTTATTTCTTGATTTGTGTAGTAGGTACATAAATGTTCAATTGCTAACTATTCCTGAAATTTTTGCAAACATTTTCTGTCTGCTTAATAGACTTTATGATATATAATATATATGTATAAAAGTGCATGCAACAAACAGAAAAGCACTTGTGCAATTTAAGGTCAAATATAATAAACACTTGTGTAACCACCAAACCACTTATGTTTCACCAAGCTAAAAAAAAAAAAAAAAGACCTAAAATGCCCCCAGGTGAATTAATAATCTGCCTTGAATTTCCATGTCAATGCACATGATGCTTTCTTGTGAGTGCAAGGAAGAGAGGAACACTGCAGAGATGGAGAAAGCATCCATGGTGAGATTGAAGGATGAGACAAAGCAGTTCTTGGTAGGTAGGTTTGGGGAGCAGATATTCTGTTCATATGAGACACAGAGAGACATGTTCCCCTCTCAGAAGGATGGCTGCTGTATTGTCACAGTAGAAAAAGGAGAAATGGAAGTCAAATTTGGGGGAAAGAGGAGATGATGTTGGATGAGAGTATTGTTGGTAGGCCTGATTATAGCACAAACTCATCGATTTCCTGGGTTAAGATTATGATCCTGGAATAAGGCTCTAGTACTACTTAAATAAAGGAAGAGACAGGACGCTGAATCTTGGCAAGTGTCCCACAAGAACCATGGATATACTGATCATCTTGAAAGGTTACTCCATTTATAAATCAAACATGATATGTCACCATGGATTGGAGGACTGTTGATTGGTATTACACAATGACGTCGGTTAACTATGGTAGGTTGACATTTGTCTCTTTGTTCTTCTTATGAATTATTTTATATAACAGGCTGTGATTGTGAAGGTCTGAGCTTTAGAGTGAACCGAGGTAACTACTGTTCTGCAGTCCACTCCCATTTGCCCAGTGAATCTTTCCTAGGAGGTGACGCACCTAAATAGAATGGCACTCCATTTGGAAAGCTAATAGTTAAGCACTTTTCCCCCAGTGGATCAAGACCCCTGGTTGGGGATATTATTATCCCCTCTACAGAATTTGTTCCATGTTCCCATGTTTAAATTCAGAAGACCAATGGGATGGAAACATAGAATTAACCTGATTGCAGCAGAAAACATTCCTGAGTGAAAACCTCTCATTCTCTTGGTCTGTCTTAATAGGGAATCAAATGTGATTTGTGTGTGTGGAGATGATTACTGATGGGTAATTATTCTAAAATATCTCTTTTCAAATCCTTTGAATGGCAATCAAGGAAGAATGTGAGAGGTTAGGCATTACATTACCAGAGTTATCAGCAGCATATAATTTCTTAATTATGCATAAAAACGAATAGCAAATACCTGCTGAAGGAGTTCCTGAATTTTCTTTGTGAAATGAAGTCTGGAGTACACATGGGCCTGTGAGCCTTAGTAGAGGCTGTGGTTTAAAAGACATGAGCAAAGATTCCTCCATCAAATAGCTGTGTGACGAACCTCAGTTTTGTTATCTCTATAGTGGGAATATTGGGAATAATAAATAAGAAACCAGTTCTTCTCTGGGTTGAAGTGTGAGTTACATTAAATAATATCACAAAATGCTTATGGTGATGTCTGGCACATAATACAAGACACTCAACAAATGACACATTTATATTATGACTGTTATTTTTTACTATCAGGATTAATATTACTATAATTCCTTATACTACTAGCTTTGATCAAAGCCATACCTGATTCAGGCAGAAATAAATTTAAATGAGATGAATGTCACTTGGATATTTCCTTTTGGAATTAATTTATGTACAGTAGGGTGAAAATTAACCTGGGTCATTAAGATAAGCCTTTTGAAGATTGCTGTAGGAGAGAAGGATCTGTCACAACATTTTCCTAAGAGGGCCTCTTATTTGGCTTGGGCTAAATTGTTTCTTGGGTTTTCCTTAGGGTGGCATGTGCTATTTGAAGGTGCCAACCACCTTAAAGTCAATTAACATATTTACTTACACTTCCATCCTCTAATTTTGGGGGAAAATATGTAGATTTTTGATCTATTATGAAGCCTTGTCAAGAACAGATGAAGTGTGAATTGTTACTATTTGTGTTCATTTCTTGTCAGAGTGAAATGAGTACTTTACCACTCAGCATCCTTCCTTAATTGTTCCCACAGAACCAGGCAGTTTTTGGAGACCTTATGCTCTCAGTGGTATGGATCTTTAGCTTTTTGGAGTTACATTTATGATCAGTGATTAGACAGAGCAGTTTATCTGCATGGTCTTATTGCTGTATTTGATTGGTGGGGGGAATCTAATAATTAAAAAAAGACATGTACAATGAGGATGACACAGGCTAGAACACATTTTTAGCTAGTAATAGGATCTCTACTCACTTCCACCACAGAGAGCTTCGTTGAAAGTACTGGGGACAAATTGGCACCTGTCAGCCTTTCTGCCTTGTGGGTATGAGGGTCTATAGTCTCCCATGGCAAACACCCAGTGTTTGATGGCTACCAAGTCATTGTAAAAGTGCCACCATTTATGATTTGCAAAAGCAGCCACACCATCTCTCCTCCACTGGGGTAATACATTCATATCTCAGAGTGGCTTGTCATGAACTATGGCTATAAGAAAGAACAAAGGGAACAAACCTGAGAATGGAATGAGAGAGTTGTCAACAGTTAAACTGGTGATTAATTAAAGATTTCTTATGGAAAAATAGTTGAGCCCTGAAGGATTATCTGCATCATGATTCTTGACAACCAGAAAGTCATTCTTCATAAGTAACATATTTGCAGATTGTATGATTCTGGAAACATATTAACTATTAATTAATTTAATTAATGTTAGAAAAAGGAATTGAGCGTTTAGCAACATATAAGAGAAAACCATGCTTAGAAAATTGGATGTCAACCAGTTCAATTAAATGCATTATGGGATAGATGTGTTATATAAATATAAATTAACAGGAGAATTGTTTAGAAACATTCCACTCCAATACCAATTATCAGGAAAATTAACGTGTGAAAGATGACAACTTATTGGTACATTTATGCCTTCAGGGGGAAGAGAGAATTTACATTTTACTTTGTACTCTATCTGTACATTGCAGTTATGACTTGGATCAGAAAGTGGTGCTTTGGTGATTTCAAACATACATATACTGGATGAAAAAGATTTGGGGAAACAAACGACTCCTGTACATTTTTTGCACCCTAAATTTCTGCAGTCCTCCTATGCCTGGAAGGAACAAGTGGGTTGGGATTTAGATACCAAATACAACTTCTACTCAAAAGGGAAGTTCAAATCCTTTGAGAAAATTTGATAACATTTTTAGTAGTGTTGGGAAAGCCATCTGGTTTTAGTCCAGATGTAGGAATCTGAGTCATTTTTTCTCTCAATTTTCTCTTGTTTCAACATCATCTTGTGTAGGTCAAAGTCAAAGTAAAGGGCAAAGTAATCCTCTGTATCTATTGCAACTCTGCAAATCGAAGGTAGTTGGAAATGTTTTTGAGTGTTACAAAAGAACTGCATCATGGACACCCATTTTTGTATCCAGAGAAAGAAAGTCGAATATGTGAGTCTTTGGTTCAAAATGAGTGGGCACAATAACTCCAGTTCCCCTAGTTTAATGTCTCTCTTTCATATCTATGTCAAATCAAGCAGGATTGCAAAAGTTCATTATTTCAACTTTCTGCAAGGTCCCTGGGGCTGTGAGTAGTCAACAAGTACCAGCCACTTTTGTAGATGCCTTGTTAAGTTGGCTTTCAATAGATTTTGTTAGGAACAGTTTCTTTCTTTGTGAGACATTCTACAGTCAACAATATTACAGTACAATCAGTCAACAAAGATTGATTCACAATATTAAGTGCAGGTTGCTGTTCCACTTAAAACAGCTTGCATGCATGACCATGATTCCTCAAAACTCTTAGAAGAGTATTCATGGCTTTGAGTGTGATTTTGCAGTAGGGCACAAGTGTGATGAATGATACTTTATGTGCCCCTTCATTTAGCAAAGAGTTTATGCTCTTGCCTTTACAGCAGTGATGTGATTATATTTTCCTGTTCTCTGACATGTACAATGCATACAGATTGGCCTAGGTGAATGCCCACAGAAACTTCATTTCCCACTTGCAGTCTAGATGTCTACCATGACCTTCCCCCTTTCCTTTTGCTCTCTCTCCTTCTCTTCAGCTATAATGGATCCACTTTCCACCTCTCCACATCTCCTAAACTTGATTTGAATTCTTGTTTCTCAAGTAGCCCCAATAATAATCTAGGGTGGCAGCTCTGATGAGGGCAGCCAAGGAGAGGAGGGGGAGAAGAATTTCTGGGGAAAAGCATGCAGCCCTTGGCACACACAGACATGGGTCGGGTTGTAACTCTAGTGCTTATGACTTGCACAGCTGGCTGGATTGACAGGTGTCTTCATTGCCTTCTACTGCCCTCAGTATTAGGAGGATAATAATTCCTCATGGTATACTCCAAAGAATATAAGAACTATGAAAACTCAAAGTGGTCAGTGTTTGACTTAGTGCACTTCATTTCCACTTTGTTCCATTTTCTTCTTTACCCTGCCATGGTATCACCCTGTTGGCAGCCTCAGGATTGGGTCCAAGAAACAACAGCACATTTCCTGCTCTGCTCAGAAAATGGGTCACCCTTTCATTAGTTTAAGCATAACCCTTTACACCCCTCTGATGATCAGTTTTCTCTGTGGTCTTTAGGGGTGAAGCGAGAGAAAAGTAGTTGGGAAATGGTGGGGGGACTCATGGCTCCTGGTTTATTTTTCCAATGTGAAAAGCTAATGGTTGACACATTAGAAATTGCCATTTGTTTCAGTTACCACACAAATAATAACAATACATTTAACAATACTGTTATAATTGCCTACATCAAGTGCCACTACTCTTCTTAGAACTTTTTTATTTTTAAAATTTTGTGAGCAATTACCTTGTTCCAGACACTCTACCCAGCACTTCAGAGAGAAATAAAGCTGAATCGTGGGTCCAACTCTTCCTGTGAGAGAGTAGGCTAAAAGTCTTCCTCTCTGGTGGGTCTTGTTTCTCCTTCACCATTATCCCCTCCACTGTTGATGTGTGAAAACTGAAGCTGAGGTCAGGAAGAGAGGAATCTGGAGGAAAGCTGGTAACGTTTTAATGCTCCACAAGGAAGCATAACCCTGGTCAGAGCCATACGTGGTGACCCTGATGGGGAAGTAGGTGAGCTGTGGTCCTCAGAAGGAAAGAGCCAACTCTAGGAGCCAATCAGCCAGAACAGAGCCCCAGAAACTGCTCCCAGCCTGAGGTACCCACTCATTCTCAGGTGCCCCTTCTGTGATATTCTAAGCCAGGGTCACCATCAGTGGCCTGGAACATGCAGCATTCTTGGGTCTGATAATGTGGCTGAGGATAATGTGAAGCTAGAACCCTAGATAATTCTATCCCAAAGGTCTGGGATGGGTAATGAGTAGTGCGGTTCACTGATGTGGTTGGTACCCTGGGGGTACTAGAACTCTGGGGTCTAGTTAATATTGTCTATGAAAAAAAAGTATAGATTTGCAAACAGGAAACTTTCAGAGCCTTTTGAAAATCCTTTCTAGATGTTTATTTTGGAAAGTACAAAATCTATTATTTTTAATTGTGTAATTTGGTGCTGTAAAAGGAGAAATGGACATTGAAATCTCTAATTTTTCTGCGAGTCTGGAGGCCCTGTACGAGCAGGTATTATGTCTTTTCAGTATCAAGGGTAGAAGCTAGGGTTCTAGTTTCATTGGTTGTTGGTACTTTAGAGCAGGATTTTCAAACTTTAGTGTGTATCAGAATCTCCTGAGGGACTTGTTGAAACAGATTCCTGGGTTTTGCTCCTAGAGAAGAAGATATGTGGGTCTAGGCTGAAATCTACAATTCTCCATTTTTAACAACCCATAGGTGACACTGATGTTGCTGGTCTTTGGACTACACTCTCAAGTAACATGGTCATAAAGTGCTACTGCAGCCTTCAGTTTTCATCTTCACTTTGTTTTGGGAGATTCTAGTCTCAGTTACACCATATTGTCTGGGCAGAGAGACCCACCAGGTTGTACATTGTACCTACCACCCAAACCCTCCAGAACTCAGTCATACTTTCTGGCAGTTCTTAGATATCTGTTATTCTTAGAGCCCTAAGCCATTATGACCTGAGATGCAGGTGCCCTGGGAACCTCTGAACAGACTCACTCTACAACGTAGAGAGTAAGAGAGAAAGGAGGTGTGTCTGGAATACCAAATCACGAAAGTGGTTAGATGTGTGGGGGCACAAAGGTATCAAATTACAGGCCTACTTGGTCTCACCCAACATAATTTCATTCTGGTTTATATGGTTCATCATGCATGCTCTTGGAAGGGAGATAAGACATGATTAAATTAAAACAGTGTATGACGTGGAAATCTTTCAGATCAGGCTTGAAATTCAACCATATCCTGATTCACAACCCCATTCTGGGCCTGGCTCTGGCAGATTGCTAAACCTGTCGAAGCGTTTGTGGAACAAGGGTGGGGAAAGGTAAAGGAGGATGAGTATGGAGGTCAGATGAGCTTTGAGAAAATACTTGAGGTTCTCTGAACCTCTGTTCTGATCTAAAAAATAGCATGTCAAATGATATTTACCTAACAGAGTTTTTGTAAGGATTACGTGTAAGCATATATAAAAGCTGTCAGCATGAAATCTAGAACATAGTAATACTCATTAATATTAGTGTTCTTTTCATTTTTTTTTCTTAGTGTCTCCTGCCCATTAATCAGGAGAACATGAAGGCTGAAGAAAGAAAAGCAATATTAGGTTCTCAGAAATTGCAAATGGTTGGTCTCCTGGCATTTTACTGAATTAGATTTATTCTATTTTTTTTTTTTTTTAAGTTTAGTGGAACTCCAAGGACTGACCTAGAGACCTAACAACCATTGGTGACAAAAAAAAAGTCTATAAAATGGCATCATGTTTTAAAAGTAGAAGACACATCTTGGGTATTAAAGATAACAGGTGGAACATGGATGGTAGATATTCATATAAAGCCTTGACTGTTTGACAATGGACCATAGTAGTTCCTAAAGCTTCATATTAAGGTGCAAATTATATATAATTGAATGATAAGGGGTATGACGTAATGCAGGAGATGGAAAGAAAATGGAACAGGGACTGGGTTTTCATTCCATCTCTGCCCCAACCAGCCATGTGACCTCACAAAAAACACTAAACCTCCTGGTAACATGCACATGTATGATATACTTACTCTGCACACCACCTTCTCCAAAACCAGCTGGAGTGCCTTTTAGCTCATAAATATGCTTTGTTTAACATCATCAAGGCAATACTTTAGATGCTAAATATTCTCACACAGAGAAGCATTTCAAAGACAAAAATCTGGGAGAACTAAATCTGGGGTGCTGATCTTTATGACTATGGGCAGCAGTTCTGAAGACAGAACTTTCCTCCAAATCTCCACTTCTTGCCTGATTCCTAGGGTGCCCGGCTCACAGCAGGACATGAGGAGGAGGGTGGGCCTCTAGATTCTCTTTGAAGGTAGACCCCCAACATATATCAGTGCCACGAGACTGGGGCTATATCTGTCTGGTCACTGTCTCGTTTCAACTGTTGGCACAGTGCCTGCCATGTAGTAAGAATTCAATCAATATTTGTAGACTGTATAAGAAAATAGATGAATAGCAATTCAGATGATCCAGTCTCAAGAGCCTATACAAATCAAATTGTGAAATTTTCTACCCTTCCTGATTCTGTATAGACACAGCCCCAATTTCTGCCAGTGCCTGAAGGATAATTACAATAATAATTCATGTCTCCATGTGGAAATAAGGTATAACATTCATACTTTCCCAAGGTGCATTATCACTCATACTTCATTTTGGAAAGATTGATATGGAAAATTAGCAGCTCTACCGCAAGGCTAATGAGAAATATAGGCAAAGCATCTGAAGCAATGGAAAATATGAGTTTTTTCATCATGATCAGTTAAAGGTATATAATAGAATGCTCTGTGTAGAGCCACACTCCACATCAAGCAGCACCTATCACCACCCTTTATTCAAAATGTTTTTTCTCCTTTATTAATTCAATTACTTTGCCTTTAAAAAATAGACTTTGAGTCCAAATCATGTGCGTGATATTATGACAAATGGTAAAGTGATAGGTAATTTATAAGGCATTTTCTACCTACAATAACTGTAGTGTGAGTTGAGGACATAGACATGTGCATACAAAGTTATACATGGAGGATCTGCTGGTGCCCATTCTAAGTATAGGAAGACGGCTAATAACTAAGATGTCTGAAATGTACAAGTGAAGAGCAAAATGCTAGGGTGGTGGGTAATGGAAGACTGGGGAGGTGGAAAAGCTTACCGTAACGAAGAAATCAAAGCTGAGGTAGGACATATATAGATATTGTAGGGTCAAGTCAGTCCAAGAATCATGATGTGAGGAGGATCGCAAATCATCCAGAGATGTGACATTCACAGTGAATGACAAAAACTGTAGCTGTTAGGTACAATAAATGCATTAGTTTTGGAGTCTAAAGATATACATTAGAAATCCAGCTCTGCCATTTACCAGACAAGTAACCTTGAGCCAAATCTGTGGGCCTCAGTTTTTCAATCTATAAAAATAGGCTTCCAGGTATCTACGTGAGATCTTCAGAGGAACCAATGTGGTAACATACAAAGCAAGAAGCCCTTTGTCAGCACACAGGGTATAGAGCAAAACTTATCTTGCCAATGCGTGACTGAAGCTTACAAATGGAAAAGCTAAAATGAAGGGAGCAGTGGGAAGTCTGCAGGTTTGGCTGAGATGTTTGGTTGAATTGGTTTTGACAATGTTGCATCGATAAGGTTACCCATATCCCAGGCTTCTATAAGATAATCAGGAAGCCAAATTATCCTAACATCCATTCTTGCCCTGTTTCAATGCATGCATTTAGCTTCCATTTGAATAGTTAACCTGCTCAGCGCAGAGCACTGAATCAGATAATGCAGCCAGTGTTATTTTTATGTTTGGACCGAGTCATTTTGCCTGGCAATACTGAGGAAAATAAGCAAATAACTGCCAAATTTCCACTTAGCTTGGTGGAAACAAGCTGTGAATGAGGGTAAATCTTGGAAGAGGGGTATTGTTAAAGGATGAGAAAATTTCTAGGAGAAGAGGCAGGGGGTCTCTTGAGTTGTCCTATTCTTGGAGAATTTCCACCACACACAATTGGAAAAATGTGTACATCTGTTTATGCTTCCTATTGAAGTCACTATACTATTATCCACAAGCTCCCTGGATTCAGTCCCCCTTCGGCCTTCTAAATGACTTTTGCACCTGGCTCATACTTTTCTTTACCAGCGAATAATAATGGCAACATCTACTGACCAAGGCACTGTAATTTATAGTTTATAAAGCATTTACTTTATTCATTTGAGTCCCCTAAGAACCATGAAAAAGATTGGCATTGTTGTTTTCACTTTATAAGTGGGAAAAGAGATTTAGTAGGGAAGGGGGGGAATGGGGGGAAGGAAAAGAACATAAATCAAGGCTGGAGAGAGGAGGGCAGACTCTTGGAAATGAAGGAGACCATGGCAAGTCAGATAGTCTAACAGAGGGCTGTGTCTCAGTGACAGTGAACTAACTGTGTGGTAGGTTCTGAGCTTGGAGTTTGCTCCTTCTTTCTTGACAGCCACACTCAAAGCTCAGAAAGTTCATACAGGGTTCTCTTGGCTGGAAAATGGCTGAGTCTTGTGTCCTACAACATGTCATCTCCCTGTCCCACTATGCCAGAACCTTACCACGCTAGTCTAGGCCAGACCGGTCTTCTCCAAAATATGCTCTTGGGTGTAAGAGAAATTCAGAGAAAATCTTGATTATAGAAACACATCTACACAAAGAAGAACAACAACAGCAAGGAGAGGTGAGGGGAGGGGGAAAAAAAAAGCCAGGTACTGTTCAGATGATAATCCATTGCTGCTCAAATGCACATCCTAAAACAAATGTGTTGTGACGTATACTCTAGTCCTTAACAACTCTCTGTCCATCCACATGGACTCATTTCTTTCTTTTAATATCTTCAAAATGTTTAGAAACTAATTATCCTTCTATAAACACCAAGGACAGATGGATTCCAGGAAAGTGCTGACTGAGCATGATATAAAGCATGTCAGTAGTAAGCAAATGCTACCACGCTTTCATTATTTGTAGTAATCTTCACAGCATATATTTATCTTTAAGCTCATGTTTCTCACTCAGAATTTTTAATGACAATGAGCATCTTGTCCCTCTGAATCCTCACGTCACCTCCATCCTCTTTTGTCCTCTCGTTTATAAGATGAAACTTTGGACAAAAAGGAGAACCAGCCTGTAGATCTTTATGGCATAACTGGTTTAGGTATTGACATCGTCTTTGTCTCTTCAGGCTGCCATAACAAAATACCAGAGACTGAGTGGCTTTGGCTTCAATAACAGAAACTTATTTTCTCATAGTTCTAGAGGCTCAGGGTCTAAGATCAAGGAGCCAGCAGGGTTGGTTTCTGGTGAGACTTCTCTTCCTAGCTTGCTGAGGACCTCCTTCTCACTGTGTCCTCTCATGGCCTTTCCTCTGAGGAGAGAGAGCTCGCTGGTGTCTTTTCCTCTTCCTATAAGGACACCTATTCTATAGTATTAGGGCCCCACACTTATATCTCATTTAACCTTAATTGCCTCCTGAAAGACCCTGTCTCCAAATAGTCACAACGAGGGATAGGGCTTCAACATATGAATTGGGGGGAGGGGCACAATTCAATCTATAACAATATCTGAAGACAAAAACATGACCCACGAGCAATCTTTCCTGAATATTCCATTCATCCCGACACAGGTGTCCTTTTACCTTTCTCCCATCCCGCCATCCTTCCCTTTTCATTCTCAGCTTTTCTCTGAATTCCATTTCCTCCTCTGAGGTCTCTACCATGCTTTTTATTTATTTATTTATTTATTTATTAAATTTTATTATGTTAATCACCATACGTTACATCATTAGTTTTTGATATAGTGTTCCATGATTCATTGTTTGCGTATAACACCCAGTGCTCCATTCAGTACATTCCCTCTCTAATTAAAGAGGGCATCTACCATGCTTTTTAAATCTGAAATAGCCCAGAGGTGGTTTTTACCCAGTGGTGACCTAAGAAGCCATCTTAGAGTGAAGGGAGGAAGACTTGGTCACATGAGGAGAAAACATAAGCGCTTCAGAGCTCTCTGGGTTGGGAGCCTTGATATTTATCTTCCTTCTTATCCATTATAAAAAAAATGAGAGAGGCAAGATGATGTTGTTGGGTATTTAGTGAGATTTGGTAGAAAATGGAAGGAATGGCTGGATGGTAATAGGGTCATGTGAGGGTGTGAGGAGGGCTTCGTTTTAGCCTGTGGTCCAAGGCCAGAATCTAGCTGGGCATCAGACTGGACAATGGCACTCTTCCACCAAAAGGGTAGAGAGCCAGATAAGTAGAAACAGCTTCTCTGCGGAAGAGAGGAGGGAAGTCAGAGTGCTGAGTGTAACTAGCAGCTTGGCCAAGAGCAGCAGTGCCCCGATAAATAATGGCAAATATTGGCTGCTGCTGCAGTTTGCTTTTATTAACCCTTGTATACCATCCCAAGTCCACACATGATCTTTGAGGACTCACACAGCTTCGGATGTGTAACTCTGGTTTCTAGCTCACACTACCATTAGACAAAGAATATAGAGAAATTACATGACAGAACACTTTATGTCTCTCTATGGTGAAATGGATTACTGACCCCCAGGTCTTCCTTTTTGCATTTAACTTTGGAGTGATAAACAAAAACGTTGACTTTAAAAAATGAATGAAGAAAATTGGGAGATCAGAATTCCAGAAAGATCTAGTCTTCATTCATGCCTGTGTTCCTGTCCCAATTCTACCACATTACAGTCTTTAGGATGCTTTGGAACCCCTCTTAAAATGTCAACATTTATTATTCAACGCCTTTTCTAAAATGCATGACTTTATTTTAGGCAAATAATGAAATCTCTGCTCATTTATGTACACATAGAGGCCCAGAATCAATCCTTCTGAATGTCCATTCTTGTATAATACTGTGACAATGAACAGAAGAAATGAAGGATTTAGGTTGCAAGCGCATGCTCAGTCAGCACAGAATTCTGTTACATTTTGTTTTTCTACAGAATCCTTTATGTAGCTTTATTCTGTTACTCATTTAGGAGGTGTTTTCTTAAAATAGAGGACAATAAATTTTGGTGAAGAGTGCTGGATTTTCACCTAAGGAAGTGTTGATCACAACTTGTCACTCTAGCAACACTTTTCCATCAACTTCTGGTTATCACTTATGGATACCACCCTTGATTAGGTCTCCTCCTACCCCTCTGGA
Source organism: Zalophus californianus (assembly GCF_009762305.2). Lineage (NCBI taxonomy): Eukaryota > Metazoa > Chordata > Mammalia > Carnivora > Otariidae > Zalophus > Zalophus californianus. The sequence continues at coordinate 102,048,110 of NC_045602.1, read as the reverse complement.
TGCTTCTTGTCAATCTCCTTCACTCTATTGCCTCATCGCCCTGACCTGTAAATGCAGGAGTCTCTCCAGCTTCACACCTAGGGCAGCTTTGCTGTTAGTACTCCTTATTTTAACTCATCCAGTCCCTTGCTCTTTGATGGTTTCCCAAATGACATCCCCAGTCCCAACATCCCCCACCCCCAACTTAGGCTCATTTCTAACTGCCGGTTCAGTGTATCTGCTTTGATAGCTAGAAGCCATCTCAAACCAAACATAGCCAAAGTTAAATGTTGGTTTCCGTTCCCGGCAAATCTGTTTCTCCTGAAGTCTTTTTGACATCCGTAAATGGAGGTCCGTTCTTACAGTTGCATAGATCACACTCTCAGCTTACTCTTGACTTTCTCTGACTCCTCACATTCAATCCATCAGAAAGACATGTTGCAGGGCACCTGGGTGGCTCAGTTGTTAAGCGTCTGCCTTCGGCTCAGGTCATGATCCCACATGGGGCTCCCTGCCCAGTGGGAAGCCTGCTTCTCCCTCTCCCCCTGTCCCACCCCTCCTGCTTGCGTTCCCTCTCTCAGTGTCTCTCTTTCTGTCAAATAAATAAATAAAATATTAAAAAAAATAAAGACATGTTGCCTTAACTGCAGGACTTATCTAGGCTTCCAGTACTCTTGCCCTTCCCTGCTGTGTCCAGTTTGTACCATCAATAGCAATGGGTCTTCACTCTGCCTCCTTTGCTCAGCTCTGTCCCCTTATAGTCTATACACAAAAGCAACAGTGGTTCTTTAAGATGTAAGTCGTATCATGTCTTACACTGACTCAAACCCTCCACTGACTTCTCAAAACACTTGAAATAAAATCTTATAGACAAAGGGAATTAAGACCACACTTAGCATTATGAGCACTCAGTAATATATAGAATTATGGAATCATTGTATTGTACACCCGAAACTGATATAACACTCTTATTATACTTCAACAAAAAATTTAAAAAAAAATCTTATTGTCCTGCAAATTCAGCCACTTGTTTCCTTTCTGAGTTTAACCCTTACCACTTTCCTCAACACCTACTCTAGTCCAGCCTAGCTGTTCCTTTAACATGTTCTTGCCTCAGGACCTTTATACACACTGTTTGCACTCCCTGAAATTTCTTCCTTGAAGAACATGCCTTTTTCCTTTAGGTCACTTAAGCCTCTGCTCAAATGTCACCTTATCAGAGACAGCTTCCCTGACCAGTTTCTCTAAAGTGGAACTTCTGCCCCTTCCCTCTCTATTTCTTCCCTTCTTATTTTACCATATAAGCCTCATTCCCATTGATAGGTACTTCCTACATACCTGTTTACTATCTACCTCCCTCATGAGAGTGTCCAGTCCCTGAGAACAGGCACTGTGAGTGTTTATTCACTGATTGGTCTGCAGGTTCATAGTGCATTGCTGGTTCATAGTGATTAATCAATCAATCAATTGCCTCATATTACTTTTTATATGTATCAGCACAGGATTCTCACTTGAAAATAAAGAAAGGTCAATGGGAAAGAAAACCAGAGGGAAATCAGAAACCCAGCCTTGGAAAAAGGGATTTTTTTTTTTTTTTTTTTGCTTCTCAAATGTGGCATTACCTGGGAGATTAGCTTATTAGAAATGTAGATTTGGGGGCTCATCTCAAACCTAAAGAATAGACTCTTTAGTTAAATGAGTTAATTTGAAGCAGAAGTTCATTTTAATTTTTCCAGACCTCACTGGTCTTTTGTTTTTTTTAAGATTTTATTTATTTATTTGAGAGAGAGAGAATGAGAGATAGCATGAGAGGGAAGAGGGTCAGAGGGAGAAGCAGACTCCCTGCTGAGCAGGGAGCCCAACGTGGGACTTGATCCCGGGACTCCAGGATCAGGACCTGAGCTGAAGGCAGTCGCTTAACCGACTGAGCCACCCAGGCGCCCCCAGACCTCACTGGTCTTATTTGATCCATTTCTGTCGGCATCTGGATGGCTGAGCTGTAACCATGTGGACCTCCTTAGCACCCTGGAGCAGGTGTGTACTTCAATGTTGGGTGGGGCCCAGAAATCTGAATTCAAACGAGGTTCCTGAGTAATTTGTATGACAATGGAATGAGAAGTTTTGCCCTAGAGTCCTGCAAATGCACCTCTTTCTTTCCTCAATGAGACACCCTGTCCTATCTGAACAAGAATTGCAGCTTGCCTTATATCTGACACTGAGTGTCCTTCTGTATTGTCTGCTTTCCAGACCTTGTGATTTATAAATGGTTGATAAATGAGAAAAGTGACTTGCATCGGGGAAACTAATAAGACCAGGCACCCTGCTGCCATTCAGTTTTTGACATGGGAACAACCCTGCCCAAGAGAGTCTGTGGAGGCAGAATTGTCACTCACAAGATCAGTCCACTGTCCAGAAGCAGGCTGCCAATTTGAGCCAAAAGAAGAGTCCATTGAGAATCACCACAGGCAAAACCTTCCCACTGGTTGATCTGAGAAGACAGGTACTTTGTGAAACAGAGCTTAATATTCAGATAGGCAGAAGGGAGGCCGTATAGTTGCATTTATGTTGTACCTTGCTCCTCCCTTGAGTCATCTTACAAAGAGCACCTCCTCTCCTGGTAGCTGCTGTAATTTGTATATTTTTATCTTTCATTGTTCAAATTTGGTTTGCTAAATCATTCTGAGCTTCCCTGACAGGCTGGTGGTGCAAGGTCAGAAAATAACATTTCACACGTATCTGAGATGAGGATTTGAGTGCACGTGATTAATTGAGGAGTGCTCTTAGGAGAAGGAGAAGAAGCCATGCACAGACGTGGGTTCAGCTCGTTTCGACTCAGCCTAATCCCACAGGGAGCCCTGGAGCGTGCAGGGCACCAGAGACTGCATCCCACCTTGAGTCAGAGGTTGGTCACTTTTACCCTCTTGTGAGTCAGCTGCAAGCTGTCTCCGGAAATTGTGTGATAAACTCCCAGAAATTCCCCCACAAGGCAACTCTCATAGGCCATGGGCAAGTCTCAGAATAAGGAGGGTAGTAGTGAGCTCTAAGCAGCCAATAGTCATAGCAGCTGGGGGGTGGGTCCATGATAGGTATTCACAGCTATCCATCCATACACCCTGTATGAGGAGTAGTTCCTTCATCTAGATTGAAAATCTGCCTAGTGATTCCATGCAAAGGAAAACATTCTTCCCATCTTTGATATTAACATCTTTAATTTGATTACCATTTGCTGTTTCGAATGCAGTGTTAATTATTAACTCATTTAATCCTAATAACAACTGAGTCATGTAAATGCTATTGCTATTCTTCTTCACTGATGAAAAATTGTGGCACTAAATGCTTGAGAAGTTTGCCCAAAGTACACAACAGAGATTCACTGGAGTTAGGCAGTCTAGCTCCAGACTCCTTATCAATGGCCACTAGACCGTGAGACACCAGCTGGATGACCACTGCTTTGAGAGGAAGCATGGCACCATAAAGCCTCACTCAGTGCTAACACAATGTAGGTGCCCGTTTTATGTTGGCTAAGTGAACCAAAATGAACCAAATGAACCAAAAGAAACAATATTGGATAAAAATATGGATCCCTTTGATCTTGTATACATTAGCTTTTGCTGCCCACAAAAGATCCCCCAAATTTAATGGCTTAAACCAGGAAACATTAATTTAGCTCTTAGTTCTGTGGGTGAGCAATTTGGGCTGGGAACAGCCTCGCAGTTCTGTTCTTGATGGGCATTCTGTGGTCAACTGCCAGTGATCTAGCAGTTCCGTCTCTTGGACTGGTTGTCTAAAACCTGGAGTGATGGGCACAAATGAGCCATGTGTCTCTCATCATCTAACTGGCTACCTGGGCTTGCTTACCTAGCATCTTGGGAGTGTTTCAACAAGGAGAATAAAAATAAAAGGTAAGGCATCTTGAAGCCTGAGCTAATAATTGGCACACTATCACTTCTTGGGCATTCTTTTGGCCAAAACAAGTCACAAGGCCACCTCAGATTCAAAGGTTGAAATTGACTTCATATTTTGATCAGAGAAGCTTCAGCATCACATTGCAAAGGGGCAAGGAGACCGAGAAAGGAATTATTTGTGACCCTTTTTGCTTTTACCAGAAATCTCACTGTGTGCCTGTTGTTTGTATGTGAATATGCAATAGAAACCCTTCCATCACATCTAGGGCTTTTTTTTTAAATAAAGATATTGATAATATTAGCTTAGGAAACTTAGAAACCAAATCATTACTGTTAATCAGTTAATAAAAATCAATGTACACATCTGAAACAAGAAGTCTGCCCCTTGATGCATTTTTTTCTATTTCTTCTGAAAATATTAGAAAAATATCTCATCAGTAGCTCTATAGTCCTACAATAAATCTCTATTTTAAGCAAGGTTAAAGTAGATTTAAATGTTATACAATGAAATTTGAATCTCCCATCCCCTCCATTCTACTACCTCGTCTTACTCCGAAGAGTGACCAATATCAAAAGACATTTGTGTTTCCAGACATTACCTCCCTGAATGGGAGTATACTATACATACTGTCCTCCACTTTGCTTTTTCACTTAGCACTGTATCTTGAAGACATTTCTCTATAGACAAATAGTTTTAACTCATTTTTAAAAAAATAGTATAATAATCCCTCTGACGTCCAGGAATATGCCATGGATAAATTACTTATTCCCTTGTAGCTAATTTTTTTTTCCTACTTCCAGATTTTCTGGTCTTACAATGATGGAGAGTGAATTCTTTTGCATATTCCTTTGGATTCATTTATGAGAGAATATTTAGGAAAAATTCAAGAAGTGGAATTTATAGGTTAAGCGTGGTCTTTTAAAATTCAAAGATATTGACTAAATTAACTGCAGTGAGGATATGCCAAGTTTACCAATTTTAGACTCCTATAAAATAGTGCATGTATGTAGGGTTTTTTTTTTTTTTACATGCTCCATAGACCATACGGACAGTCCCTAACTTACAATATTTCAATTTATGAGTTTTCAAATTTACAATGGTGCAAAAGCAGTATGTGTTCTGTAGTAACTATACTTCCAATTTTAAATTTTGATTTTTTTCCTGGGCTAGCGATATGTGGTAAGATACACTCTTGTGATGCTGAGTAGCAACAGCCTCAGCTCGCAGTGAGCCACATGATCATGAGGGTAAACAACCGATACACTTAACAACCATTCTGTTTTTGACTTTCAGTACAATAGTCAATAACTCACATGAGATATTCAACACTTCATTTTATTTTTTTTTTGAGTTAGAGAGAGTGTGTGCAAGTGATGGGGGAGGGACAGAGGGAAAGGGAAAGAGAATCTTAAGCAGGCTTCACACCCGGTATGGAGCCAACGTGGGGTTCGATTTCACCACCCTGAGATCGAGAACTGAGCTGAAATCTAGAGTCAGATGCTTAATCAACTGAGCCAACTAGGCGCCTCTCAACACTTTATTGTTAAATAGGCTTTGTCTTAGATGACTTTGCCCAACTGTAGGCTAATATAAGTGTTCTGAGCACATTTAAGGTATGCTAGGTTAAGCTATGTTGTTTGATAGGTGTATTAAATGCATTTTCCACTTAAGATACTTTCAACTTATGATGGGTTTATCTGGATGTAATCCCATCATAAATTGAAGAAAATCTGTATATATTAGCAACTATTAACATTTTTGTCACTGTTCAACTATTCTAATTTTAGAGGTCTGGTCACATGAGTGCTTAATTTGCATTTCTTTAAAAATAAGTGAGGTTGTGTATCTTTCCAGAATTTATAGACAGTTTATATTTAATTTTGTGAAATGCTTGTTCATATTCTTAACTCATTTTATTTTATTTTTTAAAGATTTTATTTATTTATTTGACAGAGAGAGATAGTGAGAGAGGGAACACAAGCAGGGTGAGTGGGAGAGGGAGAAACAGGCTTCCTACTGAGCAGGGAGCTTGATGCGGAGCTTGATCCAAGGACCCTGAGATCATGACCTAAGCCCAAGGCAGACACTTAATGACTGAGCCATGCAGGCGCCCTTCTTAACTCATTTTAATATTATGTTAATGATCTTTCAAGAAAAAGCTTGTATAAAACTTTTTAAATTTTTTATTTTGGTAAAAGCACTTAACATAAGATCTACCCTTTTAACAAAGTTTTAAGTGTACATTATTGTTGACTATAGGTACAATGTTAAATAGCAGGTCTCCAGGGTTTATTCATGTTGCTTAACTGAAATTCATATCCATTTATTAGTAACTCTCCTTTTCCCTCTCCCCTTGGTCCCTGGATTCTATGAATCCACTCTGATTCTGTAAATTTAACTGTGTTAGAGACAGTAAGTAGAATTTGAACATTTGTCTTTCTGTGACTGGCTTATTTCCCTTAGCATAGTGTCCTCAAGGTTCATCAGATGGTCACATATTGCGGAACTTCCTCCTTTTTAAAGGCTAAATAGTATTTTATATATATATATATGTAAATTAGACCATATTTATATAGCCTATATATAAGTATATATACCACATTTTCTTCATTTATCTGTTAATGAACATTCAGTTTGTTTCCACATCTCGGCTATTGTGAATAGTGCTGCAATGAACATAAGAATGCTAATATCCCCTCAAGATCCTGATTTTAATTCTTTTGATAAATAACCCAGAAGTGGGATTTCTGGATCATATGGTAGTTCTCCTTTTAATTTTTTTGTGGAACCACCATACTGTTTTCCATCACAGCTGTGCCGTTTTACATTCCCACCAACAATGTCCAAGAGCAACAATTTCTCCACGTCCTTGACACCTGTCTTCTATTTTTTTTTTAAATAACCATCGTGGCAGGTATGAGGTCAAAAACACAACATATAAAACTTTTTATCATAAATAAAATGAACTTTTTTGTCTATGACAAATATTACTACTGTTTTTAAAAAATGCACTTCATTGGGAGGTATGAAATACATGGAAAATGAACTGATCTTAAGTATACAATTCAATCAATTTTGAAGAAATACATGCATCTATGAGACCATCAAACAAATCAAGATGTATAATATTTCTAGCAGTTTAGAAATTACTTTATGCTGCTTTCTAGTCAGTCGTCTTACACTTCCACAGAGGCAACCATTAATCTGACTTCTAAGAAGATAAATTAGTTTTTCCTCTTCTTGAGTGATATACAATATACACTCTTTTCTATGTGGCTTCTCTGCTCAACGTGTTTTTCTTTTTTTTTAACAATGACATTTCATTTATCAGTAGTTTGTTTCTTCTTATCTTGGAGTAATATTTTGTTGTATTTTCCTCCTTAAATTTGTTTATCTGTTCACCTATTGATGGACACATGGGATATTTTGAATTTTGTTCTATTGTGAGGTAGGCTGCTATGAACATTCTTGTACAAGTCATTTTTGTGCCCACTTTTATTTATCCTTGATATCTACTTAATAGTAGAATATCTAAGTCATAGGGTAAATATATATATATATTTTAAATTTTTTATTATGTTAATCACCATACATTACATCATTAGTTTTTGATGTAGGGTTCCATGATTCATTGTTTATGCGTAACACCCAGTGCTCCACGCAGAATGTGCCCTCTTTAATACCCATCACCAGGCTAACCCATCCCCCCACACTCCTCCCCTCTAGAACCCTCAGTTTGTCTTTCAGGTTCCATCATCTCTCATGGTTTGTCTCCCCCCCCCCGACTTATGCCCCTTCATTCTTCCCCTCCTGCTATCTCCTTCTTTTTCTTTTTTCTTAACATATGTTGCATTATTTGTTTCAGAAGTACAGATCTGTGATTCAAAAGTCTTGCACAATTCACAGAGCTCACCATAGCACATACCCTCCCCAATGTCTATCACCTGGCCACTCATCCCTCCCACCCCCCACCACTCCAGCAACCCTCAGTTTGTTTTCTGAGATTAAGAATTCCTCATATCAGTGAGGTCATATGATACATGTCTTTCTCTGATTGACTTATGTCACTCAGCATAACACCCTCCAGTTCCATCCACGTCGTTGCAAATGGCAAGATCTCATTCCTTTTGATGGCTGCATAATATTCCATTGTGGTATATATACCACTTCTTTATCCATTGATCTGTCGATGGACATCTTGGCTCTTTCCACAGTTTGGCTATTGTGGACATTGCTGCTATAAACATTGGGGTGCACATACCCCTTTGGATCCCTACATTTGTATCGTTGTGGTAAATACCCAGTAGTGCAATTGCTGGATCATATGGTAGCTCTATTTTCATCTGTTTGAGGAACCTCCATACTGTTCTCCAGAGTGGTTTCACCAGATTGCATTCCCACCAAGAGTGTAGGAGGGTTCCCCTTTCTCTGCATCCCCGCCAACATCTGTCATTTCCTGACTTGTTAATTTTAGCCATGCTGACTGGTGTGAGGTGGTATCTCATTGAGGTTTTGATTTGGATTTCCCTGATGCCGAGCGATGTTGAGCACTTTTTCATGTGTCTGTTGGCCTTTTGGACGTCTTCTTTGGAAAAATGTCTGTTCATGTCTTCTGCCCATTTCTTGACTGGATCATTTGTTCTTTGAGTGTTGAGTTTGATAAGTTCTTTATAGATTTTGGATACTAGCCCTTTATCTGATATGTCATTTGCAAATATTTTCTCCAATTCTGTCGGTTGTCTTTTGGCTTTGTGGACTGTTTCTTTTGCTGTGCAAAAGCTTTTTATCTTGATGAAATCCCAATAGTTCATTTTTGCCCTTGCTACCCTTGCCTTTGGTGATGTTTCTAGGAAGAAACTGCTGCGGCTGTGGTCGAAGAGGTTGCTACCTGTGTTCTCCTTTAGGATTTTGATAGACTCCTGTCTCACGTTTAGGTCTTTCAACCATTTGGAGTCTATTTTTGTGTGTGGTGTAAGGAAATGGTCCAGTTTCATTTTCTGCATGTGGCTGTCCAATTTTCCCAAACAGCATTTGTCTTTTTTCCATTGGACATTCTTTCCTGCTTTGTCAAAGATTAGTTGACCATACAGTTGAGGGTCCATTTCTGGGCTCTTGATTCTGTTCCATTGATCTGTGTGTCTGTTTTTGTGCCAGGACCATACTGTCTTGATGATGACAGCTTTGTAATAGAGCTGGAAGTCCGGAATTGTGATGCTGCCAGCTTTGCTTTTCTTTTTCAAGATTCCTCTGGCTATTCGGGGTCTGTTCTGGTTCCATAAAAATTTTAGGATTATTTGTTCCATTTCTTTGATAAAAGTGGATGGTATTTGGATGCGGATTGCATTGAATGTGTAGATTGCTCTAGGTAGCATTGACAGCTTCACAATGTTTGTTCTTCCAATCCATGAGCATGGAACGTTTTTCCATTTCTTTGTGTCTTCTTCAGTTTCTTTTGTGAGTATTTTATAGTTTTCTGAGTACAGATCCTTTGCCTCATTGGTTAGATTTATTCCTAGGTATCTTATGGTTTTGGGTGCAATTGTAAATGGGATCGACTTCTTGATTTGTCTCTCTTCTGTCTTGTTGTGGGTGTATAGGAATGCCACTGATTTCTGTGCATTGATTTTATATCCTGCTACTTTACTGAATTCCTGTATGAGTTCTAGCAGTTTTGGGGTGGACACTTTTGGGTTTTCCACATACAGTATCATATCATCTGCAAAGAGTGAGAGTTTGACTTCCTCTTTGCCAATTTGCATGCCTTTGATTTCTTTTTGTTCTCTGATTGCTGTGGCTAGGACTTCTATTACTATGTTGAATAGCAGTGGTGATAGTGGACATCCCTGCCATGTTCCTGACCTTAGGGGGAAAGCTCTCAGCTTTTCCCCATTGAGAATGCTATTTGCTGTGTGGGTTTTTCATAGATGGCTTTTATGATATTGAGGTATGTACACTCTATCCCTATACTCTGAAGAGTTTTGATCAAGAAAGGATGCTGTACTTTGTCAAATGCTTTTTCTGCATCTATTGAGAGGATCATATGATTCTTGTTCTTTCTCTTGTTATTGTATTGTATCACGTTGATTGATTTGCGGATGTTGAATCATCCTTGCAGCCCAAGGATAAATCCTACTTGGTCATGGTGAATAATCCTTTTAATATACTGTTGGATCCTGTTGCCTAGTATTTTGGTGAGAATTTTTGCATCCATGTTCATCACGGATATTGGTCTGTAATTCTCCTTTTGGATGGGGTCTTTGGTTTTGGGATTAAGGTAATGGTAGCCTCATAAAATGAGTTTGGAAGTTTTCCTTCCATTTCTATTTTTTGGAACAGTTTCAGGAGAATAGGTATTAATTCTTCTTTAAATGTCTGATAGAATTCCCCTGGGAAGACATCTGGCCCTGGGCTTTTGTTTGTTGGGAGATTTTTGATGACTGCTTCAATTTCCTTAGTCTGTTCAGGATTTCTATTTCTTCCTGGTTCAATTTTGCTACTTGATACATCTCTAGGAATGCACCCATTTCTTCTAGGTTATCTAATTTGCTGGCATAGAGTTGCTCATAACATGTTCTTATAATTGTTTGTATTTCTTTGGTGTTGGTTGTGATCTCTCCTCTTTCATTCATGATTTTGTTGATTTGGGTCTTTTCTCTTTTCTTTTTGATCAGTCTGGCCAGGGGTTATCAATCTTGTTTTTTTTTTAAAGGTTTTATTTATTTATTTGAGAGAAAGAGAGAATGAGAGATAGAGAGCACAAGAGGGAAGAGGGTCAGAGAGAGAAGCAGACTCCCTGCTGAGCAAGGAGCCCAACGTGGGACTCGATCCCGGGACTCCAGGATCATGACCTGAGCCGAAGGCACTCGCTTAACCAACTGAGCCACCCAGGTGCCCCAATCTTGTTAATTCTTTCAAAGAACCAGCTCCTAGTTTCGTTGATCTCTTCTACTGTTCTTTTGGTTTCTATTTCATTGATTTCTGCTCTGATCTTTATTATTTCTCTTCTCCTGCTGGGTTTAGGCTTTATTTGCTGTTCTTTCTCCAGCTCCTTTAGGTGTAGGGTTAGGTTGTGTATTTGAGACCTTTCTTGTTTCTTGAGAAAGGCTTGTATTGCTAAATACTTTCCTCTCAGGACTGCCTTTGCTGCATCCCAAAGATTTTGAAGAGTTGTGTTTTCATTTTCATTGGTTTCCATGAATTTTTTTAATTCTTCTTCAATTTCCTGGTTGACCCATTCATTCTTTAGTAGGATGCTCTTTAGCCTCCATGTATTTGAGTTCTTTCCGACTTTCCTCTTGTCATTGAGTTCTAGTTTTGAAGCATTGTGGTGTGAAAATATGCAGGGAATAATCCCAATCTTTTGGTACCGGTTGAGACCTGATTTGTGACCTAGGACACGATCAATTCTGGGGAAGGTTCCATGGGCACTAGAGAAGAATGTGTATTCCATTGCTTTGGGATGGAACGTTCTGAATATGTCTGTGGAGTCCATTTGGTCCAGTGTGTCATTTAAAGTCTTTATTTCCTTGTTGATCTTTTGCTTAGATGATCTGTCTATTTCAGTCAGGGGGGTGTTAAAGTCCCCCACTATTATTGTATTGTTGTCCATGTGTTTCTTTGCTTTTGTTATTAATTGCCTTATATAATTGGTTGCTCCCATGTTAGGGGCATAGATATTTACAGTTGTTAGATCTTCTTGTTGGATAGACCCTTTAAGTAGGATATAGTGTCCTTCCTCATCTCTTATTACAGTGTTTGTTTTAAAATCTAATGTGTCTGATATAAGGATTGCCACCCCAGCTTTCTTTTGGTGTCCATTAGCATGGTAAATGGATTTCCACCCACTCACTTTCAATCTGGGGGTGTCTTTGGGTCTAAAATGAGTCTCGGGCGCCTGGATGGCTCAGATGGTTAAGCGTCTGCCTTCGGCTCAGGTCATGATCCCAGAGTCCTGGGATCGAGTCCCGCATCGGGCTCCCTGCTCCTTGGGAGCCTGCTTCTCCCGCTGCCTCTCTCTCGCTCTCTCTCTCTGTGTCTCTCATGAATAAATAAATAAAATCTTTAAAAAAAATAAAATAAAATGAGTCTCTTGCAGACAGCATATTGATGGGTCTTGTTTTTTAATCCAATCTGATAGCCTGTGTTTTTTGATTGGGGCTTTGAGCCCATTTACATTCAGGGTAATTTTTGAAAGGTATGAATTTAGTGCCGTTTTATTGCCTGTAAGCTGATTGTGACTGTATATTGTCTGTGTTCCTTTGTGATCTATGCTGCTTTCAGACTCTCTCTTTGCTTAGCGGACCCCTTTCAATATTGCTTGTAGGGCTGGTCTCGTGTTTGCAAATTCCTTTAGTTTTTGTTTGTCCTGGAACCTTTTTATCTCTCCTTCTATTTTCAATGACAGCCTACCTGGATATAGTATCCTTGGCTGTATATTTTTCTCGTTTAGTGCTCTGAAGATATCATGCCAGTCCTTTCTGGCCTGCCAGGTCTCTGTGGATAGGTCTGTTTCCAATCTAATATTTCTACCATTGTAGGTTACATATCTCTTCTCCTGAGCTGCTTTCAGGATTTTCTCTTTGTCTCTGAGACTCGTACGTTTTACTATTACATGTTGGGGTGTTGACCTATTTTTATTGATTTTGGAGAGCGGTTCTCTATGCCTCCTGGATTCTGATGCCTGTTTCCTTCCTCACATTAGGGAAGTTCTGTGCTATTATTTGCTCCAATATACCTTCTGCCCCTCTCTCTCTTTCTTCTTCTTCTGGGATCCCAATTATTCTAATGTTGTTTTGGCTTATCATACCGCTTATCTCTCGAATTCTGCCCTCGTGATCCTGTAGTTGTTTATGTCTCTTTTTCTCAGCCTCTTTATTTTCCATTATTTGGTCTTCTATATCGCTGATTCTCTCTTCTGCCTCATTTATCCTAGCAGTTAGTGCTCCCATTTTTGGTTGCACCTCATTAATAGCCTTTTTGATTTCAACTTGGTTAGATTTTAGTTCTTTTATTTCTCCAGAAAGTGTTTCTCCAATAACTTCCACGCTTTTTTCAAGCCCAGCTAGTATCTTCAAAGTCATGATTCTGAACTCTAGGTCCGACATTGTACTAATGTCCATATCAAGTAGTTCCCTGGCAGACAGTACTACCTCTTGTTCTTTTTGCTGAGGTGATTTTTTCCATCTTCCAGAAAGTGGTTGCTTTTCTGTTCAGAGAGTTATTGCTATTCTTCTCTTCGATCTCCTGTTGAGTTCATAGGTGTTCAGAATGGTTTGATCCCTATTCAGCTGAATTCCTGAGACCAGACGAAATCCAGGTCTCCTACTCCTCTGACATCTTGCTCTGCCCCCCGGGTAAATATATTTTTAACTTTATTAAGAAATACTAATTTCCAAAGTGATTGTGCCATTTCCTATTTCCATTAGCAATGTATGAGATTTCCAGATGCCCCACATGTCAACACTTAATATTTTCAAACTTTATAGTTTTAGATATTTTTACATGTGTGTAAGTAATGTATCTCCTTGTGACTTTGTTCTGCATTTAGTTGACAATTATTGAAAGTGATCATTTTTTTTCATGTGTTGGTTGGCCTATCACTTATCTTTTGTGAAATGTTTTGTGAAATTCATTGTCTATTTTAAAGGGAGTCACTTTATCTTAGTATTGATTTGTAGAAATTCTTTATTTATTCAGGATATGAAATTTCTGTTATATATGTGTTGCACATATTTTCTCCCAGTCTATGGCTTACCCTTTTATTTTCATAATGATGTTGTTTTTGATTAGGAGAAGATTTTAGTTTTTATAATATCTTACTTGTGAATTTGTTTCTCTTGTGGTTAGTATTTTTATGTCCTTTCTAAAATATCTGTTTCCTCTTCTTCTATGATTTATTTCAAGTTAATTTTTGAGTACGGTGTGGGTCACGGATACTTTTTTCTATATAGACATTCAGTTCCAGCACCATTTGTTGAAAGGCTTTCCCATTAAGTTGACTAGATATCTTCGTTCTATTTTTGAGCTTTCCATTTTATTCCATGTTATACTGGTCTATCCTTACAAAAGAGTCACACTGCATAAATTACTGTCACTTCTTAGTAAATCTTGAAATCATGTAGTTTAATTCCTGTTTTAAAAAATTTATTTGAGAGGGGCGCCTGGGTGGCTCAGTCATTAAGCATCTGCCTTTGGCTCAGGTCATCATCCCAGGGTCCTGGGATCGAGCCCCGCATTGGGCTCCCTGCTCTGCCAGAAACCTGCTTCTCCCTCTCCCACTCCCCCTGCTGTGTTCCCTCTCTCTCTGTCAAATAAATAAATAAAATCTTTAAAAAAAATTTATTTGAGAGAGAGTGTGTTGGGGGAGAAGGAGATGGGAAGGGGCAGAGAGAATCTCAAGCAGACTCCCCGCTGAGCATGGAGCCCTATTTGGGGCTCCATCTCAGGACCCTGAGATCGTGACCTGAGCTGCAATCAAGAGTCAGACAACTGACTGGGCCACCCAGGCACCCCTAATTCCTTTGATTTTATCCTTCTTCCAAATTTTTTTCTATTCTAGATATTTTACAGCTTATCAATTTCTACATGAACAATTCCTAAAATTTTAATTGTGATTGCATTGTATTTATAGATCAATTTGGGGAGAATTGATAGCTCACAACTTTTGAATCTTTTTTTAAATTTTATTTTATTATGTTATGTTAGTCACCATATAAGACATCATTAGTTTTTAATTTTTAATCTTTTAAGCCATGAATATAGTATTTCTCTCCACTATTGGTCTTTAATTTCTCACAGCCATATTTTGGTGAAGTTTTGCATGTCATTAACTTAAATTTATTCCTAGAATTTGATTTTTGATGCTACATAAATGGAATTGTTTTAGATTATATTATCAGTTGAAGAGGTTCTATTCCTAATTTGCTAAGAGATTTAATTCTACATGGGTGTCAAATTTTATCAAATGATGTTCTTTATATCTTTAGATGGTCATATTTTTTATTAAATTAATATAGTACATTATATTCATTACTTTTCAAATTCTAATTCAACTTTGTGTTCCTTAGATAATCTCCACTTTGTCACAGTTTATATATTTTGAAATCAATTTACTAAACTTTGTAAAGAATATTTTTGTTTGGGTTGGGCACCTGGGTGGCTCAGTTGGTTAAGTGGCTGCCTTCAGCTCAGGTCGTGATCCCAGGGTCCTGGGATTGAGCCCCACATCAGGCTCCCTGCTCAGCGGAGAGCCTGCTTCTCTCTCTCCCTCTGCCCGCCACTCTGCCTACTTGTGCTCTCTCTACCTCTGTCAAATAAATAAATAAAATCTTTAAAGAAAAAAGAATATTTTGTTTCAGTTAATGATGGATATTAGTTTGTAATTTTTTTCATGTTTTCATATCAAGGTTATGCTGGCTTCATAAAATTAGAATATTACCAATTATACATATAATTCATTAATTATATAATGTTAATATATTTATATATTAATTACATGTTATATATCAATTACATATATAACACATAATATATTCACACAGTATATAATAGTAATATATAACATTATTAATATATGATATATTAATTATATATATATTTTGAAAAGACAAATTGGAACAGGAAAAATTTAATCCTATAAGATTACATGTAAGATGATAATTGACTATAAATTTAATACTTTAACTACTTCACTACCCTTTGTCTATGTTAGTATTTATGTTTACATTTAAACATATAGTAAGTTGATATATAAGGCATAAAGTTTTACATAATGGTCAAACAATTTTATATCTGCAATTTGAATTCCCCCACAGAAAAGTATAAATTAGACATGGTAAAACAATTATTTACTATCACCTCTTAACATTGTTACAGTTGAATGCCTTTAAATATTACGAAGCAAACTTTCTTAGTACTGCAACGTCTTTAGCAAGATGGGAGACAATCATAAATGCTCCCTGGTAGTTGCCATTATAGTGTTCTCTGGAGCCAAATACAGAAGTCCTGCATTCTAGGCATCATTTGTCTAAAAGGTTCATCCAAATATCCATTGGCTATGGTGATGTGATTCAGAACCACAGAGAGTTCAAAAAAGAGACAATCTCCTTTGGAGTTGAGGTTCAAACACAGATTTTAAGAGTAGATAAGGAAATCATATGAGCACAGAAGGCAATTGAAGACTAGCCTCAGATTTTTCCCATCACAGCATTCAGTATTGAAATATAGGGAAAAAGGTTCCAAGGGATAACAATACAGCCTCAAGAATTTGTACCCAGCTGTATTTTTCTCAACTATAATGGCAATACAGAGACATGTTTGAGCATGCAGTATTGGAGATCAGAATAATAAGCCCAGCTTATGAAAAAATATCATGTCTATCTAGAATAAATCCAAGTTTAAAATCAGGAATGAGGAGAGAAAAAAAAGAAATCATGGTAAAAGGAAGAGTGATAAGAATTGAATCCCCTAAACTTTAAAATTAAGATCAAATAATAACCATTATATTGGTCATAAAACTTTTGACAAAGTAAACATATAAATGCTAAATATATATTTATAATATGTAAATACCAAAGATTAGGAGGGTAGTATGAAGAGGGTATACTAGTTTCCTTATTTTTCAGAACAGGAAGTCAATAAAGCTTGTCTAAGTTTGAAACATAAGGTTAAAAAAATACTCTAACATCATAAAGTATCTCTAATCTAATATATTGATTTCAGATTGCTCTTTTGTCAATCAAAGTCAGGTGGTGAAGCAACATTTATCTGAAGCTCAATATTCTTTAATTTCAATGCAGGTTTTGCCACCTATCTTTGGTTAAATGTAATTAAATTTTAATTAAAAGTCTAAGTGTAGCATTGTAATGTGATATCCATCTTTCTAAAATAATTTACATTTATTTGTTTATCATTTATTATTTAGATGGATGTATTTACATAGACATCCCTAAAATATTAGTCCTTAAGTGTTGACAATGATCATTTTTGAGTGGTAAGATATGGATTTTGAAAATATTTTCTTGTATATTTTTGAATTGTCTGATTTTTTAATATATTTGCATTACTTATATATAAAATCATCCTTCTAAAAATTAATTAGGAAAATTAAAGTAAATGATATTTGACTTAAAAATACAAACTGGAACCACAATGGAAAAAGGACAAAGAATAGCAACAAAAAGTGAAATGTTGTTGACCAATATATTAAGAATAAATAGTGCAGATTCTCTAGTAATCAAAGAAATTCAAATTCAAATCAACTTTTCTTTCTCTTTTTTAATCTGCTTCTAAAGGAGTATTGAGCTGGTCTTCTCACAATCTGGTGTTGGAAGTATAAATTGATATAACTTATCTAAATGCAATTTGGCAGCATTTTGTCTGAGTTTTAAAAATACTCATAATCTTCCACAACTTCAGGAACTTCAGCCTGCAAAAATACTCAAAATGTAAACAAGCACTTATGAAAATAGATGATAGATATGTATTTCACTGTTATTGCTAGAAAAGAAAAAAATAATCTAAAAGTTCAACAATAGAAGAAATATTAGAGTCTATGAGAAATAATAGTTTCCATTTATTGAGCTTTCATAACATGCCCAATTTTGTCAAGGGCTCTCCATATGTGATCTCATTTTATCTTTATAATGACACAGGGAATAAGGGCTATTGACATTTTGCACTTGAGAAATTGCCCATCTGAGAGATTAGGAAACATAGTGGAGATTATCAAAATCATACATGGTAAGGTTTGGATGCAGTGTCTAAAAATGAATGTTCTTCAATTTTATGTACTTCCTTCCTTTATATTAATATTGTGCATCCATTTTATTTTTTTTTTCATTTTAACAGTTTTTATTTCAAGTCACATATAAGATTATTTTACTCCTGCATCTTCTCAATTGTTTCTTCCTTATATTTGCCCTTTTCCTTTCCTACTTGGCGAGATTTGGCTTTACGTTCAAGGATCTTTTTGCGGTCTTTGTCCAGTTTTAGTCTGGTGATAACCACCTTGCTAGGGTGAATGCCCACGTGGACGGTTGTGCCGTTTGCCTTCTCTCGCTGCACTCGTTCGATGTGGATGACGTACTTCTTCCTGTAAACCTGGACTACTTTGCCAATCTGCTGACCTTTGTAGTGTCCTCGCACAACCTGCACTTCATCATCCTTTCGGATGGGCATGGATCGAACGTTGTACTTCTGTCTCAGCTCTTTAGAAAGAGGGGAAGACATGATCTTCCTGCGAATGTGGGAAGGTGCATTGAAATGCCGTTTTCGGTTCTTGCTCCGGTCCGAAGTCACAAAGGGATTAAACTTCATTTTGGCCGGCGCCGCTTCAGCGATGGCCACAAGAAGGAAGAGCTTGTGCATCCATTTTAAATGAGGGTTTCATTTTGTTGAGTCATCATTGAATTGACCTATCAACAATGCTGCTCAAGTGTAAATGTCATTTTACTAACGTTTGGTTATAGAGATCTAAAGACTTGAAAAAATAAATGCCAAGTTTTGGTTCTCAATTCCTCATGTTGGGAGCTTGGAAGTTGCCACTCTATCTTAAGAGCAAGTAAAAAGTTGGACAGACTGAGTAATCAACAACTCTTCTTGGATCCATAAGAGGATCTAAGAGGGGAGGACACAGGGCAAACTGCTGCCTGCAAGATTAGAGAGACAGACAGGTTGCCACAAGGAGTCACAACTTACCAGAGTGAAGACTCAGGAGTAGAAACCTCCATGGGAACCAGTGCCTGGGTAGGAAAACCTGAACAGTAATTGAGTAATTGCTGGAGGCTCAGTGTAGACAACTCTGAGAGTTAAACATTCCAGAGAGACCCAGTCTTGGTGTGGGGGAACCACCACAGTTTTGTGAGATTTACCTCTGGGAGATTGATCAGGTTCTTAAAATAAATATTGGAGAAAAATGTCCTCATACTTTTGGCAGAGGGAGAGGAAAAGGAGTCATTGTATAACTAGAACACTTTGAAATTCTTAACAAGGCCTGCTCTCCTGAGAAACTAATTAAACACAGCCCAATCAGCTGGTTTTTATCAGAGCCTAACTGAATGGGGGGCAAGGAAATATCCAACTCCAGTCCCCTTGAGCCATCCTGTCTCACCTAAGCGGGGGGGGGGGGGGGGGGGGGGGAGGGAGAAAAATATCTGAGAAACACTTGTAATGTTCACAGTCCAGGGGCAGTCTTCCTAAAAGACTGAGACTTAGTCACAGGACTGCAGAACGGTTCATCTCCCCCCACAGCTTACCACCACATCACTAAAGGCCTGTTTACAGCAGTTTCCTTTACCAGGTACAACATGTCCGGCTGTCAGGAAAAAGTTATAAAACATTCCAAAAAGCAAAAGCAAAAAAACAATTTGAAGAGACTGAGCTAGCAAGAAAACCAGACATGGCAGGGATATTGTAATAATCACATCAGGAATTAAAAACAACTATGATTAATATGCTAAAGACTCTCATGTATAAAGTAGACAGCACACAAGAACAGATGGGCAATGTAAGCAGAGAGATGGAAATCCTAAAAAAAGAACCAAAAACACTGTAACAAAAATGAAGAATGTCTTTGGTGGGCTCATTAGTAGACTGGACATGGCTGAGGAAAGAACCTCTGAGCTTGAGGATATCTCAATAGAATCTTTTAAAACTGGAAAGCAGGGAACAGAGACTGAGGAAAAATAGAACAGAATATGTAAGAACTGTAAGACATTTATAAAAGGTGTAACATCTGCGTAATGGGAACACCAGAAGCAGAAGAAAGGAGCAGAAGAGATATTTGAAAAAATAATGACTGAAATTTTCCCCAAATTAAAAATTTAGGGGTGTAGATGTTTCTCGCAATGTTATTTGTTTTTTCAAAAATACTATTTTTTATTATTAGAATTTTTTAAAAGATTTTTTTATTTATTTTAGAGAGAGAGGAGAGAGTGTGTGAGCTGGGGGAGGGCCAGAGGGAGAGGGAGAGAAGCAGTCTCCCTGTTGAGCATGGAGCCCAAAGTGGCCTCGATCTCATGACCCTGAAATCATGACCTGAGCTGAAATCAAGAGTCGGATGATTAACCCACTGAGTCACCCAGGCACCCCCTATTACTAAGTTTTTAATTTTAATTCCAGTACAGTTAACATAGAGGGTTTTATTAGTTTCAGGTTTACAATATACTGATTCAACAATTCTATATATTACTTCAGTGCTCATCATAATTGTACTCTTAATTCCCTTCACCTATTTCACCCATCCTCTCCCAAACTCCCCTCTAGGGACTGTCAGATTATTTTCTATAATTAAGATATAATTTCTGTTTCTTGGTTTATCTCTTTCTTTTTTTTTCTTGTTTGTTTCTTAAATTCCACATATGAGTGAATCATATAGTATTTGTCTTTCTCTGACTTATTTTGCTTACATTATACTCTCTAGCTCCACCCATGTTGTTGCAAATGGCAAGATGTCATTCTTTTTTATAGCTGAGTAATATTCCATTAGATATATATTCCACGTTTTCTTTATCCATTCATCTATTGATGGGCACTTTGGCTGCTTCCAAAATTTGGCTGTTGTAAGTAATGCTGCAGTAAACGTAGGGGTGCAGGTATCCCTTTGAATTAGTGTTTTTGCATTTTGGGGGTAAATACCTAGTCATACAATTACTGAATCATAGAGTAGTTCTATTTTTAGCTTTTTGAGGAAACTCCATACTGTTTTCCAGAGTGGCTGCACCAATTTGCCTTCCCACCAACAATGCATGAGGGTTCCTTTTTCTCCACATCCTCACCTACCCTGTTGTTTCTTGTGTTTTTGATTTTAGCCACTCTGACAAGTGTGAGATGATCCCTCATTGGAGTTTTGATTTGTATTTCCCTGATGATGAATGATGTTTGAGCAACTTTTCATGTGTCTATTGACCATCTGTATGTCTTCTTTGGAGAAATATCTGTTCATGTCTTCTGCCCATTTTTATTTTTTTATTATTTTTATTTTTTCACTTTAAATTTTTTATTATGTTAATACCCATACATTACATCATTAGTTTTTGATGTAGTGTTCCATGATTCATTGTTTGTGCATAACACCCAGTGCTCCATGCAGAACGTGCCCTCCTTAATACCCATCACCAGGCTAACACATCTTCTCACCCCCCTCCCCTCTAGAACCCTCAGTTTGTTTTACGGAGTCTATCGTCTCTCATGGTTCGTCTCCCCCTCTGATTCCTCCCCTTCATTCTTCCCCTCCTGCTATCTTGTTCTTTTTTTTTCTTAACATATATAGCATTAATTGTTTCATAAGTACAGATCTGTGACTCAACAGTCTTGCACAATTCACAGTGCTCACCATAGCACATACCCTCCCCAACGTCTATCACCCAGGCACCCCATCCCTCCCACCCCCCCACCACTCCAGCAACCCTCAGTTTGTTTCCTGAGATTAAGAATTCCTCATATCAGTGAGGTCATATGATACATGTCTTTCTCTGATTGACTTATTTCACTCAGCATAACACCCTCCAGTTCCATTCACATCGTTGCAAATGGCAAGATCTCATTCCTTTTGATGGCTGCATAATATTAAATTGTATATATATACCACATCTTCTTTATACATTCATCTGTCGATGGACATCTTGGCTCTTTCCAAAGTTTAGCTATTGTGGACATTGCTGCTATAAATGTTGGGTGCTTCAATTCCCTACATTGGTATCTTTGGGGTAAATACCCAGTGGTGCAATTCCTGGGTCGTAGGGTAGATCTATTTTCAACATTTTGAGGAACCTCCATACTGTTTCCCAGAGTGGTTGCACCAGCTTGCATTCCCACCAACAGTGTAGGAGGGTTCCCCTTTCTCACATCCCCGCAACATCTGTCGTTTCCTGACTTGTTAATTTTAGCCATTCTGACTGGTGTGAGGTGATATCTCATTGAGGTTTTGATTTGGATTTCACTGATGCTGAGAGATGTTGAGCACTTTTTCGTGTGTCTGTTGGCCATTTGGATATCTTGTTTGGAAAAATGTCTGTTCATTTCTTCTGCCCATTTCTTGATTGGATTATTTGTTCTTTGGGTGTTGAGTTTGATAAGTTCTATATAGATATTGGATACTAGCCCTTTATCTGAAATGTCACATGCAAATATCTTCTTCCATTCTGTGGGTTGTCTTTTGGTTTTGTTGACTGTTTCTTTTGCTGTGCAAAAGCTTTTTATCTTGATGAGGTCCCAGTAGTTCATTTTTTCACTTGCTTCCCTTGCTTTGGCGATGTTTCTAGGAAGAAACTGCTGCGGCTGAGGTCGAAGAGGTTGCTGCCTGTGTTCTCCTTTAGGATTTTGATAGACTCCTGTCTCACATTGAGGTCTTTCAACCATTTGGAGTCTATTTTTTGTGTGGTGTAAGGAAATGGTCCAGTTTCATTCTTCTGCATGTGGCTGTCCAATTTTCCCAACACCATTTGTTGAAGAGACTGTCTTTTTTCCATTGGACATTCTTTCCTGCTTTGTCAAAGATGAGTTGACCATAGAGTTGTGGGTCCATTTCTGGGCTCTCGATTCTGTTCCATTGATCTGTGTGTCTGTTTTTGTGCCAGTACCATACTGTCTTGATGATGACAGTTTTGTAATAGAGCTGGAAGTCCGGAATTGTGATGCCTCCAGCTTTGCTTTGCTTTTTCAACATTCCTCTGGCTATTCGGGGTCTTTTCTGGTTCCATACAATTTTTAGGATTACTTGTACCATTACTTTGAAAAAAGTGGAGGGTATTTGGATGGGGATTGCATTGAATGTGTACATTGCTCTAGGTAACATTGACATCTTCACAATATTTGCTCTTCCAATCCATGAGCATGGAATATTTGTCCATTTCTTTGTGTCTTCCTCAATTTCTTTCATAAGTATTTTATACTTTTCTGAGTACAAATCCTTTGCCTATTTGGTTAGATTTATTCCTAGGTGTCTTATGGTTTTGGGTGCAATTGTAAATGGGATCGACTCCTTAATTTCTCTGTCTTCTGTCTTGTTGTGGGTGTATAGGAATGCCACTGATTTCTGTGCATTGATTTTATATCCTGCCACTTGACTGAATTCCTGTATGAGTTCTAGCAGTTTTGGGGTGGCGTCTTTTGGGTTTTCCACATAAAGTATCATATCATCTGCAAACAGTGAGAGTTTGATTTCTTCTTTGCTGATTTGGATGCATTTGGTATCTTTTTGTTGTTTGATTGCTGTGGCTAGGACTTCTAATACAATGTTGAATAGCAGTGGTGATAGTGGACATCCATGACATGTTCCTGACCTCACGGGGAAAGCTCTCAGTTTTTCCCCATTGAGAATGATATTCGCTGTGGGTTTTTCATAGATGGCTTTTATGATATTGAGGTATGTACACTCTATCCCTATACTCTGAAGAGTTTTGATCAAGAAAGGATGCTGTATTTTCTCAAATGCTTTTTCTGCATCTGCTGAGAGGATCATATGACTCTTCTTCTTTCTTTTGTTAATGTATTGTATCACATTGATTGATTTACGGACGTTGAACCAACCTTGCAGCCCAGGGATAAATCCCACTTGGTCGTGGTGAATAATCCTTTTAATGTACTGTTGGATCCTATTGGCTAGTATTTTGGTGAGAATTTTTGCATCCATGTTCATCAAGGATATTGGTCCGTAATTCTCCTTTTTGATGGGGTCTTTGTCTGGTTGGGGAATCAAGGTAATGGTGGCCTCATAAAGCAAGTTTGGAAGTTTTCCTTCCATTTCTATTTTTTGGAACAGTTTCAGGAGAATAGGTATTAATTCTTCTTGAAATGTTTGGTAGAATTCCCCTGGGAAGCCATCTGGCCCTGGGCTTTTGTTTGTTGGGAGATTTTTTGATGACTGCTTCAATTTCTTTAGTGGTTATAGGTCTCTTTAGGTTTTCTATTTCTCCCTGGCTCAGTTTTGGTAGTTGATACATCTCTAGGAATGCGTCTATTTCTTCCAGGTTATCTAATTTGCTAGCATAGAGTTGCTCATAATATGTTCTTATAATTGTTTGTATTTCTTTGGTGTTGGTGTGATCTCTCCTCTTTCATTCATGATTTTATTTATTTCTGTCATTTTTATTTTCTTTTTGATAAGTCTGGCCAGGGGTTTATCAATGTTGTTAATTCTTTCAAAGGACCAGCTCCTAGTTTCGTTGATCTGTTCTACTGTTCTTTTGGTTTCTATTTCCTTGATTTCTGCTCTGATCTTTATTATTTCTCTTCTCCTGCTGGGTTTAGGCTTTATTTGCTGTTTTTTCTCCAGCTCTGTTAGTTGTAGGGTTAGGTTGTGTATTTGAGACCTTGCTTGTTTCAGGAGAAAAGGCTTGTATTGCTATATACTTTCCTCTTAGGACTGCCCTTGCTGCATCCCAAAGATTTTGAACAGTTGTGTTTTCATTTTCATTGGTTTCCATGAATTTTTTTAATTCTTTAATTTCCTGGTTGACCCATTCATCCTTTAGTAGGATGCTCTTTAGCCTCCATGTATTTGAGTTCTTTCCAAATTTCCTCCTGTGATTGAGTTCTAGTTTCAAAGCATTGTGGTCTGAAAATATGCAGGGAATGATCCCAATTTTTGGTACTGGTTGAGATCCGATTTGTGACCTAGGATGTGATCTATTCTGAAGAATGTTACATGGGCACTAGAGAAGAATGTGTATTCCGTTGCTTTGGGATGGAATGTTCTGAATATGTCTGTGAAGTCCATTTGGTCCAGTGTGTCATTTAAAGTCTTTATTTCCTTGTTGATCTTTTGCTTAGATGATCTGTCCATTTCAGTCAGGGGGGTGTTAAAGTCCCCCACTATTATTGTATTGTTGTCAATGTGTTTCTTTGCTTTTGTTATTAATTGCCTTATATAATTGGCTGCTCCCATGTTCGGGGCATACATATTTACAATTGTTAGATCTTCTTGTTGGATAGACCCTTTAAGTAGGTTATAGTGTCCTTCCTCATCTCTTATTATAGTCTTTGGTTTAAAATCTAATTTGTCTGATTTAATGATTGCCACCCCAGCTTTCTTTTGGTGTCCATTAGCATGGTAAATCGTTTTCCACCCCCTCACTCTCAATCTGGGGGTGTCTTTGGGCCTAAAATGAGTCTTTTGTAGACAGCATATAGATGGGTCCTGTTTTTTAATCCAATCTGATAGCCTGTGTCTTTTGATTGGGGCATTTAGCCCATTTACATTCAGGGTAACTATTGAAAGATATGAATTTAGTGCCATTGTATTGCCTGTAAGGTGACTGTTACTGTACATTGTCTGTGTTCCTTTCTGGTCTATGTTGCTTTTCGGCTTTCTCTTTGCTTAGAGGACCCCTTTCAATATTGCTTGTAGGGCTGGTCTCATGTTTGCAAATTCCTTTAGTTTTTGTTTGTCCTAGAAGCTTTTTATCTCTCCTTCTATTTTCAATGACAGCTTAGCTGGATATAGCATTCTTGGCTGCATATTTTTCTCATTTAGTGCTCTGAATATATCATGCCAGTCCTTTCTGGCCTGCCAGGTCTCTGTGGATAGGTCTGTTGCCAATGTAATGTGTCTACCATTAGAGGTTACATATCTCTTCTCCTGAGCTCCTTTCAGGATTTTCTCTTTGTCTTTGAGACTCATAAGTTTTACTATTAGATGTTGGGGTGTTGGCCTATTTTTATTGATTTTGAGGGGCATTCTCTGTGCCTCCTGGATTATGATGCCTGTTTCCTTCCCCACATTAGGGAAGTTCTCTGTTATAATTTGCTCCAGTATACCTTCTGCCCCTCTCTCTTTCTTCTTCTTCTGGGATCCCAATTATTCTAATGTTGTTTCGTCTTATGGTATCGCTTATCTCTTGAATTCTGCCCTCGTGATCCAGTAGTTGTTTATCTCTCTTTTTCTCAGCTTCTTTATTTTCCATCATTTGGTCTTCTATATCGCTGATTCCCTCTTCTGCCCCTTTTATCTTAGCAGTTAGTGCCCCCATTTTTGATTGTACCTCATTAATAGCCTTTTTGATTTCAACTTGGTTAGATTTTAGTTCTTTTATTTCTCCAGAAAGGGTTTCTCTAATAACTTCCATGCTTTTTTCAAGCCCAGCTAGTATCTTTAAAATCATGATTCCTAACTCTATGTCCGAGATCGTACTAATGTCTGTATTGAGTAGGTCCCTGGCAGACGGTACTACCGCTTGTTCTTTCTGTTGAGGTGATTTTTTCCATCTTGTCATTTTGTCCAGAGGAGAAGAGATGAATGAGAGAACAAAATGCTAACAAGGTGACAACGTCCCCAGAAATTATAGTCTAAAGAAATCAGAAAAGACCTGAAACCCGGGGAAAAGAAAGGAAAAGAAAGAAAAAAGAAAGAGAGAGAAAAAAAGGAAAAGATAAAAACAAACCAAAAGAGAACAAAACAAAATAAACCAGAATATGATCAATTATGATCAGACTGGTGCATAGATCAGTGCCACACACTAGATTTTGGGTGTATTTTGGTCTTTTAGAAGAAACTGCTTCCCAAAATTTTAAAAAAGAAAGACATATGTACAAAATAAGGGTTGATACAATGAAAAGATGGAATATGAATGTAAATGTGAAAATTATAAAAATTTTATAAAAGGAATTGATAAGATAAGAAGTTTGAAAAAAGAAAGAAGA
This sequence comes from Zalophus californianus, assembly GCF_009762305.2. Classification (NCBI taxonomy): domain Eukaryota; kingdom Metazoa; phylum Chordata; class Mammalia; order Carnivora; family Otariidae; genus Zalophus; species Zalophus californianus. The sequence continues at coordinate 102,021,587 of NC_045602.1, read as the reverse complement.
GGATTTAAAAAAAAAAGAAATCAAAAGGGGGAGAGAATGTCATCAGGCAGGAGACTAGAACAAAGCCATACACTAGAGATTTAGGGTATATTTTGATCTGTTAGAAGGAACTGTATCTCAAAATTTTAAAGAGAGAACAACTTATATATATATATGCCAAAAATAAGGGTAACTATTATGAAGGGATAGAATATTACTCTAAAAATGAAAAATAAAAATGTTTTTTTTAAAAAAGGGATTGTTAAGTTTTTGGGTGAAAAAGGGAAAAAGAAATTCAAAAAAAAGACAGTTATAAAAATAACTTTGGAAGACTACAGAATCTTTTTTAAAAAGCCATGAATTCTATGTGCAGTATTCCCCTAGCGCTGGAGTTCTGCCGTTCTCATTGATTGGTAAACTTGGTCTTGGCTGGCTGTTCTTGCTAATCTTCTGGGGGAGGGGCCTGTTGCCGTGGTTCCCAGAGTTCTTTGCTGGAGTTGGAATGCCCTGCCCTTCTCAGTCTGAACTAAGTAATATGCTCAGGTTTCCTCTTGGGAGCTTTTGTTCCCTGCAAGCTTTCCATACAGCTTTGGAGGATGAGAGTGAAAATGGTGGCCTCTGATGCTCCGCCCTGCAGAAGCTGAGAACTCAGGGCCCCGCTCCTCCGTGTGCCCCCAGAGAAAAGCAGTCAGTCACTCCCGTCTCCCTGGTCTCCGGCCGCACTCTGTGCTCACCTGGCCTGTGACCGAGCATTTCTATCTCTGGCACCGACTCGGTGTGGAGTCTCGAAACCCAGCAGATCCCTGCGGTGTGCTCCCGTGCCGCTCCTCCCGAGGGAGTAAGGGGAGTCTCCCCAGATCTGCCGCTTGTTGGGTCCCTGCTGGAGGAGCAGTGGCATGAGTGTGTCAACGATCACAGTTCATGGCAACCCCGAGGTGAGAGCCCGCACCTCATCTCCATCTCTGCAGCTGGCTTCCCTGATCTGATACCCAGGAACTCTGTCGCACTCAGGCACCCCTGGTCTTTTTGTGACCCTGAGGGTCCTGAGACCACACTGTCCCGTGAGGATTCCATCCCCCCCCCCCCCCCCCCCCCCCCCCCGCTTAGCCACTGGAGCGACATCCCTCAGTGGAGCCAACTTCTGAAAGTTGAAGTTTCAACTTTCAAAACTCCGATTTTGTGCTCCGCAGCTCTATCACTTGCCAGAAGTGGCTGACGGAGGCCCCCTCCTCTGCCATCTATCCTCCCGAATATCACCTCGGATTCACTTCTCCACACGTCCTCCCTTCCAGAAAGTGGTCGCTTTTCTGTTCAGAGAATTGTTGCTATTCTTTTCTTCGATCCCTGTTGAGTTCGTAGGTTTTCAGAATGGTTTGATCCCTATCCAGCTGAATTCCTGAGACCAGACGAAATCCAGGTCTCCTACTCCTCTGCCATCTTGCTCCACCCTCTCTCTTCTGCCCATTTTTATGTTGGATTATTTCTTTTTTGGGTGTTGAGTTGTATCAGTTCTTTATATATTTTGGATACTAACCCTTTATCAGAATTGTCATTTGCAAATATCTTCTCCTATTCAGTAGGTTGCCTTTTAGTTTTGTTGGCTGTTTTCTTTGCTGTGCAGAAGGCTTTTATTCTGATGCAGTCCCAATAGTTTATTTTTGCTTTTATTTCCCTTGCCTGGGGAGACATAGAAAAATGTTACTAGGTCCAATTTCAGAGAAATTACTGTCTGTGTTCTCTTCAAGGATTTTTATGGTTTCAGGTCTCACATTTAGATCTCTAACCCATTTCAAGTTTATCTTTGTGTATGATGTAAGAAAGTGGTCCAGTTTCATTCCTTTGCATGTAGCTGTCCAGTTTTCCCAACACCATCTGCTAAAGAGACTGTCCTTTTTCCATTGCATATTCTTTCCTCCTTTGTTGAAGATTAATTGACCATATAATTGTGCATTTATTTCTGGAATTTCTATTCTGTTCCACTGATCTATTTGTCTGTTCTTGTGTCAGTATCATACTGTTTTGATTACTGTGGCTTTGTAATATAACTTGAGGTCTGGAATTGTGAGACCTCCAGTTTTGTTTTTCTTTTTCAAGATAGCTTTGGGTATCCAGGGTCTTTTGTGGTTCATACAAATTTTAGGATTGTTTGTTGTAGTTCTGTGAAAAATGCTGTTAGTGTTTTGATAGGAATTGAATTAAATATGTAGATTGCTTTGGGTAGTATAGACATTTTAACAATATTTGTTCTTTCAATCCATGAGCATGGAATGTCTTTCCATTTTTGTGTCCTCTTCATTTCTTTCATTAGTGTTTTAGAGTTTTCAGAGTACAGGTCTTTCACCTCTTTGGTTAAGTTTATTCCTAGGTATTTAAAAAATATTATTTTAGATTTTCATAATAAGAAAATAGATTAGCATATGTTTTTAGATGAAGCTACACTCATTAAGAGTTTTCAAAGAATATATAATGATTTAGGAAAACACATAAAATATTAAATTAATTGGGAAAAGAACATAAAACATTTTATGTTACATCTCAGTTCTATCTATCAATACAGGGAAATATCAGAAAAAAAGGCAGAAATAAATAAAACATCTTAATATGATATCTGAGTGGATTTCTATATAATTTTACTTTTCTTCATATCTCCCTTTTTAAAATTTTGTAGTACATACACACATTATTTTCTTCATTGGAAAAATAAGACACTTTTTAAAAAGAGTATATTGTGTGGGGTGCCTGGGTGGCTCAGTTGTTAAGCGTCTGCCTTCAGCTTAGGTCATGATCCCAGGGTCCTGGAATCCAGCCCCGCATCGGGCTCCCTGCTCAGCGGGAAGCCTGCTTCTCCCTCTCCCACTCCCCCTGCTTGTGTTCCCTCTCTCACTATGTCTCTCTCTGTCAAATAAATAATTAAAATCTTAAAAAAATTAAAAAGAGTATATTGTGTGAGAGTATTTTGAAACAGATGCACAACAGCCAAAAACTATAATCTTCCAATAAATGTGCCATTGCAGTGAGGTAGGAAAATGGCTATCTGTTCTATAGTGGTTCTGTGTCTATTCATAATCCATATGAAAAACAATAGTTTGATTCCTAACTCACTCCATACACACACACACACAATCAATTCTAGGTGAGACAGGTAAAAAGTGAAATAAAAAACAGTTTTGCCTAATAGAAATATAAAGGATGCCAATTTTTACAGAGGTGTAATTCATATACCATACAATCTACTACTTAAATTACATTATTCAGTGCTTTTTAATTCTATTCACACAGTTGTCCAACAGTCACCACAATTTTTTGGAAAATTAATTGGCAGTTTCAATTACATTAAACATTTGTTTTACTCTGTACCACTCCTAAGTATATACCAAATAGAAATGAGTACATATGTCCACCAAGATATATGTAAAAGAATGCTCATTTCAATATAATTTATAGTTGCCAACAATTAAAAAGACCCTAACACTCATCAATACCATGGGTAAATCATATAATGATATATTCACCAATGGAATATTAAATAGCAATGGAAAAGAACAGACAGCGCGTCTAGGCAGAAGTATGTGTTGCACTCACAGACATAACATTCAGGAAAATAAGCCATCTGTGGAAGTGTATCGATGGTATTAGCCCATTTATATGAATCAGGAAGGGAAGCAAATGAATCTGTGGTAATAGCTGCCAGACCAATGGGTATTTTGTGGAGGGTATTGCGTGGGAGAGGACAAGAGAGAGCATTTTAGGCTGCCGAGAATTTTCTATGTCTTTAACTGTGTGATGATTGCCCAAGAGTAGGCATATGGAACATTTATTTCATCAGGTGGTGCACCTAAGGTTTGTGCATCTTACTGCATGCACGATACACCTCAATACAATTTTTAAAAATTTAAAAAGTGTAATATGAGCAATGAAAGATTCCCGTAGGCCAAACAACCCAGGAGTGATGGGAATAAAAATTTAATGATGTAGAAGATCCGTCTTTTCAAGGAAATAAAGATTGCTAGGACTAGAGCATGACATAGACTTTTCAAAGCAGTTTTATCCATCATTTTTTAGTTGATTTGGTTTGGATTTAAATTATTTTTATATTATGGCAGTTTTGATAGCTAAATTTCTTTCATGATTTGAAATCTCCAGATATATTTAAGGGCAGGAAGAAAATAATCGCTATAATGAGTAAAAAAGAACTTTTTCTGCCTCGAGCTTACAAAGATAAGAAGACATTTAATGGAGCTTTTCGTTTAACTTTAAAAGCACTCTGCATGGGGGAACCCTCTTTCCATATAATTTAATGATCCAGGAAGAGTTTTCATGAATGGCAAACTAGTATGCTGAAGGAAGGGTAGAAAGGAAGCAGAAAGAGTAAGTGAGTTGGCTTACACCATAAAAGAGGTGGTAGTGTTTACCCTATCAGAACTGGGCTAGAAAAAAACAAAAGGTAAGGAAAGGAAGGTAAGGAAATACACATTAGGTATGACACAAAAAGATTAGCTAGTACTACATTGTGGACAATAGCTCTTTGAAGGATCCGCTGGCTCTTATACATGACCAGACTGAGAAAGAATAAAAATGAAGTAGGTCAGATTATTTACAAAACTCCAGGAAGATATCTGGCCAGTTTCCTCTGTTCTGTGAGGTCAGTCCCATTCACATCATTTTGGTATATATATGATATATATATATATATTATTATTATCAAATGATCTGATCAGTATTTTTCTTTACATTAACTGTTTTTTTAATTTTATTTATTTATTTGACAGAGACAGCGAGAGAGGGAACACAAGCAGCAGGCAGAGGGAGAGGGAGAAGCAGGCTCCCCACTGAGCAGGGAGCCGGATGTGGGGCTCGATCCCAGAGTCCTGGGATCATGACCTGAGCTGAAGGCAGACGCTTAATGACTGAGCCACCCGGGTGCCCCTACATTAACTAATTTTTATAAATCAATTATACTTTTGTTAAGCAATACTGTATGAAACTATATTTTGGGGTTGCTACATTCTAAATACCTAGTCAAGTACACATATAATTATTAATATTTAAAAACAATATATAGGTATAATCTGAAAGCCTCTCTCATGTCACCAGTGGTATAAGTACCATCATTTGAGGAACATTGGCTTAAGGGATGCCAAATGGCACACTTAATCTCAAAGTGTGGCCTTTATTATAGGAAACCTATTATGGTGTCTGAAGTTACCATCAAGAAAGCAAAATCTTTGTATTATGACAGTACCTTTTAAAGGTCCTAGATTAGAAAATTGTGTCAACAGAGAAGGAAAAGTCATTATCAGACATAATTACAGTTAACCTTACCCTCGTATACAACAGGTCTCTCAGAAAATGGACTAGTAGAAGCTCACATTTTGATATTTGAGGCAGGGAGATCATAGACCCTGGTAAGGCTGGACAGAGTTAGAGAAGATAGTGAAAATATCAGGAGATAGAGATAGATAGATAGATAGATAGATAGATAGATAGATAGATAGATATAGAGATATATAGCCAAGGAGAAGCAATCATGATGTCAAGGGAAGTTTCAAAATCCAGCCTGGCTATATTCCAAACATCAGTGAATAAGACACATTGGTAATAGTGAAAATGTGGAATGGAATGGAACAAAATATAAATTACATCTATATGGTCAATTGCTTTATGACAAAATTTCCAACACAATTAAATGGGCAAAGGAAAGTCATTTTAACAAGTGATGCTGAATTAACTAGATATTCGTAGGAAAAAAATGAAACTTGGCCATTATTGATGCTATATGTATATAGCATCAATAAAAAAGTAACTCAAAATAGATCATTGTCATAGGGTAAACTTAAAATTATAAAACTTTGAGAATAAAACAGGAAATGATCTTTGATTTTTGGCTGAGCAAAGATTGCTTACAACATAAAAAGCATGAACCATTAGAGAAAAACTGGATAAATTGGACTGCATCAATTTTTTTTTCTAAAAAGCTCTTTAAAAGGTGTTTAAGAAAACTAGGCAAGCCACAGAGTGAAGAAATACTTCCAACACATATTATCAGACAAAGGACTTGTATCCGGAATACATAAAAACCCCTTGCAACTCAATAAGAAGATGCACAACCTAATAAAATATGGGCAAAAATTTAAATAGAGATTTCACTAAAGAAGATATGCAAATGACCAACAAGCACATGAAAAGATACTCAATATCATTAGTCATTAGGGAAATACAAACTAAAACCACAAAGAGATACCAGTACATACTGCTGGGCAAGGGGGAACCAGAGTGTCCTGATTTAACTTTTGGAGGGTTTCTTCTTGTATTTTAACAGTAAGTCTTTTCAATTTTCAAGGGCAAATGTCAGCAGGAATCATTAAGAAGCCAACCCGAAGGGGGTAGAGGATACATGATTTCATAAGGCCAATTAAAAAAAAATGATAATTCTAAAGATGCTGTTTTTCATCTTTTCAGTAATGAACTTGGGAGGCATGGGATGCTCAGTTTTGTGTGCCATTTCAGGCTGGGATAATGGGCTCCCCTGGGTCCTACCTCAGTGATGCTGCCTTGCTCTGTCAGGCAGGGAAACAAAGACACCAACTTGCATCCCTGGCTTTGTCATATCCATGCCTGAAGATGATTTTATGTATGCGCTTCTGGAAATATGGGGATTTAAGTTCCACTACTCCAATAATTGTCTCAGAGAAGTGGGATTTTGTGAGGTTGGGAGGAGAGAGACGATGAAGGCTATTACTGAATAAATGTCCTGCTTCTGCTGTTAGGATAGATACATCATCGTCCCAGCTGTCACCAGTCACCACTAAATGAGCATGCATTTGTCACGCTTCATTTAGCAGGCTTTTGGGACTGGCTGAGCTTGAGCCTGGCCAAGATTATAGACTATTTAAAGTCTCTAAACCAGAGTTCATAATAAATCCCCCCACAAAGCCAGAGCCAGTGGTGAAGGGAGCCAGGTTATTGCAAGGCTTTGTGAAGAGGATAAAGGTAGGATCGATACTGCAGAAAAGGACTAGGGAAAGGAAAGAAGTAAGGCAAACCTCTTGGAGGTCTTTAATCTGCATGGATTTTTCTATGCCCCACTAGCTACAGGCAAATCATTATCATCAATTCCATAATCATCATAAACAACAACCAATAAAGGTAATGGAAACCGTAAGTCTCCAAAGAACTGGGAGGTGTTTTTGCAAGGGGGGCTGGGGCAGGAAGCAAAAAAGTCACTGTTCAGCCTTGGTATTGTTACAACTCCACTAGTATATAAGCTTATGTATGCAGTTGATGGAAAGAGCTGTGGCATGGGAAATGTTTGGTCCTTTCCTTGCAATCACTTAGAATGTGTAGGGACCTATTGTAAAAGCTAGGAACATATGTGTACCAAGCAGCTGATCTCATCCTGAATGGCCTTCTGAGCAGTGTGAGTTAGGAGAAACACTCATCTCAAACCTGTTCTCTCTCATCTGCCCTGTGATGTGGATGTCAACACCAAAAATGATGTACAGAATCCAAAAGCAGAAGGAAATCCTAGGGTGCCTGCTAGAGAATGTGGGTGGATACCGGATTCTCTCTGTGAAGCAGGAGGGAAGGCAGGTAAAAATTATATGGCAGGAACCGGGACTGTTCGGGGACTGTTCAAACCAAGTCAGTAGGGAGGATGAGCCAGAATAGAGAAAGGGATGTGTGAGGAATGGATGAGGCATAACATGCCAGGAGGAGAGAATGTGAGGTGTGCCTGGGGAAGTCAGATGATGGAAGAGCTTCAAATCCATCCTATGGAGTTTCAACTTTATGCTGAAGATAATGGAGAGACATGGGAGAGTCTTAAGATATTGGAGGATCTTAAGAGTGTTGTAAGGAGATCATTGTAATTACAGTACGGAAAATGGGTTGAGAGGGAGTAAAACTAAAGGCAGAGAGGTTGGTCAAGATGGCTGTACTGATCCAGATCAATTATGATGAACTGACCTCCTGAAGAAACAGAAATGGAGAAATGAGAAAAAATGTGGATGGATTCCTCGAGTCAGTGTTGGCATGGATTTGTGATTAGTTTACTGGTTATTGTGTTTCCCTGCTTTGCTGCTTGAAGTATGACTCAGTGCAATATCTCAGCCCCAACTCACTCTCATTCATGGAAAGTCTAACACTTGTTGCTAAGGTCTCCATTCATTGATTGATATCTCCAAGAATCTTTAGGGAGCATCCTCATGCTTGAATTTGAATTTGAAAGACTATGGTACCATTATGAGAAGTTGGATCATCTAGTTTAGGAGGATCTGTGATGCCACTGGTGTTATCTCCAGTACCAGAGGCCTGGGGATTGCAGATGAAACCTAGTCAAGAAAGATTATCCTGCCTCCATGGTGCAGCTTCTGTCACATTTCTGTGATCCCCTGTTGTGTCCAAAGCAATGTGAGTACTTGCTCTATCACAACCATTGGTGCAAAACCCTGCTGAAGCTACAATGATTTTTTTTTCTTAGTCTTTCACAAACCCCAGTGGTAATTTGCTCAGCAAAGAACATACCTGACAGAATTGTCATGAGCTCCCAACATTAAATTTATGTAGAATCCATCACATTGTTTCTTCCTTAGGGTTTCAGAATGCCCGCATAAAGTGGTATGGAAGAATCTCTATTCTCTGCCATCTTCGGAGACCAGAGTTACCATTTTTGTACAACACCAAAATCCTAGGTCAAGTTCCGAGAAGCTGACCCTGAATTGATGATTCCTGGGAAAATGATTTATTTAAAAATTGCATTTAGGGGAAAAGTGTAAGGGAGAAGAGCAGGGAAGAAGGAAGAAACCAAGCAAGGATACAGCTTCAGGCAAAGCCTCAGTTTTAGCCTAATCCTACAGGGACTATAGTGTTTAAGTTATATCCCAGAATTTTCCTTGACTCAAGGCAAAAGAATTGGGCTTTCCTACTTGTTGACCAAGGTCCATTCCAGGTGATGTAAACTACCAGGCACTTCCTAATCTCTGCTGGTGATGTGGGCAGAGAAGCTTCAGTAGCCAAAGGACAGTCCTGCAGGTGTCTGCAGGTGTGAGCCTTAGGCAACAGCCCATAGAGCTGAGGGATGGGAACACAGAGAGGGTGAGAGGAAACTGAGGGGAACTGGGGTGAACACCAGCTGTCCTCAAACTACACCTGGTTTTGTAATCTCCTGATGCTTTTATCATGGGTGACTCATTGCATTCATTGAATCTGGAGGTTTTGTCATGCCCATTTTTTTTTTCTATCCAGTCACATTCTAAAGGTTTTGAACTTAAAGGAAGAGGGTGAGGGACTCTTGATTCCTCCCCTTCCAGAAAGACCTGAATTCTTTATGCAAATTTCCTTATCACCTTCAATCTCTACATTTCAATATTGTCTCTCTCCTATACGTCCAACATTTATGTTTCCACCTCATCAGAGATTCTATTATCATTAAATCTGGGAATGAGGAAAGATCCAGAATGACATCCAGGATTTTTACTTCATCTACTGGGTTTCAGAGCACAGACTTCGCTGGACATGAGCCTGAGCTCCTTGTAGGCAGTTTCTCTGGTTCATGAAGCTTGCAGGGCAAGGGGTTGGCATTTGGGAAATACTGTTGGGTTTCCTGAAGAGCATGAAAAAGCTGTAAGTGATCTTCAGAGAGGACCTTCAGCCCAGATTCTTTTCTAAAACTAAAGATATAAAAGAAACTGAGGTGCATTTATTGTTCTAAGGTACACAGTTCCTACAATCATAGAGTGATAGGGCTCTATCAGAACTATGGGATAGTTTAGTTATCCCCTTTATGGTACAAAGCGAGAAACTAAAGCCCAGAGGTTGAGTGACCCAAGCACTGGTTGCTCAGTTAATTGGTTGCAAGACCAATGCTGGAGAAATAGAAACCAAAAGAACAGTAGAACAGATCAATGAAACTAGGAGCTGGTTCTTTGAAAGAATTAACAAGATTGATAAACCCCTGGCCAGACGTATCAAAAAGAAAAGAAAAATGACAGAAATCAATAAAATCATGAATGAAAGAGGAGAGATCACAACCAACATCAAAGAAATACAAACAATTATAGGAACATATTATGAGCAACTATATACCAGCAAATTAGATAATCTGGAAGAAATGGATGCATTCCTAGAGATGTATCAACTACCAAAACTGAACCAGGAAGAAATAGAAAACCTGAACAGACCTATAACCACTAAGGAAATTGAAGCAGTCATTAAAAATCTCCCAACAAACAAAAGTCCAGGGCCAGATGGCTTCCCAGGGGAATTCTACCAAACATTTCAAGAAGAATTAATACCTATTCTTCTGAAACTGTTCCAAAAAATAGAAATGGAAGGAAAACTTCAAAACTCCTTTTATGAGGCTACCATTACCTTGATCCCCAAACCAGACAAAGACCCCATCAAAAAGGAGAGTTACAGACCAATATCCTTGATGAACGTGGATGCAGAAATTCTCACCAAAATACTAGCCAATAGGATCCAACAGTACATTAAAAGGATTACTCACCACAACCACATGGGATTTATCCCTGGGCTGCAAGGTTGGTTCAACATCTGCAAATCAATCAATGTGATACAATACATTAATCAAAGAAAAAAGAACCATATGATCCTCTCAACAGATGCAGAAAAAGCATTTGACAAAATACAGCATCGTTTCTTGATCAAAACTCTTCAGAGTATAGGGATAGAGAGTACATACCTCAATATCATAAAAGCCATCAGTGAAAAACCCACAGCGAATATCATTCTCAATGGGGAAAAACTGAGAGCTTTGCCCTTAAGGTCAGGAACCCAACAGGGATGTCTACTATCACCACTGCTATTCAATATAGTATTAGAAGTCATAGCCACAGCAATCAGAGAACAAAAAGAAATCAAAGGCATCTGAATCAACAAAGAAGTCAAACTCTCACTCTTTGCAGATGATATGATACTTTATGTGGAAAATCCAAAAGACTCCACCCCAAAACTGCTAGAACTCATACAGGAATTCATTCAAGTGACAGGATATAAAATCAATGCACAGAAATCAGTGGCATTTCTATACACCAACAAAACAGAAGAAGGAGAAATTAAGCAGCCGATCCCATTTACAATTGCATCCCAAACCATAAGGTACCTAAGAATAAGTCTAACCAAAGAGGCAAAGAATCTGTACTCAGAAAACTATAAAATACTCATGAAAGAAATTGAGGAAGACACAAAGAAATGGAAAAATGTTCCATGCTCATGGATTGGAAGAACAAATATTGTGAAGATGTCAATGCTACCTAGAGCAATCTACACATTCAATGCAATCCCCATCCAAATACCCTCCACTTTTTTCAAAGTAATGGAACAAATAATCCTAAAATTTGCATGGAACCAGAAAAGACCCCAAATAGCCAGAGGAATGTTGAAAAAGCAAAGCTGGCGGCATCACAATTGCAGACTTCCAGCTCTATTACAAAACTGTCGTCATGAAGACAGTATGGTACTGGCACAAAAACAGACACATAGATCAATGGAACAGAATAGAGAGCCCAGAAATGGACCCTCAACTCTATGGTCAACTAATCTTTGACAAAGCTTGAAAGAATGTCCAATGGAAAAAAAACAGTCTCTCCAAAAAATGCTGTTGGGAAAATTGGACAGCCACATGCAAAGAATGAAACTGGACCATTTCCTTACACCACACACAAAAATAGACTCCAAATGGCTGAAAAGGCCTAAATGTGAGACAGGAGTCCATCAAAATCCTAAAGGAGAACACAGGCAGCAACCTCTTCGACCTCAGCCGCAGCAACTTCTTCCTAGAAACATCACCAAAGGCAAGGAAAGCAAGGGCAAAAATGAACTATTGGGACTTCATCAGGAAAGAAAGCTTTTGCACAGCAAAAAAACAATCAACAAAACCAAAGACAATCGACAGAATGGGAGAAGATATTTGCAAATGAGATATCAGATAAAGGGCTAGTATCCAAAATCTATAAAGAATTTATTAAACTCAACACCCAAAGAACAAATGATCCAATCAAGAAATGGGCAGAAGACATGAACAGACATTTTTCCAAAGAAGACATCCAAATGGCCAAAAGACACATGAAAAAGTGCTCAACATCGCTCAGCATCAGGGAAATCGAAATCAAAACCTCAATGAGATACCACCTCACACCAGTCAGAATGGCTAAAATTACAAGTCAGGAAACGACAGATGTTGGTGGGGATGCGGAGAAAGGGGAAGACTCTTACACTGTTGGTGCGAATGCAAGCTGGTGCACTCTTGAAAACAGTATGGAAGTTGCTCAAAAATTTGAAACTAGAGCTACCCTATGATCCAGCAATTGCACTACTGGGTATTTACCCTAAAGATACAAGTGTAGGGATCCAAAGGGGTACGTGCATCCCAATGTTTATAGCAGCAATGTCCACAATAGCCAAACTGTGGAAAGAGCCAAGATGTCTATTGACAGATGAATGGATAAGAAGATGTGGTATATATATATATATATATATATATATATATATATATATATATATACACACAATGGAATATTATGCTGCCATCAAAAGGAATGAAATCTTGCCATTTGCAACGACGTGGATGGAACTGCAGGCTGTTATGCTGAGCGAAATAAGTCAATCAGAGAAAGACATGTATCATATGACCTCACTGATATGAGAAATTCTTAATCTCAAGAAACAAACTGAGCATTGCTGGAGTGGTGGGGGGTGAGAGGGATGGGGTGGCTGGGTGATAGACATTGGGGAGGGTATGTGCTATGGTGAGCGCTGTGAATTGTGTTAGACTGTTGAATTACAGACCTGTACCTCTGAAACAAGTAATACATTATATGTTAAAAAAAAGAAGATAGCAGGAAGGGAAGAATGAAGGGGGGGAAATCGGAGGGGAAGATGAACCATGAGAAACTATGGACTCTGAGAAACAAATTGGGGGTTCTAGAGGAGATGGCAGTAGGGGGATGAGTTAGCCTGGTAATGGGTTGGGGGAGGGCACGTGCTGCATGGAGCACTGGGTGTTGTGCGCAATGAATCGTGGAACACTGCATCGAAGGCTAATGATGTAATGTATGGTGATTAATATAACATAATAAAAAAAAAGACCAATGCTGGAATCAGAGTCTTATAGTTTCTATCAAAGTAAATGCATTCCTGAATATAAAAATGAAAATTGCTATTATAATTGTCTAGATTTTATTTCCCCAAATTCACCATTTTATTCCATTCCTCCAATCTTCCATGAAAATCTTTGAAACTTTTCAATTAATTTGTTTGCCTCAAAAACCATGGTCTAAATATACTGAGTTATTTTATGCTGTTTTTATTTGTCAATCACTCTATAAATATTTACTATCCTCATGAGCCCAAAAGAGTTCAAAGAATTACTTTTCCAGGAAAGTTGAGGCAAAATGCAAGCACATATCCCAATAAATATGATGACAATAAAAATACATCTTTCTGGCTGTAGTATTCCAGCACATGCACTCACCCCAGCTCAGGAGCTAGATGTGCTGCTTAGGTTCTATTCCGAGTATCCCCAGTACCACCAGTGCTTAGCTCTGTGACCTTGGACAAGTTATTTAATCATTCTAACTACTAATTTCTACAAAATGTGTGCAATAATAGTCTTCCTTTAGAGTTGCATAGCAGTAATAATTAATGTTGTGTATAAAGCCCTTAGCATGATACCTAGAATAAAAGCATCCTACTAACAGTTCTTATTATTATTGAATTTATTTTACATTTTTCATTATTGAGATGTAATTGGTATCTCATAAAATTCATTATTTTGAAGTGTATAATTTAGTATTGTTTAGAATATTTCACAAAGTCTTGCAATCATCATCACTCTCTAATTCCAGAACATTTTCATCATCTGTAAAAAAGCTACCATACCCTTTAATAGTGGATTCCATTCTTCTGTTCCCCTAGCCTCTGGCACCTACTAATTTACCTTCTTTATTTATGGATTTACATATTCTAGACATTTCATATGAATGGAATTATACAATATGTAACTTTTTGTGTCTGGCTTCTTTCACTTAACATTATATGTTCAAGTGTCATCCATGTTGTACTATGTATCAGTACTTCTTTCCTTTCTATGGCCAAATAATATTCCATCCTATGGATATACCACATTTTGTTTATCCACTCATCAATTGATGGACATTTCAGTTGTTTGACTTTTTGGCATTATGAATAATGCTGCTATGAACATTCATGTACAAATTTTTGTGTGGATACATATTCTTAGTTCTCTTGAGTATACGCCTAGGAGTGGAAATACTAGGTCATATGCTAATTCTATGATTAAAGTTTTAAAGAACTGAAGAACTGTTTTTCAAAATGGGTGCACTGTCTTACATTTCTACCAATAATGTAGAGGATTATAATTTATTCAAATCCTGTTCAACACTTGTTATTATCTGTTCTTTTGATTATAGCCATTCTAGTGTATGTGAAGTGGTATCATATGATGGTTTTGATTTGCATTCCTTTAATGATTAATGATCTTGAACATCTTTTGATGTCCTTATTGGCCATTTGTATATCTTCTTTGGAAAGTTGTCTATTCAAAACTTTTGCCCATTTTAAATTGAGTTTATTTTTCTTTTTATGGTTGAGTTGTAAAAATTCCACACATTTTATTGGGTATTACTTTGCAAACACAAAGTTGCAGACACAAAGAAGAAAATATAGACAAATTCCTGCTTTTGTGAATTTATATTCTAATGCAGATATAGGTAACAAAATAAAAAAGGCAAACAAGTAAATTAGCAAGAAAAATATCTGAGAACAATAAGTGTTTTTAAAGGAAAGAAAATGGGGGATATAACAGTGACAGGCAGAGTGGGGACAATATAAGATGTGGTGGAAAGAGAAAGATACACTTCCAACTTTAGTTGAAACCTATAGCAATAGAACTAACCTATCATAGAAAGATAAGCTACTACTGAAAAGATGTACCAAGATTTCAGTAACATAAGCAAAAAAGGAAAACTGTACTCCAAAATAAAGTGTTACCCATAGTTGAAAATGGCCCTTTTAGCTTAGTCACATTGCTGATAGAAATTTTGATCAACTTGGCCCTAAATCTGCAATTATATGACAATATGTAATTTTTGCCCAAGATTCCTTTCACATGTCATCATGTAGGCAAAATTTGCCTTGATATATTTTAAACAAAAATGTTGTACCTCTTGAATTCAGGGCCCATACAGAGCTTTTTTCCAGTTTATTAGTAAATACATATTTATTAAGTATATAAAATTCAAGTCTAGTCCCCACCAGTTTACAGTAATGAGACCAAAGGGTAAGGAATAACTTTAACTTATCCTCTTTATTAAGAAAATAGATGGCATGGGAAAAAAATCAGGCATTCAAAAATGCTAGAGCTAAGTTCTATGCTCCTAATGTTGAAGTTTGAGATCATTTTCCAAAGCAAATCCATAAAATATGAGGTAACCGTATTTCCTATTTGCAAACAATGCATAAAACATAAAGTAACAAGCACAATATTCACATTTTAAAAATGCAATTTGGAATGTAGTGCTCCCTTTTTTGTTTTGGAGCCAGCTGCCAGAGGATATGAATAACAAGATCAGAAAAATCCAATAAAGCCTAAGTGTGCTTGTGGGTAATTTCCCCATCATTTTGGTGTAGTTCCACTAAAATGAAGCACAGATATCTGAAACCAGTGCACACATTTCACTAGAATTTAGCACACACACAAAAAAGACCCTCTGTTCAAAACTTCAATGTAATGCAGCTTGACCTATTTAACCAAGCATCAGCAACACCTTATTATGAAGGTTGGTGCTTTTACTAAATTGATTAAGAGCAGAAATTCAAAACTAGAAGTTAGCAAAAATGCCTCCAGAATAACTTATATATGGAAAGTAGTACCTATTATTGGTAGCTATTAGACATCAACTTTATAAATAGCCATTTATTGGCTACCTACCATGTACCTGATGCCATTTTTAGATGCTGGAACACAAAGATAACAAAAATAGACAAGGCCTCATCTTAGTAAGGCTACTACACTCTAGTGAAAAGCACAGATAATAAATAAATAAATAAATAGATAGATAGATAGATAGATAGATAGATAGATAGATAGATGATAGATGATAGATAAGCAAGAGAACTTTGGGATATAACAAATGCTAACAAAGAAGAGAGAATGGGGTTGTGTATAATGATAAGAAGGGTTAAATGGGGACAGGATTAAATAGGGTGATTAGCAAAGATCTCTGTAAGATTATAAAATGGGACTTGAGACTTGAAAAGCTAGGCTTAAATAAAATGTTTCATGTTGTATTTTTTGTATATCCTATGTGTGTGTTGTTTAACCTTCTTTGTTACAATTAAAGAAGGATTTCTAGTTTGTGTTGTTTTTCACTACTTTTCTAACCTCATTTTTATTACTTTGCATATTTATAAAGGTTTGAATCAATTACTTTTTTGGGAGAATATTAGCATATTAAAATAATTTCTGCATTTGTAGGTCTAATATTTTACAAAAAGTAACTCTATTATAACCGATATTGTCCTGCTCCAGTATTAAAGGATTTGCTTGCTTACTTTCTATATCAGTTAGCTATCACCATAATAATGCCATGTAACAAAATCCCCAAGTTCAGTGTTTAAAACAGTTATTTATTCTAGTTATGTATCTGTGGGATAGGCTGATCAAGGATTGACTTTGGGTTTGGCTGAAAGCTGCAGAGTGGAGTTTCCCATTTTCCTTAAACTAGTAGTTACCTGAGGGAGGATCTTTTCATGTAGAAATGTAGAATTGTGAGAGACCAACCCCAACCATGAAGCACATGTTAAGCATACGTACTAACATCCCATTGAGCAAAGAAAGTCACATAGCCAAGCCCAAATCAAGTGGTGGGAGCTACACCCTCCCCATGATGTGGCCTGAGGAAGTCTCATTGCCAAGCCCCACATCAACGGAGCACAGAAGTAACCCCTCCCTTGCAGTTAAAAGGAAGGAAGTAAATTACCACACAACAGCCTAGTCTACTACACATTTCATCCAGCAACTGAATATTTGAGCATCTGGTATATTTAAAATATTGTGTCATGTGCTGTGGGATATACAAAAATTAAATAGAAGCACAGGTTATGTAGAAAGAAACTCATTTAGGTGTGCTTATTTCAGTCAGTGACACAAGGTAGCAATTCTCAAGTGTATTTTCAAAGAATCACGTAAAAGACCTTGGACATTCAGAGAAGGATGATATTACATATGTTCCTCATCTTACATTGTCTTTTCAATATAGAAGATCTTAGGTTGAAAAAAATGTACACCTACTCACTATTTCTACACATAAACACACAGACAGACTCAGTATATATGAAACATTGTGTTGAATGTTGAACATATACATAATCTTCCATCTTTATAGAAGATGCTGTCAGTATCCTTTCCATTTCTCCTTGCCACTTACCTTCCTGTAATAACCAATGGCTTTGCACTGCAAGAACCTGCAGCCCTCTGTGTAAAGTCTTTGTCTTCTCTGAGGTGCATGTGTGTCCTATGCATGGGATTGGCTAGATGAGCCATGGAGTTAAAGCCCTGGTAGCTGCCCTCAACTAGGGATGGACCAGACTTGATGGGAAAACCTCAACTCCTTGCCCCCTGGCTCATTAAGTGTTCTCCAGCAGGATGGAGCCCCCGGCACCCACAGTAGTACCTGGTTTAACACACCATCTGTTGGCTCCCTTCCCCTCCCTGCCTCACTTCCTTGGTCCTTATCAGTGTGCTTCATGGGATCACCTCCCTAATAAATTATCACTGTACTTGGATCCTTGTTTTACGGTCTGCTTCTGGGGAATCCAAACTAAGATCATGACATAAACTGAAATAACTCGATTTGAAGCAGAAACGTTAGACCAAAACCAAAAAGCCTTGAGGCCATCAGTGTTAGACTTGGTATCTGACTTGGAGCTTTTAATCTGTGCTGAGTTTCTGTATAAAAAAACAGCAGTTTCCATCTCTACAGAACACATTATATGCTTTATCAAGCAACGCAACTCAAGTTAAATTTGCATCACCAAGAAAGATTATACACATCCAGCTGAAGGAATTGGGGATTAGTTCTTATGTAAACAGTTCATTCTTCATGAGGACCTGATAAAAACCAGAACCATGCATCCAGAAGCTGGTCATTTCTTCCTAACCACTATTAATTCTACCAACACTTAGTGATAATATACTACATGAACGTTTCTATTCTACTTTTTGAGATTAAATATTAGATTTAGGCCTGGTGCCTCCTGCCCTCTAAGTATTTATAATCCAGTTAAGAGTCAAGGATGGAAGAAGATAATGAAAATTAAACTATAATATAAATTATGGCAAATGCCATAATCAAGGAATAAGTAAACTATTCTCTGTATGCACCCAAACCCGATCTGAAGTGAGACTTGCTAACAAGATAATCTCAGATAAACATTAAAATATAGGTTGGAATAGGTTTTTTAAAAGAAAGACAAGCCACTGCTGAAAATATAACATATAGTTTAAGATAAACGAATATGTAGTTTAATATGTATTTTTGTTTTTTAGCAAAAGACTTTTTTTTTTTTTTTTTTTTTTTTTTTACAAATGGTGTGGCATTGGACCCAACTTTGTGAAATCTGGATCAGGCAACATTTTGTCAGGAAAACAGAATTGTTTTTATAATATTTTATAATAATTTACTCAGGGTCAGGGAATTGGTTGCACAGGTACTGGAGGACAAAGGGGCCAAAGAGGAAAGTGGTGTCCCACCTGGGAGCAGGAGACCTGCAGCATGCCTTGGCCTCAGAGAGTTAGGGGATGCTGGCCTTTAGGCTTGTTGCTAGCAGGAGCCAGAGATAAGAGACACCCTCCTTTCCTCCTTCCCATGTTCCAAACTCTCACCAAGTCTCCCATTGGCTGAACCCCGTAGTAAAGTGCAGCAGTGGGAGCCTGAGAAACACAGCAGGTGAGGGACAGCCGCGCTGTCATGGGAACTGAGTCAGGGCACAGGTAAGGAGAGGACTGGAGGGTAGCCCAGCCTAAGACTGGCACGGGAACTAAATTTCACATCTAGGTTCTCAGGGCCTTTCTCAGCAAATAGAAAATAATACCCACTCCTCTCTTGAGAAAGAAATTATATATATATAATATATATATGTATGTGTATATATGTGTGTGTATGTATGTGTGTGTATGTGTGTATGTGTGTGTATGTGTGTATGTGTGTATGCATACATATACATATTGTGTGTCTATATAGGTACATACGTGTGCATGTGTGTATGCATATATATTGTGTTATCGTGTGCACATACACACACACAGCCTGAAATCCTGAGATTGGCATATTAACATCCATGAGCGAAAGTTGAGAAATAACTGTTACTTGCAATTCACACTGTAGCTTATCAGCAAGCGAAACTAACGCTTCATCTTTCTCAAAAACATTTTAAAAATACATGTAAGCACTTCCACATCTTTATGTCTTGGTGTTTAGATCCAGTTTATATTTTGAATAGAAGTTGTGCTACCCTTCCTGGAAGGTGCCTTGTTCTATCTCAATCCATTCTCTTGGGCTTTTTCTTTCGCTAGTTAATTGCCTGTCAAACCGATGCAGAATTTAGCCGCTCCTCCCATTCCCCTGCACACACTGAAATATTTGTTTTTCTTCACTTACAGTAACAATGCAAGAAGGTTAGGAGTGGTAGAGATGTTCAAAAGAAACCGTTGTTTAAAGGAGGATCCAGAAACAGAAAGTCGGTCACCAGAAATTGCTAAGTACCTTTACATGCTCAGCACTAGCTTTGTGCTTATGTGGGCTCTAAGATACTTCGTGTCATCAAAGTTGTTATAATCTCACCTCCTCCCCTCCCTCCCTCCCTTCCTTCCTCTTTGTCACTCACATTACAGGTGAGTGAGTACTTCTAAAGTGATACAAGATGGATGATTTCATACAGAATCAGGTTTTTACCTCCCTCACCCCAGGAAAAGCAGGGAAGTTCATGAACAAGCACCAGCTCAATCAGAGATAATTACCTGGTCAAAAAGAAAAAAAAAAGTTACATTTTTCATAATGATAGCCACAAAAAAAGAAAAGGGAGAGAAATGTATTTTTAATGTGATATAGCTGTCTCTGAAATTTATTAAAATCAAGGTCCAATTTGACCTTGAAATGAGCCTGTCAACATTTCTTTTTCATCTTCTCAGCTTTTCTAGCTATTGCTGTTTGAGAACCTTTCTGGAACAAAGCTTTTATGTTTCATTCTAGGGCTGCAGCATCTGACTCTCTTTGTCATCAGTTTACAAAGAAGTGTACTATATATTCAGATTCTAATTGCTGAACATTCTACTTGCACAATGTGATTAAGAACCTTCAATGACGTCTCAAAATAAACTGAATTTTTCATCTCAATCTCTCTCTTGATAAGTCAACAAACACCAAGCAGACATTTTAGACTCTGGGCCTGGATATGTAACCTTATTTTAATTTTATCAAGATCAGGATGTATTTTATTTTACAGGTCATTTTTCAAAAAGAAATCATCCATTTTGCATCACTTTATAAGTACATACTCACTTGTAGCATGAGTGACAGTGGGTAAGAATGGAATGCCAATTCAGAGCCACGGAGGAGGATATTTGATTAGGCTCACTAACTTGCTATGTAATTCCTTCCCATCTGCCAGTCTGAGAGTGACCATCATTCATATCTTCATCCTAGCAAAATTGCAAATGACTACTTGGAAGAGACCTTCAGGAAAGTTCTTGAATGAGCAATATTAAATATTAAATCTGTAAGTACAACCTACTAGTATACTTGATTTAATTTTGACTCCTTCTTTTGCTCAGTGTGGTGATTAAGAGCACAGGCTCTGGAACCAGGTTGTTCCTATGTGAATCCACTACACCAGTTACCAATATGGCAGCTTGAGTAAGTTCTTTAACTTCTTTTTGCCTCCATTTTCCTCATTTAAAGCACTGGTAATAGTAATATTTATGTTGTAGTATTGTTGTTTGGAATAAACATGGTAATACATGTAAAGGACACAGAGGAGTATGTGGCTTTTAATAAGCACTCAATAAATGCTAGTTTATTTTTTTCTAGCCATTAATTACCCCCATTCTACCTCACCCTTGGGTTGAACATCATTTACATGATTTTCTAATGACTATTTCCAAAGCATGTTATCATGCAAAATAGATCAAATGAGCTCTATTTAATGATTTAATTAATTAATCATTTAGGCTGTATTTAAATTAAGTCCTAGACATTTTTATCTAAGATATATTAATTTGCTTGGCCTATTTCCTAGGCTCTTGTGAATAAAGGATGCTTGAATGAAATACACCCTTTATTCTTGTCCCAAATTATCCCAGTGAGAGGCTCTTTGAAATGGCATCCCTGTCAGGAAATTCAAATAATTTTGAAAACAAACAAACAAACAAGCAAAACCCAGACTATTTGGCTGTATTCTACATGATAATTAAATGGAGCTTGAGAAACCTTATATTGAGTTAGGGTGCTTTAGCACCTTTTGACTTCTTTAATGTCCATCTGAGATTTCAGCAGCTCTTGTTCAGATTGAAATGTAGTTTTCAAACCCTGGAGAATCTAACCAAAATGAGTGAAAGTAGAAGAGGAACAATGAATTATTATGCTTTGTGGGTTGTAGGTGTGGATTTTCTTTTCCTTTCCATTTTTTTTTCCTTTTTGGTAGTGAATTCAAAACATTTATGATTTGCCAAGATTATGTTTTTTTGGAACTGGAGAAATAACACAATGTAACAAAAATAACATTCTAATCCACTGACTGTCCTCCATGATGGCATTTTGGGAAGCAAAAAGAGGGACTTCTTTCTGATTCACTCCAATTTTTTTTAAGAATCAAAGGGAAATTCGAATACCTTTAATTTCCTGGGCTTTGTCTTTTGACTCTCATCTTATTGCATACAACAGCTAAAAATTTAATAAGCCTGCTGAAAAGCATTTTTTTCCTTAAAGATTTATCTTAAGGCAGATATTGAGAGGGCTATTTCTATTTCTTTGTTTTGGAAATGAAAGATGTGAATGTAAGCTACAACAAGTGGAAGTCAGAATTGATTTTGACTATGCAACCTACCTCTTTAGCATAACGGTCTGGGTGTTGAAAAAAAAAACAACAATGGATCACACCGTTGTTCTCTTTTACCTCCTATGGAATTATCCTCTAGGAGGTAAATGCTGCTTATTTGTAATGAGGAATATATGGGAAAACTGGACAAGAAGAGCACATATAACTCTTGAGGAATCCCCAGAGGAGCTGAACACCATGGTCCCTCTTGTTTATTATCTAAGTTCCCCACAAAGAATGCCAAGATGGTCCCCTGATTTATGGAGTCTGCTGGGAGGATAGATTCATAAATATTTTTAGCAAGTGTTGAGTGACTATATTTTAGGATTACTCTTCTTGATTTGGGATGTCACCTTGCATTTTAAAATGATGCTTTATTTTTCATTGAGATATTCCTTTCTGCAGGTTCAGGCCCCATTTACACTGTGTGTAATATGCCAGAACAAACAGATAAATCATCCCCAGCCAGAGCAATGTAATGCTAGGTTACTGTAATTTTGCCCTGAGTGCTGAAATCCTGGCACTTTCAGGGTTGTTACCCTATAATGTTATTTCAGTGAAGAAATAATAGCACTTTCCTCTATCTCTTAAAAATATCTTCTGGCATTTTCCAGGGCACTAATCATAAAATCTGTGTTTAATAAAAGGAGAAATGGGAAATAATAAGAAATGAATTAGGTTTCAAACAGCACTGAAGGGAACTATGTGAATGCACAGTGTGTTGAGAGGTAAATGTTTTGGATTTTTGACATGTTAAAATTAAGACTCTAAATAAGGTATTTTTCTACTCTTTGGGGATAGAAAATGTTGAATAAAGGTGAGTGAGATGTATTCCATTTCTTTTTATATTTTAGTGCTTTTTCACATAGTTATTTTCCCTAAATTATGCACCTGAAAATACAAATACAAATGTGTCTTCGATAGTTAAAATGGAACTCTGATGGTCTGAAAATAGCCTGAACGGTCATAAGGAGGGTTTAATTTACATTTACCGAGGAAAATTATTCAAGTATCACAGTTTTCAAGGCTTGAATTTCTATATACTTGATGTAAAGGCAGATTACTAACAATAAAGATAAAATGAGATAATTAGGGCATCTGGGTGACTCAGTCAATTAAGCATCTGACTCTTGATTTCAGCTCAGGTCATGATCTCAGGGTTGTGGGACTGAGCCCCATGTCAGGCTCTGGGATGAACGTGAAGCCTGCTTAAGATTCTCTCTCCTGCCCTTTCCACCCTCTCTCTCTCTCTCTCTAAAAAACAAAAACAAAAACAAAAAAACAAAAAATGGGATAATTAGTGCTCCTTTCAAATACACACCATTGAGAAACTCTAGTTTATAGGAACAGGGGACATTAATTTTAAAAGAGAAAAGTTGATAATAATCTAAATCTAAATAAATAAATTGAAATCTGATAATCTAAATAATCTAAATTGAAACATGAATTGAATTATATTTCCATAATGATACTATACAGCAGTTGAAATGAGTAAGTTAGATCAACATATAACTATGCAGATAAATCTTAAAAACACAACTTTAAGTGCTAAATAAAATTGCAATGTGATAGCAGGTACAAGAATTTTAAAAACACCATGTAATGTTATTTATGGATATTCACATATATGTAATAAAATATGGAAACCTGGCTGAGAGAGACACACCAACTTCATCCTCTTGACAATCTTTGAAGAGGGGCTCCTGGGTGGCTCAGTTGTTAAGTGTCTGCCTTTGGCTCAGGTCATGATCCCAGTGTTCTGGGATTGAACCCCACATGGGGCTCCCTGCTCAGCAGGAAGCCTGCTTCTCCCTCTCCCGCTCCCCCTGCTTGTGTTCCCTCTCTCACTGTGTGTCTCTCTGTCAAATAAATAAATAAAATCTTTAAAAAAATAAAATAAAATAAAAAATAGGGAAAGATCAGTGAATGTGGCGAAACCTATTTTAGATGAAGCTGGAGGGAACATGGCTGTTGGCTTGTGTCATTCCCTTACTTTCATTGTATGTTTGAATTATACTGTTTGAGGAGAAAGTCTTATCTCTGGCCTGAAGATCTTACAGTCTACTGTGAAGAAGGTAGGAGGTTTTGTGGACATGAATGGCGTGTTCAGTATTAGATGTTCAGTAATATGTGTAAAGGCCCTCAAAGTGATAGTCATAACCTGAGGGAGCCAGGGAAGTCTTTGCATTCCATGAATTCTGTATCTAGTTGCTGGAACTGGAACGTCCCCTATGAAATGCAATGGCTCTCAATCTGGGGCCACTGGGGTGAGGCATCATTCTGCTCATAAATGATTATAGTGCACACGTTCAGGTGAGATCTTCATACAGAAGAGCAAGGGATGCCAAGAAAAGCTACCTACGAATATTATGAGGATGTCAGTCTTGAACCAACACACAGAAGGTGGCAGAAGCAAGACAAAACATAATTGCCCTGCTAACCACAGTTTTCATTTCCTTTTTTTACATGGACTGGCTTCACTGAACTAATTTGATCTGTAACCCAGACATCTGCCAGTCATTTGAAGGGACTCCCTGTCTGAGGAACACTACTTAAAAATGGCCATTTAAAGTTGAAAGTCATACACATGTGGATGGCTATTTAGAAATGAGAAATTGCATAGAACACCAGAATGTTAGTGTTAGAATTCATAGTTCAATTAAGTCACTCTTCGTCCAGGTAAGGAAATTGAGGCCCCAGAGTGATTCTGTGACTTACCAGACATCCACAGAGGAAGAACAAAGTGTAGGACCCAGATGATTTACTTACGAGCTGAGTGACCTGCACACTACTGCAAGAAATCATTCCATTACAAAACTTCAAGGATGATTGTTTGGGATTCTCTTTTATTCTAAGCTCAAAAAAAAAAAAATCTGTTGAAAATCCCACAGGAGCTGAAATTGGTGAAGACACTAGCTCTTTAATTATGATGTGCAGGGAGCTGCTTTTACTTTTCGCTTATCTCTGAAGTTGGATTGCCCAGTACATCTGAATGTTCCCTGACAGGTCCCTGTGATTTATATCAGCTCACAAAATTAAAAAAATGCAGACTTGTAGCTCTAATTTGCCAGAATCCTTAAGATCTCTTTTATCATGCCCTGCTGCCTGGATAGAAAGCAGCATTCTCTTTAGTGGCAATCTGCTCTAATCATTTTTTATTCAGGTAGCAGGCAGGGTTCAGGCAAAACATGAAAGAGAGTGATTGGAGCACAATGTCTTCAGATGGCTTAAACCGCATCACTCAGGCAATTTTGATCCTTTTTTATTTAGCCACATTTAAACAGGTTTCTTTTACAGCTCAGGAGACCAAACCACTGCACAGGATATAAATAAGGTACATCAGAAAAGAGCATGGCATTTGGAGTCTGAAGTTCCTCCCTTCTAGATGTGTGTGACCTTGGGTTTCTAAATCTCTCTGAGTCCTCATTTCCTCATGTACGAAAAAGGGAATAAAAAAATGCACTCATCATTGGATTATTCTGAAGGGAAAATAAGCTTTGAGAATTGTAAAAGTGCTTCATATGTTTTCAAGTGTTACACAAGTGTGTCCTATACCCATTTTCTGTGTGAGTTTTTAAAATGTGCCATCTTGTCTAGAAATCAGTTAAAAACAAGACACACTAAAATTCTCCCAGTAAATGTCTAATTGCTCATGTCCTCTCTGAGTTATTAAAAAAAAAATAAATTCAGGGGGTACCTGGGTGGCTCAGTCAGTGAAGCGTCTGACTCTTTGTCTCAGCTCAGGTCTTGATCTCAGGGTTGTGAGTTTGAGCTCCGTGTTGGGTGTGGAGCCTACTTAAAAAAATTAAAAATTGAAAAAAAAATTCAGATTCTGGTTAGTTTTCTTTTTTTTCATTTTAAGATTTTATTTATTTGACAGAGAGAGAGACACAGTGAGAGAGGGAACACAAGCAGGGGGAGTGGGAGAGGGAGAAGCAGGCTTCCCGCGGAGCAGGGAGCCCAATTCAGGGCTCGATCCCAGGACCCTGTGATCATGACCTGAGCCGAAGGCAGATGCTTAACAACTGAGCCACCCAGGCACCCTTCTGGTTAGTTTTCTTAATAGTATTCTGTGCTGTGCTATTCTGAAAGGTAAACATAGGACAAATTGTATAAAAAGCAATGGTCTTATTTACTACCAGTTTCTGGAAAGGAGAGAGAAATTGTTCCTTTGCTGCAAAGCTACAGCAATTTATTTTACTTTATGAGAAAAAAAAATCAATGAAAGAAGAAGACAGCTACTGGGGCCACCAGAAAGAAATTCAAAATGGTAGTTGGTTTGGCAATCTTTGCTGGTTTAGAGAAAGCCTCCATCTTTTTGATGATCCTGTGGGTGTGGGACCCTAGGACAAACTCCATGTGACAGCATAAATTCTTTCACTCAGCCAGTTGCCTTTTCTTTGTATTTGGTTCAACTTGCAAATAGTAAGGTGGGCTTTAATGAGTGAGTTACCTGTGTTGTAACTGTCACCTACAATTGCCCACTCAGGTGAACTCCAAGTTGCCTGGTCTGGCCACCAGGAAAGTTCAATGTATTTTCATCCCATTGGAATATTTTTGTGTGCCCCTCACCAAGGGTAAGATCCTCATGATGGAAACCACAATTGCATATTGTCTCATCATCTTTAGGGAAGTAGTGCCTGGATCAGAGATAATTGTATAAACTACTACTGGATTAATATTGCTTTGCCAGTTGGGATATATGGGGCAACCAATCATAAGTCCAACTTAACCCTCAAGCATCTTACTATTGCCATTTCTTCCCTAATGCCTAAAATTCCTGTGGGTTCATTGAGAAAATGTTTATAAGAACTACAAACTTAGTACTAGATAGAGTGCTAATGCTAAATATAGAAAGGTAATATTCATTCCTGTGTGATATAAGGTTTCTCTCTTAAAAGTCTTCTTAATGGTACATGTACATGTTAATGGCTGAGGGCATTAGACCCTGTAGAAATAATACATCATTTGGGTCACAAGGATTGGTTTGATGTGGCCATATTCTTGTCCTCCCTTTCTTCACTGGAGTAAAGGAGAGGGAATGGAAGAGAGGATATTAATCACTGAACCATTAATGTGGACACTGGGGGGGGCGCATTTTGTAGCTGGAGAACATTATGAAGGCTCTGAGGCCACCAAAGTAGACTGAAGGGTGGGTTACAGAAGAGATAAAGCTCATGCTTCCTTGTTTCAGGATCCTGTCCTGAGCTGACCACACAGCAGACTATAAATTGGAAGTGAATTCAAACAGCATCAAAGTCCCCACCATGTAGACCCTTGACTGAGACATGCTGAGGTGGCTATAGCCTTGTTTCTGAAAGTGTAGGCCCTGGACCAGTAGCATTATCATCATCTGGGAGCTTGTTAGAAATGCAGAGTCTCAAACCCACCAGACTTCCTGAATCACAGCCTGTATTGCAATAAGATTCTCACATCATTCTTTTGCTCTCAAGTTTTTATAAAAAGGATGGGCTAGTGAATTTAATAGCAGGGAAATGCATATAGAGAGTGTATTGTAATTCTTCTCAAGCTATCTTAAGGCTAGATCAAATTGGGCATTCTTTAATATCTCTTTTTAACAAGCTCTTAAAAAAGCACAAGAGCCACTTCATCAAGTACAGTGGAGAAGAAAGAAACAAGGACGGAGTCCAAATAGTTTTCACTCTACCACATGGTCTTCCACATGGTCCTAAGATGGCATATTCTAGTGGTCTGGACATTGTCTACTCAGGATAAAGAGGGCCTGTGTTAGAGGTGACAGTGACAATGGATGATGACTTTGGTCTTCAGGGCTTTCTAAGGAGCTTCCTGATTGGGGGATGTTGGAGGAGCAGGTTTTGATTGCAAGGCGTCTTCTAAAGGGAGGGCAATGTATAGTAATCACAGCAGGTCTGTTTCATCCCTGCCTTAGTCCCCTCCTCTCATTCCCAAGCATCTTGGTCTGCCAGCCACTGGTCTGCCTCCTCCAGTGTTTTCACATCAGGTGTGAGATTTTGTCATTGAGCTAAGGAAACCCCATGCAGTATTTGTTAGTATTTAACTATTATTAAATGCCAATAAGAAAAATCACATATCTAATTATAATAATAAAAGTGCTTTCTCTTGCTTGGTGAGATATCATGAAGAAAACACAACAAATTTGAATATTCAATAAGTCTGCTTACGAGGAGCAAATCATCCACACCTTGGTTACTCAAAAAAGTATATATTAAATCAAAACATAATTAAAGGAATGTATGTTCCTCTTTGTTCAAAAGTAAGAAATTCCAAACAATATCCTATAGGAAATTTTCCCTAAACATGGTCACATTTGCTAACACAAAGCCCACTCTTGTCAGGCTGATGAGAAACTATTAAGCACTGGCCTTGAGAATTCAAAAGCAAACAACAAAAAAAAACCCTATAATGCTGTTGGATTTATACAAATAAATATGTTGCATATATTAGTTTGAATAATAGGTTGATTTCACATGACTCAACCTAATGAAGATGGAATCAATATTAAGTCAGGATCCCACTGTGGATTGAGAATTTTGAGTACATTTATTAAACTTTATAAAGCACCTAATAGTGACAGGGATTGAACTAAATGTTGATACTCAGACTTGAGTAAATTCTGGTCTCTGTGAATACATGCTTATCAATCATGGTATTTCAAAATCAGTTGTCCCTTACTATATGAACTCCTATTAAAAAATTCCCACTTTGGTGCCTTTCCAAAGCTCATGATTGGCAGATCAGTGTTTGGAAAAATTCAAGACCACTGTGTGTATTTCAGGTCATCAATGACATGGACATACCAGTCCTAATGAAACTCAACCAGTAATCTGAGGTGGCTTGAAGCCCTAAAGAGAATGAATATACAAATAGACCAGGCCAAATTATATATGACAACAGAACTCTGACTTCCAACCTCTGCAGCAACTAGTTATGGAAGCCAAACCAGTCTCTGTAGCAGTCACCCTGAAACAATCCTGATCAATCACTGCTAGCTTCCTTGTTTTTGGTCCCTGCTTTCAACTCAGAACCAACAAGAATAAGCCAGATATGCTCCCTAAACCAATCACAAAAGATGCCCTCTTCTAGTTAGCCTGACGCCAACTTCCCCACACCAATAGCCTCCAATCACGGCACACCTGAAGCCTTCCCTTTGTACCTCCCTTGCCTGCATTTGAGTCTCTGCTGAACATAAGGATGAGGTCTGACCCTCTTGCTAAAGCAAGTTCTGAATAAATAGGCTGTATTCATTCTCTTTGGATGGTCTTTTAGTTCCACATTCCACAACCCCCTCATCATCATCCAATCTGTGGGCCTCCAAGTCTTGATGGGAAAGTTATTCTCTCTCCTCAATGAAGAGTATAATGAAAGACCAGATACTTCTTCTCTCAATACACAAGCTGATCCAGGCTTTTCACTGACTTGAACTTTTATTAGTTCCCCTTCAGGGTAGTTTCCATCAATTCTTTCCAGATTGGAACCCTCCATATCCACTGTGTGGCTGCTCTAGTTGGTGGAGCTCCCAGGAATGAGCAGTGTCAGTTTTTCTTTCACCTTGTAACCTTGATGAACCCATGTGTACTCATAAAGTGTTGTGTATATTGCCTGGTCATATAGTAGTTACTATTATTAGTGTGATCCTCATATCATCCTCATATCATCCACATAATCAATATCACCCACATATAAAATATATATATACACACACACACTATATATAAAGAAGTCAAAATTAATATTTTATATATTTATATAATATTTTATATATATAAAGCAGTCAAAAATTAATTTTAAGGCTTCTGCTGGGCTTACTATATTTTTCTTTTTTTAAGTTTGTTTGTTTATTTGTTTATTTCCTCTCTACATGCAACATGAGGCTCGAACTCACAACCCCAAGATGAAGAGTTGCATGCTCTTCTGACTGAGCCAGCCAGGTACCCCTCTTTATCTTTATTTTGAAGCAATATTTTATTTATGTATTTCCATGGGTTTTACCCAGTCTTGCAAATATCTATTTCCCTACTGCTTTAGGCCAAATAAAAGTGAATTCTTAGCAACAGGTAATGTTGATTAGCCTCTGGATTGCAATAAAATGTAAGAAGTATCCCAAAGTACTTACAAAAGATAGAAATATTATGATTACAAATAAACTTTGTAACAGAAAACATTAAAATCTCCACCCTGGAGTCATTTTATCTCCTTTATATTAAGTACCTCACTACTAAGTAAAATAGAGCTGAGGGCCATTTAGGGTTATTTATCTCAGACTTGATAAATCTCTTAAGAACGAACTTGGAGTTTGAACTACTCTATGTCAACCCTAACCACACCACATGATTTAACTCTGTTAAACGTGAGAAGGGAGTCACCTCAGGAGTACCCTCAGCTCAGAGGAAAGCACAGAGGCTGCTAATCACAGGCTTTAAAATCAGACTAATTTGCCTAATTGGTGACATTTATAGGAAGTCCCACATTTGTGTTTATTCATTTGTTCATGTATCTAAATTTTATTCTTTACTAGGCACCATGCTAAATGCTCAGAATATAGTATTTAACAAGACCTGATCCTTGTCCTCAGTGTGCTCAGGGCCTATTTAAGTACACAGAGAAGAGGAGACAAAAGTGTAATGTGTCTTCCCTCCTCTCTCTCTCATTTCCCCAAATGAAAATTCTTGCTTACCAGCCACCTTTACGTCTCGTAGTAAAGCAAAAGCAAAAGAAATTCAAATAATGTAAAAATGCTGTGTTGATTATCACAATAAAGATCCATATTGTAGATGAAGGGAGAGGGAAGAAAAACCAGCTGGGCTAGGTTTGGGAGAGAGTTTTGGGGAAGGGAGAGAGAGAGAGAGAGAGAGAGAGAGAGAGAGAGACAGCAAAGACACTAACTTGGATTTGCTTTTGTTGTTCCTGGTTTTTTTCAGCATCTCTCAGGCATGAAAAGTGTATAGAAAAATAAGAGATATAGCTACAGAAAATATTTTAAAAGATTTTTACTTTAAATGCACCCACTGGTACCCCTAATATTTCTGAAAGAGAGTTATGTTTTAAGTGGCTCTCAACAGTTTTGTTTAAGTAATATTACTCAGAAACTGGGCCATATGGAACCCCAATTCTATTCCAGTTAAGGAAGTAAGTGAGGAGTTACAATCCAGGGATATAAGTGCTCTGATAAGGGAGATATAAGGTGTTGTAGCATAAGATAGGGAAGGCATATACTGCATCAAGGAAGGATTCTCAGAGGAATCATATCTAAGCTGAGACGGGAAGCATGAGATATCCAGACAAACCCAGACGTGGTAGGGGATCAGGCAATAGAATCAGAGCAGTAGGATTGCAAAGAATTCACCATTATTCATAATGACTGGAATAGAGTGTGTATGGGAATGAAGGGAAAAATAACCTTGGGAAGGGCCTTTTCTTTAGATATTCTCTGATGAGGTATGGAATATAACCTGGGGTTTCCTTTAACAAGCTCTCTTTCTGCCCTTGTAATATACATCTTTTCAGTGAGATTGCAATTGAACTATCTTGAGTGATGAGTCATTTACTTTGCCTGGTTTTTAATCTATAGGGCCCAGGGCTATATTGTCCAAAGAATAGGCTCAGCAGATAATCAAACAAACTAGTTAACTAGTTATCATTTATTATATCTACTATGTATCAGACCCTGCACATATATCATCTTTAATCCTTATCATAACCCTAAAAAGTAAGGTTTTATTTGTCCTACTCAAGGGATGAAAATACCAAGGCTCAGAATCCATTAATTTGCACAAGATCACACATCAAAGTGGAGAAATAAGCTACACTGTTCTTCACTTCAGTAGACTGCTTTTAACTGCTATAAACACTTGTGGTCTTCATTTAGTTATGGGGTCCACTACCAATGCTACCCCTTCTCCCCACAGTCCGCATAGCAAGACTTCCTCAGGCTCACCCAGCCCTTTGTGCCTTGCCACTGGACTTGTTCAATAACTTCTTAGCATCATTTAGTAAGAGTAAGGATCTTAGGAGTTAGACTCCCACTCACAAATTCTGTGACTTTGGAAATATTACCTTAATCTCCCTATACGACTCTGATCTTCATCTGTAAGATAGGGATTGACTGGCTACCTATTTCATGGGCTGTAATTAGAATTATGTGAGCTTATGTAGGAGAAGAGAAGATTTAACACTTGACATAGAGTCAGCCAGCAATATGTTTTCAGTTCCCTTTGTGGACTTTCTCAACCACAACCTTACTCTAAACTTTCTCAAACTCAGCCTACTTTTTGTCTTCTTTTACAGAAACTTTGCCCCCATTATCACATCCACACAGTTTACCATTGGAAATGGCCATGGATTCTTAAATTAACAAAATGCCAGCTGATTAACCCTATTGGCACATGTATCATATGTATGTGACTATGCACCATCATAATGTGACATTTAAATGAAATACTCAAGATTTCCTTCTCTCTTCCTTTCCACATGGAAACAAACTCCTTTGTTCTCTCAAGACCCTTGTGGTAGAAATAATCAAAAGATTTACCCCCTACAGAAAGTACCTTTATGCTGACATTTAGAATTCATGTTACTTTATACAGGAAGTGAGTACAACTGTACTAGAGACTCCAATCAGCCCTGAGTCTGCATTATCTCCTCTTTCACCGAGTTAATTATCAAAGGGCCAGTAAAAGAAGGAAGTGCACATAAAGGGAACATTGTGCCTTTAAGAATTCTCTCCCTGCCAGTGCCTTTCAGGCAATGCTTCTGATCTTAAGAATGCATTGTCTCAGAAGGATGTAGGATGCAGAGGTAAATGTCACATAAATAATATGTGAATTGTCTCTTGGTATCCTGAGCACCAAGCTCAGACTCCAGGCATTTCTCACTCATGATGCTCCAGAGAAACTTCCAAATGTAGCAGAGCCATGTTGCAAAATGAATTGAGGACTCTCTCTTTTCCTGCTGACTGAGCTCTTTCAGTCCATGACAAGACCAAATGGAAGGTAGCTTTTGGGACTGAGGGTTGGTGCAGAATTGTGATATAACCAGCCAACAAGACTCAGGAACAGTGTATCAGGTATTTTTGTCCTGGGCAAAACCACCCATGGGAAACACAGACACACCTACACACACACACCTGGGGACACCACTATTCAAGAAGTAGAATGAAAAGTTAAGTTTTTGAAAAAAATAAGATTTATATAAAGCTTCTGGTCATTTTCCCTGGAAGCAGACCCTGAGATGGGAATTCCACTGCATGTGATTTATTGAGGGCAGACTCTCAGGAGAAGAGTCAGAGAAACAGAGGAGGCAGAGGGAAAAGCTAAGCAAGCGTATTGTCTTCTTTGGAGGTTAACCTTGGCCTGATCACACAGAGAGCCCCAGATCATGAATTTAAACCTCAGAGTTGGTCCCACCTTGAGGCAAGGGGCTGGAGGCTTTGGATCCTTGCAGATCACTCCAAGGGTGGTGATATAGAATCTCCCTAGTGAGACAGCTCCTTTATGGCAGAGAGCAGTCTCCAAAGAACTGTGCAGCCTGAAGCTCATTAACAGCAAACACTCTGCAGCTGGGGGACGGGTACACTGGCTGAGTAAAGGGCATCTGGGTAGCATCTACTACACTTGGAGTAACTTTACTCTTTGAATATATGTGTACTTGTGGATGGAGAAGATCCCTCTCTATTTCTCTCTCAGCTATCCATCTATATCATCTATTTACCTACCTACCTATCTTCTAATTTAGTCTCCCTACCTATGATCTATTTCAAGTTTTCCTTAAATGTTGCTGTACTTATAGATTATTTCCATTTGTTTCTATCTACCTATAATTACCTTTCTAAGTGACATTTTAAAAAGCAAACTCAAATGTAGAATACTTACATTACACAACTGTACAATATGCTTTTGGTCTTCTGTTATGATAAACCAAAGAAAACAAAACAAAACACACCTCTGAATATTGCACATCAGCTGATAGAACAGAATTGCATCTCAGCTGTGAGAAGAAAATTTATCCTTTCCTGGTCTGTCATAATTAATAGCCTAAGCATTTGATTTACAAGATTCTCTAATCTAAAAAGTACCATTTCTATATGCATGACAAAATTATTAAACAATGAAATTGCAAAATCTGTATACAGAAATCAACAAATTTGATATTCTCTCCATAGCCCTAGGCCTGGAAGTGAAGACATTGTCTGTCATTCTCCTCACTGCTCTCTCCAGTCCATCCTCTCTCCCCACTCCCTAAAATATCCAGGTGTGAATTTCATGTTCTTGCCACTTGTCTGTCACCACAACTATGTTCCATAATAAGCTCCCTCCAAAACCAGAGGCCTAAAGCAATGAGCACTTACTTAGTTATTGGGTCTTCAGATTACTGGTTTAGGCTGATGTATTAGTTATTTATTTCTGTGCTAACAAATTTTCCCAAAACGTAGCAGCTTAAAGCAATATACATTTATCTTCCCACAGTTTCCCTGAGTCAGGAATCTCGTGCAGCTTAGTGGGGTCCTCTGGCTCTGGGTCTAGCCCAGGATGCAATCAACGTGTTGGCCAGGGTTGCAGTTGTTTCAAGGCTTGACTGGGGGTTGATCTACATCCAATCTTACTCCTGTGACTGTTGGCAGGCTTCAGATTCTTGCTGGACACATCAGTGCTTTACTGCATGGGCTTCTCCATAGGGCTCCTCACAACACAAGAGTTTGCTTCCCCCCAGAGCAAGGGTCACAGGAGAGGAGCAAAAGAAGGGCAAGACAGAAATCAATCTTTTGTAACCTAATTTTGGGAAGTGGCATTTCAACACATTGCTGTATTCTATTTATTAGAAACAAGTCACTAGGTCCAGCCCACATTCAAAGGAAAGATTTCACAAGGGCATAAATACCAGAATCATTGGAAGCCATCCAGTGCGGCTGGTTAGTTACCTCTGGTTTTGACTGGACTCATCTTATACCTGGGGGTCAGCTGCTGTTGGCAGATCTAGGATGGTTTTGGCTGTATGACTTTGCTCTGAGACTTGTGTGTTTCACACTCTGGAACATCAGCTGGGGCATGTTCTCTTGGTAATGGCAGAGGCATAGGAAGACGGGCAGAAATATCCAAAGACTCTTGAGACTCAGGCTCAGAACTGGTACATCATCTCTTTTACTGCATTCTAATTGGCCAAAGAAATAGATCCCGCACCTGACGACAAGAGAAGCTGCAGGGTCACATTTGAAAAGACATGAATATAGGGAGGTCTGGAAAATTGGGGCCACTAATAAAATCAAACTAGTACATGTCAGTAAGGTCCTTCATTTCATATGCTCTCACTTCATATTCTTGAAGCAGTCATTCACACACCTAAAGGCCACTCGCCTCATTTCTTGAAGTTTTTGTCATTTGTTGTCACTCTATACAATGCTATTCCTGTTGGAATTCTTAGGGATGTTGATGTCCACACAAATCAGTGTTTCCCAGTAGGGCACCAGTGTTATTTAGGGGGAGGAAATTCTTCACTTACATGAAACTGTCTCTTGGGTTGCAGGGTATTTGACTTCCTTGAATCCTGCCCTTTAATTGCCAGTAATGCTTCCAGGTTTGAAAATGCCCCAACAGGGAAGGAGGTCATAGATAAACAAGTGGAGGAGGCTAGTATGATCAATGTGATGCGAGTTAGAGTCAGAAACATCAGTATGAATTCATGTTTAGCTTGTTATAGATATGGTAGAGACCATTACATATAGAAATTTTTATAGATATGGGTATATGTATGCATGTGTATATATATATGTCTATTTGTATATCTGTGTAGATATATGTATCCATACATATATGTGTATGTGTGTATATATGTGGGCGTGTCTATGTGTATACATATGTGTATACACATTTGTGTATATACAAGTGTATATACGTATGTGTGTATATAGATATATGCATACATGTATGTATACATATATGTGTGTATACACATATATAGCTATGTACATGTATGTATATATATGTATATTTGTGTGTGTACATGTGTGTATCTATATACACACATATGCTTTGTCAGCTGATAGGCCCAGAAGCAACGACACTGCAGGAATAATGAGCAAAGCTAACACTCAGATCTTGATTTCTAATACCATTCTCCAATAAAAGAAGCCAGAACTCCTTGGAGAAATGACTATTCTAGGCCTGGAACAGGAAATATATAAGATGAACCTCAAGCATATGGTGAGACTAGAAAGTAAGTACTAAAAGCAAACAAAAAACCCCCACAGGGATGGGAGTATGTCAGAGGGGCACAGAAGTCAAATGAAAGAGCTTGCAAGGCAGGAACAATTTGAGTAACACAATAAGCAAAGTAGTATTGGATTATAACACCAAGTATAAAATAAATATCTACAAGCCCATACTGATGTAAATTAAAAATTGAATAAATAAACAAATGAAGGAAAATGTACAAATCTCTTATGCAGAAGAATGGCAAATAATTTATGTAGCTACTCTGCACTCCAATATAACTCCTCATTCCTGAATTGTGGGTTGCATGCAGTGACTTCCTTCCCAAGAGTGGAGCCTAGAAAGGGAAAGAGAAGAATCAATTTGTAGTGAAGAAACATGACAAACACTACCTCAGTTGGGTGATCAAGGTCAACACCGACTGTGATCAGCCATGTTGATAGCAAGTGTGCAAGATATAACACGATGTGGATTTCATCTCTATAAAGTAGGTCTTTCTCTCTAAAACCCAGAACCCTAGTCTCATCATAAAAATACCAGACAAATCCCAACTGAAGGATGTTCTACAAAATGCCTGATGGGTATTCCTCAAAACTGTCAAAGTCAGCAAAAATTAGAAAAATCCAAGAAACTGTCCCAGCCAAGAGAAGCCTAAGGAGATATAACAACTAAATGTAATATGGCATCTTGGATGAGATCCTGGAACAAGAAAAAAAGAAAGCTAGGTCAAAATTCATCAACTATCAATACAGTGTGGAATTTAGTTAGTAATTATCAATATTGGTTCATTAATTGTGACAAATATACCATACTAATATAAGATACTAATAATAGGAGGACAGGGTGTGGGGTATATAGACACTAGGTACTCCATAATTTTTATGTAAATCTAAAACTCTTCTAAAATAAAAATTGTATTTTTAAACATGCCGTAACACATTTTCACCCCCTCCTCCCGGGTGAGTGATAACACTCTTATTTGAAAGACACTGACATAGATATCCTTCCAATGCTGTCGATTCCTTGACCTTATTTCCTCCAATGATCTTGTCTTCCTCCCCACCTCAGCCATTCGCACTGTTGGCCACACCCCAGACATTAGCATCAGGGCTAATGAAGGTCTTTCATGATCTCAGTTTCAAACGTTTCTCTCCTTTCTCCAGTTATTGTGTTCGACAATTCTTCAACCCCTGGGTCAGGACCTATGGTCCTTTGCTCCTACCATCTTTTCACTGTCTCAAGTGTCCTCGTGAGGTGCCTTTGCCTGTCTTCAATTCTAAAGTTAATCATTAGGATTGCTCCCTTGGATATAGTCTTTGTTTCTCTCTTGCTTTGACCTATTCACTTGGCAAAACTCCAGCCATAATTAAATTAGATTCTCCACCTATTTATCTTATGTACCCATTTAGCTGAGCACAGCTGGCTTATAATGTTGCCTGGCAATAATGTCCTACTTTCCTACTAAATTTATTGTCCTGCTCTCTTGGACAACAGTTGCATGCTTTCTCTTCTCTTCTCAAGCCTTTAATACAGCTTTCCTTATTTTTGCTTTCACCTGATGATATATCTCCTGTTTTGATGAGAAAATAGAAGCCTTCAGAAGAAAACTTGTACAAACTCCCACCGTCACATTTACCTACTCACTTGCATCTGTGCCCATCCCTCCTATTTTCTCCTCTGTTACTGTGGAATTCCCTTG
This sequence comes from Zalophus californianus, assembly GCF_009762305.2. Classification (NCBI taxonomy): domain Eukaryota; kingdom Metazoa; phylum Chordata; class Mammalia; order Carnivora; family Otariidae; genus Zalophus; species Zalophus californianus. The sequence continues at coordinate 101,983,574 of NC_045602.1, read as the reverse complement.
GTTTTCAACCAAGGCTAAACTGTACCCTTATGTACTACATCCTCTCTCTTTATACTTTACTTAAAAGTGTGAGGGGAGTTAGCCTGGTGATGGGTATTGAGGAGGGCACGTTCTGCATGGAGCACTGGGTGTTATGAACAAACAATGAATCATGGAACACTGCACCAAAAACTAATGATGTAATATATGGTGATTAACATAACAATAAAAAAATTAAAAAAAAAAGTGTGAGGGGATTATTTTCTCCCTCTCCTGCTTCCTCAGCTTTTTTTCTCTCTATGGGATCTTCCTCCTCAGTATGCCAATATGTCATTATTTCTTCCGGAGAAACAAGTCTTGATCCACTTCTCCCTCTTGCTACTGTCCCATTTTTTCCCCTTTCCTTTATAGTTAAATTCCTTTCAAAAGTGTTTAATACTCTACCTCCCCAATTGCTCACTTCTCATTCTCTTTTAAACCCACTCTAATGAGGCTTCTTCTCTACTGCTCCACCAAAGTCAGACTGCTCTTGTCAATGTCACCAGCAACCTCTGCATTGATAAACTCTATGGTGGATCCTTGGCAGTTAGGCACAGCTGATCACTCACTCCTCTCTGTTTTCATTTGGCTCCCAGGATTTCACACATTTAAGGTTTTCCTCCTAACTTATTTGCAGTTCCTTCTCAGCCTCTTGTACTTATTTCCTTGTATCTCTGTGATCTCTTAATATGGGAGAATCACAAGGCTCAGGACTTACACCTCTTCTCTGTCCATCTACACTTGCCCCCTGTGTGGCCTCATTCAGTCTCTCTATTTTAAAAACATCTGTATAGTAGTGATTCCAAATTTATATCTGTAGTCTGAACTTCCACCTTGAACTCCAAACTCATACATTCGAGTGCCTGCTTGACTCTTTATCTGGATGGCTAATAAACATCTCAAACCTAATATGTCCCCAGCTCTGCTCTTCCAGAGACTTGCCATCTCAGTAATGGAAATCCCATCCTTCCAGTTCAGGCTAAATACTTGGCATCGATTTGTTTCATAGATTGCTGACTGATTTCCAAGAATCTGATGATGTTCCTCCTTCAGTCTATCTTCAACAGAGGTGAAAATTGCTGCTGTTAAACAAGTCAGATCATGCCACACCTGTGTTCAAACCCTCCATCTCCCCAGAGTTAAAACCAATGTCATCACAATGGTCTAGAAGCCTACAGAATGTCTTTAGTCAAAAAATTTTTGAAAAAATTCCAGCTCTGGGGCTTCTCAGTTCTACTTACTGAAACCTTAAGTGGTTGGTGCCTTTGTGAGAATGAAAATGCTCTTATCCCCTTTGTCAGGGGCAGCCCTGCACCAGAGCTTACACTTTGACAAGTATAGGGCTGGCTGGATGACAGACCCAACCTGGTCCCTCAACCTGTGTCCTTGTGCAGTGCACACACTGCACAACTGCTTCAGCTCTACTCGGCAGCTTTGTGCCTCCCCTGACTCCTATGCACTAATCCCCTTCCACTCTCCCCTACATTTACTCAACCCAACCATATGAGCCTCCTTGTTGCTCCTTGAACCTGACAGGCATACTCCCACCTCAGGACCTGTTTCTACCACCCCAACATTTTTGTCCAGGTTATACATCAGGTTTACTCCATCACCTGCTTTGGGTCTTTGCTCTAATGCCACTTTTTCAGTGAGGTCTTCCCAAGCTCCCTATCTAAAGCTGTGCTCATTTCTTCCCCTACTCTTTATCCCTCTATTTTTTAAAAACCTTTTCCATAACATATTCTACTTAAGATATGTTTATGCATTTGACTGTACCTTTCACCTCAAAGATATGCTCCCTGAAGGCAGAAATATATATATTTTAATTTTGTTATTTATTGCTGTTTCCCCAGGACCTAGAGTTCCACCTGCTACATGGTAATCATTCAAATCCTATATCATATATAGAGAGGTTTTTTGGTATGAAGGATATACTACTTCTCTCTCTTACCCACTCTCCACCACTAAGCACAATGTCTTTTCTTCCCCAGTATCTCAGTTGTGCCTGAATATATTTTCTTATGCTCTGTCAAATGCATCCTGCCTATCTGCCACATATACCCACTGACCTCACTCATCTATTTCTCCTCTATTTCCCAGAGGGGCTCCCTAGATCAAACACTCACATTGCATGATTAATTGGAGGGGGAGCTTCTACTGTATAAATATTATATCGGTAAATAATAGAAACATTTAATTTTTTTCAGCCCAGTACATCCGTTTCTGAGTGAGAGTGAGACGTTGTGAAAATCTCCAAAGATAATGGAAAAAATATAAGCAAAACAGTATTTGTGGATAGTTTCAAAATGGCAAAGTAGCCCCAATCAATAATAAAAACAATGGTTGTTTCTGTTGATTTATAATGAAACACAAACCAATCCTAATTGCCTTACTATGCATCGAACTGAAGTCCATCCGCTTCAAAGACACTTAGAAAGAAGGGCAATCCATATGCTAACAGTCATGGTTGATGTTTGCTGGCCATTAAAACACCAATTAATGTTTTGTTTTAAAAAAAAAAAGAAAGAAGGGCAATCCTTCCTGAGGGTTTGCCTTTCCCCCTTTGACTATAAAATGTTGAAGGGTGGGGGACTGTGAGTTTTCTTTCTTTGGCAAACATCATTTTCTTTCTTTGTCAGGTGGTCATAATGGCATTCTCTTGGTAACATCTCTGGCCTTGCAAAGTTGGGCTTAACTTTCTTGATCTCTGCATGTATTCACAACAAAACAAACATGCTACATTTATAGAAATACGTCATCTGTTGCTCTTTGTTTGAGCTCAGCTGGAGAATAGGAAGCAAAATCAGGTTTTGAAGAAAAAACAACAGCTCCATTTGGACAGCTGCAGGCACGAATTTCTGAGGAGGAGACCTGGGTCGGGTTATGTCTCAGACTCTGAGCTCTTTGCCCTCAAATAGAAGCCCTGCAGTAAAGGAGGGCCTGTGAGATGGGGTAGTGGGGGGCTGCAGCCTAGTGTGTTGGTTGCTAAATTCATAGCATGTCCATTCTGTATCAAAACCTATTACTTTCCCCAAGTTCAGATGGCAGGTTTTTAAAGCTATTTCTGGCTTTCAAAATATCACCACTGTCAGGGATGGAAAATATTCTCTCTACACCCACCCCAGCAAACAGTGAATCCTTGCCTTGCACCAGTTATAAGCATGCACAATAGCAAAAAGTGCTTACGCCATCTGATTTCTATCCCCTAAACAAGATCAGTCAATTCAGCATGGTCGATATTTTTGATTGATATCAATTTATATAGGAGCTACCTGCTTCTTTAAGGGTTTTTACCATATTCTAATAGTATTTCTGGAGGCCAGCTAAGTAGTGAAATATGTCCATTAACTTTTTAACCAAAACACACTCTCAACACACAATACAATATACAGACCACCCGCATACCCACAACATATACTGCGTGTGCCCCCGACATACACCAACACACCTCTCATCCACTACCTCCTCACATCAAACCTCTTAGGAGAGAGTTATTTCAATGGCTTATTCACACTGCAGAAGGTTAAGTTGTTTATTCAATTTCTGTTCCCCCAGAGAATTTATAATTTAACTGATGAACTTTGGAATTTTAGGTGTCACAATGCTGGCAAGGAGTCTAGAAAGTTAAGCATTCCAAGTCCCTCCGAAGCTACATTATTTAGGCACCAACCCTGTTACTTGCAAAGCCACTTTTGAGGGAGGTAGAAATCAACGTGGAGGGAGGCCCTTCAAAGGAGGCCCTTTGTCCAGTGGATAGTTTTATCTGAGAGACACTGCCTATTAACTCAGACCTGAGGAAAAGCCTGAGGTGATACTGATCCCTCCTCAGAAGTAGAGCAGATGCTGTGGGTGCCTGCCACATCCCATGCTCCTACCTAGTCCGTCAGTGCACAGCAGGTCAGTTTTTAAAGCCTGCCATCTGCATTTCTTTGCCTGAGGGCTTTCTCAGGACTAGGAAGCCGGCTTTGCTCACCTTTGTGATGAGCTTCAAGTTCCCAGGAACTGACACCACCAAAAAGCAGCTCTCCATCTGTGACTGGTGGGAATTAGCTCCCCTTCCTTTGAATGGGAGAATTTTTCTGCATGCTCTACTATGGGCTTCTAGAAGTCTCCATGGGTTTGAGTCTATAGTGGTGACTGGCTTGATAACATGCCCCTTTTTGACTGCTTTCCTTCCCCCACCCTGTCTCACTTCCCCTTAACCCTACCAGTGTTTTCTGGGGTCACCCCTGAGATAACCTGCTTGCACTGAAATTCTCACTCAGGGTCAGCCTCTGGGGAAACCCATAGTAAGACACGAGGAAAGGGGGGAATCCTCTGCAACTATACATGAACAAAAGATAGAGGTCAGTTTAGACAAAAGGGATCAGAGTCACAAATGTGTTTATAAAACCCTCCCGTTATCTTGATTTGATTTGCAAGGAAGCTTTGGGAAGTTTGCCTCTCTGCTGGGGTAGGGACCAGAGTGACCATGCAAAGGGGAAGCAGATGCACTCAGCCTGCGGCCTCACACATCTGCTAGATGAGCAACAACTATAATTTTCCAGGAGGGAGACAATAAAAAAATTCACATAAAACTTTTTATTGTGTAAGTAACATTGGTTATTATAGTCAGCAATCAGAAAGCTACCCTGAGGATAGAACTTCTCTGCCTATTAATGTAGAGCAAATGGCTAGCCTGTCTCTCAAGTCTCTCAGTGTAACATTGGAGATGCTAAGATTCATTCCAGAGGAATTATAATATCAGCAAAATACAAGAAAGATGTGACAAATGTGTTTCAGGAAAGATAATAAAATAAAATCTAAGCATTTCAGAGCTCTTGGGGCAAATTGAACCCATGGGAACTGAAAAATAAAGGCTTGGAAAAAACACAGCTTTTTTTTTTTTTACAGAGGACAGGAGGAAAGTAATGTATTTCTCCATTTTATGAAAGGAAGTTCTTCTGGACCCCAAACTACTACTGAGGCTATTTCCATAGAAAATATATTATTTAATCGGGATCCACAGTTTTGGTGTTTATAATCAGGTCTTCATCCAAAGATATAGATATATTTTTAGTACAGAATGCTGACAGTTCATGAATGCGATTTGTAAAGAAGCCCTATGTAAGAATAACCAACACCTCATCCATCTTCTCCTTTACTGTTGATGCTACTTCCTTTAGGGCCAGACTCTGTGGGGGCAGCCCACTCCACACCCTCCATTCCAGCACAGCTCGAAGGGGCTCTGCATCACTCACCAGCTGTAGAAGACATCAGAATGACTTAGGGGTCATCAGTGCTAAAATAATTTTGGGGAGGTATCCTGCTGCACTTTTTCAAATAGCCTAACTCAAGTGCTGTAACAAAGACCAGCATCTATAACTGGTCTTATCCCCCAAATCTTGACATTTAACAAAATGTAAATTTATTTATAGCTTATATTAAAATTGAACACACGTGAGTGGAGTGGCAAAAGACATTAGTCCACAAGGTCGTTCAGAAACCCAGGCTCCTTTCATCTACTGGTTCCACAATCCCTTAGACAAAAGTTGGAAACTTATTTATCATCTATTATCTATCTGTATTTATAGATTTTACTTATCTATCTGTATTTATAGACTTTACTTTTGAGAGCAGTATTAGGTTCACAGAAAACTTGAGCAGCAGGTACAGAGATACTCCATAGTCTCCCTGTCCCCTCAACATGCACAGCTGTCCCCACTGACAACATCCCCCGCTGGTGTTATAATCGATGAACCTATACCAACACATCACAGTTACATTATATTATTATTAAATCGTAATATATACTATGAATATATTAAATTATAATATATTATTACATTATATTATTACACAGTTTATATTCACTCTTGATGTCTATTCTATGGGTTCAGACAAATGTATGATATGTATCCACCTTCACAGTGTCATAGTTTTCACTGCCCTAAAAATCCTCTGTGATCCACCTATTCATCCCTTCCTCCACCCTCCCCTAAAATCTTGGCAACCCCTAATCTTTCTGCCATCTCCATGGTTTTGTCTTTTCCAGAATGTCATATCGTTGGAATTATATAGTATGTAGCCTTTCTGATTGGCTTCTTCCACTTAGTAATGTGCATTTAAGATTCCCCCATGTCTTTCCGTGGCTTGATAGCTCATTTCTTTTTAATTTTTTAAAAGATATTTATTTATTCATTTGAGACAGAGAGATACAGAGAGAGAGCATGAGCAGGGGAGAGGCAGAGGGAGAGGGAGAAGCAGGCTCCCAGCCAAGCCAGGACCCAGACGTGGGGCTCCATCCCAGGCCCCTGGGATCATGACCTGAGCTGAAGGCAGACGCTTAACCATCTGAGCCACCCAGGTGCCCCAGCTCATTTCTTTTTAGCAATGAATACTATTTCATTGCCTTGATGTGCCCCAGTTTATTTATTCATTAATCTACTGTTGGGCATCTCGGTTGTTCCAAGTTTTTGGCAAATAGCGAACTTTATTTTTAAAGGGCCAGATCGTACGTATGTTCAGCTTTCTGAGTGATACAATGCTATTGCAACTGCTGCCATTGTATTGTCAAAGCTTCCCTAAACAACACATAAACAAATGGACATAACGCTGTGTGGCAATAATGTTATTTACAAAAACAGGGTGTAGTATGCAGACTTCTGCCCTATGGTCTTGGAGTCCTCCACTGGCCCTCATCAGCAGACAAGGGAAAAGAGAGAGCAGAAGATCTGGATAGTGTGGTAAATATTTTTAAAGAACAGTCACATAACCTTGCTCAGACCACATGAGCTCACCCCACAACAAGGGAGACTGGGAAAGGTAGTTTAGTTAAATGTGCCCAGAGGAGAAAGGAAACAAGATTTTGTGAGCGGGAGAGAGCAAGATGGCGGAGGAGTAGGAGACCTAGATTTTGTCTGGTCTCAGGAATACAGCTGAATAGGGATCAAACCATTCTGAACACCTACGAACTCAACAGGAGATCGAACAGGAGAGTAGCAACAACTCTCTGAACAGAGAAGCGACCACTTACTGGAAGGTAGGACGTGCGGAGAAGTGAATCCGAGGCGATATTCGGGAGGATAGACGGCGGGGGAGGGGCCTCCGTCGGCCGCTTCTGGCAAGTGCTAGAGCCGCGGAGCACAAAATCGGACCTTTTAAAAGTTGGCTCGGCGGAGGGACGTCGCTGCAGTGGCTAAGCGGGGGGTGGAATCCTCCCGGGACAGTGTGGTCTCAGGACCCTCGGGGTCACAGAGAGACCAGGGGTGCCTGAGTGCGGCAGAGCTCCCAGGTATCAGAGCAGGGAAGCCGGCTGCAGAGACGGAGCAGAGTCGCGGGCTCTCAGCTCGGGGTTGCCACAAACTGTGATCTGCGGCCCAGTCGGGGCACGGCTCCCCCAGCAGGGACCCAACAAGCAGCAGATCCGGGGAGACTCCCCTTCCTTCCCGGGGAGGAGCGGTGCGGGAACACACTGCAGGGATCTGCTGGGTTTGGAGACTCCGAGCGGGGTCGGGTGCCAGAGATAGAAACGCTCGGTCACAGGCCGGGTGAGCACGGAGTGCGGCCAGAGACCGGGGACACGGGAGTGACTGCTTTTCTCTGGGTGCGCACTGAGGAGTGGGGCCCCGAGTTCTCGGCTCCTCCGGGCAGAGACTGGGAGGCCGCCATTTTCGCCCTGGTCCTCCAAAGCTGTACCGAGAGCTTGCAGGGAACAAAAGCTCCTGAGAGCAAACTGGAGCAGCTTCCTTAGCCCGGACCGACAAGGGCGGGGCAATTCCGCCTCCGGCAAAGGCATTTGGAAACCACAGCAACAGGCCCCTCCCCCAGAAGATCAGCACAAACAGCCAGCAAGCCAAGACCAAGTTGATCGATCAAGGAGAATAGGAGAACTCCAGCGCTAGGGGAATACTGCACATAGATTCATGCCTTCTTTTTTTTTTTTTTTTTTTTTTTTTTTTTTTTTTTTTTACCATGATTCATTATTTCATCAAAGTTAATTTTTGTTGACTTTTTTATTTTTCTTTTTCCCTTTTTCAACCAACATCTTATAAATCCCTTTTTTTAAAAAAAAAAACATTTTTTATTTTTTTTTCATTTTTAGAGTCATATTTTATCCCTTCATAGTAGTTATCCTTGTTTTTGGCATATATATATAAGTTGTTCTCTCTTTAAAATTTTGAGGTACAGTTTCTTCTAACAGATCAAAATATGCCCTAAACCACTAGTGTATGGCTTTGTTCTAGTCTCCTGCCTGATCACATTCTCTCCCTTTTTCCTTTTTTTTTTTTCCTTAAATCTTCTTTCTTTTTTCAAACAACTTATCTTACCAAGTCCTTTTATAAAATCTTTTATAATTTTCATCTTTACAGTCATCTTCCATCCCTTCATTGTATCAACCCTTATTTTGTACATATATGTCTTTCTTCCTTTAAAATTTTAGGAGGCACTTTTTCTAACAGACCAAAATACGCCCAAAATCTAGTGTGTGGCACTGATCTATGCACTAGCCTGATCATATTTGATCATATTCTGCCTTTTTTGAATTGTTTTGTTTTTGTTTTTCTTTTTTTTTCTTTTTTTTTTTTTCTTTTTCTCTTTCTTTTTTCTTTCTTTCCCTTTCTTTTCCCCTGGTGTCAGGTCTTTTCTGATTTGCATACAGTATATTTGCTGGGGACGTTGTAAACCTGTTAGCCTTTTGTTCTCTCATTCATCTATTCTCCTCTGGACAAAATGACAAGACGAAAGAAATCACCTCAGCAAAAAGAACAAGAGGTAGTACCGTCAGCCAGGGACCTACTCAATACGGACATTAGTACGATGTCGGACCTAGAGTTCAGAATCATGACTTTAAAGATACTAGCTGGGCTTGAAAAAAGCGTGGAAGTTATTAGAGAAACCCTTTCTGGAGAAATAAAAGAACTAAAATCTAACCAAATCGAAATCAAAAAGGCTATTGATGAGGTGCAATCAAAAATGGGGGCACTAAATGCTAGGATAAATGAGGCAGAAGAGAGAATCAGCGATATAGAAGACCAAATGATGGAAAATAAAGAGGCTGAGAAAAAGAGAGAGAAACAACTACAGGATCACGAGGGCAGAATTCGAGAGATAAGTGATACGATAAGACGAAACAACATTAGAATAATTGGGATCCCAGAAGAAGAAGAGAGAGAGAGAGGGGCAGAAGGTATATTGGAGCAAATTATAGCAGAGAACTTCCCTAATGTGAGGAAGGAAACAGGCATTAAAATCCAGGAGGCACAGAGAACCCCTCTCAAAATCAATAAAAATAGGTCAACACCCCGACATCTAATAGTAAAACTTACGAGTCTCAGAGACAAAGAGAAAATCCTGAAAGCAGCTCGGGAGAAGAGATATGTAACCTACAATGGTAGAAACATTAGATTGGCAACAGACCTATCCACAGAGACCTGGCAGGCCAGAAAGGACTGGCAAGATATCTTCAGAGCACTAAACGAGAAAAATATGCAGCCAAGAATACTATATCCAGCTAGGCTATCATTGAAAATAGAAGGAGAGATAAAAAGCTTCCAGAACAAACAAAAACTAAAGGAATTTGCAAACACGAAACCAGCCCTCCAAGAAATATTGAGAGGGGTCCTCTAAGCAAAGAGAGAACCTAAAAGCAGCAAAGAGCAGAAACGAACACAGACAACAGACAGTTAACAGTCACCTTACAGGTAATACAATGGCACTAAATTCATACCTTTCAATAGTTACCCTGAATGTAAATGGGCTAAATGCCCCAATCAAAAGACACAGGCTATCAGATTGGATTAAAAAACAAGACCCATCAATATGCTGTCTACAAGAGACTCATTTTACACCCAAAGACACCCCCAGATTGAAAGTGAGGGGGTGGAAGACCATTTACCATGCTAATGGACACCAAAAGAAAGCTGGGGTGGCAATCCTTATATCAGACAAACTAGATTTTAAAACAAAGACTGTAATAAGAGATGAGGAAGGACACTATATCCTACTTAAAGGGTCTATCCAACAAGAAGATCTAACAATTGTAAATATCTATGCCCCGAACATGGGAGCGGCCAATTATATAAGGCAATTAATAACAAAAGCAAAGAAACACATTGACAACAATACAATAATAGTGGGGGACTTTAACACCCCCCTGACTGAAATGGACAGATCATCTAAGCAAAAGATCAACAAGGAAATAAAGACTTTAAATGACACACTGGACCAAATGGACTTCACAGACATATTCAGAACATTCCATCCCAAAGCAAAGGAATACACATTCTTCTCTAGTGCCCATGGAACATTCTCCAGAATTGATCACATCCTAGGTCACAAATCAGGTCTCAATCGGTACCAAAAGATTGGGATCATTCCCTGCATATTTTCAGACCACAATGCTTTGAAACTAGAACTCAACCACAAGAGGAAAGTCGGAAAGAACTCAAATACATGGAGGCTAAAGAGCATCCTACTAAAGAATGAATGGGTCAACCAAGAAATTAAAGAAGAATTAAAAAAATTCATGGAAACCAATGAAAATGAAAACACAACTGTTCAAAATCTTTGGGATACAGCAAAAGCAGTCCTGAGAGGAAAGTATATAGCAATACAAGCCTTTCTCAAGAAACAAGAAAGGTCTCAAATACACAACCTAACCCTACACCTAAAGGAGCTGGAGAAAGAACAGCAAAGAAAGCCTAAACCCAGCAGGAGAAGAGAAATCATAAAGATCAGAGCAGAAATCAATGAACTAGAAAGCAAAAGAACAGTAGAACAGATCAACGAAACTAGGAGCTGGTTCTTTGAAAGAATTAACAAGATTGATAAACCCCTGGCCAGACTGATCAAAAAGAAAAGAGAAATGACCCAAATCAACAAAATCATGAATGAAAGAGGAGAGATCACAAGCAACACCAAAGAAATACAAACAATTATAAGAACATATTATGAGCAACTCTATGCCAGCAAATTAGATAACCTGGAAGAAATGGGTGCATTCCTAGAGATGTATCAACTACCAAAATTGAACCAGGAAGAAATAGAAAACCTGAACAGACCTATAACCACTAAGGAAATTGAAACAGTCATCAAAAATCTCCCAAGAAACAAAAGCCCAGGGCCAGATGGCTTCCCAGGGGAATTCTATCAGACATTTAAAGAAGAATTAATACCTATTCTTCTGAAATTGTTCCAAAAAATAGAAATGGAAGGGAAACTTCCAAACTCATTTTATGAGGCCAGCATTACCTTGATCCCAAAACCAGACAAAGACCCCATCAAAAAAGAGAATTACAGACCAATATCCTTGATGAACATGGATGCAAAAATTCTCACCAAAATACTAGCCAATAGGATCCAACAGTACATTAAAAGGATTATTCACCACGACCAAGTGGGATTTATTCCTGGGCTGCAAGGCTGGTTTAACATCCGCAAATCAATCAACGTGATACAATACATTAACAAAAGAAAGAACAAGAATCATATGATCCTCTCAATAGATGCAGAAAAAGCATTTGACAAAGTACAACATCCTTTCTTGATCAAAACTCTTCAGAGTATAGGGATAGAGGGTACATACCTCAATATCATAAAAGCCATCTATGAAAAACCTACAGCGAATATCATTCTCAATGGGGAAAGGCTGAGAGCTTTTCCCCTAAGGTCAGGAACGCGGCAGGGATGTCCACTATCACCACTGCTATTCAACATAGTATTAGAAGTCCTAGCCACAGCAATCAGACAACAAAAAGAAATCAAAGGCATCCAAATCGGCAAAGAGGAAGTCAAACTCTCACTCTTTGCAGATGATATGATACTGTATGTGGAAAACCCAAAAGACTCCACCCCAAAACTGCTAGAACTCATACAGGAATTCAGTAAAGTAGCAGGATATAAAATCAATGCACAGAAATCAGTGGCATTCCTATACACCAACAACAAGACAGAAGAGAGACAAATCAAGGAGTCGATCCCATTTACAATTGCACCCAAAACCATTAGATACCTAGGAATAAATCTAACCAAAGAGGCAAAGGATCTGTACACAGAAAACTATAAAATACTCAGGAAAGAAATTGAAGAAGACACAAAGAAATGGAAAAACGTTCCATGCTCATGGATTGGGAGAATCAACATTGTGAAGATGTCAATGCTACCTAGAGCAATCTACACATTCAATGCAATCCCCATCAAAATACCATCCACTTTTTTTCAAAGAAATGGAACAAATAATCCTAAAATTTGTATGGAACCAGAAGAGACCCAGAATAGCCAGAGGAATACTGAAAAAGAAAAGCAAAGCTGGCGGCATCACAATTCCGGACTTCCAGCTCTATTACAAAGCTGTCATCATCAAGACAGTATGGTACTGGCACAAAAACAGACACATAGATCAATGGAACAGAATCGAGAGCCCAGAAATGGACCCTCAACTCTATGGTCAACTTATTTTTGACAAAGCAGGAAAGAATGTCCAATGGCAAAAAGACAGTCTCTTCAACAAATGGTGTTGGGAAAATTGGACAGCCACATGCAGAAGAATGAAACTGGACCATTTCCTTACACCACACACAAAAATAGACTCCAAATGGTTGAAAGACCTAAACGTGAGACAGGAGTCCATCCAAATCCTAAAGGAGAACACAGGTAGCAACCTTTTCGACCTTAGCCGCAGCAACTTCTTCCTAGAAACATCGCCAAAGGCACGGGAAGCCAGGGCAAAAATGAACTATTGGGATTTCATCAAGATAAAAAGCTTCTGCACAGCAAAAGAAACAGTCCACAAAACCAAAAGACAACCGACAGAATGGGAGAAAATATTTGCAAATGACATATCAGATAAAGGGCTAGTATCCAAAATTTATAAAGAACTTATCAAACTCAACACCCAAAGAACAAATAATCCAATCAAGAAATGGGCAGAAGACATGAACAGACATTTCTCCAAAGAAGACATCCAAATGGCCAACAGGCACATGAAAAAGTGCTCAACATCGCTTGGCATCAGGGAAATCCAAATCAAAACCTCAATGAGATACCACCTCACACCCGTCAGAATGGCGAAAATTAACAAGTCAGGGAACGACAGATGTTGGCGGGGATGTGGAGAAAGGGGAACCCTCCTACACTGTTGGTGGGAATGCAAGCTGGTGCAACCCCTCTGGAAAACAGTATGGAGGTTCCTCAAACAGTTGAAATTAGAGCTACCGTTCGATCCAGCAATTGCACTACTGGGTATTTACCACAAAGATACAAATGTAGGGACCCGAAGGGGTACGTGTACCCCAATGTTTATAGCAGCAATGTCCACCATAACCAAACTGTGGAAAGAGCCAAGATGCCCATCGACAGATGAATGGATAAAGAAGATGTGGTATATATACACAATGGAATATTATGCAGCCATCAAAAGGAATGAGATCTTGCCATTTGCAACGACGTGGATGGAACTGGAGGGTGTTATGCTGAGTGAAATAAGTCAATCAGAGAAAGACATGTATCACATGACCTCACTGATATGAGGAATTCTTAATCTCAGGAAAGAAACTGAGTGTTACTGGAGTGGTTGGGGGTGGGAGGGATGGGGTGGCTGGGTGATAGACATTGGGGAGGGTATGTGCTACGGTGAGCGCTGTGAATTGTGCAAGACTGTTGAATCACAGATCTGTACTTCTGAAACAAATAACGCAACATATTTTAAGAAAAAAGAAAAAGAAGATAACAGGAGAGGAAGAAAAGGGGAGTATGTCAGAGGGGGAAACGAACCATGAGAGATGATGGACTCTGAAAAACAAACTGAGGGTTCTAGAGGGGAGGGGGGTGGGGGGATGGGTTAGCCTGGTGATGGGTATTGAGGAGGGCACGTTCTGCATGGAGCACTGGGTGTTATGAACAAACAATGAATCATGGAACACTGCACCAAAAACTAATGATGTAATATATGGTGATTAACATAACAATAAAAAATTAAAAAAAAAAAAAAAAAGATTTTGTGAGCGGACGACATTCTATACCAACCTGAGAACTAATCTCTTTTTATGATATAGTGTCTCTGGAAAAGGTATTCTGAAATTCTAAATAACTGGTTTTAAAAGCCCTGGAAACACAATTCCTATGGGAATTAGAAACTCCTGAAAGCAATGAAAGAATTTGGCAAATTATAATATGATGTTTGAGAGAGGCATTGTTTAAGCAATGCCAGAAATCAACTATTTCCCATATGGATGAATTTTGCAAGTCTTAATGAGAAATTAAAAGGGATCTTGCTGGACTTCTGCTTGTAAACAGTTGGTTAACAGGGTATGACTCATACATAGGAGTAATAAATCTCTATTTCTTTTTAAATGCTTATAATTTCTGCTTCCCTTAATGGACGATTGGTCTTTCCTCCTATTATACCAAATTAGTAAGATTTGACTGAAGTCATGAGTTTGGCCAATACACCAAGTTTTGTTTCCTTGTGTAGCTTTAGAGGACAATATTATCAAATTCAGCATTTATTTCTCTCCATTAATTCCTCAGAGTAATTATTTTTGTAGAATCCGACAATAGAAAATAGTTATTTTGTACCGTTCAAGGTCTGACCGTGTTTAGTAGCATTAGCAAACCCAAGGATATAAATGAAATTTCATCAGACACTCTTGCCATGAAGGAAAGAAAAAAAAATCCACTGTAATTGTTCTTGTGTCTGGTTTGGGTCAGACTAAGTAAAAAACCAAAGAAATAAATCTAAAGCTCTTGTCTTCATTTTTCAGCCTTCAAGCTTTCTAATGAGGCAGAGCTGTGCAGATAAATCTAAAATTTTAATAAGGAAAAATGAAAAATATATGGCAGTTATTCTGCAGTGCCCTTCCAGGTCACCCTGAAATTTTTAAAGTTACTGTGATTGCTCTTGATTCTGGGTACATTTTGTCCATTTGAAAGCAACTTTCTCCAAATATCAAATCACATTTAAAATTGCCTTAATTTGTTTTGTTCTGTTTTTAGATGCAGGTTTTTTTTTTTTTTAATTCTTTTTACTGATGATGTTTTGGCCTCTGGCAAGTTAACCTAATTCATCTGTTAGGGCAGTGGTTCTTCGCGTTTAGCAGGCCTGAGAATCACCTGGAAGACTAGTTAAAAATACAGGTTCTTGAGCATACTCTCAGAGACTCTGAATCAGCAGGTCTGGCCTGGGGCCTGAGATTCTGCATTTCTAACAAGCTCCCAGGTAATGTTGATGCTGCTGGTCTGGTACCACACTCTATTTAACACCCAAGTCAAGAGTCTTTCAATTGGAAACCCAACACAAGCTGGCTTAACAAATAGAAAATGTATTGGCTTGCAAAAATTAAAACTCCAGGCTGTTAGTCTGACTTTCTGCACTACAAATTCCATCTGCTCAAGTAATATCCTGAGGTTCCAGTTTGTCTCTCTTCCTCTCCTGGCTCCATTTCCCTTGTACTGGCAATTCCCTCATGATTGCAAATGGATTGTGGTGCTCCAGGCCTTATATTCTCAAGTTTCCAAGTCCAATAGAGAAAAGGGACTGTTTTCTCCCTCAACTGTTGAAAAAATTTTCTCACTGTTATTGGCTATAATTGAGTAAATGATCATTTTGAACCAATCACTGTTTTCACTGTAAACCTAAGGATGTGATAGCCAATCAATTTAGGTTAATCTAGACCTACCCCTAGATTTAAGGGATTCAGACACCTGCCATATCTCCTTTTCTCCATCAGAGATTATTCCAAAGCCATGGAGGCTCTCTCAGCTTGAGCTTAATGCAGTCTAGGTGTGTACAAGTATGATGCCCTTGCATCCCCCAACCAATGGGACATGGGATTCATGGATAGTGGTCCCCATCTCTCAGCTTTCAGACAATTATTATGCGTATTCTATAATGTTTCTTAGAGGGTCTGGGTAGGATTTTGTTCCAGTTGCCCACTGTGGAAACCAGCTCTATAGTAGAGTTTGTACAAACATTTCCTCTTTTTCTGTCTCTGACTCCCCACTCCTCACCCTGCCCCTGGAACCACCTCCCAAATAAACTACCTGTTCCCAAATGTTTACTTCATGTGCTACTTTTATGAAAGTCCAAACAATAACCCTACCTAAACCATGTGGACTGACACTGGGGGAAGAGGTTGTTCTCCAGAGGGAGGGGTGAAAAGATGCTGAGAAAGGAAAACAACATATTTCCCCTAAAACCAGGGGAAATTTCTGGGTTTGGGTAAATTCACAAATAATACTGAATTCCTATTCAATCAGAAAATAAATTTGAAGCTGAAGTACTGCACGCATGGATCAAATGGCAGCAGACCAACTGTAGACACTGCCCATCCTACAGGTAGACTGGGAGAGGAGAATGGGACCTTGGATGTCATGCTACTTTTAAACATGGTTTTAGTTAATAATAAGTTTTTTTTAAAAAATATACTTTATTGCCCTCCATCTCAACCAATCTTGTAACATCTTACTCAAATGTCTAATGCTGCCATCTCCCCAACCTTCCTAGAATTGTACATCCCAAGCTTCCCAGTACATTCTGTATCTCAGTCTTCCATGTCTCAACTAAACCCCAGCTCTCAAAGCTTTCCTGACCTGTGTCCCATCTGCTAAGGATGGACGTAGGCTGAAGCTAGCTGATGGCCTGACATCCATGTGTTTAACAATGAGTGAGAAGGGATATGACATGCAAAGTCTTGCTTCAGCCAGGAAATAATTCTATTATTGTGCTTTTCTGGAAAGCATTAGCCAAATGTTTTACAGAAATGAGTTCCCAGGAACTTTTCTCTCATGAGAGGTACTATCACCTAATTTTTGGAAATGCTGGATATTGCCTTTTCTTTTCAGAGTCACGGTAAGCATTCAGTTATTAAAGGCTCTGATCATTTGGGCTGAAAACTTTACTTAATCCAGATTCTTCCTAACTTAGGTGATTCTGGCTCTGAGTTTTTGCTGTTATTGCTATTTTTGTAGTACTTTTCATGGAAAACCATTCACATCTTAAAAACCTCAAACACTTCTAAAAATTCTGCCCTAGTGTAAAAGTGACAACTAAACTGGGAAATTCTATTACCCCTGTGGAAGAATAGGAGGGACCTTTAGGTAATTCATCTTGGTGAAAGCTGAGACTCTACCTACTTACATGCGGGTCTGGCTCTGGGCTCATTTCCAGGCCTGCCCAAGATTTCTACCCCTCACTCTTGGTGTTGCCATGGCATGTTATTTCCCTGAAGCCAGGAAGTGCTAAAAATGGGTAGTTTCTGTAGTAGTCAGTAGAATAAGAATTGGAGCCACCATATCTGACATTGCTTTAGCAGATATGGCAAATGTATTATTTTTTGTAAAGTACTACCTAAGAAACTGGGATTATTAACCAAGTCCACACATTTTGAATAGAATGACTGTGGTGGTGTGTGCATGTGCTTCTAGCTATATATGATTAAAACACACAGAGCCCTTTAGTTACAGTACCTACTTTCCACATGGGAATCATGATCTACTAAAAGTGAAAGCTGTATTTTATATTTGTAATGGTGGAAAATGAATGTTACTTTAGAACAGGGGATTAAGTTCACCAAGGAAAGGATTTGCACATGAGCAAAAGCTCAGCAGTGACTTCAAGGGAACTTTTAAAAATGCATTGTAGTAATTTTTCCTAATGCACTGTGTTATAGGGTAACACACAGTAAAAAACCCAAATCCCTGAACCAAAGAGCCTTTCTCAGATTACTCATTGCAAATGGCAGCATCCCCCCAACTCCTTAAAACCCCTTTTCTGCTTAACTTTTGTCCATCATGCTATCCCAACTGTCAAACCATATATTTGTTTGTTTCTGCACAATAGAATAAAAGCTGACTGAGACCCCAGGCTTCATTGTGTTCACTGCTTGGCACACTGTAGGACTGCCAGAAATATTTCTTGAATCTATGAATGCAAGTATTAGCCTATTGTCCTAATGGTTTTATTTCTAGAAATCACATATACCTTATCCAGTCCTTCGTGTCAGCAAGTAAGTAAATGTATTTGGTAAAGAAGTTGAGGTTACACTCATGATTTTATTTCCCCTTTTCTCCAGTAAGCTCTTAAACCTTTTTGCAGGTGGTGGTTTTTTGAAAATTATTTGGAAATTGCAGTGCATTGTTCTGTCAGGGTACTTGGCAAGTTTGAGATCAGAAGGACAAAAGAGTTTTGCGGGTAATTGCCACTTAATGGCAGCAGAACTGTGACTTGCCCAGAGAAAACAAATATTCTATAATATTATACTTGTTCGTTATTATAGAGAAATGTGAAAATTATACAGAGAATTCATTTATATAACTATAGATACATTTTTGTTTATATAGTTTGGCTCATCCTCCAGGCTTTGGTGCTATCAAGACATCAGGCTCAAATCTCTGTACATATTAACTGGGCCACCTGGAAATTTTCTTAGCCTAACTGAGTTACCGTTTCCTCATTTGTGAATACAGGTGAGAATATCCACTGCTGGGGATTATTGTAATGACTGGAAATTAAAAAAATATGAAAGAACCTATTTTCTTTTTTTTTTAAAGATTTTATTTATTTGTCAGAGAGAGAGAGAGAGTACAAGCAGGGGGATCAGAAGGCAGAGGAAGAAGCAGGCTCCCTGCCAAGCAAGGAGCCTGATGTGGCACTTGATCCCAGGACCCTGGGATCAGGACCTGAGCTGAAGGCAGTTGCTTAACTGACTAAGCCACCCAGGCATTCCAAAAGAACCTGTTTTCAATAAGTGGTCATTATTTTTATCATTGGATCAACATATTTCATGAACTCTGTATTACTTTTCTAGGGCTGCAGTAACAAAGTGATACAAACTGGAGGTGGGGGGGACTTAAAACAACAGATTTTTGTTCTCTCAAAGTTCTCATGGATAGAAGACCCAAATTAGGTGTTAGCAGGACCATGTTCACTCTGCAACCTGTAGGGGACAATCAATCCTTCCTTGCTTTTTTCCTAGCTCTGGTGGGGCTATCAGTCCTTGGCATTCCTTGGCTTGCAATTGCATCATTTCAATTTCTGCTTCTGTCTTCACGGGATATTTTCCCTGTAAGTCTGTGTCTTCACATGACCATCTTATCTTACAAGGTATTTAAAAGAAAAGCACAGGCCCAAAATGGCGCCACTTAGACCAAGTCGGCAAACCAATACTTAATATCTAATCTACTATAGTTTCAACCCCCTGGAAATGTAACCTTTAACCAGTAACATGGAATTTCCTGGTCAATACTAAGAAATTTACTGATAGACCCCGTCTGCTCCCCTTAGGAGGGCAACCTTTTCTAAATAATGCATTTTCTGCTAATAAATAGCTTTCTTTTTTTAATGGCCTCTCTCTGCCTTTAAAAAACTTCTCTCTCTCTTAGTTCAGTGGACCTCCCTTCTACTTGCTAGATTCATGAATCATTTAATAAAACCAATTAGATCTTCAAGTTTACTTGGTTGAATTTTCTTTTTTAACAAAGGACACCAATCATATGGATGAATGGCCCACCCTAATGACCTCATTGTAACTTGATTACATCTGCAAAGACCCTATTTCCAAATACAAGTACCACGGATAAGGACTCAACATATCTTTGGGGCAACATAATTCAACCTATAACAAACTTACAGAACAGGAGAATTCATGAGTTCTCCTCTAGCCCACCACCTGTATTTCTAGTCCTGCTGTAGTTCTTTTCAACCCATCAACCTGTTGCCACTCCAGGACGTTTTCAGCCCAGAAAGAAAAGAACTTTCTGACTCAGAGAAAACTACAAGACCAGCAACTTCCTAAAGGTTTCAGAAAGAACAAGGAAGCCTGACTTTGCCAGGCTCTAAAAGCCAGCTTGGAGAAAGAGATTTAAAGCTTGTAAATATCAAAGAGCCTCTGGAATACTGAGGGCAGGAAGAACAGTCCTAATCACAGTGAAACATGAATAAAGTTGGACTGGGTTCATTGGCTTCACTCCCAGGGCAAAATTATCCTCCCCTTTCCAAAAGTAGCATTTAGCACATTATTAGTTTGGAATGGTTATTGTCTTTGTGGAATACATTATTTTTTACAGTTTATGGCAGGAATTGACACACAATGTCACATTATCCTGTATTTCTACTCAGACACAGAAAGGTAGGATTGTAGCCCTGATGGGGCTTTTGAGACTGATCTAATCTGATCCCTACCCTAAACAAGGTCATTTTCCTGCCCCCTGCAATAACCATCTTCTCATCTGGCTCCTCAACTCTAGCATTATTCTTTACATTTTATATATCCTTTCTGATTAGAGAAGAAATACATTGCCATTTTACATATAGAAAAAATAAAATAAAATTGCCCCACAAGCTCGTCGCTTTTTTATAAAAACCATTTGCAACCTTGATTTTTAATGACCTCCTAATACTCCATTGTCTGATGTACTGTAATTGTTTTAGTCAATGCCGTGTTAGTGACCATTTACATAGTTGCCATCTTTTTCATTCTTATAAAAGTTGCCATAGTGACCATTTTTGTACCCAAGTTGTTGTGTTCCCCGAAGCATTAGTTCTAATTTGTATCCTCAGTTAAAAAATTTTTAGAGCCCAATGGTCTAAATATGTCTATTCTCTAACATGGAACTCTGGTCACCTTGAAGGAGGAAATAAACACATCAGGTCCCAACAGCTTTGTCCTGTTCTTTTATGATCATCCATATGTGGAGTCATCGAGAAGAGGGTAAAAAGGGGTGCCTTTGGCTTCAATATTCTTAGGTTGTGTTCACTTGCCCTCCTACATGCACAGATGGGAAGAGTCTACCTAAAGCTGTTCTCTGGCTCCTGACAGATTCTGATGTAATTTCCCCATCTATTATTCCCAAAGGCCTTAGAAAGAGCCATTAGGAAAATCTTGGACCTCAGCCCACATTGATTTACTATAAGCAGCCAGAAAGTGGGTTTGTGGTAGGCCTTCCGACGTTGGGAGCAGTTTGTGGTGTACAGATTATGTTCCTCTCAATCACTGTGCCTTCATCAGTCAGAGCAATTAGGGGCCATGCTGTTATATCTCCTCCCCATGAACTCCCATCTTCCAGACCCAATCAAGAAGCAGGAGGTGGGCCTCTTCTTTACCCAAATCTACCCTGGCTGGGTTCCAATCAAAATTTTCTCATTGTTTCTTGCTCTCCCCCTCCATAGAGGGACCTCTATTCTTCAATCATGTCTTTGGCAATTTAAATGACGGATGGCTTTTTGCATATCATTAGCAGGACTTGGAGAGAATGATAACTGCACATCCCCACTGATCAGGGCAATAAGATAAAGAATTTATCTGGAAACCATTTTGCCAGATGACAGAGTAGAAGCCAAAAGCCAACATAGAAAATCTAACCCAGTGTTTGCTGTTTGCTGAAAGAGATAGCTTTCTCATCTGAGATTTGACTCCATTTTACTAGTGGAGAGAGAACAAAATAGCTTGAGTACACACTGCAAAAAGGTGGGATTCATTTATACTTTCCTGAGGATGATTTTTTTGCTATTCAAAGTGCGGTGCAGGGGTCAGCAACCTTAGCATCTCCTGGGGGCTAGTCAGAAATGCAGATTCTTTGTCCGCACTGAACCAGAACATCCATTTAACAAGATTCCCAGCTAATCTATTTGCTTGTTATGCCTTCTAAAACACTGATCTATTATATATAAGGTATGAGCATTTAGTTGCCTGGATAACACCTTTTAATTTTTTTATATATTTATTTAATTTTTTATTATGTTCAGTTAGCCACTGTATAGTATATCATTAGTTTTTTTTATTATGTTATGTTAGTCACCATACAGTACATCATTAGTTTTTAATGTAGTGTTCCATGGTTCATTGTTTGTGTATAACACCCAGTGCTCATCACAACACATGCCCTCCTTAGTACCCATCATCCAGTTACCCCATCCCCCCACACCTTTTTAAAAACTTTCTCACCTTATAAAACAAAACAAACTGAAAACATTCGAGTTCTTCCAGGATCCAACTGAACTGCTTATGGGACTTGTACCCAAAAATTCATTCTAAGGAATGGGATTGTTCATCTGGATCTCCTTTTATTTTTAATTATGTAATTTTAAGTAGTTTAATTTATTGGAAAGTAATAGACAATTGGTAAAATTTTCAAAGAGCATAAAAATATATACATTGCAAAGTAAGACTTCATTTTAGACAGTTTCATCCCTCAAATTAATCACTACTAATAGATATTTTTTATATTTTTGTATAATCTTCCAGAAATATCCTGTGATACATACATACATATACACATATATATATTTGCTATTTACTATTTTCTACTATATGCAATAGTCCACACTTTTGTTTTTCAGAGATATCCTGTAACACAGAGAGATCTACCTCATTGTTTTAAATGTTTACATAATATTTTTCCTGTGTTTGCATCAAAATTTGTTACTGTTCAGTTTCGTTTTAGGATGTCTCTAGCTTCTTTGTTTTGGCTACACCAAATGATATTACAAGGGATGTCTCTGTGCATACATGTCTGTATACATGTATGTTTATAACCTAAAAATCTGAGAATAAAATTGCTGGTTGTAAGGATAGAACATTTAAAGTTTTGTTAGATTTTGACAATCTGCCCTCCAGACAACTGTTTTCACTAGTACCCCACCAACCATCCACAAGATTTGTGACTGCCCTAAGTTCCTGCTTTAGTGAGAGATCAAACTTGAAATGTGTAATCTGAATCTGATTTCTATTTTATATGCATTTCTTTTATTATGAGTGAATTCGAGCATATATTTATGTATTTAGAAGTCTTTATTTCTATTTTGTGAAATGTGTTTATTTTTTTCAGCTGTCATTTTCTTTTTGTATTTCTATCTTTATCAAAATATATTTGACATACATTAGTGTAAATTTAAGGTGTACAGAGTGATGGTTTGGTATGCATATATTGTAAAATGATTATCATAATTACCATAATAAGGTTAGTTAACACATTTATTACCTCACATTGTTACCTTTTTGTGTATGTGTGTTAAGAACATTTAAGATCTACTCTCTTAACAATTTTTCGGTATAAACTACAACATGGTTAACTGTGGTCACTATGCCATACATTATTAGGTTCCCAGAACTCATTCATCTTATAACTAGAAGTTTGTACCCTTTGACCACCATCACTCATTTGTCCCACTCCCTAGCTACTGACAACTACTAATTTACTCATTTCTGTGAGTTCAGTTTTTTTAGATTTCACATATAAATGAGATCACACAGTACTTGTCTTTCTTTATCTGACTTACTTTATTTAGCATAATGCCCTCAAGTTTCAACCATGTTGTTGCAAATGGCAGGATTTCCTTCTTTCTTATGGCTGAATAAGGTTCCATTATTCACATTTTTTAATTCATTAATCCATCAAAGAACACACAGATAAATACTGCAATGAACAAGGGGGTTGCAGATATCCCTTAAAAATAGTGATTTCATTTCCTTCAGATATATACCCAGAAGTGGAATTGCTGGATGATATGGTAGTTCTATTTTTAATTTTTTTATTATGTTATGTTAATCACCATACATTACATCATTAGTTTTTGGTGCAGTGTTCCATGATTCATTGTTTGTGCATAACACCCAGTGCTCCATGCAGAACTGGCCCTCTTGAATACCCATCACCAGGCTAACTCATCCCCCCCACCTCTAGAACCCTCAGTTTGTTTTTCAGAGTCCATCGTCGCTCATGGTTCGTCTCCTCCTCTGCTATCTCCCCCTTCATTCTTCCTCTCCTGCTATCTTCTTTTTTTTTTAACATATACTGTATTATTTGTTTCAGAGGTACATTTCTGTGATTCAACAGTCTTGCACAATTCATAGCACTCACCATAAAACATACCTTCCCCAATGTCTATCACCCAGCCACCCTATCCCTCCCCCCCCACCATTCCAATAACCCTCAGTTTGTTTCCTGAGATTAAGAATTCCTCATATCAGTGAGGTCATATGATACATGTCTTTCTTTGATTGACATATTTCGCTCAACATTACACCCTCCAGTTCCAACAATGTCGTTGCAAATGGCAAGATTTCATTCCTTTTGATGGCTGCATTATATTCCATTGTATATATATATATATATATGACTTTTATTTATCCATTCATCTGTCGATGGACATCTTGGCTCTTTCCATAGTTTGGCTATTGTGGACACTGCTGCTATAAACATTGGGGTGACGTATCCCTTCAGATCCCTACATTTGTATCTTTGGGGTAAATACCCAGTAGTGCAATTGCTGGGTCGTATGGTAGCTCTATTTTCAACTTTTTGAGGAACCTCCATACTGTTTTCCAGAGGGGCTGCACCAGCTTGCATTCCCATCAACAGTGTAGGAGCGTTCCCCTTTCTCCACATCCCCGCCAACATCTGTTATTTCCTGACTTGTTAATTTTAGCCATTCTGACTGGTGTGCCGTGGTATCTCATTGAGGTTTTGATTTGGATTTCCCTGATGCTGAGCGATGCTGAGCCCTTTTTCATGTGTCTGTTGGCCATTTGGATGTCTTGTTTGGAAAAATGTCTTTTCATGTCGTCTACCCATTTCTTGATTGAATTATTTGTTCTTTGGGTGTTCAGTTTGATAAATTCTTTATAGATTTTGGATACTAGCTAGATCTGACATGTCATTTGCAAATATCTTCACCCATTCTGTTGGTTGTCTTTTGGTTTTGTTGACTGTTTCTTTTGTTGTTCAAAAGCTTTTTATCTTGATGAGGTCCCAATAGTTCATTTTTGCCCTTGTTTCCCTTGCCTTTGGCAATGTTTCTAGGAAGAAGTTGCTGTGGCTGAGGTTGAAGAAGTTACTGCCTGTGTTCTCCTTTAGGATTTCATGGACTCCTGTCTCACATTTAGGTCTTTCAACCATTTGGAGTCCATTTTTGTGTGTGGTGTAAGGAAATGGTCCAGTTTCATTCTTCTGCATGTGGCTGTCCAATTTTCCCAACACCATTTGTTGAAGAGACTGTCTTTTTTCCATTAGACATTCTTTCCTGCTTTGTCGAAGATGAGTTGACCATAGAGTTGAGGGTCCATTTCTGGGCTCTCTATTCTGTTCCATTGATCTATGTGTCTGCTTTTGTGCCAATACCATACTGTCTTGATGATGACAGCTTTGTAATAGAGCTGAAAGTCTGGAACTGTGATGCCACCAGCTTTGCTTTAATTTTTCAACATTCCTCTGGTTATTCGGGGTCTCTTCCAGTTCCATACAAATTTTAGGATTATTTGTTCCATTTCTTTGAAAAAAGCGGATGGTATTTTGATGGGGATTGCATTGAATGTGTAGATTGCGCTAGGTAGCACTGACATCTTCACAATATTTGTTCTTCCAATCCATGAGCATGGAACATTTTTCCATTTCTTTGTGTCTTCCTCAATTACTTTCATGAGTATTTTATAGTTTTCTGAGTACAGATCATTTGCTTCTTTGGTTAGATTTATTCCTAGGTATCTTGTGGTTTTGGGTGCAATTTAAATGTAATTGACTCCTTAATTTGTCTCTCTTCTGTCTTGTTGTTAGTTTATGGGAATGCCACTGATTTCTGTGCATTGATTTTATATCCTGCCACTTGCCTAAATTCCTGTATGAGTTCTAACACGTTTGTGGTGGAGTCTTTTGGGTTTTCCTCATAAAGTATCATATCATCTGCAAAGAGTGAGAGTTTGACTTCCTCTTTGCCGATTTGCATGCCTTTGATTTCTTTTTGTTCTCTGATTGCTATGGCTAGGACTTCTAATACTATGTTGAATAGGAGTGGTGATAGTGGACATCCCTGCCGTGTTCCTGACCTTAGGGGAAAAGCTCTCAGCTTTTCCCCATTGAGAATGCTATTCGTTGTAGGTTTTTCATAAATGACTTTTATGATATTGAGGTATGTACCCTCTATCCCTATACTCTGAAGAGTTTTGATCAAGAAAGGATGCTGTACTTTTCAAAGCTTTTTCTGCATCTATTGAGAGGATCATATGATTCTTGTTCTTTCTTTTGTTAATGTATTTTATCACTTTGATTGATTTGCAGATGTTGAACCAACCTTGCAGCCCAGGGATAAATCCCACTGGGTCGTGGTGAACAATCCTTTTAATGTGCTGTTGGATCCTATTGGCTAGCATTTTGGTGAGAATTTTTGCATCCATGTTCATCAAGGATATTGGTCCTTAATTCTCATTTTGATGGGGTCTTTGTCTGGTTTTGGGATCAAGTTAATGGTAGCCTCATAAAACGAGTTTGGGAATTTTCTTTCCATTTCTATTTTTTGGAACAGTTTCAGGAGAATAGGTATTAATTCTTCTTGAAATGTTTGGTAGAATTCCCCTGGGAAGCCATCTGGCCCTGGGCTTTTGTTTGTTGGGAGATTTTTGATGACTGCTTCAATTTCCATAGTGGTTATAGGTCTGTTCAGGTTTTCTCTTTCTTCCTGGCTCAGTTTTGGTAGTTGATACATCTCTAGGAATGTGTCCATTTCTTCCAGGTTATCTAATTTGCTGGCATAGAGTTGCTCATAATATGTTCTTATAATTGTTTGTATTTCTTTGCTGTTGGTTGTGATCTCTCCTCTTTCGTGCATGATTTTGTTGATTTGGGTCATTTCTCTTTTTTTTTTTGATAAGTCTGGCCAGGGGTTCATCAATCTTGTTAATTCTTTCAAAGAACCAGCTCCTAGTTTTGTTGATCTGTTCTACTGTTCTTTCGGTTTCTATTTCATTGATTTCTGCTCTGATCTTTATTATTTCTCTTCTCCTGCTGGGTTTAGGCTTTCTTTACTGTTTTTTCTCTAGCTCCTTTAGGTGTAGGGTTAGGTTGTGTATTTGAGACCTTTCTTGTTTCTTGAGAAAGGCTTGAATTGCTCTATACTCTCCTCTCAGGACTGCCTTTGCTGTATCCCAAAGATTTTGAACTGTTGTGTTTTCATTTACATTGGTTTCCCTGAAATTTTTTTTAATTCTTCTTTAATTTCCTGGTTGACCCATTCATTCTTTAGTAGGATTCTCCTCAGCCTTTATATATTTGAATTCTTTCCGACTTTCCTCTTGTGATTGAGTTCTAGTTTCAAAGCATTGTGGTCTGAAAATATGCAGGGAATAATCCCAATTTTTGGTACCGGTTTTGACCTGATTTGTGACCTAGGATGTGATCTATTTTGGAGAATGTTCCATGGGCACAAGAGAAGAATGTGTATTCCATTGCTTTGGGATGAAATGTTCTGATTATGTCTGTGAAGTCTATTTGGTCCAGTGTGTCATTTAAAGTCTTTATTTCCTTGTTGATCTTCTGCTTAGATGATCTGTCCATTTCAGTCAGGGGGGTGTTAAAGTCCCCCAGTATTATTGTATTGTTGTCAGTGTGTTTCTTTTCTTGTGTTATTAATTGCCTTATATAATTGGCAATTAATGAGCTGTTCCCATGTTAGGGGCATAGATATTTACAATTGTTAGATCTTCCTGTTGGATAGACCCTTGAAGTAGGATATAGTGTCCTTCTTCATCTCTTATTACAGTCTTTGTTTTAAAACCTAATTTGTCTGATATAAGAATTGCCACCCCAGCTTTCTTTTGGTGTCCATTAGCATGGTAAATGGTTTTCCACCCCCTCACTTTCAATGTGGGGGGTCTTTGGGTCTAAAATGAGTCTCTTGCAGACAGCATATCGATGGGTCTTGTTTTTTAATCCAATCTTATAGCCTGTGTCTTTTGATTGGGGCATTTAGCCCATTTACATTCAGGGTAACTATTGAAAGATAAGAATTTAGTGCCAATGTATTGCCTGTAAGGTGACTGTTACTGTATATTGTCTGTGTTCCTTTCTGGTCTATGCTGCTTTTAGGCTCTCTCTTTGCTTAGAGGACCCCTTTCAATATTTCTTGGAGGGCTGGTTTCGTGTTTGCAAATTCCTTTAGTTTTTGTTTGTCCTGGACCCTTTTTATCTTTCTTTCTATTTTCAGTGACAGCCTAGCTGGATATAGTATTCTTGGCTGCATATTTTTCTCGTTTAGTGCTCTGAAGATATCATGCCAGTCCTTTCTGGCCTGCCAGGTCTCTGTGGATAGGTCTGTTGCCAGTCTAATGTTTCTACCATTATAGGTTACATATCTCTTCTCCTGAGCTGCTTTCAAGATTTTGTCTTTGTCTCTGAGACTCGTAAGTTTTATTATTAGATGTCGGGGTGTTGACCTATTTTTCTTGATTTTGAGAAAGGTTCTCTGTGCCTGCTGGATTTTGATGCCTGTTTCCTTTCCCACATTAGGGAGGTTCTCTGCTATAATTTGCTCCAATATACCTTCTGCCCCTTTCTCTCTTTCTTCTTCTTCTGGGATCCCAATTATTCTAATCTTGTTTAGTCTTATGGTATCCCTTATCTCTCGAATTCTGCCCTCGTGATCCAGTAGTTTTTTCCCTCTCTTTTTCCCAGCTTCTTTATTTTCCATCATTTGATCTTCTATATTGCTAATTCTCTTTTCTGCCTCATTTATCCTAGCAGTTAGTGCCCCCATTTTTGATTGCATCTCATTAATAGCCTTTTTGATTTCGATTTGGTTAGATTTTAGTTTTTTTATTTCTCCAGGAAGGGTGTCTCTAATAACTTCCATGCTTTTTTCAAGCTCAGCTAGTATCCTTAAAATCATGATTCTGAACGCTAGGTCCAACATCGTACTAATGTCCGTATTGAGTTCATCCCTTGCAGACGGTACTACCTCTTGTTCTTTTTGCTAAGGTGATTTTTTTCATCTTGTCATTTTGTCCAGAGGAGAATAGATGAATGAGAGAACGAAATGCTAACAGGTTAACAACGTCCCCAAGAAATATACTCTAAATAATTCAGAAAAGACCTGAAACCAGGGGAAAAGATAGGGAAAGAAAGAAAAAAGAAAGAGAAAAAAAGAAAATGAAAAATATAAAAACAAACAAAAACAGAACAAAACAAAAAAAAACAGAATATGATCAAATATGATCAGGCTAGTGCATAGATCAGTGCCACACACTAGATTTTGTGTGTATTTTGGTCTGTGAGAAGAAAGTGCCTCCTAAAATTTTAAAGGAAGAAAGACTTATATATGTACAAAATAAGGGTTGATACAATGAAGGGATGGAAGGTGATTGTAAAGATGAAAACTAAAAGATTTTATAAAAGGAATTGATAAGATAAGAAGTTGTTTGAAAAAAGAAGAAGATTTAAAAAAAAAAAGGGAGAGAATGTGATCAGGCAGGAGAGTAGAACAAAGCCATACACTAGTGATTTAGGGTATATTTTGATCCATTAGAAGAAACTGTATCTCAAAATTTTAAAGAGAGAACAAAGTATATATATATATATATATGCCAAAAATAAGTGTATCAACTATGAAGGGATAGAATATGACTCTAAAAAGGAAAAATAATTTTTTTTTTCAAAAAGGGGTTGATAAGATGTTGGTTGAAAAAGGGAAAAAGAAAAATTCAAAAAAAAAAAAAACAGTTAAAAAAATTAGCTTTGAAAAACTGATGAATCATGGTAAAAAAGCCATGAATTCTAGTTGCAGTATTCCCCTAGCGCTGGAGTTCTCCTGTTCTCCTAGATCGGTAAACTTGTTCTTGGCTGGCTGTTTGTGCTGATCTTCTGGAGGAGGGGCCTGTTGCCGTGGTTCCCAGATGTCCTTGCAGGAGGTGGAATTGCCCCGCCCTATTGGTCCGGGCTAAGCAATCCGCTTGGTTTTGCTCTCCAGAGCTTTTGTTCCCTTTAGGCTCTCGGTACAGCTTTGGAGGATGAGAGTGAACATATTGGCCTCCCAATGTTCTCCCCGAGGAGCCAAGAACTCGGGGCCCCGTTCCTCAGTGCGCTCCCAGGGAAAAGCAGTCAGTCACTCCTGTGTCCCCGGTCTCCGGCTGCACTCCGTGCTCAACTGGTTTGTGACCGAGCATTTCTATCTCTGGCACCCGACCCCGTGTGGAGTCTCCAAACCCAGCAGATCCCTGCAGTGTGCTCCCGTGCCGCTCCTCCCGGGGGAGGAAGGAGAGTCTCCCTGGCTCTGCCGCTTGTTGGGTCCCTGCTGGAGGAGCAGTGGCCCGACTGTCACCGATCACAGTTTATGGCAACCCCGAGCTGAAAGCCCGAGCCTTGGCTCCATCTCTGCAGCCGGCTTCCCCGCTCCGATACCTGGGAGCTCTGCCGCACTCAGGCACCCCTGGTCTTTCTGTGACCCCAAGGGTCCTGAGACCACACTGTCCCACGAGGGTTCCACTCTCAGCTTAGCCACTGGAGCGACGTCCCTCAACGGAGCCGACTTCTAAAAATTCCGATTTTGTGCTCTGCGGCTCTGTCACTTGCCAGAAGCGACGGTCGGAGGCCCCCTCCCCCGCTGTCTATCCTCCCGAATATCGCCTCGGATTCACTTTTCCGCATGTCCTACTTTCTAGTAAGTGGTTGCTTTTCTGTTCAGAGAGTTGTTGCTATTCTTTTCTTCGATCCACTGTTGAGTTTGTAGGTGTTCAAAATGGTTTGATCCCTATTCACCTGAATTCCTGAGACCAGATGAGATCCAGGTCTCCTATTCCTCTGCCATCTTGCTCTGCCCCTGCCATTAATTATTCTTTAAATATTTGGTAGAATTCACAGGTGAAACCATCTGCTCCTGAGATTTCTTTGTCAGGAGATGTTGATTACTGCCTCAGTTTCCTTAGTCATTAGTCTGTTCAGATTTTCTTCATGATTTAGTCTTGGTAGTTTGTATGTTTCTAGGAATTTATCCATTTCTCCTAGGTTATCCTATTTTTTGGTGGGTAATTATTCATGGTAGCCTTTTCTGATCCTTTGTATTTTTGTGATGTCAGTTGTAATGTCTCCTCTTTCATTTACAGTTTTGTTTTTTTGAGTCTCCTCTCTCTTTTAGCTAAAAGGTTTGTCAATTTTGTTGATCTTTTAAAAAACCAACTCTTAGTTTCATTGACTTTTTTATTGTCTTTCTATTTTCTATTTCATTTATTTTTGTTCAAATCTTTATTATTTTCAGGGTGCTTGTGTGGCTCGGTTGTTTAAGCAACTGCGTTTGGCTCAGGTCATGATCCCAGAGTCCTGGGATCGAGCCCCGCAGGGAGCCTGCTTCTCCCTCTTCTGCTCCCCCTGCTTGTGCTCTCTCTCTCTCTGTCAAATAAATAAAATCTTAAAAAAAAAAAACCTTATTATTTTGTTCCTTTCACTAACTTTGGGTTTAGTTCATTCTTCTTTTACTAGTTCCTTGAGGTATAACGTAAGGTTGTTTATTTGATATCTTTTTCTTTTTTTAATTTATGCATTTATTGCTTAAGTTTCCCTAGTTCCTTTCTTTCTTTTCTTTTCTTTTCTTTCTTTCTTTCTTTCTTTCTTTCTTTCTTTCTTTCTTTCTTTCTTTCTTTCTTTCTTTCTTTCTTTTTCTTTCTTTCTTTCTTTCTTTCTTTCTTTCTTTCTTTCTTTCTTTCTTTCTCTCTTTCTTTCTTTTTCTTTCTTTCTTTCTTTCTTTCTTTCTTTCTTTCTTTCTTTCTTTCTTTCTTTCTTTCTCTTTCTTTCTTTTTTTTTGACAGAGAGAGGGAGAGAGAGAGCACAAGCAGGGGCAACAGCAAGCAGAGGGAGAGATAGAAGCAGGCTCCCCATGGAGCAGGGAGCCTGATGCGGGGCTTGACCCCAGGACACTGGAATTATGACCTGAGCCAAAGGCAGATGCTTAACTGACTGAGCCACCCAGGTGCCCCTCCTAGTTCCTTTAGCACTGTTTTTGCTATAACATGTAAGTTTTGGTGTCTTGCATTTTGGTTTACCTTTGTTTCAATACACTTTCTGATTTTCCTTTTGATTTATTCTTTGACCTATTGATTGTTCAGGAATGTGTTGTTTAATTTCCACATATCTGTTAATTTTCCAATTTTCATCCCATTGTTGATTTCTAGTTTTATACCACTGTGCTCAGAAAAAATACTTGATATCAATCTTGTTAAATTTGTTAAGGCTTTTTTTGTGACCCAAACTATGATCTATCTGGAGAATGTTCTTTGTTTACTTGGAAGAATATATATTTCCCTGCTGTTGGATGGAATGGTCTGTATATATCTGTTAGGTCCATTTGGTCAATGGTGTTTCGTGTCACTGTCTTCATACTGTATATTCTGTCTGGATGATTTATCCAGTGTTAAAAGTGGGATATTGAAGTCCTCTACTATTATTGTGTTACTATCTATTCTTTCTTCAGTTCTGTCAATATTTCAGGATCTCTGAGGACAGACGAGAGTGTCTCCTGCTGGGTCTCTAGCAGTACTGCTGATGGGCTACAGTTGGGAGGAACTGGAGCCAAATATAGGGCCCTTTAAGAAACACTGGGATTGCAGACCCTTGAGTCCCAGGACATCTGGCAAACTGTTGCCGTGAGGGGGCTGGGGCTCAATATTGGGCCCTTTTCAGCTGTCTTTTTCTAAGATGAAATAGAAATTTTCTTGTTAATCTATCAGAGCTCTTTTATATTAATGGCTTTAGAAACCATCACTTAGAGAGACACATGTTATAAATATTTTCCTTGGTTTGAGTTGCATCTTCTTTAAATTTCATATTGTATTTGTTTTGAACAGATAACACATTTACATATTTTAAATATTGGAACAATATATTCACACTATGAATTAAGAAGGCTCACTTCTATACCTGCCCCTGTCTGCTCCACTGTCCACCCCCTTGTGGGGAGCCATGTTCATCATGTTTTGTGTATTCTTTAATGTTTATATAAGCAGATACACATATGTATTATTTCTTCCCTTTCTTACAAAAAGTAGAATGTCACCTGTAATATTCTTGCTTTTTCTTTTTCACTTGGAAGAACATCCTGGAGATCTTTCCATATTAATAGAAAAGAGTCTTACCATTCCTTTTTTTACAGCTATGTATTATTCCCCTGCTGGGATGTGACATATTTTATTTCATCAAATTTGTAGTGATGGACATTCATGTTGTTTCTAATGTTTTATTAAAAATAAAGCTTCAGTGAATAACCTTGTAACTATATTATTACTTCATATGGGAGCAGATGTATGTGTGCGATATATTCCTAGAGGTAAGACTGTGAGACAAAGGATAAATGGTTGCCAAATTTCCCTGAGTACTAGTTCTGTATTCCCACTAGCAATGTATGACACTGCCTGTGTTGTCCAAATTGTCAATTATTACCATATGATGAATAAAAAAATAACATCTCAATGTAGTTTTAATTTCCATCACACTTTTCATGAGAAAGAATGTATGAATGGTTTAAGGACTATTCTGTGTACTGCTATTTATCCTCTCGTATCTTTGCCTACTTTTCTGTTGGATTGCTGTCTTCTTTATCAATTTTAACAATTTCTCAATATATTCAGATATAAGCTCTTTGTCTTCTACATGAGTTGCCAGTTTTTAAAAACAGGCTATTCTTTTTTTTCCTTTAAATTTTTTATTGTTATGTTAATCACCATACATTACATCATTAGTTTTTGGTGTAGTGTTCCATGATTCATTGTTTGTGCATAACACCCAGTGCTCCACACAGAACGTGCCCTCTTTAATACCCATCACCAGGCTAACCCATCCTCCCACCCCTCTCCCCTCTAGAACCCTCAGTTTGTTTTTCAGAGTCCATTGTCTCTCATGGTTCGTCTCCCCCTCCGATTTCCCCCCTTCATTCTTCCCCTTCTGCTATCTTCTTCTTCTTCTTCTTTTTTTTAACATATATTGCATTATTTGTTTCAGAGGTACAGATCTGTGATTCAACAGTCTTGCACAATCCACAGCGGTCACCATAGCACATACCCTCCCCAATGTCTATCACCCAGCCACCCCATCCTTCCCCCCCACTCCAGCAACCCTCAGTTTGTTTCCTGAGATGAAGAATTCCTCATATCAGTGAGGTCATATAATACATGTCTTTCTCTGATTGACTTATTTCACTCAGCATAACACCCTCCAGTTCCATCCACGTCGTTGCAAAGGGCAAGATCTCATTCCTTTTGATGGCTGCACAATATTCCAGTGTATATATATATATATACACCACATCTTCTTTATCCATTCATCTGTCAGTGGACATCTTGGCTCTTTCCACAGTTTGGCTATTGTGGACATTGCTGCTATAAACATCGGGGTGCACATACCCCTTCAGCTCCCTACATTTGTATCTTTGGGGTAAATACCCAGTAGTGCGATTGCTGGGTCGTAGGGTAGCTCTATTTTAAACTTTTTGAGGAACCTCATACTGTTTTCCAGAGTGGCTGCACCAGCTTGCATTCCCACCAACAGTGTAGGAGGCTTCCCCTTTCTCCGCATCCACGCCAGCATCTGTCATTTCCTGACTTGTTAATTTTAGCCATTCTGACTCGTGTGAGGTGGTATCTCATTGAGGGATTTGGATTTCCCAAAAACAGGCTATTCTTTTGATGTTTCTTACTTTTTTCATGTAAGATGAAAAATTTAAAAAACATTAACATTATTGACTTTTATGTCTGCTGGTTTTGAGTCATATTAAAAAGACCTTCCCTGCTACAAATTTAAAAAGAAATTTACCCA
Source organism: Zalophus californianus (assembly GCF_009762305.2). NCBI lineage: Eukaryota > Metazoa > Chordata > Mammalia > Carnivora > Otariidae > Zalophus > Zalophus californianus. Next base: position 101,949,020 of record NC_045602.1, on the reverse strand, counting down.
TATTTTCTTTTAGTTCTTTCTAAAAATATGCTCTTTTTGAAGTTTATTTTAGTGTACTACATCAAGCATGGATCCAATGCCATTCTTTTTCTAATAGCTATCCAACTATACTAATATCATACATTTAACAGAAAATACTCTTACTGAACCTACTAAATACTCCATGTATCATATACTACATGCATCATGTAACTTAATCATATGTTAAATACTACATGTATATGAAATAATTTCTAGATCTATTATTTTCCATTTATTTGACTAGTCATGTGCCAATGCTGTACTGTTTTAATTAGTGAGGCTTTATAGCATGTCTTTATTATGAGTAGGTTTGGCCCTTTTCACTGCTTTTCAGATTTAGAGATTTCCTGAATATTCTTGCTAGTTTATTTTTCCATATAAATATGGAATCAGTTTGTCAAGTGCAAAGAAAAAAATCTGCTGGCATTTTTATTGTAGACATGTTAAATTTATAAATTAACTTAGGCAGAATTGACCTCTTTATCATTTGGAATCTTTTCATCCTAAAACTGCTAAGTCTTCCCATTTACTTATGTTTCCTTTTTTTCATTCTTATTTTAATGTTTTGCTCCTATATAGTTTACATGTTTCTTACTAAGTTTAAACTTGGTGCTATTGTGAACAGAGTCTGTCTTTTGTTATGTATTCCTACTAATTGTTATTTGTATATATGAAGGAATTATCTTCCTTACATTTATTTTATAATCTGATATCTAACTACATTATTGTTTGGTAGTAGTTTTTTCCAATTGATTCTCTTAGGTTTCCCAGATATTCAATCATATCAGATGGACATAATGATAAATTTACCACCTTCTTTCAGATTTTTTTGTTCATCTAAGACAGCAGACAAAGTGAGGTGGGGGGGATCTCCATCCCCACCCAACAAATAAGATAACTAAATATGAGAACATACAATAAAACTCCTGAGGAATCCAAGAAATATTTATGGGGAGATCTTGCAGAAGGCCAAAATCACACGTTGGGCAGGATCCAATAAGTTTTTAGTTGCTCCCAGCTAAGGAACAAGTCCTTCAGGATCCAGGCTGGTGTTGGGGCTCACAGAAGGAACCAGCAAACTCTATAGTTAGGCATTTATTTTCTTTGGAAACTAGGACATAAATATTTTTATATAAATAATACATAGATATTTGGGGAAATATAACCTCATTTATTTTTACTTGAGTCATCTATTTTCTTATTTGTTTTAGTGTCTACTTTATCTGTCAAAAATTAGAGAAGTGTAATAAATCCTCCCAAATCTATTGTGTTTCTATGTATATCTCCTCTTTCCTCACTTGGAGCTGTATCTATTTTGATGTCTTGTTTTCTAGTACATGTAGGCTCATGAGAATTATAACTTTTATAAATAAGTCTCCTTGTCCTGTTTTTATGCATTCTGCCTTGAATTTGAATTTGTCTAATGTTAGTATTGTTATTGTATTTCCTTGGTTAACTTTGTACATCACCTTTTTTTAAACCATTTTGAATCTGTGTATTTTATATAGTTAACAGTTGTAGACAGCAAATAGTTGGGCTTTTGCTTCATGACCTATCTGTGAATGGCTAAGTTTTAGTATTTATTCGTGTTTATTGTCTCATTTGTGTTTATTGTCAGGATTGACATGCTTATTATGTTTGTCAGCCTTCTTCTGGCTTATTATTTTTGTGCTTCATTGTGGTTTCATTTGCCTTCTCTTATTTGCTGTATGGCTTCTGTTTCTGTTCCTCTTTTTAAAATGTACATTTTCACGGCGCCTGTTGGCTCAGTTGGTTGAGCATCCAACTCTTGATTTCATTTTAGGTCTTTTTGATCTCAGGGTCCTAAGTTCAAGGCTCCCATTGGGCTCAATGCTGTGTGTGGAGCCTACTTAAAAAAAAAAATAAATAAATAATGTGCATTTTCTATGTGATATCCCTCATGGTTACATTTAAGATTTTCAAAAACATTCTTCAACTTAAAGTCCTTTTTGCATCAAAGTTAAGAACAAAATAATAAACTCTGATTTCTTTCTATGCAAGAAAAGCAATGGGACACTTTACATTGTTCTGTTTCATATTCTGCAATATTCATGCATTTATTTGTATGATATATACTCTCAGAACCAAAGAATTATAATCAAACCATATTTAAATACTGAAGTATTATCTTCAAAAAGACAAATGACATTCAATTGTATGTCCAAGTTTTTCATAACTTTATAAACAATTTCATTTTAATTTGTCTCAGTGATCATCACCCATAATTATATACCATGGCTTTCCCATTCTTGAATTGTAGATTCTTTTTTTTTTATGATTGGGAGTTTTTCTTATTTATTTTTTTATTATGTTAATCATCATGCATTAAATCATTAATTTTTGATGTAGTGTTCCATGATTCTTTGTTTGTGCATAACACCCAGTGCTCCATGCAGAACGTGCCCTCCTTAATACCCATCACCAGGCTAACCCATCCCCCCACCCCCCTCCCCTCTAGAACCCTCAGTTTATTTTTCAGAGTCCATCGTCTCTCATGGTTCGTCTCCCCCTCTGATTCCCCCCCTCATTCTTCCCCTCCTGCTATCTTCTTCTTCTTCTTTTTTTAACATATAATGTATTATTTGCTTCAGAGGTACAGATCTGTGATTCCACAGATTCACAGTGCTCACCATAGCACATACCCTCCCCAATGTCTATCACCCAGCCACCCCATCCCTCCCAGCCCCCACCACTCCAGCAACCCTCAGTTTGTTTCCTGAGATTAAGAATTCCTCATTTCAGTGAGGTCATATGATACATGTCTTTCTCTGATTGACTTATTTCACTCAGCATAATACCCTCCAGTTCCATCCATGTCATTGCAAATGGTAAGATTTCATTCCTTCTAATGGCTGCATAATATTGCATTGTATATATATACACCACACCTTCTTTATCCATTCATCTGTTGATGGACATTTTGGCTCTTTCCACAGTTTGGCTATTGTGGACATTGCTGCTATAAACATTGGGGTGCACATACCCCTTTGATCCCTACATTTGTATCTTTGGGGTAAATACCCAGTAGTGCAATTGCTGGATCATATGGTAGCTCTATTTTCAACTTTTTGAAGAACCTCCATACTGTTTTCCAGAGTGGTTGCACCAGCTTGCATTCCCACCAATAGTATAGGAGGGTTCCCCTTTCTCCGCATCCCCGCCAACGTCTGTCAATTCCTGACTTGTTAATTTTAGCCTGAATTGTTGATTCTTACTTCTCAACCAGCTATTTGTTGTTGTTGTTGTTTTTTTTTTTTTTTCCACCCAGCTATTTGAAGCCCATAGCCAAGTCATTTTTTCAAGGAGGGGACACAGGCATTTTGTATCTGAACCCTTCAATAAGTAAGAACATCTTTTTTGTGGTTTATATGCATCAAATAAAGAGAAGCTCTCAAATATATATTAGGTAACTTTTCCTTACAGCAATGTGTACATGTGATTACGGTACTTTCTGTCATTTAATGTTGCACAAAAGAATCTCCACCTACCCTAAAATTTGTTTCTTTGGAGGAATCTGTTACGTCTCATTGGTAGTTGGCACAGATATTTCTCATAAAGTTCAATTAATTTTTCAGTGTTTGTTGATTTTTACCTAAAATGTCTTAACATATTTCAGTGCTTTTAAACAAGTTGGTTTGGGGTCAGGAAATATATTTTTATATTTATTTTTTATTTTTACTTTTGATTGACATTGTTTCCTCCTCAAGGACACCTTCAATTGTTAGGCTAATTCTCTGTTTTCAATTCTGTCCTTTTTTTGTCTTTTCATTTTAATCTCTTTTTCCTCTGCCTCTTTGTTCTTAAAGAGCATCTCCAGTTTATTTTCCATATTACTTGTTTTTAAATTCTAGTTTGGCTTGAAGTCACTCAGGAAATAGTTTAAAAGTATAAAGTCTACTGGCATCCTGAGAATAGAGAATGTGAATGTTCACAATTTGGTCAAAGGCACACTCAATATCATAATTTAGCCATGTGCCCTTTTCCATCACCAATATATTGTACATCCTGTAAGCAACAGGTAGAAGTCTAATAAAAAAAATTGAATGAGAAAAGCTTTAATGTTTATTTTTGGGGATTTTATGCTAAATACATATACTCTTGGGCCACCTAACATCTTGTGATATATTCACCTGCAAATGGCTCATTAATAACCATACAATGTGTCTGGGTGTATCCAGTATTTAATCTACTACAACATTATTCATGAAGTTCTCCATGAATCAGCACTCACACATCAAATAAAAAGTAAGTGCTTATATTGCACGAATTTAGAGAATAGAGAATACAGATGGCAGATCTTATTTCTCACAATGAAGCAAATCTCAATCACAGAAACACCACCAGGTAGAGGATACGGAGAACATCTTCAGAAATTCCTATCTCTAAGAAAATGCAATACACAACAAAAGATGCTGTCAGTGGTAAAGATATCAGGGCTCTTCTTAGAACCTTGGCCCTCCATAGCATCTTGGCCCTCACTCATATACACCAAAGGCAACTTATGATAAACCTCTGGGATTCTTTGCCTGCCTGTCCACAGGAGTACATCTGACCCAAGTTTTGGGCAAGCCTTAAGAGTCAATGACCACAGAAGCAGCCCTCACCCAATGATGGAGGAGGATTTGGTGGACAAATTCTCCAGCTCCCTCACTCTTTGGGGGGAAACCCCGTTGGTGTGCACCACACTGCCTCCCAGAACTCCCCAGGAAGAAGGTTTTAAGATTGTCATAGTAGTAACATCTTTATAAGCCCACTCTATTATAAGCTGCCTTCCTTTCTCTGTTTCACTTCTTCACTCCTGTACCAGTGTTTCCTGAAATCACCACTCCAATAACTTATGTGCACTGCAATTCTTTCTTAGTCTGATTTTTGGAGAATACAAACCAAAACAGACTCCAACCAGAGACAAAAACAAACAGGAGAAACATAGGTGATGCCCCTTAAGCCCTATGACCAGTAAAACTTCCCTTTGAGCTCCACTGATTTAAACATACCCAACAAATAACATGTTTAAGGTTTTCTCTTCCTCTAAGTGTTCAGGAAGATATAGGTTTTTTGTTCCTCTTTCTTCCTTCCTAAAGGAGGAGTCATATACGGGCCATGTGTGTGAAATTCCCTGAACTCTGCTTTTCCCCCTGGGCTGCTCGTTTCCTATTCTCAGATTCACAGCTACTGAATAGGTTGCTTTGCTCAGATCTCAGCAAAATTCCTCAGGACTAGTAAGATAGGGTGTGATGGGAGTTCTGTCACCCTGGGGGAGAAGGGAGGGCTGTTTCCCTCCACATTGCCTCACCATACTTGATTGTATGTGGTGGTTCCAGATTTTTTTCTCCATTCCTGCTTAACAATGGCTTAAAAAACACCACATTCACTCTGATACTTTGTCTTGTTTTCTCTCTCTTAAATGGTCTCCATATTCTACTTGCTGAAAACTATCTGTTCCTTCTTCAAAAACCTGCTACCCACAGGATGGCAAAGCATTCATGGTTGGTAGCTACTCCTTAGGATTCTCTATGCTTCTCTTCAGTACTTCCCAAGACTCAGTTCTATTTGTTCCCAAATCTGGTATTGCCAGACATACCTGTTACTGTAATTGTTACCATTTGTAATTCAATTGTTATGTAAAACAGTGAACTATGGATGATAAAAGGGAAAATTCTTGTGTCTGTGAGAGCAAAGGTGAATGCTTCAGAAAGACTCAAAGAAAAATTGCTTTAAAAAATGTTACATTTGATATAGAGATGTGAGAAAACTGTAAAAGACTGGGAAATTAGATATTTATGTATATATATATTTATTTGTACATACACATAGACATAAGTCTTTTGCACTCATATTTGCTTTGCAAGTGTTGTGAGTTCCTTGCTTCACCTTAAAGACACAAAAACTGGAATTCTTAGACTAGTGAATAGTTAACCTCAGATGCACGTTAGAATCACCTAGGAAACAAAAAATGATTGGAGTTACCCTGAGAGATTCTGATCCTATTTTTCTAGAGTGGTGCTGGGCATCAGGAGTCAGGACTGATTTTTTCAAGCTCCTATGGGATCTACTGTGTAGTAAGGCTGCTAGAGATAAGAAACCTCTTTATCTTCTCTTAGAAGAGTGGCCACTCTAATGTAGGATGCAAAGCACAGGACTCTATTGATCACTTATTTCAGTATTGCTGCATCAGTTAAAAATTAGTGGCTATTCTTTCAGATTCTGGCAATAGGTTGTTTGCTATCTAAGATTCCAGTGAAATTGAAAGTTTCCATCTTTTGCTTAGTCTGTACAGGAATTTCAGAGTAATGTTGTAGGAGAAAGGCTCAAAAGCTCCTAGCCTGATGACCTTTTAAATTGGATATGGCTGAGAATTTTTAGAAGTATGTCCACCCTAGCACCTTGCAACTAATGCTTCCTTGTTTTTTGCTACTTTTGTTTTTCTTTGACATTATTTTATGTATAATTCTTTATGGCACATGTTATATCATAATTCATTTTTATTATGGAATACACACAATAAGCATTTTTAACACGTGTAAGAATAATAAAATGAACATACATGTGCCTGCCACCCAAGCTAAGAAATAGAAAATTGTCAAAACTGTTTAGACTCTTCACCATTCCCTTACTTATTTTCCTTCCTCCTCCTGAGAGTTAACCCATTCCCCAAATTTTGCACTTATGCTTCCTATTTGAAATAGTTCTCAACATATATTGATGTATCTTTAATTATGCATTGTTTTGTTTTACATATTTGACCAATAAATACATAGAATCTGATTACCTTTTCTGACACTTCTGGAACTTGCTTCTTTTATTCAATATTATGCTTTTACTATCCATCCATGTCAGTATGTTAATCTGTAATTATTTCATTCACACTGCTGTACTGAATACCATTATGCGAATATATCTCAATGTATTCATCCATTCTATGGAATGGATACTACATTAAGGTAGTTTGCAGTTTTTTGCTTTGGTAAACAACATTTCCATAAATACTGTTTTAAATGTTTGCCCAGTGTAATCAAGCAATAGTTTCCCTGTTTGCCTGGTAATGGGATTTCTGGATCATAGGATAGTAATACCTTCAACTTCAGGGGATTAGTTCAAGGTGTTTTCAAAATTGAATCTAACAAATTATGCTACCCAGCCAAATCTTGGTGCGCTATATCTTTTTGCTTTTCATCAAAATGTGGGTTGTAAAATATTGCACCATGGGCTTAATTTTATTTCCCAAACAATTATTGAAAATTATCATTTTTTTCCAGTGTTTACCCCTCATTTAAAATTCCTCTTCTGTGAAATGTTCACTCACATCTCTTGAGCATTTTTTGATTATGCTATTTTTCTATTTTTCATGGTAACTAGAAGTTATTAGTATCTTCTAGATATTAATCCCTTGGGGTTTTTCATATGTGTAAAAATTTTCACACCAGCTTGTTATTTTTCTTTTTACTCTTACCAAGATGTTTTTGATGAACAGATGGTCTCCCTTTAGTATAATTATAGGGTTTTCCTTTAAGGTTTGTGGTTTATTTTTTTGTCTTATTTAAGAAACTGACCCTTACTCCAGGATATGAAAGATAGTTTCATACTTTATTCTAAAAGTTTAAAGATGTACCTTTAGTTTTAACTCTGTAACTCACACAGAGTCCAATTTGGCTGTGAGTTGAGTTAGAAATCTAGTTGCATCAATTTCCAAATTGAGAATTTGTGTCAGCTCTGTGTAGTGAGTGGCCAATCCATTCTCTATGATCTGCATTGTCACTTCTGTCATAAAGCAAATTCTGTGCTGTTATCCTGTTCATCTATTCACCTATTTTGTGCCAATGGACAACTGTCTTAATAACTCTAGTTTTATAATGTTTTCACTTCTGGGAGGATAAGTGACTTTATCCTTTCCTGGAAATATTTTGATCATTCTTAGTCCAGTACTTGTTCATGGAAATATTAGAATTAGCTTGTTAAATTACACACACACACACACACACACACACACACACACACACACACACCCCTCTAGATTTTCATTAGAATTGCACTAAAGATAGATTATGTAGATCAGGAGTTGACAAACAAAAAACCATAAATCAAACGTGGCCTGCCATCTCTTTGCCTCTGTTTGCAAATAAAATTTTATTGGAACACAGTCACATCAATTCCTTTATCTGTGGTAAATGGCAACTGTCAAGCTACAGAGTGTGTGATAGAAATCACATGACCTACAGAGCCTAAAATATTTACTATCTCATCCTTTATAAAGTTTGCTTGTCCCTGATATAGAGCATTTGGGAGAATAATTTTATTTTTATGATTTTGAGGTTTTATATCCAGGAACATGGTATAAATCTGGCTTATTCTTCTTAAATATTTCTTAATATTATGTTTTTTTCTCCATAAAGGCCTTGTACATATTTTGTTAGACTTCATATCAGCTACTTTATATTTTCTTCTAGCAATTATAAATTGTATCTTTTAAAAATTATAATCTCTAATAGTTTGTTGCTAGTGAATAGAAATGCAATTGTCTTGTGTATAATCATGTCCAATGATTGTATAGGCAGAGAATTTGCTAAGCTGAATTATGGATTTTAGTAAAGCATCTACACTGTTTGTATTTTCTAAGTTCAGAATCATATGAACTGTGACTAATGATTGCTCTATTTCTTCTTTTCCAATCCACATATAATTGTAGTATCTTCTTCTTATCTTAGGGCACAAACTAGGATCTCCAGAACAATATAAAAATAAGTACTGATACTGAGCAAGTTCATCTTCTTTCTGTTTTGTTTTAAAAGGAAATACTTTAAATGCTCAATATTAACTAATGTGTATGGTAGTTTTTTTGTTTTGGGTTTTTTTTTAGATAAATCTAACAGATTAAGGAGTTCCCTTCCATGCTCATTTGTAATGAAATTTTATTGTGAATCAATAAGAAAATTTAGCAAGAACATTTCTTATCTCTGTTGAAATGATCATCAGAGCTTTAATTTTTCCTTTTCTTTTGTTCTTTAATTTGTCAATGAGTAGAATTTGGTATGTGTTTGTGTGTGTGTGTGTGTGTGTGTGTGTTCACTCATTTCATTTTTTTGTTCTCTCCTCTAGGTTGGAAGGTATAGCATTTATTCATGTTCTTTCAGTAGGTACTCTAGGCACTTTGTCACTTATGGTTAATTTAAGAATATCTAAGATTAATCAGTACTTTTACCCACTTTCTCAAAAGTATAAAGACCTTGGAATATTTTAACATGAATCAACTCCCACTTCCATTTATATTCTGTTGTTAGAACTAAAATTGGAATGACTTATTTTACTCTGTTCTCATATATTAAAGGTATTGTCATTAGTGTTTTGACACTTAATGTTTGGTTATATTTACATCTTGAACGGTTTATGTACTCATTTCTTCTTGTATTTTCCTTCTTCCCAAAGACCATCTTTCAGAAGATTCTTTAATGAGAGATAAGTTCAATTTTTGTTAGCTTTGAAAATGTCTTTATTTTGCCATCATTCTCAAAAGGTAATTTCACTGTGTAGAATTTTAATTGACAGTTATTCTTCTCTCTCAGTGGTATTTTGAGAATACCATTAGTCACTGTATCTCGTTTCCAATGTTAATACTGATCAATCAACTGCCAATCTAATTTCAATTTCTCTTTACTCTAAAGTTCCTTTTATTCTGTTTTCTTTTTTTATCCCTGCAATTTTAGTGTTACAGATCCAGGTGATAATGCGTTTTGTTTTGTTTGTAATTACTTATTCTACCTGGGATTTACTATGTGTCTTGGATTTAATGACTACTGAGCTTTTATTAATTCTGGAAAATTGTCAGATATTATGTCCTAAATATCACCTTTCCACTATATTCTCTTATTTCCCTCCATTTTGGAAAACATCTCACTATATACATCATGTGTTTATTGACTTCTCTTGAAATTCTGGGCTGCATTCTAGATCATTTCTTTAGATCTATATTCCAATTCACTAATTCTCCATTTAGCAGTATCTAAACCTGTGGTTCCCAAACTGACTTGCCTCAGGTCACTGACTTGTTTTGGGGTGATATATTAAACTCACAGGGGCCACAGAATATTTCAACATTTGAGGGGAACACAGCAAAACTCAACATGTAGTAGTAAGACACTCTGCTGCTACCTCAAGGTAGGTCAGTTTCAACACCCCATTCTTTCACAGTTACTGTGATCGAAAGGAAATACCAGAAACAATTGATGTGAAACAGGAAATTGTTGGGTCCAATCTGAATTACATTTTGGAAAGTTGTACAGTGCCCAACATTACTTGAAATGGTTATTTAAGAGTGAAATAGAATTGTTACTTTTTGTTCAATTTCCTCCTTTTTTATTTATTTATTTTTTTTTTTTAGAGAGAGAGAACATGAGCAGAGGAGGGGCAGAGGGAAAAAGAGAGAGAGAATCCTAAGCAAGCTCCACACACAGCATGGGCTAGATCTCACAACCCTGAGAGTATGACCTGAGCCAAAACCAAGAATCAGACACTCCATTGACTGAGCCACCCCCGTACCCCTATTCTTATTAATTTTAAATGGCTACTAAGTTCTTATGACAAATACATATTAAGTGTTTGAACCTAATGTAACAATTTAATAGATGGAACTGTAGGGAATTTCTTTGGGCCTAGAAAAACCTTGATAAAATTACTGAGATCCTACGGGCACCATGAAATATGAAGGTTTATAAACTTCTTGTTTAATATGCTTTTCTTCCTTTAGCTTTCAGTCGTAATGTTTTGCTTTTCATCTGTATAAGTTTGATTTGGTTCTTTTTTCCAAACTGCTTGACCATTTAATATAATCTCTTGTTTATTTCTCACATTTACCTGCTCTACTTTTAATAAATTAAACATATGTTGCTTATATATATTCCTCTAAGTATCTTGTAATATTTAGGTACTAATATTTACACTTTTAGATATTTAATTGTGCATGTGTGTGTACAGGATAAGTAAATAAATATATATTGGTATATATCAATAATATATCTATCTATCTACCTATTTTAAACTAGCTCTTTTTTTTAAATTTTTTATTGTTATGTTAATCACCATATATTACATCATTTGTTTTGGTGTAGTGTTCCATGATTCATTGTTTGTTCATAACACCCAGTGCTCCATGCAGAACATGCCCTCTTTAATACCCATCACCAGGCTAACCCATCCCCCTACACTCCTCCCCTCTAGAACCCTCAGTTTGTTTTTCAGAGTCCTATTTTAAATTAGCTCTTAAGCATAGTATCCCATTTACTTGCACATGGTTGAGATTACTTCACTATGAGTTAGTCTTCGGAGTTTTATCTGTGACAGTTGTTTGAGACCTAGCATGAAGTACATTCATCCACAGAGTATTGGTTTTATCCCTGGTTGGCTCAGAGGAACACTACTATCTCTGGATCCTTTTAAAATAAATTCTCATCTTGATATTTTTTTCAGATAATATAAAGAGTCTGAATTTGGGTCATCAACCTAGTAAGGAATGGCTTATGATTAGGATTTCTCAAGGCATTTTTTCCCTTGGACTTAGCAGCAAGTTTGAGATAGGCAAATTTCCTTACCAGTATATTCTGTGGGAGGTTTCTTTTCATCCTCTAATTTACTCTTCAGATGATAATGTAGGCCTTTGGAGTTCTGGCCTTATTCTGGGTTGGGTGATCTTTAAGTTTATCTTCATTTCCACGTTGACATTAAAATAAACATTTAAGGTAAGCAGAGGTCAGGTTAAAGCCTTGGAGCACCCACCAGCTTCACTCTTCACTTATCCCTTTGGATTTCTCCTTTCACTGTCTTAACCAATGAAGATTTCCCCCTTTTTCCTAATAGTTTAGAAATACATTTTTTTTAAACTGGCTTTGCATGAAATGTTCACATTGGTATATCCCCTGCATCTCTGAGCTAAAGATGGGAAATTGTGCAGACTGAGCTTCTTATCTAAGAAAACCGCTAATTTCTCAATTAAATCCTATGTAAGTTTTTCCTCAGTTAAATTCTATATAAGTTTTTCCTCAGAATTTATTTTAAAGGGATCCAGAGATTTTAGTGCTCCTCTGAGCCAACCAGGAATAAAACCAAAACTCTGTGGTTGAATGTACTTCATGCTAGGTCTCAAACACAGGGAAAATATCATAATCTTGTACTTCCAATACTGTTGTAATATCATTCCTTTTTTTCTTCCTTTGGGAGGGAGCTATTTTAAAGAGGTTTTAAAAAGGAATGCTAGAGGAAACCCATAATGATCTGCCTGACTTGACATAGACTCACGAGTGTGAATGCCAGTTTTGGGGGCCAACCGAGAGCTGATACCAGGTTTTTAGTACATTTCTCTCTTGCCCAAGAGTTTGGGTCTTGTGAAAAGTTGGTGTTCACAGGCAGTGTTCCAGCACCATGCAACAGTGATGATCTCAAATCCATCACCATATACCAAGCCAGAGAATGAATGAAGCTAATTTCAGACATTTTATATCATCCCATTCCCAGTGCAACTGGATTTTCCCCCTAATGGGACATTAACTCCTGATGATGTTATGGGCAGGCCACAAGAGTATCTCAAGTCTCTATGGTCTGGGGCATATCAATTGGCAAATAGTTTTTACTTCTCTCACACAGCTGAACTTAACTGAATGTGCAACAATTGGAGTACATTGAGTAAATTTTACTGTTGAAAACAAATCAGTAGTAAATAACTGTGAGAGTTATTATCTATACAGATTTCTTCCAAAGTAGTAGTGAAGGATACAACACTCCTGTCCCCACAAATAGGATAATGGCAATCATAAATTCTGCATTCTCTTCATTATTAAGATGCATATGGAAAAAGGAAAAAAAATGTATCCAAAGCTAATAGGAGGAAAAATGAAATTTTGGCAAAATAATGGTTTAAGGTTTTACCCGTCTGCAGAAAAAAGCACTGTCTTTAGAAAAGACCAGAATAGACAAGTATGTTTTAGGCACCATAAATTGGAAAGAAGGGCAAGAGGCTATATTATAGGGAGAAAGCAACTGTATATGGAAGATAGGATCTAACCCACAGTATCACACTGTATTTGTGATATATCATAAAATCACTAAACATTAGATTTTGGCACCCATCTTCAGAAGGGGAAACGGGCCCACAGGTGTTATGTTTTGTCCATTGTCAAGGCACTTTAAAGAATGATCATGTGAACCCTGTGCCAAAAGCTAAGACAACCCGGGTTATAGTGCCCGTTTGGCTCACTTGTTTCTATGCCTCATAGTGATTAGGAAAGTAACTTGTTGGCTAATCATGAGCTTGTTTTCTCTAATGAATTCAATTTGGTTCAATGAAATGCTCTCTTAGGAAGGAATCCAGTTCTGTAGCAGCTAGTGTTGGGTGTGAAATAATAAAATAACGGGTTAGTTTTGAAGGGTGTATAGACAAGGCTCCAGATGGTTTATTTCCTAGAGAAGACCAGAAGGAAGGGCACAGGGCGATGGTTTACACTGAATGCAGATCCCAGTTCTGAACTAAGGTCTCCTTTCAATGTAACCAAAAACATATGTTTGAGTACTTGGGGGACACATATTTGAACAAATACTGTTACTGTCCTCAAAAACCTTATATTCTAGTATAATTAGTGCTTAATACTTAATAAGACTTGAATAGTTTCCCATTTTGTATGAATGAGATAATACTTCTAAAGTGGTTAAAAGATAGCCAAGACAGTTGTGATTCAGGAAGTAGGAATATCAATTTCCGAATAGCTCCACAACACACCATTTCTTGTATCTCTTTGTACATTTGCAGTACTAGACACATGGTAAATGGCTTCTGTTCTTCCTGAGTGGCTAAAGGGAGAACAGCCAAATGCAAATTCAGTGAAGCTAAACAACTAATTTTACCTCATATTCTTACACCTACTTTGTTGTGCTCCCAAGTTCATAATGGAACTTATCTCTCCTTACCTAAGTGCTTTGACAAGCACTCTTTCTAAATATTTTGATCAACACACACAGCTGGGTTGAAAACCTTCTTATCACAGCACTCAACTCTATTTTATTCTCTACAATGACATGATGGAGAAAAGTGCATTGCAAATAAGAGTTATAGAGCAAAGAAGGAGAAAGACTGTATTTTTTTCTGTTACTATGGGTAGGGAGGTGTATAAGGAAGAAGATGTGCCCTACACTGCTAGCTGCAACTTCTCTTTGTCATTGAGTTTTAAATTCCCTGACCAACATCAACCACAATTTCCTGAATTCTTCAAGACCCATTCATATTCTGCCTCTTTAATAAAACTTTTCCTGGTCATTTTCACCCTTACTTATCACTCATTTTTTTGAACTCCCTTATTAACAAGAAAACCTATGCCACCCATTTAAGCTCTTAATTATAGGTCAAATTCTGTTGTTCCCCATTCCTTTTCATTTGAATTTTTTTCTATTACTCTGCAGCATGGACCACGATCCATCAGACCTTTGCTTGTATCATATGTGCCAACATCCTATTCATCAAATTAAGTCACATGGCCAAGCCCAAAGTCAAGGGTCGGGATAGTCATTTCTGCTTTGGTGGGGTGAGGGCTTGCAAAGTCACTTGGAAAAGAATGTGAGTACAAGGAAGAGTGGAGAATTGGAGATGTCTCATTCAAGCTTTTGTATTTACCTCCTAATTATATAATCTTGGCCTAGTCATTCAATCTCTCCAAATTTCAAATCACTCATCTACAAAATGAAGTGGATTCTACCTTCTTCTTAGTCATAAATTTTGATAAAATAAGATAATGAAATAAAACACCCAGCATCAGACCTGGCTCTTCCTCTCATAATAGCACCTAATATATAAAGTACCTGATTAGCACTAGGACTTTCAAACACTGAGAGAGCTCTCCAGACAAAGAACAGGCTGTTTCATGAAGTGTGAAATAGGAACTAGAAATCTTGAATCAGCAGCTGGGCAGTCGAGGAGGAAAACGAATCTTTGCCACCTCCATGACAATATGATTCTTTCCATATGATCTTGAGTTCCCTCCCACCCTAGAAGCTAAACATCCCATATGCATATTTTCCCTTTCCCCCTTGAAGCTGGGGCTCAGAGGGCATATTATAAGGTTCTGGCAGTCAATCCCACTCTCCATGTAGGTCTTTAATGAAAAATAAGGACAACAAAGAATGCTCTATAGATGGCAGTAACAGCAGTAGGCATTTCTGAAGCAGCATTGACAGCAGTCTGAACCATGGAGGTGGATGCAAAAAAGCCAGGTTTCTGGGAATAGCAATAGCAGCTGCACTAAACTGCAGCAGAGCATGCTTCCATGTCAAGGTCATAGCAGTAGCTGTTTTCTTCCACAGTTGTAGGGTGTGGGTATCACCCCCACCTACAATGCTGTAACTGTTTCTCCAGTGTTTCACCAGCTATCCAACATTCTCTTTTAAACTGTATTTTCTACCTAACTCATCTAGATTTAATAAGAACACTTATTGATATGGATATTGGAAACAAAAGTAGGCAAGTTAGCAAGAGTAGGTGGTCATCAGACCCTCCAAGAAATTTAGAAAATAAGAGATTGGTTATTTGACTTGGCTGGGGCTATTGTCAGTGAAGATCCAGTTAGTCTTAAGGGATGGGCTCTGGCAAAATATGGAGAAAAATTAATTTAATACTCATCTATGGTCACTAGGGATGAAGGCACAGCTTTAGGAGATCAATTGGCTACTTCCCTAAAATGGTATAAAAATATTTAAAGACCAAAGTGTAAGGTATTGTGTCTAATGATATTGGACTTGAGAAGAGAGATCAGCAATGTCACATTTCTTAACTTTCACCTCAAATTCACATTGGCTGACAACAAAAAGCTTTCTTTCCCTGATAGAATCACCATTACTTTCTATGATTTATTTTATTTTTTCTTTTATTTTTTTTATTATTATGTTATGTTAATCACCATACATTACATCATTTGTTTTTGATGTAGTGTTCCATGATTCATTGTTTGCATATAACACCCAGTGCTCCATGCAGAACGTGCCCTCTTTAATCTCTTATCTCTTGCAACTCCAAGACTGAAAATTAAACAAAAAGTTTGATATTTGTGACTGTATATGACATTGCCTGCTGAATATGAGGTTTAATCAGGTCTTTTAGAGTATTTGGCTAGGGAAAACAAGAGCTAGAATAGGGAAATATGGGAAACCTCAGATGATTTGTAAGACCTCAGATTTTCACTCCCCATTAAGAGTGCCTGGTTGACAAAAGAACCTTTCACATTTTTTGTCTGATAGGCTATTTACACATGCTGGGGACTCTCCACTGAACAAGTTCCTTTGCAAGAAGTAAATTCTTCTGTCACTTCACCCCATCTTTCATGGTCTTTAGATTTCAGGTAGAGTCAGATTCTAGCATATTTTAGGGCAATTTATAAAGCCAAATATGGGAAGGAATGGCTACAAAACAAATGAGGTATAATATTATGCTAATTTCTATCAACAAAAGCTGGCATATGGTTGTAAAAATTTATTACAATGATGTGAGATCAAAGAGAAACAAAAACATTTTTTGGTCTGCCTGATTTCATCAACACACATTGGTGAATGTTCCAGAGATACTAATTCACTCTGCTCACGTAGGTGCCAGGGGGGCTGATAGTTTAGTGGACTGAAATCTGGACTCAAATGTTAAAGCAAATTTATCATATGTGACCTATTGAACCCTGCCAAATGATGCCCCTCAAGAGAATGTAGAAAGTACATTATTGAGGAAGAGAACTTGTTTTGTTTTGGGAGGCAAATCATGCTCAGAGACTGAGTTTGTCTTTGCCAATGATTTATTTAACACAGGTTCACTGTGGAATTTCATGAGCCAATAGCATACAAGGTAACATCTCTTGATACACTAATAATGAAGTAACATACTCCAAATCAATGATAATCATACTGTTGTTCTAGGCAGGGAGAGGGGAGCAGTGAAAGGAATAAAGTTCAAATTTAGTTGAGGTTTACTTTTTATAATGAGTTGGTACTTAGGAGGGAGAGGCTTAGCCAACTGAGAGCTGCTATCAGCTGCCAGGCAAAAGTGTAAGTCCCTTGCTGCTAGAGCACATTGCTGGGGAGCAATAGGACTGATGTTGATGCACAAACAGATCGTCTCCTGGGCCACCGCACAGCTTTTACCACTGCTGGTGAGATTCACCTCTACTGCACAGGAGCTAATTGCTCCAAGGTCATTGGAGAACTATTTAGATCAGCAAAGTGCCTCCTTCCCCAAACCAAACACATTTGGGTAATCCTCACAAACTCTTGGTATTTATAGTCAAAATGTCCCCTTGACATAGTTACTTCTCTATATGTCTTCATAAATGAGCCCTGAGCTGGGGTGGGGGTGGGGGGGGCAGCAGCTGAATTACTGAATTCTTAGTGGTGAAAACAGATGAGATAATGACATCCTGATACAGCTTACTTTATTCTTGTATCAAAACAATTTTTTTTGTCTTTGTCATAAACAAGTAGATTAAAACAAACCTCATTTAGGTCAAAACAAGTGGATTTGAAATCATATCAAACCAATACATGACAGAACTAACAGTGGATAATCTTGAGGCACAGGGAACTGGTGGAAAGTGCTGCTGCTGAAATGGGTTTCCTTGATTCCCATGGGGAAGCCAGAATCCTGGGTGGCAGAGGTCAGATTGAGCGACTGTCTGAACAAAGGCTGAATGGCTACCATGCTAGGCAGCAGGTAATCCAATGCTCTGACCTGCAGGGCACTTTGAATTATAACTAATTCAGTCTTGGGCTCCTTGGGTTCCAAATATTTGGAAAATCTACCAAATTTATTTTATTTTTGAAGAAACAGAAAAGAAGAGAGAGAAAGGGAGAGGAAGAGGAATAAAAACAGCTCTTGAACAGAAGGCTGATTTGATCCACAAATTCAGATTGTCTCATTCAGTTCCCAAGCCTGAACTGGCTGTCTTTCTCCTCCTCCTTCAACTTCTTCCCCTTTTCCTTCTTCAACAGTGAATAGAGAAAAACAAAAACAAAAAGAAATACACAAACCTACAGAAAAACAAGTAGGGTATTTAGTTTTATTGGACCTAGCTTTATCTTGATAAATCAATTTATCAAATGTCTTTCTTTCCTGGGGCGCCTGGGTGGCTCAGTCATTAAGCGTCTGCCTTCGGCTCAGGTCATGATCCCAGGGTCCTGGGATCGAGCCCTGCATCGGGCTCCCTGCTCCGCGGGAAGCCTGCTTCTCCCTCTCCCACTCCCGCTGCTTGTGTTCCCTCTTCGGCTGTGTATCTCTCTGTCAAATAAATAAATAAAATCTTTTAAAAAATGTCTTTCTTTCCTTCAAGTTTCTACCAGCTCAAAGTGAGGCCCCACTGCACTTCATTACCCCAAGGACACAGGAAGGTTTCCTCTCTGTGCAAGATTCTTTGCCTTATTTTGGAAAGGGAGACATAGAAACTGAGCTACGTTTTCCAATTTTTATTTCTTTTCCATCTTTAACCCCAAGTGTCTTGAACATCGCCTAACTCAAAATAAATGGTCAATAAATGTTTCTGAATGAATTGATGCTTTGTAATATTCTGTAATTTTACTTAGGATGTTCCACTGAATTTTGAATGCAGTGGAGATGAACAATGTATAAGATTGCAGCCTGGGAGCTGTTAATGGAACTTTCCACCATACTAACAAGTGTTCTTTCCTATAAGAGGAAGGAATAGTTTTTCAGCATCCACACAGGCCTTGAACTGTTCCATAATCCCAATCTTTAAAACTACTTTAAAAAGTCAAGAGTTTCTAGAACTTTCACATCTGAGTTACCTCCCTGTGGAGTCTTTGAGCTTGTGACAATTACTTCTTTGGGTGGCATGGCCAAAATCCAGCAGTTTTTCAGGCGCCATAAAGTAGATTGGTAAGATATCCCCCTTCCTGCTAGGCAAGACTTTATCAATGCAGAATATTTTAGGCTGAGTTTCTGGTAAGCAGAGCCTGAGATGATAGAATAGGGAAGTGATTACCTGAGAGATTTCTTTCAGAAGAATGGGAGTAAGGGAAGAAGATTGGCTAGCAGGAGGAGCTGAGACAGCATGTTATTTTGTATGTTCTCATCACCAATTCTAAAAGATGATCCAGTGGTCACCTCAACTACCTCCATTTTGACCTCAGTTTGTACTTTCTAAGTAAGTTCTTCTTTCCTACTTACCTTCTAACTCAGGGAAAAGACCCGGTGGGCAAAGCATCCTGTGATGGGAATTGAAACTACTCCCTCAAGCAGTGAAAACTGCCCTGACACCAGCAAGGTGTGACCAATCCCAAGACAATAATCAACCTGACCTTTACCACCCAGCTGTATATACCCACCAACCTTTGTCCCACATTTTCCTTATATAAATTTAGAAGTATTTTCAGCACTTTGGAGACAGCCTTTGGGACACTTGTCTGCTGTCTTCCCAGTGTTGCCCTCACTGAAATAAATTCCTTTCTTGTTTCACCTCCATTCTTTTCTCTGGATTTTGTCAGCAGCTAGTGGCCAAACCTGGTCTGTTTGGGAACCCTGGAGCCAGGTGCTTTTGCACATTTGGGCCCCAGTTACAACTCCAGTATGTGTGTGGGAGGAGAGGGAGTCTTCCCTACACCAATAAGCAAGTCTGAGGATTTAACCCAATTTAGATACTGTCTACCTAGAGATACCATCAGATTCCATAGGTTTATCGCTCAGTTCCAAAAAAATGTCCCCTCACAACCCCCACCTCAGATACCAGTTGCAAGCACAGGTTACCTGTATTTCTGGCTAACTGACTATAAACCAAAAGTGCCCATGATCTCTTCCCTGTGTTCCATTAATTTGCTAGAGGGGCTCACAGAACTCAAGGAAACATTTATTTAGTTGACAAACAATTTATTATAAAGGATATAAATCAGGAACAGCCAGATGGAAGAGATGCATAAGATAAGGTATGGGGACAGGGAGAGGAGATTCCATGCCTTCCCAAGGTGCCACCCTTCCAGCACCTCCATGAGTTTATCAACCTGGAACCTCTGTCCTTTTGGTTTTTTTTTATAAAGGGTTCATTATGTAGGCATGACTGATTAAATCACTGGCCATCCATGACTGAACTCAATCTCTAGCCCTTCACCCCTCCCAAGAGGTGGGGGTTCGGTGGGGATGGAGAACAGAAGTTCCACTCTTCTAATCACCTGGTTGGATGTCTTGGCAGCCAGCCCCCATCCTTAGGAGCTTTCCAAAAGTCACTTCCTTCACATAACAAAAGACACGTTTATCACTCTGCTCTCATCACTTAGGAAATTTCAAGAGTTTTAAGACCTTTGTGCCGGAAGTGGGGATGAAAACCAAATATGTATTTCTTATAAATCACAGTATCACACATGTGGTGTCAGCTGGAGTCCAGACTAATCACACAAAGAGCTCTAGAAGGTGAATTGCAACAGAGTTGGTCCCACTCCCAAAGCGAGGGATCTCATCAGTCTCTTGTAACTGTAATTTCATCAGTTATTGGCTCCAGGCTACCCCGGCTAAGAGTGTTACTTACCGATTCCTACCAGCCAAAGGCAATTCTCTGCCAGGGAGGCCAGTTCTGAGCTAGTAGCAGTCAACACTCAGAGGCTAGTGGCTAGATGCATAAATCCCGTAAAGCAGATCTGGGCAGGGTACCAACAGTGTCTCTTCAGGGCCTAACATGACATTGGTCTCTATTGAGTGCATTACATTTGTTATTTATATTGGCTTTCTCATCTACTAACATCAATGGGTATTTTTCCATACCTAACTGCTGTTCAAGTCTATATAGTCCTTTCTGCTTTTGTACAGATTAGTTTTTTAACCTCAGTATAAAACATTACCTTCCCCTCTGTTAGGTATCCTCTCATTACATTTTCCCCTTCTACTCAGGCTATCTGTATCATTTTGGATGCTGCCGTCCAATACTCCATAAACCATCTGACTTCAGGTGAACGCATGTTTGAGTTCTCATTAAAAACAGACTGATTCTGTCAGCAACATATGGTCTCTGAGTGTTCAGTCCCATCTACTAAAGCCCCAGTATCCAGAATGTCAAGATCAAACTCAGCTAATGCCTATCACTTTGAAATCAACATTTTGCTTTCTTAGAAATTTCATACCTTTGAGGATAAAAGGTTTCGTTGCTTCAAAGAAAATATCTCAGATCAAAATATTGTCAAAGAAATGTATGGGTTGCCCTCCCCATCCCCTATTTAGAATTTACTTCCCAAGCATCCAGTCATCTAGTTCCTAAGCCAGCAGAGGTTTTTG
Source organism: Zalophus californianus (assembly GCF_009762305.2). NCBI lineage: Eukaryota > Metazoa > Chordata > Mammalia > Carnivora > Otariidae > Zalophus > Zalophus californianus. The sequence continues at coordinate 101,927,707 of NC_045602.1, read as the reverse complement.
GCTGGCTTTTTTTCTGATCAATAGCAAAATGAATCATTCCCTTCATGGGAACCCTGAGTCCTCAATGCCTGAGAGGTTAATGCAGACAGGGTCTCGTTGCCCGAGGTCCAAGCTGTACTTTCTGGCCACATGGGTGGTTAATGCAATCAAGGATGAGATTAATTAAATTAAAAGTCTGCTTTTATTGCTCAGAAAATACAGCAAATTCAATAGTCTTTGACAGCCTGGAGCTGGAGGCCTGGCTGTAATGTGATCACTGCTAGATGGGTGTAGCCAGACACCATGTCATTTAGGGAGGTAGAACGCATCTATGCCAGTTATGGGCTGCATCCACTGTACATTTCTAAGCCTTTAGTAAGCAATCAACATAATCTGCATTTACCTCTTCAGGTACCTGCCCAGGACTGAGCCTGGCACCTTCTGTTTGCTTCTAAAAACACTGCGCAGTTAACTAGTCACCCCCCGCAATGAGCCTAGAGCCCCTGTTGTTCTGCTATGCTTGGAAAACTTAGGTACCAGCTCTTTTAATTTCCCAAACCCTGTCCCACTATGTCCTACTTTAGGAATTGCCTTCCAAAAAGACATGTGTGTAAAATCTTTTCCCCTGGAATGTTGAAGGAGACCAGTCTAGTCAGTATCTATCATGAAGCAGATACAATATATGCCCTTTGCCATGATCTTTTGCATTAGGCTCTTGGTGGGGGTGGGGTGCATGGATAAAACAGACTTTAGAAATGGAGATACAGTTTTGATTTCTGCCTTCATAATTTACTCATTATAAACTTTTGGTAAATTACTTAATCTCTCTATACCTCTAACGTGGGTCTCAAGATACCCACCTGTAAGACTATCTGAAGGTTAAAAATAATGAAACTTGCAATGTAGCATTCATTAAAAGTCTGCTATGTTTTCTTGTTGTTATCATCATTAACCCAAGTTACAGAGACTCAAAGAGATCAGGAGACGGTCCCAAAAATGCTGCATCCTTAACCTTTCTCCTATCAAAAATAGCCTCTTATGAAAGTCAGCCACTTCCACCTTAGCATGAATTCAATCCTAAATGTGACTCCTCTCAGATTTTCATTCACATTTAGCTGGACTCTGGGTTTGGGTTGCACGTTGGGATTACCCAGGATGCTCTATGCCTAGGTTCCACCTCTAGCTGGACTCTGGTATCTTTTAATTGGTCTGGGGTGCTGCTTGGACACAAGAATATTTAAAAGCTCCCCAGTGATTCTGTGGTGTAGCCAAGATTGAGAGGCACTGTACCAACCTCTCTCCAACCATGGAAGGAAAGTCTTTGGCCAATGTTAAAGAGTTTCGTGAAGGTTGGAGGACGTGTAGGCTCTGACATATCAAAGAGGAAACCATTTTGGTCTACTTTAAGAGTAGCTGTCATTTCACAAACACTGAGAGGGAGCTCCATGAGAAAGATGTGTGATCTCCTAGGAAGGGAGCAGTTTAAGAATTCTATAGCACTGCATGGCTGTGTCTAATGTGTGTGACCCTGGCCCAGCATGCACTTGCTATGGGGCGCCCAGTCAGAATGTATGGGCTGGCCCCAAGAGGGCTCTCCCTATAGCTCTGGGTTATAATTTATCTTTTCTAGGCCTGTCTCCCAGCTAGACTCTCAGCTTCCTGGGGGCCAGGAATGTATTTAACTTTTCTCAAACACACAGTTAAACTTTTGTGAAATGGATTTGGAAAATTCCACTGAAATCCAACTCAGAAGTGCTTGCTTCTAACCAACTTTAGAGTCCAGTTAAGGAGAGGACAAAATAGTATGAACTTTAAAATTTTTAAACAGTTACCAGAAGAAGAATTTTTAAATACATCACCAATTTTCATTGGGCAATGAGGGTCTTTTGCCTTAAAAATATAAACAAGTAAACCTTTAATTCCTGGTGAATGAAATGGAAGAGTAGCTGTTAGATAAATCACTTTACCATAAATTCTTTTGTCATTTGAAATATTTTCTAGAGTAAGGAATAAAATTTTAAAAATAAAAAATCAATTAATCAACTCAATCAATAAATCAAATAATATAAATTGGCAAACAAAAGAGTAGATATGTGAACTGAAAACACTGATTTCTCTTTTTCCATTATAATAGTGTTTATAACATTTAAAATAATTTAAAAAGTGTTCTTCCTTTGAGTGTTTGAAAGATTCCAACCTGTCCCATCTTGCCTTAAGCAGAATGTCCCTACAGGAAGATGTTAGACCCTAACATATGGATATATCAGATAACTATTTTTTTAGAAAGAGGCATTAAAAGGCTTTTTTAAAAGTAGTATCTGTCAAAAGGTTCTTTATTTCCGTGAAACTGAATATCTCCAGCTGCATAGGAATTATGGCATTTTAGAACAAAAAGAGACCTTAGAACTTTTGCCAATCAAATTACCTCACTTTGTAGATGAACAGAGATGCTGAGGAACTTGCTCAGGGCTGCCCAGGAATCTACTAACAGAATAGGGCTCTGCTACAAGCCTTCTTGAAACCCTGTTCCTTGCTCATTCCATGCCACATACTACAGCTTATTTTCATGTCTTTTGTCTTTAAAAATGCAGGGGGTGGGGGAGAGAGAGCAGGAGTCCATTTTATATATAGTATGATGCCAGGTTATTAAATCATCCTCTCTCAGATAAACTTCTTTGAGAACTTCTCTTATTTGAAAAGACCTGAATTGTCTCCACTTTCCTCAACCTGCACGGCATTCATCTTTTATTTCCTTTTCTTCCTTGTTATTGCATTTTTCTGCAGAACATGGCACAAGGGCACATGGAGGAAGGATGGGGAGTGAAGGTACCTGTGATATAAACAGAGTGATGGATCTGGGTGCTTCTGAGTGAGCTCAGGGCCAATCTAATTGTGAGGCCGTGTCATTTCTCCCTCCTCTCACCCTATCCCCATCTTTCTCCTTGGGTACAGGGCCACATGTACTTCTGAGGCAATTCCTCCAATCCCTGAAATAGATGGGAATAGACTGGCCAAGGGATCTGTGGAAATTGATAGCCTCCCTTGAATAAGGGCCTAAACAGCAAGGTTCCTTCAGTGCCATCAATCAACAGTCACTAGGAACAGAGAAAAGATTTTCCCTAGTGACTTAATCAGTCAGAGGGATGTTGCCTAGCTGATTGAGGGCAGCTGGAAAGTGAGCAATTGTTTCTATTATAACTTGTCATCAGCTGTTGGTCTCAATAGGGAAAGCTAGGTCACAGCAGTTCAACAAAAGATCAAGGCAGGTGTTTTGTTTAGTCCCTTGGAGAGATGCTGATTTGGGAAAGAGAGAATGAGGGCTTTCTTGAAGATGGTCTGTTATTACGTTTAATATGAAATTTATATCCTAGCTTTCACAGATGATCCAGGGCACTGGGGCAGAGATTAAAAAAAACAAACAACAACAACAAAAAAACGCTATGTTCCTTTATTTGGTGTGGGAGGAGGAGGAAGGTAATCTTTGTACTTTCCATCCTGCGTTCCCAGGTTATTCGGGCACTATTGCCTAGTGGCTGGCCTGCTACCCCACCCATCTCCCACTTCTCCTAGGCAGGAGGTCCTTCTCTGACCACTCTGCATGTTGCCCTGACCATAGTCCCTCCCTATCACATTCCCCTGTTTCCCTTCCTTTGTAGCATTATCATCCAGAATCATCTCACTTTTGGTTATTTCTTTACCTATACTCCACTTCTAGAAAGTAAATAGCATGATGATGAAGAACCTGATCTCACTTTGTAGTTATCACCTTATCATCTACCCATGGTGCCTGGAAGACAGTAGGTACACAACAACTCTTTGATTAATGAAGTAATTATTTCATATGTGTCAATTCTTTTTAAATAGCTATTATCAGATTGGGTTGTAGAAGCAAGGGCAGATTTGCAGACCTAGGCAGACCTCCGACTTCAGGTAACATAAGGTCCAGCACGCAGAGGAGCCATCTGGATTCAGACACTGGGGTAAGCAGTGGTCAGAAAATAGCAGTGTGGGCAACTTTACATCAACTGAAAAAAAAATCCCTCAACATTAGGCAAACTCACGCTTCTTCTCAGAAGTCTTCTCTCTTTATTTGTCCTTTGAAAGCAAGAATGTATCCCCAAGCTTTCACTAGTTTGAGGCTTGTCTTTGTTGTTCAGTGAAAATCCTGGCTGGGAAGCAAAGGGAAACGGGGAGGGAAGAAGAAATTCTTGTAGGGACCCCTGTTAGTCCTATGGCATGAGTAGACTCCAGACAGACTCATATGTCCTGGGTTTCTTGTCCTTTGTGAATGGACACTGAGAAGGTTCAAGATAAAAGGTAATTAAAAAGTGTATAAAGCAGTGTTACTGCAATGAATTTAGAATAGGGCATTCAAGGCATCCAGGCAAATAGTCAGTGATGGTGCAGGGCCTTCAAATTAACATCTGTGTTTCCTTGAATCTTAAATACACCCTCCTCACTAACATTTAATAACAATCTATTGGACATTTAGAGTGTGCTCCTTAAGCCAGAGAAGGCAAATCCCTGGGAGGGCACACTGTATGCTGGGAGATATCCAAAAATAAACATGTTTCATCTTAGCATTGGGGGGACAGAGCTTTTCTTGTAAAAGAAAAGCTTTTCTTTTTCTTTTACAAAACAGATGTTTTGTATTTTTTAAACTCATGAAAAGTTTAATGATAAAACACGAGACTTTCGAGAAGTGCTGAGCAGGTGGTCAGGCTGTTTTGGATTGAGCCTCTGGTCCCCACAACTCTTGCCCAGTATTTTCATTGTCATTTAGAAATAATCCACATTTTCCATTATCTTTATCCATTCAGCATCTTTTCCCTTATGGATTTGGAATGTCTACATCTCTACCAATTACGGATGAGATGTTTAGATGGAACCACTATTCCATGTGTTCACTTGAATTTCCTAGACTTTGCCATTGGGATGGGGCCATGAAACAAGTTTTGGCCAATAGATCCTAAGTAGAAGTGGTGGATGTCCCTTCCCAGATGAGCCAGTTAAGAGCTAATGTGTCTCCTCCATCCCCTCCCCATCTCCTCAGTAACCTTGGAAGCCACATGTTGAGATGGTGGAAGTAGAATTGGTGGAATTGCCTCAGAAGTACATGTGGCCCTGTACCCAAGGAGAATGATGGGGATAGGGTGAGAGGAGGGAGAAATGACACGGCCTCACAATTAGATCAGCCCTGAGCTCACTCAGAAGCAGCCAGCTCCATCACTCTGCATCCCATCAACCTGCATCAGATTTTGCAGGACCCAGAAATAAATCTTCATTGTGTTAAACCACTGAGATTTTGGGATTTGTTTATTTCCATTGCATGGTGTAAGCTATCTTTGTCTAATACTCCATTCATAATCATTTCAAAGTAGAGGTGTCAGCTGAAGGTGGAAACACATGTTTTCTGACTCATCATGATTTGGGATGTTAGCTTGTTTGTAGAGTCAAATCTATAAGATCCTGGTTCTGGACATAGGAGACCAATCATGTATGTTCACATGCTGCCCTGATAGGGGTTTCAATAGATCCTCAAACTAAACTTTAAGCTATTCTTTGTTAACTTCTCAAACTAGGCTTTGCAGTTCTTAAGTGTTAATTTGAAATTCTCTGGTTATTAAAGTCCTGGAGCTCTTTTTAACCAAAAGGACAAAAGGAGTTGACTGCAGTCACTGTTTAAAAGGTCTCATCTCAATAGAGTTGAAAGAACACACAGATCTTCCCTGATAACAAGGTGACCTAAATCATGCTTACACTGGCAAGAGTTCCAATCCATTCTATTGAATGGCTGCTATCCCCAACAAGAATATTATATTGCCCCTCATGTTACATTGCATTGCAGGAGGCTGGCAAGAAACTCAGTGTACAAATCAAGGTTCAGAGGAACACACTTGATAGAATGGAACTGAAATGGGGCAAAGGTCGGCAGTTCTAAGAGTATGGCAGTGGTTTGGAAACCCAAGACCCTCAAAACTTTCACCATTCCTCAGATGTGATAATGCTAAATTATACACTTTAGGAAATGAACACAGTGGGATAAACTTCCTAGTGAGGAGTTGCTTGCTCATCTTTGGATGCTGTATTAACTCTGCCCAGAGATAAGAATCCCCTTGTAAACAAGGGCTGTGTCTTAAAAATTTATCTTTGAAGACTTTAACCCAATACCAGAAGTATACTAATAATAACAACTAGTATTTATAACACTTAATACAGGCCAGTTTTACTATACGCACCTTATGCATATTGACTTAGTTAATCCTCAGAATAAACGAGTGGAGGAAGGATTATTATTAGTGACTGTTTATCTGTAAGGAGTTTAGGAAGTACTTAAGTAAGGGGACTTAAAGCAGATTGCCCAAATACATATGTATAGTGAATATTGGACCTGGATTTGAATCAATTAGCCTGACTTTAGAATGTGACATTAAATCATCATGTCCCAGTGCCACTCTTAAGAGTATTCATGAATGGGGGGCGGAGGAGTAGGAGACCTGGATTTCGTCTGGTCTCAGGAATTCAGCTGACTAGGGATCAAACCATTCTGAACACCTAAGAACTCAACAGGAGATTGAAGAAAAGAATAGCAACAACTCTCTGAACACAGAAGCGACCACTTACTGGAAGGTAGGACGTGCGGAGAAGTGAATCCGAGGCGATATTCAGGAGGATAGACGGCGGGGGAGGGGGCCTCCGTCAGCTGCTTCTGGCAAGTGATAGAGCCGTGGAGCACAGAATAGAAACTTTTAGAAGTCAGCTCCGTGGAGGGACGTCACTCCAGTGGCTAAGCGGGGGGTGGAACCCTCGCGGGACAGTGTGGTCTCAGGACCCTCGGGGTCACAGAAAGACCGGGGGTGCCTGCGTGCAGCAGAGCTCCCAGGTATCGGAGCGGGGAAGCTGGCGGCAGAGACGGAGCTGAGGCGCGGGCTCTCAGCTCAGGGTTGCCATAAACTGTGATCTGCGGCCCAGTCGGGCCACTTCTCCTCCAGCAGGGACCCAACAAGCGGCAGAGCCGGGGAGACTCCCCTCCCTCCCCCGGGAGGAGCAGCAGTGGGAGTGCACCGCAGGGATCTGCTGGGTTTGGAGACTCCACAGGGGGTCAGGTGCCAGAGATAGAAACGCTCGGTCACAGGCCGGGTGAGCACGGAGTGCGGCCGGAGACCAGGGAGATGGGAGTGACTGCTTTTCTCTGGGGGCACACTGAGGAGCGGGACCCCGAGTTCTCAGCTCCTCCGAGTGGAGATTGGGAGGCCACCATTTTCACCCTGGTCCTCCAAAGCTGTAACAGAGCTTGCAGGGAACAAAAGCTCCTGAGAGCAAACCCGAGCAGCTTGCTTAGCCCGGACGACAAGGGCGGGGCAATTCCGCCTCTGGCAAAGACATTTGGGAACCACGGCAGCAGGTCCCTCCCCCAGAAGATCAGCACGAACAGCCAGCAAGCCAAGACCAAGTTTACCGATCAAGGAGAACGGGAGAACTCCAGCACTAGGGGAACACTGCACATAGAATTCATGGCTTCTATTACCATGATTCATTAGTTTTTCAAAGTTAATTTTTTTAAACAGTTTTTTTTTAATTTTTCTTTTTCCCTTTTTCAACCAACATCTTATCAATCCCTTTTTTTAAAAAAAACATTTTTTATTTTTCATTTTTAGAGTCATATTTTATCCTTTCATAGTAGTTACCCTTATTTTTGGCATATATATAGAAGTTGTTCTCTCTTTAAAATTTTGAGATACAGTTTCTTCTAACAGATCAAAATATACCCTAAATCACTAGTCTATGGCTTTGTTCTAGTCTCCTGCCTGATCACATTCCCTCCCTTTTTTTTCTTTTTCTTTTTTTTCTAAATCTTCCTTTTTTTCCAAACAACTTCTTATCGTATCAATTCCTTTTATAAAATCTTTTATAATTTTCATCTTTACAGTCATCTTCCATCCCTTCATTGTATCAACCCTTATTTGTACATATATAAGTCTTTCTTCCTTTAAAATTTTAGGAGGCACTTTTTGCTAACAGACCAAAATACGCCCAAAATCTAGTGTGTGGAACTGATCTATGTACTAGCCTGATCATATTTGATCATATTCAGTTTTTTTCGTATTGTTCTGTTTTTGTATTTATATTTTTATTTTTGTTTTGTTTTGTTTTCTTTCTTTTCTCTTTCTTTTTTCTTTCTTTCCCTTTCTTTTCCCCTGGTTTCAGGTCTTTTCTGAATTGTATAGAGTATATTTGCTGGGGACGTTGTTAACCTGTTAAAATTTTGTTCTCTCATTCATCTATTCTCCTCTGGACAAAATGACAAGATGAAAAAAATCACCTCAGCAAAAAGAACAGGAGATAGTACCGTCAGCCCGGGACCTACTCAATACGGACACTAGTATGATGTCAGACCTAAAGTTCAGAATCATGACTTTAAAGATACTAGCTGGGCTTGAAAAAAGTGTGGAAGTTATTAGAGAAACCCTTTCTGGAGAAATAAAAGAACTATAATCTAACCAAGTCGAAATCAGAAAGGCTATTAATGAGGTGCAATCAAAATGCGGGTACTAACTGCTAGGATAAATGAGGCAGAAGAGAGAATCAGTGATATAGAAGACCAAGTGATGGAAAATAAAGAGGCTGAGAAAAAGAGAGAAAACTACAGGATCATGAGGGCAGAATTCGAGAGATAAGTGATACGATAAAATGAAACAACATTAGAATAATTGGGATCCCAGAAGAAGAAGAAAGAGAGAGAGGGGCAGAAGGTATATTGGAGCAAATAATAGCACAGAACTTCCCTAATGTGAGGAAGGAAACAGGCATCAAATTCCAGGAGGCACAGAGAACCACTCTCAAAATCAATAAAAATAGGTCAACACCCCAACAGGTAATAGTAAAATTAACGAGTCTCAGAGACAAAGAGAAAATCCTGAAAGCAGCTTGGGAGAAGAGATATGTAAGCTACATTGGTAGAAATATTAGATTGGCAACAGACCTATCCACAGAGACCTGGCAGGCCAGAAAGGACTGGCATGATATCTTCAGAGCACTAAACGAGAAAAATATGCAGCCAAGAATATTATATACAGCTAGGCTCTCATTGAAAATTGAAGGAGAGATAAAAAGCTTCCAGGACAAACAAAAACTAAAGGAATTTGCAAACACGAAAGCAGCCCTCCAAGAAATATTGAAAGGGGTCCTCTAAGCAAAGAGAGAGTCTAAAAGCAGCATAAATCAGAAAGGAACACAGACAATATACAGTAACAGTCACCTTACAGGCAATACAATGGCACTAATTTCATACCTTTCAATAATTACCCTGAATGTAAATGGGCTAAATGCCCCAATCAAAAGACACAGGCTATCAGATTGGATTAAAAAACAAGACCCATCAATATGCTGTCTGCAAGAGACTCATTTTAGACCCAAAGACACCCCCAGATTTAAAGTGAGGAGGTGCAAAATCATTTACCATGCTAATGGACACCAAAAGAAAGCTGGGGTGGCAATCCTTGTGTCAGAGAAATTTGATTTTAAAACAAAGACTGTAATAAGAGATGACGAAGGACACTATATCTTACTTAAAGGGTCTATCCAACAAGAGGATCTAACAATTGTAAATATCTATGCCCCTAACATGGGAGCAGCCAATTATATAAGCAAATTAATAACAAAACAAAGAAACACATGGACAACAATACAATAATAGTGGGGGATGTTAACACCCCCCTGACTGAAATGGACAGATCATCTAAGCAAAAGATCAACAAGGAAATAAAGACTTTAAATGACACACTGGACCAAATGGACTTCACAGACATATTCAGAACATTCCATCCCAAAGCAACAGAATACACATTCTTCTCTAGTGCCCATGGAACATTCTCCAAAATAGATCACATCCTAGGTCACAAATCAGGTCTCAACCAGTACCAAAAGATTGGGATTATTCCCTGCATATTTTTAGACCACAATGCTTTGAAACTAGAACTCAATCACAAGAGGAAAGTCGGAAAGAACTCAAATACATGGAGGCTAAAGAGCATACTACTAAAGAATGAATGGGTCAACAAGGAAATTAAAGAAGAATTTAAAAAATTCATGGAAACCAATGAAAATGAAAACACAACTGTTCAAAATCTTTGGGATACAGAAAGGCACTCCCGGGAGGAAAGTATATAGCAATACAAGCCTTTCTCAAGAAACAAGCAAGGTCTCAAATACACAACCTAACCCTACACCTAAAGGAGCTGGAGAAAGAACAGCAAATAAACCCTAAACCCAGCAGGAGAAGAGAAATCATAAAGATCAGAGCAGAAATCAATGAAATAGAAACCAAAAGAACAGTAGAACAGATCAACGAAACTAGGAGCTGGTTCTTTGAAGGAATTAACAAGATTGATAAACCCCTGGCCAGACTTATCAAAAAGAACAGAGAAATGACCCAAATCAACAAAATCATGAATGAAAGAGGAGAGATCACAACCAACGGCAAAGAAATACAAACAAATATAAGAACATATTATGAGCAACTCTATGCCAGCAAATTAGATAACCTGGAAGAAATGGGTGCATTCCTAGATATGTATCAACTACCAAAACTGAGCCCGGAAGAAATAGAAAACCTGAACAAACCTATAACCACTATGGAAATTGAAGCAGTCATCCAAAATCTCCCAACAAACATGGCCCAGGGCCAGATGGCTTCCCAGGGGAATTCTATCAGACATTTAAAGAAGAATTAATACCTATTCTCCTGAAACTGTTCCAAAAAATAGAAATGGAAGGAAAACTTCCAAATTCATTTTATGAGGCCACCATTACCTTGATCCCAAAACCAGACAAAGACCCCATCAAAAAGGAGAATTACAGACCAATATCCTTGATGAACATGGATGCAAAAATTCTCACCAAAATACTAGCCATTAGGATCCAACAGTACATTAAAAGGATTATTCACCATGACCAATTTGGATTTATCCCTGGGCTGCAAGGCTGGTTCAACATCCGCAAATCAATCAACATGATACAATATATTAACAAAAGAACAAGAATCGTATAATCCTCTCAAGAGATGCAGAAAAAGCATTTGACAAAATACAGCATCCTTTCTTGATCAAAACTCTTCAGAGTATAGGGATAGAGTGTACATACCTCAATATCATAAAAGCCATCTATGAAAAACCTACAGCGAATATCATTCTCAATGGAGAAAAGCTGAGAGCTTTTCCCCTAAGGGCAAGAACGCGGCAGGGATGTCCACTATCACCACTGCTATTCAACATAGTGCTAGAAGTCCTAGCCACAGCAATCAGACAACAAAAAGAAATCAAAGGCATCCAAATCAGCAAAGAGGAAGTCAAACTCTCATTCTTTGCAGATCATATGATACTGTATGTGGAAAACCGAAAAGACTCCACCCCAGAACTGCTAGAACTCATACAGGAATTCAATAAAGTAGCAGGACATAAAATCAATGCACAGAAATCAGTGGCATTCTTATACACGAACAACAAGACAAAAGAGAGACAAATCAAGGAGTCGATCCCATTTACAATTGCACCCAAAACCATAAGATACCTAGGAATAAATTTAACCAAAGAGGCAAAGGATCTGTACTCAGAAAACTATAAAATACTCAGGAAAGAAATTGAAGAAGACACAAAGAAATGGAAAAACGTTCCATGCTCATGGATTGGAAGAACAAACATTGTGAAGCTGTCAATGCTACCTAGAGCAATCTACACATTCAATGCAATCCCCATCAAAATACCATCCACTTTTTTCATAGAAATGGAACAAATAATCCTAAAATTTGTATGGAACCAGAAGAGACCCCGAATAGCCAGAGGAATATTGAAAAAGAAAAGCAAAGCTGGCAGCATCACAATTGCAGACTTCCAGCTCTATTACAAAGCTGTCATCATCAAGACAGTATGGTACTGGCACAAAAACAGACACATAGATCAATGGAACAGAATAGAGAGCCCAGAAATGGACCCTCAACTCTATGGTCAAATAATCTTCGAGAAAGCAGGAAAGAATGTTCAATGGAAAAAAGACAGTCTCTTCAACAAATGGTGTTGGGAAAATTGGACACCCACATGCAGAAGAAGGTAACTGGACCATTTCCTTACACCACACACAAAAATAGACTCCAGATGGTTGAAAGACCTAAACGTGAGACAGGAGTCCATCAAAATCCTAAAGGAGAACACAGGTAGCAACCTCTTTGACCTCAGCCACAGCAACTTCTTCCTAGAAACATCGCCAAAGGCAAGGGTAGCAACGGTAAAAATGAACTATTGGGATTTCATCAAGATAAAAAGCTTTTGCACAGCAAAAGAAACAGTCCACAAAACCAAAAGACAACCGACAGAATGGGGGAAAATATTTGCAAATGACATATCAGATAAAGGGCTATTATCCAAAATCTATAAAGAACTTATCAAACTCAACACCCAAAGAACAAATAATCCAATCAAGAAATGGGCAGAAGACATGAACAGACATTTTTCCAAAGAAGACATCCAAATGGCCAACAGACACATGAAAAAGTGCTCAACATCGCTCGGCATCAGGGAAATCCAGATCAAATCCTCAATGAGATACCACCTCACACCAGTCAGAATGGCTAAAATTAACAAGTCAAGAAACAACAGATGTTGGCGGGGATGTGGAGAAAGGGGAACCCTCCTACACTCTTGGTGGGAATGCAAGCTGGTGCTACCACTCTGGAAAACAGTATGGAGGTTCCTCAAACAGTTGAAAATAGAGCTACCATATGATCCAGCAATTGCACTACTGGGTATTTACCACAAAGATACAAATGTAGGGACCCGAAGGGGTACGTGCATCCCAATATTTATAGCAGCAATGCCCACAATAGCCAAACTGTGGAAAGAGCCAAGATGTCCATTGACAGTTGAACGGATAAAGAAAATGTGGTATATATACACAATGGAATATTATGCAGCCATCAAAATGAATGAGATCTTGCCATTTGCAACGATGTGGATGGAACTGGAGGGTGTTATGCTGAGTGAAATAAGTCAAACAGAGAATGACATGTATCATATGACCTCACTGATATGAGGAATTCTTAATCTCAGGAAACAAACTGAGTGTTGCTGTTGTGGTGGGGTGTGGGAGGGATGGGGTGGCTGGGTGATACACATTGGGGAGGGTATGTGCTATGGTGACCGCTGTGAATTGTGCAAGACTGTTGAATCACAGATCTGTACTTCTGAAACAAATAATGCAACATATGTTAAGAAAAAAGAAAAAGAAGAAGATAGCCGGAGGGGAAGAATGAAGGGGAGTAAGTCGGAGGGGGAGACGAACCATGAGAGACCATGGACTCTGAAAAACAAAGGGTTCTAGAGGGGAGGAGGGTGGGGGAATGGGTTAGTCTGGTGATGGGTATTAAAGAGGGCACATTCTGCGTGGAGCACTGGGTGTAATGCACAAACAATGAATCATGGAACACTACATCAAGAACTAATTATGTAATGTATGGTGATTAACATAACAATAAAAAAATTTAAAAAGTATTCATGAATGGAAGCAGGAAAGAAAGAAAGAAACCTGGAGGAGAAGGAGTTATGGAAGAATGATGAAGGGGTGAGAGGAAGATGAGGGGTACTAGAAGGAGGGTTAGATGGGTGAATGGAAAGAACTTTGGAGAGAGGATTGGATGGAAGGATGAAAAAGTTAGATGGAAGAAGAAATGAAAGACAGGATAGAAGCCATGACGGATGGATGGATGGGTGGATGGATGGATGTATGGGATGAATGGATGGAAAGAAAATAATTTAACTGGAATAATAGATGAAACAAATAGAAGCCTTTTCCCCCACCCTAATGGAGCTTCCAATGTTACTGTTGAGAAAGCCCCTGATGCCCACAAAATAAAGATTTATGGCAACAATGATCTAGCTTTCCTGAAAGCAATGTAGTTTGATGAGCAACTTTTCTCTCCCTTTCTCTTCTCGTGCACATTGAACCTGTGTGCTATCTATCTCCTGCTTGGGATTTCTTCCCTAAGGCTATCCTAGATTTTCTTTTAACTGGTTGTTACCTCCATAAGTGGTATTTGGAGACCCCAGGGTCTTGCCTTTTTGGTCTTCTGCAAGGATGCAGAAAAAACATCTTCCATACATCAATTTGGGTTGTTTCAGAGAAAGATTGTACACCTTCTGGACAGAGGTGCTGCTAACTGAACTTTTCTTATGAGAAAGGATTCTGCACTTAAATCCCAGGCCCTCTGAGTCCCAATTCAGTCTCTTCTTCATCACCTGATGCCACATGCTCAATAAGTATATATACAATTTAAGAATGATTTGGTATGTCATAGCCAGAACTGCATCAGTACCCTATATGCTGCTTCCTCCAGTGAAACCAGCCCCAGAACTGCAAAGCTCATGCTCCTCTATGCTCACTCCTGGGAACCCATTGGGACTCAACACTTCCAAAGCCATCCCAGAAACAGAGAGGATTCTGTAATTATGAAGTGAAATTTCTCTTCTTATTTTTGGGGGGTGGGGAGAATCTGAAGAGCATTGAGGACGCAGGATTCCCAACCACCCCTCCAAAGAAACTTTGATTATCCTCCACAGAGCTCCACAGAGCTGGAAGAAGTAAGGCAAACCTGCTCTGGTTTCTGCACTGTGAGACCTCCAGGGGTACCTCAAGGAGATGAGGGAGCCTGCATGCACTTGTGGGACAGAGGATACAGATGATGTGTGCTTCTTAACCTTTTTTGTGCCTTGGAGCCATTGGCTGTCTGAACAATGGTGAAGAATCTGAACCCCTTCTTAGAGTAATCTTTTTTAAATGTATAAAATAAATGCAAAGCACTGCAAAGTAAACCAATCATATTGAAATACAGTTATCAAAATATTTCTTAAAAAAATATTTCTTAAAATTTGTGATAGAGCAAAAGGTGACTTCTTTACTGCATAAGTAACAAGATCCAGCTATTGATGTGATAACTACCATAACTTTGGAATAGAGACAAATGTAATGATAATTGGAAATATGCCCAATGATGGGAAAGGACTATGAAAACATCTGTGATTTCTGTTGGTGACCAAGTCACAGGTACTACTAATATTGCTGCAGCATTACCTACACTCAGCATTGAAGGAAATGCTACATAGTTGTAGGTTTCAGTTAAAGGTTTTAGGTTAGTGACCATGAAGATGCCATTTTCTTTTTCCTATCCAGGTTCACAGATCCCCTGAATTCTATCCATGGACCGAGGATGAGAACTCCTGGGAGTTAGAAGCTTTCTTTTTTTTAAATTTATTTTTAATTTTTAAAAATTGAAGTATAATTAACATGCAATATTATATGCATTTCAGGAGTACAACATATTGATTCAATAGTTCTATATATTACACAGGGCTCATCATGGTAAGTGTAGTCACCATCTGACACCATCAACGTTATTACAACATTACTGACTATATTCCCTATGCTATACTTTTCATCACTGTGACTGATTTATTTTATAACTGGAAATTTGTACCTCTTAATCCCCTTCCCCTATTTCACCTATCCCCCCAGCTCCCTCCCCTCTGCCAACCACCAGTTTGTTCTCTGTATTTGAGAGTCTGGCTTTTTGTTTATTTCTTTGTTTATTTTTTTATTTTTTTATTTTTTAGATTGCACATATAAGTGAAATCAGGAGCTTTCCTTTTGTTCACTCTATTTTAGTCCTGATGATAAAATGCTCTCTGCAGCTAGGTATATACCCAAATGAATTGAAATTCGAAAGCAAGGACTCAAAAAAAAAAAAAAAGATATGATGCAGATATTATACCTATGTGCTGAGAGATTTGTAGAAGAGAGGGAAACAGAGTTTGTGTTGGTTGCCCCGTCAAGCTTCTTAGGTTGGTTGAGATGGGTATTCAAGGACAGTGGTATGTCTAGACAAATGTAGTAATGATTGAATGGACAGGGTCACAGGTTGTATTCTCCAAGAAGCAGACTGTGAGACAAGATTTCAAGTGCCAGTAGAACACTGGGGAGATTATCCCAGGAAATACTGCAGGGAGGTAGGTGAAGTGAGACAGAGAAGGGAAGGAAGCCAACAAAGAGTAAGTTCTCAATCAGCTACACTATAGGTGATTGAGCTTAGTCCCCTTGGGGAACTGTGAAAACCTGTGTGGACATGCATACAGGGCACCTCACCTGAGTGGCGAGAGAGCTGGTGTATTTACACACCAGTTTCCAGTAGTCATCGTTTGAAGGCTGCTCTGATGGGAACAGTGCATTACTTCTGGCACATCCTGTGTGCTGTACAATGCCAAGGTAAGCTCCAGCAGTCAGAGAAGGGCCTTGGGCAAAGAAGAGCAGGTGTTGAGGTTGATAGTCGGATCATGTACCCTGAAGCTGAAAGGGCACATGGATACATGTAAGCTGATGGGAGGGACGATGCATGATGCAAACAGAACTTCCCAACTCCATTTAAGATGGAACCAAGAAGAGGAGTACAGTTGACTGTCGGGGTTGGGGGCAGCAACCCCCTCCATGCAATTGAAAACCTGTGGAGAACTTTTGATTCCCCTAAAACTTAACTACTAACAGCCTACTGTTGACTGGAAGCCTTACTGATAACATAAACAATTGATTAACACATATTTTGTATGTTATATGTTTTAAATATTGTATTATTACGAAAAAGTAAACTAGAGAGTAGAAAATGTTATTAAGAAAATCATAAGGTTGGGGTTCCCAGGTGGCTCAGTCAGTTAAATGTCTGCCTTCAACTCAGGTCATGATCCCACGATCCCATGGAGCCCCATATCGGGATCCCTGCTTGGCAGGGAGTCTGCTTCTCCCTCTCCCTCTGCTTACCACTCCCCCTGCTTGTATTCTCTCCCTGTGTCTATCAAATAAATAAATAAATAAAATCTTAAAAAAAGAAAGTTATAAGTAAAAGAAAATACATTTATAATACCATACTACATTTACTGAAAGAGATCACGTATAAGTGGACCTGCACAGTTCAGACTTATGTTGTTCAGGGACAACTGTAGTAATGACTTTTGTTTTTGTTGACCAAGAAGAGGAGGAGGCTGTAAAGCAACCAAAAGCATTTATTTGGGGTCTTAGGGAATTACAGTTTGGGAAACACAGAGTAGACTGAAATTGATGGAAATCTGAAGTGTGCTCCAAATTGCCAGCAGGGAATGAAGGCTTACAAAGGCAAAAACTGCAAGGTTACATAAATTGTTCTGGAAGAATTATGCTGGCAGAGTTAAACTCGCTATCTAATATAGGATTGACTCTTTAGCTAGCAGGTGTTACATTATCTCTATTTCAGTCCAGAGTAGAAGGATGTATTCCAGGAGGTGGTCCCGTTGTAGTTGACAAGTTGCATTTGACAAAAGTCAAAAGGCCCTGGGTTTGGAAGAATTCAAACAGGAGAGGTACATAGGCCCTGCTTCCTCCATGTCCTCTGCACCCTATCTTGAATGACTCTCTTAGCAATGCTTACTTCATTTTGAATTTTTCTTTCACATTTTCAATAGTGCCTTTAGGTTCTAGAGGGAAGGGGGGTGGGGGGATGGGTTACGCAGGTGGTGCGTATTAAAGAGGGCACATATTGAATGGAGCACTGGGTGTTATACGCAAACAATGAATCATGGAACACTACATCAAAAACAAATGATGTAATGTATGGTGATTAACATAACATAATAAAATAAAATAAAATAAAATAAAATAAAATAAAATAAAATAAAATAAAAACAATAGCGCCTTTGAAAGAGTTAATTTCAATAAAGTGTTAGCACAGCACCCGAGCCCTATATAATTAAGTCCATTTTAAACATGTGAAGAGGAGTCTTTGAGAATTTAGTTGCTTTGCCTGATGTCACATAACTGTACTGAGGTGAGGTCAAAATTAGGGCTTAACTCTTATGCTTCTGCATCCAGGATTCTTTACATTTCTGTTCTCTTGTACTGTGTTCATGTCAAAGTCAAATGGAAGACAGACCAGAGCTTTCTGCCCTTTCCTGGAAATCTAAATATAGAAAAGGAAAAAGAGTGTTAATCCAGACTCTCAGGCATTTGCTGTGATTACTTAAGGTGCCCTGAGGATGTGGTAATGCTGCTCTGGATTGTTCCATCTTGGTGGTGACTGATTTACCATCTCAGTATAACATCCTTTTACAGCTCTGAGCTCTTTCAGGGAAAGATTTAATTTCAGTTTACATTTTAGATAGGAAAGGAGAAAGGCTGTGAAATTGAGACATGAGCCACATTATATCTGTGGCTATCTATTGCTGAATTTCTGGAGGACATTGAGGAGGGTGGTTAACAGACAATACGTGATATGGGAGGTTGGACACAGAGTCATGGAATTGAACCCAAAGAGAGAAGCTTCTAGAACATGGCCTGTATTGGTATCCCTATTCTCTCTTGACTCCCCATGGCCATTTCCCAGATAGTCCATTCAGGCCTCCCTGTCTTCTTGCAAACCCTCCTCCTAACATACCCACTGATTTCCTTCAGAGGCCTTACTCTTTGCTTGATCACTGGAACGCCAGCCCATGTGCATCACTTCCTGCTGGGTTCCCCTTCCCAAGATATTCATTAGCCTTACCTGACACCTTCTAGAGGTTCAGCTTCACACCAAACAAGGTGCCAGTCAAGACCTCAGGCACAGGAGAGAGAGCTTTTTTGAGGACAGGTAACCTTTGTCAATTTTGAAATCAAGTCACCCTCCCAGACTATAGAAATTCAATGTGTTTGGCAACTTAATCTTCTGTCCCCAAATTCCTACAGCATTCCAAATCTTGAGTAATTGTGCTGTTTTCAATAAAAGTGATTTGTCCCACATGTAATGTAATAATTGACAAGTATAATTTTGTAAGTCTTTTGATGAACACATCTTGTTTAGATTTGTAGAAAATCACTTCAGATACTTAGGTCAACTCAACTGGACACTCTCCTCTCCTCATCTTTCAGATTTAATTGCCTGACTCAGCTTTCCCTTGGCCCACGTGTTAATGGAAATCATGAAAGTCTGGCAGGGTGGAAAGAAGCCCAGCCTGCTGTCTATTTTGGGCACAGCCTTCCAGAAGGTTATCTTTACAGCTTATAGATGTTAGATTGGCAAAATACATAGTATTTCTTATGTTTCTTACACTCAGCATCTCCTAACCACTGAAGAGTAAAACAGATCCATAAGCGATGTTTCCCTAGTGCTACCAGGAAGGAAGGAAGGAAGGAAGGAAGGAAAGGAGGAAGGAAAGAAGCGAGAGAGAGGCCCTATTCCTATGGCAATCTTTGTATACCGATTTTTAAAACACAGGATTTGCCTTGTTTCCTAAGGCCTGATTTTTTTTTTTTTTTTTGTAACTCCCCTTATGTGTTCTCTCTAGAGATTTGACTTGAGGAGGACAGGGTGGTGGTTCCACATTGTGACTGCCTGCCAGGTGTCAGGGAACAGGTGAACTGAGAGCATCTCACCTGGGGCCTGAGGCATGCTTCTTATGTTTAGTTTTCATTGTATTACTTAACTCATTGAGTCGGTGACTGTTTTTTTTAGGCCACATCCTCCCTTCTCGGAAGGAGATTGAGAAAGAATATGCCCACACAATTCTCAGAATAATAACATGCTTGAAAAAAAACTCCATTTAGGGGAATTTACTTTCCAATGATCTGGTGTTGTATAAGCCACTAAGAGTACTGCTTGGCAATAGTTGTTTTTGAGATAATTCTCTTAATGGTCAGATTCACCAGTGATGGTTCTCAGCCACCTACAAAGAAATTGCCATAGGTCTTCCTTTTTCCCTCCAGATAGCACAGTCTTGGTGATTCTTTGTAAGTGTGCATCTGCCTCCAGGGCAATTGACAGAGATCAGGGTGCTTTGGGAGGTGCTGAAGCCAGGTGAGAAGGCGGCCATCTTTTTCAAAGGCCAGGTCCCTGTCCTGTCCCATTTCTCTTCCTCCCACTAGAGGGCTTCAGACATTTGTGTTCCCGTCAGAAGCAGGTGGGAGAGGGAGAAAGGAAATCAGCAACATGGAAACACCACCATCAATGAGGATTTCCCACATAGCTCTGGGCCACGATGAAGGAAGACCTGCAGTATCCATGGCAGAGAGGCAGTAGCCTGGTTTTTTTTTTTCCATGTTCCTGTCATTCCGGATATATTGATCAGTAGGAAGACAGTACAGGGTACCAGGGGTAAGTGGAGGAAGGTAGCCAGTTAAGGAATCCAACACAAACTATCAAATAAAAGGGAAAGGCAAGATTTCATTCTTTTTGATGGCTGAGTAATATTCTATTGTGTATATATACCACATCTTTTATCCATTCATCTGTTGACGGGCCTCTGGGCTCTTTCCATATTTTGGCTATTGTGGACATTACTGCTGTAAACATTGGGGTGCATGTGCCCCTTCGAATCACTATTTTTGTATCCTTTGGATAAATACCTAGTAGTGCAATTGCTGGGTCATACTATAGTTCTCTTTTTAACTTTTTGAGGAACCTCCATACTGTTTTCCAGAGTGGCTGCACCAATTTGCATTCTCACCAACAGTTTAAGAGGGCTCCCCTTTCTCCACATCCTTGCCAACATCTGTTGTTTCCTGAGTTGTTAATTTTAGCCATTCTGACCTGAGTGAGGTGATATCTCATTGTGGTTTTGATTTGTAATGACGTGGATGGAACTAGAGGGTATTATGCTACGCAAAATAAGTCAGTCAGAGAAAGAAAAATACCATATGATTTCATTCATATGTAGAATTTAAGAAACAAAACAGATGAACATGGGGAAGGAAAGGAAAAAATAAGATAAAAACAGAAAGGCAAACCATAAGAGACTCAACTATAGGGAACAAACTGAGGGTTGATGGAGGTGAGGTGGGTGGGGGGATGTGGTAACTGGGTGATGGGCATTAAGGCGGGTACTTGACATAATGAGCACTGGGTGTAATAGGCAACTGATGAATCACTAAATTCTACCCCTGAAACTAAAAAAACACTATATGTTAACTAACTTGAATTTTAAATTAAAAAATTGAAAAAGAGAGAGAGAGAATAGTACCTCTCCTCACTCCTCTCACAAAAGTATCAGAAGTAAAGTGAGAGGATAGCAGGTGGAGTAGGGGAGCACCATGGGCAGTGGTTGCTCTGGGCTCACAACCTGGGAAGCCAGGTGTGTCCAGACCACACAACCTGTGAAAGCTACTACACTTGATTCTTCCATTTGAAACACAGAGGGGATGGGATGTAAATTGAGATGACCTTTGAGTTAACTAAGACATTGACCAAACCACCAACTGAGACTCTACTTAAAACATGCCTAACACACAAGCAATTGTGGCAAACTAAGGCCCACTGAGACTGGAGGATGATTTTTCTGAGAAAATGAAAAATAAAGGTTTATTGCCTTCTCAGGATTATTAAAACTCCCATGGCATTTGTGGAGAGTTAGAGCAAAGTTCCATTAATTGTCTTTGCTATTGCAATTTAGGAATTAACTTAAAGACTCTTTGAAACCCTCTTTAAACAACTTGGACTGAATAAAAAATGATCCGAGTGACAATATCGTTTTTTAAAGATTTTATTTATTTATTTGACAGAGAGAGAGAGAGAGAGAGCAAACGTGATCCAGGGGGAGAGGCAGAGGGAGAAGCATGTTCTCCACTGAGCAGGGAGCCTGACGTGGGGCTCAACCCAGGAATGCTGGGATCATGACCTGAGGCGAAAGCAGACGCTTAACCGACTGAACCACCCAGGCACCCCCCCCACCACGAGTGCCAGTATCTTAAACATATCTTTGCCTTGATTCTGGAATGATTTAGGCAATGAGGGTGAACTAAATCACCAGATTGACATTCCAATCCAGTGCATGTGGTTGAGGGACCCTGGGAGGTTCCAAAACCTGCAGCTGTTACTATTATCTGATCTGCCTCATGCGGCGGTAGATATTTGCTCAAACTCATAAAAATTTCTCTGCAAGGTCTATTGAATGTCACTGGTATTTGTAACATAATAATCAAAATGAATTGTTGCTCTGGTGGTAGAATGAATACACAAGGCCTGATTAATCCACTTGCAGAAACCCTGAAATGAAGATGAAAAACATCGTAACAGCCACCCTTAATATTAACCCTGTGGGGACTCAGTTATTAATTGGTCTGGATTTGAGCACAGCTTTTAGTCAACTTGCAGCGTTTTAAGCTTACACCCCCAGAACTGCGCATTCATCTCTAAGAAATGTGAATTAAATGGTGAGCAAATGTCAGTGAAGGTCCTTTTGAGAGCTCATCTTAGGACATTTCTTTTACATCCATATCTTGTAATAAAGCAGTGCAGCTGTGCACCTGACCGAGCTCACATCTGGAGAGATTTGTCTTTAGTTTTTCATAGAAGAATGAAAGGATAGCTCTATGCTGCAGAGTAAACAGGTTTTTGAATCTATACTCGGGTAATTCAGGCCAAAGTAATTATTCTTAAGGGAGGAGGGGAAAAGAGGATCTTATAAATGAAAATAATGGATTCAGACTCTGGGATAATAAACTGGACTGCAAGGTTGATCTCAGCAGGGGTCCTAAAATATTTGGATTTCAAGGAATTCTTTGAAAACTCTCTCTCCCCAGAACAATGAAACTATGGACATATATGTCTCCCAATGTAAACAAAATCTAGGGAGTTCATAGACTCCCTAATGTCCATCCTCTGACTCATAGGTAAGAGCCTCAATTTAGATGCTTTCATGTACTTAATGACTCCCCTCTTGTAACGCCCTTTACATCTGTTATGATTGGTTTGTTGCCTGTCTTTCCTGGTGGCCTGAAGCAAAGGTAGGAGCCACGTAGATTTTCATCACTGAACCCCCAGCATATAAGTCAAGGTCTGGAACACAAGTAGAACTCAATAAATATTTATGAAATTAAAAGACTACTGAATGTTTAATGTTCTTGTCCAAGTCCAAATAATGCTAACTAAATAAAAAGAGAGAGAGAGAAATTTTCCCCAATTTGGACAACACTAACTGTTCCCAGGCCTCCAGTCTGCCTGTCTAACCTTTCATTGTGCATGATTGACTTAATGATAATGGATTTGTGGAAATTAGTGTTCATATTATATTTGATTCATTGAGTTTTCTAAAGCAGTGCTGCTCAAACTTGAACATGCATGAGAGTCACCTGGAGGGCTTGTGAAAACAGAGATTGCTAGGCTCAACCCTCATTTAACACTGATTCTTAGAGGACTGACTTGGAGCCTGAAATTCTGTATTTCTAATAAGCTCCAGATGATGCTGATACTGCTGGTCCATGGACCACACTTTGAGGAACAAGTCTTTAAAAACCCCATAACGTGATTCTCAGCATCTCCTTTTCCATGGAGGGAATCTTGAGAGTCACATCAACCCCAGATAACACCACAGAGCTAGGATCCTGAAGACAGATTTTTAGACTTCAGTTTCTGTTTGTATTATGTCAGGATGCCACCCCATTAGTGGACCAGAATAACATCCTATCACACCTCCACATCATATTCCTCATTGGGTTCTTCTTCAGGAGATACAGCTAAAAAGGAATTGAGCTCTTAATTTGTCTTATTATATAAACACCATTATAACAGCATTAATCAAACTTTTCAGGAAGGAAAATAAATCTCTAATCCTTCCATTTTATTGGAGGTTTTTTTGTTTGTTTGTTTGTTTTGGGTTTTATGTTTGTTTTTGTTATGAGCATGCTAATTTTTAAATAGCTGTAATCATGATGAATATAAAATTTGTGTTCAGTTTTAACTTAACATATAGGGTATTTTTCATTAAGGTGCATTGTTTTCATTATTTTAATGATGGTTAAATATACTAAAATGTACTCGTGCTACTGAGTGTTATCTCTTCAATGCAGTGACCCTGAGAGGCTATAAGCCTACCTCATTGCAAGAGTGTTAGGATGCCTCTTTTGGAAAAATTCTCTGAACTAACTCTAAGAGATTCAAGAAGAGAAATCTTTTTTAGCCTCAGTCTGGTTTTGATCAGAGGACAGTTACCCAACATCATTCCTTACTATTAACCTTGCTTGACTCTAAAAGACTTTTCCCATTTTCAAAAAAAAAAAAGTACAAATGTATCTTTAAAGGATCAATATTGACCACTACTGCGGGACATGAAGACTATGGGTCCTGGTGGTGGAGGCTTGTTATTTTGTGAGATCCTTCGATACCTCCTAAAATGACCTATAATTCTTGTAAAAATATACTTTTTGCAGACTAGTCTTAACTTCTTATGGAAACATAAATATATGAGAATAATAAATACAATTCTGAGGAGAAAATGAGCAAGAGACCCAAGTTTGCCAGATTTTATAATGGGCCATGAATAGAAGAATTGATAATAGAAAAGAGTCCAAAATAGATTTGAATTCTGTATTTCCTAAGAGCAAGATTTTAAGTCGATGTGAACTGATGAGTTTTCTAATGCATGGAATTGAGACAAATTAGTTAGATATTTGAAAACATAGTTTAGTAGATCTCTATCTAAATTGCTGCATCAAAAAAAATCCAGAAGGAAGAAAGATTTAAGTATTTAAATAAAGCTATAAAATTACCCAAAGGAAATATGGAAGACTGATAAATTTGACTATATAAAATGCAAAATTTCTGTATGACAGCAATACCATATTGCAAGCAAAGGTCATAAGAAAAATCAACCTGAAAAAAAATTCTTAGCACATAAGAAAAAAGGATAATTTATTTAATTTACAAAGTACTCTTTTTTTTAACTTAAACTTTCTTTCTTTCTCTTTTTTAAATTATGTTCAGTTAGCCAACATATAGTACGTCATTAGTTTTTGGTGTAGTGTTCAATGATTCATTAGTTGCATATAACACCCAGTGCTCATCACAACATGTGCCCTCCTTAATACCCATCACCCAGCTACCCCATTCCTCCCACCCCTTTCCCTTCTGAAACCCTCAGCTTGTTTTCTGGAATCAAGAGTCTCTCATGGTTTTTCTCCCTCTCTGATTTCTTCCCCTTCAGTTTTCTTTCCCTTCCCCTATGGTCTTACGTGCTATTCCTTATGTTCCACAAATAAGTGAAACCATATGATAATTGACGTTCTCTGCTTGACTTATTTCACTTAGCATAATCCCCTCCAGTTCCATCACGCTGATGCAAATGGTGGGTATTCATCCTTTCTGATGGCTGAGTAATATTCCATTGTAAATACGGACCACATCTTCTTTGTCCATTCATCTGTTGAAGGGCATCTTGGCTCCTTCCACAGTTTGGCTATTGTGGACATTGCTGCTATGAACATTGGGGTCCGTGTGCCTCTTCTTTTCACTACATCTGTATAACAAAGTACTCTTTCAAATCAATTATAAAATACTAGAATCATAATACAAAAATGTACAACACATATGACCAAAAACAGAACTTTAAGTAGTTTATAGACATAAAAATTTATGCAACATCATTCCTATTAATAGGAATGTAATGATGTAAAGGTACATTAAAACATCATTTTTCACTTATCAGATTGGAAGCTACCAAAAGATTTAATAGTTTATAATATTATTAACAATAATTAAAGGAACCAGGCAGTCTCATACCCTCCTGATGAAAGTATAAATTACTACAACCTCATTGTATATCAGTGTGATAGATAAATATCTACCACAAAATAAAATGTACATATTCCTTTAAACCATGATTTTTACTTCTAGGAATTTATGCCACAATTATACTCACAAATGTGCACTGAAATATATGTATAAATATATTCATTATGAAATGATCTGTAATAGTTTAAAAAATATGAAGCAACCTAGACAGGGGAATGGCTACATAAATTATGAAACATCCATTCAATAGAACAGCAGATAATTACAAAGAATGAGGTAGAACTCTGTGTGCTGACGAGGAAAAATCCCCAAGTGATGTATTGTCAAATTAAAAAAGAAGAGAAAGGAAAAGCAAATTGTAGAAGAGCATATAGTATGTATATATTATGCTTCTGTCTTCTTTTAAACCAATTCCTTGAAGTTAAAAACTAATATCTAATATTTATTTAGTTCTCCCTGTAAGTACATATCTCATAAGAATATCATGAAGATGAAATGAGATAATGTATGTAAAAACTAATGACTTAGTTCCAGTTATCCATTGCTACATAACAAAACAACATAACACTTAGTGATTAAAATAATAAGGGTTCTCTTACAATAATAAAAAAAATACTTTATTCCTCTTTGTTGTTGGGTAGCATTCCATTGTATGAATATGCTACAATTTGTTTGCCTCTTCACCAGTTAATAGACATTTGTATTGTGTCTAATTTTTGGCTATTATGGATGAAGCTGCTGTGAACATTCATGTACAGGTTAGAAGAATGAAAAAGCAAACCATAGTTAAAGAAAAATTAATCGCAGAGCATCTGAAGAAGCACTTGTATCCAGAATACATAGAAGACCTTCAAAATTCATTAATAGAGAAAAAGAAAAAGAAAACCCATAAAGAGGGGGAAAGATTTGAACAGACATTTCACAAGATATAGGGATAACAAATAAGCACATGAGAAAATACTCATTGGCCACTTAGGAAAATTAAAATCAAAATGAGTTATCACAACATACCTTTTATAAACTTGTTAGAAAATTTTTTAAAAAGTTAAACATACATCTGCCATAGGATTTAGCTATTCTACTCCTAGGTATTTATTCAAACTGAACTTTGATTTCTGATTATTTGAATGTTTCCTTGACCAGAATATAAACGTAAACACCTTAAACTTAGAGACACTGTTTTTCAAATCTTGGTTTATCTTTTTATTTAATGTGGATATTTCTAACATCAAGTATTATATCTAGAATCTGATAGCTGTTCAGTAAAAGCAATCTTGTAAGTGAAAGTAGAAAATATTCCTGAATTTGTTACTAGAGGAGAGGATAAACAAGACAAAACAGAAAAACAACAATAAGGATTCATTATTCCCATAATCCTGTGAGTTGACTGGGTTTTCTGTTATGCTCACCTGAGGTCCTTTGAGCTGCTGCATTCGGCTGGCAAGTTGGCCAATGGCGGCGCTCAGCTGGGAAGACTGGAATATCTGGGCCTCTCTCTCCACATAGCCTCCCACCTGGGCTTCTTCGTGGTGGACTTCTCCACATCATGGTAGTCCCAGGACAGCACTGCAAGAGGACTGTCCCAGTGCTCAAGAACTTAGCAAGATTCTGCTTGTATCGTATTTGCTAATTCTATAAAAATGCTGTGTAACAAGCCATCTCAAGATTCAGTGACTTTTGCTCAAATGGTAACTTTGGTCTGAGCCACTTTCTTCCCCATCATCCCTCTTGTTTTGGCTATTTTCTCCTGATCTTCGGGGTCCCAGTGTAGAAGAAACTTATTCCATGAAAAGATTTTTCTGGCTCTCAGATTTGGATAGCAAACCCTCTTATGTATTTCAGTGTCATGATGCATTTGACTAATTTTGTTTATCAATTATAATCACCTAATTAATTTTCTTTCTCTCACACCTAACTTTAAACTCCCAGAGATCAGGAAGAACATCTGCTTGGTTAGTTTTGGAGCCCCAGTACCTAGCACAGTGCTGAAATATTTTGGAACTCTTGCTGATATTTCATTGAAACAATTCCATTTAGGGTATCAGCATTTCACTGCATGAGCTTATTTATATTTCATGATGCCTTTGCTCTTACCTGAGGTTAAAGCCAGGTGGACACTGCTAACAGAGCAGTGCTATTTGAACTAAAAACAAAAACAAACTAACAACAAAATACAGGCAATGCACTTGAGTAATTCCATAGTGTATGCCTTATACTTTCACATGGGCTGGAAAAGAGAGCTATCGGTGACACTGTAAATAAGATGGCAAGCTGGCTGCATTGGAGGTGTTCATATCTCATGACTGTGAGAGGTACATTTTGAGCAATGAGGCAAGAGTGGAGGCAAGAGTTCATTTAATTTCTCTCAAAAGATGGTAAGATGAGAATACTAGTATGTCTAGGAAAGAGATGGTGACACCTTTCGAGAAACAGCAATAGAATAAAACATCCCATATTCCATATGTGGTTGAGACAATCTTCTCTTTAGGAAGTCAACTTTTCACCGGAGCTTGCACTGTTACATGATTACATGATACATCAAAGATCCTGGACATTTTCTCTGCTCCAGTTCTCTGTGTTGAATTTTTTTCTCTTAAGTCCCTTTGGAGCTGTGATCCTACCCATTAAACATGCCGTATAACCAATAACCAAAAAACAAAAACCTTAAATTGCCGATGTTTTTCAAAACTGTAAGTGTTACAAAGACAAAGAAAGACTGAATAGCTGTCCCAGATTAAGATCTGAAGAGAAATAAAACAAAAACTGTGCATGAGGCCTAACTAGCTCCTGTGCAAAAAAATAAAAATGTTTCATGAAGGGTATTACTAGGAGAATTAATGAAATTGGATAAGGACTATAGATTATAATGGAGCATTACATCTAAAGTTAAATATCTTGATTTTGACAACCTTTCAGCAATTATATTAGAAATCATCCTTGATTTGAGGAGATACATATTCAAGTACTAGGGAATAAAGGAGCATGTGTCATAGTTTAGGGAAAAAAATAGGATAATACAATAAAGGTAACAAAATATTAAATATTGATGAATTTGGGTAGAGAGTACATAAAAGTTCTTTGTATTATTCTTATAAATGTTCTGTAAACTTAAAATTATTACAAAATTTTTAAAGAGTTCAAAAATAATCAAAGTATAGGATTTGTTGACAGGTCTCACAGCGCCCCTTCTAGTGGGCCTCCTGAATTTAGAAATTTCTGGACTATAAGGGGGCACTAAGCCCTATGTTCTAACACAACTCCAAACTCCAGGGGACTCATGAACAACTTGAACAATCATGTAACTGCTCACTACTGGGATAGGTTGCTTATTCTCAACAAGGGGAAGCATGGCAGGAGAGTTGCTATGGATCACAGAGTTTATGCTGGAACCAGAGAGAATAGATCCAGAAAAGCAGTGGTTCCAGAGTTTCTGTATGATGGGTGCTTAGGGGCCACACTCCAGCTGGGCAGGCAATAGTGGGCTGGTGTTGAGCTGTGACCACATGCGCTGTTTTCACTTACAGTGGCTATTTAGGAGTACCTTCGGAGGCAATGAGATAATACGGAGGATAAAGCCCCTGAAGACCACTTCTTAGTGCTGCCACTGGTTCATACATCAGACTGGATGTTATTTCCTTCGCTCAGATATTGCTGCAAGGCCCAGAACAAAGAGCAGGTGCAGCATCATGTTCAGAGTAAGGAACAAGCTGAGACTGTCTGAAATAAAGTCAGCATCTCAGAAGCAGTTTCATAAAATGAAACCAATAGAACAAAACATTGCTCCTAAATGAACAATAAAATATCAAATAAGTTTAGCTCTCCTTTTTTATATATGCAAATGCTTCCTATATATGCAAATGTGTCCTACACAGGACTCTAAAAGCCACATGCAAATCTATTAGTGAGGAGTTCACTTTTTTTGTGAAACTGATCTGAAAAATTCTTTAGCTCTCAACCCTATTTACTTTCTCTAGGGTCTTTCAGAAAATAAACATTTTCCTCCGTAGCACTTGGCCTATAATTTTAGGGATGCATTATATATTAACATAAAAAGTTCCGTGTTGCCTTTATGTATCATTCATTTTGTTTTTCTTTCAGATGGATGATTTCTTTATTCATTCAACATTTACTCAATACCTACTATAGTAGATATATCAGGGCCATATCTCTTTAGCCTTCCTGGAGATTATCTACAGATTCATTAAACAGTTCCCACTCAAACATCTGGGACCCTCTGCCTAAAGGCTTTCTCTTGCTGTTGGCAGAGGGTGAGAAATAGACCAGAAGTGCTGAGGAATCAATGTTCCCTGTAAGAAACACGAACCAGTGAGAGCTGGGAACTAGTAAATACCCCAGCTTCCCTTCACCCTTGGTGGAATAATTCTGAGGGGGTTCCCACACAGTCTCTCAGAAGGTTCTCAGGGGGTTAAGCTCCAGTCGCGCCCAGTGGTAACCCACTCGATGACACTGTCTTTACTGGCTGCCTTCCTCTTGCTCTCTCTTTCCCAATCCCTCACCTGTGTTTCCTGGGAAACAGCCAAAGAAATCACGTGAACTGAAGTTCTTGTTTCTGTGTCTTCAAACCAAGACACCTGCTCTGCCTGAGGCAGAGGTCTACATGCTGGGTAGTTGGTGGTTAACAAGGCAGAAAAAATGTCTCCTCTCATGAAGCTTACCTTCTAGTGGAAGCAGTGGAGATGAACCAAGTAAAATTCAGAAACAGGATATATCAGGAGTTTATAAATATGTAAAACAGGATAATGAGACAGAACATGGTTATGGAGAGTCTGTTGGAAAAAATATTTGAGCAAAACTAGAAAATGGAGAAGGGGTGAGCTTTGCCAAGATCTTTGGGAAAGCAGATCAGGTAGAGGACCTAGCAAGAGCAAAATCCTGTGGCAGAAAGAGGTGGAGTAAACCAGGGAGCAGAAGAAAGGTTAGTTTGGCTGGACAGTAGAAAACAAAAAAGAAACCGTGTGAGCTTAGACACAGAAACACTAGAAGCACCGATGCATACCAAAAATTTTATTTTTATTATTTGTATTTACATTTTGTTTGGTTTGCATGTTTCTATACACAGTTAGTACAATATTGACTCACTGTGGACTATATATTCATTCATTCAACAAACATTTACTAAACATTTACAAGGCACAGGCACTATTTTAGAAATACCAAAAAGAGAACCAAGCAAAGTGGAATCACTGTTTTCATGAGGCTGACATTCTAGAGCATAGGAAGACATAAAAATCTTCCCCTTTTATTTTAAGTGCCTGTTGTTAACCAGGATTCTTTAAATCATCTTTTCCTATACCAGTGAAATTTTGGCTCAATTTCATAACTTTTCTAGTAAGTTTCAGTTATTACAACTGAATATAATCCTGTTTAATACTTCAAATTCATAACCTATCTAAAGTTCTCTCCTTCCCCCAACTCTTCTAGATTCTAATTTTTTCCTAGGGGAAAAAGAAAATTACAAGTATCTTTATTGACTGGATACAATAATTATGATCATTGTTGTCGGTAGATCTGTTTTGGTCTGGTAAATTGTCTTTTTGTAGGTATCTATGGCTTTCCTGAAGTGATGTTCACCTTTTCCCTGGCCCTTGTATGGAAGGCTCTTGGAGAGAGTCTTCTTTTGGCTCAGTCAGTGGTCCAGGCTCCCAAAACTTTTTTCATGTTAGGGATCGCAGTACTTGACTAGGAGCCCCACAACTCCTGGATTCTCTTAACCTCCATTATCCTACACATGGAGTCACTGGAACTGTTAAAGCCTTTGTCCTCACTCTCCAAAGGTTACAGATAACAACACAATTGTATAATGCTTTCAGGCCTGCTCTATGGATATTACTGGACTATACGAAGACAGAAATTACTAGACCATATGAAGACACTAGATGCTATATTCAGACATAACTCCCAACTTCAGGGAACCTGTGTCAAAAACTTCCAAGAGCTATGATGACATGCTCTACTCTAATGCAGAGAGTTTCTGCAGATTCCAAACCTTGGCAAATATCCATCCTCAAATGATATCAGCCTCCTTTTCTTATAGCAGCCCAAGATATCACAAGTCATCTCCTCTTGGAGAATTGCAGAATTTGGCCTTGGCCCTTCAGGATACAACACCTCTTCTCTTAGCCATGGTAGAAGAACTGTAGCTAATGCTGTAAGTGCCCCAGTCTCATCCCCACACACTCACTACACATAGCATTCTACTGCATGCAACTAAGACTCTCAGTTGAGGGTTTTCAGCCACATGCAGAACAGAACAGAAATGCTGAGGGGTTGACATTGCTGAGGAATGAGGGACTGGAGTTGGTATACTAATACCCTAGGTTCCACATCCTCCTGATGGGAAAACTCTGAGATGTGTTCTACACTGTCTCCTAGTATTCCCCAGCAGGACAGAGATTCAGTTGTTTTTGGTAACCACCTGCTCCATTATACACTTTTTATTGGATTTCCTTCCCTACCTCACTCCCTCACTCCCCTATTGGGATCTCCTGCAATCACATCCCAAATAAATCCCTTACTTTCAAAATCTGCTTCAGGGAGAATCCAAACCAAGAGGAGCAGGAAAATACTTCTATTAAGAACCCGGTCCTCCTCAAAAAACCCAACAAGGGGTACTACATTTTCTTTGTCCTTGTCAGCTTTGGAAATTATCTATAATTATGGTTCATCAGGAAAAACTCTACACAAGACTAAAAATGCTAATTTATATTCACATTTACACTTATATTTATATACTTATGTAAATATACAAATATCTAGCACATATCTAGACACTTAAGTCAGAATAAAATATCTTATAGCTCTTCAATCTCAGGGTCTTACAAATATTTTCCAGCAGTTTTTCTGCATCATACTGTCCTCATCTGTAACATAGCACTTGGACTTCATCATGCTTAGTGCCTCTTCCAATGGAAATTTCTTCAGCAGAACATCATAGTGTCCCTTTTCAATAACATTCCTCCAAAGTTCAGTGAATGGAAGAACCGGGGTGGAAAGGGAGCTAAATGTCTTCCTTCCAGCTTTAGTGACTCAGCAAAACCAACCATATGGACCAGTGGGCAGATGGTCTTTGAAGCATTTCTGATGCCAGGAATGAATAGGCAAATATTCTCTGTGCTTCAACTTTTCCTGTAGGATACAATTTTAATCTTTGACTTCATAGGATAAGTTAATGTATCAGTGATAGTCATGGCACCAATTTAAAGACTTAGTTTAAAGAATTTATTAGGAAACAAAGGGACACATACGAGGATCTTAATTTACAGTATTCTTTTAGCCCATCAGGACACCAATAGCAATGACTGAGCTGTATTGATGACTGGGAACTGGTATCCTACACATATTCTCAACCTTGAAATGAAATTCAGAAAAGTATCAGTGCCAGTTTTACCTTCACCTGAAAAGACAAAGCCAAAAACACTCTTGATTTAATTGAAAAAGCCCCAAGATGGAGGGCATCTGCTCATCTCAAGATCAAGGATTCTTGCTTTATTCTGCATCTTCAACTTCATTCTCACAAATTGATTACTTTTTTCCTGCCTGTGGAGAGCCTTGGCACATGATCAGAGTTTCTGACTCTCGAAACTGTTCATATTCATAGTGATTTTTATAGCCAATCTCACAGACACTGGGAATTATCCATAGGAATCTCACCTGCTCCTGGTACAATGCAGATTACCAAGCAGTGCCTCATTAGCCAAAATCCTTATTTTAAGAATCATAGCCCACAATCTTGCCATCTTGTACTGATTGGATTTCATATTTAATAATTTTTCTAATGGAAATTTCCAGTATTTATCTACTTCATAGCAAATGACTTTGCTTTGGGACTAGGGAAGCAATAAAACAACCACGATTTTGCTAAGGAAATAGAAAAATGAGAGATGAGAGCAACTCTTTCAACTAGATGATGTGGCAGTTATATTTCCTTTTGGTTTTTGAGTGGCTCATTTTCTCTGGCCTAGATAGAAGCAAGCTAGGATCAAAACATCTCACATCCTAGACGCTTGAGTCAGAAGAAAATATCTTGTAGATCTTCCACCCCAAGGGTTTCACAAGTATAGATTCCAGTTCCCAGAAATAGTGAAACCTGAAGTTTTGTTGAGGAAACAGACACATAGGCAAACAAAAACCCCAGACTCAATTATCAATCAGATGGGAAAAATACTTAGGGAAGCAGTAAGGAAAAGGAAAACGGGATATTATTCCTCAGTCTTTCTTATAGTGGTTCTGACATAAAGATTCTCCCACTGGCTATGATCTGTACCTTTCAGCCTACTTGTGACATTAGAGCTAGAGTTCTTCATTCAAGGTCTCATCAATCAAGACTTTCCATAGTCACAGTTTACCCTGCCATTGGCACCAGTGTCCTGTTTCTACTCCTCAAAGAATTCAAGTTCCTGATTAAAAAATAAGAGGTACAAGTTTACTAGATGTTTTGCAAAAGGCTTCACGTTGTTCAGGTAGTATTGGATCCATCAGCATCAAAGTCCAGTCTCCCTGCTCTCAGTTGATCCACAGGTTTCCTCCTGGCAGCAGCTCCTGAAGTAGGAAAGATTAAGGTTCAGAGAACATGCAGGAGGAGTCCTGTTTCTAAAATTGTCATCCTGGCTGTGTCTTTCTCAAGACCTAGCCTAGGCAAACAGTATCTTTGAGCACAGATATGGCTCTAGGCTGGACATACCAGGATGTGACAGTGGAATACAGTTAGTTTTCACTGACCTTGAGGTTGTTTTTCCCTCAGAAAAAAAAAATAAATAAAAATAAAACTGTTTCCTTATTCTGAGCAACCCAAACAAATTGGCCAGTTAGGATCATATCAGAAAGAAAACCGAATCCTTCCTATGAGTTTTGGCAACCACTATTGTCTTGGCCCTGGGTTGTACTAGAACACCACACCTGGGACCATTAATGGTACCCCTCAGCTTGGAGAAGGCCACTTCAGGGGCCGGACTATGACCCCTCCAGAAGCACGGCAAAGCCCCAGGTCACTGCCTTACAACACTGCTGTGCATGGAGAGATGGGGAAACTGGAAACAGAGGGCTGCTTAGGTGGAGGTGGTGGGCTCATTACCAAGAATGTGTCACCTACAGCAAATAACTTCAGTCATCAAAACAGTAGAGCTGAGTGGAGAGCAATGCGGTGTGGGCCAATAGCATGAAACAAAAGAGCCATAAAGCCCAGAGAAATAGACCCCTGTGTTGACCCCCAACAGAGAAGGCAGCTGGTAAGCCACTACTTCAGCAATTTTGGTGAATGCTGCTGTTAGTGGTATTCCACTTACCCCTCTGGCCTTTGTTAAAGAATAAACCCTGTCCAGGTCCTAGAGGAACTGGAAATTCCAGAGCAGAATCAGGGCTGTCAAAAAACTGCCTAAAGTCCTGTTTTAAACAGATTCTACCAGTGAGAAGGAACTCCATGGGAAACTCTCTGAAAGTGCCTCAGGTTTACTAATGGTTTGTATTAGAGAAAACCCCCTTGTAGATGCCCCACGCTTTCATCCCATTGGAACACTTGAATTAGGTTTGGGGGAAGCTCAGGAGAAAAAAAAAAGTAAGAAAGAAAAGAATTAAAGCAATTCTTCCTGTGGGTAATTCTTTTTGTTTGCTAAGTATACTAATGGAAAGCATAGGGTTGACACTTGCCTAGTTGAAGGAATAAATTATGCTCAAGTGCTTCAAAAGCCTTTATTGTGTCATGTTAATTGTTATTCATTCTTATCTGTTTTTCTTAAGAAATCACCTTTAAATCAATACTTCAGTGTTCTAAGTTTATTTTATTTTATATACTTGAAAAACTTCATTAAACTTTTTCTAGAGAAACCTGTCCATAAGTCAGATGCTACTATGCTAGGTAAAACTGAATTTTGTTATAGATATATGACACAGAGGGACACTGGCTATATTAGGCTCCACCTCCCAGCATACTAACCAGAATGCACAAGTCTTGACAAGTATAAAATTCACCAAAAAGTGGGCCACTGCCCCCTTTCTTACCAGCAATTTAAGGTGAGCCCCACTCCCCACTTTTCTGTGTTCTGACAGGAAAAATAAAAAATTACTTGCAAACATCTCGGAGTGAGGTGCCTCAGTGTTTCAGGATTAGAGAGTTATAGAAAATAAGAATCAAGTTCATTAAATATTTCCTCCAGCATATGAAGTCTACTATCAATCTGTCCTAAAGCAAAGAAGCAATATTTGAGGTTATATGGAATGTAAATACTAAGCACCAGGTGAAGGAACCTTACTGCATGTGCAGGCTCTAAAGGGGCTCGAAATGAGCCGGTGTTATTGCTTGGATCGCCTGTGCAAGATTGTAACTAATAACTATGATTACATTCAAAAAACCCTTGTTGGAAAATGAAAGGAATGCATGCCCCCGTGACTTGACATTATTGCATTCTACACTCTGCTCCCAGGAGCTGCTTCTTTTGTAAGGTCTGTTGGTAGGAAAATCTATACTTCTCTATTGAGGCCCACGTTTTACTAAATGAATACATTTTCTTTGATAAAATACTTATGTTGTTTCCCAGATAGACACCCTCATTTTTTTTAAGTGAGTAAACAGTCTGCAACCTTTCTCACTGCCTCGATCTTTTATTCTAGTCACCCCTTCAAAATAAATGTCCAAAGTTGCGAACTACAAGGGCAGCCTTTTCCCCCGATGCTAAGGAGCATAGCTTTTTCATTTTTAGCTGGCACTCTGAGATTGTAGGAGAGCCCACAAAAAGATCCACAGAAGTTACAGATCCAGAGACTTCTGTTTCTCTACCTATAAAATGAAGATGGGCTAACGTCGAATTAATTTTAAGATCATTTCCAAATCTAATACTTTAAAAATGACCTTTGGGAAAACAGAGAGCTCCTCTGTCCTCCAATCCATTATGCATTTTCTTGGGAATGTAACTCAAGGCAGATAAAGAATTCTTTGAAAGAATTTGGTTCCCTCAGTTTGTTTTTCAGAGTCCATCGTCTCTCATGGTTCATCTCCCCCTCCGATTTCCTCCCCTTCATTCTTCCCTTCCTGCTATCTTCTTCTTTTTCTTAACATATATTGCATTATTTGTTTCAGAGGTACAGATCTGTGATTCAACAGTCTTGAACAATTCACAGTGCTCACCATAGCACATACCCTCCCCAGTGTCTGTTACCCAGCCACCCCATCCCTCCCACCCCCCACCACTCCAGCAACACTCAGTATATTTCCTGAGATTAAGAATTCCTCACATCAGTGAGGTCATATGATACATGTCTTTCTCTGATTGACTTATTTCACTCAGCATAACACCCTCCAGTTCCATCCATGTCGTTGCAAATAGCAAGATCTCATTCCTTTTGATGGCTTCATAGTATTCCATTGTGTGTGTGTGTGTGTGTGTGTGTGTGTGTGTGTGTGTGTGTGTATGTATATATATATATATATATATATATATATATATATATATATATACACCACATCTTCTTTATTCATTCATCTGTCGATGGACATCTTGGCTCTTTCCACAGTTTGGCTATTGTGGACATGGCTGCTATAAACATCGGGGTGCACATAACCCTTTGGATCCCTACATTTGTATCTTTGAGGCAAATAGGTTCTAGAGGGGAGGGGGGTGGGAGGATGGGTTAGCCTGGTGATGGGTATTAAAGAGGGCATGAAAAAGAAAAAAAAGAATGAAGCCAGCTTTATTCTAAATAAGTACTAAGAGACTAATAATAAAGACTAAGAGGAGGGGGGAAATCAACCTACCTGAGGTGGAATTATGTAGAATTGGACAAGGGTGGATTCTGATATAAGAAGAGAGTGGGTGGGTTTATTTTGGTTAAGGAAATAAAGTTAGGTCCTTAATGACTGAAAAAAAAAAAAAAAGAAAAAGAAAAGAAAGAAAGAATTTGGTTCCAAAACCTTACTCAGAAACCCTCCCTGATGACGTTATCAAGGAGATTGCCCTGTAGGGAAGGAAAAATTCTTCCTCTACTCATCAAGGTATTCCAGCTGGACTAAAAACTAAATTGACATAAGACAGATCAACAGGAGAAAAAAAGCCAAAGTTTTATTATGTGCACACAGAGGACCGCTAATGAAATTGAGACCCGAACAAATGACCAAGGCAGGCAGTTTTTATACAGTTTAGACAAAGAGACAATAAATTTGTGAGGAATTGACAGGACAAAACATGTATGGGAGTTCTAGTTAGTAAAGAATTCTAAGTGGAATTTGGGCTGAGGTAGTAGGCTAGAAAAAAGGACCAAGGTTTGTTTCTATATCATTCTTGGCTCTAAATTTCCCATCTGGTGATGAGGATGGCTCTTTACCTCCTAGTACAGGGAGGGTACCTTGCACGTGGGAGATTTCTTTCCTGTTTCCAGGGGGACAGAGGAGACTCTGAGTGGTCTTCTTACACAGGCTGTCTCTTAAGTAACTTTAATTTTAAGTAATCAGTATACCAAAATGTTGCATTTTGGGGTAGCCAGTCCTTAGCCCCTACAGCCCCTTTTATGAACTGAGATTCTCTATGCCTGGTTTTAGGCTAAATGCCTCTTGTTAGGTCATGAGAGAGGGAAATAGAAAACAAATGATACTCTTTAGAAATTTCTATTGGAAATGAAAACACTAAAATGAAGAAAGATTAAGTTAATTTCTCAAGTTCACACAGATAGGGAATGGAAGAGTTGGGGCTTTTGACTACACATCTACCTCCTTTTACCTCCTTCTTAATGAATCCCTATCCCATGTAGGCACTGTGCATGGTGGCAGGAATCTTAAGAATGTAGACCAGATCCTGCTCAGAATCATGGTATATATAGGTCAAGAGACTTACAACAACAACAACATAAGGGGCAATTGTCATAGAGCGTATCTTACAGGTGTACTGGAATAGATTACCCCAAGGTGCAGTGTGGTACATTAGGGATTGCCTGTAGGGTCCAGGAAGATTCCTCAAAGAGGGTAATATCTAAGCTGAGTCCTGAAGGAAGAATAGGATTTAAAGAGCTGAAGACAAGGATTCAGGCAGAGAACACACAATCCTAAGTGAACCTGAGGCCGTGGCAAGCCCAGCACAGAAGAGCAATGACAGCAAGTGGCCATAGGTGGGCCACTGTGCACAGGATGAAGGAGCTGGCAAACGACACAGTTGGAGGGGTACACACAGCTCGGACCACGAGTAGCCCTGCTTAGCAGATGTACTGAAGGACTTCTCATCCCCTGGAAACAGCCTTCACCTCTGCCCACACCAGCTATCTATTGTATCCATGGTCTCAACGAGAGGGTGGGCAGCAGCCAGTAAATTCCAGAGATGTTAAGGACAGATTTTCCAAGCCTGGATGAATGATCAGATGAAAGAAATAAGGGACAGGAGGGTGTAATTAAGGAAATCATCTGAGCACACACAGAAAGGTAAGGTATCCTCGCTTCGCTGACTTAAATTTTCTCACAGAAGTGGGAACTCCCCTATGGATTAACTTGGTGCTGGAGGAGAATGGAGAAGGCTAAAGTAGCTAATTTGGGTCATGCTAGGGAGAGCTGAGTAGAGAAATAAAAATACTGAATAACCTTGTTAGAATGGGAGCTATAAATATAACCCCGATGCAATATTTCAGGCGGACGTCACTTGGATGCAACCATGTTAAGTGCTATGGGGGTACAGACTAGTGGGCAAGGCCAGTGTTCATGCCTCTACACCAGGAATTAGCCAACCCCTGTCCTAGACAATGAAGGTAATAGTACCTGCACTATCTATTCACAGGCTGGTGGGGAAATTAGGAGTGCCATCGCTCAAAGAGAAGTATTTTTGTTGGTTTATTTATATGTTTCTTTAATACGATGATAAACACCAACTAAAGAACCTAGATCCTCCACACTTACTGTTAGTCACATTCTGGAAACTGCCCCCATGGTACTTCACTGTACCATGCATAGGAATAATTCCTGGAAAAATCTTTACAAGAGACACATCTTCCTCTTAACTGAATAAAGACTGTGAGTGACAGAATATTTACTCAGCGAAGAAAGTGATACACATTTCTCTAGAAAGTTCTAGCTACAGCACAGACTGATAGCAAAGCAGTGACTGACATCCTACTGGGAGGTTTTTGTGGGGTTCATGCAAATGAAGCAAGGAGCAGTGACTGTGGCAGGCTTCTCATCAACAAACTGATATGCCAGTAATTAGATTTCAACTGACTCAGATCCCATTCTAAGCATTAATTGGGGGAAAATATGCAGATTGCTGGTTAATAATAGAACAGGTTTAGTTCCAGAGTCATTTTCTTCCTGTTCATCAATTTGTTTGATTGCTTGTGTGGCAAACACTTGATCTTCCCTGTATGTGTTTAGCTATTTGAGACTTTTTTTTAAACAGCCATTTATTAATTAGAGATATATTTAAAGCACAATGGTAGCTCCTTTATGGCCCATGGAAGATTATTTGAAAATTGGAAGCTTCCAGGGGTGACATGGGGTTTCAGAGAATAGAGTGGGAGTGGGGAGAATAATGTGTGTTTTCCATCTGTGTGAGGGGGAAGAGGAGGCAAGACTCAAATTCTTGAAATAAATATGTGTTAACGATTCAAAGCATAATGTAACCATAATGGGTTTTTCTCTTCTGACTTTCCAGCACTTTTTCTTCCCAAGAGAGTTCCAACAGGTCTTTCTGCCTACCTGCAATTAAATGATTTGGTCTACTATGACTCCTAGCTGGATTAGGGTCTATTTTAGTGCCCATCCCTATGCTAGGGATGTGTATATAGTTGGTGCATGTCATAAATTCAACTACCTGTAGATGACATGAAGGACAGAAACAGACTGTCAGGGCGCCTGGGTGGCTCAGTCGTTAAGCATCTGCCTTCAGCTCAGACCATGGTCCCATGGTCCCTGGGATCGAGCCCCACATCGGGCTCCCTGCTTGGTGGAAAGCCTGCTTCTCCATCTCCCACTCCCCCTGCTCATGTTCTCTCTCTCGCTGTGTTTCTTCTCTGTCAAATAAATAAAATCTTTAAAAAAATTGTGTATAAAAAAAAGAGACTGTCAAAGAGTCGAAGGTGAAATAATAGAGCAAAAGGGAACAGTGGTTCTCAAATTTAAGTATATGTCCGAATCACGGGGAGCCTTAGACAGAGTGCAGCCCCCCCCCCAAGTGATTCTGCTTCCCTAGGTCTGGAGTGGGCCAGGAATGCTTGCCTACAAGTTTCAAGAGATTCTAATACTACTGGTCACTGGACTGCCCTTTAAGTAGAACTAGAGAGTACCCAGGTTACAAAAGCATCCAATTTACAAAACAAAGTTTTAAACAAAAGGCAGTTCTGAAACTCATCTTCCCACAGTGTCTGCAGAGAAGATTAGATGCATAGATTCCTGTTTATAAATACTGATACAAACAAAATTAGGCAGGGGGTTTATGAAGAAACTTACAGTGAGCCTGGGACCAATCAATGTGACTTTGAAACTGCCTTCTTTGACCATTACTTTGGTTCCCAGGGAAGACCCATTGAGAGATTTAAGAGTTGGTGCTATCAGGCCTGCATCACAAAAGAGTCAAGGACAAGGGCAAGGGATATTATGAAACCATCTGCATCCCCCAGTATTTTTACAAAAATGACCCCAAGTCAAGCCAACCATTCATCAGAGGGGGCAGCGAAACTTTACCAAAGGAACATCTCAGGGGTTTAAGGAAAAGGGAAGGGAGGAGTCCATCTTTGCCTGGAAACAATAAGATAAAAGGCTAATTCTAGCAGAAGCACCTCTTTGTCAGAAATAATTTTGATTTTGTAAAGCCTCAGTTGCCATATAAATGTGTGTTACGGACCAGGTATTGTATTAAGAATATGACTTCATTTAACCCTAACAATAACCAAATAATGCAAGCATTACTATTATTTCCACTTTACAGAGGAGAAAATTGAGGCTCACGGAGGTAAAAAAAAAATTGCCTAAAATAAAAAACATCGTATGTGACATAACTGGAATTAAAATCATGCTCTTTCTTGCCATCTCAGCTACTTACCCACTGGATTATAGTCCTTTCTCCCCTCATATGCTCACAGTGATTTTGAGATTCCTTGGCAGCATCTCTTCCCTTTGCCTCATTTTCTATCTTCTAGTAACATAACAATCCTCACAAAATAGGCTTAAGAGTGATGTGCTCTATTAACAGTATCCTAGGGAAAATGTACACACTAGCTAAAATCTTCCAGTACCAAGCAATTGCTCCAGGACTGAAAATGGTACTATAAGAACAGCAAATGCAGGTTTCAGGTGCCTAATATTTCCTGCAAATTTACAGGGGCTACATAACTTTAATATATAACTCTTATTCATACTTCTTGAATATCAGTTTTTACTAAAAATCTTGTTTCTACATTTAGAGCAGTATTGTGTCCCTTAGGATATGCTAGACCACAAGTAACATTGAACCTGATCAAAGTGGCTTCAAATGAAAAATTGAGAGGTGGCAAATAAGATGTTGGGAGGTGGGTGGTTCAGGGAAAAATCAGTAGCTCGGCGATGCCATCCAGGCCCCAGGTTCTTTCTGTTAATGCTCCTCCAGCCCACTGCCATCACTTCTTTGACTCTCTCCACATGGTTGCAAGATGGCTGCTGTAGAGCCTCCTTGCCACAGTATGACAAAAAGGAAGCAACAACTGTGAAGGGAGAAAGGGTCATCTTTTTATCCAGGGGTAGAATCTTTCCTAGATACCCTCTTATATTGGTAATTTCAGTGGAGAACAGGAAAGAGGTAGAGGATAACCAGTTCTGGCCCTAATCAACCAAGATCTATTTCCTAGCTTTGGGTGCCTAGTTGATTTGGGAAAAAAAAATTGCTTTATGTTAGAAGGGTGAAGGAGAGTATGACTATGGGTAGAAGCGCCATCATATTTACCACCATCACTATCCTTCCTAATATCAAATCCTTTCCATATGGTTCTTGGTTGAGGGCTATAGAGAATATATTAAGTAAGACAGCACTTGCCTTCTGGGATTTCACAATTTAATCCAAATCCAAATGGCACTGCAGAGACCAAACACAGGTGATGAGGGAGGAGACCAGAAATCACAAACAAGGGAAAGTTTTCTTTAAAAAAAAAAAATAAAACTGCATATGTTGTAGAGAGAAAATTCTTTATTCCATCTTCCCAGATTTCATCTTGCAGTAAATGCTAATTCATGAGAAGGCTTTGATTTGTCAGATGAGTATCTGATAGCAGAATCAGAATGTGGGCAAGCCACACATTTGCATCTGTTTTAATTTTTGAGAGTTGCTGTACTAAATGAAAGAAGGAATTTTATTCTAGCCCTGAAAATTATTATGAGTGACTCACAATGAATGTTGCATCATTGGATATTAATAATAATGTTTTAAAAGTAGGCCTGCAGGCTGGATCTTTATTGGATTCTCTTCCAGTGCTATTCAAAGTTATTGAGAATGTTGGCTTCAGATAAAAGGACGTATGTGAGTAATTGCTTATGTGCCACATAGATTCTCTGTGATTTGGAGCACTTGGGTTTAGTTCACAACCTACACTTCTATTCCTGGTAAATTCCCAACTGCTTCTCTGGTTGTGGGGCTTTCGATGACCTGCCTACTTACTTCTACGCTGCATTATCTTAAATAGTTTCCAAAACTCATGACTAAGGACAAGTAATTTTTCTAACCTATCTTTTTTGGCCCCAAATAAAGATTCCATTTCAGACCACTGGGCTCATTTATACTCCTCACCTGCTGTCCTACCTGCATTGCCTGTTAACACAGTTCATTTCAAGCTCTTAGTATGGCACCTGGCTGAGAGTCTGGGTAAGTGCTAAAAAAAAAAAAAAAAAAATCGTTATTAGTTTTGGTGTTAAGATCCCCACTACTTTTAAACCTTTTCTCAGATGCTCTAGTGGTCGGTGTGCAGACTCTGAAGCCAGGCTTCTTGGAGCCTTATCCTGTCTCCACCACTTCCAGGCACCTTGGACAATGTCTTTCATCTCTTTACACTTCCTTTTTTCCCTCTGAGAAGTGGAGATAACAAACACACTATCCTCATTTTCATTTATTAAGTATTAGGTGACAGAATAGATCTAAGACACTTAGATTCAATGCATTAGCTTCTTACCAGTTCTACTATTTTTACCACTACCATCAAGGCTACTGCTACTGTAACTAGTACTGTTACTACTAATGATATTTTATATCACTCCTACTTTCGTTGGACATACATTTCCATCTTTTCTATCAACCTATATTCCCCCTATAACCTCAGAGTCCTTAAAGGCTGTGTAATAAATTATCCAAACACCCACCGATGTAAAACAAGATTTTTAACATTTTCATGGATTCTGTGGGTCAGGAATTTGGACAGAGTACTGTAAGGATAGCTCATCTCTGCCCAACATGGTGGGAGTCCTAAGCTAAAAATACTGGAAGCTTGGCTCCCTGGGGCATCAGCTGCAGTGCCCAAGGCTGGGGCTAGAATCATCCAGAATTCCTCACTTACATGTCTGGCACATGGACTGAGAAGACAAAGTTGAGGGCTGGAACAGCCAGAGCTCTCTGGGGCATCTATTTCCAATGTTATGGTCTCCCTACACGTCTCTCCAGTATGGCAGCTTCAGGTAGGTGGGCTTTTCACCTGACAACTTCAGAATTCCAAAGTTTGCGTCTGGAGAGAGAAAGCAAGACAGAAACTATACTGCTTTCTATGACCTTGCTTTAGAAGTCATATAACATCAATTCTGTCAGAGTTGCATGCCTATTAGTTTTCAGGAGAGGAAGCATTGATCCCACCTCTTCAAGGAGGAAGGCCA
Organism: Zalophus californianus; assembly: GCF_009762305.2. Classification (NCBI taxonomy): domain Eukaryota; kingdom Metazoa; phylum Chordata; class Mammalia; order Carnivora; family Otariidae; genus Zalophus; species Zalophus californianus. Next base: position 101,883,326 of record NC_045602.1, on the reverse strand, counting down.
ATGTCTCATTGTAAGGAGAGCATGTGTCCTAAGTGTGGGCATAGGTGTGGACCTCTTGGAAGCTAAAATCTGCCGTACCCAGTCAAACCCAATCTTCAACATGAAAAACAACCATTCTTACCTCCCAGGAGGATCCTGTTCTCTTACATAGTACATTATTTTAGGGAATGGAACATCTCTCCTTTAATTGTGGGTCTCTTAGCCTGTTTCTTCCTCAAAGACAGGAGAGCCTGCATTTTCTGGAGTGTGTCCCACAGAGCTTGGTCCTGAGTTGAGAGCAGTGGTGGAGCTCAATGTTACTTGCTGGTTGTTTGATGGCAAGCTTTTTTCTGCCTAATGGCTCACAGATGCTTACTTTTCTGTTTCATAGTCACATCCTTAGAGTCCTTATTTTCTTCATTAATGGGAATTTAGTACCAGCTCTTTAAGCCTCTAATTTTCTGGAATTCCCTTCTATCATCCATCTGGTATATTCCTCTGACATTTTCATCAAATCATTCCTAACCCCACAAATGGCTCCTTATTGTATGTCATATACAACTCAGATTTCTTAGTTTCCTTGGAAGAAGGGTCATTTACTCACTTGCCCCAGCTACTCATCAGCCTAGATTCTTATTTCCCCGTTAAGATTTTCTACAATCACTCCCCTTATCATTATTCGCAATACAATGATGCCCCATCTGGTGACTTCTATTACATTTTCAAGTTTTTTGTCACTTTCAAACCAGATTCAAAGCTCTTACTCTCCTGAGGAAATCCTTTCGTTCATTTGTACATTCACTGACACTAACAACACTAACAATATATGGACACATACATCTAGTACTTACAAAATCAGTTTATGAGATATCTTTAAATTATTGAAATGTTGTGCCATAATTGAAGTAATGTTACCTACATATACTCATCCTGTCAAACCTAACCATAGGATTCTTTATTTCTTATGCAACATTGGTATTTTCATGTTATAAACACCTCATGTTAAATCCTATAGTATATATCAAATACATGTACTGCCCAATGGATTTAGTTGCTTGACAGTGTTTGGGTTATGAATGGGCAGTATTAGAAAACAAAACAAAACAAAACAAACAAACACTCCAAATTGATATAAACATTTTACCAGAGGAGGAAACCAGAATTTGGTCTAATCATGTCACTAGAGAAAAAAGAACTTCTGTCATGTCTCAGAGAACTTGGATATGTTTTCTCTCCCTCCCTATTCTTTATATTGACCTACTTTGTGTGTGTCTGGCAATGGCTAAAGGTATGCATTTTCCCCTCATTTTGGGGGAGAAAACTTCAGAAGAAATTCTCGGGAAGGGAGACACAGTGGAGTTTGATGACAGTTGTGTAGAGGTGGTGGCCTGGTGAAACTGTAGGTCTGCCGTTGGATTTGGCCATGCCACCTGCCTTGGATCTCTGAAATCAGTCCCTCTTATCATTCTGTGGCTCAGCCCCTAGTTTGATAGTATGCTTTGGAGTAAGGGCCTGTGGGCTTTCACAAAAGTGGGTGTGATGGCTTTGTAATGTATCAATGTGGCTAAGTTGAATGACATGTCCCAGAATCCCTTTTCTCTATGTTTCTTGTTAAGATGGACCACCACAGATATTTTCTTAGAAGATTTAGAAGCTGGAGGTGATACATTAGCCATATGCTTTTGCTTCTGAAAGGTCGGGGAAGATGCTGTTTTCACTCATGCACCTTGTCATTAATCTACCAGTTCACCTTGTTGCTGCCGGGCAACAGCTGTGCCTGCCACTGCTCCACCTTCCCCTGGATCCTCCTTCAGCTTCTTCCACTCTTGGGCCAGGTGTGTGTTTAGCTCATGACAACTAGCTCCAGCTTCAGCAGGACACTCACATCACAAAAATGGGAGGTAATAAGGCTGCCATGGTTCCAGTTCTTCCTTGTGGGCTCTCACCTGTCAATTATCTCTCCCACTTTAACTCTAATTTCCTTTCCCAACTGCCTGCCCTGGAGACTTCAAGTTTCAGCATCAGAAGCAAAAACAATAGTCTTACAGAGACTGTTTAATGAGCTGCCACATGAGTTGTTACAGGTCAAATCCCTGTAACAAATCCATATGTATATGGATATATATAATCCTAGTGGTTCTGCTTCTCTGATTAAACCCTGACTGATATAGTGGGTTTTACATATTATTTTTTCATAAAATGGAAAACATCAGGTTTCAAGAACAACGTATCCTTTCTAAGTGGAGAAAAGAGGATGTAGAGTTTAGGAGTTCTGTCAAAATTTAGGGCTCTAGACCTCCAGGGCATAGGTTACCCTTTCAAAATATTTCATCTCTATCTGTATGTAGCAAAAAAAGAAAAATCTAAGCTAAGCCAAGCAGTATACTAAACTGTGGTGATTCTCTTTACATTTGTTCTTCAGGAGAGGAGACTATTTTTCACTGGGATTTTTTTTCCCTGAAGAAATTCATTCTTTGTAGCCATTTGCCTCGTATCAGAGCGATGTCTTCCCAAACTGTTCCACTCCTTCTCATTATCAAACTGCATATCAAAGAGGCTCAATCTATGTATTTATTTATTCAGAACTTGCTTTTGAATTGAAAGTTTTTTCAGTTTAAAAATAATTTTCCTGCACTGCACCCTGAGGAGAGAAATCAATCTCAGCATTTGAGAAAAGCAGAAAAAGTTTTGCTAAGCTTTGGCTCTGAGAGCAGAACTGTGTATGTTGTGGGGACATTTGATTCTGTTGTTCTCCCTATGAAATAGCATTGCAGAAAAACTTAATAATAATTCTACCTGCTTTCCAATTCTATTTACAATTTGCTGTACTATTGAAGGCAATCAGGCGAAGGTAAACTTCTTTGCCAACTTCTCATGACTGGTGGCTGGAAAACCATTCATGGTGGCCTCCTGCCAGAATCTCCTGATATGTGTTAAATTCTTAAAGTCTTTTACTCCTGCAAGTTCCAAGTCATCATTTCTTCCTATTGTGTTGACAACCATTAACTATTTCCAACCTGTGTCATGGTAGTGCACTGTATACCCATCCCCCCTCCATTAAATATGTTGTTTGAAGTCCACTGGTTATATGGTATGGAATGGTGGATTGGAATCTTTTTTTTTTTTCCTTATTTGTGTTGCTTTTGCTTCTGTTCCTTAGAGCTATAGAGCTAGAAGAACAGCCACTTTGGTGGGAAGAGTGAGAAAATGTCATTACTACTAATCAATCAGGATCCTGGATCCCTCCTGGAATCTTGATTCTGGAAGGATTCTGGAAGGACTACTTTATCCTCCTGCACCCCTCTTGACTGGAAGTATACAATCTAAGATGATGAGGAAAAGGTTATGCTGATATGGAATCAACTAGAAGTCAAATATTGGCGTACCTGGAATCCAAGCAATAAACAACCTTCATCCTTAAGACACCCAAATGGGATCTAAAAAGCCATAGTTTCAATAGAGCTTCTGAGGACATGTGGCAATTTTGGAAATAGCATCAGCTTTATTACTGGCCTGACCTGGCTCAGATCACTGCCCAAAATTACTTTTGATTTTTCCACTGGGCAAGAAATTTAGCTTCTAAGCCTCAGTCTATCAATTTGTAAATGTGAGATGGTAATGCCTACTTTCAGGGTTGTTGTCAAGATAAAAAATAATATAAGAAAATCACCTAGCCCAAGTTCAATATATCCTAGATCACGTTGTAGAACTTGGGCAAACTTATCAAAGATTTTGTTCTTTGTTATTATCACTTGATGAGGACCTGCACACTGATGAAAAGAGATGACAGGGAGCACCTGGAAGAAGTTTCTGAGAGTTATGAACAAGAATTAATATCATGAAGTGACAATGGATAGGTCACTACTCACCTCATTCAATATGGTGTATATTTGCTATGCCCTGCCCCCTGATATATTAATTTCTCTGAACTGTTGAACTAGCCAAATAGTATGCCAAGTGTCTGGTATTTCCTGAAGAAATGACTTCCCTTAGATTATGGCTGTGATGAGTAAACCAGATATCTATCTCAGATGAGGGGAGTCTCCTTGCTCTATTTTGATATATGGCCCAAGTTCTTTATTTTCAACAAGTATTCGGTGAGCCTCCCTAGAGCAGTATTGGTCATCTATGAGTGACTGGAGTGGGATTTGGATGCTGTCAAACCCCTAGGGCTTGAGGTGGGTATCTCACACTCTTCAGAAAAGCTTTGTCCATCACTTTTAGGAAATGGAGGAAGGAGTTCAAACATTTTAACATGATAAACTCAGACAATGCAGGACATAAAGAAGGTAGATCTTTGATTATGTCTGAATATAAACTGGTTTTGCTTTGTGGAAAATTGCTGCTTATTTCTTACCTATGGCTTGGCAAATTAGGAAAGCATTTCATACTGACTATTGGCCCCGTATATGCACGTCTGATAGAGTTTTAAATTTAGTATTCTTAAGTCCAATAGGATAAATTTGATTTATTGATTGATTAATTGATTCATTTATTCATTCATTTTGGGGGATCCTGGCACCTGATCAGCAATCTTGATCCCCACTCCAGCTCTTACCAGCATCAGAGGTAATACTGATTTCTGGACTTTGTAGTTCTGTAACTTCCTTAACCAGTGGCCTTCCCCTCCGATGAACTTCAACCACACACTCCCAAGACAACACTAAGAACTTGAAGCTCAGGCTTTGAAGCTCTAAAATCCTATTCCTTCACTAGAAAATTAAAGCTTACTCTTCCTAACCCTCTCTACATCAGTCCTTTGGCCTGATTCTCCTTACTTTCTGCCTGTCCTCCTGAGACCCCATTATACATCTTCAGCTATTTCATTATTCTCATCTTTAATTCCATCAACTCATCTTATAAAATTCCAACTTTAGATCCTCCAAAGTTCTTTTCCTTACTGCCAAGTTGCTATTGAATACCACTGGAGAAAGTTATAGTTATTACCATTCATGCCACTCAGCAGGTGCCCATGGATATGCAATGATTTTATTACATGTCCTTGGTCAAAGTTTTTCTTTTTCTTAATTTTATTATGTTATGCTAATTACCATACATTACATCATTAGTTTTTGATGTAGTGTTCCTTCACTCATTGTTTGCGTATAACACCCAGTGCTCCATTCAGTACATGCCCTCTTTAATACCCATCACCAGGCTAACCCATCCCCCCACTCCCTCCCCTCTGAAACCCTGTTTGTTTCTCAGAGTCCACAGTCTCTCATGGGTCGTCTCCCCCTCTGATTTCCGCCCCCCCGTTCATTTCTCCCTTCCTACTAGCTTGTTTTTTTTCAAACATATAATGTATTATTTGTTTCAGAGGTACAGGTCTGTGATTCAACAGTCTTACACAATTCACAGAGCTCACCATAGCACACGCCCCCCGCCGTGTCTATCACCCAGCCACCCCATCCCTCTCATCCCCCACCACTCCAGCAACCCTCAGTTTATTTCCTGAGATTAAGAATTCCTCATATCAGTGAGATCATATGTCTTTCTCTGATTGACTTATTTCACTTAGCATAATACTCTCCAGTTCCATCCATGTTGTTGCAAATGGCAAGATTTCATTCCTTTTGATAGCTGCATAAGATTCCATTTTATATATATACGACTTCTTATTTATCCATTCATCTGTCGATGGACATCTTGGCTCTTTCCATAGTTTGGCTATTGTGGACATTGCTGCTATAAACATCAGGGTACATGCACCCCTTCGGATCCCTACATTTGTATCTTTGGGGTAAATACCCAGTAGTGCAATTGCTGGGTTGTAGGGCAGCTCTATTTTCAACTTTTGGAGGAACCTCCATACTGTTTTCCAGAGTGGCTGCACCAGGTTCCATTCCCACCAATAGTGTAGGAGGGTTCCCCTTTCTCTGCATCCCTGATAACATCTGTTGTTTCATGATTTGTTAATTTTAGCCATTCTGACTGGTGTGAGGTGATATCTCATTGAGGTTTTGATTTGGATTTCCCTGATGCCAAGCGATGTTGAGCACTTTTTCATGTGTCTGTTGGCCATTTGGATGTCTTCTTTGGAAAAATGTCTGTTCATGTCTTCTGACCATTTCTTGATTGGATCATTTGTTCTTTGTGTGTTGAGTTTGATAAGTTCTTTATAGAATGTGGATACTAGCCCTTTATCTGATAGGTCATTTGCAAATATCTTCTCCCATTCTGTCGGTTGTCTTTTGGTTTTGTTGACTGTTTCTTTTGCTGTGCAAAAGCTTTTTATCTTGATGAGGTCCCAATAGTTCATTTTTGCCCTTGCTTCCCTTGCCATTAGCGAAGTTTCTAGGAAGAAGTTGCTGCGGCTAAGGTCTAATAGGTTGCTGCCTGTGTTCTCCTTTAGGATTTTGATGGACTCCTGTCTCACATTAAGGTCTTTCAGCCATTTGGAGTCTATTTTTGTGTGTGGTGTAAGGAAATGATCCAGTTTCATTCTTGTGCATGTGACTGTTCAATTTTCCCAACACCATTTGTTGAAGAGACTGTCTTTTTTCCATTAGACATTCTTTCCTGATTTGTCGAAGATTAGTTGACCATAGAATTGAGGGTCCATTTCTGGGTTCTCTATTCTGTTCCATTGATCTATTGATCTATGTGTCTGTTTTTGTGCCAGCACCATACTGTCTTGATGATGACAGCTTTGTAATAGAGCTGGAAGTCCGGAATTGTGATGCCACCAGCTTTGCTTTTCTTTTTCGACATTCCTCTGGCTCTTCAGGGTCTTTTGTGGTTCCATACAACCTTTAGGATTATTTGTTCCATTTCTTTGAAAAAAGTAGATGGTATTTTGATAGGGATTGCATTGAATGTGTAGATTGCTCTAGGTAACATTGACAACTTCACAATATTTGTTCTTCCAATCCATGAGCATGGAAAGTTTTCCATTTCTTTGTGTCTTCCTCAATTTCTTTCATGAGTATTTTATAGTTTTCTGAGTACAGATCCTTTGCCTCTTTGGTTAGATTTATTCCTAGGTGTCTTATGGTTTTGCGTGAAATTGTAAGTGGGATCGACTCCTTAATTTCTCTTTCTTCTGTCTTGTTGTTGGTATATAGGAATGCCACTGATTTCTGTGCATTGATTTTTATCCTGCCACTTGACTGGATTCCTGTATGAGTTCTAGCAGTTTTGGGGTGGAGTCTTTTGGGTTTTCCACATAAAGTACCATATCATCTGCAGACAGTGAGAGTTTGACTTCTTCTTTGTCAGTTCGGATGCCTTTTATTTTTTTGTTGTTGTTGTTGTCTGATTGCTGTGGCTAGGACTTCTAATACTATGTTGAATAGCAGTGGTGATACGGACATCCCTAACGTGTTCCTGACCTTACGGGGAAATCTCTCAGTTTTTACCCATTGAGAGTGATATTTGCTGCAGGTTTTCCATAGATGGCCCCTATGATATTGAGGTATGTACTCTCTATTCCTATACTCTGAAGAGTTTTGATCAAGAAAGGATACTGTACTTTGTCAAATGCTTTTTTTTGCATCTAATGAGAGGATCATATGGTTCTCGTTCTTTCTTTTATTAATGTATTGTATCACATTGATTGATTTGTGGATGTTGAACCAACCTTGCAGTTCAGAGATAAATCCCATTTGGTCGTGGTGAATGATCCTTTTAATGTACTATTGGATTCTATTGGCTAGTATTTTGATGAGAAATTTTGCATCCATGTTCATCAAGGATATTGGTCTGTTATGCTCCTTTTAGATGGGGTCTTTGTCTGGTTTTGGGATCAAGGTAATGGTGGCCTCATAAAATGAGTTTGGAAGTTTTCCTTCCATTTCTATTTTTTGGAACAGTTTCAGGAGAATAGGTATTAATTCTTCTTGAAATGTTTGGTAGAATTCCCCTGGGAAGCCATCTGGCCCTGGACTTTTGTTTGTTGGGAGATTTTTAATGACTGTTTCAATTTCCTTAGTGGTTATGGGTCTGTTCAGGTTTTCTATTTCTTCCTGGTTCAGTTTTGGTAGTTCATATACCTCTAGGAACGCATCCATTTCTTCCAGATTATCTAAATTGCTGACATATAGTTGCTCATAATATGTTCTTATAATTGTTTGTATTTCTTTGGTGTTGGATGTGATCTCTCCTCTTTCATTCAGGATTTTATTTATTTGGGTCCTTTCTCTTTTCTTTTTGATAAGTCTGGCCAGGGGTTTATCAATCTTGTTAATTCTTTCAAAGAACCAGCTCCTAGTTTCGTTGATCTGTTGTACTGTTATTTGGTTTCTATTTCATTGATTTCTGCTCTGATCTTTATTATTTCTCTTCTCCTGTTGGGTTTAGGCTTTATTTGCTGTTCTTTCTCCAGCTCCTTTAGGTGTAGGGTTAGGTTGTGTATTTGAGACCTTTTTTGTTTCTTGATTAAGGCTTGTATTACTATATACTTTCCTCTTAAGGCTGCCTTTGCTGCATCCCAAAGATTTTGAACAGTTGTGTTTTCATTTTTATTTGTTTCCATGAATTTTTTAAATTCTTCTTTAATTTCTTGGTTGACCCATTCATTCTTTAGTAGGATGCTATTTAGCCTCCATGTATTTGAGTTCTTTTGGACTTTCCTTTTGTGATTGATTCTAGTTTCAAAGCATTGTGATCTGAAAATATGCAGGGAATGATCCCAACCTTTTGGTACCCATTGAGACCTGATTTGTGACCTAGGATATGGTCTATTCTGGAGAATGTTCCATGGGCACTAGAGAAGAATGTGTATTCTGTTGCTTTGGGATGGAATATTCTAAAGAGTTCTGTGAAGTTCATTTGGTCCAGTGTGTCATTTAAGGTCTTTATTTCCTTGTTGATCTTTTGCTTAGATGATCTCTCCATTTCAGTAAGGGGGGTGTTAAAGTCCCCCACTATTATTGTATTGTTGTGAATATGTTTCTTTGCTTTTGTTATTAATCGGCTTATATAATTGGCTGCTCCCATGTTAGGGGTATAGATATTTACAAGTGTTAGATATTCTTGTTGGATAGATCCTTTAAGTAAGCTATATTGTCCTTCCTCATCTCTTATTATAGTCTTTGGTTTAAAATCTAATTTTTCTGTTATAAGGATTGCCACCCCAACTTTCTTTTGGTGTCCATTAGCATGGTAAATTGTTTTCTGCCCCCTCACTTTCAATCTGGGGACGTCTTTGGGTCTAAAATGAGTCTCCTGCAGAGAGCATATTGATGGGTCTTGATTTTTTATCCAATCTGATAGCCTGTGTCTTTTGATTGGGACATTTAGCCCATTTACATTCAGGGTAACTATTGAAAGATACGAATTTAGTGCCATTGTATTGCCTGTAAGGTGACTGTTAGTGTATATTACTTCTGTTCCTTTCTGGTCTATGTTACTTTTAGGCTCTCTGCTTAGAGGACCCCTTTCAATATTTCTTGTAGGGCTGGTTTCCTGTTTGCACACTCTTTTTGTTTTTATTTGTCCTGGAAGCTTTTTATGTCTCCTTTTATTTTCAATGACAACTTAGCTGGATATAGTATTCTTGGCTGCATATTTTTCTTGTTTAGTGCTCTGAAGATATCATGCCAGTCCTTTTTGACCTGCCAGGTCTATGTGGATAGGTCTGTTGCCAATCTAATGTTTCTACCATTGTAGGTTACAGATCTCTTCTCCCGAGCTGCTTTCAGGATTTTCTCTTTGTCTCTGAGACTCGTAAGTTTTACTATTAGATGTTGGGGTGTTGACCTATTTTTATTGATTTTGAGGGGCATTCTCGGTGCCTCCTGGATTTTGATGCCTGTTTCCTTCCCCAAATTAGGGAATTTCTCTGCTACAATTTGCTCCAATATACCTTCTGCCCCGCTCTCTCTATCTTCTTCTTTGGGACCCCAATTATTCTATAATTGTTTCATCTTATGCTATCACTATCTCTCGAATTCTGCCCTCGTGATCCAGTCGTTGTTTATCTCTCTTTTTCTCAGCTTCTTTATTCTCCATTATTGGTCTTCTATATCACTAATTCTTTCTTTTGCCTCATTTATCCTAGCAGTTAGAGCCTCCATTTTTTATTGCACCTCATTAATAGCCTTTTTGATTTTGACTTGGTTAGATTTCAGTTATTTTATTTCTCCAGAGATGGTTTCTCTATATCCTCCATGCTTTTTCAAGCCCAGCTAGTATCTTTAAAATCGTCATTTTGAACTTTAGTTCCAACATCTTACTAATGTCCGTATTGATTAGGTCCCTGGCAGTCAGTGCTGCCTCCTGTTCTTTTTTTTGAGGTGATTTTTTCCATCTTGTCATTTTGTCCAGAGGACAATAGATGAATGAGAGAACAAAATGCTAACAGGGTAACAACGACCCCAGAAAAATATACAGTAAACAAATCAGAAGAGACTTGAAACCAGTGGAAAAGAAAGGGAAAGAAAGAAAAAAAGATAAAAAAATAGAATATGATCAAATATGATCAGGCTGGTGCATAGATCAGTGCCACACACTAGATTTTAAGCATATTTTCGTCTGTTAGAATAAACTGCCTCCCAAAATTTTAAAGAAAGAAAATCTTATATATGTATAAAGATAAGGGTTAATACGATGAAGGGATGGAATATGACTATAAAGATGAAAATTGTAAAATATTTTATAAAAGGAATTGATAAGATAAGAAGTTGGTTGGAAAAAGAAAGAAGAGAAATTAAAAAAAATTAGAAGGGAGAGAATGTGATCAGGCAGGAGACTAGAACAAAGCCATACACTGGAGATTTAGGGTATATTTTGGTTTGATAGAAGAAACTGTATCCAAAAATTTTAAAGAGAGAACAACTTATATATATACGAAAAGTAAGGTTAACTAGTATGAAGGGTTAGAAATGACTCTAAAAATGAAAAATAAAAAGGATTTTTAAAAAAGGAATTGATAATATGTGGTTGAAAAAGAGAAAAAGAAAAATTAAAAAAAAAGGAAAATTAAAAAAATTAACTTTGAAAGACTAAAGAATCGGGGTGAAAAAAGCCAGGAACTCTATGTGCAGTATTCCTGTAGCGCTGGGGTTCTGCTGTTCTCATTGATCGGTAAACTTGGTCTTGGCTGGCTGTTCGTGCTGATCTTCAGGGGGAGGGACCTGTTGTCGTGGTTCCCAAATGTCTTTGCCAGAGGCGGAATTGCCCCACCTTTGCCTGGTCTGGGCTAAGTAATCTGCTCAGGTTTGCTCTCAGGAGCTTTTGTTCCCTGCAAGCTTTCCACATAGCTTTGCAGGATGAGGGTGAAAATGGTGGCCTCCCAATCTCCGCCCAGAGTAGCTGAGAACTCGGGGACCCACTCCTCAGTGCGCCCCCAGAGAAAAGCAGTCAATCACTCCCGTCTCCCCAGTCTCCAGCTGCACTCTGTGCTCACCCGGCCTGTGACCGAGTGTTTCTATCTCTGGCACACGACCCCGTGTGGATTCCCCAAACCTAGCAGATCCCTGTGGTGCGCTCCCATGCCACTCCTCCTGGGGGAAGAAGGGGAGTCTCCCTGGATCGGCCACTTGTTGGGTCCTTGCTAGAAGAGCAGTGGTCTGACTGTGCCGCGGATCTCAGTTTATGGCAACCCCGCCAAGCTTAGAGCCCACTCCTCAGCTCCATCTCTGCAGCTGGCTTCCCTGTTCTGATACCTGGGAGCTCTCCCGCACTCAGGCACCCCCGGTCTTTCTGTGACCCTGAGGGTCCTGAGACCACACTGTCCCAGTGAGGGTTCCACTGCCCACTTAGCCACTGATGCGACATCCCTCAGCAGAGCTGACTTTTACAAGTTATGATTTTGTGCTCTGCTGCTCTATCACTTGCCAGAAGCGGCTGACAGAGGCTCCCTCCCCCGCCGTCTATCCTCCCGAATATCGCCTCAGATTCACTTCTCTCACATCCTACCTTCCAGAAAGTGGTTGCTTTTCTGTTCAGAGAGTTGCTGCTATTCTTTTCTTCAATCTCCTGTTGAGTTCGTAAGTGTTCAGAATGGTTTGATCCCTATCTAGCTGAATTCCTGGGACCATACGAGATTTAGGTCTCCTACTCCTTGGTCAATGTTTTTATACTCCAGACTTCACAAGCTTCTCTCAATCTGTCTCTCTTTCTAAAATGTCTCCTCCTTGAGGGCAAGAAGCATAATTATATCTACACAGATACTGCCCAATCCCCACAGCTCTAGTGCCTAACATAGTACCTGTCACATTTTAGATAATCAATAAACATTTGATGAATGAATAAAGAAAGACCTACCACACTCTTGAACCTATCAGAGGATAATTCTTCATGCTCCACAGATAAAACTAAGAGATTAGTTATAACTATTTCCCTGTTCCTATACCATGGTGATCATCCCAATCCATTATCACCATATTTCTATTCACTTCCCAAAGTTATTTCTTTAATTTGCACAGATTTCTATCCTTCCTTTTTTTTTTAAGATTTTTATTTATTTGTCAGAGGGAGAGAGAGAGCGAACAAGCAGAGGGAGTGGTAGACAGAGGGAGAAGCAGGCTCCCCACTGAGCAAGGAGCCCGATATGGGACTCCATCCCAGGATGCTGCGATCATAACCTGAGCTGAAGACAGACGCTTAACTGACTGAGCCAGCCAGGTGTCCCAATTTCTGTCCTTCCTATAGGAATTTTAAACTTAACAAGTCCAAAAATGAATTATCTAATCCCCCACCCAACCTGACCTACCTTTCTACTTACCAAGTCAGAAACACAAGAGTTACCCCAAATACCTTCCCCACCCTCACCACTTACAATCATACTTTTAGGTCAGCCACAGCAAACTCCTAATATCTCTGCAATTAAGCATTTCTCAAAGTGTGCTCTAGTCATACAAGCTAGAAAATGCATCATATTTTACATTCCTCTTGGAACATCAAAGGATCTAAAGATTCTAGTAGTAAACCAGGTCGTTAATTTTGTTTAACCCAGCACTTTGACTTACAACTGCTACTTCCATTGCCAATACCTAAGAAATTTAACAGAATTGAATACTCCTAGAGATACAATTTGGAAACTACTTCTTTGTCCTCCTGTCTCCATTCTCACTGTATAATAGATACTGTTGTTAGTCTGCCCAGATCCCCTAGGATCTTTTTACCAACTTCATGCCACCATTGTTCAACTTCTACGTTCTCATTAAAAGCCCATACCTTTGACCTTCAGAGGATTGTTCTCGGGCATAGGAATGGTGTTGCACTCCTAGGTAGCAGGAAGAAGATTCTAGATCAAGGACTTGCATGCTTCCCATGTAGAGAGAGCCAGAGCAACTCAGAGTTCCTATCTCCCTCAGGGTAGCTTCTAGCCAATGACTAACTGGTATGGAATATATGGTGAGGTGCAATTTATGCTACAGAGCTCATTTTGGGATTAGGCTGAGACTGAGACTATTCCTGAACTCACATCCTTATTTGACTTTCTTGCCTTCTCTGCTCTGCTTCCCATATTCCCTCATACATTTGTTTGAAAGTACTGCTTTTGTAAATCATTTGCAAATAAATCTTGGCTCAGGGTCTGCTTCCTGCTAACCAGGAGCACAATACTTTATTTTGGCTCTCTCCATCTGTGATGTAAACTACCACCATATTCCAGTAAATGATCTCTCTGCTTCTAGCCCCGCCCTCTCCATTTTTGTCTAGGATAAAATCTTTATCATGGCACCCTAAGGCATCCACCATGTAGTCCAGACTCAATTCTTTAGCTATAGCTCCTCCTAGTCTCTTTAGTGAACCTGCCATTTAGCCATGCCATAGCAACTACTATTTCCCAAATATGTAAAGGTTCATCATGGCATCATAATATTGCACAAGCTGTGTGTCCTGCCAGAAGTGGCCTCCCCAGCTTTTTTAGCTGGCAAATTCATACTCTTTCTACAGAAGTATTTTCAATATCCCAGTAGCTGTTTCCTTAATGCTGCCCTTTTACAGTCCAGCCCTCTGCCTTTTACCTCTAATAGTATTTGTACATTACAGTTTAACTGTTTGTCACATTGTCTGACTTCTTTTCTAATGTTGACATTTCTGAAGGTTGATCATTCTGAGGGAGTGGTTCTTGGTCTCTTTGGACCGATAGGGTCTCATTACATACAGAAGATACTCAGTAAATATCCATTGCAACCTAGAAATCACCTGTCCAGTAATTAATGACTCTTGAGCTCAGGATATCCTTGTTATAGACATTGTGACCTAACTAATCTCTAAGAGAACAATTTTATTTTTAGTTGTTCCTGTCATCCACATTGTAGATCACAAATTATGTAAATCAAATCACACACAGGAAATACCCCCAAATGGAATATTTTAGGTGTCAAATTGCTATCAATAAACTTGCTTGCCAAATTTATTTGAGGCCTTTAAAGAAATTAAACACAGCTTAAGATTCTGTGTGGAATATTTGGATTCTACATCCTTAGGCACTTAAATCTTACAGGACTAAACAGTTAAAGCACATCTACAGAAGGACAGCTCTGTTGCAGGAGAATAGTGCAGGAGGATGTTATTTTCTCTAGTGAGGAGTGGATCTGGGATTTCAGCACTGATAAGGGCACAGGGCCACTAGTTCATGACCTCAAAGTACCTTTCTTTGTGAGTTTGCTGGTGGCTTTATGAAGATAAATGCTATGTGCTCATGTTCCTGAGAGGCAGTTTCTTTAAAAAGCAAAATTAGTAGTTTCCCCCATTGCCCTCTGTCCTCAATTTTCACTACCTGGGATGACTTTGTAGATAGATCTGTAACTTGTAGTTTCTGCTAAATCTTATAAGCCTAAAATGGGAAACTGGCACAATTTATTGTTCCTTTAGCTTGGTCTATGACCTAAACACATCTGACTTTTGTCTGTAACAGCATCCACCAGGAGGTTTCTCCTCCTAAAGGCTTTCTGAGTTTGTCTACAAGACTGATGGTTTAAACAACAACAAAATAAAAATAAAAATAAAAACCATTCTTCAAATGAATGACCAGAAAATTCTGATTCCAAAGCCTCCATGAAATATAATTTATTTTTTGTGGAAGTAAAAAAGTGTTTGTTAATTTATGTTATCTGTAATGTGACCAGAAGACCAACCCTAAACAATTTTTTTTGGACATAGTGAAATATGGCTTTCATTATTTCCAGTCCTCATTATCTTCACTTTTTTTTTTTTTAGTCTATCTTTTGTGTCAGTTAGCTAGTGCCATGTAACAAGCCACCCCAAAACTTAGTGGCTTAAAACAAACAACCAATTATTATTTCTCATAATTCTGTGGTTCAGATGGGTGGTTGTGCTGACCTTAGCTGACTATTAATGCATTTATTGTGTTCTTTCTGTGGGTTGTCCAGGGATTTTTGTTGATTTTGCCTGAGTTCTTTCATGTGTCTGTAACCTCTGTTGGGATTTTTGGGGAGACTTGACTTTGCTTTCTCTGTCTCATACTCTTTCAGGCTAGCCTGGCATGTTTTCATGATGAAGACAGACAGCAAAAGAGAGAACAGAAGTGTGTGAGAACTCTTGGAATCCATGTGCAGAACCTGCTCCTAATCAATCCCACCATACCCTGTTGGCCAAAGCAGGTCACAATGCAGCACAGATACCAGGGATGGCAAAAACGCTCCTCCTATTTATTGGAAGAACTGCACAGTCACAAGCACACAAGAGTGTGGACACATGAGAAGGTAAAATGTTGGGGCCATTTTTAAAAGCAGTCTCTCTCCTTCAGCATTTTCACGTGTGGTATAACTTTAAGATTTCCAGTCTATACCCTCTCAAATACACGTTTTTGTCCTTAAAACTTGTGGTTGAAAAATCACCTGGAAAGCTATTCATAGAAAGATGAATGTCTCTTAAAGCTAAATCTGCTATCTGTCTATATGCAGAATGATGCTGAAAAACTACCTCACTCCTCAACACACACATACAGCAGACTGTAAAATAAAGGACATCATGCATAAGCAAGTAGTTCCAGAAGTATTCTGTGTGCAAGGGGAAATTATCAGTAAAATCCTTCATATAATAACAATGGCAATAATAACAAATGATATAGTAATAATATCCATGTACATTTATTGAGCACTTACTTACTATGTGTCAGGTTTTGACCCAAAGGTTTAATTCATTATCCCATTTCTTTGAAGGAGTTACTATTGGCATAATACCCATTTTATAGATGAATATATTGAAGCTTAGATGGAAAAGTAATGTACACCCAGTGCCCCAGTTATTTGATGCCTGCACCAGGATTTGCACCTGCACTTGTCTATAGCAAAGTGAATGCTGTTCACCATTGCATCCCACAGGTGGCTTTCTCTACAAATTAACTGTAAGATTGATCACATATTACTCTCCGCTGGTGGTTCTCAGCTGTCACTGCACACTAAAATCACCTGCTTTAAAAAAACATTGATGATATTTAATTTTTTTAAAGATTTTATTTATTTATTTGACAGAGAGAGATAGCGAGAGACAGAGCACAAACAGGGGGAGCAGCAGGCAGAGGGAGAGGGAGAAACAGGCTCACCCCTGAGCAAGGAGCCCAATGTGGGTCTCCATCCCAGGACCCTGGTATCATGACCTGAGCTGAAGACAGACGCTTAACTGACTGAGACACCCAGGCACCCCAGATGATCCTTTCTTTTTTTTTTATTATGTTATGTTAATCACCATACATTACATCATTAGTTTTTGATGTAGTGTTCCATGATTCATTGTTTGCGTATAACCCCGAGTGCTTCATGCGGAACATGCCCTCTTTAATACCCATCACCAGGCTAACCCATCCTCCCACCCTTCTCCCCTCTAAAACCCTCAGTTTGTTTTTCAGAGTCCATCGTCTCTCATGGTTCGTCTACCCCTCCGATTAC
The DNA here is from genome assembly GCF_009762305.2 of Zalophus californianus. Lineage (NCBI taxonomy): Eukaryota > Metazoa > Chordata > Mammalia > Carnivora > Otariidae > Zalophus > Zalophus californianus. Next base: position 101,866,542 of record NC_045602.1, on the reverse strand, counting down.
CCCCCTTCATTCTTCCCCTCCTGCTATCTTCTTCTTTTTTTTAATATATAATGTATTATTTGTTTCAGAGGTACAGATCTGTGATTCAACAATCTTGCACAATTCACAGCACTCACCATAGCACATACCCTCCCCAATGTCTATCACCCAGCCACCCCCTCCCTCCCACCCCCCACCACTCCAGCAACCCTCAGTTTGTTTCCTGAGATTAAGAATTCCTCATATCAGTGAGGTCATATGATACATGTCTTTCTCTGATTGACTTATTTCACTCAGCATAACACCCTCCAGTTCCATCCATGTTGTTGCAAATGGCAAGATTTCATTCCTTTTGATGGCTGCATAATATTCCATTGTATATATATATGACTTCTTCTTTATCCATTCACCAGATGATCCTTTCTTGATTAAAACTCTCCACAGTGTAAGGGAGGAGAGTTTCATAAAAGGCATTTATGAAAAGCCCACAATGAATATAATTCTCAATGGGGAAACACTGAGAGCTTTTCCTCTAAGGTCAAGAACACGACAGGGATGTCCACTCTCACCATTGTTGTTCAACATAGTACTAGAAGTCCTAGCCTCAGCAATCAGACAACAAAAAGATCCAAACTGGCATAGAAGTCAAGCTTTCACTCTTTGCAGATGACATGATATTTTATGTGGAAAACCCAAAAGACTCCGCCCAAAATTGCAGAACTCATACAGGAATTCAGCAACATGGCAGGTTATAAAATCAATGCACAGAAATGAGTTGCATTTCTATACAATAACAGCTGAGACAGAAGAAAGATAAATTAAGGAATCAATCCCATTTACAATTACAACAAAAACCATAAGATACCTAGGAATAAACCTAACCAAAGAGGTAAAGGATCTGTACTCTAAAAACTACAGAACACTTATGAAAGAAATTGAGGAAGACACAAAGAAATGTAAAAAGATTCCATACTCATGGATTGAAAGAACAAATATTGTTAAAATGTCTATGCTACCCAGAGCAATCTACACATTCAGGCAATCCTTATCAAAATACCATCAACATTTTTCACAGAGCTGGAACAAATAATCCTAAAATATGTATGGAACCAGAAAAGACCCTGAATAGTCAGAGGAATGTTGAAAAGAAAAATCAAAGCTGGTGGCATCACAATTCCAGACTTCAAGCTATATTACAAAACTGTAATCATCAAGATGGTATGGTACTGATACAAAAACAGACACATAGATCAAAGGAACAGAATAGAGAACACAGAAATGGACCCTCAACTCTATGGTCAACTAATCTTTGACAAAGCAGGAAAGAATATCCAATGGAAATAAGACAGTCTCTTCAACAAAAGGTGTTGGGAAAATTGGACAGCCACATGCAGAGGGATAAAACTCCACCATTTTCTTACACCATACACAATGATAAACTCAAAATGGATGAAAGACCTCAATGTGAGACAGGAATCCATCAAAATCCTAGAGGAGAACACAGACAGCAACCTCTGTGACCTCGGCCACAGCAACTTTTTGCTAGACACATCTCCAAAGGAAAGAGAAACAAAAGCAAAAATGAACTATTGGGACTTCATCAAGATAAAAGGGTTTTGCACAGCAAAGAAAACAGTCAACAAAACTAAAAGGCAACCTACAGAATGGGAGAAGATATTTGCAAATGACATATCAGATAAGGGGCTAAAGTATCCAAGATCTGTAAAGAGCTTATCAAACTCAACACCCAAAAAAGAAAACATCCAGTCAAGAAATGGGCAGAATACATGAACAGACATTTCTCCAAAGAAGACAGACAAATGGCCAACAGACAGATGAAAAAATGTTCCATGTCACATGGCATCAGGGAAATACAAATCAAAACCACAATGAGATACCATCTCATACCAGTCAGAATGGATAAAATTAACAAGTCAGAAAACAACAAACGTTGGCAAAGATGAGGAAAAAGGGGAACACTTTTACACTGTTGGTGGGAATGCAAGCTGGTACAGCCGTTCTAGAAAACAGTATGGAGATTCCTCAAGAAGTTAAAAATAGAACTACCCTATGAACTACCCTACCAGCAATTGCACTACTAGGTATTTACCCCAAAGATACAAATGTAGTGATCCGAAGGGGCACCAGCACCCCAATGTTTATAGCAACAATGTCCACAGTAGCCAAACTGTGGAGAGAGCCCAAATGTCCATCGATGGATGAATGGATAAAGATGATGTGGTGTCTGTATACAATAGAATATTACTCAGCCATCAAAAAGGATGAAATCTTACCATTTACGTCAACATGGATGGAACTCGAGGGTATTATGTTAAGTGAAATAAGTCAATCAGAGAAAGACAATAATCACATGGTTTCACTCATATGTGGAATATAAGAAATAGAGCAGGGGATCATATGGGATGGGAGGGGAAAGCTGAGTGGGGAGAAATCAGAGAGGGAGACAAATCATGAAAGACTCTTAGCTACAGATTGAGGGTTGCTAGAGGGGAGGTGGGTGGAGGGATGGGTTAACTAGGTGACAAGCATTAAGGAGGCAGATGATGTGATGAGCATTGGGTGTTACAGGCAACTGATGAATTACTGAACTCTAATCTGTAACTAATGATGTACTATGTGTTGGCTAATTGAATTTAAATTAAAAAATATTGCTGATGCCTTGATCCTACCCCAGGAATTCTGGTACTTATGCTGAGCATGGGGATTTTAAAATCTCCCCCAGAAGATTCTAATATGTATTTTTTCCAATGCTAAGTAAAATGTGACACATGGACCAGCAGCATCAGCATTTCCTGAGCTTATTAGAAGTGCAAATTCTCAGGCCCCTTCCCAGACCTGATGAGTCAGAATATTTGGAGTGGGGCTCAGGAATCTGCATTTTAAAAATCCCTCCAGATGATTCTGATGCACACAAATGTTTGAAAATTACCACTTTGCACCTGCTCCACATTGTGCATTAGAGTCCCTGGGAGAGTTTTATCAAATGCCTGGGCCCTGCCCTAGAACTACTGAAACTGTATTTTCACCTAAGTTTCCAGGCAATTCTGATGCACCCAGGATTGAAAACTGCATCTTTATACTAAGTAGACTGTCTTGCTCTATACATTTCCAGTATATAGACACCAGGGTTTATTAAGCTTACACAGTTTTTCTTTCTCTCACAAAAGACCTAAACATAATGAACGCAATCATCATCCTAAAATAAAGGTCTGGAGCTAAACTAAAGAATTGCACTCTTTGATGAGAGCAGAGCTTGATACTGCAGGATTCCAGAAAGGACACATTGATTAGTATCTCAGCTATAATTAGTAGAACATAATGTCAGAGGGATGGCTGAGCTATGAGCACTGGGATGAAGCCACCCATGGCCCCAGGACCTATAATGCACATTCCAGGAGAAGCCTAACTGCAGCCATTATCCTTTCTAGAAATAAATCAAATGCCCAAACATAGCTGACTTTAAGATTAAACTCAGAAGCTGATACCTGGGATGGACATTGGATTTCCCATGGCAAATAAGAAATCACATTCTACTTCTTCCCAAAATTGCCATTTTCAACTTCTTTTGGCATATCTGAGAATTATTGCCCCATTACTAATTGGCCCCTTAGCTCTGGGTCCTAGAAAAGAAGAAATTAGATTCAGAAAATATTTCTATTGCAAGTTATCTGGAAACTTGTAAAAAATGTCTCCTTTAGTAACTTTTACTGAGAGCCCTCCATAGAGAATCTATATATCCTTAGGGAACACACTTTTTAAATCAGCTTTCTTTTCAATCAAAATGCCTTAAATTCCTACATTCTTCAATTAGCTTTTAATCTAATAACAAACATTTACTGAGTGCTTATTGTTTAGAAAGAAGGATACTAAATGCTGTGGGTGATTTAAAATAATCTATGCATAGTAGAACCTGCTATTCAAAACATTATTCCTAGACCAGCAGCATCAATATCATCTAGGAACTTGTTAGAAATGAAGATTTCAGGTCCCCACTCAGGCCTATTGAGTCATCTGTTTAATAAGATCTCCAGGAGATCTGTATGACCATTAATGTTTGAGAAACATTGCAATAAAAGATGTGGTCTAGTCTTTTTCAAGGCAGTTGAAAAAACACTACATATATATGAAAAATTAAATCATATTAAAAATTAAGTATAGGCCAAAACATGGTCCCTGCTCTCAAGAATCTTAAAAACTAGAGATAGATTAATTGACAAGTTGAATAATTATCTTAGTTCAAGTCCTATAGAAGCAGAGCCTGAGAAAGGGATTTGGAGCACATGACTTACTGGGGGGAGGGGCGGTTCTCAGGAGAAGAGAAGTGAGGGAATCAGGATGGGCCAGGGGAAGGAGCTAAGTAAGGGTATGATCCTAGCTGGAGTCAGCTTTTTGTCATCTGTTAGAGAGTATTAGGCTGTAGGCTGCCCCTGAATTGGGCGTAGAGGACATAAACTCTGGGCCAAAATGGCTTGCATTAAACTGAAAGCAGTCTTCTGAAAAAGGGGAGCAACTGTGAGATATGGGCAGCCAACCCTCACAGCAGCTGGGGGTTGAATGTACTGACCATTAAAGGGAATCTGGACAAGGCACCAACAGCATCCATTGGAATAATATAAGATGGAAAGATGTCGAAGGAAAAGTAGAATTTAAACTAGACAGTGGAGAACCCAGGTATTAGTCCCTTTTCAATAACAGTATTTGATTTTCCCTGGGGCACTCTCACCTCTTCCACCATCTCCACAGGTGGTTTATGATGGTGACTATACTTCAGACTTCAGGGGTGGCCATGCAGGGTATCATACCCCCTGGCCACAGGGGTTGGCTCTGGAATGGGGATTTGACCAAATTCACATCAATGAGAAGCCCAATAAATTGGCTCAGTTATTAGGAATGAGTGCTCTCTCTCTCTCTCGTTGTAGGTTGTGAAGCCTAAGAATGAGGTCATTTGAGAAGACAGTAAGACTGAAAGAGAGAAATTGAGGTCTGATTATATGAAGCATGAAGCCTGACCAATCCCTGGGACTTTTCAGGATATGTGAGTTAATAAATTAATAATTCATTTTTTTGCTAAACCCAATTTGAGCCTAGTTTTCTGTATTTTGCAGTTAAAAGTATTCTAAGATTTAGATATGAATGCAGCTTTTCCTGTTTTTGATATTCCTTGTGGTCTTGACAAGATGAATTGTCCACTCGCCTTTCTCCTTCTTATGAATCTTTCCCTTTTATTTATACCACTGCAGAAATACTATTTTCTGATGTAATTATGTTCTATGTTCAGATCACTCCTAAAATTAAATTGAGAATGCTTTCTTACCAGTTGCTTCAAAACTGCATGCTCCTTTGAGCCCATAAACTTCAAAATCGGTGAAAATAAGGTAAAAGCTAATATATATTAAAGAAAGGTGTTATTTCTAATCCAGTCTTGACCAAAATGTATCCATTTACTTCTTGACTTTGTAAATTATAACATTTTGAAGAAAATGTTTTCACCATCAACCTGCTTCAAGCTCTCTTACTTTGAAATATTAATAGAGATATTCTTAAAAACAAGCTGAAAATACATTAACTTAAAAAAGAGAAAAAACAGTCCATTAAGGATTTTAAGACAGCACAAAAACTAGACAGTTTATTGCCAGTATCAAAAAACATGAATCAATCAGAAATACCTGAGATAAAAACAGTAAGCATAAATCTGAATTTTCAAAGAATCCTTAAGAAATAACTTAAGGTGCACATTTCTAAAGTTTGTGTGGACTTCTGGGATTACTTATAGCAAATTTTCAGAAGTGAGGAAAAACTAACTCACTGGTCAAGTGAATTTGCTTAGTTTTTTGTTTGCTTTATGTTCCTTTTTTTTTTTTTTTTTACACTTTATTCCAGATTCTAGGACTCATAATAACTATCATCAGCTGAGGGCTCACCAAAGAGACACTTGACATATGTTGTCTCTCTTAATTCTTAGGACTATAGCTGAGCCTTCATTAAGGAGATGAGGAATCAGGTGCTCAGTGTTTTTTGTTGTTGTTTTGTCTTTTTTGTTTGTTTGTTTTTAACTTTTCCAAAAACACAGGTGTGTAAACAGTAGAGCTGGGATATAATCCCCAGTCTAGTCCAGAGCCTGAACTAGTAGCCACCCTACACGGGCCATTTCAAATCTGATTTTCTTGCCTCCCTCTTGATATAAACCTTGGCCTTCTGTGGTACCTTTCAATTCAGGATGGTGATGAGGTTCACATTTACCTATAGTGACCTTTCTATCTGAGTTGGCTGGGGGACAGAATATCAACGTTGACACTGGGTGTTCTTTGCAACTGATGAATCACTAAACTCCACGTCTGAAACTAATAATACATCATATGTTAATTAATTGAGTTTAAAAGAAAAAGAGTATCAATGCTGACAACAAAAGGAAGGCTCAGTCTCTTTCTTCCCCACTCTGAGCCTGCACTGCATCTGACTGGACAGCACCGGGGAGGGAGGGCTTTATACATATTGGCAGAGCTGAAATACTCATATAACAATTAATCCATAGTGGAAGCCCATCTGATAGAAAGGCAGTGAGGTGTGACATTTAGTGTTTTGGCCAGATTTCCCTAATTCTTCTTCCTCTAAGGCTGTACCACACAGCAGCTACATTCAATAGCAAGTCACTGCATTATGTTCCACACCAGCCAGCCACACTTATTCCACACATATCATTCCACAGTTGCCATCCCACATATTACCATTTCACACTTAGTGTGAAAATTCAAATGACTCTTCATTAGGCAGGGGAGCGTTTATGTATCTATATCTGGATTTGTCAAACTCTGCCCTCTTAAAAGACAGCGGTTGGTCACTGTAATGAATATGAGTCTTCAGACTGGGAGGAGGAAGCAAGCCTGTGCTTTGTAAACCAACTATCTGTTTTTGAAAATATGCGATGAAAAAAGCCATGCATGTTGTTTTATGAACCAGTTTTTAGACTAGTGACTTGTTAAATTTATTTTCAAAGCTGAGTTCTTTGTAGGCCACTTGGTTCTAAAATGTTTAGATAATTGACTTTCATATATTTTTTTTCTGGTCTTCCAGAATATCCTCCTTATAAATGAGTAGAAGCTGTGGTCATATGGGCCTTTCCTCCCATCATTTAGCATATTACCACACGAATGTGCATTATTCATAAAGAGAACAGCAAAAGGACACTTGACATCATTGGCCAATATTAGATTCTATGATCTTTATTTGTCCCTAGATGTGTATTCTGGCAATAAAATGAAGGCTTCTACTTTGCATGTAGATGACAGGGTCAGAAAGCAACATTATCCTAAAACTCTGGGCTGTATGTATTTTCTTAGAGCCTGTAATAGAAATCAATTGTTTTTGCCAGCCTAGTATCTCTTTTTGGACAACAGGGCCTTTACTTTCCACTTGGCTGAACCTCTTCTTTTTTTTTTTTTTTTTTTTTTTTTTTTTAGTTCTCTTGGATGGCATTGCCTATACCCCAGGCTAGGTCAGTTCAGCATTAGCCTCACCAATTGGTGACAGAATAGGTGTGTGAGCCAGGGCAAGTCAATAAGAGCCTTAACGAGGACTTTTGATGGTGCTACCAGAAAAAAAAAAAGGTCTTTCTTTTCTCTATATTGGTGGAGCATAAGCCTTAAAGTGCTAGAAGCCATTTTTGCCATCACTTGAGATTATTCTGCTGAGAATAAATTTAACAGAGAAAAGAAATAGGACTTAAGAAAAGAAGCTGCCCTATGCCATAGTTGTCACTGTTTCTGATGTTAGGCCATGTTAGACTTTACAGAAGCCCTTCCTGTTTAAACTTATTTGAACTACATTTTCTGTTACTTATGACTAAGAGCATCATAATCAACACAGCAATCCTAATCAAAATTCACCAATGTCCATACCTTATTGAAAATTTCCTTTAGGAGTAGTCCATTCAACGAAAATCCTCCTGAAAATGAGTTGATTTGGGGGGCTTCTTGAGGTATTAGAAATTTTTGGAGTCTCTCTGATGTGAATTCAGGCTTTGTAAATACATGAGATTTCCTAGGGTAGACCTGATATGTGGTGTGGCCCCTACTTTCTGTAGGAACCACACTGAACACAGCAAAGATCCAGTCCTTAAAGTTTGCAGACCTTGACAGTATCTCTCAACAGGTATAATGGAAGAGAATTGAGGTGAGGGAGGATTTAGGTTCTAATATTCACCTGAAACATCCATCAGCTTCCTGAATTCTGTACCAAAGTCAAACTCACAGCAATCTTTTTAGTCTAGAAGTCCTATATCACAGGAAGCTTTTCTGTGCCTCTAAAGGTAAATAAGAAGGCAGAAATCTGATCCCGTATAAGACACTGTTCTATTGCATTTGTTCTCAAACTTTAGCATACACCAGAATTACCTAGAGTGCTTATTAAAACAGTGTCTCTGATTCAGTAGGTCTAAATTGAGGCCCCAAAATTTGCAATCTAACAAGTTCTAAGTAATGCTGTCTGCTGATCTGGCAACCACACTTTGAGGATCTCTGCCCTATAAGTATATCATTCACAGCATAAGTAATACCAGTGTTGTGTACAAGACTAACACTGATGGGGTATTATGTTGCATCTGATGACAGTTCCCCAGTATAACTCACAGCTGGTGAGGAAGGTGAAATCTATTTCCCCAGATGTATTGATTAGATTATTTCCCCCTTTTTTGGAGGACAAAGATGCATTTATGTACCCTGAACTTAGCAACTTTCCTTCCAAAGCAGCATATGCCAGTGCTTTAAAATCATCCTATTCACTTCCCATCCTTCTGTGGCCTAAGCAGAGTTTTTCAATAGACAAAAAATGTCATCAATCATGGGACAAGAGCTTTTGTAAACTCTAGGCCAGACAGCAAAGATTAGGAAATCTCCAAACTGGATAATTAGTCAAGAAAAATAAATACTCTTTAGTAAATGCAATAATAACCACACTGGGCTTCCCGCTAATCAATTTGTGGGGCCATCTGTCTAAGGAAAGTAGACAGGAGACAGTGCCCATTACACAGGCCTGCAGGGGCCTAGGAGGAGACTGATGGAAATGGGAGCCTCTTGACCTAAAGGGACCTGAAGGAGCAAGACTTCTACCTACTGCTTTTCTTGTGTGGAGGCTGTGGGGAGCCTCAGCTTTTAGAGAACATCTCTCTGGGTTGCTGAACATCAGAGGCACATCCTCAGGCCATCAACCTGTTTGCATCTGAGATGGCCAAGCTCTGTTCATTTTAGGGTCCTTTATTTTGTCAACAACCTTTTTAGTTGTACTTTTATATTTTAAATAGTTCTTATAACTATTAACTTTTAAATTATTTTGAGTGTATCTTTTTAGCTTTTTAACTTTTATTCAGTTGCCCTTACTGAGCCCTTATTATATGTAATCCTCCATATACAAGGATTATAAATGACTTGAGATGAGCTTGGCTTTGAGCAACCTGTGGGATGGTTTGGGTAAGAAGACACACAGAGGACATCACCTTTGCAAAGTCTCCAACCTCAACCCAGCTAGAATTAGATGTCCTCCATCCAGGGGCACCCATGTGTGAAAATCATCTCCTCATCTAACTGTAGCTCACTGGACTGGAAGCTTTTAAGAGAAGTGCAAGATCTTGTTTGTATGATCAGGATCTATTAAAGGGACTGACACATGGTAGGCATTGCATTGGTGCCTAATAACTGAATGAGAATGTGTTAAAAATACAAGGTAGTATGTAACATCTGCATCAGCACATAGGGCAATTCATAAAGAATTCTCAGGGACAGTTTCTCCAAACATAAACTTTGTAGAAGTTTTACGTAAGAGAGAAGATGACCTATGTGGAGGGTACAGTATCAAAAAATATACAGGGGTTGGAAGGTGTATTCAGAGTTCTACTCACCAGCAATGATGACGTCATCTTGGAGAAATAGGAAAAAAAGATGGTGAAAGTCATGCTAGGTTATTTGCATGGATTATTATACTGGGCTTTATAACAATCCTATCAGTTAGTCACTATTATTGGCCCCATTTTATAGATGAAGAAACAGAGACTGAGAAAAGATAAGCATCTGTCCTACATCATTCAGTGTGGTATAATAAGGTGAGGCTTGAAATGTAATGGTCTGTACTAAGAGCCTGAAATGATAACCAATGCAGTCTACAGCCACCCTTTAAGAAAGACCAAGTAGAGGCATCCCGGACTTGAACCAAGAACCATTGATCTCAAATCTTTTAGTTTATCTTAAAGTACTGTTGGACAATAAACCAGGGGCTGAGGTTGGATGTCATTTGGAAACCTGGTAGTCTATACAGAAACAATATTTCCTAGATTTCCTGAATGGTAGTGGCTTATGGACTAAGCCAGTACAGGAGATAGAAGGTGGCATACTAGGGTAGCTATTGGTTGGAGTCAGGGCCAGGGTTCTAGGTCTAGGGATTGGGTCTATTAAAAACACTTTTCCAGAAGTACTAAAAGTGAAGTAGTCCTCTACCATTGGTAATCCATTGGTTAAGGCATATGTGTTTTCTTTGGAAAACATTGTTTCAGTAATAGGAACCACAGCCAACTCAGTGGACTATGCTTAGTTGTTGCGATGATCTCTGATTTTCCACTGGGTGGCCGAGTTTCAGACATCGCTGTGGGCTTCCCAAACCTCTGAACCAGTTTGTCTCTCTCTTCTATCTATGCCTGGCAGTGTGCAGGCATTTGCTTATTATTTTCACTGTCTGGCTTCAACCAACTGATATTATAGCTGAGGTGGGTAATTTGGAGAGCTCCCTATTATAGGACCTGTAGGTGCATAATGGACTCTGATGCTCCTGGCATTATGGCTTTTGTGACCAAGATTGCCCATCAGTTTGGGTTAGAAGATTAGAAACAGGACCATGATCCAATGAAGAGCCCATGGCTGAGTTTATGGTTATTCCTCAGCAAAAGTCAGACATCCGTGGTACATAGTAATGGATGTATGGGGAAAAGCGTCCAAAGGTAAGCCACCTTTTGCAACATCAGCACTGAAACAATTATGTTTTATTCTAATGCTGTAATCCAGGCATGTTCTGGGACAGGAAAAAAAATTATGCGTTCCAACATAGAATTGATATTTATTCATTCCTTCAGCATTGAATATTGTTTTAGTAACCCAGGGACTGTCCTAGATGGTGATAAGTGAGATAGAAAAAGCCCATGCCTTCATGAAACTTATGATCTAGTGCAAAAAGACTGACAATTAACCATAACAAACATATACATATATCAAATCATCACATTGTTTACCTTAAACTCATACAATACTATCTGTCAATTATATCCCAATAAGGGTGGGGAAAATAAAAAATAAAAAAGCACGTTATTATGTTAAAAAAAAAAGAAGATAGTAGGAAGGGAAAAATGAAGGGGGGGAAATCGGAGGGGGAGATGAACCATGAGAGACTATGGACTCTGAGAAACAAACTGAGGGTTCTAGAGGGGAGGGGGTTAGGGGGATGGATTAGCCTGGTGATGGGTATTAAGGAGGGTGCTTATTGAATGGAGCACTTGGTGTTATATGCAAACAATGAACCATGGAACACTACATCAAAAACTAATGATGTAATGAATGGTGACTAACATAACATAATAAAATAAAATTAAAAAAAAACGTTATTATCACCCAGAGTCCATAGTTTACCTTAGGGTTCATTCTTAGTGTTGTACATTCTGTGGGTTAGGACAAATGTGTAATGACATGTATCCATTATTATACTTTCAAACACAGTGGTATCACTACCCTAAAAATCACTGTTTGCCACCAATTCATCCCTTTCTCCCCTCAAACTTCTAGAACCCACTGATCTTCTTACTATCTCCATTGTTTTGTCTTTTCCAGAATGTCACAGAATTGGGCCCTTTACAGATTGCCTTCCTTAACTTAATAAAAAGCATTTAAGCTTCTTCCATGTCATTTCATGGCCTGATAGCTCATTTCTTTTTTAGTGTTAAATAATATTCCACTGTCTGTACCACAATTTATTTATCCATTCACCTTTTGAAGAGCATCTTAGTTTCTTCCAGTTTTTGGAAATTATGAATAAGGTGTTATCACCATTAACATGTAGGTTTTATTTGTGACCATAATATTTCAACTCCTTTGGGTAAATACCAAGGAGTATAATTATTGGCTCATATGGTAAGAATATGTTTAGGTTTTTAAACCATCAAAGTGTCTTCCAAGTTGACTGCATCATTTTGCAAGCCAATCAGCAACAATGAACCGGAGAATCCTTGCCGTTCCACATCCTCAAACAGCATTTGGTGCTATTGGTGTTCTGAATTTTGGCCATTCTAATAGGTGTATAGTGACATCTTGTTTTAACTTGCAATTTCCTAATAATATAAGATGGCTTTTCATATGCTTACTTGCCATCTGTATATCTTTGATGAATTATCTGTTCAGATCTTTTGCCCATTTTGAATCAGGCTGTTTATTTTCTTATGGAGTGCTAAGAGTTATTTGTATATTTTGAATAACAATCCTTTATCAGATATGTGTTTGTAAATATTTTCTTCGTCTGGGGCTTGTCATTTCATTCTCTTCACAGTTTTTTTTATAGAGTAAAAGTTTTAGTTTTAATGAAGTTCAGCTTATCAATTTTTTCCTCTCATAAGTCATCCTTTATTTTATCTAAAACATCATTACCAAACCCAAGCTTACCTAGATTTTCTTCTATGTTAGCTTCTAGAAAATTTAGAGTTTTGCATTTTACATTTTGGTCCATGATCCATTTTGAGTTAATTTTTATGTAATATGTAAAGTCTGTGTCTAGATTAATTTTTTTTCTTGGCTCGTGGGTATCTAGTTGGTCCAGCACCTTTTTTTTTTTTTTTAAAGCCTCTATTCTTTCTCTTTTGAATTGCCCTGGCTCCTTTATAAGATCAGTTGACCATACTGCATGGGTCTATTTATAGTTTCTTTCTTCTGTTTCATTGATTTGTTTGTCTAATTTTCACCAACAGCCAACTGTCTTTTTTCCCTGTAACTTTCTAGTAAGTCTTGAAGTTGGGGAATGTCAGTCTATTTGTTTTTAAACTCTAAATTTTGCATTTTGAAAACCATGTGTCTGTGAATATTTATTAATGGACAGTGTTGTTGTGAGGCTATGTATAGGGAACAGAGGTTACCACACCCTCTATCTATCAATATACCTAAATCTATCACCAGAATGGGTTCCTCAATCGCTAGCCAGATAGTGACATCAACATGAATGGACCAGCACCTCTATCTTATTAAATGTTAAGAAATCCTGTAGATTTTGCCACAGATCTGGGGCATCTCTGAGGCACAGAATGTGGTAGCTGAAGGATATTCAGATGACATTGGGCAGAGTAGAGGTTGTTAGGGAAGGCAATGCATTTTGAGCCATGTTTAGAGTGAGCTCAGTTTTATGTTGGGGCATCTCAACTAGGGGCTGCTATCAGGCTCTGACTGGCCTGTCCATACTCCAAAGCCCTTCGCTATGCTTGCTGACCCTAGCATTCTGGCATTAGTCAAAAACTCATCATCTCCCAATACTTAACTTTCTGTATTTCCTTTCAGGATGCCACAGCCCTCCTTTTAGATCTCTGAAGTTGTATCCCTGAAAATTTTCCTCCTTTGACCCACAAAGACAGATTACACACACACACACACACACACACACACACACACACACACACACACGTATGCACACATTTTTCCCTCCTGTCATGGGGGATATAAAGAAATAGATTTTCTGCCCCAAAGTGAGTCATCATCTCTCCCTAGTATGTGCCCAATTAAAAGAGAAATTTTATCTCTGATGGAGCATTCTCCCTGTTGTATACATTTTTATTCACTAGTAATCCAAATATAATCCACACTACATATTGAAAGACTCATTTATTTTCTCTGTCTCTTGAGCATAAACTCCCGGCTATAGACAGCACTGGTCTTATATTGGCTTTTTCATCCAAAGCCCTCTCTCCCATCAAAACTCACACAGAAGAACTAGCTGTGTGCTGAAATGTGTATGAATGAATTATACCTCTGGCTAAGGTAACCAGGCCTCAAAACAGCACAGTCTGATAATGTGTCCCATCAAGGCAGGAAACTTGAGACTTTTTCCCTGTTAGGCAACAATATACAATGAAGAAGAGCTGCTCATTCGTCTTGGAGGAAGGGACCGTTGTCAGCAGTTCTCTTCCAGCCAGGGTAACGCTCCCTCTCCCAACTAATGTCATTCTGGATAAAATACACCATGAAAGATTCAATTGACTCAACATTTAGTCATAAGTAGAGTTGGATAGAAAATGTGAGCAATTATTTTCCATGATCACTAAATGCCATAAAAATCTGTGTTCTCTGTAAAGAAAGGCTTTACAACATAAGGATATATTTCTTCAGAAAGGAGATGGCATGGTTTCCAAATTAAGTATTCAGTCATAACTCCAAATTACATGCTACAAGTAAAGAAACATTTTTTTCCTCTGGTAATTACAATGAATAGAAACTTTTTTGTACTCATTTTTTTTCTTAGAAAACAGTCCATGGAGGGTGATGCATTATGTTTGTTCATAACTGCTTCATGCCAGTAGATTCTGAAAAGGCATATCCATCCCTAACTGGAAGCACTGACAATTTTTACTTTTTAAGCTGCTGCTAGAGTGTAAGATAGACACAGAATAAAGAGCGTATCTTTAGTTCACAGATTTTCAAGGACCAATTAACTAGTTGGTGGATCCCGCCCTTCTCTAACTTCTCTTTTTACTTACCCACAGTTTGGCAATTTCATTTTTCATCGTGTCAGAAGAGAGATAGAGAGAGTAATAAAATTCAAAGTAATCAGTTCAGTCACTTTCTAATATGTCTTGTAAAAGGCAGGATGGGGATGGATTTTGAAGTTACTGCCTAAAATTGGAGACTTAGGAATACCTGTATTTTATTTGAGTCCATGTTCTCCTGCCTTTGCTGGTTCTTAACATAAGTGTGAGGATGTACCTTGCATGCATAAACATTCAATAAATATTCAGTGAATGAATTAATATTAAATGATTGGGTTTACCCCCCTCTTCTCACATCTCACCTGAATTTCCCGTTTCTCTCTCCTCTGCTCTCCTCTCCTCTGTTCTCCTCTCCTCATCTCTCTCTCTCTCTCTCTCAGACACACACACACACACACACACACACACACAACACACACACACACACACACACACAGTGACTTTCAAATTTTAATGCCCATCTATCTACAAGACTTGTTAAAGCTCACATTCATTACTGGACCCAAGATCAGATTTTCTGGCCTTGGACAGGACCCTCAAATTTGCGTTTTTGGCACACCCTCCTAGTGATATTTATGCTACTTGTCCAGGGGACCACACTTTGAAAATCACTGCTCTCACTCCTCTCATTTCTGTGGCTTCTTTTCCTCTGTGCAGGAATGCTTTCTATAGCGAACAATCTTGTTTCCTTTTATCACGTCCCATAGGGCCTTCTCAGATTTTAGCCACAGCCATGCTGGGCAGTTCCATGCAAGCCTCAAGCTACCAGAGGCCCCCTTCATCTGTGTATTTCTCTGCTTTTCCATCTCAGAGTCTCTCCAGAAGCTGCAGGAACTCTTGGGGCGCCTGGGTGGCTCAGTCGGTTGAGCGTCTGCCTTCAGCTCAGGTCATGGTCCTGGCATCCTGGGATCTAGCCCCGCATTGCATCAGTCTCCGTGCTCAGCAGGGAGCCTGCTTCTCCCTCTTCCTCTGCCTGCCTGCCTACTTGTGATCTCGCTCTCTCTTTCTGTCAAATAAATAAATAAAATCTTAAAAAAAAAAAAAAAAGCTGCAGGAACCCACTTAGCACACAGCATGGAAGTACCAGGGAGCTAAAGTCCCTGAAGGAGGATGGCATGTCTGTCATGAGGACGCTTCTGAGAGGAAGTCTGTAGGTTTCTCAGAAGTCCCACAGAGTTGAGCCCCCATTGCCCACAGTGGCAACCTTGACATCACACATTTGTATCTGCTCTACCTTTTCTGTGTCACTCTTGTTTTCCTCATTCCTGCCTCCTGAGTCATGTTCCAGTAAACTACTTTGCCAGTATTTTTGTCTCAAGCTTTGTTTTTAGGTGAATCTAAGCACAGACACCTTCCTTGACTCTTAGTAGCACTGAGCTACTGCCCTCTCTCTCCTTCCCATTAGCAGCAGTGTAGATGCCCATTCACTCAGCTGCTCCATTTCCCCACCTCTTAGTTGCTGCTTCACTTCTGAAAGAAAAGATGGCCTCCAACTGACATATTATCCCCAAACCCATCTCAGGTAAATCACTTTTTATGTGTCAGATTCCATGTGCTTTTTCCAGGCCTTTCTCTTCCATTCTGCAGAATTTGATGATGTTAACACTCCCTCATTCTTGAAACTCAGGTGCAATATCATTTCTCTTCTGAAACTGGACAATCCACTCCACTGTCAATATGGACCTCTTTCAGAACTCTCTAACACTGGGTTGTGCTTGCTTAGTCACATGTTCTGTCTCCTTCTAGAAAACTCCTCTATCAGAGGATCCCAAGTTTTCTAAACTCACAGTGGCATCCATAGTATCTCAGTAATTTCTTCACGATACCCTTAGGCCAAAGGAAAGACTAACAGTCCCATTTATCAAGGAGTTCAGTGTGAACAACTTAATAAGTGTGTATGTATTAACTAATATTTAGCCATTTAGAAACCTGACATATATAAATATTGATTCAGTTGTAAATAAGCACAATTACTAATAGGATGTGTGTGCCTGTTGAGCACTGCAAAACTTTTCAAAATTCAGGATCAGATTGGGTACCCTTATTTTTTTCTACACTGATTTTTATATGTTTTTATCTAAAAATTGCAAAGATATAACATCACTGAAAAGAATGTAGATGATCTAATAGATGTTGAAACTGTAGACTGCTTTGATTTTTAATAGTAGACATACAGATTAGTGGAATAGAATTGGGAGTCCAGAAATAAACCTATATACTTATGATGAATTGCTATTTGAAAAGGGTGCCAATAAATTCAATGGGGAAAGAGTAGTCTTTTTAACAAAATGGTGCTGGAGCAACTATATATCCACCTGCAAAAGAATGATGTTGGAACACTCCCTCACACCATATACAAAATGAAATCAAAATAGACCTAGCCAGAAGAGATAAAACTATAAAACCCTTAGGAAAAAAGACAGGTGTAAATTATCATGACCTCTGATTAGACAAAGATTTCTTAGATATGATGCCAAAATCATAAACATTCCCAAGAAAACATAAATAATATGATCTCAAAAAATGAAATACATTTGTGCTTTGCATGATGCCATAAAACAGTGGAAGGACTACCCACAGAATGGGAGAAAATACTTGCATATCATATATCTGAAAAAGGACTTGTATGTAGAATATATAAAGAACTCTTACAATTTAATAATAAAAAGACACATAGCCCAACATACAAATGGGCAAAGCATTTGGATAAGTAGACCTTTCTCCAAATAAGATATTCAAATGTCCAATAAGCATGTGGAAAGATGCTCAACATCATTATTCATTATGGAAATGTAAATTAAAACCGCAATGAGATACTACTTCATACCCAAGTAGGATGCATATAATCGAAAACAAACAATAACAAATGTTGTCAAAAATGTGGAGAAAATGGAGCCCATCTCCTTTCCTGAAGACAAAGTAAAATGGTACAACCCTTTGGTAAACATTCTGGCAGCTTCTCACAAAATTTAAAATAGAGTTGTCTTATGTCCCCCAATTCTAGTCCTAGGTATATATACCCAGGAGAATTAAAAACATATATCCACAAAAAAACTTGCATACAGTCGTTGTATCTGCATTATTCATGATACCAAGAAGTGGGAAGAATCTACATGTCCCTCAACTGACGCATTAATAAACCAAATGTGGAATAACCTTACAATTAAATATTATTTGGCCTTAAAAGAAATGAAGTACTGACACATGCTACAATATAGATGAACCTTGAAAACATACTAAATGAAAGAAGCAAGACATTAAAGGCCTCATATTGTATGGTCCCATTTATATAAAATGTCCAGAAGAGGAAATTTAATAAAGACTGAAAGGAGATCAGTGGTTGTCAGGGGCCTGAGAACTGAGGTTGACAGCTAAAGGGGATAGGGTTTCTTTGGGGATTGATGAAAATGTTCTATAATTAGGTAGGGGTAATTGCACAAATGTGTGAATATATTAAACACCAATAATTGTCCACTTTGTAAGGGTGAATTTTAAGGTATGTGAAGTATATCTTAATAAAATGTCAAATGGTCTGCCTCCTTATCCCAGCCAATCCCTTTCTAACTCAAAAGGGGAGTTGAATTTTCAGCTAAGCCTCCACCAGAATTCACAATCTTAAGTGGTTCCATTGATGTTTCGTGAGTGAAACTAAAGGGAAACTGATAAGTTAGCCATGACCTTCTTTCAGAAATGTTTTTTTGAAGGACTAGAGAGGGTTTTACTTTGCTGAATTCAGCAAGATCTCCTGAAACATAAACGGACCTTTTTTGTTAATTTGTATCTTTTTGCCACCAAAGACTAGAATGGAAGATTGAGGTTGGAGAGTGGTTTAGAAAAGCAATATGGTTAAGAACACAAAACCAGAACTCCTAGGTTTAAATATTAGTAGAGCAATTTCTATCTGTGGGAATATTTAGGAAATCACTTACTCTCTTTGTGCCAGTTTCTTCAGTTTTAAACTGTGGCAGTCAAGTCTAAATAGTAGGATTGTTAGGAAGACTTAGTGAGTTGATATTTATAAAGCATTATAAAACTGTGCCCAGCATATAGGAAACATGATGTAAATGTGTTTTAATTAAATATACCATATTAAATAAAGAAATGAGGTGATGGTGAACACAAGAATATATAAAATGTCAACACACACACACAAATAATGCAGTGCTTGACTATCTGATGTCAATCCTGGAGTAGTTCCCACACTCTCCCCTGTAAGGACCACCACGCCCTCAGTGGATCAATGTTTACCCTGCACTATGAGTTGTACTTTTGCAACCAGGACTTGGTGCATATCTCAGTTCCAGGGGAGTGGTTTAATGATGCATCTCTACCTTGCTCCTTATGATTCATCTGCTGGAAAACCTACTATAACATAAGACCTTATAAACAACTTGGAGAGTTATTGCCTGTCAGAATTGAGGTACTCTTAATTGGAACATTTAATTTCACATTGAGAGTGGTTCCAGTTCCTCCCCACAATTTCACAAAATCCCTAACATCACCATCCCATTGTTTCCTCTCATTTCCACACCCATGATCATGTCGGTCATTGAGATTCACTGACATACAACTCCACCCCTCACTAACTTCCTCAAGAAATACAGTCACAACCTGCCTATGTTCCAGGAGGTTATGGTGAGGTATTGTGGTATCACTGAAGGATGGAGATTCTGTAGCAGTGGGTCAAACTTTCCATCTTCTCATTCACTTTCTGCCCATCCTATGCTAACTTCCAAAGACCCATATTTCTCCCCTGTGACCTTCCCACCAGACAGCACTCCATAGGATCCCTTCTTGTGTAACACTCCTACCCCACATTTGTTTTTAGTTTAAGGAGAAAAAACAATAGTCCAACCAAGAGCCAGTATGCATGACCTGTAGCCCCATTCATTACAAATAATTTTTTAAAGAAATCTTTCTGTAAGAACTCTCTTTATTATGTGCACATTTGAAGTAGGATGCTTATTTCTTTTTTTTAAGATTTATTTATTTATTTATTTGAGAGAGAGAATGAGATAGAGAGAGAGAGCATGAGAGGAGGGAGGGTCAGAGGGAGAAGCAGACTCCCTGCTGACAGGGAGCCTGATGCGGGACTCGATCCCGGGACTCCAGGATCATGACCTGAGCCGAAGGCAGTCGCTTAACCAACTGAGCCACCCAGGTGCCCAGGATGCTTATTTCTTTAAGTCTCTAACATAGCCAAGTGTCACATGACATGTCACCTTCACATTTAATCCTAGCTATAATTAGCAGGCACAATTTCCCTGAAGGCAAATGTAACTCCAAAGAGCACCATGATTATGGTATTATCCCACTCAAATGGAAATAATATCAGCAATTCGTCTGCTAGGGGATGAAGTTTAATGACTGAACTCAGATTTTCAGAGGGCATAATAAAACATGGAAAAACATTCTGAAATGATCAGAATCACGGAAGGTGTGATTTTTTTAAAATATAACAGGTCTTTTTAGTGAGAACTCGTCTGGAGATAAAATTGTTTTAGAACCTTGAAAATCAGCTGACCTTATTAAACGCATGTAGAACCAGATTACTTATAGCCTCCCACCTTCCTAATTGTCTTCTAAATTTGCAGTACCATCTAAAGTTAAATCATTTTCTGGACAAGAAGTATGATTTCAATCTTCAAATAGGCTTGTCACTTAAATGTTACAGAGGAGCTAATCAATAGTAGTCATCCAATCTTAGAAATGTGGATTCTCTTGTGTGGGAAGGAAATAAAAGAATTGGAAGTCTCAACCAGTTAGCCTAACAAACCACCCTAAAACTTGCTGGCTTAGGACAGTAATCATTAACTTAGCTCATGATTCTATGGGTTAGTAATTGGGGCGGGGCTTAACTGGGTGGCTGTCCTGGCTCAGTGGACTAACTCACATGTCTGTAGTGAGCTGCCAGGTATCTGTGGCTGACTAATCTCAGACGATCTTAACCTGGGACAGTTCATTTCTGTTCCATACTTTTTAAAATACCTTTCACCAATGTAGCTTGAATGTGTTCTCATGGTGGTTTCAGGGTCCCATGAGAAAGACAGAAGCATGAAAGATCTCTTGAGGTCCAGACTCAGAACAGGCACAGAGTCACTCCTGCTGTATTTGTCAAAGCAAGCCACAGTCCAGATCAAATTTAATGGATGGAGAAATAGTTTCCACCTCTCTGTGGGCAAAACCACAAAGTTGCATGGTGAAGGAACATGGATACAGGAATGGGGGTAATTGTGGCCATTTCTACCGGCAATCTACCGCAAAGATATTTCTCAACTTTGAATTATTCAAAACTACAAAAGTACCTAAAACATCACCCGGGAAGTTCTTGAGAAAAAAAGAACAGGGTCACTATCCATAATTGCTGTCAATTTATAACCAGCTACTTATCTGTATATCTCTTTGTAGAGATTTTCCACTTTCGTACTCAGTCATGTCTCTATTCCAGCCACACTTGTTCACTTGTATCTTCTTCTTTGGTTTTCTTCAGTTTCCTTAAAAAAAAGTTAACAGTCAATTACTGATGATTGTTGTCCAGAACTTTACTGTAGATAGTTGGTATATGTGGTAAATGTTTTGATATTCACTCTGGATGAAGTCTTAACAGATAGAAGGATTTAATAAAAGTCCTATATTTTCTTCTAAGGGACACCATTTCTAAAGTTTGGCACACACTCATCCAAGAAAAAAAAATTATAAAATATTTTTATAAATAGTACATTCTTGAGATGAGAGCTTAGAGAGAGACTTGAGGGTCTTACACATCCAGGCAGGAGGGCTAAATGCCACTTATCAGAGATTCCAGGCAATGGATTTAGGCTGTGTGTAAATAGTATAGTAGCGAAGCCCACTTCTGGACTTGGACCAGTGTAGAGCTGAAGTGTGGATGGATGGGCAAATGTGAGCAAATCCCTCTAGACTTGTGTTTTCCAATAGAAATAGAATGTGAGCCACTTATGTAACTAAGTTTTCTAGTAGTCACATTTAAAAAGTAAAAAGAAACTAAGGCGTCTGGGTGGTTCAGTCGGTTGGGTGGTGACTCTTGGTTTCGGCTCAGATCCTGATCTCAGGGTCCTGGGCTCCATGCTCATCAGGGACTCTGTTTCTCTCTTTGTGCCCTTTCTCTGTCTCTCTTTCAAAAACATATAAATAAATCTTTAAAAAATAAAAAGGAAAAAGAAACAAGTAAAATTAACTTTAAGAATATATTTTATTTGACATATAGTTACTCATAATCTTAAAATTGTCTGTATTTCCTTGCATTGGTTGTGATCTCTCCCCTTTCATTCATGATTTTATTAATTTGGGTCCTTTCTCTTTTCTTTTGGTTAAGTCTGGCTAGAGGTTTATCGATCTTATTAATTCTTTCAGAGAACCAGCTTCTAGTTTCATTTATGTGTTCTACTGTTCTTCTGGTTTCTATTTCATTGATTTCTGCTCTCATCTTTATTATTTCTTTTCTCCTGCTTGGTTTAGGCTTTATTTGCTGTTCTTACTCCAGCTCCTTTAACAGATGAATGGATAAAGAAGATGTGGTTTATATATATAATGGAATATTATTACTCAGCCATCAGAAAGGATGAATACTTACTATTTACATTGATGTGGATGGAACCGGAGGGTATTATGTTTAATGAAATAAGTCAATCAGAGAGAGACAATTATCATATGGTTTCACTCATATATGGAATATAAAAAATAGTGCAGAGGATCATAGGGGAAGGGAGGGAAAACTGAATGGGAAAAAATCAGAGAGGGAGACCAACCATGAGAAACTCTTGACTCTGGGAAACAAACTAAGGGTTGCAGAAAGGGAGGTGGGTGAGGGGATGGAGTAACTGGGAGATGGGCATTAAAGAGGGCATGTGATGTGATGAGCACTGGGTGTTATATGCAACTGATGAGTCATTGAACACAACATCTGAAACATTTGATGTGTACTATATGTTGGCTAATTGAATTTAAATTTTTTAAAAAGTAAATAAAAAAGAATATATTTTATTTAACTCTATATATCCAAAATATTAAATCTTCAACATAAAATAAAGTATGGCCTCCATTTTGCCTTTAGGAGCATAAAGTATGTCATGGCCCTCTTTGTATGCTTTGTGTCTAGCTCAGTGCTTGGCACATAATATGTGACCAATAAATAAATGTAGGCTGAAGGAAAAAAACAATATAACCATTGGGTACCTGTTATATGTTATTGAGTAATTCAATCTTTAATGACTGTGTTGTCATTGCTTAGAAAGATAACCATTTTTCTCATGCATTTTTAGTTTCAAATTCTTGTAACTAAGGGTCAGCCCAACTAGCTTAATCATATACTCTTAACTCAAATTATATAAACAACTTACATTGTTCCTGAATTCCACTTGACAGCTTATTTGAGAACAGAAATTCCTTAGACATGGAGTAAGTTTGGCATTAAAACTAATGTTAGAATAACCTAGAGAGTGTGGTAAGGACAGTCCTTGGCTGCCTCGGGCTCCTTCATGAGGACATATATTTATTTTCCAGTAAATGGATTTCATGTAGTTTACACTTATAATTCCCATTTGACTTTGGGTTCTATGACAGCTATTTTTTTCTGCTATAAAAGCACTTAGTTTCTTAACTCCACTTGATGGGCATTCCTTCAAATATTCATAAAGTTTTCTGTAAATGTCCAAGTTTCCTTTCTGCAACTATAAATATATCAGTTAAAGAAGAATCACATACCAAGCCAAGACAGGTTCAAATGTAAGCCTAAGATTCCCTTTCAAGTTAATAATCTCTAAAATACAGATCACAGTTTTTAAAAAAGTTATGTTTCTTGACAAAAGAAAGACTGGGTCTGAAGTTAGTGGACATATGTGCAAAAGGAAGAATTCTCAGAGGCTGGTAGACCCTAAAACTGTACTCACCAATCTGAGCAATACACATGGCATATTTTAATGGGTACGAATCCACATGGCTAAGAATATCAACCAGGGACTTCTCAGGTTTGTTTGTTTGTTTGTTTTTTATCTCCCCAATCATTTAGTTAATAAAACAAAAATTGTTGAGCATTTACTATCAAATAATGCTGGACGAGGGACAATGGGAAGTGCTGTAGGAGCATAAGTTAAGATCTCTTCTTTTAAGTTGCTTAAATTTTATTTGCTAAATAAACCCAAGGTCGCCTCAAGGTTACTATTCCTCCTTATTTTTTTTTTCTAAATTCCCTCCAGTGGGGCAGGATTACCTCCTTAAAAAGGCTTGCATAAAATCCCAATATCATACCATGCCATACTTTATTTTTTTAATTAAATTAAATTATTAAATTGAAATTTTTGCTGTTTTTACTACCTGGAAAATACAATAGAAGATAGATTAGATTGATAGATGATAGATAGATAGATAGATAGATAGATAGATAGATAGATAGATAGATAATAGATAGATTAACTGGGGCCCTTTCTGTCTCTAATTTGGCCAAGGCCCTAAAAAACTGAGAATGAAACAGTAGGTGGTAGGTACTTGTACATCCTAAAATGAAGTGTTAAAGCTACATCTTGCATAGGATATTGGGGAGAAAAAAAGTTTTTATGGCTTGCGCCCAGCACTCACCTCAAGTATATAAAAGGTTAAGAAGAAACATCTTAGAGAAAGAGAATTTGGGGGGAGCTATTGATTTGCTTTGGATTTTCCACTCCCTCAACCAGTGTTTGGCCCAGTCTAATAGAGGCTTCAGAGAATCTTTTGGAAACTGTCTCCTAGGCAGTGCGAGACAGGTGGAAAGTCTCATGGTGAGAAACAGATTGTGGTTGTTTCTATTAGTTGGTAAAGTGAGAAGATTTATCTATAAATGAAAGGAAGAGTTTTGACTAGTCCATGGGGACTGGATACTTTTATTACTTAAATGAAACTGTTTTGTGTCTAATAGTGATCAGAGAAATTTTTATCATTGGAGTGATGATATGAGTTGAAGAAGGTCTAGGACTGGACTAATATTTCATCCACAGAGAGTAAGAATGAATTCCACAGAGGGTTTGAATAAGTTGCAGAGGGGAAAAATGGTGTTATTTTATGATTGTTCCTTCTAGATCTTGCTCTTTCAACACAGAAGTTACATATATTTATGTGCCTGCTTATTTTCTGTCTTCCCCATTGGAACATAAGCTCCCCAAGGGCAAGGATCTTATCTCTTTGATTCATCGTTGATTCCTCTGAGCCTAGAAAAATGTCAAATACATTGTGAGTACTTAAGAAATATTTGTTGAGTGGATATATAAATGGGTAGCAGTGCATATGGGATCAGAAGCTTCTACATGATTTTTCTTGAGGAAAATGTCTCTGCTGAAATTAAAAAAAAAAAAGGAAATACAGAAACACTTCGATGATCTCTCCAAAAGAAATAGAGTAGGAATAGTGCCTTCTCAATGTAGCCATAATTTACACTGGCTTCAGTGGAGGAGGCTCACAGTCACATTTAGGCTCCCCTTGTCTAAAATCTCAGCTGCCTAATGATATTCCACTTAGGTAACTAATTGCTGTGGTGGCAGCTCTTATTCCTCCTTTGCATTTTCTCGTGTGATATTCTATTGCTAATAAAACTGTCAATTTTCTTTTACTTCAATAAAAGGTCACAGACGACAACAACCCCTTTCGCCTACTAACAGCAAGAGACTTTATTAATATTTTAAATGCACACAGTGATATTTCCAAAAGGTCAGATTTTTTAAAAGACATAAAATGTCAGTCCTAATTCTTTTCTCTCCTTTTCTCTGCCCCATATCACCGTCACTCTGCTCTTCAGCCTCAGATACTGTGCTTATTATAAATTATGTTCAACCAGGTAAACATCAAGTGGGAGCAGCAGGTAGAGGGCATAGCATAAGAGGCACATGTCTCTCCCATCTATATTTCTCCTGCAGCTTAATGTACAAACATGGCCATAATGAGCAGCTATCGGAGCATAAAGATTCTAAAAAGCCATCACCAACAGGTCTTAGGATTTTAGTCCTCTTCCTAATACTGTATAACAAATCGTCCTAAAATTTAGTGTTTTGAAGTAAACATTTATTTTGTGAATCAGAAATATATGTGAGGCTCATGTCAACTGTACTTCAGTAATATTTTTTTTAAAAGTTGGGGTGAGGCTTAGTGAGTTCTCAGGTCCTAGGTCTCTCAAAGGCTACAGTCAAGAAGTTGACCCAGGCTGCAGGCATCTCAAGATTCAACCGAAGAAAGATTCACTTCCAAAATCACTCATGAGGCTGTTGACGGGATTCAGTTCCTCACAGGCTGTTGGATCGAAGCCTGGATTTTGGCCAGAGACCTCGCCAGTGTTTTTGCACATGGTCATTTCCATAGGGTAGCTTACAGGATGGCAGCTAGTCTTCCTCAGAACAAGTAAGTGAGCGGGCAAGAGAGGGTAAGTGATACAAAAGTCATAGTCTTATTGTAACTTAGTCTTTGAAGTGACAGTTCATCATTTTTGTCATATTCCGTTTGTTAGAAGGGAGTCACTAGGTCTAGTCTGCATTCAGGGAAGGAAAATATATGAGAGCATAAATACCAGAAGGTAGGGATCATTGGAGCTCATCTTAGAGGCTGCCTGCCACGAATATGAAGCATGAATTTGCACCAATCACTGAAAAAAAAAAAAAACCTTTTTTACTATGTTTACTATGTGACAGGTATAGTGCTAAGGATTTTACATGAAATAAATCATTATTTCAGAAAAACTCTATAAGGTGAGTGCTATTAATATCCAGAGGTTATAAACTGAGGCTCAGAGTCATAAGGCAACTTCTTCAAGATTTCACAACTAGTTTGAGACAGACCTTGCTTTTTAATTACTATACCTCACAACCTTATTCTGCTCCTTTTCAAACCCTTCTCTGTGATCAGTGATAGACAGTTACAAAAATAGCTGGCTAGTATTTGGGTCATATCTGTGGCTATGAGAGAGTATACAATGAGCTAGGTTACACAAGAAGAGAACCATAGCTGACACATAGCAAACGTTTTTCTACACTTGGGTCTAGAGATAGAAGTTAGCCAGATGGGAAGAAATGAGAGAGGGGGGCAAACCATGAGACGCCTTTTTTTTTTAAAGATGCTATTTATTTAAGAGAGAGAGACAGAGACAGCAAGAGAGAGCATGAGCGAGGAGCAGAGGGAGAAGCAGTCTCCCCAATGAGCAGGGAGCCCAATGCGGGACTTGATCCAAGGACCTTAGGATCATGACCTGAGCCAAAGGCAGCCACTTAGCTGACTGAGCCACCCAGGCACCCCTAGAGACTCTTGACTCTGGGAAACAAACTGAAAGTTGCAGAAAAGGAGGTGGGGGTGGGGTAACTGGGTGATGGGCATTAAGGAGGGCACATGATGTGATGAACACTGGATGTTATATGCAACTGATGAATCATTTAGCATTATATAAAAACAAATGATGTACTATATTTTGGCTAATTGAATTTAAATTAAAAAAGTTAGCCAGGTGTGGACATTACCTTTCAGAAGCTACTATGTGGTAGGGAGACTGAAATATAAAGATCCTGGTATAGGGCAGAATGACCAATGATGAATTCTACCTGGAGAAGGGAGCATCATGACAGGATTTGATCACTCGTTTGTCTAAGAAGGCCAAAATGTGATTTTTGACCATGGATAATTCTTAAGAAACCTACCATGCAGAATGAGGATGGTACCCCCACTGCAGTAGTCAGTGAACACCATGAGGGGAGCTGGAACTCCAAAAACTGTCCAGCAATAATAAGGAATATCCCTCACCTTAATTGTCAAGAGAGGCCAAGTGGAAAACCTGAAATTCTCTGTCTCCATCTGACAAAAATGAGATGGTCCTTCCAACATCTTGCACTGCTGGAGCTGTGTAAGAAAAAAAAAAACAAAAAACAAAACAAAACTAAAGGGCATCTGGGTGGCTCAGTCAGTTGAGCACCTGACTGCTGGTTTCAATTCAGGTCATGATCTCATGGGTCATGTGTTCAAGCCCTGTGTTGGACTCCCTGATGGGCACAGATTGTGCGCAGATTGTAGGAGATTCTCTCCCTCTGCCCCTCTCCCTACTTGCTCTCTCTCTAAAAAAATAAATAAATCTTAAAAAAAAAAAGAAAAAGCCAACTGTAATAGGGGTCTAAATAAGATCCAGAGTTTCATGATGTAATATAAACATATGCAGGTTTCAATAAAAAATCATTAGTAATGCTAAGGACCAGGAAAATCTAAAACAGAACTGAAAAAGACAGTGAATAGATAAAACTACCAAGACTGCGGAGATACAGGAGACCTAAATTTCATCTGGTCCCGGGAATTCATCTAGATAGCTCTCAAAGCATTCTGAACACCTACCAAATCAACAGGAGATCGAAGAAAAGAATAGCAGCAACTCTCTGAACAGAAAAGCCACCACTTTCTGGAAGGTAGGACGTGTGGAGGAGTGAATCAGAGGTGATATTCGGGAAGATAGATGGCAGGGGAGGGGGCCTCCACTGGCCACTACCAGCAAGCGATAGAGCAGCGGAACACAAAATTGAACTTTTAAGAAGTCTACTCCGCTGAGGGACGTCGCTCCAGTGGCATAGTGGGGGCTGGCACACTCGCTGGGACAGTGTGGTCTCAGGACCCTCGGGGTCACAGGAAGACCGGGGTGCCTGAGTGTGGCAGAGCTCCCAGGTATTGCAGAGGGGAAGGCAGCTGCAGAGACGGAGCAGAGGAATGGGCTCTCAGCTAGGGGTTGCCATAAACCGTGATCCGCGGCACAGTCGGGACACTGCTCCTCCAGGAGGGACCCAACAAGGAGCCAATCCAGGGAGACTCCCCTTCCACCCCCAGGAGGAGCGGTGCAGGAGTGCACCGCAGGGATCTGCTGGGTTTGGAGACTCCACACGGGGTTGTGAGCCAGAGATAGAAATGCTCGGTCACAGGCTGGGTGAGCATGGAGTGCAGCCAGAGACCAGGGAGACAGGAGTGATTGACTACTTTTCTCTGGGGGCTAACTGAGGAGTGGGGCCCCAATTTTTCGGCTACTCTGGGGTGGAGACTGGGAGGCCACCATTTTCACTCTCATCCTCCAAAACTGTATGGAAAGCTTGCAGGGAACAAAAACTCCCGAGAGCAAACCCGAGCAGATTACGTAGCCCAGACTGGCAAGGGCAGGGCAATTCTGCCTCCAGCAAAGACATTTGGGAACCATGGCAACAGGCCCTTCCCCCAGAAGATCAGCGAGAACAACCAGCCAAGAACAAGTTTACTGATCAATAAGAACAGCAGAACTCCAGCGCTAGTGGAATACAGTGCATAGAATTCATGGCTTTTTCCCCATGATTCTTTAGTCTTTCAAAGTTAATTTTTTTTAATTTTCTTTTTCTACTTTTTTTTATTTTTTATTTCCCTTTTTCAACCAACATATTCTCAATCCCTTTTTAAAAAATCTTTTTTATTTTTCATTTTTAGAGTGATATTCTATCCCTTCATTGTAGTTAACCTTATTTTTGGTGTGTGTATATATATATATATATATACACATATATATATATATATGAAAACATACCCTAAATCTCTACTGTATGGCTTTATTCTAGTCTCCTGCCTGATCACATTCCCTGCCCACTTTTTTTAAATTTCTCTTCTTTCTTTTTCAACCAACTTCTTATCAATTCCTTTTATAAAATCTTTTATACTTTTCATCCTTACACTCATATTCCATCCTTTCATCATTTTTACCCTTATTTTTGTACATATATAAGTTTTGGTTTATTTAAAATTTTGGGAGGCAGTTTCTTCTAACAGACCAAAATACGCACAAAATCTAGTGTGTGGCACTGATCTATTCACCAGCCTGATCATGTATGACACTTTTCTTTTTCTTTTTTTCATTCTTTCCCTTTCTTTCCCCCCAGTTTTGGGTCTCTTCTGATTTGTTTGGTGTATATTTTTCTGGGGTCTTTGTTATCCTGTTACCGTTTTGTTCTCTCATTCATCTATTGTCCTCTGGACAAAATGACAAGTTGGAAAAACTCACCTCAATAAAAAGAACAAGAGGCACTACTGACTGCCAGGGACCTAATCAATACAGACATTAGTAAGATGCCAGAACTAGAGTTCAGAATAACGACATAAATATACTAGCTGGGCTTAAAAAAAAGCATGGAAAATATTAGAGAAATCCTCTCTGGAGAAATAAAAGAACTAAAATCTCACCAAGTCAAAATCAAAAAGGCTATTAATAAGGTGCAATAAAAAATGGAGGCTCTAACTGCTAGGATAGCAGATAAATGAGGCAGAAGAAATAATTAATGATATAGAAGACCAAATGATGGAGAATAAAGAAGGTGGGAAAAAGGGAGATAAACAACTACTGGATCATGAGGGCAGAATTCGAGAGATAGTGATAGCATAAGATGAAACAATATTAAAATAATTGGGATCCCAGAAGAAGAAGAAAGAGAGAGACGGGTAGAAGGTGTATTGGAGCAAATTGTAGCAGAGAACTTCCCTAATTTGGGGAAGGAAACAGGCATCAAAATCCAGGAGACACATAGAAACCCCCTCAAAATCAATACAAATAGATCAACACCCCAACATCTAATAGTAAAACTTACGAGTCTCAGAGACAAAGAGAAAATCCTGAAAGCAGCTCAGGAGAAGAGATCTATAAACTACAATGGTAGAAACATTAAATTGGCAGCAGACCTATTCCATAGAGACCTGGCAGGCCAGAAAGGACTGTCATGATATATTCAGAGCACTAAACAAGAAAAAGATGCAGCCAAGAATATTATATCTAGCTAGGCTGTCATTGAAAATAGGAGAGATAAAGAGCTTCCAGGACAAACAAAAACTAAAAGAATGCGCAAACATGAAAACAGCCCTACAAGAAATATTGAAAGGGGTCCTCTAAGCGGAGAGAGAGCCTAAAAGTAAAATAGACCAGAAAGGAACAGAAGTAATATACACTAACAGTCACCTAACAGGCAATAAAACGACACTAAATTCATATGTTTCAGTAGTTACCCTGAATGTAAATGGGCTAAATGCCCCAATCAAAAGACACAGGCTATCAAATTGGATAAAAAAAGAAGACCCATCGATGTGCTGTCTGCAAGAGACTCATTTTAGATGCAAAGACACCCCCAGATTGAAAGCGAGGGAGTGGAAAACCATTTACCATGCTAATGTACACTAAAAGAAAGCTGGGGTGGCAATCTTTATATCAGACGAATTAGATTTTAAACCAAAGACTATAATAAGGGATGAGGAAGGACACTATACCCTACGTAAAGGGTCTATCCAACAAGAAGATCTAACAATTGTAAATATCTATGCCCCTAACATGGGAGCAGCCAATTATATAAGCCAATTAATAACAAAATCAAAGAAACACAGGGACAACAATACAATAACAGTAGGGGACTTTAACACCTCCCTCACTGAAATGGACAGATCATCTAAGCAAAAGATCAACAAGGAAATAAAGACTTTAAATGACACACTGGACCAAATGGACTTCACAGACATATCCAGAACATTCCATCCCAAAGCAAGAGAATACACATTCTTCTCTAGTGCCCATGGAACATTCTCCAGAATAGATCACATCCTAGGTCACAAATCAGGTCTCAACTGGTACCAAAAGTTTGGGATCATTCCTTGCATATGTCTGGACCACAATTCTTTGAAACTAGAACTCAATCACAAAAGGAGAGTTGGAAAGAACTCAAACACATGGAGGCTAAAGAGCATCCTACTAAAGAATGAATGGGTCGACCAGGAAATTAAAGAATTAAAAAAATTCATGGAAACAAATGAAAATGAAAACACAACTGATCAAAATCTTTGGGATGCAGCAAAGGCAGTCCTCCGAGGCAAGTATATAGCAATACAAGCCTTTCTCAAGAAACAAGAAAGGTCTCAAATACACAACCTAACCCTACACCTAAAGGAGCTAGAGAAAAAACAGCAAATACAGCTTAAACCCAGCAGGAGAAGAGAAATAATAAATTACAGAGCAGAAACATTGAAATAGAAACCAAAAGAACAGTAGAACAGATCAATAAAACTAGGAGCTGGTTCTGTGAAAGAATTAAGATTGATAAACCCCTGGCCAGACTTACCAAAAAGAAAAGAGAAAGGACCCAAATAAATAAGATCATGAATGAAAGAGGAGCAATCACAACCAACACCAAAGAAATACAAGCAATTATAAGAACATATAATGAGGAACTCTATGCCAGCAAATTAGATAATCTGGAAAAAAAAATGGATGCATTCCTAGAGATTTATCAACTACGTAAACTGAACTAGGAAGAAATAGAAAACCTGAACCTACCCATAACCACTAAGGAAATTGAAGCAGTCATCAAAAATCTCCCAACAAACAAGTGCCCAGGCCAGATGGCTTCCCAGGGGAATTCTATGAAACATTTAAAGAAGAATTAATACCCATTCTTCTGAAACTGTTCCAAAAAATAGAAATGAAAGAAAACTTCCAAACTCATTTGATCCCCAAACCAGACAAAGACCCCATCAAAAAGGAGAGTTACAGACCGATATCCCTGATGAACATGGATGCAAAAATTCGCACCAAAATACTAGCCAATAGGATCCAACAGTACATTAAAAGGATTATTCACCACGACCAAGTGGGATTTATTCCTGGGCTGCCAGGTTGGTTCAACATCCTCAAATCAATCAATGTGATACAATACATTAATAAAAGAAAGAACAAGAACCATATGATCCTCTCAATAGATGCAGAAAAAGCATTTGACAAAGTACAGCATCCTTTCTTGATCAAAACTCTTCAGAGTATAAGGATACAGGGTACATACCTCAACATCATAAAAGCCATCTATGAAAAACACATGGCGATTATCATCCTCAATGGGGAAAAACTGAGAGATTTCCCCCTAAGGTTAGGAACACGGCAGGGATGTCCACTATCACCACTGCTATTCAACACAGTGCTAGAAGTCCTAGCAACAGCAATCAGACAACAACAAAAAAAAATCAAAGGCATCCGAATCAGCAAAGAAGAAGTCAAACTCTCACTCTTTGCAGATGATATGATACTGTATGTGGGAAACCCAAAAGACTCCAGCCCAAAACTGCTAAAACTCATACAGGAATTCAGTAAAGTGGCAGAATATAAAATCAATACACAGAAATCAGTGGCATCCCTATACACCAGCAACAAAACAGAAGAAAGAGAAATTAAGGAGTCAATCCCATTTACAACTGCACCCAAAACCATCAGATACCTGGGAATAAATCTAACCAAAGAGGCAAAGGATCTATACTCAGAAAACTATAAAATACTCATGAAAGAAATCGAGGAAGACAAAAAGAACTGGAAAAATGTTCCATGCTCATGGATTGGAAGAACAAATATTGTGAAGATGTCAATGCTACTTAGAGCAATCCACACTTTAACTCAATCCCCATCAAAATACCATCCACGTTTTTCAAAGAAATGGAACAAATAATCCTAAAATTGTTATGGAACCAGAAAAGACCCTGAATAGCCAGAGGAATGTTGAAAAAGAAAAGCAAAGCTGGTGGCATCACAATTCCGGACTTCCAGCTCTACTACAAAGCTGTCATCATCAAGATGATGTATGGTATGGTACTGGCACAAAAACAGACACATAGATCAATGGAACAGAATAGAGAGCCCAGAAATGGACCCTTAACTCTATGGTCAAGTAATCTTCGACAAAGCAGGAAAGAATGTCCAATGGAAAAAAGACAGTCTCTTCAACAAACCGTGTTGGGGAAATTGGACAGCCACTTGCAGAAGAATGAAACTGGACCATTTCCTTACACCACACACAAAAATAGACTCCAGATGGTTGAAAGGCCTCAATGTGAGACAGGAGTCCATCAAAATCCTAAAGGAGAACACAGGCAGCAACATCTTTAACCTCAGCCGCAGCAACTTTTTCCTAGAAACATCGCCAAAGGCAAGGGAAGCAAGGGCAAAGATGAACTATTGGGACTTCAGCAAGATGAAATGCTGTTGCACAGCAAAGGAAACAGTCCACAAAACCAAAAGACAACTGACAGAATGGGAGAAGATATTTGCAAATGACATATCAGATAAAAGGCTAGTATCCAAAATCTATAAAGAATTTATCAAACTCAACACCAAAGAACAAATAATCCAATCAAGAAATGGGTAGAAGACATGAACAGACATTTTCCCAAAGACATCCAAATAGCCAACAGACACATGAAAAAGTGCTCAACATCGCTTGGCATCAGGGAAATCCAAATCAAAACCTCAATGAGTTACCACCTCACACCAGTCAGGATGGCTAAAATTAACAAGTCAGGAAATGACAGATTTTGGCAGGGAGGTGGAGATAGGGGAACCCTCCTACACGGTTGGTGGGAAAGCAAGCTGGTGCAGCCACTCTGGAAAACAGTATGGAGGTTCCTCCAAAAGTTGAAAATAGAGCTGCCCTACAACCCAGCAATTGTACTACTGGGTATTTACCCCAAAGATACAAATGTAGGGATCCGAAAGGATACATGTACCCTGATGTTTATAGCAGCAATGTCTACAATAGCCAAACTATGGAAAGAGCCAAGATGTCCATCGACAGATGAATGGATAAATAAGAAGTCGTATATATATAAAATGGAATCTTATGCAGCCATCAAAAGGAATGAGATCTTGCCATTTGCAACGACATGGATGGAACTGGAGGGTGTTATGCTGAGTGAAATAAGTCAATCAGAGAAAGACATGTATCATATGACCTCACTGATATGAGGAATTCTTAATCTCAGGAAACAAACTGAGGGTTGCTGGAGTGGTGGGGGGTGGGAGGGATGGGGTGGCTGGGTGATAGACATTGGGGAGGGTATGTGTTATGGTGAGCGCTGTGAATTGTGTAAGACTGTTGAATCACAGACCTGTACCTCTGAAACAAATAATACATTATATGTTAAAAAAAAAAAAAAAGAAGAAGAAGATAGTAGGAACAGAAAAATGAAGGAGGGGAAATTGGAGGGGGAGACGAACCATGAGAGACAGTGGTCTCTGAGAAACAAACTGAGGGTTCTAGAGGGGAGGGGGTTGGGGGGATGGGTTAGCCTGGTGATAGGTATTAAAGAGGGCATGTATTGAATGAAGCACTGGGTGTTACATGCAAACAATGAATCATGGAACACTACATCAAAAAAATTAATTAATTAATATTTTTAAAAAAGACTGCAGAGATATTAGAATTACCTGACAAAGTTTTAAACCATCCATGATAAAAATGCTTCAATGAACATTGATGAATATGCTTAAAACAAACAAATAAAAATATTCACAATGGGGCACCTGTTTGGCTCAGTTGGTTAGGCATCCAACTCTTGATTTCAGCTTAGCTCATGGTCTCAGGGTCATGAGATCAAGCTCTGTCAGGCTCCACACTCTGTGGGGAGTCTGTTGAGATTCTTTCCCTCTCTCTCTCCATCTGCGCTTCCCCTGACTCATGTGCACTGTCTTTCTCTCAAATAAATACATACATGTATACATACATAAATAAATAAGTCTTTTTTTAAAAGGAAATAGTCACTAAAGAAATAGAAAGTTTCAGCAAAGAAATATAAAGAAGAACCAAATGGGAATTTTTGAACTGAAAAGTAAAGTAACCAAAATATGGCTCAGTGGATGAGCTGAACAGTAGAATGTAGGTGACAGAGGAAAGAATCAGTAAATACAAAAATAAAATAATATAAATTACTGATATACTGCTATAAATTTGAACAAGAAAGAGAAATTAGAATAAAAATTTAAATGAACATGGCCTCCAGGACCTGAGGCCCTAAAACAAGTATGTACTACTTATGTCATTAGAATCTTGGAAGGAGAGGAAAAAGATGGCAAGTTGAAAAAATATTTAAAGAATGAATGGCCTGAAAACTTCCCAAATTTGAAAAGATACATAAATCTACAGATTCTAGAAGCTGCATGAAACCTAAAAAGGATAAACTCAAGTAAATCCACAAAATAGATCCAAAGCAAACCGAAGTAAATAATAAAGATAAATAAACTAATGAGATTAAAAAAATAAAACCATTAAAACAAAAAGCTGGTTTTTTGAAAATATCAGTAAAATTTACAAACCTCTTGCAAGATTGACAAAGAAAAGTGGAAAATAGAAATTGCCAATATCAAAAATGAAATGGGGGGATATTACTACAAAACCTGCAGAACTAAAATATATAATAAAGGAATCCTGCAAAAAACTCAACACACATAAATTTGACAACTTAGACAAAATATCTCATTTTTGGAAAAATGCATTTTGACACCTATGACACAGATAATTTGCATAACTTATTACAATTAAGGACATTGTGGGTTTTTTTTTTTCAGGATCCTGTGCATCTAATTATACAATAGCATTTTATTTTATTTTATTTTTATTGAACTGTAGTTGACAGAAAATTGTATTCTTAATTTAAAACTTCCCCCAAAAAGTAATCTCCAAGCCCAGATGCTTTCAGTGGAGAATTCTATCAAAAATATAAGGACTAATTAAGACCAATTCTATACATCTCTTCCAGAAAACTTGAGTAAATAATACTTTCCAGTTGAGTTCATGAGGCTAATATTTCCCTGATAACAAAACAAAGATAGTACAAAAAAAAGGGAGTAATAGTCCAATATTTTTCATGATTAAAAATGCAAAATCTTTAACAAAATACTAGCAATTAGAGTCTGCAGTATATAAAAAGAATTATGGACCATGACCAAGCAGGGTTTATTTTAGGGACATAAGGCTTGTTCAATGTTCAAAAATTAATCAATATAGTCCACAATATTAGCAGGCTAAAGGGTAACCAGGTGATCAATGTAGGAAAAGCATTTGATAAAATATAACATTAATTTATGATAAGACGCTCAGATAAATGGGGAAAAAGAGATAAATATCCTCAAATTGATAAAGCACATCTATTTTTAAAACCCTACAGCTAACATTTTAATTAATAATGGAGACTGAATACTTTCTCCCTAAGATTGAAAATAGGGCAAGAATTTCCTCTCTCACTAATTTTATTCAACAGAGTACTGAAAGTTCTAGCCAGTGAAATAGGGCCAAAAAAAGAGAGAAAGAAATAAAAGACACATAGATCAGAAAGGAATAAATTATACTGTTCCTATTTATAGGTGACATAATTATCCATGTGGAAAATCACAAGGAATCTACAAAAATACTCCTACAACTAGTAAGTGAGTTCAGCAAGGTTTCAGGATACAAGGTAAACATAGTAAACTCAATGGTATTTCTGTATACTACCAATGAACATCTGGACACCAAAGTTAAATATAATACCATTTACAGTCTTTCAAAAGATGAATATTTAGCTGTAAATCTAAGAAAATATTTACAGGATTTGTTTGCTGAAAATTATACAATACTGATGGAAGAAAAGAAAAAGATGTAAATAAATGGAGAAAAAAATACCATGTTCATGGATTGGAAGACACAACAATGATGTCAATTCTCCTCAAACTCATATACAGGTTTAATGCAATTACTATCAAAACCACAACAAGATTTTATATAGATATAGACAGGACTATTCTAAAAATTATGTGGAAGGGAAAGAAAACTAGAATAGCTAAAACTGGGTAAAGAGCACAGGAAATCTCTCTGTATTATTTCTTATGATAGTATGTTGAATCTACAATTATCCCAGAATAAAAGGTTTAATTTATAGAAATTGGGAAAAACCCATAAAAGGTGGGGGAGAGAAGTGATGAACTTAAGTGTCATTGAAACTGCAAGGTAGTTCATTTTTACTTTTGTTTCCCTTGCCTGTGATGACGTATGACGGGACCTAAGATTTGACTCATTTTCTGTCTTTAGTCCCAGGCTTTTTCCACAATACTAAACTGTCTCTCTTGAGAGGTAATAGCAGGTCATATACTATTGTTCGTAAACCTTGCTTCAATTTCTACTGCCTCACATTTGAGAACAATTTACTTAAAAACAAACATAAAATGTATGTATATCATCCATAACTTGACATAGAAGTAACCAGAAAAGAAAGAGACAAAGAGAGTAACAAAGAAAGAGGCAGCAGAAGAGCTGGAACCAATTCTCACTACTATTATGAATATTTTTATGACTTTAGTAAAGTCCATTATCTTTGAGTGGGCTTCATGTCTCCATTTCCTACTCCTGGAGCTCTTGTTTTAAGATCAAATGCAATAAAACAAATAGATGCAACTTGAGTTAAAAGCACCAGAAGTAAGATACATCTATCATTAACTAAATAATTGCTGCAAAGAGAGAAATTAAATTACCATACATTCAATAAAAAATACATCTCCTCCCTGAGAACACCTATATCAGATCATGCCTGAATTTCCACCTTTCTTTACCTGCCTTCTAAAGCCTCTCAGCTGTAAATCTCAATAAAACCTTCAAAAGGCAATTTGGTAGAAAAACGTTTTAGCTAAATTCCTTTTGCAATGATACGTCAAAAAGGGTTTAATTCCTACTGCTTATGCTTCTCTCATCTTACAAGGATGTTGAATACCCAAATATCCCTTTCTGAGTGGTTCCTCAAGCAGAACAGAGTTGGCTTCCAGTTGATGATCAATTTAACTCCTGTGCACACTAAAATGTGTTTTTAAGAACTGCACTAAAAAATAGATGAAAGAAAGAAAAAGGAAGAAAAAGGTGGAGGAAAGTTTTCAAGAATCCGAGTTCTTGTTTTCATCCATTTCTCAATTCAAATCTGTTTTTATGAGTGAGATTTAATGGATGTGACATTGCATGCCTTGCAGCTTTTGCCACCTACATTACCCACAGCTGATATAAACCAAATCATCAGAGATTAATCCAACAGAATCAATACCAACTGTCTGATAACTAATTGTGCAAAAACAAAATATGGAGAGAGGATGAAATAAACCAGTGTGGGCTTAGTAGGAGAAAAGTACAAGGCAAAGTTGCTGCAGCTTAAGGTGGCTAGTAATAGAAATTAAGAAAATGATATTTAAAGATAATGAAAAGGTTCTGTTTTCCTCTCTCTTTTGCCTTGAGCACAGCTGTGGATATGTCTTAAAGTTTTTACAATCTGTATCCTCCCTGAAAGAGTCATTAGTAAGAACATCAACCCAGAAATGTGGCAATGACTAAATGGCTGCTGTGATTTGTTAATGGAATGGTAACATTGAAGACTTTACAAAGGTGGAATGAGCCAACTAGAGTGTCAGAAAATGAACTTAAATGGTAAAATCTTAGAACTCTATATGTTCCTCAAAATGGAATGATGTCACCTTGTCCTAACACCTCTCCAATTCTTTCCGGTTGCATGCCCTTCAAGTACCACCATTCCTCTAGGGACAGAAAAGGAACATTTTTCCCTGTAATAAGGCAAAATTGATGTTGCTTCCTCTCACTAATTCCTTGATTTTGCACAGAACAAGTCTGTCACCTCTTCCTACATGGAAGCCTTTCAAGTATTTGAAAAGAACTATCACCTTTCTGTTTTCTTTTTCTCACAGCTTTATAAAAATATAAAAAAGAATGTATATACATTTTAATTAGACTATATAAAAAAGAATGAAAGAGGCACACTAAAATAGAATAGAGAGAATATGGATCTTTTTCTTTTCTGTGTTTTCCAAATGTTTCTAAGAGTTTGTGAAATTACTTAGGTAATGGGGAAAAACATATGAAAATGAAAAAGACAATATTATCTTTCCCCCTGGAAAAAAATATAAGTAGAAAGAGAAATGAATAGATTTGCTGAATTTTGGCAAAAGAAGAGATTGTATAATGCATATTTCTCCTTGTTTACATGATAAAACTGAGGCCAGAAGGGGTAAGGAGTAGACCACGGTTACTACCCTAGATGTGCAATCATAGTCTTAAAAATAAGCTTTTGATTCCCAGACTAGCATTCATTTTGTTACACTAAGTCATGTAGATTACCTTAAAGTCATAGTATTACTGTTGTTTCAGTTTCCTTAGTTCAACTTGTTGATATTCATTAGATTGTTTCTCTGGGTTTATTCTTTAGTAATAGAAATTAAAGAAACAGAATTTGGAGAGATTCTGAAAAATTCTCATTTTCCCATGTGTCTCCTTTGCTTTTGGGCACAACTGTAGAGATGTCTAATGGTTTTCACATTTGTGTTTTCTGGAAGAGCCATTAGTAAAAAACATCAACCCAGAAATGTCAAAATGTCTGCTATGAGTTTGCTAATAGAAGGATAACATTAAAGACTTTATAAAGATAGAAGATAGCAGTTAGTAAAACCTCTAATGTTTCTATGTTTGAGCTACAGAGATGTCCATTTTCATGCCCCTTGTCAAGAATGTCAAGTAATAGCCAAAGCATTGATCCAGCTCCCATTTGTTCTGACTCATCAACTAACCAAGTGTTTGAGGCTCACATGTCTATCCTGAGAAGACAGATAAATACAGAAATTAAACAGCCTGGATATAGAGTGTCTGCCTGGGGGTAAACCTAGGTAACATGTTCTTTTCTGGTTCTACACTACGTGACTTTCCCATCAGCGTTGAGCTCCAGTGGCCCATAGTGATAACCTGCTCGATGACACTCCTTTTTTTCCTTACTTCCCTTCCAGTGCTTCCTGGAATCACTTCCCAGGAAGCTTTTGGCACTCACAATTTTGTTTTAGGGTCTGCTTCTGGGAAAGCCCAATCTATCACAACCCCTTCTTCATATATGCACACACCTGAATACACACACCTAGGGCCAGGAGGTGTGTTATCATGTACATCAGTTAGAAGTAATCCAGGTGCCATTTGGGAAATAAAGGTCCCATCTATTCTTGAGCATGACTGAACAGGACCCTGTCTTGAGTCAAGGTCCATTGGAATTTAACTGGAGGCAAATGATTCATGGAAAGAGTTAAGTCCATTCATCTTGATGGCACATTCTTGGTTATTCCATCACCTCCTTCACAAGTGTGTTCTCCTCTACACTTCACTATAAAATATCTTATTTACCAACTTGGATGGAAGACAAATGTAGCTTATCAAAATTGTCATTATAGCAGCCTCAGTGGAACTCACAGGGACAAACATAGAAACAAGCCTTGTTTTATTAGATAGTGACACATTACCTTCCTCTTTCTTCTCAGGGTGTGTTACTTTATAGGCCATTTCTCCAAAGTTTCCCATTAAACACCTGAATTTAGAAGATAAGTGAGCTGACTTACTATTAAAAGTCACTTTACTAAATCAGTCCACAGAACATTACTAAAAATGTCTGAGCCTTCCAGATAAGGAAGATAAATTAACCTATGAAAACACCAACATGTGCTGCCTTTGCTGCCTCCCACAGTGCTTTGGAATTTATTCCCTTGAGGGGAGAATCTAAGAAACAGTATACAATTTCACTAAAGTATTGACTAACAACTTACAAAATGATATAACGATGATCCGGAAGACTCTTATCCATGGGTGTTATTCCAAATCTTCAGCATCTATGGTGGGACACTGTATAATCAGCTCAGCAGCAGGAAGCCTGGGGAGATCCAAAGGGTACTGGGAATGGGCTTGGGGAAACCACAGTAGTTGTGGGGCCTCGGAGAAATGGCTTTTTAACAGCCTGTTGCTGTTCAAAAAGTTTAAATATTTAATGACTAGCTTGATTGTTCTTGTGGGTACCAACTGATTATCATGCCATGAGCAAGGCTGGGGTGACTAGCCTCCAGCAGGTGCTCACCACTCTGCTTCTGGTTGCTGCCACAGAATGAGAGCTGGAAAGTGTCAAAGACTGACAGTTTTCTGGTAACAAAAGCCAGTTCCTTTGCCTCAAGGGAAGCTGCAGAGCTTCCATGGACTCAGGCTGAGGCTCGGGTTTCTGTAACTGTACACTTATTAGCCCCACCCTTCCCCATCCCCTCCTTGCTTCCCACGCTCACTAGTACCTCCTGGAAGCACACGAATCCTGACCTCAGGGTTTGACTCTTAGAGACCTGACCTAAGAAACTCTCTAAGCTGCAGTTATTATTTAGCTCTGAATATTATGCATTCCATTTTTTTCCTTCTTGATCTCTTATGAAGTTTCACTAGTCACTCCACACTGGTCCTTGCTGATTGATATTATCGTAATGTTTATTTTTTATACAGAGCTTCTGTTCCGATCCCAGAAGACATTGTGTCTCCAAGTCTCAGAGTCCAGTTTTGAAAAAAATCACCAAGTCTGTGTCTATTGATTTAGCTATTTCTTCTCTGAATTGGTGGTGCCAAATTCCATGCAAATGTGGAACTGCCAGAAGCATGATTTCCTTCAGACCAAATGGTTTCCCTCTAGTGCCCTTAGCTGATGTCTGAACATCTTTCATAGTTGTGGTAGTACTACCACTAATAATAAGAAGCTATCATTCACCAAGCTCTTACTAGATGTGGGTCTCTAGCAGGAATGTTTTATGCATTTTATCATTTAAGTCTCAGAGAAACACTTTAAAATGAGCATCACCAACTCCAATGAACTTTGGGGGAAACTCAAGCAGCAAGCATTAAGGCATTTTTCAAATGTTACTCTTCTACCATATTGAAGAACCAGGCTATGGGTTCCCAACTATTTAGTACCAAAAACTGCCTCTGATCCCACTGCTGATTTTGTCTCCCCAGAGGGAAGAGTGGGACTGAGCTTCCCGCCACAGATGGGACAATGATGGAGCCCAGGTTATTTTCTTCAATAGCTGAAAGCCCCTTGGACTCAGCTGATCCCTGCATCTTGCTTCCTATTATCAAGACTTTTGTGAGAGTAACCTGGGCACGGGCTGTCCATTTTCTGCCCGGCTGTGGTCCTGCTCAGATACCCACAGTCACCCAATTACATTGTTCCTTTATGTAGTCCCAATAGCCAGTTGTTTCATTATTCTTTTCTGAGATTCTCAAAAAGAATGCTCACACAAATGCACTTCTGGGCAATGTAAAATTTACTGAAACAAGCATCTTAACAATTTATATAGGAAACAATTAATAGGTGTAGGGGTCCTCTCCCTCTTTGCACTCCCCCCACACTCATTGCTCAGCTAGTCAACTCTCTTCTCTCACAACATTATTAAAATTCTCTCTCTTATGTGGTTGTGGAAGTCAATCTGAAGCTTACTTCCATACTACAGCCACATATCAAAGGCTTTTTTTTTTTTTTCAGAAGAGCCAGCCTTCTCCCACAAATTAATTTCTTGCATCTGTTGCTAAGAAGATAAATATTTCTTTCCTATGTTACTTGCATAAAGTTAAGGACAGCTATCTAAATTGGGTAATGGAGCACCATTTACACCATCTTCCTGACCCCCAGAAAATGCAGATGAGGGAGATGAATGGTTTCTTGAAGCCAAGAGAAGGCCCATCATCTCTTGAGGTACCCTATATATTAAGCAAAATAAAGAAAGATCAAAATAGAGTTCAAAAACTGTAGTCAATCAGAGGTGTTTATACTGAAAAAAATCCTCAACAAATTTAACATGTACACGCAAATGTATTATAATGCTATTCACAGGACAGTCCTAGGATTTAATTTTAGTTAAAAAAAAAAGTTTATTATGTACTACAAGTTTTGGTAGTGGTCCGATCATGAATTTCTGGTCAAAAACTGTATGATGAATGTTTTTTATTGGCACCAGGGTATCTCTTTGAGTGTAAGTCTGAACTCATTTTAGAAAATGTCCAGTTCTAAATTTAAGACCCTCCATGAATGTGAATGCTTGACTAAATGGACCTCTCTCTCCCTTACCTAACTCACTGTAATATGCCTTGGATAAGTATCAGCCCAAACAGCGAGACCTATTCCTATTTGAGTAAAAGCATCCCTTACTTATATACAAACTAATGTATGGGATCATAAACACAAAGACAAAACATTAAGGGAAAACTGTACAACCTGGATAAATATATAGGGAGACATATTTAAACAGACCAGTTGTTTTCAGAACTGTCCCTAAACAATGAATCAGTCTGTCCAATTATTAATTTTATTCAGTTGTGTAAACAAGTAACTCCTGACAATAGGTACACTGTCTTGCTGTGTATACTACATGTATTTGAAGAATCACATCCATTTCAAATTAAGGAAGCACTCTACATCATATCATCCGAATTGTATGATATTTTCTGATGGATGAGTTTCCATAAAATATTGAGTTACTTGACATGAAAGTGTCATAGAAAAATAAAACAACTGCAACTCTAGGTCACCTTAAATGTAGTTCCTCTTAAAAGGAAATTAGAGTACTCTCAAGCTTCTAGTTTCCACTGGAAACAGTGGGTAACAGCAATGCCTTGTCAATGAGAAATTTAAGAGAAAGTGCCATCCCTTTATTCACTATAGTCTTGGAATGGTAACTTTCTTAGGTGAATAGGTATCATCTAACTGTGGAATATGGTAGAGAGACTCTGAAGATAATGGGTACCAATTCCTTCCTGCTCAAGCTGCACCTCACACCAAGAAGTGGGACCTAATTCCCCTTCCCTCAAAACTGAGCTGGCCTTAGCAACTTGCTTGACCAATAAAATGTTGTAAAGTGACACTGTGAACTTCTGAGGCTCGATCTTTTGAAGATTTTACCTGGGCCTCTTGGATGCTCCCTCTTTGAACTTAGCTTCCATGTTGTGAAAAGCCCAAACTACACAGAGGGACCACTTGTTGGTGCTCCAACCTACAGTCCCAGATGAGTTCCCAGTCAACAACCAGCCATATGAGCAAATGCCGGCCATATGAGCAAGCCATCTTGGGCATCAGGCCCAGCCAAACCTTCAGATAACTGTATTGTGATGTGCCATTTAACCACAACTGGATGAAAGACCCAAAGTGAGAACCACCCAATTGAGCCAAGTCAACCCACAGAATCATAAAACATACTAATATGTGGTCAGGTTACATTGTAGTTTTAAGCCACTAAGTTACAATGTGGTTTGTTGCATAGCAGTAAGAAGGGAAGAGGAAAGAGGAAGAAAGCAAAAAAGAAGTTTCTGGA
The DNA here is from genome assembly GCF_009762305.2 of Zalophus californianus. Lineage (NCBI taxonomy): Eukaryota > Metazoa > Chordata > Mammalia > Carnivora > Otariidae > Zalophus > Zalophus californianus. Next base: position 101,821,804 of record NC_045602.1, on the reverse strand, counting down.
AGGTCTATCAAATTACACATAGGAGACCTACATTTCTCCTACAAAATATGTATATCAAGAGAGAGGATCTAACCAAAGGATGTGTGTTTTGAAAAAATTTCCCAGAGCCAATGACTTTCTGACATAACCCAATTAATATGGGACAGAGTTGCTGCTTGCACACAATAAATATTTAAATATTGACACTTTCTTTAAATGAAGAAATAGTGCGATCAATCTGCTAAATTTTTTAAAGATATATTTATTTGAGAGTGTGTGCATGTGTGAGTAGGGGGAAGGGCAGAAGGAGAGACTCTTCAGGCAGACTCCCCGCTGAGTGTGGAGACCACTTTGGGGCTAGATCTCACGACCCTGAGATCATCCCCTGAGCCAAAATCAAGAGTTGGAAGCTTAACTGACTGAGCCACCCAGGTGCCTTCAATCTGCTATTTTTATAAATAAAAGACTATAAGAGATGGTAAGTGATTCTATGAGGATAGGAATTATTCAATTGGTATAGAATCAAAGTGATTTTTGAGTCATTTAAAGCTAATCTTTAGTTTATCCCCATATATTACCTCTTGATATAAACTCTAAATTTGAGAGTTTAAGCCTTCAAGTGCTCACCTGAACCCTTGAATCTTTTCATTGCCATGCTTTTCATTTGAATAATTCCATTTTGAAGTATTTAGAAGAGTAACATTTAAAAAGAAAAATGAATTGTTACTGCATTCCTTTATATAGTTTATAATAGGTGATATATCTTTATTTACTTAAATTGTGCTAATATTCTTGGTTTAGATTAACAGGGGTTGGCAAACTTTTTCTGGAAAGGACCAGAGAGAATATTTTATGGTTACATAAGGCCTCTGTTGTATGGTCTTCCTTTTTTTTAATTTATTTTTTATTTTTTTGCAAGCCTTTAGAAATGTAAAAATCATTGTTAGCTCTGGGGTATACAAAAGGAGGTCACGGATGTACTTGGATCATGTGCTCTATATTGCCACCCCCAGATTTAGAAAAAGAGTTTATATACAGAATATACAATAGCATGAGCAATTTATAGTGTTACATGAATAAAAAGAAATACTGTTGGTCGAGTATTATTTTGACAATGCTGGATTAAATAAAGTTAAACAAGTTTCCTTATTGCAGGACTTTTTAGAGTCTTTAATACGTGAATATGTACTGCAAATCACCAAGAGATGGATATAGTGTTCAACATTTCCTAAACACATGGTTAACTTTAGAAATATCATTTGTAATATCATCTTAAGGGAATAGTGTTTTCCATAAAATTCTCCTGGAAACATACATTTAAGCTAATGGAATAAAAAAAGAAAAAAAGCTGAGTTCTAAGGAAATTATTGAGGGGTACATATGAACTAGTGAGAAAGCTGAAATACCAACTTCCTTTTAGTTCAGCAAACAGGGGTGTTCTGGTTACTGAGGAACTGGCTGGAGTTGGTTGCATGTTGATATTTAGTTCCTGAAATCATTCTGGATCAAGTGCCTGTTGTACATCACTGTAAAGCCTACATTTTCACAGGAAAGCCTTCTAAAAGATGTCTGCCAATTTCTTATGGATGGCGGGCAGATGTTTAGGTCAGTCCAAGATAGCAGCATCCACACTCAAGAATGAACTGCCTGCTCAGAAAATTACCTTTCTGACCGGGAAGTTCTAAGAACAAAGTCGTAATTTTCCTTTCTTTTTTTTTTTTTTTAATGTGTCTGACAGCTCCAAAATAGAAACTAAAAAGAATGTTATTTTCCCCCTGATGTGATAAAAGACTTGACAAAAGAGGAATTAAAATGACTGGCTCAGATGTGAAATTTTGGTGACCTCTATTTTGTTGCCCATGGGATTTTTTAACCCCCAATTTAACTAATATTTTACTCTATGAACAAAACTTTCATTTCTTGGTAGCTCTTCATTTTGTCCCTTAAGTTTCAGGTTAGTGTCATAGAAAGAATGTAGGTTCATGTTGAAACTCCGTTATGCATTAATTATGTGACTTTAGGAAAGTCATTTAACTTCACTGGACTTCAGGTAGTTATTTGTGACATTTTTGGAAAGATAAAAATTACACAAAAATTAAATGGCACAGCATATGTAGAGTTTTTATCAGGTCATATGCATGGTAGATGATTAAAATTATTTATTTTCTCTGCTTTCTTTTTTTCCTTTCCTGTTGCCAAGTTAACTCTCAGTTCTGGGCCTACACAACACAACATACTTTGAGTAATACAAAAAACTGGCACTCTGGGTGTGAGCCCACGATCTGAGGTGATAAGAGGCAGCTGTGGCTCTGGAGGGTCAGCTTTCTACATTCACAAGGATGTACCAGAGCTTTGGAAGAAGATCCAGAGATTAGTGATCCCCGAAGGGTGAGAGGCTGAGTTTCAGAACAGCAAGTAGTAGGGAGATTGGTTTCTGCCAAGCAACTTTCTCATGGACGTGACTATTTTTGTGAGCTGTGCAGCATCTTAAAGCCTTTTTACAATCTAAAAACCTTCCCTACCTTTTCTTGTCACTCAGGTATGCCTGCCAATTTCCATGATAGGAAGGCAGCAGAACATATACAGTTAAGATACTCTCCTATGCTTGTTTTAGCAGTTCTGTGGTGCATGTTTTGAATTTATATTTTTTTATATCTCTAACTTGATAAAAGCTCACCCAAGAAATGCAAAGTGCCCAAATAGCTGTCAACGTGCTTCCAAGAATATAATTTCTCTATAGTTAACTGATTTTCAGTCGCCATTGCTGAGCAAAAGTTGACCAGAATCAATTCCAGAAAAAGATACAGAACCTAAGCAATTCAATTGTTGTTGGGGGAAAAATATTTCAAAGAACTACCTTCCCAAAAAAGCATCCAAGCAAAGCTGGTTTCCCAGGCGATTTTGACTAAATCTTTAAAGAATAGATCACTCTAATGTTTATTATTTTAAATTTGTCTAAAACACAGAAAAAAAAAAAAAACCCGAACCTTCAAACTTCTTTTTTCTTTGAAAATACTATAGCATTGCTACACAAACCTGACAAAGTTAGTACAATAAAAGAAAACTCCAGATTAATCACATAATGAGAAGCAATATAAGAAGCCGAACAAAATAGTATAAAGCAAAATGCAACAGTATGTTTAAAAAATAAAAGACATAATATCCAGTTGACATTAAATACAAAAACGTTAGAAGGTATTAATATCAAACCAAAAATGAACATTCACCATCATATATATTATAAAGGTTTTTAATGAGTCAAAATCCACTCTTGATTTTAAAATAAAAACACTATAAAGTAGGAATAAAATAATGCTCTAAAATATAAATGATCATAACCCAAAGTCAACACTAGGTTTATTAGGGAAACACTATGAAGCATCTTCACTAATGTTAGAAAGAAAATAAGGATGCTACTGTCACCATTATCAATTAATGTTGCTCGAGAAATTTCAACCAATACAATTAAACAAAGTAAAGACAAAATTATAGTGAAGAAACAAGAAATGAGATGACTGTGTGCAGATGTTAATATGGAAAATTACAAAGAATCTAATTAAAAACTGCCACAAACAGTTTGAGAAATCAAAAATTATCTGGGCACAGAATTAATACACAGAAATCAATAGCATTCATGCACTCAAATAATTAGAAGATACAATGGAATAAGAGACAACATGCAGAGTGACAACCAAAAATATATATCAATAATTTAATGAAAATATACACAATCTATAAGGAAAAATTTTGCAACACTAATGAGAAACAGAAAAGGAGATTAAAACATGGAAAGAAATCCTATGTTCTTAGCATCCTATGATTTTTTTAAAGATTTTTATTTATTATTTATTTATTTATTTATTTATTTATTTATTTATTTATTTATTTATTTGACAGAGAGACAGACAGCGAGAGAGGGAACACAAGCAGGGGTAGTGGGAGAGGGAGAAGCAGGCTTCCCACTGAGTAGGGAGCCTGATGTGGGGCTTGATCCCAGGACTCTGGGATCATGACCTGAGCTGAAGGCAGCTGCTTAGCCAAATGAGCCACCCAGGCACCCCAGCATCCTATGATATTAACCACTTGGGGCTGGCTATAAATTGAAGGTGATCCAGGGGAAAAGCCAAGTAGTATTCTATTTGGAACTAGGTAAACTCACTCTAAACTCCATATGGAAAAATAACCAAGCAAAAATAACCTTGGATATTTGGAAACATTACATCTTGGAAGTTAAGGAGAGAGGACTAGAGCTAGCAAATGTTGAAGCATATTATATAGCCACAGTGATTTCAGGAGTGTGGGACCTACACAGGAATAAGACATGAATTCTTGAAGTCCAGAATATCTATATACACATAGCAATTGAATATGCAATAAAGATAACATTTCAATTCCAGGAGCAGGGAAAGGAAGCTTATTCAACAAATATATTGGAAGAGCTTAATAGCCTTCTGGGAAAAAAAAAAGTTTTTATACCTTAAACTCCATACCTTAACTTTAAAAGTAAAACAAGTTTTGGGGCACCTGGGGCACCTGGGTGGCTCAGTTGGTTGAGTGCTAGACTCTTGATTTCAGCTCAGGTCATGATGTCAGAGTCGTTAGATGGAACCCCCCCTCCCCCGTAGTGAGCTCCTTGCTCAGCAGGGAGCCTACTTAAGATTCTTTCTCTGCCTCTTCTTCTGCCCTCCCCCTCACTCTCTCTCTCTCTCTCTCTCTCTTTCTCAAATAAATAAATAAATAAAACAAACTTTTAAAATAAAACAAATTTCAGATTGATTTATAAAGCATTTATTATAGAAATAAAACAAAGTTACTGAAAGAAAACATAAATTAAAATGTAATTTTGAGGTGGACAGGACTCTTTCGTGTGATAAAATATGCAGACAGCTTAAAAAGAAAGGTAATTAAAAGGGGAACCCTCCTACACTGTTGGTGGGAATGCAAGCTGGTGCAACCACTCTGGAAAACAGTATGGAGGTTCCTCAAACAGTTGAAATTAGAGCTACCATTCGATCCAGCAATTGCACTACTGGGTATTTACCCCAAAGATACAAATCTTTTTCCGAAGGGGTACGTGCACCCCAATGTTTATAGCAGCAATGTCCACAATAGCCAAACTGTGGAAAGAGCCAAGATGTCCATCGACAGATGAATGGATAAAGAAGATGTGGTATATATACACAATGGAATATTATGCAGCCATCAAAAGGAATGAGATCTTGCCATTTGCAATGACGTGGATGGAACTGGAGGGTGTTATGCTGAGTGAAATAAGTCAATCAGAGAAAGACATATATCATATGACCTCACTGATATGAGGAAATCTTAATCTCAGGAACAAACAGTGTTACTGGAGGTTGGGGGTGGGAGGGATGGGGTGGCTGGGTGATAGACATTGGGGAGGGTATGTGCTACGGTGAGCACTGTGAATTGTGCAAGACTGTTGAATCACAGATCTGTACTTCTGAAACAAATAACGCAACATATTTTAAGAAAAAAGAAAAAGAAGAAGATAGCAGGAGAGGAAGAATGAAGGGGAATAAGTCAGAGGGGGAGACGAACCAGGAGAGATGATGGACTCTGAAAAACAAACTGAGGGTTCTAGAGGGGAGGAGGGTAGGGGGATGGGTTAGCCTGGTGATGGGTATTAAAGAGGGCACATTCTGCATGGAGCACTGGGTGTTATGAACAAACAATGAATCATGGAACACTACACCAAAACAAATGATGTAATATATGGTGATTAACATAACAATAAAAAATTAAAAAAAAAGAAAGGTAATTAAACTGCATTATTTTTTTTTCTTTAACTGCATCCAAAAGCTCTATATACAAAGTCAAAAGTCAAACAACAAATCTGTAAAAAAATATTTGTGGCTCATATCACAGAAAACTAATTCCCTTAATATACAAAAAGTTTCTACAAATCAACTTAAGCAATAAGACCCACAACCCAATAGAAAAAGTGAACAAAGGATAAGACATAGAGTTCATTTAAAAAGTTTGAAATGTAGTAAAAAATGTTCACTTCACTTCCTATGGAAAAGCTGCATATTAAACTTTGACATGAAAATGAACAGATTAGAAGAGATCATAAAGTTTGAAAACACATTATGGGTATCATTGTGAAGAAAGTGTCTTTCATTACCAGTAAAAGCACAAATTGGAACAACCTCTATAAACAGCTACTTAAAATATATATCAGTATTAAAAATGCATATACCTTTTGAAGTAACAATTCACCTTCTAGGAATATATTCTGTAGATACACAGATGCCAACTGATAGATATCCAACTATATTCCTTGGAGCAGTGCTTGTAGTTGCAAAATATTATAAATGACCTACAGGTCTATTAACAAAGGACAGGTAAATAAATTGTGGGCTGCCATGAAACAAAATACTAATCATTAAGAAACAAAACTAGCAGATCTATTTGAGCTACTATGGAAAGATAAGCTTTAACAATATCAAAATGCAGAACTGCATGTACAATATGTACTATTTGTGTGATTACAGAAAAATAAAAAAGATTAACCGAGAAGGATACACCATTGACTGGTAGTTGTTATTGCCTCCAAGGAGGGCAACCTGAAGATCCAGAACAAAGAAGGAAGGTGACCGACAACTTTGATCCTTTCACCCACCCTTATTTTTTTTCCTTTTCTTTAAATTTTTTTATTGTTATGTTAATCACCATACATCGCATCATTAGTTTTTGATGTAGAGTTCCATGATTCATTGTTTGTGTATAACACCCAGTGCTTCATGCAGAACATGCCCTCTTTAATACCCATCACCACGCTAAAATATCCCCCAACCCCTCCCCTCTAGAACCCTCAGCCTGTTTTTCAGAGTCCATCGTCTCTCATGGTTCGTCTCCCCCTCCAATTTCCCCCCTTCATTCTTCCCCTCCTGCTATCTTCTTCTTTATTTTTCTTAACATATATTGCATTATTTTTTCAGAGTACAGATCTGTGATTCAACAGTCTTGCACAATTCAAAGCACTCACCATAGTACATACCCTCCCCAATGTCTATCACCCAGCCACCCCATCCCTCCTACCCCACCCCCACTCCAGCATCCCTCAGTTTATTTCCTGAGATTAAGAATTCCTCATATCAGTGAGGTCATATGATACATGTCTTTCCCTGACTGACTTCTTTCACTCAGCATAACACCCTCCAGTTCCAACCACGTCGTTGCAAATGGCAAGATCTCATTCCTTTTGATGGCTGCATAATATTCCATTGTGTATATATACCACTTCTTCATTATCCATTCATCTGTCGATGGACATCTTGGCTCTTTCCACAGTTTGGCTATTGTGGGCATTGCTGCTATAAACATTGGGGTGCACGTACCCCTTCGGATCCCTACATTTGTATCTTTGGGGTAAATACCCAGTAGTGCAATTGCTGGATCGTATGGTAGCTCTATTTTCAACTTTTTGAGGAACCTCCATACTGTTTTCCAGAGTGGTTGCACCAGCTTGCATTCCCACCAACAGTGTAGGAGGGTTCCCCTTTCTCCACATCCCCGGCAACATTCGTCGTTTCCTGAATTGTTCATTTTAGCCATTCTGACTGGTATGAGGTGGTATCTCATTGAAATTTTGATTTCCCTGATGCCGAGCAATGTTGAGCACTTTTTCATGTGTCTGTTGGCCATTTGGATGTCTTCTTTGGAAAAATGTCTGTTCATTTCTTCTGCCCATTTCGTGAATGGATTATTTGTTCTTTCGGTGTTGAGTTTGCTAAGTTCTTTATAGATTTTGGATACTAGCCCTTTATCTGATATGTCAATTGCAAATATCTTCTACCATTCAGTGAGTTGTCCTTTAATTTGTTGACTGTTTCTTTTGCTGTGAAAAGCTTTTTATCTTGATAAAATGGCAATAGTTCATTTTTGCCCTTGCTTCCTTTGCCTTTGGCGATGTTTCTAGGAAAAAGTTGCTGCGGCTGAGGTCGAAGAGTTTGCTACCTGTGTTCTCCTTTAGGATTTTGATGGACTCCTGTCTCACATTTAGGTCTTTCAACCATTTGGAGTCTATTTTTGTGTGTGGTGTAAGGAAATGGTCCAGTTTCATTCTTCTGCATGTGGCTGTCCAATTTTCCCAGAGCATTTGTTGGAGAGACTGTCTTTTTTCCATTGGACATTCTTTCCTGCTTTGTCAAAGATGAGTTGACAATAGAGTTGAAGGTCCATTTCTGGGCTCTCTATTCTGTTCCACTGATCTATGTGTCTGTTTTTGTGCCAGTACCATACTGTCTTGATGATGACAGCTTTGTAATAGAGCTGGAAGTCCAGAATTGTGATGCCGCCAGCTTTCCTTTTCTTTTTCAACATTCCTCTGGCTATTCGGGGTCTCTTCTGGTTCCATACAAATTTTAGGATTATTTGTTCCATTTCTTTGAAAAAAGTGGATGGTATTTTGATGGGGATTGCATTGAACGTGTGGATTGCTCTAGGTAGCATTGACATCTTCACAATATTTTTCTTCTAATCCATGAGCATGGAACGTTTTTCCATTTCATTGTGTCTTCCTCAATTTCCTTTATGAGTATTTAATTGTTTTCTAAGTACAGATCCTTTGCCTCTTTGGTTTAGATTTATTCCTATTTTGGGTGCATTTGTAAATGGAATCGACTCCTTAATATCTCTCTCTTCTGTCTTGCTGTTGGTGTATAGGAATGCCACTGATTTCTGTGCATTGATTTTATATCCTGCCACTTGACTGAATTCCTGTATGAGCTCTAGCAGTTTTGGGGTGGAGTCTTCTGGGTTTTCCACATAAAGTATCATATCATCTGCAACAGTGAGAGTTTGACTTCTTCTTTGCCGATTTGGATGCCGTTGATTTCTTTTTGTTGTCTGATTGCTGTGGCTAGGACTTCTAACACTATGTTGAATAGCAGTGGTGATAGTGGACATCCCTGCCGCATTCCTAACCTCGGGGAAAGCTCTCAGTTTTTCCCGATTGAGAATGATATTCGCTGTAGGTTTTTCATAGATGGCTTTTTTGATATTGAGGTATGCATCCTCTATCCCTATAGTCTGAAGAGTTATGATCAAGAAAGGATGCTGTACTTTGTCAAATGCTTTTTCTGCATCTATTGAGAGGATCATATGATTCTTTTCTTTCTTTTGTTAATATATTTTATCTCGCTGATTGATTTGCAGATGTTGAATCAACCTTGCAGCCCAGGGATAAATCCCACTTGGTCGTGGTGAATAATCCTTTTAATGTACTGTTGGATCCTATTGGCTAGTATTTTGGTGAGAATTTTTGCATCCATGTTCATCAAGGATATTGGCCTGTAATTCTCCTTTTTGATGGGGTCTTTGTCTGGTTTTGGGATCAAGGTAATGGTGGCCTCATAAAACGAGTTTGGAAGTTTTCCTTCCATTTCTATTTTTTGGAACACGTTCAGAAGAATAGGTATTAATTCTTCTTGAAATGTTTGGTAGAATTCCCCTGGGAAGCCATCTGGCCCTGGGCTTTTGTTTTTTGGGAGATTTCTGATGACTGCTTCAATTTCCTTAGTGGTTATGGGTCTGTTCAGGTTTTCTATTTCTTCCTGGTTCCGTTTTTGTAGATGATACATCTCTAGGAATGCATCCATTTCTTCCAGGTTATCTAATTTGCTGGCATAGAGTTGCTCATAATATGTTCTTATAATTGTTTGTCTTTCTTTGGTGTTTGTTGTGATCTCTCCTCTTTCATTCATGATTTTATTTATTTGGCTCCTTTCTCTTTTCTTTTTGATCAGTCTGGCCAGGGGTTTATCAATCTTGTTAATTCTTTCAAAGAACCAGCTTCTAGTTTTGTTGATCTGTTCTACTGTTCTTTTGGTTTCTATTTCATTGATTTCTTCTCTGATCTTTATTATTTCTCTTCTCCTGCTGGGTTTAGGGTTTCTTTGCTGTTCTTTCTCCAGCTCCTTTAGGTGTAGGGTTAGGTAGTGTATTTGAGACCTTTCTTGTTTCTTGAGAAAGGCTTGTATTGCTATATACTTTCCTCTTAGGACTGCCTTTGCTGCATCCCAAAGATTTTGAACAGTTGTGTTTTCATTTTCATTGGTTTCCATGAATTTTTTTAATTCTTCTTTAATTTCCTGGTTGACCCATTCATTCTTTAGTAGGATGCTCTTTAGCCTCCATGTATTTGAGTTCTTTCCGACTTTCCTCTTGTGGTTGAGTTCTAGTTTCAAAGCATTGTGGTCTGAAAATATGTAGGGAATGATCCCAATCTTTTGGTACCGATTGAGACCTGATTTGTGACCTAGGATGTGATCAATTCTGTAGAATGTTCCATGGGCACTAGATAAGAATGTGTATTCCCTTGCTTAGGGATGGAATGTTCTGAATATTTCTGTGAAGTCCATTTGTCCCAGTGTGTCATTTAAAGTCTTTATTTCCTTGTTGATCTTTTGCTTAGATGATCTGTCCATTTCAGTCAGGGGGGTGTTAAAGTCCCCGACTATTATTGTATTGTTGTCGATGTGTTTCTTTGCTTTTTTTATTAATTGCCTTATATAATTGGGTGCTCCCATGTTAGGGGCATAGATATTTACTATTGTTAGATCTCCTTGTTGGATAGACCCTTTAAGTAGGATATAATGTCCTTCCTCATCTCTTATGACAGTCTTTGGTTTAAAATCTAATTTGTCTGATTTAAGGATTGCCACCGCAGCTTTCTTGTAGTGTCCATTAGCATGGTAAATGGTTTTCCACCCCCTCACTTTCAATCTGGGGGTGTCTTTGGGTCTAAAATGAGTCTCTTGCAGACAGCATATCGATGGGTCTTGTTTTTTAATCCGATCTGATAGCCTGTGTCTTTTGATTGGGGCATTTAGCCCTTTTACATTCAGGGTAACTATTGAAAGATATGAATTTTCCCATTGTATTGCCTGTGAGGTGACTGTTACCATATATTGTCTGTGTTCCTTTCTGCTCTATGCTACTTTTAGGCTCTCTCTTTGCTTAGAGGACCCCTTTCAATATTTCTTGTAGGGCTGGTTTTGTGTTTGCAAATTCCTTTAGTTTTTGTTTGTCCTGGAAGCTTTTTATCTCTCCTTCTATTTTCAATGACAGTCTAGCTGGAAATAGTATTCTTGGCTGCATATTTTTCTCATTTAGTGCTCTGAAGATATCATGCCAGTCCTTTCTGGCCTGCCAGGTCTCTGTTGATAGGTCTGTTGCCAATCTAATGTTTTTACCATTATAGGTTACATATCTCTTCTCCTGAGCTGGTTCAGGATTTTCTCTTTGTCTCTGAGACTCATAAGTTTTACTATTAGATGTTGTGGTGTTCACCTATTTTTATTGATTTTGAGAGGGGTTCTCTGTGCCTCCTGGATTTTGATACCTGTTTCCTTCCCCACATTAGGGAAGTTCTCTAATTTGCTCCAATATACCTTCTACCCCTCTCTCTCTTTCTTTTTCTTCTGGGATCCCAATTATTCTAATGTTGTTTTGTCTTATGGTATCGCTTGTCTCTCGAATTCTGCCTTCGTGATCAGTAGTTGTTTATCTCTCTTTTTCTCAGCTTCTTTATGTTCCATCATTTGGTCTTCTATATCGCTGATTCTCTCTTCTGCCTCATTTATCCTAGCAGTTAGTGCCCCCATTTTTGTTAGCACCTCATTAATAGCCTTTCTGATTTCGACTTGGTTAGATTTTAATTCTTTTATTTGTCCAGAAAGTGTTTCTCTGATAACTTCAACGCTTTTTTCAAGCCCAGCTCATATCTTTCAAATCATGATTCTGAACTCTAGGTCCGACATCGTACTAATGTCCGTATGGAGTAGGTCCCTGGCAGACGGTACTACCTCTTGTTTTTGTGTTGAGGTGATGTTTTTCGTCTTGTCATTTTGTCCAGAGGAGAATAGATGAATGAGAGAACAAAATTTTAACAGGGTAACAACGTCTCCAGAAAATATAATCTGAACAAATCAGAAAAGATGTGAATCCAGGGTAAAAGAAAGGTAAAGAAAGAAAAAAGAATGAGGAAAAAAAGAGAAAAAAAGATAAAAAAAAGGAAACACAGAACAAAACAAAAAAAACAGAATATGATCAAGTATGATCACGCTGGTGCATAGATCAGTGCCACACACTAGATTTTGGGTGTATTTTGGTCTGTTAGAAGAAAGTGCCTCCCAAAATTTTAAGGAAAGGAAGACTTATATATGTACAAAATAAGGTTTGATACGATGAAGGGATGGAATATGACTGTATAGATGACAATTATAAAAAATTTTATAAAAGGATTTGATAAGAAGTTGTTTGAAAAAAGAAAGAAGAGGATTTAAAAAAAAAAGTGAGAGAATGTGATCAGGCAGGAGACTAGAACAAAACCATATTTTAGAGATTTAGGGTATATTTCAATCTGTTAGAAGAAAGTGTATCTCAAAATTTTAAAGAGAGAACAACTTATATATATATGAAAAATAAGGGTAACTACTATAAAGGGATAGAATATGACTCTAAAAATGAAAAATAAAAGTTTTTTTTTAAAGGGATTGATAAGATGTTGGTTGAAAAAGGGAAATGAAAATTCAAAAAAAAAAAAAAGACAGTTAAAAAAAATTAACTTTGGAAGACTAAAGAATCATGGTAAAAAAGCCATGATTCTATGTGCAGTATTCCCCTAGCGCTGGAGTTCTGCCATTCTCATTGATCAGTAAACTTGGTCTTGGCTGGCTATTCTTGCTGATTTTCTGGGGGAGGGGCCTGTTAGCCATGGTTCCCAAATGTCTTTGCTGGAGGTGGAATTGCCCCGCCCTTGTCGGTCTGGGCTAAGTAATATGTTTGGGTCTGCTCTCCAGCTCTTTTGTTCCCTGCAAGCTTTTGGTACAGCTTTGGAGGACAAGAGTGAAAATGGCAGCCTCCCAATCTCTGCCCCGGAGGAGCCGAGAACTCGGGGTCCCACTCCTCAGTGCACCCCCAGAGAAAAGCAATCACTCACGTCTCCCCGGTCTCTGGCCACACTCCATGCTCACCCGGCCTGTGACCTAGTGTTTCTATCTCTGGCACCCGACTCAGTGTGGAGTCTCCAAACCCAGCAGATCCCTGTGGTGTGCTCCCACACCACTCCTCCTAGGGGAGGATGGGGAGTCTCCCCGGATCTGCCGCTTGTTGGGTCCCTGCTGGAGGAGCAGTGGCCTGAGTGTCACCAATCACAGTTTATGGCAACCCCGAGCTGAGAGCCCACACCTCGGCTCCATCTCTGCAGCCAGCTTCCTCACTCTTATACCCAGGAGCTCTGCCCCACTCAGGCACCCCCGGTCTTTCTATGACCCCGAGGGTCCTGAGACCACACTGTCCCGCGAGGGTTCCACCCCGTGCTTAGCCACTGGAGCGACGTCCCTCAGCGGAACAGACTTCTTAAAAGTTCTGATTTTGTGCTCCATGGCTCTATTACTTGCCAGTAGCAGCCAACGGAGGCCTCCTCCCCCGCCGTCTATCCTCCCGAATATCACCTCGGATTCACTTCTCCGCATGTCCTACCTTCCAGAAAGTGGCCGCTTTTCTTTTCAGAGAGTTGTTGCTATTCTTTTCTTCGATTTCCTGTTGAGTTCGTAGGTGTTCAGAATGGCCTGATCCCTATCCAGCTGAATTCCTGAGGCCAGATGAAATCCAGGTCTCCTACTCCTCCGCCATTTTGCCCAACATCCCTTTCACCACTCTTATTCAACATGTCAATTTCCCTTAACCAGGACTAATAGGGACTTTGCTTTTCTGTTTTTTCCTCTTGTTTGGGGGTGACTTATGAAAAGAGGGAAGGTTCGGGGCAACTTTGTGCTTTCTTTCCATACCAGAAATTTCTATTCCTTTTTTGCCTTTTGAATTTTTAACCACATACACCTATCACCTATTAAAAATAAGGAGGAGTGAAGCTAGAATGTATTATGGTAAGCAAAATAAGTCAATTAGAGAAAGGCAAATACCATATGATTTCACTCATATGTGGAATTTAAGAAACAAAACAGATGAACTTAGGGGAATGGAAAAAAAATTAAAGAGGGAGGGAGGCAGACCATAAGAGACTCTTAACTATAGAGAACAAACTGAGGGTTGCTGGAGGGTTGCTGGGGTATAGGATAAATGGGTAATGTATATTAAGGAGGGCACTTGTTGTGATGAGCACTGGGTGTTATATATAAGTGATGAATCACTAAATTCTACTCCTGAAACCGATATTTCACTATATATTAACTAACTAGAATTTAAATAAAAATTTGAAAAAAAAATAAGTAGAAGTGATTAAAAAAAAGATTAGCAAAAGTCAAATGTTTAACTTTGGTTAATGAACCTGCCTAATTTTTGGTCACTGTTATGATCTAGCAAAGTCCTAGGGTCTCGGACTCACCATATGAGGCAGAGAAAGGGAAGGAGGGGATGGTCTGTGGAATCCATTCTTGTTTCCTCTTTAACAAGAGTGTTTTTTTTTTTTTTTCAGGTTTACCTACTAGTGTTTTGAGTGGAAGATTTCAATAAAGTGGATACTACTGCTAGTAAATATATAACTGTCCCTGGAGTTTATGGCACCAGGGAGGCACTTTGAGATAACTGGTTACCCTACATTTAAGGCTCCTGAGCCCCAAGTATAATTTTACCATTTCAAATTATTTCCATGGTTTGTAGTTGTTATGTGTTTATTATTTATACCTACATTTTTAGGATTTATTCATTTATTTATTTATGTGACAGAAAGAGACAGAGCGAGAGAGGGAACACAAGCAGGGGGAGTGAGAGAGGGAGAAGCAGGCTTCCAGCAGAGCAGGGAGCCCTACACGGGCCTGGATCCCAGGACCCTGGGATCATGACCTGAGCCGAAGGCAGACGCTTAACAACTGAGCCACCCAGGTGCCCATACACCTATTTTTGATGGTTTTTAGAGTTACTTGATGCTGAGCCCTTGATTGGGAGTGCACTTATTCTGCTTCTTGTCAGTTTATTCACTATTGTAATTTCTTTGAATGCCTTCTGGTGAACCTGGAAAGTTGCCTTTATAATGCCTAAATTTTGTTAGAAAATCCATGATCCAATGAGATATCCAATACAGCCATATATTGTAGTTTCCTGGCTCCATACTTTCTTGGTATTTGGCTTAGTTGTCTCAGAAAATAATTATGCATTTACTTTATATTTATATAAGACAACTAGCATTTTATGAATCACTATGTTCTGGGGAATAATGCCAACCAGACTTCTTAAGGCAATATGAAGATATAATTTGTAGTTTCAACCAAAGAGTGTGTATTATGAGGTAGGTTGCCAGTCAGAAAATAAGAGATGAATAAAAATTCACTCTGAATTTATACATTTTCTAATTGCTAGTTCATAATCCTCCAATAAGCATGAAGTCTGGAACCACACAGGGAAGCTGAGAGCAAAATGGGGTTTGTAGATATAGCTCTTCTGTTTCCTTATCAAATGCTGAAGGCCTTAGGTTTGGTGTTGTAGGTGAAGAACAAAGAATAGGCAGATGAAATGTCATTTCTTCTCCTTTCTAGTCTATGCTGCAGTTAGTTCGAGCATTTGCAATCTATGCATTGTAGACGGGAAGCATGTCAGAAGTAACGATACTCTCCATTAACTGAAAGGAAACAAACAAACAAAAAGCAAAACAAAACCAGAGCTGATAAATCTTGGATTTACTTCAAAGTCCTTGGTGCCAGGTTTTCAATTAACAGTATTTCTTTATTGCACTTCTTTCAGTAAACATCTTTTAGGTATTCACCTCACTAGGTAGGAACTGGGCCTATCAGGTACTGGGGACCAAATGATTCAATGCAATATGATCTTTGTCTTCTAGTCTAATGATGGACACAGACATGGAAATGGATCATAAGGGAAGTCCTAGTGGTTCCTCCTGGATATGGTGGCACAAGGTGGGGTGACATGGAGTCTAGGGCCTAGGGGTCATGAGGGAAATTTTCCCAAATTAAGTAGATTAGCTGCACTTAAATGATAAGCAGACAGAGGATACAGAGAAGATCTCCAGCCATGTCTAAACAATGACAGAGACTCTGCTTGTTCAAAGACATAGGAAGTAAGTGCAGGATCAGCAGGAAGTGAGGTCAGAGAGGGGTGGGGCCAGATTGGAATCTCTGGCCAGGTGTGCACCACCTATAACAGAAAGTTAAGGAAGCTTGTGTGGGTGGCTTTTCTTCCTCTCCTACTGCAAAACAGTGAGAAAAATGGAAGGGGTTCATCGTTCCCCAAATTAGTCTGTGCTCAGCAGTCATTGCATTGCTGAAACCCTCTAATATGTGCATACCCCACCAACCTGAAGTTACATCAGTTTTAAATTCTATAGCTAATGTCAGCATGGCACAGGAGATAAGGAGATGGGGGAGAGATAATGGGGGGGAGAGAGAGAGAGAGAATATCATCCCATATGACCATTTTTTTCCTTTAAATTTTTATTGTTATGTTAATCACCATACATTACATCATTAGTTTTTATTTTTTATTTTTATTGTTATGTTAATCACCATACATTACATCATTAGTTTTTGATGTAGTGTTCCATGATTCATTGTTTGTGCATAACACCCAGTGCTCCACGCAGAATGTGCCCTCTTTAATACCCATCACCAGGCTAACCCATCCCGCCACCCCCTTCCCCTCTAGAGCCCTCAGTTTGTTTTTCAGATTCCATCGTCTCTCAGCCCATATGACCATTTTTATCATCACCTGAGATACCAACCTGGGAGCTTTAGATCTGATGAGGAATCTGCAGGTTCAGAAGTGCTGTGTCTGCAAACCCTATCCTGCACTCAGCTTTGCTCTGTGATTCTGGGCTTCACACATACTTGGTGACTATAAAGCAACAACTGAAAAACCTATAAAAGAGTAAATTTTATTTGCCTCTAATTTTCTGATTTTCAGTCTATATAATAATATTCACTCTGGCCAAAACTGCTGAATTCTACAAATTATATTTTTGTAGATCATCTTTTTAAAAACTATACATTCAGCACTTTCGTCTTACCATCCGCCCAACAGTAAGTACTGCCATCTTTGCAAGCCCTGGTTTTAATCACTATTTCTCAAAATCTGTGAATCCACTCTTGAGGGTGGATTTACTTAGTCACACATCCATGTGATGTGAGCATGTTTATGTATATGCATGGATTGTGCATTACACTTTACTGGCATTCTCAGTACCCAGAAAAGGGATATTTTGTATAGAGTAGGAATTTAATAAGTTGAAAAAATGAAGCACATGGTGTTCCCAGTAAAATTATGTAGTTGTATTGAATTAAATATATATAGCCATCTGGATTCAGAATTAGCCATCCAGGGTAGACACCTACATGATATCAACCTACCACGGGCAGTGGGGAGGGGGACACTTGGAGACTATCCAAATCAGTTTCCAAATTCCTAAGCAGGATTAAAAACAGAAGTGTATTTTGTCAGACTGGAAAATGTCATTCTGAAAACCATAATTGTGGGCTGCATTTTCCCAACAAACTATAGTAGACATTCAGGAGCAGCTGTTTGTGTCTTTATTAAACATATAAACATATTAAAACATAGACATTACAGGAAAAAGGCAAGCTAACCATTGTATAGTTCTCTCCAGGTACTCCAGCCATGCCTCCAGCAAGTCTAGAAACCAATTGACTTGTAAGAGTCCAGCCAAGGGACCACTTGAGACGTGATTAGGGATGGCCAATAACTGTCTCTCAAGAGTTCTGCTGAGCTCAGCTAATGAGATTTTGCTTGGAATTACAATCAAATTTGAGTCTCTCCATTAAGAGATAAAGACGCTAATATATCTTAAACTTGCCTCTTCTCCCTCCTCCCATCACTGTCCCCTTGCTCTCCTGGCCAAGATTCCTTTAAGGTAATGGGAAAGAGTCAGCATTTATTGTTTCAGGTGCTGAGTTCAGACAAAATCCTTTTCCTTTGTCTACGGGGGTGCTTTCATGTTTGGAAAGAGTGCTGTCTGAAAAAGCCGACTTAGCCCATCTGTTCGCTGTTCATTTTCCTATTTGTGAAGACTGTCTTCTTATTCTATGTCTCTCATAGACTCTGGTCCAAAACTCATGGGATGATAGAATCATTGCCATCCTTCCTCATGTTCTACCTTGTCTGGTAAAATGCTACTGAAACCATAGGGAAAAAAACTAACATCATAAAATGACCTCCTTCACTTTATTATTTTATAATGCAGTTGCTATGATATATTATAGTATTATACAGTTACTATAGCCATTATAAATTTCCAAAGGCTATCTTAATTAAGAAGAAAATGTCCTTGTTTTCCATACCAATTATAATAAGAAATGCTTGCAATGAATGTGAGTAAAAACAACTTGTCAAGAACTAGTGCTAAAGCTTAAAAGCTTTACAATGCCTATATACAAATACAAATTCTTTACAGTAAAGTCCATCTGAAGAGTTACTCTATATTCATTAAAATAATGTGAAGGGGTGCCTGGGTGGCTTAGTTGGTTGGGCATCTGACTCTTGATTTCAGCTCAGGTCATGATCTCAGGGATGTGAGATGGAGCCTTCTGTCTGGCTCTGTGCTCAGCAGGGAGTCTGCCTGAGATTTTTCTCTCTCTCTCTCTCTCTCTCTCTCTCCCTTTGCCCCTCCCTGATCTTGCACTCTCACTATCTTGCTCTAAAATAAATAAATAAATCTTTAAAAAAATAATGTGAAAACTTTAAAGTTATTACCTACCGTGAGTAGTATCTCTATCTCCTTTTTTATTTAAAAAATACTTCACTTGTTGGGGCACCTGGGTGGCTCAGATGGTTAAGCGTCTGCCTTTGGCTCAGGTCATGATCCCAGGGTCCTGGGATCAAGCCCACATCAGGTTCCCTGCTTGGTGGGGAGCCTGCTTCTCCCTCTCCCTCTACTGTTCTCCCTGCTTGTGCTCTCTTGCTCTCTCTATCAAATAAATAAATAAAATCTTTAAAAAAAAATACTTCACCTGTTGTAATACATGTAGACCAAGTAATTTAATTAGAAAGCATCATCTCATAAAAAAAAACCCTCAATTTTGGAAATTTCCAGCTGTATTAGCATGTTTCCATTACCATCCAGTAATACATATAGTTAACTGTTATAGGTAATATTTATTGTATGTTTATTGTGTGGCAGATCTTGTCCTAGGCATTGTGCAAGTAATATTGTGTTGTTGTTGTTTTTTCACATCAACCTAGTGAGATAGGTGCTCTGATTATTTTGCCCATTCTACAGATGAGTATATTGAGACACAAAGGTTTGAAAAATCCATAACAGTTCTCATGGACAGCAAGTGGCCATGCTTAAAGACCTAGTCTCTGGCCCCAACCTGTGCTCTGATCCACTTGAATATAGTGTTTCTATTTCAAATGCAGCCTTGCTAAGGAGTGACCCACAGCCATTAGTATTGGTTAACTTTTCAGAATGACATAAAAACTGTCTTGGAGGATGAGGCTAATGGTTCCAGGACTCTGGGTTTCTCATACCAGCAAAATATATGCACCTTTTCAAAACGAAGGACATGAGGTTCCTAATTCTTTATTTTGGCTGAGAGAGTATTTTTTTTAAATACCCATCCATTGTTACTATGCTGCCTAAGAGAAAAAGCTTTAATATCAAAATGTTGGAAAGATATAATATCAGAGTAGACTTACCTCTATGGAAATTTCACTACACTGACCTTTTATCTATTTTTCCTCCATGAACTAGAAAAAAAAAGTCATCACAGTTTAGCATTAACCCATAGATGCATTTCCAAAAACTTCTGATGTAGGTTATATAGTCTACGTTGTCTTTTGCTTTCCTCCTCCCTCTTAGTATTTTTCCTTTTCTTCCTCCTCCTCCCCCAACTCCCCATCCCTCCCCTCCCCTTCCTGTCCCTTCTTTCTACTTTGTCTTCTTTTCCTTCTCCTGACCTCCTCCCTTCCCCCACTCCTTCTTCTTCCTTTGCCTCCTCTTCGTCACTTGTTTACTAGTGATGGTCAGCAAGAATATGGTCAAATAGAATCCAACAAAGGATCAGAGCCTATAAAATTTACATACTGAGTAATCATTCTGTGGATACTTAAAAATTAATAATAGTGGATGGTCAGTAACTCAAGTACCCTTCCTCACCACAGAATCAATTGTATCAAATGTTACACCATCCCTGTGATATCCCTTTGGCTCCCTCTGCTTTATCTTCTTATGTGCAGGATTTTCTCCTACCCTTCCCCAAACTCATCCCAATTTCTAATAACCTTCCTGAAATCAGTTCCTTCATCACAATGTCACTGTCTATAACATACCCTGTCACTGCCTCCCATCTGCCTTCTGCTCTGACCCTCTTTGCCCCTCACGTGAGGTAACTCAGGCATATCCACACACCATTTCCCAGAGTTTCCCAATGAGACTGAGCTCCAGTTGTCTTCAATGGTAACTTATTTTATAACCCATGCCTTATCAGTTTCTTTCCCCCACCACCCAGGCTTCAGTTTTTCCTGGTGTTGCTTTCCCAATAAACTACTTGCTCTGGAATCCTTATCTCAGGATGCGCTTCTGGGGGAAGGTCAACTAAGACACAATCTTGTTTCAGAGTGATATTGGTCATTACTAAAAATCATATCCCAAGAAAATGAGTGCCACAGCAAAAGAACTTTATACAAATAAAACAAAATGGGGCCCCTGGGTGGCTCAATATTTTAAGCATCTGACTCTTGATTTTGGCTCATGTTGTGATCTCAGGGTCATGAGATCAAGCCCCATGTGGGGCTCTACACTCAGCAGGGAGTCTGCTTGAGATTCTCTCTCCCTCTTCCTCAGCCCCTCCTCCCACCACTCCCTCTCTCTTTCTCTCAAATAAATAAATAAATCTTTTTTTAAAAAAAAGTAAAAGTAAAACAAAGAAACTGCCTTCCTAGGAAAACTGAACAGAAGTCTATAAAACAGACTGGACTCACCCTGGCCTTCAGGCAGCTCCCTACAAGTCACTGCTTTTTGCTGAGTCACTTACCATTGCCTCTTGATGTTATTTCATTTCAGACATTATGCAATGAACCAATTTGAGAACACTGAGTTGAGACCATGTGTTCGCTGATGTGAAACACTCCAACTGTGCTAAGATGGTCTCAGAAAGTTAACAAGCATTTCAGAAAGTCTGGTGGCTGTGAATATGAATGAATCCTTAAAACTTTCAATTCTCTGCTGAGTGATTCATAAAAGGCCTTCCACAAACTTTGATTCACTGTCCTCCAAGAATGAATTTTCATGATGGATAGAAGCCGTTTTGATCTACAACACCATTTTTTTCTGCTATCAGTGAGCAAAGTGGGCATCCCATCTCTGGACATAGTTGGTTACACAAGAACTTAAATTGCAATGCCCTCATTAACATTCACTGCTGTTTTGTGAATAGCATATTTCAAGATCTTTTGCCTACATGAAACTGGATGCATCCATCAAAAATTCACCTTGGGTTGCTAAGTTTGAAAAGGCCATGCAATGCCTCAACTACTTTGATTTTTGAACTACATAAAATAAACGTGAGATAGTTCAACTAGAGTAACAGAATCCCCAAAGAAGGGATGAGGCAAATCTTCCCCTTTCTCTCGGCCAGTATTACTCAGTTTGGATTTTCTCCTATAATTTCCAAAATAAGCCATTTCATCTAGCTGTAGAGTAACTCCTCATTCAAAAGAATTCCATTTCTTGTCATTTTTTTTTCCCACTTTATTGACCACTGACAACTCATTAACTACTGACCTGAATCTTAAAATGAAGGATTGCCATGTCAATAGGGAGTCACTCTCTTGGTAAGGAATTGAGGAAAACAAGTGATTCAACATGCCAAATCTGTAATAAGGCTGGAGGGATTCGCTAACTGGCACCTACTACAAACTCAGCTTCTGAAGTTGGAGACAAAGGAACTGCACTGGAGTCTAACCCAGATATGCTTTTACTCCTGGAAAGTTGCTTTGACACCAACTTGATTCAGTCATTGTGCTTTCTATTTTGCATACTGTTTTAGATGGAAATTCACAGGTGATGGTATTAAGAAGCTACTCAAGAACAATTTAAGAGTAGATAACTCAAAATGGGGTGGTAAAAAGAACGATTACATTATTGCTTCATATCTTAGTAAACCATTTCCCACAATTGTTCCAAACTCAAATTGGTCACTTATGAGAAATAAGCAGTACTTTTGAACAAGTTTTGTTCTCCTTTCTGAAACTAACATTTGAGGTTGTGATGAGCTAAATAGAGTCTCTGACTCAAGGTAAAATTGCCTTCTGTTAGCCTTGATATTAGAGCATTTAGAGGAAGGAGGCTTCATGTTCTGAAGTTGTCAAGGGAAGAAAACAAACCACTTAAACCTATGGCTAGTTACCAGCTAGAACCTGTTATAATAATCACACAATCTTTTGTGAAAATCAATTAAGTGCAAGGCATTTTAATTCACTCTCTCTAATTCTCATGGCAACCAAGCAAGTAGGGGTTATTATCATTCAGGCTTAGATAAAAATCAATCAGAGAGAGAGAGATCGCACAAGCAGGGATAAACAGCAGGCAGAGGGAGAAGCAGGCTTCCTGCTGAGCAAGGAGCCTGATGAGGGACTTGATCTCAGACCCTGGGATCATGACCTGAGCCAAAGGCAGACGCTTAACTGACTGAGCCACCCAGGTGTCCCTAAATACAGGAGTTTATATATGCAATCAAGTCTTATTGATTATGAAACCCATACCCAATCCACTACTAACTTATCAGTTCCTGGCTTTCCTTTGTAGCACACTTTAATGAAATGAAATTTACCTGGTGCCCTGAGATGTTAAGGAGATAAAAGAGGAGTGATTCTTGTTGAATTGGGAAGGGAAAGCCTGGAACCTTACTGCAGAGATTCTTTCCCCACTATTTCCCAGCCTTCTCTGCAACAGCCCCAGGGGCATTTATGGAAAGTCAGGGCTCTGTGGAAGCCCTGTCTTACACCTTTTGTTGCATCAACACCCCCCACCATAAACGTGAGCATCCTCATACATATCAGGATCATATATAGATGCTCCCAACACAACCCCACTGCACCTTCAAAATAAATGGAACTTTCTTTTCCTCCCCCTGCCATGAGCTTTAAAGTCATAGGTCTCTGTGTGCTAATGGTGTCATTTTTAATTTTAATTTCTGCATCTAAATTCCAAACTCAGATTTAAAGAAGACTATTGATAAAAGGCCATGTAAGCACGATAGTCAACAAAAAGAAAAGAGAAAGATCTCATTTAACAAACATGGGACAACACCTGAAAAGGTGACATGATTTACATTTTTGAATATTTTATACCCATACATGGTATATATACTACATGTATTTCAAAGTATAGTACATTTGCACACAAATATAAAAAGTAAAATTAAACTGTCTTTCTTTATGCATTAAAAATGAAATTAGAAAAACCATCTATCCGCTAAGGAACTCTCCCCCAGCAATGTGGCTCAGGGCAGAATGATATTATTTTAAATTCTTCTCTCATTAGAAGGAAAAGGAGTTTGCTTCTTCAGAGTTTGTGCGTATTTATACCAGAGCTCAACTGGCATTTTCATCGTGGTCTTTATGAATCGTAATACAGTTCCACTGCAGTTTCTGACACACTCATTAATTTGTTCCCAGCGGCGGTTCATTACCAACATCACAAGCAAAACATGCGCTCTCCCTGGGCACTGAGGGTCTACCGGAAATTAAGCAGACAGGGCTGCAGAGCTCCTCAGAGCTGAGCCAGCTGGCTTCATCTCCCCCAGCAGGCTGGAGGCAGCGCAAGGTAAAAGGCACCCTTGCCTTCTGTGTGCCTTCTGAGTCTTGAGCAGACAGGGAGCAGTGATTCCTTGAAAAGAATGGGATCTTGCTGTCTCTATTCTCGATGATGTGCCTCCTCTGATCAGCCTGCTTCAGATGGGTGAAAGCAACAGCTTTAGATTCTGAGTGCAGAGAATACTTAGGAACTTTCCTTTCCTCTGACTGTGGTGTTGCTCCCTTTGCTGACCCTTCCTGATCTGGGGAGGTTTGAGCTCAGAGTTTGGCGCTGCCAAAATCTCCTCTGAGAGGTATGAAGTAAGCCAACAGATTCCATGAGAACAGAGTCTCATTGAATTTTACTTCCCAGAAAGCCCTATTTTTGCAGGAACAAAGTGTTTGAATAAGCTAGGTTGAAGAAAAAAAAGAGCTGTCTTAGTTCTCTGTCAGCAGTGTTCCAGGTGCCCCATCCATGGCATGTAGCACTGTGCTGAGTGTCACAAGACCTGGGTGTCACCATGAGCAGAGCGTTGTGGCTGCCGGGCATCTCAGTAAGTACCTCTGAGCTTCGCCTGCCTTATTTACACTGTCTAGTTCCTTATATCTGCTCCACGTACTGGCAAAGTTACTGAGGAGTGTGGATGAGGCAGGACATGGGAATGCCTTGGGAAGTCTGCATAGGACGCTGCATGGTATGGATGGAGACCAGAAGGTCTGGGTTCAAATCAGAACCCTGCTACCCTGGAGAAAGCATGTTAGCCCTTGACCTGGAGCTATGTCATCTATAAAATCAGTATAGCAAGAAGATTCAGGATAAGAAGACCACACAGGGACTCTTCTGAGTGGTAAATGAATTATTTGAAAGAGATCCACTTTTGTTCAATTCTGAAGTGAGGTACAAATATTTTTGTGACTCAGAGCAGAATGGGAGGGGCAAGGCCTCCCACAGGCACTACTCTGCAGGATCTATCCAACCCGCCCCCCACCCCAGGCCTGACAGGAACGTTTTAACCCATTCTCATTAAGGAGGCCTCAGA
Organism: Zalophus californianus; assembly: GCF_009762305.2. Lineage (NCBI taxonomy): Eukaryota > Metazoa > Chordata > Mammalia > Carnivora > Otariidae > Zalophus > Zalophus californianus. Next base: position 101,797,037 of record NC_045602.1, on the reverse strand, counting down.
GTGTAGATCAGGGGACTGGAAAAGTCTGTTAAAGGGGCTCTTGATCCCAATCTCTTGCTTCACCCTTGATCCCAATCTCTTGCCTCACATCAGATCCATCAGCAAATTTGGTCAGCCCCATCTTCAGAATGTCCCCAGTCGGACCATACTCCATGACACCACAGTTTCCAAATGGTCTAAGCCATCATCATCTCCCCCGGAAACTGAGAAAGACTTTTAACAAGCTTCCTGATTCCACCCCTGCTTCCTCCTGTCCGTTCTTTTCACAGCAGCCAGAATGACCTTTGTTAAAACATTAAGTGAGATCTCATCAGCCTCCTGCTCAAAACCTGCAGTGGCTTCAAGCAGAGTAAAATGCACAAACCTCCTCAGAGCCAGAGGGATGCCGGTGGTCCTGGCCTACGCTGCCTCCATGAGTGGAGCCCCTTGCACTCCCTTTCTCCACTCCCTTTCTCCTCTCCCTCTGCTCCAGGTGCACCTGCTGCCTCTCCCTCCCTGGGAAAACACACACGCACATAAGCACACATGCATGCACACACACACACACGCTCCTGCCTTGGAACAGTTCGCTTGCTGTTCCCTCTACCTGAAACCTCCTTTCCGGGGCAGCACCAAGAGGTCACATTCTTCCTTAGGTAGGATCCTGCTCAAATGTCACCCTTGCAGAGAGGCCTTCCCTAACCCCCTATTTTACCATCCTTTTTAAAAGAGCCTACACACATGCACACATATGTATATGTACTTTGCCATCTTCTTCCCTGCTTTATTTTCTTTTATATACTTATCATCACCTTCTATACATCCATTTGTTTACTTTTCTATTGTCTGTTTTCTATTCGGGCCCCTGATTAGAATAAAAACTTCATAAGAGCAAGAATTGGTCTATTTAATTCACTACTCTATCCCCAGTGTCCAGAATAGTGCATGATACATATCAGTTGTTTAATAAATACTCGTAGAAATGACAGTGTGAATGAATTAGTTCAGACATCGGAAGTCATCAAAGCACAGCAAGATGGCTCTATTAAAACAATAATTGACTTCGATGGTGCAGAAGGTGGTCGTGACCTCAGCTAGCAGGTCCCAGGGGACAGACAGCCACATTAACTTTGGTGTCATGAGAACAAGCCTAGGTGGTATGGCTAAATCTTCCCTGATCTTGTAAAGAGGCACCTCCCTCAGCAGGAGGCCCCACCCCTTAAAATTTATTACCAAGCAACTAGGCTAAGTGAATAATTTATATGCTACCTGTGTTCTTCTCCACACTAGTGCTGATGTGCTTTCTATATTCCATCCCTCTTGCTTCCTCAGCTATGTCTCAGACAGCAATTTCATGCCACACAGAATATGAATCTCACAGGTGAATTTCTATCCAGGGTACAGTTCTCCTACTCTTGATGTGGAGAAAAATGTAAACAAAACTATAGTAAGAAGTTCCTTCTGAGGCTCAGAACAGCCAGCAAAAAAGCAAGAGGGGGTTGGAAAAACTTATTTAAGAGATGGAAAAGTAAGTAAACATCCCTACCTCATTTTCTTTACAAGCTGCATAATATTCAGGAGAATGTAGGCACCACAATTTATTCAGCCCTTACTTTGTTGATACATTTTGCATCTTACTTCCCATTTTCCTCCTCTGCAAAACTGCAGTGCTCTAATACTTATATCAGTGCCTTTGGGTGCTTTTATTTCTGTAAGTAAAATTCCCTAAAGTGGGATTTCTTGGACAAAGGGTAGCAACATTTTTTTTAATTTTAAGGAATATTTCTAGATATTGTGGTAGCAAATGACTGTTCCTCCAGAAATGTGTGACAGTATCCCCTCATCTTCCTCTCCATCTCCCCCAAAGTCTCACCACATTGGATTGCAAATCTGATAACCAAAAAAAAGTGTAATTCATTTTTAAATTTGCATTTTCCTGCATGTGGTTGAGCATCTTTTTCTAAATTTATTGGCTTTTCCAGTTCTTCTTTTCTGAATTGTCTATTCATACTTAGTGGAGTTATTTGCTTTTATTTATTTTATTTTAGTCTTTTAGCTTTATCAATTGAAAGAGTTCTTTAAACAGTAGGACCAGTACTCTTTACTTGTCAGTTGTGTTGTAATTATGTTAACCAATATATAGTTTACATTTTCATTTTACTGATGGTATATTTGCCATACTAGTTCTTAAAATATTTATATAGTGGAGTATCTCTATTTTAATATGTTTTCTGAGGTTCCTGTCTGGTTTAAGAATGTTCCATCATCCCAGAGTTATAAAAATATTCTCCTGTAATTTGTTCCAAGATTATTATTTTTGTTTTCATTTAGCTCTTTAATTCATCCTGAATTTATATCTTTGTTGGAGTAAGGAAGGAATCTCATGTTTTTTTCCATATATGCAGCAATTATTACCTGATATAATCCATAAAATATCCTGACTTAAATGCAGTCTTAAATTACAAAATATCAACAACCTTTTTCACAGAACTAGAACAAAGAACCCTAAAATTTTCATGGAACAACAACAAAAAAACCCTACATAATCAAAACAATCTTGAAAAAGGAAAACAAAGCTGGAGGCATTGCAATCCCAAGTTTCAAGATATACTACAAAGCTGTAGTAATCAAACCAGTATTGTACTGGCACAAAAATAGACACATCAATCAGTGGAACAGAATAGAGTCCAGAAATAAACCCATGCTTTTATGGTCAATTAATCTACAACAAAGGAAGCAAGAATATGCAATGGGGAAAAAGATAGTCTTTTCAACAAATGGTGTTGGAAAAACTGGACAGATACATGCAAAAGAATGAAACTGGATCAGTTTCTTACAGCATATGCAAAAAAAAATACAACTTTAGTCAAACCCGACTAAAGATCTAAATATGAGACCTGAAACCATAAAACTCCTAGAAGAGAACATAGGCAGTAACTTCTTTGGCATTGGCCATAGAAACATTTTTTAGATATGTTTCATCTGGCAAAGGAAACAAAAGCAAAATTAACTATTGAGACTACACCAAAATAAAAAGTTTTTGCATAATGAAGGAAACCACCAAAGAAACAGGCAACCTAGTGAATGAGAAGAAATATTTGCAAATGATATATCTGATAAGGGGTTAATTACCAAAATATATAAAGAGCTTGTACAACTCAACACCAAAAAAAAAAAAAAAAAAATGAAGCAATCCATTTAAAAAATAGGCAGAGGACCTGAATAGACATTTTTCTGAAGAAGACATACAGATAGCCAACAGACACATGGGAAGATGCTCAACATCATTATCACTAGGGAAATGCAAATCAAACTCACAGTAAGATATCATTTTACACCTGTCAAAATGGCCAAAATAAAAAACACAAGGAATAATAAGTCTTGGCAAGGATATGGAGGAAAAGGAACCCTCATGCACTGTTAGTGGGAATGCAAATTGGTGTAGCCATGGTGAAAGACGGTACGGAGGTTCCTCAAAAAATTAAAATAGAATTACTATGCAATCCAGTAATTCTACTCCTGGGTATTTACCCAAAGAAAACAGAAACACTAATTCAAATAGATACATGCACCCCAGTGTTTACTGAAGCATTACTTGCAATAGCCAAGATATAGAAGTAACCCAAGTGTCAATTAATAGATGATTGGATAAAGAAAATATCACACACACACACACACACACACACACACACACACACACACACACAGGAATACTACTCAGCCATAAAAAAGAATGAAATGTTGCCACTTACAAAAACATAGAGGGACCTAGAGAGTATAATGCTTAGTGAGGTATGTCAGAGAAAGACAAATGGCATATGATTTCACTTAAAAGCAGAATTAAGAAAACAAAACAAATGAACAAAGAAAAAAAGACAAAAAACTAACAAACAAACAGTGGGGTGGAGCAAGATGGCCTAGAAGTAGGAGACCCAGATTTCGTCTGGTCTCAGAAATTCAGCTGAATAGGGATCAAACCATTCTGAACACCTACGAACTCAACAGGAGACCGAAGAAGAGAGTAGCAACAACTCTCTGAACAGAGAAGCGACCACTTACTGGAAGGTATACGTGTGGAGAAGTGACTCCGAGGCGATATTTGGGAGGATAGACGGCGGGGGAGGGGGCCTCCGTCGGCCGCTTCTGGCAAGTGATAGAGCCGCGGAGCACAAAATCGAAACTTTTAGAAGTCGGCTCCGCTGAGGGACGTCGCTCCAGTGGCTAAGCGGGGGGTGGAACCCTTGCGGGACAGTGTGGTCTCAGGACCTTCGGGGTCACAGAAAGACCAGGGGTGCCTGAGTACGGCAGAGCTCCCAGGTATCGGAGGAGGGAAGCCGGCTGCAGAGACGGAGCCAAGGCGCAGGCTCTCAGCTCGGGGTTGCCATAAACTGTGATCTGCGGCCCAGTCGGGCCACTGCTCCTCCAGAAGGGACCCAACAAGCGGCAGAGTTGGGGAGCCTCCCCTTCCTCCCCCGGGAGGAGCGGCTTGGGAATGCACTGCAGGGATCTGCTGGGTTTGGAGACTCCACACAGGGTCGGGTGCCAGACATAGAAACGCTCGGTCACAGGCCGGGTGAGCACGGAGTGCAGCCGGAGACCAGGGAGACGGGAGTGACTGCTTTTCTCTGGGGGCACACTGAGGAGCGGGGCCCCAAGTTCTCAGCTCCTCCGAGTGGAGATTGGGAGGCCACCATTTTCACCCTGGTCCTCCAAAGCTGTACCAGAGCTTGCAGGGAACAAAAGCTCCTGAGAGCAAACCCGAGCAGCTTGCTTAGCCTGGACCGACAAGGGCTGGGCAATTCCGCCTCCGGCAAAGATATTTGGGAACCACAGCAACAGGCCCCTCCCCCAGAAGATCAGCAGAACAGCCAGCAAGCCAAGACCAAGTTTACCGATCAAGGAAAACCGGAGAACTCCAGCGCTAGGGGAATGCTGCACATAGAATTCATGGCTTTTTTTTACCATGATGCATTAGTTTTTCAAAGTTAATTTTTTAACTTTTTTTTAATTTTTATTTTTCCATTTTTCAACCAACATCTTATCAATCGCTTTTTTAAAAAAACATTTTTTATTTTTCATTTTTAGAGTCATATTTTATCCCTTCATAGTAGTTACCCTTATTTTTGGCATATATATATATATAAGTTGTTCTCTTTAAAATTTTGAGATACAGTTTCTCCTAACAGATCAAAATATACCCTAAATCACTCGTGTATGCCTTTGTTCTAGTCTCCTGCCTGATCACATTCTCTCCCCCTTTTTTTTATTTAATCTTCTTTCTTTTTTCAAACAACTTCTTATCTTATCAATTCCTTTTATAAAATCTTTTATAATTTTCATCTTTACGGTCAATGCCATCCCTTCATTGTATCAACCCTTATTTGGTACATATATAAGTCTTTCTTCCTTTAAACTTTTAGGAGGCACTTTTTTCTAACAGACCAAAATGCACCCAAAATCTAGTGTGTGGCACTGATCTATGCACTAGCCTGATCATATTTGATCATATTCTGGTTTTTTTGTATTGTTCTGTTTTTGTTTTTATCTTTTCCTTTTGGTTTTTTTTCTTTCTTTTCTCTTTCTTTTTTCTTTCTTTTCCTTTCTTTTCCCTGGTTTCAGGTCTTTTCTGATTTGTATAGAGTATATTTGTGGAGGACGTTATTAAGCTGTTATCATTTTGTTCTCTCATTCATCTATTCTCCTCTGGACAAAATGACAAGACAAAAAACATCACCTCAGCAAAAAGAACAAGAGGTAGTACCGTCTGCCAGGGACCTACTCAATAGGGACATTAGTACCATGTCAGACCTAGAGTTCAGAATCATGACTTTAAAGATACTAGCTGGGCTTGAAAAAAGCATGAAAGTTATTAGAGAAACCCTTTCTGGAGAAATAAAAGAACTAAAATCTAACCAAGTCGAAATCAGAAAGGCTATTAATGAGGTGCAATTAAAAATGGGGGCAATACTGCTAGGATAAATGAGGCAGAAGAGAGAATCACCGATATAGAAGACCAAGTGATGGAAAATAAAGAGGCTGAGAAAAAGAGAGAAAAACAACTACAGGACCACGAGGGCAGAATTCAAGAGATAAGCGATACGATAAGATGAAACATTAGAATAATTGGGATCCTAGAAGAAGAAGAAAGAGAGAGAGGGGCAGAAGGTATATTGGAGCAAATAATAGCAGAGAACTTCCCTAATGTGAGGAAGGAAACAGGCATCAAAATCCAGGAGACACAGAGAACCCCTCTCAAAATCAATAAAAATAGGTCAACACCCTGACATCTAATAGTAAAACTTACAAGTCTCAGAGAAAAAGAGAAAATCCTGAAAGCAGCTCGGGGAAGAGATATGTAACCTACAATGGTAGAAATATTAGATTGGCAACAGACATTTCTAGAGAGACCTGGCAGGCCAGAAAGGACTGGCATGATATCTTCAGAGCACTAAATGAGAAAAATATGCAGCCAAGAATATTATATACAGCTAGGCTCTCATTGAAAATTGAAGGAGAGATAAAAAGCTTCCAGGACAAACAAAAACTAAAGGAATTTGCAAACACAAAAGCAGCCCTCCAAGAAATATTGAAAGGGGTCCTCTAAGCAAAGAGAGAGCCTAAAAGCAGCATAGATCAGAAAGGAACACAGACAATATACAGTCACAGTCACCTTACAGGCAATAAAATGGGACAAAATTCATACCTTTCAATAGTTACCCTGAATGTAAATGGGCTAAATGCCCCAATCAAAAGACACAGGCTATCAGATTGGATTAAAAAACAGGACCCATCAATATGCTGTCTGCAAGAGACTCATTTTAGACCCAAAGACACCCCCAGATTGAAAGTGAGGGGGTGGAAAACCATATACCATGCTAATGGACAACAAAAGAAAGCTGGGGTGGCAATCCTTATATCAGACAAATTAGATTTTAAAACAAAGACTGTATTAAGAGATGAGGAAGGACATTATATCCTACTTAAAGGGTCTATCCAATAGGAAGATCTAACAATTGTAAATATCTATGCCCCTAACATGGGAGCAGCCAATTATATAAGGCAATTAATAACAAAAGCACAGAAACACATTGACAACAAAACAATAATAGTGGGGGACTTTAACACCCCCCTGACTGAAATGGACAGATCATCTAAGCAAAAGATCAACAAGGAAATAAAGACTTAAAATGACACATTGGACCAAATGGACTTCACAGACATATTCAGAACCTTTCATCCCAAAGCAACGGAATACACATTCTTCTCTAGTGCCCATGGAACATTCTCCGGAACTGATCACATCCTAGGTCACAAATCAGGTCCCAACCGGTACCAAAAGATTGGGATTATTCCCTGCATGTTTTCAGACCACAATGCGTTGAAACTAGAACTCAATCACAAGAAGAAAGTCGGAAAGAACTCAAATATATGGAGCCTAAAGAGCATCCTACTAAAGAATGAATGGGTCAACCAGGAAATTAAAGAAGAATTTAAAAAATTCATGGAAACCAATGAAAATGAAAACACAACTGTTCAAAATCTTTGGGATACAGCAAAGGCAATCCTGAGAGGAGAGTATAGAGCAATACAAGCCTTTCTCAAGAAACAAGAAAGGTCTCAAATACACAACCTAACCCTACACCTAAAGGAGCTGGAGAAAGAACAGCAAAGAAACCCTAAACCCAGAAGGAGAAGAGAAATCATAAAGATCAGAGCAGAAATCAATGAAATAGAAACCAAAAGAACAGTAGAACAGATCAACGAAACTAGGAGCTGGTTCTTTGAAAGAATTAACAAGATTGATAAACCCCTGGCCAGACTTATCAAAAAGAAAAGAGAAAGGACCCAAATCAACAAAATCATGAATGAAAGAGGAGAGCTCACAACCAACACCAAAGAAATACAAACAATTATAAGAACATATTATGAGCAACTCTATGCCAGCAAATTAGATAACCTGGAAAAAATGGGTGCATTCCTAGAGATGTATCAACTACCAAAATTGAACCAGGAAGAAATAGAAAACCTGAACAGACCCATAACCACTAAGGAAATTGAAGTGGTCATCAAAAATCTCCCAACAAACAAGCCCAGGGCCCGATGACTTCCCAGGGGAATTCTATCAGACATTTAAAGAATTAATACCTATTCTCCTGAAACTGTTCCAAAAAATAGAAATGGAAGGAAAACTTCCAAACTCATTTTATGAGGCCACCATTACCTTGATTCCCAAACCAAAGACCCCATCAAAAAGGAAAATTACAGACCAATATCCTGATGAACATGGATGCAAAAATTCTCACCAAAATACTAGCCAATAGGATCCACCAGTACATTAAAAGGATTATTCACCATGACCAAGTGGGATTTACCCCTGGGCTGCAAGGCTGGTTCAACATCCGCAAATCAATCAATGTGATACAATACATTAACAAAAGAAAGAACAAGAATCATATGATCCTCTCAATAGATGCAGAAAAAGCATTTGACAAAGTACAGCATCTTTCTTGATCAAAACTCTTCAGAGTATAGGGATAGAGGGTACATACCTCAATATCATAAAAGCCATCTATGAAAATCCTACAGCGAATATCATTCTCAATGGGGAAAAACTGAGAACTTTTCCCCTAAGGTCAGGAACGCAGCAGGGATGTCCACTATCACCACTGCTATTCAACATAGTATTGGAAGTCCTAGCCACAGCAATGAGAGAACAAAAAGAAATCAAAGGCATCCAAATCGGCAAAGAGGAAGTCAAACTCTCACTCTTTGCAGGTGATATGATACTTTATGTGGAAAACCGAAAAGACTCCACCCCAAAACTGCTAGAACTCATACAGGAATTCAGTAAAGTAGCAGAATATAAAATCAATGTACAGAAATCAGTGGCATTCCTGTACACCAAAACAGAAGAGAGAGAAATCAAGGAGTCGATCCGATTTACAATTGCACCCAAAACCATAAGATACCTAGGAATAAATTTAACCAAAGAGGCAAAGGATCTGTACTCAGAAAACCATAAAGTACCCATGAAAGAAATTGAAAAAGACACAAAGAAATGGAAAAACGTTCCATGCTCATGGATTGGAAGAACCAACATTGTGAAGATGGCAATGCTACTTAGAGCAATCTATACATTCAGCGCAATCCCCATCAAAATACCATCCACTTTTTTCAAAGAAATGGAACAAATAATCCTAAAATTTGTATGGAACCAGAAGAGACCCCGAATAGCCAGAGGAATCTTGAAAAAGAAAAGCAAAGCTGGCGGCATCACAATTCCGGACTTCCAGCTCTATTACAAAGCTGTCATCATCAAGACAGTATGGTACTGGCACAAAAACAGACACATAGATCAATGGAACAGAATAGAGAGCCCAGAAATGGACCTTCAACTCTATGGTCAACTCATCTTTGACAAAGCAGGAAAGAATGTCCAATGGAAAAAGACAGTCTCTTCAACAAATGGTGTTGGGAAAATTGGACAGCCACATGCAGAAGAATGAAACTGGATGATTTCCTTACACCACACCCAAAAATAGACTCCAAATGGTTGAAAGACCTAAACGTGAGACAGGAGTCCATCAAATCCTAAAGGAGAACACAGGCAGTAACCTCTTCGACCTCAGGCGCAGCAACTTCTTCCTAGAAACATCGCCAAAGGCAAGGGAAGCAAGGACAAAAATGAACTATTGGGATTTCATCAAGATAAAAAGCTTTTGCACAGCAAAAGAAACAGTCCACAAAACCAAAAGACAACCGACAGAATGGGAGAAGATATTTGCAAATGACATATCAGATAAAGGGCTAGTATCCAAAATCTATAAAGAACTTATCCAACTCAACACCCAAAGAACAAATAATCCAATCAAGAAATGGGCAGAAGACATGAACAGACATTTTTCCAAAGAAGACATCCAAATGGCCAACAGACACATGAAAAAGTGCTCATCATCGCTCGGCATCAGGGAAATCCAAATTAAAACCTCAATGAGATACCACCTCACACCAGTCAGAATGGCTAAAATTAACAAGTCAGGAAATGACAGATGTTAGCGGGGATGCGGAGAAAGGGGAACCCTCCTACACTGTTGATCTGAATTCAAGCTGGTGCAACCACTCTGGAAAACAGTATGGAGGTTCCTCAAACAGGTGAAAATAGAGCTACTATATGATCCAGCAATTGCACTACTGGGCATTTACCCCAAAGATACAAATGTAGGGATCTGAAGGGGTACATGCACCCCAATGTTTATAGCAGCAATGTCCACAATAGCCAAAGTCTGGAAAGAGCCAAGATGTCCATCGACAGATGAATGGATAAAGAAGAAGTGATATATATACACAATGGAATATTATGCAGCCATCAAAAGGAATGAGATCTTGCCATTTGCAACGACATGGATGGAACTGGAGGGTGTTATGCTGAGTGAAATAAGTCAATCTGAGAAAGACATGTATCATATGACCTCACTGATATGAGGAATTCTCAATCTCAGGAATAAACTGAGTGTTGCTGGAGTGGTGGGGGGTGGGAGGGATGGGGAGGCTGGGTGATAGACATTGGGTAGGGTATGTGCTATTGTGAGCACTGTGAATTGTGCAAGACTGTTGAATCATAGATCTGTACTTCTGAAACAAATAATGCAAAATATGTTAAGAAAAAAGAAAAAGAAGAAGATAGCAGGAGGGAAGAATGAAGGGGGGGGTATTCGGAAGGGGAGACGAACCATGAGAGATGATGGACTCTGAAAAACAAACTGAGGGTTCTAGAGGGGTGGAGGGTGGGGGGATGGGTTAGCCTGGTGATGGGTATTAAAGAAGGCACGTTCTGCATGGAGCACTGGGTGTTATGCACAATGAATCATGGAACACTACATCCGAAACTAATGATGTAATGTATGGTGATTAACATAACAATAAAAAAGAAAAAAGAAAAAAAAACAAACAGATTCTTAAATACAGAGAACAAATCGGTGGTTGCCAGAGGGAGGTGTTTGGGAGGGATGGGTGAAATAGATAAAGGGGATTAAGATTACACTTATCTTGAAGAGTACTGAGAAATGTATAGAATTGTTGAATCATATTATGCACAGTATATTATACACCTGAAACTAACATAATAATGTATATTAATTGTATTTGGATAAAAGAAGAAGGAAAAATGCAATCTTGGCCACATGTGATAAATTCCCATATAAACCTGGATGTAATTTCTGTTTTTCCAGGTGTTCTAATGGAAGCAGGCCCTGAGATCATTAAGATCACCTGAAATAAAATATAATTTGTTGGCAGACCCTGACTAGATAGTGGTCCATATACTTTGTCAAACTTCAAACAGAAAGTTCTTTTATTTAGTTTTATGTTCATTTGAGCTCCTTGATCAGACACCCACTGGATCCTTCCTATGCACCAGATATGCTTCTGAATACTTCTTACAGATTTTCTTTTTACTCCTTATATTAACCCTGTAAGGAAAGTATTGTTCCTTACAATACTTTCTGTAAGTATTAACCCTGTAAGGAAAGTATTGTTCCTTACAATACTGTTCTGCCTATTAAGAAACAGAAAATTAGAGATTTTAGTTACCCCCGATGACAAAGGTGGTGAATGTTGGGGCTGAGATTTGTAGCTTCTAGTGGGATCCCAGAGTCTTTACCCTTAACAGCTCAAGCTACTAACAGTGCTCTTTTGTTTTTGTGTCTTAAATACTCCACTAACCACAACACAGAAGGTACATAATGAATGTTTGTCGTACTGGATTCAACTGAATTATTCTCCTATAACAGATTAGAATAAATTTGTCTTCATTTACTATCTCTGATGGAGACCCAAATAGTCTCTGTCTTCCTTTATGTGCCTGCAAAAATTCCATCCTAAAATAAACTAAAATGAGTGGAATTTAGATACCAGAGTAAGTGTTCAAACCCTCCTGATTGGACTAGATCTTTGGCTTAAAAAAATAATAATAAAAACAATTTTTTCATACTGTAGTCATAACATTCAGAAATAATGACTTGAAACGAGTTTGCTTCTTGAAAATTCTGAGTAATTTCAAAACCGGGTAATTTCAGTAACTGCAAAGGAACAGCTCTAATGAGTTCTGCTTAGAGAATCTTCTCACCAGGAAATGATTGAAGACAAAGAGATAACCTTACTAACTATTTTAATCAGGATTACATCACTGTCTCACTCTGAACACAGACAACTGCCAGCAGGCTTTGGTGCTCAAATTCATTAAGCTGACAAGATGGAAAGGTCTGGACAGCCAGAGGGGTCGTTTCTGTGCCCCTCACCCCACCACCGGTGCTGTATTTGGTGAAAATGTGACACCCTCATTTCTCAGAGTGTTGATTTCCACTTCTAGTTTATCACCACACATCTCTCAAAAGCTTAGCAGAAATGGCTTCTTTCAGTGCGTTCTCAAATGCCCGCACTGTGGCTGGGAGCACCAAGCCCTGCAGGCAGGGCTGTCAGACAGAAAAAATAGCTCCTACACTGGGGTGGAACAACCGTTCAGCATGGCCATGGAGGGCTCCCATTTCCAAGGGCATGGAGGATCCTGCCTGTTCAGGTTCATCATTCTGCAGGTGGGACTGGTCCACTCCCACTGCCCAGAGCTTCAGGAAATCATGGCCAGAGCATAGGGAAACTTTGTCTCTGTATGTCCAGGGAGGGGGTTGGGAGGGAGAGGTGGGTGGGGAGAGGTAGAGTGACCCCATTCTGCCCCAGAGAAAATCACCAAGGGAGAACAGAGCCCCAGGTGGCTTGAGATTCCTTTGTAGCCAACACTGCAGCTATCATCCTATTCAAGCAATAACTCTGCAGAAGCCCCCTATCCCACCAAGCCAGGTACACAAGGTGGGGCATTTCTGCTTCAGAATGCCACATACAGCTCAGGGCTGAGTGACTCATGGCCATAGGGATTGGTCCAGGGATTGGTGCACTTGGCCTAATCAGAGCCAATGAAATACATACAAGCAGCCTTCTGGGAGGTCACGTGATATAATAAAGGGTCCCAATCACTGGGAAGCAGGTACCTGGCTTTGAGTCCCCTCTCAGCCAGTCACTACTGGAATGTTATTTAATGTGTCTCAAACTCAGTTTATTTCTGAAATAGGAATGAGCTAAGTACCATGAAGATATAAACATAAAAGGGGTTATTATATGTAATGTACTTATATAATAAATCCCAAATTAAAAGTATTCGAGTATTAGTTATTATAATTGTTTCTTCCCCTGAGACTTCAAGGAGAGAAATTCTCACCCTTTTCTATGAGATTTGAAGCTCAGAAAATGTATGGGCTGGAAAAGCCATAGTCAACTTCAGTCTGTGAGGGAAGCATTTGAAAGTAAAGCTTTCAAATGGAACTTTGTTATTTAAGAGAAAGTAAGAGACATGTGGAAGGTGAAACTGGTCCTGGTGGTATCATATGAGGCACAGATCAAGCTGCGCCAGAAGCAAGCTTGTTCTATGATGTTCTCTTTTTGGTATGCCAGTTTGATTTGGGTTTTCTGGAATTTTCACCCCAAGAAGTTTTAGCTGCTTCTTTCTTGGTGGCGGGGCTCTGAATGATTCTGGACTGACTATGGGTCTACCTGATGCAATGAACAAAGCCTGGAGACAAAGGCTGGGATTGTTCTTCCACACTCCTATCCCTGGAAATAAAGGGCCTGAAAACTGATGCAGAGGAGATGTGAGCTTTTGAATGTAACACAGAGTTGCCTGGGCCCCCATTCTTTCAAGTCTGAAAGAATAATATTTCACAGCTTCTAAAACATCTACATGAATTAACAGGTGGGCAGAGTACATACGGATGAGCTAAAAGCAAGCAACCTGCAAGGAATTGCAAACCCTGGGCCCGAGTGCTCGCCTACTGGCACATTCAGGTGGCCTTCCCAGGATGGGGAGGAGAAAAGGCAGTCAGACCACATCTGGACGGATTCAAGGATCATGGCACCAGTAAGACAGGCATGGGTCCATATGTGTTAATGTGCTCAGAAAACTAGAGCTTTGCTAAAATCCCAGCATCAGGCTGTAGAAATCAAGCTCATCCTTCTCTTCCTTTCTGAACTAAAAATGGTTCCATTCACAGCCTCTAAATTCATTATTTTTAAAAATATTTACTTATTTATTTATGCATATATTTATTTAGAGTGAATGGAGGGCAGGAGGCAGAGGGAGAGGGAGAGAGAGAATCCCAAGCAGACTCTGAGCTGAGCACAGAGCCTGACATGGGCTCGATCTCATGACCCTGAGATCATGACCTGAGCAGAAATCAAGAGTCGGAGACTTAACCAACTAAGCCAACCAGGTACCCCTCTAAATTTATTTTAAATGCCTCATCCCTTTGCTTAGATGTTTGCTTTGACCAAAAATGTGCACGTGTGTGTGCATACATTCATACACACACATAAACACAAGCATACACATCCCACTCCTATATGGCTTCTAAATTTTCCAAAACTTTAAGATATATTTTTCCTTCTTCAGATCTTCTTGAATGATTTCAGCCCACAGAGTTCTGCCCTTTCCATGAAATCCCATCCATTAAATCAGTATTTCTTCAGCAGCATGGGTTAGATACTGTTCCTACAGGCACAGGGAGAGTAGCGGTGAAAATGCAAGGTCCTGCCCAATTGTGTGCTGGTAATGTTTAAGGACTTCCTCCAACCCACCAAGAAGACAGCCCTGATTTGAGGAATTTGCCAATTTCCAGGGTGTAAATACATCCACGATGGCCAATTTTAAGCTACCAACATACACTGGTAAAAAATGGGTAGTAGTACACCATTATATAGTTTCCATCCTATAAATACAATAGATTTAAATAACTTTCAGAGCATGGATAAGAATAAAATGGAAAAAAAGCAATTAAAAAAGTAATTACTATTATTTGTTATTTTTTTCAATATAATTCACTTAATTATAAACTTACATAATTTAATAATGACTATATTTTAAAACTAACTCTCAAAATTCCTAGAAATTTAAGAGTTGGCTCTGGTGACCTGATGCAAGCTGGATACAGCACACTACTGTCCATTCTTTAATGGCACTTACCTTCTAGAAGGAGATACTGAAAATAAACAAAACATTAAACAATAAATGAAACAAAAAATAATGTAAAATAAATATATAACAAAAAGCCTGATGGTAATAAATATGAGGGGAAAAAAGCAGGCTATTGAGCATCAGGAAGATGGGGGTTTATTTCTGGTAGAGTGAACAAGAAGATGTCAGAAGAGTAGCAATCCTTCACTTAAATGAAGTAAAGGAGTAACAAATGAGAAAATCCAGAAAAGTGCATTCTAGAGAGAATAGAGAGAATGGCATATGCAAAAGCCTTGAGAGGGGGATGAGGTTTATGTTTTCAGGACATAGCAAAAAGGTGAGTGTGGCTACAGTGGCGTGTACAAGTGAAGGATCCTAGGACAGGTGGTTGATCAAGGTCCAGATCATGTAGAACCTTGTAAGCCATAGTGAGGATTTGCTCTTTCAATCTGAATAATAGGCTAAAAGCATTGTCCTTGAGAAATACACTGTAGTCCACATATGCAATTTTAAATTTTCTAGTAGCCACATTTAAAAAGCAAAAGGAAACTAGTAAAATTAATTTTAATTATATTTAACCTAATATTTCAAACACATTATTTCAACATTATTGTGCTTGGTCTTGACAATTTTTAACTGGTATTTGAAAGAGAAGTAGGTCTTTCACTCTTTTACAAATGATACCCCTTTTCTTTCATGTTTTATGCAGGGGATTTCAGTTCTACCAGTTAATCCTCGTTGGGAAACCTCTATTGATTTAATTCAATATATTCCTACAGCTGGATTCTGTGAGAAACTTTAGAGACATGATCTTCTGCCCATATTATACCAAAATATCACCATTTGTGGCAATTAAACTCTGTTGGAAGGAACACAAACTCATTAGGCACTTTTAGCCCCCACGGTGAGGTGAACAATAATGGGCAGTTAGATGTCCCTCTCTGATCTTCACATAATATCTGTCTCTCTCAGGGTCTCACTGGAATGTGGCTCATACATGGGAGCCTGAATCCTGCTTTTATGTTGTAGAGCAGTAAATGCTTAAACAGCTTCTTCATTGTCTTCTTTATAAAAATACAGTGTCTTGGCACCCATATTTCTATTGAATTGCTGTCAGGTAAGGCTTTGCCCAAGGTCAGCATAACAAGCCTCTCTGGCAGCTACCACAGCTGACTTTAATACATTCGGAGGATTTATGTCAGATTCCAGCCACTAAAGATTGAGCTGATATTCGTAGGTATTTGGCAGAGGCATTAGCATTTCTGTCTGTGCAGAATTCAACACCTTATTAACTATTCGGAGGAATCATTTACTCAGTGGGGAAAAGTACCAAGTTGAGTTAGGGATTCCTCACTGCCTACTAGAGGCAGTGCCCTAGAAATCTCTACTGCTTTCTGCATGGAGAAATTAACCAGGATGGCACATCACTTTGATTCCTAGTGAATATGACTGCACAAACATGAAGATTTCAAAAAACAACATTAGGAGAACAGAGAGAATCATGCTTCCCTGTGAGTTCCCTCTGTGAAAGCCCCCATGAATAATTTTCTTGGATGCAGTGAATGATGTTCTGCTTTAAAGTCTGGCCCATCCTCCAGGATATATTCCAACAGTAGCTGCTGCAGAGGCCTCCTTTGGGAAAGTTGCTCTCTCTTTAAATGCAAAGCTATAGAACGAAAGCCACAACATGATACATAATGTCAGAAGAAGGCATGGAGCAAAGTGGAAAGGAATCAGAACTGTCAATTAAGAAAAAAATAGCCAATGGAACAATTTGAACAGAAATACAGAGCTCTTTTAAGCACCAGAGATGAAAATTGGTCATGCTTGGTTTGCTGGCTCTAAATGTGCTTTATGATTATCAAATGATGAGGCTAATGTTAATCCTAGCCACGAAGTCCTACAAGGGAAACAGAGGCAACTACTGCAGTAGGAATTTTATGGTGAATAAATATATGACTCTTTTTAGAAAAAAAGCAGTTCACCTTTTCCTCAATCATGTTGAGTAATTACCCATTATTACACCAAGAAAAAACTGACGGACTCTGATTTGGGCACCTTTTGGAAGGTAAATAAATTCCTGTAGGTCATGAGGCAAACCCCACATGGCATTGTGCTTTTTTCAATGACCGTTTTGTCCCCTGAGACCCCAAGCTCCTGGATGTCAAATGTGAGAACTGTTTACTGTATTTTTATATATTTCAAACCTCCCAGCACATTTTTATGCACAAAGCCAATCCTCCAAAGTAAGCCTAACACAGAATTATGATTATTATTTTTATCACTATTGTAGAAATTTCCCATAAGAATTGTAAGAAATGGAGATCTGAGTTTTAATAGTTGAACATTTATTGAGGCCTCTCTTTTCCATCCACATTTACAGGCTTTACTCAAGATTTCTGTTTAAGACCCTGATCTTGACCAGGCACATTCTCTATCCATGTTGTTAGAGGGATTCTAAAGGGTATAACGAGTTCTGCCAGTTTGCACATGGGAATTGCTTTCTGCCACATAATGCAGCTGCTCTGAGGACGCATTAAGGAACCCACTCTTCTGTCTCCTTTACAGAAAGAGAAGAGACAACTATGAAAAGCAGATATTTGTTACATACTTTTCACCAAATGTAAGAACTCCACTTCAATTCAAACTAACACAATACAGGAAGTGTGTTTTCTTTAATATTCCAGATTCTCTTAGGAAGTCTGCTTCCCACCTTGGCAAGGGCATATTGAATCCCTATTATATGTAAGGCTGGGTACTCGACAAGGCAGTGCATTCAGAAATGTGCATGGCAGAGCTCCGGCCTCATAGAGTTAGCTTTTCAGTAGGAGGAATAAGACGACGAACACGTTATTCCTATGCAAGGCCATTTGACAAAGCGTTTTTCTGAGCAAAAGAAGACTGACTCAAAAGTATATGTATTATATAACTCAATTAATGTAATGTTCTAGAACAGGCAAAATTCATCTATAGTTAAAAAAATGAGAGCAGTGGTTTTGTCTGGGGTGTGGACATGACTGGTTAAGGGTATAAAGGCTCCTTTCTTTTTTTTTAAGTAGGATCCACACCCAGTGTGGGGCTTGAGTTCATGACCCTGAGATCAAGAGTTGGATGCTCTACCAGGTGCCTGTATAAAGGCCACTTTCTGTCTTCTATCTTGGTAAGGTTTGGGTTACACAGGTGTATGCACTTGACAAACTCAACACATGATATAACTTTAGATGTGAGCATTTCATTGCATGCAAATTTTATCTCAAAAGGAAACTATAGATGAATATTGAACTCTGGTTAATGATATGCCACTGCAGTATTTAGGGAGAAATGTACTAAAGTCTGCAATTCACTTTGAAATGCATAAAAAATAAGATATATGGGTGGATGGATGGTTAGATAAATGATAAAGTAAATACAGTAAAGTGTTAATGATAAAAACAAGGTGGGACATATGGGGGTTCTCCGTACAATTCTTCCAACTTTTCTGTATGTTAAAAACTTTTAATAATAAATTTTGGTGGGGAAAAATAGTTTCCTATATGAAGAAGAAATTTGAAATGTTCCTTGAAAAGCACAGGAAGGATTTTGAATGGTAGTAAGGGCATTCACCACTTGGGAAATGGCAAAAGCAGAATCTCAGGAAGTAAGAGAAGAGAGAGAGAGAGTCAGGCTGGGAGGCAGTGTAGTAGGGGTCGCTCCATAAAGGGGAGGCCTTTGAGGCCACACTAGGAATATCCTATCTCTGCCGGCACAGCCGTTGTTGAGGTTTTCTGAGCAGAGGATCAATGGGATCAGAATTTTCACTTAAGAAGGGGACTTGGGTAGTGGGAGAGCAATGGGACAGGGAGAGCCATTTGTTGATAAGTAAGGGGAGTCTGAACCAGGAAGGCAGCAGAGGAGCTAGAAAGAAGGTGACAGGTGATGCTTGGAAGTGAGGAAAGCACAGTGTGGGGGATGCACTGGCCATAGAGCTGAGCGTGAATGCTGATTAAAACATGGGCGTGAGTTTTCATCTCTGTGATAAGAGGGGATTCACTGATAATTTGCTTCATGGGAAAAGAGAGTTTAAAAACAGCTAAATTACAGAGCAGAAGGCAATGAGCTTGATACACGCAATTTACAAAAGATGCAGCAAGGGGCAGTAATGATATGAAAAGAACTCACTAGTAATACAAAATCAAATAATAAGAAAACATTTCACCTATCATGCTGGCAAAAAGTTAACAAGAATGATAATGTCCAGTGCTGAGGAAGGTGAGGGACAAAATGCAGTCAAACACACTGTTTATGGGAGTGTAGGTAGGTAATGACTGTCATGAGGAAATTTTGGAGTCTCCAGCTAAACCTAAAACTTTCCATGTTCTTTGATACAGAATTCAGTTTGGGGGGGAATGCATTCTAACTAATCACTTGCATCATATATACCTAAATATGAATATAAAAGGTTAATTTGCAGCATTGTAATAATGGAAAATTGGAAATAACTTAATTGTCTATCAATAGAAGGGATATATTTTATGGCTTATTATCTGTATCAGTTTTCTATTGCCGCCATACAGATTACCACAAATTTAGAGACCTAAAACAACACACACTAATTATCTTATAGTCCTGTAGATCAGAAATCCAATATAGTTTCATAGAGTCAAGATCAGCAGTCAAGACTAAGATAAAATGTCAGCAAGCTCCCTTCCTTTTTGGATGTTCTAGGAAAAAAATGGTTTCCTGCCCTGTTAGATTGTTAGCAGAGTCTAATTCCTTGAGGTTGTGGGTTTGAGATCTTTGTTTTCCTGCTGGCTATAAGCTGAGGAGTGTTCTGAGCTTCTAGAAGTTGCTACATTTCTTAGCTGATAGCTCCCTCCTTCCATCTTCAAAGCCAGTTACGGGAAGATTGAGTCTTTCTCAGGCCATTTCTCTCTGACCCATCTTTCTGGCTTCCTCTTTTACTTTTAAGGACTCGTGTGATTAGATTGGGCCCACCCAAATAATCCAAAATAACTCCCCATTGCAAAGTCCAAGGGCCAGGCCCTAAATCAGATTTGTAAAGTCCTTTTGGCCATGTAAGGTAACATAGTCACAGATTCTGAGGAATGGAATGTGGACATTTTTGGGGGCCATTATTCTGCCTACCATATCATCCTTACTGTAGATGAGAAGTTACTTTGGCTTTCTTACAGCTAAGTTTTTGAAAAGCCTGGCTTGTCAATTTATCAGACCCCTCAGAGTTCTGGCAATTTAGTTCCTTTATTTTTGATCTAAAGATGTGAGTGTTAATTATCCTCATGATGTTTTTTCATATTACCTGTTAAAAAATACTTTTTTTTTAACTTCAACAGTCAAACCTGATGACATGAAGGAGAAACAAGCACCATTTGCATTCTTCTCTTTATACTCAGCCAACACTGTGTCAATGTGCACAGGGCCTCAAGTCACAATCCAAACAAAACACACAGTATGGTGGAGGAAGCATGGTTGTAGCTTGGGACCCTGAATTGATCTTTGCCTCTAATGGCCCAAGTGACACTTGACCAATCCCTCCATTTCATTTCTGTGATAGATTGATTAAAAAAAAATTATCTCTAAGTCCCCCCTCTCCCCATATTTACATACTGGACAATGTGGCCTTTCTGTCCCTTCCATCAAAAGATGAAGTCTATTCTACTTCCTCTTAAAGCTGGTCTGGCCTTATGACTTGCTTTTGCCAACAAAATACAGTGGAAGCAATGGCCTTAAAAGGACTTGCAAACTTCCATTCACTGTCTTGGACCCCTGCCACTACTCTGTGATCAAGCCCAGGTTAGCCTGCTGGGGGATCACCCCAGCTAACAGCTAGTCGTATGAGTAAGGCCACACTAGATCAGCCCATCCCTGCTGACCTGCCAGCTGACAAAACATGTATGAATGAACCCAGAACCCAGGTCTAAACAAGACCAGAAGAAACTCCCAGGTGCCTTATAGACTAAGGCAGATTAAAAAAATACTTTCAGCTACTGAGTTCTGGAATGATTTGTTAGGCAGCAAAAGCTAACTCATGCAGCATGGTTGAGCACAAACTTGTAATCTGTAGAGAAACCATTTGATGGTTTTCAGCTGAAATGAAAGACTTCAATGTGTATATATTGATTTGCTGGATAGTGAGGAGATGGTGGGCATTATCTATACCATATGTGTGCAAAAACACCCAGGCACTTGGAAATATACATGCAGCCTACAGGTGGGGTGGTGGGAGGGGAATTGAGAGCACACTTAGTAGTAAGATCCAGAACCTGACCACCTGCCAGATCAGGGTCCGTCATTCTGGCCTCACCTGCCAACCCTCTCCTTGCTGCAGTCCTCCTAGATTTTATTTGAGAAATGCACTTTGATTGCTTATATTGATTTTGTACCCAAATGTCTCCATTTTAGATATGAACAAGACAATTTTAAGACTTCACAATTGGCTTGGATTTATATGGTCAAATGGATTAAGCCTGTAGAGAAATCATTTGGCCTTCTTTAAAAACAAAACAAAAATGTCCTACTGTTTGCTTAATGGAACGAAACAGTCTCCACTCAAAGGTCTCTCAGGGCCCAAATAATGCGTATAATAGTATGGGAGTTCTATTGATCTGGATGAACACATCTATATGTGCTAAGCTGCCTTCTTTTTTCCTAAAATGAGCCTAAGTTGAGGCACTGAACATTTTAAATTTTCCAGTTTTGGTCACTCACCAACTTTGAGTCGGAGCAAGTTACTTAGCCTCTCTGAATATTAGACAAGGATGAATTAACTAGGAATCACATGCCAGTAGCATAGGGTTATTGTGATAATTAAAGGAGACTCACATGGAAACAGTTTAAGACATTCCCTATTTCTCAGTTATTATTCACTTTCCTATACATCACTCAAAATCTAGCTTAAATTAAGCCCCTTTGTAAAGTCTTTATTCATATTGTCAGCTCATGTGTTTCCCCCTCTTATTTATTCAAGCAAATTTTCTGAGTCTGAGCTAGGCCCAGGGATATAGATGTTAACAGAACTATTTCTGACACATGTAGAGATGTACAATAAACAATATAATACATGATTAATTAAACTCATCATGATGTGGACTACCCAGCATTGTTTTGGGACATTATGGGAGTATAGAACAGACGTGAGTCAGGAAAGGCTTCTCAAGGAAATGCCACCAAAGTAGGGATGGAGTGATGTTAGCAGATGTTAGTCACCGGCTGGAGAGAGCCAGGCCTCTGTCTGTCTTATCTAAACTCGGACGATTTTTTTCCAAACATAGTTGTTGGTGCTTGAACTTTATGTTAACATGGGAAATTTTCTAATAGGTTCATTTGGCTTGTCATCCCAATTAAATTTTACACTTACCTAGGGAAGGGCCCATGTGTTGTACTTTAAAAAAAAAAAAATTCTCTCTAAAGCATAATAGTGCCAAGCAAATGTTGGTGCACAATGCATAGTTGATTAGTTAATAACAAAAGACACTTAAGCTACTTAATACTGACTGTTCTTGATTTATAAGATAGCTCATAGTGGCCTACCACTTTTTTATGATAACTTTTGAAGTATAGCATACATACAGAAAAAAGTACAAATCATCAGTGTACAGCTCAATGAATTTTCATGAAGTAAACATGCCCATACAAACAGCACCCATTTCAAGGACATTGTAGCCTTCCAGAAGCCCCTTGTTATCCCCTTCCAGTTCCCACCACCTGAAGGGGAACCATTACTCTTACACCTCACAATAGTTCTTGCTTATTTTTTGAAATTTATATATAGTGTGTACTCACTGGTGTCTAGCTTCCTTTATTTAACATTTTGTTTTTGAGATTCATCCATGTTGTTGAATGTGGCTATGGTTCTTTTGTCCTTGCTGGCATATAATAGTCTATTGTGAGAATATCACCTATTAATCCATTTACATTTTTAAAAAATATTTTATATCTTTATTGGAGAGAGAGAGAGAGAGCACAAACAGCAGGAGCGGCAGAAGGAGAGGGAAAAGCAGGCTCCCTGCTGAGCAGAGAGCCTGGCGTGGGGCTCAATCCCAGGAGTCTGGGATCATGACCTGAGTGGAAGGCAGAAGCTTAATGGACTGAGCCACCCAGGTGCCCCCCCATTTACTCTTGATGGTCATTGGGCATACTGCTGTGAACATTCTTGTACACGTATTTTTGTAAAGATGTACATTCATTACTATTGAATATGTACCTGGGAGGAAAATTGCTGGGTCATATTTGTCCTGACCTTAGTAGATACTGCCAAAAAGCCTTCGAAATGAATTGTATGATCTGTTGCTTTCACCAGCGTATGGGTACTCATTTTTAAAATATGGCCACTCTGAGTGTCAAAATATTTCTTGGATCTACGCATGTAATAGAGGGTAGAAGTTGTGCTTTTGGTACCAAGTGATTGAAAGGACGCCTTGGCATTATCTTTGTGGACTTTTCACAATCAACTCTTTAGTTCCCTCAGCTCCACCCACATCTTGATAATCTTTGGTGGAGAAATGTAGCAGGGTTTCATAATAGCGCATGTTTTCTGAGATGGAATGGGTTTTAAAAGCAGCCACTGTTCTTTGGTATGACTTATAAAGACAGTTTCTTTTTCCATCATCTCTCCTGTTTAGTCTGTTAGGAGGAAAAATACGTGTTTCCAGAGGATGGAAAGATAAAGAATCAAACCAGCCAGGGAATGGAAGCAAATGCATATGTGCTACTTCCCACAATTGCTTGTTCTTCCATACTGTCCAGCCAGATGCTTCAACTCAACCTCTTTTACCAAGGACTGGGGGCAGCCTATGCTCCAGCATGGCCTCTTCCCCCTTAGCAGGCTGTGAATACACAGACTTCTGGCTCAGAACAATGTAGACTGCCATCATCAGAGACTTCTTGTTGCTGGTGGCCCATGTCTGTTAAGAACACATCCATTTATCAAGTAAGATGCTGATATTCTGTTGAGAACAAAACTGATGGTGAATGCTGGCCTTGGATTTTATAAGCATATACTTGAAATTCATACATTTTTCTGGTGCCTTGCACACAGCAGGAGCTCAAGAAGGATTAAATGCGTAGAGGTCTTGCCCTTCACAACTGGGGATCTTGTTTGTAACAAAATGGCTGGAGTAAGGTACTGAGTAAAACATTCCCTCACTAGATTGTCAGCCCTCTGAGAGTAATGCCCCCATGACATTCCTGGCACATAGCAGAGTGCCTGGAATAAATAAAGACTCCTTAGATATGTATCACAACTTCAATAATAGATGCAATTAATGATAAGGAGCAGAGGAAAACATAAAATAGTTCTGATAACTGATAACTAATCAGAAACCCAAGTTGGTAAGTTGCTTGAATATTCTTTTACCCAAGATGTTGGCTGGCCTTCAGCCTTCAGTTCTAACAGGGCCACAGGCTTCTTTCCATGTACATGTGTTGAAATAGAAGAGCATGTAGCAAGCACTACCCCTATTATAAAAACTGCCTCTTAAAAATGTTATGTCAGGCGTGCCTTTTTGAGCAAATATATGCCAATTAGATAGGCTTATATAAGTCTTTGAAGGAAAGAATTTTCCCCCAATTAGTTTCTCTGTCCAATAGAACCAGCTGACTCTACTCCAAAATGATCATAAACCAAATCACAAGGGTCTCTTGACATATTTAAAAGTGATAATATAGTCACATATGATTTAATCAAGTGCATTTCAAGTTTATAGCTAAGGGATATAAGGACTGGCCATGCTCCCCAGGCTTAAAGACTTCTTGGTTTTGGCTTGTGGAAAAGAAAAGCAAAATGCAAAGCCTGCCCAGGATGTCATGTCTTGGGAAAAAAAAAAAAATGTGCCTTATTGTGGACTCCCCTTTTTCAACATTCTATTTGATAGCATCCTTTTACGCCACCCAGATGTTCTGTAAGTGAATGACATCAGTACTTGTTTAAATGAAGCCTAAATACTTAGTGTCATGTTTTTCCTTTAAGATTATTGTGGATTGTGATGCCAAAATTGTTAAATCTACAGTGCTTCAGAATGAAGGCAATTGTAATAATACTGCTGTATTAGAGAACAGACTCTTGAGTCCCCAAGCTTCCTTATCCATTTGCTGTGAGTCATCGACCACCTATTGCCTCTTTTCCTAACCTTGTATTATGAAGTGATTTGTCCACACTTATTTATTAAGGATATCATATCATTTACAGCTTGTTCATTGACAGCTTGTCTCCAAAAGTGACAGGAAAACAATATAATTTGTAGTCCTTCCTAAATATCTAAGGGGAGAAAAAAGAAGATATTATGCCAAGCTTCTTAAAATTCACAAATGAGGCAAGATAAAAATCTCTACAGAATTTATAAAGTCTGAACAATGCCTTTGATCTTGATGTATTACAATCCCACCTCCACTCTCCCATCCACAGTGATGCCTTAAATATTTTACTGTGCTGGCCTAACACACAGCTCACAATTTTAAACTGACAAATCTAAGAGCATAAATTTTAGATGCTTTTTTGCAAAACAGCAAGGCTGAGGACAGACGGTACATCCAGAGTATTATAGCTTATTCTGATTCATGTCATTTTCACACACTTTTTCCCCCCTTTGGGGGCTTTAGGGGCAAATTTCAAAAAATATCAGGCTTTGTGTTTATACCACATAATAAAGCATACTAGGCCTATCTGTAAGAGAATACCTGTTTTCCAAATCATCTCAGTTATGGAGAGAAAATTGATTCTATTTTGAGTCCAAATATAAGGGTAGACCCCCAAGTAAAACAGTAAAATCTGTTTATTGGGGATTTGCTAGAGGGCTTCAAGCTATTTATTACTAAAGTAGGCTCCATCCACAGTGGATGCAGTGTGATGGGGGGGTAGGGGTAACAAGGAAACGTTAGCTGCTTCCAAATATTTCCCTCTCTTCCCAATGCCTCCTCATCCCCCCTCCCCAGGCGCATTGGAGTACATGACATTTAACTATGAGAAAATGTACGTTAGGGAAGAGCATCTCTGGAGTTGATTCCCTACTATAAAGTCAGTGCCTCTGGGAATTGTGACCCACTCTTTATGGCAATGGCTTAAATTAGTTAAGAAGTAGCTTTCTTATAAAGAAGGTAGGAAGAGTCAGAGCATGGAGGAAGAGTTGGGTAGGATAGACTCAGGGGTTAGATGCCTCTGAGTAATGAGAGTATAGTGAGTGTGGTAGGCAGAAGTGACAAACATGTGACCATGTTGCAACCGGTCCCTCCACCGTGCCCATGAAAGACATTCCAACCAACCATGGTTCTCCTTCTCTCCAGTTCTGATGTGTCTTCAGATTCTTGCCAACACTCCCGCAGCTGCTATTAACCAGTGGGAGCTGGCAGGTGGTTGAAATTACACACCACCCCCCAATCCATCACAGGAGTCATTAAAAAGTATGATGGGATCACAGGAGTCGACTTGAAGGTCAGGGCAGGAAAAAGAGATTTAGAACCGGACTTAAAACCAGCTATGCTTCTTACTCATTAGGAAGTGTAATAAGAACAGTGACCATAGTAGTGTTAAAATCTACCATATATTAAGTCCCTACTGTATGCCTGATATTCGGGAGGATGCTTTACTTAGGGGAGTAAGTATGGTTATTATATTGGTGGGTTCTAGAGTCAGCCTGTCAGAGTTTGAATATTAGCAGAAGAGGATACCAAGAGAATTCAAGCCTTAGTCTCTCATCTATAAAATGGGAATAATAATGGTACTACCTCATTGGTCAGTTGCAAGGACAAATGAGATAATGTATTGAATGCCCTTGGCATATTGCCTTGCCATCAATCAGTGTTAGTTTACTTCTGAACATTTGATCAGCATTCTATAAGAGATTGCTATGTTGCAACATTATTTTTTTAATTTTTATTTAAATTCAATTTAATTAACATTACTATATTATTAGTTTCAGAGGTAGAATTCAGCGATTCATCAGTGGCATACATCACCCAGTTCTCGTTATGTCAGGTGCCCTCCTTTTTTTTTTTTTAATTTTTTATTGTTATGTTAATCACCATATATTACATCATTAGTTTTTGGTGCAGTGTTCCATGATTCATTGTTTGTTCATAACACCCAGTGCTCCATGCAGAACATGCCCTCCTCAATACCCATCACCAGGCTAACCCATCCCCCTACCCCCTCCCCTCTAGAACCCTCAGTTTGTTTTTCAGAGTCCATCATCTCTCATGGTTCGTCTCCCCCTCTGACATACTCCCCTTTTCTTCCTCTCCTGTTATCTTCTTCTTTTTCTTTTTTCTTAAAATATGTTGCGTTATTTGTTTCAGAAGTACAGATCTGTGATTCAACAGTCTTGCACAATTCACAGCGCTCACCGTAGCACATACCCTCCCCAATGTCTATCACCCAGCCGACCCATCCCTCCCACCCCCAACCACTCCAGTAACACTTAGTTTGTTTCCTGAGATTAAGAATTCCTCATATCAGTGAGGTCATGTGATACATGTCTTTCTCTGATTGACTTATTTCACTCAGCATAACACCCTCCAGTTCCATCCACGTCGTTGCAAATGGCAAGATCTCATTCCTTTTGATGGCTGCATAATATTCCATTGTGTATATATACCACTTCTTCTTTATCCATTCATCTGTCGATGGGCATCTTGGCTCTTTCCACAGTTTGGCTATTGTGGACATTGCTGCTATAAACATTGGGGTACACGTACCCCTTCGGGTCCCTACATTTGTATCTTTGTGGTAAATACCCAGTAGTGCAATTGCTAGATCGAACGGTAGCTCTAATTTCAACTGTTTGAGGAACCTCCATACTGTTTTCCAGAGTGGCTGCACCAGCTTGCATTCCCACCAACAGTGTAGGAGGGTTCCCCTTTCTCCACATCCCCGCCAACATCTGTCGTTCCCTGATTTGTTAATTTTAGCCATTCTGACGGGTGTGAGGTGGTATCTCATTGAGGTTTTGATTTGGATTTCCCTGATGCCGAGCGATGTTGAGCACTTATTCATGTGCCTGTTGGCCATTTGGATGTCTTCTTTGGGAAAATGTCTGTCCATGTCTTCTGCCCATTTCTTGATTGGATTATTTGTTCTTTGGGTGTTGAGTTTGATAAGTTCTTTATAGATTTTGGATACTAGCCCTTTATCTGATATGTCGTTTGCAAATATTTTCTCCCATTCTGTCGGTTGTCTTTTGGTTTTGTGGACTGTTTCTTTTGCTGTGCAAAAGCTTTTTATCTTGATGAAATCCCAATAGTTCATTTTTGCCCTGGCTTCCCGTGCCTATGGCGATGTTTCTAGGAAGAAGTTGCTGCGGCTAAGGTCGAAAAGGTTGCTACCTGTGTTCTCCTTTAGGATTTGGATGGACTCCTGTCTCACGTTTAGGTCTTTCAACCATTTGGAGTCTATTTTTGTGTGTGGTGTAAGGAAATGGTCCAGTTTCATTCTTCTGCATGTGGCTGTCCAATTTTCCCAACACCATTTGTTGAAGAGACTGTCTTTTTGCCATTGGACATTCTTTCCTGCTTTGTCAAAGATAAGTTGACCATAGAGTTGAGGGTCCATTTCTGGGCTCTCGATTCTGTTCCATTGATCTATGTGTCTGTTTTTGTGCCAGTACCAAACTGTCTTGATGATGACAGCTTTGTAATAGAGCTGGAAGTCCGGAATTGTGATGCCGCCAGCTTTGCTTTTCTTTTTCAGTATTCCTCTGGCTATTCTGGGTCTCTTCTGGTTCCATACAAATTTTAGGATTATTTGTTCCATTTTTTTGAAAAAAGTGGATGGTATTTTGATGGGGATTGCATTGAATGTGTAGATTGCTCTAGGTAGCATTGACATCTTCACAATGTTGATTCTCCCAATCCATGAGCATGGAACGTTTTTCCATTTCTTTGTATCTTCTTCAATTTCTTTCCTGAGTATTTTATAATTTTCTGAGTACAGATCCTTTGCCTCTTTGGTTAGATTTATTCCTAGGTATCTAATGGTTTTGGGTGCAACTGTAAATGGGATAGACTCCTTGATTTGTCTCTCTTCTGTCTTGTTGTTGGTGTATAGGAATGCCACTGATTTCTGTGCATTGATTTTATATCCTGCTACTTTACTGAATTCCTGTATGAGTTCTAGCAGTTTTGGGGTGGAGTCTTTTGGGTTTTCCACATACAGTATCATATCATCTGCAAAGAGTGAGAGTTTGACTTCCTCTTTGCCGATTTGGATGCCTTTGATTTCTTTTTGCTGTCTGATTGCTGTGGCTAGGACTTCTAATACTATGTTGAATAGCAGTGGTGAGAGTGGACATCCCTGCCGCGTTCCTGACCTTAGGGGAAAAGCTCTCAGCCTTTCCCCATTGAGAATGATATTCACTGTAGGTTTTTCATAGATGGCTTTTATGATATTGAGGTATGTACCCTTTATCCCTATACTCTGAAGAGTTTTGATCAAGAAAGGATGTTGTACTTTGTCAAATGTTTTTTCTGCATCTATTGAGAGGATCATATGATTCTTGCTCTTTCTTTTGTTAATGTATTGTATCACGTTGATTGATTTGCGGATGTTGAACCAGCCTTGCAGCCCAGGAATAAATCCCACTTGGTCATGGTGAATAATCCTTTTAATGTACTGTTGGATCCTATTGGCTAGTATTTTGGTGAGAATTTTTGCATCCATGTTCATCAGGGATATTGGTCTGTAATTCTCCTTTTTGATGGGGTCTTTGTCTGGTTTTGGGATCAAGGTAATGCTGTCCTCATAAAATGAGTTTGGAAGTTTCCCTTCCATTTCTATTTTTTGGAACAGTTTCAGAAGAATAGGTATTAATTCTTCTTGAAATGTCTGATAGAATTCCCCTGGGAAGCCATCTGGCCCTGGGCTTTTGTTTCTTGGGAGATTTTTGATGACTGTTTCAATTTCCTTAGTGGTTATAGGTCTGTTCAGGTTTTCTATTTCTTCCTGGTTCAATTTTGGTAGTTGACACATCTCTAGGAATGCACCCATTTCTTCCAGGTTATCTAATTTGCTGGCATAGAGTTGCTCATAATATGTTCTTATAATTGTTTGGATTTCTTTGGTGTCGGTTGTGATCTCTCCTCTTTCATTCATGATTTTGTTGATTTGGGTCATTTCTCTTTTCTTTTTGATCAGTCTGGCCAGGGGTTTATCAATCTTGTTAATTCTTTCAAAGAACCAGCTCCTAGTTTCGTTGATCTGTTCTACTGTTCTTTTGGTTTCTAGTTCATTGATTTCTGCTCTGATCTTTATGATTTCTCTTCTCCTGCTGGGTTTAGGCTTTATTTGCTATTCTTTCTCCAGCTCCTTTAGGTGTAGGGTTAGGTTGTGTATTTGAGACCTTTGTTGTTTCTTGAGAAAGGCTTGTATTGCTATATACTTTCCTCTCAGGACTGCCTTTGCTGTATCCCAAAGATTTTGAACAGTTGTGTTTTCATTTTCATTGGTTTCCATGAATTTTTTTAATTCTTCTTTAATTTCTTGGTTGACCCATTCATTCTTTAGTAGGATGCTCTTTAGCCTCCATGTATTTGAGTTCTTTCCGACTTTCCTCTTGTGGTTGAGTTCTAGTTTCAAAGCATTGTGGTCTGAAAATATGCAGGGAATGATCCCAATCTTTTGGTATCGATTGAGACCTGATTTGTGACCTAGGATGTGATCAATTCTGGAGAATGTTCCATGGGCACTAGAGAAGAATGTGTATTCCGTTGCTTTGGGATGGAATGTTCTGAATATGTCTGTGAAGTCCATTTGGTCCAGTGTGTCATTTAAAGTCTTTATTTCCTTGTTGATCTTTTGCTTAGATGATCTGTCCATTTTAGTCAGGGGGGTGTTAAAGTCCCCCACTATTATTGTATTGTTGTCAATGTGTTTCTTTGCTTTTGTTATTAATTGCCTTATATAATTGGCTGCTCCCATGTTCGGGGCATAGATATTTACAATTGTTAGATCTTCTTGTTGGATAGACCCTTTCAGTAGGATATAGTGTCCTTCCTCATCTCTTATTACAGTCTTTGTTTTAAAATCTAGTCTGTCTGATATAAGGATTGCCACCCCAGCTTTCTTTTGGTGTCCATTAGCATGGTAAATGG
The DNA here is from genome assembly GCF_009762305.2 of Zalophus californianus. Lineage (NCBI taxonomy): Eukaryota > Metazoa > Chordata > Mammalia > Carnivora > Otariidae > Zalophus > Zalophus californianus. The sequence goes on along the minus strand of NC_045602.1, from coordinate 101,765,929 downwards.
TTTTCCACTCCCTCACTTTCAATCTGGGGGTGTTTTGGGTCTAAAATGAGTCTCTTGCAGACAGCATATTGATGGGTCTTGTTTTTTAATCCAATCTGATAGCTTGTGTCTTTTGATTGGGGCATTTAGCCCATTTACATTCAGGGTAACTATTGAAAGGTATGAATTTAGTGCCATTGTATTACCTGTAAGGTAACTGTTAACTGTCTGTTGTCTGTGTTCGTTTCTGCTCTTTGCTGCTTTTAGGCTCTCTCTTTGCTTAGAGGACCCCTTTCAATATTTCTTGGAGGGCTGCTTTCGTGTTTGCAAATTCCTTTAGTTTTTGTTTGTTCTGGAAGCTTTTTATCTCTCCTTCTATTTTCAGTGATAGCCTAGCTGGATATAGTATTCTTGGCTGCATATTTTTCTCATTTAGTGCTCTGAAGATATCTTGCCAGTCCTTTCTGACCTGCCAGGTCTCTGTGGATAGGTCTGTTGCCAATCTAATGTTTCTACCATTGTAGGTTACATATCTCTTCCCCGAGCTGCTTTCAGGATTTTCTCTTTGTCTCTGAGACTCGTAAGTTTTACTATTAGACGTCGGGGTGTTGACCTATTATTATTGACTTTGAGAGGGGTTCTCTGTGCCTCCTGGATTTTGATGCCTGTTTCCTTCCTCACATTAGGGAAGTTCTCTGCTATAATTTGCTCCAATATACCTTCTGCCCCTCTCTCTCTTCTTCTTCTGGGATCCCAATTATTCTAATGTTGTTTCGTCTTATCGTATCACTTATCTCTCGAATTCTGCCCTCGTGATCCTGTAGTTGTTTCTCTCTCTTTTTCTCAGCCTCTTTATTTTCCATCATTTGGTCTTCTATATCGCTGATTCTCTCTTCTGCCTCATTTATCCTAGCATTTAGTGCCCCCATTTTTGATTGCACCTCATCAATAGCCTTTTTGATTTCGATTTGGTTAGATTTTAGTTCTTTTATTTCTCCAGAAAGGGTTTCTCTAATAACTTCCACGCTTTTTTTCAAGCCCAGCTAGTATCTTTAAAGTCATGATTCTGAACTCTAGGTCCAACATCGTACTAATGTCCATATTGATTAGGTCCCTGGCTGACGGTACTACCTCTTGTTCTTTTTGCTGAGGTGATTTTTTTCGTCTTGTCATTTTGTCCAGAGGAGAATAGATGAATGAGAGAACAAAATGCTAACAGGTTTCAGGTGCCCTCCTTAATGACCATCACCCAGTTACCCCATCCTCCCACCTACTTCCCATCCAGCAACCTCAGTTTGTCCCCTAGAGTTAAAGAGTCTCTTATGATTTAGCTCCCTCTCTGTTTTTATCTTATTTTATTTTTCCTTTCCCTTCTCTATGTTCATCTGTTTTGTTTCTTAAATTTAACATATGAGTGAAATCATATGGTATTTGTCTTTCTCTGACTGACTTATTTTGCTTAGCATAATACCCTCTAGTTCTATCCACATCGTTGCAAATGGCAAGATTTCATTCTTTTTGATGGCAGTAGTATTCCATTGTATATGTATACCAGATCTTCTTTATCTGTTTATCTGTTGATGGACATCTGGGCTCCCTCCATAGTTTGGCTATTGTGGACATTGCTGCTATAAACATTGGGGTGCAAGTGCCCCTCAGATCACTATGTTCGTATTCTTTGGATAAATACCTAGTATTGCAATTGCTGGGTTATAGGGTAGCTCTATTTTTAACTTTTTGAAGAACCTTCATACTATTTTCCAGAGTGACTGCACCAGCTTGCATTCCCACCACCCAGTGTAAGAGGGTTCCCCTTTCTCTACAACCCCGCCAACATCTGTTGTTTCCTGAGTTGTTAATTTTAGCCATTCTGACCTGAGTGAGGTGGTATCTCATTGTGGTTTTGATTTGTACTTACCTGATGCTGAGTGATGTGGAGCAATTTTTCACGTGTTTGTTGGCCATTTGTATGGAGAAATATCTGTTCTTTGGAGAAATATCTGTTCATGTCTTCTGCCCATTTCTTAACTGGATGTTTTAATTTTTGGGTGTTGAGTTTGATAAGTTCTTTATAGATCTTGGATACAAGCCCTTTATCTGATATGTCATTTGCAAATATTTTCTCTTTGGAGAAATATCTGTTCATGTCTTCTGCCCATTTCTTAACTGGATGTTTTAATTTTTGGGTGTTGAGTTTGATAAGTTCTTTATAGATCTTGGATACAAGCCCTTTATCTGATATGTCATTTGCAAATATTTTCTCCCATTCTGTAGGTTGCCTTTTAGTTTTGTTGACTGTTTCCTTTGTTGTGCAAAAACTTTTTATCTTGATGAAGTCCCAATAGTTCATTTTTGCTTTTGTTTATCTTGCCTTTAGAGACATGTGTCTAGTAAGAAGTTGCTGCAGCCAAGGTCACAGAGATTGCTGCCTGCATTCTTCTCTAGGATTTTGATGGATTCCTGTTCACATTTAGGTCTTTCACCCATTCTGAATCTATTTTTGTTTGTGTTGTAAGGCAATGGTCCAGTTTCGTTCTTCTGCATGTGGCTGTCCAATTTTCCCAACACCATTTGTTGAAGAGACTGTCTTATTTCCATTGGATATTCTTTCCTGCTTTGTCAATAGTTGACCATAGAGTTGGGGGATTATTTCTGTGTTCTCTATTCTGTTCCAGTGATCTACGTGTCTGTTTTTGTGCCACATTATTTCTTAAATTATAAGTTGGAGTATTTTCTGTTTTACTCCCTCCCCTCTTTCATGGGTATTTTGAGAACAAAGATTTCCTTCTTCCTAGCCATGCCAAATAGGTGTAAGCATTTAAAGACTTAAGTGCCTAGTGAATATCCTATTAACCAGTTTTTCCTTTCCAAAAGACAAGGTAAGCATCTGTGGGGCCACTTGAACTAGAAATAAAATGAGCTGGAAGGATTAGATGATTTCCCAGCCAAAGTGGGAAATAGAAAAGAAACTTTCATGAGGGGTCACAGAACAAGGAGTAGAAGTAATAATGAGGGTGCACTTCTCTTGATTCCTGCATATGTCCTTGAAGAGAGGGTGGATAACTTGGAATCTATTTGTGGGAGATGGAGGCATGAAGCCACAGCTCTGCTTCTCTCCCTTTCCTCTGCTTCTTCTGGTGCTCTAAAAAATGGAACAAGCAGAACCTGCCACTGTAGGTGGGACAATGGTGAACTCACATCCGTGGGTATGGTATTTATCAGCCATAACCTGTAAGAATGCTGTCCAGTAGAAATATAACATGAGGTCCATATATAATTTAAAAATTTTCAGGGTGCTTGGGCAGCTCAGTCGGCTAAATGTCCAACTCTTGGTTTCGGCTCAGGTCGTGATCTCGGGGTCATCATCTCAGTGTCATAAGATTGAGCCCTGAGTCACGCTCTGTTGTCAGCCTGGAGTCTGCTTAAGATTCTCTCTTTCTCTTTCTCCCTGTGCCCCTCCCTCCCTCAGGTCACGCTCTCTATCCCTCTCTAAAATAAATAAATAAAATCTTTAAAAATATATTTTATTTAAGCCCATATATCCAAAAAAATATCATTTCAACTTGTAACCAACATTTATTTGTTTTGTACCAAGCTTTTGAAATCCAGTACGTATGTTAAACTTATAGTATATCTTAGTTTGGAACAAGCCACATTTCAAGTGTTCAATAGCTATGTATGATTTTATCAACCTACACTGATAACTTGGGCTTCTTGAGGAATTAGGACTAATACATACCTGTCTCAGAAGGTCAACATGAGGGCAACAAAATTAAGGAAGTTAAACTTATTTCACACCAATATTCTACCACCATCGCCACACAAATTTTATTTTTTGCTCAGGATATTCATTGACCTTTTTAAAATAATCTATTAAGCTTCAATACAATTGTAGGTGATTATTTGGGGGACAAGATGGCAACAGCCTGTTTCTACATGCCAAGCAGGAAATGTCCAAAGCCACAAGGTAGAAATGCTTGAGACAATAGGACTCTAGTGCAGCAGAACTGAGAAATGGCCACTACCATCCTGCATGGGAAGTAAATTTTCTTTACTAGAAATTCTTTCTGTAGTGTAGAACTCTCAAAATTATGTCCTAAGTGGCTAGAAACTTATAGGAGTACAAGGCTGGAAATGTCCCTGTGATGCCACTGCTTCCATTATACATTTATTTATTTATTTATTTTTAAGAATTTTGTGCCTTTTTAAAAAGATTTTATTTATTTATTTGACAGAGAGAGACACAGCGAGAGAAGGAACACAAGCAGGGGGAATGGGAGAGGGAGAAGCAGACTCCCCACTGAGCAGGGAGCCCGATGCAGAGCTCGATCCCAGGACCCCAGGATCATGACCTGAGCCGAAGGCAGATGCTTAACAGACTGAGCCACCCAGGCGCCCCTCCATTATACATTTAGTGCAGTTCCTTTGCTCTCTCCTCCTTCACTTTGGTCCCGCTGATGGGAACCTCCAAATTTTTCTTTATGGCTTCATTTAAACCTCTGGAGAAAGGTATATGTAATGTAATACAGGCTCAAGAGAAAATAGAAAATTAAGAAATCCAAGTCTCATTTTACTGATGAAAAAACTGATTTAGAGAAAATGGGTGAATGCCCCCCAAATCACACAGCCTATAAGCATAAGAGGAGGATTAGAAATATTTTGATTTTCAAAAGAACATTGTCAACCCACAAAATGGGAGAAGAAGTTATTGGCAATATGTGTGTCTGATTAAGTCTACTGTTCAGGATATATAACAAGTCCTATTAATCAGAAAAAGATGGCAAATATGCAAATTATCAGTAAATAATTTGGTGGGCTATGGGACGCCTGGGTGGCTCAGTTGGTTAGGCGTCTGCCTTTGGCTCAGGTCATGATCCCAGGGTTCTGGGATCGAGTCCCACATCGGGCTCCCTGCTCTGCGGGGAGCCTGCTTCTCCCTCTACCTCTGCCTCTCTGTCTCTCTTGAATAAATAAAATAAAATCTTAAAAAAAAAAAAAGAACTTGGTGGGCTATGGTCACCAAAAACCATGCATAAAAATTTTCATAGAGGCTTTCTTGGTTATTGCTAAAACTTGGAAACAGCATAACTGTCCATCAATGCTAGAATGGATTAAAAATAATTGTGATATGTTCACATAATAAAAATGAGAAGCAATGAGAATGAATGAACTACTGTTATATACAACACAGATTAATCTCATAAACATCATATTGAGCAAGAGAAACCAGAAAAATAAATATACTGTACAAGTGTGAGAGTAGTTCTAGAAGGGTAAAAATGCTCTGTTTTTTTTTTATTTAGGTGCTGCTTTATTTCTGAAAATGTATTGAACTGTACATATACAGTAAATATAATTTTTGGTATGTGTATTATGCTTTAATTATAGATTTTACAAAAGGAAACTAAAATTGCTAGAATTCTCCCCAAACTAGAGGCTTATTTTAGTTTGTAGATTTGGGGAGTTTTATCCCTGTCCTGCTTCTACCCTTCACATCTACCTCTGTCAGCCATGAGTGGACCTCAGGAAAATGTCTTCTGGGTGATTAGAAGCTTAATTTAATAACATACTTGAATGAACATTTAAGGCAGGAATTACACTGAGGTTACTCAAGCCCCAAAGTTCTGGTGAAATAGAATCAGGATGATGCTCATGTTTAGAACAATTCTGCTTTCCTCTCTTATAACCCAGAGCTCTCCCCAGGGTTCCCAAGCAAGAGTCTGTACTAGATATTTTGCACAAATAATGCAATAAATGTTGGCTTTATTGCCCCATTTCCTGTATCTTATATATAAAAGAATGTCAAAACAGCATTTAGAAAGGAGGCCAACTTCAGCTTTGGAGCTTTATAATCTTAGCAACATCCCCATGATGCTGTAAACACAAACTGTCTTGTTCACAATATTTAGGAGAGCTCCCGTCCCAGGGGAAGTATCTGCAGTGTTAAGGTAGTTCTCTAGGGTCTAGTACCAAATGCCTCCAACAGTGGCAAGCCTTGATATATTTACTGAAGAAGGTCTAGGGACCAGTTCTTAACATTGTAAGAAAAGAATCTACAATGATGAAATAATATTGTAGAGAATAAACTGAATTGACCTCCCCATCTCCTTCTCCCATAGCCCTTCCCCCCATCCCTGGCATTTGGATCATTTCTCTTTCATAGTTGTTATTGCAAAATGCAGAAAGAGAGAACAAGTTAATACTCAGCCTTCACTTTCAAATTAGACTTCAGAGGGGAAAGTGGAGTAGTGTCAGTGAGGACGCCTCACCTGCGCATCAACCTAGAGCTGCTGGAACATGTCTAGCAGGTGTCTGCCATGCTCCTGGGGGTTCCCTACATGGCTACCCTCAAAAGTGATGCCAGTCAATGCATGTCATAAACAGTTCAAACACAGCTGTGGGTAGGAAAATGGAAGGCTCTGCTGAACCCCCTGAATCAACAAGGAAACATGGTTATGGCCTCCAAGGCCATTACATTGGGCAACTGGAAGACCCAACAGTGTCTTCATCAATAAAAAGATGAATGGTGAAGGGTGACTGTTCTCTAGGGCCAGTCAAGAAGATACAGGGTGAGTCTTCACACACGTAGCTTTTCACCTATAGTAGAGGCTAGGACTCTTTCAGCATGGAGATGCTACTTGACATACATGTTGGATTTGGATCTGCCCACCATTAGCAACATGACAGATGGTGTGGTTTACCACACAGAGTCTCTATCCAGCAGACCCTGTCCCTGCCGCTGAGAAGCTGGGCATCTGGGGGAGAATGATGGGTGAGTGTCTGACTACAACCAGGACATGATACTTCTGAGGCCACAAGGACAGCCTCTGCAAAAGTTAGGGATATGTGTGCTGGAGAAGGGGTTGCCAACAGCAAGTTCAGACACTTTCCCACCTCTATCCCCTGTCCCACACTGCTCAGTGTGAAAGCACTAAACCAATATATTCTATCTCCCCATCTCACAATCACTGAAGGTCTATGTAAAATTGAATAAAAAAAGAGGCTTTTTCCTCCATGGAGTTCATTACTGATGGACTAGAGCAATGAGATATAGACATCAAGTGACATGTCTCTAGCTGTCTGTGCTACTATTTATAATCACACAGCTACCCTAAGATCTTGTCTCTATTAAATTTTTATCAGCTTTATTTAGTTATAATTGACATGTATACTGAATATGTTTAAATTATGCAATTTGACATGTTTTGACATATGTATACATCTATGAAACTATTACCACAATCATAATAATGAACATATTCTTTACCCAAAAAGTCCTTCATGACCTTTTAAAATTTCTCCTTTTTGCTTCTTCCTTATACAAACATTAATCTGCTCTCTGTCCTATAGATTAGTTTGTGCTGTCTAGAGTTTCATACAAATGCAGTCAAATAGCATATTAACATACTTTTTGATTTGAGATTTACCCAAGATGTAGCACTTACCAACAGTTGATTCTTTTTAAATTGCTCTTTGGTATTCTATTTACAAACACACACACAGAGTTTGAAGCCTATGACAAAGACATTTAAAAAAAATAATAAAAGCAGACATAAGTTTCTTTTCCTTCCTCCACCAGCCTAGGCAAAAGATTCCACAGCCAATGATATAACCTTCTAGGAAAATCTACAGAATCCACTCAGGGGTAAGACCAAGGTGGGTTGGGAGCAGATGAAAGAACCCTCAGATAGTTTTGGGGACCCCAAAATACAGGGCACTAGGGTCCAGCTAGAAGCCCAGATATTTCCATGATACTAGTGTGGGACAACAATGACACCCAAGGGCACCCATGTTAATGCAAGCATGGTTATAGGATGGGGCAGCAGGTAATATACACCATTAGAAGAAGCATGAGAAATCCCTAAATTAATGAGAAAACCCAGAACTGCTTTAAAAAGTGCTACATGATTAAATTTACCCTAGGATTAAATTTAACTGGGGTTAATGGTTCTTTAACTAGAAATTGCATTTAGTTATATAAAAGAATAAAAGTTACATCTTGCACTTAGCTTATGAACTCACACCTGCTGTTCTGGTGAGTGTCCTTAATTAATTATAATCTGGATGTTGATTCCTAATGATAAAGCTCCTAAGATACTAACATACAAAATTGAGAAATGAAAACAATTTTGGTCTACATTTTCCTGCCTATCCCATATATCAGTTTTGCTTTGAAATAACTTCTTCTTTGGTTTTCCTGCCTGTGCCGATCCTCCTGCTTCTGTACAGACAGGCCAATTCTGAATCCTGTTAAACACTTAGAGCATGTCCTTCCTCTTTTCAAAATCCTCATATAAAAGCCCATGGCTTTGCAGTGAGTTCTCGCCCGACATGATCTGCCTGCCTGTTCTCTATGTTTTGCCCTGACCACTGGGCTCCAGCCCCTGGGTGCTCCTCTACCCTGTTACCTGGGTTTGCACACATAATTTCCTCTCCTTGCAGTGTCTCTGACAGTTTCCCAAGACTTTTCCTTAAAAGTCCTCTGCCACTCTGATCTAAAATTCCAACTTCTGGCACTCCCTTCCTCCAAAACAGATAGGTAAGTAGAAGATCCATTTCTTGACTCCCAAGCTAGGATAAATACCCTAGGAGGCCATGGATTTATGTTTGTTTTAATCACTCTTTTATACCCAGTGGGTAGAACAGTGCAGTTCATAGACTGGACCATCAGAAAATACCTGTTGGGTGGATATAGTGGAATTTGCATTCCAGGAAGATAGACATGCCCATCCCACTGGCAAGGCCTTCCCTTCTTCTAGGAAAGATTCAGTGGTAGATGAATTACAATCTGTAGGAGGAGTATGCTCTAGAGCCCAAGATCCAACGTCAGATTCAAAGGTGGATTTGCAGTTAGGCTCTGGGAGCCCTAAGCATCTGTCCCCACAGTAGGATTTTGCCTGCATGTTTTGGGCCCTATGTGGAGGCCTCTCTCCCAGGAGGGTCCTGAGCAGGTACCGGGTACTGCCCATCCCCACCCCCAACCAGCCAGAGGGAACAATTTCCAGAAAGCAAGCACACTGTGCTTCCAACACCCAGGATGGGATGTTGTGCTTGGTGCGTTTTATTGAATTTCACACTCCTTTTCCAGTGCTTCCAAGATATGCCAGCTTCCCTCTGGTGGATAAAGTCTTTCTTTGAGTATGTCACTATGTTTAATCAAGCTTCAGTCAGATATTGGGGCTCTAGATAGCATTACAATGCCTGCATATCTCCACTCGAGTTTGTTATAATAGAGTCTTTTTCTGAAAAGCCCTATTTAATATTAAGTTCATGGGGAAATATCACTGTAGCTCTAGAGAACATTTCCTCTAACTACCAAGACACATACTTGCAGATAGTAATATAGGGAAGCATGTACAAGGCTTAATGAAAATAATAATAACTGAATTTAATCAGCTCCTAACATGTCCCTAAATAGCCCTTTATATGTAGTCACTTATTTAATATAACAATCCAAAGAGATAGTGCTATTATCTATCCCATTCCTTGACACTGGTGTTACCCACCATCCCAGCCCCAAAGAACAGACACCTCGGTGACCACACTAAACATGCTGTCACCAGTGCCCCCCACCCCTGCTCTGTGGCAACTCTGCAGCAGAATAGGACTGGAGCAGTATCCACCGTGGTGCAGTTTCTGTGGATCACTGTGCGGGAACATTGCGCAAATAGAAGAAATGTCTATAAAGGTGCCCAGAAAACTTGATAACAGTAGTTACATCTGCAGAATAGGAGACAAAAGAGATTTCAGGACCATCTGAACACGTTTCAAAGCAAAAGTTCTCATGTATTATTTTTATAAGGAATGTTTCAGAAACACAAATATTTCAATAAGTTAAAATTTTTATTAAAATTACTTTTATAAAGCTAGCCAGTTAGCTGGAGAAAAAAAGATTTTTAAAAAATAAATATCCCTGGGGGGGCGGAGTAAGATGGCGGAGGAGTAGGAGACCTGGATTTCGTCTGGTCTCAGGAACTCAGCTGGATAGGGATGAAACCATTCTGAACACCTACGAACTCAACAGGAGATCGAAGAAAAGAATAACAACAACTCTCTGAACAGAAAAACAACCACTTTCTGGAAGGTAGGACGTGCGGAGAAGTGAATCCAAGGTGATATTCGGGAGGATAGACGGCGGGGGAGGGGGGCCTCCTTTGACTGCTTCTGGCAAGTGATAGAACCGCTGAGCACATAATCGGAACTTTTAGAGTTGGCTCCGCTGAGGGACGTCGCTCCAGTGGCTAAGCGGGGGGTGGAACCCTCGCAGGATAGTGTGGTCTCAGGACCCTCGGGGTCACAGAAAGACTGGGGGTGCCTGAGTGCGGCAGAGCTCCCAGGTATCAGAGCAGGGAAGCCAGCTGCAGAGATGGAACTGAGGTGTGGGCTCTCAGCTCGGGGTTGCCATAACCTGTGATCTGCGGCCCAGTCAGGCCACTGCTCCTCAAGCAGGGACCCAAAAAGTGGCAGATCCAGGGAGACTCCCCTTCCTCCCCCAGGAGGAGCGGGGCGGGACCGCACCGCAGGGATCTGCTGGGTTTGGAGACTCCACACCGGGTCAGGTGCCAGAGATAGAAATGCTCGGTCACAGTCTGGGGAGTGGGGCCCCGAGTTCTCGGCTCCTCCCGGGCAGAGATTGGGAGGCTGTCATTTTCACGCTCGTCCTCCAACACTGTACGGAAAGCTTGCAGGGAACAAAAGCCCCTGAGAGCAAACCCAAGCAGATTCCTTAGCCTGGACCAGCAAGGGCGGGGCAATACCTCCTCTGGCAAAGACATTTGGGAACCATGGCAACAGGCCCCTCCCGGAGAATATCAGCAAGAACAGCCAGCCAAGACCAAGTTTACCGATCAATGAGAACAGGAGAACTCCAGCGCTAGGGGAATACTGCACATAGAATCCATGGCTTTTTTACCATGATTCTTTAGTCTTTCAAAGTTAATATTTTTTAACTGTCTTTTTTTTTTCTTTTTCCCTTTTTCAACCAACAACTTATCAATCCCTTTTTTTAAAAAAACATTTTTTTCATTTTTAGAGTCATATTCTATCCCTTCATAGTAGTTACCCTTATTTTTGGCATATATATATATAAGTTGTTCTCTCTTTAAAATTTTGAGATACAGTTTCTTCTAACATATCAAAGTATACCCTAAATCTCTAGTGTACGGCTTTGTTCCAATATCCTGCCTGATCACATTCTCTCCCCTTTTTTTTTCTTTCTTTCTTTCCTTTTTTTCTAATCCTCTTATTTTTTCAAACACCTTATCAATTCCCTTTTTAAAATTTTTTATAATTTTCATCTTTATAGTCATATTCCATCCCTTCATCATATCAACCCTTCCTTTGTACATATAAATCTTTCTTTCTTTATAATTTTAGGAGGCACTTTCTTCTAACAGACCAAAATACACCCAAAATCTACTGTGTGGCACTGATCTATAAAACAACCTGATCATATTTGATCATATTCTGTTTTTTTATTTTGTTCTGTGTTTGTTTCTTTTTATCTTTTTCTTTTTCTCTTTTTTTTCTCTATCTTTTTTCTTTCTTTCCCTGTCTTTTCCCCTGGTTTCAAATCTTTTCTGATTTCTTTAGAGTATATTCTCTGGGGACGTTGTTACCCTGTTAGCATTTTGTTCTCTCATTCATCTATTCTCCTCTGGACAAAATGACAAGATGAAAAAAATCACCTCAACAAAAAGAACAAGAGGTAGTACCATCTGCCAGGGACCTACTCAATATGGACATTAATGCGATGTCAGACCTAGAGTTCAGAATCATGACATTAAAGATACTAGCTGGGCTTGAAAAAAGGATGGAAGTTATTAGAGAAACCCTTTCTGGAGAAATAAAAGAACTAAAATCTAACCAAATTGAAATCAAAAAGGCTATTAATGAGGTACAACCAAAAATAGGGGCACTAACTGCTAGGTTAAATGAGGCTGAGGAGAGAATCAGCGACATAGAAGACCAAATGAAGGAAAATAAAGAAGCTGAGAAAAAGAGGGATAAACAACTACTGGATCACGAGGGCAGAATTCGAGAGATAAGCGATACCATAAGACAAAACAACATTAGAATAATTGGGATCCCAGAAGAAAAAGAAAGAGAGAGAGGGGCAGAAGGTATATTGGAGCAAATTATAGCAGAGAACTTCCCTAATGTGGGGAAGGAAACAGGCATCATAATCCAGGAGGCACAGAGAACCCATCTCAAAATCAATAAAAATAGGTCAACACCCCGACATCTAATAGTAAAACTTACGAGTCTCAGAGACAAAGAAAAATCCTGAACCAGCTCGGGAGAAGAGATATGTAACCTATAATTGTAGAAACATTAGATTGGCAACAGACCTATCCACAGAGACCTGGCAGGCCAGAAAGGACTGGCATGATATCTTCAGAGCACTAAATGAGAAAAATAAGCAAGAAAAATATACAAACCTTTCTCAATTCTACAAGAATACTATATCCAGCTAGGCTGTCATTGAAAATAGAAGGAGAGATAAAAAGCTTCCAGTACAAAAAAAAACTAAAGGAAATTGCAGACACGAAACCAGCCCTCCAAGAAATATTGAAAGGGGTCCTCTAAGCAAAAAGAGAGCCTAAAAGCAGCATAGATCAGACAGGAACACAGACAATATACAGTCACAGTCACCTTACAGGCAATAAAATGGTAATAAATTCATACTTTTCAATAGTTACTCTGAATGTAAATGGGCTAAATGCCCCAAACAAAAGACACAGGCTATCAAATTGGACTAAAAAACAAGACTCATCAATATGCTGTCTGCAAGAGACTCATTTTAGACCCAAAGACACCGCCACATTGAAAGTGAGGGGGTGGAAAACCATTTACCATGCTAATGGACACCAAAAGAAAGCTGGGGTGGCAATCCTTATATCAGACAAATTAGATTTTAAAACAAAGACTGTAAGAAGAGATGAGGAAGGACACTATATCCTACTTAAAGGGTCTTTCAAACAAGATCTAACAATTGTAAATATCTATGCCCCTAACATGGGAGCAGCCAATTATATAAGGTAATTAATAACAAAAGCAAAGAAACACATCGACAACAATACAATAACAGTGGGGGACTTTAACATCCCCTCACTGAAATGGACAGATCATCTAAGCAAAAGATCAACAAGGAAATAAAGACTTTAAATGACACACTGGACCAAATGGACTTCACAGACATATTCAGAACATTCCATCCCAAAGCAATGGAATACACATTCTTCTCTAGTGCCCATGGAACATTCTCCAGAATGATCACATCCTAGATCACAAATCAGGTCTCAACCGGTACCAAAAGACTGGGTTTATTCCCTGCATATTTTCAGACAATATGCTTTGAAACTAGAACTCAATCACAAAAGGAAAATCAGAAAGAACTCAAAAACATGGAGGCTAAAGAGCATCCTATTAAAGAATTAATGGGTCAACCAGGAAATTAAAGTAGAAATAAAAAATTCATGGAAACTAATGAAAATGAAAACACAACTGTTCAAAATCTTTGGGATGCAGCAAAGGCAGTCCTGAAAAGAAACTATATAGCAATACAAGCCTTTCTCAAGAAACAACAAAGGTCTCAAATACACAACCTAACCCTACACCTAAAGGAGCTAGAGAAAAAAACAGCAAATAAAGCCTAAACCCAGCAGGAGAAGAGAAATAATAAAGATCAGAGGAGAAATCAATGAAATAGAAACCAAAGGAACAGTAGAACAGATCAACAAAACTAGAAGCTGGTTCTTTGAAAGAATTAACAAGATTGATAAACCCCTGGCCAGACTTATCCAAAAGAAAAGAGAAAGGACCCAAATCAACAAAATCATGAATGAAAGAGGAGAGCTCACAACCAACACCAAAGAAATACAAACAATTATAAGAACATATTATGAGCAACTCTATGCCAGCAAATTAGATAACCTGGAAGAAATGGGTGCATTCCTAGAGATGTATCAACTACCAAAATTGAACCAGGGAGAAATAGAAAACTTGAACAGACCTATAACCACTAAGGAAATTGAAGCAATCATCAAAAATCTCCCAACAAACAAAAGACCAGGGCCCAATGGCTTCCCAGGGGAATTCTACCAAATATTTAGAGAAGAATTAATACCTATTCTCCTGAAACTGTTCCAAAAAATAGAAATGGAAGGAAAACTTCCAAACTCGTTTTATGAGGCCACCATTACCTTGATCCCAAAACCAGAAAAAGACCCCAGCAAAAAGGAGCATAACAGACCAATATCCTTGATGAACATGGATGCAAAATTCTCACCAAAATACTAGCCAATAGGATCCAACAGTACATTAAAAGGATTTTTCACCATGACCAAGTGGGATTTATCCCTGAGCTGCAAGGTTGGTTCAACATCCACAAATCAATCAACGTGATACAATACATTAACAAAAGAAAGAACAAGAATCATATCATCCTCTCAATAGAGCAGAAAAAGCATTTGACAAAGTTCAGCATCCTTCCTTGATCAAAACTCTTCAGAGGATAGGGATAGAGGGTACGTAACCTCAATATCATAAAAGCCATCTATGAAAAACCTACAGCGAATATCATTTTCAATGGGGAAAAGCTGAGAGCTTTCGCCATAAGGTCAGGAATGCGGCAGGGATGTCCACTATCACCACTGCTATTCAACATAGTGTTAGAAGTCCTAGCCACAGCAATGAGAGAACAAAAAGAAATCAAAGGCATCCAAATCGGCAAAGAGGAAGTCAAACTCTCACTCTTTGCAGATGATATGATACTTTATGTGGAAAACCCAAAAGACTCCACCCCAAAACTGCTAGAACTCATACAGGAATTCGGTGAAGTGGCAGGATATAAAATCAATGCACAGAAATCAGTGGCATTCCTATACACCAACAACAAGACAGAAGAGAGACAAATTAAGGAGTTGATCCCATTTACAATTGCACCCAAAACCATAAGATACCTAGGAATAAATCTAACCAAAGAGGCAAAGGATCTGTACTCAGAAAACTATAAAATACTCATGAAAGAAATTGAAGAAGACACAAAAAAATGGAAAAACGTTCCATGCTCATTGATTGCAAGAAGAAATATTGTGAAGATGTCAATGCTACCTAGAGCAATCTACACATTCAGTGCAATCCCCATCAAAATACCATTCACTTTTTTCAAAGAAATGGAACAAATAATCCTAAAATTTGTATGGAACAAGAAGAGACCCCAAATAGCCAGAGGAATATTGAAAAAGAGAAGCAAAGCTGGCGGCATCACAATTCCGGACTTCCAGCTCTATTACAAAGCTGTCATCATCAAGACAGTATGGTACTGGCACAAAAACAGACACATAGATCAATGGAACAGAATAGAGAGCCCAGAAATGGACCCTCAACTCTATGGTCAACTCATCTTTGACAAAGCAGGAAAGAATGTCCATTGGAAAAAAGACAGTCTCCTCAACAAATGGTGTTGGGATAATTGGACAGCCACATGCAGAAGAATGAAACTGGACCATTTCCTTACACCACACACAAAAATGGACTCCAAATGGTTAAAAGACCTAAACGTGAGACAGGAGTCCATCCAAATCCTAAAGGAGAACACAGGCAGCAACCTCTTGGACCTCAGCCGTAGCATCTTCTTCCTATAAACATCACCAAAGGTAAGGGAAGCAAAGGCAAAAATGAACTACTGGGATTTCATCAAGATAAAAAGCTTTTGCACAGCAAAAGAAACAGTCCACAAAACAAAAGACAACCGACAGAATGGGAGAAGATATTTGCAAATGACATATCAGATAAAGGGCTAGTATCCAAAATCTATAAAGAACTTATCAAACTCAACACACAAAGAACAAACGATCCAATCAAGAAATGGTCAGAAGACATGAACAGACATTTCTCCAAAGAAGACATCCAAACGGGCATCAGACACATGAAAAAGTGCTCAACATTGCTCAGCATTGGGGAAATCCAAATCAAAACCTCCATGAGATACCACCTCACACCAGTCAGAATGGCTAAAATGAACAAGTCAGGAAACGAGAGATGTTGGCAGGGATGTGGAGAAAGGGGAACCCTCCTACACTGTTGGTGGGAATGCAAGCTGGTGCAACCACTCTGGAAAACAGTATGGAGGTTCCTCAAAAAGTTGAAAATAGAGCTACCATACGATCCAGCAATTGCACTACTAGGTATTTACCCCAAGGATACAAATGTAGGGATCTGAAGGTGTACGTGCACCCCAATGTTTATAGCAGCAATGTCCACAATAGTCAAACTGTGGAAAGAGCCAAGATGTCCATCGACAGATGAATGGATAAAGAAGAAGTGGTATATATACACAATGGAATATTATGCAGCCATCAAAAAGAATGAGATCTTGCCATTTGCAACGACGTGGATGGAACTGGAGGGTGTTATGCTGAGTCAAATAAGTCAATCAGAGAAAGACATGTATCATATGACCTCACTGATATGAGGAATTCTTAATCTCAGGAAACAAACTGAGTGTTGCTGGAGTGGGGGTGGGGTGGGAGGGATGGGGTAGCTGGGTGATAGACATTGGGGAGGGTATGTGCTATGGTGAGTGCTTTGAATTGTGCAAGACTGCTGAATCACAGATCTGTACCTCTGAAACAAATAATGCAATAAATGTTAAGAAAAAAAAAAAAAGAATATCCCTTATGTTTAACTCTAAATTCCTCACATGGACCCACATTTTCTTCCTTGAATCTAATATGCTTTTTTTAAAAAAGATTTTATTCATTTGTTTGACAGGGAGAGACACAGCGAGAGAGGGAACAGAAGCTGGGGACGTGGGAGAGGCAGAAGCAGGCTCCCCGCTGAGCAGGGAGCCCGATGTGGGGTTCCATCCCAGGACCCTGGGATTATGACCTGAGGCAAAGGCAGATGCATAACGACTGAGCCACCCAGGTGCCCCTCTAATATACTTTTTTACCATTTTCTAGATAGCGATTGAACATTAGCTCACACTATTAGAGGGGAAGTGTCTTTGTTGTACTCAGCTATTGATTCATTTAAAAATATTGTTTTAATGAGCACCTAGTATTGCCAGGTCCTATGCAAGGTCATGTAGATAAGGAGTGAACACAGTAAACCTAGCACCTGCTCCCACAGCACCATGCACAGAGATGGGAATTTTAGCAGGGGAAGAGACAATATGTTTTTTCTTCACTGGGGCCTCACAAACAAGGAGAATAATGAAGGGTAAGAATTAGAGAAAGGAGGCAGGGACTTGAACTCACAGGGTGCTGCTGGGCAAGGGTAGGATTCTGTACTGATTCAAGAAGCAAAGAGGTTCCAACAGCTAAGCCACCTGATCAAATTTGTGTTATTTAAAAAATCTCTGGTGCAAGTCTGTTTGAAGAGAATCGCCCATGCCAACCACATCTGGTTTTCCAGTAGTCAGAGGATTAAAATGTAATAAAATGCCAACACTTGACTGGAAATGATATAATTCCCAATAATTAGGAAATGAGAAGCCAGAAACAATTCTGGCCCATAGAGAGCCAGGTAACAGTGTTCACCAAGGGTTTATGGAGAATCATAGCAGCATTACCCCGATTTTCCCTTTTTCACCAAAAGATAACTTAAAGGAAAATGTGGATCCCATTTGTAGGGATATGGCTGATTGCTCCTCCCTGCAATCCCAAATCTCCCCTACCAGTATCCTCAACCTTTGCCTATCTCCTGTAATACATGAATCTTGTCCTCTATGTGTTCGCACAGAGGCTAGTCTCTGAGCTTTTGCTGATGAATCAAATGACCATGATATTTATTAGCAGATGTTCACCCCACTGCAAGTTTCTGATCCCTTGGGTCTTAAACTTAAATATCTTTATTTTTAATTCAGTAACTCAGCCAGTTGTCACATTTCCCTTCTTTTAAAATTGGTGACTATTCTTGATAAAGGATCTCAGAAGGCATCGAGCTCAGGATAACCTGAGTGATTATTACACATGAGCCTTCCAATCTGGGAGTGCTACCGAGTGAGATGGAAACAATGCGCTTTTATCACTCAGCAGGCAGATGAAATATTGTGCTTGTTTTATAACAAATGTCATACTTAAAACTAAAGGCATTTGCAGCTCCGAGGGGCAATAATTTCTATTCGTTTACTAAACACAGGTGTCCATCTCACATGTTTCTCTTTAATAAGAAAGTCTACCAAAAGCGGTGCTGTATTGCAAAATCAGCTGGGAAGCTGGGGTGAACAAACATGCTTGTGGAATTTATTGCTTATCCCCATTTTCATTTTACAAGGTTTAGGAGAGATGAAAACAGTATAAACATGAAGGGCACAGAGTAACCACTGGGGTCCCTCCTGTTTTCTTACAACTGGAATTTCTAATAAAAGTGTATTTGAGTCTGATCCTGGCATTGCCTTGGCAGGGCGCCCAGCATCACAATCACAGCGGTGCTAGGAGGCCCTCATAGAGGTGGCAGGTGGTGGGGCGGAGACCAAATGTGGTGCCCAAGGCAAGAAGAGCCCTGGGAGCAGGACTGGCTACATAAATTGTGGACTTGGTGCAAAATGAAAACGCGGGGATCCTTACTCAAAAATTATGAAGAAGAATCTCAAGGGAGTGACAGCAGAACAATAAATCAAGCAATGGGGTCCTTCTAAGCATGGGGTTCTGTGTGACAGCACACGGGAGGTCACACACGCAGGACAGGGATCTGTGCAGTGTCTGAATTGAGACTGGGGAGAACGTCCACCGTGAGAGGAAATTTACAATGGGCGTCTTTAAACAGCCTGGTGCAAAGCCTTTATGTATTTTTTCTTATTTTTCTTTTGTGGACAGGGAGGCAGAATCAGGAATATGTTAAAATATAAATAGGGTCATGGTCTAAAAGCTATTATTCCTTGTAAAAGTAGAGAAGATTCAGCCAAATGGCTAAAACTAACCCAGCTTGGGGGGTGGGGGGAGGGAAAAGGTTGTAAACTACAGATTTTCTACTGATAGCGGGAAAGGGAATAAGGCTTCTCTAGAAACAGCTGGTTGCCATGGTAAAATGGTAAAGAGAGCTTTCTTCAGTTTTTGTCTTCTGATTTGGAAGCCCAAAACTGAGGAGAGGGACTCAGAGGGAACTTCGAGTAAAACAGTTGCACTTAGACTTCATGCACAGCAGCAAGAGATGACGTCAGAGAAGTGGTTAGCTGAGGCATCGGGACTCGCCCCAGCGCTCGGTGCAGGGAGCAAGCAAGAATGCAAAGCTCCAAGGAACCTCTGAAATTTGCAGTGGGATTATAATCACGATTTGCTAAGCCTGGATCCTGTGTCCAGAGCTGTGCCAGGCACCGTCCATACATCATCTGACTTAATTTGTGTATTTCTCAGAGCAACCTAGCATGGCATGTATTATCATCATCATTTTGCAGAGGAAGAAACACAGATCAGAAAGGTCACATAATTTGGCCAAAGCTGTATTGCTACTAAGTGGCAGACTACAGTTTGACTGTTGATAGGATGTGGCTTGCTAAAGAAAAAAAAAAGAGCAAGTGCAACAAGACAGGCACCTGCTACCTGTTGTAGAAATTGTTTGTGGACTTTGTAGCAACAACATGAGTGTAATAAACTAGGAGAAGATTAAAAGTTTAATTGAAGATAATAGTTTGACCTTAGTTGATATGACTTAAATATTGTTTCAAATGATGTTTATGTTCCCTTCTATTAGAGACAAGTGGTCTAAGTATTTGGTCAAGATTCAGATCAGTTTTTTTATCAGAAGAGAAACTGTTTACTTTTTTGAACAAAAGAAAGACAGACGATCCATCTAATAGCATCTTGAACAGATGCTAAAGGCATGCTGTGCTTAAGAGTTTTGTAGGCTAAGTGGAACATACCAAATGTTCAATAAATACCTGATGATGAACGGTCACAAAAGGGGGAAGGAAGAAGTATAAGGGTGCATGTGGTAAGAAGACAGACATTTTCTTGTTTCTGTCAAATTTGTTAGTATTTAACTTCAATACTGATTTGTTCTTCTAAGCAGGTCGCTGTATGTTAAGTAAGGGTTATAAACCTTCACTCGACTATATGTCCTCCTCAACCAACCATATATTTATAAAACTACCAGTGTCAGGGGACTTATGTTTTATGGTAGAGAGAAATTTGGCAACCATGAACACTCATTGCAACTTATTCATTTCTATGAATAATTTCCATTCACATTGGTTAAGAATTCTATGTGGCCACAGCAGAATTTCTGCCTTGCTATACTCTGGGTTATTCTCCTATCTCAGAAATGAGCCAAGGGAGATAAGTATTGATTCTCCTTCATTATGGATCAACCAGGGGCTAGAATACCATGGAGTGAGGCAGAGCGGGTCTTTACCATGCTCCTCTCTTTTCCCTGCCCCATTGTACCTTCAAACTTGCCATGGGAACCCATCACAGTGGCTGACCAAGTTCCCTCACAATGGTTGGAAAGGAGCAGGCACAGTCCCTGGTCCATGGTGCATGCCCAACAAATGTTTAATACTCTCCTTTACAGCCATGGCCTCTACCCTGACCCCTTTCTCCACCATCTCCCTATTCACAAAGAATTTATGTCTTATTCCCTTGGGAGGGTTGTTCTCAGGCAGTTGTCATAATTGAAAAAGGATCTGTCAAGATAATTCCCACTGAAGTGTTAATTGTTGACAATAGCATAATGTGTCACCTGCTCGGAGATATTTGCATTTTGTGGGGGGTCTTAGAAACAGCCAGTTCTTACCTAGCATATAACCCAGTCACTGTTCCATGAACAATATTCAATGAATTGTTTGAACTAAACTCACCGATAAACTCACAATAAATCTCCAATAGTAGGACTTTACGCACCAATATAAGCCAGTAGGGAAGATGCTCTTGGACAAAGAGGTTTTCCAAATGTCGCTCAGATCCCACAGAGAGCCAACTTCAGCTCTGACTCTCCACATTAATCAGAAAATCTCTGCCCTACATGTGGATGGAATTCCTTCCAGCAAATTTTACCCTAAATCCTTTCCTGCAATGCTCCATGGAGAATTAGCAGAGTCCATTGCTTTCCTTCACACAAAACCTTTTTCATATATTGGATGATTATAGCACCGGGGAGAGAGAGAGAGAGATTGATTTATTATCCAGGTGAACTATTTACCCACCAGACGTTCTTCTATGAAGTGTATGGAGCAATCCAAATATATAAAGCTAATATTGTTCCAAATTAACTCGTAGCACATATTTACTTGCTTATGCCTTTCCACTAATTAGCTGGTAGCAATTATACAAAAAAACCCCACAAACTTCCAATTTTCATTATGAGAATATGTCTCAAGAAAACATGGGTACTTGAATTTGTTGGTTTGTTTTTTTTTTTTTTTTTTTTTTCCTAATTGAGTGAAGTATAACAAAATCACACTGTATTTGGGTCCCAGAGAGTTGTTTTCCAGTTCTGGGAATTTGAATTTAAACTCCTTTAGCCCTAGTTTCTTTGTTGGCAGATGGGGGGATTTCATTATTTAACATCATGTAGTGCCTTCTCTGGGCCAAGTACTGGTCAGAGGGCTTTGCAAATGTGAATGTATTTAATCCTTCTGGGACCCTCAGGGAAAAGCACTACCAGCACACTCATCTTACAGAGGAGGAAACTGGGAAGAGAAAAGTAAAGCACTGTGCCCAAGATCATACAGTGGGCAGGTCAGAGTCAAGACTTGAACCTGGGCAGTCTGGCTCCAGAGTCTGGGGTCTTAACCATTCCTTTCACATCAGCCTGCCCCTCACAAGCTGGAATCTTGGGTCATGCTGTAGGAAGGAGCTTTAGGGATGACCTGGTCCACATCCTGAGCCAATGTTTCACTTGCATGGGAAATAGGATCTTGACAAACACAGGCCTTGACTACGCACGAGGGATGAGGAGGGTCTTTGTTATGTGTTTCTGAGCATTTGGCTTCCCCTGGAAGCAGTCTTGTGATAAGAATGCAGTTTATTTAGTAGGTGGTCAGAAGGAGATCCCTAAGAGAACAGGGGAGTGGGGAAGTAGGTCAGGAAAGGGATGGGAGTCAGTAAAGCATACATTTATGAGCAGATTACCCCTTAGGCAATGGGGGCTTGAACCCATTGCAGACCTCTGGGACACAGGGAAACATGGCTGAGAATGGTTCCACCCAAGGGACATATGTAGCCATCAACTCCCTTTGCTCATCATTTGAGGACACCCCTAGGAGCATTAGCTCCCTGTTACTGTGAGCCCATGCTGGACATGGGTCCCACACATGCTTCTATGGACAGAGAAAGCTTTCAGGCAGAGACAGAGGTGCAGAAACAGGAGTGGCAGCAAACACCAGGGCATGGGGAAGAACACTAACAGCATGCATGACAAACTGCAAATACTAAATTATAAATCTTTCCTCCACTTAAGGATAGTTATGCAGTCTTCTGAGTGCTGTCAGCCTTCCAACATGGCATTCTTTCCTCCTGGACTTTCACTGCTGTCCATTATTAGCATCACACCCATCCAAAAGCAGGACAAGAAAGAAAAAAAAGTTTCAAGGATTCATTACTTCATTCAACAAGTTTTTATGGAGCACCTCTCTGAACCAGGAACTCTTTTAGGCACTGGGGATACAACAGTAAAAAACATGTATGTATTGGCCAAGGTCCTCGCCCACATGGAGCCTTCATTCTGGTAAAGGAGAAAGAAAATACATAGTTGATAAGTGAATTGTATTATATGCTAGAAGTTTGGAGCTATGGGAAGTAAAGGGCAGAATAAGGATATTAGCAAGTGCTGTGGGACTGAAGCACTTGGAAATGTAATGGTCAGGGAAGGCCTCATCAAGGAGATAGCATTTGAGTAGGGACTGAAGGAGGTGACAGAGGGAGTCATGCTCATATCTGTGGTATGGTGGGGTTGGGAGGGAGTGAGAATCACACCCAGGGAAGGGCTGATGCTTAGAGACGGGGTGAGGGGCAATGGGGAGGAGGTTAGCTATTTCTATGTGGCTGCATGGAAATAATCAAGTGGTAGATGGTAGGAGATGAGATAAGAGAGGCAAACCCTGATCAGGCCCTAAGGCTCTAGGGACATTATAAGGACAGGGAGAAAAGGTGGGGGGTGGTTACTGGGGGAGCAGTATGGTAGGATTTCAATAGGACGATCCAGTCTGCTGAGTGGAGAACAGACTGTCGGGGGCAGAAGAGAAGGCAGATGGGTCAGTTCAGGGGCTGCTGGGATAATTCAAGTGAGAAATAAATGAGGAAGCTGGAGCAAGTGCTAGCCGTGGAGATGGTAGACAGAATCCAGCAATATTTTCGTATAGACAGGATATCCAGAGAGTTTAGATAAGGGAGAGGAGAGAATCATAGTGTCATAGAATATAAAGTCTCAGGAGTGGTACTGTCTCTCATGTTATCATTGAGGAATCTGAGCTCAGAAATTCAGAGAGCCAGATTCACTTGCTGAGCTGGGAGTAGACACACAGCTGAGCTGGGAGTAGATGTCAGTGCTGCCGGCCTCAGATTCAGGACCCCAAATGATGCCTTCAAGTGATGGGGGCAGTCTTTCAGGCCAGCCAGAGACCGGGGGAGAGACCATGAGTAAATGACCTGGACAATATACACACCCCTTTTGGGCTCCACTCCCATCGCAACTAGCCCCTTCTTTCTTGAGAGCAGTGAAATTTTTCTTGGTAGAGGTACCCAGTCCAAGCTAATCACCATGTTCTCATGGTGTGCACAACCAACTTCCCTCAATTTATTGATAAATAGTAACTTCTTGGTAAAATCTTGGAGTCTTCTTGTAATAGTAGTGATATGTGTACTGCTGGGAACACCCCTGCCACAATGAGTGACACACTCTGTTCCCCTTTCTTTGGTTATCACTTTGACATTTCTCACAAATGTACCTTCCACTCCTCTAATAATGTCTATAGAGCTATTTGCCCGGCAGCAGCAAAGCCCACTGGGGTAATCTCAACACCCTAAAGAAACAAAACCTTGGTTGTCTATTCTTCCCACCATCTATTTGGTATCAGTAGGGACCCTCTGCCAATAACACCTCTATTTATGTACTGTAAAAGAAACTTCATAACAAACACATAAAGAGTGATTTTCCCCTCATAAGGGGCTGAATTAAGGGCACTGGCTCTGGAACAAAGCCAAAGTAATTTGGAAGAAAGGCCATTTTTCCCCCCATTCCTTGGCACTGCTATGTCTCCTTTCTCTCCCGTTTTTAGACATACGTAATTGATGGGAGCACTAATTAATCAAATTTAAATTATGTTTGTGTACAGAGGACAATGTGTACATTCATTTTACATAATATTTAGGTTACTTTAATCTAGTAAAAGAATCAGTTTGCATCCCCTGAGCCATATATCCATCAGCTAGCAGGAGAAACCTCCAGAAGCCTGCTGAGAGACAGGAAGAAGTCTGTCTTGACGCAAAGCCAGCTTTGTTCATTCCATAAAGCTGCTCATTCAGCTTTCACGGTGACTAATTATAGGGCCCATCTATGCCAAGTATTATTTTGAATATCACATTTTATTCCAGAGACTAAGTTCGAGCTCTCCCTCTCCCAACACTGATAACAGAAAACCAAACTTGGTCTCAGAGATTTTTCTAATTATTCTCTCCTATCGTTGCTTTTCGCTCTGACACCCTTGTCATCACGTTATTTTCTAGAAGTGATAAAGTAACCAAACAGTGTCTTTCTCAAGTTATGGGACACTGAATCCAATGCTTCTGAAATCTGAAGTCACATTTTCTTCTTAAAATACAAATAATAAGCTTCCATCCTTATCTTCCACCCTTCACTCAAGACCCAGAGAAGGGGTTCAAGGAGGATTAGGCATCTCACAGTTACCTCTGCTGATAACAGACGCTCTTGGGACCAAGTAATTGCCACCTCTCCTTGAGTAATTCTTGATGAGGAGAAAGAAAACCAGAGAGATTCAGAGAGGATGTGTTAGAAAGTGGGAGTTCTGCCCAGTCCCAACACAAAAAGTGATTCTGACGAGAAGAGTTTATGAATATGTGGGGGCAGATTCTGGATTTGAAAGTGACATGTTTACCGGAAGATGAGATGCTTATGCCTGCTTAAATACTTTTGTGTGGTTATTAATAATCCCCAAACATAACAAAACTCACAAGGCATATGTTTCAGTTACAGCAAAACCAAGTCACTGCATCATCAGTCAGGATAACATGCAAATCTTGTCCTGAGCCACACGGCATTGTCAGTAAGCTGCCAACTTTGGATATGGGTGAGCAATGGTGCTGCTCCAGTTCCCGGCACCAGGACACAGGAATCTGGCATGGAGGGAAGGAAATAAATAAGATCACAGCCCAGGTGGGATATTCATTCTTCTGGGCAGCAGGGTGGACCCCAGAAGAAAGCATGGGACATAAATTTTGCCAAGTCCCAGCAGAGCTGGGCTATGTTGCACTAAATGCTTCCAATAAGACAAATTCGTGATTCAAGAATGGGGAAAGAGAGAATTTCAAGATGTTCGTTGTGTATCTGTGGCATTCTAAGTGAGTTACTCCACCTGCCTTTGCTCTGGCTTCATACATAGCTCACTCATCCTCCTGCCTACCCCCATTAATAATCCTGCTTTTGACTCCACTTCTTTTTCTTCAGAAAGTCAGTTTAAAAGTAAGGAACTTATCTGAAAGATGGGAGCATATTCAACCATTACCACTTTAAGTGGCATGCTAAAAGGTAATTTCTACTGGGTACGAGGGTCTAGGCACTAATGATGACCCTTGACTCTAGGTCTTGCTACCCAAAATGTGGTCCATTGACCAGCAGAATCAGTCCCTGGGAGCTTGTTTAGAAATGCAGGATCTCAGGTCTACTCAGACCTGCTGAGTCAGAATCTGCATTTTTACAATATCCCCAGAGGATTCATGTGTATAGTTAAGACTAAGAAGCAGTGTTCTGGGTTACCTGGGATCATTGGGATCCAGGAAAATATCTTTAGAAACATGACATTGAAAACTGCAGAAAATAAACCTTTTTGTATTGATCTTTTGACCTTGGGAGACAGACACCTGCTTATTTCTATTATTCCACCTAATAGATCTCATGGGAATCTTTTTAATACAGAGGCCAGGGAAAATTGGAGGGATGATGAACCATGAGAGACTGTGGACTCTGAGAAACAAACTGAGGGTTCTAGAGGGGAGGGGGTGGGGGGATGGGTTAGCCTGGTGATGGGTATTAAGGTGGCACGTATTGAATGGAGCACTGGGTGTTATACGCAAACAATGAATCATGGAACATTACATCAAAAACTAATGATGTAATGTATGGTGATTAACATAACATAATAAAATAATATTAAAAAAAGAAAAAATACAGAGGTCAGGAAAAAAATAATGAAAAAATGAATGAAAAAGAATTGGAACGGAAGAAAAATTAAACTGATTAAAGCAAAAATAGTAACTTATTGGGTTGTACCATCAAATATCCATGGACACACACCTTCAGATCAAAATCAAAATCTGTCATCGAGAATCCCTCCCTCCCTCTCTCGGCTCTTTCCTCTACATAAGCATTATTTGAAAGCAAACTCTCTCAAGAGGTAATAGTAAGTGTGGCCCTAGTAGTCCAGGTTTGCATCCTGATAGTTTTGCTCTAGTAGCAAAGGAACAAACTTCTTTTCCAATTATTTAAGCAAAAATGAATAAATAAAACAACAGGGATTCACTTTAGTAAACCCACTTGGGCTGTGTATCTATCTCCAGAGCAATCACTTTGAATCTGATTGGCCAGATCAGGTCACATGCACACCTCTTGGCCAATGGAATAAGGTCAGTCATCATGATCTGTGACTTAGGAAGATAGAATTTCTAAAGGAAAAATCCAGATGTTTTTACTTGAAGGAGAGGGAATGAGTGCTAGGCAGACAACAACAGCAGATAGCTACATAGCTTTGATGTTTTTCAAGTTAATATTTCTATTATCATTTACCAAGGTTCTACTTTGTGTCAGGCAAATTGCTGGGAGCTATGGGTTATACCAAGGTGACAGTGCCAGTCCTCAAGAAAGAGGACAGCGGACTCCTAACTGTGGTGCAGGGCTGAAGGGAAGCACAAGCCATGTGCTATAGATTCCAGAAGAAAGAACTATTAATTCTGCCTCAGACACATGGAAAAGCTTTGTGGACTTCAAGAATGAATGCGCTTCCAATATATGGAGCCCAGAGGAAAGCAAGAGCTAAAATTTGGAAACTTGTGACCAAATTTTAATTTAGGAAGTGAATCAAATGGCGATTGGAGCCAGAGTGCAAAGAGCATCTTTGAATATGAACTTGTTGAAGAATTTAGACTTTATTTATTTATTAGAGGAAAGGAATCTGATAGAAGTCTGAAGAGGGGAAAGACCTCCATTAAGTAGCTAAGTTTGGGAACCATTGTGGAAAGATTAGGACAGGAGATGTGAGATGAATTTCTAGTGACCCTTCAAATGAAAAAGATAAAGATTCTATAGCTTAAATACCCACATCTAAACTAACTTCAGCTGGCCACCAGTGGTTCCAGACAGTATTAGACTAGTTATTAAAGATGGTTTTCTGTTGGGGAAGAACTGGGAGAGATACTTAAAAGTCAATATTCAATGCCTGTTAGTTGATCAAATAAATTTTGTAACAAATTTTGGAGCACAATTCTGCTTTAAACAACTGGACATTTGCTGATGTGGATTATATTTAAGTAGATGCTTGCTGTATACTCTTCCTCCTGGAACACAATGCCATAGCTTTCTGTAAGCTTAATTTGAAAGGTTAAAGACTGTAGAGGGAGAAAAGGAGACTAGTAAAGAGAAAAAGAGGAAAGAAGGAAGGGCACGAAGGTGGGTAGGGATGGAAGGGGGAAAGGGGAAGATAGAGA
Source organism: Zalophus californianus (assembly GCF_009762305.2). Lineage (NCBI taxonomy): Eukaryota > Metazoa > Chordata > Mammalia > Carnivora > Otariidae > Zalophus > Zalophus californianus. Next base: position 101,738,072 of record NC_045602.1, on the reverse strand, counting down.
CAAAGGTGAACAGGAATGTTAGTCTGGTAGGGTTCTCAGTACAGTATTTTCCATGAATTGATTGCCCATCAGAGCCAACTTGAGACGGCCCTAAAACTTGGGAAGTCTGATGTTGCTAAGTTCAAGCCTCCTCTGCATTTGACCTTCACACTTACAGTTCTGACAGCAGTCTGCAGTGCACTTAGAAATTTTTCTTAAAGTAACACTGGGGAAAATACAGTTACATAACAGGACGTGAGAGTATGGCTGGGGATCCCAAGGGGACACCTAGTCTTGCTGAGAAGGGTCTCTCTTAGAGTGCATTGATACTTCCTTGAGCTTTCACAGGCACTCAGCTGATCCCATACTCTAGAGGGACCTATTGGCCACTCCTAGGAGTGAGGGCTCTTGGTCTCCCTGTGAGCAGCATTCCAGGCAGTGCTGGTCCATCCAAGTACTTAGTCTCCTAGAGGCTGGAGATCAAGCACAACTCAGAAATACCATAGAACAGAGGGTAGCCTGAGAATAATAGGGCTGTCCATTCTCAAGGGCATTTTCAAGCAGGACTGTCTCATCTTCCCCAGTGATGCTCAGAGAGATCTTTCTTTTCATAACACATGGTATATCCCCAGTACATTCTGGAACCAATACTTCCCTCTACCACCATGGATTTACAAATGTGTGCGTGCATGCATGTGTGTGTGTGTGTGTGTGTGTGTGTGATGCTCCAATTTTATTCTTGAAACTTTGGCCTTGACCTTTCATATCAGTTGAAGAGGAATTGGTCTGAGTGTGCACAGAAAAGACATGACCAACAAAGGAAAATCACCATTTGGCTCCAAAAACCTGACTTTCTGGAAGTTATTGAAATTTCTTAAATAAATAAATAATCTTAAATTTCATTCCAAAATATTTCCCAGTATATATTCCTAGGGTACACTTTTACTTGTGTTTATTTATAATTTTTTTCACTGCTCTTTTTGGCGAGTTAATATTTTTGTTCATCCTCACACCACAGGGTGGTCATATATGTGTGTGTTTGTGGCTTGTGTATATGTGGATCATGTGTGTATTGAATGTGTGAGTGTGTGCATGCATGTGTATATATAGAATGTATGTATTCATGTATATGTGTTTGAGGAATGTGTGTGATTACAGTGTGTATATGAGTGGGTATCTGAGGTCGTATGTATATATGTAGTGTGTATGTGATTGTGCCTGTGTAGTTCATGCATGTGTTGAAGTATGTGTATTAGTGCAGGGTACATGTGTGATTTGTTCTGGGAAGACTTTGGGTGTATGTACATGGAGTGTGGATAGGTGTACATATTTGATGTTTGTGTGTGTCTATGTGTATTTTGGGGGGAAAGCATGGGGTGTGTATGTGAAAATTGTGTGTACACACTGAGTTTTTTAACCTTGTTCTGATCTAATAAAGATATAGTTCAAGAATAGGAAAGGACATTATTTTATTCTAAAAATCTGTGTTTGAAGTAGACTTTGAATATTTGTTTTCATACACAAAGTAATTATTCTAGTTCATAGCCAAAGGCAGCCATCTTGGACTTTTGGGAAAATACCCCAAATAATACTTCCTAAAAGCAATTTAAAATTGGAATGGACATGCCATTTTTAGGTGTCCAAAGGGATGACAGAAGATAGTTGATGGTGTGTTATTTTAGAGGGAGAAAACTATTAAAATGCTTCTGACTGTAACAACAATAAAATACTAATGAACCAAAGGAACAGATGGAAAATGAAAAGCATGTGCAATGTCAAAACCCAAAATACAGTGATTTGTTAAATTACAGGGTTTGTTCCCCTGAGAGAGGAGCTGCAGTTTGCTGATAACTCAGCGACAACCGGGATTATTACTGTAACACGGCAACACCATTTTCTTTCTGAAACCTGCGAGAACTAATTAATTATATAGCTTTGGTTACTAGGTTAGAACCAAGCTTTGCTGTCCAGTTTCCAAAGACTGAACTTTCTAAATTGTCAGAAGAACAGCGTTTTCCTAATTGTCTGCTGACTATCTACTTTGTAGATAGCTACAAAGACTGCTATCAATTCCCTCATGATAAATTGTTTGCTCTTTTGGCCATTGGGAAAGACTCTTTTCCTATATAGCTTTTTATGCTCTTGAGTCACCCAGACTTCCTTAGTGAACTGAAATTAGTTGTGTGGAGTTGTACCTGTAAATATAACTGAGAGTCAGGACAGGGTGTGGCCCTTAGGAAGGGTTTTACAATAGTGCCAGCTGGGTATACCAGGCTAGATAGGTGATGGGAGAAAAATACTGTTCTCTCTGCTCTACACAAAAGATCCCAGTCTATTTCCTAAAAAAGAAGTGAGATTTTAGGAGCCTCCTGAGCACCGAAAAATGGGAAGAAAATGTTCTGCCCCTTATAAAAGAAAATAATTTCTTCTGTGTCATTTTTCCCCCAGAAATATTTGGAAATTAGAAACTAAAATGAATCCAGGAGGCCCAGTAAAAACACCAGAAGAGCAGACGCTTGCGTTGAGTCTCCTGTGGTTCTGGGGGACTTTCCTCTCCCCACCAGACCTTGCCATTTTAACCTTAGCATTTGCTGCATTCCTGATGCCAGGAAAACAAACCCCTCTTGTGGCCGTTGGAAGTGTGAACTGATATAGGTCCACTGGAGAGCAGCTTGCTGATATCTCCTGAAATTGTAATGGCACACATTCTGTGGCCCAGCAAGTATATTTCTCAGTATCTTGCCTAGAGAAATGCTCATCCATGCACACCAGGAGGACTGTATTAGGGTGGCCAGTACAGCATTGCTCGTAACAGCAGAGAATTGGAAAGGAACTTCATGTTTACCAATAGTGAAAGGGCTAGATAATATGGTATATTTAGGTTCTTGAATTATTTTCCACTTTATATAAGATGGATTTATACTGTTGATGCTAGAAGACTTCCAAAATATAGTGTTAAGTTGAATAAAACAAGTAGCAAAACAAAATATGGATATAATATGATAGCATTTTATAAAAGAGAACCTGCACATATATACACAACAATATTATACCTTTGTGAATATGAATATAAATACACAGAGAATGGTCTGGAATTAGTTCTGTTGGATGATAAAAGCAATTGTTCTTTGAGAAGAAATTGGGTGTGGAAGTGGAAGTCATATGGATTTAGACTTCTCTCACCAGTTGTATAATCCTGGAAAAGTTACTTACTTTGTTTTGGGTTCCTCATCTATAATATGGAGATTATAAAATATGTCTACATGATAGAGGTGTTGTGAGGATTAAGTGAGCTAATTATAAAACAGATAATGTGTGTGGAGCACTTACTCAGGGCCCAATAATACCCTAAGTGCTTTACCTATTATACCTATTTTAATATGAAGTAGATAGAATCATTATTCCCATTTTACAGGTCAAGAAACAGATACATTGAGGTTGATAATTTGCGATTAGGCTCATAGGTTGTAAGGTAAGTATAAAGCTAGAGGATGAGACAATGACAGTCTTCAAAAGGAGGCAGCTAAAGGAAGAATGAGAAGGTTTGAGGTCTGAAGACACTTCCTGAAGCTCATACATCTTTTTGCATTGAGAGGTGATGCGTTTGGACCCATTTATTCTCCAGCTACAATAGGACTCGGATGCATGACTTTAACTACACATTCTTTGGCCGAATAATGAAACAGAAGATGGACAGTTTTCCAGTTAATTAGGTTCAAAATCTTGGGGTGCATTTGATTTCACTTTCTTTTAAACCCACTGCCACAAATTCGACAGCTGATCTTAATGTTATAACCCTGTGCCCTCACAGTCTGCAGAGTGTACTTGCTCACTGTGATGGGTAATTTTGTTTGTTAATTTGACCGGGACACAGTGTGCCCAGATATTTGATCAAATATTCTGGTATGTCTGTGATGGTATTTTGGATGAGATTACCATTTAAATCAGTAGACTGGGTAAAGCAGATTGCCTTCCCAGATGTGGATGGATTTCATCCTGTCAGTTAAAAGCCTGAATAAAACATAAAGGCTAACCCTTCTGCAAAGAAGAGGGAAATGCTTCTGCCTGACTGAATTGATCTGGGACATCGGTTCTTTCCTGCCCTCAAACTTGAGCAGGAATATCAGCTTTTTCTGGGTCTTGAGCCTGCTGGCCTCTGGAGTAGAAATATACCATCAGCTCCTCTGGGTCTCCTGCTTGCTGACTGCAGAATTTGGGTATTGTCAGGCTTTATAATCATGTGAGCCAATTCCTTATAATAAGTAAGTAAATATCCTATTAGTTCTGGAGAACCCCAACTAATATACCTACCCCTCGACTTTGGGTTTGTTCATGTGATTGCTTTGTCCAGTGGGAAATCAGTACTTGTGATGTGAGCAAAGGCTTACCATATGCTCATAGTTGGGTTTAACCTCTTGCACTTGTACCATTGTTATGAAAAGAACATATTCTGGGTAGCCACTAGCCCTAGGCATCAGAATAAGACAAGTGGAATTGGCTTGAGCTTGGCCGTCAGCCTGGAGCCAAGCCCTGCTGAATCCAGCAAAGATCAGCCAAACTTTAAATAACTGTCAGCTTCATGAGTGAGAAAATGTTGTGTCTATAAGCTGAGTTTTTGATGGTTTGTTTTGTTATTGCTGTTTTGCAGCATTATTATGGTTATAGCTGACAGATACACTCGCCATATATAATGCCTTATTTTTTCAATGCCTCTGAGAGCCATCACTTTCCTCATTCTGGGCTAGACACTTGGACTCTGCAGGGAGATAAAATGAGAAGAGCCTCCGACTGCTCTCCTTATTTACAATAACCCTCTATTTCAATCAGTGATCAATGCTGATGATTGAGTAATCTATCTAGAGCCTTATTCAGCTCCTATCATTCCCCTACTCTAAAGTCCTCAATGACTTCCTAGTAAAGATAGGGAGCTCTAGCCCTTGCCAGTACCTGCTTCCTTACACTTCTGGACAGTTCTACCTGCAATTTCCTCTACCTAGAATGTTCTGTCACTCTACCATTTCCATTTTCCCTTATATAACCATGTGGCATAATTTTAATAGTGATTTGAGATTCTACTAAAGCTTTAATTCCTCTTTGGGCACCTCCTCTTTGGCTGCACCACACCCATACCCCAAACACATGTACACATAAAAGAATCACACCTGAGTCTTTTGAGATCATCATATTCTTTTCCAAGCTCTCATAAACTCACCATCCATATACTTAACTGTATAATTATAGTAATAGTTTGCCCCCAAGGAAGGTCACAGACCTGAGGGCCTGTGAGTATTTGTCAGGCTAGGGTTGGTTACACTACAGAAATAAATTAGTCCCTAAATCTCTGAATTTATTCTGAGGTAGAAGTCTGTCATTGCAGAATTAAGCCATGTGGTATTTCCAGGGCATAACATGGGTTCCTTCCACACTCCTGTCATGGTGCAGGTCAGTGGGGGTTCTGCTCCACATGGTCACTCAAGGACCCAGGCTGGAGGAGCCTTCATCTCCACTTTTTTTCCACACTTTCACAGTGGGTAACTGGCGGAGCCAGAATTTGAACAAGGCAAGTGACTTCCAAATCCAGTCTTTAACCACTACTGTATATGTTTCTCCATTCAAATCAGGACATAGAAAAGGAAGTGCCATCTAATGAATAATATGCAAATATTTTATATTTCTTATTTAATTATTATAGTAGAGTTAGGAAAAAAGTATTGTTATATCAATTTTAGTATAAGGAAATAAATTTCCTTGAGGTTAAATAATTTGCCAAAGCTCACATAACTAAAGCAGGATTCAAAACATATTGATATACTCCCAAAGATCACTTAGGACATAGCACTTAAGGATTAGAAGAAAAACCTTTTCTATAAATCAGGGAAGGTGAGAGAATTTCAGCATGGAAAAAACTAGGGGGAGGGGGAAAATACCAAAAATGTGTATATGTATGCTCCAAAATATATCATCCTTCGCCTGTGAAAGCATGAAAAATACTAATGGAATTTCTATTTGAATTACCCAGAGCTGACATATGAAGCATGAAGTAACAAGAATACACGGCTGATCTTCATTATTCATGGATTACATATTTGAAAATTCACCTCCTCACTAAAATTTACTTGTAACTCCAAAATCCATACTCCAGAACCTCCACAGTCAATAACAGACATGTGCAGAGTGGTGAACATTTTGAGCCACTGGACATGCACATTTCCATCTGAGTTTAAACAAGACAGGGTTCTGCTTTGTCTCAGCTCTCATTCTGTAAACAAGTGTCCCTTCCATGATCTACTTAGGGCCACGTGTTTCACGTTTTGTGCTTTTTGTTGGTAATTTTGCAGTTTGAATCAGTCTCCAACATAGCACTCATGTGCTGTCTAGTGTTTCCGAGTGCAGAAAGGCTGCGATGTGCCTCACAGAGAAAGTACGTGTGTTGAAGAAGCTTTGTTCAGGTAGGAGTTATAGTGCTGTTGGCTGTGAGTTCAATGCTCATCAATCAATAACATGGCACTTCCATGAAAAAAGAGAAAATTCACTAATCTGTATGGGAGGCCACTCTACAAGGTTCTAGAATATCATCTCTAGTAGAGATGAAAAGGTAGCTAAACTTGTGGACATGTGAGATGACAACTAATAAAAAATGTTACTGGATGGCATAGTTGTGAGGCTGAAGCCAAGGAAATTCATGGTCATGTTACATAGGGCCAGGAAAATGTCACACCCTTCTCATCTAGGGAGGGCTGACTTGCATGTTTCAAAAAGCAATATGGCCTGAAAAATGTTAAATTTGCAGGTTCTGCAGATCAAGAAGCTATGAAAGAATTTTTTAAAAATTTTCTCTCAGTTTTATACAGGAGAAGGATTAAGTGGAAGAGTGTTTTCAACAGTGATTAGACTGTATTGTTTTATAAGAATATTGGCAAACCAACCTATATAACTTGAATGGAATTTGGGTTGACCAAAATGTTGTGATCAGAGGCATGTGGGAACTTACCCCATCTTTCCTCTAGGACCAACAGTTCGATATTTGCTAATTCAGTGTCCATGGTGACTTTATAGAATATAACCACTGTAACAAGAACCAACTGTGTGTGGTCTGTGTGTGTGTGTTTGTGTGCATGCACAAATATCTAGTACTAACTGAAAAGTGATTCTTTAATGTGTGAGGTTCAATTAAGTTTTCTCCAGTCAGTAATTTAGTATTTTGAGATCAAAATCTCCCATTGCACATGTTAGCCATGTGGAAATTTCACAAGGTTTCTTTGGTTGTTGCTTTGGTTTGGTTTTATATCTTTTAATCCTTTGTCACTTTCAAATGATTTTTTTTTTAATCAGCTAACATGAGAATCGTGGCCAATACTCTTTTTCTAATTGCTTTAGCTATTTTTGAGGTTTTGTTTTTATACCTTGGCTGTTTTGATGAAAATGGAAAGTGATTTGGCATTGACCATATCCCTCCACAAATTATTGTAGTTGGGAACTCACGCTCAAGTCTGAAGATGGCTGAGAATTTTCTTTTTCCTAAATGAAATGCTGGATTTTCCCTCCTTCTGCAAAAATCCCTTTGCGAAAGGGATGGTTTGCCACTGTTTTTGGCATTGCGGTCTATGATATTAATGCAAAATCTGATAAATGCCTAGGTCTCTTATTCACACAGATCCTATTCTCTTCTAGGAATCTAATAATTCTTTTTAAGTAAAATCACCTTGGAATATAAATTGAAAATTGAAGAGCAATAAAAAGAAGGATTTCTACTTCATCACCACACAGATTTCCCATCTCCAGTCAACTCTAAGTGCAGTTTAGGGGGATGCACAACAATTTAATTGTTCTACTTGATTGCAAATCGCAGGACATGCAAGGAGAAGATGAATCTATCTTGGCAAATGCATTATTAAAATTCTTCTAAATGTGCTTGCACAGACGTGAAGGAAATGTTTCTGTGCCTGGATGGGAAAGACATGAGCAGTGAAAGGCTCCCTGTGCAGACTCTGGTTTGTAATATGAGTAGGACTGACATAAATGTGCAGTTATCTGGACACACTTGGGAAGGGGATGGTGGTGGAGGAGAGTAGATGGACTTTCTGAAATGGAAGTAGAGACTTCACGTTCATTGATGAAAAGCAACACACTGACAGCTCTATGTAGTGAGGCTGTAGGAACCAGGGTTCTAGTGCATAGGGTTTTTAAGGACTGGAGACCTGGGAGTAAACGTGAACATAGCATAGCCACTGTTGGTGCCTTACTTGTAATGACCTTGTCTCATCATTCTAGTGCTTGGCTTCCAGCTGCCAGCATCTGCTTCTGTTTGCCTGAGAAATTCTCAGATCTCCAGAGCCCACCTTACATGCAAGTACAGCAGGCCAGAAGTTCTGGGGAGTGAACCCCGCCTACCCCCAGCAGTCCTCAAGCGATGAATGAAGCCTGTCCTTCTCCACACAAGTGGCAGACCTCTAAATTGCATTCCACATTGGCTCTCAGGTTCCCTGGTAAGACTGAGCTCCAGACGCCCACCCTTGATATCACACTTCATTGTCCTCTTTTCTTTCCCTGTCTCCCTTCCTTATTCCCCAATTTTGTTTCTTGGGATCATGCCCCAAATGAAATACCTGCACTCCCATCCTCATCTCAGGGTCTGCTTTTCTCCATGAAACTCAAACCAAAGAAATAGGTTAGCCAGGTTCTAGAATTCTCAGAATGAGTGGTTGCGGGGCCCTTACATTCATTTGTGATGTTTCTTTAGTCACAAATGAAGGAAAAGAAAACCCAGAAGCAGGAGTCAAGAAAGTATTGTCAGTGAGTGAAGCAGCTTGGGGACTGTGGTAAGTTCCCTGTCTAAAGTGGGTGGCTAGAACTAGCTCCAGCCAGTCTGATTTCATTAGGCAATGCGACCTTTGGTTTGTCAGATCCTCTTATGGGAAATTGATTTTTAAATGTTGATAATTAATTCAGACTTTTTAAAGATACAAAGCACAATACAACAAATTTGGGAAACTATTAGGGATGTCTGCTAAAACAGAACATGTGCATATTCTATGATTAAGCAATTCCACTCAGGGGGAGATACTCAAGAAAACTGCATCCTTAGGAGTACCAAAGGACATGTACTATAACGTTTATAGAAGCACTGTTCATAATAACTCCAAACTGGAAATGACACAAGTACTCCTAAAAAGTAGGATGGAGAGATACATTGTGTATACCCATGTGATGGGATACTATACAACAAGGAGACTGTATAAATCATTGTTACTGACCATACTATGAATGTTCTCAGACATCATGTTGAACTCAAGAAGCCTGAACAAAGTATATGACCTATATGTTTCCATTTGTGTAAACTACATAACGACATAAGTAGACAAAATTAATCTATGCTGTTGAAAGAATAGGCTTTCTTATTCAAATCAGTTTCTCCAGTCACTGCTGCATTGCCAGGATCCCATGGGTAGGGATATAACTTCATGGGTAAATCATTTCTCCTTATTTTAAGGTATAATTCTTCCTGAAAGGGGTGATAATATAGATCTATTGGTCATTATTACATTAGCATGAATTAGGGCCCAGCATTGACAGAGGGCCTCTTGTAAGAACTACAGACACAGAAATGGACAAGTAAGAATCCATACCCTGCCAACTGGACAAAACCTAAACAAATCATGGAAGCCGTATGTTGATTTATGTAGGTCTTGGCTACTGTCCACCTGTAAATCAATTGCTGAGGGCAGGGGGTGTGAGATCATGCTCACTTGCCTACACCATCCAGAGGATACCTTTGGAACAGAAACTGGGATTAATTCCATGCAAACCTTAGGACTGCTACTGTCTTACTTTGGGTTGCCCTAGAAACATATCCTGAAAATAAAGACTTAAATGCTTGGAGACAATTCTGGAAAACACCAGTAGAGGAGTAAAGAGGAAGAGAGGGAGGGGATGACTGATTGGCAAGGGAGCTAGTGTGTTTATACACCCATTTCTGTCTGTCATTAGGTGAGGACTGGTCCTAGAAGACATTAGTTCTCTATAGTTGCTTGTGTTTCAAAGAAAACTCTAGAAGTCAAAGAAAATTTTCAGAACAAGAATTGCAGGAACTGACAGAAGTCAGGCCAGATGCAATGTTGAGCAAAAGAAGCCAGAACCTAGAGTACATACTATGGATGATGACAGTGGAGAATTGACAGCGTCTGCTACAACTACCCAATGAGAGAAGTAGTTCCTCAAATGAAAATTTGGATAAAGTTAAGAGGAAAGAGACAGAATCAATGCCAGTTAGGACACCAACCAGTGTCTACTACACACTCAAACCAGAAGTCAGTCATCGAGCAATAAAGCAACCACGTGATTGATGCTTAAAAGAAGAGTGACCTCAGAATCTGCCTCATTTGTTAGATACCAACTCAAAATAATCTCCACTTGTGCAGGAATCCAGTCTTCAATGTGTCAGACAGGTGTCTCTGCCACCTCTGTATGATTCTTCCACCAGTAAAGGCCCATTCTTTCACAGGACAGCCTCTTTTGTCATCATAAAGTCTTACTTATTATATAATTCTAGTATGATATTGAAATCTGCATCCATATGACTTCCTCTATGCTTTCTTTTCCTCCTCCTCGTCCATGCACCCTCCCTGGGCTGAGTTCCTGGCTCTGCAGTGTCACCTTGGATATATCTACAGGGCCTTGGACCAGACACTTGTTCACAGCATGGGAAGTGGTGGGTGGATTTTTCTTTCATTTAATCTTTCCTACAGGGATTTTCAGATGAGGTCAATGAAACTCAGAAAGGTTAAGTAACTTGGCCCAGATCATACACCCATACACTGACAAGTGAGAGAAGTGAAGTTCAAATACAGAATATCTGACTCCATTAAAATACTTAAATACATTAAATACATTAATACATTAAAATACAGAGTGCCTGTGGGGCAAAGTGTGTGTGCGTGTGTGTGTGTGTGTGTGTGTGTGTGTGTGTGTGTGTATGGCTTCTCCCACTCCCCTCCACTTTCATTCCCAAGCCATCAGCCCTCCCTTTCCTACACCTATGCCTAATAGGTACATAGGTGTGCACCCCAAACCCCACTGCCTAATGCAGTGAGACAAACCTCAGATCAGCAGCACTAACTCTCCCATTCCCCTCCAACAAAATTGCCTTCTTTGGGGTCCCAGACAAAATGGCAAAGTGTTCTCCCAATGAAACAATTGATGCTTTGTGATAAATGGCTGGGATTCCTCTCCAAGTCACAACTTACCCTTGAAGGGTGATGCTTTAATGCAGAGGCAGCTGAGGTGGGAATTGGAGCAAACACAGGAGAATTGGGGGTTCTTTTGGGGATTTGTGGCACAACCAAAATCACACCATATAAACATATACCCACTTTCTCAGCCTGTGGCTAGGCTTAAGCTCAGGTCCCACATAAAGGGAAAGGAATTTTTCCTAAGACAGCCTGTCCACAGTGTAGTGGGGACACATTATAGCCCTCCACCATAATGTTTGGGATTTGGTGTGCCCACCTCTTTTGTATCAGTACTATCACAGCCTGCCTTGTGGATTCCCTGAAAAGACATGCTAACCAGACATCACAGGCCAGTTGTCTTTTTAGAGAATTGTCTTCTTTCCCGAAGCACAAGGCAGAATGGGAGACCGAGAGCAATTTTCATAGGAGGGTGCTTGATTTCACAGTCAGAGCAAGTAGTTTTAGTCAGATTGACATGGGCTCAAAGCTAGGCTCTGTCTTCAACTACTAACGGGCCAGTGGACTAGTGTCTCAACTCTCTCAGCCTCAAGTCCTAACATAAATGAGAATAGCCCTTACCTCTTCATAGGCCGCTATGAGGATTAACTGTTATGATACCTATGGATGTTCCTTGCATGCTGTGAGTGCTCAAAGTCAGTTTTCTTTTCTTGCTATCAAAGCAAGTCCCCATGATCATTCTAGTACAGAAAAAAAGAATATTTTGAGATCGAAGTTGCACTCTCTCTTACTCCCTCTCTCCATCTATCTTTTTGGCTTATGTATTTTTCAAAAGTATTGTATGAGATAGGAATACAAACCTCCCTTGGCAGAGTCAGGTAGTGATAGTAATGTGTTTTATCAGGGACAGAGAACTCCCCGATTCTCTGCCTTATCCCCTACATTGGTCATAACCATTGCTCATTTTTGAACTCTGTTTGCCCACTCATAATCTGCCAGACTCTACTGCAAAATCTGCCATCACTCCTGCCAAAAATGATCATTTTCTCTTTTCTTGTTTCCCTATTGATCTTTTTATTCATTCCTGATGTCACTTGAAAACTTTTCTTTCCCTCCCCAATCTATTCATCTTAAATTCAATCTCCCACTGCTATGATTTTTCTTCAGCATCTGGATTGTTTAACTTACTATGTGCCATGGGGGATACAGATGTGCAGCAGATGCCAGGCTAAGTGGAAGGAGCATTGTGTAAATAGAAAATGTATTCAGATTGCCATGAGGATGACAGTGTTATTTTCCTTAAGACCTCTGGCCCTGAAACTTGGCTGAAAGTTAAGATTTTCTTGAACATCTTATTGTAGTATAGCACAAAGGAAGGAAAAATAAACATACACATGAATGCATGGCTTAGTGAATTTTCACAAACTAAACACACCTGTATAAGACCCAGATCAAGTAAGAGAACTTTATCAGAATTCCACTTGCCCATCATTATCCTCCCAAAGGTTAACCACTATCCTGACTTTTAGCAGCATATATTTGTTTTTTAATCTTGATGAATGAAATCATACATGATGTACTCTCTTTTGTCTATCTTCATTTCTTAAATATTATGTGAGATTTATTCATACTGCTTCAATGTTGTAGTAGTTAATATTTTCTCATTATGGGGTAGTGGTCCATTGTATAAATATGCCATAATTCATTTATCTCTTCTACTGTTGAAGAGCATTTGGGAAGGTTCCAAAGTGAGGCTTTTATGGAAAGTTATACTATGAAAAAGTACATGTCTTTTGGTGTACATACATGTTCTCTTGGGCATATACCTAGCAGTGGAATTGCTGGATCATAGAATATCTATATATTCAACTTTAGTAGACTACCAGTTTCCCAAAGTGGTTGGATCATTTTATGCTCTCATCATCACAGTATAAGGGTTCCAGTTGTTCCGCATCCTCATCAACACTTTGTATTATCTGTAATTTTTTTTGTCTTACTTTTTTTTGGCATTCTGGTGGGTGTGTGTAGTTGTACCACATTATGGTTTAATTTGTATCTTCCAAATGATGAATGAAGTTGAGCACCTTTACACACATTCATTGGCCACTTGGGTATCCTCTTTTGTAAAATGTCTATTCAAGTTTTTTGCATATTTTAAAAAAGTTGTTACTTAACTTTTCTTATTGATTCAAATATCTAAGATTCTATATAAGATGAGAGTTGGAGAGTTGGACGCACTTTGATGGACTTTTCTACCACTCTGCAACAAATACAGATGTCTCAAGTTATCACTAATGGTGTCTCAAGTTGTCAGAAATTTCTCCAAGCAATTTAATTTTATTTTAAAAAGTGTACCCCATAACATTTTGAGAAGCAAAGCATGAAGAGTTAGAAACCTGGTTTGGTTGATTCACTAAATAGCTCTGTGACCATATATGCAAGTCTTGGTAGACTCATCTGAAAAATAAAAAGTTTGGATTTGAGATCTGCCAAATCTAAGATTCTATAAAATACAAATAAAGTATGTAGTTTGGAGAGGTGAGAAACAGGGAGAAAAGGAGGCTATAAACTGAAACAACTTCCACAAAGTTGATAATTGCTGGTCTTAAAATAATAATAAAAAAACAGTCTAACCTTAACTTCATAATTTCTTCCATGTCTTAAATTTTATCCAAATTATGAGTTTTCCATGTTAAAGGAGGAGAAATTTTGTATAAAACCAAAAATCTTGTATCTCTATTTATCCTCTCCTCTCTAGAAATTTTTCTTTTATGAAAAATTGGATCAGAATTGACCAAAACAAGAAACAAAGCTTCTTTATGGTTTTTGGAGTGTGTATGTGCCTGACATAGACCTAAAAGAAAACACTTGTTATCTTCCATGGCCAACCACAGATCTTGTGCCCAGACTAGCCTATTGCATCTACCCTCCTTTCTGTGCACTTTGGCCTCGTGTACAGGCCCTTTTAAGCCTCCTATGATAAATGGTTGTCACCAGCTTGAAATCCACATCTCCTTTCTTCCCCCTCCTCATGTAGCTCCAGCTCCTTAATGGTAAACTGGCAGCTCCACTCTAACTGCCAGCTTACAGAAAATAACATAAAAGAATGTCTTTACAACCTCAGAGAGATCTTTCATACAAGATACAAAAAGCTCTAAGCATAGAGGAAATGATTAATAAGTTAGACAACATTAAAGTTAAGAACTTGTTTTCATCAAACGATGCCATCAAGTAAACGAAAAGGCAAGGCGTGTAGTGGGAAAAGATATTTGATACATGTATAACAAAGAGCTTGTGTCCAGGTTATATTAAAAAAAAGTCCTATAAATCAGTGAGGAAAAGAGAGATAACCCAAAAAAGTGGGCAATAGCTCTGAACAAATATTGGGAAAAAAGTGTAAATAAATTTATAAACAGGTATGACCTCATTAGTAATTAGAAAAATGCATATAAACTCTTCAATGAGATACCACTATATGCACACTAGACTAGTTAGTATGTAAACATAATACAATATTGAATGTTGGAGAAGGTATAGAACAATACAAAAATCTATGTTGCTAGTGGAAGTATAAATCAGAGTATCCACTTCAAAAAAAAAGCAATTAGGCAGTATGCATTAGAGTTATATATATATATATATATATATATATATATATATATATATATATATGCTGTGAGTCAGTAATTCTACTATTAAGTATATAACCTAGAGAACAGCATAAATATGTGTAAAATATGTGTGCTTGTTTATAGGTATACACTTCTTAAGAGCAAAAGTCTAAAACAACCTAAACACATCAATGGTACAAGGTTCAGGTAAATCATTATTTTCTAACAGTAGAGTACTATACAGTAATGAAAATGAATGACTACTGTTATATAGAACAAGATGCATGAAACTTTAAAAGATGATACTGACAAAAGAAAGCAAATGCAAATGCAAAAGGGGCACCTGGGTGGCTCAGTTGGTTAAGCGTCCAACTCTTGATTTCTGCTCAGGTCATGATTCAGGGTTGTGAGATTGAGCCCCGTGTTGGGCTCCATGCTGGTCATGGAGCCTGCTTGGGATTCTCTTTCCTTCTCCCTCTGCTCTTCCTTCCCACCACCTCTCTCTCTCTCCCCACTCCCTCTCTCCCTCGTGTATATATATATATATATATATATATATATATATATAAAGGAAATGCATACTCTCTGATTTCATTGACATAAAGCTCAAAACAGGCAAAACTACACAAAACAAAACTATATTATTTAGAATTTATTAAAATATGAAGAGAAGCACAGAAGTGATTGCCTAAATAAAATAGTGGTAACCTCTGGGAGAGAAAGAGGGAGGAAGGTGTCTAATTTCTGGGCTGCAGGCAACGTTCTGATTATTGACTTGGTGGTAGTTCATGGCTGAAACCTTTATAACTAATTCTTATACTATATAATGATGTTTTAGGAACTTTTATATGTATGTTTTATTTCACAATATAAAAGAAAACTAAATTGTGTCATGCCTAGCACATAGTAAGTGATCAATAAATATCAATTATTATAAATATATAATATACTAATTTTTTATTAGACTTTGCACTTTACAAAGTTTTTGCATAAAAATTACCTCATTTTAACCCAGGCATTGTTATTGTTCCTATTTCACAGATGAGAAAACATAGCTCAGCCTTGAGACACACACACACACACACACACACACACACACACACACACACACACAAAACAACCAGGAAAGAGCACAGCTGGAACCACAGCTCTGGTCTTCAGGTTTCAAACCCTTTCCCTATCTTCTAGACTTACATCTATCCTGTTAGTTAATGGAGGAGGAATGAGCCAAGAGTCTGATGATCCGAAACACAACTAGTAGCTGGTATTGTTTTACTGTGTGGATAGAGTCAAACTTCCTGATGTTTGTGTGTGCCCTGATTTTCCCATGTCAAAGGGACACAAAGACTTCCTACTCTGCACAGAACTATGTGAGGAGAAGCTGAATACGTGAAATGCTATATTCAATGAGCGTTATTTTTGTGTACTGTTACCTATACTTTGAGCCTGAGCTGACTTGAACAGTCAGTGCTAAAACCGCATTGATGTTAGCAGTCTTTCTCCCCTCCACTCAACAGTCCCACCCCCCCCAATAAATAATGAGAAAGAGATTAATCTAATAGAAGACTTAGACATTGGGGCCAATTGAAACCAAACTGCCTGTGCCCAACACAGCCAAATGGAACTGGGAGCCACAGAAAGCAGACATCTTCCCTACACTGAAAGTTGATACAAAACACTTTCTCACTGCATCAGTCTGAGAAAGGTTAAAGTGCATGGTGTGGAAAATTAAACTTATTCTTAGCCTGCTTTAATGGAAAACAATCTCCGGGGCTATCTCGTGTGTCTTCTGATAGAGGGGCATCAATTGGGAAGATTACGTCTGTTATCAAGGAAAGCAATGAACTTTCCATTTACATTGGACTTTTATAATCTGATGAGAGAAAAGGTACATTTATCTAGTCTTTTAAAAGGGAAAAGGAAACTCTACAAATCTGTCCATTATACCTGCCGAGAATCTAAAGTGAGGTCAAGACAAAAGCCGATTACTTTTGATAGTGTTAATAAGAGTTTATTGCAAGGCCTGCAGGCCAGATTTCCCTCTGTGGATTTCTGAATGGCTTTGGGAGCTGGGTTATTCTTAGAGTAATGAGAAAGAGCCTTATCTCACACCATAGGAAATTCAAAGATCCCTATGGCTTCAAAAGTCTTATTGATGCACTTTAGTAGAACTAAAAGCCAGGGTAGTTTCTCATCACAAATACCTGTCTAATATGGGGGATATGGGAGGAACCTTGAGAGGCACAGACATGCAGCTCTCAATACGGTATATTAATAATAGCACCCAAAAGGACTCTAATGTGACTGAGGCTATTTCCGTTACTAAATCACGTTCTGAGGCAGCATTTGCAAAATTAGTATTAGTGAGTTAGAGGTATTGGTTACAAGCATTAGATGCTGACTGGCTTATTTATGTAATGGGGAATATATCAGGAAAATACTGAGGCCTCAAAGAATGAGTGGCTGGTTGAATTTTGGAGAAGGTAGGTGCCAAGAGAGCAACAGAGAACAGGAAGCAAGAGGCACAGCAATAGTCTCCTGTTTGGAAAACCCTTGTCACAATACCACCTTTATCATATAAGACCTACAGTTGCTGTTTCCTTGAATCATTGGCTCAAGGTTTAAAGTCCTATGAGAGACCATATGATTGTCTAATCTTGGGTCATATGTAGCCTCCCTCATCTCCTAAATAAACCTACATAGGAGACAAGAAAGATGGAATATGGCCTTACTCAGCTTCAAAAGTGAGCACTGTGTACCTGAATTTCCTCTCCCACCAAGACTCTTTGAAGAAAGAATGGTTACTGTACTGGGTTTTTGTTTTGTTTTGTTTTGCTTTGCTTTGCTTCAATCATGTGAATAGCAAACATTCCAAACTCCAACATCCACACAGTAAACTCCAGCAAACATTTATATTTTTGTTTATGGTTCCATGAGTCGACTAGAATGGCATTATCTCGGGTGGCAGACTGGTTGGTGTTGCCTCCAGGTCACAGATCGGGTTCACATCTGCTCCACATCTCTCCATGGACCAGTGGCTACCACAAGCATATTCTTCTCATGACAACTCACAAGAGCACTGCGTGCCTTACATCTGTTCACATTCCTTTGGTCGAAGCCCATCACATGTTCAATGCAAATTCAGTGAGGCAGCCAGGAGTAATCCACTGGAATAGGAAGAAGGAAGGAAGTGAATAATGTTGATAATGATAATGCAATCAACCTAACACAGATGCTAAGCAAGCATCCTCTATACCTATGTCCTAACCACCTCATTGACAATTTCCCAAAACCTCCATTTCCTCTATTTTTTATCTGATCCAAATCCCCAGATAAAAATCTATGAAAAAGATCTCGGTCACTATTGCTGGAGGATACACATTAGTTGTATCTACGTGTATCCGTCAGATCTCAGTCGCACATTCTTGGGTAATTATAAACATGCTTTATTTTCACTCTTAGATAATGAATACCTTGAGGGCAAAGCATATGTCTTTGTGAGGATCCTTGAAGATGTTTGGCTTATAGTTGTTTTCCTTGAATTTCTGTTGAATGAAACAGTGGGTCCTGTTGGACTTGACCAGTCACTGCTCTGATAGGGCTCACCAGCCTCAGAGGAGGGTGGGCATGGATGGCCCAAGGCAGAGCCAGTGGTTGGGCTCAAGTTTTGTTTAGACATAACACCCAGTTTTCATGTACCACAGCATGAAAGAAAGACAAGTCATTTATCCTTTTAAATCCCATATCTGTTTCCTTATCCTCCCACCTCCTGACTCCATCCACTATCAGTCAAGGTCGAAGGCACTACATAAATGAAGGGAATGCCTAAACCCACACTTAAGGCCTTGCCTCAGGCTTCATCTCCTTTGTACTTGTATCTGATCATCATCATTGTTGTTTCTAAATGACTTTTTCCTTCTTGAAGGCATGTAGCATGCTCTCAATTAATGCTAACCATGAATAGTATTCTGTGCCAGGTACTAAGCTAAGCATTTAACATGAATGAACATAACTAGTCTTCACAACTTCTACATTAGGCAAGAACTATTACCATGTGGTCACTTGGCTTGGCAGCTTAGACTGGCCTTTTCTTGTTTACACTACTTACCCTGTTGGAAAGGTATAACAGTGTGAATGTTGAAAGTGCAAATGCAGGAATCAGACAACTTGTTTTTAAATCCTGCTCCCAATCTTTACATCTGTGTGAACTTAAATAGGTTACTTATATTCTGTGCCTCAGTTTCCTTTTCTATATAGAGGTTGTAATAGTGCTTACTTTATAACAGTGTTGTAAACACTGGATGGGCAAAAGCACCCAGAACAATGCCTGAACGCATTCAATAAATGTTTGAAAGGGCCATCGACCCTCTATCTACCTACTTGGCTCCTCACTTAGTGACCCAGTCACCCCCATCCAAGCGGGATATCTATTCTGGCCATAGAGACAGGAGTGGGTTGTGTAGTGGCCCATCTCAGCAAAAAGGTCCCCATTCACCCCTACTTTGACAAAAAGAACAAAGTCCCTTAGGATCTCTTGTGTGTTTTTCCCTCACATTAGAGTATTTTTGTTCATTATCCCTCATCAGCATCTGTCTAGAGAATAGCTAGTTTTTGATTATGGATTTGATGGCTTAAGACAATTTTATTTATTTTTTTATTATGAATTTGACTGCTTAGAATTTTTGTTCTTAATTTTGGACATTTATATCTCATTTTCTTTATGAGAAAATCCAGGAATTATAGTTTTAATGTTGTAGTAAGTAATATTAAAATAAATGGCAAGCCAAGAGTTGGGGAATTAAAACACCTAATAATTGGATTGGAAAAATATAAAAACACTGGATTCAGTGAACCAGCACCAGTCTAATTTAAATGTCTAATTAAAAGTTATTTGGAGGCACAGTATACACAAACTGCATTGCAGTCTTCTATGGCTGAAAAGGAAGCTTGGTAACCAGAAACAAATTCAGAACCTCATGAAGAAATGGGAATGGATTGTAATCTTTAAGCAGAGTATTCCATTTTAATCAAGGCATGTCTTACTCTACATTCCATTACTTCATTAAAAGATGCTGTCCCCAGTGCTGAAACTTCTGTTAGTTGTTTAACAGCAGAGCAACCGTGCTTCAAGCCAGGAAGGGAAGTAGCAATGCCTGGCTGGAGGAAGACGCTTTTGTTAGCCTGAGCACTATTTATCCAAAGCTGCCTGAGAGCTACAGAAGAAGAAAAAGAAGGTTTGTGATTAGGCAAGCCTAGATTAGAACTGATTTGACAAGAACAAGCCTGCCAGTCTGCAAGCTGATTCATACAGAGGGCTATTCATAGCAAAAGGCTATTTAGCACATTGTCAAATATGACATTCTAAAAACACAGTATGATCTTTGGTATAAATAGCTAATGAACAGTGACATATTTAGATTGCCTGCAGAGAGGTGAATGGGTGTGTACAGTTACGCAAAAAGTAGTCCATCACCATGGGGGGGGGGGGCAGAGATAAAAACAAAAACCAGAAAAGTCCAATATAAAATTCTAAAATTGGGTTTGTTTTCAGAGGTTTACCCATTCTGTCACTATCAATTTGCCACTGTCCCCTTTGTCTCCCAGTTTTCTCATCTGTAATATAGAATAATAACTGTGTCTACTTTGCAGCCTTGTGAGAATTAAATTGAGATTAAATGGGTTAAGATATGTAATGCAATTAGAATAGTAGCCAGGAAAGTAGTAAGCTCTCAATAAATATTGGCTGTTATCATTATTAATATTATTATTGACAGGTATTTTTCTCCATTAAGAAAGTGTGAGGTATAATCATTTGTATAGATATCATTAAATTAAACCTAAATGCTAAGCAGAACCCCACTGACAGTTCAGTTAAATGGTGCCTCCACTTCTGGGGAATAGAATTTCTTTCTCTAAAGATGTTTCCTGTGTTTAAGAAGTCAAAAATGAGCTACATTCTCTCAAACATCTCTCACTTTTTCCTTTCCTCCCACTTTCTTACATCATCAGTTTTGTTCATTCATTTATTCGTTCATACACTTTAAAAAGCTCTTTAATGAACCAGGCATTGTGCTAGATTAAGTTGCTAAGAGATGCTAATCAAGGAGTTTAAAGATCCTCTGTCACGAATGAAAAAAAACTACCACAAATACAACAATCTGCAGTATACTTGTGCATTAACACACACACACACACACACACACATTAAACATGTTACATTAATTTTCCCCATGTTACAGATAATGAAACTGAGGCTCAGAGGAGGGAGGATCTGCCTTGAGCACTCTGCCCTTAAGGACTCAATGAAGATATTGCAACGTCCAATCTGTACTAACCCTTCACTGCAGAACAGCCTGTTCAAGGAAGTGCTGAGCTTCTCTTCCCACCTCCCCTTTCTCAGGACTCTAGGAAGGAAATAGTTCAGGGAAATGGTGACTTGAGGTCTAAGATTTCCCCATGAAGGACAAAGTCACAGCTCCTCCCCTTTCCCCATTAGACAGTCTGTCAATAGAGTGTGAACTAAGAAAAATCTCTGCAGTCAAAATGGGGTGAACACAGCAGATGAATTACCTTTTATCTTTAGTTCTACTTCCCTTCCTATTGAATAAATGAGGAAATCAATAGATCCCTGTGTCCTGTGTGACTTTCTTTTTTTTTACTCCAAGCAAGTGTTGTTTTCGTTTTGTTTTTTTTTTTTTAAACTAAGCAACCTAAACAACCAGAGGCCATTTTCACAGTTTACCATCTAAAAAAACATAGTAGTGGTAATTAAAACAATCTGGGGCTAGGGAGAAATGGAAGAGAAATCTGTCACTACTGAGACTATCAAGCAGAAAAAAAAAGGTTTTGGGGAATGAAGCAGAAACATTGACAGTTTGTTAGATCTAACCTCAGACTGACAGGCAGTGAAAGGGTGAGGCAGAAATTGTTGCTGGGGGAAATGTCAGCTTTACATTGAAACATCCATGGAAAAACTTGGAAAAGGTCCTTACAGTTTTCATCTGCTGCCAGGGCCAGGAAGGAACTGATTTTCCTTTGCACAAATGGTACTCAGCTTCTGTGTAGTCATCTGCATAGATAGTTTTAGAAAGGAATGACCATGTCCAGCATATTCACTCCATGTCAGCTTAACGTCAAGGGTTAAAAAAAGTCAGCACATACCCCAACTTTAAAGTATTTAAAGTTTAGTTTTAACCTCATTTTAAGGATATTGCAGGTCTTTCAGAGTCATAGTTTCCTCCCTTCGTTCTAAGGTATTTCACCAAACCCCTATCCCGCTGCCTGAATCCTTTTAGCTTTCTGACTGGGGTGAGATTGTTCAGTAGCTTCTCACTTCCAACCAAAGGTAAAACCCCCTAAGGTAAAACCAGCAAGAACAGACCTGCAAGACATCTGACCTCATGCTATTCTTGATTTATTTTGCAGGAAAGGTCTTTCCAGTCAGGTATAAACTGTGAAATCCAGTCAAGAACATTTGGTGCTCTGTATTTCATATAGTTGCAGTCTTACGGGAACAAATTTGCAAGAGATTTGTAAATTCTCACATGGTAGGAAAAATAATCATTGGACTTGAAGCAAATCTGCTAACCTCATTTCTCTTGCCATGTTTGTTGGTTAAGGACATAGGTTGGATAATGTAACAACAATAACAATAATAACTAGCCACTGTAAGGTTCTGTTTTTTATGGTAAATGTCATTATTTAATCCTCAAATAACCCTACAAAGTAAAGACATTTCTACCCCCACTTCACAAACAAGAAAACACACACATTGATTTGAAATGGTGGGTCGCATTCAATGCTTTAAAAAAATAAAGCAACTAAAATTAAAGCTTCCTTTTTGCTGTACTTCCAAAATTTAAATCATTTGATTTACCATGACAAAAATAGAAGCATAGCATGGAATGCAGGCTACTTGTATATCAAGTGGGCATTTTCCAGTATTTAAAATTTATTGGGTTTTAGCCAGCCTAGCTCCATTTTGTTGTTCTTCAACAACAATTCTAGTCACCAGAAAACCTTCCCAACCACATCATTAGATGCAGAAGTTGTGAAACAAAATATTAAGGGATTGAGCTGGAAGAATATGCATCCAAGAAGTAAAAGTGGCAATAATCCCTGGGGAAGTAGGAGATGAAATTGTATATTCTTCTTTGCCAATCTATTTTTTTTTTATTAAAGAAAAATGTCAGACTAAAAAAAAAATGAAGAATAATGCAGGTGGCTGTTAACTTTTCCAAGGAATTATACCTACTTCTGAAAAACAAGTATATTGTATCTTTAAACTCTAAAGTCTGAATAAGTGCCTACTGAGATGCATCTCTTGATCTCGGCTTTCTCTCCTTAACTGCTCTCTCTAGTGATTTAGAAATGATCTGTTGTCACCAGGGCTACTACTCAACTTCAGAATTCTTGAAAAACATATGCTATCCCAAATCACCAATTATTAAGTAAATATTAAATAGATAACTTGAGAAGCCCTATAACTATTATATTCATTGAATTTATGATTTAAAAAAAACTTTCCAATAAAGTAAATCTCTATACTTAGAGATTCCACTGGAGAATTCTACCAAATAATTAAAGAAGAATTAACATCAATTTAATATAATCTCATCTAGAAAAACTTACAAATGAGTTCAGTAAGGTCACAGAATAAAAGATAAATATATAAAATCTTATTTCTGTGTCACCAATGGGCATGTGTGCACTTGCAATATTTCCAAGTGCTCTAAAAAGAACTTTTTAGATATAAATCTAACAAGACACATATAGGACCCATTTGCTGAGAGCTGCAAAACACTGATGAAATAAAGAAAAGATTAAAAAGTGGAGATCGATACCATGTTCATGGAGTAAAAGACTCAATGAAGTAAAAACATCAGTTCTCCCCGAACTGATGCACAGTTCTAACACAATTACTATCAAAATCTAAACAACAATTTTTTTTATATATAGACAAAATAATTCTAATGTTCATATGAAAAGTCAAAAGAACTAGAAATAGGTAAAACATTTTTGAAAAATAATATAGCATGAAGAATCGGTTTTCCTGATTTCAAGACTTATCATGCACCCACAGTAATCAAGACTATGCAGTATTGGTAGAGAAGTAGGCACATAGATCAGTGGAAGAGAGCAAAGTCCTCAGAGATAGAACCACACAAATATGTTCCACTGATTTTTTTGACAAAAGTGCAAAAACAATTCAATGGAGGAAAAATAGCCTTTTCTCTACATGGTGATGGAATAAATGGACATCCATAGACACATGCACAAAAAGAATCTTTGCATAAGATAACTCAAAATCTGTCATGGACTTAAACATAAAACATAAAATGACAAAACAAACAAACAAAAATAAGATAAAATCTACCAAATTTGGGTAAGAGTGCTTAGCATTGACACTAAAAATATGATCAATAAAAAGAATGATGTTAGACTTCATCAAGATTAAAAATTGTTGCTCTGTAAAAGACTTTATTAAGAGGATAAAAAGACAAACTATAAACTATAAGATATGAATTGCAAAATATTTGCAATTCATATATCTAACAAAGGACTTTCATCTAGAATATATAAAGAACTCATAAAACTCAACAGAAAAAAATCCAATTAGAAAATGGGCAAAAGACATTTCACTGAAGAAGATATGCAGATGGTAAATAGGCACATGTAAATATGTTCAATATCATCAGCCATTAGGGAATGCAAATTAAAATCATAATGAGATATTGTTACACATCTTTCAGAATGGCTAAGAAACTCTGGTGAGAAAGTGGAGATATTGGATCACTCACACTTTGTTGGTAGGAATGTAAAACGGTACAGCCACACTAAAAAACAATCATCAATTTCATTAAAAACTAAACATACAACTATTGTACAACCCAGCAATTCCATTTCTGGGCATTTATCCACAGAAACAAAAACATGTTCACCAAAAAAACCCTGTAAACGAATGTTTATAGCAGTTTTATTCATAGTAGCCAAAAAGCACAAACAACTCAGATATCCTTCAATGGGTGAATGGTTAAACAAACTGTGGTACATCTATACAATGATTACTAATCACCAATAAAAGGGAACAAACTATGGATACACTCAGCAATATAATTTAATTTCCACCGAATTATGTTAAGTGAAAAAGCCAACCCCAAATGTTAAATACTATATGATTCCATTTATATGATTTTCTTTTTGTTTGTTTAAGATTTTTTGTTTATTTATGATATTCTTGAAATGACGAAATTATAGATAGCACAGAATAATTATTGTCAAGGGTTAAGGAGGAAGTGGAGGCAGGAGGGAAGTGGGTGCAGCTATAAAAGGCAAAGTGAGGAATCATTTGGTGACGGAACTCTTAGGTATCTTGACTGTGTCAATGTCAATATCTTGGGTATAATTTTACTTTGGTTTTGTAAGACATTGCCACTGGAGAAAACTGAGTAACAGACATGCTAGATTGCTGTCTATTGTTTCTTATAAGTACACGTGCCTCTACATTTATCTCAAAACAAAAAAAATTAATTTAAAAAAGTCAACATGAGCATGTTAGTCATATTTCTGCAACTAGTCTTCAAAATGTGTATGTTCAGTTCTACCATAAGCCGTCAGGAGAAGCTGCTTATGTAAGCTCACTTGGCACATGAAGCAGATATTCTGCCATCTGTACAGACACCATCCTTCAGGCTGCCCACACTCCGGTCTTCCTTCCAGACCCAGAAGGTTCTGACTCACCACTTTATTTTGATCTTTCCCTTATCCTAAATATACATACAAATGCTAAGTCATATATACGTACATACAAATGCTAAGTCATCACAATTCCCATTTTCCACTCAAATAAAATTTTTTAAACCAGAATTACACCACTCCCAAACACTGAGTAGCTACAAGAGCACATATGCCACAACAGATGGCTCACAAGTTGTGGTTTTTACCCCCAAGGTTTTTCTGCCTAGTAAACCTATCAGTAAGCATGCTCCAAACAAGTATTGTAGAATAAAGAGATAAAGACAGCAGGTTTGGTTGGGTGGGTAATGGGTTTCTCAGAAAATGAAGAAAACTTCTGGAAAGTTCGAACTGAGGACCAATTTTGGAGCATCCATTATATGGCTCAAGAATCCTTAGTTCTTGTTTTGGAGGTTGTTTTTTGTTGTTGTTATTTTGGGATGGGTGTGTGTGGTGTGGGTGTGTGTGTGGGTGGGTGGGTGTAATAAAAAAGACCTCAAACACTATTAAGAATCAGATGACAATTTTGGACTCTGTCCTCCTCTAAAGTACACACACCTGTCAATTGATCAAAATATATGATCACTGCTAAAACTATTTTTTTCCTGACTGTTTTAGAGATTGCTCAAATATTCAAGATATAATAATGTCCAAATGTCCAAATTAGTAAGTGTCAAATGCATCTCTGAAATCTTTGAGCCTTTGATTGCCAGATTAAATGCCAGGATCTTCAGGGACACTTATTAATAATAAACATCTCCACTCTATTGTATTGTTTTCTTCCTGTATTCAAACTACTGATCTTCCTAACTATTTAGATCCATTGAATATGCAATACACTTAGTAAATTATGTCTTTCTCAATGCATCATGTATTAGTCAGCTATTGACACAATTATGTTGCATAACCAAACATCTCAAAACTGAGTGGCTTACAAAAACTAACATTTATTCTCATGCTTATGGGTCTGCAAATCAGCACCTGGGCTGCTCTTAGCTGGGTTCAGTCAAGCAGTTTTGCTTCAGGCTACACATCAGTGGGGCTTGGCTTGCCTTGGGTTCAGGAATGGCAAATGACAGAATACTAAAATGTAAGGCAAACCGCTTAAGCCCAGTTAAAACCTTTACTTGCATCACAACTTCTAACATTCCTTTGGCCAAAGCAAGTGAAAGATTTCAGCATCAAATGCACACAGTAGGAGAGGGGAGGGGAATATTTGATGAGCACTAATCCAATATTTTACAAACCACAAACTTCTTTCTAGTGTTTCCATAAGGCCACAAAGATGCTCTAGTGATATTGCCTAAACCAACTGGTCAAAAAAATGTAGTTATAATGAGACCAAGTCTCTGTCTCCACGTCACAATTATCAGAAGTGTCTCCAATCATTGTCAGATATTTCCTTGAGGTATTGCCAGCATTTATAACCACTATTTTGGGGAAATAGTCAAACATGCAAGATATGACACATTATCAATTGCCAAATAGAAAATGTCAATAATACATTTTTCTATATCAATATAAATGAATTTTCATTTAAATAAACTTGATTCAGTCCTTTAGATGGCAGGCATTAGATAATTACCCTCAAATTCTTATAACCACTCTGCCAGGTGGGTATCATTATTTCAAGCAACTGATGTTGAAATTTAGCTGCAGTTAAGTGCACTGTTCATAGATCCAAAAATAAAAGGAGGCAAAATGGAGATTTTTAAAAATGAGTTAGCCATATCTTTATTATAGGAATCCCACATCATTCCACTTTGAAATGAGTAGGTGTGGGGCACTTGGATGGCTCAGTCATTTAAGTGTCGGACTCTCAATTTCAACTCTGGTCATGATCTCAGGGTCGTGAGATTGAGCCCCAAGTCAGGCTCTGTGCTTAGCATGGAGCTTGCTTAAGATTCTCTCTCCTTCTCCTGGTTCCCCTTCTCCTGCTTGGAGAGGGGCAGGGACTGCACACATGCTCTCTGTCTCAAAAAAAAAAAAGAAATGAGTAGGTGAAAATCTCATTGTAATGTGGGGGTTTTGTATACACCCATGAAATCATCACCACATTCTATGCCATAAACATATTCATTACTCCAAAATTTCCTACCACCCTCTTTATTTATTATTACTACTTTTGTGATAAGAACAATTAATATGATACCACTTATATGAAGAATGTAAAATAGTCAAATTCCTAGACCAGAAAGTAGAATGGTGGTTGCCAAGGTCTTCAGGAAGAGGGAATCAGAGAGGTATTTGTCAAAGGATACAAAGTTTCAGTTATACAAGATGAATAAGTTCTAGAGATCTGCTGTACAGCACAGTGCCTATTGTTAACAATACCGTTGTATACTTAAAACTTTGTTCAGAAGGCATATCTTATGTTAAAACTGAGATTTGAGGGGCGCCTGGGTGCCTCAGTCGGTTAAGCATCTGACTCTTGATTTCGGCTCAGGTCGTGATCTCAGAGTTGTGTAATTGAGCCCCACATTGGGCTCCATGCTGGGCATGGAGTCGCTTAAGATTGTCTCTCTCTTCTAATCTCTTTGCTCCCCCTTCCCCCGCAACTTACATGCTCTCTGTCTAAAAAAACCCTGAGATTTGAACTGAAAATTTTCACCTTAAAAAGAACCTTGAGTAATAGCATATACTGTTATACCATCAGTAAGAATTCCTGATTATTGCAATCATTTTCATTCTGCTTTATTAGGTATTTATTTTATGCAAAAAATTTGTGATTAAACAAAGACTTCATAGAAAATTAACTAATACCCATGTAATATTTTAATTGAGGGCACTTCATTATTCACAACACAAATATTCATGGTTTCCTACCACTAAGAACAGTCATTAAATCATATGCATATTGTATGTATTATTATGATCATATACACTTTTGTTCCCGTAAACTATGCCCACAATCATCATTATCAAAAGGATAATCTTCAGAGGCACCTGGGTGGCTCAGTAGGTTAAGCATCAGAGTCTTGATTTTGGCTCAGGTCATGATCTCAAGGCCATGGGATAGTTACCTATGTCTGGCTCCTCGCTGAGCATGGAGCCTGTTTAGGATTCTCTCTCTCTTTCTCCCTGTCCCTTCCTCCCCTCTTGCTTGCACACACTCTCTCTCTCTGTCTGTCTCAAAAAAAAAGCATAATCTTCGAGTGGAAATAGTGCCAATTTACCTTTTTCAGGTGATTTATTGATTACCTCTGTTCTTGCTATTTTACTGGCCATTCACCTAGAATGTCTTTCCCCAGATCTTTTTTCAGGCTCTGCTCAAATGTTACTTCCTCTGAAAACCCTTTCCTGACCACCCTATGTGAAAAAGCATCTCCTAAGATTTTATTCATTTTTCTTGCTTTGTTTCATATAGCACCTCTTAATAATTGACATCATATTTCACATGTTTTTTGCTCTTTTATTAACTTTCTTTCCCACTAGAATATAAATTCTACACAGACAGGGACTATGGATTGCTCATTCCTCTAGCTCCAGGACATAAAGGACTACATTGTAGGTCTTCAAATATTTGGTGAATAAATGAATAAACAAAACTTAAATTTTAAATGGGGACTTAAAGTTTTTGAGGTTTACCTAAGTTTTTCCTAAGTGCCCAACTACCCCATCACCAACCACTACCCATTCCAGAGATTCCAGAACTCTCCCCAGGACTTCTGAGAACTTCCAAAACTTCATGTTCTAGGACACCTCTAGTTCTGGCTGCCTGCTTTCTTGGTTTATTAATCATCTTGCCATCCTATGCATGCCATCTAGGGCAACTCATAGTAAACTTTCCTGAAGATTTCTGGACAGTAAAAAGAAGAGAATTTTACAAAGACATTGTGAAGAAAAACTTTGAAGTAAGTATTAAGCATTCTTCTTTAAAAAAAAATTTTTAAGATTTTATTTATTTATTTGGCAGAGACAGAGCAGGAGAACACAAGCAGTGGGAGTGGCAGAGGGAGAAGCAAGCTTCCCGTGGAGCAGGGAGCCCGATGCGGGGCTCGATTCCAGGACCCTGGAATCATGACCTGAGCCGAAGGCAGTCGCTTAACCAACTGAGCCACCCAGGCGCCCCTAAGCATTCTTCTTCAGTCATGACCCCACAGGAGCTTTCCATGGACACACTACTCTCTAAGTTTTCCTAGCCCTACAGCAACCTCCCAGTCTCTGCTCTATTCTATGTATCCTCTTCAAGTCAGGCTCACCAGGGCAGAAACAAACTCCTCTCTCCATCTCACACAGAGCAATTCAGTCTTCTCTTTTCTTGCCTTTTATCTTTCTGGTTTCATGCTTCAGGGTCTCTTCTTCTATCCCCAAAAGCTCTTAAGGACATTTTCCTAAACAAAGATTCTTCTTTGAGAAAAAAAAATGTCTGATGCCAGCTATTAAGATGATACATCTGTTGCTTCTATAGCTATGAGAGGCCCTAATATTCCACATGGTTGCCAAATATTGCCTTCTGATAATATAAATATTATATCTTGCCCTTATATAGGCTAACATTTTTTCATATGCATACATACCAATATACACATGGATATATATACTATATTATATATATATGCTATTATGATTCATAAAAAAATATCAGAAAGTGTAAACTAATGATGTAATGTATGGTGATTGACATAACATAATAATAAAAAATAAATTAATTAAATTAAATTTTAAAAAGGAAAAAAAAGAAAGAAAGTATAACCAAACTCACATGAATTCAGAGCATCTTTTGGTCATTGGGTATTTTATCAATCAATCAGTTCTAAGAGATCAACTTTAATTAGGTAGATGTCTGTAAGGCTTTCTGATGTTAAAAACAGTTTCCTCACACTTGAAAAGACTGATAATTTATTGCTTATCCAATATCAATTTTTCAAATGGAACCTGAAAATTAAGATTTGAAAGGGACAAAGGCAGCCATCCTCATAGATCCTTTTCATGCTTGTCAAGTATTTTCATCAGAGAAATTGCCACAGGGATGAAGAAAACACAAGGACTGTTCATTTATCTAAATTTATGGACACATTGTTAAATGAAAAAAGTTGCATGCAAACCAATATTTAGTATGTCATCTAAAAATAAGAATATGTTTGTATTATCAGTTGGTTGTGAGACATAAGGTCTCACTTACCTGGAAGAAGAAGTCCATTGCCTGGTAGGATAGGAATAACTGAAAACTCAGATAGTTGTATTGATGCTGGTGGTAGGTAAAAAGACTGGTGCTTACCACTTGTCTTGCACCTGGACCCCTCTAGTAAAATTGCCATCCAGGTCACCTTGCATTCTTGATTGCATTTCTAACAGTTAGAGGCCTCAAATATGTCATGCTGTTGCATCTACCACACTGTGCTGGGTCTTGGAAAAAGTTGGTAGTCAGTACCATGTCTCCTAAAATACTGCCTCTGAGATCCCCAATATCCTGACATATTCCACTGAATTACATCAACCAGTACTTTGCAGTGAAGCTCATTGTATAATTTCAATTCTAGGTTCTAAGGTCAAACATGCCATGCTAGTGGAATCTTTACTTATTCTAGGATGACATGGTCTCCCTAATTAGTAGAAGAAGCTCGAGATCAATTCTTCAGCCCTGGATGAGGTATTTTTGACCTATGAAATGCAGCCACAGATGCCAACTGTGGCCAACTGCCTACACTACTTATATCCACCAATGGAAAGGACTACTGACTACTTGACTCAAATGACTATATATGGTACTTTCCACTGGGTGATGTCACTCCCCCTGGGCTGTTATTTCTATATGGGTCAACAGACTTCCCCTTACTGCCTCAGTTGAAAATAATCTGAACCCAAGTTACGGTGGCCATGTAGCCATTACAGGTTTTCCTGGACCTCTTCCAAGACCTTACTTGTCCCTTCTGGCCCAAGTGTGAAGAAACAATCTTCTCAGAGTATGTGTGTCAATTAAAGGACCTCTAGGAAACAGACACCAAGACAGAGTTAAAAATACAAGAGATTTATTGAGAGTAAAAACTGTGACATGTGAAGGAATGAGGAAAAGCCTTCAGACCGTGATGCAGATATGAAACCAGTAAGTGGAGAGGGGAAAGAAAGATTATGTAGGAAGTGGCACAGCCTGTGGTGTGTTCTGAGAAAGTCTTATCCACCCAATGGGGAGCTCCAGTGCAAAGAATGGCCATTGAATAATCCAACATTCAGCAGAAAAGTCCAGGCCCTAGTTCTCTCATGGTGGTCGGGCCTTGGCTTAGAGAAGCCCAAGAGCAGTGCAGCCTCAGCTGAGATGCTGCAGGAGATCATGAAAGTGCTACACCTGGGCACTGGCAGCTATCTGCATTCCTTGCCACAGGTTCTTTCTTGAAGAGAAATCTGAGCGGTGTATAAGTATTGTTGCCTCAGGAGACATAGCATAACTACAACCTTGATTATAGTCTAATTCCTGGGTGGGGGATAACTGTGCTGATGAAAAAATATAGAATTTGTCAAACATCTAGGCCAAGTAACCAGAAAGATTCCCCATGCCTCAAAGACCCAGCAGATTAGACTAAATTCTAGGGTGATATAGAATAGAACACTATTATGTGTTGGCAAGTTAGGGAACATCCTATCCTAGACTAACACACCTCCTGTATATGCTTCAACACCAGTGGGGAATCAGAACATTCAGTATCCCACGTATGGGACCGGAAGAAAGGTTGTCTAGGTTAAAATGGTATGGGTTCCTGATGAATAGGTAATGACACATAGCATCCTACCCCCTTGAAATAAGGAGTGAGCTGAGAAGTCAAGTTTAACTTTTTTGATTCCCTATAGGCTGAGTCCTCAGAAAAGGTGATGATCTCCTCTAGGACACCACAGAAACTGTTAGCCTAAGGCAATTGACTCTGGAGAGGACTGTGCTAATGCATTTGGTCTTGAGGCCACTGAACTCGTCACACAGCTGCAGTCACAAGATTTGGACTCCAGCCCAGCCCTCTGTTTATGCCAGGGGAGGGGAATAATGCAGCCCACCAGCCAAGGGCTGGATTCCTGATCCTCAAATCTGAGGATCAGCCTTTCTGTATCCCTGTCTGCCACTTCAAAGAGTGATAAACAATGGGAGACCACATATCTGCTACCTGCTTATGTTTCTATTATTTTCTTTCCCCATAAATGCTTTTCCAAATGGCCTGTTATGTGTGTTCTCTCTCTCTGGTCATGTGCCCTTGTCTGCTAGGTAGCTTCTTTCTGTTTATAAATAAATCATGGACGTACACACAAGAAATTGATAAAGGTGATAAATCAAGAAGTAGTGGATAGATGTGAACAGAGTTAGAAGAGAGCCTTCTCAATGCACATATTTGATATTTGAACAATATGAATGTCTTACTTAATTTTTAAAAAATAAAAATTGAGGGGCACCTGGGTGGCTCAGTCGTTAAGCATCTGCCTTCGGCTCAGGTCATGATCCGCAGGTCCTGGGATCAAGCCTTGCATCAGGCTCCGCGGGAGCCTGCTCCGTGGGAAGACTGCTTCTGCCTCTCCCACTCCCCCTGCTTGTGTTCCCTCTCTCTCTGTCTCTCTCTCTCTGTGTCAAATAAATAAATAAAATCTTTAAAAAAAATTGAAAGGAGAAAAGGCTCAATTAGTAACTTCTAGAAAATAATAAATTAAATTAATGCCACACAGTTTCCCTTTCTTGCCCAAATTTCTTTACACGGACTTGAAAGTGATGTTGACAGCCATAGGCATGATGGTGTACCACATACAACAGAGAAAACATCTCAGAAGTAAAATAACATAATGATGGCAAAGGAATAGCACACATATTTTCTCAAATAACATAATAGGATGCAATTTTAGTTAAATCTAAAGGAAGTTTTAGAATCTAGGGAGGGAAATTAACTAAAAGTAAGAAATATTTCAATTGCTTGAGAGTGGTAGGAACTACACATCACACAGATGGTTCCCCCAATGTGGATTAGGAAGACACAATTCATATTCTTCCTCCTAGCCCTTCACAGCCTAGCTGGGGAGACAGACAACTAAATAGATAATTAAAATACAGTGTGATATCATACATGAAAAACAATTCCAGATAGATTGTTGATGTAAATTTGAAAGGAAAAGCAAGAAAAGTTCTATAGGAAAACATCCACAACTATCTTCTTTATCTCAGGGGAAGAAAAGTTTTCCTAAACAGAACAAAAAAAGACCATAGAAGAAACAAGTAATAAATTGGATAACATTAAAAATAAGAACCTTGGCTCATAAAAAGGCACAATTAAAAGATAAGAAGGTAAACTACATAGTGGGAAAAGATATTTTCATCCAATGTATCTGACTAGTCACTCCTTTAAATAAATAAAAATAAGAAAGACACCCCAATAGATAAATGAACAAGAGACTTCAACTGACATTCACCTACATCACCAATAAACATGTGTGAACAGAAGAAAATTGTAACCACGATGAGACACCACCATACAACCACCAGAATGGCTAACCACTGGCAATGTCTATTGTTGTTAACCACTACAATTCCCCATAAATGGGGAAAAATTGAAATGTACATACACTGCTGGAGAGAAAAAATTGGTAAGATCATTTTGGAAAATATTTGGCAATATCTATTAAAACCAAACATGCACCCACTCCATAACTCCTAGACATGTACACAAGAGAAATGAGGGCTTATTTCTACCAAAGGACAGAGGAAAGAATGTTAAAATAACCAAAACCTACAAACAACACAAATGCCTACCGATAGTGAAATAGATAGAGAAATAGTGGGTCTATTCATTCAAAGGTATGTTATACAGTAATGAAAATAAAAGTATAGCCACACACAACACAGAAAAATCTCACAGGCATACTTAGTAAAAGAAATCAGACATAAAATTATATTTACTGCATGGTTCCAGTTGTATGAATTTCTAGACAGGCAAAACTATAAGAGTAAAAGTCAACTGAAAATTACCTTTGGGAAGAAGGAAGTATACTGATTAAAGGGAGCATTAAAAGGGCTTCTGAGTTGGGGGTTATTTAAATTTCTTGGTCTGGATGATGGTTTCACAGGTATATTCACTTCAAGATGAGTAGACTGTATATTATGAGTGATGCACTCTTCTGCATGAATGTTATATTTAAGAAAGTTTTAAAAAAAAGTGCAATTCAATACTCTGATAGAACCCACTGAGGGAATGTGCAAGAGAAAGATCCAACACTGGTTTAGGTGATTGGGAAATTTTTCCTGGAAGGTCTACACTGAACCCTGGAAGATGGATAGGAGTAAGCTTGGTCAATAACAGTGAGAATGTTCCAGAACAAAAAGCTGCAGGTGAAAGAGATTGTAGTGACTTCTAGGAACCATAACTATGTCTTATGGTGGAAACAGTGTTTTGGGGTTATGAGGGAGGACAAGGAAGAGATGGGAATGTTGAGAGAGTCCAGAATATAGATTTGTAAGCCTTGTTAAGGAATTTGGACTTTGTTCTTTGAGCAATGAAGAACTGGTTTTAAATAAGGAGTACTACAATTAGATTTCCATTTAGAACCATGCCTGTAGCTACGATGGAGTATTGAGAATACAAGAGGGGAGGTACTGGAAAAATCTAAGCTAAAGAAGAGGCAGAAATTGAGGATATTAAGGGGGTGTTTTGACAATAGGGCTTGACAAATGATTGATTATGTATGAAAGACAAAAGATTCTAAGACAACTCCCAGGTCTTAGCCTGTGCTATTTCCTGAGAAGACAACACAGAAAGATGAACAGTTTGTGTAAGAAAGATGGGGTTAATGGACCACCTATCACTGATTCTTATGTAGGACAACACTATAGTGAGATTCTAAACATCCCAAGCAAGTCTCTTATTTTTTTATGTCATTTTTCGAATTCCCTTGGCAGTTTCCCATCAGCCATCTCATTTTCAGTCTCTCAATAGCTTCTAGGATGGTCAGCACAGGCAGTATCATTGCGCGTAGCAAACTGTCCCCACCTCTCGGATCTGTGTGGCCATTTAGAGTGACAAAGCACCTGACGTAGAATAGGGAATTATGGATAAGCTCTACCCTTATCTCTTTAGGACACCATATATCTCACTCCATGCCTCTTACCTGGACAACTGTGAAGGTCAAACTACGCAATGAATTCCAAAATGCTTTCAGACATGAAAGAAGTCCAAAAAACCTCTATTATTATTACATCTTAAAAGTGTCAGTAATTTAAAGAAAATCCCAAAAGACCCATGAGTCATCTTTCTTGCCTTTCTATAGCCCTTGCTTTCTTTTCCATAGTCATCTAAGCCAATCTGAGATTATCCTTGGCTCTGGTTTGTGGAGCTGTGCTAATTTGCATGGCTTCCTAGGCCCAATTATTGATTTTCTGTAAGGGCTGGCTATGTTTGGACAGGTGGGTGGCATGGCTATTTGTCCAACAACATTAAAAGGAACTTACTGACAGCTTTATCTCTTTGCCATGGACACCCAGACACAGAGCCTTATCAAACACTGGGGATGCTTTGGCATCCCATGCTTGATGTCTCCCATTACCCCACAGATACACATTAAGGTGATGAATTCCTTGTCAACTCATTTTATTTATCATCTGTGAGGTGGGCTGTTAAAAACCACAATTGTCAAATTTCTCATATATCTGTCACAAGCCAAATAGGAAAAGTCCACAAATAGTTGACATTTGAACATTTTCTTTCTGGAGGAGAAATAAATGAAAATTGCTTTTTCTCTAAGTTTAACATGAAATCGAATTTAAAACTAAATATTTTTCTGTTAATAAACAGGAAAGAGTATATTATCAGGAAATGTTAGTATCATTGGAGTATTTGGTTATAGGTGATGGAGTGGGAGGTAAGATCTAGTTATAAATAATTTTATCTCAAAAGGAATTTAAATAAATAAGATTCATAGAACTAAAATGGAAAATTAAAATGTCTAAGCACAAATGTCAAAATTTCAGAAACCTTAGTATCTATGAACAGTTCATCTAAAACAAAGAATCAGACTTACCATCAAAATCCATGTTATTTCAAAAAAAATATTTCTACCCATTGTTTGAATCCACACAGACATATGGCACATGAAAGAACTTAAGGGAATTAATTTTTTATCATCTGTCACCTATAAACCTATAGCAGAAGCAAAATTAGAAGCATACAAAGAGTTTCATCTGAGACTCAGCAATTGAATAGTGTCAGATGTGGTTGATTGTTTCAGGAGACTGGGGGGAGGACACGGAAAAAGACTGTCACCAGGTAGCCACTGATCAAAGAGAGGATCTACCCAAAGGAGAAGCTTGGCATTCCAAAGAGTAACTATCAACTTTCATTCAAATATGCCCAAGTAAAGAATGCACTCTTAAGTCACTATCTAGCTGGAAAGGACCTTAAATATTGCCTAGGCTTGACCCTTCATTTTGCAGAGGAAGCATCTGAGGATTGAAAGACTGAGAAACAGCAACAATCACACAGCTGCTGTGAGACTATGCTATGAATGGAATCTGGGGCCTCTTGAGTCGCTGTTTGTTGATCATTCTATTACCTGCACCTCCTGCATTATATTCACTGACCCCATAAATCTTTATTGACCATTATATGTGATTAAGGTATTTTAATGGCTGCCGTGGAAATGATTTTGATCAAATAAATCAACCGGTCTTTACCGAACAGTTGTCCACTGGGGAATTTAACATCACTGAAACTTACTCATTCATTCATTTCATTCACCTCCAAAAATGACACTTCTCTAGCCACACAAGCATCTTGGATGAGCATTCCTTCCATGACACACATAGTATTTTCTCATACAGCTGTTCTTGGAAACTCCTTCTGGCACTTCCTACCCTCAAAAACTCAACAGGCCAGCTTCTCTTTCCTCTTCATGGTTACCCCCATATGCAGCCACTTTTCAACTCTTGGGCCCTACCTATAAGGCAGATAGGAAAGAGGATGTGTGGAGCATACACTTGGTCACAGAGAAGACCTGAGAGATCATGGTCACCCCACTATATGACAGCTATTGAATCCTGCTATTCCACCATTAAATACTTTACAGAATCCCACCATCACATCATTAAACATGCTTTCATTTTTGTTAAGCACTACCCTCTCCTTTTAAATGCAAATACTTTTGAAAGTGTTAGTACACCAAATTCTTAATTTCAGAGATAAGATTGTGTTCATCCTCAACTGGAGGGAGAAGCAAATTAAGGACTGGGCACTCTGGGCAGGGGTGGAGTAATCGCCGTGATGACCTCAGATGAATCCAGTCCTGTAAAGGGAAACATGGATCCAGAGGGCAGCCACTCAGTCTGGCAAATTGGCTGTGTGCAGCCTTCTCTGGGGTGATAATAACCATAATCGTCATCATAATCATTAAAGCAGCTGATATTTATTGGGGGCTTATTATATTCCAGACACTTAGCTGAGAGCATGATACTGTTGAGGCCATAGACAGGATTCTTTGAGAATCGTAAGCCTTCACTTCTGACCCCTGCTAGGCTGCCAAAGATTTATAAGCAGATCTTTGTATACATCTCTTGTTTCTACCTCCAGGCAAAGTGAATGATTCCTTGTGTAATTGCCAAGATAAAATATATAATTCCAAATATGGTTACCTATTTAGTTGGTTTGAATTTATGCCTGCAAACTCAGGTATATGAACAAGAAATAATCGCTGTCTTTGACACCACAGCTCAAGCATGGATCCTAGAGCTAAACGGGCCAGGTTTCAACCCTGGATGTGTGGTCTCAGTTTCCTCATCTGTAAAATGGGTTGTAAAATGCCACTTCATAGGCTTTTCATGACAACTGAATGAGTCAATATATAAGAAGTGATTAGAACTGTGGCTGGCACATTATGCCTGCAATATAAGAGTTAGCTCTTATCATATTCTCATTACCCCAAAATATTGGCAGAATACAACTAACTGTGTAGAGTCGTGGCATGGTGAGGAGTAGGAGGGGATGGCATCCTTGCACTCTCTTCTATTCTTCTATTGCAGAGAAGATCTTCCCATTGGTCAGGGAGCCAGCTGGCCTCAATTGTCTATGAGTGACAACAGGGATCTAGAAACCTTCCTGCAAGGCTGCATGGAACCTGTCTCCTAAATGTACCACTTTGCCACTTTCTCTCCAGGGCTTTGCCACCTTCCAAAAGCAGTCTTGGAAGGCTCCTGCAGACCCTGTCCCACTACTTTCCCCTCTCTCACCACTAGACCAAGGAAAACACTTTTCTAGTCAGAAGATGAGAACAAAGCTTTAGTCCTTTCTTTTTCTTAGCTGCAAATCTTCCATTTCCCCTAATTACCTAGGATTTTAGAACATAAAAGCCTGGGAGAGCTACAGGCTATTTCTGGTTTCCTGACCTTGCCCTTTTTTATTCCTCGTCTGCGGCAACAATCACCCTGCAAGACTGGAGGGAAAGGGGGAATCCAATGAAAGAAGAAAAAAAAAGGTGAATATCTCCATATATTATGCCACCCTACTTAAACAAGAGGATGTTTCTTACTGCATGACTGGGGATAACAGTAACTCAACAGAAGGCCAGGTTCCCACGTTTTTCTCATCCCTGAGAACCTCTAAACACCACCTCTAATGCCTTGCTGTGTTTCCTTCCTGCCCCAGCATTGGATCCTGGAGGGTGTCTGGGTAAGGGAGGCAGAGGCTCATGAGCTGCAGGTTCTGAGAGTGCATGAATGCAGCCAGTGTCGATCCCTGTCAGATGCCAGTGCTGGGTATTTACAGAGGTGGGGATCTAACTTCTCAAAGTGGCCTCTGACCACTCAGCCACACTGTCAATGCCTCTTCCCAGAAAACAGGAAGTGAGCAATGACACCAGTTACTGGCTGAACTTCAGGCAGGTCTGGGTGCCTCTACCTTTAACTGTAGAAGTACTACAAGTCAAGATGCCATTCCTGGACTCAGCCAAGAAAGAGAGTTCAAGTGAACCTGAAACCTTGTTCTTAGTTCCTGGTGTGTGTGTGTGTGTGTGTGTGTGTGTGTGTGTGCATCTGAGTCTGATGCTAGAGGCTAAAATCCACAGGACATTAGGCAGCTGGGAAGGGAAGATGTTTGTAAGGTGGGGGAGAACAAGGAACAAAATGGAACCCACCGGTGAGATCTGAGGCCTGAAAATGCACTGAAATGTATGGCACTTCTTGTTGTCTCTGACCTTAGAAGTTTAGTGTCCTGCAGAAGCCTTTTGTCATGCTGCTAAAGACACACAACAGGCCCCTGAGTCAGAAGAGCCACAGGAGAATGACTAGATGGTGGTGCAATCGCAGGCCTGCACGGATGAGGTGAGTCAGCAAATCAGAGATGGTTGGTGTGAACCACAATATGGTTGCCACCTCAACTGCACTCCACTTACTACCCCAGAGTCTCTCTTGTGGCATATCCTCACTGGAACCATCCCAGAAAAGAAATTTAGGGATGTAGTTCAGCGTGGTCTAGTTGACATGTTGCAAAACCACTACAGTGATAGTACCTACTCCATCAGGCTGTATTTTCTGGATACAAGAATTCTTTTATTGAGGTAAAAGCCAAGATAGATTTGGGAGAAAAAAATGCTAAGTGTGTGTGCTTGCATGTGTGTGTATGTGTGTGCATGTGTGTATGTGGGTAGGGAGTCTGTGGGCATGTGCTTGCACTTGTGTACCTAGATAGGGCTATGGCAGGGGAGAGGTGCCTTGAAAGAGGCAGTGCTGATGCTGTGCTATTTTACAACCATCATCTCTACTCTTCACAATATCCCTGTATAAGTGGGGTAGGATTACACCCTTTCTTCTGTAAAGAAACAGTTTCAGAAAGGGTAAGCACCTATAATAACTATCAAACTATCAAAAAAATAACCGTCAAGCTATAAACTAGGATTTGAATCCACATTTCTCTAAACTCCAATTCAAGATTGTAACTATACTGCCACCTGCCCTTTAATATCTTCTTACTGCTTAAATCCCAATGAGACTTACCAATGGGTGATTAAAAAAAGCAAGAGACAAAGAAACAAACAAAAGCCATAAATCCAGGCATGAGAACTTCAGAAGTCCTGGACTCAGGACTCATCACAAAGCTAGAACTTCCTGCTGTTTTATAAGCCTTCTGCCTGTTCTGGAGTTCACTACCACTTAGAAGCCAAGACTCAGCCTATTTCCTAATAGGTATGACAGCTCCATCACTTGGGGTCCCAGCAGAACACAGATATTCAAACTAGTAACAGAGAATATTTAATAAAAGGACTACTTACAGAGGTGGAGGCAGGTTTCAGGAAGCCAGCTGTGGTTGGCAAAGCACCCAAGGATTAGCAGCAGCCAGAAGCTGATAGTGCATAAAGAAGCAGCACTAAGAAGGCACATGACCAGAATGCTGGTGGGAGCTATTGCTGCAGAAAGAGACCACCTATCCAGCTGAAGTTTTGACCCCAATCTCTTCAACCCAAGATCTCCTACCCAGTGGACCCAACAGGAAGCCGGAAAGCAAGGGTGTCCAGGGGAAGTAATCTGTCAAAGTCAGCTTCCTGGAGCAAAAGGAAGGACAGGGAATGGATCTGGAGGGGTGAAGGGAACTCATTGGGCCTTTCAGCTCTTAATTTTCTTTTTTTTTAAAGATTTTATTTATTTTTTTGTCAGGAGAGAGAGAGAGCAGCACAAGCAAGAGGAGTGGCAGGCAGAGGGAGAAGCAGGCTCCCTGCTGAGCAGGGAGTCTGATGTGGGACTTGATCCGAGGACCCTGGGATCATGACCTGAGCTGAAGGCATACACTTAACTGACTGAGCCACCCAGGCATCCCTCAGCTCTTAATTTTCTTTAAGAAACATCAGACTCTAATTACTGAAGTGTTCACATGCCCAAGCAGCAAAACTACAGAAATGCATGAGGTGGTCAGGTCATGGCAGCAAAGAGCCAGATATAAGGACAAGGTGCCATCTGACATAAATCCCCCTTCTAGGAGTGATGAAATCTACCTTACAATGCTGAAAATAGAGGCTAAGGCCATCTCTAAATTTTAAACAGCAATTCAACATGGATGTTTGCTGCACACTGATATAAACTTTCTCTTCAGCTCTAAGGTTGTAGAGGCCCTTGGGGAAATTGCAGAAGAAGGAAAGTTTTAGGCTCTTGAGTGACCTGTCAATCTCCTGGCAGATACCTTCATCTCCAAGTTGCCACACAGCAGTGGCATTACTTTCATGCACACATATAGAGAGAAGCATAAAAATACATAAACATAAAATAGTACTGTTTGCAATGCAGCTCATCTGCACTGCTCATCTGCATTGGCAAACTGCAGAGAAAACATCATGAAACCAGAGTGGGCAAGGCAGCCGGGGATCTTTAGATTGGATGCAATGACTGGGACCTGCCTGGGAATGCATCACTTCCTCCAGGTAAATTAGGTGCTGGGGAAGAAAATAATTACTGATTTGTTCATTGCTCTTGTGGTTGTTGTCATCGTTGTTGTACAGACTATAGAAGATAAAGTACTAAACTGAATGTCCTCAGGTGTCAAATTCACTGAGTACGAAAAGCCCATTGCCTGCAGTCACTGGGCAGGAATCAAGATGCAGGGGACCTGGTAGAGATAGGCACAGCACTTTCCCAGAGACAACTGACAGAGACACATGGGTGACCGTTCCTAACAACATCGCCATGTGAGGGGCTAGCAATGAGCATGGCTTGGGCCAGAGATCAGGGCTCATCCAGGCCAGAGTTCTGTTTTGTCAGAGGTATAAGTCACTTCCTTCCTCCCTTCCTCCCTTCCTCCCTTCCTTCCTTCCTTCCTTCCTTCCTTCCTTCCTTCCTTCCTTCCTTCCTTCCTTCCCTTCTCCCTCCCTTTCTCCCTCTCTCCCTCCCTCCATCTCTCTTTCTCTCTCTTTCTTTCTTTCTTCTTTCTTTCTTTCTTCTTTTTTCCTTTCTTTTCCTTTCCTTTCCTTTCCTTTCCTTTCCTTTCCTTTCCTTTCCTTTCCTTTCCTTTCCTTTCCTTTCCTTTCCTTTCCTTTCCTTTCCTTTCCTTTCCTTTCCTTTCCTTTCCTTTCCTTTCCTTTCCAGTGCAAAACACTTTTTCTCTGTGAAAATCAAACCCTGCCTGATATGGGAAGACTGGCTTTTCACTCTCTACTTACTCCTTTTTACAAGGTACAGGGTTTTTGTTTTGTTTTCTTTTCTTTTTCCTGTGTGTCGTATGACATTTTCAACTAAAAAGTGAGTTAAAAAGACCAAAAATCTGCATGTTGCCTTCTACTGTTCTTCCTACCATTATTAACAGGCACTAGAGTTGCAGGAGCAAGGCTTCAGTAGGCTGGGAAGATTTGCTTTGATTCCAGCCTCTGACTCAATCCCCTTTTTGCTACAAAGTAGGACAATGAGATACAGCAGCAGTATTGGCCTCCTTTGCTCTATTTATTCCCGTGCTGTAAAACCGTGAGCTTTAACTCCAGAACGACCAGTGTGCCAGACACAGCTCTGTGCAGCCTCCCTGCTAAGTTATTCTCTGACCCTGCATCAAAGGTTGGGTGAGAAGAATAGACATAAAAGTTTAACTATCATTTGGTTCTATGCTTCCAGCACCTGTGTGGTAAACCCCTTCCCCAGTATACTGAGTAGAAGGAAAGCAAGATGATATCAGATTGTAAATTGCATTAGGATTCATTCTTTTCACCTGATCCATGAGTTTTATAGCTGCTAACGCTCACAGGACTTCAAATCCTCCATAATTCCTTCCTGTAGGTTTGCTCAAGGACTTGGCATCCTGTTATGCCCCCATCTCTCTGAATGCATCTTCCCTTCTCCTAGCTCATGATCTCTCTGCCCATTCGACCTCTTTTCTCTCCAAATCAGTTATGAATCTGACTCTCCTCTGCTTTGATGTTCAGCTATAACCCCTCCACTAAGAGTAATGATGGAGCACAAGGAAGCAGAATGGATGGTTTAGAACTGGTCAGAAGAAAAAAATGGAAGTAACAGAAAGCAGGGCAAATGCTCTCTCCAGCTGGCAAAGATATTTTAGGAAAATGAGCTCTAGTTTAGACAGCATGAAGGCAGGCCTTGCCTTTCACTACAAAAATAAAGGCCATCTTCTGAGAGTCACATCAGTTGACGTTGGTCCCTCTTGAAATACAGACATTGTACAGTCTCGTTTTTATATAAATATTTTTAATGAATAGATGGCTTCATCAAACATGAGAAAGATTAAGCATTAACACTCACCAGAGACTCTGAAATTAGATTGATTATCTGCATCTTAATTTGCTTTTTCGACACCACTAATTTATTTTTAATAGGTCTGTAATTTAGCTTTATCTACTTCTTATTCTGCTTGGCAGACTCAAATGCTTGCAGCTCACCAGTCAGTCTCTGTAACCTTTAGGCACTTCTCTCTGCACAGTATATTAATTTTTAAATTATTCAGCCCAGTGTAAGGAAGAATATCAATTACTTTCTATATGGGAGCCAGGCTCAAGCTCATCCCTCTCCTAGTAGCAGTGAAATTTAAAGGCCAGTTGTGGGAAGAATCTAGATAAAAACAATAAATTCTCACTCTTGTATTACAGAATCTGCTACCCTTGAAATATTTTCCACCTGAATCAGTGGCATTGACATCATTATTACAGTGAAAATAAATGCTTCTGTTATTGGCAGATTGACTCATGGAAAATTGGTGAATGGAAGGCAAGACCTTTCAGCAGACCTTTTCAGCTCTTCCCCATTTCTGATTATATTAACACTGTATTACTTTGAAAAAGTCACCCAAATTTCTCTTACGGAGGAAAATTGTCTTCCTTTTGGAAAACCCTCACCAGGTAAGAAGCAAGAATGAAAAAGTAGACTCTCAAACAACAAAGAGGAATAGTTGTGTTAATGCATGGGGGAAAAAAAGAGTTGGTTTTTCTTTTCTTTCTTTTTTCTTTATTTTATTTTTATTTTTATTTTTTTGCCTGTTGTGGAGGGATAGCTATAAGAAAAAGAGCACCACTGGGGTGCCTGGGTGGTTCAGTCATTAAGAAAAAGAGCACCACTGAGGAAACTTATGTAAGGTGGAAATGGGAACATAAGATTTGCATGCTAAGATCACTGCTGGAGTGTGAGCAGGGAGGGCAGTTATGCTAATCCAGATGAAGATCATGACAGCCACAGCCAAAGGTGTGCTAAGAGAGATGGTGAGAGATAGTCAGATCTAAGACATTTATTGAATAGACCCACCAGGGTCACTGATGATCCTATGTGGAGAGGGAGGGGAGAAGTCATGGGTGAACTCCTAGACTTCTGGCTTGAGCTAGTGATGGCTGGTTGTTAACACCAATACCCAGAAAAACAACAACAGGGGTGAGG
Source organism: Zalophus californianus (assembly GCF_009762305.2). Taxonomy (NCBI): domain Eukaryota; kingdom Metazoa; phylum Chordata; class Mammalia; order Carnivora; family Otariidae; genus Zalophus; species Zalophus californianus. The sequence continues at coordinate 101,693,268 of NC_045602.1, read as the reverse complement.
GGAGGGTAGAAACCAATCATTCCATTTAGATGATTATGTCTCAGATGTCTGTGAGATATCCAAATGGAAGTAGCACATAGGCATTTGAATAAGTAAGACTAAAGCCCAAAGGAAAGATCCGGCTTAGAAATAAAGTTGGGCACTATCATTGTAAGATGGTATTTAAAATTATGAAAAAGGATTAGATCACCTAGGGAAAGAGAGAAAAAGGAGAGAAAATATGCTAGCCCAGTACTTAGTCTTTGGGAACCCCAAAATTGGATGAGTGAAAGAAATGGCCCCTTCAATGAGAAGTGAGGAAAGGCAGCTTGAGAGCATGCCCCAGCTCTCCTGGGGCATCCAGGAGAGCATAATGTCACTGTAGCCAAGGTGACAGGAGACTGTCCCAGGAAGAATGCTAACTGAGCCCAGCGTTACTGAGAAACCAAATAACACAGGAACAAAACATCAATTTTACCTCAGTAAGTCTGTTAGATATTTTTAATCCTTTTCAAGGCATGAGGAGATTGGATGCTGAACTTTAAGGGCAGGACTTAGTCTTTGAAAGGAGCACAGACTATTTCTCCATAGGAATAATAACAGGGAAAAGATGGATGCCACTTAGATACCCCCAAGTCTCCACAGAGGATAACATCCCCACAGGCAGCCACTCTCTGAGGTAGAAAGCAGCTAATGATCTTACCTCCACACACCTCAAACACCTGCAGTTCCCTTAACTTTGAATCCCACAATACTGCACCTGGATGTTTTTCATAGCAGCAGATTATGGATTTGTCTACAAGCATGTAAATCCTTGAGGGTATAAACAATGCTTTCCTCAGCTCTGCATTCTGTGTGCCACATGGTATCTAGCTCAGAATAAACCCTCAATTTGTGTTTTTCAACTGTGGTCATAGCTTTTTTTTTTTTTTAACATTTCTGAAAAGTTCTTAGCGTCCCCACATATTGCAAAAGATGGAAGAGCCTGGCCCAAAAATTATTAAAATCACAAATGAATTATTCTATAAATAGATTACTTTTCTAATGTCAAGGACAATCCTCACACAGGCTAAAGAAAAATTAAGGGGGTTAGTTACACAAGGGACAGGACTGTCCGCTAATATATTAGGGGTTGGGTAAGAGCAAATCTCAAGGCTGAGCTCAGTATTTTTTCTGAACTAAGGATCATAACTGGAACATACGAAGAACCATAGTCCATAGTGCTTGCATAAAATATACTTTAAAATAATTTACTCCAAAAAAATAATATTAAAAAAATAATAGTTCACTCCAGGGCTCTAAATGGAGACGCTTGCTCACAACACAAGGATCTGGAGATTGGGAGAGAGTTATACCAAATGATGTTGCTTTCATGTCTCACACAGAGTAACTAACCATGGGCTTTCATTCCAACCATACATCCCCATTCACTATTTTAAGAGTGGCAAAGTAATCTTGGGATCTATGGAAAGTTTTATGCAAAATAAATGAAGCCAGAGGTAAGAGGAAATTTAGAGAGAAGGCTAGAAGGGACTAAGGAAAAATGGAGAACAGGCAACAATAGCTACATTAGCCATCTTAAATAAAGTATAAGGATGTGGCCTCTAGTCCAACTAGTCCAACTAAGAAAGGGAGTCAAGGGCATCTGAGAAGTGACCAAGAGGCTATTTGGTTGCTGACAACAAATCTCACATTCATGTCTTTGGTGCAAAGTAATGTGCAATATTCCTCAACTCATCACTTTTCAAAAGCTCATACATAACCTGATCCCTCATGTTCTCCAGGCTGAACAAGACAACCCTCCTTTATTGTGGTTCCCCAGGTCCTAACAATAGAGGTCCTACATGGTGCTTTGGGCTCCCCATGTGCTGGTTCTATCAGATGGGTTTACAGGCACTAACCTTTGCGTCTTAGAAAAGATCACAGAATGCACAGAAAATAGGATTTACAAGAGCCCTAGTCCAACTCACTCATTAGACAAGGGACAAAAATGAGATAGAGGTACCCTGTGAGTTGGAACAGGTCATAGAGCTAGAACCAAGACAACTGCTAACCCACCATGTTATCATGGGTCAAGTTCCTCACCTTTATCTCAATTGCTTTACTTGTAAGGAGGGGTAATCATGACCACCTTGCTGGGTAGTGGGGGACAAATTACCTGATGTGTGTAACATTCTTGGCACAGTGATTGGCTTGGTTGGCACCTAGCAGATGTTCAATAAATTATTCTTTCCCTTTTCATCCTTTCTTGCTACCCATGACATGATACTTTAGCTAATGCTATCAGAAACAACAGATTAAAGAAAACCCAAGCCATTTCCTAGTTCTACCTAGAGAAGGGAATTTTCATACACTCCCCTTCATATTGCAAATGAAGCATATTTCTCTACAGGCATCCACAGAGTATTAAATAACTTAGAAGCCCTTTATGTTGTTTCTTAAATCCTGTTTTAAAAATATACCTTTCCAAATAAATACATGAATGAGTGCATGAATGAATGAATGAATGAATGAATGAATGAATTGATTGATTAATACATACATATATAAATAGAAATATACCTTTCCTTGTACCTTCTCTCACCACTACAATACCCTCAGGATGTCAGGAGGCTCTGACTAAAAGCTGGTGGCTCTTTCAGGCTCTGAGCAGCACCCTCAATATGATCCATTCTCCATACAGTAAGAGCAGAGATTTCTCCACAGAACTGAATTTGCTTCTCTCAGCAGCTCTCTGGGGTCTAGGAAAAAATGGAATGTTCAGTTATGCCCAATAGCCATAGAGACCCACTCGTAGTTTGAATATTTCTGGCCAATTGGGACAGCAACAGAGGGAGAAATATGTTTTATGTTTACAAAATTTGGCAGAAAAGAAATGAAGGAAAGAGGTGTGACGTGCAAAGGCGAGGGAAAATACAGATCTTGGAATCCACACAAGGTACAGAGAGTTGAGTTCTGTCCTCCCCCCACTTGATTACTCTTCTCATATCTTGAATATATATTCCCCAAAGCTTGGTCATCACTTCCGTCTAAATCCAGCTCACCTCTTCTTCTTTTTTTAAATCCTGGAAATTATAAATGATAATTAATATGCTAAAGAATAAGATATTAACAAATGCTTGTAAAGCTTAATCCAACTTAAACCTGCTTCCTATGAGGAACCCAAAAGTTGCATTGCACAGATCCAAGCACAGCTTATGTGTAAATCAAAAGAAGAAAAAGAAAATTTTTACCAAGGTTATTTAAGTTTCATAGAAGACATATTGGCTTCAGGTATGTCTGGTTTTCATCTAACTTGAAAAAGGCTTAGATTTCAAAAATGAAACTATGCAAATGATTAGTCAGTCATTTTGTGTAAATGCTTCAGGCTTTAGATGTTACTGTGGAAAATAAAGTAAAATAAAACAGCTTTAGCACAGCCCCGATAAGCTTAGTCCATGGACAGCACATTAAATCCTGAATTACATACTCCACCAAACCCTTCCTAATGAGCCATCCAAGTCTCTGATGTATATAATATGCCTTTTTAAAAATGCATGAATACATAGTCCACCCACAGGTTTGGATGGCTCCTTTGGGTTATTTAAGTTTCAAAGGAGTCCATCAGTCTCCCAGGTATAATGTTCTGTGAATGCCTTAAAACTGAAAATTCAGAAATTAGAAGCTCAAAATACCTTGAAGGTGAACAATGTATCAGCGCCCCCAAACCAGGGCATTCAAAAGCAAGGTTGATGAGGTATCTGTTTCCCTGAGTTTCCTGTCTTTTGTCAGTTTGGGTCACAACCCTTAAAACAGCTGTAACTCAGCTCCTTCCAACCTAATTATACAACTCCGGCTTGCTTTATTTATAATTAGAATCCAGTGACCTCCTCTGACTCTTGTCTGTGCTGCTGTTACGTGGCGGCTTTTGGATGCTAAGATGCGATTGTACTGAGCAAGGAGGGCCAGGATGTTCCAAGCCCCAGGATGGCATCCCCGCAGGCTGTCCTGCAAAAAATGTGAAGGTTGGGGCATCCCAGCCTTAGGAAGGTGGTGAATCCAGAAAGAAAATACTCGTGTGTAGGAAAGAGAGAAAAAGTGATAAGAAGGGCTTACAGAGGAGAGGCAACTATAACTCTTCTTCTGGGGAAGCACAAGAAATAAACAGCGCATGATCCGGCAAGCAAAATCCATCAGATGGACTGAAGAGAGAGGGAACATGGGAAATGAAAGGCAAGGGAGGGAAAAGCAGCCTTAGCTGAGAAACTTCCTTGTGCCAGACTTCCCCATGACTCCATTTAGCCCACTGCAACTTGCCAGGTACATCGAATTACCTTCATTCTACGGAGAAGGGAACCAAAGTTCAGGGAGGTTTAGAAATATGCCAGAAACCGCACAGCTAAAGACCTGAGCCAAAACTCATACCCAGGGCTGGGTGACTCCAAAGCCTGTAGTCTTTCTCCTCTTGGGAATGATGGATTTAGTGGAACTGAATTCCAGGGACAGTGGAGATGGGAGGATGCATCTGGAGGAACCTTATCCAACATAGCCTGACTACCCATGTGCAGTGTGTCTCCTCAACTGCAAAAATTAAAGCCCACCTCATAGGGTTGTTATAAGATATATGTACAGCACATGGCACTTGGGTCTGGCACACTGAAAGTATCATATGAGCGAAAGCTATTTACTATTACATCTCTCACTTCCTGATTCACTTCCCCAACCTGCTTGTAGAGGTTTATATGATGGGCCCAAAGCTGAGTGTACATGAGAACAAGTGTTTGATGGTGTTTCAAGTTTCTATAGGCACCATTCATATTTTTTCCCAACAGTATAGAAATCATAAATTAAGATGGGCTGGGTTTGATTTGAGCAAGACAAGCTGGTTAGAAAATTGCAGATCATGACCCGAGTTTGATAAAGTAAGACATGGAAATCTGGTTAATTCCGAAGGTTGAGGTCTAACATAAAAACGCATTTGTCATCCCCACATAATTTAGATCTGTAAAGAGTTGATGTAAAGTAAATCTCCACACTGATGGGACAGCAAGGAGAGAATGAGCTCATCCAGCCTGATGCCCTCATTTGCCATGAGGGGACCTGGTGGCTCGAAAGAGTCTAGTGTGTCATAGCCAAGTGTGGACACCACCACCTTCCAGCCACTATGCTAAGGTCCCAGTGGTGCTGATGGTTACCCTAAAACACATTTAAGCATGACACTCTGTCCTTGTGGTCACCATGAAGACATGCAGGTTTTTCAAGGCATTAGTCAGTGGGCTGGATGACATCAGTGAAAATAGATATCCATGACCTCCAGGATCATTCTTTCCAAGATTACTCAGATACAGAGTGGCAAAGGAACGAAAGAGTTCCACTACAGCCTCACAGAACTCAGGCATGCCCGCACAAATCCACGAGGAAACCTGAGAGTAGGCCATCCTTTCTCCTGGCCCACAGCACCAGCCGGAGGGGACATAGAGTGGGGAGAGTACCCACATGTCTTCTGTCAGCTGTGTTGCTGCTCCTTGAAAGGACACAAACCCCTTCAGAGCACCCACCAGTCTGTGAACTCCCCCCTTTACCTCCTCCTCTATTTTTCTTCACTCTTTTTCAGGACTCTTCTTTTCTCTGTAAAGAACATTTTAGATTGAGATATAAAGATAAAAAGGAAAGTAAAAAGGGAGAGACTTCTTTTCTTTTTCTTTTTATTTCTTTAACTTTTCTTCAAATTCCAAGTCCTGGACATAGGCTAGTACCATTTCTTCAAGTTGCCTTCAACATTTGGAATATCACCTTGTCCAAGCTGGAAGCCAGAGGCCATTGTATGCATTCTGAAGACGCATGTTTACCAGGCTACCATGTGCCTTGCCCACGCCATCTTGGCACAGCAGTGGGCATTATGGGCAATCAGGGAAGCCCAAGACATAGTCACAGCAGGGGTGGGAGACAAGGAAAACTGGTTGAAGATTTTCCTTGTAAGGCTGATTTGATATAATGGCAAAATTCTACCACAAAGAATCTCAGTCTATATGTGTTATGCTTTAAAAGAAGGAAAGGGGAAATACTTTCTATAAATTGAATTCCCTAATATCAGTGGGATTGACTGAATTCCATATTAACTACAGATGTTAGTCTTCCTTCCTAGAGATTGTACTCTTCTGACTCCTGTCACTGTAGGCCATGCCATGCCTTGCTTTGCTGTGTTGCACCTTGCCTGCTGTAAGGCCCCTTAGGATGCTCTTGGTAACAGCACACCCCAGGGGACAATTTCCTGGATTCTGAGAAATTCACTGATGTCCAGACAAAAATCTGCCCCAACTGTTCCCTGGTGCTTGAAATCCTTCTATCAGGGAAGACATGAACTGTGTGCATAAATGCCCCTAGAGCTGCAACCTGGTGATTTCAATTCATCAGGTAGAAATGACAGAAAGAAAAGATACCTGCCAGACACAGACTTTTTAGGGGGATCAGATAAGGTGGGAGAGGTGGGGAAAAGATGCAGAAGGAGAGGCCAGAATCATCCAGAGAAATTTCATCTAATGGTTAATGTGATGGTTGACTGGCCTTAGGGTCCTGATTCATTCTCCCTGCTGGGGAGGGACTGGATTATCCATTTCTTCTGACTGTGTCATCTCACAGCATTCTCTCTCCCTTGGGAGTAGGTAGGTCTTGAGAGAAAAGGGAATAAGGCTGAGCTGTAAGTCTACTTGTCTTTGTGGTTTGTTTGTTTGTTCTCAGCTTAGTTTGGATTGAGTTTTTCTTCTCTTTTCTTTCTGCTCATAAGGCTTTCCACCCCAAATGAAGTGTTTTGGAAGTGTGGCCCAGCTTGTTCTGAACTATAAAAGATTGAGTTAATTAACCTTTTTATTTCAACCTTATTGTTGGCACATTGGGGAAATGTATTAGTGGCTACTAATTAAAGGTATTGAATATACCTTTACACTTCAAATTCTTCAACTCCTGGAACTAAGTTGATTAAAAAGAAAAAGGGAAAGTTTCTGTTGAATTTATCCTTGAAAACGGCTAAGAGAGACTATAAATAAAACCAGGAAAAGGGAGCTGTCACCTTATTCTGTAACCTATCTTTGTAATTGAAGTTTGGAGCTAGGGACCATTTTGTAAAAATAATAATAGCTGAAATTTACTGGATGTTTATCATATGCAAGAAAGATAATAACAGCTTTACATGGACCATCTTATGTAACTCTCACAATTCTTTGAGAGAGATATTAATTCCAATCCCAAATTATAGACAAGAAAATTAAAGCCTAGCAGTCAAGCAAATTGTCCAAGATCACAAAGTTAGTACACACCAAAGGAGGGACTTAATGTGGGTGGTCCGTCTCCAAAAATGATACATTTAATCTCAACAATGTTGACTTAACTGATGCTACAATCATTATTTTTGGAGTTGAAAAAAATTTAAAAAATCCACTTGCAATTCCAAAGAACATCATATTTTCTCACAATTCCTTTCTGTATTGGTTGTTTATTGCTGCATAACGACTTTCCCAAACATGTATTATCTTAGTCCAGTTAGTTGGGTCTGAGTTCTTCCCAAGATTGTAGTCAAACTGGTGGCCCAGGCTGCAATCATCTGAAGACCTGACTGACTGGGGTTAGAACACTTGCTTCCCAGCTCATTCATCTGGTCATTGACAGATGTTGTTGACTGTTGACCAGAGTCTTCAGTTTCTCACCATGTAACCTCTCCATTAGTAGCCCGAGTGTCATGATGGCATGGCAGCTACATTCCCACTAAGCATGTGACCCAAGAGGGAGAGAACCATGATGGAAGCTGAAGCCTTTTATAGCCTCAATCTCAGAAGAGACAGACCCTCAATTCTGTCCTATCCTATGGGTCACACAGGTCAGTCCTGGTACAGTGTGGAGGAGGGAAGGGGACTGCATGAGGGTGTGAATACCAAGAGGATAGAAATCTCTGGGGGCCATTTGGAAGCTGGCTACTATCCTCAACTTTCACACTGATATGTCAACATTCCCTTTTCCATCTTTTCTGTCTGCCTTCTGCTCATCCTTAAAGACTACTTCAAATGTAATTCTTTGGTAAATAATTCCCTAGCTCTCATGATTCTAATGATTTTTTAAATTTTTTATGAACATTCTTTTTTAAATTCTTTTTATTATTATGTTCAGTTAGCCAACATATAGTACATCATTAGTTTTTGATGTAGTGTTCAAAAATTCATTAGTTGTGTATAACACCCAGTGCTCATCACAACATGTGCCCTCCTTAATACACCCAGCTACCCCATCCCCACACCCTCTCCCTTCTGTGACCTTCAGTTTGATTCTAATGATTATTAACACACTGATCACATTGTACTGTGATCACTTGTTTACAAGTTTTCTTAGCTTGGGATCTCTCAAAAAGCAAAGACATGGATTGCACTAAGGAAATTTACTTTGGGGAGTGATCTCAAGGAACAGGCATGGCAACTGTGAAGAATGAAATATGAGAGGAAGGAAAGGCAATCCAAGAGGTCACTGCTGAGCTGACTGACACTGCAGGCAACTGGGCTCCATCCACTGGGGATACTCTGAGGGACTGTGTCATGTGTAACCAGAATTGTCTGCCTGAAAAAAGAGAATTGTATTTATTTGCCAGGTCCTATCTTCCCAGTAATCAAAAGTGGATTCAGAGAGTAGTGACAATGGTACAAAAAGCAAGAGATATGGGGTGTAGCAAGTATACTAGAGATACACTGGTATATAGCAGGTGTCCACAGCAGTGGCCTGAAAAACATGTTGGGATGGGAGGGTGTAGATGTCCAACATACACGTATGGATCCCAGTTAAGGCCAGGGATGGTTCTTCATTTGTCTTTGTATCCCATTTCCATAGAACAGGGCCTAGAAGCTGGAAAACCTTGACATCCCATGCAATCATCCTGAAGGCCCTTAATTTATTCAACAAACATGTACTGAGTATATACTATTAGGTAGGCACCATGCAAAGTACTGACAATCCTGGTAGAGGGATTTACAAAATTTTAATAGCTAGTACCACACAGGTACTGACCAATCAAAATGAACACCAGCCCTTTATAAGCAGCAGGATTATCCTGGAAGTTACTTTGTTAATTCAAATCTGGAAACAGTTGAATAATGAAGCATAAACCAAAAATGATGGATCTTTTTGAATTGGGGGCTAGGGGATGGAGGAAAGAGATGTCTTAGATGCTTTCAAGAGAGAAAGGAGAATGGTGATTGAATATGGAAGGAAAAGGCATTCGTGGGATGGGGAGGAGGATGTGGGAAATGATGCACATGAAAGCACAGATCAACCATTCCAAAATGAGTGGTCTGTCCCTTTGTTCAGCTGAGAATAAATCAGGAAAAAAAAAATTAAAAATCTCCAGAATTATCAAGCATCAAGATAGAGAAGTGCAAAGTGTCAAACAGCATGTTAAAATGTTAAAACTGTTAAAGCTCAGGGTCATGTTAAAGCTCAGGGTGATATTAAAGATGTAAAACTTTATCCTAAGAACTCACTTCAAGAAAAGCTTTATGCTTCTCTCCAGTTTGGATGCTGATCTCTGGAAAGACTGCTCAGAAATGTTTTTTGGTCAAATAAATGAATGGAGCTTAAACTTCTCACTTCAAAATGAGCAAACTAAATCCTGGTCTGTTTCAGATTCAGAGAGTGGCAAAACACTGTCATTCCCACCCTAACCAAGAATACAAAAAGGAGAAGCTCTAAAATCATTTTTTCAAACCCTTTAGAGAGCTGAGGACATTAAAAAACAACAACAACGACCTAAATGAACTAAAATATAGAAACAATCTCTTCCTAGGGGAGAAGAGAAACAAGGCAGCTTTCATCCCCAGCAGGGGGGTGGAGGAAGACTCCTCTACAGACAAGGACCTGCAATACCAGACAAACTAAAAAGATGTTTTATAGATGGAAGAAAAATGCCGCATGGACACTTAGGTCCCTTGTAAAGAATGAGGAATACCAGAAAGAGCAAACATAAAACATTTTTTTAATTATCATGTTATATCTGTTTTCTTAGTTTATAGATTAAAACAAAAATAATGAACATTGTATAGGGTTTACAGCATACCTGGGTAAAAACAAATGGCGACAAGAGCATAGAGGGTTGTGGGGGGAGTAAATTTAACTATAATGTTGTAAAATCTTACAGTGTGTATGAAAAATTAGGATATCATGTAAAAGACTGTGATCAATTTAAAATTATTTTTATAATCCAGGTCAAGCCCTCAAGAAATGACATAAAGAGGTATAGCTTAAAAAGTTGAGGGATGAAATAAAATGGAATACTGGAAAAAATACTTGATTCACCCAAAAGAAGGCAGAAAGAGAGAAGTAAAGGGAAGATGGACAGATGGGACAAATAGAAAATCAAAATAAATATCAAATGGTATACATAAACCCACTATGATAATAATTATATTAAATTTAAATAGAAAAAAATTGAAAGACAGTATCTGGTAGGACGAAAAAGAAGATACAACTATTTATTGTCTAAAAGGACTCCTTTAAATATAAAGACATAAACTGGTTGCTAGTTAAAAGAGGGAAAAGGATTTAACATACAAACAATAAGCAAACAAAATCTGGAGTGACTATATCAATATCAGACAAAGTAAACTCTAAGACAGTATTATAAGGGATAAAGAAGGACATTTCATGATGATTAAAGAAATCTATCTCAAAGATGTAAACAATCCTAAGTGGTGTTTGAATCATAGAACTTCAAAATACATGGAGCAAACCTAATATAACTGAGGGAAGAAATGGACAAATCCACAGTAATATAGATTACAATGTTCAGCTCTCAGTGATTGACAGAATGACCTATGAGAAATTATTTGCAATGCATATACCTGATAAAGGACTTATACCCAGAGCATATAAAGAACTCTTACAACTCAATTATAAGACAAAAAAATCCAATTTAAAAAAGGGGCAAAGGACTTAGACACATAAAAGAAGATACAGTAATGACCAAATAAGCACATGAAAAGATGCTCATTGTCATTACTCATCAGGGAAATAAAAATTCAAACCAGGGTGAGATGCCATTATAAGTTCAGTGGAAAGGCTAAAAATAAAAGGACTGGAACACCAAGTGTTGGCAAACATGTAAGGGTACTAAAACTGTAATATGTTGTTAATCAAAGATAATATGGTTTAACCAATTTGGAAAATAATTTGCCCTATCACCTAGTAACTCCATTTCCAGGTATTTACCAAGAAGAAATAAAAATAAATGTCCACACAAAGCAGCTTTACTTACAATACCCAAACTCCAGAAACAACCCAATTGTCTATCACCAGGTAATATAGAAATAAATTATTGTATATTGTATATTCATACAATGAAATACCAATTGGGGGGTCCCTGGGTGGCTCAGTGACTGACTGACTGACTGACTGACTGTCTGACTGACTTTTGATTTTGGCTCAGGTCATGATCTCGGGATTCTGAGATCAAGCCCCATGTTGGGCTCTGCACTTACTGCGAGGTCTGCTTGAGATTCTCTCTCTCTCTCTCCCTCTCCCTCTGCCCTCCCCACTGCTCGTGTTCTCATTCACTCTCTCTCTCTCAAATAAATAAATAAATAAATAAAATCTTTAAATAAATACATAAAATCTTAAAAGAAAAAGAAATACTAGTTGGTAATTATAAGAATAAACTGCTTATGCACACAACATGGATGAATCTTTAAAATCATTGTTGATCAAAAGAAGCCAGACCCAAAGAGACTATACTGTATGAAACCCAGGAGCAGTCAAAACTAAACTACAATAATAAAAATCAGCAAGTTGTTGCTTATTGAGCAGGGGAGGTAGAAGAGCTAGAAAGGAACATGAAGGAATTTGCTGAAGTGATGCAAAATGTTCAATAGTGTGTTTGGGGCAGCAGTTACATGAGTGTGTAACATTGTAAAAGTTCATTAAATGCCCCCCAAAAAGTTCATTAAATCCAATAAGAATATTAAATTTATTCATTTTATTGTATGCAAATTGTACCTCAGATGAAAAAAAAAAAAACAACTAAATCCAAGTAAATTTAAGAAACTTGAGAGTCTTTATATTAATCAGATACTGCTGGCAATAATGCCTAATAGAAACAACCCCCAAGCTCAGTGGCTTGCAACAGCAAACACTTGTTTCTTGCTCACAAGTGACAGGTTGACCAGTAGTCCCGTGGGACTCGTCTCTTCTGGAAGTTCTAACAGTTACCAGGGCAAGCTCTTCTCAAGCTGCACGAGAGTCCTTAGAACCTCAGCTTATAACCTGCATCTTGTCACCACTTTCCATTGGCCAAAGGAAGTGACCTGAGCCCAAAGCTAAAAGGACGGGAAGAATATTTCACTCCCAGTGAATCATGACAAGGGTGGAGAAGGAAGGTAGAATTAATACAATGTCAGTGTCCCCAAGTAGTGTAAGAGGTGGGACAAAAACCAGGTCTCCTGACAACTAGTGCAGTACCTCTGAATCACACCATGCTGTCTCTGTGTAGTCTAGAAGCCAACAAGGTCAGCCCCAGCTGTGTTCCAGAGAAAGATTCCAGAACATCTTCACACTCCTTGACAGAGAAGTGTGACAAAACCAGAACACAGTGCTCAGTGCAGATCTGAGAGAAAGCCCCACTCTAGGACACACAGTCAGATAGTTACCTCCTCCAGGGAGCCACCAAGTTCTCTGTGATGAGAGAAGAAACATCTGTTAATAGAAAGAAATGCAATACAGCCATCTAATGGATCCTGGATGTCATAGGCCTGCTTCTGCTTCCCTGAGAACATCTGAAATAGATCACAATACAAAGGGACACTGTGTCTCTACTTGCGTTGTTGAGTTTGAGCATGCATGTTAGCAGGCAGGTGGGCTCCTGCCAAGGTGGGAGGCAGTAGGTGTATGAATTATCACTGGGCTGCTTCTTGGTTTGGAGTAGTTGTTCTTCAGCTCTCTGGGGAGAAATATTCCCTAACTTGAGCCCACCCCAGCATAAATATCCAAGGAGGAGATTCGACATAAGAAAAGGGAAGAAACTAGACCAATTTTCACCCACCTATATCTGGTAAAGACCAGGTCTAAAGACAGGTGGTGACCATTTCTGCTGCATATAGTTTAGTAAACCAACCAGAAAGAAACTTCAGCTTCTATAGTCCTTCCAGACATGGTAAACCATTTTCTCCCTGACCAACCATGGACACAGAGTAAGCACAGCAAGAGCCTCCAGCCTTCAGTCCCTTTCTGCAACATTATGGTCTGACCCAGGCCAGTGATATGAGCTTCCCCAAATCTGCCTGACTCCAGGAATTTGTCTACTACTCCAGTCAACTGAAGAAGTTATTCGATTTCATTCGCTCATCCAACCAACAATGATTGCTCACCTGCTATGTGTCAGGAACTCTGCTAAGCCCTGGGGATAAAGCTGTGAATGAGGAAACCATGGTCCTTTCCAACACAGGGCTTATAAACAAGTAGACAAGATGGATGTTGACAAAGCAGGTTAAGTGTAATAGGAGTTAAAAAGCAGAATTGCACAAGGGGCTTCAAGCCTGGTGAGTCACAGTAAGGAATCCCAGTGTATCTTAAGGGTAGTGAGGAGCCATTAAAGGTGCAGTGCTGCATAACCACGGGCTTTGGCTGCTGTGCTTTCCCTGAAAGCTGCCATGTAACAGGGCAATGCTTCAAGTGCTACATCTTTCTGTGAGCTCTGTCCTGCCTTGTGGGGTTTCAAGCTAAAGAGCTTACAAATGCACTTAAATTTTCACAAATGCACTTAAATTTTTACAAATGCAGTATCTCTGACACATCCCCACTGAGGTCTGAAATACTCTGGGGACCCTCCAAGACATCTGGCCCTGGGCCGGCAGAAGCCTAGATCCCAGAGACCACACACAGGCTGCTCATACCCTCTCCCACCTCTGTCTGCGCTGTCCCAAGCCCAAGGGGAAAAGTACTTGCATTGTGATAAAGCGTCTCCTCCATCGGGCCAAGCGGTTGGCTGAGCATCACCAAGCAGTTTGTAAATATAACAGGGAAAGGCCCAGTGGGAACTCTTATTTAACATACTCTGCACCCAGCCCACTGTATAGGGTTAGAAAAGTGACTTAAATCCTCATCTTCTTTTCACTATGCCCTTAGTTAAATGAATACAACAAAGGTCTAAGCTGACAGCCCTTAGTTGAAAGTCTAAGGCCTAGCTGACATTCATGAAGGCCTAAAAATAAGGGAAATAAAACTAAAATATAATCCCCACCGAAAATGTAACTGGAAAAATATCTTCTAGTTTCAGTCATACATTCCTCAAAGGGCTTCAAGCCAGGACCACAAAAATGGTCAGCAACAGTGGTTAATTTTGTGAGGAAAGGGGTTGAGTTTTTTTCCCCTCCTAAGTGTTCTATTTAAAAGAAACTATCATTAGCTAAAATCTGGCATTTGGACAGCACAGCGTTCTATTTGTAAACAAACACACAGTTTAGGCATATTTCATTGAGCTCCTTCACTAGGCAGAGAATTGCACTGACAGGCTTGGAGAATGATGTATGGTGCCACGTGCAGGAAAGAAGGCTGGTTGGTGGGGTGCTGGAGCCTCAGAGGTGCTTAGGAGCTTGACATCAGAACCAATGGAATTGATTGAGGGCAATTTTGTTTCTTCCGACTGTGTGGGAACTCTAGCGAGAGGGGGCATTTGGGGAAATTATTTTTATAATTTGATCCCAGAGTAAACCAGGATGATAGCTTTGCCCTGCAGCAGAAACTCAGCCACTCAGGAAACACCAGGCCTTCGGAGGGAAGCCTGTCACTTCACTGAGAAGGTGTCAGCATTTTCCTCCAAGCAGGCTCTGATCCTGCCTTGGGCTGATCTGCAGGAAAGTGCAGGACAGGTCAGGGGCTGGAGCTCCCCAGCTCCTCAGCATGCCAGCAGTGTGGAAGAAACATGAGAGGAGATTGATTATGTCTGCCAAGGGTTGACCCGAAATAAATGACAGTGCCCTTCACTTTTGCTTAAAGATCCAGGCCAGGCTTGCCTCATAGTTTGTGCACAGAGTTCACCCTGTCAGAGGAAGTGAATGCAAACGCATTTGTGCACACATACACACCAGCACACATAGGGTTCCATCATGATCTGCATCCTCCTGCCTTCCTCCTTTTCAGCAAATATTTGAGGAACCCCGGCAGTGTACTGGGCACTTGATTCTGGAGGTCATGTTGTGGGTTTGGAGGTGGTGGCTCAAGTGGGTGCAAATGAGCTGTCAGCAGAAAGTGATTTGGACAAAAAGAAGAGGAGATTGTGATCTGAACTGCTCTCAATCGTGTGGGAATCCGTGTGAGAATCATACAGGGTCTTGAGTGGGTTTCATCATTCCATAGGTCTGGGAGCAAGGACACAGAGCCTAACATCTTCCCTCATCTTAAACCAAGTAGAGATAGCAGAGAGGACAACTTATTCTATAAAACAAGAAGAAAGTACTTTTCTGTAGAAGATATTTGTCCCTCTTTGGCTGGTCAGTATCCACGTCTGTTCCCAACAATCCCCTCCTGCCCACCATAAAGGCTGGCAGTCCGGGGTCCTACCCTGTGTGGTAGGCTGGATAACGATCCCTCAAAGATGTTTGCATTCTAATACCAGGAACATATGACTACATTACCTTACACAGGTAGATAAGACTTTGCAAATGTGATTAAGAACCTTGGATGGGAAGATTCTCTTGGATTATCCTGATGTACCCAACGTAATCACCAGCGTCTTAGATAAGAGGGAAACAGGAGAGTCAGAGGAGGAAGAGGAGAAGCCCATGTGATGACAAAAAGAGAGGGATATGGAGTCAGAGGGAGGCCATGCTATTCTGCTGACTCTGAGGATGAAGAAAGGGGCCATGAGCCAAAGAATGTAGGCAACCTCTGGAAGTTGGAAAAGGCAAGAAAATGGATCATCCCCTGAAGAGTCCAAAAGGAAAGTAGCCCTTCATCACCTTGATTTTAAACTTCTGACCTTCAGTATATTAATTCATGTCCTTAGCCACTAAGTTTGTGCTAATCAGGAAATTAATAGGAAAATGGAAATTAATAGGAGACTAATACAACATGTTAGTGCAAGATTGCTTGGCTTTCAGCTGCCATCTTGTGCTTCCCTTTCCCAAGACCACTCAGCCCCTATTTGTAGCATTCCAGAAGTGACTGAGGATGCACTCCCACAACCTCCAAGCCATCACTGAGGAGAGCTGGTAGACGTAAATCCCAGTTCACTTGACCTTGGGACAGATAATCAGAAGTGTGGGTTGCATATAGGTTCCTCAGGTTGCCCTATGAGATTAAGCCCCCAGTGCCCTGTGTGGAAACTGGCTCAGTTGGGCTTCTGGCTGCCTTCTCTTCCCTGTCTCACTTTCCCACTTCCTTCTGGGATTAACCCCCAAGTATAAGATGGAATATGATCAGAGCCCTGCTTCCCTGAACTAGAATCACTTATTTAAATCAAGTGACTCAAGTCAAACCCAGTAGATGGTTGTAGCCTAGAGCATGAACTTTAAACAGAGACATGAGGGACCTTAAACCAAGGAGCACTTGGTCCTGGGGGAGCCTCCTACCCCACACTGCTCCTGCCAATGTTTCAGTCTTCACCTGCTTCAGGTTCCACAAGCCCCTGTAAGCCTTCCAAAGAATAGCTTTCTCTTAAATTAGCCAAAGTTGGTTCCTGTAACCAACTTTGCCATCAAAGAAACTTAGAAGATAGAGAATTGGGGAAGAAATGAAGGAAGGAGGTGTACTCTTTGAAAAACAGGAAGGAAAAATGAGGGGAAGGAGACTTGACATCTGGGAGCCTTAGTTAAACATGGTTTTTAGTGTTTTTCAAATAGAAGCTTCCAAGGTATCCATTTTGCTCTTTCTCAGCCAATATCAGCCCTTCCCTCAGGACAGGCAATGTCTAGGTACAGACACATGACTATGCTGTGAATGTTGACCAAGTTGGAATTTGACCATTTTGAACTTGGGAGAATTCTTTAATGAGCAGAAAAGCAGGTGCCCAGAAGACCTCCCTTCTCTGCTGTGCAATGCTTGGAGGTGATAGGGACTCCTCTTCTGTTATTCTGGGTAGACATGTGATGTGCTGAGCCTGGGATATGTAGAGTTCGATCCTTGATATCATCAAAGAGTAGGGGAGAGAAGTACAGCCATTATCCCCAAGAAGTTTGTAGTAATCTTGTTCAGCGGTAATGGACAACAGAATGTGTTGCAATAGTGATAATGACACTTGATTCTAGAGAACTGGTGTCTAGTTTTAACTCTGCCACTAATTGTATAACTGTAGGCAGGAAACATCACCTCCCTACATCTCCCTTTCCCTCAATTATCAAATGAGAGGACTGGACAATGTGATCACTCCCTGGCCTAGTGGCTATAGAAGAGCATGATTCTTGGATGATCTTGTGCCAGTCAACTTATCATAACCAAAGTTATGAAGTTGAATAAACATACTCCCACTTGGCCTGCATTGCTGTCTCCCCATCATACTCAGCATCCAGCAACCTGGGAGTTTGAACATGGAAATCCAAATTATTTTCTTCAACATGATTAGAGGCCAGAGGAATAGGGATACAGCTCTAAGCTTGATTTCACTCCCAAATAACTGGTAGACTAGTGCTGTAGGTAACTGTGTTGGCTTTAAAAGGAGAAAAAGTCAAAAGAACATCTTATTCCTTATTAGGCATAAAATGAAAATATCTCTGCTCCCTCCAGAATGCAAGGGCATTTAGTTTCTTAAAGCTGCTTTAAAAGAAATATATTCATTTTGGGGATAGTTAAGCTTACGGTTTTCAATAAAACTGCTTCATCTTAAGAATCTAGCTAAAACCTCTAATCTGCTGAGCCAATTCATTTAGCCAATGTTTTGAGCACTTGCTATACACCAGACATAGTTAAGTAACGGAAATATAAAGCCATATGACTCATACTCCCTTTTATTTTGAAAACTCACCTTTATTCGTTTAGTACACAACCATATTCTGGGCACCTATTATGTACTAGAAACAGAACCAGACACTGGGGAAAAAAAGTGAACCAAATAGTCTCAACCTTCAGGCAGCTCCCAGGTATGTGATGGAAAAAGTCAACAAAAATGGGCTATTCTAGGGCGCCTGGGTGGCTCAGTTGGTTGGGCGACTGCCTTCGGCTCAGGTCATGATCCTGGAGTCCCGGGATCGAGTCCCGCATTGGGCTCCCTGCTCGGCGGAGAGTCTGCTTCTCCCTCTGACCCTCCCCCCTCTCGTGCTCTCTTTCTCTCTCATTCTCTCTCTCAAATAAATAAATAAATAAAATCTTTAAAAAAATTGGGCTATTCTGATATTGTACAGAGGTAGATTTATATATGCATGGAGCTGAAAGTAAGGAGTGGTTGGTGGCTACATGAAGGGGTCAGAAATGACCCTCAAATGTGCTGACTCTTCCACAAAAGTATAAAGGAACCAAATAGATGGGGAGTTGATTGGAGTAAAGTTGGTGAGGAGAATTCTAGGTAAGGATACAGATGTGTGAAAAGGAAATCTGTTTCCTTGTCAAGGGTTACAAAGACCAAACTTGTCAAAAACAGGAAGAAAAGAAGACATTGTCTGCTTGAAATGTCTTTCCTTCCATCTTCCAGTGGATGTAAAAATCATTCAGTCAACCCCAAGTGGATGAAAAACTCAATTTACAAACATGAAATGTTGTCAGCTGTGTTCTATCACCAGGGAGGATGGGGCCAGGACTACACCCTGGGACTTCAGCATCTCCTGGGTCTGGGTTTAAACTCAGCTCAGCCACTCCCGAGATTCAGAACCTTGGGCAAGCTACTGTAAGATGAGATCAATAAGAGGATACTCCTAAAATTGCTTAATCAGAAAATGACTATAGAATCATCTACTAAGTGATCAAGAAACACTAAAATTATTAGAAAAAAAACTTTTTTGCTTTCTTATAATGAGTAACTTTTTTCTTTTTTCTTTTTTTATGCATTTATTTATTATGTTATGTTAATCACCATACATTACATCATTAGTTTTTGATGCAGTGTTCCATGATTCATTGTTTGTGCATAACACCCAGTGCTCCACGCAGAACGTGCCCTCTTCAATACCCATCACCAGGCTAACCCATCCCCCACCCCCTCCCCTCTAGAACCCTCAGTTTGTTTCTCAGAGTCCATCGTCTCTCATGGTTCATCTCCCCCTCCGATTCCCCCCCTTCATTTTTCCCTTCCTGCTATCTTCTTCTTCTCTTCTTTTTTTTAAACATATAATGTATTATTTGTTTCAGAGGTACAGGTCATGGAGCCAGTCTTATTCACTTGAAATATATAAACATCTATTTATAAAACAAATTGTAGTCTAATTCCTGGGTAATTTAATTTTTATTTTATTTAAAGTGTCCCAAATGAGGAACATTGATGTCAGTTTTTCCTTTCCAAGTGGTACTACTTACAAGCAGACAATCTTGTATACAAATCCCATTTTTATTATTAAGTCCACAGTTCAAAAAGTGATTCTGTATAACTTTGCGTAATTACAGGCTCGATGGTGTAATGCATATACTTGAGTTTTGAGCTCCTCATCTACCACTTACTAGCTGTATGACATCGAGCAAGTTAACTCATCTCTTTATGCCTTCTTTCATACATATTTAATATGGAGATTACAGAGTTGCTGTGACAATTAGATGAGCGAATTCATGCAATGTGCTTAGGACAGTAATTGACATATACAAAGTTCACAATAAAAGATAATATATTATCATTATAAAAATTTTAGACATTCAGGTCACCTGGGTGGCTCAGTCAGTTAAACATCGAACTCTTGGTTTCGACTCAGGTCATGATCTCATGGGTCATGGGTTTGGGTCCTGTGGGATCAGGTCCTGCATCAGGCTCTGCACTCTGTGGGGAGTCTGCTTAAAGAGTCTCTTTCTGCCCCTCCCCCAACTTGGGAGTGCACGTCCATGTGCGCACGTGCACACACACACACACACACACACAAGCGCACACGCTCTCTGTCTCTCTTGCTCTCTTTTGCTCTCAAATAAATAAGTAAATAAATCTTTAAAAAAATTTAGACATCACCCAAAAGGGGTTCTAAACTAATTAAGAAAAACCGTAATGATTATTGGCGTGAAATTGTCTATATTAAATTGCTATATAACAAGTCACCCTAAATCTTTGTGGCTTAAAGTAAAAATAATTACTGATTATCTCTTATGGTTGGTTCTATCTCAGGGTCTGCCATGGAGCTGTAGTCAGATAGTGGCTGATCTGGGATCACCTCAGACAGATGTGGGCTGGATCAGTAGGGGCTGGATTTTAGACAACTCTCTCTGTCTCTAAGGGCCTCTCCATAAGGTCTCACAAGTGCGGCAGCTTCAGGTGACCAGAGTTCTTACACAAATGCTTCAAGAGTCTCAAGTCTCTTATTGAGACAAGAGAGAAAAAAAGAGAGGGAGCTGAAAGATGTCAACACACACCGGTGCTCAGAGCAGTGCCTGGTAAGCTGTCAGCCTTCAAATAGGTAAGACCAGCTATTGCTATTATTATCAGTTATCATCATCACCTTCTAAGTTGCCCTTCAAATGAGTGTCCTTGAGAAGACAGGTGGCAGAAGAGCCTTGGTTTGAGTTTCCCTGGAAGCAGTGTCTGGGACGAAGGCTCGGGTGCCATTGGTTTGTTCAGTGATTCCATGAAGCAGGAGTGAGGGAGCAGAAAGCATGAGACAGCCAGAGAACAAAGCTGATAAAACGTGCACTATTGAGCTGATGGCAACAGGGGCAATGGGGACATAGAACAAGCCTCCAAAATTTCCCTCTCCTGGAAGTTGGAGTATTTATACACCACCTCCCACTGATGGCTGAAGGTTGGTTGAGGATTGGGCCAGGGTCATTAACTTGCCCGTATCCACACTGTGCTTAAGGGCAGGCTGGAAAGCCCTTTCCCACTTCAGAAAGGGGGATTCAGAAAAATTCCTGAGGCAAAAAAGAAAGAGGATCTGAGGTGGAACCCTGGCAGCAGGCACCAAACTGCCCTCTCTAACTGTGCCAGAACTGGGGAGGTGGTGGGGTGGACACATAAAGAGTCCACCTCAAGAGGTGTCTCCACGCAGCCCAACAGCTGGGCACAGGAGCTGCCCTCCACTCAGTCCTGAGGGGCTGTGAGCTGCTGGAGATGCCATGGCATGACATGCTGGGCATAAATGGATGCTGGACTCAGAGCAAGGCAGATACAACCTTGTTCTCAGTAGCCCTAAGGCTGTGGGTGTGGCAACGGACAGTATTTCCTTCTGAATGTGTCCTAATTCACCCAAGGGCCAAAATGAAGGAGCCAGGAGGGCAGGATCTTTGTTTTGTTCACTGATGAACAACTCAAATGTGCCTAGAAGAGTTCCTGACAGAGTATGCCCTCAATAAATATTTGTTCAGGGAGGGAAGGAAGGAAGGAAGGAAAGAAGAAAGGAAGGAAGGAAGGAAATGATCCTTCAAAGGCCCAATATAAATCTCTGGTACTTACATGGGGCCTCCCTGTTCCCTCTCTATACTTGAAGAAAGAAAGGTCCACCTTCATAGCCTGAAATAAGGATAAGAAACATTTAAAGACTGCCTGTAAAGTAACTAAAATAATAATTAATAATAATAATACTTATTCTTATTATTTATTATTATTATTATTCCAAGGCTCAAATGGCAACATGCCTCTCCAAGCAGAGCAGTCGGGCTAGGGCTGCCCTCTCTGGGGGCGGAGGTACTCCATTCAGTCCAGAAAGTCCAGTGCAGTAGAAAAGGCACAGTGATAACTGAATGCCTGGCCCAGCCTTAATTGCAGTGTTAGGTTCTTTCTTGAGCCACCAAGGACAGCTCTAAAGACCAATTTGCAGGTTGCTGCTTAGGGTCAGATGTGGGACTTTCCTGCCAGGAGCAAAACTCAGAAATAATTTGGAGCCCAACTTAGTTCTGATCCTCTCCTGCTTCTCTTTCTATCACGATGTCTGCCCTGCACAGAGGGGCTTGGGGAGAAGCCTGCTAATGAGCCCAGCGCCACTTTGGGGTTGTGCTCTTTCCAGGGCGCTGGCAACCAGTGGTTCTCTGAGGCTCTGAGGAGGAGTGGGGCCACAGCACCACCGAAAGGAGACAAGAGAAAAGGCCATTCGTTGCAGTGCGTGCATGCAGGAAAGCAGAGAGAGCCCCAAGTCTCCAAATGTGGGATAAAAATGAAATGAGCCCTGCAATCAGCAGCAAGGGGAGCCAGGCCCAACACTGACAGATTATATGAAGTCCATGCCCAGCATGGTGTCAACCAAACATTTCAGCACTTCAGAGTGACCAAACCCACAGGCAGACCCAGATACAGAGGAAAAAACATCTACACACAGAGAGGGGAACATTCTCTTCCCTGGAAGCTCAAGTTTATGTTAGCCCTAGAGCAAGGCAGGCTGAGGGAGCTATAAACAAACCACTGAGGCAGGTCTCGGGTCTTTTTAAAACTCCTTCCCCCTTTTAAAAGAGAGCAGAAGACATTTTTCTAAGTGGAAGGGGAGTGGGAGGCAGAGAAAGAACCAGAGAACGAGTGTGACAATCTCAGCCACAGGAAAACACAACTTTTATAAACTGAATTCGAAATTTCCAGAAACATAGGAAATCCAGGAAGATCTACACAACTTATGACACTTCCCAGAAATGAGAGGGCAAACTGGGTGTGTTACATGACGTTAATCCTCCCTAATTTACTGCAAAAATCCCCAACTGATTTTTTTGTGAAAAACAACCTTTTTAGGATTTGCTTTCATGGACAAAATCACTTAGGGGTTTCCCAAAATGGAAGACTTGCCCAAGCAATATATATCTGATTTGGGCACATTTTTGAATTGACAAATGAACATGGGTCTGTTGGACGTTGAGAATTCATACTTTGAGAAAATAAAAGAAAAAAAAAAAAAACTACCCAAAACCCAAGTGTAAAAAGATCAGAAGGTGCAGCCTAACCTACTCCCTTAAAGTCACTGGTGAGTAGGAACAAATTGCTTTCTCTCAACCCTTCTCTACCTCAGTAGTTTCCAAACTCACGTGAGCAGTGAAATCCTTTCTTCAAATGGAAGTTCATGTAGAGCTCCAAATACCAAACGGGTTCGAGCAGAGGGGTCCTGAGAAGCAGGTAAAGGCTTGTGAACCTGCAAGGGTGCTCCCAACTCTCCCATGGCTGTCACCCCAGGAACCCCTCATGTACATCTGCCATGAAGCCCAGACTGAGTATCACTGCACAAATACACAAAAGTACACTCTGCAGAGGTATGAAGAAGTTTGTTTTACACTCCTGTCCTCAAACCTCTTTTTATAAAAGATAACAATATATCCTTCCGAAGATAAAAATCATCAGTGGCTGTTGGGAAATAAGAGTTTAAATTTTAAGGGCACCTCAGTGGTGCAGCTAGTTGGGTGTCCGACTCTTGGTTTCAGCTCAGGGACGTGAGGTTGAGCCCTGTGTCGTCGGGATTCCATGCTCAGCATGGAGTCTGCTTAAGACTCTCTCTCCCTCTGCCCCACCCACACCCGTGCTCTCGCTCGCTCTCTCTCTCTCTGTCGTGCACACACGTGCGTGCTCACTCTCAAATAAATAAATAAATCTTTTTTGAAAAAAGAGTCTTTAAATTTTAAAAGTGCATGTGATTTCTATAGGAAATCAGGCTTAGCTAATATTCTCAGAAACCAACATCTCTGATAAAAGCATAAGCTATGGTAATAATGTAAATTTGAGTATTCATAATGACCTCTCAAGGTAGATGTAGTAATCATTCTTCCTATTGCAGACACGATCCTGTGTTTCGCCTTTATCCATGAGGTAAGTGGGTTGTTGGGCAAATCTACAGCCATTGAAGCTTGAAAGGCAAAAGAGATTTAAAGCTGCAATTTTACTTCTTGGTATTAGTGGATGTGATAGTGAGAGAGCTTGGGGGCTGAGTCAAAGGATAGGCATTAGTTAGAATTACCAGAAAAGATGGATCAAACCAAACCCACAGAATAACTAACTGGGACCCCTTCTGACTCTGTGCCCCGAAAGGTGGTGACTGAGCTTTACTCATTCTTGAATCCCCAGAAATCAGTGCAGAGTGATTGCATTTAGTGCAAGATGAGCAGTCCTAACCTGCTTCCTTCAGAACTCACATTAAAATAACCCTGACACAAAGAAGCTGGATTTATCTCTGCAAGGAGTGCTACTCAGTGGCAATTGCTTTGTTTATATTTTTGAATCTCTTATAAATTACAGGAATTCAGAACACTTCATTCACTTATTTGTAAAGGAAAGAAATGTCAAGATCTAGGGGCGCCTGAGTGGCTCAGTTGTTAAGCGTCTGCCTTCGGCTCAGGTCATGATCTCAGGTCCTGGGATCAAGCCCTGCATCAGCAGGAAGACGCTTTTCCCTTTCACACTCCCCCTGCTTGTGTTCCCTCTCTTGCTGTGTCTTTCTCTGTCAAATAAATAAAATCTTTAAAAAAAAATGTCAAGGTCTAGTTACCTATAAGTAGTTAATCAACCTAGAGAACAATGGAACATATAAATCAATCGTTGTGTGCAAACTTAAGAGCAAGATTTACTGTAATGGGCAGGAAGAGAACCAGCATTGGAGTCCTGGGGACGTGGCTGAAATTTCAGCTCTGTCACTCACTCTACATCCCACCATGGATCCCAGCAAGACACCTTCACTGCTCTTAACTTCAGTGTCCTCACTTGTAAAATTCAAGGCTGGAAGAATATCTATCTCACAGGTTTATGAAGGGTTTGTGAAGAATAAATTGGAAATATATGTAAAGCTCTCTTCATAGAGCCTGGAATATATCAAAGTTCAGCAAATTGTATCTAGCATGACTAATAAAAAGAACTAACATTTTTTTTTCCTGTAACCAGCGCTCGGAAGAAATGATAAGTAAGAGTAAAAAAGAGACAAGACCAGGAAAGACCAATTAAAACAGGACAGCAGGAAAATATCCTTTAAAGGAAATCCCTCTGCTTTGTCCACAATAGCTTCAGCATACCCCCTTCTGTGATTCCGAGGCCATGGTAAATATATGCCATGTGTGTGGCTACCTAGCATGTTTTGGACAGCTTTTCTGTGTTTTCCACATTACAAGTCTGCCTCCTCAAGTAGAATCCAGAATTCACTTATTTACATTTAAATTTCCAGATTCCTTTGTAACTAAAACATGGACATGTGACTTAAACTCCACCAATCACATGTTCCCACATTGGATTTGGAAGAGAAACTAGTTGCCATGTAGAATCCAGTTTCTGGTGAGGGTGACTAAGTATAGTGGAAACAATTCCTATTTCACATGGAGAACTGGCTAAAGTCATAGAAATAGTACCTACACCTGTAACACCTGCAGAGCTGGCGCCTAATGGTAGCAGCACAGAGTCTCTCCTGGAGTGACCAGTGGTACCATTGAGGCATCATTCCTGCTGCCTAGGCTACATACCTAATACTCTTACCCTCTATAATGCTATGAATTATCTAAGATCTAAGAATAAGTTTATTTTATTACCTAACTAGTAGAGTGGATTCTGTTATTTGCAACCAAGAATGCCAATTGCCTACTTCAGGACCACCATTGCATCGCAGTGCCTGGGTGGCTCAATTGGTGAAGCATCTGCCTTCGGCTCAGGTCATGATCCCAGGGTCCCGGGACCAAGGCCCCCAGTTGAGCTCTCTGCTCAACACGGGAGTCTGCTTCTCCCTTGCCCTCTGCCCCTCCCCCCACTGGGCTCTCTCTAGCTATCTGTCTCTCTCAAATAAATAAATAAAATCTTAAGAAAAAAATCCTCTAAAAAAAAAAATAAAACACTATTGCATCATAGTCCAGAAACGGGCACTCAGTAAATAATGCTCCTGAAAATAAATCACCAAAAGAGAAAAAACAAAAAAACAAAAACAGTTTAAAATGTTGAGAAAATTGGGGTTTAAAAGTTATGGTGCATTATAAAAAGTCTTCCATTTTAGAAAATGGTTAATGGAAACATTTAGGTAGGAAAAGAATAAACATTGGTCATGACAGACTGTGCTTAGCATTTAGTCTGTGTTATCTCATCAAAATTGACTTCATTATGTGGAATTTGACAATCGAGTACCACCTACTTGTTGATTTCAGTCCTGACACATGCATTAGGTGCCACTGTCATAAACTGGAAGGCATTAGCAACCATCTGCAGCCTCTACTCTAACTCACCAGACAAAGATATAAATGGCATATGGGTAGGAAAGAGTTTCTAATTGTCTATAAGCAGAACAGAATACAATAATTGACTTCTATCCATTAATTATTGCTGTTTAAAAACAACCAGTCATTCATTTATTCATTATTTATATTCAACAAATATTTATTTATTCAGGGACAACCACATACCTGATGTTATGCTAGGTACCAGAAATAATTAACAGTTACCAATATATCACTTGTCAATGGTATAATTAAATTCAACTCTTTGGATGTTTTCATTTTTTATGTTTAACAGACATGCAACATGGTTGTCAACTAAAGTCTTCCAGCCTCTATGATCTCAATAAGATTGACTCCAACTCTTTTTGCATGCTCTGGAAAGTTCCAAATTCCCCACCACCACCAAAAAAAAAAATTGTAAATATCTGAGGTAATGTTTTTCCCATTCCTTCTGGCTATTATTTCCAGCATCTTATGAATTACACACCTTGCATTATACATCTTGTGACTTTTTTCTGAAACTCATTTTCCCAACTCTACTACCAAAGAATCCCATTTACAGAAACCCTTATGTGCAGAGCAGATTTGGAGAGACAGGGAAGTTTAGATCACAACAGTATAAACAAGTACAAAATGAATATTAGCCATCTGAGCTGGGGAGTCCCTCTGTTCCCTTTCAATGGGCTCAGTCACCACATCATCTCTATTTCCTACTTCCTTTTTGTGCCCGTGTCCCCTAATTCTTGTGTGTTCTTATATAACAAAATCATTAATAATAAAATTGAGCTTTTGAGATAGGCCTCTGACGTGTGGATCCCAGCTCTACCCCCTACAATCCACACGACCTTGGCCAAGTTACTTCACCCCTGGAGGCCACAGTTTGCTCATCTATAAAATGGGATCACTCTCATTTATGGTGTTGTTGTAAGAATTAAGTGAGTTAAAGCACATAATGACTGTATATACGTGTTAGGAATTTTACTGTTGTTAATGCAGACCTGCTCAGTTACCCATTTGTGCCATTACCCTTACTAATCCATGTCTCTGGCCCGAGAAATGGTTGAAACTAATTTTTCTTCCCTAAGAGGAATTCTATTTCCAATTGCTAAAATATTTATTATTGGCTTAGGTGTAAAGGCCCACTTAGCAGGACAGCATAGGACATAAGCATTTGGTTTTGAAGATCGATGGCCTAGGCTGAAGCCTGGTACCACTCCTTAAGATTTTTTCTCCCATTTGAGCAATTAATCAATTCTGATGCTTCAGTTTCCTCATCTAAAAAACAGGGAAATAATACTACATACTTAGTAGGAATGTTGTAAGGATAAAGTAAGTCAATACCTTGAGAAATTAAAAATAAGCTTGGACTTTAAAGTAAAAATCAGGCTTGGCAAATAGACAAGATAAAGCCAGTAGCAGAGTTCATAGCAAACAGCATTCCTCCCAAGGGCACCCTATAGCTGTAAAGTGTCGTAAAACCCCCTTCACCAGGGGACAACTGCTTTTTTACCCACTGGGAAATTCTGTTCTCTAAATCATAGACTCTGAGAAACATTGCTGTTTGAAATCATACCAATATGAATGAAACACCCCACTCTGTCTGGTTTGGGGCTTTTGTCTTTGAAAAAATATATACATTTATTATCTTAGAGTTTCTATCGGTTGTAAGTCCAGGGGAGTCACATGATTCCTCTGCCAAGTAATGGGTTCTCAGAAGGCTGAAATCAAAGTGTTGGCAGGGCTGCATTCCTTACCAGAGGGTCTGGGGAAAAGTGTTCCGAGCTCATTCAGGCTGTTGGCTGAATTCAGTTCCTTGTAGTTGTAGGACTGAGGTCCCATTACCTTTCTGGCTGTCAGCCAGGCTTGTCTCTGCTTCTGGCAGTTTCCCACAAAAGCATCCTACTCTCATCTAGAGAATCTGAGTCGCTTTGGCAGGGAAAACCAACCTGGACTTACAAGCCATGTGCACACCTC
This sequence comes from Zalophus californianus, assembly GCF_009762305.2. NCBI lineage: Eukaryota > Metazoa > Chordata > Mammalia > Carnivora > Otariidae > Zalophus > Zalophus californianus. The sequence goes on along the minus strand of NC_045602.1, from coordinate 101,665,116 downwards.
CAAATAGGGAGTTTCTGGCTATAGTACTTCACATCTACCTTAACTTTACTGTCTCAAAGTAAAAGGATTCTGAGTCCACTTTGTGTCCAGACCTAATGCTGACCTCTTACACACAGCCCAGCTTTGCTTTCAGCCCATCAAGATGCTGCTTCAGTTACATTTCACCTAAATTCCACACTTCTCCAAAATCCTAGAACTGCACTTCCTATTTTATTTGGTAAGATCTACCACATTTCCTCTAGTGTGTGCTCTCCCTCATTGCAAAGCATCAATAATCTGACTTAGTAGGACTAGCGGCTTGTCTCTGGTGGTCTTAGGCTGGTCGGGCTAGAACAACTCTGCTTAAAACACAGTCTGACACATGATAGTACTTGACTTAATCTTAGCTGTTATAACAAATATAATAATAATAGTTATATTATTATGATAAACTCTGTGGATAAATGCAAATAAATGAGCGATAATGCTGTACCAACGATAGAAGCTATGAATAAGCCAACTGGAAAAAACAAACACATCACCGTGCACTGTCTGCAGAAATACCTGTAACTGCAGAGATTTTCTGAAAGCAAATTTCCACTTGAGAAATCTTGCTTGCTGTCTTGTGACAGCACCCTTGGTGCTAGCAGAAGCTGTTCAGTCCTTTGAAATATTTCAACATGTTTACTCCTCAGGACTATGAGTTAAAACAATTAAGCCACAGTGTATAAGACTTTAGAAATTGCTTTAAAATCAGCCCCATAACTGATACCAAGTGGAAAAATAAATTGATCTCAGAAATGTTTCTTACTTTTCCCATTAAAAATGTAAAATGTAAAAGATGTTTGCCAGCTTAATAATAATTATGAGTAACCCTGCATAATATAAAAGGACTTGGGCTTTGAGGCTTCTTTTAGAAACATGCCTAGCCCCAATTTGAGGTTCAAGGAGAACCTGGTAAGGATGGAGGACAACAAGCATCAGAAAGAGATCCCTTAGCGCATCCCCATCTTTCTGGCCTGCCTAAGCAAGATTTCTCATATGGGTAAATAATATTCAGAAAAAATAGATTCAAATGTCATTTACCAAACAATTTAAAAAAGTTGAGTCAGGGGGCTAGTGGGTAGCTCAGTCAGTTACACATCTGACTATTATTTTTTTTAAGATTTTTTGTTTATTCATTTGAGAGAGAGAGAGAGCATGAATAGGGGGGAAGCTCAGAGGGAAAGGGAGAAACAGAATCCTTGCTGAACAGGGAACCCAATGCAGGGCTGGGTCCCAGGACCCTGGGATCATGACCTGAGCCAAAGAGAGATGCTTACCCGACTAAACCACCCCGGTGCTCCTAAGCATCCAATTCTTAATATCAGCCCAGGTCTTGATCTCAGGGTCATGATAAATAAATAAATAAATAGATAGATAGATAAATAAATAAATAAATAGTAGTCTTGCACACCTACCCAAGCAATGAGCCATACACATGCTAATTCTTCTTTTACCCAGTGCTCATTTTGCTGTCAAAGACTATAGGGGAATATCTGAATTAAAGATCAGAGAATGGAAAATTCCTTTATCTCTCTTAATTCTTCCCTACTTATTTTAATATTATGACTTTTCAATAAATGTTGTGTCCCTAAGCACCTCTGCTTTCTCCTTTTAGTTATGAATTATTCATGTAACACAGAGCAAATCAATAACACTCATTTTAAACTAAAGTTATCACTTTTCACCAGCATTCATTCATTTTCTTTTGTCTCCTCTAGGAGAAAGAAAAGTTTTTTTTTTTAAGATTTTATTTATTTATTTGACAGAGGGAGAAAGATAGTGAGAGCAGGAACACAAGCAGGGGGAGTGGGAGAGGGAGAAGCAGGCTTCCCGCTGAGCAGGGACCCCGATGCAGGGCTCCATCCAAGAACCCTGGGATCATGACCTGAGCCAAAGGCAGATGCTTAATGACTGAGCCACCCAGGCACCCTGAAAGAAAAGTTTATTATGTATGCTTGATCGATGTGAAAACACACCCAAACTATGAACACAAGAAGATTAAAAGTCTTTAGTTCAAATCAGACCACCCCCCCAAAAGAAATAACCCCTTACAGCTAACTAAGCCATGGAAGACACCAATTTTCATTAGTTCATTAGTGGTGTGGGAAACAAAGGCAGAAGAAAAATTATCAAATTTCCTTACTACCTAGAGACCACCAACAAGTTCTTGAAACAGGCAGAGTGACATTCCTCTAGGGACTCAACTGCTTCAATATTAATACTTTGCTAAGGGCAAAAGGCAATCCTAGGCTGAGCCCCAACCTCCACTAGGATCCTGTAAGTCTACTTTAATGTATAAGAATTCCTTTGGAAACTTCTTTATCTCTAAACCCGCCAAGATACGTGTTCACAATCATCCCCCAAGCGTATGGCCCACCGATATACATCTGAAGGGTCTCATGACTAAGGTTTTATTAGATGGTAATAAATGACATTTTCCCAACAATAGCTAGCCCCCTCAAGGTCCTGGAAACCTTGCTTCCAAAATTCCTTAGAGATTTATCCTAACCCCCTCCCAACTTGAAAGTATATACTGAGGCCACTCCTCATAACCCCATTGCAGCTCTTTCTGCCGACAGGTCCTGTCCCCGTGATGTAATAAAGTCACGTTTTTGCACCAAAGACGTCTCTAGAATTCTTTCTTAGCCCTCAGCTTCGAACCCTAATAAAGTCTTTCCTACATCAATTAATATTAACCCTTTAAGCCTATTGGTATTTTAAATGACACCAACTGGAAAATCCTCACAGTGTGGGCCATGGGCTTCTCACCACAGCTATTACAGATTCCTGCCTCATAAAAGGACCTTCTGTGTTGAGTGGATTCCAGAAACTGGGGCATTTCTGTAAGAGAGCTGTGAAAACATGCTTGACTGGATAAAAGGGTAGCCTTGTTTTACTAAAAAACAAATTTAGGCCATAAAAAATTAAGATAGGCCCTAACAACAAAATTAATTATATTTTAGTTACACATCCTATGTTTTTACAGAAAACACCTTTCTCCACAGAGAAACTTCAAAGTACTATCACCTCCATAAAACACTACACCCTAATTCTCAACAGGGGAATTGCAGGACTCTGAAAATCCCTGGTCCCCATTAAATTTAATTTAAGAATTTTTAGTAGCTATGAAGCATCTCCTCTGATCTTGCAACCCCAGCAAAAACATCAACAGTAACCAAAATATCTCCCTTCTTTTGTCTCTTAGTCCCATCCATTTTGAAACAACCTGAGTTCTTAACCAACCTGGATTATCCAATGGGAAATACTGAGAGAAATCAATAATCTCTTCCTGGCATTCCAGTTCCAAAGAGAACCCCAAAGATGTTTTGTGTCACTGTTACTGACAAAATCCCTGAGGCTCAGGGATAGAAAGAATGTCTCATCCTACCTGCTTCCCTGAAGCAAAGTAAACAAGTTTCATGGTAGACCTTGAGTTATTGAAAAGACTTTTGAGTTATTTAGCTATTATAAGCCAGTTTTTATTCTCACATGAAACCACTTGAAAGTAGATGGAATCTTCCATAATTAAACAAACAAACCAGAAAAAGAGTACTTGACCATTTTAAAAGATACTTCTCTCCATCTGGGTCTTGATCAAGCCAGATTGTATCTATTCTCCATTAAAAAACTTAGATCTGAAGCCTCCTCTTTCTCAAGATTTACAGCTAGCTCCTGATTCTAAGAACAACAAACAACTATTTTTTTATTATTATGTTATGTTAATCACCATACATTACATCATTAATTTTTGATGTAGTGTTCCATGATTCATTGTTTGCGTATAAAACCCAGTGCTCCACGCAGAATGTGCCCTCCTTAATACCCATCACCAGGCTAACCCATCCCGCCACCCCCTTCCCCTCTAGAACCCTCAGTTTGTTTCTCAGAGTCCATAGTCTTTCATGGTTTGTCTCCCCCTCTGATTTCCCCCCCTTCATTTTTCCCTTCCTACCATCTTTTTTTTTTTAATATATAATGTATTATTTGTTTCAGAGGTACAGATCTGTGATTCAACAGTCTTGCACAATTCACAGCACTCGCCATAGCACATACCCTCCCCAAAGTCTATCACCCACCCACCCCATGCCTCCTACCCCCCACCACTCCAGCAACCCTCAGTTTGTTTCCTGAGATTAAGAATTCCTCATATCAGTGAGATCATATGATACATGTCTTTCTCTGATTGACTTATTTTGCTCAGCATAATACCCTCCAGTTCCATCCACGTCATTGCAAATGGCAAGATTTCATTCCTTCTGATGGCTGCATAGCATTGTATATATATGCCAAATCTTCTTTATCCATTCATCTGTCGGTGGACATCTTGGCTCTTTCCATAGTTTGGCTATTGTGGACATTGCTGCTATAAACGTCGGAGCGCATGTACCACTTTGGATCACTACATTTGTATCTTTGGGTTAAATACCCGGTAGTGCAATTGCAGGATCGTATACAAACAACAACTTCTAAATAACCTTCTGACTAGCAATCCTCAGACTCTTTCTTCAGAAGACACTGCCTTGTGAAATGCTTTAGCAAGAACTGAAGATATGGGAAATGTGTTGTTATGCAGAAATGCATTAGCCTTTGGGGAGGTGCTTGGAGGAACCATCACAGCACACCTTGTTTTTAAAGTGTGAGTGGCGGGGAGGTCAAGGAAAGACCAGTGTAAGATTGTGAAATGATGAAAAAAATGGAGAGGGGAACAAGGAGGAGAAGGAACAATGAGAAAAGCAGAATAGCTCTTGCACTTTATCTCATAAAATCATAGTTCTCTCTGATAAATAAATGAATATGGTAAGAAATCTGATAATTTACTTTAAGGAAACATATAATTTTTCTTTTTTTAACACAATTCAGGTTTATTTCTTTGGGGCTACATGAAACTCCAGAGAAACAGTATAGACATGTCAGTATTCAGAATATCAGTAAGGGAAAAGCTGACCTAAAAATACTAAATAAATGTTTACTTTTAGAAAATGAACTGTCTGTGCGTACACATTTACGCACAAATACACATCTACCAGAGTAAACCAAGACCCCTCTTCCTCCTCAGCTTTCTTATGTGTGGCCCATTGGCTATGGGACATGGTGGTTGTAAAGACAAGATGCTAGATCTCAGAGGCAACAGAAATGAGGTAATACATCCACATTATCACGACCCTTAATAGGGAACTAACATGATTGGTCATAGTTTCAGTGCAGTTTTCCCTGGAAACATACCCTGAGTCGAGAATTTATAGGCATTTAGCTTGTTGGGGTAATAAAGGCAACACCAGGGAGAGGAGTAGGGAAGGAAACAGGGAGGGAAACACTGCCAATAAAGAAGGTGTTGTCAAGCCAGCTGTCACCAAGGTGACTCAGGAAGTGTGGGACTGGTACAGAGCACAATGCCTTAGAACTAACCCATCTGAGGGGAGAGAAAGCCAGAACTGTACCTGTCAAGTCTTATAAGTCATTGACTGAGCCTGCTGAGATGAACGCTAACAGTATCAACTCAGGTTCTTGGGCTCTCTAAACAAGAAATTGCCTACAAGCCAAACAGGAGTTCCAGGTGAGGCTTTTATTTGAGCTTACACTGGAGCACAAGGGTGACAGCAAAAAGGGAAAGTGTCCTTCAGGCTAGCTTTCTGGGAAAAGTTTTGAAAGGGGCTGAGGTGGGAAAGGAGTGACATCTAGGCATGTTGGGGCAGGAAGATACAGGAGGTTGGATATACAGGCACAGTGGACAGAACATGCTTTCACATGCATCACATGTCTCATTAGCATGTTAAATCTCCACCCCAGGCATGATTTTTAGTATCATAATGAGGGGGAAGATTCAGTACTGGGGTCCATCTTGGTGCAGGCTGGTCTTGTCCTGTCTTCATAGTTGAATCTCTCCTTTCAGCGAGCTTCCTATCTTTGCATTCCTGCAGGATAAAGACACAGAGTTGTAGCTATCTCAGAAGATCTACCCAAGGGGCATTGCTATCCAGGAACCCTGGATTCAGCAGTTAAGGGACTTGAGGGGACCTGAGTCCTGTCCCTACATTTTCTCATTCCCCCCTGAGAGATTTGACCCTCCTTATTCCTAAGGAGAAGGGGCCAAAGATTTCATCTTCTGAAACTGCTTCCTGCTGAGCGGGAGGCCATCATTCCTATCCTACCCTGGAGGCATAAAAATCTTTCACTGACAGTCTAATGATTTAGAAGCACTCGGATCCTCCTGTCGTGGTGTTGGTTGTACCACCATTAGCTTGACTTGGAACTCTTGAAGGCTGGAAGACACAAACTTTACCAGGAGATTAAGAAGATAGGGCCCCAAAAGTAACAGCAATAGAATAGCCGATCAGGGCCCAAGGAAAGGCAGGAACCAGGTAACATTAGGGATATAGCCTATAATAGAGTACCATATACTTTGAGCATTGATACAATTAACCCAAGCAACCATTTGGCTTATTTGTAAATCTGAATATTCAATTCAACCTCCCCAGCAGCGTTGATGTACGTACAGCAAGTTTTCATTGACTACTGTAGAGACATCTCTTTGTTCAGCCAGAAGATAATCTAGAGCCAACCTACTATCAAGTACAACCTATTTGCCAAAGAATGTAAGGACTCCCAGAGGCCCTCTAAGGTGTCACCAACATCTGAGGCCAGTTTGTCTAAGGCCTGGATATGGTTCTTTGAGGTTGTTTCATGATAGGTGAAACAGCCTCAGGGGGCGGGCCAGTCTTATGGCTGCTCCAATTTCTGCTGAGAGGAGTCACAGTGCTCTCTTTTATCTGGCTTGAGAGGTGACTTTATATATAGTGGGGCCTAATCCTTTGGGGCCTAGCCCTTTAGGGCCCAATTGTCCCCAAGTGCACTCTCACTAGAAGGTAACATTATTTGCCTAAAGAAACCAGGAGGAGAAGGAGAAATCCGAGCTCCCTTCATAAGGTAGTTTATTTTGTGGTGGACTAGAGCGTGGGCTACAAGCTTGGCGAGGTAAAGAGGAACTAAACCATCTTTATAAAAGGGGACCCAAGTTAGGTGCATTACTCATCTGGGAGACAGAAACTGTCCATCCGATGGCCTCCCCATCTAGTTCTGAGTCCTCTTTTATTCTCTCCTGGCTGTCCAAGGCAGATGGGGTCTGATAGGTGAGCCTCTAGGAAGGGGTTGCTGGTCCTTTTCAGTGCATACAGGAGGAGTTAGGTTGGAGGCCTGGGGAGAGTAGAGATGAGTCCACACACCAGTGAGTCTGGTTGGGGGTACATGAAGAGCTTGAAGAGGAAAATGGCAAAGGATAAATAGGGGGTGAGCTTCCCACATCAGTAAGGCAGGTATTTGTCTGGCAGGGGCAACAGTGTTGTCCCTGTTTTTCACAGAGAAATGGGTGCTTAATCTGGAAACTGGCTTGGTTCCAAAAGTCTGTAAGCCCTATACACCTTAAATCGTCACAATCACTGAGTTCCACGATTAGAAGTGATGTGCTCCTAATGGGGCTAAAAGTCAAGGTGAGATTAGTAACTTCATTTATAGGTACAAACTGGAGCTTAGGAACCCCTTCTTGTGGGTGGGGATGATAGATCCAATCATTAGAAAGGTTATTTCCTGAGGCCACAATGCTAGAAAAGTTGACAATTGAATTTTCTCTCCAGGTTTCCCTCCCTTTGTTATTTCCTTCCCAACTCATCCTCAGGAGAAGGGCCAAGAGAAGGGTCTACCTCATCCATCTCATCATTGGTTTCCATGTCTTAGACCCACCAGGGCAGAACAGACCTTTCCCGGGGAGGGGGGGGAGGTGACCCGAAACAGTATTGGTAGAGAAGGAAAAGTAAAACAGGGACAACAAAAAGAAAACTCAGCAAACCAATTCAAAGCATAATCACCTATCTGACTCCAAGGGTCACTTCTGGAACAAGTATCTAAGGTCTTCCACATGTTCACAAGAGTAAGGTGGTTCTGGGCCTGAAGAAGTCCAGGATAAAAAGGTTTTAGCCTGAAAAGATGTACCCAGTTAAGGATTCCCTGTGGAATGGCTAAAATCACTAGATGGGGCCTTTCCACTTAGGTAGCAAATCTTCTGGGGAGCCCTCTTTCCAAGTTTTAAGGAGGACATGATCTCCTGGATTAATGTGCAGTGGCGTGGCCTCTTCTAAATTACCTCTATGGGGTGCTGGTAGCACATGATTAACATACTCCAAAATAGATTTTTGTACCTGGCCCAAGTTAATAATATGCTGAAAGCCTTGGCTTATTTCCCCACCTAGTAAAATATCAGCAGTGAGGAAGGGTTCCCCATATGTCATTTCAAATGGGCTGAGTCTTAGGCTAGTCTTAGGGCAGTGGGAATCCTGACTAGTGCAATAGGAAATAATTTGGCCCAAGGCTCATGAATTTCCTTGAGAGCTTGTTTGGAGGTTCTAGCAGGGGAGCGCAGCTACTCGTATACCCTTGATCGAAGAATGGTCCTCCTCTACCTGGGACGTTCGTCCTCTTCGACTGAGCGCACAGCTTCAGGAGGGATGCACATGGAGTGGTGAGGGAGGAAGGGGACACCCGCCTAGCCAGCCAAATCAGCCGAATCAACCCTGGCGATCAATGGGGTGACAGATGTCACAGCCAGATCGCCCTCACATCCAAGGCTCATGAATTTCCTGACAAAATTTCTCTAAGGTTTTCTTTAGGGTATGATTCATCTTTTCAACCTTTCCTGAAGACTGGGGACTCCAGCAGGAGGCATGTGGTTTATAGTTTATTCCCAGGGCTGTCAAGAGGCCCTGGGTGACCTTGGCTATAAAGAAGGGCCCGCTGGCGCTCTGGAGAGACTAAGGAAGATCAAAATGAATAATTACTTCTTTTAAGAGGGACCTGCAAACCTCAGTTGCCTTCTCAGATGGAGTGGAGAAGGCTTTGACCCATCCTGTGAAGGTGTCAATGAACATAAAGAAGATATTTATACCCTGATTGTGGGGACATTTGGGTGAAGTCTATTTGCCAAACTTCCCCTAGGTATGTACCTTGGTGTTGGACTGGCTTAAGTAATGAAGGAGGGATTGGATGGGCCTGTGCATTGTTAGGAGCACACAAGTTATAGGTGAGGGTTACCTGTTTTACCATTTTTCTAAGTCCCCTTCCTGAAAAGATCTTTTGTACCTAGTCCCATAGAGCATCCCTCTCATAGTGGTAGCATTGTGTAAATACTTAATGAGTTTCCACATTTGGGCCCCAGGTATGAGAACCTTGTCACCCTTTATGAACCATCCAATACTCTGTTTTTTTTTAATATCTCCATTTTTCATCACCTTTCTATTCCTGAGGGAATATTGGGGGTGACTGGGGAGCATGGAGGGACCAATCACTGAGCCTTGACTGATCAGGCTTTTATGATTAAACTGTCTATTTTGGCGCTCAGTCAGCCTTGTTGTTTCCTTGACTTACAAGGGACCTGTGTTGTTGATGGCCCTTAGAGTGGACCATGGCTACCAGAATGGGGAGCAGTACTGCTTCCAAGAGGGTTAGGATCAGATCTTTATGCTTTATGCTTTATCAGGGAATTTTTAGCTGTTAGACACCCCCTTTCTTTCCAGATGGAAGCCTAGGCATGTAATACATGGAACCCATACTTGGGTCGGTAAAAATAGTTAATCTTTTTCTTTTCCCCAGTTATAAGACCCTGATTAGGGCAATTCACTCAGCGTTTTGAACTGAGGTCTGAGATGGGAGGGATTTTGCTTCTGTAACCTCATTGAGACTCAATATTTCATAGTCTGCTTTCCAGACTCCCCTTTCTATAAGACTGCTCCCCTCAGTAAACCATTCCATTATTGGGTTGTCAAAGGGCTTGCCTTGAAGGTCAGGTTTACTGCAATAGGTTTGCTCTATTGTCTCTATACACTAGTGTTGCAAACCTTCATCCTCTCTGGCTGGGAGCAAGGTAGCTGGGTTTAAAGTTTGGTTATTCTTAAAGTGTCCATCAGGAGAGCCTGGTATTTAGTTAACCATCCTCCCACTAGCCAATGATGTCTTTTAATTTCTGGTACTGTCTAGACATGATGGGGAGTTATGCATTCCAGGTGTTGGCCCAGAGCAAGCTTAGAAGCTTCATTAGCTAAAAGAATAGTGGTTGCAACCACTTGTAGGCAGCTCTGCCATCCTTGTGCAACTGGATCTAGCTGTTTTGAGAAATAGCCCACCAGTCTCTGGTTAGGGCCCAGCTTTTGGGTTATGACCCTCAAAGCTCCCAGTCTTTCATGAGTATAAAAGGTAAAAGGTTTGTCCAGAATGGGGAGTCCCAATGCTGGGGCCCTGCCTATTTTAATTTTTAAAGCCTCAAAGCCTTGCTTTCATTCCCTATTCCATTGTAAGGGCTCCTTTTCCTCCCCTTTTAGAGCCTCATATAAGGGCTTTGTCATTAGGTCATAATTAGAAATCCAGAAGCATCAGAACCCAAATATTGAACCGGCTGCCATGAGATCTGAGCTTTCATTAGGGAGATTTTATATCCTTTTTTCCAGGAAGTTAAGGTTAACATCTGAGTCTTGTTTTTTCTGGCTGCTTATCAGCAGATCATCAACATATTGCCACACAGTTCCATTCTTTAAGTTGAATTCTCATAGTTCCTTTGCCAGTGCTTTTCCAAAAAGATGGGAAGTGTCCCAGGAGCCTTATGGGAGTGCAGGCCTCGTATACTGAGTAGCTTCCAGAATATCAGGGTGTCTCCACTCAAAAGCAAAAAGGGAAGCACCTAATGGTTCAGTTGGTTGAGCAGTCATCTCTTGATTTCAGCTCAGATCATGATCTCAGGGTTGTGAGATTGATCCCCGTGTAGGGCTCCACACTGAGCATGCAGCTGCTTGGGATTCTCTCTCTCTCTCCCTCTGCTCCTCTCCACTTGGGCTCTCTTTCTCTAAAAGCAAGCAAGCAAGAAAGAAAGAAAGAAAGAAAGAAGGAAAAAAGGTATTGGGAGTCAGGGTAGAGAGGAATGTAGAAAAAGGCGTCTTTAAGATGCTACTCTTTAAGATCGTTAAGATCTAACACAGTGAAATATTGGGTGTCTCCAGGACCCTGGGTGAGTAAGGTGTATGGATTTGGGACCTTGGATGAATGGGACTAACTGCCTCATTTACCACCCATAGATCCTATACAAATGGATATTCCCAGTTTGGCTTCCAGACAGGGAGAATTAAGGTGTCACTGGGAGATTGCCATGGTTTAATTAGTCTGTTTCCTAAAAATTTAGCAAATAGCAGTTGGATTCCTTATAAGGCCTCAGGTTTTAGGATATATTGTCCTTTTCAAGGAAATCCCACTCCAGGTTTTAACTTTGCTTTTATTGGGGGAACATTTTTAGCCTTTCCTTGGGTAAATATGTCCCAGACAGAAGAGTTTACTTGGCTCCTAACTTCCTCAGGAATATTTAAAGCATTAGGCTCCAGACAGTTTAGACGTGCCAGTAGGTGGAGTCCCTGCCCAGGTTCCATTTCCATTTGAATTCTATTCTTTTTTTAGGGTAATGGTGGCTCCAAATTTATTTAGCAGGTCTCTTCCTTGTAGGGGAATGGGGCACTCAGGTACATATAGGAAAGAACAAGTAATAGTGACAGACCTGACCTCACAAGCAAGAGGGGGAGTGAATTGCCTTACCTCAGGCCATCCATCTATCCCCATTGCTGTGCAGTTGCAGTTGGAGAGGGGCCGGTAGGCCTGATCATGACAGATTAGGCAGCTCTAGCATCTATAAGATTTTCAGTCTTCCTACCTGCCCCAGCAAGGGTGGCCGTAGTCTCCACTGCAGGGACACTGATGCACTAGGCAGAAGCTGGAGCTGGGCTGGCACTGCATTCGGTCAATCGGTGTAAGGTGTATGTGTTCTCATGGAGAGACTAACAAGAAGAAGGTATGGCCAAGGTGTCCCACAGGGAGCTTTCCTGGCATTCCCTTCTTCTCCAATGTCCCTCCTTCCAACAATAAACACACTGGTTTCTTGGGAGGCTGGCAATCTCCTGTCGATTGTCCTGTCTTCTGAGCCTCTGAGGGTGACCTCGAGGCAGTGGATGGATTGGGGCAGCTGTGTCTTTTTGGCCAATCTCCTATCTCTATCAGCTCCTCTGCCTTGTCCTTGTTATTACAGACCTTGAAGGCCTCCTCTACTGAGGTTGATGATGGAGTCTGAGGACCAGCCTCTAACTTTGGCAATTTTCTCCTAATGTCGGGAGCAGATTGGGTAAAAAAATGCATGACAAGCAATGCCCTTTCCCCTCCAGACTCCAAGACTGTGTTAGTATACTTTCTGAGTGCTTCTGTTACCCAGCTGAGGAAGACTGTGGGGTTTTCATCCTTCTCTTGAGTAACATCTCTAATCTTATCATAATTCACAGATTTTATCCATCCCTCTGACAAACTGCTGAAGTAATGCTGTGTTCTGGCTCAGTCTATGTAATCTTTATAGTCCCAGTGAGGGTCTTGTTCTGGGACCGTGTCACCACCCATCTGGTAGACCTGATGGGGAGGATTGGTGGCCATTAAGCAATCCGCACATTCTCTAACCTTCCTTATGATGAGACCTTTCTCATCAGAGGTGCAACAGGGTGCTAAAATGATAATAAACTCCTGCTAGGTCAGTGAGAAGGTAGTCTCAATCTGACAAACTCATCCCTAAACTTTTTTGAAACTCTACCAAACATTTCTTTGCAGATCCCTAAATCTCCCATAGAGAAAGGGACGTGTACTCTAGCCATTCCCCAGCCCCAGCCCCCCATCCTGCCCATTAACCACCTCCCAGAGGGGATAGAGGCAAAGGAGGGGGGTAACTTGGAGCCTGATCAGAGTCCCATGAAAGAAAGACTCTGGTTTGGGGCGTTCTGGGTCTTTAGGAGCTGGATTAGGATAAGGTAGGAGCTTAGAGGCTGAAGAGGGTATTGAAGTAGGAGGCTGAGGGTAGCCAGCTGGTCCCTGAGGAGTGTCCCCCACTTGGGGAAGATGCAGTAGCAGCAGGAGAAGAGGGTCTGTAAGTGAATCTGGTTGGGAATCCTTTGGGGCTACGGCAGGAATGGAGACCATACATACACAATCATGCAAGCCCGGGTCCTGATACAGTTTCATAAAGGCCTCTAGATACGGAATCTCTCCCACATTTGAGACTGTTTACAAAACAGATCCAGTTGTAGAATAGTGTTAAAGTTAAGGGATCCATTTGGTGGCCACTTCTCTCAATCATCCAAAGTGTTTTGGGGGCCAGACCATGTTACCAAAGAAAACTAATTTCTTTTTCTTTAAACCATCTAATTAGAACTGGTCCTGGTTATTAAGAAGGCAGCCCAAGGGGGAGTCCTTTGAGATTCCCTGAGCATTTGTCTTAACTATTGATAAACCTGGTGTTCGACTATCAAAGGACCTGGCGCTGGATGGAGCCTCTGGGACTCAGAGTGGCTCTGGATAGACATTGGCTCCTGGCCCAGTTACTGTGGGAATGAGGCTGCAGAGAAGGGAGAGAGGAACGGATGTAGGAAAGGAGGGGTTCTCGCAGTGCTGAACTGCATGTATGAGCAACCCTTTCAATTTCTCCAATCTTACACCAAATCCATGTCCCGCTCATTCTGAACCCAAAATTTTGGGGCTGAAAAACAATTAATAAGGTGGCTGGCCAAACAGAGAGAGAGGAAACAGATTTTAGGGTCAGAAAGAGCCTGTGCCCATGTATTATTGAGGCGGTCTTCACGGAGATTGCAATGAGATCTAACCAGGTGACAAATCGAGCTAGTGAGGTGACAAAGACACCTGCACAGTTCTCCTCCCCACAGACTGGGACAGAGGATGGAGAAGTACCCAGGAGTTTCAAAGGGGAATCCAAATGGTGTCTCCAGGTTGAAGGCCAGAAGTGGGTAGAGCAGAGCAGCTGGAAGAAGGAAAGGGAGAAAGAGAGAGAGAAGGAAAGAAAGAAATACCATTTGAACCTGCCTTCCTCAAGGGTGTCTATTCAGGCAGAGAAACCAAACAGGGGCCAGTGGAGGGAGACACTCTGTCCACATCCACCGCCCCAGGGTGATCAGGCCCAGGGAAGTCAATCATTTCTACCAGCTTTCCCTGAGGGTGTCTATTCAGATAACCTAGAGAGAAGAAGAAAAGAGAGAAAAAAGAAAGTTTCCCGTGACTCTCAGACTTACAGCCATTACAGGCTGCAGGGTGGCCGCCTCCCACCTCTGCTGGTCAGTTACTGGCCAGAGCGAGTATGTAGGGAGCATGTTCCCACAAGCTGAGAACAATGAAGCTGCAGAGGTCTGCGGTCACCCCAGAGAGGGTACGAAGGAGGGGAAAGAGTGTGGAAAAGAAGAGGGAGCTTAAAGGAGGAGAGAAGAAAAGGAAAAGGGAAATGTATTGTCTGAATGAGAGCAGTGGGAATCCCGGGATGTCGGAGGCAGATGTGCCTTGATGTGACACTGGAACAAACGTTCAGGTGGCCTCATGTCAGCAGCGATGGGGCTGCATCTGTCTGTCTGCCCTGAAGGGTCCCAGACCCTCTCTAACAGGGGGAAAAAGACCCCCCTGGGGCCCCTTCTTGGTCGCTGAAATATGGTACCAACCTGGGTCCTTGGGCTCTGTAAACAATAGAAATTGACTAGAAACCAAACAGGAGTTCCAGGAGAGGCTTTTATTAGGGCTTATGCTGGAGCACAAGGGAGAGAGCACTGGGGGAAGTGTCCTTCAGACTGGCTCCCCAAACAAAGGCCAGGGAAAGTTTTTAAAGGGGGTGAGGTGAGAAAGAAGTGACATCTAGGCATGCCGGGGCAGGAGGTTGGGTTTGTAAACACAGTGGACAGAACATGTTTTATATTCATCACATATTTCATTAGCATGTTAAATCTCCACCCCTGAGCATAATTTTTAGTATTATAATGAGGAAGAAAGTTGGTGAAAGTTCAGGGGTGCAGGCTGGTTTGGTCTGGTCTTTGCCAGTCTTTATAGTCTGGTCCCTCCTTTTAGTGAGCACCCTCACTCTTCATTCCTGCAGGATATACTAGTCAAAAGCATAGAGTTTTAGTTTCCTGGCAGACCTACAACTCAAGGGGCATAGCTATCCAGGAAGGTTGGATTTGGCAGTTAGGGTGAAAGGACCTGAGTCCAGTCCCTGCTCTGTCTCATTAATTCCTAGGCATCTCCAGTGAGCAAAACAGGCCTCAGTGGACACAGAACACCCTCAGACAGAGAAGTGCAAGGACTAACAAGTGAAAACAGGCCCTGTGAACTGTTGGGGCTAGGGTGTAGGGGTGGCACTGAACCTATCTGCTTACAGTCTCGCAGGAACTCAACCTTACTGAATAAAAGGAAAGGATTATCTCACCTTCCCATCCCACAGTGCACCTGACTGAGACATTGTATTGACCATCTCCTTCCAAGGTAGGCTATTGAGCTTGTAAGGGGTGGAGGAGAATTTCCTGCCCCCTTCATTGTCTCTCTAACTGGACTAAGAATCAAATTGCTGTGAGACACAATGGAATATTATGCAGCCATCAAAAGGAATGAGATCTTGCCATTTGCAACGATGTGGATGGAACTGGAGGGTGTTATGCTGAGTGAAATAAGTCAATCAGAGAAAGACATGTATCATATGACCTCACTGATATGAGGAATCTTAATCTCAAGAACAAATTGAGTGTTGCTGAGTGTTGGGGGGTGGGAGGGATGGGGTGGCTGGGTGATAGACATTGGGTAGGGTATGTGCTATGGTGAGTGCTGTGAATTGTGCAAGACTGTTGAATCACAGATCTGTACTTCTGAAACAAATAATACAAGATATGTTAAGAAAAAAGAAAAAGAAGAAGATATCAGGAGGGGAAGAATGAAGGGGAGTAAGTCGGAGGGGGAGATGAACCATGAGAGACGATGGACTCTGAAAAACAAACTGAGGGTTCTAGAAGGGAGGGGGGTGGGGGAATGGGTTAGCCTGGTGATGGGTATTAAGGAGGGCACGTTCTGCGTGGAGCACTGGGTGTTATGCACTAACAATGAATCATGGAACACTACATCAAGAACTAATGATGTAATGTATGGTGATTAACATAACAATAAAAAATTTAAAAAAAATTGCTGTGAGACAGATTAACAGGAGAAAATCAAACTTAATTTTGTACATATGGGAATACACGCAGACATGAAATTCCAAAGACAGGCAAAATGAGACTTGTATGTCATCCTGAACTAAGGAGAAGGGGGTAAGTGTCTGAGACTTTAACAGGAAGGAATGCAATTCATGGGGGGGCAGGGGCTAGATGTTTGCTAATTAGATATTTACCTGCCATATAGATGGGTCATTCAGTTAAAATTTATCTCTCATAAATAGCCATTATTCTGGGAAAGACCCTTCATTTAGATTCTTTTATGTAGGTAAGGGAGGGGTAAAGGTTTTTCTTGAGACTGTAGGGTCTCAATTGCCTTCACCTCAACAATAATCTTTATGTTAAAGTGGGCCATCTTGGGGTGGCCTGCCCTTGGTGCCTACAAGCTTCAGTAATCAGGGAACATTCCAATTTTATGTGGACAACTCAGCTTCCTTTTGGCATTCCAGCAAGATACCCAAACATAAATGAAGCTCCTACATACTTTGTCTTTTTCATTTCTCAAGATAGATCTAGAATCTTGAAAAGGTGTCTTGTGTTCTGCAATTCCTCATTTCATAGAATCGTCACATCAATGCTCTGTGGGCAAACAGCCTATTATATGATAGACTGTTTCTTGTTCCTAGGAAGGAGCCTCTAAACCCTTGGAAATTCTTGAGTAGCAAGAATGTCTTTGTTGCTCATGGTGGGGGCCCCTTGGGCCATACTTGAGTTTATGCTTATGAAGTGACTCTGGTGGACTCCTAGTTTCAGGATGGGGGCAGTCCATGCTGGAAAGACCAACCATGTTATTGGAAGGTCACATGATATCAAGCCAACCTCTTAGGAGGGAAGAGGGTCTGGTCATTGAATGCAGTCATGTGGCCAATGATCCAATCAATCATAGCTACATAATGAAATCACAATAAAACATCTGGACACCCAAATCTCAAGTGAGCTTCCCTAGTTGGTGATCATACACTAATGTGTCAGGAGGGGAACATGGCCTGAGGACATGCAAATTTCACTTTGGGACCCTTCCAGACATCAGCCTGTGCATCTCTTCATTTAGTTGCCCCTCATTTGTATTCTTTATTTAAAAGCTCATAATTAATTATAAGTATAGCCCTTTCCTGAATCTGTGAGATATTCTAGCAAATTATCAAGCCTGAGGGCACTGTGGGAATTCCTGAATTTGTAGCCAGTTGGTCAGACATGCAGTTGGCCTGGGAACGCCCAAGCTTTGGGCTGGAATCCAAAGTGAGGGCAATCTTGTAGAGGAGTTTGCCATTAACCTGTGAAATCTGACCTAACTCCAGATATTTAGACTCAGAATTACACAGTGCAGCCTGAGAAGTCACACAATTCATCTAAGGTCCTTTCAGCGCCAAGTGGGGACAGACTGCAACACAGGTCCTCCCTGCTCTAATTACAAGTCCTTCCACTACACCTTGCTGAATTTTAGCATATGTCAGGAGGGTTTAGGCTAGGATCAGGGAATTGTGTAGTTAAAGCTGACTTAAGATCTCCAAGAATAGGGGTACCTGGGTGGCTCAGTGGCTTAAGCGTCTGACTCTTGATTTCAGGTGGTGATCTCAGGATGGTGAGATCAGCCTCACATTGGGTTCAGCCTCATGCTGGGCTCCACACTCAATGGGGAGTCTGCTTCAACTTCTCTCTTCCTCTCCCTCCGCCTCTGACCCCACCCCATTCTCTCTCTCTCTCTGTCTCAAATAAATAATTTTTTTTAAAAAAAGACCTCTAAGAATATGGTGTGATATTTCTAAAAATATACAAAAATAACTATAAAATATACAAAATTTCTTTCAACAAGTAAATCTGTATATGCGGTTACAACAATGCCAAATCTGTTCTTAAACTGCTATAGCCTGAAACTTAATCCAGGAAACTGGGACTGATACTGCTCTAAAATTAAATATCAAAGCATCTAGAGTTTTTCCTTACAGTGTCCCTGCCATCATATTTTGGAAGTTTTCCGGGCTCACTAATTTTTGTTCATTTGCTTTAGCAAAAGTACAGGAAGTAAAGTCACATTTTTGCTCACACTAATCACAAGTGTGCAGAAAAAAATAGGCATTTTTATTTCTTTATGATTGGCTTCATGTTTTTCCCAAGCTGCTGGGTGTGTGTGTAGTATGTCATTTTGTGGGGTAGAGTGTAGATTACTTGTATAGATTTTTTAAGTTATCTTTTCTTAAAGTATAATATGAATACAGAAATACATAGAAATAGATGTGGGGCCAGGAGTAAACGGTCAGGAAAAAGTTCTTGAGATGTTTTGGTGCAAAAAGGTGTTTTTATTATAGCACAAGAACAGGACCCATGGGCAGAAAGAGTTGCACTTTTGCTGTGTGAAGCTTGTGATTATATGCTTAGTGCTCAAGGAGGTGGGGATGTACAGGGAGCATTCGATCATAAATGTTTTCTTTGAATTTCTACAAGATTTCTCTGGTGCTTATCATTCAGCATTCAATCATAAATGTTTTCTTTGAAATTCTGCAAGATTTCTCTGGTGCTTATCGTTCAGCTCAGTATTAACTACCAGTGAGATGTACAGGCAGTCATGAGATCCTTTAAGAATGTAGCAGCCAGAACCTATTTGATCCTTATTGGAATGATGCAGGCTATAGGGCAGCCTTCTGGACTAAAGTGGACATTTTTCTGCTTCTATCCCTCATCACAAATCAGAGTGAATTTTCAAGATTCTTGCTTTGTGGAAAGGGTGAGGGGATCCTGGATTTCATTCAAGGGCTGAATATTACATTTTTCTCTTTAAATATCCGCTATAATAATTCTAATCTTAATTTCTATTTTCCCCTGCCACCTCTCTATTTCCCTCCTTTGAATAAAAAACAAACAAACGACAACAACAAAAAAACCCTGCCTCGGGAAGAAGAGAGAGGTGTCATTTACACAGAAACATACAATCAAAAAACATATTCAGATATTTCAAAGTATTAATAAGAGATGCAAAGATTAATTTGGGCATATTTCTTCCAATACAGAACCACCCTTGATAACTAATGAGTTCTAATTCATCAGCTGCAGAAGGATTGGGCCAAGTAACTCTGAAAACCAAAGGGAAACAGTGTGGCTTGCCTTTATAGTGTTTGATAGTTTGCAAGATGCTTTTTAATACCTTCCTTATTTTAGCCTTGGAAGACATTGTGGGAGATGTTTTACTACCTTCAGGTAGAGGCCTGGAGCAATTCAATTGCTTGCCCCCAACGTACAGCCATAAGTGAGGAAAAAACAACATATTTTAAGCATGCCTTTCTTGTGGTTCTAAAGGTAGAAATGAAAGGTGTGTTTGGGGCAAACTTCCTAGGTTTTCAGAGGAGACATTTTTAACACACCCTTTCTGTTGTTCAAATGGTTATCAAACACAAGCCAGGGCCAGTGTCCTGGAGAAACACTCCATAGGTGAAGTCAAGCTAGACGCAAACTGTGTGTCCTGGGAAAGAAGTGTCCTGTTTAGAAACATAAAGAGCCGCCATCTTTACAGTACAGTGCTCCCCTTACAGGTTATTATGATGGGAACGGATGTTTTGTTTTCTGGACAGGAGTCAGCAGTCTTGCACTCTGGAAAAGCTTAAAAACTTGGCCTCTTGAAGTAGGAGGGCAGAAAGAGCCCCAGAGAAGAAGCAAGTTGCTGAATTCTAGAAAAAGAGATCTGGTATTTTATTTTATTTCCCTTTTCTGCATCATAATTTCCTTATATTATCTTTAAATGTTGAACTCAAAAGCCATGTGTTAATCGTGCTTTGGGAAATCATCGCTATCCACATTCTTTGGCAGAATGGGCCAGAGAGAATAACTACAAGAAGGAAAAGGGATTCACAAGGGCAGAAAGAAGGAGGAAGGGAGCCTTGGTGTGCAACATGAGGTGCCCGGGGCACAGGTGGGCCTGCGGAACATTCTGGTACTCCCCAGGGTTCTCAGAAACACCTGCTATTACCCAAAGGGGACTCCAACTTGGGACCACTGGACAGTAAAGAAGAGATAGCCTCCCACAATGCAGGGAAACTGAGTACAACTATAATTAACAAAAATGACTCAAATACCTGTTCTAGATCCCTGTCCACCCTTCTTGCTATGGGGCCCAAGGGCAGGTTGTCCCAAAATGCGCCAGTTTGGCATATTGGTTATTTTAAACAAAAGTTACTTAAGAGACAGCCTGTGTAATGAGATCTTGCCATTTGCAACGACATGGATGGAACTGGAGGGTCTTATGCTTAGTGAAATAAGTCAATCAGAGAAAGACATGTATCATATGACCTCACTGATATGAGGAATTCTTAATCTCAGGAAACAAACTGAGTGTTACTGGAGTGTTTGGGGGTGGGAGGGAAGGGGTGGCTGGGTGATAGACATTGGGGAGGGTATGTGCTACGGTGAGTGCTGTGAATTGTGCAAGACTGTTGAATCACAGATCTGTACTTCTGAAACAAATAACGCAACATATTTTAAGAAAAAAGAAAAAGAAGAAGATAACAGGAGAGGAAGAATGAAGGGGAGTAAGTCAGAGGGGGAGATGAACCATGAGAGATGATGGACTCTGAAAAACAAACTGAGGGTTCTAGAGGGGAGGAGGGTAGGGGGATGGGTTAGCCTGGTGATGGGTATTAAAGAGGGCACATTCTGCATGGAGAACTGGGTGTTATGAACAAACAATGAATCATGGAACACTACATCAAAAACTAATGATGTAATATATGGTGATTAACATAACAAGAAAATTATAAAAAAAAATAGAGAGACAGCCTGTGTAAGAAGAACACTCAGACCCTCCTCTGTCCCCCTGGAAGCAGAAAATGAATTTCCCATATGCAAGTTACCCTTTCTGTACCAGGAAGTAAAGAGCCATCCTCATCACCATAGATGGGAAATTAAGGGCTGAGAAGGTTTGATAAACAACCCTCGTGACTTTTTACTAATTCATTATCCCAGCCCAAATTCTGTTTAGAATTCCTTACCAACTGAAGCTCCCAAAGTTAAGTATCCTTTAACCTGTCAATTCCTCACAGATTTATTGTCTCTCTGTTTAAAAAGTACAAAAACTATCTGCCGTGGTCATTTCTTGGGGTCTCAATTTTATTATTAGGGATTCATGTATACATAAGAAAACTGGGGTTTTTTTGGTCCTGTTAATCTGTGTCATGTCAATTAAGTTTAAGAATTAATTAAGAATTAAGTTTAATTCTTAGTCTAGCTGGAAGACCTTGAAGGGTAGAGGAAGAATTTTTCCCTCCCTACATTACCAACTACCACAAAGGGAAAAGGACATTTTTTTTTTTTAAATATCAGAGTTGATATTTCATTTTACTACAACAAAAAAATAAGGTAAATACTATGAATATGTCTAAACTCAGATCCTAGTTCTGTCCCTACAACCCTGGACAGACCACCTGTCCTCTAGTAGTCAGATATTTCAACTGTAAAATGGAGATATCCATATACCTCATGGGTGTTTTGTGGGGATTAAATGAGATAATTTAGAAACAGTGCTTAGCATGGGGTCTAGTTGCCTGACGTAATATTCTGATTTGTAATAAATATGTATTTAATCTTCATCTCAGTTGTTTCTGGCACAACTCTCCTAAAACCCTTAGAATTTGCTGAGCGATAAAGGTGTCTTACTATTCATAACAAACCCCTTTCAACCACATCTGCATTTATGTCAATGCAGCAACTTCTGGAAAGCACTTGAGGATTGGACTGGTTGCAACAGAACCAATCCTGCGATTAGACGGTTGGAACTTTCAGTCCCACCCCTGATTTTCAGGGAGATGAGAGGGGCTGGAGATTGAGTTCAATTGCCAATGGCCAATGATGTAATCAATCATGCCTATGTCATGAAACCTCTAGAAAAACCCAAAAGGTTGGGGTTCTGAGAGTTTCCTTCCCAGTTCAAGAACACAGGGAGATTTGGGGAGAGTAGCTGTGGAAGCTCCCCACCCCACCCCCATATCTTGTTCTATGTATCCCTTCCTTTGGTTATGAATTTGTGCCTTTTAATACCCTTTGTAACAGGTAACATGGTTAAGTAAGTTTCCTGAGTCCTGTGAGCACTCCAGAAAACGAATCAGGAAACCTCTGATGTCTAGCCTGTTGGTCAGAAGCACAGGTGATGACTTGGACTTGTGACTGGCATCTGATGTGAAGAGCAGTCTTGTGGGACTCAGCCCTTCACCTGTGCGATCTGATGCCATCTCCAGGTAGACAGTGACAGCACTGAGTTGAATCATATCTGGTATCAGAGAATTGCTTGCTGTGGGGAAAAGAGCCACCACATCGGAATCAAGTGCAGAATTGTACTGACCTTAATTAATAAGTGCTCCATGAGTGGATTTTCTGCTGACCAGTCCACTGTTATTCAAATATATTTTAGGAAAAATGAAAACTGCAAGTTAATTGGAATTAAAATGTTCTGGCCCCTCATGTTTTGGAATCATAATAATACTGTTTTTCAAAATGATAGAGGGGGGAAACTCCTCCGTTTGCTTTAGGAACAGCTTCCAGCTCTTCTCGGGTGGCATGTGCATTGGTCTAGTGATAAATCTGTCCAGGATGCCGAGTAAACAACTGCTTGCCTCCAGTTGTATATTCAGTTACACCAGATACATAATCTGATGTCTGGGAGCCCCAGGCTGCTGAGGACAGTGTCGTCTTTGTGGGGTTATTTAAAGAAGATCTTTGTTTACCTGTTCCCCAAATGTCCTCGCCTCATATATTTTTTTGCAGTCTGACATGTTCCCTTTCAATCCCAAAGGCTCTCTGTGTTCAAAGCTCCTTATCTATTATAATGCAAATGTCCCTGGGGAAAAAATTAATAGCTCTTTACCAACTAATATTTCAAGGAGAACCATAGCAACAAATGCCAAAGACAATTTCTTGGGAGCCCAGGATATAGGAGAGGCGTATATAAGAAAGGGAGGGGAATGTGGGGGGAAGGAATACAAGACGATGGATAATCTTGAAAAGTGGAGACAGATGACAAGGATGGGTTTTGGAAATAGGCCAAGGCTCAGATTCCCACACCAGGCAACGTCCATGACCCTCAGGTTTGCTTCCTCATTTGTAGAGTAAGCATAACATTATTTATCTTACGAAGTGGTTTTAAAGATTAAATGAGGCAACGTGCAGACTTTGCCTGTCCTACTCATTGGAAGGAAGTGATGACCGTTAGCTCCACCTCTGGGCTCTGGGGTCTGAGGGACCTTCATTCAAGGCCTCATCTACCACCTGCCGGCGATGTGACCTCAGGCATTGCTGCTAGGTTCCCTCTAGGTAAAATGGGAACAGGTCTTGCCTGCTGGCCTACTCGTGAAGAAGGAAATGCATGAGGCACATTTTTTAACATCTAGTTAGCTAGCTATACAAATCACTCAAGTCTGCTGCATTATGTTGGCCATCTGAAGAAAGAGGTCATCCAGTGACACTAAGTGAGTGGCTTATTAACTGAAGCAGAAATAGCCATAATAATAATTTATTATTAGCCAGAAATAAATTTATCTGTGGTCATTAAAGTTAAAATATTACTTTCTTATAGCTATGCTGAAAAAGACTGCTGAAGAAATGTGACATATAATAATAAAGGGAATGAGTAAAAATGAAGGTGGAGTGAGCGGTTCAAGTTTCTTGTTCTCAGACTCCAGGCCACCGCCCCCCACCCCCGCCCCCGCAGTTGCCCCAAGGCTCCGTTTCTTTCTTAGTGGAACGCCTTTTTCTATCTCGGCCACAAGATGTCAGCCTAAGCTTAGTCATTTCTGTATTTTCATTTCTGTATTTTTCCAGGCCACATAGAATTTCTTCATCCCTTCCGTTCCTCTTGTTTTCTTTATGGACTCTGAGCTTTGTGGACAAGTGCTCTTTGGCTTGTGGACACTAACAAATCACAACTGATTGCCTTGACTTCTAACAGTTGCAGAAGGGCCTCTGCTAACAGCAGTGTCCAGCCTCCGAGGGAGCTGCCTTTCCTTCCCACAGCGGCCCCCAGGCCTGGGAGGACACTGACCCCTTGCCCAGTGTGTTGGCTGGAGCTTCTTGCATAAGGACAGGAAACCAGTGTCCCTGATTTCAGAGAAGACACCATATACCTGCCTCCCGCCAGTGCATGAAGGCAACTCTGGAATGACTTGGTAGCTCAGTGCCTTCATGGACGAAAATGCTTTCCCAGCCTGTCCTCCCCAGGGTGTCAGCCGAACCTTTCCTCATGGGTGTGAGATGCCTGCAGTAGCTCCAAGAACCACCTCCTTGCCACACAAGAGAGAAAGAGAAAAAAAATGGCTTTTCTTTCTTTCCTTGTGGATTCCTGTGAGCCCCTTGCTGCCCCCGACAAGAAAACCTCTTCCAGACACCTTCCAGCAGATGTGGGTGTGCAGCTCACTGGCCAGCCTGTCCTAGAAATTGTTACCAGCAAGAAGAGTGGGGGACCCCATGATTGGTTTCGATTGGTTAGACTCACTCCCTAGGTCTGGGGAAGGTTTACCTTCCTTAAACACAGTACTTGTACCAGAGATCCATATTCCTGGGCTGAATTCTAGGGCCTGGGGTGATGAATCTGAAGTCAGGACACTGACCTATCTCCCAGGGGCCCGATAAGTGGCTGCCCAGGGAGGTCTGCAGTACGCTAGAGCTTCCCCGAAGCAGAGCAAAGACACCACCAGCCATGACAGTTTATATATAAGTGGTTGCCCTTTGCTGAAGGAAGGGGGAAAAGAAACATGCTGCTGTGACCTGCCAGGACCCTGACATCAAGAGGCCCCCGGTGTCAGTGCAGGGAACATTGGGCCAGGGGTCAGGAGTTTGGGACCTGGAACTCGTTCCGCTCAGACTGAGAACTTGAGAAAATACCTCTTCTCTCTGGGCCTGTTTCCTTTAGAGAAGTGCAACCTGTTCCAGGAGGTGCAGCCTTGCACAGCATCCGCCTGGGCTACTGCCCGTCCTTGGGAACAGCTGGGCTTGGACCTCTGTTTGTTGGTCTCTATCCGTGCCCTTAAGCCACGGAGTCATGGTAACCCATACTGTCCAACCAAATGATCTTCTCTGCTTGTGTAAATATTGGGCACCACTATCGGCAAGCATCCTTCTGTTCCCTTTCCTATAGCTGACCGGTGGGGATAAAATACTCAGACAAAGGTAGGATGTCCTGAGGAAGTGGACCTGGAAAGGACATGAACTGTGAGGCCATTGATGTGCAGGCCTATAAAATGGGAGACAAGTTGACATTGTTCACTGGACGGGGGTGTGTAATAAGAGTATTCAAGTACCAAGTCATGGTGTGCTCCGCCTTCAAGATCAAGGTCAACTCTGGGGGAAGGATATAGGAAAGGTGATTGGATTTTGGTTACATGTGGAATGATTTTTCTCCTATAAAACACTTTTTTTTGGCAGAGAAACACAAGTTGTTTGTCAGGATGCTGATGTCACATGAACAGTCACTACACCCTTGCCTTGGTCCAGCCCCTGCTTGGGGCTCAGGGTCTCAGAAACACTAAAAGCCACAGAGAACCAGGCTTCCTGCAGACACACTCTAGGAATCAACCCCATTGCAACTTCCATGGGTGGAGAAGGATATTAATTACATAGGGCTCGACCAGGAGCCATCCATCTTCCCCTGGGACCAGGTAGATAAGTCCGTGAGAAACTCCATTACATTCAGAGGAATTTCAGGCTCCACCAGGAACAAGTCAGGCACATGAGCCACCCTTGGCTTCAGCCTTGCTCTTATCCCATAGCTTTGTGCAAAAGAGAACTTGGCATCAAGGAGAAATGTCACATTTTGAAGGCGCCACTGCCAGGGCTGGACAGTACAATTTTCTGTTCCACTCACTGCACTCACCTTGTTCTGTCTCTTCCCAAGAGGGGAATTCAAGAAGAGGAACCGACAGAAAGCTCTGTATGTGGAAGGACAGCGATTGGGCCAAGTTCGTGCTGGGACCCAGATCATGGTGTATAAGAGCAGGGATCCTGGACCCAAATGCCACAGGGCCCAGCTCCACACTCCCCTCCTAGCTCAAAGACCGGGGGCAGGTTTCCCGAGTATCTGTAGAGCTCAGTTTCCCCCTTAGCTAGCTAGCAATGTTAGCAATAGTACCTGCTTCTGGGTTGTGAGGTTAAAATCACAAAGGATTCAGAACAGTGCACAGCACGGTGAGTTCTTAGTATATGTTAGTTTTTATAATTTTTACTATGATTTACCAACTACTCCGATTTTGAGCAGATGATTTCTCTGAGCCTCGGGGGTGTGCTCCTTAGACCTTAAAGCACTATCCTAGGGCCCCAGGAGATAGTGGGTAAAGATTTTACAAGGTCCCCCTACTGCAAAGTTGTAATGAAATCCAGACCTTCACCTGAGTCCCATCGGCAAAGATAAGGGATTTCCAACCTGATCTCTGCATCGGAATCATGTGAGGATTTTATAAATAAAAATATTTTTTAACAGAATGACACCACCATAATATTCTAAATAGTTCATGTTAACTATACAACAAAGGGAAATAAACAGTTCAATAAGTGGGAGATTACAACTTGACCTTGTGACTTGGGATCATCCTCTTTGGTGATAGTTTTAAGTTTTTTGAAACCAGTCCTTGGAAGTGTGTCTAACCGTTGCAGAAAAAATAAAAATCAGACCGGCGAGAGATCAAGTGACACTCGAAAAAGTAGGAGAACTCGGATTTATTTTACGCGGGCAGACCTAGATGAGCTCGTGCTCGAAGTTCTGGGCCCCGGGCAATGGGGTTATATGGCTTTTATAGGGGACTGCAGGCAGTCAGGTTCCAAGGGCTATGTGGACTGCTGGTAAGTGGGTTTAAACTGGGGAAACGGGGGCTGCTTTAGGTGGGGACAGTAGTGCCGGGACCCTGTGGCGGGAACCTGTTTACAGAAACAGAAATGGCTGGTTATCGCTTGCTCCCAATAGGGCTTCTGGTTATCTCTAGCTTATTGTTAGTAACTTTCCACCTTCTGGGGCCTCCTGGCCTGGGCCTGCTCTGGGTAATTTTCCTCTTCATAACCAGGTACCCAAGGATATACCTTCAGAAGAGTTCTTTATTCTACACTGTCAATGTCCTCCAGCCAAAGACCATCAGGAACAGACCTATGATTCAACAAGTTGAATTTATTTCTCATCGAAATGAGGAACAACACCAAGGGGAAATGTGGAGTCTCTCAGTAAGAGCATGGTAGAGAGGACAGGAAATGTGGGGCTTGAGTTGGGTGCTTCAGGGGCAGCCTTGAGGAATCAGATCTTTGCTGTGCCGTGGATGCTGTCGGGAAACAGAGTCGAATCTATTACCAAGTAGCTTGGAAAAATCATATGTACAATTTGGGAAATGTGAGACTAAAGCTATGCTTGGTAAAGCAACTGTTAAACTTATTAGCCAGAAAGGGTGTTTGCTCAGTTTTGTGGTTTGGGCTATGTTCATGTTTCTGACTGCATTCAGACATGACTACGGAGTGGTTTTCTTTTTGCCTTGACCCATCGGAGTTGCAACATGGCCTTCTCTAATGTTGGTGTTGTGTGGAATTATTTTTACTGAACAGGAGAGTGCTATGTCCTAGCTGTGAGGGCCAGATCTGCTTCTGGCAGCACCGAGCCTAACAGATGGTGCCAGGCCAGTTCCCAAATGTCAGGGACTGCGTCTCTCTTTCTCAGTACCTCTTTCAGCCAAGGCCAGACTGTCAGGTTTCAGGACATAAATCTTCACCATTGCCAAGATGTTGCTAGTCAGGTGTTTGTCCAGAGTGTGCTGCCTGTAGGTAATCTCTCCTGCTGCTTTGTTGCAGGATGAGTCATTGTATCACCGGACATGGCCATGACTGCCCAGGAGCATTTAAGACTCTGGATGGGCTGTATCAGTTGATTGCATTGCCAGCAGTCACCAGAAACAGAAATGGTTATTAGTCCTTTCAACAGGCCTGTGCAAGGGGCCAAATCATCAAATTGAGGCCAGGAAACTCATCCTAGAATCCAACAAGGTCGGTGGTGGAGAGCTGGGTACCTTTTCCTTTAGCCTAATCACAGGCTATGTCATTGCCTGGTGTATGTAGGTGCAGTAAGAAGTGTTGGCTACAGTACAAACTCTCTAGCGGCTAGTTAAGAGAAAATTCACGTCTTTATGGTTATCCATGATTGTGACTAGTAAACTTAAACTAGTTTGTAGGGTTTCCAGAGAACAAATTGTGTAACTCGTGACATCTGCTAGTGTCAAAAGTAATTTTTGGACTTAATGCAACTTTTCTAGTTGCATTATCCCTACCATGGGGGTTGCTGTTCAAATACTATGTGTGGAAAAGTCACTTATGCCTCTTGGAGTTCTCCCCAAGTAGATTCTGTTTGCCTCTTTCTGGAGGTTTTTGGATATATTTTGTTCAGAGAAACATGATCCACTGGAGGGGTAGTAGTTTTAAATATATGAAAGTTTATAACAATTATCCTGAATATGCAGGATTAGTGTGTAGTGGTCAATACACACTAAGTTATCTTTGTACTTAGGATAAGTCTGATGGCCCCATAA
Source organism: Zalophus californianus (assembly GCF_009762305.2). NCBI lineage: Eukaryota > Metazoa > Chordata > Mammalia > Carnivora > Otariidae > Zalophus > Zalophus californianus. Next base: position 101,636,483 of record NC_045602.1, on the reverse strand, counting down.
GCAGCAGAACCTAATGGGGCATGAACCGTATTGGGATTATAAGTATTATATTGCAATGCTATTAACCAAAAACTCTATTCCCCAAGGAATTCATCAGTTCTTGCAAAGCAGCCAAGAGTGTATCAGACTATCAGACCAAACTCAGTCCAACATTAGTCCCCACTGGACTAGGCTTTTCTGAGAGGGTTGTAATGGCTTTCGCAGAAGCATTTTGTTGACATGGGTCAAGGTCCAGTTTTCATAAGACTAAATTTGAAACCAGTTATGTGAGAGAAGCTCATGTACCAGAAAGATCAGTATAAGAAAATTTACCTTGAGGGGGGCGGAGCAAGATGGCAGAGGAGTAGGAGACCTGGATTTCGTCTGGTTCCAGGAGTTCAGCTGGATAGGGATCAAACCATTCTGAACACCTATGAACTCAACAGGAGATCGAAGAAAAGAATAGCATCAACTCTCTGAACAGAAAAACGACCACTCTCTGGAAGGTAGGATGTGCAGAGAAGTGAATCCGAGGCGATATTTGGGAGGATAGACAGTGGGGGAGAGGGCCTGGGGGAGGGGGCCTCCGTCGGCCACTTCTGGCAAGTGATAGAGCAGCAGAGCACAAAATCGGAATATTTAGAAGTCGGCTCCGCTGAGGGATGTCGCTCCAGTGGCTAAGCGGGGGGGTGGAACACTCACTGAGGCAGTGTGGTCTCAGGACCCTCGGGGTCACAGGAAGACTGGGGGTGCCTGAGTGCGGGAGAGCTCCCAGGTATCAGAGCGGGGAAGCCAGCTGCAGAGACGGAGCCAAGGAGTGGGCTCTCAGCTCAGGGTTGCCGTGAACTGTGATCCACGGCACAGTCGGGCCACTGCTCTTCCAGCAGGGACCCAACAAGTGGCAGATCCAGGGAGACTCCCCTTCCTCCCCCGGGAGGAGTGGCGCAGGAGAGCTCTGCAGATATCTGCTGGGTTTGGAGACTCCACACGGGGTCGGGTGCCAGAGATAGAAATGCTCGGTCACAGGCCGGGTGAGCACGGAGTGTGGCCAAGACCAGGGAGACAGGAGTAACTGACTGTTTTCCTCTGGGGGCTCACTGAGGAGCAGGGCCCCGAGTTCTCAGCTCCTCCAGAAAGGAGATTGGGAGGCCGCCATTTTCACTCTCATCCTCCAAAGCTGTACTGAAAGCTTGCAGGGAACAAAAGCTCCCAGAACAAACCCCAGCAGATTACTTAGCCCAGACCGACAGGACGGGGCAATTCCACCTCCGGCAAAGACATTTGGGAACCACGGCAACAGGCCCCTCCCCTAGAAGATCAGCCAGAACAGCCAGCCAAGACCAAGTTTACCAATCAGTGAGAATGGCAGAACTCCAGTGCTAGGAGAATACTGCACATAGAATTCGTGGCTTTTTTACCATGATTCTTTAGTCTTTCAAAGTTAATTTTTTAACTGTTTTTTTTTTTAATTTTTCTTTTTCCCTATTCAACCACCATCTTATCAATCCTTTTTTAAAAAATGCTTTTATTTTTCATTTTTAGAGTCATGTTCTATCCCTTCATAGTAGTTACCCTTATTTTTGGTATATATATATTTATATATAAGTTGTTCTCTCTTTATAATTTTGAGATACAGTTTCTTCTAACAGATCAAAATATACCCTAAATCTCTAGTTTATGGCTTTGTTCTAGTCTCCTGCCTGATCACATTCTCTCCCTTTTTTTTTTTTAAATCCTCTTCTTTGTTTTTCAACCAACTTCTTATTTTATCAATTCCTTTTATAAAATCTTTTATAATTTTCATCTTTACACTCATATTCCATCCCTTCATCGTATTAACCCTCATTTTTGTACTTATATAAGCTTTTCTTACTTGAAATTTTGGGAGGCACTTTCTTATAACAGACCAAAATATGCCCAAAATCTAGTGTGTGGCACTGATCTTTGCACCAGCCTGATCATATTTGATCATATTCTGTTATTTTGTTTTGTTTTTGTTTGTTTTTATCTTTTTCTTTTCTTTTAATTCTTTTTTCTTTCTTTCCCTTTCTTTTCCCCTGGTTTCATGTCTTTTCTGATTTGTTTAGTGTATCTTTTCTGGGGACGTTCTTACCCTGTTAGCATTTTGTTCTCTCATTCACTTATTCTCCTCTAGACAAAATGAAAAGACAGAAAAAAATCACCTCAACAAAAAGAACAAGAGGCAGTACCGACTGCCAGGGACCTAATAAATACGGACATTAGTAAGATGTCAGAACTAGAGTTCAGAGTCATGATTTAAAGATACTAGCTGGGCTTGAAAAAACATGGAAGTTATTAGAGAAACCCTTTCTGGAGAAATAAGAGAACTAAAATCTAAACAAGTCGAAATCAAAAAGGCTATTAATGAGGTGCAATAAAAAATGGAGGCTCTAACTGCTAGGATAAATGAGGCAGAAGACAGAATTAGCGATATAGAAGACCAAATGATGGAAAATAAAGAAACTGAGAAAAAGAGAGATAAACAACTACTGGATCATGAGGGCAGAATTCGAGAGATAAGTGATAACATAAGACAAAACAACATTAGAATAATTGGGATCTCAGAAGAAGGAGAAAGAGAGAGAGGGACAGAAGGTATATTGGAGCAAAGTATAGCAGAGAAGTTCCCTAATTTGGGGAAGAAAACAGGCATCAAAATCCAGAAGGCACAGAGAACCTCTCTCAAAATCAATAAAAAGAGGTCAACACCCCAACATCTAATAGTAAAACTTATGAGTCTCACAGACAAAGACAAAATCTTGAAAGCGACTCAGGAGAAGAGATGTGTAACCTACAATGCTAGAAACATTAGATTGGCAATAGACCTATCCACAAGGACCTGGTTTGCCAGAAAGGACTGGCATGATATATTCAGAGCACTAAATGAGAAAAATATGCAGCCAAGAATACTATATCCAGCTAGGCTGTCACTGAAAATAGAAGGAAAGATGAAAACCTTCCAGGACAAACAAAAAGTAAAGGAATTTGCAAACACAAAACCAGCCCTACAAGAAATAATGAAAGGGGTCCTCTAAGCAAAGAGAGAGCCTAAAAGCAACATAGACCAGAAAGGAACAGAGACAATATACACTAGCAGTCACCTTACAGGCAATACGATGGCACTAAATTCATATCTTTCAATAGTTACCCTGAATGTAAATGGGCCAAATGCCTCAATCAAAAGACACAGGCTACCAGATTGGATTAAAAAACAAAACCCATCTATATGCTGTCTGCAAGAGACTCATTTTAGACCCAAGGACACCCCCAGATTGAAAGTGAAGGGTTGGAAAACCATTTACCATGCTAATGGACACCAAAAGAAAGCTGGGGTGGCAATCCTTATATCAGACAAATTGGATTTTAAACCAAAGACTGTAATAAGAGATAAGGAAGGACACTATATCATACTAAAAGGGTCTATCCAACAAGAAGATCTAACAATTGTAAATATCTATGCCCTTAACAGGGGAGCACCCAATTATATAAGGCAATTAATAATAAAAGCAAAGAAACACAGCAACAAAAATACAATCATACTGGGGGACTTTAACACCCCCTCACTGAAATGGACAGATCATCTAAGCAAAAGATCAACAAGGAAATAAAGACTTTAAATGACACACTGGATCAAATGGACTTCACAGATATATTCAGAACATTTCATCCCAAAGCAACGGAATACACATTCTTCTCTCATGCCCATGGAACATTCTCCAGAATAGATCACATCCTAGGTCACAAATCAGGTCTCAACCAGTACCAAAAGTTTGGGATCATTCCCTGCATACCTTCAGACCACAGTGCTTTGAAACTAGAACTCAATCACAAGAGGAGAGTCAGAAAGAACTCAAATACATGGAGGCTAAAGAACATCCTACTAAAGAATGAATGGGTTAACCAGGAAATTAAAGAAGAATTTAAGAAGTTCATGGAAACCAATGAAAATGATAACAAACTCTTCAAAATCTTTGGGATACAGCAAAGGCAGTCCTAAGAGGAAAGTATATAGCAATACAAGCCTTTCTCAAGAAACAAGAAAGGTCTTAAATACACAACCTAATCCTACACCTAAAGGAGCTGGAGAAAGAACAGCAAATAAAGCCTAAACCCAGCAGGAGAAGAGAAATAATAAAGATCAGAGCCGAAATCAATGAAATAGAAACCAAAAGAACGGTAGAACAGATCAACGAAACCAGGAGCTGGTTCTTTGAAAGAATTAACAAGATTGATAAACCCCTAGCCAGACTTATGAAAAAGAAAAGAGAAATGACCCAAATAAACAAAATCATGAATGAAAGAGGAGGGATCACAACCAACATCAAAGAAATACAAACAATTATAAGAACATATTATGAGCAACTCTATGCCAGCAAATTAGATAATCTGGAAGAAATGGACGCTTTCCTAGAGATGTATCAACACCAAAACTGAACCAGGAAGAAATAGAAAACCTGAACAGACCTATAACCACTACCACTAAGGAAATTGAAGCAGTCATCAAAAATCTCGCAACAAACAAAAGCCCAGGGCCAGATGGCTTCCCAGGGGAATTCTACCAAACATTTCAAGAAGAATTAATACCAGTTCTTCTGAAACTGTTCCAAAAAATAGAAATGGAAGGAAAACTTCCAAACTCGTTTTCTGAGGCCACCATTACCTTGATCCCCAAACCAGACAAAGACCCCATCAAAAAGGAGAATCAATATCCTTGATGAACATGGATGCAAAAATTCTCACCAAATACTAGGCAACAGTACATTAAAAGGATTATTCACCATGACCAAGTGGGACTTATCCCTGGGCTGCAAGGTTGGTTCAACATCCACAAATCAATCAATGTGATACAATACATTAATCAAAGAAAGAATAAGAACCATATGATTCTCTGAAAAGACACAGTCTGCAAGATTGGTTCAACATCCACAAATCAATCAATGTGATACAATACATTAATCAAAGAAAGAACAAGAACCATATGATTCTCTGAAAAGATACAGAAAGTGTATTTGACAAAGTACAGCATCCTTTCCTTGTCAAAAGTCTTCAGAGTATTGGGATAGAGGGTACATACCTCAATACCATAAAAGCCATCTATGAAAAACCCACAGCAAATATCATTCTCAATGGGGAAACACTGAGAGCTTTCCCTCTAAGGTCAGGAACATGGCAGGGATGTCCACTATCACCACTGCTATTCAACATAGTATTAGAAGTCCTAACCACAGCAATCAGACAGCAAAGAGAAATCAAAGGCATCCAAATCGGCAAAGAAGTCAAACTCTCACTTTTTGCAGATGATATGATACTTTATGTGGAAAACCCAAAAGACTCCACTCCAAAACTGCTAGAACTCATACAGGAATTCAGTAAAGTCGCAGGATATTAAATCAATGCACAGAAATCAGTGGCATTCCTATACACCAACAACAAGGCAGAAGAAAGAGAAATTAAAGAGTCGATCCCATTTACAATCGCATGCAAAACCATCAGATACCTAGGAATAAATCTAACCAAAGAGGCAAAGGATCTGTACTCAAAAACTAGAAAATACTCATGAAAGAAATTGAGGAAGACACAAAGAAATGGAAAAGCATTCCATGCTCATGGATTGGAAGAACAAATATTGTGAAGGTGTCAATGCTACCTAGAGCATTCTGCACATGCAATGCAATCCCCATCAAAATACCACCCACTTTTTTCAAAAAAAATGGAACAAGTAATCCTAAAATTTGTACGGAACCACAAAATACCCCGAATAGCCAGAGGAATGTTGAAAAAGAAAAGCAAAGCTGGCGGCATCACAGTTCTGGACTTCAAGCTCTATTACAAAGCTGTCATCATCAAGACAGTATGGTACTGGCACAAAAACAGACACATAGATCAATGGAACAGAATAGAGCGCCCAGAAATGACTTGCAGCTCTATGGGCAACTAATCTTCGACAAAGCAGGAAAGAATGTCCAATGGAAAATAAGACAGTCTCTTCAACAAATGGTGTTGGGAAAATTGGAGAGCCACATACAGAAGAATGAAACTGGACCATTTCCTTACACCACACACAAAAAATAGACTCAAAATGGTTGAAAGACCTCAATGTGAGACAGGAGTCCATCAAAATCCTAAAGGAGAACACAGACAGCAACCTCTTCAACCTTAGCTGCAGCAACCTCTTCCTAGAAACATCGCCAAAGGCAAGGGAAGCAAGGGCAAAAATGAACTATTGGGACTTCATCAAGATAAAAAGTTTTGCACAGCAAAAGAAACAGTAAAAAAACCAAAAGACAACCCACAGAATGGGAGAAGATATTTGCAAATGACATATTAGATAAAGGGCTAGTATCCAAAATCTATAAAGAACTTATCAAACTCAACACCCAAAGAACAAATAATCCAATCAAGAAATGGGCAGAAGACATGAACAGACATTTTTCCAAAGAAGACATCCAAATGGGCATCAGACACATGAAAAAGTGTTCAACATCGCTCGGCATTGGGGAAATCCAAATCAAAACCTCAATGAGATATCACCTCATACCAATCAGAATGGCTAAAATTAACAAGTCAGGAAACGACAGATGTTGGTGGGGATGTGGAGAAAGGGAAATCCTCCTACACTGTTGGTGGGAATTGCAAGCTGGTGCAGCCACTCTGGAAAACAGTATGGAGGTTCTTCAAAAAGTTGAAAATAGAGCTACCATACGATCCAGCAATTGCACTACTGGGTATTTATCCCAAAGATACAAATGTAGAGATCCGAAGGGGTACGTGCACCCCGATGTTTATAGCAGCAATGTCCAGAATAGCCGAACTGTGGAAAGAGCCAAGATGTCCATCGACAGATGAACGGATAAAGAAGAAGTGGTGTACATACATACAATGGTGTGTATATATATATATATATACAATATTATGCAGCCATCAAAAGGAATGAAATCTTGTCATTTGCAATGACATGGATGGAACTGGAAGGTGTTATGCTGAACGAAATAAGTCAATTAAAGAAAGACATGTATCGTATGACCTCACTGATATGAGGAATTCTTTTTTTTTTTTTACAAAAAGTCCTCATTTTATTTTTTGCAAAGTACTTTTTAAAAATTTTGTTTCACCAAGGACTAATCCTTTGCTGCTGTTCAAATTTAAACTATTTTTCTGAGTTTGTTTCATAAGAGAAAAACATGAAAAGTTGCTTCTGTGGCATTTTCTTCTAGTTTTTCAAGCCCTCTTGCAGTAGCAACTGGTTCAAAATACTGCTTTGTTTCAAAGCATGCAGTAAAAAATATGGAACGCTTCACGAATTTGCGTGTCATCTTTGCGCAGGGGCCATGCTAATCTTCTCTGTATCGTTCCAATTTTAGTATATGTGCTGCCGAAGCGAGCACTGATATGAGGAATTCTTAATCTCAGGAAACAAACTGAGGGTTGCTGGAGTGGTGGGGGGTGGGAGGGATGGGGTGGCTGGGTGATAGGCACTGGGGAGGGTATGTGCTATGGTGAGCACTGTGAATTGTGCAAGACTGTTGAATCACAGATCTATACCTCTGAAACAAATAATACATTATATGTTAAAAAAAAAAAGAAGATAGCAGGAGGGGAAGAATGAAGGGGAGGAAATCAGAGGGGGAGATGAACCATAAGAGATGATGGACTCTGAAAAACAAACTGAGGGTTCTAGAGGGGAGGGGGTGGGAGGATGTGTTAGCCTGGTGATGGGTATTAAAGAGGGCATGTTCTGCATGGAGCACTGGGTGTTATACGCAAACAATGAATCATGGAACATTACATCAAAAACTAATGATGTAATGTATGGTTATTAACATAACATAATAAAAAAGAATTTACCTTCAGTGTTTAAAGGAACAGAAGCCATGGTCTGAGAAAAATATGCCAATTTTTTTCCCCTTAAATGGTAAAAGATCATGGCATGGGGAAGGGGCAGTCAAATTTAACAGGATGAAGATGAGGGAGATCATATTAAGAGAATGACACAGGACAACACTGGGTGTGATTTGATTAGTGTAGAGAGAGAAAAGGAAAGGGATCCTGAAAAACAGAAAATTTATCTGGTTTTGACATCTTGGGTCTTGGGTGAAAGCCATCCACCTCTGCACTCAACATGATCTAGAAAATTTCTAAGAACCTTCAGTTTCAAGTCTCCTGATGCAGTGGACATCCAGTGGACAGAAGTTAAGTCTTTTAAGTTGGGAGACATAGCCTGAAGACCCACATCTTAGAGTTTCACTGTGACAGTCATTCACAGTACTTGTTAAGGTCTTTTCCCATTGAGGTTCAAGAGCAGTTTTTCTCCAGTGCCTTTTTCAGAGGCCCAAACTTCCAGGTCTCAGATCATGCAGCATCTGCTTCAGTAGTTGTTAAAAATTGTTTGTACCTATTGGTGATAAAGTCAGAGGTATTGTATGAGTTCTTTGGAGTAATTACTCATATCAGTGTATAAGACAGTAGACTCTAGAATGGGAAGTAATTCTCAAACTCATGAGGCAGCTTGTTATTAATGCAGAAGGGGATAACTTCTGAGCCCTATGAAAAATGGATCTTATTGCCATCAAGGCTAATGGGAATAAGGCCTTAGAAGTTTGAGGATTTTGAGAGCTTTGATCATTATGCTTTTAAAATTCTGTTACTTCTTTTTATTTTCCCTGAGGTTTATAGATGATAAAAGGAAGTTTCTGAATAAAAGGTAAGGCTTACAGAGTTCTTAACAGTAGTGTCCATGAAATATGTGTCCCCATTACTGCAAAGACAGATTAAGATTCTCCAAGCCCAAAATACAAAATCAAACAGTTTTCCCCCTATCATTACTGCCATAGCTTTCCAGAAGGATAAACCTCAACCATGCCCATGTCCTACCTTTGTGAACTTCCTGGGGTTGTGTCATCAGCAGGTGGGACAATACCAGAAGCATCCTCAATAATACCTTATGCTCTTGTGGATAATATCATGAAACATTTTTTAAAAACTCTACTTCCATTATGACTTATTATAACTTTAGATAAGACTAAAGCATCCCAGTGTCTCCAATGCACTGTCCTACATTGGCCAGGACATCTGTTCCTAAAGCTTTTTAAAATCATGAAGTAACCTAAAATCATACCTATTCTCAGTATAAATATTTACCTCTTTATGTTCTATCAGCCAACAAGTCTGGATAAGGGCAATTAATTTAGCCATCTGGAATATTTAATTTCTGGGTGAAGCTTATAAGTCAAGGGCAAATTCAAGTTTCTGATAGCATACCCAGCTTTGTTACTTTTGTTGTTTTTTTTTTAAGTATGAGCCATATAAAACCACAATAAAATCAAAGTTATCTCATCTAGAAGATCTATGTCAATGGTAGATAGTTCCCTAAATGATGTTATGTAATTATTGGGTTCTCTTTCTTCAGGTAAAGAAAAGAGTGTGGTCAGATTTTAAAATGATGCAGCAGTGGTTAGAGATCTTTGAAGGGCAAAGTAGGTGGTCATGGCTACCAGAAAAGTGTGGATCCAGTGGTTCTTTTATACCAAGTCCTTTGTGAATCTTTCCATGGGGCATGGTATTACCAGCCTCCAAAACAGAAGAAGCTCCCTATTGCATATAAGATGTCATCAGTGTGTTACATTGCCTTTGACGTGAGAGAGAGAAAAAGAAATTTGTGCCTCCGTTAGTTCAAGATTATGTTAAATTAAAGAACCAAATCATAAAGGCAAAGAGCTGGGTTTCTGTGTCCATGTGAAGTACTCTCAATATAATCATTACATGCCTTCAGGTGTTAGACTGTGAACAGTAACCAACCCCTGGTCCAGACCTCATGGGTAGCCTCTGAGCATAATTGAGTGACCAAGACTTCTCTGCTGTCCAAGTGCTTTGGTATGGGTACAGGAGCATTTTCAGCCAGGACAACCCAGGCTCTTCACCAAAGGCTGCTCTAGGCTGGTGGTGTGCCCACAACAATATAGTAATGGCCAACTGCTCCTTGTGGTTTTCTGATGATTGTGCTTCTTATTAATCCTCTGCCATACTTTGGTAATTGTATTGATTAGAATTTATAACCACTTTAGCTCAGATGTTGTTCTTTCAAAACCTTTGTACCTATACAATAAATATGCAGTGTTTTTCTCTTCAAAATTTTCTATGAAAAGCTGTAAGAATTGGCTGATGGAAATTCAAACTGTCATGGGATATATTGTTCTTTCTGGAAATCCTGAAGCTGCTCTTTTCATCAACTAACTATTGACACATTTTAATAAAAAGTATAGGTGTCCAAGTTATTCCATGGACACATTTTTTAGATTGTAACTTATTTCAGATACAATAATAATTTTGAAAATGTTTTGAGAACATCTTCTGTCTCGTGTCGGACACTTAAAAGTTAATGCATAATATTACTATCACTATTTGAAAACTGAAAAAAAAATTAGAACCAAAACAAGTTATTCCTGATGATTATGTGAACTCTTCACTTGCAAATGCCCTAAAGCCATGTGGCCATAGCACCCTACCACATAGGCATTTGCTTCATTACCTCTTGATGCCTGGAGCAAGAGTTTCCAGAGCCAGGTGCTACTATTAGGCATCTGCAGAATTTATCACTGAGAAATCTCTGAAGGGTTTATATGTTGTCTTCTCTGGCATTTAGTGCAAAGGAGGGGTGGGTGTTTTAGCAGTCAAATCACAGCATGACTTGGCTTGCCTATGAATGCTTGGCTCCAAGGCTTTCCTTAATTGGATATGTTAGGGGCAGTAAATATATAACATACTTAACTGTTCTCTTTGTTTTTGAAAGGTTGATAAACCTGGTATGAGGTCTAATTTTAGTCTATTAAATCTTAGAAAAATATATCAGAAGGAACATGTTGAAAATGTAGCCAGTTTTAAAATCTTTTAATTTTTTAAGTGCTAATGTTGTGTATTTTTATATCTTCTAAAGTATGATAAAGCTTTCAAATGTAAAAAAAAAATAAAATAAATAAAAGAGAGTCTGTATAGAATGAGAACTCATTAAATGTAGTGGGGAACCTGGAACTAAATCAATGGACATTTTCTTTTTTCTTTTTTTTTTCCTAAATCAACGCAAGTTTTCATGCATTTTGCTGTTGTACATATTAAACAAGTTAGATATGGCTTGGCCACTGGATCTAACAAAACACTGAAATAAGCAGGAGGTCTCTAATGATTCTCACGTAACTGAGTCAATACTCCTACCACTTGTTCAGAATTTTCATGAGCAAGAAGAAAAAGGGATTTGTGAATCTAGAATCCTGGAGCCAATTTCTTTTAAAAAGATTTTATTTATCAGTTTGAGAGAGAGAGAGAGCGCTGCAGGAGAAACAGAAGGAGAGAGAAGGACAAGCAGAGTCCACACAGAGCATGGAACCCCACTCGGGGCTCGTTCCCAGGACCCCGAGATCATGACTTGAGCAGAAACCAAGAGTCAAACATTTAACCTACTGAGCCACTTAGATGCCTGCAAAATTTTTTGGTAAACTTATTGTTCCAGTTTTTGTGCTTAAACATGAGCCTGCTGCTTATAAATTGAAAAGTATACAATTATTAAAAGATAGTTCTATTAATACATTCTACTTATATACAATTCACCTAGGAAGATCAGCTCTCTTGGATTTGTCTGGTTTTATGGTTTTGGGTTTTTTTTGGCCGTTTTTATTTTTTTTTTCCTTTAAATTCAATTAGCCAACATATAGTACCTCATTAGTTTCAGATGTAGAGTTCAATTAATTCATCAGTTGCATATAACACCCAGTGCTCATCACATCACGTGCCCTCTTTAATGCCTACCACCCAGTTGCCCCATTCCCCCACCCATCTCCCTCTCTGCAACCCTCAGTTTGTTTCCCAGAGTCAAGAGTCTCTCATGGTTTATCTCCCTCTCTGATTTCTTCCCATTCAGTTTTCCCTCCCTTCCTCTATGATCCTCTGCACTGTTTCTTATATTCCACATATGAGTGAAACCATATGATAATTGTCTTTCTCTGGTTGACATCTTTCACTTAGCATAATACCCTCCAGTTCCATCCATGTCGATGTAAATGGTAGGTATTCATCTTTTCCAATGGCTGAGTAAATTCCATTGTATATATAAGCCACATTTTCTTTATCCATTCATCTGTTGAAGGACATCTGGGCTCCTTCCACAGTTTGGCCATTGTGGACATTACTGCTGTGAACATTGGGTGCATGTGTCCCTTCTTTTCATTACATCTGTATCGTTGGGGTAAATACCTAGTAGTGCAATTGCTGGGTCATAGGGTAGCTCTCATAGGGAACCTCCATACTGTTTTCCAGAGTGGCTGTACCAGCTTGCATTCCCACCAACAGTGTAAGAGGGTTCTCCTTTCTCCACATCCTTGCCAACATTTGTTGTTTCCTGCCTTGTTAATTTTTGCCATTCTAACTGGTGTAAGGTGGTATCTCATTGTGGTTCTGATGTGAATTTCCCTGATGGCTAGTAATGTTGAACATTTTTTCATGTCTCTGTTAGCCATTCATATCTCTTCTTTGGAGAAGTGTCTCTTCATGTCTTCTGCACATTTGTTGGCTGGATTATTTGTTTTTTGGGTGTTGAGTTTGAGAAGTTCTTTATAGATCTTGGATACCAGCCTTTTATCCATAATGTCATTTGCAAATATCTTCTCCCATTCCGTGGGCTGCCTCTTAGTTTTGTTGACCGTTTCCTTTGCTGTGCAGAAGCTTTTTATCTTGATGAAGTCCCAATAGTTCATTTTTGCTTTCATTTCCTTTGCCTTTTTTTGGTTGTTCTTAAATACCAAGGTTGGAGGACAAAGTCTCATTGTAGTTTTGAATTAATTAAAATCTGGATATTTTTAACAAACCTAATTATTCTTATTTCCACTTACTTTGTACAGCAAAATAATATAATTATTATACTGAATTTTGGAAGGGCAAAATAAACACTAATAGCACAGAAGACAATATAAATCATAACTATCTAAAATCAGAAATAATTTTAGAACATTGTAAAAATACACAATAATAATTGTAAGAACGAAATTAAGAAAAACACAAAGAATTTTTAAAAACTGATTGAAGTGTAGAGAAAGCACTGATATTTAACAGAATAATTAAGTTACAAAAGGAAACTCCACAATCTAAGCATACAAGTTTATTCCTGTTTTACAATACTTATGTAATAATTTGGAGCAAAAGATTTATTATTGTACTCTTATATGTATATACTTAGGCATATACAGATATATAAAAGGTAATTACTTAAGCTTTTACCTGTAGCTTTAAAATATAATTAATCTATAAGTATATTAAAAATGTAGCTATCATATCAAATTTATCCTGTGAATAAGCTGTTATAAATTTCTTAAGCAGAAATTTATATGTATTTTACATATATTATTTATCTTATATAGTTAACCATTTATATTAAAATCATCTTTTTTTTAAATTTTATTTTATTATGTTTAAGTTAGTCACCATACAGTACATCATTAGTTTTGATGTAGTGTTCATTGTTTGCGTATAACACCCAGTACCCTCCTTAATACCCATCACTATGCTAATCCATCCCCCTTTCCTCTAAAACCTTCAGTTTGTTTCTCAGAGTCCATAGTCTTTCATGGTTCATCTCCCCCTCCGATTTCTGCCCTTCATTTTTCTCTTCCTTCTTCTATTTTTTTTTTTTTTTTAAGATCTCACAACCCTGAGATCAAGACCTGTGCTGAGACCAAAAGTCACACATTTAACCAACTGAGCCACCCAGGCGCCCCTATATAAAAATCATCTTTAATCAAATTAACCAACCCAAAAAAGAACTACAGGACAAAAAACAAGAATTGTTTCACTATTTTTTCTTTATACACATATCATTTTAACAATTGAAGTGGATGGATTCTCACACATATAAAAACATACATATTTATTTCTGCCTGTATAATTTGAGTGAGATAGTTGTCATCCAAAGACAATTGTATATTTTGTTGTTAATCTATTGCAATTTAAAACAATAAGAGTAGAAATTATGTTTATTAGTAGGTGTTTTGTGTCTGGTTTTAGAAACTTCCCTAGCTTTCATAATTTAATTAACTGACTCATTTGTCTTAAGATTTTTAAATAAGGATTGGGAAATTATAATTTTGTTAAATCTGTAGCTTTATAAAAATTTAATAAAGTTTAAAACTTTAAAAAGACATCCATCGTTATCATTTCATTTCACTACGTATATACATAAATTTTAATTTATACACATAGTTTTTTTTATTTTAAACTGGTTATGTAAACAGTGGTAACTTATCTAACTCATAAATCTAATATAGGAAATTTATAAAGTTTAAATCATGGGACAGTTCTCCCTGATCTTGAACAAACAAAAATACTGTCTTGACATTATATTTATTATATGGTAAGCTGTTTTTTTTTAAACATACCAATTCCAGTTTAGTTGGAGAATATATTTTGTTTTAAATCATCTAAATTTAGTGTTATTTTTTGGCGTGGCATATGGTATATCCCGAAGAATGTTACATGTGCATTGTAAAATAATCTGTATTTTGTAATCATTGAGTAGAGTGTTCCATCTATCTCAAGTTAGTTGATTGTGTTGTTCGAGTCGTCCATATCTTTGTTAATTTTCTGTCCAGCTATTCTAGCAATTATTCAGAATAGGGTATTGAATTTTCCAACTATAGTCAGTGAATTTTCTATTGCTCCTTTCAATTTTAACAGTGTTTGCTTTATGTATTACGGAGTTTTTTATTAGATATGTATGCACTTATAATATATATTCTTGATGTGTTGAATTTTTATTGTTGAGATGTTTCTCTCTCCAATAATATTTATTGTCTTAAGATCTATTTTATTTTATTTTTATTAAAGATTTCATTTATTTATTTGAGAGTGAGAGAGGCAGAGAGAGCTGGGGAAAGGAGCAGAGGGAGAAGCAGACTCCCCACTGAGCAGGGAGCCACAGGTAGGGCTTGATCCCAGAACCCTGGGATCGTGACCTTGGGATCATGACCTGAGCTGAAAGCGGACGCTTAACCAACTGAGCCACCCAGGCGCCCCTTAAGATCTTTGTTATTGATATAGTCATTCCACCTTTCTTATGGTTACTATTTGTATATCTTTTACTTTCATTTTCAGTCTCTTTGAGTCTTTAAATTTAAGGTGTGTCAGCAACACAGGTCGGGTCAATCAGAAGCTCCATTCAAAGCACAGTACAATCATTCATCCCTCAAAATCTATTTTCTTATTTTATTTATTTATTCCAGTTCCTCGCTCCCTTTTTTCCTAAGCTTCCCCAAAAGAAATCATTATATATTTATTTTCTTTTATTTTGTATGAGTTCATATAAAATGTAGTTTTATAATGTGTACATGTTTTAACTTCAGTAAATGCTACTGTGTTCTTCCTCATTTTGTTTCTTGCTCTTTTGGTCTGAACTTCCTTTAGACCACGCCAAGAATGTGGACCTTGCTGGCACATTCGTGCTCCTTTTTATTTAAAAAAAAAAAAAAGGATCCAACTAGATTAGTCATCAGCAACCACTGCTGGCAAGCCAGATCTGGCCCTGAGCTTTTTTATGAAAATAAACTTTTACTGGAACACAGCCATGCCCATTCGTGTGTGTACCATCTATGAATATTTTCATGCTACAATGGTCAAGCCTAGTAGTTGCCATAGAAACCATACAATCTACAAAACTGATGATTTTACTATCTGTGCCTATACAGAAAGTTCACCAGACCCCTGAACTGGATGATCCATTGCAGTCCTCATATTCTCATTTGACAAAATCTTCCTTTCTCCTGCCATTCTTACTGAGCTAATGGAGGAAGGCAAACATTTACCATGACTGCAGAGATTTTCCGAAGGCAACTTTCCACTTCAGAAATCCCACTTGTGGTTACATGATGAGGCCTTAGCGCTGGCAGAGCCTGTCACACGTTGGAAATGCTCCTTC
Source organism: Zalophus californianus (assembly GCF_009762305.2). Taxonomy (NCBI): domain Eukaryota; kingdom Metazoa; phylum Chordata; class Mammalia; order Carnivora; family Otariidae; genus Zalophus; species Zalophus californianus. Next base: position 101,620,534 of record NC_045602.1, on the reverse strand, counting down.
TATAAGCTCCATGTTAACTCCTCTGGATATTATGGACTTGAGCAATTAAGTCTTGGTGTTTAAGACTGCTTTTTAAATCAGTCCCTTGACTAATGTTGAGTAAAAAAAGAAGCTGATTTCAGTGAGAACTGTTTCTCACTCTTTATACTGAAAGTGTGCCCTTATATTTTTTAATATTGTTACCCATGTTATAGATTATTGTAAAAGGCTCCAGGTTTTGGAAAAAAATTAAAAATACAGAAGGCACAGACTCTTGGGGATTAAAGTAAGGCAGGTGGACAGAGGACCCAAAGGTCTTTCAGAACATTATTATTACTGTTCTTTGTTCATTATTATTCTTTTGTCTTTCTATCCTAGTCTAAACATCATCTCTTACTGGTGTAGTTTAATAAAGACTCAATTGACAGAGGTTAGGTTCTGTGTAGTACAGTTCTAGGCAGATAGTAGACACTCATTAAATATCTGTTAGATGAATGAGTGGCCATGATGGGTGCTTTCAATGTAATCCCAGCCCTCTAGGAGCTTTAAATGTTAAAGAAAGTACTGGCACAAGCATTCAGTGATGGGCATCCAGATGGGCAACCATAGAATGAGAGGAGTCCAGACCTGTATGGACAATGAATTGTGCTAAAGACATATACAACAGCCATAGGTTGGCGGGAGGAGCAGTGTAGGGGGAACACAACAAAAAATTGAAATGATTAGCTTCACTGCAGTTATATTTACACTCAGTTGATGTAATTAGCATCAGGTAAACTGTCTTGTCATTATTACCCCTATGAATGTCCTTTAGTAATACTTGCTACATGAATTCTCATCGTGCCTTTGGATTTCACTTGTCTTCAATTCCTTGGCAAGTGTTCAAACTGAATCAAGACCTCATCATACAACATTTATATATTCAAGTCAAAGGGCCACCTTACCAAGTTAACAAACAAACATTTTTCTCAATAAATATATAAATACTTGGTTCATGAATATGTTATTCATTCTTTACTTTTGTTATTTGGTGCTTTTGTGTTTGGTTATGCAATATTTAATATTTACTGAAAGACATAAAGAATAATATTGCAAACATGCATTTACGCACTACCCGACTTGACAAAGTATTTTCAATCCAGTCGAAGCTCCTAGTGGTCTCATCCCTGATCACAGAACTCCTTCTCCTCACTTAATGTAACAACCCTCTAGACTTTGGGGATTATTATTTTCATGTGTCTCTCTATACTTTTCTACATATATTTTCATCCCTAAAACATCCAGTATATTCTATACACTTATAGCCTACATGTAATTGTTATCACAATTTAGGTGTTTTGGGTTTTTTTTTTTTTTTTTTGCAAATCATTTTACTTGAATCAGGATTATATTTTTGAGTTTCATCCATAGTGATACATTTAGCTCTTATATAATGTTTTATTTTATGAATACAGCATTTTTTTATCAATTCCATTTTTTATTATTTAGGTTCTTTCCAACATTTTTTTTTTGCTATTAAAAACAATATTTTTGTGAACACTCATATACGTGTCTCCTTGTGGACATGTGCAAGAGTCTCTTTAGGGTGATATCAAATAATGACAACATTGAGACTACAGCTACTAGAAATAAAACCTGCAACTTACTGAGAGTTGCAAAGTGTAACTTCTAAGTATGTCAGATATATTAAATCATTTCATCCTCACTTCAACCCAATAAAATAGATCATTATTATCCTCGTTTTATGCATACAGAAAACATAAATGGACAGTTGATGGGTCATGTGATGTGTAAATTTTCAATTTTAGCAGACATTGTAAATTATCCTTCAGAGTTTTATAATAATTCCCATGTCCATTAGAGATGTATGTCAATTTTTATTGGTCTATATTCTTGCAGCACTTAGTAACATCAGACTTTCAAAAATCACTCGAGATAAAAATATATATTTGTGTGTTATATGTGTTATTTATTTGTGCCGATAGCTCAGACGAGAAAGAGAGAGATCAAAATAAATTCTGTCTTAAGAGTATAGAAGAGTAAGGAAACCCAGAGCCTGGGAGTTTGAGAACACAGTAAAATGCCCCACAGAGAATCAAACGTCATTGATTGTTGGCACACGCCTGTCCGAAGGATGGAGCGTATTTGATACACAAGTGACAGCTCTGTTTTCCTAACACTCGCAGGGCTATTGAACACAAAAGGGAAAGTCTCAATAAAATTCAGAGTATAGAAAGTCTCACCTCTAACTTTCAATTTTCTCCCAGCTTGAACATATATAACTTTACGGTGAGTGATGTATCCTAAACACCCCCACATTCTCTTTCTTAGCTGTGAATGATTCAAATAGCACAGAAAAAATCACTACCTTTGTTTAGAAAACCTAAAATGGCCATTTCTCCCCAGAATTTGTTAATTTTTTTATATTTCCTGCAGAAGGAAAGAATGTTTATTATGGATGTTTGATTGATGGAGATATACTAAAATTATGAACATAAGGAGATTAAGGATCTTTAAAATTGTGGTCAAAGCAGATAAAAATAAAACTTTTCCAGTTCATGGAGGTTGTGGAAAAATGCCATTTTCCATGAACACACTTACATTAACACTTTAAGTGCACCGAGACTCAAAATCCCACCAAATGGAAAATTCCCACGTTGTAGGAAGTGGGCTTCTTACCACATGGGCTGCTGATTCCCTCCTCATCAAAGGGCCCTTCTGTACTCAGCAGATTTCAGACTCTAGTATTTTTGTGAGGGGGTTATGCAAACATACTTGACTGAGAAAAAGCATAAGATATGTTTTGCCAAGAAATGAAGTTCAGACCATTAAAAGTTAGGATATGCTCACAGCAGCAAAACAAACTATATTTTAGTCACACAGTCTATGTTTTTGTGGCAAACTCCTTTCCCCACAGAAAATTTAGAGGTCCTGTCACCTCCATAAAACAGCAGCCCCTCCTCCTCAAAGGGAGTATTTCAGAATTCTGAAAATTCTGATTCCCTATTGAATTTTACAGAAGAGGCTTTATGAGGCCATGAAACACCCCCTTCTGGTTCTGCAATTCCAGAGAAAATATCAACAGTAACAATAGAAGCTTCCTTCTTTTGTTTCTCTGTCCCACCCATGTTGAAAAGATCTCTGAGTGCTTCAAACATCAACCTGGATTATTTAATAGAAAAAGCAAGAGAAATAAATATCTCTTCTGGGCATTCCAGTTAGAAAGAGAAGCCTGGGCTTAATGTCGCTATTATCGACCAAATCCCCTCAGCTCAGGGATGGAACGTCTTCTCTTCCTCTTGCTTGGAACTAAGAAAACGTATTTCATGGTAGGATCTTGATTATGAGAGTTTGGTTTCTAAGTGATTTAGTGATTATAAGCCAGTCCTTACTTTTCCGTGAAATTACTTGAAAGTAGATGGAGCCTGCTATGATATTAAAAAAGAAAGTAATTCCTTTGAAAATAAATATTACCCTTTTTCTGTGTTTTGATTTAGCCACAGTGTGTCTCCATTAGGAAACTTGTTCCTGAGGTGTCCTATCTCAAGCTCTATATAACATATGACTGCCGGAGAGTCCATCCCATGAAAGAGCATTCTAATTAGCAAGGCTTTTGCTAATGAAGTACTCAGAAGCCAAAGTCTTTTAAATTAACTTAATGCCAAACAAGAGATATTACAAGGCATGCTGTCATTCCAGAGTATGTTTGTACTATTACATGTTTCCAGAGGAGTCATAAGTGAGGTGGGTAGTTGGGGGCCCTGGGAAGACAAAAGATTAGGGAAGGAATGTGGAGAGATAAAGGAAGGGAAAGAATGGGGAGGTGACTGATGGGAGAGACAGAGGAATTACACAGTAGAAAGAATCTCACCTATTAAAATAGTCCATGGCTCCCTGATAAATCAGCACATTCGGAAATCTCTTTTCCTTAAGGAAACCTACATTTCGTTATCTTGAACACATTCTAAAGTTATTTCTTTGAGGTTATACGGAACTCCAAAGAATCATATTTGGGGAGGAGGAGCAACCTAGATGATACTAAACAGTAACGATTCCTGGCTAATTGAACATAATAATAAAAAATAACAATTAATTTTAGAAAATATGCTCTTGATACATGCATGTATCTACCAAAACAAACCAGTACCCCATTCCCAACTCAGTCTTATAACCTTTGATCCATGGCCCATGGCATGGACAGTAGGGGAAAAAAGCCATAAATTAGGCAATAAACTCAATTTCAAGAGTCAAAAATTAGAGCCAATATTGTTGGTCTTTGTCTTAGTTTGGGATCCACCAGAGGCAAATGTTAAGACAGAGATTTGAGACTGGCTTCTGAAGGAGGGGCGGGGAGAGGTTGCCAAGAGACTGGAAAGAGGTGCTGAGGAAAAATGGTGGGAGGCGAAAGATGGGGTAAGGGAAAGAAGTAGAGCTCCGGGGAGTTAAATACCTAGAGAGAAGCTCTAAAGAGAGCCTTGAAGAGAGCCTACAAATGATGAACTAGAGAGGGAAGCTGGGAGGAGCACGGGTGGACCCAATACTAGGGTTTAGGGAATTTTAGGTGAAGAGGGGCAGGCAAGGTCTGCTTCCCAACTAGGCATCATCAGTTTTAGAGCTCGCATAATATAAAAGGGTCAAGTTCAGAAGATCAGAGTCACCCCTGGAATTGGGGTCAGGTTCCATCTCTTGAGATGGTGAGCTCAGGTCCCTTCTTAGCTCAATCCAAAGGCCATGGGCAAATACTTGGCAGCAGCCGACTCTTGAGAGAAAGAACTGGGATGCTGCCTGCTTATGCTTACATGCCAAGGGAATGAGAGACATGCCAAGGGAATGAAAGACAGGACAGGGAAGCCCAGAGGAAAAGGTGGGCATTAGAAGTACTTTTACCTCTCCCCGCTTCTTAGTGGTTCCGTGACTGTTTCCCCTGACCCTCTTCTGAAATTATGGTGAATGTACCCTCTTCATGATTCCCTATTAACTTCTTCAGGAAAATAAAGTGAGATATTAGTTTCCCTTGCTGCTTGAAGCACCTACCCCAAGCCTAGGCCTACTCCTTCGATTTATAGTTGAAGCATAAGAATCAGACTAATGATAACCATTAATGTTTCTAAGAGCAGAGAGGATTTTTTAAGTTATTTTTAAGTTATTTTTCCCTAGGTCTTCAGCTTTTCCTTTGTGCACAATGGGGGATGTTCTTTCATTCTTTCATTTTGGCTATTCTGGAGACAACTCGGGGCAACAAAGTCAGAGAGGTTGAAAGGAACTTGAGTTGGACTCCTGCCTGATCCCCCCAGTGTGGTAGGAAGAATGTGGGGGTGGCACACAGCGAAGTAAACCCCAACACTCGAGTGATGAATAGCTGGGGCATCTGGCTGGCCTACACCATCTTGGTAGGACTGCTGCATGTGGTTCTACTCAGCATCCCCTTCTTCAGCATTCCTGTTGTCTGGACCCTGACCAATGTCATCCATAACTTGGCTACGTATATTTTCTTACATAGAGTGAAAAGAACACCCTTTGAGTCCCTGGCCAAGGAAAGGCTCGGCTACTGACACACTGGGAACAGATGGACTACGGGCTCCAATTTATGTCTTCCCACAAATTCCTCAGCATCTCTCCTGTTGTCCTCTACCTCCTGGCCAGCTTCCACACCAAGTATGATGCCACTCACTTCCTCACCAACACAGCCTCATGGCTCAGCGTACTGCTGCCTAAGTTGTCCCAATTCCATGCGGTTTGTCTCTTTGGCATCAACAAACACTAAGGGATGGGGCTGGGGATGGCACTGGACCAAAAGACTGTAACATCTTTCCTTCTCCATACTGTCTTCTGTATCTTGAAAGCCCGAGAACTATACAACATTTCCCAACCCCAGGAAGAGAATAGATTGGAAAATGGGGTTCTCTGGGCCCAGTTTGGCAAAGAGCAGGTTTCTGTGAAACAGGAAAAGTGGGAAAGATAAGGGCCAAATCACTCTCCTCCACAACAGGAAGCCATGTTTGGGCAGCTTGTTTGGTAATTAAGTTTTTCCAGTTCTTCCACCCCACCACCTTCCAGCTCTGTTTTACTGTGTATTTTCCCTATAATAAAGAAAACTTTTTAAAAAAAGAAAAAGACAGGGATTTGAGGCAATTAGTGTACCTGAGAGGCAAAGGAAACAAGAATAGGACAGCAGAGAAATGAGACAGAGAAGTGAAGCCACCCTATAATGGTTAGGACATCAGGCCAGCTACCACTGAAGTACCTGGAGCTCTAGCCTATTGGAGAGCCCAGAGAGTCAGAGTAGAACACAGCCTCAGTGTTATCTCTCTCCAGGGGCTAGGGAGCTGGTTGAGTGCTGCTTCAAGGGGCATTAATTCTCTGACTCTGCAGCACCTTCCATGAGCAGGCAGAGCCAGCCTCACTGGCCAGAAAAAAAAAAACCCAGCCCAATGACACAGGAGCTGGGAGTTAGATGCTACGGGTGTGTGGTGGTGGGGAGAAAACTGCTTGAGCACTAACATGTCAGCTGCAGGGATGCAGGGCTGAATGTAAAGAAAGAATTATCTTACTCCCAGTTCACTTCCATGCAGCACAAGCCATATATATATATATATATATATATATATATATATATATATATATATATATAATTCACTTCATGTGGCAGATTATTAAGCACCATTAATCAAAGGCCAATTGAATTCTTACAGTTTTCCAGTTTTATAGAGAAATAATTGACATACATCACTATATGTTTAAGGCATACAGCGTAATGGTTTGATTTACATATACTGTGAAATGATGACCACAATAAATTCAGCTGACATCTGTCTTCTCATATAGATACAATAAAAAGAAAAAAAAGATCTTGCAAGGGATGTTGTTATCCAAGAGTAAGTAGGTTCATCCTATGACAGGTTTCTGGAGGAGTCATCTGATACTTCTTTTAAAGTAGGAAGCGAAGTCAAATTTTCTCCTTGTGATGAAAACTCTTTCATAATTATTCTCTTAAGTGTACATAGTTCCTATACCTCCTACATCAGTGTTAGCCATGGTCATCATACGGGTCACATACCTAGTACTCCTTTATCTTATAACTGGACTTTGTACATTTTGACCACCTTCCTCCCCCCACCCTGCTCTCTCTCTGGTAACCACAAGTCTGATCTCTTTTTCTATGATTTCTTTTTCATTTCCACATATACGTGAGATCATACGATATTTGTCTTTCTCTGTTGTTGTAAATGGTAGGATCTCCTTGTGTTTTATGGCTGAATAACATTGTACTGTATATATATATATATACCACAACTTCTTTATCCATTCATCCATCCATGAACACCTAGGTGGTTTCCATGTCTTTGCTATTATAAATAATGCTGCTATGAACATGGGGGTGCAGCAATTGCATTTTGCAATTTGAAATATGAAGCTACCGTAAGAGTTATAGAACATGGACATGTTCAGTCTTTCATTTCTCCACATAGATCTGCAATCATCAAGAGATATCTTGTGAATGAAGATTTTGGAGGACTTAAACGTGTAGCATTTCCTTTATTCTCACTGCCAGGCTGTAGGGTCATCAGATGCAAAGATTTTCTCACTGGAGAGAAAGCAGCTTGAGAGATTATGTGGTTCATCTGACCTGTTACAACTGCTGAAAGGTATGGACTTGACCCACTTTCTCCTTTCCACTATACCTGGCTGTATTATGAGACTACCGCCAATGTGGAGAAGATTTTAATTAAAGTTCTTTAAGACCTCCAAGAAAATTAGAAAGTATGTGGTATTTCCAATAATACATCCACATAACACTAACTACTAACGTAGCTATAATGATAGTATGCAGCAATAATGACAACTAAATCTCCTCTTTAATTTCTGTCACTTGAAATTGGTTCTAGATAACTTCCTACTTGGGAGAATATTAAACATAGAACTAGCCTAAGTGTTTTCTAATGGTGTCACTGTCATTGTATTTGGGAAGTCTACCGTGTTTATAGATTTTTGACCTAGTTTACTTAGCAAAAGCACATAAAGTAGATTTACACACTTACTCACACTGTGCTCAAATGCATGAAGAAAGGTGGTATCTTTTTCTCTAAAATTGATTTTTTTACTTCTCCCAAGTGCCACCTGCTGCATTGTATGTGTGTTTCCCTGTGAATGTGCCTGGAGGTTCAGAGGCATGAGACTTTTCATGCAAACTCTTCTGGTGAAGAATAACATATATAATGAAATGTGCAAATATATTTCACAAAATAAATATGAATATGGAGTCAGCACCCAGATTAAGATACTTCCCAGATACTAAACCTGAAGTGGGGGACAGGGGTAATTGATTCAATCACCCCTTTCTCCCTTCTCTGCACTGATGATCTAGGTGCATCACTGCAGAGCTTAATATGATGCGAATTACTGCTTTGCTTCCTCAGACAGGAACCAGAGGCAGGACTTGGGTTTTTTCACTCTGGAAGATATTAAAAACTTGGACCCTTTTGGGAGCAAAGCACAGATCTTGGTAACATGGCATCATGCTAGGAGCTATGGCCAGTAGAGAAATCACAGGGAAAAGGTAGCTGATGAATTCCAGGAAAATAAAAGTTGGAGTATTATTTTTAAGTTTCCCTTTTATGCACTGCAGTTTCCTTATGTTATCCTCAAGTGTCAGGAAAGTCGGCTTAATCCACAGCCCTTTTGTTAATTATGATTGGAGGGATCCTCTGTCCACATTCTTCAGCAAAACGGACCAGAGGGAATAACTAGAATGTGAAAAAGATGTCAGACCTGAAGAAAGAGACAGAGGAAAGGGACTGAGCCTGAACCTGGGCCTGGAACGTGAAGTGACCAGGGGCACAGGTGGGTTTGTGGAAAAGTCTAACACTCCTAAGTGTTTTCAGAAATACCTACCAGCATCCATAGGCTGCTCAGATTAAGGACCACCAAACAGTAAAAGGAAAAGGATTTTCCATCTGCTAGAAGTTAATTCGATGCAGAATTCGTAATTTTTTGAATAACTTCTACCTGTGCCATCAGATTAGCAAATATATATATGACATATATATAATATATATATTCTTAATATTCAAATATATATATTCTTAATATTACCTTTTCATAGATATCCTTTAACATGCAGTTAAAGAATATCATCAGACAATTAGAAAATATTAATTGGTCTTTTTTTTGTTTTTTGTTTGTTTGTTTTTTAGTTAATTGGTTTTTATTATTTACTGTTCTCAGGGCCCCTCTCTTCCCACTCATTCCCTGGGCGAAGGGAATTTCTTCCTGAAGCGCCTATTTCACACTCAGCCACAAGATGTCAGCCCAAGCTTGGTCATCCGGCATTTTCTTGGCGCACAGAATAAGCTTTCTTTTTTTCTAACCAGAAGTAATTTTGAGGCCCTCAAGACCCTCAGGGTCAGGAACAGCAACCACAGTGGCCGATTGCCCCGGATGCTCTTCATGGGTGAAACCCCTGGCCTTCTTGGTTCTGAGCAGACCAATAATCTTTGGCTTGTGGACACTAACAAATCACAACTAATTGCCTTGAGCTCTAGCAATTTCAGAAGGGCCTCTGCTAAGAGCAGCGTCCAGTCTCCGAGGGAGCTTTCCTAACCACCGCGGCCCCCAGGTCTGGGAGGACATTGGCCCTTTGCCCAGTGTGTGGGCTGGAGCTTCCTGCGCAAGGCACGGGAAACCAGTGTCTTCGATCTGCGAGGAGGAAGACACATACCCGCCTCTCCGCCAACAGCATGGAGGCTACTCCTGGTCTGGTCCTGCAGCTCGTATGCCTTCGTAGATGAAAATTCTTTTCCACTTGCAGCCTGCCCTCTGCAGGGTGTGAGCAGAACCTTTCCTCCTGAGCGCGAGATGCCCGCGGTAGCTCCAAAAACCACCTTCTTGCCACACAACAGAGAAGGAGGGATGGGAGAAGGTGGCTTTTCTTGTGGATTTTTGTGAGGTCTGAAAACAAACAAACAATAACAACAACAACAAAAAACCTCTTCCAGACACCTTCCAGCAGATGTAGGCACAACCCACCGCCCAGCCTGTTCCTGAAAACAGTCGCCAGCAAAGGGAGTAGGGACCTAGTCGGTTTAGATTGGTTAGACCCAACCCATGGGGCACGGCATTGCCCAACTTGAACAAAATGGGCTCCATTATCCAGGCTGTTGGGGAGGCAGGTAGCAGAATCTGCTTCACAAGGCTTAAAAAAGGAAGGAAGGAAGGAAGGAAGGAAGGAAGGAAGGAAGGAAGGAAACTGCTCAAAAAAACAAAACCAAATACAAACGAACGAAAAACAAACCTGCCAAAAGTCCATATGAAATCTATTCTCAATAAAATTTATTTTCAGTAAATCAACATTTAAAATGTGTACTGTGCAGGTAGCTTATCATCGTGAAACCCTTTTTTTCTTTCTTTCTTAAATGCCCTTTTATGTCGCTCTACTGACTACTTACAGGGTAATTTGTGAAAATTTTATTATTTTGAATGCATTGGTGGCCAGTTCATTAAGTCTCAACATAATGGGACAAAAACAAGAAAAGGTTTTCTCTTTCCCACACTGTGAATCTCCCTGGATTTCTACTGGAGTTCCCTGTCCAGTCCCTTAGGTACCTCCTGGGCAGAGTCCCTAAATTTCTAGTCGCTTTCAATTGCCAAGATTCTGTTCATTTAAAATGTTTTAATTTAAATACATATTTAGGGGGCGGAGCAAGATGGCGGAGGAGTAGGAGACCTAGATTTCGTCTGGTCTCAGGAATTCAGCTGAATAGGGATCAAACCATTCTGAACACCTACGAACTCAACAGGAGATCGAACAGGAGAGTAGCAACAACTCTCTGAACGGAGAAGCGACCACTTACTGGAAGGTAGGGCGTGCGGAGAAGTGAATCCGAGGCGATATTCGGGAGGATAGACGGCGGGGGAGGGGCCTCCGCCGGCCGCTTCTGGCAAGTGATAGAGCCGCGGAGCACAAAATCAGACCTTTTAGAAGTTGGCTCGGCGGAGGGACGTCGCTGCAGTGGCTAAGCGGGGCGTGGAATCCTCCCGGGACAGTGTGGTCTCAGGACCCTTGGGGTCACAGAGAGACCGGGGGTGCCTGAGTGCGCCAGAGCTCCCAGGTATCAGAGCAGGGAAGCCGGCTGCAGAGACGGAGCAGAGTCGCGGGCTCTCAGCTCGGGGTTGCCATAAACTGTGATCTGCGGCCCAGTCGGGGCACGGCTCCCCCAGCAGGGACCCAACAAGCAGCAGATCCGGGGAGACTCCCCTTCCTTCCCGGGGAGGAGCGGTGCGGGAACGCACTGCAGGGATTTGCTGGGTTTGGAGACTCTGCGCGGGGTCGGGTGCCAGAGATACCAACGCTCGATCACAGGCCGGGTGAGCACGGAGTGCGGCCGGAGACCGGGGACACGGAAGTGACTGCTTTTCTCTGGGGGCACACTGAGGAGCGGGGCCCCGAGTTCTCAGCTCCTCTGGGTGGAGATTGGAAGGCCACCATTTTTGCCCTGGTCCTCCAAAGCTGTACCGATAGCTTGCAGGGAACAAAAGCTCCTGAGAGCAAACCGGAGCAGCTTCCTTAGCCCGGAGCGACAAAGGCAGGGCAATTCCGCCTCCGGCAAAGACATTTGGAAACCACAGCAACAGGCCCCTCCCCCAGAAGATCAGCACAAACAGCCAGCAAGCCAAGACCAACTTGATCGATCAAGGAGAATAGGAGAACTCCAGCGCTAGGGGAATACTGCACATAGATTCATGGCTTTTTTTTTTTTTTTTTAACCATGATTCATTATTTCATCAAAGTTAATTTTTGTTGACTGTTTTTTTTTTATTTTTCTTTTTCCCTTTTTCAACCAACATCTTATAAATCCCTTTTTAAAAAAAAAACATTTTTTATTTTTCATTTTTAGAGTCATATTCTATCCCTTCATAGTAGTTACCCTTATTTTTGGCATATATATATAAGTTGTTCTCTCTTTAAAATTTTGAGGTACAGTTTCTTCTAACAGATCAAAATATACCCTAAATCACTAGTGTATGGCTTTGTTCTAGTCTCCTGCCTGATCACATTCTCTCCCTTTTTCCTTTTTTTTTTTCTTAAATCTTTCTTTTTTCAAACAACTTATCTTACCAAGTCCTTTTATAAAATCTTTTATAATTTTCATCTTTACAGTCATCTTCCATCCCTTCATTGTATCAACCCTTATTTGGTACATATATGTCTTTCTTCCTTTAAAATTTTAGGAGGCACTTTTTTCTAACAGACCAAAATACGCCCAAAATCTAGTGTGTGGCACTGATCTATGCACTAGTCTGATCATATTTGATCATATTCTGCTTATTTTGTATTGTTTTGTTTTTGTTTTTATCTTTTTTTCTTTTTTTTTCCTTTTTCTCTTTCTTTTTTCTTTCTTTCCCTTTCTTTTCCCCTGGTTTCAGGTCTTTTCTGATTTGTATACAGTATATTTGCTGGGGACGTTGTAAACCTGTTAGCATTTTGTTCTCTCATTCATCTATTCTCCTCTGGACAAAATGACAAGACGAAAGAAATCACCTCAGCAAAAAGAACAAGAGGTACTACCGTCAGCCAGGGACCTACTCAATACGGACATTAGTACGATGTCGGACCTAGAGTTCAGAAACACGACTTTAAAGATACTAGCTGGGCTTGAAAAAAGCGTGGAAGTTATTAGAGAAACCCTTTCTGGAGAAATAAAAGAACTAAAATCTAACCAAATCGAAATCAAAAAGGCTATTGATGAGGTGCAATCAAAAATGGGGGCACTAAATGCTAGGATAAATGAGGCAGAAGAGAGAATCAGCGATATAGAAGACCAAATGATGGAAAATAAAGAGGCTGAGAAAAAGAGAGAGAAACAACTACAGGATCACGAGGGCAGAATTCGAGAGATAAGTGATACGATAAGACGAAACAACATTAGAATAATTGGGATCCCAGAAGAAGAGAGAGAGAGGGGGGCAGAAGGTATATTGGAGCAAATTATAGCAGAGAACTTCCCTAATGTGAGGAAGGAAACAGGCATTAAAATCCAGGAGGCACAGAGAACCCCTCTCAAAATCAATAATAATAGGTCAACACCCCGACATCTAATAGTAAAACTTACGAGTCTCAGAGACAAAGAGAAAATCCTGAAAGCAGCTCGGGAGAAGAGATATGTAACCTACAATGGTAGAAACATTAGATTGGCAACAGACCTATCCACAGAGACCTGGCAGGCCAGAAAGGACTGGCAAGATATCTTCAGAGCACTAAACAAGAAAAATATGCAGCCAAGAATACTATATCCAGCTAGGCTATCATTGAAAATAGAAGGAGAGATAAAAAGCTTCCAGAACAAACAAAAACTAAAGGAATTTGCAAAGACGAAACCAGCCCTCCAAGAAATATTGAGAGGGGTCCTCTAAGCAAAGAGAGAACCTAAAAGCAGCAAAGAGCAGAAACGAACACAGACAACAGACAGTTAACAGTCACCTTACAGGTAATACAATGGCACTAAATTCATACCTTTCAATAGTTACCCTGAATGTAAATGGGCTAAATGCCCCAATCAAAAGACACAGGCTATCAGATTGGATTAAAAAACAAGACCCATCAATATGCTGTCTGCAAGAGACTCATTTTAGACCCAAAGACACCCCCAGATTGAAAGTGAGGGGGTGGAAAACCATTTACCATGCTAATGGACACCAAAAGAAAGCTGGGGTGGCAATCCTTATAACAGACAAACTAGATTTTAAAACAAAGACTGTAATAAGAGATGAGGAAGGACACTATATCCTACTTAAAGGGTCTATCCAACAAGAAGATCTAACAATTGTAAATATCTATGCCCTTAACAGGGGAGCAGCCAATTATGTAAGCCAATTAATAACAAAAGCAAAGAAACACATTGACAACAATACAATAATAGTGGGGGACTTTAACACCCCCCTGACTGAAATGGACAGATCATCTAAGCAAAAGATCAACAAGGATATAAAGACTTTAAATGATACACTGGACCAAGTGGACTTCACAGACATATTCAGAACATTCCATCCCAAAGCAACGGAATACACATTCGTCTCTAGTGCCCATGGAACATTCTCCAGAATTGATCACATCCTAGGTCACAAATCAGGTCTCAATCGGTACCAAAAGATTGGGATCATTCCCTGCATATTTTCAGACCACAATGCTTTGAAACTAGAACTCAACCACAAGAGGAAAGTCGGAAAGAACTCAAATACATGGAGGCTAAAGAGCATCCTACTAAAGAATGAATGGGTCAACCAAGAAATTAAAGAAGAATTAAAAAAATTCATGGAAAGCAATGAAAATGAAAACACAACTGTTCAAAATCTTTGGGATACAGCAAAGGCAGTCCCGAGAGGAAAGTATATAGCAATACAAGCCTTTCTCAAGAAACAAGAAAGGTCTCAAATACACAACCTAACCCTACACCTAAAGGAGCTGGAGAAAGAACAGCAAATAAAGCCTAAACCCAGCAGGAGAGGAGAAATCATAAAGATCAGAGCAGAAATCAATGAACTAGAAACCAAAAGAACAGTAGAACAGATCAACGAAACTAGGAGCTGGTTCTTTGAAAGAATTCACAAGATTGATAAACCCCTGGCCAGACTGATCAAAAAGAAAAGAGAAATGACGCAAATCAACAAAATCATGAATGAAAGAGGAGAGATCACAACCAACGCCAAAGAAATACAAACAATTATAAGAACATATTATGAGCAACTCTATGCCAGCAAATTAGATAACCTGGAAGAAATGGGTGCATTCCTAGAGATGTATCAACTACCAAAATTGAACCAGGAAGAAATAGAAAACCTGAACAGACCTATAACCACTAAGGAAATTGAAACAGTCATCAAAAATCTCCCAAGAAACAAAAGCCCAGGGCCAGATGGCTTCCGAGGGGAATTCTATCAGACATTTCAAGAAGAGTTAATACCTATTCTCCTGAAACTGTTCCAAAAAATAGAAATGGAAGGGAAACTTCCAAACTCATTTTATGAGGCCAGCATTACCTTGATCCCAAAACCAGACAAAGACCCCATCAAAAAAGAGAATTACAGACCAATATCCTTGATGAACATGGATGCAAAAATTCTCACCAAAATACTAACCAATAGGATCCAACAGTACATTAAAAGGATTATTCACCATGACCAAGTGGGATTTATTCCTGGGCTGCAAGGCTGGTTCAACATCCGCAAATCAATCAACGTGATACAATACATTAACAAAAGAAAGAGCAAGAATCATATGATCCTCTCAATAGATGCAGAAAAAGCATTTGACAAAGTACAGCATCCTTTCTTGATCAAAACTCTTCAGAGTATAGGGATAGAGGGTACATACCTCAATATCATAAAAGCCATCTATGAAAAACCTACAGCAAATATCATTCTCAATGGGGAAAGGCTGAGAACTTTTCCCCTAAGGTCAGGAACGTGGCAGGGATGTCCACTCTCACCACTGCTATTCAACATAGTATTAGAAGTCCTAGCCACAGCAATCAGACAACAAAAAGAAATCAAAGGCATCCAAATTGGCAAAGAGGAAGTCAAACTCTCACTCTGCAGATGATATGATACTGTATGTGGAAAACCCAAAAGACTCCACCCCAAAACTGCTAGAACTCATACAGGAATTCAGTCAAGTGGCAGGATATAAAATCAATGCACAGAAATCAGTGGCATTCCTATACACCAACAAGACAGAAGAGAGACAAATCAAGGAGTCGATCCCATTTACAATTGCACCCAAAACCATTAGATACTTAGGAATAAATCTAACCAAAGAGGCAAAGGATCTGTACTCAGAAAACTATAAAATACTCAGAAAAGAAATTGAAGAAGACACAAAGAAATGGAAAAACGTTCCATGCTCATGGATTGGGAGAATCAACATTGTGAAGATGTCAATGCTACCTAGAGCAATCTACACATTCAAGCAATCCCCCATCAAAATACCGTCCACTTTTTTCAAAGAAATGGAACAAATAATCCTAAACTTTGTATGGAACCAGAAGAGACCCAGAATAGCCAGAGGAATACTGAAAAAGAAAGGCAAAGCTGGCGGCATCACAATTCCGGACTTCCAGCTCTATTACAAAGCTGTCATCATCAAGACAGTTTGGTACTGGCACAAAAACAGACACATAGATCAATGGAACAGAATCGAGAGCCCAGAAATGGACCCTCAACTCTATGGTCAACTCATCTTCGGCAAAGCAGGAAAGAATGTCCAATGGAAAAAAGACAGTCTCTTCAACAAATGGTGTTGGGAAAATTGGACAGCCACATGCAGAAGAATGAAACTGGACCATTTCCTTACACCACACACAAAAATAGACTCCAAATGGTTGAAAGACCTAAACGTGAGACAGGAGTCCATCAAAATCCTAAAGGAGAACACAGGTAGCAACCTTTTTGACCTTAGCTGCAGCAACTTCTTCCTAGAAACATCGCCAAAGGCACGGGAAGCCCGGGCAAAAATGAACTATTGGGATTTCATCAAGATAAAAAGCTTTTGCACAGCAAAATAAACAGTCCACAAAACCAAAAGACAACTGACAGAATGGGAGAAAATATTTGCAAATGACATATCAGATAAAGGGCTAGTATCCAAAATCTATAAAGAACTTATCAAACTCAACACCCAAAGAACAAATAATCCAATCAAGAAATGGGCGGAAGACATGAACAGACATTTCTCCAAAGAAGACATCCAAATGGCCAACAGGCACATGAAAAATTGTTCAACATCGCTCGGCATTAGGGATATCCAAAGCAAAACCTCAATGAGATACCACCTCACACCAGTCAGAATGGCTAAAATTAACAAGTCAGGGAATGACAGATGTTGGCGGGGATGTGGAGAAAGGGGAACCCTTCTACACTGTTGGTGGGAATGCAAGCTGGTGCAACCACTCTGGAAAACAGTATGGAGGTTCCTCAAACAGTTGAAATTAGAGCTACCGTTCGATCCAGCAATTGCACTACTGGGTATTTACCCCAAAGATACAAATGTAGGGACCCGAAGGGGTACGTGTACCCCAATGTTTATAGCAGCAATGTCCACAATAGCCAAACTGTGGAAAGAGCCAAGATGCCCATCGACAGATGAATGGATAAAGAAGAAGTGGTATATATACACAATGGAATATTATGCAGCCATCAAAAGGAATGAGATCTTGCCATTTGCAACGACGTGGATGGAACTGGAGGGTGTTATGCTGAGTGAAATAAGTCAATCAGAGAAAGACATGTATCACATGACCTCACTGATATGAGGAATTCTTAATCTCAGGAAACAAACTGAGTGTTACTGGAGTGGTTGGGGGTGGGAGGGATGGGGTGGCTGGGTGATAGACATTGGGGAGGGTATGTGCTACGGTGAGCGCTGTGAATTGTGCAAGACTGTTGAATCACAGATCTGTACTTCTGAAACAAATAACGCAACATATTTTAAGAAAAAAGAAAAAGAAGAAGATAACAGGAGAGGAAGAAAAGGGGAGTATGTCAGAGGGGGAGACGAACCATGAGAGATGATGGACTCTGAAAAACAAACTGAGGGTTCTAGAGGGGAGGGGGGTAGGGGGATGGGTTAGCCTGGTGATGGGTATTGAGGAGGGCACGTTCTGCATGGAGCACTGGGTGTTATGAACAAACAATGAATCATGGAACACTGCACCAAAAACTAATGTTGTAATATATGGCGATTAACATAACAATAAAAAAATAAAAAAATTAAATACATATTTAAATCTCATCTCTCCCCTTCTCCAAAGGTTGAGCCTTCAAAATGGATGAGACTGTGGTCTGCTCTTTCCTTCTGCTTCGGCGTCTTGGACTCAGTAAAGAGGAAGACACGGTCTATCTCTGGAATCCCTCTTGGTCCTATTCATTCTAGTCTCCAGCTACTCTGATGTTGGATGAGGAAGAGCAGATCAGGGAAAATGATAAAGGCCTTTTGTTTTTGTTGCTTCTCTGTGGTGGTTGCTGCTTCTGAGTTACCACAGACTGGCTACCAATACACTCCCAAGTGAAAGAGACTTTCAGACATCGGCTCACAGGTTACATGCACAAAATTTTTCAAAGGCCTTATTGGGGTTCTCCCTACCCCACAATTTGCTGATGTCATGGCTCATGTCAACCCCTTTCTGCTCTCCCTTATTATATCTTCCTGGTAAAAAACCCCACACACTTGTTCCTGGTAGGCAGCCTTTATCTTTTGAGCAACCATCTTCAGTGGAGAATTGACAAGATGACACAAAACTGGCATTTTTCTGTAATGTCACAGGAAATTCTGCATCCCAATTGTGGATGTATGAACATCTCCACCATAGATCTTTGCTATCTCTCCTGCTTTTCTCTTCCTCCTCAGGCTGTGGGGCAGACGGCAAGGATACTTGCCTTGGGAGATGCCTATCTGGGAAAGAGATCCAGCTTTTCCTTTTTGCAGGCATCCCTGGTCTTTGTGTGTGATTCTGTTAGAAATCCCATCACTTGGCTTTGGAGATGAGAAAGCATCTTTATCATGAACATTTGCTTCACCAGGTTGACACCCACACTTCTTACGAATCTACCACTTGTCTCAATTCTTTAATAAGATGGGAAGGGGCATTGGCTGACTCTCCTGGATAGTAGGGATGATGTGTCTCCTCTTGGTAAGCCTGGGGCAGGGCCTGGTCCCAGTGGTATTTTAGAAGGTGGATATGTAACTCACGCTATCCTTAGGTGGCGTTCATGGTTGCCAATATGGGGCCATAGTGAATGTCCTCCTAACTGTCTTTTAAATTTTACATAAAGAATAATTATTAAAGAGAATTTTAAAAGTTTGATTTGTGGATCAGCATTCTGTGTTAAATAAAAGAAGAAAACTCTAACATGTTTTGAGAACTTCTTTCATCTAATTGTCACAACAAGACAATGAAGTACTATCATTCTTACTTGATAAAAAAAAAAAAAAAGAAAGAAAGAAAATTTAAGCTCCAGAACTACTCAGTGACTTGTTCAAGGTCTCACAGTTAATGAGGCAGAAACACAGGTATGTCTGACTCCAAAGCCCATACTTTTTCACTTCTGCTACTTTTTATACAGTGTCTGGTAAGTAGGTCTGATAGCCTCTCTAAATAACTAGTTTTAAATAAGCGAACAGCAAGACAAAATTCAGTTAAAAAAGATTGGCCACCACTGATCATGAACAGCACTCACATCTCCACTTACAGTACTTTCAGCTTATTCAGTCCTTCAATGAAGAGTTATTCAGGGCCCACGGCAAACAAAGAAATAGGATACATATCCTTGCCTTCAAACTAGTTTGCAACTATGAAGGAACCTAAATACATACAGGAAATGAACTATAATAAAAGATGAAAGTGCAAATCCTAAAACAAAGTCAAAAACTCAAATTCTAAAAAAATTCTCAAGTTCAATTTCATGTTTGGAGGAGTGGATGTCATAAAAAGTTACAGAGTATGCCCCTGGGTGGCTCAATCGTTAAGCATCTGCCTTCAGCTCAGGTCATGATCCCAGGGTCCTGGGATCAAGTCCCACATCGGGCTCCCTGCTCAGCAAGGAGTCAGCTTCTCCCTCTCCCGCTTCCCCTGCTTGTGTTCTCTCTCTCACTGTCTCTGTCAAATAAATAAATAAAATCTTTAAAAAAAAAGTTACAGTGTGAGCTGAGTGCTAGGGAATGGGCAGCCTAAGGGGCTGAGTGATGTCAGGGAAGGGTTTGAGGGTAGGGAACAGTGTGAAGAAAATCAGAGGGAGAAATCATCTAGCAGGTTTGGGGAACAACCAACTATAGCTAGTTTGGCTGGAATGTGAGGTGTGTGGAATTTATGTACCAGAGATTAGGAGATAAAATTAAAAATTTACTAATGGTAAGATCACAGAGAACCTTCAGTGTCAGGCTAAGGTAATAACTGAAACACCATTGAAAGAAGTTGAGCTGAGTATTATCTCATTAGAGCTGAGTCTTAGGACGGTGAACCTTGGAGTACCGTGTAGAATCAATTAGAGCAGGCGAAATTGAAAAAGTCAAAAGAAAAGACAGAACAACCAGGTAGCTACTACAATTATCATGGGATGCACTGTCAGAGTAAATAGCAAAGATGTGGAGCAACTGGAACCTTTGTATACTATTCATTGAAGTAGAAAGTGGAACAATCATGTTTCAAAGTTGTTCGGCAATTTCTTATAAAGTTCGCCTTATGATCCAGTAATTTCACTCCCAGATACTTACCCGAGAGAAATGAAAACATATATTCACAAGAAGACTTGGGTAAAAATATTGCCAGCTGGAGCACCCGACTGGCTTACTTGATTAAGCAGCTTACTCCTGATTTCAGCTCAGGTCATGAGATTGAGCTCCACATAAGGCTCCATGCTCAGTAGGGAGTCTGCTTGAGATTCTCTCTCTCTCCCTCTCCCTCTGCCCCTCCCCCTGTTCACATGTGCATGTGTGTGTATGCACGCGCTCACAACCTCTCTCTCTCTCTAAAAGGATAAAAGGAAGGAATGAAGGAACGAAGGAAGGAAAGAGGGAAGGAAGGAAGGAGAGAAGGAAGGAAGGAAGGAAGGAAGGAAGGAAGGAAGGAAGGAAGGAGGGAGGGAAGGAAGGAAGGAGAGAAGGAAGGAAAAATATTGCTAAGAATATATTGAAGAGCTAGAAATAACCCAAACGTCCATCAACAAAAAACTAGATAAACAAATTTCAGTATATACATAATGGAATATTAATTAACAATTTAAAAAAAATGAGCTACTGCTAGACACAATAACATGGTTGAATCTCAAAAATATAATGTTAAAGAAGCCAGATAAGAGTATGTACCATGTGATCCCATTTATTTGAAGTCCAAATTCTGGGAAAGTTAATCTGTGGAAATAGAAATCAAATAGTGGGTTTTGGGGGAAGGAAATAAAGGGAAGTGTGGAGAATGGACTAGAAAGTTGCATGAGGGAAATTTCTGAGGGATGCAGATGTCCTGCATATTATTTCTGGTGGTGATTACCCATATCACACAATTGTCAAAAACTCATCAATCTGAAAATGTGGCATCTCTGCATCTTATTGTATGTCAGTTATAACTTAGTTTAAAAAAATTCTAGGGCACTGAAAAGGTAACATTCACGCAACCTCCCTGGAAAAAACAAACTAACAAATCATAACACTCCCATACATTACCTGAGAAATCAATCAAAATAAAATGGCGGAAATAATGGTTGGAAAGGGCATAAGGGTGAGCAATAAAAGCAATAAAAACCTACAGTAAAGACAAAATAATAAGCTTAGATTTAAAAAATTAATGACTTTTGTAAGAGAGAATGAATGCTATAAAATTAATACATTAATAGTTGGCTGTATCTCAAAGGCTAAATTATGGTAAAAAATTCTGAAAAGTCAGTGGAAAAAGATACAGCAGTGGTGTGTTTAAAAAGAAGTCTGTAATTTAAAAAGGCTAAAGGGCCTGCTGCAGAAAAAGCCAGTATTATGCTCAAATGACATATTTATACATTTAAAAGAATTTATTGTAAATTCTTTAAAGAATATTTTTTCAATTAAGTTCATGGTTCATAAAATTTGCTTTGGAAATAAAACCCATTTGGCTGCATTTATTTCTCACTCTGAGAGGTAATATAGTGCTTGCTGAAGCGTGTCCTCCTATCTGTTGGGGAAGTAGAGCTTATGTAAAAAAGGCAGCATATAACTTTCTGTAATTAGCTTAGGAAACAAAATTAATTACTATTCATCATATCTTACCCAGATAAGCTCTAAGAAGTATATACTTAAGGTTACTTGTTTGGGGAGTCAGAAATTATATTTTCCTATTCAAAAGCAAGATAGAAATCTGTAAAATATGTCATTCTGGTGACTTGCTTAGGAAGCAAAAGTGAGTTAAGAGTAGTTGAAAGTCCATTTGAGAAGGAAAATATAGCCTTGCACCGTGATAATTCATGTACCCTTCTCTAGAAGGAAAGCTAAGCTGTTACCTGGAGATGTATTTTCCAGTAATAAACAGGTGCCAGAGATGCCAGAATTCTATACAGAATAGAGAGTGACACACACAGTGCAAACTCTTAAAATACACTATGATAATTTGGATATCACCAGCTCCCCACCCACTCTGGATACTTGTTAATTCTCTGGGTTTCTGTGACTCTAAGATACTAACACATGGTTCCTAGAAATAAGTGGAATGACTCTTAATGAGCAAACAGTTGACTAAATTGTAGTTAATGTCTACAAGGAAATATTAGATCTGTATTGACATTGTATTGTTTATATGTTAAATAAAAAAAGTAAGTTTCAGAATCACACGTATTATAAATATTGATTTTAGGTAAAACAAATCACAAGGGATTTGGGATAAAACAAGTCCCAATATAAGATATGAAAACAGACCAGTAAATGCCATACTAGAGTATGGAATAATATTGTTCATATTTAAAAAAAGACATCACTGATCTGTTTAAAATGTACATGACAATTACTATAAGGAAATCGCTTTGGAAATATATGTACTAAAAAAATTTCAGGAAAGATGAGTTAATGTGGGTGGATGGACAGATGGGTGGGTGGATGGATGGATGGATGGATGGATGGATGAGTGGGCAGACTGATGGATAGAGAAATCTGGAAGCATTTTTCCATTATTTTTTTAGTATGTGATGTTTCCAATGATAAGTCTGTTGCCAAAATTCCTTTTGTTCTCCTTATCTTTAGCATTCTGACATTTTTGACAGTCAGAATGTGAACGGAAAGCTTTTCTATTTAAAGAATTCTATTCCCCTTCAGCTCTGAAAAATACCCTCATTGCTTCTCAAGTCATTGAGACCTGCTTCATTTCCTCTATCTTTGGGGCACTACTACTTGCTGGCTGTTAGATCTCCTGGGTAGATCTCTGTCTTGATTTCTCTAAAACATTCCATATCCTTTTCATGTTGCTTAACATTTTGAGAAATTTTTTCATTTTCCCCCTTTTTTAATGAAAGATTCACTTTATAAGTCACTCAGAGAAAGACAATAATCATAAGTTTTCACTCATATGAGGAATATAAGAAACAGCACATAGGATCATAGGGGAAAGGGGGAAAACTGAATGGGAAGTTATCAGAGAGGGAGACAAACCATGAGAGACTCTAAATTCTGGGAAACAAACTGAGGGTTGATGGAGGGGAGGTGGGTGGGGGTATGAGGTAATTGGGTGATGGACATTAAGGAGGGCATGTGATGTGATGAGCATTGGGTGTTATATGCAACTGATGAATTATTGAACTCTAAATCTGAAACTAATGATGTACTATGTGTTGGCTAATTGAAATTAAATTTAAAAAGGATCATTTTGGTCTCTATTTAGAATACAATATCTTCTTAAATTGGTATATTTCTTTCTCTCTGTGCCCTGAATTATCTCTATCCTCTTGGGTCAGTTTGTGTGTATGTGTGTGATTGTATTATCCTAAAACAGTGAAGAGAATAGGGAGTGAGATTACAGTTACAGGAAAAGAGATGTCTACAGATTTCTGGCATATAGAAGATATATTAAGAAATGTTGATGGCAGAGGAAGAGGTAAGGAGGGAAAGCCACTTCTTAGAATATATGCTGAGGAATATACATGAAAGAAGCAGCCAATTCACCTTGCAGACACGGGTGAAAATTCCAGCATGCTGTTTATTACTCAGATGATCCTTGGTATTGTACTTCATTCAGAACTTTCACTATTATTTAATAGATCAAATATACAAGGTATGAAATACATATATATTTAAGGCATATCTGCATTTATCATTTATAACTCTAATGTACATATGGTAGATATATATCCTTTGTACATAATTATATTTAAGTTATATATGTTTTTATTGTCTTTTTTTATTTTTCTATATTGTCAAATTTTCATTAAAAATTTGTTGAATAATTTTTTAAATTTTTTTAATTTTATTGTTATGTTAGTCACATACAGTACATCATTAGTTTTTGATGTGGTGATCCTTAAGTTATATATGTTTACAATCTTGTTCTGCTTGGTTTTGAACTTACACAAATAGAATTATGCTATAAATATTATTCTAAGATTGTTTCTTTCATTCAACACTGTTTTTGAGGTTCATCCACATTGAGGCATGTGGCTGTAATTGAATCACTTTCACTGCTGAATTTTATTCCATTGCATGATATATTACAATTTATTGATTCAGTCTGCTATTATGAAGATTCACTGTTTGGCTATCATGAATCATGCTGCCATGAACATTTTTATATACATATTCGTTTACAGGAGTGCACAATTTTCTCTTGGCATGGGTTATTACATTACAGAAATGCATAGGTTCAATAGCACATTTGATAATAAACTGGTTTCTTTTTTCATCTTTTTTTATTATTATGTTAATCACCATACATTACATCATTAGTTTTTGATGAAGTGTTCCATGATTCATTCCTTGTGCATAACACCCAGTGCTCCACGCAGAATGTGCCCTCTTTAATACCCATCACCAGGCTAACCCATCCCCCCACCGCCCTCCCCTCTAGAACACTCAGATTATTTTTCAGTCCATCGTCTCTCGTGGTTCGTCTCCCCATCCGATTTACCCCCGTCATTCTTCCCCTCCTACTATTTTCTTCATTTTTTTTTCTTAACATATATTGCATTATTTGTTTCAGAAGTACAGATCTGTGATTCAACAGTCTTGCACAATTCACAGTGCTCACCATAGCAATACCCTCCCCAATGTCTATCACCCAGCCACCCCATCCCTCCCACCCCCCAACACTCCAACAACACTCAGTTTGTTTCCTGAGATTAAGAATTCCTCATATCAGTGAGGTCATATGATACATGTCTTTCTCTGATTGACTTATTTCACTCAGCATAACACCCTCCAGTTCCATCCACGTCATTGCAAATGGCAAGATCTCATTCATTTTGATGGCTGCTTAATATTCCATGGTGTATATATACCACTTCTTCGTTATCCATTCGTCTGTAAATGGACATCTTGGCTCTTTCCACAGTTTGGCTATTGTGGACATTGCTGCTATAAACATTGGGGTGCACGTACCCCTTCAGATCCCTACATTGTATCTTTGGGGTAAATACCCAGTAGTGCAAATGCTGGATCATATGGTAGCTCTATTTTCAACTTTTTGAGGAACCTCCATACTGTTTTCCAGAGTGGCTGCACCAGCTTGCATTCCCACCAACAGTGTAGAAGCGTTCCCCTTTCTCCGCATCCCCACCAACATCTGTCTTTCCTGACTTGTTAATTTTAGCCATTCTGACTGGTGTGAGGTGGTATCTCATTGAGGTTTTGATTTGGATTTCCCTGATGCCAACGATGTTGAGCACTTTTTCATGTGCCTGTTGGCCATTTGGATGTCTTCTTTGGAAAAATGACTGTTCATGTCTTCTGCCCATTTCTTGATTGGATTATTTGTTCTCTGGGTGTTGAGTTTGATAAGTTCTTTATAGATTTTGGATACTAGCCCTTTATCTGATATGTCATTTGCAAATATTTTCTCCCATTCTGTGGGTTGTCTTTTGGTTTTTTTGACTGTTTCTTTTGCTGTGCAAAAGCTTTTTATCTTGATGAAATCCCAATAGTTCATTTTGGCCCTTGCTTCCCTTGCCGTTGGCGATGTTTCTAGGAAGAAGTTGCTGCGGCTGAGGATGAAGAGGTTGCTGCCTGTGTTCTCCTTTAGGATTTTGATGGACTCCTGTCTCACATTGAGGTCTTTCAACAATTTGGAGTCTATTTTTTGTGTGGTGTAAGGAAATGGTCCAATTTCATTCTTGTGCATGTGGCTGTCCAATTTTCCCAACACCATTTGTTGAAGAGACTGTCTTTTTGCCATTGGACATTCTTTCCTGCTTTGTCAAAGATGAGTTGACCACAGACTTGAGGGTCCAGTTCTGGGCTCTCTATTCTGTTCCATTGATCTATGTGTCTGTTTTTGTGCCAGTGCCACACTGTCTTGATGATGACAGATTTGTAATAGAGCTGGAAGTCCGGAATTGTGATGCCGCCAGCTTTGCTCTTCTTTTTCAATATTCCTCTGTTTATTCGGGGTCTTTTCTGGTTCCATACAAATTTTAGGATTACTTGTTCCATTTCTTTGAAAAAAGTGGATGGTATTTTGATGGGGAATGCACTGAATGTGTAGATTGCTCTAGGTAGCATTGACATCTTCACAATGTTTGTTCTTCCAATCCATGAGTATGGAACGTTTTACCATTTCTTTGTGTCTTCTTCAATTTCTTTCATGAGTATTTTATAGTTTTCTGAGTACAGATCCTTTGCCTCTTTGGTTAAATTTATTCCTACGTATCTTATGGTTTGCGGTGCATTGTAAATGCGATCGACTCCTTGATTTGTCTCTCTTCTGTCTTGTTGTTGGTGTATAGGAATGCCACTGATTTCTGTGCATTGATTTTATATCCTGCCAATTTACTGAATTCCTGTATGAGTTCTAGCAGTTTTGGGGTGGAGTCTTTTGGGTTTTCCACATACAGTATCATATCATCTGCAAAGACTGAGAGTTTGACTTCCTTTTTGCCAATTTGGATGCCTTTGATTTCTTTTTGTTGTCTGATTGCTGTGGCTAGGACTTCTACTACTATGTTGAATAGCAGTGGTGAGAGTGGACATCCCTGCCACGTTCCTGACCTTAGGGGAAAAGCTCTCAGCTATTCCCCATTGAGAATGACATTCGCTGTGGGTTTTTCATAGATGGCTTTTATGATATTGAGGTATGTACCCTCTATCCCTATACTCTGAAGAGTTTTGATCAAGAAAGATGCTGTACTTTGTCAAATGCTTTTTCTGCATCTATTGGGAGGATCATATGATTCTTGTTCTTTCTTTTGTTAACATATTGTATCACATTGATTGATTTGAGGATGTTGAACCAACCTTGCAGCCCAGGGATAAATCCCACTTGGTCATGGTGAATAATCCTTTTAATGTACTGTTGGATCATATTGGCTAGTATTTTGGTGAGAATTTTTGCCTCCATATTCAACAAGGATATTGGTCTGTTATGCTCCTTTTTGATGGGGTCTTTGTCTGGTTTGGAGATCAAGGTAATGCTGGCCTCAAAAAATGAGTTTGGAAGTTTTCCTTCCATTTCTATTTTTTGGAATAGTTTCAGGAGAATAGGTATTAATTTTTCTTGAAATGTTTGGAGAATTCCCCTGGGAAGCCATCTGGCCCTGGGCTTTTGTTTGTAGGGAGATTTTTGATGACTGCTTCAATTTCCTTAGTGGTTATAGGTCTGTTCAGGTTTTCTATTTCTTCCTGGTTCAATTTTGGTAGTTGATACGTCTCTAGGAATGCACCCATTTCTTCCTGGTTATCTAATTTGCTGGCATAGAGTTGCTCATAATATGTTCTTATAATTGTTTGTATTTCTTTGGCGTTGGTTGTGATCTCTCCTCTTTCATTCATGATTTTGTTGATTTGGGTCATTTCTCTTTTCTTTTTGGTAAGTCTGGCCAGGGGTATATCAATCTTGTTAATTCTTTCAAAGAACCACCTCCTAGTTTTGTTGATCTGTTCTACCGTTCTTTTGGTTTCTATTTCATTGATTTCTGCTCTGATCTTTATTATTTCTCTTCTCCTGCTGGGTTTAGGCTTTATTTGCTGTTTTTTCTCTAGCTCCTTTAGGTGTAGGGTTAGTTTGTGTATTTGAGACCTTTCTTGTTTCTTGAGAAAGGCTTGTATTGCTATATACTTTCCTCTTAGGACTGCCTTTGATGCATCCCAAAGATTTTGAACCATTGTGTTTTCATTTTCATTGGTTTCCATGAATTTTTTAAATTCTTCTTTAATTTCCTGGTTGACCCATTCATTCTTTAGTAGGATGCTCTTTAGCGTCCATGTTTTTGAGTTCTTTCCGACATTCCTCTTGTGATTGAGTTCTAGTTTCAAAGCATTGTTGTCTGAAAATATGCAGGTAATAATCCCAATGATTTGGTACCAGTTGAGACCTGATTTGTGACCTAGGATGTGATCAATTCTGGAGAATGTTCCATGGGCACTAGAGAAGAATGTGTATTCCGTTGCTTTGGGATGGAATGTTCTGAATATATCTGTGAAGCCCATTTGGTCCAGTGTGTCATTTAAAGTCTTTATATCCTTGTTGATCTTTTGCTTAGATGATCTGTCCAATTCAGTGAGGGGGGGTGTTAATGTCCCTCACTATTATTGTATTGTTGTCAATGTGTTTCTTTGCTTTTGTTATTAATTGGCTTACATAATTGGCTGCTCCCATGTTCGGGGCATAGATATTTACAATTGTTAGATCTTCTTGTTGGATAGACCCTTTAAGTACGATATAGTGTCCTTCCTCATCTCTTATTACAGTCTTTGTTTTAAAATCTAATTTGCCTGATATAAGGATTGCCACCCCAGCTTTCTTTTGGTGTCCATTAGCATGGTAAATGGTTTTCCACCCCCTCACTTTCAATGTGGTGGTGTCTTTGGGTCTAAAATGAGTCTCTTGCAGACAGCATATTGATGGGTCTTGTTCTTTTAATCGAATCTGATAGCCTGTGTCTTTTGATTGGCGCATTTAGCCCATTTACATTCAGGGTAATTATTGAAAGATATGAATTTAGTGCCATTGTATTGCCTGTAAGGTGACTGTTACTGTATATTGTCTGTGTTCCTTTCTGATCTATGCTGCTTTTAGGCTCTCTCTTTGCTTAGTGGACCCCTTTCAATATTTCTTGGAGGCCTGGTTTCGTGTTTGCAAATTCCTTTAGTTTTTGTTTGTCCTGGAAGCTTTTTATCTCTCCTTCTATTTTCAATGACAGCCTAGCTGGATATAGTATTCTTGGCTGCATGTTTTTCTCGTTTAGTGCTCTGAAGATATCATTCCAGTCCTTTCTGGCCTGCCAGATCTCTCTGGATAGGTCTGTTGCCAATCTAATGTTTCTACCATTGTAGGTTACATATCTCTTCTCCCGAGCTGCTTTCAGGATTTTCTCTTTGTCTCTGAGACTTGTAAGTTTTACTATTAGATGTCGGGGTGTTGACCTATTATTATTGATTTTGAGAGGGGTTCTCTGTGCCTTCTGGATTTTGATGCCTGTTTCCTTCCCCACATTAGGGAAGTTCTCTGCTATAATTTGCCCCAATATACCTTCTGCCCCTCTCTCTCTTTCTTCTTCTTCTGGGATCCCAATTATTCTAATGTTTTTTCATCTTATCATACCGCTTATCTCTCGAATTCTGCCCTCGTGATCCTGTAGTTGTTTCTCTCTCTTTTTCCCAGCCTCTTTATTTTCCATCATCTGGTCTTCTATATCACTAATTCTCTCTTCTGCCTCATTTATCCTAGCAGTTAGTGTCCCCAGTTTTTGATTGCACCTCATTAATAGCCTTTTTGATTTCAACTTGGTTAGATTTTAGTTCTTTTATTTCTCCAGAAAGGGTGTCTCTAATAACTTCCATGCTTTTCTCAAGCCCAGGTAGTATCTTTAAAGTCATGATTCTGAACTCTAGGTCGAACATCGTACTAATGTCCGTATGGAGTAAGTCCCTGGCAGATGGTACTACCTCTTGTTCTTTTTGCTGAGGTGATTTTTTTCATCTTGTCATTTTGTCCAGAGGAGAATAGTGAATGAGAGTACAAACTGTTAACAGGTTAACAACATCCCCAGCAAATATACTCTATACAAATCAGAAAACACCTGAAACCAGGGGAAAAGAAAGGGAAAGAAAGAAAAAAGAAAGAGAAAAAAAAAGAGAGAAAAAGAAAAAGATAAAAACAAACAAAAACAGAACAAAACAAATAAAAACAGAATATGTTCAAATATGATCAGACTAGTGTGTAGATCAGTGCCACACACTAGATTTTGGGTGTATTTTTGGTCTTTTAGAAGAAAGTACCTCCTAATATTTTAAAGGAAGAAAGACTTATATATGTACAAAATAAGGGTTGATACAATGAAGAGATGGAAGATGACTGTAAAGATGAAAATTATAAAAGATTTTATAAAAAGAATTGATAAGATAAGAAGTTGTTTGAAAAAAGAAAGAAGAAGATCAAAAATCAAAGAAGAAAAGAAAAAACAAAAAGGGAGAGAATGTGATCAGGCAGGAGACTAGAACAAAGCCATACACTAGTGATTTAGGGTATATTTTGATCTGTTAGAAGAAACTGTATCTCAAAATTTTAAAGAGAGAACAACTTATATATATATGCCAAAAATAAGGGTAACTACTATGAAGGGATAAAATATGACTCTAAAAAATGAAAAATAAAAAAATGTTTTTTTTTAAAAAGGGATTGATAAGATGTTGGTTGAAGAAGGAAAAAGAATTCAAAAAAAGAAAAAAACAGTTAAAAAAAATCAACTTTGAAAAACTAATGAATCATGGTAAAAAAGCCATGAATTCTATGTGCAGTATTCCCCTAACGGTGGAGTTCTCCCGTTCTCCTTGATCGGTAAACTTGGTCTTGACTTGCTGGCTGTTTGTGCTGATCTTCTGGGGGAGCCGCCTGTTGCCGTGGTTCCCAAATGTCTTTGCTGGAGGCGGAATTGCCCCGCCCTTGTGAGTCCGGGCTGAGCAAGCTGCTCCGCTTTGCTCCCCAGTGCTTTTGTTCCCTCCAAGCTCTCGGTACAGCTTTGGAGGACCAGAGTGAAAATGGTGGCCTCACAATCTCCGCCCAGAGGAGCTGAGAACTCGGGGCCCCGTTCCTCAGTGCGCCCCCAGAGAAAGCAGTCACTCCCATCTCCCCGGTCTCCGGCCACACTCCATGCTCCCCTGGCCTGTGACCGAGCATTTCTATCTCTGGCACCCGACCCCGCGTGGAGTCTCCAAACCCAGCAGATCCCTGTGGTGCACTCCCGCGCCGCTCCTCCCGGGGAAGGAAGGGGAGTCTCCCTGACTCTGCCGCTTGTTGGGTCCCTGCTGGAGGAGCAGTGGCCCGACTGGGCCCTGGGTCACAGTTTATGGCAACCCCAAGCTGAGAGCCCATGCCTCGGCTCCGTCTCTGCAGCCGGCTTCCCTGCTCTGATACCTGGGAGCTCTGCCGCACTCAGGCACCCCCAGTCTTTCTGTGACCCTGAGGGTCCTGAGACCACACTGTCCCGCGAGGGTCCCACCCCCCCGCTTAGCCACTGGAGCGATGTCCCTCAGCGGAGCCGACTTCTGAAAGTTCTGATTTTGTGCTCCGCGGTTCTATCATTTGCCAGAAGTGGCCGACGGAGGCCCCTCCCCCGCCGTCTCTCCTCCCGAATATCGCCTCAGATTCACTTCTCCGCACGTCCTACCTTCCAGTAAGTGGTAGCTTTTCTGTTCAGAGAGTTGTTGCTATTCTTCTCTTCAATCTCCTGTTGAGTTCGTAGGTGTTCAGAATGGTTTGATCCCTATTCAGCTGAATTCCTGAGACCAGACAAAACCCAAGTCTCCTATTCCTCCGCCATCTTGCTCCGCTTGTCTACTAAACTTGTTTCTAAAGTTGTACCATTACACCCAAACAAACAGTGGATGAAAGTCCTGGTTCTTCTACATCTTAGTTATCATTTGGTATCTTCAAATATTCTAAATCTTATTGAGCTGGTTGTGTGCAACTATGTTTCATTTGGGTTTTAATTTGTATTTCTAGTATTGCAAATGAATGTGAGCCTCACTGTCTTGTGTATTGTGATTTTTTGTCTGTGAGCGACTCATTTTTTATCTATTTTTTTGTGGGAGTTTTTTTGAGTTTGAATTTGAGGTTTTACAGAAAGGATATGCATTTTCATCACCAGGCACCTAAGAGTATTATTAGAATGAGGTCACTTCAATTAAATGATCTGATTGAAATTTTCCAGACCACAAAGGTAGTATGAATATGGACTAAAATCCATGCGAGAGCTGGCTTACATATTTTTAGAGGAGATTTCTTTTTTATCTAGTACCAAGTTCAAAAAACACAAGTTTTATCTATGCCCCCTTCTTCAGGGTGAGATTTCTTTTTAGTTCACCTTGCCACCAAGGGCGTAGCCCTTAAGAATCCCAGTCTTATGAGGAGATGTCCTAATAGACTTCTACTTTGGGTGGACCCTAAGATTTGCCTCTGTGCCCTATATTCCATAAAGCCAAATCAGAAACTCAATTCCCCAAGTTTCTTAGCAACTCTTGGAGAAGTTCCAGCTTTGACATTTAATCTAACTTACAGGGTTCCTTCTTTCACTTCAGTTTGAAAACTGCAGATGCCCTTTTTTTAAAATATCAGCTCAATAAGGCTCTTAAATTAAGAAAAAAAAATCCATCCAACACTTTCATTATTTCAATCAGGAGTGTCAATCAGCATATAATCTGGTATATTACATAACCCTGCTTCTTTATTCTTTACCAAATAGACTAGTGTTGCCCAACGGAACATTCTGTGATAAAGGAAATGTTCCATGTCTTCACTGGCCAATATAGAAGCCACTAGCCACATGTGGCTGTTGAGTATGTGAAATGTAATTCTGGTGGTTAAAGAAGTGAATTTTAATTTTTTTAGAAGATTTTATTTATTTGACAGTGAGATAGAGAGAGCACAAATAGGCAAAGCAGCAGGCAGCTGAATGGGGAGCTTCACACGGGACTCGATCCCAGGACCCTGGGATCATGACCCGAGCCGAAGGCAGATGCTTAACGACTGAGCCACCCAGGTGCCCGTGAATTTCAATTTTCACTTAATTTTAATTGTTTTATTTTTCTTTGAAGATTTTATTTATTTGACAGAGAGACAGCAACAGAGGGAACACAAGCAGGGGCAGAGGGAGAGGGAGAAGCAGGTTCTCCACTGAGCAGGGAGCCCAATGTGGGGCTCCATCCCAGGACCCTGGGATCATGACCTGAGCCGAAGGCAGATGCTTAATGCCTGAGCCACCCAGGTGCCCCATTTGTTTTCAATATAAATTTAAATAGCCATCTGTAGCTAGTGGCTACCATCAAACAGCAGAGGAACAGACCTTTATTCACCCATACATAACTGCTCTTATAAGGTATAACTACTAGAATTATATATAAACCAGGAGATGGGATTATTTGCTACATGACTAAGAATGCATAGCCAAAGGAAAAGCAGTAAAAAATCAAGTTTAAAAGAGAGCTGGTCTTCAAACTATGAGGTTCTATAAGAACTAAGACATGGAGTTGTAGGGTTACTTCATTATCTGCAAACTATTTCCCCAACACTATTACATATAACTCAGCAATGAAAATACTGGATAGAAGTGATCTACATGCAGGAGCACCAGCAAGTTAAACCAACAAAACCACAGCTGTGGTAAAACTGTAGCTATTTCTCTACCAGAGGTAGGTTTAAAGGCCTACTGATTTAACAGTCAAATATCATATCTATAGCTTCATCCAGACTTTTATCATGGTGTATTGGCAGCTAAAAATGTTATTACTGGGGACCCTGTCATATTAATTACACTGGAGCTGGTACTAACATCAGGCACAGCAATGTTAAACACATCAATGCCCGAAGTGACCCTGGTATGCCCCAAGGTCTTTTCTGGCACAGCAAATGTCTTCAGTTTCTTCTCCCCATTGGCCATAAAGGAATTTTGGCAGCACTATGTATACAATCTAAGCAGGCTTTGCAGTTTGATAACAAGGGCAGAATTGGCCTTGGTATGTTAAGAACACTTGGATTTTGAGCAGCATGCCCACATTTACACCCTTTCTTTTTTTTTTTTTATACTGCTGGAAAATTTCCAATTTCTCCATTTATCATCTCTCATGAGATCTGACATATGTTGAAGTTATGTTTTGTTTTGGCACACAGTTTGTTCAATGATGGTTACTCACCTGGTACAAGACATGGAGAAGAAACCTTTGGACACAGAGCAGATGACACCACTTTCTGTTTTGTAATGCTTCCTGATGTCATTTTCTGTGAATGTGGTCAGGTAGAGTTGCTTTTGTTGTTGTTGTGCTTTTTTTTTTTTTTTCCCTGTCTTGTTTAGCAGGGTGGGATGAGCTAAAGTCACAGGAAGAAAAATGTGATGTATATGCTCAGTATGTACCGTTTTGGTTTTGTTTTGCAAGAAGACTTGAACTATTTTTGATAAGACGAGTAAATGGTAGGAAATGATTCTTTAAATTAAAAAAAAAAAGAGTCAGTCTTCCTCCTAAAAGTATTAAGCTTCCACCCTCCTTTTTTTTTTTTCTTTTTTGGGAAATAATACTGGATATGTGACATCTACCTGGCTACATCACAAAAAGAGTATTTAACATATTTTGTGGATTGCACAAGTCAAAAACATAAACAGCATAGGAAATGGCATGAGGCACTCCCCAAAAGATTTCATTAGGCTAAATCTTATCTCAGCTGCAATTGCTCTGACTCAGACTAGCTTCTTGAATTAATATCAAAGCCAGTACATTCTCACAGCTGGGCTCCCACCATGCAGCCTCTTGTTTTTGTTATTTATGGCACTAGACCTCTCCTTGGAACTTCAGGGAATCAGCCATTTGGCTCTAGACCCATTCATAGAGAGATTTCTCCCAATGTTATTGCTACCAGACACATGATATTTATTTCCTTTTAAGAAATGGAGGAGTATTTAAATCATGCCTCTTTGCAGAGTTATATTCTGCACAGAAGAAGCACAGTCCTGTGAAAAGAGTACTGGATTTAGGGTCAGGAGAAATGGGTTCTTACCCTAGCTCTGCCATTAGCCACATGTGCTCTTCCTGCACAAGCCACACAACTTTTCTGGGTCTTGGTTGCCTCAGCTGTAAAAGGTAAGGGTTCTACTACATCAACATTAAGATCCCATATGGCAGGGGCGCCTGGGTGGCTCAGTTGTTAAGTGTCTGCCTTCGGCTCAGGTCCTGGGATCGAGCCCTGCATCGGGCTCCCTGCTCAGCAGGAAGCCTGCTTCTCCCTCTCCCACTCCCACTGCTTGTGTTCCCTCTCTCGTTGTCTCTCTCTCTGTCAAATAAATAAATGAAATCTTAAAAAAAAAATCCCATATGGTAGTCTAATTGGAAAGGCTGAGTTATCCAGAAGTGACCCATGTAAACAAGTATAAGATAGATTGGGGGTTCTATTTCCATGCTGCTGGATCCTCAGAATAGGTCAACCCCAATGGAAAGAAAGCCAACCTTTTTTGCACTTTTTCCTCAATGACCTGTTTTCTAATTTAGGAAAGATTAAATACTCATAGTTCATGAGAGTGTTTCTGGGTCATTTTGTAGGGTCTGTGTCCTCTTTGTAAGGACACTATTTTATATCCCATTATCATGCATTTCACATCATAAATGGAAACCTCTTACATTTATAGGGTATCTGAAAAGGTGGAAACCATATGATAACCTTATTTTAAGCAAGTATGTCAGTTTTATTATCAAATAATGGGCATTAAATTTAAAACAATGGGTTTAGGGGTGCCTGGGTGGCTCAGTTGGTTAAACGTCTGCCTTTGGCTCAGGTCATGATTCCAGAGTCCCGGGATCAGATTGAGCCCCGCATCAGGCTCCCTGCAGTGGGAGTCTGCTTCTCTCTCTCCCTCTGCTCTTCCCCCCACTCATGCTCTTCCTCGCTCTTTCTCTCTCTCTCAAATAAATAAATAAAATCTTTACAAAATAAAATAAAACAAAGAGTTTGTTAGTCGGCAAAAAGTACAGTAAATATGCCAGAGATTCTGGAAACAGGAGAAATGGTGTATTTGTTGTTGTACATTGTACAGATAGGAAAATTGAGTCTCAGAATTGCTAAGAGCTCAGAGTTTGTAAGGAGCAGATCAGGTCCAAAATTCAAGCCCATATTGGTCTGCCTCCAAAGGTACGCAGCTTGTTCTCCATTAGGTATAAGCATATCAAATCAGAACCATTTCCCTAACATATTTATATAACTTTTCTCATTGAAAGCTTACAAATAACAATCCACGATCCCAACAACTCACTCAGAAGGAGACTGGATAAAGTGGTCTAGACGCTTTTGATGTATGATGGAAGAGTCTAACTGAGTCTTGGTCACTTTAAGACAAAAGGTTTTCATTGTTTTTTCAGAACTTTTTTTTTAATTATGTTCAGTTAGCCAACATATAGTACATCATTAGTTTTTGATGTAGTGTTCAGAATTTTTCTTTAAGAATTTTCTGAAAATATCTGTATACTTTTCAAACAAAAACTTTTTATCCCATTCTGTGTATAATGAACATTTCTTCATTTTATGACATTAAGTAAATGTGCACATCAATGTCCTCTGCTTAAAGTAGAAAACTAATTTCAGGGTGTCGTCACTTCTACCTTGTTTATACAACATATGGCACAGTACCCTGAACAGCTACACTGAGCTACACGTAGAGTCTTCAAACTTTTGGACTGGATGAAAGCTTATAATAGGCTACTCTAGTCTCCTCACTTCACACTTGAATTGATTGAGGTTCATTCATTCAGTACACCTTTTCCAGCACCTATTGTATGTCTTTCATAAGATTCAGAACAATGGGTGAGAAAAGGATGAATCAGCTCAGACAAGTCCAGCGATTGCCCAAGGACACTCACAGCTCCATGCCACATCTAGGACAACTGGAGCAATGGTGATCAGAACACTTAAGACTGAAGTAAGTCAGCACACATCTGTCATTATTTATAAAGGTGCTAAAGGTAGGAGGCAGGATGAATGCAAACTCAGTGAGCATCAAGGGAAGGAAATCTGGGGAAAGTTTTTAAATATTTATATCTGAGGACTTCAAAGAAATGCTTTAAAGCAATGCCACTTAAGTTGAGGGATATGACCTGATGGAACAATTTAGCATTTGACAGAGTATTTTTCAGAAAAAAACAGGCTTTGAGGTGTATGGTTCCAAAAGATACAATGTGGGGGCACATTAAACTCTCTAGCCTTCAGACATCAAAAAGTAACTTCTGGGTGGAGACAATTGCTCCACAGACTCACATCTTTCTATCTCCACTCTAGTCTGCAAGTGAAAGCTAACAGATTTGGAATTACAAGTGAAATCTGGCCTCCTTGGGAAAACTAAGAGGTTAAGTGGAAAAAAATAAAAACAAAATCGCTTCTATATCACCTCCCTGACAAGGCAGCAAGCCCACAATTAGAACAGAGAGTACTAATGGTTATAATGAAAACCTCCCACTCTTGTTCTAGAAATGATGAAGAGAGGAACTCCAGTTCACTGGGAATTCCTAGGATCACTGATTCTTCTAGGGGACCCTTGGCCTCTAGGCAGATCCAATTTACCCTTCAAGAAGAATGAGATCATAAGGAAACTAAACTGCCATGTTTATCCCTCCAAAGCCTACTCACTATTAACTCTAGGGGAATAGGGGTTTTTCACCTGGGCAATTTCTCCTCTGGATTATTGAGGGTTTCAAGAAGGTTGCCTTTGGAACTGGAATGTTTCTAGTGACTGAGAAACCAGTCTGTGTAGAAGGGGTCCCGTCTGAGTCCAAACTATATATGTTCTAAGGACTCCAGTATGTCTGGACATATTTGAAGGGCTTTTAAGATGCGACCAACAGGACAGTTTTTAATGGACATCTCCCAAGGTCCAAACCACAATGTTGGTTCAAGAATAATGGTACAGGATCATAGAACAGTGGCAGTGTGGTGGAGGCACTTCAGTGTAGCCCCAGAGTATACTGGAGACCCAAGGGTAGATAGAGACTCTCGTAAAAGTGCAAGCGGAAAAGTAAAGTCACTTCAAGTATATTTTCCACAAGACTAAGAGAACAATTAGCCAACAGCACCAGGTCCAGCAAGACCAGGAATTGGCACCCTCAGTGCAAATGTTGGCACCCTTGTATCATGGATCTGCTACCTCTGTGAGAACATCGACAAACACTGGAGTAGTTGCAATACCCCAGGACAGAATGGGGAGTGATTAGCACAAAAAAATCAAAGCATTGAGAGGAGATGGGGAGTCTGAGTCCTCACACATCTCCTTCCTCAAGACAAGAGGATTTATCTGTGGAACACATTTGAGAAAGACTCAGGAGGAATTTGAAAGAAGTTGTCATTCTTGCAGAGACATGGGAAATGGAGCCAGAAAAGTACTGTTTAATGACGATTGTCACAAGCATTATTTATTCCTACGCTGCTGTAGCATCAAAAATACAAGTTAAGAAAGAAAAAAAAATCGGTGCTTTTTTTCTTTAATGAAATGTGTAACTGTGGAATTCTCGAACTTGATAAATTATGAAATGTTATTTCTAGTCTTTTCTTCTTCTTGTGGCTCCTCTTGTACCTTCTCCGAGTATTGCCACGTGAATTTCCTCACAAAAAAGAACCAGGCTGGATGAGAACAATAATTTCTTGGAGTAGTGCAATGTCATGGATACTGAAAAGAAGGTACCACATTTCTGCTGCATTGATGCATCACTAAAGAAGCCACATAATTTATTCTGTTACTGTCAAAACCTATCTGCTACCCTTAAGCATTTTACTTAAAAATTATCTCTATGATTATTGCCTTTACTACAACCTTGATTAGCTTTTATGTGATGATAAATGCATTTATGTTTGGGTTAATATATGCCACATATATATTTCCATTCATTTTCTTCCCTTGGTGAGTGTGTTTATGCACTCAGTTTCCAACACAAACTACACCACTAGCACCCATACATATGGATAAGAAACAGAAGAGGTTAGGTGTGGAATGCCATATCTTCTTGTTCTAATTCAGGACAGCAATGGAATAACCAAACTAGGGAGGTTCTGGGCTTTAGGCAGATAAAATTCATAACTGATAAGTGTTCAGAACTATCATCCCTTTCCCCATACACTACTGAATAGGGGAGATTGCTTCTCATACTCCCAGATAAACCTGTGCATAACTTCATTCACAAAGTAAGACCTTGGGCAATGAGCTTAACCTCTTTGAATGCAATTTTATGATTCATAAAATAAAAAATAAAATATCTGCCTGTCTGTCCCTCATAAGACTTTCTATCACATAAAATAGAAAATTACGATATAGATATATTTTTGTTTTATTTCAATTACCTTCATTTTTCTTTCTTTCTTTTTTTTTTTTAGAGAGAGTGCGCGCGCGCACGCGCATGTGTGTGAGGAGGGGCAGGGAACAAAGAATCTCAAGCAGGCTCCATGCTCAGCACAGAGCCTGATGCAGGGCTTGATCTCACAACCCTGAGATCATGACTTGAGCCAAAATCAAGAGTCAGATTGATAACTGACTGAGCCAACCAGGCAACCCGCAATTAGCTTCATTTTTAAAAAAAGAAATTATCACTTAAAATGAAATGGTTGCTGGAAACGTGAGTAACATCCGTAAGATGGCAGAATAAGAAATCCCAGTCTTTGATCCCCCACAGAAACAGATATAACAATGATATATAAACCAAAGTACTTTTATGAGAGGTCTAGATGACATTAAAATGTTATAGTACTCAAGATGAGCACACCTTGTAGAATGGTTACCTTAAAAAAAAAAAAGATAACCAGTACTGACAAGGATATGAAGAAATTGGAATCTTTGAACACTGTTGGCAGGAATATAAAGTGATAAAACTGTGATGGAACTGTATGTGGCCTCCTCAGAAATTAAAAATAGAATTACTGTATGATCCAATAATCTCACTTCAGGGTATTTATCCAAAAGGGCATCAGAATCTCAAAGAAGTTTATGCATCTCTATGTTCATTGGGGCATTATTCACAATAGCCAAGATGTGGAAAAACTAAACATCTATTGATGGATGAATGGATACAGGAAATGTGATATTGAGCCATAAAAAAGAAGGAAATCTTGCCATAGGCAACAATACGGGTAAACCTTGAGAACACTATGCCAAGGAAAATAAGCCAATCAAAGAAGAACAAATACCATGTGATTCCACTTATATGAGAAATCTAGCAGAGTCAAACTCAAAGAAAGTATAATGATGGTTGCCAGGGGCTGGGAGGGGAAGTGGAAAGTGGGGAGTTACTATTCAATGGGTATATAGTTTCAGTGAAGCAAGATGAGTAAGTTCTAGATATCCACAGTACAACGTCGTGCTTAAAATTAACAATACAATAGTGTACACTTAAAAATTTATTAAGAGAGGGGTGCCTAGGTGGCTCAGTTGGTTAAGTGTCTGCCTTCGGCTCAGGTCATGATCCCTCCTGGGATGAAGTCCTGCATTGGGCTCCTTGGTCAGCAGGGAGTCTGCTTCTCCCTCTGCCTGCTGCTCTCCCTGCTTGTGCATGTGCACTCTCTCTCTCACAAATAAATAAATAAAATCTTTTTTAAAAATTTATTAAAAGAGTAGATCTCATGTTATCTATTCTTACCACAGTAAAAAATGTATTAAGCATGGGTCCTTTTAGGACAACTCCCTCTTAAAACCTAAAATATTGGAATGCCAAATTCCAAAGTGATTTTTAAATAAACTTTGAAAACTAAGCTTTACCATGAGTTAAGGACAACCTGTGTGGGATATTTGGGGCAACAGAAGAAGGAAGCTTAGGTCAGATGTTCCCTGAGATCTGAGGCAGTAACTCTTCTTTTTCTATAATTTGGGCTCTTCATAACTCAGTGTTATGTACAACATAAGTCCATGTCCTATGGTTTGGAGGATGAAGAGGCAGAAATCATGTCAGAGTTTTCTCACCTGAATAATAAACACTGAAAAAGAAATGCAGGTTAAGAAAAAATCAACCAAGTTTGAGCCCATAGGTAACAATTGTTCTGGTGCATCACCAATGCTCCACCAGCCCTCTTGGCTGACTACATGAGATCGTGGTCAGACAATCTTTTGGCAAGAGGAACATGTGAATCTTAGGACCATTGCTTGCCATAGATCCTGGGGGCCAAAATGCTCTCTCTGTTCTCTTAATGGTTCCTATACTGTACTTGCTGGAGGACTAAAAGCTCTTACAGCATCTTTCACCACTAAGCAGATGGTTTCTGTGGACAAGGCTGATGGGAGCCCTTCCCCTTCAAAAAAACAAAAAAGCAAGTTTGGACAAAGTGAACAGGGTTGAGAATTGGGGAATGCCAGAGGTCACATCTGGATACTGGTCCAAGTTTCTGCCCCACCCCATTCTAAGTAAACGAAGGAGTGCCAGCATTTTACCAACTGACGGTGAGGCTCAGATATCTGTGGATGTTGGAAATCAAGAGATGCTTCTCACTCTCACTTTATCCCATGACATTGTTCTTGGATAGCATTTAGGAAAATGTCATATTTAGTGAAAAAATTAAGGATGATATAAATTCTCATTTTAAAAAAATGAAACATTAAAAATAGTTCTCATTAGCACAAAAATGAGCATTCTATAAACTGAATATTCATAATTGGTTTTTCCCTTATTTTAGAAGTGTTTGTATTCATGGAACTGAACAAGAGGAATCATATGTAGACTCTAAATGCCATTTGGTATTAGATGAAATAGCCTCATTAGTAATAATTCTATACCTAACAGTTTGTTATGTCAGAAAACTTACTGATCAGTATTCAAATATAAGTGCTTTGGGAAAATCATTGGCTTAAAAAATATCTTTTTTATTAAGTTCCTTTTCAGAAATTATGCAATAACATCTACTCAAATTCACAGATGTAAAGATACATTATGAAAAAGCTAATATTTGCCCAGGTAACCAGAATAATTTCACATAATCTGAATGCCCCACAAGTGTGTATGATGTTTTATAATACTTTTACAAAACAAATTTGTATTATTCACATTGGTCTCTAATCTTTTCTTCTCACTTAGCAACCATTCATGAGTGTGCCTCTGAGTCAGTCTTAGAAATCTCAATCATTCCTTACTGTAGTTGCAAACCTTTCATTTATGGCTGTACCACAATTTGTCCAATCATTGCATAGCTAATGAACGTTCAGGTTGTTCCCAGATTGGTTTGCTTGCTTGCTTGCTTGCTTGTTTTTCTACTACAAACAATGCTGTGACAAAATGATACATTTGATACACATATCTTTGAGTCCTAGTACTTTTATTTACATGGGGTAGATTTCTACAAGCAAACTTGTTGGTCAAGGGCACATACATTTTTATTTTACCAGTTAATACTTGCTTGTTTCCCAGAGGTTGTAGCAGTTTTATACCCACCATCAATCTATGAGAGTACTCATTTCCTTGAGGCATTGCCAACCTTGGAGTTTGCTGTACTTTAACATTTTTGTCATTCTCATAGCTGTTGGGTGACTTTTAGATGAAAAAAAAATAGGTTTGTGGTTTCTTTTTGTACTCTAAAAGTCCTGACTGTACTGTTATAAAATGTTCATTTTAAATAGAAAAGCTTACATGTTCTTATTTTGCCCACTGGATTTTTATTACAGTAACAATTTTACAACATAACAGATATAGAAAAGCAACCAACATCACTCCAAAACTATTTTTCCATTTTAATCCGTGTACATTTGAGTTTTATGGAGACAAGTTTCTGTATACTGCAATTTTACACTTTCAATTTTTACTATACATTACAAGATTAATATTTTCCTTGTTATTACAGAATCTTCCCTTTTAACAGCTGCTTGCTGTTCCATGGTTTGTAATCTATACACTAATTAATGCTTCATCTGTTACTGAGTGTGTGACATCCACAAAGCTATTTCTGGTCTAATAATTACAGATAACTGAAGTGAAAATATACATAAATATAAAATAATCCCTGTTAAGCAGATTTTCCTTGGATAACATTCCAAGAGAATAGAACAAACATGCTAACAGATCTTGAGACATAGAACCAAATTATTTTCCAAAAGTATGGTACCTATTTATCCAGGCACATTACCCTTATGCATGACACTTAAAGATTTCAAAATAAAGGCCCAGCAATCTTTCTTTTCAATGAGCTTTTTGACATTTTAAAAGTACTCTATGCTTTTAAGATATAATGGTTATCCTTGGGAAAGGTAACAACTGGAAGGGGGAGCAAGTGAGGTTCTGGGCCCTGGTTATGTTCTGTTTCTTGAGGTGGGAACTAAGGAGTCAGATGTGTTTAGTTTGTGAAAAACAGAAATGCAGTACACTTAAGATCTGAACACTTTCTCTATGTGTGTTATAGTAAATGTTCAAGAAATGTGTTGCGGCAATTTCATGGGAATATCTGTTGTGCTGCAGAAAAATATATGAACAATCTGGAACATTTTGCCAAGTATCACTTTGGACTGAAATTGGGTATCTAAATATGCTCACATATTTTGCTATAAACCATCAATGATGTTCCAAAGCACCAAGTCTATGGGTGTTAGAAAATCACTCCAAGTCCCAGATGATCATACATTCTTTGTTTTCTAAACTTCGGCAGCAGTCTGACAATGGCACTGTTGGGAAAACTAGGTCAACCTGGAGCTTACTGTTGCTCAAAATAAAATTTGAGGATGTCAGCTGGTGACAGGGCCCTGGGAAGTAGTGATTGATCCGAGACACACAGTTAACTAGTGGCAGAACTGAACCCAGGCCTCCGCTTTACCCATAGTGGAGCTTTTCCCAATGTAGCAGGCTGCCTTCTCTCCAGCCTGAGACAAGTATCAGACAAAATGGTTCTTGATTAAAGTCTTTCTCTGGTTTTCCATAGGACCTGCTGTAAGTTCTCTGATTCTGTATTTCGTCCTTCCCCCAACTCGGCTTTTTTAGAACTTTTTTTTTACATATTCTTTTTTTTAATTTTATTTTATTATGTCATGTTAATCAACATACAATACATCATTAGTTTTTGATGTAGTGTTCCACGATTCATTGTTTTCATATAACACCCAGTGCTCCATGCAGTATGTGCCCTCCTTAATACCCATCACCAGGCTTATCCTGGGAAAACTATGCACTTGTATGCTTTGCACCTGTTGCCTACTTCTCCTACAAGATGCTCCTGTGTTCAGTCCTTTGTATATATGACCTCATTTTAAATAGTCCACACAATAATCTCATAAAATAGGCCTTACAAACAAAGTCTTATCCAAGAGCACACAGATACAGACTTTTCACCCAGTTCTGTTTAATTCCAAACCCCTTATCTAAACCACTCCTCCCTGCTGCCTCTGTTCTTGCATTCATAGCATCTTTG
The DNA here is from genome assembly GCF_009762305.2 of Zalophus californianus. NCBI lineage: Eukaryota > Metazoa > Chordata > Mammalia > Carnivora > Otariidae > Zalophus > Zalophus californianus. The sequence goes on along the minus strand of NC_045602.1, from coordinate 101,576,528 downwards.
AGTCTTGATAGTTACATGCATGTTTGCATAGGCTGTGTCTCATTTACCTTACAACTCCTTACAACCTCCTGAACTAAGCATTATTTTTGTGCCCCTTTACAGATGAATAAATGAAGGCTTAGAAAGGTGAAGTGACTTGCCCAAAGTCACACCATAATTATAATCCATACCACATAATTTAATTCCTGATTCAACATTAGCTTTTAGGTAATTACATAAATATTTATTGAAGACTTACTTGTGGAGCATTAAATTGGATACTCTGAGAATTAGAGAGATTGTTCATAATTGCTTCCTGTGTTAGATATATCTGTTCTATCTAGTTTATAAGATCCTACCCAGAATAGAGCTCAGCCTGCGTGTAACAGCTTCCCATAAGGCTTAGACCAGCCTGGGGCCCAGAACCACTAAGTACATATTATTAGACTGATTACCTTAGGATCTTCTCATCTTGGCTGCCAGGATAACCAGATGCCAAACAATCACCAAACATTCTTATCCTGTGGCTGATTCCAAGGTCATTCATCTCCTGGTCACCCTGATTTCCTGTTAGGAAAAAAAATTCCATTTTATTTTAAGAAAATATTTTTTTTTCTCAAACTAGCCATAGGCAGTAAGAGTGAATCCCAACCTCCCCAAGACATATAGAAAAATCACTGAGTGGTCTGACATTAGAAATTCTTCCTTTAAATGATGGTAAATATATCAAGTTAAAAAAAAAAGAATTTTTAAGCATTAACAATTCAAAAATTCTTCAAAATCCTATTGAAGAATGAAGTTCAATGGCATAAAAGCACAAAAGAAAAAGAAAAACAGATAAATTAGACTTCATCAAAATTAAAAACTTTTGGCGACCCATGATGACTATACTTACTGTAGTGAGCACTGAGTAGTATATAGAATTGTCAAATCACTATGTAGTACACCTGAAATAATATAACGTTGTGTGTCAACTATACTTCAATCAAAAAAGAAACTTTTGTACTTCAAAGGATACCATAACAAAAGTAAAAAGACAATCTACAAAATGGGAGAAAATATTTGCAAATCATATTTATGAGAAGGGACTTATATCTAGAATATATAAAGAACTACTATAATTTAATAATAAAAAGACAAATGAACCAATTAAAAAATGGGCAAATGATCTAAATAGATATTTCTCCAAAGAAAACATACACATGGTCAATAAACACATGAAAAGATGTTTGATATCAGCCATCATGGAACTGCAAATTGAAGCCATAGTGAGATACCACCTCATTCTTTCTAGAATAGCTAGATAGATAATAACAAGTATGGTGAAGATGTGCAGAAATTGAAACCTTACATTGCTGGTTGTAAGGTAATATGGTTTTAGAAAACAGTCTGGTGGTTGTGAAAAATGGTTAAACAGAGTTAACGTATGGCCCAGCAATTCCACAACTACATATATACCCAAGGGAAATAAAAACATTTTTACATAAAAACCTGGATACAACTGATCACAGCAACATTACTCATAATAATCAGAAAACAGAAATAATCCAAAATATCCATCAGCTGATGAATGGATAAGCAAAATGTAGTGTATGTATATATATATACACACACATTTTGTGTATATATAGATATAAAATGGAATATATATATTTATATATATAAATATATATATAAATTTGTATATATATTTGTGTATATATATATATAATGGAATATATATATTGGAATATTACTCAGCCATAAAAAAGAATGAAGTAGTGAAAGAAGCCATTGACAGAAGGACATATATTGTGTGATTCCATTTATATGAAATGTCCATAAAGGTAAAACAATAGGGACAAAGAGCAGATTAGTGCTTTAGTGCTTGTCTACCTGGGGACAAGCAAGGGGAAGGAGGAGATTGGGGTACCATGAAGAGTGACTGCTAATAGTATAGGGTTTCCTTTTAGGGTAATAGAAATATTCTGAAATTGTGGTTGTGATTGCACAAATCTAAGTATAGTAAAAATCATTGAATCGTATCCTTTAAATGAGTGAATTATATGGTATGTGAATTATCTATTAATAACACTGATTTAAATAAGGAAATAAAAAGAATAAAGTTCAGTCTTGGAAACTTCAAAAACATTGGAAGAAAATATTTGATGACATATCCCTGCATTCAAAACAAGTTAAGATACAATTGATGCACATCTTATTTGTGGTCCATTTCTGTGAATTTTTCCATCTGTCATTATGTATGAGTGATGTCTTCATATTATCACACCAATATGGCAAGAAGTAGAAACCAATTAGTTGGAAATGGAATGAGGGAAAGTTGTCAGGTTCTCAGAACTGGAAAAACAGGTTGAATATAGATTTGATATGTCAGCAGCTGAAGTTCCGTGCACTAGCTCACTCACAAGAGAAAAACATTAGCCATTTAGAAAGGAAGATGGTGGGATTAAATGCGTCAACCAATATCATCTGGAGACTGGTTACTGGGCAATGAACACTCTATGCAGAGGTCAAAACCAGTTAAAATACAAGCCCCACTTTTCCACCTCCATTCAGAGTAGATTGAATTCATCACAATGTGTGTGTGCATGTGTGTCCAAAAGATCTGGGGCAAAAGGAAATGTATTCTGATACTAGTGGTAACAATCTTAAGGTTTTATAAAATGAATGTTGTCCAGAAATAAAAGCAAGGAAATTACAATTACGTGCAATGATATGGGAAAATCTTACAATTACAATGTTGAGCAAAAGAAGTCAGACACAAAGGAATACATCCTTCATGATTCCACCAACATAAATTCAAAAGAAAGAGACCAAACTAATCTGTGCTGTTGGAAGTAGGGGTAATGGTTACCCTTGGGGATGTCATGGTTAGGGGAGCATGAATGAGATTCTGGGGTGCTGGTAATGTTCTCTTTCTTGTTTGAACATTTCCATTTTGTATTGGGCCCGCGAAGTAGGTAGTTAATCTTGCTCTTAGGAGTACTCATATTTACTCTGTCAGGAAATTCAAGAAAGAATGCTTATGGCAGCTTTGCAAAGTATCATGAATCATGAGTTCAGGGCAGGAAAAAAAAATCAAGAGAAGCCAGTCTGAAGAAAGCAAGAATTCTTATAAACATTATAAAAGTATCCCAGGAATGGTACCATTCAACTTTGAACCACACCTTCCTTTTGGTTTGGAGAAGAGAGAAAAAAGAAAATAATAAAGATGAACTGATCAATTTTGTACCCAAATACCCAGCTGATAGAAAACATTATCTTTTTCCCCCAGTTTTAGTGAGATATAATTGATATATATCACAATATAAGCTTAAGGTGTACAGCATAAGGGTTTGAATTACATATATTGTGAAATGATGACTACAGTAAGTGTCATTAGCATCTATTGTCTCCTAGAGATACAATAAAAATAAAAAGCAGAAAAAGAAAAAAAAATTCCTTTGGTAAGAAGTCATAGATTCTACTCTATTAACAACTTTCCTATATATTATGCAGCAGTAAAACTACAGTCATCATGTTGTACATTACATTCTTACTACTTACTTATCTTGTAACTAGAAGTTTGTACCTTTAAATCACCTTCCTATAATTCCCCATCCCCCCACCATCTCTGATAACCACAAATGTGATCTATTTTTCAATAAGTTTGGGTTTTTGTTTGTTTGGAGTCCACATATAAGTAAAATTATACAGTGTTTGTCTTTCTCTGTCTGATTTCACTTTGCATAGTACCCTCCAGGTTCATCTGTGTTGTTGCAAATGACATTTCCTTGTAAAATGTTATTTCCTATGCTCTTCTCTTCACCCCCAAGGAGAAGAATAATTTATTTGATCTCAAATTACTAATTAATTGTGATGCCTCATTTATTACTTTTCTGAAAACTGTTGCTTAGATCTTTTCATCTTATGGATATTTTTCATTTTTCATTTTATATATCCATGGTGGATTGGTGATTGTTAGCCACTGTTAGCCATACGATACTCAAATCATAGACTCCTTGATGCAACTGATGTCTGCTATCTGATACCCTACAGGCCACCCTCTGTAAATTAAGGATGCAGAAGTTATTAGTTGGTCAATTTTTGTATCTCACCAAATGTCATTTTGAATTTAAACCTCCAAAATTAACATTTTGCTTTTTCTTGAAAAAGCCTAAAATGAGGACCATAATATCTTCTAATACTTTTAATTTTACAGGAGGACTGTATAGTCCTGAGCTATTTTGACTTTAAAATGGACCAAAGTAATGCAGGATAAAGGAATTTAAAGCAAGCTCAATATTTATTAAAAGTCCAGCTATATTATATAGTACTTTTGAACAATTTGGGAGCTACAATTAAACAAGTTATTCTCTGAGCCTCAGTTCTCAATGTGTAAAATAGAAATCTGATGGCCTATCATTGTGAAGATTATTTTGAAGACCACACGAAATGTGGACAAATTCTGAAAAACTATTTGGAACATGGCTGATGGATCTAACACTGCAGTAGCAATTTAAATGCCAAAGAAACAGCTTATACTACAAATGACTAAAGTGTAATTTTCAAAATGTAAAAAACCTGACTTTCAAATATAAAATAAACACATATGAAAGGTTTTATGCACCTTTTTAGTTAATTCATCAACAATAATATGCTAAGACTGGGCCAAAGGAGAATTTGAAGAACAGACAAATATATTTAGATATAGATAGATATATAGAAAAAAACAAGAATGTGGACATTAATATTCTAATAAATATAAAATGGATAGTGTCCTCTAAGGCAATGCAATTTAATGTTTGGGGACATTTTTTTCAAATCGGCAGAAACCAGTTATATCTTTACCAGGGAAAATTCACTTACATTGCTTTTCACAAGAATCATTAGCATTTCTATCAGTTTTCTACACATTAACTTTAACCCTACAGAACTTGTAAAATAGTCAACAGAAAATCAATCAAAATGTGCATGCTCTTACAGAATCAGATAACCCCCAAGAGTTCACTGGACTATGTCCTGCACTCCAACTGAAAGGACATTTTGTTATTTCTTTTGTCCATTTCCAAGTTGTGCACGTATATATAGTGTATGTGTGTAGTGTCTATAGCATATGTGTCTATGCGTATGTGTCTGTATGTGCATACGTGTCTGTACATGTATATATGTATATATGTATGGAGCTGGATGGAAACAATTTGAAATGCCTAAACTCATCCACATTCATTTCAAATGCTATAGCGGGATGATATGTTTGCTTTCTTTCTTTGTATGTATGTGCCTATATGTCGTAAGGAAGATAGGCAGGTAGGTGAATTATTGTTGTAGATTATTACTCTAATATAGTAACTGATGGGCACATTCTCCTCCTCACCCCTGTTCAGCTGCTCTATTCTCATCAAGCCAGGAGGAGGAAATTACAGAACAGCATAGAAAGGAATAAAAAGAACCTGCTCTGGACTTTTGTGTTCCAAAAGGGAAGATCTTGGGGAGCACTAAAGACTCACATGAGTGACAGCAACAGGTCTGAGAAGAGAGGGATATCCTGGGGGACTAGAAAAGAGATGCTTCCAAGTTTGGAAAAGGGAAATCAGAAAGGAAATAGTGAGAGTAGAAACATGAGTCAAAGGCAGGGGGAGGAGGTAGTACTCCTTAGAAGAGGGAAGTTCCTGGAGAGGGAATAATTACAGAAGGAATCTAGGTAGATAGGACCACAAAAAAACTTGTAGGGATCCCTGATTTCCAGCCTGGCAAGGAAAGAGGAGTTTGGTTCTTTTGCCTTCCCACATGGCACAGAGAAAGCACAGAGAAATCCAGTGGAGCTGAAGGGGGTAGAAGTGCAGAATGAGAAGATGCTCTGTAGCATGTGTCAATGACCAAAGTTATTGTCATTCTTCAAGGCTTCTGTTTCCAGAATAATCTGAGTTCATGAATGCCACCCATAACTAGACTAATGGACTAATATTATCTCAACCACCTGATGGAATGGGAGTGGGTCCTCAAGATTAAATTCTCAGAAGAGTTACATTTTTTTTTTTTTTGCACAGCTGAGTTGTGGGCTGTGATTTATGTGTGCTATATTTAAGATTGTTGTACTTAGAAAGATTCAGCCCTCTGGCAGGTCCAGTGCTCATCATCAACTAGGATCCATAATACTGAACCTCTTGTTGTCAATATCAGAAAGCCTCAGCCACAAGCCCCTTGGAAGCTTAGAAAATTTTTCCATCCCAAGTTGCTAGGTTTTACCTCCAGTGTCAGACCATCCCAGGATGGGTTTATCCTTCAAGTGTCTGGAATGAGGAGGGCTTTTTTAAACTATACTGTGCATAGCAGAGGTATAAAGTAACTCAGTCACACTTAGGAGTCCAAAGAAACTGCCTAGCAAATTGAGAGACAGGCTACATAAACCCTCACACTGATCCTTTGCATTTAAGAAACTTAGAAATAGGTTTTAAACAACAGAGCTAAAAGCACTTTATGAATATTTTTTGACAGCTTCTGGTTTTTACCTACATTGCTTCCACAGTGATGTGGCTACAGTTATATTCCCATGAACATGGGAAAGGTTACCCTGGGTCAAGCTATCGTCCATGTGTGGCCAAGGTGGCTTAATGATTGTCAAAATCTACATTCTTCTCTTCTTCCCACACATATAGCTAGATGGCATTTCCCAGCATCCTTTGTAGGTAAGGGTGGCCAGGTGACTGATTTGCAGCAATGGAAATGGGGAGAAGTGATATGTCCCCCTTCCACACCTGGACCATAAAATCCTCCCTCAGGCACTGCTCTATGACTTTTCTCCTTTGGCCAGGGAAATGTAATAACCATAGTGGTTTTATAAGACATGGTGTGAGATGACAGAGCTTAAGTCATTTCAGTGTGATGTCATACTTGAACTGGATAATGTAATCTTTGTCAATGTTTGCCCACCCCCCCTCCTGGTTTCTTGGGTAGAAGTTCTAAGAGGATCAGGATGATTTGGAGTTGTAGTCCCTCCTACTGAACTTTCTTAATGGTTGATCTTACGTCAATCAAATTTACAGCTTGTGGTTTTGAATCTTTCTTCTTAGCTCCATAAATGCCATTACATCATCACTAACAATATTCATGGATAAAGGAGGAAGAGAGACTCTAAACTCTTGTATAAGGAGCTTTCCGATGTTCTCTCATGTAATGTTTATGATAGCCCTAGGAGACTGTTACTTTCTTTTATAGATGGAAATAAATAAGCTTCAGAAAAACTAATTTGCCTAATCCCAGCAGAGCCATTTATTCTTACCACCCAGCCTTCATGAGACACATATTATTGAAATAAAAGTTGAGGCTGTTTCATTTGACAGAGAACATCCAGGCCACCATCTCTTTACAAGTCAACTGTTTTGTTTTGTTTTTTCACCTTCTTTACTTGCAGGCAAATTAAAACTACATTGCACATTTCCTGTAGCAAGTTAAGTATGAAGCCTCAGGACCTGTGTGTGCCAGGGGCATGAAGAAGAATATGTTTTAACCATGACATACATACCTAGCTGTGCATGACTCATACAGGAATATGACAAGAACCAAAAAAAAAAAAAAAAGGAAAGAAAAAGGAAAAAGAAAGAAACTATTTTAAAGTCAGAATGCTCTTGGCTTCAGTCTTATCACATACTTGTGGTTTGGCACTAGCAACAAGAGGCTGGAGCCAAGCAGGCAAACTCTCTTGATGCTAGACTACTATGTAATGCTACTGAGACTCAGAGACTGAGGCTCTGCCCTTCCTTTTCCTGGACAAGTGTCCCTTGGGTAAGTAGATAAATGGCTTCTCAGGTCAACAACACATACTAACTTAATCAATCCACATACTAACTCAATCCAACAGTCCACAGACCCAAATGAGTGCTTGCCTCTGCCTGAGTATTATGCCTAACACAAGAAGGAATGTGTTAGGAGCATGTAGTAAATACAGTTTTTCCTCTTCGGCCACAAGTGACTTAATTTCCCTGTAATCTTCTTGATAGGAAAATTCCCCATTAAACAGCTTGGAAACTTAAGGTTCAAACAAGCTTAAGGTTTGATAAAACTCATTCAATTGTATCCTTAGGATTTGTGCATTTCACTATTTATAAATTCTACCTTTAAAAAAAAACAACAAACCACCAGGAGATACAACTACACACTAGAATGTATAAATTTTTAAAAGACTGACCAAACCAACTGTTGGTGAGGACGTGGAGCAACTGGAATGTTCATGGTACAAACACTTGGAAAACCGTTTGTCAGTATCTTCCAAAGCTGAACACACATACACTTTATGTCCCAGTGACTGCATTCCTAGATACATACTCAAAATTGATGCATATATATGATTACCAAAAGATATATATATATGTATATATATACACACACATATATATATATTCTATAGCTATATTATAGATATATATAGAAAGAGAGAGAGAGAAAATTCATGGTAGTAATAATATTAATAGCTAAAAGCTGGAAACAACTCAATGTCTACAGTAGAATGGATAAATGATGGTATGTTTATAAAATGGAATACTACATACCAGTCAGGGAGAACAAGTTGCTGTTACACACTACAACATGGAAAACTCTCTTAAATGCAATAATTGAATGAAAGAAGCCACATATAAAAGAATATATACTGTATAATCCTGTTTATTTAAAATTAAGAAGCAGAACTGCTCTATGGTGGTAAAAATCAATATGGTGTGTTCTTTTGGGGAGAAGAGAGTAATGAATGGGGCAGGGCATGAGAAGATTCTGTAGGCTAGACTGTCCTATTTCTCCATCTGGGTGATGATTCCTAGATGTGTCCACTTTTTGAAAATCCATTGAGTTGTACACATAACGTTCTTTTGTCTAAGTAATTAGACTGCAATAAAAAAATGCTATAAAGGGGCAACTGGGTGGCTCAGTCGGTTAAGCGTCTGCCTTTGGCTCAGGTCATGATCCTGGAGTCCTGGGACTGAGCTACGCATAGAGGTCCCTACTCAGAGGGGAGTCTGCTTCTCCCTCTGCCCCTCACCCTGTTCTCTCTCTCTCAAATAAATAAATAAATAAATAAATAAATAAATAAATAAAATCTTTTAAAAATGCTATAAAAAGGTTTGGGATATTCAACTTGAGGAATAAACCAATGAAAGCCTTTACAAACACACATTTACTATATTCCTTTTTTTAAAAGAGTAATAAACTAAATTAAGTGACCCTCTTGCCCCTATTAGTAATAGGCAGGCAGAATAATGGCTTTCCAAAGATGTCCATACCCTAATCGCTGGAAACTGTGAATATGTTACCCTACAGGGCAAAAGGGATTTTGTAGATGAGATTGCGGTTATTCTGAGATTATCTTGGATTATCCAGACAGTCACAATCTAATCATATGATTTCTGGAAAGCAGACAACCTTTCCCAGGTGTGGTCAGCATTGATGTACAACCAAAGAAAGGTGAGAGAGATGCAAAATTGCTGCCTTTGAAGATGGAGAAAGGAGGCCATAAGCCATGGAATAGGGGTGGCCTCAAGAAGGTAGAAAAGCCAAGGAAACAGCTTCTCCCCTCAAGCCTCCAGGAAAGAATGCAACTCTGCTCATACCTTGATCTTAGCCCAGTAGGACCCATGTCAGGCTCTTGACTTACAGAACTGCAAGATGATGAATTTGTGTTGTTATAGCCAAGTTTAGGAAAATTTGTTACCACAGTGGTAGAAAACTAATAGAGATAATGAGCATACAATTTCCATTTATTTTCCCTGGTTAGCTAGATACAAAAAGATTTTTTTTTTCCCATCAAAGCTTTAGAGAAAGGATAGATTCGTTTTACATTTTATGCAGATAAAACACATTTTCTGAGCCCTTTCCTCATTCAAATGCTTAGTGCTTTTATGATGCTATAACTCAAAATTTATTACTTTCCTTCCCCAACTAGGACTGTAGAGACTCTCTTTTTATATATGCACCACAAACCTTTCCTATGGGAGACAGAAGAGTGCAGCTTTCCTTCTTCTCTTCCAAGTTTGTTGAGGTTTTACTCAATAACCACATTGAGTTTGTCCACATGCTGTCTCTCTTAATCTTCAGGGCAATCCAATATTGATCTTTCAAAAGATACAATCGGATCTCTGATCAACAGATTGGTGGACTAACTGGGGCTCCTTTGTCCTTGTTCAGGTTCCCCCAAAGAGATTCTGAGACAAGGATTTGGGTACAAGCATTTATTTAGAGAGTGCTTCCAGGAAGACTGGATAAGTAGAATGATGAAGGGAGGAAAGCTAGTAATAGGTGTTTTCATAAGAAGCTTACTGTTGAAGGTAATAGGGACTCAGTCCCACTGGGGAGACTTGAGAGACTATGAACACACCTCAGAATTTTCCCATAGAGAAGAAGAACACAGGCATTTATGCACCAGCTCTTGCCCTTCATTGGTTGAGGGTTGCTCCCAAGGGTCTGAGTCCCCAGCATGGTTAGCCACGCTGCACAAGCAGAGCACATCAGAGAACCCATGCAGAGTAGAGAGACATAGGAAGCAGTTGGCATGCAAGAACAGTCTGTCAAGGCCCCCAGGGGACACCAAGAGGATCTGAATGAGGCACAGACTGTCTCTGCCTCAGTGGATTTGATCTACTTCCGGGCAAAGGCCTGTGGTGAGAAAAATGATAAATAACGAATTATTCATGACTTTCTCAATAACAGTTGTGCAAAAAAACCCAGAGGCGTGAACACTAACTTCATTAAGAGTAACAATTTCTACCCCATAGCAGACAAACTTGCATGGTCACTCTCTGGGTTTTCTCAGAGGAATGCAATAACTTCTTGGCCAATTCAGACTTAATGTTCAGTCACGTATAGTGTGTTTTCCCTTTGCCTCTCTCTTTCCCATTCTAGGATTGCCCACACAGAAGTCCACTATGAAGGAAGTAGAAAGTGAGGGGCCATATCTCCACTCTGCTGGGTTTGCATAGCCTTTCCACAGTCTTGCTCTGGGCAACAGTGAGGCACGGCACCTCCCCAAATGGTGTCCTGGGTGTTCTATGGCACAATTCACCACACTACTAGGCTGCTCAGTGCTGACTGGTTTCACTAAGACACAACAGGGATCCCTCCCTACCCACCCCCCCCAAGCTCTGTGATTTCCTGGCAGTCTTGCGAATTCTACCTCACCCTCATGGTCACTTCCCAGCCTTGCTTGGGTCCCAGTAAAATGCCTGCATTTCCTCCCATCCACTTGGGGGCCAGGGTCAATCAAGAGGGCTGGGAAGTTTCCTACAACCACCTACCTACATCCTTTCCACACGCTCATCTAGCTCCACGTATCCCAACCATCATTTGGAAAAGACCTCAGATTTACCTCCTCACTTGGAAGAAGTTGATCTGTCTCTCCTCACTGTTATGTGACTCTTTTGTCACATATTTTCCCACACAAGGCTCACATTTATGCTTTCATGCCACTCTCTCTGCCTGAAACATTCTTTCCCCATCTTGTCTCCTGATACTCAACTACTAATGTACCAAGGCCTGGTTCAAATCCTGCTTCTGATACGTGGTTTTCCACACTAGGCAAAATTATTTGTTCCCTCACCTGTGCTCCCTAGTTCTCGATTCTCCTGTCACATTAGACTAGAGATCTGTGTGTCCCTCTTGCCCACAGTTCTTTGAGAGCAGGGACTGTGTCAGATTCATCTGGGATGAATGGGTTTTCACATTTAATCATCCATTTCAACCATTAAAGGGATAACAAAGTAAAGCTTTATCAAGAATTAAAGTCAACATAATTCAAGAATTGAAGTCTCCAGTAATTTGCGGATAACATTCTACTTTCAGAATAAAAAAGCAAATGTAATTAAAATAACTTATCTCAGAGACAATTTTTTAAATTCAGATTATGACCCACATTTGGTTTCTATTCAATCTAGTTACACTGTTGGGAACCTCAACCTCACCAAGAGGGTACACCTATTCCTTAAAGTTGGGTAATTGTAGGGGAGAGGAGCAAGATGGCAGAGGAGTAGGAGACCTAAATTTCTTCTGGTCCCAGGAATTCAGCTGGATAGGGATCAAACCATTCTGAACACCTACGAACTCAACAGGAGATCGAAGAGAAGAATAGCAACAACTCTCTGAACAGAAAAGCGACCATTTTCTGGAAGGTAGGATGTGCAGAGAAGAGTATCCAAGGCAATATTTGGGAGGAAAGATGGTGGGGGAGGGGGTCTCTGTCGGCCGCTTCTGGCAAGTGATAGAACAGCAGAGCACAAAATCGGAACTTTTACAAGTCAGATCCAATGAGGGACGTCGCTCCAGTGGCTAAGCAGGGGGTGGAACCCACTCTGGGACAGTGTGGTCTCAGGACCTTTGGGGTCACAGAAAGACTGGGTGTGCCTGAGTGCAGCAGAGCTCCCAGAGATCAGAGCAGGGAAGCCGGCTGCAGAGACGGAGCTGAGGAGTGGGCTCTCAGCTCGGGGTTGCCATAAACCGTGATCCGCGGCCCAGTCGGGCCACTGCTCCTCCAGCAGGGACCCAACAAGCGGCAGATCCGGGGAGAGTCCCCTTCCTCCCCCAGGAGGAGCACACTGCAGGGATCTGCTGGGTTTGGAGACTCCACACAGGGTCCTGTGTCAGAGATAGAAACGCTCGATCACAGGCCGGGTGAGCATGGAGTGCGGCCAGAGACCGGAGGTGGGAGTGACTGACTGCTTTTCTTTGGGGGATCACTGAGGAGTGGGGCCCCAAGTTCTCGGCTCCTCTCGGCAGGAGATTGGGAGGCCGTCATTTTCACTCTCGTCCTCCAAAGCTGTATGGAAAGCTTGCAGGGAACAAAAGCTCCCGAGAGCAAACCTGAGCAGATTACTTAGCCTGGAACCGGCAAGGGCAGGGCAATTCCGCCTCCAGCAAACACACTTGGGAACCATGGCAACAGGCCCCTCCCCCAGAAGATCAGCCAGAACAGCCAGCCAAGACTAAGTTTACCGATCAATGAGAACAGCAGAACCCCAGCGCTAGGGGAATACAGCACATAGAATTCATGGCTTTTTCCCCCCTGATTCTTTAGTCTTTCTAAGTTCATTTTTTTAATTTTCCTTTTTTTTCCTTTTTCCCTTTTTCAACCAACATCTTATCAATCCCTTTTTTAAAAATCTTTTTTATTTTTCATTTTTAGAGTCATATTCTATCCCTTCATAGTAGTTAACCTTATTTTTGGTAAATATATAAGTTGTTCTCTCTTTAAAATTTTGGGATACAGTTTCTTCTAACAAACCAAAATATACCCTAAATCTCTAGTGTACACCTTTTTCTAGTCTCCTGCCTGATCACATTCTCTCCCTTTTTTTTTAAATTCCTCTTCTTTCTTTTTTCGACCAACTTCTTATCAATTCCTTTTATAAAATCTTTTATAATTTTCATCTTTACAGTCATATTCCATCCCTTCATCGCATTAACCCTAATTTATGTACATATATAATTTTTTTCCTTAAAATATTGGGGGGACTTTCTTCTAATAGACCAAAATATGCCCAAAATCTAGTGCGTGGCACTGATCTATGCACCAGCCTGATCATATTTGATCATATTCTGTTTTTTTTTTTTACCTTTTTCTTTTTTTTCTTTTTTCTTTCTTTCCCCTTCTTTTCCCCGGTTTCAAGTGTCTTCTGATTTGTTTAGTGTATATTTTTCTGGGATTGTTGTAACCCTGTTAGCATTTAGTTCTCTCATTCATCTCTTGTCCTCTGGACAAAATGATAAGATGGAAAAAAATCACCTCAAAAAAAAAAAAGAACAAGAGGAAGTACCAACTGCTAGGGACCTAATCAATACAGACATTAGTAAGATGTTGGAATGAGAGTTCAGAAATACAATTTTAAAGATACAGCCTAGGCTTCAGAAAAGCATGGAAGATACTAGAAAAACACTTTCTGTAGAAATAAAAGAAATAATTTCTAACTAAGTCAAAATCAAAAACGCTATTAATGAGGTGCAATTAAAAATGGGGGCACTGACTGTTAGGATAAATGAGGCAGAAGAGAGATTCAGTAATATAGAAGACCAAATAATGGAAAATAAAGAAGCTGAGAAAAAGAGAGATAAACGACTGGATCACAAGAGCAGAATTCGAGAGATGAGCAATACCATAAGACGAAACAATATTAGAATTATTGGGATCCCAGAAGAAGAAGAAAGAGAGAGAGGGGCAGAAGGTATATTGGAGCAAATTATAGCAGAGAACTTCCCTAATTTGGGGAAAGAAACGGGCATCAAAATCCAGAAGGCACAGAAAGCCCCTCTCAAATCAATAAAAATAGGTCAACACCCTGACACCCAATAGTAAAACTTACGAGTCTCAGAGACAAAGAGAAAATCCTGAAAGCAGCTTGGGACAAGAGATCTGTAACCTACAGTGGTAGAAACATTAGATTGGCAACAGACTTATCCACAGAGACCTGGCAGGCCAGAAAGGACTGGCATGATATATTCAGAGCACTAAATGAGAAAAATATGCAGCCAAGAATACTATATCCAGTTAGTCTGTCATTGAAAATGAGGAAAGATAAAAACCCTCCAGGACAAACAAAAAGTAAAGGAATTTGCAAACACAAAGCCAGCCCTACAAGAAATATTGAAAGGGGTCCTCTAAGCAAAGAGAGAGCCTAAAAGCAGCATAGACCAGAAAGGAACACAGACAATACACTAACAGTCATCTTACAGGCAATACAATGGCACTAAATCCTTACCATTCAATAGTTACCCTGAATGTAAATGAGCTAAATGCCCCAATCAAAAGAGAGAGACTATCAGATTGGATGAAAAAACAAAACGATCGATATGCTGTCTCCAAGAGACTCATTTTAGGCCCAAAGACACTGCCACATTGAAAGTGAAGGGTTGGAAAACCATTTGCTATGTGAATGGACACCAAAAGAAAGCTGGGGTAGCAATCCTTATATCAGACAAGTTGGATTTTAAACCAAAGACTATAATAAGAGATGAGGAAGGACACTATATCCTACTTAAAGGTTCTATCCAACAAGAAGATCTAACATTTGTAAATATCTATGCCCCTAACAGGGGAGCAGCCAATTATATAAGCCAATTAATAACAAAAGCAAAGAAACACATTGACAACAATACAATAATAGTGGGGGACTTTAACAACCCCTTGACTGAAGTGGACAGATCATGTAAGCAAAAGATCAACAAGGAAATAAAGACTTTAAATGACACACTGGACCAAATGGACTTCACAGATATATTCAGAACATTCCATCCCAAAGGAACAGAATACACGTTCTGCTCTAGTGCCCATGGAACATTCTCCAGAATAGATCACATCCTAGGTCACAAATCAGGTCTCAACTGGTACCAAAAGATTGGGATCATTCCCTGCATATTTTCAGACCACAATGCTTTGAAACTAGAACTCAATCACAAGAGGAAAGTCAGAAAGAACTCAAATACATGGAGGCTAAAGAACATCCTACTAAAGAATGAATGGGTCAACTAGGAAATTTAAAAAAATTCATGGAAACCAATGGAAATGAAAACACAACTGTTCAAAATCTTTGGCATGCAGCAAAGGCAGTTCTAAGAGGAAAGTATATAGCAATACAAGCCTTTCTCAAGAAACAAGAAAGGTCTCAAACACACCACCTAACCCTACACCTAAAGGAGCTGGAGAAAGAACAGCAAATAAAGCCTAAACCCAGCAGGAGAAGAGAAATAATAAAGATCAGAGCAGAAACCAATGAAATAGAAACCAAAAGAACAGTAGAACAGATCAATGAAACTAGGAGCTGCTTCTTTGAAAGAATTAACAAGATTGAGAAACCCCTGGCCAGACTTACCAAAAAGAAAAGAGAAATGACCCAAATAATTAAAATCATGAATGAAAGAAGAGAGATCACAACCAACACCAAAGAAATACAAACAATTATAACAACATATTATGAGCAACTCTATGCCAGCAAATTAGATAATCTGGAATAATGGATGCATTCCTAGAGATGTATGAACTATGAAAACTAACCAGGAAGAAATAGAAAACATGAACAGACCTATAACCACTAAGGAAATTGAAGCAGTCATCAAAAATCTCACATAAAAGCCCAGGGTCAGATGGTTTCCCTGAGGAATTCTACCAAACATTTAAAGAAAAATTAGTACCTGTTCTTCTGAAACTGTTCCAAAAAAGAGAAATGGAAGGAAAACTTCCAAACTTGTTTTATGAGGCCACCATTACCTTGATCCCCAAACCAAAGACCCCATCAAAAAGGCGAATTACAGACCAATGTCCTTGATGAACATGGATGCAAAAATTCTCACCAAAATTCTAGCCAATAGGATCCAACATTGCATTAAAAGGATTATTCACCATGACCAAGTGGGATTTATCCCTGGGCTGCAAGGTTGGTTCAACATCCACAAATCAATCAGTGTGAAACAATACATTAATGAAAGAAAGAACAAGAACCATATAATCCTCTCAATAGATGCAGAAAAGGCATTAACAAAGTATAGCATCCTTTCTTGATTAAAACTCTTCACAGTGTAGGGATCAAGGGTACACACCTCAATATCATAAAAGCTATCTATGAAAAAACCACAGCCAATGTCCTACTCAGTGGGGAAAAACTGAGAGCTTTTCCCCTAAGGTCAGGAACATGGCAGGGATGTCCACTATCACCAGTGCTGTTCAACATTGTACTAGAAGTCCTAGCCTCAGCAATCAGACAACAAAAATCGAAGGCATCCAAATTGGCAAAGAAGAATTCAAACTCTCACTCTTTGCAGATGATATGATAATTTATGTGGAAAACCCAAAAGACTCCGCCCCAAAACAGAACTCATACAGGAATTCAGTAAAGTGGCAGGATATAAAATCAATGCACAGAAATCAGTGGCATTCCTATACACCAACAACAAGACAGAACAGAGAGAAATTACGGAGTTGATCCCATTTACAATTGCACCCAAAACAATAAGTTATCTAGGAATAAATCTAACCAAAGAGGCAAAGGATCTGTACTCAGAAAACTATAAAATACTCATGAAAGAAATTGAGGAAGACACAAAGAAATGGAAAAACATTCCATGCTCATGGATTGGAAGAATAAATATTGTGAAGATGTCAATGCTACCTAGAGCATTCTGCACATTCAATGCAATCTCCATCAAAATACCATCCACTTTTTTCAAAGAAATGGAACAAATAATCCTAAAATTTGTATGGAACCAGAACAGACCCCGAATAGCCATAGGAATGTTGAAAAAGAAAAGCAAAGCTGGCGGCATCACAATTCCGGACTTCCAGCTCTATTACAAAGCTGTCATCATCAAGACAGTACGGTACTGGCACAAAAACAGACATATAGATCAATGGAACAGAATAGAGAGCCTAGAAATGGACCCTCAACTCTATGGTCAACTCATCTTCGGCAAAGCAGGAAAGAATGTCCAATGGAAAAAAGACAGTCTCTTCAACAAATGGTGTTGGGAAAATTGGACAGCCACATGCAGAACAATGAAACTGGACCATTTCCTTACACCACACACAAATATAGACTCCAAATGGTTGAAAGACCTAAACGTGAGACAGGAGTCCATCAAAATCCTAAAGGAGAACACAGGCAGCAACCTCTTTGACCTCAGCCACAACAACTTCTTCCTAGAAACATCGCCAAAGGCAAGGGAAGCAAGGGCAAAAAGGAACTATTGGGACTTCTTCAAGATAAAAAGCTTTTGCACAGCAAAATAAACAGTCCACAAAACCAAAAGACAACCAACAGAATGGGAGAAGATATTTGCAAATGACATATCAGATAAAGGGCTAGTATCCAAAATCTATAAGGAACTTACCAAGCTCAACACGCAAAGAACAAATAATCCAATCAAGAAATGAGCAGAAGACATGAACAGACATTTTTCCAAAGAAGACATCCAAATGGCCAACAGACACATGAAAAAGTGCTCAACATCGCTCAGCATCAGGGAAATCCAAATCAAAACCTCAATGAGATACCACCTCACACCAGTCAGAATGGCTAAAATTAACAAGTCAGGGAACGACGGATGTTGGCAGGGATGTGGAGAAAGGGGAACCCTCCTACACTGTTGGTGGGAATGTAAGCTGGTGCATCCACTCTGGAAAACAGTGTGGAGGTTCCTCAAAAAGTTGAAAATAGAGCTACCCTATGACCCAGCAATTGCTTACTGAGTATTTACCCCAAAGATAGAAATGTATGGATCCAAAGGGGTACGTACACCCCAATGTTTATAGCAGCAATGTCCACAGTAGCCAAACTGTGGAAAGAGCCATGATGTCCATCGACAGATGAATGGATAAAGAAGTGGTATATATACACAATGGAATATTATGCAGCCATCAAAAGGAATTAAATCTTGCCATTTGCAACAATGTGGATAGAAGTGGAGGGTATTATGCTGAGCGAAATAAGTCAATCAGAGAAAGACATGTATCATATGACCTCACTGATATGAGGAATCCTTAATCTCAGGAAACAAACAGGTTTGCTGGAGTGGTGGGGGGTGGGAGGGATGGGGTGGCTGGGTGATAGATATTGGGGAAGGTATGTGCTATGGTGAGCACTGTGAATTGTGTAAGACTGTTGAATCATAGACCTGTACCTCTGAAACAAATAATACATTATATGTTAAAAAAAAAAAAAAAAAGAAGATAGTAGGAAGGGAAAAATGAAGGGGGGGAATCAGAGGGGGAGATGAACCATGAGAATCTATGGACTCTGAGAAACAAACTGAGGGTTCTAGAGGGGAGGGGGCTCGGGGGATGGATTAGCCTGGTGATGGGTATTAAAGAGGGCACGTATTGAATGGAGCATTGGGTGTTATACGCAAACAATGAACCATGGAACACTATATCAAAAACTTATGATGTAATGTATTGTGATTAACATAACATAGTAAAATAAAAAAAACTCAAGAGAAAAAAAAGGTTAGGTAATTGTATCTTGAATCTTGGTAATATAGAAATTAATAAGGAGGTGATAAAGAAACTCAAACTTATTGTATTAATACTTGCTTGTTAAATTTAGGAATAATGCATATGTGTGAACGACCTAAAAAATCTATAATATTAAAGGTGCTTTCACATAGCAGTCTTGTAATTTTAAGTTGAGACATCTAACAGAATACTAATTCATTCATAGAGAACATGCGATATTGAGGAGAACTTGGATTTGCCATAAGTTTATTTAAATTTATTTAATTTATATAAACCATTTTTTTTACTTGGCAAGGTTTTGATTATTAAGGCTAGAAGCATCTCCAGTAGCCTTTTGAAGTGCTTAAAAGAAAATAAAATACAAGTGTTGTTATGTTTTAAATTTTAAAAGGATTTAATTAAGTTTTACATATTTTGGGGTTTCCACATACAAGTGACATCATATGGTATTTGTGTTTCTTTTTCTGACTTATTTCACTTAGCATAATAAGTTTGGGGCTTTCTTTTAACAGATGTTTCATAGCCAAAGAGTCCAAACATCTGTAGGTTAGGGGACACACCTGTTCATTGGTAGGGGTATTCTGAAGGTAACTGCTGTCCCAAAGACTCAGGCACACACTCCCCAGAGGATGATATAAATGAAGAAAAGCAGAATTACTCCACTGTTGCTGACTTTGGAGTAATAGTCATCAATAACAGGGTTTTTTCTAACTTTAAATAGCATTGCCATTCTATTAGCCAATGTTCTGAAAGAAATTAAAAAAAAAAACAACTGACACTTGACTGTAACATTGTAACATTGGTATCTGGCCTTCTGATGTTATGGTGTTTACAACCTATTGATAAGAAAACATTTGGATCTGAATTATCTTGATACTGAAAATTTTCTAGACTGAATTCTTTAGGAAATTTAAATACTTCTCTGTAGAGGAATACCAGACTGTCAAATCCCGGGAGGTATTGAGATGTCATTTGATCTTTGCACCTATTTAATAGACATAAGATTTTCATGGATCAGGAAGGAAAATAAAAATTTATTTCTTATTTGGTCAATTCAACAAAATGTCTCAAACCATAACAATTTCTGTTATTTCTTTTCATAGTGGCCGACGGTTGTCTGAAGGAGAGCTATCATGATGTGTGGTAAAGGCACTTGCTGCAGACCCAGAGATTCTAGCCTGAGTTCACACCTGCTTCTGCCACATGGCCCTGACGCTTGTGGAAAGTCACTTAATGCTTCTGCATCAGCGTCACACTCCAGTACATAAGTAAAGATCAAGTCGCAGAGAATGGATAGATTTCTAGACACTGTACAATTCTGACCATTTATTTTGCTCATTTCCTCCCTTTTCTGCCAGTGTTTTCAGAACATATTACCAAGCCTTTGAACATCGCTTTCTTGCCTTCTTCTATAAGTAGGCATCTGGGCCAAAAATTCCCTTCAGAGAACACCACAAGGTCATGGTTAACTAATTTTATCTTTGCCTTTAATACACGAATGGACAGGTTTCTTTTTAATTTCACTAATGAGATATCTTGAGTAGAAGGTATGAAGGTGCTGCTAACCCTTGGTTCTGTGAGGGTGGAGACTGCTTTTGTCCCATTCATTGTTGTATAGAAAGGCTTAGCAAATAACCTAATACATCACAGTTATTCAAATATTTATTAAGATTACTAGTTGATCTGAAGTGTGCTTCATTATTCAGAGACATTAAATCATACCCAATATTTAGTTGGCATTTTAGTGTTGATTGATGTCTTAGTATGTTTGGGCTGTTATAACAACACTGGGTGGCTTATAAACAACAGAAATTTATTACTTATAGTTCTGGAGGCTAGAAGTCCAAGATCAAGGCACTGGAAGGTTTGAGCCTACTTCTTAAACGGCTATCTTTTCACCAGAACCTCACCTGGCTGAAGAGGCAAGGGAGCTCTAGTCTCATTTATGAGGATTCCCCCAACACAACCTAATACCTCCCAACTGCCCCACTTGCTAATACCATCACCTTGATGGTCACAATCCCAGCCTATGAATTTAGGGGGACACAAAGATTCAGACCATAGTAATCAATGTCCTTAAACTCAAAGGTACAACTCAACTCAAAGAGACTTCCACACTTATTTTGACTGAAGAAACAATGAGTCACCATGATTACACATATCGACAGTACCTGATGCTAAATGGTTGATGTGTTGAGATGATTTTGTGCATATTACAATTCACATATCCCAACATGACAAGTAAAGTAGAAAAGTTTCAAGAGTGAGAACATGTAGTAGATACTTCCTAAAGGTTGGTGGGTGAGCACCTAACGTTGGTAATTGAGATGAGGGGGGAAGAAAAGTGATGCAGATTTCAGTTTTGTTTTAAGATGTTTTCTTTATATACAGTTTTTGTCTCCTTGTAAAAAGAAAATAAAGAAAAACAAAAAGAGAAGGAGGAGGAGACAGAAGGGTAAGAAGAAAGGAAAAAGAGGAAATTCGAAACATGAAAGGGAAGAAGGAAGAAGAAAAGAAAAGGAGGTGGGATAGAAACATCTAATGTTCAGAAATTTAGTTAGTTTTATCTCAAAATCTTTATTCCAAAAATAATCTTGTATGGATCATTAGAGCTGGATCAAGATAACACCATGTCTTCAACTTGTCTTCCTAAGTAAGCTGGGGCAGTCAGGCCAACAGTTATCAGTGTCCTTCCCTACCTTTTCATCTCCCTTTTGCATAAGTCTAGAAGGAAATAGCCAACACAAATTTAGCCCTGACTCCCAGTATAACAGCTGTAGAAGAGAGAGACCAGTGAAAAGCTAGTTCTGCTCTGATGACAAAGTTGGAAGAAATGCAATAAAAAAATCTGAGCTTGGGACACAAAAGGGTGGGCACACTTGGGATTAGCCCCATCCCGACATTTAGCCCAAGACCTTATCTTACACCTTTAGCTCTCCCTGGGGCAGAAAAAAATGGCAACCCTCCTATGCAAATCATGGTTGGAAGAAGCATTATCATCACCTCCTCCACAAGCCACATCTTCCTGGAGGGGAAACAAACCCTTTCCAAGAGAGTTGAAAGCCAAGAAATGAGGCTCTGGCAACAGGGGCCATCTCTGTTTTTCTCTTCCTATTTTTGGCTGATGTGTGTGTCTTTGTTTTTGTGCATTGACCCAATAAATGGCTGGGGTTTTTATTCCTAAGTGCATGATATTAAAGAAGTCTCGTTCAGGGGAACTGTAACGGTGGGCTTAGGAGGACTGAACAGGCTGTAAATGATTGACACTGTCCAACAAAGCACAATGCCATCTGATGATGATAGAAGAACACAGATGCCTAATGCATTGAAAGAGGAAGAGGTAATGAGTAAACCACAGGTGTTCAGGACTGGGACACCGCAGTCACCATCTGCCTCACAACACCTGTGTCAGTAACAAACCCAAGCCACACTTTTGTTTTCCTGCTACCCCACTGGACGTTAGCCCACCAAAAATGTTTTGTCTCTTTAGCTGAACAAACTGAGGCAAAAGGAGAGTAGATGGCTTTCCCAAAGTCACGTGATAAGATATTGCAGCCTTAACAAGAAACCAAACATTCTGTCTCCCAGATTTGTGTGCTACTGGAATGCTTGATGAGTTAATACCTCTCATTATATCACTGGTTTTAACTTCAGGTGGGTTCTGAATATTGTTACTTTTTTTTGCCATTTTTGGATTATGGTAAAATCCACATCACACAAAATTTCCCATTTTCACTGTTTTTAAGTGTACAGTTCAGTGGCATTAAGTACAGTCACACAGTTGTGCAACCATCACCATCATCCATGGAACCAGCTGAAACTCTGTGCCCTTGAAACAGTAACTTCTCATTCTCCTCTCCCTCTGGGCAGTCCTGGCAGCCACTGCTAAGTGTTTTTTCACAGAAAAAAAAAAAAAAAGTTGAGCTAGGTTTACAACCAAAAGTTGTAATTAGATACAGGAGGGCGGGGGTGGGGGTAGACATATATTCGGAACAGACTACAGGTAGGGGACAAGAGACCGTGACTGTGCTGTGTGTGTGTGTGTGTATACGTGTGTGTGTGTGTGTGTGTGTGTGTGTGTGTGTGTGTGTCTTTAAAAGATGCTCCACCTCCCAGCCCGCCTCCTCGCAGTTTGCCACTGGGGTTTTGCAGTCTCCTGATTTCCTCTTGCCCCCCAAGGAGCCAGCATGGGCAATATCCTTTGTAGTTTCAGAAGCAGGTCTGTTGCTCTGAAGGTCGCATTCTGAGCCGAGGAGCATAAAGGTAACCACTTGTTTTTCCTTTCAAAGATCTGCCCCAAAGATAGGCTGTTGCTCTTCTGGAAAGCCTGATCGGTAGGATTCCTTCAGGGGCTCAGCCCAAAGTGCTTCCTCCCATCCCCTCACCAACTTCAAAACCAAAGCTTGCCAAGAAACTCTGGAGGAAAACCTGCTGGATTCCATCGTTTCACACAAATGGCTAATCCTGGAGGTGGTGCTATTTGCAATGGAAATCTGCACAAGCACGAGAAACAGAGCGACGGCTCACCCAGTGGAAACTGCGTGAAGAATGGGATAGTGAAAGAAGCCCAGGTAAGAGGCGAGCCCTCCCCTGTACTCTGAATGACTTGGACATTTCCCTCTTTCTATCTGGTGCTGTTTGGAGCTGCCGAACTGAAAGTCCTTTCCACAAGTGTTTTATGTGTTTTGACACTTCAGCTAATTTCAAATGCTTGGCTACAAAAAAGTTGAGTTGTGGATTAAGGGGGAGCCTGTCTTCTCTGTACAAGAGCGGACACACAGACCCAAGAGCCTTAAACTCCCCAAAATACAAACATATCTACTAGACTTCTGTTCTCTCATGAGTATTTTAGGGGGCAAAGTGCTGAATGCTCAGACCCGTCAGCTGAATTTCCATGCATCAAACAATCACAGAAGCCTACACTCCTCAGGCCTCAGCAGGAAAAAGAGCAGTGATAGTAAATGTGCTGAGGTGATGTGGTGTGGGCGGCATTTTTCCCCAGTACGTGAGAAATGCCTCTCTGGCTGAAAGGCAAATTCTTTGTCCTGTTTAGTGGAGCATTGTCATGGCTTACAGCTTGATTTGGGGCCAGAGTCCTTCTTTGAAAGGACATCACAGGCATTCCTTTCTGAGACACTTCAGAAAGGGTGGCTTATTGTTCACACTGCACACAGGAACTAAACAGGCTTTTCATTGTTTTCCCATTTGATACTTTTTTGTCTTTCTTGGCTCTTGGTGCTGACAGAATGTTTGATGGGGATGTACTGAGGAGGAGGAGGAGGAACTTCGGAAATATTGTCAGTGTATTCAAAGAGGGAGCCCCAGTGTACGAGGTACCCATAAAAAGGCAATGCCCTCCTTCTCACGTAATGCCCTCTGCTAAAGCTGCACAGGTGAGCTCACCTGCTTCGGGAGCAAATTAGCATAGCCAAACAGGTGGCTTCACTCTTGGGAAATGTGAAGCTGGGCAGGGAACCCATGCAGTCCTGAGTTACACATCCCTTAGGAACCAGTATCCACCCAGGGAGAAGGTCAGGTTGTTCTAAGATCACAGGACAGGCAGAGCTGGCTGGGGGCCAGCCCACCACTCAGTAAATTAAATTTGTGCTTCTGGAAGAGGTGGGTGGGGAGGGGTGCTCTGGCTCCTGGGGTGTGTGTGAAAGGCTGTCGTCCCAAAATGAGTTCCCCTCTTAACAACAGGCATTACCCTAGGCTTGGACGTATCCACCAAAAACCTCAGGCCTGGCCTCTCCCAGCTGAGTATCTGAAACCTATTGCAATATGAAGAGAGAACATTCAACTCCTATCTTCCTCATGAGGACAATCCTAATAATATCCACCATCTATTTGTCAGTAAGTGTTGATTCAGACTGCTAACCACCCAAGATGCTCCTTGACCCTGAAATGCTGGAAACACTGGCCAGACACCCACTCACCCTCTCGGCCAGTCTGACGCTGAGGCCTCTCATTTGGGCAGAAGAGCCTTCAAAGCTGTTCTTATGTTTCTCTACCTAATCTTGGTTTTGTAACCACCTTCTAGTGTCTGAGGTTAGAAACTTAGCTCAGTGGTT
The DNA here is from genome assembly GCF_009762305.2 of Zalophus californianus. Taxonomy (NCBI): domain Eukaryota; kingdom Metazoa; phylum Chordata; class Mammalia; order Carnivora; family Otariidae; genus Zalophus; species Zalophus californianus. Next base: position 101,551,526 of record NC_045602.1, on the reverse strand, counting down.
ACAACCACTCCTAAGTAAAGATGAAACTCAAGATCCTAAAGATTCATTGCTAAGTACTCCTGTAAGATTGAAAATACCCTTGGACATCAAGGCCTCTCTTAGAGCAACAGGAAATAGGATGGCTATTGCCTCTTCCAACAGCTCACTCTGAAGGGCCATCCAGAACCTGTTGGTTCAGATATATTTAGGTGTTACTAAATTGAAATTGGCTTTCATTGAAAGCCTCAGTTATGACTTGAAAAATATTTTCCAGAAAGAATAAACCCTGCTGAGATCTTGGTGCAGGAAGACAGACAAGGTCCTATTTTCCCCTTGAGGAGGGCGCAGTCATCTTTACTACATGATCTTCTGTCACTAGTTTTAGTACATTTCGCTTTGGAGACCTTTAACCAACAGGTCTTAACCAAAACCCTTGCCAGTTGACAAGAGCAATTCATAAATTCTTAACAGATATGCCAGGCCAGTGGTCTTCCCAACATGTTCTGCCAGACTTAAGGTCCTATGAAGTGGGATCTAAGATTCTACCAGCTTCTCCCAAGATCCCTTCATACTTTCTCTTCCTGCTTCTTTGCAGTCAGATGGCAATACCTCTGTTTCTTTTATGTATCACAGGACCCTGTAGGACTCTGAACAAAGGGTTGTTTGGCATAAAAAAGAATATGAAAATCACCGTTAGGCACTCTCTCCAGAACCCTCCTTCTCTTTGTTCCAGTGTAGCCTGGTTTTGACTCCCTTGCACTAGAGTCCAGCTCACATACCCAATCTCAAGTTTAGCAAGGGAGCCAGATTCCTTCTGTCTGGAAAACTTCCAGTTCCTTTCTGGAGCTTTTCAGAGCTTGACCCTATTGCATGTTGTCTTCTCTTTAAACCCCACATGACCTCAGGATGCACTGATCCTGGGTTTTCATCACTGATTAAGTCCATTTATTTGTTCACTTGTAATATGTCATCCTACCTCTTACTTCTGACAGGTGGAGCCTCAGTCAGTAACAGAACACTCTTGTCCTAAAGGATTTGTTTTCCCTCCTCATGAGCATATCTGTATAAATGATGGAAGGGCCCTTAATATCTTAACTCAAACTTTATATTTCCTATTGATTTACTTAATTCCCATAAAATTAATTGGGGTTTAATATTCACATAATTTCTTTTTCACTCCCACTATTTTTGACCTGGCTATCCATTCGTATTAACAAAGCCTAAAGCTGGGTGGTAGTCCTTGTGTCTTCATTGCTCTGAATACTACATCTCCTCCAAGTTATCCTTTCGTGGGATGGGATCTGCATTTTCCCTTGTTATTTCTATAGGATCAAGGAAAACTGTTGAACTTTTCCCTAATCATTCCTTTCCTAGAAAACAAAAATGTCCTGACATTAAAGTTATTCTAATTCACTGAGTTCTTGACCGTGAATGTTGTACTTTACAAAGTATAGTATAGACAGCCCTGAGAGGTAGTCATTCTTTCCACCATCTATTCATTCACACACCAATATTTATTAAGAATCTGTTGTCCTTGGGACATATAAAGATGTACAAGAAGAGACCATTTAGCTATTAGGAGAAAGCTTATATTAAAATTGCTCACTAAATACATTAAGTTAAATAATGGCACAGGACAAGAGCTGTCACAAAGCAAGCATGATTTAAGGACAAATGAGTGATACAGATATTAAATACCAGAAGTTCAGAGAGGAGAAAAATAATAGAATGTATCAGTGGTGTGCTATATACGAGGACTCAGCTAAACACTTAATGTAGAGATCTCCTAGACCCTCATTACAGCCCCATGAAGTGGTAGCATCATGCCCAATTTACAGATGAAGAAACATAAGAGATTAAGGAACTTGTGCAGAATTACAAGCAGCATAGCCAGGATTTGAACCCAAATCCATATCGGCCCAAAGCCAGTTCCCTTTCTACTACATTCTAAGAAACCCCAAGTTGGGGTGGTTGGTGATGGCTTTGTAGAGCCGGGAGGACTCACACTGAATATGGAGACATTTGAAATGGCAGAGCAAATGGGGAGTTTATTCCTGGGGGCCAAATAAGGAAAAGAAGGGAGAGGAGCCCCACAGATGAATGTAAGCATTGCTAGGTGAAGGGCCAGAAGCATAGGTCATAGATCATTCCAGAAAGGAAGGGAGGAAAAAGCAAAGGCTGTGAGGCATGACAGAGTGCAGAACATTTGAGAGATTTCTCAATTTGGTGAGGCTTCAGCTTAAGAAGGAGTGGGAGTGCCATGCCCAGCTGGTGTTCAGTAAATGCTACATGAAGGGGAAAAATTAGGCAGATTCGTGGAAACTCTTCCTAGCTCTATAACCATTGAATATGAGCCTTCTGTTCTCGTCATTTTCATATCCTTCTGAAGCCCACAATGTCCTGGTACATCTGCTTTTCTGTTACAGTATAAATGTCTGGACAGTGAGAACCATGACTTACAGTTTAATTGCACACAGTGGTAGCTGTCTGACAGGCCCTTGTAAATATTCATGTCTCTGGGGGCTCTCTAGGCTGCACACTGATGGAAACAAAAGTCAATAATCTCACCAATTATAAGGAGAACTCATAAACTACAAGTTTTGCAGATCCCTTGGAATTGGTCTGAATGTTCATCCACTGTTGTCTTCCACAATCATTCTCTAGTACCTTTTATTTTTTGGTTCTCATTTCCTTTAACAAATCCTCAATGCAACAAAGTTTCTCTGTGATCTCCTTAAAGAGTCCTATTTTTTCATGGGCTCATCATTCTAAAGCATTCCCATATGTCAGGTGTTACAGCTATTCTAATGAAAATATTCTGTCTCCATTTATAGTAGCTCACCAATGTGGCAGATAAGTAAATAAATAATTATAATATTTAATAACAAGTTCTATAATAGATGTTGCAATTATCTACTACTGTGTAACAACTACCACAAAATTCAATAGTTTTAAACAATTGCTGATTATTTCTGTGGTCTAGGAATTCAGGAAAGGTTTGGTAGGGATGGCTGTCCATGCTCCATATGGTGTTTAATGAGCATCCAATATGGACCCACTGAGACCTTGGTACTGGCTGTTGTCTGGGAACCTTGTATCTCCTTCACAGGAATACACTCTCCATGTGGTCTCTCAGTATGAACAGAGTAACTCAAGCTTCTTTAAATGAAGGCTGGTTTCCAAGAGAGTGAAAATGGAAACCACACATCATCTTAAGGCTTAGGCTCACTTCTACCACATTCTGTTGTCAAAGTTAGTCACAAGGCCAGCCCAGATGCAAGGGGAAGGGAAATGGGCTCTGCTTCCTAACGGGGCATGAGGCAAGTTTGCAAAATCACATTACAAAAGGTTGTGAGGGATTGGAGGAATTATTGTGACCATCTTTGGAAACAGTCCATCACAGCAGAGATCTATGAACCATGTTTGGGAATACAGAAAAGGAGGCATCTGACCCAGAAGGCAAAGAAATCACTCTTGGCCTGACTCTTAAAGGCAGAGTAGCCAGGCACACAGTCATGGAAAGGCATTCTAACAGAAGGAAACACTCTTAGAAAGATAAAAAACATCAGGACATGATGTGTTTGTCATTGGATGTTGGGTAAATGGGACTAAGTTTAGGATGTTTAATGGAGATAAGCAGGTAATAAGCCTGTAAAAGTAGGTGGGATAAGATCATAAAATATCTTTGTCTTAATTTACATTCCCCAAGAAATGGACTCAGACATAAGGATTTGAGGCAAGAAATTTATTTGGGAGGTGAACCTAGGAATTAGGGGAATGGAAAAGGGAGACACAGAAGAAAAGGAAGTCAATACATTCGTGAACAGGTTACCACTGTTGGCAACCAGAGCTCAGATTTGGGGGGGAGGGGGCAACTCGATAATGGTGTAGAATATGCCTCAAAGTTGTCCCAACTAAGTCACAAGAAAAAGAGGTATATGTCAACTAACTACTGTCCATCATCAGTTGAGGGATTCTCCCAGGAACATCAACCACAGAGCACTTCCAGCCTGACTACATATGACCAGAGAAAGCCCTCAAACTGAGCTATAGGTGCTTGCAGTAAGAAATCATCAGAATGCCAGAGAATCTGGATAGCAACAAAAGTGTATAGCCATATATATTTGTAATGAGGGAGCTTTGAGAAGAGAATTGGCAAGATCTTATGTGGCTTTCTCAGGCTGTGTGGTTTTATCTCTGGCGACTTTTAGAATATGGCATTATGGATTGTCTTTGGCCTAATGGACTAGTCATCATGGAAGACTAGATTATGCTATTAAGCAACATAAATAGAACCTCCTCCTACTGTAACTGGCAATGGAGAAAACAAGTGGAGTATGTCAGGATTGAATATCATTGCCATGATTTTCTCCCTTTGCACTAAAAGAAAGTGAAAAAGTAGAAACTATGAAGAAAAATTTAATGAATTTTATCTACATAAAATAATCTAGGGGCACCTGGGTGGCTCAGTCATTAAGCGTCTGCCTTCGGCTCAGGTCATGATCCTAGGGTCCTGGGATGGAGCCCCGCATCGGGCTCCCTGCTCTGCGGGGAGCCTGCTTCTCCCTCTCCCACTCCCCCTGCTTGTGTTTCTGCTCTCACTATCTCTGTCAAATAAATAAATGAAATCTTAAAAAAAATTCTAAAACTCTGGGAAGAAACATAAAGAACAATGAATAAAAATCAATTGGAAAATGTAATTGAAATAAAAGCTCCATTTACACTAGCATTAGAAACATGTACTTGGGAATAAATGTAAGAAGTGAAAATCAATTTGAAGAGAAAATCAATTTTGAAGAGCAGCATTTATGCTGAGGGAGATAAAAGAAAACTGGAATAAGTGAAAAGACATACAATCTTCATGGATAGAAAGACTCAAGATGAAAACTATGTTAATTCTGCCTAAATTAATCCATAAATTTCATGTAAGCCCAATAAATGAAACATCTTTTTTTGAACCAGAAGAATGACTTTTAAAAATAATATTGGAAAATTTACAAGAATAAACAGTAAATTTATGAAAAAGAGTGATATTGAGAGGGAACCAGCACTACCAACTAATAACCCATGTTATTCAGTGCAAGAATTAGAGTGGTTTTATACTAGCACATGGAACACACAGATAAATATTATATTTAATTGTTAAAATTAATCCATAATGGTGCTAAAAATATAAATTTTAATAACATTTGCATGTGGAAACTATAATATAATATTCAGAAGCCGTAAAAGAAGACATTGAAAATTTGGCTACATAAAAATCAAATATTTCTTTCTGAAAGGCAACAAAACAAAAATAGCACCATCAAATAATCAGAAGGTAAATTACAGACTGGGAAAAATGTTTGCAATTCATATCATGAAATGCAATGTCTTCGTATATAAAAAACTTTTAGAAACCAATACAGAAAAATGTACAAAACCAAAGCAAAAAGTATAGGGAAAGATATGAACAAAGTCCACGTGGAAATACAAAATGTAAGAAATGGGAAAAGAAGGGTGCCTGGGTGGCTCAGTTGGTTAAGTGACTGCCTTCAGCTCAGGTCATGATTCTGGAGTCCCAGGATCGAGTCCCACATCGGGCTCCCTGCTCAGCGGAGAGTCTCCTTCTCCCTCTGACCCTCTTCCCTCTCGTGCTCTCTATCTCTCATTCTCTCTCTCTCAAATAAATAAATAAAATCTTTAAAAAAAAAAGAAATGGGAAAAGAAGATCAGGGAAGTGAGGAAAGGAATATTCTAGAATCAGTTTCCATGAGAAGGGAAAGAAAAGATCTTTTTTCATGTTGTGTCTGTAAGGTACAAAAGCAAGTTAAAACTTAATTGATATAATTATTTTGATCACTTCAATAATAATAGTAAGGCCAATAAATAACATTATCGGTAATCTCTCCCTGCCAGGTCCTTTTATAAAATTTGTCTCATTTAATTCTCATAACCAGTAGTAGCCAAATGGCAGTAGCCAAATGGATACTATGAGTCATGTTGGTATAGATGAGAAAGTTGAGGCTCTGAGAACATAAATAACTTCCCAAGGGCACACAGCTAGAAGAAAACTGGGACATAATTTCTAGACCATACCCCTTCGCCAATTTCTTTTTACTCTAACACTTTGCCCTGGACCCCATGGTATTATCTGCTTTCGATTAAAATAAGCCTAGAAACCTTTAAGAATAGACCTGTACCTCTGAAACAAATAATACATTATATGTTAAAAAAAAGAAGAAGATAGTAATAAGGGTAAAATGAAGGGGGGGAAATCGGAGGGGGAGACGAACCATGAGAGACTATGGACTCTGAGAAACAAACTGAGGGTTCTAGAGGGGAGGGGGATGGCGGGATGGGTTAGCCTGGTGATGGGTATTAAAGAGGGCACGTATTGAATGGAGCACTAGGTGTTATACGCAAACAATGAATCATGGAACACTACATCAAAAGCTAATGATGTTATGTATGGTGATTAACATAACATAATAAAATTAAAAAAACAGAAATAGTAAAATAAAGATTATAATTATATAAGAGGACAAGCATATAAGATTGGAAACACACAAACCAAAATTCTAAAAAGCGATATAATGTGCAAGCATTATGGGTGTTTTTTCTTCTTTTTAAGGTTTTAGTTCTAATATTGCAAAATGAAAAATATAACCTAATGTAAATAAAAAGCTTTATCATAACTATTAAAAAAAAGAATTGAAAATAATTCCAGTTGCCTAAGTTATCAAAGAAAAGAAAGAGGCTTATGCTTTCATTGTAACCACAAATAGTCTAGAATATCATTCTCCCACTCCTAATACATATTGACCTATAGTTAAGAACTTTTGGAGGTAACCAAGAAAATAATAATTATGATAATCTCCAACATGTATTGAGTCTTTCTAAATGCATTCTAAGTACTTTGGATTCATCATCTCACGACATTCTTCTGAGGTAAATACTATTATTATCAGACCCATTTTATTTTATTTTTTAAGATTTTATTTATTTATTTATTTGAGAGAGAGAAAGAAAAAGCACACAGGGGTGGGAGGGGCAGAGGGAGAGGGAGAGGGACAAGCAGACTCTGCACTGAGCCTGGAGCTGAGGAGGACTCCATTCCATGACCCTGAGATCATGACCTGAGCTGAGATCAAGTCAGATGCTTAACCCACTGAGCCACCAGGCGCCCCTATCAGATCCATTTTAGAGGTCTGACAGAGGAAACAGAAAGTTTAAGTAAGTTAACCATGGTCCTCAGCTCACAAGTAGCAACTCTGGGTTTGGAAACTAGGTTTGTCTAATTCTAGAACCCAAGTCCTTAGTCTACACTGCTTCTCTAACCACAAGATATTAGTAGAAATGGGATTCATACCTCCTTCCACAGGGAAGGGGCAAACTGAACTCAGCCTTCAAGGGCAGAGTCAGTGTGGGTTAAAGGTATTGTGGATTGTTTTGCTTGCTTTCTTTATCGTTCTTAATGAAAATTTAGCTTAGCACCAAACTGTCACATACCAGAGCTTTCAATATGCAACACAGTCCACTCATGGACAAACTACATCACTGCACTGGCCACCCCCCACCCCATTCTTCACTTTAAACAACTCTGAATTTAAAGAAAATCGACCCATGGAACTCTAAGTCATATGGACTCAGACTGAACCCCAGATGGAGCTCTGGAGATAACTCGGTTTTTACAAGCTTCTTTAAGGGCACACGGCCACCCTTGAATAGGCAGTTAACTTAGCACAGGATTTCCTGGTAATAGTGATATCTTGGACATGTGATGTGATAGATGGAGGATACTTGCAAATTCTCTGAGGTATTTCCCATTGAGAGATGAAATCTATTCCACTCCCTTTGAATCTGGGCTGGACCTAATGACTTACTTGGCCAACAGCATGAGACAGAGGGGATGATGTGGAACTTCTGAGACAGTTACAGGAAGCCTTGTGGCTTGAACCCAGTCCTCTTAGAACACTCACTCTTGGAACCCAGCCACCATGCTTGAAGAAAGCCCAGGTGGTCCCTAAGAGAAGCCCAAGTAGAAAGAAACCAAGCGTCCTTGCTGTGTCCCTGGCTAAGATGCAGCACCAATGTAGACTGTGTGAGTAAACCTATCTCAGAAGTAGGTCCTCCAGCCCCGGTGTCTATCTGCTCCTATTGATACTTCATGCAGTATAGATGTTTTGTCCCTACTGAGCCCTGCTCAAATTATAGATTCCTGAGCAAACAAATGATGTTTTGACTGTGACAATGGTTTGTGAAGCTACAATAGATAAATGAGCATGTGGATATTCTATTTCTTTAAAATGCCTAGAAAAAACACTCTGCAATCTCACTTAATAACCATTTTTAGTGCTGGCATTTGCATTTTGAGGGAAGAGTTTGTTTGGGCCATCCATTTGCATTTAACCTGTGGCAAAGATGTCTTTGCTGAAGCTGACAACTTTTGTTTTGCTTGTGTTTTGAAATAAGGACTGTATGCTTTTAGATGAGTGTCTGGTGGGTATATCCAAATACCAAATACAATAAACTCAAATATCACCAGTGCAAAAACACAATCATTTGGACGCTATTAAGTCTGATGTGTAATTATTCAACCTGAGGGGGCTGTAATTTACAGCATTATCTATGAAGAAAGAGCTGACTCAGGAGCATGTGTGTGTTCAGGTGCAGATGTTTTTATTAATTAAAAGAATACATGTTTTTAATTAAATATATTTAATATCTGCCAATTAAGTACTAATTTTATCTATTTGTTAAAGTTTCCTAGAACAACTTTCCCTTTGGAACTACTGCTAGAGATAGATTGATATTAACTTAACTACTTGTGAGAGATCAACTACATTTATTTTTAAATACACTTAATCTTTTTGCTAAGTATTGCCACATTTGTCTCAGTAGGCCTGAACTAATGTTTTTCTGGAATTCTGAAGTATCCCAACCTATAAGTTCATGTGAGAAGGAGCTGTTGCCGCCAAATTAGAAACAAATTAGATTAACCATTAAAAGAAAAAAAACCAACAACACTGTAAGCATAGCTCTGAGAAGTATTCAAAATCCTTCTCCACAATCTACTTTATCCATCACACTGCCAATCTGAATATTGCTGCCTTAAGAGTTTTACCATATTGGTTGACACACCATATGATTTTCAAAAGAAGCTGGAAATCCAAATGTGATGGAAAGAGGTGAATCTAAATGGGATGGGAAGAGGTGCCAAGGAGAAAAATATCCTGATTTTTAAGCATTGGCATCTAATCTTTAAAAATTCAAATAGTGTAGATTTCAAAGAAACATTGCTACTAGACAAAAATCTGTAACCTCAGAGCGATAAGCAAATAGGATGAGAAAACTAAGAGGTCATAAATTGAGTGTTCTTTTCTCATATATTTTAGGGAAAATGGCTCAGGGAATTTGGCTCTTCTTAATTTAGACTTTATATTTTTTAAAAAGCAATAGATGAGTCTCACATCTTCATTTTCCTGAATTGTTATATTAACAATTGATCCTGGGATGTGCAAGTTTGAGGAACAATTATGACCAACCACACATACTTGATTTCCCTGACCAAATATTAGGTCCCATTTGTCAAAATGTCCGAGAACTGACAATATTTTACTGGTCAAATCTCATCTCTCAAGCTTCACAGGAAGTGACATACAAACCTTTTGTTAGATAATGCAATCATAAGGCCTGGTCACTATTATTGTTCTCTATATATGCTATAACTGGGCCTTCAAAAGTTGCCTCAGAAAAAGGCTGTGTGCAAGTCATGATTATCCTCATAACTACAAGTTATACCTGACTGTTTTTTCTCTGCCATGTGGGGTTTAGCCTCTTGGAAGCCAAGGATCCTCTTGAGAAGCTGACAGACACTTCCTATGGAAGGATCAATATGTCCATAATCACAAAGCTTTCCACGTAGAGAATTCATGCCTTCCCTGACTTTCTCAGATCCCCAGGTTAAGAACATCAGCCCTGGAGTGCCTTTATTAATTACACTACATCTACTCTCACAACCCAACCAGAAAAACCAGCAAATCAACCTCTCAGGAGAAGATAGGGTAAGGGATTCACAAGTTGATTCACCAAAGAGAAAAACACACTTAACCCAAAGCCATTCAGGTGGCAAGCCCCAGATGTGTTATTTATTTATTTGGAAAATTTATGTTAGAATTTTGCCTTCTACAATACTACAATGCATTCATATTTCTTTTACTATAAAACCACTTTTAAATCCTCCACTTAAAACCTTGAGTAAAACTGAACTCAGAGTTAAAAAGGCATTTTCTTTTCTGGTGGCTTTTCACACCCCAGCACCCTTCATGATTTCCCAGGTATCCTCACAGAGGAATGGATAGCAGGAAGACCAACATTCAACATCACATGGAACCAGGTTCGAGTCCCAGCTCTGGGCCTTACTAGCTCTGCCACATTGGGCAGATAGCTTCATGTCTCGATCTATACCCCACAAGGCAATGGTGAAGATTAAATGAGATAGAATATGTAAGGCTCCCCCATAACTTTCAGATATATAGTAGATAGTCAATAAATGATAGCTATTATCTATTAAAGTTAGGCTAAAGCCATCACTTTCTCCTCTGCTACTATTATAAGAGTGTTCGGTACAAAGCCTGGTATATATATACACACTCAATATATATACACTCAATAAATGATAATCTTAAACCCTCAAATTCCATCATCCAATGGTGTCTCCTCAGACCTCATTTTGCTTGACCTGTCAACAACATCTGACACAAGTAATCACCCCCTCCTCCTTAAATCAAGTTCTTCTCTTGGCTTCTATATCATTAACTATTCCTTTATAGTTTCCATTCCTGGTTTCTCTTCATCTCCTTGACCTTTAAACAGTGGAGCGACACAAGGCTCAGTCCTTGCACCTCTTCTCTTTTCTGACTGTGTTTCTTTAATGATAATCTGATCTTGTCTCATCATTTTGTGTGTGTGTGTGTGTGTGTGTGTGTGTGTGTGTGTGTGTGTGTGCGCGCGCGCGCGCACCTGTCTGCCTATTTCATTTCCAACTACCTACCTTCCATCTGGGTAATCAAAAGGCAACTCCAACTTACCATGTCCAAAACTGAGTTCCTGAGACTCCCACCCTTCACCTTCAAACCTGCTCCTCTTACAGTGTTTCCTGTCCCAGGAAATGGCAACTCTGTCCTTCCATTGGCTCAAATCAAAATTCAAGTATCATTCATGACTTTTCTCTCTCATTTGACATTCGGTCAGTCAGCAAACTCATGATCCTAATTCCACAGTATATCCAGAATCTACTTCTCCCTTCTCCACAGCAACCACCCTGGTCTTAGCCACCATTACCTCTCACCTGACTTGTTATACGAGGCTCATCTCTTCTCTCTGATCCAGTTACCTATTGCTGGCATAACCAACCATCCCAACACATAGTGGCATTAAACAATAATCATTTTAATATGCTCATAGATTCTGCTGGTCAGGAATTCAGAAAAGACACACCAGGACAGCTCTTTTTCTGCTCCGCGATATCTGGGTCCTCAACTGGGATGACTCTTTTGGCTAGATAGATCTGAAACAGCTGGGCCAGAAGAATCTGTCTCCAGATGGCTTCTTCACTCCCATATCTGGCATCAGGGCTGGAATAACTGAGAGAAAAGACAAGTAGGGATTACCAATGTGGCCCCTCTGGCAGGAGGGCTTTAAGAGTGTTTTCTAGTAAATGGAGTAGAAATCTCATGGCTTTGTGTGACCTAGCCTCAGAGGCTTCACTTCTACCCTACTCTGTAGGTTGAAGAAGTGACAAGTAAGCCCACACGGTTCAAGGGTAAGGGACCTTCTCCCGCCCCAACTTCTTTTTTTTTTTTGTTCTTTTTTTTTTAATTTTTTTATTGTTATGTTAATCACCATATATTACATCATTAGTTTTTGGTGCAGTGTTCCATGATTCATTGTTTGTTCATAACACCCAGTGCTCCATGCAGAACGTGCCCTCCTCAATACCCATCACCAGGCTAACCCATCCCCCTACCCCCCTCCCCTCTAGAACCCTCAGTTTGTTTTTCAGAGTTCATCATCTCTCATGGTTCGTCTCCCCCTCTGACATACTCCCCTTTTCTTCCTCTCCTGTTATCTTCTTCTTTTTCTTTTTTCTTAAAATATGTTGCGTTGTTTCAGAAGTACAGAACTGTGATTCAACAGTCTTGCACAATTCACAGCGCTCACCGTAGCACATACCCTCCCCAATGTCTATCACCCAGCCACCCCATCCCTCCCACCCCCAACCACTCCAGTAACACTCAGTTTGTTTCCTGAGATTAAGAATTCCTCATATCAGTGAGGTCATGTGATACATGTCTTTCTCTGATTGACTTATTTCACTCAGCATAACACCCTCCAGTTCCATCCACGTCGTTGCAAATGGCAAGATCTCATTCCTTTTGATGGCTGCATAATATTCCATTGTGTATATATACCACCTCTTCTTTATCCATTCATCTGTCAATGCCGCCCCAACTTCTTAATGGGAAGAATATCAAAGAATTCATAGACAAATTTTACCTTGCCTTCCCTTCCACCGCCACCAGCAAGACTATTTTCAACAGAACAGCGAGTGGGATCTTGTTGAAATAGAATCCAGAGATCTCACTCTTCTGCCCAAATCCTTCCCATGGCTCCCATTTTATCCAAAAGACAAACTCCTTACAATGGCCTAATAAGGCCCCATGGCTTGGTCCTCTTTGACTCACCCCCTGCTCTTTCCCCCAGTGCTTAATCTATTCCAGCCACACTAGAGCAAGCAGGCCATACATCCTCCCATCTGGGGACATTCACACTTCCTCTCCTGTATGCACTTCCCAGATGTCCACATACCTGCACCCTCCCTGCCCTCAAGTCCTCACTCAAATGTTAGCTTCTCTGTGCAATATAAGCTCACGACCCTATCTAAAATTGCAAACCTTCTCACCCCCTCCCTTCCCTTCTTGATTGTTTCCATTAGTCCGTAACACTGTACACACACACACACACACACACACACACACACACACACACACACACACAAATTGATTTCCAATCTCTTATCTGCTTCATCTTCTAGAATATAAGCACCACGTGGGCAGGAATTTCTGTCTTATTTATAGCTGAATCCCCAGCACCTAGACCGGAGCCTGTACATAGTAGGGTGCTCGATAATATTTGTAGAATGAATAAAGACCACCTATTTGTGTTAATCTATTGTTTATAAGAATCTCATTTCAGTTTATTTTGTTTGCTATTTCAATTGTCATTTGCTTTCCATATGCCTAGTTCTTTAATATGGGGAAAGCCCCACTTAATGTGATACACAGGCTTCTTTGTAAATTTCAAAGTATACAACCTCTTACTGATTAATTTACAGGTCTCCTAACCTTTGTTGGAGAACATGGCTACTATTCATTGTCCTCTTTTTAAAATCACCAAATCACTAGATGATTTTGTATAACCAGGTAGCTACATGCTTTTATACTGACATCCAGATATTATATATACTCAAGGCCTGGGGTCAGGGAACATGCTTTAAGCAAGTGGAACTTTTTAAAGGAAATGAAAACAGAAATTAAATATCACACATCCTGATCATCCTGATGATTCCTGCCTCTTAGTAGGAGATGAAACATACCTGGATTAGAGAGAAAATGACAAATACCTCAGGGTATATAAGCCTGTCATCTGGTTTTAATAAAACTCTGCATTCTTAAGGTTGAATGTCCAAATAAAGTCAGTACAATCTTTTCCCCTACCAATGTCCCTGTATATAAGATGATTTTTAAAATATCATTTAACAAACGTTTACATCACACTACATGCTAAGAACCTTACAAATACTACTAACTCACTTGTTTCTCATAACAACTTTATGAGTTTGATACTCTTACTCTATCCCATTTTTTAGATGAGTCAACTGAACATACAGAAATTAAGTAAATTTGCCTAAAATTAAACCTCTAGTTAGTAGTGCAGGCTGGCCCCAAGTTCTGTGTTTTTATCACTAGAAAAAAAAATGCCTTTGTCTCAAACGTCTTATTGTGAATATTTGCAAAATCACATAAAAATTAAAGGAGTTCTACAGTAAATATTCATATGCCTACCACCTAGATTCTCCAATTAACATTTTACTATATTTGTTTTATTTCATGTCCATCCATCTATCCATTCTTCTATCCACCTATCAATCCTTATGTTTTATGCATTCCAAAGAAAGTCGTAGAATCCGTACACTTCACCCCAAATCCTTCTGCATGCATATCATGTGGCTTCAATGGTTGTTTACAATTCTTTTCTTTCCCCTTCTTTTGAGGTAAAATCTACATATAATGAAATGCAGAAATCTGAATTATACCACTCAGTAAATTTTGACCTACATTGCCTTTTGATTGTTCTTATTGGGAAAAGTTTCATAATATAGTTTTGACTGTGGAAAGATGTTATAAAACTGTCCACTTAACATTGGAGAGTTTAATCTCTGGAGAAAACGTAAGCAAACCAAATGAGAGTTCATCTACCGGTGTGCAGCAAGCCAAGAAAAACTGACATGGAGCTTGGCTGTGAAGGAAGATGGGCTCTTTATTGGGTGGTGTCACCCAGAAGAACAGGGAGCTAAGGCTCAAAAATCCCAAACTCCCCAATGGTGCACAAGTCAGGATTTTTAAGGACAAAATTGGGGGCAGGTGTCTTCTGAGAAGGTGGACACTGTTTATTGGATGCCCATGAAGTCATGTTAACAGATGTTACCTATTTGCTTCTGGTGCCCCTCTTCTGGTCCTAAAGAGGTATATTGCCTCTCAAAAGACTTGGAATCTGGAAAATACCTTTGTTCTTCACATTGGATATTCTATTAGGTACATCTGGTGCCTGTTTTTTCAGGATAGTGCTGCCTGTATGTGCTCAAACTACTTGTACATGCATAAGCTAGTGAGGTTGCATTTCTGTATGTTTCTTTGAATGACAAAGAAGCATTCCTATCTCTTGAGCCTGGGTCTGCATGTCCTGTGGCTGGTCCATTCATGTGTGGGAACGATATCACCCCTACGTTCATTCTTCCATTTGAACTAGCAAGATGAACTTATCATCAACTGATATAGCCAGCAGCTTCAAAAAGAAGCAAGTAATGTGTAAATTGGCATCTCATGAGGTAAAGGAAGGGCTCAACAGAAGGTTTGTCTAGAGAAACTCCCCCATTGTACACATAGAATTCCAAAGGGATCAAGAGCCATTTTCCTTTTTTGACTTTAGTATAATCCATCTGGCAGAAAGGGAATTTAGTTTAGAAATCCCTACAATTCCACTCCATCTTTGTCTTCTTACAGATGGAGGAATGAAGGTCAACAAAACTAAGTGATTACCTCCAAGTTCACACCAGTGTGAGGACCCCTCCTCAGCCACACACTGTTATAGCAAATAGCTAGGGACCACAGTATTTGAAGACTTAAAATGATATCTGTTATTTCAAATTTGTTACCTTCCCCTTTAAAAATTAATATCTCAAAATTGCATTTGTCTCATGTAAGAAGTAAAGGCATCTCCTTTCCTATTTCCCAAAATAAAAGCCACACATAGAAAGCTTTTTTTGTGTGTGTGTATCTCAGAACAACATGTCAAAGAAATCAATATTAATTAGAGTAAATGATTGCTACCACATGTGTTTATGCTTTTTAAAATAGTATTGTTAATCCTCACAATGGGTTTTCGAATTTCACACATAAGGATTCAAGGTTTGAAGAGGTCAGACAATCACTCACATGGCTGGTAAGTAGTGGAACCAGGATCATCTGACTCCTAATGTCACATAACCTGTTGCCACACCCCACAGCCCTGCTGCCCTAATAAGCTGAATCATCACATAGAGATTGGGAGTAGGGCTTCCTGTTGGCACTGTGTAGGCTTGAATTCCAACTTCACATTGGTAGTTCTGTGACCTTGAGCAAGAGTCATAAAAAAAAAAAAATCTCTTTGTCCCTCAGTTTACCCATCTGGAAGTGAGGGCCAGTTGCCCACAATAGTAAATGGCTTGACAGCACACTCTTCACTGGTTTCCTTCCCTTCCCTATCTCATTCCCCCTCTCTACCAGTGCTTCCTCGGGTCACCTTCTAGATAAGCAACTTGCATTTGAATCCTTTCCTCAGGGTCTGCTTCTGGGGAACCTGAAATTAAGACAATGATTTCTTAAAAACTTAAACAATTCTTTGCCCTTTTAACCCTCAGCAACAAGTACCCAGATCCTTATAACTGTACAATCAACCTTTATCCAGGATCTTACTGAATCCATACATCAATGCTGTAAAGTAGACAGAATGACTGTTATTGGCCCATTTTAGGGATGAAAAAACCAGGGCTTAGAAAAATAATGAGACCAAAGCCACATGGATAATGGGGACAGAGCCAAACAATAGTCCCAGACATTCTGACTCTAAAGTTCAAGGATGTCTCAAAGGACTGGCTGCAGCAAACATTTATCCAGCCCTTATTCAGTGCATAACTCCATCAACCGCTTCTAGCAAGAACATGTGGGAAGTGAAAATAATCAAGGCATCTTTCCTTCAGTAGTTTAATTCACAAGGAAAAAGAGTGCTATTTTTGTTACTACACTTAGAAGTACACTTAGGGGTCAGTCTTAGTAAATTTAAAAAAATCCACAAGATTCTAAAAGCCTTGAAAAATGTTAATTTCTACCCTAGCTGTCCAAAGCCAGATAGCAAAGTGATTTTACATGGTACATCAGATAGCACAACTTCCTATAAATCTTTCTTTTAAAATCATTTACCTTTGTCTTCACATCCTTATGTTATATAGCATGTGTATTCCTCAAAATTACCTTTTCCTGAGCCCTTAATCAACCTCAAGTTCATTTTCAAACACTTAATATCATGAACGCTTGCTTCCAGTCAGTTCACTTCTTGGTTCCTTTTCTGAGCTTGCTCAGAACAATGACATTGATGACATGGTAGGAGCTCTGGGGTTCTTACAATATAGCATGTTTCTCAGTTACCTACTTGATTGTTATTCCTAAAGAAAGTAGGCTCCAGATCGTCTCAAACACTTGAATAATAATGGCAGAACTGATCTCAAATCCAGAGAAGCACGTTATCTCATTTTCCAGATCTTATTGACACATTTCTCAATAGGCAACTGAGACTTGAATAGGTGTCCTCACTTGCCCAAGACCTCAGAATGGCCAGTCCAGAGCAAGACACACTTCTGTCCACTGCCAGTTTCTAGCACCACTACACAACACTGCCTTTCACATCATAGAACCAAAACAAACCCCATAGGAGCTCTTGGCACGAACACCTTTTTGCCAACTCATGCAAATAATTTGGGGCACCAGGAAAAACCCCACAACTGATATCCTCAGGATTTGGTTTGTTAGTTATGCAAAAGGGGCTGGTATTTTATTTAAAGGACCATGCTTGCCACTGGCCAATTCTTTTCTTTTTTTCTTTTTAAGTAAATTCTATGCCCAACGTGGGGTTTGAACTCACGAACCCTGAGATTAATTGCATGTTCTACTGACTGAGACAACCAGGGGCCCCACCACTGATAAGTTCTTAGCAAGACATTGATTCAGGTGACTACAGACTGAAAACAGAAGTACTCCACATGGTGACATGAGAAAATGACTCAAAGTCTGAAAAAACCAGGTCATGAACAACAGGAGTTTGTTGTTGTTGTTGTTAAGTGTAATTAATCTTTACACCAATCAGACAACTCAGATCTTTCACCCATTCATTATTTAGGGCTCAGAAACTGATGGCTAAAAAATTCCTAATCTACTTAGTTGGTTGATATATGAGTACAGATAAAAACTAGTCAAGATTAGGGGCGCCTGGGTGGCTCAGTCATTAAGCGTCTGCCTTTGGCTCAGGTCATGATCCCAGGGTCCTGGGATCAAGCCCCGCATCGCGCTCCCTGATCAGCGGCAAGCCTGCTTCTCCCTCTCCCACTCCCCCTGCTTGTGTTCCCTCTCTCACTGTGTCTCTCTCTGTCAAATAAATAAATAAAATCTTAAAAAAAAAAACTAGTCAAGATTAGCCTTTCTCTTGGAGAAGTTACTTTTTTCTACATTATATGTCACATAAGAAAAATTAATCAGATAATTATAGCTATGACCACGGATATTATCAGATTTTTTGGAAGCAAAGAAATAAGTTGTTGTTGGTGGGAATGCAAGCTGGTGCAGCCATTCTGAAAAACAGTATGGCATGTCCTCAAAAAGTTGAAAATAGAACTACCCTATGACCCAGCAATTGCACTATTGGGTATTTACCCCAAAGATACAAATGTAGTGATCCAAAGGGGTATGTGCACCCCAATGTTTATAGCAGCAATGTCCACAATAGCCAAACTATGGAAAGAGCCAAGACGCCCATCAACAGATGAATGGATAAAGAAGATGTGGTATATATACAGAATGGAATATTATGCAACCATCCAAAAAAAAAAAGAAATCTTGCCATTTGCAAATGGATGGAACTAGAGTGTATATTATGCTAAGTGAAATAAGTCAATCAGAGAAAGAAAAGTACCATATGATCTCACTGATATGAGGAATTCTTAATCTCAGGAAACAAACTGAAGGTTGCTGGAGTGGTGGGGGGTGGGAGGGATGGGGTGGCTGGGTTATAGACATTGGGGAGGGTGTGTGCTATGGTGAGTGCTGTGAATTGTGTAAGACCGATGAATCACAGACCTGTACCTCTGAAACAAATAATACATTATATGTTAAAAAAAAAAAGATCGTAGGAAGGGAAAAATGAAGGGGGAATATCAGAGGGGGAGACGAACCATGAGAGACCATGGACTCTGAGAAACAAACTGAGGGTTTTAGAGGGGAGGGGGATGGGGGGATGGGTTAGCCCAGTGATGGGTATTAAAGAGGGCACATATTGAATGGAGTACTGGGTGTTTTATGCAAACAATGAATCATGGAACACTACATCAAAACTAATGATGTAATGTATGGTGATTAACATAATAAAACAAAAACAATAACAAAACTAATGATGTAATGAATAGTGACTAACATAACAATAAAATTAAAAAAATAAAAAATAAAAGAAATAAGTTGTTATGTTATCATATTCTTGGTGAATGGGTTGTTTGGAGACAGTATATTTATTTTTCCAAGGAGAAAAAGGTTTTCATGGGCAATAAAATAATATGTGCTGCCTTCCACAGAAACAAAAGATTCCAGCCAGGAAATGTTAGTAATGTTCAACTAATCTCTTTAAGGACACATTCTGGGGGTGCCTGGGTGGCTTAGTCAGTTAAGCCTTTAACTCTTGATTTTGGCGCAGGTCATGATCACAGCGTCATGGGATCGAACCCTGAGTTGGGCTCCATGCTAGGCATGGATCCTGCTTACGATTCTCTCTCTCCCTCTCTGTCTGCCCCTGCCCATCCCCACCCCATCTGTTGGCATGCATGTGCTCACTCTCTCCCCCCTCCAAAAAAGATACATTCTGTCTTCGAAGGCAAGCAAAAGATGAACCAGGTTATAGGCTCCTAAGCTGCTCTTGACATGCATAAAATGTGTGTGATTTTATAGAGTAACAGGCAGAGAAAGGGAGGAGAAAAGCAAGAATACGTATGTGCAACCACGAACCAAATACTAATAAACATATAGAGAAGGAACACAACTGGATCCTTGGCAAGTTTCTCTCTTTCTAGGTAGTAGGGCCTTCTGCTTCTTCATGTTGCTGAAAGTCGGGCACTGTTTGGCCTAGCTTCACAGAACAGGAGTTTTGGGTGGGCCCAAGTATGTAGTTCAGCATCAGTGAGGTGCAAGAAAAAAATAGATTGTTTGGTTCAAAGAGAAAAACCATTGTCTGTAATCCAAGTTCAGTCCACTGAGCTCAGCCAAATGACTCCTAGAACCACATTTTGTGCTCTTCCAAAATCCCCACCCTTGTTAAAACTTACCTATGAGTCACTGGCTGCCTGGCGTGGTAAAGAAATACCACAGTGCACACCTCACCTAGTGTCAAAGCACAACTCTGTTGTTGGTTCATTCCCATGCAGTTTAAGAGATTCCTTTTGATTTGGGGTTGTAAATTAAAAATTTCAGAATCACCTGAATAAGTTTGCTTCATTAAATCTTCCACAGTAGATACAGGAAAGACTTTAAAATTACCAACCATATGACCACAAATCACTGTGAATCACTGAATGTGGGTGCTCCCAAAGATCTGTTCTTCACCCAGCTTCCAAGGGCCTTTTGAAAACACACATCTGATCACATTCTTAAGCCACAGATTTTCTTAAACTCATCAGTGGTTACCTTGTTAGGATCAAGGCTGAAATCCTAAACTTGATTTATGAGCTCTCTATAACCTCCCTGGGCTGTTCATTCATTCATTCATGAAATATTTATTGGATATCTACTACATATCTGACGTCATTCTAGGCACTAATGTACTAGCAATGGACAGAGTGGATGGACTCCCCTCACCCCCCAGAAATGACCCTTGACCATGCCTGCTCCCTCACTGTCCATGCCTACCAAATACTGTGCCCTCTCCCCACTTCCCACAGTTCTTCAGGATCTTCCTTCTGCTGGAAACATTGTGCCTGGTAAACTCCTACTGATTATTCAGTCTCATTTTAAACACTGTCTTCTTTAGGAAGGTCTTTCTCTTTTCCTAAACTAGGTCAGATCCCCAACCTGTCCATCCCGCAGCACTCTTATTTATTCATCATTTCCCTTTTTGTAAGTATTTGTTATGTGTCTGTATTTCCATCTAGACCAGGGGTTGGCAAAATTTTTCTCTAAAGGGCCAGATAATAAATATCTTTTCAGCTCTGTGGGACATACAGTCTCTGTCCCAACCATTCAATTCTGCCGTTATAGCATGAAAGCAGTCAGACAATACATAAACAAATGGGTGTAGCTGTAGTGCAATAAAACTTTATTTATAAAAGCAAGTGGTGAGCCTGATCTGGCCTGTAGACCACAATTGGCTGACCTCTGAACAACAGAATTTCTGGTGGTAATGGAAATGTTGTATATCTGCTCCCTTCCATAAGGTAGCCACCAGCCACATGTGGTTATCGAACACTTGAAATGCAGCTAGTGTAACTAAGGATCTAAGTCTCTACATTTATTGAATTGTAACTATTTAAATTTAAATGTAAATAGCCACATGTGGCTGGTGATTATTTTATTGGATAGCACACACACAGAGACCATGAGGTCAGAGGCTGTAACCTTTTTGGTCATCACCATGTCACTTGGACCTAGCACAGCAGCTGGCACAGGGTAAGGGAGTCAATATTTATTTGCTGAATGAATGAATGAACAAATGTATAAGGATGGGATGACTTATCAAACTTCCTGCATGCTTTTTACCCCTGCTATACACTTGATGAGATGTTGCCACTGAATACTTCTTACTCTCTAGTCCTGGAATATTATATTTTTGTATGCAAATTTTATCTCCCAATTAGCCCATGAGCTCTATAAAGATGGTGTTATAAGAGAGACTCCCTGAATGATTCTCCCAGTGTCCAATACAGGTACATGCCCATGGTAGCCAGCCTTCCTACAGAGTGTTTGCAGCTACCATTACTTACCTGGAAAGGGAAAAAATTCAGCCCTATAGCTATTTTATTTCTGAAATAGGTTTCAGTATATCCCAAAGGTCTAAATTCAAGCTTTTCTGCTTCAACTTTGTTATTGTAAAGTTGAGAAATTCAACATTGCCCTGACCTGTCCTGCCTTCCCCAAGCAACTGTGGGGAAGTTGCTTAATGCCCTGTCTCCCTTATTAAGTAAAGGTAATTCTAGTTCTTATTTTTCTTTAAGTTTTTTATTGTTATGTTAATCACCATACATCATTAGTTTTTGATATAGTGTTCCATGATGCATTGTTTGTGCATAACACCCAGTGCTCCACGCAGAACGTGCCCTCTTTAATAACCATCACCAGGCTAACGCATCACCCCACCCCCCTCCCCTCTAGAACCCTCAGTTTGTTTTTCAGAGTCCATCTTCTCTCATGGTTCATCTCCCACTCCAAATTACTCCCCTTCATTCTTCTCCTCCTGTTATCTTCCTTTTTCGTTCTTAACATATATTTCATTATTTGTTTCAGAGGTACAGATCTGTTATTCAACAGTCTTGCACAATTCACAGTGATGACCATAGCACATACCCTCCCCAATGTCTATCACCCAGCCACCCATCCCTCCCACCCCCCACCACTCCAGCAACCCTCAGTTTGTTTCCTGAGATTAAGGATTCCTCATATCAGTGAGGTCATGTGATACATGTCTTTCTCTGATTGACTTATTTCACTCAGCATAACACCCTCAGTTCCATCCACATTGTTGCAAATGGCAAGATCTCATTCCTTTTGATGGCTGCATAATATTCCATTGTGTATATATACCACTTCTTTATCCATTCATCTGTCGATGGACATCTTGGCTCGTTCCACAGTTTGGCTATTGTGGACATTGCTGCTATAAACATTGGGGTGCACGTACCCCTTCGGATCCCTACATTTGGAACTTTGTGGTAAATACCCAGTAGTGCAAATGCTGGATCGTATGGTAGCTCTATTTTCAACTTTTTGAGGAACCTCCACACTGTTTTCCAGAGTGGTTGCACCAGCTTATATTTCCCACCAACACTGTAGGAGGGTTCCCCTTTCTCCGCATCCCCGCCAACATCTGTCATTTCCTGACTTGTTAAGTTTAGCCATTCTGACTGGTGGGAGGTGGTATCTCATTGAGGTTTTGATTTGGATTTCCCTGATGCTGAGCGATGTTGAGCACTTTTTCATGTGTCTGTTGGCCATTTGGATGTCTTCTTTGGAAAACTGTCTGTTCATGTCTTCTACCCATTTCTTGATTGGATTATTTGTTCTCTGGGTGTTGAGTTTGATAAGTTCTTTATAGATTTTGGATACTAGCCCTTTATCTGATAGGTCATTTGCAAATATCTTCTCCCATTCTGTCGGTTGTCTTTTGGTTTTGTGGACTGTTTCTTTTGCTATGCAAAAGCTTTTTATCTTAATGAAATCACAATAGTTCTTTTTGCTCTTGCTTTCCTTGTCTTTGGCAATGTTTCTAGGAAGAAGTTGCTGTGGCTGAGGTCGAAGAGGTCCCTGTCTGTGTTCTCCTTTAGGATTTTCATGGACTCCTGTCTCACATTTAGGTCTTTCAACCATTTGGAGTCTATTTTTGTGTGTGGTGTAAGGAAATGGTCCAGTTTCATTCTTCTGCATGTGGCTGTCCAATTTTCCCAACACCATTTGTTGAAGAGACTGTCTTTTTGCCATTGGACATTCTTTCCTGCTTTGTCAAAGATGAGTTGACCATAGAGTTGAGGGTCCATTTCTGGGCTCTCTATTCTGTTCCAATGATCTATATGTCTGTTTTTGTGCCAGTACTATACTGTCTTGATGATGACAGCTTTGTAATAGAGCTGGAAGTCCGGAATTGTGATGCCGCCAGCTTTGCTTTACTTTTTCAACATTCCTCTGGCTATTCGGGGTCTGTTCTGGTTCCATACAAATTTTAAGATTATTTGTTCCATTTCTTTGAAAAAAGTGGATGATATTTTGATGGGGATTGCATTGAATGTGTAGATTGCTCTAGGTAGCATTGTCATCTTCACAATGTTTGTTCTTCCAATCCATGAGCATGGAACGTTTTTCCATTTCTTTGTGTCTTCCTCAACTTTTTGATGAGTATTTTATAGTTTTCTGAGTACAGATCCTTTGCCTCTTTGGTTAGATTTATTCCTAGGTATCTTATGGTTTTGGGTGCAATTGTAAGTGGGATCAACTCTTTGATTTGTCTCTCTTCTGTCTTGTTGTTGGTGTATAGGAATGCCACTGATTTCTGTGCATTGATTTTATATCCTGCCAATTTACTGAATTCCTGTATGAGTTCTAGCAGTTTTGAGGTGGAGTCTTTTGGGTTTTCCACATAGAGTATCATATCATCTGCAAAGAGTGAGAGTTTGACTTCCTCTTTGCTGATATGGATGCCTTTGATTTCTTTTTGTTGTCTGATTGCTGTGGCTAGGACTTCTAATACTATGTTGAATAGCAGTGGTGATAGTGGATATCCCTGCCACGTTCCTGACCTTAGCGGGAAAGCTCTCAGCCTTTCCCCATTGAGAATGATATTCGCTGTAGGTTTTTCATAGATGGCTTTCATGATATTGAGGTATGTACCCTCTATCCCTATACTCTGAAGAGTTTTGATCAAGAAAGGATGCTGTACATTGTCAAATGCTTTTTCTGCATCTATTGAGAGGATCATAAGATTCTTGTTCTTTCCTTTGTTAATATATTGTATCACGTTGGTTGATTTGATGATGTTGAACCAACCTTGCAGCCCAGGGATAAATCCCACTTGGTCATGGTGAATAGTTCTTTTAATGTACTGTTGGATCCTATTGGCTAGTATTTTGGTGAGAATTTTGCATCCATGTTCATCAAGGATATTGGACTGTAATTCTCTTTTTTGAAGGGGTCTTTGGTTTGGGGATCAAGGTAATGGTGGCCTCATAAAATGAGTTTGGAAGTTTTCCTTCCATTTCTATTTTTTGGAACAGTTTCAGGAGAATAGGCATTAATTCTTCTTTAAATGTTTGGTAGAATTCTCCTGGGAAGCCATCTGGCCCTGGGCTTTTGTTTGTTGGGAGATTTTTGATGACTGCTTCAATTTCCTTAGTGGTTATAGGTCTGTTCAGGTTTTCTATTTCTTCCTGGTTCAGTTTTAGTAGTTGATACATCACTAGGAATGCACCCATTTCTTCCAGGTTATGTAATTTGCTGGCATATAGTTGCTCATAATATGTTCTTATAATTGTTTGTATTCTTTGGTGTTGGTTGTGATCTCTCCTCTTTCATTCATGATTTTGTTGGTTTGTGTCATTTCTCTTTTCTTTTTGATAAGTCTGGCCAGGGGTTCATCAATCTTGTTAATTCTTTCAAAGAACCAGCTCCTAGTTTCGTTGATCTGTTCTACTGTTCTTTTGGTTTCTATTTCATTGATTTCTGCTCTGATCTTTATTATATCTCTTCTCCTGCTGGCTTTAGGCTTTATTTGCTGTTTTATTCTCTAGCTCCTTTAGGTGTAGGGTTAGGTTGTGTATTTGAGACCTTTCCTGTTTCTTGAGAAAGGCTTGTATTGCTATATACTTTCCGCTTAGGACTGCCTTTGCTGCATGCCAAAGATTTTGAACAGTTGTGTTTTCATTTTCATTGGTTTCCATGAATTTTTTTAATTCTTCTTTAATTTCCTGGTTGACCCATTCATTCTTTAGTAGGATGCTCTTTAGCCTCCATGTATTTGAGTTCTTTCTGACTTTCCTCTTGTGACCGAGTTCTAGTTTCAAAGCATGTGGTCTGAAAATATGCAGGTAATAATCCCAATGTTTTGGTACCAGTTGAGACCTGATTTGTGACCTAGGATGTGACCTATTCTGGAGAATGTTCCATGGGCACTAGAGCAGAATGTGTATTCCGTTGCTTTGGGATGGAATGTTGTGAATATGTCTGTGAAGTCCATTTGGTCCAGTGTGTCATTTAAAGTCCTTATTTCCTTGTTGATCTTTCGCTTAGATGATCTGTCCATTTCAGTGAGGGGGGTGTTAAAGTCCCCCACTATTATTGTATTTTTGTCAGTGTGTTTCTTTGCTTTTGTTATTAATTGCCTTATATAATTGGCTGCTCCCATGTTCGGGGCATAGATATTTACAATTGTTAGATCTTCTTGTTGGATAGACCCTTTAAGTAGGATATAGTGTCCTTCCTCATCTCTTATTGTAGTCTTTGGTTTAAAATCCAATTTGTCTGATATAAGGATTGCCACCCCAGCTTTCTTTTGGTGTCCATTAGCATGGTAAATGGTTTTCCACCCCCTCACTTTCAATCTGGAGGTGATTTTGGGTCTAAAATGAGTCTCTTGCAGACAGCATATCGATGGGTCTTGTTTTTTTAATCCAATCTGATAGCCTGTGTCTTTTGATTGGGGCATTTAGCCCATTTACATTCAGGGTAACTATTGAAAGATATGAATTTAGTGCCATTGTATTGCCTGTAAGGTGACTGTTATTGTATATTGTCTGTGTTCCTTTCTGGTCTATGCTGCTTTTATGCTTTCTCTTTGCTTAGAGGACCCCTTTCAATATTTCTTGGAGGGCAGGTTTCGTGTTTGCAAATTCCTTTAGTTTTTGTTTGTCCTGGAAGCTTTATATCTCCTTCTATTTTCAATGACAGTCTAGCTGGATATAGTATTCTTGGCTGCATGTTTTTCTCATTTAGTGCTCTGAATATATCATGCCAGTCCTTTCTGGCCTGCCAGGTCTCTCTGGATAGGTCTGTTGCCAATCTAATGTTTCTACCACTGTAGGTTACATATCTCTTCTCCCAAGCTGCTTTCAGGATTTTCTCTTTGTGTCTGAGACTCGTAAGTTTTACTATTAGATGTTGGGGTGTTGACCTATTTTTATTGATTTTTGAGAGGGGTTCTCTGTGCCTCCTGGATTTTGATGCCTGTTTCCTTCCCCACATTAGGGAAGTTCTCTGTTATAATTTGCTCCAATATACCTTCTGCCCCTCTCTCTCTTTCTTTCTCTGGGATTCCAATTATTCTAATGTTGTCTCATCTTATCGTATCACTTACCTCTCGAATTCTGCCCTCGTGATCCAGTAGCTGTTTATCTCTCTTTTTCTCAGCTTCTCTATTTTCCATTATTTGGTCTTCTATATCGCTAATTCTCTCTTCTGCCTCATTTATCCTAGCTGTTAGTGCCCCCAGTTTTTGATTGCACCTCATTAATAGCCTTTTTGATTTCGACATGTTTAGATTTTAGTTATTTCTCCAGAGAGGGTTTCTCTATATCCTCCATCCTTTTGTCAAGCCCAGCTAGTATCTTCATGATTCTGAACTCTAGGTCCGACATCATACTAATGTCCGTATTGAGTAGGTCCCTGGCAGACAGTACTACCTCTTCTTCTTTTTGTTGAGGTGATTTTTTTTGTCTTGTCATTTTGTCCAGAGGAGAATAGATGAATGAGAGAACAAAATGCTAACAGGTTAACAACGTCCCCAGCAAATATACTCTAAACAAATCAGAGAAGACCTGAAACCAGGGGAAAAGAAAGGGAAAGAAAGAGAAAAAAAAAAAAAGAAAAAGATAAACACAAAAACAGAACAAAACAAAAAAACCAGAATATGATCAAATATGATAAGGCTAGTGCATAAATCAGTGCCACACACTGGATTTTGGGTGTATTTTGGTCTGTTAGAAGAAAGTGCCTCCTAAGATTTTAAAGAAAGTAAGACTTATATATGTACAAAATAAGGGTTGATACAATGAAGGGATGGATTATGACTGTAAAGATAAAAAGTATAAAAAATTTTTAAAAAGGAATTGATAAGGTGCTTGAAAAAAGAAAGAAGATGATTTAAAAAAGAAAGAAAGAAAGAAAAAAAGGGGGGGAGAGAATGTGATCAGGCAGAAGACTAGAACAGAGCCATACACTAGAGATTTAGGGTATATTTTGATCTGTTAGAAGAAACTGTATCTCAAAATTTTAAAGAGAGAACAACTTATATATATACGCCCAAAATAAGGGTAACTACTCTGAAGGGATAGAATATGACTCTAAAAATGAAAAATAAAAATGTTTTTTTAAAAAAGGGATTGATAAGATGTTGGTTGAAAAATGGAAAAAGAAAAATTAAAAAAAAAAAGACAGTTAAAAAATATTAACTTTGAAAGACTAAAGAATCATGGTAAAAAAGCCATGGATTCTATGTGCAGTATTCCCCTAGCGCTGGAGTTCTCCCGTTCTCATTGATCGGTAAACTTGGTCTTGGCTGGCTGTTCGTGCTGATCTTCTTGGGGAGGGGCCTGTTGCCGTGGTTCCCAAATGTCTTTGCCGGAGGTGGAATTGCCCCACCCTTGTCGGTCCAGGCTAAGCAATCTGCTCAGGTTTGCTCTCGGGAGCTTTTGTTCCCTGCAAGCTTTCCGTACAGCTTTGGAGGACACAAGTGAAAATGGCAGCCTCCCAATCTCCACCTGGAGGAGCCGAGAACTCAGGGCCCGCTCCTCAGTGAGCCCCCAAAGAAAAGCAGTCACTCCCGTCTTCCCGGTCTCCCGGCCGCACTCCGTGCTCCCCCGGCCTGTCACCGAGCTTTTCTATGTCTGGCACCCGACCCCGTGTGGAGTCTCCAAACCCAGCAGATCCTTGCGGTGAGTTCCCGCGCTGCCCCTCCTGGGGGAGGAAGGGGAGTCTCCCCTGCTCTGCCACTTGTTGGGTCCCTGCTGGAGGAGCAGTGGCCCGACTGTGTCACCGATCACAGTTTATGGCAACCCCGAGCTGAGAGCCCACTCCTCAGCTCTGTCTCTGCAGCCGGCTTCCCCACTCTGATACCTGGGAGCTCCGCTGCACTCAGGCACCCCCGGTCTTTCTGTGACCCCGAGGGTCCTGAGACCACACTGTCCCGCGAGGGTTCTACCCCCCGCTTAGCCACTGGAGCGACGTCCCTCAGTGGAACCGACTTCTAAAAGTTCCGATTTTGTGCCCCGTGGCTCTAGCACTTGCCAGAAGTGACCGACGGAGGCCCCCTCCCCCGCCGTCTATCCTCCCAAATATCGCCTCAGATTCACTTCTCCGCACGTCCTACCTTCAGAAAGTGGTTGCTTTTCTGTTCAGAGAGTTGTTGCTATTCTTTTCTTCGATGTCCTGTTGAGTTCGTAGGTGTTCAGAATGGTTTGATCCCTATCCAGCTGAATTTCTGAGACCAGACGAAATCCAGGTCTCCTACTCCTCCGCCATCTTGCTCTGCCCCAAGGTAATTCTAGTTCTATTACAGTTGTCCACCACCTACCTCTTAAGAATATAGTGTAAATAAATAAGAACCTGGTAATAACTCTTTGAGCACCTCAGAGGGAAGCACTCTTCTTACATGGCACATTATAACTGATCCACAAGATAGTAGATGGTAGTGATTCTCAGTGATATTAAATTACTGGTACATTGTTTTCTTTGGTTTATCGGGATAACTCAGTAAAAGCTTTGTGTTCCTCAAACAAGCCAGCTGATTGTAAATAGAAGAAAACAATCATTGCAGGGTGGTGAAGGACAGCCATTTTGCTTGAACTATACCAAATTGATTTTAGAGCCTCCCCTCCAGCTGTCATCACAAGTAAGTGCTGAGGATCCTCCAAACCTTTCTGCCCTGTATTCCTCCAGCAGTTCTGATAATGAGGCATCCCAATTGAAGGCACACCTTTCTTTCACTACTACCTGAAACAGAAATTCTAGCTTACCTTGCCATAGAAGGCTCATTCAATTCCGGTGGGCTCCATACATCTCATCTCCAAGTAGGTAACACATGAGGTCCAGCCAGAGGTCCATGCAAGGTTCTGTTTCCACCCACCAACAAGTGCCCACGCGGGTCCTCCTGTCCTAGAAAGTCCTCCACCCCTCTCCCAGCCTTTCCCAAGCTTGGCTCTGTCCCTCTCATTCACTCATTCCTACAACAGATATTCATTGAGCACTCTACTAGGGACTCTTTACATCCCTCCAAGCAATCCTGCCCTTTATTTTGAATCCTTCATTTCCCAATCTGGGTGTATCCTGTGGAAGCCTATGGCTCTCTTGATGGGCTGCCCTGACCTATTAGCTACCTTTTCAGATGGTGAAGAGGAAAGCCAAGACAGCGGGAAACAAATTTAACCTCGCAAGAACTGAACTTGTTCCTCAGTAGAAAAAAAAAAAAAGGATTGAAGTAGCTAATGTATAAAGATATTATCCCCTGAAAAATTCCATCTTTATAATCTTGTTTCTCTTTCTCTCTGATGTCTGTGGCCACTGAAGCCTAAATCATATAATATCCTTTTTTTCTATCATGCACTGCCCAACATACAGAGATGCTCAATGAATCAAGAATTTCATTCCTGTTTATTTTCTGGCATAAACTTCCCAGATTTAAATTTGAATTTTGGTCAGCCCAGTTGGGTCCTGATACACATATTTCCTTGGGGAGCTGACAATTCTTAGACTTCTCCCAAACACATCTAAGCAAGGGTTAGAAACAAAAACATTTTAATAGAATCCCTATAGTAAGTATTCATTAACATAATAATAGGTGTCATAATAAATGAGCCACCAAGTCTCAATGGCATAAGCCAACAGAAGTTTATTTCTCAGTTGTAGTAGGTCTAATTGACAGTGATAGGAAGCTGGAGGAGAATGTGATGAGGACTCTGCTCATGCAGTTATTCAGAGAATCAGGCTAACAGAATTTCTGCAATCTTTAATGTGTGGCTTTCAAGGTCACCCTGGCTATCAGCATTCAGAGGGCAACAGGAGAAAAACAGAAAGAAGTGGATCACAAGAGAGGCTTTTTTATGGGTCAGGCATGAAAGCGGCACATTTCACTTCCACCCATTTCACATTGGTCCACCTTCAGTCATGTGGCCATTTCTGTCTGCAAGGGATGAGGGCAATGTAGCCCAGCTGGGAGGAAGAGGAAAGAGAAATGGGTTTGGTGAATAGCCAGTCTTTGCCACACTGGACAAACAACAGGGTTAAAATATTTGAAATATTTGCAAGGCCTGAGTGCAAGATAATGAAAGCTATTATTTTACAAGTGATCCTTTATTTTCTGTCCTTTTATTAAATGACTTGTCTTCTAAAAATATTATTGTAACACAATGTGGTGAGTATAATGATGGTGTTATGCCGTGAGAACATTGAGCCTGGATCTTTTTACGAAGTGAAACAGCCATAGCTGGTCTTAAAAAGGGGCTGTTAGGCAAGCAAAGGGTGTGTGTGTGTGGTGTGGGGAGGAGGGAGGGGCAGCAGCAGAAGACAGTTAGGGAAGGGAGTAGAAACTGAAGAAATTACAAGAAAGTGGCGGCATGAGAAAAGTTGTGGAGGAGATAAAATCAGGGTGTGAAATGAAAGTTTAATGTTGCTTAAGCAACTAATGCAAGGCAGGAAACAGGAGGACTTGAGGCAAGTCATTTCGATGCTAAGAAACTTAGCTTTATGCTGAAAACCAACACTTCCCGAAAAGACTTTTGTCATGGCCTAGGTAGATTTATATGAAAGGTGAAAAATACATTTGATACATGTGCTGGACTTGCCAAAGTTAAATGGTTTTTCACTCCATAATTTTAATAGTATTCATTAAGCTGATTCAATGAGCAAGTATTTATTCAGCACCTACCATGGGAAGCTATTTGCTAGCAATAGGGAATAATAAGGAAGAACAAGAAAGATGGCTCTTATATTCTAGCTTTTTTAAACTGCAAATACCCAAGAGACACAGAGGTATATAGCCTTTCCAAAACGCTTTCTGTTAATGGCCATCTCTAGGGAGCACTTTGGAAACTCTGTGATAAATGGATTTTAGAGCTGAAGTTACCTAAGTAGTTGCAGATTTGAGGAGTCAGGATGGAATAAGGAGAGCATCCAGGAGGTGATAAGGTGATTGCAGTGGTCCCGGAGATGGTTTGATGAGTATCTCCCCTGATGCTTCCAGTTCTAAGTTGGGGATCTTTCTCCCCATCCATTCCTACTGCCCTTATCCTTCCTGCCCTCATCTTCCAAGCCCTTGGTCAAAGGTGTTCTCATTCATGAAGCCTCCCCTACCTTTTCTAGCCAGGGTTAGATACAACCTTATCCCAGTTCCCACGGAATCCTGAACATCTCTCTGTGGTAATAGCTGTCAGCCTGTAGTCTGTCTGTGGGCACATCCTGGCAGATGCTCCTGGCAGAGCATTTGGTAACACGGGCACCCAGTAAGGCTTAGTTTAGTGTTGAAATAAAAGAAAACAACAATAACGAGGTACACTTGAGGCTGGAGTTTGAAGACTGTGTGAAAAAAGAAATAAGTTTTAACCTAAGTTGTTATGTGTTCATGTATCTCAGTGGCTTGAACAATTCGAGTTGGCTGAGCAACTGTTTCTTTTACACCAGCTATCCTCCTGATACGAGGTTTCCACTTGGCTTTTATCATGTAAAAAAAAATCTGATTTGCCAGTAGTTAATGATTAGTTATACCAGGTGTCTGTAGAAGTCAGAAATAAAATTAGTAAGGTGCTTATGCCCAAATTAAACATGACTGTAAACATATAGAACCAAATGATACACTCTGAGCAGAAGAATCTCACCTATTTGTGACAAGATGATAGGACTTAGACTAAACTGAGACATAAGAGTTTCATAAAGCATCTCTAAACATTTATATCTACCAAACACATGATATAAGGCTGTGGTTAAAGTACTCATTTGTTAATATCCCCAGACAACTTTCAGGCATGAAGTACCTTCCAAATAAGGTAGAATTGTGTATGCTCATCATTCTTGTTATCATTCCACTTTTATGAGCTTTTAGGCTGTACCATTTGTATAATTGACATTCCAAAGTATTTTAGAAGAGAAATAAATGGGAACTTGGGGATCAATAAAACACTCAAATATTTAGAGTAAAAGTAAGAGTTCTACTGAAGAAAGAGCTGCTCTGAATTTTATTACCTTAAGGATGATAATTTTTTTTTAAAAAGAAAATATATATATATATATATATATATACTAGCCATACACACACACACACACACACACACACACACACACACACACACAAGCAATAAATAAATGTTTCTTCATTTGCTGTATGTCCTTAAGACAATCCCAGGTACTTTACATGGTCGTATATTTTTTAATTTTTACCAGTTATGCTTGTTTTACTGCTAAGATGGTCCATGGAGGCTCTTCATGGCACCATTGTGGAAATGGTCTCCCCTCCCATAGATTTTTAACCAACTCCCACATTTGAGTACAGCCTAATCACTGGAATAAGTGTCTTATTTGATATCATTCACAGTGGTTCTGCTTCTCTGCTCAAAACCTAGCAACTACAATGTAGGTAGACACGCATTCCCAAAATGCCAGTATCCTCGGAAGTTTTTGTTCTACCCAGGAGCCCTCAGAGGCGGTCTACCCAACTCTCATAATGTGGAAAATTCTGCATACATTCCACTTCAGAAAGGAAGATGGCCCTCTCCTTATCCCCAGTGCTCTAAGTTCCCTTAGCATTTTGTCATCCCAGAGACTATCTTACTCCCAGACTTCCTACCCCCATAGTGACCAAAACCTGACAGTCTCTTCAAACTCATCTTGGCTCTTCTTTCCATGGACCAACCCAGCAGGATAATGGAATGTGCCGTGTTCCATGGGCTGCCTCAGTCTGAAAACAAAAGCTTGCTTGAGAGTGGGTGGTTAATCTACAGAATTAACTTGATTCTCTTTGCTCATCCCTTTTTATCCCACTCTAAGGACAAGAGCAGAACAAAGCCCTGCAGCATAGTTGGAGTTTTTGTCTGTTTGTTTGTTTTTCAAAATTCTGGGGTCGGGGAAATGCTACTGAGACTGTCTGTGTCCTGGTCAAGATAGTCACAGGTGCCCCCTCCCACCCCCTCAGGGGTACTGTTCTGGGAAGTATACCATCTCTTCCCTTTATCTCCAGTTGTCCTTAATCTATTGGGTACTTTCTTCAATTCCTAAATATGCTATTTCTTTGTGATAAATTCACAAAGAAGCAGCTCCCCTCACTATTAGTACCTAAAGCCACCACCTCCAGTCTGTCCCATCCTTCACCATCACACTTCTTCAGTGAGTAGTCACCACTCCAAGGCCTGTTGCCTCCACACCCCCTTTCTCCTTAAATCCTGCCGTCCATAAAACCACTCAGAAAATAGGTGGCTAAAATCACTTGCTGAAGTTTCCTTGTGAGCGTGCCCACATGCAGTGTTCTTCCTCAGCTCCAGTGACCCAATCCTCTGCTTCTCCTCCCCCTTGACCCTCTCACTGCTTCATCCCTCACACTTGCTGCCTCCTAGTGGACTCTCCTCCCCCTGCTTCTCCCTGTATGTAGGCACTGGCCAGGGCTCCACACATATTCTTTCCCTTTCTTCCCAAATACTTTAGTCTAACAGTTTGATCGGTCTTCTCTATTAAGAAGATTTCATGAAAATCATAACATTTCATGAGTACTTATTTTGTGGCAGGTACTTTGCATATATTATCTCATTTAATTTTCTTTTTCTTTTTTTTTTTTTTTAAGATTTTATTTATTTATTCATGAGAGACAGAGGGAGAGAGAAGGGGAGAGAGAGAGAGAGAAGTAGAGGGAGAAGCAGGCTCCCAAGGAGCAGGGAGCCCGATGCGGGACTCGATCCCAGGACCCCGGGATCATGACCTGAGCCGAAGGCAGACGCTTAACCATCTGAGCCACCCAGGCGCCCTCTTTTTCTTTTTTTTTTTTAAAGATTTTATTTATTTATTTGACAGAGAGAGACAGCGAGAGCAGGAACACAAGCAGGGGGAGTGGGAGAGGGAGAAACAGGCTTCCCGCTGAGCAGGGAGCCCAATGTGGGACTCGATCCGAGAACCCTGGGATCATGACCTGAGCCGCAGGCAGATGCCCAACGACTGAGCCACCCAGGCGCCCTCATTTAATTTTCAAGTAACCCTTAGGAGCGCCTGGGTGGCTGAGTCAGTTGGCCGTCTGACTCTTGGTTTTGGCACAGATCATGATCTAACAGTCCAGGGATGGAGCCCTGTGACCTGTGCTGGTCACGGGGAGTCTGCTGGAGATTCTCTCCCTCTGCCCCTCCCCCCACTCATGCTCGCTCTGTCTCTTAAATAAATCTTAAAAAAAAAAAAAAACCTCATTAGCTCCATTGTACACTTGTGGCATTTGAGGGCAAGAGAAATGAAAGGACTTGCCAAAGTCATCCAGTCAGCAAATGAAAGCGTCAGGATTTGAACCCAGCTAAGTCTCATGGCTGTTGAAGAGCTCTCCACCATTCAGCTCTTCAAGACGGGGCTCAAATTCCACCTCCTTCAGGAAGCCTCTCCCGAGCACCCAGTGTGATATGGTCCCTCCACTGGTGGCACGCTTATGACGTTTATTTTTTGCTCTATGTTATGGTCATTTTTGCTCACTCCTCTTCCCGCTCCCACTCCACCTCCTACGTACACCATAACATTACCAATTCTGAGAGGAAGGGACTGTATTTATTAATTTCATATCCCCTCTAATGTTAGCATAGGACTTCTAAAATAGGCAGCCAGCAAAAGACCTGCTAATTTGAATGGAAGACTCGTCACCTGTAAAAGTGGGTCCTCCCAGCATGCCCCAACACCCTGTTTATTTCCAGATGTGACAGGAATGCAGGAAGTGAACAAATCTCAGGGTGTTGCTGTGTTGCCAATGAGCAGGCACTCTAGGCTAGGTGGCTCAGGATCTGTTTATTTTCAAGGCTGTGAAAGAAAAGGTAGAACAGAGAAAGAAAGTGCATTATGGATTCCCATGCTGTGTCAGCCTTTGGCCAGCAAACTTATTAAGCAATATTTTAATGCTTCACTTACTTTGAAAAGACAAAATCTCATCTTTC
Source organism: Zalophus californianus (assembly GCF_009762305.2). NCBI lineage: Eukaryota > Metazoa > Chordata > Mammalia > Carnivora > Otariidae > Zalophus > Zalophus californianus. Next base: position 101,516,089 of record NC_045602.1, on the reverse strand, counting down.
AGAATAACTAGCCAACCCCAGATTGAGATACCTTTCCCAAGAGGTATGATGGACTTCAATTTTAAATAAAGGGATATAATAAATGAGTCACTTTCCATCTGTTAAGAAAGACCTATATATTTCCAGATAACTTTGTTCTCCATCAAGGTATCTCATTTTCTTTCTGCCAAATAAAAGTACATTAAATTAAACTAAAATAAATAAATCAAGTTATATGAGAAAAAGTAGATATTTGTTTGAATTGATGGACATTGTTGAACATTTCTTCTTTACGTTATAACTTTCTTCCAGAACAAGTCACAGGGGCAAAAGAACTGGTTACACAAGCCCAGGCTGTGCACCCAACTGGGAGTGTTACTTGCATCTAGGTAGACTATTCTGTGCAGTGCAGGTTTGCCTCAGAACCAATTCAAGATGAAATTTCCCATGGACTTCAAGGGAAATGTGCTGCTTGATTTGGCCACATACGGAGCTCAGAAATGGATATAGGGCCAGAAAAGGAAAAAAGGAAAATCTTCAGCTTATCCTCACAGGATGGCCTGGAAGTATATCTCTTTACATGTGCCATCTTAGCCGTCTTCTGAGTCAACCAAAGTGGTTAATTTGTGAGCAGGTTAAGTCATGTTTCTGGAAGTCACCTGTATTGGGTCCCTTTCACTCAATCTTTTTCATCTATGGTGCCCTTAAAATCAGTGGGTCTCCAAATTCTGTCTCAAACCTACTGTTCTTCTCTCTTCATAATTTGTCCTTTATCTCATTCACCTTCAACTATGGCTTAAACTATGCCTCATAGCAGTTGACTCCGTTTCAGCCAGGGCCTCTCTTTTCCTGCATCTCTAACTGCCTGGCAAATAGTCCCACTTCTGTGAGCCATAACCACCTCCAGTTCAGTCTTCCCCCCAGTAGCAGCCCCCCTTCTAATTCCCTGTCTTCTTATCAACAATAACAAAATGCTCCTTGCACATACTTTCCATCTCCCTCTTCCTTGATGTTCTACCTTACCAGTCACAAAAGTTCATCAAATCCTCCTTCATGAGGATCTCAGTCCCTTTTCCTGGAATCTGACAAATCAAGGAAAGAAGGAAGCCAATGGTGTGTCCCCATGATGTGAAAGGAGCCAGGAGATGGTTCCTAACTGGGTTAGGAGGTCACTTGGAATGCAAGACACAGATGTAGTCCAAAGGTTAAGCACAGAACAGAGCCAAGGATAGGAGCCAAAGCTGACACCAGAATAGTAAGATCAGCTGTCCATCAGACCTACAGGACAGGTGGGAGGACATAGCGAGAAGGAGGTCAAGAAGTCAGGAACCAAGGACCCGGTCTGTTTTGTTCATCTTTGAATCCCCAGAGCCCAGCACATAGTCAGCTCACAGTAGCATTATAGGGCACCCAATGAATGCCCTATAATCCCAAATACAAGGCATTGTTTATAACCTCTCATTCAAGACCTCATATTAAGCAATGCTCTCTCACTGTCATTATTTGAGACACCAGGTAATGTTTGGGGAAGACATATGAGACAAGAGCAACATCCATCCGTGTTAATTTAGAGTATCTAGAGAAGCAACCTGATAGAATGCATAAATAAGGAGGCAAGGGATTTTAATAAGATTTAATAATATCTCATGGGGGTTTTGACTTAACAATTCAAGTGTTCAGTGTCATTATAAAAAGGCTTTTTAAAAATTGCTTTAAAAACAAGAGATGTAGACATAAATACTCATCTACAGACAGAGTTTTTTGATTGTCATGTATCTTGTGGCCTGGGATAAAACTTGCAGTGACTAAGTCACATGGAGATTTCCAAAATACTGCAGCTCAAAAAACACAGGGGAAAGGAAGGTGACATACTCTAGAAAACTGTGTTGATGGAATCAAACAGTGTTTATAGTGGCAACAAAGATTATGACAGTAGCAAAAACAATGCTTCTAATTAATAAGATTTTATATAATGCATCATTCTAAATATATATGTGTAAGTTAAATAAATTAATGCATTAAATATTAGTAGACATTTGACAGTTTCCTGTAAGTCACTAAAAGTTATATATTCCAAGTGGTCAAAACACTTCTCATTGAGAAATGCAGAATCTGGGCATTGCATCATGATTGTTGAGTGAAATAATGAATTAATGTATAAATACTTATTAAAGACTAAAAATTAAATCTTATCCTTAGGAATAATTTACTCATTAATCCACTGAGCTAATATTGGTTGTGTTACTATGTGCAAATCAGTTAAACAGGAATCAGAATGGTTTGGTACTAAAAAGTTATGTTCCACTGGACTATTGACACCTAATATAAAGAAAAAAACTTCCTGTAACTTTCTGTTATAAAAAATTTCAAACACACACAAAAGTGAAAAAATGATGTAACAAACATTCATATGACCTCCACCTAGACTCAACAGTTTTTTTTTTTTTTTTTTTTTTAAGAGAGAGAGGGAGAGAGTGGGGAGAGGGGCAGCAGGAGAGGGAGAGAGAGACTCAATAAGCAGGAACCATACTTAGCACGGAGCTTGACATGGGGCTAATCTCACAACCCTGAGACGATGACCTGAGCCAAAATCAAGAGTCGGACACTTAACCAACTGAGCCACACAGGCGCCCCATAGACTCAACAGTTATTAACATTTTCCCAAAGTTGCTTCATACATATATTTAATTTTTGATGGACCATTTAAAAAAAATGACAGGTGTCATAACATTTAATTCCCCTAATACTTCGGCATGCACTGAAGTATTTCCTTATGTAACTGTAATACTACTATCCCTCCTATCAAAATGAACAATAATTTCTTAATAAGATACATATCCAGTCCATATTTGGATTTATGCAGTTGTTCAAAATATGTATTTTTTAATCAAGTTTTTACAACAAAACAGGATCCAATGAAAGAACACACACTGCATTGGGTTATGATTTTAAGTCCCCTCCACCACCCCTCTTTTTCTCTTCTTTTGTCCAGGTTTAATTGAGGTATAATTAACAAATAAAAATGTATATATTCGAGATGTAAAATGTTATTTGATATATGTAAACACTGTGAAATTATTACCACAGCCAAGCTAATTAAACATCCATCACCGCACCTGGTTACCACTTTTTGTGTGTGGTGAGAACACTTTAGATATATGGTCTTATCAAATTTCAAATATGCTATACAGTGTTGTTAACTGTAGTAACCATGCTGTACATTTAGATTCCAGAACTTATTCATCTTATAACCGAAGACTTACATACTTTGGCCAACATCTCCCAATTTCCCCTATTTTCTGTCCCTGGTAACCACCATTCTACTCTCAGCTTCTGTGAGTTCAGCTTTCTTAGATTCCACATATAAGTAAGATCATACAGTATTTGCCTTTCTGTGCCTGGTCTATTTCATTTAGCATAATGTAGTCTAGGTTCATTTATGTTGTTACAAACGGCAGGATTTCCTTCTTTTGTGTGATTAAATAATATTCTACAATATTTTATATTCTTTATCCATTCATCCATCTACAGACACTTAGATTATTTCTGTATCTTGGTTATTACAAATAATGATGAAATGAACTTGGAGGTACAGATATCTCTTCAAGACACTGATTTCATTTCCTATGGATATATACCCAGAACTGGGATGGCTGGATCATGTGTTAATTCTATTTTTTTAATTTTTTGAGAAACCTCATATGGGTTGTACATTTTCATAATGGTTGTACGAACTTATATTCCCACCAACAGTGTACAAGGGTTGCCTTTTCTCCACATCCTCACCCACACTTGTTATCATTTACCTTTTCGATAGTAACCACACCCTAATATGTGTTAGGTCGTATCTCATTGTGGTTTCCATTTGCATTTCCCTGATGATTAGTGATGTTGAGTACCTTTTCATATACCTGTTGGCCATTTGTAGGTCTTCTTTGGGAAAATGTCTATTCAGGATCTTGCCCATTTTTAAGTCAGGTTATATAAGGGGTTTTTAGTTGTATGAGTTCTTTATTTTAGATATTAACTGCTTATCATATATTTTGTTTGCAAATATTTCCTCCCATTCCATCAGTTGCCTTTTCATTTTGTTGATAATTTCCTTTGCTGTGCACATTGTGGTTTATCTGATTGTTTCCTCATGAAGTCATTTGCCACATCCCCTTATCTTGATGTTTCTTGTGAAATGGAAGTTACATATAAAAACTTGACTAAATTCAGGTTAAATGCATCATTAGTGTATTGAATATTACATTATGATAAGAGCACAGATGCCCTTGTTCCAACATTGGTAATGGAATTTGATCACCCGGTCAAGGTAGTAACCTCAGATTTGTGATCAGGGAGTAACCGATGGGGTGATACTTGGCATCTTGCAAAAACTGTATTCCTCATTAACTTTTCACTTAATGGATTTAGCATCTGCTGAGAATTTTTGCCTGAATCAATTATTTTATTAGGGGGTTGTAAAATAAAATGTACCTTTCTGATTACCCTCTTTCATGATCAACTTCCACTTTTCTTTAAGCACTTTTTATGATTCTAAACATGTCCTTTGAAAGTTAAAATTTTCAAAGTCAAAAATTTTAAATATATATTTTATTGTAATGGAAGAGAACTAACCTATTTTCTTTTGCATTTTCAGCAAAATGGGAGGCCCCATTTTTACAAGCCAATTGTTGAATCCTTTGAGGAAGCACCTCTTCACGTTATGGTTTTCACTTACTTGGGATATGGACTTGGAACCCTATTTGGCTATCTCAGAGACTTTTTGAGGAGCTGCGGGTTAGAAAAGTGTAATGCAGCCATAGAGCGAGAAGAGCAAAAAGTATGTATGTGTACCTCCTTGGATCTTTGTCAATGCATAGTCTTCTCTTAAGTGTTCTCAGAAGTGTACTGATCCTAAAAAAGAGTGAGGTACTCAGGAACCACTCAGGATAAATTCTATTCATCTCCCACCCCATAAACTCCATCCTCCATGTGTCAGACTTTGTTTTTTTTTAAACAAGTATTTTATTGAACAACTACTATTCTCCAGACACTGAACTAAGGGTTTTCTCATACATCATCATATTTAATTTTTATAATAATCCATGAGACAGGTACTAAATTACCATTTTAAAGATGAAAAAAAATCAAAATATAAGAACAGAGGTTTTTGGATAGGACTGGACTCTGGTCTTCTTGTTGCAAGATTAATATTGTTTATGTTCCAGAAAAGTGTGCCTGAGTGAAATATGAAATTTTAATTTCAGTTAGGTCATGGTTTCTCAACTTTGGTAAAATTGACATTTCGGATTGGATAATTCTTTGATGTAGAAGGCTGTCCTGTGCATTGTAGGGTTTTTAACAGCACCCCTGACCTTTATTCATATCGACGAGTTAGCATTCTACCACACACTTGTGACAATCAAACACTTCTCCAAACATTGTCAAATGGTATCGTGAAGTGCAAAAAACACCAATTTAGAACCACTAATCTAGATACTTTTGATAGTTAACCCGCAAAAGTCTACATCATCCTCTTTTCACATAGAGCTACCAGGACAACCTAGAAAATATTCAGGGATCTGCAAACAGCCTGCATTTTCCTAACATGTTCTCCAACTTGGTTCGTATGATTTATGATGCCCTAAATTCCTTTTTTCTAAAAATTACTTTGAAATACTATGATGATTATGGACATGGATCATTCCACATGATGGAGCCTTGAACACATCTAAGCAAAGAACATAGGGAAAGAAAACATGGTGTGAAAGAGGTAAGAGAAAGCATTGTACATTCAAGAAACTGAAGAATTCCAATGACTGGACTATTGTGAGTGACAGTGGGAGTATGTGGGGAGAAAGATTGTTTGAAAGGCAAGTAGGGACAAGACTATAATGGGTTTTTATAAGCCAAAGATATTTATTATAAGAACAATGGGTAGGCATTGAAGGAATTCAGGCAAAGGAATGCAGATTTGCAGATTAGAAAGACCATGTTCACTGGCCTATGAAAAAGGGATTGCAGGACAGCACAGACCAAAAAACCAGTTAAGAGACTGATGCAGAAATCCAGCTTAAAAATAAAAAAAACTAGATGAGATCTTGGGGTAAATTCAGGGTAGTTATAATAGGGGTGGTAGTAAGAGATCAGGCCAAGAGATGTTAAAGAAGATGGAGTTAAGGATGATTGGCTTGACTTGGGGAATTAGGGAGATGGACAAATCAAAGATCACACCCAAGTCTATGCCTTGGGCAGCTAGGCAGGAAGAAGGTTGTGGCATTCATTGAAATGGGGAATAGAGCAGGAAGAGCTCGTTGGAGGGAAAATGGTCAATTCCTTTTTTGACAAGTTGAGAATTGGCAGATATAAAGGTCTTGACCCCTGGAGAAAAGTCCCAGATGGATACTGTGGCATCTGTAGCATATCTTAAGCATATCAACATTAATCAAAGCCACAGAAGTAGATGAGATCTCCCAAGGAAGGTCTATAGAGAAAAAAGAGGAAGGGAGAGACAAGAATGAAGAACTTTAGAGAATTTAATAGATGTAAGAGATGGAATTCCAGTTCAAGACTAGAAGCAAAGTGACTATTTAAAAAGCCTTAAAATAGTTTAGGAAAGAGATATTTGTCCTTAAACTGGTGAAGAGGTAGATGGAATGCAGAAAAGGGAATTATAGAGATATTTAGGAGGTAGATATAGAAAATAAGATAAAGGGAAGAAACCCAGGTAATCCCAACTTTCTACTTTGGTCAGACATGAGTATAGTCGTGGCACATCCATCACAATGGCAAAGTTTTATATTAGCAAAAATATGTGCACAGATACAGTTTTGAGGATGTACAGGTCTGTAAATGGCAAAGGCTATAGAAAGAGTTGAATCTAGTAGGAGCTGATAATGAAAAGGGAGACTAGGATAAGGAAAGCAAGTTCTTCTTGGCCATTCTCACGAGGATCCCCACAGCTCCTCCCTGACACCGGCTGGTCTGTTCTAGAAGTTCCTATCACCAATCTGCCTGCTCCCCAAGTATAGGTGACCGGTGTACAATAGATCAGCACATTTTGGAATATTTACTGGGACAGAGGGTGAGTCAAAGGTAAATTTCTCAGGTGTGTTATCCCTTAGCAGGCTTAAGCTTTAGCTCTGCCATCTATTTTCTACCCTGTGCCAATATTTTTGCTCTAGCAACCCAGCAGGGCTAGTCACTTTGGTCTTTCCAAAGCATTTCTTACATTTCAAGCAGAACATATTTATATACAGGCAAATTGGTTCCCAGGGATGCGGATTCTGAGATGGAGGTGGGAGAGCAGAAAGGTTTCTATGGTGTGCTCCTGGAAGCAACACCCATACACCTGCCAGGGAGCAAAGGGAGCAAGATGAGACAGGTGAGTTGTGATGCAGTCCCAGCCAAGACCTCAGTGGATTCCACCGGGAGCTCTGGAGATAGGAGGGCCCTTCAGAAGCATTCCTCACGGATGGCAGGGTGTGGAGCCTCCAGCGATGATAGATGGGGGTTACCACCCTAGAGGGATGTGATCCCGAATCAGGCAGCTCCCTTTAGCAAGCTGTCTGCCTCCAATACTCCCCGCACTGGGGGAATGGGTGCCTAGTCCTGAACAATGGGATACACTGAGGGCGAGCAGCCTGGATTGCAACACCTGTTACTATGGCTGCAAGCACTGCTCGAACCATCTCCCAGGAAGAAGACATTGCATCAAATAAATCAATGCCCTGTATTTCTTTACAAAATAAATGATTCCCTCCTGTTTGATCTCTGTGAGGTAGAGAGCATCAGTCAACTGACTCACCTTGGTGGTCATACCTTTCACATGGCACACATTTTATTATATGTTCCTTCCTTTTGAGCCCCTTTAGACATTTTTAGCCTTTCAGAGTAACTGGTTTTAATAAATTGCAATGGCTGCCGTCACTGTATTCTTTTTTTTTTTTAATTTTTTTAATTTTTTTATTTTTTATTGTTATGTTAATCACCATACATTACATCATTAGTTTTTGATGTAGTGTTCCATGATTCATTGTTGTGTATTAACACCCAGTGCTCCATGCAGAGCGTGCCCTCCTTAATACCCATCACCAGGCTAACCCATCCTCCCACCCCCCTCCCCTCAAAACTCCCAGTTTGTTTTTCAGAGTCCATCATCTCTCATGGTTCGTCTCCCCAGCCCTGTATTTCTGACCGTATCCTTGCATTGTGTTAATAAGCTACTTGAGGCACATCTTGAAATCTCTTGCTGGAAACACGCTGCTTTCCAATGACTCCTGGTTCTCCTAGCAGAAATGAGCATTATATTCTATTCGAAAAGCTGGTCACTGAGAGAGCAGAATGAATCGTCCCTTAAGACAAACCAGCCAAGAGCAAACTAACACCAGGAAAAAAGCACATCCGTAAGATGGTGGCAGAGACTAGCAATTATGTTTTTCAAAAAGATCATAAAGATATGCTTGATTCTATTACACTCTTCTACTCTATGTGCATTCTTTTTATTTGTAATAAAAGTTGTATACATTTAAGTGTAAAACATGATATTTTGTTAAAAATATACAGAGCAAAATGATTGTTGCAGTCAAGCTAATTGACATGCCCCTCTCCTCATTTCTTTCTTGTTTTAATCAAATACAAGAGTTTATTAACCCAGTTTCCCTATTTTCTCCCTCACTGGGATGACTCCTCTCATATCAAACCATCCATTCAAACTAAAGTGTTGCCCCGATTTTAAAATCTTTTTGCATTCTTCTTCTTTTTGATTTCTAGCCCAAACACCCTGAAGCTGACTCCAAAACATAAAGGCTCTGACAATCCTCTTATCTAGATCACTTGGTTACTGATTCACTAAGTATTACTGATTCACTTAGTATAAATTAAGTGAAAAGGGAAAAAAAATCAAAATCTTCCTCCAGAAGAGCCCTGAAAAACAAATCACAGGCCCAGGATATCTGGCATGTCAGATAGACTCCACTAACAATCAGAAGACACTGACAAAGAATAGGACAATACAGACAGGTTCAAGGTTTAAATATTCTCGCTTAAATTCTCCTTTTAACTCTTAATTTTGGGGACCCATGTATCTTTTATTTAAAATCAAAGGCCACTGTGCTGATGAATTGCAATTCGTTAAAAACCTCTAGATAAATCGCTTTCTCAATGATGCAATGACTTAACTTTGCAAAATCCAGAAGAAGGTGTCAGCAAATATAATCATCAAATGAATGTCAAGCATCATCAGAGACTTGAAAAACTTCAAGCACAGCCGCATTTCTCAATCCCTATGGTTTGATAACAGGTTCAGCAAGACCTGCTCCACAGGGTACCAGCCTGTTAGAAAACATTGCAGTGCAATTCCGTGTTCACACTATATTCAGAGAGTCCCTGTAGCTCCCCTACAAGTACATCCCAGACATTTCTGGCCCATCCCCAGAGATTTTTACTCCCACATGAAACAAAGAGGGTTCAGCAAGTTGTAACTGTAAAGAATTTTAAGACAATGTCCAAACGTTTGCATGAATTAAAAATTGCCCTTTTGCATCCACATTTTGCATCCTGATATGATAGCAGAATTCACCCAGAGAGACTTTCTTCTGAGTAATTTGAAGGATGAATTCCATTAAGGTCACTGGGTATGAGTTTTGCCCAAAGCAAACAGATGGCCCAAGCACTGGTTTTCCTCTTTGGACCTGGGTGAGTCCAAACTCACTGGGGTTTCCCTGGGAACTTAACATATTAGCCAGCAGCTTGTGAGATGTTAATATTAGACCAGTGATTCTCAGCCTTGGCTGCACACTGGAATCACCTAAGAAGTTTTAAAAGAGTTTGTGGAGAAAGGGGAACCCTCTTACACTGTTGGTGGGAATGCAAGTTGGTACAGCCACTTTGGAAAACAGTGTGGAGGTTCCTCAAAAATTTAAAAATAGAGCTACCCTATGACCCAGCAATCGCACTCCTGGATATTTACCCCAAAGACACAGATGTAGTGAAAAGAAGGGCCATATGCACCCCAATGTTCATAGCAGCAATGTCTGCAATAGCCAAACTGTGGAAAGAGCTGAGATGCCCTTCAACAGATGAATGGATAAAGAAGATGTGGTCCACAGATACAATGGAATATTACTCAGCCATCAGAAAGGATGAATACCCAACTTTTACATCAGCATGGATAGGACTGGAGGAGATGATGCTAAGTGAAATAAGTCAAGCAGAGAACGTCCATTACCATATGGTTTCACTTATCTGTGGAACATAAGGAACAGCATGGAGGACATTAGGAGAAGGAAGGGAAAAATGAAGGGGGGGGAAATTGGAGGGGGAGACGAACCATGAGAGACTATGGACTCTGAGAAACAAACAGGGTTTTAGACGGGAGGGGGAGGGGGGATTGGTTAGCCCGGTGATGGGTATTAAGGAGGGCATGTACTGCATGGAGCACTGGGTGTTATACGAAAACAATGGATCATGGATCACCGCATCAAAAACTGATGATGTATTGTATGGTGACTAACATAACATAATAAAATTTAAAAAAAATAGAATAAATAAACATCTACAGTAAAGAGAAAAAAAAAGAACTAAGTTTTCCTGTTTATAAATGTATTCCTAGCAGTAAAAAAAAAGTTTTAAAAGCTACTAATACCTGGGCTTTACCCACAAATATTCTAATTTAATTGATTTGTGATGCACCCTTGGTCAGGTTCATAAAAGCTTCCCAGGTGATTCTCATATGCAGAAAGTCAGAAGCCAGTATTTTAGAACAATGCTTCTTGAACTTTCCTGTGCATACAAATGGTCACTCCCTCACTTCTTTGACTTAACTATCTACTAAGAAATCAATAGCTTTAAATGCAGCAGAAATTGTTGGCTAGTGAAATCCCCAATCTCCCCAACCAGACTTCATTCCAAATAGCCCCTGGCCGCTTCTAAAAAGCAAATGCACCCTCACAAGGGCTGAATATTTTCCACGATTGCTTCTAGCAGAGAAATATGTGCCATAGGTTGGAACAACAACTCTAAAGTCATAGTTCTAGAAATATTTTTGTAATAAGACCATCAGTAAAATCAGATCACAGCCTCAACCCAGTGAATACTCAGATAGGTCAATATTTATTTGGATATATATATCCAAACATCCAAATAAATATGTATATATACATATACATATACATGTTACACATATATACTTAACTTCTGCTGTGTCATTAAAATGTTGGTTAAATCATTTTTTTAGTTTTTTTACAGTATAGACTTTGCTTCCCTTTGCAAGAAGGAGTCTACAAATAGGAGGCAAGCAGAGTTCATTATTTTTTTTTAATTCTACCAAATATTTATTTATTTATTTATTTATTTATTTATTTATATTTTGTTCAATTAGCCAACATACAGTACATCATCAGTTTCTGATGTAGTGTTCAACAATTCATTAGTTGCATATAACACCCAGTGCTCTTCATAACACGTGCCCTCCTCAATACCCATCACCCGGTTACCCCTTCCCCCTATGCCCCTCCCTTCTGGAATCCTCCGTTTGTCTCCTCGTGTCCAGAGTCTCTCATGGCTTGTATCCCTCTCTGATTTCTTCCCATTCAGGTTTCCCTCCCTTCCCCTATGGTCCTCTGCACTGTTCCTTATGTTCCACATATGAGTGAAACCATATTGATAAGGTAGCTTTGCTATGTACACCAACTAGTACTAAGCCAATGTGTGATATAGGTGGATTATGACAAGTACTAATGAAGAGCCCCTTCTCAAACCTGTATCTTTTTTTTCTTTCCTTTTTGTTATGGAAATAATGAGCAAAAGCCTCCTTCCTGTCTTTTTCATGCGCTTAATTACACATAGGTTCATCTGCACCCATTCTGTCTTTTCCCTAACATAAATGGGATTGTATCATACACACTGTTGTGTGATTGGCTTTTTTTTTCACCTAACTATATCTGAAGATTTTTACATACCAGTACAAGTTTATCTCATTCCTTTTAATACTTTGCATGATGGTATTCAATAATGTGGGTATATGATTATTTATGTTATCATTTTTTATTATTTTATTACTTCAAATAATTCTTCAATGAGCAGCACATGTATTTATTTGAAGATAATTCCTAGAAGTGGCTTTCTGGGTTCAAGGAATGTGTATTTCAACTTATGAGAGATTGGCAAATTGCCTTTCAAAAAAGCTTGCCCAACTAGGCTCCAGTCAGCAGTACCTAGGAGTGCTTGCTTCCTCATTAGTACCTGATATATTGATATGATCAACGTATTTTTTACTTTTACCAAGCTGATAGATGAACATTTTTTGTTCTTGTCTTAATTTGCATTTTCCTAATTAACAGTGAGACTGAGCTTATTTTCATATGATTATTAGTACTTTATACTTACTCTTCTTGAATTGCTTATTCATATCTCTTGTTCTTTGATTTTATTAAATTTTTTTCTCACTGATTTAGAGGAGCTCTTTCTATATATCCATCTATGAATAATTTGTCTATTAAAATATTTTAGGTATTTTTCTAATTCTGTTTCTTGGCTTTTAATTTTTTTCTGTTCTATTTATCCATATTTACATATTTAATTTTTAAGTCGTATGTATCAGACATTTTCTTTTGTTTTCCTTATTGTTAGTTTTTGCTCTTTGGGGAGGGACAGTTCATCATGTTTAAGAAGGCATTTTTTTCATCTTAAAGTTAAAACAAATTTTCCTACAATTTCATTCAGTACTTTTATGATCTGTGATGTATTTATGCATTAATTCATAAATTCACTTAGAACTTATTTCTATGTGTTGTGTGAGGTCGGAGTACTTTTAAAAAGATTATTTAAATTTTAGTTAGTTAACATATAGTGTAATATTAGTTACAGGAGTAGAATTTAGTGATTCATGACTTACATATAATACTCAGTGCTCAACATAAGTGCCCTCCTTAATATTCATCACTCATTTAGCTCCTCCCCTGCCCACCTCCCCTCCAGCAACCCTCAGTTTATTCTCTAGTTGAGTCTCTTGTGGTTTGCCTTCCTCTCTTTTTTCCCTTCCCCTTTGTCCATCTATTTTGTTTCTTAAATTCCACATATGAGTGAATTGGATGGTATACATCTTACTCTGACTGGCTTATTTCGCTTAGCATAATACATTCTAGCTCCATCCATGTCATTGCAAATGGCAAGATTTCATTCTTTTTGATGACTGAGTAATATCCCTGTGTGTGTGTGTGTGTGTGTGTGTGTGTGTGTGTGTGTACCACATCTTCTTTATCCATTCATCAATCAATGGACATTTGGGCTCTTTCCATAATTTGGCTATTGTTGATAATGCTGCTATAAACATTGGGGTGCATGCGCCCCTTCAAATCAGTATTTTTGTATCTTTTGGGTAAATACCTAGTAGTGCAATTGCTGGGTCATAGGATAGTTCTATTTTTAACTTTCTCGGGAACCTCCATACTGTTTGCAAGAGTGGCTGCCCCAGTTTGCATTTCCACCAACAGTGTAGGGGGATTCCCCTTTCTCCACATCCTCACCAACATCTGTTGTTTCCTGACTCATTAATTTTAGCCATTCTGACAGGTGTGACATGGTATCTCATTGTGATTTTGATTTGTAGTTCCCTGAAGATGAGCAATGTTGAGCATCTTTTCATGTGAGGAGGACTTTCTTTTTTAAAAGAGAGTTTTAAATTGTCTCAATATCATTAATTTTATTTTTTTTTATTTTTTTTAAAGATTTTATTTATTTATTTGAGAGAGAGAGAATGAGCGATAGAAAGCACGAGAGGGAAGAGGGTCAGAGGGAGAAGCAGACTCCCTGCTGAGCAGGAAGCCCGATGTGGGACTCGATCCCAGGACTCCAGGATCATGACCTGAGCCGAAGGCAGTCGCTTAACCAACTGAGCCACCCAGGCGCCCTCATTAATTTAATTTTTACCCACTGATTTGAATTACTAGATGTCTATTTTTTAGGTAAATTTGGAAGTTTTTAGGTAATTCTTAAAGATTTTTTCTCTGTGTATACTTTAGAATTAGCTTGTCAGGCATTGAATTTTTTTAAAGAAACTGTTGCCATTTTAATTGTTAGTATATATTATTAAATCTATAGGTATAGGTTAACTTTGGAAAATTTGACATTTAATAATATTTAGTCTTCCCATTTAGAAACATGATATGTCTCTCCATTTATTTAGGTATTTCTCATGTCCTTTAATAAAATTTTATAATTTTCTTTATTCTAAGGTCTTATATTTCCTCTTACAATCATTATTTGGGTATGAATTTTTGATGGTGGTACTATTTGAATATTATCTTTTTTCTCTATCCCATATTCTAATTAGCTATTGATGGCATATAGGAAAGCTATTGATATTTTCATATCTTAATTCCAAATGCTACCACCTTAATGAATATCTCTCTTAGTTGCCACAGCTTCTCCGATAGTTGTATTGGAATTGCTTGTAATTTTCCATGCATGCCATGAAAAACTGAACATTGTCTTTTTAAGTCTATTAGAACAAACCTGCTAACTATGTAATTTGGATCCTCTAGACTTACTTATTTTTTGTCTTCTCACTTAAAATTTCTGAGAAATGTGTGTTAATGTCTTCCACTGTGATTATGGATTTGTTAGTTTTTCTTTTTCTTATGTGTTTCAGTGTAACTGTGAGATACATGGGTTATGGCTCTTACAGTTCTTGGCAGATTTGTTCCATTTATCTTACTTTACCTTGCACTCTGTCATGTCTGATATGAATATTTATACATCTGCTTTTTCTTCATCAGTCATCCCTTTATTTCAGTCTTCATCACTTTCAGAAAATGTAGCCCTCTTATAAGCAACATATAGATTTATTTTAAATCAAATATGAAAGCTTCTGTGTTTTAATAAAATAATATAAGCTATGAACAATTACTTTCTTGAACCATAGGAAATTGCTGTTTTTGTAGGTCAAAAACAAACATTGGCAACTCCTTATGGTTAAACCTAATACTTTAATTACTCATGTGTTTAAACTTATTCCTGCCTTTATATTTAATATTTACATTTTCTGGGTTTTTTTTTTAAGTACTTTTCTTTTCAATACCTTTGATACATCTGATTGAATTTTCTTTGTTCTGCATGTTTTTTCTCCTTGTCACTGTTAGGAAATTGTATATAGTATTTCTCCCTGCTATTTTTTTAATGGTTCTCTTTTAATATTTAACACATACATATAGAATTTAGATACAGTTAGTGAAGAGAGTCTTCCCCAGACCAGGAGAAGAATTTAATAATATTTCTTTCACCCACATACCCATTTTCCAGGATATCAATTGTTTATTAATTTTTAGATTCTGTTTCTTTATACTTCATATATAAAACTACTTGGGTTAAACCATAGTCCATCAGTTTGTTCACTCACTACTTTTCCTGGCATCTCCTCTTCCTCCTTAGTTATTTCATTGTTTGTTTTGTGAGGTACATGCTCAATTATTACAGAAAATAATATGGGAGTTAAACTCATGACTCCTTACATATATTGGAATGTTTTTATGTGGCTTTCTCATTTGATTGCTGGCTTGGTTGAGTAAAAGATTCTAAGTTCAAAATCATTTTCCTTCATAATCTTTTTTACCATTGTCACCTACAAAAGTCTAAAGCAATCCATTTCTTATTCCCTTGTATGTAAACTGCCTTTCTTCCTTCTCTGAAAACACGAAGTTTTCCTCTTTATCCCCAGAGACATGAAATTTAACCAGTACCCAATTGATCATTCACACCTTAGTATTCAAATCTTTCTTCCTTTCTGGAATTTTCCCTTACCCCTCCTCCTCCATCTTTTTAACCTTTGTTTTTCCCTCCTCTTGTACTTCTCCTTCTTATCCTCCTTTTTTTCAATCTTGCAACTCCCATTAGAGAGATATTGGATCATCTGAATCTGTCTTACATTATCTCTTGACTTCCTTCATATTTTTTTCTCTATCCTTTCTCATCATGTCCTGGAAAACTTAGCCAATTGCTATCCTAGCTTATTAATTTGCCAGTATACTTTTGAACTGTTGATCTTTTTAAAAGATGCATTGTTCTGTTGTTTATCCCAAAAGAAAAATACATCTTAGATTCTTTTTCTCTTTGCTCTATTAAGTCTTTTCACTAGATGTTAGTTCTTCTGCTTGTTGAATTTGGTACCTCTTAATGCTAGTTTTCCTTAAATAGCACTGACACTTAGTTTTATGTTAATTTCTTCTTTATTTAAGAATCCTTATTTTCCTACATATTCACCTATCTTGAGTAATTGAAGAAGGGAAATGGAAGGAGTTGCCAAGACCAGTAGCTTGGGTTCTTGCAATGTGGACTCCCCATTTCTCTACATTGGGACATTGCTCTTCCATTCCATTCCTGGTGCCTAGCAAGGTGATTTGTCCTGTGGACAACACAACTGCTTCTTACTTATTAACACAATAAAAAGAGGACAAAGAGATCTAGCTCCTCACTTAATCACCCTATCAACCTCTTATGGTTATTGGCTCCTAGCTTTAAAGTCCCCTACAGTTAGCTTATGTCCACACCAATCTTCTCAGCAAGTGTTTTAGAATTATGGTATCCTATGGTTTTACTTCTCCATTGATCAGATCTTATTTGTGTTGTATCTTTTGTGATTCTTCAACATTTCTGATTCAGTAATGATACTCTCAATTTATAAATTTTATAAATTTATTTTGTTTCTTAAACATCTTTTGTCAGTTCAGAGGACTTAGATGAGTGGTAGAATACTTACAAGCACTGGGTCTACCATTTTTATTCAAATCTCCCTCTATTTTCTTAATAGACTTAAACTTAGCCATCTTGACTTTGTGCTTCTCATACTACAAAGAACTGTTTATGATACATTGTCCTTTCCAACAATGAAGAAAACATGAACATATTTTTATTATTATTCAGAGCTCAACCCTGATAGGAGAAATGGCTGTTTCCCAAAAGGAAATAATGACATAAAATGAAATATTAGGTGAGAACAGAAGTGTAGGTGAAAACAAGTGTTAATATGGGCAAAAATTAATAACTGGTGTTAGATAATGATTTTTTCTCTCTACAAATTCATGATTCTATTTCCTACTGAATAAGCAGGTATTTAAATCAAATAAAAAGGAGCATCCTTCCAAATTTGGCAGTATTTTTTCACAATGAGCCATAGATATGTTCTCTTCACTTCCTTATAAACACCTAGCCCTGTAGCATGGTTATTGAAAAGAGCACTGGTTTTAGAACTGTAATTCCCAATTTGTCCACTCAAATTTTCTGACTTTCCACTGATTCGTCTATAAACATTGGATAGAAATATGTATAACACTTGAAAAATTATAAAGTATCCTACAAGCTTAAAGGTGGAAAAAGAAAGATTGTCATATTGCAGTCAAAACAAAGACATTTTTCTGGCTGCATTTTTAGATTTTGCTCAACCCTCCTACATCCCCCTCCCCCGCCAAAACGATTTTGTCCTTATGGCCCAAGTTTCACTCTCACATCTAGCCATTTGTGTCAGGAAGAAAAACAAAGATAGTGAGTAGGCCAAGTGACAAGTTGTATCTACAGATGGATAAAGGTATGTCCTCTTGCAATGCTCCTGTTTTTGCAATATCTAGTCCAGTTTCATTTTCTGGTATAACAAAAATGCTGTGGGAGGCTTACCTGAGATTAGAGGACATTGACCTTTGGAAGGTGTTGACTGCTCCTGAAGAAACCTCACTGGTACTCAAAGGAATGGGGTGGGGTGAAAATACACCCATGCAGAGGCAGGAAGCATCACAGGTGCAGAAGAAGAGCAGGATAATGCCGCAAAAGAAGGCAATTCTTACCCAAACCAGACCTTGAATTCTAAGTAGTTCCCTCTCAGGGACACATAGACTGCTGAGCTTGTGTTTCAGATCTGGGTTAGAACTCACACCACTCACAAAGAAATGGCTCTGCATGGTTAAAAAAAAAGAACTGGCCTATCCCTTTGATAGAGAAGTTTCAGGTACTTAATTACTAAAAAAAATTATATTGAAATGAAGATCATTCCCTACTACAAAGTCTTCTCTGATTCCACAGAATAGGTTAGAATCCCTGTATCTTGCCCTCAAAGCATTTGTCTCAATAAAAAGCTGGCTACCCATTTCCTCATAGATAGAAAATCTGGATCTCTGAGCCAGGAGCCAGAAAGTTTGGGCAAGATGGAATATTTTCTCACTTTCCCTCAAGAGGCCATGATAGCATATCTTTATGAGGCTCAATGATGAAATGCCCTAGGTTGTTTCCTCAAGTAACTGCAAAGTTCCCAAAGATGAGTGGACATTCCTTCATGGTCTGGCACACTGTTGGCCTTAGCTTTCCATATTGTGGGTCATGGTTTTTGTTTTAACTGGGGTTTTGGAGGGAAGCTTGCACAAGTGGGGAAGGTGCCAGCCTGAAGTCACTCTGAAATGACTGCTGGGAAAGTGAACAAAGCCAGAGGCTGGCCAGAGTTCAAGTCACTCACCTTGCTGGGTCTGATTTTCCTCACATGTCAAATGGGTGCTTGAACTCTGCAACGTCTATGTCCCCCCTGCCCTGGTATCCTGTGCATCTTGTGGTTCTATGTTGAAATTAATTTGGGGGGGCGGCACCTGCATGACTCAGTTGGTTAAGTATCTGCCTTCGGCTCAGGTTATGATCCCAAGGTCCTGGGATCAAGCCTGGAATCAGGCTCTCTACTCAGTGAGGAACCTGTTTCTCCCTCTCCTTCTGCCATTCTCCCTGCATTCTCAGGGTCTAGCAAATAAAGAAATAAATAAAATTTTTTAAAAAATTAATTTTGTTTTAATGTTGTAGACATAGTATTTTGTTTTTCCTACCTAAAGCCAAGTGTTTTCCTAAACCAACTATTAACTTTATTTTGAGTAAGATATCTCAAAAAAATCTAAAACTAAAATTCCATTCAGAGTCTAAAAATAGTACTTACAGACCTACTTCTCTATTTCTCTTGATAGTATGAATTTATATGTAATTTCAATTAAGGAATAAGAAATTAGACATAGAAGGACACAAATAACATTTGGGGATATGGAGTAATCCATAAGTCAGTAAACAGTTTGAAAAAAAAAAAAGAAATCGTTTGGAAAAGATTTTCCTGAAATTATACAATCTCCTTTTCTCTCAAAAATATGTCCATTTCCCTGTTAGAACATAAACGGGTATAATTATCATAACTTTGTAGCTTTAAATCTTAATAAAACTTCAATCAGGATACTTAGCTATTAGAGGACAAATACATTTGGTATGAAATTTTCAACTTAAAGATGTAACCAGTAGGGCGCCTGGGTGGCTCAGTTGGTTAAGTGACTGCCTTCGGCTCAGGTCATGATCCTGGAGTCCCGGGATCAAGTCCCACATCGGGCTCCCTGCTCAGCGGGGAGTCTGCTTCTCCTTTACCCTCTTCCCTCTCGTGCTCTCTATCTTTCATTCTCCCTCTCTCAGATAAGAAAGTAAAATCTTTAAAAAAAAAAAAAAGATGTAACCAGTAAAGTTGCCCTTTTCATCCTCCAAATTTGCATGCAACAGATAGTCCCCAGTTATGTGCTGGGCCTGTGTTTATAAACATTCTTTTTTATAGATAATCACAACTCCCTCCCCAGAAATGATGCCATTGCCACTGAAAATCTAACAATGTGGCAAAACAGACTGTGGCTTGGATGCAACCACCAGCCACCAAAGCCTGCAGATTCTATATATTTTCCTCTGGCATGGATCAGCTCAAGAGATGAGTAAGCCAAACCAGTGGCACAAGAAGGTCTTCCACAAAGCCTTGGCCCTGGTCCTCCTTGTTCCCTCAGGAAATTAGCTCTATTCCATAATAGGAAGGAGACCGAAGAACTCAAAAAGGATGGGAGAATAAGAAAGCTCCCTCCTGGTTATTCAGTGGTTCTCTATTGAGTCCAGGATAATGTGTGAGTTCTTCATCCAGGCCCTTAAAGGTCCCACTTTCTGTGCCCAACTGGATATTGCCACCTTAACACACCACAGGGAATAGTAGTGGGGTGGGAGCCATTATAGATCAGAGCAGAGTGACAAGATCTGCCTTATGTATTATTTTTACTCATTCTCCTCAAAAACACCCTACACTTCCAGCACAGACCCATTCATCCTGAGTGCCTTCTCCAAGCATCCCTGCCCAAAGCAATCTCATTCCACCTTCAGTGCCCAGCTTCAAGACCCCTCCTACATAGAGCTACCTTGATTCCTCCAGCAGGATGTGACTCTCCTTCTTATTCTAATCTTGCAAATGCCCAAAGTACTTGGCTTAGACCAAGGTTTTGTATTTTCTGCCTTGTACTATTAAGAGTTAGATGACCAAAAGTTAGATTATGTTTTTCTTTGAGGCTCAGCTGGATTGCAAACCCCTTAAGCATGGCTTACATTTTATACAGCAAAACAGCACTGCTACTTCAACTGTGGGAGAAGCCAGGTGCCTCCACAAGTTCATCAACTCAGTTTCTAGGCCCTCGGCTATATGACAGCCAGCCAACTGCCAAGAGTTTTGCCAATAGGTCCAAATCAAGTTCATCCACATTTCTGAAAACATGAGTGGGGATATTCATGTTCAAAAAAGTTAAGACCAATTATCATCCAACCACTCTTCTCCAGCTAAACTCCTTTGACATGCACATCTATTGTTACTTTTCAGATGGAATCCTGTGGGGATTCATTGGGTCCACCACTCATTTGGGGACTTATCTTGTGTTGCCTTTATCTTTGCTAACTTTCTGTGCCACATTTACTTCCTTCCACTAAAATGTAAGTTCTTTAGGGATGGAGGCCTCAGAGTTCTTTGTGGACCCACATGTCCCCTTACCTATAGGCCCTTGAACCAAAACTATTTGCAGGTGGACTATTTGCATGGCTCTTCCAGCCTTCAATTGCAAATAAAATACAAAAAGCAGGAGACCAAAGATAAACTACTGCCTCTGTTGTAACAGGATTTTGTGCCGCTTTATCAAAACTTTGAGAATTTTTACACGCGGAACCTGTACATGAGAATCAGAGACAACTGGAACCGGCCCATCTGCAGTGCCCCGGGGTCTCAGTTCGATGTGATGGAGAGGGTGTCGGATGACTACAACTGGACATTTAGGTGAGGCAGCCTTCTGGAGGGGCTTGGTTGAGAGAAATCCTTCCCAGGAAATCCTAGCATGGGCACCAAACTACAGAAATGATGAACACCAAACCATGGAATTTGCTGGTCTTCCATTACTGGGCCCTTTGCAAGCCCTCATAATTCCAGTGAAGGAAGTCACGGTAATTCAGCTGCCAAGGGTGGCTATGTTAGATTAAAATAAAGCTTGTGTCAGAAAGTGCAGGATACACAGAGCCAGCCAGGAAGAGCCTTTTCAGCCTTATTGACAAATTATACCCCCCTGCTTCTTGCTGAAGGAGACAGTGATGATCATGGCTCTTTCTCACCTAGAAAGTTCTTGCTGGAATTTTAACAACACAGGTATCACAGAAGTGAGCACCCAAGGAAAATCAGGGCTAAATAATACTCCATGGCTTGTGATACCTTTTTCCAATGCTCTGCCCAGCTTCATTTTGGGGTTACTGTCTTCCAAAGACAGACCATTTTGTGTTGACAGCAATTCACATCAGAAAGGAGAAAGAAAATATATGATTGGGGCCAGACCCAAGATCTCCTTGTAAGAGTCTTTTATGGGACACTAGGATGATGTTAAATGAGAAAGCCCTTTGTGGTCTTCTCTCTGCAGGTTCACTGGAAGAATCATCAAAGATGTCATCAACATGGGCTCATATAACTTCCTTGGCCTGGCTGCTAGTTACGATGAATCTATGAGGACAGTAAAGGATGTTTTAGAGGACTATGGCTTAGGTGTGGCCAGCACCAGACATGAAATGGGTATGTATGTTCATCATTTTGAAATTTTGTCCAGTTGGTCCTCAGATTCTTTATGGCAACTTCTCAAACCTAGATCGTATCTAGACTGTGTACCTCAAAAAGCTGTTATAAATTGCAAAATGAGAAAGGTGTCTGAAGTTCTTTTTGGAAATTTCCAAACGTTATGCTCTTGCCAGGTAGTTTATTAATTACAGGTCTTAATTCTCCAGAAAAAAATAAAAATAGATCTTTCTTTAGACCACATTACTTAAAATAGCAACTATTGTGCCTCTTCCATCTGGTCCTTTTCTGGATCCTTCCCACACTTTTTCTTTAAACAGTTTTAGTGAAGTATAATTGATATTGTTAAAACCTGTACTTACTTAATTTATACAATTTGATGGGCTTAGACATATAAATACACTCTGAAACCATCACCCCAATCAAGGTAATAAACATGTCCATCACCTTGGAAAGTTTCTTTGTGTCCCTGCTTTTTGTGGTAAGAACACTTAACATGAGCTCTACCCTTTCAACGAATTTTTAAAGTGCACAATGCAGTATTAATTATAGACACAATGTTGTACAGCAGATCTCTAGAACTTACTTATCTTGCATGACTGAAATGTATATCCATTGAACAACTTTTTGTTTAGATTTTGCTCTTTCTTAATGATGTCCATCACTGATCTTGCTTTTGTATTTGGATATTGCCCATCACTGCTACTAAAACATAAGCTTCATGAAGGGAGGGATTGAATTGGCCTTGTTGTCTGTCATGTTGAATGAATGAGTGAATGGGGATGAATGAATGGGCAAGGTGAAACAGACTGCCTATTTGTTTCTCTTTTAGCTGAAACATTTTTCTCTTATTCAAAGGAGTGAAATCTGTGAGAAGGAAACTTCTGGTCCTCTCCACCTCAGGGAGAAAGAGTGATGCAAGCTTCCTCCTATAGAGTGTCTTGCTATTCCTGACACAGTGTTTTCTTATATGTCATCTCATTTATTCCTCACAAAAGTCCTCTGCTCAAGGAGGCAGCACAGGCGATGTTATTTCATCTTCTAGAGGAAAAAATAGGATCACAGTGACTAAGTGATGTCCCCCCAGTGGCTTGTTAATCATACTAACTCCCAGTCTAGCTAGCTTCTCCTAAGACAGCATTTTCCCACCCAGAATGATATATGCATGGTTTACCATGTCAGTTTCAGGCCAGTCTAAGAACCCAAGGTAAATCTACTAAAAAGGGATTGACCATTAATGAAAAATGAGCCATGTGCCTCTCTTAGATATCCAGTTGACAAAAGAGCATTAAAAACCCATGCAACAAAGAACAATTTAAGTTGAACAAAGTAACTTTTTTAATACATACATTCAGTTAACATTTAGCAAAAGCTCCATAGTTTATAAGTGGTTGACCAGATTTCTTAAGAAAGGCATCTTACTTATGTTCATTTTGAGGCAGGAGGGCTGCAGATATGAGCAGAATGCAGAAGGAAGGTTCTACTTCACTTAGCAGAACTGGGTCACCCATGATACGCCATTTGGGATGGGGCAGAGACTGGAAGACTACCCCCAGTCATAAAAGACATGGAGTCAGTAAGCTTTGGGGATATTTCCTCTGGTGCTGGTGACACCCAACACCAGGATTGTTGAACCCTCCTCAGTCACAGCCAGCAGAAGCTAAACCTGATACAGACAATGGTTTCCTTCCTATGGAAGCCAGATATGGAATAGGAGTTCCTGATTCTGCAGACTCAATGAACCAGAGAAGCCAGGCAGAGATGAAAATCATAGTTTCAACTGCCTGCAGCCAAGGTTCTTTCTCCACTTCCTCAGCCTTCTGAATGGCTGGACTTTTAATGTTTACCTGCTTCACTTAGTCTCTGGCTCAAGCTCTAGGAAGAAGATTTTAACAGTTTTCAAGGAAACAGTAAGAGAGCAAAATAGAAGCCACCCACACTAATTTTAAGCAAACAGAAGAATTGATAACAAGGATGGATATGAGCAGTCAGAAGATAAAGAAGTAAACGGGGTGCATTTTAAAGTATTGTGCAACATAAGCAGTAACCTTAGCATAGCATATAAGAATTAGTAGCATAATTTTGAATGCCACTTATTTCAAGAAATACAAATAACTTTTAGAAAGCATAAGCTATCTAGTCTTAAGAAAATGTTTAACAGTGCCAGTGGATTGTCAGTGAAAATTTGAGAATATAGAGGCTTACCAATTTAACAACCAAAAATGCTCCTTGAGGAGCCCAAAGTAAAAGTTTAGGAACATTTAATCACTTGAGTACTTTCCCAGAGCTTTTAAAAATAGTTTCCAATGTTCTGAAGGGAAAAACACACAAAAATCATATTGCAAAATAGGAAATTAAACAAAAAAGAAATCAAGAGGAAGTATTTAAAGCACAGTGAAAGGATAGAAGACCACACACAGTATCTTGGCCAAAAATATGTGAGAAGAACATATTTGCCCACTGAAAGAAAAGGACTGAGATTTTGCCAAAAACCCAAACTCAGCTACAAGCTATAATCACAAACAAATACAAGTAAATATAAGTTATTCCTAAGACTGAAAAGTAGAAATTTAAGTCCCAGCCAGACACCTGGTTCTCGCCTCCCTGCAGCAACCACCACTAAAATGAACTCAGTGCTCAAGAGAGAGATCAATTCAATAAAAAGTACAACAAACAAAGAGCTCTAGAGTAAAGTTGTGTGTCCAGTCTGCATCTGCAAATGCTAGGACTGAGACTGAAATACAGCTGAGCTGTAAGGAATGAAACATTTCCAGACACATACGTACAGAATTGCAAATGCTGTTTTTAACATGTGGAATGATGTGCTGCTGTTATTTTCATGTACAACTAAAAAATACTGGCATACAGAATTAAGGGAGGCTTTGACTGTCTCGCGGTCAATTTAATTTTCCATAGCCTGATGGAAGGGATGGCACATTTTTTTGATATCCTAAATATGAGGCAGAGTGAAATGGAAATTTGGAGTCATAATCAACCATTTAAAATGCCTGACACATTTTTAATTCTTATCCTCTATATTCATGGGTGCATTTTTATTAGAATTCTCCTTGATCTGGGCTGTCTCCTTCAAATTGTGTGCCATGTGTCATATCTTTGGTAATTACAGACTAGTTTTTCCTAATAATTTTCTTAATGTGCTGTGAAAGATTAGAAATCTTTGAGTATTGCTGTGTGTGATATTACGTTGTAAACTAGTGAACTCTAGACTGAACAGCTTATCAAAAGTTGAAGAGACTGCTGCTCAACATCCTCTTTTTAAGGTGGCTTGCTTCCAGATTTTTAGCTGGAAAATCACTTGAATAACTGTTTACAGATTCTAAAATTACATGGATTTTTAGGTTTTCAGCACCAGGATTGAGAATTGCTCATGATGTCTGAGTATTAACAGAAAACAATAATCAGTAATATCTCCATTATGCAAGGTATTTCCACATTTGGTCTCTGAATTTCTTTATCTGAAAAAAACTATTTAATTTTTCTGTATGTGGAAGGTGTTTGTCTGAATATGTTGGTTGGACAATGAAAAATGTAATACAGCAGGCTCTGAGGCAAAGTAAATGCATAATTGCTTGTTCTTCTTTCATATTAAGCCAAAAAAATAAAGAACAAGCTGAAACTTTAAAAAATAAACAAACAACATAAATGTGTGGTACAAATGCAAAGAAAAAGGAAAGCAGAAGATTAGTTTAAAATTATTAGTTGTTATTAAACATAGGAAGAGACTCACCTTATAAAAATTATGCGGAGAGCCCATAATGAAGACAGATTCAAGTCCTATATCCTCTATGCATCAAGTAACACAGTGCAGACATCGATGGCTGTTATTTTTCTGTACACCTGGAAATTAGGAGAATGAATTATGAGAGGCTTTGAAAATCATATGGGTCAATTTAACATTCTACAGGCTGATTATAAACAAAAGCAAGACAAATAAAATAGTGATAAGAGACCACAAAGTACCTTCCAGTCCTTGAAAAGGAAAGAAGGGAGGGAGGGAGGGAGGGAGGGAGGGAGGGAGGGAGGAAGGAAGGAAGGAAGGAAGGAAAGGAAAAAAGGAAAGAAGGAATGAAGGAGGGAAGAAAGGAGAGAAGGAAGGAGGGGAGGAAGGAAGGAGGGTAGAAAGGAAGGAGAGGAGGAAGGAAGGAGGGAGGAAGTGAAGGAGGAAAGGAAGATATAAAACATAAAGGACACTAACAATTCAATTACTGACTTCCATTTAATATTTATATATTGAATTAAGAGCCTTAAAACATATTACCAGTATACCTCATCTTTTTAAATACCTAGTGAATTTTCACAAAAATTTACTATATTTTATGCCACAAAGAAAACTTCATTAGATTCCAAAAAGTGGAATTTACATAAGTCACATTCTTGGATCACAGTGAAATAAAGCTAAAAATAAATAATAAAATTAGAAAAAATTCCTTTTTAAAAAAATCTCTGGAATGTTTTAAAGCCCTTTCCTAAGAGACTCTTGAATCAAAAGGGAAATGAAATTACATTTACATTATATTTAGAAACTAACAACTGTGAGAACACCATAGGGTCCAGCTAGTTGTGTAATCAGAGGAAAATATATAGTCTTACTTTACTAAAGACGAAAGATTGAAGCTAGCAAACTAAGCTACCCATGCAGTAAGGAGTAAAAGGTAAGCAAAAGTATTGAATTTTTAAAAAATAAAAACAGAAACTTATTAATTAGAGAAGAATAATTTCTATTGGGCTGAGGCATCTGTGTTTTAATAAGTCACTAGAGGTGATTTCAATGAGCGGCAACCAGAGTTGGCAACCGCTGAACAAAATTTGACAAACAAGCACTTAGCGAAAAAACATATGTATGGAATTGACGTTGCAAATCAAACAGTGTACTCAAATAACAAGATACCATGATCAAGTAGTTCATTTCAGTAACTATGAGAATAGTTAGCTCAATAATAAGGCAATTCATAACATTGAATAATCCTAGAAGAAAACATATGATTATCTTGATAGGTGACACTAAAGCATTTGTAAAATTCAGTATCCGTTCCTAATACAAATTTTAATAAAATTTGTAAAATTTGTAAAATTTTATTAGAATAAAAAAAATTGTAAAATTTTATTCTAATAAAAATTTTATTAGAAAAAAATAAAAATAAGAATTAGGAGATTCCAGAATGCAATAAAAACACCTACATCAAACAAAGAGACTGTACTATGGTGAGCGCTGTGAATTATGTAAGACTGATGAATCACAGACCTGTACCCCTGAAACAAATAATACATTGTATGTTAATAAAAAAATTAAAAATAAAAAGAGACTGTGCTATATTTTGCGATGAGATACTAGAAACTTTCACTTCAAGTCAGAAGAAAGGTGAAGATGAGTTTATCCACCGTTTTTAATAACCTATGGAAGTCCTAGACAATATAATTTCATTTTTCATTCTTTAAGTCAATAAATATTTATTGAATGATGACCATGTGACATAATTAGAAGTATAGGCACAATAAGAGGTAAACTAACCATTATTTGTAGATTATCTGATTGTTCACCTCTCTGATTTTCAAACTGTGATCTGTGAGGAGCAAAGGAGACCTCTGCAGGGGCTCTTCATGGGGCCACCATCCATATGAGAGGGAGCTGAGCAGGAAGAACAGAGTTTGGGTCTACTTTCTTCCAATTTACATATTTGAATAATCAAAAATTTATTAGAAATAATAAATATCCAATAAAAAACTCAATAAAGACCTACCGCATGTAGACCAACTTTTATTTTTTATTTTATTTTATTATGTTATTTTAGTCACCATACAATATATAATTAGTTTTTTTAATTGTATTATGTTATCTTAGTCACCATACAATACATCATCAGTTTTTGATGTAGTGATCCACGATCCATTGTTTTCATAGAACACCCAGTGCTCCATGCAGTACATGCCCTCCTTAATACCCATCACTGGGCTAACCCATCTCCCTACCCCCATCCCCTCTAAAACCCTGTTTGTTTCTCAGAGTCCATAGTCTCTCATGGTTCATCTCTCCCCCCTTCATTTTTCCCTTCCTTCTCCTAATGTCCTCCCTGCTATTCCTTATGTTCCACAAATAAGTGAAACCATATGATAATCGACTTTCTCTGCTTGACTTATTCCACTTAGCGTAATCTCCTCCAGTCCCATCCATGTTGATGTAAAAGTTGGGTATTCATCCTTTCTGATGGCTGAGTAATATTCCATTGTATATATGGACCACATCTTCTTTATCCATTCATCTGTTGAAGGGCATCTCAGCTCTTTCCACAGTTTGGCTATTGCGGACATTGCTGCTATGAACATTGGGGTGCATATGGCCCTTTTTTTCACTACATCTGTGTCTTTGAGGTAAATGCCCAGGAGTGCGATTGCTGGGTCATAGGGTAGCTCTATTTTTAAATTTTTGAGGAACCTCCACACTGTTTTCCAAAGTGGCTGTACCAACTTGCATTCCCACCAACAGTGTAAGAGGGTTCCCCTTTCTCCACAACCTCCCCAACATTTCTTGTTTCTTTCCCTGTCCATTTTTGCCATTCTAACTGGTGTAAGGTGGTATCTCAATGTGGTTTTGATTTGAATTTCCCTGATGGCTAATGATGATGAACATCTTTTCATGTGTCTGTTAGCCATTTGTATGTCTTCTTCAGAGAAGTGTCTTTTCATATCTTCTGCCCATTTTTTGACTTGGTTATTTGTTTTTTGGGTGTTGAGTTCGAGAAATTCTTTATAGATCTTGGATACCAGCCCTTTATCAGTAGTGTCATTTGCAAATATCTTCTCCCATTCTGTGGGTTGCCTCTTTGTTTTGTTGACTGTTTCCTTTGCTGTGCAGAAGCTTTTTATCTTGATAAAGTCCCAAAAGTTCATTTTTACTTTTGTTTCACTAGCTTTTGGAGATGGACCTTGAAAGAAGTTGCTGTGGCCAATGTCAAAGAGGTTACTGCCTATGTTCTCCTCTAGGATTTTGATGGATTCCTGTCTCACATTGAGGTCTTTCATCCATTTTGAGTTTATCTTTGTGCATGGTGTTAGAGAATGGTCGAGTTTCATTCTTCTGCATGTGGCTGTCCAATTTTCCCAGCAGCATTTATTGAAGAGACTTTTTTCCATTGCATGTTTTTTCCTGCTTTGTCAAAGATTATTTGACCATAGAGTTGAGGGTCCATATCTGGGTTGTCTATTCTGTTCCATTGGTCTATATGTCTGTTTTTGGGCCAGTACCATGCTGTCTTGGTGATCACAGCTTTGTAATATAGCTTGAAATCGGGCAATGTGATGCCCCTGGCTTTGTTTTTCTTTTTCAACATTTCCTTGGCAATTTGGAGTCTTTTCTGATTCCATACACATTTTAGGATTGTTTGCTCCAGCTCTTTGAAAAATGTCATTGGAATTTTGATCGGGATGGCATTGAAGGTATAGATTGCTCTGGGTAGCATAGACATTTTAACAATGTTTATTCTTCCGATCCCTGAGCATGGAATATTTTTCCATCTTTTTGTGTCTTCTTCAATTTGTTGCATGAGTGTTCTGTAGTTCCTAGAGTATAGATCCTTTACCTCTTTGGTTAGGTTTATTCCGAGGTATCTTATGGTTTTTCGTGCTATTGTAAATGGAATCATTTCTCTAATTTCTCTTTCTACAGTTGCGTTGTTAGTGTATAAGAAAGCAACTGATTTCTGTGCACTGATTTTGTATCCTGCCACATTACTGAATTGCTGTATGAGTTCTAGTAATTTGGGGGTGCAGTCTTTTGGGTTTTCCACATGTCATCTACGAAAAGAGAGAGTTTGACTTCTTCTTTGCCAATTTGAATACCTTTTATTTCTTTTTGTTTTCTGATTGCTGTTGCTAGGACTTCTAGTACTATGTTGAACAATAGTGGCAAGAGTGGGCATCCTTGACATGTTCCTGATCTTAAGGGAAAGGCTTTCAGCTTTTCCCCATTGAGGATGATATTCGCCGTGGGTTTTTCATAGATGGGTTTTATGAACTTGAGGAATGTTCCCTCTATCCCTATACTCCGAAGAGTTTTAATCAGGAAAGGATGTTGTATTTTGTCAAATGCTTTTTCTGCATCAACTGAGAGGACCATATGGTTCTTCTCCCTCCTCTTATTAATGTGTTCTATCACATTGATTGATTTGCAAATGTTGAACCACCCTTGCCTCCCGGGGATAAATCCCACTTGGTCGTGGTGGATGATTCTTTTAATGTATTGTTGGATCCTATTAGCTAGGACTTTGGAATCCATATTCATCAGGGATATCAGTCTGAAATTCTCTTTTTTGATGGGGTCTTTGCCTGGTTTGGGGATTAAGGTAATGCTGGCCTCATAAAATGAGTTTGGAAGTTTTCCTTCTGTTTCTATTTTTGAAAAAGCTTCAGTAGAATAGGTATTATTTCTTCTTTGAATGTTTGGTAGAATTCCCTGGGGAATCCATCAGGCACTGGACTCTTGTTTTTTGGGAGGTTTTTGATCACTGCTTCAATCTCGTTACTGGTTATTGGCCTATTCAGGTTGTCAATTTCTTCCTGTTTCAGTCTTGGCAACTTATAGGTTTCCAGGAAGGCCTCCATTTCATCCAGATTGTTCAGTTTATTGGCATATATTTGTTGATAATAATTTCTAATAATTGTTTCTATTTCCTTGGTGTTAGTCGTGATCTCTCCCCTTTCATTCATAATTTTATTATTTTGGGTCCTTTCTCTTTTCTTTTGGATAAGTCTGACCAGTGGTTTATTGATCTTATTAATTCTTTCAAAGAACCAACTTCTAGTTTTGTTGATCTGATCTACTGTGTTTCTGGTTTCTAATTCATTGATCTCTGCTCTAATTTTAATTATTTCTCTTCTAATGCATGGCTTAGGCATCATTTGTTGCTTTTTCTCTAGTTATTTAAGGTGTAGAGTTAGTTGGTGAATTCGGGATTTTTCTATTTGTTTGAGTGAGGCTTGGATGGCTATGTATTTCCCCCTTAGGACTGCCTTTGCAGTATCCCATAGGTTTTGGACCGATGTGTTTTCATTCTCATTGATTTCCATGAATTGTTTAAGTTTTTCTTTGATTTCCTCATTGACCCAAACATTCTTAAGCAGAGTGGTCTTTAGCTTCCAAGTGTTTGAATTTCTGCCAAATTTTTTCTTGTGATTGAGTTCCAGTTTTAAAGCATTGTGGTCTGAGAACATGCAGAAAATAATCTCAATCTTTTGGTATCGGTTGAGACCTGATTTGTGACCCAGTATGAGGTCTATTCTGGAGAAAGTTCCATGTGCGCTCAAAAAGAATGAGTACTCTGTTGTTTTAGGGTGGAATGTTCTGTATATATCTATGAGGTCCATCTGGTCCAGTGTATCATTCAAAGCTCTTGTTCCTTGTTGATTTTCTGCTTAGATGATCTGTCCGTTGCTGAGAGTGGAGTATTGAGGTTTTCTACAATTAACGTATTGTTATCAATATGATTCCTTATTTTGGTTAACAGTTGGCTTATGTAGATGGCTGCTCCTGTTGTTGGGGGCATAGATATTTACAATGGTTAGATCTTCTTGTTGGATAGACCCTTTAAGAATGATATAGTGTCTTTCTGTGTCTCTAATTACAGACTTTAGTTTAAAATCTAATTTGCCTGATATAAGAATTGCTACCCAAGCTTTCTTTTGAGGTCCGCTGGCATGGAAGATGGATCTCCATCCCTTCACTTTCAGTCTGGATGTATCTGTAGGTTCAAAATGAGTCTCTTGTAGGCAGCATAGGGATGGGTCCTATCTTTTTATCCAATCTGCAACCCTGTGCCGTTTTATGGGAGCATTTAGGCCATTCACGTTGCGGGTGATTATTGAAAGATATGAATTAATTGTCATCATGTTGCCTGTGAAGACGTTGTTTTTATACATTGGACGTCCCTGTAAATTTCTGTTGTATATCACTCTTGGGGTCTTTCTCCTTTTATAGAACCCCCTTAATATTTCTTGCAGGCCAGCTTAGTGGTCACATATTCTTTCAGTTTCTGCCGGTCGTGGAAGCTCTGCATCTCTCCATCCATTCTAAAAGACAGCTTTGCCAGATAAAGTATTCGTGGCTGCATGTTCTTCTCATTTAGTACCCTGAATATGTCTTGCCAGGCCTTTCTGGCTTGTCAGGTCTCTGTGGATAGGTCTGACATTATTCTGATGTTCCTCCCTCTGTACATAAGGAATCTCTTCCCCCTAACTGCCCTTAGGATGGTTTCCTTGGTTCTAAGATTTGCAAGTTTTACTATTACATGCCAGAGTGTTGGCCTGTTTTCCTTGATCTTGGGAGGGGTCCTCTCTGCCTCTAGGACGTGAATGTTTATTTTATTCCCCAGATTAGGGAAGTTCTCAGCTACGATTTGCTCAAATATATCTTCTAGTGCACCCTCTCTCTCCACTCCCTCTGGGATTCCAATTATTCTGACATTGGAATGCTTCATGGTGTCACTTATTTCTCTGATTCTATTTTCATGGATTCTGAGTTGTTTTTCCCTGGCCTCCTCTTTTCCCTTTTTATCTCTTATATTGTCTTCCAGGTCACTTATTCGTTCTTCTGCCTCACTTACCCTAGCTGTTAGATTATCTAGTTTGGATTGGACCTCATTGATAGCATTTTTAAGTTCTTCCAATTCAGCTTTCATTTCTGCCCTTAGAGACTCTAAGTTGCCATTAATTGATTTCTCCATTCTAGCTATTGTCTTCACAATTGCTAGCCTGAATTCCATCTCAGACATCTTGGTTATATCTGCAACCATTTGTAAATCTGCAGCCTAAGTCATAATCTCTCAGTCTTTTCTATTTTGGGGGCTCCTCCTCCTAGTCATTCTGTTGATGGGTCGTTGAGGGAATGTATAGAGTCCAAATTATTGACCAGAATCCAAGCAAGATGCACCTGTTTTCTAGGGACCTTAGGGTTGCTAGCCTCTTGTTTTCCAGGCTGTCTTCTGGGGGAGGGGCCTGCCACGCTGTTACTCAGGCAACCCTGTTTGGTTGGAGTTGCCCTGCCCCCCTGTGGCAGGGGATGGGCTCAGTGGGAATCAGTTTTGGGGGCTTTTGTTCTATGGCAGCTTTCCATGTTTCCTCCACAAGTCAGAGCAGAAGAGACCATTTCCAACCCCCTGCCTCAGAGCAGAGAGATTGTAGTCTGTTCTTCAGTGAGCTCTCCAGGCCACACTATCTCTGTTTCTGTCCATGCTGCTATAAACTGCAGCATCCTAGGTTGTGAGCCCCTCCGCAGTGCCCCCAGTCCTGCCTCCAGGTCGGGGCATGTCTCTGCCCTTTGTGCTTCTAAAACCACCAGCCACTCCCAGTTTGCAGGCACGACCCTGCTGCTCTGGGTTTCCGCCTTGGGGGCTGCCCTAAAGTCCTTTCCCCGCCGCTACTGGTCTGTGAGTCTGTGCCCTGTCCCCAGCGCGTGAGGCTGTCACTCACCGGCAGTGTAGGATTCCCCACAGCCAGCCTCCCTCCCGCTGCCGTTTATCCTCCGATATCTGCCAGCGGAATCAGGGCTCCCTGCTTCATACCTCAAAACCAACCACCCACAATATTCTGTTTGTAGAAATCCAGATCTTCTTACATATCAGGATGATTTCGTGGGTGCTCAAAGTGGTCTGGTAGATATCCAGCTCAATTCCAGGGACCAGTTGAAATAGGGTCCCCTACTCCTCTGCCATCTTTCCTCTCTCCATACATCATTAGTTTTTGATGCAGTGATCCACAATTCATTGTTTCCATATAACACCCAGAACTCCAGCAGTACGTGCCCTCCTTAATACCCATCACCGGGTTAACCCATCCCCCCCCACCTACCTCCCCTCTAAAACCCTGTTTGTTTCTCAGAGTCCATAGTCTCTCATGGTTCATCTCCCCCTCTGATTCCCCCCCTTCATTTGTCCCTTCCTTCTCCTAATGTCCTCCATGCTATTCCTTATGTTCCACAAATAAGTGAAACCATATGATAATTGACTTTCTCTGCTTGACTTAGCAACTTTTAAAATTCATATAGTAAAGTCAGTAATTAGCAATCAGAAGATATATTAGAGAAATTATTTTATTTTAAAGATTTTATTTATTTATTTGACAGAGAGAGACACAGTGAGAGAGGGAACACAAGCAGGGGGAGTGGGAGAGGGAGAAGCAGGCTTCCTGCTGAGCAGGGAGCCCGACGCAGGGCTCGATCCCAGGACCCTGGGATCGTGACCTGAGCTGAAGGCAGATGCTTAATGACTGAGCCACCCAGGCGCCCCTGGAGAAATTATATTATTAATAAATACGAACAAAACTAACAAACACCTAGGGAATTCTGTTGAAGATACCTAGAAACTATTTGAAGAAAACTAAAACTTTCATAAAAGACTTAAGAGAAAACTCGAAAAAATCGAGATAGCAAATCCTAGAAGGGAATGACCTGGTGTTATATTTCTATCAGTACTTCTCCAAATGAATATGTGAATTGAACACCATCCCAATGACATTAATAAATGGGGAGAAGGAGTGGGTTGTCTAAATGGAAGTCTAGAGACAGACACAACTTGGAATACTCATTAGTATACAACAAGAACAATTTTGAAATCAGTTGGAAAAGGACCAATTATGTCATATTTAGTATTATGATAACCAGCTGATCACAGAAGGAAATAAGTTAGATCCCTACCTCACATATTATATCTCAGTAAATTCCTTTTGTCTAAATTGCAAATGCATTTGAGATTGAAATACAAAAAATAAGAACCACCACCAGAAATAACTACATAAGTAAAATGGAAACTGAATGAATAAGGGAAGTGATGAATGAATGAACAAATGAACAGAGTAAAACGACCTCAACAATTCAAATACAAAATGCACTTGTATGCATTCCTTGGTTAGGGCCCTGCTAAGATCGTCAAGCTGTAGCTCCTTTGATGTGCACAACCTCTCTGTCCCTTAAGGCTGCTGTGACAAAATATCACAGACTGGGTGATAAAAAAGTTCATTTCTCACAGTTCTGGAGGCTGCCAGTCTGGTCGGGTGAGGGCCCTTTTCCATGGCGCAAACTTTTGGTTGTACCCTCACATGGTGGAAGGGACGAGCCAGCTGTCTGGGGCCTTATACATAAGGACACTAATCCTATTTATGTAGGCTCCGTCTTTATGACCTAATCACTTCCCAAAGGCCCCACCTCCTATTACCATCACTTTGGCTATTAGGTTTCCAATGTGAATTTTGGGGAGAAATAAACATTCACCCACAGCAGGCTCTTCTCTAGCTTGTCGCTTATAATCACCCTTTAATTCTATAACCCATAATGACCGACGGTGGAACTCACCTTACCTAAGTCACCCTACCTGGCAGTATGTCCTCTTAGTGGGAGGGATCCATTTGAAATGACTTCCAGACTGACTCCCTGCAACACAGGCCACCCTTGTCCATGGATAACAGGCTCTCTTCCCTGTTAGAGGAAAGACAGCTTGCTCCCACCCCAACCTCAGACACAATGACTTGCCCTTCAGATTAGTCAAGCCTGATTCAGACAGTAGTCTCCTGTGTCCTCACGCTCCGGAGAACCAGAGAAAGCACACCCAGAAATCATAGGGGGAAAGAGCCAACACAATGAAGCATTTAAACTTCTCTACATAAAAACCATGTCGACAAAGTTAAAAGTTGAGGAACAAAATTAGATAAAGTTATTTGCAAAAAATAAGACAAAATGTTAACATTCTTAACATGTAAAGACTTACAGATCAGAAGAAAAAGAACATTACAACTTAAGAAGTGGGCCAAGATTTTGAGAAAGCCAAGAGGCAAAACATGCACAGTCAGGACTATATAATGTTTCTCAAGCTTTTCTTTATCTCTCCCTCCTGTGATATTTTAATATTACAGATAAAGTATATATCTGTTTATGTAGATCATGGATATCTGTACCTTATACATAGTAAGTTATCTGCCCTTCCTCCAAGAACAGCTTGTCAACCCTTTGGGAGCAATATCATAGCTGCTGAGAATGCATAAGATAGTTAATTACCCTTCAGAGGAAGTAGATGGTGACCAGAAGGGGGAACAAAGGGACTTCTTGGGTGCTGTCTATATTGTTGTTGGGTTTTTTATGATGCGGTAATCTGTGTGGGTGTTCACTTCATAGGGCTCAATACTTACAATTTGTTTCCTCTTCTACATGTATGTTATAGTGTAATGAAAATTTTACATTAAAAAGTAGATCCAGTACACAAATGAACAATTAAGGAAAAAAAAGAAATGTAAGTGTCCAACGAGCCTGTGGAAGATAATAATTAATAATCAAAGAATGATTAAGACACAGAGTTGCCATTTTTCACCTAATTGGCAAAAGTAAAAAAAAAAAATAATATCCCATTAGAGGCGCCTGGGTGGCTTAGTCGGTTAAGCGTCTGCCTTCGGCTCAGGTCATGATCCCAGGGTCCTGGGATCCAGCCCTGCATAGGGCTCCCTGCTCAGCAGGGAGTCTGCTTCTCCCTCTCCCTCTGTCCCTCCACCTGCTGGTGTTCCCTCTCTCTCAAAAAAATAAATAAAATCTTTAAAAAATAATAATATCTCATATTTTCAAAGGAATAAAGAAAAGGGCACCCTTGGGCACCTGGGTGGCTCAGTCAGTTAGTTGTCTGCCTTTGGCCCAGGTCATGATCTCAGGGTCCTAGGATCGAGGCCCACATCGGGCTTCCTGCTTGGCAGGAAGCCCGCTTCTCCCTCTGTCTGCTGCTGCCCCCACTTGTGCTCTCTCTCTTTCCGTCAAATAAATAAATAGAATCTTAAAAAAAGAAAAAGAAAAAAGACAAGGGCACCCTTATATACTGTTGATAGAGTACATTGGAAGGCAATTTGAAAATGTATCAACAGAAAGCCATTTAACTCAGCAATTTTGTTTTGAGAAATTTTGCCTTAAAATTTTTGAATAAGTTTTCTAAAATGTATGATCTAGAATAATCAATGCAATACGCTTAATAATAGTAAAAATTGGGGGAAAATAAGTAAGTTTCCAACAATAGGAAATTGATTATATATATTTGGTAGATCTGTTTAACACAATGTTATTTAACCATGCAAAATTATAAAGCAGTTTCTTAGCAGGGTGGTTGAGAGCAAAGGCTCTGGAATTAGTTTGCTTGGATTCAAATCCACATTCTCTTCTTTAACTAGCTAGGGCCTGAGATAAACTCTATGCCTTCCTAGTCTTCAATTTTCTGAAAACTGAAAATACATTGTTAAGAGAATAAAACAAGTTACAGAACAGTATATTTATTATGAATCCATTTTTAAACATATATCTTACTTGAATATTTGCATTGATAAAGATGGTTATATTTTATTTTGTAGTATCTTCTGATTTTTCTGAAATGAGCTCATATTTCCATAGTTAATTATTTCCTTAAAAGTCAACAGAGTCTAAAATGAAGGCACAGACTTATGAAAATAGTTCTGGCGTTTCCAAGACTTGCCCACTGAATCAGACTGACCAAATTTTCCAGTCTTCTGAAGGGAACCTGCCACAGGCTATGTGGATTCTTGAGCTTACACTAGTGGTTCTCAAATTTTAGCTTACATCAGAATCACCAGCAGGGCTTGGAAAAATACAGGTTGTTGGCCCCACCCTCAGAGTTTCTGGTTCAGCCCAGCTGGAATAGAACCCAAGATCTCACATTTCTAATGACTTCCCAGGTAATGTCCATGCTGCAGCTCTGGGGACTACACTTTGGGAACCAATGGATACTATCTAGCATGCCTGCCTTTTTTGACCAAATTAGTCAAACATTTTCCAAAATGCAATGGTCTTTTACTTTCTGTGGAGTGAATACCACATATGCCTGGGGTATGAGGTCTATAAATAAAAACTGGAAAGTAGGTAAGAGACAAGCCAGAAAATCAGTGAAGCAAGTTAGTTTTGATTGTTGAGTGCATCCTGCCACATATTGCTGCCCTAGATTTCCAAATCCAGGAAAGGTTAAACTCAGGCAAACGGAAGAGAAACTTTTGTTTCCTTTCTTCCCCCTCCCGCCACTTTTATTCTACAAGGGTGTTTAGTTTCTTGGTCTTTGTTTTCCTGGTTAAGAGCAGATGTGTACTAACAGAATATTATTTGAATGCCTATGCTCTATAAGTCCTTTGTGCTGCTAGCAACTGTTAGTCAGAAGTTCACTTCTAAGAAAACAAACTCATGAAATGCCACAAGACTACTTCTGTGCCAAGGAAAGCTCATCTCTACTTGAAGACTTTTCTTCCTTTGAGAAGGAAAGCCTTGTGCTTGATTCAGCTCATCAGGGAAACCTAAAGAGTAAGCACACCTCAAAACTGCCTAGTGGAGAATATTCATTCAAATTATAATTGCAATTTTCAGAAGTAGCCTTCAAATATTTTCATCCTAAAAACATCAGAAAGGACACATTAACTTAGGAATTGATATGACTGGATGTAATGGGAAATTATTTTCCATTTCCAAGTTTCAAATGTGATTTTTATGTTAGTTGTAATGTACCAGTTTGCTGAAATTTCTATTTCTCAGTTTGAGAACATAGTCTTAAATCATTTGATAATTCATCTCCCTCTTTATCTTCCTGAAGTTTTCTGCTATCATTTCATTCAAATTAGCAAGGCTCTTTCTGTGTTTCTTTCTCAAATATTTGTGTCTAGATCCAGGAAATGTACAGTCTCTCTAGTCTGAACTATTGCAAAAGGGGCCAGCCTGAATCTACAAAATGTCTAAATTAAAGCAATTTCAAATAAGTATCATCTTATGGCTTTCAAGTTCCTATGAGAATAAGCAGTTTCTAAGAAATTGCTACCAAGTAGAGATCTTGTTTTCTTTTTTTTTAAAAAAAGCAATTTTAATTAACACAGTTTTATGCAAATCAATGCCATAAACATACTCTAAAGCAGTGGATTCGATTAAATAAGCTGTAAACATCCCCACATCAATTAGTTTCACCTTCTTAATTTACAGCAGCAAAACTCTTCTTCATAAACAATGCCAGTTCCTTTCTGACCAAACTGTTGTAAATTCAGATTAATGAGATTTCATTCCATTTCTCTCAAGCCTCTTTATTTTCCTTTAAGAGTATTTTTAAAAGGAAACAGACTCTCAGAGGAATTGTTTGAGAGTAGGAAAATGAAAGTATATCTTTGTTTCTGAAAGCCTTTTGGCAATTTCCTGATACCCATTATAGTTCTGACAAGATAATTGCCCTTTGCTTGACAATGACAGAAATTACAGCACAGCCAAATTGCAACTAGCAGAGATATTTCTGCAAGTGCAGATTTGGCTTTGTAGGTTCAACAAAGCCAAGCAAGCATAACAACTCAACAAGATATCCCAATAATTTTATGTAAGTATAATACTTGCCAGCAAGGGAATACCTGGGATGATTGAACAAAGTTGAAACTCATAGAATTTCAGAATATGTAGATTTTCCACCATATTCTCACCCACACAAATAACATAATATGAGATACATAGAGATTTTTTAATAACCTGCCAATCAATGTTTTTGCAGTCAGTAGGCTGAGAAGTCAAAACTAGAGACCAGTTCTCCTGATTCCTACTAAAGAGCTCTTGACACTACCCCATACTGTTCATAGCTAAAATCAGAGACCATCCACATCAAGGGTCACCAGACTATTCCAGCTGCCTCCTGTTTTTGTACTGCCTGCACGTCACAAATTGTTTTTACAATTTTAAGTGGTTGAAAAAATAAAAAGAATACTATTTTGCAACATGTGAAATTATATGGAATTCAAATTTCAGTATCCATAAATAAAGTTTTATTGGTACACACCCACAGCCATTCTTTTGTGTATAGTCTATGACTGCTTGCACTTTATAATAGCAGAGTTGAATAGTTGTAACAGAGACCATCTGGCCCACAAAGTCCAAACTATTTTCTCTCTGGCCCTCCATAAAATGTTTGCTGTTGTAGATAAGTACCTGCCCTCTTTGCAACTTGGGAAGAAGAATCCTCTAGATTTATTAGCAATTGTCCAGATTTCCAAATCCAGTGCACATCAATGTACATCAAAGTTTAGTCTCTTTTACTTCATTTAGACAAAAAGTCTTGTTATATCCAAACATACTGAGAATACAGATTAACTTTCATTGACATTGGCACCTATGTATATCCCTCAACTTGAGGAAGACCAAGTACATTGTCAATGTCTACCCCTAACTTCCCACGTCCACATCCCCAGTTCAAGCAAAGTGGTTCAGATGTGGGCTGATATCCATGGCACAATTGGAACAGCCAGGTGAGCCTGCTGGCAGGTTGTCATGAAATGCCAGTCTGCTCCCAGATCAAGTCTAAGAAACAATCTACAAACAGGATATTCTGGACAAAAAGTGACTACAGTCACAGTTTGGAAAATAGTCTTCACATGTGCTGAACAGAAAGAATTGGTGGTGGTGAAATAAGCTTGTTAATAACACCCACACTCTACTATTAGTCAGCATCAGTTTGAAGGCCAGCAATCTTTATGTTCTGACTAAAAAGTATGAACCAGTCCGTATCAATAAAAATCCAGCAGAAGTATACAGTCCATAAGCATAATATTGGTATTTTCTCCTGCATCTGATTTTTATGATTTGACTGATGACAGCAAGCCCAGTGTTTGGCACATGAAAATACTGTTGAGAAAGCTGGGAAGAGGATACAACCAGCTTATATTTGTTCTTTGATTCACAAAGCAGGTTTTCAGTATCCCATTGGATAAATAAACCTCCAGGATAAGAACAAGTAGGCACAACATAGCAATTTGGAGATCCATTGTCACTAGCTAGTTTGTGGCTGTTATTGACCTTCAGAGGCTAAAAAAAAAAAAATACTAAAGTCAGAGAGAAAGAGATAAAAATCACTATGAATTTATTTGTACCTTTGGTTCAGACTATAGCTGTGCTTTCTTGGGATTAAAAAAAAATTCCCATATTTACATAACAAAGACAAAATGTTGAATATAATTTCTAGAACCACTCAAATACTCAGACCACCAACTGCAACTTGATATGACTCAGGCACCTCCACCCAATTAAGATCTAGCCTGAATGTTTGCAGGAAGCAAGCTCATTAAGTTTTTGTTAGTGTTTTGTTTCCCCAAGGTCTTCCTACATTTTTAGTTCTTCAGTGTGAAGAGCAGGAGGAGGAAAGCAGCTCTCAATTAATACAAATGAGCCACACTTTTCAGTATTCCTTAATGAATACCCCATCCAGAAAGCCCAGTCTAACTTTGAGAGGCATGGCTTCCTGATGTAGAAAATGTCCAGCCATCCTGGGACTCTCTCATATCTGTTTATTAAGTTTGAGCTGTGAGCACCAAACAGAGAAGTTCTATAAAAATGGGGGTTGCAAGTGGGGACTGTTATTTTCTGCAAATGAAGATAAGACCCTAGATGCAAAACCACTCATAACTCAGCTGTGAGACATGTGGTCATAGAAATAAGTATATTTGAATATTAGTTTACTATCTACTTGACCACTGGAAATCCAGAAGAAGGCTGGATCTGGAGACCTAATATGGACATCAGCATTTCCTCTCTTCTTCCTCTCCGCAATCCAGGGCTAATAATAAAGACTCACAGAGGGCACTTTCTCAGGATGTTCTTGGATACACCCGCTTCTTACTAGTTAGTTGGCTGTTTGATTGCTTACAACACATTCTACATTATCCTAAGGACTTTTAGTGATGCATCTGTTATAGATAAACCCCTGGATGGCAGACATGGGGAAGATGAAAGTGGAGGAAGATACCCCAGATACTCACCGTGAAGTTCTACTCATTTTTGGGTGACTGGGCCAGGACGCAGTTGTCACCTGACCCTCTGGGAAGGAAAGGCTCATGGGGAAATTTACCAAGGTGGCAATATTTGGGCACCCTCCATCCTTGCTGGAGGCCTTCTTCAAGTATGGGTGTTTTCAAGGTGGAGCTCACTACATAATCACCTTTTTGCCCTAGCATCATGTGACCTCTTGACTTTCTTCCCTGTGACATCCCCTACTCTGGGCTTAGTGCTGTCTTTTTTCTCCATCAAAGACAGCATACAACTCAACAAGCACCTACTATGTGTGAGTACTGCATTATACTGTGTCAGTACTCTGTGGTTGCCAAGATGAACATCCTACACACAGTATCGGCACCCCAAGGGCTCTTTCTGTAGTAGAGAAGATGGCCTCATGAAAGTTCAACTTAGTAAATGCTATAATCATTATGTAATGAGGCTTATGTGATCTCAGAAGAAAATGACCAAGTTTGCCTGGGGAAACTGAGAACAGCATCTAAGAAAAGACATCATATGAGGTGGATGTCAAAGAATGAGTGGGACCTTAAAGAAGACCATTCTATGTGGAGGAAAGACCACCCCCAACGTCAGGGAAGCCTAAAACAGCACTTCTCCCAATCTCCCTGGAAACTTCGAGGAGAGGTAGCCAGAGGCCACTCTTTAGTGGAAAAGCTGAGGCCAGAACCCAAGGCTGTCATGCCCAGGCCAATGGCCTATTCACTTCCTATCCTTGGGGCCATTACCTTTGGGATGCAGTCTCCATTAGATAAAAACAAATCTGATGAGTGATTATGTGCCCGTGTTTTCTCTTTAAATTTTAGCATTTCTTTTTTCTCTGTATCTTTGATACAGAAATAATAAAGTTTTAAATGACAGTTTAAAATTTTAACTCCCCACCCCACCCCACTAAAATTGATTCTGCTAGAACACTTGTTTTACTATGGTTTCTGACA
Organism: Zalophus californianus; assembly: GCF_009762305.2. NCBI lineage: Eukaryota > Metazoa > Chordata > Mammalia > Carnivora > Otariidae > Zalophus > Zalophus californianus. The sequence continues at coordinate 101,473,449 of NC_045602.1, read as the reverse complement.
ATCTGAAGGTAAATGAATTCTAGTTTGAGAAGAAAGGCCACCAGCCATCTGTTGTATGACAATGTGACCACTCAGGAAGGACAAAGATGATCCATGAAATGTCCTCTTTCATATCAAATGCAAAATAACTCTTTGAACTCACTAGTCCATGCCTTCTCAAGTTTAACCCTTCACCATTTGAGCACAGTAAGCAAGATAATTTGCCAATTTAATAAAATTCTGGTATCACACTATGTAAATATGTTACACACTAGTAAAATATGTTGATCCTTAGTTGAAAAAAACATGTTTATAGTAGTCCCGAATATGCTAAAAATATTCCTCTAATTTAAATCTGAGTTAAATCTGCTTCTATGTTCTGTGGTTGCAAATTACAATATCTCTCCACTTGTACATTTTTATGTTCTGCCAAGTGTATCATGTACCCAGCACTGTCCAATAAAAATATAATGCAAGACACATGTGGAATTTAAAATTTCTAGTAGCCACATAAAAAAAAAGTTTAAAGAAAAGAGGTAAACTTAATTTCATAATATGTTTTGTTTGACCCAAAATATCCAAAATAGTATTCTAGAACCACTCCAATACTCAGATGTAAGTACATCAAACTACTCAAGATGTAATCAATATAAAAATATTGATGAGCTATTTTACATTAGTTTATTATTGTTGTTCTTGTACTAAACATTCAAAAAATAATGTATATGGACAGGGAAAGAAACAACAAATGTTGGAGAGGTTGTGGAGAAAGGGTAACCCTCTTACACTTTTTGTGGGAATGCAAGTTGGTACAGCCACTTTGGAAAAATGTGGAGGTTCCTCAAAAATTTAAAAATAGAGCTACCCTATGACCCAGCAATTGCACTCCTGGGCATTTACCTCAAAGACACAGATGTAGTGAAAAGAAGGGCCATATGCACCCCAATGTTCATAGCAGCAATGTCTGCAATAGCCAAACTGTGGAAAGAGCTGAGATGCCCTTCAACAGATGAATGGATAAAGAAGATGTGGTCCACAGATACAATGGAATATTACTCAGCCATCAGAAAGGATGAATACCCAACTTTTACATCAACATGGATGGGACTGGAGGAGATTACGCTAAGTGAAATAAGTCAAGCAGAGAAAGTCGATTATCATATGGTTTCACTTATTTGTGGAACATAAGGAATAGCAGGGAGGACATTAGGAGAAGGAAGGGAAAAATGAAGGGGGGAAATCAGAGGGGGAGATGAACCATGAGAGACTATGGACTCTGAGAAACAAACAGGGTTTTAGAGGGGAGGGGGGAGGGGGGATTGGTTAGCCCGGTGATGGGTATTAAGGAGGGTACGTACTGCATGGAGCACTGGGTGTTCTATGAAAACAATGGATCGTGGATCACCACATCAAAAACTAATGATGTATTTTATGGTGACTAACATAAGTTATAACTAGATTTACTATTATCTATAGAAATCATGGGATCTGTTTGGATTTAAGTGTGGGGCCCCTTGGAGAGGGTTATAACTTAATTAATCACTTGAGGGAGGTAGGGTGAGAGGAGAGAAAAATTGTGGTATTTTTTTGTAGATTTTATTGCATTATCAATATTTATATAGAAAAATAGGCCAATCCTAACTATACAGCTCAAAGTATTTTCACAAAGCAAACATACCTGTGTAACTAGCGCCCAAATCTAGAAACAAAACATTTAGAGAATCTCAAAGTTCTCTTTGTGCACCCAACGAAATCAACCACTATACTGACTGCTAACACTATAGGTTAGTTTTGTCTGTTTGTAAACTTTATATAAATGGACTCAGCCTGTATGAGTGTATGTGTCTGACTTCTTGCACTCAACAACATATTTGTGAGATTTTTTTCATTTTGTTGTGTAGGGTAATAGATTGTTCCTTCTCATTACGGTGTTTAATTACACTATGTAAATAACTCCACAAGGTATTTAATTTGTACATTCTACAATATGTGGACATGTGGGTTCTTTCTTGATTGCAGCTGTGGCAAATATACCTGCTACACACTCTCTTGTGTAGCACATTTCTTTTGGTGATGGGTATGCACTGGATTTTGAGTTTTCAAACTTGTTGAGAAGAGAAGATGCACTCATCCCATCATTTCATGTGCAGGAACCTTGGATAAGCATGAAGAATTGGAGAACCTTGTGGCTAAGTTCCTGAATGTAGAAGCAGCTATGGTCTTTGGGATGGGATTTGCAACTAACTCAATGAATATCCCTGCACTAGTCGGAAAGGTGAGAATTTGTTAATATAATTGTCTTCTGCTGTGTTATTCCTAAGAATCACAACTCTGAGCAGGTCCTTCATTAGAAGTATGGCAGAGAAGGTGCTTTTTCTAGGAAAATCTGATTGGATGTCCAGCTTTTTAAATAAATATACCAGCTTAGTCCAGCAAATCTGTTTATAAAGATATTCTGTTTATAGAATTGCAGTCCTAGACGAGGGTCAAATTTCATCTTTGATGATAGTTTAGCAACATCAATGAAATTTTCAGTCTCCCACGTCCTCATTTACAATGTAGAAAACGCTTATGGAGCATTTATTTGAACAAAACATTTTGCTCATGCCACTCATTCATTTATTCTTTCAACAGATCACTTATTGAGAAATGACTTTGTCCTCATATAAAGCAAGATACAGTGCATACAAAGATGAATAAGACCTGTGCCTTATAAATGTATGTTGTTTACAGTCTAGGGGGGAAACAATGTACCAAAAAACAATAGGATGAATACCACAGAAAATACATGCACATACATGAAGAAGGGCAAACGAGTTGCTTCCAAGCTCTTCTTGGGAAAGGCTAAGATGCCTGTGCAAAGTGGGTGACATAAGGACTGAATCTAGGTGGGCGGAGCAAGATGGCGGAGGAGTAGGAGACCTAAATTTCGTCTGGTCCCAGGAAATCAGCTGGATAGGGATCACACCATTCTGAACACCTACGAACTCAACAGGAGATCGAAGAAAAGAATAGCAACAACTCTCTGAACAGAAAAGCGACCACTTTCTGGAAGGTAGGAGGTGCAGAGAAGTGACTCCAAGGAGATATTCAGGAAGGTAGACGGTGGGGAGGGGGCCTCCGTGGCCGCTTCTGACAAGTGATAGAGCAGTGGAGCACAAAATCAGAACTTTTAGAAGTCAGCTCCGCTGAGGGACGTCACTCCAGTGGCTAAGCAGGGGGTGGAACCCTCGCGGGACAGTGTGGTCTCAGGACCCTTGGGATCACAGAAAGACCGGGGGTGCTGGGGTGCAGCAGAGCTCCCAGGTATCAGAGCAGGGAAGCTGGCTGCAGAGATGGAGCCGAGGCGTGGGCTCTCAGCTCGGGGTTGCCATAAACTGTGATCCACAGCACAGTCGGGCCACTGCTCCTCCAGCAGGGACCCAACAAACGGCAGATCCAGGGAGACTCCCCTTCCTCCCCCGGGAGGAGTGGCGCGGGAGCGCACCGCAGGTATCTGTTGGGTTTGGAGACTCCACATGGGGTTGTGAGCCAGAGATAGAAATGCTCGGTCACAGGCCAGGTGAGCACGGAGTGCGGCCAGAGACTGGGGAGATGGGAGTGATTGACTGCTTTTCTCTGGAGGCACACTGAGGAGTGGGGCCCCAAGCTCTCGGCTCATCTGGGCAGGAGATTGGGAGGCCACCATTTTCACTCTCATCCTCCAAAGCTGTACGGAAAGCTTGCAGGGAACAAAAGCTCCAGAGAGCAAACCTGAGCAGATTACATAGCCTGGACCCAGCAAGGGCAGGACAATTCCGCCTCCGGCAAAGACATTTGGGAACCATGGCAACAGGCCCTTCCCCCAGAAGATCAGCAAGAACAGCCAGCCAAGACCAAGTTTACCGATCAATGAGAATGGCAGAACTCCAGCGCTAGGGGAATACTGCACATAGAATTCATGGCTTTTTTCCCATGTTTATTTAGTCTTTCAAAGTTAAGTGGGGTTTTTTTTTTGAATTTTTTCTTTTTCCCCTTTTTCAACCAACATCTTATCAATCCCTTTTTTAAAAATGTTTTTTATTTCTCATTTTTAAGAGTCATATTCTGTCCCTTCATAGTAGTTAACCTTATTTTTGGTATGTATATATATATATATATATATATTTCCAACCAACTTCTTATCAATTCCTTTTATAAAATCTTTTATATTCTTAATCGTTACAATCATATTCCATCCCTTCATAGTATTAACCCTTATTTTTGTACATATATAAGTTTTCCTTTCTTTAAAATTTTGGGAGGCACTTTCTTCTAACAGACCAAAATACACCCAAAATTCAGTGTGTGGCACTGATCTATGCACCAGCCTGATCATACTTGATCATATTCTGTTTTGTTTTGTTTTGTTTTTGTTTGTTTGTTTTTATCTTTTCCTTTTTCTTTTTTCTTTTTCCTTTCTTTCTTTTCCCCTGGTTTCAGGTCTTTTCTGATTTGTTTAGTGAATCTTTTCTGGGAACGTTCTTACCCTGTTAGCATTTTGTTCTCTCATTCATCTATTCTCCTCTGGACAAAATGACAAGACAGAAAAAATCACCTCAACGAAAAGAACAAGACGCAGTACTGACTGCCAGGGATGTAATCAATAAGGACATTAGTAAGATGTCAGAACTAGAGTTCAGAATGATGGTTTTAAAGATACTACCTGGGCTTGAAAAAAGCAGGGAAGTTATTAGACAAACCCTTTCTGGAGAAATAAAATAATTAAAATCTAACCAAGTCAAAATCAAAAAGGCTATTAATGAGATGCAATCAAAACTGGAGGCTCTAACTGCTAGGATAAATGAGGCAGAAAGGAGAATTAGTGATATAGAAGACCAAATGATGGAAAATAAAGAAGCTGAGAAAAAGAGAGATAAACAATGACTGGACCACGAGGGCAGAATTCGAGAGATAAGTGATACCACAATACGAAACAACATTAGAATAATTGGGATCCCAGAAGAAGAAGAAGAAAGAGAGAGAGGGGCAAGAGGTATACTGGAGCCAATTATAGCAGAGAAGTTACCTAATTTGGGGAAGCAAACAGGCATCAAAATCCAGGAGGCACAGAGAACTCCCCTCAAAATCAACAAAAATAGGTCAACATTCCAACATCTAATGGTAAAACTTACGAGTCTCAGAGACAAAGAGAAAATCCTCAAAGCAGCTCAGGAGAAGAGATGTGTAACCTAAAATGGTAGAAATATTAGATTGACAACAGACCTATCCACAGAGACCTGGCAAGCCAGAAAGGACTGGCATGATATATTCAGAGCACTAAATGAGAAAAATACGCAGCCAAGAATACTATATCCAGCTAGGCTGCCATTGAAAATAAAATGAGAGATAAAAAGCTTCCAGGACAAACAAAAACTAAAGGAATTTGCAAACACGAAACCAGCCCTACAAGAAATATTGAAAGGGGTCTTCTAAGCAAAGAGAGAGCTTAAAAGCAGCATAGACCAGAAAGGAACACAGAAAATATACAGTAACAGTCACCTTACAGGCAATACAATGGCACTAAATTCTTATCTTTCAATAGTTACCCTGAATGTATATGGGCTAAGTGGCCCAATCAAAAGACACAGGCTATTATTAGATTGGATTAAAAAAACAAGACCCATCGATATGCTGTCTGCAAGAGACTCATTTTAGACCCAAAGGCACCCCAAGATTGAAAGTGAGGGGGGGGAAACTATTTACCATGCTAATGGACACCAAAAGAAAGCTGGGGTGGCAATCCTTATGTCAGACAAATTAGATTTTAAAACAAAGACTGTAATAAGAGATGAGGAAGGACACTATATCCTACTTAAAGGGTCTATCCAACAAGAAGATCTAACAATTGTAAATATCTATGCCCCTAACACGGGAGCAGCCAATTATATAGGCCAATTAATAACAAAAACAAAGAAACACATCAACAACAATACAATAATAGTAGGGGACTTTAACAACCCCCAGACTGAAATGGACAGATCATCTAAGCAAAAGATCAACAAGGAAATAAGCACTTTACATGACACACTGGACCAAATGGACTTCACAAATATATTCAGAACATTCCATCCCAAAGCAACAGAATACACATTCTTCTCTAGTGCCCATGGAACATTCTCCAGAATTGATCACATCCTAGGTCACAAATCAGGTCTCAACTGGTACCAAAAGATTGGGACATTCCCTGCATATTTTCAGACCACAATGCTTTGAAATTAGAATTCAATCACAAGAGGAAAGTCGGAAAGAACTCAAATACGTGGAGGCTGAAAGGGCTCCTACTAAATAATGAATGGGTCAACCAGGAAATTAAAGAAGAATTTAAAAAATTCATGGAAACCAATGAAAATGAAAACACAACTGTTCAAAATCTTTGGGATGCAGCAAAGGCAGTCTTAAGAGGAAAGTATATAGCAATACAAGCCTTTCTCAAGAAACAAGAAAGGTCTCAAATACACAACCTAACCCTACACCTAAAGGAGCTGGAGAAAGAACAGCAAATAAAGCCTAAACCCAGCAGGAGAAAAGAAATAATAAAGATCAGAGCAGATATCAGTGAATTAGAAACCAAAAGAACAGTAGAACAGATCAACGAAATTAGGAGCTGGTTCTTTGAAAGTATTAACAATATTTATAAACCCCTAGCCAGACTTATCAAAAAGAGAAATGACCCAAATAAATAAAAATCATGAATGAAAGAGGAGAGATCACAACCAACATCAAAGAAATACAAACAATTATAAGAACATATTATGAGCAACTCTATGCCAGCAAATTAGACAATCTGGAAGAAATGGATGCTTTCCTAGAGATGTATCAACTACCAAAACGAAACCAGGAAGAAATGAAAACCTGAACAGACCTATAACCACTAAGGAAATTGAAGCAGTCATCAAAAATCTCCCAAAAAGCAAAAGCCCAGGAACAGATGTCTTCACAGGGGAATTCTACCAAACGTTTCAAGAAGAATTAATACCGATTCTTTGGAAACTGTTCCAAAAAATTGAAATGGAAGGAAAACTTCCAAACTCATTTTATGAGGCCACCATTACCTTGATCCCCAAACCAGACAAAGACCCCATTAAAAAGGAGAATGACAGACCCATATCCTTGATGAACACGGATGCAACAATTCTCACCAAAATACTAGCCAATAGGATCCAACAGTACATTAAAAGGATTATTCACCACGACCAAGTGGGATTTATCCCTGGGCTGCAAGGTTGGTTCAACATCCACAAATCAATCAATGTGATACAATACATTAATCAAAGAAAGAACAAGAATCATATGATCCTCTCAATAGATGCAGAAAAAGCATTTGACAAAGTACAGCATCCTTTCTTGATCAAAACTCTTCAGAGTATAGGGATAGAGGGTAGATACCTCAATATCATGAAAGCCATCTATGAAAAACCCACAGCGAATATCATTCTCAATGGGGAAAAACTGAGAGCTTTCCCTCTAAGGTCAGAAACATGGCAGGGATATCCACTCTCACCACTGTTATTCAACATAGTATTAGAAGTCCTAGCCACAGCAATCAGACAACAAAAAGAAATAAAAGGCATCCATATCAGCAAAGAAGAAGTCAAACTCTCACTCTTTGCAGATGATATGATACTGTATGTGGAAAACCCAAAAGACTCCACCTCAAAACTGCTAGAACTCATACAGGAATTCAGTAAATTGGCAGGATATAAAATCAATGCACAGAAATCAGTGGCCTTCCTATACACCAACAACAAGACAGAAGAAAGAGAAATTAAGGAGTCAATCCCATTTACAATGGCACCCAAAACCATAAGATACCTAGGAATAAATCTAACCAAAGAGGTAAAGAATCTGTACTCAGAAAACTATAAAATACTCATGAAAGAAATTGAGGAAGACACAAAGAAATGGAAAAACGTTCCATGCTCATGGATTGGAAGAACAAATATTGTGAAGATGTCAATGCTACCTAGAGCAATCTATACATTCAATGCAATCCCTATCAAAATACCATCCACTTTTTTCAAAGAAATGGAACATATAATCCTAAAATTTGTATGGAACCAGAAAAGACCCCGAATAGCCAGAGGAATGTTGAAAAAAGAAAAGTAAAGCTGGTGGCATCACAATTCCGGACTTCAATCTCTACTACAAGGCTGTCATCATCAAGACAGTATGGTACTGGCACAAAAACAGACACATAGATCAATGGAACAGAATCAAGAGCCCAGAAATGGACCCTCAACTCTATAGTCAACTAATTTTTGACAAAGCAGGAAAGAATGTCCAATGGAAAAAAGACAGTCTCTTCAACAAATGGTGTTGGGAAAATTGGACAGCCACATGCAGAATAATGAAACTGGGCCATTTTCTTACACCACACACAAAAATAGACTCCAAATGGTTGAAAGACCTAAATGTGAGACAGAAGTCCATGAAAATCCTAAAGGAGAACACAGACAGCAACCTCTTTGACCTCAGCTGCAGCAACTTCTTCTTAGAAACATCACCAAAGGCAAGGGAAGCAAGGGCAAAAATGAACTACTGGGACTTCATCAAGAGAAAAAGCTTTTGCACAGCAAAAAAAACAGTCAACAAAACCTAAAGACAACCTAGACAATGGGAGAATATATTTGCAAATGACATATCAGATAATGGGCTAGTATCCAACATCTATAAAGAACTTATCCAACTCAACACCCAAAGAACAAATGATCCAATCAAGAAATGGGCAGAAGACATGAACAGACATTTTTCCAAAGAAGACATCCAAATGGCCAACAGATACACGAAAAAGTGCTCAACATTGCTCGGCATCAGGGAAATCCAAATCAAATCCTCAATGAGATACCACCTCACACCAGTCAGAATGGCTAAAATTAACAAGTCAGGAAATGACAGATGTTGGCAGGGATGCGGAGAAAGGGGAACCCTCCTACACTGTTGGTGGGAATGCAACCTGGTGCAGCCACTCTAGAAAACAGTATGGAGGCTCCTCAAAAAGTTGAAAATAGAGCTACCATACGATCCAGCAATTGCACTACTGGGTATTTACCCCAAAGATACAAATGTAGGGATCCGAAGGGGTACGTGCACTCCAATGTTTATAGCAGCAATGTCCATAATAGCCAAACTGTGGAAAGAGCCAAGATGTCCATCGACAGATGAATGGATAAAGAAGATGTGGTATATAGACACAATGGAATATTATGCAGCCATCAAAAGGAATGAAATCTTGCCATTTGCAACAACGTGGATGGAACAGGAGGGTATTATGCTGAATGAAATAAGTCAATCAGAGAAAGACATGTATCATATAACCTCACTGATATGAGGAATTCTTAATCTCAGGAAACAAACTGAGGGTTGCTGGAGTGGTGGGGGGTGGGAGGGATGGGTGGCTGGGTGATAGACATTGGGGAGGGTATGTGCTATGGTGAGAGCTGTGAACTGTGTAAGACTGTTGAATCACAAATCGGTACCTCTGAAACAAATAATACATTATATGTTAAAAAAAAAAAGAAGATAGCAGGAGGGGAAGAATGAAGGGGGGGAAATTGGAGGGGGAGATGAACCATGAGAGACTATGGACTCTGAGAAACAAACTGAGGGTTCTAGAGGGGAGGGGGTTGCGGAGATGGGTTAGCCTGGTGATGGGTATTAAAGAGGGCACGTTCTCCATGGAGCACTGGGTGTTATACGCAAACAATGAATCATGGAACACTACATCAAAAACTAATGATGTAATTTATGGTGATTAACATAACATAATAATAATAAAAAAAGAAAAACTGAATCTGTTACTTGTCTGTTAAATTTTTTCTTTAAGATAAGGAAGAGGGAGCAGCATGCATAAAGTCCTGAGCTTTGGAAGTACTAAAATATAAGGTAGTAGATGTAGACGAGACTAGAGATGAAGGCACATTGCAAAGAACCTTGTAGTCATGCTTGAGTATTGGAAATTCTTTCTGAGGAAAATGGGGAATTTGGTTGGCTCAGTTTAAGTAAGCAAGTGTCATAATCAGATTTAGGTTTAAAAAAATCTGATTCATGACAAATGCAATATATGATCTTTTACTGGATTCTGCACTGAAAAAATAGGAAATAAAACATCTGTAAGACACTGATATCATTAAGACAGTTAGAGAAATATGAATTCAGGCTCTATCTTAGGTGATAGTGCTAAATGAATGTTGGATTTTTTGGGTATGATCATTGCATTATGATTTAGCCAGAGAATGTCCTTGTTCTCAGTAAATACCTGATGAAGAATTTGGGGGTGAGGTATCATGAGGTATCCCTAAAAATATATATATAAATACACACACACACACATCTAGAGTATGGAGATATGAGAATATTGCTGGCTCTTGCCCCCAAAACTTAAAATATGTCATGTGTGAAGTTTCCAAAATATGAGCAAGAACTCAAAGATTCTGGGTGGCCACAAACGGCCACCATCATTTGTTTCTGCATTTTTGGTACACTTGAGCAATTTTATAATTTAGAAATTTTTAAATTAAGAAAGAAAACTAATTTCACAACTATAATTTATAAGCAGTAAATTTGATTGATCTTTTTCACTCGCCTCAGACTGAATTGCCATCCACACTTTTCCAAATGCGAAGTTTTTAGCTGGAAAGCAGTGATGTTTTTGTCTACAAGGATGTCAATACAGAGGAGAATGAGAATAGGAAAACAAGAGCTTGAAAGGCCCTGCAGAAAAGACCCCTGCCCTCCAGAGGGAGAACACCGAAACTGTCCCAAATAATACACCACAGGATTGAAGAACCCCAGCAAACCACAATCCACCCAAAGTATATCCACTTTCCTGTCAAAGATCAATTCTTTAGAAAATGGTAGCTGACATTTAAACAAGGTCTTGAAGGATCTTTTCTGATGAAAATCAAATGCAAATGGTTAAAGATGTAATCCCTTAAAGTAATCCCCATCTTTATCAGCTAATTGTCTACAGGATTTTATCCACATAGACATCAGGCAAAACTTGTTCTTTTAAAATTAAAGAGGGTTTGGGGGATGTGTGATACAGGTCTTGAAGTGTCTTTCTGTTCCCACCTGTTGTTTTTCTTTAATTTTATTTATTGGCCTGTGTTTTGTGTGCTTGCTTTCTGAACAGGGATGCCTCATTTTAAGTGATGAGTTAAACCATGCATCTCTTGTACTTGGGGCCCGACTCTCAGGTGCAACCATAAGGATCTTCAAACACAACAGTGAGTATCAATGATTTTATCCCAACATGTATTGCTTGCTTCTAGAAGAAAGTAAAGATTTTTGATGGGGCTTTGTCCTTGCTCTTCCAACTGGGAATTTAGCCCTAATGAAACACAATTATGTTTATATTCACTACTGGCTTGTTAACCTCTGCTGACCTGAAACAAATGGTTGAAGTGCTTTAAACACCGAGATTGCTAAGTGGAACCCAAACACATTAATGTCACCAGTATTAGTGGTCTTGCAATGCAGTCTCTGAAGACATGAGTGATCTCTTAGGAGACTGATGCTTAATTATCAGAAGTGTTATAACTCTTCCTTTTCTATAGTTCTGCCTTAGGAAAGTTTTAAGACTTAAGTTCTATGTTATTGTCGGGTAAAAAGTGATGTTTTTCCTTAAAATATTGTCTCCTTTCACTATCCCCACCCAGCACATGCTTACAATCTAGTAAGAGAAGCAGATATGTCCCTATACTGTGACCCATAAATTCTTCATCTTGGAATTTCCAGTGTCTGTCCACCCAAAGGTTTGTACAAGAATGTCCAGAGCAGCTTTAGTCGTTATAGCCAAGACTGGAAACAACCCAAATTTCTATCAACAGAAGAATGGAAAATATCTGTGCTGTATTCATATAATAGAATATGACTCTCTGATAAAAAAGAAATACACTACTAATACATACAGCATAGATTACTCTCAAGAAAAATCACTTTTAATGAAAAAATTCAGACAGCAAACAGTATATACTATATGAGTATGTTTATAGTAAATTAAAAAAAAACTATTAGGTAAAACTAATCTATGATGTTAGAAATCATAATGATACTTGTCCATAATTGTGAGGGAGGGAATTGGTGAGAAGAGGAATAAAGGAACTTTCTGGGATGATAGAAATGTTTGATATTTTGATTGGGTTGATGTGTACATTCTTATTAAAATTCATTGAGTTTTACCTTTAAAACCTGTCAATTTCCTTGTAAGTAAATTTTCCTAAAATATAATTGTTATCATATAATATCTCTGGTATTAAAGAAAAAAGTATAGGCTTTGGCCCAAGCACTTGTGTCCTTGTTCTATAGCTTATTAGTATGCAATCCTTGGCAAATTACTTAACCTTCTTGGATCTCACTTTACCTATTCCAGAAATGAGGATAATTACAATGCCTGATTCATATGTTGGAGAAGGCACATAGAATACTTGCTTAGCATGAAGCCTGGCAATGGAAACTTCTGAGTTCCTTGTACCTGCTGTGTGATTAGATTATTATTATCCTCATCATTTTCATTGCCAGTGCCACTAAAGGACAGTAGAAAACATTATGATGACGCATAAGAATGCAGAGGTCATTTCACTTCGGGGATTGCATGAAATTGATAGCATCTGCATAGACTTTGAAGGGTTAATAGAATTCTGATCAGAGATAAGGGAAAGGGTATTTCCAATAGAATAATCTGGAGTGTATAAAGAGCTGCAAAACCTCTAGCATGAGGCTAAACTACTGGAGAAGAGCCTGAAAAATAAGGTCTTGGCCAGTTAAGGTAGAGCCACTAAGATATGTATACTAGCTAAGATATATGTACTTCAAGAATTAACAAAAAGTGTTTGGACAGTTCTGCTTCATTCTGTGCTGTTCTCTGGATGAACTGTATCGGCTCAAAGCATTTAGTAGCTCTCCCCTATGCCTAGTGGCAGCGAAAACAGAGATACAAGCTGTGAGTTAAGTTAAAAACTTTGAACAGAATCAGATGGAAAAGACCATCTGCTTATGGGTTGTAAAGATTAGCTGTCCCCAAAGCAGTTCTTGTACACCCTCTCTATCCTGCATTTGTTATTGTATGGAATTTAGCCCAAATTCTACCATTCTACCCAAATTCTACTATTTTCTACTTTTCCCTTGAAGGCTTTATAGGGGTGATGATAGATGATAGATAGATAGATGATAGATAGATGATAGAGTGATAAAGTAGATGGAATAAAATGTTAATAGATGAATCTGGGTAAAGGGGTATGTGGGTGTTCTTTGCAGTACTCCTTGCAATTTTTTTTAGGTTTGCTATTACTTTCAAATAAAATTTTAATTCCTTAATCCTTTGCTGAAATCTAATTCAAGAATTTCATTTTATCTTCCAATTTTACAAAGCTCTCAAAACATTCAGTAACTTATTCCTCACGCCCTCCCTTTGTACTCCCAGAACGCAGAGAATAGTTCTCATTTACATCTCTATAATAAATATTAGCTGTGGTTATTTTATACCAGCAACCAGCACTTACTGAGAATTTACATTGTGCCAGATGCTGAGCTAGTGGCCTTCTCTTAGGTACTTATTTAATCTCATGGACAACCCCATGAGGTAGGTGCTAGTTTACAGATGAGGAGATCTGGGCTTTGAGGTATTAAACAACTTGCCCAAGATCCTACAACTGCTCAGTGGTGAAGCCTGGAGCTGTCTGTGAGCTAGGAATAAAGTAAATGGACCCCTTCCAACTAACTGTGCAGCAAGGGTCCAAACTCCATCATCTAGTGAAAATTCTCTTATGTATGAGTTGCTGTTGCTCTTAACTTTCTGTTATAGGTAGAATAATGACCTTTAAAGATGTCCATGTCCTGGGGATGCCTGGGTGGCTCAGTCGGTTAAGTGTCTGAACTTCAGCTCAGGTCTTGTTCTCAGGATCCTGAGTTCAAGCCCTACATTGGGCCCAATGCTGGGTATGGAGCCTACTTAAAAAAAAAAAAAAAGTCTTTGTCCTAATCCCCATAGCCTGTGAATATATTACATTATGTGATAAAAGGGAATTAAAGTTGCAGATGGAATTCAGGTTGCTCAACAGTGAACTTTAACATAAAGAGAGCGTCCGCCTATGTCCAGTGTAATCACAGGGTCCTTAAGTGTAGGAAAGGGAAGCAGGAGAGTGAATGTCAGAGTGATGCCATGTGAGAAAGATGCTGATGGTCACTCCTGGCTTTGAAGTGGACGAAGGTCACAGACCAAGGAATGCCAGAAGCCTCTGAAAGCCGGAAAAGGCGAGGAAATGGATTCTCCCCTAGAGTTTCCAGAAAGGAAAGCAGCCCTGCCCACACCCTGATTTGAGCCGAGTGAGACGATTTCAGATTTCTAGTCTCCGGAACTGTAAGATAACAAATCTGTGTTGTTTTTGAACCATACATCTGTGCTAAATTCTTCCAGCCCAAAAGGAAACTAATACACTTTTATTCTCAGACACAAAGCCCTTGTTTCCACTCACTGACATGCTTACTATTTTTGCAAATGGGCATACTTTCCCAGCTATTGTGTTCACATCACGAAAACAGCCACTCTGAGAGCAGGGGTACCTCCAAGTTCCTTTGAATGACTTCTTCCTCGAGAGGTGAGAGAAGTGAAATTGTATGAGGTCACAATATGTAAGGCATCAGTTGCAGCTGGCTGCCTTTCCTGCTTCGCCATTCCCAGGAGAACACTAAATTGCTCAGTAAAGGATAATGCTTTAATCCTTAAAGCACATCCACGCAGATTGGAATGATAATGTAAAGAAGATGTAGAAGATACTAAATTGCCTTCCTGTGTGTGTATGAGGCATGCAACCAGCCCAGATGGAAGCTAATAACTTGTGAGACAGGTTCTTAAGAATGGCCACCCAACCAGAATGTTCTTAAACATCAGGATGAGATTTCATACAACTCTCCTTCTGCTCTCCTGGGCTCTCCTCTGCCTGTGTCCTCTGCTTACACCTTGAGGATACTCCCCTGACTTTTGGAGAAGAGGTCCTATTTTATATAAATCAGTACTAGAGGATACCCTTTGCTATTTATAGCAACTATGTATAAATCAGAATTCTGGGCCCTTGAATTTTTGAATTGTGAGTAGGTAGAATATACCCAAGGTACAGTTAAACCTATTCAGATCATTGTAAGCTTTGAATCCTATTTGAACAAGCCTGATGACTAACTTGAAGCTATTCCTCATTTCTCTTTCAATTTCCCACAAAATCAGAATAAGGATCAAAGGAGAACAAACAGAAGGAAAATTCTGAAAGGGAACAAAATCAGAACATGCAAAGGCTATTCTCCAGGGAAACTCTCCAAGGACTCAGAAGTGCATTTTCAGTGGTACTAAATTCAAAGTCAGGTACCAGACTTCTTTATCACCATAGATTAGTTCTTCCTGGATAGTGAAGATGGACAATTACTGAGACCATACCTATCATTTACTCTTCATTCAATGATGCCAAACACTATGTTAAGTCCTTTACATAATCAGCTCATTTACTTTTAACAAAAACCCATATTCATAGTTCTCTCCATTATCTCTCCATTGTTAAGAGGAAACTGATTCTCACAGTGATTAAATGACCCACCCAATGTCACACATAACAAATGGCCAGAGTCAAAATTCAAACCCAAGTCTGTTGCTCTTCTCTTGGTTCATTTCTCCCAGGAGCAGAGCCTGAGAAAAGGGTTTGAGTACAAGTGATTTATTTAGGATGTGATCCCAGGAAGCACCAGCAGATGAGCAGGGAATGGAGACAGAGAAGGAAAGGCAGCCAACAAAGCCAACAAAGCTTGCTTGTTTTCAGGCTAGCTACCACAGTAGATGACTGGAGCTCAATCCTAACAGGAAACTCTGGTTACCAGTGTAGACATACCTCAGTGTCATCCCACTTGAGGCGTGAGGGAGCTGCATTATTTATACACAAATTCCCAGTTGTGAGTGGCTAGAGGCTATTCCTGCTCAGGCTGAGTAGGGACCCCGCAGCCAGGAAAATAGCCCTTGGACAAAGAATGGCCTGTGTTTGCAATAAGAAGTGGGCTGAGAGATACAGGCAGGGCCTGTACAGCATTTGCTAATGCTCTCACCCACTAGCTAAGTCCAGCTACTGCCAGAGCATACGTAGGACCCAGAGAGCAGTGGGTCCTTGTGTAAAAATCAATCTAGTATGACAGCTTATCCTTTTAGTAGCCAAAATTTTAACTCAGAGTCCTAAAGTTTGACCCCTAAATTCCTTTGGCTAAGTGCTAAGAATATCTCCTTGCGTTTTCTCCTTTGGGCAGCTTCATCAGTGAAATAGCCAGTCCTTACGTTGTCTTTGTGACTCCTCAGGTGTCACAAAACAGATTCTTCAGACATTTCATAGCCAAAGCTAAGGAGACAGCTCTAAGCAAGGACCAACAAGTCTGCTCTCCATCATGATTCTGGTACCTTTTGAGGAAATGGGCCGCAGCCCTTTGGAACACTTGGATGCCTTTGGTAAACACATCCTCCAGGCTGCGTATTAACACCCTGGCATTCTAGGACTTCAAGCCCTGGATAAATTTTAACTCTCTGGAAAAGTTGACAACTTCTTCCAGAGGTTTAGAAAATTGGGACTGAGTTATTTTTTCTGTGAATCTACTCACTTTACTGATAATGACACAGGACCTAGATTCTGAAACAGTGTTTCTCAGACTTTAACATACACTGAATTCACTAGAGGCTTTTGTTAAAATGCAGACTCTGACGCAGTCGATCTAGGGTGGAGTCTGAGCTTCAGCATTTCTGCCAATCTCCCAGGTAACGCCAATGCTGCTGGTGTGGGACCACACTTAGTGAGGCTATAGGCAATCTCCATCTTCAAGGGCATCACAAAGGACTTCTTGAACTAGTCTTGGAGAGTAGAAGCAGTCTTTTCAGCTAGGAGAGTTGCCATGGGGTCAGAGGCCTGGGCAGCCCAAGAATTTGGAGCAGTTGGTTAAAAAAAAAAAAAAAAAGGTGGAGAGGAAGAACCAAGGTTCTACCTAAAGGCATTTAAAGGCCAAGAGGAAACAGAAGAATGAGTGCAATGTTTGTGAGGAAACTCTTGAGTTCTGCCTCTGACGGCTCAGCAGTGCTGTTTGAGTGGAAGGTCAAACCTATAAACAGCACTGAGACTACTTTTTATGAGCCACAAACTTTTAGATCTTAAGGTCTGACTTGGACTCCTGAACTGGGTTGTTTTCTTTAATAAATACAGCGATTGCCTCAATACATTTTAACAACTAACAGTATTGAACCCTTGCTGTAATGAGCTTTTTACATGTACTAACTCATTTGAGCCTCATAACTATACAAGTCACCTGCAAGGATTATCCCCTTTTTTGCAGACAAAGAAACAGAAGCACAGAGTGGTGAGGAGACACAGAGCTACTAAGAAGCAGAGCTGACATTTACACCAAGGAGATCTGATTCCAGTTCCCATTTTTAAGCACAACACATTTACCTCCTCCCCAGCTGCTTCCCCCTGGCTGGTGAAATGCAGGAGCTTCCCTCTCCCTCTCCCATGCAACTCTCCTTGAGCAGGGCACTTGGGTTAGGCAGATGCAGCCAGGGTTCACTCTGGTTGCCCTTGACCTGAGAGGCAGGATCCCAACACTGACTTCTGAGCCCCCACATCATTCCCCGAATCACATCTCACCTTCCTGCATTGACCTCAAGTGTTTAGGGATCCCAACTCAGTACTGTGTTTAATTCCTCCCATAGAAGCAGAACCCTACACACTGCATTGGGCCAGAGCCTGCGGACACTCTGTTCCCATGCTTTGGGCTCTGCCTGTCCTTTATCTCCTGTCCCCAAGGTCAGAAGTTGCTGGTATGATCCCCTCCCCCAGTACACAGGCCCTGCCCCTAGCAACTGCCTCACCCTCAAATCAGCTTGATGTTCATTTTAAACCTAATCCCAGGCTAAACCTGTAATATGTGTGTGACCTATTTGGTTGCCTTTGCACTCTTGCAAGGAGATCACCTTGCTTCTTGCAAACCTGCCCAAAGGCAATGCAACACCTGCCCACATACTGACAGAGCTATCAGGAAAATCAGAACCAAAGTATTTACCCAAACCGTAAAACTTAATATACCAAATTTTGAATGCATCAGAAATTCCCTCATTGATCTCATGGGGAAGAGACTCTATAAATGTGACTTTGAGAAAAACATTTACTTTGCTTACCAAAGTTAGCCATTATGATTATGCTTTTCCCCAAAGTCTAAACAAGGCACATGTCCCCCATCACCATCTTAAAAGTAAGAATAATTTATTTATCATCATTCACAGTTACTTAAATAATATTGCTTAATATTTCACATTCCGGCTCAATGTTGAAGGATTAAATTGAGCATCTCCAAAGAAACAATAGAATGGGTGAACAGATGGGGAGCAAGGACTTAAAGTAACAAGTAGCATTCATTTATCATCCAACCATCCTTTCACTTCAGAGATATCTGATGGATGCTTATACGTGTGCAGGCATGAAAATATTTTTGGTGAGCAGCCCATGGAATAGGGAAGCAGAGGGTGTATCTACATATATTTGCACCTGGAGGTGGTTTTCGTCGAGCTTTGAAGGACGAGGGATGAACCATCAGCCACACCGGGCAGCATATGGAAAGTAGAGGCTGATATTCGTTACAGCCACCACGACTGGCCCTGGATCCAGAGGAGGGGAGAGCCATTGAGGGATGGGCAGTAAGGGAAGCGCTCATGTCTCAACAGAAGGTCAGTTGCACAAGAGTAGAGGAAGGCGGAAGCCATGGCAAAAGAAAGTGTTGTCACTGTATTGGAAAGTCAGAAAGAAGCCAAATAGCCACTTCTGTTCTTCAGGAAGATAGTCTGAACTACAGCCAACCTCCCTTCTGAGATTATGGTGTCCTTGTTTCCTTGTGCCTGCTTTTCACAGTAATGTTATCTGCAGCTTGCCCAGATTCCAGCAGCTTGCTGATATTATTGGAGCTTTGAATTTTAAAGACAGGCTCAGGAACAGGCTCTCAAAGTGTATTTGTCACCTAAGCCTGATCATAGTTTTTGGCACATTGTTGGATTATTCTAGGTATTTAGCAATTCAGTAATCTGATTAGTCATGCCTGTGACAGACCAGGACTTGCTTTGCACGGATCACCAGGATGTGGCCTCTATGCTTTCATTTTTAATAGCTAAATGTTCATCACCCATCATGCCAGCTAGCTCCTCTCAGCCCTTCATAAACCAAAGGAAATCACCTTAGCGAGCCAGATGGTGGTGAATGATGCCGAAGGCATTGCTGAAACCCAAACTTGTGGCAAAATTGCAGGCCCATAGTGTGCAATAAGTTTAGAATGATATTATAGAGTAGTGGTGTATGTGTGCCTCGATGGCATCAAGTGTATTCTTTTAATTGCTGTATCTCGGAATTTTCTTTATAAATCAACAAGAAACTGGTTTGTTTGGGTTTGGTTTTGGGTGGTTGGTTTTACAAACCTTCTGGCATTGGTTTGTTCATCAGAGAAAACAAAAACCTAATCATTCTTTCCTACTTCTTAGAGGTGTCATGAGGATTAACATAATACAAATATAAGTGCTTTAATAAGCATCATTACTTAAAAATCCCTTGCAGATGTTAGCGTGTGGCTGCTGAAACAGGAGCCTCTCACAAGGCCTGCAGAACATAAACCACAAACCCCCGAATCCTACCAGTCTGTAACCCACACACTATGGGGTCAAGAATCCCACACTGAGGGAGGTCATCCCTTTCTCTGCCTAGCTTCTGTGTTTCTAAGAGGCCAGTGAGCTCCTGCTCACAGGAAATAAGGTGGGAAATAAGGCTGATTGATTTTCCCTCTGCTCAAGAATCTCAGTGTGGACACCAGGAGCTTTGTGACGTTTCACCAAAGCCTATCCCCATGGAACTCTCTATTCAAGTGGAACAGGATGAGCTCCCTGCCATAGAAGCGACTGGGATTCCTCTCACTTCCATCTGCAAAATGCCTGGAACACATCATGGCCATTGAAAGTCTTGTTCTCTGTGCTGCTTTTACTAAAAGAATGGGGAGAACCTTCTATTTTCTTTAGTGGTGTTCATTTTAAACCTAATTCCAGGTTAAACCTATAATATGTATGTGACCTATTTGATTGCATAAACAATAGAATGATCTCTGCATATACAGATTTTTCAAAATCTCATAATATTCATTTTTTAAACAGCTGCTAGTTTCATGCACTTGGGTTTGTTTTGATCACTATGGCATTGGGACCACACTCATCATGTGTCATTTCTCTACAAAAAACTTACAAATTCCAATTCCCAGAAGGAAAGACACTCTTTGAACAGGAATACTTATATTCATCATCTCTTCATTCCATTCAGAGACTAACAGGCCTGCAGTAGATTATAGAAAAAGGCGCTGTTTCCCTCAATCACAGGGGTCCCTTCAACATCTTAGGAACCCAGCCTAAAACAAAATGTCCATACAGGTGAAGGTTTATTATCCCGGAAATTCTCAAAAGTAGAAAGCTGCTTTTCGTTTCCTTGGCTGCCATCTAGTGGGTAATGATGTCCTGTCAATAAAACACACTCCATCTGTGAAGACAGAAGATGTCTTCCTGTCTTTAAAACAAACCCCCAAAGCACAGGTAATTAAAGAAATATGATTGCAGACATGAGGCAATTATCCTTCCTCATAACTTCTATTTAGATCCAAAGTGTTATTCTCCTTCCTTTTTCCATGGGAAGGCAACCGATTCAATGATCACACATTGATTTGGCACTAATATTATGCACTAGGACTAGCAGTATAAGGAAACCCTAAAACAGATCCAGCCACAGATTGGGAACTAAAAGGCAAAGTTTCAGGGCTCTCCACTGAAGCCAAGAACCTCAGCTAACTTGAGCCTAGACCAGTGATAACCCAACGAATAGCTGTTTCTTTAGCACACCTGCTTCTTGTCGCAAAACCAATATTGACTGTGCTGTTTTAGATTTATCTCTGCTAGGTTTATCCTGTGAGCATTTTTAATGGAGTCTCTAATGCCTGGAGAACATTATGTAATAGTCAGGTCAGCTGTTCAGTAGTATCTCCATCTTTTCAAATTAAAAATCAGATTCCAGACCTTTTAAAGTACTTGGGTTTCAGATTCTCAAAAAGGGAGGGCTCAGGAGGTACAAAGAAACACAGTAGAAATATGAGGAGTCTAAACAACATGCACATAAGCCTATGCCTTTTTATCTCTCTCTCTAGGCTTTGTGGGTTAAACACACACACACACACACACACACACACACACACACACACACAGAGCTGGAATGTAGACCAATCTTTCCCAATGGTCTCTCAAGCAAAGCCCAGTCATCAACATGTGATTGCAGAAAGTGAAAAGTCACTATCATTATATTTGACACCACAAGTTAACAAGAATATTCCAGCAGACATCCACCCTTCCTTATTCTACATGACCATGGAGCTCAAAGGTAGTGGTTCTGAATATGGATTGTGGTACAAGACTGCATGGGTTCAAATCCTGGCTCTGCTGGTTGTTATCATAGACCTCAGGAGATTTCACAGATTTTCCTGTGCCCTGGTTTCCTGAAACATAAAATGAAGGTGCCTCCTCTTTAGGCTCATGGTAAGGATCAGAAGAGTTCTTTTTCTCTTTTTAAATATTTTATTTATTTGTTTGTCAGAGAGAGAGAACACAAGGAGGGGGAGCTGCAAGCAGAGGGAGAAGCAGGCTCCCCGCTGAGCAAGGAGCCTGATACAAGACTCGATCACAGGACCCTGGGAACATGACCTGAGCCAAAGGCAGACGCTTAACCGACTGAGCCACCCAGGCATCCCAGGATTAGAAGAGGTCTTACAAAAAATATGCTCAGAAGATTGCCTGGCATGCAGATAGGGCTCAATAATTGTGAGCACTTACTAATGTGTCCAGATGCTTCCAAATAACTTGCAAAGGAGTGCTAATTGTTCCCCTGACTTAAAGTTCTGAAACCTCCAAAGGTGGAGGATGTCGAAGGTCAGGTCTCAAAGTACAGGAAGTGAGACACCTGCCAACAAGTCCACCACTCTGTACAAACTCAACTAAACTCTAACATGCTTGTACCTAAACAATTGGTGAGCGTTAGTTAATGATACCTCTCCGAGTTAATTTTAACCTGGTAACAAAGCTGAAGTCACGAAGATGCATGTAATGTAGTGTTTCAATCTCTGCTGAAGCAGAAGAGGAGAGCCTTTAAGAGCCTATGAAACCATGCACCTCCAGTGGGGGTTTATTCTGCCTGCTATACAAACCCGACGAGTCACCTTGTCAGAATTAAGTTGTACTAAAATATAAGCCTCTCTCTCCCTCCAGGTGTTCTCTGATTCTGATTTTGCTCTCTGAAAAAGTTTAGGTCTGAGCCTGAGCCCAAGAAATCTGATGTCTTCTCAAAAAAGAAAATGGGGGAGGAAAAGGAAAACCTTCTCATGACTCAGTTTCTTTTTTGGTATTATTTAAAGACATGCAAAGCCTAGAGAAGCTCCTGAGAGATGCTGTAATCTATGGCCAGCCTCGAATCCGCAGAGCGTGGAAGAAGATTCTCATCCTGGTGGAGGGCATCTACAGGTACGGAGATAACCAGAGACGTTTTAACACACTGGGGCCCACAGCGAGCTGACACATGAGGAAAGTCTGATCTCTCCTAACTCAACGGAAAAATGAGTTGGATATAAGGTATTACGAAGGGACCTGAGCCAGAACTACCAATGTGAGCTGTCAGGCCTTGGGTCACCTGTCTTTTCAATGTCTGTTCATATGGCAGAACATGTCAGATGCTGGATGCTTGTGAAGGTGTTCTCAGAAATGTCCTCAGAGGGCATGGATAACTTGCATTGATTCTTTCCACCACCATTGGCTGTCCCACAGTTTCAAAGGCCTATGGGGGCTGGGTTATTCAACATCAGAATGCTTCTTGCCTGGGGCGCCTGGATGGCTCAGGTGGTTAAGCACTGGATTCTTGATTTCTGCTCAGGTCATAATCTCAGGGTCACAAGATCGAGCCCCTCATCGGGCTCCACGCTGAGCGAGGAGCCTGCTTAAGATTCTCTTTTCTCCCCCTCTCTCTGCCCCTCCCCAGCCCCCCACTCATGCTTTTGCTCTCAAAAAAGAAAGGAATGCTTCTTGCCTTCATGGCATTGCTGACAGGCACCCAGATGCTTCTAACTGGAGAGTGCACGCAAACTCCAGTTGCTTGCTGAACTTGACCAACTGTCGGCATTAGAATACAAAAAGCCAGCACATTTTCCACAAAGTTAAGACTAACCTCAAGTGCAATTCTTGATCCAGAGCTGGGAGCGGCTGGACTTAGCATCTGAAGGTATGCTCGGTTTCCCACCGCTTTGAAGCCGAGCAGACAAAACACCCACTAAGCCACTGAGAGCTTTTACAAGGCACGTTGTGATGGAATTGGCTTCATTCTCTTTCTGAATTGGTTATCGCTGCTGAAACAGAAATTGCCTCCAAGTCGTTCTTCTGTCGAATGCCCTAGTCCCTGAGTCAAGGAAACATAATGTCAGAGAGCTGCCTCCTTAAATCAGTTCTCAAACAATCTTCATGTTCAAAGAATTGAGGGAGATGTTTCTTATAATTATAGAAAAGCAAACAATATTAAATGGAAGGGAATGAGAGCCTAACTTCCCCACAAGGAGAAGTGTGCTTGCAAAGGAGATTTAGATCTGACGGAGCTTTTCATTCAGCCAGAGTGCGCATTGTTTTTGTTCCATGAATAGATAACAAGCAACAGAAGAAACATGTCTCCATTCCTTTTGGGAAAAAGAAGTGCTTTCTCCTCAATTTAAAATAATAATAATGATAATAATAATAAGCCAGGTACCATCTTGTTTTTCCCTCAGCCTTACTGCCCCAGTGCCTGGTGTTCTGGGTGTCCCCAGGGCTACTATATATAGAGTTACAAAGCTGGCATTTCAAGTTTCTAGTGGCCCACTTTATGTATCACCCATCAGTACCGCCTCGGGTCAGCCCCCAGACAGTGTTTTATTTATGAAGTCTTTAGGATCACCCTAGAACCGCGTTCTCAACCAAGGTGATTCCCTCCCACAACCCACCCCTATCCTGGACACTTTGGGCAATTTTCAGTTGTCAAAACTGTAATAG